>NC_045427.1:356625025-361825025 GCF_902635505.1 Sarcophilus harrisii | reverse complement strand
CTCTTTCCCAATTCACCATGTAATCATGAACACAATGCAGAAGCCTCCTGTGTTCTGTTAATATTCTTAGTAGGGAAATGCAAAAAAAGGCCTGAAGCAAATCATTTGTTTCTTGCAGCTCATCCCAATATTATTTTGTCTTGTTTTGTTTTAAATATGGTTTATTTTTCCCAAATACATGTTAAAATATTTTAACAGTTTTCAAAAAGAATTCTGAGTACCAAATTTTACCCCTCCCTCTCTCGCTATCCTCTCCTCCCCAGTAAGCAATCAGATATATACATGTGTAATCATGTAAAACATTTCCATATTAGTCATTTTGTATAAGAAGACTTGAATAAAAGAAAAAGAATGAAAGAAAGTGAAAAATATGCTTCAGTTTGTATTGAAACAATATTAGTTCTTTCTCTGGAGGCAGATTGTGTGCTTCAACATTACTCCTTTAGAATTTTCTTGGATCATTGTATTGATGGAGCTAAGTCATTCACATTTCTTCATCAAACAGCATTTCTGTCACTATGTATAATGTTCTCCTGATTCTGTCCACTTTCTTTTGCTTCAGATGTATAAATCTTTCCAGGTTTTCCTGAAATCATCTTGCTTGTTATTTCTTATAGCACAATAGTATTCCATTAACATCATATATCACAGCTTGTAGCCAATCCCCAATTGATGGGCATCCCTTCAATTTCCAATTTGGAAACAACTCAAAAAGAGCTTCTATAAATATTTTTGTACTATGGGTTCTTTTCTTCCTTTTAAAAATGTCTTTGGGACACAGAACCAATAGTGGTATTGCTAGATCAAAGAGAGTGCATAGTTCACCCCAATATTATTATAGTAAGTCTCAAAGGCAGCTTTGAAGGGGAAGGAGGGTGGCTTGGGTGGAGGGGGGTGGGGCAAGGGAGGGGAAGGTGAGGGTACTTTGGGGAAAAAGTGTCAGAAGTGGTCCATCCCAGAGCCACTTCCTTCTTATCTACTTCCCTGAGTCTCTGCCCAATTTGACTATTGTCTGTAGGCTCAGACTGATGCTTTCCCACATTTATAAGAGAATTCCTCTCCTAGACACATTCCTTAATAAAGGTAGAGAGGGCAAGGAGTGACAATAAAAACTTGCACTTCTGGGGAGATTGGAAGTTTACAAAGGACTTGAGATGGAGAAACTTGGGCTAATCATTTAATTTATAAATGATTGCTATGAGCCACATAAGTCAGCCCTGGAACTTAGCTCAAATCTTCTACCTCAACAGATGAGGAGCTTGAGGAACAGAGAAATTGAGGGCCTGCTCCAAGAGCACAGCAAGTATCAGACCCAATGTTAGAGGTTAGGATCTAAGATATAATGCAGGTAATTTATTTGCACATGGCAGAGACTGTTGGCAAATCTATAAACTATCTGTCCATGAGAGGGTTGAACTGGAATTCTTCTAGGGTCCTTTAGCTCTAAAAATCTTTGAAGACAAATCTGGCACTCATGCAAGGAAAGAGAATCAATAGACACATTCATCAAATCAAGTCAAGGGTATGTAAATACTCAGTATGTGCCAAATATTGTGCTAAGCATTGGGAATATAATGATAGGGGAAAAAAAAATCAAACCCTCTAGGAACTTAGTTTAATGGCAGAGACAATAAATAAAAAACTATGCACAAAATAAAAGACAGATAAATAAATACAGGCATACACATATATATTTGTATGTAAACACACACACACACACACACACACACACACAGACTATCCAACCTGTGGCAGAGCATTCCAAGCTCATATTGGTCTAGCCAGTCACAGTCGGACACACTATAACTGGGCTCTAATATAGTGATGCCATTTTGGTCCTCTTTGAGAACAAAGGACAACAACCAAATACCAAAGTAGTTAAACACATACACATAGTCATATAAGCATAAACACAAACACTAATGTTTTAAAACAATAGGGGTGATTTTCCTGAATTACAGGTAGCTTATATTGATAACCAAAACAAACGTGCATTAATAATGCATACAATAAAGATATTTCTCCATAAAGCATTACCTGGCAGGGTCCTGAAATGACAACATCCCTAAATTATGTGCAAGACATAGCACCCAGACAGAGGAAGATTACATGCATATCTGTAGTATTCAGTAATTAGTCATAAATAATAAAGCAAAGGACCTGGATACAACAATAAAAATTGTCAAGAAGTCTCTATAAAAAAACTATAATCATTACCATATACTCAAAACAATTAATACATATTACTAAAGCATGAATGTAACACAAAGCAGTCAAGTGAACAGCAAAATAATAAGCATGCTCAAACATGCAATAATTAGTATATGCAGAATTAAACTATACAATTATTTCTGAGGCACACATTGCAGGGGCAATCTCTAATACTGGAGTTTGGATATACATGGAAGAATTCCTTATATTCATCTTTAAAACATCATATTAGTGTTATTAACTGGTCTGAAGAGGCTAGTTCCCTTGTTGCTGACTGATCTCTCTGCTCCTATTGAACAGGTGTTCAATGAGCTAGTCAGTGGTATAGGCTGACTATTGGGATAATTAAAGATTTGTTTGTCTATCCTTAGGTTGATAGCAGGAGCAGTTTAGCCTATAAATATAATCATGCTCCATGCATTGAATCTGTACTCTTGTTATGCCGCAGTTTTCCTGCATTAGTTTCCCTGAATTGTTCTGCCTCAGTTTACCTGAATTGTTCTGCTTCAGTTTACCTGAATTGTTCTGCCTCAGTTTCCCTGGTGGCAACCCCCCCCTTCCTGGCCATTGGGAATGAGATAATTAGGACTGGGAGCCTTGACCACTAGCATTACAAAGAGTCATAAAATGCAGATGGTTTATCTCAAGATAGGTGGACATATCGTCTGTCTCAGAAATCCTGACTCCTAGCCTCTCAACTTATCAGAATTTATGATGCTTTCTTACCCCCAACCTGTCAGAACTAAATTTATGTTCCATTCCTGGAAGATCCCACTCACCAGGGCTCTACCCTCACCTCTGCTTTTGTTTCCCTGATTGCTGTAGTCTTATAAGAATCTCTGGAATCTCTCACACCCTGCTGCATATTTTGAGACAATAGTCCGATCCAGCCGACTAGTAAAGCTCTCTATAATAAAATATTAAAAATGCTCTAATCTTGTCTTGCCTGAGTTTCTCTGGAATTACACTCTAAGAGTCTCTGTAGATGTTCAAGGCAAGTAAGGAATTGCCTTAGTCCATACTTCTTGCTCTGAGATAGTACATATAGCCTCTGACTAGAAACATTACTTTCTGCATACTTTGTATAACATACTTTTATTTAGATTTTGTGAGGTTGAGTGTCCATAATTTTTCCTCCATTTGCTTATTTAAAAAACCAATTAATTCTCCTATAGACACTAAGTGATTTCAGTGGATAACCTCTGTTCTTGAGCTATTTTGTAAAGAGGCAAATTGTTCAGTTCCTTAACAGTTTTGAATAGGTTGGGTTTCCATCAATACTGTTAGTTCTTTGGTTATCAAAGTATTCCCAAAAGAATTGTATCTCCAGGTTGAACATCTTAATATTGTATGCTGATGGACCCAGAAATACAACATAACATTTTTGGTTTCTGTCATAGCTCTTCTGAACTGAAGTCAAAGTTAGTTATTAGTTCTCTCTCTCTCTCTCTCATACCCCCTCCCTTCCTCTCTCTCTCTCTCTCTCTCTCTGACAATTGGAGTTAAGTGAGTTGCCCAGGGTCACACAGCCAGGAAATGTTAAGTGTCTGAGACCAGATTTGAACTCAGGTCCTCCTAACTTCAAGGCTGGTGGCTCTAACTACTGTGCCACCTAGCTGCCTCTGTTAGGCTTCTCTTTGCTCTTGTTTTAACTGAGAGATGAACTGGGTGTGTAAACTATAAAAAAGGTGTCAAAACAAAAATTGGTAAATAATAATAGCTTATAGTGCCAGGTACTGTGCTAAGAGCTTTACAATTATTGTCATTTGATCCTCACAATAACCTTGGGATGTCAATGCTATTATTATTCTCATTTTACAGATGAGTAAACTATGACAAACAGAAAATTGCTCAAGCTCATACACTTAATGTCTGAGACTGGATTTAAACTCAGTTCTCCCTAAGTGCAGGATCTATACTCTATCCACTATGCCATCCACCTGCCTCATGATGGTATGGTTCTCTTCTAAACATGAGCAAGTAAGGCTAAAAATCATTCCTGGTAGAACTGTATGTTTATTTTAGAGATAACATATGTTGACTCTTCTGGATTTTTTGCTCAGGTCTCAAAGTTCTTAATATATGTAACAATATGAGGTTAAAACAATTGGAATCTGGGTTTCCTTGTGGATTAAAAAAGAGTAGTTGTAGTTTTGTTTGTTTGTTTGTTTTTTTGCTGTGGCAATTAGGGTTAAGTGACTTGCCCAGAGTCACACAGCTAGGAAGTGTTAAGTATCTGAGATCAGATTTGAACTCAGGTCCTCCTGACTTCAGGGCTGATACTCTATTCATTGCGCCACCTAGCTACCCCCAGTTCTAGATTTTATAATACTTACAAACACTGACATTTCTTTCTTTGAATAGCTTACTTTCAAAGTTGTTATCTTGGTCAGTGTGGATTCTGACAAGAAATCCACACACTGAAAAATACTTTTCCTACAATACTTTGGCAAGTATAGATGCATTCTAGGGAAATTCTCATTCCAAAATCTCTAGAGAGAAAAGCTGGAAACCAGAGACATCCTGATGACACAACTTCCTCTTCAAATTTATAGCTTCCAGAGTCTTTCTTTCCCTTCACATGTCTCTCCCCAAAAGTCCCTTTAACCCCATATGCCTTTCTCCTAAGAACCATCTCCAATTCCAACTCTGTTACTTATTCAGGTGAGTAGTATTCAGCTCCTCTTAGCCAAGCAGAAGTAACATCTCCTTTTGCATGTGCAGCTGTATGCTTAGTATCCCATACTTGATTAGATTAGAAGATTAGATTAGAAGTCAATTACACAGGAAAGGATTTTGGAACAATTACAGCTCTTCAGAAGTGGATGGGCAGAAGGTAGTGAGTTCCTTATCTTTGGAGGCCTTTAGATAAATCATCTCTATCAGTGATCTGGACTTGAGAATTCAAAAATGTGAAAAGGTTCATAGAAATGGTGACTGATTTCTCTGGTGCCCTTTCTCCTAAAAATAGTCAGGGATTCTGAAATCTGATTAGAATTTAAGGCAGGGGAGAAGAATAAGTTAACAAAGATCTATAAATCTTAAAAAGTAGGACCAAATTAGTAGAGAACCTTGAATACCAGGATCAGAAGTTTGGACTTAAGTTCTTGCCAACTCTGATATCTATGTTTTATTTTCCAGGGGCCTTTCTAGCTCTAATGTATTTATGACTCATTAACATTCATGATTCTGTTGCCATTTCCAGATATATTTCTAGGAATGCACTGGTGAATATTTAACAACTGGCTCTCTGGGCAAGAAGAGGAGCAGATATAATGTACATACAATGTACTTTTAAGTTTAATCTGTATTATTGATATTTTTTCGATCACTTTCTCAAGTCTAGATAATCAACAAAATAATAAACCAAGCTCTGATTCATAGCTTTTGCCAAATGTTGAAGTAAAAATGCTCACACTAAAAATTTAGCAATCACTTCTCACAAGCTGGTACAAGTCAACACCAAGTCATACTGGTTCTGACTTTATCTTTCAGGCAACCAGAAGCTATCAAAGAGTTTTGAGCAAGGAATGACATGATGAAACTATTTTAGAAAGTTCATTTTGGCAGGGGGAGAGGGGAGAGCCTGGAATTAGAGATCACCTAAAAGGTTGTAACAATATTTCAATTGTGAGGCAAGAAGGCCTAGAATAAGGTGTTATGAGACTGGGCATGAGAGGACAAATTAAGAAATATCAACTTTATTGGCATATCTCTAGCATATGAAAATCTTGGAAAAATAATACCCATTTTCAGGTAGAAAAATAAAAATTCTAAGCACTGAAGGACAGAGTTGATAGATTAAAATGTATTTTCATTTTTAGTTGCCTAAGTTATTTCCTGTCAGGAATCAGTGCCAACTAGAAACTAGCACGCTTGATGCTTTAGGGAGCTTTCAGGACTCCCCCTGTAAACCTCCTTTAGTCACCATAAACTAGTCATTATCCAAACAGGCACATTTATCTCTATATTATTTCCCCATTATGAGTCAGGAACTTAAAAGGAATAGGTCATTTGTATCCAACCTCAAAATCCTATAAAAGCAATTTATTACATGAAACAATGATAGTCATTCTGAGTGCTTTATACTGCCAATTCCCATTCAGCTAGGACTCCAGGCTCTGAGTTCTGTTCAGTAGGTTACTGTGGAGGAAAGAGACCTCTAAGTAATTCCTGCTATCAAAAAACCTCCATTCTAATGGGGAATACAAAATATACACATATATAAGATATGATGTTCAGTTGTTCAGAGTCTTTGGAACTATTTGTATTTCTCCTCTAAGAAGTTCTGGAACCAATTCTGTCTGTTAGATGGGTATGGAGTTTCACCTCTGTATCTTCTCCATGCAAGTCAGACCTCATTATATTATAAAGAACCTTGCAAAATGCCCCAAATTTGGTTAGATGCTTGATTATATAAATATATAAAGACAAACATACATAAAATAAATGCAAAAGATAGCAAAGTAGCTAATAAAAAGTAGTAAGGAAGGCCACCAGCAGTTGAAGGTATCATGAAAAGCTTCATGTAAAAAATAATGTTTGGTTAGCATTTTGCATAAAGAAAAGAATTCTATGAAACGGAATGAGGAGCAAGTACATTCCAGGAATAGGGAATGGTTACTATAAAATAATAAAGCTGGGTCATGTAAAATGTATGTAATAAACAGAGAGAAGGCCAGTCTGTCTGGACCGTGGATTATGGGAGGGGGAATCATATATAATAATATCGGAGAGATAAATTTATCCAGATTTTTGAAGGTCTCTAAGCAGAATTTATATTTTTACCTGGAGATAATAGGTAGCCACTAGAGTTTATTGAATGGGAGAATGAGAAGATTGGATCTGAGCATTTTGGCAGCTGTGAATAATAGATTGGGGATAATGAGAGATTTGAGGCAGGGAGACTAATTAAAAGGCCATTACTATAATCTAGGTGAGAAAGGATGAGAGACTCATTTAAAATGTCAGCATTCCCATGAATAGAGCTAAGGTTAGAAGTAAATAGTAAAAGACAGGAAAGAGAAGATACTTTAAAGTGCTCTTCAGTGGGGGATAGGGCATCACCATTACACATGACTAAAGAAAGTTCCTCAAAGCTCCAGGTAGAACAAACTGTATATGCCCTAGGAATTGGCTTTTCTTGGCCAGTCACTCTATTACAAAAACATTTATTGGAACAAAGTTGTATTAGGAAAGTATCACCAAGTGGAACTTTTACTGGATTTGTTTGTTTTGTGTTTTTTTTTTTTTCTCCTCCAATTTATTTTTTTATTTTTTGCTGAGGCAATTGGGATTAGGTGACTTGCCTAGGGTCACATAGCCTCTGTCTGAGGTCAAATTTGAACTCAGGTCCTCCTGACTTCAGGGCTGGTGTTCAATCCACTGCACTACTAGCTGCTCCTGGATTTGTTTTTAATAGAAAAGATTATAGAATTCTAAGAACAGCAAGAGAATAGATAGGTCAAGTGGGAACAGGTCAGTGGATTTTCTTTTACTAAAAAGTATAATGGAAACCATGGAAAGATATTTAAGGAAAAATAAAACAAAGAAAAAACTGTCAGGAGCCCTGCCCCTTCCACCCCTAACCCCCACCAGCCCCAGTCATACACACAAAATAACCAGATACTATTTCAGAATAATAGCCCAAGGAGAAAGGATTGAAAATAGGATTGAAAATTCAAGAATCTCTTAAGTCTTCCCACTGGATATAGATGTCAGAGGCAGCTTAGAATTCCATGCAACTCTGTCAGCAAAAAAAGAGACTCAGTGGGGTACTTGAAGGAGAATGCTTGGAGGAGGATGAACTATGGGAAAGGCCAGATGCGGGTGAAACAAAAGGGGAATTAGAAAAGGAAAAAAAGAGAGAAGGAATGGAAAGTTATGCCTTGGAGTAAAAGGGATTAGGACCAAATTACAATGTCTAAAGAGAAAACTCATTCTTAGACCCAGATTATTGGGAAATAGATCATAGAATCTAGAATCAAAGCGGGTAGACTATTTCATCTGGAAAGAGCCTTAGAATCCAGTTACTTGACCTATCTGATACTCTTTCACTTATTCCATGGTTTCCATTATGCTTCCTAATAAAAGAATCCACTGACATGTTCTCACTTGACATTCTTATTCTCTTGCTGTACTTAGAATTCCATGATCTTTTCTGTTAAAAACAGACCCAGTAAAACTTCTATTTGATGTCACTTTCTTAGTGCATACTTTGTTCCATTAAATGCTTTTATAATTGAGTGACACAGAATGTTACAGAGGCTTTAGGGATTAATCTCCTCTATTTCTATTGTTGGTAGCACCTTTCATTCATCTTCCCTCTTCATATTCTCAGGTTATCTTTGGCTCTTCCATGTCATGTCCAGTCAGTTACCGAGTTCTGTGGACCCCAACATTGCAACATCTCTGTCATACAACCTTTTTTTTTTCTTTTAGGGGAACTAATGGTACAGTAGATGGAGCACTAAATCTGGAATCAAAACAACATGAGTTCAAATCAAGCTTTAGACACTTGCTTTGTGATCCTGAGCCACTTAACCTCAGTTAGCTTCAGTTTCTCCTTCTGTCAAATGAAGATATTAGCATTATTATGAGAATAAAATGAGATAATATTTATAAAGAGTTTTATAAACCTTGAAGCACATTAGTTATGATTATTATTATAATTGTTAGCTCAGTCATCAATCTAGTACAGGACCTTATTTTAACTTGCTTGGAATATTGTAATAGCCATCCAAAAGGTACAATAAAATAATTTTAGTGGATATATTTAATTTTTACATATTCATTTCTGAATATGTTCCTTTTCCATTTCCTATGCAGCAAACCATCACTTGTAATGAAAAATGAAAAAAAATTTAAAGCAGCAGTTCAGCAAAATAATGAATGTATCAGTTCTATTTGATAGTATATGAAATAGTACATATTTAGGTCCCTGCTTCTGTGAAGCAGGGAAGCAGTTGCATTTTGTTAACTCTTTTCCAGGACCAAGTTTGTTGATTATTATATTATACAGTGTTCAGTCTGGAGTTTTTATCATTTCTATTTTACACTCTCATTGAACACTTTTTTCCTGCTTCTTATTGCATTCTGCATCATTTCATGTCTCCCCATGCTATATTCACCATTTCTAATAGTGTAGTAGTATTTTATTTTATTCATATATCACAATTTATTTAACTAACCTTCGCATAATAGATATCTACTTTATTTCAAGCTCTTTGTTTCTACAAAAAAGTGTTGCTTTGAATATTTTGGTGTATATGGGAATCCTTCCTAGCTTTGATTTCCTTAGGTCAGAGTTCTGGGTCTGTATGGATATGAACATCTTAGTTTTTTTTTTCTTTTTTGCCATAATTTTAAACTACTTTCCTGAATGTTTAGGAAACATCAACAATTCAATTTAACCATCATTAAATGATCAAGCATTTATTATATGCCTATTGTGTGCCAGGCTTTGTACTAATTGCTGGGGAAACAAAGATACAAATGAAATTATATAAGACCTTCAAGCAGCCCATAGTCTATAGAATGAGATAATACCTATACATTAAAATATATATGCAAAAATATACAAAATATAAACGTAATTTTGTGGGGAAGGTAATTCTAGTAGTTGAAGATGATAGAAAGCTTCCTATGGAAGGTGACATTGGAGTTTAATTTTTAAGGAAATTAGGAATTCTAAAAAGTGAGGGTGAAGAGGAAGTACATTTCAGATATAGAGATAGTTAATGTAATGGCACTGACATGGGAGATTCAATGCCATGTGTGACATATAGCAAGACCAGTTTGACTGGACCTTCACGTTTGTGAAGGGAAGTACTAAGATTGGGAAGGTAGATTGCAGTCAGACTAGGAAGGATTTTAAATGCCAAATAAGAGTTTGTATCTGATCCTAAAGGGCCACTCAAGTTCAATATCACTCTAGCAATATCATTTTGGCAACTGCATGGAGGATGGACTAGAAAGAAAAGAGATTCATTGATTAAATAACTATATATGTCAGGCACTGTGATAGGCACTGGAGATGCAGAGATAAGCATAAAATAATCCTTGCCCTCAAGAAGCTTACATTGTATTAGGATGAAATAGCATGTGCACAAATAAATAAATATTAAATATATGCATAGAAAATACGAGTCTGTCTCCTGTCCTCTCTGAACTGAAGTTCAGTCCTCATAGTGAATATGAGGTATGGAATATTCTTCATTACTCATAGATCTGGTCATACCATTCCCTCTGCTTGCAGATTCCTTATTATCTACTATTATCGTATTATCTAAAATATATTCTCCTTTTTGCCAATCAGTTGCTTTGCTTCCATAATTTGTTGCCACACCAGCTGTGTGGCTTCTCTCTCCTTCTCTATGATCCTTCCAAACTGGACTATTTGTTTGAGTTCTCCTTGTTCTCATGTGGAGTCATTAATTATAGAAATGGTCATAGGCCATTGAAGACTAGGTTTTTCCCCACCTAAAGGTGAAGGAGAATAAAATGTGCCTGATTTATAAATATGAATCAAATTTAGAAAAGGCAGTTTATTCCAACACAGAAAAAAGACAAGCTAAGTAAAAAGAACCATGGATGAGTCAGAATAGAATCTAGCAATTTATAATAATGTTAATAATTAATTTGATTCTGTTCTAATCATTGTATGATTGATAAGTTATACAATTAGAAAACATCACAATCTCTGGAGAAGTTAATATTCAAGCCTTGTTGGGAAACAAAATTTTCCTTGTAAAGCTGCTAATTGAGTATTTTACATTTTATCTCCACTAAGCATCGTCTAATCAAACACCAAGTAGAATCTTATTTTTAATGTCCTTGATTCTCTTTCTCTGATGGTGATTTGTTTTTCCTTGTTTCTAGTTGGCTCCCATGGTTGCTGCACCTGCTACCATTCTGGTACTGCTGCTGCTGCTCCCTAGGATTCACAGATCTTCTGGGACCTTTCATTGTTCACAAGGTCAATGCTAAAGAAAGAGAGAGGCAATCAGGGACCCCAGTAAAAATCTGCCTGTTTGAGTCCCTGGTCTACGTAGGGAGCAGCAGCCCCTGTCACCCTTTTGCTGAGGTTCAGAGTATTCATCCCCACCCTTGTCTGAAATCACTTCTTGCTTCCTGGATTGTAGAAGCCCAAAGGACTGCCAATCTCTCCTACAAAGTATGGCACTGATGATGCGTTTTCAATTTTTTCCTGGTTTGGCAGCTGTTCTGGGGTATCTCATCTCAGAAATGACTGATTCATAGCTGGACACAGGAAGCAGGTAACTGTGCATGCCCATATTTCTACAAAGATCTCTGGGGACAGATAAAGAATGGTTGTTTATGATGTTGAGGGAGAAGGAGATGAGGAAATGTACAACAAGATCATAGATTTATTACTAGGATGCACCTCACAGGCTATTTAGCCCAACTCCCTAATTTTACAAAGGAGGAAACTGAGATCTAGGGAAGCTAAATGCTTTGCCCAAGATTGCATTGGGATGTGATTTCAGATCTACTATTCCTTTTATTCTACCTGTTGAATAGCAAGCATAACCATTTGATTGGATGATAGGGAATGTGAAAAGAAACAAAGCAAGAAACACAATAAATCTATTTGCTTGTAACTCAAATTTGATCCCCTACAAACCGAAGGCACCAAGTTACCTGATTGCTGAGGTTCCTTTGCACTCTGATATGAAAATATTACACGGTGAAAGGTCTATACTTTCTTTCCAGAGATTTAAAGTTTTGCATTGTTAAACAGAAAAGCATTTGGAGATCAGAGTGGGGGCTGAGGCCTGTTGTCTCATTAAAGAGAAGGGGGGAAGAATGGAATCATGGGATTCGAAGCATCTGAATCTAGGCTTTATATCCTGGGGAAGTAGGGGGGATGGAATTGACAACAGGTGAATGGGGTTTCTGAAATCTCGGGCACATTGCTAGGTGTAGGAGGTTGGAGATGCAGTTAGATGTGTGGGCTTTGAATCTTCCTGGGATGCCAGTGCCAATTTGCCTCAAGCAACCCCTCTTTTTTTTTGTTTCCATCACATACTGTACCAATGACTAATCTATTATTCTGAAAATTCTTCTGAAGTTAGAACTGTTCTTTTCCAGAGGCAGATTCAAAAGTACACATCCCCCTCCATTATCTGTACCAATGAAAAAAAAGGATCCCAAATGGATTTGTAGTCCAGCTCTGCCCTTAATATTTATTTCATCTTAGTCATCATTTCCATTTCTTACCGTACCTTCAACTTGTCCTTAGAGCTGCCAACAAGGAATAAAACTCAAGAGAGAGGTATGCACAGTAAAGGATTGAGAGTATCTGCCAAAACCTGGGCAGAAAGTAGCAGACAATTTTAGGGCCGATCTCTCTGGAGCTTTGGAGATAGCTAATTGAAATAATTGTGGGCAGTTCTCCCTTCGTGTGGGTAGGTGGAGACCTGAAAACTACAGTGTGGGTTAATATCAGTAAGTTACAGAGCATCATAGTCCCTAAGAGGTATTCTTTAAAAGATATTATTTAACTAATATGCAGTCTATTCAGATAAACTGTTAGAAATGAAATATTGGACTGTTTCAAGATAAATTCTCTCAGAATGAAATTGAAACAGCACTCCCAGCTCTTTTAGGTTGCACATATCTTGCTTTCAGATGAAGGGGACCGTCCTTCTTTAAACCCCCTTCTCCGCCCTGCTCCCCCACACACACAGTCTGCCTCTTGGAATCATGAACTCATGAACCTCTGAACTGGGAGTGAAGAAATCTGAGGCTTAATCTCATTTTGGCCATTAGCTAGCAATGTAACCTTGGGTTAAGATAATTTTCCTCTCTGGACCTCAGTTTCTTCATCTGTAAAATGGTGGGGGGAGGGGGAAAAAGTAGAAAAAATGATCTCTAAAGTCTAAGTTCCCTCCTAGTTCTGTGCTTATATGGTTTTATCATGACTAAGTTACAGGAAACCTGCTATTGACTCAATAAGGCAAAAAAAGTACTTTCAACTATCAGGATTATCCAGTAATGAAATAGGTTGCCTTATGAAGTAGTGAGCTCCCCATCACTGGAACTATTCAAATAGGGACTGGCTTACTACCTGTTAATAGTGCTACTAAAGAGCTTTCTGCTGTAGGTGGAATGCTAAGACTTTATAGCTTCTAATATCTTTTCCAATTCTAAGATTCTTTTATGTCCATTGACCACCCTAGTTCCCCTCTCATCCTATATTATCCCTCCAAAGGATTCCAGTTCAGCTCCTTCTGTAAAACAGGACTTAGGGGTGCTTAACTCTAGCATCCCCTAGATATTTTCCTTAGTTTTATTATTCCTGTAAGTTAAACTAAACTGAAGACTCAGCTTCTGATTTATCTCCTATCTTCCATGAACCACTGAAAAACTAATGGTCAACTGAAATAGGTTTCTGGTCATTAAGGGCATATAAGGTCTGCTAAGAATATATTAGGAGATTGGTATATACATTCTGTGATGTATGCCTTTCAGAGATGGTCCAGAAATGGGTTAGCCCAGAGCCTGCCAGCAATCTCATAGATGAGGAGAAAAAGAGAAGCTATAGCATTATTGTGGTTGTTGTTTAATGAGATACCAGCCAAATTTTGTCCATCTCCTCCCACTAAACCTCTGGTAGCAAATACATCACTAATCTGAAGAAAAACCTCCAAGGTAATGCTGGGGATACAAAGTGAAAAATGAAACAGTCCTTACCCTCAAGGAGTTAACATTCTATTGGAGAGACAATGTATGAACAATACATTATACAATAAATATAAGGGAATTTTGGGGAGAAGGTACTGGACTGTCTCCAAACAAAAAAATCAATGAGTTCACTTTTAATAAGAAGGCTGTGGCCTCTGTTGAGGGTGTTAGAGTAATAAATCCATAAATAATTTAAAAGACTAAGATTCTGCATTTGAAGGTAATGTGGTCAAATAAACACACATATAATTTGGGGTACAAATCAGATAGAGAAGAACCATTGTTGCTCTAAACCAAGGCAGGGAGAGATCAGTTGATTGATAGTTTTGCTTTATCTGAAAGTGAACTGAATCAATAAATAAACATTTATTAAGTGCCTACCATATGCTAAATACTATGTTGAGCACAGAGGATTCAAAGAGAGGCTAAATACACATTCCCTTGAAGGAGTTTACAATCTAGTGGAGGAGACTACAAGCAAACAAATATATTCAAAGCAAGCTATTTACAGGATAAATAGGAAATAATGAAAAGAAGGAGAGGCCTGGAATTAAGAGGGATTAGGGAAGACTTTGTGTAGTAGATAAAATTTTAGCTATGATTTAAAAGAATCCAGAGTAATCAGTAGTCAGAATAGAGGAGGGAAAGAGTTTTAAGTATGGGAACAGCTAAAGAAAATGCTTGAAGCTGAGATATGGAGTATTTTACTCATGGAATAGTCAGAAGGCCAAATAAAGAATAAAAGTGGAAATGTAGCTAGGAGAACTAGTTTAGAAAGAACTTTGAATGCCAATGGAGCTTTTTGTGTTTACTCATAGAAGCAATAGGGAACGACTGGAAGTTATTGTGCTGTGGGAAGAGAGATGACCTAAATGGATCTGTGTTTTAGGGAAATGACTTTAGTGGATGAATGGAGAATGGAATGCAATGGAGAAACTTGAGGCAGGCAAACCTACCAGCAAGTTATTGAAGTAATCAGGGCATGAGGGACACATGTGTATGCACACACATATTATAGTATCATGAATAACAAAAATTGAGGACAATCAGTCAGAATTTTGTAGAGGGAACAGAGAATTACTATTCTTTCATTCTTCATGGGGAAAATAGAACAAGGTATAGTATGGGAGCCATGTCAGAGCAAAAATAAAAACAGAGAGAATTAGACAAGATTGTTCATTTTATATTACAATGTAGGTTAATTTAAAGATGGAGTCAGCCTTATCATAATTTAGGACCTCTTTGATAATTTAGGATCTTTGTGAAGGCAAAGATATCCACATTACCTCAGAAACCATCCCTAGCAGGACCAGGACTAGGTCTAGGACAATATAAGCCACAGAGAGAAGAGAGAGCAGCAAGAAATGTTCAAACATGACGATTCTTGTGGTAGATGAGGTCTGATCAGTAACAAAGGGAGCATTTATGAAACACTTTAAGGTGCTTGTGTCTGTGTGTGATAAGTATATGGGAGTGAGAGGAAGAGGGAGAATGAGTTGAAAATAATAATTCACAAAATCACATGATCATAGATTTAGAGATGGAAGGGAAATTAGTAGTAATCTAGTCCAAACTCCTCATTTATTAGCTGAGGAAACTGATGTTCAAAGAACTTAAATGACTTTTTATGACCATGTAAGTAGCATATCAGTAAATGTCTTGTTTTGTTTTTAATAGTATTTTATTTTTTCCAAATACATGTAAAGATAGTTTTCAACATTCATTTTTTGTAAAACTTTGTGGTCCAAATTTTCCTTCCTTCCTTCCTTCCTCCTTCCTTCCTTCCTTCCTTCCTTCCTTCCTTCCTTCCTTCCTTCATCCCCAAGACAAATGCTTAATCCTATATAGGTTAAATATCAGCAATTCTTTTTAAACATATTTCCACAAGTTATGCAAAAATCAGATCAAAAGAGAAAAAACCTTGAGAAAGGAAAAACAAGAACAAAAAGGTGAAAAAACACTGTGCTTTAATCTACATTTAGTCTCACAATTCTCTTTCTGGATACAGATAACCGTTTTCATTCCACGTCTATTGGCATTGCTTTAAATCACCACATTATTGAAAACAGCCAAGTCTATCACAGTTGATCATCACATAATTTTGTTGTTATTGTGTAAAATGTTTTCTTGGTTCTGCTTACTTCACTTAGCATCAGTTCATGTAAGTCTTTCCAGACTTTTCTGAAATTACCTGCTCGTCATTCCTTTATTTATTTATTTATTTATTTATTTTTGCTGAGGCATTTGGGGTTAAGTGACTTGCCTAGAAACACACAGCCAAGAATTGCTAAGTGTCTGAGGCTAGATTTGAACTCAGGTCCTCCTGACTTCAGGGCTGGTGCTCTAGCCACTGCACCATCTAGCTGCCCCCTTGCTTATCATTCCTTATAGAATAATAATATTCTAACCACATTCATATACCGCAACTTATTCAGTCATTCCCCAACTGAATAGGTATCTTCTCAATTTCCAGTTCTTTGCTACAACAAAAAAAGTTGTTACATTTTTGCATATATGGGTCCTTTGAGGAAAGTGTTTTGTAATGTTTAAATACACATTATTACTGATATTATTAGATAGAAAATACTGAGACGTACACTTCCTTTGCAAGTAGAAAAATCAATGTCTCATTAGAGTGATATGTGTATGCATCGAATCTTTTCATTTACAGTAGACATATAGAATGTCCAAGCTGGAGAGGGTTTCAGAAAATATAAGTGTCCTTAAGAGGGAGTTATTTGTTGTATCTGAAGTCCATCTGTAAAATTACAGGAAGCCAATGAAGCCACACCTTCTTCTCTTAAAAGCCGGAAGATAAATAGGCTGCTCTCAAGAGAGCAGCTTCATGCCCCAATCTTTGGAGAAAAACACATTACCCCTTTCTACTGAGAGATACAAGCAGGCTGAAGCTAATGAGCTTTTTTACTTTACTGTTTGTTAGTAACCCAGCTTTCTTCAAAGCTCTTTAATACATTAGCTAATTAATCCTGCTGATCTTAAACTATTCAGGCTATATGGATTTGTTTCCAGCTCCAGGAAAAATGCTTTTGCCAGTTAAAAGGGTTTTTTTTTCTTTTCCTTTTCACAGCAATCTGGCTGTTTTGCCATTTGGGCATTTTCCCAGGAAGCAAAAACAGCTGGTAACGCGTTGGTTGTCTAGGACAGTGTGGCTGCTTTTCCAGTGGCAACTTCAGCTTTCTCGTTTCTAAGGTCTCTCTGGCTTCAGATACTGGCTCACTAGGGCTAGTGAGAGAGAATGCCTTAATCTCCTAAATCTCTGTTGTTATGAAAAGAAGTGGGGATGAGGGTGTCCTGGGAGACCCTTCCTCTCCCCAGGAGCCAGTTGAAATAAGAATGCTGCTTCTTCTCAGACCAATGTAAAGCCCTGAATGGTGCTGATGAACTAAGAAGGTCAAGTCCCCCAGCTATGAAGTGTTGGCTGCCTCATTAATTTGCCACCTCATACTGAGTTTACCATAACTCCTCTCTCCATTCCCTCCTTTCTATTTGAATATCTTTCTAGTAGATCATCTATATGTGGGTGTATACATACACATGCTTATAATATGAGATTTATATATGTGCACACACACATACATACACCCACTTTGTATGGCATCTAGGTGGTACAAAGGAAAGAGGCCTGGACTCAGAAAGACTCATTTTCCTAAATTTCCAATGTAGTCTCAGAGTGACTAGTGCTGTGATCCTGGGCACATCACTTAATGCTATTTGCCTTAGTTTCCTCATCTGCAAAATGAGCTGGAGAAGAAAATAGCAAGCCCCTCTTGTATCTTTGCCAAGAAAACTTCAAATGGGGTTATGAAGAACACGACACAGCTAAACAACTATATACATACATATACACATATATACACATGTATACACACCCTCCTTTATATCATATACACGTAAAAGTATTCATATAAAACTTTAAGGTTTGCAAAGTATATTATATATTTGGTCCTTATCACAATGCTGGGAGAGAGGTGCTATTATTATTCCCATTTTACAGATAAGGAAACTGAGGCTGGGAGAGGTTAAGTGACATGCCCAGATTCACAGAGCTAGTGTCTCTGAGGCTAGATTTAAATTTGGACCTTCTAACTATAGTCCCAGTGCTCTATCTATTATGCCATCTAGCTGCCTTATATGGTCATCCAGAAGCAAAGGCCTTCTGGTTTTTAAGTTCTTTTATAATCTGAGTCCAATATATCTTTATAGACTTTTTTTTTATACACATTCAGATATGCTGGCCAAGTCAAGCTGTCCTCCTTATTGCTCCTTACATCTCTTGTTTCTGGGACTTTCCCCTGTCTTTCCCTCATGCTTTTAATACATTCCCTAAAAGCTTAACTCCAGCACCAAGCCTTTTCATATCCCTGCAACTGTTAGCATCTCTGCTATTACTCACATTACCTTGTGTTTATTTTGCTTATGTTCTATATATGCTTCTCTGTGTACATGCAGAGACATGTATAGAATATACATCCCCTGAAAATAGGAACTATTTTCATGTTTTATTTTTGTATCCCCAATACATAACCTAGTGCCTGGCATGGAGTAGTCTTTTAAAAACTACTTATTGACTGATTAATTGCAGTGGATTTTCTGAACCCAAGTATAGGACTTTTTATTTATTTGTATTATATCTTCTACTGAAGTCCTCCTCTATGGCTTCATTGTGACATGGAGGTGACAGTTCTCAAAAGCTGTGACAAGTCCTGATAATAGAGAAATCCCAACTGTAGGTCCAGTGACAAAGTGTTGTTTTAAGAACTGTTCCACGTGCAAAAGCTTATCCCTGAAAGTCTGGCATCGAGGTGATGATTTGGGGGCCCATAAAAATTAAACTGTAACCATCTATTAAGGTCTGGGAGAGAGACTGCTTGGCCAAACAATGGAAAGCTACCCTAAGAATCGGGGAGACTTGTATTCAGGGACTTCCTTTGAGATTTGCTAACTTTGTGACAAAAGACAAATACTCTCCTTCCTTCTCCTTCTCCCCCTCTCTTTCCTTCTCTCTTTCCCTCTCTCCTTCCCTCTTCCCACCTCTGTATCTGTCTTTCTGTCTCTCTCTGTGTCTCTGTCTCTGTGTGTATGTCTGTCTCTCTTTTTTTCTCTCTCAATAGTATATTATTTTGTCAAATACATGTACAATAGTTTATAATATACAAAGTTATATATAATATTTTCCCCAAAATGATATTTTCAACATTCATTTTTGTAAAATTATATGTTCCAAATTTTTCTCTCTCCTTCCCTCAAGACAGGAAGCAATCTGATATAGGTTAAATATGTGCTATCTCTTTAAACCTGTTTCAAGGATAAGTCTTTTAATTTCCCAATGCCCCAACAGCCCTCTAATATGTTATGTTATGGTACATTGCCAATCTGTTTCAGTTTAGAAAGTTTTCATTCTGATGAAATCACAGGTTTGAACCCAAAACAGAGGTCTGGAAAGATAATAATCTTTTTGAACTATATATTTATATCAATAAATTCTAATTTTTTTAAGTATTGAAGGAAATTTATCTTTTAAGCTTCAGTCTATCATTATAGTCTACAAATCTTTTTAGATCCTGATTTTGTCATGTAAAAAGTATTTACTGTGTGCAAAAAGAGATCAGGCAATGGGGGAACTATGAAGTTTAGATGTCATGATCCTTATCTACTTGGAACTTACCATCTAATCATCCACTTTATTGGCTATCTATCCTAGCTTTGCACCTCTCAGAACTGGATAAATATGTTATTTATGCCTTCAATTAAGTCAGTGGTGTCAAATTCAAATAGAAATGAGGACCATAGATATTAATGTACATATACACAGATATACCTGCAGTGGTGGTGCAGTGGATGGAGTGCCCAGCCTAAAATCAGAAAAATTCATCATCCTTGAGTCCAAATCCAACTTCAGACATTTACTATGTGACCCTGGGCAAGTCACATAATCTTGTTGACCTCAGTTTCCTCATTTGTAAAATGAGTTGGAGAAGTAAGGGACAAACCACTCCAGTATCTTTGCCAAGAAAACCCTAAATGGAGTTACGTAGAGTTAGCATAACTGATATGACTCAACAACAAAATAAAGATTCCTGCAGACCACAATCTTAGTTTTAAAATGTAATGTTATTTATGCATATATTTTTATTTATTTTATTAAAGATTTCCCAGTCACATTTAAATCTGATTTAAGGTAAGCATTGACTCTGAGAAATGTGGGCCTGCCTCACATTTGACACCTCTGACCTAAGTCATTGATAAAACTGTTGAAGAGAATAGAAACAATGACAGGTCCCTGAACTCCCTAAATGGATATATCTCAGCTGGCTAATTTCAGGTCTGCTATTGACTGCTCTTTGGCCTGTCTTATTCAACTAGTTTGGATGCTATTTAACAATCTTGTCACTCAGCCAATATCTGTCTACTTTATCCACTATGATACTATGACAGATTTTGTAGGTGTGCCATGTCCAAGACATTCCCCTGATCCATCAGTCTAGTTAACTTGTTAACAAGGAAATGAGGTTAGTCTGGTATGACTTGCTTTTAATGAACCCATGCTATAGGGATCATTGCTTCCATTTATTTCCAAGTATACATCATACCACTTCTATAATGACACATTTTAGTCATTCTACCCCCACCTCCAAGGATTGACCATAGACTGCCAAAATTAGAAGAGATTGAATTCAATACCTTCTTTATACAGATGAGGGAACTGAGACTCAGAAAAAGGACATCATAATAATAAATTCCCCAAAGAACAAAGATATGCAAATAGGGATATTTACATTCTCCAAATCCAGTCTTGCCACTGAATTTGGAGCTTAAAAAAATCTTACAATTGTCTTCTTCTTCTTTTTTGCTGAGGCAATTGGGTTAAGTGACTTGCCCAGGGTCACACGGCTAGAAAGTATGAAGGGTCTGAGACCAATTTTGAACTCAGATCGTCCTGTTTTCAGGGCTGGTTTTCCACTGTGCCATCTAGCAGTCCCACAATTGTCTTTTTACCTCACAGATCATTCTAGGTGGAGATGGGACTTAAATGCATGACTCCTTATTCCCAGATCAGTGGGAATTACATTGATACAATGCTGCACCCCACTTACTTTGAGAATACTATGAATTATAATAAGTTATTGAGTGACAGAGTCAAATACTGTCCAAGTCAGGTCTGAGGGTTCCTCAGCATTTATAGTCAAAGCCTTATTTGGGAATAGTGGTGAAATAGCCCAGGCAATAGAATTCAAGACAGCCAAGATATGGGTAATTTAGAGAGAGTTTATTTTACCAGCCGGGCCGGAGCTCTGATAGAGTTCCACCTCGAAGAGACCTAGAGACAGTCTTATAAGCAATCTTGTTCAGCTTTGCTGTTACATTTGGACATTAAACAGTGACTCGATTTTTCTGCTTACAGGTGGAAAAATAGGACGTTTACAGAATGTAAGGAGAATGCACAATGGCAGATGTTTTGACATAGATTATAGATCAGGGTTAGGCAACCACCCTCATGGAATAGATATTCTTCTGAGCAGAGGATATTCCTCAGAATCCTCCTCTGAGCATTGTTGAGCAGGTACTTTGAAGTGCAAAACACCTCCTTTAATCTGGCTGAGTAAACATTTCTCTGTGAGCCCGAGGCCCTTTGACCTAAGATTGAGGGAGAGAGAGGAGGCCAGTCCTTTGTCCATTTCAGTGGAAAATGTAATGCATGCTTTCGGATTCTGTGTTGGTTGATCCTTATGCTACTCATGAGAGTAGGAGATGTGGTTTTCATAGCTGAAGTTGAAATACCCTCAGACTCTTACAATTATCCTCTGATACATATATTAGTCATAATAACTTATAAGTCTATATTATTTTACAATTCATCCATTCATTTAGCAAACATATATTATGTACCTTTCTGGACTGAATTTAGATAAGACCAAGTCCTTTACTCTCTTAGAGTTTAAAATATTTATTTTAATTGTTTTCAACTAATAAGTATTTATTGTCTCTCCCTTCCACTCTCTTCCCCCTAAAAAAATGGGGGGAAATAAATCTCTTGTAAAATGTTCATAGCCAGAAAAAGAAAAGAGTAACATTAGTTATGTCCAAAAATATACATCTCATTCTGCATTTTGAGTCTATCACCTTTGTTAGGAAGTAGATAACATGTTTTGTAATTAGTCCTCTAGAATTGTAGTTAGTCAGTGTATTGATCCATGTTAGGTCTTTCAAAGTTGTTTGTTTTTACAATATTATTTGTATTGTATAAATTGATCTCCAAAGTTTTCTAGGTGTAAAAGGTGCCCAATGAGAATTCAGTAAAAGTTGAAGGTCTGCAGGAACAACAACAACAACAACAACAACAACAACAAAAAACAGATGTTGAAATGTAAGGGAATCAGGACTTCCCTTGGCAGCCTTTTCCTAGGATGTTCATACAGGAGGCATTTGCTTCCTTGTGATCTTTTAGTGCCATTGAAAGGTCTAACTTGGAGCTTCATAAATAAATAAGCTTCTATGGCATTTAGACATATTGATTATATGCAAATAGTTTTGGATGAAGTGGTTTTAATCTTGAATATAAAATATAGTTTACTTTTTTAAATAAGCATACATACAATCTTATCTACAATGCTAATTTTCAGGAAAGCTATTTGTTGAGCAAAGATAAATCAGCTTACCTAAGTGCTAATAGTTAATTAGGTTTTAAAGATTTGGAAATAATTTTTTATCTGTATCATCTCATTTATCCTTCCAACCACCCTTAAATTAAGGAGCTATCGTTATCCATATTTTGTAAATGAAGAAACTGAGGCAGATGGAGGTTAAAAGACTTACTGAGGGTCACATGAATATTGATTGTCTAAGGTAGGATTTGAACTCATTTCCCCCCTGATTCCAAGCTAATTATCCCTAATGCAACAAATACTAGATAAAATTTATGGGAAATAATAAAGTAAATAAAAACTTTTTTTTTTAAAAGGAAAAAGAAAGAAATGTAAAGGATAATCTCCATCCTAGACAAATGAAACTCAATTGCACATGAAAAGGCCATTGTGACAATAAACTTGCCTCTAGGGCAGAGATTTCAGTTCTACCTCTGTTCCTAGGCACTCATGTATAAAAGTTTCAAAAAAGAGTTTTTATTTGTCTTTCTTCCTTCTTTTTTTTTCAGAGGACCAATGACTTCATGGGGTAATGCCTTGACTTTCCATGAATTGGACTGAAATGAGGCAGGGTTGCACAGAGTTTCAGATCTCACTCTTTGTTCAGAGTATCAAAATCCAATGGTGAGATAAAAGTCAAGATGCCCAGGATGCAGTGGATCAATTCAGTTTATTTAATATTTGATCAAGCTCTTAGTGCTCCACAGCACCTGCTTCCACAGGTTCCATGAACTTCAGAAAAAAATTGCCATCATTCTCCCATTCCAATGGGGGAAGAAGTCCTTCTTCACATTCTTTAGGTAGACAACCTCCCAAATCACTGACCGGTTTGAAGCCCATCAGATACCCTCAACCTAGAGGTTGGAGTTTGGACAATGAAAATGACAGACCTGAACTTTTTACCTTAAAACAGGGTTTCTTAATCCGATGTCCATGAACATTTTTTTTTTTTTAGCTTTTTTTGAATAATACTATTTTTTTTATTTTCAAAACACATGCATAGATAAATTTCAACATTCACCCTTGCAAAATTTTGTGTTCCAAAATTTTTCCCCTCTCTTCCCTCCACTTGCTCCCCCAGACAGCAAGTAATCCAATATTGTTAAGGGGCAGGTCAATTCTCCAAGAGCCTCCACAGCTATGGATCATAGCATCTGAAGGAGTTGCAGGGCAGCCTTTGCTGACACAGGTGTTGTGGTCTGGGAATGCAATAAAATGGAGGCAGAAGGGAAGAGGAGAGAGGTCAGACAATGCAATGGCCTCTCAGTCAGAGAAGTCAGAGAACATCAGCTGTCTCTCAGTCTCCTTATATCATCCTCTCACACAAGGAGATCCATTCTGCAGGTCTGAGTTGGATCTCCAGCAGCCACTGTTAGGTGGCTCCCATGTATTCCAACACAATGTATATTAAAATGTGCAAATCTTCTATACATATTACCACAGTTTTCATGCTGCACAAGAAAGATGAGAGAGAGAGAGAGAGAGAGAGAGAGAAAACAAAATGCAAGCAAGCAACAACAAAAGGAGTGAAAGTGCTACATTGTGATTCACACTCGGTCCCAACACCCCTCTCTCTGGGTGTAGATAGTTTTTTTTTTTTTTAATCAAAAGATCATTGGAACTGGCCTGAATCATCTCATTTTGAAAAGATCTATGCC
Source organism: Sarcophilus harrisii (assembly GCF_902635505.1). Taxonomy (NCBI): domain Eukaryota; kingdom Metazoa; phylum Chordata; class Mammalia; order Dasyuromorphia; family Dasyuridae; genus Sarcophilus; species Sarcophilus harrisii. The sequence continues at coordinate 361,800,784 of NC_045427.1, read as the reverse complement.
CATAAAAATTGATCGTCATATAATTTTGCTGTTGTCACATACCATGATCTCTGGTTCTGCTCACTTCACTTGGCATCTGTTCCATGAACATTTTTAAAAGAAATTTTGATATCTGTATTTCAATATAATAATAAAATGTGAAATCCATAAATGTAAAATAAAATAGGTATATAATAAAATTATTTTAAATAAATAAAATATTAAATAAATAGGAAATTCATTTAGAAGCATTTTTTTGGAGAAGGTGTTCATAGACTTTAGCAGATTGTCAAAGGGGTCCATGACATAAAAAAAGGCTAATAACTCTCTAAAGTAATATGGAGTGGCTTACTGAAAAAAGGAACTTTGACTCAGGAAAAAATGTATCTGTAAGAGAGTCATATCTTCTTTCATCTTCCACCAAAAGATGACAAACCATCTCAGAGCTGAACTTTGAGAAAAACCAAGGGCACAAACCTCTAATAATCCTAAGTAATAGTTGTTGCCCTAGCTGAAAAAAGCACTTCAAGTGAAGAAGCTAGGTTAACTTTTGACTGAAGGTGGGGAAAGACCACAATTGCCTATTAAAAAGTGAATTTAAGAGATCATTGAATTAACCCATCCAGTAGAGATGTTATACTCTGAGAAGAACCCAGTAACCAACCAACCTATCTAACCCAGCCTGGCACAGCAGCTTGCCTGCCATTGCTCAGCAGCCTCCCTCTATCTAGTGAGTGTTCATCTAAGTATAGCAGCAGTAGAGAGGAGCCATCGCAGTTGCAGAGTACCTTTGAGCAGGAGGAGATTAGCCAGTCCAGCTAAAATACCACACCCTAGGTAGGATTAAACTAAAATGAATTGTTGGTCTATTAGAGACACTGTCCCTACAATGAGCTGGCTCAACTAAACCGCAGAGCAACGCATAGTAAATGTTGTGGGGTTTCTCTAGAGAGGACATTGGGGCTGTGCAGTTCTAGTTTTGTGACCTGCATTGGCCCTTTGTGTTCCCTGCATGTGTGCCTTTTGCTTTTAGTCTGTACCAACTTTTGCCTATTCCTGAATTCTAGGTATGTTAAGTGAGAGTTTGTGGCTCTGCTGTTGGGGAAAATGATTTGGATTCACTATTTTTTTTTGCTATGCCATTTGAGTTAAATGTCACCATAGAATAGAACTGGTCATTAAGGGGAAGTACACTGGGGTTTATGGGCTGATACCCATCCATAGGGTTACCCCTAGAAACCTAGGAGTTTCTCTGGGGATATAGTCTGCCAGGGGCAGTGTGAGTGAAATAAGTGGCATTTCACTGATTCTTCAGAAACTACTCCCTTCATTTCTTACAATCAAGCAATAGAAATGTTTTCTTATAGGTCAACTCAGTATAGATGAAGAGTATTGACTCTGGAATCAGAGGTTTGAGTCCTACTTTGGACACTTAATAACTAAAGGTAAATCACACAACCTCTCAATTTTAGACAAATCAAGTTAGCAAGCATCTATTAAGTAACTACTTTGTGTCAAACATTTCACTAAAAACCAGCTCTGAATTAGCTCATAATGGAGAAGACAAGACTCAACATATAAAACAATTTATATAAATGTTAAATTGGAAATAATTTCAGACTTATGGCATTAATATTAAGATAAAATGGGAAAGACTTCTTATAGAAGATGGAATTTTAGCTGGGATCTGAAAGAAACAGTTTCTTCATTTGTAAAATGAGTATAATTATAACTATAATAACTACTTCATGGGTAACTGGGTGGTGCAGTCAATAGAGAACTAACCCTGCATTTAGGAGGATCAGAGTCCAAATCCAGCTTCAGACAATTACTAGCTGTGTGAACCTGACCAAGTCACCTTGTTCAAGCCACCTGGTCCTGTTGGCCTCAGTTTTCTAATCTGTAAAATGAACTAAAGAAGGAAATGGCAAATCACTTCAGTATCTTTACCAAGAAAACCCTAAATGGGGTAATTCATTAAGAGTAGGATATAACTTATATGATAGGGTTGTTGTGAAGCTCATCAAGAAGTAAGGTATGAAAAGAGGATTTTCCACATGAAGATTAATTGAAGGAACTGGGGATATTTATTCTGGAAAAGAGAAAACTTGGGAAGGGGCGATTGTTAGTTGTCTTTAAGTATTTGAAGTATTAAGTTGTCTTTAAGTCATAATAAAAAAAAGAAAATCATTCTTCTCATTTTTCTCATTCTCATTCAGCATTAAGAAGCAGAACAAGAAGTCATGGCTAGGTAATAAGGCAGATTTAGACTAAATTGAAGGAAAACATCACAAGAATTGGTGTTCTTCCAAATTCAAATAGACTCCATGGGAGCTGATGGGTTCTCTTTCAGTGGAAATCTTTGTATACAGGCTATTTATTGTTGGTATTTTCTGGTGTGGAAGGCCCCTTTGATGCCTTATGACTCAGTTTCTGTAATTGAAGCTTTTTCTACTTTCATCAAACACCCTTGTTTTTTTAGCAGATGACCTCATCTTGAATAAAGTTGAGACCATCCATTGTGAGTTTTTTTTTACCTTTCTTTTTTTTAAACCTTAAAACTCTTTGACATTTTTGTCCATCCCCCCTTTCTTTGTTTTTATCTCTGAGAAAGAGATATTCTTTCTTCTTGCGAAAGCCAACTACCCTTAGATATTAATCCTTTCTACCTTCTCTAGGAGATTGCTCTGTCAATCATTCCCTCTTTTTTCTTCTCCAGTTTCTCTTGATCTACTAGATCCTTCCCTGATAATAATAATAGGTAATAACTGCTAGCTAAGTGGAGAAGGGGTCCATCCATTCTGAAGAACAATTTAGAACTATACCCAAAGAACTATAAAACTATGTGTACCCTTTGGCCCAGAAATACTACTACTAGGTTTGCATCACAAAGAGATGAAAAGAAATAGGAAAAAGTCCTATATATACAAAAATATCTGTCAGCTTTTTTATAGTAGCAATGAATTGGAAATAAAAGGGATGCTTATCAATTGGGGAATGGCTAGACAAGATGTGGTATATGATTGTGATGGAGCACTATTGTGTTATGAAAAATGACAAAAGAGAATAGTTTCAAAAAAGCCTGGGAAGACATTTTATCTGATGTAAAGTGAAAAGTGAGCAGAACCAGTAGAATATTATACACAGTAATACCTATATGGTCGAGATAGTTATCTGTGAAAGACTTAGTTACTTTGAACAATACAATGATCCACAAGAATTCCAAAGGACTTCTGATAAAAAAAAATGCTGCCCATCTCCAAAGAGAGAACTGAAAAACTCTTAGGGCAAATGGAAGTATATTTTTTTTCCACTTTATTTTTCTTGCTGTATTTCCCCTTCAACATGGCTAATATGTTTTGTATGACTTCACATGTAAAATCAATATCATATTTTTTGCCTTTTCAAATGGGTGAGAGAGGGACTGGAGGGAGGAAGAGATGTTGGAACTTAAAATTTTAAAAAGTGTAAAAATATAAACATAAAACAGCTAATATTTATATAGCAGTTAATATGTGTCAGGCACTGTGTTAAGTGCTTTACAATTTTTATCTCATTAGATCCTTACAACAATCCTCAGAGGTAGGTGTTATTATTACACCCATTTTACCCCATTCACAAAGGGGTTGTTGTTGTTGTTTGTCCGTATTCCTTTGTTTTTTCAAAGAAGGACCAATGACCTCATGGAGAAATGTCTTGTTTTTGTAGGTATTATACATGGCCAAGGCAGTTCAGTTTTAGAACTGCATGGCCCCAATGTTCTCTTCTCTGGAGAATCTCCACAATATTTACTATGAATTATTCTACTGTTCAGCTCATTATCAGAGTGTCTCTCCAATAGAACAGCCGTTCAGCTGGGTTTAAGTCTCCTAGGGTTGGTATTTCAGCTGGGTGGGCTGCTCAGGAGCACTCTTCATTCAGGTAAGATACCTCCTCACCACACTCCACTGCTGCTAGACTTGGATGGACAGTCAGTCACTGGACAGAGAGAGACTGCTGGGGAAACTGAGGCTAAAAGAAGTTGAGTGACTTGTCCAGTCTGTGGCAGTAAGTGTTTGAGGTTAAATCTGAACTTAGACCTTCCTAAGTCAAAGATCAGCACACCTCAATGTCCTGTTACCTATGAAAATGGCAGTCTTTCTGAGAAAGCTCAGATTGGGTGCTGTGAGAAGTTACTTACATCCCTGAAAGTCCTGGGGCTGAATTTCTATTCTGCACAGAAGGAGAAACTGTTATGAGATTGGGACTAGAGAGTGGAGTTTTTTGCTCCAGTGGTGATTTTTTAAAATCTTATAGGGGAGAGAAGGATAAAGGTAATTGGAGAGAGAGAGAATGGTGTAAAGAGCAATAGCAACAGCAGGGGAGAGGTTTCCAGGAGAGTGATTCTAAGCCTTGTAATGGCTAAAACCTTTTACTTGTCCTGGTTTGCCACTGATTATTAAGAAAATCTAGCAAGAATTGACTGAATTATGGCCATTAGGGCCACCACTGGAATATTGCTCAATTTGCCTTTGGGCATAGTTCCAGATTGCCCCTTGACTTGGAGATAGGCCTGAGCCTGCAAATTCTTTTGAGATATCTCATGACACTGGTCTGGAACCCCAACCTTTTTGGGATCTCCTTTGAGCCTCAATATTTGGTGGTCCATACAGGGAAAGTCTGGTCTCTCCTGGCTTTAATCACTCCTTGGTCAAGGTAAGCCTCCCCATTCTTTTCTCCCTCTATCCTATAGCTGGGACACCTCAAACACCTACAAAGAAAAAAAATCTGGGTTGTCAGGAGTTCCACCCTCAGCAAACTTTCCTTAACTGGGGACTCCCTGCAATTCTCCCCATAAAATTCCCTTCTAGCTGGGGAATCTTTGCCATCTTTTTACCCTCCCTGGGATGCCAGAGGAGGTGAGACACTATAGGAATAGATAGTTTATGTCTTGTGGCAAAAATGGAATAGTCCTTTTCCATATCATTTTTGTCTATATCTGCATCTCTGTGCAGAATATGTCATGTTTGTTCTATGAGCTATATTTTGTTACCTGGAAAGATTTAACCAGCAAGAAAACACTTCTATGCTGTAGTTAGAACACTGGGAAAGATTTCTTAACATCCTTGACTCCTTCCTTTAAAAGGGAAAAGCCTGACTCCGGGAGACTCCAATTCTGACCCAGTTGGGGGCTAGCTACAGAAATGAAGTTAGCTAATTAAAATTATAGAATTATAAAAATAACATCTTAGCAGATTCTCAAGGTTTTGAGAGCAATGATTAAGAAGTTTGGCAATTAGTCATTTTAAGATTGCAAGAAAAAAAATTCCTGAGACATTGATCCTGAAATTCTGAAAGAAAAAAATGAAAAAAACCCAAAAACCAGCAACTAGGTAAACAGCAACTTTTTGCTAATCCTTCCTTGACTCCTACTTTGTTCGGAGTTCCTTCTTGCTCCATTGGGGGAAAAAAAAATTATAGTTCACTTTACATAAAGGCTAAGGTAGATGCTGAAAAGGGAAAGCACTTCAGAAGGTACTAAGGGACCCTCTCTACAACCCTGATAACTCAGCATGGTCCACTCCCCAGAGTCCTGAGTATATTTCAATTGTGGGAATTGCTAACAAGATCAGTATAGCCCATGTCTCTCTGTTGGCCCCTCTCATCTCAGATCAGATTAAGAAAAGAGAATGCTGAAGACTGTAGGAAAACTTTTTTGAATTTGAGTTTTTGAATTTGATTCTGCCCACCTGTAGAAATATGGAAAGTAGCAACAACTGCTTCCCCCTGAGAGTTGGGGGTGGAATGCAGGTCAGGCCTCATGGTCAGTATTTTGTGGCACCATTACTGTCAGAGAGAGATTCTGGTACCAGAAACCCCAGCCTTCAGGAGGTTCTGTCCAAGCACCTGCCTGGGAAGAATCTGGGTACCCCTGGCAGCACCAAGCATGGCCATGTTGGGTAGAAAAGCTAGTCAGCCTCTGCATTTGGTAAGCCTAACACTCTCTGTTTCAGTTGTAAAAATGTACTAGCTATGTAATTTATGGCAAGTTATTTTTCTCTGCCCAGTTTTCTAATTTGTAAAGAGAAATAATAATGATTGTTATTGTGAAGATTACATGATTGCTAAAGTGCTTAGTATAAAGCAATTGCTATGTGGATGTTAACTGTTTTATTGAATGCAATTGCTTCATATTTGACAATTTCATATGGATTTTTAGATGTGACCAATATACAATACTAATCTTGAGGTAAATAATTTGTGTGTGTGTGTGTAAAGTAACTTGGAAACAAATTCAATTAAATTAAGATTACCACTCCTAGGCTCCCCAAGACTAGGAGGATAGTACATAGAGGAAAAAGTCTCTTTTTCTCCCTCTTCCTTCCTTCTCTGATTGGATCAGGGATACATGGCTGGAGGGGTAAGAGAGAAAGAAAGAAAATATGCTCAATTGAGTGAGATTTGTTTGAGATGATAGTAAAAGCAGTTTTAAAGGAGCTTTAGTCAAAGCCTACTAAAGGGATATGTAAGTTGTAATTTATTTGAACTGACAGTGTTAACAGAAGATTTAAGAATCTGAGAACTTTAGGAAAATAGAAAAGCAGTTTGCTGCTACTTTAAAACCCTGGCAACAAACAGCCTGCTTTTGCTTTATCCCAAGTCAGACTTCTGTCAGTGAAAGCTGGTACTTAACTCTTTCCTAGCTCACAAAACAGAAATGGTTTGTGTGAATTGGAAAATGACCAAGCGGTAATTCAGTTTGACTGGAACATTTAATTAGAATTTAATGAATCTCATAAACTAAAGTTAGGTCAATTTTATAACTATTTAAAGTGGCATGTATATTAAAATTGGAAATGACTGTAAATTACATGAATCGCCTATTTATTTTTGCAATAGATTCTGTTATATTTCAATTTTAAGAATTGTCTCATTTTCTCCCTAGTACAAAAGGGAAATTTATTTAAGGGAACAGGAAGGGAAGCCAGAATCCTACCTGAGAACTTCCAAAGCTGCAACAACTTGGAGACAAAATAAACTGAACAACTAAAGAAGGTAGAAAGTTTATGTAGCTTTGCTAACCCTGTTTTATAATGTTTTGTGAATGTAATTTAGGAAATTAGGTATTTTAACCTTTGCTAGAAAATTAAGAGAAAATTACAACTAAGATTATTATTTAAGGCTATTATTTATGAAAATTCTAAAATTCTTAATTTATTTGGAATTATTGTCATCATGTTTAATCTAAAATTCATAATTACTATTTGTGGAGCAAAAGTTTGCCTTCAAGGATGAAGATGTGCAGCACCATTTTCCCTCATCACAGAGATGGGAGAGGTATCAAACAACACAGTCCATGGAAGCCTACAGTTAGGGTGAGCAACAAAAGTTCAGCCCCTTTTCTGGGGTCTCTGTCAACTCCCCTTAATTGTTCAGCAGGCAGATTTTCTTTAAAGCATTAGGGTAGGCAAGTCATCAGCCCTCAGAAATGAGCTTGTTTGGGATATATAGTTCCCAAACAAGGAATGTGTTTACTATGAATCTATAAGCTTGTTTATCATCTAGAAATAATTTCTAATGATCAGTTCTTGCACTAGGGTGGATTTAAACTCAAGAAGAAAAGAAAAACATGTTAAAAATATTAAACAAAATCTCCTATATGTATAAATCCTGGTAAACTTTTATTGCTTACTGTAACTTCATAAGAGTAAATATAATATATCTAGCTCCAAGCCATGATCTCTTGAATTTGCTAGCAAATTCTCTTCTCTGAACCATACTGAAGATGTTTCACATTTTGTTTCAATGATCAATGGAATAACAGTTCCCAAAGACAGTGTATCAATTTAGGGATCTAATTTCATACAGGTATATATCTAGTAACTACAAGCAGATGACTAGGCCAAATACTCGTTTTGAGTTTTGAATTTGGGTATAATTGTCTGATGGATCATTAAGTCAGCAAGCCACCATTAGAGAGAAATGCCATAAGTTACACAAAGGGATGCCATTTTGAACTGTCATGCTCATGTGAATGTCTATCTGACCAAGAGCTAGGAGGACAACCTTGGCCTCTGCTCAAGGTTGGATTATTCTGACTTAGTTTTCCAGTTCTGTTTCTTTGTTTGTTACCCACTTGATTATTCCTGAATCTGGTTATGAGGTGGAATTGTTACTGCATGATTAATTGTCAATTGTTACCATTACCTAAAATCAGACAGAGTTAAGGATGCTTTATCCTGTCATGTTTGTGCTCTCAGGCTAAAACCTGAAGGACCTGTTTTGATGCTATTATAATCATGTTCTTGCTTTTTTCTTATAGCAAATTTCTATAATTAGAACAAGTGGTCAGTAGAAGCATTGAGCATAATACAGATATGTAAGCGTGCTGTTTTCACAATCTAAAAATATGTAGTCATTATATGCTAAATAATTAGATAAATGAATATTTGGTCTAGTCATCTGCCTGTTACCAGATATATATCTGTATGAAATTAGGTTTCTAAATTGATACACTGTCTACGGGACCTAACTGTTATTCCACTAATAATTGAAATAAAATATGAAACATCTTCAGTATGATATAGAGAAGAGAATTTTAGTGCAGTTTTCTCAAAGGGATGTAATTTAGTGGAATATTTTGTTACATCAATGAAAAAGTTGGTTTTAGTTAAGTTTGTTACTAGTGTGAAAATAACATCTGTTGATACTATGTATCTTAAGGTATAGATATGTTTTTTTTTATATAAATGACCCTCCCAAGTCTTTTACCCTAGGAGTAGGAAGCCTCTACTTGCAAGGATATTGTTGCTTATGTTTCCATGTCAAATGTTGTTCAACCTTTCTGCAAGCCATGAACCTCCAACTACTTGTTCAATTTGAATACCATCTGCTACCTGATTCTGAGCCTCTTTACCCCATGGATGCTGCTGCCACCATCTTCAAGTCTTCCCTTCTCAGTCTGAACCCCGCCACGCAGAGCCAGCTCTACATCCCTTATCAATCAGAAGCAGCTCCAGAAGATGAGACCTTCATCCCTTTGTCCCTTTTGGGTCCCAATTGCTTGAGGGGGGAATGATGGGATGAAGCTTCTAGAAGTGTAGCAATAACCCTAAGGCTCTCTGGCCTTGGGAGTGATATAGTTTAAAATGATATATTTCTTCCCCTAGCTTCTAGAGAACATATAGCAATAACCCAAAGGTTCCCTAGCTTTGGGAGTGCTGTAATTCCACAAACATTGCTGGCTGTCATATAACAATCTGTTGGCCAGTGATAATTTATTTTCTGAGACAATAAGGAGTTGCATACCTGGCCACTCCTCAACTCCACCTTTAAGCCATAAAATTAGCATATCAGGGACATGAAACACTTAGTTTCTCTTACTATTTTCTATAATTTATCTTCTTGCTCCTGGTTCTTTGCTAAATTCTTTTGGAATTTAGCTCACTTTAATTGGCATTATACTTATAATAAACTTTGCCCCTTGACCTGGAGATAGTTCTGAGCCTACAAATTCTTTGGAGACATCTCATGACACTGATCTGGAACCCCAATCTATTGGGGGTCTCCTTGAACATCAACAACACAAAATTTAACTGGTTGGAGGACCATCTTCTAGATTTGGCAATTAACAGGTTACCTGAAGAATGAGAACATTTAATGAATTTTGTTTATGATTTATACTTTAAAACTTCCTAACTTTGCACAGAAAGGAAGCCACAAAGAAGTGGTAAATTTGCCCTATGCTAAAACCCTCATGAACTAATATTATTTATAGAGACAGGAAACTTTATCCCAGAGGTCTCTGTAATTTTCTTTACTTCTCCCTCCACCCCAAAGTAAGATATAAGGAAGAGAAGAGACCTTGAGAAAAGCTCAGTAGGTAGAGATGATAATGACTAAGGAAAACCAATTTCAATCTGAGTAGGCCTCCCCACAAAGGAAATGAAAAGTGCTCTTTATCCAAACTGTCCTCTACACAGACTTTTGCTTCTCTATTCTTACAAAATCTTCCCTTGACCCTACTATCTCCTCAAATGCAATCTCCTTATCTCTTTGCACTTTATTTCCTAAATTCCAAAATGTTAAGTCATTTCAAACTTTATATTTGAGGTTTTCTTGGCAAAGTTTCTGAAGTGCTTTGCCATTTCCTTTTCTAGTTAATTTTATAGATGAGGAAGTGGAGGTAAATAAGGTTAAGTGACATGTTCAGAATCACACAGCTAGTAAGTGGCTGAGGTCAGATCTGAATTCAGGAAGATGAGTCTTCCTGATTCCAGACCCAGCACTCTATCCACTGAGTCCACTAGCTGCTCTTAAAATTTCTTAAAGGAATTGTCTATTCTTGCTGTTTCTGCTTCCTTACCATTCATTCACTTCTGAATTTGGCTCAAAATGTACCTTTATTAAAACTGCTGACTATAAATAATCACTTATTTAGCCAACAGTTGATAGTGATAATTACAAACTGATGATAACCACAATTATTCTAGCAGTTTTGTACAAGTCCATTTGGGATGGTTCAGTGACATGTTTTCTGTTGTTACCAGAGATTTAGAAATTTCATTCCTCACGTCTCCTTCTTACCTCCAAAGGCACAGAAAAATTATCTAATCCAAATTAATTCTGAACTCCCATCCATTGGCTAATTTCACCTCCTTTTGACCTTTAGTATTTCAGTTAGTTAGTCAATAAATATTTGTGCATGTTGGATGCCTACATGCCTACCATGCAGTAGGCACTGTGGTAAATGTGGAGAATACCCCCCCAAAAAAAATTAAAAAAGAAAATTCTTACTGTTAAGGGACTCATATCTTATGGGATAAGGAAACACGTCAACAGCTATATATAAACAAGCTAAATACAGGATAAATTGGAAAGAATTAACAGAAGGAAGACACTAGCATTAAGGAGAATTAGAAAAAAGCTTCCTATAGAAGATAGGATTTTAGCTGGCATTAGGAAGTCAAGAGGTAGAATTGAGGAGGAGAACATGGCAAGAATGAGACAGCCAGTAAAAATGCCCAAAGTCGGAAGAAGGAAAGGAAAGAAACAAGAATTTTTTAATACCTACGGTGTTCCAGGTACTATGTTAAACTATTATCTTATTTGATCCTCAGATTCTACCTAAGGAGTAGAGTATCTTCTTCAAGAAATGCAAGGAGGGTAGTGGGTAGTGTTGGTAAAATATAAGATTGGAAACATGGAGGGAGAGGAATATATTATGAAGAACTGAAATGCCAAACAGAGGATTTTATTAATTTTTTTATTATAGCTTTTTATTTACAAGATATTTGCATGGGTAATTTTTCAGCATTGACAATTGGAAAACCTTTTGTTCCAGTTTTTCCCCTCCTTACCTCTCCCTCCTCCCCCAGATGGCAAGCTGATGAATACATGTTAAATATGTTAAAGTATAAGTTAAATACAATATATGTATATATGTCCACAGTTATTTTGTTGTACAAAAAAAATTGGACTTTGAAATAGTGTATAATTAACCTGTGAAGGAAATCAAAAATGCAGGTGGACAAAAATAGAGGGATTGGGAATTCTATGTAGTGGTTCATATTCATTTCCCAGAATTCTTTCTCTGGGTGTAGCTGGTTCAATTCATTACTGCTCTATTGGAACTGATTTGGTTCATCTCGTTGAAGAGGGCCATGTCCATAAGAATTGATCATTGTTGTTGAAGTATATAATGATCTCCTGGTCCTGTTCATTTCACTCAGCATCCATTCATATAAGTCTCTCCAGGCCTTTCTGAAATCAGAAGATTTTATTTTTGATCCTGGAAGTAATAGGGTACCCCTAGAATTTTATTAAATAGGGCAATGACATAGTTAAAAGAAGATCACTAAGGACTGAGAATGAACTGGAATAGGGAGAAACTTGAAGCAAGAAGACCAACCAGCATGCTATTGCATTAGAATCACTAAGATAGGAAAGTATAACTGGAGGAATTTTTTTTTTTTAAATTTCAATAGCATTTTATTTTTCCAATTACATGTAAAGATAGTTTTCAACATTCATTTTTGTTAGGTTCTAAGTTCTATATTTTTTCTTCCCTCCCTTCCTCACTTTCCTCCTTCACAAGACAACAAACCATCTGATATGGGTTATACATGTACTATCATTTTAAACATTTTCATATTAACCATGTCATCAGAGAAAAATCAAAACAAAAGGAATAAAAATAATGAAAAAGAAAAAACAAACAAACAAAAATGTGAAAATAGTATGCTTTGATCTGCATTCAGTCTCCTAGTTGTTTCTCGGGATGTGGTGGTATTTTCTATCCCTCACGCTATTGGAATTGTCTTAGGGTCACTGTGACTCAGTACTGTGTGCTGAGAAGAGCAAAGTCTGTCATAGTTGATGATTGCATAAATTTGCTGTACAAAGTTCTCCTTGTTCTGCTCACTTCACTCATTATCAGTTCATATATGTCTTTCTAGGCTTTTCTGAAATCAGCTCATCATTTCTTATAGAACAATAATATTCTAGTACATTCAAACACCACAGCTTATTCAGCTGTTCCCCAATTGATGGACATCCACTTAATTTCCAGTTCCTTGCCACCAGAAAAAGAGCTGCCACAAACATTTTTGCATATGTGGATCCTTTCCTATGGAAAAATTTATTAATCATTGATGAATGAGTTCAGGAAAGTTTTCATTGTCCATAGAAGTCTGAACTTATGGTGGAATCCTCTTAGAGTTTTAGGCAGTTCAGATGAAGACAATGGCATCTTAGCACAGTGCTGGCACAATAACTTTTATTGATTGATTGATAATGGAGTTGGTTTTTCTTGGAAGCTGAAACATGCCACCATATGAAAGATTTTTACTTTTAAACTAGAATCAATTATAAATAGTATTTAAGAACCAGAGAACACAATGCATAATCAAACCCATAGCATCTACCAAGCAGTTGCAAACTCCCTAGAAATCTTCTTTGCCTTCTCCCTTCTATAGCCTCTATTGAAATTCAAAGTTTTGGGACACATACAAATTGAGTTCTCCTTTGTGCAAACAAATGAATTCAATAATAATTCACTCAGGATGCTTCACTCATATTTCCAGTCTTACTGTCATTAAGTACAGATGGAGGAACTTTGGGATCAACTCCACAAGCACTTATTTATTATGTCCACTGTGCATTAGACTTTTTGCTAAGCCTGGGATACAAAGAAAGGCAAAATCAGTTCCTGTTCTCATAGTTCCCAAATCTAGGGGGTGGGGGGAGGGAGATAATATGCAAACAACTATATGGGTTCTTATGTCACTCAATGCCAAGGGACTGGAATACAAGATCCTGTATGAATAGAAACACAGGAGGGTTGATGATTTCTTTGGTCGGTGGAGGGAATCTCCAATTTCAACTGGTCACAGCTAGTCATATTATGGAATGTGGGTTAGTACAATAATGAACATGGTTACCATTGTCCTCACATCCATTTTACATGATTCTGTTTTACTCCCTGCTGCCTAAAGTCTTTAATGCTTCTTGCATTAGGAATGGAAGGGCAGCTACAGTGTGAGGAGCACTACATTTAATTGCCAAATCTGATAGCTTTTCTTTAGTCTACTGCCTTTAATAAACATTTTCAGCTCAGTTTTTACTTGCATACTTGGTTTAGCAGTACCCTTTTTAGTTAGTTATTTCAGAGTCACAGAGTATACATGTATTCAGCACAGTTTCCAGGACTCAGGAGATGTAAAACGCAATTAGTGATTGAGTGATCCTGTTTGTCCACGAAGTTCTTACAAGTCCCTTTGTGACAACCTTTTGGGAATAAAACTGCCTGTGTCCTGCTGTTGCTAGGGTGAGAGATGGAAGGTTTCTGATAATATACATTTAATATATTGAATCTCCAGCCTTCAGGAGTATGAAGAAAGTAAAAGCAGATCTCAAGGGAGGTTATAATTTGAGGAACTGACCTGGAAAGGGATAAAAATACTGCCCTCTGTGATGCATGTATCTAATGCTTCTTGATTTGATCTTGATTTTGCTAATCTAACTAAATTATTTAAGTATGTACTTGACATTTGAGTGAATGTTAATAGACTCAGGCATCTGCCAATGGGTGAAAGGTGACATGAGTGCATGAATGATTTATAATCATAAATATTGGGCTTGGTATATAGCAGTAGAATCTCCCAAATGCCTCAAAGCTGGGATAGTCTTCTGGGGTTGCATACTTCAAGTGTATGTTAATCTATTGTGTGTCTACTACTACACTATCTCCCAGTTGCATCTTATAAGGCCTCACCCCTCATAATCTTTCCACCCCTAAGGGGTTATGTAATGAATTCTTATTTGTTTACCTAGCTTCCAGTTTCTCTATCTGTGTAATCCATTTTCCATGCAGCTACCAAAATCATTTTCCTAAAGCATAGATAAATCTGAATGCAATCTCCCCATCTCAAAAATCTTCAAGTGCTCCCTTATACCTTTGGGGTTAAATGCAAACTCTTCAGCTTAGAATTTAAAACCTTCCAAAAGTTGGTTCCAGTCTATGAATTGTGTCACTAAATCTCTGGACCTTAATTTCTTCATCTGTAAAATGAGAAAACTAGTCTAGCTGATCAAGTCAGAACCTTTCTTTGTTGTTGTTGAGTCATTTTTAGTCTGATTCTTCACGACCCTATTTAGGGTTTTCTTGGCAAAGACACTGGAGTAGTTTTCCATTTCCAACTCCTATTCATTTTACAGATGAGGAAACTGAGGCAGAATTAAGTGACTTTTCTGGAATCACACAGGTAATAAGTGTCTGAGGTCAGATTTGAACTCACAGATGAGATCTGATCTCTACCATATAGCTGCCCCTAGGACCTTTATAGTCCTAAAATTATTATCTTATTGTTATGTCCTAAATCGTCATGCCCTGTATTGTTATGCCCTGAATAAAATTATTATGACCACCCCCTTTCCTTGACATTAGGACTGGGAAAATTAAGTCAGGAAAATCTTTGGCATACCATTGAGTCATAAAACCCAGGTGCATTACCTTGATCCTTGCTAGGATAATTCCCCCTCCATTAGAGTATTGCCTCTTGCTTCGCTGTCTCCTGCCCTGGACCTTCTTATCTTGACCCTTATCCTGGCAAGATTAAGTTATGATCCTTTCCTACAATTATGGCTTGTCTGCCCACCCAATGTCCTTGCCCTCCTTATCTGCCTTTGTTTCCCCTATAAGATTGTATATTCAGGTTATGTATCCTGTGTGCAAACCCTCCTTAGCTATATAAATTCCCTGCCTCAGTTCCTCAGGGCCAAAGGATTTTTGAACATGAATTCCATTCGGTAGACTAGCCTAAAACTGTCCACATTAAAATGATTGAAAACCAATCTCTGTCTTGCCTCAGTTTCTCTGGCATTATACTCTGGCATTATACAATCTTGCAGTTTCTCAGTTACTTCATATTATCCTAATACATGCATTATCTATTTTAGCCAAAGTGCAATTTTATTACTTGCCCAAATTTCCCCAAGAATATGAATTCTTTGAGAGCAGAGACTATTTCATTTATTTTTGTATCCTCGGCACTAGCACAGTGCTTTTCATATGAAGGATGCTTAGTAAGTGCTTGTTGACTGGCTGGCTTATTGAATGACTAAATCCAGTGTTCTTCCCGCTGTATTAAATTTAATGGCAGCAGAGAAACAGCTAATGATTTTTTGGAGGGTGGGGTGGGATGAAGAGGACTGTCAGGATCAAAGTTATGCGTTAAAAGGATTACTTAGGAAAATGACTAGAGCAACTGAATGATGAATTAAGGGAGTGGAGTAGAGACTGAAGGCAGAAAGATGAGCTAGGAGGTTTTAACAATAGGCTAGGTGAGAAAAGACATGTGCCTGAGTAAGGGTGGTTGCTGTGGGAATGGAAGAGAGGTGGATACATTCTAGAACTAGAATTCCCTTAGCACTTGGCAATTAGATTAGATATATATGAAGTGAGGGAGAGGGAAGCATACAAGATTTCACAGCCTAGTTGACTGAGAGTGTACTGGTGCTGACATGGTAGATGCTTAATAAATGATAAAGTAATTAATGAATGAATACTACAGACATATGAATGATTCTTATATCCTGGAGTCTGGGATCAGGAAGGGACTCTCCTGGGAGTTACCACTCCCAGCAAACAGGACCTAGATCCAGTGAAGAAAGTACTTTCTTCTTTCAGGTTGAAAGAGTCATGGTAAAATTAAGAACCCGAAGCATGAAATTTCTGTAATTTCTATCACTTAATTCTGCCTTTTATAAACATATCTTTCTGTTCTGTTTGTCTTCATGATTATTTGTTCTATACTTTCAAATATAATTCAATATTTCATTGTAACAAATTCATCTAATCTGTGGAAGACAACAAATTACATGAACTATTTTAATATTTTGTGTAGACACAAAAGTGGACTTTTAGATGGTGTTTTTATTAAATTATAGATCAAGATTTATAAGGCACAAGTAAAGGGGTTTTTTCCTTCAAATGCTAACAAAGCCTACAATTTTCTTTTCAAATCAGACCAATGCACTTCTTGCATTTTAAATATTCTTCAATGACATCTTTGACTGGAGATTCCTTGCCATAATCCTTAACAATAAAGCAACTACGGCCAACCGCATTACAGGGTTTTTTTCCTGTCAATTTTAGAGGCCTATCTATTCACCCAGCCTTTTGTCATCAACCTTGATCAAGCTGATTTGGTGTTTGGCACACAGGGCCTCAAACAATGTTACATACATAGGTTCATTCCAGTAGAAAGCAAGAACACAAAGATGGGTTTGGTGTTTGTATTAGGCTTTGGCAGCTTCACAAATTCCCAAGCTAAGGAATCTTGGATGAGTGCAGTCTTCAGCACTTCTTGTAGAGAAGTGTTAATGCCCATTACACCTCCAGCAGCAATAACTTCCTTGTCCATGGCAGTAGTTTATGGATGAAACTAAATCTTGAAAACACCAGGGAGCCTTTGCCTCCCACTCAATTTAGTGGAGACAAAGAGCCAAAGTCTCTATTTTTAAAGGGAAAAAATTTTAAGTCCTTTTGAATCTTTTTGTTTGTTTGTTTTATTATCAAAACAAGAAGCTAACTGAAGTTGAATTTCTGAAAGACTCTTGGGGGCAGAAAAGTAGGATGTAGGAAGGAATCAACTTAAAGAGCAATAATTATTGGTGGGGTGAAAATTAGGGAAAAGATGGGTAAGTTAGTGGGGAGGAGGGAGGTAGGGCTCAAGTAGCAGAAGGACCAAACAAGAATTGAGATCAAAGCATCATTGTGCATTTTGGAAGATTAGATTGGAGGAGAGAAGACTTAGGAAGAACATAACATAGTCTACACTCTATATTCCAGTATTTAAAGGACTGTCTTATGGAAGAGAGCCTCAGAGGACTAAACTAGGGATTTGTTCTGCTTGGCTTCCGAGGACAGAATTAGTCACAATGGAAGATGCCATAGGGAGACAGGTTTCAGTCCTGTAGAAGGAAAAACTTCCTAGTGACAAAAGATCTTTAAAAGTAGAATGAATAGCTATGGTAGATGAATGTCCCATTACTGGAGATTTTCAAGCACAATGGATAGAATAATGGATTTAGGATCAAGAAGACCTGAAGTAAAATCTTAGGTAAGTCACTGTCTAATGTGTAAAGTGTGGATAATAATAGCATCTGTTTCCTAGGGTTTTTGTGAGAATCAAGTGAGACCATATTATAAACAGCACTTAGCACAGCACCTGCTACATAGTGAGTGCTATATCAATGCTTAGTCTTCTCTTCTTCTTCCTACCCTTTCAAGCAGAGGCAAAGGGAACACATCAGAAATATTGAAGAAGGGAATACCTGTCCAGAGATATGATGGACTTAATGATCTCAGATGATTCTCAGACTGTGATTTTATGAGTCACATATTATGTGTAATCTATCTTTTTATCTTTTCCAATAAAGGGACCTCTAAAACAGGAAAGCCAGTCCAAGGATGCTTTTTCGATGAACTAGTTCTTCTTATCTTTTCATCTGACATTTTATAACAGGGTTATTTATGAGTATTTAAAAAATAGAGCAGTTATCACCAGAAACCAAAATGACTATGTAAAAAACAGGCCATACTAGACTGACTACATTTCCTTTTTTTCACATGATAACTAGACTAGTAGATGGAGGGAGTGCTGTAGACATGATATATAGGCAAAACTCATTTTATTGTATTTTGCTTTATTGTGCTTTACAGATAATGCATTATTTTCCTTTGCAAATTGAAGGTCTGTGGCAACCTTGCATTGAGTGTCTATTGGTGGTATTTTTCCAACAGCATGAACTCCCATTGTTTCACTGTGTCACATTTAGGTAATTTTTGTAATATTGCAAATTTTGTGGTGATGTATGATCAAGTGATCTTTGATGTTACTATTTTCATTGTTTTGGGCATCACAAACTGAGCTTTTATAAGACAGCAAATTTAATCAATAAATGATGTGTAAGTTCTGATTACTTCAACAACCAGTCATTCCTCCATCTCTTTCCTTTTTCTAAGGCCTCCCTATTCAATGAGACACAACAGTATTGAAGAATATTAGATAAACTTAATTGAGAATCATTCCAATTTTGAAAGATATGGGCAAAATGCTATCAAACAGCATTAAAAGAGTGTCCAGAATGAAGGAGATAAGAGCTCTCCTTTAATCTGTTCTGATTAGACAGGATCTGGAGTCATATGTCCAGTTCTGAGGTACAGACAACATGGATAAGCTGGACTATATCCAGAAAAAGTTCAACCAAAATGCTAAGATCTTTGAAAACAATGCTATATAAAGATTAACTGAATGGGATTTGTAATCTGAAGAAGACTTGAATGATTGACATATAAAAGAAGGATTAGTCTTTTTTTTTTTTCTGATTGGCCCCAGAAGTAGGACCATTGGCAGCCATTAACAAATAATTCTTGGCAATTCCATGCCTCCCTACCCCATCTACCCCAGGATCACATGTGGCCTGATCTAGTTCTTTATAAAAGAAAAAGGACAAAAAGGCCACTTTCTTCCCCAAAGTCCATCTCATGGATTTCTTAGACAGTTTGGTTAGCATCAGTGAAACCCATTTTCTGGAAGGCACTAAGGGTCATGACCACACCATCCATAAGAAAATGCAACATTCCAAATAAAGACTCAGTATGATCAAAAGAACACTGGTTCTAGGGTGAGAGAGCCTGGGTTGAAATTTCATCTCTGACTCTAGATCAAGGTTTTTAACCCTGAATGAGTTTCCTCATTGTAAAGTGGGGACTAGTTGACCACTGAGGTACCTTTAAGCTCTAAATCTCTGATCCTAAGAAATCAATATCAAGAAATGCCTTTGATTCATTCCTTATTTTAAGGTATATTTCCCACAAGCAGAGTTGTTCATAAGTAGAATGCTTTAATGGGTTCCACAGGAATGATGGGGGCAATTCTGAACCACTTGCAAGACTATTTGTTAAATTTTTCAGTATAAGCATTTACATCTCAGAAATCAGCAAGGTTTACTTTGTTGTTTTGTTAATTATCTAGCCTTAAGAAAAATTTAAAGTATATGTTCATACCCTCTTCCCTCCTTTCTCCCCCTCATCCTCCCCCCTCCCCGCCACCATCCCAGAGCCTGGTTGTTAAACATTTACCTACATTGCTCTATAAATACTTGCATAAATTTAGCAAGAGTACAGTGGAAGTCTCAGGGAATGAAGTCATCACCTGGAAGTCTGGTTACTAAAGGTTTATAATAATAACAAATAGGCTTTTTATAGCATTTTAAGGTTTGCTAAGTGCTTTACATTCACCATCTCATTTGATTCACATGTCACCACTGGTGAGGTCCCCTCACTGATAGTCCTAAAACAGTAACTGGAGAAACATTTATTGGAGACATTGTAGAGAAGACTCTGTGAGATTTGGGTTGGACCACCTGACTTCTAAGGTCTTGTTCCAGCCTAAGATTCTGTTATTGTTATTGAGTCATGTCCAACTCTTCATGACCCCATTTGGGTGTTTTTTGGCAAAATGATTGAAGTGGTTTAATATTTCCTCCTCCAATTTATTTTACCTATGAAGAAACTGAGGCAACCAAGGTCACGTGATTTGCCCTAGGTTTACACAGCTAGCAAGTATCTGGTCACATATGAACCCAGAACTTCCTGTCTCCAGAGTTTCTATTCTATCCATTTTGCTAAGATTCTGAAGTCCTGTGAAAACAACTTAATGGAATGGGGAGAGACTTCAATGGACATTCAGAAAATCTAATTTCAAGTTCCAACTCTGTGGCAATTTATAGTATAATCTTGATGGGACCATCTCCAATCATCCTGATCTACATCTTGCTACTGGACCTAGACGGCTCAGGAGGAGAGAGTGAGGCAGGTGACTTTGCACAGCCCTCCCTCACTTAAATCCAATTCACTTGCATGTCAAGGCATCACTTCCCTGATGTCATGGTCCTGTTTGAGAAGGAAGAACAAATAACAAAAGAGTATAACCTTGAAAATGTCACTTCCCTTTTGTAGCTGAGTTTTCTAATCTGTATAATGTAGTGTTAATCTAAAATAGTCCCTGTGAGCTCTAAATCCTATGATCTATAAATGAAATTTTTCTCTCTAGTGTCTCCCAGGGCTCTTGTGGGGGAAAAAAAAAAGTATGTGGTCAACTTTTAGCATTACAGCCATGAAGTTATTGTTGTTGTTAGTGTTAGGTGCATGAGAAATATCTGTTAGATTTCAGCAGATTTCACCTGGATCCTTCTGAACACTTCAGATTTGTTTGGAATTTGGATCTTTGGGGGGTCTCCCCACAGTCTCCTCTCTCCTTCAAAGGACATGGACTCTCCTTAAAGAGCCTTTTTCCATTCTAAGGGATGGCCCTTCTCACTGAGTAATGCGCCCCTGTGACATTAAAGAGGAAAGAGAGAAGGGGAGGGAGGACAACCAGTTTATCCACCAATAGCCTGCTCTTTTGGCACAAAAGCACATTCTTATCTTTCCATCCCATAATGAGAAGGCAGATGGGAATTGTTGCTTGAACTCCCTGGGCGGGGATATTTGTGGCCAGGGCAGCTGGAAATATTCAGCCTTTCCCCCTGCACTTTACTCACTGGAGAAGTTGCCTACAGCCGGATTTTTCCCGTGATTTCTTCCCTCTCCAGCCGGGTCCTGCCCGAGACAACTTTTCACATGATGTCAGACTATGAAGGGCTCCCTGTGGGTGAGTGCCAGGTTTATATTTACCCCGTGGCCCCCAGGCCTTCCTGGGCTCAGGTTGCAAAGTCGAACCCCTAGGCTGGCTTGGAGGTCTGGGCAGTGAACTAAAGGGGCACCAAAGTATCCAAGAAAGCAAATGGGCACAGGGGGTGGCATGGATCTTGCAAGATTGTTTCTTTTTTCTTGGTGGGGAGGGGTTACAGTTTGTCAGTATGAGGCACAATTCAGGCCCCCGGGCTGTCAACAGCGAGCAGGAAGAGGCTATTGGAACCTGATCACTGAGGGAGACAGACTGGGTTCTTGGTGGGTTTGACTGGGGTCAGAAAGTGGTTGTTTTGTGGAGGAGGCTAGGAGAGACTTTCTGAGCAAACACCACTCTTGTTTTGGGGATGGTGACTCCTCAGAGCCTCTAAACTGTCACTGAAGGAAGCTTTGATTTAAACCTCTCCCCCACTGCTAGCTGAGTGGGCACTCTATTTTGAGACTATGTCTACACATTTAAAGGGGAGTAGAGAACTGAGGGCAGTATCAGAATCATTCCAGCTGCACCCCCCACCTACCCCACCCCCCGCAGCAAATTTGGGATGAATTTATAATTTGAGTTTACTTGTTGTCTGAATTATTCCAGATAAAAACCTCATTACCTAGCTCATCTTTACATATTAAGAAATGGATTATATATTATATGAAATAGAGTATAAACTCACATTAGGAAAATTTAAGATTTCTAGACTATTTCCTCCAGGTTAAGTATTTTTTTTTCTTATCTGGACCTATAATTTCATTGAGATAGGGAACTTTCAGTAGTGAAATAGAGGGAACTCTATTAATGCATAGTGGTATGTTTTCTGTACCATATAGGAAAGGAATTCTTTATTTGGGATCCACAAGCTCCTAAAGGATGAACAGTTTTCAGGGGATCCATGAATTTAGGAAAATATTATATCCTTGTTTCAATATAATTGATTTCCTTTATAATCATCTGTGTTTTTAACCACATATTTAAAAACTTTTTTCCCCTGAGAAAGTGTCCACTAGATTAGATTCTTCCAGGTTATCAAAGGGTTTGTGACACAGAAAATGTTAAGAATCCCTGATTTAGTCTGAGATTTGCCTGGGGCACTGACAAGTTTAAGTGAATTGCCAGGTGTCCCAGTCAGTATGTGTCACAGGTGGGTCCCAAAGCCAAATCTTCCCAGCACTGAGGCTAATCCCCTCTAACTAATATATTATGCTGGCCCTTGAATATAAGTATTACCCCCTTTTTATGGACAAGGAAACTGTCTCAGAGAGGTGGTCCTCACTCAGGGTCAGATGACAACAAAGACTTGAACTCAGTCCCTCTGACTGCAAGTCCACTGTTCTTTCCATTTACCACCCTGTTTCATGATGACAAAAAAGAAAAGCATTCATGTAATATAAAAGTCCCTGAAAGGGACTGGAAGGCATTGAAAGGGACAATTAGCCTCTGATTATATATCTCCAGGGAGAGAAGTTCATTACATCTCAAGGCAAGCTTAGTCCATTTTTAGACACTTTGACTGTTAGGAAAATTTTCCTTATTTTAAGCTGAAATCTGTCCCCCAATAACATCCTTGCTTTGGTCCTAATTCTGCCTCTGGGGACAAGAATAAATGAAATCCATCTACCTTGAGATATCCCTTCAAATGCCCAAAAATGGCTATAGTGGCCTCCCTAAGTCTTCTCCTTTTTAAGTTCAAACACCTCTGAATCATTCAGCCAGTGAGTCAGTTACTAAGGAACCACGCTCACCTCAGGAGCTCTTTATAAGGGTTTGCTCTGCCAGCATCCTTCTTTTAAAACTTACAGTAGATACACTTAGTACAGCTGTAAGTCCCAGAGTGACAGAGACAGGTTGTTTGTGTTAAGCCCTAGAACAACTACAAAAAACAAACTCAACCATACCAGCTTCATGGGCACTGCAGAGAGCCAGCCTGCTCTCATTCTAGGAACTGAACAATATCATTGTATTAAGAATGAGAAAGTTTTCAGACAGGTCCGTTCTGGCTTTATCTCTCAGCGAGCTGCCCTAGCAAAGGAAAAAACTCTCTTGTCTTTTTTTTGCAAGAGACTTGGCTCTGGTCTTCGGTAACTCTGGGCTCTTGCTAATAAGCACTATGTTGAGAGAGATATTTCAGGAGTCCTGGACAATATTTAGCCTGCATCTGATATGAATAATGAAATGGATATCAAGTGTGGGCAGCATCATATACCCTATCCAAGCTCCATGATTCTCTGTCCTTTTCAAATAGGAGGACTAGAGAAAGCAATGGGGTGTCCTTTGGCAAACTTTCAGACAGTACGTTAGGAGCCAAGTGTCCTTTCTGCTATTTCTGATTCTGTTGCAAACTTGCTATATGATGCTGGATAACTCACTTCCTATCTCTGGGCCTTAGTTTTCCAATTAATAAAATGAGAGGACCAGAGGACTTCTAAAGTTTCTTCTCACTCTTAACACAGCTCGAAAAGCCTTGAAGCAGTTTTAAACCAGTCCCCTTAAAATGGCCTAAGATTTTTGGTATGGTGTTCTCTGTCATTCAAACTGTTTTCTATTGTAGACACACCCTATAAATTGAGAGATTTGTTTATTTTTTTTGTTTAAGGAAGAAACATTATAAAGGAAATATACATCTCAGAGTTTGTTGTCTAAAGGACTCCACTGGAGGAAAAAATAATTAGTTCCTGGAAGGGTTATGATATGAAGCATAATTTGTTGCTGGATTTATCTAATTGTTAAAGGGGGGTCTTTTCTTCATCATGGAACTGCGAAGTAAAAAAAAGATTGCTTGTCATACTGGTAATTTAATATTGTCTCTATTAATCATGGTGAGCCTTTAAAAAATGTAGTGCCTTGTTAGTCTGACAAGAGAAAAAGGCAGATTCAAAGGTATAAACCCAATAGGAGGAAAGGCCACTGAGTTTTGCTAGAATTGATGCTAGATACTAGCATAACTAGTATCATAAGAAAACTTGCACTCTATTTCTAGTAAGAAGCATGTGTAGATAGAAAGGTCATTTTGAAATGTAGGCATAAGACAACATTCACAGAATGATAGAATCCTGCAGTTGGAAAGGAATGGATAGTAGAGAACACATCTTTATGAAGGACTTGCTAGCCACAGAATGGATTTATAAAGTGAAATAAAACACTTTTCCAGATCCTTAATATCTTGCTGGACAGCTAGATTGCTCAGTGGAGAGAACACTGAGCTTCAGTCAAAGAGGACCTGAGTTCAAATCCAGTTTTGGATTTTTATTAGCTGTGAAACCCTGGGTAAATCACATAAAATGAACTGGAGATGGAAATGACAAACCACTTCAGGATCTTTACCAAGAAAACCTCATTCAGGGGTCACAAAGAGTGAACACAATTAAAATAACAAGATTCTTTTTCATTAAAATAATGTTGTAACTCAAACTCTGGACTTATGAGTCAGGAGTTGTAAACTCAATTTGTATCCAATTTCTACTACTGATTGCGGGATCCTGAATAAATCATTTTACCTTTACTCCCAGGTTCTTCCTATAAAATGAAATGTGTGAGCTAGATAACTTCTGAGGCCCCTTTTCTGGTTTGACATTCTACACACTATAATTCTAATATTCTATTGGATTCTGTGATTGTCATTTGTTCTACTAATGGGGAAAATACCCATGGTTTGGATAACTTTCCCCTAAAAAGCAAATTAACATATTTTATATATTCAATTACATGTAAAGATAGGTTTGAACATTTATTTTTTATAAGATTTTGACTTTCAAATTTTTTCTCCCTCCTTTCCTTACCTTCTCCCCAAAACAGCAAACAATCTGATATAGGTTATACATGAACAATCATTTTTAATATATTTCCACATTAGTCACGTGGGGAAAGAAAAATGATAACAAAAGGGGAAAACCACAAAAAATAAAACAAAACAAAAAAGGTGAAAAATAAGATGCTTCAATTCACATTCAATTTCTATAGTTCTTTCTCCAGATGCAGATGACATTTTCTGTCCCAAGTTTATTGGAATTATCTTAGATCTCCACATTGCTGAGAAGAGCTATGTGTATCATTGCTGATCATCACATAATCTTGCTGTTACTACGTACAGTGTTCTCCTATTTCTGCTTATTTCACTAAGTATCAGTTCATGTAAGTTTTTCCAGGCTTTTCTGAAATCAACCTGCTCATCATTTCTTATAGAGCAATAATATTCCATTACAGTCAAATACTACAACTTAATCAGCTACTCCCCAATTGATGTGCATCCATTCAGTTTCCAGTTCCTTGCTACCACAAAAAGAGTTGCTACAAACATTTTTGCACATGTGGGTCCTTTTCCCACTTTTAATGATCTCTCTGGAATACAGACCCACTGCTGGATCAAAGGGTATGTGCATTTTTACAGCATTGGAACCACAGCATAGTTCCAAATTGCTCTCCCACATTAACAACTCTTGAATTATTCAATTACATGAGGATTTCAGATTGAATGGCTCAATGCTATTTTCTCTGGGAGGTTAATCATATACATCAACACATTAAACAAAGTAATTTATCAATCTAAATGTTTTAATAAGTAGAAGTGTTTACATTTTTACCTGTAGAAGTGACTAAGTAAGATACTCATGCTTTTTTTCTTTGGTAATTTTTCTGTCCTAGGCCTTCACTTAATGTTAGTACAAGAGTTATTATGTGTCTATTTAGATGTTTCTGGGATTCTGAATGGTAGAAAGAATCTGAAAAAGAAACCTGATGAAAAACAAGAACAATGCAGAATAAATCAGACCTGGGAGGGAACTCTAGTTCAGTGATTATCAAACTTTTGGTGTCAGGATCCCTTTACACTCTTACAGGACCTCTTACAGGTCTTGAGGATCTTTCTCCAAAGAGCTTTTTATTTATGTGGGTTATATCTATTAATATTTACTGTATTAAAAATTAAACCTCTTTACTATTAGAAAAAGAGTGTGAATTTCATGGAACAATTGAAAGGATCTTTAAGGGGTTGCCAGGTCATACTCTGAGAACCATTGCTCTAGATGAATCCGTATATTTTAATTTTAAAGATTAAAGAAGTCATGAGATGGAAAATGACTTGCCAAGGTCACACCAATAATTAGGAAAAGAGTCAGGACTAAAGTCCAAGTTTTTTGGCTTAGACCATATCTTAAAAATCATTAGACATAAGTACTAATCCCAATTGCTGTCGCTTATTTTGATTGTGGTTGCTTCCCATTTTTGAGCCTCAGTTTCCTTAACTGTGCAGTAAGGAAACGCCTTCTCTTCAGCTCTGCTATTTTATGATTCTGTCACCTGAATGTGACTCCTAGTGATACTAGGATTGACTTTCTAGTTGCATAATTGGGCAGGTCTTTTTGTGCCTGAGCCTCAGACTTTGTATCTCGAAAATGGGGATATGACTTCTTATAGGGTTATGGTGATTAAATAAATAATGCATGTGAAAGCACTTTGTAAGTGTAAGGACTTGTACGAATATAAATTATTCATTGTTATTATTAATATTTTATTTCCCTGTTTTCTCTCAACATTTATGTCTCAGAAATGTGGAGGGGGAGGTTAAAAAAGAACACTTGATTTGAAGTGACCTGATTTAGTGACACTTAGTAACGATGACCTCTCATTAAGAGGTCACTTGATTTCTCAGCCTCAGTTATCTCTGTGTAAATGAAAGACAACAACACACAGTTGTTAGGAAAATACTTAAACCCTAAAGCATATAACTAAGATCTCTTATCATTCTGAACCTATTATCCACTAAAGTCCTCATCAGGAACTCCAATCTCCCTGCATCACACTTGTCTCTCATCAGTAGCACTTTTTTCCTCCCCCATTCCATCCTTTGCTCTCTGATTTAAATCGAATCTCGCAGGAAGACTCCAAAAATTCATATTCTTAGGGCATATATAGGGCTGTTATGCATTTACAAATATTCTGGGAAGGGAATCATAGGCTTAACCACACTGCAAAAGGGGTCCATGACAATCTGAAATTTTGGTTGCTAGATGGCATTTTAACTTGATGTAAATCCCCGTCTGTTGCAGAGATAAAAACTGGTCAAATTCTTGACAGGAGATTTTAATTTCATGTCACTCATTCCACTTATATCAGTGAATGGCATCCCAACAACCCCTGAAGGCTGCCTTTGGTCTCTTTCTTGTTATTGACAGACTGCTACACTCCATCAGAACCAGCTACATAGATTTCCTGTCATTCCTACATGTAGATGAAAGCAAAACATATTAATTATTTAAGCTGTTCTTTTCCTAACCAGGGAGATTTCCCCGAGGGAGAGAAAAAGGGAAACAGTTGGAGAAGTGGGATGATTCAATCTGATTCTAATATTTTATCTGAATGTATGGGAGGTTCTAAGGTAGATTTCCTCACTGTCACCTATGCTTTTGGGTCTACCTGGGAAGTGATAGCACCAAACAACAGTTCTAAAAAATTAAAGTGAGAAGGTGGTTAGTATGGGTTTCTCAGTTTGGACATGAACACTAGTGATTTGTAATGGTCTGGATTCTCTCTCTTTTTTTTTTTTTTAATTTATTTATTTTTATTTAATAGCCTTTTATTTACAGGATATATGCATGGGTAACTTTACAGCATTAACAATTGCCAAACCTCTTGTTCCAATTTTTCACCTCTTACCCCCCACCCCCTCCCCCAGATGGCAGGATGACCAGTAGATGTTAAGTACATTAAAATATAAATTAGATACACAATAAGTATACATGACCAAAACGTTATTTTGCTGTACAAAAAGAATCAGACTCTGAAATATTGTACAATTAGCTTGTGAAGGAAATAAAAAATGCATGTGGGCATAAATATAGGGATTGGGAATTCAATGTAATGGTTTTTAGTCATCTCTCAGAGTTCTTTCTCTGGGCATAGCTGGTTCAGTTCATTACTGCTCCATTGGAAATGATTTGGTTGATCTCGTTGCTGAGGATGGCCAGGTCCATCAGAACTGGTCATCATATAGTATTGTTGTTGAAGTATATAATGATCTCCTGGTCCTGCTCATTTCACTCAGCATCAGTTCGTGTAAGTCTCTCCAGGCCTTTCTGAAATCATCCTGTTGGTCATTTCTTACAGAACAGTAATATTCCATAATATTCATATACCACAATTTATTCAGCCATTCTCCAACTGATGGACATCCATTCAGTTTCCAGTTTCTAGCCACTACAAAAAGGGCTGAATGGTCTGGATTCTCAATGATGAATCTTAGATATCAAATTTTGATTAAGACTGTAGTTGGGAGATGTCAGGTCCATAACGTTTTGTGAAGACCGTGTATTTTTAAAGAAGCAGGAGTCAGGAATTCAGGTTAGGGGAAAATCGTCAGTCTTTATTCTCAGTGAAGAAAGACTGGAGGTGGAAGAGAATGGGCAATAGCAATGTGTGCAGCTGAGTCAAGAAGCTAGCTAGACCAGCAGCCACACGACCAGCAAGCAGCTAGGAATATGGAACCCAGGCCCAGTCTCTCCCAGCTTCTCTTCCTATCTCTCTCTGCCTCCACCCACCAAAACTGTCATTTCCTATACAACACATCAGGACTTGCACGGAGAGTGGGCGGGGACCATTCTTTATCCAAGCATGTATATTAATAGAGTATAGCCCAATTACTATTTAGCCTCATGTACTTGGGACCTCAGTGCATCAACTCAAACCTCAGCCCATTACACGTCTAAACATAGGGAATTCTCCATATTGTTGCTTTATCTTTTTCCTTATTATTTTATTTAGTTAAAATTATGGTTTAAAAAAGATAACAGATGACGTAAGAATGTCAAAGCTGGAAGGAGTCTTACTTACAGATTGTTTAGCTTCCTGTTTTTATGAATAAGAAAACAAGTGCATACAGGAGAAGAGGCCAAAGTCACATAGTGAGTTACTGACAGCCTGACCAGTCTATATCTTCTTAAAGCCAGGGATATTTCTCCTATGTAAAGCTTTGTTTTCTTTTATAAAACAGAACTCACTGAAATCGAACAATGGTAGCAAAAATGTTAACAGCCCTATATATGCCCTAAGAATATGAGTTTTTGGAGTCCTCCTGTGAGATTCGATTTAAATCAGAGAGTAAAGGATGGAATGGGGGAGGAAAAAAGTGCTACTGATGAGAGACAAGTGTGATGTAGGGAGATTAGAGTTCCTGATGAGGACTTTAGTGGATAATAGGTTCAGAATGGTAAGAGATCTTAGTTATATGTAATTCAATTCCTTCATTTTATAACTGAAGAAACTAAAGTGAACTCATTAGGTCTTAAGGGTAGGTGAAACCTACCATGAAGTAGTAGCAAGTGTTACCTGACACTTTAGCAAGTCTAGGCACTCTTTTTTGGCCTTAGGCTGAGGAGGAAGGGAGCTGAAGTTCTGCTCTCCCATGACACTGTTGAGTCTTTACACATCTAGGCAGAAATTTTTAAACTTTTTATTGTCATGGACCCCTTTTGCAGTGTGGTTAAGCCTATGATCCCCTTCCCAGAATATTTGTAAATGCATAAGTAATTCTATTAAATTACAGTCATCAAAATATTTTTCTAAAAACAAGTTCATGGATCCCAGGGCAATAACCTCTCATCTATGGAAATTTGGGCAGTGAGATAATACAGTAGATAGAGTTCCAGGCCTCCAGTCAGGAGGACCTGAGTTAAATCTGGCCTCAGACACTTACTAGCTGTGTGACCCTGAGCAAGTCATTTAATCCTGTGTGCCCTCAGTTTCCTTGTCTATAAAATGAGTTGGAGAAGGAAATAGCAAATAACTTCAGTATCTTTGCCAAAAAACCAAGAACAGCAAATGACAGTAAAAACAACAACACATAGAGTTGGATACACTAAACATAATTAAACAACAAATGGAAAGTTGGGGTGAGCCAGAGGTTTTAACTAAGGGTCATACAGTTATTAAGTAAGTAAAAGAAGTAAGATACTCCATCTAAGCTCTGTGACATCAAAGACCACATTACATCATATTGCCCCCTTCCATAACTTTTTCTTTGTATATCTGCTTGCCCAACATCTAAAATAATGAGGGAACTAAAGGCCAGCACACAAATATATCAATGGAAGAAACTGGGAA
Organism: Sarcophilus harrisii; assembly: GCF_902635505.1. Taxonomy (NCBI): domain Eukaryota; kingdom Metazoa; phylum Chordata; class Mammalia; order Dasyuromorphia; family Dasyuridae; genus Sarcophilus; species Sarcophilus harrisii. The sequence continues at coordinate 361,770,488 of NC_045427.1, read as the reverse complement.
GGTTTAGACTAAAGAAGAAAAGACTTCCTAGGGGAAGTATGATCCATATCTTCAAATATAGGATCATCGAATTTAGAGCTGAAAGCAAAGTTATAGATCATTTGTTCCAACTGGATTCCATTTATGAGGTTCAGAAAAATTAAATGACTTGTCTAAGACTAATCAAGGAATAAATAATCCAATCTGAACTTGAACTTAGACCTTCTGATTCCCAATCTTATATGTATTTTTATAGTGAACTATTGCTGCTTTCAAGGGCCATTATGTTCATAAGAGATTGTTCTCTTGCTCCAGGCATTAAGGACCATGCCTAAGTGAAAGTTAGGTCTGTTCTCCTAGAGCCTCCACAGCTATGAATCATAACACTTGAAGGAGTTGCAAAGCAGCTTTTAAATTAATGCAGATGTTTCTTGTGGATTGGGAATGAAATAATTGAAGCCAAGAGGGAAGAGGAGAGAGGTCAGAGAACACCACTGCCTCTCAGTTTCCTTGTATCATCATCATCCTCTCACATGAACAGATCCATTTTACAGGTCTGAGTTAGACCTCCAGCAGCCACTGGCAGATGACTCCCACATTCATAACACCAGGAAATAGAACTAATACCAATAAGAAAAAATTCCAGAATAAAAAAGTTTTTTTTCAATAAAAGCAGCCATATTCTTATGATCAAAGCATAAGAAATGGAATAGACTTGAAGGGGCAGTGTAGGGTTGCTAAGAAAACCAAGAGAAGACCTGGGTTCAAATCTTAGTTCTAATATCTATTAGCTGTGTGACTATGGGCAAATAAACTGACCTTTCTGAACTTAATTTTTTTTTATCTGTAAAATAGAGATGATTATATTTGTATCACCTGCCAATTGCCTATAGCGAGGAAAACACTTTGCAAACCTTAAAGTATTATTTTTAAAGTGTGATTTATTATTCCCACTCCCAAAGTTGGGAACTCTTCATTCAATTCCATTCCTTTGGGTCCCTTGGGCCAAAATAAAAGCCCCAGCAAAAAAGATTCAGAAAGAAAGAAATTCAAACCTTGTTAAGGTTATAGGATAGACAGGAGGGATTAACTCCTCTTGAGACACTACTGCTACATGTTAGACAAGCTGACAGTTTGGGGCTCCACAGATTGCCACCCCCATCTTGCTTCTTGATCCAATCTTATCTCCACAGCATACATTTTTTTCCTGTATTTTTGTTTGCTTCTCTTTTCTGCATTTTTTTTGCATTTCTTTTTGCTTTTCTTTTCTTTTGTATTTTTTTGTTTTTTAACTGATTCTTAATTCTGTTTTAGCCCCTTGGATTTACAAAATCCCCCCAAAATCTGGTATCTTCTCCACTTGACCTTTGGCCAATGCTCACTTGGGTTCTAGGAGGATCCTATTCTCCCTTCCTCAATAAGGGATTATCTGCCTTCCTCCACCCCACTCCAATCCCCAATTCCAGTAATCATTCTAATCACCAACATGGTGAGGTAGGTATTACTCAGACCAGCTGGTTGCTGGAAAAGATGGTTGTATTGTCTAGTCTTTTGACATACAATACTTAGCTACGCTAATGGATTTTGACAATATAAAGTTTCATTACTATTAATCACAAGACAGATCCATGCTCCCACTTAAAGTGCTTTCCGAGAGAGCCAATTGGAAAACTGGCTAATGCACTAGGTTTTAATAAGAAGCATGAAGGCAACTCTTTAATATTTACTGAGGACTCATCCTGAATGATGTACCACAGGGAAAAGGCTAACACTTAACTGTGTTTCTGCCAGGCCCAGAGTGAAGTATTTTCCCAGTAGACCTGAGTGAACTTGGAGAAGTCATTTCTTAATTTCCTCATCTAATCAAATAAAGAGGCTGGACTCCATAATTTCAAATGTCTCTTTCAGCTTCAAAGTCCTGTGATTGCATAAACTGGGAGATATACCGGAGGCATTATGACATGATGAAAATCTGATTTAACTGAAGTTTGGGGCTCTAATTTGCCACTAATTTGCTGGGAGACTTCAGGACAATCATTTAATCTCTGGTCTCAATTTCCTAATTGATAAAATGGGAGCAATGATATTTGTACTTCCTAACTCTCAGGATTGTAAGAGAAGGAAAGCACTTTGTAATCTGCAAAATACCTCATAAAAGTATGACCCGCCTTCTGTCATCCCTGCTGCAAGAGTACAAGAGGACCATGGAAAGAGCCCTAGAATGGGAATCAGGGGAACTGTGTGATCTTTGCTATGTAGTTCTTTTCTCTGGGTTTGCTTTTTAATATTAAAATAGAGTGAATGAAGTTTGCTCTTCTTTTCTCCCAGGCTGTGGCAATGATGGGAATGTGCAGATATCTTGTCATCTCCCCTGCAGCCAGTGTTGGTACACCACACCCTTTCTGCCACTCCCCTCTTGCCCTCAGCCTTTCACATCTTCCTCTCGGTTTGGGAATTGTAATCAAATCAATATCTTGGATTCTGAAGCACTATTACTGTAGGAAAGGATCCACTACCCATAGTTCCATTCTCCAAACCAAAAGTAAGACCACTACTCTTCTATCTATGTTACATCTCCCCATTAGAATAGAAGGTACTTAAGGGCAGAGACTGACTCATTTTGTATTTATATCTCCAAAGTTTTACAGTTGTGCCAGGCACAAAGCATTCACTTATAGATACTTGATCATTTATTCAAACAAGAAAAGGACTTTAAAGGAAAGTCTCAACCTCTTTTGTGTCATTGGCAATTTGGTGAAGCCTGTGGATTCCTTCTGGTAATAATGTTAAATTTAAAAACTAGAATACATGTGATTATAAATGAAACCATTTATATTTTAAAATCATATTAATTATATTTATTTAATTAATTTTTAATTAATTTTTTTTTTTTTTAAGTCTATGGATCTTAGGTTAAGAATCTCTGCTTTTAAAGTCATAGGTCCGGGAATTCTTAAATCCAAGAACACTAAAAGGAGCCTTAGAGTTAAAAAAAATACCTTAGAATCTCAAAAAAAAAAAAAAAAAAAATGCTGGAACTGGAAGGGGCCTTAGAACCAGAAGAATGACCATTCCAAGCAAGTTCCTCCTTCCCCCACAGCACAATCATTTATTCCACTGATGTGATGATATGATAAAATTTCCTAAGTTGCTTGTTGTGGTTGATATTGTGAGTCAGGGCTGGCTCTGAATCAATAAGGTTAGGAGCCTTAGGAAAAAGCAGAATCCAAAGATGCCGTGCCCAGAGGGCTCCAGAGGGAGGCTCTTGAGCACAGAGGAAAAAAAATGCCCTCGACTGTTAGAGCTTTGCAAGGAGAGTCAGAACCAGCTGCCCCGCCCCCACGGGACAAAGCCAGGAGCCATGCCAGGAGTCATCCCATAAGTCTTAGCCAAACTGCCAGGCACAGAATTTGCTACAGGAATGACCTCATTTCTGAATAAACATTTCAGATCATAAGATTTTAAATCTAGAAGGGACCTTACAAGACCATCCATTCCAACCTTCTCTTTTTAACATGAGGAGAACTGACTTGCCTGTGAGATTTAGATACAGACTTTCTGATTCCAAACCCAATACTCTTTCTACTACATCAAGAATTCTAGCCTTTTTTGTGTCATGGATTCCTTTGGAATCAAGTGAAACTTTTTCAGAATTTTTTTTTTTTTTTAAAGGTAATAAAGGAAATACATTGGTATTACAAAGGAAACAGGATAGATATATTGAAATAAAGATGCATTTTTTTTCCTATTTAAGTTCATAGGCCTGTATGTTTTGAAATATAAGTTTATGGACCCCATATTGGGGCCTTGCTCTATACCACATTGACACTGGTCTGGTTTGGAAAAATCTGACTACAGTAGAGAAAGATGAGGCCATAGTGAGCTGGCAGGGCCAAGCATAATAGTACCTCACTCTGCCCTTATTAGCTGTATTACCTCAATCAAATCTCCTAACATCTCTGGGCCTCAGCTATTTCATCTGTAAAATGACAGGGTTGGATTAAATGATTTTTAAGGTCCCTTCCACCTCTATTGTAGGTCATCAGGGTTAGGAAGACCTGATCACAGAATCAAACAATTTCAGAGTGGGAAGTTACCTCAGGGTCCACCTAATACAACTGAAACCTGACCAATGGTTATTTAATCTTTGCTTGAAGATTTACAATAAAAGGGAATCCACCGACATCCCAATGCAACCCATTCTACTTTTGGAGAACTCTAAATATTTAGGAAACTTTTATTTATTTCAATCTGAGTTTTTTCCCTATAAAATTTTTACAGTTGTTTCCAGATCTGACCTTTGAGGTCAAGCAGAACAAGTTTAATCCTTTTCATGCATGTGGCAGTCTTTCAAATACTTGAACATAGCTAACACATTTCCCCTAAGTCTTATGTCCTCTAGGCTACACATTCCCATTTCCTTCAGTGGAGTCCCATTTGTCATCATTTCAAGGTCCTTGAATTCCTTCCTGGTTGCCCTCCTCTGAATATATTCCATTACCTACTTATCAGTGTCCTTCCTAAAGTATGATGCCCAAAACTAAACAAAATGCTTCAGGTATTAGTCTAACCAGGGCAAAGTGAGACAATCATCTCCTCAATCCTATAAGCTATAAGGCAGCCTAAGATTGCATGGACTTTCTGAGCTATTATATCACACTGATGACTCAAATCCAGCTTGCAGTCCACTAAAACTCTCAGAGCTTTTTCTGATAAATTGCTGCATAACCACACTTTTCCTATCTGGTGCTTATGAATTTGATTTTTTAATAGAAACTAATTATTTTACATTTATCCATATTAATTTTTATCTTGAGTTAACCCAATATTTTTCTTTCTAAAATATCTTATTGGTACCATTTGTATTTACATTAGGTAAATAACACTAGCACCACCACCTCAATCAGCATTGAGGGCTCCCTTGTGACAAAGAAAAACAGTCCATTCAAATCAGTTGATATGATGACTTGTCTGCCACTGTATATTCAATGTTATATAAATAATATTCTGTACCCATAATTCCTCATCTTCTTGTAATGAGAAAGAAGGTCTGTCTCATCATCTATGCTGAAAATCACTTTCTTGGAGGAAGTACTTTAAAGCTATCAAGTTGAATATTAAAAAAAAATAAAGCATTTAACAAATATTGTTTTGAATAATTATCTAATTTAGCATGGTTCAGTATGATTGATCTGATCCTATAAGGAGATGTTATGGGCCAGAACTTGAAACAAGGTACTAAGTGGAATTGAGGAGACAATGTTTAAATTTAGTTTAGCATTGATTTAATCCTACAACAAATAATGGTTTCCCAGTGACATAATGATTGGTGTGTACTCAGTGCACAGCATATAAGCAAGAAGCTCTCAGGGCCAGACACACAAGCCCACTGTCGGAGGCGGAGACAGATTTATTCCATTTTCCACCCCTGTGCTGACTGAGGCTGAAGCACAAACCTTTGGATTCAGAGACATTCAGAGGGAGCTAGAGGCAGAAGCTGGCAGAGGCAAAGAACTAGCGGCAGGAGCTCTTGGAACCAAGGAGAGAGATAGGCCTCTAAGAATGCTAACCAAGCCCAAGGAAGGAGACAATAAAGGATTTGGACTTTAACTACTGGCTGCATTTGGGGTATTTACTGAAGTGAAATTAAGGCTGCCTCCAGAAACCCCCTGAGAAACCTGCTCCCAAAGAACATTATATTTTAGAGAAGAATATTACAAATATGATAACCTCTTTTATTTTCAACAGCTTTTAGCCAATTGTGTGACTGTAAAGATTTGTAGGAGCCACAGGCAGTGGGGAACTCTGGGTGAGGTATAAGACCCTTCAGCCCAGAGGGAACCTGCTAACAATGTCTGATTCGGCTCCCCATCTCCCCTAAGGGCTCTTGGCCTTCCTGAGAAATCAGGGGGCAGTGACAACCTGTGCTGTGATTGAAACAAAGTGATAGCAGGTGGCAGAGTGATAGCAGGTGGCAAACTCCATATAATAGCAAGTTGTTTGTGTGGTCCCACGTGCCCAGTATTTACTTGGCACATGCCCAGGGTTTTGTTACATAAGGGTATGAGGATATAAAAAGGGGAAAGTACTTGGAATAAACTGAGTCCATTTTTCCACCATCCTCAGGAGTCCTACCTCATCACTTCTCCACTAAGATAGTGTATTTTAATCACCCTGGCATGGGGGGTCTAGAAAGCACAATAAGTTTTGTTTCCCCAACTTGGGGGCTCTAGAAAGCAGGACACAACAAAGATGGGCTGAATAAATTGCATCTAGAAAACCGTTTAGTCCTTTTATTAATACTAGACTGGTCTATGAAATTAAAAACTCATGCATTTCTTTTTTAATGCCAATAATCTTCTGATGGTTAAGAAGCACAAAACATCATAGTTTCTGGGAGAAAATAATAGCAGGTGACTTAAAAGGACAAAGAAGAGACTCACCATGGTAAATATAAGTAGGTCATGTAAATTCACTAATGATTACTTTTATATAAGAAGTGACATAAAAATTATCATGAAGGAATTGAATGATCAATAGAATAAGGTATGCTACTTATGTGGTGAGATAATAACTAGACAGCCCATAAACTAAAGATCAAGAAGATGACTTATTGGCATAGTTTTTTATGGAATTAATTTTTTAAGCATAAGCAAAAGTTACAGACGAGAATTACACACACAAGATATGTGGATGCGTTGTGGTATAGCCATTTGGAATGAGTTCTCACATGAATAAAATCATGTATCCATTAAAGAATGGAAATCTAGATGAAGGCATACTTACCATCATATGTACATATTTACATACATACTTATCATACATACCATCAAATTTATAAAGTACAAAGTTCAGATAGTTAACATGTCGGTTAATGGAGTCAGTGTAGAAAAAATGTCAATAGGCTAGAATGATGGATTGAATCTAATAAGCTATAATTGACTTAAAGATTTTGATTGATTTTGTCAGTGTGGGCAATCTGTTCTTTTCTGAAGCTTCTAACCTATCCATATTTAATGATCTTTCTTGAAGGTAGGTAATATTTGGCTTATACCCAGAATACATTTTTCCCTTGACTTTTTATATAGTCTTTTCAGCCATATCTGACTCTTTGTGATTCCTGTTGGGGTTTTCTTGGCAGATATTGGAGTGGTTTGCCAATTCCTTCTCCAGCTCATTTTAGCAGATGAAGAACTCAGACAAACAGGATTAAATGACTCGATTAGGGTCACACAGTAGATTTGTGAGGCTGGATTACAACTCGGGTCTTCCTGGTTCCGGGTCTACCAGAAGATTCCAGGTGCCATTGACCTTTGGGTAACTAAAATTTAAATCCTTACTAGAGTGTTGTATTTCATGATTTACAGCCAACTAGTACCACTAAGAGAATATTGTGGTTAAAAATGTGCTTTGGTGACAGGAGGCAGCTTGGAATCAATGAAAATATGGAAGAAATTCCCAAATGTGAATCAAGGCACTCTCTTTTACCTGATTGATTTGATAGAAGCCTGAGTGAACAGCTTGTTCATTTGGTTAATGTCTGATGCTATTAACATGAAGAGTGTTGGTTTAACCTCCATAAAGGCCAGAGAAGTCCATGTGTTTTTATGGAGATAATATATTTTAAAATTGTGCTTCTGACATGTAACTAATTTTGTGAATAGATTACTTTTAAAAAGTATTCATTAAGTGCTTTTCCATGCCAGGTACTGTATTAAATTCTAAAGGCATATATTCTAAGAGAAAGACAATTACTAAACCTCAGGACTTTACCATTGAATAAGGGGAAGACAGTATATATATATAAGATGCTGGTAGCCAAAAAAATATATTTTGGACCAGGAAATCACAGGAATTGTGAATGGGCCCATAGAACTATGGTTTGTGTGAGTTTTCCTATAATGGTAGCATCGATTTGATCACAATTCCCAAAAGAAGAACTAGAAAGTGGGGAAAGGTGGAGAATCTGGAAAAAGGATATGTGGGCAGCTGTATTAGCATGAAGAACACCAAAAAGCATCAGTGTGGGGGTTTGGGGGTTGGACTGGTTATGGAGAACTCTCCTGAAGCAGAGTGCAGAGCACTACTGTGGGAACGGGAGAGCCAAGTAGGAGACAGGAGATGTAATGAGATAGCTAGAGAGCATCCTTGTTTTGGGTCTGAGAAGAGCTATAGTGTTCTGAGGCTCCATTTGGTCAGCATATCATCTAAAACTAGGACTATCTGGAAGACATCACCATCTATAAGAAATCCTTTGTTCATCATGAACATAATGAGAGAGAGAGAGAGAGAGAGAGAGAGAGAGAGAGAGAGAGAGAGAGAGTGTGTGTCAGAGTCCAAATACCAGCTCATACTAGCATTTTCTAGACCTGAGTTGATGTTTCAGAGGTATTGTCTGATAAATGTACCCCATGTTCATTGAGCTCCTATTCCTATAAAAAAACTGGATATCTCTAAAGTCAACTTGAGTCTAAATATTTAGTTATGATTATGCTAATAGAAACCAAGAAAAACTTAGAGGCAGCAAGAGTATTTAATTGGATAAGGAAATGGACAAAAAGTATTCTCAGGAACTATTTCCCAGATGAGCACATTCCTACTATCCTTCCTTTTCTCCAAAATGGTCAGAGGAAAAAGCTTCCGTCCTACCCCAAGCTTCAGCCCTAATTTGGGAAAACTCCTTAGTATTTTGACACTCTTGGGAATCCCCTATTTATTAGTTATTCAGTGTGGCTACCATTTTATACTAGGGATAACATATCTAAAGATACATGGAGTGGTAGTTTACCTTATCCAAGAAAAGATGAAGCTTTTGAGGACCTGGAACTGGAGGGCAGAATTTTCTGATGGAGAAGCTCTTAATCTGCTTCCAAAGATGCTGAGGACAAAATCAGAGAGGATCAATGAGGGGGACTGAGAGGGTTGCTTCAGAGGAGGTGACTGAGATGAAAATGGACCAAGGACTAAAGACTCTGCCATTTGAGGATGAGCTGGAGGAACTGCAAATGCCTAATATGCAAAAGAGAAAAGAGAGCAGAACATAAGTGGTGCCTTTGAGTATATGAACAGATAAACATGGAAGAGGAATTTGTGAAAGGCTTTATAGTTTAACAGGAAGAACACTGGATTTAGATTAGTTTAAATCTTGGGCTTAGGTTTCTTCCTCTGTAAAGAGTTTGAACCTGAACAGCAACAGAAACAAAATAGTTCTTAGTTTGCAGCTCTTTTCAGTCTCTATTTGCCACTTGGCAGACTTTTGAAATTGCCATAGCAAATATAACTTATCAATATTATTGATTAGTTGTTTTCATCCATATCTGACTCTATGTGACCCCATTTGGGGTTCTCTGGAGTGGTTTGCCATTTCCTTCTCCAGATCATTTTTCAGATAAGGAAACCGAGGCAAACAGACTTAAGTAATTTGCCAGAGTCACAAAGCTTGTAAATGTCTGAGGCCAAATATGAACTCAGGCCCTCCTAACTCCAGGTCTGGTACTGTATCCATTATACTTTCTAGCTGTCCCTAACTCACACATTTCATTACTCAACTAGTAGTTTCCTTATCTGGTCAATCTTTGGCTCTATTTTTGTATCAGCTCCATGACTTAGGTAATTCCCTTGTCATTTCCTCATTTCTACTCCTCTTTCTCTTCCTCCCAAATACTCACTGCCATATCTCCTTGTTGCCAACCATACCCAACCATACACATACATCTGAAGTCTCTGCCCTTGTCACAAGGGTCTGGGGGTGGTTTGTGGGGAGTATAGTTCCCAAGCCTGTATTTGCTACACAGCACAGTTGGAAAGATCATAGGAGTAAGAACTCCTGAAGAAAACTCACAAGCCATTAAGTTTAATCCCCTCATTTTACAAAAACTGATGTCAAGAGAAGTCACACAGGTCATTAATGAAAGAGCCAGGAATTAAACAAAGGTCATCTTACTCCAAATCCAATGTCCTTTCCATTATATCATGTGCCTCTAAAGTTAGGTTTTCCCTCAGCTGATAGTTTTTCTGTTTTAGAACTTACATTGGGTTATTATTCAGAGGATTTCTGAAAAAAGTAATCACTCCAGTTGAATCATTGAGTGTGATCTTAACATATGCATAGTAGACATCTTTTTAAATGGTTTTATTCTACTGAATCAAATGCAGCTTTTAGTTAATGGTATGATTATGAATGTCCTAGAGAATTATTCACAAGAGTTTTTCTGTTTCTTTTCTGTATTTTTCCAGATATACTCTTATTATATTCATTGATAGTTCTCATAAAAATTTTGTAGAGACAAGAAAGTAGGTATTGGGTTAGTTTTTTATATTTTATTGGTTGCCTTTAAAAAAAATAAAATCATAACCAATGATTTTTACATTCTTTTGGAATTTTCCCCTTATTGATATATCTAAAAAATCATTCTATGAATGCCTTTAAAATTGCATTGTCTCTAATATTCCCTGAAGGTTCAGGTTCAAACACTTTACAGAGGAAGAAACCTAAGCCCAAGATCTAAACTAATCTAAATCCAGTGTTCTTCCCGTTAAACTATAAAGCCTTTCACAAATTCTTCTTCCATGTTTATCTGTTCATATACTCAAAGGCACCACTTATGTTCTGCTCTCTTTTCTCTTTTGCATATTAGGCATTTGCAGTTCCTCCAGCTCATCCTCAAATGGCAGAGTCTTTAGTCCTTGGACCATTTCACCTCCTCTGAAGACACTCAAATTTGTCAATGTCCTTCTTCAAATCTGGTACCCTAAATTTTAGTAAAGGACATTGTCATTCTATATATTTAATTCACTTAAACATTTATTAAGCCTCTATTCTGTGTAATACACTATTAACAGAAAGAAAAGTTCAGATCTACTTCTTAAGGAGTGAACAATCTGATTATTTAAAAAAGGCATAGCACAGTGGAAAGGAAATAGTTCAACAACATAACATTTAGGTTCCACGCCTAGTTTTCATAATAATCAGCTGTGTGACCTTAGCAAATTATTCCATTCTTCTGAGTCTTGATTCCCTCATTTAAAGTGGGTGGGGGTAGAGAAGAGGGGGGTTAGAGGAGAGTTGGGGCGGGGTATGAGCAACTGGGTGGTGAAAGTCACTTACCACTCTTTGCCTTAGTTTCCTCATCTGTAAAATGATCTGGAGAAGGAAATAACAAACCACTCCAGTATTTTTGCCAAAAAAAACTCTAGATGGGGTCCCTAAAAGTAAGACATGACCAAAAAACAACCAGAAAGGGGAAATAATAATATTTACACTCTTGAGAAGTTTGTTATAAGAGAAGTGCTTTAAAAATAAATAAATTAATTAATAAAAAAAGAGAAGTGCTTTTTGAATTAAAGTACCATATAATTCTTTTTACAATGGGGGGGGGGGAACAAATAAACAAATAATTATGAATAATGAAAAGGAAACAAGTATTTATTAAATACCTATCATGTGCCAGGCACTGTTCTAATAGATTTACAAATGCTCTCTTATTTGGTCCTCACAATCCTGTAATATAGATACTATACCTGGCTCCATTTTGCAGTTGCATAAATTGAGACAAATGGGTTAATTTGCCCAGGGTGACAGAGCTAGTAAGCTTCTAAAGTTTCTTTAGAGTAAAGGTAATGAAATATATGCAGAGGAGAGGTCTAAGAAAATACTGAGAGGAATTTGAGAAGGGAGGGTTCTCACCTGAGGTTTTTTTGGGGGCGGGGTTTCAGACAAGGATTGCTGGAGAAAGTAATTATTGAATTTGTCTCTTAAAGGAAACTCAGAGCAAATCCAACTGATAGAAACAGATATGTCCAAAATTCATTCTACATGTGGAGGATAGTGTAAGCAAAGGCCAGAAAATGGAAGAGGGAAGAAAGAAGACAGAGATTGTAGAATATTCCAATTTTACTAGAATATATGGGTTTAAATATCTACATATATGTAGATATATGTAGATACAAATATGTACACAATATACATAGGCATGTCCACATGCATATACCTGATTTTTCCAAAATAGACACACATATGCATGCACATATGGACACACAATACACATGTGTATATGTGCACATATGTGGATACAAGTGTGCATGCATATATGTATATATCTCTTTTTAAAATTCAGATTTCATACAGGTTTTGCTTAACATTAGGCTTAGCTTTATTTTAGTGACTAATTTTGGATTTCTTCCGAGAGTTATTTGCAAGCACATATTCTCTAAATGGTTATTGTTCAACAAAAATCTAATTACCACCATCTCAAGTGTAATAGGTAATTTGAAGTTTTCAAGCATGTGAAGCAAATAATGGCAAGATTTGAATCTATTTGCCACGGGAGGTGAAAGAAAAAAATCAGAGATTAGTGAGGACGTCTATCCTGCAACCCAGACTGGAGACACAATAGGAATAAGTAGACCGTGGCTAATATTAAAAAATAAATTTCAAACTCTCAATTAAAGGCTCCAGTTCAGGCTGTGGCTTTTTCAAGACAAAAATAAGTCCCTCAGGTTTCATTATTTGCATTTTCAAATTTTAGTGATGGAATTTAAAGCAACAGACAACGTATACCCTGTAATTCTCATATGAAGTATTTGTGAAAAACCCACCTTGGCTAAGAGAAGTAATCTGAATTTAATTCCCCTCAGCTAGCTCTCTGTTCTTATTAGTCATAGCTTAATAGACTTTTTTCCTATCTTACTCTGTTCTTTTAAGGTCTAATCCTCCATATCCTATGCATTTTCTCAGCTACAATAGAATCCCCATATCCCATGTATTTTCTCAGCTACCTTCCTTCCTATGGCCTTTGTTCAAAAACTTTATCCAAAAACTGGGGCTAAGGCTGGATGCCCTGCTGAAAACTAACTTAAATCCAACTTTTAGACTGATTCTTACAGGTATAATGAATGGGGGCAGCTAGATAATGGCAGTGAATAGAAAGTACTGAGTCAGGAAGATCTGAATCCCAATCTGACCTCAGACACTTACTAACTGTGTGATCTTGGTCAAGTCACTTAATTTCTGTCTGCCTCAGTTTCTGCAATTATGAAGTAAGAATCACAACAGCACCTGTTGTTGTGAGAATCAAATGCGAAAATATTTGTAAAATTTTTAGTACAGTGCCTGGCACATAGTAGATGCTTAAGACCCAGGTTCAAGACCTGATGTTGACATCTATAAACTCTGTGACCTTGAATATAATTTTCCTTTTCTAAGACTTAGTTTCTTCATCTGTAAAATGGGAATAATACATGTACAACCTATCTAATTGGTTTGTTGTATAGTAAAGTGCTATAGAAATATGAGATATTATCTCCCACAATACCACCACCCCACCACCACCACCTTCTGGCTACAAATAAATTGAACTCACTTTCCTCTGATCTCCAGCATATTGGATAGCATCTGTGCCACATGGTTTAGCTCCAGCTCATGTTGAGGGAAGGGAATACCTGTGTCTTCTACTTACTAATATTCCCTATAGTATCTTACACTTAGCTAGGCAGATATATATATTTGACTCAGGGATCAAAATTGAGGGTCAGTTTTAGCTCTGCTAATGATCAACTCCCTGGGTGAGATTTGGGCCAAAATTATTATCTACATCTCTGTTTTCTCCTTTGGAAATGAAGGGATTGAAAATAATGATTTCTTCTAATCAGAAGAGGTTATATTTTGATTTTCTGATGGGATTTAGCCTCAATAGTTTGTGTTCTATGATTCCAAGAGTCCTCTTTGGGCTTTGTTTATATTCTTTGACTTTGACAGTTTATATTCAAGTAAATATATCTTATATGTGCCTTCTGGGGAGGAAAAGTCCAAAAACAACAAACCCAGTTCTCAAGGAACTTGCATTATTCTGTTTTAAGTTCTTTTCTAGTTCTAATATTAGAGTCTCTAATGGAAGCAGCTAGGTGATGCAGTGATAGGAGTGCTAGGCTTGGAGTCAAGAAGACTTGAATTCAAATCCAGTCAGACACATATTAGCTGTGTGACCCTGGACTAGTCATTTAACTTTTGCCTTACAAAATAGGGATAATAATAGCACTTACCTTTCAAGGTTGACTTAACACAGTGCCTGGCATCTAATAGATATTATATAAATGTTTACTCTTCCCTAATGTTTTAGAAAACTAATAAAAATGGGAGAATATAAAAAAGAAATGAGGCTGGGTACAATGCCATGGAGTAAAAAGTTGGAAAACCACAAGAAGTTCAGGGAAATTTGCTTCTAATTCCTTTTATGAGAATTCCTTGATTTAAAATTCATGATGATATTGTCCCTTCCTTCTATTCATTTGAAAATAGTTGTTCCCCAGAAGAAGCTCTGGCTCTTTACTTATCTCTCATTTTCCCTTCCTCTCTTGCTCTTTTTTCTTCCCTTCCTTTCCCCCTTCTTTTTCCTCCCCTTCCTTTCTCCCTTCCTTCTCCCTTCCCTTCTCTTCTCTTCCTTTCCCTTTCCCTTCCCCCCTTCTCTTCCCTCCTCCTTTCTCTTTATTTTCCTTCCCTTTTTCCCTTCCCCTTGTCTTCCCTTCCTTCTCTTTCCCTTTTCTACTCCTCCCTCCTTTCTCTTTCCTTCCTTTTTCTTCCCTTCCTTCCTTCCTTCCTTTTTTCCCTCCTAAATTATTTAGTACCTACCATAGCAAACCCTCTGGCCTGCTCCCCCCACAATTCAAATTCAGTTTTGAAGTTTGCTCCCCAGGATGGTGGTGATAGGGGGAATAACTACTATTATAGGTTGTAGGAAATTCTGTGGATCTATTCTTAAAACAAAGCACGAACCCCTTTTCATTGAGGTTGTCTTTAATAATCAATAGATAAAATTAGCTCAAAGTAGCATCATTTACTAAGATGGAATAGTAAGAACAGTGGCTAAAAACATTTTCCCCAGCAGCATGGGACTTATTCTTTTCTAGATCCATATAGTTCTCATGGGAAGAGTTGACACAAATACAAAGGATACTGAAAACAATATGTAAGGAACACACGTAGTCAAGACAACTCACACACACAGGACCCCCATGTCCTTTTCCTTCTCATCAGCTAGGTGACAGTGGATGGAGCATGGAGCCTAGAGTCATGAGGACCTGACTCTATAAATTAAACCACTGTCACTGCTAGTTGTGTGACCTTGGGCAAGTCACTTAACCCTGTTTGCCTCAGTTTTATCATCTGTCAAATGAGTTGGAGAAGAAAATGGACACCATTCCACTATCTTTGCCAAGAAAATTCCCATGGTGTCATGAAGAATTGGATACAATGGAACAACAACTACTTCCCTTTGGTAAAGATTTAAGGATTACTTTCCATAGAGCTGCTCCTAGCCTTCACTGTACCTGTCGCCAAGTTGACAGACTCACTTTTTTTAAAGGGCTGCCAAGGATGAGACTGATCTTTAGTCTAGAATTGGAATGGACCTTCCCTAACTTCATCAGGAATAATTCTCTTCTTCATAAGGGGATAACAAGGCATAAATTCATTTTTGCACCAAGTTTAACACCTTAATCTTTTCTTTACTGTTGTTCCCCTTAACTAGTCTTAGGAGACTGACCAGAAGGAATGTGGGATCCAAGTAGACTATGACTGTAGTGAGGGAATCCTACTTATCCTATTATATATTAGTCCCAAAGATCCTGGGGGGAGTACAGAGAAATATTAGGTAGATAGATAGATACATAGAAATATAGATGATAGATATATATGTATATATATGTATATCACATAATATCATGTTATGTTTTACATAATATTTTACATTATAATATAAATAATATTCCCTGTCCTTAAAGAGCTTACAATCTAGTTTGAAAGAGAAAATATAACCGTAAAAGAATCTATAAAACTAAGGTAGTCCACAAACATTTATTATGTACTTACTATATACAAGGCACTGTGCTCAGTGTTAGGGAAACAATGACAAAAAATAAGAGTTTGTCTTCAGTAAAGTTACAAACTAGAATATAACAGATAAATATAAGACAATGTATTAGGCTAGACCTAACACAGACCAGACCAGTGGGTAAGGTTCTAAATTTGAGGAAAATAAGACATTCACAGATGATTAAAACATTTAACAAAATAAAAATGTTTACTCAAAAGAACAAACTCAAAAAAGATAATCAGTGAGGTGATAGCATTGGTTCCATTGGATGAGGCTCCCTACACCTCCATATTGTCCTACTAGTATGTGTGATCAGAAATGTGTTTCAATCCTAAGGAAGCTCAACTCCTCAAACTCTGGGTTTTTAAACTTAAGTGACCAGAAAGCTAGGTCAGTAATAAGAGTTTTAATCCCCTAGGTGCTAGGTTATTAAACTGTGGTTTGTGACCCCTATATGGAATCTTGTAATTGAATGTCAGGGTTATGAAATTATAATTTCTTTTTAGTAAATGTTTGATTTGTATACCTATTTTATATATCTATATACTTGGGTTGACATAAAAATTTCTTGGGGAAAAGAAAAAAGGAGTCACAAGTCAAAAAAGTTTAAGAAAGTCCTGTCCAAAATCAACTTAGTTTTAAGGATAGTTCCTATGCCTTTTAAGGAAAAATTAGCCTACCCTGCATGAAGTAGATGTTGTTCCTATAATATGATGTATAACATTTTCCTACAAGGCCACTGACCAACTATAGAATTTCTTTAAGATGGTGATCAGGAGGGCAAGTGGATTGGAAATCATGCTATCTAAGAATTAGTTGAAGTAACTGAGAACAATTACCTGGAGAAAAGAAGACTAGGAGGAAAGGGAACACTGTATCATTTACTTTAAAACTGTATTATTTACTATGACAGAGAATGTGTGTAAGACTTCCTCACAAAGCAGAACTAGTTAAAAAATGGTGGTAGGGAGGGGGTAGGGGATTTGTAGAAAAGCTTCCTAACAATCAGAGCTGTCCTCAAGTGGAATGGGATGCCTCACGAGAGAATAAATGAATTGTTCCCCATGGGGGTGTTTTCAAACAGGGGCCGGGTAATTACTTGTTAGACATGTTGTAGATTAGATTCCTGTTCAGGCCCTGGTTGGACTCTGAGGTCCTTTCTGACTCTGTGGTTCTCAAATTTCTGTGAATTTCTTTATTTTACAGAAGAGGAAGCTCAAGCTCAGATAGTCAAAGGTTACACAGCTGATTAGGTTTCATGTCTCTAATTATTTTCTGTTTTTCACTCTACCATACCAAAATTTAAATAATTTTACCTAACAATCTAATCTGCAATCTATAATTAGTGCTTTGTTTTTTTTTTTTTTTTTTTCCTGTCTCTGATAAATCCTCATTTCTCTAACCTGTTCCTTGACCCACAGCACTTGCTTGGGGATGAATAATGTTCCTTTGTCACCTATTTAGGCTTGAGGTCAGTGAAGAGGCAGTCTTGATGAAAAGGAAGACAAAGTGATGCTTTCTCTAACAACAGGATTGCTTTGAAATGTTTCCCTATTGAAACAAATGAGGTGAGATTCCTGAAGACATGTTTAAATTAGGCTGAGAGGCCTCTAAACAGTTTGCTCTAGGGAGACAGAGACAAATTGCTGTCTTTCCTTGAGTGGGAGGCCCAGCCAAACAAAATGTTCACTCACAACTTTTTGTTCAGAGTTTTAATCTGCCCTGGGTCTACTTGGCCCCTATATTTCAGCCACAGTGACACTCTTCTCCCTCTCTAGCATCAAGTGTCTGTGAAGTATGGTTCCCAGGCAATGAAAAGTGAGGGGAAAGGAGGACTTTGGTAGTGGAAAAGGACACCCTCACAGGAAAAATTTATTATAGAAAAAGTTGGCTCTGATGTTCCATGTTCTATGATTCTAATGCCCATCCAGTTGTGACATTCTGTGTTCTATGATTCTAAGGAGCCTTCCAGCTGGGACATTATGCTCTGTAATTCTAAGACCCTTTCCAGCTGTGACATTGTGTTCTATAATTCCAAGACCTTCCAGCTGCAACACCGTGTTCTATTATTCTAAGACCTCTTCTAGCTGTGACATTGTGTTCTATTATTCTGAGGTCTCTTTCAATTGTGACATTCTGTGTTTTATAATTCCAAGGCCCCATTCCAGTTCTGATATTCCATTAATTACCCTATTTTGGGGCAAGTAGCCAAGTTGATCATTACAGTTAGTTGAAAAATGCACCACCAGAGAAGTAGACTGAATTGATTTATCAGATGGATTTGTTGCAAACCATCTAAAAGCTTAGGAAAGGCTACTAAACATATAGGTCTCAACTTTGTGTAATTTTATGAAGAGTAGCTCATACTGGCAGTAATTTCCTAGCAAGTTCAAATGCTATTTTTTAGGAGAGTCTTTGTTAAAAGAAAAAGAAGAGGGAATGAGAGAAAGAGAGGGGGAAAAAACCTGTCAAGTCCACAAATAGACCTGAATTGATTTTTTTGATTAGTAGTGTTTTTTTAAAAAATCAAAAGCATTACCAATTATTACCAAAAGTAGGAGTAAAGGTTCCGGATTGTTTTCTTTTTCTTTTTTCCCTTTTTAAAATAGTATTTTATTTTTCCAAATACATGCAAAGATTGTTTTCAACATCCACTTTTGCAAAACCTTGTGTTCCAAATTTTTCTTTTTAGACTGTTTTCTTGGTCAAGGCATGGCAGGGATTAATAGTTTGTTTTGACTGTGGCTTGTTCTCCTCTTCCCTTCCAGGTACAAAATTGAATACTTTGGCGGTAAAGACCTCATCAGAGATTGTGGCAAAGGGCAAGCGCCTAAGTCTACAATTCTTCTGTATAATAAAATGTTAGAATACATGTTGGGGAATAGTGGGAGTATATGAATTAACTGGGACAAGGTAAAGCAATCAAATTGTATTACTTGTACATTAAACCCTACATCTTTTTAAGATTTTGAAAATTTTTAAAATATGTGTCATTTTTTGCTGAATGCACTTGTTTTTTTACATGATTTGGCATTGAGTTCACAAGATTTTGATTCATATTCTTTTATTCTTCATCAGGAAACCACTCATCATGTTGGATATTAAGCTTACCTTTAACAAGCAGCCCATTTTCTCAAGATTATTCTTGATTATAGCCCATAGGTTTTTAGTGTGGTTTAAATTTGATGAGTTTCCAGAACATTGACTCACATATATCTCTATCTCCATTCCAACAGTTGCTTTTCAGTCATGTCTAATTTTTTGTGACCCCATTTGGGGTTTTCTTGGCAAAGACACTGAAATGATTTGCCATTTCCTTCCCAACTCATTTTATAGATGAGAAAACTGAGGCAAAGAGAATTAAGTGACTTGAAGCACAGTGTCCCATAGCTGGTAAAAATCTGAGGCTAGATTTGAACTCAGAAAGGTGAATCTTCCTGACTCTAGGTCCAGCCTTCTACTCACTGTGTTTCCTAGTTGCCCATCTTCATGGCTAAATTTCTCAAAATTTTGCTCTGTGTGAGATGGTGTAAGGTCACACTGCAGTATTCCATCTCCATTTGGGAATTTCTGTAACCATGAAACAATTTTACTTCTAAGTATATTGATACATTCCTCAGATTATTCTATTCCTTTGAAGTAAAAACATCCCTAAAACATTCATAAGAGTGGGTGGATATTTTACGACTGATGAGGATTTTACATGCTTGCTGGGATTTCTTCTGATAATGTTTTATCATAAACAAAATGAGACAAGAGGGTGGAGTTGTGAATAGATAGTATGCTGTCAGAAAGGATTTCAACAGACTAGAAGCCCAAACAAGTAGCAGTGTCAGGTGGCAGATAAAAAAAGCCAATACAATTTTGGACTATATTGAGCAGCACTGCTGCTAGATATAAGAAAGTGATGTTCCCTTTGTACCATAGTTAGGTCAGACCACAGATAGAGTATTATGCTCAGTTCTAGATGCCATCACATAGGAAAGACACTGATAAGCTAGAGGGTATTCAGAGAAGAGTAACTAGAATGACAAAGAGACCTGGGTCCATGTTGTGTGATCATCAGGCAAAGGACCTGGGGCATGTTTTGCCTAGAAAAACAATCAGGACTAAGAAAAAAGAGTGTTTTCTCTTTCCAAGGTTGCTAATTTCCCTTAATCACATTGACCTCTTCTTCAGAGAGATAAAATGCCTTGTCCAAGATCATAGCTGGAACTTGAACTCAAGTCTCCTGACTCCTAATCCAGTATTCTTTGAGGTTTGAGCTCATTGATACATTTCCCAGTAAAGCTCATTTAGTACTAGTATTTCAAGTTCTAGTTTCTGGAACTAGATATCTCTGCAAATAATGCTCAAGTTAATTGATTAATTTTATTTAATATTCACTATCATTATGGAAGAATGGGACTTTTCACAGAAGGCAAAATTTAGCTGATATTTAAAGAAAACAAGGGAATTGAGGAAGGAAAGATGAAGTAGAATAGAATCCTAAACATGGGAAATAGTCACAGAAAATATCCTAATTGTGAGAAAGAAGGTATTTTGTACAAGGAACATCAAAGAAGGTGGTATCACTCAATTATATAAGTACATGGAAGTGAATAAAGTGTAAGAAGAATGGAAAGGTAGGAGAGGGACAGGTTATAAAGGACTTAAAAATCAAATAGAATATTATATGTATGATTCTGGTGGTAATATGGAACCATTATAAATTAAATGGGGATGGGGAGAATGTCCAGATTTTCACTTTAGAGAAGATCACTGAGATAGTAAATAGAGGATAGACTAGAGAGAAGAAATTAAGACAGGAACACTAAGCAGGAGACTGTTGTAATGATAATTTCTTCCTTCCTTCCTTCCTTCCTTCCTTCCTTCCTTCCTTCCTTCTTTTTTTCCTTCTTTCTCGTCCTCCTTCCTTCCTTTCCACATTCCTTCCCTCCTCCCTTCCTTCCTTCCTCTTTCCCTCCCTCCTTCTTTTCTTTCTTTCTTTTTCTTTTTCTTTTCGTTCTTTCTTTTTTCCTTTCTTCCCTCCCTCTCTCCCTCCTTCTTCCCTTCTTTCCTTTTTTCTTTCTTTCTTTCTTTCTTTCTTCCTTTCTTCCTTCCTTTCTTCCTTCTTTTCTTTCTTTCTTTCTTTCTTTCTTTCTTTCTTTCTTTCTTTCTTTCTTTCTTTCTTTCTTTCTTTCTTTTTCCTCATCCCTTCTTCTTTTCTCCCCAAGATGACAGTAAAGATAAGCATAAGTCAAAAAAGAAATTGCAGCATGTTTTTTCCCCCTTTTGGTCTGATTTTTCTTGCACAACATGTAAATATGAAAAGCTATTTGGAAAAATTGTATATGTTTAACCTATATTGGATTGCTTGCTATCTTAAAGAGAGGATGGGAGAAAAAATTTGGAACACAAAATCTTACAGAAATGAATGTTAAAAACTACCTTTACACATATTTGGAAAAAGAATACTATTGAGAAAAACTTTAATTAAAAAAATAGACAAATAAACACCACCCCCACCCCCCCCCCCCCCCCCCCCCCCCCCCCCCCCCCCCACACACACACACACAAAAGAATTACCAGGTTCAAAACATGGTTCAGGGGATTCAAGACCTATTCTGAGCAATAGCAGCTCTGTTTTCAGAGGTATTTTTATCCCCAATGGCAGCTCTAATCTCCATTCCATTTATTTTCTCCAATGAGAGTAGTGCTGACTATCCAGTGTTCATTCAAAACCAGTAAGACAAGCTCAGGTGCTGTCATCGTTAGGAAAAGAACAGGGCAGGACCAGCATCTCTCCATATGTGCAACAGTCTTAAATGATTATTAAACTAGGACACTGTGTCAAAGAGAGACTGCAGATGAGGCACTAAGACCAGCCAATTCATTGGTTTTGAAATCTTGTGAGTCACAGATAAGTCTTAAAGCTTCAAAACTAGTGGAACAAGCACTAAATTGAGAATAAATTGATAATTAGACTGTTTTACACAAATTACTTCTCCCACACCCACTTCAATTTAATGCTCTATGCAGAGAAACAGCATAGTGCCATGAATAAAGGAGCTGGCTTAGGAGTCAGGAAGAACCTGTCTTCAAGTCCTGTATCATACACCACACCCAAGCAAGCAATGAGTGACCCTGAGCAAGTCACAACCTCCCAGAGCCTTAAAGCAACACTCCAAGACTGTAATTTATATAAGGGTTGCTGGTATATAATCATGAAGGGAACTTCCATAGCAGTGAAATCTCACATCTAGATCCTCCTCACTTTTTTCTCCTCTTCTCCCCCACTCACCCCAAATCACACTTTTTCTCTTGCTCTTACCTCTGAAATTTAATTTTACATTCTTTTCAGCAGGAACCTCTAAATGATTCTGGAATCTCCACAAGATCTTAGAATATCAGAACTAGAAGTTTCCTTAGTTCTCCTTAGAAATTTCCACTCCCAACCTATTCATTTTTAGAGATTAGGAAATTGAGGTCCAGACTAAGGAAGTAGTCAGAGTTATAAGGGAGTAAGCAATCTATTTAAAAGTATAGAAGATATTATATGTAAATAATCTGGCAGGAAGAACTAGAAGACTCTTTTGAGGAGCAGATATTTTTCTTTTTGAAAAACTAAAATATTTATATATATATATTTTAAGTTTTGGGTTCCCAATTCTCTTTCCTCAGCCCCCTACCTATTGAGATGGTAAGAAATATGATATCCATTAGACATGTGAAGTCATGCAAAACATATTTTTATATTAACCATGTTGCAACAAAAATTAAGGAAAATTAAGAAAGTGAGAAAATCCTTAAATTAGAATTTATTTCATCAGTTTTCTTTGGAAGTGGATAGCATTTTTTATCATGAGTACTTTGGAATTATCTTGGATCATTGTATTGACCAGTCACTAAATCTTTCATAATTGATTTGTGTGACAGTATTACTGGTTACTATGTACAGTGTTCACCTGGTTCTGCTCACTTTACTTTGCATCACTTAATATAAGTCTTTTCAAGTTTTTTCTGAAACTAATTTTGTCATTGCTTATAGCACAACAGTATTCCATCACAATAATGTAACACAACTTATTCAGCCATTTCCAAATTGATGGCTATGCCCTCAATTTCCACTTCTTTGCCACCACAAAAAAGAGGTGCTGTAAATACATTTCTGCATAGTGTTCCTTTTCTTTTTCTTTGATTACTTTTTATTTAATCCTAGTAAAAGGCAAAGGGTATCACAATTTTATAATGCTTTGGATATAGTCTAAATTTTTTAGAATGTTTGGGCCAGTTTACTAACAATGCATTAACATCCCTATTTTTTCACATCATCTCAAGCATTTGTCCTTTTCCGTCTTT
The DNA here is from genome assembly GCF_902635505.1 of Sarcophilus harrisii. NCBI lineage: Eukaryota > Metazoa > Chordata > Mammalia > Dasyuromorphia > Dasyuridae > Sarcophilus > Sarcophilus harrisii. Next base: position 361,747,299 of record NC_045427.1, on the reverse strand, counting down.
TTTTTTTTTTTTTTTTTGACATATTAGCCATTCTGATAGGTTTGAGGTCATACCTCATTGTGGTTTTAATTAACATTTTTAAAAAAACCAATAGTGATTTAGAACATTTTTTCCCTATGGCTATTGATAGCTTTGATTACTTCTTCTGAAAATTGCCTGTTCATATCCCTTAACTATTTATTAATTGGGAATGGCTCTTATTTTTAGAAGTATAACTCAATCACACATATATTTAAGAAATAGGACCTTTATCAGAGAAATGTCCAATAAAAATGTTTTTTGAGTTTCTAATAGTTATTATTTTAACCTATCAGCCACTTACTTAGCACCAAAGACGGGGATGTTGGGTCTAATTTGTTGTGTGAGTTTGGCTAAATCACATTCTCTCTTTCGGTCTTAATAGTTTTTAATCTATAAAAATAAAAAAGTTGAATTAGACCATAATTGAAACCTCTTCTATGATATTTTTGTTTCATGATTCTATGAAACTTTCCAGCTCTGGTTTTCTGTAATTTCAGAGTCAAATCAGTAATTCTGGCTACAAAATAAGAGGTCAAATTTTATTTTGTTTGGGGTGGGGTTTCTTTGGGGTTTGTTTTGTTTGAGTCTCAAGTTAATTGTTTGACAGAGCTTTTCCCTTAAAAGTCAGGGAAATACTTAAGGTCTTCTAACCTTTTATTTTCCAGTGGTTTGTTTTCTTTGCAATGGTCTAGGCTTGCTAAGCTTCAACCTGTGCTTATGTTGGATTGATAGATTTAAAAATAATCACTAGGCTTTCTCCTTGGAGGCCCAGGAGACTTAATGTTCACCTCTTTGGGAGTTCACAATTAAATACTCAGATAATTGATATTACTTATACTCTTGTACGAAATATAATACAGAAGGTGCTGGCATAGAAGATAAAAGGACTGTGGTTTCAGGAGCACAATTGGAGTCTTTCACAGCTAAAGGTAAATAAACCTGTTGTTGGACTCCATTTGTATTCACAAATTCTAGGAAGAAAAATTAGGATTCTACTTTAAAATAAGAATGTGAAGACAGACTCATAAGACATAGAACTTCAGAGCTAAACAGGATCTTAGAATTGTAGAATATGGATTTTTAGACCTGGTAGTTCTTAGAGATCATCCTGTTCACAACTTATTTTACAGGTTAGGAAAATGAGGCACAGAGGAGAGAAGTGATTGGTCCAAAGTGACATGGTGTATTTTAGTGACAGAATCCAATTTTCTCTCTTATACCTTCTCTTTAATATTTAATTATCTTGATAATTTAAGGGAGAAAGACTATATCATGGATGACACCACTAAAATCTCCAAAGCTTTGAAGTTTAATATATAGAGAAGAAAATATTTGGCAGTATATTTAGCCTGATTAAAATAAGAGGTGAAAAAATAAGTGTCCATATAGTGAGTGCTATTGTTCCCAAGGTAGTGGATGAGGCTTCCAGAGCTTTAGGTTACAGCATAAAATGTTAATATATCCATTTTCAAATGAGTCTTTGCATTGAAAGATAAAAGGTGTCAAACATGAGATGTTATTACAAGCATTGGAAAGAGCTGTTAATCACAGTATCACAGACTCATTTCCTCAAGAGACTTTATTAAGTGACATGATGAGTGATTTCTAATGTTGAAAATTCTCTTATTCATATGCTGTTTAGTTCAAGTACTATCTGGAGTATTGAATGCTTTGCTTAAAGACATCTCAGTCTGCATAATATATAACCAAAGCAATTTTCTTTCTTTTAAAAAAAAAAACCTTTAAAATTTTTTCTTTATTCTTAAAAAATATATTGTTTCTTACAATGCCATTCCTAGAGCAAATGAAATACACACACACACACACACACACACACACACAAATAAAACCTCTCTAATAGACATGAATAGTCCAGCAAAACAAGTTTCCATATTATGTTTGAAAATGTTAATGTCTCTGCATTTTAAGTTCATCACTTTTCAAGCAGGAGGTAAGTGGTATGTTTCATCTTCAGACTTCTGGACTCATTGCATTGATTAGAGTTCTTTACTTCTGTAAAGAATTTTCTGACAATTTGTTTCTTTAAAAACTGAAAAGCCTTATAATTATAGGAATAAACATATAGATCTTTTCATATTATAACAAAATATTAGTCTCAGGATCATCCTGAGGATCTTAACTGAGAAGGAACATCTGTTATCTCTGGATAATAGTTTGAGAGAAATTTTGGTTATACAAATTTCTGAAAATTGTGAAATGTTAAGATAAAATGTTGTTATAATGAAGATTAAACAGAACCTAGCTTCCCACATACTGACTGTTAGAGAAAAAAGTCCTTTTAAATTATAACGATAATATTAACAAATATTATTTACATGGTGCTTTAAGGTTTGCATCTATAGATTATACTATAACATGCTAACTCATTTGAACAGTAGGAAGCAGATGCTATTGTTACCCCCATTTTTATAGATGAGGAAATAGGTTCAGAAAGATTAAAATGATATACCTTAAAGTCATAGAGCTAAGAAGTGACTGAGAGTGGGAAACTAGAACTTGAGCACATTTCCCAATCCAGACCTCACAGTCATAATTCTAATCTCAGTCAGAAAAAGCGATACAAGAACATTCTCCAGGTGTCCCTTAATTACTTTAGAATCAATTGTATGACATGGGATATACTGGCACAGGATCTCTCATCATGGCGTGCCTTCATCAGAGAACGTGTTTTGTTCTGTGAGCAAAGCAGAATTGAATTAATTCAGAAGAAATGCAAGATGTACAAAGTTAGGAAAACACCCCAAATGTTCATATGGACTATTTGTGTCTGACCTGTGGCAGAGCACCCCAAGCTCAGCCACAGTCGGACACACTGTAACTCCACTCTAACATAGTGATGTCATTTGGGTCCATTTGGAGAAAGAAGGACACCAACCAACTAATTGTCTCCACATGGGAGAGTATTGGAAAGATCTACAAGGATTTAGGATTTGGGGTGTTGAGACTGCTATTGAGTCCCTGACATATTGTATATCATCTTATCCTTCATAAAGATAAAGAAACAGAGCTCCATAGAAGTTAATGATTTACCTAAGGTATGAAGTCATGTCTTTAACTCCAAGTATGACATTCTTCTCTGTTATGGGCCAGAACTTGAAACAAGGTGCTAAGTCACTGGAGTTGATAGAAATAATGCCTATTGGTTCACACCTTTGGAGTTCATACCTTTGGGAGAGTTCACACATTAGCTCACACGTTAGAGTTCACACCTCTCACACCTTTAGAGTTCACACCTTTAAGAGATCATATATAAGGAGCTCTCATAAGCCAACTAGAGACTGGAGAGATTCACAAGTCAGGATTCAGTGGAGGAGATTCACAAGTCACAGCTCCCACAAGCCCACTCTCTCAGAGGAGGAGTCAGATCCATTTGCTATTCTACCATTGCTGGCTGGAGGCGTTGGTCTCAGAGAGAACTGTAGGCTGAAACTGGCAGAGACAAAAGACTAGCCGCAAGAGCTCTTGGAACCAAGGAGGGAGATAGGCCTCTAAGAAAGCTAACCGGGCTATTTTGGAAAAGACAATAAAGGACTGGACTTTAACTCCTGGCTGCATTTGGAAAATTATTACTCTGAACTGAAACTAAGGCTGCCTCTAGAAGCCCCACAAGAAACTTGCTCCCAGAGAACGATTATATTTTAGAGAAGAGAACACTACACTTCTCAGTTTAAACTTTATGATAATTTGGCCAAGGATAGGCTGAGTTTTCAGGGCAGATAGATGGTGCAGTGGATAGAGCATTAGGCCAGGAATCAGGATGGTCTGAGTTCAAATCCAGCCTCAGATACTTGCTATCTGGGTAACCCTGGCCAAGTCATATAACCCCTATTTGCCTCAGCTGCCCATCTGTAAAATAGGAACATATGGGAGAAGGAAATGGTAAACCATTCCAGTATCTTTGTCAAGAAACCCCCATGGATAGCATGCTATTATTGTCCATAGGGAGGGTCACATATGATCCATAGGATCGGACCCAATTGAACCACAATGATTGAGTTTTCACTATCCATAAACAACAAATATTGCAAACAAAATTGGGGAAAGGTTGATAATTCATTTAATTAAGAAAATAAAATAATAATTTTTGCTTGCATAGCACTGTCCTTTATGCATATTTACCTCATTTGAGCATCCATCTCTGTGAGAGAATATCAGAGCTAGATGAGATCTTGAAAGTTTCCTAGTCTAACTTCTATCTGCCTGAGATTCCTCTCTATTGTACTCTAATACTTGGCCAACCAGCTTTTTGCTCAAAGATTTTTAGTGAGAAGGAACCTTCTATATCCCAAAGCCTTTCTAAAGCTCTAGTTGGTGGAAAGTTTTTCTTTATATCAAACCCAAATCAAACCTCTCTGAAATGTTTGTCCTCTCACCCTGTTTCTGACCCTTGAATCCAAGCACAATAAATCTTCTGTTTCTCCCATATTCTTCCTCCTCCTGATTACTTTAGTAGAAGGTCATATAGTACGAGCCTAAAACAATTCACTGTTCTGTTAATCATCCTCCAAATGTTTTCCATTTACTAATGCCCTTCTAAAAATGAGGCAGTCAGCACTGAATACAACATTCTCCTATGTGGTCTGACTAGAACAGAACACACCAGGCCCATCACTTCTCTTGTTCTGGATACCACTCCATCACATTAGCCTTTGGGAGTCACACTATTAACTCCAATCAAACTGAACTCTGCAAGCATTTTTAAGTACTTCCTATTGCAAGCATATAAACTCCCCCCAAAAATTAATCCTTTGCCTTCAAGGCATGTAAGCAGACAATCAATCAATTAATAAACATTTATTAAACACCTTCTATGTGCTAGGCACTGTGCTAAATGCTGAGGATACAAAAAAAGGCAAATTAGGCTCAAATAGTTTACAATCCAGTGGTGGGGGAAGACTCAACAACGTATAAACTAATATATATATAAAAAAAACTATTTACAAGATGAATAGGAAATCATTAACAGAAGAAAGTCACATTAAAAATACTTGGAGAAGAAAGTTAGGTTAGAAAGTGGGATTTCAAAGGTCACCAGGAGATAAGTGGTCAGAGTGCAAGATGGAGAACATTCCAGCCTTGGGGTTCAGTCAGAGAGAATTTCTGGAGCATGGAGAGTGAAGCATCTAGTTCACTGGTCCAAAGAAAAGGATAATGTGAGATAGGAAAGAATAGTAACAATTAGGGAGATCAGGAAGGCTTTCCCATAGGAAGAAGACCAAAAACTGACCTATAAAGGAAACTTGGGATTCTTAAGGATAGAAGTAAGGAAGAAAAGTATTCCATTTATAGAACAATACAAGGGATATTGATCTGGGAGATGGAATGCCAAGCTTAGAGAACAGCAACTAAACCAGATTGATTAAAATGGAGAGGGCATAAACAGAAAGTAATGTGAAATACATTTGGAAAGACATTTATGTGACAGACTACAAAAGGCTTGTGAAGTCTGCCATTTATCCAATTCATTAGGGACCCTCTGAAGGTTCTTAAGCATGGGAAGATTCTTTTGCCAGTCATATGGAAGATGAATTAGAGAGGGGTGGAACTAGAAGCCGGGACTCTCATCAGAAAGCAGTTACAATAGCCTAGTCAAGAGATGACTGACTTATCACTAAGGAGAATGGTGGCTAGTAGGAGAGAGAAAAAATCTATGAAATATGTTGTGAAGATAGAATCAATAAGACTAAAAACTGGTGTGTATGTTGCACCCAGTTCACCTTTCTCCCTACCTCTTCAAAGAAGTTGGGAAGATGTTTTATATCTCTTCTTAGGCAGTTAGATTGCCAGACTTTGTTTAACTTCATTTTGAATCAGTTCATGTAAGTTTTTCCATGCTTCTCTGACTTCATCATGTTCTTCACTTCTTACAGCATAGTACATTCATGCACCACAATTTGTTTAGCCATTCCCCAATCAATAACAGTCCACTTTGCTTATAATTTTTTGCTGCTTCAATATGTGCCATTCTAAATATTTTCTAGTATATGGAATCTTTCATTTTGCTAATGACCTCACATGATTCTATACCCATAATCCTGCACTACTGCAAAGAAGGAAGGGTACTTCAGGGCTAAACTTGATCATTATAATTACCCATCATTCAATTTCAGATCTTTGTTTCATTTACATTGTTGTAAGGATGATGCATAATTTTCCTGGATCTGATTAAGTAATTAACTTTACATCAGTTTTAAGTCTTCCCATGGATTTTTAAAATACAGATTTCAGGAGTCATTTTTACTTTTTACAGTTACCATTGGGAGAACTTTTTTCTCTTTGAAAACTTATGTCTTTAATGGAAACTGTGTGTTCTGAGTCAGTCAGCTTTTTTTCATGTGGATAAGGTTGTCTCCAGGAACCTTTGCTCTTTTTTTTAGGACCTTTATAACTCTTGCCTATCTGTGTTCCCTTCCTTCTCCCCACCATTCTTCTTTGGAGTTGATTCCAATAATGTTGGGAGAGAGGAACCAAAAACAAGCCAGAGCTTCTTTCATTATCCTTTCTATTTGTCTCTTTTTGAAGAATTATGGAGAATAAATAGCTCAGCTAGTTCAATATTCACAACTACTGCTGTGAAATATACACAGGGAAATCTCATTAGGGGTGAGGTGAAGGGGAGGGATTGTAATGCATGACTTCTTTCTTCCTATGTTCTTTGGCATTTCCCTCCTCCAGAGCCTCAGCTCCCTTGAGATACAAAGATCAGAGACTTGCCAAAGGTAATTATTTCCACCCTAGGTTTTATAGATCCTTTTAAGAAACTTATTTATAACATTAGATAAATATGTGTGTTGAAGGTGGGGGTGTGGAGGAAGGAAAGAACCACAATTTCTAATTATTTTTTTATTGTAAAATACTTTAAAAATTTTTTAACTACATAAAAATTGTAAAGCTTTATCCACTCCACCCTCACGTCAAAATGGGACTTACTGAAGTAGAGATACAAGTAGGTAATATATTTTTAGAACCATAGATTCAAAGTTGGAAGAGACCTTAGAGATTATTTAATCTAATTGTCTCATTTTTCAGAAGGGGAAACTGAAGCTCAGGGAGAGTAAGTTACTTAACCTAAGATCACACAATTTTTAAATGTCAGGATTAGGATTTGAATTCAGGTCCTGTAACTCCAAATGCAGTATGTGTATGTGCATACATTTACATGTATGTATTTGGCACATATGTGTTTATGTGGGATACATGCATGTGTGAGTGTGCATGTTTGCATGTATACACATGTGTGTGTTTAAAGGAAAAAGACCAATGTGAGACAGCATGAGTCTAATGGAGAGAACTGGAGGTAGAATCAGAATAAATGGATTTGCACTACCTATTAACATAATTTTGGGCAAGTCACTTCCTATCTATGGGTCTATTTCCTCACTTATAAAATAACAGGATTGCATAAAATAATCTCTAAGGTTCTACTTACCTCTAAATTTACAGTTTATAATGTAGTTTTCCTAAAACTGCTAAAATTTCTTTTAAAACTTTCAATTTTTACATATCATGTGTCCCAAATATCTTCTTAAAAATGTTTAGTAATAAAAAATTCTGTCTGTCTCTTTGTCTCTTTTTTTCTCTGTCTCTCTGTTTCTGTCTCTCTGTCTCTGTTTCTATCTCTCTGTCTCTCTCTCTCTCTTCACTAAGGCATATTCTTATGGGGGGAAAATTCCTGCCCTGTGATTGTCCATCTCCACTCTAAGATAAAGTGATATTTTAGCTAATAAGGATTCACATATGATTTTCTTATGGGCTAATTAGTCAGTGAATCAATAAGAACTTACTAAAAGCCTACTTTGTGCCAGGTATTCTGACAAAAGAAATGTTTTTAGTGGTATATTGAGGAGTTCTTGTATATAAAGGAAAAACATTTAAACTGGGGGTCAAAAATCTCCACTGAGGCATTTACTTTCTGTGTGATCCTGGATAATAACCTAGTTTCTCTTAATCTCAGTTTTCTTATCTATCAAATGGGAATATTATTTGTACTACCTATCCCAAAGAGTTTTTTCTCTTTTTTTAACATGAAAAAAAAGCTTTTTTGTAAGTCCTATAGAGTCACAAATTATTATTATTGTGCTTCTTAGTTTCCCCAGAGATTAGTGTATCAGCCTTCATCGTGGAATAATTAGAAGGAATTTTTGACCAAGAACAATTCATCCATATATTACAGTCTTTTTCTTGTTGACTGACACAATCATCTGCAGTGTGGTAGGAGATGGAAAGAAGATTTAGGCAATTTGATGTGAGATTGGTTTGGGTTGAGATCAGGTGCTAACTCTAGAGTTAAAAGAATTTGGCCCAGATCCCACTGTGTCACTAACTATATAACCTTGAGCCTCTCTGCCCTCAGTTTACTCTTTTGTAGAATTAGTTAAATAGACTTATAGTGACTAAGTCTGACTCTGGAGAAGAGTTGAGGAAATATACTTTCTTTCTTTCAATAAAGATTGGATGTAATATATTCTGTCAGATATATAGTAGTATATCAGTTTTATTTAGCTTTTTTTCTCCTTTGTTACAAGGGACAGAAAATCAATTTTAAGATTTCTTCAAGCCCTAATTCCTAGAATCTTGAAGTAGGGATAATAATATTGGCTCTACCTGTATTATAGAAGTGTAATGGAAGGGGGGCCAGAAAGACCCTTTTTAAGGGTATAGAAATGTGATCTATTTTTCTGGTAAACTATCACATCTTCAAAGATTCTCAGTTGTTCTTTGGATTGCTTTTCATTTGGTTGTCATGGTCAATCTTTTCAGATGTCAAACATCCAACTGAAGTGGCTCAAATTCTAAATTGGCTTATTTACGGGAAACCAATTCTCTCTTTGGGGTGACCTTGGAGTCCTAAGCTGGTTCTTATGACATCATCTTAATGCTGTGGCTTCAAGGAAGCTTAATCGGAGTGGCAACTATTTGCAGTGGGCCCCTGCTATAACCTTCACAAGAGAAAAAAAGGAGCTGGGGGAGTCCAGCTGTCTCCATTGCAGCGTTCTTCAAATGCCAAATGATTTAGCCGGCGATTTCTGAAGCGAGTGTCCTGATGCCTATGGTGGCTATTCCTGAAGAACCGGGTCAGCTGGGCCCCTGGGGAACTTTGGGATCCTTTGCAGGTCACTGTTTCTAAGGCTTGTTTGGGTCAGAAGTAGCTCAGTTGCTATGCTAGTCTGCACTTTGTTTCCCTGCTTAGAGGTCTCAGCAACATGAATCCAGGGACTGAATTATTTAGGTCTGTTTCAAGAAAAGAACTTGCAAAGTAGGAGCAGGTGTGACAGTATAATTTTCAGGAAGATCTCAAGTTGCTTTATGGACTTCTAAAATGATCTTATCTTAATAGTGGTGCTCTTCCATATTTCAGGACTCTGTGATTTCATCAGTGGGGACACAGACTTACAGATGCCTACCACAATTCCTTGATACTTTAGTAGCATGTATTTTGGTGATAGCTGGGACTGTAAAATACTTCTTCCTATGGCCAGCCTGGAAACGAATCGATGCAGTCTTAGGCTGATTCTTGGATGATAAACACAGTGGTCTGCTATTGGGCTCATGCTTGAAGCCTTTCTAATTTAGTAGAACCTGCTAGAGCCATAGGCTTCATCTATGAAAGCCAATGACTGCATTGATGAGGCACAAGGGACTTTAGAAGTATAGTTATAACAATAACAATGATAGCAGGAAGAGGAGGAGAAAATCTATTTTTATAGCACCAATAATATTATGAAAACTGTTTTTCTGATAACAGAGGAGTGGTCTGTGGGTATACCAGGAAATAACAAAGAATCTGGAATCAGTAAATGTGGACTTGAATTCTGTTACTTATAACTTGTGTGTCCTTAGGCAAATCACTTTATATTTTTTCATCTATATAATTAGGGAGTTGGGCCAGATAATCATTAAGGTCCCTTCCAGTTCTACTGTGACTCTATGGATCAGTGATGCAAATAATAATTTAAATTTTTATCAACAGGTTGGATGCATTTCTTATCTTGGGATTAGGAGATCTGGGTTCAAATCCTAGCTATAATTTTTGATACAGATAGGGCTAAGAACCTTTGAGGCTAATTCAAACAGTGTTAACACTTTTAACTCTAAGATTAGGTGACCTCCAAGTCCTTGGATCTCTGGCTTTCAATTTCCTTACCTGTAAAATGTGAATCAAGATCCAAATCTATTAGGAATAAGCATGCTTTCACTATGTGCTACATACATAGGGGGTTATAGTGAAGAAAGTGTTTATAAACCTTAAAAATCCTTCAGAAATATATGTTATTATTTTATGGTACTATAAGGTTTGAAAAGATTAGTAGGATGTCACCATTTCTGGAATTCATAGGGCATTCCTCTAAAACCTTGTGAGGTGAGTAGTTAAAGATTATCTATAATTTTACACATGATAAAATTGAAGCTCAAAAAACAGAAGACAATCACTCAGGACCACCTGAGAATCAAAGATCATTGTTTTTATGAGATCTTATTCCTTTGTTATGATTTCTGTTAAATATGGATTAGGTAAAGATTTTTTAAAAGAAGGACTCCGGCAAGGACGACCTATTTTTGTGATATTTCATGGTTAGATTTGTTCGTGAGTTTCTCAAAAGTATTAGCATTCCAGGATAAACAATTTTGCTTGACCTGAAAGCAGTTGAGTCTTTTCCAATCCTGTACTTAATTAGGGAAGGGAGACAGGTGGTTCTTAGGAAAGGACTGTAAATCTATACCCTGCAATTGCATTAATGGTTTAAGTTAATTTAAGAAGAAGGATTGTTTCAGTATCTAAGGTCAGGAAATAGCAGCACTTGTTATGCAGGGGGAAGAGAGAAGAAAAGCCATTAGAAGAAAAAAGAAAACAGTATTAGCATCCTTTCTTTACCTTTGGTGGCTTATGGTAGCACCATCTGGCAATAAAGTGAAAATTTGAATAATACAGGCAATGAGCAATGGGATCTGAGCTCACATGCTGTCACTTAAAGTAGTAGCCAGGATTTGGGAGTCATCTCACCCAGCCACATGTGTGCAAGATCTCTATAAGAAATGACACCAAAATAAATTAGCCAGTGATGCTAATGGGTAAAAATGAGACATCTCTTTCAGCTCCTCAGCTTGGCATTTCACATTGATTGGTCCATCTAGTCCATGAAAACTATGTAAGCAGTTGATTTCTTTTGACAACTCTGGCATTCATTTGTCCTGATTTTGTGTGATCCGATCTTCTTTGAGCAATAGTTTCTTTCTCCTTAAAAGTGGTGGAGTCAAATTAGGTAAGCAGCAGCTTAGGAACTTTGAGAGAAATAGTTTTCTAAATGCACCCACCATATTTTCTCCCTTTCAATCATGAACTCAGATCATCATCCATCTTCAGAATCTGTGTGTTATCACTGTCTTACTATAACTAGAGAGAACATTAAAAATAATATAGACTAACCCTCTCATTTTGGAGGTGAAATGAGTTGTCTGTAGCCATACAGATAATAAGTAGTAGAGTCAGAATTTGAATCTGAGTTCCAGAGCACTCAGGCCTTTGCCCTTCATTGTCTTCTCCAGGAGAAAGGAAGTGAGGAAGGTCAGTATTTAGCCTTGCAATCCTTTGCTGGAAGCTATAATTGAGAAGTGCAGATACTCCTCCCAAGTATTGTCATCTCATCCTTTCCCTCAGCTGTATCAATTGCCTTCTCTGGGTCTTTTTTCTCTACTCTGAAAAATGAGGGAGTTGGTGAAGACAAACTTTTACATTCTTTCACTTTGGTATTCTGAGATTTTGAACTATGAGGTTCTTGAGAATTTCCAGTTTTCAAAATTTTAAACCAAATTGACTCATTTAGCTGAAAGCTCTGCCATCTATGAGTGGGTGGAGGTAGTGGCAGGAAATCCAAATATTTTCTTTTTCTTTTTTCAAATGTCCTCAAAGCCAGCATTTTAAAGAAAGTGATTAGTTTGGGTTTCACTGACATGTAAAAGAATCTACAAAGTTGACTGAGGTAATTCTTCTAAAGATAGTCAATATTTCCCCATAGAAATTCACAGTATCCAATCACTTCAAATCAAGCTGGAAGATCTTGTTCAATTTAATACAACATACATTTTAAAGTGTTTTTTACATACATATACCATTATGTTGAGTACTGGAGATACAAAGATACACAACTTCCTTCCCCTCCCTCCCCAAAACCCAGAATTCACCGCAGAAAGCACCCCCCACTCCCTGTTTTCTTTTCCCTTCACCTCAGCCCAGCCTATCTCCCATCTTCTTCTGCTATGCCCTTTGAAATCCCTGTTCTATTGTGAGCAAATTCCTCTTCATCCTAAACTCCCTTCTCTTACATTCTTTCCATCCTATACTTGACAAACTTGGCTTCCTCCAAAAGATACTTGCCACCTTTCTAGAATTAATTTTCCTTCTATTGTTTCCTGACTTACTGAACTAGAAGGAAGAAGAAACATTTTTTTGCATTGTCACTCAGAACCTTTTTGCTCCTGTTACCCAGCAATTTCTGAGTTAAAATTTTATTCAATCATTTCTCTAAATCTGTTCAGATCCTGTTGCTGAGTTCCAAATCAAATCAATGTTCTCTTTTCTCTTTTCTTTTCTACTCTTTGCCCCTCCTTTCCCTTCTTCTCCCTTCCTCTCCTTCTCTCTCTCTCTGTATCTCCTTGTCTTAGTCTTTGTCTGTCTGTCTCCCTGTGTCTCTGGTTGTCCCTCTCTGTCTCTGTTTCTCTATCACTATTTCTCTTTCCTCTCTCTGTCTCTGTGTCTCTCTCTTTCTTTGTCTCTCTCTGTCTGTCTGTCTCTGTGTGTCTCTATTTCTCTGCCTGTCTCTGTCTGTCTGTCTTTCTCCGTCTCTGTCTCTGTCTTTCTCTCTCTCTCTCTAATCCTCACATTGGCTTCAATTAATTTAATCATCACTCCTATGCAGATGATTTTGCATATTACCATGATTCTCTAGATAAGAAGAAATGAGAACCTGAAGATTATTAGGGTGATAATTATGTGAAAGGAGAAGAGAAGAAAATCAGGGGAATAATGAGAAAATGGAACTCTTAGAACTTAGGTCAGGGGAAGGGAGGAAAGAGAGGGAGAAATAAAAAATTATTCCTATCATGGGCCAAGATTGAGCATCATTATGATGAAAGAAAGGAGGAACCAGTGAAAGACAAGTTAAAGGGAAAGGTATGTTACAGTGGAAAGAGTAATGTCTCAGAGTCAGAGGATCTGTCTTCAAATCCTAATTCTCATGCACATCATTATGTAGCCACAGAAGCATTATGATGGAGAAAAAAGATTTCTGAACTGGAAGTGAGAAAACAAGGCCTGTCCCAGATTCCAGTTCTGCTATATACAAGCTAAGTGACTTTGAGCACATTATTTACCTATGTAAACATGGGTATGTTCCTTAACCTCCTTTGGCCTCAGTTTTCCTCATCTATAAAAATGAGTAAGCTAGGCTAGATGGTGTCTAAAGTCCCTTCAAGCTCAAGATGTAAGATTCTCTGAAGTTGAAAATGCAGTAGTATATTTTTTTTCCTGGAGAATGTTATTGACAGTGGTATAATTTTTTTTGCAGGCCATTCCTTAATAATAATAATCTCTTAATTGTTTAAATATGTATACATATATTGGATTTAACATATATTTTGCCATGTTTAACATATATTGGATTGCTTGCCTTCTAGGGAAGGGGTGGGGAAATTAGAACATAAGGTTTTGCAAAGGTTAATATTGAAAAATTGTCCATGCATATGTTTAGAAAATAAAAAACTTTAATAAAAAACAAGAAACCCTCAAGAAAAATAAATTAAATTTTAAAAAAAGAAATAATAATTATAATAATAATTTCTGACATTTAGATAGTATTTTGAGGTTTCAAAAAATGCTGTTACATTCACTATCCCATTTGAGTCTTACAATAGCCCCAAAAGGTTGGTAGCATGTTATTATCATTGTTCTCTATGAGAAAATTGAAGTTTAAAGTGGTTATAAGCAACCCCACTATGGTCACATAGCTAATAAGTGATATAGATGGGATTAAAATCAAGATTCTCCTGACATTTAATCCAGTGTTTTATCTACTAAGCCATGCTTTTGCTAATTTCTTGAAATGTAACTACCTAATAAACAATATATATGGTATTCAGAGAATCTTTTTTTTTCCTCCTGTGAGATTAGTCTTGTGGCTTCAGCCCCACATATTATACTTAGAGACTTATAAACTCACTAAGATTGTTCTTATTTGATTTAAGAAAATATATTATATATAGTGGGCAATTAGTGGTATAAGGGATAAAGTGTTGCATTTGCAATCAGAAAGATTCTGAGTTCAAAATCTCAAGTTTTGAGTTCAAATCTGCCTCAGATACTTATTAGCTATAACCCTGGGCAAAATTTTTAACCCTAACTGCCTCAGTTTCCTCATCTATAAAATGAGCTGGAGAAGGAAATGGCAAACTAATTTAGCATCTTTGCCAAAAAAAAAAAAAAATCTAAGTGGAGTCGTGAAAAGTTAAATATGAACGAACAACAACAACTTATTATAATATAATAGACAATTTGGTAACAAAATGCACAATTCATATTTATGTTGCTCATAAACAAGATGTGATATAGAAGTTATTGAATGAAAGCTATCATTGGATTCATGTGTAACATTTTAATGTCATCATTTAGGAAAAATCCCTCAACAATTTGCATTTAAAACTCCCCAAATCCAAATTCATAGAAAACTAAAGGATCAGAAATCATAGATCCAAAGATCATAAATGCAACTTCTTTATATTACAGGTAGGGAAAGTGAGGCGCAGAGACTAGAAATGAATTGGTTAAGATCATATAGTGAGTCAAAGGCAGAACTCAGTTCTCTGACTCCTATTCTAGTGTCCTTTTCCAATCATATTTTCTTCCTACAGAGTAGTATGGAGAGCTGCCTAAACCTCAAACTTGCTGGTTAAGGAGAGCATTTTTAAGGCCACATACACAGCTAAACATAATAGTCAGAATGAAAAAAATAACATATATATATATATATATATATATATATATATATATAGAGAGAGAGAGAGAGAGAGAGAGACAGACAGACAGACAGACAGACAGACAGACAGAGACAGAGAGAGAAAAAGAGAGACAGATAGAGAGACAGAGACAGAGAGAGATAGAGACAGGGAGAGGGAAAGAGAGTGCTACTTTTTCCTAGAAGAGATTTATCATGGAAAAAGTCAGAGTGAAATAAAGCCAGATTTTCCAAATTCTGTAAGTTCTTTTTTGGCATCCTTTTTTACCAGCAGCTTGGGTCTTCCTTGTTTCAAAGTGCCCACATCATAGGGCAGTTAGATAGTCTAGTGGATACTGCACCAGGTCTGAAGTCTGGTAGTCTCCTTTTGCTGAAATCAAATCTGGCCTACTTACCAGGTGTGTGACTCTGGGCAAGCCACTTAACTCTGTTTGCCTCAGTTTCTTCATCTGCAAATTAAACTGAAGAAGAAAATAATAAATCACTCCAATATCTCTGCCAAGAAAACCCCAAATGGGTCACAAGTAATTGGATCTGACTGAAAACAACTGAATAGAACAGTCTATATCATAATATTTTAATGCATCCTAGAGTTGGGGGTCCACTAAAACATTTGATAAAGTGGAAAGCGGTCTGGACTGGAAATAAGAAGACTAAGCTAAGAGTCCCAGTTCTTCTGTGTATTAACTATGTGTAATGTAAAGTATCCTCAGTAAAATGAGGATAATTTTTGAGACTCAAATGAGCTAACATATGCAAAGGTCCTTTTGTAAATCACAAAGTGCTATATGACATGAGCTCATTATTATTTGTAAATCTCTAATTTTTATTTTTCAGGTGAATATGAAATCCATTTTTAATGCACTTATTAAAATGCTCTGAAAAACCCAAGTGTTACATGTATGTATATGTATTCTAAGGACATCTAAAGCAGTATTTTAATGGGATTTTCCACAAAGGCATGAATTCCAGAGGGTTTTCATTAATTTGGTTCTTCAAACATATGGCTGGAGCTGTCAGAAGTAGAGAGGCACAATTGTGTACATTTTCTGAGGAAATATATATTATATATACATATTTTAATGAAATTATCAAACAGTGCTGAATTTGGGGACACAGGCTACACTCAACTCAAAGCTATAATATAGTATCTCATTTCTCTTAGGTCCTTCAGCTCTATCTAGATCTTGTCCTTTTCTGAGGAGTATTTTTGACAGACTATAACAGAACTCAGAAAGCAATGATTATTATGAATATGCAAATATGTCCTCCTTATCCATTATTTATGATACATGGAAGTGCTTTAGAAGTAGGACAACATAGAAGAAGGCATAAAATGTATTTAAACTAACAGCAACAAGGCTCGTGTAAGAGGCTTTCTTTTAAATTAGTGATTTGTAACCCTCTCATTCTCCCCCTTAACATCAAATCATGTCATTTCTAGCCTGGCTTTTGTTCACTAAATGTCAGGCTCATTTTTCAAAGAAATGAAGAGTTTCTCTTAGAAAGCTGAGCAGTGCTTGGTCTCCACAACAAATGCCGAATGCTCAGCATGAGCTAATTCCAGCACTGAACAGCCAACTTTGACGTAGCATTATTTTGAACAAGAATTGTTCAGTGGAAATTGGTGGGATTCTGATTCAGTCTTAGTCCTTGCTCCAAGCATAATAGCTTACTGAAATGAGCTGCCAAACATTTCCCGAAGTCCCTAAAAATAAAACTGGCATTCTCAAAGGGCCGAACCAAACTGGCCTTTCTTGGTTTTAAAATTTGCTAAAATAAAAAAAAAATAATATTTTGCCTAAAAGTTTCAATGGCAGATTCAATCTAAGATGTTTCTCTTTTTTTTTCCTACCTAATATATTGCCTTGGAAAATAAATTAATAATTATTTACAAATTTAGAAAAAGCCTTGGAAGGCTCTAACTACCTCTTTAAAAAGCACACTAAATAATTTTGAGCAAAAAAAGTAGCATCATGGAATGTTTATCTTATACTCTGAGAACATAGAATGTCAGAATTAGAAAAGTCTTTAGAATTATAGAATGTAGGATGTTGGAGCTAAAATGTATCTTAAAATCACAGAACATACAATGTTATAGCTAAAAGTGGCCCCACTGTTCAAGTAGTATAAGAGTACAACAATCAATATTCTTGGGGGGGTTGCTATGAATGAATAATTTACCCAAGATCATCCAGCTAAGAAAGAAGAGCTATGGGTTAATCATGTGCAACTACAAACAGGACTTAAGAAACTGACTTTTTAGTTCTATTTCTAGAACATCAGAAATCCTCTGCACTTCATGTTGATGGTTAGGAAATGACCACACACTTCCCCACTGTAATGTTACACAGTATTTTTAATTAATGCTTCTAAAGGACTTGAAGATCTTCTGTTAAAGAAATGATGGAAATAGTGTTTTCTTGATATGAATGGATTTGATTCCAAATTCATTATGTATTCAATGCTGATTGACTTTGCATTCCTTTCTTAAGCCTTTTACTAACATTTACAATATTTATGTCAGAAACATCTAAAAGTAAATATTGATCATGAATGTCTGTGCGGGAGTTGTCCTTCATTCTATAAATATCCTTATTCACAAGTAGGGGAAGCGGGAATGGGAAAGGGACTCGGGAGTACACTGCTAAAAGATTCCAACAAGTCTCTTTTCCCTTTCTCTTTGTCCTGAGCTTTGATTTGCTTGTAAAGTATTTTTTCTCATTGGTCTAGGAAAATTTGACTTACTTCAAGTTATTAAGTATTTCCCCTGCTTGTTATTTCTCCTGTTTATTTATTTGGGCTGCCTAAGAAAAAAAAAAAAGATCTCAAGTTCATTCCAGTCTTGTGATGTTCATATATATAAAACATATCCATGTGTTTATATATATATGTTTATATATCCATATAGCCTTCTATATAAATGTGTGTGTGTGCGTGCGTGTATGTATATATATATATATGTGCACAGAAAGAAAAAGACAGAGAAAACAAAATAAGAGTCAGTGACTATTAATTTCTTTTACACAACAAAATATTAACAGCAATGCATTCACTGTTGGACAGTGAATGGACAGAAGCCCAACAGGAAGAGAAGAGTAGTTTATCAGAAATTCTAAGCAGGCATTATAAAATGGAGGTAACTTTCTCTATCTAGTCTCTTTCCCTTTCATATAAAAGAGAGCAAAGGGATTTCCAAGAAGTTCTTGAATTCCTAGAGTAAGTCCCTCTTGACTTAGGAGCGGAAGGTGGAGGGTCTCACCAATCACTGCCGTCTGCTAGCGTGGCCATAGTCCCACCCTTTGCTCCAACTACATTCACAGTGTGGCTTTGAGCAGCTGCTGTCATAGGCTTTGTAGAGAAGGGCAAAAGAATTTAAATGCTCAACTTTACAAGGTCCTTCAAGTGTTAAATTGGAAGATGATCTCAGACTTGCCCTGGCTTCACCTCTCTCTCTAAATTCCTAGCAAACATACATATGTCTGGAGATATATATATATATATAGTATGTATGTTCAAATGTATATATATATTCCTAGCAGATAAATTATATTTTGTATGTGTGTGTTTATTTGGAAGGCATTTCTATGACAATGCAGAGATACATTTATTTATAAAAGGGATAGGGATAGGGACTGAGTCTGTGATTTTATTGGTACAGAGGAAGCTCTTGGTAAGAAACTTCCTCTCTCAATGTAGGGCATTATTTTCTCTACAATTTATAGTACTACAAAGCTGCCTAGAGAAGTCACAAGTTAAATAGATTGCTCCAGGTCACACACCCTTAGAGTGGAACTTTAACCTATGTCTTCCTGACTTTAGATCTAGCTCTCTAGACTCTGTTATATCGTCTCTCAATATTTACTTGTGACAACATTTATAATTATTGATTAAAATTTATAATAATTTTAATCTTTTTAATCAAGCATCCACTTATTAAATATAGACTACGTGCAAAGCATTATGTATGCTATGCTATGGATACAGGAACCAAAAATAAAAGTCTTGTCATTAAAAAATTTATATACTGAAGAGTGGATTACACATATCCATACACACACACACACACACACACAAGCAAATACAAAATAATGTGAAGATTTAGCAAGCACTAGCAGCTGAAGAGGCTGGTCTAAAAAGGTTTTGTGTAAAAAAGGAGGACCTGAGCTGAGCCTAAAAGTAATCTAGGAGGCAGAAGTGAGGAAAGGACAAATTCCAAGCATAGGGATGGGGGGGTGGAGGAAGTGGGGAGCAAATTCTGCGAAGGCCCAGAGAAAAGAGATGATATGTCAAATCCTGGCAAAAGCTAGTGGGCCAGATTGGCTGGAAAGTAGGATGTGAGAGGGAGTAATATGAAATGTCTGGAAAGATAAGTGAAAGCCAGATTGCAGATCGCTTAAAATAGGAGAATGTGTTTTATCCTGGAGGCAATAGGGAGCCACTGAATATTTTTGAGTAGAAGTGTGTGATTTAATTAGATTTGTTTTTGAAGAATAGTGGAGAGGGTAGAGACTAGAGACAGAGAGAGAGAGTCATTGTGGAGGTGATTACAATAGTCCAAGCCTGACTAGGGTTATTATCTGTGTGAGTAGAGAGAAGGAAAGGTATTGGAGATGTTGTGAGATGGGATGAAAGAAAGAGATGAAACTTGAAACCTAATTATAAATAGGAATTGAGGATGACTCCAAGGGTTGTGGACCTAGATGACGGAAAAGATGGTGTTATTAACAGCAAAAATAGAAAAATTTGGAAAATGAAGTATGGCTTTTAGAGAAAATAATATTGAGACCTTTTTGCTTGTGTTGATTTTGATATGCCAATGCCAAGTCTTCCAGTGAAGATTTCTATCAGATAATTAATGCTTAAGTTTGGAGAGATGAGGGATGAATGATGATAAATGAATCATCAGAAATTGATGAGAGCGCAAAAAAAAAAGTGTGAAATGGAGAGAAGAGGGTACAGAACCTTGGTGGACATCTATGCTAAGAGATGGGAGGTAGATGATAATATAACAAAGAAAAATGAAGAGAGTTAAGATAGGTTGGAGAAAAACCAACCAAGAAAAGCATCACAAAAATCACAGAGCAAGGAAGTATTCAGGAGGAAGGAGTCTTGAGTGTCTGAAGAACTGCAGACACAACAATTAGAATGAGAACTAAGAAAAGACCATCTTATTTAATAACATTCACACACACATATTATAAAACACAATGGAATCTAATGTATCCTATTATTATTATAAATATCAATCAATAAACATTTTAAGTGCCGTATGTGCCAAGCATTGTGCTAAGGTTAGAGATTCAAAAAGAGGCAAAAGATAATCTCTGTATTGAAGGACGTTACAATCTAATTAAATAGAGGAGCCAAAATACAAACAAGTAAATATTGAGCAAGTTATATACAGGATAAATAAATAAATAAAACTCATTAACCGAGAAAAGGCCTTACAAGGGGGTCAGGGGAACCTTCCTATAGAAGGTGAGATTTTAGTTGGGACTCAAGGAAGCCACGAGATCAGAAATCAGAGTAGAGGAGGGAGGGGTATTCCAGGCATGGAGGACAACCCAAGAGAATACCAGGAGCCAAGAGAAGGAGTATCTTGTTGATGGAACAGCCAGAAGGCCAGTATCCCTGGAGTGAAGAGTACATATCTGGGAGTAAGCAGACAGATTGAGGCAAGAGAGATACATTTGTGAATCATCAGTATAAAAAGGATCATTAAATCCAAGGGAGTTGATGAGCTCACCAAGTGAAAGAGCACAGAAGGTCAAGAAAACACAGGACAGAACCTGAGGGATACCCACTTATTACTTGTATGACTTTGTATAAGTCATCTAACTTTCCTTGATCTAAGTTTTCTCATTGATAAAATGAAGGAGTTGGACTACATGGATTCTGATGTCCCTTCTGGCTCTAAATCTATGCACATGAACATCAGCTATGATTCCTTTAGGGTAAATTGAGACCCAGATAGAGAAAGAGTCTTATCTAAGTAATGTACCCAAGATCAAATCTCCAATCTCCTGGAGCTCAGTGCTTATTCTATAATGCAATAACTTACTAATATCACTGGTAATTCTATCTAGGTAGCCTAGGGGGTAGAGTCCTAGATCTAGAATCAAGAAGATGTGCGTTCAAATTCAGCCTCAGATATTTACTAGTTATGGGACCTAGGGCAAGTCATTTCTTTTTGTCTCAGTTTCCTCGTTTGTGAAATGGGGATAAAAATAGCACTTACTTCTTAGGGTTGCTGTGAGGATCAAATGAGATAATTGTAAAGTTGCTTAGCACAATGCCTGGCACATAGTAAGCACTATATCAATGTTAGTTATTATTATCTGCAATTATATTTTGCATGAAAGTCTAAGAGTAGTAAAGTTTTAAATAGTTTTTTTTTTTTTTTTTTTTTTTTTTTTTTTTTTTTTTTTTTTTTTTGCTATGGTGGTTCCTGCCAGTTTCTGCCTTCAGAATGTCAGTAGTCTATTTTATCTGGCCTTTTTCTAAGATGTGCAATTTTTATGGGCTTACATGTAGTCACTGATTCTGCCAAAAAGCACAGATGCTGGCTTTCCATTAAATTCTTCAGGAGCAGGGTGACAGTGATTTTTATATTATTGCTGCACATTTAAAAGCTGCCTATATCCCATAATTCTGAATTTACATATTTATATATCATTGCCCAAATTTGTGAGAGAAGCCTGTCAAGACTTTAGAGCCCAGCTTTGCACAGAGTAGGACTTCAAGAAATATTGGATGATTTGGTTTGATTTTTTTTTTTTTGCTCCTGTTTTGCTCATATTATACCTTTCTTCTGAATTGACCATACTACCCTTCTCTGCCTACCCTGAACCTACCTATCCCTTCAAGGCCCAGACTGAGTCCTTTCTTGACCAGTGAAATTCCTTTCTTTATCAATTAATGATTCACATTTGGAGAATATTTTAAGGATTCCAAACCATTTCATTTACTATGACCCTTTGAAATAAGTAGTTCTAATATCCATTTCTACAAAAGAGGATATTATCATTGAAAAGGGGAGATCATTTGCTCAGAAACACACACACACAGTTGGACATTTCAAGCTCAAGTTTCCTGAGGTCAAGCCCAACACTTTGGTCACTACCATATGCTATATTTCTTGAAGTAATATTGAATGATAGTAGTCTTGAATTTTTCTTCTTTGTGTAAATATTTACTCCCTAACTATATTATAACATCTTTAAGAACATGGACTATTTGTCTCCTTATTACACCAAATTATTATTATCAAAAAGTTATAATAGTATTATTATCATAAGGTCATAATTTTATAATATTATCATAAAGTCATAATATTGTTACCATAAATTATCATCATAGTTATTAACATAAAGTTCTTAAGGCTTAGGACTGTCTTATACTTCTTTTGTAGTCCTTTCCTTCTAATGTCTAGCACAGGGTGGGCATATAGTAGGTACTAAGTATCGTTATTTGTCCTTCATTCTCAAAGAAGATCATGACATCAGAGGAATGATGCCATGAAATGCAAGCGAAATGCATTTAAATGAGGGAGGACTGTGCACCAGTTTCACTTTCTCCTCTGGAGCCATCTGGGTCCCATGGTTAGATATAAATCAGAACTGGAGATGTCCCTGAATACAGTAGGAAGAGATCTTGGCGTTTTTAAACTAAAGATTTTAACTGATTTCAACAATGCTCAGTCAACAATTAAGCTTAAGTAAGAAAAGTGGCAGAAAATAGCTTCTTTTAACTTGTCAAACAAACAAACAAACAAACCAAAAGAATCTATCAGGAAAAGGAAGAGTTTTTATCTTGGGATTTGCCAATTAGAACCATACCTTAAATCCAAATCATTCTGGCTCTCATTGACTGACCAACTATAAGTCCCAGGTTAACCCCTACTTGGTCATTGTTTGGCTTAAAGTGAATGCAAATAGCAGTTATTTCTGGCTTTTGGTGCTGAATAAATGAAACAACAATTCTTATGTTAGACTGCTAATGATGGATATTCTTGTAGACAAGATGGAGAAATATGGTCTAATTTCTAAAGTTCTGTGGGTCTATTACTGGGTAAATAACTGAATTCCAAAAAAAAAAAAAAAAGTTGGTTAATGGATCAGTATCACCTTGGAATCAAGTTTCTAGTGATATGCTACTATAGGGGTCTGGGCTCAGCTCAGTTTATTTTTTCCTGATAGTACTATGATATAGAGAAAAGAGCAAATTTGGATTCTAACCCTAAAAAATTTAATAATAATACTAAAAAAAGATAGCCAAGAGAACATTATTCACTGATTCCTAAACTCTATAACTATAACTATAACTCTATAACTATAACTAACCATCTCTTCACAAACTGAGGGGCATCTACATTGGGGAGTTTTGAACAAACAGAATTTTGCAGATCTTATTCTAAAAAGAACATCTTAACCATTTCATGATTGACTGAAAGAGTATGACCCAACAGTATTTCCTTTTGGTTGATTATTAAAATATTTCATTCAGTAAAAGAAAATGCTATCTCATAGGCTCTTTTACAACAAAATGGCTCCTGTCTATAATATGAAAATCAGTCAAAATTCCTCAGAATCTATGGATGAAATCCTTTTCTATGCCCCTCTGAAACCAAACATCAGGCATAAATGATGGAGATGTATTCTGACCAAAGATAATGGCAACTCTGAGGATGGAGTTCTAGGTTGGATAATAATATGGGCTAAGAGTTGAATAACAGGAAGAAAATAGACTAGAATGCCTCTGGCAAATTGCAAAGATCATTTAATGATTCCCTGAAAACACAGCCCATCTTTTCAATATAGACTGGTATTACTGTATGGTCAACAAGATATGGAATATAACTGCTTCTGAAAAATAAAAGTTAATATCATCCAGAGAGCAATGGTGAGCAACAAAATGAATGCCAGCATGTTGCTACACAGAATGAATGAGGGGCTCTCTGAAGAACAGGAGCCAAAAAGTTACCACAGCATATGATAGAAAAAGAAGACGGGCTGGCCATGTTCCAAAAATGAGGAATGGTAGATAGTCAGAGCACTCCACTGGTACTTTCACTGGTACTGGTTTCAAAGGGAATAGTCTCTAGCATGTGGAATGGGCCTTCTTTGCTAAACTTTGGGAGAACATGAAGAGTCACATTATATGGGAAAGAATGACTAACTTGTGATCTGTATTGTTAAAGAAAATTCTAAAATTAATTAGAGCACAGATTAACTTGAGTATTCAGTACTATATATTAAAAACAAGTACTCATATTCTCTCTGGACTTTGCTAATACTAGAAATTCTTCTGACTGTACTATGTTTATATACATATATACACACATATGCATTTTTTGTTGTACAGTCATTCGTGTCCAATTTTTTGTGATTCTAATAAGCCCTTCCATCTTCTACTATCTGTCAAACTTTTTCCAAGTTCATATTCATTAGTTCCATGACACTATCTATACCTCCCCTCATTCTATATCCTCCCCTTTTCCTTTTTCCTCAATTTTTCCCAACATCATAGTGTGACGACCACGCTAGCACCCCAGATATCTCAGAATCAGCCGGAGTCAGGATAAGCAAAAGTCCTTAGTCTTTATTCTTGGTCTTAAATGCAGGATTGAACAAGATGGAAGCAGAATCTCTGCAACCGCCTTTTCCCTCATCTATTGCCAAAGAGTGACTCTGGCTAGTTTTACTCCTCCCCCTAGTTGTCCTAGTGGAAAGGACATTTTCTGAGCATATGCTCATTGGTAGTTAGCCTCAAGTGCTCGACAGTCCTGACCTCAGTGCATCAACTCAATAGTTTCAGCCCTCTACATCAGAGACTTTTCCTATGAGCTCCATTTTATCATTATGTGGCCAAAGCTTCAGCATCAATATTTAACTTTTCTTTGAATAGCCTGAAATAAATTCTTTAAATATTGACTAATTTGATCATGCCCTCCTTCATTCAAATCCAATTCCCTTGCATGTCATAGCATCACCTCCCTGATATCATAGTTGTCTTTGATAATCAAGGACAAAAACAACAAGCTGTCATACACATCCATACACACATGCATATATATATATATATATATCATTAATATATAATATGTGTCTGATAGTAGATACAGGCAGTGTAGACTTTCTAAGTGAAATGAAGGTGCATAGCAGCCTGCACTGGTTCATCATTCTGTTTTCTGCAGACTTGCAGGAATCAGGGTATTGTGTTAATTAAACAATCACTGATCTAGTAGCTAGGAAGTATAGTAGATAGAGCATTAGATATGGAGTCAGCAAGCTCCAAGTTCAAATTCTGGCTCAAACACTTATTAAATGAGTAACCTTGGGCAAGTCCTTTTATTTTGATTTCATCATCTGTAGAATGAAAATAGTAATGGCACTTACTTCCCAGAATTGTTATAAGGATCAAATAAGTTATATTCATAAGGTGTTCTGCAAATCTTAAAGTACATATTATTATATGGAATTAGACATATAAGATACAGAATTGTTTTAGTATCTTTAAATCATAATAGTATCATTAGTAATATAATACTATTATTAGTATGATGATGCTAACTTATATTAGTATCATATTTCAATGTGATTCCCAAAATTAATAAAATGGAAAAATCTGTTATCTCTGCTCTCAAAGCTGTATTTTTACTTTCAAAGTGAAAGTTCCTTTCTTATTCATGGCTCTATATTATTGGTGATGATGATGATGATAATGCAGGAAATCCACACTATTCCTACACACATTTTATTATTAAGAAAAGAAAATGAGAAGAATGCTTGTTAAAAACTATTCTGTGGAGTTCTCGATCCAATGACTTGTTACCAAGTTTCCTGAGTACACTCATCATTTCTAAGGGCATGAATAAAAGGGTTTAGGAGGTAGTTATGTGTCTGGAATCCTTTTAAGAGGTCAATATTCAATATCAATTGAAAGACAAATAAATGTTGTGAAAGAGAGCTAATTTAACTCCCCAAAACTACTTTGCATCAGACTTGACTCTCCCTGGCAGCATTGACTGCTGTGGTTCTGGGCAGAGTTTGCATCTTAGCTTAAATTCTCACAATTGCTAAAGGATGGTCACACAATCTGTGCTCCACCATAGCTACTTGCACTCTGTGACTGGTGTCTCCAAGAATCAAGT
Organism: Sarcophilus harrisii; assembly: GCF_902635505.1. Lineage (NCBI taxonomy): Eukaryota > Metazoa > Chordata > Mammalia > Dasyuromorphia > Dasyuridae > Sarcophilus > Sarcophilus harrisii. The sequence continues at coordinate 361,721,097 of NC_045427.1, read as the reverse complement.
GCCCATGGCTGTGGTTCAGCATCTTTCTCCTTAAACTCTTTTTTTCCTCCCAATACCACAGTGTCATGGCAAAAATATCTTTCAAGAGCAAAGAATGAAGCAACCTAAGGATCTAGGAAAATATACAGATGAATACATTTGCCTATTTTATCTGTTGTATCATTGATCTATTTCTTTCAATTAAAATTTCTAGAGAGGGGCAGGAACACTATGTGGGTATGTGCAGTTTTTCTGAAGTTGGAAGAATTTAAAAGAAGATCTCAAAAAATAAGCAATTGACAATTGCCGTCTTATATCTTCTGTTTCCAGAACTACTGCCAGAAAACATGGATATGTGATAAATGAATTAATCATCTCCTCTCTACCTCACTGTCTTTGCTCTGCTCAAAATATATGATGTGGTTTGGCAGCACAGAAAGTAAAAATAAGAAATTAAGAGTAAATCTGCTATCACTCTACTTTTTCTGCCATCAGTATGGAACATTAAACTAAATTTCACTTGACAAGTATAGCAAATATCACAGATTTTTTAAAATTGAGTTTCATTTTTTAATAGAAAACTATATTCTTTCACTCCCATATGCTACTCTATTGAAGAAAGAAAAGAAAAGAAATTCATATAGCAAATATACATGGTTAGGCAAAACATACTTCCACTGGATGTGCTCAAACAATATCTGCCTCATTGTGCACCTTGAGTCCAACATTTCTATCAGGAAGTGTATTGAATGCTTAACCATTGTACGTCTGGAATTATGGATGGTGGTATTAATCAGAGTCTTGATGGTTTTCATAATTGTCTGTTATATAATGTTGGTATTGTACAAATTATTCTCCCTATTATTCTCATTTCATGCTTCATGAGCTCATACAAATTTTCATAACTGCTTTTATAATATTCATATTGTAGCATGAATTTTTCTATTGATCTGCTTACTTCACTCTCCAACAATTCATACATCTTTCCATGTTGGTCTGAAATTATATTTTTTCTCATTTCTTACAACATAATAGTATTCTATTATATCACATACCACAGTTTGTTTAGCTATTTCCCAGTTGATGGACATTTTATCTTCTGGGGTTTTTTTCCATTACAAAAAGAGCTGCTTTAAATATTTTCATACATATAGGACTTTTTCCTCTTTCTTTAATTTCTTTGATATATAGACTAGAAATGATATAGCAAAAAGGAAGCACTGTTTAGTGACTTTCTATGAATAATTTCAAATTACTTTCCAGAAAGATTGGGCTCATTCAAAACTCCATCAAGAGTGTCTGTTTTCCCAAAGACCCTCCAATATTCATCCCTTTTTTGATGTCAGTATGATGGATAAAAAGGTAGAACCTCAAAATCACTTCAATTTCATTTCTTTAATTATAATTGATATGAAACATTTTTCACATTTATAAGAATGAAAATCCATCTTGTGGTCATAGTTGGAAATCCCACATAATTTTTCATAGGAAAAGATATTTGGGGTTTAGATGTTTTCCTTGTGTCCCCTATAACCTTTGTGGAATAAATCGAGTAGGAACTTTGAAGAACCTAATGTGCTTACTACTTGTCCTAAGGAAGAGAGGAATGTCTGAAATGAATACTGGTCTTTGAGAAAGAAGGTCTGAATTTGAATCTGACATTTACTAGTTGAATATCTTTGTGTAAATTATTTCACTTTTCTGGTTCTTAGTAACTTTATGAAAATGGGAATAATGGAAATTGTGCTTTATGTCTCAAGGGGCGGTTGTGAGAAAAGTGCTTTGTAAGCATTAAAGTACTAAAGGAAATGTATTATCACTATGATTATTATATAAGGAAAAAGACTGGCAGAAAAACTATAAAGCCAGAAAACTTCAAATTCTCTCATTCTGTTCTATGTGCCCATCCACTTTGAAGATCATGCTCTTTTTTTCCTTCTCCCCATCAAAATCTTCTTCTAGAAAAGGATTTCATATGAATCATTCATACCTTGGTATGAATGTAATTCAATGTGATATTTTGCCTTAGGCTGTTTATATATTAAGCCTCATCTCTTTGCTTCTGTTAAAAGATTTTCAGGCATGGGAGAAGCTGGAAGGTGTTTTGGGAAGGTGGAGTATAGGTCTAACAAATTCCACAGAATAAGTGGATATGTACAAGTAGAACCATTTCTTCAGTAGAGTGAATCATGGCACTTATGGCAATCAGACTACACACTAAGAAAAGAAAGAAAGAAGCTATGGTATAGGTGGTGCTAATTAAAAAAAAAAACTGGAGAGACCCATATGTATAATTAACTCAGTAGATCCTTTCTCTGATCTAAGCAAAGGCATAGGGTTGCCATTCTTCCCTTCAATTCTCACCTTCAAGTTGTGCTTTTCTGGCTTTTTTTATCCTAATAAACTTTGGAGTCTGAAGACTTTAGCTCTAATCTAAGTTCTTCTTCTAATATTGAAAAATAATAGCTAAAATTTATATAGCACTTTAGGATTTGTCTATTATCTCTTTTGGTTATTACAAGCTAGATAGTACTAAATAGGGGACTGAAATCAAAGTCTCATTTCAAAGTCTCATTCTGGTGCTATTTAGATCACAATTAATATCTACAAATATAATATAAACATATTTGTATTTGTATATATATATATATATATATATATATATATATATATATAGAGAGAGAGAGAGAGAGAGAGAGAGAGAGAGAGAGAGAGATGTTATAATTCCAATATTGTAAGAATCAAATGCATCAGGTAGCAAAGAAGTAGATTTAGAGTTATCCTGAGATCCAGGTATGAATCTTGGCTATGCTATTTACTGATTGTATAATATATTGGCTTTGAAATTCAGTATCTTCATATATAAAATGAAAGATTGGAATTAATTATCTCAGGATTCCCTTTTGGGGCTAAATTACATAGCCCCAAGTTTGCCTTTATCTGAACTTCCAAAATATATCAGGATGTATTGCAGCTTCAGCTTCCAAATAAAAATAATGGCAGCAGGTGGGTAAGTTGACAGACGGGTAGCATTTTATTTGATGAGCATGTTTGCTGCCATCCAAGAAGCATGCCAAATGTAGTGTTGTAAGAGAGCCAGAACTGCCTATCATTGTATCTAGGAATCCATGACACTGAAGCATGAGAAAAATCCACTTCTCAAAATTGTGGTCAGCTACTTCTTTGGGCACTATATGCAAAATAAAAAAAAAAAGACTAGCATATTTTTGGAGGGGAAGGGGGTTAGATATGATGTAAAAGAAATCAAAGAAGTAGTTTCAGTTTTCCAGGACCTAACAGTATGATGAAGTGACAGAACAAACACACACATACATACAGATACATCAAAACACATTAACAAATACAGATGAAGGTAAATTCTGTTCAGAATAATAGCTTCTGTTGATATAGGACTTCATATCATCTTATTTCATCTGCACAATGACTTTGTAAGCAGGTAGCATATGTTTTACTGTAGGTAGTAATGTTATACCCATTTTATGGCTAAGAAAATCAAGCCTCAAAAGACTAACATGATTTAGTGAGTGATGGATTGGGATTAGAACTTAGGTATCTAGTAGACCTTATCCGGTGTACTTTCTAAAATATATTGCTTTTTTATAGATACTGACATTTTTGGCAATGTAATATAGAGTAATGAGTGTTCATTTTGGAATTAGAGAGATGGGTTGAAAATCTGCCTATGACACAAGCTGGATGATCAAGGCCAAGTCATTTCACTCTATTTCCTCATGAGTAAATTGAGGATCATAATATCATTTATCTATGTTGCATGAGGTTGTTTCAAGTCCAGAACAAGTAAAGTTTTATAAAGGCTCCTGAATGATCCTTAATCATGATTCCATTGCTATGGTTATTCCCTCCGCTGATAAAAATTTTAACTCTTCCCCCTGAGATGCTGCTGTGGCTGAAAATTAATTTCCTGGGAAGGCAATCTTTTGGTTAACATGCTTCTCTCTCCTTAGCTGGGCTGGCTTTTGGACAGATGACAGATGTACAGTCTACCACCAAAACCATACTTTCCAGCTTGTAAAACACTCCTGAGTAGGTGAAAAACTTGTACTCCCTGGCATAGCTTTGAAAGTCCTGGTATACCATCCTGAAATAATGTCATTGTAGCCTACCATAATCAGAATAGAAAGAGCTTTTCTCAAAACAACCTTTTAAGATCCTTCTAATGGGGAAGAGTTAAACAAATGGTATATGAATGGAATGGTATATGATTGTGCCATAAGAAATGATGAAATAGGTTCAGAGGAAACTAAGATCATGTAGAGCAAACTGAGTAGAATTAGGAGAACAATCTATATAGTAATAATTACCTTAGAGAGAAAAGCAACTTTGAAAGACTTTAGAAATTTGATCAACAGTATAATAATATACAAGTTCAAAAGAATGAAGATGAAACATACCATCACCTCCTGACAGAGAGATGATGAACTTTTAAAAATGTAGAGACATTCAGATACAACTAACATGGGAACTTATTTTATCAGACCAAGTATATCTAGAAATAGTTTTGTTCTATTTTTTAAATTGTTCAATGGGTCAGGAAGATAGAGGAAGGGACTTGTTACCTTAGAAATAAATTAACAAAAAAGAATTCTTTAGATAGGAGGTCCTGTACCTTTATAAAGTTCAATTTTTAAAAAAAAATTAAATCTGCAAACTTGTTTGCTATTTACCATCCAAAATAAAAATCCTTAAACTTGTGAGATTGGTAATACAAAAACTATTATGATGCTTTTGTGAATCTATTATCACTTTTATAAGTGAAGAAAACAAAACTCAGAAAAACAAAGTGACTTGCTAATAGTCACAAAACTATTACATGACAGATGACTTTGAACCTAAGTTATAAGATCATAGCATTTAAATTGGAAAAGAATCTTGGAGATTATCAAGCTTAACCCCCTTATTTTACAGAGGAGGAAGCTGAAGATTAAAGTGTAAATTGCCTTGCATCACACAAGTAATAAGCAGAAAAACACAATTTAGATTTAGACCCTCTAACTTCTAGTATAATTATGATTTTTTAAAATAGCCTGTTGTTTCTCATAGTTATAGAATCAAAGTTCTTAGTTGAATTTCTTCATTTTTTAAAAGTATGTCTATAACTTGTTTCATTACTGCTGTTTAAATGAGCACTGTCAAACTTGCATATTTTTCCTCACAGCATTGTTGGAAGTACTTTATTAACTTCAGACTTATGTAGAAATTTTCATCATCGTTGTTGTTATTCTTGTTATCATCATCATCATTATTGTAGCAGGTTCAACTTGTTCATTCAGAGAGCAAGAAGCATTTCATTGATCATATTTCTTCTTGATGTTTTCTATTAATTATATGTGTTCCACATAGTTTCTTTGGAAGGCTTGCAGTCTATTACATGAACTGATAATTGAATTTTAACACTGTTTATGTTTAATGAATAGCTCCTTTGTCACACTAGACATGAAAATGGGCTTTGCATGCTATTGAGATTCCACTGAACATGTTAACTATACACAAAAATTAACATCAATAATTTATTTCTGTTGGCAAAGGAGAAAAGAACATTTAAAATTTAATGAGGGTAGCAATTTCCCACAATTCTCTTTGACTGAATAAGGAGATTGCTAATAAATGGCCAAAGTTTTTAGGGAAAAAGAAGAGAAGGCCCATGTTTGAATTTTAAAAAGTAGTCTTGTTTTCTGGCAGATTAATGTAGGCCCTTTAAGGGACTGAGGTTCTCAAGAACAATATATCATTTTGGTGTATTTACTCTGAATGTGTAATATATTTCCATGGGGAGGTAAGTTTTTTCAAAAGGTCTTTCTATTGGCTCTGTTGAGCTACAGACTCATAAGTTCTTCAATTTTTCAGATTTTGCCATTTCCTGAATATGAAATTATTAGCTCTCTGACTTTGGGCAAGTCATTTAATCTCTCTATGCTTTGCTTTTGTCATGTTTGGTAAGAAAGCATAACTGAGAAACTTCAGGAAGTTGTGTGTGAACGTGCAATATACACACATATACCCACTATATCCACTATATCCAAGGTTAGATCTCCACTTTAGCTAGTATTGTATTCTGAGACAAATGGAGACAGCTCTTTGAAGTTTTTCCTTATTTTGAGGAATCAGAAAATTAGCACTTTCAAAGACTATTTTTTAAAGGCTGTCTTGGTACCATACCAGAAAAATGGATTAGAAGTGAAAAATTTTAGTTACAGAATCTGAGAGTTATAAAAGGGTTTTCAAAAGTCTCTAGATCATCCTGTTTCCGAGCTATAATACTCTCCACACTATCTGACATATGATCAGGGTGATATACTGGGAAAAAAACTATATTTGGAGTTAGAAAACCTGGCTTTGACTCCTAATTTATTACCCATGATTTTGGGCAAGAAACTTCTCCTCCGTACTTTTGTTTTGTCATCTATAAAAGGAGAGGGTTGAACTAGATACTCTTTATGGTCCCTTCCAATTCTAAATTCATATTATTTTTGTTAATGACATCTCCTTTTGAAGACTTCCAGTAATGGGAGTGGAAGGAGAAAGGACTTACTACTCTGTCTCCTGAGCTAATCTGTTCTGCTTTTGATCAGCTTCAAATCATAGGGAAAATTTCCTTCAACTGGTACTTTTTTTGGTCATTGGATTGATCAAAAGATCATAGATTTGCAGTTGAAAGGGATGTTAGAGATTATTGGGCTCAATATTCTCCTTTTACAGATGAGGAAAGTGATATACCAAAAGGTGAAGTAATTTCTCCCCACTCTCAAACACTATATCCACTACCCATGCTTCCTCTTGATCAGTTGAGATGGTTGTTTTGGCATTGTGTAAATGTAGCTAAGACAAAAATTATCTCAGTTTTTGAGAGAGCAAATAGCTCAGAGAATTCTGTTTCTCTCTCATCTCTGTTCATTCATCTTCTTTCTCCAGCCTCCTTTACATTTTTTTGTATCTTTTTATTTATACAAGTCAAAAGCAAAAAAACAAAACAAAACAAAACAAAACAAAAACCCAAGGCAGTTTTAAGCCATTTTTGGAATAAAACTATTCTGAGCAGAGTTGTTTTTTTTTTTTTTTTTTTTTTTTTAGCAGCAATGCCATTTATTCTCAGAGCAGGACCAACAAATGGGCAGATGTCTACTCCAACTCCTACTTACCAAGACAAGTCACCAAGACCCTCTCTTGCATTTTGCAAAGGTTAAAATTCTTTGTAAAGAAATTCTTCTCAAATTTTCCCAAAAAAATCATGCCTTAAGAGCCAAAGAGAGATTGACATTCAAGTTACTTTTCTTCCAAATGCAATGCTAATGTTCTTTGGGAAGGCAAAATCAGCATTTCTAGATTGCTGGGTAAAAGAAAAAAGGAAAATATAAGGAAATATATTGTGGTTGGCCCAAATACAAATTGTTAGGTGAACTCTATTCAAATCTGTATAAAATTTAAGAATTTTATTTAAAGTTTTCTAACTTAATTTAGTTGTTTTTAAAAATGATAGCTAAAAGGTAACATTTATGTAATATCTTAAGATTTGCAAAACATTTTACATGTATTAGCTCATTCATCTTAAAAAATCCTGATTTTATAAATGAGCAAAGTGAGGCAGACAAAAATTAAATAAATTGTCTGAGATCACAGAGTTAATAAATATCTGAGGAAGGATTATCATTTTCAAATCCTCAAATTAGGTTTAACATACATAGAAAAGAGAGGCATCTGGATGGCTCAATGGATAGAGTACAAGGCCTGGAGTTGAGAAGACAAATTCAAATCTTGCCTCAGATACTTTCTAGCTATACAACCCTGGACAAGTTATTCAACCTCTGTTTCCCCAATCCATTGGAGAAGGAAATGGCAAGCCTTCCCAGTGAGTTTGCCAAGAAAACTCCATGAACAAGAAAATCCACAGGATTTCAAAAATTTGGGATAAAACTGAACAATTGAACAACAAAAAATTTATTGAAAAACAATATGATGCAGCAGAAGCAACAGTAGACTTGAAGTCTGAAGGGTTAAGTTTGTAACTGGCCATGAAATTATTAGCTTTATCACTTTGGGCAAGATACTTAACAACAGTTTCTTCATGTGTCAAGAACAGATAACAGTACTTACATTGCCTACTTTATAGGGTTGTTTTGAAGGAAAAAAAGCCATGTAAATCTTAAAGTGCTATAGGAAGTAGCATAGAATAGTTGGAAGTAAGAGAAGAAAATACTGCAAATTAGAATCTAGTTTCAAATCTCAACACTGCAGCATGCTACTTATATAACCACGGGTGAATCATTCAACCTCTCTTGATTTCACAGTCCAGGTTTTTATAGCTTTGGGAACTGGAAAAAGTCTTTATAAATGATATAATTTATGTTTCTTTATTTTACATGAAGGAAAATAGTTAGCTCTAGAGAGGTAAAGTAACTTATCCCAAGTCAAACAGCTAGGAGCTATTAGAGATAGAATGCAAATATTGTCCCTTAGACCTTGAATATAATTCTCTTTCAACTACATTCCTACCTCCCAGTTTTTCATCTATAAAGTAAGGACTTTGAATTAGATGATTTTTAAAGTACCTTCCAGTTAAAAATTCTATAATTCTGTATGTTGTTGAATCATTTCAGTCAAGTCCAACTCTTTATGACCCCATTTGGCTCCCTTTGGCAGAGGTTCTGGAAGGATTTGTTGGGAGAGATTTGTTGTTTCCTTTTCCAGATCATTTTATAGATGGGGAACTGAGGCAAACAGGGTTATGTGACTTTCCCGGGGTAATACAAGTAGTAATATCTGAGGTTGGATTTGTACTCATGAAAATGAGTGTTTTTGACTCCAGGACTGGAAGTTTATCAACTGCAACACCTAAGTTGGCCATAATCCTATATAAGGGGTGAGAGAAGGATTATGGTGACATTTCTCTCTTGTCAATTTTTTGTTGATCTTTATAGTTCTCTGAGTATACATCCTTTTTAGTTGAGATCTGTGAGGAACTATTGAATCTTCTGATCTTTAACTGCCATCTCCCCAGTGTGAAATGAAGACAAAAGTCTATTCAGTCTCGATGAATCAGTAGTGTAATGTAGCCAAAGAAGCAAATGTGATTTCAGGCAGCATTATAAGAGACTTTGCTTCTAGGAATAAAGGAGCAATAGTCCATCTGTACTTTGCTCTGGTCAGATCCCATCTGGAGCATTGTGTCCAGTTGTGTGAATCATAGTTTAGGAAAGACACTGTTAAAACAGAAAGCATTCAGAGGAGCCCAGCCAAGACTAGAAGAGCTTTGGTAGGAAGTGTTGTGTCTGAGATCAGACTTGAACTCGGGTCCTCCTGACTTCAGGGCTGGTGCTCTATCCACTGTGCCAACTAGCAGCCCCATTGTGATCTCTTTTAGAGACTGCCCTCCCTCACTCCCCCATGTCTTAATAGATGGTTTTTAAAATGTATTTTAACTGAAGAAGTTCAAGGCCTGACCAGAATTGTAGTGATTATCTTCTACACACTGAACCAAATTAGTCCTGGGACAACAAATGCCCCATTTCTGGGCTATTCACTCCTCCAAACCTTTCCAGCATGATAGAACTTGTTAGAACTAGAGCCACAGTGACTCTTTGAAAGTACAGTCACCTCCATCCTAGTGAAGTATCTGAGGAGGAAAACTGAGGGTTAGCCTTATTATTATGGAGGCTGAATAACTTGGCTGTAAGTCCCATGCTTAAAATTGGAGGTGGAACTGGAAACCAGGTCTCCTGACATTGTCTCTGTCTCTCTTTGTGTGTCTCTGTCTCTGTCTCTGTCTCTCTCTCTCTCTGTCTCTCTCTCTTTCTGTCTCTCTCTCTCTCTCCCTCCCCCTCCCCAAATTAAGTAGAGGATACACGGTGATCTGAGAGCGCTCAAAGAAGGACAGAGATGAAAAAAACAGCCTGAAGTGTCATTTACAGTTACTGTAGACATTATTAGCAGGCTCCTTTCAGAATAGGGAACCTCCACCCCTAGAAGACATCTAATCCTTTTCTCTTTGTACTCTTCAAGCAATTTGAAAAGCTGCAGATTTCAGAGGTTCCAGTTTAGTCAAGCTAAGGTCTGAGAGCTAGGAATCTATGTGACAAAAAAACATAAATATATCATGGCTGAGGAGAAGCCTATCTCTTTTTCTCTAATAAAGCTCTCACCATATGTATATCCACAAACAGATGCAGAGCATCAGAAGTTTCAGGCCCATAGGATCAAAAAGCCGATCAGGGACTGGACTTTATCCCATAGATTTAGAGCTTCTCCCTTCTGTCTCTTGTCTTCTGTCAGGGCTAAGTCTTGATGGAACAACCAGATTCCTTTTTCATGGCCCATTTCACAGAGGTTTTTAGTAGGGCTAATTTCTAGAGCATGATGGTTCTGGTTTTCAACATAACTTCATGACCAATATTCTCTCATATCTTTATTCTAAATCTTTTTTTAGTTTCTGCTGCTGGATAATCCAGGTTTCTTTAAGGCTATAATTTACCCACTTTCTTTGGTCTTTGGTAAATCATCCCTTTTTGAATGTTGAAAACTATCTTTGCATATATTTTGAAAATAAAAGGCTATTATTTAAAAAAATAAAAATATTCCCTTTTTTGAAGGTCTCTAAAACTTCTTCCTTTGAGCCATGTCTGCACTTCTGATGGTAAAAAAAGAGCTTTAACTTTTTTATAACAAAAGATCTTAAGCTGGGTTCTACAGAAAGATTTTATAGAGTTTGTGAATTTTGTTTTACTTGATATTTTAATAACTATATTTCAATATAGTTGATTTTTTTGTAATCTTATGTATTTTATTTTATGCATTTAAAAATGTTATCTTCAAAAAGGACCATAGGTTTCACAGAGTTCCATGACAAAAATGCTTAAGGACTCCTGCTTTAGACTAACAATGTAGAGTTGAGGGGGTGAAAACTCATCCCATTTAATTTCTATAGACTCACCATTAAGTTAATATAATTGGCAAAGCTTGTTAAATCAATGAAATCTTTTTTTTGTTGAGTGCAATTTGACAGGGTTGGAAAAGATTGGAAGGAAGCAAAATCCTCTGAGTGTACAAGTCTAAGATTTTAAATCCTAATTTAAGTAAGCATTGACCCATAGTAATCTTTTTTCACTTGTAGGTGCTGTCTTTCTTTTTTTACTCCTACATCAGAATATATTTTTTTACATTCTACGCAGAAACATTGTTAAATTGGAGTCAATTTGTCTCCCCTCTTTTGATTCTGACAAATATATTTTAAGTGCTATTTTTATAATCTCCTTCTTTCTCTCCTTAAATTCTGTTTCCTAACTTCCCAAAATTTAGACATAGCTTTCCAGTCTTATTTCCCACTATTCCATCATGTATTTTACCTAAATAAATTGGACAATTAGCTATTTCCATATGTAGTCCTGCTCTCTTCTACCTCTTTTCACTAGTATCATGCCCAGAAATTAGTCTCATCTCTTGCCTGCTGAAAATTATTTTTCTTGAAATTCTAGCTCAAGTGGCGTCTCTTTCATGAAACTTTCTGTTTACCACCAACTAAAAATCTTCCTTCAAATTCAAATTTCTTAGAGCAATTTCTATGGATCTTTCATTTGCCCTATCACACTTCACCTTGTATAAACCTTATTTGGATACTTGTTTTGTTCTCCCATTAGGTTTTTAGCTCTTTAAGGACTGGAGATATGCTTTCAGCTGACTGTCATAGTGGATAAAATGCTAGACTTGGAGTTTGATAGAACTGAGTTCTAATTCTGCCTTATACATTCACTAGAGGTGTATCCCTGGGCAAGTTACCTATTCTCTCTCAGAATCAGTTTTCATATGCACAAAGTGGAAATAATAAGAGCACTTAGCATATAGGGTTTTGTGAAGATCAACATAATCTTTGTAATATGCTTGCAAACTTTTATTTTTATTTTGTCACATTTTGGTAGCCTACCATATGGCTCAGTGCAGTGCCTTAATAAATGGTATTTACTAAATGTTTCTGTGATTGAATAAAATTAAAATGACAAGTTATATTGTGACATTTGTGTTACCTTGGGCAAGTTGCTTTACCTTTTTGAGTTTTGATTTTCTCATCTGAAAAATGACATCGTTCTTAACTTGGGACATGTGAACTACTGCTCTTATTCATCAAGCCTTCATCATTATCTCCATATACCACTTTTTTTTGGGGGGAGGTCTTTCCTTTATTTCTAGGTTTGTTTATTTATTGTTGGGTTGGTTGTTTTTTGTTTTTTTCCTTACTACAACTAAAAGTGCTACTGTGGATAGTTTGATATATATTGAACTATTCTTTCTGCAACTGACCTAATCTTAGGTATCTGCAAAAGTTCTGTCCTAGGTTCTTTTCTCTCCTCCCTCTATTTTAGTGATCTCATTACTCCTTCATTTTTCCTTTTTGATTGGTAATCTCATCAATCCACATGGATTCAATTATCTTCTCTATGATGATAATTCTCATATCTATTTATTCAGCTCTAATCTCTCTCCTGATCTTTGCATCTCCAAATGTCTATTAATGAATTAAACAAACTGTGGACATCTTAAACTCAACATGTTCAAAATTGAACTCATCAGTGAGATTTCACTACTTTAAATCCAACCTTAGATAGCTGTTTGACTCTGGGTAATGTCACTTAACCTATCTTGGCCTCAACTTCCTAATTTGTAAAAGGGTTGGGGATAATAATAGTAACTCTTTGACAGGATTATTATGAAGATAAAATAAGTGGATATTTGTTTAAAAAAAACACTTTGCAATCCTTAAAACACTATATAAATTCTAGCTATTATTTCCCTTAAAAATCTTCCCTTCTTCAGAATTTCCTAAATACTAAATATTTCCTAAATACTATATACTATCTGTCACTACCATCTTCCTATCACCCAGGTATGCAACAAAGATGTCATCCTTGATTGCTAATTCTCACTCCCCCTCTACACTTGATGTGTTACTAAGTCCTTTTGAGTCTGTCTTTGTAAAATCTGTCATAAATATCCCCTTTTCTCTGACATAGCAGCCTTCCTGATGCAGGCCTTCATTACTTCAGGCCTAAATTATGATAATTGCTGCCTCAAGTCTCTCTCTATTCCACACTAATCTCCATTTCATTGCCAAAAAGATTTTCCTAAAGCATAGGTCTGATCATTCACCCAATATCTATTAATAAGTTCCAATAGTTCCCTCTGTTTGACTTTTTGTTGCTGCCCTCCTTCTTTTTTTCTGAAATTACCTATTTAATCATTTTAAATTTTGGAAGAACATGATTATTTGTATGTTTCTTCTCCATTAAAGTGTAAGCTTCTTAAGGGTAGGGATTGTTTTTACCTTTCTTTGTATCCCTAACATTTAGCTCAGCACGTGGGGAAAAAAATGCTTAATAAATGCTTGTTGACTTAATTTGACATTCTTAGGATATATGTTTAGTACTGAGATCTCTAATTTGATGAATATGAATAATTATTTCTAATTAATTAATAATTATTTTTCTCACATAATTCCAAGTTGTTTTCCAGAATGCTCAAACCCAATCCACAGTTCTACTAATAATACATTAGTAATATGTCTCCTTTGTTTCTACTTTTAGTCATCTTTAACAACTTGATTGTTACAAGGCAAAACCCCATAGTTGTTTTGATATTCTCTGCTCCCTAGATTTTCATGACAATAAACTTTCCTTGATTCTCCTCTGATCTTACCACTCCTCAAATCTTGTTTGATAAACCATTATTTCATTTTTACTTGGAGTAAGCTTATCCTAAAAATGAGTGTACCACTGGACTCTTTTTTTCTCTTCTAAACTGTACCTTGATAATCTCATCAGTTCCCAAGGATCCAATTACCAGCTCTAAGCAGATGGCTTACCTAGCTATCCCAAACTCAACCAGAAATGGAACTTATAGTCTTCATTCTCCTCTTAAAAACACATATCCTAAAGGCCTCATTTCCAAAATATATAGAGAATTGACTCTAATTTATAAGAATTCAAGCCATTTTCTACTTGATAAATGATCAAAGGATATGAACAATTTCCAGATGATGAAATTCAAACTATTTCTACTCATATGAAAATGTGTTCCAAATTATTATTGATCAGAGAAATGAAAATTAAGACAACTCTGAGATACCACTACACACCTGCCAAATTGACTAAGATGACAGCAAAAGATAATGACAAATGTTGGAGGGGATGTGGGAAAACTGGGACACTGATGCATTGTTGGTAGAGTTGTGAACGAATCCAACCATTCTGGAAAGCAATTTGGAATTATACTGAAAAAGTTATCGAACTGTGATCCAGCAGTGTTACTACTGGGCTTATATCCCAAAGAGATATTAAAGAAGGGAAAGGGACCTGTATGTGCAAAAATGTTTGTGGCAGCCCTTTTCATAGTGTCTAGAGATTGGAAATTGAAGGGATGCCCATCAATTGGAGAATTGCTGAGTAAATTATGGTATATGAATGTTATGGAATATTATTGTTCTATAAGAAATGATCAGCAGGATGACTACAGAGAGGCTTGGAGAGATTTACATGAACTGATGCTAAGTGAAATGAGCAGAACCAGATCATTATATACTTCAACAACAATAATATATGAGGATCAATTCTGATGGAAGTGGCTATCTCCTGCAATGAGAGGATCCAATTCAATTCCAATTGATCAATGATGAACAGAACCAGCTATATCCAGTGAAAGAACACTGGGAAATGAGTGTGGACCACAACATAGCATTTATACTCTTTCTGTTGTTGTTTGTTTGCATTTTTATTTTTCTTCCCAAGTTATTTTTACCTTTCTAAATCTGATTTTTCTTGTGCAACAAGAGGACTGTATAAATATGTACACATATATTGTATTTAAGATATACTTTAACATGTTTAACATGTATGAGGCAGCCTGTCATTTAGGAGAGGGGATGGAGGGAAGAAAGGGAAAAGTTGGATCAGAAGAGTTTGCAAGGTCAATGTTGAAAAATTACCCATGCATATGTTCTATCAATAAAAAGTTATAATAAAAAACAAACATTTCTTCTCCCCCACATAAACACTTATTCACTTCTTTCTTTCTTACTCTATTTCCATTATGGGCACCACTATCTTTCTAATCACATTTTCAATCTTGGATACATCCTTTATCTTAATAGCCCTTCTTGCCCTTAGCCAATTAATTGCCAAGTATTGTTGATTTTACATCTGCATTTCTTGAATCCCTTCCCTACTCACATAGATACCACTTTAATATAGGCTCTCTCTGCTCCTTGACTTGTGATTGCAGTGACTTCAAAACTGGTCTTCCTGACTATAGTAGCTCTCCTTCTGAATTAGTCTTTTACAAAGATACCAAATTTATATTTCTAAAATATATTTCATCATGTTAGTTTTCTATTCAAGATGCTTCAATGACTGGCTATTCTAGAGGCCTAGAATAAATTGTAAACCTTAATTGGTATTTAATGCTTTTTGCAAATTTCCTCCACCTTATCTTTCTAGAATTATTTAATATTTTTCCTTTCCTTTTTCCTTGACTTTACATTTCAATCAAACTAGTTTACTTGCTGTTCACAGTACAAGACATTCCATCTCCTACTTTCGTGTATAATTGTACCCTGTGCCTGGAATGTATTAATGCCATTGTTCACTTCAAGGTTCAGTTCAAGTGCAAACTCCTACATGAGCCCTTTCCTGTTCTGTACAGTTGCTATTCCTGAAATTACTTTGTATATATTTACATACTTGCAGATGTTTATGTATGTACATGTGTGTATATTTTTACATATATATGTATATATAATCATATCTATTGCTTCCCTTGAAGGCCATTATAAAAATATTTGTTCCACTTTTAATTCAACAATGTGCACCTAGAGAGGCAATGCACAATAAAAAAGAGTGCTGATTTGGGTTAATGTTTTGCCTCTGTGTAATGTGAGAAAATACTTGTGTAATGTGAGAAAAATAACTTAGCTTCTCGAGATCTCATTTTTATCACCTATAAAATGAAAGGATTAAACCTCTCAAGTTACTTGAGCTCTAAATCTATGATCTGGTGACATGGGCAAGGTCTTGTGTGAAAAACTGATATATAAAGATGAATAACACATTCTCTGCTTCCAAAGACCTGGGAGATCTTGGAAATATGGAAATACTTTTACAACTATTTCTTTTTGGTGATGAATATAAGTATTTGCTTTGAAGCCTTTCATACACAGGGAACTGATTGAGAACAATGAAAGCCCTGCGAAAAGCTTTTCCTCTCTGTAATCTAAGACCTGTGCCTCTGAAAGCTTTGACTCCTCCTAAATATATCTAATACACTATCATCACAATGCTCCTTTTATGAAGTTGGGAAGCAAGTTCCTATCTATCCCTTGCTTCATAATGGCATCTGATGCATTCAGTTAGAATCCTGTTCATATAGAGAACTCATTGTGTTTATCATTGTGAAGAAAAAGACTTGTCAACCTATTTTAAGGAGGTGGTGGGAGGAATCTCAAAATCATGGAAACATAAAAGAACAAAAAGAAAATTGAATGGAATGAGATGATCTGTCCAGGATCAAACCCTATATCTGACCCTTATTACCTGTGTGATTTTCAGCAGGTCATTTTGGCGCTTTCTGAAGGAGTTTTGCTTTTTTTATATGTAAAATGAATGCATTGGACTAGATAGATTTACAAGTTCTCTTCCAAGTCTATAGAGTTATGATCCTACGAATATCAGGGGAGAAAAGGGCTTATTAGAATTCTTGGACCACAGAATGTCAGATATATAGGTATCTTAGAATTAGAGAACATAGGAGGGTTTAAAAATTAATATTTAGCAGAGGGTGTCATTAGATTTCAGGTGTACCTGACTTTTTGCAATCCCATTTGAGCTTTTCTTTGTAAAGATATTGGAGTAGTTTTCCATTTCTTTCTCCAGCTCATTTTACAGTTAAGGAAACCAAGACAAACTGGAGTAAGTTAATTGTCCAAGGTCATAAAACTACTAAATGTCTGAGGTCAAATTTGAACTCAGGAAGATGAAACCTCCTAATTCTGGCCTGGAACTATATCCATTGTACCACCCAGCTGTCTTATCTTTTGTTTTTACATAATCCATATTTCCTGAAATATCCTTTTCATTTCCCTTTCCAAGCAACTATCTCTTATGACAAAAAATCAAAAATAACAAAGAGGGGAACAAATTCAGAAAAACCAACCAATACATAATATCAGTGCTGAAAAGGACCTTAGAATCATACAACATAGAATGGCAGAGTAGCTAGGAACCATGGAAATCATCTAGTCAATTCACTGTAACAAATATTATGTTTTTCCTATATGTGCCTTTTATTGAAGCAATAGAGATAAACATTTTAATCTCTTTGGGTCTTAATTTCTTATTCATAAAATGAAGAATTCTATTCAGTTCTAAATCTACAGTCCTGTGGAACTTAATGATTGGGACAAAGGAATTATGTGGTCAGTCTTGTGTAGGTGGAAGGCTGATTTGGTAGCTGTGAGGAGACTGGAGGGGAGCAGTAGAATACTATTATAGTAGTCCAGGTAAGAAATACAAAGGACATGATCTAGAGGAGTAACCATGAGAGTGGAAAGAAAGGCATAAATGAAACATGTGCAAACAGACTCTAAGTCCCTTGGCAACTAATTTAGATATGGTAAGGGATAGGAAAGAGCAAATATCTGAGGTTTTGAGACTGGGTTGATTAGAAAAGTGGAACAACAGCATTCAACAGTTAGCAAATAGCAACAGAATTCAGGTAGTTGGAAGGGGGGTATGGGGGATGTTTACATATTGAGGAAGATGAGTTCCATTTTCTACACGTTGAATTTGAGGAGTCCAGAATATCCAAGTAGAAACATCCAAAAAGCATTTGTAGAAATAAAGCTAGAATTCATTGGAAAAAGTCCAACCCTTTAATTTTCAGAAGAATAAACTGCAGAGGTAGAAAATGACTTTCAAAAGTCATTGTTTTTTTAGTAGTATTGTGTACCTGATTCTATTAAAGAATAGAGAACTTTTTATTTCTTTTTAAAATATATGCATCAACTCATATGCAAATCTAGGGTGTCATTTAGAAGAGCAGATGACTTCCCAAATTAATCTCCAGAAGTTGAAGCCCCTCCCAGAAGTGACTGATTAGAGTCTTTGTTTTTTATAATTTATGTGGCAATGAACCTATTTAACAAAATGTGCTTGGTTCCCTGGAGATGGCCCTCTTCACTTTAATTGCATTGGGTCCCAGTAAGGAATTTATTATAGCAAGAGAAAGAAAGATGAATGGCTCAAAGCCTCCATTGTTATTGAGCAACAACCCCTGACATTATTGAGCCTCACTCCTGATTCCTGGAACTGTCCCTGCACATCTGCCTGCTGAAGAGCTAGAAACAGAAATGCCTTGATTTCCATCCATTTAATGCATTGGTAATTGGTAGGGTTTTTTTGCTTTTCTTGGAAATCAATTGACATTTTGCTTAATGGCAAAGAGAAAAGTTTAGATGACACACTGTTTGCAAAGATAGTGCATCTGATGTCCCCTACTTTAAATAAAAATTAAGCTCTTTGGAAAGACTATCTTACAAATAAAATAAAATTTTCATTTGGAGGGAAACAAAGATCATTTTATTCAACATGCCCAAATTGCAGATGGGGAAACTGAGATCTAGAGATAGTGCCCTTTATTTTTTTATGGATACATTCTTCCCCTTTTTTTCCTACCAAACCACACAGATGGCACCTAACAACACCCTATCCAATTTTTAATTGCTGTTATTCATTTGTTTCAATTGTGTCCAACTCTCCACAATTCCATTTGAGGTTTCCTTGGCAAATATAGTGGAGTTGTTTGACATTTCCTTCTCTAGCTCATTTTACAGATGAAGAACTAAGGCAAACAGGGTGTTCAATGACTTCCCCAAGGTCATACAGCTAATAGTGTCTGAGGCCAGATTTGAACTCATGAAGATAAATCTTCCTAATTTTAACCCCAGTGTTAGTGTTCTATCCATTGTGTCACTTGGCTGTCTACCATATCCATAATCCTATTAAAAAGAATATTCATTTAGATGAAATGAACATATTGCTAGAAGGAACCTTAGAAATTATCTTAGTCCATAACCCTCATTTTACAGACACAAACATTTAGACTCAGAGAAGAGATATAATTTGGTCACTTTCAAGGATTACACGGGTGATATTTATATTCTGATTCTTTTTACCATTTGTGAGAAGAAAATAATTCATTATTGTAAGCATTCAGTTATATATTTGTGATCACTTTATTCTTGTTGCCCTCAAGCTAAATTTAAAATTTCATAGGCATTTATTTCAACACTTTATACTTACTAGTTGTATGGCCATGGGCAAATTGCAATTTCTCTCTTCTTTTTCGGTAAAAGAAGTAAATTAGAAAATATTGTCTTCACTTTTCTTCTTTTACAGAAAAACAAATCGAAACAATCCCATTTGTATACCTACCTCCCATGGTAAAATCCCTTAAAAACATTAACATTTTCTCTATATATTAATAATCCTTATTCAAGGCCTATATAAATAAGGACTATTGTTATTACTTAATATCACACAATGAGTAATTGGCAAACCTAGACTTCTTTGTTCAAAGTCTATGGTCGTTCCATTGTACCATACTGCTTTCCATAGCAAATCTTTTTTATTTTACTTACTACATGGAAATGTATAGCTTCTTATCTTTTTTCATCCCACCTACTCTAAGAGGTTGGGCACAATTCTTAAATTACTCACCCATTCAACATAACTTCATTTCTCACAGTAATAGATACTAGATCAGAAGCAAAGATGGTTTGAGAACCATTGTTATAAGTTGAATAAGTTGTTGATATATAGCAATGATGGAGATTTTTTTCCTGGGATTTTCTTATACTAGTGAAATCATAGAAGCACACTCCTATTCTTAAATGTGCAAAATACTGTGGTAAAGAACTGGGGAAAATAGAATCATTAAGACTATTTAAAGTACATAAAACCTATAGAATGCACTAAAGCAAAGTAATTTAGTATGATGGAAAAAGTGCTGAGTTAGAGTCAAAACATCAGCTATTTGACCTTGGGCAGACCATTTCATCTTTGTGTGGTTCTCAGGCTCTCTCATTTGTAAAATGAAGATCAGACTAAATGACATTTAAGTCTCTTCTAGTTATAAATTGCTATATTGTGGTGTCATACTGAGTTCTGAATTTTTTTTAGCATTTTATTACCACATTAATTAGTTACTATGTAATACATGATTAACATAATCTTATATACCTTAATAAGTGAATACTTAATGCACTAATTTTACTCTGAGGAATCTAAGGTAATTTTAATTTGCTGTCATTATTAATAATGAACACAAGCAAGTCTATCCCTTTCTCAGGTACAAATTTTTTCCTAAGTAACTTATTTAGTGCTCATCTTTTTTCAGGACTATGATATACTTCAGCTTCAAACAAGTATACTTTGTTTTAAGCCAACAAAATATGAATATATAATTAAAGTCTTCACTTGAAGAAAGATTTATAGTATTTCTTTGATCTTCTTATGCATTGTCCCAAGATTTGAACTGGATTATAAAATTTTGATCTGAATACAATTTTTCAGGTACTCATTATTCAAAAGTTAGATGTATTCAAGGCACAATGTTAATAGAGCTTAACACATTTAAGTTATACATTTGTGTATTAGGAAGAATTCTTAGCACATTAAAAAATCTTTTTTAACTTAACTTTTCTACCTTCCCTTCTATTTCAAAGAAAGTACTAATTCTCTTTTTCTCCACCTTTGCCCCTAATCTCGTCCTATTCCATCCAGGTTCCTATAAAAGGAAAAAAAAAAAAACCCCAAGAATTATATAGCATCTACAGGCCAAGAACTTTTCCCAAATATTTTATTTAACCTATAGAACCTTAGTACTTAAATTGTCAGCTGTCTTTATTTTTAATTTTTTCCTTTCTAATAACTTCAACAAATATGTTCAAGTCTTTCCTATATTTCAAAAGCCTTCTCTTAACCATAATGCTCCCCTATTTATTGAAATATTAGATTGAAAGTAGCATTAGAGATCCTCCAATCCAGTGTTTTACTGCATGAATTCCTTCTAAAAAGATCCTTTTCACGTAGTCATATAGCTTATACTTCAATACTATCAGTAATGATTATTTTCTCACAAGGGAACTTACTCTTATTTTAGTGTTCCACCAAATTGTTATATTGGACTTAAATCTTATTTTCTTGAAATTTAGCAGCATAGATGTAGACCTTCAAGAAATGAGAAGTAATCTAATCTAATCCCCTCATTTTACAGTAATGGAAACTGAGACCCAGGAAGGTTAAGTAATTTGTCCAGGGTCACACAGGTAGTAAACCTCAGAGGTTGGGATTTGAATCTAGGTCCCTTGATTCCATGCTCTTTCCACTATACCATTCTATACCACTTCCCTTCTTTCTATCCATTATTTCCAGTCTTCGGAGCTCCAAAAAATAAGTACATTTTCTTTCTTTCCCATAATAGCCTTTTAAATATCTGAAGACAGCTATCATATTCCCTCCTCTCTCTCTCTCTCTCTCTCTCTCTCTCTCTCTCTCTCTCTCTCTCTCTCTCTCCACTCCAAAAGATTCTCTTCTCCCAGCTATATATATTTTAGTTCCTTCATCCATTCCTCATGTAACATGATTTCTAGATATCTTTCTTCCTGGTGGTCTTCAGAAATAACTCTGATTTGGCAATATCCTTCCTAAAATGTGTAGTCAGGACTGAATGCAACATTGTATTATAACCAGAGCAGAGTATAATGGTACCATTATTTCCCTTGTTTTTGAATTTTATACTTGATCAATTAATCTGAGATCCATTAATGTTGGAGGGAGCCAATTATACTCAAAACATATTGAGATTGCAGTTCTAAAATAGCAGTTTCACATGTTCTATTGTTAAGTGATAATATATACTTATGCTGTCCTTTTTTTTTTTTGAAACGATGGCCAGGATTATATTTATTGTTTGTTGTAAATTGCACATTTATTGCTGTTGATTTACAAATAACTTTCCAGAACAGCATCAATTTTGATTTCCTATCTCTTCCCTTGTCACTGCCAAAAGTTTTCAAAGAATATCCTATACTTTACCTTCTCCCAATTCTTCTGCAAATCCAAGACTATTACCATTTAAATTTGTTACATTCTGATATCTACTTTTCAACCGTTATTTTTCTAGTCCTCCTGTTATGAGGCAGAGCACTGAAATGTAAAGAAGGCTTGGTAGTAGTTGGGAAGATTATGTAAACAATGGCTTCAAACAACACTTACTACAATGAAAAAGTTATTTATCCACAAGCATTGTACTCTCTATCTTTCAAAAGGTGCAGGGAAGACCTGGATAAGAGTATGACTAGCATGTAAACACATGGTTTGAAACATGTACTGTTACCATTGCTTTTATGAGCTGAACCTAATTTATGTGTTTGCTAATCAATTTGCTTCCACTAGCCTAGGAGAGTCAGGTATGTTCTAACTTTAGGGAATCTCACGAATGTGCATATTTTACCTTATGGATGATCTGACACTGGCTATATTTATGGCCCAGCTCATTTAAATATAGTTCTGCCTAAAGGTAGTAGGTAAAATTGATATCTTGAAGGTATTCCTGGCATAGAATTTTTTTGGTTCTACCTTTTATATTGGGCTTTTTTGGAAAGCAAAAATTCCAGAGTACAATAATTAACTGCAGATTTAGAAATTTTTTTTATTTGTTATTTATTTCAAAACTGGTCCAGACATCAGATACAACATACATCTTTCCTTTACTTTTAGTTTCTCTTAGCTCTTCTTTAAGCGTAGGGTTTTAAATGTCCTAGAATTTTAAATTTGCCTTAATAAATGTCTATTATTTAGATAATTACAATAGAAACTAAATTTATTACTTTTCTTTAATATATTTTCAGAGTTTTGAACATATCAAACAACAAGCATTTATTAAGAAAATCTAAAATATACAATGGGTTAAAAGCAAATATTCTTGAATATTAAGATAAATCTATGTGAAAAGTTTTGCAATTGAATAAGTATTTTGAAGTCTAATCATTTATACTTAAATTTGTGATCTCATTGGCGTAGGTATTTCTGGTATCTATGTAGATTGAAATCCCTCTGATACTTGCTCATGCTGTTCATCTTCTCCATGTTCATTTGTAAATCCTTCCTAGATGATCTACCTTGAAAGCCTTTCTCTACTTTTGTTTTATATTTTAAAAAATTGGGGGTGCCCCAGAACAGCACTCTTATCGTTACTCTTGATACATATTTCCTTTTCTCATATGTGTCCTTTCATTTGGCATCCTGAATTAGAAATGATAAATTTATATTTACTAAATTGTAATGTTGCCTGTTGACTAAACATCTTGAAAGCTAAAAAAGCAACAATTACTTTGAATTTGCCACTTCTTTTCACTATTAAAAATTGCACATTACATTCTTTAGAACCATATTGCCTTATCAAGAATATTTTTGAAGAGATAGCTTACTGAAAGCAAATCTCGTAGTTTATAATAAGAATTTTCATATACATTGATATTTTTATAAGGTTCAAAAGCTGCTTTTTCCATTTCATACTTTTAAAAAATGAAATTATGGTTGCTATAGAAAGCCTTCAATAAAACTTAAATATGATCATTTTTGCTAGTCTCCCTATTTTCTCTGCCACATGAATAAGAGGAAGCATCTTCTAAGAATTCACACTGGAAAAACTGAGAGGATTTACAGTAAGAATAAAAATTGTTCCAACTGCTCTTTTTCTTGCCCTACATATACTCCATTGTCATAGAATTCTAGTTGGAAGAAACCTTAAAAATATTCTAGTACAACTTAAATCTATATGAAATATAACTCCTCTCTAAAGATACTCCCAACAAGTGTTCACTTAGCCCCCTACCTGAACAATTTCGGGATTAGGGAACTCACTTCCAAGGCTGAGAATAGACAATTGTGGCTATTGCAACAGGACAAGAGCTTTTTGAAAGTGAAGTGTAGCTTCTTGAGAAGTGATTTTTCCCTCATTGGAAGTCTTCAAGTAGAGGCTGGATAACCAATTGTCAAGTATGTTACAGTAAGAATTCTTTTTGTGTATAGGTTGTTCCAGATGACTGCTGAAGTCCTTTCCAACTCTTAATGCTTGTGATTCTATGATTAGGATTCTCTGAGGCAGTGTCCAATTCGGGGTTTTTGGTTCCAGGGAATGATTCTTTTTATGGGGATGGGGGGGGGGGGAGAAGATTACAAGTCATGGTTGAGGAAATGAAGCCTAGAAAAGACTTGGTGGGGAAAGGTGAGGTAGGGTAACATAACTGTCTTTAAATAACTGAAGAATTGTCCCATTAAAAGAGACAAACTTGAAACCAATGGTTTTAAGTCACAAGAAAACAGTTTCTGTCTGATACATACACATATGTATATATTTGAATTTTCTGAGCATTTGAGCTTTCCAAATTGCTTACTTCACAGAATCCCACTTTCCAAAAGTGTATAAACAGAAGCTAAAGGGGATTTTTTGGAATTATTTCAGATGAAAGGTTAGCCAAGGTGATCTCTTAAGATTCTATGATTACTTTTAACTTCAAATGATAGGATTTTATTAACACATATAGTGAAATGACAGCTTTTAATTAATTTTATATCACATTGACTGAAAATTTTGGTAGCATTCATTTAGATGTTTTTGTATTAAGTTTCATGTCTCTAACTCCCCCCAAAATATTTCAAATAGGAACTATACAGTTACAGTCATCCTCTTTTCCTTTGTGAGAACACTGCTATGAATGCCACCAAAAAGCTGCATTGTCTCAGTGTAAATCATTTATTATAGAGATATTTTTGAGAGTAAACTTTAAATTATTTCAAATAGACTTGTCTTCAGTTAAAAATGTTTGGGCTTTTAAATCACTTATTGATGTTTTCATAGATTTTCTTGAAAGTTTTCCACAGAACTATTTTTATGCTGTGTAGATTATACTTGACATAACATGCAGATCCTTATAATTGTGCTAAATTTTGCTCTTATAGAGCAAAATATTAGTATTGTGCTAAAAACATTTCACACACCTTATCATTGCTATTAAAAATCGGTGATATTAGGATGTTATGTTTAAATGATTGTCTTAGAGCTGATCATTCAGATCTGAAAGGTTTAGACTTTGAATTTCCTTATAATAAAGATTCAACATTTCTTCCATATTTTACTACTCTAATGTGTCTGTGATACCATGAATGTATGAATTTATGATTCCCATGAATTTCAGCAGGACAGCTTACTGAAGTCTATTCATCTTTTTTTTAATCCTCTGTGATGCTTCATAAATTAGTTACCAATATACTTACCTTACTTTGTTGGTTTATAGTACTAGTAAAGCTTTGTGTGTTTATCCCATACTTTCACATCTTTTGAATGTATCTTTTATACTACTGCATATACAAGATTGACTATTGGAAATAAGTCAGCACAATGTTTTTCTCCATTGTTCTCTGGGTCATTTACCATTTTGATTTTTTGGGTGGTGTTCCAAGATTCAGAACTGTATTTCTTGGAGATTATTTTAACAGAACTGATAAAAATTTTCACTAGGGATCAGATGACAATAATTAAAAACTCTGCATCATTTCCTAAAATGCAATCCTAAATGCTTTCTTCCTCCTATTCAGTCCTGGACCCAGATATACACACTTCTGAATCAAGTCAATAAGTTGATCATTCAACTGTGGCCATTTTGTGGGATTTGGTCAAAGGTACTCTCTTGGTCCCTACTGTCAATGATTTCCACTGGGTAAATTTTTGCAAGAATGGGTTATAATCAAGGTCAATATCTTTGCTTTCCCCCCATTTCCCACTTGCAAGTCTGTTGAAATTGCTGGGTTTTTTTTAATCTTACACTAATTTGGTGAGACTACAAATTCAATTCTTCCCAAATCACTAATAATTTCCTGTACAAGAGTGTTAATTTCCTTTTTTCTGATATTGTCTAGTGCTCTCCACACATTTTCTGATTCATCTTGAAGAATTTCTCAAAGTATTAAGACTGTTGAGAAGTCTTTAAGCATTTGGCCTCTTTAATATCTCAAACCTGAGTCACATGACCAAAAATCTTACTCATCATTCTCTCTTGTGCCCATATTTGAAGTGAAGTTACTGGGTCATTAAAACAATGATTTGATTTGGATCGCTAAAGTTTTTTTGTGGCACACTAATCTACCTATGATCTTCCTACCTCACAAAATGGCCTTTCCTAAAATTCTTTGGTTTTCATATTACTTCCAGTTTTTTCCAACTTTAATGGAAATATTACTGTCCTCCTGTCCCCCCACTCCAAATATTCCATCAACAATTTCTCCAAACTTTCTTAGTATGATTGAGGGTGCTACAAATTTTAGTTACCCAGGTTTGAAACCTCAGTAGTTTCTGACTCTTTCAGTCACTTTTCATATTCTAACAATTGTTTTGAAGATTTTTACCCTAAGATCACCTCTTCCATTTGTCCCTTTCTCTCTTTTTACCTCTTGCCTGTACTATTCCAACAGCATTCTATTTTTCTTGTTTCCAGTCTTGTTCTCCTTTACAAGCCATCTTCCACAGAGCTACAAATTAGTATTTCTTTAAACACATGTCTGATTAAATCATTCCCCCCAATCATTTAAAAAAAAAAAAAATGGCAGTTCCCTTTTACCTCCAGGATAAAACAAGATCTCTTCAGTCTGGCACTTCCTTTATTTACGACACTGTTTTCTAGTCAAACTACTCTACTAGCTGTGCCAGAACTCAACATTCTATCTCTTCTCTTTACCCAGTCAGTACTCCTAAGTCTGGAATACTCTCCCTCCTTACCTTTGCCTCTTAGTGGTTTTCTTAAAAGTTCTCAGAGAGAATGTTTTCTTTTTTTTTAAAAAAAGATCTATTCTAGATCTCTCCTTTCTTAAATTATTTTCTATTTACTGGTCCAATGCACATTGTATAACAGTTTGAGCGCTACAAGGTGCTTAGAAGAGACTGTTTTTCATTATTTTTCTTTCATATCCCCAGAACTCAATATTTTGCAGGCACTTACTTAAAGCTTGTTGTTGACCAAAAATTAATTCTTAAAACTGGGAGTGGATTTTCATAGAGTAGTGAATTTCTGTATTTGGGCAAATGTAGATATTCCATCTATCCATTCAGTTTTTGATCAGTGCTTGGAGAGTTTTTCTCATGCGTGGAGTATTTCTATAATTTAGTTCTCTTCACAACCTGAAAGTTTTTTGGCTGTTTCACTTACTTCCCATTAGAAACATCCTTTCCATTAGAAAAGACAAAAGTCAAATCACAGTGCAAAATTTTTTTTTAAAAAGGGTGAAGATTTACCTTATTAGTTTTGAATATTAGACTCACAACATGAGCTGGATTTTTAAAAAATTAAATCTTTGAATATTTAAGTCTAATAAGTTTAGTGTCAAACAGCAAATAATTTAGGGAAGGTGGGGATGGGGGTGAGTATAGAATAAACCCAGTCCTTTATTACCGTTTGTACATGATACATGTACATTTGATGAATATTAATTCATCAAGTTTTACAATTAAAACACGATTGCCCTTTTTGAATCTGTAAAGGACCAGGCATGAGGGCATTTAAGTCAGATTTAAGTCAGAAGGCCTTTCTCCTGAGCATCCCTTGCACAACTCCTCATCCTTTTCCCCTCCTCCCCAGCCCTGGCTCTTGGAGGCAATGCTTTGCAAGGAAAACAGCCTTGCAAACTACCAAAAGCCAGCTCCACAGGATTTGGCCAAGACTAAGGTTGCGCTAAACTCATGGAAAAAAAAAAACATCTTAGGAGGCTTCCATATGTGTCCATGTTTGGTGCTGGAAACGATGAAAATGGCTTCCAAACGGGGAATGGGGCTCTCAGGGATTTTTGTTTTTTAAACAAAGTATTTTTGTAGGAAGGGGAGGGTTGTCCAAGGGGGTTCCCAACTGGACTGCGGAGTGGGCTCCTGGGCTCCGCCCTTCTACTCCCCGCCCCTCCCCCCCGCCGTGCACGGGGGTGGGGGTGGGGGGGCACGCGCATCCCCAACGGTCCCGTCGGCTCCCTCCGTGCCCCCGGGAGGCGGGGCAGGCAGCGCGATCCAGCGCGAGCCTGGTCCTTGGACCTCGGCGCTGAGGCCGGGCGGCTACTCATTATACTGGAATCTTTTCTTGCCCGTCCGCCCTTTGTCTCGCCGACTTCTCCCCGCCCGGCAGTTAATCCAGTCCTTTTAGAATTACTGAGGGGTCTTCTCTCGCTTTCCTTTGTTCTCATCACCCACCCCGCCCCCCAAAGAGGGGGGAGCTCGTTTCCATCCCAGCCGCCATTTCCACTCCTCGCCCTGACCCGACCAGGCGGAGGCCGCTACTTCGCGCGAGAGATTGCCCAGCGCGCGATCGGCCCCGGGCCGTTACTCGGGGAGCGGGATGGGGGCTGTGCCAGCGCCTTCGGCGCGGCTGGCTCTTAGGCCCCTTCATTCCCTGCCGCGCCCAAGGAGGCGGCGGGGGGGAGTCCCTCAGGCCTGTCTCCCTCTGGGGAAGAAGCGTCCCCCTCCAGTGCTTGCTTTTCACCCCGTGGGTTACCGCCTGCCCGCTCTATCCCATCTCTTATTTCCCCTGCCCGCTCCAGGCCACCCCAAGCCCGCCCCCTCCCGGGCAGAGCCGGTCTTGTCCCAGCCCGGGCCGGCCTCGGTCCTTGCCTAGCTCACGCGGCGGGCGGGCGAGCGGGCGAGCGGCCGCAGCTGCCCTGGGAGAGCGCGCGGCGGCGGCGGCGGCGCCGGCGGGGTGAAGGAGGTTGCTATGGTAACCGGCAGCAGCAGCCGCCACAGCAGGGCCGGCCCCAGCCCCAGCCCTAGAGCTCAGTGTGTGGGTGAGAAGCGGCGAGAGCGGCAGCCACAGCAGCGGCAGCCACAGCAGCGGCAGCGAAGGCTCCGCTTCTGAGCCGCCGCCGAGACCGTGTAAATCGGGAGCTGCCCCGGCTGCAGGATGGAGGACGGATTTTCTAGCTACAGCAGCCTGTATGACACCTCCTCGCTGCTCCAGTTCTGCAATGGTAAGGAGAGAGGAACCGGTGAGGAGCGCCCGAGACTCGTGTGCGTCTGTGTTTGTGTGTACAGGCACGCGCGGGGAGGGGGGCTCTCTCTTCCGTCCCCAGCTCCCCACCCTTCCACCCCTCGCGAGCCCCTTCCCGCGGGTTCCCTGAAGCGCTCGCGCCCCCATCCACCTCTCCCTGCGGCGCTGTCCCGCGGCGGGGCGGTAGCTGCGAGAGGAGATCTCTCGGGGATTCTGGCTGCAAACCTGGTCTTGAAGGGGGGAAAAAGAGGGAGGGAAGGCAAGCAGGAAGGAGCTGGGAAGCTGCTGCTGCTGCTGCTGCTGCTGGTAGCGGTGGTGGTGGCCGCCACTGTTTGTTTCTGCTCCGAGACCAGCTTTCTGAAAAGGGGAGAGAGGAGGTACGAAGGAGGGGAGTGGGGAAGGGGGAGATGCTTCTTGGATGACTCGGGGGATTCAGTCCAAAAGGCCTTTCCCAGGCCAGAGGGATAGCCATGCTAACCTGTCCCACCCAGAGAAAGACCAGAAACTTCTTCCCCATCTCCTCGTTAAGTCAGAAAGAAAGTTTAGTTTGCTTCAGTGGGAAAAAATGTTTCTGGGGGGGGGGGGGGGAAGGTTGCATTTGAGCTCGGGTTTTGAGGAAAAACTCGAAATTTTCTGTTAGCACTATTGCTATCCAGCATCCCTACAAATGACCACTGATCATTGTATTGGGGTGTTATGTCGAACTGCATGAAATAGAGTTTATGACATCCTCTTCAATCCCTCCATGGCTTGTTGAATAATCAACCACTCCATCCCCCTGACGTGTAAAAACCACTGCCCACTCACTAAATCTTTTGCATTTGACACGTGTATGGCTTATCCAGTCTCAGAAGGGAGTAAGGTTCTTATCTGGTCTTTCATAGTACAACTGTCATTAGTGCCTTTAAAAAAAAAAAAAGCATAAGTTGCTGGTGATTTCCAGTTCTGTTCTTTGAGATTTCTTCAATATGTATCCCAAGACTTTTTGGTATTGAAATTTAAATAAAAGGACAAAATATATAGATAGTTAACACCCTGGCATATCATAGCAGTAATCCTTTCAGAATGTAATTGGCATATAGGGAAGCTAAAATAGTGATTTGGGAAATTGGGGGAGGGGCGGTTTAAAGAAGAGAAAGTTCAAGGCATAGTAGTTATTTGTTGAAGATTTACTAACCACACTTCAAGCAAGTCTATGTTAGTTACATTGTTCTTCATAAAATAACCCCTAAGTAAGTCGAGTTCATATTAAAAACTTTTTTAATGCAAGAGAAGCATTCGACTGATTTATTGTACAATAGATCCTATTTGATTCTTAAAAGCAAGAAAAATAAAATTATAATATATTGATATGTTTTTGAAAGAAGTGATTCTAGACCCTCGAAAGATAATTAAACAAGAAAACATGTTCATAAAATACGGCATTTTTCTGCAACATAATATGTGAAAATTCACACACAAAGAAATGTCATACATAATTTCTACATTTGCTTTTTCCGTTAGAAAAGTTTCCCAAAGTTTTTGTTTTGTTTTGGTGAGCATGATCCTGTTAACTTTTTTTTGAAAAGGTGGAGTAATGAAAATAAGCTTGAATTCTAGTTTTCTTGGATTAATTTGTTTCACAGTTTTATTTTTATGAGAGAGATTTTCTTGTTAAAAAGTAATTTATTGATTCAATTTTGACCTGTAAGTCACACAAAATTATAAGTACTATGTAATAATGTTATCGCTAGATACAATAACAAATATTCTTTGTTTTCCCTGTATATATGTACATATATAATTATATAAATACTATGTGTGTGTGTAAGTATATATATATATGTCTGCATATATATATCATATCATATTTATCTAAAGTTCAGGCTAACATTCATTATGGAGTTTTGTTATGATTGCATATTTTTTTAAATGGCTAGCTAATGAGTAACATAAGTGCTTCAATGAATTGTGAGAAAAATATTTTGTAAACTTTAAAATATATTTATTATTGTAATTACTTTCAAAACAGTAAAAGAATAAATGAAAGATTTCCAGCAAGACAGATAAATTATCAGTAGAATATTTATGTAAAAACATCTGTAGGAACTCCACAGTTTGAAAAAATGTGCAAAAGTTAGATTATGGAGTTCCATCTAAGGCTGTATGCTGCATAATGTACTAAGCTATTAGTACATTATTTTCATATTAATAACATGTTACCTCCTAAATGATTTAAGGAGTTCCTATCTGCTATGGAAAAGAATATTTTAATTTTGTTCTAACTTAACGTCTACCATAGTACAGAAGATATCCTATGTTTTTCCTACCTTTAAACTCTAAGCTTTTTGAGGGAAGTTAATAGTAGTTGACATTTATCTTCCTTGCTTTGGTTAAGGTCATGGAGATAGTAGAAGGGACTTTAGAGGTCATTTGATCAAATCTCTTCATTTTGCAAAAGAAGAAACTGAGTTACAGAGAGATTGTCACTTGCCCTGAATCATATAGATAAGAAATATTAGCTACAATTGAAACACAAAGTTCCCTTGATTGGCTAGATAGTGAAATGGATGGAGAGCTAGGCCTAGAATTCAGACTTACTTTCCCGAGTTCAAATGTGTCCTCAGACACTTAATAATTTTGTTATTAAGTTTCCTTATCTTTACAAATGAGCTAGAAAAGGAAAGGCAAATCACTCTAGCATCTCTTGTCAAGAAAATCCCAAATGGGGGTCAAAAGAATCAGATATGAGTGAAAATTTATATTCTAAGCAAATAAAAGTTCCTTGATAGCAATCATAAAATTATCTGTGAACTTTTGTGATTGCTTAATTTATTAACCAGTTAAAAGATTTACTACATAAACTGAATATATATATATATATGTGTGTGTGTGTGTATATATATATTTATGATGAGACTGTTATGACTCTTCCTATGATATATAAAAATATAACTAGAAAATTATACTTGTGTATTTTCAGGTAAGAAGGAATTTTTGCCATTAGCAATATTCAAACATAGAGGCAGTGTGTCATAGTAAAGAGCTTTCCTTGAAGCTAGGAAGACCTGATATTGTCTTCAATATGAAGTCCTGATATTGAAATACATAATACATCTTATCCTGGGCAAGTCATTGTATCTCTCAGTTCTCTCTGTGCAACTCTCAGAGAAAGTTCTGTAGAAAATGTTTCTCATCCTGGAATTTCCTACACTAATGAAATCATTAGTCCAGTCCCTATCCTTAATATGCTAGCATACTAATTAGGCAGTGTGGTTTAGGACATGACAATGGAGTGAGATATGATTCTAGAGAATTTTTTTGTTATTGTTGTTGGACTTGATGGTCAGTTGAGTAGAAGTACAATCCTGAAATTGATTTAATGCTCTATTCTTGAGGGTTTTTTCCCTCCTCTTTAGTGATACTGTCAATGCAAGTTTATCAGAATATATATATATATGTATATGTGTACATATATATAGTCATATCTGAAAGTCCAGATTACTTCTTCTTATTAATTTGTATTTCATGTGCATAAATAACAGTGAATTAGAGAAAAATGATTTCAATTCTTTCAATAATAATATATTTAGTGTCTACCAAATGCAAAATAAAAAAAAATTATTGGGGGAAGAGTAATACAGGAATAAAACACCTGAACATAAATGTCCCTATGGAACTGCTGATCTTTCTTGAAGATCTGACAGATGCACAAAGCACAATAATTACATAGCAGAATAGAGCATTATAAGATCATAAAAGAAGTAAAAAGTTTTGTATTAGGTCCAAGGGAGGAAAAGTAAAAATAACTAAAAGTTCTATTTAATAATATTAAATTCTGATTTTAAAAAATTCCAAGGATGAAATGTGTCTCTAAACATAAAGATCTCATAACTTAGTATGAGGAATAAGATGTGCATATATAACTATAATGTAAATTAGAATATGATAAATATGCTGAAAAAATCAAGGAGAATGGCATAGGAAACTGAGTCAGAAGAAATGAATCATTTCTGACTGAGGAGTGGGTCAAAAATAAGGTTTTATGAAAGATAGCTCTTAAAGAAAAGAAGGATTTTAACATTAGAGATGGTGAGAAAGAGAGGAGTCTATTTTAGGAACAAAAAATGACCAGGATGAGATTGAATATGAATAGTTGTGTGATATAAAGCTAGGAAGACGAAAAATTTGTGCCAAATTGGAAAAAACTTTGAATACCAGGCTTTATTTTGTATGTTTTGTATGTGTGTTTTGTATGTTTTATTCAGCAGGCATTGGGAAGCCATTGAAGTTTTATGAATCTGTGAAGTGATATGATTACAGCTATCCATTAGGAAGATTATTCTAACTGTGAAGGATGAAGTTAAGAAGAGGGTACCTAGAGAGACTGAAGACAGGGAGAATAATTATTAAGCTATCATAATAGTCTATTCAATAGGTAATAAAGACCTGAATAAAGGTGGTGACAGTGACAAGGAAAGAATGGGATAAATATTTTTTATCAATCAGCAAATATTTATTAATTTCTAGGCACTATGCTAAGTTGTTGGGATAAAAAAAAAAAAGGCAAAAACAGTCCTTGTCCTTAAGGAATATGCACTATAATATGAGAAACAACAAGTAGCTAATATATTTTGTATGTTCATATATATGTGTGTGTGTGTGTGTATAAAATTTACTTTTGTATATATAATGTTTATTATATGTACACATATATGTATGTATGTAACTGGGTATATACATATATACATGTACATACAATACTTGGAAAGTAATCTGACAAAGGAAAGCACCAAGAGCTGGGGGTGGGGAGGACCTGCTGAAGAAAATGGAATGTAAGCTGAGTCTTAAAGGAAGTCAGGGCAACGGAGAGGTAGGTGAGGTGAGGGAGATGAGGACAGCTGACATAAAGTACTATATAAATGCTAGCCATAAAGGAACATAGGTAGGGACTACAGTGTCATATTTGGAGAAATTCAAGTAGGCCAGTCTAGCTGGATCATAGAACATGTTGAAAGGGAGTAAAATGTAAGAAAATTAGAAAGGTAGAAAAGGTTCAAAATGTAAAATGTTTTAAATGCCAAACTCTGGACTTTATATTTGATCATAGAGGTAATAGTGGGTCACTGGAATTCATTGAGTAGTCAGTGATATAATCAGGCCTACGCTTTAGAGAAAAACAACAAAAACACCATCCACAAACTACCTTGGCAGCTGAATGGAAAATGGATTAGAGAAAAGTGCTTTGTAAATGATTGCTTATTGTTGGCAGACTTTCTCAAGGAGTTAAACCATGAAGAGAAAAGGAGGATATAAGATGACATCTAATGGGGATAGTAAGATCTAGTGAGAGTATTTTTGTAGATAGGAGAGACATGTTCATAGGTTTCAGGAAAAGAGTCAGTGCATAGCTTATTGAAAATAAATGGGCACAATTTGCTAGAAGAGGTGGAAGGAGATTAAATCAAAGGTTGGCCTTTGCAAAACAGAGGGCCATTTTTTTTTTTTTATTTGAAGTCTTAGTTAAGGAGGAGATAGTTGGAGAAGGAAAGACTGCATGATAGGAGATGAAGAGGAGGGTAGAAGGGAAGTTCTTGGTGAATGATCACAAATTTGGGGGTGAACTATGAGGTGAGAACTTCAGCTAAGAGGGAGTGGGGTAAAGGAGCATAGTGAGAATCTTAATAGTGATGAGAATGTGTGGAACAATGACTGTGGAGAGTTTGCAAGTCAATTGGGAAGGAATAGAATGTTTGCCTTGCCAAGTAAAGGCCAAGTTGAGATTACATAATATAAATTTATAGTGTTTCCATTTAACATGGTTTTTATGATTTCCCACAGCTCTATTTGGCAGCATATCAATCAGAATGAAGGTTGTAGATGGCAGAAGTAATTCAGGATTGGAATTTGACAAGGTGTAGTTTACTATAAGACAAAGATTCTAGGATAGAGGATAGTGTAGAGTTAAATTGGCTCATCAGTAGATCTTGTCAGGAAAGTGGGAAAAGTATATTAATAAGTGTAGGAATGATGGACTAAGGAAGAACTAAGAGTTAGAAGGAATAGATAGAGTTCACACCAAGAACAAAAGTTAGGTAAGGCATGGGGGGTGGGGATGTGTAGAGGGCTGGAACTCTGGAAAGGTATACTTGAATCAAGGACATCAGGAAGCTTATAGTTAAGCACCTACTCAGTGTGATTGATGGGATAATAGTTCTCTAGTTAACCTATACTTAATGTGATATAATGATGTAATCACTCTAGTTGGCATATACTTAGTGTAATATAGTGATGTAATTACTACAGTTGGCACATGCTCAGTTGCTGTAGTGATGTAATCGTACTGAGGTATTTAAGGGCTGAGAGGACTGGGAACTGAGAGTCTCAGCCACAGACACAGAGAAGACACCAGATTCCAGACCCCAGACTCTGGACTCCATCTTTGACCAGGCTCGTGGTGGCTCTCCTGCCTTCATCACTCCTCCACCTAAGACCAAGGCTCATTCAGAGATCTTCCAGAGATCCTCCAGAGAGTTAGTCCGGACATTACAGAAATGAAATGAGAAAACAATCAGATAAAGAAATTCAGAATTTTTGAACAATTGTAGGTAGTAGTCTTCAAAGGTCTGGCCAACTTTGTGGGTATCTTAGTTAGAATTGAAGAATAAGTTATTAGAATTGAGTAGATTGAAGGCCTGGAAATTTGGCTATTTGATGGAGAATTCAAATGTATTTTGGAATTCACTATTGTGGGGACAGGAGATAGATAAAGGCTATAAATTGCACATTAAATTCACTCAGGAAATAAGGAGATTGTTAGGAGGAGCTGCTGGAATCTACTTTGGGTGATAAATTTAAAGAATATGAAATTTAAAAGAGGAGAGGTTACTTAGCGAAGGTGGTAGGAAAATGGAGAACAAGGAGCATATGACTTCTTTATCATGATCAAATAGGAAGTATGAATGATAGCATATTCAGTACTGGAAAGAGTGGTAGGAGAAATGACGTCATGAAGAGGGGGACATTTCTCAGTGAGGGCCAGAAGATGGAAGAGATGAGTAAAGGGGTTTTTACTCCAGAGAACAGCCCATGGTAGGGATGATCATTGAAAGAGGCAACAACCCCTGACTTGCAGACTTCTGGTATCATTTTCAGTACTACAAGTTCACTTTTACACTAGAGGCTATAGATAAGTCAGAGTTAATATGATAAGACTTGACAAACTTATTTTACATATTTTTTGTACTTCAAGTTAACCTGAAAGTTTTTTTCAAATGACATTTAGTAGTGTGCTTAGTTTGTGTAGTTAATCTTATGACTATATGTAAGATAATTTTAAGAATCAGAGGTAGCATGAAACTGTAAGAAAAGTTTCCTATGGGCAAAAGGAAATGCCAGTGGATCAGTCTTTCAACAATGGATCCTTTAATGTGATACATTGAATTGTCACTTTAGAAGAATGTTATAATTAATAATAGTTAAAAACTGAGTATCATTCTTGATAATGAATAGAAAAATCATTGAGTTTGAATAGCAAATTACAACTAATCACAGATAAATTAAGTTAGAATACCTTAGAGTTGGGTATATAAACAACTTAAATTTGTTGATCTTTTTATTTGAATATTTATATTAAAATATGACTAAAAATAGCTCATTGAGTTAACTATCATATTTCAATCTATTCAAAATGATCTGAACTATTTATAGTTGGAGAAATTACCAGAGTCATAGTTATGGTATAGTAGAAAGAGCTCTGAACTCCTTCCTAGATCCCAATGAGAACTGGGGTAGAATCCTAATTCCAACACCTACTAGTAGGATGAGACTGATAGCAAGCAAATATTTCACTTATTTGAACCAAAGTTCCCTTATCTATAAAGTGAGAATAAAATATTTGTGATATCTACCTCACAAGATTATTGTGAAGAAAACATAAAGCATAAGGCACTATCAATGAGTTGTCAACATCATTTGTTGTTACATTTCAGTCAAAATCTGTAACTTCATTGGTGTGAGGAAGTTCCAATGAGGAATGTCTTTCTACCAGTATAGTTATTTATCATCTTAAAGAGGTTCCCAGGGCCTTTAGAAGTTAAGTGACTTGCTCAGTGTCAACTAGTTAAAATGAGCCTTAAAAACAGGTCTTCTTAAAGGAGGGAGGAAAAGTTATTAAAATAACCCAAAAGAAAGTTCGGTTATAAAAAAACCCAAAATTTAAAACAATTTTTATTCAAAACCGAAGTTAAAAATCCCATTTAAAGAAATTCTATAATTAAAAATTTAGGGAATTATTGGGGAAAATTAGAAAAAGCAAAATTAAGAATTTCAACCAAATAAGGGTTTCAACCTTAAAAATAACCTTTAAGGGAAAAAAATTAAAAAAAATTTAAAAAAATTTTTAACTATACCAATCGATAAAAAAATTTTTTAATGATAAAAAATAACAACAAAAATTCTTGGAAAACAAAAGGTAAGAATTTAAAATTAAAAAAAAAAATAAATAATTTTTAGCTAAAAAGTCTAAAACTATATTTAAAACCCCAAAAACCATTTTTAAATTGGAAGAAAATAGATTGTTATAGTGGAAAGGTTGAATTTCAGTAAAAATAGAACCTAGGAAAAACCCAAAATCCATTTGGGAAACGTTTGAAAAAATTCTTTAAAAAATTTAATAGGAGAAAACTTGATCCACCTTAAAAAAAGAAATAAAAATTTTCAACCGGAAAAAAATATTAATTCAAAACCAAAGTTTCCCCTGTGTGAAAGGGAAAGGATTTTCCAAAAGGTAAATATTTATCAAAATTAAAATTTAAATTAAAACTGAAAAGGGAAAAATAAAAAAATAAAAGTTTTAAAGGGAAGAATAAACTAAAAATTTTAAAAGGTTTTTTAAAAGGATTTAAAAAAAAAAACCTAATTTATAAAAAAATTTAAATTTCCCAAATTAAAAGTGGGAAAAATTGAAAAACGAGAAGAAATTAAATTTTTAGTCATTGAAAAGAAAGTTTTAAAAAAAAAATCCCAAAAAAACCCCCAAAATATAATTTCCAAATAAAGAAAAAAAAATTTTTTTTAATTGGGAAAATGAAAAAATTTCTTTGTGGGGTTTGGAAATTCTAAGTATTTGAAACCAAAAAAATTATCAAACTTTATATTTTTAAAATTTAAACCTTTAAAAACCCAAAAATCTAAGAAAAAAAACCCAAAAAAAAAGTTTTTATTTTTTGAAAACTAAAATAAAATTTATGCCAATTAAACAATAAATTTTTTAAATTAAATTTACTTTTAAGAAATCCAACAAACCCAAAACCAAGAAACCCTTTAAAAATCTGGGAAAAAAAACCAAATCAAATTTCAACCAAACAATAAAAACCATGGCCCTTCATCCTAAAACTAACAAAAATTTAAAAATTAAAACAAAAGAAAAAAAAAAACTCGGGAATAAACCAACAAACCCAATCCCTAATTTTGCCCCACCATTTTACCTTTAAAGCAAACACATTTCAATTATTCTTTTTACACAAAAAAAATTTTTCTTTAGGTACAAAAATTTTTAAAAAAATTCGGATCCCCACAGGGGGGGGGGCAAAAAAAATTGGAAAAAGGGGCAATTTTAAGCCCCCCCATCAAAACCCAAAAAAAAAAAAAAAAAAAAAGAAAATTTTCCAAAAAAAAAAAAAAAAACCTTAAAAAAAAAAATTTTTTAACATTTCCAAACATGCGCCAAAATTTAATCAAAAAAAGTTAATTTAAAAACAAAAATTTTTAAAATACCCTTACCCCAAAAATAAATTGAAACCTTTTTACCAGAACAAAAGCTTAGCACCATAATAAAACTCCCTTTAAATCACAAAAATTTTAAGAACATTTAATATATATTCTCATACCAAATGCTCATAACCTCTTAAATATATGGAAGGAAAACATTTCAAAACACAGAATCTAAAGGAAGACATTAGAACTACATAGGAGCAAAATAAGTGCATATCATCCTATTTGTTACTGAAGTCCTGAAAATGCCCTCAGTCAGTCTATGAGATGCATTTAAATTCCAATACTCTTATTAGTTATGAAAAGCAGATATGCATAATAGTCTTCAGAGCTTTAAATATAAAGGAATAATAGCAGAATAGCGGCGTCTCTTCAAATCATTATCCAAACTTCCTTAAAAAACGATTTTGAGAAGTACTCCTACTCAACTTGACCAAGAGCTTAAACTAATACTATTACTGAAATTAGTTTTGTCCTCTATAGTAGTTATTTTGATTTCAAGGAACAAGAGAGAAGGCCAGATGTCAGGTTTTACCTCATGTATATCAGTCCAATTTTATACTGGTTCCTGTTTCTCCAATTTAAGAGAAAAATAAAATTCAGCATAGTCATCCTCCTTGAATCACCAGCATTTATTTAATTGTATTCTGTGATATAATAATCTTTTTTTAAATTAAAAAAAAATTTCTTTTTAATAGCATTTTATTTTTTCATTTACATGGATAGGTTTTAACATTCATTTTTGTAAGATTTTGAGTTCCAAAATTTTTTCTCCCTCTTTCCCAAGACAGCAAGTAATTTGATGTAGAACCACTAAAATATAATTTGGGAAATGAGAACGAGTATAAACTATAATATAGTAGAAAAGCTCTAGATAATGCATTGGAGAAGAGAGTTGGATCCAGGGCCTTATTGACTAACAGTTTGAGTTTGTCATTTAGTTTTCCTTACATTAAGAGTTAGAGATTATACCTGTGATTTCAGTTTTATAAGAAATTACTGAGGAAACTCCCTCTATCAGTGCATATTGATATACTTTTGTAATATGTAGTCTTAGAAAGTTGTCTACAGGCCAGCTTTTTAAACTGTAGTTTATGACCACACATGGAATCTTATAAACCATACTTATTAGCAGTAAATGTTTTTGTATACTTATTTTATACGTCTATATACCTGGGGTCATGTAAAAATTTCCTGGGGAAAATATCACTAGTGGAAAAAGTTTAATAAGCCCAGAGCCTAAAACACTGGAGGTTAAACAATTGCTCAGGGTCATATAATCAGTGCACTATCTTGAATCAGAGCTTGAACTTGGGTCTTCCTAGCTTCCATATCAATTCTGTGTTTACTATGCTGTAGCTATTTCTTTGTCTACAAATAAAGATACCTATATTATCTATCTACCTTTAGTGCGTCTGTAGTGAAAATGCTTTATAAACCAAAGTAATTTTTTTATAATAGCTTTTTATTTACAAATTATATGTATGGGTAATTTTACAGCATTGACAATTGCCAAACCTTTTGTTCCAATTTTTCCCCTTCTTCCCCCCACCTCCTCCCCTAGATGGCAGGATGACCAGTAGATGTTAAATATATTAAAGTATAAATTAGATACACAATAACTATACCTGACCAAACCGTTATTTTGCTGTACAAAAAGAATCGGACTCTGAAATAGTGTACAATTAGCCTGTGAAGGAAATCAAAAATGCAGGCAGGCAAAAATATAGGGATTGGAAATTCAATGTAATGGTTCTTAGTCATCTCCCAGAGTTCTTTCATTGGGTGTAGCTGGTTCAGTTCATTACTGCTCCTTTGGAACTAATTTGGTTCATCTCATTGCTGAGGATGGCCAGGTCCATCAGAATTGATCATCATATAGTATTGTTGCTGAAGTATATAATGATCTCCTGGCCCTGCTCTTTTCACTCAGCATCAGTTCGTGTAAGTCTTAACTTACTCTCTCTGAAATCATCCTATTGGTCATTTCTTAACGAACAATAATATTCCATAATATTCATATACCACAATTTATTCAGTCATTCTCCAATTGGTGGGCATCTACTCAGTTTCCAGTTTCTGGCCACTACAAAAAGGGCTGCCACAAACATTCATGCACATACAGGTCCCTTTCCCTTCTTTATGATCTCTTAAACCAAAGTTATTTTCACAAATTTCAAAATTAATGATTTTTTTTATGAAAACAAATAACTGGAAAGCCATTCAATAGATTTAATGAGCTAAGTGAAGATATAAATATTCAGAACTCAAAAAAATCGTATATTCATCAAATTTTTGCTTCTGTTCATCAACAACTTTCATATCTTGGATAAGGTGGTTCTCTTATATTCTCTCCCTATCTGCTGCTTCCCTCAATCTGCTCTCCCTCTTGTTACTACTTCCTTTTCTCTTAGTCCTTTCCCTCCAACTTCCTGGCTAAACAGAGAGAGAGAGAGAGAGAGAGAGAGAGAGAGAGAGAGAATATTTATTAATAATCCCCTTTTTGAAAATATTACTTACCCTACCTTGATTTGCCCTTCTATTATAAATACTCTTCTTTGTGTCCCTGTTTTGTGTGAGATAATTTTCCTCATTTTTTCCTTCCTCTTTCTCTTAGTACCATATTTTTTCCAAGCCTTCTATTTTTCTTTTGAGATCAACCCAACATAATAGCTTCCTACCTATGTTCCCAAGTTGACTCCTCCTAACTGCCCTAATAATGATAAAGTTTTGGGAATTTCATCATAATATGTTCTCTTCCCATTTGAGAATATAAACAGTTAAACCTTTTTAAAATTTCTCATGATTTCTCACTTTTTTAATGCTTCTCTTGAGTTTTGTATTTTAATTCCTATCCTTCCAGTTCCTTTTTATAAGTTGTTCCCCATTAAAATGAAAGCTCCTTGAAGCTGGGGATTATCTTAATGATTTATATTTATCTTTCAAATTCTTTATATTCTCAGGGTAAGGGGGATATCAAACGAAGTCTGAAGAATTATAGGGAAAATGTCATAGAGAAAGTAGGAATTGAGCTGGGCCTTAAAGCAGAATTTGCAAATCGACAGCACTATTTTTATGCCAGGGGATATCAGGATCACAAAAAAGGATGACTCAACTAAAGTCCTTGAGAAAGATGTGGGTCTCTTAGCTCCATCCCCACATCACTGATTCCCTCTTGCATATTTCAGAGTGTATATTCATACATCTCAAAACATATCATGTCCCAAACAGAAGTCATTAATAATTCTTTTCCCCAAAACCATCCCTCTTCTACTACTAGTAGAGCATCACCTCTCCTAATCACCCAAATTTGAAACCTTGATGTCCTTGATTTCTCATTTTAAGACATTTAACATTTTCAGTCAGTAGCCAAGACTTGTTGATTCTATCTCCACAGCATTTTTTGAATATATCACTGCCTCTCCACTCACCTAGCCAACACCTTGTTTATGATCTTCATTACTTTTTGCCCTGTCAACTGCAATAGGCTTCTATTCTGTTGATTTGCTTTAATACTCTCTCCAGTCCAGTCCATCTTTCATGCAGCCACCAAAATAATTTCCTAAAGAATGGGCCTGATCATGTTCCATTCCTCACTCTTTCACCCCCTTTCCTTCCCATGCCTGTTCAATGAAATCCAGTGCCTTCTTGTTTTTTTCTCTAGGATCAAACTCATCTGTCTGACTTCTCAAGCTCTTTGCAAACTGGTTCTCACCTACATTTCACATCTTACACATGAATACTCTCTGCAATCCAGCTAAATAACTACATCTTAGAAATTTCAATTGTAAAATATTTGTCAACCAAGCAGCAGTATATTTGGAATTCTTTTGTGAATCTTATTAAACATTTATCCTCCTAATATTAAAAACAGTACAATAGTAAGGAGAGAGAGGGAGAAAAAAGAAATTAACTTTCCATTGATCATTCATTTGCTGACATAAAATTACAAATGTTCATCCATAATTAACTATAAAACAAACCCTTAGGGATTATCAGATTTAATTTAAGATTGAAATCTCTGAAGAAACAAGATTCAAGCTTCCAAGCATTTTGATTTATTAAACAATTCATACCAATTTCCTAACAAATTGGGACCAGACCCCTTTTCCTTAAAAGATAGACTTTTGTACACTAAGACCAATTAATCAAAAGGAAACATTTAACCAGAATATAGCATAATTATTTCTAATTGGAGGAAAGATTAAGGACTTTCCAAATTGGGAAAGTGAGAAAAAAACAAGTGGAATTCCCTGAAATCAGAAAAAAAAAAAAAAAAAAGGTATTCTATCCCCCCCTCCCAAGTATCTATGAACAATTAAAAAAACATGGAAGCAGTTTTCAGAAAAAATATATGGATGGATTAAGATCTATAGTTATGAGAAAACTCCTTGCATCTGTTTCAGGATTCGACCAGGTTAAGGTCAGCACAATCTAGGGTATCCAAATAGTACGTAGAGGTGGTTCAGCTTCCCAACCATGCAAAGCAAGGTTTAAACAATAGAATAAGGTTTTCTCCCAGTTCCCACAATTGAATAAAAACTTTTTACGAGACAAAATTTGGATTACACTCATAATTTAAGAGAAAGAGAACTGAG
This sequence comes from Sarcophilus harrisii, assembly GCF_902635505.1. Classification (NCBI taxonomy): domain Eukaryota; kingdom Metazoa; phylum Chordata; class Mammalia; order Dasyuromorphia; family Dasyuridae; genus Sarcophilus; species Sarcophilus harrisii. The sequence continues at coordinate 361,677,618 of NC_045427.1, read as the reverse complement.
CTTGTCCCAGAACTGAGTCACAAGGTGGAATCTGTGGTTCACTCAATTCCCACAAATAATCACTTGCTGTCCTAATCCCCTGAATTTCCTCAGAGATGTATGATAAAGCCAATAATTTATTAATAGGATTTCACTGAATTAGTCCTTTGGAATGTAATCACTCATGGTCTCTCTTACTTTCAATGACTAAAATTCCTATTCTACACCTCAAAAGGACTCTATTCATATTTGTTTTTTCCTTGGCTTTAGACTGATGAGAGAATAGATCATGTCTCACTATTTGTGCACATTATCCATTCCCATTTCTCCAGTTTACCTCATTCCTTCTCTCATCTTCAGTTTATTCCTATATATCACCTTTTCTACTGCTTTTACAAATATACCTGCCCAGGCTTCCTCTATCCTTAAAAAAGTCTTTGCTAACCTGCCATCCCCTCAAACTTTTTAAAAATTTATCTTCTTCCAAATTGAAACTATTTCTAGTCATATGAAAAGATGCTCCAAGTCATTATTAATCAGAGAAATGCAAATTAAGGCAACTCTAAGATACCACTACACACCTGTCAGATTGGCTAAGATGACAGGAAAAAATAATGATGATTGTTGGAGGGGATGTGGGAAAACTGGGACATTGATTCATTGTTGGTGGAGTTGTGAACGAATCCAACCATTTTGGAGAGTAGTTTGGATCTATACTCAAAAAGTTATCAAACTGTGCATACCCTTTGATCCAGCAGTGTTACTACTGGGATTATATCCCAAAGAGATTATAAAGAAGGGAAAGGGACCTGTATGTGCACGAATGTTTGTGGCAGCCCTTTTTGTAGTGGCTAGAAACTGGAAACTGAATGGATGTCCATCAGTTGGAGAATGGCTGAATAAATTGTGGTATATGAAAATTATGGAATATTACTGTTCTGTAAGAAATGACCAACAGGATGATTTCAGAAAGGCCTGGAGAGACTTACACGAACTGATGCTGAGTGAAATGAGCAGGACCAGGAGATCATTATATACTTCTACAACAATACTAGATGATGACCAGTTCTGATGGATCAGGCCATCCTCAGCCACGAGATCAACCAAATCATTTCTAATGGAGCAGTAATGAACTGAACTAGCTATACCCAGAAAAAGAACTCTGGGAGATGACTAAAAACCATTACATTGAATTCCCAATCCCTATATTTATGCACACCTGCATTTTTGATTTCCTTCACAAGCTAATTGTACAATAATTCAGAGTCTGATTCTTTTTGTACAGCAAAATAATGTTTTGGTCATGTATACTTATTGTGTATCTAAGTTATATTTTAATATATTTTAACATCTACTGGTCATCCTGCCATTTAGGGGAGGGGGTGGGGGGGTAAGAGGTGAAAAATTGGAACAAGAGGTTTGGCAATTGTTAATGCTGTAAAGTTACCCATGTATATATCCTGTAAATAAAAGGCTATTAAATAAAAAAAATTAAAAAAAAATTTATGTTCTTCCATTCTCTACTCTGCTAACTTTTAGAAAGAGCTGTTTTTGCTTGTTGCCTCAATTTGCTCTGCACTTCTCAGACCCTTGCCAGTGATCTCTCAAAAATGCTATTTTAATTGATTTATTTAGGTTTTCTGTCATTCATATTTTTTCATATATTCCTCTTTCATTCTGATCCAGCAAATTATCTCTTGAAAAAGAAACAGAAAGTACATCAGCAAAACCAATCAACCTAAGTCACCCTTATTGAGTATTTTTGAAAATAATCCTCTACTTTTTTTCTCAGTATTTGCTAGTTTATAATTTTGTATTTTTGAAACTCCTTTATTGTGATTTTGCCTTATTTCTTATTTTGTTTATTTGATTTTTCCTTTTTTTTTTTTTTAGCATTTTGGCTGGTTTATTGATTTTTTAGAAATCATTTTAAGGAATTAATTTCTCCTTTGATTTAAAGTTTTCTTCCTTTTCATTTAAGATTTCCTATTTAATTTATAATGTTTAAAATTGAACACTTAGCTTCTCTTCTGTTTTTTTAATGTATATTTTCAAAGAAAGAATTTTTCTTCTGAAAACTGCTTAGGCTGCATTCCATTTTGTTTTGTTTTGTGGTCTCATTGTTATCATTCTCTTTCGCAAAGTTATTAATTGTTACCATAACTTGTTTTTTGACTCCTTCATTATTTGGAATTCTATTCTGAAGTTTTCAAGCCCCTTTGCCCATATTCTCTGTATTAATAACTTTCTTATACTAATGACTATAGAAGGATATGTATAGTTTTATGGTAATCTTTGTTTTTTTACATTTATCTCCATGCCTTAGTACCTAGTAAAAGTAACAAGAAATGCTAAGAAATACATGTATTCTCTCAAGTGTTCCCATTCAGAAGATATCTTAAACCTTTTGGTTTTAACATCTCAAAAGAGTTTTTTTTTCCCATTTGTTTTTGTTTCTATCTATCATTCAGTTATATTTCTCTAGATTTAGCAGGACATTAAAGTGTCTTCCTATTGTCATTATGTATATTTTTGTAATTTATGTAACTTTTTCTGAATTTAAATGCTATGCCATTTAATCTATATATAACTAATATTGATAATGGCTTATTGTCTATAATTCCTTAAAACATGTTGCAGTTTTCCTGTTTATCCATTGTTACTGTAAATTTTTATTTTTGCTTTATCTAACATCATTTGATTATATCTCCTTTTTTAGAATTATCTGGCACATAGTAAATTTTATCCCAGTGTCTCATTTTTATTCCATATATTTCTTTTTTTATTGTATTTCTGGTGTGCAATAGATGATTGAGTTTTTTATTTTCTTTTTCATTTTGCCATTCCTTGTATTGAATACATTCACATGCAAACTTAAAATTTTTAGGCTTGTGTTTTCCTCAGTTTTTGGTATTAATTGGTATTTTATTTTTAAGAGTTGACCCTGTAATTAGCTTTGCTTTTACTATTTAATGTTAGTCTATTCCCACAGACTTTCCTCATTTACTTGCCTAACCAACAAACAGGCGAGTGCACACGCACACACACACACACACACACACACACGCTATATGTATATATGGAAATAATATAAGGAATAATAAGAAAATGCTTATTTTTAATTGAAGTTTCTATTTTCACAACATGTGAGAATTGTATAAATATGTTTACGCATATCGGATTTAACATATTTTAACATGTATAACATATATTGGATTGCTTGCTCACCCCTTCCCATAGATGGCAAGCAATCCAAAAGTGAAAATGCTATGTTGTAATCCATTGTCAGTTCTCATAGTCTTCTCTCTGGGTGTAAATGGCTTTCATTATCACAAAATCATTGAAACTGGCCTGAATCATTTCATTGTTGAAAAGAGCCATGTCCATCAGAATTGATCTTAAATATAATCTTATTGTTGCTGTATACAATGATCTCCTGGTTCTGCTCATTTCACTTGGCATCAGTTCATATAAGTCTCTCCAGATTCCTCTGAAATCATCCTGCTGATCATTTCTTATAGAAAATAATATTCCATAACATTCATATGCCATAACATTCAGCCATTCTCCAAGTGATGGGCATCTACTCAGTTTAAAGTTCCTTGCCACTATAAAAAGGGCTGCCACAAACATTTTTGCACATGTGGGTCCCTTTCCCTTCTTTAATATCTTTTTGGGATATAAGCTCAGTACAAACACTGTTGGATCAAAGAATATGCATAGTTTGATATCTTTTTTGGACATAGTTCCTAATTGCTCTCCAGAATTAGTTAGATCCATCCATAATTCTACCAATACTGTATCAGTGTCCCAGTTTTCCCACATCCCCTCCAACATTCGTCATTATTTTTTCCTGTCATCTTAGCCAATCTGAGGGGTGTGTAGTAATATCTCACAGAATTATCTTAATTTATATTTCTCTGATCAATAGTGATTTAGAGCACCTTTTCATATGACTAGAAATGATTTCAATTTCTTCATCTGAAAAAAATTTCTGTTTATATCCTTTGACCATTTATCCGTTGGAGAATGGCTTGAATTCTTATAATTTTGAGTCAGTTCTCTATATATTTTAGAAATGAGACCTTTATCAGAACCCTTGAATGTAGAAATGTTTTCCCATTTTGTTGCTTCCCTTCTAATCTTGTCTGCATTAGTTTTGTTTGTCTTAAACCTTTTTAACTTAATATAATCAAAATTATCGATTTTATGTTCAATTATAATCTCTAATGCTTCTTTGGTCACAAATTCCTTCCTTCACATATCTGAAAAGAAAACTAAGCTATGTTCTTCTAATTTGCTTATATCACTCTTTATGTCTAAATCACAAACCCATTTTGACCTTATCTTGGTATATGGTGTTAGGTATGGGTCAGTGCCTAGTTTTTGCCATACTAGTTTCCAATTTTCCCAATAGTTTTTGTCAAATAGTGAGTTCTTATCCCAAATGTTGGGTTCTTTGCATGTCAAACATTAGATTACTGTAGTCATTGATTATTTTGTCCTGTGAACCTAACCTATTCCACTGATCAACTACTCTACTTTTTATCCAGTACCAAATGGTTTTGATGACCATTGCTTTATAATATAGTTTTAAGTCTGGCATACTAGGCCAACTACATTAGCATTTTTTCTTTAATTTCTTTGAAATTTTTGACCTTTTGTTCTTCCAGAAGAAATTTCTTATTTTATTCTAGATCTGTAAAATAACTTCTTGGGAGTTTGATTGGTATGGCACTAAATAAATAGATTAATTTAGGTAGTAATGTCATTTTTATTATATTCTCTCAGCCTATTCATGAGCACTTGATATTTTTTTCAGCTGATTAGATCTGACTTAATTTGTATAAAAAATATTTTATAGTTTTGTTCACATACTTCCTGACTTTGCCTTGGTAGATAGATTCCAAAATATTTTATATTATCAACAATTATTTTAAATGGTGGATTTTTTTTCTTTTTTTTCTTTTTTTTTTTTTATTTAATAGGCTTTTATTTACAGGTTATATGCATGGGTAACTTTACAGCATTAATAATTGCCAAACCTCTTGTTCCAATTTTTCACTTCTTTCCCCCCCACCCTCTCCCCCAGATGGCAGGATGACCAGTAGATGTTAAATATATTAAAATATAAATTAGATACACAATAAGTATACATGACCAAACCATTATTTTGCTGTACAAAAAGGAATCAGACTCTGAAATATTGTACAATTAGCTTGGGAAGGAAATCAAAAATGCAGGTGTGCATAAATATAGGGATTGGGAATTCAATGTAATGGTTTTTAGTCATCTCCCAGAGTTCTTTTTCTGGGCATAGCTAGTTCAGTTCATTACTGCTCCATTAGAAATGATTTGGTTGATCTCGTTGCTGAGGATGGCCTGGTCCATCAGAACTGGTCATCATATAGTATTGTTGTTGAAGTATATAATGATCTCCTGGTCCTGCTCATTTCACTCAGCATCAGTTCGTGTAAGTCTCTCCAGGCCTTTCTGAAATCATCCTGTTGGTCATTTCTTACAGAACAATAATATTCCATAATATTCATATACCACAATTTATTCAGCCATTCTCCAACTGATGGGCATCCACTCAGTTTCCAGTTTCTAGCCACTACAAAAAGGGCTGCCACAAACATTCGTGCACATACAGGTCCCTTTCCCTTCTTTATAATCTCTTTGGGATATAAGCCCAGTAGTAACACTGCTGGATCAAAGGATATGCACAGTTTGATAACTTTTTGTTGCTGGTGGATTTTGTTGGCAATATATAAAAATGGTAATGATCTATGTGCATTTATCTGGTATCCTACAATTTTGCTAAAGTTGTGGATTGTTTCTAGCAGTTTTTTAGTTGATTCTCTAGGGTTCTTTAAGTATATACCATCATATTGTCTGCAAAGAGTGATAATTTAGTTTCTTCATTATCTTCTCTTAGTGCCTTTAATCTCTTAGCTTCTTGCCAAAGCTAACATTTCTAATATATTATTAAATAGTAATGGTATTAGTGGACAAGCTTGTTTCATCCCTGATCTTATCGATGGTTTTAAATAGATGCTACCGATCATTTTAAGGAAAAATTCATTTATTCCTATACTCTCTAGTGTTTTTAATAGGATGGGTGTTGGATTTTATCAAATGCTTTTTCTGCATCTACTGAGATAATCATATGATTTTTGTTAGTTTGGTTATTGATGTAATCAGTTATGTTAATAGTTTTCCTAATATTGAACCAGGTAATTCATTCCTGCCTGCATTCCTGATAAAAAATCTTACTTGGTCATGGGGATGACTTTCTGTAATCTTACTAAATACTGTAATATTAGTAAATAATGTTTTATTTAAGATTTTTGCATCAATGTTCATTAGGGAAATTAGGATATAATTTTCTTTCTCTGAGAGTTTTCATCCTACCTGGTTTAGCTATCAGCACCACATCTATGTCATAAAAGGAATTTGGTAGGACTCTTCCTTTCCCTATTTTCCCACTAGTTTGTATAATATTGGAATTAATTGTTCTTTAAATGTTTGGTACAATTCATATGTAAATCCATCTGACCCTGGAGATTTTTTTTTAGGGAGTTGATTAATAGTCTGTTCTATTTCTTTTTCTAAAAATGGGACTATTTAAGTAATTTATTTCCTCTTCTATTAATCTGGGCAATCTATATTTTTGTAGCTTTCCTCCATCTCACTTAGATTATTAAATTTATTGACATAAAGTTGGGTGAAATAACTCCTAATTATTGCTCTAGTTTCCTTTTCATTGGTGGAAAGTTCTCTTTTTCATTTTTTAGAATAACAATTTGATTTATCTTCTTTTCTTTCTCTAATTAAATTAAAGATTTATCTATTTTTTAATTTTTTCATAAAACCAGCTCTTAGTTTTATATATGAATTCAATTGTTTTCTTACTTTCAATTTTATTAATCTCCCCTTTTATTTTCAGAATTTCAAATTTGATATTTAATTGGGGGGGTTAATTTGTTTTTATTTTAGCTTTCTTAGTTGTAAGACCAGTTTATTGATCTTCTCTTTCTCTATTTTATGAAAGTAAGCATCTAGAGATATAAAATTTTGCCTAATAACTGCTTTGACTGTATCCCACAAATTTTGGTATTTTGTCTCATTATTGTCATTCTCTTGGATGAAATTATTGATTATGTCTATAATTTGTTGTTTCACCCATTCATTCTTTGTGGTTAGATCCTTTAGTTTCCAATTAATTTTTGGTCTGTTTTCCCCTGGCCTTTTATTGCATATAATTTTTGTTGCATTGGGATCTGAAAAAAAATGCATTTACTATTTCTGCCTTTCTGCATTTGATTTTGAGGTTTTGTGCCCTAATACATGGTCATTGTCTGTATAGGTTTCATGAACTGCTGAGAAAAAAAATATTCCTTTCTGTCTCCATTCAATTTTCTCCAACCCTATCATACTTAACTTTTCTAAAATTCTATTTACTTCCTTAACTTCTTTCTTATTTGTTTTGTGGTTCGATTTATCTAGTTCTGAGAGAGCAAGGTTGAGATCCCCCACTAGTATAGTTTTGTTGTGCTGATTCTAATCCAGTCGAGATTTAAAAGACAGGGGATTCACTGATGGTACAAAAACTGACTGAAATTTTCTGGTTTGTATGGCAAGAAGAGGATATCCCCAGGTATCCCTAAGGATATCTCTACTGTCCATCTTTATAAAGGTAAAGGAAATAGTTTGTCTGGTGACAATCATAAGAGGGGACTCTTTCTTAGTCATTGCTGGTGAGATTTTTGTCAGAGTCCTACTTAATAGGCTGATCCTTCACTTGGAAAATGATAATTTACCTGAGAGCTAGGGTGGCGTTAGAAAGGGATGAGAAACAATAATATGGTGTTTGCTGCTTGACCACTCCAGGAGAAATGTCAGAAGCAGAAACATTTGTCAATTTGACCATGGCCTTTGATACTATTAGTCATGAGGCTTGTGGAAAATTATGTTTGCATGACAAAATATGTTTGCCCAGAGATATTCATTTGTATTGTATGTCAATTTTATGATGGCATACTTGACCAGATTCAGGATAATAGATGATGCTCTTGAATTTTCCCAATCATCAATGGAGTAAAGCAAGGCTGTGAGCTTGCTCCCATGCTTTTTTAACATGATGTTTTTTGCAATGTTTTCAGACATTGCATGCATGGCATGATGCAATGAAGGCATCAATGAAGACAAACATGGCATCAAGGTGAGCCACAATATGGAGGATCAATTATTTTATTTGAAAAGGCTATAAGCCAAGACTAAAGCGGAAAGTTAGTATATGATTTTTTGTTCACAGATAATTATGTCTTCAATGCACCTTCCAAAATTAAGATGCAACAAAGTTATAGATTAGTTCTCTGCTTCTCATGCACATTTTGGCTTAACAATACCAAGAAAAGAGAGCCAGAATCATATCATTCATATGTGGAGCCATTAGTTACAGCAAATGGAGAAATTTTGAATGCTGAGGATGTTTGTTTGTTTGTTTTTTAACCTTGGCAATATATTTTCCAAGGATGTCCACATAGATGATGAAGTTGATACACACATTGCTAGATCTAGTTCAAGGGAGGCTCTGAAGGAAAGTGTGGCAAAAGGTCTACAGAGCTATTGTGCTGACCTTTGGGGCCTTTGGGGATTAAGGATAATTTTGTATATTTCATGAAAAAAACATGGGTTGCTTGCCATGGCCAAATGAATTTACTCTGTACTTAGATTGGCAGTTCTTCAAAAAACAGACACAACCATTGCCAGATTGTCAGCCTATCAAGTAACAATGTTCTATAGTGTTTTAAAGCTTACCAAGATTTTTCCACATATAATCTGAGGTGTCTGCCTCAGAAACTAAAATAAACATACTTCAAAAGAGGTAAATTAACTTGTCCAAAGCTGGACAAGAAAGTATGAGGTAAATTAACTTGTCCAAAGCTGGACAAGAAAGTATTAGAGCCACAATTCATGTTCAAGTCTCCTAACTTCAAATTCAGAACTCCTTCTTGGCCATATCCACACCATGTTGCCTGAATTATGGTCATCATCCTCATCTTTCATTTTTCTTCACTTCCCTTTGAATCTTATATATTTATTCCTGTGACTACAGGCTCTAATAAGCAAGGCTTTATCTTATCTTGCTAGGAGTCATGATTCCACACCATTTCCCAGTCATCTATATTGTCATAGATCAGCATTAATTCTTTCTAGCTTGCCTTCATTTTTAAAAAATCCATAAATAATTTTTCTGGAACTTGTAGTTTTTACTTTATTTAATATTTTCTCCCAGTTACATTCAAAACAATTTATTTTACATTTGTTTTTGAGATTTTTTGATTTCTAGGTCCTCTCCCACTCTTTTTTTTTGACCATGATTTTCAGGTAAACCAATAATTTTAAAAATATCTCACCTGGATCTGTTTTCCAGGTTAGTTGTTTATCCAGTGAGATATTTCACATTTTTTTCTATTTTTTTCTTTTTTTTTTTGGTTTTGCTTTATTATATCTTGATTTCTCATAAAATCATTAGTTTTCATTTGTTTCATTCTATTTTTATGGAATTATTTTCCTTTTGTACCTCCTTTCCCAATTGACCAATTTTGCTTTTTAAGACATTCTTCTCATTAGCTTTTTGTATTTCCTTTTGCACCACTCTCAAATCTTTACCTAATTTTCCATCTGTCTCTCTCACTCGATTTTCAAAGTCCCTGTTGAGCTCTTCCATAGTCTAAGCCTTTTTATTTTTCTTAAAGGCTTTGAATGTAGGAGCTTTGACTTTGTTATCTTCTGAATGTGTGTTTTGATCTTCCTTGTCACCATAGTAATTTTCAATGGTCAGAAACATTTTTTTTTGTTGTCTGTTCATTTTCCTAGCCTGTTGTTCGGCTTTTAACTCTTTGCTAAATAAAGTAGGGCTCTATTTCAGGATGGAGGGTGTGCCATCCCAAGTTTCAGAGGTTTTGTGCAGCTGTTTTCAGAGATCTTTCTAGGAATCTGACCACAACCACTCTTTGTCTGCCCTGAAATTATTAGGAGTGTACCCATCCCACTGTTAAGCTGTAACTGTATTGTGTTAAACCATACCTCTTGGGTCAGAACTTGGGCTGTGCTGGAGCAGCTAGCTCTGGGGTTACCTGCTAGGCTCCCATTCTGGTTTCACAGACTTTTTCTGCTGACTTTCTAAAACTTTTTTGGTGTTTCTGGATTGAGAGGTCTGGAAGCCACCAATACACCACAGCTTCAGAGGCTGAGCTGGAGCTGCACTAGTGTAACCTTCATGGGCCCTGCACACAGACTTCCACTCTGGTGTCACAGACCTTTTCTGCTGACCTTCTAAGTTGCCTTCAACTAGATATTCTACTCCATCTTTTGGGCTGTTCTGATGCTCTAAAGTTTGTTTAGAGTCATTATTTAAAGGAATTTGGAGCAGTTTTGGGAAGAGGTTGGGTGAGTTCCTGTCTTTACTCTGCAATCTTGGCTTCTCCTCTGTCTAGCTTACCTTTATGTACTGCCCTCCTCTATGAGAATGTAAGCTTCTTGAAAGCAAGAATCTTGAATGCATTTTTGTATCCCCATTGTTTAGTACAGTGCCTAAAATGTAGTAAACACTTGGTAATTACTTTATTTCCTGAATATATTTATTTCTACACAGCCCTACCAGAGTTAAGTGCACAAGGAGAGACTCAGAAAACTTCTTTTGCAAGAATTAGTTATTTCATCAGTTAATTATTAAATTCCAACAGATGAGTTGTGAGGAAGTTGCAATTTCTGAGAAATCCTAAGGCTACTAGATCTTGGGAGTGCCACAGAAAATGCTGGCTGTCAGAGAATAATCTGTGGGCTAGTAAACCATATAATCCAATGATGGGTGCAACCCCACCCCTACCACTCCTCAATTGTATCTCTAAGCCATAATATTAGCATCTCAACCTGTTTCTCTTTCCTATGAAATTATTTTCTTGATTCTGACTGTTTACTAGATTCCTTTGGAATTTTAGCCTGCTGTCAAATAACATGATAAATCTTTGTCCATGTTAGGCATCAAAAATATTGAGGTAGAAGACACCCCAACAAGATTAAGGTCCTCTAGTTGATGTCGTGGGTATGGTGAAAGAATTCATACACTCGTCTCCAAGTTAAGGGGGAAAGATTTATTAAAATTGTGCTACCAGTTGAAGCGAGATAAAGTTCCAAGAGAATCTAGCAGAGTTAGATTTATTGATTGACTACTGCCAAGTCACTCATGTTAAAAAAAAAAAAAAAAAACTTGGAGGGAAACATCTAGTGCAAGGTGAACATGGATTTTGTTCTTCATTGTTAAGGCAGTAAAATCACAAATACACTGAAATAATTGTGAGGTGCATTTCTTTAAATAGAGATAGAGACTGGATCCAAAATTTCACTGGTATAGTGGAATTCTCAGGTTAAGAAATCCATTTACAATTGCATTATCTTTATCTTCTATGAAATTTATAGTTGATAGTCTTAAGTTGTTGTTCAGAATATTGAGAGTTTAAGTGAATTAAACCTGGTATCCCAAATCACTATATCAAAGACAGAATTTGAATCCAGGTCTTCATGATTTTGAGGTCCCTATATTGTCTCTCATTTTCTTAAATATTTGTTTCAAATGATAAACTATTTTAGCACTTTCTCTCTCTCTCTCTCTCTCTCTCTCTCTCTCTCTCTCTCTCTCTCTCTATTTATATATATATATATATATATATATATATATATATATGTTGCTGAGGCAATTGGGGTTAAGTGACTTGCAGTGTCATACAGCTAGGAAGCATTAAATGCCTAGGACCAGATTTGAATTCAGGTCCTCCTGACTTCAGGTCTGGTGCTCTATCCACTATGCCACTTGCTCTTGCCACCTAGCTGCCCCATATTTTAGCTTAATATTAACAAGTTTTATGTGTCCAACTAACTTCAATTAAATATGAATGGAAAATTCTGTCCATTTCCCAGTGAATGAATGTTTTTCTGAAATTTTATGTGCCTGCATCCTCAATAGTTATGACTTTAAAGCATCTGGATGCAATGTTGGGAGGAAAATCAATCATTTTAAAGATGTGTCAACAAGATATAGTATCCACATAATTAGGAAAATATTCAGACGATTTTCAAAAATTGCTTTTTAAGAGACAAGATTGAACACATTGTGGAGCTAGGGTAAGATATTTTGATATATTGACTTAAAAACCACTGTTGGTTATTTGGACAAACCATACAGCATTAAGGTAATAATCAGATTTTGGCATTTAGGCTAGCATTGCTGGTCTTGGAGTCAGAAAATCTTGATTTCAAATCTCCTCTTTCATGCTTTCTAGCTCCTGACTAGGAAAGTCATTTGACCACTTCTCAGTTTTCTCATCTGTAAAATCTTAATAACAACACTTACCTCACAAGGTTGTTGTGAACATTAGATGGCAAAATACTTGTAAAGTGCTTAGCCCAGTACCCAACTGGCATATAACAGGTGCTTAATTAATACTCATTCCCTTTTTCTTATTTTACTCCTCTGCTATGAACCTTTTACATGACCCTTCCCTCTTTCATTGTGAAATCTAGCCCCCTGTGTATTTTTTTCCTCTTCCAGCACTTATAATTGACTTTATAATTCAAAAATATTTGGTTTGAGCAGTGGTATTATTCTACCCTTTATTATAGATTAGAGAGATGGAGGGGTGGAAGTGGAAGATCAGGGGACAGTTTCTAGGACAGCATGAGGAAGTTTGAAGTACGTTGTGGAGGAAAGGCAGCAGATCTTTAGATTAGATTATTCTCAGGCGTTTAAGGGGTAAAACAATCTTTTATAAAGAGCTCAGAGAAAAAATTTAAGTTCAGCATTACCCCATAGTTGGCACAATAACAATATACTGCTTTGTTACAGTTTTTATACCTTGTGTCCAACCATCAACTATTCTTTTTATTTATACAAGCACTTTAGAATTACGAAATACTCTACATGAAATAGCTAATTTGGCCCTCATAGCTGCCCTTTAAGGTAGGAAATGTAGGTGTTATTTCCATTTTAGGTGAGGAAATTGACAGTGAAATAAAGTGACTTACCCAGGTAGTTGAGGTAGAATTTAATGCAATCCTCCAACTCCCAAGTTCAGTACTTTTTCTTCCAAGAAATTATAAACTTATAAGTGTTCAACTGTCTTTAAATGATTTATTTTTTTTGGTTAATATTAAGAAAAGTATTATCATGATTGACCATATCAATAACAAAATTAACAGAAACTATGTGATTATCTCAATTGATGCAGAAAAAGCTTTTGGCAAAATATTTAAACATACTAGAGAGCGTAGGAATAAATGAAATTTTTTCTTAAAATAAGTATCAGCGTCAGCAAGCATTATATGTAATGGAGATGAGCTAGAAGCCTTTCCAGTAAGATCAGGAGTGAAACAAGGATGCCCATTATTACCACTATTGTTCAGTTTTGTACTAAAAATGTTAGCGTTAGCAATAAAAGAAGAAAAAGAAATTGAAAATTAGAATAGGCAATGAGAAAATAAAATACTCTTTGCAAGATGATATGATGGTGTAATTAGAGAATCCTAGAGAATCAAGTAAAAAAAACTACTTGAAATAACTAACAACTTTAGCAAAATTACAAAATATAAAATAGACCTAGATAAATCATCAGCATTTCTATATGTTACCAACAAAGTCTAGCAGCAAAAGACAGAAAGAGAAATTCCATTTAAAATAATTGTAGACAATACAAAATACTTGGGAGCCTACCTGCAAAGACAAATCCAGGAACTCTATGAACAAAATTACAAAACATTTCACATAAATAAAGTCAGATCTAACCAATTTGAAAAATATCAGTTGTTCATGGATAGACGAAGCTAGTATAATAAAAATGATGATCTGCCTAACTTTATTTACTTATTCAATCCTGTCTATAGAGCTAGGAAATAACAATTCATTTGGAAGAATGAAAAGTCAATATCAAAAAAAATTATGAAAAAAATGGAAAGGAGAGAGGTTCATTTAGCTATGAATAGTGGAAAATTCTCAGTCCTGGGTTCAGAAACTGCATCAGAAATTTCATAGTTAACTTAGAAAAGCCTGTCCTTTTCCAAATGAAGAAGGAAAGGAGGAAAGGAAGGAAAGAAGGAAGGAAGGACACATAATTGATAAGTACTTGCTACCATTTTGCTGCTAAATACCCCATTTTATAGAAGGAGAAACTGAGACCGACAGACTTGTCTGGGGTTACATAGTTTGTAAGTATATGAGGTTGGATTTGAGCTTGTCTTCCTCGCTCTAGATTTGGAACTCTTTATCTACTGTACCACCTAGCTGTTAAGAAAGAACATAAAATAAAGATAATTGAACATGATTCACCATTGGTATTTGGAGGGAGAGAAAAAACCTTCTAGTTCATAGCCAATTGATGGTGATTCAGTCATTTTTTTAAATTACCATATAAATAAAATTGTTACATATTAAAGTATTATAGAAATATATTTTTTATTGTAATCATTTACATAGATAGTTGTTAATTATAAAAAAATTAAACTTAGTCTGATTCCTTGAGATATGAATAGGCATTCTGTGAGAAACATTCTATATTGGTGATATAATATGAATTTTCATTACACATGTGACAACATTTTGGTTTGAAAAAAGGATTAATTTTTGTCTGCCTGCATTTTTGATTTCCTTCACAGGCTAATAGCACACTATTTCAAAGTCTAATTCTTTTTGTACAGCAAAATAACTGTTAGGACATGTATACTTATATTGTATTTAATTTATACTTTAACATATTTAACGTGTATTGGTCAACCTGCCATCTGGGGGAGGGGATGGGGGGAAGGAGGGGAAAAATTGGAACAAAAGGTTTGGCAATTGTCAATGCTGTAAAATTACCCATGCATATATCTTGTAAATAAAAAGCTATAATAAAAAAAAAAAGGTTTAATTTGGGGCAGCTAGGTGGCACAGTGGGCAGAGCATCAGCCCTGAAGCTGGGAGGACCTAAGTTCAAATGTGGCCTCAGACACTTAAC
Source organism: Sarcophilus harrisii (assembly GCF_902635505.1). Taxonomy (NCBI): domain Eukaryota; kingdom Metazoa; phylum Chordata; class Mammalia; order Dasyuromorphia; family Dasyuridae; genus Sarcophilus; species Sarcophilus harrisii. The sequence goes on along the minus strand of NC_045427.1, from coordinate 361,662,586 downwards.
ACTTCCTAGCTGTGTGACCCTGGGTAAGTCACTTAAACCCTAACCCCAATTGCCTGGGGGCAAAAAAAAGAAAAAAATTTTGTTTGCTGTAAAGCTTGTCTGACTCTGCTTTATCCTCTATAGTCCTTGGGACTAGTATTAATGGTCTCTAGCAATATTTTATTAGTGCCAAAGTGTTAACTGTCAAGATATTTTGGGAAACACTGATCTAAGGATTCTATGTCAATTTATCTTCTCCTTTTTTAGTACATTAATTTTTTAATCAAGGCCTTGTGTTTTGTTATGTAGTAAGCCTAAATTAAGAAAACACATATTTAATATACTTTAGATACAACTTGAACTGGATTTATATCTCAGATTCCCTCAGACTTTAACATAGTTATCTGGTTCTCTTCTGTTCTGACATTCCATGGTTCTCTAATTTTATGAAACTTCTTCATTGAAATTTGTTAAATAAATATTATTAAATAAATTTGTGGTTAAACGGCTTTATAAATAATATGTTTTTGTAAATACATATATATATAAGCATATTTTGTATGTATATATGCACATACATATGAATATATGAGACTCGTGTACAATAAATTATTATTGATTAAAAATCATTGAATTGTGATTTCCTGTTTTAAGTGTGATGAATAAATATCAGCACAACTGAATTGTAATTCAATATCTCTCTGGATATCACATAGCCCAAATTTTATGTGATCAGTAGGAGATATTTAGGATTTTTTAATTGCTTAGGAAACAGAGTTAGTATTTTATGTGTTTCTGTAATTTAGTTTTTCCCCACTAATGCATAATGTTGGGGTAGGTATAGATTTATTAGGATTTTTTCAAGTTTTTGATGACATTGGTAATGGATTTGCTAGAAAGGAGCTTCCCAAATTAGTGTGTTACGATATGGGGAGGAAAGGAAATTCCTTAAAGATACAAGTCTGAGAAGGGCTATGTAGAAATTCTTTTGAGTAAGTAATTTAATTGTGATTACAATGTAACACAAATATCTGAACATTTTTACCTTTTTCTTTTTGCTATTGTTTCAACATCATAATCTGTTGTGAATTTAGTGGTGAACCACCAATTTCCATGGTAAACCCTTCTTTTTGGAAAACTATGTCAAATCAAATAATTTTGGGTAAAATCTGCCTTAACATCTATAGACCAAAATTTGACTGAAATTTAAAGGTGCTATTAATAAAAATAATATTGTTATGATACTCAATAACTTTAAAAGTAAACACACCTACATTTTCTCCTTTGTTAATGAGAATAATCCTGAAAAAGACAGGTAAAATTATATCCATTTTATAGAAAAAGAAACTCTAATCATCAAAATTCATCAACTTGTGAATAGTCACTTAAACTAATTACTAAGGCAGTTCTGGAATCCAGGTCTTGACTCTCAGTCCTCCTATATTTTCTATTATAAGCCAAACTGCTTCTAAGTACAATTGTGATTTTTGTGTTTGTATTTTAATTTTAAATTAAACAAATTTGGGTAGCACCATATCTGAGTAATAATCCCTTAAGTGCTAAATTCAGTAACCTCCTTGATTTTTCTTCAGTTCTTCCTTGATATTATTATTCTTTGGTTTTTGTGACATTTATTGCTCTACCAGTTTTTCTTCTACCTTTCTGATTTCTTTTTTTTCAATTATTCTTGTTGAATTATAAACTATTTTCCATTCCCTTAATGAGTTTTCCTAAAGTCACCATCCTTAGTTCTCTTTTCTCTTTATAGCTCTTCTGGTTGAAAAAATATCTCCTTACAAGTGACCCTCCAATTTAAATATCTGGTGCTGATGTCTGCTAAACTCATCACCAACTATAATTTTCTTCTCTTCATCTTAGATGTATATTTGGCATCTCAAATTTAGCTTGTCCAAACTAGATTTCTACCTTCTACCCATCTGTGGTTCTTCTTCCTCTTTGATGTCTTACTTGGTGATCTCATCAACACTTCAGTTATCATTTCTATGCAGATGATTCTCAGATCTCTTTATCCAACTCTCTCATTGTTTCTCTCCTCTAGTCTCATATTGCAGCTATCTACTGAACATCCAAACTAGATGTCCTCAAAACAGCTTTAACTAAAAACAGCAAAACAGAACTCATTATCTTCTTCCCAAACTGTCACTCCTCTTAATTGTCTTCTTTCTGATAAGGTTACCACTACCATCACTCTGTCATCTAGGCTTGAAACCTCAATGTCATCTTTCTTCTTCACTCTCATAAAACTCACATCTATTTTCAAGACTTGTCACTTCCACCTCATGCTTGGATTATTCCAATAGCTTTCTGTTTGGTTCTCTACCTCAAGTCTCTCCCCACACTACCAGTCTTCCACTCACCTGCAAAATTGGTCTTCTCCAAGTACAGATATGACCATATTATATACCTTTTCCCCAACCATCCCATCCCCCAGTAAATTCCAATGGTACCTTATTCCCTCAAATTAAATTTAACATTTTATTTGGCCTTTAAAGCCCTTATTTCATAAGTTGGCCACATCTTAGCTTTTCAATCTTCTTATTCTTTACTCTCCTCCAGATACTCTGTGATCCAGTATTATTGATCTACTTGATATTCCTTACATATTGTATTCCATATCTATATACTATTGCTCTATCTTGATCGTCCCCAATTCCTACAAGTTTCTCACTCCTCATCTCTACCTCTTGGCTTTTTGAGCTTCAAGACTCAGCTAAACAGAAACAAACACAAAACTTCTCACTAGATACCTCTATCCTGCTAATTATCCTCTATCTCTGTACTGAACTAAATTTGAAAAAGCTATCTCTACTCCATGTTCTCATTATCTTCTAAATCTGTGGTGGCAAACTTAAATAGAAATGGATCTCTGTGAGTCACAATAGAGACTTAGAAAATAATTAAATAATTGATATTTCAAATTATTCTGAATCATTAAGTAAAAATTAAATTATCTCAATTTTTCTTTTTCTTCACTTCAAGAAGTCAGTGATATCTATATTATATTTTAGGCAGATCTTTTAACACAGTATTGAAAAATTTTAAGGTTGCTGCTTAAAGGGCAAATCAATTTGGCAGATTCAGCTATTCAAATTTGCTTTTTTGCCCTATTGGTTATATTTTATTGTATGTCTATCATCAGAATTAGTACTTTTTCCTAGCTTCTATCTTCATTGAAAGCAAATGCTCAACTTTTCAATTATTATGTTTTTCCAGTATTTCTATAATAGTAGCAAGATCTGAAATATCATTGTCTCCAAAGAAGTAAGGGCACAGGGGAGATATGTGGTGAGTGTAAGCATTATATGACATGTGTCCAATGAGAAACGATGAAGAAGTGTTGGATAAAAGATGTCATCAAACAATTGTATGATAGGAAGGAAAAATGGGCTGGTCACATAGCAAGGGCAAGGGATGGTAGATGGACAGTCAGATTGTCCCCAGGATATTCTGGTGATATCAGGAAGAATGCTTCCAATATAGTATGTTGAATAGATTCCCCCACCCCAACTCCATGTTGTACCTGGGAGATAACTTGGTTAAGAAATGCACATAATAAAGTGACATAGATGTGTCACAATCTGCATTTTTATAGAGAATTCCTAGCATTATGAGATCACAGATCTGAGTATTGAGCACATGTTCAAATTTGACTTTTAAGGGTGCTACATGGGGCAAGAAGCAGGACTGAAATTATTAGAAAATGGCACAACTGAAATACCAGTTTTCAAGTAAGTGCATTTCCAAAAAGTTGAAAAAACATATCTATAAGTTTGTAATTCTTCTGTAAATACCATTAAAAACCAAAATTATGTAAGCATATGTTGAGCACTTTTCTTTTTCTTTTTTAGTATAATGAAGACTTTGTCAATCACAGAGGTCAAATATTTTAAAATATTTAGAGGCATGATTTACATAGAGGGAAGCAAATATTTCCCAAGTTAAATATGAATGATAAATTATTGGAGTCATATTGAATTGATTCATTGCCCAGTCTAGATAGGCTGTTTTTTAGCTATTTACTCTGAGCTCATAATTAAGAAAAGGTTTATATCAATAGTACAACCATCTTGTGGCAGCCCTCTTTGTACAAAGTGACCAGAAACTGGAAACTGAGTGGATGCCCAGCATTTGGAGAATGGCTGAATAAATTGTGGTATATGAATATTATGGAATATTATTGTTCTTTAAGAAATGACCAACAGGATGATTTCAGAAAGGCCTGGAGAGACTTACACGAACTGATGCTGAGTGAAATGAGCAGGGCCAGGAGATCATCATATACTTCAACAACAATACTATATGATGATCAATTCTGATGGACGTAGCCATCTTCAGCAATGAGATGAACCAAATAAGTTCCAATAGAGCAGTAATGAATTGAACCAGCTACACCCAGTGAAAGAACTCTGGGAGATGACTATGAACCACTACATAGAATTCCCAATCCCTATATTTTTGCCTGAGTGCATTTTGGATTTCCTTCACAGGCTTATTGTACACTATTTCAAAGTCCGATTCTTTTTGTACAGCAAAATAACTCTTTGGACATGTATACTAATATTGCATTTAATTTATACTTTAACATATTTAACATGTATTGGTCAACCTGCCATCTGGGGGAGGGGATGGGGGGAAGGAGGAGAAAAATTGTAACAAAAGGTTTGGCAATTGTTAATGCTGTAAAATTACCCATGCATATAACTTGTAAATAAAAAGCTATAATTAAAAAAATAGTACAACCATCAGTATATCTTTGGAAATAATCTGAACCTCTACTTGTTGAATTCAACCTTTTCCTTATTGCTTACTCAAGCAGTTTCTGCTAATAGAAAATGAGTTCCGAATTTGTCTTGGAAAAGGTCATATAGTACATGATAGGTCACAGAATAAATACAAAAGTTGCTCTAAGCAACAAGAAGTTGCTGAAGGGGAAGGCTTAAGGAGAATTTTAGAGAGCCAAAATTATTCCCATGTCTGCTAGATCAAGATCTACTCTTCTTTATCAGAAATGCTTTCATTTGTTCAAATGCATAATTTTTGTTAAAAAAAAAACTAAAATGAAGTTTATAAGACAAGCTTTTGATTGAAATCAAATCGGATCACTAATAATATTGTAGAGTGGAAAGAGAATCATATTAGTCATCAGATTCAGTTTCAAATCCCAACCTGAGCATATGTGACAAATCATTTGACACCTTTGAGTTTCAGATACTTTATCTATAAAATGGGAGGTGAAGGGGGAGGAGGGTAATAACAGGCTATTTAAATACTCAAGAGTTATAAGGATCAAATTAAATACTATATTAAAAAATTGATATAAATATGACCTATTGTCCTTATTTACCATTTACTTTTCCAAACTGAGAATTTTCTGGCAGTATATTTTGCCTATGAATAAGTGTCTTACACTGCTTTTTTTTTTATTAAAAAAAATTTCCTCCAAATGCCTTACTAAATCCTGTTGAAGAAGAGTAGAAGATATTTATTGCATAATACCAAAAAAAAGAGCTGTAAGAATTTAGATCTTGTAGACAGGTTTTGTAGTTTAGGTAATAATTGTATTTCTTTCCTACATACTTTACTCCTAAAAGACAGACACAAGCTGCATTTTAGTTCTTAAATAATATATATTAACTTACATAAACAAACTCTAAATTCACATTACAAGCAAAGCTTTTTACCCAAATATTTTGAAGATCCACACTTTAAGGATTCATTCTTTTTCATTAATAAAGCTACTCTTATTGGTGATTAAATCTGAGTCTCCATTTGCTTCAGAAAATAATATTTGTAAGTTTGAGCGGCTCCACCCCTGTTTCCAAATTACATGGTGGCCAACTTCCTGGTGATCAGCTTCTCCAAACTTAACCAGACTAGTCTTTGCGTGATAGACATACTGTCTTTTTTTTTTTAAATCTCAAAGTTTTTCTTCCTTTGTAAGACCTACTTGAACTTCAGATTACCTATAAACCATGAATGAGACATTTGAATAGGATTTTAACTGCTTTAGTAAGTTGTAGCTTAAATATATTTTTTGTAATTTCTTTTGGAGATGTAACAATTCATGAGCATTTGTAAAAAAAAAAAAATTTTTTTAATAATAGGTTTGGAACTTTTATTCTGACCTTTAAAAAAGGTTAATCTTTTGTAAAGGGGCATACAGAATGTAACCAAATGAAACTATCATATGCTTTAATGGAATTGTGTAAATGGAAGGTTGCTTGATAGAACTTCACATACAAATGTTGTGGGGATTTTTTTTCCTGAGAAATAAGATCAATATTTCTTTATTATTCTTCTCATTCTTTATTTTTATTGACTTCAGGAAAAATAGTCCTGAAACAAAGCACTATCCTTTTATTATTCTTTTATTTAGTGTGGACTACTGCACAAATTAACTTATTTTTATAATTGAATGAAAGCATTGGCATTTAATTCATCTTCTCTGGATTCACTGAAGGCATATGACAACTCCAATAGCACACAGGACAACGGAGATAATATGTACTTTATCTTATTTAATTTCTACTGTTAGGTCTCTCTCTTTTGAAAGCCTTTCATTCCACATAGCTTGGTGATAATGAGTATTTGGTATGGAGGCATCTATTAAAATTACTGTTACTTAAATTTTTATAATTTAATGTTATGTTTGGGTCATTGTTATTATTATCTCATTCTGTTGAGAATTTTTTAAACAGCTACCCACAAATGAGAATTTATTTCAGGAATATCTGTTTACAAAAACTAGTGTTAATTTATACTTAGAAGTATATAAATACATCATCTGACAATAGACTGGAACCAATGACGACTGTTCTAGTTCCCATATAAAAATGACAGAAATGTAAACTAATACTTGAACTTTATTATATTTCCCTAAAGTGATTTCCTTTTAAAATTTCCTTTCTTCCACTCAGAACACAACTGCCCATATAAATATCAAATACAATTAATCTCATTTTCACCCTTTTTCCCCATCATGGCCATTCATTAACTCTTTTCTTGAATTTTAATCTTGAGATCATAGAAGATCTAGTCAGTGTGCTAGAGATCTTCCATTTCTTTAAATATACATTATGTATCACTGTAGCATTCCTTCTTGGTACATAACCTTCCTGCATTGTTTTCTAGTCATAAAGGTCTTAATTATGCCTTTTGTATCATATTTATTCAATTTATTAGATTTCACTTATACTGAGAATTTCAATAAATGTAGATTATTAGTTTATTTGTAGTTTTTCAGCTCATTGATAATTGGATAAATAGACATTGATAGGAGCAACTGTTAACATTTGAAGATAGTTTAAATACTATAGTTTTCTTAACTCTCTCTGCTCCATTTCCTATCACTTTGCTATAGTTGGTACCCTTGTGGAAGAAAAGAAAGAAGGGAAGAAGAAAGTAAGGAAAGAGGGAAGAAAGGAAGGATTGATTTATTAAGCACTTACTGCTTGCCAGGAACTGTGCAGTGTTCTACATATATTATCTCATTTGATGAGATTCTGCAAGGTGGGATCTATTATTATCCATATCTTACAGATGAAGAAATTGAGGCAGGCAGAGGCTAAGTTATTTGCCTAGAGTTATAGAGGTATTTGAGGCTGGATTTGAACTCAGGAATTCTTGACTCAGGCTCCTCACAATATCCATTGTACCTTTTAGCAGCTTTTGTGGAACAAAACTATAAAATATGTATTTTTTATGTATCACTGTATCAAAAAACAAACAAAAAAAAACCAGACTCCATCCATTCCTAACCCTATGGTAATAAGCCTTGCCTTGAATAGAAAACACAACTATTCTAAAGTCTATACTTAAAACTTTCCCAATTTGGTGGAACCAGGCAACTTATACTCTATTGAAAAGTCTGAACTTGAGAGGAACGCTAAAATTTTATTACAAGAGTGTTAATACAATATCCTGCTTGGAATCATGACTCCATGGGCACTTTGATAAATAATGTGAAATAATTAAGTCTGAAAAGGTAGGAAGGAACAAAATTATAGAGGACTTTAAATACCAGTTCAGACTTCTGAGTTCATTGGAGATTGCTACCTATACCTGAAACTGAGGACAAACAAAATATTACAAACTCAGGTTCATTTCTTGGTTGCCATAGGATAAAAATAGAGAAAAGTATCAGTTCTTCCTGATTCATTCAGTTTACAGTGCTTACACTGGTAATAAACTGATTTTCACTGTCTGGAGATAGGAGGGAAAAATGCCCTAGTCTGATAGTTTTAAAGATACAGTTGTTCTAGATATGCATCCAGTTTAAAGAGCTGATTCTTACTATGTCATAGAGGAATACAAAGAAGCAAGATGCATTGATATTAGTTTTTCTGAACATACTCCAGGGTCTTATTACATTCCCACTGGAAAGCTTATCATTATTGATTATGTCATTGATCAGTCCTTCAATTGTGTCTGACTCTTCTTGACCCTGTAGAATATAGCACTCCAAATTAACCATGGGGTTTTCTTGGCAAAGATTCTAGACTGGTTTGCTATTTCCTTCTCTAGTAAATGAAGGCAAAGAGTTAAATGATTTGTCCAAAGTTATACAGTTCATAAATGTCTGAGGCCAAATTTGACCTCAGTTCTTCCTGATCTCAGACCTAGTGCGCTATGCACTGAGCCCTTAATTGCCTCTGCTGGTTATTTATTACATTAAAATACTGATATCCAAAAATATTGTTTCTAGATTGTACTTAAAGAATTCATTTTTAAAAATTTATTTAAAACTAAATACAAAATAAGAAAAAAATCAAATAGATAAAGAAAAAGGAAAACAAAAAAAAGGAAAGTAGAACATCTGGAAGGATTCAAAATACATAACAATAAATTTACATTTCAAGAAAGCATTTATAATAATAAAGGCATTATATTCATGACTGTCCATCTTTGCCTTCTTGTAGGTTATTCTCTTGTTTTTCTCCTGCACATTCTTTACTTTATTCTTTTTTCCCCTTTCATCCCTCCAACTCCCGCAAGCAGGCTACAGTTAAACATGGATATATATTCACATCCATATACATATATATCTATATACACAGACACATATGTCTATATGCATAAATACACACAAAAATATACACACATACACATACATACACATTTACACTTATGTAGACATGTATCTAAAACTATTAATATGGCTGAGATATAATATAGATTTCTTTCTTGATTGAATTTTTAAGTTTGACTTTGAGATCAATGATTACTAGCCCTACTTTTTTTTCTAATAAGTTCTGCTCTTGTTCCTTGTTGTGTTTGTATATATCTCTTATTTCCTTTCTCTGCTAATTCTTTAGTTTAATTCTATTCCTCCACTTGGCTTGCTATTACTTAACCTCCCCTCACCTTTGCATCCTTCTCTTATCTTTGCCTCTCACCCTTGATCTCCCTCCCCATTTATCCCATTCCCATAAATCCACATACCCTACCCACTCCTAGTAATCTAAACACCCTTATGCATTCCACCTTATCCTATTACTACCCTTTCCCTCCCTCTTTAACCCTTTCCCATTAATCTATACACCCTTATGTTCCCCACCTTATCCTATTCTTTCCCCTCTTTTTTCTTTATAGATTTCAGAGAGTGCTAATCCCTTCGTGGTGTATGTATTGTTCCCTATGGTTTTCAGAACTATCAGACCTCCTCCCCCTTCTAATGCTTCTGTATCAAGTCTTCCTCTTCACCACATTATATAGAGTAACTACTATTTTTTTCCTTTTGCTAGACAGTTTTATTTTTTAGAATTAGGTCATAATCATCTCTGCCCAAATATTTCTTTTGAACTCCTCACTCAGGCATTGTATAACTAAAATTCTTAAAACTTAAAATGATATGTCAGTTTATATTTTTTGGAAATGTTATGGTGATTACACTAAATTTTTAAACTATTCCCCCTCCCATTACATGTAAAAACAATTTTTAACATTCATTAAAAAAAATTTTGAGTTTAAAATTTTATCCCTCTCTCTGTCCCTCTCTATTCTCTGAGATAATAAATCCTTTTATATAGGTTTTATATATGGCTTACATTAAATTTAATACTTGTCATATGCTGGTTTTAATTTATGAAATGAGAAAGTAAATTTATTGGGGAAAAGTTCATATATACGCATTAATTTATCTGTTGAATTAATAGGCTTGCTTTGATCATCAGGTATTTGCTTATAAAACTGCCTTTGGTTTACCTTTAAATGAATATTAATCATTATTTGCTCTTAAACAATGAGGACAAGCTATGGGTCAAAAACATCACCACCATCACAAAATCCTACTTTGTTCCCCTTCTGTTGGCACACTAAGAGAAACTTGATTTCTTAAAAGTTATTTAAATATGTGTTCTAAATTTTCTTTTGTTCACACATTACTTTTTTTAAAAATCAGATTGAAATATTTTGTTGATGATAGACACTTCCAAACTCTCCCTACCTAACAAAATACAGAGCCAGAATAAGTTAGTTTTTTGATTTTTAATAACATTATGCTAGATTTTAAGTCAGAAGACTTAGATTTGAACCCTAGCTATGCTACTAGACACCACTTGTGTGATCTTCAACTAGTTTCTTATTCTCTCAGTTTCCTCAGTCATGAAATGAAGGAATTGGATTAGCTTCTGTATTTTCTCTCAGTTCTATATCTGTATTTCAGAGACCTATGTGCCTTTTAACTGGGACAGTATGGTCCTAAGATTATAAGCAAACACATATTAAACAGCTACTACCTACTAAGAATTGTGCTAGACTCTGAATACAAAAAAAGAAGGAAAGGGGAAAGGAAAGGATCCTTGCTTTTAAAGATTGTGCTTTCTATCAGAGGAAACAAAATATATACATGCAAGTATATATATGTAAATTATGCCCAAGATAAATATAAAAGCAGTTTAAGGAAAGAAAGGGCAGTAATAACTAGGGGAATCAGAGAAGGCATTGAGTAAAAAGTAGCATTTTAACTAAGCTGAAGATAAAAATTTGGAGAGGTAGGGATGTGGAAGGAGTTATTTCTGCATATAAGAGATGACATGCTAATTTATAGATACAGGAGAGAGATCATCTGTTTCTGTGAAGGGCTAATTGTCCAGTTTTTCTAGAACACAATATAAATATTGTGAAATAATTGTCTGGCAAGGTATAAAGGAGTCAAATCAGGGAGGGCCTTTAACCAAGCTGAGTTTTTTGGTTAGTGGCAATAGGGATCACCAGTGAAGGTGTGAAAAAGTTAGAGACCTGGTCCACAGTTCTGTGGAGGATGTAATGGAAAGGGAAGAGAGTGGAACAATTAGGAGGACATTAGAATAGCACAAAGAAGAAAATATAAGGGACTGAATTGTAATAAGATGGTGGCTTTGTGAATAAAGATAAGACTTAATGAACTTGGCAAGTGTTTAGAAATGTTGGGGATAAGAGAGAGAGGAGTGTCAAGGTTGAATCTTATTTGTGAACCTAGATGGTGGTAGTCTTAGCCGAAATAAGGAAAGGTATGTTTGAATGAGAAATTGTAATGAGTTTCACTTTAGATAAATTAAATTTGAGATGCTGATATGGAACATCTTGATGATATCTAGCATCCAGTCGAAGATATGTAATGATATCAATGATGATGTGACTGGAGTTAAAGACATAGAAATACATAAGTATTTGGAAATCATCTATATGAAGATGAACTTTGAACCCATGGGAGCATGTAAAACAAGGAAAGAGGATAGTATAGGGAAACGAGATAAGAGTATAGAGTGTTAGAGGGCAGAAAGCAGATGATAAATCAGAAAAGGAGACTAAGAGTTCTGATAAGCATGAAGATTATCAGAAGAAAACAGTATCACAGAATAGAAAAGAGAAGAAGGTATCTAAGTTGAGGGTAGGTTGATCAACAATGACAAAAGTAGGAAAGAGGTCAAGAAGGATGAGGAGTGAGAAAAGGTTATTAGGCATCTATAATAACTTTTGAAAGACTGTGTTTCAGCTCAATGGTAGGATCTGAAATTTCATTACATGACATTGAGAAATGAATCAATATTGAGGACTATATAACTTTAAAATATGAATATAATTTAAAAGTAACTACAAAGGATATCTGTATATAGAAATGGGAATCTTTAATTTACAAATGACTCTCATGCATATAATCACTGCCTCAATCCCTACCATCTCCCTTTGACCTGAGTAGGGGAAAGGAGAACCTAATCATGTTTGGTGCATAGTAGACATTTAAATATGTATTGGTTGGTTAATTGGTTTTTAAAATTTGTAAGTTTAAAAGAAGAAGAAAATAGAAAAAATTGTGAAAATCAGGAATGACTTAGCAATGGTTAGAATTGCAAAGAAACATATTTAAGGTTGATATAGGGAAAATTTCCTAATAATTAGAGCTATTACCTGCAGAAATAACAGAAGATTATATAATATATACATTAGTGTGATCAGGTCATTGTTTTCTTTCTGAAACTCAGTATATGCAGAGTAATTTTCAAAGTTAACAAAGAAGAATGCAAATTAAGTTCCTAATTAGATTGACTGAATAATCTAGTAATACTGAGTCTACTTTGAGGTTTTAGTCTTTAAAATGTGGTGAAACAAGAACACACAAAATCAATGCAGTTAGAATTACAAGGGAAACAGTTAATTGGGAGAAAATTGCTGCAAATTTTTCTAATAAAGATTGGATGAGTCTCTATCGTATATATATATATATATATATATATATGTTATTTATATAAATATGTAGACAAGTTCTCTAAGAAGGAAGACTACCTTGTATACTTTAGTTATTAGTTATAATTATTTAGTATAAAAGACAGATATCCTCTACAGAATGTTTGTTTTCTCTTATACATTGCCTGAAATTTCGGTTATTAGGATTTAATAACCTTGTGTATGTGTGTGTGTGTGTACGTGCGCGCACCCGCAGGTGGAGGGAGCAGAAGAGGGGCGGTGTTGGATGGCCTGCTTGGATGCCATTGATATGGTCAATTGAGAGAAATATGTTAGAGCTTTTATTTCCAGAATAAATATACATATTTTGTGGAAATTAAATACTGTATGTCTCTTGTGCTTTTAAATTAGATAAAACATAAAGCTGAACCAGTACTAAACTATATGGTAAAACAGAAATCATCAAAACCATTTGATACTAGCAAAGAAATAAAGAATAGTGGATCAGTGTAATAGGTTAGGTTCATAAGACACAATAGTCAATAACACTATAACAATCTAGTGTTTGATAAGCCCAAAGACTTCAACATCTGGGATAAGAACTCACTATTTGACAAAAATTGCTGGGAAAATTAGAAAATAGTATGACGGAAAGAAGACATTGACCAAAACCTAACATCCTATATACTAAGATAAGATCTAAATGGTTTCACGATTTAGATATAGTGATACTGTAAACAAATTAGGAGAAAAAGAGACAGTGTACCTCTCAGATCTGTGGAAATGGAATTTATGACCAAAGAAGAACTAGAGAACATTATGAAATGCAAAATAATGTTGGTTATATTAATTTTTTAAAAATTGTAGAAACAAAACTAATGCAGTCAAAATTAGAAGGGATGCAGAAAACGAGGAAAAATTTTGTAAACAATGTTTCTTGAAAGATAAAAGGCTTCATTTCTAATGTATATAGAGAATTGACTCAAATTTATAAGAATATAAGCCATTCTCCAATTGATAAATAGTAAAAGGATATAAACAGATAATTTTCAAATGAGGAAATTAAAGCTGTTCATAATCATATGAAAAAAATACTCTAAATCACTATTGATAGGAGAAATGCAAATTAAGACAACACACCTCTCAGATTGGCAAATAAGACAGGAAAAGATAATAATAAATGGAGACAAAGTGGGAAAACTGGGACATTAATACATTGTTAGTGGTAAAGTGAGCTGACCAGCCATTCTGGAGAGCAATTTGGAACTATGCCCAAAGGGCTATCAAACTGTGCATACCCTTTTATCCAGCTTTGTCTCTACTGGGTCTGTATCACCCAGAGATCATAAAAATATGCAAAAAGTTTATAGCAGCCCTTTTCATAGTGTTCAGGAACCGGAAATTGAGTGAATGTCAATCATTTGGGAAATGGCTGAATAAGTTATGCTATGGGAATGTAATTGAATATTATTCCATAAGAAATGATGAGAAAGCTGATTTCCGAAAAGCCTGGAAAGACTCAGCATGAACTGATGCTAAGTGAAATGAGTAGAACCAAGAGAACATTATACATAGCAAGATTATATGATCAACTGTGATAGCCTTAGTTCTTCTCAACAATGAGGTGATTGAAGAGAATTCCAATAGACTTATGATGGAAAAAGCTATCCAAGTCCAGAGAGAGAACTATGGAGAGAGAACTATATGTGAATCACAGCACAGTATTTTCTTTCTTTTAAAAAAAATAAAGTCCTTTATTTCATTGAATACCCATTCCTCCCCTGAATGATTATATCCAGTTTTAGGGGGTAGGTGATTCTTCATTGTTATCCTAGATTTTTTGGCTTCTGGAATATCATATTCCAAGTCCTCCTAGCCTTTATTATTGAAGCTGCTAAATCTTATGTTGTCTTGACTGTAACTCCATGATACTTTGTTTCTTTCTGGATGCTTGTCACATTTTTTCCTTGATCTGGGAGCTATGGAAATTGGCCATAATATTTTTGGGAGTTTTCATTTTGGAATCTTTGTCAGAAAATGATCAATGGATTCTTTCAGTTTCTATTTTACCTTGTGGTTCTAGAATATCAGGGTGGATTTGCTTGACAGTTTCTTAAAAAATGATACCTATATCCAGGTTAGTTGTTTTTGCTATGAGATATTTTACATTCTTTTTTTTCATCTTTTTTTTGGTTTTGTTTCATTGTTTCTTGATTTCTCATAAAGTCATTAGCTTCCATTTGCTCAATTCTAATTTTTAAGGAATTATATTCTTTGGTGAGCTTTTGTACCTCCTTTTCCATATGTCCAATTCTGTTTTTAAAGAATTGTTTTCTTCAGTATATTTTTTCTATTTAGCCAATTCTACTTTTTAAGGAGTTTATTTTTTTTCTTCATTGAATTTCTGTGCCTCTCTTTCCATTTGACTATCTTCTTTTTAAAGATATTTTGTACTTAAATAGCTTTTGTACTTTTTATATTTCCTTTTTCATTTGTCCTAGTTTACTGTTTTTTTTTCTTTCCAGGTAATTTATTTTGCTTTCAGTGCAAATTTCTTTTTTTAGTGTAGTAAGTTTATTTTAATACACATTGCCTTATGAATCATGTTGGGAAAGAAAAATGCGAATAAAAGGGAAATGGGAGAGATAAAAAAAGAAAAAAGAAGTAAGCATCGCATAATATTGATTTAGATTCAGTCTCCTTAGATCTTTTTCTGGATGCAGATGGCATTTTCTATCCAAAGTCTATTGGGATTGCTTTGGATCACTGAACTGCTGAGAAGAATCAAGTCTTTCATAGTTGATCATCACACATTCTTCCTGTTATAGTTTACAATTCCTGGTTCTGCTTGTTTCACTCAACATCAGTTCACGTCAATCTTTCTAGGCCTTTTTATAATCAGCTTTTTCATCGTTTTTTATAAAACAATAAATATTCCATTACCTTCATGTAGTACAGCTTGTTCAGTCATTCCCCAGTTGATGGGTATCTACTCCCTTTCTAGTTCTTAGCCACCACAAAAAGAGCTGCTTTATAGCATAAAAATAAATAAATATAAAATAAACATAAACATAAAAATGTTTATACATTTTTGCACATATGGATCCTTTTCCCTCCTTTATGGTTTTTTTTTTGGGGGGATACAGACTCAGCAATGGCACTGCTGGGTCAGAGGGTATGCAATATTATAGTCCTTTGGGTATAGTTCCAGATTCATAGCATAGCATTTTCACCTGTGCTGTTGCTGCTGCTGTTGTTTATTTGCTTGTTTTTTTTTTCTTTTTCATTTCCCCACTTTGATCTAATTTTGTGTAGCATGATAAATTTGGAAATATGCTTAGAAGAATTGCATCTATATTGGATCACTGGCTTTTTAGAGGAGGGAGGGTCGTAATGAAGGAAGGAAAAAAATTTGGAACACAAGGCTTTGTGAGGGTAAATATCTTTGCATGTATTTTGAAAAGTAAAAAACTATTATTATTTTTAAAAAAAACATAAAGGGTTGGAGAGTATAAAGCAATCTTTAAAGAAATATTAATACCGAAAAACAAATTCATAAAATAATAAGAATTTTGGATTTGGAGAGAACTTCAGAAGGCATTTATTTCAAATCTATAACACACCTGACAAATGATTATAAAACTTCACCTTTAAAATTCCCACTGAAGGGGAAATCACTACTCACTCTAGGAGTCTATTAATTTAACAAACATTTTTAAGTATTTGATATAAGCAAAATCCTATGAAAGAATTAGAATTCAATGTAATCTCATCCAGATTCCAATCAAATAGTGCTATTTGAATAATGCTGATTTTTAGAAAGCTTACTTTATGTTGAACTAAATTCTTCCTTACAATAAGCCAGTCTTCTTTCTTATAGATTCTACTTGTTCTTTTCTGTGAAACCAAGCTGAATAAAAGTATTAATTCTTCACCCACAAAAAAGCCCTCCAGATATTTTATATCTCCTATCATCTTCACATAAGCCTTTTTTTTTAGATTAAAAATCTATACTAATTTGCTTGTATGGCAAATTTTTTTTTAGTACTCTCACTATCTTTGTTATCATCCTTTGGACTTATTATAGTGTATGTGTTTCTCTTCTAAAATATAGTGTACCTTAGTGATAAGATATGTAATGACCAGACCAGAGTTCATATAGATTATCACTTTCCTCATTCTGTGAACTGTATTTTTAATAATGAAGTAATTTGATTGCTAGAACCCATAATTTACTTTTGCAAAACAGTTATATATCTACTGTCTTCTGCTATGGAATTGAAGTTTAGATCTTTATCTTTATTCAATTCCAATAATAGCTAGCATTTATTTAGACTATAATCTCATTTGATTCTCACAACAACATTGTAAAGTAGGTGCTATTATAAGCCCCATTTTACAGCTCTTCTTTATTCAAAGTTCTCCATAGTATTTACCATGCCACCAATTCTAGCTTGTTCATATTAATCCACCATTATGGCTTATTGAGATAACTTTGGACTCCAATTCTGTCATCCATAGTATTTATGTTTTGTTCAGTGATGTCCAACTCTTTATGACCCTGTAAGGGGTTCTTTTGGCAAAGATACTGAAGTGATTTGACATTTCCTTCTCCAGTGCATTAAGGCAGAGTAAGTAACTTGCCAAGGATCATACAAGCTAGTGAGTGTCTGAGGCCAGATTTAAACTCAGGTCTTCTTGACTCCAGACCAAGCACACTGAGCTACCCAGCTGCCTTTATATAGTATAGAGGTCATGCTATTACTATCTGTTAACTCTTTAAGATCTTTGGAATATATAATTATAGATTATGTAGGAGTTTTGAATAAATAATCCATAGGGTTCCATTCAACTCTAAAATTCTATAATTCTGTGATCCTCTAGAACTAGGCCCAAACCTAGAGGAAAAGAGTTGGAAATAAGTATTTATATAGCACCCACAATGTGCCAGACAACATGCTAAGAATTTTATAAATATTATTTCATTTGATCCTCTCAACAACTCTGGGAAATAGAGGCTGTTATTGTCTCCATTTGAGGAAATTGAGGCAGATAGAGGTTAATTGACTTGCCCAGAGTTACATAGCTACATAGCTGGGAATCATCTGAAACCAGATTTGAATTTAGGTTTTACTGACTCTAGCCACCGATTTACTTACCTACCTCTAGGGAGTACAATGAATTTGAAGTAAGAAGACCTGACTTCATGATTATGGATGGATGAGCCATTTCATCTCTCTGGATCTTGGTTTCCCAAATTGTAAAATAATATTATTAGGTTAGATTGCCTCTAATTTCAAGGCTCAATCCTATAATAATGATCCTTTATATTTTATAATACTTTATACTTTCCAGAGTCCTTTCATACATATTATCTTATTTATCCTTAAGAATATTCATCAGTAGCACAATATCTTACACACTTATATGTTATGGTTTACAACATACTTTAGAGCCATTTTCTTATTTGATCATTAAGATTTTTATATGTACCAGTAAAGGAAAGAAAAATTATTTATATTTTGTAAATAAAAAATACTGATGATGCTTACCATATAAATCTAATAATAGTATTATTAGAATTCTAATTAACTAGTACCCCAGTAATTAGAGTTCTAATGATAAAACAATTAATAATAAGATCATAATAGAATAATAACATATCCAGCTCTTCTGACTCCTATTTCAGTTTCATTTTCATTATCATGAATAGGAAATAACTTAATGACAGCAACAGAAGCAAGCATGAAAATGAAGTAAATGGAACAAAGATTAGAAGTTCTGTATACTTTAATCTTTGCATTGCAACAGAAGCTCAATCAATTTATAGCATATGATTTTAGGATAAATATTTTTTCATATTCAGTTTTTATTTAATTTTCCCAGTGTAAAAGAGGCATATGAGTATACCCAATATAAATTTTCTCCAAATATACATATGTTAGTAAACTGTGATTTCATTGGTTTGGAGGTTGCTTACCTCAATACAAATTGACATTTCCCTATTCATTGTGTTAAATATTCATTAAATAGTGATTTTTTTTTAAGGTGAGTTTATATGGCCAAAAAACTCCCAAGAAATTCATTTCAGGTTGCCAGTTTCCCAATGATGAACCTCTCCAAACCTTCTTGGACAACAGGCATATATACATGCCTTACCTCAAAGCCTCTGTAGCTTGGTGGGTCCTGGTAAAGTTTGTGTTCTGCTGGCATAATATTAGTACCTGAACTATCCCTATTAAGTACTGAGCAATAGGAGGAAGAATCAGTAAAAAAAAAAAATTTCGTCTAGTTTAGGGGCATTTTGTCATATTTTTCTATATCCTTTGATTTAGATGACAGTGCTTCTGCTGCAAGTAGCATGGAAGTAACTGATCGAATTGCCTCTCTGGAGCAGCGAGTCCAGATGCAAGAAGATGATATTCAGCTGCTCAAATCAGCTCTGGCTGATGTAGTCCGACGCTTGAATATTACTGAAGAACAACAGGCCATGTTGAACAGAAAAGGACCTACCAAAGGTAAACATTTCAGATATTTGCATTGTAACATAATTAATTTGTATGGACTTTTTCTATATTTTTAATAGACCATGCTTTTAGATGTGTGTGTGTGTGTGTGTGTGTGTGTGTGTGTGTGTGTGTGTGTATAATACCCCAATGACCAAAGTACACAATGATTTTGTTTAAGTCAAAGTGAATTCTGGCTATTATATATACCCTTCATTGTGATAAGTGTATCATTAAAAATCTCCATCTCTTTGGAGAATATTGATTTGTCCTTTTAAAAGCTGAACTAAAACTTTACCCCTCTAGTAAATCTTTCTGATTAATATTTACCAACTCTAAGGATGATAATAAAAATAAGCATGTTTTAAGTTTCACAAAAGCTCTTAACTAAATAATGCTGTGAAATTATTTGTGCAAGAATTACTAAATCCATTTCTAGGGAAACCGAGACTTAGTGAGGGAACTTATCCACAGTCACATTATACTTGATTAGCTCTCAGATAGTTTATGGCTAAGAACTTTTAAAATTCAGACAAACTTAAATATAAATAAGTTTAACAAATTATTTCACAGAATATATGCATATATATGTATACTTTTTTGGAGTGAGGTTGAAGTGTTATTAAAATTATTGGCTCCATTTTTACACATTGATTGAAGTTAGCAGTAAATTAATTCTTTTTTTTTCCCAAGATAATTATTGCTGGGTACTCAAGGCAGATTTTTAAAATTTAAACAATCTTTTAAAGTTTTTTTAACTTGTTTTCCAAATTATAAAGTAATGTATAACTAAGATTATTTTAAATACTCTTGTTACTACTCAGCACTTTAGGAACAACATGTAGTATACTGCTTTGTATACCACCTCATATGCACTTGGATTCAGGTGCTTACATGTCTTTTATAGTTAATCTAAGGAAGTAACATAATATTAGTTCTCCATACTATCAGTGTGATTGTGAGCAATTTACATAACCTCTCTTGAGCCTCAATTTCCTTATCTTTAGAAGGAAAGACTTCTAAAGATTCTGTCATCTCTAAATTTATTTTCCTATAATCTTTGTTTTCTTTTAGCTCTAAATCCTATAAACCTGTGAAACTCAATCCTTAGAGTTATATTGATTCTTTGTGTGTGTGTGTGTGTGTGTGTGTGTGTGTGTGTGTGTGTGTGTGTCATTAATTTTAACTATTTAGGTTTTTATGGACTTTATAACTCAATTGAAGGGAGAAAATATTACATTATTCCTCATATCCCAAGGTATCTGTTTTTGGACTTATTAACTAAAAAGAATTTTAGATTTTTCTTGCTTTATATAAGTTCATGAAAATTTAGTATGGCTTCTTTTCCTTTTTACTTATGCTTCCATTTACACATTTTCTATTACTGGTAATATTAATAGCCCTATTAATTCATAGATCAGAATATGACTAAAAAAGCGTCTGCTGGAGAGGCTGATAAACATGTCAGTCCTGCTATTTCAGGTAAGACATCAAAAAAAAAAACACAATTTGGAAAATAAATTAACAGCCACTGACAATTGCATAATATGATTGATTTAGTAAGCTATTAAATTAACACCTAACATTGTAAAGTTCTCTCACAATTTGCAATATTTTAAAATCACCTTTTAAAAGAATTACTAAAGTCAGATAAAATAATAAACAATATAATTAATAAATAGATGCTTTGGCCAAGTCAGTCACAATTACAGTTTAATAAATTTGATTCAGCAGATAATTTAATTCCTGCTATGTGCAAGGTAATGAAATCAGTTCTTGATTTAGCTTTTGTGTAAATATAAAAGATAACTTCCTAATGATTACAGGGGTCCAAAAGTGAGATGAGTTTCCTCGATAAATAGTGAGTTTTCCATCATATAAAATCTTCACATGTTTAAAATTTTATACAGGAGGTTCCTTCTTGGGTATGGATTTGACTAGTAGACTTCTTAAGATCCTTTCCAATTCTGTCTTAGTCACTTGAAAGGGGAGTCCCTTTTAATCAAGATTAGATTTGATTTTCTAACTAGTCTGAAGTATAATGTGATATGTTTAACTTCAGACTTTTATGAGATACTAAACCCACAAGACTGAACAAGGATTTGTTAGGTAGAATGAGTCAGAAAACAAGACTCAAGTCTCAGACTCTTTGCTATAATTGATACTGAAGATGTCATTTATTTTTTTGAGGAAGAGAAAGATAAGAATTGGGTAGTAGAATGAATCAAAATCCTGGTTAACTAAACTTAAGGTTTTATAACAAAATGCAGTGAGGATCTGACCTTGTTTTTCTATTTTTTTTAAAACATTATTATCTTCCTCTTTCCTTTTATACTAAATCCCCTGAATGATAAAAAACGTTTCCTTTATATTTGGTTAACTTTATTTGAAAAGCCAGAATTTTATCAGTTTTTTTAAAATTACTTGTCCTCTCCCTTTAGGTAATAGGGAGCTCTATAAAGGACTATTTCTTAAGTACTAGACCTGTTACTTCATTGATCTAAGGAAATTTTCAGTGAGAACACTTTCTCTATCAATGCATATCATCATTGTCTCTGCAACTTATAGTCTTATCAAGTTGCCTAAAGCACTGAGAAATTAAATGATTTGTTCAATCATAAAGTCAGATTTGGAAATCTTGTTTCAAAGATAGGCTTTCAACCTGGATTTTTTTGGCTTCTTCTTCTATCCACCATGCCACTGATTCTACAGGAAACCTAAAAATTGTTGATAATAGCCAATAACCATTTTAAATAGATCTAGTCAGTAAAAAAAAAATTAAATTCTTATATAACTTTTTAATGCAACTTTAAAATGTCAAACTTCAGAAAGCTAGAGTGAATTGATTCACATGTTTATGTTGTTTACATTAAAATTAGTTTTCTGTACAGATTATAGGTAGGTTTTTTGTTTGTTTATTTTGTACTTAAAAGTACCATTTCTCAACCTGGTCCTAAACTATTTCAATGTCATAAAAATTATTTTACTTTGGGAAGAGCATCAATGTATGATAATAGTTTGTTTTGCTGAGGCAATTGGGGTTAAGTGACTTGCCCAGGGTCACACAGCTGGAACGTGTTAAGTGTCTGAGATCACATTTTAACTCAGATCCTCCTGACTTCTGGGCTGGTACTGTATCCACTGTGCCACCTAGCTGCCTCAATAATAGTTCTTAATATGTAGAGAAGATGTGAATCTTTATGAAAGAAACTAGACCTAGGTGCTTTATGTTTAATTTGACTTTAAAATCAAGGGTGTCACATGAGACTGTTATGGCATGATCTGCTCCTGGATACTCACCACTCCCAAAACTTAACCTTTAGACAGAAAAGATTTTAACATCAAATTCCTGAGTCAAAATGCTATTACAGAATGCTAAAGCTCAAAAAGATTTACTAAAATGTCCAGTTGTTCTGGTCCACTATAAATATTCTACACTGCCTAAAATGAAAATACTTTTTCATGTGAGATTGACCGTAATGCATTTGCATATTCACAATATCATAATCACATAATTTCCATGATCACAGAAATAGAAATTTTGCATTAATTTTGAGAAGGCTTTATTGTGTCAAGGATGAGTATTTTCCCATATCGTTTTGCAGCTTATTTTGTAGGTAAGGAACTAAGGCAAAAAAGATTCAGTGACTTGTCAATGATCACACAACTAGTAAGTTTCCTGAGGCCAAATTTGAATTCAAGTCTTTCTAACTTTAGGCCTAGCACTTTATCCATTGCATCCCATGCGTCCCTATGTTATCTTGCTTTTTGGTCCGACTGTTATTATTAATGGTTAACATGTATAGGGTATATAAGAGTTGCAAGTTCTATACATCTATATGATACTGTTTAATCCTTATAATTACTATGAGGAATGTGTTATTATTTTAATTTATCTGCAGACAAGGAAATAGAATTTGAGAAATTGACTTGTGCAGAATACATAGCGAATAAGTGTTTATACTAGATACTATCTCAGGTCTTCCTAACTTCAAATCCAGGACTCTAACCACTGTTACCTAGTGGCCACCTGTTTTCTTCAACTGAAGGAACTAAAAGTGTTTAAGCTAGAGAAAGGAATTTTTAGAAATAATGTAATAGTTAACTTTAAATATATAAAAAGAACTTATGTTGAGGAAAAAGATTAGATTTATTGTGTATGTCTCTAATAGATAGTATTAAAATCAAAACATAGATGTTAGAAAGATTATTGTTTCAGAATAAGGAAACTCCATGTTACAATTTGAGCTTCTAGATGGTTTTGATGAGATCTAGATTTGGGGTACCTAAATGAAATTAAGGTTTAATTGAGGTCTAGTGGCAGGTTCAGGGTACAGGGAATCAAATAGAGCTCCCCTACAACTCCTTTGGATTCAGCACAAGGATATGGAGTTAAATGAGGTCTAGTAGTGGCGCAAGAGTCCCCTCTATAGGAATTTACAGACCCAAAAACCTAGATTGATAAAAGAGGTTTATTATGGGGTTTGGATGTAAGGTTAAAGTCTAATTAAGGAAATAGATGAAGGTAGAGATAAGAGGGCACCAGAAACAGGATTCCAGTGGGCAGAGAGTCCTTGGGATGCATAGCTGGCATGGTTTGACCCAATGCAAAGAGAGAACTCCAGCTTGACTCTTTTATAATGAGAGATTTAGCTAAAGGAGCCTGTGGGTGAAGTCCCAAGTTGGCTCCTCGATGGATTTCAGTGGGGGCTTGAATTTGCTTGGTGGGGGTTGGGAAACCTGAGCAGATCATTAGAAGGGGGCTAGGACAGCCCAAGTTAGCTCAGATCCCATGGGGGCTGGGAGAGCCCAAGTTGCCTCAGATTCAGATGGGGGCTGGGACAGGCCCAGATCTCCTATTGGAATTCAAAGGGGTGCTTTTGACCAGGATTTGTAAATCAAAGGTCCTCGCTTCCTGGATTGATGATGCATCAGCTAGGAGGGGCTGAGAGGAATCTGAATCACAAATCAATCTGAAAGGACTAGTTTCTTAAAGGGACCACAAGCCACATCAGTTTGAGCTACCTAGTGAAGTAGTAAATTCTCTGTAACTGAAGATTTTCAAGAACTTTTAGATATCTCAAACTGAATGTCTAGTAGACATCTTAAAACTCATTATATCCAAAATGGAACTTATTCTCTTTCCATTATGCTCTCTCTAACTCCTGCCTACCACAACTACCTATTGCAGAAGGCAACACCATCTCCCCAGTCCTTTAGGACTATAGCCTGGATTCCTCAATATCTCTCAACTAGGTCTCCTTCCCTACTCTGACATTGCTAATACTTTAGTGCAGGAGCTCATCATATTACCTGGATTACTGTAATAATCTGCTTGTGGGTTTGCCTACCTCAAGTCTCTCCCCATTCCAGTCCACTCTCCACTAAGCCAGGAAAGTGATTTTCCTAAAGCATAGGTCTAGCCATGTCACCTTCAACCCCAACATTCCATTCAACAAATTTCAGTAGTTTTCTATTGTCTCCAGGAGCAAATATAAAATATTCCGGCATTCTAAACCCTTCATAACTATGTTTCCAGTCTTCTTACAATCTTATTCCTTGACATGTATTCTTCAGTCTAGTGACACTAGCTGATCCATAAATAAGAGATTATCTCACTGTTCTTTGACTATTCCCCATGCTTAGAATTCCCTCCCTCCTCCCCCTGACTGCTGACTTTCCTCACTTTCTTTAAGTCCAAACTAAAATTCCACCTTTTACAGGAAGCCTTCCCCCAACTTCTCCTAATTCCAGTGCCTTCTTGTGAATTATCTCCTGTTTATCTTGTATATTACTTGCATTGTATATATTTGTTTGCATGCTGTTTCCCTCAATGGATTATAAGCTCCTTGAAGGCAAGAATCATCTTTTGCCACTTTTTGTATTCCCAACATTTAGCATAGTGCCTGGTACCTAATAAGCACTTATTATGTGTTTGTTGATTGTTTGATTGAATAGGCTAAATGATCCCTTGTAGAAAATGTTGGATTAATTGATTTAGGTATAGTTTAGATGACCTTTAACATTTAGAATCATAGTATAGGTATAAGAATTTATCAGTCTGCTTCAGATCTTCATGATTTATGCTGCCTTATGACTTTCATACAAATACAATGAATAAAAAACTTTCAATACTTAACGATGTGCCAAGCATTCTCCTTAACTCTGGATTTAGCTATATAAAAACAAAGACAGTCCTTGCCATCAAGGAGCTTATGTTCAAATAGAAGAAACAACACACATAGAGGAGTGATATCAAAGGAGGGATTCAAAAAATTATAGGCATAATAGGTCACAAGGGAGTAGAATAACATATCTTTTCTAGTTCATTTGGTCATTGTTTATTGCTCTAGAACTGGAGAGCAACTGAGGAATTCTTCCATAGATATGAAGAGACAGGAGAGGATGATGTGAAGAAAAGGATATTCTCATAGTGGTAAGGAGGCTATGGAGATGACCACAGAGGAGGGAGTTATGTGAAACATGGTTAGACTTTCTTTCCTAGTTTTAAGAGAGACAACTCATCATTTAGGAGAGTAGTGCCCCAGGGCTGCAATTCTTCCAGAGCCTGGTCTCCTGAATGGATACAGAAGCATTTGGTGAAGAGGCCATGGAGGAAGTAACCAGATAGGAGTGAGATTTTTAAATATATAATACTTTCATTTGATTGAATCCAGATGTTAAAATTCTCCTTTTCCCTTTTTGGATTACTAAATCCCTAATCCTCAAGAACAAAACACTATCTAAAAACTTCAATTTTGAGAAGAACAGTTATTTCACAGATGGTGGTACTTCTTTCACCAAAGTAAATCAGAGTTCCTCTATACTTTAATATATAATATTTTATATATAATATATATATAAACACCTTCTATTAGCCACTTCTCTGGTGGTGAGTTTTTCTGGGCTTAGCTAGATTGATCCTTAGATCAATTCATCATCTATTAGCTAAATTGGTTGTTTAGCACACAGCTTATTTCTAGCCCACACTCAAAATCTTTTTGTCTTGACAGAACCTGGTAAAATCTGTGCTCTGCTGACATAGCCTTCAAAAGGCTGACACAGCCTTCAAAAAATTCAGTTGCTTCCATACTATAATGAGGCACTGGAGTAGGACAGTAATAAAGAATCCTTTGAATAAAAAAACTCAGAAATCAAAATAACCCATAAGATCTTAGAAACTGTTTCTTTAATTCTAGCTTTTTATGAGTATGAAATTGAGCCTGGGGCCCTTCAGAATACTTTTTTCTTTATAAAGGGTTAATCCCTAGAAATTGTTTATCCATGAATAAATCTTTTTACTCAAGTATGTATGGTACTTATTCACATTTGATGCTCTATGATATTTTTATATCTTTATATATTTGAGACTCTTCCTCTTTAGAAAAAACTGCATTGGGAGGTGAGATTTTATGATTTAATATTTAGTTATTTTGATAATGATAAGATAAACATAAGGCAAAATTGTATATCTGATTAAAATTAAAATTATAGCATCTTTAATAAAAACATGTTTAGATGGTGATTAATTACAAAGTGCTCTTTTTATAACAACCATATGAATGAAGTAGTTACTGCAGTTACTAGTTATTATTTACTATTTTGCAAATAAGGAAACTCATGCTCAAATACATTGTGTCTATAGTCACATGGCTAATGAGTTTTAGATCAGGGACTTGAACCAATGTTTTCTAATCCATGTACAATTCTCTTTCTACTGGACTATAAGAGAACAATAATTAGGCCCTGCCCCAGTGGGAGTATTTCCAGTTTCATTGTTATTCTGAAAGTGTTTTCTAGTAAAAAGGCTCTCTTTCTAAGCAAGATGATAGTGGTCTTCAGAAAAAGAAATAAGACTAGATTCAAACTGTTCACTTCCCCCATTCCCCTTTCTCCCACAGATAATATAAGAATTTTTCAAAGGAACCACTTTGGGGCATTTGAAGATTATAGATTCCATTGGAAGTTTTTAACACTTCATACTGGTTGTTTATCTCTGGTTGTTTTGTACTCACTATTTCTTTACTAATTAAACATCTTATTCTTCTGTTTATAACTCAGAAATTTAACCTGAAATCTAACTAACAAAATATATTTGAAATGCATCCTGCTCTGGAAACAAGTTTCTAATTCCTAATATAGTATCTTTGTTTCTTTTTTAATGTCATGTCTTCTCTTTAAAATTACAACAATCGTATATGCTTTTGATGTTAGTCAGCAGCTTAACAAAGAAAACTAAACAGAAAGGTATGACGAATGCATATTGTATGAATATGTTTTCATGCCTTTAAAAATCTTCTTTCTTTTTATTTCTTTATTTTCTTGGGTGACTGCAATTAGAATGCATTCATGCTGTCCTTTGTTGTTTAAAACTGTTGCTGGGTATCCCTAGGATTTGGAATCTGGTGTTTCCTTTCTTTAGAAGAATGTTTTAAATTATTCAGATTTAGTGTTTATATAGAATATATATTGGATTGAGGAAAAGAAAGATGAAGATTGATCAGTAAACGTCTAAAGAACCAATTGGAAAAATATACAAATAGTTCATAGGGTATCATTACCTTTGTTGCTTTATTCTATATAAAATATATAGGAAAAAAATTTTAATGTAGGGTTTTTTTGAATAAGGCAAGAATGGCATTTTTTGGATTGATTATGAATCATACATTTTAATTCAGGAAGGGATGTTTCCAGAGAAATTGGCTTCCAGAAATCTTCCAAAATAAGAATTATTTGTAACTGGATGGACATGTAGCATAATTATTATTATTATTATTATTTTTATTATAATAACTTTTTATTGACAGAACCCATGCCAGGATAATTTTTTATAACATTATCCCTTGCACTCACTTCTGTTCCGATTTTTCCCCTCTCTCCCTCCACCCCCTCCCCTAGATGGCAAGCAGTCCTATATATGTTGAATATGTTGCAGTATATCCTAGATACAATATATGTGTGCAGAACCAAACAGTTCTCTTGTTGCACAGGGAGAATTGGATTCAGAAGGTAAAAATAACCTGGGAAGAAAAACAAAAATGCAAACAGTTTACATTCATTTCCCAGTGTTCTTTCTTTGGGTGTAGCTGCTTCTGTCCATCATTGATCAATTGAAACTGAATTAGGTCTCTTTGTCAAAGAAATCCACTTCCATCAGAATACATCTTCATACAGTATCGTTGTTGAAGTATATAATGATCTCCTGGTTCTGCTCATTTCACTTAGCATCAGTTCATGTAAATCTCTCCAAGCCTCTCTGTATTCATCCTGCTGGTCATTTCTTACAGAACAATAATATTCCATAACATTCATATACCACAATTTACCCAACCATTCTCCAATTGAAGGACATCCATTCATTTTCCAATTTCTAGCCACTACAAAGAGGGCTGCCACAAACATTTTGGCACATGCAGGTCCCTTTCCCTTCTTTAGTATCTCCTCGGGGTATAAGCCCAGTTAGTAGCACTAGCATAATTATTTTTAGTATTTCCATTTATCATCTATATATTAGCAAATAAAAATTTAGATTGTAATTCTGTTTACTTAACACAAAATGAAATCAAATTAGATATTTCTAGATATCTTTTAGTTTTGACATTATATAGCTTTATGATTTTAATATTCTTTTTATTCTAATATTCAATGTTCTGCAGCCCTAAGGCTCTTTCCAGTCTTAAATGTTATGTCCAAAGTAGAAATCTTGGACCAAAAAAAAAAGGTTTTGGAAAGGTGTGCTGAATGATGCAATGTGTAATTTCTTTCTTTTAAGAAACTTCAATGTATTCAAGTTTTTCATAGAGAAGCCTCTCTTTATTTAAGATTTAGAATAAATTTTATTTATTTTTGTTCTTTATGTCATGTGGAAGGTGAGTGCCCATTGAACATTTGACACTTTGCTAAATCTTACTTTATCTTCATTTACAACTGTTTTGATTAGAATCCACTTCTCTTCTGTTAGGGGATTCAAATAATCTATATTTCCTCTATGTTGATAATTTCATAAAGCTAGTTATAGAGATTTCTAATCAGTCATCAAATATTTGCTGAACATTTAATATATGATCAGGACCGTGTAAAGAGGCAAGAAGAATCTCTTTATTGACTGCCTAGAAAAATGCAGGAGGAGGAGAAAAATGCAACATCAAAGTTGCACATCCTGTGCAAAAAGGCTTTAGCCTTTCCTTAGTTCCTCTATCATATCATAGTTCCCCAAAATGATTGTAGTCGGACACTCATCTTTTAGAATTTTAAAAATAAGGGTTTGAAAGAATTACATTGTTGGCTATATAGATCATTTATAATACTATAATCAAGAATAGATTTATGAGTATAAATTGAAACAACTCTTTCTACATGGGCAAAACCCATTTCAAATAATTTATTTCAAATGGTGGACATTGACACTGAAGTTATTCTGAAGTATTTTTAATTTTCAGATCAGTGAGATTAATTAAACTCTTCTGGTATCTTTAACATGTATATTTTCTCCCCTATAGCCCATATGAAAAAATATATATATATAATTATCTTTATGCAGCAAGTTCTGATCTCATTTTCTGCTTATATTATAGCAAGACCCCTCGTACAAACACTGCCTTTAAGAACTACTGTTAATAATGGAACCGTGTTACCAAAGAAATCAAGTGGCTCTCTACCTTCCCCCTCAGGGGCCAGGAAAGAAACCATTTCACCAGCAACTAAAAGGTAAGCAAAACCCAGAATTATCTATCTATAGTTAGAATTATCTAACTGTCTATTTAAGAAATTCTTCTTAAAAGATAGTAAATCTATAAAATTTTTAATTGAGTGTTTTCTCTTTTAAAAAAAAATCACACCTTAAAAATAATGATCTAATAGTTAACTAACGCTTATGACATACTGTGTTTTAGATATTCAGTGATATGTCATTTTCAGCAAGTACTAGAGTTTTTCCTGATCATTTAGTTCTACCAAATAAATAAGTCAAGACATCTATATGCTCAAAAATTCTTTGACATAAAATATAGTTCTTTATGCAGTATCTTGTTGTTATGCGTTGTTGTTGTTTTTTTTTCCCCCAGTTACATATAAAACAACATTTTTTGGTTATACAAGTACATTCATTTTTTGACAAATTTCCATATGAATCATTGGGAGAAAAAAATAAGAACAAAAGAGAAAAACCATGAGAAAAACAAAACAAACAAACAAACAAAAATATCATGTATTGATTTACAGTCAGTCTCTATAGTTCTCTCTCTTCATGGGGATGGCATTTTCCATCCAAAGTTTATTGGCATTACCTTGGATCACTGAACCACTAAGAAGAACCAAATCTGTCACAAGTTATGTTAAAGAAATGTAGTCACTGAGTCAGCTATTTCTTCAGTCAAGGACGTCGTAAGTAACTTCTTTAAATCATTAGGGTACTATTTAGTTCACTGAAACAGAGATTCATGTGCATTTGTTCTTTCTCTGGCTTTTTTAATTGCATGCTCAAGACATTGATTTGCCCTTTATTTATTTATGTAAGCATTTGGAGATAATAAAATTTTCCCTAAGTACTGCTTTGGCTGCATCCCATACATTTTGGTATGTTGTCTCATTATTGTGATTCTCTAGTATAAAATTGTTGCTTGTTTCTATACTCTGTTGTTTGACCACTTATTTTTCAGTGATTATTTAGTAACTATTAATCTATCTTTCCATGATCCTTTATCAAATGTAATTTTTATTGCATCGTTACCTGAAAAGGATGAATTTAAATTTTCTGCTTTTCTGTGTCTTATTGCGAGGTTATTATAGCTTAATAATGCTCAATTTTTGCTTAGTTGCTATGTATCAATAAGAAAAAATCATATTCCTTTCTATCTCCATTTAGTTTTCTCCAGAGATCTACTATATCTAACTTTTCTAAAATTCTATTCATTTTCTTAACATCTTTCTTGTTTATTCTATAGTTATATTAATCAATTCTGAGAGGGAGAAGTTGAGATTCCTTTCTTCTCTCTCCCAGTATATAGTTTTTACTGTTCTGTTTCTTCCTATAATTTGTTTTACTTATCTAAGAATTTGGGTGCCATGTCATTTTTTGCATATATGTTAATATTGACATTATTTCATTGTCTTTTAGCAAGATCTTAATTTCCTTCCTTTTTTCTTTTAACTAGATCTGTTTTTGCTTTTGGTTTATCTGAGATCAGGATTACAATCTCTAGGTTTTTTTTTTTTTTTTAATTCAGATGAAGCAAAATAAATGCTACTCAGAAGTTTTTTTTTTCCTTTTCCTGTTTACCTTTTTATGCTTCTCCTGAATCTTATATTTGAAGATCATATTTTCTGTTTATCTCTGACATTTTCTTCAGCAAAGTTTGAAAGTCCCCTATTTCATTGAAGTTCTATTTCTTTCCCTGAAAGAGTATGCTCAGTTTTGCTGGGTAGTTGATTCTTAGTTGTTATCCAAGCTCCTTTGACTTCCGGAATATCATATACTAAGCCCTATGTCAATTTAATGTAGAAGTTGCTATGCCCTGTGTAATCCTGATTATGACTCCTTGATATTTCAATTGTTTCTTTCTGGCTGCTTGCAGTATTTTCTCCTTGACCTAATAATTCTGAAATTTGGCTATAATATTCTTTGAAATTTTCATTTTGGAATTTCAGGAGTTATTAATGGATTCTTAGCTTCTTTTTTAAAAAAAAATTTATTAAACTAAATACAAAATAGAAAAAGACAGAAAAGGAAAACAAAACAAAACAAAACATTGTCATGTTCTTTGCAGAACATCAGGGAGAATTCAAAATATATAACAAAAAATTTCTGTTTCAAGAAAGCATATATAATAATAGAAGAGATTATATTCATGACTGTGCATTTTTTCTTTATTTCCTTATAGGTTATTCTCTTTTCTCGGCTATGCACTTTTTACTTTATTCTTTTTTCTCTTTTCATTTCTCCCCCAACCTCCCTCAAACAGTGTATACGCCTTATCCCACTTCTATTAATCTAAATACTTTTCTGTACCCCACTTTGTCCTATGCTACCCTCTCCCCCCTTTCCCATTAATCCCATTAATTCCTACTATTCCTTTTTCATTAATCTGTACACCTTGTCCCACTGCCAAAGCTCTACATACCCTTCTAACTATACTTTATTCTTTATTCCTTACCTATTAATTTATACATCTTGCCCCATTGCTATAAAATCTAAACATTCTTCTATACCCCACCTTATCCTATTTCTTCCCTCATTTCTTTATAGATTTGGGAGGATGCTGTGCCTTCATGTGGTGTGTGTGTGTGTGTGTGTGTGTGTGTGTGTAGTATTCTTCATTTAACCCATTCCTGATGTGAGTAGTTTTTCAGAACTACCAGCCCTCCCTTCTCTCTAATGTCTTTGTGTCAGTTATTCCTCTGTACCTGATTTGTTTATCATAATTACTATTTTTACCTTTTCCTAGACAATTTTGCTCTTTTAGAGTCAGATCAAAGTCAACTCTACCCCAGTCTTTCTTTTGAGCTACCTAAATGCTGATATCAATCTTAAGCATATGGTATTCATTTCCATACAAAAAATATAAACAATATGTCCACGTTGAGCCCCTTGAAATTTTGATCTTTGATGTTAGCTCTTAAATTATCTATTATGTTAGGATTTGGTTGAGAAAAGTCCTGAAAATCTGCAAGTTCATTGAATGTCCATTTTTTAAAATTCAATATTATGGATAATTTTGTTGGATATGATATTTTTAGCTGCAGGCCTACTTCTTTTGATTGTCTATATATATATTATTTCAAGATCTGTAGTCTTTTATCATAGCTGCTGATAAATTCTAATTGTAGCTCCAGTATATTTGAATTGCTTTTTGGTGTTGGGGTTTTTTTGTTTCTTCCTTGCAAAATTTTTTCTTTGAAATGGGATTTTGAGATTTGGCAGTAATATACCTATGTGTTTTTCACTCTGAATCTCATCTTTGAAATGGTGATTGGTGAAATTATTTTTTCTATTTCTACTTTTTCTGCATAGTCTATCACTCCAGGACAATTTACTTTGATTATTTCTTGCATTGTTTGTATCTAGGTTCATTTTTGGTTACAGCTTTTAGGTAGTCCAAGTATTCTGATATTTTCTCTTCTTGGT
Source organism: Sarcophilus harrisii (assembly GCF_902635505.1). Classification (NCBI taxonomy): domain Eukaryota; kingdom Metazoa; phylum Chordata; class Mammalia; order Dasyuromorphia; family Dasyuridae; genus Sarcophilus; species Sarcophilus harrisii. The sequence continues at coordinate 361,629,295 of NC_045427.1, read as the reverse complement.
TTGTTCTCTAGATCTGTTGTTTTTCTTACAAGATGTTTAATATTCATTCTATTTTTTTCATTTCTGATATTTTGTTTTGTTATTTCTTGATCTCATATAGCTATACTGGCTTTCCCTTGCCCGATTCTAATTTTCAAAGACTTATTTTCTTCAAGACTCTGTGTCGCCTTTCCTAGTTGGTTAACTTTTTTTTCATAATTTGCTTGTTTTTCTTGGATTTTTTTTTTACATTTTTCCTCAATCTCTCTCATTTGATTTTTGAGGCCTTTTTTGAGTTTTATAAATTCTTTCTGGTCAGATAGCCATTTAACCCGTTTGGGGTAGAAAAGGCTTTTTTTTTTTTTTTTTTTTAAACTTCACTGCCCTCCTCTGAAGATGAACCCTGGTCTTCCCTATTGCTATAGTAACTTTCTATAGTTGGGTTCTTTCTTCTTTGCCTGTTCATTTTTTAAAATGTGAACTATTAGTGTAAATATCTCTAATCCTAGGTTTGGGGGAGAGTTACCTCTATCTTCACTTAACTTCTTCCCTCTGACCTAGAACCCAAAACTAAAAGCTCCACTCTCTTGTAAGTGCCTGCAGCTAGCAAGAGTCCCTACCCCAACTGCTCACCCATTGTGCTAAATCCTTCTTGCCCTGCAATATATCTGGGCCCTTAAGTTCCTTATCAGCCAGGGTTCCCTCAATCTTTGTGGACTGAGACCCTGACTCTACCTCACTGTCTAGAAGGTGAAAGTTCATGTGGTTCTGGCTGAGATACTCTGGAGATCTTGTTTATACTTCACATTAGTTAAAGCCCCATTCAAGAGGCCCTCTGTTCTGCCAAGAATCTCATTTTTTACCAGTCTGTGTTTGCTCTGAAGTGCAAATTTGTTCTGTTTGTGGGAGAAATCTGGAGAACTTGAAATTTTCTGACCTCCTGCACCATCTTTCCAGAATCCTCCCCAGATTCTTTCAAATTTTATTTTACCCTTTGGTTCTAAGATATCAGGGTAATTTTCCTTGATAATTTCTTGAAAGATGTTGTTTTTGATCATGGCTTTCAAATAGAATCAATAATTCTTAAATTATCTTTCCAGATCAGTTGTTTTTCTAATGAAGTATTTTGCATTTTCTTCTATTGTTTTCATTCTTTGATCTTATTTGACTGATTCTTGATGTTTTTATAGAATCATTAGTTTCCAATTATTTTTGAGGAATTATTTTCTTCACTTAGCTTTTGTACCTCATTTTCCATTTGACCAATTCTATTTTTTAAGGAGTTGTTTTCTTCAGTCAATTTTTGCTGACTTTTAAAATTATTCTCTTGAGTAACTCATTTATTTTCCCAATTTTTCTTCTACCTCTCTTACTTGATTTTTCAGATCCTTTTTGAGTTCTTCAAAGAGGACTTTTTGAACTTGAGGCCAATTCATCTTCCCCTTTGAGGCTTCACATGTAGGTATTTTGACATTTTTGCCCTCTTGTGAGTTTGTGTTTTGATCTTCCCTATTGCCATAGTAGCTTTAAGTGGTCAGGACTCTTTTTTATGTTTTGCTCATTTGTTCAAGTTGTATTCTGCTCTTGGAGTATAGGGGCACTATCCCAAGGTTCTTCTGCTAAGGACCAGGAGCCTGATCATTGGCTATCTGCACCATGGTCTCTGGGACTGGTGGCTTGCCAACTGTACTAGGAAAACAAGCTTAGCCAAGTCCATTTTGCCTTACTATCTGGGACTGTCAGTGTGCCCACTGTGCTGGGACTGGAGACCTCATAGCTGGCTCATTGCATCAGAACTGTGGTTCTGTCAGATTGCTGATCTGTACTGTGGTTAAGAGCTTCCTGCTGGTTTGCTTCTATGTCGCCTGCACTGGGCTATGCTTCTCTTTTACCCAAAGGAGCCAGACCTTTCCTGAAGTCCTCCTAAGTTATCTTAGGCTGGAAAATTGTTTCACTGCCTTTTGTGGATTCTGTCACTCCATAATTCTTTTAGAGGCTTGATTTAATGTTTAATGTTGCTTCCTTGGGAAATTGTTGAGAGCTCAGGCAATTTTTTGGCTTCTCTAACCTTCTTGGCTCTGCTCCTTATCTTTTTTTTTGTGTGTGTAAATCATGTACCCATTTTGACCTTATCTTGATATACAGTGCGAATTGTTGGTCTGTAGCTAGTTTCATCATACAGTTTTCCCAGCATTTTTGTCAAATAATGAGTTTTTGTTCCAAAAGCTTGGATCTTTGGGTTTATCATATACTAGATTATGATGGTTTAATATAATGTAATGTGTTCCTATTCCATTATACTAATCCATTATTTTATTTCTTAGGCAATACTTGATTTATGCTGTAGGGCTTGCTATGTGATGCAATAGATAAGAGTACAGGCCAGGGAGTCAAGAGGACCCAAGTTCAAATTTGACCTCAGACATTAGCTATGTGACCATGGGCAAGTCACTTAATCCCAGTTGCTTTAAAAAAAAAAAAAGCTAAATACTACTTTATAACATAATTTGAGATCTGATATGAATAGTCCATCTTTTAAAATTTTTTTTATCAATTCCCTCGACATCCTTGATCTTTTGTTCTTCCAAATGAATTTTGTTATTGCTTTTTTTTCTATCTCTATAAAATAATTTTGGTAACTTGATTGATATATCTTGTTCTATTAAATATAATAAGTAATAATAAAATTCATAATTTCTTATAATATAGTAATATATTCTGTGAACATACCATAACTTGTTTAGCTATTTTCCAGTGAATGAATAGATCTTTGTTCCTAAAGGATGTAGTATTATAAACATTTTAGTATATATGGGGAACTTCTTTTCATAATTGACCTTCAGATATATTTCTGGCATGGAATTTTATGGGTAAAAATATATGGACATTTGATTCTCTTCTTTTTTTCATAATTCTTAATTACTTTTCAAAATGTTTGGACCCTCCAAGTCATTATTAATCAGAGAAATGCAAATTAAGACAACTCTAAGATACCACTACACACCTGTCAGATTGGCTAAGATGACAGGAAAAAATAATGATGATTGTTGAAGGGGATGCGGGAAAACTGGGACATTGATGCATTGTTGGTAGAGTTGTGAACAAATCCAACCATTCTGGAGAGTAGTTTGGAACTATGCTCAAAAAGTTATCAAACTGTGCATATCCTTTGATCCAACAGTGTTACTACTGGGCTTATATCCCAAAGAGATTATAAAGAAGGGAAAGGGACCTTTATGTGCACGAATGTTTGTGGCAGCCCTTTTTGTAGTGGCTAGAAACTGGAAACTGAATGGATGCCCATCAGTTGGAGAATGGCTGAATAAATTGTGGTATATGAATGTTATGGAATATTATTGTTCTGTAAGAAATGACCAACAAGATGATTTCAGAAAGGCCTGGAGAGACTTACACGAACTGATGCTGAGTGAAATGAGCAGGACCAGGAGATCATTATATATTTCAACAACAATACTATATGATGACCAGTTCTGATGGACCTGGCCATCCTTAGCAACGCGATCAACCAAATCATTTCCAATGGAGCAGTAATGAACTGAACCAGCTACACCCAGAGAAATAACTCTGGGTGATGACTAAAAACCATTACATTGAATTCCCAATCCCTATATTTATGCCCACCTGCATTTTTGATTTCCTTCACAGGCTAATTGTACAATATTTCAGAGTCTGATTCTTTTTGTACAGCAAAATAACGGTTTGGTTATGTATACTTATTGTGTATCTAATTTATATTTTAATATATTTAACATCTACTGGTCATCCTGCTATCTGGGGGGGGGGAGGTAAGAGGTGAAAAATTGGAACAAGAGGTTTGGCAATTGTTAATGCTGTAAAGTTACCCATGCATATAACCTGTAAATAAAAGGCTATTAAATTTAAAAAAAAAATGTTTGGACCAAAACACAGATCCAACAACAGTGAATTAATATGCCTATCTTTCCATATTCCCTTGACCATTTCACTATTTCCATATTTCATAATCTCTCCCAATTTGCATAGTGATATTTAGCATTGTTTCAATTTTCATTTTTCTTATCATTTGTGATATGGAGCCTTGTTTCATATCATCATGAATAGTTTGCATTTCTTCTTTAGAGAAGTATATAGTCTTTGAATCTATTAGGGAATGACTTTTATTCTTATTTTTTTTAGCTATCTTTGTTTTGAATATTACACTCTTATCAGAGATATTTGATTTTTTAAAATATTTTTCCCTTTTCAACTGCTTCATTTTTATATAATGCAATTCTTAGTTTCTTCTAAATTTTTAAAGTATGACATTTCATTTTAAGAATATATATCCATTTGGAACTATGCTCAGAAAGTTATCAAACTGTGCATACCCTTTGATCCAGCAGTGTTACTACTGGGCTTATATCCCAAAGAGATCATAAAGAAGGGAAAGGGGTCTGTATGTGCACAAATGTTTGTGGCAGCCCTCTTTGTAGTGGCTAGAAACTGGAAACTGAGTGAATGCCCATCAGTTGGAGAATGGCTGAATAAATTGTGGTATATGAATGTTATGGAATATTATTGTTCTGTAAGAAATGACCAACAGCTTAGAAACAAAACATTGCCATAGTAGAAAACTAGTAAGAGTAAAGGATTTAAAAAAGAAAAAAAGAGAAAGAAACTGGTACAAAAGAGCACTTTAAAAAAAAAGTTGATCTGTAAAGAATATTAAATAATGTTAAATTTCCTTTTAAGATAACCAACCAAAAGTTCAGCTTGTGAGAATTATCTTACTTAATAATAAATTACTTAGATCACATAATTATAGAAAAAAACCAGGACATTCCAATTGTCTGTTATTTCCCAGAACTTCTGAAAATTTTTGTTTTGTTTTTTAAATTACTATGAAAAATAGTTGTTAAATTTGGCTTGTGATTGTTTTCAAGAGTCAAAAAGGAATTTATTCAATAAAGATTTATTCAGTGCAATGATTTACAATTGTTGTTCAGTTTTGTCTGACTTTTCATGATCCCATTTAGGATTTTCCTGGCAAAGATACTGGAGTGGGTTGCCTTCTCTAAGTCATTTTACAGATGAGGAAACCGGCAAATAGAGCTAAGTGACTTGCCCAGGGTTACACAGCTAGTAAGTGTCTGAGACTGGAATTGACCTCAGGTCTTCCTGGATCCAGGCTCAGCACTCTATCCACTGTGCCACTTACTTAACCACTCCAAATATGCTGCCCAAATATATGTAATAAATTGCATAACTCATTGTATTGCAAGTGTTATAGAGTGTGTAAAGAGATCAAAGTGTTATGTGAGGTCCCAGAAGAAAAAGTTATTACAGAGAAGGCAGGAGTGGGAAGCTTCAGGTAGGAGAACAGGTTTAATTTGTACTCTAAAATATGGATCTCTTATCTTTTCTATGTGGGCAAAAATGGATCATATAACTGGGTTCAAAACTGATTGAACAATTAGATTTGAAGAGATCATTATTATCATCCTGAAAGGTCTTCTAAACACTGCCAAATGAAGTCTGTCTTGACCTGTACTTACTCCTGTGTTGTTAAGCTTTTTTTAATCGATGATTCTAGTTGAGACATCCATAGATACTATGCTTACCTAATTTGAATTTGATAATATGTAAATGATAAAGTTTGAAAAGATAGCTAATGCATTAAATGGCAGTGTTAGAATCTAAGTACATCTCTATAGATTAGAATAATATGGTGAAATCTAATAAGATGAAATTTAGTAATGCTAAAAGGGTCAGAATATGAACTCATATCTTTCTAGATTCAAGAATAAATTTTGTCTACTAAGCCACATTTCTTAGAGAATACTGGTATTTTAAAATGAATTTTGGTGTAAAGAGCAAGCCTGGAATTGTGGGAGTTAAAATGAATTTTGGTGTCAAGAGCGAGCCTGGAATTGTGGGAGTTCTGTGCCAGTTTCTCAAAGGCAATCCATCTAACTTTCTTCCTGTTTATTTCTAGGCCCCATTCATTATCTCTTTGTAGCTTCTGTCCCAGCTATAGAGCTGATGGGATTACTAAATGGACTACACATCAGATTGTGTATTAATATGAGTAAGGATTTTCTTCAGTTGATTTTTGTTGTATAAATTTTCTGACCAGTCATTTTTTAATATTCATGAATCTCATTCAAAAGATCTTATAGATTCTGTGATTTGATGCAATCAAGCAATCATTTAAAAGCATGCCAGGAACCGTGCTTGATGCTGAGGATACAAAGACAAAAATTAAATAACTCCTATCCCCAAAGAGCTCTATAAAGCTCTATAAAGAATTGTGAAATGCTTTTCCTTCTAGAATTTTATAATGTATATATTATAATCCCCATTTTACAAATGGGGAACCCAAGACATGGAAAAATTAAATAAATTGTCCAATTAAACTGTCCAAGGTAGTTTAATGGTAAAGCCAGGACTTGAACTCAGAATGCTCTGACCAAGATTAGTATTCTTTCTATGCCATGCACAGGAGAGAATGTGAGAGATGTTTCTCTTGACATGGAACAAGATCATAATTTGATAGTTTTTTAAAAAATTAATATGAATTATAGAAGCATAGTGTTTAGAGTGAGGAAGTGGTACTCTCTTGCTCAGACTATATCTGGAATTTCATGGTTCAATTCTGAATGATATATTTTAGATAGATATACTGAAGTGAGTTCACAGAAGGGTGACCAGTACATACAGAACCATGCCATATTAAGTCCATTTGGGATATTTAGTTAGGAGAATAGAAATCTTATAAGGAACTTGAAAATTATCTTTAAATATTTGAAGAACTTTTGTGTGGAAATAGGGATTAGATTTTTCTGCTTTATCCCAGGACAGAATTAGGAATAGTGGGTGACAATTAAAGAGAACCATGTAAAAATAAACTTTCTTTAAATTAGTATTATCCAAAAGTGGAAATGGATTCTGTATTTTTGGATATTTTCAAGATCTTTTAGATAGCTTGGAGGGAACTTGTAAAGAAGATACTATTCAGAAAGTATAGCCTCTGAGGATTTTACCAATTCTATGAATCTAGAAAGGAGGGAATTCCAAGCATAGAGAACATTAAAATTTGTATATCTCTCTGTCTATGTATAGGTGTCAGGGTCATAATGTGGAGTTTTCAGTTCTCTTTGATCTGAAGAAATTGGCAGGAGAGCTTTCTGAGCTTCTTATCAGAATTTCTTATGTCATTCTCTGGAGGATCCAGGCTAAATCACTTGGCTTCAGAGGAAGTATGGCACTGGGAAGAGCCCAAGTATGAAGTCAGAAAGCTAGGCTTCAGATCCCTCTTGGGGGGGGGGGATTAAGAGGGAAAGCCAAGATGGCAGAGACAACACACATTTCTCTCTGACGTTTTTTACAACCCTCACAATAATTATGAAGTCCAGTTTCTGAATTAGTTCTGGACAGGCAGAACCCACAAATATTGGAAGTGCTACAAATTACCAGCAGAAGATAATTTCAAAGATCACCAGAAAAGCTCTGTTTCAATTGGAAATGGGAGGGATGCAGCCAGGGCAACTACTACAAATGCCAGAGTAGATAGCTCAGAGTCCAGGGACAGAGAATCTGCAGGAGGAAACAGACCAGAAAAGATCTGTATCAATTAGAAACGGGAGAGAGGCAGCAAAACACAAACAACTGACCACAAATGCCAGTGCAGACAGAGCAGAGCGCCAGGGCAGAGCAGTCTCAGTGTGATGGTGCAATCTCCACAGGGCAGAGAGTTTGTGGGAGGAAGCAGACCAGAGAAGGTCAGTCTCAATTGGAAGCGGGAGAGAGACAGTGAGATCTTGGCAGCTGACCACAAACACCAGCGCAGACAGCTCAGAGTCCTGGACTAGTGCAGTCTCAGGGTGTCTGAGCAGACTCCAACCACAAATACCAGGGCAGACAGCACAGAGCCCCGGGCATTGCTAACGATTCCATATGGCAGAACCAGCACTAGGAGTGAATCAGCACTGACCCAGTGCAGCTGCTGCTGCTTGAAAAACCTCTCCCACCCTAAAGGCAGACAGACCTTAACTTTTAAAAAATGAGTAAAAAAGTGAAGAGGACTCTTAACAATTGACAGCTTTTATGGTGAAAGAGAAGAACAGATTCCAAACCCTGAGAAATCTAAAGGCAAATTGTCTCCATGTAAAGCTCCAAGGGGGTGAAATAACTTCATCCCCATCACACAAGGCTCTCCTAGAAGAACTTAGAAAGGATCTTAAAAGAGAGCTAGAGGAAAAATGGGGAAAGTAAATGAAAGCTTTGCAAGAGAATCTGGAGAAGGCAATACAAAATAGACATAATGAAATGGAAAAAGCATGTAACTCATTAAAAGATAGATTTGACAAACTGGAAAAAGAAAACAACTCCCAGAAAAACAGAATTTGTGAAACAGAAAAAAGAAAATAACTTCTTAAAAAACAAAATTTGTGAAATGCAAAAAGAAAATAACTCCCTAAAAAAATTTGTGAAGTGGGAAAAAATCCCATAGAACAAAACAACTCATTCAAAAATTCAATTGGACAAATACAAAAAGAAGTAAAAAAAAATAAATGAAGAAAATAACACACTAAAATTCAGAATTGAACAAATGGAAACGAATGACTCAAGGCAACAAGAATCAGTCAAGCAAAATCAAAAAATGAAAAAATGGAAAAAAATGGAAAATACCTACTGGGGAAAACAACCAACCTGGAAAATAGATCTAGGAGAGACAATCTAAGGATTATTAGATTCCCTGAAATACATGATGAAAAAAAGAGCTTAGAACTTTTTTTCAGGAAATCATCAAAGAGAACTTCCCAGATGTCATAGAAACAGAAGGTAAAATAAATATTGAAAGAATTCATCGATCACCTACAGAAAGAGATCACAAAATTAAAACTCCAAGAAATATTGTGGCTAAATTCCAGAACTATCAAACCAAGGAAAAAATACTACAAGCAGCCATAAGAAAACAATTCAAATAACAAAGAGTCACAATAAAGATCATTCAGGATTTAGTTGCTTCCATATTAAAGGCTCAAAGGGCCTGGAATCTGATATTCCAAAAGGCAAAGGAACTTGGTATGCAGCCAAGAATAAATTATCCAGCTAAGCTGAGCATTTTTTCCCAGGGAAGAAGATGGACATTCAATGAAATAGGTGAATTCCATATATTTCTGATGAAAACAGTTTGACCTCTAAATATAGGACTCAAGAGAAGCATAAAAAGGTAAAAAGAACTCTTGAGAACTGTATTTCTGTTATGGGTACACATAAAGAGTACATGTGTAATTTGATTTACTGTTGTAAAAAAGGATCTAAAGGTGGAAAGAAAATTGTATCAGAAAAAAGGAAAAGTGGAGGTAAAAAGAGGGAAACTACATCTCAAGAAGAGGCAAAGGAAACCTATTATATATCTGAGGGAAAAAAGGGAGGGGGTGATCATAGCGTGAATCTTACTCTCATCAGAATTGGCTCAAAGAGAAAATATTAGGCATATTCGGTTTACAGAGAAACTTCTCCCACCTCATTGAAAAGTGGGAGGGGAAAAGCAAAAAGGGAAGGCGTAAGATAAATAGAAGGGATTACAGAAATTGAAAGGGAAGGGACTCTAAGAGGGAAGGAGGGATTCTAAAGAGGGAGGGCTGCAGGAGGCAAGTGGTGCTCATAGATTTAATACTTGGGAAGGGGTAAGGGGTAAAGGAAAGAGAAGAACATAACCTGGGGTTAACAAGATGGCAGGAAATACAGAATTAGTAATCTTAACCATAAATATGAATGGGGTAAACTCCCCCATAAAATGGAGGTGGATAGCAGACCGGATTAAAAGCCAGAATCCTATAAAATGTTGTTTACAGGAAACACACTTGAAGCAGGGCGACACATACAGAGTAAAGGTAAAAGGTTGGAGCAGAATCTACTATGCTTCAACTAAAGTCAAAAAAGCAGGGGTAGCCGTCATGATCTCAGATTAAGCAAAAACAAAAATTGATCTAATTAAAAGAGATAAGGAAGGGCACTATATCTTGCTAAAGGGCAGCATAGATAATGAAGTAATATCAATACTAAACATATATGCACCAAGTGGTATAGCATCTAAATTCCTAAAGGAAAAGTCGAGAGCTGCAAGAAGAAATACATAGCAAAACTATAATAGTGGGAGAACTCAACCTTGTAGTCTCATAACTAGATAAATCAAACCACAAAATAAATAAGAAAGAAGTTAAAGAGGTAAATAGAACACTAGAAAAGTTAGGTATGATAGATCTTTGGAGAAAATTGAATGGAGACAGAAAGGAGTACACTTTTTTCTCAGCAGTTCATGGAACCTATACAAAAATTGACCATATATTAGGACATAAAGACCTCAAATTCAAATGCAGAAAGGCAGAAATAGTAAACGCATTTTTTTTCAGATCATGAGGCAATAAAAATTACATTCAATAAAAAGCCAGGGAAAAATAGATGAAAAAGTAATTGTAAACTAAATAATCTCATCCTAAAGAATGAATGGGTGAAATAGCAAATCATAGACACAATTAATAATGTCACCCAAGAAAATGACAATAATGAGAAGACATACCAAAATGTATGGGATGCAGCCAACGCAGTAATAAGGGGAAATTTTATATCTCTAGAGGCCTACTTGCATAAAATAGAGAAAGAGAAAATCAATGAATTAGGCTTACAATTAAAAAAGCTAAAAAAAGAGCAAATTAGTAACCCCCAATCAAAAACTGAACTTGAAATTCTAAAAATAAAAGGAGAGATTAATAAAATTGAAAGTTCCCTCCTCTGATGCTCATTCTCTGGGGCTTTAGACAAATCATTTGATTTAAGCCTCAGAGAGACTCATTTTCCTTATCTGGAAAAGAAGGGGAGTTTTCTGAAGTCTTTCCAGGTCTAGATCTATGATCTTACTACCACAGGTATATTCTTAGATACATGATAGATAAGAAAAGTTCTTGATACAAACTGAAGATCTACTTTACTTTAGGAAAGTGGTACTTTAGAAAACTGATATCATTGTTTGACATTGGTACCAATTATCACTGTTTTAGTTAACAGTAAAATCAGGGTTTTTTTCCCTGCTTAACACATAGAAAATAGCCTATTGCCTTAATATAACAGTTTTCCTAGGTTTATATTTTTAATTTCCAGCTTTGAAAGACTGAGATTTTTTCTGAATGTTTTGGAAATAATGATTTTGATTCAAAACAATCAGAATGAAAGAATAGTGTTTCAATATAATACTCATTGCGGTTTATAAGTAAAGATTATCTTCTATCTTCTGAAAATTAGTTTATCTTTGGTTGGTATTACCATTTAATTTTGTGTATAATATTTAAGGGAAGGAGCAGGAATGGAATATGCATCTAATTTTGGATATCTGGCAGCCACATGTACCAAATACTTTACTAAGTGATTTTTGCAAATATCACTTCATGTGATCAACTCCCCACAAGATAGATGCTATTATTATCTACATTTTGCAGTTGAGGAAACAAAGGCAAAGTGTCTTACTCAGGGTCATAGAACTTGCAAGTATCTGAGGTTAAGTTTGAAGTTTAGGTCTATGTTCCTAATTCCAGTCCTGGACTCTATCCACTATGGTACCAGCTGCCTCTACATTTAACTTAACTATGTTGTGGTAAAAAGAGCAAGTGAGGTGGAGTCTTATGTCTGTTCCGATGTTATTTGACCTTGGAGATATCATTTTGCCACTTATTTGATTTTATTTCATTTAACACTTCTTTCTTGCTATCTTTGTTTAAAATATCCCCTTTTGAGGTTCAATTGTCTGTTTTTAACCTTGAGATTTAACAAACCCTCAGATTTACAGGAGACTTCATTTGGAAAAAGCCATTATTGTGCTTTTTTTCTACATATGCAAACTTTTTAAAAGATTTTGGGAAGGGGGTAATTTGAACATTTAATGCTGCTGCATGCATGATAAAAATCTATTTGTGTTGTATTATTATGGTAGATCATATTTGTCTGAATTCAGGCCAAATGTTTTTGTTTTCATATTTGTATTATGCATTTCTGTAATTTATTTATACCTCTCACTTTTAGTCTTATTCACTTTATTTCTGCTTTGTTTCTGTGCCTTTTGAAAATAGATTAAACAGATCTTTGAGTCTTCTCAGTGCATGTAAACTGAATAAATCAACTAAAAGGTGAGGGCATATTAGATTTGTGGTAGTTTTACCCTCTAGCTCTTTAGATTTTCTCTATTTTTAATACAGTAATTTTTAGTAGTCCTTAGTGAACTGTTTCATCATATAGCTGTCTTAAGTATTAACCTTTATTGTTTAGGAAATTTAAATGCAATTATCAAAACAAAGATTTCTTTCCTCTATGTGCTATAAAAATAACAAATTATATTAACATAATATTTCTATTAATATCCCTGTTAATATTCATTAACAGAAATATTAATAGGAATATTAATAGAAATATTAAGGGAAGTTATTAACAAGAATGATATTCCTGTTAAGTTTCTTAGATATTATATTGATTTTATATGATTATACATTTACTAAATATCAATTATGTCTACAAGATATAATTTAACAATTTAATAGTGAATATTTGGTATAATTCTCAAATTTCTTATGAATTTGCACATATTTAATTATTGACAAGAATACTGATGAAACTAACTAAGGAAGTCTCTTTTAATTCTTAATGGTCCACTGATAAAAGTGGCATGTTCAGTGGTATACTATAAGCTTCACATTAGGGAATTTTGCTGATTATATTTTGCAGATTACATTTTGTCTTAAATTTAATTCATCTTCAATTTTTCTATAACAACTCATTTATGTGGTGCTTTAAGGTTAAATTACAACATAATTTCTTCACAATTAAGCAGGTAATGTAAGTATCATTATCCTCACTTTACAGATGAAGAAACCAAGGCTCACACAGGTGAAGTGACTTGCCGAGGGTCACACAACTAGTAAGTATTAGATCCAGAACTTGAGCTCAAGTTTTGAGTCCCACTACTGAGATTCAACTGAGACTACCCACAGTTTTCCCAGTTTTATATTTTTAATTTCCAGCTATGAAAGATATATTTTTTTCTGAATGTTTTGAGAAAATAGATTTTGATTCAAAACAATCATATTGAAAGAATAGTGTTTCAGTATAGTATTTATTGTGGTTTCTAAGTAAAGATTATCTTCTGTCTTGTGAAAATTAGTTTATCTTTGGTTAGTATTACCATTTAATTTTGTGTATAATATTTAAGGGAAGGAATAGGAGTGGAATATGCATCTAATTTGAATGTCTGGCAGCCATATGTGCCAGGCACTTTGCTAAGTGATTTTTGCAAATATCACTTCATTTGATCAACTCCCTTACAAAATAAATGCTATTATTATTTATATTTTGCAATTGAGGAAAGAGGCAAAGTGTCTTACTTGGGGTCATAGAACTAGCAAGTGACTAAGATTAAGACCAGTACTCTTTCCACTACAGTATTCTTTTTATCTCACTACTTATGATTCCTTAGAACTAGAAGTTGCCTCGGGGCAGTTTACTTAAGCAAAGCAACCATGAATTTGAATCTGAGAAAAACAGATAAATTCTTTGATGAAGTTTAATAAATTTTAAGATCTGGATTTTGCCAAATATTTATTTTAAATAAGTATTTATTGACAAACCGTCATATTTTGAGTGTTCAGTGTTGTACTAGAGAATATAGGTTTTAAAAAGAATAAGATCCTGACTTTGCTCTCAAAGAATGGTAGTATCTCAATAAAGACAGTGTAGTGTGGTGGAAGAAGTGCTTAGGTTTGTAGTCAGAGGACTTGAAATCCATTTTCTGCTTTGACACATTACCTGTGGGCCATAGATGGACAAATCATTTAGACTTTCTGAACTTCGGTTTATTTGTGCTTAAAATAAGCATAATGATCCTTGGAATATCTACTTTATTAAGTTGTGAGGGTAGAGCCATGTAAACCTTAAGATATTTCTTCATTATTAGAAGTTTATGCTTGTCTGTTTGTATTTAAACATTAACATAAATCAAACCTTTTTTTTTTTTTTTTTTTTTTCCCTGTAACAAGTAGTTATGCATTCAGTGATATTTTTTGGGTTCATGTGTAATGCTAGAATATTGGATGCTGGGAGACAGGAGACTCAAGTTCAATTCCTGGCTCTGCCACTTACAAGACATATGGCTTTGCTTAAAGACAGCCTGTTTGAGCCTTAGTTTCTTCATCTATAATTTGGTAGGTTAGTAAAATAGTACCAGATAATGTGTTATTACATGAAATCATAGGTTTAAGACTCTAAGAGAATTTAGAAATCATAATCTTGCTCATTAATTCTATAAATATATTACTTGGGATCCAGAAAAATTAAGTGACTTAAGGTCACATGATGTACAAGTAATGGTAGAGTTTCAATATTATACCATTTGACTCCAAATTCATTATTTTTCATTCATTTGTTCATTCATGTGCTACACTGACAACTTTGACATTTTGTGATTTTTCTATATATAATTCTCTTTCTTAAATACTATGAAAAATGCAAACTTTTTTGCCCATAAAATATTCAAACTAGGAGAAATACATCATATGCACAAAGAACTGCAAGGCAGTATTTAATAAATTGCAAAATGAACCATGTTTAAAATGTGAGTTCGAAAGAGGGAGACATTACTGCTCATATTCTCTACTCATCTCTACCTATTAAAATTGTTCTTTTCCCTCAGAAATGAACTCAGGGGTCATTGCCTTCATAAAACTTTTTCTCCTCTAAATCCTCCTTAGCTGAAAGTGATTTTCCCCTATTCAAGTTTTCTAAAATGCTTGATTTTGACTCTTCTTTACCTTTATCATTTTTCTAAGTTGTATTGTGTTCATATATAAACTCATTATGTTCATATCCTATCCTTTCATTATATTGTTCATTCCTTGAAGGCAAGAATTTTGTTACCTTTTATCTTTGAACCCCAATACCCATCTTAAGACTTTGCATATAGTAAGTATTTAATAAGTTTTTTAATTTTTAATTTGATATGATGAGATGGTATGTTTTCAGTTGTCATTACTTTCAAATATTATGAGATCATATGTAGATTCTCTCTGTATTCTTTGCTATTTTTATACTTACTGACCCTAGACAAGAAGGAAACTGGTTCAGTTGTTGCTCTGAGAGTTATATTCAATTGATCCCTTCCTCTATTTCTTAGAGATTTTAGTAATACTGAAATCTACTAGGTTGAGTTTGGGACAATTGTTCTTTCTGAAACCTGCTTGCTGCCCAGTGTAAATAAATGTATTGCACTTTAGTCTTATCTCTTGCTTACAAGTTGCCTCCTCTGTGTTTTGAGTTATTACACAGCTAATTCCTCTTGCCTTAAGTGCTTTTCTTTTCACAAACCATATCCCTCTGACCTTCAAAATGCTTGATGTGTAAAATGTTCCTTATTTGTGAAACCTTCCCATCCTTCTTAGACTCAACCCAATCTAGAATAGCAATTCTAGGAACTTCAATTATTGTTGGTGCTATCCTTAGCAGAAATCTCAAAACTCTAGATTGTGAGATACTTTAGAGATTATTTAGTCCAACTATTTTATTTTAAACAAACCACGATCATATATATAGAATTTGAAAGGACTTCATTGAGTTCAGCCTCCTCATTTTACAACTGAAGAAACTGAGACTAAAAGGAACATAACAGTATCCAAGACTGGATTTGAACCTTATTCTACTTTCCCTTATGTTCAGTTGTCTATTAAACAAGGGAGGAAATGAGTCTTTAAAAGTCAGGAGTCATGTTTTAAAGCCAGAATTTAAACTTAGGACTTCTGACTCCAAGTTCAATTATGTTTTCCACTCTACCAACTTTACAGGTGTATTTTATGTAAGTAATATATTGCATATTGATATGCAACATTTACATGGCTATATTTGCATTTTAGTCATTCTATTTATATTTGTATAAATTGTTAATAGAATTGTTAATAGAAAATAGTAATTTCCGTTTATGTAGAATATGAATGTTTATCAAGCATTTTCCTCAACCCTTTGAGGTAGATAGTCACAAAGGGGTTAAGTTATTTCAGGGCAGTATATTCCTACTGAAATTTCCTATAGTATTTCTATATACATTGTGTCCACTCATTAAATCTCACATATCATTTGCTTTTTACTGTAATGATAACATTACTATTATTACACAGAAGGTGTTACACATACATCTTTTCCATAGGAATTTCAGAAAGCATTTTGTAATCCCTGAAGTTTGAATTTCATAATGGAATCCTAGAATTTAGAGTTGGAAGATATTTTGGAGATTATTCTGACCAAGCATCTTCTTATAGAGTAAGGAAACAGCTGCCCAGAGAAATGAAGCAGTTTGCCCAAAATTAAATAGATAGAAAACTAAGAAGAAACTGTGGTCTCATATGATCTATCAGCAGTTCTTCTAGGGCTTTTGGAAGAGTGAGAAGTATAGGATATCTATATTCTTTAACTCTTGTAAAAAAAATAGTAAGATATTTCAAGGTCTTCTTTCCAAAGATTAATCAAAGAAACAAAATTATAGAATTATATAAGGTTCACTTTAGGAACAAAATTATAAAATTATATAAGGGTCACTTTAGTATACAAACTAAAGTATATTTACTTTTTTCCTTTTAATTTAGTTCACATGTGCACTATAATGTTTGGACAATATCATTAGCTAATGGAGAGTGTACAGAGAGGTCTTCTGATTTCCAGATTCAGTGCTCTGTCCCTGCATGTTTCAAATGTTTAGGTGCAAAATATTCCATCAAAGTGCTACATAAATGCCAGTTATATTATTTTATGGTATTTTATTCACATTTTCTTGCTTTCAGAAATCAAAACTAATATAAATTCATTCACTCTGTTGAAGATTCTCCTTTGTGTAGATTTTATTTTAATTTGCTGTCCTCTTTTTTAGCACCATCAAAAGAACCAGCTCTAGTGAACGAGTGTCTCCAGGTGGCCGGAGGGAAAGCCATGGAGATTCCAAAGGGAACCGTAACCGCACAGGATCCACCAGCAGCTCTTCTAGTGGTAAAAAGAACAGTGAGAGGTAGGGGACTTATTTACTCCTTTTTGCTATGATTAATCTGAGAAATAACATTTTGGGGCTACATCCAGATATTCTGTGCTTTCTCATTGGCAGACTGGCTCTTGGAACTGTTAGATTTGGGACAGATTACTTAACGTCTCTGAACTTTTTTTTTTCCTTTTTAAAGTGATAAGGCTGTGTGATCCTGGCAAATCATTTGCCCTCCTATGCTCCAGGAAAATCTATAAGATTATAAATTATAGAATAGATGTCAATTTAAACTGGCTAAAGGTGTATCCTTTTCAGGAATTTCCTACATCAGTATGAGAGAACCAATCCAAACAAACAAAAATCAGTAAGTCAGCAAAAATCTATGTGATGGGAATGAGCTAAACTCAACAATACAGATGTAAAAATCAAAGATCTTTCAAATTTCTTACATTCTTTTGAGAAACACTCCATTGTCTATATCAAGGTCAAATGTAAAGTCTTTTGATGTTCATAATCTGTCCCTCTTCTTCCTTTCCAGTTTTCTTATACCTCATCTTTACTTATTCCGTGATACTCTGTAATCTAATAACACTAACGTATTTTCTTGGGCTGTTCCCCATGCTTAAAATTCCCTCCTTTCTCATCTTTACCTCCTGGCTACCCTAACTTCCTTCAAATTCTAGCTAAAATTTCACCTTCTCAAGGAAACCTTTCCTAATTTTTCTTAATTTTCATGCCTTCTCTTTGTTGGTTTTTTACAGTTTATCCAGTGTATGTCTTATTGGCACATGGTTATTTGCATTTCTCTTCTTCATTAGATTGTGAACTCCTTGAGAACAGGGACTACATTTTGTATCTCCAGGTTGTAACATCATGTCGGGCACATAGTGAATGTTTAATAAATATTTATTGACTGAGTGTCCTATAGATAGATAAATAGATAGATAGATAGAGGTTTGCATAGAATAAATTTAATATAATTATGAAGTAATTTAGGGATGTAGAGCATCAGTAGTTGTGAACATCAGGAAAATATTCTTTTATTTTAATTAGTTTTATTAATATTTTTATTACATTACTATCATTTCCCCCAATATTCCCTTTCCCTTCAAGAGAATTAGTTTTTTATTTATTTTATTTGTTATTTCATAATAAATGGCATTTTTGAAGAAAAAAATAAAGGAAAAAGGAGAAGAAGAGAAAAGATTGGAATTATCTCAGTAAAACTAGGAAAATTCAGAATAGGACTAAATTTTTTGAAAGGATGATAGAAATGATAGGGATAAATCTCTAAGGCCCCTCCCAATTTAAAAATCTATCGTCCTATAAATCTCTGGCTTCAGTTATCTCCAGGCTGCTGACAATAAAGCAAAATCCAGTCAAACAAATTTGAAAATAATTCTTATTTGCAGTTTGCACAAATATATTTACATTTAAGGGGAGAAACATTCAGTTTTCGTTGTAATACAGATCATTGCTGTATATTTGCTTAAGTGTGTAGAATTTTGCCCTTTTTTTCTAAATTTGTGTTTTCAAATGGGTTGCTGCAATTGTTAATTTATCCTATTTTAATTTATTACTTATTTGGCATAAATTTTAACAAATTATTTTAAATCGGGTACTAAAAATTCAAATTTATGTTTATTTATTATGAAAAACAAAGTGTAATGAAAATGGCAATTTTGACATTTGAATGAAATTGACCATTATATAAAAACTATGGTGTAGTGGACTTCTTAATTTAATGAAATTCATTTAGCCTTGATTTTTTTATATAATTTTTTCCACTGAAACTAATTTTTATAAATTATTATACAAAAAGTAAGGTTTTATTCTTATAGTAGTATCTATTGAATAAAAGCCAGATTAGGGTATTTTAATAGCTTACTTAAAAATTGAATTCAGTTGATGTCATTTAATTGGCAAAGATATAACTATAGCACATTTCTTATGTAGATGAGACCAATTTCATTATGTACATCTGGTATTATGCCTAATTGCTTTGTCATTTTAAATGATGGCCACATGTACCATTTGTGAAAGGATTTTATACACATAGGCTAGATACTTTTTTTTTCAAATGTTCATTTTGGGAGAAGGCTGAGTCATAAAGCTATGATTGTAAACCACAAGCTGTCAGATTTCCAAGTTGCACATTCTGATGTATTCCTGTAAAAGAAGTTTATAAATATGTTCCTCTGATTCCTAGATGACACTTATAGATCACTTCACAGAAATGTTTTTGAAGCTTAGCAATAGCCTTTTTCTGAATGTTGGATATATTTATTTTTGTGTGTGTCATTGCTTCATTCATGAACTAAATAATTGGAATAGTCTACTTTTGAATTACTTTTATCAGTGTGTTTCTTATCACAGGATTATAATAATGAGATGGAAATACTATGTGGAGTCTATTAGTATTGATGTAATTGATGTAACTGAAATGGCCAAGTAAACATGAATTAATATGAATGTTTTGTGACTGTACATCATTTTCCTCTGAATTCAAAAGGAGACTTTGAAAGGTGGACTTGAAACATCTAGATCTGGGTGTTTGTGTAAACTTGGCTCTTTTTCTGTACATCTGATTCTTATTAAAGCTTTCCACAGGAATCTCTGTATTGTGCAAACTTCAGTCCTGTTTTATCTTTGAAATCCCACAGCTTTTGTAAATGCAATGAGTAAATATTTCCATTAAAGATATTTATAAGAGGATTTAATTAGACTTCTGAAAAATATAACTGAGTATTATTCCTCCCTCTGCAAAAAAGCAAAGTAATCTCAGCCTTCAAGGAGATCACTTTCTAATTGAAGAGCTATCATGCATTATACACATATAATTTTTTATAACATACAAATCAAATACAAGTTACTTTGAAAAAGAAGCCATTAGCAGCCAAGGGAACCAAAAAAGGACTTCTGCAGAAGGTAGCACTTGAACCAAGCATTAAGAGAAATCAGGGATTCCAAGAAGAAATAAAGAGAGTGAGGGTATTCTAGGTGTTTGGGGCATTAAGTGTCCACAAAGACATAGAGACTGGAAATAGAGTGTTGTGTAAAACAGCAAATAGCACTCTGTGAATGGATCATAAAGTGTTTGATAGAGACTGGAAATAGAGTGTTGTGTAAAACAGCAAATAGGATTCTGTGAATGGATCATAGAGTCTGATGGGGAGAACTGTGTAATTATACTAGAAAGGCAGGAAAGAATCAGTTTTTCAAGAGTTTTAAATGCCAAAGAAAAGAGTCTATATTTGATCCTAGAAGTAATGGGAACCACTGGAGAATTTATTGAATGATTGAACCTGGTTCTTTAGGAAAATTACCATAGCTATTTGGAGCAGTTACCTGGAAAATGTATTGGGTGGGAGAGATGTTGCAGCTAGATGACACAGTAGACAGAGCACTGAATCTGGAATCAAGAAGACCCAAGTTCAAATTCAGCCTCAGACACTTACTAGTTGTGTGACCCTGAACAAGTCACTTAACCTTGTTTGCTTCAGTTTCTTCATCTGGAAAGAAAAGAAGGAAGGAAGGGGGAGAGAGAGAAAAAAATAAAGAAATGGAGGGAGAAAAGGAAGGAAGGAAGGAAGGAAGGAAAGAAGGAAGGAAGGAAGGAAGGAAGGAAGGAAGGAAGGAAGAGAGGGAGGGAGGGAGGGAGGAAAAAAGCTGGAGAAGAAAATAACATATTACTCTTTTATCTTTGCCAAAAAAAAAAAAAAAAAAAAAACAAATAGGATCACAAAGAGTTGTATTCCATTGAAGTAACCAGACAACAACAAAATTAGGATGGGGAGATATTTGGGGCAGGGAGATCAAATAGGAGATTATTTAAGTAGTTCAGGTGAAAGGTTATTAATACCTAAACTAGGATATGAGAAGAGAGAATGAAATAAGCTCATGCGATTGGTCGTGTAGAGATAGAATCAATCAATAAGGTTTGATTTCATACATTAGACTTAGAGTCAGAAAGACCTGGTTTCACATCTTGCCTATAACATTTACCAGTTGTGAGGTCTTGGGAAAGTCATTTGACTTCTCCAGGCTTCATGTTTCCTCATCTCCAAAAGGGGTCATTTGACTTGAGTGCCTTTAAGGTCATTTTAAGATTAGATCTAAACCTGTAACTATATATGTGCAACAAGTGAGACATTGACACTGGAATGATGATGGTACCCTATAGTAATTAGGTATTTTAGGGTACCAGCTAGTCTAATAGATAATTTACTATGATCATACTCATCAGTCTTTCAGAGTTTTTCAACCAGGAATCCATGGACACCCAACATAGATTTTAGGAGGTTCATGAACTTGGATGGGAAAAGAATTACATTTCCATTTTCAGCAACCTCTAATAGACGTTCAATATTTCATTCAATATTTTCTTCAATTATGAATGTAAGCAACAGATCACAGTAGTAATTAGACTTTATTAAACTGCCAAAGAGACGCATGGCATGTAAAATAAGGTTAAGAATATTGCCCGACTAAGGCAATATTCTAGGTTATGATATAATTGTTTATGATAAAGAAAAGTTCATCAAGAAAGTAAACAATTACTAACTGATTAAACACTAAATATATGCCAGACATTGTGTAAATACTGAAAATAGAAAGACAGAAGTGAAACTTGCCTTCAAGTCAATCAGTCAACCATTAAGCACTTAGTAAACATCTATAATGTGCTAAACCCTGGGAATAAAAAGAAAGTTGTAAGGCAGTCTCTGCTTTCAAGGGCACACAGTATAAAGGGGAGACAACATGCAAACAACTATTTACAGTAATTGTTTATACATCATAAATTGGAGGTAAGCCATGGAGGGGCATTGGAAAAGGTTCCTTTAAAAGGTGATATTTTAACTGGAACTTGAAGGAAAAGACCAAAGGGAGATATGGCAGATATGGAAAAGAGTGAAATTATCCTGGTCATGAGATGAAGTATCTTGTTTAAGAACAGGAAGGATCCAGTGAAGGATCACAGAGTTTGTGGGAATAAGTTATTTTTAAAAAGCCTGAGAAGGGTAGGAGGAACCCAAATTATAAAGGACTTTGAGTATCAAATAGATTTTATATTTGATAGTAGAGAAAATAAGAAGCCACTTGAATTTATTTATTAGGGAGATGATATGGTCAGGCTTGTCTTTAGAATGATTAATTTGAAATCTGAGTGGACAGATTATAGTGGGAAAAGAAGGCACTAGGTGTTGCCAGAACTAGGAAAGACTTCCTGTAAACAAGAATACTTGAACAAAATCTTGAAGGAAAACAAGGATTCCAAGAGGCAGAAATAAAGAACTTAGAAAGTCAATTCTCTGGCAACTGAATGGGAGTTTAGCACTTAATCCCAGTACAAACTGCTGCTGCACAACCCTAATCCCGGTTCAGCACCAGCAAAGCAGGATTCTGTTACTTTAGCCTACTAGGTCTTATAGCCTCAGTGGGATGAGGGCACTCCTAACAATTCCAGGGCAGAAGAGAGTGCTTGTGGTTAAGTACTGGATAGGATCTCTGAAAACAGCTGCATAAAACCCCTAAGCTTGGGACAGTGCTCCCTCCACCCTGGAAACAGAGCCCTACTTTAAGAAAGAATTAAAAGCTGAGTAATAAACTAGGAAAAGGAGTAGACAACAAGAAAAGTTTCTGACCATAGAAAGTAGTTGCTTTTCTCACAACCACCTTTAAAGCAGGTAGGTACCAAGATATAGAGAAATAATATTGTTTGTACAATCATATATATAAAATGCTGGTGCCAAAACTGGTGACCAAATTTTCTAAATCCAAATCTAGTATATTACCATTGCACCACTGTGTCTCCTTATATCAGAGATGGGTGTTGGTGGGAGAATGTCTTTGAATCTCTCCTTCCAACAAAATTAAGACAGTCTTATCTAATAGTCATTAAGTGATTCTTAAATAAAACAAAAAAAAAGAATTTTTACATGATAGGAAAATATAAAATGCCATTAACTTCTTCAGTTTTATTTTAATATATAGCTTAGGCTTACTTTAGAATTAAAATTAGTTACATTTTTAATAAATACGAATAGCTATTTTTTTCCTCTTTGAGTGCGTTATGTACTCTTATCAGTAGACTAAAACCAATATCAGTTTAAAACTAAAATCATCTTTATTAGCCGAAAGTCCTCCAATTTTGCATTTGAAGAAAACATTACATGAAAAAATAATGCAATGCATAGATTCCCAAAATTTCAAGAAAAGTTTTGAAAAAATATAAGTTCTTACCAAATGACAAGATTATAACAAGCATATATGATTAATATATAAGGCCTATAAATTTAGAATTAACACCCAAAATATATAAAACTAAATAATGCCACCTAGTGGCAAACAGTTTTAAATTATATATCATGCTTTGAAACTACATCAGACTACCAGAATAAAGGAAAACCATAGTATCACAGATTTAGAACAGAAAGGAACCTTAAATGTCATCTAGTTTAAACCTGAACATAAAGCATAAATTCACATATTTATTTATCCCAAAATTTGAGTTTAAGATCTATAGAAACAATCTCCACTTAAGAGCTTTGGGTTTTTTTTTTTTTTAATTGACTTTGTTTACTTATAATCAACTATTGATTTGGCTAAAATAAAGCTTTTAATATCTTTAATAAGATTTTTTATATCTTTTTAAAAGTGGGTTTTTATGAAAATTACTATATTCGAACATAAGTTATGAGCAAATTTCAGAGCATATAATTTTGATGAGATTCTAAATGGTATTTTGTACAGAAAGAAACTAATGAATTGATCCCTGAGACAAGTTGGGAGAAATCACTGATAGAGATCAGTTTAGCCCCATGGTCCCACCTTCTGGGGAAATTGTCCAGTCTGAAATCCACGTAACGTCAAATCCCCAAGATCCATCCTCTGTAGAGGTCTCAAGCTGTACCTTGCTATGCCCTGTCAGAAATCCTAGTCATGTCCCTGATGTTAAATTTTCCCTATAAAATTTACTAATGGGTCATCCCATGGCTGCTACTCTCCTTTTGGTTAGTCTGCCATGGCACTCTGCTTTGTGGTGGTTTTCTATTTATCATCTTCTACCCCATGCTACATGGTAATTCTAATAACTCCACTATGCTTCCCAATCCCACTTCTCCTTACAACTAATTAATTCTTTCAGGGTGCTCAGTGTACCCTTTCAGAATTTAGCCTGGCAGCTAAGGGCATGTCGCAACCTCATGGGGTGCTTTCTTTCTATTGGGTAATTGTAAGTTCTGTTGAGGAACTTGTCTTCCATATGTTCTCCCAACTCTTAATTCATATTTACCTTTTCCAGTGTCTGTTATATTCCTTCATTTTGTCTGTAACCTCTTCTTTAAATAAATATACCTTTTGCCAAAGATAATGGCCAATGTGGATTCTACACATGACTAAACTCCAACTTTGGTACCTACTATCATCTGGTGTCTACATTACTTACATCATTTTGGTGCTCAAATCACATCAGTTTTATCCATTAAAATGGGAAATATTCACATTGAAATTATTTGTTTGAATAAAATCATATGGAAGCTTTTTATAAATTAAGAATCTCTAGTTTAACTCTTTAGAGATTTCAAGATATGTGTAAATTGTTATAATTCAGATTCCTAATAATAATAGGCCACATTTATATTAATTTCAGTCCAACATGCATTTAGTAAGTCCATACTAAGTGTTAGATAATATGCTGGACATTGAGCATGAAGATATGTGTGTGTGTTTATACATAGACACATACAAAAAGTAATTAGGACATGTTTTTTGTCCTTCATTCTTGAAAAGGACCATGACATCAGGGAGATGATGCCATGACATACAAGTGAGTTGTATTTAAGTGAGGGAGGACATACACATTCATATACATATATACAAATGCACACATATACATACATATTAAGTAATTGGGGTGGAATGGAGAACATTAGTGAGGGGAGGTCTCTCGAAAGCTTTCTTGGAAATGGTATGTGAGGTGAGCCTGTAAGGAAACTTGGAGAGGTAGAAGCGAAGAAAGATGGTGTTCATCCTTCAAGATCCCATTAGCCTTCTCTGTAAAATTTAGTGAAGGAAGAAATGGCCAGTATCTTTGCCAAGAAAATCCAAAATTAGATCATGAAGAGTTGGACATGATAGAAAACAATTGATAAGAGTGCCTATGGGGAGTATTATGAATCACTCTGTAAAGTTAGGTTAGAAGTAAATTAAGTACTTTGAATGCCAAGTAAAAGAGTTTGTTTTTAATTTTAAGGGAAACAGGGTTTAACTTAAGTTTAACTTAAAATAAATTTTATTACATTTTGGTCCATAAAAGATGTATTTAGTATTTTTGCTTTTCTGATCAATATTGATAAAGGTGTCATACACAACGGATTGATCTAACCATCTCTCTATCTGTCTATCTAACTCTTATTTATCTATCTTTCTGTTCCCATTCAATAATCTTTAAAGGTCTATCATCTCTAACTTTTCTAAATTCTGTTCTGTCATAATCCATTTTTTTGTTAGATTTTTCTGCATCTGAGAGGGGAAAATCGATATCCCTCACTATCATAGTTTTTATTATCTATTTCTTCATGTATTTCTTCATTTAACTATTCCTTTAAGTATTTGATACAACTGTATATGAAACATAAATGTTTGACAATTAAAAGGTGTCCAGGATACCTTTCAATAAAATGTAGTTTCCCGGTTCATCTCATTTGATTAACTCTATTTATCTGAGCTCATGATAGCTATTCCTGCCTTTTTAGGCCATCAAAGCATAATAGATTCAATAAAAACATTTTTTTGAACATCATTTTGTTTCAAACATGGTTTTTTTTGGTAAACAGTATATTAATTGGATTCTGCTTTCTAATTCTTCTTTTCTCTTCTGTTTTATGGATAAGTTCATGCTATTCATATTAAATTAATTGTGTATTTCCCCTCCATCCTATTTTCTTATACTTGTCCTCTTTGATTCTCACTCTCTTGATTATACTGAAAAAGGAGATAAGAAATGAAATCAACACCAGCTCTTTAGATTTAGTTCTGTTCTCATATCCCATTTTTCTTTTATTTATCCAAGCCCAATAGCAGATTCTTATCCTTTCTTTTTTATTAAGCTGCTCTTTGAAATCTATCCTTATTAGACTTTGTTTTGTTTAGGATTAATCCTAATAGCTAACTTTTATGAGATTTGCATGCTTTCTGAACATTATTTCATTTTATTTTCACAACAACATGGGAGGTAAATGTTGTTATTCTGTTTTACAGAAGAAACTGATGAGGCAGAGATTAAGTGATTTACCCAGGATCACACAGCTTGTTAGTAAATGATATCTGAGAATAGTTATGACCTTAGGTCTTCCTGACTCTAGGTCCAGTGTTCTATCCACTATACTATCTAGTTGTTTTAATGTACCTTTCATCTTATTTTCTCCTTTACTTTCTCTCCTTTCCCAACTGTTTCTCTCTTCAGTGAAATGTACTAGTAGATCCTAATTAATATGAGCAATAAATCCCCTGAAGCTGTTACATGTAATTGAATTTCCATTATTTGAACTTATAACTACATAAATATGATTATTGGAAATATGTAGTGGAACTTCTTCTGGGAATTCATTATTTTATATTCATTGGGATCTGGCTGAATTTCTTTAACCAGCTCTGTGTGTATGTATGTTTGTGTTTATATTCTTTTCTTCTTTGATCAATCTAGATGACAGTGGGGTTCACTATACCACTTCCTCTGTATTTATATAGATTTCTACTTGCACACAAAAATTATATGAGATAATTTTTCTAATCCTTCCTCTTCTATTTCTTTCCACTAGTAAATTCTCTCAACCTTCCTTTCCATTCATTTTTAAAGATCATATAAATATAACAGAAACATTCCCAAATACTCTATCTAATCAGATTTCCCCTATGATTCTCAATTATGAGAAAGTCCTCAGGTACATATATCATCTCCCAATATTAGAATGTAAACAGTTTATTTTTGTTGAGTCCCTTATGATTGCTCATACATGTTTACTTTTTTATTTGTTTGATTCTTTTGATTCCTGTATTTATATTTCAAAGTTTATATTCAGCTCTGATCTTTTCATCAGGAATGCTTGAAAATGTATTTTGTTAAAGTCCATTTCCCCTCCCTCCCCCATAGGATTATACTGTTTTGCTGAGTAAGTTATTTATAAGCTTATGTCCTTTCTCTTCTGGAATAGTGTATTCCAAGTTCATCACTCTTAATAGTGTTGATTTCTAAATCATGTGTGATTCTGACTGTTGTTTCTCAATGCTTAAATTCTTTCCTTTTGGCTGTTTACGTTATTTTTTTTTTCTTTTACCTGGAAGTTTTTATATTTAGGTTAAAATATTCCTGGGACTTTTCATTTTGGGGTTTCTCTCAGGAGATGAGTATCTGTTAAATTCTTTTTGCACATACCTTGCCCTCCAGTTCTAAGAGTTCTGGGTATTTTTCTTTTATGATTTCTTGAAATATGATGTCTAAGCTTTTTTTTATCAATAGTTTTGATTCTTAAATTTTTTCTCCTCTGTCTCTCAGATCAGTTGTTTTCCTTTGAGATACCTTTTATTTTCTTCTATTTTTTGGCATTTGATTTTGTTTTATTGTTTCACGGAGTCATTGGCATTTATTTGATTATTTCTAATTTTTAGGGAGATTTTTTTCTATTTTGGATAAAGTTTTGTACCTCTTCTTCCAAGCTAATAATTCTCTTTCTAAACCTTTCTTCCAAAGCTCTCATTACTTTCCCTATTTTTCTATAGCATTCTTAATTCTTTCAAAAACTTTGATTTCTTTTAAGAATTCTCTTTGGACTTATGCCTATGCAAAGTTTTTCTTTGAGGACATAGATATTTTACAGACATTGCAAATATTTTTGTAGATATTTTACAGACATTCTCTACTTCTCAGTTTGTCTTAAGATTTCCTGCCACTATAGTAGATCATTGTCTGTTTGTTTGTTCATTCTTCCAACCCACTTCTGATTTTAGGTTAAGGCCAGACTCTGCAGATTTTGGGGGAAATCTCAGAGCTGAGATTTTGTCTTCCTGAGTTTGCTGCTTTCCTGGAGTTTTGAATGTTATGCTATTTCAGAATCCCAGAGATAGCTCAGGGTGGGCGTGTATAAGCTTTCATTCTTCTCAAAGTAATATGATAACAGGACAATTATGCTCTTGATCTTAATTCTGCAAGTTTCTGACCTGGGTTTGGGTCTGCACAGTACTCCTATTGATTTGTCCAGGTTAGAAATTCCAAAAGAGTGCTGCTGGATTCAACCACTATCTATTCAGACTGCTAAAAATCTTTGCTAATTCAGAGTGACAGAACTACAGGATTCCCTTTGTTCTGGGATTCCTTCCCTGTTTATTCCCCCTTTAGCCTTTACACTGGGACAGAGAATAGAACTAGGACCCTGCTCAGGTCCTGGTGTTAGAATCACACTGTTTGCTTCTGAATTTTTTCTAAATCATAACATAGCTGAGGGCTCAATTCAGAAATGTCAATCTTAGGCAGAGGTCCCTTTCTCTCAATCCACCCTGGATCTATGATAGTGAACAACAGAACTGACTTGGAACATTTTCCCAAATATTTCACAAGGTCAGAGTATGAATCTAGAACTCTTTCTTGTTTTGTACTGAAATGGCACATCCTTGACCAGATTCTGTCACCAGTGTACAGAAATCTTTTATTTGTCTCCTTATATATATAACCAGCTCTGTGTGGGGAAAAAAAAACATCGCTGTAATTGTTTTCCTTCGATTTCTGATTAGGATTTAATTTGTTGTATTTTCTAGATTTTTGTGATCAAATGGTGTTGGAAGAACTATCTAATTCTTGATGCTGTGTAATCTTAAGTTTTCAAATATATTAGGCCAACATTTATGTTGAAATTGGGAGAATGTATGCATGTGTGTCATAACAGTAGCCATTTTTAAGAAATCATCCCTTATCAGTATTTTTCTTTCTCTTTTAATTAACTGCATTCAGTTAAAGTTAATACTTATTAAATCTCTATTCTGTACAGAGTATGATACTCATTTCTAATTAACGTATTAAGTTTCACTATAGCATAGTCCTTATTTTCATGGATCAAGATGTGACACATGCAAATTTGGGAAAGGAGGTGTGATTTCACTAGATAGAGAACTTCTGATTTGAAAAAAAAAGATCCCTCTTTATCAAACAATTTTTGTTCTATAACTTGAAGTCTTTTAAAAAGTTGTTCAGAATACTGTGAAGATAAATGATTTTTTCCCAGGGTCACACAATCAATTTGTATCAGTGGGATGTATTAAATTCAGGTCTTCTTTATTCTGAGGTAGGCCCCCTATTCCATGGTCCATACCCATAATTAAGGCATAATAAAGGATTAAAGTATTTTATGTGAGGTTCAGGTAAACTGGTTTGAAAAGTCCTTACCAACTAAATGAATTCAAGTAGGCTTTCTTTAATCATAATATTATCTTTAAATTATAAATAGGAATTTTGTAGATAGCAAAGATATAGGCATAGGAGATATCATAAACAAAGGAAAGAAAATGGGAAAATGTGTGTTGGCTGTAGGGAGAATGGTGGTATTTACAAATAATGATAAGTAGTTTGATATGATTAGACCATGGGTTACATGGAAAGAAATAACACAAGAGAAGACTGGAAAGATGTCATGATAAATGACTTTGAATCCTAGTTTAGACTAGGATTAGACTAGCATTTTACATTTTACTCTTAAATGAAGGATCCATGTAACAAGATTTATGCATAAAGAAATTGTCTGGTAGCTTGTAAGGGATGATTTGGAAGGTTAAAAGAAAAAGTGAAGATAGCCCTAGCTGTTAAGAAACTACTACAATAGTTGTGTAGATGTTAATCAGGCTCTATATTAATATGGTGACAATAAGAATCAGGTAGATAAATGTAAAAACTGTGACATGAGAGATGAAAGAGAAAAGTCATAGAGAACAAAAACATGGGAGATTGAGTGAAATGAATAAAAGTAGATTTAAAAGGAAAAATAATGAACTGGGTTTGGGACAGGTTCAATTTAGAGGTGCTTGTAGGACATTCAAGTAGAATTATCCTCTAATCAATCAATCATTCAGCATTTTTAAAGCACCTACCATATGCCAGGCACTATACTAAGTGCTAGGAATAAAAAAAAAAAAAAAATAAGAGGCATAAATTTTAAAAAAGAGGTCCCTGTCTTGAAAGAGCTTACAGTTAGTGGAGGAAGATAACACACAAACAAATATATACAGTACAAGCTACACTCAGGATAAGTAGGAAATAAATAACAGAGAGAAATCACCAGAATTAGGAAGGGGTGGAGAAGACTTGCAGGAAAAGATGAGATTTTTGTTGGGACCTGAAAGAAGCGAGGGAGCTCTGTAGGCCAAGAAGGAGAGAAAGGGCAATCCAGGTATGGGAGACACCCAGAGAAAATGCTCAGAGCCAGGAGATGGAGTGGCTTGACTGTGGAGTAGCCAGTGTGCCAGTGTCACTCAGTCCAGTAGTAAGTGTAGAGCAGAAAAGTAGAATGAAAAGGCAGAGGCAAAGGTACAAAGAATTTGGAATGGCAAGCAGTTTTTTGTATCCGCACCTGAAGGCAGGAAGAGAGGACCTGATAGGACCTGTATTTTAGGAAATCATGGAAGGGCAGAGAAACTGCGGGAGTAGTCCAAGCATGAGGAGGTGGGGCCCTGCCCAGAGGAAAGGAGGGGGCGTGTTTGAGAGATGTTACAAAGATAGGCGAGATACAGTGAGGAGTTTAGGTTGCAAACCAGTTGTCTTTATAGTAATAGGGAAGAGTAGTTGAGTGTAAAGGGCAGGTAAGGTTTACAGGGAAGTAATGAGTTCCATTTTGAACATGGTGAGTTTAAGATCTACTGGATATCCATTTTGAGATATCTGAAAGATATCTAGAAATGTGAAATTGGAGGTCAAAAGATATGTTGGGGCAAGATAGATAGATCTGAGAATCATCAGCATAGAAATGGTAATTAAATCCAGTTAAACTCTGGTATAGACAGAGATGTGGATCTTAAACTCAGAAGGCAACTCAGAACTAGATATATTAAGGGTTCCTTCTGCATAAAGGTTATTGATAAAGCAGTTGGTGAACTTTTCTCTTTAATAAAATAAGATTTTATTGATGTATTTTGTTTTTACATTATATTAGCAAATTACATCATTTGTAGCCACATGAAAAGATGTTTCAAATCACTATTGACCAGAGAAATGCAAATTAAGACAACTCTGAGACACCACTACACACCTCTCAGATTGGCTAGGATGACAGGAAATGATAATGACAAATGTTGCAGGGGATGTGGGAAAACTGGGACACTAATACATTATTGGTGGAGTTGTGAACAGATCCAACCATTCTGGAGAGAAATTTGGAACTATGCTCAAAAAGTTATCAAACTGTGCATACTCTTTGATCCAGCAGTGTTACTACTGGGCTTATATCCCAAAGAGATCATAAAGAAAGGAAAGGGACCTGTATGTGCACGAATGTTTGTGGCAGCCCTCTTTGCACTGGCCAGAAACTGGAAACTGAATGAATGCCCATCAATTGGAGAATGGCCGAATAAGTTACAGTATATGAATGTTATGGAATATTATTGTTCTATAAGAAATGATCAGCAGGATGATTTCAGAGAGACCTGGAGAGACTTACATGAAGTGATGCTGAGTGAAATGAGCAGAATCAGATCATTATACACTTCAGCAACAAGATTATAATAATAATCAATTCTGATGGACATGGCTCTCATCAACAATGAGATGATTCAAACTAGTTCCAATTGTTCAGTGATGAAGAGAGCCATCTACACCCAGAGAGAGAACCGTGGGAACTGAGTATGGAACACACATAGAGAGCATTCTCACTTTCTCTGTTATTAATTGCTTGCATTTTGTTTTTGGTTTTGGTTTTTTCAGTTTTTCTTTTTCTTCCTTCTTGATCTGATTTTTCTTGCACAACCAGATAACTGTAAAATATGTATACATATATTGGATCTAACATGTATTTCAACATATTTAGCATGTATTGGACTACCTGCCAGATAGGGGAAGGGGCAGGGAGAAGGAGGGGAAAATTTGCAACAAAAGGTTATGCAAAGGTCAATTTTAGAAAAATTACCCATGCATATATGCTTTGTAAATAAAAAGCTCTAATTTAAAAAAATTACATCAATCATATGAGAAGTCACTTTTAACAAAATAAAACAAGACTAACAACCTAGTGCATGCTACATTCCACATTAATAGCACCTCCATCTTCTCTATTTAAAAAAATTTTTACCAAAAAATTAACTGTTTCTTCTCCCTGTTTCACCCATTGACTAAAAAAAAAAGAAAAGAAACATATTTTTTGTAACAAACATACATAATAAAGCATAACAAATTCCATCATTGTTTGTGTACAAAGTAAGTCTTGTTTTGCACCATTAAATTGTTCTCTCTTCCAGGAGGTGTATAGTCTGATTCTTACTTTAAAATCATAAATAGTCATTGTATTGATCTTATAGCTTTACAGTCTTACTGTATTTGTGTGTATATGAAATTTGTATTTACTTGGGTATACAAATATGCTGTAAATCATCTATATATACTTGTTCTCCTGGTTTTGATCATTTTATTCTTCATAAAATTATAATAACGTTTAAATTAGTTAATTTTTATAATATTGAAATTACAATATAAATTATTTTTACTCTACTCTGTATCAGTTCATGTCTTTCCATATCATTTTGAAATGATCTATTTTCATATTTCTTAAAAAGCACATTATTATTTTATCACATGCATATGCCAAAACTTATTCAGTTTATTCATTAGTGATAGAGCAAAATAAATTTACGCGATCTTTAAATGAAATGAATTACTGCAACTGATGATAACATGCTTATTATGAATGTTGAGTATATTATATCCCAGAGACTCAATATTTAATTTTATTTTCTGTTTTATTTCTATAGCAAACCCAAGGAACCAATTTTCAGTGCAGGTAGGTCTGGTTTTATTTTATTTTATATATCCTTGCTTCTTCAAATCTAGAGATATTAATACAAACAAAAGGTTTCAGAAATACAGAATCTGAGCATTTAGAACCCTTTTGTCACTGAATTCACTGATAAGACTATAACATTTGTATGGTGGAGATTATGTAAGACAAGTATACAATGTCGGCTTAGCTCCCAATTATCAAGTGATTCAGATAATAATTGGTACTCTTTTTTTGGTCATTAACAGCGAGACCAAGATTTTAAAGGTTCTAGAGACTCTTAACCCTGTAATTGGTCCCTTTCCAAACTGGATTTAAGGTACTTTAATTTGGCAATATGGGGGAAGATTGAATTGCCACTGCCCATGCTATAACAGGATTTTCTATGTTGAAAGATAAAGGGCTTCTGTTTCCTTTGTTACTAACCAGACTTCTTTCATAAACATTTGCATTTCTTTAAAAGGGGAAGCTTCTGATGCATCAAATTATAACCCTGTCTAAAAGTAACTTTTTTTTTTTTGCCTTTTGATTTCCTATACTGCACACTAATAGTTAATATATACCTATAAACATCTATTTTTTTTCTTTTAACACATTTCATAATAAGGGAAATGCTACTTTAGTGTATTAACCTTATTTTAAATTGCATTGAAAATGCAGACACTTTTCTTAAGTATCCAAGTTGAAGAAACAAATTTAATTTTACTTTTTCTTAAAATAACTAAAATAGAATATTTTGAAAAGAAAATTGTCAGTATTCATTTTATCATCTTCCACTGCTATCTTTGTCTAATTCCTCATCATAGTATGGAGGTGATCCTTGCTTATCATAGGTAATTCCAGGGGACTACAAGCTCTGCCAAGGTTCTACCAAGCTGGAAAGTCTTTGTGTATGGCCCAGCAATGAACTGTATGTTTATGGTCTGAGAATCTGACTAAGCAAAAGTTCAGAGAGGCTTATCATCAAACCACTGATAGAAACTGATTGATTTTTTTCCCTTTGGCCACAATCATTTATTAAATTGTCTACTAAATCATGGAGAGATTGTACCCAACCTGATGAAATAATGCGTCATAGAAGTATATCATGGGCACTTCAAAGAACTTTGTACTGAATGCACTTATAACCATCCTTTGAATGGTCAATATTTAATCAATTGATAGGGTAGCCTCTGACTGAAAATAGGTGAACAAATGATAGAGCAGGGATCAGGGCAGTCTTGTTATACTTGAACATCTCTTTATCAAGCACTTCTGTCTCTGTCTCTGAAATCACAAGGGAAACGCCGTGTGACACACTGCAAAGGTAGGCTTCACCTCTGAAACCTCATAGCTCTCTGAGCAAAAACTATTACAATACCAAGCTATAGAAACTTCCTTTTCATACAGGCAAACACAAAGTCTTCCTGTATGAATTTTTTTTGGCAATATAATCCACTTCAATTTACTTTCTTAAAAGCATTTGTAAGTGTCTTCTTGGATATATTCCAATTAGAGGCTATAATTTGGATCTTGGTTTATCTTGGCAGATACTAAGAACTTATCTTTAAAAAAAATCTTAAGAGAGCTATATGGCAATCCCTGGATGCCCATTGTGTTTGAAATTATATCCTGCACTTCTGCTGAAATATCCCTACTAAAAAGCCTGTAGATTTGGTGGTTGCTTGCTGTTGCTCTAATGTATGTCTGAAAAAGCATTGCTTTTCCTTGGCTCCTTTTTGTTTAGTAGGTGAATTTTCAATAAACAAAAATATCTTTGAATAAACCTAATACTTTAGTAATATAGAATTGCTTTATAAGTAAACTTAAACATTTTATAAATTATTGTATGAAATATTTGTACATTTCATAAATTTTTATTTTATGTATACCTAATTTTTTAATGTTGTGGGAATGACCTAATTTTTTTCTCTTTCTCAAAATTTTATTTTATTGGGGTATTTTAAAAGCTATATGGATATGGACCTCATTCATTCATTCATTTCATCCAGCAATATTTATTCCTTAATGAAAAAATTATTGGATTGGCCTTCATTTCTAAATACATTGGCCTAAGGTCTCCAATTGTTTTTGCTTCTGTCACTCTAGAATTTTGTGCTTTTAGATCCTATTGTATATATTAGCCATTGGTTTATTGAATCTAGCTTTTTTTGTTTGTTTGGTGGGGCTTTTTTTATCCAATTTGCATAAGCCAAAATTTCAGTTGACTAAAGCAGTTCTTTTTCAAAAACTATCTTAATAATTTTTTTACTTTTGATCACTAATATTTAGTAACTTCGCAACTTTAACTCTAATGTTAAATCTGAACATCAGTATTATTGAAATAAGCAAAACTACTGTCACAGAGACCCTTAATGTACCATATTTTAAATATATCATGCCTCAGAATATTTAGATTTGTGAATATAATTTAAAACTATAATTTTATACTGAATATAATGAGTAACTTAAGCGACAAGTAGTTGATCTCACAGGGCACTTTCAAGACAATTTTCTATTATATTCTATATTATATATAACAATCACCCATGAAATTAGTATATTTGCTCTCATTAAATTAGAATTTAATTCAGGAGTTATGACTAACACATAATAATGACAAAAACAATAATGATAGTAATAATTTTAACTCATACTTATAGTGCTCTGTAGTTTGTATAGTACAAATAGTATTCCCTCATTTTATCAGTGAGGAAACCAAAGCTTAAAAAGTTTTAAGATACTTAACCAAGTTCATACAGCTGAGTAATTATTGGAGCCAGAATATACATGCAGTTCTTTGGGTTCCAAGATCAATGTTTTTAATAGACACCATATTGTCTTTCACTTATCAAGGCATGTAAGGCAGTTCAATTATAATTGTGGTCTTGAGAAAGATTTTAAGTATTGGAATTTATTCAGAAAAAGGAAAGATTCAAGCCTAAGAAAGCAGCTAGACAAGATGACCTCTAAAGTTTCTTATGGATTCTAAAATTCCATGATAAACAGGAAAAGCTTCCATTAGAAAATGACATTTAAGTGTGGCTTTCAAGAATTTTTAACACACAAGGAAATATACAAAGGATGGCCAAAGGAAGGATTGAGCAGAATATATTTGCTAGATTGTACAAAGACCAACCTTATCAGACTAAAGCATCTCTATTAGGAAATAATGGCAAATAAAGCCATCTAGGGTAAAAGACAGGCAAGGGAGGTTAGACTTGATGCAGTGGAAAATAAATGAAAAGGGCTTTTGGATAGATGAATGATCCAGTAAAATTAAGGTTAAGGAAGATGATCAGACTGAAATTAATATGCAGTATAAAGGTGATAAACGATGGAGTCATTAGGAAGTTATTGCAATAATTCAGATATGAGATGATGAGATTCTTGGCTAGAAAGGTGGCATTTAAATGTGGAAAGGAAGGGATGAATGTTAGAAATATGACAGTACCAGAATCAAATATACTGAATGACTTATAGGAAATATGTGAGAATAAAGGACATGGAAGAACATTCGCTAACCAAATTACATATGAAGTATAAAGTTTTGATCAAGGATACTTGAAGCACATGTACAAGATAAAAAATTAGGTTATATATTTATCTAAACTTTAAATTCAAAAATGCTTAAAACTGATAAATTAATGTAATTTGCTAAATGTCTAATTTTTATAAAAATCTTGTCCTATTTCCAATGTTACCATGATTATTTTCCATAAATTCCTCCAATATATTGATCCAAATATTATTTGAATTGAATGAAAGCTAGATGATTTCTTTGATATAAAGATAGAACCATAGAAATCAACAAACACATAAGAAATCTGAGGGTGAGCAAACTTTTCCAGAGACCCACAAAACAGTTAAGTTAAGATCTTGGCCTTATCACTTTCCCCAAAGTTCTAATCAGAGCTAAATATCTCTTCTCAGGCTAACAAACTTTTTAAAGCATCAAGTCAGCATTTTCAGTTGTTAACTCATTTTTGTTGTTCTTGTTGGTATAGTATTTCTATATCCAATCTATTTTCTTTTGGAAATTTTTATGCCTGTTTTAGAAAGTTGAATTTCTTGAGTATCTTTTTTTAAAAACCATTTGTCTATTTAACAGGTTTAACATCTGTCTGTGGTTCTTCTGGTCCTATTTTAACTTTCACTTGAGCACTTTTCTTTTTGCATGTTTACTAGCATGGTATCTCTGCTGATGGTTGTGTTCTTATATAATGTGTTAAAGGTGTATCAGAATTTATCTTTGCATTGAGATATAACAAATCAGTTTAAGTATCAATAAGTAGTTTGTGCATCTACATATGAAAAATTGCATTACAGTTTTTTTTTAAATAACTGGATTTTTTGAGTTAATTGTAAATTTTGCTTTGATGGCATTTTTCTCTGTACTGATGACAGAGAAAATTGAAAGAATTTTTTTGGAAATTTCATTTGAGTCTGTTGTATTTTTTTAACATTTATAATATTCTGTTAGAAAATTCTAAATTATATGATTTATTTATATGGTAGAATGTCAAAACAAAACAAAAACTTGAAGCAAACTTTTATTTCATAGAATATTTTATTCATTATTTTAACTTTTTTTCCTGTGGAGTCATTCAGTGAGCATCCAATACATTTAAAGTTTTCATCTTTAAGGTATACATGTGTGATAGAGGGTGTGAAGTTTATTTTTCAATTTTATTTGTGACCTGGATATTACTCTGACATATTTGTACTTTTTGTAGAGGAGGGATACGTAAAAATGTTTCTTCGTGGACGCCCTGTTACTATGTACATGCCCAAAGATCAAGTGGAATCTTATAATTTGGAAGCAAAAGTAGAACTACCAACCAAGAGACTTAAACTGGAATGGGTGTATCCTTTATTTGGCTGTTGTCATGTTGAAAGTTATAATTGATTGATGTTCATTTTAAGTTTTAGTTAGATTTTTTTAAATGTTTATAAAATTATGAGCTAATTTTCATTTAAAAGTAAATAAATATATGTTTTTACATTCAATTCAGATTAATAAAATAGGCACTTAACATAATGTTTTGAAAATATACTCAATAGAAATCATGTGATATAGTGAAAAAAGAACTCTGAATCTGGAATCAGAATTCAGTTTGAGCCATGGCTATGTGCCATTTGCTACTTTTGTGACCTTGGGGCTTCTTTTTCCCTCATATGTGAAATGCATTTGGACTAGATCATCTCTGAGATTCCTTTCTGCTTTACCATTCTATGAAAAGCTATTGTTTTATAAAATAGTTGTTTTGTTCACTAAAATGGAGTGTTGTTATGTTTTCTACTCTATAATGCATTATAATATAAAAGTTTACCTTTTCTATAAAAGTACATTAAAAATGACAATTAAATTTAAGATGATACATAGTAGATAAGGCACAGGATTCAGAATCAGAAGGTCTGAGTTTAAAAATTAATTCTGGGGTTGCTAGTTGGTGCAGTAGATAGAGCACCAGCCCTAAAGTCAGGAGGACCTGAGTTCAAATCTGCCCCTAGCTCTGTGACCCTAGGCAAGTCATTTAACCCCAATTGCCTCAGGAAAAAAAAAAAGAAAAAACTTAATTCTAACATTTGTTGGCTACATGGCTATGGGAAATATACTCAAGTATACTTAAGCCTAAGGTTCTTGATCTGTAAAATGCAGGAAATAATGTTTTCATTACTTATCTTACAGGATCATTGTGTAGAAGCTACAAAAAGCTTAAGACATAGTGTTTTTATGCTTATAGTGTTCCTAATTATATCCTTAGGAAGAATTTTGTTGTGTATTTAATAGCCTCTCAGTTAGTTTGTTAGTTGCATCAATCATGTCTGATTCTTTATGACCTCATTTGAGGTTTTCTTGGCAAAGATATTGGAATGATTTGCCATTTCATTCTCCAGTTCAATTTATAGATGAGGAACTGAGACAAACTAGGTTAAGTCCAATAGCTAGTGAATATCTGTGGCTGTATCATTAAGATGAGTCTTTCTGATTCCAAATTCAGGGTCCTATCCACTGCACCACCTACCTATTCCATCAGAGTAGTTACTAACTTTAATTTTAACTTTACAATATAGAGAAATTTGTTAAGGGCTTAAAAATAGATGGGGGAAATCTTAGTGAATATGATCATAAATTGATGAAATTTAGGCTTATAACTAAATAAAAGACAGTTGGTTTTTTTAAATAAATGTACTCTAGTAAGTTTAATCAACCATTTATGTCCTTTGAAGAAGAAATTTTAAGAGATTTGGGAATTCCTGATGTTCACAAAGAGAATATTTTTGTCCATAAATAAAAAGCCCAGGAAGAGTGGGAAAAAATTTGTTATACACAACTCTTTGAAGCACTATTAAATGTTGAGTTTATAGGAGTAAAACCCAAAGTAACAAAGTGCAACTTGTATTGGCATGCAATTCAGATTAGTCCTTTTTTCAGGCTCAAGGTTAACATGCAGTGAGACACTAGTGAGCCATAAAATTTCACTAATAGCAAAAAAATTTTAAAAGATAATTCTTAAGGTTTAAAAAAGAGAATACTTAACATAATTATTTCTCTACATCCCTAAATATACCCCAGGAACAGATCTCACTAAGTCAGGAAGGTATTTCTTGGGTTGCTGTTGTTAAGTCTTTCAATCCAACTTTTTGTGACTCTGTGGACCATAGAGTGCCAGATCCTTCTTATCCTCCACTATCTCTCTTAAGTCTATCCAAGCTTCACGTAGCACTAAAACCAAACCAATAATGATCTGAAAAACAGTCTACTTAAATTAAAGAAAGGAACCCTACCTACATAAAACATGTTACTAGTGTTATCACAGTTTGCAAAGGGATATAGTATGAGAAAAATGAGGATGCCCAAGATAAAAATTGCACGCGCGCGCGCGCGTGTGTGTGTGTGTATGTGTGTGTGTTTTGGGGGGAATGGGGATAATTCACATTCTTACAAAACCTGAGATGAACACAGGACTTCAGAGGTCATTTGCCTATATGGAAACTTACTCCACAACATTTTTCAGAGGTAAATGTTAAGCTCTCTTAAAGACCTCTGGTGAAAAGATACCCAATACCTTACAAGGTAGGCTATTCTACTCTTTTTTAAAAATATATTCTTAGACATATAAACAATGAACATTTCCATATACACAGCAAAACACAAAAGGGATTATGTATGAAACTGTGAGTCTCTGCTTGCTTTCAATAAACATTACTTTTATAGCTATCCTGCTTTTGTCTGTGCTTCCTTTTGAACCTTTTAATGTTATCTTCTGTACATTTTAAAATGTTTAAAATGTTTCACTGATCTTTTATTTTTATAGTACTACTACTAATCTTACCTCCCTCTCATAATTCCTCTACTCATTTGAAAAGAGGAGAAAAACCATCCTTGTAATAAATTAACATCAACAGGAAGGACCAAATCCACCCATGACTCTCCAGAAATGTATGTTTCTTTTGGCAACTTGCATCCATTGCCTCTTGATTAGGAGATGGTTAACATGCTTCATTTCATCATAGACCCTCTGACACTGTGGTTGATCATTTAATCAGAGCACTGAAGGATTTTTGAAGTTATCTTTATAATGTTTATATATAAATTGTTCTTCTGGTTCTGCTCACTTTACTCTGCATTAATAGATACTTAACAGAATTTTCTAAATTATCCATTACATTCATATGCCATATTTTGTTCACACATTACTCAAATGGTGGTCACACTCTTAGTTTCTATTTTTCTTCTGTCTGCTTTTAATCTTTCCCTTGATATCATGAAGTATGTTTTGCTTGCTACTATGTTCTCCTCTACCCCCTGTACTGTCTTCTTAAACTCTCTCTCTCTTCTTATCCTCATCTGTTACCCTATTGAGTTTGATACATTTCTAAATCAAATTCTTGAGTCTCTGTTCTCAATCCAATTTTGTCTCAAATAGAAGTGAGGTTCATCTGATACCCACTTTCTTTTATACCTTCTTCCATATTGTGCATACTTTTCTTCTAATTTACTCCTGTTGTGAAAA
Source organism: Sarcophilus harrisii (assembly GCF_902635505.1). Lineage (NCBI taxonomy): Eukaryota > Metazoa > Chordata > Mammalia > Dasyuromorphia > Dasyuridae > Sarcophilus > Sarcophilus harrisii. Next base: position 361,588,250 of record NC_045427.1, on the reverse strand, counting down.
ATAGCAAGTTATAACCCCCTTACGCCTTTATTTTTTCTTTATCTTTCTCCAATCCCAATGGATAGAATAAAATAGAACCAAACCATTCCTACATCCTCTCTTTTTCTCATTTAACTAAGTACTCTTTGAAAACATTAAAATTCTGAGGAAACACTTGTTTCTTCTCTCTCATTAGAATTTTAGCTAAGCATAATCCAATTGTTCAAATAAATGTCTATTTTTGTCTGTTTTTCTGTATCTTTTGACTTTTACATTTGTATTTCAGAATTCCTACTTACATCAGAAATATTTAAAAGTCCTTTATTCCATTAAAGGCTTATTTTCCCCCTTAAGACTCAGCTTTTCAGAGTAAGTTATTCTTAATTGTAAGACCATAATCTTTTTCCCTTTTCTAATATTGGTTATTACACATTTGTCATTTAGGGTAGAAATTGACGGATCTTGTGTGATCCTGACTGTTTCCTTGGTACTTGAGCTACTATTTCTTTTTGGATGCTTGTAAGAATTTTTTCTTTGATGTAGAAATTCAGCATTTTAGCTTTGTCATTTCTGGAAGGGTTTATTTTGTGGTTTCATTGAGAAGTTAAAAGGTGGATTTTTTTTTAATCTTTACTTAGCCTTCTCATTCTAGTAGATATAAGCAATTTAAATTTATGATTTTTTGAAGTACACTTTCCATACGTTTTTGTTGTGGTTTTTGGGGAATCCAATCATTTTTAAAATTATTTCTCTGGGACCTTTTTACTAGGTCAGTTGAATTTAATATCAGATAGCTTGTATTTGCTTCCATTTTCCCAATCTTTTGCCCTTGTTGTTATTTTTTGGTTTCTCATAAATTTTGACTAGTTTATTTTAGTTTTCAAGGAGTCTATTTAAGTAAAGTTTCCAGGTTTTTCCTCTAAGCTTATTTGTTCTTCCAGTCCTTTCCTCCAGAGCTTTTATTTAATTTTTTATTGATAATTTTGCTTATTCCAGGTATTTAGAATGTGTTCTTTGTAGAAAATTGGAAAATCTTTTTTTTTCCCTTTTAATCTCTTCTTGTAGTAAGAATAGTTCCAGTAATTATGGAATTATTCTTTCCTAGGTTTGATTTTTGGATGTCTCTGAATTTTTTTTAATAGATAGTAACTTTTTTTTTCATTTCTCTGTCTTTGGTTCTTGAAGTGGGGCTCTCTTCCCCCCTTCCTGTTCCATTTTTGGATAGGATATATAAATCTGTTTTTTCTCCAATTAGGTCACCTGTATATCTATAGTGATTTCTATTTTCTCAGATTATCCATTCCTGGATTTTTGAGATTCAGTTTACTTTTTATATCCTACATCATCTCAGGAAAGTTTTATAAACCTATTTATCTCAAGGCCCAGGCTTCTCTGTTCTATTATAGCAGCACCCAAACTGGCCTTTGCAACTTCAGCTTTTCTCAGCATAGCCCTTCATTCTTAATGCCTCAAGACAAAAGGGCTTGCCAACTATTATAGATCTGATTCATCTCTGGTTACACTGAGTAGCTTCCAAGTAATGTAAAAATAGACTTTTTTGCCTGAACTAATACTGACATGGCTAGTAGTACAAAAAAGTCTGGCTATCTTTTTATGTAGTTTGTTGAGTACAAGAAATCATATACTAAAGTTTTGCATTGAATTTGTTGATCATTTATTGCTCTGGTGTGGTGCATTTTGTTTTGTTTTTGCTGAAGTAGTTATGTGGAAGCACCACTGCCTTCTACCATTCAGACAGCTCTCTTGTCTAGGCTCTTTTCCACTTTTCGTTAGCTCTAATTATTTTTCTTATATTAAGCTGAAATCTGTCTTCCTGTTTCTTCTGTTCACTGGTACTATTTGAGAGGGATGCAAAATAAGCCTAATTTATTTTCATGTGACAAGCCTTAATTATATAAATATGGTGATTGTGCCCTCTCTTAAAGTTTCTCTTGTATAAGCTAAATATCCCTAGTTTCATCAACCTACTCTCATTTGTATTGGTTTCCTTTTATCATACTTTGGACATGCTCCAACTTCCTATAATATAGTATCCATAATTTGTTCAGCCCTGTCCTTTGATGGGTTACTTTGGTTTCCAGTCCTTTGCTATTGCAAAATGAGTTGTTATGAATATTTTTGTACATACATGTTCTTATTCTGTCTTGATTTCTTTGTAGGGGGGAGGGGGATTGGAGGGTGTAATCAAAGAATATAGAAAATTCAGTAACTGTGTATAACAGATAATGAGTTTTAGAAATCAGTAAATGAAGTTATTTCATTTTTCAGCCAATAGAATTTCATTTCATTACCCTAAAGGGAGAAATTAATAATGGAAACAGTTTTTATTCTATTTTCAATTAATATTTAAGGAAAACTTTAATATGCTAAGGCAGGGGTCCTCAAACTACGGCCCGCGGGCCAGATGTGGCAGCTGAGGACATTTATCCCCCTCACCCAGGGCTATGAAGTTTCTTTATTTAAAGGCCCACAAAACAAAGGTTTTTGTTTTTACTATAGTCCAGCCCTCCAGCAGTCTGAGGGACAATGAACTGGCCCCCTATTTAAAAAATTTGAGGATCCCTGTCTAAGATTTTTTTGAATCTAATATAATTTTTATTTTTGTGGAGATTTTTCTGGAGGCTTAGAAAAAGGAATAAACTAGGATATCATAAGTAATGGAATCAAAATAGAAAGTAACAAATACTTGGCTTTCAAAGAATACCTTTACCACCATTTTAAAAAATCATGTGGCTATCTCTCCCAAAATCCTATTTCATCCCAGATGAAGCTAAGTGGGTAAATGGCATAGTTTGACCATTATCTCTCAAGAACAAAGACCTTACATCTGACTAACTAGTATTTGCTGATCCTAAATTTTTGTGCTTTTCCCTCCGTGTTGCTTTCTTGACATTATTCAGTAACCCTGAGTTTTTCATGCTATTGCCCATGACTCCTACTGGTATATTTCCTTTTGACAGCTGGCAAAATTTAAATTAGTTAAAAGTTAAATTTTAAAATTAAATTAAAAATATTTTGCTAAGTTGAGAGCAGTTGGTAATAAATGTCCTTGCAAAGATCTATGGTGAACTTCCTTAAAAATCTTCAGGAAAAGAATAAGTTTAGAGTATGATGAAAGCAAGGTACATGTAAAGAGATTATGTATGGTTAAAAAGTAACAGCTCCTTATTACTAGAAAACCTTTCTTGAGTCCATATATGGAATGCATCTCTTATTTTAAAAGGAGGGAGGAGTTATATTCCTTGAAGCTACTTTCTTCCCCAGATGCCTGTCTTTCCATTATTGTCCATGTCTGTAGCTGTCCTTGATATGTCTCCTGGATGCATTGTCTGCTACTGGTCCATCCTCTCTAATAACATGGTCAGCGAATGTAAGAAATGGTGACGAGTATAATGCTTTCCCTTACTTTCCTCTGTAATAAAAGGATGAGTCTGACTCCTTAAGGTACTCCAGAACCATGAAGGTTTCTTGATTTCTTTGCTGCTAGAATGGTCTACTGTAAAAAAATTCTTCTAGACCCTGTAAAGTCTCTGGAACATTGATTAACAAATTGTGATCATCCTCTCTTGATTTAATAAAAAATAAATCTTATCTTTATGAATCTCAGTTATTAATAAGTAGTTGTTGAGTTGAACTAGATGTCTTTTAACATCAGAAAAATGAAATCTTCCCTTCTGCCTTTCTTGGCTATTTTTGTTATTGTTAAATAAATACTAAGTTCAACTTAAACATTTAAAAGTCCTTGCCATGTATGAAGTCCAATATACAAGTGACAAGTAAAAAAGACAAGCTCTTTTTAAGCTTGAGCTTAAGCTCTTTGGATGCTAATAATCAGCTATTTGATTTAAGGGAATGATAAAGAAATAGCCATACAAAATCAAGGAGATGAGGTTCAGAATCAGGGTGTATTGAAGCAGGAGAGGGGAGAGAGAGAAGGAGAGAGAGAAGGAGAGAGAGAGAGAGAGAGAGAGAGAGAGAGAGAGAGAAAGAAACAGTTCAAGATGATGGAAAGAGGATTATCCTGGGGTTTAGTTATCCTGACTTCCACTTTGGAAGGAAAATGGGAGAAGATATGATTGAATACCATGCCTTTCAAAATTCACATTGGTACAATCAAATTTTCTCTCTAAAATTTAAAAATTCTGTAAATAAAAGGGGTAGAAGATAATTTGGAATAAAGTATAACTAAGAAAGTAGAAAAAGGCTAGAACTAAAGGCAAAAAAGAAAAGATCAGTAGAAAACAAAACAAACTTTGAAACAGAATTATTCCAAGCATATTGACAGAATAAATTTTGTAATATAATCATTAACAATTAAGATCCGCTAAAAGAATGCTATGATAGAAAGAAAAAGAAGCTTAGAATAAATTCTGATTGATGAAATTCGTCTACCTAGGGGTAAAAGAAACATTCAGGAAAAATACAAATTATGCCAAAAAAATTAAATATCTGACGCCCTCCTTCCAATATATCTGTTAGTGCCCTGATAAACTACAAACAGTTCACTCCAAGTGACTCCAGAAGTATTTGCTTCAGTTAGTTTTTTTTAAAAATAAAACAATCATGTTAATCATATGAGTTTTTTATATGCAGCTATAAAATTAATCTTTTTAATATATGCTTTAAAAATGGTATGTCTCTAGATTGTAGGTTAAATGAATTAAAGGTTTTTTTAAAGTGTACTTTTTTTGTAGAAAAAAAAAAAGTATTGACTGATATTTTCTTGTTTAGCAATTTGTATAATTTATATCACATTCGTTCTACTTCAGAATAAAATTTCATAGTTTATACTGATCAAAAACAGTTAAAGTTATTTTAATTAATGAACAAATCTAAAAGAAATGTTATTATTTCACCTTGACATACTAATAAGCTATGGGTATAGGGGACGTGACTGTCGTAATAACTTATACCTACTTCCAACGGGTGAAACAGTATATTTCATTGCATCAGTAGTTGTGTTATACAATGTTGAAGAACAACTTCAGAGACATTATACTGGTCATAATGATGATGTGAAGTGGTGAGTGTTTAAATTTTTCAATTATTAAGCTATGCTTTAAGACTTTAAATTATTTCAATGGCAGAAATATTAACATAAAATTTGTTAGTATTGGGATTAATGTGACAGGCAGCATTGTTTACTGGGAAAAACAATGGGTTTAGACTCAAAGACATAGGTTAGAATGAAGCCTCTACTATTTACTACAGGAAAAATCACTTTACTACTATTAGCCTCATTTTCTTCATATGTAAAATATGGAGCATGTATAAACAGATTATGTAAGCATGATGATGATTATGCTACCCACTTCATTGGGTTTTTGTAAGGAAATAGTTTTCCTAACTCTAAACATCACAAATGTGAGCAGTTGTGTTATAGGTAGAAAATAGCAAAAAGGCAAGAAAGAAAAAAAATCAAATTAAATTATATGTACAAAAGAGTTTGTAAACTTGAAAGTACAACTTATATGTTGGTATTATTAACAATTATTGTAATTATTAAACTAGCCATGGTGAGCATGGTAAAATTGTTTTCTATTAAACTGGAAAATCTCTTCCACAAAATCATCTTTCCTGTTAGCTACTAGTGATCATTGGTCACTCTGCTTACCTTACAATCATAGGGTCTAGTATACAAGCATTTATTAAATGTCTACCTTATAAGCCCTTGTGGGATGTAGATACAACTAACCACACAGGAAACTACTGCTTGAGATTTCTTTAACAGCCACCTAAAGGTTAAAAGTACAGATTAATTTCCTTTTTTGTTTTAATTTTTTGTAGCTGTAGATATAGAACTTATATTTTTATTATTTTTTTTGAATTTATAATGTTTTGATGTATGAATAAAATAGTAATTAACTAACACATTTTTGATCTCTAAATTGTACATAATAATCTTCTGACAGTTTAAGCATTTGGTCATTCAAAATATTAAAGAGACAATGTTGACTTTTTAAATTATCTAGAAAATGAGATTCTAAAATTATAGGACCATAGAATGTAAAATCACAGACTATAGAATGTTTTTTTTTTTAATTTTATTTAATAGCCTTTTATTTACAGGATATATGCATGGGTAATTTTACAGCATTAACAATTGCCAAACCTCTTGTTCCAATTTTTCACCTCTTACTCCCCCACCCCCTCCCCTAGATGACAGGATGACCAGTAGATGTTAAATATATTAAAATATAAATTAGATACACAATAATTATACATTACCAAAACGTTATTTTGCTGTACAAAAAGAATCAGACTCTGAAATATTGTACAATTAGCTTGTGAAGGAAATCAAAAATGCAGGTGTGCATAAATATAGGGATTGGGAATTCAATGTAATGGTTTTTAGACAGACTATAGAATGTTAAAGTAGAAACAGGCTTTTGAGATTCACTGATCCAACTTTTCTACCAATTAGTGATGTGACTTCAAGTAAGTATTTTCCCTTCCATGTTTTCCCTTATATACGATGTTTCCACAGCTAGCTAGTTAGTGAAAGAATATCAGAATTTAGACCTTCTGAATCATGGTTCAATGTTCTTTCTACTGCTCTTCCATTGAATCCTGACTCTATGTCATTACAACCTTCATCTTTATTTGTAATTATATGTCTTCCTGAATTCCCAGTGGAGTATGATATCTTAAGAAAATGGATTTTGTTCTTATTTTTATTGGTATTCTCTAGTGCATCCAAGCTCCACATCATTATTAATAAATGTATCTGACTGATGAATCATATTAATAGATACCATTTTGAAAATGATACCTCCTAATCACAAGCTTTAAGAGTATCTGGATACTTTGCAAATTATTTTGATCCTTTTGAATAAAAAAATTAATGATTTTTTTAACAAATTTATGTTTTGAAATAAAAGTCCTAACATAAGTAAGAAAAAATGAATTAATCATGGATGATGGCAGCAAAGATATTTGAAAATATTTGATGAAACTGAAATGACTAAAATAAGTACTCCCAACAAAATGTATATTGGCTCATAGGTTTAAAGCTGGAAGATACTTAGGTTATCTTGTTCAATATCCTCATTTTTACAGATGAGGAAAATGAGGCTCAGAGGAGTGGCTTGCCCAAGGTCACATAGGTTCTAAGTGGCAAATCCAGAATTTGAACTCAGATCTTATGGCTCCATTATCAAAAATTTTTTCCTCTGCCCAACCATCCTTGTTTTATAACAATGTGATTAATACAACTTAATTAAATGGCACTATATATCATAACATTATGAAGCTTTACTATAACATCATTCTTCCAATCACTTCTAATGAGATATAATTATGAGATGCCAATAGGATAGTAAAACTATCACTAATTATCCTTGTATTATTGTTTTACCCTATATCTTATATTTTGGAAAACAGTTACTAACTTTACGTCAGATATGCCTATAACATACTGTGCCTGAAAACATTTAAAATTATTTCTAATCTAAGTTGATTAATCATTACGTACAGATGAATTATATTTGAAATAATATAACTGTAGCTTCTTTTTAAAGTATACATTTTTAACAAATATTCCTTTTCTAGCCTAGCAGTTCATCCTGATAGGATCACCATAGCAACAGGCCAAGTTGCAGGTACATCTAAGGATGGAAAAGTGAGTTGATATGTTTTTCATGTAATCAAAATAAACTGGTGTCAGGCAAGAATTATTTAATGATACTATTGTTTAGTTATTATATTATGTAATGGGCTATATAATGATTAATCCTTTATTAAAATCCAACTTTAATTTCTAATTAAAAATTTGTAGACATTTAAGATAAAAATGTCATTATCCACCAAGTCCTAATATTGTGCTTTGTTGTAGCATGAAGGTGATCCTCTGTTTTCAAAATCTATATGAGTGAAGACACACTTGGATTACAAATATACTTAACTGGAGAAAAGGCAGTAATGTTAAAAGAATACATGATTTCTATATAAGCAAACATCATTGACCTCAAAAACAGGCTTAAGAATTTTAAGTCTCCCAGAAAAAAAATTGGCAGATTAAAAAGCATGACTACTATAATTCCAGAAATAATGAATGAAAATTGCCCAGAACTTCTGAATATAGGGGGAAAGCCTCATCTAAAAGAATATCTAAATAACGTACAGGAAGGGAAAAAAAACATTTCAAATTCCAAGGCATATAGTGATTAATCTAATAATTCCAACTACAAACAACAAATTCTGCAAGTACCCAGAAGACCTTAAAATATACATGAAAGAAAATTTATATAACCTAAGATTATTCTTTGCTACTAGAAACCCTAGAAAGGAATAGTATATTCTAAAGAAGCAAAGGATACAAATAAAAATAAAAATTTCTTGAAAACAACTAAACCTAATCTTCAGCATAAAAAGATGGATATTCAACAAAGGAGAAGTATTTGAGGAAATGTATGAGTGTGGGTGGGTAGGTGGGGATGTATACACACACATACTTACATAGATCATTTTTAAGAAGAAAGGAAAAAAATTTTATCTTTAAAAAAAAAAGAAGGGTTATCATTAGATTTCTTAAAGTACACAAGAAAATAATGATGCAAACAGAATATAAGAAACAGAAGTAAAAGTAGAGAAGCAGAATTGAAGTACTATGTACTAAATCCTACAATTCCCCATAGGTAAATCAGTCAATCAGTAAACATTAAATACATATTTTGTCACTTTGCTAAATGCCAGTGATATAAATATAAAAAAGAAAATCACTCCTTGCCCTCAAGGATTCTATGGAAATGACAGAAAAAATAGGAGCACACAAAAGAAAACTGAAAAATGGGAAAAGAGGAGAGTTCAGGGCACAGTGGAGGTCCACGGCAAGGAATGAAAAATGTAGCGATGCCTGATGTGGTAATGGAAGCTTTAAATGGGAGCTTTTGGAGGAGTTCTTTACTAGAAAACCTTCCAGCATTCCAGTCAGAGGGATAAAAGGTACTAAGGGTACTGAGATATGAGTACCAAAACTGATACAGTCTTACAGGATGACAAATATTTTATGATGAGGTTTCCATGGGGCACAGAGTCTAGTCCAAGGAGCGCAAACTTGTGGGAAATAAAATCATATTTTGTGGTTCAAAATGGCAGAGTGGGAGGGTGCATAAACGGGGAGGAAAGACATAGAGGAGAGAATGTGATATATGCTTATCAAATATCTGAATGAACAGTGAAGAAATAATCTTTATGTGTTTATGAGGAAAACTTAAAGTTTGCTTTTTCTTTTTAGTAGTTTTTTTTTTTTCCTTTTGTTCTGATTTTCCTTTTACAACATGACAAATATGGAAATATGTCCAAAATGATTCTACATGTAGAATCTATATCAGATTGCTTGCTGTCTTGGGGAGGGGAAGAAGTAAGGGAAAGGGGAATAAAAAATTGGAATTCAAATTCTTGCAGAAATGAATGTTGAAAACTATCTTTTACATGGAGTTGGAAAAATAAAATACTATTGAGGGGAAAAAAAAACAAAAAGAAAAGAAAGAATTGCCAGAGAATGAAAGGAATGGGAGAAGGGATGTATTGAAGCTACGGGAAAATATAAGAGTAATGTTTCAACCAAAGGGGAAAGTGGTTCCCAATAAAGAAAAAGTACCCTCAGAGTTATATAACAGCAATGGAAAATGAAGATCTATAGATTGCTGACAAACAGGGAGATAATTTCAAAGTATGTTGTACCTCCATGTGTGTCATATTGTCTCTGGATAAAGGAAATTGGAATTCCTAAAAATAAAAGGCACACAGGAGGGTAAGAGGCTATGGACCCAGAAATGAGATAGTTTGGGTCAATAGGAAAGGGAAAGAACACAGTAGCATTGAACTATGTGATTTGACAGATCATAATTTCCACCTTGAAGCACTACATTATTTCCTTCATGAACTTATAAGAGTAAGGCACAACAGAATAAAAAAAGAACAATGAGGCAAGACCTATAAAGACAGAAACAGAAGAAATTTGAAGAGCTCAAACTATATACTTGTGACCATTAACTGCATAAGGAATATTTTTTAAAAGTTAAAGAAAAATAAATGTGTAAATAATGAAACAGGGTTAAGAAAAGGAAGAGAATTAATGAAGACAAAACAGAGAAATTAAAAATTAAAGAGGACAGGAGAAGGAACTAATCACTTAGGTAATATAGATAACCAAGTAAAAGAAAGAAAAAAAATCAGTAATTGAATCCCAAAATGAAAAAAAAAGTTGACAGATGGGGTAGAGAGAAGAAATTGTATGAAAATAATCTAAGCAAAATGAATAATAAGGACAAAGCACCAGGTTAAAGGAGGTAAGAGAATAAAAGAAAAAAAACAACTTTCTTTAAAAGAAAACAATACTAAAGACACAAATGGAGAAAAGTATATCTTATTCTCACAATTTAAAATATTAATGAATTAGGCAATTTAATAAAATGAAATAAAGTGATAGAGTAGTGAATAAGAAAAGAAAATTCCACAATTCATTACTGACAAGAAACATCTAAATAGCAAAGACATTAATTCTATTACTAAAATGAGAGACTAAAACAAAATTTACTATTCATGAAATGAATTTTTAAGAAGCAGAAGTTCTTCTCAAGTTATTAGAAAAAATTAAAATTTATGTTATCAATAGGAAAAAATAAGGAAATTACATTTTTAAAGTAACAATAGACAATGAACTAATATTTACATAGAACTTAAGTGTACAAATGATATAACATCCAAATTCATAGAAGAAAATCAACCAAATTGCAAATTTGCAAACTTCAAGAAGATAGAAATAATAATAGGAGATATTAATATTTCTTTCTCAGAGCTAGACAAATCTAAATTTTCTTTTAGATTTAAAAAATGAATAGGATTAAACTGAACAAACTTTTAAAGAATATAGAGTTAATTTTTTTTGTTTTCTTCTAGATGGGATTATTAAAGAATGAATATTTACTGATATTTCATGACAGATTTATAAAAATAGATAGTTTTACAAAAATAGATTTTATAAAAATATTTACTTGTAAAGAAATTGCAAGTAGATATGAAAAAGAAGTACTAAACATACCCTTAATAGACTACAACATAATAAAAGTAATCAATTTAGAAACATGAAGGAAAAGATGCATACCTAATTAGATTCTGAATAATAAAATCCTAAATAGTGGGTAGGTAAACAAATAAATCATAAAATAACTATATGAAAACTAATTATAATTATGGAACAATAGGATATTTCTGGAATTCAATTCAAAGGAATGAACATAAAACTAAAAACATGCATTGACAAAATAGAAAAACAAAAGGATTGATGAGCTAAATATATGTGTGTATAAACATTTAAAATGAGAAAGCTAACATTATTAACCTCAAGCATAAAAGAAAAAAATTTGAGAAATAGATAATTTGGACATCAAAAAGAGCTAATAAAACTAAAAGCTGTTTTAAAAGACTTAACAAAATTGATAAACTTTTAGCAATCATTAAAAAACAAGGTAAAAAATTAAACTAGTTATCCAATGAATAAACAAAAATAGTTATCCAAAACAAATTATCCAAGGAATTAAAAAATATAATCATAAAATGAAAAATAAATACAAAGTAGATGGTAGTTGTAGCTGGGGCAATGAATTACAAATAGAACTTAAAAACCCAGGTTTTAATCACATCCCAATATACAAATTACCTGAGAATCATCTCCCTATTTGACAAGAAATGCTGAGAAAACTGGGAAGCACTCATAAAAATTAGACATCAGATTAGCATCTTATCCTATCTTCCACAAAAATTCAAAATGGATATGACCCATCTATTAAAGATCATACTATTAAAAAATTAGAAGAAAAACATATCAGATATTTTTCATAGATATTTGAAGGGGATGAATTCTCATCCAAACATATAAACAGTTACCAAAGATTTTAAAAAATTTTGTTTACTTGAACAGCTTAATACATAAAGGATAAAACAACAAGGATAAAAAGAATCTCTATTGATTGAGGGGAGGAACAAAACTTTGCATAATTATCTCTGATAAGAGTCTGATATACAAGAGGCAAGTGGGTGTCTCAATGAATAAAGGACTGAGACCAGTATCAGGAAGTCTTGGATTCAGATCCAGCCTGATTTACTAGCTGTGTGATCCTGGACAAGTCACTTAACCTCTGTTTGCCTTAATCCATTGGAGAAAGAAATGGCAAACCACTCTAGGATCTCTGCCAAGAAAACTCCATATGGAGTCATGAAGAGTCTGACATGACTGAAGAACAACAGCAGCAATGCAAGATATGTAGACAACAAATATACAGGCACAAAAGCTATTCTTAATAGGTAAGTCATCAAAAGATATGAACAAATAGTTTCCAAAAGAAGAACTGCAAAGTATTAGCAGTTATTTGAAAGAATGCTCCAAATTGTTAACAATAAAAGATATACAAATCAGTACAACTTTGAAGTTTTACCTAACACATAGCACATTGGCAAAGATGCTTAAAGATTAAAATAGCCATTTGTTATTAGTTGTGGACAAATAGGTACACAGAACATTGTTGGTGGAGATGTGAATTGGTCCAGTTAATCAGTGGAGTAATTAATAATTGCTTGGAGAAAATGAATAAAAAATTCATAACTTTTGGTACACTTTCCACTCCTGGTTTAAAAAAAAAAAAGATCTAAAATTGCATAAACATTTATTACAGATTTTTTTGTAGTAGTAGCAAGGTACTGAAAATAAAATAGATCCCCATCATTTGGGAAATGACTTTTTAAAAAAAACCCACAATGGTACAATGATGTAATAGAACATGTGTTATAAAAGTCAATGAATATAATAAATATAGGGAAGGATGAAATAAAGAACCAGGAAATAATAAACACAGTAACAACAACAATGTAAATGGAAAGTACAACAACAAAACAGTTAAACTAAATATTTCAAAATTATAAGCAGATTTTTTGATATGTTTATTAGTATTATAATTTTGAATAACCAGTTTAACAGTTTTGTTATTGATATGTTTTCCACTTTCTTCCTTTTTCTTTTTTATAATGGATGGCTCTCTGGAAAGGGTTAAGAAGAATTCAAGTGGAAATGTGAGTGATACGAAAACAAAAATAAATCAATAAAGTTTATTTAAAAAGTCAAATCGCTAAAATATCAACACCACAGACTGTTACTATTTCATAAGGCAGTTTTCTCAATTTAAATAACTACAGCAGGACTACAAAGAGCCTAGAAGCCACCTCAGTTAGCAAATACTTCTTAAGACCAAACAGAGAGAGACTTTATAGCTAAGGGCAACCTGGTTTAGAATATAAATTTATTTGTAAAATCTTTGAGGACAATGACAAAATATTGTAGATGATATAGGGGGAAGCACTGGAAGAAAAAAAGTTTTTAAACTTGATAACTGAGTTAAGCATAATAATCATGGGGGCATTTAAGGATGAAATTGGAAAAAGGACAACAAATATAAAAAATGGAAAAGAGCTGTGATTATTTTTATAACAAATTATTTTCTCTATCAGTGACAGTGAAATCACCACATGTCAGCTCTAACATTATAGTCCCAGATGTGCTATATAAGGAAATGGAAATGAACTGAAGAACACAGAGATGAGATGAACAAATATATTAGGTCAATTATACATAGAGAAATTTGATATTGCATGTGACACAATTTTGGGGGATTCAAAGGATCTATTCTCAAGGTATATAAAGAAAAGGAAATATAAACAGGTTGGCAAGGGGAAACCCTAGACATTCTTGCAAAAAAAAAAATGGAGTTAATAAAAGCAATAAATAATAATTATTAGGCCATGTGTTTATTCATTTTTCTCTACAAAATTTATATGAAAATAATCCGTGCTCAAGGCAAAAGAATTCTTTGCAAAGATATGAAAAAGGATCATTTCAGACTTTTGTGAATGATGATCTTTAACAGATCATAGCATTTATCACAAAGCTTGTTGAAAAGATTGGAGAATACAAAACATGATAGTTTTTACGTATCAGAAGACAGCTATTATGTCTTGCAAGCCTCAAGTCATCTTCTCTTCTGTAAGCTAAACAACTTTTAATTCCTATAACAAATTCTCAAATGACCTTACCTCAAGACCCATCACTTTCCTAATTGTCCTCATCAAGGGTCTCCCCATCTTGTTATAGTCTTAATATATGGTGCCTGGAACTGAACACAGTACTACATGTTATCTGATCAAATCTGATTATAATGGGATCATCATATCAATTGTGTAGGACACTAATTCTCTTAATGTAGTCCAAGTTTATATCAGCTTTGGGGGGGAAGGGGTACCATGTCACACTGACTCATATGGAACTAATTTTAAAAACTCTTAGATCTTTTCATATGAACTGATATCTAAACTTCACCCTTCAGGTGTTACTTATGAAGGTAATTTTTAGAACACAAGTGCAAGACTTTTATCACTTCTAAATTTTATCTTACTAATTTCAGCCCAGTGTTTAGATCTTTAATGCATCATTCAGATGCATTGTGTTAGCTATCCCTCCTGGCTTTGCATCATCACTTCTGCCAGCTCTTTCAGGAATCTAATATTAAATTTATTTGAGCCTGGTGACTTGAAATCATCCAGGACAGTAAGCTATTTTCTAACATCTTAACTTCACTATGACCTCCTTTGTCTTAGTCATTTTATTTCCTGTTCCAAAAAGGAACAGGAAATTTTAATTTTAATTTTTCTGCTAGTTTAAAATATATATCACTTATTTATTTTTAATATTTAAAAAACTATTTCCAAATTCTTTCTTGCTCTCAACCTTTCCCTTATCCACTGAGAAGGCAAGCTATGTATCAATTACATATATGAAATCATGCAAAACATTTTCATATTAAGCCCCATTATACCCCACAAAAGTCAAGAAAATAAAGAAAATGGGAAAACTATACTTCACTTTGCATTTAGAATTAATCAATTCTTTCCTTAGAGGTAAAACACATTTTTCATCATAAATGTTATTTTGGATTATAGTATTATCTTGTGTTAAGGACCATGCCTAAGAGAAGGGGCAGGTCAGTTCTTCAAGAGCCTCCACAGCTGTGAATCATCACACTTGAAGGAGTTGCAAAGCAGCCTTTACTAAGGCAGTGTTCCTTGTGGATTGGGAATGAAATAAATTGGAGACAAGAGGGAAAAGGAGAGAGGTCAGACAACACAACTGCCTCTCAGTGGAGAGGTCAGAGAGCAGCAACTGCCTCTCAATCTCCTTGTATCATCATCCTGTCACATGAAGAGATCCTTTCTACCGGTTAGACCTCCAGCAATCACTGGCAGGTGGCTCCCATATCGTGACAATCTTGGATCATAGTAACAATCAGACTAAGTTTTTCACAGTTGATTATCACTATGATATTGCTGTTTCTGTATATAATGATCCACTAATTCTTTTCATTTCACTTTGTCATTGTTTAATTGTTTTCAGTTATGACCAACTTTTCATGACACTATCTGGGATTTTCTTGGCAAAGATACTACAGTAGTTTGCCATTTCCTTCTTCAGCTCATTTTACAGATAAATAAACTGAGGCAAAAAAGAGGTGAATGATTTTCCCAGAATCACAAAACTTCATAGCGGGAGTCCTCAGCTGCTGCATCTGGCCTGCAGGCTGTAGTTTGAGGGCCCCTGATGTTGGGTCTTCCCTTACCCCTGTAGCAATTTATTATGGTCAGGTTTTTTGTTTGCTCATTCTTCTATCTTTTTTTCTCGACTTTAAAGTTTATGTTAAAGTTGGAGTCTCCTCCAGAGAGCTAGGACCAGGTACTGTTTCAAGCTTCTGACTTTATTGTGTTGCTGTTTTTAGAGCTAAATCTGGGGGTCTTCAAGGTTTTGGTGCTTCTCGGTAGTGTGATCCAGGGAGAAGTGTTATCACTGCTTTTCTGTTCTCTGCTCTGGCCCTTATCAGTTAAAGACCCCTGCTCCATTGCAGCTACAAGCATAAGCATTCTCCTTGCCTCTGGACCAAAATCCTCTGCTCCCTTGTGACTAATCACAAGCAATCCTTTTCTCCCCACAACTTCAACTTAACACTTCGTATGGGTAATACATTTGTTAATCATCCTAGCTGCCCCCAGTACAAAGGGGTACTATAAATCCTTTCTGACCAGGTGTCTGACACCCTTGCTATATCTGGTTTGAGAGAACAGCTACTGCTGTCACAGCTTCCTATCTTCCTCCAAGGCTCACTGCTGGTATTGCTGTTACAAATACTCTGGACTAGTTCCCACTATGGTATCACAGATTTCTCCTGCCAACCTTTTTTAGTAGTCTTAGCCTAGAAAAAACATATCACTTTGACCTTTTGTTGGCTCTTCTTATCCAAATTTTAATTTAAGGTGTTATTTTAAATTTGGAAATATTAGGAGAATTTGGTTAGGTTGCTGCCTTTGACCCACCATGTTGGCTCCACCTTTCTCTCAATCATTTTTGTTCTTTCTGATCCAGAGATCTTTTCAGGGAAAAAAATCAAAATAAGATTTAAGTAGCTCTCACATTTGTCCATAATCCATTATCATCTTGTTATAATTCCTCTTTTAGCAACAACCATATATTTTCTTTCATTCTCTTCTTTTGCTGTTTATGACTAAAAGTCATGGAATATCGGTTTCCAAAGTATTCATCTTGCAGGTCATCCAAAGAGCAATGGAAATGTATATGGGGGGAAGAAAAATCTGTAATACATTTCCAGTGAAGATCAATTTGAGCAAGAAAAGCACCATTAAGGATGCCTATCAGAGACTGGAGAAGGAAAATGAGTCAATTGTATAGTATTGGTGAGAGAAGATCAGTGGAGAGCCCACTTCATTGGTTAGCAAGATATTTTTTACAGTGAGGCCCCCAGATATTTGTAACTTTATAGAGAATTTACAGAACATGGACAGGAGTAGCACAGGATAAGATACTATGAAAGGACTGTAATCTATATAGTTAGAGGAAGTACCATAGATTCATCAAAATATCAAAATTATTGTCATTTTTCTCTTCCCTCCAATATAGCTTAAAATAGCAATATTAAAACCAATAGACTTAAATTTTAAAACTAATCTGAACAGAATTAAAGCTGATTTTAAATGGTATTTATTTATAGCTATCTGCTGTATTTGCAATATCTTATCTAATATTATTTCAGATAAAAATTTTAATATAAGATTTCCATTTTTATAGCCCACACATATTACCTAAATCATATTGAACTCAATTTTGAAATCTTTATAAAAACATAGAATTTTCTTTAAGTAAACATTAGAAAACAATAATTTAGTAAAATAAAATGAAAAACCAAAAAATGTTTCTATTACTCCTTGGTGGCTTGCATGTCAAATACTATATGCAATGGAAATCAGATTCTTATGATGTCATAAGATCATGAAATCATAGACTTAAACCTGGAGGACTTCACTAAGGTATATCTAATGTAACCCTCCACCAACAAAAATAAGACCTTCCATATCTTAGGAAATGGTTTCATGAATAGCCATGCCAGACTTTTAGTGGTGAGATTCTGTACTTTAACAGATTGATCCTCAGGTGACTGATATATTTTGTCATCCAAGCTCTTGCATAACCTTGCTAAAACCAGATTTATCTCTATATCACAAAAATGCTAATACAGATAACCTAGAAAATTGCTCATTGGCTTAGTGCTAATCATAAAGAGAACTTTTAGTTTAATAATAATGATTTGCTTTGGGGATTTCAAAAGATTCAAAAATGTTATGTATTTTATAAATTTGATTGGGAATGATGGTGACATACTTCATCATACTAATAATATGATGCCTAAGAGAATATAATATACATAATATTTAATCTTTCTTGTCATTATTAAGATTATGATTTTATAACCTATATGTGTAGATCAATTTATAACCCTATATTTAGCAATAAACAAAAATAGGCAAAACAAGTTTTTAAATTAGGTATAATTAGTATCATAGAATTATCATATTTTAGTTAGAATTTATGAAATATAAGTTATACATGGTCTTTTACTTGATAATAAATCAATAAGGGATATTTAGGGATAGCCTTGTATGATGTATCTTAACAGACCCCTTTATCCTGGTTGGCATCATTGCTCAGATGATCTTTTAATTATTTCAGCTTCAAGAAAAAACAGACAAATCTGTCAAAATTGCCATCTCTACATTTTTGTTTTAATAGCAATTACCCCCACATGTACGCATCTGGGATTCTGTCACATTGAATACACTGCATGTCATTGGAATGGGGTTTTTTGACCGAGCAGTCACCTGTATTGCTTTCTCTAAATCTGTAAGTATGTAGATTCTTGAAATTAATCTGATGTTTAACAATACACCGCATACTTAAGTCTATGTATTCTTAAATATATTAAATATTATTTAAATATATTTTATGTATTCTATGTTATAGTATGGGTTAATCAAGACTAATTTGTTCAATACTATAGTATAGTACTATATTCTATCACGTCTCTATTTTATACTTTGTATTCATTTTATACTATATGTAAGTATATGTCATAAAATTAAACATTTATGTGTAAATGTAAATGCTTGCTTCTTTATTTTTAAGGAGGACTGCTAATGTGAATTAGAAACCATCTTCCATTAGGCAATTATCTTCTTTAAGAATCAGAATTACCTTTCTTTAGCCATTTTAAACTGACAGGAGAAGAGCATGTCTCTTCTCCTTTACTCTCCTGTATCTTTATCTTCATAATTTTCCTTGCCAAAACCTCTTCTGGCTAAGTACACATGTACCAAAGAATTGGATAATGTGAATGTCATATTGAGTCAAATATAGGCTACATTTTCCCTCTAAGACTATTTATTATAAAATCAAAATGTGGCCTATTATGAATAATAGTTTTCAATACTTTTTCCTTGACAAAACAATTTTATTTTTACAAGTATGGCACCATGTTCTTAAAATTAGTCATGATTTTAAAAGGAAAGCTTTTATTAAAAAGGAAAACATTCAACCTATTTTATATTTATTTGAATTTTTCCTGTGATTGACTTTGTTTTTCAGAATGGAGGAAGTAATCTTTGTTCAGTAGATGACTCCAATGACCATGTGCTTTCTGTGTGGGATTGGCAGAAAGAAGAAAAATTGGCAGATGTCAAGGTTGGATCCCTATTCATTTGTCTGTTTTTTTATACTAAAATATCATTTCTTCTTGGTGCCAATTTGTCAGATGTCTTTTCTTTTAGATTTAAACCCTTGCTCCCCAATATTCTTCCTGATATAGTAAACTGTTTATTCTTCCATGTCATTCAAATGAGATACCTTGGAATCACTTTAGCTGCCTTCTTCTCCTTCCAGATTTAGTTACTAACTCTTGTTAATTTTTTCTATAAGATATTACTGAGAATTTTTCCCTTCTTTCCATTCCATTTGTAACCATTATCCAGGAATATTATTGATAGAATAAAATAAAATTGATAGAATGGGAATACTTGCTGGTTTGTCCTTCATCTAACTACAGGTTGCAGGATATACACCTAACCCATGTACTTTACGGAAAGGTCATTACTGTGTTCTTTATTGATTGAAATCCTAGATTTCCATAAACCTATTCCATAATGATTTTTTAAATTTTCATTTATTTCTTATAGACTAATCTAAAATTCACAAACTATTCCATGCAGTCTTTTAGTTGATTATGTATACATAACATTCATCTTTTGTTTCTTAATACCTACATATTTTATTTTCTCAGTGTAATTATAAACTGTTTGAGAGCAGAGATGGGGGTTTGCCTTTCCCACTTTTCTATTATTAAACTCCCAATGTCTAATAGAGTATGGGGCAAACAAAAAGTACCTGATAACTAATAATTTTTCATTCTGTGAGTACTACTGGTTTAGACAGTTATACATTTTATTGCTTTGGTTTATGGAAACGGTGTTTTGTTTTGTTTTTAATTAATGTCTAGCTATTAAATTTGCTTTTGGAAAAGCCTTTTCCTTTCTCATTCCTCTTAAAGCTTTAAAAAGTAGTTTTGGGAGATAAATATTTTTCAGTGATATTATTAAAGCAAAACTAAATAGCATGTAACAAATATTTGCCTGATCACACAAAAACACAATTCTATTAAAATGTTTTGAATTAAGAAGCATGTTTTCCATTAGTAATATAGGTGACAGAAGTGAAAACATTCAAAATACTTAGATAGGGAGCAGCTAGATGGCACAAAGGACAGAGCACTGGCCCTAAAATCAGGAGGGGCTGAATTCATTTGTGTCCTTAGACATTTAACACTTACTAACTGTGTGATCTTGGGCAAGTCATTTAATCCCAACTCCCTCATCCAAAGAAAACAAACAAACAAACAAAACAAACACAAAATATTTGGGTATCTAAATAGTTAGAAAACCAACATTTGTTTCTAACACTTATTAATTGTAAAACTTGTTATTTGAGGTATTTTTGATACTGAAAGAAAGTTTATTGCTTTTGGTAGTGTATCCTAATTCTTCTAGTTACAGCAAATATTTTTAGAAAACCTTTCTTTTCAGGTAAAGGGAAGAGGGAATGGTTTACATTCTTTACATATCAGCACATAATATAGACAAATGAGTTCTAAATTTAGAATGAGATCTGGTTTCACATCTTAACTTGGCTACTTAGTATGATCAGGGGCAAATCATTTACTCTCCATACTTCAGTTTCCTCTCCTGTGAAATTGAGATAATATTTGTGCTCTATTATAAGAGCAACCTGCTAGTGGCTGCTGGGGATCTAATTCTGACCAGCAGAATAGATCCCTTCATGTGAGAGGATGATAATGATATAAGGAGACTGAGAGGGAATTGCACTCTCTGACCTCTCTCCTCTTCCCTCTTGCCTCCAATTTATTTTATTCCCAATCTACAAGCAACATCTGCCTCAGTAAAGGCTGATTTGCAATTCCTTGAAAAGTAAAAAATTAGATAAGGAACATTATTCCTTCTTGGAATATATTTTGAATTACCTATTTTAACTGGAACAAAAAAGTTTCATAAAATCCTGGATATAGAATTAAAAGAGATCTCCAAGCTGATCTAGTCCAGCACTCACATTTTATAAAAAAGAAAACTGAGAATCAGAGAAGTAAAAGATTTTATCCAGATTTCACACAGGTACTCAGAAAGAGAAATAAAATTTGGACCAAAGTTTTCTGGCTCCAAAGCCCGTATGGTTTTCCATTGTACCATGTTGCTATCAATGTATATTTTTCTAGTAGATTGTGACATTCATATCATATTGATGCTGTTTGAGTGGTCTAGATTAGTGGCTATAAGAGAATTGTTAAGAATCCCCTTAAAATGGCTGCAGGTTTTAGGAGTGAAAGAATTCACTCATTCCCGATTATTAGTTGCAAAATCAAAGTTTATTGTTAGATAGAAATCATTTTACCAAGAGACTGACTTCTATAGTGATAGATCTATGGAAAATGGAGTTTTGCATTGAGAATGCAGTTCTCAGTAGACAGAAAGTCCTAGCAGCTGAGTGAGTACCGAGGTCAATCTGCAAAGACTATAGTTGATAGAAGCTATTATATTGGGTGTCTTTGTGAGGGCTGGGACAGCTCGAGCAGGTCAGACATAGTCGGGGCTGGGACAGCCTGGATCTCCTATTGGAATTAATAACACTTCAAAGGGGTACTTTTTGACCAGGATTTCTAATTGAATCAAAGGCCCTGGCATCCTGGAAACATAATTTATCTGGGGAGGATATGTTCCCTAGGAATGGTTGAGATTCTGAAAGGGATCACAGATCAATAAGAAATACAGTTTCTTAAAGGGAGCACAACTAGCTTCAATATGATCAATTAAATAAGACAACAGAAGGGAAAGGAGTAATACCATTAATAAGCTGGCTGCATATTTGTAATTAGTATTTAATAGGATTTAATGCATTCAGTTTTTACATTTTTCTTAAAGTGTTCTAATGAAGCTGTATTTGCTGCTGATTTCCACCCCACGGATACCAATATTATTGTTACATGCGGAAAATCACATCTTTACTTTTGGACATTAGAAGGAAGCTCCCTTATTAAAAAACAAGGATTATTTGAGGTAAGGTTAAATTATATTTTTTTTCCTTTTCATCAAATGAAATGTAATGACTAAGTGTTAGAGAAGTAATTGAAACTAGAGTTAATGTGTTTAATTACAATAACATTTAGCACTGTTTTAATTTTTTTTTTTTTTGGTCTACTATCCTACAGGCATTTAAAACTCAGCAACCCCAAAACAGAATTCATTCTCTTTTCCTCTTTTTTCTGAACTTATCTTTTGCTGTCAGTGGTACCAGGTTCCTTATAGTCACCTAGACTTGGAAGCTTAGTATCATCCTCTATTCCTTACTCTCACATGTCTGATCAGTTATCAGATCTTGTCCTTTCTGTTTTCACAGCATCTCTCATATACATCCCATCCTCAACAGTCACCTCTCCATGATTCTAGTCCAGGCCCTCATCTACGCTCACCAAAACTATTCAGTGGCCCTTGGTTTCCCTGACTCAAGCCTCATTCCACATTACCCATATAGCTGCCAAATTGATTTTCCTAAAATATAGTTCTATCCGTGTCGTCTTCCCTCCCCAACTCAATAAACTCCAATGGCTTCCTATTCCCATTAGCATCAAATACAAACTGTATTTGGTGTTTAAAGAATTTTACAGCCTAGTCTTTTCGTACCTTTTTGAATTTTTTATACATTACTCCCCTATACAGATTCTACAATCTAGCTATGCTGGATGGTTATTTATTATGCCTCCTTGTTATTTCTTCCTTATATGGAAGTTCTGTCACATTTTACATGCCTTTGTAATTTCCCTCATGCCTGGAATACCCTCCTTTTTTACTCCTACGTCTCAGAATCCCTGCTTTCTTTCAAGGCTCAGCTTAGATAGCACTTTCTACACTAAGCCTTTCCTGATCTCACCTCCTAGTGGCTAGAATATTCCCTCCCCAACTACCTTTTAATCTCTGTGTATATATCATCTATGCAAGGCACATATATGAAGTATGTATGTATACTTGTGTGTACCTGTATGTGTGCTTTGTGGATATGTGTACATTATATACACAGAGATCCCACAATACTTCCCCCCACTCTGCCCAAAATAGGTTCCTGGAAGGGACATTTTTACTTTTATCTCTTTATTCCTAGTGCTTAATATAATGCTTGACAAATAGTAGGTACTTTAGTAGATTGATTGATTGTGTCTATACTAAGCCTGGAAGTCAATTGTGATACCTAAGATTCAATCAGTTGACCTTTTCAAAATAGTAAATTTGAGATTTTCATTAGTCCTACCACACTTGAATGTGAAGAGAGGGAAGTTCTAACTTGCTTTTCTATGTACAGGTAATATGATTACTAGTGAAGAAAAGGAAGTAATTTTGAACCCCTGTGTGGGGCAGCGAGGACCAGAGACCTAGGAGAATGATTTATTGTAGGTGATTACACTAGAATATTAAGTAAGAGGCCTTGTAAAATTTCATGACCTAATAAACTTTCTTGTGTATCTTTTCAATGCTTTGAAATATAATTTTACATATCTCTATTTGTTGAAATACTTCTCTTTCTTTAAGACCCAATATAGGCATCTATTCATCCATGAAGCTTTTCATGACTTTCCCCCATACCACCCAGCTTGCCAAAAGTCATTTTCCCTTTTCAAACTTTTTTAAAGAGTGACGTCAGGATCTCTACATTGTCCCTTCAGTTTATCATTTACCATACTTGTGTTCATATGGAAATTTTTTTGCTTTTTCTTTTGAGAGGCAGTTGGAGTTAAGTGGCTTGCCCAGGGTCACACAGCTAGTAAGTGTTAAATATCTGAAGCCAGATTTGAATTCAAGTCCTTCTGACTCCAGGGCCAGTGCTCTATCCACTCTACCATTTAGCTGCCCCAAACATATATTTTAAAGGCAAGACTGTGTTACTGTTCCTTGTAGAGTGCCTTGTCTATATTAGGCACTTTAAAAATATTTATTTAACTGAATTAAGAAAAGTAAAATGAAAATTATGGGTAAAAATTAAGTACAAACAAGTGTTAAATGATAATGTTTTCAAAAAGAAACTTGAAGATGTCAAAAATCATCTTAAAGATTTTCTTAGCTCATTGTTTAGAAGTCTGAATATAAATATAGTTTCTTATTTTAAGGAGTTGCTTCTGATGGTATTTATTAAATCAACTCCTTGTTTATTATTGATTTAATAGTCATACTTTAAAATCAGGGTTGTCTACCTCTAACTCATTCCCCTCTGAATATTAAGTTTAAAATGGAAATGTCAAACTCATGAATGACTTTTTCCAAACAGATTAAAATATAATTGGGAAATGTTTAACAAAATAAATAAAAATACAATATAACATGTATAATGTTAATTTGCAATTTTCAAAATGAATATGCAGCCATTTTTATTTGATTTTGACCTTATTGGTTTAGATGACTGGCAAATGTTAGAATATCATGGATTATTACTAATAAAAAATATTCTAGAAACTTGTTTCTTTGGGATGTTATTGAATTGGTACTTATGAGGAATGAAAAGAAGGAGGAGAGCAAAATGGAATAGAGAAAAGAATAAAAGAGGAAAAAACCCTAGGCAAAGCATAGAATGTCTCTGATCTAATCACTAGTTAACTAAGGACCCATGAATGAAGGAGGAAAAAAGTGGAGAATAGGAACAGTAAGGAAGTGGTCTGGGGATCCAAGTACAAAAATACCAAAGGGATAATTTTTTTATTTCAATGCTAATCTTGTTCTCTGCCTCTACTCTTTTAAGGAGTTAAAAGAAATGTGTAGTAAATGTCTGTTTTTTAGACTATGCCCCATAATTCTCTTCAGGGAAGTCATAGGAAAAACCAATAATTTCAACTGGTTAATTTATAATATAGAAACTACTACAGTGTTAAGAATATCACATTATACATACATATAAATATATAGCATAATTATAATCCAGTATTGTCCAGCCTAAGTAATGTTTTAAACAAAAATTAATAAAGTTAAGAATTTGGATTGTTGTTTATCAAGTTTAGTTAGAAAACCAATTCAGATCTTTCACTGGGAATTTGTATCCTCTTTCTCATTTTAACAGATTTCTGTCATCACGTTAGGATTTCTCCCTGAACTTTTAAAATAAGAAACAAAGATTCTTTTTTTATATTCTCCAGGATTTCAAAGATGTTTCTTCTCCTTTATATCTTGCCTGGGTGTTCAGACTAATTTAACTTCCTCCAAAACTATTCTTTCAAGTCCTATTCTAATTGCCCCAATTCTATCCAGAAGTAATCCTGTCCTACTTAGATTTCTTCACTCACTACTTTGTCTTTTTAGTTATTTTGTTCACAAGATTCTCTTCCTACCTAATATAATAATGATCTTTTGTTTCCTTATTTTCCTGCAATTGTTTGGTTGTTTCAAAACTGAACTTGAAAGTACAGGCAAAAGTGATGTTATACTGATACTTATTCTGGAGAATAGCACTATACAAATAAAAGCCACTTTTAACAAGTACTTCAGTAGTTCTTTAAGAGCTTATAATTACACTAGTATAGCTTATCCCTCTTACCCACCCATAGTAAACTCCCTCCATAATATTGTATTTGCTCTTTTATGTCACTGGGGCCAAAACAAATCTAACACCTTATGACCAACCTAGTTATATATTTATAATTTATTAATTTGGATTTCATTTAAATTACATGGCAATAATTTTATTATGAGATTAATAACCTACTAAAAGATAATCTCTTAATTTAAAATATATGTTTATATCACTACAGAAACAAGAGAAGCCAAAGTTTGTCCTCTGTGTGACTTTTTCTGAAAATGGTGATACTATTACTGGAGATTCAAGTGGCAACATCTTAGTTTGGGGAAAAGGTAAGAGAAATTTTTTTTGAGACAAAAAATTTTTCTTGATACTTTAAAAAATAGTGATTGTTATTAATTCAGTGAATTTAAGAAGTATTCTTACAAAAGTTCAATTTAACTTTAATGAAAATTTTCTCTAAAATGTATTTATTATATTTGTAGTCAAATGTTAAATTAAATAGGGGAATTCAAAAATACTTGGAGGCTGCATGGCATAATGGACAGAGAGCTAGCCTTGAAGTCAAACAAACCTGAGTTCAAGTCTTCCAGATAAAATAAACTGACTCATTATTCCAGTAATGATTAGTAGCCTAGTCACTTAACTCTCACTGTTCCAATCAACTCTTTCAAATTAGAAATGATAGATTGCCATTGTTAGAGGATGTTCTACCCCAGAACTCTCTCTTCTGATGAAATCACAGGTCTGGTTTAAAAAAAAAAAAAAAAAAAGGAAAAGCACCATAGAATTAGAAGCACTAAAATTATAGAAATTTAGTGGATAAGACCTATGACCAAGTTTTGGTTTCTTGTCAGTAGAATTTAATAATTTAATTAAAAGTGAGATGATTTAACACATTGGTAGAGAGCCAACTAAAATTCCCATAAGACTAAAGTTTTGTGATTAAAGGTAAGTCCCTCTCAATCCCTCCCCCCCACCCCAATGGCTATTAAGTTATAGCAGAAAACAGTCTTCGAAAACATCCAGTCCAACTTCCTTATTTTATAAATGAGAAAACTGAGGCACAAAAAAGCTCAGGATTCATCCAGGACTATACAACTACAAAATGTCTGAGGTGGAAATTAAATCATTGACCTACATGGAAGGACATTTTCTGCACAGGGAATTCCCTATACCACAGACAATTAATGCTGCAATGGGTCCAGATAGGAGAACTTGAGTTAAAAATGTGTCCTCAGACACTGACTTGTGTGTCATGCTGGTGTAACCCCAGGCAAATCATGTAACCTTTGTTTGTCTCAATAAGTGATAACAGCACTTGTAGTCCAGAGTTATTTTGAGGATCTGGGGGGATAATATTTATAAAAGTTCACAATGTCTAATAAATAGTAGTTGCAGTGTATAGTTGTCAAATTCATATGCAATCACTACAGTGTCATCTAGAAACAGGAGCATCTCAAAAACTTCATCATCTAGACAGAGCTCTTCTACTTGGATTCTGCATCATGATATCCTCCATGATCTAACAAAATCCCTAATAAATATATATCTTTATATTTTATGCTTTGATTGATTTAATAGTTAAAGGGATTCTTTAGCAATGTTCTCTGTTGTTACATTTTTCAAGGAATTTTTTGTGATTTTTGATATATCAATAGAAAATACCTTATTAAAGACAAATTTTAAGATGTTATTTACCATTTGAAATCAAGTGCTTTTTTATAATCGTCAAACAATAACTACAGTAGAATCTTGTGTTGTCTAGAGCCTTCATTCAGTTATATGATGTAGATGTTATGGGTCTGGGACATTAGAACCTATTTATTTATGCTGACTCCATTATCATCAAGGAGAAAAATGTCATAAAAATATTTTAAAATATTTTCCATTTTTATGTTTGTTGCATTCCTTCCAGTTTCATCCTTAAATATCCCCGATATGATTGTGGTAACTTGGGTTTCTTACCTAACTTTTGGTACACTCATTTTTCCTTCTACTTCTTGCTGTTTTAAGAAGTAATACTGTTCAAAATCTTTATCCATCTCCTCCATAAGATTTTATTTAATTTTTCTTTCTTAAGTTTTATTGCTGTCTATTGTTTTTGCTTTATAGTCATTTTTGGATATATCTTATCGCCAGCTCATACTCTCTGCAAGGCTTCTCTTATAACAAATAAAAACAGTTAAACAAAATCATCCAACATAGTGACCATTCCATAAATACTTTCTTCAAGAAAAAATGTTGGGAGGTGGTAGGTATAACAAGTATTAAATAATATCATGGAAAAAATTAAATGGCTTGTGTTTTTAACACAGAGTTCAGGCTTCATTACTCACATGGATTGTTGCAATAGCTCAATAAATGATTCCCCTGCTTCTAGGCTCTTGTCTCTCCAATACTTCTCAACACAACTACCAGATTGTTCCTCTCAAAGCATAAATATGAGCACATTAGTTATTTACTCAAAAATCTTCACTCTCCACTACATCTAAGGTCAGATACATTTTCGCCAACATGGCATTAAAATTCTTTATTATACAATTTCAATAAGCCTTTCTAAACTAATTTTATATTACTTCCTGTCACAAACTGCACTTGCGTACAGCCAGATTGACTTACTAGCTTTTATGGAACTTGGTGTCCATTTCCTATCTCTGTGTCTTTGTCAAAGCTCTCCTGAATATCTTGAACTCTCTCCCTCCTAACCCCTTTTCAGAATCCCTGGTTCTCTTCAAAGGTCAAGTGCCACCTCCTACACAAAATAATATTGGTTTTATTATCCATATTATTAATACCCTCTCCCTTCTCATTATTTTCTTTATTTTTCTATATATGTTGTATCCCCATAGGAAAAGGTAAGGTCTGAGGACAGAGACTTTTTCCATTTTTGTCTTTGTATCTTTAACACCAAGAACATTGTGTTACGTATTGTAGGCATTCAATATTTCTTTAATTGTTAATTGAACTAAATTTTTTAGTTGCCTAGGGTGTAAGGTAGTGGAAATGCCAAGAGAAGAAGAGGATAGTGAGAAAAATGGAAACCAAACCTGGTCTGTTTGGCATTTTACCTAGGGTCACTCCCTTCTTCTCTTCATTTCCCAAAGGGTACTCTGAGAATTAGCTCCTCTTTTCAGAAGATGGTACCTAACAAGCCAGAAAGCCCCATGAATTCCAAATTCTATCCCCTTTTCATCATGTAATAGAATGAAATGTAGAAGAGTTATTAATTCATGGAAATTAAATTGCCACAATGACTTACAGGCCCATGCTACTTGAACCACTGTCTACAGGTGGATTTCAGTAGTTTCCCTAGAAATAGAGAGATGCCAAAGTTTCATTGACTGCCTCACAATGATGATCCCTCACAATGTTTTCTTATGTTAATTGATTCTTTGTAGAGTAAGCTCTTTATTCTCTTCCACAATTCCAAAGAGCACTGAGCACTTTTTCATCTACTGGATAAGCCTGGGAAAGAGACTAGACTCAGGAGACTTGGTTTCACATACTCATTTTGACATTCACTAACAGTGTGGATCATGGGCAAATCACTTAACCTTTCTAAATATCACTCACCTCATACATAAAACTGAGAATAACAACACTTCTATTATCTACCTCAAACAGGTATTGTGGGGAATGCACTTTCTAAATCATAAAATACATATACATCTAACTTATAGCAAATTCTTATTATAACAGTATGTACAACTAGCAATTTGATATCCAGAATAAAAATTAAATGATATCTATAAATAGCCAAATACATTACAATAAATAATGTCCTAATTACCTTTTTCTTTGTCTGCATAGGTACAAATCGAATAAGCTATGCAATCCAAGGGGCCCATGAGGGGGGCATTTTTGCACTTTGTATGCTAAGGGATGGCACACTGGTATCAGGAGGAGGAAAAGATAGAAAACTCATCTCTTGGAATGGAAATTATCAAAAACTTCACAAAACAGAGGTTAGACTATACACTTTTTAACTTGTGTTCATTTTGAACACAAAAGAGCACTTTTAATGTAGACTATCACTTTATGATCCTTGAGTACTTAATGCAATTGTTCTTTCAGAAAAATCATATGGGAAAATTAAATGGGGATAAAATATATGATTTTTGTAAAAGCCAAGGCTTTAAAATTTGAAGTTGTTACAGATTTATTATTTCTTAAATTTTATAATAGAATGAACTATCCATTTTAACGTAGCCATTATTTCTATTTGGATATATCTGTGGAAAATATTTTTACTCTTTTTACTTTATAGACATTAATACCTTCTATGCTTATCTAAACTCCTTTGTTAACAATCACTTTATTCAATAATTTATATTATCATCTTAAGGATGATTAATGCAGTTTTATGCTCCAAAAGGAATTTTAATAATTTTATCTTTATTCTACATACTCACCAAGTGACCTCTCACACATTCAAGCATATAGTAATATCAAAAGAAAAATAGATCCTGTTCTCCCTTGAGAGATCCGGGGATGGGGGAGTGGGGTGTGGAGAAGAATAAAAACAGGAAATTAGAAAACTTTCCAGCTTCTTCTATGTGAAGTTTCACCACTTGGATTCATTGTATTTCAGAGTCTATTATAGCAGATTCCAAGTAAGTGTTTTAATTCTTTGGTTGTAACTAAATTTTTTTTGGTTCAACTTTTTTGGGGTTTGGGGGATTTCCCAGGAAGAATGCTGAGTTGGACCAAATGATCAAAAGAGTACAAAGTGCATTGTCTCATAAGACTGTGGACAGTTGTGGAAATAAAAACAAATCTACAAAAGCTTAATTACAATAATAATAAAATAATAATAACTAGCATTTATGTAGTGCTTTAAAAGTTTTGCCATATATAATATATATAAGCATTGTCAAACATATATGTATGTATATATAAAAATATATAAATATATATCTTTTGGGGTAAGTTACTATATTCTATTTTAGAATCTATGATAGAGGAGAGGAAAGGTGAGCTTTGTCTTGTCATGTACTTTAGATTTTAGAACAGCAAAAATAAGGATTCAGAAAAAGAACAGGTGGGATCTTATAAACTATTCCCTACTGAATAACGGACATAAATATAAAAGGCTTAGAAATCTATTAACAATGAAATTCTGAAGACTCAAAGAGAAACAGTTCTGGTCAGGAAAAAGACAATTATCTAAAGAAGCCAATCTGATTATAAAGGGCTATGGATAAGCATTTGACATTCACTAACAGTGTGGATCATAAGCAAATCACTTAACCTTTCTAAATATCACTCACCTCATACATAAAACTGAGAATAACAACACTTCTATTATCTACCTCAAACAGGTATTGTGGGGAATGCACTTCCTAAAACATAATCCATAATTATAAAGGATTATAAAGATCCATCAAGTTAGAACTTTCAAAGAAAAAAACAAAAGCAAAAGCTTGTACAGATTAGAAACAAGGAAAGATGAATGTAGATGTGAGCCATGGTCCTCTAAGTGCAAAAACTTAGAATTATCTGAGCCTTATTCACAAAGTTAAAGACAGAAATGATTTTTTTTCTTAGTTGTGTTAGAGAAAAGAGGATATTCGAGAAGGAATAAAAACATTGACATAAACAGTACAGTGATGGTTGTCTATACACTCACTTCTTATTTTGTATTTTCCTTCCCAAGGCAAATAATCTTTGGAATGGAAAAGACAAAACAAAAATAGCTAATAGAGACTTGATGATCTAGGGAAACAACATGTGAGCATTTAGCTGCTTTTAGTGTGTCCAAGTCATGGGACTTAAATAGATTGCATCATAAGATAAAATTGGCAGATAAAATTACTGAGCAGTGAAATTCTCAGTTTTCTTTAAAATCTTATGAAGAACTAGAGAAATATGGCAACATTGAAGAAGGAAAAATGTCACATTTTTTTTAAATTATGTAGAGAATAGAGTCTAGAAACTGTTAGCCCATGAGCTTGACTTTGATTCCTGGCAGAATTCTAGAACATATTAAAGAGAACATTTAGAAAAAATAGTGTGGTCTTGAAGTGGCCTTTTAAATTTTTTTGATATGGTTACTGACTGGTAAATCATAGGGAATGTTTTAGATATAATTTGCTTAGAATTTAGCAAATTATTCGATAAAGTCCCTCATGCTTTCCTTCTACACAGGAAAGAATTGGGATTAATAAAAGTTTTGAATGTTCAGCATTTTCAGTCATGTCTGACTCTATGACGCCATTTGGGGTTTTCTTGGCAAAGATACTGGTGTAGTTTGCCATTTCTTTGTCCTGGTCATTTTTACAGATTAGTGAACTGAGTCAAACAGTTAAGTGATTTGCCCAGGGTTACATAGCTAGAAAGTGTCTGAGGAAGTCTCTAAGGCCAGATTTGAACTCAGAGAAACAAGTCTTCCTGACTCCTGGCCTAGCACTATATCTACTGTGCCACCTAGGAATCTTTGTTCCTTGACTGGAAAACAAACCTGGACAGCAGCAATGAGAGCATTGAATCCCATAGTAGTATGTTTAGTTATGTTTAGAATGGCTGAATAAATGAATTGTGGGAGTAGTAATTAATTCAGTTTTTCATTGTCATCTTGGAAGGAAGTCTTTGCTAATGTCCCAGAGATATGCGCTGCTGAATATTTTGGCCATTAAAGTCATAATGTGTTTATCAGATTTGTTGAATGCACAAACCTTAGAGTTATAGTTAACACATTGGATGACAAGTATAATCTTGATGAGCTAGATACAGGGGTCCTCAAGCTTTTTAAATAGGGGGCCAGCTCACTGTCCCTCAGACTGTTGGAGGGCTGGACTATAGTAAAAACAAAAACTTTGTTTTGTGGGCCTTTAAATAAAGAAACTTCATAGCCCTGGGTGAGGGGGATAAACGTCCTCAGCTGCTGCATCTGGCCCGTAGGCCATAGTTTGAGGACCCCTGAGCTAGAAGATATAGTAAGATAATAATAAGAAGAAATTTCTAAGAAAGAATATCAGGTTCCATTCTTGGCTTCAGAAAAATCAGTCACAGATTCAAGATAGAAGACGTTTGGTTAGATAGTCTTCAAGGAAAAATCTCTGAATGGTTTATTAGACATCAAAATCTATATGAATTAGCAGGGTGGTATATTAGCCCAGAAAGTTAGAATGTATTATAAAAGTAGTAGTATATGGCAGAGATGTCAAATACTTGAGCATAGCCCAAATCAGATTAAAATGCACTTGGGAAATATTTAACAACATTTAAATACATTAAAATACTGTAAAACATAGATTACATTTTAAATCTTAAAGCAACATTAACCCACTGGGATACTTATGTACAAATTAGTGGCCCCTGTGTCTATTTGAGTTTGATACCACAGGTATATAGGACTAAAAAAGTGCTAATCCCATGAGACTCTGCCCTGGGCAGAACACAGCCTAAAGTATTGAGTTAATTTCGAGATGCCATATTTTATGAAGGCATTAATGAGGAATAGTAAACACATCTTCTTTTTCCTGTTTTGTTCAGTTATTTCCATCGTGTCCAACTCTTTGTGACCCTGTTTGGGGTTTTCTTGGCAAAGATATTAGAATGATTTATCCTTTCCTTCTCCAGCTTATTTTATGTATGAGGAACTGAGACCTAGTGAATTAAATGAATTACCCAGGGTCTGGTAAGTGTTTGTAATTAGATTTGAACTCATGAAGATGAGTCTTCCTGACTCCCATTCTGGTACTCTATCTACTGTGCCACCTAATCTATGTTGTAGCAATTCAATGAAACCAATAGAAATAGCTTCCCATTCTGAGTCTAGGAAAGTGTGCTAGTATAATTCACTTGAGGATAATTCCTAAAGTCTTACTTGCTGCTACCTGCCCAAGAATCCATTTGAATTTGGATGTTTGATATGATCTTCAACATACCCCAATCAGTGAAACAACTTTTTCTGTTTGACCACCAAAATATTGCATAATCTGTGCAAAGCAAATTTTCTGTAAATTATCTAAAACCTTAGAAATCAACAATTTGTACACTAACTACTAGTTTTATAAAACATCTGAATTCACAATTCAGATGGGTGACTATTCCTTTTCTTTCAAATCTAGTGCTACTAGAATTTCATTATGGCTTTTTCCCCCTCCTTTTCGAAACTGTCATCATTTACTTACATCCATATACGTTCAAAGTCAAAAATCTGATATAATTTTAAAAGTTCTTCCCAACTGCTAGAGAGGTATCAAGTATTTATCCTGAAGCTGTATTAATGCTTTAAAATAAAATTTCAGTTAAACACATTCCTAAATTTGCTAATCTGGGCACATGTATATTTAACACAAAGTCATAAAAGTTTGTGATTATGGAAATAAACATGAAACCTTTGGCATAAGAATTCCTTCTACTAGTGTATGTCACAACCCATTTAATAGAGAAGGTGAGGATTAAGTCTGAGGTTCTAAGAGGATATGTAGTTTCCCCAGGCCACCCAGCAAGTACCCATCAGCTAAGACTTGAACCCAGTATTATATTGAACCCCACTATGCCATACTACCTCTCATAAAATTTTTTGGTTTATGGTTCTCTAGATAAACAAATGTAAATCTTAGAGGACTTTTCCAAATCTATGTCAGTCTAGTGGTATCTATGAAACAGAACTTACAGATCCTTAAGGAGGCCCAAATATATGGTACATGAAAGCCACAAATTTACCTTTTATATTT
Organism: Sarcophilus harrisii; assembly: GCF_902635505.1. Taxonomy (NCBI): domain Eukaryota; kingdom Metazoa; phylum Chordata; class Mammalia; order Dasyuromorphia; family Dasyuridae; genus Sarcophilus; species Sarcophilus harrisii. The sequence goes on along the minus strand of NC_045427.1, from coordinate 361,554,005 downwards.
CCCTGGATCCCCATTGTGTTTTGCCTGCCTTTAATGATAGGTAACAGGTTTCTGGGATTTTCCTCACATAGCAGGACCTGCTAGTTATCTGGTTAGTTTCATAGCCCAGTATGAAAAGTTTTTGTGATTCCTAGAACAATCATGGCATACCATGTAAGCTCAAGTTCTCTTTTCTGCCTTATCTGACTCTTGAATTTCTGGTTGTCTTCTTAATCCATCATGACTCACGTAACTATTAACATATGAATGTACAATTGCTTACTCATCTCCTGCCTATGCTTATATAGCCAAAATGGGAACTACTAAAAACAAACAAACCGAGGAAAAACTATCACCACCTAAAGAATAGCTCTTTTCCATTTAATTAGAGCATTTGGACTTAGAGAAATAAATATCTTCTACTCTTATCTAAAGGCCTTTCTATCCTGACCCAGGTGAACATTCCCTTAATCATAAGAAGACTAATTTATTTTTCCTGTTCAAATTTTCCTTGGTGCTAGACTAATTCCTCTTTCAGACAAATAGTCTTCAACTTCTTAGGGTACCAGTACAGTGGAGAGATCACTGGCTCTGGAATCAGATTTGGCCTGAGAAGCTTCCTAGCACCACGGCCATGGGCAGTCACTAAACTTCTGTTTTCCTCAATTTCCTTAACTGTAGAAAGGAGATAATAAATGCATTTACATCTACATGGCTATTGTAAGAATTTTATGAGATCAAATTTGTAAAGCACTTAGAACAGAACTTAGCACTTGGACTCCTGAAAGAGTCCACACTGTTTTACCACGTTCAAATATGGTCCTCAGAGGCTCCATCCATCTTATCAGATGTGTCCCTGTAGACTGTATCTGTCAGTGGTCAGCAATGCTGATGCAGGTTTCCTGCCAAATATGATTCTGTTTGTAAGGCCAAATTGTTACTACTACAATCCATAGTCATCAGTTTTCTTTATTTGCCACATCTCATAAAAATCCAGTCACAGTCACCAAACACCAAACATAAAGAATTTCCTTGTACTCCATATCTCCAGCAAGTAGCTATGGCAATTAATTCATTGTGCTAATAAAACTGATTCTGTCCCAATCAAAACACAAGATGATCATTAAGCCATATTCACATTGCCAGACTTCCTATTGCTCCTGTGAGGATGTCATATCATTCCCCTTACTCCTGGCAGACCACCTTTGTTGAGATTTATTCTCAAAATACAGCTATTAACCTGATCAGGAGGGTTCCTACATTTATTTTTAAGCAGAAATAAGCTCCACAAGGGTGCTCTTCTTTCTCAGGTTCACATCTTAGCTTTTCACTGTTTATTCACATCAGAAGTGATATTTTTTTATTAAAGCTTTTTATTTTCAAAACATATGCATGGATAAGTTTTTCAATATTGACCCTTGCAAAATTTTGTATTCCAATTTTCCCCCATTCTCTGCATTTCTTCCCCTAGATGGCAAGTAATCCAATATATATTAAATAGATGCAGTTCTTCTATAATATTTTTACAATTATCTTGCTGTATAAGAAGAATCAGATCAAAAAGGGAAAAAATGAGAAAGAAAATAAAATCCAAGTAAACAACAACAAAAAGAGTGAAAATGCTATGTTGTGATCCACACTCAGTTCCTACAGTCCTGCCTCTGGGTGTAAATGGCTCTCCTCATCATCACAAGATCACTGGAACTGGCCTGAATCATCTCATTGTTGAAAAGAGCCATGTCCATCAGAGTTGATCATTGTATAATCTTGTTGCCATGTACAGTGATCTCCTGGGTTCTGCTCATTTCAGTTAGCATCAGTTCATGTAAATATCTCCAAGCCTCTCTGAAATCATCCTGCTGCTCATTCTTATATAACAATAATATTCCATAACATTCATATAGCATAACTTTTTCAGCCATTCCTCAACTGATGGACATCTATTCAGTTTCCAGTTTCTTGCCAAGAAGAGATACATTTAGAGCAAAAATCTTATTGTAAGAGCTTTCTATAATGTAGTTTTAACAGTGGTCTATGCTCACATGAAAAAAAAAATGCTCCTCTTGGATTTGTCTGGAGTGCTCAAATTCATTAATTCTTCACAATGTGAATTATCAAGAATTCTCCATAATACCATATTTTAGAAAATACCATTATCTAAACAAGTTCTGGAGAAAACAAAGCTTTAGTCAGAAGCAGATAGCTTTATATTTTTTTGTAGGATTAGAATGCTAAAAGTTCTCAGATTATGAGGTCTATTTTTCTTTTCATTTCTTTTTTAGTGAGAAGCCATTTGTTTAGTTATAGTGAATGTGCTTAAGTGACTTCACGGAAAATTGAGAGTGTTTCAAATGTTGAGTGCTTCATTAAACAATCTACTCATCTTCCTCCAGTGATGCATAATGACAAAGGTGACCTGAGTTCTCCAAAGCTATGCCAGGGGAATGCAAATGTTGGCAGGTCCTACCAAGCTGGAAAGACTTTGAAACTGTGCCAGCTGAGGGATGGTGTCTGTTGTCTGAGATCCAAGCCTGGCCAAGTTAAAAGTGGCTAATCCTTTAAACTCTCAAAAACTATCCACTAAGTTGTTGGAAAGTTGCAATCTCTGATAGTGAAGAGCTTGTCCACGCTGATGAAATCACAGATAATTGAAGAATCAAATAAGATTAACCTGCCAAATAATTTTTCATTTGAACAATTTATAGTTATTACATTGATATGCTATATTTGCTAAAAACAAAGCAATATAGTATTGCAGTGTGAAATATAAAAGATATCTCCACTGTTGATACCTTTTGAAGGTAACTTTGGGTTTTTAATGGCACAGTACAGGCTCTAGTAGGTCCTATCAAAATGCAAAGTCTTCAAATATGCATTATTGGTCCAAGAATCGGGCTGAATGAGTTCAGAAAAACTCATCATTACAATAGGCATTGATTGTTCACCAGTTAACCACACATGACAATTTACAAGCTACTACTAATATATAAAGAGGGGTTGAAAAAGATAAAGAGGAATATGGGAAGTAAAATTGATAATTTTGATCACATTAAATTTAAAAGATCTTGCACAACTGAAGCCAATAAATTCTAGATTAGAAGTAAAGCAAGGAACTGAAGAGAAAATTACAGCAAGTGCCTCTGATAAAGGCCTCATTTCTGAAATATATAGGAAACTGAGTCAGATTTATAAAAATTAGAATCATTCCCCAATTGATAGTCAAAGGATATGAATAGGTAATATTCAGATAAAGAAAGCAAAACTATCTATAGTCACATGAAAAAAAAAATGCTCTAAATCACTACTGATTAGCAAAAGACAAATTAAAACAACTCTGAGGTATCATCTCAGATCTGTTAGATTAATTAATATTACAGAAAGGAAAAATGACAAATTTTGGAGGGGATATGGAAAAATTGAGACATGTAAGCACTGTTGGCAGAGTTGTGAACTGATCCAAACTGATTCCATTCTGGAAAACAGTTTGTAACTTTGTCCAGAGAATTTTAAAATCATAATACTCTTTGACACAACAATACCACTACAAGGCCTATATCCCAAAGAGATTTAAAAAAAAAAAAAAAAAGGAAAAGAACCTATGTGTACAAAAATATTTATAGCGACTCTTTTTGTGGTTAGCAATGAATAGAAAATTGAAGGGATGCAGATCAATAGGGGAATGGTTGAACAAGTTGTGGCATAATTGTGATATAAGAAATAATGAACAGGATGGTTTCAGAAAAACATGAACTGATGCACAGTGAAGTAAGCAGAACCAGAAAAATATTGTACATGTTAACGATGATGTTATAGTGATGATCAAATGTGAAAGATTTATAGTTACTCTGATCAATATAATGATCTGACAATTCTGAAGAGTTTATGATGAAAAATGTTATTTGCCTTTAGAGGGAGAACTTTGAATAAATAATCATTTTTAAGATCTCTATTAATGAACAAAGAATTCATATGAATAGAATAAGTCAACAAGCATTTATTAGACACTTTGCTATGCCAAGAATTCTTAAATTTAGGAGCTGCAAAGGAAAAACAAAATAAGGGAACTTAATTCTGCCTTAAAGGAACTTACATTATAGTAAGAAAAACACTTGTAGATATATACAAAACCCATTCAAAAAGGCTTTAAATTTTAATATTGCATATTTACTATTAAAATAATAATTCATTTTATTCCATTGCCTCTGTCATTTCATTGATGTGAATATTCTTCTAAATGATGTAAAATGCAATTATCCATGTCTGCCCATCCTATTTAACTCTTATCTGTGTATAGCTACAAATTTGCCACGGTAGTTTAGCTAGTAATGTCAAAGTTGATATGCTTTAGTTCATCTTTTATTAAGTCACTTCATTGGTCATTGGAATAAAGATCTTACATTTAGAATAAAAACAAATCAGTTATTGTTTGTAGACTTTCTAAAAACTGTAGGATTCTTAGTGTTCTTTGCTATCTCATTGCTAAAATGAAAGAGGACCACAGAAGGCTGAAGGCTAGTTTATGTTTTTTTATTTGTTTCATGGGTTGCCACAGCCAAAAATGTATCAAGTGATAAGTAGATTTCACTACTAATAAGCCAATGGAATGGGATCAGGTTATGGTGAAATATGAGGGGAATCTTTGCATCAATAACTGCAGTGTTGGTCCCAAGCCAAACTGAATTACAACTGCTCAGTGGCGGCTGTGTCTTAAGTCGTAGAAATACCAACAGCAATCGCTATGGCCACTACTTTAGCCTTCTTTCCCTCAGGTGGCAAATGAGACGATTCGGCCATGAATATGACTATGTTGTCCTGGTCTACTTATCAACTGGGCCTCAGGGTTGCAGTAACAATACTATACTACAAGTTAATCTATAAATGACAGGAGACAAAGGAGGAAAGGAGAGGTTGGCCTTCTTCTTCAGTAAAGGGGGCTAAGCAATGGCCACTCCTGGTAGGCAAAAGGATTAATCTTTGCTATCCACCATTTCTAGATCATGTTCCCTGTCACTGTATTATAAGGAACATTGAATCTTTCCATATGCCTTAAAAATTAGTAAATTTTTTTTACTTATTTATTCAAGTGGACAGCCTCCTGATAAGTCTCTTTTTATTACCTAAACTGGGCCTCAGATAGTAGTCATAATCTGGGATCAAAGCCTTTCCAGAATGGATCATTCACTTAACAGAGATTATGTTTTATGGCCAAGCTTTCAAGAGCCCAAGATCACTTTGAATCACAGGGAAGTATATAGGTAGAACTTTGTGGAGGAAAATATTTCTTATTTCTAAATATATATGTGATATATGTATATGTGTACATATCACATATATGTAATACTACAGTAATATCCTATTTACTTTCAAGTTGTCATCCATAAGTAAAAATTCTAATAGGATTTCATAATATTAGGGTATGAATCAAAAGTCAAAAAAACCCACCTCCCCAAAAAGCTCATTTTGTTGGTATTTTTAAAATCAATCATTTGATACTTTCAGATAAGTAACATTTTAGAAATAGTTTGGGGTTTTGATCATTTGGTCATTAATTCATCAGCTGTCTATTGAGTTAAATGTGCCTACTGAGAAAGCACCTGCCAGACACTCAGATAATAAATACTAGACAGGCATATATATTTAAATGGTTATGTTTTGAGAATAACTTTATCAGTTACTTAATTTTTATTTTCCTATGCCTGTTTTAAATGCAGATTCCAGAACAGTTTGGTCCAATAAGAACAGTAGCTGAGGGAAAAGGTGATGTTGTCTTGATTGGCACTACTAGGAACTTTGTTTTACAAGGCACTTTGTCTGGGGATTTTAATCCAATTACCCAGGTAAGTTTCAACTGGGGGTAAGTCAATTTTTTTATTTTATTATTTTAATTTATTTATTATAAATATATAATATATATAAATTAATTTATTTATTATTTTAAGCTGTAATAGAATATATTATAAAGCAGTGTGCTATAGTGGTAAATCACTAATTTGGAAATTAGAAAGTTCAAGTCCTGACAGTCCCAACTCTGGCCTCCTAACTTGCTGTGATTTGGCGGTTAATCTCGACTTTCTGGGCTATATGTTCCTGACATAAAATGAATAGATTAAACTAGTTGATCTCTGAGGTCCCTTTCTGTGCCAAGATTCTGAGTCTAGAGAGAGTTAAGCTTCCTAGGTGTTAATATAATGGTCTACTTAGGTTTAGGAGTTATTCCAGACTCCACTCTTACCTTTCCAATACATCTTTCATATACTGCCTAAATAATCCCCTTTTATCCATGAATCTGGTCATATTACTTCCTTTAAAAAGTTATCAGTGATTTCCTATAATTCTTACTTCACAGATGAAACTCAGGTGTCCAGAGCAAGGATGGTAGATAAGTCTAAGTCTTTTTTAATATACTATTTGTTCCTGCTGAAATAAACAACTCTCTGGCCCCATAAATACAAACTGTGTTTATATGTCTTTTCTCAGGATATTCACTTTATCTAGAATGTTCTCCTTCACCTTCTATAGAATTCCTACCACCTTTTAGCCCAAATCAAATGTCATTTGTTCTATGATGTTTTCTGTTATCCCCTCCTGCAACATTTCTTAAATTCTCTAATGTGCTTATTAATATGTCATTTTAGATATTAATTATCTATGTTGATGTCTTTTCCCTCTACTAGACTATAAGCTTTATTAATCCAGGGAACATCCTTTATCTAAACTTAAAATCTCCTCTGTGGATTAACAATGGGTTCATAACCAGGTACACCCAGAGAAAGAACTCTGGGAGATGACTATGAACCACTACATAGAATTCCCAATCACTCTGTTTGTGTCCACCTGCATTTTTTATTTTCTTCACAGGCTAATTGTACACTATTTCAAAGTATGACTCTTTATACAGCAAAATAAGTTTGGACATGTATACATATATTGTATTTAACTTATACTTTAACATATTTAACATGTATTGATCAACCTGCCATCTGGGGGAAGGGGTAGGGGGAAGGAGGGGAAAAGTTGGAACAAAAGGATTTGCAACTGTCAATGCTGAAAAATTACTTATGCATATATTTGTAAATAAAAATCTATAAAAAAAAAAACAAAACAACAACAAAAAAAAAAAAACAGAGGGTTCATAACATATTTTTGTTGCTGTCCACTGATTCAGGTAATAACTATTTCTACTACCTGGCTCATAGGGATTGTTATAAGAAAAACACAATAGAAACATAAGATATGACTAGTTTATAGAATGTAAGCTAAAAATGGAAATTATGAAAGAAACAAACTGAGAAGAATAAATGCAAATTGTGCCATCAAACCATAATAATGATATACTAAAACTATACTTTTGATTTTAATATTTTAGAAAACAATTTCTTTTCCTCTTTATTTTTTGTAGGGCCATACTGATGAACTCTGGGGGCTGGCCATCCATTCTTCTAAATCTCAATTCTTGACATGTGGACATGACAAACATGTTACACTATGGGATGCAATAAGTCATCAGCCTATCTGGAGTAAAATAATAGAGGTAAATGCCTGCATAAAGCTAGTATTTTGTTCTGATTTATACATGCACACATTACAAATATATTATAATATATTAATTTTCTTAAATAATTTTACATGAAAGCAAAAGTGATTATAACCAAGCTTTCATACAGTGAATTTCTTTTAGAAATTTCATAATGACCTTGAGTCACTTTCTGTTTTTTTTGTCTTTTTCTGTCTTATTTTTGAGCTTTCAGTCAGGTAATTTATTAGGCTGCTCCCTAAATTATACTTTTCAAAAAAATATGTTAACTATCAAGTTCCACAACTGAAATTTGACAATAGACCAAGGACTTTAAAATAACTAAAATAAGTTAGAGATAATTATTAAAAATCTATATGTGCTCTGCAGATCTTTACCCCAATGCCTGATCTCACAGATGAGACTCAGGTCTACAGAACCAGATTCTATTGATAAGGAGGTAGGTAGGTGGCGCAGTGGATAGAGCCCCAGCCCTGAAGTCAGGAAAACTTGAGTTCAAATGTGGTCTCAGACACTTAACATGTCCTGGCTGTGTGACCCTGGGCAAGTCACTTAACCCCAATTGTCTCAGCAAAAAGAAAAAATTCTATTGGAAATTCTTTAATGCCACTGGTTCAAGCACCAACTAATGTGCTCTCTACTCTCCCTGCCCCAGTTTAGTTATCTAGTCTTAAGTAGATTATAAAAAGGAATATTTATTTATCAGATAGACTAGAAGATCAGGTGCTATAGCCATACCCCCCCAATGTTTGTGGCATACTCTTGCATAAATACATAGATCTCAAGCAAAAGTGGGCTAAAGCTTACAAAGCACCTGTGAAGGAATAGCTCACAGCTCCTGGTTTCTGTAATCTCTTCATTCCATTTATGTGGTACTCAAGAAGTTCCATTTAAGCCTGGTGAACCTCTTTTTACCTCTCCTTGGCTCTTGATACAAACGCTGCTATTTATTGATTGGAAAATGCAGGTAGGATGCTGATGGGAAAATGGGAAGCCCCAAATTCTTTAGGGCCTTAAAGCTTACAAAGTTCTCCTCTGACTATAACAGGAGAAAGGGACAAGGAGGAAACTTAGTCCAAAGCCGAAGTCAAGGCCTCTCCCTTCCCCTCTTTCACCCAAGCAATTGGTCCTCAGGAGAATTAGTTGAATTCTAGGTTGGCTCCAACCTCTCAAATGAATCCAGTTATAACAAGCTAGAAAATTTAGAAATAACTCCTGGGATTTGGCCAAGTTTCATCAGCCTATTCAGGCACCATTCTTGTGCAGTATCATTTCATACTGCAGGTTCAAAGATTCTTTTGCACTTAAGCAAAGAGTCTTAAACTGGCACCCAAGAACTTGAAGGATATATGTGATTCTGAGAATGTTTTCATCAGATTACCAAAGGGATCCATAACAAAAAGATTAAGAAATTAAGAACTTTTCCCCAAAACTTGTAATTAATTGATTTATTTAGCTTTATTCTCAGATAGTTAAGGCTCAGATAGTTAAGGTGAGATTATTTCGGCCTCATCTTTATATCTAAAAGTATCTTTAAATGGGTTAACTTAAAACTTAAAACCGAGGTATAAAAAATAAAATTCTACTTTTAGCTCCAGTGTTTCATATAATCACAGAATTTCAGAATTTGAAGGGATCTGAATGGCCATTTAGTCTCATCTATACCTTAAAAGGAATACTCTTAATTACATTAACTAGATAAGCAGTCATTCAGCCTTTGCATAAAAACCTCAAATAAGGAAATCTTCAAGTATGATGTTGAAAGTTAATGATATTTGTTTATTCTTCCAATTTCATATAGGTAAACTCTTCATGGGTGATTTAAATAACTATTACATATCAGAACACTAAAAGATACTATGTATCTTTCTACTTGAAAGTCTTTATAACATAGCATTGTCTTTGGAATCAAAAGTTCTAGGTTTATGTTTCAACTCTGTACTTATTAGCTATATGATTGTGTCCAAATCACAAGTCATCCCACCTTTATGAGCCTCACTTTCCTGATCTATAAAGTGGGGTAATTATCTCAGGTAATGGTTGTAAAGAAGGTTTTACAAATTCTAATTTTTTAATTAATACTTTTTTTGATACTGGATAATACATATTCATTGATAAAGCAATAGAACAATGTACAGATTCTACATCAAATTGCCACTAGGGGAAAAAAGCCATGGTTTTAAGAAAAGAATTACTGTTACCTTTTAAAAATAGAAATATAAGGATAAAAGTTATTACATAAAGAACATTACCTTTCTATCCCTAACACCTGGCACAATATTTTGAATACAGTAAGCATTGAATAAGCATTAAATGAATGAATAATAATAGTTCACCTTTATAAACAACTTTGAATATTTAGAAAGAATTTTCTTTACAACAGTCCTGTGAGATATGTATGTGAGCATGGTTATCCCAGTTTTACAGGTGAGGAAATTGAGGTTGATAGAAGTTAAGTAGCTTTACAAATCATAAATTTCAAAGCATGATCCCAGTCAAATTGATGATTGTGTTTTTTTTTTAATTATCTTAATGTCCATGTCAGTAGTAGGGCTAGGTAAACTCCCTCTTGCTACAGTATCTACTCCTATTCCATCATTAATACTTTCCTATTTACGTTTTTCTTGTGTTTACTTCACAAATCTTATCCATCACACCTTTTCTGTCTATCTACTTCTCCCTACTTATAGGGTCTCTACCCCAGTTGGGGGGCCTTGACATTATTACCTATACTATTATAGCCTCCTACTTGATCCTCCTGCCTCAACTGTTTCTGCTTTCTTCAATCCATCCTTCATAGAATTGTGAAAATGATTTCTAAATTAGATCTAACCATATCACATCTTTGCTTAAGAAGATATAAGATCTCCTACTTTTTGCCTCTGAGTTAAATACAGACTCCAGTGAAGGAAGGCCCTTATGATAGAGCTCTAGTTTTTCTTTTCAACTTTATTGCACATAACTTTACCTTATGCACTCTATGTGTCAACAAAACTGGCTTACCTAATGCATCTTATCTCTGAGGCCATCTATCCTCTCCTTCCTCAAATTCACCTCCTCAAATCCCTGGCTCCCTTCAAGGCTTAGCTCAGATGCCATATCCTTAATAGCCTGATCTTCCCCCAGAAGTAGAATTTAAGTTCCTTGGGGACAAAGAGTATTAGTTAGTCTTTGTATCTCTAGATCTTAGCATAATGATTTGCTGATAACAGATCTTTAATAAATACCTGTTGAATGGAATAATACCTGTTGAATGGAATGGACTTTAAGCAAGTCACTTAACTACTCTGTGCATTTATTTCTTGTGTGTAAAATAGAGTTATTAATATTTGTACCAACAATCTTATTACAAGATTGTTATGAGAAAAGTGTTATAGACACATGCAGTTGTTTTTGTTGTTCCTACTGCATTGGAGCAGTGGGAGGAAAGACAAACAAAATGACTATAGAGTTTGTTGTGGCAGACACTGAGGCAAAATGATAATACAGATAATGCCATGTTGCTTTTCCTTGTGGTTTAGGATAAGGGGGCAGTAGACACAATAATATCCATCCATTCGTTCACTTATTTACTATTTCACTCCTGGTCTCTAAAAGTAGGCCTGGTCTTCCTCCTTCTAGAGAAATTAAATCTTCCTGGACCTAGTTGTATTACAGACTCTCAATAAGTTTCAAGCAGTGCCTGCTTCCTCAGAAGTGGGGCTTTTAGGGATCTCATCTTCAGATTGAGATGGATAAAATAGGAGCTCCACACCATGCTGACACCCAGGGGCCTTAAACTGCAACTGTATTTTAAGCATAGTCAGAAACAACAAAATACATCTCTTGGTTCCATTTTTACTCTTATTGTGTTCTTTCAGGTCACCTTTCACTTCTGCATATTTGCATTCCCAATCATTTGTCCTTTCTTTTGTTTCTTTGATACAACTTGCCACCATGAATTCAAATTTTTCCATCCTGCCAATTATTTTTCTTGCGCAGGTCATAAATTCTATTCTCATAATTCTCATTTCTCTTTTAAAGAACTTAGTAACTGTTGTGGTTACATACTAGCCTTAAAATCCACATGGTTCCCTGTCTCATCAGGTATTAGATTAGTTTCTTTTGTTTTGCAATATTTGTTCATAGATACCTAAAATTATTTACTAGTTTGGAGGACATATTTTCTTCTCTGTCGATTTGCCTGCTTATGTGCAAAGTATTAGAATTTTCTTCCTCCCAAGAGCATTGGTCATTTCAATCCCTTTTTTCCCTTATTTTCCCCTTTTATGTTCTGACTTATTCGTTTCTAATAGTGGTTTCCTACGTGCTGAATCTCAAGGCGTTTCATCCTTTTCCCTTGGGCAATTCATGATTTACCACCTGCCCAGCTCTCTGTTGCAAATGACTTTTTGGGAAACAGAATAGTCCCCAACTGAATGCTAAGCATTTTACCCTCCAGCTTAATGAAGGGCACACACACATACCTCCTTCTCTTCCTCTCCACACATGACATCCTGCCCCATTTTTCAGTTCCATGGCATAGGAATACAAAATGTTGTCATATTGCTACCTTCACAACCTGAACAAATTTCTTCCATTTGGATTTTAGCTCTCCATGGTATTAGATAAGGGGTTCATTGTGTGGATTTGAACTCTGTTCTGTTACAAATCCAAACACACTTTCTGCCCTGATCCTTTTACTCTGCTCTTTATCTGCACAGCTCTAGTATAACATAGAACATTGCCACAGCACTTTTATAACCTCAGCAAATCTTTGCAGCATGGTGTTTAGATCTCCAAGTGAGATCATGTTGTGGGGATCTATAAACAAGCCAGTGTGTCTGGTTAGCTAGTATAGTCTTGCTATTGAGAGCTGAGTGTGGTGGACGGTAGGGGAAAGGGTATTCAGTGAGCACAAGTTAGGTTGTCAGTTTGTGAAGTTTTTACTTTCTCTGATTGTTAGTATCTTAGACTATGGAGACAGGTGAAGTTGCTTTATCTCTGCAGCACAATTTCTATTTTTTGAAAGGTTTGAGAGGTTGCAAAAATAAGAGAAAATATTTAGTTCTCCATCTTGTTGGTTATATAACCTGGAAGTTTTCCCTTATTATCAATTCATTTGCCCACTCCTATCTAAGTATATAATTTATGACAATGATTTGATTATAACCTCCAAGAAAACACTATATAAGAATGATGAGTTTTTTGAAAAGTCTCATTCTGATCTTTTAGTTTCACAGCAAGTTCAGTTTGACTTTCAGAGTATGAAAAGGGGAGGTGCTAGTTTGGGAAGTGGTGGATTAGGGCCAGATTGTGAAAGACTATATAGCTAAACAAAGGCATTTATGTTTATCTCTAAAGTGTCAACTCAGTCATTTTCCCTATCCCAAACAGTATATAATAATAATTTTTATTTCCAGGCAGTTAAGTAGAAACTTATATTTGAAAAGGATACCATTCAGTATATTGATTTAGCAAGATTTTTTCAATATGGAGATTTCCATTCTACTGTTGAAGATATAACCTGAATCTGATGTATGAAGAAACCTTAAAGATTAATGAATCATAGAATCTCATTTTCAAAGAAAAAATAAATCAGCTCAAATAGAAATATCCTCAAAAACATCCTTCCAGCTTTTATGTGGAAAATCTCTGGAAAGAGTCAACTTCACTTTTACATAACTCAGATTGTTAGGAAATTTTCCTACTATGATTTTATGGTATTTTGGAGTTTCTAGCACCTTTGTATTTTAGTCCTGCAGCTAAAGTGCCTTTCTTAAGCCAATCCAGAGATGTACCAACATATTGAGAGTGCTTAGCTTGGCATCAAAGAACTTTCCCCATCCTTCATAAGGCAGCTATGGATATATTTCAGAAAATCTGATAGTTGGAAGTCAAAAAAATAATAAATTATATCTTTTTAACAAACCTCTAACTGAAATGTATCATTTCTTTCCATTATGAACGTAGGCAACAAATCACAGTAGTATTAGTACTACTTATGCTTTCTCACCAATAGAAATCACAAATATTTTTCATATCATATAATATATCTTGAAATATTTAAATTTCAGATATCTTGAAATATTTAAATTATTGTAGTCTTCCTCTCTACAGACTATATTTAAATGTAATCAGTATCCTTTGTAATCCTGTGTGTTTTGTTTTTATGTAATTTTTAAAAAATTATTTAGAGAAGGGATCCATAGGTTTTATCAAACTTTGAAAAGGGTCCATGATACATATAAGGTTAAGAACCTCTGCATTATATCATTCAGAGATGGAAGGCAATATATGCCTGATTGACCAGATGACATCCTGTTTGAGCCACCAGCCCATGGTCTCAGTTTCTCTCAGGAGCATGCTTCTTTCCTGAGAGGCAGCAGTATCAATACTGACCACCAGATGGTACTCAGCTTACAAAAGCTTCGGGTGTTTGCCACTGTAACAAGCCCACACTTCAGAGTTGGTAAGCAATTTATATTAACTTCCATTATCTGGATCCAAAATCACATTGATTTAGAGTCACATTGTATATCATACAAATTTTTTTCCAATATGAACATCTAAGTTACCATTGTATTTCTGGACTCAAAAGGAATGACCAAAAAAAAATTAAGGGATGAAATGGAACATCATTCATAATACAAAAATATGAAATCTACTCTCTCTATATAGTTCAGGAACCCCCCCCCCTTTGTCTGGGCTTCCCCCTTTGTTATCACAGGCTTCTGAATTCAGAGATGTAATCAGTCAATCCACGATCATTTATTGAATACCTGCTATTGTGTTCCAGAAACTGCTAAACAAAAGAGATACAAAAGAAAAAATAAAACATTCTCTATCCCAAAGGAGCTTTTGGTCAATCAAGGAAGACAATAACATGTACATAAATAAATATGAACAAAATATATACAAAACAAATTTATGGTAATTTGTAGGAAGAAGACAGCAATTGTGAGGATCAGGGAGGGTTTCTTATAAAAGATGACATTGCAGTTGAGTTATGAAGAAAACAAGGGAATACTGAGGGGAAGAAGTGAATAGGGAATTTATACTCACATGGTGATCTGCCAGTGAGAAGAGAAAAAAATAGTAAGACCAATCTGACTGAACTGTACAATATGGAAGGAAGAGTAATGTTAGGTTGGGAAGATAAGCTAGGATCAGATCGTGAAAGTCTTTAGTTAACAAAGTTTTATTTACCTCTAAAGGTAATAGGAAGCCACAGAAGTTTTATGAGTAGAGGAGTGAAATGGTTAGACTTGTACTTTTAGAAAATCACTTTAGGGAGTAGGTAACTAAGATGTCAGCATAACATTAAAGTTAAAAGGTAAGAAATAGACTGGGAAAATGAGTAAACAATTTAAAAAAAAAGAAAAGAAAAAAAAAAGAAAGAATCTGACCTTAGAAAGTTATTCTAGTGACAGGAAGGTCAAAATCCAAACTTGGAAAACAACACGGTCAAAATAGCTACATACAGAACCTCAAAGAGATATGAATAGGTCTCAGACCCCAAAAAAAGAATTCATGAAAGAGCTCAAAAGAGATTTTTAAAATAGGAAAAGAGAAATAGAAGAAAAATGAGAAAAGAAATGAGAGTAATGCAAGAAAATCATGAAAAAAAGAATCAACATTTTGGTAAATGAGGTACACAAAAAAATAAAAGTATATAATACTGTTTAAAAAAATAGACTAAAAGGTAAAAGAGGTACAAAAATCCCTTGAAGAAAAGAATTCCTTAAAAAGTAGAATTGACTGCATAAAAAGAAGCTAAAATAATTTCTTAAAAATTAGAATTGTTCAACTAGAACTGAATGACAATGTGAGACATAAAGAAATAATAAAACAAAGTCAAAAGAATGAAAAAAAGAATATGTGAAATATCTCAATGGAAAAACAACTAACCTGAAAAATAGATTAAGGAGAGATAATTTAAGAATTTTTGTACTACCAGAAAAATCATCCCAAAAAGAGAGCCTAGAAATCATATTTCAAGAAATTATCAAGGAATACTGTCCAGGTATCCTACAGCCAAAAGATAAAATAGAAATTGAGAGAATCCACCATTCACTTCATGAAAGAGATCCTATAATGAAAAATCCTAGGAATATTATAACCACTTTCCAGAGTTCCCAAGACAAGGAGAAAATATTGCAAACAGTCAGAAACATTTCAGATATCATGGAGCCACTATCAGTATCACCAAGATTTAGAAGTTTCTATGTGAAAAGATCAGAGAATATGGAATATGTTATTTTAAAGGGTGAAGGAGCTAGGACTTAAAGAATTCCTTCCCAGTAAAACTGAGTGTAATCTTTTGGGGAAGGGGGGGAGGATCGATATTTAATAAAATAAGAGGAGTTTCAAGTATTTCTATTGAAATTGTTTTGAAAAGACCAGAGCTGAATAGAAAGGTTAACTTTCAAATATAAGACTCAAGAGAAGCATAAAAGAGGCAATAGGTTAAATTGTTTACATTCCTATATAGGAAGATGATACTTGTAACTCCTAAGAATTTTATCATTATTAGACTTGTTAGAAGGAATATACATAGATGGCATGAATGTGAGTTGATTATGATGGGATGATATCTAAAAAAATTAAGATGTGAGAAAGAGGGGTGTACTGGGAAAAGATGGAAGAGAAGGGTAGAATGGGGTAAATTATCTCACATAAAAGAGCTTATACAGTGGAGGGGAAGATTCAAGATTGGGTAGGGGATGAGGTAGCAGACAACATTTGAACCTTCCTCTCATGAGAATCTGCCCAAAGAAGGCATAACATACTTAATTTGGTATAGAAAGGTATCTTACTTTATAGGAAAGTATGAGGGGAAAGAGATAATTGGGGGGAGAGGGCATTGATTAAAGGTGGTGGTGGTCAGAAGCAAAACACTTTTGAAGAGGGACAAAGTGAAAGGAAAGAGAGAAGGATAAACAAGGGGGGAAATAGGATGGGAGGAAAATACATGGTAATCCTAACTGTAAATATATATATATATATATATATATATATGTATATGTGTGTGTGTGTGTGTGTGTGCGTGTGTGTATAGCAAGTTTGTTTAATAAAAGCCTTGTTTTTCAAGCATATAGAGCACTGAATCAAATTTATAAGAACATAAGTTATTCCCCAGTTGATAAACTGTTAAAGTATATGAAGTTTTCAGATGAAGAAATCAAAGCTATCTATAGTCAAATGAAAAAATGTTTTAAATCACTACTGATTAGAGAAAGTCAAATTAAAATAGCCTGGGCTATTTTAAATTTAAATTTAAAATAGCAAATTAAAATACACTTCAGAGTAGTCAGATTGGCTAATATTATGAAAAGCAAAATGACAAATGTGATAGGAATGTGGGAAATCTGGGACATTATAAAGTACTGTTGTGGAGTTGTGAACTAATCTAACCATTCTGCAGAGCAGTTTGGAACTATGGCCAAAGGATTACTGGGCAAATCCTTTGACCCAGAAATATCACTGTTTCCCAAAATCCTGTATCCCAAAGAGATTTTTTAAAATAAAAGGAAAAGGACCTATATGTACAAAAATATTGATAGCAGCTCTTTATGTGGTGGCAAAGTATTGGAAATTGAAGGGCTGCCAGTCAATTAAGGAATAACTGGACAAGTTATGGTATGTAATTTTGATAGAATACTAATGTACTGTAAGAAATAATGAGCAGGATGCTTTCAGGAAACATGGAAGGAAAGATTTACATGAACGGATACAAAGTGAAGTGAGTAGAACCAGAACAGTGTACACAGTAACAGCAATAAAATATGATGATCAACTGTGAAAGATTTAATTATTCTCAGCAATACAATGATCTGAGTGAATTACAAAGGATTTTTTTATGAAAAATGCTATCCACCTTCAGAGAAAAACTGATGGTATCTGAATGCAGATTGAAGCATTTCTTTTTTCTTTTTTTTTTTTTTTTTTTTTTTTTTTTTGGTCTGTGTTTTCTTTCATAATATAACTAATACAGAAATATGTTTTGCTTGATTGTACATGTATAACCTTTATCAAATTGCTTGCCTTCTCAGTGAGGAGGAAGAGGGAAAGAATTTAGAAATCAAAATGTTTTAAATTGAATATTTAAAATTGTTTTATATATAATTTTAAAAATAAAATATTTTTTTTAAATTTTAAATCACTTTAAGTAACTGTTTGGAAGATAGGAGTAGATGGAGACTTGTGGCAGGAAAACCAATTAGTAAAGCTTTGCAATGGTCTAGGTGCTAAGTGATGTAGATCTAGATTAAGGTGGTAACTATGAGTAGATCACATAATTCTAAGAAGCAGGTTGGACATATATGACTAGAGCTTGGGAGGCATACCAGAAATGAATGTAGAGAATTAAGTCTTCTGCATAGAGATGATAATTGAACCCATGTAAACTAATAAAAACATCAAGAGAGAATATAGCTAGAGGAGAAGAGGCCCAAGTAAGAGCTGTGGAATTATCCAGTGGTGTGGTGTTATTAGGGGGTATGCTTTTGATGAATCGGCAAAGGAGACAGCGTAGTGTTTTTGAATAGTTTATCCTGAGCAAGATAAGCTGGAAAAGAAATAACATCTTCCTATATGAAGCCACCATTTCTACCCTTTTCTCAAGCTTTTCACTTGTCTTGGGATGAGAATCATTATTTCAACACTAACCTCCATTTATCTAATTTTCCAGTTTGCAAGGCTTTAGGACAGTACTAGTTATGTCTCTGTGCTTCCCTGGTGATCTGGCTCAGTAGCCATTTTCATGACCTCTAGAAAGTTCTAAAACATGGTTAGTAGAAGGAAAAAAAGAAAGCCAATCGTAGATGCTTCAAAGCACATATCATGGCTTATCCTATTCGATCATGCAGCTTCCCACCCCAGACTATATTCAGGGCAATACAGTTTCCATTATTCACTTTATGCTTTAGAAAAAATCTTACTTAGTATTCTAATTTCTGGTGTATCTTGGTATGTCTCACAAAATATGTATTCCTCTGGAGTCTTCCTAGAAACTATCATCTCTACAGAAACAATAAAGGTTTTTACATAAAAACAACTGGCTATATTCATATTAAAATTAAATCTATATCTTAGCCCCTATACCCATTGGTCCTAGTACTACCACTAAGATCCAGAGAAAAAAATGTGGCTTTGCCAAGGTCACACTCAGTCATCACTGCCAGACTCAGAACTAGAAACCAGGAATCCCAACTCCCAGCTAGGAATTTTTCCTTCCATATCCCATTGTTTCTTCCTGAAATATGACATCACTCTAAATGAGTAAGAAAAAAAATTTCTTTTTGAAAATATTTTATTATAGGATTATCTTAAGGCAATAGACTCTTGCTTTTATTTATTTAATAGAAATAAATTTTTCTGGCTATTAATTTATACCTCTTTTGAAATATTTTAGGATCCAGCACAGTCTTCTGGTTTTCATCCTTCAGGGTCTGTAATTGCAATTGGAACACTAACTGGAAGGTAAGATTAATGAGTGCTTTTCTTTGTGTTTCAGTAGCTCACTGAAAAATCAGATTTCTTTCTCCCAGAGACATAGCCCAGTTGCATACTGGATTGCATTTTTTGAGAGTCTATTGGCTTTACCAGTAACCAAATACAAACTCACAAGAAAAGTTCAGCATTCATAATTAACTTTTTTCTTGTTACATTCTTACAAACAGCATTTTCTTTGCATGTTCCTTAATGTTTTTTATTATATGAAAAGGGTTTCTAAATGTTCAAACCAAATATGTTTTGTGTTTATTTTTTCTGCCAGAATATAATATTTGGGGTTTGATTTTATAAAAATCAAAAAATGTTGGAGAAATATTGATCAGTTGACCAAACATTAAGGAGCATTGTCTCGAAAATGGAATCTGATAAGCTCAACACAATGTTTTGTTAGACTATTTATCACATGACTATGATTCAAATCAGGGTTTATCAGACTTTTGCCTTGACTTTGAGTGTACTTTCCAGTAGCTAGATAATTAAGGCTAATCTTGCCTGATTAACATTTTTCAATAATCAGTGGTCTATGCATACTAGTATATAATGAAGACAAAGAAGGAAACTGGGGCTTAAGAGTTGAATACAATAATATTCCCTTAAATCTAGACCTCTTTCAAATTGGATCAGAAACAAAATAAAGGAGCTAGAACTACAATCCAAGAATCATCTACTCAGCAAAACTGAATATAATCTTGGGGGGGGGGGAGGGAATCAATGAGAGCTGAATAGAAAATTTAACTTTCAAATATAAGAATCAAGAGAAGCATACATAAAA
The DNA here is from genome assembly GCF_902635505.1 of Sarcophilus harrisii. Classification (NCBI taxonomy): domain Eukaryota; kingdom Metazoa; phylum Chordata; class Mammalia; order Dasyuromorphia; family Dasyuridae; genus Sarcophilus; species Sarcophilus harrisii. The sequence continues at coordinate 361,534,224 of NC_045427.1, read as the reverse complement.
AGTTAAACAGGAAAGAGAAAGCATCCCTTCCTTTGGTTCTTAGCCTTTGCATTGGTTTAAAGATATAATGGATGCCAATGTATTAGTATTTTAAATGGGTTGCTAGAGTCAGCTTCACTCTTTCTGTTCAAGTTTTTAAAATACTGAAAGTTAGAGAGTTTGTTTAAGGTTAAATGGTTGTTATAGATAAACAGTGTCAAAAAAATAATAGTTCATAGGATTTAGAGCTGGACAGAGACCTTAGAGATTATCTACTTCAATAATTGGCAGACTTTTTCTTTAAATGAAAAAAAGAATTATTCAAATTTAGCTTCCAATTTAATTTTGAGCAAACACTTCTCTAAATGTTGATCACCATCCCTTCTTGGATACTCTCTCCTCTCTGTTTTATTTAACACTGCTCTCTCCTGATTCTATCTTCTACATAAGTTTTCTTCCTCCTAGTCTCCTTGGCTGGATTTTCATCCTTGCCGTACCCTGGGCCATATCTGGGTATGCTACTAAAGGCCTGCCTTCAGTTTTTCTTCTATACTATCTAATGATTGTCTCAGCATCTCCCATCTGCTCAATTAGCTCTACATAGATGATTCCCAAATCTAAATATCCAACTTTTATCTCTTTCCCAAGTTCTAGTTTTGCATTACAAACTATTCTAAACATTTCAGACTTGAAGTTCCATAGGCTTCTCAAATTTAATATGTCCCAAACAGAACTTAATACCTTAACCACAAACCCTCTCCTTTCCTGAACTTTCATATTTGTGTTGACGGTACCTCTCTCTTCCCAGATAGATGAATAGAGATAGAGATAGAGATAATCTGCTCTTGGGTAAGTTACTTCCTCTTTAGGGCCTCTTCTAACCCTGGACAATTTCTTTCTAGCTCCTCTCATAGACACAAGATATTCCAATATAAAAAATACTGGGGGGAAGTCCCTAAGTGAATTCTTCATTGCACAAATATCATGTATATATCTTATATGAACATAATTATTAACATATTCCTCATTAGAATGTGAACTCCTTTAGGTTAGGAATCATGTTTTGGCTTTTATTTGTATCTCTAGAGCTTAATGCTGTGCCTGACAATTAATAAGGACATAATAAATACTTGGTGACTGATTAAATTAGCAACCATACTAAGGAAGAATTGGGGCAGGGGATGAACAAATATTTTATTTCCATGTGAGATTATTGAAGGAGAGTTGGACATAGATTGGGGTAGGAGATTATTATATGATATCAATTATCAAATTATATGATTATCAATCTAGGGATAAAAGACAATCTAAATCAATCAGGCAATTTTGACCAACCATCTTAATTTACAAATGTGGGCACTTTGGTTCAAGAAAACAAAGTTCACTGTGATCAGGGACAACAATTCACAAAGATGACTTCTCATTACTTTCTTGTTTAGTACAGTGAAGTTCTCATAGATGATAGGTACTAGTAAAGTTTTCCTGGCTTCTAATGGAGTTTATACAATGAATTGTTGAAGAAGCAAGATATTATCCATTATTTCTGCCTTTGAAATCCTTTAATATTGTAACTGATTGAGGCAGCTAAGGAAGGAGAAAAGACAGGGACAAAATCTCCTGAATTCATACACATGGCTAACTTTAGTCCTCTCCCAATAGAGATAAAGGCCTTGATTAAACACTGAAAATATTCCTGGAGCCTAAGAATTCATTGCTGTCATAGATGTCCATTAGCTTATAACAAGGTTCAAAGCAAAACAAAGAGGAGAATTTGTTCCTGACTTAACTTTGTGTCTGATTTAACTTTTAACTTTTTAACTGATTAGACTGTTGAGCCAGTCTCTAGAGTTTAAAACAATTGTTCTCAAACTTTTTAATCTGAAGACTCCTTTATATTCTTAAAAATTATTGAAAACTACTTCATATTCTTAAAAGCATTGAGGAGCCCAAAGAGCTTTTGTTTTGTGGGTTATATGTATTAGTATTTAGCATATTGGAAATGAAAACTAATAATTTTAAGCATATTTGCTTATTAATTCATTAAAATAATAAATCTATTATATGTTGATATAACTTTCTTATGAAAAATAATTATTTTTTAGCTTTTTATTTTCAAAATATATGCATAGTTTTCAACATTCACCTTTGCAAAACCTTGTGTTCCAAATTTTTTCTCCCTCCCTTCCTCTCATCCCTTCTCATAGATAGCAAGTAATCTAATATGAATAAATAAATTTTCAAAAACAAAAAAGTAGTGAAAAGAAAGACATCATTTTACATATTTTTGCAAATCTCTTATATCCAGCTTAATAAAGATAACTAAATTTTCATAACTGATTCTGTTCAGTCTGTTATTGATATGTAGTTTTGGTTGAAGTGTTATAAACAAAATTCAGCTTCACACTTATGGTTGGAAAAGGAGGAGACAGTTTAGTAGGCAAATAACATCATAATGCTATTGTAAAAAAATAATTCAAAACCATACTTTGACCACAGATGATAAAACAAGTTATGCATGTAAGGAACAATTCATTCAAGGACTTTTGTTTAGTATTTCTTTTATTGGAATGTTTTGCATCTTTGAGTAGTGCAGGAGGTAATTATCCAGATCTAGAATAATCCCCCAAACAGGAAGTGACTTGTCCAACAATTTGAACCTGAGTTCAAAGTTTTCTGACTTCAAATTTAGCTCTTTATCTACTTAAGAACAGAAAGCACACCTGAGTGTCTAATCTTTATTAAAAGAGATATATGGGGAACTACTTTGGGTTGTAAGGTTTTCAATTAAATTTCTCCACCTGTAAAAAGAGGGAATTTGATTAGAGGATCACTTAAGTTTCTTGAACTTCTGACATTCCACTTTTCTGTAATTAACACACTAGGAATGTTTTCTACAAACTTAATTTGAATAATTTCCAAACTTTAAAAATCCTTAAATTACATGACTGCTTTATATTTTTGAACTATTGAATTAGTTTGAAAATAGTATGAAAATTTTACTATAAAAATATTTAATGTGTCCCAAATTGATACATATTTCCCAATCCTTTTCATATCAGAAAGTCAATGATAATTCTTATTTCCCTTGTTTGTATTTTTTCTTATAGAAATTCATCTTCATATCCTATGTTGAGCATAAAAAATATTTTTATTATCCAAGAAAATAAGCCCTGTTTTAGGTTGTAATATAGAAACATAAAAAGGAGTAACCATGTAATTTTGCATTGTTAGGAAATATGTATGTATGAAGGTTGCTTGATATAGAGTTTTAGAGATCTTTCCTTTTGCAGTGGGTACAGGTATTATTGTAACTAAACTAACTTTAAACTCTTTCTTATTGCAAGGATTTAATGCATTTTTCTTCTGTTTTCTAACAGGTGGTTTGTGTTTGACACAGAAACAAAAGATTTAGTTACAGTGCACACAGATGGGAATGAACAGCTGTCTGTTATGCGGTACTCACCAGGTTGGAAAAGAATTCACTCACTGTTAAAACTTGAACTTATTGAAATATATATAGAATTGCTTCCTTTTAAACTTAAAAACTGTATCAGTCAAATTTCAATGGTACTTGCACTTATATGGGGTCCTAATAGACTCTCTTCATTTCTTCAGCCCTTCTCTTTTAGTTTTGAATAAACTATGTGTAGATCAAGACTTTTCAGCAGGAATTTGATGAGTCCTTTTAATTAAAAAGATATTGTTGATGTTTCTTGTTTTATACACCAGTCTCTGTAAGCCTTTAAAAACTTCTGTAATAAAGAACATTCAAGCATCTATTCTATGAATAGATGCTTGAATTTCTTTTCAAAATTCTGATAGAATAATTCCTCATCTCTCTAGTGAGAGGAAATATACATCATCAGTTGTCCTTTGAAACCAAGATTGGTTACTGTATTAAATCTGAAACCAACTGTCTTTTTAGTCTTGTTTTCATTTATACTGCTGTAGTCACTGTGCATAGTGCTTCTGCCACTGAACTACCCAAGACATGTTGATTCTGCTTTCTTCATAGTGTGTCCCTTCCAAGAAATCTTCCCATGTTTCTCTAAATTGTTCATATTCATCATTTCCTACAAAGCAGTAAGATTTTATTATATCCATATACCATAATTTGTTATATTCCTCAAAAGATAGAACTACTTTATTTCACTTTTTCACAAAAGAATACTGTTATAACTTGATAAAGTGAAACTCAGGATTGTTTTGTTATTTTTGTTGTTCAATCATTCAGTCATACCTCATTTTTCCTGAGTCCATGAACAACCATAGCACATCATACCCTTCTGCCCTCCACTATCTCTTGAAGTCTAAGTTCATGTTCATTGTTCCAGTGACACGATCTATCCATCTCCTCCTCCTCTGTCCCTATTGCCTTTGCCTTCAATCTTTCCTAGGATCATGGGTTTTTCCAGTGAGTCGCCTCTTTTCCTTATATGGCCAAAATATTTAAACTTCTATATCAGTATTTGATCTTTCAGTGATTACCCTGAATTAATTTAAATATTGACTGATTTGATTTCCTTGCTGTCTAAGGGACTCTCAAAAGTCTTTTCCAGCACCACAATTCAAAAGCTTTGATTCTGTGTTCCTCAGCTTTCCTTAAAGTCTAAATCTCACAACCATACTATACAGATTTGCTATAGTTTTCCTTATAAGGGACAAGCATCTTTCCATTTCATAGCTGAAGTCACTATCTTCAGTAGTCTTTGAGCCTAAGAATATAAAATCTGATGCTGCTTCCATTTCTTCTGCTGTTTACCAGAAAATGATGAGACCACTTGCCAAGATCTTACTTTTTTTAATGTTAAACTTCAAGTCAGCTTTAACACTCTTTTATTCTTCACTTTTTCCCAATGGAGTGGTATCATCTTCATATCTGAGACTGTTGATATTTCTCCTGACAACCATAATTCCAGCTTTTGATTCAGCCAGCTTGGCATTTTGCATCATGTATTCTGCATATAGATTAAAATAAGGTAGCAATATACTGCCTTGTCGGTCTCGTTTTTCAATCTTAAACCAGTCAGTTGTTCCATATTCAGTCCTAACTGTTGCTTCTTGGCTCTCCTGCAGTTTCTTCAGGAAACAAATAAGATGATCTAGTACCCCCATCTCTTTGAAGATTTACCACATTTTGTTGTGATTAATACAATTAAAGGTTTTAGTGTAGTAAATGAAGCAGAAATAGATTTTTTTCTGGAATTTCCTTGCTTTCTCCATAATCCACCAAATACTGGCAATTTCATCTCTAAATCCTTAGCCTCTTCAAAAATCAGTCTGCTCTTCTTGTTTGATATATTGCTAAAGCCTCGCTTGTAGAATCTTAACCATAAGCTTGCTGGCATACGAAATAAGTGCACTTGTTTAGTAATTGAACCATCTCTTGGCATTGCCCTATTTTAAGATTGGGACAGATCTTTTCCAATCCAGTGAGTACTGTTTTATTTTCCAAATATGCTGGCAATATTGAGTGCAGCATTTCAACAACATCATCTTTTAGTGTTTCAAATAGCTTAGTTTGAATTCCATTACCTCCACCAGCCTTATTATTAACAATGCTTCCTAAGGCCCACTTGACTTGATTTTCCAGTATGTCTGTCTCTAGATCAATAACCACCACATTGTGATTATTAATGATGTTAAGATCTTTCTTGTATATTTCTTTTGTATATTCTTGCCAGTTCTTAATCTCTTCTATTTCTGTTAAATATTTGCCATTTTGTCTGTTCATTTTTACATGAAACTTTCCCCTTGATATCTCTAATTTTCTTGAAGTGATCTCTTGTTTTTCCCATTCCATTGTTTTCTTCTATTTCTTTTTATTGCCCGTTTAAGAAAACTTTATCCCTCCTTGCTATTTTCTGGAATTCTTCATTCAGTTGGACATAACTTTCCCCATTACTTTTTTCCTCACCTATTTGTAACATTTCATTAGATAACCATTATAACCGTTTTGCTTTTTGGCTCTTCTTATTTTATTTGTAATGTTTTTGCTGTGGATTCCTATACAATATTGAGAACTTCTATCTATATTTCTTCAGGTACTCTATCTACTAAATGTAATTCCTCAAATTTAATTATCACCTCCACTTAATATTCATAAAGGATGTTATTTAAATCAAACCATATGGTCTGATGGTTTTCCCTACCTTCTTTATTTTATCTGAGTCTTGGAATGTGAAGCTCATGAGTTGAGCCACAGTCAGCACCAGGTCTTGTTTTAACTGACTATGTAGAGCTTCTCCTTCTTTGATTGCAAAGTATATAATCAATCTGATTTCTACATCTGATGATGTCCATGTGTAGAGTCACCTTTCTGGTTATTGGAAAAGAGTGTTTGCCTTGACCAACAAATTATCTTAACAAAACTCCATTTCTCTCTGCCTTTCTTCACTTTGGACTCCAAGATCAAATTCACCTTTTTTTTCCAATTGTATCTTAATTTCCTATTTTAGCATTCCAGTCACCTATGATAAGTGTGACATCTTTTTTTTATGTTACTTCTGGAAGATATTGTAGGTCTTCATAGAACTGATCAACCTTGGCCTCTTAGGCATTAGTGGTTGGAGTATGAACTTGTATTACTGTCTTAACAGTAATTTAGAACACTCTATATATAGAACTTAAGTCTTCTAAATCCAAATTCTTTCACCTTTGAGATTCTCAAAGAGTAGAACTGCTTTCTGTACCCTGGAAAATGTCAATTGCTATTATAAAATAATAGTATTTCTCAGTAATTAAGAATGCCCTCAAACAAATACTTGGGGCACCCATATGCTCATTAATAGTTTTCGGATGCTAAGAAAACATAGGGAGGGTCCCCAGAATAGTGGGATTAAGTGATTTGCCCAGGGTCACACAGCTAGTAAATATTAAGTATCTGAGGCCAAATTGCCCTATGGCAAACTTACTAGAGGATATGAACATGAGTAGCTTAAGACAGGCAGACATGGGGCCATTGTGTTCTGAATCATAGGAGAAAATGACATCATAGGTGTATTTGAATATGTGATACTCAAGCTAGAGAAGGCCCCTGATCCTTGGACATAACCACGTCTTACCTACTATCATTTGCTAATTGGAAATTTCCCAAGGGAGCCAGATGGTACAGTAAATAGGGTACTCACCCTGAAATCAAAAGGACATGAGTTCAAATTTGATCTCAGATACTTAATATTTACTAGCTGTGTGATCCTGGGCAAATCACTTAATCCCAATTGCCTCACACACAAAAAGAAAGAAAATTTCTCTGCTCTTTGTCTAGAGAGAAATTTTATTTCTTCTGCTAAGGACTTGCAAAGCAATCATAATGAAAATTCACCTCTCTCTAGCACTTCAGAAAGCACTATCTTCACAACAACACTATATTTGGGGGGAGGGAGATGGGGTGCTTTGCATGTATTAATATCATCATTTTACAATAAGGACACAAACTCAAAAAGGTCAGTCATAATTTGAATTCAGATCTTCTGATTCATAATCTTATACAAGAGTCTCCAAAGAAAATCTGGTGGTTATAGTATTCTCATTTGATTTTTTTTTTAAATTTAGAGTTCTGAAGAAATTTGAGATCCAAAGATTATATTTGTTCAGCTAAATGTAAATAAATTTAATACTAGCTACTTGGTTGATCTTTCCTCCATTATATTGGAGTAGAGTTCAGCTAATTTAAATATTATCATTGGCCCATTTCATACCATAGTTCTATTGTGGCGTATTAATTTATTTCCAGCCTCAGTTTAGATTTCCTTATCTTTTTTCTCAGTTATTTTAAATCTTTAGATTCTTTGAGAAGCTCTTCCCTCTTCTAAGTTGGAAGGAAGCTCATCATTTTACTGATTGGGGAAACAAAAGGTGAGAGAGAACAAATTCTAGCTAGTAAAGCAGGAGACTCCAGATTTGAATCCAGATCCTCTGATTTAAAACTCATTGTCCTTTCTTGTGTATTACAGTGCCTCATGGCTTTTCCTGTATAATCTGTTTTCACTAGAATATATTTGTATTATTTTCTACTTATGATAGTAGATCATTTTGCAAGGAATGTTGCAAGCTTATAGATACAATATTCTGATAGAGACATATATAGAATGCTATTCCAGATCTTTCACAGTCTCTCCTGAAATATTTACCAACATTCTCTCTCAGCAAATGAGAAATTATATGTACAGTATGTATACTATTCAGTCACTTCTTAATTCCTTTATTTTATCAGTCAACAAATATTTACTAAATACCTTCTATGTGTCTGACACTATACAAGCCTCTGGGCAGTTAAAAAAAAGTAAAAGTTTTCTCCCTTGAAAAGCTAATTAAACATCTGCTTATAGAGATCAGTATAAAATAAATAGAAGATTATTTTAGGAGAGACAGAAACTGAGAGGGTAGGGTGGGAAAGAAAAAGGAATTCAAAAAGGTTACATGTAAAATGATGATTGAGCTGACCATTTTAGGGAGCTAAGGATTCTAAAAAGTGGACAATAGGAAAAAGTATATATATAATAGGTTTGATGACAGCCAGTGCAAAGGTATTAGAGTGGGTCTGAGAGAAATTATAGCGTGAGGAAGAGTAAACTGGCCAGTTTGCTTTGACTGACAGGTTATGAGAAATGAAATAATGTATAGTATAGTAAAGCAAGTCAATAAAGGCTTTAAATGCCAAGCAAAAGAATTCATATTTGATCCCAGAGATAATAAAGAGCCATTGGAGTTTGAGTAGGTGAGTTACATGGTTGTAGAAAATCACTTTGGCAGCTGTATGGAGGATGCATTAGAGTAGAAAAAGAATTTAAGCAGGGACACTAATTTGGAGGCTCTGTCTGTAGTCCAGGTGAGAAGTGATGAGGCACTGAAACAGAGTAGTGGCCATGTGAGTAGAAAGTAGGGAGCAGTGCAGGAGATATTGTAGAAATAGCAACCGTGGAGCAGAGCCAAGATGGTAGAGAATACTTTGAGCTCTTCCTGGCTTCCCTCAGATCAGTACCAGATCAAGCCTCTAAATGGGTTTTGGGGGGACAGAACCCACAAATATTTAGAGTGTTACAAATGTCCAGCAGAAGATATTTTGGAAGCACTTCAGGAATGGTCTGTCTCAATCGAGCATGGGGGGAGAAGCAGCCCAGCATTCGTGCAGTAGAGGGACTGAGGGTAGAGAGTCCTCCACTTGCCAGGGGAATCTACTAGAAAGCTCTTAGCCAAAATACAACAGCGTTGGCTACTCTTTCCTGGTTCAGAAGCCAGTGGATTGGGAGACCAGCTCTGAGACTTCCAACACAACTACAGAAGCCATATTGTGAGCCCCTGAACTCCAGCATAATGGGACTTGGCCACACTCACTCAGCACAGGGAAGGAAGCCAACAGCCCCAGCCCCAGAGCAACATAAAGTAACTGTCACCTGTAGAGGAAGCTTGGGACAATCTATCCTTTGCCCTAAGAGCAGACCTCAATCTTTAAAAATAAGCAAAAAAAAAAAAAAAGAGCTCTGACCAAAGATAACTATTATGGTGACAGGGAAGAACAAACCTCAAACCTGAGGACACTAAAGACAAAACTTATCCAATTGAAGTCTCAAAGGATGATATGAGTTGGGCTCCAACTCAGAAGACTCTCTTGGAAAGATTGAAAAAGGATCTTGAGAGTTAGAAGAAAAAATATGGAAAGGAAATGAGACTTTGCAGGAGAGTTTGGAAAAGGAAACAAATTATCTGAAGAAAACTTGTTAAAAATTGATTTGGCAAAATGGAAAAAGAAAACTCCTTAAAAAACATAATTAGTGAAATGGAAAAGGAGAACAACTCCCTAAAAAATAAAATTGGTGAAATGGAAAAAAAAAATCAAATGATCAAAATAATTCATTTAAAAGTTCAATTGGGCAAATGCAAAAGGATGTTAACAAAAAGCTATCTGTAGAAAATAATTCATTAAAAATTAGAATTGGCAAATGGAAATGAATGACTCAATAAAACATCAAGAATCAATCAAACAAAACCAAAAAAAAAAAAAAAAACTAGAAGAGAATGTAAATTACCTCATCATAATAATGATTGACCGGGAAAATAGATCCAGGAGAGACAATCTAAGAATTATTGGACTACCTGAAAACCACAATGAAAAAAAAAAGAGCTTAGATAAGATCTTTCAAGAAATCATCCATCTGATTTGATTGTCTTAGAACCTAGAAATCTGATGCCCTAGAACTGTTTCATCTGTAGTACAGGAGTAAAGATACTTCAACTCTCTAACAAAGTTGCTGTGAGGAAAATCTTTTGTAAATCTTTCTAATTGTATAGAAGGGTAAGCTAATAATAAGGTCTTTCTTAGTAGCTAGCATACATTTGGCCATAGTATAAGGGAGGTAACTCTAAAAGAGCATTATCTAATAATCACACAAACAGTGAAATTCCATGTATAAATTACTTTTTAGAACAAGACACCATTAATTGAAATATCATTGGAATTTGACTAATAATTATTTAAATTCTGAAGATCTAATAGAATGAACTAGAAATAATCTAGTCTGGAAGTCAGGATGCCTGGTTTCTAGACCAGACATTGCCAAAAACTAATTGCATTTTCTGAAGCAAATTATCCTCTCAGAACCTCAGTTCATCATATCCCTAATAAGTTGGTTGTACTTATTCTCTAAGGTTTCTTCTAGCTATAAAAATCTATTATTGGGAGCACAAAATTAGATGTAGAAATTAGAAAATTAGAAGGTATCTCAAAAGCTATCTAATCCAGTCCCCTAATTTTTCAGATAAAGAAACTTGAGATTTAAGAGAAGTTAGAGAACCCAAGATCATATGATCATAAGTATCAGAGGCCCCAGAGGTTTAGTTGGGTAAACTAAATCTCAGAGAGAGAAACTAACTGCCTAAGGTAACAAATAGTTACTATACAAATAGTATAATAGCTATAATTTGAATCCAGATCTTCTGATTCCAAATTCATTGCTTTCTTTGCATCATTACAAGTTACCAGAAGTAACTAAAATTTGAGACTAAAATGAAAGAATGTGTTTTTTTAAGCTTTGAATCTCCTGTGCCTCTTTACCAAGAATGACTAATGTACCAACAGTAACTTGTTCCCCAGAAATAATTTATACTTTGAAAGAATATGGTAATTTTCCACAAGAAAAATAATTGTCTTCATGTGATTTTATTTAAATCTGCTAAGGAAACTGTAATAGTGGCCTTTATAAATTTATGGTTTTATCCTTACCCTTTTCTTTATAGATGGAAATTTCTTGGCAATAGGTTCACATGACAACTGCATCTATATATATGGTGTTTATGACAGTGGGAGAAAATATAGTCGAATTGGTAAATGCTCAGTAAGTACTTTTTTTAGTTTATGATAAATATGAATGAATTATTTTAATACTTTACTTTGAATTAAAAATGTATAATGGCAATGAAAATAACAAAATTCTCTTCTCTTTCTAGGGTCATTCCAGCTTTATTACTCACTTGGACTGGTCTGTTAATTCTCAGTACCTTGTGTCTAACTCAGGGGACTATGAAATTCTTTATTGTGAGTAAAATAAATTATTTTGGGGTAGAAATGATATATGTAATTCACTCCAGGATATGTCACAAAAATAGAAACAGATTACTTTGCTAGTGATCTCAATTTTCTGATCTGCAAAATCATGTGGTTGAACGAGATAACCTCTCAAGTTTTTTCCAGTTCTGACGTTTTATGATTCTTTCATGCCAAAAATGCCTTCCAGCAGTGGCATTCTATGTTCTTATATTCTGGAGATTTAGCACCAATAATCCAAGGTTGTTTTATGGTCTCTTCTAACTCTTATATGAGTTTGATAGGTTTGTTACTAGTTAATTAAAGCATTACATTTAAACAATAAAAACCTAAAACTGTTCAGGTATGACATTAAATGTTCATCCTTTCTGCCATCAGCTGCCTATGGCAGAGTAGGATAGTAGAAAGTCAAAACTTTGGCTCAGAAAGCCTTGGGAGGCCTGTCTCAAATGTACTTTTCTGGGTTACCCTGAGCAAGTCATGTAATTTCTGGTGCTCCAGGCAAACCTCTAAGATTATTAATTGCAAAATAGTTGCTGATTTGCTTTTGTCGAAGGAGTTTCCTTATTAGTAGTTATATACACCAATGAAATCATAAAAGTAGGAACTACAGAATACCCAAAACTATGGGAGATATACAGAAAAATAAGCCACCCTGTGCCTTAGTATTCAAGAACTAGCTGAAGTGGTGGAAAGAAATGCATCTCTTACAAGGAGTATGATACAATGAAAAGAAAACTGGATTAGAAGTCAAAGGATCAGAATAGGAACAGCTTCCTTCTTTGTATTTGTATCCCTAGCATGAAGGGCAATGCCTCTCCTAGAATTGGTACTTATTAACTAATTACTTATATCTTGTAATTTTTTTGCAATATAATTGGCAGGTACAATTATCTAGTCATACTCTACATTCTTTTCCCTCTCCAGTAGTTAACAAAGGTAAAATATGGTTAAAATTAAGATCAAAAGCATCCTTAAAGAAGATATAATACCTAAAAAAGGGGAGCAACAAAAGTGGGGTGCATGTGGAATGGGAAGACCAGACAGCAAGTTTTCTTACTAATAAATTTTTTAAAAAGATATAGCATTCTTATGACCCATTGATAAGATTATTCTTCTCCTATCTGCTATTTTTTCTGTGTTACTATCCTATTGTCACAACAGCACTATTCCTTCCATTGCTTTCTCCATCTTTATACTACTAGCATATCCTAGGACCAATATCTGTGCTCTGTTGGGCCTTTATTTGAAAAATGTTTCTTTCCTGGTTCTCAGCACTACTACAGTGAGGCATATGAATACCTTAGAGAGAGTTAGAGAAGTGCCCCAAGGATGATTAAAGGATTGGTGAATATCTACAGTGCAGGGATGGAACTAAGAGTGAGTAAATTGAGGGCTTTTTTATAAGTCTTCTGCAATGTTCTCTCTAATCTATTTTAGTTGTGAGTGGACAGTGATGTTAACATAAGCAATCAGCTACAAAGATTGAACATTTCTTGAAATGTTGGTTAATGTTAAATGTTAAATTAAATAAAATAAGATTTCAACAGAGCTAATAGATTGCACATTTGATGTTATTACATAGTCTTTATTTTCCTATATGATAAGTGTACACAAATGGAAGACCAAGTTATCACCCTGGATACCTTAGAATCAGCCAGAGTCAGGATAAGCAAAAGTCCTTGGTCTTTATTCTTGGTCTTTAGGGGTAGAAGTGAAGGGAATGGACACAGGATCTCCGCAGCCTTCCTTTTCCATCTCTACTGCCCAAGTGACTCTGGCTTGTCTTAGTCCACAGCCTAATTCTACCCACAATTCTCTGTATATACCAAAAGATTGGACCAGCACAGAATAGTGGGAAGGGCCACTTTCCAAGCATATGCTAATAGAGTATTGTCCAATCGGTAGTTAGCCTTAAGTGCTCGGTTGTCCAACCTCAGTTCAAGAAAACTCAAGAGTTTCAGCCCTTTAGAAATAACTATGATCACCACTTTTGCAGAGTTGAACCAGTCATTTCTAAAATTGTCTAGAGGGAAAGAAGAGACAAATTAGACAGATGTAGAAGCTACTCCTAAGTCCCACTAAAGTTCCATAAATTAGAGGGACTCAAATTTCTCCCAATTCTAGGACTCATGGACTAGGACATTAGGTTCTGACTATCAGAGATACCTGCCCCCAGATAATGAAAGCCAGGAAAGAGCAAGATCCCCAATTGGATTCAAACAGACCACCTAGGAAATGAAAATTGGCAGTCTTGACCTTAAGTTCCAAGTAGAAAGCTAGTAGGAAGGAATGACATAGAGCAGGGTCAAAGTATAACTCCAGCAGAGAAGTTATATAGGGTGTGAAAAACACAACTTTCTTCTCTCCTCCTGCTTCCATGGCAGTGTGATATAGTAGAAAGAGTACTGGGCCTAGCGTCAAGAAATTTTGTTTTAAATCCCAGTTCTAATCCCTATAAACTCTGTTATCTTAGCCAAATAACCTCACATCCTGAGCCTTAGTTTCTTCATCTATAAAATGGAGAAAGTAATACCTACACTGTTTCCCTCACAGAGTTTGTTATAGGAAAACACTTGGCAAATTTTTATGTGCTATATAAAGAAGAAATAAATTATCTAAGAGAAAGTCTTTGTCCATCAAATGCCTCCCCAGCACTGATTAAAATTAAACCAATGAGAAATTCACGTGAATAAGCAAGACTGAGAGAATTATGAGAAGTGTCTAACAATCATTCTTATCACAATGTGAATTGTTAGTGGTCTAGTTTCCTAAGTATATTTAGAGGATGAAAATGTTGAGAAGATTCCTAAAAATAGTTTGCATTTATATAATATTCTCCACAAAACTCCATCAGGTGAGCAAAGCAGATATTATTTTCTTTTTTCTAGATAAGAAAACTGAAGCTCTGAAATTGACTTATTCAGGATCACATGATTAGAATAACTATTAGAAACAGGATTTGAAACCAGATCTTCTGACTCCAAGTCCAGTATTCTTTTCAGGACACTACACTATTGTAAGAGAAGAGAAACCCAGTTAGGAGGAGAGGAATGCCATGGGCAGCAAGAGGACAGTAAGAAAACTGTGTCCTGTAAGTGGTATAAGAATGAGGAGAACCGAAGATAGGAGAGGGGCCCAAAAAGGGAGGTAAGAACCAAGTAAGAAATAGTCTTACACTTAATGATGAATGATTCAGGTTAGGTCTTAAGAATTCATGTTAGAATCTTAGGATTAAATGACTATTTATAACAGTCAGTATTGGTATCACATGGAACTGATAGGACAAGAAGGTTGTAAAGCTCCTTTCTGAGGAGAATAGTTAGAAATTCACACCTGAAACCATGAAGACGGGATGAATCAAGTCCCTTTTAGTGTTTCAATTCATCACTTCTGTTTATAGCTTAGCCCATCAGTTCATTTTTTTTCTTTTTTTAGGGGTCCCTTCTGTATGTAAGCAAGTTGTAAGTGTGGAAACAACCAGAGATATAGAATGGGTTACATATACCTGTACTTTAGGATTCCATGTTTTCGGTAAGTTTCTTGAAAACTTTATTAAACAAAAAGACCAAATCTCAGAATGTTTGTCCGTTTATTTTCCAACAACTTTTTAAAATCAGACTTTCTGAGTTCTCAGCTTCCTTCCCTCCATTCTCTCTCTCCTGATGTCCAAGCCAATCTGAACTAGTTGCTTGCCTAAATTCCTTTGCACTATGTAGACTTTTCTATCCCAATTAATAATTAAAGTCAGATTTTACCACTTTGGGGTCCTAGAGAATTCCAGTGCATGTAGTTTCATGTCTCTCACTAGGAATTTCTTGAGTCTTCTTCCCATAAAGAATCTGAGAAATGCTTGAAATTTCTTAGATCCAAATCAGATGGACATATTAAGTGATTTTTTTGTTTTTTAGGTTTTCTTTTTTCCTTTTTTTAATTGAAGCTTTTTATTTTCAAAACATATGTAAGGATAATTTTTCAACATTGACCCTTGCTAAACCTTGTGTTCCAATTTTTCCCTCTCTTCCCCCCATACCCTCCCCTAGATGGCAAGTAATCCAATATCTGTTAAACATAGTAAAAATATATCCAATACAGGCATACAGTTGCCTTGCTACGCAAGAAAAATCAGATCAAAAAGGAAAAAAATGAAAAAGAAAATAAAATTCAAATAAACAACAACAAAAAAGTGAAAATGTTATATTGTGATCTATCCTCAGTTCCCACAACCTTCTATCTAGGTATAGATGGTTCTCATCATCACAAGATCATTGGAAATGGCCTGAATCATCTCATTGTTGAGAAGAGTCACATTCATCAGAATTGATCATCATATAATCTTGCTGTTGCCATGTACAGTAATCTCCTGGTTCTTCTCACATTAAGTGATCTTATATCCTATCTTATATCTCTGTAGATTACTTAACTAGCTTAGATTTAAATTCTTGACATGGCATAATACTTCACTTCATTATATTTTATATCTTTAAGTTCTGTAGGTTCTCACACCATGTCATATCCATGTGCATCTCTTGGTGGAGCTTGTTAACCTGTCAAAAGCAGCCATTACTTTACTTTTGCCCCAGGGCTGTCCCCTTAAGAACTGAATTAGGAGACCTCCTCACTCCTAAATCTACTGTCATATATAGGGATTATGTCTTTTGTCACCAGTCCATCTTTGAAAACAAGAGTACCTCAGCCCAGCAACACAAATCACAACTGATAGCTTGGTTCTTGTCCTAGTCTTTAATTCTTTCATCTTTCTTGACTCAGAGGTGTGATGGAATGGATTTGGAAATCTCTTCATTCAAGAACCTGCTGCCACGTCTGGCAACAATATCTATTCTGCACTATTTCACTACCCATGGGAAAAAAAAACACAATACCACAGCCTTCAGTAATCATCAAGGACCTAGATATCAGTCTACAGACAGTCAGGATCTCTATCAGGACTAGGGTCTAAAACACCAAGTCAAATTGGGAACCAAGCACATGCTCAAATGCCTAGGAACTTCTGAGTACTAGCCATCCTGCTTTATTTTGGGATGAGACAAAAGAAGTGGAGCCAAATAAAAGTTTAGTCAATCTCTTGAGTGGTTAATCATCAGGTATTTCCCATCTCAGATACCTGCACATATTATTCTTCTAATTCAACCTCTTTCTTGATTATAGGAGAGAAAACAACACACTGATCCCACTCTCTGTTCTTCCCACAATCACTACTTTCAAATTCCAACCTCCTCTCCTCCAATCCTTTCAATTCAAAGTACAAAAAACCCTTTTCCATGCTACCAATCTCCTATCTCTTAGTTTGTGCATCTATCATAGTCCTACCCTCCCCAGCCCCTGTTCTTTTCTACCATTGCCTTCCTTTAGCTTTCTCAAACATTGGTTCTATATTTTTTTTTATTTTACTGTCACAATATAGCTTACAACTTTATCCTTTTTATTTGTTCCTATTGCCAGCAACCTAATTCTGGCTATGTTGCCTGAACTATTGTAATAGCCTGCTATTTAGGATTTTCCCATTCTTTCCTTCTCCATCCCACCTTCCACAAAGCTGCCAAATTAATCTTTCTAAAGCACAAATTTGATTATATCACTCTAGTGCTCAAAAATTTTAAGTGGCTTTCTATTTCTTTTTTAATAAATTTCAAAGTATTAAAGCCTTCCTGAAATTTATAAACTTTTATAAACTTCTATGTTATCTCCCTTTTTGTTTTCTATCCAACTTGGTCAATTTGCTATCCTTCTATCTTTCTATCTTGTCTTCTTAGAACCCCTGCTTTCTGTCAAGGCTTTGTTTAGGTGTTTAGGTGCTGTCTCCTCAGAAATCAAGAGAGCAGTGCTCTTCCCCTTCTCAAAGTGTCTTTATTTGCTTAGCTCTGCACAAGTTATAGAATGTATAAGTGGAGTGACTTTTCTTTTTTGTGTCTTCTACCATTTGTACATAGTAGAAGCTTAAATATCAGTCATACTGAATTGAATAGAAATCTTTGCAAATTAGAAATGAAAGTCCTTATCTATCATATAAGGATGCTGTGAGAGTCCAAAATACATTGTAAAAGCACCTTATTTAGAGAGGAAAAATATTAATTATTCACGTATATTTATTTATGTATTTTTACATAATCACAAAATTATTTATGTATGTATCACTTTGGAATTATTAAATGCTTTCATTTTTCATTTACTCATTTGATCTGCCTAGGAATCCTGAGAGATAAGCAGATGAGGGATTATTGTCCTCAATTTATGTAATTAATCAACAAAAATTTATTAAGTGCCACACTTTGTTGCTAGTTACTGGGAATACAAATACAAAAGTAATATAGATACTGCCTTCCCTTAAGGAGTTTACATTCTATATAGGAAGAAACTGGGATCCTTGGAAAGGAAACGATTACCTGAGGCTATACAGACCTATTTTTTTATTCATTTTGGTTTGGAAGATAGCTTTTAGATCATGGAAAGAGCCCTGGATGTAGAGAACTTTCAGCTCTTGAGTTTCAATTCTACAATAATTGAGTCATAGGACATCATAGCATAATAGAAAAGCGCTGGATTTGGAGGCAGAGAATTTGAGTTTCCAGAGCAAAACTGGAATTCATCTAGAGATTCCAGTTCTCTATATCCAGGACTCTTCCCATCATATCCCACAACCCTACTTTGTAACTAGTTGTACCTCGGATACACCATGTTCCTTCTTGAATCTCAGTTTCTCCATCAGTAAAACAAATGGGTTGAACTATATCGTCTCTTCTTTCCAACTTTTCAAGACTTCAAAGTCTTGAGTCACTTGGAAAGATTTACCTATAGCTAGTAAGTATAGGGAACCTAAAACCTAAAAGTCAGTTAGGATTAAATCCTTAGGGGAAAACAGTATCAAATATGAAACACTTTTTTCACCCTGTGTGACAAATGTGAACCCTAAATTCTCACAGGAGAGAGATTATGCTATGATCCCTGATTGCTATGCTTCTAAGTAACTTTTATTTCTTGTTTGATGTTAAGAAATCCATCCCTGGTGATTTGGTGAAAATAGGCTAATATGGAAAGATGAAAATAAGAGAAGCTAGGATGGTGTTTGCCTTCTGAAGTCCCAGATCCAAGACTAAATGACTGTATATTTTGGTTGTATTAAAGAAATATTAGTTTTAGTGACACAAAAAAGTAAATATATAAGATATGTAAAAAGTCTGCTGTATTTCAGGAGTGTGGCCAGAAGGCTCAGATGGAACAGACATCAATGCTGTTTGTAGGTCCCACAAGAAAAAACTTTTATCAACTGGTGATGACTTTGGCAAAGTACATCTCTTCTCTTATCCATGTTCACAATTCAGGGTAAGGTATTACTTTTAAAAACCATATTAATCTCATCCTTAGAAATCCTCTTCAAGGGAAATTCAGTAATGATCAATTAGCAAAAATTAATGACTTGGGACCTTTTTAACATCCTCATATCTTAGCACATAGGGGTTTGTCTCTTGTTAGTATTTAGAACTCTCCCTCACTGTAGAAACTTTTTCTAGATGTCTTAAGTCTTGACCAGGCAACCATCTGGCCAAAATTTGGCCTAAGTTTTTTGGGATTTTACCTAAGGTGAAGGATGATCCAGAGCAGATAATATCCAGCTTTACAAAAATAACCCTTACATCCTGCCTCTACAAAAAACACAAATCACTAGAATGATTAAGAAAGACTGTGCTTAATGTTACCATCACTATCATTATTATTTATAAAAGCAATCATTGTGTATGTTATAAAATGTAAATTGGTTTGAAACTGTTTCCATTTTCATGCCTTTATATGTTCAGTACCTTATACATAGTAATGTTTAAGAAATGTGCTTTACATGAAATTGAAATAGATTTTTTGCAGATTGGAGGGAGATATGTCATAGTCTTATATAGCAGTTGAAGGTTTATAACCCTGTGAGGTAAAGAGTACAAATTGTCCTATCTCTGTTTTACCAAAGAGGAAAGTGAGAAAAAACTGGGAAGGGAACAAGCATTGATTAAACACCAACTATGTGACAGTCATTGTGCTAAGCACTTTACAAATGTTACCTTATTTAATGGAATTAAGACTAGATGACTTCTAAAGTCTCTCCCAGCTCTGAGTTTCCATTC
The DNA here is from genome assembly GCF_902635505.1 of Sarcophilus harrisii. Taxonomy (NCBI): domain Eukaryota; kingdom Metazoa; phylum Chordata; class Mammalia; order Dasyuromorphia; family Dasyuridae; genus Sarcophilus; species Sarcophilus harrisii. The sequence continues at coordinate 361,514,574 of NC_045427.1, read as the reverse complement.
TACAATAGCTGAGTCATAGGACATCATAGCATAGTAGAAGAATGCTGGATTTGGAGGCAGAGAACTTGAGTTTGAATCTTGCCTCTTCTGGCATCTTCTGCAGCAGCCTTTACCAGTGCTCTGAACATAAGTGCCTTTGCTCTGCTGATGAGCTCCAACTTGTGCTGTATATATTTTTTTGTATATGGCTGTTTTCATGTTCTTCTCCTCCATTAGACTCTGCTTTTTAAGCCAAGCCTGACTTTTTCCTTTGTTTCCTTGGTCCCTGTCACATAAAAGATACTTAACAAATGTTTATTGACTGAGATCTTGGCACGATCTCTGTAGGTCTCAGTTTCCTCTGTAAAATAATGGTGTCAGATTAGATAGTAGCTGAGTTACCTTCCTACTCCAAATTTGTGACCTCATCTTTATGTTATAATCAGTATCATTGTGCTGAGAATATTACTTTTCTAGAGATAGTTCCTTATAGACAAAAGAAGGCACACTTGTTGCTTAATACATGTTTGGATTGCATTGAAGCATTGCCAATTATAAATGTTTTACAAATAATATTTCACTTTCATTTTGCTTTGTAGGCTCCCAGCCATGTATATGGTGGACACAGTAGTCACGTAACTAATGTAGATTTTCTATATGAGGACAGCCATCTCATCTCCACAGGTGGAAAAGATACAAGTATTATGCAGTGGCGAGTCATTTAGCATGGACTTGAGCACTAATACACATTGGAAATCATGTAAAGACGTCCTGTGTAGGCTGCATATTGAAGATCCCTATGTGCAGTTGAGCTTGGTCACTGTGATTTTTTTGTTTTGTTTTGTTTTTAAAAATTCTTACAAACCTCAGGAAAATTTTGCCCTCTGCCAGTTACCTTAGCTTAGTGATTTGATATGTGTCACTTTGGGGAAAACAATTTCTATTTCTTCCTTTTGTTGTATGATATATAAAACAGTACAAAGTTAATATAAAAATGACTCCACAGTTTACAATACAGTGATAACAGCAAAAGTAACTGGTAAATACTTAGTAACTTTTCTATATTCTATGAAAATGGTCACAGAATGCCTTTTAAAATAGTATACCTATATAAATGTATATGTTCTTTATTAATTCACCATCTACACTACATAGATCTTCTGTTTCAGATATTTATAGTAATGCTGAGGTATTGAATTGTGGCTGTTGTTGATTAACTTGTATGAAAAGAAGAAGCCAACTTAAAAACTACCAAGTTACTAACACAGTTGAATGCAGGCATACCACATGGAATAGAATTAAGTGGTTCCTTCTAAACAGGAGTAGGTAAACATTACACAAGGAAGTGATTTTCATAGAAATAATGCACAATGGGGCAGAGGTGCCATGTTGCAGCAGTTTTGTGACATTATGTGAGGTTTTGTTATAATATAGTAATGGACTTAATTGTGAACATTGACCTTGGGGTGACATTATATGTGCTGTGCCTATATTTAGTTTCATTTGGTTGCATTCTTTAAGGTATGGCATTAAAGTCTCCTGAGGTCAGAGGAGGAGAAGAAATGAAAAGATTATATCCCTTTTTTAAAAAACAGATTCTATTCCAAATTAATTTAAATACATCAGCAGGGTATGCAAGTATTTAACTGATTCCTATAAAATGTACTGCCTAACCAAACTAAAGCCAACTTTTAACATGCATATAAATCATATGTTCTGTGTAACTGACCATAAGCCCATTAATGGTTGAGACATGTAACTACCATAATCTGTGTATTAATCAGCATGAAATGGTATTGTACTTGCATAGGACTTTAGCAATTCATGATAAATGGCTATGGCTAGGCTCTACTTTTTTTATGCTTATGGATATTGTATATTTGTATTTTAAGACCAAGTAGATCAAGTGAAAAGGATCTCTTTTTAAGTGTACCATAAAACTATAGAGGAAAATGGAAGTCTTGAAAGGCTACATGAAATATTAATGTGCAACTTCTGGTCCCTGTCGTTTGTGCATGGGTGGATATTTATAGTATGAAATAAGATTGTGGTTTGCAATGATGTAATAATGGAGTTGGCATAAATCGTCAAGAAGGCCTTATCAATATTGATTGTGTGACACAGATTGAAATTTATTGTTTACATTGGAGAATGTATCTAAGATTTTAAAATAGAAGAGTAGTTAGCAGACTCTTATAAGATAATATTAAATTTTTTGCTTGTTCCAGACAAGTAAATGTGTTGAATTCTTTGATCTCTCCAGCACTGGTTTTTTAGAGTGGTTGATGAAATACAAGAATATAAATAACATTTGGAAGCATTTTTTATTATTACATCTCCAGCCTGCTATATTCAAAGTGCAGGTCACCAATAAACATAACGCATCAAAAGGAATTGGTTTGTTTGTATCTTTACTCTTTGTCTGTTTTTACCAATATATCATCCATGATCCAGAAAACTAAAAGTGAATTTCTTATAAACTATATGATTTAAAAGAAACTAATCTTATCCAAACCTTCCCTAGTATCTACTGAAATTTTTTAATTCTCAAAACGGTAGTATATAAATTGCATTTACTTAAATTATGAAGTTATCCATCACCTTCATAATAACATTTTTCATACACAGATTGTTGGAACTCTTCCATTCACATGGACCATGTGCTGTGCTTCAGGATATTTTGAATACTTTTATAGGATTTCATGTTAAATTGTGAAGTATCTTGAACTATCTAAATTATGGAATTTGAATATGTTCACTAGACAAACAGGAAAGATTGAAGAATAGGGTACTTTAAAAATAGAGTAATCTGATGTCAGGAAGAAGCATGAAGTAAAAAGGCAAGAAAATAGATGTGGGAAGTCTCATGGGTAGGCTACTGTAATAGTCCAAACAAAAGGCAAAGAAGGCCTGAACTGAGATAGATGGTTGGTGTGGCAAAAATAGAGAAGAGGGGCAGAAGCAGTAAAAATATTTCTTAGGAAAATACTGCAAAGTTGGAGGAGTAAGAGATTAGAGATTATTTTGACAAAATCCTGCTAATAAAGCTAGATAAGTTCCAAAGAGAAGCAAAACTATAAGAAATTTTCCCCCAAAAAAATGAGGGAAAAAGGAACATTTTTAGAAATGAATAGTTTTACCATTATGGAGGAGAGCAAAAGAAACAAAGGCAAAACATGAAGAGAGGGCAGGATAGAAGGGGAAAAGATACTAAGATGTACTGGTAGTATGAAAAATAAAGCTAAATTTTTTTTTCAAGTAATATAGTAAAGCAACCAAATCAAGAAATAAATGAAATTAACCAAAAAAAAAAAATCACAAGATGAAATGATGGGGGAATGGAATGTGATTTTTAAAATCTTACAAAAGATGATAAAACTTAATAGATTAGAAATGTCCTTAGAGAATACTAACAGAATATTAGATTCAGTTAAAAACAAACTCATTCCACTAGAAAATAGTGCTAGAAATGAAGTCAGAAAACAAGCTTAAAATTAATTAGATATTTAGAAATTATGCATAACTAAATTGGAAAGGAATGAGATGACAGAGCCATCAATTTATTATTTATTTTTATTATTTATACGAAATAAAAATAAATCTGGGCAAGATTTTTTTTAATGAAATAATGTTGAAGAATTTAAATACTAGCACCTCAGCTCCCACCATTGCATGTGTTAAATTCAGAGAATATAAGAAAATAAGCATGCTTCACAGTCCAACCACAGAGAACTCCCCCATGGCTGTGATTTACCTTTAATTCTTCCTAACTCTACAAGAATCAGCAGATACTAATTTTCTAAACCAAGGAAAGAAAAGAGTGAACACAAAATGTGTGCAATATGGCCTGCACTGAGGACAACAGGCTAAAAAGGAAAAGTATTAGAAATCTAGCTAAAATTAATCCTTTCTCCTCCATCCCAAGGTTATTCAGGGCAGGAACTTGTCCAAATCAGTTCTTATGTCCCTTATTTGGAGAAGATAGATTCCTGCTCTTCAGCGTTGGGGAGGGGAAGAAGGGGGGAAAGGGTGGCAGTATGGGGAAGGAATCAGTGCTGCGATGTAAAAGGGAAGAATTAACCAGTGGGGAAAAAAAAAAAAAGAACCCAGAGGTGAGAAGCAGAATACAGGAGAAAAGGATAAAAATTCAAGAAAAGATCCGCAATAAAAATCTGTAAGCAGATAGAATGGAGAATTTAGAAGAGAAAGAAAAAATGAGAAGGAAAAGGAAAAAAGAAGTAATACCTCAGGAAGAAGCCAGGTCACATTGAACAAGTATTGTAACAAAGTCCAGAGATCACAGAACAAGAAATTCTAGAATGCTTCAAAAGAATAATGAATTTTAAAAAAGAATGAATTTATGTGAAAAATCAGGGCTTGATGCAGAATTTTAAAATATAGAATGGGGGAAATATATGATGGAAAATATCTCAAATAAGTCCTGAGAGAGAATAATGTATTTTAAACACAAAAATACTAGAAAGAAAATTTTTCAAAAGAGAAATAAACTGAAAACAGAAAAGTACAGAGGTAATTTAAATATCATAGGATTTAAGTAGCAACAGAAAAGCAGAATAAATAAAAAATCCTGATTGCTATACTGCAAAAAAATAAAAAAAGCAAGACTATCCAGAACTTCTGAATATGAACAAAGTAGTGATTTAACTGAGTACACATATCACTGCAGGGGAGGGGACGGGAAAAGGGAGGGACTTCAAATTCTAAAGCATATAATTATCAAAATTCACAATTTCAATAAAGATATGTGTATATATATATATATATATATTTATTTACACACAGAATAAACTGAAGTTAATCACAGAAGAAGGCTCTAAGATTAAGGAAAACTAGGAAGGCTTCTTCCAGAAGATAGGTTTTTAGCTAAATCATAAAGGAAGCCAGAAGGTGGAAAAGGGAGAGAGTGCTAAGCAACTACAGCCACTAAAAATGGTCATAGTTGGGAGATGGAATGTCTTACATGAAGAACAGCCTGGGGGCCCGTGTTAGGACTGAAGAGAACATGGATGGCAAATATCAATGGTTAGACAACTAATATATACCTAAGGGAATATTTAAGGCAAACTTGCAGAATTGGGCAAAGGAAAGATGGAAGAATTGAATTAGTACTATATGGGCTAAAATTCCTAAGCCCTTATAATTAAATCAATAGGCTTATATTGGAAGGAGTAAGAGAGGAGGAAAATGTATATATTAGGATAGGAGATAAGGAATAAATGATAGGAGAACAATGGGTGTACCCCTACCAAGTTTTAGGGTAACAATAAGGAGATAATTCCTTTTTTTTCTCCAAAAAAAAGAACAAAGAGGTGACTTTTTAAGAAAACAGAATAAAAATAAAAGAAACGGAGCTAAAGACTTGGAAAAGGGGAAGAAAGAATAGAGTACCAATAAAGAACATTCTCATGGAAAAAGATACATGTCTGTAGTAAAAGACTCAGGGAGGAGGGAAGACTTAGGATAGGTTAGTATGACCTTAGGAATGACATCTTTCCCATACAACACTGCTTCCATCCGATATTTCTTCCTTCATGAATTGATATTTCTTACAGTAAACCAGAGAGGAAAATGGGGGGATAAATATATGATTTACAAATACAGTAACAGAAGAGAGCTCAAAACTGGCACTCCAGAAGCTTGACCTCCACAAGGGACAAAGAATATATAATCCATAAATAAGAAAATAACATTCAGAATTGACAGAAATGATGAAAAGAGCAAAGTAAAAAAAAATGTATTGGGAAAAACAATACTTAAAGAAATTGGAGAAAAGGCAGGGAGAGAGGATTTCATTCAACTAGATAAAGAGAGAGGGAGGGAGGGAGGGAGAAAAAATGAATGTAATGTAAATAATCCAGAAGAAAATTTCCTCCAAACAAAAATTAACATATTTGTGATCTCATCAATATGGCTACTTCCTCCAATAAGTGAAGATCACCAGTCATGCTTTCTCATTCTTGCATCTCTTGAAAATCTTCTCATATAGAACCTCCATTAGAGTTTCAATGAATTTGCTTAAGCACTCTTTCTAGATGTCTTGACAATATGAGAATAGGAATAGAGCACTTTGTTCACGGTATCTCACTCTTTCTATAGGGCAGATCCAGCTCTTTTTCTAGTCCACATACAAAGGTCGAAACTCTTCTTTAGTTATATGTTTTAGACTATACATCACTACCATGAGCTGCTCCATTGCTCTTTGAGCAACCACCAACTTTATAAGTTCTGCCTACTGACTCGGAGCCACATAAAAATTTGATGTTTTAAAAATAAGCCTTTGTTCCAGGGAGAAACTTGGAGTACTTAAAATGACTGCACAGGTTCCCAAAGTTGATCCAGTTTCCATTTCATTATGTCTTCAGTCCAATGTACATTTTCAGTGTCTGTTCAAGAGATATGTACTGCTAAATCAGTTCTATGAATCACCTGAACAACTGGGTATCATAATATTGATAACAGCTATTCTTCAATCTACTTGTATTTTCCTGTTTGGGTAATTAAACAAGACTCTTTTGAGTAATGATTCATCTTATTTAGGAGGCTCTGCAGTATATCAGTGTTTGGTGCAAGGACCGTGATGCCATTCATAAATAGGTATATCTATCTGTATAACCTCACCATCTATAGGGAATAATTCTTCCCACTGGACTCTGTGAGGCATATTCCATTATGGTGATATATCTTTAGTGTATATACTCTCCCTTTTTTATGTATTCTTTGCTTGATATTAATGATCTAATGATCATCTAATAAAAGTTATTTCTTTTGTTACATCTCCCAGGGAATCTCAATGTTTTGTTTTGTTTTTACATCAACAAAAAATCAACATTGAAAATTAATATATTTTATTCTTTTTTGTCAAACTTGATTGTAAGATTATAGTATGGTAGAACAGAATTTTTAAAAGCCTATCCATTTCCCTCTGAAATCTTCATCAAGGGTGCCCCATATAAGCCTATAAATACATACAGACATACATATGTATGTATAATATCAGTCATTTTCAGTATTTTGGTTAGTTTTGATGATTTTAAATAGCTGAAAAGATATTCATTGATAATGACTGGGTCATGTCAATTTAATAAAAATTACAATACCATCAAAATTAATGTACACTTTTAATGCTGTAGCAATCAAATTGCCAAGGGAATACTTTATAGAACTTGATAAAATGATGACATTCATTTGGAAAAATGAAATCTTGAGGGAAATGACAAAAAGAAGTGGGGATGAAGTAGGAATAGCACTTCCAGACCTTACACCTATTACCTAGGGAAAAACTCTTTGATAATAAATTAGAAAAAAAAAAAAAAACTTCTAAGAGGACTAGAAAGCATGCTGGAAAAAAAAAAAGGCTTAGATGAACACCTTATACCATATTCCATGATACATTCTAAATGGAAACATGACTTTAATATTAAAGATTGTATTACAAACTACCCTAAGGTTTCATCTCACACTCTGAAAATTGGCAACAATGTCTTCAGGTCTTCTATGGGTTCACAGGAATATTCTAAAATATTTGAAGGAGAAGTAACAGAAGTAGCATTTTCAATCCTAAAAACATGAGTCCAGCTGGGGAACCCTTCCCGTTAGACTTACATTGGAGTAGTCAGAATGATCTTCTATGGTCCTTTCCACTTTACACCTAGGGGGTCAGCACCTTGAGGCTTCCAAGATTTCAAGTACCCACGTCCCCTGGATTTTCAGGGGAGACAGTCTGAGCATGAGCATCTGTGGGTTCGGGGAGATGCTCATTTGTATATTCAGGAAGGGCCTTCTGGACCACCCCAAGTTGTGTGGCCAACTGAGTGACCAGAAGCTGTTCTAGGTCTACTAGAATGTCAGTGGTTAGGAAGGGGTTCCCACACAGAAGTTCAAAGGGGCTCAGCTTAATGTTCTCCCGAGGTACGATGTGGACTCCAAGAAGCCCTAATGGGAGATTCTTCACCCAATGCTCTCCAGACTCTAAGCACAGTTGAGTAAGGACTTGATTGAGGATGTGACTCATTTTCTCCACCTTCCCAGAAGCCTGAGGACCCCAGGCAGAGTGGAGGTGATTTTAAGTGCCTCAGCTATGCTTTGAGTTACCTGAGAAATGAAGTCTGGGCCATTATTGCTCTGCAAGGAGCTGGGCAGGTATGAACTCTTTTAGCAAGCACTTTGATACCTCCTGAACTTTCTCAGTCCTGCAGGGAAAAGCTGCTACTCAGTAAAGGTGTCAGCAAAGACCAAAAGCAAGTTGTAACCTCTGCAGGGGGGCATATGTGTAAAATCTAATTGCCAATCTCCCTGGGTGTGTGCCCCTTCTCTGAACAGGCTTCAGGAGGTGGGGAGGTTAACAGCTCCTTCGGGGTTTACTTGGGCACAAATTGGGCAGACCTGGCAGACCTGTCTGATCATTTCTCCCAGCTTGTGACCAGTAAAAATGCATTTCACGGGGGATTGAAGAGCATTTCTTCCCAAGTGGATAGCTTGGTAAAGACCAAAAATAAGTTTCCACTGGCTTGCCTCTGGGAGGCAAAGCTGGCCTGAGGGTGTTGGAAACCAGCCAGAAGGAGAAAGGATGTGTCTCTTCTGCATGGGCTTGTTCCTGTGAGCTATATGTAGGAGTGCAAGAATTAGAGAGCCTGGGGATTAAAGGTGCCACAGTCAGGGGTGAATGGGCAGCAGCTTGAGCAGCTGAATCTGCAAATCTATTCCCCGTGGTCTGAAGTGAATCCACCTTCTGTCTTCCTTTACAAAATATCAATGAAACCTCTCTGGGGTCATAGACAGCTTGCAATAGTTATAGAATTTCCCCTGCATATTTAATAGGATGATTATTTGCTTTCAAAATCCCCTTTCTTTCCATATAGCCCCATGAGTGTGCAGAATATGAAAAACATATTTGGAGTCTGTATAGATGCTCACTCTCATTCCCTTCCCCAGTTCCAAGGCTCTGGTTAGGGCAATGAGCTCAGCTTTCTGGGCAGAAGTCCCAGGAGGCAGTGACTTAGGTTCTAGGGCACCATTGAGGGTCACTACAGAATATCCTGCCATTTTTTCCCCATTTTCAAGAAAACTCAACCCATCTGTAAACCATTCACCATTTGGGTTCTCAAGAGGAATGTCCCTCAAGTCAGGTCAGCTGAAATAGACAGAAACTAAAGCTTCATCACAATTATGAATGATGTCTCCGGACTGAGTGTTGTCAGGGAGGAGAGTGGCAGGGTTAAGGGTGTGACACACTGTAGAGTCAGGTTGGGGGGGATCTAGTAGAAGAGCCTGATATCTAGTGAGCCTCCCACTAGCTGAGCCACTGATGCCCTTTGGCTTCTAAAATGTTCTGAAACTGGTGGGAGGTTAAAAATCTCCAATGGCTGCCCTAGGGTGAGTTTTGAGGCTTCTTCAATTAAAAGGGCCATGGCAGCTACTGCTCTAAGGCAGGAGGGCTATCCTAGGGAAACTGAGTCCAGTTTCTTTCAGAAAAAGGCCAAGGTCTGGGATCAAGTCCAAGAGCCTGAGTTAAGACCCCCCAAACCTTGGCCCCGCCTTTTATCTACATACAAAATTTTGTATTTTCTTGCTTTTCTAAATTGGGTAGAGTCAGGGCAGGGGCAGAAATCAGTTTGGTTTTCAGGGTCTTAAAAGTCTTTACCTGATCGGGCCCCAGTCAAGGGGAAGGTTGCTAGAGTTTTGAAAAAGGGTTAAGTTATAGTCCAAATATTTAATGGACTGACAGGCAATTGGGCTTTGGATAAGGAGATCTGATGGCCCCTAGAGGCCAGAAAATTAAGGGTTTTTATGGCTGCATTTAGGGAAGCCTCTCAGGTGGGACTGCAGATTAAAATGTCATCCAATGTACTGGATGAGACTGCTGTTAAGCACCTCCAATTCCTTTAAATCTTTAGTCAGTGCCTGTCTGAATATGTGTGGGCTGTCTCGGAAGCCTTGTCCTCATTAATTAATGGGGATACCCCCCTGGCTTCACCCATTCAAAAGCAAAAAGAAATTGTGAGTCTTCATGCAAAGGTATACAAAAAACATCTTTAAGTTCTAGAGTGGAGAACCACTTTGTGTCCCCTGTGATCTTAGTAAGAATAGTATAGGGATTAGGCACAATGGGGTGAATTGGAATAATGGCCTCATTAATTGCTCCGAGATCCTGCACCATACAAAACTCCCCATTCAGTTTTCTAAAAGGGAGAATTGGTGAGTCGCAGGGAGACTTGTAGGGAACTAAAAGTTTGTGCTTAAGAAATTTCTCAATCAGGAATTGCAATCGCTCCCTAGCCACTGGCTTTATTGGGTGTTGACATTTATGGGGGGATACACTGGGTCCCACAGCCTGACTGAGGCTGGAGTGGCGGGGAGTGGCGCACCCAGGGATTCCTTGGTCCCAGACAAAGGAATCTATTTTCTCCCAGATTTTAGAGGGAATATGGGAGGGCTTTGAAAGAAGCACAAAGAAAATCACCCAGAGGTGTGAGAAGAGAAAATGGTCTCCAATTTCACCATTAAATCATACCCTAATAAGGGAGCAGGACAAGAGGGAATAATAAGAAAGGATTATTTAAATAACAGGGCACCAAACTGGCAGGGCAAAGGGAAGGTTTCAAAACAGTTCTTAATTTTCCCTTCAATCCCCATTATCCTATGAGTGGGTGAGATCAGAGTGCCAAAGCAAGACAAAAAGAGAAGCCCCCATATCAAAAAGAAATTCAATAGTTTTACCAGCCACATTCAAAGATACCCGGGGTTCGGCTGTCATGATGGAGTAAGAGGGGACCTGGCCAAACCCTGGGCCCTAACATTCCTGGTCCTGAGAAGACCAGAAGGCAGGGCACTGGGGAAGGGGAGGAGCTTGTCCCCTGTGAGCAGTCTCTCTCTTCCAGGGCATTCAGGGCAAGGACCAGGGGTTTCCTCTGAGGACAGTTGTGTGCCCAGTGGCCCTATCCATGACACTTGAAACATGAACCCCTATGGTTCCCGGATGGCAGCAGTCAAAATTTAGGCCTGTTCTTTGTTTCTTGCTCTGACTCTGTGGTCTTCCTCCTTTGCTGTTTTCTAGCAGCTGAGTCAGAGAATTTTGAGGCCCAAAGCTGGCTTCTGCAGCTTCCTTCGTATATCTGGGACAGATTATTTAATTAACATCTCCCCAGGAAAGATCTTTAATCTGGGAATTTGACATTGAACAAGACACCTGTACCCTGAGTGATTCTCTCCGAGAGTCTGCTACTTCTCCCAGAGGGTAGAGGTTAGAAAGGGTGGGTGAATCGGGATCCTGAGGAGGAGAAAAAGGGGTCCCACTTCTTGTATGAGAAGGATTGAGGAGTGGGGTAGGGAAATTTCAGGATCTGGTTCAGGAGGTGAGGAGGTTCAAGTTGAAGAAATATTGTTAGACATAAGGTTCTAACTTTGATAGGGGGGTGGTTCTGGAAGGGATCCACAAGCCTCCTGATAAGGACTGCATGAACTTTTCTTTACAGTGCAGCTACCCTCAAATGTGCCTGGTCTAGGGTAGGTACTAAATGAGTATTTAGTTACTGGCTAATAAAAGTGGAGTCTGAGCCTATTTTTTTGCTACCCAAATCTGCATTCCAAAATTCTTGCAAAGTTAACTGATGTGCTTCCAAGTCTTCTTACTTCCAAAGAAGATGACTTGCTCTAATTCCCTTTGCACTTTTCTAAGTGATGAGTAATAGTCCACAATCCCTAGACTCTTCCAGTGTCATAGCCATCTCCATGGTCATTCCTCATCCATGGAACATTTTAATCTCAGAAAATTATAGAGAGCATATAAATAATACATTAATCGACATTCATTCAATAGATGATCTTTTGTTGAGATTAAGATGGGGGACCCCAAAAGTCCCAGACATATCATGAGGTGTTTCAAAAGATTTTGTAGACTTGAACCCATCTCCTAGTTACTGGGAAAAGATTTTCTTAAAAGTAAGGTGACACCATTACTGAGTGAACTGAATTCCAAGAGAATATAGTAAAAATACTGAAGCAAGAAGATAGACTTACACAGTTTCCAATAATAGATATATTAATTCTATGTCCCGAGGGTAAGGCTAGGAACTAATCTCCAGATGAATTGAGAGTGGTGTCCAGATAGATTGGGTGTGCTCAGTTTTCTGAGGCAGATTCCAAAGCCAGAAGCCCAAGGACTCATTAGAATAGAAGCCCCAAAATCATATTACATCACTTTCACCTTATCTTACCTAGAACCAGACTTTCAAATTACTTTACAAGTATTTCCAAACCATGCTGCTGTACTCTCTCTAGATTCTCACTTCACCTAGTATTGCATCTCCAACTACTTACTGGACAACTATCTAGTCTTACAACCATTTAAAACTCAATAAGTCCAAAATTAAACTCAATATCCCCCTTCTTCAGGTCCTACCCTCTTTCTAAATTTCCTTTTACCCCAAGAACCCCACCATCCTGCATCCTCCCAGTTATAATGATGAAGTCCTGAGTAACAAGGTGGGGTTGGCAGAGAAAGCCAGAAATACTGACAAGATTACTTCCTGAGGCAAGCAGGGAAGGGCACTGGTGGAGATAAGCTTAACCTCACAGTCCCACCCTCTCCCCAACTTACTGTATCCAATCAGAAAGCCAAATCACGATGTTGAGCCCACAAGGTTAAATTTCCCTATAAATCTGTCCATGGCCTATACCATCTTTGCTGAAATCCTTTTGTTGTGGGCTTTTTTTGTCCTTTGTTCTCAAAGAGGACTAAAACAAGGAGATGATGCCACGACATGCAAATGAACTGACTTTAAATGAAGGAGGGCTGTGCAACATCACCTGCCTCATTTTCTCCTCCAGTGCCACCTGGGTGGCCAAATACATGTCAGGACAACTGGAGATGGCCCTGAAAGCAGAGGGAGATGTTTGGCCTTTTTAAGCTAATGTTTTAGGTCTCAAGAACTAGCAGCTATTATGTTGAAGAAACTTAGGTCTTGGAATATTATATTTCATATAACAAAAGAGCTGAGGTTACTATCAACAGTAACTTACCCAAAAAACTTAAGTATAACTCTGAATTTTTAAAAAAGGATAATTACAAACTGAGAAACTTTTAGATTTTTGTGACGAAAACAGCAGAACTTAGGGGGAAATTTGACATTAACATTTAAGAGAAATATAAAAGGACTCAATAAGATCAAATTTTTTACTTTTTATATATCAAAATATTATTCTTTTATGACTATCACTTTGAGCTAAGTATGATGGGATAATTCTAAATAAATGTGTGGGAGGAAGGAAAGAAGAGAAGGAGAGAAGAGAGAGAAAGGAAGGAAGAAAATTATACCATTATAAAACAATATTTAAAACACTATCTCGTAGTGCCAGATAAGTTTAATGTTTAAATTTTGTTTTTTAGATTATACATATTAGTGGAGTTACATATGCATATGTAACAAATAAATACCCGTGTATCAGGGTGCATCCTCAAACTTTTTTACAGATGAATGATCAAAAAAGTTTGGAGATCAGTGCAGCAAATGATCTATAAGATTTCTTCTATCCTTGCTTGACATTTTGTGTTCTCTCATTCCAAGGTTCTTTCCAGCTTTCTTCCAACAGTCATTTTTTGATCCCAAACTCTTGAATATATTCATTGCACTCATCACCTAAGCTACACATCTCGGAAGCAAGGGAGATTGCGCTCCCTCCGCCTACCCACCCATCTAACCTTTAAAGCATCTTTTAGCCCAACGTGGGCAGAACCGTATGTGGGCGCCTCCTGGGTGGGAGTGAGCTTGGGATCTGGGTGTGTCCCACTTTCTTTCCGGTCTTCTCCCTGTTCTGGGGCCTCCTCCCTTTCCATCCTCCCCCTTCTTGCCCTCTTCTCAGGCCCCCACTCGTGGAGTGGCTTTTGATGGCTTTTCTTCTGCTCTAAGAGTGTTTCCACCGCCCTCACCCTTCACCCCGGAGAGCCCCGGGGGAGCGCGTGGCTCAGGGCCCACCCGCGGTGGAGGGGAGCAGGAGGGGGGGAGAAGGGACACCCACGCGCGCACTCACAGGAAAATGGCAGGGACCCCGCCGGGGCTGTCAGCCGCTGGGACCCGTGGCCATAGCTAGCAGCCTGGGATCCCTCCCCCAGCCCCAAGCCAGCCAAAGGACCCCCGCCTCCACGCCACCCGCGCCCGCGATGAGCCATCAGCGTCCTCCCAAATCCAGCCAAACGCCGAGTCCCTGCCACTACTCCGCGCGGGGCCGAGTCCCTGATTATCAGTGCGGGTTCCCCTCCTTTCATCCTCCCAGCCCCACGCAGCTGCAGGTGCAAGTGGGGACGCCCCCACCGGGGATTCCGCTGGCTCTCCGGGGAAAATGAGGTGAGCTCCCTCAGCCAGGTGAGGTCTCATTCTGGGCAGGGGAGGGATGCTCGCTTCTGCACCGCCGCGGGCTGGGGAGTCTAGGCGGACCCCGACCCGGAGCTGGGCCCGAGACCCGTCCGGGAGGAGTCTGACACCAGTGGCCCGGCCTTGGGGAGGCTGTGAGGAGGAGCTACAGATCGTGGCCCCACCTCCCGCCCCGCCAGCTGTGTGCGTCCGTCCAGACTTGGAACATTTCCGACCCGGAGCTGGCCCTGGCCCGATCCAGCTCTGCCCAAAGCGGGGGGGAATCCCTGGGCGAAGTGGGGCAGGACATCTGTCGCTCTAACCCGCCCCTCCCGTTTTTATCTCCCCGGGGATGGTGCTGGTGTTGGGTGTGTGGGAGGATGCTCCGGGACGTTCTCCCAATTGGCACAGGTTGGGAAGTGTGTGGGTGAGGAGGGAGGGGTCTCACACCTGGAAGTAGGAACGTTTCTGGCAGTTCTGGCTGCCCAGACCTGGAGTCACATGACAGCTGATGTCATCGCTGTCTGCTGTTTGACAGTGAAGGAAGGGCAGATGGCTATCCAGGGGCCCTCTCTGAAATTCTCTCGCCATGTTCTTGCATCTTTCTCTTCCCCTTCCCCGTGTACTCTGCTCTATTTGATTGTCTTTCCCCCCCCCCCCCCCCCATATTTCTCCCTGTGGTTGTGTTTCTGCTGCAATCTCAACTGTAGCAATACGTGACTCCTTCAGTGGTTTTCGTCCATCGCTAAATCAGTGTCTGTGCCTCTGGGTGCTGGTCTCTCCCTCAGCCCCCACTCCCATACGTACCTGTCTCTGTTCCTGCCCCTGTCACTGACTCCAGTCTCTGCCTATCTCTGATTCTCTCTTTGTATCTCCATCTGTCTGTGTACCTGTGTTTTCTATAGGTCTCTTCTGTGTATACGCCTCTCACCGTGATTCTGACTCTGGTATCTCCGTGATGGTACTTACTCTTTCTCTCACTCTGCCTTTTGGAAGGATAGGGGTTGAGTTGGAAGTTGCGCATGCAATTCATAATTGAAGAATAATCAATCCACTGTACCAAATACAGTCTTTGCTTGAAGGCCTCCAGCTAGAAGGGACTCATTCCGCTTTTGAATGCTTCTAATTGTTGGGAAGTTTTTCTTTATATCAAAACTAAATTTGCCTCTTTATAACTTCTAGCCATTGTTTTCTCTCCCTCACACCCCTCTCTTCCCCCTAATTAAAAAAATGGAGGAGGGAGGGTAAATTTTGTCAAATAAACGTCTTAAAGCAAAACATCCAGACAGTGTCTGTTTCTTCTTTGAGTCCATCACCTCTCTGTCACAAGGCAGATAACATGCTTCCTCATAAACTGGAGAAATAGTTTGTCATTGGGTTGATCACTGTTTTAAGGTTTTCAAAGATGTCTTTCAAGTGTTATTTTTGTAGAGATTGTTCTCCTAGTTCTACTTACTTCACCTGTATCAGTTCATTCAACCTAGGAGTTTTATGTTTCTATGCTAAACTGTATGTGTGGACTCAACATTCCTTTGTCTGGTTCAGATAAGAGTAAGGTTCCTCTGGTGCCTATTTCTCCTTAACTTTTCCTCTTTGCTTGTATACTCTGCTTAGGCACTTCAATTATGAGAAATTAACCCTCTTTTCTAAACTATTGTATTCCTTACCTTTTCTTTTTGCCCTCTTCAAACTCTCAGAAAAACTGATACATAATTTTTTCTTTATCCTCTGTTTTTCTTGTTAAATATCTTCGAAGTCCTTTGAAAATATTAAGGTTCTACAGGAACACTTGATTTTTCTCCCTTATTAGGATTTGAATACTACAAGGATAGACCAAAACATAAGATTTGAATGAATTTACTTTTCCAGATTTCTTTGCATTCTCATGTATGTATTTCAAATTTCCTACTCAGCTTTAGTCTTTTCACAAGAAGTACTTAAAATTTCTCTATTTTATGAGCAGTCTTCTCCCTCTCCCTCTCTTCTACCCTGTAGAATTATACTCATGGTTAAATTATTCATGGTTGTAAGACAACATCACTTGCCTTTTGGAATATTGTATTCCAATATTTTCTCTCATTTTTAGTAGAAATTACCAGGTCTTATTTGATCCTGACTGTAGTTCTTTGGTATATGAACTACAGTTTTATAGCCCTTTGAACATAGTTTCAGAAATTGCTCTCCAGAATGGTTGGATCAGTTCACAACTTTCATTCATAATGGACAACAGTGTATTAGTGTCCCAGTTTTACCACACCCTTTCCAACATCCATTATTTCCTTTTAATTATATTAATCAGTCAGATGGATGTGAGATGGTACCTCAGTTATTTTAGTTTGCATTTATCTAATCAACAATGATTTTGAGCATTTTTTGTATTACAGTATTATATATATAATATACTATATATATATACTATATATTTAGTATTACTATCATCTTAATTTTTTTGTCTGAAACTACCTGTTCATATTCTTTGACCATCTATCAATTAAGGAATGACTTGCATTTTTATAAATTTGACTCAATTCTCTACATATTTGAGGTAATTTCCTCCCAGTTTTCTGCTTTTCTTATAATTTTGCTTACATTGATTTTGTTTGTGGAAAAACGTTTCAATTTTATATAATCAAAATTATCTATTTCACATTTTGTAATATTCTCTATTTCTTGTTTGCTCACAAATTCTCCCTTTATTCAAAAATCAAACAGATAAGCTATTCCACGTTCTCTTAATTTGCTTATGATATTACTCTTTATGTATAAATCATGTACTCATTTTAACCTTATCTTGATTTTTGTTGGTCTATATTTAGTTTCTGCCATATTATTTTTCAGTTTTCCCAGCAGTTTTCATTTTTGATATTTGTAATTTGATTTTCTTTTTTCCTTTTAAAAATCAAATTAGTCAATGGTTTATTGATTTTATTGCTTTCCCCCACCCCTCTACAAAGTTAGCTTCTGGTTTTATTCTAGTTTATTCAGTGTCCTTTCTTTCTATTTTATTTATCTCTCCATTGATTTTCAGGATTTCCAATTTGGTATTTAATTGGGATTTTCAACTTGTTCTTTTTCTAGTTTTTTCTTTAAGTTGCATGCCCAATTCATTGATTTGCTGAAATAGTTTATGATCTGAAAAGAATGGATTGACTATTTCTGCTCTTCTGTGTTGGTTATGAAGTTTTTATGCCCTAATTCATGGTCAATTTTTCTGTAAGTATCATGCACTGCTAAGAAAAAGGTATATTCTTTTCTATTCCCATTCAATTTTCTCCAGAGATTTATCATATCTAACTTTTCCAGAATTTTATTCACCTTCTTAACTTCTTTCTTGTTTTTGTTTGTTTGTTTGGGTTTTTTTGGTTAGATTTATATAGTTCAGAGAGAGAAAAGTCGAGGTCCCTGACTAGTATAGTTTTATTGTCTATTTCCTTATGTAATTTATTCAGCTTTTCTTTCAGAAATTCATATGTTAGGTGTCTATATGTTTAGTATTGATATTATTTTGTTGTAAATGATACCTTTCAACAAGATTGTTTCCTTCTTTATGTCTTTTAATTAGGTTTATTTTTGCTTTTGCTTTGTCAAATCATGATTACTTTCTTTTCTTCAGCTGAAGCATAATAGATTCTGCTCTAGCCCTTACCTTTACTCTCTTGTGTGCTTCTCTGTTTCAAATGTATTTCTTATAAACAGCATATTATAGGATTCTGGTTTTTAATCCATTCTGCTATCTGTTTCTGTTTTATCGATGATTTCATCCCATTCACATTCATAGTTAGGATTATTAGCCATCTATTTCCCTCTGTTTTTTTCCCATTTGTCCTCTCTTTATCCTCTCCCTCTTAAATAGTGTTTTGTTTCTGTCTACTGCCTCCCCTGCTTTGCCCTTTCTTCTGTCAGGCCCCCCCATCTCTCAAAGAACCTAACTACTGCTCACCAATCTGAAGCTTTCTAACCACTCTGGAGCTTTCTTTGGGGAGCCTTCTACTCTAACTGCCACCAGACCCACAAACCTGCAGTAACAAATATTTGTCTCTAATCTGTCTCTGCCTTCCCAAGAGGTGATTGATGTGTTTTCTAGCACTTGTTCTGTTATTACTTATCAACTTTTTGTATAATTCTGAGATGAAAGAAGACAGTTTTAGTTTCTCACTTGATTTGTTAACCATTATTCAATTTGGTGTAGATTTTTTTTTCCTATGGATTTTCTAGAGTAGGTCTTTGGGAGGGAGCCAGCCATCGAGACCAGAAGTTCAATTCAGTACCTTCTTACCAACCACCAAGTCATCTTGGTTCTTAGCTCCCTGGTATCCACTTTTGTTTCTTCTCATCTAAAGATCATTTCCTTTTGCAGAGAGGCAAAAAAAGAGGTAAGCAATTCAGCTGTCTTTCTTTTTTTTCTGTCTCAACCCTATCCCTTTGATCCTCCTCTTTTACCCAGTATAACTTTGACAGGAAAAAACAATAACCCATTTTTGTTCTTAGCTTTCCTCACTAATGTCAGCTTATTTTGAGCTTTGGTACTCATGACAATACTAGTACAGGAATATAAATTTTTGCATTCATAATCTGTTATACTCCTGGTTTCCAGGTTAAAAACAAGCATAATTGAGGGTTTTGATTTGTTTTGGAGTTTGTTTGTTTGTTTTAAAGCTGAGCTTATCAGCAAATTCTCTGGGCATCTTCATCAATCTCTTTAGACATCTTCCCTTCTTCCAGTTTGTCATAATTGTTTTTCTTTGTGTTTTTCCGAATTTAATTCTTGAGAATCTTCTAGCTCCTCCTGGCCTTATTTTCCTTGTTGGTCTTTTAGCCCATAAAATTCTAGCTCTAAAATTCTCTGCTATTCAAAATTCTAGGGTATGTGTCATTTGTTCATTCATTCATTCAACGAGAATTTATTAAGCTTCTACTATATGTTAGGAATTTTCTAGATACTGGCTCATATTTCTCCTTCTTTATCACAAATTCTAAGCTTGAGAAATAGAATTATCTCTTTCCTTCAAGATTCCTATCATTTCTATCCCAACAACCAGTTCCTTTTAGTGAGACTTCGGTCCAAAAATCAAATTCATCTTTTTTTGGTTCTGGTACCTTTTAAAGGATGAAATAATAATTAAGAAAGTCATAAAACCTGGAGACCAATTCTGCAATTAGAGGAGGGGTGTGGGGTAGGGAAGTGGCAAGTGTCTGGAATCAGTTTCCCAACTTGATCTCACCAGCAACTGAGTTCTCAACCGGGATCCTAACTGCTGATTTATTCCCATTCCATCCCAATCTTTAAGGTTGTTGGTCTTAACATCCCAACATTCCATCCCAACATTTTAGAGCCATCTCTTCCTCAACCATTGCAGTAACCTAGGACTTATCCAGGCTCTGTCTTCTCTTCATGGTACCTTAGCTATAAATGATTAGTGACTGCAGGTTGCCTGTCCCAATGAAAGCTCTCAGCACCAGGTCCTTCGCACCTGGCTGTATAAAAGAAATTTGAATGGAAAAGTTTGAATGGAAAAACTGGTGGGTTTTAAGCATTTTCCAAAAGCAAAGCTAATGACTGATCAAAAGGATGAGGGCCAGTTCTCACATCCATACTCAAAATCTCCCCATCTTCTACCTATCCACACCACTTTACCCCTCTCTGCCCTGAATCTACTCAATTATTCCTTGATTTCAATATCCTGCTGACTGTTTCCCATGTCGTATCACTCATGTTGTCTCAGACTTCCAGAAAGATAAAATGTACTATAGACCTTGCTCAATCTCTTTTTTGTTGCTTTCACACCGTATCTTTCTCTGTGTGATTTTCTTTGCATCTATGTCTTTCTCTGTGCATGCTTCTCTTTCCCTTTTGAGAAATTTCTCTCTTCCTCTTCTTTATCTTTCTTCTTTTTCTCTCTGTCTCTCTGTACCTTGGTGTGCCTCCCTGTTTCCATTTTTCTCCCTTATGCATGTTTCTCTCTTCTGTATATCTCTCTTTCTTGTTTCCTGTTTCTGTGTATTCCTCTGTGATTTTTCTTTGTGTTTATGATTGGATTTCTCTCTATTCTTGTCTATTTATTTCTATCACTATGTGTCTCTTTGTCTTTTTAGGTCTGTATGTATGCTTCTGTGCATGTCTCTGTCTTACCCTATTTGTCGATCTCTCTTTTTTGACCTATCCCCTTTGCATGGTCTAATGGTCACATGGCTAGTAAATATCTACATAAATTTTAGTTATTATCATTCCAGTAGATTATCTGTACATTGGTGTGTCTATGCATGCTAGCTCTTCATGGTATATGAACAGAATACAGATTCATCCTTGACACTTTCTCTGTCTCCCTTAAGAGAAATGAGATAATGGTTTTCAATTATCTTTTCCAAGGATAGTTGGAATATTTATCTGGTAAAAGCTGGGAGAACTCCCTCTCATGATTGACGTATATTAATTACTACTCTTGTGGAAGCTGTGATATGAAATCAGAAGCCTTCCTGTTTCATTTAATGTTGTTTAATGGATCTGGATTTAGGGAAGAACTGGGTTTGAGTCTTGTCTCAAATATCTTCAAGCTTGTCGTTCTGGGCAAATCGCTTAACCTTTCTGAGGCTGAATTTACTCATCTGTAAAGTAGATATAAAACAGGGTTCTTATAATGATCAAATAGCATAATATATGTAAAGCATATATAAAACTTAATTCTATATCATTGGTTTCTAAACTTTTCATATTATATGCCTTTATCAGTAAAAATGTTTTTGAAATTTACTCCAAATATCTGTATGTTTATTTATAAATTATATACATATACTACCATATTATTAATCATTTACATTGTAAAACAAAAATTTTTAAAAATAAGATAAAATGAACTTATATTTGATTATGGAGAAATTTAGGAATGTCATATTGTCTGTTATGAGAATGAATTGGAATGTGAAAAGATTTGGGTCAAGATCAATTAAAAAGCTATTGTAATACATTACCATACAAGTGGTAATGTGAGCCTGAACTAAACCTGGTGTCATGTGAGTAGAAAGAAATCGATGTGAGAGGTGTTGTACACGTAGAATCAATAAGATCCAATAACTGATTGCTTATGAAGAGTAGAAGAAATGAGAAATCATAAATGGCACAGAAATTTTATATCTGAATGACTCCAGTGTGTTGATAACCTCAATAGAAATAGGGGCATGAAATGGGAGCAAGTTTGGGGAAAATCATGTAATGATACCTGTAGCTCTGATCTCTACCTGTTCATGCCTATTCATCCTACACAACTCATTCTGACCCACCAAAAAATGAAAAGAGATGGAGTTTTTACTCACTGTCTAGAAGTATAGAAGATGCCACAGGATGCCTTCTCCAGCCATCAAGTTACCGGGGAGGGAGAGAGAAGCAAGGGAGGGGGGAAGGATGGAAGAGCATGGAATTTTGTCCATGTCTTTCCTGGGAAAAGTAACAGTCACAAATGAGAAATCCCTAAAGGGTGTCGTGTTCCATTTAGGAGGGAAGAGACTAAGAACTCTCACCATCATGAGAGGTTATAGGGGAAACAAATTTCTCTATTGGCTTTGTCTTAGGAGTAGGATGAAATCCACCTTCTCATGCTTCCATTGAAGACCCCTCAAGATCTTGTCAAGACCCCACTGGTGTCATACTATAGCCCATTAGAATGCAACACACAAACACACATATACACACTATGGAAATAACTACATTAACTATTATGATAATTACAATGGATTCTTCATATGTGTAGGTAACTCTGCATGTGAATCTGCATGTGTACACATACATAGAATATTGAGAGGATTGAGTTAATTTTAAGCAAGATCCCTTAATTCCCTTGTACACAATTAACTCAAATGTACAGCTGTTGGCTCAGGCTAATACCATAAAACATTATTTTGAATGCAAATGGTTTTCTCTTTCTCCCTATTTCTCCCTTCTTTTTCCTTAATTGTTTTTTAATGAAAATTTTCTTATAACTGGTCCCTTTAGAATACAGCATTACTTAATTTTCTGATCAACAAGAACATAATTTGTTTTATTTCCTCCATCTCCCCACTCTCTATATACACATGCACACGGGAAACACACACACACACACACACACACACACACACACTTTGGGAACAAATATACAGAAAGCAAAGCTATAGAAATGAAGTGATTCCAGTGCTTGATGGAAATACTGTCCTTTCTTCTTTGAAAAATAAGCTTTTTTGAATTGTCCCTGATAGTCTGTGACCCCAGCTCTTTTATGAGAGTCTCTAGATTATTGCTTATGTTGATGACAGTGAGCTCCCTGTCATTAATATTCTCAGGATTTAGCAGTGTCTAGAATATAGTAAGCACTTAATAAATGCTCACTGACTGACACGTGAATTACTTGGATCCTCTTAGAGTATGAAAATATTCTGTCAGTTGGGATGTTCCTTGAATGACAAAATGATTCAACAATGAAAAGGATGTTCTCTCTCATTCTGCACAGTTTTGGTTTTCATTTCTAGGACAAAAAGCTACACCACGAATCATCCTTCTAGTTTGGCAGATTAAGTGTTATGCTCCCATTTCATCAATGATTGCCTTAGCTGTTCCATTTCCATAATTGACTTTGTTTTTTGGCAAAGAAATCAATTTATTTATTTAAATCAATAACAAAACAGAAACAGCTCTCCCTTTGAGAGGTAATTTGGCTCAACAGAGAGAACCCCAGAGTTCACCTAAAGAGAAATGCCCCAAAGCCTCTAGGATAGTAAACTGGGCATAGGGACATGAAGAAACTACTCTTTTCTCTCATGTTGGCTTCTTCCCAGTCTCATTCTCCCTTTAGCATCCATATTGTACCTCAAGCAACTAGATGATGCAGGGGATAGAGGGCTAGGTAAGAAGACTCATGTTCCTGAGTTAAAATCTGACCTCAGACACTTACTAGCTGTGTGACCCTGGGCAAGTCCCTTAATCCTGTTTGCCTCGGTTTTCTCATCTGTAAAATGAGTTAGAAAATGAAATGGCAAACCACTCCAGTATTTTTGCCGAGAAAACTTCAGATGGGATTACAAAGGATTATACATGAAAAAAAATGAAAATAATAAAGAATTATACATGATTGAAAAATAATAATATTTTAAATCAAGATTGAAGGGCAGAAGTACCCAAAGTGACCCTGAACTGACTTAAGAAATTCTAAAGAGCTGAAGATCGTCAATAGTTTGACACTCTTCTCTCTCCAGCTTCCATCAACCCCACCCTGCTCCTCACAGGACAGAGTCCCAGTACAATTGCTTTAATGGTACTTCATAAAAGGGTTCTGGTTTCCCTCTATGAAAGATACATTCAGTAACAGAATTTGACATAATCATACTAGAGCATATGGAGCTAGAAGGGAATTGTATAGACTGACCAATCCCCTCAGAAAACAAAGAAACCTAGAGAAGGGCTCATCTTGAAAAGAGTGAATGACAGAGTCAAGATTAGAAGAAAGGTCCTCTGAGGCTGTCTAGTTCTTTTTCACTACACTATAATCATTTGCACCAAATAAATATGAACCAAAATTCTAACCCAGATTCTCTGTCTCCAGAGCCAGTAGTCTTGCCACTTTCCCATATCACTGTGGGACAGAGAGCCCCCTTCCCACAAGGTTTTGGGCTCACACTTACCTACATTCATTCTGTGAGAACTTAATTCTAAAGGAGGGAGAGAATCTGGCTGTGTTCTCTCTGATTCTGTCCCTACTCCACTGTAAAATCCCAAAGAAATCAACAAAACAAAAACTTTGTTTTGTGGGCCTCTAAATAAAGAAACTTCATAGCCCTGGGTGAGGGGGATAAATGTCCTCAGCTGCTGCATCTGGCCTATGGGCCATAGTTTGAGAACCCCTGATTTAGAGTATATTGAAATTTAGATGAAACTCAACATGGCAACATTACATTTAACTAATGTTTTAGCATTTCAATACACCTTTTAATTTATTTCTTGGTGGAAATACAAACCCCCCCCACCCCCCCACCCCCCCCACACACACACGCTCTATGTGCCCCAGGCCCAGAATTGCTTCTACCTCGGAAATGTATAAGGAAAATTACGAATTTTCATAATTATAAGTATTTTGAAGATATACCTAATAATAAGACCTAATAATTGAACAGGTAACAATTTTCAATTGTAATTATTAAAGGACATTAGAAATTACAAAATAATTATTGCTTAAATACTTCATAGGTTTGTGATATTATGGGTGTCAGTAATGTGGCTTTTAATAGTTCTACGATTTAGTAGATAGTCTCCAAGATTTTCTGTGGTTGAAAATTTTATCACTCTGAAGCCATTTAGTCAAATCAAGTTTGACTATATATCTCCTTTAAGGACAGAAAGACCTTTTAAAGCGTCATTGTGTAGTGCCAGAGAAACTGAGCAAGATACATCAATTGTCCAAGAAGAAGACTACTGGAACAGAATGGTGTATACATTACCAGATAACATTTTTGTATGATTTTTGCTTAGGAGATCGGCATAACTAAGATAAAAAAAAAAAAAAAGACATAAATAAAATACAAATATATAATTGTGTCCATGCTTGGAGCATACTTGTTTCTATTTTGTGCATGTGTTATATATATGTGTAAGTGTGCATAATGCGTCCTTGTTGTTATATGTGTTTTCCCACAGTTCTTTTTTAATGTCCTGACCCACTTTCCCTAATTGTCCTATTCAGTTACTCTGCCTCAGGTTATAACCATTCCCTCTTAATGTTAGGATAAAAGTCTTATATCTTAGACCTTAGATTATAATAATTCCCTCATAATGTTTGATGGGATAAAGATCTTTATCCATTTTAGATGTCATTAGAATAGCTGGAGCCTCTCCAGTACCTCCCATTATGTCATCCTAGGTGCCTCCCCCCATTAGGTCATCCCCATCCCAGGTGCCTGTCCCCATTATGTCATCGATCTTGTTACCCTCTGAAAGAATCTTGTATCTGGCATTCGATGCTGGATTCTTGGAGACCATAGTCTCATTCAGCCCTGGGACCAAACCATGGATCCATTTGGTCCCAGTAAATCTCTCCATTTAATAAACTATTAAAATATTCTCTAATCTCTTGTTCAGTTTCTCTGGTGTTACATTTTGGAGGCCCCAGTGAGATGTTAGAAAATGAGCAGGATTAGAAATAAGAGACTTTCAGGTCTCTGCCTTGGGCAGGATGGCTGCAGATATGAATTCTTGGCCTGGAGAGTCCGGGCCCCCCTGGATTTTTTTTCCAGAGCCTCCAGGAAAGAGAGCAGTTTCCAGCCACAACAGCCTGATGGTAGACACCCCCATTTTGGCCACAGCAGAGTAAGTCTGTCTGGGTACCTTGTGGGGTACCATCTGGTTAAGTCTTAAGACCTGATCTGTTCTGTCTGTATAAGACCTGTTCTGTTCCATCTGTATGCTAGCATCTGTATTCCCAGAATTATGAAATGCTGACGGGCATAAATTCTGGGAGTAGGGTCTTCTGGACACAGAGGACCCTACCTGGGTGTCTAAGACACATCTGTGTGCCCATTGGCACAACACTGGGCATTCCAGAGTATAAATCTGGGTGTCTTTTTAAGACACCATCTGACTTTAAAAAGGGGGGGGAGGGGGAATCCAAATCCCGTTTGGATTATGGGAGGGAAGACTGGAGCCAACAACTCAAGGCTATTCTTTCCAGATAGCCCCTGGTCGGTGTTAAATGTTTTGACTGGACAGTCTATGTGTGTTCTGTGTGATTTGTTTGTTTTGTTATTTTAAGAGCTGTGTTAAATTTAAGAACAATGATCAAATTTGGGGATTGGTTATTTCAATACTGAACTTCAGCTGGAGAAAACATTTGATTAGGAATTTTAGGATGATTCTAAATTTGTGAAATACCTTTGCATGCCAGATTTGTTCTGAGTATTTTGGGGAGCAATTTTAAAATTGTGGGAAATAATGCCTATGCAGGCTAGATTTAGTTATCTTTAAATATAAAATCTTAAAAAAAAAATAGCTTGTTAAGTTCTGTTAACTTACCTGAAAGGGGTCATGTGTCTCTAATTAGATAAAGTATGTAGCAAAAAGGATCTGACTTTTCTGAAGGCTCCAACTCTGGCCAAATTGGAGCTTAGGAGAAGTCCATTGGGATTAATGGCCACATGGGGCCAGAGGGAGAGAAAGAGAAGCTATGCTGTTTCATTATTTGAAATGAGATAGGAAAACAGTTTTATATTATTGGGAATTTAAAGGTGTACCTGGTTCAAAATTTGTTACCTATATTATAACATTGTAAATTATGCTTTAAATCCAGCTCTGCTGGACATGTGGGTTTTATGGAATCTTACCCCCCTCCCATCTCTGCTACTTTAAAGGTTAGGTGGGTTAGGGATCTTTTGTCTTCAAGGATGAAGATTTAAACTCACCCCCCCACTGCTCTCTGCTACTTCAGGAGCATCTAGTTAGCCTGGGCTACAGTTTAGTTCGTCTTCCCTCGACCTTACTCTTTGGAATTGGAGTGGGGGGGAAGTGCAGCCATGTGGAGATGCTCAGTCCAGGGAGGGGGATGGGTGTAGTGTGGCGTGCTAACAATCAAAACTCGGATCTAGGTCCCAGAAGCAAGTCAATATATCTGTAATTTGACCAAATCTAGAAACAAAATCAAATCTAACAAAGAAAAGTTAGAACAGTCTGAGATAGAAAGACTGGTCCACAAGAACTGCTACATGATGTGCCTTCTCATTAGTTATAAACCTTAAAAAAAAAACTTGAATATCCAGGCACAATATCTAGTAACTGATTGATGACCAGACTAAATACTTATTTGCTCAAGTATTTAGGGTATAATGACTACAGATAACCAGGTATAACATATAACCAGACTGGAAATAGCAAAGTATGACACAATTGAATTGCATTAACAGTTTCTTATTGACCATTGCTCTAATTACAGAAATCAGTTATAGGAGGAAACAATGCAGTGACATATGAACTACAAACCCAAGAAATTTTACCTCCAGTAACAAATCCCATTAACCAAAGTTTCGGACAAATCTTAAACAGATATTTACCATAACTTTATATTTATACAAATCAGTTTGCTCCCTTTATCCAAAACCAGGGGGCTATAACTTGACTAAAAAAAAATTCTGGAACAGTTTGAAGGAAGGGTGGAAGGGCAGCCACGTGGAATTCTTGGGGGGAGGGGGAAGGAAAGAATTCCACGTGGCTGCCCTTTCCCCCCACTCCACCTCCAGAGAGGCATCTGGCATGCAAAAGCATTTCCCAAATTTAGAATCATCCTAAAATTCCTAATCAAATGTTTTCTCCAGCTGGAATTCATTATTGAAATAACCAATTCCCAAATTTGATCATTGTTCTTAAATTTAACACAGCTCTTAAAATAATAAAACAGACGAACAAATCACACAGAACACAGAACACACATAGACTGCGCAGTCAAAACATTTAATGCAGACCAGGGGCTATCTGGAAAGAATAGCCTTGAGGGAATTTGTTGGCTCCAGTCTTTCTTCCCATAATCCAAACGGAGCCCCCCCCCTTTTTTTTTAAAGCTAGATGGTGTTTTAAAAAGACACCCAGATTTATACTCTGGAATTCCCAGAGTATAGTTTAGTGCCAACTGTCACACAGATGTGTCTTAGACACCCAGATAAGGTCCTCTGCGTCCAGAAGACCCAACTCCCAGAATTTATGCCCGTCAGCATTTCATAATTCTGGGAATACAGATGCTAGCATACAGATGTAACAGAACAGGTCTTATACAGACAGAACAGATCAGGTCTTAAGACTTAACCAGATGGGACCCCAAAATATACCCAGACAGATTTACTCTCCTGTGGCTAAAATGAAGGTGTCTACCATCAGGCTGTTGTGGCTGGAAACTGCTCTCTTTCCTGGAGGCTCTGGAAAAAAAAAATCCAGGGGGGCCCGGACTCTCCAGGCCAAGAATTCAGATCTGCAGCCACCCTGCCCAAGGCAGAGACTGGAAAGTCTCTTATTTCTAATCCTACTCATTTTCTAACATCTCACTGGGGCCTCCAAAATGTAATGCCAGAGAAACTGAGCAAGACAGAGATTAGAGAACAATTTAATAGTTTATTAAATGGAGAGATTTACTGGGACCAAATGGATCCATGGTTTGGTACCAGGGCTGAATGAGACTATCGTCTCAAAGAATCCAGCATTGAATGTCAGATACAAGATTCTTTTATAGAGTTACAAGACCGATGACATAATGGGGGAGGTACCAGGATAGGGATGACCTAATGGGAGGGAGGAACCTAGGATGAGGATGACATAATGGAGGCAGGCACCTAGGATGACATAATAGAGGGAGTTACTGGAGAGGCTCCTGATATGCTAATGATGTCTAAAATGGATAAAGACCTTTATCCCATTAAACATTAAGAGGGAATAAGTATAGCCTAAGGTCTAAGATATGACCTTTATCCTATGAAACATTAAGGGGAAATGGTTATAATCTGAGGCAGAGTAACTAAATAGGACAATTAGGGAAACTGGGTCAGGACATTAAAAGAGAACTGTGTCACAACAAGAAGAGAGAAGAGAAAGAGAGAGAGAGAGAGAGAGGCAGAGACAGAGACAGAGAGGGGAGCAAAGAGACAGAGAGAGTGACAGTCTTTATATTCTATTTTCCTTTCATTCTTGCTTCCCAACCCCCATTATTTCCCATAAAATTTAGCTATTTTGGTCCTCCAAATGAATTTTGTTATTATTTTGTCTAGTTTTATAAACTGCTAAGCTATAGAGCACAATACTACTATAAATTCCTTGTTAGATGGATTGGTATAGCACCAAATTAATAAATTAGCTTAGTTTAGTCATTTTTATTATTTATATTGTCACAGAGCAACCATAAGCAAGGAATATGCCTCCTGTTATTTGTCTTCACATTTTAAGTCTTTCATAATTATATGTATGTATATATAATATATATACATTTAGAGTACCTATATGTAATATATATACATATATATAATGTGTATACATTACATATATGCATATTACATATATGTATTATCAAATGTGTCTTGGTAAATTGACTCCTAAATATTTTATGTATTTTGCTACTATTTTCAATGGAATTTTCCTTTCTATTAATTCCTCCTGGATTTTATAGTTGCTACATAGAAATACTTTTGATATATATATATATATATATAGTACCCCACTACTTTGCTGAAGTTATTGCCTCAATTAGTTTCTTTGCTGATTCTCTAGGGTTTTCTAAATCCAAACAAAATCCATGATGTTGTGACTGTTTTTGTTATTTTGTCCAAGAACTTAGCATAATGCCTTACGGATGAAACTTAATAAATGTTTGTGGAATTTGCTTAAATTTCTCCATTTTATCCAGGAGGATATCATAAGAGACTTGGTCAAATGTGTTGCTAAAATTTGGGTTATAGTTAATGCATTTCCCTAATCTACTATGCTAATAACTGTGGGAGAAAAAAAGGAAGTAAGCTTATTCTGTCTGGAATTTCTTAAATGCTGACTCATAGTTATCATTGCTTTCCTTCCTAAATGTTCATGAATCATTCCTTTAATAATCTATTCTAGAATTTTACTTGAAATTTAAAAGGAAAATAGGAAAATATTTTTTCACCTCCAATTCTTTAGTGCCTCTCCTATTTTTCATGTGTATTTGTTTCATTTTTTCCCAAAGCTCAGTAACAATGACTCTGCAACCTTATCCACAAACAATTAAGTGCCTTGGGATATGGTCCATCTGGTTCTGAGGAATTTAATTCATTGAGAATAACTAGTTCTCTCTTAACATACCCTCACTTATGTTGGGTTTTCATGCCCTATTAATTTTTGGTTTATCCTTTCCAGTTTGAAGATTATTCTTCTTTATATAGAGTAAGGAAAAACAAAAGTAGATCAATTCTGCCTGCTCTTTTCATCTGTGATTATCTTACAATCAGGGGTTCTAACCCTTTCTTTTTCATCCTTTTACCCCCAGTATGACTTTAAAAATTATCTTTTTGTTAGTTTTTTGTGTTTAATTTGCCAGTATATATTCTAAAATTGGATAAGGTAAGATTAGCATGGTCCCTGCACAAGAATCACACACAAATTAGTGAAGTGCTCTGTATTGGATAAGGGGGATATAGCTAGGTGGTTCAGGTGATAAAGTGGAATCAGGAAGACTCATTTTTGAGAATTCAAATCTGGCCTCAGACACTTACTAGCTGTGGAACCCTGGGTAAATCACTTAATTCTGTTTGCCTCACTTTCCTCATCTGTAAAATTAACCAGGGAAGGATATGACAACTCACTCAAGTGTCTTTTCCAAGAAAGTCCCAAATGAGGTCACAAAGAATTAGTTGGACATGACTGAAAAGACTGAATAACAACATTGTGATAGCCTATCGTGACCTGCCTTTCTTAAGCCATGCTATATTCTCTGTACTTAACTCTTTTTGACTTTTATCAAAATTTACTAATGCTATGTCTTAACCTTCTCTGTAGCTAAGAGGTTAGTCAGCCTTAAAGAGTTAAAGAGTGAATAGTGGCTTAGGACCATGATCCTTCTTGGATTGCATTTTAACAGGAAACTTGAGCAGATTATGGTAAGAATTTCAGACATTTAGGCAGGCTGGTGGGAAGCATATTTGGGACAAGAGGACTTTTCATATTAATGCCTCAAATCAAACCCCTTTGGCAGTTGACTACTAAGACTAAATCTAACATGGGACTTAGAGAAAACAAAATCATTTCCAAAATAAGGGTAGAAATTCTCACATTACCAAGGGAGAAGTCATGTAAGTATAGTTTTAAACATGTGTCCAATTCAATATGTTGAATCTTGTATGATTCATTTTGGCCACACCAGTCTGTCAGAATATCCATCACTGTCTGGGGTTTCAAATTCCATGGCACTATCCAGTGAGATTAGCTGTTCAGATGCTAACACGAGGATCAAGAACTAATGTTATTATGAGAAGGGTAATAAAGTCTTTATTGCCAACCAACCTTTTTTTTTTTAAATGTCTTACAAACAAAGGAGGGAGTACAGAAGATTATAATAACACTGGATTCAGACTGAAGTCAACCCATTTACTTACCATGTAACCTTAGTTAATTCACTTATTTTTTCTGGGATTCAGTAAAATCTGTAAAATGAAGGAATTGGATTTCATAATTTCTAAGACTCTTCCAACTCTTAAGTCCCATGATTCTTTAGAATAGAAGAGAATTTAGAGAAACAACTCATAGAAGAACGGAGTCTCATGTCTTCAAGGGACCTTATAGATTAAATTAGTCTCATCAAATTAGATCCCTTCTCCCAAAAGAGGAGAGGGAGAACTAAAAGACATAACCAAAGGACCATCCATAGATATAAGCATTAAACACAAAATATTTTATACCAATCCGGGCATGCATACTTCCCTGGTTTACTTCTGATTGCATGTGTTCTTCTATGTTCACACAGCATGGAATGTCAGATATGGAAAAGGCATTAGAATCATAGAAACACAGAAGATTAGAACTGGAAGGAGCATTGGAGTCATAATTAAAGATAAATGGGATTCCTGAAATAATTTTATCTAGTTCCTTCAATTCATAGATGAAGAAATTAAAATTTGCCCCAAATCAGAGTTTATAATAAGAAAACCAGGACCAGATCTTTGGACTTTCAGTTCAGGTCTCTTTCCATTATATCTATCTTGGTGGGGCATGGGGGAGAATGGAATGGAGTAAAAAAAGCCCTGAAACAGCACTTAATGAGTTTAAATTTGATCTTAGCTATAATGGTTCACACATTTGAACTTCAATTTCCCCGTGTTTAAGATAAGGTAAAGAAAATTTACTACCATCCTTATAGAGCTGTTTGTAAATTGTAATTGCTGTAGAAATATGAGTTACTCAAATTAGGAAAACAAAGAATAATTTACCTCTCAGCTCTGTGGAGAAGGAAAGAATTTATGGCCAAAGATCTAGAGAGCATTATGAAAGGCAAAGTGGATGATTTTGACTATATTAAATTAAAAAGATTTCTTACAAACAAAGCCAATGTAGCCATGACTAGAAGGAAGCAGAAAACTCACTGTTTGACAAAAACTGTTGGGAAAACTGGAAAACAAAAAAACATAAAATAGGGATAGACCAATATCTCATATTATTCCAAGACCAGACCAAAATAGGTGCATGATTTAGACATAAAGAATGACATCATAATCAAATTAGAAGAGCAAGGAATAGTCTACATGTCAGATCTATGGGGAAGGAATGAGTTCATGACTAAACAAGAAATAGAGAACATGAAACATAAAATAGATGATTTTGATTATGTTAAATTAAAAAGCCTTTGTACAAGCAAAACCAATGCAACCAAAATTAGAGGGAAAGCAGAAAACTGGAAAACATTTTTACAATATCTCTGATAAAAACCTCATTTCTCAGATATATAGAGAACTGAGTCAAACTTATAAGAATACAAGCCATTCCCCAATTGATCCTCAAATTATATAAATGGGCATATTAAAAAGTGTTCTTAATCACTTAATTAAAGGAATGCAAATTAATATCTCACACCTATTACTAATAGGTAATTGACTAATTTGATAAAAAAGGAAAATGATAAATGTTGGTGAGATGTGGGAAAATTAGCACACTAACAAACTATTGGTGGAATTGTGATTGAGCCAACCATTCTGAAGAGCATTTTGGAACTATGTCTAAAAGAGCAACCAAACTGTGCATATCCTTTGATCCAGCAATGCCACCTGCTAGGTCTATATCTCAAAGACATCCAAAAAAGGGAAAAGAACCTACATGTGAAAAAATACTTTTCATGGTGGAAAAATATTGGAAACTGAAGGGGATATCCATCAATTGGGGAGTGACTGAACAAGCTGTGGTATACAAATGTAATGGAATACTCTTGTGTAAAAGAAATGATGAGTATTAAGTTTCTGAGAGCAGATTTGAACTCGGGTCCTCCTGACTTCAGGGCTGATCCTCTATCCACTGCACCACCTACCTGCCCCTATTTTATTCTTTTTTGATTTTTTTTCTTTTGATCTGTTTCTTCTTTCACCACCGTGACAAATATGGAAATACGTTTTACATGATAGCATATGTATAAGCTATATTAAATTGCCTTCCATTTTCAGAAGAAGGGAGAGGAAGGAAGAAGGGAGAAACATTTGAAACTCAAAATCTTGTAAAAATGGATACTAAAAATTACCTTGGTATGTAATTAGGAAGAAAATAAAATACTTTTAAAAATTTAGCAGACAAATCTGCATAGATAGCTTTGGTGTTCCAAGGAACAGGGCTAGTTTAGATGTCTAATTAATTAGGTAGTGGTCCAGAAAGAAAAAGAAGGAAGTAACAACAGTGATATTCATGTTTTCAATCAGTAGTCAGGCTGGGTTCATTAACAGTGAAGGACTTTTAATTGAAAAAAATTTTAATTAAGAAGTGAAGGAATCCAAGAAGCATCTAAAGCTATGAGATTTAAAAATATACCTAGATTAGAGAGAAAATCAGCTTGTAGATGCTGAAATGACGTGAGGCAGTGTAATAGTGGGAGCTGCTTCATCAGTTAGTCAATAAATATTTATTAAGTAGCTACTATATATTGTGGTAAACACTGACCTAGATGGCCAAAAGGGTCCATAATTCTAAAAATGATTCACTCTCTAAATAGGGTTTCACAGGATTTAATGCTGGAAAAGATCTTAGATATCATCATAACAAAGCAAAAAAATTCAAATCCAGTGCTAATTTTGGATTTGAAAACTGACTCTATTATTTCTCTATTATTTACACCTATCTCTGTGATCTTATACAAATTATGTTATCTCTTTGGGCTTCAATTTTCACATCTCTAAAATAAAGGGATTGGATTCAATGGTGTCTAAGTTCCTTTTCCTTCATTAAGTCCATGAAACTCTGTCCTAGGATACTTAATTTTTTTTTGGGGGGGGGTCATCATAGACCGTGATGCAGTCTGGTGAAGCCTATATATAGACTCTGTTTTCACAGTGATGCTTTTAAATGCACAAAATAAACCACATTGGATTCAAAAGGAAACTATATTGAAATATAGTTATAAAAATATTTTTTAGAAACAAGTTCATGGACCTCAGGTTAAGAAACCTTGCCCTATGTGACCCTAAAAAAGATATAACCTTTGTGATCCTCAGTTTTCCCATCTGTAAAACAGTGGTAATAATATGTACCCAATCTATCTGATAGGGTTAAAATTCAGCAGATCTAGCACTTGTGGATAACTTATAGTGACCTTGAGGATATATCTGGGAATACTGGGTATATCTGAGTAGTCTCTTCCAGAAGACTTTGGTCCACTAATTTACACAAGCAGTTTAGATTCTTTTGACTATGGCCTGACCTATGCCTGGTTTCTCAATCAACAAGTAATTATTAAATGCCTACTGTACCCTAAATACCAAGGAACACAAATACAAAAGTAGAGCAGTCATAAAGGAGTTTATATTCTATTAGGGGAAGACTATATTTATAGATAAATAAATATAGATTACTTTCTAATGGAAGACAGAAAACTAGTGAAGTTGGTTTTTTTGTTTGTTTTTTAGAAACAATTACTGTTGAGTGAATTGCCCAGGATCACACAGCTTAAAAGTATCTGAGGTTAGTTTTGAACTTTAAAACCAGTGCTCTAGCACCTAGCACTCCATAAAGGCTTCTTGAAGGAGTTGATACTTGAACTGAGCCCTGAAGGGAACTAGAGGCTTCAAGTCTCAAAGATGAGGGAGAATAGACTCCTTTGTATGGTATCATAGTAAAAGTTCAAGTCTTAAAATTTTTATAAAATGGAAGGAGACGTGGTTATTCTTCATTAGAAAAGACTAAAGGCAAATTCATCAATTTGTTGGACTCCCTCCCATCAGTACTTCTTCACCTCAAAAAACTTTCAAATTCACAGTTACAACAACCTTCTTGGAAGAGAAAAAATATTCCCATTCCCTCCTTCCTTCCCTTACTCCACCACACACATATACTCTCACATTCATATTATCGCACCACATTTATAAACAGAATGAAACTCCAAACAGACAAAAAGAATTCATTGCCTGGATCAGTTACAGATAGAGCTCCAAAGAAGTTGTATTTGTCAAAAGAGAAACAATGGATGTCCTTTTTCCTTGCGTGATAAATAGTATGCTTCTTAAGTTTTGGGATGAGAAGAAAAATTTACTGAGCACTTATTATATTCTAAGTTGTGTGACAATCTCTATGGAGGAGACAATGACTTCTTTCAAGTCCCAGCTAAAATCCCACCTTTTTTTTTCCTCTCTTTTTTTTTTCTATTATTTTAATAGCCTTTTATTTACAGGTCATATGTATGGGTAACTTTACAGCACTGACATTTGCCAAACCTCTTGTTCCAATTTTTCCCCTCCTTCTCCCCACCCCCACCCCCAGGTGGATGACCAATAGATGTTAAATATATTAAAATATAAATTAGATACACAATAAGTATACATGACCAAACCGTTATTTTGCTGTACAAAAAGAATCGGACTCTGAAATGTTGTACAATTAGTCTGTGAAGGAAATAAAAAATGCATCTGGGCATAAATATAGGGATTGGGAATTCAATGTAATGGTTTTTAGTCATCTCCCAGAGTTCTTTCGCTGGGCGTAGCTGGTTCAGTTCATTACTGCTCCATTGGAACTGTAAAATCCCACCTTCTATACGAAGTCTTTTCTGATCCCCTTTCATTCTAGTGCCTCCCTTTATTGATTATTATTATTTATATATTGCCTCCTGTGAACTCCTTAGGAGCAGGGATTTTCCATATTCCCAGTATTTAATACATAACAGATGCTTTGAAGATATTTATTGACTGACTGATAATGTATTAGCAGTTTGTTGTAAGGATCAAAAAAGATAATATCTGTAAAAGACTTAGTACAATTCCTGATATATTGTAGGCACTTAATAAATGAAATTTTCCTTCTCTTATTCGTTTAGATGGCACAACAATTAAAGAGACAAGAAAAGATTTTTTTCAATCACATATGGGGGGTATACTCTCCCACAGGTTACCATACCAAAAGTTGGGGGAGGACACTCACAACAGGAAACAATCATGGAGGGGATAGGTATAGGGGACACATGAGTGACTAGAACTCACACTTGCATCCCAAACTCCTGCTGACACTGTCTCCATGCTCCTTTCTGCTCACCTTTCCTGTATATTCCATCTATTCTGCTGGACGCCTTTCTGTCGGTCTCATTCTTGATGCTTCTGTACCACTCTCTTTTAGACTTCAGCTCTTCAGTATGCTCTACTAGCTTTATTCCCATATGCTCAAGTTTGGTGACTCGAAAGCCTTTTCCTGGTAAAGGTGGACTGGGCTCTTCAAACTCCTAGCTGAAACAATGAACTAGCAAACGTAGTCAAATGCTACCAGCCAGAGTGCTCCTGGCAGATTGCTTATTCTTTTGATTTCCTGGGTCTGGTGCTGACTCAAAGTTCATTATCTCATTCCATTATCAAATAAATGAAGGAAAAAAAAAGGAAAATCCCTATTTCCTCCAATTTAGCCCATTATGGGGATCCTCTCTAAATATATTTTGGGAGATTATACCACTTAATAAAGTTCTGGCACATCGTAGGCATTTAATAAATCCTTGTTGATTTGTCTTAATCCTATTATGCCACATAGAGAAAGAGATGCTCTAGAGAATGAAAGATTGTTTCATATAACATGCATGTTTTCCAATTTTCAAAGTATCAGTAGATGTCAATGCAAGTTAATCCATTTTCTATGCCTCATAGTCTTTAAGAATCAACTGGAATATTGAGAAATTAAGTGACTTGCCTAAGGTAACACAGCCAGTATAAATCAGAGTCAGGCTTTGAACAAGACTGACTCTATATTCACCATACCATAAACATGGTGATATCTATATATCTCCCAGTTTCTCTCTCTCTCTCTCTCTTAAATATAATGCTTCAGCTAGCCATGATACTCCATAAGGGGCTGGATCAAGACAGAAGAGTGAGCTCTATCATCTCCCTCTCTCTGGACTTCTGTTAATGCTACTGAAAATCAAGTTCTTTTTTTTTTTTTTTTTTTTTAGCTGTCACATCATACTCTAGTTTGTGGTCCACTAAATAACTACAACTCATATTTATATGGCACTTAAGCTTTGTTAAAGGATTAAAAAAAATTCTATTTAATTTTTTTTTAAATGTTACTTTTGGCCCCATATTTCTAGAATGCCCGGATTTTTTTTTTTGTATTCTCTATTCTGTCATCCTATGACACGTCCTAGAATAATCTGCAAAAGTGGCTATCTTAACATCATTGAAGTCATTAATAAAAATAGTGAACAGAATGGGGCCAAAGAAGAGCTCTCTGGGGCATTCCACAAGAGAATTTCACTCCTTCTAGATTCACCCTAATCCATTAATCATTACTCAGTTATTCAACTAGCTACCAACATTTCTGATTAACATTCAGCCCATATCTTTCCATGCTGGCCACAAGAATACTGTAAGACTCTTAGGACGTTTAGTCAAGAGCTTTGCTGAATGCCCTTTGTTACTAACACACCCCTCACCCACCAGACAGTCAAATGTAATCGTAATAATTGCTGCTGAGTCCAGGGACTGACGTTCCACAAATTTCTTCCTCTCTATTAAGGGGTCTCTCAGTTCTGAACCCAGATATTTGAGACTAGGTTTAGTCCTGGGATTTCCTAACCACCAAAAGAAAGACTTAGAATCATTTTCTTATGCTTTTTGTTTTACATCATTATCCCAAAGCCCCCAGAAAAAATAACTTTAAATTTTAGCTCACATTGAGGTATCTACCCAAAAGTGGGGGCAAGGGAAATATAATTACTCAATAGAAAATATAGATTAGATGTGGGATAGCTATTATTTCCTCTGCACAAAGAAAATGCTTAAAACTCACAAGATTCACAGGCTATTGTTGATAAAGACTTAAACAGGAATCAATAAGCTATGATATTTATTATCTTTTCTCAGGATATTGAATCTTCAAAAAAATATTTTATGATACTGCAGAATCAACATTTTACCTTCAATTTCATGTTGACTCTCTGAGTACCTCTCCCAAAGCCCATGTCTTTGGTTAAGCCAGACCAGGAGTTGAACTTTTTTGGTTAAAGAAGTAAAGGAAATGGGCATTTTTAACTTGGAGATAGCATTTAGGATAGAAATGATAACTATCCTCAACTATTTGGAGATCCCTGACATTCCTTCTGATTCTGAAAGGCATTCAAACATGGAGCCAGGAGTACTATCAAATAGGGAATCAGAGGACTCAGACCAAATCTGGGCACTGATACTTTACTAGCTTAACCTCAATTATAAAAAATATATAGTTTCCTCAATTATAAAAAAAAAAAAAATGAGATTGTAAAGGCAGGTACGTGGTACAATGGATAGAGCATCAGCCCTGAGGTCAGGAGGACCCGAGTTCAAATTCCTGGCTGTGTGACTCTGGGCAAATCACTTAACCCCAATAGCCTCAGGGGGAAAAAAAAGAAATAGATGTAAAACCAATGAATATACTGTTCCTAATTCAAAATCAGTTGTTTAATTTTCCATTCTCCACAAAGTCTTTCTTTCTTTTCCCATGAAAGAATGTAATCATTTGTCAAACACACCTCTCTCACACCTCAACTCAACTCCCTTGAAAAGACTCAGGGAGTGTGCTATTGTTACTAGCACAGACCGAAGTCTCCACAGACCCCAGGGCTGGAAAACTAAATGTTTCTTTAACACTCTGTTCTCTGAAGTCAGACAATGTTTAATTGAATCCCTGCATTGAGTTTGTCAAAACATGATAAAACTAGATGGGCAAAAAGTCAAAGACTGGTTGTGGATCAGACAAGAAGAATGGAAAAGCAGCAAAGGAACAAGTGGCAAAAGAGTGGTTTTCACGAATGAGAATTTCATGAGATCCTGGCTGCAAATCAGGTACTGCTGCTAGTCCCTCACTGCCATGTGACCTTGGACTGGACATGCATTGAATCTCAGTATTGTCACCTGTCAAATGAAAGGTTGGATTAAGTCATCTCTTGGATTCCTTACAGTCTCAAATGCTGTGAAATCTCTGAGATCCCTTCCAGCTGTGAGGTTTTATGCTTCTTCAACTTCCATAATTGCTCAAAGATGACTAAGAGCTGTGGAGTGAGTTCAATTAACTTAGAATGAATTATAGTATCACAGGATTGAGGGACCAAAGGGAACTTCCATATTGTCCACATCATTTCTGCACTCTGTCACACTCTACTTTTTCCTTCCCTCAGAGGCTAAGAAAGGGGAAGATTACATCCATAGAAAGGAAAGCAGTTCTAGATTCTAATCTTGGTCTTTTACCTTCAAATTTGAGAGCTTCTATATTTTTGTCCCAACTCTATCCAAAGCTAGATTTATCTGTGGATCTTGGGAAGAACTGGTCAACTGTAACAACATGTCCCTGATCTACAAATGCAGCAATTCATTATTAGTTATTAATAAGTTAGCTTAAATTATTTTCTCAGGCCTAGAAACCAAGAAAGAGTTCATCTCGACTTGAGGTGGCCCTGGATTATTGAAGACTACTCTAGAGGAATTTGAATTTTGATAAGACTTTCCCAAGCCAGAAAGTCTTTAAGTAAGAGCTCAGTGATGGATGATATGTCTGTGATCCAGAGAATGGTCTCATTAAGCTTGGAGAGTCTCATCCCCAGAGGTTTATCCATAATGTGACTGGCTTGTAGGCCTGTTTGTTTTTGTTACGGGAACTCAAGAAATTTTTTACCGTAATGTAGAGGGTTTCATGATGTATCCATGTGCATTCTTAAAACAAGCATTCTTAATCTGGAATCTCTGAAATTATTTTCTTAAAAATATGTTAACTAAATATACTTGGTTTCCTTTATCATCCCATGTATTTTACTTTGTATATTAAAGACTCTACTGTAGAAAGGGATCTATAAGGCTTCAATAGGGGACCTGCATGCAAAACAATTAGGAGCCCCTTCTTTAAAGTATTATTAACTTTATTAGAGAGCAGCAGCAAGACAGGGAGGAGGTTAACCTGGAGTGAGTGAGTTGTTTTGGCAAGGCAAGTATCTGAGGCCGAATTTGAATTCAGGTCCTTCAAAGCCAGTGTTATATCTACTGTACCATCCATCCAACTGCCCCATTCTTGTTTTTCTTTTTCTTTTTTTTTTTTAAATGAAACTGCGACAGGTAGAAGTTAATTGACTTGTCTAGGGTCACATAGCTAGTATGTTGCTAAAGTAAAATTTGAATTCTGTTTTCCTTGAATACAGGTTCAGTATTCTGTTTACCATGTCCCTTAGCTGGCCCTGTGATGTTAACATATTTCCTTTTGAAATGAGAATAGCGTTCTTTTGTAAGACAGCAGTATCATCAAACTTACTCTCTCTTCCCTCCTTCTTTTTGGTGAAGTCCAGATCCCGATCTAAAATACTTTCCACCAGAGTCATTAGAGGACATATTTCAAAAAGGAATCAGAGAAGATTCCAACTGAGGTTTTAGGAAATTACAGATCAAATAAAGTTCCTCCTCAGTATTTGAAGCATTTTGATCAGAAGTGAAAAGAAAAAAAAAGCAAGAATATGATCACTCCCCACCCCAAAATTTACAAGGAATAAAAATAAATCCCATCTTTAAAAAAAAAAAAAAAAAAAAAAAAAAGATCATTTCTTGAAACCTGAATTTGAATTGAGTTTATATTTCTTGTTGGGGCCTGAGCTATAATCTATGTTGACAGGCAAGGACATTTTGAAACAAGAGTCTTCTCTCTAGGTCATTGTTAAATTATGAAAATGGGTAAAGTTTGATTTATATATTCTTATTAATAATAATATTTATTATAGTAAAATGCTTATCCCAGTTTTACATTTGTATTCCAGCAAAAATCTTTTAAGTCATTGTTATGGGTTAGATCAGTGGTGTCAAACTCAAATAGAAACTGGAGTTATTAAATCATAATTAGGAATTTTGCCACATATTGATTTGGAAAACCATATATTAACAATACCTATGTTCTATTGCATTGGGGGGTGGGGCAGCTAGCTGGCACATTGGATAGGTGCCAGGACTGCAGTCAGGAAGAACAATTAGAAGAGTATCCAATAATAGATCACTGCTAATAATCTTTTAATTACTAGTCGAGCAATTGAGAGACTAATACTCAAACCTCAGTGGGATATTTGCAGATTTTTTTCTTTTCAAGGGTTATTAACTGGCTATTTTACCTCGAGTGAATATGATATAGACAGTGACAAGGATGTGTAGTGAGATATTGAGACTGCCTTTAAAAATGCTATCATGAAAGTCTCAGGAAACTGAATTCCCATCATAGTTTTCTTAGATATGCTAACAAGACTGTCTGGAGGAACAAGCTTTCTTTTTGAGTGCAGTTATGATTGAGAGAGTTCACATTTTGGCAGCCTGGGGGAACTGATCATTTAGTGTACTGGTAATAGAAGCAGAAAGAGTTATTAGCATTTTCTTGACAAGGAAAAAGAATAAACTGATTTCAAAGTTCACACCATCTATATGTAGAAAGAAATAAATGACTCACTTTGCTCCCAATATGTATATTGAAAAGATTAGAGATTTCTTGATCACTCCTGCTATAATGACTTAATTTACATTTACATGATAATTTAAAAGATTTGCCACATATTTGGTTCAAAGAAACAGCAGGTGGTATTATAGATTTTATTATTCCCATTTTTATTAACAATAAAGCCACAGTTCAGAAATTAAATGCCTCATCAAAGATCATTCATCTCCTAAGTATCAGAGGTGAGATTCTGAACCCTGATCTTTGTTGATTCCAAATCCACTGTTCTTCCCACTCTTCTTTGCTGCCTGACTCTCAGATACAATTTAAAACCAACAAAACCAATAAGAAGAAAAATAGCTAAGAAGTTATACTAGAAAGTAAAAATTAGTTGAAATATAAAAGTATTTATACAACTTTTAAAACATTTCAAAGCAAATGAATTAACTAAATTCCCCAAAGCAAGAAAGGGAAATGGGCTCTCCCAAGAGAAATTCTTAATAAAGGGCATGTTTAAATCAAAGAAATTCAATAAGAATTAATATTGGCAAAGAAGGAAAGCGGAGGAAAAGGAAGAGGAGGAAGAGAAGAAGTAGGTAGAGGAAGAGGAGAAGGAGGAGGAGGAGTTATCTAGGATTTCATCTGATTCTGAAATTATAGAAATTTCCAAGTGAAGATGGATTATTGCAGCACAATCTTGCATTATGCTATGCATCATTAACAGTTAAGAAATCTATCCAAGAAATAAAGATAAATGTGGATCAGTCCAAATTCACCTGATTTAAACACCAATGAAAACCTATGAATTATAATTAAATTAGACTTTGAAAATATAAATTTGTAATCACCAAGATGTTTAATATCAAATGTCAGAAGTGTAGTTTCATGATATAAAAAGCTAAAGAATACATGTCAAAATCCTGTGAATTCAGTGCCAAATAGTTTTAAAACAAGTGAGTACAGCAAAAGGAACATATATTACATATTTAAAATTTTTTAATGTTAAAAGATGTGATTTATTATGTAAGTCAATAAAACATTTTATTTTACTTTGATCTGAGTAATTTGCACCCCACTATAACTGGGGAGGGTTTTTATTTTGGGCTAAGAGTAATTGTACAAGAGGAATAGAAACTAGTGGTAGAAAAAAACTAAAAAATTTCAACTAAACATTTTTTAGAAAAGGAGAACAGAACAAATTTCAGAAGAAAATGCAGACAAGTACAATGTTGCTAGTACCACATTAAATTTTTACATTACTTTTTAATAGCTTTTTATTGACAGAACATATGCATGGGTAATTTTTCAACATTCTCCCTTTCAATCACTTCTGTTCCAACTTTTCCCTTCCTTCCCTCCATCCCCTACCCTAGATGGCAGGCAGTCTCATACATGTTAAACATTTACATTACTTTTTTAAAAAGAATATATATGTATACATAATAGAAATTCAATTTCACATAAAATACTTTTGCTTTTCTTCACTTATGGAAATATTCATTTTCATTTTGTTATTGTTTTTCAAAATTATAATTTTAAAATAGAAAATGTAAAGAAGGCAAAAATGAATGAAGATTGAGAAAAAAATAATTTTTGAATGACAATATAGAGAGCATGATGGAAAATCTTTTCAAACAACCCATTTCCCCATAAAGCTATTGTCTTCCCACTAAGATTATCTTCAATTTATTCTGTCTGTGTCATGTTTGTAAATTGTTATTTCATGTTGTTTATCCCTATTTCCAACTTCCACTAAGTCAGTTAATCAATTGGCATTTATTAAGGCACATTATAAACAACCAAACTCTGTGCTTTGCTCTAGGAATTCAAATACAAGAAGAAATAAAATGAGTTCCTGCCCTCAAGGTATAGGATAGACAAACATATAAAAGGAAGTAAAGTGGGGAAAAGAAAAATGTTGGGTGCTTGGGACATGGTACAGAAAGTCCTGTGACAATGAGTCAGTAGTATGGCATAGAGAGGAATGAGCATAATTGGCTTGGCCCCTTCCTTAAATTGGAGGTTCAATCAATCAAAATCCAGAATAGCAGGTACTTTCAATATAAGGTATAGTCCAAGAATAGCATGAACTCCTCAAAAGCTGGTCCTCTTATGACTTTTTTGATGAAGGGCTTTTCTTTATATCTTCAATCACTTAGCACAGTGCTTGACACATAGTAGGCACTTATTAAATCTTTGTTGACTTGATCTCAAAAATCTATAAGAAAAAAATGCTACCTTAGTACAGCAAAATCTGGAACTGTCCAGAATACAGAGCAACTAGAAACACAGACTTGAAAAAAATCAATGAATTACTGAGACCATTGGGAATCGTGCAGACCCATGTAACAGACCTAGAAGATCTGTCACAAGGTAGAAGTTTCAAGATTAATAAAATCTAAAGAGGAAAAAATGAGAATACCCCAAGGTATCATCAGAAATTTTTTTCTAAAATTGGCAAACAAAAAACTTTAAAAAGCAAAAAAGAAACAGTACTCAGACAAATAAGAAGTTAAGATTTATTAAATGTAGACATTATATATTAAAGTTCTGTAGTCTTTGAAATGCATGTTCCTTGCACAGATGCAGTTTAACCATCTTAGAGCTTAATAGATAAGTTTTTGATCAAATTCTTGTGGTCAATTCATCACACTGCTGTCAACGTGGTGATATCCACAGAAGCTTCTGTCTGAGCTTAGCAAGTTTCTCCTCAAACAACTGAATGTATCATTTAAGTCCACCCTCAAAACAATCCCACAGAACTCCCAGAGCAGACATGTTATCCATTAACACAGGAGTGTTTAGGGCAATTTCCTGGCCCCAGCAAGGCATCACAGTAATTTCTCTCTATTTAGTGCAAGTTGCCTACACACATTATTGTTAACTCCAAAGCCACAACAACAAGGAAAAAAATATTACAAACTTCCAGAAGTGCATAAATC
Organism: Sarcophilus harrisii; assembly: GCF_902635505.1. Lineage (NCBI taxonomy): Eukaryota > Metazoa > Chordata > Mammalia > Dasyuromorphia > Dasyuridae > Sarcophilus > Sarcophilus harrisii. Next base: position 361,469,686 of record NC_045427.1, on the reverse strand, counting down.
AAGCTGTACCAAAGAACATTAACAAGAATGCCAGTAGAAAGAAAATTTAATTTACAAATTTTTAATTAAATTTAATTTAAATTTAAAAATTTTCAACTTGTCCTTTTTAAAGAAAACAAGGGATTAGGAATTATAAATAGGGAAACGTGGGCCAAAAATCCAGAATTGTCTCCCCCCCCCAAAAAAAAAAACCCTCAGGATGTGCTAAGGAAGATGGAAGGTGGATGTGAGAAATAAGCAGACTAAAATGTTGACAGAGAACTCTTCTGATAACAAGAAGATCTAACAAGAGATAAGCCTCTTAACTGAAAAGATAATATTTAAAATAATTTTATTCTTCTCAAATCTAGAAGCTGTAGGTAATATGGGGGGGAGGGTGACGCTTTGGCCACTGTAACGGCTAAATAATAGATTTAGAAGATTATGTCCAAGAAAACAGAAGAAGTGAGGAAAGAGAAGAGGAGAAGAAGGAGGAAGAGGAAGAAAGCAGCAGAAGGAGGAGGATATTATGAGGTAAAGTCACTTACTCAGGGTTGTTTGTTTCAGTCATATCCAACTCTTTATGATCCCATTTGGGATTTTCTTGGCAAAGATTCTATGAGTGGCTTGCCATTTCTTTCTCTAGTTTATTTTACATTTGAGAAACTGAAGCAAAAGGAATTAAATGATTTGCTGAGAGTCATCCAGCTAGAAAGTGTCTGAGGTCAGATTTGAACTAGGGAAGAGATCTTCCTGACTTCAAATCTGGTACTCTTCACTTCAGTCCCTTGCAACAGTTACACAAAATCTTTAAGAGGAATAAAAATTTTCCTGTCTCTGTAGCCCACAGGCAATACTATTCCATGTGGCTTCTCAAGTTTGGATTAAAAATAGAAATAATAACAAGAAAAAAAGAATATTCTTTTACAATCTAATGACCAAAGAAAAGACAAACCTTTCTAATTTTAGTTGCATTGGTTTTGTTTGTGCATAAACTTTTTAGTTTTATGCAATCAAAATTGGCATTTTACTTCCTGTGAACCTCTTTTGCTTGATCATGACTTCTTCCCCTCTCCATAAATCTGATAGGTTAACTATTCTTTGCTCCTATAATGCACTTATGATATAATTCTTTATGTATAAATCATACATTTTTGTATGTACATAAATAGCATGACATGTTCATCTATAGCTAGCTTTTGCCAAATTATTTTCTAGTTTTCCCAACAGATTTTTTTGAAATAAGGAGCTTGTGTCCCAATAGCTGGGATCTTTCGGTTTACTGTGTTAATTTATTTCAATATGTTATGTAATTAAACTACTCCACTGCCCAACCACACTATTTCTTATCAATATCAAAATATTTGAACAATTAGGGCTTTGTAGTATAGTTAGCGATCAGGTACTGCTAGACTCCCTTCTTTCCCAATTTTTTTTCATTGATCCCCTTGATATTTTTAAACTTTTGTACTTATAAATGAATTTTATTTTTTTTCCCCTGGCTCTACAAAATAGGTTTTTTTTTTTTGTATAATTGGTATAATACTGAATAACTAAATCAATTAGATAGTATTCTCATTTTTATTTTAGCTCAGTCTTCCCATGAACAATTAATATTTCTGCAGTTATTTTGATCTGTTTTTATTGGTGTAAATTGTATTCATAGAATTCCTAGGTATGTTTTGGAAGGTAGGCTCCCAATTTTTTTATGCAGTCTGTAGTTATTTTAAATGGAATTTCTCTTTCTATCTCTTTCTACTGGGTTTTGTGGGAAACATAGAAATGTAAAAGATTTGTGTGGGTTTATTTTATATCCTGAAACTGCTGATATTGTAAATTGTTTCAATTAAGTTGACTCTCTTCAGTTCTTTAAGTCATCATATTGCTGATGACAAAAAAATGATAGTTTCATTTCCTTTTTGTCTGTTTATTTTTTTCATTTCCTTTTCTTTTCTTATTGTCATACCTAATATTTCTACTACATAATAGAAATGGTTATAATAGATATTCTTGCTTCATTTCTGATCTTATTGAAAAGGCTTCTAGCTTTTCCCTATTATAGAAAATTCTGGTTCTTGGTTTTACATAGATACTATTTATTACTTTAAAGAAAGCTCCATTTATTTTTATACTTTCTAATGTTTTTTAAACAGGAATAAGTACTTATTTTATTAAAAGTTTTTCCGCATCTATTGAAATGACCATATGTTTTTTGTTATTAATATGGTCAATATTGTTTAGAATGTTCCTAATATTGAACCAGCCCTACATTCATGTATAAATCCAGCCTGGTTATAGTATATGATCTTCATAATATATTGTTGTAATCTCTTAGCTACTATTTTATTTAACATTTTTACATCAATATTCATTCAGAGATTTTGAATTTGTTAACAGATCTAGAGGACATATACCTTCTGTTCTTATTGGTTTTCCTATTGATTTATGTGTTTATGTTCAAGATTTTTGAGGGTTTTTTCCTTCCTGAAATTTTTGCAATTTCAGTATTTTTTCTCTTGCTCACTTTCTGATTACCTCTCTTCTGGTTGTATTTTTTAAAAATTATTATTATTATTATTATTATTATTATTTGTGGACTGGATCTCAAAGCATCTCAGCCATCTCCTATGCAGAGCAATTCAAGGTTTACAAGGTCTCTGCCTAAGTCACTTTTGAGTGGTCACAACTGGCCAGATCTTTCTCTTAAACTTGGTGGAATCTTGCAAGACCCCCTCCATTCTAAATACACACACACACACACACAGACATACAGAGCATCCTATCCTGGTGTCCTGGTTCAGTTCCATCTGCTTCTTAGTTGTTTGGCTTGGTGCCTGCAGTTCAGAGCTTGCTAGTCCTGGTGCTACACAGTTGTCCGCCCAGGTCCCAGCAGTTCAAAGCTCTGCATCATTGGAACTTCAAGGATTATGGGTCCTGGCAGGCTTTGGCTCCTGAGCAGACACAGCTGTAGCCAGAACAAGTTTCTGTAACCTAGAGCTAAAGTTGGTAATTCACTAAAAAGAGGGATGGAGGATCAGAGTTTGGGGAAGATCTTGTTATAAGCCTGTGTTTTATCCTTGGGTCTGTTAGTATAACATTGGAAGGTGGTGGAGTGTTGAGTGTACTCAAAGTAAGTAAGAATCAGTCCATGAGTTTGGGTTATTTTATTTTGTTTTTTACCTTCTTTTGGACTCTGAGAGTCCTACACCATGGAGTAAACTGAAGTTACTTTTTTTTTCGTGCATAATTTATATTTTGGAAAGATTTGAGAAGCCATTGGGATCAAATAAAATGTCTAGTCCTTCATTTTGTTGTTCACATTATTAAGAAGATATTAGTATTCATTAGGGAAATTAGTCTATATTTCTATTTTCTGTTTTCACTTTCTGTGGTTTAGGGATTAAGATCATTAAGATCATATTTGCATCAGAGTAGGAATCTGGTAGGAGTTCCTTATTTATTTTTTCAAACAGTTTATGTAATATTGGAATTAATAGTTCTTTAAATATTTGGTAGAATTTACTTGTGAGGCAGCTAAGTGATGCAGTGGATAGAATAACACATTTGATTGAAGTCAGGAAGAACAAATAACTTCTAACATTAACACTAGCTATGTGACTCTAGACAAGTCACTTACCCTGGTTTGCCTCAGTTTCCTCATCTGTAAAATAAGCTAAAAAAGGAAATGATAAACCATTTCAAAATCTTTGCCAAGAAAACCCTAAATGGAGTCATAAAGAATTAAACACAACTGAAATGACTAAACAACAAATAATTCTCTTGTAAATCCATCTATTCCTAGGTTTTCTTTTCTCCTTCTTTGGAACTTCATTTATGGCTTCTTCAATTTCTTTTTCTAAGATAAGATTATTTAATTATTGTGCTTCCTCTTCTGCTGATCTGAGCAATTTATATTTTTGTAAATTTTCATCCATTTTATTTATAGTGTCAGTTTTATTGGCGTATAGTTGGGTGTAATAGTTCCAAATAACTGCTTTCATTTCTTCTTCATTGATCGTGAATTCATCCTTTTTCATTTTTGATACTAGTAATTTGATTTTCTTCTTTTAAAAAAAATCAAATTATCCAATAGTTCATTTTTTTTTGTTTTTGTTTTCTTCAGAAAAAAAGCTTCTAGTCTTATTAGTTCAATTTTCTTACTTTGATTTTATAAACTTCTCCTTTACTTTTGGGAATTTCTATTTTTGTATTTAATTGGAGATTCTTTTTTTGGTGGTTTTCTAAGAATTTCAGTTTTATGACCAGACTTACACATTGTCTTTTTTATTCATGTAAGCTTTTGGCGATATAACATTTTTCCTAAGTAATACATTGACTATGTCCTATAAATTTTGGTATGTTGTCCCATTGTTGTCATTATCAAATTATTGATTATTATCAAATTATCAATTGTTTATGTGATTTGTTCTTTGACACTCATTCTTTAGGATGAGTTTTTTATTTTACTTCCAAATAATTTTAAACCTCTATTTCAAAGACTCTTGAATTATTGTGCTTCTTTTGTTGATCTGAGCAATTTACATTTTTGTAAATTTTCATCCATTTTATTTATATTGTCAGTTTTATTGGCATATAGTTGGGTGCAATAGCTCCAAATAGCTGCTTTCATTTCTTTTTCATTAATTGTGAATTCATCCATTTTCATTTTTGATACTAGTAATTTAGTTTTATTTTTTTAAATCAAATTAGCTAATAGATAATTAATAGAATGTAATTTTATTGGATTATGGGTAGAAAATGATGGATTTAATATTTTTGCTTTGTTCCCTTTGTTTTTGAGATTTCTTTGACCTAATATATGGCCAATTTATGTGAGGGTACCATGCACACCTGAACATAAGCATAGTTTTCTCTAGTGCCATTAAATATACTCCAGAGGTCTATGATATCTGTCTTTTCTAAAATTCTATGTATCTTTTAACTTCTTTCTTACTTCTTACAGTTTTATTTTTTTCTGAGAGGGCAAATTAAGGTCCCGCACTATTATAATTTTCTTTCTTATTTCCTCCTCTGAGTCATTTAACTTTTCTTTAAAAATTTGTATGTTATGCCATTTGGTGAATAGATGTTCAATAACCATTTTAATTCATTGTCTTTTGTGCCTTTTAGCAAAATATAGCTTCTTTGTTTATATCTTTTAATTAAATTTATTTTGCTTTTGGTTAGTCTAGGATCTTGATTATTAGCCCTACTTTTATTGCTTTAGTTGAAGCACAATAGATTCTACTCCAGTCCCTTTTTTAAATTCTATGCATATCTTCTGTTTCATGTGTGTTTCTTATAAATAGCATGTTGTTAGATTCTAGTTTCTAAACCATTATACTATTCTTTTCTGTTTTATGAATGAATCTATTATGTTCATATTCAAAGTTGTGATTGCTAACTGTATAAGAATGATGAAAACATATATCAAATACTTGAATGTTAACTTATCAAAACCTACATTGTGGCTATGTGCATACAACCTCAAAATAATTTTAATTGAAATTTTAAAAAATGAACAAATGAAAATATGGTCCCCACTTATGGTTAGGATAAACGAATTTCAAAAATAAAAAAGTTAATGCTTCTGAAACCAATTTACAAATTTAACATAATAGCAATCAAAATACAACTAAATTAATTCATAGGATTAGATTAGGTAAAATATCTAGTCCATTTTCTTGTTGCTCACATTATTAAAAAATATATCAGTATTCATTAATGTCAAAATGGACAAAATATCAGGAAGAATAATGAACAAGAAAACTGAGGGGTAATTAGTACTATCAAATCTCAAAGTATATAAAGCAGTAATTATGAAATTATGTCTATTATTGGAAAAAAGAGTAGAGAATTCAATATGACAGATTAGAAAATTCAGAAATAGAACCATATGTATATCATGATAATATTTTATAGATCCATATGCATAAAAACCCTAGAAGAATGAAAAATTACTGAACAACAATCATTAGAAAAACTGGATGACAATATGGCAGAAACTGAGTTTGAATCAATATCTCACATATAATAGCCACAATAAAATATTGCTGGATAAGAAACCAAAATATCCTTTTAATGAAAGAAAAATTGGTCTTAAAAATAGAAAGTTAGGGCAATTTCAGGAAAAGAGGAAATTATACAAATGTAAAAGGATTTTGTTAAAGTTTTTTTAAAACACGGGCTGGGGAGGAAAATGTATTCTGTATTTCAAATAATGACTACTATCCAAAAGCCTTAAAGAACATATATAGAAACCAATTAAGATTAATGATATACACTACACTTTGATCAAAGGATATTTTCAAAGGATAGAAATGAGACTTTTCAAGTTTTCTATTAATCATAGAAATTGAAATTAAAACAGCCTTAAGCTATCACTTTACACACACTAGAATGGCAAAATAAGCAAAAAAAAAAAAAAAGTCAAATTAAATAACACAGGTACTCTGCAAGAGACAGCATGGTAGGAACACCATCTCTTAGAGTCTGGCGGAAACATAAAACTAAGGAAAACTTTATGAGGACTCCACAAAGAGAGAGAAGAACTTCCAGGAGCTATAAACTATACCTGGTTTAGGCTGTGGGCTCATTGAACTGCATTCAGCTTCCCTTGGGAATCAAGAAAGTAGCTAAATAATTCTGTTTGGACCTGAGACATTATCCTAAGAGCTCTTTACTGGACTCTCAGTATGGAATGATTCTACAGGCCCAAAGCTTTTCTTGAGGCTTTTTGACCAAACATTTATTAATCACTTAGTCAATATGCATTTATTAAACATTTACTATGTGCCAGGTGCTGGGCTAAACAAAGAAAAGCAAAAGATAATCCCTGCCTTCAAAAACTTCATAGCCATATGAGAAAAATATCAAACAACTATTATGAACAAAATATACACAAGATAAATTGGAAATAATCAATAGAAAAAAAAAAATCACTAGTATTAAAGAAGTTCCAGAAAGGCTTTAGGTAAAAGGGAGAATTTTAGCTGGAATTTGATGGAAATCAGTAGGCAGGGATGAAGGACATCCAGTGAAAATGCTCCAAATCTGAAGATAGAGAGTCTTGTTTGAGAAACAGCATAAAGACCAGTATCTCTGGATGGCAAAGTATGTGAGAAGAGTAATGTTTAAGAAGTCTGGAAAGGTAGAAAGTAAAGGTCTTTGAATGTCAAACATAAGATTTTATATTTGATTCTGGAAGTGATAGAGAGCCACTGGAATTTATTGAATGAGAAACCAAGGAGTGATGTCTTCATAATCTTAAAGAATACCTGAAACAGTCTCCAAAGTTGGTATAAATGCACTAATGTTCAACATCAATTGTTAATCAATTCAACCATTTTGGAATGCAATTTGAAATTAGGCATGTAAAACTTCAAAATTATTCAAATTCCTTGATCTATATATTTGTCTATTGGTTTTATAAACCATCAAGGGTACCAACATTAAGAATAAAATATTTTTTAAAGAGGGAACAAATTATTTTGCTGATAATTGGAGAATGGCTAAACAGAGTATAGTGCATATATGTAATGGAATATTGCTCTACCAAAAAGATACACATATGAAGAATACAAAGAAATATGAGAAGACTTCATGAAGTGATATGGAATAAACAAAGCAAAAATAAAAGTCCAATGTGTACATTACAACTCTAGGAAAAAAAACAAATTTTAGATTTGAAAAAAATGGGAAACATTCAGTGTAGCTTAAAAACATACATCTTTTTTAAAAATAAAGGATGAGGTTGCATGTACTGTGTCAAAATCCTCATGTGTTCTTTGATTTAACAATTTTAGGGACTTTACATTGGGGGAATTCAATTGGAATCAAGATGAAAATTTATTTGATTTATTACCAATAATTTGAAAAAAATAGCAAAAACAAAAGAACAGAGATGGCTCAGGAGAGCAACTCAAAGCATCAAAAAGAAGTTTTAGGGAGACAGATTTGTGATTGATGTAAAGAAAAATTTCTTTCCAGTTAAAGCTGTCCAACAAAATAGAATAGCTTGATGATGAATTCACCATTACTAGAAGTCTTCAAGTGAAAACCAAATGTCAGCTCATCAGGAATGTTTTCCTATTTAGATTCCTAAACTAGATGCCTTCTGAGTTTCCTCTGATCATATGATCATAGACTTGGAAATCAAGGAAAATCTACATGTCATCAGTCCAACAGTTTTCATTTTATAGATGAGGCATCTGAGACTTTAAAAGTTTAAATGATTTACTCAAGATAAAACAAAAAAGTACCAAATGTGACATTTGAATGCAGGTCCTCCAATTTTAAGTTGATCATATTCTATTCCACAACACACACACAGACTGTATGTGGTAGAGGGAGAAACTACCTTAATTAGATCCATCAAAATATAGAAATAAAATTATTCTGGTATTTTTGCTTGCAATTGTAATCTTCTTGGACAGGATTAAGTCTTAAAGAAAAAGTGCTTAAATGTAAGCTTTTTTTATTTCTTGGAAAAACTTGGGACACACACATAGTATTTTATTCTATGAGTTCCTTTGTCTTCATCTAATCTTGCTTGCCAATATAGATTGTGGTTTTTATTCAGAGGCAATGTGGAGTAGTAGAAAGAGCCTTGATTTTGGAATCAAAATACTTAGATTCAGATTCTGGTTCTTGCAAAGAGCAACAACAGCAAGTCAATTCAGCTCTCCTTGTTTTCCTTAGTTGCAAAGGATGCATAATAATATCTTCACGATCTATCTCATAGGGTTATAAAAAGTAAGATGTAAAATTGAGTAAACTACAAAATAAATAATAGAGATTAAATAAAAGTGAAATATAAAATTGAGTTATGAAATAAATAATAAAGATATAAATAATAAAGTAAGATATAAAATAAGATGAGTTTTGAATTATTGTAAATGTGAGCTACTTAGTAGCTAAATAACATATTTCTATTCCAAGAATATGCCATGCCTTCTTATGGGACACATTGTATATATTAAGTTGTTTTCATAAGCATATATTCCTGATTCAATGCTGATCTTTTAGCAATTTGGCATTTTTACATTTTCTGGTTTATGATGAGCCCCTTGGGGCAGAAGACCACCAGGCATGTCTAAGGAAGGGTGGACTGTCCTAAATAGGAACCACAAGATGACTCATTTTCCTTGAATTTAATGTTGTTAAATGATAGATCAAGACTCCAAGGTCATGATATTTCTTCATTTGGGAGGTGGGAGGGGGAAGGAGGAGGAGATAGTGCAATGACATAAACACTGAAAAACTCATTATTAACAAATTATCATTGTCACTAAAAGATAACAAAACTATTCAAAATGGACCACTTTTTTTGTTCTTTATTGGCCACAGGTTGCTCACATTGCTTTATAGCCTGCTATAGTTGACACTGTACTGTTCCAGGAGTCTGGAGACCTAAGTTCTATTCCTGGCTCTGTGGGGTGACCTTGGTCAACTCAGTGTTATTCTTTCTTCTCAGTTCCAATCTGAGAATGAGGTCCATGACTTACTTAGCTTTAAATTCCTATGCAGGCACTTAATGTTTGATGAATAAATAAATTACTTCTCTTTGGATTATAATAGCTATATATCATCCTCTTTTTTTTTCTCTTCCTTTTCCTGGTAAGGCTTTCTTGGCTAATTTCTGCATATCAGGGTGACATTGGAGCAGCTGCAGATGTGAATTGCAGGGTATAATTTGGCCTCTTAGTGGGTGCTTCCGCAAGGAGGATGACTGCTGACTAAGTGACCCAATTGAATTCCATCTTCTAATGAAATCATCCCACCAAAATGAGGACAGATGCAAAATCAGTCTTATGGTCCCAGAAATGGCCTTAGCATTTCTGTTTAAAGTTTTTCATCTTTTGCTTATTTGGGTAACATCAGTCACTCAGGAATGGAAGAATTCAAAGTCTTCCATGCCCTAAAATATATAACAATGCCACCTAAGGCTTATGTAGAGTCCTGCAATTTCTAAAGTTACTCATATTTATTGCATCATCTCATTTGCACTTCAAATTAATATATCTCCCCCACTACACACACAAACATACACACACACCTGTCTCTGAAAGTAAAGGTGCTCAGTTAATTTTCTGGCTCTATCCATTTTCAATCCTCCCATCGAGTCACTGGCCAGCAACTTCAGCAACCCTTTAATCAGTGGAATGATTGGTAATTAGTACAGGATCTTGTACAGTGTGGGAATCTTGAGAAGAATGCCCTTCTTTACTGCTTGTACTTCCTTAGCATTCATTCATGCCTTAATCAGTCTTTCTCTATTGATCATGAAGCTTTCATGGAATTGTAAAGACAACAAATGCTAATAAGAGTTCTGAAAATGGAGACACTGTGCATGAGAACAATCAAGGAAGGATTCAAAGAAAACATAGGGTTTTAGCTGAACCTTAATGGGTAATGATATTCAGAGGCAGAGAAGGGGATATCCATCAAAGTGCGAGTGATATGAGCAATGATAGTTAAGTAAAAATGTCACATCTGTGTTTCAGAGATGGTGAAGGGCTCCACCTGACAATGTAAATGGGACTGTAGAAAACCTTTGCACTCAGATGGCTCTGGAGGGGAAAGTGAGGCAGGTGACTTGCACAGTCCTCCCTCACTTAAATTCAATTCATTTGCATATCATAGGATCACCTTCTATTGACATAATCTCTTCAAGAATGAAGGACAAACAGCAATAGAAAAAAAAAGAAAAAAACTATTTCTTTTTTAATGGTGGACTGATGATCAAATTACCTTAATAACAATTTCACATAAAAAAGAACATCTATTGCCTATAATACTGAATTGAATGTTGTCCATTAGGAAATGTTCTGGGGTCTGCCTACAACTTTTCTAGGACCTATTTCTGTTCTCTGTCTCCTCTCACAAAGTACTCTGTTTTACATCTCTGATGAATGCACTTAAGTAGTTAATGTATATATCCAGTTACCTATGTTTGTGTATGTCAGTAAATGTTTAACAACTAGCTCTTGGAGTGGAGGTTGGGAAGGGAGAAATGTATTCATAATATCATTTTAAATTTAATTATGAACATTTTATTATATATAATCATTAGCATTTTCTCCATTGCTTTCTTAAGTCTAGACAGTCAAAAATATCAACAACAATAAATTCACTGTTGGTTTATAGCTTTACCAGTTTCTTTCAAGTATTTTTTTCAATTTCTATAAAAAAACCAATTTTTAAAATTCCTTTAAAAAATTTCTGAGCTCCAAATTCTTATTCTTCTCCTCTTTCTTTGACAATTTCTGAGGTTCAAATGTTCATACTGAAATTTTAACTATTCACCTTCCCTAGATAGAACCAGCTCCAATACACTCTTCCCCTCCAGATGATGTTTCCTATAGGCAAGAGTTATGTCTTATCTAAACCTTGTATCATCCCCAGTATCTGGCACAGTACTCTACATAGAAGGCCCTAAGTAAATATCCATTGAATGAATGACAAATTTTGGAAGACCACTAATGACTTTTTTTTACTCCTGAAGTTTTTTATCTTTTGAATATCTATAACTCTGAGAAATGTACAGAGAATAGTCACTGGTAAGCAGTTCCAAAGAGAGAAGGTTGTACCAAGTAGGGAGAATGTTCAACCTGAAACTTTTACTCTTTTGAGAATTTTTTGAAAGAAAGAAAAGAAGAAAGGAAGGAAAGAAGGAAGGAAGGAAGGAAGGAAGGAAGGAAGGAAGGAAGGAAGGAAGGAAGGAAGGAAGGAAGGAAGGAAGGAAGAAAGGAAAGAGAGAGAGAAAATGAAAAGAGAGGGAGGAACAAAGAAGAAAATACACATATACATATGTGCCTCTGTACATATCGTAGCATGTTTCAAAGGGTGAGTTGCATTTAGGAAGGAATATCATCAAGGATATCTATATATATCTATATGAATATATATGTATATATAGGAAATTAGATGGGCTGCTTATAGTGAAGGATATAATCTGAATGTTGCAATAGAATGAGCAAAATGTTGTTGTTAATGATAATGATAATGAATCATTTCAGTTGTGTGACCCTATTTTTCTTTGTGACCCTATTTAACATCTTGGCAAAGATGCTGGAGTGGTTTGCCATCTCTCTCTTCACCTTATTTTACAGATGAGGAACTGAGGCAAACAGGGTTAAGTGACTTGCTCAGGGTTACTCATCTAATAAGTTTCTAAGGCCAGATCTGAAATCAGGTATTCCTTATTCCAGGCCCAGTTGTCCTGAGTTGCATGTGGAAAGAAACACATGCAACAGGGATGCACAGGACCAGGAAAGTAGATGGGCTGCTTATGTAATGAAAGTGAAGGATAACAATTTGAGTGTTGCCCTGAAATAAACAGAATATTAGAACATTCAAAAAGAGGAATCAACAAAGTGCTGTGAATTTGGAGTAAAGGACTTAATTTAGATCTCACTTAATCTAAGTCTTATTTTCCTCATCTATAAAATTAAAGTATTATACCTGATAATGCTTAAGGTGCTTTCCACTTCTAAATCTAAAATTCTCTGATCCTCAGACCTCTTAAATTTATTATGAATAGTCTAGTACACTTTATGGACAGGACTGGAAGTATAATTCCATAAAATTAAAGGACATGGATGGCATGGGATCTGCATCGGTGCCTAGAGAAAAAACATTCTTAGATGCAAAATCTGCCTTGGGAGCCCTGCATTTTGAAGAGCCCTGCTGACATATGTGATGTGATTGAGGTACCAAATGATGTGTTTTGTAGAGTAGATGTGATTTAGGAGAGCACCAAATGTTGGGGCTTAGTCATGTGAAGAATTCACAATGGCTATTCTCTTTGAAAAAAGATAGCTTTATTTAGAAGAGATTATAGACAAAATGAAGAGTAAAATAAACACCAGGAGTAGTAAATATGAAATAGAGTTGGGAGAACATATAGCAAGAAAGGGGTTTTAATAATTAACGATGGAGCTAATTCAACCAGGAAGCAGAAGACTGGGGGAAAAAATTTTATATCCAAGATTTCTGATAAAGGATATAGAGAGAATTGACTCAAATTTATAATACAAGCCATTCTCTAACTGATAAATGGTCAAAGGATATGAACAGACAATTTTCAGACAAATAAATTAACACCATTTCTAGTCATATGAAAAAGTGGTCTAAATCACTATTAATTAGAGAAATTAAAATTAAGAAAACTCTGAGATACCACTTCATATCTCTCAAGTTAGCTCAGATGACAGGAAAAGATAATGATGAATGTTGGAGGGGATGAGGGAAAACTGGGACACTAATACCTTATTGGTAGAGTTGTGAACTAATCCAACCATTCTGAAGAATAATTTGGAACTATGCCCAAAGGGCTATCAAACTGTGCATACCTTTTGACCCAGTAGTGCTGTTACTGGGCCTATATCCCAAAGAGATCATAAAAAAAGAAAAATGACCCACATGTGCAAAAATGTTTGTGGCAGCCCTTTTTGAAGTGACAAGGAACTGGAAACTGAGTGGATGCCCATCAGTAGGGGAATGACTGAATAAATTCTGGTATATGAGTGTGATGGAATATTATTGTTCTATAAGAAATAATCAGGAGGATGATTTCAGAGAGGCCTGGAGAGACTCACATGAACTGATTTTAAGTGAAGTGAGTAGAACCAAGAGAACATTGTATACAGCAATAACAAGCTTATGCGATGATCAATTCTGATGTGGGTCTTTTCAACAATGAGGTGATTCAGGCCAGTTCCAATAGACTTGTGAAGGAGAGAACCATCTGCATCCAAAGAGAAGACTATGTGGATCACAAAAGAGCATTTTTACCATTTTTGTTGTTGTTTACTTGCCTGTTTTTTTCTTTCACATTTTCCCCCTTTTGACCTAATTTTTCTTGTACAGCATGGTAAATGTGGAAATGTGTGTAGAAGAATCAGACTTGTTTAACCTATTGGATTATTTGCTGTCTGAGGTGAGGGGAGAGAAGGGAAGAAAATTTTGGAATACAAGGTCTTGCAAGAGTGAATGTTGAAAACTATCTTTGCATATAATTTGAAAAATAAAAAGTTATTATTATAAAAAACTAATTAATGATGGAAAAGACAAGTTCTCTTGTGGAACTCACAAATAATCAGGAGAAAGGAAATACTCCATGAAGTTGGAGTGAGCCCTTACTTGGCAGCACTCTAAAAGACTTACTTAGCTATAAGGAGAAAGACACCATACGACATGGTATGGGGATGAGAGGAGAGATACCATGTGGAATGGGGGAGGAGGGAGGACACATTCACGCCATTGTCAGGAAGCATTGACCCAAAGAGGTTCAGTAAAAATGGCATGGGCCATAGGCAAATTTACAGGGAAAATTTAACCTCAGATATATGACTGGGATTTTTGACAAGACATAGCAAGGTGTCTTGCTTTCCCCATAGAAGGTGAGCCTCAGGGGTTTGACATAACTTGGATTTCTGACTGTATGACCTCCACAGAGGATGGGAATCATAAGGCTAAACTGATCTCTATCAGACCTTTTTTCCTGCCTGCCCCAGGGAACAATGCTCTAGTCTCTCTCTGTCAATTGTATCCAGTTATTGAGGACCTCATCATTTGTACAAAAAAGCATTAAGATAAAATGAAATGTGCAGAATAAAATCAAATAATTATGATTGACTTCCACAACCATGAGAATATTTTCTTGTTTATATGGGTTATATTTTATGGAAGACGGCAATCTCTAAATGCTAATTAAATTAGCTAATTTTTCTAGATTCCGTGGTGGAAGGGTGAAAGTGTGGGCCTGGGTAGATTACCACAGTATGGGAAAAAATCCTCATTCATAAATAAGGTGGATGGTTGCCACATCTTTGCATGTAACAAGCTCAGTTCCTCAAGGTCTCCACTCCCAGCTCCATCAAGATAAATGATTGAGGCTTGTTCAAACACTTTAATTCATTCTTCTCCACCCTCTGAAACCACTGGAGGAGGGAGGGAAGTGAAATCCTCAGTCTGGGGCCATCCTGGATAAGGAGATACACCTAAGAGGTGGGATCATGTGCCACAGAATGAGTTGCTGCAGAGCTGTTCCTTTCCCAGGACACTAGGGAAATGACCTTTTAAGAGATTTTCAAATTCCTCTGTATGGATTGGACATTGGGGATTTTCTAGACAACTGTAGGATGAGGCAGGGAAGCTCAGAAAAGGTCTAATGATACCATGTTGCTTTCCTTCCACTTTCCATGGAAAGGACCAGGTATTCAATGGAGACATCATCATCATCATTAATTACCATCACCACTACATCTACATAATGCTTCAGGGTCTGCAAAGTAATTTATCCATCACTTTTCATTTAATCCTCATAACACCCTTTGAGTTAGGTGCCATTATTATCCCCATTCTACAGATGAGGAAAGCAAGGACAAGAACTATTAAATGTGTCTGTGTTTACACAGTTATCGGGTGTCTGATTTGAACTTTGGTCTTGCTAACTCTTAAGTCCAGCACTCTCTCCAATGTGTCACCTAGATCAGACATCTAATTTATTATCCTTATAACCTCAGAAATAATAGTAAATTTGGATTTGAAAACGTCTCTATTCTCTATTGCTTTGGAAGTCAGGAGGGGAAATAGAAGTAATGGGTATAATCTGCAAAGATTTCGATTCAAATACAGAAGTGTTAAAAGGCAGCTTGGCTTGGAGCTGGTTGGTCTCAATCACATGCTAACTGCATGACCATGAACAAGTCATTTAAATTCCTATTGCCTTAAGACAGTGTTTTCTAAATTATTTCGACATTGTACTCATCAATTAAAAGGTTGTTTATAAATTATATGTGTGTGCTACTGTACTGCTGAGGTTACTGAGACACAGTCAGACACTCCCTGTACAGGGCCACCAAAATGATGGGGTTAGCCGCCAAATGATAGAGTACAGGGTGATAATCCAAAATATATTGAGGTAATGGGCTAGTGTTGTGTATTGTCTCGAAATAATTTGTAGGCTTAGACCTTCTCCAAATCAAGGGACAAAGATTTTATTATGCTGCTAAAAGTGAGCTAACTCCATATGGGGTTTTAGCAAAGAAAGGGGTCTTTGGCAATTAACAAAGGACCCAAGATGCCATTAAGGAGAAAAGGCTATGAAGGCTTGGCAAGTGGGAAATTACACCATTGACTGGAAAACTAAATTTCTAAAAAAAAAAAAAAATTTTTTTTAACAGGCTACTGAGGAAGGATAACTTTGGGGTTGACATCATAACTTAGCTTTCTGATTGGATACATTTATGATGTTTTTTGTTATGATGATTTTGTCAATGCAAAGAATTCAGCTAAGGATTCTACCAGAGACTTCCACCAATTGGGGTTATAATAAAGTCCACTTCAAGTACAAAAAGCCTAATCAAATCTAAAGATCCACTTATCCTATCAGGTCCATGGGATTTTCCTCTGGGAGTAGCTAGGCTTCCAGATTGTTTACAGTAATTCAAACTATCTCTGTCAATGCCCACTTGGCTATCAAAGAACCTCATAAGTACTATTACTTTATGAAATAAAGATTAAATAGATATTTAAAAAGAGATTAAGGTAAACAATTTTAAAATATTTTGTTTTATTTATTAATAGTACAAAACCCTTTTTGCTCTTTCTAAAATATTAATTTTTAGTAAGAACAATGTGCTTAAATATACATTATTATTAATTTAAAATTCTGTATATATGTCCTGGCAGATAGGAGAAACATAATAATAATTGCATTAAGTAATTAATTATGTAGTTAATTTGATTTACATAATTGGCCAAATTGAAAGATATGTTAAAAAAATCAATAATAGGTCATAAATCAATGAAATATATTAATTTGAGTAATCACTTTTAAGATAGGGATTGAATCTGTGAGTTCACTGGCATAGGAAATTCCAACATTAGGAAATTCCTTCTACCAATGAGGACCCGCATCTCTTCTGCAATTTATGGACTTAGTGTTGTCTAGAGTATAGAGAAATAATGACTTCCCCAGGATCAGGACCTAAACTGTATGTATCGGAAGCTGGACCTGAAAGTCAGGTATTCCTGGCTCCCAAACCAGCTCTCCATTACTCTTCTACACTGCCTTTGATCATTTTTTACTGTTTTTTATATGGTTTTCCTAATGGACTTGTTTTAATGCATATTTTGTTTGAAATTATGTAATAATACTATTACATTTTGTTTGTATATCTAAGTTCATTCAATTATATTCAGATAACAGAAGAAGTAGATATTCTCTAAGATCTATTTGTCATCTCCTGGCTCTGTACATTTCTGTAATCTCTCTTCCCCACCTGGAATGCATTTCTCCTCATTGTATGTCTGACAAAATCTTCTTTCCCCCAAAGGGTAAACTTAAGTACCATCTTCATTAATCCTAATTGTAAATTCTTTTCCCCCTAAATTTTTCTTAAGCTCTTTGTACATTGATCTTGAATTCATCATAACCTGTCCTGAATTATAGTTATTTGTGTACAGAATTGTATCTTTATCTTTGTAGTGTCAGTATATTTTAAGTTTTCTAAGTGTTAGGTATTGTCCGAGGTGCTGGAAATATTAATACAAAAGTTAAAACAATTCCTGTGTTCAAGGGAACTTCCATTATGCTGGTGCTGGGGAGGAGGATGCAAAACAAAGAACACAGAGAAAGAAAATGGGATGTCATGTATGGGGAAAATAAAGTGTTGTTAGAGTATTTATTGCTTGAGGGGGAAAAAAATGTGTCATCAGTCTGGAAAGATAAGATAGAACCAAACTGTAAATGGCTTGGAATACAAGCAGAAGACTTTATATTTGATCCTAAGACATTAGAAAGCCATGGAAGCTTCCTTTTGAGAAAGCAATGAGAAACTTTGGGCAGTTTGGGAATAAGATGGGCCATCATTGTATAAATTGTTTTCTTGAAATATCTGATGAATGCTGTCTCCAACAAACAGAAAAATGAGGTGGAGGGGAAGGAGATTCACTCTTTAACCCATTGGTGCTCTCAAATACTACATGAAATTGTAACTTGAATAATAGTATTGACAACTATGATAATAATACAAACTCAATTATCTTGCCTCTATGCAAGTCAGTGTTTTAAATCATAATACTTCCTATGAAAAGGTGAATAGTATAAGCTAATTATTCTAAATCTTCATTGATAAATTGGCATACCTCACATGGGTCCAAGAATGTTGCAACTTTTTTTTTCAGGCCAGTATTTGCCAAAAAAAAAAAAATAATAATATATATATATATATATATATATATATATATATATAGCGCCTAAGACCCCCCAAATATTCTAAAGATATCCCTGGATTAGAGAATACACACAAATAGGAGAGTGAATCTATAATCAGTCAACCAGAATTTGTTAAGTGCTAACTATATGCTAGGAAATGTGTTAATCAATGGAGATATTAAAAAACCAAAAACATAATCCCCAAAAACAAAATGCTCGTCCAAGATTTCCCATTTTAAGAGGGAAGACAACATACAAAGCAGTAGAAATAGAAAGCAATTTAAAAGGAAAGGCATTCACAGGGTTGGGAGAAAGCCCAAGAAAAGTGTCCTGCAGAAAATAAGATTTTAACTGATTTTTGAAAGAGACCAATGAAACCAGAAGACAAAAGGTCATGTACAAGGAACAAAAAGGAATCAGTATTGCTGGATCCTAGAGTATGTAAGGAGTCTCGAGCAACAAGATTAGAAAGGTAGGAAGGGGCAAGGTCATGTAGGACTTCAAAAGTCAGACAGGATTTTTTTTTATTTGGTCCTGGATGTAATAGGGAGGCATTGGACTTTATTGCACAGTGAAATAGTATAGTTAGAACTAGAAAAATTACTTTGAAAGCTAAATGGAGGATAGATTGGACTAGAAAAAGATTTGAAGGAAGGAGACCAACCAAAAGTTTATTGCAATAGACTAGGAGAAGGTTAGAAGGACCTGCACCTGATCAGTGACTGTATGAGTGGAGAGAAGAATGTTATAGAAGAGATATGAGAATAGAAATGACAAAACTTGGCAACAGATTGGATATATGGAATAAGGAGTTAAGGAAGACACTAAGCTTGTGAATCTGAGTGACTGGGAAGATGATGCAATCCTCAATAGTAATAGGAAAGGTTAGAAGGAGAAAGCGTTTGGGAGGAAAGATAATGAGTTCTGATTTAGACATGCTGAGTTTGAGATGTTTGTGGTATTTCTTGTTTGAGATATCTGATAGGTGGTTGGTGATGCAAGACTGGAGGTCAAGGGAGAGGTCTGGCTAAATGAATATGTTTGTGAATCATCTGCACAGAAATGATCATTAAACTCCTGGGAGTTCCCTATACAAGATCACTAGAGAGGGAAGAGAAGAGAACCAAGGACAGACCTTTAGAGGTCACTCAAGGTTAATGATCATGTACTGGAGGAAAATCCAACAATATAAAACTGAAGGACCAGAAGAGGGCAGTGTCACAAAAACTTAGAGAGAAAAATATGCAGAAGAGGATGATCAATATTGTCGAAGTTGCAGAGAGATGAAGAAAGATGAGAGTTAGGAAAAGGTCATTTGATTTGCAATTAAGAATCAGTTTATATCTTAGTTTTAAAAAAGGACAATGCCAAGGAATGTCCAATTTGCCAAACAAATATTCTCATTTTACACGCCAGCAATGTTCTGCTTAAGATTCTGAAAGCTGGGCATCAGCAATATGTGAACCAAGAATTACCAGAAGAGCAGGCTGATTTTCAAAGAGGCAAAGGAACTAGAAAGAAATTGCCAACATTTGCTGGATGATGGAAAAAGCAAGGGAGTTCTTAAAAAAAAAAAAATCTATTTCTGTTTCATTGACTACACTAAAGCCTTAGATTATGTGGCTCACAACAAAATGTGGCAAATCCTCAAAGAGATGGGAGTACCAGATCATCTTACTTATCTCTAGGGGAAACCGCATGAGAGCCAAGAGGTAACTGTTAGGACTGAAACATGGAGCAACTGATTGGCTTAAGATTGGAAAAGGAGAACAAGGTCACATATTGTCACCTTATTTATTTAATTTATATGTAGGGTGCATCATGCAAAATACCAGGTAGATAAATCAAAAGCTAGAATTATGGTTGTCAGAAGTAATATCAACAATCTTAGATATGCAGATGATACCATTCTGATGAGAGAAAGTAAAGAGGAATTAAGATAAGGGTGAAATAGGAGAGTGTAAAAGCTGGCTTGAAGCTCCACATTAAAAAAAAAAACAAAAAACCCCAAATCCTAAGATCTTGGCAAGATCAAAAGAAAATGGAAGCAGTGAAAGATTTTATATTCTTAGGCTCAAAGACCACTGTGGATAGTGACTGCAGCTGTGAAATTAAAAGATGCTTACTCCTTGGAAAGAAAATGATAGCAAATCTACAGAGCCATACTACAAACGCAGAAATAACACCTGATTGGCAAAAGTCTATTAAAAAGGTATTGTTTTTCCAGTAGCAATGTATGGCTGTGAGAATTGGACTATAAAAAAAGCTGAGTGCCACAAGATCTATGCTTTTAAATTGTAGTGTTGGAAGAGACTTTTGAGAATCCATTGGACAATGAGCCTAGAACTGGACAAGGAAGAAATTTACCTGAAGTGTAATTGCTAGAGAAATACATCATTTGCTAACTTCCTGTTTTAATTAATTATTCTTATTAATTAGGTACTAAGTTTGATTGTTTCTATGCTGCATAAGAACTTTAGGGTTATCAATGTCCTTTCAATTTTGGCATCCTGAGACAAAGCCATAATCAGGATACCATAATTATGATTCTGAAAGGTTTCTGGGGGCCTGGACTCTATGACAAAAGAGAATTGGGGAAAGAAACTGGTGGTGTAGAAAGTGTTTAGCCTGGAGTTAAAAAAAAGACTTAAGATGGGATTTGATTCTTTCTATAATTTTTGTTGTTCAGTCATTTCAGTCATGTCTGATGCTTCATGACCCCATTAGGGATTTTCTTGCAATGATGCTGGCATGGTTTGTCATTTCCTTCTCCATTCTTCTATAATACAGAACACTGACTTTGAAATCAGATGATCTGGGTTCAAACTCCAACTGCTATTAACTGTGTCTTTGAGAAATCACAACATATCTACTCCATCTCTCTTCCCCTGAATTTTCTCATTTGTAAAATGAGGATAAAAATAATAATGTTCATGTATATAACATTTGAAGGTTTGAAAAATGCTATATAAAACATGATTTTATTTTACTCTCATAGCAACTGAGGAAGGTACTTTTCTTTTTCTTTTTAATAGTATTTTATTTTCCCAAATACATGCAAAGATAATTTCAACATTCACCTTTACAAAACATTGTATTCCAAATTTTTCTCTCTCTTTACTCCCCTCCCCAAAACAGTATGCAATCTGACAGGTGCAATTCTTCTAAACAATTCTCATATTCGTCATGCTGTGCAAAGAAAAATCAAATCAAAAGGGGGAAAAATGAGGAAAAACAAGCAAACAAATAATGACTTTAAAAAAGATGTAAATAATATGCTTTGATCCATAGTTCTCTCTATGGATGCAGATGACACTTGAGGAAGGTGTTTTTAAAGAAGTGGCTTGTCTGTAATCACACATCTATGAAGTATCTGAAACCAGTCTTTCCCAGGTTTTCTTGATTCCAATTCCAGCCTGTTATTGACTATGCCATGCTAAATCTTGTATTGGTGTTTTCACAGATTAATGGACTTATTGTGAAGAAATCATTTTAAACCCTAAATAATATGTAAATGTTGTTATTATCATATTTCTATAGCCTGTCCTTGATCTGTATTTTTGTCTTTAGTCACCTAATCTAGTCCAGATGTCAATATTTTCTTTGGACCAGCTGGTTCAAATTGTAGTCCAAAAAGATTATAAGTCTGTACTGCAGCCTTATTAAACAGAGTGAAAAGACTGGGGTCTTTTGAGCCTGTTATTGTATTTTCTTGTCATAATGGGCATTTGGCTGATCCATAGGGATAGCTATTTCCACATCAGAGAATCATTTGACCACATCTACAGGTCTCCAGATGTTGATTTATCTGCCATCCTAGACCAACCATAGTGACTTAAAGATTTTAATTTACTTCCAAACCAGCTTTGGAAATCTAAGAAATGCAATAGTCAAGAAAATATTCCTCAAGACATGGACTGAGAGACAGTCACTCACTCCAGGAATATATTCTTTATCAAGGTTCATTAACCCAGATGTTGCTGAAAGAAGAGTGTCAGATGCCAGTATAGATTAGGCAAATTTCCATAAAATCAATTTACAGACAATTTACTTTCTCTTCTTTCTTGTGAAAAATGAAAAAAGATTCAGGTTATATCCAAGGATCACTCAAGAAATCAATCAATCCTTTTATTCATTTTAAATCTTTGTGAATCAGTCGCTTTATACATTGCCCTAGGTATTACAGGTAAGAGCCAAGGATAAATAGGAAATTGTAGTCTCAGTCTCACAGTTTTGTACTAAGATAACACATATACATAAATAAACATAATATAAATTCCTCTTATAGGTAAAACTCTAGGAAAAGTTGTTTATACTTGCTTTTTCCACTCTCTTACTTCCCATTTACTTCTCAGTCCTTTACAATCTAGTTTCCAATGCCACTCAAGTGCAAATACTCTCTCCTTAGTTTCCAGTGATCCCATTAACTACTAAACTGTTGGTTTATTGCCTAGTTTTTATCCTACTTGACTGACTTTCCTGTCACTATAGACACTATTGAGTATCTCCTCCTCTTATATACACTTTCCTCTTTTGATTTCTATAATGTCACTCCCTCCTGATTCTTCTCCTTCCTATATTATTGCTCTTTCTCAGTCCTTTTTCCTAGATCATTACCCACATCTTGTCCTCTATGCATAACTGTTCCCAAGGTTCTGTGCTGGGCTGCATTTTTTGACAGTCTGGTAAAGCTTATGGACTTCTCAGAATAATGTTTTAAAATGTATAAAACAAAATGCATAAGATTACAAATGAAACCAATTATGATGAAATAAAGTTATTACAATATTTTTTAAATTAAATTTGTGGATCCCCAGTTAAATGCTCTTGTTCTACACAATTAATTCACATATATATGTATATGCATGTATGTATACATACATATATACACTCACATATATAAGCTCACACATATGTGTGTATATGCATATTGTATATATGTGAGCATGCATGTGGGGGGTGGGGTGAGTGTGTCCAATTTCCTATTTATCCTTGAGTCTTACCTGTAATACCTAGGGCAATGTATAGAGCAACTGATTCACAAAGAGTGTGTCCAAAATGGACACTATTGTTTTCTTCTATCGTCATTGTCTTCTCCCCTAAACCTGTCCCACCTCTAAACTTACCTATTTTGTGGAGAGCAACCAGATATCAACCTTATCCTCAATTCTTCCCTTCATATAGGTAATCAATTGTAATATTCTTTTCTCTAAAATTTAATGTTCTCTGGGAGCAGGTTTCTTGGGGGGCTTCTGGGAGCAGCCTTCGTTTCAGCTCAGAGTAATCACCCCAAATGCAGCCAGGAGTTAAAGTCCAAATCCTTTATTGTTTCTTTTTAAGTCTTGTCTCCTTCCTTGGGCCAGTTAGCTTTCTTAGAGGCCTATCTCTCTCCTTGGTTCTGAGAGCTCCTGTTGCTAGTCCTTTGCCTCTGCCACCTTCAGCCTGTAGCTTCCTCCAAATGAGCTTCTAGTGGGCTTGTGTGTCTGTCCCTGAGAGCTTCTTGCTGATATGCTGTACACTGAGTACACACCAATCATTATATCACTGGGAAACCATTATTTGTTGTAGGATTAAATCATTGTCTCCTCAATTCCACTTAGTACCTTGTTTCAAGTTCTGGCCCATAACATCTCCTTGTAGGATCATAACAATCAATTACTAAATCTCATTATTACCTCCACATCTCTCCCAATGTCCTTTTCTTTATACTCATGCTCCCATTTCCTCCAGTTGGGCTCCCATTATCCAGCCTTTGATATTCAATAGCTATTGAATTCTACTGATAGTTCAATAGGTATTGAACTAAGAACTTCCTAACTCATTCTTCTCTTTTTAATCTCTCCTTTTTCCAATCCAACTTCCATACTGGTGATAAAATCTTCTTAGACACAGATAGATCCTACCATACCATCCCCTGCTCAAAAATCTTTAATGTTCCTTATTACCTCTAGGGCACAAAGTCTTCAGCCAGTTTTTTAAAAGCCCTCCCTCAATCTGGCTGCAGAGTATCTTTCCATATTTCAAATCTTATCTTCCTCCCTTTATGCACTCTTTATTCCAGATGAACTGAATTTAAGAGAGTTAAGCATGGTGAAGTGGATAGAGTACTGGGTTTAAAATCAGGAATATCTAGATTCTCAGCCTCCATAAGACATTTACTAACTGTGTGACTCCGGGCAAATCATTTAATTTCTCTGAACTTAAAAACTGTTTCTAAAACCTGAAATTCAATTTAGTTGAAACTATTTCCATAAAACCTACTAGCTAACTGTCTTTTTTCCAATTTTCTTGTAAGTATTTACTTGATATTTAGGCATATTTTACCTCCATCAAGCCAGTAGAATAGAAGCTTCTTGAAGGCAAAGACTACTTAAAAAAAAAATTATTCCCAGCCTCTAAAAATAGTACTTTGCTTATAGTAGGTACTTAATAAATGTTTAATTGGAGGAAGTGATCTTATGAGATCATAGAGAGGAATGGGAAATATGGGAATAAAGAAAAAATTTATTGAGAAAAAATTTATATGCAGAACAGTGCTCTTGGAACTAGAAGAAAAATAAAATTTAGATAAAATATAGCAGTTGGTTTCAGGGAGATTTTAGTTTAATAGTGGAATAAAACAAACCCAGATGATTACTACAACATTATAAGTGTCCTGGAAACACATGAAATAAGCTGCCAGGTGAAGGAAGTGGGAAGAGAGAGTCTTCCCAGATCTAAGTTGTTACTATTTGGGCCATGGTATCAGTGTGGGGTAAATTCCATTTAGATTTTAAAGACTGAGTAGGAATTTAACAGGTAAAGAAGGAAGAAAGAGAATTTGATTAATAGGGAAAACTGTTAACAAAAACATAAAAGCAGGAGAGAATAATGTATGTTCCAGATTCCTGGCTAGCTTAAGAGGAAACAGTTTTGGTTTTTTTTTTTTGTTGTTGTTGTTGTTGTTTTTGTACCTTAAGCTTGTTTCATAAGTCCAGTCCTAGATTTCTTGAGAAAAATAGATATGGTTGGTCAGTCAAAAGCATTTATTAAGCACCTTCAATGTGCTAAGTTTCAGATCTTAAAGAATGTTGTTGGGGAAATCTAGTTGGAAAAATAACACTACCATATGTGATACAATTAAAGATTTATGATATTGTTCAGTTGTGTACAATTTTTCATGACTCCAATTTTGGAATTTTCTTGGAAGAGATATTAGAGTGTCTTGACATTTCCTTCTCCAGTTCATTTTACAGAGGAAACAGATTTGAATGATGAAGATGTCTTTAATTTCTAAGACTACTGCTCAAACCACTGCACCACTTTGCTACTCTTCACAATTCAAAGATAGAATAGTATATAAGCTAATTGTGTGTTATGAACAATAGATGGAAAAAGCCTTCTTTTATCCATTCTCCAAATAGAACCAGATTATTTTTTTTTTAAAAAACATATTTTTTAATTTAAAAAAATTTTTTATCATAGCTTTTTATTTACAAGATATATGCATGGGTAATTTTTCAGCATTGACAATTGTAAAACCTTTTGTTCCAATATTCCCCTCCTCCCACCCCCCTCCCCCAGATGGCAAGTAGACCAATACATGTTAAATATGTTAAAGTATATGTTAAATACAATATAAGTATACATATCCATGCAGTTATTTTGCTGCACAAGAAGAATCAGACTTTGAAATAATTATACATTAACATATTAAGGTCACTCTTCTGCTCAAAACCATCCAATGGCTCCTTATTGTTTACCAAGTAAAGTTCAAAATGATTAGCTTGATCAAAACCTTCAGTCCAACTCTCTTCCTTGCTCTATCAAATATTACTGTTCTTTATGTATTCTATGCTCCAGCAAAACTGTACTACTCATAGTCCCCATGACCCACACCCTGTGCTTTTCACAGTTGTCTCTACTAGTCAGTACTTTAGTAGCCTTCCTGCTCTGACTAAACAAAGCTGAGTAAGCCCAAAACTCCCCAGTCATCCAGCTGAAATAAAGTCTGTGCTTTCCCCAAAATTGGGGACTTTGAATATCAAGTAGGCACAAACCCAGGATAAGTCCCTGAACTCTGACCTACACACCAAGTTCCAGACTTCTCCCTCTTTTCCAATGACTAGTCCTTCCTGACCCAGATATTTGTTGTTGCTGTATTGTTTAGTCATTTCAGTTGTACCTGATGCCTCATGATCACATTTGGGGTTTTCTTGGAAAAGATGCTAGAGTGGTTTGCCATTTCCTTCTCCAACTCATCCTACAGATGAGGAAGCTGAGGCAATTGGGGGAAGTGACTTGTGAGGGTCACACAGTGTTTGAGGTCAGAATTGAACATAGATGAGTCTTCGGGATTCCAGACCCAGCGCATTATCTGCTGCCCCTCTAGCTGCTTCCAGGTACAACAACCCTATGAAAAACCCACTAGATGTTAGTATTCTTTGATGACCCCTTCCATCAGGTATCTCATTCAACTTGCCCTATTTCTCTCCTCCCTGATTGCCCTCTGCTATTGTGAGTATTCTCCCTCAATAAAGTTTGCTTGTTTTATTTTAACTCTGCTGGCTCTCGTCTTGTGCTATGTGGTTATGTCAAATTTTCTTTTCTGTTTAAAATCATTTAGCCATTGTCCAGGATGGGTACTAATGGGCTTAGCAGTCACCATAACTTCCAAAAGAAAGGCTTAGAGTTGGGGACTGAGGAACCCCATCATGTCTCTCTGACATTAGGACTGTGATATCAGCCCTAAAGAGCACATATCACTCAGTCTCTTCTTCTGGGCTACAAAAGAGATTGCTGAATTTTTCTTGCATTGTACCCTAGCGTCCTCAACCTAACTCAAACTACATTAATAGAACTCTGTGCCTGAAGTGCTGTGCCCTCTGCATTTCCTCTCCCACATGCTGGATTTCCACACAGCCTTTCAAAGCTAATTGAAACACCACCTTCACCTCTACCAAGGAGGTGATCTTGATACTCCCAGTTAATAACTATCCTCCCCACTAAAAGCCAAAGTCACTTTGCATTGTTACTATTGAGATGGAGCCATTATCTCATTGGTGTGGGTACTTTTTCCATCAGGGATGCAGTCTCCTCCATCTAGATATCTGGCTTCTTGTCCATGTCCCCCTCTAAATCCTCCACATAGAATCTTCATAGTGTTTTGGAAGTCTTCTCTATCTCTTGACTCTACATGGATGCCAATGGAATATTTGGTACTCGACTTGGGCACTTATGAATTATTTTGTATTAGAATTATTTTAAAGGTCTTGGTAATCTATAAGCAGGTGTTTAATAATTTTATCATTGACTGATTACTTGAAGGCAGGAGACTGTCATTTTTTGTACTTGTAGTTCCCTGGTTGCTGCTATGGTATTCATCACTCAGTAGGTATGTAATAAGTATTTCTTTTTTATTATAGCTTTATATTTACAAGATATATGCATGGTTAATTTTTCAGCATTGACCCTTGTAAAACCTTCTGTTCCAACTTTTCTCCTCCTTCCCTCCACCCCCTCCCCTAGATGGCAAGTAGACCCATACATCTTAAATATTAAAGTATATGTTAAATACAATATATATATGTGTATATATATACACACATATACATACAGGATTTTGCTGAACAAGAAAAAATAGACATAAGGCATAAATAACCTGAGAAGGAAATAAAAAATGCAAGCAGACAAAAACAGAGGGATTGGAAATGCTATGTTTTGGTTCATACTCATTTCCCACAGTTCTTTCGCTGGGTATAGCTGGTTCTATTCATTATTGAACAAGTGGAACTGATTTAGTTCATCTCATTGTTGAAGAGGGTCACGTCCTTCAGAATTGATCATCATATAGTATTGTTGTTGAAGTATATAATGATCTCCTGGTCCTGCTCATTTCACTCAGCATCAGTTCATGTAAGTCTCTCCAGGCCTTTCTGTGTAATAAATATTTCTTGATTAAACTGAAGAAGATAAGGGAGAGTTGAGTATTTAATTTCCTATTTAGTTGTATGTTATATGCCAACAATGTAGTAGAAAAAACACTGGATATGGAATTAGGGGATCTGGATACAGATTATGACTTGGCTATTTATTACCTATGTCACCAACTTGTTATGGGCCAGAACTCTGAACTTGAAATAAGGATTCTTACAAGGTACTTAACTAAGTGGAATTGATGAGACAACGGTTATCTAATTTAGCATGGTGCTTAATAGTTCTCTAAATTCAGTATGAAATAGATCATGATTGATCGATTGATCAATCAATATGACTGATTTCATCTTACAACAAATAATGGTTTCCTAATGATATAATGATTGGTTTATACTCAGTGTAGAGCATATAAACTAGGAGACTCAGCTACATTCTTTAAGAAGCAGAGAAGACAAAGGGGAACCAAAGAGAGAGATTCATTTGATCTTTGGTCAGGCTCTTGGTGGCAGGTTCTCTACCTTCATTTTCTCCACTGAAACCAAGACTGGGGAAGGCCTCAAAGAAAGCTGCCCAGCCCCAAGGCAAGGAGACAATAAAGGTTTTGGACTTTAACACCTGGCTGTTCTCGTGGTGATTACTGAACTGAAAAGAAGGCTGCTCCCAGAGACCCCAAGAAAACCGAACCAAAGAACATTATACCAACTCCCCTATCAGTTTCTTTAAAAGTGTAAAATGAAAGGGTTGGATCAAATCAGGGGTCCTTAAGTATGGTTCTTTGAATTTATTTTCCAAAATATCTTCAAAATTCATTTCAGCATAATTGGTTTCCTTATGAAGAAAAGAAAAACTCTTGAACTAAATGATCTGTAAGGATCCTTTTCATCTCCAAATCTATAATCTACCTGATAAATTCTCAATAACATTTGCTATTTGTTCATCTCCCAAGTGATCTAGTAACCACCTGAAATAAAAAATCGAGTGAAAACCCTTTGGACAACATCCAGTGCTGATAAAAAAAAAAATTGATTTGGGCTGACAGTCTTGGCATTTATAAATCTGGTGCTCATATATGTTTTCTATATCCTATGCCTCCATATTCCTATCTGCCTTTTCAATATTATTTTTCAATACTCCCTATTTCATGCCCTATGAGCCAGTTATACTGGATTACTCATCACACTGTCCCTTCTCACCCTACCTTCTCCAATTTTATAATTTGGATTGCCTGTCCTTGAACTAACTCCCCCCTCTATCTCTCCCTGAGGAAATCCTTTCTTTCCTAAAATGTCCAAGTCAAATATCATTTATTCCATGAAGCCTTGGATATTTCCCTCTTCTTCAATATGTCATTCATTGGAAATGATTTCTCCATCCTACTTCTTTTTCTTTTCTTTTCTTTTCTTTTTTTTTTTTTTGGACTTCTCCTATGCACTGACATTTTAATTTGTATTATGGTTATTTGTGTATATATCTTGTGTCTGTGAGCTATTCCATAAGGACTCAAGTTTTCAGTTGGGACTTGAATCATGCATGAAAGGAGTCCACACTCACCACTCATTTGGTTAAGGTTGTTTATTGGCAAGGACACTCAACAGGAACTTGTCCACCTTGGTTAATAGTCATCTCTGGACCCAAGAATACCCATATGCTGATATGTATATTTTTGGCAATGCATCTTCTCTGAATGGGAGCCAGCTGATTTTCCACAAAGGGATAGAATAGTTTTTTGGGAGGCTGGAAAATCCAATATCACTGATCTCCATAGTGTTGCAGCTTGGTCTGGAATCTGCCCATGTTAGGAATCATTTTCTGGCTTACGACTCTCTTGTTCAAGGAGGATAGGTGGAGGCCCTCAACATACAAGCTTCACATAGGTTCCAGTAACATAAGTCATAAAAAGTCATAGTCTGAACCAGTCATTAGCATCACAAAGTTATCTAATACTAAGCAAAGCATTACAGAGTGTTCTAATGATGATCAAGTGATTCAGAATTCTCCAATGGGGGCTCTCAAGCAAGAGCATGCTCTCTTAGTCTTATTAAAAACTAGTTAGTAAGGTTACCTGGGAGGCCGGGGGAGAGATTATGTCAAGTGCTATCTGTCTGATGGGTGGTGGGGGCATTTTTACCTTTCTTTATATCTTTAGTGCTTAGCATAGCATCTGACACATAGTAAGTGCTTAATAGGTGATTATGGGCTGACTGATCATTTTTTGGACCAAACATAGGATTCAGGCACAAGAAAGAGTAATGGAAGGAACTGGCTAGGTTGGTACTCATGAGCAGTATTATGCTATGTTTCATTAGTCATATAAGCTTTTAATGATTAGGTCCTTTGAACAGCAATATTGTGGTATAATTGGGGGAAAAAAAAACACTAGACAGAAGGCCTAGGGTTGAGTCCTGCCTCTGATATGGACTAATTTTGAGACCATGAGCCAATTGATTTATTTCTTTCAGCTTCAGTAAACTGGGGACAATATCATTTGCACTAATTATTTACATAATTATAAATGAGAAAAGCACTTTGTGGTATGCCATTGAAATGTGCGTTGTTGTGATGATGATAAGCAATTTTAGCACATGGATAATGCATGTCTTGTTTATCTTTCACTGCCCATAGTTCCTAGGACAATATTTTGTACATCATTGGGGATTGGCCCATACCAGCATAATTTAATTGAACATCGTTATTTCAATTTTATGCCCTTTGGATGAAAAAGAAAAGGGAAAAAATGTGGTCAATCTAATATTTACTGGTACCCATATGGCTATGTTAGACATCTGGAAGGCAGACTCTGCTTTCCCCTTTTCTTTCAGATGTAGACACATTCTGAGCTTTTCTCTTCCTGCCAGGGTGTTCCCTGGAGGTGACCTGGCCTTTCAACTGATACTGTCCTGGTGTCCTTAACTTAGTGTCTATTCTATACAACTTCAGCATATTTGGAAGAGTAATTATTCTTTTTTCATAATGGAAATGCTTATTTACAGAACTAACCCTCTCAATCTGGTGAATCTTTAAAAAGAAAAAGAAAAGTTTCCTAACAATTATAGTTTTCTAAAATGGAATGGGAAAACACAGGTTTCCTTCACTTGAAATTTTTGCACAAAGGCTGGATAACCAAAGAAATCAATTTAAAATTGTATCCCTTGATAGACTGGATGGCTTCCCAGGTTCCTCTAAGTCTGAAATTCTATGATTTTTGTGAAAAAAACTAAATAATAGAATTCTATTAAGTAAATTTTTATTAAGTCCTTACCACATATAATGTCCTCTGCTGAATATTAGAAATATAAAGATAAAACAGATGTAGTCTCTGCCCTTTAGAATTATTGTTCTTCATCCCCTGTTCTTAAAGAAGACCAATGACATCAGGAAGGTGATGTCTTGAGTTACAAGTGAATTAGATTTAAATGAGGCAGGGCTATGCAAAATCTTCAGTATCATTCTTTCCTACAAGTCATCAGGAACCACTGCAAGATATGTCAAGACAACAATTGCTGATGGCTCAAGCCCATTAGAAACTCTTAATTTAGGGGGAAGAAATAAGCCATGCCTACAAATAAGTATGATACAAGTTAGAGTTGATCAACAGTTAGGCACATATGCAAATAAAATGTTCTTAAACAAATTGGGAGACAAAAACCACTTTCAGCTGAAAGGATCAGAGCTGCCATCTTGTCAATACAGATAGATATAGGAAAGTTTGTAATACCCAAGTCCAGTAGAAGTAAATAAGACAATAAAGCAAACCATCTTTACTGAACAGACATGCTTAAAAAATACAAGATAGTCAGAAAGAATGATAGAAACAAGACTTTTGATTAGGATAGGAACCACCCCAAGGCACTCTTTCCCAAATCAGTAAAGTCTGGTGAGTTTTTGTAGGATCTTAATTAGGTCTAATAGAATAAAACAAAATAAATATTGAAGGAAGAGATGGAGGAGCCTGAACCTGCAGACTGGTGCTGATTCAGACTAGTATGGGTAGGGGTGGGGTGGGAGAAGATTCCTGGAACAAGAAAAAGAGTTTGGGGCTATTATTGCTGGTTTTTATTTACTAGGTAACCCAGCTTCCTACAGGATTTCTGAGCTTCCTTGGGCTTCAGTGATTAGCTAGTCAGGCAGGCTAAGGTATTCTTTACACACTTGAACTTGAACTTGGATTTTAAGAATCATAGCATCTTTTAGTTCAAAGGGATCTTAAAGATTAGTCCACTGATGCCACAATACTACCATCAAGTGACTACTTGACTTTCTCTTTAAATATCTCCTATGATAGGGAACCTCTGATTTTAAGAATGTTCACCACATTATGGGTCAGCTAGAATTATTATACAGTTTTCTTCCTCACACATATTTGAAATCTTCCTTCCTCCAATTTGCTGTTGATCAGTCCTAGTTCTGACCTCAGACACTTACTAGATTCGTGACATTGGGCAAGTTACTTAACTGTGTTTACCCCAGTTTCCAATCTGTAAAATGAGTTGTAGAGGAAATGGCAAATCACTCCAATACCTTTACCAAGAAAACCCCAAAGGGGGTCATGAAGTGTTGAACATAACTGAAAGAATTGAACAAGATCTGCCTTCTGGAATAATACAGAATAAACATAGGCCTTCTTCCCCTTATATATTTGAAAATATGATGAAAATCATCATGGTTTTTCTGCATTTATCACACAGATTGTTAAATGTCTGGGTGAGCTGCTATCTTTTATTTTATTTTTATTACTTTTTATTTTAGTCCTAGAAAGTGTTAAAAAGTCCTAAAAAAAGTGTTAAAGAGCAAAAATTTCCACTCATCAGGATATATTTGTTTTAATGTGTTAGTTTATAAGCTTTTTGAGAACAAGAACTTTCTTTTGCCACCAAAATACCAGTAACTAGGCTCTTAATAAATTGATTAATTGACCCTGAGAAATTCATTATTCCTCTATATTTCCTAGACCAAACAGAATAGTACCCAGTCCTGTATCATGTTCAAATCACCTTGCCGTGGTGTCTTCCCACTCTAAGTTTTTCTTTCTCTCCTGGGGTTTTAGCCATAAACATCAATGTTTGCCCTTGGTTCAGTCCCTGACTTGTTATTTCTATCATGTTTCTATAATGACTTATCTGACAACAGGTGGATTCGGGGAAACGAATCTAATTTTACCAGTTAGCTCCTTCACAGCCTTTCCCTGTGGGACAAGTCTTCCCTAATATTCCCCTTTTATAGAACAGGAAACTGAGGCACAAAAAATGAAGTACTGCACATTTTCACACATATACACACACCCTCCAAATATGCCAAAGTCCACTAAACTAATCAGAAAAAGAGGTGAGATAAAAACTTGGCCTTCTGTATCCTGGGTCCATGCCATGCAATCTAATCACAATAGACATTATGGGTTACTTCAGTTGCTCCTCAACAAAGCACATTTTCCAGAAAGACAAAAAAAAAATCATTTGTTGGCAACTTGAGATTTTTAAGTTGTAACTCTGTCACAAGTGGGGCTAGAGAAGGGATTATGGATTTAGGGTCCAATGCTCCAAGTTTGAATTTCATTTTTGTCACCTAATATCCCTGTGTTCTTGGGCAAATTACCCAATTTGTCAGCACCAGAAATTTCACATCTATAAAATCAGAGGGGAGACTAGATGATCCCTACTGGTCTTTCGAGCTCCAAATCAATGATTCTATGATCTCCCCTATCAGCAGCTTGTCCAAGGTCATACAGTGAATTTATGACAGAATCTAGAATAAAGTCTCTGACTCCTAATTTAAGTTTCTCACTATTAGAATTGCTAGGAAAAGAAGGATGAAGTGGCAGAATGAATGCTGGTTTAGGAGCTAGAAGCTAGTTTAAGCTTTGCTTCTGACTAGCTATGTATTCCCTCTCTTACCTGGCTACTAATTTTCTCACTAATTCTTGGTGTTTACATTTCTCTTAGGATGTTGTGATAGTGTGCAGTTATTTCCAATTCTTCCTGATTCTATTTGGGGTTTCTTGGAGTAGTTTACCATTCCCTTCTCCAGCAGGGGATTGATTTTGTCAGGCAATTAAAATGATCTGTCCAGGGTCACACAGCTAAGAAGTAGCTGAGACTGGATTTGAATTCAGGTCTTCCTGATCCCAGGCTTGGTGCTCTATCCACTGGGCAACTTAGTTGCTTCCTGTAGACTTTGAGATTTTATTAATGAAGTCTCCTAGCCAATTAGAAAGCTCAGAGAAGAGGCACAACTCAGGGCTACAGGCTCTCAGCAAATTAGATTAGATAAATATTCACATTTTAACAAGTTTCCCAATCGTCTTTTATCCTGAAAGAATGCTGAGAGTTGCTTGAGGTTTTGCAGAGTGGCTGGACAGCAAGAAAGATGTAAGAAAGGAACATCAGAATGACTTTTAAAATTCTTTAAGTGATTATGGTGGATCCCACTGGAAATAGCCTCTTACTAGACTATGTTTGCATTTGAAGAATTCAAGTAAGTTCCCACTTTTCAACAAGCCTGACCCTGAGTTCTAAAGCTTTTGAGTGTTTTCTGTCTTTTTTTTTTTTGGGGGGGGGGGGGGGGGGATCATCATCATCATCATCATTGGCAATTGTGAAATTTGGCTCTGGAGAATTTTCTATGATCTATCCAATTATACTTCTATGATCATAGAAATACTGAATATCAGATCTCAGAGGAATTCTTACTTCTTCACAGTCTCTTCTCCGTATGTGTATTCTTACTCCACCACACCTTTTCTTGAGCTTAAAAGGATGGATAGGATTCAGGAATGGAATGAGACGCAGAATATTCCAAGTAAAGAGAACAATTGGGCTGAAGGAGAGTGATATGGAAAAAGGGAAGGTCACTGAGTCCGAACCTTCAGTTTTAAAGATGAGGAAACTGACTCTCAGAGAAGATGCAGAGTAGTACAGACTCACCGCACCTTAAGTTTAAAGGCAAAATTCGAACTCCCGGCCACCTGGGTGGTGCCGGATTGTGAGGGAAGCTGAGTTCTAGGGAAAGGGTCTTGAATTTGACTGACCGATGGAAGTCGTGACGGGCAGAAAAGAGACATGACCAGCCCTCTGCAGAAAGCACCAGATTTCTGAGCAGATTTTTTCCAAGTCGGCTGAATGTCAGTTGCTGCTACTAGTGAAAACATCCCCCACTAGCGTGGCTAGCCGCTATCCGAGTAAGATCTGAAGCTGCGGCGGGATTCACCCAATTAGCCCAGCAGATGACAATGACAAAGGCTGGCTACTCCTTCTCTCCTCCTTGACTTCCCAACCCCCACCTCCCTTAGAGATGCATACCCTGGAGGGGGAGGTGTGGTGGTGGAACCCATCGATCCGTGATTGAGCGCTGGCCCAGTCGGGTCCTACCCAGAACCTGCCTGCCACCGCTGTAGAAGAAGGCAGCTCCCAGGGTGCTGCATTCATCAGAATTGCTGAGCTGATCACATGGTTTTCTTCCTGCCTTCCCCGTTAGCTGCTCCTTGTCAGCAGCTGGCGGAGCCCGAGGCCGCAGGCCAGTGTCTGCAGAAAACCTTTCCCGGCCCTACGTTGCAAAACGCCAGCCTCCTGCTCGCGCTCCCACACCCGCGCCGCCGCCAGCCTGCCTCGCTAACTAAATGGTTTTCCTCCGTGCCAGGGAGATTACCGTGGATCCCAAGGAAGCTGCCTCCTACTAGGCCATGTTTGCATTTGAAGAATTCAGGTAGGCTCCCGCTTTCCTGCATCAGCCCGAGCCTGGCTTTTTGTTCTAAGCTTATTGAGGGATTTTTCCTTTCTTTTTTCTTTCTTTCTTCTTTTTTTGCTGTGTAATGACACTCTGGGATCTGGCTGCAGCCAGGCAGGGCTGACTTCAATATTTGTTGGCGGGTGAGACAGGGGCTGGGAAGGACTGGGGTTTTGGTGGGGGGGAAGATGGAAAGCTCCGGGATCCGAAGGAAGGATGCTAAGTGAAGGCTGAAGTGATGGCTAGATAACTGATTTTTCTGTTGTACGAATTGATTTAGACCCACCTGGATGCCGCTGTGGGACTCTGAATACCAAACCACCCAGCATCGGTCCACCCTTTGTCAAACCCAGGAGATAGTGATGCTCCTTTTAAAAATAAATAAATAAAAAGGAGGGGGAATGAAAAGAATGTTAATGGTGGTAGCTGAAGCCGGAGAATTTGGCACGTCTGCAGAGCTAAGATTTGGCTTTGACTTCATCAGATGTTTGTTATTTTTAATAATAATCTCCTGGCTGGGGAGCTCCGAGTGAAGCCTGTTGGAAGGGTTTTCCTAAGCAGGCTTTCTCTTTGCTGTTTGTAAGCGGTTCAGCTGCTGCTGCTGCAGTTATTAATGTTCCAAATTAGCATCTTTTGTGAGGCTGACTTACCCCCTTTCCTCAGAGAACCCATCCCTGAGTATCGTGTGGGAAGGGTAGTTTGGGAGAAATGAAAATTAAGGGGGGCAGGGCTGAGAAGGCAGACTGATTCTATGTGTGTTGCCACCTCTTGTGAGCTTATGAAGGAGTGTGTTTGCTGGGATTCCTGACCTCTGCAAGCCTCTGGTTTTCTGAGAATGATTTACTCTATTTTTATGCAAAGCCTAAACATTATAACAGCTGGAAAGACTAGTGACTCAGAATGTCAGGACTGGAAGAGAACTTAGAATCATAGAACATGGAATGCTAGAATAAGAAGGGACCCTGGAATCACAGAATATGAAATGTCAGAACAAGAAGGAACCTTAAAATCATAGAACATGAAATGACATTGCAGGAAGGGACCGTGGAATCATAAAGCATGAAATGACAGAGCAAGAAGGGACCATGGAATCACAGAAGATGGTATAGCAGAGATGGAAGGACTTTAGAGATCATCTAATCTATTACCTCATTTTACAGATGAGGAAACTGAGGTTCAGAAGCCTTAAATAATCATCTAAGGTCACACGCCCAGGAAATGGCCAAACGAAGATTCAAAAAGACAGGTTATTTGAATCCAAGTCCCTTGTGTCCAGTCCACCAGAATTCTGTGACAGCCTTACAGCCATGATCATAAAACCCTTTTCTGATCTCCCAAAATGCTACAACCCTAAATCCTTTAAAAAAAAAAAAAAAAGTCATAAAACAACCACCTTAGTAGATATTTATAAGAATGAGTAATTGAATGAATGAAAAAGGGAGGAACCCTTTTCATACAGAAAAGTGAGTTACAAGGTTGGGCTATTGATATCTTTCTGTAAACTTGATACTTAAAAAAAGAAGATTCAAGGATTTCTGTTTGTGTTATCTTTGAGAAGCTTGCTACTTAAAATTGGGATTTGGAAAGGCTGATTCTTATGGTTCCAAAGAGGTCATAGATTGTGAGAAAACTCTGATCTTATACCACAAGGATTATTTTCTATAATCAATGTTAGAAATTAGGATTAGTGGTATTTCACACTTGCCAACAGGTTTTTTTGGCCTGAGGAATCTATTAGAATGCTGTGTAACTCCAGTTGTCAGACCATTGTTAAGTGTGGTCCATTCAATGATAACAGGCACTCATACAATAAACATTTATTAAGTACCTACTGTATGACAGACACTAGGGACAGAGAGACAAGTCTATATCCTCGAAGTGCTTACCTTTTTTAGTTACTTCATTTTAGAACTTGAAATCTCTTTTGAGATCATCTAGTTTAATTCCATCTAGTCTAACTTTTTACCCAAGGTTACAGATACTAAGTATCAAAGACCAGAAATAGCTAGTAAATGGTGGAGTGGAGATTCAAACTCAGATCCTTTGACTTCAGATTCAGAGACCACACTAACTATGTGAGGGGTATAAGGAATTATTAAAATATGCTTCCACTCTTAAAGGTTCTGCCAATAAAGTAAATTTGATCCTAGTTACCAGAGGATGGAGTTGATTCTCTACACACTCTGACCAGTCAGGCTATACCTGGAGAATTGTGCTTAGTTCTAGGCAATCCTTTGATAATGAACATTGATTGGCTAAAGATTGAGAAGACTTCCAGAAAGGTGAAAAACACCAAAATCAGACTGAATGAATCTTCACTTAAGGAACTAGTGATGTTTAGCCTTGAGAATAGAGGACAGAGATGGGATGATAGGGATTGGTGTATTAGTAGTGGGTGTTTGAAGAACTATCATTTGGATCAGGGCCTTGTTCTGATTGGCCCCAGAAAGCAGAAGGCATGGGTAGAAATATCAAATTTAGGTTTGAAGTAGGGGGAAGAGGAGGAAAGAGTCAGGGAAGAAAAAAAAAGATCTGAACAGTTATAGTAATACAGAAATAGAATGTACTGCTGCTGGAGGTAGTGGGTTCCTCATTACTGCAAATGCTCTTGAAGCCTTTGTCAGGGATTTTATAGAAAGAATTTTGGTTATGGATCATATTAGATGAACTCTGAATTTTCCTATGCTCAAAGATTCTGTGATTCTGGGCTCACAGTATAGTCAGAAGAATACAGCATGAACACAAATATGTGAGTATGCATTTATTAAGTTCCTATTATATACAAAATACTATGCTAAGTTTTAGGGATGAAGAGAGAAAAATTCAGCTGCCTCTGCCCTCAATTCAATTCAATTCAATAAACATTTGTTAAGCATCTGCTAAGTGCCAGGGGATACACAAGTAAGTGCTAAGTGCTGGGAATTCAAAGAGGCAAAAGATAGTACCTATTCCCAAGGAGTTTATAGTCCATCTGGGATAGCCGGTATAAATCTTAAAGCATATGCAGAATTCCAGCCCTGGAATGCTCCCTCTCCTCTTCTCTGCTGATAAGTTATTCAGTGAAGATAAAGGCACCAGCATCTGGGGTGAGAACTTCTGAAAGGTAGAGTTGAGGTAGGAGTGTATTCAAGGAATGGAATATACAAAGGCACAAAAATTGGAGATAAAATTTCATGTGAGGACAGATTTATTGAACCCCAAAATATGTGAAGGAGAGAGTAATATATACCAAGACTAGACCCAGGTAGTGAAGGGCTTTAAAATAATATAAATAGAGGAGATTGTATTTTGTTCTAAAAGGAATTGGGAGATACTGGAACTTGTTGAACAGGACAGTAACAGTCAAAACTACTTTAGGAAAAATTATTTCGATATCTGTGTGTAGAATGGATTGGATTGGAGAATTAGTCAATAAATATTTTTAAGCACCTAGTATGTGCTGGGCAGAGACAGAAAGAGCTCACAGTTTAATGAAGGAAGCAATATGCAACATGTACAAACAAGCTATCCACAAAATAAATTGGAAGGGAAAAAATTAAAATTAAGGGGGATCAGGGAAGGCTTCCTATAGAAGGGGGAACTGAGGTTCCCAGAGGTGAAAGGAAATCTGTTAGAGGTGTTAGAAAGATAATTTATTTTCATTTGCTACATATCAAATTATTTATTTTCAAGTATGAGGTGGAACAGCTGGTCACTGAAGACCATTCCAGCTCTGTGCTTGTGTGATTCTAAGCTCCCAGTCTAGTCTGAGAGCTATAACATGAACACAACCTTTTGGAGATCAGAAGACTTGGGACTTTAATTGGGACTTGAAGGAAGCCAAGGAGTCCAGGAAGCCCAGATGAGAAGAGAGAGTATTTCAGGTTTGAAGGACATTCAAAGTAAATGTCTACTGTGGGGAAAAGGGATATTTGACAGTCAGTCAATATCAGTCAGTCAATAAGCATTTAGTAAGCACCTACTACGTGCCAGGCAATGTGCAGAAGCCCTAAATATTAAAAAAAAAAAAAAAAAAAAGTGGGAGGGAGAGGGCAAAAGACAGTCTCTGTTCTCCAAGAATTCATAATCTAATGAGGGAGTGAAGAATGGAGAAGAAGGTATAAAATAATCTAGAAAGGTTTGATAAAGCCTCTTGAACCTGGGTGGTGAATAAGCAAAGGGGACAGGGAAAGATGTTAAGTAAAAATGACAAGATTTGACTACTAATTGTAAGTGTGTGGTGAGAGCAGAGAGAAGTCATCTATGCCTGAGGTTATAAATCTGAAATCACAAGACCAACACAAATAATAATATAAGTAAAGGCTAAATAACAACTCACATTTCTATAATACTTTACAGTTTACACAGCATTTTTCTCCATAATAACCATGTGAGGTATATAGGGCAAATAATATTATCCCATATGCCACATGAGGAAACTGAGGTTCTCAGAGGTGAAAGGAAATCTGTTAGAGATGTTAGAAAGATAATTTATTTTCATTTGCTATATATCAAATTATTTATTTTCAAGTATGAGGTGGAACAGCTTGTCACTGAAGACCATTCCAACTCTGTGCTTGTGTGATTCTAAGCTCCCAGTCTATTCTTTTTTTTTTTTTTTTTTTTTTTCTCTGATAAAGACTTTATTTCTAGGATATATTAGATAACTGAAACAAATTTATTTTTATTTTTTTTAAAATTTTTTTTTTATTTAATAGCCTTATATTTACAGGATATATACATAGGTAACTTTACAGCATTAACAATTGCCAAACCTCTTGTTCCAATTTTTCACCTCTTACCCCCCCACCCCCTCCCCTAAATGTCAGGATGACCAGTAGATGTTAAAATATATTAAAATATAACTTAGATACACAATAAGTATACATGACCAAAACATTATTTTGCTGTACAAAAAGAATCAGACTCTGAATTATTGTACAATTAGCTTGTGAAGGAAATCAAAAATGCAGGTGTGCATAACTATAGGGATTGGGAATTCAATGTAATGGTTTTTAGTCATCTCCCAGAGTTCTTTTTCTGGGTATAGCTAGTTCAGTTCATTACTGCTCCATTAGAAATGATTTGGTTGATCTCGTTGCTGAGGATGGCCTGATCCATCAGAATCCCAGTCTATTCTGAGAGCTATAACATGAACACAACCTTTTGGAGATCAGAAGACTTGGGTTCAAATTCCACTTTAGAGACTTAATATTTATGTGGCCTTGGTCAATGACAATAGGGATGATTCACAAACCACTATCTTCACAACAACCCTGTGAGGTTAAGAGAACTTAAAAAAAAAAACCCAAAATATTATCCCCATTTTACAGTTGAGAAAATTTAAACAGAGTTTAAGCTACTTTCTTGTGGTCATATAATTAGAAAATGTCTGAGACCAGGCTCAAACACAGGTCACCACATAATTTTCAAGATTAACTTTCCAGTTTTAATTTCTGTGATCCTAATAGATTTGCCCAAAGTTGCACAGCTAAGAGGGAAGTAGGAAAGGGAACCAGCATGAATTAAGCCCCTGTTATGTATTAGGCCATCTATTAAACACTTTAGGCATATTATCCCATAGTAAATTTCACAGTTATGATTTAACCTACATGATGTCATTACATATCCAATGCTGTTTCTGTCACACTGCTCCCTAAGAAGGACTGGAGTTTAGTATATAATTTTTAGTATATAATTTAAATTTTATAATTATAAATTTATAAATTCTTCAGAAAAAATTTATCACTGAGGTCCCTTCCAGGCCTAGCTTTATAATCCTCTGATCTTGTAATTAATAATACCAGGACGGATCTGATGCTTGCAAATAAGGGGCATGGAAGAGATGCATAGGAGTGGAGAGAAGGAAGATGTCACTATGAATCAGGGATAGTCATAAAATGCTTCTTTAAGAAGGAAGTGAATTTTGATTTTGGTCTTGAAGAATAGGTTGACTTGAATAAGCTGAGAGAAGTGGGAAGGCATTTCTAAAAGGGGAAATGGTGTGAGCAAAGCAGAGGAGGTGGGAAAATACAAGGCATATTCAGGAGACAGCGAATACACTGAATTATCCTATCATATAGGGAAGTGTTTGATGGCCATGTAGGGTTTCTATAGGATTAATGGGAGGCTAGTCTGGAGAGACAGATTGGAGCTGGGTTATGGAGGACCTGAATAAATACCTTACTAAGAAATATAGATTAAATTCAACATCTCCATGATCATATGACTTTCTCCTGAAGGCACAGATAAACTTAAAGAAAGTCTTTCAGCAAAGGAATAGCAAGATGAATAGAGTAACCCAATCAGCCCTTGGTCCATTCTGGTTATGGAAAAGTGGATTAGG
The DNA here is from genome assembly GCF_902635505.1 of Sarcophilus harrisii. NCBI lineage: Eukaryota > Metazoa > Chordata > Mammalia > Dasyuromorphia > Dasyuridae > Sarcophilus > Sarcophilus harrisii. The sequence goes on along the minus strand of NC_045427.1, from coordinate 361,427,525 downwards.
ATATTGGTGCTTCAAGTGCATTTCACTCAATTTCTATGAGCAAGGGATAGATGGGCATTGCCTCAGACAAACTGAGACCCAGGAAAATCTCAGATTAAAAAAAAAAAAAAAAAACAAGGTCTTCCATTGCATCTTCCATAGGTTGTCTTGACCTATATTTTGCCATTGCATCCTGATGACTGGAGGAGAAGATGAGGATTAGGACTTTGTACAACTCTACCTCATTTAACATTACAGGACAAGACATCACCCCTCCTGATGTCATTGATTCTCTTTGAGAACATAGGATGAATAACAATGGTGATCTTTTAACTGGGAATGTTTAACCTAGAAAAGAGAAAATATAGAAGAATCATGATAGCTATACTGATTTGTAATCTTGGATCTTTCTATCACCAATTTTGTTTAGCACTGAGCAAGTGTTAGCCAGTCTTCAGTTGGGGTACAGTGATATGAGAGATGTATTATTCTTTTGAAATTGAGATTTACTTGGGGTTTTATTCAGTATTTAATGAACTATTATGAGTCCAAGAAATCCAATTTCTTTTTTCTTTGGTTACAAAAGTAGTTAAAAATTAATTACTGTTATGTTTCCAAAATCATTGATTTTATTTTTCTTTAGAGGAAACATATTTTGAGATGAAAAAAAATGCATTGCTTGTAAAAAGAACAAAACAAAATTTTAAAAATGTAGGTTTTTGAGGTAGACAGAAAGCATAAAGCATGCTTTGAGGGGATAATGAGATTGACCAGAACAGAGGAGGTGATTCATAGGGAAGATGACTGAAAGACACAGATAGTTTACTAATGAAAGAAATGATTATTAATAACTAATGATTTGGGGAGATTCACAGTCCCCTTTTTATCTATTTTCAAGACCTTGGTCTCTGAAGATTGAGTTAACTTCTTCTATCTGACTCCACCCAACCTTTTAAGGAATCTTTAGACTAAAGTGAATTCTATTCAATCAAGTTTGGGTGGAGACAGACTCTTGTCTATGTCCAAAACTGGAGGAGTCTGGGTATAGAAATAGTCTCTCTGTCCATGAGTGACATGATTCACTCTCAGTGCCTCATTAGAATATTCATTCTCTCATAATTGTTAACCAGTCAGAATTGTCATCCTTTTGAACACTCTCCTTCCAAAAGAACATATAAACTTGAGCCCACCACCTTGATAGTCTTTGGTCTAGGAGACAGCCAAATTACTAAACTTTTATTAATAATTATACTGGCCTTATTATTGAAATGACTGAATTACCCAGAAATTATGTCATTCAATCCTTTCTAATCACCACACTGATGGAAAAAAGATAATAATAGAATTTTTGAGGTTTTCAAAGCACTTTATATATATTATCCCATTTGAGTCTTATAATGATACAGTATGACATATAATACAGATATTATTTTCATCCCTATTTTACATATAAGAGAATAAAGCAGAGAGACATTAAATGACTGGCCCTTGGTCACAAAAGTATCAGAAATGTGATATAAACAGATTTTCTGTACTTCAGATCCTGGATGACATACTATTTCCTATATATAAACTATGTCTTTAGTAGAAGTGACCTTGATCTTTTCATGTTCCTTGATGTGAAGCCTGTGCCTAATGTCCCAACATTACTCTGACCTGTAGGATAGGAGCAAGTATAAGTCATAATCTAATTTATTTATTTATTTATTTTTTTGCTGAGGCAATTTGGGTTTAAGTGACTTGCCTAGGGTCACACAGCTAGGAAGTGTTAAGTGTCTGAGGTCAGATTTGAACTCAGGTCCTCCTAACTTCAGAGCTGGTACTCGATCCACTGTACCACTTAGCTGCCCTAATCTAAGGAATGCTTATTAGCCAAAAGATTGATGATAAGGGGGTTCCTTCCTCTAAGAAGGACTTCTGACTTCCTTCTTTCTATCATTAGCTAGGAACTCAAGGACTAGGGCTTGGAAAGTAATAAATGAAATAAATAAATAAATGAGAAGTTTGTAATATGATAAAATGAACATTTTGTGAAGAATGAACTTAGATTTAACTTTTGACTGTCCTTGATATAGAAATCAGCCATCTAAGAGAAATAAATGAAATTTCCTGCCATTTACAACTTCAGGCTTAGAGTTGTTCAGATGTGCTCTCTCTGGCTTGTTGTGATGTGAGACCCACATCCTTTAACTACTTTAACATAACTTTAACTAAGTCCTAGTTCTTTAACCAGTACTTTTAGTCATAAACCTCCCTCTCTTTTTTATTCTACTCTCCTTCCCTCTTGACTTCTGAGCCAAGTGGCTAAGTGCTCTTTCAATGGTTCATAGAACCTCAGAGATAGAAGGGATCATCAGTGAGAGTTTGGTGATACAAGAGATGTGTTGCATATTTGAAGTTCAGTTTAATCTTGGAGCTATATTTAGTATTTGAGTTAACCATTATTACTTAGTCTAATACATCTAGTCTAATACATACCTGAGTAAGAATCTCCTAAGATACCCTGATGACTTGCTTGTCTCCAGAAGGAAGAATTATAGGCCAAGGTAGAAGTGGCCTTGGTATAAAGAAGAACTTCTCATCAATTGGAAGTGTCCAAAGGTAGAATGTGCTGCTTTTGGGGGTTGGGGAAGGCAGTCACTGGAACTTTTTAGGTAGGAGTTGGATAAATGTCTACTCATGGATAGCTACTATAGTAATTTTTCAGAGAGAAGTTTTGGTTAGATATGAATTGAACTGGATGACTCTAAGATACCTTCTAATTCTGAGACTCAGTAATTCTGTCTCTAGTTCCCTCAAAAGTCATCTGGTCTAACTATATCTACAAAAAAAAATTCTAGTTCTTTGTTGTCAATACCTAATTGATTTTATAGGTAGAAAGAATTTAAATTAATAACTATATTATGTTTTCAATATGTAATTTTATGTATATTTCATTATCACACATACCCACATCAATCTCAGATAAGAATGTACTTTGTCACAATCAGAGCACATATTGTGTTATGTTCTGGGTGCCATATTTTTTTATGTTATACATGTTAAAATATATGTTAAATCTAATATGTGTAAACATTTATACAATTCTTTTGTTGCACAAAAAAAATCAGATCAAAAAAAGAAAGTAAATGTGCAAGAAAACTAAATGCAAGAGAACAACAACAAAAAGAGTGAGAATGTTATGTTGTGATCCATACTCAGTTCCCATAGTCCTCTCTCTGGGTGTAGATGGCTCTCTTCGTCACAAGATCATTGGAAATGATCTGAATCATCTCATTGTTGGGAAGAGTCATGTTCATCAGAATTGATCATCGTATAGTCTTGTTGCTGTGTACAATGATCTCCTGGTTGTGCTCATTTCACTTAGCATTAGTTTATGTAAGTCTTTCCAGGCCTCTCTGAAATCATTCTCTTGATTACTTCTTATAAAACAATAATATTCTATAACATTCATACATTGTAACTTACTCAGTCATTCTCCAACTGATGAGCATCCACTCAGTTTCCAATTTCTTGCCACTACAAAAAGGACTGCCACAAACATTTTTTGGGTGTCATATTTTGGAAAGGATATTGATAAGCCATAAAGTGTCCAGAGAACAATAATCAAGATAGTAAAGGGTCTCAAGGTTACCATCCCTGTTATAATATAAAGATAATTAAGATGTTTAGCTTGGAGAAGAATTAGTTAAATGAGTGACAGAGGGGATGAAACTTGATAGGAATCTTTAGATATTTGAAGGGCTACCTTGTGAAAGGATTGAACTCTTCTACATGGCCAGTAAGTCAGAACTAAGACAAGTGGTTGGATGTTGAAAAGAGATAAATCTATTTAAGTTTGATATATGGAAAAACTTGCTAATAATTTAAACTATCCTAAAATAGAATGGTCCACCTTGGAAGGGAGTGGGTTACCTATTATCCTCAAGTAAAAAACAGATTGGATTAGATGACCTCTGAGATCCCTTCAGAGTTCAGAAATTGATTGTGAATTCATTTGGTTTATACATTGATTAAATTAAACTTCATATGAACAAGGCCCTGGGTCATTAAAAGTTTTGTTGTTTTTTTTTTTAATCATAAAGTCCTTATCTTCAAAGAAAATATAGTTTTCTAGAAGGCTACAACATGTGAACAAATTATAGTATACAATAGGTTTTGCTAAAGAAAAGGAATATTGTAGAACAGAGATTCCCATACTTTCATAGTTCACGATGTCCTTAGTATCTCAAATTTTCAATAGCACCTATAGGCTCAAAATAAAACAACCCAAAGGTCTATTTATTAAGTTGTTAACACCAAACAAATTAATAAAGATTCATGCTAACAACATAGTAACTTTTTAAAAGAATAATACACATAAACTGAGAGAAAAAGATAACATTTTTACATCATTCTTAAATAACCACAAATATTTACTAATGAGATATGTGCGGGTCCCTGCCCCATAACCTTGGAATTATATTGGACATTGCCATCCTCATTTCCAGTTCCACATTGATTTTTGATCAGGGCTTGCAAATAACAAAAACACAGCTTCACAAAACATAGGATATGACATTTGAGAAAGTTGGAAATATTATTGGCAGAGTCAAAAATACAAGTAAGCAAAAACATACCATAAACATTAGAACATGTCATAGAAAGGAATGCACATAATCTAATATTGAATTAGTTCAAGCTAGTAGCATGTATCTGACATTTAGATTCACTTATTTTTTTCAAAAATTTAAACTATCAGGGGAGTCCCTGTGAATTCTTCACCCCAGCTCAGTAGAAGCAAGAAGAAGATGGCTCAGTGAGGGAAGAGCTAGGATGTAAGAAATTGATGCTTAATACATTTTTTAGATATTATAACAGTAATAATAACTAACATTCCTATAGGCAGACGTGGGCTGATAAATGTTTAAAAACTTGTTTTCTGAAGAAAAATAGTACTCACAACACACTTTTAGTTTTGATATCTATTATCAATATTATTGCTGTCATTTTCTTAAATACAAGCAATTGACAAAACAACTAATCAAGCCCTGATTTATATCATTTGCTGATTTTAAAGTATAAATGCTCACACTGAAAATTTAATATCAGCTCTCAAGAGCAACACACCCCCATGTATAGATGGGGACTAGATAGTTTAATTAATATCTTAATACTTAGGCAATAGAAAGGTTGGGGTAAGGAAGAGATGGGGAGAAGGGAGCCAGGTGGTACAGTGGATAGAGTACTGGGCTTGGAGTCAGGAAGACCTGAGTTCAAATACAGCTTCAGAAACTTCCTAGGTGTGTGACTTTGGCTAAGTCATTTAACCTTTGCTACTGGAAAAACAAGAGGCAAACCATTGCAGTATCTTTGCCAAGAAAACCCCATGGATAGACATCCTACAAGGTTATGAAGATTCAGATAAAAAAAAAAAAAACTGAACATCACAAAGACCTTTAGTAAGGTAGTGGCCTGGTTAGGCTTCCTCTTTCGGAAGATTACTTTATAACTGAGTGAAAGACAGATTGAAGAAGGGAGGAGGAAGACACACCAGGTAGAAGGAACTATTAAGTGATGCAGAAGAGAAGCAATGAAGGCCAGAACTAAGGCAGCAGATAGCATTAGTAAAGAAGGGACAGATATACGAGATGTTCTAGAGATACTTATACCAAATTTATATAGCCCATCTTGGAATATATAATTATATATATAATATTCATATATTTTATATAAATATAATAAGAATTAAGAGCTTATACTTAAGTAGTATTTCATTATCTACAAAGTACTTCTCTCACAAAATATGTATGACTAACATAATACATTTGTATCTATCTCCTGTAGTTTAAATATTTTTCAGGCAATGAAAAGAGTTTTATTAAAATAGCATTTTAAGGCTGATACTGCTTTTATAGAATTGTGTGTTATGTCTATTTGAAAGAAGACTTGAGACTGATAGTCAAGGGATCACATTCCAATCCAGTCTCTGTCACAAAATTCCCCTGTGAGCTTAAAAGTCACTTCATTTTTCTAGAATTGCTTTTCCCCACCTGCAAAATGGCAGTAATAGTCCCTCTCTTGTTTTTTCTCACCAGAACATGGTGAGGACAGGAGAGAATGGATTTAGACTTCTTTTAAAAGTTAAAATTTTTAAGTAACATAAAGCCCTTTTAATACATATTTTTGAATAGAGTTTGCAAATCATATAAGAAATAAAATTTAGATTCTTCCTTTATTCCCTATCTTTACAATACAATCTAAATAAATGCCACTTCCTCCATAAAGTTTTCCCTGATCCTATCCCTAATGATCTTTCCTTCTATCCTTGGGACTCATATAGCATTTTGTTTGTTGCCCTATCTCTAATGCATTTACCATGAAATATAATTATCGATTTATTGCAATTATACGTATCTATAAATTGTAATTTATAAGTTTAAGACACATGTTTCTATATATATTATTTATGAAATAAACCTATTAGATTGTAAACTCCGCAGAGGTCAGGGATAGTGCTCTATCTAAACTTTCTATCTCTCCCAGCATCTAGCACTGTGCTATAAACATGTGAAGTATTTAATAATGGTTGTTGAATTTGATTTAATTATGAAATGAGTATCCTACCACTGGAGGAGTTGGAGGGAGGGAAGGTTAAGTTGTACACTAGGCAAGATACATATACTGGGCCGCTAGATGGCCCAGTGGATAGAGTGCTGGACCTGTAACCTGAAAGACTCCCAAGTTCAAATCTGACTTCAGATACTTGCTAGCTGTGTGACCCTAGGCAAATCAGTTAATCCTATTGCCTCATTTTCCTCATCTGTAAAATGTCTGAGAGGTGTGTTGTGGTATGATGGTGGTTTTCTAAGGATGATAACAGAATGTCAAAATTCAAAGAAGTCTTCTAGGATGTCTGGTATTACCTGACACCTCCAGCTACTGGTTTACTCATCAGCCCCTCTCCATCTTAACTTTATTTTATATATATATATATATATATATAATACTCATATATTTTATATAAATATAATAAGAATTTGCCAAGAAAAATGACTGAACAGCAACAAAGATTCACACAGAGAGAAAAGGACAAAGGACCCTATATTATAAAGTCATATAATTATATCTAAAAATCACCTTGAAATTTCATCATTGATTCCAACTTCCTTGCTTTATAAATGATGATACCAAGATCCAAAAAGAGCAAGTTCCTTGCTCTGGGTCGCACATCTCATACATGTTAGAAGCATCTTGAATCCAAACTCTCTATCTGCTGTGCCATTTCTTGTCTAAGCTTTATATCTTTGTCCCAAGTCTTGAGCACATTGGTGATTGATATAGTTTTATTGAATAATTGAATGAATTTAGCAACAAGGATTTGGCTATAAACTTTTAATCAGCTTGAGTTTGAGGAGAAATAATATGACATCAGTCAATCAAGCAGTTTTTTAATAATAGCTTTTTATTTTCAAAATACGTGCAAAGATAGTTTTCAACATTTTACTTTTGGAAAATCTTGCATTCCAGATTTTTTCCCCTCCTTTCTCTTTACCTCCTTTCCCTAGACAGCAGGCAATCCAATATAGGTTAAACATGTCCAGTACTTCTAAATCTATTTCCACATTTATCATGCTGCATAAGAAAAATCGGTTCAAAAAGGGGAAAAAACGAGGGGAAAAAAAGCAAGAAAACAACAAAAAAAAGGTGAAAATACTGTGCTGTAATCTACATTCAATCCCCACACTCCTCTTTCTGGATGCAGATGGCTCTCTCCATCACAAGTCTATTGGAATTGGCCTGAATCAACTCATTGTTGAAAAGAGCAAAGTCCATCACAGTTGATCATCATGTAATCTAGCTGTTGCTATATTCAATATTCTCTTGGTTCTACAAACTTCACTTAGCATCAATTCATATAAGTCTTTCTAAGCTTTTCTGAAACTATCCTGCTTATCATTTCTTATATAATAATAATATTCTGTTACAGTTATATATTATAATTTATTCAGCCATTCCCCAACTGATGGGAATCCCCTTAGTTTCCAATTCCTTGCTACTATAAAAAAGGACTGCCGCAAACATTTTTGCACATGTGGGTTCTTTTCCCTTTTTTATGAACTCTTGTTAGGTCAAAGTTAAATATATATATTTAACTTTATATACATATTATATATATATATATTATATATTATATTATATTTAATTAAATTTAAATATATTATATTTATATGTATATATATATTTTGCTGAAGCATTTGGGGTTTAGTGAATTGCCCAGGGTCATACAGCTAAGAAGTGCTAAGTGTCTGAGACCAGATTTGAACTTAGGTCCTCCTGACTTCAGGACTGGTGCTCTATCCACTGCACCATCTAGCTGCCCCCAATATATATTTTTGAACACCCATTATGTGCAAAGCCCTTTGCCAAAACTGTCTTAGAGACTTCATTTCATTGCTTTTTCTTTGGAGTCTGCCAATCTTCCTCTATTCTTCTCTCTTCCTCCCTCCTCTTCCTTTTGCGGAGTAGACGTCTCCTTGGTGGGAAAGAGAAGAGAGAAATCTATATTGTTCCTTATGGGGATTTATGCACCTTGAATAGATGTGCAAGATCTTGCATATTCTTGTTCAGAAATTATAGAATATCAGAGCTAGAAGTGACCTCAAAAAGCATTTAGCCCAAAATGACAGGAAAAGATACTGACGAATGTTGGAGGGGATGTGGGAAAACTGGGACACTGACACATTGTTGGTGGAGTTGTGAATGGATCCAACCATTCTGGAAAGCAATTTGGAACTATGCTCAAAAAGTTATCGACCTGTGCATACCCTTTGATCCAGCAGTGTTACTTCTAGGCTTATATCCCAAAGAGATCTGAAAGGAGGGAAAGGGACCTGTATGTGCCAAAATGTTTGTGGCAGCCCTTTTTGTGGTGGTTAGAAACTGGAAATTGAGTGGATGCCCATCAGTTGGAGAATGGCTGGGTGAATTATGGTATATGAATGTTATGGAATATTATTGTTCTGTAAGATATGACCAGAAGGATTATTTCAGAAAGGCTTGGAGAGACTTACATGAAGTGATACTGAGTTAAATGAGCAGAATCAGGAGATCATTATACATGACAACAACAAGACTATATGAGGATCAATTCTGATGGACATGGCTCTCTTTAACAATGAGATGATTCAGACCAGCTCCAATTGTTCAGTCATGAAGAGTACCAGCTATACCCAGCAAAAGAACACTGGGAAATGAGTGTGGACCAGAACATAGCATTTTCACTCTTTCTGTTATTGTTTACTTGCATTTTTGTTTTACTTCTCAGGTTTTTTCCTTTCTTTCTAGATTCAATTCTTCTTGTGCAGCAAGATAAACTGTATAAATATGTACACATATGTTGGATTTAACATATACTTTATCATATTTAACATGTATTGAACTATCTGCCATCTAGGGGATGGGGTGGGGGAAAGGAGGGGAAAAGTTGAAACAGAAGACTTTGCAAAGGTCAGTCTTGAAAAATTACCCATGCATATGTTTTGTCAATAAAAAGCTATATATCTAAAAACAACAACAACATTTAGCCCGATGGATACTTCTCCAGTTAGCATTCCTGACAAATATTCACCCAACTTTTATTTGAATATTTTCATTGACTGGAAATTGAGTATTATCAGGTTTCCAATGATAGACAATTCTGTTTGCTCAGATTGCAACTTGCGTCCATTGATTCTAGTTGTCCTCTTAGGAGCCTGGTACCAATACTGGAGACCCTTTGAATAGGAGAAGCAGGAATGGACAAATAGAGGGCTGTACCCTTACCTTTAGCCCTAGCTCTTCAGAAACTGAGTCTTGCCATTGCTTATAGCCTTTGGCCTCTAGAGATTTTAAGAAACCTAAGAAGAATGGAAGAATTTGGTAGATTAGAGTCACAAGACTTTGGTTAGTATTATTAATCTGCTTCTTACTGGCAAGAAGCCACAGAAAAGTGATTTTACCTTGTTGAGTCTCAGTTTTCTCCTCTATAAAATAAAACTAAAAAGTACTTATACTGCTTCTACTGCCCAGCTCCAGGGATTATTAAGAAGAAAATGTAGGGGCAGCTAGTTGGTGTAATGGATAGAATACCAGCCCTGAAGTCAGGAGGATCTGAATTCAAATCTGGTCTCAGACACTTAACATGTCCTAGCTGTGTGGCCCTGGGCGAGTCACTTAACCCCAATTGCCTCAGCAAAAAAAAAAAAAGAAGAAGAAAATGTGTAGTAAAGTCTTAAAGCAATATAGTCATGTAAATTGTTATAGTTCATCTTTGTTATCAGCCTCATTTTCCAGATCCCTTGGGAGTTCAGAACACTGGGTCTGCAGTTAAGACCTAAGTTCATATGTGGTCTTAGATATTTATGAGCTGAATAGCCTTAGACAAGTCACTTAACACCTCTCAGCCTCAGTTTCATCATCTATAAAATGGGAATAGTAAGAGTCCCTACCTCCTAGGATAGTTGTGAGGATAAATCAAATCAGGCAATATTTGTCAAGGGCTCCCCTTAAAGCATTATAGAAATGCTAACATTATTGTTCAGCCAACATTTATCAAGTATTTAATGTGTGCCTGAGACTGTGCTAGATCATGGGAGATGCAAAGTTTAGATATGATCCCTGTTCTCACAGAGTTTAGTTTGGCACAAAATATTGAAAAACATTGACAAGTATTGATTAATGTCATATTCCTCCTCTCTAACTAGAGTCTAGCTTACAGATAATGATAAGCTACAGCATTACACGTTAAGTGCATCAACAAGTTGCAACACAAAGTACCATATGAAACCCAAGCTGTGTTGCTAATATCTGTTCCCAGAACATACTCCATAACTGAAGGGGTATTTGTCCTCAGTGACGTTATCCCTTTTCCTGAAGAGAGGACACATTCACAGCCACATATGTACCTTGGAGTATATCCAGAAACATAAAATGAATGCAATGCTTTTTTTTATTATTATTACTCTGCCTGCTGCAGGGGGTGGGAAAGATATGATTCCAAAGATATGTAAACATGGATCTCACCCTCCAAAGGGGAGGGCTAATTACATCTGACTCGCTGGTTGTCTTGGCTAAATGAACCTTCAAAGGTATCACATCATTGGCAGGAGAGAAGCAGGGAGAAATCAATCAGAAGATTTTGTCACAAGCACATTAAGTGAAACATAACAGTGAATAGTGTAAGATGTGGAATTATTAGAGATCTGGGTTAGATTCAAATTTCTATAAGCTGTGTAATGAGCAAGACATTTGCTTCTTCATTTTGGAGAAGCAGCATGGTAATAATAGTAATTATAACACAATTAGCATTTATAGCAAATCAACAGTTCTGTGAATCAAGCCCTTTTACAGATGAGGAAACCGAGGCTGAGAGAGTTTAAATGACTTTTCCATAGTTTATGAGACTAGATTTGAATTCAGGTCTTTTTTCCCCCAGCCACTACATTACCTACCTAAACTACTAGTATGTAGAAAGAGCTTTAGTTTTAGAGTGGTGGGACTGGAATTCAAAATCCTGGCTTTACCACTTTTGCCTGAGTGACCTTTGGCAAGCCACTTCACCTCTTCCTCAGGGAGGGTATAGGAAGGTATACATGAACTAATGCAGAATGAAGAAAGCAGAACAGAATAGTATACAAATGAATTTGGTCACGTATGGGAAAGCAATACTAAAAGGCAGTTAATTGCAGTAGATACTCTTAATCTCAAAGATAATTATGAAAAATAATTCTTGGTGGAGAGGCAGAGAATTATGGATGTGGAATATTGTATACATTAGCAGAATCAGTAGATTTGCCTGTTGGTTTTATAGATATGTTTGGTTTTTTTGTTTTGATTTGTTTTGTTTTTGTTACAAGAAAGGAAGAGACAATGAAAAAAGGATATTGTCAAGACTTCTCCCCCAAAAATAAAAATTTAATTTGAAAAATGAATAGACAAAAATAAGAAAACAGGTGTTAGAATAAAATCATTTTTACAAGCCTATTAGGCTTGTACATCAGGAAAATATTAAAAATTATTTAATATTTAGATTTCAAAATTTTTTGTGCTTTACTTTTGGACAAGATGAAGGGATACAGGCTAGGTGGTAGTAAAATTGGGTTCATTTAGAAATATTTCAATGTTTAAATTCAAAGAAAAGTTGTTAAATAAATGATAGGTTCCAACTTAAAATGAAAACTACTAAAGTGCATGAGGGATCTGTGTTTGGCCCTGTCTTGGTTTCCAATTGCAGGTGAAAATGGTCTCTCCAAAGTTTCCAATTTTGCCAGATCCAGTGTTCTTTTCTCAATCTTCCTCATGCTTGACTTCTCTGTAGCATTTAACACTACTAACTACCCTTTTCTCCTGGATACTTTCTTTTCTCTGAGCTTTCAACACTAATCTCTCTTGGTTTTCTTCCTGACCATCTTCTTTGTTGTATCATTAGCTATGTACTATTGTCCTCTTACTATAAATATATAGGTGTACTTTAAGTTTTTATCTTGGTCCCTCTTTTCTTCTCTTTCTATACTTTTTCTTTGTTGACCTTATCACTTCCCGTGGATTCAATGATTACCTTTATATCTGTGATTCCTAGATCCAAACTCCAGTTTTTCTTTTGAGTTTCAGTCCCTCATCTTGAACTGTTTATTAGATATTTTATACTGAATGTTCAGATGCTTATTGGGTATTTTAAACTCTATATATCCCAAAAAGAACTCCACTCCCTCCTGCCCAAACTTATCCCTCTCTAAATTTTCCTTTTTCTGTCATCAGGATCATTGTCCCCTTCAAGTCAGCCAGATTCACCTTAGATTCACTCTCAATTCCTCACTCTCTCATATCACATTTTCAATTTGCTTTCACGTATCTTTAATTTTACCTTTTTCTACATCTCTTGGATTTGCCCTTTCTTCTGTACTCATACTATCACTGCCCTAGTTCAGTCTCTCATTCCCCCTTTGCTGGACTATTGAAAAAGCCTTTTACTTGGTCTCTTTGCCTTATTGCTTTCTTCTACCATAAAACTGCCAAAATTATGTCTCTAAAGCTCACATGTAACCACACTACTCTTTGACTCAATTAATTCCATTGGTTCCTTATTGTTTCTAGGCTCAAATACAAACTCTTAAGATTCTATATAACCTAGCTTTTAAGTAGGTAGGTGATAGAGTGGATAGGGCATTGGACCTGAAGTCAGAAAGAGCTGAATTCAAATATAAATTCAGACATTTTTAAGTTGTGGGCCTTGATTCTGTGATTCTATTTTACCCCTGAATCAATCATTTCTTCTTCTGTAATATGGGGATAATATTACCAACCTCCAAGGATTGTTGTAAGGATAAAATTAGATAAAATTTGTAAAGTACTTCATAAATCTGAAATGTTACATAGCTATTAGCCATGATTATTCTCATTATTACTAATATTACCTTTCTAGACTTATTTCACATTACTTCCATTTAAATTCTACTATCCAGCCAAAATAGTCTTGTTATGTCTCACAGATGACATTCCATTTCTAATATCCTTGCTTCTTATAGATAATAAGCATTTGTTGAATTAAATTTTTAAAACTTTGCAAATTCTTTTTAAAATGTAAAGTTTCATGAAATAATTTCTAATTAAAAACTTTCTACCATTCATTTAAAAATTTTTTGAGTTCCAAATTCTCTATCTTATCCTTACAAGCATTATTTCTATTTGACCTTCTCATAAAACAGAGTGCACATAGTTTCATCTCCACTTTATAGATGAAAAAATTTAAACTTAATGAAAAGAGAAAGTGATTTGTCCAAGGTAATAAGGGAATCTGTGATTTGCCTATAGATATACAAATGCATCTATGTTTTCACCTATGTGGATGATCTTTCCTCTTCAGCCCCACCAATGCAATTGAAACACATATCTGCTGGTCTGTCCTGTACAATTATTCTCATATATTCCTAAAAATTCCACTGAGCATGCCAGGATTTTATCTTAATTTCTCTTGATTATGAGAGGATACTAATTTAGTCTACACATTTTTATTTATCCTTTGCTCTTAGCACATGATCATCTCATTTTCTTTTTTGATTATAAAATTCTTTACTCTGTTTCTTATTTGTACATCTTTACTTATTATAGGATACAGCTTGCTCACTTGCCATGTATTTCCTCATTGTCTCTCAGGGAAAATAATTTAATTTTTTTGAAACTAGAATATTTCATGACTTACAGCTGTATGGCACCACTGTCAGAATGTTGGTGTTTTTAAAGAGGTTGACCCTTGTTTCTGGGAAAATTAAATTTTATGGGATCATATATTTAGGAATAGCAGGGACCTTTGAAGTTATTTCATTCTATAGCCTATTCTTACATTTGAGAAATTGCAAATGCCAATGAGTTGTGCCAAAAGTTTTGTGGGCTCTACCTATGGAACATGAAGATAGATAAATACAGATAGTTTTAATGATAGATGAGCTCTAAAGGTTGTTTTTATCTAATTGACTATCATAATCTGCATAATAAACATTCATCTACATGTCTTTCTGTGAAGATAGTTAAGCTAAACTCTTTTTGGCTGAGAGAGAGAGAGATTTTATGAATCTCATCCATCAGATTCTGTAAAGTTGTAGAACTTGATGCTACCAGCAACTCATCCACAAATATGGGCATCTGAAGAACTTCATTATCCACATGGAATCCCTCTTCAACTTAAACTTTTTTACTAGAGCTCTTCCATGACAATGGCAAACATATATTAGTGAGAATAAATTTCTCTATTTTATGCTTTACCTTTTAAGAGAGTAATTGGACAAAGTTTTCTTTATATCTTTCAAGGAATATTTTATAATTTTGATATGTGGAATAGTTTAACAAAACAAATAAAAATACAACATAGGTAATTATGAATTATTTTCCAAATCAATATGCATCATACAAATATCCATTTCTACATGAGTTTGACACCACTAAATTATACCATGAAGACTGAGGAGTCAAACACACTATCCCCAAGATTACAATAAATTCTTCCATAAACATTTCAAGAGCCAAAGATCCTTACCAAATTTGTAAAGTTACCAGAATGAGTCTCTAGCATCTAACTTGCAGAGCTTTTTAAAGGATCAAATGAGAGAGAATATCTGTAAAGTGCTTAGCACAGTATGTGCCACACAGTAGGTACGTAGTAAGTTTATTCCCTTTTCTCCTTACCCTTTTTTTTTTTTTTTTGCAAGTTGCAGTTCTCTCTCTTTGTTCTTTTCATGACCTCTACCACTATCACCTCCTCCCTGATTTCTTGGTGCTCCCAGATTTCCCTTAGTGATGCTGACCTTTCAGATTAGAGCCAAATGCTCTATACATTTCCTACCTCTTCTCTCCATCATAATTAAGCTTTCCTTAGTTGTAAAGGGCCTAATATCTGGAGAGGCAGAAATCAGTAAAAGAAAGACTTCTAGCTAGTCATTTAAGAGACCTGAGTTTAGTTCTAAAGCAGCCACAAAATACCTATATGAGGTAAAGTCACTTTACCTTTTTTGACCTCAGTTTACTTGCTGTAAGATGAGGGGCCTGGAGAGATCATTATATACTTCAACAACAATACTATATGATGACCAGTTCTGATGGACCTGGCCATCCTCAGCAACAAGATCAACCAAATCATTTCTAATGGAGCAGTAATGAACTGAACCAGCTATGCCCAGAAAAAGAACTCTGGGAGATGACTAAAAACCATTACATTGAATTCCCAATCTCTATATTTATGCACACCTGCATTTTTGATTTCCTTCACAGGCTAATTGTACAATATTTCAGAGTCTGATTCTTTTTGTACAGCAAAATAACGTTTTGGTCATGTATACTTATTGTGTATCTAATTTATATTTTAATGTACTTAACATCTACTGGTCATCCTGCCATCTGGGGGAGGGGGTGGGGGGGTAAGAGGTGAAAAAATGGAACAAGAGGTTTGGCAATTGTTAATGCTGTAAAGTTACCCATGCATATATCCCGTAAATAAAAGGCTATTAAATTAAAAAAAAAAAAAAAAAAAAAAGATGAGGGGCCTGGAGAAGGAGACTTCTAAAGCTCTTTTTAACCCTAATGTTATAGTGGTATGGCCTAAGAGATTTTTCTACCCCTGAATTATCTGAGGATTGAGAATGCTCTGAAAACTAAGAGCTAAGAGAGAAAAGCGAAAGCTAAAAGAAGTGATGGTGTTCTAAAATCCCTTGGGGCACTAACATTCTATGGTTCTTTTCTTCCAAGGTTCCTTCTACCTCTGATATTCCAAGATCCTGTGACAAGAGCTAATGTGATCACTTAATTGTAAAGGAAATATTTTGTTTAATAGAGATAGTCCTATTTTAACAGCAGTCTTCAGTACCATAATTTGATTCAGCAAACATTTATTAAATGACCACTGGTAGAAAGAAAATATTCCCTTTGTGATGAGAATTTCAAATCCCCAAGGCTGACCAGTTGGAGACATTCTTTTGACAAACAGAACCGTTCATCTGCCATTGCAAAACCATAGAATATTAGAGATACAAGGGACCTTAGCTTTTTCTAACCAACTTTGTGTAAGAATCCTATATACCTGACAGGTGGTCAACCAGATTCTGCTTGCATGCTTCCAGAGATTAAGAGTTCATGAACACATCCTACATTTGCAGCTGGCCTTATATGTAAGCAACCTGTCATTTGCAAAAATTGTCACTAGGCTCTCTGAAAAATCTGCAGTATCAATCATTCATTAAACATTTATTCAACAGACATTTTATTTAATATTTACTCTATGCAAGGTCTTATTCTTGTACTGACTATAGGAAGGCAAAAATAGATATAATCCCTATCTTCACAGAGTTTAAAGTCTAGTTTAAAAGAAATAAATGCTCTGAAATCAACCTTGAAATAAGCATTTCAGAATCTAATGTCACCTATCAACCTATGACTAAACAGAAATCTGCCCTACTTAGTGCCTGATACATAGTGCTTAAGAAATGTTTATTGATTGGTTTCAAATCTTTACTTGAAAGCCTCCACTAAAAAGAAAAACATGAACTCAAATGGAGCCAATTCAACCTTTGTATAGTTCTAATTGTCAATAATTTTTTTCCTTATATTGTCTCTGTGACTTTAGTCCATTGCCCCTAATTCTCCTGAGTTTAAGGTTCTGGCTCCTCTCTCTTTTACATGATAGACCTTCAAATATTTAAAGACAACTATAATATATCCCCTAAGTCATTTTTTATCTAAGCTAATATTCTCAGTTACATCAAATGATATTCTTTTTTTCTTCCAAGTCAAGAGGCAAATTTTATTATAATTGTAATAGCAATTAAAATGGGGTTAAGTTCCAAAAGAACCAGGATCAAAAAGATAAATTTATAGGGAAAAGAGAGAAAAGTGGAGGGGCTTCTTGACATTGATATACTAATTTTATGGCTTAGAGGTAGAAGTGAGGACTGGTCTTCATATGGCTTAGAGGTGACTTGCACCCCATTATTAATTTCTAAGGCTTAGATTGTCTCAAAAACAATGAAGATGGTGGTAGCAGCATCCAGGGGATGCTAAGGTTCAGAATCAGGGAGCAGGTGGTATTCAGATTGCACAAGTAGTTGGAAGTTCATGGCTTGGAGCCTAGAAGAGACTAGAGTTACAAAAAGATTGAATAAAAGTTGAAATGGAAACATAAGCAACAATACTCTTGCAAGTAGAGAGTTTCTACTCATAGAGTAAAAAACTTGGAAGGGTCATTTATAAAGAACATGTCTGTACCATAGGACACATAGTACAAACAGATGCTATTTCCACACTAATAATAAAATCAGTGTTTTCATTGATGTAACACAAAATATTCCATTAAGTTATATCCCAAGAAAAGTGATTGCACTAAAATTCTCTTCTCTAAACCATATTGAAAATATTTCAGATTTTATTTCAATAATCAATATGTCCTATTATTGTTGTAATAGTGTATCAGTTTAGGAATCTAATTTCATGTAGGTATATATCTAGTAACAGGCAGATGACTAGACCAAATACTCATTTATTTAATTATTTAGAATATAATGACTGTATATTTTCAGATTGAAAGCAGCAAGATCTTACATGCTTGTATTGTACTCATGGCTTCTATTGACCCACTTGCTCTGATTATAAAAATTTGTATAAGAAGAAAAAGTAGGAACATGATAATAATAGCATAAAAATAGGTCCTTCAGGCTTCAGCCTGAGAGCACATACATGAAAGGATAAAGCATCTTTAGCTCTGTTTTACAATTGACAACCAATTATTCAGTAACAATTCCGCCTATCAAATGATATTCTTAAGGCTTGGAATATTCCTAACTTTTCTTCCCATCCTGCTCTGTCCTCTTGTTTGTGCTTGATGATGCTCTTCCCAAAATGTCACACGTAGAAGAGAACAATGTGCTCTAGGTATGATCAAACTAGGTCAGATTGGATCAGGACCCAGATATTCAGCTTATATTCATGCAGCTTAAAATCAAATTAGCTAATTTGGATACCCTTTCACACTGGTGACATTTTATAATCTTGCAGTCTACTAAAATCTCCAAAATATTTTTCCTTTAAAATGTTGTCTAAGCATATCTTTCTTATCCTACACTTCTATCATTTATGTTTTAACCAAAGCATGGAACTTTACATTTGCATTTGTTTTATTAAATGTCATATTATTCAATTTAACTCATTTTTCTGACCTGATTCTTTTATCTGAAACCTTCCTACTTTTTGATACGAATTAAAATGTCTTCTGAACTATCCAGAATGGATTTGCTAAGAGTTTTAGTTTTATATACATTTTACAATATTCCAGCTGAAAATTGGGTATTTATATGCCAGATATTATTATATATTATATATTTTATATATATATATATATTATATACCAGATATTATATACCAGATAATATCCCAGATATTATGTAGGGCAATACTCTTTTGCAAAGAATATTCAGTAAGGTAGAGTGCCAAATTTCCCAGATATATTAGATAAAGGATCATTTATTGTTTAAGTTAAAAAGGAACTCACAGCCCTTTATGTAAAATTAAAAGCATATTTGTAAACAATTTTCAAAGTCAATATGGTATGTATCTATAATGTGTTACAAAGGCCATTCTTGAAGATATAAAATATTGGACTTGGCAAGAACCTTAAATCAGAGAAACTAGAAAGGACATTAAAAATAATTTAACCCAAAGATCCATTTTACATATAGAGAGATACAGACAGAGTACAGAGTAGGGATGCCACATAATAGTAGTTTCCTTGGAACCTTCATACAGGAATACTCTTAAACACAAAAGGCTCAGATATTAAGGAGGTATAACAGACAGGTCCTAGGATTTAGAAGATCTGAGTTCAAATCCATTCTCTGACACTTAATAGTTATATGGCCCTGCACAAGTCCAGTGTTCTGGTCAACTCTCTAAGATAGTGAGTTGCAGACAAATAAGTAAAGGTTCCTTATCTGGGAATTCCCTATAACCAGTGAAATCAAAGACCCAATTCTTGTCCCCTATACCTGTATCTTTCCTTTTCCTCCTCCTCTTCCTCTTCATCATCATCATTAATATTAGAGACTCTTTGCACTAATTTTTCATATCTCTGGGTTATTGCCCCTACCCAGAAAATCTGGGAGCTTTACAATGTGGTGGCTACCACCTAATGTCTTGTTACCAACTCCTCCTGGTAATGTGAAGAGAGCAATTCTTAGCTCCAAATAAAGAGATTGATGAAGGGACCAAATGTTGGGGTTCGATCATGTGACGAATTCACGATGGTAATTCTTTTTGTCAAAAGTGAAGTTTATTTAGAAGTCACAGACAAAATGAAGGCATGTAATAGCAGAAATGGTAAATATGAAATAGAATTGGGAGAGCATGTAACAATTAACAAGGGAAAAGACAAGTTTCCTAGTGGAATCCACAATTAACCAGGAGAAAGGGAACACCCCATGAGCCTGGAATATGCCCTTAACTGACAGGCTAAATCCTAAAAGGGATTTAGTATCCTAAAAGACTTAGTAATAAGAGGGGAAAGAATCATAAAGCATGGAGAAGGGGAAGGGGAAAGACATCAAGAGGCAAAATACTGTGGCAGGCTATTACTCCAAAAGGGTTACAGCAGTAAGTCATGGACACATTTATAGGGGAAATTTAACCTTAGGGGTTTGACATAACTTACATTTCTGAATGGATGACCTCCACATAGTGTGGGACTATAAGTTTAAACTGATCTCCATCAGTGCCCTTCCCTGCTTGCCTCAGGGAGTAATTCCATCAATACTTCAGTCTTTCTCTGTCAGCTACATCTATTTGCTCAGGACCTCATCAATAAGCCCCACCATTCATAGAGCTTAAGAAAATGAAAATTGGTCATAGTAAAGAAATGGGACTCGCAGTTGAACTCATGGGAAGAAGCATGGCTTTGATTTCTTAACCTAGACAGAGAGGCTCCCACAGCAGGTGTGGTCTATAGGATGACTTCATGGCTGAGACTTCAGCCTCCCCCCTCCTCCCCCAGGTGTCCTCTCGAATATTTCTCATCTGCATTGTGTACTTTGGGGCTCTGCTTGCAGTTCTCCAAAGGTGGCACCTGGTGTCCTCAGCTGTATAGCTCCATAGATGAAGGAAGACATCATCCCAGGATGTAGACTGAATTACGTTCCTAGGAGACACTTAGGTGCAGTTCAATTTTTATTCATTTCATTTTCATAGATAAGGAAGTCAAAGCTTTTTTAAAAAGATTCAATGACTAAGTTGCATAGCTAGTAAAATTTGCAGCCAGGATTTGAACTTATAACTCCTAACTCCAAGTTGAATATTCTTTACCTGCTCCCTCTCAGATAAGAACCTCTTTATTCCTGAAAATTGTACTGATTTCCTGCATGCCCAAGATTTTCCAAGGGTAATCATTTCACTGACAAGTATTTATTAAACATTGCACAGAAGTCTGATAGGGCTAGCATCAGGTGCCATCCCTTCCCACAAACAATTTATAACTGATTTCTGGAGAAAAGACATGAATTCACTCATTACCCACCTGGACTATTTCAGTAATTTCTTAACAGGTCTTTCCAGTTTGCATTCTCTCTCTCAAACCATACCTTCCAGCCATAATAATGTACGTATATGCATTTATCTGATCTTTATGCATAAATGTGATCATGATTTTTTCCCACCTCTCTGCTCCAAATTTCCTCGTTTTTTATGAGAACACCCTAACCCTAACTTCCCTTTTGGGGAAAATTAGTTGGTCACAAGATTTATCCTGCCATAACCAACTCAGTTTAAAGAGAAGAGTACTAAAAAGATGAATTTTTTGTCTTTCCAGGGAATTCCCTATTCATAGGCCAAAGTGAGCTAATCAGCAGTTAGAGACTTTCTATTCTAGTCTTGTCTACTATGACTTGGGAATAATTGTAATAACAGCTCTCTTCCAAAGGGGGCTTTAAGCAGTCATCACAATTTCATCTGACCAGGGAAGAGTATAGATTGTCAACAGCTGAGAATCACTGCCTATTCCTGGGAATCCTGCCTCTTCACATACAATCAAAAATTACATTAGCTTGATTGATTGCACATTATGCTGTTAATAATATTGAATTTATATTTCACTAAAATCCCTAGTTTATTCAAATAAAAAAAAGGTTTAGTCACATGTATCCCATCATACTTGTAAAATTGATTTTTTAAAAACTCATGTATAATGTTTTGCATTTGTCCTTATTAAATTTTAGCATTTATGTTTCTTAAAGTTTTTCCTTGGGCACTAAGAAATTAGATTAGTCTCACAGAGTATATTTTTGAGAATTGCTTCTGGCAACTTGTTAAGATAATAAATTATTGATCTGCTTTGGCAGGAGTTTCCCCACTGGGAAGTCCCTTTATCATTGAAATCACAGTTCTGAATTTACACACACACACACATACACACGCTCACACGCATGCTTCTCTTACATGTGTTCAATTTAATTCTATAAACATTTATTATACTACTTATGTTTCCATTCCAAAGTTTCCAAAGTTCCAAACCTAAGTTTCGTCTTTGAAAAATGGTAAAAAGGTAAACTAGACTAGGTTTCTCCAAGATTTAATCTCCACTGGCCAATCACTGTTTAAGGTTAACCAGGATGATTTGGGTTCTCAGCAGCACCACTGCTTCAGTTCCTACTGAAAGGGTTGACAGGACCCTCTTCCTCAGAAATGCCCTAGAATCATTGAGTAAACTACAGTCCCAAGTCAGCATCCCTATCCCCCTAAACTAAAATAACAAGAAAAATAGATTACAAATAGTTTATATAAACATCACTCTTCACATTTACAAAGTGTTCCTCCCAGTGGCCTCGGGGATAGGCAGCCTCAACATTATAATTTTCATGTTAAAGTTGTGAAAACAAACTCAGAGAAGGGTGAGAACTTTAACTTTGCTAAGGTCAAACAACTATTAAGTTGTCAGAGCTGTCTTAACCTGCCTACTCCCTCTCAGTTTCACTATATTATTTTGCTTTTTTGGAGAAAAGTGTTGGATTTTTGTAAAACCAAGGCTTGAACCAGACCAGTGTTAATAAGCTTAGGTAGAAACAGATATCATTAAGCTGTATTTAAAGATTCCTGTGGGTGTATAATAACTGAAAAAAAATTAACATATTTTATTTATTTTATTAAATATTTCCCAATTACATTTCAATCTGGTTTCAGCTTCATTCAAGGGAGTTATGAGCGACATTTGATTGTATGTTTGACACTTCTGGACTAGATATATATCTCTAGTTGTTGTTTGAAGTGATAAAATCAACTTTGTTAACTGTGAGTCACCCTTTTAATTAGTTATAATAGCTTCCTTCATTCTTCCCTTCTGCCACATAGTGAGATCAAGATTTCCTCCAATAGTGTGTCCACTCATTGATCACTGGACAAAGATTTTTATTTGAAAAGTCACTTGTCAACTAAAAGTTTAATTTAATTAATGTATAATTAATAATGTATAATGTATAATTAATAATATATAATTAATATATATATCATCGAAGGGAATGTGTATGATTCTGATATACATGGAAAATATTGTGTTGGAAGAAAACATTTCACTCTTCTGAATTAAATCAGTAGTGTTCTCTAAATAATAAATATCTTCTACAATATTTCATTCAATTGTATGACTATAAAGATATGGCTGGCTACATAATATAGTTTGTGAAAGCCTTTTTTTTCAAGAGGTAGGTGATTATGAGTATAGAGTCATTTGGTGCATTGGCTGGTTTTGTTGAATGGCTTTTTAAAAATTCTTGTTATAAATGATATTTTGTGGGATAGGGGGATAGGGAAAAAGGTATTTGGAAGTGAAGATGATGTAAAACAAAAAAATGTCAATTAAAAAAAAACTAATGATGAAGCAAATCTTGATCCTTGTCAAAGCCTGCCTATTTTCTTTGCATGTGTGTAAAAATGATACTTTTAAATAGCAATCATTTCTGTGTTGGCCAGAAACCCTGAGGGTCTTCCTCTCCCAGATCAATGTTGTCTGCTTCCTATGGGTCATGTCACTTCCTGTAACTTCCTATCACTGAGGGTCT
Organism: Sarcophilus harrisii; assembly: GCF_902635505.1. Lineage (NCBI taxonomy): Eukaryota > Metazoa > Chordata > Mammalia > Dasyuromorphia > Dasyuridae > Sarcophilus > Sarcophilus harrisii. Next base: position 361,403,955 of record NC_045427.1, on the reverse strand, counting down.
GACCTTTAGAGACGTAGGCTCAGAAATAATATGACTTCCTTCAGTTTTGGCCCAAGACCTGATTTTAGGGTTCTGGGAATAGGGGTCATGTGACTTAGACCTAGACTCAGACTTGAGAAAACTTCATCCAATCAGTCCCATTCAACTTCACTATATATTTGGTCAGCTAATTGAGTCATGTCCAACTATTCATAACCCCATTTGGGGTTTTCTTGACAAAAATCCAGGAGTGATTTGTCATTTCCCTTTCCAGCAAATCTTATTGATGAGGAAACTGAGGCAAACAGGGTTAAGTGTCATGCCCAAGGTCACATAGCTAATAAACTCTGAGGCCAGAAGAAGAGGAAGAGGAGTCTTCCGGACTCCAGACCTAGCACTTGACCCGCTGCTCTACCCAGCTGCCCCTCGACTGTCCTTAATATCTTTGTTTTTAGTGCTATTTCTACTTTCAAATGTGGCACACAGAGGGTATTGATGTTGATTCCAAAAGTGATGACTGCACGGTGATTGATGGTGAAAATATTTGTTATAAAAAGCTATACATATCTATTCCATTTTTCAATTGTTAGCCTCCTTCCAAAATGCCTTTGGGATGACTTTGCTTAATTAAAGCTGTCTCCAAAGTTCAGGATTTCTCTTTGTTATATGAAGTAATCAAATAATCATATAGTAATAGTGATTATAATCTTTGACCATCTTTTTTCATAAGATTTTACAACAGTTTATATTAAAAAATAGTATTGCCCTAAGTCATCATAGTTTCCTCCTTAGCACGAAGAATGTGTTTGTTTACTGATGTAGTATATAGTCTGCTTTGTTCTCCTCATTTCAATTAATTTACATGAATTTATTTAGGAAATGATTATAATTTCTATCATATCCATATCTCTCTCATTAACAGCTTACTTAAAAATTGGGGTGGAATTGTTTTCATTGTAATATAAGCTTTTTTTTTCTAATTCTTTTCTTTCTACTGATTTTTGCATTGTTTTATTTTTATAGTAGATATAGTGGTCATATAGTATTAGACTGATACAAGAATGACTCTATATAAGAAACAATAATTTCCTATGTTAAAAAATAATTTCATTTTTTTATTCTTTTTTAAATCTACCAACGGCTCTTGATAACTTTCTTAAAGAAAGGTTTCATTATACATAGGTGTGAGTGAGCCATTTTTCCCTGATAATTTAGCCTTTAGACTCTCATTTTTTTTTCATGATTCATGTTTTTCTTATTTTCATCATCCTTCCCTATTATTAATTAACAACAATTAATAATAGTTGACATTGTTATGATGCTTTAAACACATTATTCACGTTATTTCATTGAATAGTCAAAATAGCCCTGTGACATAGTTGCTATGGATATTAGTGTCCTCATTTCACAGATGAGGACAAAAACTCAAGAGTTGCATTAACATGTCCTAGGTATCTAGAAAGTTTCAGTGGTTGGTTATGAAATCAGATCTTCTTGACTTTCAGCCTAGTACTTATTGCAATATACAGTGCTTCTTCCAAGGAAGGATCAGATATAGAATACTCAAGATGAGTTTACAAAGCACTGATCAGATTTCCTCTTAGGTGTACTCTCTGGTTTGCCTCCCAAGTAGTATAGGTCGTTCATAAAATATTCTTTTTCAAAATAATTTTTAAGTTATATATTTTTGTAATCAATAAAAATTGCCTTCTCTTTCTTTCCTCCAGGACTCCTAAAATTGAGAATAATTGAGAAATTATTGAAAAAAAAAAAGCAAAATTCCTCTTAAAAACATGTATAGTTGAGCAAAACAAATTTCTTTATTGGCTATATTTTTTGTGTGCAAAACAGTTGGGATTAAGTGACTTGCCCAGGGTCATCTAGCTATTGAATGTTTAGTGGCTGAGTTTAGGACTTCCTGACTCCAGGATTTTAAAAAAATATCTATGTCTCATACTGTATCCTTTCATCTCTGAGGAAGTGGGTAGCATGTTTAGTAGTATTAATCCTCTGTAATTGTAGTTAGTCATCATGCTGATCAGCATTCCCAATTTATTCAAAGTTATTTGTCTTTACAGTATTGTTGTAACTGCATGAATTGTTTTATTCATTTCATTCTGTATCTTTTCTTACAACTCTCCCCAGGTTTTTCTAAAACCCTTCCTTTCATCATTTTTTATAACACAATAGTATTCTATTTGATATTATATATCATAATGGGTTCACCTAGTTGATGGGTATCTCCCCAGATTCCTATTCTTCAAAAAGAGTAATTTGCATATCCTCAGCGGCTCTTTTATTTAGGACTAATCTCTCATTTAATAGTCAAAGATTCCTCTAATTCCCCCTTCTCTTTTCTTTCTTTTCCCTCCCATTTCCCTTTTGAATAAAATGTATTTCTGTATCCAGCGGCGTTTTGTGTCCCTGTATATTCTTCCTGCTTGACCAGTTCAGATGAGACTGAGATTCAAGGGTCAGCTACTTCCCTTACCCCTCCTCTTTGATTATATAGATACCATACACCTATGATTATTCAAGGAGATTGTTCAAGGAGGACTAGTATCCCTGGTGTGAGGACTTGCTGAGCCCTTTTCAGAGCTGTGGTGTCCACCTGGCATTTAGCTCTCACCTGTGGCTCTAAGAAGCATGTGCAGCAGCCACAATCCAGTAAGCTGTCTCAGCAAATGGACTAAAGCAGGTTGAGGGCAGGTTACTAACCCATTGGTTAGCTAGAAGGATACATACCCTTAACATTTTAGGACTTTACCCAGTGGAATGGGTGGATAAAATAATGTGTTCCAAAAGCCATAAAGGCTGCTGAAGCTGTTACTGAGAGTCCATAGACCTTGATTAAACATAGAAGATGTCACAATCTTCCAGCTCCTCCCTGGCCATCGGTTATTCTGACTTTTATCTTCAATGATTCTGGATTTGCCTCACTTAAATCCAGCAGCACTACTTAAGAAATCACCCTCTGAAGTCATTAATCCTTTTCAAAACCAAAAAAAAACCCAACTTTCACATCTTTAATATGTGAAATATTTACATTTAACATTTCTTTCTCACCCCCTTACCTTGTGTATTGCTTTTCTCTTTCTATTATTTCTTAAGATTGTCAACACATAATAGAACCACTCCCAGACCTTGTCTAATTAGATTCTGTAACTCTTGATAATGATAGATGGATATAAAGAGGACTTCATCTCCTCATATTTGAATATAAGTAGGTCCTTCATAGTTGTTCTATTCTTGGCAACCCCATTTGGCTCTTCTTGGTAAAGCGGCTTACCATATCAGTCTTCCCTCACTTTACAGATGAGCACACTGAAGCAAATAGGGTTAAATGACTTGGCCAGGATCATCCAGGTAGTAAAGTATCTGAGGTTAGATTTGAATTCAGGTCTTCCTGAGTTCAGATCTCACTTTGACCTGGTGATCTATCTATTGTATTACCTAGTTGCCATCATTTGTGTTTACCTTTCCATATTTCTCTTTTTATTTATTTATTTATTTTTTTGCTGGCGCAATTGGGGTTAAGTAACTTGCCCAGAATCACACAGTTAGGAAGTGTTAAGTAGGAGACCAGATTTGAACTGAGATCCTCCTGACTTCAGGTCTGGTGTTCTATCCATTGTGTCACCTAGCTGCCCCTCCATATTTCTGTTAACTCATATGCTTGAACTTCAAACTTTTTATGCAACTCTGTTCTTTTCCATTAAAAGTCCATTTTCTGTGCAGTAGGGTTATGCAAAATTTTGCTGTGTAATTTATACTTGACTGTAAACCTGTATCTTTTGTCTTCTGGAATATTATATTCCAAGATCCCTATTCTTTTATAATAAAAGCTGTTAAATCATATGTAATCTTCCTTGATACTTGAATTCTTTTTGGCCACTTATAGACTTTTTTCTTTGACCTGGAAGCTCTTGATTTTGATTCCTAGGAGCTTTCATTGTGGAGTTTCTTTCAGGAGGACCAGTGGATTCTATTTCCACCTTGTTCTCTGGTTCTAAGAGAGCTCTACAATTTTAAGATTTCTTAAAATTTGATGCCTAGATTCCTTCCTTCCTTCTTTTCTCTCTCTCTCTCTCTCTCTCTCTCTCTCTCTCTCTCTCTCTCTCTTTGTTTCTTTCTCTATGCTGGAGTACTCTGAACAGTCCCAAGATTCTAATCAAACCCCTTCCCCAGTGTCCCCAGACCTTTCTGTTTGTGCCAAGATGAGTTAGAAAAATGTCATTCATTGTTACTTTTTCTTGAATTTTCTAGATTTTGGGGGGAGGAGTTGGAGAGGGGGGAAGGGAAGCTCATTATATTTTTCCTGTTATTATTCCATCTTGGCTTTGTGTCCCTTTCATAGACCATTCTGGACCACTTAAGAATACCAGAAATGCCATACAAGCTTGTGACTACCTTCCCTGAATTTACAGCAGTAAGAACGTGGTTTCCTTGCAACTCTAGAACCCATCACTATTCCAAGTTCATTGTAGTTTGCCTTGGATAGTCTTGGTTATGTACGTCATAGAGTGAGCCCACCCCTCAATCCTAATTCCGGAACCATCAGTCAAGACCAAAGAACTCTCACCATATTTTTGGAAGGATTGTGTTGATTACTCCCCTATTGCACTTCTGTCATTGTGGTTGCAGTGGATAGAGTACCAAGTATGGAGTCAGGAAGACTCCTCTTCTTAGTCAATACGCGTATTCTTCAGATACAGAGAAATGATGTTGGAGAGTTCCTTAACCTAGTGAAATAAAAGGTCTGTTCTAAAGAACAATTTTTTTTTTCAGGTAATGCTCTATGGTTGTTAATCATAAATCACCATAATCTACAAGTAATCAAAATTACTTACCACTGATGACTCTTATGCAAGAAGTGTAAAAAATTTCTAAAAGAAAATTAGTGGTTGATTGAAAAGGTCAAGTAGAAAGTACCAGGAACAACAAAGAACAAGCCTAGGCTTTGCATTGGTATTTGTGAAACATTAAAAGATCTTGAGAAAGACCTCCAGGGTGGATCCTTTGGGGAAGATCTGAGGGAGGGGGGAAGAGTTGAACAAGAATTGTGTAGGATGGGGAGTGGTTGGATTATACTTTTAGAAGGAGTTTCCTTATTGGTGAGATCCAATGATTAAATGAGATCTTCCCCCAAGTTCAGTCCTACTACCTCCTCTGTTTGACTTTAAAGCTGTCTCTAATCTGGTAGCTTCCTAATCTTTTTATTCCTTATCACTCCCTACCCTGATCCTGCCTTCTCCTTAAACACAATCCAATGACATTGGACTCTTTGGTGTTCCTTCAATAAGAAACCCCATTTTCCAATTTTAATATTTTTACTGGCTGTTCCTCATACCTGGAACATTCCCTTTTTGCTGCATTCAGAAGTATAGTGTGGCCCTAAAGAATAATGGCTGTAGGATTTAGGATTTAAAATCAGAAGCACTGACTTGAAATCTTGGCTCTATAATTTATTACATGTTTGACCTTGGAAAAATAATTTTATTTCTCTAGCCTTTGGTTTTCTTATCTGTAAAATGAAGGAGTTGACCTCAAAGATCCCTTCCAGATCTAATTCTATTATCCTATTATTATGAATGACTAGTTGGTGACATCCCCAAAGCAAGGTCTCTTGATCCTCCATCCAGAAATCCCATGTTCTCTTACCACATTATACCAGACTACCTCCATTTGAACTAGTTGTTGACACGTCTAGTCTATTTTCCACAAATGTGTCAAAAAAAAAAAAAAAGCCAAAATCACATCCAATGGAAGTGATTCATTATTGAGATGTTAATGTGATCCTGAATTAAATAAACATCTGAAAGATGATGCCAGAAACAACAGTCAGGACATTTGGACAAAGATAAAAAGGTTTCATTTTTTTAAAAAATACCATTAACATGTGATTTTATTTCCTCTCAGTCCAGACTGAGGAATGAAACAAACCATCTGCCTTATTCATAACAGCTTCTGTTGGACAAACTTTAAAAGAGCAGCAGTATTGGAATCATAAAAGCTTGTATCAGAACAGAACCATAGAAGGTTAGAAATAGGAGGAACCTTAGAATCATAGAACAGAATATTAGCCATGATGAGATTAGTGGCAGTGCAGAGAATTGTGGAAATCTCCTTTGGGTTGATGCAGGTCCTTCATGAAAGAATTCACTAATCTGAAATATTAAGTGGCAAAAAAGGAAGTTTATTGTTGAATGAGAAGTCAGCTTTGCTAGAAAAACTGACTTCTTCAGTGGCAAAGTCCTATTAGGGAAATGGAGGCTGGCACTAAGAAGAGAATGCCTTCTCAGCGAGGGACAAGGCATAGTCCTGCTTTCGACATTCTGCAAAGAAATGAGTAAAAGGAAACCTATTTTATGAGCAGCTCTTGAGGGGGAGGGGAGTTGGGAGCAGTTTGAGCTGATTAGACCAGGATTTCTGAATTTAGAATTTCCTGATTAAGGATGTGATTTTCCAAAAGATCAATGAGAGTTGATTTGCCCTTGAATAATGTTGCTTGTCTTATCCTGGGGGGATGGGCCCTCTCTAGACTCCTTGGAGTCTGGGAGACCCTGATCTCTCAGATCAAAGGGGACACAATTTCAGAGTGATAATTTTACAGATTAAAAGGAACACAGTTTCACACCCCCTTCAGCCAAAGAAGGTTCATAGACATTTTAGCATTTTACAAATGTAGAAACATGAGAGAGAGGAAGCAACTTGACCTAATCAACAGTTAATTGGGACAGAATAGTTGACCTCCAAGTCTTTTTATTTTCATTCTAGTGCTTTTCTCCTTACTTGTACCGATGAATCCTTCCTTTCTCCCATCCATGAGGTAGCAGGATAAAGCCACAAAATCTCAGCACTAGAATAATAGCAGTATAGGCAAACCTAATTTTATTGTTTCCATTTATTGCACTTCACAGATATTGCATTTTTTTTTACAAATTGAATAGTGTGGGAACCCTGTGTTGAGCAAGTCTATCATTGCTATTTTTCCAACAGCATGTGCTTGTATAATGTCTCTAAATCATCTTTTAGCAATTTTCAGAATATTTCAAATTTTTCAATATTACTATATCTGTTCTGATGATATATGGTATCATATCTGTTAATATAATCTATGATCAGTGACTTTGATGTGATTATTGCAATTGTTATCAGCTGCCACACACCATGCCCATATTAACTTAATAAATCTTGTGTGTGTTCTGACTGCTCTATCAACTAGCATCTCTCTCCTTCTTGGGCCTCCATATTTCCTGAGAAGTAATATTGAAATTAAGCCAATTAATAGTTGTACAATGACCTCAGGTAAAAGGAAGAGCCATGAAATAGTCAAACTTCATTGTTGTCTTATTTTAAGAAATTTCCATGGCCATCTCAGGCCAGATTTGAACTCAGGAAGTTGAGTCTTCCTAACTCCAGGTCTAGCACTTTATCCACTGTTCCACCTCCTTGCCTAATATGCAAAATGTGTGTGTGTGTGTGTGTGTGTGTGTGTGTGTGAGATAATATTGAATGGAACTGATGGGATAAAGTATTTCTCAGTATATTTTCAGTATTAAGCCTGTCACATGGTTCCTACATCCAGAGGAAGATGAGACCTTGGGCCTCACGTTTCAGGAAATCTTTGAACCCTGGGATGCAGGAAGTTAGTGAAGTTACAGGATGGTACATGACCCACAGGGAGCAGACAACTTTGGTGACCATTGGTCAAGGATGGTTACGGCCTTTTAGTCTATCCAACGAAAAGGCTCACATCTTTTGCTTTTTTTAAGTCCCACAAGTCTGAAGCTGGTCAGGTTCCACTAGCACATGGCAGGAGTTGGGATGGCTCCCAGGTGTGTGTCTGAGCCTCTCCCTGCAGGGACTAAATAAATGCTTTCTTTTTGTACCTGAAGATGTCTCTGAGTAGTTAATTTGGGAAGGGAGTCAAGCTCCCGTGCCACATGATATGTAGTATAAATTCAAATAATTCAACCACTTTAGGAGAATTGGGACCTAAATGTATTTCATTTGATTATGATAATTGTCCAATGATGAAAGATTCCCATTTTACAGTGAAGAAAACTGAGGACCAAAGATCTCATACTAAGTCAGTAGCAATGCTCAGAATATAACTGGTACTACATAACTAAATGACTTAATTGCCCACCAAATGTTTTTCCCATCATATCATATATAAATTATAAACAGATGTACACAAAAGACAGCTTTAGACTCACGCAAAAATGTTGGAGACATAAACCCTTTAGGAAATACAACTTAGGAGAGTAATGAGCAAACTGTACTGACCAAAGAGCATAGGACTCATTTCTCCATAGAACAGCAGGACAAGTTTGTCAGTTTTGAAAAAGGAATTTTAATCAGGGAGAAAAAAAGCAACTGCAAAGCATATATTAACATTTCTTGAGATATGTAAGCAATCTCTTCTTTTACTCTTGCATTCAAGCTATTTTTATTGGCTCTACCCCCTTTACCCATCCCCTGGTCATCTTCCTTCTCCTTGAATTTAATTATTGTTAATTAATCACCTAGACTTCTTACCAAAGAAAAGAGTAACAACAATTAAAGAAAAAAAAAAAGGATTAAGACATCAAAGAAATACACTAATCTTCACCCTACAGCCATGACTTCAAGTACCTGTTCTGTCCTCAGGGACAAAAAGGGTGTGAGCTTAAATTCTTGCTTTTTTTTGTCCCTAGCTGCTCCACTGGAGAGGTGAGGTCATCATCAAAATTTGATGGTTTATAATGAACCTCCCATCTCCTCAATGTACCAGGAATATAGATAGGATTGTCCCAGTTACTCAAGGCAGGAAGTGTATAGAGGAGTTGGGCTGCAGTGTAAAAAAATGTGCTTGCTCCTTTTCCTAAGCACAATGCTGCTGTTGCTGCTGCTACTGCTGCTACTGCTGCTACTGCTGTGTAGTTATTTCAGCCATGTCCAGTTCTTCAGGAACAAATTTAGGCTTTCTTGCCAAAATATTGGAGTGGAGTAGTTTCCCATTTCCTTTTCCAGTTCATTTTGCAGATGAGGAAATTGAGGCAAGCCTGGCTATGTGATTTTTCCAGTATCACATAGCCAGTAAGTGTCTGAGGCAGGATTTGGTCAGGTCTTCCTTGTACTCTATCCACTGTACCAATTAGCCGTCCTATTTTTATGCATAGCTTCTAGAAAAACATGACCTCTGACAACATTGACCCTCTCCAGCTCTTCCTCCACAATCTTAACAACTCAATGTGTTATGGAAAAGTAAAGCTCCCAAGTGATTGTCATCTCAACCTAGACCATTATAAACAAGCTTAGACTATTGCTTTTGACTTTGTGTTTTATATCATCAAATGCCTTTTGTGTATATAAACCTGACTTTCCTTTGGCAATTCAAACTCAGCATTTCAAAATGGAACTCATTATCTTCTCCCCTAGATGATCCCTCCCTCAGATTTCTCTTTTCTTGTTAAGCTCACATTGCCCTTCCAGGTTCACAGCTTTAGATTTATCCTCTTTTCTTTTCTCTCCTTCATTCACTATTTCCAGTCAGTTAGTGTCTCAACAACATATCACACATCTATACTCCATCCTTTCTGTATTTACATTTCTAACACCCTAGTCAGGCCTCTGTCACCTTTATCCTATTACAAGAGCCTGTTAATTGGATTCCAAACCTCCAGTCTCTGCCTTCTTTAATCCATTCTCTACTTTTCTTTTCTAACTACCAAGATAATCTTCCTAAAATATAATTCTGAGCCTGGAGCAGCCTGTGGAAAATTTGGTTCAGTCATAAGAAAGAAAAGAAGCCCAAGATTCATTTTTCTTAAATTATACTTCCATTACCCTGTAATCCTATTATTATTTTTATAAAGCTTTTTATTTTCAAAATATATGCATATAGTTATCAGCATTCATCCTTGCAAAATCTTATGTTCCAAATTTTTTTCTCCCTCCCTTATCCCTGTCCTCTCCCCTAGATAGGAAGTAATCCAATATATGTTAAACATGTATAATTCTATACATATTTCCATAATTATCATGCTGCACAAGAAAAATCAGATTAAAAGGGGGGGGGGGAAATGAGAGGAAACAAAATGCAAGCATACAACAATAACAAAAAGTGAAAATACTATGTTGTGATCCATACTCAGTTCCCATAGCCCTCTCTCTGGGTGCATATGGGTCTCTCCATCACAAGACTATTGAAACTGGCCTGAATCACGTGAGAAGACTCACGTCCATAAGAATTGATTATCACATAATTTTGTTGCTGGTTCTCTTGGTTCTACTCACTTCACTTAACATCAGTTCATGTAATACTTATAGATTTGAGTCAATTCTCTATATATTCTAGAAATGAGGATTTTATAAGTATTCTTGGATGTAAAAATTTTATCCCAGTTTTCTGCTTCTCTTTTAATTTTGTCTGCATTGGCTTTATTTATATAAAAACTTTCTAACTTAATATAATCAAAATTATCCATTTTACATTCCATAATGTACTCTAGTTTTTCTTTGTCCACAAATTCCTTCCTTCTCCACAGATCTGAGAGGTAGTCTATCCTTTGTTTTTCTAATTTTCTTATAGTATCACTCTGAAATCAACTGTCCACAGACAGTTTGACCACTGATTTATTAAAGATCAAAATTAATATCAAATTAGGGGAAAAAGTGAGAATGCAATGAAGGGAACTCTAAATAAGATTGCTATTCCTCAGTTGATAAATTGTCACAGGATAACAAAATAGTCAGTTTTCAGAGGAAGAAACTAAAGCTATCAATAGCCATGTTTAAAAATTGCTCTAAATCACTATTAATTAAAGAAATACAAATTAAAATAAGTCTAAGGTACCACTTCATACCAATCAGATTGGCTAGGCTAGCCAAAAAAAAAGAAAGAAAATGACAAATACCAGAGGAGATGTGGGGAAACAAGCACACTAATGTACTATTAGAGAAATTGTCAACTATTTTAACCAGTCTGGATTTGGAATCCAGTGATTCCAAAATTGTTGGAAAGTGATTTTGAACTATGTTCAAAAGGCAATTAAATTGTGCATATCCTTTTAAATAAAAATAGGAAATTGATGAGAAAATAACCACTACCAGGGATACACCCCCAAGAAGGTCAAAAAGAAAATAAAATAGCTCATATAACTAAAATATTTATAACAGTCTTTTTTGTGGTGGCAAAGAATTAGAAATTGGAGGAATGTCCTTTAATTAAGAAATTGCCAACCAAGTTGCAGTATATGAATGTGGTGAAATACTATTGCCTATAAGAAATAATGAAAAAAAATGGTTTGAGAAAAACTTGGGAAGACTTGCATGAACAGATGCAAAGTGAAGTAAGCAGAACCCAGAGGACAATGTACACAGTAACAGCAATTTTGTGAAAATAATCAACTTTGAAAGACTTAGTTACACTTATCAACACAATGACACATCATAATTCCAAAGGACTCATGATGTGAATATGCTATCCACCTCTAGATAGAGAAGCAATGGACAGACTTAAGAGTATAAATTAAAGCCTATCTCCCCTCCCCCCATTCCTTTTTTTTTTTAAGTAGATAAAACAGAAATTTGTTTTGTATGACTCTACATAATTGGATAGAGTAGAATGGATAGGAAGAAAAAGAATATGGAACTAAAAAAAAAAATCTGTACCTTAATGAATAAATAAGATATTGCTTAAAAACAGGAAATAGATGAGAAAATAGACATTGAAATAATTATTTTTTTTTCCAAAACAATTTAATACCTCCCTGGAAAATAGCTTAGCAGAATCATATTGACATTACCAGAAGACATTGTTAGCTCTCTAGAATCAAGGCATAAGTTACATTTCTATATGAGTGCTCTGTCAACATAAGCTCCTTTCATTAGTGTTTTTACCACATATATTCCCTAAGTGAGTTTGTTCTGATGTGTATTCATTCTTTCCACTCATAGTTTGTGTTTTTTCCCCTGAGACTTAACTTTTGTTTCTATGCTATTTCATAAAATGCTTTTGCTTTTAACCAATTGGTTAACAAACAAAACTAAATTTGCCATAAGACATAAATAATTGGAAATATTAATCGCTCATGGTAGGCCAAATCAATATAATTAAGATGACAGTACTACCTAAATGAATTCATTTATTCAGTGCCATTCTAATCAAATGACCACAGGATTACTTTATGGGACCAGAAAAAATAGTAAAAAAATTTATGTGGAGAAAAAAAAAAGGTCAAGGATTTCAAGAAAATTAATGAAAAATGATGGAAAGTAAAAAAAAGCCTATTAGTACTAGATCACAAATTATATTACAAAATAATTATCATCAAAATAATTTAGAAGTTAATAAATAGAGATTGCTCAGTGAAAAAGTTTAAGTATACAATATACATTAATATCAAGTGAGGAATTATGGAAAGAGAAACAATTATCGTAGTTTTTGGCACCATCATGGAAGCTGAACAGTAAAAATGTCAAATAGAAGGATTTCATATAAATGACCGAGCTCTAGATTTTTCCCGTTGCAAATGAAATTGTGCAAATTGAATCATTGCCCAGAACAATACAGAACCTCAAAGCCAGCTAGCTAGATTGATAGATACACACACACACACACATATATATACTCATAGAACACACACATATACATATATATGTGTGTGTATACATATACATGTTTGTATGTGCATATACATATATGCACAAAACCACTCAAAAATTTTATTTAATCATTCCTACTGTAAAGATCAAGTGAGTTTTAAGGACCATAGAACTGGTTCATCAGTACATATATGCAAATTGAAAATGAGCTGGGTTCAGAATTTAAAAAAAAAGAATAAAGCAAGTGAAATTGATTTGGGGAAATTGTGAGTGAATTTAAGATTCTAAAGTTCTTCCTGAAAAAAGGACCCATCTTTATAACATAAGTATTTTGAATATTCTATAGAATGTCCTGGAGCCAGCTCTTATAGTAAATCAAACCTTAAATTTATTGTTTTGTTGATTGTCTAGAATTAAGGAAGTGATGAAAAAACATTAATAATGGAGCTTAAACTTATATTATGCATACATTTTTTTGAGAGCCAGTTACTAAAGAGTTATCAATACACTGCTAGCTGTGAATCATGAAACACTATAGTCTCTACAGAATTTAAGTTCAGGATCTCCCAAAAAGCAACCCAAGAACAGTAGGTTTAAGTAAGTTGACATACATTACCAACCAAAGAAAGTGTTATCAAGATGCCACCAATGAGAAAGATGATTAGAAAATAAGGATGGCTAGTGAAATGGTGAGGTTGATAGGTTGAAAGATAGTTCTTGTCTGCTATGTATATAAAATTAAGAGAGCTAGCATAAAATCCTCAGCATATTGAGAATGTACATAAAAATATGAACAAGAGTCACATGGGATAAACTGTGATCTTTGTCACAAGAGGGAGTGTCCACATTGATGAAGTAACATAACTGAGACTTTGAAATATGTTCAAGTATCTGTGCTAGTACTAGAGATTAAAAAAAAAAAAACCTTATATCTGCCTTCAAGGAAAGCATATATAATAGAAAAGATGAGGGCTGTGCATAGGTACAACAAATAATATATTTGTAGCACTTTCATGTTTACATGGGACTTGATTTACAACCATTTTATCTTCATTTTAAAGCACATTTTTTAGAATGTGTGAAAGCTTGGACTCAGACTCAAGTATTCTGTATCATGATGCTCTTTCTAAAGTCACATATTTCCTTCTGTTTCCTGTTGCTCTTTCCAAGCAACATATTTCCTTTATATGTAATAAAAATAATCATGAAATTTAAAATAGATTAAGTGCAAAGGAGGTGTCAAACAGAACATCCTGACAAAGTCATTGAGGAAAAGATCACTGAGGAAATGATACTTGGAGAGATCAGAGAAGGCTTCATAGAAGAGGTAGAAAGATGATGATAGATTGTATAAGATGGAGGGGAGAGATCTATTTCAGTGTTGGAGTACTGGAAATCATAAAACACAAATATATTGGAGGAGAAGATGAGATTAGGAATATTGAGAGTTCACCTCAAACATTGTTTACAAGTTCCTTAAGATGAGTTATTCTGTGTTGCCTCTTACTCCTTCTCAATTCACATGGGGACATTAATTGTGCTGTCTTGTCATTAGAGAAACAAGTTTCAGCTTCCTTTTATCTATGGCTCATTTTCCAAACTTTAAATTAATGCTTTCCTATGCTTACTCCTCTTCACTAACTCTGTCACAATCTCAATCTATTATCCTTCCTTTTCTTCAATAAAACTTTCCCTTCAGATTGAAGTGATCCCTCTCTGTAAGACCAAAACTGATAAATCAATTACTGACACAAGAAGGGGAAAAATACAACAAATAAAGAAATAAAGTAATAAAAAGCTTTTATAGAGATATATGCCAATAAACTTGAAGATATAAAAGAATTGAGTAATGTTTACAAAAAAATAAAAAATTCAAATTTGCAAAGTAGGAGAGAGAGAGAGAGAGAGAGATGCTGCTCCACCACCTATTCTCTTTTGTAGTCAAATGTGATCCCAATTCCCCAAACCTGGTAAGAATATGGGAGAAAAAGAGAACTATAGAACAATACTATTAATGGATATAGACAAACTGAGGATAACTTGAAATTATGAATCAAAATATATATCTAAGTGATAAACTTTTGTATGACAAAGTACTGCAGCCAGAAAAAAATTAGACTGGGAGGAGAGGGGGAGAAGGGAAATCCTTGCAATAAACATTTCTTATGAAAATCTGATACCTCAAATCTACTAGGAATTGACACAAAGCTGATAATAAGGTGCATTTACAATATAGAAGTAGTCAAAAAATATGCAAAATGAGGGGCAGCTAGGTGGCACAATGGATAGACCAACAGCCCTGAAGTCAGGAGGACCTGAGTTCAAATATGACCTCAGACACTTAACATACTTCCTAGCTGTGTAACCTGAGGCAAGTCACTTAAGCCTAATTGCCTCAGGAAATAAAAATAAAAATAAATGCCATTTTACTCATCTAATTGGCAAAAAGTGTTAAAAAATGAAGTACATTCAATGCTGGAAGGAATGGCTATAGAAAATAGGTACACAATGGATAGAGCTGCTAATTGGCACAATTTGTTGGAAAACAATAAGTATTGACACAATATAATATACAAATCTGGTCCCTTTGAACAAGGATTTCATAAATTTGACTATACTCTGAGAATCTTATTGACTGAACTACTAATGAAACTGGCTAGTTCTGAAGTGGTGTGACACATCTTTACCCAGAAGAAGAGAAAAAAATCGCATGTCTAAACCCATAGCTATAGCTATGTTTGTCAATTATTCCTTTTTTTCTTTTTCTCAGTTTTTGTTTTGAATGCCTTGACATCATATACTTAACCAATCAAAGTTCACATTCTCTCCATATTAAGAATCTCAGGAAGAAGAAGCAAGTAAACTTATAAGAAAATATGAAAGTACTAGCAAAATATCAAAATTCTTTCTCTACACTGTAATGTATAATATTAAATGATTTATGTACCAGAGAAGTGAAAACAAAGTACTATATGAAGTCAAGAGGGAAAATATTTACCAAATTAGGGATAGGGTATTTGGAGCAGGAGGCAGGGAGGTGGCTCAATGTATAAAGTACAAAGTCTGAAATCTGGAAGACCTGATTTCAAAACAAACCTCCAAAACTCATTGCTATGTGATGCTGAGCAAGTCACTTAACCTCATTTGTCTTAGTCCATTGGAAAAAGAAATGGCAAACCACTCTAGTGTCTTTGTAAGAAAATCCCATATTCAGTACTAGCATGCTGTGTGATCTATAGAGAACAAAGAGTCCAACACAATTGAACAAACTAAGCAAGCAGGCAAGTCATCTTAAAGGAGGTGCTATTTGAGTTTAACTTTAAAAGGAGAGAAGAGGTGAAATGTATAGGGGTCCCAGATAATTAACAGCCTTTCTCTCTTCTTTTGTTAATGTTTTCAATCTTTCCAAAGTTTCCTTTAACTTAAGAGAGTGCCATTCCCATTCTTTTACCTTTTGGAAGTGCAAAGTGATCACTGTCTGTATACGAGTGTTGCTTTTCAGAAGGTGGAGGAAGTGATAATGGGGCTTTGATCCAGCCATCTCCAATTTTTCATGATTACTGTGGGAAGGCAGCACTTTCTGAAACATCAGGCTCAAATTCTCAAAAGAGATAACAATGATCAGGAATTTGTTTAATCTTTTCTTAGTACATTATTTTTAATTTCCCCTTGAAAATTACATGCATATGTCATTTGAGAAATGGTCAAACAAATTGGAACATTGGTACCATAAACAAATTAGAGCATAAATGCAATGGAATATTTTTCTGCAGTAAGAAATAATGAATATGATTAATGCAGAGAAGAATGGAAAGATCTATATGAACTGATGAAGAGTGGAGCAAGCAGAGTCAAATAAACAATAGTTAAAAGAAATATAACATTTAAAGGAAAGAACAACCACCACAAAACAGTTGAAAATGAATGTTGCATAACTGCAAAGGATAAGAAGGTCCCAAAGACTTCTCATTCCTTCATAGAGGTGGGAGATCCATGGATATGAAATATTACATGAAATACAATATATTTTCAAGATTTTTAATTTTGATTGGTTTTGTTGGGTTTTTTTTTTCCCTTTCTTTTATCCTTTAAAAAAAATATTCCTTGGTTTATGGGTTGGTTTGGTGGAAAATAAGCAGAGGAGGGATTGTAGAAGAAATACAGGCAGTGTTCCAAGATATCAATTAAAATTTATTCTAAAAATAAAATTGGATACTGTTTGTGGATCATGCTGGTCCATCTTCAAGAATGGTCTTTGACAGCCAGGCAGGGAACAAAGGACAGTATGAGAAGGCTGGCCAATGGAAAGGTTGCTGATAGCATCTAATGATCATATGCTGGACTGTCTCACTAAAGGCTTTTAAGGTATTCCTCTTATGGCAGTAGAACTGAAAATGTTAGGTAACACAAGAATCCCCTAGGCAGATCCAATTTCCACTCTTGGAAATGCAAAGCCTTAGCTGAAATTCTAAAATAAAAAATAATGGAAGTTGTTGATAGCTTAAAAAAAAAAAAAACTAGCAACAAATACTGTCAAAAAATATTAGCAACAATAAAATGTGAGGGTTTGACTCAGTGACCTCTTAAAATTCCTTCACCTCTTGGTTTATGACCCTCTGCATTTCATACAAGCTTGCTAATGGTGGTGAAAGTCATATGGCACAAGGGAAAGGTCATTAGACTCAGAAGTAGGAGATCTACATTCAAATCCTGACTTCGTCACTAGTTACTGTGATTCTGAGACAATCACTTTTCCTCTCTGAGAGTCAGTTTTCTTCCC
Organism: Sarcophilus harrisii; assembly: GCF_902635505.1. Taxonomy (NCBI): domain Eukaryota; kingdom Metazoa; phylum Chordata; class Mammalia; order Dasyuromorphia; family Dasyuridae; genus Sarcophilus; species Sarcophilus harrisii. The sequence goes on along the minus strand of NC_045427.1, from coordinate 361,386,602 downwards.
TACAAACTGGAAGAGAATAGATTAGATGATTTCTAAGATTCCTTCCATCTCTGACATTCTATCATTCTTTGATCTCTCACTTCCCTCCCAACTCAGTTTATGTTTTATCTAAAATAGAATTCCACAATCCCTTTAAAAATGCCATTTTGTATTCTCTGATACTAAAATCTATTACAGCTCTGACATTCTATGTTCTATAACTGAAGTTCTATCCAATTCTGATATAATGTTCTATAACTTATATATTTAGTTCAATTAGGGGAACTGAATTACAATTCCCCTTCCCTGCTTTGGTGCTCTCAGTAGGAACTGTTCATTGAGTCTTTTGGGAACTAGGGTCGTAGGGATGAGGAAGAAAAACACTTTCTATTTACTTTTCCATCTCCTGGGTGACTAGCACCATGCCTTACTCTGAGGCTCAGAGAAGTCTCAAGAAATTACCAGAAACATTAAAAGTAGAAGAACAAAGATGGTAGCCACCACCAGTGGCCCTATTGCTCTGGCAAAGATTCCCATCCCTGTGACACACTATTCAAATGTTCCTTTTAGCTCTTATACCTTATTACCTACTTGATCTATGATAAACAGTTTTCACAATTTGGCAGCCCTGTCTATACTGATTTGGCCTGGCTCTCTCCTAAGGAGAGAAAAAGGCCAAACATTGAAAAGAAACTATTGGAATGAAACCTAGTATTTCTAGCTTCCCTTTTCAACCATCCACTACTATCATCTATCCCTCACCAGAGATGGGAAGGAAATTAGAAGGTCACATAATAAGTTAGTGTTAAAGCTGAGACTAGAACCTGACTCCAAAACTAGTTTTGGATTGCTAATCCAAAACTCTTTTTGCACTATACCAATTAGGCCCTCATTTATTTTAAGGGAGATTTTTCAGAGTATGAAGGTTCTTTTAAGAAGATCTGAGAAAGTTCATTTTTGCCTGCTGCCCATACAGACTGTAGAGGGGAAAAGAAGTGTTTGGCAAAAGTAAATAGCCCTGAGTTGCAGAATTGTTCACTGGTTGGCCCCTCTGAGCCTAGGTGAACTGTATGAGAAGTCCTCTTGCCATATCTGTAATCAGAGAAGCCTGGCATGTGACTTCTAAGCCCTTAATGTAAGCCATTTAAACCAGGCCTTTAATTAACTTGGAAGAGTCCAAAAATTCCCGGAGGCCATAGAGCATTAACCACTCTCTGGTATATTTTGGAATGCAATCGTGCATGAGAGTTCCTCTGCCTCCTGGGCTTGGGAATTCAGATTTGGGCCAATGTCAGGGCTCTTGGGGAAGCAGGACTCTGTCAGTAGTCAGGAGCTGATCAATAAACGATTTTATTTTATGTTTTTTGTATACTATGAGATATAGTCTACCATCAGAAATGCTGAAACATAGTAGTAGTGGACAGGGTTCTTTTTTTTTTTTAAATTTCTGGCTAACTTAGGGCTAAGCATAAAACTATATTCCAACTTTTATTGCCAAATATTTTTCTAAAATATTGTGGGCTTAGAGAATGGCTTCTGAGAATCATAAACTCACAAAATTTTAGGATTTTGGAACTATGGGTTCTTAAAATCATGGACCTTTAAAGTCATAGAATCTCAGAATTACAAAAGACCTCTCTTCCAAGAGAACCTCTTAAGCTCCCTCTGCAAGATAGTCAGGCAACCTCAACTTAAGGACCTTCTGTGACAGAGAACTCACCTCAATACAAAGCTATATGATTCATTCATTTGTAACCCAAGGACTTTAGATGAGTGCTTGACCTGAAAGGGCCTTTTTTTTCTTCTTGGCTCAAGCCTTGACCCTAAAATTTGACTCTGAGGAAAATTCTAAAGTGAAGCTTAAACAGCTTGTATATATTTTGAATATGTTTTGTATATCTCCCTATGTGTACATATTATGTCTTCTAATGTAAAGTCCTTGATGACAAGACCCATTTTATATCTAACTTTTTATGATACCTTTTGGGGTCTTCTTGGCAAAGATAATGAAGTGGTTTCCTTCTCCAACTCATTTTAATATAAGGAAACTGAGGCAAACAGGAGTTAGGTGACTTGCCCAGGGTCACACACATATCTGAGGCCAGATTTGAACTCAGGAATTGTCTTCCTAATTCCGGCACTGACACTCTATTCACTGTACCTCTTGGCAGATGTTCCTGATATGAATAACAGAACCTCTACCCTACTCCTTTAAACTCCCACACAGAAGCAAAATTTGCAATATAAGGTATCAAAGCATATCTCACCTATCAAAGAAAACAGATATGAAAAATTCACAGGAGAATATACCAAAATCTGCACACAAATAGCCCATTAGTCTCATTAGGCAATCTTTGGAAAGAAAACACAGCTTGGGGACTGCTGAGCAAACAGTTCCCCTTCACACCAGACCCACAGTGTCTGAGAAGCTCACAATAATAACATTTGCAAGATCCATGTGTCTCAATCCAAATATACTGCTTGAGACCTTGTCTCCCATGTCTGGATTGCATTCTCTCTTCATCTCTTGGGACTTGTAGTTTCCTTTGAAGCCTAGCTCAAATGTTACGTCCTATAAGATATCTCAGCTGCTGGTAATCTGTCTCATTATATTTATTTTAAATATGTTTGTATAGACTTATAAATTGACCTGTTGTCAGGCTGCTAGGTAGTGTAGTGGATAAAATGCTGGTTGTAAGGTCTTTTGTAACTCTGAAATTCTATGACTTTAAAGGTCCACAATTTTAAGAATCTATTGTTCCAAAACCCTAAAATTTTGTGAGTTTATGATTCTCAGAGGTCATTCTCTCTTTTTTAAAAAAAAATGTATTAAAGGTTTTTATTTACAAAACATATATGCATGGGTAATTTTTAAGACTGACCCTTGCAAAGCCTTTTCTTCCAAATTTTCCCCTCCTGGATGTGGGAAAACTGGGACATTGATTCATTGTTGGTGGAGTTGTGAATGAATCCAACCATTTTGGAGAGTAGTTTGGATCTATGCTCAAAAAGTTATCAAACTGTGCATACCCTTTGATCCAGCAGTGTTACTACTGGGATTATATCCCAAAGAGATTATAAAGAAGGGAAAGGGACCTGTATGTGCACGAATGTTTGGGGCAGCCCTTTTTGTAGTGGCTAGAAACTGGAAACTGAATGGATGTCCATCAGTTGGAGAATGGCTGAATAAATTGTGGTATATGAAAATTATGGAATATTACTGTTCTGTAAGAAATGACCAACAGGATGATTTCAGAAAGGCCTGGAGAGACTTACACGAACTGATGCTGAGTGAAATGAGCAGGACCAGGAGATCATTATATACTTCTACAACAATACTAGATGATGACCAGTTCTGATGGATCAGGCCATCCTCAGCAACGAGATCAACCAAATCATTTCTAATGGAGCAGTAATGAACTGAACTAGCTATACCCAGAAAAAGAACTCTGGGAGATTGACTAAAAACCATTACATTGAATTCCCAATCCCTATATTTATGCACACCTGCATTTTTGATTTCCTTCACAAGCTAATTGTACAATAATTCAGAGTCTGATTCTTTTTGTACAGCAAAATAATGTTTTGGTCATGTATACTTATTGTGTATCTAAGTTATATTTTAATATATTTTAACATCTACTGGTCATCCTGACATTTAGGGGAGGGGGTGGGGGGGGTAAGAGGTGAAAAATTGGAACAAGAGGTTTGGCAATTGTTAATGCTGTAAAGTTACCCATGTATATATCCTGTAAATAAAAGGCTATTAAATAAAAATTAAAAAAAAAATTATCTAAAAAAAAAAAAAAAAAAAAAAACAAATTTTCCCCTCCTTCCCTCCACCCCCTCCCTCAGATGGCAGGTAGTACAATATATGTTAAATATGTCAAAATATGGTAAATCTAATATATACATATTTATAACATTATCTTGGTACACAAGAAAAATCGGATCAAGAAGGAAAAAAAACTGAGAAAGAAAACAAAATGCAACAAACAACAAAAAGAGTGAAAATGCTATGTTGTGAACCACACTCGGTTTTCACAGGCCTTTCTTTGGGTGTATATGGCTCTCTTCATCACTGAACAATTGGAACTAATTTGAATCATTTCATTATTGAAGAGAGCCACGTCCATCAGAATTGATTGCCATATAGTATTGCTGTTGCCATGTACAATGATTTCCTGGTTCTGCTCATTTCACTTAGCATTAGTTCATGTAGATCTCTCCAGGTTTCTCTGAAATCATCCTGCTGATAGTTTCTTAAAGAACAATGTTACAGAACAAATATTAATTCCATCATTTTCATATACATAATGTATTCAGCCATTCTCCATTTGATGAGCATCCACTCAGTTTCCAATTTCTTGAGAGGCCATTCTCTAAGCACACAACATTTTAGAAAAATATTCAAAAATATTAGGAATATTCATCAAATCTGACCTTAGACACTAACTGTGTGACCCTATGCAAGTCACTTAGTCCTGTTGGCCTCAGTTTTCTCATCTATAAAATGAGCTAATGAAGAAAATGACAAACCACTCCAGTATCTTTACCAAGAAAACCCCAAATGGGATCATAGAGAGTTGGACATGACTGAACAACATATCTCTCTTAATAGAATATAAAATTCTTGATGGCAGGGTTTATTTTATTTTTGTCTTTAAAATCTCAAGTGTCTACAATAGCATCTAACACATAGTAGGGAATTAATCAGTTTATAAACATTTGTTAAGCACCTACTATGTGTCAGGCACTGTGCTGGTCACTGGGAATATAAAAGTAAAAATGGAATAAATTCTGCTCTTGAAGAGTTAAGAGAAATGTTGAACTATAAATGTCTACAATTATATATATATATATATATATATATATATATATATATATATAATAACAAGTAGATACATAATGAAATGCAGTAAATAGAAGGTAGTTTAGGAAAGAAGGTAGTAGCATTTGAAATAAAAAAAAAAAACTTTGTAGAGAGACAGGGCTTGAGATGAATGTTGAAGGAAATAAGGAATTCTGTGACATGGACAGAATATGAAGGGGCAGAACCAGGAAATGGAGTACCATGGGAGGGGAATAACAAGAAAATGAACTGGCTGAATTGTAGTGTGCTATAAGGAGAGGAAACTTGAAAGTTAGGTTGAACCCAAGTTGCAAAGAGCAGAGGAATTCCTAGTTTATGTTAGATATAGTAGGGAGTCAATGGCATTTATTGAATAAGGGGGAGATGTGATCAGACCTGAACTCAAGAAAAACTACTTTGCATCTTTGTGGAAGACGGATTAGAGTAGGGAGAGACTTGATATAAGGAGACTAGTTGAGAGATCAATGTACTAGTCCTGGGGAGAGGGGATGAGAGTCTGAAACAGCTTATAAATACATATTGATTGATTCTTTCACACCATGAAATTCAATTATTCATTTATAAAATAAGAAAGTTTAAAAAGATCCATTCTCTAATGCTAACATTCTGCAATTCTTTTCCCTCTGGGTGAGACAGGAAGACAGTTCCAGTTAACAGGGTCCTTGTCAGTTTATTTTAATTAGCTTCTAGTTAATTTGGGTTCTTCTGGTTTCTTTGTGCTTCATGCTGTCAATGGGCAGCCACATCCTCTGCAATTTGTCTAGGCAAGAGAAGAGGCCCCATGGGGCGATGGGCTGCTGCTGGCCACCATGTATAGTCAGACAGGGCTGTAGCTCTGTGCAAAGGGTACATCTCAAGAATCTCTCATTCCCAGGGTAACCATTACCCTGGCACTGCAGTGCCCTAGATAGTGGGGATTTGCTGATCTCTCTGTTGCTGCATGTTTAGCTGACTCCGTTGCAAACAGCATCACAAGAGATATTTCTGTATATGTGACAGTCACTTCTTTGCTTCCATATGGTCTATAAATGGTTCCCTTGTCCCTGCTTTTCATAAGGTTTAGGCTCATTGCCTGGAGCCCATCGCTTATAAAAGGCAAGAGGCAAAGGCAGTCAAGGGTTTTTTCCTTTGAGGATGGATCATGGTATTGCCAGGGTTGCTAATGATAATGGGGAAAAGGAAGGAAGCAGAAGACAGTGGGGAGGAAAGCTAGTTACGGAAAATTTAGCAGGAAGATGTAGTTGCAAGATCTTTCCTATAAAGGTTATAGTATTTTGACCTAAAAAATGGCAGCTTCACCTCCTCAAATCATAAGATGTCAAAAGCTAAAAAGTCCTGAGACACATAGAATCTATAACATCTTCATTGCCAAGTGACTTTGCAATCATGGGCTCAGAAAGGCAAAGCAAGGACAATAACTTGGGTCATTTGACCCTTTAATTTCTGAGTTAAAGTGTCATGTTTTGGGGGGGCAGATAGGTCTGGATTCTACCATTAACTGTTGCTATAATTGTAACCAAATCATTTCCTCTCATCGTTATCTGGAAATAATGATGGTTTCCTGTTTCTATCTCAAGAAGAATGCTGTGAAACTAAAGGTGAAGTTAATAGACCTGTCTCAGCTCCCATTTCAAGCTGTGAGAGCTTGAAATCCTGCCCTCAGTTTTCTCCTCTCTAAAATGGGGATAAAACTTTCACTATCTCCATCATTTGGAGGCTAGTACTTACATTTCTTTAAGGCTTTATGTTGCACAAAATTCTTGTGGTGATAAATGGATAATGGATGAGCAACAGTTTGAAAAATATAAAAGACTATACAAATGGACAGGATTCTAATATTACTATTATCATCAAAAGTAAGAGGTAGATGGTGACCTTTCTATAATGGATTTTGAATAGATCATCAGGGTTGCTTTTTAAAAAAATATTTCTTAAATAGAACTTTAAAAACAATTCTTCAGAAATTCTGGGAAATGTGCCATTGAAATACAACCCTGATTCACCAATGGTGTGCCCTTTGACATCCTTCCTTATAATGGGACCTGAAAAAGATTGCTAATGATAGTGAGTCAGGAAAAAGTAATATTTTTGAGACCCTTTGTTCCTTTCATGACCTTCATACTTCCCAGTGTCAACCAAAGGAATAGACATGGTTTTCTTTATGACTTTTAATCCCTAATATTTCAAATTTTTACTTTTTTCCTTTAGGTTTCAGGTATTAGTACAAAGTACAAGGTACCTGGCTAAAGTGACTCTGTCATTCATTCCTATGTGATCTTGAATAAGTCATCCTCCCTTTTTATGTCCAGGTTTCCTCATCTGCAAAATGAGAAGAATAATAATAGTAATACTTGAATTATGTAATTCAGAAAGCTGTTGTCAGAATCAAATGAGCTATTGTATGTGAAAGGCTTTGGAAGCTCTTTAAAAAAAGGAAACTCACAAATGAAGTATCAAAGCAAAAAGTATTAGTATTGGAATAAATATTCAAATCCAGCTTCCCTATTACAACTATGTGACTTCAGTAATAGTAATAATAATAGGCAGCATTTACATAGTACCAACTCTATGACAGATATTGTGCTACAAATATTACAAGTATTATCTCATTTGATCCTCACAACAACCCTGAGAGGTAGGTGCTATTATTATCACCATTTTAAAATTGAAGAAACTGAGGTAAATAGATGTTAATTGACCTGCCCATGATCATAAAACTAGTGTATGAGACTAAATTTGAACTCAGAGCCTCCTGACTCCAGACCTAGTGCCACCTACCTGTCAAGTCTTACCTAGATTTGAACTTTTCTAAATTTCAATTCCTTAATATTTAAAATGACAGAGATGGACTAGGTTGCTTTTTAAGGGTATTTCCAATTCTAAATTCCCATGATCCCAGGCATCAAGAAATATGGGTTTGAATACCAGTTCTAAAACTTAATGACTTCATTGAATCACTTCTTTTTAGAAGTCCATTTCCTTATCCAGAAAATGGTAATAACATCCATGCCATTTCCTTATCCAAAAAAATGATAATAATATTCATACCATTGAATCCATAGGGTTATTGTAGGGAAAATGAACAGTCTGCAAGGGTAATTAGACTTTGCTGTTCTAATAAACAGGCACCTTTTTCCCCTTGAAGAATTCCCCAATTTCTTCCACCCCCACCAAAAGACAATGAGGAGATGGGCTCTTCATTCTAGCTCTATCACTATCTCTGATAGTTGGATAAGTCACTTCCTCCTTGGTCTGAGTTTCTAATGTCTTCAATGAGATGCCCTCTGAGCTCCCACACAGCTTGAGGATTTTATTAACACTGTCTCTACTAACATGTGTTCAAGTGTAAATGACTATTCCTAACATCCCATGTTCCTTCCTTTCCCAAACCTCTTTGTTCCAATGCCTTCCCCTGTTGACTATTTCATATTCCCTTTCATATTCATCCTGTCTATAGCTTGTTTTATCTATAGTTGTTTATATGTTGTCTTCTCTATTAGATTGTAAACTCCTTGAGGTCAGGGGCTGTCTTTTGTTTCTTTTTGTATCCCTAGCACTTAGCATGATGCTAATGAATGTTTATTGATTGATTTTTTTCCTACAGGGTTCAAGGTTTCTTTGTTGTTTTGTATGTTATATGAGTAGGAAAAGCAGCCATCTGCATAGCATGTTCTGAAGAACCCATTTGCCCCAAACTTTCCTCTACTAGCCCTACCACTGAGTTTGAAATTTCTACCACTAGTCAATCTCCTGGATTAATTGTTCATCCTAAGTGCCTTTGTTCCCCAGAAGGACCATTCCTCCTGGCTCCCATATTAGTCCACAATATGATTTTTCTACATCCCCTATAATGATTTACTTTATAGGGGACAAAGGGCCTAAAATATTTACATTGAGCTTAAGAATTCACAAGGAGCTTTACAGTTTTCAAAGGACATTGCCATTTTCAGGACACTCTAGTTTACAAAACATCATAGATTAAAGGACTTTAACATTGACAAGAGTTTTTACAAATTAATAAAAGCTTTGGAAGCTCTAAGGGAGATTACAAAGAGATTCAGTTTCAATAGAGCTTCACCATTTTTGCCACTTACTAGACATATGATCTTGAATAAATGATTTCATTTATTCATTCATTAAACATGTATTAAGTGCTTACTAAATACTAGGCACCTCTCTGAGCTCAAGAACTAGATAGGTACTGTCTACTTTCAGGCTATCAACAAATAAAGTACTTTATACATGGTATGTTATTTTATGTTGTACCTTCACAAATAGCAAAGGTAAGACTAGAACCATTAACACCTAAGTTTTTTATTCCATTTAATTCCACCATTCTCCTTTTTTGATCCTTATGATGGTAGGAAGGTGACCTCAGGTTCTCAGAGTAAAGGGCAAGTTTTGAAAAAGCCTACCAAATGGGAAAATCTTCAAGGACAAAGTAGAGGTAAACTCAGGTGTGTCTGTTCAGTGTAACTGCCAGCCTTGCTAAACTCAAACATTCCAATTATACAAAGTTGTTCAACAGATAAATGAATTCTCTGAGCCACAAAAGGTCCCCAAACTACCTTCTAAGATGTAGATAGACTGTGGTCTCCACCTGTGGTAATAAAACATACAGTTATGGAAACCTAGATCTTTGTAGTTTTGAGTAAGGTGTCTGGCTTGTTCTGGGAAAGTGATGAGGAGAGGGAGGGAAAGGAATCAGATTCATAGTATAAATTTTGATGGAAAGAAGGAATAATTTGAGGCATTGGAAGACCTTGGGCATATGAGGAATGACAGGTGGGGAAGGATGATTTGGAGAAAAAGAGCAAGTGCAGAAATGATGGGTAGGAGAATGCCCAAGAGTGTACTTTGTCCTCTCAGAAGGCAGAATTACATTGATCCCTGAGGTACCTGAGTTTCTCTAACTCTGAGATTTGCACAAGATCAGCCTTTTGGGTACTTTTCCTTTGATCTCTTCCTGAATGACTCAATTGACTTGTTTTTTACCTCTCATTCCAAATTCCCCATTTTGAATCACAGAGCTAGAAGAATCATTAAGAGTTCATCTAGTACAACTTTCTCACCTTTGAGTCCCAAAATGGCTTGCCCAAAGTCATATAATAAACAGCAGAGACAATATATGTGCCTTTGACCCCAAATCTAGTACTCTTTCCCTGACATTATGCCACTTCCTGTTTGAGTTTTTGTTCAAAGGTTTTTGATTCTATAGCTTGTTAGCTATGATCTGCATCTAGCTTCTTTCACATGTTTGTTTGGCATGTGGCAAAATTTATGAGGTTGCTTTGTGATATGAGGGCAGGAAGTGAGGTACACCACAGGAAGCACTGTATAGAAAAATGAAGCTGTGGCAAATTCCTTCTCCTGTTGTGAAGATCTGTCCCATTCCAATCCCTCCTTTTTTCTTTCCCTCCCCACCTCCAATGTCTTACAGAGAATATAGAACTAGAAAAGACTTTAGAATTTCTAGCAGTTCTTTTGGATGCCCATCCCCTGGGTAATGACTGAGCAAGTTGCAGTATATGTTTGTAATGAAATATTATTACATTATAAGAAATGATGAGCAAGATGTTTTCAGAAAAACTTGGCAAGACTTAGATGAACTGATACAAGGTCAAGTGAGCAGAACCAGAACATCATACCACTATCACCAGTATTGTATGAGAACCAACTGTGAATGGCTTAGTTACTCTCAACAATATAAAGATCTAAGGCTATTCTGAAGGACTTATGACGAAAAAAAATGCCATTTACCTCCATAGAAAGAACTGATTTTTTATTATTCTTGAATTTTTTGATCTGTGTTTTCTTTTGCAAAATGGCTAATATGGAAATGTTTTTATGAATGCATATGTGTGATCCACATAAAATTATTTGTCTTCTTCATAAGAAGAAGAAGAAAGGAGAGGATTTGGAACTCAAAACTTTATAAAACAAGTGTTAAAAAAAAATTGTTTACATGTAAAATAAGTTGGACAGGGAAATGGCAAATCATTCTAATATCTTTGCCAAGAAAACCCCAGAGTCAGACATGACTGAAATGACTCAGCAATAACAACTAAGAAAATAAATAAAATCAGTTTTTTAAGCATTTTAATTTTGATTTGATTTGATTTGATTTCCTTCTCCAGCTCATTTTACACATGAGGAAACTGAGGCCAACAGGGATAAGTGACTTGCCCAAGGTCACACAGCTAGTAAGTATCTGATTCTGAATTTAAGCTCAGGTCTTTCTGACTCCAGGGCTGGTACTCTATCCATTTTACCACCTAACTATATTTTCCTTAATTACATGTAAACAAAATTTTTTTAACCCTTGTTTTTGTGGATGAGTAAACAATTGTAATGGAAAACAGCAATGGATATGAGCTTAAAGCTTATATTTACTGCTTACTAACTGTATTACCTTTGGCATTTGACTTTCACTCTTTGGGTCTCAGTTTCTCTTCCTAAAAGAATTGGACCAGATGATTTCTGTGCTTTCTTTGAAGTCTGATTATAGTTGCTCTTTCTTCATCACAGAGGTTAGGGACACAGTGTCCCCATAGATTTTCCCAAATTGTATAAAAAATTTTGGCCCTTCCTTTGTACCAGAGAAGAAGTCTGAATTAATTATGGAATTACAAGATAAAAATATATTGATATTCTATAATTTTATATTATACATATAGCATTATACAATATTCATATATTTTATGCATTTCTGAGTTTCCACACTTTTTTGGTATTGTCTGCTGACTTTCATGTATCACCTGTGGCTTCTGCAAAACTCCCCCCAAAATTCCCACTTTACTTCTTATACCCACTTATAATATATCAAAACCACTATGAGAAAAGCTAAAATGTTGAAAGGATAGTTGTACTATGAAACTCGGGTTTAAAGAGAGATCAAGTGCCTTCTCCAAGGCCACAAAGAACTAGGTGGTGGTGATCTGTGATTCAAAACCAAATCTCTATCACAAACTTCCACTGAGAAATGATGTTTTAGAAAGGGTACCTGTAAATATTTGATCACTTGAATTGACAATGAGATCAACTGCTCCTAGACAGATAAACTGAATCACCTAAGGAAATGGGCTTAGATGTAACAAGTATGATTTCAGGGCCAAATTACATGTAGTGAACATACATTAGTACTGTATACTGTGTGTGCTTAACAAATATCTGTTGCCTTAAATTAGTTGCCACACTATATGAAAGAATAAAGTTCTAGAGACTGAGTTAATCTGAGCTGAGACTAAGGAATCAAATATTCTTTAAAAAAAAAAAAAAAAACATTAATTTTACTGATACTTCTTGTTTTTCTAAATATAAACAAAATTTCTCTTCTATAGCCTTTTTCTTTTTTCTCCCAGAGAACTATAATATTTTTAAAGACAAAAAGGGGGAAAAAATCATCAAAACTGACCAACATTGCTGTAATCTCTTTGCTAATATTTTATTTAAGAATTTTGCATTCATTAGGGAAATTGACCCACAATTCTTTTTCTTTGTTTTGACCCTTCCTGGTTTAGGTATCAGCACCATATCTGTGTCATAAAAGGAATTTGGTAGGATTCCTTCTTCCCCTATTTTCTAAATAATTTGTAAAGTATTGGAATTAATTGTTCTTTAAATATTTAGCAGAATTCACTTGTAAATACATCTGGCCCTGGAGATTTTTTGGGGGGAAGTTCATTAATAACTTCTTCAATTTCTTTTCCCAAAATGGACTATTCAAGTAATTTGTTTCCTTCTCTATTAATCTATACGGCAAAAGTCTTAAAATAAATTCACAGTGATGGAATTCCAACTTCTGTAAATGGGAGGGCTTACCTTCTATGGAAACATGTTTGCTCTGTAATTTTGTAATGAATGTTTTAATTTTTTGTTATTCTTTCTATTTACTTTATAGTCATTGTATATATTGTTTTATTGGCTATTTTTACTGCATTCTGCATCAGTTGATCTGCATCATTATCATTAATCATCTTTGTAGCTCTGTATAGCTGCTACTGTTTAAAAGAATAATCAACAAAGATTTATGAATTATTACTGTGTATCAAGGTACTGTGCAATATACGGGAAGTACAGTGAAGCAGTCCAGCAAAATACATATAAAGCAAATACTAGACAATTTCCTGACTTTCTTTGGGGGAGAGGGGGAGGTTGTTGGTACTTACTTGGAGATGGTACTTGAGCTAGGATTTGAGGAGAGCTCAGATTCAAAGAAGGAGGGAAGCCAGTTATTATAAAGGCAAACAAGAAATGGCATTTCATGAGTGAGATTTGGCAAATAGGTCAGTGTGGTTGCACCACAGAGTGTGTGAAGGAAAAGAAAATGTGTAATAGCAGAAGGGTCAGCAAATGTGAGAGGCTGCAGGGGGAAAGGGAAGAAGCACTGAATTTTGAAGTCAGAGGACACAAGTTCTAGCTCTTTGTGTGATCTGAACAAGTGGCTGAACATTTCTAGTCCTTGGTTTTGTGATTTAGATAAGGACAAGGCTGAACTAGATGATCTCTGAGGCATTTCCAGATTTGAAGTCCAGGACACAATGAATTGAATTATGTGCATTAAGGAAGGAGTGGTGAAAGGAATAAAGAATGTTGGACTGGGCATCAAGAGTTGTTCAGTAAGGATGGAGGAGTAAAAGCAGGGACTCCCCCTAGCTCTATCCTCACATTCTCCAAATAGCTTTAAATAATGAGTCTAACCAAATTTTAGAGTGTCAGAACCACAAAAAGATAGTTTAGGACAATTTTCCAGCCAAAGGCAGCTTGGAAGGGCTGCAGGGCCTGTTGCATCAGTGTGGGTCTGGAGCTCAATTTCAGCACAGATTGTGCCAGCACAGCGGGACCCAGGAAACCAAGAAGTGGCAGGGATCTCCAGACCTCTCCACCCACAGAGACCAAGGACAACTCAGCAAAAAAGGTTTAGTGCACTAGGATGTGAAGGGACCCCCAACCCAGGATCTGGCTTTGGAAGCCCCTCGATCAACTACAGCAGCCGCAGCACCCACAGCACAACAGTGAGAGGCTCTGGAGGAGGGTATTGGCCTACAAATAGGGGTGGGGGGGGAAGTAAATGGGAAGGGACTAGACAGCTGGTCAGAGGGAGATTGCAGAGACCTTTTTTTGGCACTGTGGCAGAACCCTGTTGCTTTGCCCATACTCAGATCTGAGAAGTAGTGCTGGCTCACAGTACAGGTCCCTAGCAGGATCTCTTAAAACAGTTGCACAAAACTCTTAAAGCTTGGGATATTACACCCTCAACTCTGGAAATAGAGCCCTACTTTAACAAAGAATTAAAAGCAGAATTAGCCTAGGAAAATGAGCAAACATTATAAAAAGATTCTGACCACAGAACACGGAAGATGAAAGTACACACCCAAAATAAGATAACAAAGTCAAAGCTACAACACCTAAAGCCTCCAAGAAAAATAAGAATTGGTCTCAAGCCATAGAAGAGCTCAAGAGGAATTTTGAAAATCAAGTAAGAGATAGAGGAAAAATTAGGAAGAGAAATGAGAGCAAGGCAAAAAGAAATACAAAAAGCTAATGAGAATTTTTTAAAAAGCAAAGTTGGCCAAATGGGAAAGGAGTTACAAAAACTCACTGAGGAAAATAATTCCTTAAAAATTAGAATTGAGCAAATGGAAGCTAATGATTTTGAGAAATCAGGAAACAATAAGACAAATCCAAAAGAATGAAAAAATGTACACAATCTCATTGGAAAAAACAATTGACCTGGAAAATACATCTAGGAGAGAAAATTTAAAAATTATTGATCTGCCTGAAAGCCATGATCAAAAAAAAGAGCCTGGACCATATCTTTTTATTATTATTATTATAGCTTTTTATTTAAAAGTTATATGCATGGGTAATTTTACAGCATTGACAATTGCCAAACCTTTTGTTCCAATTTTTCCCCTCCTTCCCCCCATCCCCTCCCCCCGATGGCAGGTTGACCAATACATTTTAAGTATGTTAAAGCATATATGCTGGACCATATCCTTCAAGAAATTATCAAGGAAAATTGTCGGTATTCTAGAACCAGAAAGTAATATAAAAATTGAAAGAATCCACCAATCATCTCCTAAAAGAGATCTCAAAATTAAAATTCTCAGGAAGTTTATAGGCAAATTTTGGAACTCCCAGGTCAAGGAGAAAATATTGCAAGCATTCAGAAAGAAACAATTCAAGTATAGTGGAGCCACAGTCAAGATAACAAAAGATTGAGCAGTTTCTATATTACAGAATTGGAGAATGTGGAATATGATATTCCAGAGAGCAATGAAGTTAGGATTAAAACCAAGAATCATCTGTCCAGCAAAACTGAGTATAAATCCATCAGGGGAAAAGGTGGATATTCAAAGAAATAGGAAGATTTTCAAGCATTCATGATGAAAAGACCAAAGCTGAATAGAAAATTTGATTTTCATATACAGGATGTAGTAGAAGCATAAGGAAGTAATCAGGAAAAGGAAATCATAAGAGAGACTTAACAAGGTTTATTTGTTTATATCCCTACATGAGAAGATGCTAGTTGTAACTCATAACTTCCTCATTTTTAATTATGCCAGTTAAAAGGAGTATATATAGATAGAGGGCACAGGTGTAAGTTGAATATGAGTGGATAATATCTAAAAAATAAAATCAAGGGGTGACAGAGGAATATACTAGGAGAAAGGGAAAGGAAGAGGTGGAATGGTATAATTATCTGCCATTTAAAAAATCAAGAAAAAGTTTTTACAATGGAGGGAAAGAAGAAAAACAGATAGGGAAGCGAGTGAACATTATTCTCATCAGAATTGGCTCAAGGAAGAAATAACATACACACTCAATATGGGTATAGAAATATATGTTACCCTGCAGAAAAGAAGGAGGAGAAATCGGAAGAAAGACTGGTTGGTCAAAAGCAAAACCTTTTTAAGGAGGGACAGGGTGAAAGGAAAAAGAGAATAAAACTACCAAGGAAGGGGGGTGGGGAGGAGGGGGGGAGGAATAGTTAGCTATAGTAATTGTGAAAAGAACTGAGACAAACAGTATTGAGTAACTTGAAAAGCTATTAAATGTTTGAGGCCAGATTTGAACTCAAGAAGACTCATCTTCCTTATTTCAGGCCTGGCACCCTATCCATTGCACACATACCTACCCCAGACATCAAGAGATCTGCCTTCAAGATCGGACTTTTCTATAAACTTATTCTGAGATTTCATACATGTCTTTGTACCTCACTGGTTCTCTGTTTCTTACCTGCAAAATGTACTATCTGTCTTGCAGAGGTGATTTGTAAACTGTAAAACACATTAGAAATATGAGTAGCTATTTTGTTGTTGTTTTTTTCAAATTCAGTATAATTTTTTAGTAATTTAATTGGGATGGTGTTGAATATATAAATTAGTTTACATAAAATAGTCATTTTTATTATATTGGCCCTGCCTAAATATGAACAATTAACATTTCTACAATTATTTACATTTTCTTTTATTTATATAAATACGTTATTTTATAGAATTATTTTAAATGAGGTATCTCTTAACTGTCTTCTTTCAGGATTTTGTTTGAGAAATATAGGAATGCTGATGATTTATGGGAATTTATTTTATATCCTGAAACTTTGCTAAAATTATTGTTTCAACTAAATTTTTAGTTGAATCTTTGGGATTTTCTAAGTATATTTTCAAATCATCTGCAAAAAGAGAAAATTTTATTATTTAATTCCTGATTATATTTTCTTCTATTACTTTTTCTTCTCTTATTGCTATTGCTAGAATTTCCAATACAATAGAATTCCAATACAGCAAGCAGATAATCAATCCAAATAATCACCAAGCATTAATAATGCAAATTAAGCTAGTAGCTTTCCCAATATGATCAGGTGTGAAATAAGGATACCAACCTTAGTTTCTGCTCTGTCACTTACTAAAAATGAGACATTGGACAATCCTTTCTCTGAGTCTTCCTCTTGTGATTTAAGGGATTTGGGCTAGATGATTTCAAAAGTGCCTTCAAGATGGTCAAACTTTTTTTAACTCACATTTCCTTTTTATCGTCCTCATCACCCCCAACACCTGAGACCTCCAGTCTCAACGTAAATAAAATAATACTCGCCTTGCAGGATTTCCGGATTAGATCTTTAGTTTGCCCTCTCTCACGCTCTGAGATTGGGGAGCTGTACTTTTGTTTCTCTATTTTCTAGCCCTGAATTTCAATTTTTAACTTGGGGCTATTTCCCCTTTGTAGCTAAACTCTATTTCCTTTTCCTGTTGAGCTTTAAGTTGAGTCTGCACCAGAGCTATTGTTGCCTGTGTAAGGTGCCAGGTTGCTACTGAAACTCAGCCTCAGGTATCAGAGTTGAAAGTCTTGGTACCACCTAAACTCAAGACTTTTGACCATGGCGTCAGGGTGAGTATTAGATTCGGGTTGGGGAAAAAGGGAATTTAGCACCAATCAAATTGAGATTTCAAGAGTGGGAAGATTCTGTAAATATTTATTTATTAGGTGCCTATTATGTTCAGAGCATTATGCTAGACACTGGGGAGAGACAATGATTGGAGAAGAGAATTCCCAGAATTACAAAAATATTCAAGGCCAAAGAGAAATTTTTTTGAACTAGATCCAAAGTCTACATTTTCTCGAGGAAATTAAGAACTATGGAGATAAAGAAATTCATCTGCAACTATAGCACTAGATATTGCCAGAGGCATAATTCAGATCCACTCTTCTGAATCCAAGTTCATCACTTAGGGCTTTTCCTGTTACCCAAATCATACAGCAAATAAGTTATAAAATTGAGACTCCAGCCCAATCTCCTGACTTCCAGTTTAGGATTCTGTATTTTATATCCCTTCTATCCTGGCTTCTTTGTAAAAAGCAGGTTCACTCTGCATCTAGACAGGGTCACAAAGATGGCAGGAGATAAGGTCTAATCTACTTCTGTGAATGGGTACAGAGCATGGTCAAAGCATCATAACAGGATTTTCCAGAACGTGGCCTGAATCAAGAAGTAGGAGAGTAGGGAGAGGCTGGCTAAATCCTAGGGAAGGGAAAATCGGGGAACTGTGGTTTTCTGCAACAATGAAAATGCCATAGAACTTTCTTCTAAAACTTAATTCATCAAAACTGTATTAAGCATCTATCCTATGCAAGGCACTGAGCTTACAGTGATGAAAAACAAAGCCTTGTCTTCAAATGGACAGGAAGGGGAAGGATCAATGGGTACATAAACAACTTTGGTACAAAGGAGAACCAGATCAAGGCAAAGTAGAATCAGGCAAAGTGCTAAGAGAAATTTAAAGTGGGAGTGATCACTTTTGCCTGGGAGAAAAAAGTGGGGCACAAAGGAAGAAGAAGCTTCTCCTAAGAACTTTTTTGTTTGCAAATCATCATTCCTGCCATATTCTGCAGTCAAGTTTTCATTGCTCTCTCCAACAGGGATGAATTCCTTTCAACTTTATTCCTTTTTCTCCAGTCTTTGCAGAAAGGAAATAATAGTTCCTTTTATCTATATAGGATTGTACAGTTTTTCAAACACAATATTTAATTTGATTCTCATAAATAGCCTTGTGAGAAACTATTAACCCCTTTTGTGATTGAAGAAACTGAAACTTGGGTCATCAAAAGGACCCTGGTTTCTTTAGTTTTTAAAAAGGAAAATAAAGAGTGCAAGGGGTGAGGAGCTGTATTAATCTCAGTGGTTCTGTTCAGCTTTTCAGTGCCATGATTGAGGCCTCTGCCAATTCTGGTCATTTGTATCCTATTAGATCAAAGCCTCTTCTACTTCTGACATTCTTTGGTTCTATTATTTTAAGATCCCTCCTGGTTTTGACATTCTATATTCTCTCATCCTAGAAAGCCTCTTCTAGTTCTACCATTGCCTATTCTGTGATACTAAATAGCTTACTAGTTCATACATCCTATGTTTTATGACTCTAAGGTCCCTTTCTCACTGTATGTTAGGTTCTGTGATTCTAAGGCATCTTCCAGCTCTGGTATTTAGTGGTTCTGTGATATGTCTGAGGTTCTGTGTAGCAGTAGTTGAGCTAATGCTAGAATCCAAGACTTCCCACTCCTAGATGAATGACTGCCTTTTCCAAGTATATTAACAGAGAGAAAAAGTTTTGTTTCTGGGTCAGCTTCATACTTCTGAGGAGATTTTCCTCCTTCCTTGGTTTGTGTGAAAGGCTAGTCAAGTTTATGTGGTTAAAGGACACTAACAGTTATTTATGTTATCAATTAAAATATGCTGGGGAGACTTCCATTGGAAATTCCTTTCTAAATATTCTTCTGCATCAGAACTGAACTCCAATCTTGGTATAATTCTAAGTACTTAGCTGGAAGATGTTCAAAATTCATAGAACATAAGGTGTTAAAACTAGAAGGGTCTTAAATCTAACCCCCCCAAGAAAATTAAAATTAAAAAAAGAAAGAAAGAAAGAAATCTAACCCTATTGACTTCATGATACAGATGAGGAAACTAAAAATTTGCCAGATGTATCAGCATGATGAAAGCTCAATCCTGAGGAAAAGAGCCAGAGAACTCAGGTTTTGAGACTCAAGGCCCAGAAGCTTTTCTTCCCTTTGTCCCTCCTTCCTCTTAGGAATACAGTTTATGATGAATCACTAAGAGAGATATTCCAGGGATTACGAGATATCAGTTCTTTCTCGGACCAAGATTTCTTTTGGCAAAGTGGACACAGGTCTCTGAGAATCTTCATTAGGGAACACCATGCTAAGTGCTGGGGCTGAGGTGAGCAAGGTATAGATAGATGATCTACAGCCCTTGCTCTCAGATATTGTACAGACCAGAAGGAAGATGATATCACACAGGCAAAACTAACTATAGTGTATACTGTCACTTGGTAAGTACATTTGTTGTTATTTATTTCTTCCAGTCAAGTATAAAGCAAAGACCTAGATGTGGTGTGAAGGTCTTTGCTGAAGAGAAGGAAATGGTAGTTGCAAGGAATTTAAAAGGCAAAAAAAAAAAAAAGAGAGAGGGCAGGCATCCTATGCCTACTAATAGTATAAGCAAAAGCAAGGAAGCTGGGGAGTATAAAATGTATTAAATATTGGGGGATTGTTGGGAGGGAGGAAGGCATGGCACTGTTTGTAGGCAGAAACTGGTCTAGTTTGGCCAGAACTTAAAATGCACCAAAAGGAGAATGCTATGAGCAAATCTGGAAAGATAAAGTGTGACCAGAAGGGTTTGAACTTGAATTATTAGGCAGTAGAAGGCTATTGAAGATTTTTGAACAGAGGTGTTACATGACAAGCTTTGAAGAAGGAAGCAGATGTAAGATTGACCTTTTCTACTAGTTCTATCTTCCATTTGTTTTTAGTGTGAAAAATCTTGTCAAGAAATGATAGGCAAAATGCCTGTGAACTTCCCATCCAGATGGCAATTTTAGTGCCCAGATACCATTGGTCAAAAAGCTATTTTTGGTTGTAAAGTGCAAGGTGCTATTTACATTCTCTTTTCTACCAATTAGTTATTTGATACCAAAATAAATTAAAAGTTTAAAAAGAATAGTCAATATTTAATCTTCCTCCTAAATCCTAGAGGATCCTCAATACTGAAGGATCTGAAACCCTTAGAGAGTGCTTTGATTTCTCAATAATCATCCATATCTGTCTAGTGCTTTCCAAATCACTTAAACATCCACTAGATTATTTGGTCGTCATAGTACCCAAAAGTGAAGCAGGGAAGGAATTCTTCTTCCTGTTTTAGAGGAGATTATAAATCAAAACATATAAAGTCTCTCCCATAATCACATGAATCACAGAACTGGGACTCAGATCTTCTCACTCCAAGGTTAAGGTTCTGGACATTTTCTTTGGGTCTCCCACCTTCCTGGAATGCTCTCCTTCCTCCCCTCTGACCACTGACCTCTCTGACTTTCTTTAAGTCTCAACTAAAATCTCACCTTCTACAGGAAGTCTTCCCCAACCTCTGTTTCCTATTTCATCATGCATGTAGCTTGCTTTTAAATATATTTGTTTGCCGATTATCTTCCCCATTCATTAAATTGTAAGCTCCTTTAGGGCAGGCACTGCCTTTTATCTCTTTTTATATTTTCAGCACTTAACATAATACCTGATACATACTAGGCACTTAATAAATGTTTATTTGATTGATTGACTAAGCTTTCAAGCTCTATGAAGCTTCCTCCTTCCTTTCCCTAGTAAGTTACTACATCATTTCTGCCTAACATTTATAAGCACTCAGAAGCAATAGCATAAATTTGGAGGCAGCAGAATGCAGTGGTGAAAGTGCTAGGGTTAGAGACAAATAACCTGGGTTTAAGTATATAGGCTCTGACCCAACATTTAACCTCTCTAATCTTTCTTTCCCTTATCTTTAAAATGTGGTTTATAATACTCATGTCATTTCTTTTTTGAAGAAGGACAGATATACCAGGGAGAGGTTCTTTACAAATTCTTCTGTTGTAAAGAAATAATTGTGATAACATTAATGTGGTCTAAAAGTATGGGTTGTTGCAATATCATAGTTTATGTTTTGGTAAATGAATAACCCCCAGAAATGTCCAGAACAACAAAGAATACATGGGTAATACATGCTATGTCTTATGCCTCTAGTTCTCCTTTCACATCCAACTTTAAATAAGACCCTGTGTCTTGGTTATTGTCTTCACTCAGTGAAAATTTTGTAAGGTTCAAAACATCTTTTTTTTTTTTTGCAATTTAAATTTTTTGTTATTTTAAAGTTAACATACATGAGCAATTTTATATCCAAAGGATAGAAAAGGAAGATTCAAGTCAAGTCGGCAAGTGTATGTGAAACCACAAATCTCTATTTGTACAGCTTTCATATTTAAAAGAAAATAATAAATTCAGCACATTGATTTCAAAGCTGTCCTACTTTTCTATGTGTCCTTCTGAACTTCTGATTCAGTATTTCCATTTCTGGCTTCGCTAAGTCTCTCATCTTTATCTCTTCTCTATTCACACAGCTACCACTCTGATCTAGGCAGGTAATTATCATCGTGGATGATGTCATTGGGATATAAAAATTTCTTCCCAATAGGTTTCCCTGCCTCCTTTCTCATCTCTCCAATCCATCCTTCCTTCAGCTGCCAAACTGACATTCTGGAGGGCAGATTTGCCCATGTCACTTCCCTTTACCTCAAACTGCACAGACTCCGTATCCCCACCGTGACTACATACAAAATGCTCTGTTTGATGAATAAAGCGCTTCCCAACTTGATCCCTTTCTACTTTCCCAGTCATCATGCAGATTGTTTTTTTTTTTTTTTTTCTAATACTCTAGGAACATTAGTCTTGCTTCTATCAGGGGGCATCATCATAGTACAGAGGAAAGAGCCCTGGACAGCATGACAAAAGACCAGATTTCAAGGCACTCCATCTCCTGATTCTGATCCTTTTCATTGGCTGTCTCCATCCCCTCCCTCCATCTTCCCCTTCATCTGCCCTCATCTCTGCCTCCTGGCTTCCATTAGACTTCAGCCCAGGTACATCTCAGGCTTTTCCTGGTTCCCAAACCTGCCTATTCCTCAAGAGCTTTCCCCCTGAGAATACTTCCCATTTAGATTCTGTATGTACTTTTTGTGTATGTAATTGTTTGGATGTTGCCTCCTCCATTAGAATGGGAGCCTCTTAAGGATTGAGATCCTGATTTTGCCTTTCTTGTATCTCCAGTGCTGGCACATAGTAGGCACTTAATAAATTTTTGTTGAGTGCCTTGACTGAAACACCCTAGTATAGTAGACTCTACTGGGTTTAGAATCAGAGTATCTGACTTCAGATCTATCTCTTATTTACTATCTGTATGATCTTGCAAACCTCAGACCTCAGTTTCCTTCTCCTTAAAATGAGGGGGTTAGACTAGATCAGTGATCAAACTCAAATAGGAAGTCAATATGCTAAACACATATAATTCCAATAGACTTGGAATGGAAAATGCAAAGAGACAAAGAGGGAGGAAAGAGAGAGAGGGAGGAGGGAGAGAAAGAATATAGTATGTAAGGAGACAATGTGAACTAAAGCATAATATTTTCATCTTTTTTATTTGTTTTTTCTTTCTTGTGTTTTTTCTTTTCGGATTTTTCTTGTACATATTGACAAATATGGAAATATCTTTAAAAGAATTGCGTATATTTAACCTATATGAGGTTGCTTGATGTCTTGGGGGAGAGGAGGTAAGGCTGAGAAGGAGAAAATTTTGTAATACAAAATCTTACAAATATGAATGTTAAAGTCTTTTTACATATATTTGGGAAAATAAAATACTATTGAATATGTTAACCACATATTGACTTAGAAAGTCACAAATTAATATTATCTATGTTATATTACATTTTTATTTATTGTGTTAGACATTACTCAATTACATTTTAAGTTGGTTCAAACTTTACTTGAGAATCTTGCTGAGTTTGACAACTTTGTATACATGACCTTAAGCATCTGTCTAGCTCTAAATCTATGATAAACCTATAATTATTTGATTTTGAGATCTGATTCAGTTATTTTCATTGAGTGCAGCAGCTGTATGGTGTTAGTTGGTCTTAGGGAAGTGGGTGGATTTCTCCAAACAGAAACTTCCTTGTGGGCAAAGTAATTAAGGAAGTAAGGCTGCGGGTGCTCTGATTGTGGGGCAGGATGTCTGGGTGATCTTGGCTTAGCACTGTAGTCCATGATAAATCTAGAGGATTCCCCTTTCTTAACAACACTGGTAGCCTCATCATCCACCTAGTCCAAGATTCTGCCCCTACCAAGGGGCATCATCAAAGTACAGAGGATGACAAAGACCTCAAGCCCAAGCTCTATGACACTAAGCAATTCACTTCCTATGTATCACTCTCAGGTCCCTCATCAGTAAAATGGAGAAAAGCAAATACTTGCATAACTCACTTCATGGGGTGGCAAGGATCAAAAGAGGATGGACTGAAGTACTTTTTAAACTGAGTACCATTATGGCATAAAAGCTATTGTTAATAATAGGCAGGTAGATTTTATTTTTTTAATTTTTAAATTAATTTTGCTCTTAAATACAAAAAGACAAAAAAAAAAAAAAAGAACATTTCCATGTATATAGCACAACATAGAGGATTCAGTATAAAATCATGAATTTCCATTTCAGACTGTTTACTTTATTTTTTTTTTTATTTAATAGCCTTTTATTTACAGGATATATACATGGGTAACTTTACAGCATTAACAACTGCCAAACCTCTTGTTCCAATTTTTCAACTCTTACCCCCCCCACCCCCTCCCCTAGATGGCAGGACGACCAGTAGATGTTAAATATATTAAAATATAAATTAGATACACAATAAGTATACGTGACCAAAACGTTATTTTGCTGTAGAAAAAGAACCAGACTCTGAAATATTGTACAATTAGCTTGTGAAGGAAATCAAAAATGCAGGTGTGCATAAATATAGGGATTGGGAATTCAATGCAATGGTTTTTAGACGGTTTACTTTAAAAAAATCAACAAAACTATGTAATAAATATTACTTATGGTTTTCAGTTATCTTGCTTTTCTGTATTTCCTTCTAATTTTTCTTTTGTTTTCTGATGTGCACTTTTTTCTTCTTCCTTCCCTACCATCCTCTTAAAAAGGCAACAATTAAATACATAATATATATATATATATATATATATATATATATGAATGTGTGTGTATGTGTGTATAGATATGGATATAGATATATGTAAAACCATACCATTCACACTTCTATTTCTCTGAAAGTAGATAACATTTTTCAAAGGTGCTTTTAAATATTTTAAAAATAATAGTGTAATACACTTTGCAAACTGCATGTATTATATATGTGTGTGCATATATATATGCTTATAATATATACATATTATTACTGACCATGGTGAAAGTGCAGGATTTGGAGTCAAAGGATCTGTCTCTTTCATGTACTGCCTATACAAACTTGGACAAGCTACTAGCTACCCACTCTGAGCCCAAATGACTTATTGATAAAATGAGGGGGTTAAAACTAGTTGACCTCTAAGACCCTTCCCATTTCTAAATATATAATCCATGTCACCCTAAGAAAATACATAGAATGCTTCAATTTGCAATAGAGGAACATGAAATTCATACCAAGCAAGAGGCCATCCTCAATGCCAAGGGGTCTACTGTATTCCCTAGAACCAACTGCTTGCCATCTGGGGGAAGGGAGGGAGGGGAAAATTCGGAACAGAAGTGAGTGCAAGGAATAATGTTGTAAAAAAATTACCCAGGCATGGACTCTGTCAATAAAAAGTTATAATTAAAAAAAAAAAAAAACTGTTCTACATCCCCTCTTAGATTTGACTCAATATTCAGTTCTGCGATTGCATCTTATTCCCCTCCTAGACTGTAAGTTCTGTGAGGGCAGAGACTTGTATCTTAACTTTATATCAGTCTCAGGACCAATACAGATGTTGTTCAATAAATGTTTGTCGAACAAATAAACATCAATTTCCTTTTTAATCCTGGAATTCTTTCTTTTTTTTTTTTTTTTCTTTTTTCTTCTTCTTTTTTTTTTTTTGGTCTTTGTGTCCCCATTGTGTTTAGCACAGTCTTGGCACATGTTATTGAGCCATTTCAGTCATACTTTGTAGTTCCATTTGGAGGTTTTTTTTTGGCAACAATACTAGAATGATTTGCTATTTCTTTCTCCAACTCATTTGAGTTGGAGTTACAGAGGTAAACACAATCATACAGCTGAATTTGAACTCACGTCTCCTGATTCCAGGTCTGGCACTCTATTCCATTGCACCATATAGCTGCCCCCTATGTCTGGCACATAGTAAATGAGTAATAAATATTTGTTGATTGGTTGGTCAAGATCATGAAAAAACTGGAAATCCTATCATAGGAGAATTGTTTAAATGAATTAGGGGGAGAGATGCTCTTCTGGATAAGAATTATAAGCAGGGACATAAAGGCAGTTAAAATTAAGAAGGATTAAATGTGTTCTTCTTAGCCCCAGAGGACAGAACTAGGGCCAAAATTAGAGAAAGAAGATATTATTATCTCTATATGAGGACCCACTTCCTAACACTGAAAGCTAAAACAAGTGAGGTCCCTTTCACTGGAAGAATCCAAGCAGAGACTTCATTTTCACTTATCTGGGCTGCTATAGAGGGGACTCATCCATGGGGCAGAATTGGCCTAAACACATTCTTAAACTATCTTCCAACTCCAGATTCTATGTTTGTGACTCGGGTTGTCCAGGGACATGCTCCAGAGAAAAATGAACGTTTTAAAATCTCAAAGAAAACATTTTTCCCCTCCTTCTCAGTGGCTCAGGGCTCTGAGGACAAGTTTCAATTCAGCCCAGTGGCTAAACGCAGGCAGATTTATTTTTATAAACCACTGGCTTCTCTGTGCAAATCACTTTGTCCTCAGCAGGGGACGTTTGCTAACTGATGGGTTTCAAGCCAGTTTTTCCAGAATTACATTTGGCCTCTCTTGTACTTAAAGTAAACAACTCAGGGCTTTCCAAACTCTTCTTAGAGCCTGGGCTCCCTGCCTCCTCTGATTTTATTTGCAGACATCCTCCACTGTGGCCAAGATAATAACCATCCCTTACTCCTCTGTGTATTGCTTTAGTTTCCAAAGTACTTTTTTGCACTTTCTAAAATACCAGCACAATCTCATTTAATCCATTGAAATGCCAGCCCATGAGGGAAGCAGGGCAGATAGTACTAATCCTACTTTACAGTTAGAGGAATCAGAATCTAATATTGATTTAAGTGAGAATCACTGCCCAAGTGTATGAGACACTTAACTAACCCTCAGTTTAAAACCCATCACCACCTAGTCAGAACTGCCTTTCCAGGATTACTACATATCAGTTTCCTTTACCGACATAACAATCCAGTCAAACTGATCTTCTAACTGTCCCTCATCCATTCCCCATCTCTCTCTGTCTTTGCATTAATTCCCCATGCCTTCCTCTTTTCCTGTATCTCTTAGATTCTTTAGTCTTCTTCAGCACTCATCTCATATATCTGTTCTTTCTAATTTCATAATCTCTCTCATATGCTCTCCCCCCCCCCCCTTTCTTCTTTGACACTACAACCATCCTGGAGCAGGCTCTCAGTGCTTCATACCTGGGCTATCATAATAGTTATCTGTTATCTCCCTGCTTCAAGTCTACATCCACTCCAGTCAGTCCATCTTGCATTCAATTTTCAGAATAATCTTCCTAGGGGCAGTTAGGTGGTGCAATGGAGAGAGCATCAGCCCTGAAGTCAAGAGGAACTGAGTTCAAATGTGATCTCAGACACTTAACACTTTCTGGCTGTGTAACCCTGGGCAAGTCACTTAACCCCAGTTGCCTTAGGGAAAAACAAAACAAAAAACAGAATAATTTTCCTAAAACAAAAAAGCTAACTATCCTCTCTCTGTGTCTCTGTTTCTCTGTCTCTGAATCTGTCTCTGTATCTCTGTCTCTCTCTGTGTCCCTCTGTGTCTCTGTCTCTTTCTCTGTCTGTCTGTCTCTCTCTCTCTCTCTCTCTCTCTCTCTCTCACACTTTATTTCCCTCCACATTTTATATGATGAGGGCAGGCCAGATGATGCAATGAATGGAGTTTGGCATCTGGAGTCAGAAAGACCTGAGTTTAAATTCAGCCTCAGACACTTAGTAACTGTGTGACAAGTCACTTAACCCTGTTTGCCTTAGTTTCCTCATCTGTAAAATGAGCTGGAGAAAGAAATTGCCAAGAAAACCCTAAATGGAGTTATTAATAGTAGACATGGCTGAACAGTAGCATAATCTCATAGCTACTCATACTTATAGTACTGTAGATAGAGCCTCATCTTCTTAATTCTAATCCCCCTTTAGCCATATACTAGCAAGTCACTTATCCCTGTTTGCCTCAGTTTCCTTACCTGTTAAATGAGTTGGAGAAGAAAATAGCAAATCACTCCAATATCTTTGCCAAGAAAACTCCAAATGGGGTCATGAAGAATCAGACATGACTGAAAACAATGAACAACAACTTCTGATAAAGTGACACTGGTCTTTTTGATGTTCCTCACATTAAACACAGCATCTCCCAACCCTGCACATTTTTGTTGGTTATCTCCCATGACTGGAATGTTCCTCATTGATACATGTTACAGTACTGGTTTACTTCAAATTCCAGGTAAATTCAGTTGTTGGGGGGTGTTTGGTGGAGCTGATGATGGGGTAGAAGTGGTCTTTCTTTGTGTCTCTAATACTAAACACAATATTGGCCCATGTTAAATATTTAATATATGATGTGTCTTAGGTGCTTTTTCTCTTTACCACAGATAGAAGTGATTTGCTCAAAATCACACAACAACTAGGGCAGGCTACCTAGATTTACTACCCATTCCGTTGCTTACGCACACCAGGGAAGGAGCAAGAAACCAGACAGCAACGGAATGACTAGCTCACATTGCTACTGGTAACTAAGCGTTAGTTTAGAAAAGCCTTATCTTTTCAGAATCATCAGGGAGGATAAAACCACTTTTCTGAATAACTGTGAGGTTGCCATTCTAAGCAGCAAACCTTTATTTGAGAATGGTTTTGGTTTTATTTATTAATTTTTCTTTTGCTTAATTTTTGCTAATAGCTTTTTATTTTCAAAATGCTTGCAAAGATAATTTTCAACATTCACCCTTGAAAAATCTTGTGTTCCAAATTTTTCTCTGTCCTTTCCCCCACTCTTTTCTCCTAGACAGCAGGTAATCCAATATAGGTTAAACTTGTACAATCCTTCTAAACATATTTCCACATTTATCATGCTGTACAAGAAAAATCAGATCAAAAAAGTGTGTGTGTGGGGGGAGAATGAGAAAGAAAAAAAAGCAAGCAAACAACAACAAAAAAAGGTGAAAAAACTATATTGTGATCCACGTTTACTCCCCATACTCCTTTTTCTGGATGCAGATGGCTCTCTCCATCACAAGTCTATTAAACTATATATATATAGTCTTCTGGGACAAAAATCTTCCCAGAATGGATCCTATATATCTCTGCCATTTGAAAGAGAAAAAAACTTTTTTTGAACTTTTTGAATCCTAACCTTTTCTTAAATTTATATATAATAAATAGCAATTTTTATCCAGTATTATAGTACTGATACCCATAAAGCCACTCATAATCTGTGAAGCTCCTTGCCCCTGTACTAAGCCATGGGCTGCTGTTTTGTGATTTTTTTATGTTTGCTTTTTAGTGTTTCTGACACCTCCCACACTTTCAGTTGTCACTTCTCCCTCTTTTGGATGGGGGGGGGGGAAGAGGTGCTACCCATAGCAACCTCTCTTCTCTCACTTCTCATTTCCTATTTCTAAATTTACTAAGGAATGGGAAATTAGATCATTCAATCCGTAAGAATTCAGTGTAAAGTAAGAATTAATAGGATCTGAGTGACAGACTAACTGCATAGATTTTGTTTAGGGACTTTTGTGACATCTCTTTCTTGTTTCTCAAATGCATTTTTCCTTTCCCTCTGTTTCTGGGCTACATTATGAAGCAATATGGCCATTGGAAAGCAGAATACTGAAGAAATAGGTGTTATAAAAATGCCTTTCTTACCATTTTGGAGAGCAATTTGGAACTATGCTCCAAAAGTTATCACACTGTATGTACCCTTTGATACAGCAGTGTTACTACTGGGCTTATATCCCAAAGAGATCTTAAAGGAGGGAAAGGAACCCACATGTGCAAAAATGTTTGTGGCAGCCCTTTTTGTAGTGGCAACACACTGGAAACTGAGTGGATGCCCATCAGTTGGAGAATGGCTGAATAAATTATGTATAAGAATGCTATGGAATACTATTGTTCTGTAAGAAATGAAATACTATTGTTCTGTAAGAAATGATCAGCAGGATTTCAGAGAGGCCTGGAAAGACTTATGTGAACTGATGCTAAGTGAAGTGAGTAGAACCAGGAGATCCTTATATATGCCAATAACAAGATAATACGATGATCAATTCTGATGAAAGTGGCTCTCTTCAAGAATGAGATGATTCAAAATAGTTCCATTTGTTCAGTAATGAAGAGACTCAGCTAAACCCAGAGAGAGAACTATGGGAAATGAGTGTGAACCACAACATAGCATTTCCACTCTTTCTGTTATTGTTTGTTTGCATTTTTATTTTCCTTCTCAGGTTTTTTTCTTTTTTTTTCCCTAGATCCAATTTTTCTTGTGCAACAAGATAACGATATAAATATGTATACATATATTGGATTTAAAACATATTTTAACATATATTGGACTACCTGCCATCTAGGAAAGGGGGTGGGGGAAAGAAGGGGAAAAGTTTGAACAGAAGGTTTTCCAAGGGTCAGTGTTGAAAAATTACCCATGCATATGTTTTGTATATAAAAAGCTATATTAAAAAAAGGGGAAAAATGCCTTTTTTATGAAGATTATCTGATCGCATTATTATCTATTTATTTGAAAATACTGGGGGGCATCTAAATGGCACAATGAATAGAGCATCACCTTTGGAGACAGGAGGACTTGAATTCAACTCCAGCCTCAAATACTTAATACTTACTAGCTGTGTGACCTTGGGCAAGTCACTTAATCCTGCCTCACCAAAAAATAAAAATAAAATACTGTGCTGGGATACATTTATCCTGGCAATGAGGGCAGTGATGATGTACCAAAACCTGGAGGAAGGAAGATCTGAGTTCAAACCCATCCTTGGATACTTATCACTCCTGCAACACTGAGCAAAGTCATTTAATCCTGCCATTTAACTGAGGCATCTGTAAAATTATGATTTTGCAGATAATTATAACACCTACTCCCAGAGTTGTTGTGAATATAAAATGAGATATTTGTGAAGTACTTTATAAATCTTATAGCACTATTAAAATTTCATTTTTGTTATTATTAATGGAAACCTAGAATCATAGTCTTAGAATCTTAGACTTGTATCATTTTAAACTCACAGCATCTCAAAATTGAGAGGCAGCCCTTAGAAGTTACATAGTTCAGTCTTTCCATTTTATTTAGAAATTTTCCTTAACATCTGGGAAAGTCATTATACCCAATTGCCTCTATTCCCCCCCCCCCCAAAAAAAAAAAACAAAAACAAAAACAAAAACCTATTGTATCCCTGACATCTGGATGAATCTTTAGCTGGCATGATTGTAAGAAATTCTCCATTGTATTGATCAACCTTTCGCCTGATTAAATATAATTAAAGGACAAAGGAAGCTTGACCAGTGGTTTGATATCCGTGTCTTCTTCTGCTCCCCAGTGAACAGAGTATTTGCCAAGCCCGGGCTTCCGTGATGGTCTACGATGACACCAGTAAGAAATGGGTGCCGATCAAACCAGGACAGCAGGGATTCAGCCGGATCAACATCTACCACAATAATGCCAGCAATACCTTCAGAGTCGTCGGAGTTAAGCTCCAAGACCAACAAGTAAGTAACCATGCACAATCTGCATATATAGACAGAGAAGTTAGATAGAAGACATAGAGACCCCGTGAGGTCTTTGATCCCAATCATTAGCCCAGGGCATTAGGCTTTAGAAGGAAAATCTTTATAATCTATAGAATCTGAGAGTATCCCCTTCATTAAGCCCTTACTAGATGTTAGACATTATGCTAAAGCCCAGAGATACAAAGAAAGATCTTTTAAAAAGCTCCTGCTCTCAAGGAACTTACAGTCTCATGGGGGAGATCACAAAAAAGCAGCTGTATTCCAGCAATATAAATGTAGGATGAATTGAAGAAACTCACTACCTTTAAGGTGGATCTTGTGGACTATAAAATTTTAGCTGGGATTTGAAGGAAGTTAAAGAACTTAGAAAGCAGAGCATTTCAGGCACAGAGGACGTTAATCAAATAGGAATTATAATACCTGAATTACCTACTTTCCAAGGTAGAAACAATGTATGCAGAATGCTTTGTAAACCATAAAACACTATCTAAATGTCATCTCTTATTTTAACTTTCATTTGAGCAATCTCTTTGTCTCCAAAGGTCAATTATCTTTCAAGAGTATGTCATACCTAAGTATCATTTCTTTTTTTAGGTGAGACTGAGTAAAGAGACAGTCTGAGTAATAAAACCCTAACCATCATTCCATTTGTTGGTGCTAAAGGAGTTAAATGTTAATATGTTTTTCTGAATCACTTTCATTCTGAACCAATTATCCATGTCTATTAAGAAAGGGAGAGAAGTCAATTTTCAGGTTCTACATTAATCTTTTCCTGCTCCCCTTGACCCCAACAAAATTACATTTTTTGGTATGTGTGTATGCCTATAAGAATGTGTCTTTCTCTCTCAAAAGAACATAAGCTCCTTGAGGGCAGGAACCATTTCTTCTTTATCTTAGGGTCTCCACTTTTTAGCACAATGCCTGCCACAGAGCAAGAATTTGAGAAAAGTCTATTGCTTGATTTGTTCTGTAATATGAGAGTCCAGAAGCAGGTCTTCTCCAAGATTTCTTTCAGAGTCTTGGGTCAGAGGATAAATGTGAGGACCAAGTTAACACCCTGAATACTTTAGAATCAGCTGGAGTCAGGATAAGCAAAAATCCTTGGTCTTTATTCTTGGGCGAAGTAGTGGAATGGATACAGGAATCTCCACACCTGTCTTCTTCCTCTCCTGGCCAGGAGTCACTCTGGCTTGTCTTACTCCACCCTCTAATCCCTCCTCCAAATCTCTCTATACATTAACAGATAGAGCCAGCACAGAATAGTGGGGCAGGCCTTTCTCCAAGCATATGCTAATACAGTATTGTCCAATCAGTAGTTAGCCTTAAGTGCTCAACTGTCTGACCTCAGTGGATGAATTCAAGAGTTTTCAGCCCTTTACATCTCCCACTTTCTTTTGTTTTAGAATACTGGTGGTCCCACCATCCCTGACTTCTCAGGGAGGTGAGAGCCCTCAAAAGGAGATGATCATACCCCCCCTGACTTCTCAGGAAGGGAGATGAAAGCACTAAAAAGGAGATGATCATGCCCTCCCCGACATCTCAGGAAGGGAGATGAAAAGCACCAAAGAGAAGTGGGAATTGCTAGCGGGTTTCTGGGCTGAAGGGTCTTATTAGAAACAGATATGCACACAAACCCATCAGCATGGGGGGTATTACACAAGCACATAGCAATAACACATAAGCTATTAGTGATGACTCTCCCAATAGTCAGTGCAGGCTCATTGTGGTGTAACAAACATGAATTGTACATGCAAGTAGTGGTATAACAAACAATATAAATCAATATGGTGTTGTAAAAGATGTCCAGAAGTCCTAAAAGGAGGGTATGTGTTGGAATCTTTTCAATCACAGCTTATGCATTTATAAAATCAGATATATCTTCTCCTTCATTTTTTGCCTTAATTAATGCTTCTTCTAATCTTGTCATATTCTGCTTCACAGAAGAAGCTGACTGTGTTTCTGCCTCTCTCCCTCCCCCTTCTTCCTCCACCCATGAGGGGGGGAGGGTCATGAGATGAGGAATGATCTAATTCCTCCTGCTGTGAAGTATCACACTCAGAATTGTACTCAACTCCATTCTTATCTGAATTTTCCTGCTTATCACCTAGTTTAGTTGGTACTTTCTTCTTTTTCCTTATTTTAACACTTAAATAACTTCTTATAGGCAGTTGTATTAAATTATATGTATTAAATACGTCTTTAGAAATTGAGTTAGGGCCATTTTTATTATAGTATTGACAAAGATCCTCTCCTACTAATTCCCATTCATCTAGATCTAATTCTTTCTCCAGAGAGAAACAAGGACATATGTTCTTAACAGTTTGTAAAAGTTCAGTGATCTGCTCCAAAATTATAATCAAACCTTGGCTTTCCATAACTTTGACAATGCTCTCTAAACATTTTCCTTGAACAAAAACAGAAGGCTGTTTTCTAAATATTTGCCCCATCTTAGCTGAAATCCTACTTTAACTCTTAACAAAATTTCTTTGTTGTACTCACTCTAATTTCTGGGTTGAGGAGACTTCCACTGGATTCAGGATCAGAGGCTTTTCCACTGAAATAAGGATTGGAGGCTTTTCCACTGAAATCCACGGAAGGGCCTGTCAGTCCCACGTTCAGGGTGCCAAAATGTGGTGTTCTTTTTTCAAAACACAGCCAGGTGATAAAAGTTCAGATCTTTTATTGCATCCTTCAATATATCCCAGTTAGCTCAGAGGCCTATCTCTCTGCTTGGTTCCAAGAGCTCCCTCCGAATGTCTCCAAATCCAAAGGTTTGTACTTCAGCCTCCAGCCAGCACCAAGATGGAAGATGCAAAGAATTTCTCTTGCTTTGAGAGAGGGCTTGTAGGCTTCCTCCCAGAGTGCTCCTCTCCGACCCTTGAGAATGTTCCCAAATAACTCTCCGGAGTGGCTCACTGGAGCTGTATTTATGCTACTTCTCTGAGAGTGGGATTGTGGGATATCTCCCAGCATGCTCTCTGGCCCTAAGAATTTCAAGGGAGGTGTGAATTTAGATATCTCATACTAATCCCTGTAATCTCCCAAACGTGTGAATTCCATTGAGTACTTAGATACTTATGAGCTCTCTAAAGGTGTGAACACAAGCATCATTTCTATCAGTTGTACTTAGTACCTTGTTTCAAGTTCTGGCCCAAAATATCCCCTTCTAAGATCAAATCAATCATATTGAACCATGCCAAATTAGATAATTATTGTCTCTATCAACTCCAATGGCTTAACAGTTTGTAAAGATTCCAACAGGTATGTAAATAACAATCACACACATGCCTCCTTCAGCAGCCAAGAGAGAGTCCAAAACCAATCTCTTGTCCATTGCTTCACGTGTCAGGGACTCCAATGATCCCTGGAAGTGTTTTGAAGTCCTGAAACAGTCTTTTTATGTGTTAGGGAATCCAATGATTCTAGCAGATTTTGAAGTCCTGCAACAGTCTTTTCATTTCTCAGAAAATCCAATGATTCCTGAGGGTTTTCAGATCCTATAACAGTCTTATCATGTCTCAGGGATTCCAATGATTCCTTTGGGTTCTGAAATCCAAAAATTTTTGATGTCCATGAGTCAAACGCCATAAATGCCATGCTCTTTCAGTGGTGGGCACAGTCAGCAACGGAATCACCCGATGTTTCTTGGATCTCCTCCTTCATTTCAATGGTCTTCTCCGTCTCTCTCCGATGGACAAGGCAAATACGGCTCATTGGCACCCATCTGACTCCTTCTCCATCTGTAGAGATACAAGCAAACCCTCTCCCCCAAGCAGTTAACCTATCTGGTCCCTTCCATTACCACTTTCTGGGTCTCTCCACATCACCTAGTGATTATCTAAAGATAGTGGAGCTGGTCGCACTGCACACTGATCTTCCGGTGGGTTATAAAACCTGTCTGCCGGAGCTAGTGCATCTTTGTCAAAAATCAAGAAGTTAATAGTATAAAGAGCTAGATTTAGAAGCTCTCTAGGGTCACTTGTGGCTCCCCCTTTCTTTTGTTTTTGGAGGAGTGTCTTAATGTCTTTGTTTCTCCTCTCTACTATTGCCTGTCTTTGAGGAATAAAGGGTATGGCAGTGGTGTGTAAAATCTTACCTGTGCACAAAAGTGTGCAAAATGTTTAGAAGTATATGCAGGTAGGTCCATTATCTGTTTTTATTGCTTGAGGCATACCCATGATTGCTAATGCTTGAATAAGGAATTCAGTGACCACTTGGGCTGCCCCTTTTGCTGCTGGTATTGCAAAAGTGAATCCTGAAAAGGTGTCTACCACAACATGGGTAAAAGACAGATGACCAAAAGATTTATAATGGGTCACATCCATTTGCCAGATTTCATTGGGTCTCAGACCATGAGGGTTCTTCCCTGGAGGCAGTGTAGGAGCGTGGAAAGGAAGACAAGCTGTGCAGGCTTTTACTATGCTCTTAGCTTCCTCTCTTGTTATTCCAAATTGCAAATGTAAAGCTCAAGAAGCCTGATGATATTTAAAATGAGATTCTTGGGCTTCTTGAAATAAAGGAGTATTGGCCAGCATAGTTAGAAAGCTATCTGCCTTTGAATTACCATCAAAAATAGGACCTGGAAGTCCACTATGAGAGTGGACATGCAAGATATAAATCTTACCTGGATGCTTTCTCGCTTGCTCTTGAAAAGTTCCTTAAAGAGCTGATATATATTAGAGGCTACAAATTTTATTTGGGCTGTGGCAATTGTTTATACCACACCTACTGAATGGGCCGAATCAGATATTATATTTATATCTCCTGGATAATAAGAGCTAGAATGATTGCGTACAATTCATTCTGCTGAGTGGACTGAAAAGGAGTTCTGACTACTCTCTTTATAGTTAAGTCATGAGAGTATACAGCACAAATATTATGTTTGGATGCATCTGTAAAGATAGTTGGTACTTTAAGAGGAACTTTAGAAACCTTTTCTTCAAGAATCCATCACTAATTATGTAATAGTCTGGTTATCTTTAATGGAGACCCGCGTGTAAAATTTGGACCTGTGGCTAATAAAATTTGCCACTCTGGGATGGTTTTGCATCACATATTAATTTGTGCATTAGTATAAAATGTGTATAACTTGTCAGGTCTTATCCCAGATAATTGTACTGCTCACTTAGTGGCCTTTAATAAAATTCTAGCCACAAGCACTGGGTAGGGAGTAAGGCTTTGTTCTGGTTGTGCTGGGAGGTTCACCCACTCTATCACACTGTCTCCTTGATGAAGGACTGCTGTGGGTGCCTCTTGTGTAGCAAAAACTGATATTTCCAAGGGCTTTTGAGTAACTCTTTCAACCGCATTGGATAAAGCCAGTTCAACTTCTCTTAAAGCCTCTTGAGCTTTTTTTGTAAACTAGCATAGTGAATTTAAAGCACTGTCTCCCCTTAAAATGTCTGTCATATAATGGTTATAATTGATAGGTAGTCAAGCCTAACACTGGACGCATCCATTGGATACCTCTTATCAATTTCTGAAAGTCATTTAAGGTGTTTAGCTTTTCTGTTCTTAAGGAAAGTTTTTGTACTGTAAGCACTTAGGGTATACTTCATATCCTAAATATTGAAAAGGAGCATGTCTTTGAATTTTTTCTGGAGCTATGTGCAATTTGTAGTTCCTTAGTGCTTCTAGGGTCTTTTGTAGACATGCTTCTAACATTTGTTCTTCAGGTACACATCCCAACATATCATCCATGTAATGTAATAACATTACTTTTGGAAAAGCTTTTCTTACTGGAGTAAGAGCAGTAAGCAACATACATTTGACATAATAGTAGGTCTGTTTTTCATTCCCTGTGGCAAAACTGTCCATTCATATCTTTTATAGGGCCCAGCTAAGTTAATGCTGGGCATTGAAAAGGAAGATCTTTTCATATCCTCCTTATCTAGAGGGATAGAATAAAAACAATCCTTAATGTCTATAACCCAAAGAGGCCATTCTCTAGGCAACTGAGTTGGAGATGGAAGTCCAGGCTGAAGAGTTCCCATAGTTTCCATCTGTTTATTTACCTTTCTTAAATCAGTCAATATCCTCCATTTTCCAGATTTCTTTCTTACAACAAATACTGGGGAATTCCAAGGTCTTGGAGAAGGTTATAAGTGTCCTTGGTCAAGTCGTTCCTGTACTATATCTAATAAGGCCTGAATTTTATCACTACCTAAGGGCCACTGTTCTCTCCACACTGATGTATCAGTTTTCCATTGAATAGGAACAGGTGAAAGTGTTGGCAGGCCTTCAACAGTAGCCCTGCCTAAAAAACCAAGGTACTCATTTTTAATCTTAATTGTTGTAAAATGTCTTTTCCCCACAGATTGATGGGAATTTTTTCAACTAGAAAAGGAGTAAAAACTCCTGTTTCACTTTCAAAAGTCCATCTCAAAGGGGCAGCACTAACTTCAGCTACTATTGATCCTCCTACGCCAGACATGTAGGTGTCTGCCTTAATCTTTGGCCAATGACCGGGCCAGTTGGCACCTCTAATAACTGTACAATCTGCACCAGCGTCTACCAATCCTTCTAATGGTATGTCATTTATATAGATAGTGAGCATAGGTTGGTCAGCTGTCACAGCTGCTGTTCAGTATATTTCTGAATTTTGTTGCTTGGAGTCAGAATCTGGGCGATTATCACCAGATTAATTATTAGGCGTCTGTATTAGTAAATCTGATGCTACTGTTTCTCCTGGGTGATGTCACACATTGTTTATCTGTATTAGTGAATGGGATATTATTCACACATTCCCCAGTTTCCCACATTAGTGTATGGATGAACAATGTACATACTCTCAGGAGGTGAAATGGTCAAATCTACCGTGTATGGAGGCAAGGGATCCATAAGTTGGAGAGGAACAGATTTCACCTCTCCAGGGGGTATCTCAGTTGTCCCAGCTGCATACAACTCTATTTTCCCCAATTGTAATCCCTTTTTTCCATCAGGTTGTTTCCTGGCTGGTTGATTGTATAATCCCTTTCTCCCATCAGATTGCTTCCTGGCTGATTGGTCATGTCTGGGTATTGAACTTCTAAAGGCTCTTTGGATGTAGCATCAGCTGTCATCATGCCCCAGGTGTTTTTTTCCTTGGGCCCTGCAGCTGGGCCCGCCCTCCCATCCCATTTCCCTGAATCAGTCTACATTCTGAGGCTCAATGGAAGCCTCTGTTGCATTTTGGACATGGGGTACTGGGTCTTGTTCTCCCACCCTGTTTTCTCATTCTGTCTCTGTGCCAACATTGAGCTTTCAGATGCCCTACTTTGCCACATCGAAAGCATTGACGAATCTCTTTGTAAGTCTCTTGCCAAAAGGGACCCTGTCTTCCCATATTGAGATCTTGGGAAGTCTGCATTTGTGCCCACTGTGGCACAGCGTCTTATGATCTCCTCTAGAGGAGCATCCTTGTATAGTCCTAGTATAATTCTTCTACAAACCTCATTAGCATTTTCTTTAGGAAGTTGCCTTATCATAATGTCTGTTACTGCATTTTCACCATTAGTACATACGACAGCTGTCTGCAAACATCCCACAAAATCATCAAAGGGTTCATTTGGTCCTTGTGCAATTTTTGTGAAGGCCTCACCCTTGTTATTTTTATTGTGGAGAGAAGCCCATGCTTTGATAGCAGCAGCAGCAATTTGCTCATATACTGCTATGGGGTAATTAATCTGTACAGAAATGTCTGCATAAGAACCTACACCTGTTAGTTGGTCACAGGTGATTGGAGGATTAACTCCACTTTGACTATTTTATTGGGCTTGTATCCAATATTCAGAACTCACTATATTCAGAAAGCCACAACAAGTTTTGTCCAGGTTCTAAGCATATCCTTGCTATAGATTTCCAGTCACTAGGGCTTAAGACTTCATAAGCCAAATTCTGTAATAACATCTTAACATAAGATGATGTAGCCCCATAAAGAGTGCAAGCTTTTTTCAGGTCTTTGAGGATTTTCACAAAGACTGTATCTTCTACTTTCTTGACCTGAAGAGTTAAACTTGAATCACAGGATACATTCCTAGTTTCAAATCACCTATATCCCTCCCTTCCTCAATGGCTTTAAGTATTGCCTTTTGCAATCTACTCATTGGAGTGGGTGATTGCTGGGGGGGAGGTGCTGGTGGTATCACGCCCCCTCCTCCCTCTCCCCCCCCCCTCCCACTACTCCTCCTCCCTCTATCCCCGAAGGTGGAGTTGATGGGGGCATGTCAATTATCTGCTCCAAGGCAGGGTTGAAGCTGCTTTGTGAGAGGGAGAATCACCACACCCTTGAACCTCATTTAAGTCCCCATGCCCTCTGGCGATATAGTCATTAAACTGCTCTTTGTCTTCCTCTTTTTCCTCACACTTTCTCATCTGGCTGTTCTCAAAACTTTTCTTTTTTCTATAACTTGCAGGATTCTTTAAGGCCAATTGTATTATGTTGTATGTATAGAATGTTTCTTTGGAAATTGAATTGGAGCCATTATCATTATAATATTGTTGATCTCCTACACGTTTCCAATTATTTGCCCTTATATCTTCTTCATTGAAGAAGCAAGGGGACATACGTTCTAATGTATCCAGGAATCCATCAATCTGCTCCCAAGTCATAATTAAATCCTGTCTCTTTATCAGTCTGAGTATGCTTCCTGTAGATCTCCTTTGGGGTGGGGGTGGGGGTGGGGGAGAGTCTTTTCCTAACATCTGCCCCATTTCAGCTAGAAAAGGTTACGAGTTTAACCCTTAACAAAAAAAGTTTCCTGTTTGTCTATTAAAATACTCACCCAATTTCCTGGTCACCAGGGACTTAAATGAAAGTAGGGTCCTTGGTCCACACCTTGGGAGCCAATGGTGAGGACCGAGTTAACACCCTGGATACTTTAAAATCAACTGGAGTCAGGATAAGCAAAAATCCTTGGTCTTTATTCTTGGTCGAAGTAGTGGAATGGACACAGGAATCTCCACACCTCTCTTCTTCCTCTCCTGGCCAGGAGTCACTCTGGCTTGTCTTACTCCACCCTCTAATTCCTCCTACAAATCTCTCTATATACCAACAGATCGAGCCAGCACAGAATAGTGGGCCAGACCATTTTCCAAGCATATGCTATTAGAGTATTGTCCATTCAGTAGTTAGCCTTAAGTGCTCAGTTGTCCAACCTCAGTGCATGAATTCAAGAGTTTTTAGCCCTTTACAGATAGAAGGAATAAGCAATAAGAAAGATCTGACTTCAAAGTCTACTATCAACATCCATTGGTTGTTTGACTCTAAGTAAATTACTTATTTGGAACAATGGTAAAGTAAATGGTAACAGTGAAAGAGGGAGCATGGCCTAGTGTCTGTCATTCAGAGATGTGGCCTCAAAATCACCATAATCTGGGTTCAGTGGTTGCCCAGGTTGTATCCCAGTGCCTGATCCAGGACAAGTTGATTAACTTCTCAGTGATTCTAAGCATCTCTTAATACAACTCATTCCCAAAGTACTTCACTACTAATAAGATGCTTCCTTCATTACAGCATCAAGTAGTACCCATTTTTTCCACACAAAAAAACTATGGTTCAGTGACTACATATCATAGCTAGATTTGAACACAGCTTTCCCAATCCAAGACCAATCCTCTTGAAGTTGTGTATGATTTAAAATACAGTATTAACCAAGTCTCAACTGGTAACAGGATTAGGGAACAGGCGCACATTTTAGGTGGTTCTTAACCTCCCTAGCAAGGTCTTTTTCATAAGTAAGAACAAGGGAGGGCATGGCAGGCATTTGGAATAAACACCCTTTTTGCCACCTTCCCATCTGTAGTTTATTTTTAATCTTCAGAGCCTCAGAAAAGAAGCTGAGGATGGATGTGTGAGTACATCCTCCACTTGAGAATCACAGATTTGGGACAGAGGCGGAGACTACCCATGTTGTGTGGGTTCTGTTTGGTGGTTAACTCCAACATTTACTAACTCCTGGAGAGCAGATGATTTAGTGAGGGCCAAAAAGGTTTTAAGACAGTGCCCAGG
Organism: Sarcophilus harrisii; assembly: GCF_902635505.1. Taxonomy (NCBI): domain Eukaryota; kingdom Metazoa; phylum Chordata; class Mammalia; order Dasyuromorphia; family Dasyuridae; genus Sarcophilus; species Sarcophilus harrisii. The sequence continues at coordinate 361,345,347 of NC_045427.1, read as the reverse complement.
CCGTTGTGACTTTTAGTGGCTATGATAGAAAATACTATAACTTTGGTGTTTTCTGTTTCATTTTTCAGTAAAGACCTTAAAATCTTAGGTTTATGCAGTTTTGGAATTTTTAAAATCATAGCCTAATATTTATATAGCATTTACTATGTGCCAAGCACTTTACAATTAATAACTCATTTGATTCATTCAGTAACCATGAGATGGAAGTGCTATCATTATTCTCATTTTCCAATTGAGGTAAATAGGCATTTATCCGTGGTCACACAGTGTCTGGGGCTAAACTCAGTTCTTCCTGACTCCAGCCATGAAGCTTTATTTAGCTTCTGTCTAGCTGCCTCATGCTTCATTTTAGCATGAAAAGGAAGGGCGATGAGGTGTTTGCCTTCAAGGAGCTTTAAAAAATTATTCCGTAGGAAGCTCCTTCATGTGAAAGAGCAATGGTTAGTTTTTATGCCATTGTATGTCATAGGATAAAACCACAGAATATTAGAACATGATGGTGCCTTACAATGACAAAGATGAAGAGGGACTTGAGATTTTCACCCTTGCATTTTACTAATGAGGATATAGAAACTTAGAAAATGAGAGGGACTTGGCCAAGATCACACAGTAAGCCAGTAAGTGACAGAGCTGCCACCAAAACTCTGGTTTCTTTGCTCCTGGGCCCATATTCTCTTCACCACACCAGGCTTCCTCTCTCTGTGGTGACTGAATTGCAACCAGCATCTGTCAGAAACATTTCAGAATGATTCTGAAGCGTGAGAACAAGAAACCAAAGAAGGAAGGCCATGTGGCCAAAACTTGATAGCAAACTATTCCCAAAATTCCCATTTTTGCATTTTTCTGGACACCTTCATATATCTCTAATACCTTTCTCCTTCCAAGATTTGTCAGTAGAATTCCTTCTTGTTCTTCCAGTCCAGGACCAAATGCTTCTTACTTCTAAGATTTTCCTGACTCCTGTCAATTGGAAGTACCCTTTTATTTTCTAACCTCCACTTTGTAAAACTTTGGGGGTCACTTTGACATTCTGCCTTGTTTTCAAGTCTCTGTGTGTGCATGTATTAGACTGCAAGCTTCATGGGGATCAAAAACTGTGATTAATCCCTTCAATCTCAGCCCCTTAAACTAGAATTAAACTTTACCGGCAGAAGATGTTCAGTTAATACCTTTTTAAAAAAAGAAATACTTATTCAGAAACTTCCTCCACTTGAAGATAGGATATCTTTTTCACCTAATGAGTAAGAGAACTCTGCCCAATAGTGTTCTGGTATTTAACAACTGGAGCTAGGAGGCAGGATGCAGGACTATGCCAGTAGCATTTGCTGATTACCAAGGCATAAATGCTTATACTGAAATTTTAACAATCAGCTCAAAGAGCCTATTTGAGCTCCAGCACATCCCTGGCCCTAACCCAGTATGTCATTCAGGAACTACTCAGAAAGGGCGATGTACAAAAATTGAAATGTTAAGTTATGGTTGCATCAATCTAAATGAACCTGAGCTTAAGGGAACTTAAAAGATCATCAGCTCCATCTCTTTCTCCTACATATTGAGAAACTGTGAACCAGAGACAGAAGCAATTTGCCCAATGTCTCACTGCATATTAGTGACAAATCTACATCCCAATCCCAACACCTCTCCTATAAGCAATAATCCCCAGGCCCAGAAACCAAAGGAAGCCTATTTTGTCCAAGCTTGAGCTAAGCAGAATAAAAAGGAGACAAAAAATAGTGGGTCTGAAAGTAGTAAATTAAGACCTATAGTTTTGAGGTATGGTATTTGTTACCATACCTTTGAATTGTAATGATGGTGCTACAGTCCTACCATGATATATCCTATGAGAAAGGAGAATACCTACAGCCAGTTGGCACAGCAGATAGAGTATTGGTCCTGGAGTCAGAAAAATATGAGTCCAAATACAACTTCAGAAACTTAGTATTTAACACTATATAACTAACTTCTGGCTCAGTTTCTTCATCTGTAGCATCTGCCTCCCAGGATTGTGAAGATTAAAGGACTATTATCAAGTGATAAAAGTCAGACATGACTGAACAACAGCAACAATTTAACCAACTAAACAAAAATATAATAAAATAGATAATATTATCTAATAATATTAGACCCCATAAAGAATAAATTATCATGAGAAAGTAAGGAAGCCCATTTCATCTTGCCTCAGGTGGAGTGATTAACCCTAGCAGAAGGCACAGGAATGAGCAGCTCTCCAGGGGCTGTTTTTTTTCTCTGGATTTTATCATTCCCTTGGATCATCATTCAAAGAATGCAGGGGAATTCCTAGGCTAAAACGTTCAATCTGAGAATATTTCTGACTTTAGTCAGAACTTCAAAGTTTTCAGCGTACTTAAGGGCTATGATGAGTTATAGAGCACTGGCCCTGGTATGATTAGAAAAAGCACAGCAGTGGAAGTCAGAAAATGTGTGTCTTTTCTGGTCACTTGCCCTCTCTAAACTGGCTTTCCTCATCTGTAAAATGAGAGGGTTGGGCTAGACTATTGTTATCAAACTAAAATAAAAATGTAGACCACTAAATAGCTTAGAATATTTGACTTAGAAAATCATATATTTAAAAAAAACAGAAAAGAAAAAAGAAAACCACATTATTAATATTATCTATGTTCTATTATATTAAAAAAAATATTTCCCAATTGAATTTTAATCTGGTTTGGCCTATGTTGACACTTCTGACCCAGATGAGACCCTTTTCAAGTCTAAATCTATCATCTTCTGATCCCATATACTATTGATAGACAATAACATGTATGTTCTTGTTGTTCAGTCACTTTCAATTGTGTCCAACTTTTTATGACCCCTTTTGGCATTTTTTTGACACAGACACTGGAATGATTTGCCATTTCCTTCTCCAACTCATTTTACAGATAAGGAAACTGAAGCAAACAGGATTAAGTGACTTGCCCAGGGTCTTATAGCTAGTCATGCCTGAAGCAGAACTCAGGTGTTCCTGACTCCAGGTCTGATGCTTTAACCACTGTGCTACCTAACTGCCCTATATAGACTCATAGGCTTAAACTATTTAAAGGTAGATGAAATCTTAATGCTCATCTATTCAAAGCTGCTCATTTTAAAGAGAAGGAAACTGAGATTTAGTAAAGTGAAATTATAAATTATCAGAGTCTAAATTTGAACTAATTTCTTTTGCCTCTAAATCAAATGTTCTTTCTTCTTTACATTGTACTTCAAGTATGTAAGTTAAAAAGAGATATTTAATCTGAACTTTTTCCCAGTGTAGGAATTCCTACAGAATTCCTGGCAGGTGGTTTTCTGACATCTGTTTGAATACCTCCAATGACATTGAGCCCTTCCTAGCATTGAGCTTGTATCTTCTTCCCTCTAACTTCCATCCTTTGGCTTTTTTCCTCCTCCATCTTAACTACTGACCTCCTTGGCTTCCTTTAAATTCCACTTAAAATTAGATCTTCTCCTGAAAACCTACTCAGCTTCTTATAATTACAGTGTTCTTTCTATAGCTTGATTTGTAATATTTGTTTGAAGGATGTCATCCCTATTAGATTGTAAGCTCCTTGAGGGCAGGAACTGTCTTTTGCCACTTTTTGCATCCCTAGCATTTAGCCCAGGTTCTGGGACATAGCAAACGCCTAATAAATATTTATTAATTAATTAACTCTCTTTCTGATCTTTACAGTCACACAGAGCAAGCTTAATGCCTTTGATCTTGCTATTACCCACAATTGTACCTCCTCTAATGTTCAAGAATTCTGAAATCCCATTACCTGACCATAATCTTTTGGTTTTTTACCTCTCCCTCTAGCTTTCCTTACATAACCCTGTTCTGCATCTGCCATGCTCCAATCCCTGAACCCTTCAGTTTTCTCCCAAGCTGTCTCCCCCGCACTAGCCACTTTTTCTTCTTTTCTCCCTCTTAACTCCTTAAGTCAATTCTACATTGTCCTTCTCTCTTGAATCCTTAGCCTCCTTTAAATTGCTGATTATGCCCAGCCCAGCCTCTGTCTTAGATCACTCCCCTCATTAGTTCCCTTCACATATGAAAGTGCAGGAAATCATGCAGCTATTCTGAATCCTCAACAAATGTATGTTACACAGTTTCAACTGGGCCCTCACAGCTGCTAAGAAATTCTACCTTACTTCCCTTATCACTCACTATCCCATTCTCCAGAACAGCTGATTTTTCTCCTACCTACCTAACTTCCTTCCCTTTCTACCTTTGTTGGCTCTTCCTCCAGATAATACTCTCCAACCACAGAAATGGAAGGAGGGAATATATTCTAGACATAGCAGGTAGCCAAAAGCAAAAACATTGAAATGAAACAGGATATGGAATGTTGTGTATAGGGAAATAAGTCAATTGTACTGGAATTTTCAGGGTGTGTAGGGAAGCCATGTGTATTAAGCATGGAAAGGTAGAATGGAATCAGATTGACAGGTTTTTAATTCCAAGCCACTTATATTTTATCCTGGATTCAATCGGGATCCTTTGAAGCTTCTTAAGCCAAGAAATGAGATAGTTAGAGTTGTGTTTAAAGAATATTAATTTGGCAGCTATATGGAAGATGGATTAGAGGGAGGAGAGACATGCAATATGGGACTATTACAGTAGCCCAGGCAAGTGATAATGAGGGCCTGAGTCAGAATGGTAGTAACCATATTAGTGGAGGAGAAAGGGAATCATGGCAGTGATGTTGTAGACATAGAATTATTGAGACTTGACAGCTCAAATATAGGGCAGGCAGGAGATGAAAGAGAGATAAAATCATGAATGACTCCAAACTTAACAACCTAGGTGATTGAAAGGATAGTAGAAGCCTAAGCAGAAATAGGGAAGTTGGGAAGGAGTGGAGGAATTTAATGAAATTGCTGAGTAAATGCCCATTAGGGAGTTGTTGATATGGTATTGAAGTTCAAAAGAGGTAGGGCTAGATATAGAGAGCCAAAAGAGATGAGAATTGAATTCCTAGGAGACTAATGCAATTAACAAGAAAAGGCATAGGGAAAAAAAGAGAAGGGAATCCATACTAGAGCCTTGGGAGACAGCTTGAATTAAGAACTAGGATCTGGTTGATGATCCAGCAAAGGAGACTGAGAAAAGTCCAGACCAGTTGGATGGTGACCAAGAAAGATCAGCATCATACTCAAAAACAAAGAAGAGGATACCAGGAAGAAGTGATTAGATGATGCAGTGAAAGCAAAGAAAATGAGGACTGAGAAAAGTAGGAGGGTTATAAATTCCCTTGGAAGCCCCTTCCTTCTGACTCCTTAACCATATCCATATGGTGAGCTCCAGCTCACCTGCACTTTTCTGAATTTCTAAAGCATTCACATAATACTTCCAAGCCATGGAAAGCAAAGGCATGGTGGAGACAAGAAATTTCAGAACAAAAATGGCAGCTGGACAAGTAGCCCCACTGAACTGAAACATAAAATACTTGAAGGAAATAGGATAAGATGAGGGTAAACTGGCACCCTGGAGGCAGATTTGATAGAGCTTTCAGTGTCAGAATCGGGAGTGATGGCTTTTTGTATGTAAGTAGGAAAAAGCTTTAAAAAAGGTTTGTGCACAGTGGAATGATATGATCATAGAAGTGCATTAGGAAGTTTACGTAAAGTGTGAAGTATGATCTAGAGAAGAGCTAGATTGAAAGTGGTTAGTCAGCAAGAATTTATTAAGCACTTACTATGTACCTAGTGTTCATTGGCCTTCTTACATACCAACTTTTGTCATCTAATTTATGCATTGTATGATTTTTTAGATAAGCATGTGAACTTTTTGAGGGCAAGACCTGTGTCATGTGTGTGTATATGTATGTATGTATATGTGTGTATGTATATACACATGCATGAAAGAAGATATCTATAAATGTAATAGATATATCGGTTTTTGAATATAAAAATATTCTTTTTGCCCATGGGACTGAAAAAAAGGCCTTGAAAAGAATGGACACTTAAGTATTCATTGAATGGAAACCTCAGAGCTGAAGGGGATCTTAGAGTTTAACTACAATGCTTTCCCTTTATAGATGAAGAATCTGAACACCTAGAGAAGTAAAGGGACTTCTTGCCTAAGGGCACTCAGCTAGAAGCCAGATTCTCTTACCTCAAGTTTGGAGTTCTTTCTATTGCACCAAGTTCCAAGTCTGAAAGCCTGTCCTCTCTTACTTCTTTCATTCTCCAGCCCCATCTCGCAGGCTGGGAAATTTCTCCCTGGGGCTCTTACATCTAGTATGGTTTGTATAGGCAGTAGTTGTCTATCTTCCTTCCACCCTCTTAGCTGCCTAGTTTTATTTATTTACTTGTGTCTCTTCTCCTTCCACCGCCTCCCCCTTCCAGGTCGTGATCAATTATTCAATTGTGAAAGGGCTGAAGTACAATCAGGCTACGCCAACATTTCACCAGTGGCGAGATGCCCGGCAGGTCTATGGCTTGAATTTCGCCAGCAAGGAAGAAGCGACCACCTTCTCCAATGCAATGCTCTTTGCTCTGAACATCATGAATTCCCAAGATGGAGGTAAGCAGCCCCAAGGGTTCTACATAGGATCATTTTTCTGCCCTTCTGGGGCTTTCTTTATTGGGGTTAAATAGTATTAACTGGAATTCTAGTCTGAACTTACCTTAAGAATACCCAAGAAGAGGAAAGGGAAGAAAGAATGAAGGGGGAGGGGGAGTTTTACTTGTCACATGTGAGAACTATGTTTGATTGCTAGTTGCCCACCAAGACCTATTTATATATGCTTTTCTGTCATCTCCTTCCCATTTTCTGGAGAATAGAGTTCTCATCGACTAAAGAAACTCCTTCAGGTGAGAAAAACAAGGTATACATGTCCAAAGTCTTATGGATAATTAGTGGTAGTACAGAAGTCATGGGATGATTGCTTTACAATTTAAAAAGATCTCAACAACCAGCTAGTCCCTTCTACTAATTTTACAATCAAGAATTTTGTAAATTTTACAAATAAGGAAACAAATCCAGAAAGGTTTAAAAAAAAAAAACAAAAAACAAAAACACTAGACATTCAGAGGAAGGATTTGAACCCAGGACCTCTAACTCTGGAGCATTTTCTAGTACACTGTTGTCTGAATCCAAATCCTATTTTCTTCCCATATGTACTGGACTTGGAACAAGGTAACAAAATGGTATGTTGAGACGATGGGAGGGGTAAGAAGGAGAAGGAGGCATTCTGGAACCCCAGTAGCACCAATTCCATTAGCCGGTAGATATTTTCTAATGGAGAATCTCATGGCTGGGACTTCTGCTACTCAGCTGGAGAGGGTAGCTCTTTTCTGTTAGCTAGTGTAAACATTACTATCAATAAAATTAAAGTTTATAGTGGAAAATCATTGGCCCCAAGCCTAGACTAGACAGGAGACAGAGAGTGGGGAATGTCACGCCTGCTGTCTCAGTGTGCAGCCCTCATATGGCTATTTCAGGACTTTTACAGATATAGAAAGCACTGTCTGCCTACATATCTGCTCAAGACTTGGTGGGTTTCCTATGACCTTTGAAAAGTTTCCTTCCAGCATCTAATCTCTTAGAACTGCAGTGTTCTGAGCCTTCCTCACCAGAGAGCTGCTTAAAGTTTTAGAGAGTAGTTAAATGTGCTTATAAAACTCGCATCTAAGTCAGAGGCATCTTGGACAATTGGAGGAGCAGAAATTGCTGCTCAGGCTTGAGGTGAATTAGCTTTCCTATGCAGTATAGAGCTCAGTGGCCTAAACCTAAGAAGTCTTTTCATCAGGAGTGAGCCTTATCTGAGAAACTCTCATCTGTCTTCTGCAAATTAGCTTGTGAAGGAAAGAGGCAAAAGAAAGAATAGTTAAAGGGGGAGAAAGTCAAATAATAATTCATTTTAAAAGGAAGGGGAGTAAAATAAATTGCTAACCACTTACTGTGCTCATTAAACCTTAGATCACTATCAATGTAAATTCTTGTGATTATTACTGTCACATCAGTGTTCCAAGATACTATTTCATCCATGTTGGGAACATCTTCCACCAATGCAGATCACAACCCATTCTCTATGCCTTAGCATGTTGTTCATTGTAAGCAGAATAGTACAATGAAAAGAATGCTAACTTGGGAAGGGGACTTGGGTCCATATCCTACATTGAAACTTACTAACTGTGTGACCCCTTCAGCTTCTCAATCTGTAAATTAATAATAAAAATAATAATAGTAATACCTACCTCACAGGGTTGTTGTGAGAATCAAATGAATTAATGTGTATAAAATACTTTGGCAGCCTTAAAGCATTGTAAATGCTAGCTATTAATATTTCGACTCTTAGAGCACTAGATAGATGTTAGTTATTACTGCCATGACCTTGCACGAGTCATTGGGCTCCGTTTCCCCTACAGTAAAATGAAGAGCTTGTCAGGTCCTTTCCAAACTCTAGAGGTATGAATCTCTGGTCTTCTGGTGATAAGCCCCTCTATGTTTAACTCAGCTAATTCTCGGAGGATAAATTTAGATTCCATTGATAAGCCTGTGTTTGTAGTCTCTCCAATGAAGGGAAGAGCCCTGCTAGTTTGCAGTCCTCCAATCAAGCCCTAGAGATTCAAGAAGACTCTCCACCACCTCATAATAGGCAATAGAGGAGGATTCCTGAAGAACCTTATTACCTGGAATGGTAGAAAAAGTACTAGACGTGGACTGATAAAATCTGGCTTTGACCTGTGGCTCTCGCTACTATGTGACTCTGGGCAAATTACCAGCTCTTTAATGCTCAGTCTCCTCATCTATAAAATGAGAACAATCAAACTTGTGCTAAGAGGCAGTGTAGCTACATAATGGACAAAGAATCAGCCTTGTAGTCAGAAAAAATTAAGTGCAAGTCCCATTCCTGACTCATACTGCCTGTGGGGTCTTGGTCTGACAGTATCCCCTCACAGTATCCCCAGACAAGTTTCTAAGACTCTAATTTGCAAGCTGGGGAAAGGGGAAGAGAATAAACATTTGTTAAGTATCTACTATATACCAGATTGATGGGGAAGCTGAGGCAAATAGAGATTAAGTGACTTGCCCAGGATCACACTGCTAGTAAGTGTCTGAGACCAGGTTTGAACTCAGATTTTCTTAACTAGGTCCAGCACTCTATCCTGTGTACCATCTAGCTTTAAATTAGGAATCACAGTGGTAGAAGGAGTTTCCTCACTGAAAGTTCCTATCTCAAAGTTTTTGTCACCTTGTCATCCCAGTGTCAGATGACTTTTGGACAAGTCTTAATGAAAGAAATTTTTAATTTGTTTCTAACTAAAAGCTGCCTTTTTTGTTATTCTTTTGGCTTTCTTTGTATCCCTAGTGCCTAACATGTAATAGGCACTTAATAAGTGCTTGTGGACTTGACTCTGTAATTTGTGGTCCCTGCTGCTGCTTCTACTTTCTGGCGACCAGCAGAGCAAAAAGCAGCAGCCGCCTCTGTGTGCAGATGAGACACAGGTGACCCATCGAGAGACTATGCCATTTAAAACTCCACTACCTTAAACCAACTTCTTTTAAACCAGCCATGATGTGTGGGTGGTGTCCACTTCAAAAATAACTTTAAAAAAAAAACTATTTTAATAGCTTTAGCCATGAATAAGGATATTTCTTACCTATTATGCCTGGAGGGTGATGCAAACAGTTATCAATTTGGGATTTATCTGGGAAGTGCCAGGTTGAATTTAGCAGTTACTATCCCTTTAAGACAACTGGGTAGAATGGCCTTGGTTATTTTCAGAACTTAAATGACACCTTTCTGGAACAAACACACCTCAATATAAGGAAAAACTTCCCAACAATGATTGCCCTCCAAAAGTGGCATGGGCTGTTCTAAGAAAGCTCACTCCTCTCTGCAGATCCTTAAGGAAAGGGTGGATCAGGACATCAGGAAATCATAGAAGAGATTTTTATTTAAGGACAGATTAAATTAGATAGTCAGGAGGTCCCTTCCTACTCTATACATCTAGATTCCAGGATTCTTCTTGGACTCATCAGTAATGACACATTTCCCTTTGATTGGTGATTGTTTAACAACTCTGAAATATATATTTTATATATATCAGAGACAGAGAGGGAGGGAGGGAAAGGAAAAGAGAGAAAGCCAGATAGCTAGAAAGACATATATGTATGTGTCTGTATGTACATATATGTACAAAGATAGATAGAACATACACCTGTGTGTGTACATCCAACACACACATATATGTATATATTTATGGGGCAGTTAGGTAGTGCAGTATCAGGCCTAGAGGGAGGAAGATTCCTCTTCTGAAATTCATGGCCTCGGATATTTACCAGCTGTGTGATCCTGAACAAAGCACTTTATCCTGTGTGCCTCAGTTTCCTCATCTATAAAATAAGCTGGAGAGGGAAACGGCAAAGTACTCCAGTATCTTTGTCAAGAAAACCCCAAATGTCTGACAGAGTCAGAGGTGATTGAAAAAATGACTGAACAACAACAACATATGTATCTTTTGATTACCTAATGTCACCACTAGATAAAAAGAAAGAAAAAAGTGTCCTTTAATTCTTATGACAACTCTCAGGGGAAATGGAAAAGGTAGCCCCAGATTTAAATAATAATCAAAATCTTAATAAAAACAACTTTTATATAGTGTTTTAAGGTTTGCAAAGAGCTTTACAACATATTATCTTATTTTATTCTCATCGTAATCCTGAGAGGTGGGTGTTTTTATTATCCTCATTTTACAGATGAGGTAGGTGAGGCAGACAAAAGCTAACTGACTTGTACAAGGTCACACAGCTGGTAAGTACCATGGACAGAGGATGGGACAGTGAAAAGAACACTTGGTTTGGAATTCTAAAACTCAAGTTTAGACTGACTGAGCTATGTGACCTTTTACAAGTGACTTAACTCCTCTGGGGCTTGGTTACAACTTCTGTAAAATGAAGCGATGGGTTGAATGGTCCCTTTGAATTCTAAGGGCCTCTAGAGCTACAAAGATTTGGGGGGCAGTGGGGAGAAGGCTGAGGAGGGAGGAATCACCATGGTTTCATGAAGGAAATACAATTGCTGGGACCCAAACATTTTCTTTGTTGGAGGCTGGGGACATTTTGGTGCTGGATCCTGGCTGACTGCCTGGGGCAGTAAGTAACTGCCTGAGTGAGTAAGAAGGAGTTGGATTACAGGGAGGCAATTTGATCTGTCCCTGGCCTGGGTGAAACCCAAGTGCTACAGTGACCAGGGCTCTCTGTGTCTTTTGGGCGGTGGCTGTTTACAGATAAGCCCGATCATACAGTGGAGGCTGAGTCATGAGGCTTTGGATTAAGTGTTCTTGGTTTTATGAGAATCCAAAGGCAGTTTGGTCATATCTCATCTTATGCATTTAGGGCTGATGGCTTCATCACTGAGATGGTAATCCTGTTCAACAAATATTTTTTAAGCATCTAGCTACCTGTGAAGCCCTACACTCAACACAGAACCTGCTTTCAAAGAGTTCACAGGAAGAAAACACATTCCATCAATCTAAAAGGCATTTATTAAGCAATTATTATGTGCCAGGTATCATGGGGTAGTGAATAGTCATCTCAGAATCAGGAAGGGAAGAGGTCAAGCCCACCTTTGCTTCATACTGGCTGTGTGTTCTTGTTGAGTCATTTGAATCATGTCCAACTACTCGGGATCCTCTTTGGGGTTTTCTTGGCAAAGATATTAGAGTGGTTTGCCATTTCTTTGTCCAGCTCATTTTGCAGGCGAAGAAACTGAGGCAAACAAGATTAAGTGTCTTATCTGCAGTCACACAGCCAGTAAATGTCCGAGATCACATTTGAACTTAGGTCTTGACTCCAGGCTTAGAGCTCTATCCACTACCACCCTAGCTAACCACAAGCTGGATAATTCCAGCAGTTTATTTAACTTTTTCAGTTAGCCCTAGCAAGAATCTACACTAAACAAGTTGCATCATGGTTACAGATCTGTATTAATAAGAGGGATTCGTCATCCAGACCTTCTCACACCAATGAAATTACAAGATAGCTCTGTCTGTCCCCAAAGTGCCTGACTAACACTGCATAGGACTGCAGATTTTCAAGACAAATAAGAAAACCCTTCCTGTCCCAAGATGTTTACATGCTAAGGAATCAAGCAGTTAGCTACTATAGAGGAAAGCTGGTGTTTGGGATATTCAGAGAAGACTAACACCTCTAGTGTCAGGGCTTTCCTATCCCTTTTCAGAGCTGCCCATCCACCTTTGATGTCCACCTACCTCTCAGCTGTGGCTCCCAGAAGCTATAGTGCGCACAGCAACCTCATAGTGGTACACTGTCTCAGCAGATGTGCTAAATCAGTGAGTTGTGGGGCTGGCCACCTCAAGCATAAGATGACTTCCTACCCCTCACCCTCAGTCCAAGGAATGTACAAGTGAAAACAATTTTTTTTCTTTCTCTAAATAGTTTTTTATTTTTCAAAATACCTGCAAAGATAGTTTTCAGCATTGTGTTCCAAATTTTTTTCCTTCTCTCTCTCCTCTTCCCTCCCCAAGACACTATGGCTTAAACTTATGCAATTCATCTAAACATATTTCTATATTCATCATCAAAATCAGATCAAAAGGGGGAAAAACATGAGAAAGAAAATAAAAACAAGCAAAGAAAAACAACAATAGCAAAAGGTGAAAATACCATGCTTTGATCCACAATCATCTCCATAATCCTGGAGGCAGATGGCATTTTCCATCACAAGTTTATTGGAATTGCCTTGAATCATCTTATTGTTGAAAAGAGCCAGGTTCAACACAGTTGCTTATCACATAATCTTGTTGCTGTTATACAATACTCTCTTGGTTTTGCTCATTTCAGTCAGTATCAGTTCATGTAAATCTTTCCAGGCTTTTCTGAAATCAGCCAATCCATCATTTCTTACAGAACAATAATATTCCATAGCATTCATACAGCCATCCTCCAACTGATGGGCATCCACTCAGTTTCCAGTTTTTTGCCACCACAAAAAGGGCTGCTATAAACATTTTTGCACATGTGGGTCCTTTTCCCTTTTTTATGATCTCTTTGGCATACAGGCCCAGGAGAGATACTGCTGGATCAAAGGATATGCACAGTTTGATATTTTGAGACTAGAGAGAACCATTTACTTCAATGGCTATGAAGGCAGCTGAAGTAGGTGCTGTGGACAATGCTTAGAGTTTGGTCAAACATCAAAAACACCAAGGTCATCCATTGCATCCTGGGCCGTCTCCAGTCATCTTAATTTTTGTCTTGCCACTGGACTTGAACAACTGTAGAAAAAAAGATGAGGCTGATGACTTTGTGTTGCTCTGCCTTTCTTAAATCTAATTTATTCTCAAGTCAAATCATCACCCAGTGATGTCATTGATCCTCTGCTAAAGGAAAAAAAAAGATATTAGTGACTCTGTATAAAAATGCAAAGCACTGTTCCTTTCTGAGCCTCAGTTTCCTTATCAGTAAAATGAAGGAGATGGATAAGTTGATGGCATATAACCTTTCCAGGAGTGATGTTTTATGTATTTGTAATTGTGAGGCTCTTCCAATTCTAGTTCTATAAATACTGTTTGTTTGGAGAAATCTCACATTTAAGTTAGTCACCAAAATCCCTATCTGTAGAAAGAAACCCTGAGAAATATTGAAAAAATTGGATTTCCCTCAGTTTCTTCCTGTTATTTTTGCCATTATCCCTTTCAAGTGTTCTGGGAACTTCTGTTTTCAGTTAGTGACCTCTTCTTCTGGCACAGTCTTTTCTATTCCCCAAGAATGTCTTGTTCTGTAGGGACTAAGGGACTAAATGGTTTTAGCTGATATGGGCTGATTTTTATGCCTATTTCATGGGGTTACTTTATCTTCTTAGAATCAGAGCATTTCAGGGCTTAGAAGGAGAGAGCCTCATCATATACCAAAATAAATTAACCCATCCTTTTTTTTCTTCTCCTTCCTTACACACTGGTACTTGATAAGTTATAGTTGCTCTGTGGCAAGACGAATAAATAAAGTCCTGGACTTGGAATCAGGAATATCCATCTTCCCAAGTTCAAACTCAGCCTCAGACACCTGAATAAATCATTTAACCCTGTTTGCCTGGGTTTCTTCATGTGTAAAAAAAAAAAAAAATAAGCTGGAGAAGGAGATGGTAAACTGCTCCAATATTTTTGCCAAGAAAAACCCAGAGTCATAAAGAGTCAGACACAATTAGAAAATGACAGAAAATAATAACAATAATGAAAACGAGGGTTGCACCTTCTGCTTGGCCCTGAATTGCTGAAGTAGGACTAATGTGGAAGGCAGATTTGTGTCTAATGTGGAGAACTTCCTAACAATCAGAGCCATAAGACAATGGAATAGTCCCACAGGAGGCTGTGAGATGGCAGAGGTGATCAAACAGAAGTTGAAGAGTCATCTGTAAAGAATGCTATAGAAAGGGGCAGCTATGTAGTGCCCTGGCTAGAACACCAGCTCCAGAATCAGGGGACCTCAGTTCAAATTCAGTCTCAAGCAATTGACACTTACTAGCTGTATGACCCTGGTAGCAAAAAAATAAAAAATGCTATAGAGAGGATTTCTGTCTTTAAGAAGCTGATTCAGATATTATCCTGGGTCCTTTCCATCTCTAAATTCAATGATTCTATAAACTGTGACATTATCATTGCTGATTTGATTTCTCATTATTCTCATTTCCTTCTAAAAATTCTCATTATCTATGGTTATATTTGTTTTTTAAAAAATGAATTTGTTTTGGGGATCATACTGGCAACCCAGATTGCTGTGAGGTTAAATGAGATAATATTTGTAAAATTATTGACATAGTAGTACTTAATAAATGCTGATTCCCACTCCCCCAGGCAAGCAAGGCAGGGTACTTTCTTTTCCATCATTAATTGTTAAAACCCCTTTCCTTGCTAACTATATTCTCTGTCAACTCTATTTCATATTTCTATACCTTTTCTCCTAAAGAAACCTATCTTTAGCCAAAAAAAAATAAAAATAAATAAATCCTTATTCCTATATCCCCTTCTCCTTCCTGCCCCATCCTTATATGTGAGATGAGAAATTTGGACCTGATCAATAGTTTCTTGGGTTCCTTCCATCTCTGAATCTATGGTCATCTGATTTTAGGTACAAGATAAAATCAATGTTTTCTAATTAAGATCTTATTTTTTTTTTATTTGAAGGAGCCCTAAAGTGAATATTTTTCCAAAATGAACAATAGCTTTGTAAAATGAACTGTACTCACCTAATTTTTGAGTTGAATTTTTGTTTGTTTGTTTGTTTGTTAAATTATATCTTTTTATTTATAAAACATTTGCATGGGTAATTTTTTCATCATTGACCTTTGTAAAACCTTCTGTTCCAAATTTTCCCCTTTTTCTCCCCACCTCCTCCCCTAGATGGCAGGCAGTCTAATACATGTTAAATATGTTAAAATATATCAAATCCAATACATGTATACACATTTATACAGTTATCTTGCTGCACAAGAAAAATCAGCTCTAGAAAGAAAAAAAAAATCTGAGGAGGAGAACAAAAATGCAAGCAAACGCTAACAGAAAGAGTGAAAATGCTATGTAGTGGTCCACACTTAGTTCCCACAGTCCTTTCTCTGGGTGTAGATGGCTCTCTTCATTACTGGATAATTGGAACTGGTTTGAATTAGTTGAAAAGTTTTTTTAAATTTAAATTTAATTTAATTTAAGGTCTGCAAAAAGTAATGCCTCAGGGCAGCTATGTGATAGAGTGGATAGAGTGACCCTGGAGTCAGAAGGATCTGAGTTCAAATATGACTTCAGACATTTACTGGCTGTGTCATTTAGCTCCATTTAGTAAGTCATTTAGCGCCAATTGTTTCCCAAAAATTAAAAATTAAATTCTTTTTTAAAAAATAGTGCCTAGCAATATTTTTCTGATCTCCTACCCCAAATCTGGCTCATATGCTTTTCTTAACCTGTGTATAAATACTAGAAATTAGAAACTTTGGGTGATGACATTGGTATTATTAATGATTTGCTTTTATCAAATCACCAAGTTATTTCCAGGTTATACCCAGGCCCAGATGGTATAATGGGGAAAAAAAAAAATCTCCTATTCTGAGATTAAGGGATCTGAGTTCAAATCTCCACTCTGATGCTTAGTGCAAGGTTATAGGCAAGTCTCCTAAACTCTGTGGATTACAGTATCTTCATTTTCAAAGTGGGAGATTTAAGCTAAGTGACCTCTGAGATTCCTTCCATTTCTGATCATCCTAAACAGTGACCTCCCCTTTCTACCAGCATAATAGGTTCTTGACTTTCCTTCAGTTCACTTAAATAAACATTTGTTAACACTGCCCCATCACTACCACCATCATGCACAAGGTCCACTGCTACGTGTTATGGATAGTAAAATACAAATGAAAAATAGAAGCAAGAGATGGGAAATGATATAATTAGATGATAAGAATTATAAGAAGTTCAAATAGCATAAAAGTGAATGTTGTTTCTCTTTTTTCCTTCCTTTTTCTTTTACTTGAAAAAAAAAATCATGCCAAACTACAGTTAATTTAGAAAGTGAACCCTAAAAGCCAAGGGCAAGTCATACCAGATTAACCTCATTCTGTCTTGGCAGGGTTATTATCAAGACTGATAGAACAGGAAAATGATGCAAACATAGGATTGCAGTAAAACATAATATTAAACTTCTCACAAAGTCCTGGTGGATAAAGATAGAAAGATAGATAGATAGATAGATAGATAGATAATAAATAAAGATGGGTATATGCACTGGATTTCAGTAGAGTTACATTCAAAGTGTTGTGACTTTATTTATTAATGGTTTATGTGGTTTGTTAGAGAAGTCTCCAGTGGATGGCTTCAGGGGATCTTTGAGTCATCATTTCTATTAGTGACTCTGAAGAAGGCATGAATTGTATGCAAATTTCAGATGACACAAAACTGGGAGTATCATCAACAGTTTCCAAAAAAGATCTTGACAAATTCAAACAATATTTGTTTGTTTGTTCAGTCATTTCAGTTATGTCCTACACTACATGAATCTATTTGATGTTTTCTTGGCAAAGATACTGAAGTGATTTGCTATGTCCTTCTCCAGCTCATTTTACAGAGGAGGAAACTGAGGCAAACAGGATTAAGTAAACTGTACAGGGTCACATAGCAAGTAAGGATCTGAGGACAGATTTAAATTCATGAAGATGAATCTTCCTGACTTCCTGACCCAGTTCTCTATCTAGCTCAAATTTAATAGAGAAAGATGTAAATTCCTACACTTAAGTTTTTTTCAAATTTATTTATTAGTTTTGTTTTTCCACTGCAAACATTTCCAGAAAATCCCTATTCCATGTAAGGTCTAGTAATGAAATGTAAAAATGAAATCAAAAATAACAATTCAGGGAACTTGCTCAGAAAATGCATCAGTTCATATTTGAAGCACACACACTTCCATTTAAAAATGGAAAAAAAAAATTTATTTTCTTTTCCTCCCATCCCATTGAGAGGAAAAAAAGAAAAGAAAAAGGAAATAAATTATTTGTAAAAAATATGCATTGTAATTTTTTTTAATTCCCTCATCGACTATATATAAAAATATGCATATTTAGTTTTTCACTCAAAATTCATTACATCTCTCTCCCTTCTAACCCACTGAGAGAAAAAAAGAAAAAGAAATTATTTATAATAATTATGCCTTGTAAATTTTTAAAAGTTTCCTCACTGACTATGTGTAAAAATATGTATATCTCATTCTTCACTCTAAATTCATTACCTCTCTTTTGGTAGATAGAACATTTATTTCTTCATCTGTCCTATGGAATCATCAATGATCAATATATTGATCATAGTTCTTAAAGTTTTCAAAATTGTTTGTCTTTATAGGTTTGTTGTTATTTATAAATTGTTCTGATTCTTTTCATTTTGTTCTTCATGAATTTATAAAATTGTTCATTTTTATGATGTTACAATTTAATTTATTCTTCTAGTTTTATTTCACTCTGCATCAATTCAGTCAATAAAGATTTATTAGGCATATCGTATGTACCAGACACTGTGCTAAATTTGGAATCCAAAAAGAGGCAAAAGATAGTCCCTTTTTTACTTTATTCTTTTTTCCCTCTTTCATCTCCCCTCCCCACTCTCAAGCAGACTATAGTTAATATATATATATATATATATATATATATATATGTAGATCTATACATACACATATCCACACACATACACACACATACATCTTTTTTTTTTAGTACTTGACATAACTTTTGTTTTGTTTTGTTTTTGTTTTTGTTTTTTATTAAAGCTTTTTATTTTCAAAACATATGCATGGATAATTTTTCAACACTGATCCTTACATATCCTGGTGTTCCAAATTTTTCCTTCCTTCTCCTCAACCCCTTTTGGGTTGGGCTAACCCCAGGGCTCCCCACTTAATGTTTCTGCAGAGCTAGCCTGGAGGTGTTTGTACTTCAATTGAGTTAATCCCAGCCCTCAGGTCTTTCTGTAGATCTTGCACATCACGATAATTCTGGGAAGAACTTTGGAAGCCAGAGTAGATTGGTAAATTTCAAGCTTTCCCAATTTCCCCCACAAATAGAGCAAATTTGTGACTCAGGGCAAATATAGACTTCAAAAATCAAGAAGAATTGGGATTGAACTGGGATCCTCAAGATCTACGGAAAGACCTAGTTCCAAATTGCTTTATAAAATTATTGTATCAATTCATAACTCCCCTAATAATGCATTATTTTGATCCACAAATTTAAACTCAAGTCTCTGAACTCTTAAGTCTACAGAATTTTCCCGGTATACAGAACTAGATTCTGCCCTCAGGGAGTTTACAATCTGAGTGAAATAAGAAAACAAATACAGACAAATACTTGAGTGCATGAGAAGGACCACATAAATGGTTGGCAAGTCCCAAGAAGGGAAAATATCTATTGGGTTGGGGTGGGGAGAAGAGAAGGAAAGGGACATCAGGAAAGACTTCATGGAGGTCAGAAGTTAGCCAGGCACTGAAAGATGAGTAGAATTTCAACTGAAAAAGCTTTTAGGAGAGAGATTCCAAGAATGAGGAAAAGTGATAGAATGAAGGTCATGGAGACAGGAAAGGAGACAGAAAAGAAAGGAAGGAAGAAAGGAAAGAAGGAAGGAAGGAAGGAAGGAAAGAAGGAAGCTAGCTCAATTCGCCTGGAATGTGAAGGGAAAGGGAAATGTAAACTGAGACTATTATAAAAGTTCTTGGATACCAAACCTAGACATTTTATCTAGTGTGTTTTGTGAATTCTCTGAAAGTTTTTGAGCAGAAGAGTGATTTGATCAGCCTAGCCTTCTTTGCATTGGGAGGTGACTCCAGAATCTCTGCAGAAGAGGAGAGTCTGAAGGTAGGGAGAATAATTAGAAAATGATTAAAATAAAATAATTCTTGGGAGAGGGGATGAAAGCAAGAGCTAGATCTGACTCGGAAAACTCAGATCCTGCCTCTAACGCTTATTGACCATGTGAAGCTAAGCAATTCACTTCCCTCTTTGAACTTCAGTTTCTTCCTCTATTAAAAGGGAATAATACTGCTTACATTGCTATCTCATAGGATTGTTATAAGGAAAGTGTTCAGAACTCTTAAAGCATTGTAGTATTGAGTGTTGTAGAGATTGGTGTCTGTGAGTGTGGTGAGGAGCAAGCAGATGCAATAAATATTGTAGGCCAAGAGAGTAGGGAGGGTCTGAACATTTTGTCATAATTATCTTAGTTGATGCTGTCATACAGCTGCTTCTACAAAAGCCAGAACTTTCCCTCTGCATCAAGACAATAGGCGGTGTCTTTTTTATCATCCTGCATAATGTACAGTGAAACTCATTAATAATTTACCTACCAACCATATAACAGAATCCTCATAAGCAAAATCCATGTGCTGTGGACATAAAACAGGAGAAAGAAACAAATGAACTTCCTTTACTATTTCTACTGAAGAAGGGCGGAAAGGAGGGAAGAAATGAACTTATCCAGCACCTCCTATGTGCCAGGTACTGTACTAAGCACCTTACAACTATCTCTACAACAATCCTGGAAGGAAGATGTATTGTGATCCCCATTTTGCACCTGGAGAAACAGAGAAGTTAAATGGAAATTCTCTGAAGGCTTTTGAGCAGGAGAGTGATGTGATCAACCTAGCCTTGCAGAGAGATTAAATGACTTGCTTAGGGTCTCACAGCTAGTGTCTAAGGCTGGATCGGAACTTGGGCACTAGCTCTCTAGCCATCACACTATCTAGCTGCTTCTCAAATCCAATGATGCTATTTGTCTCCAAATCTCAGAGTTGGAAGGGAGGTGAATAAGCATCTGTGTCGTACCTATTATGTGCCAAGCATTGGGCTAAGTATTATTATTTGCTTTTTCCCCACAAATCTTATTTTATTCTCACAACTCTTTGAGGTGAGTGCTATTATTCCCTTTTCACAGTTGAGTTAATCACAGGTTAAGTGACTTATACTTGGTCACACAAGAAGGGACTCACTAAATTTACAAAAAGATAGAGATGACATATTTATTAAATCCATAGATTAAATCCTGGTGAGAAAGAGAGTTGACACAATGGAGGAGAGTCAGATTCCAAAAAAGATCTCAATAGGCTGCAACATTGAGATGAATCAAATAAGATTAAATTAGAGGTGGAGAACTAGATGTAGTGATTTCATTCCTCCCAAGCTCCCTGCTAGTGCAGGTCACAACCACCTCTACAATTTCTAGTAACTAGCTTGCCCAAGATCACAGAAGGGGAGGCTTAAGGCCAGCTCCTCCTGCTTCAGAGACTAGCTTTCCATCTGCTATACCGCTCTGTCTCACAGTGATGAGATTAAATAGGGATAGATGGAAAGTCTTGAACCTGACAGAGACATAGCTAGAAAGATGCATTTGAAAAATGTCTCCAGATTTTAGCAGGTTGCAAGCTCAACAGGAGGCATCTATGTGACACTGCAGTCAGAAAAGCTTAGGTGTTTTTGGTGTTAGAATTCCAATAGATTTGTGATGGAAAGTGCCATCTGCATCCAAAGAGAGAATTATGGAGACTGAATGTAGATCAAAAAATAGTGTTTTCACCTTTTTGATTGTTACTCTTATTTGTTTGGTTTTTTCTTTCTCATTTTTTCCCTTTTGATTTTATTTTTCTTGTGCAGCATAATGAATGTGGGAAAATGATTAGAAGAATTAACTTGGGGAGAGGAGGGAAGAGGGAGAAAAATTTGGATACAAGGTTGTGCAAAGGTGAATATTAAGAACTATCCTTGCATGCCTTTGGAAAAATAAAATACTATTAAAATATTTTTAAAATACTTTTAGGCTATAAGCAGAAGAAGTTACAGAATAAGGGAGGAAAAAGAGGATGATGGTTCCATTGTACCACCTGCCCTGGTCAGAGTTTACCTGGAATATTGTGTTCAGTTTTGAGTGCCACATTTTAGGAAGGACAGCAACAAACTATAATGTTAATAAGGATGGAGTAAGCAGGGGTCCTCAAACTATAGCTCGCGGGCCAGATAAGGCAGCTGAGGACGATTATCCCCCTTGCCCAGGGCTATGAAGTTTCTTTATTTAAAGGCCCACAAAACAAAGGTTTTGTTTTTACTGTAGTCCAGCCCTCCAACTGTCTGAGGAACAGTGAATTGGCCCCCTATTTAAAAAGTTTGAGGACCCCTGGAGTAGAGCCTTTAGATTGTATCATAAAAAAATCAGTTAAAATAATTTGGGTTTTTTTCAGTAGGACTAGAGAAGGCTTGGGGGCAATATATTTTAATATCAAGTATTTGAAAAATTGCAATGTATGAGGCAGCTAGGTGGTGCAGTGGAGAGAGCACTGGCACTAAAGTCAGGAGCATATGAATTCAGATTTAAGATTAGACACTTTAAGGGCTGTGTGACTTTGAGCAAATTACTTAACCTGGATTCCAAAAAGAAAAGAAAAAAGAAAAATTGCTAAATTGGGAGGGAAGAGGATTAGATTTGTTCTGGTTGGCCCCAGGGGGCAGAATTAAGACAAATAGATGAAAGCTATTGGCTGCCTCAGGAGATCTTGGACTGCCCCTCTTCCTCACAAGTACACACTGGATGATCCCTTGTCAGGAATGTCATAGAGGCGATTCTTGTTCTGGGTCAAGATGACCACCTTCTAGCTCTGAGGTTATGTGAAAAACAGCCATCGGGTTGCCAGGGGTTGGATGGAAGAAGCTGACAGATGGTGGAAGCAGAATCAATGCTAGAATCAGTGAAAATGAACCACCTGCTTCAATTTGTTCTTTAACAGCATCCTGTGCATGTTTTAAACCACCATTTTCCTTTGTACCGAACTAAAAAAAAAAACACTTGTCCAGGTACAAAATAGAGCAGAGAGTAGTAGCAGATTCATAGACTGTCAAGTTGGAAGGAACTTATGGAATATTGATTCTTGAAGGAAGAAAAAAGCATTTATTAAACACCTACTATGTACTAGTTTAAAGCAGTTGGTGGTGCTTTAAAATCTTTATCAAATTTGAGCCTTATATTATTATTTTATAATAAAATAATACTAAAATATTATTTTCTTCATTTTTACAGTTGAGGAAATTGAAGCAGACAGATAAGTTAAATGACTTGCCCAAAGTGTCTGAGACTGGATATGAACTCGGGTTGTTCTTTTTTTTCTCTTTTTTTGTAAATAGTATTTTCTTTTTTCTAATTATATGCAGATAGTTTTCAACATTTGTTTTTGAAACCTTTTAAGTTTCAAATTTTTCTCCCTCCCCCACCCCAAGATATCAAGCAATCTGATCTAGGTTATACATATGCAATCATGTTAAACATATTTCTTCCATTAGCCATGTTGTGAAAGAAGAAGCAGAATAAAAGGGGAAAATAACACAATAAAAAGAAGTAAAAATTGTATATTTCAGTCTGCATTCAGATTCCATAGTTCTTTCTCTGGATATGGGTAGCATTTTTTCTCTTATGAGTCTTTTGGAATTGCTTGCATTATTGTATTGTTGGGAAAAGCTAAGTCTATTAGAGTTGATCATTATACAATGTAGTTGTTACTGTGGGCACTGTTTTCCTAGTTCTGCTCCCTTCTCTCAGCATCAGTTCATAAGTCTTTCCAGGTTTTTCTGAAATCAGCCTGGCTCGTCATTTCTTACAGTACAATAATATTCCATTACATTCACATACCACACTTGTTCAGATATTCCCCAGTTGATGGGAATCCTCTCAATTTCTAATTCTTTGACATCACAAAAAGAGATTCTATAATTATTTTTGCACATGTAAATCCTTTTCTCTTTTTTATGGTCTCTTTGGGATACAGACTTCGTAGTGATATTGTTGGATGAAAAGGTATGCAACAGTTTGATTGCCTTTTGAGCATAATTGCCTCCAGAATGGTTGGATCAGTTCACAACTCCACCAACAATGCAATTAATGTTCTGACATCTTCTCCAACACATATCATTTTAGCCAATCTGAGAGTTGTGAGATGGTACCTGAAGAACACAAGATTTTTCTGACTCCACACAGCACTCTACCCATTCTACAACTTAGGTGCCTAAAACTGCTGCCTCCTAGACCATCCCTCTTCAGATTAAGAATTGTCCCTGCTCCATTCTTGCTATCCCAAGTTTTCTGAAACTACTACTGTGAATTACAGTGAGCTCAGGATAATACAAGGAAGACTCTAAACCTTGAAAGGGTTTAAAGTAAACAAAACTGGGTTTATGTTCATGTTCTTTCCCAATTCTGTTTAGTGGATGTGTAAGTCATGTCACCTCCCTAAGCTAGAGTTTTCCCTTCTGAAAAATAGGTATTAGTACTAGTACCACCTGGTTATATTGATTAAAGTGCTTTCTAGCCTTGAAAGTACTTTAAAAATGGGAATGATTATTACTGGCTCATAGGGTTGTTGTGGAGAAAGTGCTTTATAAACATCATTCTGCATTAATATGAGCTATTATTATTATCTTCAATAATAATGTTAGAGGCAATGTGTGACAATGTGGACAATCTACCTCAGACCTGAATAGTTGCATCATTCTGATACAGATTGACTATATTATAGATAAATCATTAAATCAATAAATAAATCAAAATGTATTAATTTAAAAATTACCCTGGCATGGGTTCTGTCAATAAAAAGTAATTATAATAAAAAAATAAAATAAAATAAATGTATTAATTTCAGCCACATAAAAAGATAGTCACACCCTTGATTTTGCCATTACCCACAGATATACTATTTTAATCTTCAAGAATTATGGGCAGCTAGATGGTGCAAGTGGATAAAGCTCCACGCCTGGAGTTAGGAATACCTCTTGGATTTGCCTTAAATTCAGATCCAGCCTTGGACACTTACTAATTGGGTGACCCTAGGCAAATCTCTTGACCTACTTTGCCTCAGTTTCCTTATCTGTAAAATGAGCTGGAGAAGGAAATTATTTTTTTAAAAATCTCTTTTGTATAGTACTTAGTATTATTATTTTGGGTCTGGATCTATGATTTGTTTTCCCTGTTAGAATATAAGCTCCTTCTGCAAAGAAATTTTTTTTCATTCTTAATAACTATTATTAGTTATTTCCAGCTTTTAGTGTGCTATTTGGCACATAATAGATGCTTAATAAATACTTGTTGATTTACTCACTAACATAGTATGCATCCTCTGCCAATGCAGGTTAATTCCTTGAGAAAAGAGATTGTCTTTTGCCTTTTTTTTAGATGCCTACTAAATACCTACCATGCGCCATTTACTATATTAAGCACTTTATAAATATTTTCACACTCAAACCTTACAAGACTCTGGAAGATAGGTGCTAATATTATTCCCATTTTATAGGTGTGGAAACTGAAGCAGGAAGAAAAGTTAAGTGACTTGTTCAGTTAGTAAAATCACTTCATGTGAAATAGGGATGGAGGAAGAGATAATGGTAGAAGGCTGAGTGATAAGAGATGAGAAAGAGGGGAATAGAGGAAGCTCATGGTGAATGGTCTCAATTTTTTTAGGTAGAATACAAGCCAAAGTTCTCAGGTGAGAGGGTGGGGGGGATGCCCCCCAGAAGAGGTTTGAGGAGAGATAAAAAAAGTTTGGAAGAGCCACTGTGGAGAATGCAATAGTGAATTGGGGAGGAGTGTCTAGTAGGATTGCCTAGAAGCCCTGAGGACCCAGTTGAGGTTGTATAGCGTAAATTTGTAGTGGACACAGTCAGAATGCCTGCATGATTTTCTCCATGTTTGTTCAACAGCCCATATAGGCACAAAGGTAACAAATGGCCAGAGTAACCCAAGATTGAAGCTTGACTGGGCATAATCAGTGACATGAAAAGGGACAAGGGATTCAAGAAAGAATAGTATACAGTTGAATTTGGTTTCCCAAACAGCCAAAATGGAAAGAATAGGAGAAAATGGCTAGTTCAGGGAAGATGGCCTAGGAGAAAACTCAGGAGTCAAGGGTTTGGAGGTCATAGTGTAAATGAGGAGTAAGGTTATATGAGGAAAAGCAGAGGAAAAGATGAAAGACCAAAAGATTATGGTCTTCCAAAAGATAAAGGGATTTAGGAATAATTGAGCATTTTGTTATACAATCTGTCTTAACTCTTTATGGCCCCTTTTGGATTTTCTTGGAAAATATCCTGGATAAATTAAAAAATAATCACTCCTTAGACCTATAAGAATCTATGAAAGATTATCATGCAATTCACAGTATTGTTTTAAGAAAGCCTTCCATAAATAACCACATCCTTGAGAAAGGGAGAGAAGTGATCAATAAAAATTGTAAAGGAGCACCTGATCT
The DNA here is from genome assembly GCF_902635505.1 of Sarcophilus harrisii. Lineage (NCBI taxonomy): Eukaryota > Metazoa > Chordata > Mammalia > Dasyuromorphia > Dasyuridae > Sarcophilus > Sarcophilus harrisii. The sequence continues at coordinate 361,319,585 of NC_045427.1, read as the reverse complement.
TGCCAAAGAAGAGTGACAAAACATAAAGGGCTTGGATCTCCAGTGACCCATTTCTGTCATATCCATATAGGAAAAGGAAACTGTAAAGTGGCCAAGCATAAAATTGTGGGCAGGTCACTAGTAACTTAATGGAGTAAAAAGAACATTGGATTATGAATCAGGGTTAGAAGCATGACTCTCATGCTAGTCACTTCAATCTCTAGAAGTAATTTTTTCCTTTTTGAAAAACTGAGGGGCATTAAATGAAATTATCTCTAAAATACTTTACAATTTTAATTTTTTTTACTCTAGCCTACATTTAAATTAAACAGAATATGGGCAGGTAGATGGCACAGTGGGTAGAATGCTGAACCTGAATTCAGGATGACTCATCTCTCTAAGTTCAAATATGGCCTCAGACACATACTGTCACCTGGGCAAATCACTCAACCCTGTTTGCTTCAGTTTGCTCATTTGTAAAGTGAACTGGAGAAGAAAATGGCAAACCATTCCAGTATCTTTGCCAAGAAAACACTAAATGGGATCACAAAGAGTCAGACATGATTGAAAAATGATCAGACAATAAAATCTCTGGGGTCTTCCTCCTCCTGTCATAGAAGGAAGCTTCTGCTTAAATAATTTTTTAAAATGAAAATAAAATAGACAAAGTGCCTAACCTGAGAGAAGTGATTGTCTGATGGGACCCTGCCCTGAACAAACTCCATGTAGTGAGCTCTCTCCAGTCCGGGACACTGCATTTGAAGAAAGACTAACAAGCTAGGGAACATGCAGAAGATAGCAATCAAAATGAGGAAGGGTCTTTAGATCCTAATGCATAGGGACAGGTTAGAGGACTGGAAGATAGCTAGCCAGGAAAAGGGAAGGCTTAGAAAGGAATTTGAGAGCTGCCTGGAAGTATTTAAATGGTCATCTTGCAGAAGAGGGAGTAAACTCATTCTGCTTGTCCCAGAAACAAGAACCAGGAGCAACTGGATAGATGTTAGAGATCTAACACAGGATAGAGACAGATTTGGGGATCAATGCAAGGAAAAATCTGCTAACATAACTATTCAAAAGTTGAATGAACTGCCACAGGAAGTAGTGTTTCCCCCTCATAGATTTTCAACTTTAGTCAAGTTAAACCTGTGTTAAGTGTCTATAATGTGCAAAGGACTGTGCTAGACCTTCAAGTGACTGCCTTCAAGGAGTTTATATTCTACTGTGGAGAGTGGGGGCAAGAATATTAGTTATGATATTCCCACAGATATGTAAATACAAAGTCAGTTAATGAAGGTGAAGGAGCTAACAAGTGGGTGAACAGGGGCAGCTAAAGGAGCTGGTATCTAAGCTAAGTCTTGAAAGAGCAAGTTTCTAAGTGAGAGAAATGAGAACATTATTCTTTTCAGGCTTCAAGACAAAGCGAGATAACTAATTCTTGAGGATGGTCTAGAGGGACATCTCAGGAGAGGTACAGTTGGGGCTGCAAGGTTTCTGGAGTGTTTTCTAGCTCTAAGATTCAAGGAACTTAGTCCTATCTCAGGGTTAGTGTTTGTGGTTGTTCAGCCATTTTTTCAGTCATGTCAGTCTCTTTGTGATCCCATTTGAGGTTCTCTTGGCAAAAATCCTAGAGTAGTTTTCCATTTTCTTCTCCCACTTGTTTTGCAGATGAGAAAACTGAGGCAACGATGTTGTGTCCTGTTTTCTAGAGCCCCAAGTTGGGGTGATTAAAATATATCTTCCTAGTGGAGAAGTGATGAGGCAGGACTCCCAAGGATGGTGGGAAAATGGAGTCCATTTATTTCAAGAGCTTTCCCCTTTTTATAATGTAACAAAAACAACACTGCGCATGTGGGATCACATAAACAACTTGCTATTGTATGTAGATTGCCACCTGGTATCTCTCTTTGCCACCAGGTATCACTCTGCTTCAATTACAACACAGATTATCACTGCCTCCTGACTTCTCAGGAAGACCGAGAGCCCTTAGGGGAGATGGGGAGCGGAACCAGACATTGTCAGCAGGTTCCCTCTGTGCTGAAGGGTCTTATACCTCACCCAGAGTTCCCCCACTGACTGTGACTCTCTACACAAAGAGAATTGATTTATCCAAGGTCATACAGCTAGTAAGTGTCTGAAACTAGATTTTTAATTAATCTATTTAAATAAGAAAGAAGAAGAGTTTTCCTGACTATATGCTCAGTATTCTATCCACTGCATCACTTAGCTAACTGGATTTAGGAAGATTCATCTTCCTGAGTTCAAAATTAAATCTATTTAAATAAGAAAGAAGAGTTTTCCTGACTATAGGCTCAGTATTCTATCCACTGCATCACTTAGTTAACTGGATTTAGGAAGATTCATCTTCCTGAGTTCAAAATCTCAGACACTGGATAAGTCTCCCTAACTCATTCTATTCACTGCACCATCTAAGTTGTCCAGTACTCTACTCACTGATCCATATTTACCTCACTCTTTAATTCAATTCACCTAACTTAGAAAAAGAAAATTTCCGAATGTTGCACCTCTCACTGACAGAGAAACATAACCAAGTTAAGTTAATCTTCAGGAGTTTTTATTTCACTAGAGGGAGGGAAAGCATATACAGTGAACAATAATACACAATGAACATTGGAAAGGCAAGACTAAAATACTATTAAGAGGTAGCAGGAAGAAAAAGGGTTTTATGGACTGGGGATGCTTAGAAAAAGTACCATTTGGTTTGAGCCTTAAAATTGGTATGCGAATTCAGGAGACTAAAGGAGAGTCTTATCAGACTTTGGGATCAATTAGAGAAAAGAGAAGAAGATACAGAATATTGTGGGAGGAGTGATAGGGCGAAATAATGCAGCATGCCAGAAATGATGGAGTATATTGAAAGGAATAACACAGTAAGGCTAAGAGGGCAAAAGGGTGAAAGATCATGGAGGAAACTGAATGGCAAACCTGGAAACTAGACTTTTCTTAATGGCTTGATTCATTTGATTTTACAGTAGCAAGCCACTAAAGGATTTGAGCAGAGCAATGATACAACCAGACTTATGCTTTAAAAAGATTAGTCTGGCAACAGTATGAAGATTGGATGGGCTGGAGGGAATAAAGGCAGGAAGATTTAATGGGAAACTGTTGACATGGTTCAAACAGATGAGTGAGGACTTGTAGTAGAATCATGACAATAGGAGTAAGAAAGAAAGAACAGATAGAAGAGAGATTATGGTATTGTATCAATAGGAAAGCTAGCAAATGGAGAAAAGAATGAAGTTAGAAGAAGGAGGCGCTTTTGGAGAAAAGTAATAAGGTAAGTTTGGGGCATGACCTATTTGAGGACAATAAATGGAAACCTGTAGGCAGCCAGAGATGGGGGGGGTCTAGAATTTAGGAAGTAGATCAAAACTAGGGATATACATTGAGAATAACTTATATTAATAATTCTTAAACTTTTTAGTCTAGGATACCCCTTTTCACCCTGAAAAATTATTGAGAATTACTTCCCAAGAAATTTTGTGTGTATGGATTATCTCTATATTATTATCTTTCTTAGAAATTTAAACATCTGAGTATTATTATGAATATAGTTTTTCTAAAAACCATTACATTGAATTCCCAATCCCTATATTTATGCACACCTGCATTTTTGATTTCCTTCACAAGCTAATTGTACAATATTTCAGAGTCTGATTCTTTTTGTACAGCAAAATAACGTTTTGGTCATGTATACTTATTGTGTATCTAATTTATATTTTAATATATTTAATATCTACTGATCATCCTGCCATCTAGGGGAGGGGGTGGAGGGGTAAGAGGTAAAAAATTGGAACAAGAGGTTTGGCAATTGTTAATGCTGTAAAGTTACCCATGCATATATCCTGTAAATAAAAGGCTATTAAAGAAAAAAAAAAAGAATATAGTTTTTGCCTGAAAGATCCTACCCGCCCCCCGAAAAGGTCTTGGGAAGCCCCCAGAGATCACCAGGCAACATAAGAACCACTGATTTATATAAAGATACTAATTGAATCTATAGGAGTAAAAAAAGATTATCAAGGGATAGAGAATAAAGAAATAAGATTAAAGGATCAAAAATATTGTTTGGGCAATGCTTTACTGTAAAGTTGAAGGAAGTGAACAAGAAAACAGCAAAAGAGACAGAAAAGATAAGAGCAGTGAGAAAGATAGAAGAAAAACCCAAAAAGAAAATGTGGTGTCTGCAAAGATAAGAATAAGAGAGTGTATTCAGTAGAGGGGATGCTCGACAGTATCCATTGCTATAGAGAAGTCAAGAAGAATGAAAGGTCTTTGGATTCCATGACAAGAATATTAGTGGTCTTAGAGCAAGTATTTTCAATAGAGTTGTGAGAAACTAAACTAAATTACAAAGGATTAAAGAGTGTCTGCATGGATGCTGTGAGTGCACCATTTTATATCTATGTCATTCTATAACCTAAAAGTAAATGGAGACCAGGCATGCAGCTAAGCCATTCTTCTATTTTGAATTATTCTTTATTTTTTAGAGCTATTAAAGACTATATTGTCCTCTGCCTGAAGTGGCATCTAACATTCATTTAAAGAAGTTCTCTGCCCATCAAATCATTAAATCAGTTTGACAAACGTGTATGAACTGTGTGTTAGACTGGGGAAGATCCATAGTTCAAATAGTTCTTTTCCTCATGGAGCTCCCAGAATAATAATTGTAATCCTCTGTATTTACTTGAGAACTCAAATGGTCTTGTAGACTTAAGAACTAGAACTTAAGCCAACCTTAACTAAATTTAACCTAGAGTCTTCTCTTCCTTGTTGTAGAATTCAAATGCCCCTTTTAATTCTCAAAGGTGCCAGTATGTTCCTCAGTGTTGCTGTCATCATGAGTACATTGCCAAAAGATTTTTGTATATAGTACCTTATGTGTCAATAAGTGATCATCCTAATTATACCTGCTTCTGCTGTGCCTCTGTGACTGCCATACAGAGAGTGACTGATTACCTGCCAATAGGGAGAAGTGAAAGCTCCTTAACTCCTATCAAGATTGCATTGTATATGTAATGATTATCTATGTAAATTTCATATGTACAATAATTTCCCTTTATGTCAGTTAAATATTTGTAAGAGTTATACAAATGAAATTATTATAAGTACTAATATTTTTATCATGTTTTACTGCCTGAATAAAAATTGTTTATCACTGTTGAAAGTTTTAAAAAAGTATCTGTTGATGGAGCTGTGAATCAGCCATTCTTGAAAGCTATTTAAAACTATGCCCCTAAAATTACTAAACATTATATACTCTTTAACCAGAGAATGAAGAAAAAGACCTATATGTATAAATACATGTATGCATGTATGGATAGATAGATATACACATAAATACGCATATATATGTTTACTTAAGGATACTTTTCCTTTTTTCTTATCTGTTTAGAGTATAAACTTATTAATGATATCAGTGTCAAAAGATAGGTTTGTATGTGTGTATATGTGCACACAGACACATATAGTTGTTCAGTCATTTCAGTTGTGTCCTACTCTCCATGACCCCATTTGGGGTTTTCTTAGCAAAAATACTAGAATGGCTGGCCTTTTCTTTCTCTGGTTCATTTTAAAGATGAGGAAACTAATGTAAACAGGTTAAATGACTTACTCAAGATTATATAGATATAGTGACATAGGTAGTAAATGTCTGAGGCCTGATTTAAACTCAGATCTTCTTGACCCTAGACCCAATGGTCTATCCACTGTACCACCTAGATACACTATGTGTATGTGTATGTGTATAGTTATAAGATAGTTATATCTATATAGATCTGTGTGTGTGTGTGTATGTGTGTGTATGAGAGAGAGAAGTCAGCTTTTTTATGGTGATTCCCATCAATGGGAAAGTTGATTAATTTCTGGCATATAAGAATGATAGCATACTAATATGCTATTTAAAAAAAAAAAAAAAAAGGTGAAGGGGATACCTTCAAAGAAAGCCACGAAGACTTGCATGAACTGGTACAAAATGAAGTGAATAGAACCAAGAGAACAATTTCAAAATAATGACAACATTGTGAGGGACTTGAGATCCCTAATCAGATAAGAATTTATGTTTTTCTTTCTCTCTCTCTCTCTCTCTCTCTCTCTCTCTCTCTCTCTCTCTTTTTTTTTTTTTTTTTTTTTTTTTTGGCCGAGGCAATTGGGATTAAGTGACTTGCCCAGGGAAGTGTTAAGTGTCTGAGAGTCTGAGATCACATTTGAACTCAAGTTCTCCTGACTTCAGGGTTGGTGCTCCATCCACTGTGCCACCTAGCTGCTCCAATTTATGTTTTTCTTTAACTAGATCTGTGATTTTTTTTGTTATGAGTAATAAAATCCCTCCACCAAGTCATATTGACACATGAAATATCATTATATTTCAATTAATATTGGTTTATACATTTTTGTATTTATCATACAGATTAATATAATCTTTAAGAGTCACTCAGGTTCAAACCCTCAGGATCTCCCTGGCTTAAACATCTAATTGGTCGCCTTGCTCCCAGTGTTCCCCATCTCTAGCTTATTCTTTTTCCAAACTGTTTTTTGATCTTTTCCTCTCTTCTCCCATCTCCATGTATTCATGCATGCCTTCCTCCATGCTTTGAACACATTCCTCTTCAGCTCATTCCACATTAATATTAAATTTTTCTTCTTCCTTCCAGTTTCATTCAGGTGAACTCCTCAGAGCATCCCCAATTATCGTCAAGTGAAAGTTATTTCTTCCTTTTCATATTACTTAAGAGTATGTTATATAAACCACACCTTCTCTTTGTTCCTATCATTCTTATTAGTGTTAGTATGTTCTCCCCATTCCCTTTTTCAAATTATAAATTTCTCTAGGGTAAGTACAATGTAGTATTCCATACTATTATCACCAACAAAAGGCACAAGACCTTTTAAGCACAATAGGTATTTAATAATTGTTTGTTGAATTAATTATAATACAATAAAAAGGCCAAATAATAACTATTGTTTGGCAAAAGCTCTTTTCCTAGTACAAATATAGTCCAAAAACTGGAAAAAAATTCCTATAGCCTTTCCTATCAGAACATTGCTACAGTAAATAGATCAGATTGGGTAATTGTCATGTTTGAAGATGGAGAGTCTGGTCCTGAGAAGGATGGGTTATGGGTCAGGAGTGACAAGCAGGAAAGAGAGAAATGTTTCTGGGTTCTCAAAATACACCCAAGGGCTTCTTGTTGATGCTAGGATAAAATGAAAGCTCTTTTTTTGGACATTTAAGCTCTTCACATTTTGGCTCCCACTCACATTTCTGGACTAATTGAATATTATTCTCCCTCACATATTCTGCTTTCCAGCCAAATTGAGCTATTTACCTTTTCCTATTGTATGACATCCCACCTGTGTTCTCGTTGCCCTTCCTTAACAGATTGTCTTACATATACAGGGATGCTGTCACTCTTCACCTCTGCCCCTGAGGACTCTTAGCTTCTTCTAAGACTCAGCCCAACTGCCACCTTCTAGAAGAGTCCTTCACTGGTTTCCCCAATTGTTAGTATCTTCATAGGAAAAAAATTATTCTTTCTCCCTTTAAGAGAGAGACAGAAAGAAGAGAGAGACAGAGAGTGACAGAGATAGAGAGAGAGAGAAACTGGAGAGAGAAAGAAACACTGGAAAGAGACAGAAACAGAGAGGAGAGAGACACTGGAGGAAGGCGGGGCAGACAGAGATAGTCAGATGATGAGATGGAGTGAGGGAGATTGATGTGGGTCAGGTAAATACTTGGGGTTTTTTGGAAGCAACAACAACCTATACCTGACTCATTTCCCTACTTTCTACAAACTACAGAAAAACAAGCTGTCAACTAATTAACTATATAATATATAACTTGGTTTCCAAGTGATGCTTCAGTCAAATTAACAATTAAGGGTTTTCATCAAAAAGTATTCAGTGTATGTGCACTAACATGTATAAAGTCACAGGATTTCCTCTGCTCATTTGAATGTCCAGATTACAACTTTTAGGTGATTCCTCACTCTCACTTAACTTTTTGAAAGTTACCATAGGTCACAGACATTGGGGGTTGGCCCCAATTCAACATTGACCTAGTAGAATAAAAAGGGAATATTGTTCTGAAATATAAAAATTAGGAAAATGTCTACTTGATAAATCCTAACTTTACACTGGAGAAATATGTCTTTCATCAGCCAACCTTTCTCATAAAAGTCATAGGCATTTAACTTTTTTAATGACCACATTGTTGTTTAAAAACAACAACAACAAAAAAAATAATGATGAGCAAATCTGCCAAATTTAAAAAAAAACCTTTGGAAAAAAAAGCTGCATTGTCCAATCACCTCCCTTCCTATCACCCTTCAGAAAATCCAGCAGATGGAGAGAAAAATAAGGGGGGAAATTCCTTGTTTTAAAACTCACTGAGATCTACTAAACAAACATTACAAGGGGAAAATAGTGGCGTTTGAGATTGGTTTCCCACACAGACTTCACAAGGTTGGAATTTCGTGGCAAGTGCTAATCCTATTTAATAGCATTCAAGCCAGGTCTCAGATTCTGTTCCATCTTACATCCTCAGTGCCTTAGCCACACCTTCACACCAGCTCTCCACCATCACCATAACAGTTCCTTGGCTATGTCTCTGCTCATCCGTCAAGGTGCACAACTTGAGCTGTAGCTTCAGTATATTGTTCAACAGCTATAGCAAGAGCTGCAGACCAGCCCTGGACTATGGGCTACCTACCCCGCTTAAAGAGCTCACGATCTCAGACTCTTCTGCTTGAATGAAAGAAATGAATAGAATGATGAAATGTGTCTCTGTTTTCTCTCTCTTTATTTCTGTGTATCTTTGGCTCTATATCTTTGTGTCTCTCTGTCTCTATCTCTGCCTCTTTCTCTTCCTTTTTCTCTCTGTCATTGTATCTCTCTCTCTCTCTCTCTCTCTCTCTCTCTCTCTCTCTCTCTCTCTCTCTCCCCCTCCCTCTCCCTGTCTCATCAGTCAAGGGGAAAGGGTTGATTTGCTTTTCACATATGCTGTTCCATCTTTCAGTCTCTCCTGAAACTCTATTCCAGTCTTAAACTCATAGGCAAGTAGTCCCAGTTGTGGATATCCTGTAAACTCAGTTTCTTCTGTGCAATATTCAAAGCCCCACCAACTCCCACATAAAAAAATGCAATCATTTTTGTTTTTCTTCCCGGGTTATTTTTACCTTCTGAATCCAATTCTTCCTGTGCAACAAGAGAACTGTTTGGTTCTGCACGCATATATTGTATCTAGGATATACTGTAACCTATTTAACATGTATAGGCCTGCTTGCCATCTGGGGGAGGGAGTGGAGGGAGGGAGGGGAAAAGTTGGAACAGAAGTGAATGCAAGGGATAATGTTGTAAAAAATTACCCAGGCATATGTTCTGTCAAAAAGTCATAATTATTTTTTTAAAAATGCAATCAAACCCTGCTACTTTTATCCTTTAGCCATAGATTTTATAGTCCCTAAGAAATTACTTGAAGCGTACTTGAAATATATAGTATAATGATAACAGATATGGATATTTAATATGTCAGAAATGATTATTCCAACATCACAATTATTTCTAAGATGAGAGTACTTCTGACATCATAAGATGGTACATGGTACCACTTGTATCACATCCACATTGATTTCACATGTCACAGATATGGCATGATAGCCTATCATTGAATAGGATGCTTCAAAAACTAGATGTTTGCTTGCCATCTGGGGGAGAGGGTGGAGGGAGGGAGGGGGAAAATCAGAACAGAAGTGAGTGCAAGGGATAATGTTGTAAAAAATTACCCTGACATGAGTTCTGTCGATAAAAAGTTATTTAAAAATAAATAAATAAATAATGAACCGCTGAAGTGATTGCAAACATTCAAATTTACCTTTTCAAAGTTATAATTATGTAAAATATGGTGATTGATTCCATTCAAAATTTGGACTTTGAATTTTGCAATTTTGAATAATGTGACCATTTTAGGGAATTCATTATTTGCATTAATTGGGACCCAGCCCCCTGATCTCTATGAAAGTAACTATCATAAGAGGGAATAAAAATGATCTGACAAAATCTGTTCTATATGAAAAAAAACTAGATGTTTAAGGATATACTGTGACATATTTAACATGTATAGGATTGCTTGCTATCTAGGGGAGGGGGTAGAGGGAGGGAAGGGAAAAGTCAGAACAGAAGTGAGTACAAGGGATAATGTTGTAAAAAATTACACAGGCATATGTTCTATCAGTAAAAAAGTTATAATAAAAAAACCTAGATGTTTAAATGGCATGTAGGCCATATCCACATATATGTTAGTGATGACACACAGATACCCTTGGTGTTTAAGCAAATAATATGAATGGAAAAAATAAACAACTAACAGCAACACTACATAGCTAATAGAAACATAAAAAACAAAAAACAATGCATAATTAGTACATATATAATAATAAGGACTAGATGGCCATAAACAAACAGAACAGATTAGAGACAGGAAAGTCAGGAATCAAACAGAGGTTTAATTTCTGTTTTTGTTTGTTTTTAAACAATGTCTTGATCTACATTTGGTCACCATAGCCTTCTCTCTATGGATGCAAATGATATTTTCCATCGTAAGTCTATTGGAATTGCCTTGAATCACCTCATTGTTGAAAAGAGCCAAGTCCATCACAGTTGATCACATATAATCTTCTTCTTGTTGTAAACAATGTTCTCTTGGTTCTGCTCACTTCACTCAGCACCAGTTCATATAAGTCTTTTCAGGTTTTTCTAGAAATTTAATTTCAAAATGAAGAAAAGAGTTTGCATGTAAAGCCCTATGTGCAGAGATCTCAATATTTATGCCAGTGGCTATTGCAGTGAGCTGTAGCCCTGACAATGAGAGGGTAACAGCAACTTTGAGAGAAGTTTGATTCATAGCAGAGGTTCATGACTGGAATAGGGATAGACTCAGAACAGGCAGTGCTTACCTGAGTTCAGGGAACACTTGGTATTAGTCAAAATCAAACACTAATTACATGATTTTGCCAGATTCTTGCTATGCCAAACTCCAGGTTCAGCCTACTTGCTGAGCTAGAGAACAGTGTGTCTCCTAATATCTTCACAGTAAATAAGAAAATAAACATGAGCAGCCAAGAAGATAATAAATCAGCAAGTTTGCAATAATAATCAACATGTGCAAAAATGAATTTTTATGTGCACAAACATCAATATTCTCATCTGATGGTTACATGTATAATCATTTCTCCTAATTTTCTGGCAATATCATAAGTTAGTTTGGTGATATGTCAGATGGTTCTAACTCATTTGAAACCTATTAACCTTTAAGACCCTAGACCTGAGCTGATTTATAATATAGACTGATTGTCAGTGACCTCAAACTTTTATGCCTTTACTCTAGAACCTGAGATTGTAAATGACCCCAAATGACTTCAGCATTTTAAAACTCTTATGGAGTTACATTAGTTTTCACAGTAAGTAGTACTACGTAAGAAAAAAAGCATTTTTAGTTCAATCCACTCCCCCTCCAACACTGTATGAAATCACTTTCCTTTCAGTCTGAGAAAACTAATGAGTTGCAGGACACAGTTCTTCTCCAAAGCATCACCTTCTGAGCTCAGTCTGACTCTTTATGAATAATGAGGAGTCCTTTCTCCATCACTCCTTTCTTCCTACTCAGTAGACAGTCTGCCTAACATCCCTATGGACAATAGGTGTTTGTGATAAGTTTATTTTTTAGAGTGTCCCTCACTGCCAGGGTGATTTTGCAAATAGACAGATTACTTTGGGTGGTTGTAAGTTCCTTTTAGCCAATATGAAGGCTGAGAGAAATACTAACTATAAGGATTTGCATATGTTTTATCTTCGGAGACTTTAGAGTCAATGGATAGGTGTGGGTCTTACCCAAATAGCTTTGCTGCCAGTTTCACTTATGCAATTGGGATGTTATCTGTGAGGCCAGTGAAATTTTTGTTTAGATCATGGTGTTCCTTCAAAGTATTTAAATAAATACTCAGCTTGTGGGCCTCCTTGGGCATGGTAGGGTGTGGTCCTGGACTTCCTGCTTCTTTCCATAGCCAAAATTTCCTTCAGCTATTTGCTCTCAGACTTTCTGCCAGAATCAGAATGGATCTCAGGAAATCCATAAATTGAGAAAGACTTCCAGAAACTTCAGGATGGTTGGTCAATATGACATTTTAGCTATCTCCTTCCAGAGAAAAGAAAGTCAGCATACATAAATTCCAAAGTTTCTGTTCCAAATTCTAACTATACAGCACAAATTGCTAGAACTTTACATTGAACACAACAAGTATATCACATATATTAATATTTCTGATCTCTTGGGTCAATAGAATTACTTTCTTACTACCTCAATCAGAGGTTCTCTCCTGAACTTCATGTCCAAAATTATCATGTCATGTTTTCCGTAATAAACTTGTCTAGTACCAACTGCCTTCAAGGGTACCATGTTACAGTCCAGTACAAAATTCCATTGCACAGCTCTTCTTCCATTATCTCAATACTAAAACCAGACAGTCAACAACAAGCATTTATTAAGTGCTTACTATGTGCCAGACAGTGCTAAGTACTGGTGACAAAGAAAAGGTGAATATATTGTCTCTACCTTCACTTTGCCCTGGGAAGATGATGAGTAAATGACTTACATGCAAATTTTTGATGGAAGCTATCATAATAGTATTATTCATATATCTTCATAAACAAGCTTCTCCAACCATATTAGTCTTCTCTGTCCACACTTACAGGTACTGCTACCCATCACTAGCAAGAAGTATTCATTTTGGGGCAGCCAGGTGGTGCAGTGGATAAAGCACAAGCCCTGAAGTCAGGAGGACCTGAGTTCAAATCTGCTCTCAGACGCTTAACATTTCCTGGCTGTGTGATGTTGGGCAAGTCACATAACCCCAAATGTCTCAGCAAAAAAAAAAAAAAAAAAAGTATCCATTTGGCAATGGCCAAAACACAGATCTGTTGTTTATCTACACTTGAATTTTAGCTCCATTTACATAGTCCTTGAATTCTCAGTTAACAGTGACAGCAATAGCTTGTCTCAAGACAAAGAATTCCAATCTGCATATGGGATATGAAGTCTCATTGTCAGTATGTCCTCTGTTAGCAAATTCATTTTCTGATGACCAGCAGTCTCGTGGTACTGGACTGCACTTAAGCCTTTCAGGATAATGGCCATATTCAAGATGTAGTTTTCTCAGGTCTGCATAAACCAACATGTGTAAAGCACTTCACTGAATCTATGAGAGCTTGTTCATCTCAATCGATCTCAGAATAATTTTAGAGGATTCAGGGTAAACTGACCTGTGTTGCCTTTCTGCATCTAGTTTTTCAGTAATAACTACTAAATCCTAGAAAAAAAAACATGTCTCAAAAGTTCTTTGGCTATTTCTAAATGAGAAATGCTTTTATATTTAATGAGTCAAGGTTTATTGCTTGCTGTAATACTGAGTTGTAAATATTAAACAGAAATTATGTAAACCTGATACTTATCAATAGTTTCAGACTAGCTTTTTCTAACCCATCTTTCAATTCTATTGACCTCAGCATGTTTTTCCAGTATCTTTCCAGACACAATGAGATCTTCTACATATACTAGCACCTCTATGTAATTCATGTCCCTAATACCTTTCTCAATTATTGAAGTGTTCCAAATACCTCCAGGATATCTTAAGGCAAAGGTATTAAACACAGGCTATGCTTTATGCTACCAGAACTAAATTAAATATTGGGGAAATTTTAACAAAATAAATAAAATATTATAAAACAAAGATAATGTTGGTATGTGGTTTTCTAAGTGAGTATCCAGTCTACAAGAATCTGGGGCATATGCTTCAACTAGTTTTAAATAATCCATCTGGATAAATGAAATCTCTCTTCTCTGTTTTCCCCTTCTTTCCTAGGAATCTATTAGTATCTAATGTATTAATCAAATACTAAAAACAAGTAGCTACCTAGCAAACAAGCTAACATTTTAACTTTGAGTATGGGGTACTAGTTCAATTTATTCTTCTTTTCAAATTTTAGAAGTGAACACACAATGGAATTTTCTCATTGATCATTTGGATGGTTTCTGAGGTTTTCCATCCAAATAGATGAAATCTTTCTAAAATACTCTCAGAAAGGTCAGGAGTGAGTGAAATGCATTGAGTTGTTTCTTTACTACATCCCACATCCCAGTCTTAAAATGAAAACATACCTGTCCTGCTGAACTTTTCCCTCATCCAGTCCCTATTCTTCACAGTCTCCTCAAGCTAGTGAAGGAAAGAATCCTTCTCTGTCCAACAAGTAAACTATTTCCACCCAGACTAGTCCTTATAATCCAGAGCCTAGCTGAATCAATTATTTCTGGGAACTTATATAGGCTCCAACCCAATTTAGAGACAACCACAGTCTTCTGCACATTTATTGATGCTTTCTTCATCCAGTACCACCATGGAGAACTAAACCTGGTAGCATCCGATGTCTCAGATTTCTTAGAACAAAAAGCCTATTTTGCCTCCTTTATCCATTTGTTTCTGGACAGACCATAAGTGTCACTTGGTAAGCCTGAGTAACTTCCCTGGTACTAGTAATTGTTGAGGATTTTGGGTGTTTTGATATACTATCCAATAATGAAGATTTACTATCAAGTCAACCCATTTTCAGGATTTTACCTTCGAGACTAGGTGCTGGTCAGAATCTGCTCTTAGTTACATGAGCCAATTATTAGGCATCCTTAATCATCTATTCTTCCTATGCTACTTCTTGTGTCCATAAGGAAGGACATTCCTTATGAGCCAGCTGGATAGAAGGCAAAGGTACATCCAATAATACTGGGCCTTGAAGTTCTTGGCAGGTAACATAGTGTGGGAAATCATCAATAGCTTTGGTAAGCAGCAGCCCCATACCCCCATCTTAAGATGCTCCAGATGTTTGAGCAGTAGCTCTACCCAGGAATGCAGGTCATGGTGATCTCTAATACCAGCTCAGAAATCATGATTCCAAGACGAGGAAAATAGGGAAAGGATCCAAGAAGATTGCCTCTGTATATCTGCAGGGCCTTTAACTCCATAATAAGATGAGCAGTGCTTGGGTTGACTGGCATGAGGATCCACAGATGCAGCAAGAGAGTTCTTGAGAAGGAAACACCTTTAAAATGAAGATAAAGTAGTGACATAAAACCTTTGCTGTAAGATAACTGTATAAATATGTATACATATATTGCATTTAACATATTTTAACACATTTAACATATATTGGACTCTATCTAGGAGAGGGGATGGGGGAAGAAGGGGAAAATTTGGAACAGAAAATTCTGCAAGGGTCAATGTTGAAAAATTATCCATGCATGTGTTTTGTAAATAAAAAGCTTTAATTACAAACAAACAAACAAACAAACAAAAAAACCATTGCTGTGGGAGTGCCCTGATTGTTGATTGTACAAAAAGCAGCTGCAGGAGGAAGTTTGGATCCCTGAGGGTCTGGGAGAAGTCAGAGGCAGCTGACCGACTCCACAGCCCATGCCAGACCTATAGAGAGCCAAGAGCACAGCAACAGAGAAAAAAGTGCTCTTCTCCAATCTCACCATACTTCTCACTCAAATGATAATCATGACTGGTCTCTAGAAACAATCAAATTCTTTAATTCACTCACATCTGTGCAAGGACCTTTTAGTCCAATTGATAGCATTGTTGTCGAGTTATTTTAATTATGTCTGACTCTCTATGACCCCAGTTAAGATTTTCTTGGCAAAGATACTGGAGTGATTTGCTATTTCCTTCCTTAGCTCATTTTATAGGAAACTGAGGCAAACATAGTTAAGCAACTTGCCCAGGATCACACAACTAATAAGTGTCTGAGGCTGGATGTGACCTCAGGGTCCTCCTGATTCAAGCACTGGTTCTATCCATTGAACCACCTAGCTGCCTCACCAGGGATGGATGGAAAAGCAAATGGGGAAACTGAGTCTCCTTGAAGGGAATTGGCTTGCTCAAAGTCAGGAATCTAATCTAGGAGTAAGACCAGAACCCTGGTTCTTGCTCCAGTGGTCTTTGATCCAATGCTGGCTGACTCCAGCTAAGGTACAAGACTCTCCATGGGACATCTCAGGGAACCTACTGGCCCATAGGACTACAGTGACCTTCAGTTTTGGAGTTAACTTAAGTGCTTTTGGCAAATTACTTTCCACTGCAGATTTCTCACCTCCAAAATTCTCCATAATTACTATCCTTCCCCATTCCTCCTTTCACCCCTTCCTCAAAACAAACTAGAAAAAAGAGAAAGGAATTCTTTAAATCTCTGGTGGAAGAATGCCTGACCTCGTGGGCTGCTGAGGTGATTAGTGATTTCTACAACACCTGAAATGCTTTCCCAGATGAATGTGAAACAAGAATCCCAGCCTTCTGTGTAGTCTGCTGAGAGAGAATCTGCTCTGCTCAGAGAACTCTCTCTGGTGGTCATCTTGATTTGTAAATTAAATTGCAATGCACATTTTCTGAATTTCCCTTCTCATTTGAAAAAAAAGAAAAGAAACTCAGTAAGCAATGAGATCTTTGGAAATCTATTGTAAGTGAAAATGTGTTGTTTGTCACTATTATAGTGGCTCCATAAATCGATTCATTCATCAATCTAATTAGCATGAGTCACATAACCCTAAGCTGCCAGACATGTTTTCAACTCTCCCTATAATTCTAGGCCCAAAGCCTCTCCCAGCTTTCTTCCAATTAATTTAGAATATGTTATATGACTCAAAGGTCTCTTTCTGCTCCAACATTCTGCATTCTGTCAAACTGTTAAAATAAATGACCAAAGATCTCACTGATCTTATAGGCAAAATACCTCCTAGAGGAGATCCTAGCATACATGTCTAATTTCCCTCCTACAATGGAATTAAAAAGGTTTTTTGCCTATACCTTCTGTGAACAATTTGGTTATTTATTTTCAGAGTTTGGCAGTTCTAGGATTTAAGGTTCCTTCTGTGTTCTACAATTCCAAAGTCGCTCCTGCTGTAATGTTCTGAATTCTGTGATTTCAAGATTCCCCTCATCTCTGGTATTCTATATTCTGTGATTCTAAAGCAACTCCTGCCTCTGATATTCTACATTTTCTGATTCTAAAGCTCCTCTCAGATCTGGCTTTTTATGTTCTATGATTCTAAGGGCCTTCCATGCCCCAGCAATATATTTTATGATTCTAAGGTCCTTTCCCTCAGTAGTGATATTTTGTGTTCATTTACTCTAAATAAAACACCTTCTGGGGCAGCTAAGTGAGGCAGTGGATAGAGCACCAGCCCTGAAGTCAGGAGGACCTGAGTTCAAATGCAGCCTCAGACACTTAACACTTACTAGCTGTGTGACCATAGGCAAGCCATTTAACCCTAATTGCCTTACAAAAAAAGATGAACAAAACACCTCCCATTTTTGATCACCTATAGTCCATTTTTCTAAAACTCTATGTCAAGTACCTATATAGTATAGGTAGTATGTGTTCCAGGAGTTTAGAGGAGGAAAAAATAACTACTAGCTGGGTTGATTAGGAAGCTCCCTATGGGGAAGGGGAATTTGATGCAGATTTTGAAGGGTATGTAAGATTCTACCAGATAAATATTAGAGAAATGACTTAGTGAGCAAAGAACAGGATGTTCACCTTGCCAAGTGGAATGTAGTTTGTATTAGATTAGTAGAGGGAAACGCAGACAGGCACAAGATTTTAGAAAGTCTAATGATTTTTGAAGGGTTGCATAGAATCAGAATGTCTGAAATGGAAGGGACTTTAGACCAGAGTACCTAATATACCTCTCATTTAACAGACTAGAAAAGTAAAACCCATACTCATGGTCACATAATGAGTTGTTCAGGACTTAATTCTTTCTTGCAATTGGGAGTGGGGGAAAGGAGCAATAGAAGGACAAACTGCTTTGCAAATATAGTAATAGTACTTGATAAATTTTTTTGTGGGTACATGATAAAAATTGCAGAATAAAATTATGAGCTCACACTCCTGAAGAGTGTTGAGTTGGATGTTGAGAATTCTTTGGGGCACCAGGACATTTTCCAGGAAATTATAAACATGAACTAAGCTCTTAAGTACCATTCCATGGCAGAAATGAGATAATGAATATAAGCAATTTGTAAAACCTTAAAAGCATTGTGTAAATGATAACCATCATTATCATTCTGGCCAAGATTCTACAGCATCCCCAGCAAACATGCTTTCATTTATTACTCTTACTGGTATACATTCTGCCTCGGCTGGCACGCCATCACAAAGGGCTGTCTGTAACGTTTTTATTTGTATAATGAGACTTTGATTATTTGGATCTTCTTCACCTAGATTATGAGTCTTGGTTAAAGCTAACATCAACCTTTATACCATCCTGAAGAAAATATGGCAGGAAAATGATTACTCACATCTTCCTCCAGCTTCTCATAGTAACATACATTTCTCACACTCTTCACACGTGGATTTTGTTGGGGAGTATAGTTATTGCACTCACTTTAATATATCCATCTTTGGTTTCCTCAAGATGGTTACTTCTACCAGCGTAGATCTTAGCCTTCTCCTCCACCCCCAGCATGCTTTCAATGACAGTGTCAAGATGCTGCAGCAAAACAAAGGAGCCTCCCTCCACATCAGTGACAGACACATACATCATTACTGGGTCTCTATTCAAAGTCCTTCCAGCTTGGAAGAACTACCAGACCTTAGACTCTGTGAAAAGAGCTTTCAAAATCCCAGACTCACCTTCATGCTGTGATAAAGCATTAGAGCTTATTGTAGTGCTATAGTGGTTATAAAATTCTGATTTATTGGGTACATGTAGACTCACCATCCCCAGTATGCACAGATGCACAGGGGCTGGGACCATGTCATCTTAGTTTTTCTTTATCCTAGCATGGGACAAAGGGCTTTTAATAAATACTTGTTGAATGAATATATAAATGAAAATAAGAGATAAGGGCCCAAGCCCTGAGTTCCTCCTATCTCTTGAAGAAAATTATTAGATAAAGTTGCTGGATCCTCTGTGCATTTCAGCTTCCTCCCATACCCATCAGAACCGTATCTTCAGTGCTGTTACATTCTCCAATTAAGAATATAACATGATAAAGCCAGTGAAAAGTCTCAGGGCTGTGATCCAACATCCCAATGCTCAGGACATGTTGCCACGCCAACCAGCTAGTCACATGATAGCCCAACCCAAAATCTAGAGAGATGTTGCTTACCTGCAGGTGCTTTTCCTGAGGCACAGTGTCTGTGAAATGCCAAATAAAATAAGCCTACTTAATGTAAACCCAAAGCTCTGATGAGAAGAACTACATGGAACCCCTGGAGTGTTTGTGGAGAGATATAAATCATAATGATCATAAAACTAGAGCCAGAAGAAACTTCAAAAGTCTCACACACACACACACACACACTCTCTTATTTTACAAATGAGGAAACTGAGTCTTGGAGAAGAAATTGCATGCTCAAGATCACCCGGCTAATAATAATACTAGTAGTAATAATAATAATAACATAATAGCTAACATTTATATAGGATGTTCTATATGCCAGGCATATAAGTGCCAGGTCCATAAACGGTTTGTAATTATCATCTCATTTGATTCTCACAACTTCCCTGGAAGTTTGGTATTATTATTATCCCCATTTTACAGATGAGGAAACTATGGCAAACCACAGTTAAATGACTTGGCCAGATCACATTGCTGTTAAGTGTCTGAGGCTGGATTTAAACTCAGATCTTCCTAATTCCAGGCCCAGTCTAATCAGGCAAAACTATCCTGCCAACTATAACATATAAAATAAGTTAGATCTAATTATGCCAAATGTAGGATGGCGCGCCATCTGAGAGAATACTAAAATATCAAAGAAAAAGGGATTCATACTTATTAACATGTTTATATTAAGACTAATTTGATTAATTAGGGGGAGTTTACTCACAAGGCCAGTCTTCCTGGACAGCCTCAGGACAAGTACCAATTTCCAGCTGGTCAGGTAGAGCTTCTTTTGCTGTTTACATTTACTCAAGGTTGTTTATAATACACTCAGTGCTCTAATCACTATCTAGGGATCCAACTAGAGCTTGAGCTCTTTGATAATAGGGACCTTCATTTTATCTTTATGTCCCCAGCACTTAGCATAATCTGTGTCACACAAAGTTTTAAAAAGTATATATTTGTACATGCATTTTTAATCTGTTCCTCCTTTATTTGCTCCATTTAACAAAAAAAAAAAAGGAAAAAAAAAAGGAAGCAAAGGAAAAAAAAGAAGCCATAATTACAAAAATGGTCCAATCAGTCCCCATATTGGCTGTGCCTGTGTATGTGTCTTTCTCTCTACATTTTAAGTTCATTACTACTCTGCTGGGAAGTGATTGACATAGTTCATTTTCAGTCTTCTGATCTCATGTTTTATGATTGCATTAATTGAGTTCTAAAGCCTTTCAAAGTTATTTTCCTTACAGTATTGTCATTATGGTATAAATAACTTCATTTTACTAGGCATCAGTAAATAGAAGTCTTTCTAGTTTCCACTATTCTTTTATCAGTTTTTATGGCATAGTTATTATACTTATATAAGAAAATATGTTTAAGTCATTCCTCAATAGAATAGCCCCTTAAAAATTTCTGAAATTTGGGGACATGTGGATACTACATTTATTAATAGTCTATCTTTTTTTGTTGTTGTGATAAAAATGTTTAATATAAACTACTAATCAGTTTAGAGAAAATACTTTTATATACAAAAATATTTATAGCAGCTTTTTTTTAATAGTAGCTAAAATTTTCATTTGGGTAAACAGCTAGAAGAAAAAAAACATAAAAATCAACAAATCAAAAATATTAACTAAATATAAAAATAAAAATTCTGAAAATAAAAAGATTAGGAAAACTGAGGACAAAAACTTGAATTGTTCAATAAAAGGATGTTTTTAAAAAATTAATTAAATAAGTCATTGGCTACTCTGAGGAGAGAATGAATATGAGTGAAAGTATAAAAGAAAAAAGAAAACCAAAATTTCTAATTAGAAGTTTAAAAAGAGCACTTACTAGAAATGAAACTATTAGAAATGGTTTGTTCTGATTATTTCAGCACAAAATAACTCAAATGAAATGGATTAAGAATTATAAAAATATTAATATCCATGGCATAAGAATAAGAGATACATAATTTAAATAAGTCAAACTCAGGAAAAGAAATTGAACAGGCTCTAAACAAATTTCCAAAGAAAAAACCATAGGAGCAAATAGTGAATTCCACCAAACATTCAAAGAAGAATTAACTATAATTTTGCATAAATTGTTTGCAAAAGTAGGGAAAATGGCATCCTAACATACTTTTTCAACATACAGATTATGGATGAGATATATAAATAAGAAAAATATATATTAGGGAAAACTAACTATAGGCTAATTTTTTCAATGAATATTGATATAAAAATAGCAACTAAAATGTTACCCACGATGCTATAGTAACATATGAAATAACTATATACCATGACTAGATTGGACTTATATCAGGAATGCAGGGTTAATCTGATATTAGGAATATTATAAACATAATAGATCACAATAGTAACAAAAACAATTGACATAACATAATTATATATGTAAATGATGAAAAATTTTTTGATAAAAGATGATACTCTTTAAAAACTAATTTTTTTTTAAAGTCTAGAAAGCACAATAAACTTTTTTGTTCTGATAAGCAAAGTTAACATTATCTTTTAATGGAGAAACACTTCAGTCTTTTTTCATAAGATTAAAATAAAACAAGAATAGCCATTGTCATAACTATTGTTTAATGCAATTCTAAAAATTCTAGCTTTATCAGAAAGACAAGAAAAAGAAATTAAAGGAATAAAGATAAAGAAGAAAGTTATTACTTTTTGTTACTGATATGATTAATTACTTAAAGAACTCCAGAGATTCAATCAAAATGTAGAAGAAGTAATTCACAACTTTAGCAAAGTTCCATAGTGCAGTTTTCCCTAATGCAGTTTCAATATATCACAGAGTGGCATAAGAAATTAAGTGGGAATTTGGGGGCAGTTTTGCAGAATCCACAGACAATACAGGAAGGCTAGCAGATGATACAGAAAAGTTTAGAAACTCAGAAATGCATAAAATATATGTATAGTATGTATAATATCAACACATTAATCTTTTAATAAAATAATAATTCACACTTCTCTAGAAGAGGAGGGTCAAAAATTTTATGCAGATTTTCCAGGTTGTCTGGACCTTGTGCCACTAACTCTCATAATGTAGAAGGGATAAATATAGCAGAATGGAAAATAACCCCACAAAAATCAACATTTTTTTTGTATACTGCCAACAAAATCCATCAGAGACAGAAAAAGAAATCTCATTAAAAATGACCAAATATACATGAGAGAGATAAATAGCTATAGATATATACACATTTATGTATATACAGGTATAAATTTATATATTTACATATATATAAAATATCTGAGAGTTCATTTATTAGGACATGCAAGGAATTAAATGAATAAAACTACAAAAATAAAGAAAACAATAATAATCTATGTAAATGATCCTCCGTTTTCCATATTTATCTAGTGGCATCTTGAATTGGCTGTCCTGGGGGAGATCTTAAATTCAACATATTCAAAACTGAATTTATTATCTTTCTCCCAAATCCTTCCCTCTTCCTTACTTCCCATTATTTATCATCTTCCCAGTCACCAAAACTCCCAATCTAGCTGTCAATTCCTCACTGTCATTCACACTCATATCTAACATGTTGCTAAGTCTTGTCAATTCTACCTTCAAAACATTTCACATGTATCCCCTTGTCTCCTCTGATCTTTGATTGGGTATATGCCCTTATTACCTCATGCTTGGACTATTGCAGTAATTTGCTGATTGGTTTTTCCTGAAGAGTTTGCAATAGTCTGCTTGATTATACATTTATTTTTTTCATAATTTAAATTTACTTATTCAAAGGAAAGACTTTTATTGATAAGAAACGGATATTAGTAATAGTGATTTAAAAAGAAAAAAGTTATCAATGAGACCTTTTTTTAATTTTTATTGAAGGTTTTGGTTTGAGACATTTTTAAAATACACAAAACACAATAGAAGGAAATTCAGAGGGAGACAGACAAGTATGGCCATGATATACATATTCATGCCCATACAAACACGCACACATATATACATGTATATGTATTTTTAAAATAAGGTACACATTATGGATTCATAGCTTTCTTTTTTCTGGCCTTTATATATTAAAAAATGTTTGTCTTTATTAATTTTCAAGTTTGTTGAAAAAATATATATAGGAAGTCAGGCAATTCCTAAAGGCAGATAGGAGATGTAACATTCTATAAACTCTGGAATCTTTGTTCCTGAATTGAATGAAGGCAGGTCTGCAAGTCAAGGACTCCCTTGTACTGTGTTAGGAGCTGGGCTGGGTATGAGAAAAGGCTTGAAGCTGGATGAAGCAGTATTGTTCTTAGGTTGCCAAGATGAGAAGACTGATAGAAAGAACTCTTGGAAAAAGAGACAGCCCTCTTTTCTGGCAGGAAATAGTATTACTGTCTTTATTTATTCAAAACACTGAGTACTTATTGAATCATAATTATAATTAATTATCCAGTCAAATAGAGGTGGATAAGGAGATATAATAAGCTAAAAGTATTTCAATTTAACCTTGGAATGGATTATAATAGTAAAGTTGTAAGAAACTTTAGGAAAAAATAGAGTATAGGGCTTATTTGTTAATAGTTTTTTGGTTTGGGTTTCTTTTCTTTTTTCTCCTTTTTTGCTTTAATGGAGTATGAGGAAGAAGGGCAAGGCAAAAGAAATTAGAAAAGAAAAAAAGAGAGTCATTGAAACATAGTAAAAAAAAAAGTGTATAGAAAAGGAAACAGAAGCAAGACATGTTTGAAAGTAACAAGTTGAATGTTTTATATAATATTAAATAGGAGACATTGTTCATCATTAGTCTTTTAGAGTCACAGTTGGTCAATATAATGACCTTTTTTTTTTTTTAAGCAACCACTATGGAATAGAAATTCATGGTTTTATTTATAATCCTGTTTTCATATTTTATTTTGCATATGAAATATATTGTCTTTCAAAAACTGAACTTTGTTAAGTTCAAAATAATAATAATAATAATAATAATAATAAAAACTGGAGCACAGGATGTAAGAGCTAAAAATTACCATAGAATCCTAAGACCTTAAAATGTCAGAGCGGAAGTAGACTAATATGGCACAATAGAAAAAATACTAAGCTTGAGATCAGAATGACATAGATTTGAATCCTACTCTGACATACAAATAGCCTCAATCAGGAGACTAAGAGTCAAAATCCACTGGTTAGTGACCACTAACTTGTTCTCTGAACTTTACTTCCTCTTCAGTCAAATTGAGATAATAATCCTTAGACTAAGAACACAGAATTATTTGTTAGAAAAGTGTATTTTTTATAAACCTCAGTAAAATATAAATAGAAGTGTATATTATAAAACTATGGGATGTCAAAACTGGAAAGGACCTTAGAACATAGAACATAGAATGTTATAGGTGGAAGAGAACTTAGAAATTATCTTATCCAAGTACATATTGTAAAGATAATAGTAGTAATGTTAATAATAACAATAACAAAAATTGATCATTAACTTGTGGCAATACACAAACGTCCTAAATTTTATTTTCCTTCTCAGTCAAATGGATGTAACAGGGATAGCTTGTTTTGTTGCACTTCGTTTTATTGTGCTTGGCAGGTATTTACAAATTGAAGATTGAAGACAAGGTTTGAGTTGAGCAAGTCTGTTGGCACTATTTTTCCAACATCATGAGTTCACATTGTGTCTCTGTGTCACACTTTGGTAATTCTCACAGTCTTCCAGATTTTTTCATTATCATTATATCCATTATGATGATCTGTGGTTGATGATCTTTGGTGTTAATATTGTAATTGTTTTAGGGTACCACAAACCACAGCCATGTAAGGCAGCAAATTTAATTGAGAAATGTTGTGTGTGTTTTGACTTACTTCACCCAACAGCCATTCACATCTCTGTCCTTTTCCTCTACCCTCCCTATTCCCTGAGATTTAATAATATTGAAGAACATTACACAAATTTAGTTGTTAAAGCAGAGTTTAAGAGGATTAAGTCCAATTTTGAAAGACATTCTTCTGTGGGTAAAATGCTATCAAACAGCATTACATGCTGTAGCATAAAGAATCAATGGGGCAAACTTCATTATTGTCTAATTTTTTTAATTGCATAATCACCCCAACCTTAAGCACCCACTACCATAGTCAGCAGCCATCAATATTGAACAAGACCCTCCATCAGCAAAAAAATTACAATTTGCCCAAGGCTCAGATGATACTTAACATTTTTTTAAAGTAATAAAATATTTTTAAATTAAGGTATATATCTTTTTAAAGATAATACTGTTACGCTTAATAGACTTTAGTAAAGTGTTAACAGAATTTTTATATACACAGAAAAACAAAATTCATGTGATTAACTTTATTGTGGTGATTTGAAACTGAAGCCACAATATCTCCCAGATATGACTGTACTTAGACCAACAATTTCACAAAGTTATATTGTAAAGAAAATATTTTTTAATAAACCTCAAAATGACATTTTTATTTTTTTCTTTTAAACATTTATTCAGTTAAATTTATTTGGCTATTGTATCATTCACACTTTAAAGGTATTCAAAGACCAAAATTTTGTTCAATAATAATAAATGTAAGTTTTTGTGATATAAGTGTGAATTGTCAGAACTAAAAAGGACTGTGGAACATAGAACATGGGTTGTTATATCTGGAAAGAATTGTAAAAATGATCCAATCCAAGTGTGTACTGTCACGATACACCTGCATTTTTGATTTCCTTCACAAGCTAATTGTACAATATTTCAGAGTCTGATTCTTTTTGTACAGCAAAATAACGTTTTAGTCATGTATACTTATTGTGTATCTAATTTATATTTTAATATATTTAACATCTACTGGTCATCCTGCCATCTAGGGGAGGGGGTGGAGGGGTAAGAGGTAAAAAATTGGAACAAGAGGTTTGGCAATTGTTAATGCTGTAAAGTTACCCATGCATATATCCTGTAAATAAAAGGCTATTAAATAAAAACCAAAAAAAAAAAAAAATTCTAATGATGATGATACATTTCTAAATGCTTTAAGGATTTCAAAGTGATTTCTACAATAATAGCCCTAAAGGGAAAACTGAGGCCAGAAAAGGAATTGCCCAAATTTTCAATTTGCCCATGGATCACCAACTTGGTCCAAGATTCTTTAGTCATCTCTGCTGAAGATTATGGAGAACAAAATGGCTTTTCTGGTTGACCTCTATGCATTGCTTGTGCTCTTATTAATATTAACTTTGGATGCACACACAGCTACACACTTTACCAGAGGCAGGTATTATGTATGGAAGGGTCATGGAGAATAGCAAAATAAAACAAAACTAAACAAACAAACAAAAAACAAACTAAAAATCTCTCAGTGAAGACAATACCAGTTGAATAGGGGAAAATTGATTATGTCTATGAGCACGATGTAATGGAAGGAGCCTGGAGCCTTTCCCCTGATCCAATCCAGAGAAGTGGGCAGCCTGGCCCTTTTAGCCCAGACAAGTTAGCTGATCAGTGGTAGGTCCTGCTGCCTGGGTTTCCCTGGAATTCAGCCAGGGAAGGGAAGAAAATTCCTTTTAGTCCCTAAGGAGCCAACTGTCTGGGTTGGCAGCTATGCTGAATTTCAGGTTATTTGATAATGGGAGCAGAGACTCACAGCTTCAGCAATAGTTATCAGAGAGGATTTTTGACACAGGGATATCTGGAGTTCCATTAGTATTAATATTGCATTGTCATTATTATAGCTCACATTTCCATAGTATTTAAGAGTCTATCCCATGGTTTTCACAAGAAGCACAAAAACTTCATGAATTGGGGCCTGTCAAGCACTGTGGTCCCCAGTTGAAACTAAGAGAGACATAACTCATCTATCATAGGATCATAGGTGTAAAACTGGAAGGCACCTAAAAGATCATCTTATACAACCTCTTGTTCTTTTGATCAGTTATTGAGAACTAAACATGTTTCAGTAACCTGTTCATAGTCATACAGGTAGTAAAGATTAGAAGTAGGATTTGAACACAGGTTCTTCTACTTGAATACAACCCTTTCACTTTTTTGATTAGCTATTGAGAATTAAACATGTTTTAGTAACTTGTTCATAGTCATACAGGTAGTAAAGATTAGAAATAGGATTTGAACACAGGTCCTTGCATTTGAATACAACCCTTTCACTTTTTTGATCATTTATTGAGAAGTAAACCTGTTTATACCTATTCATAGTCATACAAATAGAAAAGAAATAGGATTTGAACACAGGTCTTCGGACTCAAAGCAGTGGGAGGCCAATGAAAAAAATTGACAGCTTTAAAGTCGAGTCTGTGTTCATATATTTAAACTTTGTTACTTATTATTCATATAACTTTGATCAAGTCACAAGCTTTCCAGGACTTAGTTTCCTCATCTGTAAAATGAAGTAGTTAGACTCAGAGACCTAAGGAAAGCCCCTTCCTTCTAA
Organism: Sarcophilus harrisii; assembly: GCF_902635505.1. Taxonomy (NCBI): domain Eukaryota; kingdom Metazoa; phylum Chordata; class Mammalia; order Dasyuromorphia; family Dasyuridae; genus Sarcophilus; species Sarcophilus harrisii. Next base: position 361,291,992 of record NC_045427.1, on the reverse strand, counting down.
ATCTTAAACACTATGACTCCAAATCTAAGGTTCTTTCCACTGTACCAATCAGTGGATCCTAAGCTTTTTATTAAGAATCTATTATATGAGACTTGCTGTGTTGGGGATACAAAGAAAGGTAAAAAGACAGTCCTTGTTCTCAAGTTGTTCAATGCCTGCCTAATTATACCCAGATAGTAAGTGCTGAGCAAGAGTACTAAATCCAGGCTTTCTCTAAGGACAATTCAAGCCTCATATTCTACCATTTTATGATTTTAAAACCCCTTGAAAATGTTGGAATTCTGTGGCTTTAAGAACAAGGGACATTGATCCTGGAGGAAAGATTTTTTAGCAGGGTTTAAGTGGGGAGCTTTATACCGGAAACAGACAAATGCTACTAATCAGGGCTTGGTTTATTGTTTTGTTGATTATCTAGATTTAAGAAAATGTTAATATTTTTACCGTGGTTGACTTAGTAGCAGTGTGACTCTGAGTGGGTTATTTAACCACTGTCTGCCTCAGTTTCCTCAACTATAAAATGAGGATCATAATAGCATCTTCCTTGTTGTTTTGAAGATCAGATTGGATATTTATAAAGTGTTTAGCACTGTGCCTGGGAACTAGTAGGTGCTTAATAAACACTTGCTTTTTCATTTCTCTCTTTCCATCCCTCCTTCCTTCCTTCTTTCCCTCCATCCCCTCTTTCTATTCTTTCTCCCTTCCTTCTTTCCTTGTTTTTCTTTCCCCTTCACCCTTGCCTCCCACTCTCCTTTTCCTCTCTTCCTCCTTCCTTCCTTCTTTCCCTCTCTTCATTTTTTCTCCCTCTGTCCCTCCTTCCTTTTCACTTTTCCTTCCCATCTCCCTAATGATTATTAAACTTAAAAGTGCGCCAAGTATACATCTTTCTTTTCCAGAGAGCTGGTGGTTAAAACATTTACTGTTCCAAAACCATCTAGTCTAACTACCTCATTTTATAGATGATGGGGATTTCAAATGTGCAGAACTTTCCCAAGAATGAGCAAAAATGGACAGGAACAGAAAAGGGCAGATGTTGACATGAAGTCAAGTGTATTTAAGAGGGAAGGGTATAATAAGGTGCTCATCACCAAAAGTCTTCAAGTGATAACAGAGCTTTTTTTTTTTCTTTTTGAGATTTTATTTTATTATTTTTTATTAAAGCTTTTTATTTTCAAAACATAAAAATGGATGATTTTTCAACATTAACCCTTGCAAAACCTCGTGTCCTAGTTTTCCCTCCCTCTCCTCCACACCCCTTCCCCTAGATGGCAAATAATCCGATATATGTTGGACATGGTAGAAGTATATGCTAAATCCAATATGTGCATACATATTTATACAATTATCTTGCTGCACAAGAAAAATCAAATCAAACAGGAAAAGATGATAAAGAAAATAAAATGGAAACAAACAACAACAAAAAGTGTGAAAATGGTATGTTGTGAACCACACTCAATTCCCATGGTCCTCTCTCTGGGTGTAGATGGCTCTCTTCATCACAAGATCAATGCAGCCAAAGTGGTTATTAGAGAAAATTTTATCTCTAGATGTTTACTTGCACAAAAAAGAAAAAGATCAGTGAACTGAGCTGACAACTTTTAAAAAAAGCTAGAAATAAAGGACAAATTAAAAACCCTCAATTAAATACCAAATTTGAAATTCTGAAAATAAAAAGGGAGATTAATAAAATTGAAAATAAATAAACTATTGAATTAACAAAGAAAACTAATAAGTTTTATGAAAAGACCAACAAAATAGATAAACTTTTAGTTAGATTAGAAAAAAGAAAATAAAATTGTTAGTCTCAAAAATGAAAAGGGAGAACTTTCCACCACTGAAGAGGAAATTAGAGCGAGTTATTTTGCCCAACTATATGCCATCACAAGATCATTGGAACTGGAGATGAAGAGCTTTTATAGAGTATTTCTGGACAAGTCAAGGATCTCTGACAGTCAGGTTCCAAGGCTTCCTTCCATTCTGACATATGACAGATCTATAATATCAATCAAACAAATCCCAACTAGTTGAGAGAATGAAAATAAGAGAGAGAGAGAATTAATGAGAGTGAGAGAGAAACAGAGAAAGAGAAAGAGAGAGAGAGAATTAATGAGAGAGAGAATGAAAGTAAAGAATAGGAGTTGATTAATAAGCTTAAGCTTATGTGAGAAAAGGGGAGTGAAGCAATAATTGATAAGCAGAGTCAGAGAAAACCCAAGAAAGAACTACAGAGGAACAACTATCCATTGAATACATCAGTTCAGCCTCTCAGCTATTTTTCTCTAACCCAATATTTCCTATCCAGTTTTTCCTTAGTTGGAAGGGATAGATAAGTAGAATGAGGGGGAAAAAGAGAAGGAATCTGTGGTCCAGGGGTACATGAACCCATTAAAGCTATTCTAACAGGTGGGCAAGCTGATCTTCTCGAATCCAGCTTTCTCCTTCCTTTGGGCCGGCAATGTCCATGGTGACTGATAGAATCACCCAGCCAGGTTTCCCATAGGCTCATTCAGGAACTTCATGAAAGATTGAAGACAGAGAAGCACATTTGACTGCTGGGCCCAAAGTATCAGTTACCCATTGGGTAATCCAGCCCCAGGTGGAAGGGGAGGTAAGTGCCGAGGATGAGGAAGCAACCTGGAGGACTGTCTAGAGGGAGGCCCTGGACCCTGCAAGCTATGGTCAGCAGGGAGTGGATCTTACATTGCGTCTGCTTCTGCCACTGTGACTGGATCATTCTCTGCCGAGTATCTTGTAGGTGACAGTCACTTCTCCTTCCTGTTCCTCTGTTGACCTTGACTTGCACACCAGGCTGTACCTGGGGCAGGGGTATGTGTCTCCCTACCAGGGATCCCAGGTTAACACAATAGCAGATTGAAAAGTGCTGTTTTCCAGGGATGTAGGAGCAGCGACTCTTTGATTTTTGTTCCATTGGTTGGAGGGAGGAAAGGGGTGGGGAGGGAAGCATTTCAAGCCTGTTTGCCATTAAAATAATGAGCTGGTTAGAAAGGGGATGGAAAAATACTGAGCATTTTATGAGGAGAATATATTTCAGCATAGAGTGAAATGAACTACCAGCTAGAGTGGTAGTATAGAGTACCAGAATATGAAATTGGATTGGGAAGAGTGAGAGAATTTATGGAGGTAAGTACACCAGGAAAAGTCTTAGCCAAAAAAGTGGGGTCTAGTCCTGGTTCTGCTATCAATTTTTTTATTTGAGAGAGGAGATTTATTTGTCACCAAAATAGTCAAAAAAACTCAGAAACACCATGAAAAAATAGCTCGAAGTAGTGTGATAATGTGTTATCAACTAACTTAAGACTTTGGACAGGACTTTTCCCTTTTCTGGGCCCCAGCTTTCCCATCTGGGAAATGGAGAACTTATTCTCTCAGGATCTTTTCAGTTCTGAAATTCAGTGTACTTATTCTAAAATTATTTCCAGTTTTCTTGGTCTATGTTCTATGACTTTAAGGCCCTGTCTAGTTCTGATATTCTATGTTCTATGATTCTAAATTTCCTTAAAGTTTCTACTGACTTCACGTACAGTTCATTGTTGTAAGAGATAAAAAACCATTACCTTTTTTTTGCTGTGGAAAAATTAATAGGCAGGTCCATTTCTCCTAAATTTTGTTTTGGTACAAATAAATAGTGATCTCATTCAGAAACCAGCTGCTCCCAAACACACTTTTACAGGAATTATTCACCAATTTTAGCCTTTGGTTGCCCATTCTTCCTAGAGAGAGCCTGCTCAAGAATGTAAGAAAATGAACCATAACATTTTTCAATTGATATGCTATATCTATTTCTTGTTGTTGTTGTTTGCTAGTAGAGGAGGAAAAACATTTCTATGTTTTATAGGATATAGGAAAAAATATTCTACAACAAAAGTATTTTCCCTTCCCCCACTGCTTGTGAACAAGATAGATGCCTTTTGCTGTGTGATCTCAGGGAAGTTCTTCATCTTCTCTGAATGTTGGTTTCAAGCTCTGAGAATCGATGGCTCTGTGATTCTAAGGTTAAAACACAAGAATTTTATGTTCAATAATATCTAAAGTCCAGGTCTTATAGCCTTATTTTAAGATCCCTTGCAGCTTGGAAATTCATATGTCTATAATTCTAAGATTCATTCTAACATTCTCAGTTTTATGTTCCAAATTCTCATATCAAAATGAATTATTATCACAGTGAATAAATGTAAATCTTTCCATTAAACTACCCAATCTCTTTTGATAGAATAAGATGGTTCATTAATTATTTTGCACAAAATTATTTCCATAGAATTAGGATAACAGAACCTCAGAGTTGAAAGGGACTTTCAGAGACCATTTAGTCCAATTTTTTAAAAATTGGATCTGTGATTTCATCATTGTAGAAGGAACTCCTGTGAGGAAATTCATCTACCAGTATAAGTCAGAATCTATTCTCAAACTTAGGTCTAGTGAATTTCCTGGGAGACCATGAAATTCCATGATTTTCCCAGGGCTATAAAAAGCTAGAATGTGTCAGAAGTAGGGCTTGTGCCCACATCTCCCTAGCTCTGAAGCAAGCTGTACCTCTGCTACTCTATACTTTCCTACTTGAGTAAGGTCTAATTTTTACCTAACAAAAAGCCTCTTTACAGTATACCAAGTAGCTGTCTACCCTTTGCTTGTATCTCTTTCCTTGATGTTTTCTAGTACCTTAAATGCAATACACCCAAACCCACCTTCTTGCATCTGAAGTATTGTCTTCAGTTCCAGATACCACGTTTTCAGAAGGATATCTATAAATGTAGAAAGCAATCAGAATGGTGAAAGGCCTCAAGAAAATACCTTAAAATTTCAAAGGAATGGGAATATTTAGACTAAAGAAGGAAAGTCATGGGAAGGACATGATATCTATCTTTGAATCTCTCAAGCTAAGAATAGAGGTCAGCATTGGAGTTTGGAATATCTTATACTTAGAGTTGATAATTGAAACTACCAGAGTAAAATTGTTTTAGCAAAGCATACAAAGAAGAAAGGGGAACAAAGATATTTTCTGGGGGAAACCGCCACTACATGGAATTGAGAAAAGGATAAGGAACCAGAAAAGAAATAGAAAAAGAGCTATTTTAAGAGTAGAAGAAAAAATAGGGGATTTAAAACTTATCCTAAAGAGGAAACTGCTTCAACATTCCCAACACAGATCAGAAGCCAAGTAAAAGAGACTGTTCAGTAGGATTCTAAGTCCCCTTGTAGCTCAAACTTTCTATGTCATGTAATCCAAAGAGCCTTTCCTACTCTGAAATTGTGTATTCTGTGATTCTACAGACTTTCCCATATCAGAGATATAACAATCTGGATAAGGGCTGAGAAAGTGATGGAGACAGAGTATTCCATGAATATATAGATAGTGAGCCAAGTGCTAAAAGTCAATGAAAGGTAGAATCAACCTTTCCCAAAGGAAAATCCATCACCTATATGTTGTGAATTATAAGAATCCCCTCCCAATCCACCATTTTCTCTTCTAATGCCTGAAATCCCAACGTTAGGACTTCATTCCTTTTAGTTAAGCTTCCCATACTCCAGGGCGCTGTCTGGCCACTGGACTTGACTTTTGGAATAGAGTGATGCTGATGTCTTTGTACAACTCTGTCTCATTTAAATCCAATTCACATATAAGTCAAAACATCACCCCCTAATATTGTTGGTTCTCTTCAAAAATGAAGGACAAACAACAATTAGGTAGCAATTAGATAAAATTCTGGACCTTTAATCAGGAAGGTCTGAGTTCATGTTTGGTTTCAGATACATAGTTCCTGACTCTGAGAAAGTCACTTATTTCTGTTTGCCTCAGTTTCCTCATCTGTAAAATGGGTAAATAGTACCTACCTCTCAGACTTATTGTGAGGATATTAGCTAATTTTTGTATTACATTTTGCAAAAATGCTAGCTATTATCATTATCCTTATTATTGAATAAACATGGTTTCTGAGCCAGAAAGTGTACAATGAATTTAACTCTATGATTCTAAAATGTTGTCATCTAAGTTTTTAGGATTCCAGGATTATATTACTATATGATTATTCCTATTCCATTTCTTACACTAATTCTAAGATTTTATGATTCTAAAGTACTCGATGATGGTTTTATGACCCTCTTAGAGGAAAAGGCACAGGGATAAGGAAGGAGTGTAAATTTTCACCTATTTTGCAGCTTTGCCCAGCAGTGGCCATACCTGAAAGAAAGCAGGGAAGATTCACATGACTGCTCTGGTACTGCTGCTGTCCCAAGGTAACAGATGGCAGGCCTATTGCCTGGTTGCAGTTACAGAGGCATTGAACTGAGCCAATGCTGAATTGTATTTAGTACTCTCAGAAAGTCAGGTTCATCTTTTTGCTTCTACATTCTAGAAATATAAGGGAAACCTAGAAAATGGAATTCTATTCCCACACTTTAGAAAAAACCTTTGCTCTTAGGAAGATGTCTCTGTCCAAACTCAATCTCCCATTCCTGTCTATGATTGGGCATCCTCCGTTCTGAGCTTATGGAGCTGAAGGATGATTGCATCTGTCCTCAGTTGGAAACAGGTTCTTAAACAGGTTCTTAACAGAGTTAAACACTGTCCCACCCATTCCAGCCCAGAGAAGGAGGAGAGGAAGGGAGGGAAAGGGAGGGAGCTCTTCTTCATGGGCAACTTAGACTAAGTGATACTGCTTTGAAGCATTAGGAGCTTAGAAAGGTCCTGATGAAAGCTCATAGTGGGGCCTATATGTAAAGAGATTGAACCACCAGGATCAGCAAAGCAAGCAAAAATTTCACAACTGATGATTTTGCTTTTAAAAAACTTTGGAGAGTGTTCTTATTGAAATAAATAAATGTGGGACAGCTAGGTGGTGCAGTGGAGAGAGCACCAGCTGAAGTCAGGAGGACCTGAGTGACCCTGGGCAAGTCATTTAACCCGAAGGAAGGAAAGAAAGAAGGGAGGGAGGGAAGAAAGAAACTTAGATCCTAAAATGTTCATATGGTATAGAATAGTAGTAAGAATTACTTTGGATATGGAGTCAAAAATACCTGGGGTTCAGAGAACTAATGATAAATAAACATAACTCCCTCCCTATCAAAACAGTCCTCCCCAGGGGGCAGGACTATAGCTGTGGAGCTCTGTATGTACTATCAGATACAGTCACTGTATCTGCTGATCTACTTTAAAGTTTTCCTTTTGTTAGAGAACAACATGGAAGGTGGTATAGGGGCAGGGAAAGAATGGAATCACTGTTCAATGAAAAACAAAAATAATAATAAAATTAAAACAAAGAAAGGAAAGGAGAGAAAGCATTAAGAGGGAGAAAAGGGAAAGGATCTGGGCCTGGATTCTAGCTTTCAGACTAACTAGCTGTATGACCTTAGACAAGTGATTTCCCTTCTCAGGACATCATCTTCCTAATCTAAAAAGAGGCAGTTAAACTAAGTGATGTCTAATGTATTTTCCTGATCAGCTAATCTATGTTTTCTGATTCTAAGACAGTTCCAGTTCTGACATGCTATGCTTTTCTTGGCATCCCTGTAATACAAGTGGCTCCACTCTAAGTAATTCTCATATGTGATGATCAACATTGACTAAAGAGATAAATTAGGGAATGTTTCACTTACTTGTTGGGTTTTTTTTTTTCAAAAATTTTTGATTTACAAAAATGAACTTTTTATAATAAATTTTAAATGTGAATAGTTTTACAAAAGACTTCCTATTGCTATTCAAATTTTTGTAAAATAAATATTTCCTAATTTGCACTATACTGATGAATTCATTCATAAATTACTTTGATGCTTAATTATGCAACAAGTGGGAGAAACAGGCACCTCCTACTTTTGCCTAAGAAACACAATTCTCAGTTCCAGAACCTCCTTTTCTGACAACTCTCAAACAACATCTCACTGGGATCAGGTTTTTTTTATGATCCATAACCTTTCAGTCTATTCATTCTTAGCTCACATAAAGAATTGGTTATTTAGAATTTAGTTAGTTAGTATAATGTTTTGATATTAATAAAGCTTCCATAGGATGAAGCAGCTATTTAATGGACTTTTCAATAGATAACTTGTTATCCTTCATGTGTATCAAGTGATTAACAGTGTTTTGGTATGATTTCCTGATTTGGAAATGTATTCACTTCTACTCAGAAGTGATAATGATGGTTTTAAAATTATTATTATTTAATATATAATATACATATTAATAATATACATAATAATATGATGTATTGTATGTATATTATATGTATAATATAAATTATTATTAACTATAGCAAAGTTAAACTTGTTTCCCTAAGAGATGCTATATTTTATGTCTTTTTAATTTTTTTTTGAGACAATAAGGCTTAAGTGACTTGCCCATGGTCACATAGCTATTAAGTACCTGTGGTCAGATTTGAATTTAGGTCCTCGAGGCTTCAGAACTGGTGCTCTTTCCACTAAACCACCTAAGTGCCCCCATTTTATGCCAATTATTCTTGATGTTGTACTGATGACATGTATCAGAACAGGTTTTTTGTTTTTGTTTCTGTTTATGCTGAGGCAATTGGGATTAAGTGACTTGCTCAGGGTCACACAGCTAGGAAGTGTTAAGTGTCTGAGACCAGACTTGAACTCAGGTCCTCCTGACTTTAGGGCTGGTACTCTATCTACTGTACCAACTAGCAGCCCCTAGAGAACAGTTTTTGATGTGGATAGCAAATCTTTTCGCATTTCACTTTGCTTTCCTATCTTACCTATTTGCAGTACATGATTGATCTGTGAGTATTGTGGAACCCAATCAACAGTTTTATGGTAAACAATTAAAGTAATATAAATGTTAAAGCACTTTCAGATGGCTTGTCCAAAAATACTGAATCCATAAGTTCCTATTTATATCCCTGCATCTTTAGAGCACACTCATTTTGTTCCTCGGACAATATATTTTCTAAGTGTATATTAAATTTTTTTGAATGATGCAAGCTTTGACTGCTTTGTATAAAATAAATAAGTATGGAATTGGCCTATATTGGGAGCAGTCATTAATGGCTCTTCTTTTAGTAATAAAGATATAATAATCTTCTGTTAAGAAAGACGGAATTAGGTATGCATTGGAGACAATACGAGTAAAGTCCTTTGCTAATCATTTCTGTATCACTGTGAAATTTTTTAGCTAATATTAGTGAATTTCGTCTGAACATGCCATTTTTCTATTAAATTTTCAAAGAATTTCTAGCCATCTCCCTCAACATCACACTTTTTCTTCATTATATTAATAATATACAGCTTTTTCTTTCACATTTGATCCAGTGATTCTTTTGTTTTTGACTGTTTTTTTGACCATATAGATGATCAGATTTCTTTCACATGCTTCAGGAATATTCTCTCTCTGTGTGTGTATGTGTATCTGTCTCTGTCCATTTCTCCCCTCCCATACCTTTGCTTCTCAAGCTTCTTTTGCCTAGTATTTATTGGGTTTGTTTTTTTTTCTTTTTTGGTTATTTATCCTGCTTTGACTCTTTGCATTATTTTAACCTGTTTGACTTTCACTTTTAATTAAAGATACCACAAATTTCTGATCTACTTTTGTTTTCTGGATTCCATTCCAACTGTTTATTTTTCATTATTTTAAATTAAGTGATAGGGTGTCCAGATTTTTTCCTTTGCTTACCAGCTATCATATTGATATCCTTTTCCAATATCTTTTTGTGAGGCTTCAATGGTTTCTCAAACCACTTCTGCCACAGTGGTATTTGATACCCATCCTTAGGAGTATTCCTAGATGGCTCTACCTTTCCTCCCATGATCCTTACCGTGATGATGGCCATATTCACTCTCATAAACTATTGTGTACAGGTCCTAAAATATTTTTTGTACTCTGTCGATATACTATGCTAATTCATGATGATCATAGTAGCTACCAGCTTTTTAAAATTCTCTGTCCTAGTATAGTGGGTCTGTAATTGGATTTGTGCATCAAACTAAGAACAAGCTTTTTTTTTCTGACCTTATTTCCTTTTTAAAAAAATTTTTTTTATTATAGCTTTTTATTTGCAAGTTACATGCATGGGTAATTTTTCAGTATTGACAATTGCGAAACCTTTTGTTCCAACTTTTCCCCTCCTTCCCTTCACCCCCTCCCCCACATGGCAGGGTGACTAATACATGTTAAATAATATTTTGCTGTACAAAAAGAATTGGACTTTGAAATAGTGTACAATTAGCCTGTGAAGGAAATCAAAAATGCAGGTGGGCAAAAATAGAGGGATTGGAATTCTATTATAGTAGTTCATAGTCATCTCCCAGAGTTCTTTCCCTGGGTATAGCTGGTTCAGTTCATTACTGCTCCATTGGAATTGATCTGGTTCATCTCATTGTTGAAGAGGTCCATCAGAATTGATCATCATAAAGTATTTAAGAACAAGCTTTTTAAAATTCCAGTCTCCCTTTGCAGAATAATTTGTAGCATCATGATTATTTTTGCTAAATGATTCATCACAAGGTAATACTCCTAGAGTTTGCATAGGGTCGATTTTCAAAACCTCCAACTTATTTGAATGTAAGCTATTCTTTATTTCTGCTTTTATTTCATCTAATCTAGGTTGAGGAATGAAATCAGTTGCCCTCAAATGATCAGCAATATATTGGTGTGTAAGTTGAAGACAAGCATATCATTGATAAAAAGCAGGCTGAAGCCTTTGCCCAGTTCTACTTTGTTATGCTACAGGACTGCCATTTAATAAAAACTTTTCTCAGTCCTCATTAACCTTAATGTCTTCTCTCTGAAATTATCTTCAACTTATCCTGAATTATGTACAATGTTTTGTTTGTGTGTTGTCTCTCCTATTAGAATGTGAGCTCCTTGAGAGTAGGATCTTATTTTTGTCTTTCTTTGCAAGCCCATTGCTTACACAGTACCTGGCACATAGTATTTAATAAGTGATTTTTGACAATTTAATTTGATTTAATGTATAGATAAATATCCTAAAAAAAAAAATCAGAGCCATCAGAAAGAGCCCAATGAAATACTGGGTCCTCATTTCAATAGATATCCATTGCTAAGTGAAGCAGTCAGAGGCAGAAAAACATTGTACACAGTAACAGCAAAGTTATGCGATAATCTATTGTGATGGACTTGGTTCTTCTCAGCATTGAGGTGATTCAAGACAATTCCAATAGTCTAGGGATGGCAACTATTACTTGTATCAAAATAGAGAGCCTTGGAGACTGAATATGGGTTGATAAATAGTATCTTTATGTTTTATTTGTTTGTTTCTCTCCTTTTTTCTTTCTCATTTTTTCCCCTTTTGGTTTGATTTTTTTTTTTTTTGCACAATATGACAAATAGGAAATATTAAATTTAAAAGGATTGCCCATATTTAGCCTATATTGAGTTGTTTAACATTTTGGGAAGGGGAAAGAAAGGGAGGAAGGGAGAAAAAATTGGAACACAAAGTCTTACAAAAATGAATGTTGAAAACTATCTTTACATGTATTTGGAGGAAAAAATACTATTGAGAAATTAAAAAAAAAAAATAGAGATCCAAGTAAAGACTAGATGACTAACTGCCAATGACTAGGTTACTTAAATTCCTTTTTAGATGCTTGTTGGACTAGATAATCCTATGAGTTCTTTCCAACTTTAAGATTATATAATTTCAGTTTCTGACCACATCACACTCTCTACTGTGGTTGAAAGAATAAAATTTTGATCAGTCATCTATTAAAGGTTTTTGTGGTCAGAGCCTTGAACAGATTTGTCCTGGATAATTAATTCAACTTTGTTTCTTTTTAACTAAATAGGCTAAATCAACAAGTTACTTTGCACTAGGGATAGATATGCCCAGGAAGCTGGATGATAAATGTGGAATGGGCCCATAAATGCAAGAACTGCAATTTACCCTAAACCTCTTATCTATATAGTTCAGATCAACATGTAAGACAGAATGGTGCAGAGGAGAGAGCCCAGACCTGGGACTCAACCCCTTCTGGTTTCAACTCTGCTACTTCATTGCTATATAAACATGGACATATCATTTCTCATTCTTGGGCTCCAATTTTTTCTTCTGTAAGATCAGTGAATTGGATGAGATGCTGCCTCTCAACTCTAAGATTCTGTGATTTAGTCAAATAACACAAAAAAAATGTACTTGAATTAGAATCACTGAATTTGAGATTTAGAGAAACCTCAGCAACTTTGTATTCTAACCCACCCCAAAGGAATCCCCACAATATTATATCTGACCCACGGTCCTCCAGCCTTTGTTTGAAGCCTTCCAATGAGGGAGAATCTACATCCTCCCAAGGCTACCCATTCTACTTTGAGATAGCTTGAATTAATAAGGAATTTTTCCTGACATTAAGCCTTCAAAAATCCTATCTCATTGAACATGAATGAGTAAGGTAGGAGGCCTAGAAGGTTTGTGGTAGCAATAAATAGGATAAGGGTTATAAGTATAAGGGCTCATGTTCAACCCAGATTATTATGTATTGTTATTATTTGCTTGGTAATGAGTCAGATAAGTCAAATTTGTAGGATTTGGATTCAATTGGGGAGTCAACGTTTAGGTGTTGTGAAAATAAGACAAGGGAAAATTATGATAACGGGTAGGGTAGAGATGCCTATAATAGTAGGGCAGATGAAAGGGGCAAATAGATTTTCGTTCATTTTTTCTCTCAGGGGAACGAAATTTCTGGGAGTTTGAGGATTTCTTCTGGAGGATAAATGTAGATTATTTCAATACCGATGAGTTGTAGTTGGAATAAGCAGATAATATTAATGATGGTTAGGCCGGCAACGTGAAATCATGCTGATGTTTCTAATTGAGGCATGGCTTTGAGGAGGTGTCAAACTCTGCTAATACTTAAGTACTAGGATGTTTAGAAAATTTAATGAAAGAACACCTATTAAAGAGTTCTAAAAAACATAGAGTGCCAATAGTCCATTCAGCATAGCTCTTAAACCACAAAGTTAATCATCTTTATCAAGGGCCCAGATCTACCATAGATGATAGTTTGGCACATTACAGTTACCTTAAAGTTGTATTAATTTAACAGACAACATTTTCTAAAGTTTTCATAGGTTATTACCTACCAAGTACTTTTAAAAGGGTCTGCTCCAACCTAAAACAAGTAGGAAAAAAGAAAAGTTGAAATTGAAAGAAAACAAAAGTGACCCATTACATATGGTAGTAATGGTGGAGCTTCCTGTGTGCAGATAGCCAGTTAACAAATATTTATTAAGTGCTAATTTAATAACTCAATAACTTCAGGCACTACGCTAAGTACTAGAGAGACAAAGAAAGGCAAAAGACAGTTCCTGCACTCAAGGAATTCAGGGTTTAATGGGAGAGACAATATACAAACAATTATGTATAAACTCGATAGATTGATAGGTAGGTAGATTGATAATTAAATAAGAAGAGAGAGAGAGAGAAAATCATATACATATATGAATTGGAAATAATTTCAAAAAGAAAGCACTAGCATTAGGGTAATTATTAAGATGTGAAGAAAATGGGATTTTAGCTAGATTTGAAGGACATTAAATAAACCAAAAATTTGAGATGAGGAAGGAGTGCATTCCATAGGGAAAATATTAGGATTCAGAAAATGGAGTATTTTGTTTGAGAACAGCAAAGAGATCAGTGTATTGGATCATGGGGATAGGAAAGAGGGAGGCAAGATCTATGAAGACAAGAAAGTTTAGGAGGGGTCCATATTCAATTCCAAGCTGAGAATTTTATAGATGATTCTAGGTGAGCCACTGGAATTTATTGAATGGGGGTATCAAGATCAGATCTGTGTTTTAAGACATTTTAATAGCCGAGTGGAGGATGAACTATATAGGAATGCGGGAGAGGTTCTACCTTTCTTTCCCTGAGCTCAGACCACTTATGTTACACACCCTGTTACTAATTTCCTTCTGCGACTTTACATGGGTCACTTCCCTTTTCTGATCATTAACCTCTTCATTTATGAAAATGACTACTGGATAACATCTAAAGTTGCTTCTAGTTCAAAAATTCTGTGGTTCCATGAGTCTAAAAAATCTTTCAGTTCTATTATTCTATGGTTCTAGGATTCTAAGGACTTTTCTAGCTCTGATATTCCATGTTTTATGGTTCTAAAGATGTTTCTGATGGTCTGTTGAATTCACATTCTCTTCCAACTCTGACATGATGGCTCCAAGATTCTAAGGTTTCTCTGAGCTCTGGATGTTTATGATTCTAAAATGCATCCTAGCTCTGACCTTTCTGGTTCTAAGGTCACCTGAGATTAGAAGCTATCATGGGCCTCTTGGTTGATTTTAGTCTCTTTTTAGAGCACAATAATTGTGAGCCTTCTCAGGAAACGTGCTGTATAAAACAGCACATCAGCTGTTTCTCTGATGAGGGGCTATGGATGTTTTCAAGTCCCAAAGTGCCCAAGCATCCTCTAACCACGGTACTCCAAAGCTAGGTCTTCAATTTACTAATTATTGAACTTTTCTGCTTCTCTCCTCAACAGGCCCCCCCTCTCAGCGCCAGGTGCAGAATGGACCTTCTCCTGATGAGATGGAAGTCCAGAGAAGGTAACCTGTTCTACCCTGCCTGGATGGGCTGGCTCAATGACCTGATTACCAGTCACTCTAGCACTGAGGCAGTTGTGCAACTGGAACCTGGAAGTGATAGGGTGACAGGGAGTCAGGGCTTGTTCAGTTATGTCTGTCTTCATGATCTCATGTGGAGTTTTCTTGGCAGAGATACTGGAATGAAGGTTTGCCATTTCCTTCTCCAGTTCATTTTACAGACAAGGAAACTGAGGCAAACTAAGTCAAATTATTTGTCCAGGTCACCCAACTAGTAATTATTTGAGGTCAGATTTGAACTTCCTGATTCCAGGCCCCATCTAGTTGTCCCTAATTTCAGGCTCTACCTTCTCAAGTACCTCATCTGTAAAAGAGTTATTGTGACTTGTAGAGACCATTTTCTTTGGTTATAGTTATATATATTTTGGACTAGAGTGAAGGTTTTGTTAGTATAAAGCATTCCTGATGAGCAAACACCTTCTACCAATGAAATTCAGTATCTGTTCTGTGACTTAAAATTATCTCAGATGTTGAATGAATAAGTGACTTGCCCAATATCACACAAATACGATGTGCCAAATATAGAACTTCCCTTGTTCCATCTTTAATCTCTAGATTGAGAAACCTAATAAATAGTCTTCCTTTTTCTGAGACTTGATTCTATCTAATACAGCAGGATTTTTCAAATTCTACTGCCAGGAATCCTGAAACACATGAGTCTATTTGTTATAAATGAACCTAGCATTGTTTGTGGGCAGCCAGGTGGCTCACTAGATAGAGCGCCAAGTCTGGAGTCAGGAAGACTTGAGTTCAGACACTTACTGTGTGATCTGGGACAAGAACTTTAACTTATGTTTGCCTTAATCCACTGTAGAATGAAATGGCAAACCACTCCAGTAAGCCTGTTCGAAGGATTTGGACATGGCTGAACAGCAAGATTATTTGTTACTATGCATTAAAAAAAATAGTGTTAGAGTTTTGTTTGAACTGACAGAAATGTTTGAGAATCCTTTCCTGTACCCCACTGCTTCTAATTGTATTAGAGACTTAAATGCAATAGAATTAATAGAATATAGTGGAAAGAACAGGTTATAACTATTTTGCTGTATGAACAAGGAACTTCAACCCCCTAAACCTCCTGTGAAAATGGGGGCATTGAATTAGGTACTAAGGGTCCTTCCCAGTTCTAATGTTCTGTCGTTGACTTTCTGTCAGGACTCATTATTAGCAAGTACTATTAGTACTAACAAAACTCACATTTCTATAATATATTAAACTTTGGAAAGCACTTTTCCCCTCAAAGGGGGAGGAACCAAGGCTTTGAGAAGTAAAGTGTCTTGCCGTTGAATACATAGCTTACAAGTATCTCAGATTCATAAGTGGGTCTCCTGCCATCAAGCCCCATATTATCTCAAGTCTTGCCACTTCTATTGGAAGGCAGAGATAGAACCTTTTATTTTTCCCCCATTCTTAAGTCTCCCTGCCTATCACAGACATAATATTTATTGAATTAATGGATATGTGAAAGAATAGATGAAGTCATAACTCTGGAGTATGTGTAACTACATGCAGCCCAGATTATAGCCACCTAAATCTATATGCCAAGTGACTAAATATAGGTCAATATGACAAGAATTCTTTGTGTTTATGAGTGCTTTCAGGAGACCTAAGTTCTGACTATGGATTCTACACTAACATTCTATGAAATCTTAAGAAAAGTCATTTAATTTGTGCTTCAGTTTCCCATCCTAGCTGCATCACAAAACTGATACAGACCTTTCTGATGATGAATGTGGAAGTACTAGAAAGAATAAAGCTTTATACAAGCTATTTCCATTATTGTTCTGTGTATTCAACTATTTACCCAGTTTCCTCATCTAGAGAGGAAGTTATCTATAGGTTTTTCAAAGTGAAAGAATTAGGTGTTCTCCCCTCAGCACTGACAGATGGAAGATTTTCATATGTACAAATCAGGCCTAAATACTACTTGTGATATCCTCTACCAAACATGATAACTGAGTGATTTATTTATCTTACTGAACAAACACAATAATGCTGTGAGATAGGTGTGTCAAAATTAACCAATTATTTTGACATTTTTAATGAGCTCAGCCTCCCTTTCCAAATAGCCACAGGCTGAGGATGCATTTAAGGGTAGTATTTTTAAGTTTAAAAAAAAAGTTTAGAGGGAGCAAGAATCCTTCTCTCAGAGTCACCTTGTCTCTGCCACTGACCTGCCACAATTAAAACCAAATGTCTCTTATGAAGAATTAGTCATTTTTCTGTCATGTACAACTCTTCATGATCTTTTAGGGGCTTTCTTGGCAAAGATACTGGAGTGCTTTACCACTTTCTCCTCCAGCTCATTTTACAGATGAGGAAACTGAGACAAACGGGGTTAGTAACTTACTCAGGATCACACAGCTGATAAGTGTCTGAAGCCAGATTTGGACTTGGAAGAGGAATCTTCCTGACTCCAAGCCCAGCACTGTATCTACTGTGTTGCCTGGCTGTCCTTATGAGGAACATGGCCCTCCATTTTGAAGAGGGACATTTCCAAGATTTGGAAGTAAAAATAATCATGGAAGTATGTACTATTTTTTTTTAATAATAGCTTTATATTTTCAAAATATATACAAAAATAGTGTTCAATATTCACCTTTGCAAAACCTTGTGTTCCAAATTTTTCTCCCTCTCTTCTCTCCCCTAGACAGCAAGTAATCCAATATATGTTAAACATGTACAGTTCTTCTATACATATTTCCAAAATTATCAGAAGCATATACATTTAAGAATTGAGAGAGGCAACTAGGTAGTGCAGTAAATAGTACACTGATCTTGGAGTCAGTTGGACCTGACTTCAAATTCTGCCTCAGACAGGGTCAACTGTGTGACCCTAAGTAAGTTACTAAATCCCTGTTTGCCTCAGTTTCCTTATCTGTAAAATGAGCTGGAGAAGAAAGTGGTAAACCATTTGAGTGAAACCTGAGAGGTTACATAAGGAGAAGGTGAAGAAAAGGGGGATGTGGCTATACTTGGAACCAAGTGACATGGAAACCTGGACAAGATAAGGCAAAAGGTTATCTCTTAGGACCCCAGTATCCCAGAAAGAAAGTCCATCCCTCCTCCATCACATTTGGGAGATGAGAACGACAGCTGGAGCATGGGCAGAGCATGATGTGAATAGGACCAGCCTTACCCTCCCTATGAAAAATCCCCTACAGGATCCCCAATAAGCCACTTCACAGTCTTTTTTTGATCACTTCCAGTAATCCTCTCTATCAAGGTAGTCCATTCCATTGTGTATTGTTGGGAATATCTTACTCTTCTGGGCATCTGAGTTATAATCCTGACTGCCATTGACTATGTGACTTTGAACACCTCTCTTCAGTCTCTGAGTCCTAATTTCTTCCTCTGGACAAAGATGGGATTGGGCTAGATGGTCTCAGAATTTTAGCACATGTGGACCTCAGAGACTTTGATCTACTCTGACCCTCTCATTTTACAAATGAGGAAACTGAGACCCCAAAATATTAAATAATTCCGTTTCACAAACTGGTGACTTCATCATGACTTCATCCTTATATGGTACAATCTGCATAGTAACTCCCTACACAGATGCAAGTCTGAAACATTTTATGAATGAGGAAACAATTCTAGAGTGACTCCCTTTGAGATCACATAGCAAATAAGTAGCAAAGCCAAAATTCAGACCCAGAATTCCTAGATGCTAAACTCCTTCTAGAATTCATCAGAATTATTTAATTCTGGATATGATAACTAGATTTCACTGCCAAAGACCTAGATCCTTTCACTTTCATTAAGCATACCAGCTGCATTTCTGACATGAGCACTATTTTTTGCTTTTTAGTGAATTTTGACTTTAATAAATAATAATAAAAATAAATACCATATCGAAAGAGCTGACAGCAAAGGGGGAAATTGTAGTGTGTTCTTGTGGTCGAAAGGCCCTCTAGTGGTATTTTCTAAATGCCAGGGCTCTTAAAGCAATGGAAAATCAAGAAAATTGTCAACCTGTGACCCTTCCCTCCTCCCTATTCTAGCCCATTGTTGAGAGTCAAGAAAAATTAAAGTAGCAAAAAACTTAGAGATTTTGTCTAGCCCCCTTGGTTTACAGATGAGGACACTGATCTTCAAAAAGAAGGAAATATGATTTGACCAGGCTCTTCTAGCCTTCAAGTGCCTTTTCCTCTACATGTCTAATGTGGTGGTTTTGTTTGGTTCCAGGATTTCATCACTGGGAACTCCCTAGTTAGTAACCCCTTTATATAGATGAAGACATACAACTATCTGTAGCTTCTAATCTTAGGGAGTGGCTTGAGATGGGAAAAGTTAAGTATCATAAGGACAAGCAAGGAACCAGCTGGAGAAGCCAGATTGTGTCTGACAGGAAGGCAGGAATAGTGAAGGGGTGAAAGAGTTAAAAGGACAGATCATTTCTTCTCTGCAAGGTCTTCTTGCTCCACCCTGTAATCGCCTAACTAGTACGTGACAGAGGGAAGACTTGAACTCAGGTGTTCCTGACTCACAGACCATCCTACCATCTATTATTCTAGTCTGCCTCTTATCTAATCTTGTCAATTAGGTGACACAACGAGTAGAGAAGCAGATCTTTCTTCTTAGTAAGAATCTGGAGTTCACAGACTATGTGATGAGCTATATTGGAGTTCACAGACTATGTGACGAGCTATATTGATGACTGTTTGCCTCAGTTGCTTATCTATAAAATGGAGAAGAAAATGGCAAACCACTCCAGTATTCTTGCTAAGGAAGTCCATGGGGTCTCACTGAGTCAGACATGACCCAAAACAACAGGACAACCCATTATTTCTCACTGATGAAGAAACCAAAACTCAGAGAGGTCAAGGGGTTCCCCCAGGATCACACAAGAAGTCTGGGACACAAGTAGGATTTGAATCAAGATACCACACACATAGCTTCAATTTAATCACAGGATATCAGAGCTAAGGGAAACCTTAGAAATCATCAGCTACAACTCTTACTTTATAAAAAGGAGGAAACTGAGACCCACAGAGACCAAGTGATTTCACGGCTATGCAGTATTAGTAATGGAGCTGAGACACAACTTCATTAACTTGTGTTGGACCAGGCTAGATTATTAAAAACAGCAGAACCTGAATCAGGATACCTGGGTCCTTTGGCTTGGCCATGATCTTAGCCAGATCCCTTCACTTCTTTGGGGACTAAGTCCCCTCCTCTGTGAAATAAGAACCTCTAAGGTCCTTCTAGATTTAACGTCTCAAATTCTAAAATTCTAAGGCTCCTCCCAATTCTGACATTCTGTTCTATGAGTTTAAGGACATTCTGTTTTTTGGTTTTCTCTAAGTTAGGTGGTACAGTGATAGAGCATCAGTCCTAGAATCAGGAACTCATCTTTCTGAGTTCTGGCCTGAGATACTTAATAGCTGGGTGATCCTAGGCAAGTCACTTAATCCTATTTGCTTCAGTTTCCTTCTCTGTAAAATGGGCTGAAAAAGGGAATGATAAACCATTCCACTATTCTTACCAAGAAAATCCCAAATGGGATCACAAAGAGTTGTACACGACTGAATAACAAAAATCGAAACTTAAATGACTAAGTCTTTTCCTTCATGTTCAGATGCTACTTCACATCTTCCTCCCCAAAATAATATCTTATTCAAGGTCACATAAAAAAGTGCTAGGACTGGGGCAGCTAGGTGGTACAGTGGAGAAAGCACCAGCCCTAAAGTCAGGAGGACCTAAGTTCAAATCTGACCTCAGACACTTAACACTTTCTAGCTGTGTGACCCGGGGCAAGTCACTTAACCCCAATTGCCTCAGCAACAACAACAACAACAACAACAAAAAGGAAAAAAAAAGTGCTAAAACTGAATGATTAAGTTCCTCTGGAATTTAAAAAAAAAAAAAAAGAAAAAGCTTGTAAATTAAAAGTAGCATAATGGAATCTTTATTGCATGGAGCTGATCCTGGGCTGTGTGAGTCTGTGCCTTGAGGAGGAAAAGCCATGGAAAAATCCTACCAAACTGGAAGTACTTCAAATACAGGCCTGGCGACAGCTGTTTCTCAGCTCTCGAAGACAGAGAGCTCACTCCTAGAATGGTGCCTTCTAGGTGACAAACTTTTTTTTATTCAAAGCAACTCATAAACTGTCTTTTATGGTTCAATGGAAAGGAAGCACCTGCATCTCATCTAGGTCATCCCTTCATTTTTATATAAGAGGAAACTAAGGCTTAAGGGGGTCAGGTCCCTTGTTCAAAGTCATATCAGGAGTCAGTGGGAGAGATGAGACTAGTACTTCATCAGCCATAAAGAAGAGGAAAATATGTGAATCAGAAGTTTTCTCCTTTATAAGATGAGAGGGTTAATGATGATGCTGACAGTGATGATAGCCAACAATTCTAGAGCATTTAAGGTTTGAAAAGCACTCTTTAGATATTACTTCATTTGCTGTTCACAACAACCCTAGCAGGAAAGAGCTATTATAATCCTCATTTTGCAGTTGTGGAAAATGAAGCAGATGGGTTAAGTGACTCACCCAGGGTTGTACAGCTCGTAAGTATCTAAAGCCACATTTGAACTCAGGTCTTCCTGGATCCAGGTCCAACATTTGTATTCATTGCCTAAAGGCTTGGACTTAGGTCTTTTGAAATATTGAAGAGTATCACTTAATGTTCTAGTGATGTTCGATAAATTACATAGTCCTTTCACATTTATCATCTCTTTTGATCAGTCCCAGAAGGACAGACAAATCTCCATTTGGCAAATAAAGAAACAAGATCCAAAGAGATGAAATGACTTGCTCAAGTCATTGAGCAAGAGCATTGAGCAAGTCACACAGCTAGTAAATTGTAGAGCTAACACTCAAACCAAGGGTTCATAGCCCTCAGTATAGTGGTTTTTCCCCCTCTATATTAAACTTCTTGAGAGACACTGGCAAGAAGACCTAGGTTCAAGTCCTGTCACTGACAAATACTGGCTGGGCAACGTCTCAGTGTCCTGGGAAAATCTCTAACTAACTGTAGGACAGTTGTCAATAGGCGAGTTTCTCACCAGGAATGTCCTATGCCAATGACATCAAGGATCCAAATCTCTTTCCCCACCAAAAATTTTTCTTAAATTTGAAAATTGAAATATATATTTAGGGGCAGCTAGGTGGTGCAGTGGACAGAGCACCAATCCTGAAGTCAGGAGGCTCTGAGTTCAAATCTGGCCTCAGACACTTAACACTTCCTAACTTTGTGACCCAGGGCAAGTCACTTAACCCCAATTGCCCTCTGCTAACTCCCCAAAAAAGAAACAGATGTTTAGTATTCATGTTCTCCTTTGTGGGCTGTGGTTGGAAGGACCTCAGAAATCATCTAGTTCCCAACACCCACATTTTAGAGATAAAAGGAAGGGAAAGACTTAAGGATTTGAAATAATCTCCTTTGTCCAAGACCACTTAGAGCAGAAATGGCAGAGCTGGGATTCACACCCATTTGGGATTCACTGGCTCCAAGGCCAGTGCTTTTTTTTTTTTTTTTTTTTTTTTTTTTTTTTTTAAACCATGCTAGGCCCTCCTACCCTATATACACACTATATTCAAGTCTCTGTCTATGTGGACATAAAAATAAATATGTGGATGCTATGTAGTAAGCAGTAGTGAGGAGGTGATGGGTTTGGACAGGAAAAGGACACAAACCTGAACTGCTCCCTTTCTTTCAGGCAAGTGATGGAACAACAGCAACAGCGACAGGAGTCCTTGGAGAGAAGAACCTCAACTCCAGGTGAGGAAGGGCTGGAATTATGGAGATATCATCCATCGATACTTTGCCCTGGCCTCTTCCCTCTCATTGGGACTTGATTTTAAAAAAGCAAAAAGAAGTTAAAAAAAGAATTGTGAAAGGATAGAAAGCACTAGATTTGGATCCTGCTATTTCTACCTTTAAGTCTCAGTTTTTTTTCTTCTGGAATAGATGATCTCTGAGATCTCTTCCACCTCTACAAGTCTATGATTTCAGTAGAGCCTCCTTGTAAAGAAGCTTCCATGGGTTTTTTCAAAGTTTAGAGGGAAGCAGATAGGAAGAAACAGAGATCAATCAGTCAGGTCCCTGCCATATTGACCTTTAGAGGAGAGACTCACCTTAAGGGGCACATCCTACCAGAAGCTTCCTCAGTTTGCCCTTGGCCACAAAAACAACTCTCCTCCAAGCTCCAAGGCACACAGCTTCTCATCCTTATACCCAGTGCTTAATGTAAACCTCATGGCAGTGGTCCTTGTCTACACTATAGCCTCTACAGTACACATCAACTACATATATTAGCACCCCAACTAGAATAATTTGAAGGGAAGGACTCATGTGTTCATTCTATCTTAGACCAAGCTCTCATTGTCTTTTGCTAGCTTTTTGTAATAGCTTCCTAAACCAGCTTCTTTTCTTTCTCCCATCCTATATATGTTGTCAGTCATGTCTCTCTCTTGCTCAAAAACTTTCAATGGCTCTTTTACACACACACACACACACACACACACACACACACACAAAATCCTTTCTATTTATGCTAGCATGGAAAGCTTTTTATGATCTGACTCCAACCTCCTGCTTTTGCTGTTTTATGTTCTTCTGGCCCTTCTTCACATATGCTCCCACTCTAAGGGATCCAAGGTATCCAGATTTCATACTTTCCACTTTCTATACCTTTGTTCCTATTGGTGCTTTTGCCTAAAATTCCCTTCCCTTGGGAACTAAGTCTTATGAAATCCAAACATCCTTCAATGTCAAGATCAAAGATTATCTCCTCCCTGAAGTTTCTTCCTGATCTCTTCATCCAGAATCAATTAATCAACAAGAATTTATTAAACATATGCCCACAGGCACTATACTAGGTAATATCAAGATGAAAATCATTGTCACTGTCCACTATGGAAAACTCCCTCCTTTGAACTTCCCCAGTATTTCTCCCTTGAATCATCATGATTTGTGTATAAGTCTTTCTTCCCTTTCTCCTTCCTCCTTACAGGGATGTGAGCTTCCTGAAGTCATGCCCTATGTCTTATTCATTGATATCCATCACAGTATTCCATAGTAGGTGTTCAGAGCATGTTTGTTGATGGAGAGACATATTATGAACTTAAGAAGGCCTCCATCTTTACCCTCTGAGGAGAAGGGAAAACAAAGAATAAACAGGGAAAGTAATTGTGTCCCAGGCTTCTGGACATTGAAGTTTATTAAGGGGGAGGGAGGGAGATATAATTGGACATATGAATAAATGTTGATAAAAATCACTTCAAAGGAGAATGGGTTGAAGTGGGCAATAGTGGAGTAGTGCTCCTCTAGATCTGAGGGTCTTCATTCATGATGGTTGGGACTATATCTGTTCTTCAGTAACAGTTCTCAACTTTTTGTTCTCCTTTATACTCTTAAAAATTATTGAGGACTATTTAACAGAGCTTTTGTTTATGACTTAAATCTATTGCTATTCATGTTATTTAAAATTAAAATATCTTAGAATTATTTTGGGAAAATAGTTTTGTCCTTATGGACTACCTTAAAAGAATCTTGGTGACCCCAAAGGTCCCCAGATCATATTTTAAAAATTGTTCTTCTATAGGGTCCCCTTTCTGCCATTTTATATTCCTGAGGCCTTGTGATTTTGTGGTTAACAGAGAAGCCTAACTGATCCATTGAAGGTTTAGCAGGAAATTTACCTTCAATAGCGAGGCCCCAGTGACTGACTTTTCTGGGGAAAAAAGTGAGAGGAAACCAATAAAGTCAACTCTTGGTCATTCCAGAGAGTTGATCAATTGAATGTCCAGATTATTTAAATGTTCTTAATAGAAGAATGACCACATATATATTCTATGGAAATGACTTAGGAAAAGACTGGAAGATAGAAGAACCCAAGTTGAAATCTCACTTCTAATATTTATTAGCTAATTATTTACTTTCTATGAGTCTAGTTTCCTTGTCTTTAAAAGAGTTATAAAAAGGATTATCAGGAGGAAACTGCTTTATAGGAATAGGGAAGTTAGGTAGCACAGTAGTTACAGCAATAGCACTCGAGTTAGAATGACCTGAATTCAAATTCAACCTCATTTAGCTGTATGACCCTGGGCAAGTCACTTAACACCAATTGCTCCTAAAAAATAGACTTAAGACATATTCGTGTCTTTTATCATGTCTCTATTTTCAAATAATTCTATTTCAGTGAAGAACACAAAACTTAAGAATTTTACTAATTTACTAAACAGAATTCATTCAATTAAGATTCAGCATGTATGTAGGGTTAAGAGTCAGGATTCCTCAGTTTTCTCTGTCAGAGTACAATATTGAATAAGACACTTAAATTCTGTGGGTCTCAGTTTTCTTATGTATAATGATATTGAGCTAGATAATCTCTAGGTCCATCTCAACTCTAATGTAATGTGCCTTATAATTCTAAGGTCCTGCTAGCTTTGACATTCTGGATTTTGACACTCCTTCCAGCTATGATGATCTGTAGTTTCATAATAAAGCCCTTTACTATTGCAACATAGAAAGTTCTGATTTTAAGACTCTTTCCTCTTGTGACATTCTGTCTTTTATAATTGTAATGTTCCTTCCAGCTTTTGTCATCTACATTCTTTCATTCTTTCCATCTCTGATATTCTACAATTCTTTTATATAAATCATTTACCTTACCTCCAGATATCTTCATATCATAAGAAATCACTTGCTTTCTTAGGAATTTCTCTGCCTTTCTATCTCCATGTTCCAAATATTTTATATCATTATACTCAAGACCAAGTAACCAGCAACCACTGTCTACCAGAACCACCATTCTAGATACTTTGGACAGACACAAATCTAAAAAATACTTCATGGCATTTGAAATTAAAATATCAATTTTATTTCGAAAAAAATAGTTTTGTCCTTATGGACTACTACAAAGTGTCTTGGTGATCTACATCTTCTCACTTCCCACTGAATGTAACATTTTGGAACTTCTATGACTTCTCCACCATGCTCCTACATCAAGCACACACACTTCACACGTATCCCCCACCCCTTTAAGTTTCCTTTTGTGTGTTATCTTCCCTTATTTTATTGTAAGCTCTTTGAGAATAGGAGCTTTTTTTTTGGTCTTTTTTTTATTTGTATTCTCAGAGCTAGCCCAGTACTGGCATATAGCAGGCATGAAATAATATTTATAATTAACTTTTATTTACTATTACTCTTTCACTAAGGAGACATTATTGGAACAAACAATTTTAATTCACAGCCAACAACACGTAAGCAAGTTTATGATAGCTGGGAGACTGTGAGATAAGATGAATAGTCATATGAATTGAGACCCTTGATTTCTATGCTTATTAAAGGGGTGATTATGGGCAGGTCACATCTCTCTGCATCTATAAAATAAGGATAGATATACTTGGGCTATCTAACTTAGGGGTTGTTGGAAGGAGGTTGCTTTCTAAAATATGAAGGACTCATAAATGTTGTTGTTATTATGTTGTTATGTATATTGTTGTTGTTGTTATTAATATTATTACTATTATTATACTGTCCCTACACACTGAGAAAGAAGTGAAAAGCAAAGGAAAGATGGAGGAGGAAGGAAAAATCTCAGAATGCTTCTTAAAAGAGACTGCTCTTAAGATACCCTTCATTTCTCAGAAGGGAAGAGCCCTTTGACTTTCTAGGGTCTTTCCCAGAAATTCAGAGATGGGTAAGCCCTGATGAGAGGGGAAGCAGGATGGAGATATTGAAAGAGCTTTGCATTACTGACCAGTTATTGTTATGTTCCTAGGTCCCATCCTCCCCCCAGGACACCCTTCGTCCACAGCCACTGCCTCTATACCTTCAGGGGGGCCGCCTCCGCCGCCCCCACCACCAGTGCCCCCTCCACTCACAGGGGCAGCTCCACCACCACCACCACCACCACTTCCAGTCAGTGGAGTGCAAAGCGCCATCCATGACGATGCTTCAGTATCTGGACTTGCAGCAGCACTGGCAGGTGCAAAACTACGGAGAGTCCAGCGGGTGAGTCGGGGGACTTATGGGGCAAAAACCAGTCCTACCTGGTTCCTCCTTTTCCCATCTCCCTAAAAATTTTCCTAACGAACTTTCACAATAAGATGTAGTAAAAGAATATTAAATTAACTCACTGCAAGACCTTAGCAAGTCATTTCCCTTCAGTTTTCTCTTCTGCAAAATAGGTTGAACTAGAAAAGACACTGACTATGTTGTCAGAGAATCTGGATCTGAAACCCATTTATGTTATTCACTCTCTGTATAACCTCATACAGGTAACAACTTTTCTGTGACTCATCTTCCTTTTCTCTAAAATGGGGGATGAGATTAGGTGATCTCTGAGGGCCCTTTCAGCTCTGATATGCTGTGACTCTGTGAATGCTATCTATGAAGATGGCTGTCTATAATTCAGGGAAGGCTCCTGCTCCTTTCTGCTTATTTGTTTGTATTCTCCATCCTCTGCCCAGGAAATACTTGTCCCCTCTCCAGCATACCTGCACAGTTCAGTAGTCAACTGGCTGGACTAAGCTCTATTGTTCACTCTGTCTGGATCAAGTTCTATTGTTTACTCTGTCTGGACCAAGTTCTATTGTTCACCCTATCTCCAGCTTGCTGAATTTGGAATCAGGAAAACCGGGGTTGCTTCCTAGCTGCCTCAGACATTTTAACTGTGTGATTTAATTTCTCTAACTTCAGTTTCCTCATTTGTAAAATAAGGGGGTTGGATTTAATGATCACCAAACTCTACTTCAGCTTTAAATCTATGGTCTTATTAAGTCCCTTCCTCTCTTATGCAATGGATCAGTTGGATTGAGTGATCACTAACATTCATTCCAGTTTATGTTCTATGTTCTATGACTCTGAGGTCGCTTCTAACTCTAGAATTCCATGGTTTTGAGTGATCTAAGGTCCCCAATAATTTCTCTTGCCATTATTACCTCCTCTATTTTCTCCCTACCCCCATCCCCAAAATTCCTAGAGTATCATCTTCTCTGTCTTTAGCCAGAAGATGGCTCGGGGGTTTCCAGTCCCAGTGGAACTTCGAAGTCAGAAGCCAACCGGACAAGCAGTGGTGGCGGCGGCGGAGGTCTCATGGAGGAAATGAACAAACTGCTGGCCAAGAGGTTTGTGGGATCTTGGAAGTAGCCTCCCCTTCCATGGTACCCACACTCCAGCCCCATCCCTGGAGCAAGATGTACAGAATCTGTGACAGCTCTAGTAAGAGACAGGGCTGGAAAGGCAAGGGTCCTTGTGGGACCTCTTATTGCACCTTGTATACCTTATCCAGGAGAGCCTTAGCCCTGAAATATGGCATGAACCCAAGATGTGGCCACCCACTGAGGAAGCTTTGAGCTCAGAGAATCCTAATAGGGTGTGCTTATGCAGGAATTTAGAGTGATGGACATGCACTCTCTCTCTTTTCCTTTACCTAGGAGAAAAGCAGCATCCCAGACTGACAAGCCAGCAGATAGAAAGGAAGATGAAAGCCAAACCGTAAGCATTAACAATGGCTCCTATGGGGCTTCCATAATCCAATTTCATCCCACTGAACAAAAACAGAGGCAGTATGGTTTGCATAGGGGGAAAAAATCCCTAAATTGCTAAGTCGGGAAAACTAAGTTCTTCTAAGCCTTCTCAGTCCCACCTCTTCTTACTATTTGGGTAAAGTTAGACAAATCACTTTCTTCCTCTTCATCCTTCAGATGAATGCATTGAGTTAAAGTCCCTTCTCATGTTAAATTCTCAGTCCTACAACCTATTATATGGAATGTATGAGAAGTCAGACTATATCTTTCCAACTTCAAAGATACGCGATTTATTATATAAGTGTCTAGTATGAAGGCACCAGAAGAGATTCAAAGTTTGATTAAGACACAGTCCCTACCAAAAGACAGTTTTTAATGCAATGATTCAAAGGAGATGTTATGACTTAATCCAAGAGGCCCAGGAATAATGCAACATGAAGTCCAAGGGGAAAGAGAGCCCCAAAGAAATGACATTTTATTTGGACTTTTAAGAAAGCACAATGATGGTGTACTATTGAGCTATAAGAAATGAATAGAATGCTCTCAGGAAAATTTAGAAAGACTTCTATGAACTGATACAAAAGGAAATGTTATACTGTGTACAAAGTAACAGCAATATTGTAAGATGATGAACTGTGAATGACTTTGTTATTCTCAGAAATACAATGATCCAAGAGAAGTTTGAAGGACTTATGTTGAAAAATGCTATCCATATCCAAAGGAAAAACTAAGGGTGTCTGAATGTAGATTGAAGCATGCTTTTTTTTTAAACTTCCTTAATTTTTCTTGAGGGTTTTGGGTTTTTTTTTGGTTTATGTTTTCTTTTACCCTTGACTATTATGGAAACGTTTTGCATGATTACACATGTATAACTTACATTGAATTGCTTCTCAACGGGAGTACAAGGAGAAAGGGGGGAAAATTTGGAATTCAAAGTTTATAAAAACAATTGTTAAAAATTGGTTTTACATGTAACTGGGGGAAAATAAAATACTAAATTTAAAATTAAGAAATTTTTAAAAAGAAAGAAAGTACAGCGTATTCACAGCTAAGAAGCAGAAGGAAAAGAGAACGAAGAGCAGGCATTTCAGGTTGAGAGAACAGCATGAATGTGTAAGTTACTTGAAGATCCTAAAGGTGTCCAAAGGAATACTTTTCCTCTTAACAAAAGTGTCACAATAACGTAGTCTAATGGGAAATTGAAGGCCCAGCCTGCCATCTTGATCTCCATTTTGTTGAATTACGGCAGCCAGCCAAGTGAGTTAGTGTGAAGCTCTTGTGCTATCAGACTCTGTTAACCCTCTAGTTACTCTGGTTACCCTGTTTAATCTATTTAACTTTCTTGATTAACCCCTCCTGGGTTTCCAAGATCTCATGTTAACATAATTGTAACACTGGGAAAAGGGAAGCTTCCCTCAGCATAGAATTTAACAGTTTTGGAGAAATTGGCCTTAAGCTCCATCTCTGGAAATGTCTGAGGTGAGTCAATTAAGAATGAAGAGTAAAAGAACAATGTAGTACAGTGAAAAATCAAATCAACAAACATTTTTTAAAATGATTATCAAGTGTAAACAGAAGTACCTAGGTGGCTCAGGGGCGAGAGCACTAGGTCTGGAGTCAGAAAGACTTGAGTACAAATTTAGCCTTTGATACTTAGTAGCTATGAGATCCTGGGCAAATCACTTAACCCTGCTTGCCTTAATTCACTAGAGAAGAAAATGGCAAACTACACTAGTATCTTTGTCAAGAAAACTCCTTGCATACTATGGGCATTATGGTCACAAAGAGTTGGACATGACTGAATGACTAAACAATAAATGTATAGGACACTGGGCTAAGCACCAGAGATACAAAGAAAGGCAGAAAGATGGTCCTGCCCTCAAGGAATTCACAGTCTAGTAAAGGAAAAAACATAACAATTAGGTAGATATCACACATATTACAGATTTTGTAATATTATTTATTTTGTATTCGTATAAACAGAAAGATTCAGAAACAGAGACAGAGAGAGAAGGAAGATGGAAATTACTGTGAGATGGGAATACAATAGTAGATGAGAGAGAAAGACTTTTAGTATAGGTAGAATTTTACATGAGTCTTGAAGGAAGTCATTCCAGGCATGGAGGACACAGCAAATGCAAAGACACAGGAATATTTGATGAATTGCTGGTAAGCCTGTGGAGCTAACTGGTAGAGCACCTGAGGGAAGCAAGTGTGAAAGAAATAAATGGGTCAGATGATGAAGAACACTGCATTCAAAGTGTTCCATTCCATTTCTGCCATATGCTACTTCTAGGGAAAAAAAATCAAAAATTTTTTGATCTCCTTCTCTATGTTTCTGCTTCCTCATCTGTAAAATGAGGAGACTGCACTAGATAATGCTTCTTCCAGCTCTAAATCTGGGACATGATTTGATGATTTTGTTCAGTTGTGGATGACTAATGAGATCTTAGAAATGATTTGCCTAAGATCACATTGTGAATGGTAACAGAGACAAGACAGAAATTCAGACCCCTTAATTCCCAGAACAGTGCTGTGTCTAGGGTGCAAGGGTGCCCCTCTTAGATAATAGGATATTCAGAAAGGGCCAAAAGATCAGGTAAGAGCTTTAGCTCTGAAAGCATAGTTCCTGAAATAGCACGAAGTCCCCTTCCTCCTCAACTCTGCCCCCTCCTTCCAAAATCAGGGAGGAAGCTGAGAAACAAATAAAATGCAAAGTGTTCCTAGGAGTATATGATTACTCCAGGCAAATTTGGATCTCAAATGATGATTTGAAAGGGATCAGCAGGAGAGAAACTGTTTCTGGGGGTGGATCCATGACAAGGATCATGATTGATTAATTTTTATTTTCAAATTAAATTCAAATCAAATTTAATTTCAAATTCAGATTTTCAAATTTCAAACTTCTTTCCCTCTGGATTGCCTTTTGGAAGCCAGCTTCTCCTTCATAATCCAGACAGTATAGGAGTACTTCAAAGACAATTTATAGACTCTTTATCAGGTGATTCATGCTATCCTTGATACTGTGTCTGCAGTCACTAAGTGTTTGTTGGTGGCCCTCTCTTGATTATTAATGGTGCTGTTACCTGCTTTTATCCTCTAAGAAGGAGGGAAAGAAGGAAGGAAGGAGGGAAGAAAGAGAAGAGAGCAAGAAGAGAGAGAGACAGAGAGAAAGAGTTTCAAGTCAAATTCCACCTAATTGCACCAGGAGTACTTTCTCTATTAGTGTTTTCCCTTCTCCCCACTTTCTCTCTCTGTGTATGTATATGTGTATGTATGTAAAAATGTATATATTTAGAGGAATATTATATATGATATGCATAAATATATTACAAATATATAGAGAATTATATATTATTTATATTTTCACTTATAGTATATAAATATATAGAGAGAAGAAGAAACAGCATTTAAAATCCCTAAACATCAACATTCGTCAATACATAAATCACTGTTGTATTGAAATAATTATATATGTCAGTAAGCATGTATTAAGCCCTTACTGTGATTTGATCAAATGAGATAATACTTGAAAATTACTTAATACAATACCTGACACAAATTATTCTAAATAAATTCTTATTCCCTTCATTTACTCCTAAGTTCCAAGCAATCACTAAGGTCTCAGAGATATAAAATAAATAAATAAATAGATGAAAAAAGCTTCTGCCCTCAAGGAGCTTACATTCTTTTTTTTTTTTTTTTAATTAAAGCTTTTTATTTTCAAAACATATGCATAGATAAATTTTCAACATTGACCCTTGCAAAACCTTATGTTCCAAATTTTCCTCTCCTTCCCACTACCCCCCTCATTTAGATGGCAGGTAATTCAATATATGTTAAATAAATATGTTAAAATATATGTTAAATCCAAAATATGTGTGTATGTATATATAATATACATATATTATATATACATATATATTTTATAGTTATCTTGCTGCACAAGAAAAATCAAGTCAAAAAGGGGGAAAAAATGAGAAAGAAAACAAAATGCAAGCAAACAACAAAGAGTGAAAATGTTATGTTGTGATCCATACTCAGTCCCACAGTCCTCTCTCTCTGGGTGTAGATGGCTCTCTTCACAAGATCATTGGAATTGGCCTGAATCATCTCATTGTTGGAAAAAGTCACATCCATCAGAATTGATCATCATATAGTCTTGTTGCTGTATATAATGATCAAAGAGCTTACATTCTAATGAAAACTAAAACCTCATTCAGATTTTTACTTTGTGAGCATTTCTTAACCAAAGCAGATCATAGTTCTTTCAGGTCTTTTTCATCTTGATGTATTCTTGTTCATATGTTCCCATTCATGCTACATAGAGAACTAAAGGAACCAGCTTTATGAGGTCTCCCTGAGCTTTCCTTTGAATTGTAAATATACTACTTTCACTCCAGCTATTCATCTGTCATAAGGCAGCTAGGAAGTTGCAGTGGATAGAATACTAGACCTTTAAATTGTTGTTTTTTCCCAATTTCATGTAAAGATTAGCAACATTCATTTTTGTAAGATTTTGAGTTCAACATTTTTTTCCCTCTATTTCCCTAAGACTCCCTAGGCAAGCAATCTTAACTTGAGTTCAAATCCAACCTCAGATACTTACTAGCAAAGCTGCCTCGGTTTCCTTATCTATAAAGTGGTGTTAATAACTACACCAGTCTTAGAGGGTGGTTGTGAGTATGAGTTATCCTAATACATTGAAGACACTACATAAATGTTTATTCCTTTCTTGGTTCTTCTCACTATATAACTTAGTCATCTTTTCTGATCATACATATCCTCAATAATGTCATTTATAAAAGTCATTATGTTGCAGCTTTTATATACCCATATTAGACACAAACAGGGTACAGAATGTCCAATCCAAACACACATTTTATGTGTAAAAATGTTTATAGCAACTCTTTTTGTAGTGGCAAAGAATTGGAAAATGAATACCCATCAATTAAGGAATGACTGAATAAGCTATGGCTTATGAAAATAATGGAATATTATTGTTCCATAAAAATGATGAACAGATCAATTTT
The DNA here is from genome assembly GCF_902635505.1 of Sarcophilus harrisii. Lineage (NCBI taxonomy): Eukaryota > Metazoa > Chordata > Mammalia > Dasyuromorphia > Dasyuridae > Sarcophilus > Sarcophilus harrisii. The sequence goes on along the minus strand of NC_045427.1, from coordinate 361,258,877 downwards.
AGAAAAGCCTGGAAAGATTTATATGAACTGATGCTGAGTGAAGTAAGCAAAACCAGTAAAACATTGTACACAGCAACAAAAGATTGTGTGATCAGCTATTCTCAGCAATTTAGTGATCCAAGGCAGTTCCAATAAACTTTGGATGGAAAATGCCATTTGCATTCAGAGAGAAATACGGTAACTGAATGTGGATCCATGCATATATTTTCACCTTTTTTCTGTTTTTTTTTTCCTTTTGTTCTGATTTTTCTCTCACAACATGACTCATTTGGAAATGTGAAAAAAAAAAAATAAATGTGCATATATAACCTAAAAAATAAATTAATTAAAATTTTAAAAAAGCATTGAGTCTCAAATCTAGGATATGGGACTCAGTCCTTGAGGCAGTACTTCAGTTACTGAAACCATTAACTAATCACCAACTATGGGATATTGAGCAGTGGGGACTATACAATGGGACATGACATAGTTTGGATAAGATTCAGCCTTGCAATCTACAAACTGGGATTTGGATATTATTGAAAGAGGAAATGCCCTCTACCAATATAAGTACCTTCTCTGTAATTCATAGTTTTGAGAGCACCAAGATTACAACAATTACCATGGAATTGTTAGGACTTACCTAGGTTCACTACACCAATATGTGTCAAAGGAAAGTCTTGACAAAACCAAGTTGTTCCTGGGCTTGAGGCTGGCTGTCTATTATTGCACACTTCCTCATGGAAGGAAACACTCCTAAAGGTCTATAGGTATCATTTTTTCAGGTGATCAGAGAACCACCTGCTATTATTGTCCTTGACAAGACATCCAAAAGGTTCCGGACTCATATTATTCATTTGTATGACTAGTTAAGGCTGACAGCATTCAGGCACTGACAGGATGTCCTATATTTTGTTTACAGGAAGAATCTAGCACCTCGCCTTCCCCAGGGACCCGAGGGGCTGGACAGCCACCAAATGCCTCAGGTAAGCACAAACCTAGTTGACTGCAGAAACTTTTGTCCCAGATCAAACCCTGTATGTATTCTGTCTGATGGAGACTTTCATGAGAGAATCCAACTAAGAACTGATTCTCTCCTCAAGGAGGATTCTTTAAAAGCTCCAGAAGGGAAGGGTCTACATTATAAGAGGAATATTATATAATCATAATTTTCATTAGAATTTTAGATGTGAGGCGTTTTGACTCACTGAACATATAATCCCATCAAGGAGAAAGGAGCTCACAGCTTGAATCCAACTCACAAAATCACATGATCACAGAATGTTAAAACTAGAAGGTTCCTTAGAGGTCAGCTAATTCAACCCTATCATTTTATAAATAAGAAAACTAACAGCATTAGGAAATAAATGGTTTTCTACTCCTAAGAAGGAGTAGAGCCAGGATTTAAACCTGGTTTTTGACTCCAAAGCTCTATTCTTTCTGCCATGTTAAATTAATTTAATTTTGGTTTAAGTGTCATTGTTGCCTTTTGTTTTACCATCACATTTCCTTTCTTTTTTTAAAAAAAGTCAACAAATTTATTGGTATTGATTTTTAGAAAAATAAATTTTACCAAAAGAAAACAAATATATACAATGGGAAAAACATATATAAAAACATGAGACTATTTAAAATACATATTTAGGTTAGCTAATGCCTTTTTGATGATCCATAAAATTTAGCCCAATCTTCTCAAGGCAAGCCATATTATTGTAAAGGGACTGTTTAAGGATGATGGTTGAGTCAACAGCCATGACATATAGCTTGTTAACTTGTCTTTAAGGATAGTCTTACCTTCAATCCTCCAAACCACCACTGTGCCTACTGATTAAATGTTCTACTTCATGCTAATGAAGCTGTTCCTAATATACATTTAGTTTAAAAATTTATTAGCACTGGACTTTTAAATGAAACTAAATTTAGTACTCTAGTAACTTCAACTGAATTCTGTCAAGTTTTTGTTTTCTTCTGATAGGGAACTAGAGAGATGATCCAAGGCCTGTTATATTTCATGTTTATAGAGATTTCCCAATATAGAAACTCTTTCCCCCCACAAAGCCAAGCAATTTGTAAGTAACTTCAAATTCTAGAGAAATTCCTTGAGTCCTAAAAATTAAGTGATTTGTCCAAGATCCCTTAACTGGTTATACATCACACATTTTCAAATATATCCATCTCTCTCAACCAGCAAAACTTTACTTGGAATAAAGTGGTATATGATTTATTGTTCTGTTTTGTTTTTTTAAGTTGAGCAACCTAAGCAATACTGTATCTGAAAACAAAGACATCTTATATCCCCTATTGTGAAGGTTTTCTGGGGGCAGCCTTAGTTTCAGTTAAAATAAATAATTACTCCAAAATTGCAGCCAGCTGGTAAAAAATGCAAACGTTTATTTCTCCTTACAAATTAGCCCGGTTAGTTGAGGCCTATCTCTCTGCCTGGCTCCAAGAGATCTTGCAGCTTTGTCCCTGGCTTCTGCCTCTGCTTTCTTCAGCCTCCAGCCAGCACCAAGTTGGAAGATGCAATGAAATCTCTTGCCTTGAAGAGAGGGCTTGTAGACTTTCTTCCAGAGTATCCTCTGGCCCTGAGAGCTTCTTGCTTATATGCTGTGCACTGAGTACACACCCATCATTATATCACTGGGAAACCATTATTTGTTGTAGGATTAAATCAGTGCTAAACTAGATTTAACCATTGTTTCTATCAGTTCCACTTAGTACCTTGTTTCAAGTTCTGGCCCAAAATATCTCTTTCTAAGATCAAATCAACTCCAATGGCTTAACAGTTTGTAAAGATTCCAACACCCTATTACCTCTATTTGCCAATAAAAGAGGGGAAGAGCACTATTTCTTTTCTTTGAACCTAAGCTATTATAATTATTTTAATTCAGTTTTGATTTGGCTGGATGGTTCACTGACTCAGAGTCAGAAAGACCTTAACTCAAATCCAATTTCAGATACTAGTTGTGTGATCCTGGGCAAATCATTTAAGTTCTATCTGCCTTAGTTTCCTTATCTGTAAAGTGGGGTTAATAATAGCACCTACCTTTTAAGGTTGTTATGAGGATCATATGAGATAATAATTGTAAAGTGCTTAGCATAATTCCTGGCACATTGTAGGCACTTATTTTTTTTTTCCTTCTTTCCTACATTGTTCTTTTTTATTTGCATTGTGTCTACTTTATTAGTTCTGTTTACTTACCATGCATTAGTATATAAAAGTTTTCCTGTATTTCTCTGAATTCCTTATATTCACCATTTATTATACTGCAATAATATTTCATTACATTCATTTGCCATATTTACTCAAATCACTTCAGTTCAAATAGTACAAATGAGTTCCCACTGTGTTTCCAGTTCTTTGCTACAATAAAAAGCGGTATATATGGGAGTTTTCTATCTTTTGCTTTCTTGATCATTAACCTAACAGAGAGATCTCTGGATTGAAAAGTGTGGAAATTTTGTTATTTTTATTACATTGTTGTTCAGAACAGTTGGACAAATTCACAGTCCACTAATAATGCTTTAGTTTGCTAGTCTCCTCAAAGCTTCTATCACATTGATCATTTCCATTTTTGTCATCCTTACTAATTTTCTGGTTATGAAGTGAACTTTGAGTTATTCTCATTTGAATTTCTTTTACTACTAATGATTTGAAACTATTTTTCACATAGTTATTTGTAATTCTTTTTTTGAAAACTACATAATCTGTTTAATCTATATCAGATTGCTTGTTGACTTGGGGAAGGGATAGAGGGGGAAAAGGAGGAAAAAATTAGAACACAAGGTTTTGCAAAGGTGAATGTTGAAAACAAAATAATGTTTAAGAAAACAATCAAACAGAAAAAAAGAACTACAAGTTCATAGACTTTTATTACTCATCCATTGGTTATGGTTCTTGACTTTTTAATTTATGTTAATTGCCTATCTGCCACTGGAACAGCAGATCTTTATTAAGAGATAAATAATGTGAAAACTTTTTCACCCAATTCACATTTTCCCCTTTTACCCTGTGCAATAGAGGACTGACCAAGTGAGGAACAAGTTCTTAAGCACAATTGGGTTACTTGTGCAAATGTTTTGCAGTATCAATGGAAATTACTCCTTTAATTTTTTTATAATCTCCTCTATATTTCCTTCTTCCCCTAGACACACTTAATTGATTACATTTGATCATAATTAATTAATTGGCTAATCACACTTAATTAATCAAGGATATAGCCACCTATTTTGTGTTTTTTTAATGATACAACCTTTATGTTTAAGTCATGTATTCATATGAAAAGAAGCAGTATGATGATGATTATTCCTCCCTCACTTTTGTAGACAGTTTTATAAATGTATTTATTTAAGTCTTCATTGTGACTTGGTCTATTGACACCCTACAGATCCTGGGAAGAAGCCCTGGGAGAGAAGCAATTCTGTGGAGAAGCCCGTAGCCTCATTACTCTCCAGGTGAGCCATGAGCATCCTCAAGCCAGGGAGGGCCAGTTTGGGGTGGGGGTGAACAAGGGGTTTAGCAAACCTTGCTCCAATCCTATTTGTCTCATTCCCTTGCTCAGAACCCCGTCATCGGCGAAGAGCCCTGAAGCTAAGAGTCCCATTCAGTCACAGCCACACACTAGGTATCGAATAGCCCGTTCCATGTGTTTCACCACCCACCCCACCTATCCTCTGAGAGGTGGAGTTCTTCTTGTCTGCTGCCACCTAACTAACACCTCTTCCTTCCACTCCCAAATCTCTCCAGTGTCTGTCCTCTAACAGCTTGCTCTGGGAGGGTTATTCTCCATCTCTATTCTACATAAGACCTTTCTGGTGGGCAAGAATGGGTATGTCCACAAACATCTGGGTTTTCATAGAACATTAGAATCAAAAGGGGTGCAGCCCCTTCATAGGGGATTCAGAGGGGAAGGTGACTTACTGAAGTAAGATAATGGCTAAGGTTTCACCAGACCCAGGTATCCTGCCTCCTTTGGCTCCGTGCTGCTAGGAAAGGAAATACCGAAGTGAACTCTGGAAGGTATCTAAGTTACAGAGAAAGGGGTTGATATTGGGTCTCTCACTCATGCTTTCCAACTAGCCTGGTGTTCTCCCTTCTTTGCCTCTTTTTTGTCTTGGGTTTTTCTTGTACATTCTTCTCATTCCCAAATTCACCTTATTCAGCTGGAGGCAGCCAAGGTTGAAAAAAAGGGGTAGAAGAGAAAAAAAATCTTTGCTTTCAGAAGAAAATTTACAATGTTTACATGGGAAGTTACCCACAAAAATGATTCTGTTTCTGCATGTTCTTGTATATAAAACCTATTATTTATGGCTGCCCTTACAGTTTTAAATTTAAAGTCAAGATCTGCTTCCTCTGGAACCATGAGCACTGCTCCTGTTGGGGTCCTCAGTTTCCTCAGTAGTAAAAACTAAAGAAATTGGGCTGGATAACCAGAGGTCTTTTCCAGTTCTAGATTTATGATGTGGTTCCTGAAGAAGCTAGTACCCTAAAGCCACTGGGAATGGAAATTCAGGGTATATTTCTCCTAACTTGAATTCAAATTCCTCCTCTGTGTGACCATAGACGAGAGTATTAATCTCCATGAACCTCAGTTTCCTCATCTGTAAAGTAAGGAGAGAAAGGTGCTAGATGGTCTCTGAAATCCCTTTCAGGTCTAGATTTATGATCCTATGTCTAAAGTAGTCCTTTTATCCTTTCTTGATGAGATTAGGGAACCGATAGATAAGATTCAGAAAAAGAACTCTTGGAGCAGGAGTTTTTAATCTGGGACAAAAGAACTTGGTTAGAGGAGGGAAATTAACATTTTTTTCACTAACTTCCAATTGAAAATGAACATTTCCTTCAATTAAAAAAAATAACATTCTAAAAAGGATGGAATTTCAACAGACTGCCAAGGGGATCCATTTTGTAAACAGTAGTTAAGAACCCCCTGCCTCAGAGACTGTCTAGTTCAAATCTCTGGGACACCTAAGTGGTGCCATAGTGCACAAAGTGTTGGTCCAAAAACCTGGAAGCCTCCTCTTCCAGATTTCCAAGTCTGGGCTTAGACACTTATTAGCTGTGTGATGCTGGGCAGTCACTTAACTCTGTTTGCCTTAAGTTTCCTCAACTGTAAAATGAACTGGAGAAGGGCATGGCAAAAACACTTCAGTATCTTTGCCAATAACTCCAAATGGGGTCAGTCATACATGACTAAAAATGACTGAACAACCACAAAAGTTCAAACCTCTCATTTTACAGTCCCCAAAACTAAGGCCCAATATGGCCTTAGGATTGGCCCAGGAACATACAAATAAGGTCAGCAAAAATTATTACACCTTCTATTAAGCTATCAAAGGTGCTAAAAAGAAAAAAGAAAGCAGGATTCCTGTCCTCTTTGAGCTTCTAACTTTGGTAGAATCAGTGAGAGAAGAATAAAAGAAACTAGTGAGTAGTATATCCATTGTAGATCTGCATTTTAAGATCTTCAGAAAAAACTAGAAACTCAAATCTTAAAGGGTTCATCTAATCCAACCCACAAGAATCCTCCATTAATCAAGATTTTTTCCTATGATATATTCAACAAATAACCCTTTGCTCACAACTCTTTGCTGTGAGACCTTTAGTTTGAAAGGATTCCTTACTCCACTGGGCATTTTTGGACATCTCTAATGATTAGAACTTTTTTCTGTACACTGAGCCTAAATTTGCCTTTTGGCATTTCCTATCCATTGTTCTTATTTCAGATCTCGTGAATCAGGCATTGCAAGTCTGCTAGATCACTCTTTTACCAAAGAGCTATCTTTTTCCCTTTACAACCCCCATCCCTAACCTTCTCTTTCCCAACTATATATTCTTGTTTCCTTCAACACACCTCATGTTGCATTGTTTACCATACTGAATCCTCTTCTAAAAGCTCTCAGATCATCAGTATCTTCACTAACTGGGATAGAACTTGCAGTTAAGTGGTGCAATGGAAAAAGCACCAGCCTTGAAGTCAGGAGGACCTGAGTTCAAATGTGACCTCAGACACTTAACACTTCCTAGCTGTGTGACCTTGGACAAGTCACTTAACCCAATTATCTCAACCAAAAAAAAAAAGAAAGAAAAAAAAAGAACTTCCTTTACCCTGAAGGGTATGTCTTTTTCATTGTAGCATCTCAATGTAGATGGTTGGATTTTTTATTATTATTGTTGTTATTTTTCATCTGCTTTGTGACACTGTTGACACATATTGAACTTGGAGTTCACTAACACCCCACACCAAGCTTTTCCAACTGCTGTCTGATTCCATACAATTTTCCAGATCTTATAATTGAGCAATTGAACATTTATCCCTATTAAATTTCATCATAGCAAATTTGGCTGCTTATTATCTTTGGATCCTAACTCTTTATTCAGAGTGTTAACTATTCTTTCTGGTTTTGCAATAGATTTCATAAGCTTTCCATCACAATGGGGCAACATATATATATAAAGTGTTTTGCAAACCTTAAAACTCTTTGGGTTAGCTACTATTATCATTATTATTATTATCTAATCCCTCCATGCAGGTCATTGATAAAAATGTTAAACAGAACAGAATCAAGCTCAGGTTTTCATTCACTCCACTGACTTTGAACCACTAATTATTTAGGTCCAACTATGTGAGCAGTTTCAAGTCCACCTAATTCCCTTGTGATCTAGCCCTTATCTATAAGATTAGCATGGAATATATTGTCAAGTACTTAGCTAAAATCTAGGCAAACTATCTACATAATTTCCCTTATCTCAGTTTCGAATCCTCAACAAAAAAGAAATCAAGTTGGTTTCAGATGACTTTGACACACAATGTGACCTCTTTGTGATTATCACTTTTTTTTTCCCTAGATGTTCATTAACTATCCATTAACAATTTTTTTTAATTGTCAGAAAGTGAAGTCTTCTTTCCTTTTTGAAAATAAGTTATCTTAGGGAAAAAAATCAGTAAACTTCTCTGCCCCTACTGTCTAGCTCTACACAGCTATCTCTCTATCTGCTATCATACAGCTCCATCTTTCACGCTGTCCCATAGAGTGTTACCAAGGCCTGTCTCCAAAACATAAAAAACCTGAACCTATGCCCTGAGTCTCTTATGATCCACCCAGCCTTTTATCCAAGTCCCCATCTTACTCCTGACACCAGCACTAGAAATCATTCTATAGCTCTGGGATTTAGAAATAAAAGAGAGGATTCTGGGCAACATCAATGTGAATATTGTTTCTAGACTTCAGTAGGCACAGAGCCCTCATGAGATCCAGGTCTTATAGGTGAGTCCCAGAAAGAGAGAAAGAGAAAGGAAAAAAAGCAAAAAGTCTCAAGTTGGGGTAAGCAAGGAGATCTTCCTTGTCGTTCCAGGAAAGCGGGATTGAAAGCCAGATCCTTAATCCAAAACCAAACTCTTGATTTTTGCTAATTGTAATTAATATGAATTGTTAAATATTAGTAGTAATACTCTATTATTAATTATTTAATTTAATATATTATTAACATATAACTAATACATGTTAAATTATTAATATTAAATGCTCATTACTATTAGATATTAGTGATATGAGCTATTAGTAATTATTAAGTACCATCAGTGATTGAAATTACTATTAGTATTAACAGTAATATGTTATCAGTAATATTCATTACAATAGTAAGTAAGTAAGTAAGTAGGACAATAGTCCTAATAAGGACTAATAGCAATATTACTATGGGTAATGTATGATCCCATTTAGATTTTTCTCACGGCAGCCCTAGGAGGGAGATGGTATAAGTAATAGTATTCCCAATTTACAGATGAGGAAACTGATGCTGACCTGTGGGCAGAGCTGGTCAAACTCAGGTCCGTGGCTATAGTTCTATCACTATTCTGGGCTCATATCTGTACTCTGCCATTAACTAGCTATGGGACCACGGTAAAGCTATTAAGATTAGTGTGAACCAAAGCCTGGAGCTCTGAGCAGTCAGGACAAGGACAGGATGGTTTGGACCCCTTGACACTTAAAAAGCCAGCATTTGAGTTTCACGGGACTCGGGACAGTGCAGGTTGGACTGGCAGAAGGGTGTGTAGGTCCTGCACCTTGGCTGCCCACGTGTCATTAAGGGGTCCTTCGAAGGGGATCTTGGGGGAGTGAAGGTGCAAAGAGGGCCAATCCCTCGCTCCTGCTCTACCTCCTTCTCCCCTCCCCTTCCTAGGATGAAGCCTGCTGGTAGTGGCAATGAAGGTGCTCTAGATGCCTTAGATTTTGACCGGATGAAACAGGTAAGTGTCCTTTGCACTCACCCTCAAAAAGGGAGGGGAAAGAGGGAGAGGAAAAAAAGAAGGGGAGAGAGAGAAAGAATAATTTAGGAACCAGGACTCGCCCTGTTCCACCCACTGCCTGCTGCTGGCAAACCAGGCCTTGAGTCACTTATTACTCAGGAAGTAGACAAAGGAGAAGAGAGGAGTTCTTTTGTATAAATGTTATACAATCAACTTGTCACACCAAACCAAGAAATCCTCTCCATCCTGGGAACGTCCTTCCTCTTCAACATTCATTTGGCGACTCTTTTTGAAGCTGCCATTTAATTTGATTTTTTCTTTTCTTTTCTTTTTTTTGGGGGGGAGAGGAAGAGGGGGTAGAATGGGGAGGAAGGATGGATTAAAGAAAAAGGGCAAGAACTACTCTAGCCCTGGGATACTAATAATCCCTTAGGGAGACTCTGAACCCCCTTATCACCTAGATCTAGCCTGAGTCTTTCACAATTCCATAGAGACATTCCTCAGTTCTTTAGTCCTGAACCTCCAATCTTCAGTTGAAGGAAACAAAACCCAAACTGTCCCCAATACCAAGAGCTACTATTCTTTCGGGGGAAGTAGAGTGGGACAAAAAAATGAATGACCATATATTAACTTTGAGAGACTTTATTGTTGTTTTTTTCCCATCTTACACAGGAAATACTGGAGGAAGTGGTCAGGGAGCTACACAAAGTCAAAGAGGAAATCATTGATGGTAAGGACCCCAGGCAGGTCCTACTGAATAGAAATTGGGCCTCAGGTGAATAGGCTTGATCTGTTTCCTACAAAATCATATGGCAGGGTTTGGCCCATAAATGGGAAGAATCACAGACCTTGTGAGTGGGAAATCTTAAAACACAGAATGCTAAAAATAAAAGGAATGAATTCTTTGGGAATGGGAAAAGGGAAGATTGCAGAGGAAAAATCTGGTCAATATAAAAACAGATTAGTAAATGTATGTATACTACATTCTGTTTGGTAATATGTGTTTTTATATATGTGTATATATAATGTGTGTGTAGATAGATAATATACAGATACATAGTCCAAAAAGAAATGAAAGAGACTTCAGAATCAAAAGCTGAAAGGAATTTTTAAACCGAAACTCTCATAGATGGAAGAAACCTTAGAATTAAGAACTACAGGTCAGATATGGATCATAGAACATAGATAAGATCATAGTCTATAAGGTCTTAGAAGTAAGAGGGATGTTAAAATAATAGAATATCGAATGTCAGAGCTGGGAAAGATCTTAGAATTTAACTAATCCAGATTCCTCATTTTATACTTGAAGAAACTAAGAAATGAAGAGACTTTAAGGTTTAAAAAAAGAGGAGAATAGAAGCCCCATTATGGAGTTGTCCTTTGCTTAGAATTCTGAATATACAGGTCAACAGAATTAGCATGAAAACAAAAGGGTCAATCAATATATAATTTTTGAGTGCAAGCAGAAAGCCCCTACTCCAGAGGCTTACAGTCTGATTGAGGGAGGGTGTGCATATCAAAGAATAAGGATGCCTCCTCATTGAGTTCAATAAAGGTGAAATGAAATAAAAGGTGAAATTTGATTTTAAATGCCAAGTGGGTCCAGGGGAAAGCAAACTCTTATTTTGTAAATGAGGAAACTGAAAACCCAAATAAGGAAGTCATTTTCCCAAGTCCACATCAATAACTCCAGAAAGTCCAGGTATCCTAGCACTTCTCTAGTCAGTACTGGTCATTCCCCATATCAGCTTCCTTATAGCAGCCTCAGTAGGGCATGTTTCAGAAGGCAAAATTGGTAGGAGGAAAAAAAAAGGAGATCGGCACAATTCATTATGAAACCATATTCTATAGAAATCAGTTTGGGATACAGAGTAGACATTTAATGAATGCATATTGACTGATTGATTATAATACACCATGGAATTTTACCTGAGTCACATCTGCCCTTGTGGAGAAAAAAAAAATGATCAAGACTAAGGTAGAGCCAGGATGGTTGCCATCTGGAGTTATTTAGCCAAATCCTTCAGTCCATCAAAGAAAACCAATTCTATAGAAGCTGCATCCCTCTCTACTTCAGTGCCTGGAGTAGCTGGAGAAGCAGCTTGTAGCATTCCTAGGGGAAAGGATAGTGAGATGGGGGTCAAGACAATTTTACTGTGGTCTTGGCTCTCCTCCTTATTAGATGTGTGACTTTGAACAAGCCGTGTAACCTCTTTGCCTCAAATTTGCTCCTCTGAAAATGGGGAAAATCATTTCCTCCCTGCTTCCCACACAAAATGGTGGGAAAACAGATGTAAGAACTATACAAGTATGAGCTGAAAATATTTGTGTTTGAGTTTTTTTTTTTTGTTTGTAAGAAACTAGGGGATGATTGGCTTAAGGTATTTGGGACTATTAACACCATTATCACAGCTATTGAAACTATGGCTTATGCAGAAAAAAAAAGGGGGGGGGGAGGAATAGTTTGGAATGTCCCTTCTCTTTTTTTCTGCAATTCCCAAGGTGGATCCCTAAAGTTCATTCAGGTCCTGGGACTCAAAGGGGAAGAAAGACAAGAGAAGTAATGTTCACTGGCTTTGTTCAGATAGCAGACTCTGACTCAAAGAGTTAATAAGTGAAAAAGGGGAGAGGGAGAGATAGAGAATCCAGAGAGAAAAGAATCCACTAAAAGTGAACTATTAACTCTGCTCTCCGCACACCCACTATTCCTTCCCTTTTCTGTCCTGCCCCACCTTACCCTCCCCTGGCACCAACTGTATTAACAACAAACAAGGGGGTTGTTTTAAGCCCAGAGAGGTAGCTGAAGCTGTGTTTGATCAGCCTAAAGTTCTCTGACCCTGTGGCAGCTCTTGGGTTTCAGGGAGTACAGACAGAAGTCTCTCTGGGTTCTGTTCAAAAATTTTAATAGCTAGCATTTAAATAGGGCCTACAAGTGAAAAGAATGGACTAAATCTCTAAAACTTCTTCCAGTCTTGATCTTATAGCTTATGATTCTGAAGTTTCTTTTAGATCTAGAATAGCTCACATCAAGTTTGCCAAGTTTAAGCCCTTAAAGGGTCCAGTAAGGTAAGTAGTGCACTTATTCTCATTCCCATTTTTCATATGAGAAGACTTGAGTCTCAGATGATATGGTTTGTCCAAAGCCACTGAGCAAATCCGGATTCCCAGTCTGGTCCCCCTTCCCTGTACCCACTGGACTCTTTTATAACACCATCACCAAGACTCCTGGGGAAGCCTTTGCCCGCTTCTGAGACAATTTCTTCCTTTGTCCCTACAGCAATCCGGCAGGAGCTGAGCCGGATCAGCACGACATAGTGATGGGTCAGCCTCGAACTGGTCCCGGGGTTTCCAGCCTGGCCCAGGACTCTAGGAAGATTGAATCATCTCACGGGGCACCAAGGTGCTCCAAGGGCACTTCTCACCCCATCCCCTAACCCTACCCCATCCTCTCCTTCTTGGTCCAGAATCCCTTTTTATTAGCAGACTCAGCACACAGTGAAGCTTTGCTGTCTGAGATTCACTTCATTTAAAAAGTCTTAACCTAAAGGGGGAAAAAAAATTAAAAAAAAAAAAAAAAGGATCTGAAATTCCTGGATTTTCTCAAGCCCACCTGACACTGCCCATTCGGTTGTTTGTTGCCTTTTTTGTATTTTGTATTTGCTTATCTACGTGTAGGACGTTTCTTTTTAGTGGTAGAGAGGACAGCAGGAACCATTTGCTTCCTAAGTGACAGAAGGGCCCCGGGCCCAGCCATCAGCAGCTGAGGAGCATCTGCCAACAGTAAGGGGACAGTTGTCATGAGTGGGGGCCCCACCTGGAAACACAAAGGCAGAGGTGCTTGGGGCGTGGGATGAGTGGGTGGATTCCAGGGTCTCACAATATCCAAACGGTACGTCAGTGCGCCACAGTATCTGTGTTCATATGGGTAATAAACTGTTTCCTGTCCACCCAGAGCTCTGGCTCTCGGCGTCTTGGATTTGTCTCATCAACCATAAAAACATCAATATATATAATGGCAACGTCTCCCATTTGTACTGGACTCTTCCACCTGTTATTTCATTTCATCCTTACAAGGCCTTTGTAATGGAGGCAAGGGAGTCCCCTGTCTATTTAAGAGATAAGAAAATTGCTATGTTAACTTCTCTTTTTGTTTTTTTATCTCTTCCATGGTTTTTCCCTTTGGTTTTTCTCTCCCAACATGACTCATAAAAGCAATATTTATTAAAAATAAATAGTTTTAAAAAGAGATAAGAAAACTGAGATCCAGAGACAAGAATATAAGATTGTGAAAGTTAGAGAGGACCTTGGCCATCTTAGTCTAGACTAGCCCCCTAATCTTAAAGGAAACAATCTTAGGTCATACATACTGAGAATTAACAGTCAGGACTGAAACTCAAGACTCCCGATTCCCAATCCAGAATTTTTTCCACCATACCATATCTCTCTAGAAATAAAGGAAAGGGAAAAAAAAAAAAAAAACTTAATGTTTCTAATATATTTTTAAGGTCAATAAAATACATTCCCTCATGATAAACCTACCATCATTTATAGAAGTGTGGATTATGAGTTTAGAGGTCATCATCTCAAGAAAAAACAAACAACTTGCTATTATAAACTAGAACTTAATAACTGTTAGAAATCACGTCGTTTCATATGATAATTATTCCACTCCTGTGAAGTAAATGTCATTTTACAAATGAGGGAATTGAGACTGATAAAATGATTTTCACATCATCACACATTTACTTGGTTCCAGAATTCTTAAGCCAAGTCCATGGATAGATTTAGTGGTTCCCTGAACTTAGATGGGAAAGTGGAAAGAAGTACATCTTTATTTCAACATAAATGGTTTCCTTTGTAATTGTATGTTTTGTGTATTTAAAAACATCATTCTAAAAAAGAGTCCATAGGCTTTATCAGACAACCCAAGAAATCCATGATCCCAAAAGAGATTAATTAAGAAGCTCTATGTGTATTATCTCCCCCAATTTACAGAAGACTAAAGCTCAGAAACAGGAAGCAGCTTACCCGGAGTCAGTCAAACTAATTAAGTGTAGAACTAGGATTTGAACCCCTAGATCTGCCTGTGGGACAGGAAGTAGCTAGGTGGGATGGATAGAATACTGGGCTGGGAGTTTAAATCTTCCCGAGTTAAAATCCAGCCTTAGACACTTACTGGCTCTGGGACCCTGGGCAAGTCACTTAATCCTATTTGCCTCAGTTTCCTCATCTGGAAAATGAGTTGGAGGAGGAAATGGTAAACCATTCTTTGCCATGAAAGTCCCAAATGGGATCATGAAGGCATGACAAATGGCTTAAGAACAAAATATTCCTATTTCCAAGTCTGGGATTCTAGGTCAGAAGGGAACATTGACTGGGAATAAAGATGATCACAGAAGGTTTCCTAGGGGCAGAGCCATAAATAGGATGGAGCCCCATAAGCTTTGCCTAAGATGCCAAATTAATAGGGCTTGACAACACCTGCCATCTTGTAGCAGCCTAGCTACCTTAGGGTTCATCATCTAGACAGTATTCATGATGAGCTAACCTAGCATGTGGTGGGCTGAATTCTATTCCTCCCCTGTTCAGTTCCTGAGTAGGAATGAACTGAACAGTCTCAATGATACCCTCACTCTACCTGAGGGTGCACTTCCCCCTGCTTATCCAGTTTGTGGCTTCCAGGACTTGTCCTGAGTAGTTATTCTTCTGCATCATGACTTTGCCCAGCATAGTTTTGCTATATTGCGAGTAAGCGTAAGAAATTAAATGGAAATTTTGGGTGAGTTTTGTGATAACTACAGATGATACTGGAAGGCCAGCAAACAATAAACAAAAAGTTTAGAAACTTAAAAATGCATAAAATGTATTTATAATATTGCATAAAACCAGCACCCATAAAAGAAAAAATATGCAGACTTTTCTGGTACAAAGAGAGAACCTAAAAGTTAGAAATTTTCCAGATTGCAGAAGATGCCATGCCCTTAATCCTACATGTGGAAGAGAGAACTGTATAAAGATTCCTAGAAATACCTTTGGTTGGAACTAACACTTCAAAGATTATAGAAGTGGATTTTGTTGGGGGGGGGGGGGGGTTCACTCTCAATACCAAGCACAGAATGGTTCCAAGGAATCCTGTCTTCCTTATTTGAGTCTCTGACAAATAGGCTATTAAACATTACTTAGAGGTCTGACCCAGCTACAGATTCCTACAAAAGACTTTTCAGTCTAGATAAATGTTCCCTATAAGGATGGGTCCTTGTGGGCTAAATAGCCATTGTGACCCCCCTGAAAAGGGGGGGGGGTCTATCTTTCTATCCAAAGCCCATTGAAACAGCTAAATGGTATAACAGATGCATAGGATCACTTAAGACCTGAGTTCAAATTTGACTTCCAGATAAGCTATTAACCTTAAGAAAATCAGTTAACTTCTGCCTCAGTTTCCTTAATGTAAAATGGGAATCAAAATAAATCCTACCTCCAAGGGACTTTATGAGGACCAAACAAGATAATATTGGTAAAGCTTTTAGCATAGTGCCTGCCACACAATAAGTATTTAATAAATGCTTATTTCTATCCTTTCTTCCCTCAGTTAGATAAAACCTGCCTTTTCTTTATTCCTGGGATCATGTGAGGTTTGATTCTATAAGAAAGAGCTATTTGGAAAAGAATGTGAATCATACCTGACAAGGACCATGCCATATCTCCTTTTACTTATTCTTACTTTTATTACTATTATTAGTAAATAGTACTTAGTAATACTATTTACTAATAATATACTGTATATTAATATATACTAATTACTAAACCCTCTTATTTTTTATTATTTGGGAGAGAGAAGAAAGGCAGTTGAAAATATTTGTCCAGTTTCTAAAACCAAATTCAAATTCAGGTCCTCCTCATTCCCCTACTCTTTCCACTGCACCACCTAGCTGCCTCCTATTCTATTACTTTTATTCTTTTATTACTTTTAGAAAGATTCTTGGTGGTTCCTGTTTCTTCTATCCCTAAATAAGAATTTCCCAGTAACTCCCTATCTGAAATGATTATCCATAGAACACAGAATGCCAGATTTGCAAGAGATCTTAAATCAACTGGTCCAATTTCCTCTAAAGAGGGACTAAGTTAGGAAGAGGAGAAATAATTTGTCCAAGGCAAGAGAGGCAGTTGAATCCAAAATGCCTAAACCACCCTCCCAAAAAGTGTGATTTTTCATAACACCAGATATCATCATCATAGCATTTATATGGCATTCTAAAATTTGTGAAGCACTTTACATAATCATCTCATTTAATTCTAACACTTGTTACCGTTTGTCTTTCATTTTCCAAGGAAGATCAATGACAATAAGGATGTCTATCCTTGCTCATGAACCCTGGGAGATAGTTGCTTATCCCCATTTTATAGATGAAAAACCTGAGGCAAAAAAAGACTCAACAATTTGCCCAAGATCATACTAATGAGTGTCTGTTGCAAAATTGAAGTCTTGTCTTTCTGATTTCAAATTTGGTACTTTCTCCAGCTGCCTATCTCCCCCCCCACACACACACTATTGTTCTGTTATGTCCCACCTCACTTTTTTTCCACCACCAACAATACTCCTATTAAAGGAAATCTTTTTTTTCCCTCAGCTCTTTAGTGTCAGCTACCTTTCCCAATGGAAAGGGAAAGTTAAGTCATGATAATAGCACCCAAACATTGGAATAGCATCTTATTTTGCAAAGATGACATGAGTGAACTAGAATTTTCTTTCTCTAAATCCCACATTCTTTTAACTACTAATTCAAACTAGGAATGTAATGGGGTATTCAGAGGGATGCTCATTCACCTTTGTGTCTACTTGTCACTCAGTTCTCACTTGGGGTTCCAAGAAGCTGTAGCACATACAGAAATCATACCCAAGAATGGAGTAATCCGAGGGTGAGAGTTACCCAGAAGTTTCCATCCTATTGGCGCATTCGGGGAATGTCTTCCCCAAGGCTCCAGAGTTCTCTGAGTGGAGCGGGCAGAGGAGAACAATTTGCTTCAATGGCCTGTGAAGGTGACTAGAGGAGGCACCTAGGTCAGACAAAGATGCATCTACTGCATCCTTGGTCATGGACAGTCCCTGGGACTTTTATCCTGCTCTGGATTCAGAAGACTCTAGAAGAGGAAGCAAGGCTGTTAACATTGTGTAACTCTGTTTCCCTTAAATCCAATTTACACACAAATCACCACCCATGATGTCACTAGATCTCTTCAAAAATGAAGGACCAATAAAGCCGAGATCTCAGTGTTATCAGTCTAATCCCTGGTCCAGGGCTTCAGAGCCTGGGGAAAACTATTTAAATATAAAAGAAAGTTAACAGTGGTAGGATTTCTAGGTAATCTAAGGATAGAGTCTGGGAGATGGGAGACTGGAAACAGGAACACACACTAGCTGGTTCAGAATAAAGCCTGCCCCACTCTCCCTAGGGGCCCAATACTGCAACACCAGGACTGATGAAAAGCGACTAGAGCTATAAGGAAGTGGGGTGATGGTAAATGGTTAACATCCAGCTATCCAAAAAGCAGGATTTTAAATTTAATCTGCTCTGCTAACATTTTCTCCACCATCTTTCTTGTTGTTCAGAAGTTTTAAGTCATGTCTGACTCCAACTCTTCACGGTCCCATTTGGGGTTTTCTTGGCAGAGAGTGAGTTGCCATTTCCTTTTCCAGATTATTTTACAGATAAGTAAACTGAGGTAAACAGGACTAAGTGGCTTGCCCAGGATCATCTGGCTAGTAAATGTCTGAAGCCAGACTTGAATTCAGGTCTTCCTGACTCCAAGCCTGGTACTTTATCCACTGTGCCATCCGGTTGCCCTTAAGATTATTTTGACAGCTGAGTCGGGGATGGGATTAAATGGGGAAGAGACTTGAGGCAGAGGGATCAAGCAGCAGGCTATTATAATCGTCTAGACATGAGGAGATGAAGGCCTGCACCTGGATGGCAGCAATTAAAAGAGAGGAAAAAAGGCATATAACCAAGATGATCAACAGAACTTGGAAGTAGATAGGATGCTGGGGAACACGAGAGAATGAGGGATCCGCTAGGTTTTAAGTCAGGATGACTAGGAGGGTGATAATACCCTCAAGAAGAGGGAAGAGGACAGTTTAGAGGGAAAAGAGGAGATAAGTTTGTGACATGCTGAATCCAGATAGAGATAGCCAATAGGCTGTTGGAAATGTAAGACCTGACATCAGATAGGGCTAGATAAGTAAGACTGATCCTATTATCACTATTTATCATTGAATCCATGGCAGTTGATGAGATCACTAAACAAAAACATAGAAAAGAGAAGAGGATACAGGAGAGAGCCTCAAGGGACACCCATGGTTATTAGCCAAGGCCTAGAGAATGACCAGACCAAATGGAACAAGAAGGAACAATCAGATTGAAGGAGAACCAGGAGAGAGCAGTGCCTTCAAAACCTGGAAAGAAGAAAGTAATCAATTGTGTCAAAAGTTGCAGAGGGATCAAAAAGAATGAGAACTGAGAAAAGGCTATGGTGCATAGAGCTGGGAAAGAACATTAGAATATGTAATATTTGAACTGGAAGAGATCTTAAAATTAAAGAATGGAGTCAAATATTTTAAAGAATGGAGGTTAAAGCCACAAGGGGTCTTAAATATTCAGCCCTTTCTTATATAAGAATCCCCTCTACATACATTTCATTCATTGTTTAAACATTTCCAAATGATAGAAATAAGAGCCTCAAGATTCAATCTATTCAATTGCTGTATAGATCTAATTGTCTTTCTTCTATTGAGTTGAAATATTGAACTGGATTTTCCATCCCCTATTTCAAGAAAAACAACCAAACCTTTAAATATGTAAAGACAGTGATGTTTGTACCTCTCAAGTTTTCTCCAAACTCCCCACTTTTTCCATTTATTCTTACATAAGTAAGATAGATAATGTCTAAGGCAGTGAGGGAAGAATAGCAGCTGTCTGAGGATTACTGAGTCTTCAGAGGAGCAGTGCCCAGTATGGATGCTCAAATAACTGCCAGGAACTTTGTTCTTGGGTTGAATCAGAAGGAAGAGGAATGAATCAAATATGTGTTCCTGATTCTTCTGTCATGGGCTAATTGTCTGATTAGTGCTAGGTCATCCATTTGCATTTGGTGGAAAAGGTGAAACATGTGGCCTCCTTCTTCTAGATTTTTATGATCCTATAAGTAACAAATTCTTACACAAAACCCTCCTTATCTTTACTCCCATTCCAGTCTGAGATGTAGAGGAGAATTCCAGACCTGTAAAAGAACACAAGGACCATAACTGTTCAGTTTAGGTTGGAAACAAAGCCTCAAGACCATCCCCTCCTCATCCCATTCCCCTTTTTAAACATATTCCACAGGCATAGAAAGTCCAAGACTGGATTTAGTTATTTTGTTTTATTTTAAGTCTGGATATCTTTAAGAAATACAAGTTTCAAACATTGCATTTGTTTCTCACAGGACAACTCTGGTCAATGTCCTCATAGGTCAGATGAAGCATCCAGTGGAGTGGTCCATAGGCCAATTTGTAGATTTTTTCCCTACCCATTCATGGTTGGTAACCCTAAGAATGAGCTCCAAAAAAATTTGTTAAGTTGCTATGAAAAGCATAAAAGAGAACATATCAAACATGGAAGGGAGCTTGGATTCATGAATTGTAGAATGTTGGAGCCATAAGAATCGCTAGAATGTCAGTGCTGAAAAAGGCCTTAGAGATAATCCATTCGGATCATTTAATTTTATAAATGAGGAAACCTAAGATTCGATGAGGAAAAATGACTTGTTCAAGATCACACAAGGTTCTGGAGGCAGTATAGGAAATCAGACTCCAGCCTTTGACCCCAACACTCTTTCCACATCACCTTTCACTGGACTTAAAACAATCCCGTCCAGCGTTCCTTCACAGAAAAACTTGCCAGGAGACGCAATTTGAAGGGGTTAAAGTGCAAAGAAGCCTTTGTCCTAAGAAGTGGGCTGATATTTATGACCACTGAGCTACCAGAAGTGACCTAGTGTGGCGCCTCATCCACCAGCCTCAGGGTCCATAAGTTAAGTGATATGATATAAGCAGGTACAGGCACCCTAACTCAAACATGTTCTCCACTGAGTGCCTATTACATTGCCATCATTATAACTTCATTCCTTGGAGTCTTAAAAAAAGAAAAGCCCCTGTTCAATTAAAGATACTCCCAGGAAACAATGTGATGAAGTAGAAAAACATTGGCAAAGGATTGGCAAAGGTATATTGGTATCAGATCTACCAGACAAACAAGTTTAGTGCCTATATTCTCTTAAGCCTCAGTTTCTTCACCAAAAAAATGAGTACTAGATTATTTCTAAGGGCTATTCTCATCCTCTTCCCTCCAATGCCTCCGATATCCTGTACTGGATGAATCTAAGGTCCCCTTCCAAGCATTAATCTTCTGCTCCAGAGACCAGCTGTGACGTGTTCAGAAACAAGAAGCCAAAAGGCACTAGGAGAATGAAAATGTTGAAGAACCAGTTCTTCTGGATGGACCCAAATCTGCATGATGCAGAAAAATATTAATAATCCAAGAACAGCAAAAGAACCACCCTTGAGGTCCTTTAGCAAGAAGCTCCAGACCACCTCAGAGGAAAGTTACTGTCCTATCCCTTGTTCTCCTCCCTGCCACTTTCAGGATATTGGATCACAGAATTTAGAACCGGAAGGAACCATTGAGATCATCCATTTAGTCCAACTTTCTCAGACCAGCTCTGGTCCAGAACACAATAAAAGTAGTAGAATCAGCAATGAAACCCAGATCTTCTGAAACAAAATTAAAGTTCATTTGTAGCTAAATCAGTGCAAAGGGAGAATTCTGTTTTTCAGGACTGAAGCAAAAAGTTCAGCAGGTCATGGTATCTGGCCCCCTGCTCAGAATATAATGGCAGCTTCTAGGAGGCAGGATAGGCATAGGTGGGGTTTGTTGTTTCTGCTCTATTTAAACAAGAACACATTCCAATACTTTGACCATTTCAAAAAAAAAAA
Organism: Sarcophilus harrisii; assembly: GCF_902635505.1. Lineage (NCBI taxonomy): Eukaryota > Metazoa > Chordata > Mammalia > Dasyuromorphia > Dasyuridae > Sarcophilus > Sarcophilus harrisii. The sequence continues at coordinate 361,237,619 of NC_045427.1, read as the reverse complement.
CAAAAAAAACAACTCAGGTTCTACAATTCATATTGTGAAGTTCTGGGCTAATCTTTTTTTCCCCCATGCAAGTTAGTTCCCCAAATCTGGCCCAAATTGGCCCCATCAAGTAAATGGAAGGCAGGTTAAAAGGCTTTCAAGTCCTTCTTGTAGATCCTCTTTGTTCTTGAGGCAGGCCCCATGGTGTCTTTGAAAACAAAATCCCAGAGAACTTGGACCCAGGAATGGTGCTGGGGGAGGTTGTCATAGTACTCAGGGGCAATTTTCCGCACCTGGAGAAAAGAGAGAAAGATTCAAAGTCATAGAAAACTAGAGCTGAATGGTATTTAGAGCCAAAAAAAGATTTTACTGGTGGTTCAGGTCACCATTTTAGAGATGAGACCCAAGGTCATACACAACCAGGAGCAGAGTGAGAACTTAACATAGGTCTCCTTTTTGTATCATTTCTCCCACTATCTTCCCCAGCTGATTTATGACTCAATTTACTTTGGCAACCAACCAGGTCCTCAGTAGGAACCTTAGTTTCTTCATCTACTCAGTGGGGAAATATTGCAAGGAAAAAAGCTTGAATATTAAAACACTCTACAAATGTCAACTGCTATTATTATAATTATTTTTTATTATACTTTGAACCTAAATTCAGGTGTGTGTATATCATACATGAAGGAGATTAGAATGAACCATCTCCCTATGTTCAGGCTCTTATACCTATGAGGAAACAACAGAATCTAGATCCAACACCCTCACTTTACCTGTCCAAGGTAACATTGGCAAGACAGTAACCAAACTGAGGATAGAACTGGGTTCCTTGATTGCTAGTCCAAAGCCCTTGAAAGCAAAGATGACAAAAATTGTGCATGGAACTACCAGTCTCCACCTCCCACTATGGCATTCTTCTTTTTTATTGCACAAGCAGAAAACAAGACTTTGGAAGAACAATGGGATGGAATATGGGTGGGATGAGAAAAGTCTTAAGTACTTCAGGGTCTGCCTGGTGAAATAGGGATTGGATTTGTCCTACTTAAGTCCAAAAGGCAAAGCAATCAACAGTGGATAGGAGTTGCAAAAAGGTTTAATGTAAAAAAAAGAGCTAGTCTCAAAGTAAAACGGTGTGCCTTGAGACATAGCAGGTTCCCTCTATCGCTAGAAGTCATGGAAACTGGGCAGTGTAGGGGGAATTCTTATTCAAGTATAAGTTGATCTTTGAGGTCCATCTCAACTCTGAAGTCCTAATTTCTTATGTATTTTACCCCACTCTATGAACTATGATGACAAGCCGTTCTCAAAGCAAGGTGACTCGTCACTAATATTTTATACAATGCTGGAAATAATCCACCGTAGATCCTGTAAGCCATGTGATAGAGCATAATTAGCACCCATCTTTTAGTCAGAGTACTTGGGTTTAATTCTACCTCTGATGAAGTTCAGCTATGTAACCCAGGACAGGTCACTTAATCTTCCTGAGACTCAGTTTCCCCATATGTCATATAAGAAGATTGGACTAGAGGGCATCTGAGATCTCTTCCAACTCTAGCTCCATGAGCTTATGGGCCCTTCAAGGGATATGTGCTTCAAGCTTGACCTCTGAATACGAGGTTTGGCCCACTCATCCTTCCTTTTTTGTGACTTTTAGAATCTAAGAACATTACCACCATCCTCCATCTATAGCACACAGAGTTCTCCAAGGGATCTGAATGTCCAAGTGATCCCTAATTCACTGGCCCAAACCTACAAAAAAATCTTGAATTACATTGCATTTAGAACATCTTATGATGTCAGATAGTGATAAGAATGTTTGATTCGGAGAATCTGGGTTTGAAATCAGCTTTGTTATTTAGGAGAGTTTAGACGATTCTAGATTATTTTAAGATCTGTTTCTTCCTCTGACTCATACCAGTAGCAGCAATTTCACATCACATAGCACTTTTTAAGATTTACAAAGCTCTTTCCTTATAACACCATTTAAAAGTGTGATAGTATTTGTGGTGGTTTAGTTTTTTTTCAGTCAAGTCCAACCTCTGTGACCCTATTTGGGATTTTCATGGAAAAGACACTGGACTGGCATTTTACAGATGAGGAAACTGAGGCAAACAAGGTTAAGTGATTTGCCTACAGTCACACAGCTAGTGAGTATCTGAGGTCTTCCTGACTCTATCCACTAGCAGTCCTGTGATGCTATTATCCCCATTTTTAGGTGGGGAAATCGAGGTTCCAAGAAGTAAAAAGACATTACCTATGCAATACTTGCATAACTAACATCAGAATTTAAACCAAAGTCTCCTTATTTCCAAATCCAATATCCTTCCCACTTAATAGCATCATTGAGGATTTGGGAGTAATTAATCCCTGAGTTTTTCCAAAAAAAGCAAATGATTTAGAGAAAAATAAAACAAAACATTGGACTTGAAGTCACAGGATTGAGGTTAAACAAAAGTATTTGCTAATAGTAACTGCTGAGGTCCTTAGTCCTGGGTAGCTAAGAGGGTGTTGATGGAGAATGGCTGAATTACTGTAAACAATCTGGAAGCCTACCTAGCTACTCTGAGGCAAGCAGGAAGGAACAATTGACAGGATTATCTTTTAAGTGAGCCTTTTGTTGTTAAAACAGGCTTTTTGGGCATTGCCAATTCCTTATGTGGACTAAAATCAATATGACTTCACAGTTTACTGTTTCCAATCCAAAAGTCAAGTTTATTACGTCAGTCCCCGGGTTATTTTTCCCCTATAAAAAAATCTCCCCAGTGTAGTACTATAATCCCTTTCTCCCTCCCCTCATCCCTCCTTTTTTTAGGAAGTTAGCCCACCTTATGGCTTTCATTAGGAATTTGCATGCCTTAATAGCATCTTTCTCCTTAATGGTGTCTTCCCCCGGATTAATAGTGAGTTTCGGAAAGGAAATCTAATCTTTCCCGTTGTTAATTGCTAAAACCCCTTTCTTTTCTAAAAGCCCCATACGGAATTTAGCTTGATCTAATTAAGCAGTATAAAAAAATCTTTGTCTCTTGATTGAAAGATAGTCTAAGTCTACAAATTCTTTTGAGACTCCTTGTGAAAATAACTCATAACCCTAATATGCTTTTGGGATCTAAAACCTCCTCTTCCCAATATTTGATGGACCATACTGGAGAGTCCTGAAATCTCTAAATTTCGGGGGTTCAGCACTTCCCTACCCCTTTCCCCAGCCCTATCAACATTCCAATCCAATCTCTTCCATTGAGAAACAGGCATGATAAGAATATGGAATGCTATGGTGTGTTTTGTACAATTCCTGGGCAATGACTATGGTGTGTATGGTGTGCATATGTGTGTAGTTGTGCATTTTAAGCTCTGGATTTCAGTTCCTAGATCTGACATATACTAACTGTGTGATCTTGGGTTAAAAAAAAAAAAAAAAAAAAAAAAAACTTGCACACCCTCTTCTAGGGTTTTTAGAAGTTCTTTGTAAATTGTAAAACACTCTCTGTATAGAAGTGCTACTTACTACCTATTTGACTATAAGTAAGTCATTTTATATCTAAGTGCTTCAAGTTCCTCATCAGTAAAATGAAAGGACATTCGAGGTCCTTTTCTGGCTCAGAATCCGAAATGATGGCTAAATTCCCTTTTACCAAAAACAATCACCCTTCCAGATTTAAGTTCCTCTCAATCCTACACTCCTAAAGAGCATTCCAAATAACCACCTTTTGCTCCTGGACCTGGAGGGAAACTGGGAATGAGATCTGGGAGTCAGTTCCCTGGCTTGTTTCTGGCAGTTCCAAGCTTTCTGAGGTTTCAGTAGGTGTGTCCCCAGCTTGTTCTGCCCCAGTGCAGAAACCAAAATAATCCCCCAGGGGTATTGTTACTTAGATTGACAACTTTTTTGGACAAATGAAATACTTCAGCTAGAAGGAAATTCAAAAGGAAAATTCTGCATTCTATAGAACATGGAATTTCATAACAACTGGAAGGAGATTTGAGAGATCACTGAGGACTACACTGTGGTCATCTTTGTCCTGACTCTTCCCTTCCCCCCAAGTTACTACCTAGCCTAGGGCTAGGCACAGAACAATAAATATTTCACAGATAAGAAGAATCTATGGGCTGGAAACAAAAAACAAATTTTTAAAATTCAACTTCCTCATTTTGCTGAAGAGGAAACTGAAGTCTTAGGGAAATTGTAATTTATCTAAAGCATTAAGCAAAAGGTCTCTGTATATATTTGTAAATGAGATGAGAGAGATTGAGACTGGATATTACAATAGTGAAGGACCCACTCTCTATAATAGTCTAGATAAGTAATCAGGTTGCTATGCCATAATTAGGAATTCTGGCTATTTGAGAAAATTCAGATAAAAGGGAGAAAGGATGAAAGAGTATCAGTGTCTAAAGTCTGACCATTCCTGCGGGTGATTGCGGACAGTGGTCACCAAAGTTGAGAAAGATAAGGAACTGGGAGAATATGGTATTAAAGGGGACAGGGCTTGAAGTAAAAACTGTGAGCCAGGTACTAAGCTTATCAAGGAGGAGGAAGAATGACTTGGAGGGTCATAGATGAAAAAATAAAAATCTGAATTTCCAAGAAAGAAAAGGTAGCTGTGGTTATTTATCTATCTTTTTCAAAGAGGTCCAATGACATCACAGGGAGATGTTGACTGAAATGGAAGCCTCATTCTCTCCTCCATCGTTGAAGTCCAATGGTGAGACAAATACAGGTGAAGGCCTGAAATGCCATGGTGACCATGACCTTTCCAAATTAAGGTTTTTCCCAGGTCTCTGTTGAGAGATGGAGAATGAACAGTGGCTACAAAGTGCTTGCCAATTCCTCTTCCTTGCCCTATGTGTCAGGAATTAAGAGAAGAAAAGTGGCTTTAAGGAGTGAGCACCAGAAGCAAGCATCAGTGAGAGGAAGAGAGCTAAGTTTAAGATGAATTTGATAACCAAAAGATTCTAGTGAAAAATGAAAGCAAAAGAGCATAGCCTAGGGATGGCCAGGGTTTCATTTATTCATGAGAGAAGCTGATGCTAATAGGTACCCACCAATATGTTCTAAAGGATTAGAGTTCACTTTCTTGTTCCCTTAATGCTGCTGCAGATGACACTGAGTTTTTTTTGTTGTTGTTGTTGGCTAAAGCACCTGCTGACTCATATTGAGCTTGCAGTCCATTAAAACCCACAAATATTCTAGGTAAACCATAATTTAGTCAAGTCTTCCCATCTTGTACCTGATCTCTTTTAATCCAACCATTAAGATTTTACATCCATGGTGTTAGCCATCCATTCTATGTTGGTGTTTGTCATCAGCCAATTTGATAAGCATGCCATTTATGCCTTTATCCAAGTCTAGGTATGTTCCAGCTTATCGATCTCCATTATAAAATGAGATGCCTATAAGTGAATTCCAATACTCCAGATGTGATCTGACCAGGGCAAAGAACATCTGGGCTAACACCTCTATAAACCTAAACTCCACATTTGTATTAGCCCAACCCAAGATAGCATTTGGTTTTCTGGCTGCTGCATTTTACTGGTGAATCAGATTGAATGTTTATGCCATTGAGATCTTCAACTTCTTCATATGAGCTATTACCTGGTCATGTTTGCAGTTAGGTGGGTTTGGAACAAGTCGGATTTATGCTAATAGTTCATTATCAACCCTAAAAAAAGTGTCCAGAAAATACCTTCGCTCTAAAAAGTCAAAATTTTTATCAGTGACTTTGAGAAAGGTATAGATGGCCCAAAGCTAAAAGAAGATAATTAATGTATTCAATGGCAAAAAGATTTCAATAAGTTAAAGCAATGGATTTAAAAGATGAAGTTTTATATGGGAAAAAAAGTAGCATCCTGCTCTAAAAGGATAAAAAACAAGTCAATAGGGAGCAGCTAGGTGGTGCAGTGGATAGAGTACCAACCCTGAAGTCTGGAGGCCCTGAGTTCAAATCTGATCTCAGACACTAAACACTTCCTGGTTGTGTGATCCTGGGCAAGTCAATTAGCCCCAATTGCCTCAGCAAAAAAAAAAAAAAAAAGTCAATAAAGTCTTGGAGGTCCTCTAGGAGATGCTCTGTTTGGCATTCAAAACTTTCCATAACCTATGCCCCTCCTCCTTTTCCAGACTTCTTACACAATTCCTGGCTAAACTCAAGCAAGACATTCCATCTCTTGGATCCAAGCTTTTTTTTTTTTTTTTCCTGTCTCTCCCCCAAATCTGGAATACTATCCCTTCTGAACTCATACTACTTCCTGACTTCCTTTAGGTTCCAATTAAAATTCCATCTTTTGCAGGAAGTCTTTCTCAACCCCTCATAATTACAGTGCCTTCCCTCTATTATTTCCTATTTTTCTTACATATACCTTGCTTTGTATATATTGTTTGCATATGATCTTCTTAATTTGTAAGCTCCTTAAGGCAAGGAATGTCTTTTGTCTCTTTTTTTTTTTTATCCTCAGTACTCAACATAGTGTCTAGCACACAGTAGATATTTAATAAATGTTTATTGACTGATTGGATCTCAGCTTGAGACCTTGTCAAATGTCAACCTTTAAGTGTCAACCCAAGCACTTCTTGGGGATCCAAGTGCTCCTTTTTCAGGGGAGGATAAAGTGAAGAGGGAAAATATTTTAAATAATTCCTCCTCTTAGGGTCAAGAGGACATTTAATAAAAGCAACTCCTCAAGGTTTAATGACTAGAATCAACTTTGATCTAATGTATTCTCTTTAGAAAGGGTTCTCAATAAGCATAGTGTACATGTTACACTTGTGATCTTATTCATATGTTCCAGTCTCTTACCTCAGGTATTAGGCCCAATTCTTCCCTGGAGCAAAAATAAGTAAAGAGTGAGGCTGTGATAAATTTAATATAAATGGGGGAGAAAAGAGATTATGATTGTAGAAACCAATTAATCCCAAGCCTTACAGCTGACTCAGCCAAAGACTTTTCTTTAGAGCCCAGACCTAAGATCCAGGAGACCTGGTTCTTTTTTTTCTAGTTATTAATTTCCTGTATGACCTTAAGCAAGTTTTTTTCCCTCTTTCTGGGCTACAATTTCTTCATCTATAAAATGGGACTGACAATCACTCCCCTATCATGCTTCTTTCTCAGGACTGTTCTGAAGATGAAAAGAAATAAGACCTAGAAAGGTATAAATCAGAAGTATCAATTATTCTTACAACTACCATCATTTTATTTTGTCTAATTATACCTTTGTGTGAGCTGCTGGGGATAGGGGGGTGATGAATGGCTTTCTGTTTTGGAAGACTAATCCTATTTTTCTGAATTTTAATCAGTCACCAAATAAAAATGAGAAGTATCCTCAGTTCCTAAAAGACATTTCTGCTCTGGGAGATAAGAAGAGAAGGGAGGTATATGCAAGGGACCTCAATAGTGCCAAAGAATGGCTCTTTTCCCAATACTCTGTTTCTTCAAGTTCAGATGTTTACAAGAGAAGACTTTGTACATTTGCCCAGCTAAACCAACCAAAAAAACTTTTCTAGAAATCTCTTCCCACCCCCCAACTAACTTAAAATACAGCCCCATAAACAAACAAAAGGTCCAGTATTTCCAAATGAGCAAGTTAGGAAGGAAACCTTCAGATTCAATTCAATTTTGGGAGGATCTGAAGTTCAGTTCCCTAGGCTAGAAGTATTTTGGTACACAAGATGCCCCATCAATCTGTGACAGATAGATGTGGAGCACAGGGGGGACATCAGAGAGGAGAAGTTCTACTGTTCAAATAAGCAATGTGTTCTTTCCTAGTGAGGCTAGTCTGAGAGCCAAACAGGACAGAAGGATGAGAACCATTACTCATCTCCCACTGGCTCCAAGAGTCTCAGAACTTACAACATAGAATGTCAGAACTGGAAGGTTCCCAATCCACAGTGTAAGATATTTTGCTTCTGCCCATGGATTTTCTCTTTCTCTAAGACAGGAACTACAAATTTTATGAGCTTCCTTGGCTTCTTCCAAGAGAAGAAAAAACTTGAGGAGTTCCCTTGGCCCATATCCCTCTGAAGTGTTCAGAAGCTGGGTCAGTAGAAAGAACACTGGGTTCAAGACATAATTCTACCACTTAGAATCATACTTCAGGACCTTGGCTTTTCTTAGCAGACCGCATAATGGAAGACTTATTAATAGATATACTGAAGATAATTGAAACATTGAAAAAGTTTAGAGAAGTAATCTCACAAAGGCAATATTTGAACTTATCCAAAAACCCCATTGTTTTCTTTCCTTGAGAATCAGGGAAGCCCCCACTGGTTGGCTGCAAGAATATTTATTATAAAAGGCTTAGCCTGAAAACATATGAATGTATTTCTAATTCTGGATCCTAACTTTACTCAGAATCAAATCATTAGTCAAAGAATCAAGGTTCATAAAACTATACAAGGGTAGCCTATAATTTCCAAACTAAAATTTGGAAGAACTCGATACGTTTGATAAGTTCTCATTACCACTCCATCCCCAAGTAAATTAGTCTGATTATAGATGAAGACATGTAATTCCCCAATAATAATCTTTTGTATCACTATTTTACTTATCTGTGTTGAAAAGTGAGGGACAGCTAAGTAATTCAGTGGATAGAGTACTAGGCCTGGATTCAGGAGAACCTGAGTTCAAATATGGTCTTAGGCACTTCCTATAGCTGTATAGTATTAGACAAGCCAATTAACCCTGTTTGCCTCAATTCCTCAACTGGAAAATGAACTAGAGAAGGAAATGGCAAACCATTCCAGTTTCTCTGCCAAGAAATCCCCAAATGGGGGTCACATGACTGAGCAAGCAAAAGCAATAATGCTGAAAAGAAGTAAATATATGCTTATTTGTCAATATCTTGGATAAATACAAATAACCAAGAAATAAACAGCAAAGAGAATGGGCAGATTGCCTTTGGAAAAATAAATTTTTTTTTTTTTAACGGCTGCAAACTTTTCTATAAAGGTCCATGTTAATCTCAATATTGTACTGCCAGTAATGTATAGTTATAAATCATAGAACATGAAATCACTAGAAATTTGAAAATGAAGATTACCCACAGAGTAATGAAGAAATGCATCATGAGATGTGAACAAGCCGGTTTTTTGGTGTTGTTGTAGAGTCATTTTTCAGTCATGTCCAACTCTTGGGATTTCCTTGGTTGAGATACTGGAATGGTTTGTCATTTCCTTCTTTAGCTCACTTTACAGATGAGGAAACTGAAGCAAACAGGTTTAAATGACTTGCTCAGGATCATATAGATAATATGTAGCTGAAGCCAGATTTGAATTGAAGTGGCAAGAGAGCTCACATTCCCAGTATGGAAACTATAAATAACAGGTCTGGCTCCAAACATAGTATCTATCACTGGGATGGGACAGGGCAGGATTTCAAGGAACCTACAACCAACCCATTTCTAAGCTAATCCAAAAGCATGGGATTCAAACAAAGGGAAATTTGGGGGGGGGAGGGGCGGAGAAAGAGAAAGGGGAGACACAGGAAAACATGCCCTCCAAAGGTACTGACTTTCCCATCACTGCAAACCTTTAAGTGGAAGTTGGATGATCACCTGTTAGTGATGTTATAGAGGAGTTTAGTTATTGGTTGAACTAGAAATCACTGAGATCCCTTCCAATTTTCAGGTTCTGTGATTCTCTAAAGGATGGACAGAGGATTCATAGAAAAGGATGGTAGACTGAGAGCTGGGAAAATAGATGAAGGTATTAATACCCAGAACAAGGTGAAGTTACCCAAAGTCACACAAGGTAATAAGCGGCAGAACTGGGATGGGCAATCAGAGGATTTGGAGCTAGAAGGAACCTTAGAACTCCAACCCCTTCATTCTATAAAGGAAGAAATTAAGACTCAGAAGAAAGAAGTGGTTCTATATAAATGGAAGAGGCAGGATAGGAACGCTGGGTTTATGGCTCTAAATTCAATGTTCTTGCAATTCCTCCACACATTAGGAAGAATTTAATAGAAAAAGGGGAGCATTGAGATGAAGCCAAGGACCACTGAAACTCTTAAATTAAGCAAGGATGGATAACTAGATGGTGTAAAATAAGCTGGAGAAGAAAATGGCAAACCACTCAATATTTTGCCAAGAAATCACTAAGAATCAATTACAACTGATCAAATAGTATTACAAAGAGTTGGAAACAGCAACTATTTTATTCCTCACTCAATTTTTCCTGTCCTTAGAAAGGTTGAATCTATAAGCAATGGAATTAGCTCAATTAAGCAATGAAGAATTTTAAAGCTAAGGCGCAGGCAACATGGCATCAGCCTTAAAGCCTTTTGATCTGATTTTGTCCTTGAAAAGACTGTTCATTTGAACCCTTGGGCTCTGGATCATCTGTCAAGCAGACTCTCATTAGATTGGATGATTTAAATTATCTTTTTTTTTTTTTTTAAACAAAAGCTTTTTATTTACAAAACATATGCATGGGTAATTTTTCAATATTGACCCTTGCAAAACCTTCGATTCCAACTTTTCCCCTTCTTCCCCCCATCCCCTCCCCTAGATGGCAGGTAGTCCCATACATATTAAATATATTAAAATATAATTAACTAGCATTCTTTATGCATATTCCTCTGTATAGAATTATACAGATATGTGTGTATCTCACCTCTCCCTCCCAGAGTCCCTTTCCCTCCCTTCCAAGATAGAGCTCAAGTACCTTCCTCTGTAGGAAGCCTTCCTCCTCCCCCCAAATTCCCTTCTAAACTACATTGAGGTAATTCATATAGATTTATATACATTTTTAAATGTGCTTGCCTCCTTCTCAGAACCTAAGTAGGGATTGTTTCATTCATCACATCTATATCCCCAGTATTGCAGAACAAAGTACTTGCTGTTCAGTCAATACTTCCATGGCATTTTCTTGGCAAAGAATACTGAAATGATTTGCCATTTCCTTTTCCAGTAGATTAAGGCAAACAAAGTTAAGTGACTTCTCAAGGATTACACAGCTAGTGTCTGAGGCTGAATTTGAACTCAGATCTTTCTGACTACAGCCCAGGCTAAATAACTACTGAACTACCTAGCTATCCCTCCAGCACATAGGAACACTTAATAAATACTTATCAATTGACTGTTCTGTTCATATTGAGCCCTTCTTGTGGATCTAATGACTTCATTTGTCCCCAAATGTATATGTTAGGAAGTTTTCCCTTATAGTTAATTGGGACATTAACAATACAATATATAATAATAACATCCCTGACATTTTAGGTTGTTTGTGTGTGTATATATATATATTATATATGTTAGCAAAGCATTTTACATGTTATCTCATTCAGTCCTTACAATTTTGTGCAATAGTTGCTATTAATATCCCCAGTTCACAGATGAGGAAACTGAGGGGACTTGCTCAGTCATATAGATAAGAAGTGTTTGACCTCTTGGGGCAGCAAGATGATATAGTAGATAGAGCATCTTCCCTGGAATAAGGAGGACCTGAGTTCAAATCAATCTCAGTCACTTATCATCTACTAGTTGGGTGACCCATTTAACCCCAATTAGGTCCCAAAATTTTTTTTGACCTCTAGGTGACTCCAAGTTCAGCTCTGTATATAAATATATAAGAGTATCAGAGAAATGCAAAACAAAATACCACTTCAAGTCCCTGTGGGAAGATTGACTTGGAGATATTAGAGTTAGCCAATGAATGGTGGGGGAAGAGATCAGGGGTGTCTCTGTAGTAATGGCATTAGGCTTTAACAGGATTGGTAGAGGTTAAAAGGGGGAAGAGGAAGGACCCTCTCAACATAGAAAATATTGTGAATAAAAGTATAAATACCAGCCAGGGTAGGGCATAGAGAACAATCCAGTTTGTCTAACAGTGGTTCTCAAAGTGTGGTGTAGTGAATCCTGGAGGGTCTCTGAAATCCTTTCAGAGGGTGTACAAATTCAAAATTAGTTTTTTTCCTATTTATGATAAATATCTATTATGTAACCCATATAAACAAAAACTCTTTGGACATAGTCTCAATAGTTGTTAATACCATAAAGATACTGAAAAAAAAAGAGTTTGAGAATCACTGGCCTAGAAGATAGATTAATTATGTGGGATAGCAGACCCACATTGTCAGGGTAGCCATAACTTTCTGATGTTAGTAATACAAAAATGGCAACTTGAAATTAAAATATGCCAAGATGGCACAGTGGGTAGAGTGCCAGGCCAGGAGTAAGAAAGACTCATCTTCCTGAATTCAAATATGGCCTTAGATAGTTTCTAGTTAAGTGACTCTAGGCGGGTCATTTAAACCTGTTTATTTCAATTTCCTCATCTATACAATAAGCTAGAGAAGGAATTGGCAAACTATTCCACTATCTTTGCTGAGAAAACTACAAATTGGATCACAAGAGTTGGACATGACTGAAAAATGACTAAACAAAAACAACAAGAAAAGTTTTGATATACTTGTCTTATATTAATGAAATACTTCCAAATACATCTGTGAAAAATCCAGATTCTCAGACTTTTTTCATGAATTTTGTTTAGGGGTGTGTGTGTGTATGTATGTGTGTTCTCTATGCTGAAACAGGGTTATCTTTGTTTTATTGGTATAATCAGTAACTTGCACATTCAGCATTAACATTTTCACAAGTTTTATCAGCCAGCAATATTTTCAGTTCATAAGTATTCAAAAGTCACATGCAAAAAAGGATTTAAATTTGCTGAATGTAAAAATTGCTAGGTGCTATAAGATTAATAATTACTTGTTAAATTAGTTTTGATGTTAGCACTGCCTGTGTGGTGCCAACTGATTTTATTAAGATTAAAAAATTGAACTGCACAGTCTCCTTGTCTCTATTGCTCTCACTTGCAGCCTAATTAGTTGAAATGTAGATTGCTTTGTTAAAAAAAAAAAAATCACAAGTATTACTTTGACTTCACCAATGAAATGAGAGAATTTTAAGTTTTTATCCTAACATTTAGCACAGATAAGTTACTTCATAGAAATACACTAACAACTTTAGAATGGCTCAAGACAGTAACCATTCAGATAATGTTAGGTCTGGACTCGAAAATTCCACATTCGCCATTGTAACTTTGTACATATTCATGGCCTCTCCTTGTGTAAAGTAAGTGGGAGGTGTCTGATAATCTTTTATGATTCTATCCAGCTTTTATTGACTTATTATAACTGAGGCACTGGTGGTAAAGAGACATGGGATGTTGCACGAAAGGAGGGATAAGGATTCAGGCTTGGTCCTATTGAACTTCATGTTGACAGAGCTGGGAGAGCTATATCTACAGTATACGCTCCAGTATATGTTTAAGTGCCCAATTCCACTTAATTCTGGGTACAAGTTATTAAGTACCTGTTCTATGTACTTTATGAATATAAGGCTGAAAAGGGGAGATAGCATAGGGCCAAGACCATGGCAGAGGATAAAGAATGATGAACTTTTCCCCTTGCTAGATGAGAACAGACTCTGAATTTATTCAGTCACTGACTCACAGGATTTCTCTATCCTAATAAGGCACAACCTACCTCTTATAGGACCCCCTGGCAGATGACAGGTGCCAAAGCTGGCCAACAGGTTTCAGGTCCCGTAGGAGAGAGAAACCCAGCCCAGGTTTAATGAGTAACTCGCTTGTCCTCAAAAGGAGCAGGGTAAAGCTTAGTAAGGTGTGGGGGAGGGAGGGAGAGTGCCATGGGAAAGGGGAAAGGGGTACTGAATATTAGAAAGCAGCTTTCAGGAAACATGCATGTTTCAGGAAGCAGCCATGGTTTGGGGCAAAATTCTCAGGTGCACCATGGAAAAAGCAAAGGGGAAAGGGGAATCCAAGAGAAATTTGCCAAAGTGCTACTTCCCAGTACAAATTTGTTTCTTCTAGTTCCAGATCAAAAGATTCAAAATAATTGGCAACCAGAGAAGGAATTCCTGATCTGGGAGCCAGGAGACCTGGGTTCTAGTCCTGCTTGCTACATGATCTCAAGTAAATCATTTCTCTACTCCGAACCCCTGTTTCTTCATCATTAAAACAAAGAAAAGCCACCAAGGAGTAGAGAGAGAGAGAGAGAGAGGTATTAGAGTTTGCTTCCAGTCCAGGTTCTTCGGCTGTGAGGAAAGTAACCCCATGTGAGAAAGGAGAGCACCATCTTTCTCACTAAAAACAACCACTGGACAAGTAATCCCAAAGAATGGAAGCTCCCCATTCCAAACCACTGACCCCACTTCCTGCCTCTCCTGCCCCCCAACCTTAACCAGTCATCCAAGGAAACAAAACAGCCCCTGAAAACCCAGAAAAGAGTCCTTACTACCAAAGGCCTTGGCCATGTCAACTAGTTCAACATCAGAAAAGGATACAACTTTATCAATGGAAATGGCATGAGAACTAGGAGGCCTTTCCATCTGAATTGCAGCTGAAACCTTCACCACAGGTTTTCTCCCACTGGAGAATAGGAACTGTTCTCCTTCACTATTTATACACCCCAGCACTTAGCACAACACCTGGGCATTCAGCTAGCACTTAATAAATGTGTTTTTTAAATTCATTCATTCATTTTTGGTAATTGGTAAGATTTTCATAAAGCTTTTTAATTAAAAAAAACTTGACAATAAAACATTTTAAATTACATTAATAATATATAATAAAAAGAAGCTAAGATTTCTATCAATGTATTTAGTGAGTTTAATAAATTGCTGTGGCTAAAAAAAATTCATCACCAGGTAGTCACCTTCTGGTGATGAGCCTCTCTGACTGATTGATTGATGAGCTAGTTAATAAGTAAAACTGGACCATTATAACCACCCTTTTCAAATCTATTAATCATAACATGGCTGTTTTAATGAGGTGACATAGTAGATACAGCACCGACCCTAGAATCGAGTTCAAATTCAGCTGTGTGACTCTAGATAAGCACCTTAACTCTGACTTTCTACCTACCAAAAAAAAAATCATAGCATGGAAATGACCCTGAGCTATCATCACAATCCAATGGAAAGGACAGGTCTGGAACTGGAGAAAGGTGAATTCAAATTCTGTCTCTCTTCCATTCCAGAATAGCCTAAGATTGGGCAGGTAAATCCCTCAATCTGTCAGCTTCCTCACCCATAAAATTAAGGAGCTGAACTAGATGGCTGACTGACTGAAGTTCCTTCCAGCTCTCAATCCAACGACAGCATTAGATTAAAAACCAAAAAGAAAAAGAAAAAAAAAAAAAAAAAGATCCCTAACAATGCTAGCCTCTCTAATGTCTAACCCTGCAAGGCCACACCCGTATCCTCCTCATCTCCATTTCCGCAGGCCCTCCTTTTCTCTTGGATTATTATAATAACTTTCTCCTTGGTGTTCCTGCCTTTAGCACTTTCTTTTCTCCCCAACCCACACCTCTGCTCCAATCTATTCTTGACATTAACCTTTATTCCATTTGATTATCATTCATGAATCCTAGAGGTAGTTAGGTATCACTAGGATTAGAGTACTAGCCCTGAAGTCACATCAGTTAATCTGTCTCAGTTTCATTCCCTGAAAACTGCAATCATAACAGTATATACCAAACAAAGGATTTGTAAAGTGCATTTGTCATTGCCATTGTTGCTGTTTGATTATTTCAGTGGTCTGACTTTTTGTAACCACATTGGGGGTTGCTTGGCAAAGAAACTTACCATTTTCTTCTTCAGCTCATTTTGCAGATGAGAAACTGAGGTAAATAGGGATTAAGTGACTTGCCTAGGGTTACATAATTATTCAGATATTCCTGACTCCAGACCCAGCATTCTAGCCACCATGCCAGCTGAGAAATAGCTTAGTGTAGGTGATTACTAAATGTTTTCCACCCCATCAAGAGTCCTATGGTCCAAGCAACTAGACTGTTAGCAATATCCCTCTTCCCTCTACTCATTCAGTCAGCTTCTAATATACTCCCCTCATCTCTATTGAGATGTTTCTCTTTAAGACCTGAAAATGCTTTCTTTTCTTGTAAATGCTTTCTTCTTCATATTTTCCTATTTGCTAAATACTTTCTTCCTCAAATTTTCCTGTTCCTATGGCACTTTGCCAGTATCTTTTCTCTGATCCTATTACAGTTTACTTTGCATTGTTCACAAATTTAGGTGTGAAAGACATCTTATAGATTATTTAGTTCCCTCATTGTACAAATAAATGGAGAACTAGAGAGTTTCAATGACTTGCCAAGGTAATACAGCTAGGATATAAAACTAAGTTTTCAATGCCAAGTCCAGTAATATTACTTGTTGGTTTAGATGTCATATATTTCTATTTGGTTACAATAGGGAACATATCTTCTGAGGCAGTATCATGTCATGAAAATAGCAGAATTGGTAATGTTGCAAAATGAGTAAAGTACCGTCTACCTCACTGGGACATTATAAAGAAAGTCCCTTATAAATATGCAATTGCTATATAATTGTAATTACTACTAGTCTTTTAAAAAAAATCTGGACCTATAATTTTATCAGTACGGGGAATTCTTGGTGTGGAAGCTTCTTTCACTGATAAGATCAGCAGTTTGTTCATAACAGAGAGCCTTGTATTACTATCATGGTGCTTCATTATATATAAACTATTAATATAATTATATACAATACTGATCTTAAGCATTAACATGGTTATTACAAATATTATTACAGCTTATGATTATAATTACTTATAGGCCCTATCACAGTGGTTGACATAATAATAATTAATTAAATTGATAAATGTAATAAATAAGTAATAAATCTAATAAATTTTTGTGGGAGTTGAGCAGGTAGATATCACTAGGATTAGAGCACTCCTCCTGAAGTCATATCAGTTAATCTCTGTCTCACTTTCATTCCCTGAAAACTGGAATCATCAGCAGCTACCAAACAAAGGATTTGTCCAGTGCTTAGTAAGTTGTACAAGTTGAAACTGGTCCCCTACCCATATTCGGCACAGCGAAAGTGAGAAAGTCTTCCTAAAGGTGTCCCACCTACCATGGGCAGCTTGAAGCCTGAAATACTGGGAAAGTCATGGTGCTCCATGTGGTAGCCCACATTAAAGGTCATCCAGTTGAGGGGCCCATAGTAGGAATAGGTCTCATAGCCCTTCAAGAAGAGATAATGCTCGGCAATGAAGTGACCAGAGAAGGGGTGTATTCCTGTACAAAGGACAGTGCCTGCAATCAAGTACACAATCGGCTTCAGCCCCCACAGTCTATAGATCATAATGTTGACTGCAAGCTGGGTCAGTGCATTGTAGATCTCCATCTGCGTGATAGCCAGGGGGTTTACAAATAAGGGTCGAAAGGCATAAAACACTGGTTGCAAGAAGAGCCAGAGGAGCTTCCTCATGGGAGTGCAGAAGAACCAACACTCAAAGTCTGTGGGGATGTCCACATCTAGTTTGTCCCCACCCAGGTAGCGATGGTGATCAACGTGATACTTCTTGAAGGAGGCGGAGTATGGCACACCAATGGGGAGATTGGCAAAGACTGCAAACCAGCGGTTCCGCCGACTAAATTTGTTCCCAAAGGCCACGTTATGGGAGATGTCATGGATGGCCAGGGTCAAGGAGTGATTCACACAGCCCCCAAAGGCATAGGCCCAGAAGAAAACCCATCGCCAAGACAAGTCTTTGACCAGGTAACAAGCGCAGAACTGGGTCAGCACCATGCACGACACAATCCATTTCAAGTGTGGATCTGGGCCCATTAGGGATTTGATGGCTGGATACTTAGCTAAAGGAGAAGACAGAGAAACATTTTCAAGGCAAGAATAATCAATTTATTTTACTCTGTGGATAGTAAGTTTTTGAATGAGTCCCCAAACAGTGCAAATTTAATACACTCATTTACCTTAAAATAAGAGAACATTAGAATTGAAAGGGATCTGAGAATGACAAAACCATTCATTCAGGCATTTAAGTGTCTATAGAAGTGGTTCTCTAACTTTACACTTCTCCGTGTATTTTACCATGCAGCAGCATCCACCTCCTTGCTATTATTCCTCATAGATGACATGCTATCTCCCAGTTCTAAAAGGAGTTTCTTGGCCCCTCCTCAAGTGCTTTCCCTCTGAAATTATCTCTATGTATATATACATTTGAATATAAATATATATGCATATGCACACAGATAAATATATATATATATATATATATACGTACATATATGTATACCTCTATACCTATATATATACAGGCATGCATATGAACACATATACACTAATATCCACATATATACCCATAAACACACAATATGTACATGTATGTATACCCTGATAACTACGTGCACATGTATACCTATGAACACATATACACCAATATCTACATATATACTCATAAATACACATATACATAAAGAAAAATAGACAGCTATCCAGTGTAAAACTTTTAGAGATTGTCTCCTCTATGGGAATTGAGTTCACTGAGGACAGATTACATATTTTTACTTTTCTTTGTACCCTAAACACTTAGGATATTGCCTGGCATATAATAAACACTCAATAAATATTTATTTCTGTCTTTTTTTTCCCCCAGTGGCCCTGAACACTTACATTGGCAACAATCCAGGAGGGCCAGGAGACACCCTTGCATATTTTTCCTTCAATAAAGGCAACTGTTTGGGTTAATTTCTTTGAAAGTACAAAGTCTGACTTGTTTTGAGGTTAGGATGTACATGCAATAAGCAAACTTTATTTCTGCAAATATTATATGCTACATCTGCTGGGAAAGTAACATTTATATTAAACCAATTTAGTCATAAAGTTTCTTTTATTTGCAATAACACATCAAAGGTTTCACAACATATCAAGCACCTTTGTGATATTTTGTTTGTTATCTGTGTCCATTTTCTCTAAGGTGATGGATTCCCTGAGAGTGGAGACTATATTCTCTCCACTGTGCTCCTACCAGAGTAATTTGAACTTTGTACCTAGTGGTTCTCCAAGGACATGCTTGGATGGAGAATCCAAATTTCCCAAGGTCACAATGATTGTTCTTGGCCAAGTTAGGTTTAGAACCCTCATCTCCTGACCTGGCCAGTACTCTTTCCACTATTCTCCATAGCCTTGCATGCACTTAATTTTATCTTTGTAATAGCTTATGTTCTCTACTAAATGGTAAACTTAAAGACAGGGATCATGCTTTATTTTGCTTTGTATATCCCCCAGTGCCATGTACAGAGTACAGAACTTTGTAGATAGGACATGTTCTTTATACATTTGTAGATGACTACAGAACATGTGTGTATGTATGTATGTGTATACATACAAGCAAGAAAAAACACTGATGGGATCAGTTCAGCTTTACACAGCCCCACCTTGCTGTATTCAATCAGAAAGCCTTGTTGTTGTGCATACCCTTTGATCCAGCAGTGTTACTACTGGGATTATATCCCAAAGAGATTATAAAGAAGGGAAAGGGACATGTATGTGCACGAATGTTTGTGGCAGCCCTTTTTGTAGTGGCTAGAAACTGGAAACTGAATGGATGTCCATCAGTTGGAGAATGGCTGAATAAACTGTGGTATATGAAAATTATGGAATATTACTGTTCTGTAAGAAATAACCAACAGGATGATTTCAGAAAGGCCTGGAGAGACTTACACGAACTGATGCTTAGTGAAATGAGCAGGACCAGGAGATCATTATATACTTCAACAACAATACTAGATGATGACCAGTTCTGATGGATCAGGCCATCCTCAGCAACAAGATCAACCAAATCATTTCTAATGGAGCAGTAATGAACTGAACTAGCTATCCCAGAAAAGAACTCTGGGGAATGACTAAAACCATTACATTGAATTCCCAATCCCTATTTTCACACCTGCATTTTGATTTCCTTCAAAGCAATTTAAATAATTCAAGAGTCTGATTCTTTTTGTGCAAAAATAATTTTTGGTCATGTATACTTATTATGTATCTAAGTTATATTTTAATTATTTAACATCTATGGTCATCTTGCCATTTAGGGGAGGGGTGGGGGTAAGAGGTGAAAAATTGGAACAAAGGTTTGGCAATTTTAATGTTTAAAGTTACCCATGTATATCCAAATAAAGGCTTTAAATAAAAAAAAAAAAAAAAAAAAGAAAGCCTTGTTGTGATGTAAAACCCCTGAGATTAAATTTCCCCCATAAGTCTGCCCATGGCCTATACCTTCTTTGCCAAAAAATCCTTTCACTGGTTTGCCCACTATGGTGTCCTGCCTCAAGTTGTTTTTCTCTTTGTTACATAGCTAACTCTTTTAGGGTGCTTAATCCCTTTTAGGGTTAGCTTGCCAATCAGTGATGTAATCCCTTTGCTAACCCCTTTTAGCCTTGGTCTGCTAAACTCTGTATCAGTCACCGGTACATTCCCACTCATGGTGTATTTCTTCCTAGTTAATTGTGAATTCCACTGGGAAGCTTGTCTTTTCTATTGTTAATTGTTAAAATCCTTTTCCCTGCTAACTCTCACTTTTCTATTGTTCTCCTGAATCTATTTTATATTTACCACTCACAGTATCTATTTTAACTTTTCATTTTGTCCATAACCTCTTCTTATAAATAAAGGTACCTTTTGGCAAAATGAACCCCACTGTGAATTCTTCACATGTGCCATGTGCTTTGCACTTTGTGCCTCATATTTCTGACTAGAAATTCTGCTCCCAACCCCATCAATAATATATAAAATTTAAGTGTATGTATTCATACATACACATACACAAAGAACACCACAAACTTATAATAAATCACATAACAAAAAGTCTATGTTGCATCAATATCCACTCTATAGTCTATTCTACTTTGCTAGTAGGAAGTTTTTCCTTTAATGGAGAAATTAACACCCTTAACTTCTTCCTAATTTTCCTTGTTCTCCCTGGGAGTGAACAGAATAAAACTAATCACTTTTCCACTTAAGAGTTCTTCCAATGCTAGAAGGCATTTGTCCCATCATCATCATTTCTTCTTCAGCTAAATATCCTAAATTAATCCATTGTCCTAGTGGAAATCATTATTTGTTTCTTCCACTTGTAGCTACTCCCTCCTTTAGGATCTTACAATCTTCTTTTTGAAATAAATTAAAACAAATGTCCTATACCGTCCTTTTCAATTCTGATATTCGGGAAATTCCAAAGTCCCTTCAAAATGGAAATTTTTCATTTTTATGAAATTAGAAGAGAACAGGTAAAATATGAGCACTTTGGTGCAAGAAAGGTATATTTGCCTTTTGGCAAAGTCTCTCATGCTATCCTTGACAATATACAGCCATTAACAACGAATAGAGATAAGTAAATTCTGAAACTGGCCAAGTGGTCAGAAGCAAGGTTTAGACTTTAATGGATGTCAACCTAATGAGAGAGGCCTAAAGAAATTGCTCAAAGATCTGACATTTGACCAGCGTTTGTCTTTTCATTAAAGGTTCAGATAACAGCTTCTGCAATCTACAGATGACAAAACACTGGAAAGAAGAGCATGCATATTGGGACACAATGGGATAATGAGTAATATAATAGGATGAAATGAAAGTAGGATAAATGTCAAGTCCCACCTTGGGCTAAAAAAAAAAAAAAAGATCAGCTGCACTTTCAAGAGGAGAAAAGTGTGGCAAAGACCACAATTCCTATGGGGGAAAAAAATCTGAGGAGTTTTGTAAACTGCAAAATCAACATGAGTCAGTAGTATATGATAGATTCCTCAAAAAATATATATATGTAGATAATACAGATATTATATAATAACATCCAAAGCTACAAGAATAGAGGCACAGTATTTCAAGTAAGAAGTAAAGGTTCTACTATATTCTACCCAAGTAACATATTTAGTTATGGGCCTGATTTTCTATGCTAGATATATAAGAAGGACAATCCCAAACCAGAGCCCCTCCTGAAAAAGTGAGGAGACTAAAAAATATGGTATATTGAAATTGATTAAACAAATAAGAGATGCATTCGTTCTGATTTCTTTTTCACAACATAATTTGAAAATTGTTTTAAATGATTGTACATGTATAACCTATATCAGATTGATTGCTGTTTTGGGGAGAGGGGAGATAAAAGAAAAAACTTAGTCACAATTAGAGATCTCCACAAGTCAAATAGGCTGTCTGGGGAAGCAGTAGATCCCCCCATCATGGGAAATTGATGATTCCTTGTGAAGTAGATGTAGAGTAAGTGGTTATACTGGTCATCTGCTGAGCTTTCTTCCAACTTTGGGTTTTTGTGATTCTGTGATTTTGAAAAATCATTTTAAAATGCTATGCATCTTCCCTCCTTTCTCTGAGGTGGGAGACTATGGGTATGACCTATTTCACTTATTTCTATGATGCATACATTTAGTCATTTTTACTAAATTTTAAAAAATCTTTTATAAGAAATGGCTTGCTGTGGCTGGGGGGGGGGGAGGAATATTATGAAATAAAAGTATTGTTAAGACAAAGGTATTAATAAAAATTTGATTAAAAAATTAAATGCTATGGGCAGCTAGGTGGTGCAGTGGATAGAGCACCAGCCCTGAAGTCAGAAGGACCCAATTTCAAATCTGAACTTAGACACTAAACACTTCCTAGCTGTATGACCCTGAGCAAGTCACTTAACCCCAATTGTTTCAGGAAAAAAAAATTTAAATGCTGATATATAGCCTCTATCAATTTGCTTGCCATCTTGGGGAGAGGGAAAAGAAAAAATTTGGAACTCAAAATCTTATTTTAAAAATAAATGTTGAAAAATATTTGTATATGTAATTGGAAAAATAGAATTCTATTTACAAAAAAAAAAAAAAATTAAATGCTGAGCAAATGTGAGGCAGAAGCTGTTAGTATAGTCTTCATTGAACTTTGGCCCACACTTCAGTGTTCCCCAGTATTCCTGGCTTGCCTGTCAACCATCCCAACAATCTCTCTTTGTGATAAAGATCTTTCTGATATAGCACTCCCTGCTCAACAACATGTAAAAAAGCAAAATGGAAAAGAGAAAAGAGGAATAAAACAAGCTAGAACAGGTTGGAAATTCAAATTTGATGCTGTTGCTATTCAATCACGTCTGACTAGTGGTATCCCAATGAACTATAGTACACCACGTCTTGTTATCATCCTCTAACTCTCAAAGTCTGTCTGAGTTCATGTTTGTTGTTTTCATGACACTATCTATCATCTCATCTTCTGCCATCCCTTTTTCCTTTTGCCTTTAATTTTTTTTCCAATGAGTCCATTTCTCATTATGCAGACAAAGTATTTAAGTTTCAGCTTCAGTATTTGACTTTCAGTGAATACCCTGAATTAATAAACACAAATATAGATACACAAGTTTATATAAACCTTATGTCAAATACATATATATTTGGCATCTCCCCATCACCATCCATTTCTAAGTGTCACCACAGAGTTCCAGTACTGAAAAAGGGTTTCTCTGTCATTGGTCTTGAATTCTAGTCTCAAGTCACTAACTTTCTTTTCTTTCTTTTTTTTTTTTTTTTTTTTTGAATGATTTGTTTTTTTTTTTTTTCCTTTTTTTTAATTAAAGGTTTTTACTTACAAAACATATGCATGGGTAATGTTTCAACATTGACTCTTGCAAAATCTTGTGTTCCAAATTTTCCGCTCCTCCCCTCCAACCCTCTCCCCAGATGGCAGGTAATCCAATATATGTTAAATCCAGTATATGTATACATATTTATGCAATTATCAGCTGCCCAAGAAAAATCAGATCAAAAAGGAAGAGAAAAAAACTGAAAAAGAAAACAAAACGCAAGTGAACAACAACAAAAAGGGTCAGAATGTTATGTTGTGATCCACACTCAGTTCCCACAGTCTCTCTCTGAGTGTAGATGGCTCTCTTCATCAGAAGATTACTGGAACTGATTTGAATCATCTCATTGTTGAAGAGAACCATGTCCATCAGAATTGATCATCATATAGTCTTGTTATTGTCATGTACTATGAGCTGCTGGTTCTGCTCATTTCACTTAGTATCAGTTCATGTAAGTCTCTCCTAAGTCTCTCTGAGATCATCCTGCTGGTCGTTTCTTATAGAACAATAATATTCCATAACATAGAACAGACTCTTAATTAAGGTTTCTTCCCTTTCAAATTCATCTCTTACACAGTTTCCTAAGTGTCCTAAGCACATATAACTCCAGTGGCCCCCTGTTACCTACAGGAAGAGACATGAATCCTCTTTTGACATTTAAAATCTCTATAACTTGATTCCAATGTACTGTTCTAGACTTTTTAGATGTTACTCCCCTCTATGCACTCTTTGAACTAGCCAAATTGACCTTTCATGTCCTTTCCCCTGCCTAAAATAAATTCCTTTCACTTCCCTGTATTAAAACTCTGCTCAGCTCCAATAGATCTTTCCTTATTTTTCTCTCTCCCTCCCAATGCCTTCCAGACACAGAAAAATAAAATAAAATCATTTATTTTGTATACTTATGATATGGACATTGGAGAAGGAAATGGCTAACCACTCCGATATCTTTGCCAACAAAAACTCCAAATGAGATTAGAAACAGTTGGACATGACTGAACAACAACACGTGCGTGTTGTCTCCCCCCATAGAACACACTTATGTTCTTTGAAGATGATTTCATGTTTGTTTTTGTGTCTCCAGTCCTTGGCACATCGTAGGAGAGTAATAAATGCTTCTTCATTGATTGATAAAACCAACTTTAGCAGGTACTAACTGATTCTAACAAAGTAGGTGTAAACTTTCCCTTGGAAAGAAGCCAGAGGTCATTGAACTTTCTAATGCTAGAAGGATTAGAGCAAGGAAAATACCTTTGGCCAGCAAACCTCTGGGAGACTGAGCAGGTGTGCTATAGTTAATAATGAAGTAGAAAAATTGCCATTGATATTGAATGCAAACTAACACAGACACCTACTATTACTGATCCCAACTCCTAGAGAAAACAAAAAAGCCGTGGGCCCCTTTCCCAAGTAGTGAGAACACAGGAGGATTAGCCTTCCCACCCTAGGTGGACAAAGTCTATTTCCAGAGCTGCAGGTCACTGCTGCTTCCCACCTTTTCAAATATGAGCAAAAATCATTTTCCCATGAGCCTGTCTCAAGCACTCCTGAGGTGATTCAGGCCAATTCCAATAAATAGACTTGTGATGGAGAGAGCCATCTGCATCCAGGAAGAGGATTGTGGGAACTGAGATTGGATCACAACAAAGTATTTGTAGTTTGCTTGTTTTTTTGTTTTCTTTCTCATTTTCCCCTTATATATCTAATTTTTTTCTCTTTTTTTTTGAATTACAGCTTTTTATTTTCAAAATATATACATGGATAATTTTCAATATTCGCTCTTACAAAACCCCTACCAAAAAAAAAAATCAGATCATGATTTTTCTTGTGTAGCATGGTATTTATGGAAATATGTATAGAGGAATTGTACATTTTTAACATATATTATTAGGTCATTTTCTGTCTAAGGGAGGGGGTGGGAGGAAGAAAGAGAGGAAAAAATTGGAACACAAGATTTTGCAAGGGTATATGTTGAAAAGAATGTATATATTTTGAAAATAAAAAGCTAAAAAAAAAACAAAAAACAAAAAACCTGAATTTAAATCCCACCACAAACACCACTATATGACCCTTGGCAGGTCATTTAACCTCTATCTGCCTCAGTTTCCTGAATTGTAAAATGGGAGTTATAATAGTATCTACGAGTTGTTTTGAGGATGAAATGAGATATTTGTGAAACACTCAGCACAGTGTCTGAAACACAGCAGGTCCTTCCATGACACAAAAAAACGTTAAGAATCCTGATCTAGCTCCAGCTAGATTCATCATCAGACTCTCCACCTGGTTATGCTATGCCACAAGGGATACTCTTCTCTCTAGTTTCCACCTTTGGGAAAAATAATCAAGCCATTATTACCTTTTCTAGAAAGGACATGCCAATCAATTGCCTCATAGTTCCACTCATCATTCTCATCCACATCCCTATAAGTGTTGTTTTCCCCTATTAAAATGCAAGTTCTTTTTGGGTCTGCAGGGACAGTTTTGTTTTTTGTATTTGTAAACTCTGCATTTAATACAATGTCTGATATATAGTAATTGTTTTTCATTCATTCTTTCAAGTTCCTCATTATTAGTGGTTTTTAAGAAAAATGTAGCCTTATTGATAGAGAATTGAGTCAAATTTATAAGAATACAAATGACTGACAAATGATCAAAGACAATGAACATTTTCCAATAAAGAAATCAAAATAATTCATAGTTTTATGAAAAAAATGCTCTAAATCATCACCACTTAAAGAAATGCAAATTACTAACTTTAGATCTTTCAGAATGGCCAATATGACAGAAAAGGAAAATGACAAATGAAAGATTTGTGGGAAAATTGGGACACTAAAGAACTATTGTAAATTGATTCAACCATATGGAACTATGCCCAAAGGGCTATAAAATCATGCATACTCTTTGACCAAGCAATACTAGTAGATATGCATCTCAAAGAGATAACTTTTTTTTTTTTTAAGGAAAAGGATAAGGATGTATATGTACATATATTTCCATTTATTTATTTATAGCAACTATTTTTGTGGTGGCAAACAATTGGAAATTGAGGGGATGCCCATCAATTGAGGAATGATGTAATTATGGTATGTAATTGTAATGGAATATATTTTGATATGATGATCACCTCTAAATGATTTCCTTATTCTCAACACAATCACAATAATTTACCTTTGTTTTAGATAATTTAAAGACATGATGAAAAATGCAATCCACCTCCAGAAGCAGAATTGATGAAATCTGAATTCTTTTTTCTTTTTACTGTATTTTTCTTATTTATTTTTTGTTTCTTTGTTTTGTCTGTGAGGTGACAAATATTCCTTAAACACCTGCTATGAGCTAAGTTCTGGGGATATAAAAGAAAGGTAAAAATAGTCCTGCTCTCAAGGAGCTCAATCTAATGGAGAAGACAAGGAAATCTAAAAAGGGAAAATAAAGGAAAGTAAATTGCTTTAAGAGTCAAGAGAACTCTTTAAAAAAATCTTTATTTTTCTTGAGGACTTTTTTTTTTTTGGAAGGATGGGGGCAATCTCTTTTCTTTTACAACATGATTTTACATGTATAACCTATATCAAAATGTTTGCCTTCTCAATGAAAAAGGGAGGAGAGAGAATTTCAAACTCAATTTTTTTTTTAAAAGAATGATAAAGTCTAATTCTTCTTGTGCAGCAAAATAATTGTATGACTATGTATACATATATTGTATTTAACATATACTTTAACATATTTAACATGTATTGGTCTACTTGCCATCTGGGGGAAAGGGTGGGGGGAAGGAAGGGAAAAATTGGAACAAACGGTTTAGCAATTGTCAATGCTGAAAAATTACACATGCATATATCTTGTAAATAAAAAGCTATAATTAAAAAAATAAAAAAGTGATAAAAATTGTTTTTACATATAATTGTGAATAAAATAAAATATTTTTAAAATGTTTTATGGAACATTTATGGAAATGTTTTGCATAACTTCACATGTGCCTTCTTAATGGGATGTGAGGGTGCAGAGGAAGGGAGAGAATTTGAAACCCAAAGTTTTAAAAAAAAAGGTAAAAAAAATTGTTTCACATGTAAATGGGGAAGATAAAATATATATATATATATATAAATAATTAAGAATCAGGAGAGTGGATTCAAATTCTTGCTCCACCTATTGGTATGAATAATAACTAGAGGTAATGATTGGAGTGAGGAGGGCTAGGAAGTAGAGGGGAAGGAATGCTAAGTCTTAATGCTTCAGAGTTTCAGAATGGAACAGGGATGAAACTTTCTTCCCTTGCTCCTTGTTTTGACTTTTGGGTCCAAAGAGATAACTTGCGCTTAATGTCAGAAATGGTTTCCTAACAATTCTAACTATTCAAAAGTGAAAAGGAGCTGCCTCAGGAGGCAAAAAAAGTTATATGACCATTTGTTGGATACATTGTAGAAAAGATTCTTTTTTAGATAAAGTTTAGATCAGATAGCATTGCGTTTTCCAACTCAAGTCAAAAAGTATTTACTTTGTGTCAGGCAATATGATAAACACTTGAGATAATAACAACAACAAAAAATCAAACAAAAACAAAAAACAAAAGAAACAAGCAAGCAAACTGATACTTGCTCTTAAGGACCAAAATTCTGATTCATAAGCTGAACATATATGGCCATGAACAAAGCAATTTCTCAAGCTTTTGTTTCTTAATCTGTAAAATGGTGGGAGCAGGAGTAGGGAGAGAACAAGCATTTATTAAGCACCTATGTTCAAGCACTGTGCTAAGCATTTTACAGATTATCATATTTGATCCTCACAATCCCAGAAGGTAGTATTATATTCAATGGAATCTGAGGCAAGCAGAGTATTAAGTAAATTGTCCATGGTTACATAACTAGTAAATGTTTGAGTCTGGATTTAAACTCAGTTCTTCCTGATTCCAGGCCTAGCATTCTAGATGCCTCCAAACAACATTTATATTATCTATCTCACAGAGTTTTTATGAGGGAAGTGATTAATAAACCTTAGAAGGCTATATAGAATACTTCAAGCCTTTTAAGGATTTGTAATTGTTCCAAATTGAATACTTCCCCCACTAAAACAGATCCTAATATGACTTTGATTTTTTTTCTTTAATTTTCCTAAGTTATATGCACTATATATATATATTATTATTATTATATATACACATATACATAGTTTGGTAATATTTATGAATTCTTTTTTTTTTTTTACATATTTCCATATAAATCATGTTGGGAAAGAAAAATCATAATAAAAGAGAAAAAACACAAGGAAAAAAAAAGTGAACATAGCATGTGTTGATTTAGTCTCTACAATTCTGTCTCTGTATGCAGATGGCATTATCCATCTAAAGTTTATTGGGATTGCTTTGAATCACTGAATCACTGAGAAGATCTAAGTCTTTCATAGTTGATTCATCACACAATCCTGCTATTACTGTGTACAATGTATTCCTGGTTTTGCTTGTTTCACTCAGTATCAGTTTGTGTAAATCTTTCCAGGCCCTTCTAAAATCAGTCTGTTCATCACTTTTTATAGAACAATTAATATTCCATTACTTATTTATCTATTCCCCAATTGATGAGCATCCACTCATTTTTGAATTCTTTGACACTACAAAAAGGGCTGCTATAAACATTTTTTGCACATATGGGTCTTTTTTATTTTGGGATATAGGCCCAGTAATAGCACTGCTGGACCAAAGGATATGCACAATTTGATAGCGCTTTGGGCATAGTTCCAAATTGCTCTCCAGGATGATTGAATCCATTCACAACTCCACCAACAATGCATCAGTGTCCCAGTTTTCCCACATTCCATCTGATATTTATCATTATCTTTTCCTGTCATCTTAGCCAATATGAGAGGTATAAGGTGCTATCTCTGAGTTGTTTTAATTTGTATTTCTCTTAGTAATTTAAAGCATTTTTTCAGATAATTATAGATAGCTTCAAATTTCTTCATCTGAAAATTGTCTGTTCATATCCTTTCATCGTTTATCAGTTGGGGAGACTTAATAGTTCTTTATGAATAGCCACAAATGAGCAATTCATCACATTGAAGCCCAGATGATGAGTGCTTCTGATCTTAAGTTGATTGGTCCTCAAAACAACTGAGAGACAGTCCATTGCTAGGTGAGTAATTGAAGATATTTCAGATTGATAGGACCTGCTAGAGCTTGTCTTCTGCTGGCATGGCTTTTGAAAGCCTTTGATAGAGAAGGCATGTGTTATAAACTCTGACAAAATATGAATTTCTTGACAAAAACAGGAGTTGAGTTTTTGTCTCTGTATTCCTGATCTATCTCAGTATCTTCAGTCCATCAATAAGCAGAATTTCAATCCTACTTTAAATTGATTTCTAGTTCCAAAACCCTAAGCAAATTAATTCTTTTTCAGCCTCAGTTTCCTTATCTGTAAAGTAGGATTGTTATATGGATCAAATGAAATCATGCCTCTAAAGTAGTTTGTAAACTTTAATAAAGTCCTACCAAAAAATGTTATCTCCCATCTACTTAGTAATATGCCAGACATATATTCACATAGAATTAGTAAATGAATTATCTCCTTTTCCTATTCAGAGGACTATTTTACTTAATGCAGGTGAACCTTCTCAAAAAATTAAATCTCTAAACATAAACATAGATGTGCATTAAGTCTCCTTCCCTACTAGAATTTGA
The DNA here is from genome assembly GCF_902635505.1 of Sarcophilus harrisii. Classification (NCBI taxonomy): domain Eukaryota; kingdom Metazoa; phylum Chordata; class Mammalia; order Dasyuromorphia; family Dasyuridae; genus Sarcophilus; species Sarcophilus harrisii. The sequence goes on along the minus strand of NC_045427.1, from coordinate 361,207,551 downwards.
ACAGGAAAATATATCATCTTTATATCTCCCTCTTCAATGCTACCTACTGTGCTGAGCCCAGGTCCAGACACAAATTAGAAGTTCTAACTAAAAAATTACTGTCTGACTGAGTTTTAGTGATTTAAGGCAACTGCTCCATGACACTGATCCTCAGCTTGTTATGGACACATCTTTTCCAAGGATCTCACTGTGTATCTTCCAGAATGACAACTAGCAATAGAGTTTAATGATTAAAAAAAAAAATCCCAGACACTCAAATCAACTGAGACATCCTCAAGAGTTGAAGGAGTCCTTTTTCATCTCTGACTTTCAATGTCCTCATTTACAAAAGAGCTTAAGGTCTGAACTTACCAATCCAAAGACTAGATCTGACACTTGGTACTAATCATGTAAGAATCAACAAATAAGAGCAGCTAGATGGCACGGTAGATAGATAGCACCAAGTCTGGAATCAGAAAGACCAGAAAGAATCCTCAAGGAATCCAGTCTCAGACACTTACTGGATGTGTGACCCTGAGCAAGTCACTTAAGCCTGTTTGTCTCAGTTTCCTCATCTATAAAATAAGGTGGAGAAGGAAATGAAAAACTACTTCAATATCTTTGCCAAGAAAATCCCAAATGGGATCAGGAAGAGTCAGGCATGATGGAGCAATAAGAAAAATATCAACAAATCGTTTAATACTCTGAACCTCTTATCTTCAAGAGTAGAGTAATAGTTAAACAGTACTCTCATATTTGAGAGTGGGGGGGGAGGGGAGTTCTTGAGTAGCCTTAAAGTATTCTAGGATATAGTGCTTTTTATCTTATCTACATAATATTTGTCCATTTTTATTACTTGGCACAACACTCTACCACATAATAGGTGCTTAATAAATGTTTCTTAACTGACTGGGGACTGAGTTTTGCAAACTGATTCAATAATATCTCATGTGGCTCTTACAAAACCCCTTGCTTATCTCACAGTGAGGATGTAAAGACTAAATAAGATGGCAAATCAATGGAAAATGGGTCAGAAGAGCTGGGAAAATATCCAAAAGCAGCTCCCCATTTTGCAGACAGAGAAAGTGACCTCCACAATTTGCCCAATTGACCATGCTCCAAAGGGTATAAAAATTATGCATAACCTTTCTCTAGGCAATAGCACTACTAGATATAAATTCCTGAAAAATAAAAAACAAAAAGGAAAAGGATCTATATGTACAAAAATATTTATAGTAGCTCTTTTAGTGATGGCACAGAATTAGAAATTGAGGGGACATCCATTAATTGGAGAATGACTCAACAAATTATAATATATGATTATTATAGAAATGATGAACAGGATGCTTTCAGAAAAAACCTGGGAAGACACATAAATGATGCAAAATGAAATGAGCAGAATCAGGAAACCACTGTATACAGTAACAGCTATATAACAGCTACCATATGAGCATCTATGAATGACTTAGCTATTCTTAGCAATACAATGGTGACCCAACATAATTCTGAAAGACTTCTATGTTATGGGCCAGAACTCTGAACTTGAAACAAGGATGCTTACAAGGTACTAAGTGGAATTGATGAGACAATGGTTATCTAGTTTAGCATGGTTCAGTATGATTGATTTAATCCTACAACAAATAATAGTTTCCTAGTGATATAATGCTTGGTTTATACTCTGTGTAGAGCATATAAGCTAGGAGCCTTAGCCAGGATTCAATTCGGGAAATTCAGAAGTCAGAGAAGACAGGTGGGAGCTCAAGCTCTCGGAACCAAAGAGAGAAATAGGCCTTAAGGAAAGCTAATTGGGCCCCAGGAAAGGAGACAAGACTTTGAAAGAGATAATAAAAGATTTGGACTTTAACACCTGGATGCACTTGTGGTGATTACTGAACTGAAACTAAGGTTGCTCCCAGAGACCTCCAAAGAAACCGAACCAAAGAGAACACTACACTTATGATAAAAATACTATATATCTTCAGAGAAAGAGTACAGATTGAAGTTTACTTTATTTTTTTTACTTTCCTTATTTTTCTTGAGGTTTTTTGTTTGCACCCTCTTTCACAAAATGACTAACATTGACATGTTTCACATAACTCTATGATGTATAACTTTGCCCAAATTTCTTGCCTTCTCATAGAGGGAGGAAGAATATAGAGAGAATTTGGAATTCAAAAAATTTTAAAAATTTTAAAAATAAATGTTTAAAATTGTTTTTACATATAATTGAGGCAGGGGGGAGGGGAGGGCAAGAATAAAATATTGTGACAGCCTAGGCAGCCCAGTGGATAGAGCATCAGTCCTGGAATCAGGAGAATTTGAGTTCAAATCCAACCTCAGACACTTACCATCTGTGTGACCTTGGGCAAGCCACTTAACACTGCTTCCAAAAACTAAAAAAAAATTAAATTTAAATGATTATAATAAAATTTAAAACTTAAATCTTAAATTAAAAAAAAAAAAAAAAGAAAAGAAAGAAAGTGATATCCAGGAAAAGGAATTGGCCTATCCAAGGTCTCATAGCAAGTTTGTGGCACAGCCAGAACTAGAATCCAGATCTCCTAACTGGCCAGTGCTTTTTCTGCTATAGGATATAAATGTAAGATAAAATTTATTTTTCTGAGGAGATTGTTTGGGAGTAGAGTAAGTTGCCCAGAACCTTCCTTACTGTTCATTTCCAGAAGATAAGATAGTCCAGAAGATAAATAGGAACATTTTCAGTCTTTCATCCTTACTTCTGGATGAAGTAAGTATTCCAGAATGCCTCCCAGGACTTTCATGAGCCATTAAACAAACATTCAATGAGCTTATTATGGACATACCAGCTCATCCTCTGAGGTTGAATCCAAAGATGGAAACAGCAGGTCAATGGAAAAACAAAAGTCCTATAAACAATTTGTTATGGGGAGACATTTCAAAGATCTTGGGTCATAGACCTGGATGGGATAATTAAGATTTTTTTTTCCCAACCCCATCATTTTACAGATGGGCTCTAGAAGAGGAAAAAATTTCTCAAAGTTACAGAGAAAACAAAGGCAAGATGGAAACTTCTATCTCTCAACAGCCAATCCATTGCTTTTTCTTATCCTATCACTCTCCATATACAATTTCCTTCTTTCTTCTAGCTAATCTAAGTGAATGACTTTTCCAATGCTTTCTCAGACCCTAAAGGAGACCACAGCCTCAAGACTTTCCCAGGTCTTTTGCAAGAACTACTTGTCTCTGTCTTTGCCAGGATTCAAAGTGTCCTATAGAATTGTCAGGAAAAAAAAATAGAACAGTCAGGGATTTTGCTGAGCTATTTGTCTTTAATAGGGCTCAGAATGTTCTCTAGAATTATCAGAATTTGTTAACACTTTTAGCTGTCATTACATAATCTCAGAAAGGAGATACTATTATCTCTTCCCTTCTAGAGACTGACTCTGGATGTGAGATGTTCATACAATGGAAAGCTTATCTGTGGCCTCTCCAGGTGAATTGAGTTCCATGGCTCATTGGGTCCAGCTCAGAATTGGAAGAATCCCTTCTGCTTTGAAATACCTGAGAGATGAGCTGGTGATTCCCCATGGCTCACAGATAATGTCATGCGTGTGGATGGGAAGTTTTGGAACAGAAGGGAAGAGAGGGTTACTTGGCCTGTGTCCTTGAGGAGAGGAAGTAGAGAGACTGGACAGGGTTCCAGAGGTAAAGAAGCTCCGAGCTAAAAGCTCATGATGGTTGACTAGAGGGAGGAGAGTTAGGGTAAGGAGGAGTGGGTAGAAGATGTTCCCCAGTCATACGATGCTCTGCCCTGTAGTCTTAGATCAAGAAGAGGAACATCAAGTACATCAAGAAAGTCTGCCACCACATCCAGTGCTCTAACTGTGCCCAAAGCATGTCCAAGGAAAAGGCCATGCAGAAGTTGGTCATGCAGACTGTAGATGCCATGACCCTCAGAAACTTCTCTAAGGACAACACCTCTGACTCCCCTGTCCTAGCCAAATACTGTATGTGCAAGTACATTACTGTGAGAACTCCAATCCACTGCAAAGTGGTGAGGAAACAATTCTGGTAGACATGAAAAGATTCAACACCTCCATCCTACTTGAAACCTGAGAGTCCTTCCCCAAGACCAAGTCCATGAAAAAAAACTGCTTGTCCATCAAGATGGAAAGGAAGGAGAGAAAAGGAGAGGAGGGAAAAAAAGGAGGAGAGAAGGGGGGAAAGAGGGAGAGAGGAGGAGGAAAGATGGGGGGCAAAGAAAGGAAAAAGAAGGGTAAAGAAAGAAGGCAGGCAGGCAGGAAGAAAGGATGGCAGGGAGGAAGGAAGAAAGAGGGGGAGGAAGGAAAGGAAAAAAGGAAAGATGAAAGGAAGGAAGGAAAGAAGGAAAGAGGGAAGGAAAGGGGAAAAAGAGGGAAAATGAGAAAAGGGGGAAGAAGGTGGAAGGAAGGAAGGAAGGGAAGAAGGGATCAAGAAAGGGAGGGAGAAGGAAGGGTAAGGGGAGGGAAGGAAAGAAGAAGGGAGAGAGGAGGGGGGGAGGAATAGAAGGAAGGAGAGACAAAGGAAGGGAGGGAGGAAGGAATACTAGAGGGAAGCAAGATAAAGAATAATTTCCTAACAACAGAGCTATCAAAAATAAAAATACACTACCTTTAAAAGAAGTGAGTTCCCCATTCCAGAAGGTTTCCAAATAGAAACTGTATAACCTTCTATCATGGGGCCTGTGAAGAAAATTCCATCATCAGAAGAAAGGTCGGTCTAAAAGCCCTTTGAGATCATAATTTCTAACTGGGATTTTATGGGCAGGATAATTTCTGTTTGGAGTCTCTACCCTGATGATTATATTGTCATTTTTATATAATAAAGGTTCTAGCTCAAGCCCCACCTCCCAAAGCACTCCAGGCCACCCTAAATTCTTCTTTGTCAGATCTCATAATTTCTAATTGGTATTTTATGGGCAGGATAATTTCTGTTTGGAGTCTCTACCCTGATGACTATACAGCCATTTTTATACAATAAAGGTTCTAGCTCAAGCCCCACCTCCCAAAGCACTCCAGATCACCCTAAACTTTTCTGTGTCAGATCTCCTAAACCAGTCAAAACCACATACCTTTATATTTAAGCACTCTATAGTTGTAACATAAGTCATCATAAGCTAAGCTATAAGTTCCCTGAGGGAAGTTTTTCTAACTTGTAATTTTTAAAGGGGTTCCCTCATTAGGTAGGTGTGGTGTTCTTTTTCTTTAAAATAATATAATGGTTCTCTCTGGGAGCAGGTTTCTTGGGGAGGTTTTCTGGAGGCAGTCTTAGTTTCAGTTAAAATCAATAATCACCCAAATGCAGCCAGCTGATAAAAGTTCAAATGTTTATTTTCTCCTTCCTTGGGCCTGGTTAGCTTTCTTAGAAGCCTCTCTCTCTCCTTGGTTCCAAGAGCTCTTGCAGCTAGTCCTTTGCTTCCGCCTCTGCTTTCTTCAGCCTCCAGCCAGCACCTCCTTGCCTGGGGCTGGGCAACTTTCTGGAGAGCCTTTCAGACCAGCGTTGGTCTCAGTGGGGGAGGTGCAGCAGCCCAGCCACCACAGTTGTGTGAGATAAAAGTGAATCTGGTTGCACCTCCCAGAGTAGGCTTCTGCTGAACTGACCAACACTCCCTTCTTCAATCTAATTCAGCTGAACTCCCCGAGAGAGCCTCTGTTTCTTATATATGATCTCTTCTGAGAGAGAGGGATTATGGGTTTCTCCCAGAGTGCTCTCTGGCCCTGAGAGCTTCAAGAACATGTGAATTCAGATATCTCATACTAAGCCCTGAAATCTCCCAAACTGTGAACTCCAATGAGTACTTAAATACTTCTTGCTTAGATGAGCTCTCTAAAGGTGTGAACACAAGCATTGTTTCTATCAGTTGTACTTAGTACCTTGTTTCAAGTTCTGGCCCATAACATCTCCATAGGATTAGATCAATCATACTGAACCATGCTAAATTAGATAATTATTGTCTCTATCAACTCTAATGACTTAACACTTTGTAAAGACTCCAACAGGTAGGAAATTCACCAGCATAAACACAAGAGGTATTAAAGCAAAAACTAGGAATCAAGAATGATGTTAAAAGGACTTCAAGTAATAGGCTTTACTAGATTGCTGAGGTACTTCAAAACTCTTTTATTCTAATAAGTCTATAGTCTCTTTCATTTCCTACAACATAGATACAAACTAATGTCTCAATGTATATGATTATTCCTTCCACAATGTGGGGATTAGGGGTGCAGTGCCCCCATCCCATGATCTGGAAAATCCTCATAAAAAATTTTGGCCCTTCCTTCTTATCAGAGAAGTCTGAGTTTTTTCTTCTTTATGGGGTATTTACAATACCTTATTCTACAATTTGAGTTAAGTATTGGCTCTGTGGTGCCTACTGGCCTTTACATGTTGTCTGGAGTTTCTAAAAAACTACCCCCAGATTCCCATTTAATATTTTATGCTTACCCCTGATATATTAGAACCATTATGAGGGAAAGTTTCTAAGTGGAAGGGATAACTATATTTGCTGATTCAGATTCTAGACCAGGATCCTGCCTCTGATAAGAGGTGGGAAATTAGGGGAGAAAAGAACAGTTTGAAGAGAGCCCATTTTTCATGCAATATTAGAATGTGATGACAAACCCCATCCCCAACTTCCAATAATATATCATTGTTTTCAGCCATTATTATATGGTAAAAAGTTAATCTAAAGCAAGTTATTTTCTCTTTATGTATATCATTTTCCTTGTGTGTAAAATTAGGGAACTGAATAGGAAAGAGGGGAAAAAAATTAGAGACAGATATCCCAAGATAAACAATAACTTCCTAATAATCAGAGCTGTCCAAAAGTGATATATACTGCTTTTGAGGGGAAGTAAGCTTCCCATCAGAGAAAGTTTCTAAATAAAATCTGGATGATTCTCTATCAGGGGTCCTGTGGAGCAAATTCTAGCAAAGAATATATCTAGGAAAATTCAGGAACAACTTTCTTTGGGGAAAGGAAATTGGGGGGGAAAAAACCAAAGCTGTAAAGGGCAGGAACTCTGAAAAGGTATACTTAAAGCTCAGGATGATTGAGTTAATCCTATAACAAGATTGGCCTGTGTCCTTGAGGAGAGGAAGTGGAATTAGGATAATAATTCTCTAGTTTACATGTACTTAGTATTTAGTATAGTTCTACAAATTAACACCTATTCTACAAGATTGACACCTATGCTGATGTACTTACAATAAAGTATATGAGTCAACAAGGACTGGAAGAGAGACATTCCATCTCCCACCAGGATGGTGGCTCTCCTGCCTCTTGCATTCCTCCACTAAAAAGACCAAGGCCCATCTTACCCCCAAGAAAGCTAGTCCAGCCCCAAGCAAAGGAGATAGACTGTGAAGGAGATAATAAAGACTTTGGACTTTATCCCAGACTATTCTTGTGGTGATTATTCTGCTGGAGGACCTCCAGAGAGCTAGCCTGGACATTACACAAAGCTATCATTTCAAATTATATCATGAGATCATGTCAACAAATATTTATTAAATACTATGTGCCCAGATCTGAGAGACAAATGACATGAAGAAAACAGAAGCCAGAAAAGATATGATGTACTTGAGCTCCCAATTCTGGGGATAAAATTAAAATACAAATAAAGTGAAATCTTGAATAAGATAATTAACTTAGTTTCTTCATTTGTAAATAATGGGATTTAGTTCCTTCGTTTAGTTCCTTGTCAATAATGGAGACTAAATTCTACAAGTTCCCTTCTGGTCACTTGTGATTGTTGTTTGTCCTTCACTCTTGAAGAAGACATGATATCTGGGAGGAAATGCCAGAATATGCAAGTGAATTGGGTTTAAGGGAGGGAGGGGTGGGCAAGATCACCTCACTTTCTCCTCCAGACCATCTGGATCCAATGGTGAGATAGAGATCAGGAGGACTGAAGGTGGCCCTGGATGCAGTGGGAGAACTTAACCTTTTTAAGCTAGGTCTTCAACAAGTCTCAGTTTGACTGAGGCAATGACCATTCAGTGATTAAGACTAGGTAAGAAATGAGGCAAAGAATGGCATTTTTTTTACCTTGTAAAAAAAAAAAAAAAGAAAAAGAAATGAATTGATCTGGAATGAGAAGACCCTCAATCACTAACAATCTATTAAACATCAAGAGATGATGCTTACTGCACAGGTGACAGATTACTGAGTAAAGCCCATAAGAATTACAGGTAGTGGAGATGGGCTGACCCTCAAAAATATCTCCAAAGGACAAGACTTCTGAATCCCCTATCCTAGCCAAATACTGTATGTCAAAGTAAATTACACAAAGCAGCAGTCCACTGCAAAGTGGTGAGGAAACAATTCTGACAGATATGAAAAAAACTCAATACTCCCATCCCACTTGAAACCTGAAGGTCTTTCCCCAAGACCAAGCCCATGAAAAAAACTATTTTCCCATCAAGATGGAAAGGAAGGAGAGAAAAAGAGAGATGAGGGGGGGAAAAAAAGGAGGAAGAAAGTGGGGGAAAGAGGAAGAGAAGAGGAGGAAAGATGAGGGAAAGAAACTTAAAAGGCTCAAATAAGCCTGGCTCAGGGACCAAGTGCAGAGAAAAGATGAAATGAAAATCAGAATATTCCAGTAAGAATATTCAAGTCAGAAAAGACCTTAGACTCATAAAATATAAGCTCTGGGCAATTTCTTGGAATTCTCTAAGGGAGCTGTGATCTCTCCATCATGTGTACTCCCACTGATGTACCAGCTCACAGAATTTCAGGATTGAAAGGGACCTTAGGGTCCCTCTAACCCATGCTAAAAGTAAATCCATAGAATAATATGCCCAAGAAGTGTGATGAACCCCACAACCTAGTCCATCCCCTTTTAGACAGCTTTAAATGTTAGGGAGTTTTTTCCCTGTCATCAAACTGAATTTTGCCTCTTTTTTGCATCTTTCACCTATTATTTACAGTTCTGCTATCCAAGGTCAAATGAAATCTCTTCATTATCAATATATCCAGAATTATAACATGAAAATTTCAATATCATGACCAGTTAAATCGGGCATTGGACTCTCTGACACCAAATACAGTGAACATGGTTTGTGTTCTCCTAACTTTAGTCCAATTGCTTATTCAAGCCAAATGTTCCAGAGGTGGAGGGAGAATTTTTTTTCAAGCTGAAAGTAAGGAACAAACTGCTACTAAAATAAAATAAAATAATAATTTTAAAAGCACTACCAAAAATACAAACAAACAAAGATTTCTAAAGAAAAGGGGGAAAAAACCCAGGATAAATGGTTAGGACCAAAGACAGAACAGGAGCTTTTAACTTAGAGTCCATGAACTTTTATAAAAATATTTTGAGAATTGTTTCAATATAATTGGCTTTCTTCATAATCCTCTGTATTTTATTTTATGCATTTAAATCATTATTCTGAAAAAGAGGTCATAGACTTCAAACAGATGTCCATAGGGATCCATTACACCAAAAGGTTAAAAAAAAACCAGCAGTTCTCAAGGTGTGGTCTGGAAACCCTAGGAGTTCAGTGGTAGAGAACTGAGTCTGGAAGACACGAGTTTAATTACAGCTGATACTATCTGAAGATCCTGGGAAAGTCATTTGCTTTAATACACTGGAGAAGGAAATGGCAAACCTCTCCAGTATTTTTGCCAAGAAAACACTATATGGCATCCTGAAGAATTGAAATCAACTAAACAACAATAATGAAAGAAGAGTATGAAGAATATTTGAAATGTTTTAAGAAAAATAAAGGAAACTAGTCAACTTATTGTCAGATGTCTTATATCATTGTCACAATGTAGTCCATAACAATAATAAAGTATACAGAAAATTTCTCAAAGTTTTAATATAATTATTACAAAAATTGATTATCTGTTTATTATTATGGTTACTCATAATTTTAAACTACATATGAAATAAATTAATAGTATGTATTTCAAACTACATACTATTTAAAATACATAACCAAAATGTTATATAAGAAAAAAGTTATTTATGGATACACAGAAGGATGGATAATCTTGAAGAGTAGGATGGGGGAAAGGGGAAGGAAAAAAGAAAGAAGAGGGGCGGAGAAAAGAGGGGAAGGGAGAACAGGAAACTGAGGCAAACAGGGATTAAGTGACATAGCTAGCAAGTGTGTGAAGTCAGATTGGGTGTTTTTAACTCCAATCCCAGCATTCTGTCCATTGCACCATGGTGCTATCTAACACTCCTGGAAGATAGCTATTTTAACATACCTTGTTAGAAGCAGTTGGATAGTGTTGTAAATAAGAGTTCTGAACTAGAATTTAGCAAATTCAGAGTACAATGCCTCAGACGTTTACTAGCTGTATGTACAGTCACTTAACCTTTTCAGCCTCAATTTACTCATCTGGAAAATGCAATGTACCATTCCACAGGACTAGTATAAGGATTCAAATGAGATTATGAAAAAGTATTTTGTAAACCTCAAAGTGCTATTAAATAGATGTTAGCAATTATCATCATTATTTACTTTGTTGACACCACTGCTTTTTCATAATCAATGGAAAGAGTGAAATCCTATATTATCTGTACCTCTGTCAACTCTATAATTATGAACATGTAGTCTGAGCAAAGTATGTACCCACTGGGAAAATGCACCCAATTGGGAAATGACTAAATAAATTGTGGAGTATTATAGGACCACAAGGAACAGTAATAATTATGAATTCAGAAACAAAAAAAGACTTGTTTAAACTTATGCTCAGTAGAACTAGGAAAATATATATGACTACAATATGTAAATGGAGACAACATAATTCAAATCAAATACAAAGTGATGGATTTTAAAATACACTCATTTCCTCTTTGTGAGGAAATAGTAAAATATAAGTAAAGAACTTGATTTGTTCAATCAGGTTTTTTCTTCTTTAAAAGAAGATGTGAGAATTGTTGGATGTTTATTGAAAAGTGAAATTCTACATCTAAAAAAAATTCATTAGCACTATCTAAGGGGGGAAAAATGTGTAAAATCATTCCAGATCCCTTTGATAAGGCAATTCCAATAGACTTGTCATGTAAAGTGCTATCCATACACAGAGACGGAACTATTGAAACTCAATGTGAATCAAAGCATAATATTTACACCTTTTGTTGTTGTTTTCTTTCTTATGTTTTTTCCCCCTTTTGATCCGATTTTTCTTGTACAACATGATGAGTATGGAAATATGTTTAGAAGAATTACTCATGTTTAATCTATATCAAGATTGCTTGCTGCCTTGAGGAGGGAAGGAAAGAGGGAGAAAAATTTGGGATGCAACATTCACAAAGGTGAGTGTTGAAAACTATCTTTGCATGCATTTGGAAAAATAATATAGAATGACCTTGATTCCTGAAATGAGAAAGTGAACACACAGGGCTAGTGGAGCTTGAAGATACTTTAGAGGTCATATGATTCACTCCTTTATTTTACAGAAAATTCCTGAAAGCAGGAAAATTATTTCTCCAGTTACATAGGGAGCTACTGATGAAGACAGACAAAAGTAGTAAAAATGTTTATTTTTTACTGATATGTTTGCTTAATATGTGATATCGCAGAAAGAATATGCAGTCAAAACATCTGGATTTAAATCCTGGCCTTGCAACTTACTACTTCTGTGACTCATAGCAAAATAATTAATCTCTGGGTACTTCAGATTCTTATCAGTATAAAGAATACTTAGGCAACTTAGGCAAAATAAGTAATAGTCTTCAGTATTCACCTTGATTAGAGTCTAGAAGCATAGGACTTCAAAACTGAAAGGGACCTTAGAGCATAGAATATATCTCTTTTGTGTTATGTAACCCTGCTACTCTCTAAATATTGTCCTTGAACCCAACTGATGCTGAACCCAAGGGGCTGTAAGATCAAAACTATCATTATCATCATCATCATCATCATCATCATCATCATCATCATCATTATAGCTAGCATTTATATAATACTAAAAGATTTCCTAAAGCTTTATAAATATTATTTTATTTTCACAATAATGCTGAGAAATAAATGTTATTATTATTCTAATTTTACAAGATAAGGAAACTGAGAAAGACAGAGGTTAAGTAATTTGCTTGGGATTACACAGTTAATGTCAGAGGTCACATTTGAACACACATTTTCTTGACTCCAGGTCTGTTTGACTATTAAAATGTTCTTTCCCTTTTTTATATCTTATGAGGTTGGATTCTCTTCATATACTTCAACCAAAGCAACATTGTGCAACAGATTAAATGCAGCAGCAGATAGAAGAATCCAGCTATCTTAAATTAAGCCACACAACAAAGAGATTTGTAAAAATATATAAAACAATGCAACTCTTCTCATTAACTTTTTTGTTTTGGAAAATAGCTATTTTTTCACAAAATATCATTTATATTAACAGGTAATTGATTTATTATTTCTAAGAGGATTGATAAAAAATTATCTGTTTTAATTTCTAATATGGTAAATATTGATAGACATAATCCACAGAAATAAAATTCTTTGGAATCCTCAATATTTTTTAAGAGTGGAAAGAGAGATCTTGAGACCCAAACACTTGAGAAATGCTGATTTAGCCCAACTATCATACTGAATAAATGATGGAAAAAATGGTGTGGTCTCAGAGATCAGTCAGCCCAACTCCTCATTTTACAGATGGGGAAACTGAGGCTTAGTGAGAGAAATGTCTGAAGTCAATCAGAGTCAATGTCACTGCTTGAATCTTCAATCAATAGCTCTTTCTCCTCTGAATTGGAAGTTCTATGGGAAGAACTACTCGATTGTCTACCTCTAGAAGTCGGAATTGTCCAGGAATCAAATCTTGGGTAGGTACTATGTACAAGTCAAATGACAGATCTTCGTAGTCAGTATACTCGTAGCTTCAGTATCATTGATGACTATAGCTTTGACTGTAAGGTATGGATTAAAGATTTCATCTATTATATAAAGAATGCAAAGGGAGGGGAGGGCAATTAAGACAAGAATAACTGCAAGTATAATTGTTCAAATAGTTTTGACTTACTAGAATATAGGCATGTGGGGAAAAATTGTTTAGCTTTTGTTTTTGTTTGCCCAGATACTAAAACAGGTACTTATTAAATGTTTGATGATTGATTCACAAAATTAAAGTTGGCTTTGTAATCACAAAAAGTTAGAAACAACCATGTGGCCAAAGAATGGGAAATAGCTAAATAGGGATCTATGAATGTGGTGAAATATTATTGCACCCTGATGCAACTAGGTGCACAAGTTATTTAATGTCTCTAAACCTCAGTTTCCTTATCTGCAAAATTAGAGGATTAGGCCTTCAAGGTTGTTTCCAATAATAAATCTACAGGTTTACATTCTGATGTTGAGCAAAGAAAACAGAGTCAAAAGAACAATAGACATAATGACCCAAATAAAAGTAAAGATAATAAATAATAACAGAATTCAGGTCAAATACAATGGCTAATATTGGTGCCAGGTTACTGAGATTTAAACACATGGTTTTCTTTTTGATTACAGGATGGTAAACTAAAGAATGTGAAAAATTACGTATACTATTGGTTTCAATCACTATATTAGCTGTGTTTGCTTAGTTTTTTTTTTTTTAAATGAAAAAGCAAAATAAGAGAGGTTATTTCTTCAAGTGATGTGTCCAAAATATATGAACTAAAATCATAATTTTATCATTGCAAGACCTTAAGACTATCTAGAGGGTGTCTTTGCAGATAGATAGACAAGATTCTTGAGATTTACTGAGGGGGGTCTTTTTTCACTGATTCCCCCCAAAATAATTTGGGGTCATATTTTAACATTTAAATTTAACATTTAATATTTGTTGTATCTACAACAAAAGCAGAATATCTTGTAAGTATAGGATCATAGATTTAGGGCTAGAAGGGATCTTAGAATTTATCAAGCCCAATCCTCTCTTTACAGAAGAGGAAATGGAGGTTAAAGGAGGTTAAATAACTTGCCCAGCATCACACAGCTAGTGAGTGTTAGAGGAAGGATTTGAACTCAGGTTTTCCTGACTCCAAGTCTAGCACTCTTGATTGAAACACCCAGATACATAGTTGGCATTCCATAAACATTTGATGATTATTAACAGTTTTAGGACAGTGATTGAGAGCATATGTTTGAGAATAGTGTTATGGAGAACATTCTTCAGCATATGAAAGGTAAAACACTTTATTTCATTGTAAATCTAGAAATTTCTAGAACCTATTATTGAAGAAATGTAGCAATAGCCCATTTATCATTTTCAGGTTTATAAAGTACTTTTCTCATAGAAAGATGATAATCAGCAAGATAATAAGAGTCCTTTTTCTCATTTTGCAGATGAGGAAACAGACCTCAGTGAGAGGATTTGAACCCTGATATCCTAAGTCTACCAATATTTCTACTATACCATATTTCCTTTCATACTGGATGATGGTAGAGTTTGGCCAAATAAAAATTGGATTAGATATAAAATGTGGAGATAAAGGGATCAGTGAAAAAATATTTCAAGTCAACTGCCTTGGTCTTGTGCCATTAAGCATTTTTAGTAAGGACTTTGATGAAGGAATAAATGGCATGCTATCAAAGTTCTCAATGAGGTAAAATAAGGCGGCATCTCTTCATTAACTCATCAGAGACAAGTAGTATGAAACAAGAGGGCATTCACTGATACATTCCTATTTGTTGAATCAATGATTCAATGAATAATGTATCTTTCCAGTGTATTATATGCTAATATTGAATGATGAAACTAAGATTCCAATAAATTAACAGGCTATAATTATGGGATAAAGTACTTTTTTGGGTCATACATGCACATTCTTTTTGTAATATATATTTCCTTATGAATCATGTTGGGAGAGAAAAATAGAATACAAAAGGGAAAAACCATGACAGTAAAAAAAATATAGAAAAAAAAATAAACATAGCATGTGTTGTTTTACATTCAGTCTCCATAGTTTTCTCTCTGGATGTAGATGGCGTTTTCCATCCAAAATTTATTGGTATTGCCTTGGATCACTGAATGACTGAGAAAAATCAAGTCTGCCATAGTTGATCTTGGTATTACTATGTACAATGTCTTCCTGGTTCTGCTTATTTCACTCATCATCAGTTCAAGTAAATTTTTCCAGGCTTTTCTTAAATCAGCTTAGGGATAAAGTACTAATATGTTTTTTTGTTTTTTAATAGATCTACAATTTCATTGATGTGGAGAAATCACAGTGAAATTTTTTCTACTTGTGTAGTTTGTCAACCACTCTGCAACTATGAGTCATTGAAAGATTAAGTTTCTTGCATAGGATCACCAAATTAATATGTGTCCCAGTCAGGACTGAATCCAGAGCTTTCTGCTTCTTAGGCCTGCTCTCAATCTACATGATCATATTGCCTCTTGATAATAATTCACATACTTACAGTGACTTATTCAAAAAAATTCATTTGTTCAAAAATATCCTTCTTTTTTTAAACTGGGAAAATAATATGCAGAGAATTTAGATCATAGTAACTACAATCCAATAAGGAAATTAGAGCCAATATTACCATCTTATCCACATTTTCCATATGAGGAGACACAAACTCAAAGAAAGACTTGTCTATTATTTTTTTTTTTTTTATTGTTGTTGGTTAAAATTGTTTTTGACTCTTTGTGACCCCATTTAGAGTTTTCTTAACAAAGATACTGGAGTGGTTTCCATTTCCATTTCCAGCTCATTTTACAGAGGAGGAAATTGAGGCAAACAGGGTTAAATGACTTGCCCAGGGCCACACAGCTAGTAAGTATCTGAGGCCAGAAATGAACTGAGGAAGAGGCGTCTCCCTGACTCTAGGTCCAGCACTCTGGCCACTGCACTACTTAGTTGCCCAAGTTACACAGAGAATGGATGCTAATGCTAGGACCCTCAAAGGCCACATCCAGTGCCTTTTCTACTAAGCTGCACTATAAGTGAGCCATATGGTCACTTCCAGCTCCAAAGGTCAATGTATGATTCTAAGATGAGCTTTCGCAATGGAAGTCTCCTACTGGAAAAAGACTCCAGGGGCAGCGAGGTGCTGCAGTGGAGAGAGCACCAGCCCTTAAGTCAGGAGGACCTGGGTTCAAATCTGGTCTCAGACACTAGCTGTGGGACCCTGGGCAAGTCACTTAACCCTAATTGCATCAGCCAAAAAAAAAAAAAAAAAAAAGACTTCCAAAAGGCTTTGTCAACATGATTTTATCAAAAACAAGTCATGCCAGAGTAACTTCATTTCCATTATTTAACAAGGTAACTAAACTGGTAGATCAAGGAATGTTATACATAATTGGCTCTCTATCACATGCCAGTCTTGTAGAATAGAAAAAAACTAGACAGTACCACAAGGAGGTCAGTTCAGAACTGTCTGAGTGGCCATACCCAAAGAGGAGAATAAATTTATGGACCAATATCAACCTGACTTGTGTGAGGATTACAAAGTGAGAAAGAGAGAGGGTTCTAGAATCATGGGGCCAAATAAGAGCTCTACCTGGGTACTTCCCTGAGGGACACTGATCTACCCCTCTAAGCCTCAGGTTCCCCTCTGTTAAATGAGAGCTCTGACTGGCTGGCTGATTTTTGTACTGCCTATGAATTGATATGGGCACTAGATGGTACAGTGAATAGAATTGGGCTTGGAGTCAGGAATATTCATATTTCTGAATTTGAATCTAACCTCAGACACTGGCTATGTGGACTTGGACAAGTCACTTAATCCTGTTTATTACTCAGTTTTCTCATCTGTAAAATGAGCAGGAGAAGGAAATGGCAAATTGCTCCAGTATCTTTGCCAAGAAAACTTCAAATGGGGTCACAAATTGAAAAGGCTGAACAACAAAGAAGTCAGAGATAACGTCATTTTAAAAGTCTTTCTCCCAAGGCTATAGGACCCTATGCATTATAATTACTTAAGGGTTTATGGAATGGAATTGAATTGAAAAAGGGGAAAGAAAAAATGACTGGGGAGGAGAAAATGAGATGAAAATACTTGTCAGACACAATTGAAAGACAACTGAGCAAATTGTTCTGCAGTCCTTAAAGTACTATGCATGTGTGTGTATTTATGTACACATATATAGTACATATATATATAGTATGTATATACAAAGATACATATGTATACACACAAATAGACATATATATAACATGTGTGTATGTATAATTTACTTTAAATGTTACCTCATAAATTTAAGATAGGCAGACATATATATGTATGTGTATATGTTTACATACACATGCATTTATTATACATGTATATATATAGATACATATAACTACTAGTGTTAAATAATACAAAATGATAAGGGGGAGGAATCAATAAGTAGCTAATATTGGATAACAGAGCTTAAAACATACCTTGAAAGGCTCAAATGTTAAGTCAGTTCTAATAAGATGAGATTTAATAAGAATAAAGGTGAAAATCTTAACTCCCGAGTTTTTTTTTTAGTTCAATTCAGGGGAGGTCTATAGGTTTTTTTCCCCCCCAGGAAAAAAAAAGCTTTAAGTAAGTATATTAGCACAATTTACTACTGAATTATAACAAATATACTTATAGGCTGCATTGAGAAACCTACAAACACTTAGGTCTAAGATGACTATAGCCCTGCTGTTTTTCTCCCTAGTCAGACCACATTTGGAGCACAGTTCCAGGTATCACATTTTAGAAGCTCGCTAAACTTAAATGTAAGAATCTTGCTAAGGAAGGTCACCAGAAATGTGGAGGGCCAAGGGGATGTTATATAAGGATTAGATGAAAGAACTGGGGATGTTTAGGCTGGAGAAAAGACTTGGGAGAGGAACTGGTATAAGTGGAATTTGTGCCACAAGTCTTGAAGCACTTGAAAAGTAAACAAGTAGAAAAGAGATTGACCTGATTGACTCCATAGAGTAAACCTCAGAACAACGGTCAGAATTTGGATAGAGGTGGATTTTAGGCTCCTTATGAGAATGTCTTCTTGTCTCACTTCTCTTGGAATTCCTAGTTCAACTGAAGACATAAAGTGCCACCTTACATATAAGGCCTTCCTGATTTTCTTATACCCCTCACCCATTTATGCCAACCCCTAGAAACTTCTTTGTATATATATTTTAAATTTGCTTATCTGCATCTGTTTGGTTCCCTTCCACTTGCCTCCCCCATAAACTATAAACTCATGGAAGGTAGAGACTTATCATTTTTGTCTTTATGGTAGCTCCAATTCTCAGAGGTACAGGAGCCCAAGGAGCAAGGGCCCTTATCTGTGTTCCATGAGGACAGTGAACAAATCTGGCTCCAAAAAACACTACTTAGTGTTGGGTTTGGGTTTTTTTTTGCTTTGTTGCTTTGGTTTAGTGTTTTTGTGCAATCAGAATTAAGCCCAGAGTCCTATAGCTAGCAGGTGTCTGAGGCACACTAGAACTCAGCTCTCCAGAACCCAGGCCCTGGAGCCATCAGCTGCCTTCTGGGAAGTATGGCGATTCCTCTTGTAAACAGATCTCTGTTCAGGAGCAATTGGATCAAATGGCTTCTGAAGACCCTTTCACAGTTCTAAGATCAGAGGATTCTGAACTAGAAAGAATTAGAATGGATTATACCCCGAGGGACAGAGCACACAAAATGTCAGCACCCTAGGGGATCTAAGAGACAATTTAGTGTTATTCCATGGACAAGGAAGCTGAGCCCTAGGAGGTTAAACTATGTATGTTGTCCAATTAGCCAGTGAATTTTGTAAAAGTCTTGTTTGTATGCAGTTGTTTGCATGCTATCTTCTCCATTAGACTGGGAGCTCTCCTTTTCTATCCCCCAGCATTTAGCACAGTGCTAAATACAGTGCACATACAAGATGCTTAAAAAATGCTTATGATTTGAGCTGAAAGGGGCTGGCTCCTTCCAGATTCCTTATCAAGTGAACATTGCTTTCTGACCTGAAATTTATAAGCTGTAATTAAGAGTTAATGTAAACTCTAAGCCTTCCTCTGTACTCTACAGCACTTCACATGCACTAAAAAGTTGGGCCTATAAGCAGCATTGCAGCTGTATTTTCCAGTTGCTTTGATCTCTAATTCATATTCCAAGTCCATCAGGACCACAAGCAGGAGGGTTTTATGATCCTTTGGAAACAATTTCCTTTTGTATTCCTATTGATTCAAAACACCCTGACAATCCACAGATGCCTGGATAAGGGACCCAAGAGATCTGGGTTCTAATTCCAACTTTTCCCTTAGGTCATCCCTCTTATTGAAGTGCCAGTTTTATTCTCTGAAAAATGAAGGAATTATACACGACAATCTTTAAATGTCTTTCCAATACTAACAATCTGAGTATAAGGATTAAACACGATAAATGTTTTTTAAGGAAAGGCAACAGAAAACTTTTCTTTCAAACTGGACATGACAATTAAACAAATTAGTAATTTACTAATTAGTTATTGCAATGAATATTTGTTTTATAATGAGTAAATTAGTACAGACAAAAATACACTCTAACTATAAAAGCTAGGAGCATAATTGTATGGCCCTAAACTACATTATCTTTGTACTTAATGGAAATAAGGCATTATATATATATATATATATATATATACATACATACATACACACACACATATTTTAATTTTCAATACTATCTTTTCCAAATACATGCAAAAATAGTTCTCGGCATTCATTTTTGTAAGCCTTAGTGTTCCACATTTTTCTCCTTCCCTCCCTCCTCCAAGATTTCAAGTAATCTGATATAGGTTAAATGTATGCAATTCTTTTAAACATATTTACATATTTGTCATTTTGTGTAAGAAAAATCAGGCCAACAGAAAAAAAGGAAAAAAAAAAGAGAAAGAAAAGAACAAAACAAAACCAAAAAAAGTGAAAATACTATCCTTCCATCCATAATAAGTCTCCATACTTCTTTTTCTGGATGCAGATTGCATTTTCCATCCCAAATCTATTGGAATAGGCATTGTAGTTTTTAAAGAAACCATATAACCCTGGGCAAATTGCTTAACCCTGTTTGCCTCATTTTCCTCATTTGTAAAATGATCTGGAGAAAGAAATGGCAAACCATTCTAGTATCTTAAACCAAAAAAAACCCCCAGATGGGAAGTATAAAATTTCACATACCCTTTGACTCAGCAGTGTCTCTATTGGGTTTGTAATCTCAAAGAGATGATAGAAGAGGTAAAAAGACTCACATGTGCAAAAATATTTGTAGCAGCCCTTTTTGCAGTGGCAAAAAAACCTGGAAATTGAGTGGATGTCGATTATTTGGGAAATGGCTGAATAAGTTACAGTATATGAATGTAATGGAATATTATTATTCTAAAAGAAATGATAAGCAGGCTGATTTCAGGAAAGTCTAGAAAGACTTGAACTGATACTAAGTGAAGAGAGTAGAACCAGAAGAACATTGTACACAGAAATAACAAGATTATGTGATGATCTACAGTGATAAACTTGGTTCTTCTCAACAATGAGGTAATTCAAAGCAATTCCTAAAGCCTTGTGATGGAAAATACCAACTGCATCCAGATGGAGACTGAATGCATATTAAAGCATAATATTTTCACCTTTGTTGTTGTTGTTGTTGCTTGTTGTTTTTTCTTTCTCATGTTTTTTTTTTCCCTTTTGAGCTTTTTTTTTTTTTCTTGTACAGCATGACAAAAATAGAAACGTTTAGAAGAACTGCACATGTTTAAAAAAGAGAAAGGAAAAAACCCAAATGGGATCAGAGTCATACATGACTAAAACAACTGAACAAGTTCCATTAAGAATTTGTTGTTGTTGTTATGGAGACAGTTCTGTCCTTGTCTATGTCTTGGTAAGTATATTGGGTTTTGCACCATCCATCAGTTGGGAGAGGGTAAGTGTGCTGCTGGTTCAGTGAACAAAGCGGGAAAAGGTAGGGGTTATATAAAATAATAATATTTCAGGAGTCAGAAGCCCTGGAGTTATTAGAACTGTGTGACTCAGGACAAGTCTCTTCTCCTTTGGACTCCTTTCCTTATTTTGGAAAGAAGACAAAATTTTCTGCCCCTTTCTCAGGGTTGTTAAGTTATATAGATCAAAAAAGATAATATTTATAAAAGCACTTTGGACACTCAGTATTGACAAAAGGTGGAGTTTCCTGAATAGGATGCTATTTCCAACTTCTTTCCCAGGGCCTCAGTTTCCTCCTCTGTCAAATGAAAGAGT
Organism: Sarcophilus harrisii; assembly: GCF_902635505.1. Classification (NCBI taxonomy): domain Eukaryota; kingdom Metazoa; phylum Chordata; class Mammalia; order Dasyuromorphia; family Dasyuridae; genus Sarcophilus; species Sarcophilus harrisii. The sequence continues at coordinate 361,186,423 of NC_045427.1, read as the reverse complement.
ACTAAATGATTTTTAAGGGACCTTCTAATTTCAGACCAACATATGAAATAGCAAAAACCTAAATATTCAAGAATGATGAAATGTTGTGTAACATAAAAGCTGACTGGTACCTGCAAATGGCATATGTAAGTTATTATATTATATATATATTAAGGATGTCACCCGTAGAGAAGGATATTCAGTAGAGGGAAGAGTTCAAACAGAAAACTTCTCTATTCCAGCAGGGCTTATCATGCCCTTGGTCCCAAGAAGTCTGTTTGGATCTACTGTATTATATTCTTAATATATTCTCTATAATAATAATAATATCCTTCATATAAATCTTTAATATTTGCAAGGCCCTTTACAAATATTATCTCCTTTTATCTTCACAACAGCCTTAGGAGATAAGTATTGTTGTTCAGATATTTTTCTTTCGTGTCAGGCACTTCGTGAGTTTTCTTGGCAAAAAAATACTGAAGCACCATTTCCTTCTCCAGTAAAACTAATCCAGAGATTAAGTGACTAATCCCAAATCATATAGCTAGTACCTAGTAGCTATAAAGGACATTAATGATTATCTATTCCAACTTTATCATTTTACAGATGAGAAAATTAAGGGTCAGGGAAATAACTTGCCCATCATCACACTAGATGATGAACCAGAAACATGAAAGTAATTCTTCTAATTACAAATGCGTAATTTTTCTGCAGCCCAGTGCAAAGGCACTGAAATTAGATAGAAACAGCAATTAGGTCAATTCAACAGGATTGTAGAATACATAGAAGACTAGAAAGGTATGAAGGGAAAAGGGGCCAGGCTTGATTTTTAGGAAAATCATTTGGTATCTCTGTGAAAGACATAGTGGGAAAGAATAAGAATTGAAGCAAGAAAACTAATTAAGAAGTTATTACAACAGTACAGGGAAGAGGGCCTAAACTAGGGTGATGGCTGGATGGAGACATATAAGAGATGTCCTGGAGGTAGAAATGCCAAGATTTGGTCTTTGATTGGATCCATGGAGCGCCTGGCTGAAATTTTTCCCCACCCAATCCATCTTCCATTCAGCCACCAAGGTGCTTTTCCTAAAAAGAAAATCTGATTATGTCATACCCTCCCCTCACCTATTCATTAAACTCCAGTGGCTTCCTATCATCTCTGGGAAGAAATACAAAATGCTTGGTATTCAAAGCTCTTCCTAATCTTTCCTAACTTTTCCTCTAATGTCTTATTCCCAGCATATGTTCTTTGATCTAACAACACTAGCCATTGAACAAACAAAATCTTCCATCTCTCAGCTTTCCCATGTCTGGAACATCTTCCCTCCTCTGCTCTGACTCCTGACTATCCTCACTTCCTTAAATCCCGACTAAGTCCCAATCTTCTACAGGGAGACTTCTTTAACCCTTTTTAATTCCAATGGCTTTCATCTTTTAATTATTTCTTATTTATCCTATTTGTAGCTTACCTTGTATATATTTATTTGCATGTTGTTTCTCTCATTAGATTTTAAGTTCCCTGAGGACAGTCTTTTGCCTCTATTTGAATCCCAGCATTTAATAATAATAGTGCCTGACACTTAGTAAGTGGTTAAAAAATGTTTATTGAACTGAATCAAAATGACACCAAGGTTGTATTTGAGAGATAGCATCTCACCCTCAAGAGATTGGAAAATTCAAAAATGGTTGGGGGAGGGGTTAGGTGGGGAGATAGGAATTATGAATTGGATGAACCAAATCTCAGAGAGGAGAGAATGGTCAATGGCGTCAAAGACTAGAAAGAAATCAAAAAGGATGTGGTGTTGTTTAGTTCAGTCTTGTCCAACTCTTCAGGACCCCCAGGCCCTTCTAGTCTCCATTGTCTCTCAAAGTCTGTCCAAGTTCATGTTCATTGTTTCCATGACACTATCTATCCATCTCATCTTTGGCTATCACTTTTTCCTTTTGCTTTCCATCTTTCCCAACATCATATTCTTTCCTGTTATGGGCCAGAACTCTGAACTTGAAACAAATGATACTTACAAGGTACTAAGTGGAATTGATAGAGACAGTGGTTATCTAGTTTAGCATGGTTCAGTATGATTGATTTAATCCTACAAGAAATAATAGTTTCCTAGTGATATAATGATTGGTGTATACTCAGTGTAGAGCATATAAGCTAGGAGCCTCGGGTAGGTTGATTCTGAGAGATTCAGAGGGCAGAGAAGGAGGCAGGAGTGCAAGATATCGGAACCAAGGAGAGAGATAGGTCTCTAAGAAAGCTAACCAGGCCCCAGGAAAGGAGACAAGACTTTGAAAAAGAGAATAAAAGATTTGGACTTTAACACCTGGCCACTCTTGTGGTGATTACTGAACTGAAATGAAGGCTGCTCCCAAAGACCTCAAGAAAACCGAACAAGAGAACACTACACTTTCCAATGAGTTTCACCCTTTCATGATGTGGCCAAAGTAGTTAAAGCTTCAATTTCAGTATTTGATCTTTCAATGAAAAGCCTGAATTAATTTCTTTAATTGACTGATTTGATCTCCTTGCTTTCCAAGGGATTCTCAAAGGACTTCTCCAGCACCAAAATGTGGTTCTTAGTTTCCCTCATAATCTAATTGTCACAGCCATATATTACTACTGGAAAAACCACAACTTTGTCAATAAAGTGATGGCTCTGCTTTTTTAAAATATGCTGTTCAGATTTACCATAGCTTTTCTTCCAAAGAGCAAAAGTCTTTTAATTTCATGGATGCAGGCCCCGTTTGTAATGATCTTTGAGCATAAGAAGACAAAATCTGATTCTGCTTCCATTTCTTCTTCTATTTGTCGGGCAGTGATGGTACCGGTAGCCAGGACATTTGATTTTTTTTTTTTTTAAGTTAAGTTTCAAACCAGCTTTTACACTCTTCTATTTCTCCTTTACCAAGAGGCTTCATAATTCCTCTCAAAAAGATTAGGGGTTGAAAAAGGTCATTTCATTTGGCAATTAAGGGGTCATTAGTAAATATGAAGAAAATCATTTCAACTGAATTGATGAAAGATTGCAAAAGAATAAAAGGAGCACAAAGGAGAGGGAGGGAAAGGCACAGCACAAATACCTTTCTAAAGGAGTTCAGCTGAAAAGTGGAGGAAATACAGGATGATACCTAGCAGGACTGGTAGGATCTAGTTAGTATGGATTTCTTATTCATTCAGAATATGAAAAAAATCTCAAGAGCCCACATAGTCTATTGTATTCAAACAGGAAATCTCCTTTATGTTTAAAGACCTCTAGGGAGAGACTAGACTACATTTAAAAAACTCTAATTATTAGGAAGAATACTGATAAACTGATGTGCTTCAGGAAGATAATAATCTGGATGGTAATGGGTCTTGCAATTGTGCTAAATGAAGATCAGTTGGAGCCTGAAAAAGACAAGATTTTCAAAGGATAAGAGAAAGGAGACAGGTGAAATACTATTCCTTCTCCTTATGATCTTACACAGAATTTTATTGGATATGAGTGTGATGTATTTTCACATGATTATAGTCATCCAGGTTTGTGACTTATTTTCATCTTAAGGGCAGGGATTGAAGTTCCTTATTGTTTCTTTTGTTCTCTAGTGCCCAGAACTGTGCTTTGTACAAAGCAACATTTAAAAAATGTTATTCAATTAACTAAATCTGCTCATGAATTCAAGAGATCATTGCTCAAATCTAAATTTTCACCTGCCAAATGAGAAGAAGCAGTTAGGTGTTTAAAAGGACCCAAGATTTAGGTCACCAGAAACTTTCAGGTTTCTGGCCCGTTTCCCATTTTAAGTGAACTCTGAAATCCTACTGTTCTGTGATCCTAAGATCCTGCCAAACCCCAACAATCCTTGAGTCTAGGCATGGATTTTTTTAAAAAAGCAAAAAGGAATCAAAAAATCATTCAGCTTTAGTAGAAGCCATAAAATAGACTTGCTTTCTGATTTTCCTTCCTTATTATGTTAAGCCAAAGAATACTGTAAGAGTCAGAGAAAAGTGTCCCCATGGCAGCCTAGACATCAAACATGTTTATGATTCTAATTTTCTAGAAATATATTCTCTTATGAAGCCATAGAACTTCAGAGTTAGAGAAGATCTTAGTATCAGAAAAGTCTAAAATATCAAAGTCAGAAGAAATTTTTTATTGTTGTTGAGTCATTTTGGTCCCGCTCAACTCTTTGGGATGCCATTTAGGGTTTTCTTGGCAAAGATACTGGAGTGGCTTGTCATTTTCTCCATAAAAAAGTTTTTATTTGCTGTAAGAGGCAATTAGGGTTAAGTGATTTGCCTAGGGTCACACAGTTAATAAGCATTAGGTTTCTGAGGGTGGCTTTGAACTCAGGTCCTCCTGACTACAGGGCTGGTGTTTGATCTACTGTGCCATCTAGCTGTTCCATCTAGACCTATGATTCGCATCATTGAGTGAACTCCCAGTGTGGAAATTTCCTCCATTCGTGCAGATTGGCAATGAATCTATACCATTTTATTACAGACTTTCCTGGATCACTTAAAGATTAAATGACTTGTCCAGGGTCACATATGTTAAAGACAAGACAAGGTGAAGTCTTCCTGACTTAAGGCTAGCAACTCACTATCTTTGTTAAAATCATGGAACTACATTAGAATTAGAAGAGGCTTAAGAGATCAGTGAAAAATAATATATACAGAGAAGGAAGGAATAAGTACAACCCTCCACTTTTAAAGATGAGAAAATTGAGGTTCATAGAGTTAAATAATTGTCTCAAAATCACATAGTGAGTGACAGAGCCAGGATCGGATCCAAAGACCTCGGACCCCAGAGCCAATCAGTTGGCCAAAAAACATTTATCAAGTGCTTATTGTGTGCCAGGCACTCTGCTAAATGCTAAGAGTACAGAAAAAGATAAAAGAGAGATTCTGTTCCAGAGGAGATCACATTCTTTTTTTTTCCCCTTCAATAGTATTTTATTTTTCCAAATATATGTAAAGATATTTTTTAACATTCATTTCTGTAAAACTTTGTTTTCCAAATATTTCTCCCTCTCTCCCTTATCTTTCCTCTCCCCAAGACAGTAAGCAATCTGATACAAATTAAATATGTGCAATTCTTTTAAACATATTTCCATATCAGTCATGTTATACAAGAAAAATTAGGTGAAAAGAAAAAAAACACAAGAAAGGAAAAAAAAAAAAAAACCAAGCAAACAAACAAAAACAATAACAAAAAGGGTGAAAATACTTTACTTTGATCTACATTCAGTCTCCATAATTGTAGATGGCATTTTCCACCTCAAGTCTTTTGGAATTGCCTTAAGTCACCACATTGTTCAAAAGAGCCAAATCTATCACACTTAATGATCACATAATCTTGTTACTGTATACAATGTTCCTCTGATTCTGCTCACTTCACTCAGCATCAGTTAATTTAAGTATCTCCAGGCTTTTCTGAAATCAGCCTGCACATCATTTCTTATAGAACAATACATTACATTCATATATTATAATCTTATTCGGCCATTCCTCAACTGATGGGCATCCATTCAATTTCCAGTTAAGACCTCACTGGACAGAAGAGATAACATGCAAATTAAAAAAAATATATATATATATATAGAGAGAGAGAGAGAGAGAGAGAGAGAGAGTGGATGAGCTGGAAATAATTAACAGAGGGAAGTCACTAGAATTAAACGGGATTGAAAAGCTGCCTGAGCCCTTTTCATAGTGGCTAGAAACTGGAAATTGAATGGATGCCCATCAGTTGAGGAATGGCTGAATAAATTGTGATATATGAATGTTATGAATTTTATTGTTCTATAAGAAATGATCAGCAGGGTGAATACAGAGAGGCTTGAACTGATGCTGAGTGAAATGAGCCAGGAGATCATTATACACTTCAACAACAATACTATATGTTGATTAATTCTGATGGATGTGGCTCTCTTCAACAATGAGAGGATCCAAATCAGTTCCAATTGATTTGTAATGAACAGAACCAGCTACACTCAGAGAAAGACCACTGGGAAATGAGTATGGACCACAATGTAATATTTCCACTCTGTTATTGTTTGCTTCCATTTTTGTTTTTTCTTCTGTTTATTTTTATCCTCTTTCTAAATCCGATCTTTCTTGTGCAACAAGATAACTGTATAAATATGTATACATATATTGTAATTAACATATACTTTAACATAGTTAACATGTATGGGACTACCTGTCATCTAGGAGAGGGGGTGGAGGAAAGGAGGGGAAAAGTTGAAACAGAAGTTTTTGCAAGGGTCAATGTTGAAAAATTACCCATGCATATTCTTTGTATATAAAAAGCTATAATAAAATAAATAAATAAATAAAATACCTACTATAAGTTTAAAAAAAAAAAAAAAAAGGCTGCCTGTAAGAGATAGGATTTGAAGAAAGCTAGGAGATAGAGATGAGGAAGTAAATATTCCAGGCACAGTATCACAGCCAGTGAAAAAGAAAATTTCCAAAGTTGGGAGATAGGGAGATAGGGTGTCTTGAGAGACAAACAGTCAGTGTCGCAGAAAGGAAGAGGGAGGGGACAGGCATGTTGTTACAGGGAAGTGGGATAGGGTGTAAGAAGACTAGAAAGGTGGGGCTGTAGGTTGTGAAGGACTTTGAATGCCAAACAGGGGATTTTACTTTTGATCTTGGAGATAATAAAGAGCAACTAGAATTTATTGAGTTTTACCTTGACCCCTCTGGAGCCAAAAGTTGTTAGCTCTGTACAGCTTTCATTTGGAGCTGTTTAAGTCAGATCATTGGGACAGGCTGGGCTGAAGTTTAACTTTGTATGAATTATAAAGAAAGTTTGCTTTGCAACTGAATCATTGAAACCAAAATATTTGTAAGAACAATCGCTTAGTACTAGAATATGTCCTTAGAGGTGACAATTTAATCTGTGCCAGTTTTCTTTCCACTATATCTTAATACTAGATCTTTTATTTTACAGAGAGAACTGAAGATCAAAGGAAAAAAGAGATCTATAAATGCAGCCCCAGATCACCAATTGCCTGTCAGATATTTTTAACTCCAAATCAACATGTCCGATTACAAAACTCATTACCTTTCCCTTAAAATGCTCCCCTCTTATGAACTTCTCTTTTACTGTCGAGGGTATCACCATCCTTTCAGTCACCTAGATTCACAATTCACACAACAGAACCAATCAGTTGCAAATCCTATGATTTCTACCTCCAGTCGCCCTCATGTCTTTCTTCTCTTCACTCATAGTCACCAACTTTAATTCCTTATTAACCTTATCACCACCTTATTAACTTGAACTACACCATTAGCCTCCTAAATGGTTTCTCTACTTTGTCTCTTTCCACTTCCATCCATTTTCCACCCAAAAACCAAAGTGATTTTCTCAAATAAAAGTTCTGATCATGTCACTTCATTCTCCCACACCTCGGCCCTCACACACATTAAATCTCAATAACTCTCATTACCTCTATGATCAAATATACTCCTCTGTTCAGCATTTAGAGCTCTTTACAACTTGGCCCCAACCTAATTTTTCCATACTTTTTGTATACCATTCTCTTTCATGCATACTGTGGTCTATTTGAATTGGCTTTTCCCACATGTGACAGTCCATCTTCCATCTCCAAACCTTTGCATGGACTATCCTTCATACATAGGATGTTTTTCTGTCCCAATCCAGCTTCTTGGGCTTCCTGGTCTTTTCAAGACTCAGCCCCTGTGCTGTGTTTTATATTCCTGGTCTTCTCCCATCTCTCTCCCCACCAGCCATTACTTCCTTTATCCTTCTCTCCAAGGTTACCTAATATGTTTTGCATATATGTATTTGTTTTTTCCTCCATTGAAATGTAAGAGAAGGGAATGTTGCTCTTTTTAGTATCCTCTGCTGCCTAGTATTGTGCCTGGCATATAATAGATATTTAATATGTGTTTGTTGATTGATGGTTTGATTAATCCAGAATCATACAAAGGAGTCAGGCAGTGACAAAGTCAAGCATAGAAAGGAAGTCTCCTGCACCCAAAGCAAAGACAAAAAATATTCATCTCTATTTTTTGATGGGAAGGGGTACTATTATTATTTACCTCACAAAGTTTTTGTGATATTTTGCCTATTTATAAAAGTACTTACTGCAGTGCCTGGCACATAGTAAGTGCTAAATAATTGCTTATTTCCTTTCTTCCCTTCTTCTCTATCCTTAGAATAGAAACTAGATGATTGGCCAAGCAACCATTGCACACTCAGGAAGCAAAAGCCTTTTATCACCAAATACAATGACTTCCATGTCAACAGCACCTCACCATAACAAACCTAAAAGGGAGGGAGGTAACTTCATAGTTTATCATGCCTGAGAGGAAAGGTGACTGAAAGGGTCCTCACCAGAGCCAACCCAATCTCCAGGCTTGGGACTCTGCTGCTCCCTCCCCATTCTTCCCCCCATAAAGAACATAGCCTTCTAAGACAACTACCTACCCACATTAATAGTCTTGTTGCTATTGTTCATCCTTCACTCTCAAAGAGCTCCAACGACACCACATAGATGTTGTCTTCGTAAGCAAACTGGATTTAAGTGAGGCAGGTTTACAAAGACTGCTATATTAACAATCTATCCCTTCACACACAGATGAAAATGTTTGTTCATTGCCCCATACTCCTCATGGGCAAACTGAAAGGTAGTCACAATGAATAACCATGTGAAAGCTTCATTGAAGACTTGGAAGTTTACAGAGCCATCCCCAGCACTTAATTTGTCTCTAAGCTTCAATTCTTTCCTAAAGCATAAGACCAGTAAGTAAGGGAATGCTCTCTTCTTAAGCAGGGATTTTTCAGGACATTTTCTCCTGGCCACCAAAGCTTAATATTCATCCTTCAGGTTCTTCTTCCATTGGCAAATGGAGGAACTGACTTTTCCCCCAAAACTGAACACCTCATGCTGATTAGGTAGAGCTAAGATCACTTTAGCCATGGTACAGCAAGGATATAGTTAGTTCTCTGTGTTACTGAATTAAAAACAAAAAATACTTGGATTTATTGTTGATTTCATGGTTTTACCTTCTTTTCTTAGTCATTCCCACAATCAAAATCACTTTAATTTTGGGCTAGAAAAGAACTCAAAAGTCATTTGTCCAGTTTGTGCTGGTAAAACACTACTTTCTAAAATATTTATTATTTGCTTATTTTTACTTATTATTCATAACTTTTCCCCAAAACTAAATAGAGAGAAATCTGATCAATGATTATTAATCTCTCATCTTGTACCAACTTCTAGACAGTTCCATTTGGATGTTTCATAGGTCTCTCAAACGAACATTTATAAAACAGAATCCATTGCCCTATCATTTCTCCAAACTTCCCCATTTCTTTTTTTTTTTAATAACTTTTCATTGACAAAACCCATGCCAGGGTAATTTTTTAAAACATTATCCCTTGCATTCACTTCTGTTCTGATTTTTCCTCTCCCTCCTTCCACCTCCTCCCCCAGATGGCAAGCAGTCCTATACATGTTAAAGAGGTTGCAGTAGATCTTAGATACAGTATATGTGTGCAGAACCAAACAGTTCTCTTGTTGCTCAGGGAGAATTGGATTCAGAAAGTATAAATAACTCGGGAAGAAAAACAAAAATGCAAGCAGTTTACATTCATTTCCCTATGTTCTTTCTTTAGGTGTAGCTGCTTCTGTCCATCCTTGATCAATTGAAACTGAGTTAGGTCTCTTTGTTGAAGAAATCCACTTCCATCAGAATACATCCTCATCCAGTATCATTGTTGACATATATAATGATCTCCTGGTTCTGCTCATTTCACTTAGCATCAGTTCATGTAAGTCTTGCCAATCCTCTCTGTACTCATCCTGCTGGTCATTTCTTACAGAACAATAATATTCCGTAACATTCATATAACACAATTTATTCAGCCATTCTCCAATTGATGGCCATCCATTCATTTTCCAGCTTCTAGTCACTACAAAGAGGGCTTCCACAAACATTTTGGCACAGACAGGTCCCTTTCCCTTCTTTAGTATCTCTTTGGGGTATAAGCCCAGTAGAAACACTGATGGATCAAAGGGTATGCACAGTTTGATAACTTTTTGAGCATAGTTCCAAATTGCTCTCCAGAATGGCTGGATGTGTTCACAACTCCACCAACAATGCATTCTAGCCAGTATGACAGGTGTGTAGTGGTTTCTCAGAGTTGTCTTAATTTGCATTTCTCTGATTAATAATGATTTGGAGCATATTTTCATATGGCTAGAAATAGTTTTAATTTCTTCATCTGAGAATTGTCTGTTCATATCCTTTGACCATTTATCAATTGGAGAATGGCTTGATTTCTTATAGAATCAATTCTCTATATATTTTGGAAATGAGGCCTCTATCAGAATCTTTGACTGTAAAAATGTTTTCCCAGTTTATTCAAACTTCCCTTTTTCTTTCAGTAACTCATGTTTATAACTTCACAGTCATCCTTAACCCTTCCTCATCTGATCAGCTTTCAGGGGTTGCCATACTACCACATCTCTTGCATTGAAACTCTTCTAATTCATATAGTCATCTATCCTGGTACAAGGCCTGGAATATTGCAATAACCCCATAATTAGTCACCAATTTGAAAACATCAGCTGCCAAGTCACACCTAAGGCACAAGCCTTGTATCATTCCCAAGCTCAAAAACATGAAGTGTTCTCTATCGCCTCCAGGATAAAATTACAAAACATCAACTTGCCATTTAAGGCTTTCCACATGTCCTATCAGTGAATCCAGAGTTATTTCAAATTAATCCCCTTCACACCCTTATGTTTCAGGTCCACCCCTGACCTGACACTCACCTGCTCTAGTTAACAACCAAGGTGTCTTGATCCAATGAGGCCATGAACTATCTTATCTATCTAACTCCAAAGATCACCTCCATTTTTCAGTTTTTGCTTCAGTTTCTCAAAGTTCATAAGATCATTACACTTGATCTTGAGAATGAGCACTTTGTCTTTTCTTGTTTCCTCCAATATTTAATACAGTATGCAGAAGAGGCATAATACATGCTTGTTGACATGGCAAATATGGAAATGTGTTACATGACAACATATGTATAATTAACTCTAATATTGCTTCCCTTCTCAAGGAGTTGGGGAGGGGCAGGTGGGAGGGAAGGAATTTAGAATTAAAATTTTTGAAAAATAAATGTAAAAATAAATTTTGCACATAATTGAAAATTTTTTAACAAAATAAGTGAAAATGTAAAAGAAAAATATTTTAAATGCTTGTTCACTTGACTTAAATAAAAATTCCATGTGAGGGAATTACTATACTTTCTTTCCCCTTCTTTCTGTTTTATATTTAAAGTATTTATGTAACTTCCTTCACTCCTTTTTCTCTTCTTTCATCTTCCAATTCATACTCTTGCCTCAAACAAAACAAAACAAAAAACCTCTCTCCATTCTATGTGTGATGTACAAAAATGTTTGTAGCAGCCCTTTTTGTAGTGACAAGGAAATGGAAACTGAATAGACACCCATCAGTTGGGAAAGGGTTAATTAAGTTACAGTGTTTGAATGTAACGGATTATTATTGTTCTATAACAAAGGATAAGCAGGATGATTTCAGAGAGGTCTGGAGAGACTTACATGAAATGATGCTGAGTGAAGTAAGTGGAGCTAAGAGAACATTTTACATAGCAAAAACAAGATTATGTGATGGTCAACTGAATGGACTTGGCTCTTCAACAATGAGATGAATGGATCACAATACAGCATTTTCATCTTTTTTTGTTGTTTGCTTGCTTTTTTCTTTCTCGGTTTTTCCCCTTTTTGATCTGATTTTTCTTATGCAACATGATAAATGTGGAAATATGTTTAGAAGAATTGCACATGTTTAACCAAATTGGATTATTTACTAAGGGAGGAAAGTGGGGGAAGGGAATGAGAAAAATTTGGAACACAAGGTTTTACAAAGGTGAATGCTGAAAACTATCTTAGCATCTATTTTAAAAATAAAAACCACACACAAAAAAATAAATTTTTAAAAGTTTGATATGTGAGACAACAATAAAAATTATCCTGACCCTGGTTCTAAGTGATCCCTGGTGTGCTAGTGGCATTTCTGCACCAAAGAAAAGGAAGATGTAAAACCTGGAAATAAAACTAAATTTATTTTTAAAAAACAAATTAATTAATTAAAAGGTCATCAATCTCTAACTGCCTCTGATTCTTAGTAGGTACATTAACCTGGGCAAGTCAGGGGACTTTTTGTTCCAAAAGTAGGTAATGTATTGAATAGAGTCCTGGACCTCAAATCGAGAAGAAGCAAGTTCAAATTCAATCTGAAACACTTGCTAGCTTTATAATCCTATGCAGCCACTTAACTTCTCTGTGCCTCGGTTTCCTCAGCTGTAAAATAAGGAACTTGGACTTGACGGCTTTTGAGATCCTTTCCAACTCTACACTGATGATGTCAGGATCTCTTTCAGAATCCATAGAGTAGTGTTCATGTATACCCTTGCTCATCTAACTAAATCTGCTTTTCCTACTCAGGACCAAATAAATTATGTTTAATTTGATTCAGCAAACAATAATTAAATAGCTGACGTGATAGGAAGACATGTTTTCAGGGAGCTTCTAATCTAAAGGCAAGGACACACTATGGGGTAGGGATACATAAATAAATATGATATAAAGGACAGTGAGGTAAATACACAAGGGAGATCAAAAAATACGATGAGAAATTTAAGGCACTTTCATGGCAGGGAAGAGGGGGATTATGTTGTGATGTTCTGGGAAGGTTTCTTAGAAGAGGTGGTGTGAGAGAAGGGGAGACTTCAGTTCACATGACTGCCTAGGTACATGAATAAAGAGGCAGAAAGAGCGAAAGGCAAGGTAAGCAAAGCTGATTGAGTAATTTAGTTTGGCTGATAACATGTACCTAAGGTGAAATCACATAACATCAGAGTTTAGATCTCAAATGGACTTTGGGAATCACCCAACCCAAACTCTTCACATCACAGGAAGAAATGGGCTCAGAGATGAATAATTTGCCATGCAACTAATAGTATATGCAAGAACCAGACCTAGGTTTTCTGACTTCCGTCCTGGGTTCTTCCCAATGTAACACAAGTTAAATCTGGAGAACTGGAGTGGAATCTTACATCCATTCAACAATTAAGTCCTCCTGTGTGCTGACTTGTGCTCAATGATGCTATAGAGTAAATAGTTCCCCTATGCCCAAAGGGCTATCAAACTGTACACATATACCCTTTGATCCAGCAGGATCTCTACTGGATTTGTTTTCCAAAGAAATCATAAAAAAGGAAAAGGACTCACATGTGCAAAAATGTTTGTAGCAGCTCTTTTTATGGTGGCAAGGCATTGGAAAATGAATGGACACCCTCATTAGGGAATGACTAAGTTATGATATATGTATTTTACAGAATATTATTGCTCTATAAGAAACAATCAGCAGGATGATTTCAGAGAGGCCTGGGGAGATTTACATGAACTGATGCTAGCAAAGTGAACAGAACTAAGAGAATATTCTACACAGCAATAGCAAGATTGTGTGAAGATCAACACTGATAGACTTGTTTTCAACAATGAGGTGATTCAGGTCATTTCTAATAGACTTATGATGGAGAGAGCCATCTATATCCATAGAGAGGACTATGGAGACTAAATGTGGATTACAGCATCATATTTTCACCTTTTTGTTATTGTTTGCTTGTTTTTTGTTTTCTTTCTCTTTTTTTCCTTTTTAATCCGACTTTTCTTATACAGCATGATAATTGTGGAAATATGTATAGAAGAATTGCACATGTTTAACCTATATTGGGTTACTTGATCTTTAGGGGAGGGGGTGGGAGGAATGAAGGGAGAAAAATTTGGAACACAATATTTTGCAAGGGTGAATGTTGAAAATAAAAAGCTATTTTTAAAAAATATTATTATTATTATTTTTGCTGAGGCAATTGGGGTTAAGTGACTTGCCCAGGGTCACACAGCCAGGAAGTGTTATGTGTCTGAGACTAGACTTGAATTCAGGTCCGTCTGACTTCAGGGCTGGTGCTCTATCTACTGTGCCACCTAGTTGGTGGCTAAAAAAACTATTATTAAAAGAGAAAACAATTCTTGAACCCAGAGGTTACAAACTAGTAGCCAGACTGTGAAAATTCTTGAATTTCAAGATCAGCAATGCAATTTTTTCCCGTTTGTGTTAGTCACTAGCATAGTAGATAAATTGCTTTGCATCTTTTTTTTTTCCCTAGCTCGTTTATATTTCAAGTTTTTTGTTGGAGTGTGTGTGTGTGTGTGTGTGTGTGTGTGTGTGTGTGTTTAAGTTGGCTTTTGAGGCCGGGTCTGGAGGCAGACCTCCCTTTTACATTGTCTCTGTAAGGAAAGGCGTTCCAAATTCCAAAAGGTGCACTCCCAAATGAAAGCTTGGAACACAGCCTATTTGGATGCAGGAGATGGTCTGTGTACAATATGGAAGTGGCCAGTTGTTCTCCCTTCTCTGTTCTCTGCCAATCAAGTAACATCAGTCTGACTCAGAATTCTTTTTAAAATCTTGACAAATACAAAACAGGATAAGAGCAAGTACTTCCCTCATATTGGACTCCCAGAGATTTTTATCTTCAGTAAGGACCACTTCACATATTAGGCTTTGATAAACTGTCCACCACCCCCCAAAATAGGAAATAGTAGTGCAGTGAAAGCCTAAGCTTTGTCACTAATTTGCTAAGACCCCTAATTGACCTAGATTCCTTGAGTCTCATCTTTAGCCCTCACTTTCCTTATTTGTAAAATAAGTTTATACTTTTTTCCTTGACATGCAAAGCCCTCTTCCACAATTCATCACCACCTTTTTAACTTTCTACCTCCGACAAAAGACCAGTGAATAGCTCTTTTATTTAGTACCTCAGAGTCCCCAGCAAGTGCTTAATACATGTCAAGAGAAGGAAAGAAGAGACTGATCTACAAATTTTTCTAATTCGCACATTGAAGTATTCTAGGGGTTAGATCTACATCAAGAACACTTCCCATGATTCCTAAACTAAGAAATCTTCCTTCAATCTATCTCCCTCAAATACTTATTATTCTCAACAGAATTCACCTTTGAACTAAAAGCAAAACGTGAGGAAAAGGAACAATGATAAAAATGACAAAAACAACAATAATACTTTGCAAAGTACATGGAATAAATTATTTCATCTGAAATTTATAAGAATTTTATTAAAAAGGTGTCTGGAAAGACAAGTTTTGAGGTGATTTTTTTTTTAAGTTTGTTACCAAATAGTGTTATTTTTGGCACATATCATGTATAATAAAAACAATGTAATAATAAATTTCAAGAGACTTAGGAATTCTGATTAACATAATTACTAGTCATGAAGCCAGTGGATCAAGGTGAAGCACGCTGGTTCTTTTATAACAGAATGGTGAATAGATGTAGAATGCTGAATAAGATATGTTTTTGGCTATGGCAAACCAGAAATTTATTTTACTTGATTTTGCGTATTTCTTACAATGATTTTTGTTTTCTCAATGGTTGATGGATTAAGTTTTGTTCATTTAAAAAAAAAAAAAACTTAATTTAAAAAGACTTTCAAGTGGAACAAATACTGGAGTTGGGAGTCATGCCCTAGCTGGAATACTTACTAGATATGTAATTGTGAGTAAAAAAGTAAAAAAGCACTTTTCTGAAACTCTGCTTCTTCTGTAAGATGAAGATAAGTATATCTGCCCTACCACCTATCACAGAGAATTGCTGAGAGGAAGCACTTTATAAATGTTAAAACACTGTATCAGGCACCCATTATTATATAATTAAAATAAACACATAAAATGAGATCAAAAGGCTACTAAGAACTCTAAACATAAAACACTGGGATTTTGTTTTTAAGGGCAGCAGTTACAAAGAAATGATGTTTGCACAAAATTCACATGCAACAAAACAGACTATATCATCTAATTATCAATTCTCGGGCATCTTATTAAAAGGTGCTTTGGCAAGCAGAGGAGACAAAACGTCGCAAAAGTGTAGCTCTAAGTCAGCGCTGGACAAATATAAGTATATTACAGCCTTTCTTCAAATGTTTCAAAAGTAAAAATACCCTAGAAACTGTACTTCCTCACCCTCTCCAAGCAAACACACCCATGAAAGCCTTTCAAATTTAAAAAAAAAAAATAAGGCTGCGTTTCAAGTTTTCCTATTCTTGCCGATTTCTGGTCATTGTTCTACCAAGTGTTTACAGATCAGAGTGAATTTGGTGCCGTAGGAGGAAGGAATGTGGCAGAAAAGGGAAGGGACACGGGAAAGAAAAACACACATAGCTCCCCCAGCCCCAAGCTGTACATGGTTATAAAAGCCCAGGCCCACCTGGTGCCGTGCTCCCATCCCTACACACCAAAGTCACAGGCCCACACGGCCCTTTCAAATGCATCCGTGCATAAAAACAAACACGCCAGCACTGTGTCCAGAACCTACCACCACCACTACCCTCCACCAGAACCTTATCGAAACATACTGACCTAATTTTCAGATCCCAATAAGCACCGGGATGCCTCCTAGACCTCTCCGCAGATTGACCCCAAACCCTCCCCAGGTGCCAATAAAAAAGAGAATAGAAATACAAAAAGTCACCGGGGTGCCGTTCTAGTCTTGGAGGCACACGGATGACTAGTCACTTCGCTAAAGTTTCTTGGGCAGCAAACTGATTGCCTGCCTTCCTGGGTAGTGAAAAACATGCTGTCCCGGGCTGAGAGCTGAGCCGATCAGGTCAGTCCTGGCCCTCCCTAGCCTCCTTTGCCCCAAGATCCGATGACTCGGAGCGAGGAAATTCCTGCTCAGTGAAAAGGGTGGCGGACGAGGATGACCAACCCAGCGAATGCCAGTCGGCATCGGCTCAGGAGGTAGGGTGGGGCAGGGAAGGAAAAGAAGAAAGGATGATCAGGACTTCTTTAGCTCCCCTGACTTTCCATCCAGTACTGGTCCAGAGGGGTGGGGATGGGACGGATGAGGATGGGGGGAAGGGAGGCGGGGAGGAGAAAGAGAAAAAGAAAAAAGGAGAGATAGAGAAACATGGGCAGAAACATTGATAGAGACAGAGTCGGAGGTACGGACTGAGGAGACACGGGGTCAGATATTCTCCAGCCGCTGGGAAAGGGGGATAAAAGACCAAAACCCCAGTTAGACACTTGGGTTCAGAAGTTGTTTAGCTTGAAAAGGACTCTAGAATTCATCTGGTCTAACTCTTTCATTTTACGGAGAGGGAAACGGAGATCGAGAGGAATGAGCAACCGAAATCATGAAGTAAAACTTGCCCAAGTCCGGGTCCATCTCGACACCGCGCCAGGTTGCAGGTTTTCCCCTACCAACCCTCTACCCACCCACCAGGTATCTCTGGGTGACATCGCCCAGATTCCAGTCAACTCTGCCACGGAGTTTTAGCCCAGGGATCTGTTGGAACATTCCACTCGACGTATATGTCCCCTACTTCCCTCTTCTTCCCAGACCCTGGCCCAGCGTGGGAGACCCCTCCCCCTTAGCCAGCCAGGTACCTACCCAAGATCTCCTTGCGCCTCTGGGTGTGGGGCTGATCTGTGTAAACCCACTCGAAGTTGCCCCGGGTGACCCTGTTGCCCATGGCTGTTAGGGAAGGTGAGGAGGAGAAGCTAACTAGAGTGCTAGCCTGTGTCTCCGGATGGGGTATGGGAAGGGAAGACCAGTTTACATATTCCTTGGGCACTAGTGGGCAGCCCAGTCCTTTAAAGATCTGAGCACACCTGTCGGGGCGGGGCCGGAGAGGGCCGGGGCGGGGCCAGCTCCTGCAGCTGTCCAGGAAGCTCGAGCGAAGGCTTTGGAACCTCACTGGGAGTAAGCTTGGGCGATTGCAGGGACTGATGAGGTACTCCCCCTGGAATGAAGGAGGTAAAGCTCCGCGCCTCGGTACATGGACTAGGACCTGTTCACGGACTGGCCAAGATGCAGGAAATCAAGTCACTTTTCGGATCTGTCTTCTCAGTAAAAAGAGCGGATTGGACAAGCTGATCTCTAAGGACCTCTTCGGGTCTATCCTTCTATGTTTTGAGCTCTGACTTTCTATGAGTTTGCATCCTTGTTCCGCGTCCCCAAGTTCGCTGGGACCAGTCTTTGAATTTCCGGAGACTGCAGGTGGGAGTTTTTAACAAGTTTTATTTCACTGATTATCTCAATGAACTGAAATAAAAATTCCTAAAAGAGTAAAATATTGTGCTCCTATTTTGATGAGGGGGTTATAAATATGATATAGGATATGAGAATGCTTCGTCTGATCTTTGTGTTAATTTAAGAAATAATCATCGGCTTTTGTTTTTGTCTCTGGATTTTGTTTTTGGTGCCGAGATGGTTTGTTTGTTTTGTTTTTAGCTTTAACATAACTGAAAGAACTAAGATTTGGAAAGATTTATTCTCTCGGCAGAACCAGGAAGTCCTGGATAATCACACCATCAAACCTCAGCGTTTCCATCCATACCTTTAGACTTTTAAGAGTTGTGACTGAGGCTTAATTGATGAGGACATCTCTCAACTCTTACTGTAGTTTCCAAAACCTAGGTCAGTATCTGGTAATTGGTAACTATTTTAAAAAATGCTTGTAAATGAAATAATTCCCCCCCCCCCCAAAAAAAAGCCGTTTATATGATTGTAATCTAGTGTTCTGTTCACAAAGCACCTTCTAAAGAAAAAAAAAAAAGGTTCTAAGTAAAGAAAGACAAAAAAAAAAAAAAAAAAAAAACCCTGTCTTCAAAGAGTTTTACTCCTCTGGGGAGGAGTAAAGGGAAAGGAATGTAACATTTTATATTGATAAATAAATAGGCCATGATTTGAGGAAGGAGGAGTAAAAGGAAACGGATATAACATTTATATAGTTAAGTAATAGACCGTGATTTGAGGAGGGAGAGGATGCTAAATGATTAGGAATGGTTTCATGCAGAAGGTGAAACTTGAGTTGAAATCTCAAGGAAGCTAGGAATCAATCATTAAAGTAAAAGCATATTCCATATCAGTGGAATATAATGGAAAATAATGATATGGAATATCAAGTTCAAGAAATGGCAATTAGGGCATAAAGGAGAATAAAGTGATGAATATGAAGGATGAAGGTTAGGGAGGAGTCAAGGATTACTCAGGTTATAAACCTATGTGATTAGAAGAATGGCAGCACAGAAAGAGAGAAGGGTAGGTTTGATGCACCAGCCAATGTAGTAGTTCAGATCCAAGACAAGAATGAATGAATGATTAACCATAGCATGAAAAGGATTCTCCACAAAATAAACCATTTATTCATAATAGAAACATGCTCCCATATCTCCGTTTAGAAACATCTGTTTAGCAGAACAAGTAGTTGTGACTTTTCTATGTAAATAGGACTCTTTTTCCCGCAGGTGACCAGCCAAGCCTTGTCAAAGATGAACTAGCTTGAGGGTTAGCCCCCTGGACCAAGTCAAGTCTTAGGAACAACTTCCATGCTTTTTAAAAAAATCATTAGTTTAATCTACATGGCCTAGACCTGGGTAAATTTTGGTCTTATCACATCAAGCATACTGCAACCTCTAGCCTCTTTCTCTTTCTCTCTTCTCTCCTCTCCCTCTGTCCCTCCCTCCCTCCCTCCTTCCCTTTCTCTCTCTCCCCCATATTTTCGTCTCATTTTCTCCTCTCCCCATAATTTTTGCTTTCCCCCTCTTTCAATTCAATTCTATTTAATAAATAATTTAAATAGCTACAATGTGTAGGAGAAAGAGATTTTTTAAATTACCCAATCTCTGACTTCTTTGCTGTTCTGCCATTTCTGACTCTATGGGACCTATTTGGGGTTTTCTGGGCAAAGATACTGAAGTGGTTTACCATTTCTGTTTCCAACCCATTTTACAGATGAGGAAACTGAGGCAAACCAGGTTAAGTTACTTTCCCAGAGAGTTAAGAAGTATCTCAGGCCAGATTTGAACTTTGAAAAATGAATTAGTTTTCCTCACCTGCAACATGAAGAAGTTAAACATAAATGATCTCAGAGGTCACCCCCTCTGGTGTCACAGGAGTCAAGTCCTTTGCATTTTGCTGCTCCCTATATTCCTCAAACCTATACCCTTCTTCTGGAAGTCTGGTACCCAGAGGGGATTCAGGGGTTTGTCTTGACTTTCTGCCATTTGTCCAAGCCTCCACTGATTTTATTTCCCCTCGTTTGTAGTGGCCCATTGACCAGCCTTCCAGTTCCATTTGACCACTTAACAGCACATCAATTTTTACAAAGTAATATTTATTTCAAAGATTAGAAAGAACAAACATGAAAATTTCTTCTCGACACTTTGGAGGTATATCCTTCCCACTCCCATCACCTCCTAGAGCGGTGTTCAACTCATAACTTAGTTCAATTCCTATATTACTTCCACAAAATTCAAGTCCAAAGCCCCACTAGGCCCATTGTTCAAGAACTCCCTACTGGTCTGGCTACTACATCTGGCCTGGAATGTTGGATTCTGGGATTCCCATGACTTTTCTGCTAGCTGTGTGACTCTGGGCAAATTATTTAACTCTGATACCTCTGTTTCCCTCATCTCTAAAATGAGCTAGAGAAGGAAATGGAAAATACCCCAGTATCTTTGCTAAGAAAAGCCATTCCAGTCCCTGCAGCTAGAACCAAAAAAGAAAGACTTAAGTCCCAAACCCAAATATCACATGACTCGGGAGGGGCCCGGGATGTGATCCTCAGGCCTTCCCCCCTAACCATATTATGGTTAAGGATTCTTAAACCTTAAATGCTAAGTCTTTCTTGGGGCAACTTTTAGGTTGTCTGGGCATGTACCACACTCCATTACACTATGACACTTACCACATGCCCTTGAAGTAGTTATGTAACTTGGCCGTGCTCACACAGCTAGTGTCTGAGACCAGATTTGAAGATGTTTTTCTGACGCTAGGCTCGGTATTATATCCACAGCGCCACCTAGCTCCAGAATTGTATACATAATCCACTCCTAATATTAGTTGTGTGATGGAAAACAAATCATTTCCCCTCTTTGTCCTCAGTTTTCTCATCTGTAATAAGGGGATATTAATACTCATAGGAAGCACTTGGATAAATGTTGAAAGAAGCTTGAAATAGCAAAAGCTCAGTGAAACTGCCGCTTCCCTCGAGCAACTAGAATCTCTCTGTGTCTGTGGTTGTTCTTTCCTTGGGTGTATGTATGTCTCTGTTCCAGATGAATGGATTGTTGCTTATTAGTCCAGTTGTTCCAGTGGCAGGAGGGAAGGAGAGAAAGTTCCCTTTCTCCCACCCCACTCTAGGTATCTTCCCCACCAACCACTCCTCAGACTGTGTTCATTAACTCTGGAACTAAAACTATTAAAAGTCATCTAGGTATGTAAAACCCTCAGGGGTGTAACTAGTTCATTTGATTAGTCAAACAAGATATTTCCTTCTTGACCTGAATCAAACAGGTTTGCACTTCATAAAGGGAGCACACATCTTAGACTCATCTCCTTCATACCTCATTAAAATTT
Source organism: Sarcophilus harrisii (assembly GCF_902635505.1). Classification (NCBI taxonomy): domain Eukaryota; kingdom Metazoa; phylum Chordata; class Mammalia; order Dasyuromorphia; family Dasyuridae; genus Sarcophilus; species Sarcophilus harrisii. The sequence continues at coordinate 361,164,957 of NC_045427.1, read as the reverse complement.
CATTAAGTGTGACACACAACCTGAGGAGGAAACTCCTTCCCTTGCCAAAAACCAAACAAACAAAAAAAAAAAACCCAACAACTCTAAAAAGAGGTTCTCTTAATTCTGATGAGTGATGAATAAACATATGTCAAGAGTAACATTTCCTGGGTATGGTGAAAACAGGCTCCACTGGAAAGAAAGCTGGAATTTGTTGTAACATTTTGAATTCCAGAAAAATGAAAATGATCATCTAGTTATGAATTGTAGAGCACAGAGAGGGCAGGGTGACACTGGGGAAAGAATACTTGTTTGGGAGTCAAGGAATATTTTTGAATTTTGCTAATTAGTATCTGTGTGACCTTAGTAGAGTTATTTGACTTCTCGCCAGTCTTTTTTTTTTTTAATCATATTACAGATATGAGAATTGGTCCCTAAGATCCTTCCAGCTTCATATCCTATGATCTCAGGATTCTTGACTTTACATCTTGTGCACTTTCCTCTCTGTGTGTAACCACAAAAATTCTCAGAGTAAGAAAGAAAGCAAAAAGGAATTTATTAAGATCTCTAGGAGAAAGGGCATCTCCCATCTGATAAGATGTTTGTCAGTAAAAGGAGTGCAAAGTAAAAACTGCAAAACACAAGGTTAAATAGGCTAAACACAGAATCCCCCGATCCCCCTGCCTGACCTTTTCTCCCATTGTTTGGGGGAGTTGGGTTTATAGTCTAATCTCAGAAATCCATCCCAGAAATAAAAGAGGTACTTAAATGCTAATTAAGAGGTTGTAGGAAACTGGAGGGGAGGAACACCTGCAACTTTTTTTTTTTTTTTTTAGCTACAGCTTTACTTGTTATTTTAAAGTCTCAAGTCACAACTAAGGTATAGTTTAAAGCTATATTCTCATGAGAGTGTCTTCACTCAATGTGTGCTTCAAGGATCCACAATCTGATCAGCTTGGATCCTCCTGATTTGGTGTGGCTCCTTGGAAGGCTATAACAACAACCTTAAAGGCTACCTGACCTTAATCCTAAAACCATCTGGCTGTCAGACAACAATCTGTCAATAATAACAAAGTTTCTGAGACAATAATGTGCTGCATACCGGACCACTCCTCCACTCCACCTTTAAGCTATAGAATTCAATACCAGACCACTCCTCAATTCTACCTCAAAGCCACAAAATTAGCATATCAGTGACCTGAAACAACTGATCTACTTTTTCCCTATAAATCTATCTTCTTGCTCCTGGTTCTTTGCTCAATTCTTTTGGAACTTAGCCTGCTGTAATTGGCATTACAATTATGAAAAACTTTGCCCCTTGACTTGGAAATGGATCCAAATTCTTTTGAGACACCTTGTGACACTAGTCTGTAACTTCAACCTTTGAACCCCATCAAACTGGGATATAATCCCTCCACTCAGGATCTGAAAGAATTCACCTTTTAGTGACCAGAAAGGGGCATGAACCTCTCTGCAAGGAGACAGATGACAAATATATATCTTGAGTCCTTCGGCCTTGGATCATGAGTCCATAATATTTATCAGAGTCAGTAGGTTCCTGATCTCTAAAGCTAGGGTCCTCAAGCACTTCTCTTGGCCACTACCCTCTGACAGACTTTGCTACTGACACACCTGTTAGCAGCAGGACCTCTCAGCTTTGATGGATCTTCCGAATTCACTGGTTGCCTGTATACTGGGCCCGAAAAGAACCACCAAAAAACAACAGAGGTACTTTATGCTCAGGGTGCCATGAGCTACCAGCTTGCTTCTAAACACTCCTACTGGAGCCTACAGCAGCAGTTTTGAAAAATGCCAGGAAAATGAGTAAACACTCAAACTTTTGTATGTTCAGAAAAGATTCTGAAAAGATAAAGTAGGTCAGAACACTTTAGTCTCCCCAATTTTCTTCCACAAAAAAAGACAATATCAGCTTAGAGGGAACCACAGAGAAGCAGAAATAAACAAAAGAAGTGGTTATCCTCCTAAAACAAGATTCCAGGAAAGGTCCAATCTCTTTGGCCTGAATAAAGTGCAAGCAGCCCCAGGCCTACTGCCACAAAACAAGGAAAGAACAAGCTTGGGGGCAGCTGAGTAGGAGTCAGCCTCCAAGGAGAAGACTGAAGGGCCTTACCCTGTGAAGGGATGCCAAGCAGACCTGTGTGCTGACCAAGCAGAAGTCCAGGGCTGCAGCCACAGGGGAAGGCTTGCACAAGCCTAGTGAGTGGAGTAGCAGAGGGCTGAGAAGGCTGTGGGAAATAGAGTCCCTACTTTCAGTTTCAAGGCTGAGAGGACAATTGAAGTTTGCAGCTCCCACAGGGTAGTAGAGCATTTGTGGGACAGTGTGAGGAGGGGCCCTACTTAAGAGAAAGTGCCTAACGCTGGGCCCTGGGACAGAATTCAGAAAACGAACAGTAAGAAGCACCTGAAGCTTAGGGCATTATTCCCCACACTTTAGGACTAGATTTTGATTGTAGCAAGTTGCTAAAAACAAAATTAAGATGCCAAAATTGACCTCTGGTGGGATGAAGACTATGGATTCCTCTTTAACATCCCCTTTGCTAAAGATTTCTCCTAGCACCCTTTCCTGATCTTAATTACTACAGCCTTCCTCTTTCTCTGCCTCCTTTGTATTGGTTTAGTATTTATTCTGTATGTATTTAAACAAATATTTCCCCTATTAAAATGTAAGTTCAATGAATGTTGAGGGTGTTTTTTAATATTTGCATTCCTAGGGTCTACCAAAATGTCTGCCACATAGAGGAGCTTAATATTTGTTGATTGATAAATTGATACTCTATCACCAACCTGGATAGTATAAAAGTTTGTAAGAGAAATTAATAAACATTATGGACTAACTCTATAGTTCCTATATCTTGACCAGAACCTAGCTCACCATTTTCCATATTTTCAGAGGTCTTTAAAGTTCAAGAAGCACTTTCTCACAACACTCTGAGGGAGGATTGTTTGGTTTTTTTAATCCTGCTGTCCTTCAGGCATCAGAAGGCCTTTCCTGACCCACCCAATGCTTTCCCCTTGAAGATGACCTCATATTTTAATTGTATCCTATACATACTTAGGTATCTACATGTTGTCTTCTCTGTTATTCCTTGAGGGCAGCTATTTTACTTTTGTACCCTGAGAAATTAGCAGTATTTGGCACACTGTAGACAATGTTTGTTGATTAAAAGATGCTAATATTATCCAGACTGAAGATGAAATGTGTTATTCAGGTACTCATTAAAACTCTGCGACTCCTCTGAATGGGATAAACTGTATGAAGATCTCTCATAAGAATGTCACCTCTACCTATACCCTATTAGTAAATAGAGTAGCCAAAAAGCTGGTGTTATTAATCTTACTTATCATAGATTTCCCCCTTGTTATCCCTGCCCTTTTTGCCATAATTAATGGGAGTCTGGACTCCCTGGCCAATGGGAGAAAAGATCAAAAGGGGGTGGGGGTTTCCTTGTTAGGAGCTGTATAATCCTGTATTTTGCAGCTTGTGCTTTAAACTCCTCTATTGAGGACACCTTGTCTGTTGAGAGTTGCCCTTTCTCCAGAGATTATTAAGTCCTTTTTGCTTTTTACCAAATTTGGGTAGAGGTCACTGTCCCATACACCTCTGACCATAGCACTATCTCCTTAGATCTCTCCAAGATCATGTTCGTTATTTCCAAGACCTATGTATCCATTTTATCCTCTGCCCTCCCCTTTTCCTCTCTCCATCTATTTTCCAACTCAGTTATTTCTATGAAATTTTTCAAGTCTTCTAGTTTTTCATTTTGACTTTTATTTCTTGACTAATTCTAATTTTTAAGGAGTTATTTTCTTATTTTTTTGTACCTTTTACAAAGCTATTCTCTTTTAAATGATTTTCTTGCCTAGCTTTTTTCCAATTTTTTTCTACAGCTTTTTTTTTATTATTATTTTTTGCCTTTCTAAAAAACCATTAGCTCTTTGGGGCATTCTTGTTGAGCTTGTGCCCAATATTCATTTTTCCTTTGAAACTTTCAAATCATTGTCTTTTGAGTTTGTGTCTGTTTCCCTGTCACCACAGCAGCTTTAGAAAGTCAGATTTTTATTGTTATTTGATCATTTACCTTTCAATTTTATTGGGGTCTGCTTACCTCTGAGGTACAAGTGACTGTCCCAAGATTTAGGCTTTTATGTCCTGCTATTTTCACAGCTGGTTCTGCAGCCATGTATGTTTTTGTTTTTTGTTTTTTGTTTTTTTGTTTTTTTTGTTTGTTTGTTTGTTTTTATTTAATAGCCTTTTATTTACAGGATATATAAATGGATAACTTTACAGCATTAACAATTGCCAAACCTGTTGTTCCAATTTTTCACCTCTTACCCCCCCCACCCCCTCCCCTAGATGGCAGGATGACCAGTAGATGTTAAATATATTAAAATATAAATTAGATACACAATAAGTATACCTGACCAAAACGTTATTTTGCTGTAGAAAAAGAATCAGACTCTGAAATATTGTACAATTAGCTTGTGAAGGAAATCAAAAATGCAGGTGTGCATAAATATAGGGATTGGGAATTCAATGTAATGGTTTTTAGTCATCTCCCAGAGTTCTTTTTCTGGGCAAAGCTAGTTCAGTTTATTACTGCTCCATTAGAAATGATTTGATTGATCTCGTTGCTGAGGGTGGCCTGATCCATCAGAACTGGTCATCATATAGTATTGTTGTTGAAGTATATAATGATCTCCTGGTCCTGCTCATTTCTCTCAGCATCAGTTCGTGTAAGTCTCTCCAGGCCTTTCTGAAATTATCCTGTTGGTCATTTCTTACAGAACAGTAATATTCCATAATATTCATATACCACAATTTATTCAGCCATTCTCCAACTGATGGACATCCATTCAGTTTCCAGTTTCTAGCCACTACAAAAAGGGCTGCCACAAACATTCGTGCACATACAGGTCCCTTTCCCTTCTTTATAATCTCTTTGGGATATAATCCCAGTAGTAACACTGCTGGATCAAAGGGTATGCACAGTTTGATAACTTTTTGAGCATAGTTCCAAACTACTCTCCAAAATGGTTGGATTCGTTCACAACTCCACCAACAATGAATCAATGTCCCAGTTTTCCCACATCCCCTCCAACAATCATCATTATTTTTTCCTGTCATCTTAGCCAATCTGACAGGTGTGTAGTGGTATCTTAGAGTTGTCTTAATTTGCATTTCTCTGATTAATAATGACTTGGAGCATCTTTTCATATGACTAGAAATAGTTTCAATTTCTTCATCTGAGAATTGTCTGTTCATATCCTTTGACCATTTTTCAATTGGAGAATGGCTTGATTTTTTATAAATTAGAGTTAATTCTCTATATATTTTGGAAATGAGGCCTTTATCAGAACCTTTGACTGTAAAAATATTTTCCCAGTTTATTGCTTCCCTTCTAATCTTGTCTGCATTAGTTTTGTTTGTACAAAAACTTTTCAGTTTGGTATAATCGAAATTTTCTATTTTGTGATCAGTAATGATCTCTAGTTCTGCTTTGGTCATAAAGACCTTCCCCTTCCACAGGTCTGAGAGGTAAACTATCCTATGTTCCTCTAATTTATTAATAATTTCATTCTTTATGCCTAGGTCATGAACCCATTTTGACCTTATCTTGGTGTAGCCATGTATGTTTTTAATGTGATCTGGAGGTTGTGATGTGATCAGGAGAGAGGAATGTTCACTGCTGTCTATACTTTAGTCTCTACCTAGGTAGGAGCTCCACTCTCACATGACCACAACTCTTTTCAATCCAGAACTGAGTAACAGGCAATGAAATTGTCAAATGGCCCCTAATATTACCTCCACCCCAGTGCTGTAGACTGAATTCAAATCTGGCTTCAGACACTTAATAGCTGTGAGGCCATGAACAAATCACTTAAACCTTTATGAGAGTTTAATGGATCATGAATGCAGTTAGGAGGATTGTGGTTTAAACAGATTATTAGATGCAATTAGCAACAAAAAACTCATTCTCACTAGGTCAAATATTTGCATGCTTAGCAGCCAGCTCCATCTTGGCTGAACATCTACAGGTCCTATTTATTTTGATCACACTCCCATATACTATAATGTTTCAGCCCACTCACTTATTCCTTAAGCAGTTTCAATAAAAACGCATAAACATCTTAAGAACAAAATCTCTGCGTGGACTTCTGTCATATGTTCTGCATTGACTAATCACCCTGAATTTGTGTGTAGAATTCCTTTAGATACAATTGGGCACTTTGGTCTCCCGGTCTGTAACAAATGACATCGTTGCAGGATTCTTAGAAAATGGGCTGGGGAAGGGAGGGAGATCCTCAAATGACCATCTACAGGAATGTGGGCACCAGCAGTACAACTAATAGACTCATGTAGGCCTCCCAGAGAGTGGGAGGGACTCCTCGAAGGAATGAGCACTCTGCCAGCCAAGATCTGTTGGCAAAGAGATTAGGGCTACAAGTCCAAAACTAACTTGGCTGTTACTATGTCAGTGAGCAATAGTGCACTAATCAAGCAACTCACAAGGCTTAGTAGTGCTCAGGAAACCCATCACTTCTTTCACAAGAAGCCTACATTTGCAAAGGGTGCAGACCAGGAGCTCTCAATACTCTACAAGTACCTTGGCTGCTGCCATCTTTGGGGTAAAAACATCCATCTTTAGGTTTCTGATTTCTGCTTTCCCCTTAGTCATATGTACAATAGTAGTTTCTGGGCTGGTTCACCTGTCTTTTGTCCCAAGGAAGAGGAAGGGCAGTAGGTGACAACACAGTAATCCTATGCTGCAATGAAGATGCTTCCCTACACCAACCAAATAGTGATAGTGTTTAAATAAATGGGATTACTGAGACTACAGCAACTAATACACAGAATTATTGACTTCAGAAAAATGTGTATAAATTTGCATAAAATAATGAAGAGTGAAATGGCAGAAGAGATATACTAACAGCAATATTGTTTTAAGAACAACTTTTGAGCAACTAAGTCATTTTGATATTATATGCAAGTTAAACACAAAGGACATATGAAGGAAGCTGTCTGCATCCAGAGAAAAATAAATAGAAGTACATATAAAATGATTTTATACACACACACACACACACACACACACGTGTGTGTGTGTGTGTGTGTGTGTGTGATGGTAGTTATCTCTAGGGCTTGAGAAGAAGAAAAAAGGGGAAAAAAGAAATTTATATTATAACTTTATTATATAGTTAAAAGAAACAGTTGTACATAATAGATTTGCAATTTCATGTGCAATCATCTTTTTTTCCATTTTACAATGTTATGGAAATGCTTGTTTTATTTCACAAATTAAAAACAAAGATTTCTTAAAATACCTTAAAAAATAATCTAGAACCATTCTTTACACTCAGGATCTAGGAAATAGATGGAATGGGGGTCTACTAGAGGTCTGGAAGTTCCCTTCTGTTGAGAACTTCTCCCCATAGGGGGCACTTCTATCTCAAGAGTTAGTGTCACAAGAGTCACAGGCAATCTGGCCAGCATAAAGTTCATCTTTCAGGAGTCACCAAGAGTTCTACTATAATCCATAGGAAGAATCCCAAATCCTATTCAAAAGCTTACCACTGGGGCAGTTAGGTGGTGCAGTTGGATAGAGCACCAGCAGGGTAGTCAGGAGGACCTCAGTTCAAATGTGACCTCAGACACTTAACACTTACTAGCTGTGACCCTGGGCAAATCGCTTAATCCCAACTGCCTCGGTAAAAGAAAAGAAAGTTCACCCACAAGTATATTTAATTCTCTTTAACTTCTGAGTTCTGATAAGTCTAATAACTTCTTCCATATCACAATCCTACACATAATTGAAGACAGCTTTCATGTCTCTCCTTCCCCCAACTCCTCTCCTCTCCAAGAGGAGCTATTTCACTCATTTTCTGCAAGGCATTATCTACTACAGTTTTGATTCTTCCTGAGTCTTTGTATTTTAAAGTCCCTTTCAGAGGCATCCTGGTGTTAAGAACATTTGACATAGTACAGTTGAATTCAGAAAGACTGGTTTCAAATCTTGTCTCCAAAACAAACAACTGTGTGACTGGGATTCTTTACACTCAATGAGCACTTGGTTTTCCCATCTATAAAATGATAGGATTATAATACTTATGCTGCCTACCTTATAAGACAGCCTATTTTAAACCTCAGGGTGTTATAAAAATGAGATACCAATTTAGCTAACAAACTTAATAAAAGTACCTACTATGTGCCAAATACTATGCTAAAGTGCTTGGGATACAAATACAAAAAAACAAAAACAAAAAAACCCAACCTCCCTCCAAAAGCTCAACAATCAGTCCCTGTCCTCAGGGAACTTACAATATAATGAGGGAAGACAATGTACAAAGGAAAGCTAAAAATGAAAGATAAGGAAAAGTCCGTGGTAAGAGGAGGGAAGAAAAAGTGTGGAGAATTTAAAATGAGTTCTACTTGAGAAAAGATGTCAGTCTGGTACCCTCTACTGAAGAGATGTGAAAAATAAGACTAGTTGAATATTGCAAGATGATATTTCCCCATGGTGAGTTACTTTGAGGCTTGTGGAAAAGCCAAAATGAGAAATATTTGGGTCTTTCAAAAAAAAATTTAGATTTTAATTTATATCTTTTGTTTTTTACATCACATGCAATTTCCTTGGTATCTCTTTCTCCATTCCCTTCCAGAGAACTATCCCTTGTAATAAAGAATTAAAATGGAGGAAAAAAATCATTAAAACCAACCAATACATTGGTAAAAGTTTGATATTATATGCAATGTTCCACGTCTGCAAAACCACAGCTGTAAAAGCAAGCAAGGAGGGCATGTCTTTTCATCTTTTCTTTGGAGCCAAGTTTGGCCAATGTGACTATACAACATTCAGTTTCAATTGTTTTGTCCTTTCTATTTGCCCTAACTGTACTTGGGTACATTATTTTCCCAGTTCTGCTAACTTCACTTTACACCAGTTCATATCTCTGTATTCATCAACTCTTAGAACACTGTAATATTCCATTACATTCATGCATCACAATTTGTTTAGCTATTCCCGGAGTTGATGGGCATCTACTTGTTTCTAGTTTTTTCCTACCCCAAAGTTTGGCTATAAATGTTTTGGTATGAATTTCTGTCATTCACCCAATACACTGAAGTATTGGCAAGCAGTGGAACCTATGGGTCTAAGAGTATAGACATTTTAGTGACTTTACACAATTCCAAACTGTTTTCCAGATGGCTGTAACAGCTGCACCAGCACCTATTAATGTACCTCTTTTTACAACTCTCCAAAATTGCTTCCTTCTGTATTTTGTCATCTTTGCCAATTTGTTGGATATGAGGTGAAACTTCATAGTTGTTTTGATCTGTATCTGTCTTTTTTGGAACATTTTTTCAAATAGTTAATAGCATGCAATTCTTTTGAGACCCTTTAACTACTGGGGAATATTTGCTTAAAATCATTCTTACCAATGAGTTTAATATGGATTTGCACTATGGAAGCCTATAAACTCTTACAGAAATATTAAAATACTTTTGGGGCAACTAGGTGGCACAGTGGATAGAGCATCAGCCCTGAAGTCATGAGGATCTGAGTTCAAATCTGTCACTTAATAAGTCACTTAATCCCAACTGCCTCAGCAAAAGAAAAAGAAAATTAAAATATTTTCTTGGTACCCCTGTCTGAAGTCCTTTTCCAGACTTAATAGAATCAAGGATATTTTGTCAATATATAGTTATCCTAAGAAAACAATACTCTGCTTATTAGCTACTTGACAGGAAGAGTTCTTATTTGCATGTCAGTGCTTAGCAGTGCCTGGCATATGATACATTTGCTTACTCTACCTATCAATCAATATCCATTTCTTTTTATCATCTACCTCCTACCAATTATCTGCTTACTTCCAGCCCATACAACAACTCTAGGGCTGCTTCCAGCCATATATGGCGACTCATTGACAGGCCAGTCTGAGTCAAGGCCAGTCTGCAGTGCACTAGCTCCCCTGCTGCAACCAACCGGCTCTCTTCTGGTAGACAGTACTATCCCCACTCACAGAACTCTGCAGACATTCTCTCATGGACACCAATTAAAGGGAAGGAAACACAAAAAAGATTAAAGCTAGCAGGGGGAATCCCATACAAGTGAGCCTGTGGGACTGGGACAAGAAAAAGATCCCTTCTTTCTCCACCCCTTCCTAAGAATCCTATCTGGCCACCTAGAGAGATGTGTGCAAGAAAGTGTCAAAGTGTCAGGCAGAAACTTTTTTTTTTTTTTTTTAAGATTTTACATGAATTTTTATTGAATTTCATTTTTTCAGAGTTACACTATTTTCTAACTGTTTGGATCTTTTTGTTTTTTTAAAAATTTATTTATTTAATAGCCTTTTATTTACAGGTTATATGCATGGGTAACTTTACAGCATTAACAATTGCCAAACCTCTTGTTCCAGTTTTTCACCTCTTAACCCCCACCCCCTCCCCTAGATGGCAGGATGACAAGTAGATGTTAAATAGGCAGAAACTCTTAATACAACACTCCTATCCCTTGTTGGGGGGAGGGAGAAGACAATCAAGGAATCAGTCATAACATTAAAATACTAAGTCCTTTTAGCAATGAGTCGTGTCTAAAAACAGGCAGAGAATACCTGTCCATTCTCTATGCAAACCCTATATTGCTTCATGGTTTATCCTATTTGCTATCTTGAGGTTAATTCATCCACTATGTCCACATCTTAAAATGATCAGCACTTTTTAACTCTGCTGGTCTTACTGTGGAGATCTGGAACTTGTCTGAGATTTATACATCATAGGACCAGAAGGTCCTAACAGCAACACCCAGATAGTTTCTACTGATCCAACACATACTACCAGAATGTGAATTTTATTTATAAATCATTCTTTGATCTTTGGGATGATTTATAGATGACTTCCAGGTTACCCTTTGCAATCTTATTTCCTGCTATATTAATTCCCTACTATACTGACTTGATGGGAAATTGTCAGATATTCCAGATTAAGACACAATTTCAACACATAGGTAAAATAAGTCTTACTATCCCCACTTTGTAGATGAGGAAAACTAAGATCCAGAGACATAAAGGGACTTATGGAAGGGTCACAAAGTTATAATTAGCAGAATTTGAACCTAGATTCTCTGCCTCGGAAACCATTATACTCGTTTTCTCTTTTTAACGGGCCACAAATAATTCAGTAACACACTGTTTTGTTTGTTTTCTTCAAAATAAGGACTTCACCCTACAAGAATTTTCAGTAAACATGATAAACTCATTGTATTCTATATGTATTCAAAATGTCAATATTTTAGACCATCAAAACTAGATCTAATGGCTCTATTTTGTGGCCTAATATCTCTAAGTCACTTTCAAAGTTTTGGGATCTAGAAGGATGGAAAATATCCTTCACTGCACATTTAAAATTTTTTCAAACTCACTGAGCTTAGGATAGAAATATAATCTGAATGCTCTGTATTCATTGGCTTGGAGAATCCAATGAACCTTTAAGTAATTAAGACTATTTAGAACTTTTAAAAGAAAAAAAAAACTAGAAAGGCCTGTTTGATTACTGTGGTTGAATTCTATGTAAGAATGTCAAAAATGTAATAATGATAATAGCTCACATTCATGTAGCTGGTACTTTGTCCTTTATGAATCTGTATCCACAAAGTGTTTTCTATTTAGACTGTTAAAAGAATTCAGAAATAAACTAGTGAAAGACTAATCTTTTTTTAAAAATTAAGTCTATAAAAACCATTACATTGAATTCCCAATCCCTATATTTATGCACACCTGCATTTTTGATTTCCTTCACAAGCTAACTGTACAATATTTCAGAGTCTGATTCTTTTTGTACAGGAAAATAATGTTTTGGTCATGTATACTTATTGTGTATCTAATTTATATTTGAATATATTTAACATCTACTGGTCATCCTGCCATCTAGGGGAGGGGGTGGGGGGCTAAGAGGTGAAAAATTGGAACAAGAGGTTTGGCAATTGTTAATGCTGTAAAGTTACCCATGCATATATCTTGTAAATAAAAGGCTATTAAATTTAAAAAAATAAAATAAAAATTAAGTCTAGACTCCTGTGTGAAAAACATACTATACTTCTCTGAATGTGTGATAGTACTCATCCATAAGTGAGTAGAAGTTATGAGCATTTCTGTAACTATTTGCTTTTAGTATTTGAGGGCAAGGTGGGAGGGGAAATTACCTTGTGAATGAGTCATCATGATGATGCCTAAGAACCTGAACCAGTCACTTTTCTCCAGAAGCCATCCAGTCTTTGTCATGCTTTCACTTCTGACTCCTCACCATCTACCTACAAATTTACCCAAATTTTCATTCCTTTTTGGTTTTTGAGTCAATCAGATCACATAGCTGTTATTTGTGGTAGGATATGAACTCATCTTGATTTCGGGTCCAGTGTGCTATCTATCCACTGAACCACCTAGCTGTCCCCTCTCATTTGTAAACTTTCTACCTCCTCTTCCTCACTATTCTCAATCCTTTGCAATCTAATTCTGTCTCATCACTGAAGTGTTCTCCCAAAAGTCACCAATGACTTCCTGTCAAACTCAGTAATTTTTTTGTCATCTTTTTTAATCTTTCAAAAACATCACAGATCTTTTGGTTTTCTTCCCTTTCTAACTACTCTTGTCTGGGCTTCCCTGTTCCTTGCAATGGAACTTCCTCAAGGTTCTCTGTCCCTTTCTCCAAGGTTTTCCCTATGCTTGAAATGTATTTCCTCTTCTGTTAAAGAGTTTCTCTTAAAGTCTACTTCACATATTTTCCTAATACTTCACCAGTTAATCTCAAATTAGATTTACTTCATGTGTAATTACTGGTGCACACATTATTTTGGCTAAGAGACTGTAAAGAGGAAAGACCTCAGCAAAGTATTTGCCCCATCTAAGCAGTGCTTATAGATTGATATGGGCAGCAAAGTGGTGCAATGGAAAGAGCTGTGAGCCCCAAGTCAGGAAGAAAGGAATTAAAATTTGGCTTCAGACACTTCCTAGCTATGTAAGCCTGGCTAAGTTACTCAATCTTGTCTGCCTCAATTTCTTCATCTGTAAAATAAGCTGAAGGAAATGGTAAGCCATTCCAGTATCTCTGCCAAGAAAACCCCAAATGTGGCCCCCAAAAGTTGGATACTGCTGAAATGACTAAACAAAAAGGTTAATAAGTTGTGGTAATAACTCTACCTCCATAACACTGATATCTACACTCTTTTGCTATTATTTATATTGACCTGAAATACTGCCATAGCCTCATTAAATACCCTACCTTCTCTGGACAAAATCCAAAATAAATTTGTTATCTTTCCTCTGCCCCTCCCTATTGTCTCATCAATGTAAAATATACACTTTTTTCTTGGCTTTCCACTATTTGGTAACCCCCTGCTTTTCCAGTCAAGTGTGCTCTGATCTCAAACTGAGTTATTCACCCATACCTTTGCTCACCCTGTTCTCTATACCTAGAATGCTCTTCTTCCCTTCTTTATGTGTTGAAGCTCTACTCATCCTTTAAATTCCAAATCACATGCCTTGATAAATTTGCTCTTCATCAGATTTGCTCCTTTATATTAGATGGCATCAGTCTCAAATAAAAACAGGGGGCACTAAATAGTATATAAGGATCCTTGTGAACCATGCTTTAAAAAAATTTTATTTAAATATATCTTATTTATATTTTAATCTGTTTCAGGTACCATCCCAGAGTGTTGTGGGCCACATGCAGCTTGTAGGTTGTCTGACACCTCTGCTCTACATCATGGTGACATCATTTGCTGCTCATGTTTGGACCAAGAGCTCCTTTGCCTGGTCCAGAAACTCAGGATTCTCTGGAAAGCCCTCCTCTGAATCCAAGAGGTTTGGTGCATGAAATCCGCCATCATTCCACTGCTCCTGCTCCATCATTGAACTTCAGCTCCCAGCGTGGTCCTGGAAATACTCATTTTGCTCTGCCTGCTGCCATCTCTGGAGCCATGTGGTTCCATCCTCTCCTGGGGCCACGTAGTTCCCTGATGCACGTGGTTCCCTGGAGGGGCCGTAGAACCACAAGGTCACAAAGCTTCCCGGTAGCAAGATCCAAAGCCTGTCTGTGCCCACTGCTGCCAGGTGAATGCCGTTTCCTGTTCTCCAGACCGCCTTTTAAAGGCTAAATTCCCAAACTTAAATTCGGTTATGTGCTGGCCTTAAGTTAGTTATCCTTGATAAGATGTAAAATAACAAAAACCCAGAGCAATGAAAATGGAAGAAAACAGTCATCAATCCCAGAACAAAAATTTTATCCATGTTAACCTTTTCAAAGGAATCTCTTGGAAAGTCTTGAATACTCCCTATACTTAAATATTGCTCATTCTAGGTTTTGTAATTTCTGAAAGTATCTATAATATAATTATCTTTTTAAACTTCCTATCAGGACATAAGCTCTGTGTAGGCAGTGTCTTGTCTAAACTTTAGATGTGGGTTCTGCCTTAGTAGGTCTGGGTAAGACTTCTATTGCTGGATATGAAAAACCCAGAAATTGTGCAGGAAAAAAGAAATCACTAAATCAGTAGCAAGAGAGGTACTCTTTACCTTTCTATTCTGTGGCCAAATATAAAGAGATACAGATCTGCATCTCCAGACTGAACCATCAGTCTGACTCCCCAGCAAAGCAGGTACTCATGAGCTACCTTGTGCTTACATATCCTAATAGAGCTTATTGGTCTGATTCATTGAGCCTATCTCATAGCAGAATAAAAAAATAGCTTAAAGCTCTTATATCAGTTTTGGAGTCATCAGCACCCAGAGAGGACATTGGAGATTCAGGACAAAATAGTTACTACAACACATGATCATCTCCTCAAATACAGCTCTGGGTTTTGCTGCTAACATGTTTTCTCTCCCCTCTTTGGCTTTCTCAGCTCCACCACTTGTAAGAAGCTGCCCTATCCAATGAGGATATGCACCAAGACCATCACCAGGCATACAGGTTCACGAAGGCTTTCTCTGATCCAAATCTTCTGGCCAATGTAGCATGAGAGACACTTTAATACCCTTCCCACAATAAAAATTTGCAAAGCCTGAAAAATTTCCCATATGCATAGGTACACTGGATCATAGATGTAGAGCTGTAAACATCTAATAATCTAATTTTCATCTTGCAGATGAGAAAATTGAGGTCTTGGTGGTTAAGTGAATTGCCTAAAATCATAAAGGATCTGGTAACAAACACCATAAATTTCCATTAACTGACTTACAGTAGAAAAACATATGCATGTACATAGAACATTATAAATACACTACTATTTTATATAGCAGACCAAATACATGAGTCATATTAGAAACATAATGCAACATAGAACATAAAATATACAAAAGTTGCATGTTGCATGACATATTGGGGTCATAAAATTGAAATCATATGCAATACATATCATATGATGAGGTTATATACAAAACATACATACATTCCCCATCAATGGATATTATATGTGCAATTTCCAGTAACATTCACCCTCAGAGTATATCATAAAACCCAATTACAAGTAAGTCTCATTGCTAAGTCCATGGAAGACCCAATTTGACTATTCCTGTATCTAAGCCCTACTGAATCATTTTCATTGGTTTTTTTTTTGTTTTTTTTTTAAGTTGTGTTCAATATTTTGTAACCCCATCTTTTCTTGGCAATGACACTGGTTTGATTTACCATTTCCTTCTTTTTATAGATGAGTAAGTTGCGGGAAACAAGGTGAATTGACTTGCTTCACACAGCTACCAAGTGTCTGAAGCTGGATTTGACTAGTCTTCAGGCCTGGCACTCTACTATACCATCTAATTGTTTATCATTACCTCTATAGGTTGCTTCAATTACCGTATCTTGAGGAGTGGGCAGGAGAAAGCATTCCCAGAGCTATCCTGACCCCTTCTTCCCCATCATGACTTCCAGAGCCATTTTGACCCTTTCTCCCCTATCCTGATTCCACAATCTATGGAGAGGTCCTTCAGTCTGGAAAAGCCATGGCAGGTTTTCCCTGATCCTCTTAGCTAGATAGCTATACCAGGTAGTATAATGGATATAGAGTACTGGGTCTAGAGTCAGGAAAACCTGAGCTCAAACTTATCCTTAACTTTCTTAGGTATGCGACAACCTCTGTCTCAGTTTCCTCAATGATAAAATGGACATTATAACACCAAACTCCCAGAGTTGCTGAGAGGATCAAATGAAATAAAATTTGTATTAAGTGCTTAGCACAGTGCCTAACACATAGTATTGTAGAAATGCTTATTCCCTACTATCATGCATTGTTCCAAATTTTACATGGATAATATATATTTATATATTTTTTTGATATGGATCTCTACAGAGATAGGTCTTAATTTGCACTCTATCAGGAGAGTAGCAGCATACTTTGTCATGAGTCCTCTGGAATCATGGTTGATTTCTTATTGATCAGAGTCCCTAAGTCATTCAAAGCTATCTTTATATTGTTGTTTGGTATAAATTGTTCCCCTGATTCTGCTTACTTCACTCTGCATCATGTCTTCCCAGGTTTCATTACATTCATATACAGTAACTTTTTTAGCCATTCCCCTATGTCTTAATTTCCAATTTTTTTGCCATTGAAAAAGTTACTGTAAATATTTTTGTACATCTGGGAAGTCCATAAACCATTAAATCAACTGTTCTGCTGTAGTGTTCTGGTTGGTTTTCTGGAAATCTCTGGACCAGCCTTTGTTTCAGCAGAGTAATCACCCCGAGAATAGTCAGGTGTTAAAGTCCAAATTCTTTATTACCTCCTTCAAAGTCTTGTCTCCTTGCCTGGGGCTTCAACTAGCTTTCTTGAGGTTCTCCCGAAAGTGTCTTGGTTTCTGTAGGGGAGGCAGGACGACCACCATGACGGGTCTCTGTCTTGGAAGTCTGTCTTAATCTGAGAGCTTGAGCTCCTGCCTCCAGTCCTCTATCTTCTCCAAGCCCTTCTCTGGCTGAGTTTGTCCCAGTTTATATGCAGTATACTAAATATATAAGCCAACCATTATATCACCAGGGAACCATTATTTGTGGTAAGATTAAACCAATCATATTGAACTAGAGAACTATTAATTACCATGCTAAACTAGATAACCATTGTCTTATCAATCCCACTGACTTAACACCTTTTAATAATCCTTGTTTCAAGTACAGAGTTCTGGCCCATAACATTCTCCTCTCTCTGTTGGGCCTCTACCATTCTCAGGCTTTTTGTGCACTTTACATGTCACAAGGTTTTTATTAACCTTCCTGTAGCAATTCCATTACAGATGTGAGATGCAAAGTGTTGATGTGCTGCAAGGTGATAGAAATCTCTCTCAAATGTTGTGATGAACATATGTATCCACCTCCCCGGCTCTGAATTTATTAATTCTATCACACCTTGTTCAAAGGCAGTCAGAAATATGATCTAAAATTATCTCAAATTTATAAACCAAAAAATCCCCATTAGTTCCAAGCTTAAAAAAAAAAATTATTTTCCCCAAACCTTTTTCTCTTCTATCAATAGTAAGCAGCTAATTTAGACAACTTTGTTACTATATATTTACAGTAATAAATATTACAAAGGGTCTCAACAACCAATTGATTCCTCCATGAAAGATGGAAGGAAGATTGGAATCACTGTCTAACAATTCAGTTCTCTCAGGATAGCAGCTTAAGTTTCTCAAGAATCTTCAGGATGTCACCTCCACATAAGAAAAATTAAATTCAATTTTCTCAGAATGTCTTTCCAACATCTCTGAAAAAAGACAGTTAATTCTCACAATCTCTTATAACTTCTTTTTTTCCAGTTAACTCTCTGGGTTTCCTCAGGAAAAAAAAAATCTCCCTTCATGAGCGCCTCTCATAAGCCATACCAAAGATGCTGGTTGACTCTTACTTATCAAGAGTCTATTCTTCCCCCCACCTCAAAGTATAATAACAACATTTAGCCTTTGTGACTATTAAAAAGGAGTTTCATTTTCTCAAGCTCTTCAAACAAAGGCTGAATAATCACTCACTGGAAAGATAATAGAACAAACTCACATTTTAAACAGGAATTGTGCTAAATGAGTTTTAAGATCCTATTTGAAGACTTCTAGTGAGGGGAAGGAAGACCATCACCTCATCTCAAGAAGAATTAAAGTCTTTTTCTCTTTTAGTGTCCCTTTGGTAGCTAGGTAGTAAAGTGGATAGAGCCCTAGACTTGGGATTAAAAGGCTCACATTCATGAGTTCAAATGCAGCCCCAGACACTTAATATCTGGGTGACCGTGGTGAGGTCACTTAAACCTATTTGCCTCGGTTTCCTCATCTGCAAAGTGAGCTGGAGAAGGAAATGGCAAACCACTTTAGTATCTTTGCCAATAAAACTCCAAATGGAGTCATTTAGAGTTAGACATGACTAAATAACAAGAATTAAAGGTTAGTTGTTTCTCCTTATAGTTTACTTAAATCTGTTTCTTCTTTTAAGCATGAAAAATTTAATCCATTTTACACTTGCAAATGTTAAATTTTTTTTAAATTAAAAACTTTCATTCTCCCTTTTCCCTACCTCCAGTCTTCTCTTCCTCAGACCAAACATCCATACTTCCCTTAGCCAACTTTTTTTTTCCTCCCTTGTGAGGCAATTGGGGTTAAGTGACTTGCCCAGGGTTACACAGCTAGCAATAAGTATCTGAAGTTGGATTTGAATTCAGGTCCTCTTGACTTCAAAGCTGGTGCTCTATCCAAAACAATTCTTTTTTTTTTGGGGGGGGGGGGGGGGGAGGCAACTGGGGTTAAGTGACTTGCCCAGGGTTACATAGCTAGTAAATGTTAAGTGTCTGAGGTTGCATTTGAACTCAACTCCTCCTAATTCCAAGACTGTTACTCTATTCCCTATGCCATGTAGTGGTTCCCAAACAATTCTCAAAGAACAGATTTATAGCCTTTCCCCATTCTAGTTCCTGTCCTCTTGATACCCCTTAGATTTTCAATAACCTTCCTGAAATGTGATTTCCAAAACACAATGTCTAACCAGAACAGAATATACAGGCTATCAAACTCCCTTATGATGGATAACATGCCTCACAATAGAGTATAAATTTCATTGCAGTTTTTTTGAGGTGCAGATGGGGTGCCATGTCACATCATTGATTCTTTTAGAACTTGAGGATAACTAAAGTCCTCAGATCTTTTTTTTTTTTTTTTTTTTTTTTTTAGAACAATTGCTAGTCCAGTTTATAATTATCCAAAGTGCTTTCAATGTGGTTAGTGGATGAGCATTTTTATCTTCTTTGGTTCAATGTTGACTCCTTGCTAAAATACTGTGAGACCCAGGTATGTAGTAGAACCTCTGCAGAACTAGCATTTGTCAATCTGTCAGACCTCTATCCAAGTCAATATTTCCATCAGTCTTTTATGTTTTTCCATTATCTTCCAAGAAAATGAGGTCATCCAGGTATACAAATAGTATTTTCTCCCTGGGCCATTGAAAAATGGCAGATGCCCCTGAGATGTCTTGAGATATACACTCAAAAGCATTAAAAATCCAGCTGGTTAGAACAAAGCTGGGTTGTCTTTTGTCTGCCTTTGACAAAGAGATATGGAAATAGCCATTTTGTAAATCTAATATTTAAAAACCACTTACTGCCTAGCACATGCCCTAAGGGGAAAACCTGTTAACATTCATTCAGAGTAATAACTTCATCTTTTATGTCCCAATGCTGATTGTGTAGGCAAATTTCTATTCACTTCTCAAATGCATTCAACATATGTGTGGTGATCTCACCTGCATATATGTAAGCTGAAGATTATTCTACTTTTCATCTGCTCTCTATCAATGGTGTCCTTACATCCTCTGATCCTCTGTTACTTTTCTTCTCCAAGCAGAACAGGTCTGTTATCCACAGTTAACATTTCTCTTTCTCTTTTAAATAATTTTTTATTTCCCAATAACATATAAAGATAATTTTCAACATTCATTTTTTATAAAATGTCATGGTTCAAATTTTTCTCCTTCTTTCCCCTTCCTCAAGAAGAATGTCATTACTTACTTTTTAGGGGGAGGTAATCCAAGTTAAATTACTTGTCCAGGGTGACCTATTTAATGTTTGAAGTGAGATTTGAACTCAAATCCTACTGACTTCAGGGCTGGCGCTCTATCCATGGTGCTACCTATTTGCTCCCAATAGTCTTTCTTAGTAGGTGTTGTGAAAGTGCTTGCTTTCAAAGCTGAGTGAATAGTGGTGTTTTGAAGCCAATCCAACTTGAGTTTGTCCAAGTTAGAATTTTCTTTGCAGATATGAAATAATTCTCAAAGTGACTAACTCTTGGTAGCAACTGATCATCATCTGACTGCTTCCGTTTTAGTTCAAGACCAGCTAAGAGTACATTCAGATCTTTGTGTTATAATTTATATTCACACACTAGTGCCAATCTAGCCTCATTTGCTTCCTCAAGTTTTACTGTACTTTTCTTTGATGTTGGGACCCCTGGATGGAGCAGTAGATAAGAGTGTGGGTCTGGAGTCAGGATTTCAAATCCAACCTAGATACTTACTAGCCATATGATCCTGGACATATAATCCTATTTACCTCAGTTTCTCCTTTTGTAAAATAACCTAGAAATGGCAAACCACTCCAGTATCTTTCCATGTAAAAAACAACTGAACAGCTCTGTTGTCTTCTGAAACTATCCATACATATGAAGACAAATAGTTTTAAGATTAATGGTAAACTAAATGAATTTAGCATGTTTGTCAAAGTGTTGCAATACCACCAAATTGTTTTGCCAGTCTTTGAAACCATTTTGTAACCATTCTCGCCATTTGATTTTGTATTTTATAGGCTTCATACTTTGCCCAGTTCCAAAAGCTATTTTTTTTAAATGTAACCCTTTTGTTTTCTTAAAGCAGGTATCAGTCATTGAGTTACCTATCAATGCTACTCTTTTTCTCCCTCCACCCCTCTCCCCCATATCCCCTGAGCAGCATATCTTGCAGACTGCTCAGACTCTTCATCCTCCATACCCTAGAATAATAAAAGGCAGGCTTATGACCGGCCAAGGAGGTACTGCAAGAGAGAATCAGAGAACAGCAGGAATACCTAAGCAGGACTGGGGAGGCAGCTGACACTATTGCCACTGAGCTGGCCACTGAAGAAGCTAAATCTAGAACTTACTCAGACCTGCAGTCTGACTCCCAAGACTTCCCCTTCCCATAGCCACTGGAAAACTTAGAAACAAATGAAGAAGACCATCTGGTACCTGAAAAAATAGGCCTATTTTGCCAACTGCCTTGCCATGGACTGCAGTTTCCCCTTCCAGCCCTTGAACCCGACCTCCAAAGACCAGGTCCCTCTCCTGACATCAGCAAAGACAGAAATTTGCTGACACATTTTTAACAAAAATGTTTGTATAATCAGTATGAGCCTGAGGAAAAGCAGTAGCCTGAATTAATAATACACTTCCATTTGGGTCTAGGTAGCTTTGTGAGGCAGCTTTTATAAAAAAGACCTTCCATTTCTTGACTCTGGGCATTTTCTCTGGCTGTCACCCATACCTAGAACATGATCCCACTACTGCTACCTTTAAGTCTCAACCAAAATCTCATCTTTTACTATTAGTCTTTTCCAATCCCTCTTAATTCCAGTGCCTTCTTTCAGTTAATTATTTCCTATTTATTCTATATATAGCTCACTTTGTAAATATTTGTTTATGTGTTGTCTCCTCCATTAGATTTTAAGTTCCTTGAGGAACTATCCTTTTTGACTCTTTTTTTGTATTCCCAGCACTTAAAACAGTGCCTGGCACATGGCAGATGTTTTTTGATTCACTGATCCTCCCCTCCCTCTCCCAGCTATGACTGTCATCAAAAACTAAGTGTTAAAATAAAGATTTTCATCTTTTTCTCAATTATGTTTTCATTTTTATTATGCATGTTTTTAAATTTAGAGAACATAGGACTATTGGATCAACATATAATTTGTAAAAATGCATATATATAATTTTATATCTAAACATGTATGCATACATATGTTCATATACATATATCTTAAGTCTATGTGTGCAGGTGTGTATATAATCGGTGTCATACATATCCCCATATATACCTCCTATATGTGTTTGTCAACACATATCGACACTATCTATACATATATATACATACATGTGTATATATGTCTCTATATAGGTGTGTTGTGTGTTTACATATATATAAATGCTCAAAATTTTTCTATGGATACCTGTATCCAAAAGAGTTATTATTATCCAAAGAGTTTAAAGAGCACTACTGTAGGGTAAAATGGAACAAATCTGATACATTCTACTCTGGCATTCTTTCAGATGGAAGGTGGCAATTACATTCGTACTCAATCTTGAATCTTTCAGGCTGTTAAACATCTTCAGTTCCTTCAAATAATCCTTGCATTTCACTTCTCACCCTATCTCTCCTCTTCTAGATCTATAATGCCCAGAACCAAAGATAAATTTCCAGATACTGAATGAGAAGTGAAATCAATAATTACTAAAAAAAATAGCCATTGTCTGTAATATAAGATGAATAGTCACTTGAATTCAGCAAATGTGGGTTCAAATCTTGGCTGTGACAATTATTAGTTGTGACTAAGGGCAAATTATTTCACCACTCTTGAGCCTCAGTCTCCTCATCTGTTAAAAAGAAATAATAATAAAAAAAAGTTGACACCTACCTCAGTTTTTTTCTTTTTAAGAGATTTTCCTTTTTTGTCATAAACCTAAATATAGAGAGAAAGATGAACATTTTAATACATAACAGAGAGAAAAGAGAACTATATGTGGAACTATGAACTTGTTATGTATAATTTTTGAATGCATACACTATATTTAACATTAAGGGGCAGTTAGGTAGCAGAGTAAAGAGAACAATGGGATTGTAGTGTTCAAATCTAGTTCTCAGACACTTACTAGCTATGTGACCGTAAGCAAGTCACTTAATCCTGTTTGCCCCAGTTTCCTCATTTGTAAAATGAACTGGAGAAGGAAATGGCAAACCACTTTAGTATCTTTGCCAAGAAAATGCCAAATGGGGTCACAAAAAGTAGGATATGACTGAACAGCAACAATATGTACTATGACTCTATCAGCTATCTGGAGTAGGAGTATGTTTCATCATGAGTCTTCCAGAATTATTGGTCATAACAATGATCAAAATTCCTAAATCTTTCAAAGTTGTTTGTCTTTACAATACTGTTGTTGTTGTTACACAAATTTTCTCCTGGTTCTTATTTCATTCTGCTTTAGACCATTTAAGTCACAAGAGTTGGAGATGAGTGAACAACAAAACATCATGCTAACAAAACTGCTCTGCCTGTCTATGTGCCCTTCTACCCTCCCTTCTCCCATCTCATTTAAAAAAAAAAATGTTTATTGATGTCATTTTATTTTTTTAAAGTCATCATTATTACATAGTCTTCCTCCTCATCCCAAACCCTTTCTCATAACAAATAAGTATAATCAAGGAAAACCAATTCACACATTGTTGTATCTAGAAACACAAGTGTCTTTCTGCATATTTTGTCCGTTACCTTTCTTCAAAAGGTGGGAAGCATGATTCACCCACAAGTCTTTTGATTAGTTACTAGTACATTGATCAATCTTTTTAAAGTTTTTTTCTTTACAATGTGTTCACCATATAAATTGCTCTCTTAGTTCTATTCACTTCACTCTACATCAGTTTGTACAAGGCTTCCTAAGTTTCTCCAAATTTTTCATATTCTTCATTTCTTATAGTTCAATAATGTTCCATTATATTCATATACCATAATTTTTTCATCTATTCTCCAAATGATGGACACTTCCTTTAGTCTTGGCTACACACACACACACACACACACACACACACACACACCTCTCTTTGGGGTACATGCTTAGTAGATGTAACATTTGAGTACATTTGGACCAAACTGATCCAGCTATTCTGGAAAGCAGTCTGGAACTATGCACAAAAAGCTTTACCTTTTAACCCATTAGTAGGTCTATACCCCTAAAGTGATCAAAGAAAAAGAAAAAGGACATATTTGAACAAAAATATGTAGAACAGCTCATTCTGTGGTGTCAAAGAACTAAAAACTGAAGGGATTTCACCATTCAATTTTCCACTAATTGGGGAAAGACTGAACAAGTTATGGTACATAAATAGAATGAAATTTTATTATAATGTATAAAAATTAGGAAAGAGATTGTTTCATAGAAACCAAAGCACAGTAAAGTGATAAGAACCATAAGAACAATTTGTATAATAAGAACAGTATTGTAAAGACAAACAACATTGAAAAAGGTTTAGGAGCCCTGATCAATGATATGACCAACAACAATTCTGGATGACTCATGATCAAACACTACCTACAATGAATAGAGAGGTGATAGATTCAGAATACATATTGTTGTTCAGTCCTGTGTGACTCCTTGTGACCCCATTTGCAATTTTCTTGGCAAAGATACTTAAGTGGTTTGCCATTTCCTTCTTCAGGTCATTTTACAAATGAGGAAACTTGAAGCGAATAGTTAAATGATTTGTTTAAGGTCACACAGCTAATACATGTATGGAACCAGACTGAACTCAGAAAATGAGTCTTCCTGACACTATCCACTGTTCAACCTCCTGCCCTAGAGCACAGATTAAATCATGTGTATGTGTATGTGTGTGTGTGTGTGTGACATGGACACTGTGGGAATTTGTTTTGCTTGATAAAAGATGTTTGTAAACAGAGAATTTTTGTTTTTCTTGCTTTCTCAGTAGGGCAGGGGAGAAGAGGGGAGATGAGAGGGAGAGAAATCAGGTCTTCATGACAACATTTAATTTTTTAAAATGATTGGACAAATCAGTTAGAATTGTTCAGTAATGAAGAGAAGCAGCTATACCCAACGATAGAATTATGGGAAATGAGTGTGGACCACAACACAGCATTTCCATTCTTTCTGTTATTGTCTGCTTGCATTTTCGTTTTCCTTCTCAGGTTATTTTTACCTTCTTTTTGAATCCTATTTTTCTTGTGTAGCAAAATAACTGCATAAATATGTATACATGTATTGTATTTAACATATACTTTAACATATTTAACATGTATTGGTCTACCTGCCATCTAGGGGAGAGGGTGGGGGGAAGGAGAGGAAAAGTTGGAACAGAAGGTTTTGCAAAGGTCAATGTTGAAAAATCACCCATGTATATGGTTTGTAAATAAAAAGCTATTAAAAAAAAAAAAGACTGGACAGAGGCAGTTAAGTGGCATGGTGGATAGAGCACTAGTACTGACGTCAGGAGGACCTGAATTCAAATCTGGTCTCAGACACTTAACACTTCCTGGCTGTGTGACCCTGGGCAAGTCACGTAACCTCAGTTGCCTCAGGGGGGAAAAAAAAAAGATTGGACAATAGAGTTGTCCAATCTATCCTCCCCCAAACCCTCCAATCTATCCTCCCCCAAACCCTCCAATAATTGCAATTTTCTCCTTTTGTCACCTTGTCAAATCTGAGGATATAAGGTAGAAAGTCAGAAGTTTAATTGCATTTTCATGAGTGATAGGGAACTTTATTCATGCTGATAAACAGCACTTTTTCTTTAAAAAACTTTTTTGTTCCTTGACTCTTTTTCTGTTTTTGAGAAGGTACTTAAATAACCTAAAACATTACTGAAATGTGAATTAGCCTTCATCCTATATCCTACATTTTTATAAACTTCCTATCCAGTTAAACACCAAAACCATCACTTAAATTGGGAGGGTGTATTCTCTTGTGTTTCACTTATGATAATAAGAGGCTTGTTGGGGGCAGCTAAGTGATAGTGTATGGGTTAAGAGAACTAGAAGTGGGAAGTCAGGAAGAAATGAATTCTTATCTCAACAAAGACACTTAAACTGAATGACACTGGGCAAGTCATTTAACTTTCTTGACCTCAAGATCCACTTTTTAAAAATGATAACAGCATCTACACATAAGATTGATGTGATTCTCAAATGAGATAACACGAGCTTTGCAAACCTTAAAATGTTATATAAATGCTAAGTATGGTCGTTGTTATAATTATAAGTTCCTCAAGAATGGTCAGAAAAGTTGCACTAGTACCAACAATAATAGACTGTCCTTTTACTTGTACAAAGATTTACAGATCACACCCATGACGACAGAAATTATCCCAATTTTTATAATGAGGAAAGCAAGACCTACAAGGGGAAGGGGAAGATTTGTCACAAATCTAATAAAGGATAGAATCAGAACGAGGATCCCCCAATCCAAATGTGACTTGATTCCTCCCATTTAAGTAAAGCTCCCATCCAGAGTTTGCAAGTTAAGAGACCTTAAGGAAAAAATGGGTGAGAAGATAGCAGTGAAGAGAACTTGTCTCTTGGGATGATATCATCATTGTCAGTTCAGGAAATTGGGTTAGTGTCATTACTAGACATGGCCACAGGGCGGAGTATGTCACACAGCAGCTTTCCGCTGTTCCAAGTCCAAAAAGCAGCCTTGTCCTGTATGTTCCGCCCCCCCCCCCCCCAAGTCTCTCCAAATACTTTACAATATAGTAATTGAATACTTATCATTTTATAAGGGGAAAAAAGGAATCCTATGTTAAGACCCTGGAACTATTTCTTATCTTAGAAAGGAGACATAATCTAGGACCATATTCCTCAAAACTGGCTTTCTTGGTATTGATCCATTTTCCTGCTACTTCAATTAACAAAGAATGGATTCCAAATGATCTTTTTTCTTACATGTAATTGAGGCTTTGCTACACATATCCAGATCACTTTAAATGGAAGAACTCATGTGGGAGATATGAGGGACCTAATTTTGGGAAGATATTCTGCCTTCCCCTCCTATATGGAGTAGGGATGTTATCTTTCACGGGTACCTACATCTTAAGCAATATGGGCATATGCAACAAAACCTTGATTAAATGTAAAGAATCACTGTGATACGTAATTTGGCTGTAAAAGGCAACAACATAAACAAATTAAGACAAGCAAGGAAGAAAATATCTTTTCCTAACTATAAAGATATCATGAACAAACATGGGATAGAAAGGTCACAGAAGATAAAAGAGACAATTTTTTAAAAAGTTTTTTGCAAAAACAAAATTAAGGTATTTAAAATTATAAGGCAAACAACAATTGGGGAAAAATTTTTGCAACAAGTTTCCCCGATAAAGTTCTCATATCTAAGAGATAAAAGAAAATAATTCAAATTTATAAGAACAAACAGTAGATAAATGGTCAAAAGATATGAACAGGTAATTTTCAAAGGAAGACATTCAAACATGAACTAAATGAAAAATGTTTCAAATCACTAATAAAACTATAAATTAAGACTATTTGGAAGTTCTCTATCTTCCATCAATCAGACTGGCAAAGACAACTTAAAAAGGAAAATAACAGTTGTTAGAAGGGCTTCAGGACTCTTGGTGAAGCTGTGAATTGGTTCATCCATTCTGGAATTAGGAACTATCTCCCAAGTCACTAAATTGTACATACTGCTCCTGGACTTGTTACACAAAAGAGATCAAAGAAAGAATAAAAGGATCCATATTTTTAGAATTATAGCAGCTCTTTTTTCTATAGTAAAGAACTGGAAACTATGGTGGTAGTAATGCCTATTAATTGGAGAATGAATGGAAAAATTGTGGGATATGAATACAATGGAGAATTGTACTTTTTTTATGAGTAAGTTTATTTTTATTTTTAAATAGTATTTTATTTTTCCAAATATATGTAAATATAGTTTTCAACATTCACTTTTGCAAAACCTTGTGTTCCAAATTTTTCTTCTCTCCCTCTCTCCGTTCCCAAGACAGAAAACAATCCTATATAGGTTAATTGTTATAGTTTTAAAAATTACCACTGGATGGCGCATTGGATAGAGCACTGGGTCTGGAACCTCTTTTTGCCGAGTCCTTAGATTTTTTTCAAATCTGACCTTAGCTGCTTGTTAGTGGTGTCACTTAACTCTGTCTCAGTTTCCTTATGTATAAAAGGAGCTGGGAAAGAAAATGACAAACCACTCCACATCTTTACCAACAAAAACCCAAAAGGAATCACAAAAAATGGACTCAACTGAAATGACTGAACAGAAGGAAAAAAAATGATGACATAGTTTCAAACAAACTTGGAAAGAAATGATACAATATGAAGTGAAATCAAACTAGGAAAATTTATACCACAGAAAAAACAGTATTAAGACAAACAACTTTGAATGTAAATAAGCAACTACAAAATAGGCAAATGGTGAAGTGTGCTATCCACCTCCTGACAGAATGGTGATGACACATACACTTTTGGACTCAACCAATGTGAGAATTATCTTGTGTGACAGTTCATATTTGTGACAAGAATTTTCTTTTCTTTCTTTTTTTTGAGAAGGGCAAGGAGATTGGAGAAAAAGTAATAGGGGTACCCCCAAAAGAATAAAGAAAAAGGAATGAGAATAATGGAATTTTTTTGTTGTTGTTGCTCAAATAAGAACAAAAGGAAGATAAGTTATCACAAGCAGGACAACTCTGAAAGTTACATGTTGAATTTATAATTATAATTTAAAAGGAAAGATTATATATGTATATATAAAGTGATTTGTCAGTTTTGTGGATAATGTTTTCTCCATTTTGCCAAGTAATTTTATTTGGTGCTTAATACCAAAATAAAAATCACATCTAAAAACAAACAAACAAACAAAAAATAAGTGAATGAATGAATGAATGAAGGAATAAGAGTGTAAAAGAAGTTTTAAAAATACCAGAACTGGAAGAGATTTAAAAATCACATAGTATAGAATGTCAAAGAGAAAGTTGGTTTAGAAAATTTCAACATCTAGCTTCATTTTACCATGTGCTTTTTTTCTCCTAGATTACACCCTCTCCTTAAGTGAGATCACCAGAAACTAATTGTTTACTGTCTAGTGACTAACTCCATTATAATTCTCTCTAGATGTGTTATATAGAACTAGGTAGAAATTCAAAAAAACTGCTTAGCTGCAAAACCTGATAATAACACCAGTTTGAGAGACCTTAGTTCTCCCATCTCTGACACTGATTTAGACTTTGCAACCTTCAACAAGTCCTATTCCCTATCTATGTTACTCCTCCACAACAGAGCGCTTCAAGGGCTAAACAGTACTACATGTTCCAGGATTCTTTCTTTCTCCCCACTCTTTTTATCAGCTCATCACAGAATCTCAAAGTGTAGAAGGCCCATCTTAGTCCCGCCTCCCTTTCAATGCAAAATTATCTTTTAAAATATCCCTGAAAAATAACCACCAAAAGCTTACATTAAAAATGGTGATTTGAAAGGTTCCAACAAAGCCTAAATTTCCTAAAGAATTCCAAAATGATTAGAACATATTAGACAATATCAAAACAGGTCAGAAAAACAACTAAGCTTTTCCAGTCCATCCAGGATAATTCCTTAAGTCCTCCAATTCAGCAGGAAAAGCAAATGGGGTGATTAGCAAAAAACTTTTTAAAAAATTGTCTCTTTTATCTTCTGTGACCTTTCTATCCCATGTTTGTTCATGATATCTTTATAGTTAGGAAAAGATATTTTCTTCCTTGCTTGTCTTAATTTGTTTATGTTGTTGCCTTTTACAGCCAAATTACGTATCACAGTGATTCTTTACATTTAATCAAGGTTTTGTTGCATATGCCCATATTGCTTAAGATGTAGGTACCCGTGAAAGATAACATCCCTACTCCATATAGGAGGGGAAGGCAGAATATCTTCCCAAAGTGCTGGAATCTTTACAAACTGTTAAATCATTAGAGTTGATAGAGACAATAATTATATGATTGATTTGATCTTAGAAGGAGAGGGAAGGAGAAGGAGAAGGAAGATTAGCCAAGGTCAAAGCCAGCAGTAGCGTGAGCCACTAGGAAAGACTTTTGAGGTTTCCAGGAACAAGAGGCTTTGGAAACCCTTGGAGAAAAGGACAGACAAGGAACAAAAGACCTGAAGCTTCTGACCCAGTGCTGGAGAAGCCAGGCTGACTACTCAGTATCTGGGGGGCAAAAGCAAAAAACATTTTTTTTAAATCTCAGTATAAAAGTCTGGGTTACAAAAGCTGAGCTGACTCAATTTCTATGTGCCAAGAGATGGACAGATACAATGCAGATGGTTAAGGGGTCCAAGAAGAATATGTTGATACCAACATGTGTTCTTTTTTTTCTAGAATATGATGGTTCTCTGGGAGAGCAGGTTTCTCAGGGAAGGTTTTCTGGAGGCAGCCTTAATTTCTGTTCAAATCAATACTCACCCCAAATACAGCCACGAGTTAAAATCCAGTCCTTTATTGTATCCTTCAAAGTCTTAGCTTCAGCCCCTAGCTCCCTCCCAATGTCTCCAGCCAACACAAAGGTGGAATATGGAATGACTCTGTCTCCACCTCTGAGAGTGGGCTTCTGTCCCTGGCCCTGAGAGCTTCTTGCTTATATGCTGTACACTGAGTACACACCAATCATTATGTCACTGGGAAACCATTATTTGTTGTAGGATTAAATAAATTCTAAACTAGATTTAAACATTGTCTCCTCAATTCCACTTAGTACCTTATTTCAAGTTCCAGCCCATAACATCTCCTTGTAGGATCAGATCAATCATACTGAACCATGCTAAATTAGATAATTATTGTCTCTATCAATTCTAATGACTTAACACTTTGTAAGGATTCCAACACCAACAACACCAGGATAGGAAACTATCAGGAGACGGAATGAGACCATTGTAACCAGGGGCCATGAGCAGTGAGACCTGAAGCTTAGACAATTTCATCCTTCTCTTGGGACTACTCCAGGAAACAAGCTGAGACCAAACAGTACCAAAATGGATTGCAATAGTGTATAGACCTTCAGATCAAAGGCCAGAGTTCTGAAAGGAGTCAGGGTCTGATTCTAGGCAACCTCCTGGTTGTGGATTATAGGAGGGAAGGCAGAACTAGGACCAACCTCATCCAAAAGCAAGTGAGTAGAGGCATCTTGGCTACAAAAAAGGCAAGATGTAATACACTATGGCAGTTTCCTACTAACACTTCAACTAAAGACACAGAACCTAGCTTTAGTCATTCCATTCAGAAATACAGAAAGACACAGGGCTTAGAAAGTACAAAGTCCCAGTCCAGGAAATGAAATTGAAAACAGGAGTAAACAGTGAAACCCTTCTGAGTACAATGAAGAAATTCTATGTGTTAGAAAATCCAAATAAAAAGAAAGATCCAAGAAAAAAAATCCCAGAAGAAAATTATAGAACCTCTGAAAATGAATGGATTTTCCAAGAGGATTACAAGACTGAATGCAAGAAAACAAAGACCATTTAACAAAAATCTTTCAAAAATTAATGCTGAAAACTATCTTTACAAGTATTTGGAAAAATAAACTAATACTGAGAAAAAAGAAAATCAGAGCCAAACAAAAAAAGTGGATACAATATTTCAAGATAACTAGCATGAGAAAATTACTTGAAATTATGTGAAATTGAAGTGGCAGCTTCCTGAATTCAAATCTGGCCTCAGCTACTTAGTAGCTGTGTGGTAAATCACTTAACCCTATTTGCCTCAGTTTCCTAATCTGAAAAATGAGGTGAAGTGCTGGAATCTTTACAAACTGTTAAATCATTAGAGTTGATAGAGACAATAATTATATGATTGATTTGATCTTAGAAGGAGATATTTTGGGCCAGAACTTGAAACAAGGTACTAAATACAACTGGTAGAAATATTGCTTGTGTTCACACCTTTAGAAAGCTCACAGAAGCAAGAAATATTTAAGTACTCATTGGAGTTCACATGTTTGGGAGATTTCAGGGTTGCCTCTCTGAGGCAAGAGAAATTAATTTTCATATTCCACCTTGGTGCTGGCTGGAGGCTGAAGAAAGCAGAGGCAGGAGCAAAGGACAAAGCTGCAAGAGCTCTTAGAACCAAGCAGAAAGATAGGCCTCTAAGAAAACTAACCGGGCTATATTGAAGGACACAATAAAAGATCTGAACTTTTATCAGCTGGCTGCGATTTTGGGTGATTATTTACTTGTAACTGAAACTAAAGCTGCCTCCAGAAAACCTCCCCAAGAAACCTGCTTTCTCCCAGAGAGAACTCCTATATTTTAAAGAAGAAAAAAAAAAAAAAACACAACAGTGAAGGATATAGCACACCTCTCCATTATCTTTGCCAAGAAAATCCCAAATGGAGCCACAAAGAGTAAGACATGACTTAAACAACTAAACAACAAAAATTTGAAATAAAAAAAGGGCAATGTGAAAATGAAAAAAAATCAATGTCATTTCCTAGGGGAGAAAAAAAAAAGCCTTTAAACTGAAAAGACCCAGAAATATTATTGCCAATATTTAGAAATTTCAGGTCAAAAGCAGTTAAATAGAAAAAAGAAATCATATATCAAGGAACCACAGATTTTTGTGAACCACAAATTCATGTAAAATTATGCAGCAATTATATAATTGGAAGAAAATCTTGGAATATGACCTATCAAAAGCAAAATAGAAAGACTTATAACCAAGAATTACATGTCATACAAAACCTGAATGGAACTTTAATCAAAGAGAGGATTTTCAAGCATTCCTAACAAGAAAACTTGAAATGGGCACTCTCTTCAAAACAGGAAAACCTAGAAAGATAAATTGATGTTCAAATGCTTATATCCTAGAAAGAGCAGAAGAAAAAATTGTCTATCCAGAATTCCACTGTTTTCAAATGTCAAAGAGGAGGCAAAGAAAAATAAATGTGATTTGTTTTGAGAAAAAAAAAGGGGGCCATGCATGTTGGTACACATCTGTAATACCAGGTAGAGAGGCTGAGACTGCTCATAGGCACATTAAGTTTAGTCCTGATAAGCCCCAAAGAGCAGAGGGCTTACTGGATCTAAAGAGTGGCAAGTTGGCTCAGGTTGGAAACAGGGCAGTGTCAATCAGTGGCAAGTAGAGCCTATAAGTAGCCCCTGCACTTCCCAACTATGCAAATTATGCAAAATGCATAAACAAAATAAGAAGACCCAGTCTTCCAAAAGGAAAATAATAAAAATAAAAGGAGAAAAGGAATACACTAGAGGATAAACAATGAACATGAACATGAACAGACTTGGGGAGATAATGGAAGATAAAGGAGGATGAGGGTTTAAGGTGTCACAAAGAATCAGACATCATTGAATGACTAAACAACAAGAATTGTTAGTATTAGAAGAATACATTTTGAAGTTTTATTAACATCGTTCAACTATATCTGAACAAGGCAAAAGAAAATTGAAAAGAAATTGAACATTCATAAAGAGTTTATTTTCTATTTTATTTCTATATGCATTATATTATATAGTATTTCTATATTAATGTATTTCTTTACATTAAACTCACCAGAAAAATAGATGAAAAGAGGGAAGGAAAGGGGAGAATTAAAAGGTTAGAATTGGGAATGGAATGTTCACAAGCAAAACAAACCATCTACAGAGGACTGATAAAAGGGGGGAATTAAAAGAGGAAAATGAAAATTTAAGAATCAGTGACAGGATTCCTAACAGAAGAGAATGAGAAAGGATAAGAGCACTCCAATTATGGGTTACTAATACTGATTCAATTCCTTTGTTTTATCTCCTTTTTTCTTGAGAGAGGAGGACAGCAGGGAAAGGAAGTTGCAAAAAGAGAAAACATTATAGCAGAATATGATGAAGGAAAAAAGAAATCAAAACATCATAATTGTGAATGCAAAGATGTTGAACTTACCCATAAAGATGATCAGTATTGCAAACTTAATTAAAGAGAAGAATCTCAAAATTTGTTGTATAGAAAATGAAACATATGAAATAGAGATTTATACAAAGTTCAAACGAAGTTTGGCAATACAAGCTCAGGCAATACAAAAAAATCAGGAATAGCAATCATGTTCTCAGACAAGGAAACAAAACCATGTGTGAAATAACATAACATATAAATCGTTAAGGATAATGGAAATTGAACTATAGAGAGAAACAAATAATTACTTAGTACTTTAGTGAAGCCTCCTTTCAGAGTTAGACTAATCTCACAGAAAGAAAAATAAGAAATTATCCAAAGATGAATATATGTGAGCAGGTACTTCTACACACTTCTTTGCAATGATCAAGGTTCACAGATATAGAATGTTGTATATAACATTAAATCTTTTCAATGTGTTGATTTTGCTAAATTTTTTTGTTCCTTTTTTTTTCTTTAAAAAAAAATTCTTTAAGAAATGGTTTTCTAGGAGGATGAGGGAGACAGAAGAAAATATACCTAATATAAAAACAAAGAATATCAATAAGAATCTTTTTAAAAGATGTTAAAAATATGAATAGAATTTTAGAAAACTTATAAATCCATTGAAACTACTGCATATCAATTACAAAGAATCCACATATTTTGGATTTACACAATGACTTTTTAAAAATGGACAATATGTGAGGATATAAAAAAATCCCTTACATGCAGAAAAATAAAATTAATAAATATTCTTTATTAATACAATGAAAATTATAGTCAATAAAGAGAAATTGAAGAAAAGAATTATATTTAAGAGAATAATAAAAATAATAAAATCCTAATATATGTATGGTTCAAAGAACACATCACAGAACTAATAGATAACCTTATCAAGGAAAATTAGAATGAGAGCAAGCAAAAGCAAAATGACTAACTCTTCTACATGACAAAATGACTAAACAATTTTACAATAAAACCAATAAACAAGAGAGCAATGAATTGGGCATACAGCCAAAAGAAAAGAAAGGCAACAAATCAAAAAAACTTTAAATAAAAATTGCTAAAGTCAAAGAAAAAATAAAGTTGGAAACAAATCCAACAAATTAATAAATTAAAAAGTTTTTTGAAAAGACTAAAATAAGATTAACAAACTACTAGTAATTTCCTGCAATGAATTGTTATTAGAAATCACAATAATAAACTGAAGTAATAAAGGAACAAGGCATTAGCTGTGTAATGTGTAATCCCTCCCACACAACACAACCTTTAAAAGAGAGAAGCTAAGGCTAAGAACTTCAGATACTGTAATAGAAGTTATTGGAGGAATCTGGGGCCTTACAATTTACCTCAAATCTGGAATAAATAATCCATTAATTTCATTATATTACATGGCTGACACGCAGACTATTAAACTAAGTCTCCATACATTTCCTCTAAGTTTATCAATTATCAATAGAGTTGACTAATATGTCCCTTCCCTTCTTACTAGCATTTGTTCAGAAGTACATTAGCTGTTGCAATTAATATCTAGTTCAACCCCCCTGATTTCACCGTGAGGAAACCAGGCTTAAAGGGGAAGTAACTTAACCAAGATTAAACAATAAGTTAATGGCAGAGATAAATCTATTTTCCAACTTTCTCTAGGTTAGGAAAAAGACCATTTGGTTGTTCTAGAGAGAGAAGGCAGGAAAGACACTTTGCAAACAATCACAAATAAATTCAACAGTGTTTTAGGACAGGTAGACTTCATTTGTTTTTATTAAGGAAGAAAAAAATATCTTGGGTCTGCACTCTACTTGACAATGTATCCAGCCACACCATTAATGGATAGTGGCCAAAGGTTAAGAGTCAAAGATTAGATTAAATCATCACATTTTAAAGATTTTCAGTAAGTAATCATAAAGACACTTCGGGTAGCACACATGGTTCCTATGACCATTACAATTAGGTGATGTTTTTGAGAAATTGTACTTTTTCAGTCCTTAAAAACACATTCACTTATTAGATTTTTTCACACATATAAAGTGTTCTTATTGATACATTAAAGACGGGGATAATGATGTTATTTGGTTTCCTCCTGAGTTTGAGGGGGTTGAATACTAAATATTCATTAAGGTCACACAAAGGTTTTGTGATTCTTAATCTCACCTCCCCCTCAACATTGATATTCTGTGGCTCTTGAGTCTGATTTTGATTATTCAAATGACTCAAACTGAGGCACAGATGAGAATGTAATGTGGGATTGGCTTTATGTTAAGGCTTATATACATACATGTTTGCAAATGTTTTGTTCATCTGAAATTGCTAGGGGGAGGGAAGGCCTAGTAGGTGCTTTTAATGTAATTTATTTTTAAAATATGTACCCTGAATACAGTTAATGTTAATTTATTGCAGTTAACACATGCAATGAGTTCAAAATTCTATAATCCTTTTTTAATTTTAAATATTCATACTGGAGTAACAGAAGAATCAGAGAATAGAATGACAGACTTATAAAACGCTGGATTTGAGGACCTTTGCTTATTTAATCAGACCTATTATCTGGTGGGTGAGAACTAGGCTTTTTTTTTTTTTTTAAATAACTTTTTATTGACACTATATATGGGTAATTTTTTACAACATTATCCCTTGTACTCACTTCTGTTCCAACTTTTCCCTTCCCTCCCTCCATCCCCTCCCTCAGATGGCAAGCAGTCCTATACATGTTAAATAGGATACAGTATATCCTAGATATAATATATGTGTGCAGAACCGAACAGTTCTCTTGTTGCACAGGAAGAATTGGATTCAGAAGGTAAAAATAACCCGGGAAGGAAAACAAAAATGCAAACAGTTCACATTCATTTCCCAGTGTTTCTTCTCTGGGTATAGCCGATTCTGTCCATCACTGATCAATTGGAACTGAATTAGATCTTCTCTTTGTTGAAGAAATCCACTTCCATCAGAATATATCCTCATACAGTATTGTTGTTGAAGTGTATAATGATCTCCTGGTTCTGCTCATTTCACTTAGCATCAGTTCATGTAAGTCTCTCCAAGCCTCTGTATTCATCCTGCTGGTCATTTCTTACAGAACAATAATAGTCCATAACATTCATATACCAAAATTTACCCAACCATTCTCCAATTGATGGGCATCCATTCATTTTCCAGTTTCTGGCCACTACAAACAGGGCTGCCACAAACATTTTGGCACATACAGATCCCTTTCCCTTCTTCAGTATCTCTTTGGGATATAATCCCAGTAGAAACACTGCTGGGTCAAAGGGTATGCACAGTTTGATAACTTTTGGGGCATAATTCCAGATTGCTCTCCACAGAACTCCACACAGGATAGAATCCCAAAGCCACACAGTGAAAAAATGCTGTAAGGGGGAAGGAATTAAAATCCCAAGCTCCCTTCTCCTAATTCACTGCGAAAAGGGTCACATAATACCCACCAAAGCACAGGGCTAAGAGTCAGAAGATATGGCTGCATTAGGGTATGTGCTACTTACAAGTCACAAGCAAGTTCAAAGTGAATAATTTTCTCTGCCTCATCTCTTCCCCATGGATTTTGTAAAGATCCAAGGAGATCATGGATGTAAAAATGCTTTGAAAAAAGTGAAGTGCATGGCTTTCACTTCATAAATTGGAGTTACAGAGTATTCATATGAAAGCTATGGAAGCACTAAGACCTCAATGACTTTTGCCACGAAGCTGTACAAATACCAGCTGGTCAGCATCACTTCAATATACGGATAAAGGGAAAAAGCAGCCAGGTCATTATTTATAATATCAGGGCAACAGGTAGATGGACTGAAAGTGTCATGGGACAGCACTAAGGTTATGTGAAGGCCCTCCCACTAAAATTAATTGACTTTGGCCTACTATGTGTCGATCTTTCCCAAAACAGGGTGGGCCCAACATAGTGACAAATTACTCTTGTCTATTTCCTGAAACCTTTATTGGGCCATACTTGGGTGGGATTCCAACCTGATAGCACTGAGACTACTCCTCTCCCCTCCAGTCTCTAATAGGTTCATAACCACTATGCATTTGGCTTGATCTGCCCCTAATGAATTAAAGGGATTAAAATAAAAAGGCCTGCTCCTGGAGCCCTTAACTCAGCCTTACCTTATACTTTACCTCACCAATAATGTTGACGTGACTAGCAGTTCGGGACTAGCATTCCCAGAAGGACCTGTTAGATGTGATGACACCAACATGTAAGAACAGATTCGTCTTCTTGAGTTGAAATCCAATCTTAAACACTTATTATGACTCTGGGCAAGCCACTTCACCCTGTTTGCCTCAGTTTCCTCATCTATAAAACAAGCAGGAGAAGGAAATGGCACTCCAGTTATCTTTGCAAGAAAACCCCATGAAGAGACCTCATGAAGAGTTGGACATGACTGAAAGGACTGAAACATAACAAATTACTCAGACGGGAGAGGAAGAAGCAATTGAACTCAGAGGCAGCCTTTTCCGTGCCTAGAATTTTAATACTACAGATTGGGGCAGCTAGGTGGCGCAGTAGATAGAGAACCAGCCCCGAAGTGAAGAGGACCTGAGTACAAATATGGCCTCAAACACTTAACACTTCCTGGCTGTGTGAACCTGGGTAACAAACAAATAAATAAAATACTACACAGACAATCTATAGAATCTAGAAATGCTGATACCTAGCCTGGGCCAACAACAAGTTCAAATTTAGATATGCAAATCAACAGATGTCTCAAATGACAAAGATCAACTCATGCCACAATCAGCTCACTCCAGAAATAGGACTAGAAAGGACAGCAAGCCCCAAAATACCGACTAGACTAACTTATTCTATATAACAATCTGGAGAAGTGATTTCACATGTAGCCAGTAGTAATTTGCCAGTGCATTTTTTTTTTAATTATTATTATTATAACTTTTTATTGACAGAACCCATGCCAGGATAATTTTTTACAGCATTATCCCTTGCACTCACTTCTGTTCCGATTTTTCTCCTCTCTCCCTCCACTCCCTCCCCTAGCTGGCAAGCAGGCCTATATATGTTGAATATGTCGTAGTATATCCTAGATACAACTTTTGTGTGCAGAACCAAACAGTTCTCATTGTTGCATAGGGAGAATTGGATTCAGAAGGTAAAAATAACCTGGGAAGAAAAACAAAAACGCAAGCAATTTACAAATATTTCCCAGTGTTCTTTCTTTGGGTGTAGCTACTTCTGTTCATCATTGATCAATTGAAACTCAGATCTTCTCTTTGTCAAAGAAATCCACTTCCATCAGAATACATCTTCGTACAGTATCGTTGTTGAAGTATATAATGATCTCCTGGTTCTGCTCATTTCACTTAGCATCAGTTCATGTAAGTCTCTCCAAGCCTCTCTGTATTCATCCTGCTGGTCATTTCTTACAAAATAATAATATTCCATAACATTCATATACCGCAATTTACCCAACCATTCTCCAATTGAAGGGTATCCATTCATTTTCCAATTTCTAGCCACTACAAACAGGGCTGCCACAAACATTTTGCCAATGTATTTTAAAAAATTTAAATTGTTTTTAATTTATGGAATGAATCAAGCATTTCTATAATATAGTACAATAAAAAATCTGCATCTGAAACTTCAACTCTACTATGCACAATTTTTAAAAATATGCAACAAAATTATTTAAGTTTTTTTCCCCTTCCATCCCTTGGCCCTGCCGTTCACATGGCTTCCACTAGACACAAATGAGTATGTATATATATACATACACACATATATATACATATGTGTGTTGTTATTTGTTGGAATCTTTACAAAGTGTTAAGACCTTGGAGTTATAGAGACAATAGTTATTTGGTATGGCATGGTTCAGTGTGATTGATTTGATCTTAGAGATATTTTGGGCCAGAACTTGAAACAAGGTACTAAGTGGAACTGATAGAAACAATGCTTGTGTTCACACCTTTAGAGAGCTAATAAGTATCTAAGTACTCAATGGAGTTCACACGTTTGGGAGAGTCAGGGTTTAGAATAAGATAACCGAATTCACACCTCCCTTAGGGCCAGAGAGCACTCTGAGACATAACCCACAATCCTTCTCCCTCCAGAAGGCGGAGTTAATCTTTGGGAGATCACATATAAAGAGGGAGCTCTTGGAACTTGAAGACAGACTTGAGTTAGTTACTTGAGGAGTTACTAGAAACTCTGGGAGTTCGAGAGTCTTACTTGGAGTAGGAGAGAGCTCTTGGAACCTACAAGCTCTATCTTCGAGGCAAGAGATTCATTGCATCTTCCAACTTGATGCTGGCTGGAGGCTGAAGAAAGCAGAGGCAGAAGCCAAGGACAAAGCTGCAAGATCTCTTGGAACCAAGCAGAGAGTTAGGCCTCAACTAACCGGGCTATTTTGGAAGGAGAAATAAATGTTTGCATTTTTACCAGCTGGCTGCATTTTGGAGTAATTATTGATTATAACTGAAACTAAGGCTGCCTCCAGAAAACCTTCACAGTTATTCTATACATACTTCTGTTTATCAGTTCTCTGGATAATCTTCCTAAGTTTTTTATAGTTAATTTAGGTATTTGTAATAGCCTGTGTATCAGTCTTTATAATACTCAACATACCTTTATGGGAACTATGCTTGCACAAGGACTAAATTATTTTTGTTCACAGTTCTGCTAGTTTAATGAAAACCTTACTAGGGAGAATAAGACTATTCTCTTATGAGAAAACCAATGGACGTGATTATCTGAATTCATGGATCTTTATAGGTTGTCTCTATAACCTGGGGACTAGAAATCACTCTAGTCTGAATTTTTTCATTATTAATCTATGTTAATAAAACTCCCCAAAACATCAAGCAAAAGGTGACATGTGAAATCTGTGGACCAATGAACCAATGGCCTGAGCTTTAATCTTGCCCTTCTCTGATAATGGTAATAATTTTAGGGAGTGGGAGGGGGAAATAAAACATACCCTGGGCAATTTCTACCATTATCAGTCCTCCAGAGAGGAAAGGAGGCATGTAGCATAAGGGAAGGTAAGCCCCAAACTAATTAAGTCCCCAGGTATAATGCCTGGCTACCAACATCTAGAAGCCCCTTATATTTGAATCCAACCCAGCAATGCTTCCAAGTCACTCTGAGTTAGGCAAATAGCCTCTGGATGTTTTAACAGTTCAAAGCAGAAAAAAATATCCATTCTTGCCCCAAGGACACTCATTCCAAGAGTCCCTCAAGTTTGGATACAAAAAACTTATTGCAAAAAACAAATGAGGTGGTTGCTTTCTGGAATGCTTTAAATGTGGATATGGAAAAAGGACCTTTACAATCCTGACCTCAGATAGTTTTACTAATACACATCTCCTTTTCAACTACATGTTTCACAGTCTGGAGCTGTGCTTTTGAGAGAATTTAATTTTAAAAATATTTTTATCATTTGTATTAATTTCCTTTTTCTCCAATGCTACTTGTGCTAGGTTTCTTCATAACTGTTTTAAGTAGTGGTGATTCTCTGGGAGATTTTGGGGGCTTTGCTGTTGAAGGCTGAGGTGTGGTAGGGATGGCATTCGTTTCACATAAGCTAATATGGTTTCCCTTTAAGAAGACAAGAAGGCAATCCGTGGGTTTGGGTGATCCAGGGAACTAGGAACATAAGCCCACTTATAAGGGGCTGGTATTCCCAAAGTGCATCAGAGCTCTCATTGACATGGTGAATTATTACATGTTGTGATCCACAAATCTTTAATTCCTTTATCACTATACTGGCCCAGAATCATCTCTCAGGATCACTATTCTATCATCTGTATAATGTTTAGAGAACAGAACACAAAGTAGAAACAGCATCATCCAGGGTTCAAGATTCCACTTTATGCTCATAGACAAGCACATATTCTTATCATCATGTGCTATTGTCACAATGGCTTTTAAAGGTAGGAGGGGGCAGCAAGAAGAGCTACCTGGGCAACATCAGAACAGGTGGAGGGGAAAGAGAGTCAGCAACAGAAGATGTGCCAGTAGAAGAAGGATCAAGCCAAGGAATAGAAGAAAGGAACAAAAGCAAGTAAAGAGGGAATTTTCTGTTATCAGTGTATTTCAGGTAAAGGTAAGACCTAGCCAGAGTAACATCTTGCTCGCTGCCTCAGGCCATGTTTTGTTTTGTTTTTATTTAGAAAAGAAGCCATTTTTGATGTGTATGATGAGCACCACCATCTTCTCCAGGGCAAATACCGTGTTCCCAGAAGTCAGGGGATCTGTGTAGTTGGCAAAACTGCTGGAACCCTGAGGTGGGGGGGTGGAGAAGGTAGTGACATCAGGTAACGGCTGTGAGCAGAAGTGAGGGAGGTGGTCACAGAGGCCCTTTGGCCTAGTTTGTGGGAGATCAGGAAGCAGCTAAGGAAGAAAGGGGAGCTGGGAGAGGCTTCCATTATTAGGGATAGAGTGATAAGAATGCCTCAAGCTCCTTTTTCTTCCAACTACCAATTATCTTTGATACAAGCCCCTAATCATAAGGAACAATAAGGGAT
This sequence comes from Sarcophilus harrisii, assembly GCF_902635505.1. Classification (NCBI taxonomy): domain Eukaryota; kingdom Metazoa; phylum Chordata; class Mammalia; order Dasyuromorphia; family Dasyuridae; genus Sarcophilus; species Sarcophilus harrisii. The sequence continues at coordinate 361,122,771 of NC_045427.1, read as the reverse complement.
TTGTCCTACTACAAGTCTTCCCACAGATAAAGAGCATGCTCACCCAGTTTCATGGGAGATACCCCAATGTAGCAGATGGCAGTTTTCCCCCTTCCTCATGCCCCATTGCATCTATTTTAGGGCTTGTTTACAGATCCTTACAGGTTTTTTCCCCCCCAAGTTAAATAAAACCTGTTCTACATTCAATATCTTGTTAGTTTAATAAAAGTGAGCTTTGGGCTTTTTTTCCTTTTTTTGGCCAAAAAAAAAAAAAAAAGATTCAAATTTCAACGTTCCTAGGAAGAAACGATAGAACTGTTGTTGAGTAACTTTTGAGAATGAACTTGGTCTGTTAGTCTAGAATTTCAGTAGTAAGCCAAGGGTTACAAAACATGAGAATATTATAGGCACAAGACAGTTTGTCTTTTTTAAAGGTGGAAATAGCACATGTTTTGGATACAGGATAAATTCATACCAAATCTATACAAAGCAATCAATGAACTATATAAACTCATATCCATGGGATCTAAATCTTTGTTCTTATATACAAAGTTGGCTTTCTCCCTCACTGCTCCAACTCCTCAGTCTTCTGCTGCCCATTCTGAGAAACATTCAAACTTAACACCTGGACTATTTTATCTTCAGAACAGATATTCCACTGGAAAAATACAGTATATAGGCTCTGGTAGACATCATACAATCTACAGAAAGGAAATCTCAAATAGCTCTGTTTACAGTAGGAAGACAACACAGTAAGGTTAGGAAAAGAATAAAGGAACTACATTTTAGTCTCACTTGTATGTAACTATCCGTACAAGTGAGACTAAAATGTAGTCTCTTTTACAAGTCACTTTCTATATAAGAGCCTGTTTCCTTTTTTTGTAAAAAGCACCTGGGCTAGATCAAAGGTTTTTATTCTTGAGTTTATATTTTAAAAAATATTTATTTTATAATGAATTTCAATAAAATTGGTTTCCTTTGTGATTCTACATATTTCATTTTACGTATTTAATACGTTATTTTAAGAAGGTTTCACCAGACTGAAGGAGACATGAAGGATACTAACAAGGTGAAGAATCTTCCAACCTAGTTATTTTCTAAAGTTCCCCTTCAATACCATAGGGTGAAGGTGACTTTGGATTTCTGAAAGGCTAAGGCTATGGAATTGAAGCTCTGGTAAGGACTACAAAGCTTGAAAGGTTTTGAGGAGTCAAGAGAGACTGTCTGCTGTTCCAGGACCAGTCAAGCTAAATGTGAACAGAAGCTTACCACTAGCAGACAGGGCTAAAGAATCTTTGTCCATGGCAACCCACAAAAAGTAGATGACAATTAAAAATAAGGTTTCTGTACAGTATGATTGGCTTCCACTCATGTTGGAATCCTAGTGTCAACTCAACTTGAAACAAAGTGAAAACTCAAGGGTGATGTCAGAGTCCTGGTGTTAACTCAATAGAATTGATACAGTGCTTTTTGGTTCACACCTTTGAGCGAATCCTTGCAGGGTGATGGGTTGCTAATACTGATAGACAATAATGCTTGTGTTCACATCTCCCTTGAAGTTCTTAGGACCAGAGAGCACTTTGGGAGATAACCCATAATCCCTGCCTCCAGAAGGAGGAGTTAACCTTTGGGAGATCATATATATATATGGAGGAAGCTCTTAGAGCTTAAAAGGAATTTTTCTGGAACATTGACTGGGGTCGGAGAGGACCACTCTGGGAGGAAGCCCACAAGCCCTCTGTCCAAGGCAAGAGAGATTATTCATTACAACTTTCACCTTGGTGCTGGTTGGAGGCTGAAGATAGCAGAGGCAGCTGGCTTCGAGTTTGGGTGATTATTTACTTTCAATTGAAACTAAGGCTGCCTCCAGAAAACCTCCCCAAGAAACCTGCTTTCTCCCAGAGAGAACTATTATTATTATTTTAAAAAGAAAAACATCCAACATTTTTCAAAAGAAAAGGGGTGATGTTGGAATCTTTACAAACTGTTAAGCCATTAGAGTTGATAGAGACAATAATTAATTTAGCATGATTCAATATGACTGATTTGATCTTAGAAGGAGATATTTTGGGCCAGAACTTGAAACAAGGTGTACCTAAATCCATCAATATGGGAGGCATTACACATAGTATAAGCATATATCAATATAACACAGGTTATGTGGGATGTTAGTAGCAATGTAACAAATAACATGAATTAACATGAGAATTTACACATTGTCCATTAGCTCATGTGCCAGGAATTCATAAGCTTTGAAGTAAACAATTTTTCATAACATGAATCAACATACATGTCCATAAGTCCTAAAAATAGTCCCAAAGGAATCCATTGTCCATTAGATCATGTGCCAGGAATCCACTAATTCCTGTAAGCTCTGAAGTACTGCAATAGTCTCATCAACAATTTTTCATTTAAAGGAAATCCAATGATTCTTGCTGGTTTTCAAGAACTGAAAGAATCTCATCTTGTGTTAGGAAATCCAATGATTCATGAAGATTTTAAAGTTATTTTAACAGTCATTATCAGCCATGCTCCTTCAGTGTCAGATGTTCCTTAAATCTTCTCCTTTGTTTTGAGGTTTTTCTCTTTTTCTGTTTCTCTCAGATGGACAAGGCGAATACTGCTCGTTGGCACCCATCTGATTCCTTCTCCACCTGTGGAGATACAAGCAAACTCTCTTTCCCAAGCAGTTAACCTATCTAACTCCCTTCTATTTACCACTTCCGGGATTTCTCCTCATTATCTGACAATTACAGGAGCTGTTTGCACTGGACACTGCCCTGTTGGGTTAAAAGGACTTCTCCCCAACTGTAATCCTGATTGCTTTTCTGTTGGTTGATGACATCAAGAGTCCTGAATTTCTAAAGACTCTCTGGGTGTAAACTCAGCTGCTATCATGCCCCACCTGTCTTTTGATTGATACTTAGGAGCTGGGCCTTGCCTCTCACTTCTCTTGAGTCAATCTACATTCAGAGGCCCAGTGAAAGCCTTGGTTGCATTTTGGACATGGAGTTTTGGGTTTTCTCTCACCCGGTCTTCTCATTCTATCTCCATATCTACATTGAGCTCTCAAATGTCCAACTTTTCCACACTGAAATCAAGATTTTGTCCCACGTTCAGGGTGCCAAAATGTTGGATGTTTTTCTTCTTTAAAATAAAAATAATAGTTCTCTCTGGGAGAAAGCAGGTTTCTCAGGGAGGTTTTCTGGAGGCAGCCTTAGTTTCAATTGAAAGTAAATAATCATCCAAAATTGCAGCCAACTGATAAAAGTTCAGATCTTTTATTGTGTCCCTCAATATAGCCCAGTTAGGTCAGAGGCCTATCCCTCTGCTTGGTTCTGAGAGCTCTTGCAGCCTTGTCCTTTGCTCCTGCCTCTGCTATCTTCAGCCTCCAGCCAGCACCAAGGTGAAAGTTATAATGAATCTCTCTTGCCTTGGACAGAGGGCTTATGGGCTTCCTCCCAGAGTGCTCCTCTCCGACCCCAGTCAATGTTCCAGAAAAATTCCTTTTAAGCTCTAAGAGCTTCCTCCATATATATATGATTTCCCAAAGGTTAACTCCTCCTTCTGGAGGCAGGGATTATGGGTTATCTCCCAGAGTGCTCTCTGGTCCTAAGAACTTCAAGGGAGATGTGAACACAAGCATTATTGTCTATCAGTATTAGCAACCCATCACCCTGCAAGGATTTGCTCTAAAGTGTGAACCAAAAAGCACTGTATCAATTCTATTGAGTCAACACCAGGACCCTGACATCACCCTTGAGTTTTCACTTTGTTTCAAGTTGAGTTGACACTAGGAGTCCAACACACTCAAGTATTAAAAACCAGAATACTATTAGCAAAAGAGATAAAGCTATGTGGGCCAAGGGAGAATCCAGGTAGGGAAAGAGAATCAGAGACAGAGGGAGAGAGAAAGGGGGGGAAGGAAGGAGGGAGGGGAGAGGGAGGGGAGGGGGGAGAGAGAGAGAGAGAGAGAGAAAGGAGGAGAGAGAAAGGAGGAGAGAGGGAAGGAGAAATGGATATATAGACATAGAGACAGAGGGACAATGGGAAGACGACATACAAATATAAAACTAGGATAGAGAGAAGAGAGGGAGTTAGAGGGAAGGAAAAAGAAGGCTAAGAAAGGAGAGAGAAAAAGAAAGCCAAATAAAGAGGTGGGTATGGCCCAGCTAGATATTGAGCTTTTTAGTCTGAGTCTCAGCAATCTGAGTCTGACTTTCTCCCACAGAGCAGCAGAGAAACCCAATGATGAGAAACAGATAAAATTCTCTTATCAGTTATCTGAATTGAACATTTCCTGAAGATCTCCCAGTAGTTTCTATTTTGGGGAATACAGGGTTGCCAAGAGAGTGAAAGGAAATTGTACAAGACTAGCTGAGATCAGCATTACTTGTAAATGAATAAAGTCCCTGACACTAAGAGTAAGGGTGAAAGTCTGATTCAAATCATAGTAACAAATACAGAGTCTAGAGAGTGTTGAAAAGCACATGCTTTTTAAATTATCTAAAAACATTAACTGTACTGGCAGTACTCTAAATGTGACATTTTTATGTAATGTTATATTCTCACTCTAAATAAAACTGGACAACTTTATGCCCTCTGGAACTCATAGGTTCAAAGTATTTTACTCAGGGGAGATGGAGGTCAATACAAGACCTAGGAAGAGACCAATCAAGGCTGGATGGGGTAGAAGCTAAAATTGAAGGTGTAGCTAAAAAGAAAATTCTTCTAAGGAAGAAAAAGCAAGTATCAAAGATTATTTCTTTGGTCAACTCACCTTAAAATTCTTATATCAACTTAAAGACCAACAAGGTGATAATTGCAAGAATTCTGGCCAAGGTAAGCTAAATTCATACAAGACTGAATAATGATCAAGAAATCCAACAAGAAATACATACAATGACTTATTCCACTTTGGAAATGAAAAAAAGTCAGCCAGATACTCATGAGCATTAGGTAAGGGGATTGCCAACAAAGCCAGTACAGTACAAAGTAGCATACTCCCAGAATCATCAGCAACTGGCAAAATGTAGGTGGATTCTGTAAGGCAGCAAGATGTTCTTCCTATCCACCCCCCAAAAAAGAACCACTAAGGTCAAAAATCTCTGTAATGGGAACCCTGGGAGTGCTAAGGAATGGTCACAGGCATAGCCAGCAGTCAGCTGGTGCTACAGTGAACAAACTGAGATAGCCCAGGCCCTGACACTCTGACATCTGTAGTACTCTGTCCTGGGACACTACACAAAACCCTTAAAATGTAGCTCTGCGAGCCTCAAGATCAAGAAAGACTAATCCCAGGAAGGCAACCCAAGGAATCAAGGAGGATCAACTACTTTATCCAAAATCACAGCAATGGGTAATACTAGGTCCTAGCATAAAGTCCCAATTCATAAACTAAAAGCTGAAGAGACAAATCTTAAAACTGCACTAAAACTTTTGGCATACCCTATAGAGCACAAATTTATAGTAGATAATACCAAAGGTTGGGATTTGGCAACGGATAAATGGCAATAGCACAAAAGGGGCAAGGATTTGATTCTAGAAGACAGTAGGATGGAGTTGAAATGATAAAGACCACAAAGGGAAAAGTATAGATAGTGCTATGGTGCAGAAAACTAAAAGGTTGAGATTAGAGGTCAGAGTAAAAATGAAAAACAAGGTTAGGGGTTGTAAGGTTTAGGGAAAGATGAAAGATAAAAGATTATCATCAGATAAAGGAATTTGGGAAGCTCATGAACTTGGAAATGTGATACTTGTGGGTGATGGCAATATCAAGGGTAAAACTCTATGTGCAGTTGAGGTGGAAGGAGGTGGCCAAGAGGACCAAGGAATTTGAAGAACTGAATGATCCAGATAATTGAGTGTCAACATATATATCATCCCCTAGTATAAAAGGCTGCAGTTGGAATGTTAAGTCTGAGCCAGGCTTCCCTAATGAGGCTCCCATTAGGGAAAGAAGAAATATAAATTCATAATGGCCCCCAAATTCTTAAAAGTGTGATAAATTTGGATTGAATGAAGCGCAGTAGAGGAGAGACATTAAGAGTCTGAAAGAGATGATAGGAAACAATAATGAATATTGTGACTTCCACCAACCAGTGTCAGAGTAATGAGGGGAAAGCATAATCATTACTGGAAAAGGTGGCTAGAAATGTGATGTTACTAAGTAGATTGCCAGATCTTAGTGAGGAGCAATGAAGGAGGCCTTAAAGTGAATAAAGAGGCTGGAAAATGAATGGCTAGAATGTAGGGCTGACATGGGACTCCCTAAGAAAATTCTGGAACAAAGTTATTAGAAGGAAGGTGGACTAGTTCCAGGGCTGAAGTCTCCTTGGGAAACCCTTGATACAAGGCTATTTCAGAGGTGTACCAAAAGACTACACAAAATCCAAAAAATAAGAGTGAAGACAGTAGGCATATTATGAACCTCGCTCTAAATTAGACAAAAGTATTGAACATAACTTATGTTCTATTTTTTTTTCGTCTTTGGACTTCTGTTCTAATATTTCTTATCTTTCATAATCATTTAGTTCTATGTGATCCAGTCTTTTTTGGGATGTCAGGTACATGGGCAAGGTTTTCTGCCTTTCATTCAAAATTTTCCTCCAGAACTTTCATTCTTTTTTTTTTTTTTAATCTCTTGCTTCATTTCCAAGTACTTTTTTTTTAGTTTTTATGGTTAAGCAATTTACTTCTGAGTTTCCTTTGGTACTTGGGAAATTAGTCTCATCTGAGTTTCTCTTGGGTATCTCTTAAACTATAGTATTTCTAGCAATAGTAGGCCTATACTTCTTATCAGAGAAAGAGGAAAAGGATTCATATGTAGAAAATTATTTATAGCACTTCGTTTTGTAGTGGCAAAGAACAGGAAGCAAAAGGAGGTGCCCATCGACTGGAACAAACCATAATAAAAAAATATTTTGTTGTTCAGTCGTGTCTAACCCTTTCATGATTTCACTTAAAGAGTTTTCTTGATAAAGATGCTGAAGCAGTTTTCCATTTCCTTCTGCAGTTCATTTTACACATGAGGAAACTAAGGCAAACAGTGTTAAGGGACTTTCCCAGTTCACACAGCTAGTCTGAGGCCAGATTTGAACTCAAATCTTCCTGACTCCAGTATACTATCCACCGCACGACCTAGGTGCCCATTGTGATTTGTAGTATTCTTTTGCTGTGGCAACAGCAAACGGGAAGTAAAGAGGGTGCTCATCAAATAGAGAATGATTCAATTATGATATATGAATATAACATAATATTATGGTACTCACTCTTAAGCAAAAATGAAAAAGCATGGCTTCAGAGAATACTGTGAAGGCTCGAATGAACTGATACAGAGGAAAATGAGCAGATAAAAGAGAACAATTTATACAACACTATAAAGATAAGAAACTTTTAAAAAACTTGATAACACTAATCAATGCAATGATCAATAATTTTAGAGGACTGGAAATGAAGAATGCCATACTGTAGATAGAGAGATAAAGAACTCAAGATGTAAAGTTTACTTTTTTTTTTTTGAAATAGCCTATATAGGCAATTGTTCTGCTTGATAATGCGTAATTATTACAAGGAATTTTTCTTTTTTATCCCCCTCTTCTAATACTAGGGGAGATGAAGAAAGAAAATACACGCTAGGTAGCTGGAAAAAAGTTAATCAGAGCAAAAATAAAATATAAAATACAAACATACATAAATGTCAAGATATGTTTGTGGAAAAGACAGTCAATTATTATCATTATTATTATTATTAATTCAATAATTTCTTCTGTTTGGTTTGGAATTTTGTGACAGGGACCTGGCTCTGTCCCCTTTCATATTCCTGAATAGCATGGTCAAGCTATTTGGTTTCTGGTGCTCTTGTCACTGGAATCTACTTTTCCAAGTATGCAGCACAGCCAGCCTTCAGGGTCTTCCAAGATGGGCAAAGTCCTTTGGGATTCCAAAGCATTCCCCTATCCCTTTTTCTCCCTTATTCCCTAAGACATTGCAGATATCTCATGCCCTCACCCTCCAGAGAATCTCAAAACTACAAGGTTTTAGGCCTTTCAAATTAAGTTTCCCTAGTGAGACTCCTTTCTCAGTACCCATAGCATTGTCTTTTCATGAAGCCCTGAACTAGACTGGAAAGCTTACTGTTCTTTTTAGGCTTCAATGAACATTTTTCAATGTGGTACTATTTTCATATCTTCATAAGGGAATACTTATGAAAGAGTAAGGCTACTCTAACCTTTCGTATCACCATTTCTAAGCAAAAATTTCATATTAATACTTTTTACCTTGACAGTAATAATTTTATTAATCCTTCAAACAGTGGAGCAATTAATAAGAAAATGATCTTATTCTATATCTGATTCTTACCAACAGTGAGAAACTAATAGTTTATATAAAAATGAGTGAATTCTGAGAAAAAATGATCACTCCTTTAGAGAGTATGCAATAGAGGGGAAGATTTCCTCACTTATGTCAGATTAGTTGATATGCACCAGAGATTTTGGTAAAGCACATTTTCAATGGTTCAGAGAGAGGATAGGTAGAATCATACTGTTTAAAATGTTAAGGGAGAGTCAGCTCAGGAGGGATGAAAGATGCTCAAGAATAAATTTCTGTGAATTTTACACAAGGAAACAATTCCAACTGCAAGGAATTACATTTTTCTTGCTGTTTCTCGAAAGCATAACCAAAGATGAGAATTGCTGCTTAAGGAAGTCTTTGTTAAACAGAATTTATGAAGATAATTCTATTTTTGATACAGTGACTAATGATAAGTTAGGGCAGTGAGATGGCATAGTGGATACAGCACTGAATTTGCATTCATTAAAGTCTGATCTTGAATCCTGGTTCAGATTCTTGACTAATGGCTATGACCCTGGGCAAGTCACTTAAACTGGTCAAGCTCACTTTTATCATCTATCTTCAAGAGGAGGAGAGATGACTTAATAAAGCACGTTACAATAGGGATTCCTCTTGGATATGAGTGAAACTAGATGGTTGCTGAAATCCCTTTGAACTCTCAAATTTTGTAAAAAAAAAAAAAAAAAAAAAAAAAGCCAAATCGTAACCAAATCAATGAAGTAATATTTTTGTGAGAAACAGGGTGTTCTGTTTTTCATTGTGAGACTTTATTAAGCTATTCTTTGTAAAGGTATTTTACTGTAATAGCATTTATTTGAAGAGAGCTTTCTGAAGGCTGAATGAAACCTTTTATCAGTTTTGACTAGGCATGTCAAAACAGGATTATCCCTATAAATCAAATCTACTAAAGACTTCCTTGGGCATCAACTGTCTTTAGTTATACTTTTGACAAACAGAAGAAATATAGTTATCACTTCCTTGCAGTTGGAAAGAGCAAAATATCCCTCTGGGAACTGTGAATACAATTCTCCATTTTCTTTTCTACACAAACTTCTCTATTAGTGAAGATTTATCACTGCATTTATATGAATAAGTTGGAATGGCATCCAAATTCTAGCCAGGATATACTTTTATTTGCTTTCAAAAGCACAAATTTATTTCTTTCAGAGGCTTCTAAGGACATCCAAGGTGAAATTAAGCTCAATAACATTCAGTAACTCTGCAGTCTTGTTATTGAAAGATTTCCTTTAGGCCAATCTTCACTGTTGAGTAACAAATTCCTCCCACTCTCCTTTCCTTGTTATTAAAGTCAAAAATGATCATTATTAAATGTTAAAGTCAGTACAATGTGTGTGTGTATATATATATATATATATCAGCTGGAATTTTAATTATAGACTTGAGACACAAACATCCAATCTAATCTATTCCCTAATTCAGGACTTTCTTTTACATCTTCAAGTGCCCATCTTTGTAAGCTATAAGAGCAATATAGTCACAACTTTATGAAGCAACCCAGCTCTGCTATAAAGTTCTTTATGCTGGGAGCCAAAAAACTGCCTTCTGTAATCCAACTTTTCATATTTATCTTAGTCTATTCTTTTTTCTAGATATCTAAAGTTAATAATCCTATCCTTGCCTAAAAGTGATTTAATGATCAAAAACTCCATTCCTTTAAGAAGCTAACAATGTTGGTTTTGGCAAATAATTTATTAAGGGAGTGATTACAGTCAATATGCAACGATAGACAAAGCTAGCATGGTGAAGCAGAACTAGATTTGAGCTAGATCAAATCAGGCTTCAACCCTCAGTTCTGCTATTTAGCTATATATCCTTGAAGGAGTCACTTCAATTCTCTGGGGATCAGTTTCCCTATCTGTGAAATGAGATGTTGGATTAGATGACCTTCAAACTCTGATTTTCTACGGTTTTATGATTTAAGGATAAACAAGATGATACTCTTTTGGATTACAGATGCTGAGAAAAATGTCATAAAAGCTATTAGCAAAGAGGAATAATAGGTCCTATAGGAGACCAGGTTAAGTTTAGACACTTTCTTGAGGAAGCATAAGCCACTGGAAAATGGAAAAAAGATTAAGAAAAGCAAAGCATAAAGGGCAACTAGATGGCAAGTGGATAAAGCACCAACCCTGGAGTCAGGAGGACCTGAGGTCAAAATCCAGTCACAGACACTTGACACTAGCTGTGTAACCTTGGACAAGTACTTAACCCCAATGGACAAGTACTTAACCCCAATTGTCCCCCAAACAAACAAACAAAAATACCCCATAAAACTTTCGCAGATTACTTTTGTTTCCCTTTAGGCTTCTTGAACATTTTTTAGTTTGGTGTCTTTTTTATATCTTGATTAGATGGGAGCCTTTCTTGTCACCATTTTGGATCTGAGAGTTCAACAAATCATATCCTCTTGCAGAGAAGGAAAACAAGGCCCAATAACCACCCCTATACCTCTACCTTCCCCTTATACTGACATTGTAAACCAAAATTTTTTGCTCTTCTCTTTCTCAATCTATTCAATCTTACAGATAGCTCTGTTTGTTCCTTTGTTTTTTAGTTAAAAAGAGATTGATAGTCCATCTCTTGTCTAAAAACATGCCTATGAGTTCTTTATTTACAATTTGTGAACTACAAGGTTCCTTCCAATATTAAAGTTCTGACTCAATCAACAGACATGTACTGAGCACTTATGTTGTGCCACCTTGGCAGACACAAATGCAACTTTGGTCTTCCTCTTCCTTCTGTGACCACCCCTTCTCTGTCCCCTCCCTCTCCCAAAAATTATCTTGTATTTTACACATAACTATATGTACTTTTTCTCCTCTAATAAAATATAAGTTCTTTGAAGACAGGGACTTTCCCAGTACCTGCCATGTATTAGTTATTTTAAAATGCTTTTTGTGTATACACTTTGTGAACAAATTTTCTCAGAACCCCAATAAATTAAGGTTCAATAAATTCTGCCATTTTAAAAACGTATTTGCATTTCATTTACTGAACAGCTTTTTTAACTTTTTCAATTTTTTTTTTCCAATAAGAAAGTTAAAAATCCTATGTTGAATGCTATGAACTAAAGACTTAAAGGGGTTCAAACCATTCATTTTACAGATAGGAAAACAGGACAAAATAGGATAAACCTCTGCCATCACATGATAAACATTTTAATAGATCAATTTATCAGTTTGGTAAATCAACAAGTGGAATATAGTGTGCTAAATGTTTTAGGAAACAAAGTGTCTCAGTCACATTTTGAAATAAGTGCTATTCAGCTGAAGGCTTCCAAATTTGGGGTATTTTTTTTTAATGAAGGATTTAAGAAAAGGCCAAGATAAAAATTGTCTATTATGAATAAAGGACTTATCTGTGCCAATACAGAAAAGATCCACATTGATGTAATAGCCAGAAGCATAGGCAAATTTTTATTCAATGAGAGTGGTACTGTTTACAATCCTTTCCTGTTTTCTGATGGATTCTACCTCACTATGGAGTGTACTTTGCTTTTAATTTTATAAGCTGAATGTCCTAGGAACTTTATGCTTCAATTTACCTTCATTTCTATCAAGATAATTTCCTGAGATAGAGTTCAATATTTCTCCTACACATTTCATTTATTAAAACCTTACTATTACATGTAACACCACATATCAAGATCTAAATGGGTTCATGATTTAAACATAAAGAGTGATATTATAAGCAAATTAGAAGAACATAGGATAGTTTACCTCTCAGATTTGTGGAAGAGGAATTTATGTCCAAAGAAAAACTGGAATTCATAACTGAACACCAGATAGATAATTTTGATATTAAGTTAAAAACTAATGCAGTTTTTGATTTCCTCCACAAGCTAATTGTACAATATTTCAGAGTCTGATTCTTTTTGTACAGCAAAATAACGGTTTGGTCATGTATACTTATTGTGTATCTAATTTATATTTTAATATATTTAACATCTACTGATCATCCTGCCATCTGGGGGAGGGCGTGGGGGGTAAGAGGTGAAAAATTGGAACAAGAGGTTTGGCAATTGTTAATGCTGTAAAGTTACCCATACATATAACCTGTAAATAAAAGGCTATTAAAAAAAAAAAAAAAAAAAAAACTAATGCAGACAAAATCAGAAGGGAAGCATTAAGTTAGGAAATCATTTTTACATTTAAGGGTTCTGATAAAGGCCTCATTTCTAAAATATATAATTGACTCAAATTTATAAGAATTCAAGCCATTCTCCAATTGATAAATGGGTCAAAGGATATGAATAGACAATTTTCAGATTATAACCATTTCTAATCATATGAGAAGGTGCTCTAAGTCACTATTGACCCGAGAAATGCAAATTAAGACAACTCTGACATACCACTACACACCTCTCAGATTGACTTAAGATGACAGGAAAAGATTATGACAAATGCTGGAGGGGATGCCAGAAAAGTGGGACACTGATGTTGGTGGAACTGTGAATGGATCCAACCATTGTGGAAAGCAATTTGGAACTATGCTCAAAAAGTCATCCAACTGTGACTTTGACTCAGCAGTGTTTCTACTAGGCTTATATCCCAAAGAGATCTTAAAGGAGAGAAAGGGATCCACATGAGCAAAAATGTTTGTGATAGCCCTCTTTGTAGTGGCAAGAAACTGGAAACTGAATGGATGCCCATCAACTGGAGAATGGCTGAGTAAATTATGGTATATGAAAGTTATGGAATATTATTGCTCTATAAGAAATGATCAGCAGGATGATTTCAGAGAGGCCTGGAGAGACTTACATGCAACATCAATATTATATGATGATCAATTCTGATGAACGTGACTTTCTGAAAATGAGATGATTGATGCCAGTTCCAATGGTCTTGTGATGAAGAGAGCCTTCTACACCCAGAGAGAGAACTGTAGGAACTGAATGTGGATCACAACCTAACATTCTCACTCTTTCATTGTTCTCTTGCATTTTGTTTTCTTACTCATTTACTTTTTTGATTTTTTTTTGTACAGAAAGAGAATTATATAAACATGTTTATACATATTGGATTTAACATATATTTTAACATGTTTAACATATATTGGATTTCTTGCCATCTAGGGGAGGCAGTAGAAAATCTGAAACACAAAGCTATGCAAGGGTCAATGTTGTCAAATTATTTACTACTTAGCAGGCATTATTTTAAGGTTCCAGAGACATAAAGACATAAATGAAAAAATCCCTGACCTCAAGAAGTCTACATTCTATGAGTATACACATAAAAGTAAATATAAAATACAAAGGATAAGAGCTCAAGCCTATGATTTCCTTGTTATAAGGTACTTCAAGTTGAGGGAAGTACCCTCTACTAATGGAGGTTGCCACCACCTCTGCATCTTGCAGTCCTAAGAGTTGCCTAAAGTAGTGATATCAAACAAATAGAAACTGATCCCCATAGTTGCATATTTACTTAGAAAACTACAAATTAGCATTATTGTATGTTGACTGTATTTTCAATTATCTTGTTAAATATTTTCCAGTTAAATTGAATCTGTTTGAGCCCACATAGTGTGTGGTCCTCCGACACCTCCAGTCTTCCACATTGGGAAGTTAAGTGATTCAGTGCAGAGGCAGCAAATTAGAGGTACCCCTAGAAATCATGTCCTGACTTCAAGGCCAGATCATCAGTCACTACTGTATGCTATAGAGAATCGGATAAGCCCCCAATTTTAAGAGGCAGGGCAAAAGAGGGAATGAATTTCAGGGATGGGAGAGCTGCTGTGCAAAGGCAGAGGCGGGTGATGGAATGGAGCATTAGGGAAAAGCAAGCATGCCAGTTAGGCCAGAGCAGAGACTGCGTGAGGTAAAGTAATGAGCAATAAAAGCCTGGAAAAGTAGGCTAGAGAACAAATGTGAATAGCTTGCAAGATGAAACAGAAGACTGTATTTTATCCAAGAGACAACAGGGAGTTTCTTGAACAGAGGAATGACATAATTACACCTGTGCATGAAGAATGAATTTCAAGTTGTGCTGAGGATGCATAAGGAGACTGAAGATAGAGAGACCAGTATAGACAGAAAGTGGTAAGGGTCTGAACTAGGGTGTTTCTAATGTGAGTGAAGAGGAAATGAGCACAAAGGATGATGTAAAGGATGATGTAGAGGTGAAATTAGCAGAATTTGTCAATTGATTGGATATGAAAAGTTAAGGCAACTTAAACTTTTGAACACAGTTGATTGAAAGAATGATGATGCCCTCAAAAAGAAACACATTAGCAGGAAGGATGGGCTTTGGTGGAAAGATAGTAAGTTGTATTTTAGATATGGTAAATGTAAGCTATCTATGAATAACTAATTCAAAATACCCTATAAATAATTGGTGATGTGAGACTAAACTTGGCAAAGAGAGCTAAGAGTGGAGAGAGACAGAAAACAGGGTATAAAAATAGTTTGTTTAATGGAAGCTGATGAATTCATCCAAGAGAGAATATAGAAAAAGCCTTGTGGCTTTCCCATTTAGGGAAAGATATATACCAAATAACTCTAAAAAGGAAACTTGAGAAGGACCCAAACATCATAGGTGTTCAATGCATGCCTGTTAATTGAGTCAGAACTTTATTACTTGAAAGAATCTTAGAGATCACAAGTCGTAAATTAACAACTCATTGGTATCATTACTGATTTTTTTTTTAACTAAAAGGATCCCAAACTATCTATAAAAGTAAATGGATTAATAGATTTGTGACAGAAAATACCATTCATATTCACAAAGTACTATGGGGACTGAATGTGGATCAAAATATTTTCAGCTTTATGTTTTTTCCCTTTTGATCTGGTATTTCTTACACAGCACAACAAATGTAGAATTGTTTAGAAGAATTGCATATGTTTAACCTATATCAGATTGCTTGCTGTCTTGAGGATGGGAGAGAAGGGAGAAAAATTTGGAACACAAGGTTTTGTAAAGGTGAATGTTGAAAACTATCTTTGCAAGTATTTGGGGGGAAAAAAGTGAATGGAGAAATAGAAAGGAAAAAATAGGAAAACCAAGGAAGAGTTTTTGTCATGGAGAGATAGAGAAATGCATCCAATTCAAAAGGGTGTTTAACAACGTAAAAAACAGGTCAAGAACCTTTTTATGCCTCCTTTCATCTTCAAAGCTAACCCTGTATTCTGAGCCCTCATTAATCCCATATATTCTATGACATCTTCAGTCTCTCCCTTTATCCAACTCTTTTGCCTACAAACATGTTCACCTATACCAAAACTACTGATCAAATATTCTATTCACTACAGCTAACAATTCTTCAATTCTCTTCCACAGGTAAACAAACTTCTAGGAATATTGTACTCTTTAATGTTTCCACATTTTCCATGCAACACTAGCCTAGCACTTAAATGCCATATCCAATTAGGTTTTCAAAATTCTCATTTTCTTTGATATATGAAGCATCTGACACAATTGTTAATTCCTCAAGATACTCCCCCTCCCCCCCCCCATTTTGCCTCCTTATAGTATTGTATTCTCCTGATTCATTCCAACCCTGTGAATGTTTCTTAAGGATCTTCTTGTATCATCTTAATATAGGTATTTCCTAAAGCTTCCTCAGTGTCTATATTTCTAATCCATTCCCATTACTTCATTTATGACCTCTGCAGATGACTTCCAAATTCATGGTCACAATAACATTCATTAAGCAACTATGATGTATTACGCTGGGGGTTAAAAAAGTAAAAAAAAAAGACAGTCCTTGCTTTCAAGGAGCTCACAATCTAATGAGGAAGATAACACTCAAACCTAAGTTCAAGTAAAATACAGACAGAATGGGAGACAATTAACAAAGGAAAGGTATTATCTTTAATATTTATCTCCTATCCAATCTCTTTCATCTGAACTCAATAATAAGGATTTCCAAAATCTCCTACATTTATCCCACCAAGCACTGCAACCTGTCCAAAATTATACTCATCTTTCCTCCAAATTCTGCTCCTATAATTGTGGCTTCTCTCTTGGTGCTAATGGCAGTCATTCTCCTGATCATGTACATATGCAAGAAACTTCAGGCATCTCTGACCCTCTCTTTCCCAAATATCCTGTATCCAATTAGCTGCCAAGTCTTTTATTTTACCATAAATCATCTCTGTGATTTGTTCAAAAGATCTTATCTTTTGCATTTTATTGACCGTAGACTAGTCTCTTATTACCTGTACTACTATACTCAGTCTGCAATAGTCTAACCTCCTTTTCTAATTGCAATCTTACTTCACAGCTGCCTAATTTTCTTAAAAGCAATGCCAATTATCACTCTATTCCTCAAAAATTCTTAATATCCCACTTTCCACTCCACTTCTCACCCCCACACTCTTGTCAAGTAAAATCATCTCCTTAGCTTAGCATTTAAGACTTATACTCTAATTCACACATACCTTCTATAAGTCTTTTCTCCTGCTTCACACATTCACTCTTGCCAAACTGTCCTCTGTTCCAACATTTCCTGCATCTTTCTACCCTGTTCATAATATTTATTCCCTAAATCTGAAATACTCTACACTTGCCGTTTTTTCCACCTGCCAAAATCCTAGCCAATTCAAATTCCAATCCCTCCTGTCCTACAGTCTGCTATCACAATCTTCAGAACTGGATGGAATCACCTTTATAGCATGTTGGAAATGCACCGACAAGTACATTTTGAAGACTTTTTGTGATGGGGAACTCACTATCTTTCTAGATGGCCCGTTTCATTTTTTAGATAATCGTTAAAAGAAAAATTTTAATTTTTAAATCAAGGTGGAATCTAATTCTTTGCTACTTTCCCATAGCTAAAGCTCTATGATGCCAAGCAGAACACTATCTAGTGCCTTCTTTTCATGGCAATCCTTCAAACACTTGAAAAAAACCATTTTATCCCTTCAATTCAATAGGCATCTACATTAAGTGAATGGAATTAGATTAGGCAGAATATAAAGAATAAAATGAAAAAGTGTGTTTCCCTTCAAGAAGCTTTCATTTTACTGGTTTTTACATGTAAACAGAGAAATACATACAAGGTAATTTGATGGGAGAGCAAATACAATTAAGAGTTTATGCAGGGCCACCCTTAGGGTGAGCATCCAAACTGAGTCTAGAATGAAGCTAGAGAGGAACAAAGGAAAGAATGAAGGCTTTGAAATCAAAGGCTAGAGGAGAGAAGGGAATTTACAAAACAAAACCTGTTATTTCCATAGCAAAACAGACATATTCTCAAGTTCAAGGCAGGAATTCTCAGTGTCTTCAACTGATCAGTCAATCACTAGACCTCACCATTCTAGTAGCCCTCTTAAGAATATATACAGATTGGGGCAGCTAGGCCACAGTGCAGTGGATAGAGTACCAGCCCTGAAGTCAGGAGTACCCAAGTTCAAATTTGGCCTCAGACACTTAACACTTCCTAGCTGTGTGACCTTGGGCAAGTCATTAACCCCAATTGCCTCAGGGAAAAAAAAAAAGAATATACACAGATTGAACCAGATCAAAATGTAACTGGGAAATATTTAGCAAAACAAATACAATAAAGCATGTTAATCTGTAGTTTTTTAAGTCTACACACAGCAGGCAAGGAACTTTTATCTGAGTCTCTTGTTTCTATTTGAGATTGACATCACTGCTAAGGATCAATATACTTAGTAAAATGTGGCACACAGGCATTTATCCTAGACAAGAGTTTAACCCCTAGTATTAGTTCTCTTAACTACCATCTCAGATGATTTATTCTACCTTTCATATCCCACTCCCTTCTTTTTCTACATTTAGTTCTGTAATCATGCTTTCCCTATTCTGCACTTACACAGTTGACTCTTGGACACTACTTGTACCTCACACTTACTCTTATTAAATTTCATTTTATTAAGATTCAGTTCACTGTCACATCAAGGTTCTTGGTATCTTGCTTTTGTCATGTCAACTATTCAGACAAACTCTATTAACTACAAATATAATAAGCATGGTATCATCCAAGTGATTAATGAAAATATTGAAGATCAAAGATAACTATCTAGTTGATATCCACTACAGATAACTCTCTATGTTACTATCAACATATTAATAATTTTGGGTTTAGTCATCTAATGCAGTAAGTTGCTAGCAAAATTTCCAATGCAGCCAAACTAGATTAAATTTTAACTGGGGAATACTTAGCAAAAAATAAAAAAGTGAAATATCAATTTGCGGTTTTTTAAGAAAAATACAGAGCTGCAGAACTTTTTTTGAGTTTGAAACCACTCACTTGAACCCATTTTGAGTCTGTTGCCTAATCCACACCGCTCCATTTTGCCTACCATTATACTATGTATACTGACAGATTTCAGCAAATTATAAAACTAAGTAACTACCAGTGCTTCTGAGAAATACAAAATCCCAAACAAGTTCTGAGGAAAAAAGGATTATTATTTTTGGAGAGGTTTTTACTTGGGGTTAAGAAATTCTGTGGTAGCCTGTGTGTATTCTTAAACTCTAATTAGATCAATAATTGTAATAAATCACTTAGCCTCAAAAAAAGGAAACTAACCAGAGGGTAGTTGGAATCTCTGAGAATCCCGAGGTCTCCTTGGATTCTAATTTTATGATTTGGTATATTATTAACCAAACTTTTAGATAAATGTGTTAAATTTATCAACCTTATACAAAATCTTACCTAACATATGCAGATAGGATAGCACTATGATTTTAGGTGTGAACTCAAATCTAAACAGTTGAGATTTACAAGCAAAATCTTAAAAAAGTTTAAGAGGGCACTAAATTGGAATTCTCTGGGTAAAAGTTCAGTTCTCACTTTCAGAATTAATCTCTTGCCATGTAAACCAAACCCATCTCAATTTTTTTTTTTTTTTTTTTGGAAACCCTGGTTAAATCTAAAATGTTATCTACTGTGATGGATTAATTGCTCTAAATCACTCATTAAAGAGTCAGAACTCAAGAACTAATCAGAAAGTAGAATATCAAACATTTAAAATGTTTTCAAGAAGTATTTATTAATTATATTGCTATAATTTGTTAAATTTTCAAACAAATTGGATAATCCATGGATTTAGGGAATGGCAAAAACAAATTGTGAAATATAATGGAATACTTTTCTGTAGTAAAACAGTGAACATGAATATAGACATAGAAGAATACATAAGAACTAATATAAACTGAAGCAAAACAAGAAAAATAATGAGCAATTACTACAACAATGTAAGCTGAAATAATAAAACAACTGAAGGCAGTGAAATTATAATGAACGATCTGGGCCCCAAAGAATTAACTAATGACCAAAAAATTAATTTATTATTTACTATTACTAAATACTGTAAGTACTGGGAAAACAAAGAGAAAACAAAATCATTTCTATCTCAAGATCAAAATCTAACTAGGAGAATGGAGGGTAGGGATAACAAATATATAAGGTCAGCTGCAGAGGCAGATACCAGGCTTTCACTCCAGGAAATGCACCAAGTCAGATGACAGTACCCAAATCAACAAGTCTCAATTAAAGGACTGATTGACACCTGAGACTGTGTTGTATTCTAGGAAAATGTAAATTCAAAGAGGAGGGCGTGTCTTACTTTCCCTTATGGACCTACAGTACTTAGCACAATATTTATCAGATAAGCTTAACATCTAGTAAAGAGAAGTTCTAAACTAGCAAATCCTGTTATTTTCTCTTCCACTAGAAGGTCAATTAACCCAATCTTCAATCTGGTCTTCTTTTAAAAAATGATTTTAATATTATAAATAAGCGGAAAGGTCCTTTTATGGTTATATTTTGTAATCCTAAATCAAATGCTTTTTTGTCACCACCAAATAAAAATATCAGAGCCTTTTCTGAGTCTTTCTGTCCGTTAAACTACTATAAAAATACAGGTCTACACCCCAGAAAATTTTTAGTGACATACAACGTAGTAACAAAGGATACATTAAATAATTTCCATACAAACTATATCCCTTAAAGCAATTTATCACTGTAAAATAAAGGCAGAAAATATATGCTGCAAAAGATCAGTAGACAATTCAGTTCATACAAACATTTATTAAGTGCCTAATGTGAGCAAAGTATTAAACCAGCCAATGTGGAAGTTCCAAAATTTAGACAAGATATAGTCCCTGCCCTCATGGAGCTTACACTCTTAGTAAGCCATATAATACAACATGGTCTACTACACTCAAAACATTGGGGAGGGAGGAGGGGGAGAAGGGAGAGAAGGAAGTAACACAATTTAGATAAGATACTGTCCCTGTCGCCCAAGAATTTACTATTAGAAAAACAAAATCGTGACACAGATACAGTAGGGTTACAAAATAGTGTTACATTGTTTGAAGGTAAGTTTGTTACCAAACCATCAGAATGTAGTAAGTGCTATTTAAGCAGTTTCAAAAGGGAAGGAAGAGCATTCCAGGTATAAACAGTGTATGTTTGGGAAGTCACATCTTGACTCTTGTCAAATGTGTCTATTTCAAGTGTGCAAAGGAAAGAAATGAGAAACCCGAATATTAGGACATATAACCGCATAGTGGCTTGAACACCACTTCAAAATTTAAAACTTCACTAGTTGGAAATGGGAATCCAGTGAGATTTTTAAGAAAAGTAATCATAACTAAAACTGTCCATCAGATTACTTGAAAATGGTGTAAAGGATGGGTTAGAAGAAGGGGGGAGAGAAAATGAAGAGACATAAGGTACAAAAGTTATTTCAAAAGGCTAGACAGCTTGTATTATTGTGGGAGAAGGGGAAATTCAAGGAGGGACAGAAATGAGAGCTGTTGTGGAATCAAATAGGATCTGGCGACTATTTGAATGAATGTTAAGAGCCAAGTTTATAAACATTCTGGACAGAATGAATGGTGATGCCACCAACAGAAATAGTTCAATTTGAAGGAAGTGTAGATATAAGACAAGAAAAAAAAATTAAGCTTAGCTTTGGATATGATTAAACTGAGGTGCCAAAAGGACATTCAGGTGAAGAAAGAGGTCTTGTAGGCAGCTGAAGATGACTGGAACTCTGAACTGGAGATATGGTTTGAAAGGCATCTGCATGGTAGTTGAAGCCCTGGGAGTAAATGAACTTGTCAAAGGAAAGTAAGAAAAAGACATCAGATCAATTATCTTAGCCTATAGAAGTAGTACACATTCATATCCTCCTTGCTCTAACTTTACAACTTACCTTTTTCTTCTATGTAAGACTCCCTTTGTAACACAGAATATGAAAATACTTTCCACAAGACCCACAAGTCAAGATTATTTCATGACAGTATGTTAACTATGACAAGGTGATGACAGTGATCATCAAACATTATTTTCCCTTATTCAGAATAGGGAATAGTGAAATAATTTAAGGCCACATAGCCAAGAACAAGTATGGATATGGGCTTGGGATGCATTCTCAGCCAGCCAACATTTTGCATCAACAATTTGAGTATGTCCATACCAGGTATTAGTATCAGAAGAGGTAAATATTTTCAAAGGAAATTTTATCTCCCCCCTCCCCCTCAATTACAGCTATGTACTGAGAAAAAAATTTAAACTTTACTGAGTTTAATGCTCTCATTTTACAGTTGAGGAAATTGAGGCTAAGGAAGAATGCCTTTGTCAAGTGTGACAGAACCATAATTTGAATCCAAGTGACTATAGAAGAGTGGCTCAAAATTTTAGGGAGGGGAGAGGGAGAGGAATTGAGCTTGCCAAATTGAGTGGGTACAGAATACTGAAGGGAATTTGTTAAAATTTTAATAAAGGATTCAACTTTGAAAACTCAAGTTTAATTAACAGTACTTTTCTTTCTCACCTTTTAAAATCTCCCACAAGATCTAAACATAGGCTGTATTTGAATGTATTAATATCTTAATTTAAAATTTTAATGTGAATTCCTGGCCTTAGCCTCTTTGAAATCAAGAATTCTAAAACTTTACATTAAAGTTTCTACTTAAGAATAGGATCTGAATAAAAGTAATCACTGTACAAAAGCACATACTGCTTTTTCAGTAAGGCTAAGTATGTGTATGAGTTAGAAAAGATTCCCAAAACTCCAAAAAAAACCTGCATACTTAAAAAAAAAATTAGATTTAGTCTGATTGTATCACCTTTTATTTCCACATGTCTTCTGTTTACAATGAAGTTGATTAACCAGATAAGCACAAACCACACAAGTGAGCTACCCACCAAACTAGATAGCTACAGAAGAGAAATTCAGGATAAATCAAATGTAATTTCTTTCATTGTGTCTGGAAAAGAAAGCTGATATCCCTGTGACCTGTAATTCCTACTACCACAAACATATGGTATTAATGCTGCTGAATTAATGTTTAACAGGGATCATTAACTGTACTTTATTGGCTATAACAAAAAGAGTAAGGAACAACTGAGATGGTAAATTTAATTTTTAGTCATTGGTCTAAGAATATATTTGAAAAATGTATAAAGTTGAAAGAGATAAACATACATATAATACATAGGCCAATTATTATGATGTTGCTGACCTTTCATTTTTCAAAAAAGATAACTATTCATTGCTATACCAGGAATTATATTCATCATAATTAAAAAACGAGACTCCCTGATCAGAGAAGCTTACATTTTAAAGAATTCCAGTACCATGAAAGTGAGTGTGAATAGGAAGACTTTTCATTGTCTCCAAAACACTCTTAATTAAGGAAACAATTCAAGAAATCCAGTGGAATAGTGGAAATTTAATTTACCTTGTCTTTAGATGATGGGGAAAGGGTTGAATGCCACCTTGTCCTCTTAAAATTTCCAGATTTTTTTTTTAGTACAAACTTAGAAACTGCTGCTGTTGCAACCTCTTGTCTCTATTCTGAGAAGTATGGAGTAAAAGGACAAACTGAAGTACTCAAATGAAAAATGCAATGGGATATTTCTTATTGAAGTACATTTATGTAAACAGCAAGGCCAGAGGAGCTATATAAGATCTTACCTTCAAGTTCAATAAGCCTCATAACGTTAACCAAAAATGAGTACTGTTTCAATGAAAAGATAAAAATAAATATATATTTCTAAACTATTATGTAGCACTTTCATTACAGATCTATAGTAGGACCAGAGGTCAGCTACTCCAATGGCCTCAATGAATGCAAATAAAACTACATGAAAACTTTATTTTGTAAAAAGTTTATATGCCTATGAAGTAACTTTATGTGAAAATCTTATTTTTCTGAGTTTATTAATATATGATATGAGTTGACATTTTAGAACTTACTGTGGCAAGAGGCAATTTCTATATCCTGTCTATAAAAGAAAAGTTATCTCAAAAAATCCTGGAAAAACTCAGTCATTGTTGGTGTCAAATGACAAGCTATCAAATTTCCCATTATTTATGGCCATACAGGTTAGGACAGTGAACTTTTCTTGTTGAACTCTGTCCATAGCTCACTTCTGGACAAGGCACCTAGATAGCAAAACCAAAAAAATGCTGAACTTGGGAGACAGGAAGAATTGAGTTTAAGTCTCGTTTCAAATATTTGCTGTGGGATCCTTGTCATGTAACTTATGCTTAATCAGTCTCTTCAGTTTCCCTTCTATAAAATGAGTTACTAACACCTCATAGTGTTATAAGAATCAACTGAATAACATTTTTTGAAAACACTTTGCAACCTTACAATGCTATGTAAATGCTAGTTTTTTTTCAGTTATGAAAATTATCTTTCTTCCACATAGCTAATTAACTACCTACCATGAAGCTCAAAGACATCGATTAACACTGCTTCCATATTTATGAAGAACAATTTTGTCTTAGATGATGACTTGTTATACTTGGCAGAAAAATAATTTTTTATCTTCTTAATATTGCAGTCATAATCATAAATTTTACACTTTCATGCGACTGTTTTTTCCAAGGCACCCAAATGCGTGCCTGGTCTTTTCAAATTGGGTTCAAGAGCCTTAATCATAAAATGCTATTGCATCAGCATCACTTTATTATTCTTTTATTCAACCACTTGTACTTGCACCAGAAAGCTGCTTTGAACTCAACTTCAAACTATATTTTCTCAGACTTTTAAAAAATTGTTGACAGATATAAAGATTTACACATATACACTTACTTGTAAATCCTAAAGGATCTTTCTGGTCTTATGGAACTTACCTAACAAGTGATCCCAAAGACTTTATATAACTATAGACTTTTGAATTTCTATATTCCACCCCGAAAAATGGCAGCTATCTTACCTTTTTCACTGTCAATATTGTGAACATGAGCAAAAATATTAATGACAGAATCCTAACATATAAGGAGGATTGAAACATTTGGTAAGGCACTTTAAAACAACACAGACACAAAACATCTACTTTAACAGTAAAATGCAATATGACCAACAAGTTTCAGTGAATATATATAGTATGTGAATATTTTAAATATACTTCTCTAAAGTTGTTACCTGCCATGTCATTTGCCATTTTGGCTATTCTATCTTTCTGCTACATTTACTAGCTGAATTTATAGTTACTGCCTAGGAAAACACTTTTTTAATTAATGATTTTTAAATCAGAAAATGTTTTTTAAAAAAGGCATACTTCATAATTTAATTGATTAGCACATCAATGACCTAATTTACAATCGGCATTCTAAATTATTCCACTCAAGTCATACAAAATTAATGTTTACTTTGCAGACCATATACATTTATTTCATACAATAAGGATTTCCAAGATCTAGTACTTTTATGATATGCATTGTTTGCAAGAAATGGACCAAACTCAACCTTGTCTTTCTCATGCCTAAAAAGTTCCAGATAAGATAAGATGGTACAATGGACAAGAGCACTACATTTGGGAGTCAGGAATATCAGTTACTGGTTGTGAGATACCTGGGCAGATCACTTAACCAGATTATGCTTATTTTCTAAAAACAAAAAACCTCATACCTTGGGTTTTTTTTTTTTTAAGACAATACATATTATTTAGAAACCTTTTAAATGTTTTTATAAATGTTAACCATTAAGTGGCAAGCCAAGCTTTTCACTGATTTCACTAAAAATTAAGGTGCATAATGCAAATAATGTTGATTTCAGTCTTACTATATTTATTTGAATGAGAAATAGACCTGTTTCTTTGATACAACTTTGATGATTTAAATGTCATGACAGCACGGATACTCAAGGATCTTTCTACATTCCAAATGAAATTTCAGCAGTCAAGATAATCCAAGAAACCAAAATCAGAGAATTAGATTTAAAGCTACAAGGAATCTTTTCTTTTAAAAATGAGAATCAGAAGCACAGAAAAGCTGAGGGGGGATTTTAGATAAGGGGGATGAGATAAGTAGTAAATGACAGAGCCAAGAGTCAAATCCAGTTCTTTATTCCAAATCCGGTGCTCTGTCTGCAATAGCACATTATAACCTATAAATTTTATCCTAGAAGAGGTGGATGTCTCTCTTGTTGCTGTAGGCCTGTCTGACTTTTTTTTTTTTTTTTTTTTTTTTTTTTTTTTTTTTTTTTTTTTTTTTTTACCGTGTGGCTCTTTAGAGCCAATCAAATAGCAGTCAATTTGCAATTACTTTAAACTGTTCTTGGAGAAGTTTTTTTTTTTCTCTCTCTTCTGACATTCAAAAGTCCTCTTCCTTTCTAAAAGCCCTCTGAAAAAAACAAGATCATCATTAGGCAAAGTCTTTCCTTCAGATGTCTTGAACCACTCTGGAATTCTCTTGTATGTTAAATTTGTATCAGTTGTTTATGCTCATATTAGATATTACCCATGTCCTTGCTCAGGATGGTGACTCTGCAAAAAATAGGCACTTACCCAAGTGATCTTAAGGTCATTTAACCTCTTTGAGCCTCAGTTTCCTCATCTAAAAATTGAGGAAGCTGAGATAAACCAATCTCTAAATTCCCTATTCCCTTTCATTTCTTTGTGATTACTACCCTTATTAATATTTTTGCTCTCTCCTTTCAATTCATGCAATGAGCAACTACTGCATTCCCCCTTAGCAAAAGGCTGCTTGAACTGGGGTCACAAAACAATAAAACAACATAAGTGGTGCCAATCTTTTGGTGAACAGGCCGCTCCAAAATTGGGCTAATGCTTGAAGCCTTTCCAAATGGCCCCAAGCTATAATGGAAATATTAAGGCAGTTTTCAAGAACCCATTATCCTGCTTTACATACGGTTGCAAAAAAAGGGCATTTTAGTGGAAGATGTTTATAGTTGGGAACAAAAATAAAAGCATGACCAGAACTAGTTGATCAGTTTAATTCTCAATTTACAGATTTTAGAGTTGCAAAAGATGTTCTGTATTACGTAATATAAACTATTTTATATATATATGGAATCTGGTACAGATCGGTTAATACGCTAGCTCAAGGTCACATACTATTGAGGGAGAGTATGAATTCGAACCTAGCATCTGATTCCAAATCCAGCATTCTTTAATCCTCCATAACTGTTAAAATAGAGTTCCTGATTTTAAAAATCTCTTAACCATACATTCGTGTCCCCATTATCACAAAAATATTTGCAAGTCACTGGGGAGGGAATGAAATTCTACAGCTACCAAGCTGTTACAGAACGTAGTCTAAAATGTTTACGACAGTTTTTAGTGGCTTTCTTCTCACTCCGCCCTCCTCCCACCATGATTCAGCTGCTCTCAGCTCACTGCGGAAACCTAAGGCACCTACGAAGGATGTGAGGCTTTGTGAGCAGCCATAACCTGTATGGGTCCATCACCGCTGCTTCGGATTAAATCCTTATGTGGATTCCCTGCTGAGGGGAGCTGGGCAAGAATCAATTCAAAAGCTCAGCGAAGAACTCGGCTGGGCCCACAAAGTTACCGTCCTATAGCGAAGACAAACTTTTGCATATCTTTCCTTCCCCACTCTCCCTACCCCCTGTAACCCTCCCCCCTAAAAAAAAAGAGGCATCGATACCAGGGTGGGCGCTGCAGCCAGATCGAGCTCCCTGACGGCCTATCCCTGACGAATTCACGCTCTCATCTCACGGTGTCAGGTCCTCCAGCCGCGAAGCTACCTACTCGCCCCCTTTCATCTTCCCCAGGCCTTCCCGCTTCCCGCAGGAGACTGAGCTCCTGCCCCGAGAGCTCCATACCAAACCTTGCCCAGGCCTACTTCTCCAAATCAAAGGCAGCAGAGGAAGGAGTGGGGATGCGCGGCGAGCGGCGTTTCCATGACTAATGGCTGGGGAGAGAACGGGAATGCGGGCAGGCGAGCCGCTCAGCCCGCGGTGCAACGCCACCCCGGTAACCGAGCGCAGCCTGGGAATCCGAGGCTGCACAGACGCCGGCAGTTCCAACCGTTGGGGGGCGGGGGGAGAAGAGGGAGGAGACCGTGCGACAAAACGGAGGCGTCGTCGTCGACGGGATGACGTCACGCGCAGACGGGAGGCGGGGCGATCTCGTTCACCTCCCCCAATCCGAGTGGAGTTGGGAGGTGTGGGCGGGGTCTAAATCACGACAGCCTGTCACAGCAAACGGCGAGGTCGGTTGGGGGGGAGGGAGGAGCCAGCGAGAGTGAGTGAGAGACGCGCAGAGGGAGGGAGAGGAAAGAGCGGAAGTCTCGCGAGGCGATACCGAAGCGAGTGTGGCGGCGGCGAGATTTGCAGTCGGGCTGAGGAGTTGGTATTTGTGTTGAAGGAGGAGGCGGAGGAGGAGAGGAGGAAGAGGGGGGGAAAGCCCGGAGACCCGGCCCGAAGGGTGGGGTGGGAGGGGTGGGGGGGGGGCAGCAGCCTCTCCAGCCCGGACTGAGAAGCCTGAGCGAGCGCGGAGAGAGAAGGGGGACAGAGCACCGACAGCCCGCCCGCCTGCTTGCCCGCCCCCTCCCCCTTACCCTCCCTCCCCCTTCCCCAGATTCCCCCCCCTCCCCTCTCTCGCTCGCTCCCTTCCCTTCCCTACGACCGGCCGCCTTGCCCGCCCGCAGCGGAGGAGGACGCGGACGAGGAGGTGGAGAACAGCGGCAGCGGCCGGGCCAGGCGGCGGCGGGAGAGGCTTCAGCCATGGCCTCGGGCGACACCCTCTACATCGCCACGGACGGCTCGGAGATGCCGGCCGAAATCGTGGAGCTGCACGAGATCGAGGTGGAGACCATTCCCGTGGAGACCATCGAGACCACCGTGGTGGGCGAGGAGGAGGACGATGAGGAGGATGACGAGGACGGCGCGGGAGGCGGCGGCGGGGGGGGCGGCGGCCACAGCGGCCACCACCACCATCACCACCACCACCACCACCACCACCACCCGCCCATGATCGCCCTGCAGCCGCTAGTTACTGATGACCCCAGCCAGGTCCACCACCACCAGGAGGTGATCCTGGTGCAGACCCGCGAGGAGGTGGTGGGCGGCGACGACTCGGACGGCCTGCGGGCCGAGGACGGCTTCGAGGACCAGATCCTCATTCCCGTGCCCGCGCCGGCCGGCGGCGAGGAGGACTACATCGAGCAGACGCTGGTTACGGCCGCCGCGGCCGGCAAGAGCGGCGGCGGCTCGTCGTCGTCAGGCGGCGGCCGGATGAAGAAGGGCGGTGGCGGGGGCAAGAAGAGCGGCAAGAAGAGTTACCTGAGCGGCGGCGGCGGAGGGGCAGGCGGTGGTGGCGGAGGCGGCGGGGCCGAGCCGAGCGGCAGGAAGTGGGAGCAGAAGCAGGTGCAGATCAAGACCCTGGAGGGGGAGTTCTCCGTCACCATGTGGGCCTCAGGTGAGCGGCGCCAGGCCGAGGAAGGCGAGGGGAGACGGGACGCGGCCAGGGCGACACGTCCCCGGCTCCCCCGGCCCCGGGGATGTTTTTGTTTTGAAGGGAAGCCATGTTTTATGTGTGTGATGGGCGCCGCCATCTTCTTCGCCAGGGCAAGTATGGCGGCCCCAAAAGATGGCGGGGCCTGTGCGGCGGCGGGGGCGGTGGGGCTGCTGGGACCCGTCCGGGGGGAAAGGAAGATGGCGGCGCTGGCGGTGTGGAGGGGACGTGGGGGAGGGGTGGTGTTAAGGGGGGGGGGGGCGGGAGGCGCGCCGGCTCCACAACTAGGCCGCAATGGCGTAGTTTCTCCGAGAGGGGGAAGCGGCCTCGGAGGGGAGGGGGAGGGGGACAGGACGGGAGGAGTGGAGGCGGGGGGTGGGGCCAGGCTCTGGTGAGGGGGGTGGGGCGGGGGTGTCTCGCAGCCTCTGCCTCCACGCTACCGCCTGCTCCATTCTCCACGCGCCCCCACCTTCGCTCCACCCCCTCTCTCTCTCTCCTGTCCGTCCTCCCTCCGCTCCTCCCGCCACGCGCCCTCCCAGTCCAGCTTCTCCAACCCCTTTCCTCCCTGCGTCCCTGCTGCGTCGGGCGAGGGGTGGGGGTGGAGCGGGCCTCCCCGGGTCACCGTTACCCCGGAGGGGGGGGTGTGTGTGTGGAACCGCTGCATTGTTCTAGCCGCAGCTCGAGGCTCCGCTTTCTCCTCCTCCCCTCCCGCCCTTCTGCGGGGGTGGGGGAATGGAGTGGAGTGCTGTCTTCCCGGCCTTTTACCCCAGCGGACCTCGCTTCAACCCCGGGGGCGACCCCGTGGAAGACGGGGGTGGGGGGCTTTCCTGACCCGGCGCTTTTCCTCGGTCCGTTTAGGAGTGGGAATTGGAGGAGGAAGTGCTGGAGGGCAGGAGGATTCTTCGGCTGGTAAAGACTTAGTACTTGCTGAGGAAGGCCCCGATCGAGTTTAGGTTTTCTTAATGAACAGATTACAGCGCTCACGCCCTGAGTCTGTCTCCCAATCCCACCTCGGGTTTGGGGGCAAAAAACTGTTTTCTTCCCGTTTTGCCGCCTTTCTTCCAAAGAAGGCCTTTTTCAAAAAAGGAGAGGGAAGTTTTGCTCCTTTTTACTTTGTTTTAAGTTTCTCTCAACTAATTCTAGGATGGACTATTGAATGAAAATTGTACTTTTAAATCATTTTTGCAGCATTTTATATCTTCAGCCTTTTTTCACTATTAGTATGTTTTCGTTTTTTGTCGTAGAAATACAAACTAAGAAACTGATTTTGACTTAAAATTGAAATTAGGTTTAGAAATGGAAACTAATAAAATATTAACAAAACTTCTCATTAATCAATTGCATAAGCAAGTATTTTAATTTTTTAAATTCAATATAGCTTTAATTTTAACTATGAGAAGTTAAATGTATATGAAGGTTTTGATTTCTATCTGAAGACATTTTAATTTAAAAAATCACTTTTAATACTTATTTTTATGTAGCAATATTGCATAATTATTCATCTGGTAAATTGGAGAATATTAAATTAAGATGACTAAAACTAAAAATAGTAATTACTCATCTGAAGTTTCAAGGGTGACACTAAATTTGTTTTGCTGACTCGTTTTCCCATCTACTCCCACCCCCCAAATACTATTTCAAAGCAGCAACCCTAGCCCCCATTTTAACTTTTGAATTTTTTTGTTATTAAAACCAAAAAAGAGCATACTGAATGGGACCTGTCCATTGACATTATAATTGAAGCTAAGTGTAGGTATGTGATTCAAGAGACCGTTGAACAAACAAACGGACTCTGCCAAAATCTTTTAATGTGCATTGGCCTGCACCTAGAAACATTGAATTCATAGTCCCAATTGTGTGGGGCTGGATGTTTAAATTTATAGAAACTAAGTATTGTGCTTATCAAAACTTGCTGAAGAAAATCAGGATTCTCTTGCTACTAACAGGTGTTTTAAAATTTTAATTTAGGGACTTAATGAGCTATTAGAAGAAATTTGGATTATAAGAAGGGTTGCCGATTTCATTTATTTTCCATTGAATTTTACCAATCAAAATTAATTGCAGATAGACAAAATGTACATAATTGAAATAAGTTCTAATGCTTTTGTATTTAAAACATTGGTTATACATAAATATTTAGAAACCAATACAAAAATTAAGGTTTAAGGAGATAATGGCTGTTACAAAGTGGACTTGGAGCCACGAAAACCAAGTTCAAGTTTGACCTGATATTGACTGAAGTTTTAAACAAGTCACTCAAACTAATCTATACTTTCTCCTGTAAAATGGGAATGATACCTTATTAGGGTGGTTGTGAAATCCAAAAATTACTATGTAAACTTTGAAGTAACAATAACGTATAGCATGCATATGGCATTTTATGTCCCAAGTACTTTACATATATATTCTCCTTTAATTCTAACTACCCTTGGAGGAGGGAAATGCCTCTATCCCCATCTTGCAATAAAGAAAACTGTGGCAAACCAAAACTAATGGACTTGCTCTAGGTCACAATGCTAATGACTAAGGCTGAACGAAAGCCCACATCTTCCTGCTTCCAGGCTTGGTCCTCTACCTATGACAGATAAGTCATTCTCTTAGCTTCTTCTTTGTAACACAGGTTTAATTTTCTGCATTAAATATTTAACCCCAAGGCATCCCATGAAATATTGTGAATTTTGTCCCTGTTTTGCAAATGAGGGCCCTAACACTCTAAAGGGACTGAAATGGCTAGATACAAAGTATCAAAACTTGTATTCATAGCCAACTCTGACTTATAAATCCGACATTCTAATTTTTATAGGTGGTAAGGTGAAGTCAGAGGTAGCTGAAACAGGTCCAGTGGTGCATAACAAAAAATCAATTAGCAAAAGAGTTGAGAATTTTAAGTGTCTTAAGTAATTAATTAGAAGTCTATCGGCATGTAAAAATAATTTTCCTTCTGTAGGTGCACACAGTTTTACAACTTAGAATTTATTTTAATGTAAATTACCAAAGGGTGGGCCTGTAACAAGCAAGCATACTGACTTTAAGTAATACTACATTAAGGTAGTATTAGAAGATGAAAATAAGTGGCATTTTCCTTCTACTAACATGTTTTGTGGTAGAGTATCCCCTTTCCCTCTGCCTTTTGTGGTTGAGGGCATATTATAGAAGAAAAGCTAAATGGTTTGTGGTCAGTAGGGCATGTCCTAAGTCCCAGTTCATAATATGGTTTTCTTAGAAGTGGAATAGCTTGAAGTAGAAACATGAGTGAGGGAGTGATTAAAACATTTCCTTGTTTTATTAAATGTAGACAAAATATTAAACCCTGGATTTTGAATTTTTAAAAATGACTACACTTGTAGCATAATATTCTGAATTGGCATTGCCTAAACTCTTTGAAGGTTTACAAAGTACTGGACTCATAAAGGTCCAATGAGATACAGGGCATGTTATTTTATTATGTAGCTCAGTAATTTTTAACTTGGGGTCCATGGAGTTGGGGGGAAGGGAAAGGCTGTTAATTTGAATGGGGGGGAAATGTTTTCATCTTTATTTGGATTAACCAATTTATTTGAAAACATTAAAAAAAAAAAAAAAAAGTTTATAAGCTTCACCAGTTTGCCAGTGGGGCCTATGACATTAAAAAAAGATGTAAAAACCCCTGCTATAGATAAAGAATTAACCATGAAAAAGGATCCTTGTCACATGAATAAGAATGGTGAAAAGTCAGAATCTAAATTTAGTGCCTGGGTGACCTTGAACAAGTCACTTAACCTTTCTGTTTTACAGTTGTCTTCATTTGTAAAATGAAAGGATTGGACTAAATGAATCTTTGGCATATCTTCTAAATCAAAATTTTAATTGGTGAAGAAGAGTCTCAGTTTTAATTGTCAAATACAGCAGAATGTCACTTATAATAGAAATCTATCTAGTATTTAGGAATTGATAATCCACATTGTGTGTTGTTAACTCTTATCTCAACCTGTTTTCTGCTGCCATCACCCTGCCTTTTAGTAAGAGAAGAGAAACAATCATGAAATCTTTTGAGGTAGAAGACCCCAAAACATATTACCTATTAAAAAATCCACTTGGCATTGGTCAAAGCCGAGTTTAACTTGCTCAGGCTCGCAACTGACTAAAGGAGTCAGTCTTTTCCTACAATTACTTATATTATTACAGTTAATCTAGAACTCTTATCTTTAATCATGATCATCTTTTGAATGGAATCGGAGAATGAGTAGAACTTGTTAGGACTTAGTGATTTCTTAATCTTAAGAACACACTAGAATTTTGTGTTTTGGGCAAATGAACCAGCTTCAACATTGTGGTGGGTATTTTTTGTTGTTGTTGGCCTTTTTATTCGATTGGCTTTTTAAAAAATTACAGTTCTTAATCACAGTTCAATGTATCATATTATACACATTGCTTTTGACTCGCTTATGGATAATTAAAGCAAATATTTCGATGTTAGCAAATTTAGAACTCTTTTATATTGGGATTTTCCAGTATTCTTTTTGTGCTAAATATTGAACCATTGGCTTAATGAGAACTGGAAATCCTGTAAGTGTAATAGAATCAATATACCTTTATTTGAGGGACTGTATTGCCTATCAAGCAGGATGTGGAAGTGCTTTGTGTTTGAGGTTAAAGGAATATTAGAGATAATATAATTCTTAACCTTTTTTTGTGTTGTGGATCCCTTTGGCAGTGAGGTGAAGTCTCAGCATTTTTCAGAATGTTTTTAAATGCATAAAATATAGAATTACAAAAGAAACCAAATTATCAAAATATTTTTAAAAGCAAATTTACCAACCTCAGATTAAGCATCGCTAACATAATCCAATCCTTAATTATATTGATTAAAGTGAATACTCCAAGTAACTGACTGTTTAATATTACATAGCTAGAACCAAATCCTTTGCAGAGAGAGTAAGAGTGTGTGTATAAAAAGTTTGAAGATGAGATAACCATACCTCTGGTTTTTAGATTAAGTAAATTTTGATATGAAGGATATTCCACATAATTTCAAATGAAATTGCATGGTCAATTTTTTCTCAAAGTTCATTTTTCTGTCCCTTTGGGCCTGAGCACATGTGCAAGAGATCAATCGAGTAAATTAGGCTTTTCATTTTCAAATGAAAAAACCTGAGGTCAAATGTTTTGTAAAAGAAAAAACTACTATTGTTGACTTCATGGTTTTTGAAAGCAAATTAAATCTGACCAACAGGGAAAAATTTGAGTATTTATAAATGTAAAGCAGTACAAGAAAATTAATGTGAACATCATCCCATGAGGGGGGAGGCTAATCATTTCAACATTCATTTATTCTTTATTTTGTTATACTCCTTATGGTTTACTTTTCACTTAGCTAAGCTATGTGTCATCGAGCTATGTGAACGATGATGTTTAATTATGCCAAGAATTTTTAGAAAAAAGTTCCTGTAATATATATTCAAAAATCACTTCTAAAGGAAAAGCAATTAACTACAAAATATAGATTTTTTTTTTAAACCATCAAAAAAAGCATTCTCTAGATAATAGAGTTAGGTTGTTTGATATCTAACCCAACTGCCCAGAATTAATGCTTACCCTTCTCCAAGGCTTTTGGTTTAGGACTGTCATTTCAGACCTTAGTAGAAATGGGTTTAGCAAGTCAAATTAGGCAAAGTAAATTTTAGGACTGAAGTCCTTCTGAGCCACTCTTTTAGATGAATGGTATTAAAAGATCAGTTTCACTTCCTAAGAAAAATAATACTGAAAAATAAAGCTTTATAACTTTAAACTTGAAAATTTAGGTAACTAAAACTAAACAGGTCTTTAATTGAATGTTTTAAAATAAGTTGTCACTTCATTAGGTTGAGTTGCATATGATTGGTAAAAATGGTAGCAAGAAAGTTGACTTCTATGATTTAAGATGATACATATCTAGTGCTATAAATCAGGCCTTTGAAAGTCCTTTATTATTTATTTATTGAATTTTCTTTGGAAAGCAGCATTAGTACACTAGGAAAAGCATTAAACTTGGAATCATATGTTGGCTCTGCTGCCTGTATGATCTTGGGCAGGTCACTCAAAATCTCTCTGGGGCTCCTTTGTAAAAGTAAACGAGATTATAGATGGCCTCTAAATTTGATTCCTTAATCTCCCAATTTTATGATGTGTCTTATCGGATATTAAATCTGAAATATCCATTAGAATAATTAGCATAACTTTAATATTAACCTGAAGAAACTCATTCATACAACAAGGGAAAGGCATTTTTGGAGGGGTAATAAATGAAAGCAAATAATTGGATGGAAATAGAGTGGAACTTGTGTCTGAGATCTGAATTTAAATTCCCCTGTCACATAGCACCTATATATGATCTTCAGCAAATCACTGAACTTCTTAGCTTCAGTTTCCTTATCTATAAAATGAAGCCATTGAGACTATATGGACCTTTTTGGCTCTAAAAATATCGCACTGATAAGTGGCATTACAACCCACAGATTTTTTTTTTTTTAAGTTCATAATTTTTGTTTCTCTTTTGTTGTTTTTTAAAATATCTAGATACTTAACCACGGATATATTTGAAATGTATTGATATAATCATTACCTCTTCACTTCAGGAAAAACCCAGAGTGCTGACAGAAGTTAGCATTGGGTTCTGTGTCCCTCTCTTAGAACTTATGTGACCTTAAAGAGGTTATTTAACCTTTTGAGATCTTAGTTCTTCTCACAAATTAAAGTTATTGAGTTTTTGAGGTGATAATAATTTAAAATCATTAAGTGAAGATAGCAGATTGATAACGTTCTATTTGTTAAGAATGAGACTCAGTCTCTAAGCACATAACAGCATGATTTGACCAAAATGTTGAGAGGACTATTATTAGGTTAAATTTTAAATTCTTCCTAGGAGCTTCTAGTTGATTTAGAGGGAGAAGATTCTAGAACCCTTAAGACTATATAATCTGGGAGAGCACATATACTAGTATATTTAACTACAGGTGGTGAGAAAACTAGAAACTATTTTTTATTCAACTTGATAATTATGCCTCCTGATGTCACTCTTGTTACCCGGCTTTTGACTTTTTTTTTTTTTTTTTTACCCTGGTTAATTCTCTAAATTGACTTGAATGTTATATTGTGTTCTTGGTCACTAAAAAAGAGGAGGCAATTAAATGATTAATGCAAAAACCTATTTTTGTTTCTATCAATTCTATTAATTTAATTTATTAATCATTTATTTATTTTTGCTGAGGCGGTTGGGATTAAGTGACTTGACCAAGGTCACACAGCTAGGACGGGTCTGAGGCCAGATTTGAACTCTGGTCCTCCTGACTTCAAGGCTGGTACTCTTACCATACTGTGCCACTTAGCTCTGCCCCCCCCCCTCCCCATTAATTTAATTTAATAATTAATTGATTGATTTAATTAATATATAGTGTGCAAGGATTGGTTGTTGCTAGGAATACAAAGATAGAATCCAGATCCTCCTTTCAAATATTTTGTAATTTCATGGGAGTAGGAGAAGAGGGTGTGTATAGATCATATATATATGGGAATATAATATAAGGGAAGTACAAAAGAGAGGATAAAGGAAACGAATGGAAAAGAAGAAAGAATTTTCAGCTGGGGACCACGGCTCACTCTTTCGTAGACCAATGGAAACAACATCAGAAGGTTTTCTAAAGGTCCTATCCTTACTTTAACAGGGATCTCCTTCACAATATATCTGACCAGTATACTCATCCCACCTTCAACAATAGATACCGCAAAGCACTTTGTTAGTTACAGGAGACAGACAAAGCTGTCCCCTCCCCAGGAGGAGCAAATGATTTTAATTGATGGGAGCCCTAACAATTGAGGGATTAAAAGACAGTGAAAGAGAACCTGTTATATTCCAATGCAATCCAGTTATACTTGACAATATTTCTAATTGTTGGATGCTTTTCTTCATATCTAACCTAAATTGCTTGGAGTTTATGCCCTCTGGGTCCAAGCAGAAATAAGTCTAATCCCTCTTCAGCAATATAGCTCCTCACATACTTGAAGATAACTCATATTTCTCCCTGAAACTTCTCATCTCCTGGCTAAATATCCCCAGTTTCTTCAGCTAATAATCCTTATGTAACATATTCTTGAAACCCTTTACCATTTAAGTTACCTTTTTTTGAATGCTTTGCAACTTAATCATTGTTAAGATGTGACCTTCAGAACTGAGCAGTCCTTTTTGCCTGGTCTATTATAATAGCCTTACAAGTCTCCCCCACCTTTTCAATCCTTACCTTAGATCCCTATCAAAGTAGTATTTCTAATGTGTAGACCTGATCGCTATACTCCCTTACTCAAATCTGCTCCTTGTCGCCTTTAGGATAAAATGTAAACATTTTATGCTAGTCTCACAGTGCACCATAAAATGGCCCCACGCTTAGTTTCTAGCCTTATATCACACTATTATTCTTCATGTACTCTATGTTCCAGCCAAACTGGACTAACAGCCATTTCATGGTCTCATCTTGCCCTTTTCCACCTCTTCATTTGCACAGGCCATACCCCATGCCTGGAACAGACTCCCTCCACATCTCCGTCTGCTGAAATCCTTCTCTTCCTTCAAGACTCAGGTCTGGTTGTCAACTCCTTCCGTGAAGTCTTTCTTGTTTTCTCTACCCACCTTCCCCCTCCCCCTGTCTATAGCTAGAAGTGAGCTCTCCTACACACTTAACACATTTTTGCCTTGAATTAGCTAGTAAGGACAGAAATACAGTATTTTATTCTCTTTCAAATTGTTCAAAAAAGATAAAAAAATCTTATTTCAGCTGTTAGCATAGCTTTTAGAAATTTTGTGGCATTCGTTTGTCACAAAACCTTTGCCACAGTAATTTGTTTTCAAGTTACTAGTGTAAGATAAGACTTAATTTAGACTTTGTCTTAAATGTTTATGTAAACATCAGTTGATGATTGTATAGAAAATCTTTAGATTTTTGCTGCATGGCACTGTTAGCCACTGTGGGAGATGCAAAGACAGAGAAAATATATTATCTCTCTCAGAACTTTAAATCTATTTGGAGAGACAAACTCAAAAAAGTAATTAACAATACAAGTGTTAATAAATATACATACCAGAAACTACACAGGTAGTTTTAACATTAATAAATTGTGTCCTATAGAGTGTTGTCAGTTTATTAATATAGAGAAAGAAAAATTAGGGTAATTCAAAAATTGCTTGATTTTGAAATTGGGTTTGGTATTTGTTTGCACGTTTAAAAAAATTTTTATTGATGTCTTTTGTTTTTACATCACCTTTGTTTCCAAATATATCCTTCTTTCCTACCAGCTAATCCTTGAAACAAAGAATAAAGGGGAAGGGGGAAGGGGGAAAGCAGTTCAGCAAAATATTAACCAGCAATCAAATTGAAATGTGCAACATGTAAGCTTTAGTCTACCCCACCTTTACCAAAAAGGAGAGGGAGATGAATTTCCTCATCTTTTTTTAACTGGCCAAACTTATTATGCAGCAGTTTCATCTTTTTGTTCTTTCCATTTATATTGTTGTCATTGTGTATATTGTTTTCTTGGTTCTTATTTCTTTATATTATGGAGGATCATACATCTATATCTGGAAGGGATCTTTAAAGCCAAATAGTTTCACTCTGAGTAAGTTCATATAGGTCTTGCCAAGCATCTCTAAATTTTCATATTCATTGTTTCTTATGCTACAGTAATAACCCATCATGATTCCATTGCATTTTGTTTAACCATTCCCCAATTGATAAACATGTTAGTAATTTTTTAGGTTAATTTCACATTGCTTTCCAGAATGGTTTGGACAGATTTACAACTCGGTCAACTCTGTTACTTGCCCTCTATTTTTACAGCCCATTCAACATTATTTGTTTCTATTCATTGTTGTCTTTGACAATTTTCTGTATGTGAGATGAAACCTCATATTTGCATTTCTCTTACTAATGATTGGGAATAATCTTTATATGGTTATAGTT
Organism: Sarcophilus harrisii; assembly: GCF_902635505.1. Taxonomy (NCBI): domain Eukaryota; kingdom Metazoa; phylum Chordata; class Mammalia; order Dasyuromorphia; family Dasyuridae; genus Sarcophilus; species Sarcophilus harrisii. Next base: position 361,083,796 of record NC_045427.1, on the reverse strand, counting down.
TACAATTCTTTGAGAATGGTTTTCATATCTTTTTGCTTTTCTTACATAGACCCATATCAGAAAAAGTATTTGCACTTGAATATTCTGAGAATTTTCTTCAAGTGAGAGGTGTTATTTAAGATACAAGAGAGAGGACTAATGTTGGAGTTATGAAGATCAGACTGAATTCAAGTTCTAATTCTGATACATATTGACAATCTGCCCATAAGCAAGTCATTTATCCTCATTTTCTTCTTCCTCCATGCCTTCCATGCCTCATCTTTAATCTCTTTTTTGTCGAGGAGACCGGTTTTCCAGTCACCCAACTTTACAATCTTTTAGTCATCTTTAACTCTTCAGTCTCTCCAATCCCCACCATCATTTTGTCATTTTGTCTCTTGCATCTATCCTCTTTGTTCATATATCTACCATCCAGATTCAAGCCCTTGTCAACTCTCACCTGAAGCAATAATCTGTGTATCCAATCTCTCCCTTCTCCAATCTATACTTAACCCAAGTGCTTAATTTGGTTTTTTAAGAAAAAAGGCAGTCAAAAACATACTTGTACACACTTCCTGTTAATGTAGATTTAGTAGCTGTTCTCCCCTCCCCCCTTTTTTTTTAAAGGAAAAAAAAATTTGTTAGACATTTAAAGCCCTTTATAATCTTGCTTCTAAGCTATGACATCATACGTCATATTATGGTTCAGCCAAATGGACCTATTTTTTCCCTATCCATCTCTTGGTTGTGTCTGTGCACAAACTGTTCCTCTAGGTTTGGCATGTAACAGGCCCTCACCCCTGCCTCATGGAATCACTGGTTTCCTTTAAAGCTTAGCAAATAAGTGTAACTTTTACCAGAGACCTTTTGGAACTCCTCTAATTTTTTTTTTTTTTTTTTTTTTGTTTTTTTTTTTTTGTATAGGTTTAATTGCACTGCACATTTTTACCCAGTACATAGAATGAGAGTTCCTTGGAGACTATGGACTATCTTCATTTATCTTTGTATCTAAAGCTTTGCACATAAAATAGGCTTTTATGAAATGGTTATTGAATGAAGTGTCCCAGGCAATTCCTTATTATAATTTTGTTATGGATAAGTTCTCTCCTAGCTATTTGGAGTCTTCACACAGGAATTCCCTACCCTAAATGAACCAGGTCCTCATGAAAATAACTTTTAAAAGGATAAACATAGGGACCAAGAGTAGAGATTTCCATTTGCCAGGTAATGCAAACTGGAAGTGCCAAAAGGACTTCAGAGGAAAGATTGCTGTTTAGTGATTGTCAGCAAAGAATTCTCCAAGGAGATTAGATTTTGATAAACAGAATGAAAGAGAAAAGGTAATTTTTTGGATTAGGGGCATGAGGTTAGTATTATGAACAAAATTCAGTTAAATTTTTATCAAAAGAAATGTATAATTGCTGTTCTCAAAGCACTTACAATCCTCTAAGGATTATAAATAGAATGACTGTTATAAGAGATTCATTGAAGGAGAGAAAGATCACTCCTAGCAGAAATGGAATAGAGAAGATTTTTGGATTTTTTTGAGGGAGGTTGACACCAGAACTGACATGATTGCAAAAATTTGAATAATATATTAATTTCTCTAAATGTCTCCCTTAAAGAAATTAAAGAATATACTAGATTCAGCATATATTAAGTATTCCACACATGTAAACTTCCCCCCCACATACACTTTTTCAAAGAAAGGAGAGAGGCATTTTCATACTTTGAGAACTAAGCATTTGGTTTTAGTTATTTTCTATTAGCTTTTCCAATTTATACTTTTGAGATATTTTCATTCTCTTGTTTCTACTTTTACTTCACTTTGCATCAGTTTATGTAGTCTTCCCCTACTTCTGTGTTCTTTCACATACATTGTTTCTGTCACTTCAGTAATTGTCCGTTACATTTGTGTACAACAGTTTATTTAACCATTTCTCAGTTGATGAGCATCTGCTTTGTTTCCCTTTTTTTGCTACAGCAAAAAAAAAAAAAAATACTCTCAATATTGTGATTACAGTTCTTAATCAATCTCTTTGGCTTAATACTGTTAGTAATGAGATCTCTTGGTCAAAAGAAAATGGACATTTGGAAGTGTACATGTTTTGTGAATGAGTGAAAGGATTTTAACAGGTGAAGATTGGAAAAGAGTTCTGTAGCTTACTTTTACAGGAACTGAGTCTTAACCTGGTGAAGTGCCTTTTTTGCTCAGGGTCACACAGCTAGTAAGTGTCTGAAGCCAAATTTAATTCAGGAAGATGTCTTTTGACTTAGAACTTGTACTGTAGCCACTATGACACTTAGCTGCAATAGACCAACAAAGCAAAATGGGGCAAGTGTAATTTAAGTTGATTTTCCTAAAAACTAATTTATTATAAGGGAGACAAGGGGGTGATATGAACTAAGAGTGGTGCAAAATTAAAAATTGCATCAAAACATTCCCCCCCTCCAAAAAAATTAGCTGATTTGAGACTTCACAATAAATAGCAGAATCCCTACTTCAAATATACAATTTCCAAAGTAAGGATAAGACTAGGGAGAAATAAGTAGCTACAGTTTCATTAGAGTATGGCATGGTATGTATGAAGAAGTTAAGGCTAGAAAGCTATTTGGGAGCTGAGCAGGTTTCTTAAGGTTTTGAATGCCTGAGATAAGTTGTGCTTTATTGTGTTGGAGGTGGGGAGATAGAGAGCTATCATTAAAGATGTCTGAGTATAAGTGAGTTATATTCCATTTTTGTTTTTGGTTTTGGGTAATTTGGCAGTATGTTTGTGTAAGAGAAGGTATAATTCTGGAGTTGTGGTGTTAGTTTAAGATGGGAGTGTTAGCTGAGGAAATAGAACAGAAGGGAGTAAATTCAGTGTGGGAAAAAATGTGTGTAGGGTCAGTATGAAAATATGAAGATTAGAAATGGATTGTCAATTTATCCCTACCTTACTTGTCCTACTTCCTTTTCAGTAATTTAATTGACCATTGGTAGTCTGGCCATAGATTATAATAAGCTATTGGCTGATGCCAGCTACAGAGAACAAATTGTTCATGTCTACAGACCATTAAGGGAGTTAACCCCAATGCATCCATCTATCTCAAAAATGTAACAGTGCAGATGAGTTTGTGAAATCTAGCAACATTATTAAAAAGACTCTATATGTTCTCTTCGTTTTGTTGAATCAAAAGTGATTAAATGATTTTCCACTAAATGTGAGGATATATTCATTTAAGCACACTGGTCTGGTTCCAGCAGGACAAAGATATTTATATCCATAGTGTGGTATGGTAGAAAGAAGATAGATTGGAGTCAGTGGTTCAAGTACTGACTCCAAACATACCCCATGATGGACTCAAGCAAGTAATGTAAAACAAAAATAATGGTTCTTGTTATTTAGGCCAGGGTTTTGTAGACCAAAAAGTATTGTACAAAAAGTGAGCTGCCCTTATCTTTATATTTATTACCCTTTTCCATTTGCCATCAAAAAATTTGAATTCTTATCCTTTGTTGCCAGCCATAAAACTGGGAGAAGTCAAATGCCTGATTCATACTGCCTTTTTTTTTTTTTTTTTTTTTTAAATTATACCTTTTTATTTACAAGTTATATGCATGGGTAATTTTAAGCATTGACAATTGCCAAACCTTTTGTTCCAATTTTCCCCCTCCTTCCCCCTATCCGCTTCCCCCAATGGCAGATTGACCAGTATATGTTAAATATGTTAAAATATAAATTAAATACAATATAAGTATACATGTCCTAACAGTTATTTTGCTGTACAAAAAGAATTGGACTTTGAAATAGTGTACTATTAGCCTGTGAAGGAAATCAAAAATGCAGGTGGACAAAAATACAAGGATTGAGAATTCTATGTAGTGGTTCATAGTCATCTTCCAGAGTTCTTTTGCTGGTTCCACTCATTACTGCTCTATTGGAACTAATTTGGTTCACTGCTGGAGATGGCCACGTCCATCAAAATTGATCATCATATAGTATTATTGTTAAAGTATATAATGATCTGCTGGTCCTGCTCATTTCACTTAGTATCAGTTCATGTAAGTCTCTCCAGGCCTTTCTGAAATCATCTTGCTGGCCATTTCTTACCAAACAATAATATTCCATAATATTCATATACCACAATTTATTCAGCCATTCTTCAATTGATGGGCATCCACTCAGTTTCCAGTTTCTGGCCACTACAAAGAGACCTGCCACAAACATTCGTGGACATTCTTTAAGATTTCTTTGGGATATAAGCCCAGTAGAAACACTCACTGCTAGATCAAAAGGTATGCACAGTTTGATAACTTTTTGAGCATAGTTCCAAATTGCTCTCCAGAATGGCTGGATGTCATACTGTCTTTTTAATGGTTATTGTTATTCTATCCCAAGTTTGTCAAACATGCTTATAAACTAAGGAAACTATGGTAGGAGAGAGAAAATGACTTATCACAAGGTCATCACAAGTAGTAATAATCTCTGGGCCTTACTGTAGTAGACTAGCTAAGAAGGTAAGAAGGAAGAAGCTATATAGAAAGCTTAAATCCATTATATTCTTCAATTAATACCATTCTAGTACAATTCTAAAAAGAATATCAAATTGAATAGCAATCAAGAATTCTACATTGAGTTCTCTTGAAAGTTCTACCTATTAATCAAGTGACCAGGGTAGGACTATGTAACAGTGGATTGGAGTCAGAGATCTCAAGTCAGCAACACTAGAGTTGCCAAGAGTAGGTGACTGGAAGAATAACTAAACTCCCCTGATCTCTACCCCCAACCCCCTCACCTCTCCCAACACACACAAGCATGCAAAAGCTATATTTCTATAAATCCCCAAGAAAAATATACTTGGCCACAAGGCCAATTTGAATTCCTAAAGGACTTAATGTTATAAATGATTTTTACTTTTTTATATATGTGAGAGATTGTGAGGGCAGTGAGAGATGGGGAGGGTGAAAATCAACAGCTTGACACAAGAAGTTCAAAAACTTGCTCCAAATACAGATTCTCTGAACATTAAAGTGTGAACTAAACTGTAGTTGATTATTCTGTAAGTCATTAAGACATGGTAAAGTCAAAAGGCTGATTGTAATAGAAGAAAGTAAGTATCTTCAGAGCAAAAAACACCTGACTTGGAAAACATCTTCAGAGAGAGGTAATTTAAGAATCATTGTATTACCTAAAAGCTGGAACCAAAAGAAAAAGAGAGCTGATTTCTAGAAACTATAAAAATAGAATTCTGTGGCCTCTTGAAAGACATCTCAACATCCAGAGCTTTCCAGGTGAATATTTTTAAAATTGTAAGTAGCCAGGGAAAAAAGATGTCAAGTACTAAGGAACCATAGTGTAGATCTTACAGGATTTAGCAGTTACCACAGTAAAAGAGCAGAAAGCATGGAATAAATTATTTTAAAAGGCAAAAGACAGAATAATAATAGCAACACATTTACATAGCACTCTGTGCCAGACGCTGTACTAAGTGCTTTGCAATTATTATTTGATCCTTAACAGCAATATTGGGAGATAACGTACTATGTTGTTCCCATTTACAAATGAGAAATTGAGGCAAACAGTTTTAAATGACTTGCCCAGGGTTATACAGCTAAGGAATTTTTGATCCTGGATTTGTTCTTAGATCTTTTTGACTCTGGGCCCAACATTCTTTCTAATACACCACCTAGTTTACTGCCAAGAATAAATTAACCAGAAAAATTTAATATTATCCTGAAGCGGGGAAAATGGATCTTCAATGAGGTGACTTCCAAGACATTCTCAATGAAAAGACCAAAGTTGCATACAAACTTTTGAATAACAAAAATTGATAATAAAAAATATAAAAAGATAAATACAAGTAAGCAATCAGGAAAAAACTCAAGTGTTTGCATTCCAATGATAATAAAAGCATTCTCTAAAAACAAATGTCAGGAGAAGTCGATGGAGTTTGGCAAGATGGATTGGGAGTAATTTTTGTTTGTTATGTTTTCATTTTAAAAGGGGGGGGTACAATCGGAAGAAACATACCACATAACTGTATATAAGAGTGCAGGGAGAAATCTTTATAATCAATCAAATGTTAAACTTCATTTTGAATTCAGTATGAACCAAAAGAATACTTTGTAATTTTGAAAGATTCAAAAAATTTCATTGAAATGATTATCTGTGATTCCAAGGGACCTGTGTATTAGAATGCTACTTCCCTACTGACAGGTGATAGACAAATTTGCATTTTTTGGACATAGCCAATGTGGGAGTTTATTTTGCTTGCCTATACAATTTTTTGCAGTGATTTTTTTTTTCATTGTGTTAACAAAAATAGATAACTGCTTTGTGTGTGCCTAGAAATAATTCTTGAGGTTACTTATTACTGTTGAATAATGTCTTTAAAGGGACTTTAAATTTGAATTAAAATAATCTGATAAAGATTCTTAGCCTTAGTTGTCCTGCTGAGTGTTTCATTGATAAGGGAAGTTAGCTTGCAATGATCAACTAGAAGGTAAAATAATAATACATAAAAAAGAAAGTTGAAAGGAAACAAAGTTTCCCAAAGTATAAGAATAATGCAACCCTATTCAAAGTGAAATTAAGTGAATATTGCAAATGAAGCAGAATGAGGATAAATTGGAGAGGACTTGGGGTTTCTGATTGTGGCTTAGAAAATCATATAATTGGTTTGTTAGCATGGTTTAGTGGAATAAACCCTGGTTCTAGGGACAGAAGAAAGGCCTGAGTTCAAATACTGATGCTACATGTTTAGCTTGTACAAGTTACTTAGCTTCTCTGGATCTTTCTTATATAAAGTGAAGAATCTCATTTAGATGATCTTCTTTAGGTCCCTTTCATGCATGGATTATTATCCTAAAGTATGTGCTTCTATAGATTCTTCCTCTTATATATTTACTATTAAGAATGATGTATAAACTGATTCTGTGTTGGAGAGAAAAAGAAATCAAGAGTTAACATGGATTTGGGGAAATGCTCTATTCCTGTCCATAATAAAAATGGCTCACATAACATTTTAAATCATTTTCCAACAAGGCAGCATGCCAAGAATAAAAAAAGCCAATATTCTTTTGTCAACATGTACAAATTACTGATATTTAAGTGAATGATTGACAGGTTCAAAATTTAGTATCAACTAAGAACACTTTAGGCATACAACTAGCTCTTGCTATTCCATTAACTGAACAGAATGTTAGCACAAGTAGATAAAAGGCCTTGTCCTCAAGAACTTTATACTTTTTTCTTTTCTAAAGTTTTATTGATGCTTATTATTCCACAGTCATTAAATCACTGCATATTCAGCCCTCCCTTGCAGAAGAAAGGAATGCCAGAGCAGGCCTAACTACAATTTATAAGATGCTCATAATCTTTAATGAAAGGGAAAAATAATGTAGGTAGGTAGCTATTACTATACTTGGTTTTTTATGAAGAGAAAGGTAATACTAAGAAAAAATTTAACGATGGATAGAAATCTCTTTTCATAGAGATGGTGATAGCTGAAGTAGTTGCTGAAAGAAAATGTTTCAAAAAATGATTTATTTTTATATAATGCTTTGTAGTTTACAAAGTACTTTATATATCCTTACAATATATTCCTTAAGGTGGGATGTACAAATTATTAACTGGGACAAAGCAAAATAATTTTGTGACCTGCAAGCCTTACAACATCTTTTTTTTTTTTTTTTTCTTGTGCTGAGGCAATTGGGGTTAAGTGACTTGCCCATCGTCACACAGCTAGGAAGTGTTAAATGTAAAATTTGTGTTATACATTAATACTTTTACTGCATCAAATTCCTTTACATTAAGTTCATAAGATTATCATTTAATTATTTAATTCTTCATCATGAGATTTTTAAATTTTGAACATAGTGATGTCAAAACATGTTTATCTCCCATATCAGGTAAATGTTGCATCACATGATATAAAGTTGGGTTGTAGTATTCCATCTTTATTTGAGAATTCTGCTTCTGAATATAGCAATATATTTATCAGATTATCATTCAGTAGGAATAAGACTTTGAGGTTGACTAACTATTCCCCAAAACGTTTTTTATATGTTTTCTAGTCTGAAGATGACAAAGTGATTCAAATTCATTCACCTAGACAACTTCTGGACAATGGTTTTAGTATAACTTTGATGAAAAACTGAGTTTTGTCAGTTAAATTTTTCATTCTATGGTATTCTAGTCTTTGTATTGTCTTACAAGTATTTTTTTCTTCATTGCTGAGGTTTGCAGTTGTTTGATTACTGTTCTTCTTAATGCTCTTCTAACTTAAATAAGTCAAAACTATACAAGAGAGAAATCAATAACTATTCCATCTGTCCAGTCCCTTTGAAGGTCTTTGCTTGTTTTCTGAGGATCAGTTAGGTTCTTTTACAACAATAGTTTGTCAGTGCTTGGTGTATGACCATAGGTCTTTGTGCTTTAGAGTAACTGGTAGATCCTATTTGATTTGTGGGCTTGTGATATTTTTGAAACCCTTGACTTCCTCATACCAACAGCTGCCACAATAGCTCTAACAGTCATTGAACTGTACTATTTAAGAACTAAGTAACTTTTGCACATTTCCTTGAGGTGATGTAGGGGGAAAAAATTAACAGCACAATAGAAGAGTGCAATGAAACGTGTACAGCACTGAATTTAGCATTCAAATGACCAAAAACTTTAGTTCACAGATGTTAGTCCACATTCATATGATTAAATCGGATGATTTTAGTCATTCTGATGTCAGTAAATGTGACAGTTACTGTCAAAAAAAAAATGAAGTTTTAGGGGCAGCTAGGTGGCACATTGGCAAGTCACTTAATCCCAATTGCCTCAGCAAAAATAAAAATGAAGCTTTATCGAAATTATTGCTTGTCCCAAGAAATTTGCACATTGTCATAATTCCTGCAGGTATTAAGGAGAATAGAGATAAAACTTCAACCTGTGCTTTTATTGATGTCAGGAACTCCCATGTTAGGAAAGCTCATATTAGTGCAGCTAATCTGCAGTTTAGTGACTTAGAAAGCTGCTGAAAACCAAATCCACCCATCTTTAAAAAAAAAAAAAAAAGAAAGAACTATACAGAAGTTGATATCAGGGGGTAGCACTTGAATTCAAGTCTTCCTGGCTTTTTTATTAGTGACTCTCCTTCCTCTGTGCCATGACTATTACTGTGGATATTATCCTTATTTTATAGAAGTGCTCCTAGAATCTAGAAAAGGTAATTTGCTCATTGTCACTTAATTTTTGAAGTAGGATTTTCCTGATTAGTCAGGAAGAAATACATAGTAAGCAAAAATGATGGAGACAGGTGATCAGGTCCTGAACAAGATCATTGGAGTAATTTAACTGCATTGAATAGTATCAGAAATTGGGAAAGGTGGATTTTAATCAAAATTGTGGAGGGCTTTAGAAGCCAGGTTCAGAATTGAAAGAGTTAGCTCTTGAAGGATGGATGGGAAGGTAATTGATGTAACAAAATCAAAATTAGCTTAGCCAACTTTAGATCCTGTCTCTTGTTAAGGCTGGAGGAAACTCATCTGTCTGAACTACTGCAATAGCTTTTCTCATCTTTCTCTCTATTTCTTTTCTACTTGGTTCCTCTTCCACAAAGTTGCCCCTGACAAAGTGATTCTTAAAAGTTGTATTGTGAGCATAATTTTTCACTCCTGCTCAAGAATTTCCAATGATTTTGTTTTTCCTCTGAGATCAAATACAAAGCTTCTCTTTTCAGGCTTGTTATACATTATTCTGTTTGAATCACCCTACAATCCAGCCAAAACAGGCTACTTGCTGTCCTGTACATACAAACTATTCTTTATATACATACCATTATGTCTTTGTGTAGGCTGTCCATCATGCATATAATGAACTCCTTCCTTGGCTTCACCTTTTAGAAAACTCTTAGCTCATTTCAGAAACCATCTACTATGGGAGGTGTAAGGCCTTTCTTCCCTTCTCTCTTCTTTCTTCATCCCTTCCCCCCCCAAAAAAAGTAGGGTGTTTTTTTGCTATGTATATATAGTTCAGCTTTTAGAATGTAAACTACCTTAAACCCAGAGTTTGTTAAGATTTTGCCAGTTTTTAGCACTGTGCCCAGAATGTTTTAGATGTGTAATGTCCACTAGATTTTATCTGATAAAAACATCTCCCTGTACCGAATTCCATACCAAAGTTTCTATGTTGGCCCTGCTTAATAGTTTGGAGAAATTTATTAGGTAAATCATTTTATTTCCCTATCTATAAAACAGTCTTTTGGATCCTATTTGTGTGTATTTTTAGTGTTGGTGTAAATACAAACTTTTTTGGTAGAGGAGTTTTTCATCTATAGCCTTGGTATTATGGTTATATAGAAAGAAAGGTGTTAAAAAATACTCATATCAGTTTGTGGTGGATCTCATTGTGGATATGTTCCTTCTAATGATTCCAGTCAAATCTCATTCACCCATGTTGGATTGTAAGAATTATATCACCAAATAACCCAATTCATTCCCATTTGATTTTTCTGTGAATTTGTATAGCTTTAGAGTTTGATAGACCTTAGAAGTACTTATTTTAATCTGACAATAGACATTAACATTTCATTTTAATTCAGATTTATTAAATCTTAAAAATGTATATCCTGTTTTTTTTTTCTAAAACTTAAGAATTCTATAAATTCCTCAATTAGGATATGTTAAAAATTTCACAACAGCATTTTATTTTTCCAATTATATGGAAGGTTAGTTTTTAACATTCACTTTTGTTAGACCCTTCCTTTTTCCCAAGACAGCAAGTGGTGATATATGATAGAGGTTGTAAGATGTATAATCATTTTTTCAAAGCTTTTTATTTTTAAAACATATACACGAATGTATAATCATTTTAAACATTTCTGTATTAGTCATGTTATGAAAGAAAAATTACAACAAAAGGGAAAAACCATGAAAACGGTGAAAAAGTAGTATGCTTTGATCCTCATATAGTCTTAAATCTATCAGAATTGATCATTGCATAATCTTGTTGCCGTGTACAATGTTCTCCTGGTTCTGCTCACTTCACTCGGCATCATTTCGTGTAAGTCTTTCAGGCTTTTCTGAAATCAACCTGCTCATTTTATTTATAGAACAATAATATTCCATTACATTCATATATTATAGCTTATTCAACCATTCCCCAATTGATAGACTTTCACTCAATTTCCAATTCCTTGCCACTGTAAAAAGGGCTGCCCTAAATATTTTTACATATGTGGTTCCTTTTCCCTCTTTGGGATACAGTTGACTCAAAGGGTATGCACAGTTTGATAGACTTTTGGGCATAATTCCAAATTATTCTCCAGATAGATAGACTCACTTCATACAGCTCCACCAACAATGCATTGAAGTCCCATTTTTCTCACATCTTCAACATTTATCATTACCTATTCCTGTCATCTTAGCCAATTTGATAAGTATGAAACAGTACTTTAGAATTACTTTAATTTGCAGTTCTCCAATCAATAGAGACTTAGAGCATTTTTTTTCTTATTTCTATAAATGGCTTTAATTTCTTCATCTGTTCATATCCTTTGACTGTCAATTGGAGAATCACAAGTATTCTTTACAAATTTGACTTGTTTCTCTGTATGTTTTAGAAATAAAGCCTTTGTTAAAAAGTGACTGTAAAAATATGTTTCCTAGCTTTCTACTTCCCTTCTAATGAGGACATGCAAAATATTGTGTTCATTAACAGTACATTAGTGCATCTAATTTTCATTTTGGGAAATTGTGAACTAGAAAGAAAGGGGGGGAAATTATGGAATGGAAAAGAATTGGAAATTTTTTGACTAATCATATGAAATATGAATGTAATGGTTCCTTCATCTAGTTGGAGTTTAAACCATTTTAGATAAAGTGCTAGCCTATTATATATCTATTTTGAAAATTTATTTCTTTACCTTGGCAACCAGTTTCTTTAAGATTTGTCAGGAAATATCAAATAAAAAGCTTCAATGCTATTCCAGTTTCTTCTTATACAGTATCCATATTAAATGTCCGATCAATTCCTTCCTTAACCTTTAATAGCTCAAGTTATCTAGATTATTTTCTTAGTTTATATATCTATGTATTCTTTCTTCCATGGTTTGTAAAAGTACTTAACCTCATTTGGATCTAAATTCTGTGGCACAGCTAGATTCATATATTTATCACCTCACTGTATGTATACGTGAGAAAACTGAGATGTTTGTGGCTAGTCTTCATTTAGTCCATTTATTTTTTATTTTCATACTCATCTTAGTGTTGCACTTTTTATTGACCCCTCCCATATATCTCCATGTCTACTGCTATTTTAGGAGCATAAGATCACAGTGATTATCTAACAAATGTTGAAAATAATTTGAGGTTTATCTTAAACTATTTTTTTTATTCCAGTACTGCATGGCTTCTCTAGTGAGAGTTAGTCTCTAGTTAGAGTCTCTAGAGGGAGTCCTGTAAGCCAATGGGCGGGGTGGGGAGGAAGATGAGAAGAGGGAAGTGGAAAAAAGTTGAAAAAAATTGGTTATCATTTTCTCAAATTCCACAGTAAGGATGAGTACATATGAGGAGAGGTAAGTGTTAATAGCCATTGCCCTGGCTTTTTCTATTCCACACTTGGGCTCTTCCCCAAAATTAGAGTTAAGAATGCACTTTGTTTTTGTTTGTTTTGTTTTTTGTGAATTGTAATTACACTTATTAGGAACTAAAAATAATTAAATTTATGTGTATAACACAGATGAGTTGGTTTCATTACTTAGAGTGGAAGTAAAAAAGGAAGAAGGGGACACCAAAAGTAGCATTTTGAACTATTACCTAATATTATTAGGGAATTTCCTATAAGCCAACTTGTACATGATAAACAATGTAGCATAGTATAAAGGGAACTTGGAAGAGTATGTTTACATTCGGGAATTTTTTACTTAATTTTGTTCAACTTAAATTTTCTTGGCCTCAGGGTTTCTTTATCTGAAAACTGGGGATAAACTTTTATTCCTCCTGTGAGTTAAAAGCTTTCTAAACCTTAAAGTGCTATATAAATCGAAACTTTTATTAATTATTCTTTAAACTCTTTGAATATTTTTTTATACAAGGATCTATACACAGCTTGATTTTATTATTACTGGAAGCAAAAAGACAAACTTGGGGTTGTGTATGATTTTATTTTTTTTTTTAAGGGGCATAAGCCAGGTCAAATTCAGTGTAGTAATTTCAGGGGTATCATCTCTATTGAGGAAAATTGCTTTGCTTTGAGACTATTCTTAAGCTAAGGACTTTGAAAGAAAAACTGTCAGTAGTTTTGTGGAGCAGAATATTCCAGAAAAGAGAAGCATAAAAGTGTAGATAAAGGCACAGAGTTAACAGCATTGTGGTAGCCTATAGAATACATGAAGAGAAGGGTAAAAAAAAAATGGATTAAAACTAGATTTTTGGGTCATTGTGATTGGCAGACTGAATTGTGACTTTTTTTTTTTTTCAAAATCACTGACATTTCTACTACTCAGAAATTATTAGATTATTTTGTTAGCTATGTGAAAGATGTATTGACTAATGTAAGACTTGAAGGGAAGAGGAGGCTTTTAAGATAGTGTTACAATCAATAGAGAAATGTTGAACACAAAGGAGGATTTGAAAAAGATTTCACAATTGGATATAAATGGAGGGAGAGGGAAAAGTTAGAAATAACTGAGGGCCTGGGAGGATAAGGATGATAATGCAGCAACAATAAAAGAGAAGTTAGGAAGGGCAAGTTTGGAAACGGAAAAGATCAATTTATGAATAAATATTGTAAGGAAGGTAATCAGGAAAAAGGCCAACATGACATGTACTGTGGTTACATGGCACATTAGCAGACATAACCTTATTTCAAATACAAGAGCTCCTTGGAAGATACAGAAGACATTTTGGATTGGATAAATAGGATGGGGCCACACTCCAGGTAGGGAGCCTTTGGAGATTGATTTTTGCTTGGTAATCTTTTAAAACAAAGGCATCATAGATCATAATGGATACAGAGAATACCCCAAATCAAGAAGATTTGAGTCTGGTCTTTGAAATGTCCTGACTATATGACCTTGGGAAAGTAACTAAACTTTTCAGTGCTCTAGGCCCCAGTTTCTTAAACTATGGGTCCAGTTCCTGTATGCCATAACTGAATTGGGGGAGGGGTCATTACAAAAGTATCATTTTATTATCTGTAAAATTTTGATTTGTATATCTATTTTATATACCTATGTAACCAAATAAAAATTTCTCAGGTGAAAAGAAGTCAAAAGTGGGAAAAGTTTAAGAAGCCATGGTCTAGTCTACTTTCTTAAATTCAAAAGCTGTTGACTGACCTAAATTGATAGAATGAATTTTCACCAGTAATTCCCTATAATTGATGAAATTCCAGGTCCAGTCTTTGTCCCCGTTTTAAAAAACAGGGAAGTGGATTTATTTTTTGTTCTGTTCTAAAGATTATTAAGGAAAATATTTTTGTAGAACTTGATCTTGTAGTTATTTTCCATAAAGGAGAGGAAAACTATATATGAGAGAGAATTGTCCAAGACTTGGTGACTGGGCATAGGAAATAATGGGGAGGAAAGGGTTTTGAATGTTAGATTTAAATTGGGAAGATACTCCACAAGCAGATGTCCTACAAGCAATTGATCAATTTGGATTGAGTTATGATAGTTTAAAAGGAAGTAGAAAAGAACCTTCCTTTTCCACCCTTAAGCCTGAATTGTTTCTCATAGGCTAAAATATGGTTTAAGTTGTAATCATTGTGTATGTGTGCATATTTGTGTGTGTATGTTTTTGTGTATCTATATACCTACATACATACAATCATTCCTATTCACTCTCCCCCGTTCTGAGTCATCACTGGGTTATCTGTAAGCTTTTTGAGAATAGGGATTTTTATTTTGCTGATCTTTACATCCCACACAGTTGGTATTACAGTGCCTTATGTGTAATATAAGTTAATACATTTTTAATATAAAAGGTCAAGAAGAGATTTAGCAGTAGGACTAAAGGGAATTTTTAAAGAGGAGAAGATATGGACATCAGGATTAAGAGGCAGATATTTTAAAAATCAGTGTGTTTAGGAACCACTTAGATAAAGAGAATGAAGGCTGTTGGAGTGGGGAGAGAAAAAAAGAAATTGAAAATCTGATTGGGGGGGAAATAGTGCAGTTTCAATAGAGGAGAGAAATACCACCAGAGTTTCTATTAAATAAACTATATTTAAGTCTAGATTACTTGAATGCTTTCACTTTGAGAAGTTAAAGCAGTTTTCATTGAATATACACATCGTTATAAATCCTAGGGTAATCTCATAATGTGTTTCAGATGATAAAAAAGATATTGACCATGAGACAGTGGTGGAAGAACAGATCATTGGAGAGAATTCACCTCCTGATTATTCTGAGTACATGACAGGCAAGAAACTTCCTCCTGGAGGAATACCTGGCATTGACCTCTCAGATCCTAAGCAACTGGCTGAATTTGCTAGGTAAGTCGAAAGAATTGTCCTATCTCCCCCTTCCCCCCAACCCATCCCTCTGCGCCTCCCTCTCTCCCTCCTCTCCCCCCCCCCCCCCCCCCCCCCCCAATTTTTTTTTTTTTTTTTTTAAATTTAGAAAATATTCTCAGGTTTGGCCAGCCATGATTATTTACTGTGCCTTAGTCACCATTGTATTATTTTACGGGAGACTTTTAAAACAAAAGTGTGGTCAGTTATATGTATTTTAAGCAAGTGTGCTATTAGGTATGGCAGCATGTTGGATCCTTAGAGGCCATAGAATGGAGAGAAATTAATTCCTTATAGAAACCAAAACATCAAGCCTTTACCATATTAACTCTGCTGATTTAATTCGGAATTTTGAAAGTTTAATACACTAGGATTTAGGTGTCTCAGATTGTAGGTCCTTTATCTTGACTGATTCTGGGGATTTATTCAACCATTCTGTGCCTCAGTAAGATATAAATCAAATTCTGTAGTGTTTGGGCCAGATCAGTAAATAGACATATCTTCATCCCTACAACATAAGCAGTTGACTAGGAATCTTGGTCAGTAACTGATGAAAGTTTAGGAGAGATCTGGTGCATAAACCAAATGCTAGCTGCCTTTGTAACCCTGGACTTAATTACATGGCTTCTCAGCCTTACCTATAAAATGAGAACGATGGCACCTGCTTCTTGGAGTTGTTGTGAAGATCAAATGACAAGATAACCTGTAAAGCATTTTGCAAATTGTAAATATTACATATAGGGTATTTAGGAATAATTGGAGTATAATTGGAGTATGGAGAGAGTACTGTATGTGGAGTCAGGACCTAGTCTTCTTAATACTCACTGAACTTGTAAAGATAATAACTTGCCATACCTACCTTAAAGAATTATCATGAGACAGTCTAACTTGGGTGCTTTGTAAATGTTTTAAGGGTACATACATAGTGGTAATTAAATTTAGCTCTGAAGAAACTTCATGGGGCAAAAAGTCATAGTATTGTCAGAAGTTATTTGGGCTTCAGAATTGATCATGGAACTTGTTAGCCTTTACTGTGATTTAGTGATATGCTTGAGCATTTTCTCTCACCCCAATGGATAGGTAGCCAAGGTTTGACTAATTGATTCTTAGGGGACTAGAAAGTATTGTTGTTAACATATGGTGATGGTGATGTGTGCCTTGAGTCCTTCTACAAGCATCGTCAGGTAAGTTGAGCTGACTTACCTTAACCAGTGATCATCAAATAAAATACCTTGCAGCAAGACACTATTGAAGAACACTGGTATATAGTATGTATTAAGATGTACTGGTTTCTTTGTTCAGAATTCTGCAAATATTTTTCTTCCACGTTATGATAGTAGATAGGCTCAAAACAAGTTTAGAGTTCATCCATTGTAAAGACATCTGAAAACATTTCCTTTAACTTTTGGGGGGAAGCAGTAAGAGGAAGAGGCTACTATTTTTTCTAGATTGGTTTATGGAACCTTCCTTAATACTCCTGGTTAAAAGTGATATTCCCCTCTGGGAAATTTCAGAATAGTTCTTTAATTGTATATCTGTACCCTGTTTGTTTTTCTGTCGTCTGTTCTTCTCCATTTGTTATGATGTAAACTATCTCCCTTATGATGTATGTGATGTACATATCTCCCTTAAGAAATAGGATTTGCTTATGATAATAGCTTAATAAATTTTTGTTGGAATCATGTAAGTATTTAAATTATATATTAGAATTATCATTTTAAAAAGTTGGTAGGGGCAGCTAGGTGGTGCAGTGATAGAGCACCAACCCTGAAGTCAGGAAAACCCGAGTTCAAATCTGGTCTCAGACACTTAATACTTCCAAGCTGTGTGGCCCTGGGCAAGTCACTTAACCCCAATTGCCTCAGGAAAAAATTAGCAATAAATAAATAAATGTATGAAAGTTGGTAATGCCTTGGGTATAAAAAGCAGTTACTAATTAATCCAGGTAAATTGATGAAGAAACATTCCTTGCTTGGAGCTTTAGATTCTAAGTCAGGGGATCACCCTTAGAGCTCAAATGGTAATGGCAGATGACCAGCATTTGGAATTGTTCTATTCATACTGAGGAAAGTAATTATGATGTTTTGAGAGACCTATTCTGAGAACAGTAGTAATCCCTACTTTTCTATAACATAGCTTACAAATTGGTTTTCTTTAAAATCATCTGTGGGAAGGTAGAACAAATGTTACCCATTTTACAAATGAGGAAACTTAAGGCACAAAATGGTGAATCAGTTCTAAATCTAATGCTCTAAATTACTATAGTATCATCATAGAGACATATGAAGGTATCTGATCAATGGTAGAGAATAGCATTGAGACTGAATTTCACTTTTTAGGCAAAAGTGTCAGACAGCAAATTTATTTGGCCCCATTCCACCTCCCTTTTCCACCCCATCCTCCATCTCTGCCACCTGCTGTGTAGCACCTTTGTGCTTTGGCACACCATGTTGCTTTCCATAAACTACCCATGCTCCAAAATTGTCTTTTGCTTTTTTGAGTGGAGTTGAGGGGAAATGGGGGGGGGGGGGAGCATTGTGTATTTAAGACTCATTTTCTTTGAGCCAAAAAGAAAATAGTCAGATGATCTAATTAAGTGGCTCATATTGATAAATTTATGACCAATAGGATTGGTATATCTTGAACAGGAACAGCTTTCTAGTAAAAAATATATATACATATATATATTTAATTAAGGGTATGTTTCACTACATATTCTGGTTTCTGGAATAATTTGATCATTAGGCCCTTTGTAACAAATATTTCATCAAAAGGAGTGCCATTCTTTTCATAAATCAGTGGCAAGTTCTACAGGGGCTTTGGCCTTGGAACCCATAATATTCATAGAATCTCAGGGTTAAGAGGATTTGTAGAAGTCATCTAATTTAATAGAATATAAGCTTCTTAAGGGCAGAAACTAATTTTTATCTTTTATATTACTGGTTTCTTTTGATAGGCACTTAATCGTTGCTTTGTTAGATTGAATCTAGTCTAGTACATGACCTGAAGCATGAATTATTTGACATCCCCACCAGACAGCCTTGTTACCTTTCCTTGGAGGTCTCTAGTGATTCAAAACTTGCTAAATCAAAACATATCCATTGTACTTCTATATACATTTCAGATTGTTGGGGAAGGTCTGCAGTGGCTTTTAAAAAGTTGGATTCTTCATATGATTCCACTGTTATTCCTGTTAGTCCTCTAAAATAAGTAGAATGAGACTTAAAATCAATGATAGAATGTGACAGCATAATCAGAAGATAATGAGTAGTGATATTCCCATTAACTCCTCGCTTCTTTCCCAGGCTTGAACTTGTAAAATTCCTTCTCATAATGTTGTAACTCTAGATTTCCACAGAAACTTGCAGTCTGAATTAAATTAAGTTCCATTTCCCTGGCACTAAAATGGTCCTTTTGCAGCGCTAACTATGCGTCTTCAGGAAACTGACTTTCCCATTTTATTTCATGGAATTCTCAACGTTACATTTTGAGGTTGTTTTGGTTAATTCTGATGGTTGGATTTCCCTCCCCCGGTTTTATATAGCAGATTATGAATCTACTAAATAAATTTCTTTTATCCTTCCTTGTTTCTTCTGTCTAGACTTTAGGTCTTTAAGTAGTAATGGTTTGTACTGACAGATAATTCTGGACAATTATTTCTCATGAGACCAAAAATCTGTTGTCTGGTATTCAATTTTAATTGCTTTCTAGATAGGAAAGGAAAAGATCCTTCATAAAAACACCTTTGAAAGCAAAGTAGATATTCTGAGTTGGATTATTTGCTTTGAATCTGCATTTTAAAAATGAAAAATGGCCTCTTTTCAGAAAATGAATTTTTTTTTCTTTACTTTTTATTCAGTTCTCAATGTGTTTTTTTTTTTTTTAATTAGTATGATGCTTCAAAAGTAGACTTATGTGAATCTAAGGGTATATTTTAAAATATATTTCATACTGAAATTCATTCTCATAAGCTAACTAAAAAGGAATGACTCTTGGTTAAAGTCATTTGATATCCATGCTATGCCAATTTTACTCTTCAAAACTGAAAAATAAAAACGTTTATATTTAATATTTTTGCTAATTCAGAGAGGCGAGAAATCCTCATTAAAACAGGAACTTTAAAATTTTGGCTTTTACCAGTTTTCAAGTTTATTCCATTTGTATAAAAAATCATTGTATTTTTAATTTGAAACTATTTGCACTGCTTTTTAAGAATTAGGAGCAAATCCGTATCCAATCTCCAGGTGGAGCAGTATAACCAAAAATCTTGTACAGCTTTCTTAATTTTTTAGATGTGGATACAGACCCAAACACAGAGATTTATGAAGCTGCGTTATGTAACACAGCCTAGTACAGTACTTAAGAGACATTAATTATAGAGATAATTCAGTTATCAAAACTTTAGGCCATTTCTTAAAGACACGTACTCGCATCTACTCTATTTGTAAGGTAAAAATACCTTAAGTATAATGTTCCCCACCAGGGTTGTTTAGACTGCTCAATCCAAGAACTTATCTAATTCTTTCCATTCTACTCTACTTAGATCCTAAGGGAGAAATTAAAGGGAAAATTTTTTGACATCCTTGCCAAAAGACCAAATTTTAGATCAGTGAAAATGCCAGGTAAGTCAGGGGATAATTTAGTAACCAGCTTTACATCAAAGAGCTGAGAGTTCTTACTACCTGCCCCTTATAGGAGGCTATGGTGATCCTTTGGTCTCTGTTTCTGTTTACCTTATTTGGCAATTAGAATCCCCATTGTATCAGTTAATAGGCTTTGGAAGTTCAGTTTTGTATTTTGCAAAATTGCCCAATCTTGAATTGCTTTATCATCACTGCTGTGGCTTTTATTTGTTAGTATAGTACTCTGTATTAGTATTAGTATAGTACTTTGTGTATGGAGTAGAAAACACATGTAACTTTATCAAATTGCTTCCCTTCTCAGAACCTCTGTAACTTTATATAAAAATGGAAATAATATTACTTGCACTGACAGGGAAAGAGACTTTGTCAGTAAACTATAATAGATAGTACTTGTTCCTGTAACATTTTTTCCCCCAAAGTCCACACTTCTTTTTGGTTCTTTTCTGGTTCTCTTCCTGTTGACCAAAGATTTGCAGTGGCAAGTTATAATTAGAGAGAATTTCTTTAACACAACTCCTAGATTCTTTCTGTTCTGGTCTACAGTATGAATGCTTAGCTTAAAATATTTCACATTTTGGATCCAGTTTATCTGTGTAGCAATAACCTTAGTTTAACTCAGAAAAGAGATAAAAATCAAGCCCATTATCAGTCAATAAAGCTTTATATTATAATGCTTGACTTAACTGGAATTAGTATGCCTACTACAATTAGCCATCTGGTGAGTGTTCAAAAGTGTGTAACCAGGCTGGTGAAGGGACTAGATACCATCTCATGGAGATCATATGAAGGAATTGACAATGGTTTGGACTCAGAGAGAAGGCCTAGGAAGAGGGGTGAGTAGAGTGGGAAATGGTCATTATTTTTTCTACAAAGTCATGTAGGAAGAAAAATTATATTTATTCTGTTGATTCAAAAAAAAAGGTTTTTTATGATTTTTACTTGATACATTTTTAATACAACCTTTTTCAAACCCTTAAGAGTTGGCAAAAAGTAGAATGAGCTGCCTTAGTAGTGAGTTAACTTAGCTCTGGAGTTTTTATCAGGGCTGTTAAGAGATTTTTGTTCAGGTTGGACTAGGTAGACATCTTCTGAGACTCTCCTACTCTGAGATGTGGTAGCTCTATGATTTCTATATTAGGATAACATTTCAGGGAATATGATTTATTTCAGTTGAGTCTACCCACTCCTGCAAATGCCTGTCTCTCTCTCTTTTGTAAGAATGAAGCCAAGAAAAATTAAAGAAGATGATGCTCCACGAACAATAGCTTGCCCTCATAAAGTAAGTAACGCTAGGGGATTTATGGGAGTTTGGTGATAACTGTCATTACATTGTAGAATGTTTATTTTTTTTAAATATATGTTTTTCCATCTTCTCTTGACAACACTTTGTTCCTCAAGTTCTTAAAATAAGGAGATTCCACTAATCTCTGAGTTAGATATTCTCTTTTTGAGGAGCTCTTTTTTTCCTAAAAGGCCATTTTAGTCAAAGGGGACTGCATTGTGGCAATGCCTTTATTACTATTATATTAAGTATTTTTCTTGTCAAATATTTTATCAATATTGGAAAATTTTTCAAATGGCACTAAGCTAATATTCTATCTTTTCCTCAAAGTTCTGATGAATTACTGGGACCTTGGGCTTGTTCTTCCCAAGTTCATGATTTTCAGTGACTGATCACAATCTTTATTCACTTGGCATGAACTTCTCTACTAGGTTAGTCTCATAGGATAGACAAATAGTCTGACACTTGGCCTGTAATCAAAGCCTTTCTAGCTCGCAATAGATCCTGTTCAAAGTTAACTACCTCCTGGCCTATCCTTTGAAAACTTAAGTTCAGATCCATGCCTCAGGAATGGCAAAAGATATGTACGTTTAGTAGCAGATTCATAACTTCTCCAGGTACATATGTATTTCTTATATAATAGAAACTTATTTTCAAAGTTAATTCAAATATGAAAGATCTGATTAACAATGAACAATTTTTTTCATGGCTACTGTAGGAAAGGAAAATGGTATAAATTAAACGTTTTAAAACTGCTAGGAAGAAATCTGAATTTTGACTCAGGCACAGAAGTTGGTAAAGGGAATGAAGTAAACAAAAAGGCCAGGAAGTCAAGATAGGGAGTAAAGATGTGTAATTTAGCTTCAACAAAATCATGTATTTTAAAACAGTATTCATAGTTTGCCAGTCTGAATTCACTGAATTGATTTATTAACATTTATAAGAGAGAAAATACTTTAGTTGGGATCAGAAAATAATGCTGTTAAGTTTGTATCATCTCTCATTTCTTCCAAAGATTTTTTAAAACTCTTTAATTTCACAAATAGCTATTTAGCAACCAAAGTAAAATGGCTTTGGTTTCTCCAAACCCCTAACCTCAACTCTATTCACCATATACCACTTTTTGTCTGGGAACTATTTTAACAGTTATTCTGTCCTTCTGTCATGCTGTTTTATCATTTTTCCAACCACTCCATTATTTGGCAACAACTGCAGAAGAAATTGTTATTGACACCTTCTAAAACACCACATATCCATCAGCCTCAACATGCATTGCATTGGTAGTCAGTTTGTTTGCTTCTCTCTGTTCCTCGTGTCTCACAGAATCAATTTCTTCTGTAGTTGCCATTCCTTGGAGACCCTCTTGCTTCTTTCTCTGTCAAGAAGGGGAAAGAGGCAAAGAGAGAAGAAAGAGGGAAGTAAGGAGATGGAGAATGACAGACCATACTTGCACCAAAGACTATGGGGCCCACCAAAGGTAGTGGTGGACTGCCATCATTTTTAACTCCATTTCTTTATCAGTGCTGCTTTCTATTAATATTTTTGTGGACAGCAGATTTGGGAGAAATGAAGAAAGTAGACTAAATTGAGAATTAGGAGACCTGGGTTCTAGTCCCAGTTTTGCCACAGATGAGAGCCAAGTTACCTGGAGCAAGTCACTTCCCTTCTGGGCCCCAGTTTCCTCATTTGTAAAGTAATAGGGTTCTATTGCATGATAGCTTTTTTTTTTTTTTTTTTTTTTTTTAAACATTCTGAAATTTTATTTTGAAATGTTTACCACATTTACCATTAGAAGAAGCGAGTTTTTGAAACCAGTAAGTTTTACTGATATTTTTAAGTAATGTAAGAGTTGTGGGTTGGAAGAAGTGAGCAGACATTTTGAGGGAAGTTTTATGTTATATTTGTCATTTTGTTTTGGGTTATTTTTTTTTCCTAAGATGATAGTAGTAACTTCTAATAGGATTTGAATAGTTAAAAGAATTTGAGGCAAAAATAATGAAGTTTTTCTCTCTGCTTTAAGGGATGCACAAAGATGTTCAGGGATAACTCTGCCATGAGAAAACATCTGCACACCCATGGCCCTAGAGTCCACGTATGTGCAGAATGTGGAAAGGCTTTTGTTGAGAGTTCAAAACTAAAACGGCATCAACTGGTTCATACTGGAGAGAAACCCTTTCAGGTATATACAGCAAATTCTTTCTTCTGTTTGCTTTATGTAGTCATAAGTGGGCTAGATAATAGCATCATCAGTATATGTTATGAAATAAATCAAATAAACCATGTTTTTGTTTTGTTTTGTTTTAAGCATTTATCAATTATAAGGATAATCCTAGTTTTTTGGTTTGTTTCCCCTTTCACCCTCCCCCTTTGATTCCATATGTAGTTATCTCATTACATTTGGCTAGCTATTTGGGGAAAGTATTGCTAGGACAGAAAATGGCAATCTTTTATGAGAGGAAATCTATAGTTTTGTCTTTGTGCTATGGTTTAGAAATATTTAAAGGCTTTTTGAGATACTATTTAAGAATTCTTTTCTGCTATGTTATTAGGATCAGAAAAAATAGCTTTATGGTTATTTAATTCAGTTAATTGAATGGACTTATAATGTATATACCTTTGTACATTAATATATAGCAGTAAACTTAATTTTTGTTTACTTGAAGTTATATATAAACTTGAGTTTTGTATTAAAACTTATACAAAATAAGAAGCTGATGAATGTTTTTTGGAGTAAAAGGCAGGATTTCAGCATTAAAAATTTATGTAACTGCTAAGGAGCCTGATACGATTTAATTCTAGGGAGCTAGGTAATTCAGCTGACTCTTGCTGGCTTGCCAAATATTCAGATTGTATTTTGAATTAACATTCAAATTTGGCTACTGTATACAATATAAAACAGGTCGAGTCAGTGTGACCCCGGTCCAAGAATTATATAATCTCACTAAAGAGTAACTGTGTAGAAGTGGGCTATAAAGATATCTAATTTCCTTAAGGGAGAGAGAAGCAGAAGTTTTGCTAGCCCATCTCCCAGGTAACTGTCAAAGTTGCTGAACAGTTTTGATATGTGGTCTTTCCTCTGACAGTGCACGTTCGAAGGCTGTGGGAAGCGCTTTTCACTGGACTTCAATTTACGCACACATGTGCGAATTCATACTGGAGACAGGCCCTATGTGTGCCCCTTCGACGGCTGTAATAAGAAGTTTGCTCAGTCAACTAACCTGAAATCTCACATCTTAACACATGCTAAGGCCAAAAACAACCAGTGAAAAGAAGAGGGAAGAATGTTCTCGAACTTGAGAAGCCTCTTACAGGAGTATGATTGGAAATAAATATGCCTCTCCTTTGTATATTGTTTCTAGGAAAGAATTTTTAAAAAAAAAAATTGAATCCTACACACCTAAAGGACATGTTTTGATAAAGTAGTAAAAATAAAAACCAAAAAAAAAAAAAAAAAAAAAGAAAAGGAAAAAAAACAACAAAAAAAAAAAACCTTTTAAGATGACATTGCTAAGATGCTCTATCTTGCTCTGTAGCCCAGTTTCAAGAACACGGTGTTTTGTAAAGTGCAGCCCCAATAGGAGGCTAATTCATGAACTTGCATCAAAGACAATTCTTTATACGACAGTGCTAAAAATTGGACTTCTTTTCACATTCTTATAAATATGAAGCTCACCTGTTGCTTACAATTTTTTTAATTTTGTATTTTCCAAGTGTGCATATTGTACACTTCTTGGGGATATGCTTAGTAATGCTATGTGTGATTTTTTCCGGAGGTTGATAACTTTGCTTGCAGTAGATTTTCTTTAAAAGAATGGGCAGTTACATGCATACTTCAAAAGTATTTTCCTGTAAAAAAAAAGTTATATAGGTTTTGTTTGCTATCTTAATTTTGGTTGTATTCTTTGATGTTAACACATTTTGTATAATTGTATCGTATAGCTGTATTGAAATCATGTAGTATCAAATATTAGATGTGATTTAATAGTGTTAATCAATTTAAACCCATTTTAGTCACTTTTTTTGGAAAAATACTGCCAGATGCCGATGTTCCGTGTAATTTCTCTTTGCCTGTTCAGTTACAGAAAGTGGTGCTCAGTTGTAGAATGTATTGTACAGGCATTGACTTTTTATTAACACCCAGTATGTACATCCCGTGTAATAGAAAGGGCAACAATAAAATAGTGGTCCTAAAGAAAGAAAATGGCAGAAAATGATCTGTAAGCACAGTCTTTATTTTTTTTTTTTTTTTTTTTTTTTTGGTTGTCCAAAATAATAATTCTTAAGCCTCCCAGAAATTAGAAGCTAAATAAAGCTACTCAAGTTTTCTTTACTTTTGCATTCAATTACAGTGATTTGTGATGAAAGTGGTAACTGAAAATTACAGACCATTGTATATTTAAGATCTGCCTAAAGTCAGAATAGGTAATGGACATCCTGGGTTAGGAATGCTTGAGAGCTCCTCGATTCAGGATGGTTGAATTTTTGCTGGTGATGCATTTGTTCTTTCAGCACCTACCCCTGCCATGGCAAAGCCACTCAATGAAGCTGTGTTGACAGTGACCATCCTTATGTGCTTTGTTGAGGTAAGATATTCCCAGTGACATTTGGGGGCTGCAGAGGGTTTGGGGGAGGGAGGTGAGGCAGTGCACAGAAGAGATTGGGTTACTCATTCCAGTGAGGTTGTATTATCCAAACTTTACTTACAGCCTTGAAGTTGCCTTTAAGGTCATCAAATGAGCCTTTGACCCTTCCCTTTAATGTGTTTGTTTCTCCTGTAGAGGAAATGGCTGTTTCTAAGCCTTTGTTCCTCTCTCCAGTCTTTCAGTGCTAGTTTCTCCATTGGTACCAATCAAAAAAGTCTGGAAAAACTGGTGACCTGCATACTTCTGAATAGACAGTGAGTGCAATTTTGCAAGGTGACTATCATTAGACTGTTACAAAATTGTACTCAGGGAATATTTTACCTCTCATGTTGTAGGTATGATTATAATCTTGGAATTTTTATTCAAGGAATAAAATTAAGTATCAGACACATTGAAAATATTTTTTACAAACTGCCACAATACAGTAAATTCCTTATCCAAACAGCCAGATGCTTTTTTCTATAAGTCAGTGCTTTTATGAAAGACTGAAACAAGTAAAGTAGCTGTTATCAGTGATTTCTTTATTGAAAAATAATTTTTAGGCTATATCAGGGTTAATAGATTCAGCCCATTTATCCCACCTCCTAAACTTTCTACATGTGTTGTCCCATACAATAATCATCACTTAGACTTTCTGCAGGGCCTCAGGGTCATCATAAGTGCCTTCTGAAACGTTAAGATTAGGTTGATTTTAGAATTTTGGTGATATATAATAACTGTGGACTAAATGGATTTAATTATGTAATTAACATTTTCCTTCATTTACAATCATTAATTGATCCAAGCCTGCTATCACAATATTTATTTGGGGGTCATTTTATAGAGTTCATGCTAGCTAGATATGATTGGTGAGAACTAGAATTTTAGAAATCTGTTCCAATCCACTAATTTTATAGATGAGGAAATTGAGGCCCAAAGAGAAAAATGACTTCCCCAAGATCCCATGGCATATTTTCTCTTCGTCTCTTAGCCCAATGTTCTCTCCTTTTTTTGGGGGGGTGGGAGGATAAGGGGGGAGGATAAAAATCTTAGGCAACTCAATGTTGCATGGTTCTATACAGGTAAAAGTTTGATATTATTCAGTTAATACAATGGGAAAATGTTGGGCTGTGAGTCCAGAGATGTGTGTGCTACTCCTGGTTTTGTCATTTTACTGTGTGACCTTAAGGATATCACTTGTGCTTTCTGAACTTGAGCTTCTCCCTCTACAAGATAAGAAAATAAGAACATTGGTGTTCTAGGTTTTTTCTAGCTTTGGAGTTCTGTATTACACAATCCCATTCCTCAGCCTTTTGAAATATATAGGACTTTACTGTATTTGGCAGCGTGTATAAGAAGTAAGCCCTTGGATGGATTTCTTAAAACTGTGTGCTGGCACACATTATACTATGCTTTGATCAGACGTGAGGCACAGAGTCCAATTTATTAATGTAATATAAAATGGTTCATATTTTATCTGACTATCCTAAGGCTTATTTGTGTCTGTGTGATGTTACCAGAATTCCAACTGAGCCACTGGTTTACTTTTCTAAAGTTATAGTTACGTTTTCCACTCATCAGTCCTGTGAAACACTGGAATCTCACAATGATTGTGAGACCATGTTATAGAGAGATCCATCTGCCAATTATACTCATTAGAGCTCCTTGGAAAGAGGATCCAAGACAGGCCCATATTTATAAAACAAATCTCTTAAGGTAGATCTTTTTTTCCTCTGTGCCTTGTTAACCCCTGGGCATGTCTTGAACCATCTTTTCCAACTAACCCTCCTTATTCTTATAGCCTCCTTTCCACACTCTATTAAAATTTTATCAATATGAAAAGTTTGGTTTTTGGTTTGTTTTTCTTTTTTATGGAAGTTTCATATGGAGATTAGTAGAAATGATATACAAGTTCTTTATAAAGGGATTACAGCAACATTTAGAAAGTAATTGACAACCTTGAAAAAGTAGTAGTTCTTTAACTTTGTTTATCTTGAATTGTGCTGCTTGTGTTGAGACATAATTTTGCTAAAAATACTAAAATTGTTAAGGGCTTCCAATAGTAGATTTAAAGATATGACTTGATTTATGATAACTCCCATTTATTTTTTTATCTGTAAGCAGATATAAATGCACATTTCTAGACTATGTGACAAACTCCAGAGGCAGGTTAATGTTTCATTAGATATTTGTATTCTTGAATTTCTGGTTAGTTGTTTTTGGACATTTGCGGAGTCTTGTCGGTCCAGAGAATTAGCCTCTTACAAGGTGACATTAAACTTCAGGTGACCAGACCCCAAAAATTGAGGAATTCAAGAAAACTATCTGTAATTGGGCCTTTTTAAACTGGAATAACAAGATGGGCCTATCTTATTGCAAAAAAAAAAATAAAATAAAATAAAATAAAAATTTTTTGCAAGCAGTTTTGAATGAAATGACTATATTGGTCTACAAAGCATGACTAGGTAGAGGTTTTATTTCCTAAATGTATACATAAGAATTTGATTAGCAAATTAATTGGTATGCAAGTGATTCTGCTGAAATACTTTTTGAGCATACTTAGTGAGCATAGAAATAATTCTATGCTCACTAAATCCTAATATACCTGATCGGTGTGGTATACCGTTCTAAGCCTGCTAGTAGTACAGCAATTATTAAGGCTGTGTCCCTATCATCCAAAAGCTTAGTTTATTGTGAAGAGTAAATGGGTACACAAAAGAATACAAATTAAAATATGAAAAGTGCCTAAGAGGAAAATAAAGAGCTACTAAATAAAATGTGGGAAAGGTCTGTTAAATAGTTTAAGAGTTTAAATATTTTCTCTGGGTTTGGGGTTTTTTTTTTTTCCGGTTAACTAAATAGCTTGGTATTTGTAGATCCAGGCATAATAAAGGTGATCTTCAACCCAACATGCCCAGGTCTGTAACATTCCAGGTATAATAGGATTTGCAGAATATTTCCTAGTAGCTTTGAGACAGGTCACTTTGAATACATTTCTGAATTTACAAGTTTTTACTGCTCGGAACTACTTCCTGTCCTACCCTTGGATTCTAGAGAGGTGGCAGTAGCCCAGTTTTTATGATCTTTTGTGCAATACCTGGAAATTCATCTCTGTTGACCCTCATGGAAAAAAGTAATAAAAATGAAACTCAGAGGCCATAAGTAAAAAAATATTTAACAAGTGTCAAAAAAACTGAGCTACTTTTCTAAGATGCCACTTGAACCTGGGGAACTTTTTTATATAATAAAATAGACTTTTCCTTCCAGGTTCCCCCAGCAGCAGAACAAGGAAAGAGGCTGCATGCCTATTTTCCTGTCCAGACTTTTACAAAAAGCAAGAGTGGTGCACAACCTAGGTTGGCCAAAAGTTTTGAGTCTCTCTTTGCCAGCACTTTCCAAGTCACAGGGAATTTAAATATTCAATAAATAAGCATCTACCATTTATGTACTGCAGGAGATATAGGCTGTTAAGAGAAAATTAAAAGTACGTCTTATTTAATCCCATTTTTTTTTTTAATTGTGGAAAGTTTTTATACTACTCACTTTGGATTAATGGGACTCCCAAAATGCATGAAAATAAGATAGGTGAAATTTTTTTCCCCTAGGTTACATGGGTAAAGAGCTGAGATTTGAACCCAGATACTCTTTACTCCAAATTCTTATCTCTACATTGTAGAGTTCCAGCAGGAGACAAGTCATAAACATGCGTTTCTATACAAAAACCATATAGTGGAAAATAAAAGAGACATTATAGGTACAAAGTACTTTTCTAGGAATCATTTAGGGTTGGGGGCATCTTAAGAATTCCTAAAGGAGGCAATATTTTGTTAGCTGGCTTAGTATAAGGAACTTTCAGCAGAAGGGATTGTAGAAAGGGTTGCATTAACCAAGGTGGTCAGGTAGGAGTGGTGAGGAATGGTCTATAGTAATACAGAAGAGTCATTTTGACACTTAGACATTAGAAAGGAGTGCTGTGAAGTGAGGCTGGAAAGGAGGACTCAAGTACTAGAATGAGATATCTAGACAAGTGACCAGTGACATGATTAGATTTGTGCTTAAGGAAAGTAGTAAAAGGCAAAATATTGAGAAGGGAAAGGATGAGTACACAAGCCACCTTAGGATATTTCACTGTTCAAAATTCAAGGTGGTATCCATAAGGGAAGTCAAAATGAGAGCGCTATATCTTTCTGTAGTTTTGTAGAGAACAGAGAAGAATGTACTAGATGTCAGAAACTGACATTTTTGTTTTTTAAACGGGCCTGAGCTTGGGCTTTAAGGGTCTTTAATGCATTACATCAAAATAAACTAGGATTCCTTAGTAGTTAGGGGATCATTCAGCAAGCTTCAGGCATGTGAAGCTTATTGGAAGGAACCTTGCATCTGGAGGTAAAAGGCTTGGATTCAAAACCTGACTTACCTGCCCTGACCTTAATTTTTAAAAGCTTGATTAGCAAATTATTAAATTCTTCAATTTCTCTTGAATCTGGTCAATTTCATATATGTATTCTCTAAAAATAATCTCCCTGAGAATAACTCATGTTAACTAAAATAAGACCTCTTTGAAAGGAGGAATATAAGTAAGTATCCACTAATGCCTCAAAACATCTGTGATTTCAGCCATCCAGTTTCAAGTATCATTGTATCAGAGTGTGGACCCGGCTTAGGCTAAGAAGACTTGTGTTTGAATCCTATTCCACACTTAATAATTGTGTGACATTAGACAAACTTATTTGTAAAATGGGGGTATTTGCACAACCTACCTCACAGGGTTGTTGTGAGGAAAGTACTTTGTAAACCTTAAAATGTAATGTAAATGAGTTGTTATCCTTTTGGGTACTCCTTCCACACATACAGATCACGAGCCCCAGGTCTTTAGGAGCTGTTCTTGCCAAAAGGGCAATCACCATTTTGGCAAACCTGGAGAAAAGAATGCACTTAGGCTGTTATCAGACAACTAACACTGGTCTGAGACCCCAAAAAAAGAGGAAAAAAATCCTGTACCATAAGGTATTACAAGAGGACTTTGTGAAAGACTAAAATTTAGCTGCATAAAATTATATTAAATAATATATAAACATGCCGTAGGGAGTTTTAAGGTTCGGGTTTGGGGGGGTGGGGTTTGATGGGGTTAGTTTTGTTTTGGGGATTTGAGGTGTTTTTTTTTTGTTGTTTTTTTTTTTTTACATTTCCTACTTAATTTTTTTATTCATATTAGGATGACAATTTATCATATTAAGAGAACTAATCATCAAAAAATAGAACACTAGAACGCAAATTTGGTTTGCCCAATATGGGACAATTCTGGAAAACAACTTGTCTAGAACCAATGTAGCAGTTCTGTTACTGTTTTATAACTTAATGATATGCAAATAACAAATGTAGTTGCATGTCTAATTACCTTGAAGCTTTAAATCATTGAATTTGAACCAGGAAAAAAAAAAATGACCGATTTTTTTTTCCCCCACAGCCTAAAAGGTTTCTCCTTTGTTGACTACATTTCATTCTGTATAGAAGAAAATTTACAGGTCAAATCTGTAAAAGACAGCATTTGAATGTTGAGTAGGATCTTCATTAATTTCTATTGGATGACATTTGTGAGTGCCACATGATGTGTCAGGATCAAGGAATGCACTTTTTCATTACTGAGGGAAGGGTAACTACTGAATCATTTGACTGATTTTTTTTTTTTTTTCTTCAAAATCTGGAGGCTTTTATCATCTGGAAAAATAGTAATGGTTTGATTAGTTAAAACAGGTCACGGAAAAATTCCATTTTTATCCACTTTCTGGTGACTACTACAGGCCACAATTCAAGGACTTGAGCGGTGCATCTCCTGTGCATTTTTCCTTTAAGCCATTTCTGGAATTTTCCTTGGTTTGTCATTAGCTCATAGATTGTAGCTGCAGAAATACTATATTTGAAACATCTGCATCAAGCATTCAGATGACTTTGCATCAAGAGAAGCATTTAGCTATGACTCAGTTTTAAGCATCAAGCATGTAAACCTGGCCCTATAAAGTACAATAAAGAATGTTAAGATTTTTAAGGCCTGTAATTCTCATTTGTTCTTTAATCAACCTGTTTATTTGCTTATTTAAATTCTTTTGTTGAGATTTTGTGGATACAAGTGCTTGAAGGGAATTTGGTCCACTCAGGAATTTCATTTATAAGGTTTCCTGAGAGGTGTCATTCAGTTTCTATTTGAAGGCCTTCTGGGTTGGGGAACTCCCATTATTTCACTCAACTTTTTAGAAAGTTTCAAAGTGTTAAGAATTTTCTCCTATGGAGCCCAAATCTGCCCCCCAAAAGGAACAGTGGAAGTGTCCTAACTGAAAAGTTAATCTCATCTACTTCATATTTCCAAGTCAATTCCTTATTTTCAAAATATTCGGTGATTTATCCAAAGGTTGTAAGAAAAATGGGAGAGCCAGAATTTGAACCCAAATTGCTTATTTTATTAGTCTCTTCCAAATGTTACCCTACAATTTTTCAGACCAGTGTCTTGATTTAAGGTGGTTTTAATTTGCATTAACAAATCCGGCCAGATTTTCTTTTTCAATATCATCTCACTTGAGAATTTTTTGTGGCCAATCTAAATCAATCCTGTTGCATTTTTGGGTTAAAAGGAAAATGAATCATTTATTCAAAAGATAAAATTAGTTTCACTAAGGCTCACTTATATAGCTAAAAGTTTCCTATCTAGAGCTAGAGCAGTACCTGTAATCTTTTAATTTGGGATTATATAAAAAATGAGTGGTATTGTTGATCTCCAAGCTCATCATAAATCTATAGTAACATGACACCTGAGAAAGCTAAGGCAAGCAAATGATTCGTTAAGATGTGGAGGTGTTCAGAATTGAAAAAACCATTAGTACCACTATAGGATCTATTCTTTTTACTTTGGAAGACAGGATGATATAATATTCTAGCCTTGTGAACTTGAAAATGTTTAGCCTAGTTAAGAATCATTATTTAAAAGTGCTATTCTGGAAGAAGAACCCTTGGATTTGTTCTCCTTGGCCCTCAAGAGCAGGAGGACAAGTTTTAGAGTAGCAAAAACAATCATGAATTGTCAGGCAAAACAAATCTAAACAAACTTAAAAATAAGAGGTTACCTCCAGAGTACCTCCTTCCCTTAAATAGATTCGGAAAATGCTGGGTAACATAATTATAGTCAATGAACATTAAGCACCTACTGTGTGTTAGAGACTGATTTGTTGTTTCAGTCATGTGTGACTTCGTGATCCCATTTGGGGTTTTCTTGGCAAAGATAATTCAGCTTGTTTTATAGAAGAGGAACCTGAGGCAAATGGTTAAGTGACTTGCTTAGGGTCACAAACTAGCAAGGAAGATGAATTTTACTGTCTTTAGGTACTCCAGTACATATCTGCCAGGGGTTCCAAGGGGATCCCTATCCTCAAGAATCTTACAATCTAATGGAAGATGATACACAAAAAAACTACAGAGAGGAGAGGAAGGAATATGGTAGAGAAGTTAGGGGTACTAGAGTAATCGGACAAGAAATAAGTTCAGAGCTGAGCTCCCCCTTTAAATGGATTTGGAGTATGTCTTCACCCTTTAATTTCAGGGTCTGAGGATACTGATGATGATATCTTGCAGGATGATGGAGTTTCCCTAATATACTTCCTGAGGTGTGGTGGAAAAGTAGGGATATTCCAGACCAGTGCAACCAAGTTAGAAATAAGCAGTTTTAAACATATTGTAGATGCAATTATTGATGAGATGAATTAATTTTAATGGTTTGAAATCTCAGATGTATCCCTCAAATCCTGACACCTTGTTGTTCCATCAAAGTCAATGTCTGTCTTAGAAACAAAATGTTTTTTAAATACCACCTCTATTAGTAATTGATTTTCCTTAGTTTGTGTTATTTTAATAGATTCGTCAGATAAAGGAGTTGCTAAGGTAGCAAATGTAACAAAGCATAAGTAACTTTGCTGGTCTATGAATCAAAATTCTTGATGGTGTTGCCTAAAAAGGACGTTATTTTTACAAATAATTATGGTGCATATTTGGATTCGTTTTACTGAAGGTGTAATATAGCTATAGCTATACCACCTTTATGTAGTACATCTCTAAGGATACGGAGGGATATAAAGCAAAAGGCATGTTTTTGTTCAGTCTTTTCAGTTTTATCAGACTTTGTGACCCCATTTGGGATTTTCTTGACAAAAGATACTGCAGTGCTTTGCCATTTCCTTTTCCTGCTCACTTGACAGATGAGGCAAACAGGGTGAAGAGACTTGTCCAAGTGTCATACAACTAGTAAAGTGTCTGAGAGGCTGTATTTGAATATAGGAACATGAATCTTCCCAACTTCAGGCCCGATGTTTTATCCACTGTGCTGTTTAGCTGCCCAACCTGGTATTAAGGAAATTCATATTCTAAATCTAGCTCTATTACTATATTAATGTATTGCCTTGGACAAACTCTTCCCTTTCTCTCCATTTACATTAACTAATCTAAAATCAGTAGTTTAATCTCTTATGTTTATATGATGTTTTACAGTTTTATCTCATTTGATCCTAAAGAAAGACAGGGAAAGAATTATTGACTCTAGATTACATAGATGGTATCATAAGTGAGTATTTGATCCCAAAAGTATAACTTGGGAGTCAGGATTGAATTTAGTCACCAATTCTGTGGGGTTCAGTTTCCTCTGTAAAATAGTGAACTTAGTCATAATGATTTTTAAGGTCCCTTCCATCTAAATTTGTGTTACTTTTGTTCATTCAACAAATGTTAAGTTCATCTATTTAGGCATGCATTCTGTGTTTGTGGTCCATTAGGAAGGACTCTTGCAGTTAGAACAATCTAAAGTATCAAGTATCTATAACAAGTATCCAGCAACAATGGAAGTGGGTTCCTAGGAGTGGGAGGATGGTGGAACTACCTAGCTGTTTTATTAGTGAATTGACCTAGGTTAGAAACAGCAGGTCAAAGTTTCAGATTATAAAGGACACTGAACTTAAAGCCTGGGAGAAAAAGATCCAATCTCCAAAAAAGTAAGTAAAATATTTAGAGTCACCATTATATTACACTGAAAAATGAGTTAACTTTTTCAATTACATAGTTACTTTTAAGTCTTTAGACATCTTTGGGAGTTGCAAGTTCTGCTAAAAACAAAAGGCATCCTAGGGATACTTTTAGGTAATTAGACATAAGAAAACTCTGACTCTGGTAACATCAAAATCTTGTAATATTTGGTTTTTGAGGATTCCCTCCTTTATTAGCACTGGAGAGCACTCTTTATGCCCTGATGCTGTGTGTGTACGTGTGTGTATTTCCCCTCTTGAGGCAATTGGATTAAATGAATTGCCCAGGGTTACACAGCTAGGAAGTGTTAAATGTCTGTCCTCCTGACTTTGGGGCTGGTGTTTTATCCCCTGCTCCCCCTAGCTGCCCCTTATGCTATATATTTTCAGGATGTTTTTATGTGGATTTTTGAGTACTTACAAGTAGAGAGAACCCATTGATTGATAAGAGCCTGCTGAGAAGGTTGGCCCCTAGTGTCCAGAAATTTCAAACCACCAGGAGCTGAAAAGTTCATCTTCCAAAAGAACAATAATGCTGATATATATATATATATATATCTTTTTTTTTTTTTTTTTTTTTTGCAAAGTTGGCCAGAACCGTAACCGAAAATTTAGTATCAGCATTGTCACTAATCATGTTATGATCATGCTCTAGATTCCCAGGCTAGGTGACATAATTCAGACAGTTTACTCAGGATAAAGGACAGTCATGACAGTATGGGGAAAATGGGCCCAGATTGCATCTTGGACAGCAAGGGACATTCAGGAATGGTGGCTCAAGGCCAGGTGAAAATAGAAATGGAGAAGGTCTTGCCAAGCAGCATAAGGTTCAGTTATGGAGCAAGGCAGAAGGAAATCGTGTTCCTCTCCAAAATTTGTACCTTGTATTAAAGGCCTGATCAGTTATCTGGTTCCATTTACAGTTGATGGCAACTTCAAAGGCCACATAAAAAGTTAAGAACACTGTGATTCCAGAATATGGAATGTAAAGAATGTTGGCCATTTCCTGACAGAGAAGTGATGAACTCTATACTGGGAAAGCACTTTTTTTTTTTTTGACTTGGCCAATGTGTGGATTTGTTTTGCTTAATTATACCTATACCAATACCTTCTCCCAGCCCTCCCAACTCCCAGGGAGGGGAAGGCAAGGTTAATAGGAAGGAAAATTATAGATTTCATAGATTGTAGATACAAAACAAATAATTTAAAATCAAATAAATCAACAATTTTTAAAAGTGTGATGAATTTTGGCTCACTAAATTTAGTGCTTAACAATTAATAAGCACTTAGTAAATGTTGATCGATTGATTATAGAGTTCAGAACCTTTTGTGCTCATTTTGTAATCCCTGAAGAGTATAGATTACGTTCATAAAATTGGGTCAAAGGGGAATGCTTTTACTACTTATTAAGTAGTAAATTACTTATTAAGTCATTTTGTCATTTCTGAAGACATCCTCATTCTGTCCTCTCACCATCTCCAAATCCAGTGAGCCTTCTTTTGAAATGAAGAAAAACCTAAGCAAAACCAGTGGATATGAAGAATTCAATCCATTCTCTTTATAATCGACCACTTCAGTTTTATCCCTTACTAGGGAAGACACATACCTTCACTAACATTGTGTATGTCTTTTGCCCCTTTCAGATCTTAAGCAATGATTCTCATCTGTCATTCCTTTCTACACAACAGTAGCTCTCATAGCACTCTGTTTCCACAACAAACCTTTGAGGTAGGTGCCATTTTCACACTTGTGATCAGACCAATGTCACACAACTATTAATTTATGTGAACAAGATTGCAACTCGGGTCTCCTTGAATCTGTCAGCTCTATTCACTATGCTACTTAGTTGCCAGTAATGTTCCATTACATTTTAATCATAGTTTTTGTTTTTTAACTATTCCCCAAATTGATAAGTACCCACTTGTTTCCAGATTATTTCTATCACAAAGAATTAATTCTTGTGCTGAGAAAATCAAGATCATTGATTTTGCCTTGTTTTCTCATTTCATAGTTTTAAATATTCCTCCTGCCCTTCCTGATCTCCATGCTAGTTTCTGATGAAGAGATGACTCCGTTGCTCCCATTGTCATTCTCCATCTCTTTAATCTTCAGGCCACTCTGAAGTCTCCATAGTCCTTAAATGAATGAATGACAAATAAATACATAAACAAAGGGGAAGAAAAAAACCTCACTGGACTCCAGTATCCCCACAAAGTATGATCCTATAATTCTCCCTTTTACAACCAAATTCCTGTTAAAAGAAATTCTGCATTTGTTGGCTCTTTCTCACTTCTTCATCATTCAACTCAATGTTCTTTTCAGTTACTAGTAACCTCTTAATTAATAAATCTAAGACCTTCTCGATTCTTCACCTCTATCTCATCTGACCCTTGAACATCTTTTCTTGGTAATTCTCTCTTCTCCAACTTTTCTGACTTCTTCAGTCTCCTTTACTGATCATCATCCATGTCATATCCTCCAACTATAGATGGGTCCCAAGTCTATAGTATAGCCTTTTTTCCCTTTTGTGTTTGTCTCTGTCTCTCCTCATCAGTTTTTGTACCTTCAATTATTTTCTCTATGGGAAATTCCCCAAATTATATATTCTCTCTCCAGAGCTTTAGTTTCATATCATTAACTGCCTATTGAGCATTTCACATTGAATGTTCTTATAGACATCTCAAACTCAACAAGTAAAAAACAACTCACTAACTTTCCCCCACAAATTTGCTTCCCATCTCAGCCAGCTTTTCTATCAAGAGAAGCAAGATCCTTCCAGTAAAACAAGTTCACAATCTCAATATT
Organism: Sarcophilus harrisii; assembly: GCF_902635505.1. Taxonomy (NCBI): domain Eukaryota; kingdom Metazoa; phylum Chordata; class Mammalia; order Dasyuromorphia; family Dasyuridae; genus Sarcophilus; species Sarcophilus harrisii. The sequence continues at coordinate 361,045,921 of NC_045427.1, read as the reverse complement.
GTCTTTCATTTCTCAGATTCCCTCACCCCACATATCTAATCCATTGACCAACTTTGTCATTTCTATTTCTACAACATCTTATATACAGTCCCTTTTCTATTTGCACAGCTCCCCATTCTAATTTAGCCCCATATAACTTCTCACCTGAACTATTGCAGTAGCCTCCTAATTGCTATCCTTACCTGAAGTCCCTCCTACCTCCAATCCATCTCCACACTGAAAGTGATAGTCATCCCTCAACTCCTGTGACTCTCCTTACAAACTTGTAGCATCAAATATAAAATTCTTTCAAACAAAATTGCTTAATGGAGGAGACCTAATTATATTCTTTGTATATTGAAATTTTCATGTTTGTTGGTGTTTGTCAGAAAAACAAAATTTTTTTTTAAATTAAAGTTGTTCACATATTGCACACACAGCTATATAGATATATGTACACAAATATACAATATAAATTATATAAATCCATTGTAATAAATATATACAAATATAACCAAATGTATACATTCTCTACATGGCATTTAAAACTCTACAAGCCTGCCCCGCTCTCTATGGTCCAGCCAAAATGAACTTTTTACTTTTCCTCACATATTTCACTCCATTGGTTTTTGGACTTTTAGGGTTTCCCTCCATACTTAGAATTGTACTTTCTCCCTTACCTCCAACTCTTGGATTCTAAGATAACAGGATAAGTACTTCCTTCTGTGTAAGGCATTTCCCAGTCCTTATGTTGTATGTCAGATGTCTCTCCCATTAGAATTAGAAGCTCATTGAGGGCAGGAACTGCTTCACTTTTGGTTTTTCATGTCCAGTGCCTTCGAAGTGCGTGGCACTTACTTGACACTTATAAATGTTTGTTAATTAAGAATGATGTTAGGGACATATGAATATACTGTGCATCTTTGTGTCTTTAATTTTCTTGGGATATGTGTTCAGTAGAATATAATCCACTGTGGCAAAGGATTCTGATGTACTTCTGGGAGGAGATGGGATAGGAAAAAAATCACTGGATAAAGTTAGATGGCTTGGTTCATAACAGTTAAGAAACTATCCTACTGTTCTGTCCCATCTGTAACCTAGGACCTTTCAGTTCTACCTTCTTGTTCAATCTTGTCAGCATCTTCATGACCCCACTTAGGGTTTTCTTGGCTCAGGAAGTTTGCCATTTTCTTCTCCAGCTCATTTTACAGATGAGGAAACTGAGGCGAATAGTGTGAACTTAATTTTACCAGAATCATGCACTAGATTTGAACTCTGATCTCCCTTTTTCCCAGCTTTTTCTCTATCCTCTACCATCCTGCTGCCATTTTCTAAGCCTCACTTTATTCAAAAGTTAATTCTTTTATCAGAAGAATTCTGGTCAGTAATAAAGTTTTTAAACTATCAATTTTCCAATCTGGAAAGCTCATTAAAAAAAAAAAAAAAGAAAAAGCTTTATTGATATCTTTTGTTTTTATACCATTATCATTTACCCTTTACTTTTCTACCCCTATTACATTTTTCTCTGTATTGTACAGATATAGCAGCTTGATCCCAAAGTATATCATAACTCATTTCATCTCCACTATCTATCACATCTTTCCTAAAAGGAATTAAGACTAAGATGGGTCATTCTATTTAACCAGAGTTCCTCTGCCCTTTACTATTGTTATTTATATTGTTATCATCGTTTTTATTGTTCTGATTCTGCCTTTGATTCTGCATCAGTTATTCCTGAGTTTCTCTAAATTCCTCATTTGTCATTTCTTGCAATGCAGTTCCATTAGATTCACTCAGCACAATTTGTGCAGCTCTTTCTCAGTTGATAGACACTTATTTTGTTGCCAGTTTTGCCTACCACACAAGGTGCTACTATGAATCTATGAAGAGAAAAAAGGGAATAAGCATTTCTATAGTACTGTACTTATTATGTTACAGGCACGGTGCTAAGAGCTTTACAAATGTTCTCTAATTTGATCCTCACAACAACCCTGGAGATAGATATTCTTATAATTACCATTTTATAGGTAAGGAAACTGAGCTAATTAGAATTTAAATAATTTGTCCATAGTGTCACAGCTAGTAAGGGTAAATGGATAGATCTGAACTCAGGACTTCCTAACTCCAGGCCTAGCTCTCTCTACCCATTATATCACCTAGGTTCCCCTAACAATGAATATTTTCATATGTGTAGGATCTCTCTTTTTATCTTTGATCGCCTTGGTATATATCCCTTGCCCATTGTTAGCATACCACGTGTCTTTACATAAAAATTAAGAGACTAGAAGTAAGAGGTGCTGAAAGCAATAGATCTGTTTATATGGCTTATTAAAAGCCACATGGATCTCAATTGGAGTCACCCAAAGCAAGCAAGGCATAGACATAGAAAAGGCAGTCACCAGGGCATACTAATGATCCCTACTAAGGTCAGACCCATAAACACCTCCAATCTAGCACAGTCCCTATAGCCTTCTCAAAATGAACTCAATCCTACAAACTGACTTTTCTGTCACTGAGACAAGTTACATGCCTCCATAACAGAACTGAGAAAAAAGAAATAGGGAAGGAATCGGGGAACCTTAGGAAGGATGGTTTTCAAGCAATGGTGGGGAAAAAAATCCACAGTAGGACTTCTTACTCCATGCTTCAAAGTAACTAACATGTCATAGAAATGCAACAGATCCCAATGGCTTAGTGTAAAAACATAACTAGGGTTGCAGGTAAAGATAGAATTAGGATTGCTTTAGGTAGATACCTAGTGATTGGCATACTTTAAATATATATGTTTATTTTCTTTTTTTAATAGCCCCCCTTTTTTTTTTTTTCAAAACACATGCAAAGATAGTTTTCAACATTCACCCTTGTGTTCCAAATTTTTCTCTCTCTCCCTCCCCCTATCTCCCAGGCAACTAATCCAATATAGGTTAATCATGTCCAATTCTTCTAAATTTATCTCCACATTTATCATGGTATACTTTTTTTTTTAATAGCTTTTTATTGACAAAACATACATGGATAGTTTTTCAACATTGACCCTTGCAAAAACTTCTGTTCCAACTTTTCCCCTTCATCCTTTCCCCTAGATGGCAGGTAGTCCCATACATGTGAAATATGTTAAAGTATATGTTAAATACAATATATGTATACATATTTATACAGTTATTTTGCTACATAAGAAAAATCAGATTTAGAAAGAAGGTAAAAATAACCTGAGAAGAAAAACAAAAATACAAGCAAACACTAACAGAGTAAAAATGCTATGTTTGGTCCACACTCATTTCCCAGTGTTCTTTCTCTGGGTGTAGCTAATTCTCTTCATTACTGAACAATTGGAACTGATTTGGATCCTCTCATTGTTGAAGAGAGCCACATCCATCAGAATTGATCCTCATATATTATTGTTGTTGATGTGTATAATCTCGTAGTTCTGCTCATTTCACTGATCAATTCATGTAAGTCTCTCCAGGCCTTTCTGAAATCATCCTCTTGGTCGTTTCTTACAGAGCAATAATATTCCATAACATTCATATACCATAATTTACTCAGCCATTTTCCAATTGATGGGTATCCATTCAATTTCCAGTTTCTAACCACTACAAAGAAGGCTGCCACAAACATTTTTGCACATGTGGGTCCCTTTCCCACCTTTAAGCTCTCTTTGATATATAAGCCCAGTAGAAACACTGCTGGGTCAAAGGGTATGCACAGTTTGAAAACTCTTTGGACATAGTTTCAAACTGCTCTCCAGAATGGTTGGAGCCGTTCACAACTCTACCAATTAGTGTCCCAGTTTTCCCACATCTCCAACATTCATAATTATCTTTTCCTGTCATTTTAGTCAATCTGAGAGGTATGTAGTAGTATCTCAGAGTTGTCTTAATTCATGGCATACTTTTTAATAAATCCTGTTTTAAATTAGAAAGCATATACCCATGTCTACCCCATCCCGAAAAAACCCTCACCTAACCTTCCATCCCCACTATTTTGCCCCTTATTTCTTCTGTCTTTATAGGTAAACAAAATGGCTTCTGACATCCCATTACTCTCCAAAGTTACTAATGATCACTTAGTTGCCAAACTCAATGTTCTTTTCTTAATCCTCATTCTCCTTGACCTCTGCAGCCTTTGATACTGTTGATTCCTTTCTCTTTGATATTCTCTTCACACTAGATTTTCAAGACATCACTTTCTCCTGGTTCCCAGTCTACCTATATGACTACTTCTTTGGTTTTCTGGAATGTCACCCTCTTAACCACGTCTGGTCCTTTGGGGTTCTATCTATCCTAGGTCCTCTTCTCCCTCTAAACTACTTCACTTGGAGATCTCGTCAGCTCTCATGGATTTAATTTCTATCTCTATGCTGATGATCCTTAAATCTACTTACACTGCCCCAAACATTTGATCATCTGATCTCTAATCTATCTCCAGTTGCCTTTCAGAGTTCTTAAATTGGATCTCTCTCTCTCTTTCTCTTTCTCTCTCTCTCTCTCTCTCGCTCACTTTCTCTCCTTCCCTCCCTCCCTCTCTGTCTTTCTGTATTTCTTCCTCTTTTCCCTCCCTGCCTCTGTCTCTCCCTCCCTCCTTTCCTTTCTCTTTTTCCATTTCTCTCTCTCTCTCCCTGTCTCTCATCTCTCTACATATCTGTCTCTGCCTCTCTTTTTCACTCTCGCTCTCAGTCTCTTTCTTTCTCTCCGTCTCTTAACACTTCTCTCATGTATCCCCTCTTCTCTGACATTGCCATCTAGGCCAGGTCTTCATAACCTCAAACTTGTTTTATTGCAGTAACATGCTGCACACTTGGAACCTTTGTTCCCTTTTGAAGAATGATCTCTTTCACTTCTTTTAAGTCTTAATTAAGATCCTATCTTTTACTGGAACTCTTCTCCAACCCCTCTTAATTCCAGTGCCTTCTTGTTTATCCTGTCTAGAACTTGTTTTGTATATATTTGTTTGCATATTATCTGTCCCATTGGATTATAAGCTTTTGCCTTTTTTATCTCCCGAACTTACTTAGCACTGTGTCTGGCACACAATATTGAAATTTAATAAATATTGATTGATTGACAAATTATCTCTCCAAAGCTCCCCGCATTGAGCTCTCTGGAGTGAAACATATATAGCAAATTTTCCTTAGAGACAGTTAGGTCTCACCTAACTGTGGTACAGTGGTTAGAGTGTTGGACCTGGCATCAGGAAGATGAATTTAAATGCATCTTCACACACCAACTAGCTTGTATTCTTGGTACCTCACTTAACTTCTAGTCTCATTTATTCAATTATAAAATGAGATTTTTTTCAACAACAATACTATATGATGACCAGTTCTGATGGACCTGGCCATCCTCAGCAATGAGATCAACCAGATCATTTCCAATGGAGTAGTAATGAACTGAACCAGCTACGCCCAGAGAAAGAACTCTGGGTGATGACTAAAAACCATTACATTGAACTCCCAATCCCTATATTTATGCTCACCTGCATTTTTTATTTCCTTCACAAGCTAATTGTACAATATTTCAGAGTCTGATTCTTTTTGTACAGCAAAATAACGGTTTGGTCATGTATACTTATTGTGTATCTAATTTATATTTTAATATATTTAACATCTACTGGTCATCCTGCCATCTGGGGGAGGGGGTGGGGGGTAAGAGGTGAAAAATTGGAACAAGAGGTTTGGCAATTGTTAATGCTGTAAAGTTACCCATACATATATAACCTGTAAATAAAAGGCTATTAAATTAAAAATAAAATAAAATAAAATGAGATTTTTAATAGTATCCACCTCCCAAAGATGTTGTAATTAAAGTTATCAAATAAAATATTTGTAGATCATTTTAGCACATAGGGTTTATCTTGCCACACAGTAGGAATTTAACATGTGCTCACTTCTTTCTTTCCTATCAGGAAATTTACAATTTGATTGGATTGTCCATGCTCAAAAGAATGATACCGAAAACATGATACAAGGCAGAAAGTGATAAAAGGCAAAGGAAGGATTGTAAGGCTCAGAGGAAATTTTTTGTCCAAGATCATTCAGTTAATTGCATTGACCAGAATCCTGGTCTCCCTGTTGTTCTTTCTAGTATACAAGACTCTTCCACCTTGCAAAAAAAAGGGGGGAGGGGGGGGAATTGAAAGACTTAAGCTGAACATCTCTAGTTTTCCCCTTTATAACCAGTTACAGATACAGAAACTTTTATCTAAAATTCTATTCTATTTCCATAAAAGAAATGTGGACTATTAATACTTTTAGCCCCTAGTTCTCATTTTGTCTGGCTCACTTTTTTGCTATTTGAGGTTCTGACCTACAAAAGGACAGGCAGATGGTTTTATTCATTTTATGCATTCAGAAATGTTTCTTATTAACTTCTAGGGAAATAGTGAAGAAGTAACCCAGAAGAAACATAAGAGTTTTGGCAGGAAGCAATGAGACAAATTTGACAGATAAGATTAGATTTATTTTACTTAATAAAATTAGGGCAAAACTAGAACCAAAAAAGGGGGGGAGGGAGGAGTTTATAAGGAGACATATTTTGATTTATATTACAGTCCATCCTAATAATTACTTGTTATAATGCTCCCACATCAAGGAAGGGTAGTCATGATTAAGACCTTTCTTTACTTCTGCATTTCTGAGGAAGATGGTGAACTTCCTAGAGCAATTTTGGACATTTAAACCGAGGTTGGATTACCATTTCCTTTTTTAAAATTTATTTTTCAAATTAATAAGCATTTATTTTCTGTTCTTCAATATAAAAAGAAAGTAAAAGCCTTTCAATAAATATATAGATAGACAATACCAATTCCCACATTTTCCATGTCTAAAAATGCCTTACACTATCCATCACCTTAGGTAGGCTAAGTCCTCTGGTATCATAATTGATCACTGTATTGATTTGATTAGAGAGCTCAGGCCTTTCAAAGTTGTTTGCCTTTATAATATTTTTACTGTATAATTGTTCTCCTGGTTCTATTTACTTCATATTACACCTGTAAGAGTTTTCCCAAGTTTTTTTAAACTATTTCTTCTAGCAAAATATCATTCTATTTTATTCATATATCGTAACTTGTTCCATCATTCATTACTTAGTTAAGAAACACCCCCTTAGCCTCTGGTTCTTTGCTACTAGAAAAAGAACTACTATAAATATTTTATTACATTATTATTATATTTATATATATATATATAGGCCTAGGATTATTGCCAAGTCAAAGAATGTACATTTAGTGATTTTAGAGGGAGAGAACACTTGCCAATTGCTTTCCAGAATGGCTAGATGATTCATGGTTCTACCAGTTGAGACCTTTCCCCCCCATAGCTACTTCAGTCTTTGTCATTTTCCAATTTGATCATCTTTGCCAATCTCATGGGTATGAGGCGGCTAGCTAGAGTTTGTCATTTTCTTCTCCTGATCATGAGGCAAAAAGGGTTAAGTGAGTTGCCCACAGTCACACAAGAGCTAAATGTCTGAGGTCAAATTTGAACTCGGAAAGATTTAAGGTCCAGAATTCTATCCACAGGGCCACCTAGCTACCCTCATCATACTTTAGCACTAGATAACCTCAGTATATCTTCATAAAACCTACCCCAAAGCCTTCAGTTACTGTCCTTTATAACCAAAGGATACTTTAGAGGGCATCTAATTCAAACCCCTCCATAGCAGGGGAAAAGGAAATTCATAGACATTAATTCCCTTTCCTAAGATCATGTAGGTACTAAGTGTCATAGTCAAAACTCCATTCCAGCTTGTCTGCATTAACTGCTTGGAATATTCTTTTCCTTCCTGCCAAGTCTCTGATTTCCTGCAAGTGTCTGTTCAAGCACTACTTTATGCCAGTCTTTCCTTGTTCCTTTAACAGCTAGGACCTTCTCCTTGTGAGGTCACTTTGAATCTACTTTGTACATCTCATTTGTGTGTGCTTATGAACCCTTTTGAGAGCAGGGGCTATTTCTGGATCCCTAGTACCTAGCTTACCTGTAAGCCTGGCATATATTAAGCATTTAATAAATGCCTTGTGGATTGATTATTCAATCTGCCTTTTTAAATGCAGTGCTTTTTAATCTACTTAATTACTGATATAGATTTGTTCAGACTTCTTAGAGTGGTAGATGTTCTTTAGGAAGCAGATAGGACATATATGGAAAGTCGTGAATGTCAATCCTGTTCCTTGGCTGACTTCAGTGTTCTCCAGTCCTTTTTGTAGCAGTAGTACTGTAAGATTTGTGAAGTGTCTTACAAATATCTCATTTGATCTGAGAGGGAGGTTCTATTATCTTCCTTTTTTGTTATTATTGTTCACTTCCTTCAGCAGTGCCTAAGTCTAAGTGATCTAATTTGGATTTTACTGGGCATTGATACAGGAGTAGTTTGCCATTTCCTTCTCCTGCTCATTTTACACATGAAAACTGAGACAAACAGTTAAGTTACTTGCCCAGGGCCACACAGCTAAGAGTATGTATCTGAATTTGAATTTCACCGCAGGAGTGCTACCTAGACACCATCTCCATTTTATAGATGTGTAAACTGAGGGACTTTAGCATTACACAGTGAAGAAAACCTGGGGCTAAATCTGAACTGGATTCTTTCTGACTCCAAATTCAGCACTTAAAACCTAGTTAATTACTGTCTCAGTTTTTGGCATTCTTGCACCCACTCAAGTAGATGCTTCAGCCTAGGAACTTGGAGTAGTGTATACCAAACTAACTTGGAGCAGTTAAGACCTACTCTGCAGCCTGGCTGTGGGAACTTACACTGATAGCTGAAATTCTCCTGAAGCTTGTGTCATCTGTAAAAGGAGAATAAAGCTTCTACAGTGATCCCTAAGTGAAAAACTTTACTGCAGCATCTTGAGAGTATGTATAATCCAGGTGAGACTGTCCAGTAGATAAAGCACTCTCCTCTAAATCTTATGAAATAAGATCCAGAGAGGGAATTTCCAACTATTTTATCATCTTTACTTTTCAGATAAGGAATCTGAAGAAAAGAAGTGATAAAACCAGTCTAGAGCCACACAGTGGAATGTAAGAAAGACTAAATTTCCAAAAGATTTGTGGTCAAGTCTCAGCTCTGTCACTGACTAGCTGAGTTTCAAGAAGTCATTTCATTGCCTTTAAACACCAGGCTTTATTTTAATTCCCAAGGTGGTACAAAGGAAGGACTTGTCAAATGCAAAATGCTCTAAAAAAAATGCAAGAAAATTGCTCTGATGAGAGAAATGTCCCTCCACTTCCCATCCTTTTCTTGAGTTATAGGGGTAGAATATCCCTTGTTTCATGTAGTCATATCCAGCTGATATGATTAGCTTGCTGAATGATTTCCTCTCTTTAAAAAAAAAAAAATTAATTCCTTGTTAAATGTAAGGGATATTTCTCTGGGCTTAAGAGCAGGTAGGAATATATTTAGCAATATATCATTTCTCATCTTTGAATGGTCCCCTAAATCCAACAGAGCAGCTCTCTGCAGAAGTCAACAAGTATCTAATTGTTTGTTAAATGACCATATTGGATACTACCTCCTTCCTATATTATAAAAAGTAAAAGGAAGACAAAAAATCCAACTGGTCCCAAATAAATAATGAAACATAACTCATTCCCTTAAGGAGAGACTCAGGAGGCAGGGTGTTGTAATGCCTTGTTAGATACAGTCTCAGCATCATTGTTTTTGTTTAACTATTTTGTTATAAAAGAGGGTTGAATAGAGAGTTTGGGGTTGGAAATGTGATGGCATGTATATCAAGAATTCACTGATGTTAAAAAAAAAAAAAGGCATCAATAAATTTTTTTTGTTGATTTAAAAAAAATTTTTTATTGAGTCTGTACAATAATTACAGAATATCTTACAAAGATATTATCTTGTATACATGAACTGTAGGTGACACATTTCACATTCAGGGTGAACCTCAGTGGCAGTTTAAAAATGGCCACAATACTCTTCTCTATCTTCTAACAAACAAATATTTGGGTCCAGAAATGAAGGTTACCTGTGTAATAGAAATGCAAAATGCTCTTAATTACATTTTCTTAAAATACAATGTAGAAAGGACCCAATCCCTGAATTCCCTAAACCTGCCCAGGGTCCCCTGCATCAGATACCATTTCCTTGTTTCCCAGGAAACACTATGGCCAATGGCTCCATTCACTATTTTCAGCAGCACATTCCCCATTATCAAAATATTTGCATTAACAAGGTTTAGATCCTCAAAAATGAGAATACCATTCTAATGGCAATAAATACAAAGATTCCCAGAGTCTACATTTGATACTATGTGTTCCTCAATATGCCAAAAACACATTTGCCTAAGTCATAGAAGGCTATGGCTTGAAATCTAAAATGTGCAGCAAAGGGGTGGGCAACGGGAGAGTATGGTGCTGCTGTCTGACTCCATTAGTACTCTCTGTCCTGAGTTTAACATGATAAAAATCTTAGCTGACTTAATTATCTATAAAATGCCATAATCAGACTTTCTGTTACTGAGGAAAAGTGACAAAAGTACTAGGCAGTGATGCACAGGGGCTTCTCTGTACTCCCAGCAGCAGTTCTACTCCTGAATAAAATGATTGCTCACTCAGAACTATGGAGATGTTTCTTAACCTGGAGAGCCAAGACTAATTCTCTGAGATAGGAAGATTGGGAGAACAAGAAGCCAACAACATCCTTTGACTACAGATTGACTGGGAAAGACCACGGGGATTACCAATTCTATTATAATGAGGGAAACTGCATCCCAAGGAAAAAGTCATTTGCCCAAAGTCGCACAGGAAAAAAGATGACATTCAAAGTCAGGCCTGACCCCAAATCCTTTGATCACATGAAAACTCACTGAATCTACTAAGCCTCAGAAAAATCAAATAGGCCAAATAAAAAAAAAAAAAAGAAAATGTGACCAAGCCCAAGGACAAACAGCTTCCAAGTTATTCAAAAGCACTATAGATTTGACCCCTTGAAACAAAGGGCTGGGTTGATTAAAATCCAGGAAAATCTGTCAGAAAGTTGGCATTGGGAGGATGACCCCCAGCGGGCCCTCAGATACAAGGGGCCAGAACAAAGACTGGCCACCTTCCCAAGATGCGTTTCCAAGGAGGGTCTGTGTCACCAGGGGGCGATACCCAGGCCAAGTCAGATGAAACAGCTTAGAATTTGTTTGCACGGTATTCTACGAGGGTGGGCATTTACAAAAATATGACGGCCAAGTCCAGGTCTGTGGGAAGAAGGGCACGGAAAAGTCAGCAGGAGACATCCTGGGGCTGGGGGCAAATCCTTACAAGCTGGAAGGCTGAGGGAGGGCTGCCTCACACTCTGTCATCACTTCCTCTGACCTCATGTACATGAGGAAGATGGTGACGGTGGCAAAGGTAGCTGCGTTGACCGGGAAGGCCCGCAGCAGGGTGGATGTGAGCCCCCGGGTGAACACCCGCCAGCCTTCCACCTGATAACTCTTGCGCACACAGTCGAGGATGCCGCTGTACTGCTGCATGCCCCGCACGCCATCAGCCTGTATTCGAGACTTAATCACGTCCATGGGGTAGGTGGAGAGCCAGGACACAATGCCCGACATGCCGCCCGCCAGCAGCAGCTTGGGCACCACAAAGCTGTCCTCGGGCTCGCAGCCCAGGGAGCGTGTAAGGCAGTCGTAGGTCAGGAAGTAGAAGCCGAAGCTGGGCGTCTCCCGGATCAGGGTGGACACCATGCCTTTGTTGATGCCACGCAGGCCCTCCTGCTGGTAGATCTTCACCAGGCAGTCCAGGGAGTTTTTGTAGGTCCTGGTCTTCAGTTTGTACTCGCCTGTGCCTTGGAGCTGCATCCGTGTCTTGGCCAGCTCCATGGGGCAGCAGATCACGCACTGGATGGCTCCCGCCGCTGAGCCAGCCAGAAACTGGTTCGTGGGTGTGTCCTTCCCCAGGGCTCGGATCGTGTTGCCTTGGACCCCAAACACAAGGGCGTTGATAAAGGTCAGGCCCATCATGGGGGACCCAATCCCTTTATACAAGCCAAATACCTATGAACAAAAGAGAAGAGGGGGGGAAAAATCAATGGGGGGGAAAGGGGGGGGGGGGGTGCACTAACTCAGTGTTAGTAGAATTCAGGTTGCTCTCTATAGCCATGAATATACAAAAGGCAAAAACAGTGTCCCTCTAATGCTCACGACACAGATCGCATCAAATTACGTTACTATTAGAGGCAAGCTGTATCTAAAGGACCAGCCATGTTTCCAAAATGTGGCTAACAGAGTGGCACTGTATTAGGACCTCTGGATTAAAAGAGACAGAGATATAAATTCTAGCTTTACAACTTCCTAAGTGACAGAGCAAGCAGCCCAGCCTCTTTGGTACTGTCTATGTAGAAAACGATCCCACCAGAGGAGGTAGACACAGGGGGAAGACTTGTGGGACACATGGCTCTTATTCTGAAATATCTGTAGGGCTGACTGGAAGAGGGGTGAGGCTGTGACCCGGCGCAAGGCAATTCAACTCTGCTTCCACTTCCTCATCTATTAAAAGGGGGACCATAATAAATCCCTACTTCCGGTGAGGATCAAATGAGATAATCATTATAAAGCGATTAGCACTTTGCCTGGCATATAGTAAGTGCTATATGAATGTCAGTCATTGTTGTTGTTATTTCAGAAACTTAAAAGCCAGGAATGATGAGGAGGTACTACCTTTCCTATAGCACTAACCACCCAGGAGGCAGTCAATATAACAATTGTTGAGTGAGTTCTGTCTCTATTCCTAGGCTTCTCCCATGCACTTTCCTCATTTGTTTCTCAAAATCCACGACTTTCTTTAAGGCTCACCTGAGGTTAGTGCCACCCCTTCCACAAAGCTTCAGCTGCAGACTAGTGCAAATCTGTCTCTCCAAATTACCTGGTATCTACTTATCTATGTAAACATCCTATCTTCCATTAAAATTTAAGCCCAAGCCTTCTACCCTACAGATAAGTGTTAAAATAAGTGTCCCACTCAAGATTCAATTCTGTTGTTTAGTTTTTTTCAGTCACATGTGACTCTAGCAAAGATACTGGAGTGATTTGCCATTTCCTTCTTCAGTTCATTTTACAGATGAGGAAACTGGAGCAAACAAGGTTAAGTGAGTCACACAGCTAGTAAATGGGACCATAATCCAGTGATTTTGCTTCTAAATCAGATATCAATTCTTAGATTACCTAATTTCTGAGGACTATTGTAAAAGTGTCCACAATTAACCACAAAGGACTGAAGAAATATGAATTACTATTACTTACACTTTCTTGCTTGATAATGGACTGAAAGCAGTGAAAAGTCCCTCGGTAGAGAGGTTTCTCTACACTCTGAACCTGGAGGCGAACCTAGAACAAAAATTCATAGTGAAAAAATTTGACAAGCCCAAGGAAACCCACAGTTTATTTATCCTCAGTACTTAACATCTACAGCAGCACTAGGTGGATTATTTTATTTAAAGAGTGTTGGTGGGGTAATGGAGGGATGCACAAAACACTTCATGGGGCTTGAATAAGAAGGGAGTAAATAAGAATGCACTTGGTGGTGAAAGCACAGCCCTTCCTTTATATCTGTGGCTCTGGTTGGGGCTTGGAGTGGGAGTATGTGATTACCCCTATAAGAGTCCAAAATCAGGTCCTGAAGGGTTCACAGAAACCCTCATGTTCTCTACTGAGGTACTAGATGCTTGGGCCCCAGTTAAAGGGTTCCCATTAAGTCATCAGAGAGACCTAGGACAATATCTGCCTCTCAAGTTTATTTACTGTCTTCATTACAAGGACTAAAATGATGCTTTCCCCCCACCCCTATTTTTAAAGAGAGGGGTGGAGGTTAGAAAGTTAATTTAGCACAATTTCTCTTTCTTCTATGCTCAGTTTGGTTGAGTCAGGAACCCTTAAAATAGACATCAGACTCTCAACCCAGCTAAAATAAACTTTTATTATTTTTAAGGAGAGCAGTTTCAGGTCCAGACCACATTCCATACTGTCCAATCAGCAAGTAGCTCTTTCCTATAAGGAGGGCAGGATCCTTGGGGCTTTAGACTAAAGCTATCAACTGGGGTGTGAGGAGGAGGTTCCTCCACAGACAATACAATTCTTATAACCCTGGGGCTTATCTTTACTCCTGATAATATGTTTTTAGTTGCAGAGATAGGGATTTCCCCTAAGCTTTATTTGTATGTGACTGAAGTAGAGAATACTCAGCCTTCAACCTAAGCTTCAATTATTGTGCTTCTTACCCTCAGTTTCCTACTTTGTAAAATGAGTTAAGACCCCAGCTCTAAATCCTGTCATCCTTACTGGGTTAATTGTTTGTTTTTAACATTCCTTTAATTTTCTCTGACAAGGTCTTTTCCTGACATTAAAAACTGAAGAGCAGACATTAGCTCTTCGTTCTGAAATCAGTAAGGGAAGGCCATCTATCCTATCTTCCCTGGAAGGACTAGAAGATACAATAAGTCCTTAGCCAGGGGAAGGATGGGTCCTTTAACCTGAACCTTTGGGGCTAAGAACCCCAAAGAAAATTAGAACCTCAAAATGGAAATTCTCCTAACTCTACTTTTTAGGGTAGACACTAGTGGGGGGGTGGGGGGCAGGGGAATGAGAATGAATTTTTTTTAAATGCTTTTTTTTAACCTTAACACCTCCCTGATTCCCCAAAGTACCTCAGCAGGTTAATACCTCCATGAAAAAAGTATGACTGCACACAGGGATAATGTCCAGAGGAAATGCCCACCTGGGTCATACCAAACATCAAATAACAAAGGTTAGATTCTCTGAAAATGAGTGGTCCAAATGCATCTTAAGAAAGGATCACTCTGAGCTGCATGGCTCAAATTTTAAAAATAAAATAAAAGAGCTGGGTTTTACTTATATGTTGGTTTTGAAACACAACGGGATTTTCTGTGGGGTGCTTTCTGCCCCTAACATTTAGAAAGTTATTTTAATTAAACTCCTGTGAACGAGAACATGCTGTTCTGTTCCTTCTTAGAGAGAAGGCTTAGAAACACCACGGGATGGAGGCTCCCAAGCCTTGATCATTCTCAAATCAGAACCTGATGACAGGCAGACTGACAGTTCAAGCTGGCTTTAAAATTGGGTAGAAAAACCTCAGCTCGGTGAAACAAACTAGCCTTTCTCTAGAAAGCAGCCTTCAGTTTCATTCCTCCCATCCCCACATTCCCTCCACTCCAAATGATCCCCTTCTTCCAGTTCCTAATGAATCCTACTTATGCTCATCCCAGTTCTGGACAGGAGGGAAAAATAGGAAAAACAAACCTCAAGCATCAGAGGAAATAAGAGTTTAAGCCCTCTGAATAACGGGTGCACGGAAGGCAGATCTAGTTGTACTGGTGGCGATAGTGCTGCTAATTCCCCAGGAATTATAATTTTTTTTTTTTTTTTTTTTTTTTAAGGGAGAAGCCACGGAAAACTGGGCTGGTAGGTGGGTTTCTAGCCGGGCTGGGATCCTCTCCCTACCCACAACCCTCCACCCACAATCACTAGTCAGGGCTTGGGGGTGCCGGGAAGAAAGACTCCAGGGGGTTCTAGGTCCATTCTCGGCATGAATCAAACATTCTGGGAGAAATTCAGACTGAGAGAAACAGAAGGTTCACCTGGTCTGTACTTACTAGGTAACTCTCCAGTGATGAGGCTTATCTCTCATCTACAACAAAGTAACACTTTTGCTGTTATAATGAAGACAGCCCTGGGCTCAGAAAGTAAAGGCAGTTAAAAAGCAACAGAACAAATTTTTCAACATCACATCAAACACACAGGGGTGGGGAGGGAAGGGGGGAAGTGAGTGGGAAGCAGGGGTGGGGTAGACCCCAGACCCAATCTTTTATCCTAGAATGAGAAAATCCACGGTCCCCCTCAGGTAGTTAGGCCCTGGACCCCCTAGGGGTACGGGGGGAGGGAGGGGAAGACCCAAGCCAAACTCTCCACATCCCCAAAAGGTGTATTTTAAATATTTGTTTACAGATTAGACATCAGGTGATTGGGAGAGAAACACAAAATTTAATTAAGCCTACCTAGGCCCAGGATTAGCTGGGAGAACACAATTGTGGATCCAGGAAACTGGCTTCAAATTCAGACTCTAATATTAAGGATCAAAACATTTAATATTTTAATTCCCTGATATCTAAAACTAAGAGGCCGAAAAAAGTGACCTCTAAATTCTCTTCCAGCCCTAAATGGCTACGATCTGTGCTCTTGTGAGCCAAAGGTGAAGATAATGCTCTATTATTTTCACTAGATAGTTAATGACTATTACTAGAGACCCAAGACTTAACCTACAAGTAAAAAGGAGGTATATTTTGACCTAGGTTCAGACTCAGAGCTTGGCCAAGTCAATTCACCTCTATAAGTCTCAGTTTCCTCATCTGTAAAATGGGAGTGGCAACACTTACACTATCTACTTCATGGGGGTCTTTGGGGAGCAAATCACTTAGTAAGCCTTAAAAACTTATTTGAAATGAGTTAGTACATTGGTGGAAATAAATTATCCAGGAAAAAAAGTGGGGCAACTTTATTAGCATCCCAATTTATTGAGGAACCCAGTTTTATCAGGCTTTAGGAGCTAGTTACAGGTCTCCCCCCAGAAGCTTCCTATAACTATCCTTTATAATAAAAAACAGGAAAATTCCCATTACTTAAAGGGAAAATTCATATTGAATGACTCTTTAAAATGGGAGTTGAAGAAATGGTTTCCTTCCATCCAGAAATTCCTAATACCCCACTGTGAGTAACAAGTTGCCTGATTTAGTCTGAAAGGATGCTACAAAGCAATGGAAGATTATTTGAGGAGACCTAGGACAAATAAATACTGCGACTCCTTTCTCTGTAAGGACCTCATGTAATCAAAGTAATAGTTGTAATTTAAAAAAAAAAATCCCCAAGACTCGAAAATGAATTGCAGCAACAAAATATCCCATTTAGCAATCAAAAAATGCTAGAGAGCCTGCAAGTTCAAAACCTAGTTCTAACACTAAGCCTCGGTTTCCTATTCTGTAAAATGAGAATAATATTTGTAATATTTGTACTATTTATCAGGTAAGGAAGGATGTTGTGGACTAAGAAGAAATCATTTTGTAAAGCTTTAAGCAAAAGAAAAGTAAAAATTCCCTTTTCTCCTCCTCCACAGGAGAAGGGCTAGGACTGTGGGACATTTCCTCCTTTCTAGCAGCAATCTGGGAGTCAAAACTAATGCTAATTCAGGATTAGAAATAAACAATTTACACTTCATTCCAGGCTATGCAGGTATGCTTTTATAAAGTGAATCTGAATTTATGTAACAGGATGAATACGGAGCTGTCTCTAGGCTAGGTTAAAGTATTCCCCTGGGGTCTTTTGGGAAACACCTCACTTCCATACATTTAATACTGGATCTGACTTGCAAAAAAGTTTCAGAAATAATGATTACCTAATACCTGGTAGGCCTTGGGCCAAAATTAGGAAATACAACATATTTTTAAGCCAAACAAACAAACAAAAAAAATCCCCAAACATCTTATGCTTTAGTTTCTTATTAGTTTGGCAAAAATGAAGCCAGGAATTCTTAGTTTTAGCTTGTAACTATTTGACACATTTTCTTCCTTTCCCTAACGCACTTGGCTCCCCCCAAGTGGGTAGTGCTGGGTAGGGGAGGGAGGGATTGACACAGTCAGGCAATAAAAGAGATATGGAATTACACTTTAAGGTTTTATTATTTTCCCCAAAGTTTTTCTTGGATACCAGACTGGTCAGATATGGGGGGCTCAGCCAAATCAGAGAGTAACCCATTTAAGCATTTAGACTCCCCTTCTTCCCAAGAACAAAAATAAAACTTGGCTGAAACTGCATTTACAGGTTTTTATCTTTCTGAAAAGTGCATCAAAGAAAGTCTTGTGGCCTTGGAGAGGTTCCTGGGAAACATCAAAGCTCTTTTAGAAAGGCCTTAAATAGGAACTGATCAAGTCAGTCAGTTCTTCCCAAAAGGCACAGGTCAGAACTCTTTCCAGCAACATACATTCAAGTTTTTCAAAGTATCTAGGACCTCAGAACTATTTAAAATGAGAATTTATAAATGACTTGCTCCTAAGTTTTAGGTTTAACATCTGAATAAAATGGTTTCTCCAGGTATACACTTGATACCTCTCAGAAGATACCCAGAAAGCACTTTTCATGCACTTCGAGTAAAAATGGGGAAAAAAAAAAAAAAAAGCTAGAAAAATTCCCCTGAAATGTTGTCCCCCTCTTTCCCAGTTCCTTTTTTCAGTGGGGCTTTTTCTTCTATGCAAATTCATTTTATAATTAAACCTGTGGAAAAAAACCTCACCTTGACAGTGTCAAAGGGATGTCCCACCAGCACACCTGCAGCACCTATGAGGATTATAAAAAATTTGGAACAGTCATGTGGGCAGACATGTAATAACTCTCCACACTCCCACATTTCCAATTCCCAAGGTTGATAATCAAATGAGGATGGTGGAAGGAAAGAATCTTTAGTTAACTATAATTGGTAGACGTGGGATTGAGTCCAGTTGTGTCCCTCATTTTTTTTTGTTGGGGGCTTTTAGAAAAATATTAGAGTTCTGTGCCATTTCCTTCTTCGGGTCATTTTATACAGACAAGGAAACTGGGGCAAACCTGGGTCCAAGAGTCCTGCCGACTCCAAGCCCAGCTCTCTATGCACTTGGCTGCCCCAAAGGGGAGAGTTATGAAGAACCCTGAAGATGAAACTAGAAATTTTCCCAGCTGCACCAATCAATTGTCAACCCTTATCTTTTCTACTTGCCCCAACTCTTTCCCATCAAAAGATGCACTGGAAAGACCACAGGGTCTGAAATCAGGGGTGGGAGTTGTTCAGTTGCCCGAGGTCCCATTCAAGCACAGCCTTTCCCCCCTTAACCCAGACTTCTCTGCCCAGGAACGCTATCTGTCAAATTCCTACTCATCCTTTAAAGATGAACTCCATGCTTTCTCCCGAAGCTCAGAGGCAGCTAAATTGCCTGGTGAATAGTGTGCTGGGTCTGGAGTCACAAAGTTCAAATCCAGAATCAGACATTTATTAACTGTGTAACCCTGGATAATTCATTTAATTTGTCTGCCTCAGTTTCTTCAACTACAAAATGAGGATAATAAAATGCATCCACCTTACAGATGTTGGGAAGATCACTCAAAAAATTTATAAAATACTTAGCAGTGTCTAGCACAAAGTGCTATATAATTGCTCATTCCCTTCTCCCTCAAAAGGCCTGCTCTCATGATCCCTCCAGACTTTTCCTCACTTCCCTGCAGCTTCAAATAACATTTAGTTTTATATACCCATATATACTGTATCTATGTTTGTCAACCTCACCCCTAGACTATAAAGGGCAAGAACTTACACGGGGCATCTCCTCCAACATTTCATTCTTCCTCCCCCCCTAATTAGTTTATTTTTTTCAGTTACATGCAAAACAATTTTTAAAGATTTTTTTTTAAATTTTCATGTGAGTTTCATCCACATCCAGAGAGAGAACAATGGAGACTGAATGTAGATCACAGCATAGTATTTTCACCTTTTGTTATTATTTGCTTTTTTTCCCCCCTTTCTTGTGGTTCCCCCCCCCTTTTTTTTTCTTTTCTTTCTTTCTTTTTTTTTGCTGAGGCAATTGGGGTTAAGTGACTTGCCCAGGATCACACAGCTAGGAAGTGTTAAGTATCAGAGGTAAGATTCAAACTTGGGTCTTCTGACTTCAGGGCTGGTGCTCTATCCACTGCCACCTAGCTGCCAGATTTTTCTTGCACATCATGATGAATATGGAAATGTTTACAAAAATATATATTGGATTGCTTGCTGCTGAGGGGGAGAGGGAAAAATTTGGATCAAAGTTTTGCAAAAGTCATGCTGAAAACATTCTTTGCATGTATTTTGAAAAATAAAATACTATTTTAAAAATTCCCAAAACTTTTGAATTCCAGATTCTCTCTCTTCCTTTCTCCTCACCTCCCCCACATTGAGAAGGCACATGTGAAGTTATGCAAAACATTTCCATAAAAGTCATGTTGCAAAAGAAAACAAAGATATCCTACCCCCTGAAAAAAAAAAAACCCTCAAGAAAAATAAAGTTAAAAAAAAAAGCATGTTTCAATCTGTATTCAGACATAATCAGTTCTTTCTCTGGGTATAGATAGCTTTTTTCATCTAAAATCCTTCAGAGTTGTTTCAGATCATTGTATTGCTGAGAATAGCAAAGTTATTATTCACAGCTGATCATCCCACAACACTGCTAATACTGTGTACACAGTACATTCACTTGGCACAACATTTTATTTCATTGCTAAACAGTCAATACATATTTGCTGATTGTGGGGCTATCTTTAGGAAAGGTCTCTGGAGTCAGGATTATAAGGTTAATTTTTAAGGTAGAAAAGTAAAATACACATCTGAGGGACAAAAAAAGGAGTTCAATTTGAATGGCCATAAAGTAGCTATTATGTGACTCTTGTCCATTTCTAAAAATAAAATTCATCCTCAGAAGACAAAGATTTGTTAGGACAGGGGGTGTTCAAAGCATGTTATCAAAGCACCTGAATTTCCCAAAGAGGAGCTTCTGAAATGCTGTAAGCAATCGTGACCAACTTCCAAGGGGACCTATGGCTTTGAGGGGAATGACCCTCATTACTTTGGAAGAAAAACCCATATCTTAAGTTCCATACTGTCAAAGAGATAAGGAACCCATAAAAGTACTATAATGATCAAATTCTTGTCTACTGAAGAAAAACAAAGTATCAGTTATTATAACAAATATTATAAAAGGGTCTGTCTGTTCAGAGCAGTGAAGTTCCCTCGCAACCCCGCTCACCATGATTGCTGACTTAAGTATATAATTTCACACATAAATTCATTTTTATAATTCCTTATACTGCAAGGGGAAGGGGATGCTTTAGAAATTATGTTGATGATCTCATTCAAGCTTAAAATAGAAGTCAGACAGTCATAAAGTATCCAGATACAATTGATCAACAATTAAACTTAAGGTCAACAACTTCTAGTTGTTGGTGAGTGAGCCATAAATCCAGGCCTATTTATTCTATTTAGTAGACTGTGATTCTTCTACCCATGATTTGTCAATAAACCAATATATATTTGTTAAGAGCCTACTGTGTACCTACTATATATCAATTTCTCTTTCTTTCTCCTCTTTCCCCCCATTCTCTCTCTACATATACACAGATATATTCATACAGACACAGAGTTTCCAGCAAATGCCTTCTCTACCTCCCCTTTGAAGGAGATTCTAGACACCCTTCAAGTTTCAATTTATATTCCACCACCCATTCCTCACGCTCTTAATATCTATACAACTCTAGCACCCAATGGTCACAGGGAATCAACAAATATTTTCCAAATACTGTGCTAACTACTAGGAATACAAAGAAAGCCAAAAATATTGCTCAAGAGACTCATCTTCTGATGAAGGACACAATAACTGTACATTCAATTTTAGTTGGGACCCGAAGGTCAAAGTAAAGCTTGTGGGACAGTCTGGGAAAAGATGGATCAGGAAAGAACAATAGGAAAGCCTCAATCACTGGATTTTAGAGTATTTGGAATGGGACAGAGTAAGGTGTAAGAAGTCAAGAAGGGGAGGAAGGGGACAGATTATGAAGGTCTATAAAAGCCTAACAAAGTTTTATATTTCATTCTGGAGATGATAGGAGAGACAATTAGAATTTATTGAATGGGAGGGGGCATGCATTTTTGAGAGCTGAATGGAAACTGATTAGAATGGGAAGACACCAGATGCAGGTAGAGCAATTAGGATTTGATTGTGATAGTCCAGGTATTATAACAACAACTAGCATTTATGTGTATTAAGATTTGCCAAGCAGTTTATGCAAATATTTTCATTTAAGGTGATTTGTCCAGGGTCACACAAACATCTGAGGCTAGATTTGAACTCAGGTTTAGGTACAAGAAAATGAACATGTGTACCAGTGTAAAGGCAGAATCAATGGAAAGCAGGGGGTGTATATATACTAGTATATATTACTAGCATAAATACTAAAGGTATTTTTTATTGTTATTCAGTCATGTCCAACTCTTCATGACCTCATGGACCATAGGACTCCAATACTGTTCATGGGATTTTCTTGACAAAGACACTGGAATGGTTTGCAATTTCCTTCTCCGTAGATTATGGCAAACGGGGTTAAGTGAATTACCCAGGACTCAAGTCTTCCTAACCCTAACCCCAGCTCTCTATCCATTGAGTAACTTATCTTCTATACTACAGATATTACAAAGCTAGAAATAACTGAATTTGTCAGTTGATTTGACTGGCTATGGGGTGAAAATGAGAAGTTGAAAAAAAAATCCACTGAAGAAATCAATTCCTTAAACACAATTGACCAAATGCAAAAAAAAAAAAAAAAAAAAAAAAAATCCACTGAATAAAATGATCCAGAGGTTGTGAGGCTGGATGATTGGGAGAGGAGCCTTCAAAAGTAACAGTGAGGTCAGGAAAGAAGGAAGACTGTGGGGCAGGGTGACAATGAGTTGTTTGGGATATTAGTACATTTAGTTTTCTACCTATAAAGCTCCAGACATGAAATTTTTCACAAGATGCTTGTTATAGAATAACAAAACACTGACAGTCAGAACTGGAAGAGGCCTTGACATCCCACCTAGTCCAGGAGTCAGCAAGCTCCAGCCTGCCTGGGGGGCCAAATCTTTCTGTAAGCTGGTTTGTTATCATATGCAGGCCCTACAAAATCAGTGGTGGGTGGGGGTTTGGGAGGATGGCCAGAAGTTTATTCTAATCCAAAACTCTTTTTCACTGGATAATTGTGGAGAAGTAACCTAACTTGTGACTGGAGTAGCCAGCAGGGCTTAGCAAGGTTAATTTTCACCTCAGAAACTTACTAGTTGTGAGATCCTACCAAGTCATATCACCTATTTGCCTCAGTTTCTTTATCTGTAAAAATGTTCATCAGAACACCACCTACCTTGCAGTTATTTCGGTAAAATGAGTGATTTGTAAAGCACTTGGCACAGTGACTGGCAAATAGTAGGCACTATAGAAATGTCTGCTATAACTATTATTACAGACTAGTCACTATGATGTGAACTATCTTCCCCTGGCAATTATCAGATTATCTGTAAGTATAGAGTGATTGTGAGGATGGAACACCTTTGTCCATCTCTCAAACCTCTGTGTATCTTTAAAGATATGATTAGCCTATCTTTAGACAGGTGCATTCAATTTTGCTCCTTGATTTCCCTGGGATTCCCTGTCATTTCTACCCCATGATTCCCCCATCTCTTGAGTTTGGGCCTTTAAGCCTGGGGAAACCCCCAAGACTATTTCCCCAATAAAGGATCTATTTATGAGGAACATCTTTACTAAATTCTCTCTTCAAGACTAAGCTCACTGAGATTATTCTCTCCCTCCTTATATATACCTCCTTATAGTGCCTTTTCCTTGCTAGTCTGTCAAATTCCTCTGTGGATCTAAACTGCCAGTCAATGGCTTACTCCCACCTCAACCAGCATTTCCTTTCTCCTGGTTAATTGTGAGTTCCCTCAGGGAGCTTGCCTTTTTTACCCTGCTAACTATATGCTCTTCCAACTCTATTTGCCACTCCTGGTGCCCATTTTATCAATTTTGTCTATAAACTCTACTCCTAAATAAATCTTCCTTTTGACAAAGAGAATAGCCATTGTGAGTTTGTTATTTGTTTATTTGGAACTAGGTATTGCTATGTCCATCTCAAGTTATCTTTCTTTGTACTTGTTTCCTCATCTGTAAATGATGGAGCTGGAGCCTAAATACTTTCTAAGGTCACTTCCAGCTGGAAATCCTGTGATTTACATAAACTTATACCCCATTATTCTTACCACATCTTATTACCTCAGAATTGCTTCTTATTTTTGATGTTGCTCAACCATCTTCTTGACACCGTTTTCTTGGCAAAGATATTGTAAAGGTTTGACATTTCTTTCTCTGTGCCATTAACCATAAATCAGCCTACTAATTAAGCACCTACTCTGTGCCAGAAATAAAGTACTGAGGATAAAAAAAAAAAAAAAAGTTGAAGACAGCCTCCTCTCAAAAAACTTACCATCTAAATAGGGGAGACAACATGAAAAAATCTATATCTACAAGGCTAGAATAAATGAGAAATAATTAACAGAGGGAAAGTACAGCAGGGGGGGTTGAAGCAAGGTTGGAATGTGAAAAATTCTCCTTGTACTTTGTTTTGATTAACTTTATTTCTGTGTTCTTGGTGAGGGAGTCATTGGGAAGTGACAAGAATATAAAAAACATTCCCAAAATTTCAGTAATAAATCAAGAAGGAATGTCACTGCTTCCTGCTGTCCCATGGATCTTCCCATGGGTGACAGTAGAAATAATAGCATCTGGATGCTGCTTCAAGGTTTACAAAGTACTTGACACTTGACAGTTTCCTTCCATCTTCACAATCTTGGCAAGCAGGTGCTATTTTTATCATTCCCATTTTACAGATGGGAAATCTGAGGCTGGGTTACAGTCTAACTTGCCCTAGACTCATACGGGACTAAGTCCCTAAGGGCACCCTTGAACTTAGTGGAGACTGCAAATGCAGCTCCACACTGCCACCTAGATGCCTGATAGTAAAGTGTAGATGGCTATTACCCTACCAGGGGACTCAGTTCTTAACTGCTATTCAGAACTACTTAAATACTGAACTTAAGTACTAGCACAGAACTACTTAAGTACTGCTCAGTTCTCAATCTGGCATTGTCTCCTTATTATGCATTTTGAAATAAATATCCTCTGACTACCAAGTAGAGAATGAATAAGTTTCTGGTGGGCTTGCAGCAGTTAGAGCCACTGGGCCTGGTTACAGGGAGAAGCAGTATTTGGGGTCAAAGGAGGAGCAAGTCTATACTCCAGGGGTTCCTGCTGCCTAAGCTAAGAAACTTCTTGAGTAGGGGTGCCAATCATGATAAAAACTGAGGCAACCCAAGTCCAAATCCAACCTCAGATACTACACATGTCCTCAGGCAATCATTTAACCTGTTTGCCTCAGTTTCCCTTAATGCAAAAAGGAGGTTAACAGCCTCAAGGTTGTTGTGGGAGTGAAATGAGACAATCCCTGGCACATTGCAGGAACTTATTAACTGCCTATTTCCTTCTTTCCTCATTTTCCTCATCTGTAAAACTGGAATAATAGCACCTCTACCTCCCAGAATCATTTTGAGAATATCTAAAATATCCTCTGCAAACATGAAACTGTATAACCACTGTAGTTATTATTGGTAATAATATAGTATAATAATATAGTAATACTATTGTATTACTGTAATTTTGTTATATTCTATATAATATGTATACATTACTAATATATATAATATATGTTATGTAATATTATTCTTTGAGGGGACAATTAGCGTTAAATGACTTGCCCCAGTGACTTCACACAACTAACTAGAAAGTGTCTGAGGCCGAATTTGGTGTTCTACTCACTGTGTCACCTATATTATTCTTTCTGAGCCCAAAGATCTTGAAGCAATGGGTAGATGAAACAAAGGGGTAAGTTTAGGCTTGGTATCATTAATAATTACAACTGTCTACAAGTAGAGTAAATTGCATTTAAAGGTAAGCTTCCTGATCCTTGGTGGTTTTCAAGCTGATGGAGGATTTTTTTGAGTGCATCATTTGGACTAGATTGTAGTATGGTCTCTTCCCCCTCCAAAATTCTCTAGTTTTATGTGCCTCATTGGTGGGAGTGCCAAAACCAACAAAACCAGACTTTTTAATGTATAAAAGTAACTCCTTGAGGGAAGAGACCATCTCCAAATCTCTCCACTACTATACATACACAGAACAGAACACTGGGCACTGATAACTCACATTTATATAAAGTTGTAAAGGGTGCAAGGCATTTTATATATATTATCTCATTTGATTTTCACAATTGTGTAAGGCATCTTACTATTAGCAGTTATAATCTCCATCTTATAGATGAAGACACTGAAGTTTAGAAGTTTAAATATATTACCCATAAACTCACATATACTTCACCTACTGTCCTTAGAACCTGGGTTTCCAATTGGCTAATTTTTACCATTTCTAATGAACCCAAATGCCTCTTTTTCTCCAACCATATTCATTTATTCCATTGAACTTAAGACCTTTTCCCACTCCCTCCATCTCTAGTTCTGGGAATCAATATTACCTTTCTCAGAAAAGATGTGACAGTCACTCTGTGAGAGTTTCCTGAACAACATTCCCTGTATAACTCTCTCCTACATATTCATTTTCTTTATTAGAATGTAAACTCATTAGGGGTAAGACACTTGTCTTTTTTGCCTAACACAAGTCTTAAATGTTTTTTCATTTATTCTTATCATACAGCAAGTACTGAAGTTGGATTCCAACTCCCATTTCCTTCCTGATTCTAATACCATCCTTCTATCCATGAATGCCTTCAGTAACAACAATAATAATCACTGAATGGTAGTAATTTGAGCACTGAAAGGACCTCTGAGGTCACCTATTCCAACCCTATAATTTCGTAGAGGAGAAAATTAAGATGGAGAGCAAATGACTGGTCCTGGTTTGAACCCAGGTTCCTCATTCCACATCCAATACTCTATTACCACACTGTCTCCTAATAAATATTCTAGAGCTCTCTGTAGTACAAGTCTAGTTACTTACAGACTTATTAGAAGAATACTATGAGGTAATACGTGAGAAGGAGCTTTGAACACTGTAAAGCAACTGGTATCTAACCCAGCGTGGGACACAGGGTGTATGTTATGTCCTTGCCATAGAGAGACAGAATAAGTTGATGAAAGAGGGGGAAAAAAACATTCTTAAAAACCAGTGGAAGTGCCAACATATGTAAGGCTGACAGTCAATGGTTTTCACTGAATAGTAAAGTTGTCTCATCTCAAAATAACAATTATAAAGTGGGATCTGGGTTATAGATCTGGCTGTATGTGACCTTAAGGAAGACACTTTAATTCTCCAAATCTCAGTTTCATCATCCATTCAATAGAAATAATAACAAGAATTATGATTTATAAGGTGCTTTCAATACATTATTTCATTTGCCCCTCACAAGAACCCTGTGAAGTGGCTACACAGAATAAGTTTTACTATTTCTTTTTCAAGAGATGAGGAAATGTGAGTAGACAAATGACTTGCTTATGCACATACCTCTTATGTTAGAAGTAGGATTTTAATCTAGATCTCTTCTCTTTCCAAGTCCAAAACTCTACTACTCTGTAGTACTAATTTAACCTTTTTCGGTGGGAGGGATGGGGAGTAGGAAGGTAATGAGATTAAGTGATTTGCCCAAGATCATACAACTAGTAAATGTCTGAGGATGTTATGCCAAAGTTCCCTTTTAATGTGGTGACCCAGTTCCTCCAATTGTCCTATTTCATTATTCTGCCTTAGGTTTATAACCTTTCCCTCTTAATGTTTGAGATAAAGGTTTTATAGACATTCCTTCTTAATGTTTGGCCAGATAAAGGTTAGAATTATTAGAATATCAATAACCTCCCTCCTCCATTAGGCTATCCCCACCTAGGTCCTTCCATTATGTCATTGTTCTTGTTATTCCATAAAAAGCTTGCTGTCCCATGATTAGGGGCTAGACTCTGATAGTCTTGTCTAGCCCTGGGATCAACATGGATTCATTGGTCCCAGTATTTCTCTCCATTTAATAAACTATTGAATTGGTCTCTAATCTCTGTCTTGCTCAGTTTCTTTGGCATTACAAGGACAGTTGTAAGTTCAGTTCCTCCTGACCCAGGGCCAGTAGTGCTCCTAATTTAACCTTAAAAGGATGATGTTGAGGTAGGTAGCTATTAATTTCATATTAGCAAAAACTTAAATCATTCCTGTTTTGTAATAGAAGAAACTAAGGTTCGGAAAATGGAAGCATCTTGCCCTGGACCAAAGTTTCTAAGTCTAAAGCTCAAATTTTTTGTTTATTTTTTAAAAGTTGCATTGATATGTTTGTTGTCATATTACTCACATTTACAGATCACCCTCTCTCTTGTAACAAAATAATGTCAAGCTAACAATAGTGCCTTTGTCTAAAAGCATCATTCCTAAAAATAACAGAAATCAACACCCATTTGAAAAAAAAAAAAAATTTCCTTGTAACAAATAGTCTAGCAAAAAATATATGTTAGTTAGTATTCAAAGCAGATTTCTCTGTGTGTACATACATATGTATGATTCTACACTCTAAATCTATCACCTTTCTGTCAGGAGGTAAAAAGTATTAATCCTCTAGATATAGATGATCACTGAATACTACCACAGCTTTATATTGTTGTAGTCACTATACAAATAGTTCTCTTGGTTTTGTTCAGTTCATTCTTTATATCAGTTTAAAGTCTTCCAACTTGTTTACTTTTACATATTGATGTTTTAGTATAAGTTCTAATGCTTCTCACTTAACTATACCAGTTCATATAAATCCACATCTCTTTGAAACCATCTATTTTCTCTTTATTACCATATACTACTACATTACATTTGCATATCACATAATATCCAGCTATCCCTCAATTGATGGGTATCTGATTACTTTCATTTTTTTCCCACCACAAAAAGAGGTTATAAATATTTGTACACATATAAGAACTTTCCCTAGTTTTTTGAGGGGATTACAGGCCTAGTAGTAGTATAGCTAACTAAGCTAAAGGATCACTATCTTGTCATTTTTTTGTGTCCAAATCCAAATTGCTTTCCCAAATGATTGTACTTATTCACACGCCCACTAACATTAATGTGTATTTTCTTTATTACTCTCTACCCTCCCCCCCCCCATATCATTTTGATTCTGCTGGATAAGAACTAGAAATACTTGTTCTATCTATCCCACATATTTTTTTTTAATTCCAAAAAAACAGTAATTGTATGTTTTTTATTTGTTGGTGGTGGTTGTGTGTGTGTGTGTTTTGAGGGGAAAACTTATGTCAATCATTGAGACAACCTAAAATCCTAGAGCTGGTGGCCATTTAATATAACTCCTTAATTTAACAAACCAGGAAAAGTCAAATGACAACCCAAACTCCCATAGATTAGTTAAAAAATAGAGGCAAGTTTCTCAACACTTCAGCCATTCCAAGCCATTCCAAGAGACTTGATATAGAAAATGCCATCCACACCTAGAGAAAAAACTGTGGAGACTGAATGTGGATCAAAGCATAGTATTTTCACCTTTTTTTGTTTTTTTTCTTTCTCATGGTTTTTCCCTTCTGGTTTGATTTTTCTTTTACAACATGACAATTATGAAAATGTTTAAAAGAACTGCACATATTTAACCTATATCTGATTACTTGCTGTGATGGAAAAGGGGGAGATAAAGGAGAAAAACTTGAAACACAAAGTCTTACAAAAATGAATGTTGAAAACAATCATTAAATGTATTTGGAAAAAATAAAATACTATTGAAAAATTTAAAAGAGAGTGAGTCTAGTGTCCTAGACTCCTAGAAACTGCTAAAGTCTTGATCATCTGATATATGGCATTCTGGGGATCCAGAAGCAGAGTGTTTCTGGTAAAGAACAAGATTCTGTCTGACTCATCTCTTCTCTGTATTTCTTCCTTGCAGCCTGACTCAGCCCATGAACTTCATTGGCTGGCTAGGACCCTTAGGGCTTACAGTTTGTCTTGAACCTACTCCCTATTCCTCCCATTAAATCATCTGTGCCAGCAGACACATCACTGCCCCAGATAGTGTGTTTATGTAGAAGGAAAAACTTTCTACTTTTTGTTGTTCAATTGTGTCTGAGTCTTTGTGACCCCATTTGAAGTTTTCTTGGCAAAGATACTGGAGTGGATTGCCATTTCCTTCTCCCGTTCATTTTACAAATGTAGAATTGAGGCAAATGTGGTTAAGTGATTTGCCCAGAAGAACACAACTAAGTGTCTGAGGCTAGATTTGAACTCAGGAAGATAAAGTCTTCCAGATTCCAGGCACAGCACTCTTATCTACTATAGTTTATTACTAAACTTCCTTGAAAATATCAAACTGGCACCTGAAAGAAATAGCAGTTGGGACAATATATCAAAGTTAGGAATAGACCTTAGAATTACAGGCCATAAATTATAACAGCTGGAAGGGATTTTTTAGAAAACCTTTAACCAAGTTAAAATTCAGATCCAGTTAGTATATAGAAAGAACTGAGGCAGGAGACTTGGACAAGAAATGGTCTCTCTGGGTTGCATGCAATTCAGCAAGGATTCTTACTAGCTGTATGAATTTAGACAAATTCCACTGAGTAATATTGCTTCTTTTAAACAAAATGAGCATAACATCTGCACTAACTACACAATGTTGCTTGTCAGAAAAGAAATTTTAAATATTAAAATACCAAATGCTAGCTATTATTATTATTTGACAGATGGGGTATCTAAGATCCAAAGATGACAAATCATTTGTCCACAGGAACCCAACAAGAAGCCAAGTTTCCTAACTTCTAGACCAAGGCTCTTGTAATATCATGCGACCTTACTTATCAATGAACAAGCAGATGTGCCTGTATCAGCAATCTCCAAATGGCAGTTTTTGTTATAATTTTTAAATTTAAGATATATATATATATACATACTTCTAAATATACTCCTCCTATAGAGGTATAGCATTTTGAATTTCCAGAGCATACCAGTTCTTCTAATTTTACCAGCAGCCCGGGTAATGTGAGAGATTAAAAATCTACACCCTAACAATTGAACAGTTGAGAAAACTGAGGATTGCAAATGGAAGTGATTGTCTAAGAATCTTAAAGTTAGTGGTACATCAGGAACTGGTCTCAAGTGTCCAAGTCTCCTTCAACAATTCACTATACCACACTCTTTTCTTCCTTCAACAATTTAAAAGTTAACTATTAGTTCCTTCCAAGACATAACTGTTTAAACTAAAAGTAGAAGAATACATAGAAGAAACAGTAGTAGGCTCTGAGTTAAGGAGACATCATATTGCAGTTTTGACCTCTTGGCTACTTTCCCACTGACCTCATTTCCACTCATAGCTGTCTTCTCTAGCTCAGAGGACCACTCTTGGTTAGCTACCATCTCCACCATTAGTTGACTTCTCTTGGCCAGTGAAGTTGACACTTGCTTTGAGCTGTGAGTCTGTTACCTCAGTGTCCTAGACTCCCAGGAACTGCTAAAGTCTTGATCATTTGATATATGGCATTTCGGGGATCCAGAAGCAGAGTGTTTCTGGTAAAGAACAAGCCATGTGGCTAAGCTGGTGAAACCGTATGCTCACTGCCATTGTAGGAGAAGGGCCAAAAACCAGGCTGAACAACAGACCAAATGCCAGCAAGTGGAAAGAGACAACTCCCTACTTTCTCCTTGAAGGCAAATTCACTGGTAAATCAATGCTTGGTCTGTGGCTCACCAAGGAGGCGCCTGAGAAAATAAAAAACCAAGTCTAAAAGACATAATAAGGTCACTGTCCAAAGCCTGGAGCAAATACCAGCCTGAACTGAGAAGTATCACGTGGCTCTCCTGCAAAGACTAAATCCTGGCTTCCTCTGCCAATTCTTCCATGTTCTAGTTGCAATTATAATTTGCTTTCTTTAAATAAGGCATAATGCTAACTTTGAAATGTCAGGGCTGAAAAGAGGCTGATTGGGAAAGGACTTGTGTGGCCTTATTTAAGTTCCTTCATATCTTAGGCAAAAAAGAAGTTATCTCTAAGATGCTTGTCAATTCTCAATCCTTTGCCACCAGCCATTTTATTTGACTTCCTTTTCCTTGCCACTTTCCTCCCCCCTTACTCCTGCTGAAAATGTTTGAAGTCATGGGAGCCTGATTGTTGTCTCCTCAATTCATATCAGGGAGGGGAAAGAGGCTGACTTTTTGGGGGGATGGAGGAAACCAGTTATGTCTGTAGAAAGTTCTGGTGCATTAGCGGGGAGTCTAACTCAGTTAGAGTTGAGAAACCTGAAGGCAGGAAGTTATTTATTCATGTGATCTACAGTCAGAAACCCAGCCTTCTTCCTCCTCCTTTCCCCTTCCCCCACCTCTCCAAGCTCTAAAACCGAGGACTCTTCTGGTCTTATTTCACTGGGTCCTTTGATTAACACACTGCCGGCTGAAAGCTCAGAGGGATGACACTGAGAGGCTGCTGTGAGCACAGTATCAGGTTGCTTCAGAAAACTTAGGGGAAAAGAGTTACTGACGATATAGGAACTAAGTTTGAATTCATTTTTCAAAAAGTCATTTGTCGGACCCCAGGGAATCTTCTACGACTAGCTACAAAATTAAGAGAGAAGAGGGAATAGGATGAATAACAGTTAAAGAAAGGAGTTATCACAAAGGCATCCCGAAGTATTTGGCGGGCACCTAAAGGGGCCTGGGACTCTTAATTGCAATGAAAATTAAAATTCAACCTATGTGGTCTTCCCACGTTAGAAAGCCTTAGAATTTTCTAGTCCAGTGTCCCCTCATTTCACTGCAAGAAAAAATGAGACAAAGGAATTTAAATAAAGCGTCTTGTGTCTGTGGGGTCTGGAGAGAAAGAAACCCCAGCTTGACAATGAACGCATTTATTCTCCCCCTTCTAAGTCGAAACAAGAAGTGGGAAAATTCACAGTCAGGAAATGAGAGTTTTAAGGAGACTGAGGGCGAGCGGGGGCAGGGAGAAGAGGGCTGCTTATTCGACTCAGGGGCGCTAAGGCTGGGGCCACGGGCGATCCTCCCGAGGGCGCTACCCAAATGCTTCGAGGAGAGAAAAAAAGGAGAAGACCCCAAGCAGAGGGTTCCAGCAGCCTGCGGCGGCTTCCTCGCTCTCAGGCTCGCCACCCCCGCCCCGCCGGTTCCGTCCCGGGCAGGGACCTCGGGCGGAGATGGAGGGCGAGGCAGTCCCCAGCTGCCACGTCCGGCGGGCTAGCCCCCGAGCCGGGGATGCTCGGAACGCAGGGGGAGGGGGCGAGGCGCTGCGGCAGCGCCGCCGCCGCCTCCCGCCGCCGCCCATTGTTTGCCAGAGCTCCCCGGCTCCCGCCGGCGCCAAGGCCCAGGGCCCGCCCCGGCAGCCGGCGCGCTTCCCAGCTTCGCCCGGACCCCAGCAAGACCGGAGGAGTAGGTGCGCGTGGGAGCCGGGGGCCTTGTCCGTGCCAGGGGACGCACACACCCACCCTCTGCCCCCGGTTGTACGCCGGCCCCGCTTCCCCTACTCACCCCCAACGCATCCTGCCAAGAAGTCGAGCGCCATCGCCGGCTTCTCTCCCCGGGCGAGGGCAACGCGGTCTCTCCTCCGGCGCCCCCGGGCCGCCTCCCACCCCGGTCCCCCGGTCCGCCCGCCCCACCCGCCCGGCCCCGGGTGCCGGGCTTGTCAGAGGCCGAAGGGCCAGGAGATGCGCCACCTCAGCCCCGGGCCGCCCTCCCCCCCGCTCCCGACGGAGCCTCGGCTCGCGCCCGCTCCTTCCTCGCGGCTCGGCGCCCCCTCGCCTGCTTCACTCCGGGGGCAGAGGCAGCTACCGCAGCCAGCGCCCTCCGCCTTCCCCGGGCTCCGGCCCTGCCCCGCACGCCCGGCCCAGCCTCGGGTGCGCCCAGCTCTGCCCGCGCCGCAGACGGATTCTCAAGAGGGAGAAAGCGGGCCCGGGCGCCGAGCTTTCTCCAGTCCCGATCCCCAGGCCCGGCGGGGAGGGGAAACCGCAGCCAATCAGCCGGCAAGCTGCGGACAACACCCCGGGCCGGGCCCGGAGCTCCGAGGCCCGATTGGCTGCAGGGACTCCCGGCTCGGGCAGGAGAGAGGGGGACGTGGCGGGCGCGGACGGAGGCGGGGACCGGGGGGCGGCGAGCCCGCGGCGGGGCTCGCAGACAAAGGAGCGGCTCCGTGCCGGTGGGCGGCTGCCGGGCCTGTGCGGGACACGCCGAGCCGCGCCCCCCGAGCCCGCTGGCGCTGGGCGGGGGGCAGGGCGAGCTGAAGATGCGGGGCGGCTGTCACGGCCGGGTCCTTAACAGGGACTTTAAGGCTGGTTCTTAAAGTGCAGAAAACACCTCCCCCTGGGCGCTAGGCGGAACGAGTTTTCTTGTGCCTGTTTTATGGAAGGAGGAGGCAAAAAGGTGACTTGGCTCCACAGAAGGCTTATAGCTAGGAAAGCGCGGCGGGGGGCGGGGCAGCGATAGGTGGGTGAAGGATGAGGCAGAGAAAGACAGCTAAGCCCGATGAACGCCTTCAAGTGGGAACGTACAGACACGGGGGGGGAGGCAGATACATACGTGCGCACCTACGTGTATGTGCGCATTGGAAGTAAAGGGGGAAATTGAGTGGGAAACACGCGAATCTTTAAGATCACGTTGGCGGCTGAATGGAAGATGGGCCGGAGTAGGAGGCTGTACCAGGGTCATGTCAGTGTCACAGGGAAGAAGAGGATGCACGTGAGAGATGTTTTGAAAGCGGAAATGACAAAACTTGTCAACTTGTTGGATATGGTATGGAATAGAGAGAGATAAGGTGAAGAGCTTACAGGGATGTGTGAATTCTTTTCCTGTATTTTGTTATTTCTGAGTTTCCCCTATGACCTGTATAATATGTGCAGGCTCACATCTACTTGAGCCTTGGCCAGCTAGAAACGTATTTACTTAACCTGAGCTGATGACATTTATTGTATTTGACATTTATCGGTGTTTCGTCTATTAGCTGGACCACTGTCTGCTTGATTAAGCCTGAAGGCCTGACTTTCTGTTTCCTTGAAGTCGGGAGATTTTGGGGAAACAGAAACCTTCCATTCCAATCTCCCCAAATAGCAACAACCAATTAGATGCCTCCCCCTCCCCTTCTCAGTGCTCTCTTACTTGAGATGTAATTTCTTGTATAAAAGCTATGTATCTTTACTACTTTTTTAACCCTCCTACCTCCAGCTTTCTTTTTCTTATCTCCCGATGGGACGACTCATCCTCCGGAGGTTTTCAATAAACAACTTTTCTGCCTCCTACTGAGTGATCTCTGAGTAGTCATTTTGGGTAAGGGTCTTCTACATCCCTCACAATATGATGAGGCGGAGGGAATTAGCGGTAACGTGTACATTTCAAGTCCAGACGATTTGGAAGATTGTGAAACCGATGTAATAGGATTTTGAGGACCCCTGATTTTAGGGGGGGGGGGCTTCTGTTCTAACAATAAGTCAGGAAATCCTAGATATTTTGGTGTTGGAATCTGCCTCGGGAAACTCCCATACCCAATTCGTCTCATTCTGAATAGCCGATTTCTGAATTCATTGCTGAATGATGATCTGGTCAGTGATAATCACATTCTGGAAACCAAGCCTCAGTTCATCCGGAGACTACTCTCCTGTCCTACTCTTGGGCCATAGAATTAACATGCCAAAGGTAGAAGGCAGTAAAACTGTCCTCTGTTCTCTGCTATTCCAATCTGGAATCTAACGTCAATAAACCCTTTGCCACTTAATTTGGAGACTGGGTCTGCAAATTCTTTTGCCACATCTGTGACACTGACCTGAGGACCCCCAAACGTTGTTAAGGTGTCTTATCCCTCAACATTTGGTGGCCTGCAAGGGGTTCCCTAAGATTTTACATCCTCCTTGTTAAGGTAAGTCATTTTTTTGCCCCTATTCTATAGCTGGGACAACCCAAGCACTTAAGAAGGCTTGTGGGATTGTTAGGAAGTTCATACTCAGCAGACTTCCTTGACTGGGGATGTCTAGACTTGCAAGTTCCTACACTTCTTGGCAGAAGTATCTTTAACTAGGGAACATCTGTCATCTATCACCTTCTCTAGAACTCCTGAAGAGGATGAGTGCTAGAGAACTAGGAAAAATCTAAGGCTTATGGCAAAGATGGGACTATCCACTTCTGTCTCTATCCCTAAGATTCTCCCTTAGGCTGTCTCTTAAAAAAACAAGAGACAAATTTGGTCTGAAAGATCTCAAAACTAAGAAACTTATTTTCTTTTGCAATACTTCCTGGCCTTGATATATCTTGGGGAACCAGGAAAAATGGACCATTGAGGGATCAATTAACTATGGCACTATGCAGCAACTTGACTTGTTTTGCCATAGCAAAGCCTTTATGGCCTTGTCTCAAGATCCTACATTAAGACAGCACTGCAGAATGCTGCTAGTAAAATTTACTGAGGGAAATTGAAAATAGATACTGATCTCCTAGATGACCCCCTCTTTTCCACTCCTCCAGGGACATGGGATTCCTCCTCTTAACCCCATGCAGTTCTTATCAGGAGGCCTGTAAATCCCTTCCAGAACCACCCCCTTATCAAAATCAGGACCTTATGTTCAACAATATTTTTTTAACTCAGTCCCCCTTATTTCTTGAACCAAATCCTAAGACTTCCCAACCCCAACTCCTCAGTCCTTCTCATACAAGGAATGGGACCCCTTTTTCTCCTCAGGATCCTGATTCAGCCACCCTTTCTAACCTGTACCGACTAAGAGAAGTAGCAGACTCTCAGGGAGAGACATTCAGGGAACAGGTGCCTTTTTCAATGTCAGACCTTTTCCAGATTAAGTTTTTCCTTAACTTAACTTGGCTGTTATTCTGAGGACTCCACCAAGTATATCAAGGGATTTAAGGCCATTGCCCTCCAATTTGATCTTTCCTGGGGAGATATTAATATTATTTTCTCCTGTTGTACCATAGAGGACAAAAAGAGAATCTGGGATCTGGCCCAAAAGTTTGGGGATGACATGGCTGCATCCTCCTCTTTTGGTACATAACCCCCAGGGACTGTTGCTGTGTCTGTCTCAGACCCCACGTGGAACTGCCAGGAGGAGAGTAGTGATAGAAAAGGGACCACCTCTTAACCTGCTTCACTGAAGGCATAAAGAGGGGAATTAAGAAGCAGGCTAATTATGACAAACTTAGGGAGATCACCCAAGGAGCTAAGGAAAATCCTGCCCTCTTTCGGGGGTGTCTTTGTAGAGACTCTAAGAAAATACACTAATCTGGAGTCCATTTCTCCAGAGGGGACCACTGTCCTCAGCATGCATTTTATTAACCAATCTGCCCCAGATATATGGAGGAAGATGCAGAAGTTAACCCTGGGCCCTTAAACTTCCTAGAAGTTTAGCTGTTGTGGTAGGGACCAAACTGTGCAGCAGAGGAGGAAGACCACAGAGTCAGAACAAGAAATAAAGAACAGGCTCAATTTTTTGCTGCTGCCATATCAGGGAACCATTGGGGTTCATGCTTCAGATGTCACTGGGCTCTCATCTGTTCTTGGAGGAAACCCCCAGGCCCTTGACCCAGTTGCAATCAGGAGGAGCCCTGGAAGAGAAACTGCCCACGGTTAGGGGTAGAGCTGCCATCTCCCCACCCCCAATACCCTGTCCTCCAGTCTCAAAACCAGGAGTGACGGGTTCCAGGGTTTGGCCAGGCCCCACCTTGCTTCGTCATTATGGCCGAATCGGGGCACCTTTGGATGTGGCAGATATTTCTGAATATTTCTATGAATCCATAGAGGACCCGGAGCTGCTCTTCTGCAGGACTCTTAAAAACATTCTGGAGAAGGAAGGGTAACATTGTCTGTGTCCTTCTCTCCCTCACTCTAGCTTCCTTTTTTTCTTGTTATTTTCTACTTTTTCCAGGTGTATCTTTAACAACACTCCAAAGATGAGAGCTTTGCTCCTAGTATTTTCTCTCTAGCTCTCTTGGTATTCCTCTGTGGGTCCTCACCAGTGGAGAGACAACCTCAGACTAGGGAACTCCATGGATGATGGGGGCATTCAGGATTGTTGGGTGTGCCATCAACATCCCCAAGGTGGCCCACAGATGGGACCTAATGCATTTTTTGCAAAGGTCCCCTTCCCAAATGCCATCGCCACCCTGAATGCTACCACTTGTACTAATTACCCCCAGGGGAACTACCTGATTATCCCCTGTTTTC
Source organism: Sarcophilus harrisii (assembly GCF_902635505.1). NCBI lineage: Eukaryota > Metazoa > Chordata > Mammalia > Dasyuromorphia > Dasyuridae > Sarcophilus > Sarcophilus harrisii. The sequence continues at coordinate 361,008,109 of NC_045427.1, read as the reverse complement.
TTGATGGAAAGGATCTCTTACACACAATGCTTATATCACAGGGACCATAGAGGTCACTGTGGCCCATAATGGCCACATTTACATGCCTGATGTGTGGACACTAACTTGTACCACCAATACTGTTGGTGAAAGTGAATGTAACTCCTTTCACTTGCCGCAGTTTCACCTTGGCAACCTGTGCCAGCTGTACAGGTGGATCAAGAACTAGCTATCCCAAAAAATAACTGTTGGGTTTCCATTCTGAGATTATGCTGGCAAACTCACTCATAATGCTTCCACAGCACCTTCCTTGGAGCTTCTCCATACTAAGAGAATCTTAGAGAAAGCTGGCTGGGTGTGAGACATTCATGGAAATCTCATCTCACACCCCAAATCTTCTTCTGGGTGGGGGTCCTAGCTATGGTCTCTACTAACCTCTACACTAACTCCACTTTAAAAAATTCTTGTTTACTTATATTTGGCTCCTGCATTTTTAACCTACTTGTGAGGTTTGTTTCCCCCATGCTCCAAGCTATGAACTTCCAATTACTCATTCAATCTGAACATCATGGACTAACTGATTTGGACACTCAACATCCCCTAGATGTTGCTATTGCCATATTCAAGTTTCATGCCTTCCTTCCCAATCTGAACCCCTACTGAGTAGGGACAGCTCTGTGCCCTTGATCATCATGAAGCTGTTTTATAAGATGAGACCTCTTGTCTCTTTATCCCAAATGAATTTGGGAATGACTGCTTGAGGGAAGAAAATGATGTAATGTGATTTTGTAATCCTCTGATTTTAGGGGGGGGCTTCTGTTCTAACAATAAGTCAGGAAATCCTAAATCTTTTGGTTTTGGAGTCTGCCTCAGGAAACTCCCACACCCAATGTGTTTAATACTGAATAGACTATTTCCCAATTCATTGATCACTGATAGTCTTGTCAGTGGGAACCAAGCTCCTCTTCAGTTCATTGCTGACTGATAATCTGGTCAGTGATAATCAAATTCTGGAGACCACCCCTCAATTCATCCGGAAACTACTCCCTAGCCCTACTTTTGGGTCATAAAATGAACATGCCAAAAGTAGAAGCCTGCATAAAACTGTTTCCTGCCTCTCAAGTCTATGCTATCCAATCTGGAATCTAGCCTGCTGTTCTCAGCATCAGTAAACCCTTTGCCACTTAATTTGGAAACTACATCTGCAAATTCTTTCCCCATACCTGCAACACCAAGCTGGGGTTCCCCAAACGCTGTTAGAGTGTCATCCCTCAACAAAACCCATCATCTTAATAGGAAGAAGGGAAAGTGTGGGGAGGGGTATATAGCAAGTTCATTTTTGGACATGTTGAGTTTAAGAAGTCTGAAATGTTCAACAGTAGATAAGATACTGGATGTCAGGAAAGCAGTTTGTTGTTTGTTCAGTTGTGTCTGACTTTTTATGAACCCATGTGAAGTTTTCTTAGCAAAGATTACTGAAGTGGTTTGCCAGTTGCCTCCTCCAACACATTTTACACTTGAGGAACTGAGGCAAACAGTGATTAGTGACTTGTATAGGGTCATACAACTAGCAAATAACTGAGGCTGGATTTGAACTCATGAAATTGTCTTTCTTATTCCAAATCCATTGTTCTATCTACTGTAACTCCAAGGAGGTTAGGACTAAATAAGTAAATCCCAGAATCATTTGCATAGAGATGATAGTTGAGATTACCAATTGAAATAGTATAGAGGGAGAAGAGAAAAGAGACAAAGTCTTGGGGAACACTCATGGTTACCTGGGTGTGTCTTGGATAATCTAATAAAGAAGATTGAGAAGGAGTAATCAAAATGGCAGGAGGAGAACCAGGAGAGAGTTTCTCAAAAACCTAGAGAAAAGAGGATATAGAGGAGAAAAGGGCTTCAGGGAAGTCAACAAGGCTTAAGACTGAGAAGAGGCTTTTAGATTTGGCAATTAAGAAATCATAGTTAACATTAGAGAAAGCATTTTTTAAAATTTTAATAGCTTTTTATTTACAAGTTATATGCATGGGTAATTTTACAGCATTGACAACTGCCCAAACCTTTTGTTCCAATTTTTCCCCTCCTTCCCCCCATCCTCTCCCCTAGATGGTAGGATGACCAATACATGTTAAATATATTAGAGTGTAAATCAAATACAAAATAAATATACATGTCCAAACCATTATTTTGCTGTGCAAAAAGAATCAGACTCCGAAATATTGTACAATTAGTCTGTGAAGGAAATCAGATGCAGGGGGGCAAAAATATAGAGATTGGAAATTCGATGAAATGGTTCTTAGTCATGTCCCAGAGTTCTTTCTCTGAGTGTAGCTGGTTCAGTTCTTTACTGCTCCATTAGAACTGATTTGGTTCATCTTATTGCTGAAGATGGCCAGATCCATCAGAATTGATCATCATATAGTATTATTGTTGAAGTATATAATGATCTCCTGGTCCTGCTCATTTCACTCAGCATCAGTTCGTGTAAGTCTCTCCAGGCCTTTCTGAAATCATCCTTCTGGTCATTTCTTACAGAACAATAATATTCCATAATATTCATATGCCATAATTTACTCAACCATTCTCCAATTGATGAGCATCCATTCAATTTCCAGTTTCTGGCCACTACAAAGAGATCTGCCACAAACATTCTTGCACATTCCCTTCTTTATGATCTCTTTGGGATATAAGCCCAGTAGTAGCACCGCTGGATCAAAGGGTATGCACAGTTTGATAACTTTTTGGGCATAGTTCCAAATTGCTCTCCAGAATGGCTGGATTCATTCACAACTCCACCAACAATGTATTAGTGTTCCTATTTTCCCACATCCCCTCCAACATTCCGCATTATTTTTCCCTGTCATTCTAGCCAGTCTGACAGGTGTGTAGTGGTATCTCAGAGTTGTCTTAATTTGCATTTTAGAGAAAGCATTTTAAGTTAAATAAGGATGAGATTAAAAGAAAAACTGCAGAGATAAGAAGGGAGGAAGAAGAAAAGAAGTAGAGGCATTGGTTGAAAATTTCTTTCTCCAGAAGTCTGGCCAGAAAAGAGAGAAAAGATATGAGGGTGATAGTTAGGAGATATGGAAAGATTAAGTGAAGTTTGTGTTTGTGTTCTTTTTTTTAAGATGTGGACCTCTTTGTAGGCAGCCACTTATATGGAAACTAAAGATAAATAAAGAGAGTAGCAATGATGGAGGGGGCAATCTTCTGGTAAAGATGAGATGGGACCCACATGTGCAAAAATGTCTGACAGCCTTTTTGTAGTGGCAAGAAACCGAAAACTGAGTGGATGCCCATCAGTTGGAGAATGGCTGAATAAATTATAGCATATGAATGTTATGGAACATTATTGTTCTGTAAGAAATGACCAGCAAGGTGATTTCAGAAAGGCCTGGACATACTTATATGAACTGATACAAAATGAAGTGAACAGAACCAGAAGAACATTGTATACAGTAACAAGATTATTTGATGATTAACTAAGATGAACTTAGTTAGCTCTTTCATGGCACTTGTTCCCACAGATGTAGTATCCCCTATTGCCAGTGAAATGATGGAAGGAAAGTATAAGAAGATTGGAATGGTAGGAAGAGTTATGAAGGGTTTTAAAAGCCAAACAGGGGGTTATATTTGATTCTGGAGGTGATAGGGAACCATTGTATATTGTTGAGTAAACATTGTGTGTTTCCTTGGGGAGAATAGACTGGGGTAGGTAGAGACTTGAGGCAAAAAAGATATTGCAGTAATCAACCAGTAAATTATTGCAATAATTTAGACATGACCTAGTAATGGGGGTAGTGTCATGAAAGAGAAGACATCTCCAATATCCATATACTAGAGAGATTTAGAAGTGACTTGGTGAAGGTCACACAGCTGGTTAAGAGTAGAACTGAGATAATAGGTTCCCTTCCTGGAGAGATAATTTAACTTTTACCCTAGAGGAAGTTAAATCACAAAATAATAATTTATTTAAAAAAAAAAAAAAACAAGAATGGACATTCATGAGTTGGGGGGAGAGGAAGACAGATGGGTGGTCTGGAGAAGTAGAGGAAGGCTTCTAAGTGTCAGTGGGTACTGAGTTAGACTTTCCTGTAAGGATGCAGGTGCCCTATTCTATTTCTTGTATTCTCAAAACTTATAAAGAGAAAAATAGGCCTGCCAATTTTCCCCAGGATCAGGGTGTTAATTGATTCTCATTGACTAAGAATATCATTTGGAGCAAAATTCCAGCTTTACCAGATTGTGTCCAAAAAAGAACCAGATTTCTTTCTTGGGGAAAACTTAGTAAGTGTAGAGGAAAGCTTTCCAAGTGCTAGAGAACAGACAGCAGATAAAACACTGGAGCTTCAGGAGGATGAGAGAGAAAAACTACTCCTGGAATCCCAGAGCACTACCAGTTTTCTGAGCTGTGGAGGTGAGATTGACCACTTAAATTCACCTAAAATGTTTTTTCTTCATTTGAAAGTGAAAGTTAATCCTGTATTGCAAAATTTTTCTTGCTTCAGGGTGGGAGGATACGGTTGAGTTCCAAGAATTATCCTAGGAGACTATGAATCAACTCTTACTTTTGAATTCCCTCCTTAAGTCCTCTTGCCTACAATTTAGAACTGGGCTAACTTGAGATTCCTTGAAGCTCAATAAAAGCTTGTTGATATGGTAGTTTCACAGGTAGAACCTGGTCTAGAAACTGCTGCTACTCCTCACCTTCCCTTTCTGGACTAGAATATCCTGTCTAGGGAGTGGCTGACAAAATCAGTTCATAGGATATTAAGTTTCCAGCTGGAAAGGACCAATTCAGTTAAACAAATATTTATCAAGATTTATGGCTAGGAGAACAATTTATTAACAATCAAGAGATAGAGAACAACATAAGTTATATAATGGATAATTTAGATTACATTAACTTAAAAAGGATTTGTACAAATAAGATAAATGGGGCCAAGGTCAGAAAGCAGAAAATTGGGGGGAGGAGATTTATAGATAGATATATAAAGGATTTTATATAAAGAACTTTGTCAGATCTATAATAATATGAGTTATTCCCCAATTGATAAATGGTCAAAGGATATAACTAGGCAGTTTTCCAATGAAAAAAATTAAAGCAATTTATATATACTCATATAAAAAATTACTCTAAATCATTATTGATTAAGGAAATTAAAATTAAAACCATCTTGTTATATCATTTTACACCCATCAGATTGGCTAAAATGATTGAAAGGGAAAGCAATAAATGTTGGAGATGATGTGAAAAATTGGAATACTAATTCACTGTTGGTAGAATTGCAAGCTGATCCAACCATTTCCCCTCAGTTAATAGTATATTATCTTTTCAAATTACATGTAAAGATGGTTTTCAACCTTCACTTTTATAAAATTTTGAGTTATAAATTTTTTTTCTTTCTCTTCCTACTATCTTCCCTCCCCAAGATGGCAAACAATTTGACATAGATTCTAAATGTGCGGTCATATTAAGTATTAGTCATGTTGTGAAAAAAGAATCAGAATAAAAGGAAAAACCAAAAGAAAGAAAAAAAAAAGTGAAAATTGTATGCTTTGAGCAGCATTTAGATTCTGCAGTTGTGATATATGATCATTTTGGAATACTCCTGTGTTATAAGAAATGATGAACTCAATAATCTTAGAAAAACATAGATATACTTACATGAAATAAGGAAGAATGAAATGAACAGAACCAAGAAAATGTTACTTACAATAACAATATCATTTTGAGAACAAAATTAACTACAAAAGACCTATGAAAACACTATCTGCATCCAAAGAAAGAAATGACAAATAGAAGCATGTGTAGAATGATTTTATATATATATATATATATATATATATATATATATATATATATATATATATACACCCTTTTTAGGGGGAAGGGAAGAAAAAAGAAAGTTACACAATAATTTTATTACATATTTAAAAGAAATAGCAAGTTGTATATAATAGATTTACAGTTTCATATGCAATCTTTTTTTTCTATTCTTCTGTTATAGAAATACTTGTTTTATTTCTTAAGTTCAGAATAAAATAACTTAAAATTAAAAATAAATATCAAGTACCTACTGTATGCAGAGCTGATTGGGGTAGGTTAAATAACATTTAGCTGAGACAAAATTCCTGTGTTCTTGGAATTTGTAGTTGTCAGAAAATAGACATACTCCAATAGCTGTGACAAGCTTGGCTGGGGAACTATTTCCAATCATTTTGTCAAATATCCCAGCACCCTCCAGTGATTGAAAATCAGAATCATCATCTTCAGAAGAATACAGAAATGCTTATCAAAAGGCCATCGTTGTGGGCATGTTCTGTACCAGGGACCCCAAAAGTGGAAAGAACTGCCAGAATGACTCCAGAGGCTCATTGATATGAAACAGAGCCCTTAGGATCTTGTGTCTGGAGGCATGGAACACTGTGCTCTGGCCAAATACCAACCTGAGTCATTTCTGGGTCTGGATACTGAATGAAATGCAGAAGAAGCCTTGACAAGCTCCCCCCATGCCCTCAGGAAGATTGTCCAGTTCAAACAGTCCCTAGTTCTGACCTCAGGAACGAGTGGCTTGAAACTACAGCCTCACTTCCTACAAAGGAACCCAGGTCCATCTTTCTGACTCACCCAATTGACCTCCCCCTAGGTATCCAGAATAATAGGTAACTGAGCAGGTTCCTGGTCATCCCTCCCCCAAAAGTCTAAGATTAATAAAACCTACAGGACTTCCTTTGTGACTGGGGGGAAAAAAAAAGGAAGGAATGCAGTACACAAAAGACTCAGAGAACATTGCAGGCCTATGGAATAGAATTTGTTTGGGAGATTGAGCAGTCCAATTTGATGATATAAAACCAAAATGTGATGAGAATAGCACAGCTCTAAGTATTGGAGGAAATTCAGAGTTTAGATAAGATGCCATCCTTGTCCTCCTGGAGCTTACAATCCAAGTAAAGGCATTTGAGCAAACATGAAAAGATAATTTATGCATTGGGAAAATGACTTTTGAAACCGTATGAAAGTTATCTTGTCAAGGAGAGAGCTATCTGCATCCAGAAAAAGGATCGTGGGGACTGAATATTGAATCCAACATAGTATTTTCATCTTTTTTTGTTGTTTGCTTGCTTTTTTTTCTTTCTCATTTCGCATTTGATCTGATTTTTCTTGTGCAGCATGATAAATGTGGAAATATGTTTAGAAGAATGTACATGATTAACTTATATTGGATTACTTACTGTTTAGGGTAGGGATATAGGGAGAGGGAGGGAGAAAAATTTGGAACACAAGCTTTTGCAAGAGTGAGTGAATATTAAAACTATCTTTGTATGTATTTTGAAAATAAACAAAAAACTTATTAAAAAACGGAAGAAACTGTATGAAACCTGGTTGGGAAGAAGGAGAGAGCAGAAATAGGAGGACCAATTACGTAGCTACTCCAGTAGTGTTGATAGATCATTTTTAGCAGCTCATATTAGGTCTAGTGACAAAAATAAGAAAATTGAATATGCAGAATTGAGTGATTGGGGAAAGTTCTTTGTTGTTGTTTTTCACTTAACAGTATTTTTTTTTTTTTCTAATCACAGGGTAATTTGTGAAAAACAAGGACTAGGGCCTAGCTAAGGCAACTTTTAGTCCAGGAGTTCTTAAATTTTTTTTCAAGTTCTGATATTTTACTTTTAACTTTTTTTTAAAAATAGTATGCTCAGTCTATATTCAGATACTACCAGTTTTTTCTCTGGAGATAGATAGCATTTTTCATCATGAACTCTTTGGGTTTGTCTTGCATCATATATTTTGACATCCTTAGATTTTTTTTGTAATCCTCATTATTTGGGGGCAGCCAGGTAGTACAATGGTCTTTGAGTTAGAAACAATCAACTTCAGCAGTGCCTATCATAGTCACTTATTATTCTTTGACCCAAGTCACTTAACTTTCAACCTCAGTTTCCTAAACTGTACAATGAGAATTGTATAATTTGGTTCAGTGTTGGTTCAATGAACCAAAGCAATCCCAATAAACTTTGGACAGAAAATGCCATTTGCACCCAGAAAAGGAAATATGGAGATTGAATGTATTTCAACACATGCTATGTTCACTTCTTTTTTTCTGATTTTTTTTCTCTCCTATGGTTTTTCCCTTTTGTTCAGATTTTTCTCCCCCAACATGATTCATAAAGCATAAATTTTATGCTTTATATATTAAAAATTAATTATTAATTAAAAATATTAATTGGCATTAAGGTAGAAAACTGACATGTCTGATGAGTTTTACCATGTATTTTCAAAACACTTTTTATTTTCTTTTTTTTTTCTTTTTTTTTTTTTTTATTTTTTTATTTAATAGCCTTTTATTTACAGGATATATACATGGGTAACTTTACAGCATTAACAATTGCCAAACCTCTTGTTCCAATTTTTCACCTCTTACCCCCCCCCTCCCTAAATGGCAGGATGACCAGTAGATGTTAAATATATTAAAATATAACTTAGATACACAATAAGTATACATGACCAAAACGTTATTTTGCTGTACAAAAAGAATCAGACTCTGAATTATTGTACAATTAGCTTGTGAAGGAAATCAAAAATGCAGGTGTGCATAAATATAGGGATTGGGAATTCAATGTAATAGTTTTTAGTCATCTCCCAGAGTTCTTTTTCTGGGTATAGCTAGTTCAGTTCATTACTGCTCCATTAGAAATGATTTGGTTGATCTTGTTGCTGAGGATGGCCTGATCCATCAGAACTGGTCATCATCTAGTATTGTTGTTGAAGTATATAATGATCTCCTGGTCCTGCTCATTTCACTCAGCATCAGTTCGTGTAAGTCTCTCCAGGCCTTTCTGAAATCATCCTGTTGGTCATTTTTTTTTTATTTAATAGCCTTTTATTTACAGGATATATACATGGGTAACTTTACAGCATTAACAATTGCCAAACCTCTTGTTCCAATTTTTCACCTCTTACCCCCCCCACCCCCTCCCCTAAATGGCAGGATGACCAGTAGATGTTAAATATATTAAAATATAACTTAGATACACAATAAGTATACATGACCAAAACATTATTTTGCTGTACAAAAAGAATCAGACTCTGAATTATTGTACAATTAGCTTGTGAAGGAAATCAAAAATGCAGGTGTGCATAAATATAGGGATTGGGAATTCAATGTAATGGTTTTTAGTCATCTCCCAGAGTTCTTTTTCTGGGTATAGCTAGTTCAGTTCATTACTGCTCCATTAGAAATGATTTGGTTGATCTTGTTGCTGAGCATGGCCTGATCCATCAGAACTGATCATCATCTAGTATTGTTGTTGAAGTATATAATGATCTCCTGGTCCTGCTCATTTCTCTCAGCATCAGTTTGTGTAAGTCTCTCCAGGCCTTTCTGAAATCATCCTGTTGGTCATTTCTTACAGAACAGTAATATTCCATAATTTTCATATACCACAATTTATTCAGCCATTCTCCAACTGATGGACATCCATTCAGTTTCCAGTTTCTAGCCAGTACAAAAAGGGCTGCCACAAACATTCGTGCACATACAGGAACGCTTTTTATTTTCAAAACATAGGCATAATTTTTTAACATTCACCTTTGCCAAATCTTGTGTTCCAATTTTTTTTTTCCTTCCCTTTCTCTTATCTACCCCCTTCCCTAGATGGTAAGTAATACAATATATGTTAAATATATGCAGTTCTTCTATACATATTTCCACAATTATCATGTTGCACAAGAAAAATCAGATCAAAAAGGAAAAAAAAAGAAAAAGAAAATAAAATGCAAGCAAACAGCAACAAAAAAAGTGGAAATGCTATGTTGTGAGCCACACTCAGTCCCCACAGTCCTTTCTCTGTATGCATATGGCTCTCTCCATCACAAGACATTGGAACTGGCCTGAATCACTTAGCCTTTGAAAAAATCATGTCCATCAGAATTGATCATCACATAATCTTGCTGTTGCTGTGCACAATATTCTCTTGGTTCTACTCATTTCACTTAGCATCAGTTCGTGTTTTACCATATTTTTAAACATGAGATTCATCCAAAAAAAAGCAAGAGAAAGAGAGGTTTCCATTGAATAGCAGAGACAAAAATCCTAGATATGAAGCAAAGACTAATTCAACAGTGGCAATGTTCTTTATGAATTATGACCTTAGATTAACAATCTTAGGAGCAGTTATATGCTAAATTTTACATCAGAATCCATTACACTGTATTTAGGCTTTCTTTTTTGTAGAGCTATCAAAGTTTCTGCCTGTATATTTATAAATAAAAGGATCATAGAATGTATGTACCTTGCATAAATGAGTTCCATGACCAGAAAAAAAAGTACTCTATAAAAAGTAGCTAATGTAATTTCAATTCCATTTCTCAATTAGCATTTATTAAATGTTTTTAACCCATCTGCTAAGACAGTTTTACTGAAGTGTGTTCGCTGTACCACTTCTTGGAGCCACAAGTGAGATTTGGGTGATTTGTGGACACAAAGATAGATAGGACATAAAGCTGCTCTCAAGGAACTTATAATTCAATAAGAGATAAAAATTCATTTATAAATAAGTAGGAAAAAGGAGAGCTATGCAAAGAAAGGAAGGAAATAGCATTCATATAATACCAATTATGTGCCAGGCGCTGTACTAAGTGATTTACAAATATTTCTTCATTTCATCCTTACAACAAACCTGCAAGGTAGTTATTAGTAGTAATTATCTCCATTTTACAGTTAAGGAAAGAAAGGTACACATTTAACAAGAACTTTCCCAGAGTCATCCAACCAATGAGTATCTAAGGCTGGGTTTGAATTTGGGTCTTCCTGACTCCAGAGCCAGTGCTTTATGCACCGTGTCACCTACCTGCCCTGAAAGACTTGGAGACATTTGAGTAGAGAGGTTTCCATTTCTTCTAGGCTAAAGTGACGCCTAAGTTGGACCTTGAAGAGAGAGATTAAGAGACTTGGGGGTATTAGCATGGGACAGTTGAATCAGAACATCTGAGCTCATGGAAAGTGGGATGCCTTCCATACATCCTCCCTTTGTGAACTCAGGCCAGTGGCTTCATTTCTTCAGCCCTTAATTTTCTAACTAGTAAAAATCAATCGATCTATAGGCATTTATTAAGTAGCTATTATATACAAGGACAGCTACGTGGTGTAGTGAATAGAGTGCCAGGATTGAAGTCAGGAAATCTCATCTTCCTGAGTTCAAATTCAGCCTCAGATACTTGCAATGCTGAGCAAGTCACTTAATCCAGTTTGCCTCAGTTTCCTCATCTGTAAAATGAGCTGGAGAAGGAAATAGAAAACCACCTCAGTTTCTTTGCTAAGACCCCAAATGGGAGTCGAGAACTGCGTGAACTGAACATGACTGAAATAATTGAGGAACAACCACAAACTGCTGAGCCCTGGAGAAGCTTGCATCCTATGGGAAGTTGAACTAGTGAGTATTGGAGGTCTTTCCCAGCTCTTTACCTGTAGTTGCAAGGAGGAGGGAGAAGGAGTCTATTTCAAGCAAAGAAGTCCAGCATAGACAAGGTGGACACTGAGAAAAGACCCCATAGCAATAGAACGGAGAGTAATCCAGTTCGACAGGACTGTGGTTGATGAAAACAATCATATGGGAAATGATGAGAAGTTTTTCTTTGCTCTAAACCTGTTGAGGCAGGATAATTTTTGGGAGTTCAAATTTGGGCTGCAGTATTGGAATCAGGCAAGTTATTTCCTGAGTCATGACCTTAAATTTCCTTATCTGTAAAAATGACAGTTGCTTAAATGAACTCTTGTTCATTTAACATAATCACTCCCTCTCCTTACTTTACCCCTCTAAAAGCCCACTTTTCTGAACTCCTGGCCACTTCTTTCTAAGGCTTGAAATGACCTCTTGTCTTCATCATTTTCTCAGAGTTCTCCTAGGCTCAAAGAACATTTCCCAGATATGTGAGAGAAAAGACTAAATTCAATCTGATAAACTCTTTTATGTTGAATGTGAGTAATAACAGAATAACTTTTACTATCGGTTGGGGATGGGGGAGGGAAAGAGAAAAAAGTATTTGCATTTTAAAGTGAAACCACTTGGGACAAAAGAGGAATAAATCACTAATTATAGAATTTTATCCATAGCTCCAGAGATACTGTTGGTTTGGAAGCTTCCTTGGTGTCATTAACAACTCCCCCCACTTTTCCCTTGTATTTTTCTTCTATCCTTTTTACTTTGTCATTTTTTTTGGGGGGGGGGGTTTCTTCTCTTTATTTTTCTCTCTATATATATTCTATAACAAAAGAAATGTAATAGGATTAATGTAAACTTCAATTCTTAGGTCTGAAAAATAAACTCTAAGTAGGGGATATAGGAGGACTATGGTACCAAAAAGTTCATATTAAATCAATCAGTTCATCTATACACATTTATTAAATGCCTACTCTGCCAAGAACTGTCTTAGATGTTTGCAAACACAATACATGAACTCCCAAAGAACTTACATTCTTTTTTTTCTTTTTGAACCGATTTTTTTTTTCAGGTATAAATAGTATTTTATTTTTCCAAATATATGCAAAGATAGTTTTCATCATTCACCTTTGCAAAATCTTGTGAAGAACTTATACTTTTTAAATATTTCTCCATTCTACTTAATATTTTTTTAAATAATAGCTTTATAATTTTCAAAATACATGCAATGATAGTTTTCAATATTCAATTTTTCTCTCTCCCATCCCCCCACTCCCTCCCCTAGACAGCAGGTAATGCAATATATGGTAAACATGTGCAGTTCTTCTATAAATATTTCCACAATTATTATGTTACACAAGAAAAATCGGATCAAAAAGGAAAAAAAAGGAGAAAGAAAACAAAAGCAAGCAGACAACAACAGAAAAGTGAAAATACTATGCTGTGATTCACAGTCAGTCCTTTTTCTGGATTCAGATGGTTCTCTCCATCACAAGTCTATTGGAATTGTTTGAGTCACCTCATTGTTGAAAAGAACTGTCCATGAGAGTTGATTATTACATAATCTTGTTGCCTTGTACAGTGTTTTCTTGGTTCCACTTACTTAACTTGGCATTAATACATATACATCTTTCCAGGCCTCTCTGAAATCATCCTGTTGACCGTTTCTTATAGAACAATAGTATTACTTAACATTCATATACCATAATTTATTCAGCCATTCTCCTACTGATGGGCATCCATTCAATTTCCAGTTTCTTGCTACTACAAAAAGGGCTGCCACAAACATTTTTGCACTTGCGGTTTTCTATCCCTCCTTTATGATCTCTTTGGGATATAGGCCCAGTAGAGACACTGCTGGATCAAAAGGTGTGCACAGTTTTATAGCCCTTTGGGCCTAGTTCCAAATTGCTCTCCAGAATAGTTGGATCAGAAGAACTTACATTCTAACAGAGGAAATAAGGAAATCAAAATATATAATACATATAAATGAATATAGAGTAGTTAAGAAATGATAAAGACAACAGTTTCAGAGAAACCTGGGAAAACTTGCATGAAATGATGCAGAGTGAAGTAAGCAGAACCAGGAAAACCATGTATACAGTAGCTAAACATTGTTAAGATTGATATTGTTCACTTTTGATCATTGCAATGACCAACCAGATTCTAGTTAGCCAGTGATGAAGAATGCTATCCACCTCTTGAAAAATGGAATTGACTCAAGATTTGGACGTGGCTAAAGAGCAATTAGGCGGCTCAATGGATAAAGTCCTGGGCCTGAAATTGGAAAGACCCGAATTCAAATTAGGATTTAGACACTTACTAACTGTTGGACCCTGTATAAATTACTTAAATTCTGTTTGCCTTAATGCACTGAAGAAGGAAATGGCACACCACTCCTATAGCTTTGCCAATAAAACTCCAAGAGCAGTATGTTCTACTGGGTGGAGAAGAGTGGGAAATGACTGAAGAAAAATAATGAGGGAATTTGTTTTGCTTTGCTTTACATATTTGTCTGACTTTTATTCTCTTGTTCATTGGCCTAGAGTGAGGCTAGTTATATCTCATCCTCAGGGTGTTAAGAGTACTTTACAATATTTAAAATTATTTTTCTCTACTGCCATTGGCTCAAGCCCCTACTGGTTGTGTTCTCCTTAATTGTTGGAAACTAGTTAGCACACCAGTTCCATTTAACCCATTCCATTGATGAGCTTTTATGGAAAGATATTTACTTTGAAGAAACAAAACATTGTAGGGGTATACTTTCCTCTACCCCACTACAATCTTTGGAGAGAGTAGGCTCAAACTTAGCTCATTTCCTACATGACATTAATCCCAACTTCACATCCAAATGAACCTTGATGACAGATGACTCTTTGTTTTATTTTATTTATTTATCTTTTTGTCCTTGGAAAACTTTATTTCTGTTCAAAAAAAAAAAGCTATCCTTCATAAGAAAATGGGTTACAAATAACAAGTGTCTGAGATTTTATCTGTGCCATGGTAGAGCATTGTCTACTGCTGATCAAAGGTGAGAGGTCCCACTAATAACAAATACTCAAAAATCTTAGAAACAGATTTACACGCAATTATAGAAGAAAGACTGAGTAAAAGAAATTTAGCATGTTAGGAAATATTATTTCCAGCTAACATTCAAAAGGGACAAATTAATTATCAAAATAGTAGATACAGATCAGGTGGGGTTATCCAAAAGTTTGGAAACAATGATGTTACAGTCTTTAACATAGCGAAGATGCTAAAGAATGACTCTTTGTTTTAGCTACCACCAAAATAAGTCCTGAAGACTACTTCCAAAGTTAACTCCTTGCTCCTTAGACCATTGATGTTGAGCTAGCTACAAAACCTAAACTTTGGGGTAATAGAATACCTCTACACTCATTCTCATGTTCTTCTGAAATTCATGAGTGTCTCACCTTCCATTCTTTTACCTACAATGGAAAAAAGCAAATATCGAGGCAGGCTTGTGCACTATAGTTTTGGGAGCTCAGATGCAGAGTGCCTTGAACTTGGGGATAGTCCTCCTCTGCATGATGTAACATAAGAGTGCATTTAGGGAAGGAAATAAGCATTTAATAATGCCTACTATATGCCAGGTACTATGTTGAGTACCTTACAAATATTATCTCATTTAATCCTCACAACAATTCTGGGAGATATGTACTATTATTATTCTCATTTTACCAATTGAGGAAACTGAGGCAGAGGTGACCAAGTGACTTGCCTAGGGTCACACATCTAATATGTCTGAAAGGATGAATTTGAATTGAGGTCTTCCTGACTCCAGACCCAGCACTCTATCAACTAAGTCACCCAGTTTCCTCATATATGTACCTGTATACATATTGGTTCTCCTAATAGAATATAAGTTCCTTGAGGGCAAGAACTATCTCATTCTTATCTTTATATTACTGGCTCCTAGCACATAGCAGTTATTTAATGAATGCTAATAGACTGGGAAAGTTATCTTTACAATGAAATGTAACCTACTATAGGAAATAGTAACCTATACTATTACCTTTTTCACTAACTAGTCTTTCAAAGGCTTGACACTAACAACCATGTCTCTTTTAAGTCTTCTTTTGTCTCAGCTAAGCAAAACATCTCTAGATCCTTCAACAGATTCTTTTAGAGTAAATTTTTATATACTCTGGCAAAACCTCAGGATCCTTAGCACAGGATATGACCCAGGTTTCCAAGACTCCAAAGAGTGCTCCAGATGAAGCTTGACCACCTGGTCAACAACAACAACAGAATGGTCCCCTCTCTCATTCTTATCATCACATAATAATTCAGTTATTATGTTAATTCAGTCTGAGTTTCAAGTGAATTTCTGTGTCACACTATTAACAGAAACAGTGCTCCTATGGAGGTAAAAGGATAGTTGGGAAATAAGACTTGGACAAAATAACCTACCATATTGCAAGATGAGGCAGTATGTTATTTTCTATATGAGGGAATAAGGGAAGATTTATTTTCTACAAACAGGGAATGGACCTGTGAAACATGACAGATGGTGACAATTTCTACTCCTTAGGTTGTTGTTTGTCAAGACAACCAGGACATCAGGGAGTTGATGCCATGATGTGCAGGGAAATTGGATTTAACTGAAGGAAGGCTGCACAAAGTCTCCAGCCTCACTTTGTCTTCCAGAATTATGAGTCCAGTGGCCACATAGAGATCAAGATGACTGGAGATGGTCCAGGATACGGTGAGAGATCTTGGCCTTTTTAAGCTAAGGTCTTTAATGAGAGGTAATAAATGAGAGCCAGGAGAAGCAGAGCCTCTAATCCAGTGTTAAGCTGGCCTGATATAATATGAAAGTTCTAAGAAAAAGGATCAAGAGATTTAGTAACTCTGTGGTAGAGTAGAATAGAGTGGGCCCTGGTTACCTGACACACAATAGATAATAAATGCTTATTAAAGAAATAAGTAGGTGATTTTCCCCTTGTTTGCAATCCTCCATGTCATGTGTCTCCCTTAGAAAGCCCTAGACACAGAATACATTAATGGTCTGGCCAGCTATCTAGCTGGATCACAAGGCTGTGACAGCTGTGTCCTTGATGACACCTACTGAGCCCTTCTCTGTTCTCTTGGGTATACGTCGCAGAATTCCTATTATTGGGTGTTGTAGAGACCAAAAATATTGTTTGGACTGAATTTAATTGATTTTAATAAGCTTGTTACAGGATAAAGTAAAACTCCAAATTTAGTAGCAGCATTTTTAAAAAAAAGTCAATTTCTTCTCTTTGGGGCCATACCAAAAAACATAATTCTCAGTGTTTCCCTCAATGTGGCCATTAAAAAAATAAGAGTTAATAAGATAATTCTCAGACATCTCTAGCAACTAGGAGTCTATAGCCTTGAGATCTGAAGCCACAAAAAGCTACACCATGTGGATTATACAACTGGGACAAGAATCACAAGAAGGAGCAAAGTTTATAAATAGACACATGTCAAATGCTTGTCCCAGTAAAAATAGAGTTGAGAAGGAAAAACACTGTGAGGTATTGAAGTGTAGGAAATCTAAGGAGAGAGTGCCTTTACCGAGTTTGTAGCTACTTTTGCCAGCTGGTTTTGGAAATAATCAGATGAATTCATTCAAACAAATAGGCATCTGTTTTTTAATTGGGTCAATTTAATGCAACCACTGGTTATTTTGAAAATAACCTCGTGAATCAGTCTGATAATCCCTTATTTTAGAAATAAATGGGTAAATTCAAACAAATATCTGCTATTGAAATAATTGGATAAACAAAATCTAGCTATTCAGCTGAAGAGAGACACCTTTTGGTATAGTGGCTAGAGAGATGACTTGAAAGTCAAGAAGAACTAAATTCAAGTCTTCCTTCTGCTATGTAATCCAGACCAATAACTTAACCTCTCACTGCACTAGGCAATTCTTTCATTTGCAAAGGTTTTCCAGCTTCCATTGGTAGAGGTAAGTCCTTCACTATGGGGCTCTAAATTAATAAACTCAGAACCAATCCTTATCTAATTCAAAGTTTCCCTTTATTACTAAAGTAATGAGTTTCTACTCAACTCAATAAATGTTTATCAAGTACTTATAGCAGAGGTAGCTAGGTAGTATTGTGGATAGCTGCAGACCTGGAGGCAGGAGGACCTAAATTTAAATCCTACCTTAGATACTTACTAGCTGTGTGACCCTGGGCAAATCATTTAACCTATCTCCAAATAAAACATATCTGTAGCAGCACAGCCTTTGCTGGGAATTCAGTAAATCAACATGCTTTACTTAGCACAGAATAGATGCTAAACAAATTCACTTAAATAAATTCCTCTGTTGGAATGGATAGATTAGAACAATTTGTTCTAATAGCCACAAAGGCAGCCAAAGCAGGAGTTGCCCAGCGCTTAATCCTTGGTCAACCATTGAAGATACCAAGGTCATCCACTGCATCTGATCAGTTATCCTGACTTTTGACCTGCCGCTGGATTTCAATGACTCTGGAAGAGAGGGTAAAATTAATTTTGTGCAACTCCGCCTCTCTGAAATCCAAAATGCATGTGCCAGTCATGGCACCATCTTGTGATATCACTGGTCCTTTTCAAACACAAAGGATGACGGATTTTCTGGCCTTCTTAAGTCCTCTTCTTGGAAGTGAATCTTTAACTAGCTCCCTTATTGACTCCAGCACCTAGAGCCCAAGGGGAGGTTGGTTCAAATGCTAGGAGCCGTATGAATTGGTTCTGTCTTGTTCCAATCATGGTTTACAAGAGCAGTTGAACATTTTCAGCACTGATTTATGATCCCTGCTTTCACAGTGTTTTCATCTTGGTATGTTCACTGATTTTAATTTGAAAACATTTAAGACTTGAAAACCCATGTTTAATGATGAAATTTAATTTCTTTCCTTCCCTATACAATGTCTTTAGTAGTTAGTGACTTCTGGATTTTAAACCAATCAATAAAAGGGGATCAGCTAATTTTCCAAAAAAAAAGGATGAACAAAATAACTCTATGCTAGGCATTGTATCTTCCCTGAGGAAACTTGTATTCTTTTCCCCTCACACTTAATAGTATTTTATTTTTTCTAATTATATATAAAGATGGTTTTCAACATTTGTTTTTATAAACTTTTGAGTTCCAAATTTTTTTTTCCTTCCTGCCTCTTGTCCCTCCTCCCCAAAACAGCAAGTAATCTGATATAGGTTGTATATGTACAACTACTTCAACATATCTCTACATTAATCATGTTGTGAAAAAAAGAATCAGAACAAAAGGAAAAAAAAATAAAGAATATAGTATGCTTCTGATGAATGTGGAAATGTTGAGAACTGTGTATATTTAATCTATATTGGATTACTTATTATTTTTGGGAGTGGGGAGGGAGGGAGAGAGGAAGAAAAAAATTGAAACAAGGTTTTGTAAAGGTGACTCTTAAAAACTATCTTTATATGTATTTGGAAAAATAAAATATTATTTAAAAAAGAAAATAATATACTTCAGTCTGCATTCAAACTCCAGAGTTTTTTTTTCTGGATGTTTATTGATGAGAAACATAATACTTGTATAAATATATTTAAAAGAATATTTTTTTCCCTAAAATAACTGCTGCTAATTTCCTGCCAAGTTTCCTTTTATATATAAATGAGTTAAAGTTTGAGAAAGACAAGCATACACACACATACACACATACCTTTTACAAGATGCAAATGGGGCACTTCAAGATAGGGAAGAATATACTCATTTTTGTATTAATCTAGACATGAGCTATTCATGAACTATTTCCTGATATTTTCCACAGAGCAGGAGATAATAAATCTGGAAAAGAACTGGAAGGGACCTCAGAGCCATATAACCTAAACTTTTTCTATATATAAGAAAACTAAAGCATAAGGAAGTTGAATGATTTGTCCAAGAAAGTACACATGTAGGATTTGAACATATCCCCGATACCAATTTCATTATTCTTTCCATTGAGCCGTAACACTTCTTAAATGTGAAAGAGAATAATGAAATAATGAGAGAGCAAACGATCTATTTTGGGGTCAGCCTCCAGGATTGGTCCTTATCTTTTTGGGCCCAGAATGTGACTCTGGGCTACATCTATCAGAAGTAGAGAAGACAGAATTTGACATATAGCAAATATAATTCAATTTCCAATGGATTACTCCCTGCCCCAACTTGTACTCATTAGCTAGGTACTGCAAAGAACGATTATTGCAGCTTTAAGGTATTGTGTGGGCTTTTACTACTAAAACTCTTGAATTCTCATCAAAGGGCTTATCATCAGTAATCAGTCACTTGACACAACTAGTTCAAAGCAAAGATATTTACTAAATTGTCATAATAAGGAAACAGAGCTCTCCCTATAAACCTGAGTTACAGTCTCCCACAAAAGTACCCAGGGTTATCAAAGACACTGGCACACATGGAGGTGTAGGAAACATGTTTCCTTATGCAAGGAGCAGCTACTTATAACTTCAGTGTGTCAAGGCCCTGACATCTGTTCATTACTCCTTGTGGAATGGGCCATCCCTATTGCCGCTCTGAGTTCCTGGGGTCTGTTTGGAGGCTGAACACCTGGCTCTGAAGCTTCCTTGTAGTCTCTTCCATGTCCCAAGTCAGGTTCATCTGAAATCCTGACCCAGGAGACTGCTAAGCACTTTGGAAATAAGCCACAACCCATACCCTAGAACCAGCAGGAGTGTGGCCTCCCAGGCCTGCCATCTCCTGAGTAGGATCCCAGCTCCAGGTGCCAATCCACATCCTTTCCCTGACTCACCTCAACTCTGCAGCTAGACTGTGCCATGTGCTTATTTCCAGATGCTGTTGCCCTTGTAGAGAGGGAAAAGACAGAGAAATCTCCTTTCTGCTTAGTTTGCTGCATTTCTGAGAAAGGAAAGGTTAAGGCGAAGAATAAACCTCTTAACAGCTGAGACCTTCTTCTATGGCTGGCCCTCTTCTCAAATGACTAAGAAACTCATCTGGTCCCTTCCTTTTCAATCCCCACCAAGGGTAGCTCTGTTTATAAACAGGTTTGTTGTCTCTGCTAATTCTCAGCCAAGTTTCCTGACACTCCTATTCACAAGTGATTCAAAGTTTAAAAAGGATACACATTCCCTTTATAAGGTACAAATGGGCTACTTCAAAGTCTGAAATAGTTGCCCTTATTTCTCCATTATCCTGGTGAATTAGGAGGATTCAGTGATCAAGGGTACCACATTCTCATTACAAGTATAAAATTTCCAAGCATGGGATGACATGCTAGAATCACTATTGTAAAATACTAATTCATTTTCCTCCAGAGATGTCATTGGAATTAATTTTTTATGTGTGGTACACAGAAAATTCTTTTAAATCTTTTAAAAAGTATACTATTTCTCATAGATCTGATCCAAGTATGGATCCTACCTAGGCTGGGGTTCTTCCATAGCATAGGATTTCCCAAACTGATTAACAAGAAGAAAAGTTGTAGCTGTTCGGCACTCACTCAGGGAGTGCTAGAAGCATCGTCAATCATGTACAATGTGGGCTAGAGTTAGCAGGAATACAGGTTTTTGAGCCAAGGGGCCAGAAGTAGGAGGTCAGAAGCATAATCAGACACCAGAATTCAGTGTGCAAGGAAAGAGCTAGGGCCTCAGGCCAGGGAGAAGAATCCAATAGTACAAGGACAACACCTATCTGAGTTCAGTGTAGAGGTCCAGAAGGTTTGTAGTCTCAGTTTCTTATTGGCTAATAAATGTTTATGAGAGTGCATGAGGTCACCTTGATGAAGAATTTCCCTTGAATGATTTTCAGCTGAATAGCTCTATCATATTATGAGTAGCAATTCTTGGAATTCCATGAAACAAAGCCCCATCATTTGATACCAATATTCTTAAAAGAATTTTTTTTGTTATTCTGAATTTCACAAACACTATCAAATGTGAGCATTTCCATATAGAAGCAACTGAAAGAGGATTGCCTATGAAAGCCTCAATTTCTGCTATTTCTAATTTGTTTTATAGTGTTTTTCTATATCTGCATCTATCATCTATCTATCTATCTATCTATGTAACAATCTATTCAGATTAATCCTGTACCTTTTAAGCACTTCAATGCTTAGCTGTTTATTCCTTTGAAACTCCTGTTCTCTGTTATGTATTTTTTTTTTTAAAATCTTATAAAGGCTTCTGTTTTTCTTTTCCTCCTTTATTTGGCATCATTATCTTTAGCTTCCTTCTTCCCCTTCTAAGTTTCCCCTAAAAGACTCTCTCATAGGAAATAAGCATAATTAAGCCAAACAAATTTACCCATTGTCCATATCTGGAAATGTATGTCTCACTGTAAAAGCCTCAATAGCATCTACTCTCTGTCAATTTTGGGGAATCATGGTGGTTTCCTCATTAATTTTCTGGAGTTGTGATTGATTATTTACATTGATTATTAATACTGGCATTTCTTATTTTGGTGTTATATGGCTGAGAATAATTGAACTCTATGGTCTCCAAAGATCTGAAATTGAGAATTACTTAGGGAAAATGGATGGGCCTCCTTCTCCTGGATATTTTCTCTTTTCTCAGGTTTTTTTCTGCCATTGATTTCCTACACCCTCACCCCCACCCCAGCCCCACCTCCCAGCCCCATGTCTATCTAACCTCTCCTTTCCTTTGTTGAATTATCTTATCTTCAATGCCTTTTGTATGATTATTCCTTTGGGCTCTTCTTTCTTCAAAGTGTTTGAAGGGTTCCAAAAAATTTGTTCTATGCAGATGACTTCCAGATCTTTATGTTCAGTCCTCAGTGCTCAAAAGAGAATTATTATTCCTTCCTCTATCAAAAAGAAAAAACTAACAACTCCATTCTCTTCCTAAGTTGTCTACCTTTTTTTTTTTTTTGAGAAACCACCATCTTTTCAGTTATTGGTACTCAGCCTCAATAAAATCTTTAATTCTTCTTTCTTCTTCATTCCTTATATCAAATCAGTTAGCAAAATTTATGTATTTTACCTGAACATTCTTGTATCTATCCCCTTCTCACCACTCTAGTCCATGCCCTTATTTCCTATCACTTATTCAAGTAGCCTTCTAATTCTCTAGAGAATTTCTGATAGCTACTGGTGTCTCTTCTTTCAAATCTAAGCTACAAAGAGATGCCAAAAAAAAAAAAATAATAATAATAATAAATACCTCAAATGTACCTCAGAACATGTCACTCCTCTGCTACAAAAACAGTACTCTCTCTTAACCACAGGATAAAATACAAACTTCTCTGGTTTGGCTTTTAAAGCCCTTCTCAGTCTAGTTCTAAGACACCTTTACAGAATTGTTGCATATTATTCTTCAAGCACTCGGTGTTCTAACCAAAGTGACCTCCATGCTATCCCAGTGAAAGACGTTCTGTTCTCCTTGGTAGGCATGGATGAGTTGTAATCTGCATTATTGAAGGGAATATTGTGCCTAGGCCAATAAAACTTTAATTTCTGCAGTTTTTTCCCATATTGTCTGGTCTTTGTGGTTTTCTACCCATTTTTTATTATTTTATTATATATATAAAACTTTTGCTTTGTTTCTTAAAATTTTTGTAACTTTTAGAGCTATCTTTCCTCCTTCTGGGGTATGAAATGAACTAATATTGCTTTCTATAGACTATATACATGTGGAAGAGAAGGAATTTCTCTCTCAGCCTCAGGAGATATAATCATAGAATGTAGTCGTATGTGATGATATTTTAATAATGTAAACAAGTTGTAGTTACACTTTATGATGTTTCCTTTATGATGTCAAGGAGACAGCAATCAATTGATTGAGTAAATAAAATAATCATGCCTCTTGAAGCTTTAAATAGCAGGAAGAAGTTCAAAATTCCAGTTCAAAAGTTGGAAGCAGTTAGACTATTTATGTATCTGGAGAGAGGGCAACAAGATGAAGAGGAATTTTCCCTGCTCCTTCACCATCAGCCATGTCATTAGAAATTTTGAATTAAGAGAAGAAAATGCATTCAGCTTGGAGCAGGGGCAAAGCCCTTAGGACAGACAGCAAGAAAGAGAAAGACAATAATCCAAGGGAGGAAGCAGCTTAAGGGAGCATGAACCACTGTGAAAAAAAAGGAATTGCTATATATGACCTGAAGAAGAGAAGACCTTGGGAGCCTGGATGAGTGGTCCACAAAGCAGAGATGATGTGGTCAAGGTAGCAAGACCTAGTTCAAAATAAAAATGAGACAAATTCACAATGACTATTCTCTTTGCCAACAGACAAAATAAAATATAAAATAGGCACCAGTAGTGACAAATATGAAATAGAGTTGGGAGAGCATATAGTTAGAAAAGAAAGGAATTTGGAAGAATCCATTAAAGGAATGTGTTGTGAGACTTAAGCATGCCATTGACTGGCAGGTTAGATCTATAAAGGAGTTTAGCAGAATAATCAATCAGCCAGAGTAAGGAGACAGGCAAGGCATTATGATGGAGAGAGTAACTCATCGTGGGCTTAGTTCTGAGAGGAACCTAGCAAAGATCTTCACTTTAACCAGATTTTTTATATGGGAATCATACCTTGGAGTTTCTCAAGGGCAAAGATATGAGCTCAAGAAGGAGGGACAGAGAGCTGGATGGAATGTACCTGGAAAACCAGATCCCAGACCTGTCTAAAGATAGTCTGGGAAAGCTAACTTTCTTTTTGTATGCAGTTATGATTGAGAGAGTTTACAGTTGAATTAACTTATTGGTAGTAAGACAGTCTGGTCCAACAAAGTTGTCTCAAAGGTAATGGTTGTGAATGTCTTTAAAGATGCTAACTAAACAGGATAGCCATGAAGGCGGTTGGAGCAGATGCTGGTCAGAAATTGAAGACAACCAAGGTCAACTACTGCATCCCACGCCATCTCCAGTCATCCTGACTTTTATCTTGCCACTGGACTTTGACAATTTAGGAAGAGAAAGTGAGGCTGATGATTTTGTCCAACTCTTGTCTCACGTAAATCCAATTTATCTATGAGTGAAAATATCACCTCATGATGTTATTGGGGCTCTTCAAAAGTGAAAGATGACAAGAAAACCCCTAAAGTTAGACCCTGCTATTCCCATGAAGCTATGGGTATTTGTGATAGAATGCACTCCAGTGGAAATACTTTGTATCAGATAGAAACTTTATCTATGGGATCATTATTAGGGAACACTGGATTATTTTTCTCTTTTTTCTTTTTAAAAAAATGTATTTATTTAATATTTTCCCTCAGTAACATTTAAAACGATTTTTTACATTTGTTTTTTAAAGTTTTAAGTTCAATATTCTTTCCCTTATCCCCATCTCCTGTCCTCATTAAAAAACCACATGTGAATGTGCTGCAACATTTCACCTCATTTTCATGCTATAGAGTCAAGATTGGGGTGGGAGATTGTCCACTCTAGTTTTCTGCCTTCTCTAGGGAGTTTTCCTTAGCTAGTTAGATGTAGTCCAAATGGATGGAGTGTCAGAAGACATGGACTACTTGTTAGTGATGACTTTTAAACTTATATATACTTCATATAACTTCTTAGGATTTATATACTAAGAGGAGCTATGTCCTTACTTTGAGAAGAATAAGTATTCTTCATGTATTTGTAATAGAATTTAGTGGAAGAGGTCTGTTACCACAGTCAGAGAAGCAAGGCAATTAACTTCAAAGAATCCCCAGAATCTGTTTTAAAAAGGATTTTAGAGATCATCTTCTCTAACAGGGCTAGATTCTTGAACCGGAATCCCCTCTAAAACACCCCCAACAAGTCTCTGAGCATTCCGTTGAGTATTTGAAGACAAGCTATCATCTCCATTGCAATTCTTCTCCAAGTTAAATGTCCAGAAATCCTTTCCGAGATGCTAATAAGGCATTAAGGCTTTGTCAAACAAAGCCAGCAGCTGTTGACCGTCAACCAGCTTCTCTTCCCTTCTGTGGTTGCCTGCTTACATAAGCAAAGCTGGCCCAGACTTCAGAGCTGGGGTTTCCTAAAATGGCTCTTCTAAGTCTAAACTGATTGTGTCGTCATGAGGAAATTCAGGAGAACCAGGTGAGAGAGAGAGACCTCTGTACAGACTTTCTGTAGGAGTCTCCTTTGTGCTCTCTTGTGCTGGTTGTATATGTTGCTGCAGTGTAATGGAGTCCTGTGTAATCTTACAGCACATGAGACTCCCAATGTCCCAGTGTTCAGATAACCAAATCATCCCAAAGTCAGTGACATCCCTGTTCTTAACAAACCTTCCCTATAACTCTCTTCAAAACCTGTGTCAGGGTTTATAGGACCTGACAAATTAATCTGCTCCTCTCACTCCAATCTTATTGAGTAAACATACTTTGTTAATTCTTCATCATTATTCTCTTCTGCTTCTGTAAGATCTAGCATTATGAGCCCTGAAATATATATCAGTATGAGAGTACTATCCTGAGAGTTGGTAGAAGAGTGGATAGAACACTGGCTCTGTAGTCAGGAAGACACTAGCTGGACAAGTCACTTAAGCTAAGGTTGCCTCAGTTTCCTCAATTATAAAATGGGAATAATAATAGCATCTATCTTGCAGGGTTGTTATGAGGATTGAATGATAGAACATTTGTAAAAAAGCAAAACAAAACAAAATCAAAAAACAGCAGTATAGTCCCTAGAGTTTAGTAAGTGCTATATAAATGCTTATTACTTCTCTCTCTCTCTCTCTCCTCCCTTCCTTCCCACTTCCTCCAAAGTAGGAAGGAAGTGGTTTGGTGTTAGACCAGGTTAATAGAGATAATGGCTCTTTTAACTTAGCTGTGGAAACAGTGAGAAAGATACATGTGAAAAAGTCCATATGAATGTTTGCTAAGGAGTCACTTGGTAAGACTGGAAAGATGCAAACTTTCTATCTGTTTTATTTTGCAGGGTTTGTTGAATTGAGTGGTCAGTTTAACAAACACTAAGTACCAAAAGCTACGATGCTAGGTTCTGGGAAGAATATAAATTCAAAAACTGAGACTTGAAGATGTTTACATTGTCCTGCGAGGAAGGAGGGCAACAGAAATGACTAAACACGAAGTATATAGAAAATAATACAAAATGAAATTTGAGGTGAAGAAGGTGCTAATAGTTGGAAAAGAATCAGGAAAGACTTTTTGTAGATGGGGGGTACTTGAGCAAGACTGTGAAAGAGGCTAAAGATTCTAAAAGGCATAAATGAATCAGGAGTGCATTCCTGCTATGAGGGAAAAACATGCAGAGGCAAGAAGGCAGGAGGTGGAATGTTGGGTATTTGGAACAACTTGGACCAGTTTAACTGGAACCTGTGTGAAGAGTGTGCCCAAACTTGAGAGATAGGAGTGAAAATGAAGCGGTGGACAGATCCAGCTTAGAGCTACATAAATCTCTAGATCTAGGGAGATAGATATAGCTGTATCCATAAAGATATCTCTAACTACATCCATCCCTCTATCTAATCTGTGTAGATGGCACCAGCTTCATCCTGCTAAGCTCTCTCCCATAGAGATCCCACAGAGAATGTGGGATTAGGCTCCACCAACCAGAGTTTATGCAGCATTTTGTTATTGTCGCTATTCAGTCCTGTCCCTTTGTGACCCCATTTGGGATTCTCTTGGCAATGGTATTAGAGCAATTTGCCATTTCTTTTTCCAGCTTGTTTTTACAGATGAGGAAACTGAGATAATCAGGGTTACATAGCTCAGGGAAGCTATGGCTGTAAAGTGTAATACCTGAAAACATACATGGGGATTGTTTCCTGGCTGCACTCACGAAGATGAGCCAGCCTTTTGATTAGCTTCTAAAGCAGAACTTGGAGGGTACAGAAAGCACCTGCCAATCTTCTACCTGGCAGTGTTCCAGGGAGGAGGGTGGTGAGCTTCTTGGGGCAGAAGGGGAAGTGGAGGGAAGTCTTTGAGCCTTTATCTCTCCTCCCACATGGTTCCACTCCTGCCTTTATCTCTGTGATGTCTAATCTGAAACCTCAACCTTCACTTTATCCTGTCTGATGGTGCTGCTAGGAAACTGTCCCTTGCCACTTTAGGGCCCTGGCTACTTTCTTTTCTCAAGGCAGTTGAGTGGAGAGTCTACTCAAGCCTGTCTGGGCATCTTTGGAGTCTGATGACCCATTTGCAGTTTCACTCTATCAGCTCC
This sequence comes from Sarcophilus harrisii, assembly GCF_902635505.1. Taxonomy (NCBI): domain Eukaryota; kingdom Metazoa; phylum Chordata; class Mammalia; order Dasyuromorphia; family Dasyuridae; genus Sarcophilus; species Sarcophilus harrisii. The sequence continues at coordinate 360,980,585 of NC_045427.1, read as the reverse complement.
ATTGTAATTACTCTTTTTTTTTTTTTAATAGCTTTTTATTTACAAGTTATATGCATGGGTAATTTTTCAGCATCGACAATTACAAAATCTTTTGTTCCAGTTTTTCCCCTCCTTCCTCCCACCCCCTCCCCCAGATGGCAGGTTGACCAATACATATTAAATATGTTAAAGTGTATATTAAATACAATATATGTATGCATGTCCATACAGTTATTTTGTGGCACAAAAAGCTTCAGACTTTGAAATAATGAACAATTAGCCTGTGCAGACAGACAAAAATAGAGGGATTGAGAATTCTATGTAGTGGTTCATAGTCATCTCCCAAAGTTCTTTTACTGGGTGTAGCTGATTCAGTTCATTACTGATCTATTGGAACTGATTTGGTTCATCTTGTCGCCGAAAAGGGCCACATCTATCAGAATTGATCATCATATAGTATTGTTGTTGAAGTGTATAATGATCTCTTGGTCCTGCTCATTTTAGTCAGTATCAGTTCATGTAAATCTCTCCAGGCCTTTCTGAAATCATCCTGCTGGTCATTTTTTACAGAACAATAATATTCCACAACATCCACAATTTATTCAGCCATTCTCCAATTGATGGGTATCCACTCAGTTTTCAGTTTCTGGCCACTACAAAGAGGGCTGCCCTTTGTAGTTACTCTTGACAAATCTCCATCTCTGAAAAAAAACTCCTAATATCAGAACTATCAGTCAGATAGTTAATATCAAACCTAAACTGGTTTTAGGATTCTTCCTCATTGGATTATTCAGTGCTCCATAGCTAAATGAGAGGCAGAGTGAAGTAGGGGTTGGTTACAGTTATGACACATTTACCCTGAGCCTAACAGGGTCTCTTTAGAAATGGAGACTTACCTGATAATTCTCCCAGTAAATGATATTCTCTAGTCCCAAGGATGATGGGAAATGTAATTCTGGGTTTGGCTCCTTTTGTATATATCTACTATACTAACAAATCATCTTATTCTATTTGCCAAACTCTTCTAAACCTTTACCATCTCACTTAATCTACACATAGAAATAGTGTCCAGCATTGATGCATTGTTGGTGGAGTTGTGAACGAATCCAACCATTTTGGAGAGTAGTTTGGAATTATGCTCAAAAAGTTATCAAACTGTGCATACCCTTTGATCCAGCAGGTGTTACTACTGGGATTATATCCCAAAGAGATTATAAAGAAGGGAAAGGGACCTGTATGTGCACGAATGTTTGTGGCAGCCCTTTTTGTAGTGGCTAAAAACTGGAAACTGAATGGATGTCCATCAGTTGGAGAATGGCTGAATAAATTGTGGTATATGAATATTATGGAATATTACTGTTCTGTAAGAAATGACCAACAGGATGATTTCAGAAAGGCCTGGAGAGACTTACACGAACTGATGCTGAGTGAAATGAGCAGGACCAGGAGATCATTATATACTTCAACAACAATACTATATGATGACCAGTTCTGATGGACCTGGCCATCCTCAGCAACGAGATCAACCAAATCATTTCCAATGGAGCAGTAATGAACTGAACCAGCTGTGCCCAGAGAAAGAACTCTGGGAGATGACTAAAAACCATTACATTGAATTCCCAATCCCTATATTTATGCCCACCTGCATTTTTGATTTCCTTCACAAGCTAATTGTACAATATTTCAGAGTCTGATTCTTTTTATACAGCAAAATAATGTTTTGGTCATGTATACTTATTGTGTATCTAATTTACATTTTAATGTATTTAACATCTACTGGTCATCCTGCCATCTAGGGGAGGGGGTGGGGGGCAAGAGGTGAAAAACTGGAACAAGAGGTTTGGCAATTGTTAATGATGTAAAGTTACCCATGCATATAACCTGTAAATAAAAGGCTATTAAATTTAAAAAAAAAAAAAAAGAAAGAAAGAAAGAAATAGTGTCCAGAGTGAATGGAAATCTCCTCTGAGGGTTTGTGATGTACCATGAAAAGAATAATGGTATCGTTTATGAACTTTGGAGGTGACCTATGTGCTGCTGAATTATTCTTCCTTGGAAGTGATGGGATTTATTCTTAGTTATGTTTGTTTTCCCTTGTTTTTCCTATAGGTAGAGTGAAGTCCAATGAGTTATCTAATTATTCAATCAGGATGTTTCTAACTACTCAAAAAGCTATGAGTTTAATCCATGAAGTTCAAGTAGGTGAATTTCTGTGGCTATTAAATTAGGGCCACTCACTGAAGCAATTTGAAGGGGGCCTCTCTGTGTTCTAGGAGATTTTAAATGAGGAGAAATTGTTAGTTTCTCCTCATTTTAAAACTCCTACATAAGAAGAGAACCATAATAGCCCATTTAAAAACATCCAGATTCACAGTATAGAGTAGTTTCTTTGAGGAAAATCAAGGAGACCAATGTCAGCACATGAAAAGGAATAAGGTATAATAAGACTGCAAAGGTAGAAGGAAACAGGTTATGAAGGGCTTAGAATGCCAAAAAGGACTTTCTATTTGATCCTAAAGGTGATAGGAAACTGACTAGAATTGGTTGAATAAAGGTATGGTCACTTTAGGAAGGTCAGTTTGACAACTGAGTGGAATATAGTGTAGAACAGGGAGAGATTTAAGATAAGGAGAGCAGCCAGAAGACTTTTGCAATAGTTCAGATGTGAAATGATAAAAGCCTACACCAAGGTGGTGTAGTGTCGGAGGAGAAAATAGGGTATATGCTAGAGATACCATGAAGATAACAGTGGGTGTGTGTATGTGTGTGTGTGTGTGTGTGTGTGTGAGAGAGAGACAGAGAGAGACAGAGAGAGAGAGAGAGAAAAAGACAGAGAGAGACAGAGAGAGACAGAAAGAGAGAGAGAGAGAAAAAGACAGAGAGAGACAGAGAGAGAAAGTTGAAGATAACTAGGTTGTAAGATTGGGTAACTTCATATTTTAGATATATCCAATATCTATCTGTCTGTCTATCTATTTACCTACCCATCAGTCTGTCTGCCTATCTATCCATCTTCCATCCATCCATGCATCCATTCACCTACCTACCTACCTACCTATCCATCCATCCATCAATTTATCTATCTATCTATCTATATATACATATTTATATACACATGTATATATACATATATAACAACTCCATATGTATGTGTATACATGTACATAAAAGAAACTCCTTACATATATGTGTGTAGCTCTCTCTGTCTGTGTCACTCTCTGTGTTTCTGTCATTCTCTCTCTGCCTCTGTCTTTTAAACTCGGCCTCCACTGCCTGAAGGCCAGGTGTATTCGATCTTTACCCTTCTCTTCCCCCTACCCCTTTCTGTGATACCCTTAAGGAGACAGAAGGTTATCTAGGCTCTCTGCAAGTGACTCCAGCCACTACTGATAGTATTTCTTCAATTATGGCACCACAGTTCTACTTAGCCACTAATAGTCAGATTAGCCTTTACACAGAAATATTTATTTCCAAAGAAATAATTATAAATACACAAACTCACTCTCCCAACATGTGTGAGGAATGATTCTTCTCCTTGCTTTAGACCATTTAAGCCTCTAGGAAGGGAATTAAGTTTATAGTTTATCCCAATTGCAATCCTTGAGCTCCAGTCCTTGGACCTCTGGCTTCTCTGGGCTTCCATGCTAGGCTGACTGGCTGACTGGCTGCATCCTTCCACCTGCATTCCTGGTTCCAAGGTCACTACTCCTGGTCCTGTGGAGATCACCTCCAGCATCTAAAACGCGAGGACAAACAAAAGAAAACAGAAACAAACACCCTCAAGGCCAGTTTTCAGAAAAAGGGTAAAAGAAAGGAAGCAAGGAAAAGAAAGTCCTTCCCTTCCCATGGATGTGGGAAAGATTCCTCTTTGATTCCCAAACCCCTCTAGTGAATGTAATTACCCTCTGACTCACAAATCCTGGTCCCTTTGAATTCCAATAGAAGATCTGGACCTGTCCCAGCCCCATCCGGATCTGAGCCAACTTTGGGGCTACACCCAAAAACCCCTCGAGCTAAATCTCCTATTATAAAAGGGCCACGCTGGGACCCCCCCTCTGGGCAGAGATTCCAAACATGCTAGCCATGTGAGGACCCTCTGTCCGGTGCCCTTCTTATCTCTACCTTCACCTATACTTTTACCTTGCTTACCCAATAATAAACCTCTTTTATCAATCTACCTCTCGAGCCAATAAATGCTTTTATTGCTACTAGACCTCATTTACCTCCGTTGTGACGAATCCAGGGGGGCGTTGCAGGGGAACTCAATTTGACTCCCTGTACCCCAAACCTGCCACTAGATCTCAACTAAACCCTAATCTCATTTAGGTACCCCAAATCTAGCCCTCAACATTATCAGTTTATTTAGGGCAGGATTTGCACCCTCTGTATACAGCAGTTGAGAACTGCTGAAAAGAGAACAAAACCATTCTTTCTAGATAGGTTTTCTTTCTAATCTTTTTTCTAGACGGTTACTTCTACCCATGTGGTAGGGAACCAAGAGTTTCCCATGTCTAGACATGCTCCAGAGGCCCCCTAAAGGTGTGACTCCTTGGTTGAACTGGGGATATTTCCCAGTTTTTCATACACATGTAAGTAAATACACCTATAGTAAGTGTCCCACACCAAATAAGGACAATATTAAATCAGAGGGCTGGGAGATGGCTCATAGATTCCAGAATTTTAAAATATGAAGCAATACTATTAGAAAAGGATGATCTAGTAATCACCCAAGATCATAATCTTAACCCTGCCTCCTTTTTGTCCTCCGGACCAGGACTATGTCCTGAAGAGTAACATTGTTGCTTAGAATTAATTGATTATCAAACAAAAGTAAGAGAGGATTTACAAGAATCCCCAATACTTGGGGGAACAAATTGGTTTATAGATGGCTCTTCTGGGATGGTAGATGGGAAAAGGAAAAATGGATTTGCTATTGTTGATGGAGATAAAATTTCCACTATTACCAAGGGCAATCGTAGGCAGTCTACCTGCCCATTGGTCAGCTCAAACTTGTGTATTTACTTACATGTGTATGAAAAACTGGGCCTCCAAAGATGAGCTTCTTACTCTCTTCTACCAATAGGGCGGTAGCAGCTACTGCCTGTACACAGGTGGGCCATCCTTTGGCCAATATTTTGGATCTAATACTTTAGAAAGGAAAGCCACTGTTCTTCCCTGCTCCCTTCTTATTTGTGCAAGAACTCCCAGAACCACCCCTCCCTCAACATTGACAAACAAGGTTTTTCTAAGGTGGAGAGAGCCAGTACAGAGGGTAAAATTAACAAATGTCTTAAGTCCTCAAATTTCTGATCATTTTTTTTTTTGATCCCACATGATAGAATTTGGATTTTCCTCCAGCAGGTGTTTATACAAGGGTTTAGTGGTAGCATTGTAAGAATCTTTCCATGTCCAGCAATATCCTACTAACCCAGAAATTTGCATAGCTATTTCTTCATCTTAGGTTCGGGTATGTGTAATATTACCTCGATTCTGGCAGTTTCCAATTCTTGCTGCCTTCACTAATCAAATGCCCTAAATATTTCACCTCCCTCTCCACAAACTGCAATTTCTCTTTTGATATTCTAAATCCCCCAAGAAGTTTAATAGCTCAATGGCACAACTACTGGTGTGTTCCCTTGTATCTCCCACTATTAATAGATTATCTACTTCTGCAACACCCAAGTTCCCATTACTGGATGAAGTCTCCCATGCAGTTTTCAAGGATTTGACCAAACAAATTTGGGGACTCAGTAGAGTCTTGGGGTAAAACACACCATCTCAATTGCTGTTTTCTTCCAGTTTCTGGATCTTCCCATTCTAAAGCAAAAAGGTTTCTACTACTCTGCTCTAAAGGGCAGCTCCAGAAAGCACCCTCCAGAATGCACTGAACCACTTGGCAGAGCTGGGAATCCAGCCCAGAATGGTATACCATTCAGAACCACAGGGTGGGATGGTAACAAAATCTTGTTAATCTCCCTCAAATCCTGAAGTAACTTGTATTTCCTGTCCTTCTTGACAGGAAATATGGGTGTATTGAAGGGTGAAATGCAGGTTTATATTAGTCCATTTCTCAATAAGCCTTGTATCACAGGCTGTAAATATCTCCTTCCTTCTAGTGAAATTGGGTATTGGTTGACTCTTACCACCTCCCTAGCGTCTTTCAATGTGATTTTTACCAGGATTATGTCTGCTCTGCCTGGATTGTCAGGTCCTGCCTAAACCTCAGAGTTTATCCTAGTCTGCTCTTCTTCATTCATTAGTGCTATTCTAATGGGGTATATACTGGGAAAATGTGGAATCAACATGATTTCTAGTTTAATTATTAAATCGTTCCTCTGCAAGTTTACTCCTACTTCTGAGATGAGCTGAAAGCTGCCCAATTTTCCCTTTTTCCCATAGAAATTTTACAGGTCATGGTCATAAGTATGAGAACATTTTCTCCTTTAATCCCAGAAATCACAAATTTAACCCCCTCAGATAAACAGGTCACTGAAGATTTCGATGCCCCTGTGTCTACTAAGAACACTAAGAGTCTCCTGGTGGGGTCTCACCCTTAAATTTACCAAGGGTTCCAGAGGGGAGTCTTACAAGAACCCCTGACTCCTCTGATTTTCATCAAGCTCAACAAGGGAACATATCTGCTGTTCCATCCTCTGCTGGGGGCAGTCTTCTTGTGTATGCCCTACTTTTTGACATCCCCAACATCTCAGAGACTTTCTGCTGGTAGGAACGACAAGCCTCCAGTTCCTTACCGAATATCCCTGTCTCCTTTCCTTAGGGGTTTGTCCTCTTGGCTTTTCTGCATTCCTTGCAATTCCCTGTACTGTCTGAATTAAGATTTTGGCTTTCTGCTTTTGTTTCTCATCATCTCTTCTAACATACGTCTTGGTGGTCTCTTCCAATAGATTGGAAAGGCTCTTATTCCATCCTTCTACTTTCTGTAACTTTCTACTGATATCTGGCCATGCATGGGTCACAAAGTGTAATTTCAAGGTATCTTCTACTCCTGGGTCGTCAGGATCAAATCCAGAGTACCTCCTCATGCTAGCTTTAGTCTATTCAGATATTCAGCTGGTGACTCGCCCTTCCCCCAGTCACTCCAAAGGCCTTTTTTGTGTTCTGTGCCTTTGGCACTGCATTTTGAATTCCTGTAATTATCAGTTCTCTAAGATCCCTTATACTTTCCCCATATATGGGGTTATTGTGATCCTAATTCGTATCTACTAAAGGGTATTTGTGGTCAGCTGGGACTATTCCTGCCACTGGAGAGTGTCTCCTGTCCCACTCCTTCCTAACTGCTCTTTTAATTAGTCCCCTCTCTTCTTGTGAGAAGAGGGCATTAAAAATAGACATAAGTTCTCCCCAAGTAAAGAGATTAGGGCCCAGGAATTGGTCAAATTGTTCTGCTAGCCCAGTGGGATTTTCTATTAAAGGCCTCATTTCCTTCTTAAAGGTAGTACTTCTGTGGCACTCAGGGGAGCATTCATATATGCTATACCTCCTTGAACCAAGGGAACTTTTCTTAAAGGATACAATTTAGGACTTGGGGCTTGGGGCTCTGGAAGAGGGTAATTTTGGATATTCCTTTGAATTTGCTCTAATTCCTTCCTAAGTGAAGCAAAAGACCCTTTGTGGGGCCTGGGTGGGGTTAATTGAATCAAATTCTCCTCTACTCTCAGAAACCAAGGAGGGGCTGATTGAATCAAGTCCTTTCCTTTCCTTTTAGGTCTGGAGGTCATGACTTTTCACTTTGATTCTTGCTTAACATTACCTGGGCCCCAGAAAGCCATAATCAGGCACTTACTGCTTCCTCTGGATTAACAGATTCTTTACTATTAACATATAAATTTAGTTTCTGGCACATTGGGTCAAAGGCACACAAGCCCAAGGACTACTTTCAGGCTTACTCCAACTCTGGGTAGATAAAGCTTTACTAAATTTTCACAACTGTCTTTTAGAGATCTCATTCCATCTTGTTCATATATAATTTTAAATAGCAATATCAATTTATTTAATTGCTCCAGAGCAGTTCTAAAATGCTAAGGTGCAAATACATTATAAGAAAACTATTGTAGTAGTAAGTACAATGGTTGGAATGTGAACCTGGAATCAGGGAACCAGAGTTCAGATGTGACCTCAAATGCTTATTAGCCGTGTGATCCTGGGCAAATCACTTAATCTCTTTCTGTAAAATAGTATTATACCATTAGCAATCACCTTCTAAATTTGTGAGAACAGGATGAGATTGTATTTGTAAAATACTTTGCAAACTTTGAAATATTATATAAATTATATAGTTGAGTGCTATGTAAATGCTTATTCTTCATCACCATCATCTAGCCCTAGAAATGGTATCATCAGGGAAAAAGCTGCTATTCTTATCTGGGACATAAGGGAGCTGATACAATTCTGTGGCATTGGCCTAACTAACAATAAATAAATAAGGCAGGTCTGATGAAAATTGATTATAAAAGAGATTAAGAAATTTAAGGTCAGATAGTCCAAGATTGAGTCAGTTCTTTTTATATGATCTTCTGACTTCATCCCGGCATAATTTTTCTAAATACATTTATTCTTTTCCCCTTGTTAATAAATCCTAGAGAATACACCAAGCTATGGCAAGGAATTGAAAACTGAGGGAATACCTATCAGTTGGGGAATGGCTGAATAGGTTATGGTATATGAATGTTATGGAATATTATTGTTGTATAAGAAACAAATCAGCAGGATGATTTTAGAGAGATCTGGAGAGACTTCCATGAACTGATTCAAAGTGAAATGAGGAAAACCAGAAGATCACAACAAGATTATATGGCAACAAGATTATATGGAGGTCAATTCTGATGGACGTTCAATAGACTTGTGATGGAGAAAGCCATCTGCATAGTATATATATATATATATATATATATATATATATATATATATATATATTTTTACCATTTTTGTTATTTGCTTGATTTTTTTTCTTTCTCATTTTTCTTCTTTTTGATCTAATTTTTCTTGTTCAGCATGATAAACGTGAAAATATGTTTAGAAGAATTGAACATATTTAACCTATAATGGATTGCTTGCTGTCTAGAGAAAGGTGGTGGGGGAAAGGGAGGGAGAAAAATTTGGAACACAATATTTTGCAAGAATGAATGTTGAGGGGCAGTTAGGTGATGTAGTGGATAGAGTATCAGCCTTCAAGTCAGAAGGACCTGAGTTCAAATTTGACCTCAGATACTTAAAATTTCCTAGTTGTGTGACCCTGGGCAAGTCACTTAACACCAATTGCCTCAGGGGAGGGGGAGGAGAATGAATGTTGAACTGGGAAAACATTTTACATTCAAAGGTTCTGATAAAGGCCTCATTTCTAAAATATATAGAGAATTGACTCAAATTTATAAGAAATCAAGCCATTCTCCAGTTGATAAATGGTCAAAGGATACGAACAAACAATTTTCAGATGAAGAAATTGAAACTATTTTTAGTCATATGAAAAGGTGCTCCAAATCACTACTGATTAGAGAAATACAAATTAAGACAACTCTGAGATTCTACCACACACCTCTCAGACTGGCTAAGATGACAGGAAAAGATAATGATGAATGGTGGAGGGGATGTTGAATGTTGAAAACTATGCATATATTTTGAAAATAAAAAGCTAAAAAAGAGAATACATCAGTTATCTTAAATATGGGTTATAAAAGATAAAGAATATACAAATGGAAACATCTGGTTACAGTAGTAACAGATGGCAATCAGTGGTGATGATGGTGATGGTAGGAAGAAAATTAGAGATTAGACAAGCTTAACCTTTAAACCCAAGCACTATGAAGTTTCAGGGATCAGAAGAGTTTAAGAAGAAATACAAAATAAAAGCCCTGAGAGAGAAAGCAAAGTCACCTGCACTAGTATTGCTCTTGTAAGGTGTAAGTGTAACTTGATCACGTATGAGTGAAACCATGTTGTTATATCTTCCTTCATGCTGATCCTGTACCCACACATATATCAGCCAACTTTCCAAGGGGGCTTATGAACAAAAAAAGCTGCTTAATTCTGCAAGAGAATTTCTATTTAATCTATCCCTGTTCCGTTTACTCTGACCTACATCTTGCAAAATTGGTAAGAAGGTAGATGGCTCAGGGCCAATTCATCTACATATAAGGAAAAGAACTCAAGCTAATATGGTCATTCACATTGTCTTATATGGGAATATCAATACACATTAATTCTCATTTTATGGATGCAAAAACTAAAAGGAAGTGATTTGTCCACAGTAGGAAACAAATGTGTCTAGGTAAGTAAAACAAGCCCATCCATGTCTCAGAATAAGTGTCTGGTTCTGTACCTCATCAAGTCTGTTGGACTAGGTCTTCTTAAACTTTTTTTCATTTGTGACTCTTTTTCACCTGAGAAATTTTTATGTAATCCCACATATATATGTATATAAAATAAATATACAGATCAAACATTTATTGATAATAAACCACAATTTTGTGACCCCTATATTCAGTTACATGATTCCATATGGGATCTTAAACACCCACAGTTTAAGAAGTCTTGTGGTAAGTCCAAGAGGTGGAAGGTATGTTGTATCATCAGTATTTTCAGGTTATAAATGGTCTAGAGTATTCAGAAGTTGTTTCCCTCCTATTATTTATTAGTGCTGTGGTCATCAAGTAAATTCTCTTTTTTGCTCATTCCACCCTTTCTTTACAAGTTTTTGCAAGTCTTTTTTATCTTTTTCTGAATTAATTTTGTTCCTCATTTCTTTTGATACATCAAAATTCCAATACGTTCATATACCATAATTTGATTCAACCATTTCCCAATGGATAACGACTTATTTTGTTTATATTACTACTACACAAAGAGTTGTTATAAGTGTTTCTGTCTGTCCTTGATTGGTTTCCTTGGGAAATAGTATAATATAATAATATCAGTAGGCCAAAGAATATCATTTAGTGACTTTTGGGATATTGTTCCAAATTATTTTTCATCATGACTGGACTACTTTATAGTAATCTGTCTTTCCTTAGATCCTCCAACAATTGTAATTTCCCTTCTCTGTCATCTTTACTAATGGGAAACATGGGGTAGAATCTCTGAATTGTTCACTTATATTTCTTTACTAATGTCTTGAAGTATTTAAAAATAGGATTATTGATGGCTCAGATGTCTTTGAGAATTATCTCATTTGGGGAATAATTCTTATTTTTATAAATTGGAGTCAGTTCCTTATATATCTTGTATAAGATATTTTTGGGGCAAACCTGACTCAAGTCAGGGCCCTATTAATTCAGGTTCAATGCTGAAACCATTAGACACTCATACATTATTGAACAATTTAATAAAGAAGGTTGATTTAGCCTTAATGTAAGAGTTATTCAACAATGACACAATAGCACTTAGCCTGAATAGTCCTACCCACCTTGTCTCCATATGGAAACATATCTGGTCAGTTAGGATGGGATATAGTGGTTTGAGTAGGGTTAGGATGCTGTGGCCAGCACAACACAAATGGGCTAGTGGTGGATGAAAATAAGGAGATGGGATTGCTGATAATGTAACAGAGCCATTTATTAAGAGAAATCATGCTGCTTATATATCTTAAAGGCAATGTTGTGTGATCAACCCTGGTTTCTGTTTTCTATGATCTAATCCTCTGAAGCATGTTGTTACTTTCTAGGGGCTCATTCTTATGTAAAGTTCACAGTGCCCCAGTAATTGTGCGAGGACCTTATGTCTTCTCATGATTGCAAGCTTAAATGCACCCTTGATCAATCTTAGGAGGAGGGGAACATCCCAGGTACTGAAGTTTCTAGCTTCTTGGAAGTTCTCTACATTAGGGCATCAACCAAGTCTAAAGGGCACAGAACCCACTTGCATGGATCTTTCTATGTCTGTAAGGACCCAGGAAACTAGGTTAGGATATTTAGAGATCACCAGGAAGCTGCATCAAAGGAAATGTAACTTGAGTTTTGTTCCAACCCTTGGGAATTTTAAGAAAAATCTAGTTTAATTTATGTTATGGAGAGGTGGAGGGAAAACCCAAGAGGATATTAATCTTATCAAAAAACATGAGTGAAATGTTTTGAATAATTCCAGCAGAATTTTTTCTATGTTTCCCAGTAATTTTTGTGAATACTTTCACATTCTTTCAATGAGTTCTTATAACAGTAAAAGAAGTCTTTGGGTTCATTAAATGCTATGTAACTATGTTCATTTGCTTTTATATGTCATATACCTAATCTCTTCCACCGGTGAACTTTTCACTTTTTTAATCAATATCAAATTATCTTTTTTAAAAAAAATTATTTTTTGTTTTGCTTGACCATATTTTTTGTTTGTTTGTTTGTTTAATAATGATAACTTTTTATTGACAGAACCCATTCCTGGGTAATTTTTTACATTATCCCTTGCACTCACTTCTGTTCCGACTTTTCCCCTCCCTTCCTCCACCCCCTCCCCTAGAAGCAAGCAATCCTATACATGTTAAATATGTCACAGTAATAAAAAATTATCTTGATAATTACTTGCATGTAATAGCTTGAGATTGTGGAATCCAAAATTATCCAATACTATTAATAAAAGAAACTGAGCCAGAGCTCTGAGCCAATAATCATTTATTAAAAGAACCATACCTCTTCAAGAAAAGGGACCTCAGCTCTCTCTCATGATCTGAGATGCCCCATTTTCTTAGGGCCTTACTTTAATAGTACTTAATACACAGACACACAGAAGAGGCAAAGCAAAATATTGAGCCTCATTGATTAATAGAGTTTGATTTTGACTCTCTAGGAGGACCAGAAATGATGAAAGAGGATGGGCAAGGTAAGGGTCATCTCCGTTAAGTGGTCATGAGATGGTTTACTTCTCATGTTAGGCAGAGAGAATGCTCTGAAGATACAAAAAATAATTGGGGACTTTTTCGTATTACATCAAGACATCCATCTGACAATAGACTTGGTTCCATACTCATCACCCAAAAGGATGACAGTCTTCTAGTTAGCACTTTTGTCCTTAGGCAAGTGAATTTTATCACAACCAGTGAGGCTTTAGTTTATGACCCATTTTATATGTCATATACCTAATCTCTTCCACCGGTGAAGTTTTCACTTTTTTAATCAATATCAAATTATCTTTAAAAAAAAAAATTATTTTTGTTTTGCTTGACCATATATTATTTGTTTTTTTTTTTTTTAATAATGATAACTTTTTATTGACAGAACCCATTTGTGGGTAATTTTTTACATTATCCCTTGCACTCACTTCTGTTCCGACTTTTCCCCTCCCTTCCTCCACCCCCTCCCCTAGAGGCAAGCCCTCTAAAGTTTATGGCCCATTAAAAGAAAGAATCCAGTTCATCTAATTATCCCTAAATATAATATATATGAAACATATAATTCCTCAAATTAATATAGATGACTAGTCTAAACTAAATGTGTATTACTATTATTAGTACAACATTATAAGTACAACATTAATTATTATTTATCCCTGTAGAATCATATGAACTAATTAATACTGATTGGAAGTAGGAGTCTAATTAAAATCATCTCTGTCAAGATCTAGTACTATTAGACTCTCTTCCATTCCACCTTTTTTTCATTTTCCCTTGAGATTTGTGATCTTTTATTCTTCCAGATTGTAATGTTCTTTTGTTTGGTTTTCTTGGGGTCTCTGGAAGCAGCTTTTGTTTCAGTTCAGTAGTCACCACAGGAGTAGCCAGGGATTAAAGTCCAAATCCCTTATTATCTCTTTCAAAGAGATAACTCCTTTCTTGGGACTGGGTTAGCTTTCTTAGAGGCCTATCTCTTTCCTTGGTTCCTAGAACTTGAGCTCCCACCTGTCTTCTTTGCCCTCTGAATCTCTCAGAATGAATCCTGGCTGAGGTTCCTAGTTTATGTGCTCTACACTGAGTATACACCAATCATTATATCACTAAGAAACCATTATTTGGATTAAATCAATCATACCGAACCATGCTAAACTAGATAACCATTGTCCTTAGGACATATGCCCCCATATAGGGGCACTTGACATATTGGGTTTGACAAACCCAAAGACCCCATTGTCCTATTATTTCAAGTTCAGAGTTTTGGCCCATAACACAGATGAATTCTGGGGTTTGTTCTTTATGAGTGTTTAGTTTGTTTAGTTCTATAAAGCAATCCTTGGAAGTTGGTATGGTATTGAAAAAAAGTAAATTAATATAGGTAATATTGTCTTTTTATTACATTGATTATAGAACAATCATGAGATTCATATCTCTATTTTAGCTGTCTTGGTTTTATTTTTTAATTTTTTAATTTTAATTTTAATTTTTAAAAATTTTAATAGCTTTTTATTTACAAGATATATGCATGGATAATTTTACAGCATTGACAATTGCCAAACCTTTTGTTTCAATTTTTCCCTTCCTTCCCCCGACCCCCTCCCCTAGATGGCAGGATGACCAGTACATGTTAAATATGTTAAAGTATAAGTTAAATACAATATATGTATACATGTCCAAACCATTATTTTGCTGTACAAAAAGAATCGGACTCTGAAATATTGTACAGTTAGCCTGTGAAGGAAATCAAAAATGCAAGCGGACAAAAATAGAAGGATTGAGAATTCAGTGCAATGGTTCTTAGCCATCTCCCAGAGTTCTTTTGCTGGGTGTAGCTGGTTCAGTTCATTACTGCTCCATTAGAACTGATTTGGTTCATCTCATTTCTGAAGATGGCCAGGTCCATCAGAATTGATCATCATGTAGTATTGTTGTTGAAGTATATAATGATCTCCTGGTCCTGCTCATTTCACTAAGCATCAGTTCGTGTAAGTCTCTCCAGGCCTTTCTGAAATTATCCTGTTGGTCGTTTCTTACAGAACAGTAATATTCCATAATATTCATATACCACAATTTATTCAGCCGTTCTCCAATTGATGGGCATCCACTCAGTTTCCAGTTTCTGGCCACTACAAAAAGGGCTGCCACAAACATTCGTGCACGTACAGGTCCCTTTCCCTCCTTTAAGATCTCTTTGGGGGATAAGCCCAGTAGTAACACTGCTGGGTCAAAGGGTATGCAGAGTTTGATAACTTTTTGAGCATAGTTCCAAATTGCTCTCCAGAATGGCTGGATGTATTCACAATTCCACCAATAATTTATCAGTGTTTTTCCTGTTTTCCCACATTCCCTCCAACATTCCGCATTATTTTTCCCTGTCATTCTAGCCAGTCTGACAGGTGGGTTGTGGTATCTCAGTTCTTTTAATTTGCATTTCTTTGATTAATAATGACTTGGAGCATCTTTTCATATGGCTAGATATAGTTTCAATTTCTTTGTCTGAGAATTGTCTGTTCATATCCTTTGACCATTTATCAATTGGAGAATGGCTTGACTTTTTATAAATTAGAGTCAATTCTCTATATATTTTGGAAATGAAGCCTTTATTAGAACCTTTGACTGCAAAAATGTTTTCCCAGTTTATTGCTTCTCTTCTAATCCTGTCTGCATTAGTTTTGTTTGTACAAAAACTTTTCAATTTGATATAATCAAAATTTTCTATTTCGTGATCAGTAATGATCTCCAGTTCTTCTTTGGTCATAAATTCCTTCCTCTTCCACAGATCTGAGAGCTAAACTATCCTGTTTTGTAATCTCATTCTTTATGCCTAGGTCATAAACCCATTTTTACCTTATCTTGGTGTATGGTGTTAAGTGTGGGTCAATGCCTAGTTTCTGCCATACTAGTTTCCAATTTCCCCAGCAATTTTTGTCAAATAGTGAGTTCTTATTCCCAAAGCTGGGGTCTTTGGGTTTGTCAAACACTAGAGTATCAAGGTTATTGTCTGTCTTGCTTTTAGATAGAGTGTTGATGTATGTGCTTTGGTAGGTGGATTTTCAAATATTTTACATATTCTGTAGTTATTTTGAATAGAATTTCTTTTTCAGTCTCTTCTCAATTTTGTTGTTAATATATAAATAAACTGATGATTTGTGTTGGCACTTTACTGAAGTTTTCATTTAAAATTTTTGGTAGATTGATAAGTTTTATTGAATGAGCTTTGTAGATGGATACTGAGCAGATGAGAGAAGATTCATTTCTTGGTCTCTGAGACTTGGACAGAGTATCGATAATCTTTCTTTTGGCCTATAAAATTCTTCCTAGTGCATTTGTGCTTCCTTGGTTTTGAATCTATGAACCTCAGCTTGATCATCCAAGAGCTTCTGTGGGCCTTGACTACCTTCAAATGATAAAATATTCCCTGAGAATAGGTTTGTCCTTGAACACATTTCCCATCATCTTCAATTACAGGCTGTGCTATATTGTTTTTGTTCAGTCACTTTCCAAGTTATGTTCAATTCTTTGTGAGCCCCTTTGGGGTTTTCTTGGGAAATATTCTGGGGGTATTTGCCATTTCCTTCTCCAACTCATTTTACAGATGAGGATACTAAGGTAAATAGGGTGAAGTGACTTGCCTAGGGAGTAAATATCTGAGGTTAGATTTGAACTCAGAAAGATGAGTCTTCTTGATTCCAGGCCCAGTGCTTTATCTATTCTGCCACCTAATTGCCCATGGGCTCTGTTAGTACTTTTTAAAAAGCTGTTAGTTGAAGTATCATTTAGTAAATGGCATAAAATCTCCATTCTTCTTATCCAAATCACCTTAGGCATATGAGCACTAGGTATACCAGCATTCTTGTTCTTGCTCTTCCAGACAGTTAGAGCTTTTTTTTTTTCTTCCTGGCAATGGCTATAATATTAGACATTAACAAGTCTGAAGATGATTAGTTCATCTTCTATTAGATTCCAAATTTACTGAGTTTACTGGGGTCAGACTATCTCTTCATCTTTCTAAACTGAAGGTTACTGCAGGCAAGTCTCTTCTGAACAATAATCGTGACTATAAGTACAGCATAGAAAAGAAAAGGAGAGACTATCAATCAAGTCTTCCTAGAACTATATATCATCTTAACAGTGACAATGAATGTTTTAGTGTTAATCCTGACCTCATTAGAAAGGCCACTAATGTTTTCAATTACTAAAAATGTTAGTTCTTAGTTTTTAATAAATGTTGTTTACTTATTTAAGGAGAGACCAATTTTTTTACTATGTTTTCCAGTGTTTTTTTTTAATGAGTTTTATGTTTTTCAAAAACTTCTACTGAACTTATTAATATTAATCATGTAATTCTTATTGTTTTTATTATTTAAATTGTTTATTATATATAATATTCCTACATTTTCCTGATACAAATCAACCTGACTATAATGGATAATCTTTTGAAAATATTTTGATGTACTATTTGTACAAAAATATTTATAGCCACTCTTTTTGTGGTGTCAAAGAAGTGAAAATTGAGGGGATGCCCATCAATTGAAATGCTTAAATGAATTGTGGTATATGTTGTTATGGAATACTATCATATTATAAGAAATGACTAGTAGAGTCATTAGAAAACCTGGAAGTCTTATATAAATGGATATAAAGAGAAGTAAGCAAAACCAGGAAAATATTATACATAATAGCAATATTGTAAAGATGACCAACTGTGAAAGATTTAGCTTCTCTGATTAAAACAATGATCTAAGACAATTCCAAAAGACTCATGAAGAAAAATTCTATCTTCAGAGAGAGAACTGTTCAAATTTGAGTACAGATTGAAGCATGCTTAAGTACACACACATACACACACATGCACGCACGCACACACACATACACACACACCCTTTTTCTTGATTTCTTTTTTTGGGGGGAAATTTGCAACATGTCTAATATGGAAATGCATTTTCTATGATGTCATATGTATAATTAATATCAAATTGCTTGCTTTCCCAAGGGGTGGGAGGAAGAGAACTTGGAGGTTAAATTTTTAGAAAATGAACAAGTAAAAGGTTATTGGGAAATATTTAATGAAATAAAAATATATTTAAAAATAATATGTCACTATAGCCCAGTTGTTAACTTTTTATTCCATACTTTTGCATCAATATTCATTAAAGATATTTTTATCCCTAAGAAAATATCTCCAAGGCCAAATAGATTCACAGCTGAATTCTACTAAACATTTAAAGAACAATTAATTACAATATTATATAACTTATTTGAAAAAATAGGTGAAGAAAGAGTTCTACCAAATTTTTGTAATAACACAAATATGGTGATGGTGCATCAAACAGGAAGGGCCACAACAGAGAAAGAAAATTGCAGACCAATCTTCTTAATGAATATTGATGAAAAAAATTGCAAGAGATTACAGCAATTTATCACTAGGATAATGTAGTATGGCCACAGGGATTTATACCAGGAATGTAGAACTGGTTCAATATTAGTAAAACTATTAGGATAATTGATCATATCAATAACAAAACCAAGAGAAATCATATGATTATCTCAAAAGACACAGAAAAATCCTTTGATAAAATATAGTACCCATTCCCATTAAAAACACTACAGAGAATAGGAATAAATGGACTTTTCCTTAAAATGATAAGCAGTCTCTAAAACTATCAGTAAGCATTATATGTAATAGGGATAAGCTAGAAGCCTTTCCAATAAGATGGGGTAAAACAAGGATGCCCATTATCACCATTATCATTTATAATATAAAACTATTAGTGTAGCTTTAGCAATGAGAGAAGAAAAAGAAATGGAAAGAATTAGAATAGATAATGAAGAAATAAAACAGAGGTCTTTTTTAGGTCTTTTTATTGTTTTTTTTTATTAAAAATTTTAAAAAATTAAATTTTTTTAAATCAAATTTTAAAAAATTAAAATTTCTATTTACAAAGCATATGCATAGTTAATTTTTCAACACTGACCCTTGCAAAACTTTCTGTTCCAAGTTTTTCTCTCCTTTCCCCCATCCCCTCTCCTAGATGGCAGGTAATCCAATACATGTTAAATATGTTAAAATATGTGTTAAATCCTATACACACACACACACACATACATATTTATACAATTATTTTGCTGCACAAGAAAAATCGGATCTAGAGAAAAAAAAAAAACCTGAGAAGGAAAACAAAATGCAAGCAAACATCAACAGAAAGCATGAAAATGCTATGTTGTGTTCCATACTCAGTTCCCACAGTCCTCTCTCTGGATATATTTGGCTTTCTTCATCATTGAAGAATTAGAACTGATTTGGATCATCTCATTGTTGAAGAGAGCCACAACCGTCAGAATTGATCATCATATAGTATTGTTGTTGAAGTGTATAGTGATCTCCTGGTCCTGCTTATTTCACTCAGCATCAGTTCATGTAAGTCTTTCCAAGCCTCTCTGAAATGATCGTTTCTTATAGAACAATAATATTCCATAGCATTCATATATCATAACTTATTCAGCCATTCTACAACTGATGGTCATCCACTCAGTTTCCAGTTTCTTGCCACTACAAAAAGGGCTACCACAAACATTTTTGCAGATGTGGGTCCCTTTCCCTCCTTTAAAGGAGGGAAATCTGTTTGGAATATAGGCCCAACAGAAACAGTGCTGGCTCAAAGAGTACGTACAGTTTGATAAAAACCGTCACTTTTGGCAGATGATATGATGGTGTTCCTAGAGAATTAACTAAAAAAAATTACTTGAAATGATTAACAACTTTAGAAAAGTTGTAGGATGTCAAATTAATCCATATAAATTGTCAATACTTCTATACATTACCAACAAAGCCCAGCAGAAAGAGATAGAGAAATTCCATTTAAAATAACTGTAGACAATATAAAATATTTGGGACTCTACTTGCCAAGACAAACCCAGGAACTGTATTAACACAGTTAAAAAACACATTTTACATAAATAAAGTTAGATCTAAATAAGTGAGAAAATATCAATTGCTCATGGGTAGACTGAGCTAATACACTAAAAATGACAATTCTAGGTAAATTAATATACTTATTCAGTGCCATATCAATCAAACTGCCCAAAATTATTTTTTTAGAGCTGGAAAAAATAACAAAATTCATCTGGAAGATCAAAAAGTCAAGAATATCAAGGAAAGTAATTTTAAAAATGCAAAGGAAGGTGGTCTAATCACACCACATCTCAAAACTATATTATAAAGCAGCAATTATCAAAACTAATTGGTACACTAAGAAATAAAGTGGTGGATCAATGGAATAGATTAGGTACTCAGGATACAGTGGTCAATGACTATAGTAATCTACTGTTTGATAAACCTAAAGACTCCGACTTCTAGCATAAGAAATCACTATTTGACAGAAACTGCTGGGAAAACTTGAAAAATAGTATGGCAGAAAATAGGCCTATCTATACCCTATACCAAGATAAGGTCAAAATGGACATGTGATTTAGATGAAAAAGGTAATACCATCAGCAAATTAGAAGAGAAAGGAATAGTTAACTTGTCAGAGATCTGTGTTGAGAAGGGAAGAATTTATGCTCAAATAGGAGATAGAAAACATTAAGAAATGCAAGATAATTTTGATTACAATAAATTAAAAAAATTTTTTTTAACAAACAAAGCCAATGCAACCAAAATTAGAAGGGAAGCAGAAAATTAGAAGGGAAGCAGAAATATAATCAATATTTTTGATAAAAGTCTTATTTCTGAATACATAGAGTACCGAGTCAAATTT
This sequence comes from Sarcophilus harrisii, assembly GCF_902635505.1. NCBI lineage: Eukaryota > Metazoa > Chordata > Mammalia > Dasyuromorphia > Dasyuridae > Sarcophilus > Sarcophilus harrisii. Next base: position 360,960,020 of record NC_045427.1, on the reverse strand, counting down.
ATAAGCATAATATGCCAAAATGTTTGTGGCAGGGCTAGAAACTGGAAAATGAATGGATGCCCATCAATTGGAGAATGGCTGAGTAAATTGTGGTATATGAATGTTATGGAATATTATTGTTCTGCCAGAAATGACCAGCAGGATGAATACAGAGAGGTTCGAAAAGATTTACATGAACTGATGCTGAGTGAAATGAACAGAACCAGGAGATCATTATACACTTCAACAACAATACTATATGAGGATGTATTCTGATGGAAGTGGATTTCTTTGACAGAGAGAAGATCTAATTCAGTTCCAATTGATCAATGATGGACAGAAGCAGCTACACCCAGAGACGGAACACTGGGAAACGAGTGTAAACTGTTTGCATTTCTGTTTTTCTTTCCAGGTTATTTTTACCTTCTGAATCCAATTCTTCCTGTGCAACAAAAGAACTGTTAGGTTCTGCACACATCCTCTCTGACTTCTCAGGAAGAGAGATGAAAAGCACCAAAGAAAAGTGGAGATTGCTAACAGATTTCTGGGCTGAAGGGTCGTATTAGAAACAGGTATGCACACAAACCCATCAGCATGGGAGGTATTATACAAGCACATAGCAATAACGCAGAGGCTATTAGTGGTGACTCTCCCCACAACCAGTGCAGGCTCAATATAGTTTAACAAACATGAATTGTACATGCAAGTAGTGATATAACAAACAATATGAATCAACATGGTGTTGTAAAAGATTTCCAGAAGTCCTAGAAGGAGGATATGTAAACAACAGTCACACACATGCCTTCTTCAGCAGCCAAGAGATAGTCCAAAACCAATCTATTGTCCATTGCTTCACGTGTCAGGAAATCTAATGATCCCTGCAAGTTTTTGAAGTCCTGCAACAGTCTTTTTATGTGTTAGGGAATCTAATGATTTCTGCAGATTTTGAAGTCTTATCATTTCTCGGGGAATCTAATGAATCCTGAGGGTTTTCAAGTCCTACAACAGTCTTATCATGTCTCAGAGAATCCAGTGATTCTTGAGGGTTTTGAAGTCCAACAATTTTTGATATCCATTGTAAGTCTTACAAGGTACTAAGTCAGTGGAATTGATAGAGACAATAGTTGTTTAGCAGGGTGCTTAACAGTTCTCTAGATTTACTTAGTACTTACTACAATTTCACAAGATTCACACCTTTAAGACAGCATATATAAGGAGGAGCTCGCACAAGCCCACAAAAAAAAATGCACAAGCCCACTCTCGGAGGCAGAGTCAGATTCATTCTAACTTCTACCTTTGTGCTGGCTAGAGACATTTGGAGGAGGAGAGGCTGAAGCTGGCAGAGGCAAAGGACTAGCAGCAAGAGCTCTGGGAACCAAGGAGGGAGAGAGGCTTCTAAGAAAGCTAACTGGGTCCAAGGAAGATGACAATACTTGAAAGAGAAAATAAAAGAATTGGACTTTAACTCCTGGCTACATTTGAAGTGGTTATTACTTTGAAGTGAAAGGAAGGCTGCTTCCAGAAGCTCCCCAAGAAACTTTCTCTCAGAGAACATTATATTTAAGAGAAGAACATTACAATCCATGAGTCAAATTTGACAACTGACATGCTCTTTCATTGGTTGGGCACAGTCAGCAATGGAACCACCCGATATTTCTTGGTTCTTCTCCTTTGTTTCAAGGGTCTGCTTAGTCTCTCTTCGATGAACAAGGCAAATGTGGCTCCTTGGCACTCATCTGATTCCTTCTCCATCTGTAGAGATACAAGCAAACCCTCTCCCCCAAGCAATTAACTTATCAGGTCCCTTCCATTCACCACTTTCTGGGTCTCTCCACATCACCTGGTGATTATCTAAAGATAGTGGAGCTGCTCGCACTGGACACTGCCCTTCCAGTAGGTTATAAAACCTGTCTGCCGGAGGCAGTGCATCTTTGTCAAAAATCAAGAAATTAATTGTATAAAGAGCTAGATTTAGAAGTTCTCTAGGGTTACCTGTGGCTCCCCCTTTCTTTTGTTTTTGGAGGAGCGTCTTAATGTCTCTGTTTCTCCTCTCTACTGTTGCCTGTCCTTGAGGATTAAAGGGTATGCCAGTGGTTGTAAAATCTTATACTGTGCACAAAAGTGTGCAAAATGTTTAGAAGTATATGCAGGTCCATTGTCTGTTTTTATTGCTTGTGGCACACCCATAATTGCAAATGCTTGTGTGAAGAATTCAGTGACCACTCGGGCTGTCTCTTTTGCTGCTGGTATTGCAAAAGTGAATCCTGAAAAGGTGTCTACCACAACATGGATAAAAGACAGATGACCAAAAGATTTATAATGGGTCACATCCATTTGCCAAATTTCATTGGATCTCAAACCACGAGGGTTCTTCCCTGGAGGCAGTGTAGGAACGTGGAAAGGAAGGCAAGCTGTACAGGCTTTTACTATACTCCTAACTTTCTCTCTTGTTATTCCAAATGTGTAAACGTAAAACTCAGGCAGCCTGATGATATTTAGAATGAGATTCTTGTGCTTCCTGAAATAAAGGAGTATTGGCCAACATAGTTAGAAGGCTATCTGCCTTTGAATTACCATCAAAAATAGGACCTGGAAGTCCACTATGAGAGTGGACATGCAAAATATAAATCTTAACTGGACACTTTCTCACTTGCTCTTGAAGTTCCTTAAAGAGCTAATTTATATCAGAAGCTACAAATTTTATTTGGGCTGTGGCAATTCTTTGTACCACACCTACTGAATAGGCTGAATCAGATATTATATTTATATCTCCTGGATAATAAGTAAGAGCTAGAATGATTGCATACAATTCATTCTGCTGAGTGGATTGAAAAGGAGCTCTGACTACTCTCTTTATAATTAAGTCACAAGACTATATAGCACAAATATTATGTTTGGATGCGTCTGTAAAGATAGTTGGTCCTTTAAGAGGAACTTTAGAAACCTTTTCTTCAAGAATCCATTGCCAATTATGTAATAGTTGGGTTATCTTTAATGGAGACCTGTGTGTAAAATTTGGAGCTGTGGCCCATAAAATTTGCCATTCTGGGATAGTTTCACAGCATACATTAATTTGTGCATTAGTATAAAAGGTGTATATCTTGTCAGGTCTTATCCCAGATAATTGTACTGCTCACTTAATGGCCTTTAATAAAATTCTAGCCACAAGCACTGGGTAAGGAGTAAGGCTTTGTTCTGGCTGTGCTGGGAGTTTCACCCACTCTATAACACTATCTCCTTGATGAAGGATTGCTGTGCGTGCCTCTTTTGTAGCAAAAACTGATATTTCCAAGGGATTTTGAGTGACTACTTCAACCACATTGGATAAAGCCAGTTCAACTTCTCTCAAAGCCTCTTGAGCTTCTTTTGTAAGCTGGCATGGTGAGTTTAAAGCACTGTCTCCCCTTAAAATGCCACTTAATGGTTGCAATTGTTAGGTAGTCAAGCCTAACACTGGATGCATCAATTTCTGAAAGTCATTTAAGGTTTTTAGCTTCTCTGTTCTTAAGGAAAGTTTTTGTACTGTAAGCACCTTAGGGTATTCTTCATATCTGAAATATTGAAAAGGAGCATGCCTTTGAATTTTTTCCAGAGCTATATGCAATTTGTAGTTCCTTAGTGTTTTTATTAAATTTTTTAGTCTTTGATGATTTCTAGAGCAAAAGGAGTGTATCTTCTGATTTCTTGACCTGAAGAGTCAAGCTGTTTAATCACAGGATACATTTCTTTTCTCAAATCAGCTGTAATCTGTCCTTCCTCTGTGGTTTTAAGTAGTGCCTTTTGTAACTGAGTCATAGGAAGGGGTGATTGCTGGGGCAGAAGTGCTGGTGATATCATTGTCCTGTCCATTCCTCCTCCTCCCTCCACCCAGTAAGGTGAAGTTGATGGGGGAGGGTCAAGAACCTGCTCGGGTATAAGTAGAGTTGAAGCTGGGCTGTGAGAGTGAAAAATCACATTCTTTAAGTTCCCCATGCCCTCTGGTAATATTTCTATTACCCTATCCAGTCTCTTCCTCTTTTTCCTCACACTTCCTCATCTGGCTGTTCTTAAAATTTTTCTTTTTTCTATTACTTTCAGGATTCTTTAAAGCCAATTGTATTAAGTTGTACATATAGAATATTTCCTTAGAAATTGAATCAAGACTATTATCACTGTATTATTCACATAGTTGATCTCCTACTGGTTTCCAATTATCTGCCTCTATTTCTTCTTCCTTGAAGAACCAAGAGGATGTGCATTCTAATGTATCCATGAGTCCATCATTCTGCTCCCAAGTTGCAATCAAACCCTGTCTCTTTAGGAGTCTGAGTATGTTTCCTGTAGATCTCCCTCTGCATGGGATTGGTGTTGGGGATGGGGGCCAATCTTTTCCTAATATTTGCCCTATTTCAGCTAGAAAATGAGAGTTACTAGTTTAGCTCTTAACAAAGTTTCCTGTTTGTCTGTTAAAATACTCACCTTATTTTCTGGTCACCGGGGACTTCTTCAGTGAAATTAGGGTCCTTATTTCACATGTTGGGCACCAAAATGTTAAGTCTGGATTAGCTCCCTGAAGGCCTCAGGATCAGCTAGAATCAGGATAAGTAAAAGGTCTTAGGGGGAGAAGCAGGCAAACTACCAGGAATTTAGCTAAAGATCTCTTCTCGATTCTGGAGTCCAGAATCTCCACCTTTCTCCTCCTTATCCTGCTGCCAAATGAGTCTGGCTTCTCTCACCCCATCCTTTAATCCTTGCCTATGATTATCTATATACACCAAAGATTGAGCCAGCACCGAACAGTGAGAAGGGTCATTTTTCCAAACATATGCTAATAGAGTCATTGTCAAATAGGTAATTAGCCTTAAGTGCTGGGTTGTTTGATTCAAGCATAACTTTTAAGAGTTTCAATCCTTTACAATTATTGATTAGAGATATGCAAATGTAAACAACTCTGAGGTACCATCTCCCACTTATCAGATTGGCTAATATGAAATAAAAGAAAAAAATGATACCTGTTGGAGAAGATGAGAGAAAATTGGAACACTAGTACATTGGTGAAGTTGTAAAGTGATCCAACTATTCTGGAGAACAATTTGGAATTATGCCCAAAAAACAATCAAATTGTGCATAACCTTTGATCTAGCAATACCTCTACTAGGTCTATATCCCAAAGAGATCATAAAAAATGAGAAAATATCCACATGTATAAAAAACGTTTATAGCACCTCTCTTTGTGGCAGCAAAGAATTGGAAATTGAGTAAAGGCCCATTAACTGAGTAATGATAGAACAAATTATGGTATATGAATGTAATGGAATACTATTATTCTATAAGAAATGATGGTCAATTACATTGAGCTCCCAATCCCTATATTTATGCCCACCTGCATTTTTTATTTCCTTCACAAGCTAATTGTATAATATTTCAGAGTCTGATTCTTTTTGTACAGCAAAATAACGGTTTGGTCATGTATACTTATTGTGTATCTAATTTATATTTTAATATATTTAACATCTACTGGTCATCCTGCCATCTGGGGGAGGAGGTGGGGGGTAAGAGGTGAAAAATTGGAACAAGAGGTTTGGCAATTGTTAATGCTGTAAAGTTACCCATGCATATAACCTGTAAATAAAAGGTTATTAAATAAATTAATTAATTTAAAAAAAAAAAAAGAAATGATGGTCAGAAGGATTCCAGAAAAACCTGAAAAGGCTTACATGAACTGGTGCTAAATGAAATACACAAAATACTGTTACAGCAACATTGGGCAGATGATCAATTTTGATGCTTTGTTCTTCTCAGCAATACAATAATCTAAGAAAATTCCAAGACTCATGATGGAAAATCCTATCCACATCCAGAGAAACAACTATGGAGTTGGAATTTAGATTGAACCATACTTGACTGTTGTTGTTGTTTTTTTTCTTTCTCTTGGTTTTTCCCTTTTGTTCTGATTCTTCTTTCATGACATGACTAACATAATATGATTTACAAATATAACCTATATCAGATTGACTACCATTTTAGGGAATGGTGAGGAAAGTAAGGGAGAAAAAAAAAAGGAAATTAAAATCTTATAAAAGTAAAAGTCAAAAACTAATAAATAATTTTAAAAAGATATTATTTTTTAGCTAACTTTCTTGAACTTGAGCATCATGTTTATTTCTTAAAAGGAATTTGGTAACAGAAATTACTTTCATATTATTTAATTATTCTGTATATTTATATTAATTAATAATTGTTTCCTTTAATGCAGTTTCCCTATTATTTTTTTACCATGACTATTTTTATTGCTACCTTACTTGAAGTTACTTATTCTTGTTTTTTAAAAATTCCAATAGGGTCTTATAGATTCTCTTCTCATCCCTCATTTTAGCTTTATGTAAATCCTTTTTTAAAAAAATATTTTCTTTTTGAATTAACAAGCATCTATTTTTCTCTTTCCTACCCTTACCCCATTTAAAAGGAAAAAAAAAATAAAAAGGAAACTTTTAACAAGTATATATCGTAAGGCAAAACAAATTCATTGTTCATATCCCCCCAAAATGTATGTTTTATTCTGCATCTTGAATCAATCACCTCTCTGATAGGAACTAGGTAAGATAGATCATCCATCATCAGTCCTGAGGAATAATTTGTCACTGCATGAATCTGAGATGGTGAGCATTTCAAAGTTATTTGTCCTTACGATGCTGTTATTATTGCATAAATCATTCTTCTGGCACACATTTCACTGTGCGGTTCATGTAAGTGTTCCCATCATTCTCTGAATGTACACCTTTGGTAGCAGAATGTCTGGAACATAGTGATGTGTTTGAGCTATGGCATCAAATGATGAGATTGATGTAGGCACTACATGTTGGAGTTCAATTGTGTGAAGAATTCACAATGGCCCTTCTCTTTGACAAAAGGCAGATTTATTTAGGAGAAGAGGTTACAGACAAAATGAAGAGATACAATAGACACTGGGAGTGGTAAACATGAAATTGATTTGGAAGAGCATATCACAATCAAAAGGGATTCAGCAAAGATGGTGTGGGCCATGGACATATATGTATGGGAAATCTAGCCTCAGAGGTTTGACATAATTTGGATTTCTGACTGGACACAGCAAAGTAGAGCTACCTACAACCTCTGTAGACAATGGGACAGTTATAAAATTGAGCTGATCCATCAGCTCTCTTCCTGTTTACGTGAGTACTTTTTCTCAGTATTTCAAGCTTTCTCTGCCAACCCCAGTGACTCAGGACCTAATCAATAGGAAGCAGTTAATAAATATTTAATGATTCATTGATTGGTAATTTCTTATGGCACTAATATATTCATATACCATTATTTATCCATTCCCTAGTTAGTCAACATCCCCTTACTTTGTAATTTTTTCCATTATAAAAAGAGCTATTGTAAATATTGATGCAGGTATGAGTCCTTTTTCTCTTTCCTCAATCTTTTTAGGTCTAGCAAAGATAGAATCTTTGCTTCATGTATATTTTCTGTTAACATCATATTGCAATTCTTTTAACCCATAGTATTTTTATTCATTCATTCATTCATTTATTTATTTATTGCTGAGGCAACTGGGGTTAAGTGACTTGCCCAGGGTCACAAAGCTAGGAAGTGTTAAAGTGTCTGAGGGCAGATTTGAACTCAGGTCCTCCTGACTTGAGGGCTGGCGCTCTCTCCACTGCGCCCTGTAGCTGCCCCTAGTATTTTTCATAGTAGTAAAAAGGTAGGATTTAGCCTCTCCCTCCTCCCACCTTGTCTACACTTGCATTTCTTGGATTAGGATACTGTTAGAGGAATGACGAGGTTAGCCGTTCCCCACCGCAATCTTTGCAAGGGACGGATAAAGTGGCACAGGGACCGGCTTCTCCTTCCTCTAGGAGTCAGTTCTGTGACGCGTGGATGGGAGTTTCCCTGGCTCCAGTTCTTGCCTCCTGCCACAGCATTAGCCTGGGATAAGAGCAAGCTTTGCGGTCTGAAATCTACAGCTTCTTTCTCACCTCAGGGCTTGTCAATTTCCCGCGAGATCTGAGGCTGCAGGTCTGGCTACCTGAAGCTGGAGCGATGCCACTTGGTCATTTGTTTAATAACGGTGCGTTAGAACATCACTGACGTCTTGGGTTCTGGCCCCACCTGTTACCCTATCTATTCCAGGTCTGGGATTTCAAGCCTCCATCCTAGCCTTGGCCCCTGGAGAAGCTCCACCACAGGGAGCGCTGGCTTTAGAATCACCTTCTGGGTGCATTGTCCTCCGTTCCCCTCTCCCTTCTCTTTCCTTCCCCTTACCCGGAGCAATTCTTTCAGTCTTTTAAGAGACAGCTAAGTGGTATTTTACTTTGCAGAATTTCGTTTGGTGCTACCTACTACATGCTTTTCCTGATTCCCCCCAACTACTAGTGTCCTCTTACTGAAACTATTTCATATTAACTACTTTGTATTTATTTTTATTCATGTTTATTCTAAATGTACTTATATGGATCTTTACTATTTTCCTCATTAAAATGTAAACTCCCATTACAACATAACATTTCATTCTTTTTTGTTGTGGTTTGCTTGAATTTTATTTTCTTTCTCATTTTTAAAAAACTTGATCTGATTTTTCTCGTGCAGCAAGAGAATTGTATAAATATGCATATCTATTTTGGATTTAACACATATTTTTACCATGTTTAACATATATTGGATTATATGCCATCTAGGGGAGGGGTGGGGAGAAGGGGGGAAAATTGGAACCCAAGGTTTTTCTTTTTTTTTTTTTTTTCAAGATTTTTATTTTCCAAACATATGCATTGATAATTTTTCAACATTGACCCTTGCATAGCCTTGTGTTTCAGATTTTCCCCTCCTTCTCCCCACTCCATCCCCTAGATGGCAAGCAATCCAATATATGCTATACATGTTAAAATTTATGTTAAATCCAATATGTGTAAACATATTTATACAAGAGAATCTTGCTGCACAAGAAAAATCAGATCAAAAAGGAAACAAAATGAGTAAGAAAACAAAATGCAAGCGAACAACAAAAAGAGTGAGAATGTTAGTTGTGATTCATATTTAATTCCCACAGTCCTCTCCTCTCTTCATTACAAGATCATTGGAACTGGCCTCCATGAGCTCATTCTTGGAAAGAGTCCGTCCATCAGAACAGATCATCCTATAATCCTGCTGTTGCCATGTACAATGATCTGGTTCTGCTCATTTCACTCAGCATCAGTCCTTGTAAGTCTCTCCAGGCCTCTCTGAAATCATCCTCTTGCCATTTCTTACAGAACAATAATATTCCATAACATTCATATACCACAATTTATTCAGCCATTTCTCAACTAATGAGCATCCACTCAGTTTCCAGTTTCTGGCCACTACAAAGAAGGTTGCCACAAACATTCTTGCACATACAGGTCCCTTTCCTTCCTTTAAGATCTCTATGGGATATAATCCCAGTAGAAACACTGCTGGATCAAAGGGTATGTGCAGTTTGATAACTTTTTGAGCATAGTTCCAAATTGCTCTCCAGAATGGCTGGATGTGTTCACAACTCCACCAACAATGCATCAGTGTCCCAGTTTTCCTACATCCCCTCCAACATTCGTCATTATTTTTTCCTGTTATTTAGCCATTTAACCACTACTGAGAGGTAGTAGTGGTGTCTCAGAGTTGTCTTAATTTGCATTTTTTAAAATCAGTAGTGATTTAGAACATCTTTTCATATGATTAGAAATGGTTTTAATTTCTTCATCTGAATTGTCTGTTCATATCTTTTGACCATTGGAGAATAGCTTAAATTCTTATTAAATTTGCGTCAATTATCTATGTATTTTAGAAATGAGGCCTTTATCAGAACCCTTAAATGTAAAAATGTTTTCCAAATTTATTGCTTCCCTTCTAATCTTATCTGCATTAGTTTTGTTTGTACAAAACCTTTTTAACTTAATATAATCAAAATTATCTATTTGGTGTTCAATTATGAGTTCCAGCTCTTCTTTGGACACAAATTCCTTTCTTCTCCATAGATCTCCATAGTTCTTCTAATTTACTTATAATGTCACTCTTTATGTCTAAATCATGAACCCATTTAGATTTTATCTTGGTATATGGTGTTGTGTGGGTCAATGCCTAGTTTCTGCCATACTAGTTTCCAATTTTCCCCGCAATTTTTGTCAAATAGTGAATTCTTATCCCAAAAACTGGGGTCTTTGGCTCAAACACTAGATTGCTATAGTTATAGACTATTTTGTCCTGTGATCCTAACTTATTCCACTGATTGACTATTTCTTAGTACCAAATGGTTTTGATGACCTCTGCTTTATGATATAATTTTAGATCAGGTACAGGAAGGCCACCTTCACTGGCATTTTTTTTTTTCATTAATTCCCTTGAAATTATTGATCTTTTGTTCTTCCAGATGAACTTTGTCATTAATTTTTCTAACTTTGTAAAGTAATTTTTGGGAGTTTGATTGGTGTGGCACTAAATAAGTAGATTAATTTAGGTAGTATTGTCATTTTTATTATATTTGCTTGGCCTACCTGTGAGCCTTTGATATTTTCCCAACTAATTAGATTCAACTTTATTTGGACCACAAGGTTTTTCAAGGGTCATTGTTGAAAAAGTTATCCTTGCATATGTTTTGAAAATAAAAAACTTCCCCCCAAAAAAAGTATGTATAGTCCTAGTAAATAGGAATTATTTTGTTCTTTGTGCCACCACTGCCTCATAATAGATGCTTAAAAATGCTATTGATGCATTGTTAATAAATATTCCTCATGGCAGTTGGGTGGGCCTAGATCTAGACCACAAATCCCATTATTTATTATTCAGAAGACATATATTAAATGTCTATGTTATACAAAATTACTTTATGCTAGATTCTAGGAAGAATCCTTTGAAACCACACTGGCTCTACAGTATATGACCTTTTTCTAGGTGAAGGTCAGCCCATTATATAAATTATATGCATACATATGTGGGTTATGTATGTATGCATGTATGCATGCATGATGTATGTCTTAAATTTTCCAGTTTTGGCTCCCGCTTTTTTTTTCTTTCTGTTGCCTTGAAAAATTGAACTTCCTGATTCCCATGTAGGTGATGGCATGAGTAGCTGCTATCTTGGTATTCAGGCTTTCTCACCATTCTCTCCTACTTCCATCTATTTCAGTTCATGATGCAGAGAGAGTTCTCAAAATACACATTTTCCTTCCATCTTCTCTATGAACTTTGGGCAAGAGTGATGCAGAAATTTCCCATTTTGCCATTACTAATGAGAAACTCCCTCTACCTGTGCAGATCAGCAATTGCATTGCATTTTATAGTTTTGGAAAGTTGCCTAGGATACAAAGAAGTTAAATGACTTGTCCAACTCTTTGAAACAATGAAGTGATTTACAGCAATTCCAATAGATTTGTTATGGAAACAGCCATCCCCATCCAGAGAACTATGAAGATTAAATGTGAATCAAATTATTGCTTTTTGCCTTTTTTGTTGTTTGTTTACCAGGGTTTTTTTTTTTTTTCTCATTTCCCCCTGTTTTGATCTGATTTTTTCTTGTGCAGCATGATAAAAGTGGAAATATGTTTAGAAGAATTGCTAATGTTTAACCTATATTGGATTACTTGCTGTCAAGGGGAAAGTGATGGGAGGGAAAGAGAGGGAGAAAAATTTGGAATACAAGATTTTGCAAGGGTGAATGTCGAAAACTATGTTTTCATGTATTTTGAAAAGTAAAAAGCTATTATTATTATTATTTTTAAATGACTTGCTGAAGTCATAAAATTCTCTTCTAGCACTAGAAAGTCTGTTGTGATATAGGGTTCGATTAGTCTGCCATCTGGTGGTTACTTTAGGTTCAGCTCCCTAAATGGCTAATTAATATATTGATTCGATAAGCAAGCTGTTCTTTTGCATGTTTGGGTGTGGCAGCACTTAAATTACATGACTCAAGGGAACTATGGTTGCAGGTGACCCAAAAGGATAAACAGGAATGCAAATATTTGTTGAATATTTGTTTTTATAGATTTGAGGCAGTATAAAAAGGAAATTAAAGAAGCTCCACAGCAGGATGAGGCACTAGACAGACTTTCACTGAGGAGGCTATATTTCTTAAATGCTTAAATAGATCGGTGATCTCATTAATTTGTTAACTTCTGACAATGTAGTCCCGAACCACCCATGCCAGTCTAGCCTATGTGAGTCCTGTCTTCCCTTATATTCACCACAAGGGGTCTATCCAACCTACTGGAAGCTTTTTGGACTTCTTTCTGACATTACATAATTCACTCATAATACCTGTGGAGCACCTCGGCCGTCCACTTCTCATACCTCTCCCTGCCACATGACCACTCATCTTCTCTTCCTATCATATATTTCTTTGATAATTGTTCTGATCCTTTGTCTTCAATGTTACGTTGGTTATGTTGGTTTATGTTGGATGATTCACTTAGTTATATGTTGCAAACTGCTCACATCTCCATTGCCTTCCATATGATATTAATTTTTAATTCTTCAGAGACTGCTATATTCCATGTCTTTTGTCCAATAGCAATACTGATAGAGTGCTGGTATTAACAAAGATTTGCTTTCCAGTCCAGTAAAGGAATTTTGTGATTTTCCCCCAAGACAGTCCTCTTCTATTGTTCCATTCCAGACCCAATCTGTTGTCTCTCTGTATTCTATTTCTCTGTACATATATGTATATGACTACATACATGTGAGGGAAAATCCCACATGTAGTATGGGGAATATCAGTATATGACTTGATGAGAGGTAGAATAGACATCTCTAGGCTTTTCCTTTCTTCAAGAGAGATTTTTTTTCCTTCCAGGAAGGGAAGGAGGAGGTTGGGGCCAAAAGATTGACTACTTTTCTCTTCTTAGAGAGAGGGAATGAATGGAATAAACTGAGTGAAGATCTCTCATAAGAACGTGGCCTCAATCTATGCCCTAATTATGACCTGAGACTTTGCAATAACAAGTTGTAGTAACATAATGAATATGGAAATATTCATATGAAAGAATTGTATATGTTTAACCTGGATTGGATTACTTGCTGTCTAGGGGAAGGAAGAAGTAGAAAAAAAGGAGAAAAATTTAGAACACAAGGTTTTTGTAAGGATGAATGTTGAAAACTATCTTTGCATGTATTCTGAAAAAAAAAGTATTATTACCCCCCAAAATTACTTAAAAATAAATAAATGAATAAAATAACAAGTTGTACTATAACTTAAAGCCGCAGGTGTTTGATTATCTTAGATAAATTTACATTCCCCTCCTGTTCACCCCCCTTCACCTTTTTATTAGCATTTAAGTGCCTAATATCATTTTTTTTAAAAAGTATGTTATTGATTAGTATTCTTTGTTTCTGAGGTAGATTTTCATGTTAGGATGTAATCCTGGACTCTGCTAGCCAATGGCAGAAATTGTCAGAGGAGGGATGGGGGCTTCTGTGTTAGTATCTATACAATCTTGTGTTATGCAGTTTATGCTCTCTGTTAGGAGTTGCCCTTTCTCACAAGATCACAATAAATCCTTCTTTGTTTTTTACTTTGAGTGTTTGATTTTAATTTGGATAAAGATTGCTATCCCACACAGTTTTGAGGGCTTGTCCAAAATATTCCCTGTTTCTGAGGGATCTCTCCCATAGTGAATCCTTGGGCAGGCACCAGAGAGTTCTCTGGTGGTCTTTGGACTGGGCTTGTAAACTCCCACTCCAATCAGGTAAATTCCCAGAGAAAGCAAAAACAGAAGTAAATGGCTAGTGAAGATAGGAAATTAATTTGGCTCAGGAGATAAGCCAGAGGAGAAAAGTTTGGAAACCCAGGAGGAAAAAAACTGGTGGGAAGAGACTCTAAGTGGTTACAGTCCATAAGAGCACTTTCCCTTTGACAAGAACTGAGCAACCTCCTGGGAGACTTTAAGCTGTTAAAATCCATAAGAGTGGTCCTATTTCCCTTTAGTAAGATTGGATGAGTCCTCCATCAAAGGGAACAAGATACTGTGAATCAGGAGAAAGGAACAATCTAGGGTGCCTGACTCTAAACACTCATATAGTGCCCTGGAAGATTGCCTTTTAGGAAGAATTGGGATGAAATGCCAAAATTTGCAGAAAAAGACAAAAAGAAAATGATTAATTTTTTTTTTTTTTTGAACAGGCTCTCTGCTTCAAGGAACTGTTGATCCCCCAAAGACTGAATGTAAATTTAAAGGAGCTTCTAATATCTAGCCAGCCACTGCTCCTATGACTGTAGTTCTGGAACTCCCTTCCTCACCTCCACCCGCAGGAGGAGCTGAGAACAGGAGCTTGATTGATTTGGAAAATAGTTTGTGTTTCTCTCTCTCTCTGTGAACCTGTATTTTTGTCTTCTATGTTTCTCTCAATCAGCTGAATAGCAGAGGAAAAGATGTGGCCATATGGGATTTAAAAGTGTGGTCTATCCCTATGTGGCTTAGGAAAATCTAGGGAAATAAACTCTTTCCCCCTTTCCTATCACATGGGTTGAGGGAAAAGTATAATTATAGGACTTATTGTAAAGATTATAGGAATATAAATTGGTAAAACTTTTGAGGGGGAAGAGAAGTTTTCTTCCAAAAAATGTGACCTAAATTTGTGTTGAAATTTAAATTTAAATTTTATATAATTAGAATTCCTTTCAATCAATGCACTTGGGAATAAGATTTTAGAAATATGTGTGCACTGATATTCAAATATTGCTACTAGAAATTTGAATCTGTATATGATTTGAAGTAGAAAAATTGGGTATTAAAACAAAGTTCTCTGGTAACTTAAGTAAAGAGATCACATATTTGTATTTCCTACTTAGATGAAATATATTTAAGATACTAAATTACTTATTAAATTGCATGTTGGGCAGTTTGTAAAAATTATATGAGCTATGCTTTAAAATTTTGTCAGTTTTGCTGGACATAAGGTATTAATTGTGTGAAATTTGGTACAAAGTTATTTAGATATTATCGATATTCTGAATCTTGAAGGTATGTTTTCCTTTCTCCCTTTATACATAAAGGATAGAGTATATAAAATTCTGTAGGAAAAAGATGATTTGAAGCAAGAAAGATTGCTTGGGAAAGCAATTGATAAGATTGAAGATTTTGAAGAGAAAGTTTCTTTCTCTCTTCAAGTCCCACTACTCTCACAACTTGCTGCAAGGATAGATGAATAGGACTTTGCACCAGGGCAATTAGGAATGTTTTGGTGGGAAGGAAGATTAATTGTCTTTAGAGGAATTTTAACAATATTGATATTGTACCTGTTGTTTATATTTCTAGAAAACTTTATAGGGACTCCTCAATTGGAGGAAGTTGAATTAAAATTTTTCCAAATGAAGAAATTATTAATGTTAATTCTGTCAGAGATTCTTTAATGTGAAATTAAGACAGTCCCTCCCATTTCTATATTCTATGTGAGTTTTAATTGGTTGTACTGAATCTTTTTTTTTTTTTTTTTTTTGACTTGCCCAGGGTCACACAGCTGGGAAGTGTTATCTGAGGCCAGATTTGAACTCAGGTCCTCCTGACTTCAGTACTAGTACTCTATCCACTGCACCACCTAGCTGCCCCATGTATTGGGCCATCTTAAAGCTGTGCCCCTTGTTTAGGGGGATTCTGAGAACAGTGGTCTATGTCTTTGTGCCTCTGAACATAATTAATACCTGAACATGTCTTGATATAGGTTGGGTTATTGAGCATCTTTAAAGTAAAATAATTTGTGTAATGTTAAATTTAAAACATTCTTAGATATGAAGATAAACTGTGAACTTTCTAGGATGAATCTTTTACTGTTATCAATGTAAGTAGGTATAATCAATACTTATTTAAGATATATGGTTATTTAAGATATTTAGCTCTCAAGAGAGCTAAATTTACCTGATGCTTTGATTAACGAAACTTGTTATTTGAGATAAATTCTCTTGGGATTGTAGCTGATATTATTTGATGTTTTGAATTTATCTATGATTGTCTGATAGATCATCAAGCCAGTAATCTACCATCTGAAAGAAATATGCCACAAGCCACTCAGAGGAATGTGATCCTGAATTGTTACTGGTGGAGGTTAGTATCGGGGCAAGAGTTGAGAGGACAACCCTAGCCTTTGCTTGAGTCCTTCTGACTCAGTTTCCCAGGAGTATTCCTTTGAATAGGAACCCACCTGATTGTTACTGAGTCTGGCTGTAAGGTGGAATTGTTACTGAATACAATTCTCTAAAGTCAAACTTAGCTAAGGATGCTTTATCCTGTCATGTATGTGCTCTCAGGCAGAGGCCTGAAGGACCAGTTTTTGATTATAATCATGTCCCTGCTTTTTCCACTTACACAAATTTCTATAATTAGGGCAAGTGGTCAGTCCATGAGCACAATTCCAGTATGTAAAATTTTGCAGTTTCCTATCTGAAAATATGTACTTATTATCTCCTAAATAAGTAGGTAAGGGAGTGTTTGGGGTAGTAATCTTTCTGTTGCTAGATGCACATATCTGTCTGCTTTTTTAGCATTTCTGTTGTTGCTGACTTTTATGATGGACATCTTTATTTCTGAAAGGTTACCTACTCCAGTTACTGGGGATGCAAATGGTTGAGGTGATAGGTAGCCCCAGATGGGAGTTGGAGCTACAGATTCCCTAGTTAATATGCTGAATAGGGTCATTAAACTCCAGGCTGTGGTTAAAATAATTAAGGTATTGGATTTGTTAGCAGACTAGGGCCAGAGGGATTGGAGATGGTTGAGTATATAGATCGAGATATGAGAGGTCTTCAAAGGTTAAAAAGTAAGAGGAGGAATTGAATGGGATAAATTGAGAGAAGTGCTCATAAAATATGGCCTCGACCTATGTTCTAATTGTGACCTAAGACTTTGCAATAACAAGTTGTGCTATAGCCTAAAGCCTACAGGTATTTGATTATTTTAGGTAAACTTACATTCCCCTCTTGTCTCCCCTCCTCCCTTTTTTCCCCTCCATCCCTGCCATCTTTTCATTAGCATTTAAGTACCTAATACAGTAAAGAGTATTATTTATTATTAACTAGTATTCTTTCTCTCTGGGGTAGATTTCCTGGACTCCCTAGTCAATGGGAGAAAAGTTCGGAAGGCTGTTGGGGATTCTGTATAACAGTCTATATAATCTTGTGTTTTGCAGTTTGTGCTTTGTATTCCTTTCTGTTAGGAGTTGCCCTCTCTAATGCAAATTAAGACAACTCTAAGATACCACTACACACCTGTCAGATTGGCTAAGATGACAGGAAAAAATAATGATGATTGTTGGAGGGGATGTGGGAAAACTGGGACATTGATTCATTGTTGGTGGAGTTGTGAACGAATCCAACCATTTTGGAGAGTAGTTTGGAACTATGCTCAAAAAGTTATCCAACTGTGCATACCCTTTGATCCAGCAGTGTTACTACTGGGATTATATCCCAAAGAGATTATAAAGAAGGGAAAGGGACCTGTATGTGCACGAATGTTTGTGGCAGCCCTTTTTGTAGTGGCTAGAAACTGGAAACTGAACGGATGTCCATCAGTTGGAGAATGGCTGAATAAATTGTGGTATATGAAAATTATGGAATATTACTGTTCTGTAAGAAATGACCAACAGGATGATTTCAGAAAGGCCTGGAGAGACTTACACGAACTGATGCTGAGTGAAATGAGCAGGACCAGGAGATCATTATATACTTCAACAACAGTACTAGATGATGACCAGTTCTGATGGACCAGGCCATCCTCAGCAACGAGATCAACCAAATCATTTCTAATGGAGCAGTAATGAACTGAACTAGCTATACCCAGAAAAAGAACTCTGGGAGATGACTAAAAACCATTACATTGAATTCCCAATCCCTATATTTATGCACACCTGCATTTTTGATTTCCTTCACAAGCTAATTGTACAATAATTCAGAGTCTGATTCTTTTTGTACAGCAAAATAATGTTTTGGTCATGTATACTTATTGTGTATCTAAGTTATATTTTAATATATTTAACATCTACTGGTCATCCTGCCATTTAGGGAGGGGTGGGGGTAAGAGGTGAAAAATTGGAACAAGAGGTTTGGCAATTGTTAATGCTGTAAAGTTACCCATGTATATATCCTGTAAATAAAAGGCTATTAAATAAAAAAAAAAAAAAAAAAAAAAAGGAGTTGCCCTCTCTTGCAAGATTGTAATAAATTCTTTTTTGCTTTTTACCTTGAGAATCTCTGATTTTAATTTGGGTAAGAGTTGCTGTTCCACACAGGAATATTGAACTAGTATTATCTCTGTATACTACTTTAAATATTTTAAGTCTAGGGGGTGTATTATTTTCAGGTTCAATTTAATTTTTGATTGCTATTTTCATTGTTGGGAGGAAACAAGACCCTAAGCTTTGTATACAGGGCTTAATTCCCTTACCACTATCACTCCCTTCCATTACCTCTCTCCCACACCGTTTCACAGTTAATACACCTAATGAATGGCAAAGAAGTCCACTTATTAAAATTAGGAGCAAGACAGAAATCAAAGAAGGTATGCATAGAAAAATATATATAGACAACACAGAGTAAATGAACTACTGGAAGCAAGATAACTAGTTTCAACCAAGAAAGAAAGTCCTGGATCTTACTCAAAAGGAAACTCCCCGAAGTTTCCACTGTAGCAAGGTGGGAATAGGGACATGATAGAAACTACCAGTGTCTCTCATGATTTCCCAGAGTATTTTCTTTCAGGAATCTGAAGTTAAGTTTAGTAATTCTGATGTGAATTCTGAAACCAGCTTATTCTCTCCCTAGTCAGGAAATGCTGAAATGCTCATCCTGGGAACTTAGTTTCCCAGACTATCTTATCATAGTTAAAGCAACCACAATATACCCAGACAGCCTTGAATAGCATCTTTAAGATACCTATAAGGCTTTCTCAAAAATTGCCTTTGTTAGTATCTTCAAGGCAGTCTCAACATCTCTCTCTATATCCTTATTCTTGCTTTATTTTCCCTTCTTTCCTGAGAAATCCCAATGCTATATTTCCCTTATAAAAATGTACTTATGATAAAGATTTTTTAATTTAAAATTTTTAAAATAACTTTTTATTTACAAGTTATATGCATAGGTAATTTCACAGCACTGACAATTGCCAAACCTTTTGTTCCAATTTTTCCCCTCCTTCCCCCCACCTCCTCCCCTAGATGGCAGGATGACCAATACATGTTAAATATGTTAAAGTATAAATTATATGATAAAGATTTTTGTTGAATCCTTTCCCAGAATAAGTCCCCTATGAAGCACACTCCATCTCATAGCATCTTCCTCCTGGATAATTGTGAGTTCCACTAGCAAACTCTTCTTTCTCCTTGTTAATTCACATAATAAATAGCAAAACTGTAATATGTGATGGAGGTCTTGTCATAGTTAATCCATGTCATGAACTGAATCTCTATTATGATATTTCTATATTATATTCTTTTTTTTTTCATTTTATTGCTTTTTTTGAAGCTATTCCTATTTACCACTTCCAATGCCCATTCTATCCCATCACTTCCATGTTTCTCTTGAAACTTGAAGCCAGAAGTCCCCAAAACCTTTCAAAACTTGAAGAGAACTCAAGAAAACGGGAAAGATCCTCTTCTCTCCTTGTCTTACCAATTACAATTCCATTCTCACCTCTCACACAGGCAGGGCATTCATTTCCATTAATGAAGAGAGAACACGTATAACCCTAGCCCCAGAGTCCATGAGCCTCATTGTCTCATTGTTAGAAATGAATATGTGTGTATTTTCATACATACACACATTTATTTAAGATATATATAGCTCTCTCACCTGTTATCATTCAGTTATTTTTCAATTGTGTTTGACTCTTCATGACCCCATTGGGGTTTTCTTGTTGAAGATACAGGAGTAGTTTGCCATTTCCTGCTCCAGCTCATTTTACAAGGACAGGTAAACAGGGTTAAGTGACTTTTCCAGGGTTACATATACCTGTCTTCATCCAAATTTGAACTTAGTGAGAGAGTCCTGAATGGTGGGTGTGGTGGGCAGAGAGAAACTGAGGAACTGATAAAATTATTCCCTGGAGCAGCTAGAAAGAAGGCTCTGATAATCAAGATCAGTTTAGTTCCCACTGGAGGTAATCCAGTCAGAAATCCAAATTATATCAAGTCCCTGAAGCTAAAGTCTCCCTATAAGACAACTTATGGCCCATTCCATAGTGACTCCCCTTCTTTGGGTCAGCTCACCACAGAACTCTGCCTTGTGGTGTCGTTCCCCTTCCCCTTTCCTTCTTTAAATGGTTAAGAAATATAGAAATACTACAATGCTTCCCAACCCCACTTTTCCCCCCTCCCAGATAACTAACTCCTTTATGTTGCTCAGTCCCTTTCAGGATTTAACCTGCCAGTTAAGGGCATGCCCCAACCTCATGGGGAGCTCCTTTTCTGCTGGGTAATTGTGAGTTCTACTGAGGAGCTTGTCTTTCATATGCTTTCCCTCTCTGTTTCATGTTTACTGTGGGGAGCTGGCACTAATCTACAGCCACGTAAGGCCAACCTTGAATAGGTTGAATCTCCTAATCGCATCCATACCAAAGACTTCCTTGAATAGGAATCTCCTAATCACATCCTAACTTTGAATAGGCAGATATCTAGGCATCCCCTAATCACATCATAGAGCTTCCTGCCACCTGAAACATCTGAGCAGCTCATCCTTGGGCAGGATACCAACCCTTTGTCTAGGACCCCCACCCTGTACTGTGTTTGAACAACCCTGCCTTCTTTTCTACTGCTATATATATCTGTACTATTGCACCCATTAAAATGAGGCTTGATCAGAATGATTTGACTTGCCTCCATTTTGCGTGTCCCCTCTCTCTTGCCCTTATCTCTTTTCTTCCAGGGTGCACACACTCTACCTCGCGGGCCGAGGCAGTTTACCATTCTTTTATATCTCTCCATTTTGTCTGTAACTCATTCCTAAATAAATCTACCTTTTGCCAGAGAGAATGGTCATTGTGAATTGTTCACATGACTGGAACCCCAACTTTTGGTGCCCTATCATGTGCTGAGAAACCCCCAACATAGATCACATCATCAGGAAGGTGACCTGGCACTCTATCTATTATTCCACCTAGCTGTTCCTATCTTGCATATAGGTTACATACACATACATATGTGTGTATGTACATATATATGTATATATTTATATGTAAAGATACTCATATAGGTGTTTATGCATGTTTGCTCTAAATATATGCATTCCCCAAAAGCATAACACCATGCTATATTATGCAATAAAAACTATAGGACTTATGAGGAAAAATGGGACTGGGGAAACAATGCTCAGAAACTTCATTGGGGACATTAAAAAAAGATGGAAACCTAATAAAAATGGTAGCAGCTTCATAAATGTTAAATGGTTAAGAAATATAGAAATACTATGGTAAATAGTGGCTACAATTGCAGGCTCTGCTACTGTCCCCATTTCTACTGGACCTGGACTGAGGAGTCTCTTGACAGTTAGGTAAGCTATTTAGGGTCAGAGATCATTATGAATGGATCAACTCTTTTTTCCACAGCTTCTACTGCACCAGAACATATACGATAAATATGGCATTGTATGTTGACAAAGACCTGAAGTTGCCTTGGCATTGGAACTGTAGCAGCTTGTGAATTTTTGTGAAGTGGTATAATTTTACATTTTCATTGTTTCTTGGAAAAGAAATTGTACACAAGCAAACTGAAATTTGTATTATGTTCAAATTGTTCCCTAATATATCAGTTGTGTTGGGACAATTCTGCAGTTTTTTATTTAATTTTTTTAAATTTTAGGTTATACATGTATATTCATTTTCTAAAAAACATTTCCACATGAGTCATGTTGGGAGAGAAAACAGAACAAAAGGGAAAAACATGAAAAAGAAACAAAAGAAGAAAAAAATGAAAACATTATGCTTTGTTTCAAATTCAGGTTTCATAGTTTTCTCTGGATACTAATGACATATTCTATCCAAATTTTATTGGAATTGGCTTGAATCACTGAATTGCTGAGAAGTGTTAAGTCTATCATAGTCAATCATCACACAATCTTGCTGTTGCTGTATACAATGTTTTCTCAATTCTGCTTGCTTCACTCAGCATCAATTCATATAAGTCCTTCCAGGTTTTTCTGAAATCAACCTGTAAGTCATTTCATCATAAAGAACAGTAACATTTCATTACATTCATATACCATAATTTATTCAACCATTCCCCAATTTGTGGGCATCCAGTCATTTTCCAATTTACAGATTTGGATTTTCAAAATAAACAGAGCTAAAGATACTTAAGATAAATCCTATAGGTTTTTTTTTCACTCAATTTAATTTAATGTCAATTTAATGACAAAATTGGGCAACAAATATTCTTCATCCATTTGGTATGAATGGTCAGGCCAAATAATTTTGACTGGTTATAGGTGATTCTGCAACATTTCATTTTGGATGGCAAGCTTTGCAACACTAACCTCCACAAACAGAAATATATACTATTCACAGAGAAAATCTTTTCAACTTGAACATTGCAATAGTTATGTTTATCATGGTAGTAAACTCCTTTTTTATTCCTTGCCTGATATTTATTATCAGAATCATTAATCAGGGATATTTCACTTATATCTTTCAAAAAATCTTGAATATTTTTGATTTATGGGATAAACTTGTGGAGAAAAAGTTTCTAACTAATATTTTGTCCCACTGAATTAAGTATCTTTTTAATTATCAAGAAATAATAAATACAATTGGAGTGTGTATTTTCTATATCTTTCAGTAAACTCAAACTTGGTAAATGTAGATTCCAATGTAGAACCTTGCAAAAGCTTGTTTGTTTTCTAAACATATCCTTTTTGAAGATGCTTTTGACTCTTGTTATTAAAGAACACATTATTCTAATAAGGAAGTGAATTCTGCACAGGATCAAGTAAATTCTTATTGCTGTCATTTTAGGAGAGGAATACCAAGACTGAAATGTAGACTTTAATTTCTCTCCCTAAAGAGTGAATTTCACACAAAAGTCTTCATATCTCACATGGAAAGGGAACAAAATGTTTACTAGTTAAGACAATTTATAGCAAGTACAAAAAAAAAAAAAAAAAAAAAAAAAAAAGACCCAAGAGCTTCACTAAAGCAAAAGGCATCAAAAAAGGGACAATTGATCTGACTTACTTGAATTATTTATACTTGTCATCAGTAAGATTTGACATAATTAGGACAAAAAGCCTCTTAAACTTAAAAAAAAAGTTCCTAAGACTACCTACTGCCTCCTCAATGTAAAACATTGCCTAATTAAGAATTATAGCTTTTTAGATCTTAAACAAAATCTAAATATTTCACGTGAAAATTTTGTATAGGTAGACGAATAGGCTCATAGGTGATTAATTGTTTATATACCATTTAAAAATATTAATAAGATTTTTTAAAAGTATTTTCTATACCTTTTGGTAACTTACCTTATTTCTATCTGTTCTCAGCATCTTTAGAATTGTGTCTTTTCCAATATGATTCTACTCTCTTGGCTTCATGAAGTTGTTTTTCTTATCTTTTTTTCCTTTAATAACATTTCTCCCTCCCCTAAGAGCCCATTAATTACTATAATGTCAGGGTTCACATGCGATAGTTCCACTGTCCTTGATGGTGAAAACTTTGCTATGATAATTTTTGCAGATTTTTTCTTTTCTTTTAAAAAATTATATTTATTGTGATCCTTTTGTTTTTATCCATAAATGCCTGTAGGATGACTTTGATTATTTGGTTCTTTTGCCAAATTTTTTTTAGCTGATTTAACTCTCCACACTCCCCTTCGCATTAAAAAATGCTGCTGTTTATGATCAGTTTTTTTTTCTTTGTAAAAGATTACAAACAGGTTTGGTTTATTTTTTTGATTTAGATCAATATTGGCATTGGTCACTATCTTTGTTTGCTTGGCAAATAAAATATTTGTTGACTAAAGCTCTTTCTGGACTTTTTTGCTCTACTCATTGTGGCAATAGATTTATAATGATGAAAGTCCTTTATATAGTTATTATTATTTTTGCATATCCATCCTCTGATGTAACTTCTCATTCCTAGTTCCCATTTTTTATTGCAGATTAATTATTTAGACAATTCAATCTTGAATTGCTTCAACTATACCATATCCTTTTTCTCATTTTTCTTCTTGATTTTTATTCATTCTAATCTTTGTCTTTATAAATTATTGTGACAGTTATCTTGGTCAATGATAATACCCACATAAATAATAAGGTAATATAGGAAGGAATTATGCCCCCCAAATGATAAGAAAATATTAGCATTTTTACTCTTGATATACCTTTAAAATTACTATTTTTCTGTAAAAGCTAATCTGACTATTAAGTAGTTAGATAAAAGTGGGGTCCCTTGACCTCCTAAAATTGGGAGATCAACATAGGGGAAGGGACTGTAATCAATGGCAGAATGAGAGAGACATTTCAACCCCATTATGGTATGTGAGATGAAATGCAAGACAGTGGGAGGCCAGAGAACCATTATTGTAGGAGTATGTTTTATTAGATTAATTGGAATATTATTAAAATTAATTATCAATATGGATAGAAGAATTTCCTTGAGATGAGGAAAACGTCCATTCAGGTCCTACCTCTGACACTTACTAGATGCAAAGGAACTCTCTAAGATGACAAGTTGCAAATCACATTGGTGTAAAGTGTTTCTTCATAGAACTTTTGGTATATTTATAAAATTATAGGCTGAGATTGTTGTGTAATTGTTATGTAATATAGCAAAGGCATCATAATCACTCGATTGGCAGCACACATTTGGGATTCTGCCTAATTTATCACTAAGCCAGGCAACTAACTTGTGCAATTTGCAAATAATATATTGACGTAGGGTGCCTACAAATGTTCAGGGAAGGGGAGAAGGGACGCTGTTATTTATTTGGACTCAGATTATTTATTTGGACCAAATATCACTTGCTCTGATCTGTAAGAGTTTTCTAGAATAAAGTCAAAGTTGGAGAAACAAGGTAAGATTAGGTAGTGGCGGAGGAACTAGAGATAATTGGAGAGAAGAAGGACTGTGCCTTTTTCTGTCTTTTCTCATTGAACCTTAGCATCAGTCTTTTTTTTTTTTTTAATTTATTTCTTTCAATGAATAAAATTTTGTTTTCCTTCTTTCCCACTTGGCCTTCCCAATGTGGCAAATGAAAGGAAAGAAAAAAAAAAAATAAAACCTTTACAACAAATATGTTTAGTTAAGCAAACAAACTCCCATTATCATCTCTGTTCTAACATATGTTTCATCCAGCATTTTGGATCCAATACTTCTCTTTTGGGATAGAGCCTCCGAAGGTGTCCTTCATTAGTTCCTGATCCAGCTCACTTATGTGCTTGTGCCCTCCTTCCTCTTGAACCTTTCCAGGGAGTATTTATGAACCCCAGATTTGGGCTTTTGGCTTCTATCTTTGTCCCAATTCTCTGGAGGCAGTTTCCAGATCAGACCCACTGCAAATTGCCAACTTCTGCTTCTTTATTGGACTTTCCAAGACTGTATCTTTACCTGTTCTGGCCTCCTGGAAGCTGGGTCTCTCAATGGACTTGTCTCTAACCACTGGAAATCTGCCTGTGGTTGGCAGATTCCCATCTGATCATATCCTCCTGATATTAATGATTTTAAACCCCAGGATGTCATTATAATCCCTATTCTCTTTTCCCCATTGCCTGCTCCTTTATCCTCATCTGCCTCAATGAGAATGAGAACCCACATTATTCCACTCTAGATCTATCTTGCTTCTCCTTCAACTGTGCCCCTTGCAATACTTGTTCCATAGTTAACGATTATCCTTTCATTTATCCTTTTATTTTCAGTCATGTCTGAGTTCATAACAAAGATCTTTGGTAAAGATGCTAAAGTGGTTTGCCATTTTCTTCTCCAGCTCATTTTACAGTTGAGGAAACTGAGGCAGACAGGGTTAAGTGACTTGGTACACAGCTAGTTAATATCTAAGGCCATATTTGAACCCAGGAAGAGAAATCTTCCTGATTTCAGACCCAGTACTCTATCTATGCTACCTCTTAGCTGCCCTTATTTGCACACAGTTGATTGAATATTGTCTCCACCATTAAATTGTGAGTTCCTTGAGAACAGAACTATCGTTTTTCTTTCCCTTTATCATTAGCACTTAGCATAGTGCCTGGAACACAACAGGCACTTAATGAATGTTTGATTGACTGATTGGATATCCCATAGATCAGTGCTTCTTCTGCTTCTTCTTTTTTTTAATAACTTTTTATTGACAGAACCCATGCCTGGGTAATTTTTTTACAACATTATCCCTTGCTCTCACTTCTGTTCTGACTTTTCCCCTCCCTCCTTCCACCCCCTCCCCCAGATGGCAAGCAGTCCTATACAAGTTAAATATGTCACAGTATATCCTAGATATAATATATGTGTGCAGAACTGAACAGTTCTCTTGTTGCTCAGGGAGAATTGGATTTAGAAGGTATAAATAACCTGGGAAGAAAAACAAAAATGCAAACAGTTTACATTCATTTCCCAGTGTTCTTTCTTTGGGTGTAGCTGCTTCTGTCCATCCTTGATCAATTGAAACTGAGTTAGATCTCATTGTTGAAGAAATCCACTTCCATCAGAATACGTCCTCATACAGTATTGTTGTTGAGGTATATAATAATCTCCTGGTTCTGCTCATTTCACTCAGCATCAGTTCATGTAATTCTCTCTAAGCCTCTCTGTATTCATCCTGCTGGTCATTTCTTATAGAACAATAATATTCCATGACATTCATATACCACAATTTACCCAATCATTCTCCAATTGATGGGCATC
This sequence comes from Sarcophilus harrisii, assembly GCF_902635505.1. Classification (NCBI taxonomy): domain Eukaryota; kingdom Metazoa; phylum Chordata; class Mammalia; order Dasyuromorphia; family Dasyuridae; genus Sarcophilus; species Sarcophilus harrisii. Next base: position 360,933,228 of record NC_045427.1, on the reverse strand, counting down.
TATTCATTTTCCAGCTTCTAGCCACTACAAACAGGGCTGTCACAAACATTTTGGCACATACAAGACCAGGGCTTCTTAAACTTTTTCCACTCATGATCCTTTTTTGCCAGAGAAATTTTTACATGACCGTGGGTAAATAAAATGGGTATATAAATTAAACACTTACTGATAATAAATCATAAAGAAATTTATTTTAAAACAATTCTTTTTATATACATAATTTTATCATTTATTAAAGACAAAATTCTAATGAGATGGATGTGTTTATTTATACCTAAATAATTAAATCACTGCAGAATATGTAATGCATTTTACTTTTGCTCAATTTTTCACAATCCCCACATTCATGATCCCAGGTTTCAGTAGACATCTTAAACTCAACAAGTTTAAAATGGAATTAATGATCTTATTCTGTCCCTCCCTCCATTATTTCCTTTCTTCTAAACTTCTTATAGTAATAATAATAATTTAGAATACTACCATTCTGCATTCTAAGTTCCCAATCCTTTCCCCTCATTTCTCATTTTCCAAATCCAATCCATTGCCAAGTCATACAATTTTTACCTTAATATCTTTCATGTGTGTTCCCTCCTTTCTTCTGATAGCTTGAATCCTGGAGCAAGCCCTCATCACCTCTTGCCTAGGGAATTGCAGTGGTCTTGTTGAGGGGTGAGATACCCTTACAGTGATGGGGGTCCCCAGCCCAGTGTCGCTGGTTTTGAGAAAGAATTCTCAGTCCCAGTCTCCAAGCGAGATTTGGCAAAATGGGTTTATTTTCACTGAGTTTTTTCTCTCAGTGGGCCCCTTCTAATAGCAAAGATTGGGGTACAGACTTTTGATTTTATTTAGCTTTCTATGGCTTGGGCCTAGGGAGCGAAGTTGATTCCCAGCTCAATTGGAGGAGGGAGTTTCCCGTGGGAACTAGGTAGGAAGGTGGGGATTATTTTAGGAATTTTCCCAGAATGCGGGAGGAATTGAGATTCAGGATTTTTCCAACCCAGGCCGACCCCGCAAAGATCAGGGGGACACAGAGTCCTATGACATCAGTCTGCTGGTTGCTCTGCCTTTTACAGATCTCTCCTTACTCCTGTTCAATCTTCCACTCTGCTTCCCAAGTGATCTTCCTACAGGGCAGGTATGATTATGACACTATCCTATTCAGTAATTAAAAAAAAAAATTTTCCCCCTAATGGGGGGAACCCTGAAACTGTCCTGACTTTGGGGGGGAGAAACTCTCCTTGAACTCTGAGAAACTCTCAGGGAACCAAGATAAAATGGTTTCATTTAGTTATCTTGGTGAGACTAGCTGCACCCTCTATTAAGCTGAAAATTGGCTCAGGGCCACTCCCAGTAAGCAGTCCCATTCAACTGGAAATCTAGGCCTGGGGGCAGTGACAGCATTGAGAGAATCTCATTGAATTAAAACCTGTCTCAGATTCCTTATAAAAACATGCAATTTTAAACTCATAATTTGCAGAGGCCTAAAGCAGGAATCATGCCATACCAAGGGACCTCTCTCCCTTGGCACAGATGTCTACCAGGACCCCAGCCCGCTGTGAAGAGGCATTCTCTTCTCAGTGATAAACCTTTTGTTATCTCTCTGCCAGGATTTCTCTGCTAGGATCTTTACCTCTCTACCAGGACCTTGCCACTGAAGAAGTCAGTCTCCTAGCAAAAGCTGGCTTCTGTAGTGCCAACAATAAACTTCCTTTTGCCAGTCTAATATTTCGGGTTCGTGAATTCATGTGCCAGTCAAAGAGACCCACTACTCTCTGCACTGCCACTAACTGCATCATTTGGTTCCCTAATCGCATCACCCCTACTCAGTACATTACAGTGGCTCCTTATTTGACTCGAATATAAAATCCTTTGCTTGACTTTTAAAGCCCTTCATAATCTGACCCTTTCTTACATTTTAATCCTCTCCAGATACTCCACTGTTCAGTGACATTGGACTTGCCATTTCTCAAACATAATCTGTAAAATGAGCTAGAGAATGAAGTGGCAAACCACGCCAACATCTCTGTCAAGAAAACTCGAAATGGAGATACAAAGATTCAAACATGACTTCAGATGGATGGGCAGCAGCAACAAAACAAAAGTGACTTGTTCCATATAATAAAAATAATGAATAATTGAGAGAGAATTTAAACTCTTTAAAAAACAAAAAAACAAATCCATTGCTCTCGCCACTAGATTAATTCCATTGCATCTACTTAGGGATTCTTCGAAAGAATTATAATTTATTTCCAGTGCAAAAATGATTTTCCTTTGCCTTCCCTGAGAAAGAAGAGACTGAATACAGGGGAGAAGAGGTACTGAATACAGTAGTCATTAAGTAAATATTAGTTATTAGTTTATATTAATTATTATTTATTCTGTCTGAGAATTCTGTGTGAATGGGGGGTGAGGTGCTTAAGGTAAGATAATCCTCTTACAGCAAAGAGAGAACAACAGGATATAGTGCAGGGATAGGACTTTATGATTCCTTGAGGGAGTAGTTATGATGTTAAGAAAGAATTTTCAGTGCAGTATACAGAAAAAGTTTCAAAAAATGACAGCTGAACAATGAGATGCTCTGGTTCAATCATGTGTGAGTTGCTGTAGAAGGAAATGATAAATCACTTTAATATCTCTGTCAAGAAAGTCCCAAATGGGGTCAAAAAGAGTCAGACATTGAACAACAAAATGATCTCAGTAGGTCTCTGTTCTTAGTGTTGGGGATGCAAAACAAAAAAGAAAAAAAACTGAAATCCTCCCATCCCTCAAGGAGCTTACATCTCACTAGGTGGTCTTGAGCTTTCCATTATAAGAAATATTCAAGTGGAGACTAGATGACCATCAGTCAGAGCATGGTTGCTAAGGTTTCTGCTCAGGTATAAGTTGGCTAAATGAGCTAGTGTAGCTTTTGTTAGAGTGGAAAGAGCACTGGGTTTCAAGTTAAATAATTCTAGATATGTTCCTTCCTAGCTATGTGACTGTGGACAACTTTTATATTTCCCCAGTTGACTTAGTGCATGTAAGTGACTCATTCCCTGAAAGTCTTTTCCCAAAAATGTTTTGGGAGAAGGGCGAACTTTCAGAAATCACAGGAAAGTAGGTGAGAAGTCAATCCTCTTCTGCCTGGCCAGGTTTAGGTCACTCACCCTCCACCTAATTGGAAATTCCATTGCATACTGAGTTCAGGCTTTCTCTTCATGTTGTTCTCAAAGTTATGTTTTAACCATCCATTCAACAAACAGCAAACATTTCCTGAGTTTCCTCCTCTGGGCCCGACTCTACTAAGTGCTATAGAGAAATTATGGCTATAAATTTCATCCACTCTAATAAGATCATTGGGATTTCTAATTTTTGTCTAATCGTCTCTAGAATATGTAACAATTTCAAAAAAATAATAGGTGCTTAATAAATAGCATTGAATAAATAGATCTAATCATCTCTAGGATGTATAACAATTTCAGAACAAGTAGGTGCTTAATAAATAGCATTGAATAAATTGATCTAATCATCTTTAGGATATATAACAATTTCAAAAAAATTAAGTATCGACTGGTACTTGAATTGAATTGAATCTGAACTTCAGCTTCCTCATCAATAATGCTAAAAGCCAGCATTCATATAATTAAAAAAAATTTTGCAAAGGGCTTTACAAATATTGTCCCATTTGATCCTCACAATAACTGTGGGGGTTAGGTACTATCATTATGCTCATTTTATAGATTCTCATTTATAGAGGAAACTGAGGCAGAAAAAGACTAAGTTGTCTATGTCTGGATTTGAACTCAGATCTTCCTGGCTCTAGAAGATAGCTTGATAGTTCTGTGGGTAGCACTTTGGGCCTAAAGCCAGAAAAATCTGAGCTCAAATGTGTCCTCAGACATGTACTAACTTCCAGTTCCTATCCTGGCTCCATTTATTGTACTGCCTAGATGATTCATAAAATGATTCAAAATAGATAGCTCCAGCATTCCTTCTACCAATATCTATGATCATTCTAATCCTAAATTCTATCACTTCTCTGCCCACGAGTTTCCTTAATTTTCTAGGGCAGGGATGCAGTAGCCTCTCTACAAAAGGACACTTTTGTTTGGGATCTGAGCACTTGGACTGAATTTGTCCTGGGAGGAATTTGAACTCCTAAAAAAAGGAGTTCTTTTTGAACATTAGTTGGTTTGTTACCTCTCTATCTCAGTACCCTAAGGAAAAAATTACTTAAAGTTTAGGTTGGTCTCATTTAGGTTTGCCTCATTTTCTTTAGGCATTGAAATAGAAAGTTATTCAATGTACAACATAAATCAAGTATTAGGTATTTATTTCTGACATAGAAATTAACTTTAAAATGAACATTCACAAATATGCAGTGGCAGAAAAATTAAATAAATGGCAAATGCTGCTCTGCCTGGTTCCAATTCCTGAGAACCATTCTCTCTATCGTTCCCACCCCATCACCTGTCCCCATCCCACTTCCTTTCCAGTCTCCTTTTTATTGTGTCTTTCTTCACCCCAATTCTGAGTTCTTTGAGTGCAAGAACTGTCTTTCTTTTTCTTAATTGTAGCCCTACCACTTAGCACAATGCTCGGCATGTAATATTCAATTCAATAATTCAGTCTGATAAACATTTATTAAATGCCTACTTTTCATCACCCTGGTCATATTTCTCTAGATGACTGAATGAATAAAAACTATTTAGTCAGCATTTACTAGGTGCTAAGTGGCTTGCTGATTATTGGAGATACAAATATCAAAGGCAAAATAGTGCAGCCTTTTTGGGGAATTTAGCATATATAATGTATAACTGATTAACTTCAACTTATCAATAACCTCTTGGCTATCTCCCAAACTGAAGATAATACTTCTTATGTGACCCGGACAAGAAAAGACTAGACTTTTATTTTGAACATTTTAGTTTGTTTTTGTTGTTGCTTTGGTCTAACCTCTGATACAGAATTCCAGGTGAGAAAACTCCCTCTACCTACATTTGTTTTATAATTTGTTGTTATTGTTCAGTCATTTTAATTTTGCACAACTCTTAATGACTCTATTTGGAATTTTTCTGTCAAAGATGCTGCAGTGATTCAGCATTTCCTTCTCCAGCTCATTTTACAGATGAGGAAACTGAGATAAACAGGGTTAAGTGGCTTGCATAGCAGGCTCACATAGCTAGGAAGTGTTTGAGGGCAGATTTGAAATCAGGAAGATGAGGCTTCCTGACTCAGTCCTGGAGTTCTAATCACTGGGTCATTTATCTGACTTTGGGATAACTATGGTGATTCAGTTGAAATGTGCATTTCAAGAATCATATTGTTACCCTTGATTTAATGATGTAATGAAACTTTTACCATGCTGAGTGGATGCTCTAATTGAGTTTATAGAATGATATAGATGACAGAGAAAGAGACTTGGAAGCACTGTCTGGGGTCTACGTTGACAGAGGGAAACCCCTCATTGAGGAAATCACAGCATCTTTACATTTCTTTGTCCTGGGATGGAATAAGAGGGGCTGACTTTGGAAATTGCTTGTAGCACTACATGTATAGCTTTGAGCAAGTTACTGAAATTTATCTGAGAGTGAATTTCCTCATCTGAAAAATAGGGATAGTAATACATCAAAATCCATCCAAAATAGTAGGAAAGCCTCAAAGGACTTTCAGACAATCAGTCAGTAACAAGTATTTGTTAAATGCTTATTATGTGTCAGGGACATGTGGAGTAATTAGGAAGAACTAGTACCTCTGGTGTAGGGACTTGTCAAGCCCTTTTCAGGGCTTTTGGCATCTACTTTTGGTGTCTACCTGTCACTCACCTCTCACTCATGGCTACAAGAAGCTGTAGCATGAATGGCAGACATCCTGGTAAAACTGTATCAACAGATGGGTTAAACCAGATCGAGAGCAACCAAAGGCCTCAAACCTATTGGTGAATTAGGAAAATGTCTACCTTACGTCCATGAAGACTTCCCCTGATGGAATGAGTGGATGACAAGCAATTTGTTCCAGTGGCCATGAAGACTGCCAAGCTCTTAGAGGTTGGTCAGACATGGAAGATACCAAGATAATCCACCAGATCACAGATAGTTGCCAGGGGTGATGATTTTTATTTGGCTACTGAACTTTGGTGATTCTAGAAGAGAAAGGCTGATGACTTTGTGCAACTCTGCCCCACTTAAATCCAATTCAGCCATGAGTAAAGCTATCACCCCATGATGTCATTGGTCCTCTTCAAAAGGAGGGAGGAAAAACAGTTGTTCCAGGCACTGTGCTAAGCACTAGGTAAGCCAAGAAAGGCAAAAAAGGTTCCTGCCTGCAGGGGCTCACAGTCTAATGGAGGAGACAACAGATGAGCAGCCATGTCCAAGATATAGACAGGATATATTTAAGATAATCAACAAGGTAAAGACACCAGCATTAATCGATATTGGGAAAGCCTTTTTTTAAAAAAAAAACCTTTTTATTTTCAAAATATATATAGATAGTTTTCAACATTCATCTTTGCAAGACATTGTATTCCAAATTTTTCCCCTCCCTTCCTCCCACACCTTCCCCTAGATAGCAAGTAATCCAATATATGTTAAATATGTGCAATTCTTTTATATATATTTCCAGAATTATCAAGCTGCACAAGAAAAATCAAATCAAAAGGGGAGAAATGAGAAAGAAAACCAAATACAAGCACACAACAACAGCAAGAAAAAGTGAAAATACTATGTTGTGATCCACACTCAGTTCCCACAGTCCTTTTTCTGGTGTATATAGCTCTCTTCATCACTGCACAAGTGGAACTGGTTTGAATCATCTCAATGTTGAAGACAGCCATGTCCATCAGAATTGGTCATCACATAGTCTTGTTGTTGCAGTGTATAATGATCTCCTGGTTCTGCTCATTTCACTTAACATCAGTTCATGTAAGTCTCAACAGGTCTTTCTGAAATCATCCTGCTGGTCGTTTCTTACAGAACAATAATAGTTCATTACATTCATATACCATAACCTATTTAGCCATTCCTCAACTGGTGGGCAGTTCCTTGCCATTACAAAAAGTACTACTAGAAACACCTTTGCACACAAAGTTCCTTTTCTCTTTTTTATGATCTCTTTTGGATATAGACCCAGTAGAGACACTACGAGATCAAAGAGTATACACAGATTGATAGCCCTTTGGGCATCATTCCAAATTCTCTCCAGAATGGTTGGATCATTTCACAACTCCACCAACAATGTATTAGTGTCCCAATTTTTCCACATCCTTGCCAACATTCTTCATTATCTTTTCCATTCATCTTAGCCAATCTAAAAGGTGTGTAGTGGTACCTCAGAGTTGTCTTAATTCGTACTTCTTTAACTAATAGAGATTTAGAGCATTTTTTCATATGATTAGAAATGGTTTTAATTTCTTCATCTGAAAATTATCTGTTTATATCCTTTGGTCATTTATCAATTGGAGAATGACTTAAATTCTTATAAATTTTCTATATATTTTAGAAATGAGGCCTGTAATGGAACTCTTGTATGTAAATTTTTTTTTTCCAAGTTTACTGCTTCCATTTTAATCTTGTCTGCATTGGTTTTGTTTGTACAAAAACTTTTAAATTTAATATAATCAAAATTATTCATTTTGCATTCCATAATGTATTCTAGTTCTTCTTTGGCCACAAATTCCTTCCTTCTCACAGATCTGAGAAGTAGACTACCCTTTGTTTTTCTAATTTGCTTATAGTCTTACTCTTGAGTAGAACTAAGAGAACATTGTAGACAGCAACAACAAGATTATGTGATGATCAATTCTGATGGACTTGGCTCTTTTCAACAGAGAGGTGATTCAGGGCTGTTCTGATGGTCTTGTGATGGAGAGAAACATTTGCATCCAGAGAGAGGACTGTGGGAATGTGGATCATAACGTAATGTTTTCACTTTGTTGTTGTTGTTTGCATTTTCTTTTCATTCTCATTTTTTCCTGATTTTTCTGTACAGCATGATAATTGTGAAAATATGTATAGAAGAATTGCACGTTTAACATATATTGGATTACTTGCCATTTAGGAGAGGGGGAAATGGGAAAGATAGAAGAAAAAATTTTGAAACACAGAGATGAGTCAGAGAAACATTGATTTGTAGTTGAAAACTATGTGTGTATGTGTATGATTCCTTTGAATTAAAAAAATAAGCTGGAAAAATACATACAATATCCAATCTTTATGTCTACATTGTAAATCTACTCTCTTAGTATAGGGTGTTAGGTGTGGGTCAATGCCTAATTTCTGCCATACTAATTTCCAACTTGGGAAAGATTTCTTTTTTTTCTTTTCAGAGGCAGTTGGAGTTAAGTGACTTGCCAGGGTCACACAGCTAGGAAGTGTTAAGTGTCTGAGATTGGATTTGAACTCAGGTCCTCCTGACTTCAGGGCTGGTGCTCTATGCATTGTGCCACCTAGCTGCCCCAAGATCTCTTATAAAAAGATAGGATTTTAGCTGGAACTTGAAGGAATCCAATAAAGCTGGGAGAAAGAAATAAAGATGAAGAAAATTCTAGTCATGGAGGACCAGTCAGTCTGGAAATGAGGATTACAGAATACTTGGAGGAGATAAAGATAAGAGGGGGATAGGTTATAAAGGGCTTTAAAATACAAACAATAGATTTTATAGTTGACCTTGGACATAACAGGAAGTTCCTTTGTAATGTCAGAGAAAGTGAGGCAAGATAGAGATTAGAGAGCTTTTAATATTTTATTTGAATTTCTGAGAAGGAGAGATTGTCTAAGGGAAGAGCATAATCCATTTGTCCCCCCCAGGGCTTAAATGCACTTTTGTCTTAAAGAAGTCAGCATCTAATGTGAGATTCCAAATGAGTCCAAATACTAGTGAGAGGGAATTTTCAGGAATGGACCATAAATCCGGTTCTTACAGATTGTGGGGGGAGGACCATAAATTCTGATAAATTGGTAATGAAGGAGGTATTTGCTAGAGACAGAAAGTCTGGAAAGATAGAGGTAGAGGATGCCAATTAAGTATCTGAGATAGAATATCTGGAGTTTTATAACTCTTTTTGGAATGCCAGAGAGGCCAGACCTCCACAGCCCTAATCATCTCAGTCCTAATGAACAGGAAAGGGGGTTGCAACCAAGGGATTGAGGCAGAACAATTAAGGGAAACTGAGACAGAACAATTTAGGGAAACTGAGGCAGGACAATTCAGGGAAACTGAGGCAGAATAATAAGAGGAAACTGTGGCACAACACCTTGAGTATATTGAATAGAAGAGGGATAGACTAAGACTAAGGGAATAGATTAAGACCTGTATTTTAGAAAGTTCACTTTGATGGCTAAATAGAAGATAGACTGGAATCAGAGAAACACTGATCTATCATAGTAGTCTAGGAGTGCTAATGAGAGCCTACACCAGAGTAGTGGCCATATCAGAGGAGAGAAGGGCTACATACAAGAGATTCTATGAGGAAAATGCTTTAAATGATGTGGAAATGTGCATCAATTCAACTATTCTGGAGAGCAATTTGGAGCTATGTCCAAAGGGCTATCACATTGTGTACCTCCCTTGATCCAGCAGTGTTTCTACTGGGCTTGTATCCCAAAGAGATCAAAAAAAAAGGGAAAAGGAGCCACATGTGAAAAATGTTTGTGGCAGCCCTTTTTGTAGTGACTAGAAACTGGAAATTAATGCCCATCAGTTGGAGAATGGCTGGATAAGTTGTGGTATATGAATGCTTTGGAATATTATTGTTCTGAAAGAACCGACCGGTCTGCTGCGACCAGCAGAATAATTTCAGAAAGGCCTGGAGAGACTTACATGAACTGAAGCTAAGTGAAATGAGCAGAACCAGGAGATCACTGTACATGGCAACAGCAAGATTATGTGATGATCAACTGTGATGGATTTAGCTCTTCAAAAGTGAGATGATTCAGGTCAATTCAAATAGACTTGTGATAGAAAGAGCCATCTGCACCCAGTTCCTGTAATGTTCTGGTTAGCTTTCTGGAGGTCTTGGGACCAGCCTTCGTTTCAGCAGAGTAATCACCACAATAACAGCCAGGATTAAAGTCCAAATTCTTTATTATATCCTTCACAGTCTCTCTCCTTCATCTGGGACCTGGCTAGCTTTCTGGAGGGTCGTTAGACAGGACTTGGTTTCAGTGGAGAAATGGAGGACAGGCCAGTCACCACGATGATGGGAGAAGAGATGGTGGCAGATGCAATGTCTCTCTTCCAGTCCTTGTTGGCTCTTATATATTCTATTATAAGTACATCATCGTAGGTATCAATTTTGTGGAACTATATTAAGTACTAAGTACATGTAAAACTAGATAACCATTGCATTATCAATTCCACTGAATTAACACCTTGTTGTAGGACTAAATCAGTCATATTTCTCCAAAGTTCCTGTCCCTTACAAGAGAGGACTATGGGGACAGAGTGTGAATCACAACATAGTATTTTCACCTTTTTTGTTATGTTGCTTATTTTTCATTCTTTCTCATTTTTTCCCCTTTTGATCTGATTTTTCTTGTGCAGCGTGATAAATATGGAATACAAGAATTGCACATGTTTAACATATATTGGATTACTTCCTCCTCAAAGGCAGGAGCTTGGTGGGGAGGGAGGGAGAAAAATTTGGAATACAAGGTTTTGCAAGTGTGAATGTTGAAAACTATCTTTGCATGTATTTTGAAAAATAAAAAAGTCTTATTAATAATTTTTTTTTTAAGAAAGGAGTCCATGGGCTTGTAGACCCTTAAAGGTCCATGACATAGAAAAAGCTAAGTCCCTGAGCCAGATGATTTTTAAGGTTCCTTTCAGATTTAAATTCTATAAACATTCTGTAAGACAAACTTTGAAGTTTAGGTAGCATTTCTAATAATATTTTATTTTTCCTACTATATGCAAAGATAGTTTTTAACATTCACCTTTGCAAAACCTTGTGTTCTGAATTTTTCTCCATCTTTTTTCTCTCCCTCTTCCCCAAGACAGCAAGCAATCCTACATAGATTATGCATGTGCAATTTCAATACTTTAAGGGGAAAGGGAAGTGCATTTCTAAGTGGATGAAAAACATGAGCAAAGATAACAAGAGAGAAATGGACTTGGAAGAATGGAAGAGAAGAGATTCTTTGGGCAGAATCAAAAGATGTATGTTTGGGAATGAAATCAATTCACATTTTTATATTATTTTACAGTTAAGAAAGGGACAACTAGGTGGTGCAGTAGCTAAAGATAAAGCACTGACATGGAGCCAAAAAGACTCATCTTGATGAGTTCAAATCCAGTCTCAAAAATTTATTCACTGTGTGACCCTGAGCAAGTTCCTTAATGCTGTTTGCCTCAGTTTCCTCATCTATAAAATGAGCTCGAGAGAGAAATGGCAAAGCCCTCCAGTATCTTTGCCAAGAAAACCCCAAATGGGGTCACAGAAAGTAGGAAATAACTGAATCATGAATAACAACAGTTTCACTTTTCTCACTTCAGCTTTGTCAGAGAGTAGTTTAAGTATAATTATCCCCACTTTATAGATGAGGAAACAGCTTATAGAAATGAACATTACTTTTGTAATTAACATTCAAGGAATATAGCTTAGTAAGCGTCAGAGTTGGGATTAAACATAGATTTCAAAGTCTACCACTCAGTTCTCTTCCACCACACAGTGGATGATCTCATTGCTTAGATCACCATCTCTCATACATAGTAAAAGACCCAGATATAACTTCATGGAGATTTCAAATTATTTTCTGGCTCCCATCCTTGAGAGTATGAGAGAGTTGGCATAGGCAAATGTTTATGAAAATCCCAGAAGTGACTCATGGAGAAATAATGTCAGTTCCTTTAGTAGTCAAGACATTTAACCCTCTTTGTTTATGCACTTCCCTTCCTTCCTGTTCCTGACCTGCTGCCCTGAGGGATAGGGAACTGGCTGCTTTGCTTCTGTTTAACTAAATTATTCTGCTCCTGTTTGGAAAGTTATCAGTAATGACCTCTAAATTCCATGGAAGCATTAAAAAAAAAAAATCCACCCTCTTTTAGAATATTAAAGTGATATATTCCTCTAAAGCCCTTTGCAAAATCATAGAAAAATATTTTGGACAAAAAGATTTTCTTAAGGAAATGAATTGAGTAGTACCAAACTTTAAACGAAAAGTAATTTTTGTTTCTATCATTGAAGAGTACTTCTAGGTATCAGGGTAATTTTAATTAAGACATAACTCTTTCCCTGATGGAGTCACTATCAAATTTATATATAATAATTTATATATAATTCAAGTTATGTTACAGTTAATTATAATATACATTACATGAGAAATATGAGACAATAATATTTATGAAGATTAAAAATGTTACATTGTCTGATTAGAAAATATGTTGTTTATCAGAGAAAAGATGGAAAAGTTCCATAGAACAAGTTGTATTGGATGTGTTTTTAAAAGAATGGGCAGGGATCAAAAGGTAAAGAAAAGGAGGCAGCACTTTTACATATATGAGGGACAATATGAACAAAGACATAAGGGAGATAACATTTTTCATGGAAAGAAAATGAATCAGTGTATTTGGTACATAAGGACCAATTTTATAAAAATGATATTGAGGAAAAGAAGAGTATCAAAAAAGGAATAGGTAAAACTATTGTTCAGATGTAGATGGAATGTTGATAATTAACAACAGAGAAAGAACATTCAGCTCTGACATTTGTTCTCTTTTCTTTGCCAAACAAAATGATATTTGGACTAGACTATGTGGAACCAAAATGGCTAATAGGGAGGTGAAAACTGTCAAGTTTTATACTGCAGTGCAAAATTTTTACATAAATGATGCTCAGGTCAGACCCTATCTCATGTTCTTGGCGTCATGTTTTGGAAAGCATTGTTGATAAGTTAGAAAACATGCAAGATGGTGAAGATTCTCAAGATCATACTGATGGAATATAGTGTCTAGGGGAGACAGCAATAATTTTAAGGTCTCCTGACTTTAGGGGGCTTCTGTTCTAACAAAGTGTCAGTGATTCTAAATCTTCTGGCTTTGAAATCTTTGATCCTGAGGCTCTCTGATCTAAGAATGCTATTGTTCTGTCAATGATTGTAAAAGTCTTCTGGTTTAGGAATATAATTATATTTCTTCCCTTAAACTCTAGGGAAGCTATATTAGTGATCTTGAGACTCTCTGATCTTAGAGTGCTATAGTTCTGACAATCTGTCTGTCAATGATTCCAAATTTTCTGGCTTTAGGATAGTTCTAGGTCTACTGGTCAGTGATTACCAAATTCCTGAGACCACTCCTCAGTTCTACCTCTAGGCCATAAAATTAGCATATCAATGACATGAAGAACTGGATTAATGTCTCCTTGCTCCAGGTTCTTTGCTAAAATCTTTGGACTTTAGTCCACTTCAAATGGTGGTACAATTACAATAAACTTTGTCCCTTGACTTAGATATGGGTTCAAGCTTGCAAATTTTTTAGACATTGGTCTGTGACCCGAACCTTTTGGGATCCTTCCCAACCTCAACAATACCATCTGAGAATTGACGGAAGGAACTGGAGCTGTTTAGTTTGGAGAAGAGGAAATCTCTCACTTGGGTCATAAGAATTTTCTTTGATGGAGTGCAGGGGTTGAAACCCCTTGGGGTTTCAGGTCAATGCCATAAAGTGTCTCAAAAGAATTTGTAGGTTTAGGCATCTCCAAATCAAGAGGAAAGATTTTATTATGCTGTTGGCAGCAGCCTAAATTCCAAAAAGGAATTTAGTGATTAATAAGGGAAAAAATAACAAAGACCCACGCTGTGGAGAAGATTGTTAATTAGTATTCTTGATTAGTTTAAAATATTTTTAAGTCACTTTCTTTCCATAGATTTTCTAGCAGTTACCTTACTATAAAGTCTCTTAAATTTTGGAATCTCAAAGATACTTTTCTGCTGTGCTTCTCAGGGTGGGGAGGAGAGAACAGAGCTTGGATTAAATACATATATATATTATATACATACACATATATATCTGTGTGTATATATATGTGTGTGTGTGTGTATGTATGTTTTTATATGGGAGAGAGAATAGCTATATTCAAGAATAATTCTGTCAGTTTTTATCATACAATTAAAAAGATAGTCAAAATTTTTGTTGCAAACTTTTTAATTTTTTGTAGGCCTCTAGGCCTAGTGATTACTAAGGTAATAATATAGCCCTGGAAGTACTGGAGGTTCAGCTGAGATTTGTAGTGGGTGGCGTTGGAAACAGCAACAGCAGTGGCCATTTAGTATTGAAGACTTATGCATCTCATGACCTTCTTATTACTAATACCTGTTCATCCCACACTAATTACTGCTCTGTCTATTGTATTTTGATTCATGCGCATTGCATGAAATAAGAAAAGTCTCTCAAGGAGTTTAGAATATAGTAAACACAAAAATATGAATATACAAATGGCTGTAAGTTATGCTATGATAACAGCATTAGAGAGATCTAAACAGCATATGTGAAAAGGCAGTGGTCCCTTCTCTTTGGGAAGATTGAAGAATTTTTTTCATGGAGAAGATGTTAACTAAATGAGGACTTAAAAGGAAGAATTTCTTTTTTTAAGCTTTTTATTTTGAAAATATATGCATAGCAAATAATCCAATATATGTTAAATATGTGCAATTCTTCTTTTTTTTTCTCCCTGAGGCCCAATTGCCTCTTAACCCCAATTGATTAAGTGACTTTCCCAAGGTCACACAGCTAGGAAGTGTTAAGTGTCTGAGGCCACATTTGAATTCGGGTCCTCCCGATGTGAGGACTGATGCTCTATCCACTGCACCATTTAGCTGCCCCTAATATGTACAATTCCTCTATACATATTTCCACACTTATCCTGCTGCACAAGAAAAATCAGATCAAAAAGGAAAAAATGAGAAAGAAAACAAAAAAATTAAGCAAACAATAACAACAAAATGAAAATACTATGTTGTAATTCATACTCAATCCCCATAGTCCTTTCTCTGGGTGTAGATGGCTCTCTCCAGCACAAGATCATCGGAACAGGCCTGAATCATCTCACTGTTGAAGAGAATCATTAGAATTGATCATTGTATAATCTTGCTGTTGCCATGCACAATGATCTCCTGGTTCTGCTCATTTTCCTTAACATCAGTTCATGTAAGTCTCTCCAGGTCTTTCTGAAATCATTTGCTGGTCATTCCTACAGAACAATAATATTCCATAACATTCATATACCACAATTTACCCAACCATTCTCCAACTGATGGGCATCCATTCAATTTCCAGTTTCTAGCCACTACAAAGAGGGCTGCAACAAACATTTTTGCACATGTGGGTCCCTTTCCCTCCTTTAAGATCTCTTTGAGATACAGACCTGGTAGTGCTACTGCTGGATCGAAAGGTATGCACAGCCCTTTGGGCAGAGTTCCATATTGCTCACCAGAATGGTTGGATTAATTCACAGCTCCATCAGTAATGTATGAGTCTCAGTTTTCCCACATCCCCTCCAACATTTGTCATTATCTTTTTCTGTCATTTTAGCCAATCTGAGAGGTGTGTGCTGGTACTTCAGAGTTGTCTTAATTTGCATTTCTATGACCAATAGTGATTTAGAGCATTTTTTCATATGACTAGAAATAGTTTCAATTTCTTCATCTGAATATTATCTGTTCATATTGTTTGACTATTTATTAATGGGAGAATGGCTTATATTCTTATAAATTTGAATCAATTCTTTATACATTTTAGAAATGAGGCCTTTATCAGAACTCTTGGATATAAATTTTTTTTCCCAGTTTACTGCTTCTCTTCTAATCTTGTCTGCATTGGTTTTGTTTGTACAAAACCTTTTTAACTTCATATAATCAAAATTATCCATTTTGCATTCCATAATATACTCTTCTGTTCTTCTTTGGTCATAAATTCCTTAAAAAGAAGAATTTCGAACAAGTAGATATGGGAGAAGAGGGTCCATTGCAGGAATGGGCTCAGGATTAGCAAAGATATGCAGGTAGGAGAAGTCAAAATAAGTATAGGAACAGGCACTAATATGTTCATAGCATGTAGTCAATGAAACAGATTAATTTAAGATAAAGTTGGAAAAATAGGTGGAACAGTTCAATAGATAGTAGAAAGTCATGACTGACATGACTAGGAATTTTGACTCCTCAGGAAAATTATGACTCAAGGACAGGAAATTACATTTCTTTTATTCCCTATAGTATCTAGCACAGGGATGGATGCATGTGTTAATGAGATTGAGTGTAATGAACAACTTTAAAATTATCATAAATTTCTACAGTGTTATTGCCTTCTTTAGATTATGAGCTCTTTGAGAACAGGGACTTTTATTCTGTATCTTTAGTACTTAGCACAGTGCCTGGTCCACAGTAGATACTCAATAAATGCTTGTTAATTTGATTTGAGAGGAGTGTAGTCTAAAGCATACTTGATTTGGAGTCAGACAACTTAGATTCAAATCTTGGTTCTGTCTTTGATTTATCTGTGAAGCTTTAAGAATGTCACTGCAACTTTCTGACTTTATTAACTCCTATGTAAAATGAAGGGGTCAGAGTGGGATCTCTGAAAGCTCTAAATCTTACATTTTATGAACTGAATTGTTACAAAAGAGGTGCTCAAGAGAAAAATGTAGCCTTCTATTCAAAGTAACAGCAGAATTCTTATCTAAAAGCACTGACTGAAAACTAGATAATTCTCTGATATCCTTTTCAACTTTACAATTCTAGGGGCTCATAAAGAATGAGGTCATGGAATTGTGACCCTATTACCCATGTGACCCATTTGGCAGAGGTATTGGAGTGGTTTGCCATTTCCTTACTCAATTTATTCCATGCCCTGTTTGCCTCAGTATTAAGTGACTTGTCCAGGGTCATACATCTAGTAAATGAAGTGGATTTGAACTCAGGTCTTTCTGACTTGAGGCCTACCATTCTATCTACTGAGCCACTTAGCTGCCCTTATACTTATGTGACCTTGAATAATAATAAGAAGAATAAGAAGTTAAATAGATGTCTTCATTCTGAATAATTGTAATATCCAAAGTACATAGAGACCTTTTTTTTAATTTAAAAAAATTATTTTCTTCCTACCTCCAGCTCCTTCTTAATCCATTGAGGAGGCAAGAAATACAATGTCTATTAATACATATGAAATCATGAAATTTCATAGGATTTAAAAAAAATACTATTTTATTTTTCCAAATACATGCAAACATTTCAACATTCACATTTCAACATTCAACATTCAACATAGAGACTTCTCAGAAGAAATGAAAAACCACACAGGAATAAAGTGAGGTAATATCATCCATTTAGCACTATCTTCTAATGGGCTTGTAACAAGATGCTTTAAATCAATCTATGGAAGATGAGCTTCATTTATAAAAAGCTGGCATTTTATTTATTTGTGTAAAAGTTCATCAAACAATTTGGAAGCAGTAATTGGGAGGCTCAGTAAATTGAGAACAGGGTCTTGAATCAGGAAATCTTGCATTCAAATATGGCCTCAGATACTGTGAGATCTTGGACAAGTCACTTAATCTCTGTTTGCTTTAATCCATTGGAGAAGGAAATGGCAAACCACTCTAGTATCTTTGCCAAAAAAAAAAAAAACAACCAACCCCCCCCCCCCCCCCCCAAAAAAAAAAATAAGAATTGATCTCAGGTTATTGGAATTCTATGGATCACAAAGAGTCAGATAAGTCTGAATAAATGAACAACACTCGCCAAACTGATTTCAGAAAAGCCTGGAAAGATTTTCATGAACTGAAGCTAAGTGAAGTGAGCAGAAGTAAGAGAACATTGTATACAGTAACAGCAAGATTGTGTGATGATCAAATGTGATTGACTTGGCTTTTCTTAACAATGAGGTGATTTTCAAGACAATTCCAATAGATTTAGGATGGAAAATGCCATCTGCGACTAGAGAGAGAACTACGGAAACTGAATGTGGATGGAACATAGTATTTTCACCTTTGTTTTCTTTCTCTTTTGGTTTGATTTTTCTTGTACAACATGACAAACATGGAAATATATTTAAAAGAATCTCACATATTTAACCTGTATCACATTGCTTTCTTTTTATGGAGAAGGGAGGAAAAAAGGGAAGGAGAAAAATTTGGGACACAAAATCTTACAAAAATGAATGTTGAGAACTATCTTTATATGTATTTGGTAAAATAAAATACTATTGAAAAATTTTAAAAAGAAAGATTGAAAGCCAATATTGACTTGTTCTGGGTCAGTTTCCATCAAGAAAGATTTAAAAAATGAATTCCTACTATTTCTACTAATGATAATTATAAATATGTCATCTGTCCTGAGTAGAAATGAGTATGACATCCAAGTGAAAGAGAAAGCCAGACCAAAAACCATCATATTAATCTTCATATGTATACAAGTAACATCCAATAACTGGCTTCACAAAAAATGAATTATGAAATGTCTTCATTTCACTGAAACTTTATCATATCAAAATATCACTTAAATTCTAAGCAAAAAATTCTTAAGGTGTATGACAGAAAAATAGGAAATGAAGGCCCTGAGTTCAAATCCAAATGTCAAATAAAGCTAAGGAATAAAAGCAACATTTATAATTACTTTGGTCTTCTTTGAGCATGACATATTATGCATAAAGAAATTAAGAAAAATGTCCACATCAAGAATGTTACTGATATTTTGAAACTACACCTCAATGAGAAGAACCTGATTAAAGTAGTTAATGAATTTCTAATACTACTAACATACAATTTTGGTAAAATAAAATGGATGAAAAATGGATTTAGAAAATATTCTTTATTATTTTAGCATGCATGGATAGTTTTTCAGTATTGACCCTTGCAAAACCTTGTGTTCCAAATTTTCTCCCCTTCTTATTCCTAAATAGCAAGTAATCTAATAAATGTTAAACATGTTAAAATATATATGTTAGGATTTAGAAAATATTCAAACCAAAACCTGTCTAATGTTAAGGAAACACAGGGTGCATTGCTCCAAGGCAACTATAGAAAGAACAACACTTCCTTGCAGAAAGGAGGAAAGTATTTTTAGATGTTCTCAAATCAAGGGATAAGCAGGTAACTTAAAGAATGCTGCTAGAACAGCCATTCCATGGAACAATGTAATAGTAATAAATGCTGACAATAGGCACAAGCCATAACAATGCTTAATCTCTCATATAACTACTATTCAATTCCAGATGGATTCTATGAAGTGGCAAAGGTCCAAGAGTGGATTCAAAAGACTCTGCTTGGGTAACAGCTATATTATCTCAACAACCAATGTCAACAGGTGAGTCATATAGATATCTTTACAAGAACAAGGCCAGGCCATTTATGCTACCAAAAATAGCAGAAAGGTCATCTTAATTTTTTTTTGAATTCTAAATTTAAAAAACAAAAGGAACACTTCCATTTGCAAACTAGAACAGAAAAAGAATATTATATATGAACCTATGGATCTCTACTACATTCATCTTGCTTTTATTTTTTAGTACATAATAAATTTAATGTTATTTTCTTTATTATTTTAATAGTATTTTATTTTTCCAAATACATGCAAATATAATTTTCTACATTCACTTTTGTAAAACCTTGTGTTCCAATTTTTTCTCCCTTTTCCTCCTTCCCCTCCCAAACCAGCAAACAATATTAAACATAACATGTTACTTTCTAAGCTTTTATGACATAATGTGAACTATTATACACTAATAGTATAAACTAAATTGGTGGTTGTGTGAATGGACAAAAGAAGATGGATTTAAGAACTAATTTGGAGGTAGGAATGGCAAGATCTGGCAAATTATTGTATCTGTGGGGAAAGATTCAGAAATTGAAGATGATCCCAAGAATAAAATGATGATCTTCAGATTAAAAAGAAAATTGAGTAAAGGGTTTCAAGAGAATGATAAGTCCTACTCAGATCAATGCAATGAACAATCATCATACAAAATGACCTCTGATAAAAGTCTGTTATCTGCCTCCTGGCAGGGAGGTAATAGGTTGAAATGGCAGAATGGCACATTTTAAATTGTAGCTAAAGTGGAAATTAGTTTTGCTTACTTATATATATATATATATTTGTTACCAAGATTATAAATACACACATGCATACACACATATGTATGTATGTATGTATTTATATTTATTCTTAGTTTGGGGAGAGAGAAGGAAACTAGAAATAGGTCATCAAACAAAAAGAAGGAAAAAAAGGAAACAAAAGAGGTTCGTTAAAATATATTTTTGAAATATACTAAGAGAACAGAAGGAAGGCCAGAAGGAATCATAAGCAGGATAGCTTTGAAAGTAACATGTTGAATTTATTAGACTTTAAAAGAATAGGCACATGTCATACTTAATAATAAGTATGTTATACTTTAAAAAATCAAACTACATGTATTTGAGACTCATGGTTTTATGTATAACCCTTTTTTATTCAACTGTGTATGGAAACTCATTTTGGTTGATGTTTGTTGTTAGGATTTAAAAAAAAATACTATTTTATTTTTCCAAATACATGCAAACATTTCAACATTCACTTTTGTATAGAGGTGGAGCCAGCATGGTGGAGTAAAGGCAGGAACTCACCGACCACTACCCTAAATGGCTCCAAATTCCTTTAAGTAATGACTCTGACCAAATTATTCCTGTACTTGCTTTGGGGCAATAGATCCTGTGCTTCCTTAACATTAGCCAGGTTTTCGTTTGAATGTTTTCATTTTCCCCCCATTTTATTTCACCAAAATTGTATGTTACAAGTAATATTAGAAATGTGTTAATTACTTTAATCATTTTCTTCACATTGAGGTTTATTTTCAAGGTATCAGTAACTCTCTTGATGTAGACAGACATAGCTTTCTTCTAAATTCCTTTATATCCACTCTCAAAGAAGACCAACTAATATGGTTTGCACCAAGACTGCATGATGGATTCCCACCCTGGTCTCACAGACCTTTTCTGTTGATCTTTGTTGTCTTTGACTGGAAAATGTTTTACTCTGTCTTTCTGAGTGTTCTGATGCTCTGAACACAACCACCAATGTCAAAGATAAGTCATGCAGAGTTAAAAGCCAAGTAATAAGCTAGGAAAATAAGCAGACAACAGAAAAAGTTCCTGACCATTGAAAGTTATTATGATGACAAGGAAGATCAAAACACACACTCAAGAAGAGTGTGACAAAGTTAAAGCTCCTACATCCAAAGCCTCTGAGAAAAATAAGAATTGATCTCAGGTTATGGAAGAGATAATAGGGATTTTGAAATCAAATAAGAGAGACAGAGGAAAAATTAGGAGAATTGAGAACAGTGCAAAATGAAATACAAAAAGTTAATGAGGAAAAGGATTCCTTAAAAAGCAAAATTGGCCAAATAGAAAAGAAGGTTCAAAAGCTCACTGAGGAAAATAAATTCTTAAAAATTAGAAATGAGGGGCAGCCTAGCCAATAGATAGAGCAGCCCTGAAGTCAGGAGGACCTGAGTTCAAATCTGGCCTCAAACACTTAACACTTCCTAGCTGTGTGACTCTGGGCAAGTCACTTAACCCCAGGGAATGGTTTTTTTTTTTGCCTTAGGGCAAAAAAAATTATAATTGAGGAAATAGAAGCTAATAACTTTATGATAAGTTAAGATACAATAAAGCAAAACAAAAAAAAAAAAAAAAGAAAGAAAAAATGTGAAATATGTCATTGGAAAAACAACTGACCTTTAAATAGATCCAAGAGAGATAACTTAAAAAAATTATTGGTCCACTTCAAAGTAATGATCAAAAAAGGAGCTTTGACATCATCTTTCTTTCTTTTTTTTTCATAATTATAACTTTTTATTGACAGAGCCCATGCCTGGGTAATTTTTTAAAACATTATCCCTTGCACTCACTTCTGTTCCTACTTTTCCCCTTCTTCCCTCCACCCCCTCTCCCTGATGGCAAGCAGTCCTATACATGTTAAATATCTTGATATCATCTTTCTTTTTTTTTTTTTTTTTTTTATTTATTTATTTATTTTTAATTTAATAGCCTTTTATTTACAGGATATATACATGGGTAACTTTACAGGATTAACAATTGCCAAACCTCTTGTTCCAATTTTTCACCTCTTACCCCCCCCCCCTCCCCTAGATGGCAGGATGACCAGTAGATGTTAAATATATTAAAATATAACTTAGATACACAATAAGTATACATGACCAAAACATTATTTTGCTGTACAAAAAGAATCAGACTCTGAATTATTGTACAATTATCTTGTGAAGGAAATCAAAAATGCATGTGTGCATAAATATAGGGATTGGGAATTCAATGTAATGGTTTTTAGTCTTGATATCATCTTTCAAGAAATTATCAAGAAATCAAGGAAAACTGCCTTGATATTCTAGAACCTCTAGAAAGAAATTCCAAAATGAAATCTCCCAAATTCTGGAACTCCCAGGACAAGGAGAAAATATTGCAAGCATTCAGAAAGAAACAATTCAAGTATAATAGAGTCATAGTCAGGATAACATAAGATTTAGCAGTTTCTACATTAAAGAACAGGAGAGCTTGGAATATGATATTCTGGAGATCATTAGAACTAGGATTACAAGCAAGAATTACCTATCCAGCAAAACTGAGTATAATACTTCAGAAGAAAAGTGGATATTCAATTAAATAGATTTTTGAGTCTTTGTGATGAAAAGACCAGAAGGAAATGGAAAATTTGATT
Source organism: Sarcophilus harrisii (assembly GCF_902635505.1). Taxonomy (NCBI): domain Eukaryota; kingdom Metazoa; phylum Chordata; class Mammalia; order Dasyuromorphia; family Dasyuridae; genus Sarcophilus; species Sarcophilus harrisii. The sequence goes on along the minus strand of NC_045427.1, from coordinate 360,910,552 downwards.
TTCAAATACAGGACTCAGGAGAAGTTTCCTTAATAATCAGGAAAGTGATATCATAAGGGACTTAATAAAGTTTATTTGTTTACATTCCTACATGGGAAAATGATACTTGTAACTTATTAGAACTTTCTCATTACTATAGCAGGTAGAGGGATTATATATAGAAGGCACAAGTATGAATTGAATATGAAGGAACAATATCTAAAAAAATGAAATTAAGGGATGAGAGAGGAATGTACTGAGGGAAAAGGAAAGAGAGAAGTAGAACAGTGTAAATTATCTACCATAAAAAGAGGCAAGAAAAATCTTTTACAGTGGTGGGGATAAAAGGGAGGAGAGAATGAGTGAGTGAACCTTACTTACTCTCATCAGAAATGGTTCAAAGAGGAGATAGCATACACGTTCAATATGGGTATAGAAATTTATCTTATCTTGCAGAAAATTGGAGGGAAATGGGATATAGGAAAAGAAGAGGGTGATAGAAGAAAGGACATATTGGAGGAGGAAACAGTCAGTAACAAAACACTTTTGAGGAGAGATGGGGTGAAAGGAGAGAGAAAATAGAAAAAAATGTGGAGAAATACAGTTAGCAAAAGTAATTGTAAAAAGAATTTTGAAACAAAATGATAAAGCTTGATAAGCTTCATTTCTCAAACATAAAGGAAATTGAGTCAAATATTTAAAAAAATAAGAGCCATGCACCAATTAATAAATGATCAAAAGATATGATCTATGCCCAAAGGGCTAAAATCATACATATTTTTTGCCCTAACAATATATTACTAGACATGAATCCCAAAAGATAATTTTTTTTAAAGAGGAAAAGGACCTATATGTACAAAAATATGTACAACAGCTCTCTTTTCAAGGCAAAAAATTGGAAATTGAGAGGATACCTATCAATTGGGAAATGGCTGAATAAATTGTGGTATGTGATTATGATGGAATATTATTATTCTCTGAGAGATGCTGAGTAGTATGCTCTCAGAAAAACCTGGAAAATCCTCTATAAACTCAACCAAAATGAAATGTATTGTGTACAAAGTAATAGAAATATTCTGGGATGATCTCAGCAATACATGAAAAATCCTATCCATACCCAGAGAAAATAAACCGAAGCATGCTCTCTCTCTCTCTCTCTCTCTCTCTCTCTCAAATTTTAAATTTTATTTTCTTGAGGGTTTTTTTAGTTGGGGAGATCTAAGTTTTTTTTTTTTTTTTTTTTTTTTTGCCAAAACATGATTTTGTGGGTTATCCCCCTTAAGGATATCTCCCTTATCAGGAGAGAATTTGGAATTGAAAAGTTTTAAAAAACAAGTGTAAAAAATGTTTTAAATGTAACTGATGGAAATGTTAAATAAGTAGAAAAATATAGAAAACAAACAAGCAAACAAATTCACCTTTGAAAAACCTTGTGTTCCAAATTTTTTCCTTTTTCTCCTCCCCCATCCTCAAGACAATTGGCACGTGGATATAGGTTAAACATGTTCAATTTTTCTAATCATATTTAAGATTTTTTTTAAAGAAAAAATATAGATAATGAATTCTGTTTTGGACATATTAAGTTTAAGATGTCTACAGAACATGTGGTTCAAAATGTTCAATAAGCAGTTGGTAATGTGAAATTGCTCAGTGCATACAACACTGGATCTGGAGTTAGGAAGATCTGAGTTCAAATCCAACCTCAGATTTTTAATAGATATGTGATTCTGGACAAATCACTAAATCTCTGTTTGGATTAATCCCTGGAGAAGCAAACGACAAACCAATTCAGTATCCTTGCCAAGAAAACCCTTTGATATAGTCCTTAGGGTCACAAAGAGTTGGACATAACTGAACAGCTGAACAACAACGATGTAGGAGTAGAGGTCAAGGGTAAGAGAGTAAGGATGGATATGTAGTGTGCATGTGGGAGTCAGATATATAGCTATTATGTTTAACCTCATGTGAGCTGATGAAGTTACCAAGCTAAATAATGTAGTGAAGAGAAGAGGTTCTAGGGCAGAAACATGGGGAATACTAACAATGGGCAGATATGATATATAAGATAATACATCAAAGAAGACCAAGAAAGAGCAGTCAGATGAGGTAGGAGGAAAACTAAGAAATAACTATGTTGTGATAACTCATAAAACTCATAAAAGAGTAACAAAAAAGAAAGTATGGTTAGCAGTTTCAAAATGGTGGACAGATCAAGAAAGATGAAGACTAAAAAAAGGACATCATGTTTAGCATTTAGAAGATTGTTAGTACTTTGTAGAAGGGACTTCCTGTTGAATTTATCCAGTAGTTATATCCAGCAGCATATATATATGTTGTCCCTAATCTCTTTTCAGACTTCCAACCCCATATCACCAACTATCAATTGGACATTATCAATCTACAGGTATCTTAAAATCAACACAGCCACAAAAGAATTCACTTTCTTTCCTTCAAAATTTTCCTTTCTTTGTAATTTCCCAGTTAAAAAAGAAAAGGAAAAAAAAGGAGGTGGCAGAGAAGGGTGAAGAGAGGAAAGTAAAGGAATGGAGAGATGATGATAATGATGAGAAACAATGTGACATAGTAAATAGAAAGCTGATCTTAAAAGGAACTAGGTTCAAGTCCTACTTCTGATTCATATTGGCTATATGATCATGAATAAGTCACTTTTAATTTCTCAGTATACCAGGAAATTCTTTAAGATTATAAATATCAGAGTATAATTTGCATGGATAGAGGGAGTTTCCTTAATAAGAGTTCTTTATATGTAATACCTTATAAATCATGGTCTCCCCTCCCATAATAATGATAATTCCTCAAATAATTTTTAATATATCTTTTGATTTTGTCACATGATTTATTATTATTATTAGCACTATTTTATAGTGCTATGTGCCCAGAGTTAGATAATGTGTCTCTTTTAAAGGAATTTATTGATATCTTTTCTTGTTATATTGTCTCCAATTCCCAATTCCTCTCTTCATCCCTTTATAGAGCTATTAATTATAATGTATAAAATAATGCTACTGTATATAACTACTGAATAAATTCAACATGTTAATGAATAATGAAAAGGAAGAAGAAAAGTTAAACAAAACTAATCAGCATATCCAAAAAATTTTGATTTTATATACAGTATTGCATACCCATAGTTTCCCCACCTCTGCAAAGAAGTAAGGGAAGTGCTTCTCTGTATTTATTAGTTTATTGTTTTTTAGAGCATAGTAATATTCCATTACAGTCATGTACTACAATTTATTTAGTCATCCCACCACACCCCACTATGTGGTATCTAATTTGTTTCCATTTCTTTAATACTATAAAAAGAGCCATTATAAATATTTTTTATGACTATGGGACCTTTTTGGGGGTAATTGATTGAAGGTATACATATTCAAAGGATGTAAATTGGCAGTTTTCAGATAAAGAAATCAAAGCTAACTATAGTCATATAAAAATGCTCTAAATCACTATTTATTAGAGTAATGCAAATTAAAAGAACTCTGAGGTACTACCTTCATATTCGGAAAAACTGGGACACTAATGCTTCGTTGGTGGAGTTGTAACCAGTTCTCACAATACCACTATTAAGTCTATATCCCAAAGAGATCAAATGAAAGGGAAAATGACATAATTGTACAAAAATATTTATAGCAGCTCTTTTGGTGGCAAATAGTTGGAAATTGGGAGAATGCCCATTCATTGAGGAAAGGCTGAACAAGTTGTGGTACATGATTTTAATGAAATACATTGTGCTATAAGAAACTATGAAGGGGATGATTCTAGGGGAAAAAAACTGGAAAGATGGGTACAAAATGAAGAGAGAAGAATCAGGAAAACATTGAATACAATAATAGCAATATTTTAACAATGATCAACTGAAAGACTTAACTATTCTGATTAAGACAATGATCCCAAGCAATTCCAAAAGACCCAAGATGAAAAAAAATCTACTTCTAGTGAGAGAATTAATGAACTCTTACTGTAAAGTATACTTTAAAAAAAAAACTTTTTTATTTTTCTTGTTTTTTTATGTGTATATATTTTGTAACATGGCTAATATGAAAATATATTTTACATGACTTCATATCTATATCTATATCTTACTGATAGCATGTTGGTTGCTTTCTCAATAGGCAGTGAAATGGAGAATAAGGGAGAAAATTTGGAAGTCAAAATTTTCAAAAGTGAATGTTAAAAACTTTAAAAATGTGATTGAAAAATATTTCAGGAAATAAAAACATAATTTAAAAAATATATGCATAATTCCAAATTTCTTCTTGAATAGTTGAACCAGTTCACACCTCCATTAACTATATATTGACATGTTTGGTTTTTCACAGCTTTTCTAAGAAGGACTATATTTTGCTACTTATGCTAGATGATGTGCCTCATAATACGAAACTATTATCTATTCAATCCAGATTTTGTAAACAAAAAAAAATCAAAGAAAGAAAGAAGGGAAAAAGGGGCAAAGGTATAAGAATTTCTGATAAACTTGGAAAGGGATCACAGAATCAAAGCAACTTATTTGCTCAGTAGTAGAGTGCACAAATATTCATGATAAAAAATAGAATGTGATAGAAACAAAGGAGAAAAGCAAGAGTACTCTGGGAAGTTTTGAAAAGGGAGGGATGGCTTATATAGGAGTATGACTTAGGGGATGTGATAGGGATGGAAACTAGAAGACTTTAAGGAGGAGGTGGCACTTGAGCTTGGCATTTCAATGGGCAGTGATGAGATCAAGAGGCAGTACATTCCAGGATAGTGCAAGACAAGACTGGGAAAAGCTATTAGTCCACTTTTTTTTTGTTTGAGTCAGAGCCCTTGTAATAATAAAGTACAGAATAGTAGAATCATAAAGGGACTTTATGATCCCAAATGTTATATTTTATAGCTGAGAAAAGCGGGGTCCAAAGAAGTTAAGGGGCTTTGCATAGTGTTTCATAGATGATATATAGAAGAAATAAAATTTGAACTTAAATCTTTCAAGTCTAAATATAATGCTTTTTCAACCCTTTCCTGGATACTCTCAGAAGTGTCCCAACTTATCAAGATGATATATTTAGCTAGATCTGGGATGAGACTCAGGTTCCCTATGTGTTCTCCATGACTGAAAATTCTAAGTTATTTGACTGGGTACAAAAGAGAAATTAGAAGTTGGCTTTCTCTGTACAAGAAGTTGGGGTGGGAAAAGATGGAATTCTATGAGATACCTTTATCATCTCTCTATCCCACATATGAGTCTTCCTTCTCCTTTTTGGTCAGGATGATAATCATTAATTTACTATTTGAAGAAGTGGTTATTTGATTTATAGTTTATTCTTAGACTCTCAGGGAAGGTCAGTCTAGGGAAGCGGGTCAGAAACGCATTCCCAGAGGTTGTTTTTCAAGCATGGGCTGGCTGGCCTGTGGCAGGACAGAGTGACCTTTGGCTATTGATTGAGGGGGTGGCCCAGTCACTGGCCTGCCTATTGGTTTCAGAGGCAAAGTATCAAGCAAGAGAGATAGTGCCAGCTGCCACGACAGCGGGCACCTCTTAGATGGGGCCAAGTCCAAACCCTATACTTGTTTGTCTCCTGTTTAGGGACATTGCCTTTTTTTGGCTTTAAGAAGATCACAGAATCTTGAATTGGAAATGGAGAAGCACAAACAAGAGTCCCACCTCTACTTGAAGGGACCTAGTCATAGACAACTCCTGTCTAAGATAGTCCATCCCATTTGTGGACAGCTCTTATTCTTCTTTGGAAATCAAGCAAAACAAGTCTTTCCACATGACAGTCCTTAAAACACCAGAAGACAGCAGTCATATCCTTCCCATATCTTCTTTGGTCATTGCTAAACGTCTTTATTTTCTTCATTTGATGTTCACATCTTCTCAATTCCTGGTTACCTTTCTCTAAATGACAACCTCTTGATATCAAGTCAATAAGCAAATATTAAATGATTACTATCTATCAGGAACTGTGCTAAAGGCTAGGAGTACAAAAGCAAAAACAGCTCAAGGAGCCCATTTTCTAATCAGGAGGACAACATGAAAACAATTGTCCATATAAGATATTACACAGGATAAATTGAGAAAGGTATAAAGGAGAGAGACAAATATTAAGTAGAATCAGGAAAACTTTATTTAGAAGGTGGGGTTTTACCTGATACTTGGATGCCAGAAAACAAGGGCACAGAAGACATGGAGGGAGAGAATTCCTAGGAAGGGGAATAGTGAATAAAAATGCATGGAGTTGTAAGAAGGGTCTTCTTCAAGATAGTAAGGAATATCATACACATATATTTGTGTATATATAATTATGAATATATAATATATACATATATATATACACATATGCTGTATGTATGCTCTATACACATAGAGTATGTGGAGAGCAATAAGATATTTCTCAAAATGTGGTCTTTGAGTATTTGAGCCTATTATTTAAGATGGGATCTGATAAAGTACAAAGTCAAGCTATGTAGGTAAGGACATATGTGAGAGTAGGAAAGTAGAAGGCTTCCTAGCTAGATGACTATCATCTTCCTTAGTCTGGATCCTAGTAGTCCCACTTTTAATATGTTCTCAAATCACATTCTTTTTGTTTGCTATACCCATAATTGTATTAAATTGTAGTTGCGATCCACTAAAACTCCCAGATTTTTTCTATGGAAATTTTTGTCTAGCACTATTTTCCCTTTTTACAATTGAATGAATTTTTTTTAAAGTTCAAATACTTGAAGAATTTACATTTTTTCTTATGAAATTTCATCTTTTTATTTTTAATTTGGCTCATCAGTCTAAGCTGCCAAGATCTATTTAGATCCTGACTCCATTATCCTTCCTGTTTCATTTATTCAATTCAACAACTCAGCTATAATTTATTAATTTGCTGCTATTTGCCAGGCACTCTGAGAGGTACAGGAGGTAAAAAAAACAACAATGGAACAATTTCTGCCTTCAAGGAGTATAATTACATTCTACTGGGAACAAACAGCATGTACACAGAGAAGTAAATACAAAGATAATAAGAATTAATTTCAGGAATTGGAGAGCCTTAGCAACTCAAAGAATAAGAAAATGCCTCATGTGCAAGGAACCATTTGAGCTGAGCTATTAAGAGAGCTAGGAATTAACAAAGGCCAGAAGGAAAATATATGCAAAGGCACAGAGAGTAAAGACAAAACATGATATGAATGGGGAACAGTAAGCCAGTTTAGCTGGGATGTAGTAATATATGAAGAGAAGAGGTATAAAATTTCTGGAAAGATAAAGTGGATCCAGATTGGGAAGGGCTTTTAATTCTAGGAGAAGGCATTTGCATTTTATTTTTAAAGGCAATAGAAAAGTAGTTAGCCTTCTCCAGAGAGTAATCTGCATAGAGACAATAGAATTTATAGGAGTTAATGAATCTCTAAGAGAGAATATAAAGGGAGAAAGGTCATGAAATGATGATCAAGCAAAGGAGGCTGAGAAAGGATGTTCAGATGGGTAGGATGTCATGAAATGTCATGAAAGTCCTGAGAGGAGTTAAGATACAGGCAGAGGGAATGGTTCCCTCATTTCCAAATCCAATGGCCTTTTCTCCATCCTCATTCCCCTGGAAGCCGTTGACACTGTTGACTACCCTTTCTTTTCTCTAGGTTTTTGGACACTATTCTCTCCTGGGGGTTTTCCTCCTATTTATCTGATCCCTCCTCCTCTCTCTCCTTTGCCCACTAATTGTAGGTGTCCCGTAGCCCTCTGTTCTAGCCCTTCTCTTCTCCTTATATATTTCATTTTATGATCTCACCAGCTCCCATAGATTTAATTATCTTCTTACTGACTCTCAAATCTACCTCTCCTGACCCAATAACTCTATTGACCTCTAGTTCCACACTTCTGTTTTCTTTTCAGGTCTCAAAGTGAATTTTCAATAAGTTTATTAAACTTCACACATTCAAAACAGAACTCATTGTTTTATTCCTCAAATTCACCCTGCTTATGAACTTCCCTGTTCTATAAAGGACATCATTATCTTTGTAGTTATCCAGGTTTACAACCTTGACATTGTAATATTTTAAGTCTGAGAGACAATTTAATCATTTTTATTAAAAAGTCTAAAGTGTTTATTAATAAAAAGAGGTGATAACACTCTTGAATGCCAAAGACCCTTCATGTTGATGGGTTCACAGTTTATATGCTTATGGAAGAGTGGGTGTTCCTGAGGATGGCAATAACTCTAATTGGTTAATAATTAATGATAAAATTAATATTACTTTAAAAGGTGGGCTATATTACAATGAGGGTCTTGAAGGACATGAGTTGAATCATCTAAATCTTGGTCAAAGAGACTTATCAATTTCCATATCACCTGTCTGACAAAAGGGAAAATCCACATTTTCCCAGACCTGTCTGTGTAAACACAATGAACAACAATGCTCAGTCTTTGCCTAAGATTTTCCACTGCATGAATGAGGAAGTAGAAAAGGGGAAAACCTTGTTTCTAATTCAACAATTAGTTATTCATATAAGAGAGAAATATTCACTTCTGTAAATATTATTCTTGATTCCTTACAGTGATTTTTCTTTTTTAAAAGCTTTTTATTTTCAAAACATATACATAGATTGTTTTCAACATTCACCCTTGCAAAACCTTGTATTCCAATTTTTTTTTTCTCCCTTCCTTCCTCTTCTCCCTCCCTCCCCTAGATGGCAAATAATCCAATAAAACATGCCTTCTTCTATACATATTTCCACAATTATCATGGTGCACAAGAAAAAATCAGATCAGAAAGGAAAAAAATGAGAAAGAAAACAGAATGCAAGCAGACAACATAAAAAGTGAAAATGCTATGTTGTGATCCACCTTCAGTTCCCACAGTCCTCTCTCTGGGTATAGATGGCTCTCTTCATCACAAGTCCATTGGAACTGGCCTGAGTCATCTCATTGTTGAATTCTGTCCAGAATTGATCATCACATAATCTTCTTGTTGCTGTGTACAATGATCTTTTGGTTCTACTTCTTCTACTCCAGGCCTTTTGGGCCCTACTGATCATTGTTTCTTATAGAACAATAATATTCCATAGCATTAATATACCATAATTTGTTCAACCATTCTCCAACTTATGGGCATCCATTCAGTTTCAAGTTTCTTGCCGCTACAAAAAGGGCTGCCACAAACATTTTTGTACATGTGAGTCCCTTTCACTCCTTTATAAACTCTTTGGAATATAAGCCCAGTAGAAACCTTGCTGGGTGAAAGGGTAATGCACAATTACATAGCCCTTTAATAGTTCCATATTGTTCTCCAGAATGGTTGGATCAGTTCATGACTCCGCTAACAATGCATTAGTGTCCTAGTTTTCCCACACCCCCTCTAATATTCGTCATTATCTTTTACTGTCATTTTAATCAATCTGAGAGGTGAGTAGTGCTACTTCAGAGTTGTCTTAATTTTCATTTTTCTAACCAATTGTGATTTAGAGCATGTCTGAATCATGAACCCATTTTGACTTTATCTTGGTACAGGGTGGTAGATATGGGTGAATATCTAGTTTCTACCATACAAATTTCCAATTTTCCCAACAATTTTTGTCAATTAGTGAGTTCTTATTCCAGAGGCTGGGATCTTTAAGTTTATCAAACACAAGATTACTATAGACATTGACTACTGTATATTGTGAACCTGACTTATTCCATTGATCAACTGGCTATTTCTTAGCCAGTACCAAATGGTTTTGATGACTACTGCTTTATAATATAGTTTTAAGTCTGATACAGCCAGACCACATTCATTTGCATTTTCCTTAATTTCTTTGAAATTCTTGACCTTTTGTTTTTCCAGATGGACTGGGTTATTATTTTTTCTAGTTCTGTAAAATAATTTCTTGGGAGTTTAATTAGTATGGCCAAAGTGATTTTTCTAAAGCACACAGTTCCTATCATGTCATCCTTCCTTCCTCCACTTCTAAATGAAGAATAACTTCTTGTTCCCCTCAGCATCAAATATAAAATGCCATGTTCTAGCTCTAATCTATGTTTATGACATAATCTAGCTCTCTGTTACCTTTCCAGTCTTCTTATACAGACAATACTCTGCCACATACTCTTCAGTCCATGGATCCAGTCTTTCTTCTGTAACATAAGCAAGATATTCTATCCCTTGACTTCCGGTATTTTTCTGACCGTCCCCCATACCTGGAATGCTCTCCCTCATCTCTGCTTCCTGGCTTCCCTGACTTCTTTTAATTCCCCACCAAAACACCACCTTTTATAGGAAGCCTTTCCCAATCCCTTTTAATTCTAGTGCCTTTCCTCTCATAATTATTTTCTGTTTATCCTGTATTTGATTTGTTTGTTTATTGTCTCTCTCATTAGCTCTTTGAAGAAAAGGACTTTTCTTCTTTTTGTATCTCCATGCTTAACATACTACCCTGACACATAGTAATAGACATTTATTGTTTTACTAACACTTCACTTACTGAATAAAATTCCAAATCTTTTTTTTTTTTAATTAAAATTTCCACAATATCTCTCATATTTGCTCTCTTCTCTCCACTTATATAGCCATCACCAGTTCAGGTCCTCATTACCTCTTGCCTGGATTATTGCAATAGCTTCCTAATTGTTCTATCTACCTTAAGTGTCTTTCAGTCTTAAACTCCATACAGCTGCCAGAGTTCTCTTCCAAAGGCACAATTTGACCATTCTGCCCTTCAAATCAACAAATCTCAGTGGCTCCCCAATACTTTTAGGGCAAATATTGACTCTTCCATTTAACATTTCAAGTTTTTTATAACCTGATTTCATCCATTTCAATCTAGTCTTCCTACATATTCTTCTTCTCTGTTTTCTCTACAGCCCAATCATATTGGCCTATGTGCAGTATGTTATATTTTTCACATAGTATGTCATGTTTTTCACACAGTATGCCTTTGCCCTTTATCACCACAACCCTCATCCCCATTTCTGGAGTGCTCTCTCCTGCCATTATAATCCCTGGAGATTCAGGACTCACTTCAAGCTTTGTTTTCAGTGTGAGGTCCTTCCTGTTCTCCTTAGCTACCAGTGTCTTTCCATCCAAGATTATACTGTCTGCTTTGTATGTGTCTTGCATGGACCTATGTAAGTTCTATGAGTCCTTATCCTAACTCTCACTCTCACAGATGTTTTGTGTTCTAGAGTAAGAGTTACATTTCCACCTCAGGATTCTAGGAATAAGGGGTGGTTTTCTAATATTATTAATTTTATCTCCCATATCTTCCCTAGGATTATGGGTTGATAAGCATTTAGTCAGTTAATTTCAATTCCTTTTTAGGAAGGGGTATTTCCTAAGGTTAACATAAAGAAGAGTTGTTACAAAACTGTTCCCCAAAATATATAACACTCACACAATTACATATAGAGCCTGGGGAAAGTGGGTTCAAGCTTAGAAAATATATACGGCAAAGGGGTAATTGATAGTTCTTTGTTAGGGGAAGTCCTTTTCTCCCCATTATAGTAAATTCAAGAAAGTTTATTTAGCCATAGTATAGTTCTTTTGCTGGATACCTTTTGGAACCATGGATCTCTGTTCTTGGCTCTCCATGTAGATGTTGCCATCAATTGAATTTGAGACACTGCTGGGATACTGATGGAAAGATGAGAAGTCCCAAATCCTCCACACCTAGCTTCTTCAAAGTTTGCAAGATCTTCCTCTGGCCAAAAAGTGGGGGAAGAGGGAGAAGGGGATCTAAGTCAAGACCAAACCCTCTTTATCCTCCCCCCCTCCAATTACTGAGAAATACTGGAATGCTGTGTGTCAATGGGCAATACAATATCATGAGACTTATGTGAAAACCAGGTTTATTACAGGAGAAATGTAACATGCATGTGGAACCCAAGGACTTTACACTCCTTACAGAAGTTTGTATATTTATGGAAGTACAAAAGGAGAAGGAGAAGAGGCATTGGAGAGGAAAGATGCAGTAAATCTGATTTAAGGGGAGGAACAAGGCAATGGCAAAAGCCACATTCTTTTCCCTTGGGAACCAGTTGACTGAAGATAGAAGGGTCCACTTATCTACAAAGGACCCCAGCTGCACAAGCAATATTTCCAGCCTGGCACAGACTGGCTGGCACCTGTCTTGCCTCCCAAGGACACACAGGGAATCCAGCTTGGGTTACAAATAACAAATTATGTCAGTTGGGGTATGCGGGATAGATGGGAGAATCTTCATCTCTGACATGCTTAAGGTCTCTTGCATGCTCTGAAAAATGTGGCAACTCAAAAAGACAAGTTTGGGGACCCCTTAGTAATCTGTAACACTATGCTGTCTGCATTTTCTGGAATGACTGGTTTTCAATCTGCTTGATAATTTATAGACAACTCCTAGGGCATGACCAAATCTTCTTAGTCTATTTCAAATGCTTCCTATGGAACTCCTCTCTGGTTTTAAGTATTTCTCTGCATTTAGTCTAAAATCTATGATATGATTTATTGACTTTGAGAGAGATACCCTGTATATGGAAAGCAATAATATGGAGTAATAGGGTAGCTTCAGATCATACAATATCCTGAAAGACATGTGGAAGAATTTCAACATTCAACAAACGTTTTATCTGAAATGCACTATGTAGGCAACTGAACAACTTTTAGCAGAGTTCTATCCATAAGGAAGATATCTGGCATTCCTTGAAGGATGGAATTGAGGCAGAAGAAAGTAAAAGTGAGTCCTGCTAGGACGTTATTACAGTTATCAAGCTTGGTAGCAATAAGGGCTTGTACTAAAGTAATGGTAATAGAACTAGGGAAAGGGGACGAATGCCAGAAATATTGTGGAGATAGAATTAATAATAATGAGAAAAATGATTGGAAATATCCTTTAATTTTTCATTCCAACATTAAGAAAATATCAAGAAAGAAATTAATATGACTACTTTTCAGTTAAGGAAACTGATGTGAGGAAAAATTAAGTGACTAAGCCAAGGTTATACAGATACTAAATGCTTGAATGAGGATTCAGATCTCCTCAAACTAGAGTGAATATTCTTTGCTTTTTTTTAAAGTGGATTTTAATTGACATCTTTTATTTTTCTATTTCTTAGATTCCCTCTTATATCCTTTTCCTTCATTCTACTCTCTTTGTAACAAAGATTTTTTTAAAAGATGAAAACATCATTATTATTGGTTTTTTTTTTTTTTTTTAGCAAAAATGATCAGCATATCAAAAAAGTCTGATGTCACACATAATGTTCCATTTTTGTGAATCCCCATCATTGTAAAAGAGGGGAGTGGGTGGTATCTTCTACTATTTAGTTGTTGGGACCAAATTTGTTCTTTCTAATTTCACAACATTTAGGTTTCTTTATCTTGCAGTTGCTATTGTTTTCTTCTCCATTGTTGTTGTCATGAAGTATACTGTTTCCCTGGCTCTTCTTACTTCACTTTGCATTATTTCAGGGAAATCTTTCCATGCTTCACTATTTTCATGACATTTTCTTTTGTATAGTTATATTCTGTTATATGTTTGTACCGCAGTTTGGCCATTTCCCAATCGATTGATATTTACTTTGTTTCCACTTCTTTTCTACTATAAATATTTGCTATAAATATTGAAATATATAGAGAGTTATTCTTTTTGTCAACGATGCCCTTGGAGTATATATGCCTAGCAGTGAACTCTTTGAATCCAAGGGTATTACTTTTTAGTTCTTTTATTTGCACATTTCCAAATTTCTTTCCAGAATGATTACATAAGTCCATCTGCAATGCATCAGTGTTCCTGTCTGATTCTGACTATTTCTGTCTGTCTCTCTTTGTATGGCTCTCTGTCTTTTTGTCTTTCTCTCTCTGTGTGTCTTTTTGTCTCTGTCTCTGTCTCTCCCCTTCTCTCTCTCTTTCATTCTTGCCAACGCCACTGTATCCCTCAAGCAAAGCATGGAATTCATCTCCACCAGTGAAGGGGTAGTCCCATACTGATGGGCTAAGGGATTGGGGTTATATTTTCATCCATCTATTTTATCTTCTATAGTTGCCTTTGTTTCTCATTTCATTTTTCTTTAAATAGTATTTTATTTTTCCAATTACATGTAAAGAAAAATTTAAATATTCATTTATTCCATTTCTTAAGATTTCATCTCATCTATAGCTATGAAAGGTATATAGACTTCTTGGTAAGACTCTTAATATTTAGATTATGTAATCATTTCAAATTTGTCATACAATATGGTTTAAGATATCCAATGTTTTACTGTTTGCATTTTTGTTTTTCTTCTCGGGTTATTTATACCTTCTGAATCCAGTTCTCCCTGTGCAACAAGAGAACTGTTTGGTTCTGCATACATATATTGTATCTAGGATATACTGTAACCTCTTTAACATGTATAGGACTGCTTGCCATCTGGGGGAGAGGGTGGAAGGAGACATGGGAAAAATCGGAACAGAAGTGAGTGCAAGGGATAATGTTGTAAAAAATTACCCTGGCATGGGTTCTGGCAATAAAAAGTTATTAAAAAAAAAAAGAACAAAATATATTCAGCTGGGAAGAAAAAAGATATCCAATGTTTTTCCATTACAGTATCCTGCCTCTGGTATTGAAGTATTGGGTCAGTCACAGGGAAGAATAATTATATATGTTTGCCCAGAATGATTGGCAAAAGATAGATGATTTTTAGATTAACCAATATTTTATGTTATCTGTGCCTTTTTTCTGTTCTATTAGTACATATTAAGAGCTAATTTCATCAATGTCTCTTAGTTCACATGCCTAAAAAACACAATCCGAAAGTAGATTATTTGGTGGGGATGGGGGGAGCAAGAACAGAAAAAAAGATTGATTTAGGTCTCAAAAAACAATAAAGTTAGCAATTCAATCATCAAATATTTAAGTACCTACTATATATAAGGCCTAGTAATATAAAAAAAACACTTAAATTTATATTAACTTTAATAATGCTGAAATCATTGTTTTAAAAAAGCACTTGATTAAATAAACAATAAATCAAAAGACTATGAAATTAATTTTTAAACCACCCCTTTCCTGATTTCAAACAACAATGAAAATATAATTTTTTTGACTGAAATTCTTTTCCCCCCCTCTTCTCACTACTACCCAGTCTGCAAAGCTGAGCGTCTGGGTTTTCAGATCACCATTATCGCTATAATCAGCAGCCATCTGTTCCTAAGCCTAATTAGAGATCCTGGGTTAGGCATGGGGAAAAACAAAGAAGAGTAATTCAATTCAAATTTAGCCAGCATTTATTAAATTCAATGCTCCTCTAAGAGCAATATGCCCAGAGGGAATTCATATACAGCTTCATCTATCCTCGGTTTCCATCATCTCTATATAAAGTGGCACTAGAAACAAAAGGAAGGAGAGGAAAGGAACCAGTGGCAGTGGGAGGGGAAGCAATGGTACAAGAGGATTAGAGGGCTGTGTAAACTCTAGAGCCTTTAGAACCTTATCAGTTCTGAAGAAATTTATGGATTATTATGATATTAGAGAGAAGAGAAAGGCAGAAAAGGAAAGAAGAAAGGGAAAGAGAAAGGGAGAAAAAGAGGGAGAGGGAGAGAGAGATAGAGAGAGACAGAGACAGAGCGAGAGAGAGAGAGACAGAGACAGAGAAAGCTAGAAGGAGGGAGGGAGGGAGACAGACAGACAGACAGATAGAGACAGAGAAGGAGGGAGGGAAAGACAGAGAGAAAGGAGGGGAGAGAGACAGAGACAGAGATAGGAGAGAGAGAGAGAGAGAGAAGGAGAAAAAGATATCACTATCATCCCTCCCCTTTCCATAGTCAGAGTGCCATAGGTGTAGGACAGGGCCTCTGCCAGTGGAATTTTCCTCCTTGGGACTCTGGGGATATCCTTTGGAACTAATAGTTGCTTAATCAAGGATTTCTCTTTGTTTCTCTCTTTTTCAGAAAACTATTATTTTATGTATTAGAAATAGGGAATCTACCGTTACATCTTAAGTGTCCCATGAATATTTTGTCCCATGTTTCCTAGACTGGGGCTGTGAATCAAGAGAGAAAGAACTCAAACTGTATTTAAACTCTTCATGTCACCTTCATCATAAAAGCTGATATTTATATAGTACTTTAAGATTTGCCAAACACTTTACATGTACTATCCCACCCAAGACTCACCACTCTGGGAGATAGGTGCTATTATTTTTCCCATCTTATAGATGACAAGCCTGAGATTTAGAGAAACCCAAGTGTCTTGTCCAGATTCAATCAACTAGAAAGTACCTGAAGAGTATTCTTACCATACCAAATCCATTGTTCTACATATTGCTCTCTAGTGGAATCACTACTACAGAAAGAATCACTGATAGAATGATTACTTAGCCAAAGCCCCTTATTGCAAATTATATTTAAAATACGATCTTTACCCACGAGGGACTCTAGTTTAGGATGAAGAATTTGTGCGTCTGATAACTCAACTTCTCTGTAAATTCTTCCTTCCGAGGCAGAACATCTAATCCCTATATGACAGCTTTCCAAATACTAGAAGACTAGCATCATGTCATCCCTAAGTTTTCTTTTCTCAGGTTAGATATCCTTAACTCCAAGAATGTCTTAGAGCTAGCCCAGCACAACTAGCTTGGAAGAGCTGATTGTTAAATTTTCAGCTTGAACATTCACATCTCAGAAATTAGCAAATGCCAAAAATCAGGATTTGATTTTTTGTTTTGTTGATTGTCTAGATTTAAGAAAGTGATGGAGAAAATGTTACAGTTCAGACTAAATTTATAATTGTCATGTCCATACTTTTTTTTCCCAGAGAGCTGGTTATTAAATATTTACTAATACATCCCTGTCCAGCTACTTCAACTCACTTTTTCAGTATACTTTATAGCTTCCTGTTTATTCACAAAATATGATACCTAGAACTAAACATAGTAGTCTAGGTGTAATCTTACAATCCTATCTATCATATAATAGTTACAAATCATTGTTTGACCAGGTCATGGTATAATAAGACCATCACTTCATTAGGAACAATAGTCCTATTTTAGTAAAGAACAATATTATTATGTATTACATAATTATGTAATTTTATTAGATTTGATCCAACATTGACCTATTGAAATTTTTTTGGATTCTAATTCTATCATTCCAAATGTTAACTATCCTTTCAAGCTTTGTGCCATCTGAAGTTGATAAGGTTGCAATCTATGAGTTCATCCAAATCACTCATAAAAAATGTTAAACAGATCAGATCCCTTTGTCACTCTATTAGAGACATCCCTTGAAGGTGACATTCAGTAACTAAGGATTATTTTTTTGTTGTTTATTATTCAATCATTCAGGCATGTCTTACCTTTTGGAACTCCATGAACCATAGCATACCAGGTTCTTCTGTCCTCCACAATTTATTGAAGTCAATCCATGATACTACCTATCCATCTCATCCTCTGCCATCTTTTCTTTTTGCCTTCAATTTTTCCTAACATCAATGTCTTTCTTCTAATTATGTGACCAAAGAATTTAAGTTTCAGCTTTTGCATTTGACCTTCCAGTAAATAGACTGAATTAATTTTTTAAAATATTAACTGATCTCCTTGCTGTTCAAGGGACTCCTATGAATCTTCTGTAGTACCACAATTTAAAAAGATTAATTCTGTAGTGCTTGGCTTTTGATAGTCCAATTTTCAGCAACCATATATTGCTACTGGAAAAAATATTGCTTTGACTATATGGACCTTTGTTGGCAAGGTGATGTCTCTGCATGTATGTTGTCCAGATTTGCCAAAACTTTTTTTCCAAGGAGCCAGTTTCTTTTAATTTTGGGCTGTAGTTGCTGTCTGCAGTAGTCTTTGATCAGTTCTGAATCTACCATACTATATATCACCTAGTCTACATTTCCTCATCTTGTCCGCAACATTAGAAACTTTATTAAATGCTTTCCTGAAATTGAGATAATTGTAGAATTTATTTTACATTTCTGCAAGAGTGGGCATCTAAGTTCGTAGGCTTGCTTAAAATCAATAAGACATACCTTTTTATATTTTGTCCTCAAAATGCAAGTTTCTCTCCTGATTCTTGACTGTTTACTACAGAGGATACAGTCTATCTGGAGAACCTAATTCCCCCATTTGAGAATGAGTCCCCACTCTGATTACACCTCATAGTGTTTCTTATTCTGATTTATGGCTTCCCTCTATAAGTTTTGTAACTTTAGGTTTTAGTTTCATTTCTTTGATTTAAGTTTCATTTCTCTGGATTTCTCTAGTTTAACTAACTAATTAAGTTAATTTAAGTAACTGTGGAAACTAAACCCTCATCCAATTCTCATAAGGCTCAGCCATCACACCTATCAGTTCTGTTAGCATCCTTGCATGTAGTTTTATCTTGCCCCATTAGCTTGCATTCACTGGAGACAACCAGGTTTTGTCTTCCTACTATATCCCTTTCCCTGGGTTTCAACTCTCTAGTCATTTTTATTCTTTTCTTTCAAGTACGAAGCCCATTCTTTTTGGCAGAAAAAAATAGTAACAAACTAAGAATTGAGAAGTCCTGCCTTCTTTCCATTGTTTTTCATCATTTTCCCATTCACTCTAAGCAGTAGTTCTATCTATTCCTTCTTTGGTCTTCTTCCTCCTGACATTGGTATATTTGTTATTCTCAGCTTTTCTTGCCAGTGTGTTCAGCTCCAATTGATATTACATTTCTAGGATCATGGTGTGCTTTCACATTCACCTAATTGTACCTGTTCTTCCTTTTATCATGTATCTTTTTTAAAAATATCTAAGTGCATTAATGAGTTCCCTACTGAAGATTTTATCTAGGACTAACCCTGAGAGCAGCAGCCAGAATCTCAGGTTTGAAATGATTCCAAAGTGATAGTTGAGCCTTAGATTAAATTTATTTTGTTCCAGATATAAAATTATCAAATGTAAGACTTTAAAGGGAATCTTAACATATCACATCCATCTGACTTATCTTCTGAACACAATTGTGGTTCTTTATGCATTGAACCACACAATGAACCATACATATATATAATGTCAGAGTTCAAAAGGTTCATAAAACATGGATGATAAACAATGTTAATTCTTGGAGGAACTCTAAAACATAGAACATAATGTTTAATTAGAAGGACTCTTAGAGGATAAAATATATGTCAGAATTAAGAGGATTTAGAATTTTAATTAGAATCCAAAGGATTTCTTGGATGGCTTCTGGGGGTGGAGAACATCAGAGTTGCGGTCAGAGAACATGGATATGATTAATGCTTTTCTTTTTCCTTACTACTTGAGTGATCTTGGACAAGTCACTCAGTTTTCTCATCAGTAAAATGGGAGAATTGGACTCTAAATCATATAACTCTCCAGAAGGAATAAAGAATTTTCAATAATTATAAAACACATAATAAAGTTGGCAGAGGAGGGGGGTAGGGAGGGAAGAGGTAGTATTGATTGACTGATTTGACCTTTTATATTCTTTTTCCAAGACCAGTTCTCTGGGGGCAGGAAGAGCAGTGGATGCAGAAAATCTCTGGTGAACTTCTGACTGCTCATCTCATGGGGATTACTCATTGACTATGTTCCTGGAATTGTTTCTATTTCTCCTTTCCCACCCACTATTCATGAAGTGCCACAGTGCAAACACCCTCCTTTCTGTATATAAATCCCAAAGGGAAGTAGAGAAAAGAGGACCTCATTCCTGGCCAACTAAAAGGATCTCTTTCTACACTTCTGAACAGGAAACACGAGACAGTCTTCTAGATTGCAGATGGATTTCGTTGCTGGAGCCATTGGAGGTAAAGAGAGAGAAAGAGAGACAGAGACAGAGACATTTTAAAAGAAATGAAGGAAGAAAGAAAGAAAGAAAAAGAAACAAAGGAAAAAGAGAGAGAAATAAAAGGAAGAAGGAAAGAAAAAAGAAAGAAATGAAAGATAGGAAAAAAAAAAGAGTTATGTTAAGAATAATTTAAAACCATCTGCTAGGTAGAGCCCTGGACAGTATTTGCATGGAAAATGTTGGATTATGTGGAGAGAATTAAGATCCAAAGACTTTACCTGATATTTCAGTTTGCCAAAACTCATAGGGAAATCATCATGTCCAGCAACTTGTTTGAACTTTATTTCAGAATCATATAATATACAATGTCAGAGATTAAAGAGACCTGGAAAGCTCTCCCTCATTTCTGTCTTCTGGACTTCCTTCAAGTCCTAATTAAAATCCTACCTTGTATGGGATGACTTTCCTAGTCTCTTAATTCTTCCCTCTGCTGACTATTTCCAGTTTATCTTGTTTATAGTTTGTCTATACTAGTTGTTTGAATATTTTCTTTCCCATTAGACTAAGCTCTTTGAGAGTTTTGTCTTTCTTTGCTTTCTCAGAATATGGCACAGTGCTTGACATGTAGGTGATATTTAATAAATGTTTTTTATCTGATTTAGAAATAGAGAATATAGATTTTCAGAATTAGAAAATACTTTGGAAATCACAAAATATAGAATGTTAGAGCTAGAATTTTGGAACTACAAGGGGCCTTAGTGCTTGTAGATTTAATTTAGATCAAGGAATTGAGGAAGTAAGACTGTGACATTATTTGTGTAGAAAGAGTATGTGATTAGGAGCTAGAACACCTAGCCTCTGGTCTATGCCACCAACTCTCTGTGTCCCCCTAAACAACTCAGTTTTCTCTGGGTTTCAGTTTTCCCTTCTGTAGAATGAAGGGAATGGTTCAGCTATGTGTTATCTACCTTCTTTTCCTATCTCTGATTGATATGAGACTATGAATCTCTATCACATACAGCTTGCTTAAGAATATATGACATTTAACATTCTAGTGCACACAGAGCTTTGTTGTCTGTGTCTTAAATCCAAACCTATAGTTTATCACCTCCACTTTGCTGAGGGTTGAGAAGGAATGTTTCATCATCATTCTTCTGTAGTCATGATTGATTATTGCTTGATCAAGTTCTGAAGTCTTGCAAAGTTTGTTCTACTGATTTTTCTCACTTTACTCTGCATGGGTTCATACAAGTTTTCAAAGATTTCTTTGAATCTTCATTTTTGGTCATTTCTTAAAGCACACTAATATTCTATTGTGTTGTTTCACCATAATTTGTTCTACTATTCCTCAGTTGATAGACACCCCACTGATTTCCAGGTTTTTTTAGCATAAGAAAAAAATGCTGTTATAGATGTTTTTGTACATATGGGCCCTTTCTTTGATCTCTTTAGTGGGTACGTGTCTCATAGCAGCATTACTATGAGTAGGAATATTACTATGTAGTTCAAAGAACATGCAGAATTTAGTGAGTTTTGAAATATAATACCAAATTACTTTCCTTTTTTTTTCTTAAAAGACTTTATTAAGGCCATTTAATTGAATAATACATTCTATTTAACAAAATACAATTGGCATGAATTTAATTTATATATAAAATTAAATTTCTTTTTCTTCATTAAAATTCTAGTAGGGCATTCTTAAAACCCAAACCTCTCCTTAGATTATAACTATGGCCTATGTAAACTAGTAATTAAATTCAAATTAATAGGTATTTTAGGGCTTACAGTATGCAGAGCACTGTATAAAGCTCCAGGGGGCAGATGGGTAAATAATAGTTGGTACTGCCTTCATATAGCTATCTGCCATCTTTATTTGCCATGTTAACTACTAAAAATTGACTTGATGGCATGGAAAATTGTGGTTTAAATGTACCTGTTGACCCTGAAATCTGGATAGAAGAGACAAATAAAGAATATCCATCAATAATTGTGATTTAAACAAAAATCCCATCTTTACCCAAGGGAGGAGCATTGCAACAGTGATTCATGGTGTTTTGAGCCCAATTGCCTATCCCTTGCTTCAGGAGAACTGAGAAAAGGGGCAAATCACTTTCCAAAACAGTGCAACCAATTCATAGTTCTTGCAACCAATTCATAGTTCTATCAACAAGATTTCAATGTGCCTGTCCTCCCATAGCCCCTCCAACAATTCAAATAGCATCTTTCTTGAATCCTACAATAGCTAGATGATAGTGGATAGAGTGTCCGGCTTGAAATCAGGAAGACTCATCTCCCTGAATTAAAATCTGACTTCAAGACACTTATTAGCTCTGTAACCCTAGGCAAGTCACTTAACTCTGTTTGCCTTACTTCTTCATCTGCAAAATGATCTGGAGGAAAAAAAAATGGCACATCACTTTAGTATCTTGGTCCAAAAAAATCCCAAATAGGGTCATTAAGAGTTGGATATGACTGAAATGACTGAAAAACAAAAACAAACCACATCTTCTATCCATAACAATTTTCTATAACCTAGATAAGACGAGTAAAAGAGGGAGAAAAAACAGGACATATATCCTTATTTCCTAAGCATAAAAAACGAAGTGAGACTGAACTTCTTTAATAGTGTATACCATTAGTAATGGTGGTAATGATGATGATAATCTGATATAGTGCTGTATAGTTTTCAAAGTGTTCCAATGTTTACAAAGCACATTCAATTAAAAAAAAATATATCCTTACAACAAACCATTTGAAGGAGACCTAGGGATTTTAATAGACTGCTCAAAATGAGTCAGCAATTTGATATGGCAACCAAAAAAAGCTAATGTCATCTGGGGCTACATTAATAGGAATTCAATGTTGAAAATGAGGAAAATGAGGAAAGTAGTAGTCAGGCTGTTCTCTGTCCTGATCACTCTGCAGTTTCACATTTATTTTGGGGCATCATATTTGGAAAGAGACATTGCCAAGAGGACCATGTCCAGAGAATGTGATCAGGATGATAAGGAGGTCTCAAAAATCATGGCATATGAGGATAAATTAAAGTAATTTGGAATGTTCAGTTGATAAAAAAGAAGACTAAAAGAGGATATAATGTCTGTCTTAAGTAGGTGAAAGGTTATTAAACAGAAAAGTGAATGGATTTACTCTATTTGGAGCCAGGTAGTAGAACAATCACCAATGGGGAAAAAATCACAGGGATTTCTGCTCAATAGAAGGGTAAATGTCCTAACAATAGGAGGTAGCCAACAATGTATTGGTTTGTTTCATCAGATAATTAATCAAGCACTAGACATTGATTAAATCCCAACTATGTGTCAGATATAGTACTAGGTTATACAGATGCAAAGACAAAAATGAAACAGTTCATACTCTCCATGAGTTTTTATGTTCTTGGACCACAAATAATAAATTTTCTGTCACTTGAAATCTTCAAAAAAGAGGATTATTAGGTAATTATCTGTAAAGCATCTAAAGGAGATTCCTCTTTGAGTAAATGTTGGTTTAATTAGTTCTCTGGTCTCTTCTGACTCTGAGTTTGTGTGATAGATAAAAAAACTGAGATCATACAAAGGCTAAATTTTAATCTATCCAAAATTTTGGTATTTCTGTATGCCCCCCTTCTGATTCCCCCTACCCCATACAATGAAAAGACAGGTTGCAGAACTGTGATACAGAGGTTTAAAGATCAGCATTGAGTAATATAGTTCAAAATTAATGCCAAATAGAGCTGCTAACCTTGTTCTGACAATTCTATTTTAAGCAAAAGCAATGGTGTCATATCAGGTCAATATTTACCTTGTGAAATAATAAATTGATGTTTTTCAGTGGAGTTTATGGAGAAGGAGGGCAATGGAGGAGAAAGGGCAATGATTCCAAATGTTAGTGATCTATGATCTTAGATGAGGGTAGCTCTGGAAAGTTGCCAGAAATAATTAGGTCAGGCTGATGACAGTGTGATATAGTGAAATGACTTTGAATAAAGAAACCTGGTTGGGGAAAATGGTCCTCAGCACAACTCTGCTGATGACTCATTCTGTAACTTTGGAAAAATTACTTTCTCTTTCTCTCTCTCTTTTTTTTTTTTCAAATCACTTTTTTTCTCTTTGAGTTTCAGTTTAGTCAGTTATACAAATCAGGCTTTAAAATCCCTTTTCTGTTCTAAAGTCTGAGATAAAGAAAAATTTTTTAAAGTACCTTCAAAATTATTCCTGGGAAATTGATTTCCCTCTAGTTATGTCTTTAATACAGTAGGCTGTGTACTTGGGGATTAGAATTGTTGAGAAAGAACAAAGAATTATATTTCCTCCTATAATGGTGGGAGATGTGATTCTCAATTAAAATGATTTACTCATAAATAGTGGAGTCAGAATTTAAAATCTGATTCTCAATTAAAATGATTTACTCATAGATAGTGAAGTCATAATTTGTTAATAAGGTGTTTTTTTTTTGAGATGTGATATCTTTGAGTAAATCAGAAGGGGAATTCCATTGACTGCATTTTCTATCAGTCATGGTGACCTGTGAGTTAAGGGAGACTTCTGGGAGAGGTACACAAAGAGATTTCTTTCTCCTCTTCCCACCAGCCATGACCTCTATCAGCAATTTGAGTGTTCTCTCTAGCAGTTCAAAAATTCATCAGTTTGAGAAACTTGGAAGTATACTTGAGGGAGTAAAGAAATATACTACAGACAGAAACAGATATAGAAAAGCAGTTATTCCAGGGAGGAAAGAACTTTGAACAATGTAACCCTGGCAGCAAAGAAAGGTGATTCTGGTCCTATCAATCAAACTATGGAAAGGAGCATACCCTGGGAACCCAGCTGAGCAAACTGCCCAGCAGAGTTTCTGAACATAAAGGAAAGTTTCTAGAGGACTCCACAAAAAGAAAAAGGACTTTTATGTTCTGCAGTACCAGTAATTGTGAACTACTTTGGCCAAATCTATTCCCTATATGTGTTCCTTCTACTGTTATATTCTCAGTTTGTGCTTGTTTTTCTTAGAATACAGTTGTATATTTCAGTAAGAGTGCATCTTTGGGGGAGGGGAGATATTTTATAGCTACTATTTTAACTATGCATCTTAGTAAGTACATGCCTTTATTAAAAGCTAAATATGTCAGTTGTCTGTTTAAAAAAAGCACATTGATAGGGGCTTGTGAGCTAAAGTACAAATCGTCAGGATTAACCTTAGAAGATATCTTCTAAGTTTTCAGCCTATGTAAGTGTCTTCCTAGTAGTAAAATTGAAGTATTATTATACCTCAATGCTCACTACTGTGTTTACTCCCTCTATGACTGAAGGTCATAGCTCCTCTATGTCTTTTTAGATAGTCTTTGTGAATTGTGGCCAAAAATTTTCATGATCTAGATGTTTCTAGGTTAGTTCTCAGAAGACAGATGCAAAGTCTGAGTCTGGGCCCTTACTTGAAGCCTTTCCAACTTTGTAGGAACTGCTAGTTTGTGCTCCACTGACATAGCCTTTAAGAGCCTTGATACACATTGGCACCTCAGTGAGGCATAAAAGGAGGGTACAAGGGAATTAAGAGAAAAAATAGAGTTGTAACCTGTGACCCAGAACTAAAGCTCTGGATTTATACAAACTAGTTCTCTCTTCCCCCTTTTCTTTCCTTTTCCCCTTTCCCTTTCCTTTTTTATTTCCATTCTCTTCCTTTTTCTTTTTGCTTTCCTTCCTTCCTTTTTTCTTCTTTCCTTTCTTCCTTCTTTCTTTTATTCCTCCTCTCTCTCCCTCCCTTTCTCCCTTCTTTTCCTTCCTTTCTTCCTTCCTTCCTGCTTTATTTCCTTCCTTCCTTCTTCCCTCCTTTCCTCCCTCTCTCCTTTTCTTCATCCCTCTCTCCCTTCTTTCCTCCCTTCCTTCCCCTTTCCCTCTCTCCCTCCCTTTCTCCCTTCCTTTCCTTTCTTCCCCCCTTTTTTCTTCCTGCTTTTAAAGACACAGACTAAGTAGCTGTGAATTATCCTTCTTAATTCAGAGAGGGAGCATATAACAATGAACGCCTTCCTACAAGAAACTTTTCTTGATCTCTTTCCCTTCCCAAAAGTTGTCATTCCTTTCTCTGTACACCCAGAGTATTTTCTTTGAATCTTTTTTGGCCCTAATTTTTAAAAAGGGTGATCATAACTCATTCATACAGCATTTTAAGGTCCACATAGCTCATTCTATAAAGCTACTCAATAAAGTGGATAATGTGTTTTATCATCATCATCTTCATTTTATTGATAAGAAAATTGAGGCTTAGAGAGATTTAAGTTTGACCAAAAGACTGATTATTTCCCTTATATAAAACAGGCCAGAAGCTCTCACTAACCTCAATCTTATACCATTTCTGTTTACTTTCTGCCTATATCTACTGTGTAAGAGTGCTGATGTTAACAAGCAGCATACTGCTGAAGATGGGCACCAGAAATGAACATCAGAATGTTAGCAAAAAAGAAGGGAATAAGAGGGCTTTGTACCATGAATCATTAGAAACTCTGTTCCAGTCAGCAAAGGATTTATGCTGGCCTTCAGTACCTTCCTTGCAGGCTTATCTTGAATTTATCCACACATGAGCCCAATTCTCCAGCAAGTTACAATATAATGCAGCAGAATGAGTCTGCTGGTAACTCTACCCAGAAGGTATGATTAGGAACAATGGGTGGAAGTTGCAGACAGCCAGTGTTTAGATGAAGTACTTAACAGTCTCAGCCACAGAACAGGATGTCTCTGGTAGCAGTAACTTCCCACTCAGTCAGGGTCTTCAAAGCTAAGTCTGGATAATACTTGTTTAGGTATTACAAAGAAGAGTTTAGTTCAGTCCTAGATTGTGTGTAGGAGAGAGTGGGAAGGTGAATAGCAGTTAACTGATAATTTATTGCTAATATTTGTATAGTATTAACTATTTGCCAGGCATTGTACTAATCACTACAAAATAATTGCTAGCATTTATACAACATCTATTGTAGAGTCAGACACTGCTCTACCTATTGTACTATTGTACTGCTTTACATTTGATCCTCACAACAACCCCGGGGGAAATAGATACTATTAATATCCCCATTTTACAGATTAGAAAGCCTAGGCAAATGACTTACGTGACTTGCCACTGGCCATTTAGCTAGTAAATGTCTAAGATTTGGATTTAGGTCTTCCTGACGCCAGGCTTTGCATTCTATCATACATTGCTTGCTATGGCTTAACTGTGGTGGTCCTGGGTTTTCCCTGATTATCTTCCTTAGTGTTTTTGTGCCTCAAACTAGAGTTCTATGGCTGTGTTCCTCTGGTAGTCTTATATGGCCCATAATTAGGGTCCATAGTGCTTGGGAACCAGGCCACAAGGAGTTGGAGTGGTAATGATGTAACCCACAGGTCCAACCTAGGAAATTGCCAAGTAGGAGGATGTCTGAACTGGACCAAATCATTGGGGAAGATTGCCTAAAATAGAACATTACTCTTGACTGTGATAGGGGCCTCTTATTCTTTGAAAGTCCTCACATCTCTTTAATAAATTCCTCTAAAGCAGTTAATAGGCTAAGGAATGATGTGCCATTTATCTGCAAAATGTCTGTTTCTTTCAGGTGTCTGTGGTGTTGCTGTGGGTTACCCCCTGGACACAGTAAAGGTATTTTGATTTTTGCTCTACAATTGCCCAGAATTTTTATTCCATTGCTCTTTCTTCTTTTCTTCTTTTCCTCTGTCCCTCTTTATCTTTAATGTATTTGTCTCAGTAATAATCATCATTTATTAACTTAGCTTACTGGCATATGATTGTAGGATTGAGAAATGAAAAAAAAAATCTTAGAGATCTTCATTTCATAGAGGAAAAAAGAAAACTGAAGGAAGTCTTTAGAGGTGAAGTGGTTTGACTAATATTCCTCAAATAATAAAGATCAGAGCTGAGATTCAAATCAATGTTTATGAGTTCT
This sequence comes from Sarcophilus harrisii, assembly GCF_902635505.1. Classification (NCBI taxonomy): domain Eukaryota; kingdom Metazoa; phylum Chordata; class Mammalia; order Dasyuromorphia; family Dasyuridae; genus Sarcophilus; species Sarcophilus harrisii. The sequence continues at coordinate 360,882,951 of NC_045427.1, read as the reverse complement.
TTTCTAATTACTAATTGTATCAGTTGACTAATTGTTTAAAAAGAAACATACCAACAATGGCTTGCAAGCTATCATACATCTTACCAAGGTTACCTCTAAGGTAGAAGCTATATTCTGGGTTTCCAACCTGTGAGAATGACTCCTTCATTGAGGGAATGGTCCACTGGGGGTATTACTTCAGAGGGACCTTGATTTCATCAGTGTACTCTTGTACTTTTTTCAGTTTGATCTTCTGAGTATTCTATCACCCAATTTCAGTTCTTAACAATACTTTTTATTCACTTGTACAAACTAGCCCCCTATGATAACTTAAACCAACTCATAAAATTATGGAATCTTAGAGCCAGATAGGACTTTAGCTTGTCAGAATGTACCCCCATTCCTCTCCCCTCCCAGTCATTCATTCAGCCTTGACTTGAACATTTCTGGTGACTGGAAAGTCATTACCTTATTATTAGAGTGTTCTTTCTTCTAATGAGCTGAAGTCAATCTTCTTTTACATCCATTGTCTCTAGCTATGACTTCTTGAAATATTCAGAATCAGTCTATTCTCTTTCCTACTTCAATCTTTCAGATAGCTGAAGACTGTTCTCTGTTTAAGTCAACACTTCTCTAGGCTGAACATAGGATTATGGATTTAGAACTGGAAGGAACCTTAGAGGTCATTCAGTCCAATCCTCTTATTTTACGGATGAGGACACTGAGACACAAGAGAGGCTAAATGATTTGCCCAGGATAACATCTAGTATGTCTAAAGTGAAATTTAAACTTAGGTTTTCCTGACTGTCCAGCACTCTATCCACAATCCTGCCTCCATCTCCAGTGTCCTGGACAGTCTCCTCACAATTTTGTTGTCTTTGGACATGTTCTATTTTGATAATGTCCTCAATAAAATGTATCACCTAGACCTGTGCATAAAGCACCAGACCTGTGTGGGAACAGTGGAAATTTCTAGTCTTTAAAAATTCTTTCTTAGGATTTGAAACTGAAAATAGAATAAAATTAAAGAATTACTAGTTTTTTTTATATCTCCCATTTGTAGGTTATAATAATAACAATAATAATGATAATAATAATAACTAGTATTTTATAACACAATGATTTTTAAAATATTTTACATGTTATCTCATTTTGGCAACCGATGAGATGTCATTTCATTATTCAAGATTTCTAGGGCTTTTTCATAATGCTCTCTTTATGTTCCTGCCTTTCTTCTATCCTAAAAAACTTGCCAGCTTGATAATTCCCTTCTATTTCTTTTCACCTAGTTTTGATTTAGAAACAGAACTTATAAGATACCTTAGGGGATTATAAGAAAGCTTATAATTGCTGCCTTGAGTCTGGCCAAGCTCTAAAGTATTTCCTTTTTTACAGGTCAGAATCCAAACTGAGAAGAAGTATACTAGTATCTGGCACTGTGTTCGAGAATTATACAAAGCAGAAAAGGTAAGTCTATACCCTTGGTTAATATAAGCATTTCATTTAGGAGTTTATTTCAGCCAGGGGGCAAATATTAATATTTGGGAAGGACACTGCCTTCTAGCCTCCTCCATTTTCTGACCAAAGGATAGTTTGCCAAGCTCCTAAAATTCAAATAAATTTTAAAATTCAAATAAATTAAAAGTATTTTTTTTTGATGAGTATAGAATTGAACTCAATATTTTTTCCTTCTGAGATGAATAATAATAGCAGTGACAGCTAAATGATTCAGTGGATAGCTAGGGCTAGAGTCAGGATTTAAAAATTAAAATATTTGTAATTTGTATACATATATAATATATACAAATTTTATAAATTATAAAAAATAAATTAAACTAACTAAAATTAATTAATTAATTAATTAAATCATCTCATTTGATCCTGCAGAGAGCCCTGTATGCTCTTATTACTCCCCTTTTGCAGATGGAGGAATTGAGGTCCAGAAAGCCCAGTCACACAAACAATAAATGCCTGAGATACTATTCAGACTCAGGCCTTCCTAAATCCAAGCCAGGTACTTTAACCTGTCAGCAATGTTACTTCTGTAAAATCAATTCATTTGGGAGAATTATAGTGTTAAGAGCTTTATCCATCACCCTCTCAATCAAAGGAGTACTTACTGTCCACAACATCTCTCTTGGAGGTAGGAGGAGTCATTCAGCCTCTATATCAGCATGTCCACTAATGCACAATTATAACAGCCCACAATCTTTCCTTTATTTAAATCACCTACCTTTCAATAGTACAGACTACAGCCAAGACCCTGAGTTAATGCCACAGGAAGAGCAGTCAATCCCATTGTAACCCAGTTCTGGTTGGAGTAGATATTTTAACCATTCATTTAATAAAAATTTATTAAGCATTTACTCTGTGCCAGACACTGAACTAAGCACTGGGGATATAGAAAGAGGCAAATGGGAGAGGCAACAAGCAAACTGACTTTGTTGTCACCTGGAAGTTCACCATACTAATAAAATCAGAGGTCCAGTCCCTGTCCCTATGGTAATAGTCTCTTTGTATTATATCCCAGTTTTGTTGTTTGTTATTCCTTCTATTGAGTTATCTTATTTTATTAAATACATATTGGGTTCTTATGTTAGATTGAACTGTGGAGAAGACAGAAGGCATTTTGTGCCTATGGACACATTAACTCAAAGAAAACCTAAGAACAATGAGATCTCTTGGTATGATAGGTTATCTCCCTTGTCAAACTGTAAGCTACTTGAGAGCAGGAACTGCCTTTAGCTTCTTTTTGATTCTCCAGGGCTTAGCACAGTGCCTGGTACAAAGAAGGCACTTAGTTATTTTATTCATTGATTGATAAGAACAAGAATTGATGGAAGAGATACAGACATTAAATGCTCTTAGAGATTAGCCCAGGGAGAGATCCCAATGGGCCAAGCAAAATCCGGGAAGGTTTTGGGAAAGATATTTCATCTGGTAACTAGATCTTCCAAATTGTGGCTGATACTATTCTCTTTTTTAATAATCTCTCAATCTCTCTTTTCTTCTCTTTCGGCGGGTTTCCTGACCCCAGCTCTCAGGGTTCTACAGGGGGCTCTCCTTGCCCGTGTGTACAGTGTCTCTGGTCTCTTCAATCTCCTTTGGCACCTACAGACACTGCCTGTCTCAAATCTGCAAGCTCAAGTATGGCAACGTGGATGTAAAGCCCTCCAAAATAGACATCACCCTTTCAGGATGTGCCTCTGGCATTGTCAGGGTAAGGAAGGATACTCTGTTCTTGGGAATCCTGGTTAAAGTGGAGGAAATAAATCCAAGGGGATTTAGAGTCCCATAGAAAAGGATCTCCCTGGTAAATAGCTTCTAGCAAGCAATGAGGTTGTGGGATCATAGGATGGAGACTTGGAAAGGGCCTTAGAAACCAACAGAGCTCACTCTCATTATACAGGTGAGGAATTGAGGTTCAGGGAAGGGAAATCTGAGGTCATCCCCAGAATTAGTGATAGGGCTAGGGTTAGATGGAAGACTACCTCCCTGAGTCCTTACTACTTTAATCAGGCACAAATTCTCAGGAAGTAAGACATGGAAAAGTGATTAGGAAGATCTTTTTCGTTGAGTGGATACAATTCTGCCTAAAGGTAGAGAGTGGACTTGTTGACCTGACAGTTAGTCATTTAAGAAGCATTTATTAAACATTTACTTTGTGCCAGGCCCTGGGTTACAGAAATATGCAAACAACACTGTCATGAGGAGCTCATTTTCTAATGAGAGATGTGTCAATAACTAGGTGCATAAAAATATACCCAGGATAGATGAAAGTTAATTTTAGATTGGGAAGAGGGCTGAAAAGCCACCTGCAGAAGTGATATTTGAGCTGATCTTTAAGAAAGCCAGGGGAATTTCAGTAAAGTGAGGTGAAGGAGAACTTTGCAGGCATGAGAGTCAGCAAAGCTTGGGTTGGAATTGGAGTGTTGTGTTTGTCTGAATCATAAAGTGTGTAGAGGGGAGGAGAGTGTGAGAAGACTAGGAAGGTAGGGTGGGACAGATTATAAAGAGCATTAAATGCCAAACAGAGGAATTTACATTTTATCCTGTAAGTAACACTTAGCTATTTTGATTTATTGAGAAAATGGTGTGACATGTTCAGAACTTCAAGAAAACCTCTTGGATAACTAAATGAAGTGGGAAGAGTCTTGAAGTTGAGACCAAATAGTAAACTTTTGCAGTTGCCCATGCTCTAGAAGTACTAAGGGACTTTGCTAAGGTAATGACTGTATGAGTGGAGAGTAGAGGAGACATATATGAGAGGAGTTATGAAGGAAAAAACAGGAAGATTTGAGAATTGATTGTATGTATGGGGTGAGTGAGAGTGAGGGATTGAGGTTGACACTGAAGTTGCAAACCTAGATGACTGGAGAATGATTGTGCCCTCAACAATAAAAGAAGAATTCAGAAGAGGGGAAGATCTTTTTCTTCCCCTTTATAGTATTTTACTTTTCCAAATACATGTGAAGATAGTTTTCAACTTGTGTTCTGTAACCTCTCCCACTCCGAGGCTACTGATTGCCAGGGCCATACATACCAATCTTCCCTGCATTCTCCCTCCTTCTTTTACCTCTTCCCTTTCCCAGACAGCAAACAATCTAGTATAGGTTAAATATGTGTAATTTAAAGATAGTCTTCAACATCTGCTTTTATAAGATTTTGAGTTCCAAATTTTTTTCTCATTTCCTCCCTTACTATCCCTTTCCCCCAAACAGCAAGCAATCTGATATAGGTAATACATGTATAAACCTTTAAAATCTATTTCCATATTAGTCATGTTATGAAAGTCAGAACAAAATTAAAAAACCACAAGAAAGACAAAACAAACAAACAAACAAACAAAAACAAAGTAAAAATATGTTTTGGATCCACATTCAGTTTCCATAGTTCTCTCTCTGGTTGCGTATGACATTTTCCATCCCAAGTCTGTTGAAATTGTCTTGGATCACCACATTGCTGAGAAGAATGAAATCTATAATAATTGATCATCACATAATTTTGTTTTTACTTTGTACAATGTTTTCCTGATTCTTCTCATTTCACTTAGCAACAATTTATGCAAATGGAAAGGACTTTTTTGGGGGGAGGGTGAAGGGAAAGATAACAAGTTCAGTTTTAGATATGTTAAGTCCTACAAGACATCCAATTTGAGATGTCCAAAAGGCAGTTTATGTTGTGGAATTAGAACTCAAGACAGAGACTAGGGTTAGACATATAGATCTGGGAATCATCTATATAGAGATGACAATTCAACCTATGAGGTCCAATGTGATTGTCAAGTGAGAAGATATTTACTGAAAAAAACAAAAGAGGGTCAGAGATAGAGCCTTAGGGGACCTCTATGTTTATTAAGCACTATGTGGATGAAGAGCAAGCCAAGGAGACTGAGAAAGAGCAATTTAGATGGGAAGAGAACCAGGAAAGTATAGTATATTAGAGAAACCTAGAAAAGAGAGATAATGTGGGAGAGTCAAGAAGGAAGACTGATATATTTGGTAATTAAGAGATCATTGGTAATTTTCAAGAGAATTGTTTCATTGAAAAATAAGATTGGAAAGCAGATTGCAGATGGTTTAGAAGACTGAAAGGGTCCGGGATCTAGGGTCCCCCCTACTCCAGTTCACCCTATTAGGAAAGAAAGAAGGTAGGTAGGAAGGAAGGAAGGGAAAAGAAGAAAGATAGACAAAGGAAAGAAGGAGGGAAGGAAGGAAAAAGAAGGAAGGAAGCAAGCAAGCAAGGAAAGAGAGAATAAAAAAAGAAGGAAGGAAACAAGTATCTATTAACCATGTTCCAGATAACAGACTACGAATATTTTCTTATTTGATTCTCACAATAGCCCTAGATGGTGGGTGCAATTATTATTTTCATTTCGAAATTGAGGAAACTGAAGTAGACATGAGTGATTTTCTCAGGGTCACACAGATGGTTAAGTATCTGAGGTTGAATTTAAACTCAGGTCTTCCTGGGTCGGGAAGTACCACCCAGCTGAAATGCCTCTATAGAACCAAAAAGGCAGGGCGTATTCTGAGCCTCCAGTGAGGTTCCTTCTAGGAATAAGGATCACATGAGATTGCTGTTGTAAAACATCACTTGTTTCCTTCCTTCCTTTTCCCACTGAGCTCTGTCTCTTTAATTGAGAAATCTCTCAGACTCATGGAATGACTGACAGTTTTCTGAGCTTGGCAGGATTTAGAGAAGAACTTGGGATAAAGGGCCCACTTCAGTAAAACGTCAAATAGACATAGTTTTTCTTTTTTCTTTTTTTTGTTTTCTTCTTTTCTTTATTTTTCTCTTTCTTTGATGAGGCAATTGGGGTAGAATGACTTCTCCAGAGTCAATCAGCTAGGAGGTGTTAAGTGTCAAAGTCCATATCTGAACTCAGGTTCTCCTGACTTCAAGGCTGGTGCTTTGTGCACTGTACCATCTAGCTGCCCCAGTGGGCATAGTTTTTCTTCTCTAACCAGTCAGACAGATCTCTGAGACAGACTCTAATCCTTTGTCCTGTACTGAAATACTTATAGTCTAGTTGGAAAACCATAACATAAATGTATAATGGATAATTAATTTCACCAAGAAGAATATGAGCAGTACCAGATTCATGTTACCCACAGTAAGACCTTTATACAGCAGTTCCCATTCCCCTAGTGCTTAAAGTAAAACATTTTAATAAGCAGATTCTTTTTAAAAATATTATATTCCTTTCCAAAAAATCCTTAACTGTGAAATGAAGACATGAGGCTGGGCAACCTTTAAGGTCCTTTCTAATGTCTATGATCTTTCATCCACCCAGGGAATAAAAGATTATTTATTTATTTGTTAATAAATTACTTTGCTTACAACAATCCTGGGAAGTAAAAAGTATTATTTTCCCTGTTTTACTAAAGAAAAATCTGAAATTCAGAGAGTCCTATGGACTTGCCTAAGGTTAGGTTAGCTACACAGCCCAGGGATTTTTACCATTAGATTGGGCTTTAATAAGTAGCTCCAAGAAGAGGAATTGGGTGTGGTGGAGAAATGTTGTGGACCTCTTCGTGGTTTCAGAAAGCTGCTCACTTTTGGAATGACTTAACCTTATCAAGGCCTCTAGAATAAACTCTGGCAGTCCTTAAACTGAGAGGCTGAAGGTCTCCATACTGCTCTCTTGGTGACCCTGCCTTTAAATGTGTCTTTGGTGTATAATCTGGAGGCAAAGTGAATTAACTTCTCTGAGAATCTGATTGAAAATGGGCAAATCCATGTGACAATACTGTAACAGCAACCATTTCTGTAATGCTTTTAGAGTTTACAAAATGTTTTTCTCAACAATTCTGTGAGACTGAGATTTTAAAAAGAAACTTTAAAAAATTAACAAAAATCTGTTTTCTATGCCAATAACTTCCTCACTGGGAAAAAGAAAAAAAGAAAAACTTTTGTAACAAATATGCTTAATCAAGCAAAACAAATTTCTGCATTAGATGTGTGTGTGTGTGTATGTGTCCTTATGTATGTGAGAGAGACACACACATATAAAGAGAGACAGAGAGGGAGAGAGGAGAGAGGGGGGAGAGGGTATTTCCATTTTACAGATGGAGAAACTGAAGCTAAGAGATTAGGGTTACTTAGACGGGGTTACTCAGATAATTTTTGGATCCTGGGTTAGGGATTAGGCTGGCTCCTCTGACCCCCAGCAGCCTTTTCACTGCCCTCCAATGACCAGCGGCGGTTCGAATCTTGACCGTTCCTTTGCTTTCCCAGGTCATACTGACGTCCCCTACGGAAGTGGCCAAAATCCGGTTGCAAACCCAGAAGCAGCGCCCCTCCATTACGTCTTCGTCTCCCAGTGGTCTCCTCCCTCCACTTAAGTACCAGGGTCCCCTGCACTGCCTGAGGACTGTGGCTAAGGAGGAAGGCTTGGGAGGCCTCTACAAGGGCAGCTTGGCCCTAATGTTCCGAGACTGCAATTCCTTTGCCACCTACTTCCTCTCCTACTCCATCATCTGTGAGTGGCTCACTCCAGCCGGGCAGAGTAAGCCAGGTAAGGCTAGTACCCACTGAACAAAGACTGACCAAGTGCTTCAGCAGTGCCAGGCACTGGGCTGGGTTCTGATGGCAGATCACCCTTCAGATGCCCTCAAAGAGCTGACATTTTTGGAGAATTGCAATAATAGCTCTCATTTACACATTGTTTTAATGTTTGCAAAGCGATCATAAAGCTCTTCTCATTTTATCATCACAAGTACCACAACCCCGGCAGGCAGATGCTGTGATTGTCTTTTGTTTCACAGATCAAGAAACTGAGGCAGACAGAGATTAAGAGATTTTCCGAGGGTTATGTAGTGTCTGAGGCTGGATTTGAACTAAGGCTTTTCTAGACTCCAGATCCAACGTCCTCTATGTCACCTAGCAGTAAGAGTAGGGGCTTAAGAAGGACTTCAATTATGAGGTGGTAACTGAAGTAAACCTTGAAGGGAGCTAAGAATTTCAGGGGTGGGAGTATGGAGGAAAAGCCTTCCATAAATAACAATTTATTATCAAATTGGAAGAAAACGTGGAAGAAAACTGCCTGTGGGGTCATCGAACTCAGAATAGGTCGGTTTTGGATGGAACGGAGAACTAATGAAGGGGGATTATAGGAAATGTCTGGAAAGACAGCCATCATTGGGGGAGGAGAGGGAGGACTCTAAACGCCAGGCCGATGAGCCTGAATTTTATTCTGCATGCAATAGGAAACTACCAAAGATTTCTGATCAGAGTGTATGTGACCTAGTCAGGAAGATTATTTTGGCAATAATGGTAGCTGATTTGGAAAAGGGAGCCAGACCAAAGTAGGAGGCTACTGCATGGCCCGAGACTCTGGCCTGGAGCGTTCCCTTCTCCGTAAAACGAGCCTGTGCTGAGCGTCTCTCCATCTCTCCTTCGCAGACATCCTGGGTGTGCTGTTCTCCGGGGGTTGCGCCGGCGTCCTGGCCTGGGCTGTGGCCACCCCCATGGATGTGATCAAGTCTCGTCTGCAGGTCGATGGGCTGGGCCAGCAGCGCTACCGAGGATTCATCCACTGCATCACCCAGAGCGTGAAGGAAGAAGGAGTGAGGGTCTTGTTTAAAGGGCTAGCTCTGAACTGCTGTCGAGCCTTTCCTGTGAACATGGTGGTTTTTGTCTCCTATGAAGCGGTCCTGAAACTCACCCGGAGTCTCATGACATAACTGACTCGTTGCATCCTATCCAACACGAAGATGGCTCCATGTGTGGAAGCAAACCAAAGCGGACTTAGAAGCCGGGGCGGAAAGGCCTTAAGTTCCAGCCTTTCGGCCTCGGGGTAATAGGTCTCTAAGCAGCAACATCTCAGCCATTGGCTGTTGGGGCTGCAGGATACAAGGTGCAGGCGGCTTCCCATCCCCTGCTTCCCCGCGGCGTCTCAGGACTGCTCTCCCGGCAGGTTCCACCTCCTCACCGAAGACTGATCCAGGGAGTGATTTCAGCCCAAAGTGGGCGGTTAGGTTACAGGTCACTAAATGAGATCTCCATATCTTACCTTCTGGGACTTCAGCATTGCCCTGTTCATAGATAGGGCCCGCCTACCTCACCCATCTCTTCTAAAGCTTCTGAGAAGGATGGCCTGGTTTTTCAGGATGTACATATTAATGACGTGTCCCGCTTTCAGATGCTCTTCGCAAAGGTCATGAGTGCAATCTTTCAGAGGTTTTTAAAATTACATGTAAATAAAAGAAATGTTTTGGATGGTTTTTGTTTTGAGTCTCAGTATAGCAGGAAAAATAAGAACGCTAGAATTGGAATCAAGTAGACCTGAGTTCAAATATGGCCCTAGACCCACTAGTTGTGTGACTCTAAGCAAGCCAATTAGTCTCTGTAAGCCCGTTTCCTTATCTGTAAAATTGGGATAATAATAGCATCTACTGGATATGCTATTTTCAGGTGGCTTCCTGGAATTGTGAAGACCAAATGTAAAGAGAAGCTCTAAGTGCTAGTCCTTATTATTATTATTATCATCATCTGATAAAACTTTCGTAGACCTCAAGGCCATTATGAGTCATCATGATATCATAGCTAATAAAAGCTAATGTTATCTAAGGCTTCTTTATTAGCGGCAGAATGTTCAGAACAAAGGAGGTAATAGTTCTGATGTCCTCTGTCTTGGCTGGATCACAGCTGCTATATTGAATGCAGGTCTGGGTACTTTTATTTAAGAAGGACAAATGTGGCTACCGAAAGGAGACCGACTGATTTTTCTTGCAAAACATGACAAATATGGAAGTGTGTTTAAAAGGATTGCACGTATTTAACCTATATCAGGTTGCTTATTGTCTTGGGGAGGGAGAAAATAAGAGAGGGAGAGAGAAAAATTTAGAACACAAAATTTTGCTGTTGAAAACTCTTTTTATATATTTGGAAAAATAAAACACTATTGAAAAAAATGGTAGAAAGACAGGAAAACTATGCCATATGGGAATTGATGAAAGGAATAGAGGATATATAGCTTGAAGAAGAAAAAACTAAAGGAGGATGTGCCAGTTGTCCTTGATATTTGCAGAGCTGTCATGTGGTGAGAGATAAAGAAATTGAAGCCTCAATTGGCTTAGTGAACAGAGTTTTGGAATGTGAGTCAGAATCATGCCTCAGATATTTGCTGAATGTGTGACAGTAATGTGGGCAGGTCACTTAATCTTTTTCAATTAATTAATCATAAACATTGATTAAGCATTTATAAAGAGGCAGGTTTTGTGCTAACTGGTGGAGATGCAAAAAAAAAGGGGGGGTGGTGGAGAAGAGAGTTCTCCTCAAAGAGCTTAGATCTTTTTTTTTTTTTTTTTCTAATAGTATTTTATTTTTCCAAATACATGCAAAGATAGTTTTTAGCATTCACCTTTGTAAAACCTTGTGTTCCCAAATTTTCTCCCTCTCTTCCTTCTCCCATCCTCCCCAAGACAGCAAGCAATCTGATATAAGTTAAACATATGCAATTCTTTTAAACATATTTCCATATTCATCAAGCTGCACAATTTCCACTTGATTTCCAGTTCTTTGCCAATGCTACAAACATTTTTGTGCATGTGAGTCCTTTCCTTCTTTTATGAACTCTTTGGAATAGAGCAGTATCCTTTTATGAAGAAACACTGTTGGATCAAAGGGTTTGCACCGTTTTATAGCCCTTTGGGTATAGTAAGGAGCTTAGATCTAATGGGAAAGCCAACATGTAAACAAATATATGCATAACAAGCTATCTACAGGATAAATAGGAAATAATTAAAAGGGAAGAATTGAATAAGAGGGGTTGGGGGAAGGCTTTCTATAGAAAGTGGGATTACAACTGGGACTTAAAGGTAGTCAATAATTGGAACAGAGGAGGGAGAACCTTGACAACATGAGAAACAGGCAGAGAAAATGCTCAAAGATAAGAGACAGCATGTCTGTTAGTTGAACAACCCAGAAGGCCAATGTCATTTGATTGAAGATTATGGATCAGAGAGGAAGCAGTAAGAAGACTGGAAAGATAGGAAGGGGCAAAGTTATGAAGGAAAAAAATTCGCAAATTTTTGAATTTGATTGCCAAATAGAACATTTTGTATTTATCATTGAAGGCAATAGGGAGCCACTGGAGTTTATTGGGCAAGGTATAGAATCTACTTTTTTTTTTTTTTTAATAGCTTTTTATTGACAGAACATATGCATGGGTAATTTTTCAACAATGTCCCTTGCAAGCACTTCTGTTCCAACTTTTCCCTTCCCTCCCTTACCCCCTCCCTTAGGTGGCAGGCAGTCTCATACATGTTAAACATGTTAAAGTATATCTTAAATGCAATATATGTGTACACATCCATACAGTTCTCTTGTTGCACAAGAAAAAAATGGATTCAGAAAGGTAAAATTAACCTGGGAAGAAAAATAAAAATGCAAGCAGTCCACATTCATTTCCCAGCGTTCTTTCTCTGAGTATAGCTTATTCTGTCCATCATTGATCAATTGGAACTAAATTGGATCATCTCATTGCTGAAGATATTCACTTCCATCAAAATATATCCTCATATAGTATTGTTGTTGAAGTGTATAATGATCTCCTGGTTCTGTTCATTTCATCTAACATCAGTTCATGGAAGTCTCTCCAGGTCTCTCTGTATTCATAGAATCTACTTTTTAAGAAAATTACTTTAGTGGCTGAATGGAGGATAGTTTAGAGTGGGAAGAGCCTAGAGGCAGGTAGATCCACTACTAGGTTATAGCAATAATCAAGGTGTGAAGTGATAAAGATTTGCACCAGAATGGTGGTAATGTCAGAGGAGAATAGTGGACTTTTTCCAAGAGATCTTGCTAAGGAGAAATACACAGATTTTTAGCAACAGATTGGATATGATGGAGGTGAGATAGTGAGGAACCCAGGATGACCCTGAGTTTGGAAGGATGCTTTTGCTCTTTACAATAAAAGGGAAGTTGGGAAATAGGAAAAATTTAGGGGGAAATTTAAGGGAAAACGAATTCTGTTTTGGACATACGGCATTTAAGGAATCTATTGGACATCTAGTTTGAAACATCTGAAAGGCAATTGGAGATGTGAGACTGGAGGTCAGTAGAGAGATTGGGGTAGGAAAGGTAAATGTGAGAATCATTAGCATGAAGATAGTAACTAAATCCATGGGAGCTGATGAAATCATCCAGTGAAGGAATATAGAGGGAGAAGACCAAATGGTCCAGGATAGAATGTATGGTAGTGAGGAATGATCTGGAGAAGGATCTAGCAAGAATCCTTCTGGCAAAGAGAAGGAACAGTCAGATAAATAGGAGGGAGACCAGGAAAGATATCCTGAAAACCTAGAGAGAAGAGAGTATCAAAGAGAAGGTGATCAACAGTTTCAAAGACTCCATAGAACTCAAGGAGGAGGATTAACAAAAGACTTTGGGATTTGGCAACTAACAGATCATTAGTTAGTATGGGATGAAAAGAACAAAAAGCCAGATAGTAAAGGATTAAAAAAAGAAAAAGAAGAAACTGCAGGCAACTATGAAAGATTTTCAGGGAGTTTAGCTCCAAAAGGCTGAAGACATAAAGGAGGACAAATAGGGATGAAAGGGTCAAATGAGTCTTTTTTTTTTTTTTTTTCAGGATGGGAGAGACAAGAATATGTTTATAGGAAGTAAGAAATGAATCAGTAGAGAGGGACAGATTAATAAGTGAGAGTAGGGATGACAGAGAAGGAAATTATTGGAGTAGAAAGCATGGAAAAGAACCATTTCAATAGAGTTAGCCTTGGTAGGAAGTAAAGATACTCCATCATGTGAAATAGTGAAGGAGGAGATCATAGCAAAAAGCATCTGAATGATAGAAGATGAAGAAAAGAGGAGAGGAGGGAGTTCTCAATTTTTATTTTTTTATTTTTTATTTTTTGCAAAGCAATAGGGGTTAAGTGACTTGCCTGGGTTACACAGGAATTGTTAAGTATTGGAGACCAGATTTGAACTTAAGTCTTCCTGACTCCAGGACTAGTGTTCTATTAAATATTGTGCTATCTAGTTGCCCCTCTCAATTTTTTCTAAAAAATATGAGGATTTCTATCCAACAATAAACTTTCATTTTGCAACTAATAATTCAGGAATGAGTGAATTCTTTCACTCCTAAAACCTGAAGCCAATTTAAAGGGGATTTTTAACAACTCTCTTATAGCCACTAATCTAGACCACTGAAACAGCATCAATAATAGTAACTAGAGCTTAGATAGTGCTTTAAGGATTGCAAAGCACTTTTCCCAATCACAGAGAGGTAGGTACTCAAAGTACTGTCCCTATTTTATCACTGAAGAAATGGAGACTAAGAAATATTGAGTGACTAACCTAGGGGGAAACAACAATTAGAACATTCTGGATTTGAATCTAGGTCTCCTAAATCCAAGTTTCTGAATTTTTTTTATGACAGCATACTGATATAATGCATTCCCTACAGCTGGAGGCTCTTGAACAACAGATTGAGGATGGATAATCACCTTTCAGGGAATTGAAGTAGATTCCTAGTTTCAGCAGCACTTGTTGCTGGGCTCTCTTCTAACCCTGGCCAGTGTAGTTGCTGGACTTAGAAGAAAAGGAGTCCTGACTGTTCTCAAGACCATAATCAAAAAACAAAAAGTCACCTGGCAGCTAATTTGGCTCCACATGAATTTGTATGGACTCTTATTTTCCAGATCAGCTGATCAATGAACAAATGCTCTGTCCTCCTATAAAAGAGGCTTCCAAGGTCATCCTGCTTTAGGAGAGTACATTATCTGCACAGATGACCAGTAGGTGCCTAGTGAAACCCTATGTTCTTTTCCCACAAACCTGTTCCTCCACTCCTGAGATTACAATTGACTAGGATACAGCCAAACACACCTCTCTGTCTCTGAAGTCTTTTTCTTGGCAGAGAAATATTGTAGTGCAGTGGAAAGAGTTTTGGAGTTAGGAGATCTGGCTTTGAATTTTTACCTACTAGTTGTGTGAGGCTGACCAAATGATTTCCCTTCTCTGAATTTCAGTTTGCTTTTCTGCATATTAGGTATAACAATTCTTGTACTTCGTATATCACAGAGTTGTGAAAATCAAATGAGATAATTCATACAGAGCTCTGTTCTAGATCCTAGGAAAGACACAAAGTTTAGACAAGGACTTCTTAAACTTTTTCTACTCATGGCCTCTTTGATCCTGAAAGTTTTTTATGTGACTCTGGGTCTACAGGTATATAAAATCAGTATACAAATCAAACACTTAGTAATAATAAATCATAAAGAAATTTATTTTATTATTTTATTGAAGTTTTTTATTTTCAAAACATATGCAAAGATCATTTTTTCAACATTGACCTCTGAAAAACCTTGTGTTACAATTTTTTCTCCTTTCCTCCACCCCTTCTCCTAGATGATATATAATCTAATATATATTAAACATGATAAAAATATGTTAAATCCAAAATAGGCATACATATTTATACAATTATCTTGCTGCGCAAGAAAAATCAGATCAAAAAGTAAAAAAAAAAAAAAAAATTGAGAACGAAAATAAAATTCAAGCAAACCACAACAAAAAGAGTGGAATGTTATGGTGTAATCCATACTTAGTTCTCACAGTCCTCTCTCTGGGTGTAGATGGCTCTCATCTTTACAAGATCACTGGAACAGGCTTGAATCATCTCATTGTTGAAAAGTGCCCCATCCATCACAATTGATCATAGTATAATCTTCTTGTGCCATGTACAATGATATCCTGGTTCTGCTCACTTCACTTAGCATCAGGTCATGAAAGTCTGTCCAGGCCTCTCTGAAATCATCCTGCTGATTGAAGAAATTTATTTTAAATCAGTTCTTTGGTACATATACATTTTACCATTTGTTAAAGATGAACTCAAAATTGCATATTGAATTAGATATGTGTGTTTATTTTTTCATAAAAAATTAATTTTGGAGAAATATTTGATACCTTTTCCTGTTGCTAAATTTTCCACAATCTCCACATTCAGTTATATGACCTCATATGATTTCTTCAGTCCTGAAATTTATAATTTTCTAGTGCTTTATCAACAGTCAAGTATTGCAGAAATGGGGCTGTTAAAAAAATTGGGAAGAAAAAGAGCTGCCTGAGATGGGGGAAATGCTGCCCAAATTGGGGAGAAGAATGTCAATAGAACATCATTATGCTGTAAGAACTGACCTAGACCAAAATTCAGAAGCATGTAAATTGATGCAAAACAAACAAAAAGAACCAAGAAAAGAGTATATGCATAGATTAAAATGACATAAGAACAATACTGAATGGCAGTTGAACTTCGGTTAAATATAATTGTCAATTTTCCAGAGGCACTGAAATACACCTCAATTTACTGTAATTCAACAAACATTTATTAAGGATCTACAATGGCCAAGAGGTATAGAGAAGTAGGGTGACTGCTAGAAAATCATAACTGAGAAAAAGCAATCTGTGACTCACCCATCTCAGCAAATTAGTATTCAGGAGGAGAATGCAAGGAAGAATACTAGAAGAAATACTAGCTTTGTATACACAGGACTGAATAGATCAGGAATTCAAATATTAATTTAGAACATTAGGATATTCCCTAATTGAAGGCAGTGAGCAAAGTTCAAAGAATCTCCATGATATTATAGAAGTAGTGTAATGCCGGAGAAACTGAGGCAAGATAGAGATTAGAGAGTATTTAATAATTTATTTAAAAGGGAGAGATTTATTGGGACCAAATGGATCCATGATTTGGTCCCAGGGATGGATGAAATATCGTCTCCAAGAATCCAGTAAACAATGTGAGTTCTCAATGATATATATATATATATATATATATATACATGTGGCTTAGCTACAGGGGGTAGACTGAGGCAGGGGTGGAGTCAGGGTGCTAAGAGCGGGAATGGGACTCTGACAGGGTGGGGTGAGCCTCTGGAGAGGGGGATGACATAGTAGGAGGAGGCACCCTGGAGATAGGGAGAAGCATCTTGATAAGATGGTGTCTAACATTATAAACTGAGGCAGAACAATTAGGGAAACTGAGGCAGGACAATTTAGGGAAACTGAGCCAGGATAATTAGGGAAACTGAGTCAGGACAATAAAAGAGAACTGTGGCATAACAGTAGAAGTCTTAGTGACTAGGGAAGTGATTGTCCATGGAGAATGAGGGAGAAAGAAAAGTCAGGATTGACCCTAAGGTTGAGAACTCAGATGATTGGAAGAATAGTGTTATTTTCCACAGAAATGGGTCTGTTGGGTAGAAAGAAAGAGGACTATTATGGTTTAGTCATTTTCAGACATATTGACTATGATAAAAATCTTGGCAAAGATTTCAGAGTGGTTTGCCATTTTCTTTTCCAGCTCATTTTGCAGATGAGGAAACTGAGGCAGACAGGGCTAAGTGACTTGTTCAAGGTCATACAGCTGGTAAGAGTCTGAAGTCAGACGATGAGTATTCCTGACTCCAGATTTGGCATTCTATTCACTGTGCCATATAATGCCAAATGTGTACACTGACTAATAGATAAGGCTATTGTGCTCTGGTTTTGCAAGAAGTTGGGAAAGTGGGGAAGGGGGGGGGAATCAGGAAATGAATTAAAAAAAAAATATGGACCTGTGAAAGACTACCTTTACCAGTGCAAATTAGTAACTACTTTGAAAGACAATTTTAGGGAGTTTTTTGGGAGAGTCACATGGACTCAAATCTTCAGTACTCAAAGACTGGCTCCTAGAGACATGTGCATTTGGTTGCCTCTTAGGAAATAATTGTGTTTAAAAAACAAAAGGTACCCAAAAAACTTTACAAAAATGTTGATTTAAAAAAAGAAAAATGGGCTGAGCATAAGCAGGCTCCAGAAAAGATAATGTTGGTTCCTTTTGTTTGGACCACAAACTCCAGATGGTAGAATGGACTCTCATTCCTGGAATGAGCATCAAGATAGGAGAGAACTATTGGCCTTGGAAACTAATCTTGAGAGATGATGATGTAGCTAGAGTTGTTGTCTTTGTTTGCTGATAAGTTGACTTAAAAAAAATTCTAGAGAAGAACTATGTGAGGGGAAAGAACTGGTAAAATTGGCTTTTGGCACTACTGGAGCTCAGCCAAAGGACAATGAAGATTTAACTTCTCTATACTTACAATCAGTCTGTGTTTTTACATAATTTTTTTTTTAGCTTTTCTAGTTCTTTTAAAATATATTTAATTATTTAAAACAAATACAAAATATAAAAAATACATTGTCATGTGAATAGCAGAACATAAGAGAGGACTCAAAATATGTAACAATAAATCCATTTCAAGAATGTGTATATAGCAATAGAACACATTGTATTCAGAACTCTCCATCTTTTCTTTGTTTCCTTGTAGATTTCCTTTTGTTCTCTGCTCTGCACTTTTTACCTTATTCTTTTTGTTATTTTATACTTATCCTTACTGACTACAGTTAAACACAGATATATTTATATATATATGTATATACACAATATACATATGTACATATACATATAAACATACACAATACATCTATATAGATATCTATAATTATATACATATGTACACATATACATTCACATACCTTTTTGTAGGGTTGTACTATCTTTGTTCTCTGTTTCTCCAAAGTTATATATCATCCATCTTAGGTCTAAATGAAGAGGGTTGTGGTCCCTTTAAGAAACTACATTTGTGATTCTTTTCAGATTGATTTATTCCCTTCTGATTCCCAACCCCTTTTGGCTGCTGCATTATCAATTCAAGAAGCTAGGACCTTTGATTCACAAATCCTAGTCAAAAGCACCCCTTTGAATTCTAATAGGAGATCTGGGCTTGTCCCAGCCCCCCCCCCCCCCATCTGAGCCAACTTGGGCTCTCACATCCCCCACCAGATCTGAGTCAACTTGGAACTCCACCTAGGGGACCCTTTAGCTAAATCTCTCATTATAAAAAGAGCCAAACTAAAATCCTCTCTTTGCAGAGGTTCCAAACATGCCAGCCCTATGCTTGGCATGTCAAGGGTCTCTGCCCACTGGAATACTGTTTCCAGTGCTATCTTCTCTTTACCCTCACCTATTTCCTTAACCAGCCTTTAACCTTACTTAACAATCCCCATAATAAATCTCTTTTTTCAATCTAGGTTTTTCGGATCTGTAAATTCCTTTTCAGGGAGCCTCTGCACCGCCAGAAGGGAGTTCCCCAAAACTCCCTACCCTTGTGCTGAATCCAAAAGGGTTGCAGGGGAGCTCCATTTGACTTCCTAAACCTTGAACCTGCTACTAGACCTCATTTAACTCTTTGACCACCAGAAACACTAATTTTATTTGGGTACCCCAAATTGAAACCTCATCACAAATCTTTCCATATTTTTCTTTTTTCTTTTTTTAAATTAAAGCTTTTTATTTTCAAAATACATACATGGATAATTTTCAACATTCACCTTTACAAAATCCTGTGTTTTAAATTTTTTTTCCCTCCCTTCCTTCTACTCCCTTCCCTAAACAGCAAGTAATCTATGTTAAATATGTGCAATTTTTCTATACATATTTCCACAACTATCATGCTGCATAAGAAAAATCAGATCAAAAAGGAAAAAAAAAATAAGAAAGAAAACAAATGTAAGCAAACAACAACTAAAAGAGTAAAAATGCTATGTTGTGATCCACACTCAGCTTCCACAGAACTCTCTCTGGGAGCAGATGGTTCTCTCCATCACAAGACGTTTGGAACTGGCCTGAATCTTCTCATTGCTGAATCCATATTTTTCTAAAGCCACCAACTCATTATTTTCTATGCCAGTTGTGCTTTCCCTAATTCTTGATTTTTGTCTCATCTTGACCTGGATGTTTTATAAACATCTTAAACTCAACAGGTCCCAGACTGAAGTCTTTATCATTCCCCTCAGACCTTCCCTTCTTCCTAATTTTATTATTATCATGCACCTAGGCTCAAAAACTAGTGACCTTCATTTCCTAACACTCTTATCCCCATATTCAATCTATTATTTGTTTCTACTTGTTTCTACTTTCTAGAAAGTATTCTACTTTCATAATGTTTCCTATAACTACCCTAATTTCCTCCCCTACACCACCACCCAATGACTACCATGAGCTTATTCTCACCTCATCCCTAGACAATTGCAGTAACCTTCTGTTTGGGTTCCCTCCCTCTGGAGTCTTCTTATTCAAATCATTCCTCTTCTCAGATATCAAACTGATCTTTTTGTAGTGCAAGTTTTACCCTGTTTTCTTCCTTATTCAAGGAACCCTAATGGCTCTCCTCCCTTTTTTCCCTTCATATATGTAATCCTGCCACATTAGATTCCTTGCTGTTCCTTGCACAAGACACTCCATCTCTAGACACTGGACATTTTCATTGGCTATCTCTCCCTCCTCATCTTCCTACTCTCTAACTTCTTTGACTTTATTCATGTTTCAGCTAAAATTTCACGCCTTTTCTGATCTCCCTTAATGGTAGTGTCTGCCCTCTGTTGATTATCTCCAATTTATATTAATTATATTTAGTTTGTACATAGCTATTTGTCTCTAGATTATGAGGTTGTTGTTTTTTCTTTTTTCTTCGGAGGCAATTGGGGATAAGTGACTTGCCCAGGGAGCCAGGAAGTGTGTCTGAGACCAGATTTGAACTCAGGTCCTTCTTTCTCCAAGGCTGGTGCTCTATCCACTGTACCATGTAGCTGCCTCTAGATTGTGAGCTTTTTGAGAGCAGAGACTGTTATTTTATAACTTCCTTTGTATTCCCTGTACTTAGTATAGTTCCTGGCATATACTAAGTGCTTGTTGACTGATAGAAAACTGTGATTGAGAAAAAAAAAATCTGTCACTCATGTCTGTTGGTTGATCAATTTTAAAAGGGTAGTGCAATGGAGGATGCCGGGTACACAGGACTGAATAGGTCAGGGGTTTAAATATTTTTCTAGAATATTTGGGCTGTTCCCTAACTGAATGCATGGAACTAAGCTGAGAAAATCTCAATGATTTATAAGCAATTTTTCCAAGCTCCTAAATGGCAGAGAAAGAACCAAATAACTAAATCCCTAAGGTGAGCCACAGCCAGGTGCTTTATATATACAGGTGTTTCAGAAGAACTTTGATCACTAAGGCAAGGGAGAGCCCAATATAGAAGAGGAAGGGAGAGCACATCTCCTAGGTCATCCAAAATAAAAAGAAAATTGTGGTTTATTTTCTTTATACACATTCTTATATTGGGAAGCAAATTTAACCCCCAGACAGTCTTGCTTTGTAGCAACATCTGCTGGTCATAATATTATATAAGATGAGAAAGCTTTTCTGGTTTCCTATTGCTTACTGAACAAAGTATAAATTCATTCTGACATTATATGTTTTCCACAATCTGTCTCCAATATTCCCATCCAGCTTTGTCTCATATAACTAGAGTAGCAGTATGGTTTAGTTGAAAGTATTATACTTGGAGTAAAAAATAATCTGGGGTCTGCTGAAGAAAAACATTAATAGAAATACTTTTTTTCCCCTTAAGGCTCAAGATGCAAATTTATTTAATTTGGCATAATCTATATTCAAACCATTTCTAGCCTGAAAAGAGATTCAGATTGGTATGATCCCCCATGCTCTTTGAGATAACTCTTTTTCAACCAAAGAATTTCAGGCGACTAGAATCCTTAGATAAGTATCCCAGTGGATAGAGGGCCGGGCAAGAAGAAAGAAGAAGACTCGAGTTAAAATTCAGTCTCAAACACTTACTAGTTGTGTGGTCCTGAACAAGTCACTTAACATGGCTTGCCTCAGTTTCCTCATCTGTAAAATGAGCTGAAGAAGAAAATGACAAAACACTTCAATATCTTGCCAAGAAAACTCCAAATGGGGTCACAAAGAGACATAGACGTGACTGAATGACAAGAACAAAGATCTCTAGAAAGTAATGCGTGGATAGAATGTAAACCTTTCCTCACATATAAAACAGGGATAATAATTGTTGTGAAGAGCAAATGAGATAATATGTAAAGCACTTAGAACTGTGTCTGTCTTATACTAGGCTTTTTCCCTCTCTTTCTTCATATGTGTGTATATA
Organism: Sarcophilus harrisii; assembly: GCF_902635505.1. Classification (NCBI taxonomy): domain Eukaryota; kingdom Metazoa; phylum Chordata; class Mammalia; order Dasyuromorphia; family Dasyuridae; genus Sarcophilus; species Sarcophilus harrisii. Next base: position 360,861,439 of record NC_045427.1, on the reverse strand, counting down.
TAAGTAAATATATACACATACATATGTCTACATACAGACACATAAATATATAATAGGCACTATACAGATAATTTAATTATATTTATAATATAATTGTATAAATTATATATAAAATCTATTAAATCTCTCTCTCTTTGGCTGAAGTTATGTTTGACTCCTTGTGACCTCATTTGGGATTTTCTTGGCAAAGATACAGGAATGGTTTGCTATTTCTTTCCCCAGCTCATTTTATAGATGAAGAAACTGAGGCAAATAGGGTTAAGTGACTGTTCAGCTCTCTTTTATGTGTTATTTTCCCTCCAACTTTTCTAAGAACTTTAGAGGAAATTCTTAATTCTTAATTTTTATTTTTGCTAAAAAGGAAGTTTTTAGTATATACTTGTGCAGTTCAAAATCTTATCTCTGACATGAGTTATGTGACCTTGGACAACTCACTGAAGCGAATCATAATTTCCTCATCTGTAAAATGAGGTTCATAACACCTGTACTATTTATGGTATTGAGTTGTTAATGAGGGTCAGATGTAATGTATGCATGTAGGTATGATATGTCAGCTGTCATATAATTAACTATCCTTCACAAGTCAGTCAAGCTCTACTACTTTCTTGATTCTCACATTGACTTTTCTTTATCTATGTGACTTTGATCATCCATATATCACATATCCATAAACTTTACCACCCCTCCCTTCCCCCACCTACCCCAACTCTTATTTCTATTGTTTAAGCTTTCAAGGCTCCACTCCTATGATCCCTCCACTCAAGTGTTTTTCCCACTGACAGTGATCTCTCCTCCAATTATTCATCTCATCCTGCTTTGTATCATGTTTATTTGCATTGATCTTCTACCTTTAAACTGCCCCTCCAAAACCCCCAAATTATAAGCTTCTTAAAAGCTGGGCCCCTTCTCTATTCTTGTATCACCATCGCAGTTCACAAGACTTTGCACAGAGTAGGCACATAAAACCTATTTGTGGAATTGCATTTATGGTGAAATCTCATTTGTGATGGGATTGAATTTATAGTGCTTGGTCCAGATATGTGGTTTATAGAATTACTTTCAATATCTCTCCCTGCCAGTCTTTAACAAACTGGAACAGTACATGGAGATTCCTATCTTCAGCTATAAACATTATTCATTTGTTTTCAACTTGTTATTATTCCTGTTTCCTGGTTGTGATCCCCGAGCTCCTTTCTAGTTTACAGCAGCACAGTTGGGGGGATGCTGGGAAGGATCCTAGATTTGTACTGGAGAAAATAGATTTCAAGCATTGTTCAGGTCTTGGATAAATCATTTAATTTCTCCAACCTCAGTTTCCTATATCTTTTTGAAGGCGCCTTTAATATATCTATAAAATGAAGGATCTTCTCCATCTTAATATGCTCTGTTCTTCTGATGGACTTGGATGTTGGCTCTGATACAAGTTGAGTCACCTGAAACATTTCTTTCCCTTTTCTCTGGCTCAGTACAAAGGGGAAAATACATCCTACTGTGTCTACCTCAAAAGATTGTCATGGGGATTAATCAAGATAAATGTGTAAAGTGCTTTGTTAAATGTTATAAATAGCAGTAGTTATGATCATTAGAGAATGGATATTGTGGTTACTATGGGCCAGTGTTGAGTTTCCTGTTAATGAACTGTGTATGCGCTTCTTGAGCAAGACTAGGGTCTCAGAAAATAACATCTGCCCACGGAGTAATTGCACTTGAATTTCTTTAATTTAGCATGTTCTAGGCATAGAGTTGGGTTCATTATGATTTTTTTCCTCTTGGTCTCAGATACAATTTCTAAAGTCCCACTTGTAATCAGAGAGAAGTTCTCTCCTACCCCCCCAGTTTTTCTTCTTAAAAAGTAAAAGGGAGAGAAGGGGTGGGGGGAAAATTGGAACACAAGGTTTTGCAAGGGCTAATGTTGAAGAATTGTCCACACATATGTTTTGAAAAATAAAAAGCTTTAATAAATAAAATAAAAATCTTAAAAATAGGACAAAAAAAAAAAAAAGAAAAGAAAAGAAAAAGAAAAAAAAAAGAAAGTGAAAGAGCTGCCATCTTCAATAGTAATCAAATCTGGAGGGAAAAGATTTGTATGAGATGCAGTAGTGGGTAGAGAACCAGTCTTAGGGTCTAGCCCTGACATATCACCTGTATGACTTCAGGCCATTCACATCACCTTTAAGTAACCCAGGCTATTCTTTAAAATGAGTTAATAATAACAGTTAACATGCATAAAACATTTGAAGATATGGGAGCCCTACATATCTCATCTTATTTGATCCTCATAGCTAACCTAAGAGGTAGGTTAAGATGAAAAAACTGGTTAAATGATTTGCTCAGGATCACATGGCTCATAAATATCTAAAGCAGAATTTGAATTCAGGTCTTTATGACCCAAGGTTAGTGCTCTATTCTCCATGTTGTCTCTCTCTCCCTGAGTGACATAATGATCATATGATCGTGATCAAGGATTTGGAGAGTGTTCTCCCAACATGAATTCTTAACAATGATGAAATCACAAGTCCAGATTTAAAAAAAAAAAAATGCATATATAGATATGCGTTAGTCTATGAAAATGGTACTGATTTTAAAAGAAATAATTGACTCCTGGCATATTGGCTCAGAATACAATGCCACAATTAGGAAAAGTTCTGTGGGCAGTTTTTTTTATTTTTTATCTTTTTTTTTTTTTTTTGGCTTGATGTTTAATTGAAAATGAGAGTAATAGAAACATTGTTTCCTTTACAAAAGTTGAACTATTTTCTTTCTCTTTTTTCCTCAATAATATTTTATTTTTCCAAATACATGTAAAGATAGTTTTCTCTTTTCTTTTTTTCATTGAAGCTTTTTATTTTCAAAACATATGCAAGGATAATTTTTCACCACTGACCCTTGCAAAACCTTGTGTTCCCTTTCCCCCACTCCCTCCCCTAGATAACAAATAATCTAATATATGTTAAATAAGGTAAAATATAAGTAAATCCAATATAGGCATATATAGTAAAGATAATTTTCAACATTTTCTCTCTCTCCCTTCCTCTTTCTCCAAGACAGCAAGCAATCTCATATAGGTTTAACATGCGCCATCCTTTTGAACATATTTCCATATTTGTCATATTGTACAAGAAAAATCAAACCAAAAGGGAAAAAATGATGAGAAGGAAAAAAGCAAACAAAGATGAAAATATCGTGTTTCAATTTTCCATCCCATGTCTATTGGAATTGTCTTGAACCACTGCATTGCTGAGAACAGCCAAATCCATCACAGTTAATCATTACACAATCTTGCTGTTACTGTGTTCTGTAGGCAGTTTGACTGTCAATCTTGGCACCTAGGCAAGCAGCAAGAAGCATGTCCTTCAATCAGTTTTCTAAGACAAATTTAGCTGAGGGGAGGGGAGATCCTGGGGCACTTCTCCATGGGGAGAAGGGGAGGAGATCGAGACCTGAGTTTTCCAAGAAGTCTCCTAAGGTGGAGACTGAGAAGAAGGAGGTCATCTGGGGTCTCATGGATGGGTGGGAACCTGTTTGCTCATCTAGTAGCTTCCTTTTTTAGACTAATTATTTTTGTTCACAAGGTGCTAAATTCCTTTGTTTCCATGAGGCAAAAGGAGTGAAAGTGTTATCAGAGTTTTTTAAATTTTAGTGCCTTGAGGCAAAACCCTGATCTGCCCTAGATAAGATTCTGGTTGCTTGGACTAAGAATGCTAAGAAGGAAAATATACTTGACATTCTCATGGTTTGCAGGATTGAAGGAATCTTCAAGGCCAAATTGTACCTAACACCACAAAATTTTTCACCTGTGAGCATCTAACTTCCATTTGAAGACTTTTAGTACCAGGGGCCTCCTCAGACCTTGGTTTCCTCATCTGTAAAATAAGTGGGTTGAAGCAGCTGGTCTCTGAACTCCCATCCAGCTCTAGAGCTATGATTATATGTTCCTATGAACGCTCTGCCATGATAATGATAATAGTTCACTTGTCAACAGAGCTTCGCAGATAAAGAAATTTGTCTTAAACAACACTGAGAGATCGGTAATGAAAGTATTATTATACCTACTTCACAGATGAGGCAACTGAGGATGGGACAGAGTAAATAGCTTGCTTGCTCAACGTCAGAGAACTAGTCAGTGGTAGGATCAGATTCAAATGTTTTTTTAGTGCTCTGAGAACTATCTCCAATGCCACCTGTATCTCATATTTACAAAGTTTTTTTAATGGACATTATTTCATTGATTCTCAAGACTGCATAAACAGTTCAAGTACATTCTATGAGAAAAATCAAAGCTTCAAAAAGAAAAATAAATTTTAAGTTCTCCAGATAAGTAAAAATCAGAGCCAGGCCTGAAAATCAAGTTTCCTGTTTACAAATTTAATATTCTTATCTTCTACATCCATAACTTAGCCCAGACTCTCATTGACAGAACTGGCATTAATTTCAGAGAATGTTGTCTAGCATATATAATTTTATGATCATGAGGCTGTCATTTAGCCTTTCTGAATCTCAGTTTTTTTATACATAAAATGGGGGTGATAATATTTATTAATAGCCACTAAAGCACTTACTGTGTGTCGTTAGCGTTGCTAAGGATAATGATACAAATAGAGACAGTAGATTGTCCCTGCCCTGGAGGAGCTCACAATCTAATTGGGGGAGACAACAAGCAAATATGTACAGACAGCTAATTACAAGATAAATAGGAAATAATTTATAGAAGGAAGGCACTAGAAGAAAGAGGATTTGAAAAAGGCTTCTTGTAGAAGGTGGTATTTTAGTTATTAGTTGAAGTCAGGAAAGCCAGAATATGAATATGAGGAAGAAGAACATTTCAAGCAGGAGGGTAGCAAGCAGCCAAAGAAAATGCTCAGAACCAAGAGACTGTTAAACACCAAAGGCCACTTGTACTTGGTGTAAGGTGTAAGAACACTAGAATGGGGAGGACAAATGGTCTCAATTTTTTCTATAAAATGGGATAAAATTTTATCTGTAAAGGGCAGTTAGGTGGTACAGTGGATAGAGTATCACCCCTGAAGTCAGGAGGGCCTGAGTTCAAATCTGACCTTAGACACTTAACACTTCCTAGCTGTGTGACCCTGGGTAAGCCACTAAACCCTCAGCCTCAGCCAAAAAAAAAAAAAAAAAAAAATCTATAAAATGAGATGAAATTTTCAATTGAGAAGATAAGGAGAATTGTTGCCATAGGAAGTTTGAGGAATTGCTTTGGAGAATGAGATAGTGAATTGATAAAGGAAGTATAGTAGAATTACCTAGTCTAAGTAGAGGTTGTGTAATATAAATTTGTGTTAAACTGAGTCAAAAGAGCTGTGTGATTTAGAAATTGTGAGAGAAATCCAAGGTTGTGGCTTGATTGGGTATAATGAATGATATGATAAGGAGGTTAGAGATCCAATAAAGAACAATGTGGAATTTAACTGATTCACCAAGAGGTTAAGATGGGGAGAACAGGAGAGAATGGCTAATACAGGGGTAGAATTGAAGAGTTAAGTGGAAGTCATGGTACAGATAAGGAGAAGGGCTTAAGAGAAGGCAGAGAGACTTAAAAGCTAATAAATTATGGTCAGTGAGGAGGATTTCAGAATTCTTGAATTTAGAAGAGATGCATTTTTTAGTTATAGTAGGATCAAGGATAAAAACATCTTGTGTATGTTTGAGATAGGGTAGAAGAGATCATGGGAAATAAGTAGGTCAAGGAACTGAGTATTTGAGACAAAATATATGTTGAGGCAATAAGATGATTCAGGACAATTCCAATGACCTTATGATAATGAAAGCCATCTATACCCAGAGTAAGGACTGTGGAAACCAAGTATGAATCACAAGATAGCATTTTCACTTCTTTTGTTTTTGTTTGCTTGGATTTTATTTTCTTTCCCATTTTTTCCCTTTTTGACATGATTTTTCTTGTGCAGCAAGATAATTGTATAAATATGTGTGCCTATATTGGATCTACATATATTTTTACCATGTTTAACATGGATTACTTGCCAACTAGGTGAGGGAAAAGGGGAAGAAGGGTAAAAATTGGAACATAAAGTTTTGCAAGGGTCAATGTTGAAAAATTATCCTTGCATATGTTTTGAAAATAAAAAGCTTCTATAAAATAGGGGAAAAATTGATAAAAATTTTAAATATCATGAAGTAAGTACCCTACTAGGAACCTCCTTCCAAATTGATATAAAGCAATTGATAACAATTAAAAAAAAAAGATGTATGTTGAAGTCCATTAGTATGAGGACATTAGTTGGGGAGAAGAGAAAAACTGTGAGCCAGGTACCTCTTGCACTCATTGAGGAAGAAAGGGGAAAAAATTTGAGGTTTGTAGACCAGTTATTTAGGATTTTGATTGTGTGGTAGTTATGAACAACATGAATATCAAAGGAGAGGTTACTAAGTGATGGAAATAGGGAGAAAACCTGGACATTGCAATGGAAAGCAAGGAAGATTTCAACTCCCTTGCTTCAACCAGCAAGACAAGGAAAATGAGTGGCAGTACAGCTTGTACTAGAAAGGATGGATAGGGCGACTGTCATCAGAGAGGAAATATGTTTCAATAAGTAGTACTAGTAGAAGGAAGAAATGGGAGGGGAAAAGATTTAGAATAAAGGGAAATTTGATATGTATGGAACAGGCATTCCACAGGACACAATTGAAGGACTCATTATATGTAAGCTTTGGGATGGGAGGGTTGAGGAGGATAAGCATAAGAAATCAAGAGGTGGAAATGGGGTTTGAATGATGAGCTACAGTGGTTCAGAATCCCTGGGAATATGAAGGGTATGACCAAGTATGAGAATTGTTTATAACTGAGTAGAAGGCACCATTGCACTTCCCAAAAGAGGCTGGAGATCTGGTTGGAGGTAAGTATATTTGAGATAGGGAGAAACACGATCAGATCGTCAGATAGGAAAAGCAACTACACTATTCCTCTTCCCTCTGAAGAATGCAGATTAGGAAAGATGCAGCTGGAGATGGAGTCCAATTTACAAGGCAGGAGAGGGAACTTGGAAGGTTTTGCCTGCTCTGGACAGGAAAAAGCCTGGTTTTCAAGAGTTTGCCTTCTGAGCTGAGACTGGAAGCTGCCCCCATTCTGTGCTCCACTGAACATCCTTTTCACCCCAGTGAGAATGACCTTTCTTGAAGTTTTTCCAGTCTAATTTGAACTGGAGGGGGTTCCATTCAGTCAGTCTCTGTTCAGATGCTTGGTTTCATGTGGTTTTCTAGGGAAAATGGGAGAGCTTGAGAAGCTTCTTGACTTTTCTCTGCCATCTTGGCTCCACTCCCCAATTACTTTTAAATCTCGCTTGGCCAACTCAGGAAAGTTCTGGGCCACATATGGTTACATTTGTCTCTGCTGGCATATAGCACTGAGAAATTACTCACTTGCTCAACTATTGTATATATTAGGACTTGAAACCAGGTCTTCTTGCTGGCTCTCTATTATGCTAGGCTGCTTGTCTCCCTAAGAATAACCTTTCTGTAATTTCTGGTGGTGATGAACTGGTTTTGATAAACCCCTGATTGCACAAACAAATCCATATGAGTCAGTCATTTGTTGGGGTTTCTTTTCCTATTAGGCAAGATCTGGATGAAAAAGCAGCACAGGACATTAAGGAGTAGTCAGACAGATAAGGGAATCAGGAGAGAAGGGGGTAGGAAAGCCTTGAGATGAGAGAGTCCACCAAAAATGTTGGTAGCTGCTCTTTTTGTGGCAGCAAAGAATTGGAAAATGAGTAGATCTCCATCAGTTGGGGAATCGCTGAATAAGTTGTGGGACATAAAGGTAATGGAATAGTATTGTTGTATAAAAATGATGAACCAAGTTGATTATAGAAAGGCCTGGAAAGTTTTATAAGAACTGATACTGAACCAAACGGGCAGAACCAGGAATACATTGTACACAATAACAGCAAGAATGTGCAACAATAAACTATGAAAGGTGTAGTTCTTATTACTAGTTCAGTGATCCAAAGCAATCCCAATAAACTTTGAGCAGCAAATACCATCTGCATATATATATATATATATATATATATATATATATATATAAAAGATCTATGGAGACTGAATGTAAATCAACACATTATGTTCACTTCTTTGTTCTGTTTTTTTTTTTTTTAATTTCTCATGATTTTTCCCTTTTACTCTCTCCCAACAGAGTCATAAAGTAATGTGTATTAGAAATAAATAAATTTCCCAAGAAACCATTTTAATGACCTAGAAAAAATAACAACAAAATTCATCTGGAAAAGGTCGAGAATTTCAAGGGAATTAATGAAAAAAAATCAAATGAAGGTGGCCTAACTGTACCTGATCTAAAATTAAAGAAGCAGTCACCAAAACCATTTGGTATTGCCTAAGAAATAGATTAGTTGATCAGTGGAATAGGTTAGGTTCACGGGACAAAATAGTCAATAACTATAGCAATCTAGTGTTTGACAAACCCAAAGATCCTAACTTTTGGGATAAGAATTCATTATTTGACAAAAACTGCTGGGAAAACTGGAAATTAGTATGGCAGAAATTAGGCATGGACCCACACTTAACACCGTGTACCAAGATAAGATCAAAATGGGTCCATGATCTAGGCATAAAGAACGAAATCATAAATAAATTAGAGGAACATAGAATACTTTACCTCTTAGACTTGTGGAGGAGGAAGAAATTTGTGACCAAAGAAGAATTAGAGATCATTATTGATCACAAAATAGAAAATTTTGATTACATCAAATTAAAAAGCCTTTGTACAAACAAAACTAATGCAAACAAAATTACAAGGGAAACAACAAACTGGGAAAACATTTTTACAGTTAAAGGCTCTGATAAAGGTCTCATTTCCAAAATATATAGAGAATTGACTCTAATTTATAAGAAATCAAGCCATTCTCCAATTGATAAATGGTCAAAGGATATGAACAGACAATTTTCAGATGATGAAATTGAAACTATTACCACTCATATGAAAGAGTGTTCCAAATCACTATTGATCAGAGAAATGCAAGTTAAGACAACTCTGAGATACCACAACACCCCTGTCAGATTGGCTAAGATGACAGGAAAAAATAATGATGATTGTTGGAGGGGATGCGGGAAAACTGGGACATTGATGCATTGTTGGTGGAGTTGTGAACGAATCCAACCATTGTGGAGAGAAATCTGGAATTATGCCCCAAAAGTTATCAAACTGTGCATACCCTTTGACCCAGCAGTGCTGGCTTATACCCCAAGGAGATACTAAAGAAGGGAAAGGGACCTGTATGTGCCAAAATGTTTGTGGCAGCCCTCTTTGTAGTGGCTAGAAACTGGAAAATGAATGGATGCCCATCAATTGGAGATTGGTTGGGTAAATTGTGGGATATGAATGTTATGGAATATTATTGTTCTGTAAGAAATGACCAGCGATGAATACAGAGAAACTTGGAGAGACTTACATGAACTGATGGTGAGTGAAATGAGCAGAACCAGGAGATCATTATATACATCAACGATACTATATGAGGATGTATTCTGATGGAAGTGGATTTCTTTGACAAAGAGAAGATCTACCTCAGTTCCAACTGATCGATGATGAACAGAAGCAGCTATACCCAGAAGGAACATTGGGAAATTAGTGTAAACTGTTTGCATTTTTGTTTTTCTTCCCAGGTTATTGTTACCTTCTGAATCCAATTCTCCCTGTGCAACAAGAGAATTGTTCGGTTCTGCACAAATATTGTATCTAAGATATACTGTGACATATTTAACATGTATAGGACTGCTTGCCATCTTGGGGAGGGGCTGGGGGGAGGGAGGGAAAAATCGAAACAGAAGTGAGCGCGAGGGATAATGTAAAAAAAAAAAAAATTACCCAGGCATATGTTTTGTCAATAAAAAGTTATAATAATAATAAAAAGAAATAAATAAATTTATTAGGAAAAAATAAATTATATCATTAAAGAGAGATAGACAGAGACAAAGAAAGAAACAGAAAGAGATAGAGACCCAGAGAGACAGAGACAGAGACAGACATACACACACACAGAGACAAAGACAAAGAGAGAAAGAGAGAAAGAGGGAGAATGCCAAAGAGGGTGACCAATAATGTCAAAGTCTGCAGAGACGGAAAGAAAGATGAGACTTGAGAAAAGCCCATTAGATATGACAATTAAGAGATGATCAATAACAATGGAGAGAGGTTTCAGTTGAATGATAAAGATAGAAATCAGAAAGCATTAGAGAGTTAAGAGGAGAGGAAGTGGAAGCATCGATTGTAGATAGATTTCTCAAGGAGTTTTACCTCAAAAATGGGGAAAGACAGAATGGACCTAATGACAGAGTTTAAACATTGTTATTTTTATTCATTTGGTTAAATTTTCCCCAATTACTGCACAAACATTTTAAACATTCGTTTAAAAAATTTTTCTTTCAAATTTTTTTCCTTCCTTCCCTCCCTGACTCCTTGAGAAGACAAAATGATATCAATTATACATGTGAAGCCAAGCAAAAAATATTCTATATTAGCCAGGCTGAAAAAGAAAACACACACACAAAAGCCCAATAAAAAAGATTTTTTAAAAATGTGTTTCAATCTGCACTCAGAGTTCATCAGTTCTCTCTCTGAAGGTGGATGGCATTTTTCATTATGGATCTTTGAAATTCTTAGATCATTATATTATTGAGAATAGCTAAGTCATTCACAGTTGATCATTATACAATATTGCTGTTATTGTATACAATATTCTCCGGGTTTGGCTCCTACTGAGGGTTTTAAATTTTCTTTATTTATTAAGAATGGGAGAGACATGAAAATGTAGGAAAGAGAAAAATAGCTAAAGGCAGGGAAAGACTGAAAGTGAAAGGAAATGATAAGGGTAGGGGGCAACCTGCTGAAAAAGAAAGCAGTGGAACAAAGGGTGCATCTAGATGGGTTTTTCTTTGCAAGAATGGCTGCCTCTTTTTTTAGTGGCAAGAAAACTGGAAACTGAGTGGATGCCCATCAGTTGGAGAATGGCTAAATAAGTTCTAGTATATGAATGTTATGGAATATTACTGTTTTATAAGAAAAGATCAGGAGGATGATTTCAGAGAGGCCTGGAGAGACTTACATGAACTGATGCTAAGTGAAGTGAGCAAAACCAGGAGATCATTGTACATGCAACATCAATATTATATGATGATCAGTCGTGGTGGACATGGCTTTCTTCAACAGTGAGATGATTGATGCCAGTTCCAATGATCATTGAATCATCCACTCTCAGAGAGAGAACTGTGAGAAGTGTGGATCACAACATAGCATTTTCACTCTTTTGTTGTTTCCTTGAATTTTTCTTTCTCATTTTTTTCCTTTTTGAGCTGATTTTTCTTGTGTAGCAAGATAATTGTATAAGTACATATGCCTATATTGGATTTACATGTATTTTTACCATGTTTAACATACCATTGGATTATTTGTGATCTAGGGGAGAGAGTGGGGCAACAGGGAGGAAATTGGAACACAAGGTTTTTTACAAGGATCAATGTTGAAAAATTATCCTTGCATAATTTTGAAAATAAAAAGCTTCAATAAAAATATATATTAAAAAAAGAAGAATGTCTACTTCTTTATGCAAGTCAGTGGTGAAGGAAGACACTGTGGGAGAAATGCTGAAGGATGAACAATGAGGAAGGGAGAAGAGGGAGGTCTGAGTGAATAGACAAATTTCTCAGCTAAGAGCTTGGCTTGAGTGCCATGGAAAGTTTGAAAAGGAATGGAAGATTCTGGACTGAACTGATTAGGGAGGTCTAAAAGGATTGCCTTGTTGCAGTGAGGACCGAGATTTAATTATATAACATAGTTTAGTTGTGGACTTGGTCATTACAGTTGTGTGTTTCTTTAGCTCTACACAGTAGCACATGAATAGGAATAAAGGCAATAAATGGTGGAAGTAATTCAAGGCATGATTGTTAATAGGTTAGGGAAGGAAGGGATTTGGATATAGAGGCTGGTGTGGGCTTGAACTTGTTCATCAAGGGTCCAAAAGTGAGTAGGGAGGAGAGTGTATCCAGCACAGGAAAGATGGGTAGAGGTTCCAGTGAGGATGAAAAAAATGGTTAAGGGCCATAAGGCAGGAGGGAATATAGAATGATAAAAGATGTCCTGATTAAGGAATTTCAGAGTTCATGAACATAGATTATTATTATAGAATTTAGAGTTGTAGAGACTTTAGATAATCAAGAAAAAGCTGAAGTCTAGAGAGTAACTAGTCTGAGGCCTCTTTTGCAAATAAAGGTTTCAGATCAAATGGGATAAGCAAGTTTAATTAATTTAGCCTTCCTAGAACATTGATTCATGTGGAAGAAACAACAAAATAACCTACACTCAAAAGTGACAGAGTTTGAGAAGCTGCTTCTTTTTGCCTGATTTGAAAGAGAATGTAGTATAGTGGTTAGAGTAGAAGGAGTCTGTGGTCAAATCCTGTTTTAAGAATGTTTTAGTTGTGTACTTATGGACAAATCTCAACCTGCATCGTTTTCTTCTCTATAAAATAGTAAGAGGACAATATTGTTGTAGTGAATGTGTTTTGCAAAACCTTAAAACACCATAGAAATAAAAGTTTTTAATTTTTCTTTTTTAGAAAGAGAATTGGTATGTGACTCTAGCAGGGATCCAGGCTTTTGGGCACAAGCCTGTCATGGCAAAGTCTAGGTCTCTTAGAAATGGAATGGACCAGAGGGTGGAAAGTTGTCTATTTGACCTGTATATTTGAGTTTAAATTTTAACTTCAAGACTTCCCGGCTGGGCAACCCTGACAATAGGGGGTAAGGGTGTGGAGGAGTAATGTATAGTAGCCAAAAAGGACTATTCCTGGAGTAGTCAGTCCCCTAAAGAATCCTATGTTGCCACACCAAAGGGGAATTCTCAGATGACTGCTTAGAGTCTTATGTTCGATTAGCCTAGTACTAGCAGAAAGGAATAGTGAAAAGAACACTCATCTGAGAGTCAAGAATATGGAATTAAAATTTCAACTCAATGCCTTACTAGCTCAATTACCTTGGACACATAATTTCTCTCCGAGTTTCTTTACCAATAAAATCTGGACGATTTCCCAGATCCAGATAATATCCAACTTCTCTTGAAATGCTAATATTCTGTGTTTTAGGACCCTAAGGTCCTAGACTGAAAGGGAACTGAGAAATTGTCTAGTCCAACCCATTTATTTCACAGAACTAAAGCTTGGAGAGTGTCTGTAGCTAGGACTCAAACCCCCTTCACAGAACTAAAGCTTGGAGAGTGTCTGTAGCTAGGACTCAAACCCAAATTTCATGAATCCAAGTCTGACTATTTCTCCTACACCAGGCTGCCTCTTGGACAAACAATTGCATGACTGGTTTTGCAACCAACCAACCCTATTGTTGGCTGGTATGGTGCAAAGGGCAGTCCAGTCAGCCAGTGACAGAGATGGAAGGAAAAAGGAAGGATGACCTCCTCCCTATCATCACTCCTCCTGGGGCTCCATTGGTATCAAATGCTCATATGGGGGTCCTGAAATCTTTGTATGAATTGAAAGTTTCTTATTGATTCATCTCGAGTGTTCTTAAATCAAGGAAAATCCTTCCAAACATTCAGTTGTTTGCCAAGGGGAATATGGAAGGAGGGAAAGTATTTTCTTCTAGAAAGATTAAACAAAGATCCAGTTAGGAATTACTATCCCCACTCTGGAATCTGGGAATAGAAAACCACAGGAGTTGACCTAAGTTGATATAGGCCAATTTCACTCACTATAAAGTTACATTATATAATTTTCAGAAGAGTTTTCAGGGTCATATTATCAACCTGGCACAGTCAGCACTTTCTTTCTGGCTATTTTTATTGTCCTTAAGAATTCAGAAACAGTTAAGAGAAATTTCCTGTCTTGCATTTCTAAGTCAGTCAAGCAGTGAGACAATGATTTGAAAAGGCAAGATATATATATTTTTCAGCATTTTATGTATGAAAAGCAAAATGACAAAATCATTTCAAAATTCCTTTGTCATAAATGGAGTGTGAAATTTGATTCTTTGGTTTAGAAATAATGGAAAATCATAGTTAAGAAAACATGATTTCTGAGAAAGGGCTATGGGCAGGGGAGCAGAAAGCAGTGTAGGAAACAAAATGGAAAAATTTGCCAATAGAGAACTTGATAATTTCATAAGAATTGGTTACATTATATTGAAGCATCATCCTTAATACCAGAACTGTGTCAAGGTTTGCTCTTGAGTCAGCTTAGAGAAGATGTTCTAGTAAAACTTATGAAACTTTTCCTCAGTATTAAAAGGCAGCATGCACCAGAGTTAAACTCACTAAATGCCAATATCAATTTCCTAAGCAGTATTTTTAACTCCACAGGAATGGCATTTTGATTCTAGCTATACATTAGTTTACATTTTTGCCCAAAGCTGGATGTAAAACAACAGATTCAGAATACTGAGGAAGATTGAAAAAGAATATTTTTAGCATCTGTACCAAATTATAAGCACAGATTGATATATTTTAGGTAAAAATATGAGATTCTGTCTACTTACACTGTATTTTTCTCAACTTGCTGAGAATTTAAGGGCTTAAATTACCAGGTAATGGATGATCAATTTTCTTCAAGCACTGGACCCAGAATCTTTCATTTATTTTGTAGTAGAGAGTAAACTTCTAGAATTCTTTATTTTGCCTACACACTATTACATGGCATGGACTTTTCCACATTATTTTTGTCTACATTAAGCTGGTACACGCTAATCCACAGGAAGAAACATAACATATGGCTTACAGATAATAAAGTAAGATAAAATCATCCCTCATCAGGGATGCTGTAGACAGAATTTGAGAGAGGTTCCCTTCCAACTCCCAGTTGACTATGATAATTAGCAATTGTTAGATGACTATGGGTGATAGCAATCCAACCAGATGGATATTTACTTATGAATTTGTGTGCATGTAAACACAGATGTCTATGTTATCTATGTCACTGAAAGTCATAGAATAGCTTCCTTGGAGTCATAAACTGCTTCACGATGTCCTCTGTAATCTCTTTGCGCCGGGCCTGGTGGTTAGCAATCAAAGGCTGTAGCACTTCAATGAGTGTCTTCTTTAGCTCTCCAGTGAGCATAGCTCCACTTGTGTAATCCTGCCAGAGACAGAACAGAAGAAAATTACCATTCTCTGAAATTCACATGCTCATTCTCAGGAATGGTGGAGAGGGAGGGGATTCCTGTTCCAGTATGAGTTGGATTTGGCAATTCCTGAAGTTCCTTTTAGTTCTGAGGTTCTGGAAGAGACTACAGAAGGCACCAAATTCAATCCTAAACTGAAGCAAGACTCTCCTTAATAATACCTCTGATGAGTGGTCACAATTATGGGAATTATCTACATTGTAGACATGTAGCAGAAAGAGAGACAATCATTTTGTTTCAAGTCACAGAGGGGATTAGTAACAAGCCTAGGACACAATTAGTCCACATCTGCCAGTCTATGCTACCAGCACCCCTACTGCTAAATTGTATTTACATAATGCTGAAAGATAATTCTATAGAGAATTAGGTCCTTTTCACCTCCTGTTCTACCATAATATACATCTCACGTCCCTCCTTCTGCTCCACTCTCAATGCACCACACTAATTCTGGCCTTGTTATCTTTCACCCAGACCATTATGACGACCACTTCATAAATGTTGTCCCTGCCTTCTGTTCCGCCCCTCTTCAAACTGTTCTTTCCAGGCTGCCAAAACAATCCTCCTGGGGAAAAGCTTCAATCAGATCACCTTCTTGCCCCAAAAGGTGCAGTAGGCTACTATGGTCTCTAGGCCAAAATGCTAATTCATCAGGTTGACTATCTGTGTACACCCTAGGTGTACCAGAAACTTTCTGAAGGTCACTCACACTTACCCCTTTTATCTTGGCATAGTTTATTTGGAACACTAGAATTTCATTTTTTCCTGTCTTTTCCTACTCCTCACCTTCCCTCCCCCGATTTGCTTGTGAGGACAGTTATATCCCAGAAAGGTTCCTTCAGTTACATAAAATTCTGTTTGTGAAATGATATCATTGCCCCATTCATCATTCTTGCCTTGTTAGGGTTCCACCAGTTGGTAGACTTAACTTTCAGAGCTTGTTTGCTTTTAAAAACTGTTTCAATTTTGGATACTGTCATGTTTTCACAATTTCATTTTACTAGTTTTATTGTTGTTTTTGCTTTTAAAAAGGCTGTATCAATTTCGTGGATAAAAATTTCTAAATTAAAAAAAGAACTTAAGATGTTGGTTGAATTGATGTGTGAAATTATGAGATTTATAAAATTTGACTGAATGTAAATGAAAGGAAACATTTCCTAACAATCACAGATATCCAAAATTGAAATGGGTTGTTTTGGGAGGCAGTATGTTTCCTCTCAATGGAGGCTTTCAAGCAGACGTAAGATGACAAGTTATTAGCTATATTGTGGGATAGATTCCTTTTCCTAGATGAGTCAAACTACATGGTATTTTTGGTCCCTTCCAACTCTTAAGATTGTATAATGGATAAAGTCTATTAAAAGCTGCTCTCTTGGTTAATCTGACAAAACTTTCAACTTGCATCATAGATACAAAGAAATGCAGGCACAATCAACTTTTTCCAAGTCATACAGTTTGTGTGTGATAGACCTGGCTGCCTGATATTCAAGTTAAAAAGAATAAATCACATTTCTGAGGTGCTTTAAAGTTACAAAGTACTTCATCTCTCTGTAGTGCTTTCATAACTGATCTTCACAACCTAATATAAGACCCCCTTTTTATAGATGAAGAATGTGAAGCATGAAGACTGTTTGGAAGTGATAGAGCTGAGACTTAAATCCAGGTTTTTTGGCACCAAGACCAATTTTACACTATATCCTATTGTGGTCTGGCACTGTTTCTATCACCAAACTATGGAACTTAGCAAAATGTTCAAAAATACATATTCTTAAACTCTTTGTCCAGGTTTTTAGTGAATAGCCTCGGAAAAGAACCAATCATTCTTATCTGTCGGAGTAGAAGAACTAATGTGAGATACAATCTGATCTTATTCTTTTTACATATTTTAATGAAACAAAACAAAAACCAAAAATTTAAAAAATCTGAACACAAAACTTTGTTGAGACATATTACTGCAAATACACTCAAACTCAAAATCTAAATATTTAAAGTAGTTCTTAGCTCTTTTCTCAGAACAATATTTTTAAATGTACAAAATCAAAGGAAATCAGTTTATTTTTGAAATACGGTTATTAACATATACTTTTTAAAAAAAGTTAGTTAATTCCAGCTTAAGGATTCCTATTTTAGAACATCTGCCTAATAAGTATGCTTCAAACTTCTTATCCTGTTTTTTAAGGCTCTCTCAAATCTGGTGCTACCTTGCCCTATTTGTAGACAATCCAATATGACTTGTGCTCCCTTCCGCCCCTCTATGTCCCTGTTTGTCACACCTATGGCAATAGGTGTTCTAAAAACATTTATCAAAAATATAATATTAACTATATTATTAACTAAATTCAGACATAAACAAAATTTAGTTGAAGCCAAATTAGCAAAATTCAATTCTTGAGAGAGAAGAGAATAAGTATCTTGGCTCATTTATTTGAAATATTTTAACATAGTATAAATCTAACTGCTTTCTAGCTACTCAGAAAGTCTGATAAAGAATGCATGCAGTGCTACATTATGCCCTTAGAAATACCTGTCTTATCTGCTCGAGTTTATCATCATCCTCCAGAAAGAAGGTAAGGTACATGAAAGATACATCAATGTCACAGTTGCCTCCAAACTGTCTGTGTTCCTCTACGGTGTCTTTACCT
The DNA here is from genome assembly GCF_902635505.1 of Sarcophilus harrisii. Classification (NCBI taxonomy): domain Eukaryota; kingdom Metazoa; phylum Chordata; class Mammalia; order Dasyuromorphia; family Dasyuridae; genus Sarcophilus; species Sarcophilus harrisii. Next base: position 360,843,626 of record NC_045427.1, on the reverse strand, counting down.
CCAGAAAATGCATGTTTGTTGACCTGCAGACAAAATTAATGAAAACATAATTTGTGCTAATTTGAATAAATGAATGTTTTTATATAAAAAGAATGAGCCAAGAGTGGTGACTCATGCCAGAGTCCCTGTTCCTCTTGGATCACAAGGATGAGAATTCTGAGATATGGTGGGGATTACAGACAACCAGTGTCTCTATTAAATCTGGCACCAATCAGGTGTGCCCCCTGTGTAAGGAGGGGTAAACTGGCCTAGGGTGGGAAAATGAAGCATGTGAAAGCTTCTGTCAATTAATGGATCTGTGAGTGGCTGCCACACTTCTGGACTGGGTTGAGATAGGGAGACCCAGTGTCAAACAAATAAGCCAACAGAAAATATAAAAATAGCAGTATCCACTGAATATCCATCAATGCTATTTCAACATTTCAAGATCTAAGATTTGACTGACAAAGGGATTTCTCCAAGAAAGATCTCAGACCCACCTCTGAAAAATCTATTCTTTCAGAGTCAACTGAATCCAAAAACAAAACAAAACAATTTTTTCCCTTGGCAATTGATGGTGGGGAAAATGAAGATTTTCATAACTAAAACATTTTTTTCCCATTTGATGATGATCTCTCTGTATTTAAATCTGGTTCTTGGATGACAAATATACCCAGTATGGGGCCAGACACATTCTCCACGCCTATTACCTTTCCAGGTTGGTAGAGTCTAAAAGAATGTGGAGTTTTTTTCCATATAACTTTGAGTCCCTGGAATCATCTTTTTAGTTTCCTTTAAACACTGAAGAGTTTATGAACCTACTTACAAAAGGGAGTCATAAAAAAAGCAGGAAAGAATCCCATAAGACAACTAAAGATGATGGGGAACCTATACCACACTTTGTTACATTCCAAAACACTTTTGGATATGAGTGTTGATATGGTCTGGCTGATTTCTAAAAATAGTACCTAATATTCCAAACCAAATAAGTAGAGGAAGTTATAGTGATAAGTATTCTAGTAATATAAATTACTACAATGGTGAATGCTTAAAGAGCTTAACAAGTATTCACCAGAAGCAAAAGTGAATGTTTCTCTTAAACACTGTTATTCGGTTGTATCTAAGTCTTTGTGATCCTACGGACCATTGATACTAGAGTGGTTTGACATTTCCTTCTCCAGAGGATTAAAGAAAACACAGACTAAGTGACTTGCCCAGAATCACAAAGCTAGTAAACATTTGAGATCTTCCCGACTCCACTATCTACCCACATCTACAAGCTGTCTTTTTTAAAAAATAGCTTTTTATTTACAAGATATATACATGGGTAATTTTTCAGCATTGACCTTTGCAAAACCTTCTGTTCCAACTTTTCCCCTCCTCCCCACTCCCTTCCCTAGATGGCAGGTAGACCAATACATGTACAAACTTAAATTTTGCAAGTTGTTTTTCTGCTGAGAGAGGTCTTTTACCTTGTTCTTAATCTGCTTGGCTGTGTCAGTAAGGAAGATAGAAGAGTTGGGGTCACTGGCACTCATTTTAGTCTGGGCTCCTTGCAGAGCTGGGAAGAAGCTTGAATGAAGCAAGGCTGGTTTGGGATAGCCAATCTTTGGAGCCACATCTCTCGTCATTCTAAAATAAGGATCCTACAAAAAAAGAAAGATGAAAGGAGGTAGACACTGAAATAATTTTTAGATAGTGCTTTAAGGATTACAAAGCTCTTTCCTTATAATTCATATGTAATTGATTTTTTACAAATTTGATTTATATAAAATAATTTACAATTCCTGATGGAAAGAATACAAACATTATTATTCCTTATGGATGATTAGGCTCAGACAAATAAACATACATGCCCAAAGTCAGCCTGGACCTAGATTCGAATATTTAGTCTTCTAGACCAAAACACTTTCTACTAGAAAAATTGTCTCTGGTCTAGAACACAGAATGTGGGAGCTGGGATTCAAATCTGGGTCTCCTATGTTCAAGTCCAAGACTCTTCCTGCTCAATTGGACTGTTGATTATTTTCTATCCTATTTTACCATCAGATTAAAAAACAGTACCTTTTATTTTTATATCACCTTCATTTTCAAATTTATTGTTCTACTCTTCTTAATCTTTTTGACAAAGAAAAAAAAATAAAGTAACAAAAGTAACCAAAGCCCAAACTAAATCTGACAGTACATGCTATGCTCTATATCCACAGTACCTTCTGTGGAATAGGTCCATTTTCTCAATTCTTTTCCTAGGCCCAATCTAATCATTCAATCCTGGTTTTTTTGTTTTGGTTCTTTATGTTATTATAGCTATTAAGTATATTCTTTCCTTGGGTCTGTTTACTTCACTTTGCATCAGTTATAGAAAATTTCCCATGTTTAGGTCCAGAGCTTAATAAATGAATAATACACAGTAATAATACTCCAATCAAAATCTTAACAGTATATAGAAACTAAACCTGCTCAAATCAAGATGTAATGGTTTCTCACCTGGTCTATGGCACATGGAATAAGACACTGAATATCTGTCCTGTCTTTGAAAATCTGTGGAAATGAGTTGCTGAAGGATGGGGCAGCTTGAATAGCAGGAAAACTAATCTTTCCTGAAAGAGGAAAAAAATGACAAAATACATTTTTTTTTTCAATTCAGGATAATTCCTATTGCCATTGCTAATTCTGCTATGAATCTCTACCCACTAGTCTTGATACTTAAGCTTTGGCAAATCAGTAATTACAGACTGGCTCATAGTAGTCCACGAGATCCTAGCTAATCAAATTCTGCTCTAAGTTATATTTAAAAGAAGCAGCAGCTATTTCTTCATTTAAAATTCTATAGTTAAACCATCAAGTTGGGATGCTATTAGAAGTTATTATTTTCTTTCTTTTTTCTTTAACTTTGGTATACTTTCTTTCAACATTTATTTTAAAAACTTTTGAGTTTCAAATTCTTTCCCCAGCCCCTTCCCCACTATTGAGAATACAAGTAGTATGATACCCATTTTACCATGTTAAGTCAAACAAAACATATTTCTATATTAGTCATCCCCCTCCCCCCCCCAAAGAAAAAAGCAAGAAAAAGAAAGAAAAAGAAAAAAAAGTATGCTTTAATCTTCACATAGAGTTCACTGGTTCTCTTTCTGGAGGTACACAATATTTTTCAACATGAATCCCATAGAACTGTCTTAGATCATTGTATTGATCAGAGTAGATAAATCTTTCAGTTGATCATTGTAACATTTTTATTGTGTACAGTGTTCTCCTAGTTCTGCTTACTTTATCTTGTACCTGTTTATATAATTTCCTATATAAATTTTTCCAGGTTTTTATGAAACCATCCCCTTCATAATGTATTATATCACAACAGTATTTAGTACAGTCATATAGAACATGTTCAGCCATTCCCCAATGGAAGGGCATCCCCTCAACTTCCAATTCTTTGTTACCAGAAGGAGAATGTTACAAATACTTTTGTACATATAGGCCCTTTTCCCTTATCTCTTTCGCATATAGATCTAGTAGTGTTCATGCTGGGTCAAAGAGTCTACACAGTTTTATAAACCTTTGGTGTAGTTTCAAATGGCTGGGTGGTTCACAACTCCACTAACAGTGTATTATTGTTTCAATTTTTCTATACCCTCTTCAGCATTTGTCATTTTCCTCTTCTGTCATGTTAGCCAATCTGATAGATATGAGGAAGTACCTCAGAATTGTTTCAATTTGAATTTCTCTAATTTATAGTGATTTAGAACATTTTTCATGTTATTAGTAGCTTTGATTTCTTATCAAAGTAATTTTTCCCCAACAAGATGATTTTCCTTACCATTCAAACTGTCTTTCTTATTTAGTATTCCACCTTTGTAATATTTTTTGATTTGCTCCAAAAACAATCACCCAGCCTATCCTTCCCACATCTGATTAAGGAAGAAACTGAATCCCAAAGAAAAGAAGTCACTTGTCCAGGATCACACAGCCAGTTAGTGGCAAGGCCAGGACTTTATCTCAAATGTCCTCCAACTCCCAGTCTTTGCACTGTTTTAAAAAGAGACATTCTTAGCAGAGGGATATATAATCAAAACTTAAATTCAAGATTGACTATTCTGCTTGACAGAAGATATCTGGGCTTCTCAGCCAAATGACTTCAAATTTCCTGTAACGGAATTGGTTTCATAATCATTTAAATTGGTTTCACATTATTTAAATCACCAGGAACAAATCTTCTTGTGAATGAATGTTTACTAAAGCAGAAGACTTCTGAAGTTCCTTCCAACTGTAAAGCTCTCTGATGCCTTGATTTTAAAATTGCTTGCCTTTAATGTAACTGATCAAGTGCATGAGCTAACTGGAGGATATATGATTAAAAACATACTGCATCAGCTACTTCTTCCAAACTCATGAAAGATACCTGCTCATTTCATTTATTCAACTTTAAATGAAGGAATAGATCATACAGGCTGGAACCATCCTATTGATAATTACAGATTATAAACAGCAATTCTGGTTTTTATAAAAATGTGAAAATTTTAATGGATAGGAAAACAGTGGAGTTAACTGATGCTGGAATTCAAAGTCCTGAGATAAAAACCCAGATAATTTCTGTGTAGGACACTTTTATTTACTATGTCTCAGTTTCTGCTTGTGTAAAATGAAAACAATGTCTAAAATCTTTCTCCTCTGATATTCCAAGGTTCAAAGGCCACCTCCAGTTATGTTCTATGAATTCATAATTCCTTCTAGCTTTACCTGTCCATAATTCTAATGCCCCAAGCTCATCCCTGAGGGAAACTAGACAACCACTCAATTTTCTTTCTTTAAAAAAAAAAGAATGAAACTTCTAGACAGGGATCCTCAAACTAGAGCCCGTGGGCCAGATGCGGCACCTGAGGACGTTTATCCCCTTCACCCAGGGCTATGAAGTTTCTTTATTTAAAGGCCCACAAAACAAAGGTTTTGTTTTTACTATAGTCCGGCCCTCCAACAGTCTGAGGGAACAGTAAACTGGCCCCCTATTTAAAAAGTTTGAGGACCTACAAATAAATATTCAAAATGAAATAAAATTTCACATAAGGATAAATAAACTTGATTGAAGGCATCATACCAGCAATTTGTGCTTTAGAATTACTCATCCTTGTGTTTAATATTTAATGAGATAAGCTGACATGGTAGAAATTTCAGAAAGAATCCCTATTCCCTGAGGCAGGCACCAAATACCTTCTTATTTAATCTCCTAAATTACATACATTACCCTGTTGTCTAAGCTGCTATTCTAGTGCTTGTCTGGCGTCTCCACAAAGAGAACAGCACTTAGTATAGAATAGAGACGATCTGCATAATTAGATTATCTTTTAGCTAAAAATAGATGATTCCAGAACAGCTGAATTTGATCTTACCAATGCAATCACTGTCAGAGAAGCCAAAGATGCCCTTTACTTGATTAAATGTGACATGCTTTTGGATTTTGACCACATTCTTGTAGAAACTTGGACTCGACCTGCAAAGAAGAATCAAAAATAAAATTCTAGTCTTGGGGTTGCTCAGGATGAGAAATTGATGTCTAAAAAGTATCAACTAGAAGCAAGCATGAAGTTTGATCCTAGATCAATTTTGGGTTTGCAGGACTAATCATGTGAGACACATGGCTGACTGATTCAGTAACTCTGATGCCTTGCCATGGCATGGAAGAGACTCTGGGCTTTTGAAGTCTATGTCAGCAGAACTTGTGTTTTGGCAGGTTGCACAAAGCTGGAAAGACTTTGTGTATGAGTCCAACAATTGACTGTATATTTATTGTCTAAAGACGTCTGAGTTAAGCTCTGCTGTTAGTATATTGATTTTATAGTTAAGGAAATTGAGACAAACAAGATTATATGACTTGGCCAGGATCACACAGCTGGTAAGTGTCCAAGGCCAGATTTGAAATGAAGTCTTTGTGATCCAGGTCTAGCACTCTATTCCCCAGTACCTGATTGTCTCAGAGTGGGCAGTCACTCACAGTTTCTATGGAGCAGAATGCTAAGAGCAGAGCAGAGCACATCATCCTCTGCAGGAAGGGCCTCCCCCCTCCCCTGCCAGGGCTTCATTTGGATGACTTTCCTCCATTCTATACATGTATACCCAGGTATCTGCATGTTGTTTCCCTGTTTAAAATGTGAGGTCCTTAAGCACAGGAGCTGTTTTCGTGTGTCTTTGTGCTCCTGAAACACAGCACACTGCCTGGCACAGAATTAAGTATTTAATATCTGCTTTTTGACTGTTGACTGACTTTGAATACCAAACAGGAATATTTCAATATATGAAGACCAACAAAAGAAGACTGATTGTATAGGAAATCAAGAACTTATTGAATAGTTTTAAAAATACATCTAATAAAAATTCAAATTTAATAAAATGTCCCCGCTATTTGGGTTTCCTTATGTTTTCTTCTGTATTTTAAAAAATGTTATGCTGATGTTCTCTCATTTTCTCTTCTCTTTTGCATTTCTATCACTTCCCACTCTTCATTCCTCACACCTTGAAAGCCTTCTTTTGTACCAATGAGCATAGTCAAGCACAACAAAGGACATTCTGGTCATGTCTGAAAATGTATGTCTCATTCCATAACTCTGAGGCTTTACCTTTCTTATAAGAGGTTGGTGGCATGCTTCATCATCAGTTAAGAAAAACATTTTGTGAACTTTAAAGCACAACATAATATCCATTTTTAAACTACTCTTATGGATAAAATATGATGTATGAAGGTCTAGTGGCAGAGAGGATGAGAATGCGCAGGTGATACACATTCATAATATTGTCCTACTTCTCTTAAACCAAAAAAAACACTTTAGTTTAGAAACATCCAAAAGTCCTGGGAAATGTCTAAGGTTATGATAGGAAGACCTGAACTGAGGGCATGGAAGGGACTTTAGAATCACAGAATTTTAGAGCTGGACAGAATGTTAGGGTCCTTTGTAATAATCTATGCCCTTTCACAGATGAGGAACCTGACGGCCAAAAGGGAAACTGGGCAAAAGAGATGAAAAATACTAAAGGGAAACGAACAGAATTTTTGACACTCAATTAGGGTAAGTAAAAAAAAATAGCAAGGGCTTTGCAACAAGCTAAAAAGAAAACTACTGACTCTCCATTCTTATTGAAAAAGTAAGCCTCCATACAGTGCTCCATTTCCATGGGAATGGGGTGGGGGAGGAAGGGAGATTTGGGGGGGAAAGAAGTCCACTAACAGCTGTCCTTAAAACCTACTGCACAGACCAAGGAGGAACACTGCATGTCCATGTGATGAACACCTCAAGAATGGGGCATATCCCTTTTGAATACAGAACACGAATAATGCCTAGAGGAAAATTGCTAAGATTATGGCTGTTAGAGCTGGAAGTGATCTTTGAGGGAACTAAAATGATGTTCTCATTTTGTAGTGGGAGATCTCAAGAGAAGCCATGAATTGTTCAGTCACATAGGATAATAAGTAGGAAAACCAGGATCCAGGTCCCAGACCTGAAAGCCCAGATCTAGTGCTTTTTCTAAAACTTTTTCTCTCCCAGGCTTCTCCTAGTACTTTATATGAGCCTTAACTCATTCTCCTTGGTAGTACAGTTATATGTGTATGTTTTTTTTTTATATTAGATTTGGAAGAGTTGAACCTATATTTGTAAACCCAATGCTAAGCATAGGGCTTCCTGTTACAGATCAGTGGCTGCCAAACTAAAATGCAAACAGTACAGATCACACTTTGAACTCTATATGACAAATCCTTTCTTTGTTCTGTCAAGCTAACCATTACTTTTTATAATGAAGATGACCGATTATACATTTTGCTGTATAATAGGGATAGGAAAAAAACAAACTGGAAAAGTCCTCAAAGAGAGATCATTGGTCCAAACCACAGACATTTGGGTACAATGAGGTCCAGAAGGAGACACGACGAGGCACAATTCAAATATACAGGGATGTGTGGGTAGAGCCAGGTAAGTCCCTGGTCTCTAGACTTCTAACAGTATTCTTTGTACCATAACATGTGAATACTGAGTTGCTTCTCAGTTTTCATAGTAGTATTCCCTTACAGCACCTAAAATGAGGCCAGCAGACACTCAATGATACAGCCTAACCCATTCTGTTAACAGGAACCAGAATAAACTTAGAGCTGGAAGGGGCCTTCTTGGCAATCTAGTCCAATCTGCTTATTTATTTCTAACACCTAAGTTTTTTGCTTGTTCATTTTTTCCCCCGAGGCAATTGGTGTTAAGTGACTTGCCCAGGACCACATAGATAGGAAGTGTTAAGCATTTGAGGCTGGATTTGAACTCAGGTCCTCCCGACTCCAGGGCTGTGAACTATCCACTGTATCATCTGGCTGCTCCCAATTCGATATTTATACAGACAAGGAAATGATGGTTTCCTCAGGCTCAGAGAGATTAACCAATTTATCCAAGTACTAAGTGGCAGAACCAAGATCTGAATTCAAGACCTCTGACTCTAAATCCAGAGTTCTCTCTCTTTTACCTCATTTCCTCACAAAAAAATGGGTAATCTTAAGAAATGAATTTAATTAAGATCATTACTCTGACAATAACTTGGCTCTTACTAGCTACATGAACTTGGGCAAACCTTTTCTCATAGGATCACAGAAAAAAGCCAGAAGGTTCCTCAAACATTTTTTGGTTTGCTGCCAACCTCTCTTCATTGTACAGATGAAGAAATTCTGTGACTTGCCTACAGACACACAGGTAGTAAGTAGCCAAGCTGAGATTCAGACCCAGGACCTCAGATTCTAAATCCAAACCCAATCATTTCCTTCTGAAAAATTCACCTGAATTCCCAAATTTGGATCTAGGAAAATAAGGAGAAAAGAGGTAAGAATCAGCTATGTATTTTAAACTATCTACTTTTTCTTCCTGGGTACTGAAGATTTCTTAGTTCTTTACAGGGAGTTTGGGTCTTTCCTCTACCCCTACTAGACATGATTGTCCTAGATTTTTGGAATAAAGTTTTTAAACAAAATTTCTCTCTATTAAAAGCTATTTGGATGTTCTCCAAACTTTGTTATAATGAGATTTAAAAATAAAAACCAGCAAAAAGGGACTGATTTGTTAAGATAAAAAAGTTTTAAAAAATGGAGATTTGAAGTCAAATATCAAAAAAAGGGAAGAAAATAATACAAGTTTTTAAAAAGGTGAAAAATTATTTCAGAAAAATAGGTGTTAGTTTTCTAAATGACCTTCAAGTCTTTTCAAAATGAAAAGATCTAATTTCAGTTCCAACTTAAGATCTCTTTATAAAAGAGCATTAATAATAATAATAATAATAATAATAATAATAATAATAATAATAATAGTGAGAGCTCTAGTTTCTAATGTTTTTATAAAGCACTGTTCCCAGAATATCCCTTTGAAGCAAGATGCTGAGGAGGAGGAGGGTGAAGGGATTTGTAAGAACCAAAGCCAGGATTTGGACCCTAATATGTTGCCCCAAGTGTTTTAAGTTTGGGTATATTTACCCCTGAGTAAATTGTTAAGACTAGGTGGTTATCAAAAAGAGAGTGAAGTATTTTATACTTACCCCATGTACTCCAAGTCAGAAAAGATGAACGTTTTATTTATATCAAAACCACAGGCTATGATATCCTTTGCATTTTCTATTGTATAGCCATATGCTTGCTCAAGTGTTAGCTCTTTCCACAGGTATTTTTCATCATCAGTCATCTGGATAACCAGGGGAACATTGAATACATCCTGCAGCCACCTAAAAAATCCAGACCCCCAAATCATTACAATCTTTCTCTACCAAACAATTTCTTTACACAGAATCTTGTTCTTCAGTTGGGTCTGACTCTTTGTGACTTGAAGGACCCTAGCACATTAGGCTTTCCTGTCTTCCTCTAGTCTGTCCAAGCTCATGTTTTTTGATTCCACTACACTATCCATCTCATTCTCTGCCATCCCCTTCTCTTTTTACCTTCAATCTTTCCTAGAATCAGGGTCTTTTCCAATGAGTTCTGTCTTCTCACTTATGTAGCCAAAGTATTTAAACTTTAGCCATCAGTATTTTACTTTCCAATGAATATTCTGAATGAAAATATTAATATTGCTTTACCTATAAGTTATTATGCACTTCCCATGTGAGCTGTATAATCTTTACCTTAAGATCAATTACAAAGACATTTATTTCTTTAAAACAAGCCTGGGAAGATGTGAAGTGAAGAAAAGGGAATTGAAAAATGAAGACAGTGAGCTCATTATCACTAGATATCTGGCCTCAGACACTTAACATGTCCTGGCTGTGTGACCCTGGGCAAGTCACTTAACCCCAATTGCCTCAGCAAAAATAAATAAAAAAATAATACTGTCACATCTATGTCTATACATATACCACTGTCTGTCTATCTATTCATCCATCCATGGACATATTATCTGTGTCTTTCTATATCCATTCACATATATTGTTTGAACTTAATAATTAAAAATGCAATAAAAGATGTAATTTAATTTTTATTATGTAATAATAAATATAATAATTATGAAAAGAAGTATAATAGAGGCAATTTTTAAAACCTCTGGAAGATAGTACAACTTACTTTGTGAAAATAAATGGGATGAGATGGCCTACATGCATTGCTTCAGAAGAGGGCCCTCTGCCTGTATAAAGATAGAATGGCTTCTTATTTTCATATGCATCAAGAATGTTGTTCATGTCCCTAAGTGAGGAAAGAACAGAAAAAAGTGTGATTTTCTTGGAAAAATATGAAAGGAAGGCAACTAAACAAATTTGCATCTGAAAAGTGAAAAAAAAAAAAATCAAGCAAATAAATGAATGTCAGTTTCTAATTAAATTGCTTCCTTTCTAATTAATTCTTTAAAAAGAATGATTTAAGACACAGTTTTTAATCTTTCTAAAAACTGATACAATTGATATTCTTTAAAATCATCAATTCCTTATGTTTCCAAATCAGACTGAACACCTTCTTCATTTACAATTCAATCCAATGAATTTTTATTGTTCACCTAATGTGTTCTAGTTTATAGTTTAGTAGGGAGAAATAACACACACATATATAAATCACTATAATGCTTCAAAGATCTGGGATTGTGAGGGTGGGTATTTTCATTTATATAGGTTGAAATCTTTCTAACAGCTTTGCAGTTTTAAGGAACAGTTTTTAATTGGAAAACTACATCATAAAGTCAATTTGGTGATAACAAAAATTTAATACCATCTATAGCTAGGTGTGTGGTCTTTCTAGCTTGGGAGAATATAAAGATCTCATACTCTGGTAGTGGTCATTGAGAACCTTGGGTCCACTCCACACCATGAAGAGGCATCAGAATAGGCCTTTTGTAAAACAACACTATTGGGATTGTTGATTGGGATTATGAATCACAGGCACAAGTGAAGCCCTGAATGTGAGTTTAAATCAGAGGATAGGGAAAGAATCAGTTGATGAAGATTCTATCCTAGAAGGTCCCATGATGACTACATGTAGCATTAAGAGAGCGGTGGCTTGTCAGTTCAAATATTAATGTAGATATTGAGGTGAAAGGGCATTCTGGCTAGGTATCTGGATTAGTGAATACCAGATGGCTGGTTTTATCGGGCTAAACTAAGGTCACAGTTGTTGCCATTTCTATAGCCTTATTTCAAGGTGGTGGGAATGAGATATATCCAGGAATGATTCTATATATGGGATAAGATCTAACTTGAAAATTCCTGGTAGTGCAGGTCTTCTGATCTCTTTGGTGGGTTGGGACTTAAAACCTGAGAGATGTGCATGATGCTACAGTTTTTGGCTCTCTAGTGATTTGGTTCAATATTAAAAAAAAAAAAAAAAATTACATCATACTGATTATATAATGGTGAGATTATCTCTTCTTATCCAGGAATTTGGGGATTTTTAAGTGGAGCGTTGCCGATTCTACCACAGTGGCATGTTGGGTGAAAAGTTATCTTTAAATTAGTATCACCCAAGTCACAATAATCAAAATACTTCCTTTTTCCCACTGTGTTAGCTTCATGAAGTTTCTGTTCCCCCTTTCCCCCACATTTTTTATTCTAATTATTATAGGTAAGGTTAGGTATATGGGAAATTCTAAATATGGGCAATGACGTATTTTATGGACTTGTCCTTCTGCAGGAGAGAACAGAATGAAGAGGTACATGGGAAAATAAAATCTCACCGGTGAGAAAAGAAGATGCCTCTACGAAGGAAATGATGAGGTTTTTGTCCTATGACTTTCTCAATTCGATCTACCAGTGCTTTGTCAATCTTGCTGCTTCCGAACCGGACTGGGGGGAAAAAAGGCAGAAAAATGAGTAAAACTAATAGAAATACCCTCCATAGCTAACATTGTGCCTAAAAATTAAATTAAGCCATTTCAGTTTGACTTATGTTATATAAAAGGTACTGATGAAAGAAAAATTAAAAATAATACTATCCTTAGGGTAGTGGTACATGAAGGTAGAGGAGAACAAGCATTGAATATTGTAGTATGAGTAGGTCAGTTTTGTAGAAATGTAAATTGTATGAAAGAAATAATATAAGGCTAAGAAAGTAATATACAGGTTGGTAGACTCTATTTCATAAAGGTCAGGCCTAGGACCTACTTATTTTCTTCCCATAACCTGATTTCACCCAAACTTCCTGCCATCAGCAATGAACAAAAAGAGGACTCTGCCTATACGTAGTTTAGATCACTTTTTTCCAGCTTGCAAAAGGGGTGTTACCTTTTAGTAAATGGGTTGTGTCTAAAGAATAGAGATCAAATAAGTAAAAAATAAACTATGTATTAAAAATGATTTTGACTGAAATATGAAATCTATCTAGAGCAGTGATTATAAGCCGGTGAGTTGTGACTTCATATGTTACTGAATGTAGGAATAGAAAAATTATGGTTTATTATCGTTAAATGTTTGATTTGTATACCTATTTTATATAACTATATACTTGGGGTTACATAAAAATTTTCAGGTGAAAAGGAATTAATTGAAAGTGGAAAAGTTTAAGAAGCCCTGATCTAGAATATTTGTATATTTCTTATCTAGAATCCATCCATTCCAAGTTTGCTCCTTTCAGAATCTTAAGTGGTGGTGGTGGTGGTGGTGTTTTTTTGTTTTTTTTTTTTAAAGGATACTGCTGGTTGACTACAAGTATGCTATCAATACATGAGTAAGAACTCCTACCAGTAGTCTGTTTTCCTAACTGGAACTTCCAAAGAGATTGGAGTTACAGTATGGAGAATGACATTTGGAAAAAATATTGATTTTTTTTTTTTTAAATAATTAAAAACTATCCTGGGTTCTTACACTCCCTATCTGCAGATAGAGATAAAGAGTTTACAAAATTTGTATCCTCACAAAAACCTCTATGACAAACATAGCACATGTCATATTATCTTTAATTTTATAGATGAGATATTTAACATGTATAGGACTGTTTGCCATCTGGGGGAGGGGATAGAAGAAGGGAGGGATAAAGTCGTAACAGAAGTGAGTGCAATGGATAATGTTGTAAAGAAATTTTTTTCAAAATAAAAAAAATAGAATCAGAAGTAAGAAGGATTTACATTTTGAAAGAGTCTGTTCCCTCTTCTAAAAGAATAAAACTCTAGTAATAAGAATTTCGGGCAATAACGATCAATAGGGGGTAGATATTTAGCTATCTCTCAAAACTCTTCAAATTTATACCATATGGGTAGCTTAATATCCTGTCTTTATAATAAAGTTGTGTTTGTTGTTGTTCAATCAAAAAAAAAGTTTAGAGATGAGAAACCTGAGGCTTAAGGGAGGAATGACCTGGTCAAAGTAAAGATCATCAGTTGTTCCTGAGTGGTCCTTTTTCTGAAAAATAATTTCTTTTTAATTGTTCTCCAACTTTCTTGTGGAGTTCCAGAAAATGGCTTTAACTGTGTCTATGGATTACTCCCTTGCTTCCTTCCAATCTCATGAGGTAGATCTACTGAAGCCCTGTTTCCACAGGATGAGATACGCAGAGATTAGATGACACATCATTCTGCTTCAAAGAAATGAAGGAGAACTGCTGACATGGTACACTAAAAATAATTACCCTTTGTCCAGACTTAGGACTGTTCAGGTGAATTCACATAAATTTAGATTGCCTATTGTCTACCATTCATTTGGTACTTCAGACCTCTCAATACTTTGGGGACACAAGATACTTAATCAGCATGAAGCTTTCCTCTTCCAGAGAATGAACAGATGAATACCACACCTTCCACACCTAGATAAAAGCTTGGTAAATTGCTTAATTTAAAAAACAAAAAAATTCACCACATGTACCCAACCCTGGACTGAGGAGAACAAAGAACTGCTGTTTCTAGCTGGCATGATCTGTCTTGGAGCCTCTGCGTTAAGCAGGACCTGTGGAGGCTGCATCCCATCAATACAGAGCACCATGGCACAATGGGAAAGAAGACTCCACCTAGCTGAGTTCAAATCTGAACTTTGACACTTCCTAGCTGTGTGCCAATGGACTAAATCTTTCTCACGGTCAAGTTTCCTCTTAGGCAAGCTGGTGGGTCAGTTGGGAGTGCACTAAGCTCAGGAAGACCCTGGTTCAAATCTCACATCAGACACTTATTAGCTGGGTGATTTGGAGCTAATCATTTAACCTTTGTTTGCCTTAGTTTTCTAAACTACAAAATAAAAATCATAGTAACACCCATTTCCTAGGGATGCTGAGAGTAGCAAATGAAATAACATTAATAAAAAGCGCTAAGCATCATGCCCGCCACAACCTAGGTCCTATATAAATGCTTGCTTCTTTCCCTAGCAAAATGGAGATAACAGTTATACTAAATACTTCCAGGGCTGTGGTGAAGAAAATGCTTTGTAAATAAATGGAAATGTGCACTATTAATATTTTAGCCTTGGAAATAGGAACATCTCAATGCCTCTCTAAAGTAATAAAAGAAGTGGAAACTTGACATGGAATAACAAAAGGCAATTTGGCCCATTTCCTCAGTCTCCTTGACTACTAGAATTTGAAAATTATCTTTGTGAATTTGAAGCAATATTAGGAACTTAATTAAAAAAAAAAAAAACTTTTGTACTCTTGAAGTAGACAAAAAAAGGAAGGAGGATAGTAGGGACAGGAAGTAGGATGGGGCCACACAAAGCAGAATGGAGGGTACCTATGAGCTTGTCATAGTCGATGCCTTTGGCACTGCTGGTCTGTACAGTCCAGGGATCTACAAAATCCTCTTCTCCTTCAGTAGTCCCAGGTTCCCCACTCTCATCAGGTTTGGAGTTTGTGGGAGGAGAATCAGCATTATAATCCTGTCCTGTCACTTCTTTGTAGTTTACTTTTAGTGACAATAGTTGTTTTACAGCAGAATCAATTTCATCCTGAAAAAAAAGGAAATGGAAAAAACCAAAACCAAAACATTTTAATTGGCAATATGTTCTACATGAAGACTGCCTCTTTTAACATGAGTGGAAGTCAACTGGGGAATATCTTTTTATCTCCCCCAGCACCTAGAATAGAAATTAACACAATGTTCTCCATGATATTCTTCATAACCATCATTGATGCTATTTGAAGCCAAATATCCATAGCTGATAATAAACCTTTCCTCCTTGGACCTCCTATGCTACTTTGTTTAGATTTCTCTTATGAACTTACATTATTATTTTGTCTAATAATTATTTGTGCATGTGTCTTATCCTCTAACTATGAGCAATTTAAAGGCAAGCCCTGGATTTTATTTGTATTTCCTGTTTGCCTTAAAGGACCTAGTGATTGTTATTGTTGTTCAGTCATGTCTGACTCTTCATGATCTCATGAACAAGTTGGAGTTGAACTCAGATCTTCCTGATCCCAGGTCTAGTCCTCTATCTATTGTATTACATAACTGTCTTAGAAGTAGATGTTTATTTAACAGCTGAAATAGATTCAAGTCCAATCTAATAAGGAATACTAAAAAATGAGACTGTTTTTGTAAGTCTAACAAATGAAGGAAAACTCTCAGGAATTAGTATGATCAACATGGGCATTTAAATAAGAATTGTTTCAGGAGACTGTAAATGCTTGAACTTTGCTGAAACCATCTGTTTTACAAAGAAGAGCTAAAATCTATGCTGCAATATATTTTATCCAGTGTCATAATGATATGCGAACTATCATCGGGCCAAAAGAACCACACATTTTAAGATGTTTAGGGCAGTATTAATAATTTTGCAGACATTTCAAAACTGCTGACTACTAGGGAAATTCACAATCAATCTCCTTAATAGGGCTCCATTAATTTTTGTGTTGGATAAAACTAGCAGCATAAATTGTAATTTGTTTGCTGCTTCTGCTCCAAAATATCAGGTTTTCTTGACTATTTCATTTAAACTAATGTCAATGTACAGAGGCAGCTCTGTTAATTTTGAGAAAATAGGGAGAAAAGGAAAATTATCTTTTGTATCTCTTGCTTTAAAAAATATTAGTTGGCTATTAAGACTAAGTGATGAGAATCTCTGTTATGACAGCACTTTTAACTTGTATTGACATTATATGTACATTTGTCTTATCTCATCTACTAGATAGATTGTAAACTCATTGAAGATAAAGAGCAACCATTGAACAAGTGAACTCATCCACTTATTCTGTGAAATACTATTAGAAATGACTTATATCCTGGGATTTTTGAGTCTACATTCTATGTCCCCTGATGTTTGCTGGACTCATGGTTCACAGAACAAGCTTTGAACCCACCTGCTTTTCCTTATTCTTATCTCTAATCATTCTTCCCTCTCTATTTCTACCTACTAAATTCTGATTTTAAAGATCAATCTGCTCAATATCAGTTTTTTCCTGCTTCCCCAAGTGGATAACAACCTTCTTTCCTCTGACCTCACATAGAACTCTGCATCTCTCCTATGTACTAAAAAGGTGTTATTTTGAATTACACTGATTTACAAATGAATCACCTTTTCCTACTAAACTGTAAGATACATGAGGAAAGATCCATGTATTACTCCTGGTACCTAAATCAGTGTTCTACAAGTAGTATTAATAAAAGCTTGTTAAGCAAGATGATTTCAGAAACACCTGGAAAGATTTACATGAACTGAAGCAAAGTAAAGTGAACAGAACTAGAACATTGTATACAATAATAGCAATATTGCATGCTGATCATCTGTGAATGACTTAACTATTTTCAGCAATATAATGATGTAAAACAATGCTAAAGGACTTCTGATGAAAAATGCTATTTATCTTCTGAGAAAGAACTTATGGAATCTGAATACAGATTGAAGCACACTTTTTAAAAACATTCTTTGGTTTTTTTGTCTTTTTTTTTTTTTTTTTGCAAAATGGCAACAATGGTAATGTTTTGCATGACTATATAATTATCTAATTGCTATCTCAGGGAGGGGAGAGGGAATAGGGAGAGAATTTGGAACTCAAATATTTTTTCAAGTTACATAAAACAAATGCAAAAAATGTTTTAAATATAACTAGGGGAAAATAAAAACATTAAAAGTAACAAAACAAAAGCTCCTGACTCATATACATATTTCAATTACTGGATATAAATGGAACAACTAGAAAGAAACTAATAGTTTAATAGGCAAAGGATTCCAAAGTACCTTTGGTGCTTTTTCTGCTTTTAACGATCGGACAATTTCTCCTTGTGCTGTTATACTTTTGAATAGCTCCTGTGGAGTGGAAGGATAAGGTTTACCATTCAGAACATCGGCCATTTTCTACAGCTTAGAAGTGTGAAGCTGCAATGGTTCAGGATAATAGCTGATTGTACTCAATAGGTCAGAAGAATAAAACAGAGGCCTAGAAAAAAAAGAGAGAAGGCATAAAAGCTATTATTCACTGTTGTCAGCTTAATAACTGCATTTCAAATTTTTGGTCTATTCAGATATTAAAGCACATCAAATGCATAATATTAAAGTTGGAAGAAAGCTTTAAGGTTATCTAATCCAACTCCTTTATACCATGCTTCATCTCTGAAATGTGCAACCCATTGTCATAACTGTCTATTAAAGTTCCTTCCTTTCCAACTCATATAATACGTCTTCCAAGAAAACTCTAACACCCTACCCCCCTCTCTCCCAAAGGAATTTTTCCCTCCTCCAGTTTCTCACAGTATTTTGTTTTCCTGTATCTCTCATTTGCACTTAACCTCATACTTTCTTTTTTACCATAATTATCTTTGTACTTGGATCTCTTCTTTATTAGACTGTTAAGTCGCGTAAGGTCAAGTCTTGTGTTATACCTATCATTATATTTCTTATCACTATATAGGTGGCAGAATGGTACTGTTTAACATCAAAGGGCTATCAGGATTAATGGTGTGGCTTGGTGTGATGGTCAGTAAATGTAGATGCTTTTTCTCAAGGAGTTTGGTTGAGAAGGGGAGGAGAGATATAGAATGATAATTAGCAGGCAAGGTAAGAACAACTGAGATAGAATAGTAATGGGCCTGTTGTAGGCAGCAAGGAAGGAACCACTTGTTGGGAAGAGGCTGAAGACTAGATAGAGTGAGCATAATTGACAGGGAAATCTGCTGCAGAAAAACAAAGATCAAAGATGCATGTAGAAGAGGTTTGCCCAGGCAAGGAAAAAGGCCATCTGTTCATGAATGACAGTGGTGGAGGAAAAAGTAGTAGAGATATATTTGTAGCCGCAGGATTAAAAAGCTGGTCTGTTATTGAAAAAAAAAAAAATCCTAGGCCCTTTAAAAGTTATAATATCTTGGGTTTGCTCGAAACAACTACATAAGAAAATATATTCTTAAAAATGGAAGGTTTCAAAAATTACAAATCTGTGACACGGGAAAAATTCCAGAGGTATCTAAACTGTAGCATTTTTTATTTTTTCTGTATAATGAGAACAGAGCCTGCTAGTGTTTTTATCTATTAATCTCTTGATCAGTCAAAGAATGGTAGTAAGGAGTTCCAATATTTGTCTTCAAGCAAGGCGGAAAGTGGGTTAGATTAGACAATCTCTAAGGCTTCTTTCAAGTCTAAATCCCAAAAGAAATACTCGAGAAAAAAAAATCGGCAAATATTTTTTATTTAATTGTTTTGAGCATCTGCCATGACTCATACTCAAATGTTAAATTATATTAACAGAAATATGTAAGCCAACTAAAACCATCCAAAACATTTAGAAATGATTGTTCAAAAGTTATCCATTTAGTTTCCTAGGTTCATAAGATTCAGTTTACTTCAAGTTCACTTTTCCATAAAAGTAATTGAAAATATGGATGACTAGTCAACTAAGAGGGACAGAAGAGAATTTTACCCTAATTTGAGCCTAATAAGCTAGATACATGGAAATCATTGATAGACAATACCATGTAATGGGTTTTGAAAATTATATAATTTATTTATAAAAGCTAATAAAATTTGTACATCATTTTGGACATTTTTTTGGAAGGGTGGCAGGGAAGAAGTGCTACTCAAGTTTTCTGATTTGTAAAAATGAGGCTGGTGTACTTTGGCCTCTATAGGGTCCTTCCCAAGCCTATAAGTCTATTATTGAAATCAAATGGCCCATGCATATAAAAGACAACTGTTTTTAGTTGTACAAGTATCATATTTTGGAAGTCAAAGTAGGTTTTAACAATATAGAATTAAATTTAGTAACATCTCCTGTGAGATTTAAAAATTTTGCTAATGTGCATTGTCATAATAATAGTTATACATACTTGGACTCTAATTAAAAACCCTAGTTTTATTTTTTTTACTTTATTTTTTTTTTTAATTTAATAGCCTTTTATTTACAGGATATATACATGGGTAACTTTACAGCATTAACAATTGCCAAATCTGTTGTTCCAATTTTTCACCTCTTACCTCCCCCCACCCCCTCCCCTAGATGGCAGGATGACCAGTAGATGTTAAATATATTAAAATATAACTTAGATACACAATAATCATACATGACCAAAACATTATTTTGCTGTACAAAAAGAATGAGGCTCTGAATTATTGTACAATTAGCTTGTGAAGGAGATCAAAAATGCATGTGTGCATAAATATAGGGATTGGGAATTTAATGTAATGGAAAAACCCTAGTTTTAAATTGTATGAAAATCCAAATATTAATTTCCAAAAGAATATTCTGCATACTAGTTATTTTTCTAGATACAACAAATTAGTATGAAACTTTAGTAAATTTAAGCTTTCTACAGTCATACATGCTCAGTTTCAATTTCTTACGTTTCTGAAGTTACAAAACAACCATTTGGTGTCCTTTGCTAGCCAGCTGTAATATTCCCAGGCAGTTGGAGGTTTACAGGTGACAAAAGTTAAATTAATGGAGGTCTATATATAACTCTTATTATTAACTCTGCCTATTTTAATTTTGTACCTTTTAAAAATGTCTCTGTATATTTGTCATTATTTCCTTCTTAAATTTGAAAATGTAACTAAAAATCATGACATTCTTTATGGAAAATTAGCCATGACTAAAGGATGGACTTCTGGCTTCCCTCTGTTCCCTAGACTGAGGGTATGGTGTGATTGGAGGGATTTTCAGTAAGGCAACAGGAGAAAGCAGATTTATCCATTCCCAAAAGTCAATAAACAAAATTAAAATAATGGGCCAATTTCCAAACCCTTTCACAATAAAATTTTTGTCAAGAAAATTCCACAAGAGTTCTCAGTCCCTTTGAATTTCTTTTCTAACTCCAGTGCTGGTAAGGAAATTCAGCTGTCTGAAACCCAGTCCCTTCAGGGATCTATTCTCCTTTGTCCAAGAGCTGGGATCTTTCTGAGAAATTAACTTTCAGTTTCTCATAAGTCCTTTCTTTGGTTATAAAGAAAGAGTATGTGGGCATCTATTTTGAGTGCATGGGTAGCTGCCTAATTATTTTTCTTTCCCTTTTGTCTTAGAAATTCCCTGGAGTCATGGAGCGTGGTAAACCAGTTTTACAGACTGATTACCTAAGGCTAATTGTAAAGTGCTGGTGAGGGGAGCCTAGCCCAGGAGAAAAAAGCCAGAAAGGGTATTTTCACTTTCTCTTAACTGAGATAGGGAAAATAAGGCGATCAACTAATGCAATTACAAGTAAATAAGGTTTTTACTTGTTTTCACTTTTTCTTTCTTCTCTTCTTGTTTCTCAGTTTTCTTCTACTTAGTTCTCTTCCTTTTCTTCTGCCCTGATTATTTTCTTCTTGAGAATAAATAAATGCTTCCAATAGTCCTAAAGTAGTTTCTTGACCTCCTCCAAAGGATAGTTTAATATTGCTATCTAAAATAATATAGCTATAATACTCTTATCTGAATTAAAAATCCCCTTCCAGTGAAAGTTTTGATAGTCTTAAAAGCATAAGCTTTCACCTTAATCTCATCCCTCACCCCTCTTGCCTATATTATTGCAAATGTTTCTAAATGGTTTTCCTGAATTAAGCCTCTCCCTTCCCCAATTCCTCAGGAACACAGCTGCCAAACAGCTTTTTAGTTTTATGGAGAGGGCTACAGCAGGGAAGATGGCAGTGGTTCGAATTCAGAGCAGGGAGGGTTAAGTCAGAATTCTTTCACAATGACCTAAAGGCTAAATGTTGATCAAGTCACTTCCCAGTTCAAGAAGCTTCCAGTTTCCTCTTGCCTGGAGGCTAAAATATAAACTCTAGTTTGGGAATTAAAGCCCAGCACTAAATGACTCCAACCTACCTTTTCAGACTGATTACGAATTAGTTTCCTTTATACAAGCTACCTTTCAGCCAAACTTGCCTAGTAGTAGGAGACATGACATTCCATCTCCTGAGTCCTTGCCTTGGTGACTCCTCTGGGACCACAAATGCTGGCTCCTTTTTCCCACCTCCACCTTTTAGAATTCCTAGCTCTCATCAAGATTCAGTCCAAGTGACATCTTCCACAAGAAACACTTCCTGATTTCTCTCAGGAATATTTTGAATTCACTTGCTGTCTTCCTTCTAGTAACATGTAAGCTCTTGGAGTAGAGGCTCTGTATCTCTGATGCAATCTATGATCTCCCGCCCTGCTGATAAACCACCCCCAAATTAAAAACTACCTAATGCCGTAACGATCACTGGGTAGGGTTTGACACCAAATGATGGCAGGCACCAAAAGTTGGGGTTCGGTCATGTGAAGAATTCACGATGGCCATTCTTTTTGGCAAAAGGTAGATTTATTTAGGAAGAGGTCAAAGACAAAAATGGAGAGATACCACAGACACCGGGAATGATAAATATGAAATAGAGTTGGGAGAGCATCTGAAAGATAAATTCCTCAGTGCAACTCACAATTTCCCAGTAGAAAGGGAGCTCCCCTTGAAGTTGGGGCAAGCCTTTAGCTGGCAGGTTAAATCTTGAAGGGGACTCAGCACTCTAAAGGAGTGAGTTAGATGTAAGGAGAAGTGAGGTTGGGAAATACAGTGGAAGTTAGGGGTGATGCCACGTGGGATTGGGGAAGGAAAAGACATCACAAGGCAGAGTGCCGTGATGGGCTAACCCAAAGGAGGGCAGCAGCAAAGCCGGCCAAAAGTTGTTTAATAGGGAAAGTTTAGTCACAGGGTTTTGATACAACTTCCATTTCTTACTGGGTTACCTTTAGAGGGTAAGATAAGGAACTATACTATCTTCATTATCAGAGCTTTCTTACTGCTAGCCTAAGGGATTATTTTTTTTCATTAATTTTATCAATTCCTTTGCTAATCACACCTAATAATGACCTTATCGTCTCTAGTGCCTAGAAAAAAAAATACTATTTAAGAAAACAGGGAAATTGTTGAGTTGTGAATATATTAGTCTCCCTGTGGAATCAAAGGCAGTGCAGAGACTTTACAGAAGGGAGTGACAGACCTCTCCTTGCACAAAAAACCCCCCAAACACAAACCTGTCTTAATCAAGCAGCATTCCCCACTAACTTCCAGACTTTGTAGCATGGGGAAGTTTTTATAACATCAACCTAATAAAGAGCTTGTCTTTCACAAAGATAAATGGAGTCACAATTCCCTACTTCTTTTTATTACAGGTTACCATCAAGAAAAGAATATGGTGAGGCATCAAATCTTCCTAGTAGTGATGAAGATGGCTAACATTTCTAGACTTATGTTCCTGTACTGATGAGTTTTCTATAAGGCTTTAAGTTTTACAAAACTTTTATTGTCCCATTCCTGTCCTAGTGCAAGGATTATTATCTGCATTTTACATATGAACTCAGAGAAACTGAAGAAATCATAAAACTAGTTAAGCATAGAAGCCTGAGTCTTCTGCTGGGAAGACTATGCACCTTCTATTATCCCATATCAATTTAGCAAAAAGTAATTTTTCAACTAAAAGGAAGAGTTCTCTTTTCACATGGGTTTTTCTCCATGTCATAAAAATAAGCTTCAATTGGGAGGTAATGTAACAACACATTCATGCATGTAACAACACAATAGCATGGAAAGATAATACTGCAAAATTTTCCTTATTAAAGAGGCAGAATCAGGGAAAAAAAATAGAGAATTTGGATTTCTCACTCAAAATATTTAGACATTTATAGAATTTCAAGATCACATTCAACCCCAAGATACAAATATCCACAATATTCCTGGCAAGTTTTTCATTACAGATCTGTTTTCCCTTTAATTGTTAGGTGGAGTTTTCCTTCCATTGGGCTGAAATATAGCTTCCTAAAACTTCTACCCTTTCCAACACTTAAAAAACAACAACTGATCAGTGCAATGCCTGACCATGATTCCAGATCAATGATGAAGCATCTAGTCTCTCTTGACAGAGATTATGGACTCAGATGCAGAATGAGATATATCTTTTTAGATATATCCAGTGCAGGAACTGATTTTGCTTTACTATGCACATTCGATACAAAGTTGTTTCCTTTCTTTTCGTGGAATGGTGAGAAATTAAATTAATTTTTGTTAATTGAAATAAATAAAATTCAATTTAAAAAATGATTCCTTCCCCAAGTTCTGCTCACTCAGACCACACAGAACACTTCCCCCTCCAGTCCAAAATCTTAGAAACAAAGACACTATATAATGATTCACAGTAATGTTATAATTTCTGAATTTTCCTTATTGATGAGTTATTTGAAGGTGCAAAAAGCTGACATGCTCCAATTCCTGACTATTCCCCTCAACATATTCTACCTTCAAGTTCTCTTATATTTTGATAAAAGGTAATTATATACAATAAGAAAAGCTAAAATTAAGGATGTTAATACAGACCCCAGCAGAAGAGAAGATTCTTCACACACAGGTTTCAGCAAGAGATGTTCTACAAATCCCTTCCTTGTTCTTATTTAAACTTTCTCCTGAACCCCGCCTTCTTTCTACTTGGGTCAGAAGTAGGTTCCTGGAAACTACTCCATTGCTGAGAATACTTAACAAAACCGAAAGCAATCAGCTGCCCTTCCTGCCCACAATCTAATCTAGCATGGCTGATGAAATAGGGTGATTACATTTCTTAGAGGATTGGCTCATGCAATTCCAAGATTTAGCATTTTATAATCTCGTAACTTCTCTTAGTTTTCTTATACATAAAATGGGGATAATAATGTTATCTATCTGCATAAAGTAGATAAATGGGTAAAGTTCTTTATAAAACCTTAAAGTATTACTGAAATGCAATCCTTATCCTAAATCTTATACTTTTCTTCCAGTTTTCACCACCAGTGTCTTATGTATGTACGATGGAAAGAGAGATAGAAAGGGAGGGAAGCATTAGGAATTATAGAACATCAAGGTTACAAAGAACCTTACAAGTTATCTAGTCTCACCTATACCTGAATATTTCTTTCTTCCTCTTCATTTTCTGTCTTCAAATGCCTTCTGTCACTCCTTTTATCTCACATGAAGAGATGGACTCCTTCTTGCTAAGGATAACCCCCTCTCCCTGCACATGCAATCTCTGGCCATCCTATTTCTTTCAGCCGATTGTCCTTTCTTTCATAGCTACTCAATCTCTCCCTCTCTACTGGCTCTTTTTTTCCCCCCTGGGAGTGAGGAGAACCCATCACTTGATGATTTCACCCCCATTTCTGTTCTTATCTCTTCTGCCCATTTATGGCTAAACTCTTGGAGAAGGTGTCTCAACTTACTCTTCTCTCTCAACTCCTTTCAGTCTGCCTTTTGATCTCACCATTACACCAAAATTACTTTCTCTAAAGTTACCAATGGTTGCCACATCCAATGGTCTTTTTCCAATCTTCTGTGACCTCTCTGCAGCTTCTGACACTGTTGATCACTCTTCTCCTTCATACTTTCTTCACTCTTGGTTTTCAGGACACTACTTTCTTCTGGTTCTCCTCTTACCTGTCAGACAGCTCTTCTCAGTCTCTGCAGGATTCCTCTCCAGATCACACCCTCTGACTAAAGGTTTTTCTCAGCGTTCTGTCTAGGACCTTCTTTTCTTCTCCCTTGACACTATGTCACTTGATGACTTTATCAGCTCCCATGGAGTTAATTATTATTTCTAAAGTGATGAAGCTCGAACCTACCTATCTGGTGCTAACTTCTAATCTCCAACTGCCTTTCAGATATTTTGAACTAAATGTCTTGTAGTCATCTCAACTCATCATTTCTAAAACTGAAATTATCTTTTCCTCTAAACCCTCTGTACCTCTTCCCCTCCTAAATTCCCTACTTTCTTTCTTCCACTGGATGTAACAACACCCTCTCAGTCAGCCTGGCTCACCATCTAGATTTCTTCTGTTCTCATCTTTTATCCTTCCTGCTCCTATTCCCCATATCCAAGCTGTTGCTAAGGCCTACCATTCACCTTCACAATAACTTTCAAATATTCTATTTCTTTTCTCCAACACTGCCATCACTCTAGTGCAGGTCCTTATCACCTCATCCCTGGAGTCAGCCTGCTGCCTCCCTCAAGTCTCTTCCCACTCCAATCCATCTTCCAATCACTTGCCAAAGTCAGTCCTAAAGCAGAGGTCTGACCATGTCAGCTTCCTACTCCATAAACTCTAGTAGCTCCCTGTCACTTCTAAGACTAAATACAAAATCCTTGGTATTCAAAGTCCTTTAGAGAACTCCCTCCTCAGTGTCCTCTCTTGTCCCAACTTCTGTCCTGTCTTATAGCTTCCACTTTTCCACATATTCTTAGATCTGGGAACACTGGCCTATAGGTTGTTCCACAAACTGGACACCCCAGCTCTCTGTTCCAGACAGTTCTTTTGGCTGTATCCCTGCCTGGACTGCTCTTCCTCCTCATCTCCACCTCTTAGTTTGCTTCAAGTCCTAGTTAAAATCACACTTTCTACAGGAAGCTTTCTTAATCTCTCTTAATAATTCTACCTTGTCTCTGTTAATTATTTCTAATTTATTATGTGTATAGCTTATTTGTACACAGTTGTTTACACAGTTTCCCCCATTAAATCTATGGACTCCTTGAGAGCAGGCCTCTCTTTGTATCCCCAGTGCCTAGGACAATGCCTGGCACATAACAGGTACTTATTCCCTGACACGAAGGACCCCAATAATTGGGTTAACAACTTTCCTTTTCCCTCAACCCTGCTGTCTGTCAAGATATTAGGAGACATCCTGTTTTCCAGAGCTAAGGTCCAGCAAACAAACTGAGCCCTGAGTTTAGCATAACAACTCTTTGTACTTAATCTCTGGATGAACATTGCTACAACTAAATCACAGAACTGATGGTGCCTGAGTCCAGGCAAGCACCAACAGGCTCACATGAAGCCCTGCTGTACACAGACTTAGTTACTAAATAACCCTGCCTTATTGTTGCTGTTGTGCCTCGACATTGTTGCTACACCTACACAGTTTGACAAATATATAAAATCAAGCTTTATCATCAAACATGAATGACACCTTCAGTTCACCTTAGCTGTCCATAGGGATGGGTATAACCTTGTGCTCCCTCCATGATCTAGAACCCTGAAATTCTTCTCTTCAGTTAGAAACTACATTTTCATTTCTCTCTTACTTCTAACCCCCATTTTCTAAGACCTTATTCATGCCACAACTCCCTTTCCTAAGTCTTTATTACCCCTACGTTGCTTTCATTATTATCTTGATCTTATGACTATACAGTTCAAATAAACACACTATTTTCTGAATCCTTGCTTCCTTGTCCTACTGGTAGTCCCATCTTGTCTAATCTTAACCCATTACTTTGAAAAACTGACTTGCTTGTCTGTACTGTTTCAGTTTCTGTACTCATTTACTCATTAACAGAAACAAATAAATAAAAATATTGTTTGAATGGTCTTCTATTTCCCTCTCTTCCTTCCTCCACCTTTCTCAGCATTTTCCCCCTTCCTCCTATTAACTGGAGAACCAAAAAAGCCCTTGTCACAAGCATAGTCAAAAATGAATCTAAGTAATAGCTATGTTCAATACATATTTCTTTCTTTACCTTGTTTTCAGTATGTCAGGATGCAGGTTACATGCTTTATCAAATTTTCTGGAGATATAATTTGGACATTAGTTTATCAAATTTCTTAAATCTTTCAAAGTTGTTTTTCTTTACCACATAACAACGCCCTTGTATAAACTGTTCTGGTTCTGCTCACTTCACTCTTAATCATTCATCCTAGTTATGGTTCTCTGAAATAATCTCTTTTATAATATCTTATAGAAGAATGCTTCATTATATTCATCAGGCACATTTTATGCAGACATTTCCTAACTGTCCAAAAGTCACTCCAAGATACTCTCTTGGATTCTAGACTCCCCTCCCCACCCCTTTTTGTCCCTTCTTGAGAATCAGGAATTTTTTTGCTTGTGATAATTCTCTCTCTGGAATACATCTCTTTCTTAACCCCCTCCCCGTTCCCTAATCTTGTTCGTTTTCCCATTGAGTTTATTATAGTTCTATACCAAACTGAATTCATTTCAGAGAATCAATTGCTGTCCACTCCTTCCATGTTTACATATTCTCAGTTACAAAAAATAGCTTTACTTACTCTTTTCTACATTAGTATATTCTTCCTTCTACCCAGGACACTTTCTGTATCCTCTGTTGAAATTATCAGAATAGAATCAATCTGTATCTTAAGACTTTTGTTTTTTTTTTTCAATGATCCTTGAAGACATTAAAGTTCTGAAGAGATGAACTAGGTGGCCCCTCTAATGCAGAGTGTAGGATTTGAAGATAGGAAAACTTGAGTTCAAATATAATCTCAGATATCTACTAGTTCTGTGACACAGAGCAAACCACTTAACCTCTGATTGCCTCAGTTTCCTCACCACTAAAATGAGGATAATACTAGCATTTTATCAGAGTTGTTATCAGGAATAAATGTGGTAACAGCTATAAAATATTTTGTTGACCATAAAGTGCTGTATAAGTGTTAGTTGTTATTATATACTAATTTCTTTCTGGAACTACATTAGTATATAGCTCTTTCCACCTGCTCAAAGAGAAATGTATTTGTCCCTCTTTTGGTTTCTCTAGACTCTCGTGAATATATTTTAAATTTAGTAATTAATGGAGCATCCTGAAGGGATGTCTAGAAGTGGTTGTTAGTGTAGGCTTGGAGTTCAGGAGACTTAGACTGGAGATACAGATTTGAAGGTCATCTGCATAAAGATAATAATTGACTCTTGTACTCATTCTACCTGACAAGCTAATCTCCTATAAAGATCTCCAAATTGATGTAAGATCATAGATGTGGAGTTGGAAGGGATTTTACAAGAGGATTAGTAGAAAGCTAATTAGTAGAAATTAGAATTAGAAATAGAAATTAAGAGTAGAATTAGTAGAAAGCTAGGTGGTACAGTGGTTAGAGAACAACCAGTCAGGAAGACTTGAGTTCAAATGTGGCCTCAGATACTTAACATTTCCTAGCTGGGCAAATCACTTAACCCCAATTGCCTCAGGGGGAAAAAGAGCAAAATAAAGATAATAAAATCTACTCTGGATTTGATATATCTCTAAAAGGCAGATTAGCATACAATCCAACTCCCTTAATTTATAGATGAGGAAACCAAAAAACTAAAAGGTATGATAAATTTTCTGAAAAATTCCCCAGATAGTAAATGTTAAAGACAGGATTTGAATCCAGATCCTTGACTCCAGGGCTAATGTTCTTTCCACTGTGCCACCCTGCTGCCAGAACCAGCTACCTCTTAGTTCTGTGACTTTGCTAAGGATGTATTTTTGCCTGGAATACATTCCCTCCTGCTTCCATCTCTGAGAACACTGGGTTTTCTTCAAGGCTCAGTTCAGGTAGCACCTTGTATGTGTTTAATCAGGTATTCCTGATTAAACATGGTGGTATTTGTTCTTTCTGGAAGTTACTTAGCATCTCCTCTAGAATGCAAGTGCCTTAAGGTCAGGGTCAACTTCACAGCATCTTGTTCAGTAGGATTTAATCAACGACTGAATTGTTGAGCTTAATTGAAAAGGAATCTTCAATATTCCTTAAAATAGTTCTCATTGGAAAATCTGCCAGTCATAAGATGTTGGAATCCTAGTGTCAACTCAACTTGAAACAAGGTGAAAACTCAAGGGTGATGTCAGAATCCTGGTGTTAACTATTTTGGAAGGTGCAATGAATCTCTTGCCTTGAAGATAGGGCTTGTGGGTTCCAAGAGCTCTCTCCGACTCTCTCGAGCTCCCAAGAAAAACTCTAACTCCTCAAGTAACTAACTCTCGAGTAACTAACCCCAAGCTTCAAGAGCTCCCTGAATATATGTGATCTCCCAAAGGTTAGCTCCGCCTTCTGGAGGGAGAGGGATTCTGGGTTATCTCCCAGAGTGCTCTCTGGCCCTAAGGGAGGTGTGAATTCGGTGTTTCTTTCTAAACCCTGAACTCTCCCAAACGTGTGAACTCCATTGAGTACTTAGATACTTATGAGCTCTCTAAAGGTATGAACACAAGCATTGTTTCCATCAGTATTAGCAACTTATCACCTTGTAAGGATTGGCTCTAAGGTGTGAACCAATAAGCACTGTATCAATTCTATTGAGTTAACATCAGGATTCTGACATCACCCTTGAGTTTTCACCTTGTTTCAAGTTGAGTTGACACTTAGGATTCCAACAATAAGGAACTTATTACTAAGGTGATTAATTCCCTTCTTAGCTAGTTCTATGTGTTAGAAAGTTTTCTATCATAAAGGAGAAGAGACTAAACATTTATATAGCACCTATTATGTATCAGGCAGTGTAACAAATTGCAAATATCTTATTTGATTTTCATCATAATCCTACAAAGTGTTATTTATCATCTCTTATTTTTACAACTGAAGACAGTGCCTGATTCAGAGTCGCACAGCTAGTCTGAGGCTCGATTTGAAATCAGTTCTTGATTCTGGCCCTGCCAGACCTAATACTCTACCCATTGGGTCACCTATCAGTCACATTTCTCTAGTTCCATACAAGGGTGCCAGACTCACCATGAGAGTTAAGTAAATTACTTGTTGTTGTAAAGGTGATAATGGTCAAAGGGAAAGTGATGATGAAGATCCAGGGACTAGGGAGAAACAGACATGGAAGACAATAGATGAAGTTCCAGGGTATGATGAGAGAGCATGATAAACTTCCAGGACCTAAAGAGAAAAAGAAAGAGAAAGAGGAAAAAAAAAACAAACGTAGGTGGGGTGAATGGAAGGTCACAAAATCAAGAGTTGGAAGGGCCTTTGATACTGTTATACTGTTATAAAATTCCAGACTGATCAGAAGAAAATGATTATTATAAAATTCTTGGACTAATATGGAGAAAAAAATAACAATGATAATGATGATAATTGAGGACAATAATTAACATTTATATTTAGTTTGTATATCACTTTATGGGTGAGGAAGGAGCTATTATTACTTCCATTAAATCCAAATAAAGAAACAGATACAGAAAGATGAAGGGGACTTGTTTAGGGTCAGGCAAAGAAGCCGTAGGCACTCTGCTAAGTCCTAGTATCTGAGATAAGACTCCAATGCCGACTCCATTATTATATACCAATTTCTTTCTGTAACTACATCAGTATACAGCTCTTTCCAACTGCTCAAAGAGAAATGTCCGCTCTCCATGGCCCTACCCATCACCGCAGGAATGATGACAGTGGAAACATTTGGCTTGGGCAAGCAGAGAAGGAGGAGATCGAAAAGGTGGGGGAAGGGGAAAGGAATGACATAAGCTAACGGGGCCCGGATGGTTACCGATCTAGAGCTAAAAAAGAGCACGAGGTGCAACACCCTACATTTTGTAGTTGAGGAAATGGAAACCTGAAAAAGTAAAGTGACTCATGCAGGGACGCAAGTGACAAAGGCAATACTTGAACGCAGGTCCTCCGATCCCAGACAAGTGCTCTTTCTACTGCATCGCGCTCCCAGATGATGAAATTCAAGGGCTGGGATGCAGGCATGGAGGAGGAATCCTACCGGCTGTCATCTCAACAGCGCCTTTCATCTATCGCCCCACCGGATGAGGGAGAAGCTGCAGCAGCAAGAGGAGGGACAGGAGGCGACAGTGGGGAGAGCGCGAGGCCGGGGGTGTCGGAGGAAGAGGAGGGGGGGCTCCGGGCTCCCCGAGGGGTAGGGGGGGGCTACGGCTGGAGGGTCCCCTTCCGTCCCTCCCCCGGGGCCCTGGCGGCGCCGGCTAGTGCGGGAACCCCGGCGGCAGCCGGCCCTTTACCCAGGCCGGGCCTCCCCGTGCCCTCCCGCCACGACTCACTCAGCCTTTTCTGGCTCGTGCTCCCAGCGCTGCAACAGCTGTCGCCCGCCTCACAGGCAGCGGAGGCCGGGCGTGCACCGGCAGCCGGGCGTGCAGCGGCACAGAGGTCCGTCCAGAAACAGTTTCCGGGGCTGCTCGGCCGGGGATTGGCTTGGCACGGGGGGGGGGCGGGGCTTACAGAGGGCGGTTCCGTGGCCTCGGGAAGGCTCCTGTCATCTCCCATCCACCATCTGCTCCTACCTGGCTAGGCGGCACCCTCGTGGAGTGACGGAACGGGACTTTCCAGAGTAAGGGTGGTACCCGGATCTCGAGGTTCCGGATACGGCACTTCCGGGCGAGTGGAGATCCGGCTCCGGGCCTTGGGGCTGAGGCTGGGGGCTAAGGTGAGGGTGAGAGAGAGAGAGAGGGGGTGGCAGCGCCGTCATTGGGTCCCTTTCCCACCAGCCTCTTGTCCGTCGGACTCCCTTCTAGTCCCCGTTTCTCCCGCTTCCCCTCGGCCCAGTTCCTCTTACCAGTTAGCTCCCGCTCCCAGGACTCCAGCCTTTTTCCTTTCCTCTTTTCTCTGTTCTGTGGCCTCACCAACGTGGGGAGCGCAGTTCAAATCCTCCCTCAGACTCCGAGAGCTGCGTGATCCTGCACAAGTCACGGAGCCTCTGCCGGCCTCAGTTTTCTCATCTGTAAAATAGGTGGGGATAGATAGCCCTGGGTTATGGCGAAGGGCAAATGAAACAAATATGATTGTAAAATCCTTTGCAAACTTTTTTCCATACCTAGATTTCTTATTCTCCTCTCTTTCCTTTTCCTCCATTTACATTTCCCGCTCTTCTGATTCCCTCTTTATTTCTTTCATTTTCAATGTTCCTTCTTTTTCCTTGCTTCTTTTGTCCACTTCTTGTCCTTTTGACATTTACCCCATTCTCCTTCTTCCCTGCTTTCCTCCCCCTTACCAGTCCACTTCATGTATAAATAAGATACAAGCAGTGGTTACTGGGCTTAGCCACTTAACAACTAAATGACCTTAGCCAATCATGCCCCCTCTCTGAGTCTAATTCTTCATAAATAAAGTGGGGGTAATAATAGTTACAGGTCTTTTTCGGTCTCCTTTGCTAGTTTATCCTCCACACTTTGCACCTTATTTTTGATTGTGGCCTGGGCCTTCTTTTCTCTGCTTGCTATATCTCCTGCCCTAACCTGCTTCATCACAAATGTTATTTATTACTATGCTGACTGTATATCCAGTCTTAGTCTGTCTCCTAACCTTGAGTTCCATAGCACCAGCTGCTTATTGAATGCCTCTCATCTCAGCAAACTATGGCCTGAGAACCAAATCTAGAAAAATGTAAAAACTATTTTTAGCTCTTGGTTAACGAAAAGCCAGGCTGGCAATTTGACCCATGGGCCTTAATTTGCTGACTTCTGTTTTAGAGACAGTTCAAATTAAATGTCCAAAACAATCTTCCTTACCCACGACCTGTCACCATCTGTCCTCCTAGCCTTCTCTTTACCTAATTTTATTTTTTCTGGCAAGAATACTTGCAATTACTACCAGTCTTCAAGTGTTCCAGTTTTGTAGTCTACAGTTTCATCTACTCCTGTCACCCTCTTATCCAATCTATTCCTAAATTTTGCCGTTCTATTTTAACAATATCTCTCAGGTCTTCATCACTTTTATCCTGAACTGTTACAATGACTTCCTAATCATACTCCTTACTTCATCATCCCAGTCCAATTCATTGTTGCACACACTTATTAAAGTGATTGTCTATAAGTGCAAAAGTGATCGAGTTACTCCCTAGTACCATAAATTTGAATGCCTTCATATTGTCTCCAGTATAAGCTCTGTTTGTCTTTCAAATCCCTTTACAGCTTCTCTACAATTTATCTTTCAGACTTCCATTTACATTATTCACCTTTTCATACTCTTTATCAACTGGCTCACTAGCCTTCCTGTTTCTCATGGCATTCACTTCATCTCACTTCTCTTCTATTTCCTGTCCCCACTACTTGGAAAGTATTCCTTCTGTGCCACCTTATCAGGTCCTTCCTTCAAAATACTGCTCAAGACTTTCTTCTCTTGATTAACTGCTAGTGTTTTCTCTTTAGTTACTTTGTATTTATTCTGTATACATGTATATCATAATGATGTTTTACCAATGGAATGAAAATTTGAGAGCAGTGTTTATTTCACTTTTTATATATGTATCTTCAGTGTGTACCACAATGCCTGGCATATAGTAGGTGCTTAATAAATACTTATTAATTGATTATGTACTTGCTTTGGCCCCAGTATGGACATTGTCAGTGGAAGATCATTCTCGTTCAGAGAAGCTCATCTTCAGATTATCTGCAGGGTGATACATTTTTTATCCATAGCAATTCTCCAAGAGGGACTGCCCACTATTAAGGTGATAGATTATTGAAATCCAAATAAATAAATAAATGTCTCATACAAAGTTGTAGTTAGGAAAACATTGTGATGTGTGATGTAGATATGAGTTATTATTCTAGTTAAACTATGTGTGTCTCAGACAGTAAACTCCTGAAACTCAGGGATCTTGTATGTTCTTTTAAAGCCACATATATAAGTAGGTGAGGGATTATTTTTTAAGTTGGTTTGATAAGAATTGCTGGGGAGATGTTTTATAGAGTGAGATCCATACTTTTTTTTTTTTTTTTTAAAGGAACATTACTCTCCCATGAATTGCCATATTGCAGCCAAACTGGCTGGCCTTCTTGCTGTGCCTTATACATGATAATTCTGTCTGTGCCTTTGCATAGGCTGTCTCCCAAGCCTGGAAAGCCCTCTGTCCCCTTAGTCTTTCAAGTGCTACTTCCTACATAAGACCTTAATGATCCCCCTCAATAACTATTGCCTCTCCTCTTTCCTGAAATTATCTCATATTTACTTTGTATATGTCTTATATCTAATTATTTGTACATATTGTTTCCTGTAATAGAAGGCAAGCTCTCTGAAGACATGGGTTGTTTTGTTTCTGTCCTTTGTGTGTCTCAAGTGCCTAATGCAGCACCAAAGACATAATTTGTGCTCCATAAATGTTGATTAACTAAAGAGGACAGGAGAGACTCATTACTAGTTAGCCACCAGCTGGTGATTTTTTTTTTTTTTTTGTCCTCAGGAGTTCACAAAGACCATCTCCCAAGACATGTAGGGGTTGGGAAACTTTGGAGGAAGAACACAAATCACTGAAATCATGGATTCTCAAATACTGAAATAAGTAATTAATTACAGTGACTTCCTAATATTAATCCATCTATGCCTTTGTATTAGAGTGTAAACCCTTGGGGTCAGAGATTATGGCTTATCCAAACTTTGTATCTTGCCTAACATCATGCTTTTCATGCAGTGATTAATAAATATTTGTTGTAGTTAAATTGACATAACCTCTCCGTATATGTCTCATAACATTTTGCTTGGACCACCCCTTTTATACTTGTATTCTCATTTTTGCTATACTTTTTTTATATACTTGTTTTATTTTCTTTACTAGATTCTGAATTCCGTGAGGCCAAAGATTGTGTCTTATTTTATCAGTATATTCCCAATTTACCAGAGGGTAAAAATACCCTCTGGTCTATATTGGAGGCACTTAATAAATATTGACTTGCTTTGAATTTACTCAGATAATACTGATATGGCAAAATATTTAGAAGATTAGCAGACAATTGAGTAATATGCACCAAATAAGACATATTTACATTGAAAGTAAGCTATGGGTAATGGAAATTGTTAAGGATTGATGGGTGGCCTATTATGGAAATTTTTATATGGGAATGTTTTGGAAGCTGTCACTTTTGTGAATCAATAAAGGAAAAATCAATGGAGGAATTAGTATTTGGGGGAGGTGTTAGAATAAAGGACCCAAAACTGATAAAGAGTGCATTCAGCTAATATTTATTAGGCTGTTTTTATGTACAGAATACTGTGCTATGTACTAGGAGAGATACACATTTTAGATAAGATTTATTCCCTGTTCTCAAGGAGCTTAGAAACTAGTAAGAGGATCAAACTTAATCAGATCTGGTCTCATCAGTGTTAGTATTTTCTATATTAGTGTAAACTGGAATTCACCCATGTCTTTTTATCTTATGAAAATTCTTGTTCATATGTTTCTTTTTTGAACTTGACTTTTTTTTTTCTATATACTCTCATAGATCTACAGAGGAACTCCTTGTGTGCTGTTGGCCTTTTCAGTCTTAGGCGCTACATTGTATAATTGTGTGTGTGTGTGTGTGTGTGTGTGTATACATATAATCATATAACTTTTCTTATTTCTTCTTATTAGCCACCTGACCCACTCCCTTTCATATCATACATTTCCTGAGTGCCAAGTATCCTTTTTGCTACTTCTTATCATGAGAACTATATTGTGGCCTTGGTGTATCCATCATGGCTCATTATGATTCCATTCTCTGATTTCTTTTCTATTGTTCTACCACTATCATTACAGGGGGGAAGAGGGCTGCACAATTCTGAGGGCCATTTATATTTTTCTTTACTGCATAGTTTGTCATGGTCAAATAATTTGTCACATCACCGGTAAGTCTCTCTGTGTTTGGATAAGTTGGTCTTCAGAAAGTGAACTAAAAGCCTTTCCACTTTGGCAGAACCTTCTCCCATTAATGTAGCCTCAGTTTGAGAAAGAGAATAATTTTCACTCTATGATGAGGCATCTGAGTAAGACTTTATAGAGAATCTGACCCAGTTTACTAAAATACAAGGAGCAGCTAGGTGGCTCAGTGAATAAAACTCTGGGGCCAGAATCAGGAAGACCTAAATTCAAATTTGGCCTTAGACACTTACTAGCTTTGTGACCCTGAGGAAAGTACCTAAAAATATCTGAGGAAAAATACTTCTTTGCCTTTATCCACTGGAGAACAAAATGACAAACAACTCCAGTATCTTTGTCATGAAAACCCCGTACAAGTGTGGTCCACAGGATCAAGAAGAATCGGACATAGCTGAACAACCATAAAAATATTAGAGGCATTACCAAAGTAATAAGGATGTATCATTTGATCCAGGTTTTAAAACATGATAAGAATTGCAGTAGGCAGAAATGAAATGTAAGGCATTATAAACTTAGGGAATATGATGAGCAAAGCCACAGAAGTGAGAAAGTACTGGATGAGTATGAGGAATGTAGAGGAGCATATAGAGAGCTCTTAATAAAAGTTTTTTGGCAAGAGTCACTCAAGAGTGACTTGAATAGGTTGAAGACAGATCTAATAGTTTGTGGAATGGGTTGAAGAGAAAATATTAGGAGTTCACTACAATAGTCTAGGCAGATGATAATGAAAGCCTATATTAGGGAAGTGCTATAGAGAATAGAGAGGAAGGGATGAATCCCAAAGATATTCTAAAGGTCTCATTCATAAAATGTAGTAATTGTATGTAAGAATTAAGGAAGAAGGGAGATTTAAAGGTAATACCAATGTTTTGTAAATGGGAGAGAGCATATCTTAGAAATAGTAAAGTAAGAAGGAAGATCGGGTTAAGGAGATAGTAATCATCAAAAAACTAACAAGCTGAGTTTCATGTCCTAGTGGAATATCTAGGTGCAGATGTTCTCTGAGTAAATAGAAATATAAATCTGTAGCTCTGAAAAGAGGTAGGACCAGAGATATAATACGGAAATTCTCTGTATGAGTTATGGTTGACCCTGATGGAGTAAATGAGATGGGCAAACAAAAGATGGTGAAGGACATGATCTTGGGCTGCACATATATTCAGTAGACAAGCAGGGAAGCTGAAGAAGGAAAATGAAGCTTCAGATACAGGCCATAGAAGCTAAGGAAGATGATGTTAGAAAAAAAAAGGGAAAAAAGGCTGTTGAACTTTAATTAGGAGGGCAATGAGTAGCTTCAGTAGAGTAGCAGGTCTAGAAGTTAGATTGTAAAGGATGAGGAGACAATGTCAATATCTTTGAAGTATGGGATTATTAATTCAAGTGGTTTAGAAGGGAAGGAGGGAGAAGATGGTAGTAGCTCCATGAAGGGGCTAAGGGAGCACTTTTGGATCCAGACAAAGACATTTCTAATCTTTTGGAGACTGGAGTTACCCAAGCATGCTTGTAGGTATGTGGGAAATAATCATTAGAAAAGGAGAGATGTAGGAAAGAGGAGGAATGCTGGAATTTGGTCTTAGGATGATTAGAGGAGATGAGTTCAAAGTCACAGAAAGAGGAATTAGGTTTAGGAAGGCTGACTTTTTCCTCCAAGATAAAAAGTTACCTCTGTGTATTGAGTAGAAGAAA
The DNA here is from genome assembly GCF_902635505.1 of Sarcophilus harrisii. Taxonomy (NCBI): domain Eukaryota; kingdom Metazoa; phylum Chordata; class Mammalia; order Dasyuromorphia; family Dasyuridae; genus Sarcophilus; species Sarcophilus harrisii. The sequence continues at coordinate 360,805,806 of NC_045427.1, read as the reverse complement.
GCAGTTGAGAGAATTTCTGTTGGACAGTGTCTATTTCAGTAAAGTTAGAGACAGTTTATTTGCATTAAATATTGTTGGAGGCTTGAGAAGAAAAGGTATGGAAGTCATTGTAGAGAATGAAATAAGGGTGTCAGAAAAATGTAAAGTAGGATTGTCTAATAGCAGTGAAATATAAAATAGGATTGCCTAATAGCAGTGAATCCCCATTATAAGTTCATAGTGGATGAAATCATTTTAATTTTTATACTTTCTGTACTAAAGTTGAATAGTAGTTGATCAGGAACTGTGGAAGGTGGCTAATAGAGTGAGAAGGCAATACAAGTCAAGACTGGACATGGAGACAAAGCTGGGGTTGGGAAGATAAGACTAGGGGAATTAGAAAGGATAAAAAGATGGAGAAGTTACAAAGTGTGAAAAACATGGAAGGAGATATGGGGATAGAAAGGTATAATAAGAAATTGGGATTTATAATTCAGTTTTACACAAGGTTTTGCAGAGGTGAAATAGTTTACTTCTTTAAGATAGGGAGGCTTAGAATGTGACCATGTTGGTGTGTGACCAGAGTTGGAGGAGGAGCAGCCATGATATAGTGAAAGGGGTACTTCATTTAGAGTCAGAAGACCTGAGTTAAATCCTCTTTTTTATACTTAGTAGCTATGTAACCATAGGCAAGTTATTACCTAACTAATCTTCTTCCTCATCTGCGTCCTCACAAGCTATAGTTCTTTATTTCTCTTCCCTTTTGTGGCTACGCTTCCTGAGAAGACCATTTATATCAAGTGCCTCTGCTTCCTTTTTTCCCTTTGCAATCTGTTTTCTGACCTCATTATGATCTCTCCAAAGTTACTAATGATCTCTTTTTTTTAATTTCAATTTTTTATTTTAAAAACACATTGTTTTATGAATTGTTTTGGGAGAGAAAAATCAAAGCAAAAGGGAAAAACCATGGGAGAGATAAAACAACAACAAAAAGGAAGTGAACATAGCATATATTGATTTATATTCATTCTCCTTAGTTCTTTCTTTGGTTGCAGATAGCATTTTCTGCCAAAAAACTGTTAGGGTTGCTTTGGATAACTGAACCACTGAGAAAAGCCAAGCCTTTCATAGTTGATCATTGCACATTCTTGCTGTTATTGTGTACAATGTATTCCTGGTTCTGCTTGTTTCATTCAGCATCAGTTCATGTAAATCTTTGCAGATCTTTCTCTAATCAGCTTGTTCATTGTTTTTTATAGAACAATAACATTCCATTACCTTCATGTACCACAACTTGTTCAGCCATTCCCCAATTGATGACATCCACTCTTTTTCCAATTCTTTGCTACCACAAAAAGAGCTGCTACAAACATTTTTTCACATGTGGGTCCTTTTCCCTTCTTTAAAATTTCCTTGGATATAGACCCAGTCATGGCATTGCTGGGTCAAAGTATTTATACAGTTTGATAGCCCTTTGGAGATAATTCCAGATTGCTTTCCAGAATGGTTGGATCATTTCACAACTCCCACCAACAATTCATTAATGTCCCAGTTTTCACACATTCCCTCCAACATTTATTATTATCCTTTTCTGTCATTTTAGCCAATCTGAGAGATGTGAAGCGGTACCTCAGAGTTATTTTAATTTGCATTTCTCTAATTAATAGTGATTTAGAACATTTTTTCATATAACTATAGATGGCTTTAATTTCATTATCATTATTTAATTTCATTATTAAAATTGTCTGTTCATATCCTTTGAACATTTATCAATTGGGGAATGACATGTATTCTTATAAATTTGCCAAAGTTCTTTATATATTTTAGAAATGAGACCTTTATCAGAAATACTGGCTGTAAAGATGTTTCCCCAGCTTTGTACTTCCTTTTTAATCTTGTTTATGCAAAACCTTTTTAATTTAATGTACCCAGTTGTTCATTTTGCCTTTCATAACATTCTCTAGTTCTTCTTTGGTCACAAATTCTTCCCTTCTCCAAAGATCTAATAGGTAAATTATCTCTTGTTCTCCTAATTTGTTTATGGAATCATAGTTTATGCCCAAATCATGAGTCCATTTTGACTTTATTTTGGAATGTAGTGTGAAATGTATAGCTGAATTACTGACATTATTTTCCAGTTTCTAGGCAATTTTTGTTAAATATTGAGTTCTTAATCCAGAAGCTGGAGTTTGGGGGTTTATCAAATACTATTGTATTGTATGTATCTAATCTATTCCACTAATCCACCACTCTATTTCTTAGCCAGTACCAAATGTTTTTGATGACTGCTGCTTTATAATATAGTTTTTGGTTTGATACTACTAAACCACCATCCTTTGTATTTTTTTTTTTATTAATTTCCTTGATATTCTTGACCTTTTATTCTTCCAGATGAATTTTATTATTATTTTTTTCTAGTTGTATAAAATAATAATTTGGCAGTTTGATTGATATGTCAATGAATAAGTAGACCAATTTAGGTGGAATTGTCATTTGTATTATACTAGCCTAGCCATGACCAATTTATATATTTTTTCCAATTGTTTAGATCTGATTTTATTTGTATGAGAAATATTTTATAATTGTGTTCATATAGTTCTTGGGTTTGTATTGGCAGGTAGACCTCCATATTTTATTTCGTCTATAGTAATCTTAAATGGAATTTCTTTTTCTATCTCTTGCTGATGGGCTTTGCCAGTAATATATAGAAATGTTGATGATTTGTGTGGGTTTATTTTATATCCTGCAATTTTGCCAAAACTGTAAATTGCTTCCAGTAGATTTTTGGATGATTTTCTAGGATTCTCTTAAATATATCATCATATTATCTGCAAAGAGTAACAGTTTTATTTCCTCATTGCCTATTCTAATTCCTTTAATTTCTTTTTCTTTTCTTATTGCTAAAGCTGACATTTCTAGTACAATATTGAATAATAGTGGTGATAATAGGCATTCTTGTTTCACTCTTGATCTTTTTGGGAATGCATCCATTACAAATAATGCCTACTGTAGGTTTTATATACTGCTTATTTGTTGGAATCCTTACAAAGTGTTAACTCATTAGAGTTTATAGAGACAATAATTATCTAATTTAGCATGGTTCAGTATGATTGATCTGATCTTACAAGGAGATGTTATGGGCCAGAACTTGAAACAAAGTATTAAATAGAACTGATAAAAACAATGCTTGTGTTCACACCTTTAGAGAGCTCACATAAGCAAGAGGCTCTTAGGGCCAGAGAGCACTCTGGGACAGACACAGAGGCATTCTGGGACAGACAAGGAGCATTCTGGGAGAGCCAGAAGTCCACTCTCGAAAGCAAGACAAATTCATTCCAACTTTCACCTTGGTGCTGGTTGGAGGCTGAAGGACAAATCTTTGGAGTTGGAGACATTCCGAGGGAGCTCTTGGAACCAAGCAGAGAGATAGGCCACCAAGAAAACTAACTGGGCTATTTTGGGGGAAGCAATGAAAGATCTGAACTTTTATCACCTGGCTGCGTTTTGAGGTGATTATTATTTTTAACTGAAACTAAGCTGTCTCCAGAAAACCTCCCCAAGAAACCTGTTCACAGTTCAGAGAACCAATATATTTTAAAGAAGAAGAATACCACACTTATTATTTTAAGGAAAGCTCCCTTTATTCCTATTCTCTCTAGTGTTTTTTAATAGAAATGGGTGCTGTATTTTGTCAAAAGCTTTTTCTGCATCTATTGAGATTATCATATAATTTCTATTGCTTTTGTTATTGATATGGTTGGTTATGGCAATAGTTTTACTGATATTGAACCAACTCTGCATTCCTGGTTAAAAAAATCTCACTTGGTCATAGTGTAGTTATTCTGCTGATAAGTTGCTATAATTTCTTTCCTGATATTTTATTTAAAATTTTTGCATCAATTATCATTAGGGAGATTAATCTGTAATTTTCTTTTTCTGTTTTGGTTCTTCCTGGTTTAGGTATCAGTGCCATATTTGTGTCATAGAAGGAATTTGTCAGTACTCCTTTATCTATTTTTTCAAATAATTTACATAGTATTGGAACTAATTGTTCTTAAAATGTTTGGTAGGATTCACTTGTGAATCCATCTGGCCCTGGAGATTTTTTCTTAGAGAGTTCATTGATGACTTGTTCAATATTTTTTTTTCCTAAAACGAGACTATTTAAGTATTTTATTTCCTCTTCTGTTAATCTGGGAAGTTTATATTTTTGTAAATATTCATCCATATTGACTAGACTGTCAAAATTGCTGCCATAGAGTTAAGCAAAAATCTCATAATTATTTAATTTTTTTTTTTTATTGGTAGTAAGTCTCCCCCTTTCATTTTTGATGCTGGTGATTTGGTTGTTTTCTTTTCATTTCTTGATCAGATTAACCAAAGTTTAACTATTTTGTTAATTTTTTCCCCATAAAACCAACTCTTAGTTTTGTTTATTAGCTTAATAGTTTTCTTAGCTTCTATTTTACTAATCTTTCCTTTGAGTTTCAAAATTCCTAATTTGGTATTTAATTGAGAGTTCTTAATTTGTTCTTTTTCTAAATTTTTTCAGTTGCATGCCTAATTCATTGATCTCTTCTTTCTCTATTTTATTTATGTAGCTATGTGGAGATAGAAAATTTCCCCTAAGAACTGCTTTGGTTGCATCCCATAGGTTTTGGTATGTTGTCTCATCATTATCATTTTCTTGGATGAAATTTTGGATTGTTTCAGTGATTTGTTGTTTGACCCACCTGTTCTTTAGAATTAGATTATTTAATTTCCAATTGGTTTTTAGTCAATCTTTCCCTGGCTCTTTATTGAATATAATTTTTATTGCAGTGGTCTGAAAAGGAAGCACTTATTATTTCTGCCTTTTTGCATTTGATTGTGAGATTTTTATGCCCTAATACATGGTCAATTTTTGTGTAAGTACTGCAAAGAAAAAGATGTATTCTTTTTTGTCCCTATTCAGTGTTCTCCAGAGGGCTATCATATTTAGGTTTTCTAAGATCTTAGTTTCTTGTTTATTTTGTGGTTAGATTTGTCTGATTCTTAGAGTGTAAATTTGAAGTCCCCCACTAGAATAGTTTTGCTATCTGATTCTTCCTGTAAATGGCTTAAAATCTTCTCTAGAGATTTTCCTGCTTTACTATTTGGTGCATACACACAAGGTGTATTTTCCCTCCTTATCTCTTTTAATAAGCTCTCTTTTTACTTTTGCTTTATTTGAGATCAGAATTGCTACCTCTGATTTTTAAATTTTTACTGAAGCATAATAAATTCTGTTCCCAGCCTTTTACCTTTACTTTATATGTGTCTTCCGTGTCAAATGTATTTCTTGTAAACAACATATTTTAGGGTTATTTTTTGATCTACTCTGATATTTGTTCTGTTTTATGGGAGAGTTCATCCCATTTACATTAACAATTATGATTACCAGCGCTCCATCGTATTTTCTCCCCTATATATACTTTTGTTCTCGGCCTGTTCTTAGTTTTTTTTTTAACCCACCCCATCCACCACCTTATCTTCTATCACCTCTCCCCCTTCTCTTACTATTGCTTTTTTAAACCCACTCCACCTACTACATTATCTTTATCAACCTTTCCCCCCTTCTCTTACTTTTTCCCCTAGTATTTCTGCCCTCCCTTCTATCCTGTCCCTCCCTTTTCTTTTCCTTTTTCTCCTCCTACTTCTTTATAGGATTAGATAAATTTCTATACCCAACTAAATGATTAAGTTATTCCCTCTTAAAGCCAAAACTGATGAGATCAGGCTTCAGACAATGCTCATCCCCCTCCTTTCTTTCCCTCCATTGTAAGAGATTTTTTGCACCTCTTCATATGAATTAATTGTCACATTATACCTCCCCTTTCCTCTTTTTCCAGTGCAGACTGTTTCCCATCCCTTTTTCTTGTCTTTTTCCAGTGCAGACTGTTTCCCATCCCTTTTTTTTTTTGTCTTTTTCTTTGATGTCATCACATCAAAGTCCATTCACAACCACACTTTCCAGTCCAGGTGATGTCTACCCTCCTGTTAGATACAGTTCTTAATATTACAGATATTACTTGCCTATCTAGTGATGTAAGTTTAATCTTCAAATATACATATATTTTCCCTTATTTACCTTTCTATGGTTCTAGTCTTGTGTTTGTAGATTAAATTTCCTGTTTAGTTCTGTTCCCCCCCCCCCGCCCCCCAATACAAATGATTGAAAGTCTTTTCCTTCATTGAAGATCCATCTTCTCCCCTGAAAGATGATTCTGAGTCTCTCTAGGTAGGTAATTCTTGATTGTAACCCCAGATCCTTTGCCTTCTGGAATATGGTATTCTAGGCCTTCTGAGCCTTTATTGTAGAAGCTGCCAGAACCTGGGCAATCCTGACTGTTGCTCCTTGATATTTGAATTATTTTTGTCTGGCAGCTTGCAGTATTTTTTCTTTGAAGATATAGTTTTGGAGTTTGGCAACAAAGTTCCTTGGGAGTTTTCCTTGTTGGATCTCTTTGTAGAGGTGAGTGATGGATTCTTTTAATGATTATTTCTCCCCCTATTTCTCTAGAAATATATATTCTAATATTGGGCCAGTTTTCCTTAATGACTAATTGTAGAATGCTATCCAGGTCCATTTTTTGGTCATGACCTTCAGGCCAATAATTTTTAAATTGTCTTCTGGATCTATTTTCCAGGTTCGGTGTTTTGCCAATGAGGCATTTCACATTTTCTTTCATTTTTTCATTCTTTTTAGTTTGTTTGATTCTTGATGTCTCACAAAGTCATTAGCTTTCATTTGCCCTGTTCTAGTTTTTAATGTGATTTTTTCAGTTATTTTTTATATCTCTTTTTTCATTTGGTTTATTCTATTTTTAAGGAGTTGTTTTCTTTAGACAATTTTTCCCCTTCCTTTTCCAAACTGTTGACTCTTTCATGTATACCTCTGATTTCTTTTCTCATTTTTTCTTCTACCTCTCTCATTTGCCTTTTGAAGTCTTTTATGAGCATTTCCAAGAAACCTCTTTGAGCTTGACCAATTTCTCACTCTTTGAAATTTCTTATGTGGATATTCTGTCCTCATCTGAGTTTGTTTTGGTCTTCCCTGTCACTATAATAGTTTTCTATCATCAAGGTTCTTTTCTGTTTCTTGCTCATTTTCTTTCTTTTTTCTTTTGCTATTTCCTCTTTTTTTACTTTTATGTTTGAGCTCTGTTCCTGGGATAAAGAGAGAACTGTCCCAAGTTTCTGTGCAGCTCTGAGCCTTGGTTTTGAGCCCAGGGGCCCCCTTGTGTTTGCAGGGGATAGCTTTGCTTCCTCTGTGCAGGAAATGGCCTGGTTTTCTAGAGTTTGTCTTCGGTGATCTGCTGCCCCAGTGATCTGCCCCTCTACTGAGCCAGGACCGAAGATCTTATTTGCTGATCTTATGTGATTAAGTCCCTCTCACCAGCTTTCCCAGAGTCTGTTTGACTTAGGTTGAATACTCTTTTAAAATGGAGTGAGAATGACCTTTCTTGAAGTTTTTTCAGTCTATCTTGAGCTGGAGATTGGTTTCATTCAGTCAGTCTCTGTTCAGAGGCTTGGTTTTCTAGGGAAAATGGGAGAGCTTGAGAAGCTTCCTGACTTTACTCTGTCATCTTGGCTCCCCTCCTGGAACTCTCTAATGATCTCTTAATGGAAAAACACACTAGTGGCCTTTTTTCAGTCCATATCCTTCTTGACCTCTTTGCAACTTTGGATACTGTGGATCACTTTCTTCTCCTTGATATTTTCTTTTATCTAGGTTTTTGTGACATTGCTCTCCTGCCTTGTTGCTCTTCTGTCTCCTTTGCTGGATTTAAGAGTTCACAAGTCTTTGTCCTGTGCCTCTTCTCCCTTTCTACTACTTGCTGTAGACTAATTCAGTTCTCTATGCAATCTATGCAATACTCTCAGATTTACTTATTGAGCTCTGACCTTTCTCCCCATCACCATTCTCACATCTCCAACTGCAATTTGTAAACATCTTAAACTCAGCGTATCCAAAACTGAACTCATTTTACCTCCTAAATCTTTCCCTCTTCTTAACTTCTCCTCTGTAGTAGAAGGCTACCGTCCTTCTAGTCATCTAGGCTCGCAATCTTACTTTTTATCTTCAATCTCCACCCTTCCCTAAACCAATCATTTGTTGAGTCCTATTGTTTCTTTTATAACATCTCTTCTATATTGCCCCTTCTCTTTTCTAATACTGCAACTAATTGTTTCTGCCTTTATAACATCTCTTCTATACTACCCCTTCTCTTCTCCAATATTGCAACTACCTTGGTGTAGGCTCTTGTTATGTTATACTGGTACTATTGCAATAGTAATAGGAAGATCTTCTTATTTCCAGGCTCTTCCCACTCCTGTTCATTCTCCATTCAGCTGTCCTGATGATCTTCCAAAAATGAAGGTCTGACCATATAATTTCCCTATTCAGTTAATTCTAGTGGCTCTCTATTATCTCCAGTTCAAATGTAAAGTCCTTTGTTTGGCTATTTTTGCCTTTATAAACTTGATCCACTTGCACTTTTCTCATCTTTTTACAGCTTCCTGCCTTCCATTGATGTAGTGCCACTGGACTACTTGCTATTCCTTTAATAGGAGACTCCATATCTCACTTTATTAATTGTCATAGACTTTCTAATGTCTAGAACTTTGTCCTTTCTTGTTTCTACCTCCTAGTACCCACCTGTCTTTCTTCAAGTGGTAAACTAAAATCCTATCTTCCTCAAACAGTCTTTCCCAGTTCTCCTTTATCTTAGTGCCTTCCTTCTGAGACTATCCCCAATTTATCCTGTTATAATGTTTGTTCCTACTTGTATGCATGTTGTTTCATCTATTAGACCATGAGCTCCTTGAAAGCAGGGGCTGCTTTTTGCCTTTTTTGTTTTCCCATTGCTAAGCAAAGTACCTGGTACATAGTGGATGCTTAATAAATAGTATGTGATTGACAAATGAGGTTAGTTGTACTTGTATTGCCTACTACATGAGATTATGATTATATGAAGAAAGTATTTTGATTTGAAGTTGAGGACTTCTATATTCAAGAGATTAGGGGGTTATTGATAAATATTGAAATCACAGATGATGGTAGTAGAAGATAGGATGGAGAGGAAAACTGAGTCAGGTCTGTGGTGTCATTGAGGAATGAGATAATGATAGTGAATTGGAGGCTGATTACCTAGGAAGAAAGGAAAAGAAGAAGGAAGGGAATGAAATAATGTGAAAAGGTTTGTCAAGGAGTGTGAAGATTTGACCCAAATTTTACCTGTAGTCATTTAATTCAGCCCCTTAATGTTGAGGAAATATAATTCAGTTACTTCGTAATGCAGGGATTCCTAACTTGGGGTTAAGATTATAGGAATTCTATGAAGTTGAATTGGGGAAAAAAAAATTACATGGTTATTTTTGCTAACTTTGAATTGTACATCTTTAAAAGATCTTTATTTTGAGAAAGTGTTCCTAAGGCTTCACCAGACTGCTTGGCTGTGGTAGAAGGGAGTAGTCTTTGGCAATGAAAAAAAGTTAAGTTTCCCTGCTCTAGGGGTTTAGATGCTTCATATTTTCCCTTTCCCTTTCCTTTATTTTTCTTTTCATAACTTTAATCAAAAAGAAAATGGATTATAATATCAGATTGAAATACAACTCTTATTTTATGGTCCTATTTGTGATGATCTTTATTCTAGGGATAAGATATTAATAAAAGATTTATGGTTAAGTGTTAGCTCAGAATTGTAGATTCCTCTCTCCCTTCCTCCCCTGCCTCTCCCATTCCCCCCACTTCCCAATAAGCTGAAACTACCAATAATAGCATATTAGCTGACTTTTATCTCAGAGAAAAAAAATACGCCACTTTAATTTTCCTTTTGGCATTACATAAACATCTAAAAATGTATCCAATTTATATGTTGCATTTAATATTTGTGCAGAGCCATTTGTTTAGGGGAATATATGTCTGGTCATTCTGTTATGGTCCTATTAAAATTGAGAAAGCTATAAGTTCTCCCCTGAGAATGGTCTTAAAACTATAACATTGTTTTTCCCATCTCCATCATTGTTCTTTCTATATTCCTTGTCAGGAAGGGAGAATGGATGTATTATATGATAAATCAGTTATAGTTTGGTTTTTTCCTTTTGAGTAGACCAGTGGAGATGAATCAAAGATTTTTTTTTAAACTTTATTTATTTATTTTATTCTAGGTTTTTATTTACAAGATATATGCATGGGTAAATTTTCAGCATTGACAATTGCAAAACCTTTTGTCTGAATTTTTCCCCTCCTTCCCCCCACTTCCTCCCCCAGATGGCAGGTTGACCAATACATGTTAAATATGTTAAAGTATAAGTTAAATACAATATATGTATACATATCCCTACAATTATTTTGCTGTGCAAAAAGAATCGGACTTTGAAATAGTGTACAATTAACCTGTGAAGGAAATCAAAAATGCAGGGGGACAAAAATAGAGGGATTGGGAATTCTATGTAGTATGAACCAAAGGTTTATTGATTCTGAGCTGATTCTCTTCTTGACACTTGGTATTGGTGTTTTTTTTTTTTTTTTTTTGGTCCACATTCTATCTTTCTAAACTTTATCTTACAGTTTTCCCTTTTCATATAAGCATGTTTAATTCAAGCTGACTTTCTCACTCTCTTTCCCCACCCTCTTTGTTCTCAAATATATTCCTTCCTAACATCCAGGGTCATCTCTGGTCAGCCTGGTCTGAATTTTACCACTGGACCCAAATGGCTCTGGAGAAAGCAAACTGGTGACTTTGCACAGCCCTCCCTCACTTAAATAAAATTCACTTGCATATCATGGCATCACCTCCCTGTTGTTATGATCTTAGAAAATGAAGGACAAACAACAACATGCTATCTTGACACCTACCTTATTTTACAAATCCTAAAATAATATAAAAAAACACATCTAACTAAGCTAGATCTTGGGGAATATATAAAGTTCAGATAAGACATGTACTCTGCCTTCTGGAGTTTGTAATTTAGGGAATGAAACAGACATAGATTAAATAGATTATACATGATATACACATTAGTATTGTCTTACATTGTAGTAATGTATGCCACAGGAAATAGTCCTAAGCTTAGTTAACATTTTCCTCTTAGATTCTCCTCTAGACAGAAATGACTTCTCTCTGTGCTAATATGTCTTAGTATTAAAAATGCCATTTTAATTCACATTGCATTTGTTAGACACATCAGAGCCCTTCTATAAACAAGGATGGATAGCTGGAGTGGATAAATAAGACTGGTGAGGGAATCTAGAGATAGGGGGTTGAATCTTTCTTCTGATCATTATTACCCATATGGTGACAGGTAAATGACTTAACATCTCTGAACCATAGTCTTCACATCAACAAAACAGGGGTAAGGAATTTTTTTGTGATATTTTTTCCAGTCACTTCCATTTCCAAATATATCTCACTCCTCAATCTCCCAACAAGTTATCCCTTGTAACAATAAGAAAGAGAAAAAAAATTCTTTTTTAAAACAAACACATCAGCTGAGTTTGACAATATATTGCAGTATGTTACTCTTAACAATATGCTGCTATTATTTCTTAACTCTTCTATGTAAAGCTTAGTTATAATTACACAGCATTCATTTTCCTTTTTATTTACATTTTTGTAGTTGTGTATATTGTTGTTCTGATTGTTTTTCTTTTTCTTTTTACAGTTTTGTAGTTATTTTTATTTTTATATTTTTATTAAATAACTTTTTATTGACAGAATCTATGCCAGGGTAATTTTTTACAGCATTATCCCTTCTGTTCCGATTTTTCCCCTCCCTCCCTTCGCCCTCTCCCCAAAGATGGCAAGCAGTCCTATACATGTTAAATAGATTACAGTAGATCTTGGATACAATATATGTGTACAGAACCGAACAGTTTTCTTGTTGCTCAGGGAGAATTGGATTTAGAAGGTATAAATAACCTGGGAAGAAGAACAAAAATGCAAGCAGTTTACATTCATTTCCTAGTGTTCTTTCTTTGGGTGTAGCTGCTTCTGTCCATCCTTGATCAATTGAAACTAAGTTAGATCTTGTCTTTGTTGAAGAAATCCACTTCCATCAGAATACATCCTCATACAGTATCGCTGTTGAGGTATATAATGATTTCCTGGTTCTGCTCATTTCATTCAGCATCAGTTCATGTAAGTCTCGCCTGATTGTGTTTTTCTTAACTGCATATGTTCCTATGTCTTCCTATGCTTCTCTGAATTCTTCACGTTCACTTTATGGCACAGTAATATATAATAATCTACTTTGTTTTGAATTCTTTCCTACCATAGAAATGCTGCTATGCATGTTTTGGTTTCTATGGGATCATCCTTTCTATTTTTGACCTTGGGGTATATGCCTAACAGGGATAAAACTTGGACTTTATTGTTGCAAGGGAAATGTTTTGTAAGCTATGAAATGCCATAAAATATGAATTGTTGTGACAGTTATCTATCTTTGTATCTTAAGGACATAAAACCTTGTACAACATAGGTATATAGTGATCCTAAGGATTTTATTAGCCCAGACCATGAAGGTTTGAATGAACAAGGCCACAGATTGCTTCTGTTTTACAGCTATATGAGCCTTGTAGCCTTTATAATATTATTGTAATACAGACATCTCAATAAAGTACTTTTAGCAAATATGAGTAGGAGAACATCACTTTCATCTGGATGTGGGAAATCAGAGGAAGCTTCTTGGAAAAAGTAGGCCTTGGAGGAAGAGGATGATTTTAATAAATGAAGATGAGAAAGTTATAAATCCTCCATAGGAGGATGGCCTATGTGAATGCATGGAGGAGAAAGGGGGAAGAATTATATCAGAAAATGGTTAGTTTATCTAGTGTAGAATGTGTAATCAATCTATCAATCAGTCAGTAAACAAGTATTTTTTAGACACTTATGTTATAGGCACTGAGGACACAAATACAAATAATGAAATATTCCCTGATTGCAAAGAAGCTACATCTTAATGGGAGAGTTAATAAGTATATCTAAATACATATATATATGTATAGTCTAAATATGGAACTAATAAGTAAAATACATGTGTGTCTATGTATATAGACATATGTCTATATACACATATATGTACACATATGTGTATATATAATTAGATTGTGGAGAGCCTTGAACTCATATGCCTGTTCTGGAGAAACAAGAAGTAATTCAGGAGGGGAAAAAAACAAGAACATGAAACTGTCTGGGACTGGCTAATAAAGGACTCAGAAGCAGAAATTAAAAATCTGGATCTTGACCTGGGATATGATAAAAATTTTAAACTTAGCAAACATCTTATTGGGTCCATTGTAGTAGTCTAACAACTATGATAGCTGACTGATGAAATAATAATTTATTGCTGGTATTTCAGTTGTGTTTAGCTCTTTATGACCCCATTTGGGATTTTCTTGGCAAAGATACTGAAGTGGTTTGCCATTTTCGTCTCCAGATCGTTTGACAGATGAGTAAATCGAGTCGAACAAGATTTTTAAGTAACTTGACCAGGGTCACATATAGCTAGTTAGTCCAAACTTGAACTAGAAAATTGAGTCTTCCTCACTTCAGACTTGGCATTCTATCTACTGTGCCACCTAGCTACCCCAAGTAATAATAATAATATAACACTAATTATAGTAATGTACTAATAATTGTATAGTGATAATAGTTACTATAATAGCAACAGCTAGCATTTATGTAGAACTTTAAGTTTTGCAACCCTGTGAGATATATGCTATTCTGAGTCTCATTTTTTAGATAAGGAAATTAACACAGCTAGAGTCTGAATAGGATTTGACCTCAGATCTAGCGCTTCATCCACTGTGCCATCTAGTGGTCAGTCTAGTGCATTTTCTTGTACTTCTCATCTGTTTTCTATCAGAGCTTAAAAGCTACAATCTTTGTTCTTTCCACGCATAGTACCTTACCATGATAATAAATTGAAGACTGGCTTTCATCACTGCTTAGCTTCATCTGCAGGTGTTTATGGAGATACCCCAAAGGGTTCTAGTAATTACTGGCTTCCGTTTAGGCTTAAAAGAGAAAGATGTAGTAGAATAGATGAAGGGACTTAAGTAGCCTGATTTCTGGGTTCAAATACTTTGTAAACCTAATTTGGGTTTCAACCTAAGATTAGTTACTAATGATTTAGAAAAACATGGTGCCTCTTACTTCCAAAGGCCTTTTTATCCATTTAAAAGCTAAAAAATTATCCTAGATCTTAAAATATGAGGTTATCACAGGTATCTTAAAACCTATCAGTTAAATCATTGCTATCACCTGATAGAACAGGGATTTTATTTATTTATTTGACCAGTTTTATTGTATAGACCATTTCTTTCATTATCTACTCAGATTAAGTGTCATCAATACTCCATTGATATTCCCCCCCTCCACTTTACATTATATATGTATTTTAAAATTGTTATTACATAACACTTCCTTAGAGGATGACTGTGGAGGTAGGAAACTTTTAAGATGAAAGGGAATAGGTTATATGCCTTTTTTCTAAGCCTAAATTAAAGTAGATACAATAATATCTGAGAAGCCTAAGGAACCCTTTTGGATAGATCTCCATAACTGCTTGCATCAGGTGGGGCTGAGCAATTTTGCCTGTTTGTCTCCAACTTATTATCATAATAAGATACAAACTGTCATCAGTAGAAAGAACAAAGATTGCTTCTTGAGCTATAGCAGAAGCTATATAAGATGTACCAGAAACTGTACTAGAATTGGTTACTAAATGGCGCAGTGGGCCAAGCTCTGGCTCTGGAGTCAAATCCTGCCTCAGATACTTTATAGTTATATAAAAGTGGGCAAATCAATTTCCTTTTCTGTAAAATGGGAATAATAGTAGCACCTCCCTCAGAGGGTTCTTGTGAAGATCAAATGAGTTAATATTTTTAAGTGCTTTCCAAACCATGAGGTGCTATATAAATGTTAACTACTGTAACATTGAACTGCTACAGTTATTAGACTACTACAAGTACCTAATAGATGTTTACTGTTTTTAATTATCATACTTAGGGTAATTTTCTCCTTCAAAATTTTTTTGTTAGCCAATCCTAAACTATCTCATTTTCTTAATTTTTATCTCCCTCGTAAACTGCCTCTGCTTCTCCAAAACAAACTTATGATTTCAAGGCTCTCCACAATCTAATTCTAGCTTATTTTTTGGCATTATATTTCATACTCAAAAAATGGCTATTTTATGGACATGCATTAAATTAACTTCATATTTAGACTCAACTCTGAGACTAGAGATTGAAATACTTGTTTATTGATTGATGGATTATACATTCTGCCCTAGACAAACCAAACTGCTTACCTATTTCTGATCTAATTTGTCCCTTTTTCATCTCTGTGCATGCACATAGTCCATCCATCCCTTATCCCTGAAATAATACCTTTTTATTTTTTCATTTTCACTTGTTAAATCATCCTCTTCCTTTGAGGCCTACTTCTTTCAGGGAACCTTTTCTGATTCTTCCCCTCCTTTCCAAGCTGAAAGTGATTTTCTCCTATTTGTTCCTAGTACCTTGTTAGAATCTCTTTGTTTCTTTATTGTAAAGCAGGGAAATTGATGTGTCATTCGGAAATTAATTAACTTTCCTTCCAAATTCATTCTTCATTCATCTTCATTTTTTCTTTCAAAAACATTGCTCTCTTTCTAGTCATTTGGGTTCGCATCCTTGATGCTATCTTCAACTCCTAATTTTGATTCACCCTACATATTATTAATTGTTAAATCTTGTTGAATCAGGTCCCATCTCTTGACTCACACAATCATCACTCTAGTTTAGTCCCTTCTTAGCTTTCACCTGCACTATTGGAATAGCTTTATCATTAGTGGCCATGCCACATGTCTCTCTCTCCACCAAAGTACTTTTCCTAAAACACTGATTTGAATGTGTGCTCCTCCACTGTTACCTCTGGGTAACAGCCTTTTTGTACATACTTCCCTTTCCACTACAATCCAGCTCACATGATCTTAGAACAATGCATTTCATCCCTCATCCTACTCTCGTTACCAGGGCTGTCTCAACTGTGTAGAATGCTCTTCTTCCTCAACTCTGACTCTTAGAATCTCTGTTTTCCTTCAAGGTGTGGCTTAAGCACATATTCTATAGGCAACTTTTCCTACTCCTCTACCTCAGTGTGTTTCACCCCAAATTATCATATACTTATTTTGCATATCTTTACATATTCACTTTATCTCAGACTAGATTACAAGTTTTTTATAAGCTAGATTTATAAGGGCAGAAACTCTTTTGCTTTTGTCTTTGTATTTCCAGGATCCAGCACAATGACTGGCACAAATGATGCTTGTTGATTGATTGATCAATCAATGCAGCAGCAAGGCATCAGCCATTTCCAGGAGCCTAGTGTTCCTCTTGTTCACAACCTATGTATAGATAGAATATAAATCCACAAGAACTCAGGACTTTGGGATGCAAATATATTGGTCTATTATATTAAGAAGTGGTTTCCTAGTAAGGAGGACTAGAGAATTGGGTGACATTTCTTTGTATCAAAGCAGATTATCTCAAGGGGGTCTGATTATCTGGATGACTTTCTTTTATGTTTTGCTTATTTACAGGGAAAATCTTGTGCTTTGAGCCTTGTTTGAGGGATGAGCAGAGAAAACTCTGCTTTACAGATTTAGGAGTGGTTGGAGCCTTGACACTTTCATTTGAATTTTTCCTTGTTATCTTTGATGGGCTTTTATGTAGGATATTCTTTCTTACCCATATCATATTTTACTTTGGATCATACTTAATTTTATTTCTTTCCTCTCTCCTTATCCCTCTATATTAGATTAGAAATTCCTCAAGGATCTATGTTGCTTTTTCATTTTGAATCATCAATGCCTTGCACATAGTAGGTCCTTACATTTTTTATGAATAGAATTGAGTTCAAGAACAGGGAATCATTAAAAAGTTATCATTTTTTGCTTTTGGAATGTTTTACAAAGGTGTTGACATGTATTCCAAAGGCAAATGGGGATTATAGATATTTGTTTATACTCGCCATTATTATATAAAAGTTAAGATGGCATCATTCTTTCCCTCAAAGACTCTACAAATAAGATGAGACATAAATAAAGATATAAAAATGTTTTCATCAAATATCTGCCTTTCTTGTTTAGAATAGTATTTAAATGAGTTTGTATTTTTTCAGTACATGGCAATTGACTATTAAGGAAGGTGACCCAGAAACATTTGGGATTTCTAGAGTGATATTAGTTTTGAATTTCATGTGAGTTGTGATGATTATACTTTTTTTTTTTCCTGAGGCAGTTGGGGCTAAGTGACTTGCCCAGGGTCACACAGTTAGGAAGTGTTAAGTTTCTGAGACCAGATTTGAACTCAGGTCCTTCTGACTTCAGGACTGGTGCTCTATTCACTGCACCACCTAGCTGCCTCATGATGATTATTCTTTTTTTTTTTTTTTTTTTTTTTTAAATTATAGCTTTTTATTTACAAGTTATATGCATGGGTAATTTTACAGCATTGACAATTGCCAAACCTTTTGTTGCAATTTTTCCCTTCCTTCCCCCCACCCCCTCCCCCAGATGGCAGGTTGACCAGTTCATGTTAAATATGTTAAAGTATAAATTAAATACAATATAAGTATACATGTCCAGTTATTTTGCTGTACAAAAAGAATCAGACTTTGAAATAGTGTACAATTAGCCTGTGAAGGAAATAAAAAATGCAGACGGACAAAAATAGAGGGATTGGGAATTCTATGTAGTGGTTCATAGTCATCTCCCAGAGTTCTTTCTCTGGGTAAAGCTGGTTTAATTAATTACTGCTCTATTGGAACTGATTTGGTTCATCTCATTGCTGAAAATGGCCACGTTCATCAGAATTGATGTGATGATTATTTTTAATAAATATTTTACAGTGGAAAGGCCTTGCTTGGTTCATTAAGCATTAACTACATAGACATAGATAGCTATTACTCATACAACTAATTTTACACTATATGTAAATTTGTGGTCCTGTGAAAATTTTTCATCACCATGTTTTCTGATAACTTTTTTTTTTTTTTTTTAATAATTTTAGGTATTTTATACTCCTAGGGAAGATTTCAAAAGCTTTTTGGTCCTTCAATGGCTTCCTTGGTAGCTTATGATGACTCTGACTCTGAAACTGAGGTCGACAATTCTAATGGTTCTTGCCAAAAAAAGAGCATCAGAAACCTTGGTCAGCTTTTACCATCTGACATATTAGCTACAAAGTGTGAAAACAACCCACAACCTAGATGCGACAACCTGAATACTGGTTCAGGCATTATCCAGGAATATTCTAGGATATGTGGTCTCCTAGAACCTCAGACAGAGAGAAAAGCTTGGAAGTCTTGTCCAGATCCTAGATGCCAGTGGCCTACCACAGAGGTCCAAGAGAAACCCTACACATTCATCCCTTCAGATTACATCACATCTCCCAACTCTGTATCGTCAGGCAATAGGGAAGTAGCAGGTCTATCTGTTAATAAAATGAGGCCTTCATATGAAGCCTTCAGAGTTCCCAACTCATCTTCCTGTACTTTAATGTCTTTGGAAACCACGGGTCAACATGGAAGCCTTTTGGAAAAAAGAAGACGGGAGAACAAGGATTTTGTTGAAAGAGGAATTAAGCCTTACATCCCCAAAAGACTGAGACAAACACAAACATTAACTGCAGGAACTAATGAGAGAGAGAAATCTGAGCAACAAAACCAGAAAACGGATTGTCCATCCTTGTTGGAAGGATGCCCTATGAGAAAATGCACAGCTATAGTAATTTCTGACTTTATTAAGCCATATTTAGAAGCAGAGTATAAATCAACAGCAATTCCAAAGAAGTCAGTCTTTCAGATGTCTGAGCATGAAGGACCAGTCAACAGTGTCCAGTGGTGTCCAGTTTTACAATACAGTCACATGCTTCTTTCAGCTTCTATGGATAAAACTTTCAAGGTAACATTCCTTAATTTAAAAAAAAAAGTCTTATAAGATTTAATTCATTATTGTTTAAATACTTCTTGTATTCAAGGTTCTGCATTTGGCCTTATGGGAAATAGAGAGAGGCAGTAGGAGGTAGTGCAAAGAACTTGGAATTTGGCATTAGAAGATCTAATGCTGGTTCAGGTTCTGCCATTTGCCACCTTTGTGACTGTGGGCAAATGATTTTCACAGACCGAGCTTCAATTTCTTAATCTGTAAAATGGAGATGATGATTCTAATAATTCCTTTCTGGCAGAGTTACTGTCAGGAAAACACTATGCAAATATTAAAGTGTTGCATAAATATGAGTTGTTATTATATAAAGATTAATAAGACATGAGTGTTCTCTCAAGGGTCTAATAGTGCTTTAGAGTGGGACTGTGGAGGAGAAGACTAGCACACAAATCTATATGTATATGTCAGGGTATATGAGAGAGATATGAATAGTTTATAGAACTTTCAGGGTTCATAAGAGAGAGGAAGCTCTTCTGGTTATGGAAATTAGAATTCCACTTAGGAGGCAGCTGGATCTTAAAAAATATTTTAGTTAGTGGAGATGTTGAACAGAGGGAATGCCTTCTGGTAGAGTATGACAAGGGTGAGTATGAAGCATGTTTGTCAAATAACAGGTAAACTGGTCATGTGTAAAGGAGATTTTCAAAATAGTCAATGAATATTTGTTAAGTGCTTACTATGTGGCAGTTATTGAATTAAGCTCTGAATTGTCAAATCCCTTAAAACAAAACAAATCCCCCTCTCCCTCAAATTCAAACTCCATAGTCCTTGCCCTCAAGGATTTCACATTTTAATGATGGAGACAACATATGAATATCTAGATAATACTAGGCATATCCAGAGTTTATGAAGGTAATCTGAGAAGGGAGTGCCTTAGAAATTGGGGGAACCAAGAAAGGCTTTCTTTAGAAGGTGGAAGTTGAACTGAGTCCTGAGGGAAGCCAGAGAAGTTAAGAGGTGGAAATCCTTTGATTTCTAGATCATTCTAGGCCTTGTGGCCAGCCAGTGTGGAGATAGTTTTTCACATTAAAGAAACTTGTTGCTGGCATATAGTAATAAGGGATAAGAAGGCAGGTGTCATGAAAGACAAATTCACAAAGGTAGACTGAGGTACATTTTTTCTGAGCAAGATAATGTTTTACTAACAGGGGTATTACCTACCAGCAGAATGAGTGAATGGCTGCCTCATTTTAGCCAAAGAACCCTAGTAGGACACTTCCCCTTTTATAGTTTTTGGGAGGTACAAAATAAAGAACAAAACAGGGTAGGTAAGTAAAAAATACAATTGGGTATAGAATTGGCATGGGGTTGGGGACAACATGTTTGGTTGCATAGTTGTGGTGTGGGGCAAAGTTGATTGGCCAGAAGTTGGGAATGAGGAGCTAGCAATAATCCTTTCTTTTCTATCTGTGAAAAGGTTTTTTGTTTGGCAAAATTAGACATAGTGAGTCAGACTTTTTGGGATAGCAAATTAGACATTTTTGAAGGATGGGTTGGTAGTGTAAAGATACTAGACCAGATTCCCTCAAGTCTACCTGTATCCCTTAAGAACAATGAATTTTGTTGAGGTAAGACTAGAACAGTGAATAATAGAAGAATTTGATTTCTAAACTTAATTCATTATAGGACAACAGAATTTCTGCAACTAAATTCAGAGACAAAGAGCCATGGCTTTAGTAGTTATGGAACAAAATCAGTTAATTGCAAAATAGGATTAATTTAAAAAGTACAGAATCAATTTAGTCTTCTCATAGGAAAGGCTGGAAGGAGCCAAGTTATGAAGAACTTTTATGTCAGGTAGAAGAGTTTATATTTGGTCTTGGAAGTAATAAGGAACCACTGGAGCATCTTGAGCAGAGGGTGACATAATTAGATCTAAGCTTTAGAAAGATAACCTTTACTTTTGGGGAGTGATTTGGAGTGGGGAGAGATTTGGGAAGGAAGACCAGACAGTGGGATATTGCAAAAATCCAGAAAAGAGATGATGAACTCTTGAGCCAACTGTTTAGATGTGGAGAAGAGGGGATATGTTCTAGAGATGTTGTGAAGGAAGAAATTATAGGACTTTGCAACGGACTGGATATGTGGGATGAACGAGAGGTTGAAGAAGTTAATAACATGTAACTAGCTTAGTCAAGAGACTAGGGCTAGGAATCATCTGCATAGAAATAAATGTTGAATCTAATGGAGCTGATAAGATTGGCAATGAGCTAGTAAAGAAGAAGGCCTAGTACAGAGCTGTGTGTGATTATCTGTCAGAGGAGTTGACATGGATGAAGAACCAGCAAAGGAAATTGAAAAAGAATAGTTAGAAAAGATAGGAGGAAAAGCAGGAAAGAATAATGTTATGAAAATCTAGAAGAAACAAAAGCCAGGAGGAGAAGGGGATCAATAGTGTTAAATGCTACAGATAGATTAAGGTGGATCAGGATTAAGAAAAGGTCATTTTGGTAATCTAGAATGACCAAACATGTTAATCAATAGGAGAATTTTAAAATTTATTTTGCTAAAATTTCTTTTATATATAATACAAATATACTTTAAATACTAGTAATTGTGAGTAGAAATTATACTTTTGGTTTGAAATAAAAATTTTCATCCTATTATCTCTAGCATATGTAAATAACTTGAAATCTGATGTATGGCTGAGAGGATATATACAGAAGGTATGATAGGAACCTAAAGACATGAAAAAGTTTGGAGTACCCCTCTGGATACTTAGCTAGCAAATCAGTTGTGGGACGAATAGAAGGTTTGTCTTGCTGCAGGAAGGACCTGATTGGGATTATATGACACAAATTTGTAGCATGCCAAACCAACTTGGTATGGCGATTTTCTCTAGCTCCCCTAGCCTGTGAATAGGAACAAAGGATATAAATGGTGGAATAATTCAAGAATGGGGTTTGGCAAGGTAGGACAGGACAAGAAAGCCAGGGATTTGGATGTAGAATTGAATTGATTTCCCAAGAAATCAAGGGAGAAAGAGTATAACCAGGTCAGGGGATATAGTCTGGGGAAGAACAGAGGAAATTGAGGGAATGGAGACCACAATGAGGATGAAGAATAGGATTAGAAGTCATTTATTAGATCATTCATAAGGAAAGATGGAATGATAAAAGATTGTGATCAAAGGAATTTCAGAGTTCACGAACATAGAGGTGGGGAAGAAAGATTGTGAGTCAGGCACTGAACTCATTGAAGTAGGAAGAAGAGTGTTCTAGGATAAAGATAATAGCCACAAAGATTTAGATTGGCTGTTAAACTGGATGGCATAAGCCTCTAAGAAAGAAAGGTTGCTTAGTCAAAGTAGTTGAGATAGGACTGCAGATGGCAGTTGGGAGCAAGGAATATTCCAGTTACATCATAACCAGTTTCTTGAGAGGGAGTTATTACTAAATAAACATGTAGCCAATAATAAAAAGAATAGGGATGTTTTGAGATGCCCCATATCTCAGCAAATATTAGGAGATGGAAAGAGTGAAGAAGAAAGAGATTTTGCATTAAAGGAAATTTATTAATTATAGAGCATGCACTCCAGAGTGTGGGCAAATCTGGAGTGGAACCTTGGGAGGTTATGACCTGAAGGAATTTTGAATTGAGGATGGGAACTAGGATTGTATGTCAGGCATTGAACTGCTGGGTTTCAGGATCACTGATGATGGAGTGAATATAATGAAATGGGAGTTTGCTAATCATTGAGCAGGTAGGGTATCATCATTGTTGCTCTGGGTCAAGTGAGGTGACTTTTTCAGTTGTTCATTTTCTTGACTTTTATGATTTTCCTTCTTTAAAGTTTCATTGATATTTTTTAATGTGAAAGAAAATACATGAGATTTTTCTACTAGTAGAAATCTCCCTTGTCACATAGAGAAACAATTAAGCTAAACCAACTGATACAGCCATTGCAGTCACTACTAGTGACATACTGCAGGCTACTAAAACTCGGTGTGCAGTGTGCAGTTTTTATTGCTTTGAGTCACCTGTAATTTGTAAGCTTTGCCTTTTGCTCTGTTCCATGTGATACTTACCAGTGTCATCAGAAGAATACTGGTCTTATCAAGGTGATGTGTGTGTGTGTGTGTGTGTGTGTGTGTGTGTGTTATTAATTAGGAATCTTTGAAAGGGCTGTGTCAAGCTCACTTTCCCAAGTCCAAGCCAGTTGTGATGTCTGTTTGAGAGAAAATGCAAATGAATGAATGGCCATTTATCCAACTGCATACCTTAATCTGGATTACAGGTATTCACTAGACACTTGGTGTTTACTCTAGTATTTTTTAGGCTATTTTGAATGTTGATCAGAACATTTGAATGTTCTGATCTTGATCAGAAGTCCTTTAATATCTCAGGATTTGATGCAACAGGGACAAAGTAATTTATATAAATATAAGTATTTGGAGGACTTTACTATCTATAGGGAATCCCTTTTTCCAGGCATAACCTAATAGATAACATTAATATAATGCTTTAAGGTTTATGAAGTATTTTACAAATACTATCTAATTTTATTTTCACAATAATGCTGGTAGGCAGGTGCTATTGTTATCCCCATTTTACAGATAAGGAAACTGAGGTAGACATAGATTAAGTGACTCGAATCACACAGTGTTTGAGACTGAATTTGAACTCAAGTCTTCTTGAATCCAGGCTCAGTACTACATGCAACTGTGCCACCTACCTAGCTTTTGCCCCATTCTGTGATGGTATGGAACATCTTTATGCTGCTTCACTTGATATCAATAATCAAGGATAGTTGAAATTAAAGTTACCTCTGTGGTTGCATCTATCAAGGAATCTTTTAAAAATAAGTTTTCATTTATGTCTTCTCTTTTATCTCCAGTGTCCCTTCTCCTTTCCTTCCCAGAGAGTTATGCTGTATAACAAATGGTGTTTTTTAAAAGGGAAAAAAATCAGTGCCCCTGATGGAAAAATTGTACTTTGTAACATTTGTGGACCTCCCCTCTCTAAGAAGGAGTGGGTTGGGGGTGTCCTTTTGTATCTTCATTTGAGTCATACTTCTCTCAAGGATTCTTAAATAATAATGATATATACATAGAAGATTCGTTTTTGGAAGAGAGCCTTTAAAGTTGCTTTGTGTTCCATTGAGTCAGGTCCTTTTTTTCTCTAATCACACACAGTTGGGATCTGGTATTTGTTATAATTTTCAGTTAGTTTAGAATTATGAAGCTGTTTTCTGTAGAAAGTTTATGAAAGCTTGACTGTTCCCCCTCTGTCTGTTCTCCCTCTCTCCCCTTCTTTGTCTGTCTGTCTTTCAGACATACACAAACACATTTCCTCCCCTCTCCCTTCCCCAACTACCTTTGATATACTGCATGGAATAATTTCACATTTATTAGAAAGAAAGTAGACATAGTCATCAGTAGTTTTTTAATTTAAATTTTTTGTTATTATAAACTTGACAAATAACAACAAACATTTCCACACAAAAAGAGAATGGTATATGAAGTTAGAAATCTATATTATGTTCAACCTGCTTCCTTTTTAAAAGTCTCTAATAAATTCAACACATTGCTTCCAAAGCTTTTCTGCTTGTTTGTCTCCCTGAATCTTCCAAATGTTCTCTTCTTTTCTTTCTTTTAAATGCTTCATTTTTTTTCTTTCCATTTTTTGGTGTCACTGTCAATATCTCCTCTCTCTTCCTCCTCCCCACTTTTTTTTCTTTTAATTCCTTTTTTATACTCTGGTTTCTGAAGATGAACTTTCTTGTGATTGTTTCTTTCTTGACCTTACCCTCCCACATAAACACCTTTTTCCTCTCTCCCAGTCCATTTCCCTTTTGAGTTTAATATATTCTACAATTAACTGTCTCTGTCTCACTGCCTCTCTATGTCTCTGTCTCTATTTATCTGTCTCTGTTGCTATTTTTCTCATCCTTCTTCATGTAGTTGAAGTAAAAGTGAGATTCAAGTGATGTCCATTCTCCCTCCACCTCTTTCACTATGTTTATACTATCTTTGTTACACACTTCATTTATGAGAAATGAGTTCTACTCCTTTTTTCCTAATTCCTGATTTATTCTTTTCCCTTCTCTTTTGTTTCATCTTTTAAGATCATCAAAATAGAACCAAGCCCTCCTGGGCCCTCGGTCATATTAAATACCCCTATGACTCTTGAATTCATTAGCTCTCTGAAGGTATACTTTTTTCCCTCCCTTTATTGGAATATAAATACTTTTATCATTTAGTCTAGGGATGCTTGTCCTTTTTTAAAAGTGATTTTTAAAAAAGTGTTATATACCTTTTGGGCAATCTGGTGAAACCTATGAACCCTCAGGATAATGTTTTTGAATGCATAGAATTACAAAGAAAATCCGGTATTTTGAAATGCTGTTATCAAAGTGTTTAAAAAAAAGTTCTTCCTATGTTAAGAATTCCTGAATTTTAGCACCTTCTGAGTGCTCCAATATATTTAATTTTTTAGGTGTAATTCTTCCTATGTGGAATGGCCACTCCACTGTAATGTCTCATATTTTTCATTTGGGCCTATGAAAACCTATTTACTCTCTGGGCTGACCTCATTACTAACTAACCTTTACATTGGCAGTCTGGGTTCCTGGAGAAGGACTACCACCATGTAATCAAAATTTAAAGCTTTAAGGTAATTATTTTGTAAGGAATGTGCTTGTGTTACATACTATTTTAGCCTCCACCATTTTGTTTCTATTAATATCAATTAGGTACTCACAATTATGATGGTTTTAGATCTGAAACATAAACCCTTTGCTTAGCAACAAGGTAGAAAAAAGGAATGATATCAGAAGTTTTCTTACATTTGGCAAACATTTGAATAATGTGATATATCATAATCCACAGAGAAACCTGAGTCGTACTCATTAATTTACTCTGTATCTGAGAGGATAATCAAAAATCAGGTAGAGAAGTATATGAGGAAGGAAAACCCATGTGCTCTGATTAACTTAATTCTGGGCTGCAAGATTTGATGTCATTGTTCAATTCAGGTAGATCTATACACATGAAGCTGTTTCTTATTTAACTACTTGTCTATTTATCCTTGCTTCTCTGTCTGGGTAAATTCTTTTTTCTTTTAGACTTCCTTCCTTTCTTCCTCCCAATTCTTATGTTACTTGTCATTTCTTTTTTTTTTTTTTCCTCTTTATTTCTTCCTTGGGACTAACCCATTTTCCTGCCTCTGAGGCTCTGCTAGTATTTGTTTTATAGCCACTCTTTTTTTGGGCTAGCCTCTTGTGCTTCTTCTCTTGATCCTTACTATTTCTTCCTAGTGTCTGGTATCTTCTAGTTATTAATATTGTCAATCTTAGTTCTTAATTTGGCGTTTTGACCATAAGCCAGACTCTGTCTTCTCCCATACTCTTGGATGTGTTATCAGACTTTGTTTGGACCTTAACTCAATTTTCTGGACTTTTACTTCTGTAGTATATTTGTACTCAAAGTACTGGCAGGTTTTTGGCCCCTCAGGTCATCTGGGGTCAGTGTACCGTGAATATCAGGGCCCTCTAAAGCCATTTAAGTCAGATGACTGTGGACTTTTTGGCCTACTAGCATCAACCCAGTGAGATTGCAGATTGTTTTTACCTCAGATCTTTGCCTGTTTCTGACCTTGTTGGAGATTTTTCAACTGAATGCTTAGCTCCTGACTTGGAACATATCACTATGGACTTCATTGTGTTCTGTTGGGTCTCTAATTAATCAGAATACTCCTGGGCCTTTTTTTTAAATTTGTGTTTATTCTGCTTTATTTATCAGAGAGGTCTTAAACTTTTGTTTCTGGCTATCTTTTTATGAAGTTTTGGTCTGGATAAAGGAGTTTTTTTTTTTTTCTTTGAAAATCTTGATCATGATTTCATTTCATGCTCTTTTCAGACCTTTCCTGGCTTATATGTCTGAGTATTGGGCTCCTTTATGACCTTTTACAGTACCATTTTTACTGGAAATCAGGGAAAAGTTGCTAATGACTTCTCCATAGCCTTTTTTGAGATATTTTCCATTCTTTTGGTGTCTTCCCTTTTTTTGACATTTGAGTGTCTTGAAAACTTTTTTTAACCTTCATTACAGATTTCTTCTTAGTGTATTTAGCTGTACCTGTTCTTCCTTCTTATATTTTCCTAAGTGCTATTCCTTCTTCCTCATTTCATCAGGTAATGAGGTGTTAGAGGGCAAATGTGATGTTTGCCTTGACATGATTTAAAAAATGGATTACTTTAGAAATAGCTTACAAATATTTAGTATTTTATCCCTGTTATCCATCCAATTTCATCAGTAAATGGTCTTGGTTTGCTCTGGCCTAGTTTGGTCAACTGCCAAGTTTTCTGAGCTTTTCACCTTCATTGCTTGCTATCATTTTGTGAGATATTATTGTGATAACATTTTGTGCATTAAAATAGTAAATTTAGATGGTGAGGGAGATTAGAAACCTCATTATATGTTTATTGATGAAGAAACTGAGCTGGGCTTTTTTTTTTTTAACATGTATTTATTATCACATAGTAAATCTAGTATTGGACATGTAAAATATCTTCCTATTTTAAGAGATTTCAGTATCTTAAATATCGGATTTATTCCATGTGAGGCTGCTTTCACTTATATGTATCCTGCTTTTCCCTCCTTCCTCTTTCTTCTCCTCATTGTATCTTAGCAGATGTCTTTGAGTTGCTGTTCCTGATGTAAAATAATGGCCAAACTTATGGTGATTGAGCCTGTCTGCATTTAGATAGACTGGTCTATGTATGGCAGATCCACATTTTATAAATGGTCCTTACTTGAAATTTCAGCTTTTATTGATTTTCTAAAGCCTTTGAACCTAGATTCACCCCCATGCTATGATGAGCTATCAACAGAGAATGTTAGTGGAAGATTTCCCCCTTTTTTGATATTGCAAAACAGCAAATTAATGAATAAGACATTTGTACAGGGTTAAAAGGTGACACCCTATGGTCATAATTAAGTGGACAAGTTGAGTAAAGGAATATTTTTTTCAGTCTTAATTATTTGAATTATTGTCAGTAAGTCATCTCTTGGATAATCAGAATTTTATTACTACTGGCTTATAGCCAGATTTCTAAATCTGACAGTTATAATTTTCATTATTAACATAATATGTTAAATTTTTATAGTTCAGAAAGCTTTTTTCACTACTAGATGAGGTAGATATTGTCTGATTAGCACCTTTTTTTTTCTTTTTTTTTTTTTACAGATGAGGAGGTTTTAGATATAACTAACTTGTTTAATGGTCTATAGTTTATTTTGGAGCCTAGACTTGTATTTAGATAATCTGATTCCATTATCATTAAAAACACTGTAAGTTATAATAAACAGTCTAAAAAGATCCATAAGACACAGTTCTCCTACACTTTTACAATTGACAATCACAAGAGCCAGCTGATTGATGAGCCAGAGTAGTTGAAAGAAGAAAAGAGATTAGATGTTTCCGAAGAGATGTTTAAATCCATCTTCTGTCATTAGTTCTGGCAAATTACTCCTTGCTTTACTTCCATCTATTAAGTTTGTCATGTAGTCCCATGGAATGAATTATCCTGTAGACCTTCCACTGCTATTTAAATGCCAGGTATTATTATTGTTGTTGTTATTATGCTTGTAGACATAATTGTAGAACTTGTTCTAGTAGGATTATGGTGTCCTTGAACTGTGTTTCCTGAACTGATGTTCTCATTTTTTTGGTTATAACAAGACATATGGTAATTTTCCTATGAAGAGTTGTTCTGACTGGATGTGATGAATGCTTGTAATCCCCACTACTGGGGGAAATCAAGGCAGGTGGATTAATTGAATTTGGGAGTTCTCAGCTGGAGTAGGCTAAATCCAGTTAGGTGTATATGTTTTGTCCAGGTCATCTTTGGTGAGCCCCCGGTGTGGGTGACCACCAGGCTGCCCAAAGAGAGATACAAATCAGAAGCAGTAGATCAGAGTTTCAGTTCTGTTCAGTAATGGGATAGACCCATGAGTAATTGATGCACTTCCAACCAGGATGAGGTAAGGAAATGTTTTATAGTTGTGTTTATATAGTTCCTGGATTTGTCTTGGCAGTAGATTCCCAAGTATTTTATATTGTCTACAGTTATTTTAAATGAAGTTTCTCTTTCTTTCTCTTGCTGCTGGACTTTTTGAGTATTATATAGGAATACTGATGATTTTTTGTGTATTTTGTATGCTGCAAGTTTGCTAAAATTGTTAATTTCAAGTAGTTTTTTAGTTGATTCGCTAAGATTTTCTTTTTATTTGTATACTTTTTTCTTTTTAATTTTCAACTTTTTATTTTCATAAAATTTTGATTTCTATTTTTTCTCTCTTCCTGCTTCTCTTCCCTTCTCTCTCCCTAAAACAGCAAACACTTGTATGTGTACAATCATATTAAACACATTTCCATATTAGTTATGTTGTAAAAGAAGAATCAGAACAAAAGGGAAAAACCATGAAAAAAAAATACAACAATCCCAAAGTGAAATCTGTATTCAGACTCCATAGTTTTTTCTCTGGATGTAGATAGCATTTTCCTTCATGAGTTTTTTGAAATTGTCTTAGATCATTGTATTGCTAAGAAGAACTAAGAATCAAAATTTATCATTGTACAAAATTGCTGTTACTCCTGATTCTGCTCATTTCATTAGTATCATTTCATTTCCAGATGAAAATCTTTCCAAATTTTTCTGAAATCTACCTACTCATCATTTCTTAAAACAAACAAACAAAAGACTATAGTATTCCATTACATTCATATACACAATTTGTTTAGCCATTCCCCAATTTATGGTCATCTCCTCAATTTTCAATTCCTTGATACCACAAAGAAAGCTGCTATAAACATTTTCATACATAGTTCTTTTTCCCTTTTTTAATAATTTCTTTGGGATACTGATCTAGTAGTAGTATTGCTAGATCAAAGGTTATACAGAGTTTATCCCTTTTTGGGCATAGTTCCAAATTTGTCTCCAGAATGTTGGACTAGTTTACAACTCCACCAACAATGCATTAGTATTCTAGTTTTTCCATATCCTCTCCAATATTTGTCCTTTTCCTTTTCTATCATATTAGCCAATCTGATTGGTGAGAGGCAGTAACTCAGAGTTCTTTTAATTCATATTTTTCTAATAAATAGTGATTTAGAGTATTTTTTTATACTATATAGATAATTTTAATTTCTTCATCTGAAAAGTTCCTGTTGATATCCTTTGACAATTTACCAATTGGGGAATGACTTGTATTCTTATAAATTTGACACCGTTCTCTTATGTGTTTGGGAAATGTGGTCTTTATCAGAAACACTGGATATAAAAATTGTTTCCTGTGAAGACCGGGTATTTTAAAATCAGCCGGAGTCAGGAATTCAGGTTAGGGGAAAATCGTCAATCTTTATTCTTAGTGAAGAAAGATTGGAGGTGGAAGAGAATGGGCAATAGCAATGTGTGCAGCTGAGTCAAGAAGCTAGCTAGACCAGCAGCCACACGACCAGCAGCTACGAGCATAGAACCCAGGCCAATCTCTCCCAGCCTCTCTTCCTGTCCCTCTGCCTCCACCCACCAAAATCATCATTTCCTATACAACACATCAGGACTTGCACAGAGAGTGGGCGGGGGCCATTCTTTATCCAAGCATGTATATTAATATAGTATAGTCCAATTACTATTTAGCCTCACATGCTTGGGACCTCAGTGCATCAACTCAAGCCTCAGCCCATTACATCCCGCTTTCTTTTGTTTTAGAACACAGGTGGTCATGCCATCCCTGACTCCTCAGGGCGGTCAGAGCCCCCAAGGGGAGGTGATCACAGCCTCCCTGACTTCTCAGGAAAGGCAGTGAAAGCATCGAAAAGGAGGTGATCACGACCCCCCTGACTTCTCAGGAAGGGAGGTGAAAGCACTAAAAAGGAGATGATCACGCCCTCCCTGACATCTCAGGAAGGGAGATGAAAAGCACCAAAGGGAAGTGGGGGTTGCTAGCGGGTTTCTGTGCTGAAGGATCTTATTATGCACAAACCCATCAGCATGGGAGGTATTACACAAGCACATAGCAATAACGCAGAGGCTATTAGGGATGACCCTCTCCTCAGTCAGGGCAGGCTCGATGTGGTGTAACAAACATGAATTGTACACAAAAGTAGTGGAATAACAAACAATATAGATCAACATGGTGTTGTAAAAGATCACCAGAAGTCCTAGAAGGAGGGTATGTAAACAATAGTCACGCATACACCTTCTTCAGCAGCCAAGAGATAGTCCAAAACCAATCTATTGTCCATTGCTTCACATGTCGGGGAATCCAATGATCCCCGTGTTTTTGAAGTCCTGCAAAAGTCCTTTTATGTGTTAGGGAATCCAATGATTCCAGCAGTTTCCTAGCTTCCTGCTTCCTTTCTAATCTTTATTGCATTGGCTTTGTTTGTGTAAAGTCTTTTTAATTTAATGTAATCAAAATTATCCATTTTGCATTTCATGTTTCATAGAACATCGACTTCTACTTGCTCACTTCTAATTTTGTGTTTGCAGGGGTAGCTTTGTTTATTCTTTTCAGGAAACAATCTGGCTTCCCAGAGTTTGCCTTCTGAACTGGGACTAGAAGATGTTCCCTGATCTGCTTCTCTACTGAGCCAGGACTGAGATTTTAGTTGCTGATTTGCTGTGATTAAACCCTCTCACCAGCTTTCCCAGAGTCTGTCTAACCTGGACTGAACACTCTTTTTACCCCACGCAGTGAGACTGTCCTTTCTTGAAGTTTTTTTCAGTCTATCTTGAGCTTTAGAGAGGTTTCATTCCTTTAGACTCTGTTCAGAGGCTTGGTTCATGTGGTTTTCAAGGGAAGTTCTCTTTCTGGGAAATTTAAAAGGGGATAACATTAATCTTAAGCTCCTTGATACTACTTCACTTGTAGTCCACAGTTTTACAAGAAGGGTGGGTTTATTCATCATAAACATAACACCATTGTCACTTACAGTACTACATTCGGCTGAGCAACTAGTAAGGTTGCTATAGGCCCTCTGCCCGCTATCTCACAGTCAAGGCTCACCATCTTATTGTTCTGACTCATTTCTGGTCCAGGTGGGAGGGTTTGGACAAATAGAAGATATTAGAAGCCACTCTGGGATTCTGACAGGAGATCAAAATGCCATAACTGATGGTCTTCCATAAAGGAAAGTTGTAGGTGTCAATCAAGGTACTATTGTTATTTTCTTATAGAAGGACTTTTTAATTCCTTTCCTTTAGATCCAGTGAAAAAGATGGAATTTGTGTTGACTTTTCAAGCTAAGGTCCTTCCTTTATTTAGGATTTCAGAATGTCCAGATCTAGATGTCCAGTCTGGGACTTGCTTCTGCTTGAGAAGATTTGTTGCTGCTGTCACCACCGACTTGCAGTTGCTCTCAGTTGCCTTCTTTGGGGGACCATAGACCCTGAAGCCCAAGTTAAGAATCATGGTTGACATTAAGGTAGGCTGGGAAGAAAAGTGACCAGGAAGTAGCCAGACAACTTTTAAACAGAAATTTTTGACTAAAGGCCAGAGATCTATATCTGCATAGATATTACAGAATAATCTCACTGGTGGTCCCTGTAGAGCCTAGAAAAGACTGGAGCTGGAGGTGGATTGTAAGTGTTTCAAATGACTCAGATTGTACCTGAGTTGTTTATATTTTTACTAAAAATGATCATGAACCTTTTAAAAATTGATGTAGTAATATGTCTTGAATGCATGTTTCTCTCTGACCACTGGATGGCACCATTAGATCAAGAATGAAGGGTCTCACTCATTGCATAGAATCTAGACTTCATAATTGAGAGACCTGGGGCCCATGAATTTGTTTTTGTGGTATTTAGATAACTGTATTTTGATATAGTTTCTTTTGTAATCTTGTGTATTTTATATATTTAAAAATATTATTCTGAGGAGTCCATAGGCTTCATCTGATCACCAAAAAGGTTATCTGTCACAAAACCCCCTGATCTTCATTTATAGTTTAACCACTTCCTTTATAGAAGAAGAAATTGAGGACCAGGGAGAGGAAATTATTTTGCTTTAGTTCTCATGCCTAGAGTTAGTTCACCATTCTAAGTTTTTGATCACATTTTTTTTTTTTTTACCCTCGAAAAAAATTGCTTTCTCTCATGCTCAGATACCCAAATGGATCTTTGATCTCATTAATTTGGGAATTCCTTTCAGTGATGCAGATTGAAATTTGGTTATACCTCTCCATCCTTTGCAACTCTTTTTCACAAATCCCCCTAAATTTGTTTCAGAGCTTATCCATTGTATTGGAGGCCTATTTTATTTTTTTCCCTGAAATTGTGAGGTTATCAGGGGAACTATCTATTCATCATATATTAACACTACTTTCTTTTCTTATTAAATCTTTTCAGGGTAACGACTTTTACTTATGTTTTTTGAAATTCTTCAATGGTTGTAGTTGCATCCTGTTAGTACTCACCATAAGACTCTCCTTTGCCCTCTGTGCTTTAATTCTTTGAAGATTTCCTTGTCTTTTCCATAGCAATGCTAGTAGAATGTTGGTAATAAAAAGATAAGCTTTTGCTTTCATAGGAAACTTGAATCTTTTATCCACTATGCCGTCTATCTGCAACCTCAATGCCTTTTTACCTTCTCAATAAATACAATTGGAATTGGTTAAGGTTCAAGAGTAGTAGTGTATGAGCCATCTCTTATATGAGGCTAATCATCTTAATGGTAGGGACAGCATTATTTTTGTGTCACCAACATGCCTTAGTATTGTGTCTTGTACCTAGGTGGTATTTAATTAGATCACAAAACTAGCCAGATAAATAGCAAAACACAGTTCATGCCCTCCAGGGCCAGTGTGAAGATAAAAGAACTGCTTTTCACTATATATTGCACATATTAGGTCCTTGATAATTACTTCTTTAAATTAAATTAAAATTTCAAATTATCAATTTAAGCACAAAAAGAGAATATTTCCATATATACAATAGAATATAAAAAGAGAATTTGCATATGACACTGTGAATCTCCAATTCATACCACTTGTTTTTACAAAAGGAAGTATATAATAAAATCCACATGCAACTTTCAGAATTATTCTGGCTGGCCTTACTCCTGTATTTACTTCTGTTCTATTGAGTTAAAAAAAAATATTACAATTGCTCTTTTTTTTTTTCAACATCAATATTGCTAATCTCCCTTTACCCCACCCGGATCCTGATCTCCCCAATTAAAAATCAAGGAAAAAAAAAACCCAGACACTCATAACCATAACAAATAGGCTTAGTTGTACAGTGACCTTTTTTTTGTGTGTGTGTCTCATTCTGTGCTTTGAGGCTATCTATCACTTTTTGTCAGGAGATAGACTACATGTTTTGACCTAAGTTTTCAGGACCTGTGGTTAGTTATTGTTCAGATCCGAGTTCTGGAGTCTTTCAAAGGTCTTTTTCTTCAAAGTGTATTATTGTCCTTGTATATATTGTTCTCTTGGTTCTTCTTCTTTCAATCTGCATCAATTATTAATTTCTCAGAATTCTCTGAGGTCACTTCTTTTATTATTTCATATCCCATGATGATGATGCTTCATTGCATGCACATTTGGGGGGCCTTCTAAAATTAAGAACAACTGTGGCTGATTTCTGAACCCCCTGGGGCTTTCTTTGGAACCCTCTGTTCCAATGCCTTTAAACGCAGGACCTTGAACATCTCTGGCATGTCTGGTCGTATTACAAGGTTATCATCTTGTTTGTCTGTGGCACTAACTTTGCTGGCAGACCTATTTCCTGTTATACATGGGCTTCTGGCTGACATTTTGTATAATTCTGGGGTGGAAGAAGCCACTTGTAGTTTCTCATTGGCCTTCTTGATCATTTGATATGAATTTCAGGTTTTTGCTGGGATAGGTATGTGAGACTTGGGAGCTGGCTCTGTTCAGCTACCTATCTTGACTGTAAGTCCTAAATGATTATTTCACCTTTTTCAAATTCCCTTCCAAATATATATATTTTTAAATTGCTTGACAGCAGTGAGGTATTTTGGGAATAACTCTGGCTTTGAATTTGGGAAACCTGAGTTTGAATCTTGTTTCATAAACTTCCTAGATATGTGATCTTGGGCAAGTCACCTAAGTCATAGAGTCTCAGTTTTCTTATCTGTAAAATGAGGATTATAAAGCCTTCCTCACAGGGCTTTTGTGAAGATAATACTTAGTAAACCTTAAAGTGATATAAAGATGTATATTATTTTTATTCTCCTCTGAGTTTCAATTTTCTCATTTGTAAAATAAAGGGATCCTTATAGCACAAAATCCTAAGAGAGATGAAATCTTAAGAGGGAAACAGAAGGGAAATCTGTACTTTGATACAACATAGGAGGGAATTAGGTGAAATCATAGTTTGTATAAGAAATTGTTCTAAAGATTAAGAAAAACCAAGACAGCATGCTTCTCTCTTTCCTCATTCCCACGCCTATTATGTTCTTCTAATCTGAATATTTTTCTTGGTGTGTATATTCATAATTATGTAAAACGTGCAAGGGTGGTGAATGTGGGGGAGTTTCAAATGGGCGGAAGACAGCCTGCCTGCAGAACACACGATGGGAACTACTGAGATAGAATCAAATTTTTGTGGGCACAAAATTTCTTTTTGCTCCCTTTACTCATGTAAAGGCTGCTGTGGATTTAAGGTTAAAAAAAAAAAAAAACATTTTTCAGATTTTATGTGTGTGTTGAACTAGTTTTTAAAATTTTTACTTTATATACAAATCTCATGTTGCAGTAGAAATAAGAACTTGACTGTGCAACATGTAAAATAGAACAGTATTCTGTGCTTATTATGGTGGGAGTTCACAACTTTTGTATGCTAGGTTACTGGAGTGCTTTTTTTTTTGTGAATAGAACGAGGGCACAGTTTTACCCAGAACTATATAAGTATACTTTGTTCTTTCTGTAGTTTAGTATATATTTTATGATCTCAATTCAGTTCATAACCCTGGACAACTTCATTTGTTTTAGGCATATGTGAGACCTTTCAGGGCATCCCTAACTTTTCATCTTCCAATTATAAGACTATGTATGAAGTCAGTTTAATATTGATTAGTCTTTACATGACCCTGGCTAGATGTTCTCACTTTCTTCTTGAACTCTTGAGATCTTGCTATAGACTCATAGTGATCTTAGAATTTCAAACTAAGATTGGAAACCATGGTACGCTACGTTAAAAAGAGAAAGTTTACATTGTGATTCATTTATTAACTATTATACATACATTACCAGTTTGTTAGCTTCTTTTATATAGAATAGGCATTAATCTTATTCTGTTTTGATCCAGATCAATAAATTATTAGATAAAGCTATGTTAATCTAGGATCTGGGACACACAGAGAAAAACAGCACAATCCCTGTCCTCGAGGAAGTTACATTCTAACAGATGATACTCCTGTAGGGAAGAACTAGGGCTGATGGATGAAGTTCTTCAGAGGAAGATTTCAATTTGATGCAAAGAACAATTTCCCAACAATTTGAGCTTTCCAAAAGTTAACAGTGGGTTGTCTTAGAAGTAGTGAGTTCCTACTCAGTGGAGATTTTTTTAGTAGATCATTTGTCATAGATGTTATAGAGAAGATTCTTATTTGTGTATAGATTGGACCAGTTGGTCTCTTAAGTCCCTTCCGACTCGATTTTGATCATGACTAAGTCAGACCCTATTAGCCTCAGTTTCCTCATAGGTAATGAGGATGGTGATATTTAACACTCTCCTCTTCATAGTGTTATTATGAATAATTCACCTTCTAAATCTTAAAATAACATAGAAATGTGTATTTTTAATCTTATTCTTCTTTTTTCCTCTTACGGAAACGTTTGGCTGATGAATTGTGAGGCTGGCTTCTTGACTTTTCTTACATAATAGTTTTCTATTAAAAACAATTAAGCAAAATTTCTTAATATAGTAACTGAATCATAGCTTATGTTACTTATAAGTTTTATAGTTTGCTGGCCATTTATAGAATGTATATGTGTTTTAACTTTCCTTATTTGGTATCAACATTGTTGTTGTTGTCATATTATGTATGTTCTTTTGATTCTGCTTTCTTTATTCTGCATCATGTCATATAAGACTTTCCATGTTTCTCAGAATTTAAAAAAATTAAGGTTTGTTTGTTTTTTTGTTTGTTTTGGAAAGCAATTGGAATTGTGACTTCCTTAGGGTGACATAGCTAGTATTATCTGAGGTAGGTTTGAACTTCGGTCCTTCTAACTCTGGCCCAAGGCTATATGTTCACTGCAATACCTAGCTGCCCCATTTAATTTTTTAAAAATTAAGTTATATTTTATTTTCAGATGCACATTCTCTCCTTTCTAATTCCCTCCCTCCCATCAAAAGAGTAAGAAAAATAAAGATTTTGTTATAAACACATATAATGAAGGTAAACAAATTCCTGCATTGGCCATATATGAAAAGGTAAAGTCTCAGTCTACAGTTTGAATCCATTGCCACTCTATCAGGAGGTGGGTAATGTTTCACCCTGAGTTTTTCAATTATAGTTGATAACTATTGTGTTGAACAGGTTGACAAGTCTTTCAAAGTTGCTTGTCTTTTTATAAATTGTTCTTCTTATTCTACTTACTTCACTTACATCAGTTTGTATCAGTCTTCCTATGATTCTCTGAAATCATAGCCTAGCCTTGATCTTTTCTTACAGATTCTTATACACATTATAACATATATAGAGATTTCTTACACATTCATATATAATAACTTATTCAGCCAATCCCATATTGGTGGGCACCCCTTAAGTTTCCTGTTCTTTTCTACAACAAAAAAAAGCTACTGTAAATATATTAATACATATAAACATTTCTCTGAATTCTTTACCTTTGTTGTTCCTTATGGCACATTATGTTAATATACCACAGTTAGTTCTAACATTTTTCAGTTACTGAACACATACATAAACTAGTTTCCATATTTTGGTATAAAAGGCAGTGCTGTTATGAATATTTTGATGCATGTAAGACTTTTGTCCTGTAATTCATCTTTTTCAATTATAAGCCCAGTAGTGGGATGAATCAAAGATCATGAACAATTTAGTAATTTAGTAAGTTTTCTTGCATAATGACTAAACCAATTTCTAGCCCTACTAGCAATGAAATAATGTGCCTGTATTTAAATGTTTTTAATGAACAATTCTCTTATTACTAATAATTTGGGGATAGTTTTCATATATATATTTTTATATCTTTTGAAAATTATTCTTTTGCTTTGTCTTTTGGAATATGTCTCATAACTTTATAGATTTTGTTAATTCTTGTTAATTTTGGCTACTAGATATTTATCCAAGATTTTTGCTGTCAAGTTTTTTCTAAATTCATATATTTTCTTATTATGGGTGCTTTGATTTTATGGAAAAACCTTAATTTTATTTGTTAAAATTGTTTTATTCTTGTAATATTCTCTATCCTTTCTTTGTGAATTCTATCCAAAATTATAACAAAATGACTTTTCATTCTGTTTTAAATTTTTAAAAAATAGTTTGGTTCTTTTTAGCTTTTATGTACTTGGAATTTATTTTGATACATGGGATAAGATACTAATTTAAACATATTTTCTACTAACCTGCTTTCTATAGAAAAGGTTGTCAGCTGTTCTTTTCAAATGAAGATTCTTTGTATCCCAATTGCCTGATATATTTTTCTTATTGGTCAATTGTTTTTCAGTTTGTGACCAATTTTTCATAACTCCATTGGGATTATCTTGGCAAAGATGCTGGAATAGTTTGCCATTTCCTTCTCTAGCTCATTTCAGATATGAAGAAACTGAGGCAAACAGGTATAAGTGATTTGCCCAAGGTCACACAATAAATGTCTGAGGCCAGATTTGAACTCAGGAAAATGAGTCTTCTGTCACTCTGTCCACTGTATTTTCTAGTTACCCTTCCCTGATGTTTAATAGGAGCTTAGTCAAAATGCTCATTGATTGATTTTTGTATTCTTTGTTTATTGAACTTTAGGCTACTGTACATGTTTGCTTTAGTTCTTCCTTCTATAATTTATTCTATTTATCGAACACCAGGTAGTTTTGATAGTTGATAGTTCTTGTGATGATTGATTTTCCCATCCAATCAGGTGTTTTTGCTTGTTGTTTAGTTCAGATAGATGTCTAATTGGTCATATCAGAACTTGAAGGACTGACTTATTTTTAAGCGTGCTACCTAGATTGAATTTTACTTAGGTTCCAGTTGAATTTTGTTCTTCACTTCTGCTCTTTTGGTAATTCTACTCTCACCATTTTATTGAATATATCCTCAATTCACCTTGTACTAGCAAGAGCTTGCATTTGGCATCTGACAGCTTGGGTTCAAGACTCAGCTACTTAATGCATATATATCAATAAACA
The DNA here is from genome assembly GCF_902635505.1 of Sarcophilus harrisii. Lineage (NCBI taxonomy): Eukaryota > Metazoa > Chordata > Mammalia > Dasyuromorphia > Dasyuridae > Sarcophilus > Sarcophilus harrisii. Next base: position 360,766,466 of record NC_045427.1, on the reverse strand, counting down.
CGTCATTCCCCTTTCTAGGTTTTCTCATCTATAATACTGGAGAGTTGAACTAAATGATCTCTTCCCTCCTAGCTCTAAACCTTTTATGATAATCATCCAAGTCAGTATTTGCCATAGAAAATATTGCTATTTCTAGGGCCATACTCATATTATTCTTCTGAGGTGTCTACTAATCCAGGTGCTATCTTCTCAGGCAAACTTTCCTTCCCTCCATATAAAAGTGATCATTCTTTTGTTAACTTTCTTCTCTTGACTTTTTTTTCTCATATGGTCTTCTGCTTCCACTTTTCTTCTCTTTCCTTTTTTTTTTTTTTTTCATAGATTCTTTAAAAAAATTTTTTTAAAAATTTTCTGATCTTTGGTTTTCTTTCTTTATAAGCCTCTCCTCACCTTAGGTCTTATATAACCCTTAAAAAAAATATTCTGAGTTATGTGATTAGTTTCTAATCTAATAGTGATTCTTGTGAAATTCACAGTCAAATATATGTAAAAGATACTTCTATTTGAAATTGAGTTTTGAGTGCCCTAACACCATAGAATGTTTGAGCATGTGCAGTTGAGATAGCATTGTTTATCCTCTTTCTGACCTAAAATTCTCAGTAAAAATCTTTGACCACATGTTAGCTTTCAGGAAAATTCTCATGAATAACGATGGAAAGAGCAGAGAATAACAATAGAAATAACAAAGACTAAATATATATTGTTTTATATATATATATATATAACATATATGATATATATATATATATAAAACAATAGCTAATATTTTCACCTTAAAGTTTTCAAAATGCTTTACATACTTAGCCTGTCTAATTTGATTAGGAAGAAATGGGCAGGACAAAAATAGGCAATATGAAATATAGTTTGATTAAAATATTAAATAATGTGAAAGGCAATTGTCTTATTCAGTCAACAAGAATTTATTATTGTTATCATTTATTCTATGTGCTATACACTGTATGATATGCTAGGCATAAAAAGAAATGCAAAAACAGATACTGTCCTTGAGCTCACATTCTAATGGAGACAACATGCAAATAGCTATGTATATACAAGAAAAATACAGAGTGTGTGAGGAGGCTAATTTCAGAGCAAGGGCACTATCCCTGAGGGGAACTCAGAAGAATTTGTTGAAGAAGGAAGATTTTGGATCAGATTTGAAGGAATCCAGAGGAACATTTCAGGCATGGGGGACAGTCAATGAAAATGTATCAAGTTTGGAAGTCAAATATGGAAGGAATAATCCATAGCCTGTTAGCAATATCTTAATTGAAAAGTATAGGGAGAATATGGGATAAAATATTAAGTAGACTGGGAAGTTAGAAATGGGTAAGGTTATGATGGGCATTAAAAATCAAACAGGGGATTTTTCCCCATTTATTTACTTATTTAGTATTTTTCTCAATTACATTCAAAATGAAGTTTTTACATTTATTTTTTAAGATTTTTGAGTTTTAAGTTTTCTCCCTTATCCCCATCCACAATTAAGAAACCCCATGTGAAGTTATGCAAAACATTTGTATAAAAGTCAAAACCTAGATCTCCCACCCTAATGAAAATAAAAACCCTTAAAAAATAAAAAAAAAAGAGATAGAGAGATAGAGAATGCTTCGATTTGTATTCAGATTCAATCCCTTCTCTGGGTATGGATAGACTTTTTCATTGTAAGAGTAGTTGTGAGTGATTATACTACTGAGAATAACAGTCTTACAGCTGGTCATCCCAGAACATTGCTATTATTTTGTATACAGTATATTCCACTTTGTTTATAAAGGACTTTCCAGTTTTTTCTTTTCTGAGAGCATCCTGCTCATCATTTCTCAGAGAACAATAATATTCCATTAGATAACTTGCTTCAATTTTTTTTTTTAAATTACTATTGCTAATTTAAACAGAAGATTTTATATTTAATCCTGGAGGTAACAGGAATCCACTTAAATAAGGCTAGAAAGGTAATTGGGCCAAGATTATGGAGGACTCAAATATATAGGCAGTGGGAGGTCACTGAAAACTTATGCAAAAAAGACAAAAGATATCAGAAGTGAGCTTTTAGGACTATTATGGAAACAGTTTTATGAAGGATTGATTGGAGAAGAGAGAGATTGGAGATAGGAGGCAAGAAGACGAAAATAATGTGGATCTCTTAGGACCCTTAGGCTGATATTATATCCTTCAGGGAGATTCATATGTCTAGTCAGCATCTAAATTATGACTCAAACCCTGGTCTTTTGACTGCAGTTTCAAAGCTCTTTATATCTAGCTTCTTATAACTATGCTATTACTTCTAGGAGGATTTGATTGTAGGTACTACAGGGAGAGAAAATGCTTAAAACAAAAGAAATGACTCAAATGTTAAAATTTCAAGCATACTGTAGTAAGACCTGAATGAAAAAAGTATTTTCTTACATTTCTCATATCATATTACTGACTTTAAATATCTTGTTTCAGTGGGGAATGGCCATCTCTATATTCTGACACTTTATATTTTAAAGTAAAAATTAGGGGGAAAATAGAGCCAATTATTTCAGGGAATACAATTGTGGAAGAATATAACTATGAATTTTTATTTTTTTAAGATAGTAAATATTATGTGGGTCTAAATTTCTCTTCTACTTTTTATCAAAAATAACACAAGCCCTCTATAAAGGTAATTAGGTATCTCTACAAAGTGCATTACATTGTGGTGGACTTTTATTTTCTTCCTTTGGTGTCTTCAGGGTCTGATCAAATCCCTGTTGTTTCTTTAAAACCTTGTTCATTACTGCTAACATAATGTTTACAGATTTTAGAAACAAAGACGATTTACTTTTTAATTATTTTCTTGCTTGTCTCAGGCAATGTTGTTGTCAAGGAAACCATAATCTTTGAAAAGGCTTGTTCTACTTCTTCAGATTCCCTGGTTGGAAGAGATTACTTGGATAGTATTTATCTTGGCTGTGGAAACAGACACGTTATTTTGCATCAAAATCCACTTCTTTTAAAAGAGATTGTGTCCTCTTGTGACTATAAATAGAAACTTCTTGACCTTTTAGTGTAAGATCAAAGGTTCCTGTTGGTATTTTCCTTTTTAGGGATTGCTTCTGTGTATACACACTGTGTGTAAGAGCTGTGAGACTGATGAATTCTGAGGGGAAAATAGTTTTCTTTTTTAAAAAAGAATAGAAAAAGAGGCTCTCTCTCAAATGTTTAAAGAACAAATAGATATATTTTAGACTCTTTGCTCAGTAACACTCAGGAGATGTTAACATACTATACTCAGAGGCATAGAGGTGTTGCTGGAATGCTTTGAGTTACAATCTACTTTTATTGCAAGAAAGTGTTATGTTATTGAGACATTTAAACAAGTAGCTACATTGAAATTTTCTTATTGTTAAATTAGGAGAAGAGAGGAAACCAGTATGATGTAATGGAAGGAATATTTGACTGAATACCAGGAGATCTGGGCTCTGCCACTAGATTCACTCCTTTTTCAAGGTTATGGCAGCAAAGCACAAGTTTTGTCATGTTCTGCCAAGATGGAAAGATATAAGTATAAACCAGGCACTAGAACAAGTGCAGACTAGCCTGCTTAAAGATGCAGAAGCTCATCCCTGGATGTTGGACTCTGGATGATCTTTGTTGGCTACAACTACATTGACTCTTCAATCATAGAGGGGTTGTGCTGTTCTTTGGAATAGGTAACATCCATTCTTATAAAATTTGATTCATCAAATATTTAGTAAATGTTTACTATGTTCAAGACATGATGCTAAGTAAAAAAAGTAATTTGAAATTGAAATTGTGTAGTAAAAAGATTGTTGGAGCCAGAGAAAATAGATTTTAATATTGGCTCTGCTACTTAACTTATGTGAACAGGGGCAAGTAACTAACCCTTTCCTAGTGTTTAGTTTCCTCCCTTATAAAATGAATTATACGGATAATTTCCTAGTTTTCATCTTCCTAATTAACTATTGTGGTTCTCTAAGTAAAACAAAATATAAAACAAAATACCAATAATGGTATTGCTAGTATATGTAGACTTTCCAGGTGATTATTTTACAAAATCTTGATTGTGATTTTTCTTCCTGACATTCTTCTGTTGTGTCTTCCCTTTTGTTCTTTTTTCTTCCCCTCTTATTCTTTCTGTTTGATTACTTTTTTCCTATATCTTTTTCATTTTTAATCTCTTGCGTTTGTAACCCTGGAACAGGTCAGTTTCCCTCCCTTACATGAGGACCCTCATATAATTTATCTGGCCCATGTCCCCTTGGGATACCTTGGGAACTTAAGCACTTGGTTCCCTTTGTTTCCCACAAAAAATTCTGAATTTACCTATTAGCATTCAGGCAAGTAGGAGTGTTAGAAAGAGAAAAGGTTTTATTTACACAATACACAGGGAGAAATGATATAGACCCAAATCCACAAATTGTAAAGATAACTTCTCCTCTTTCCTTCCATACTAGGGTCACCCCTCACTCTTTCCCATCCTTCCTTCTCTTTGCTGGTTCCATGAATGAGTTTGTTACTTCATCTTGTGGCTTGTACCTCATATTTAGTACTCACTGTGATCTTTAGTTTTTTGCCTCATATGCTTTTTCTTTTCTTTCCCCCCTTTTGCCCCCCAACTTCAGCCCCTGTCATTCTGCTGCTTCTAGGGGCCCTATGGGTGCAAGGGCTTTTGATGCAGTTTGATATCTCTGTTCAGCACTGACTCATTCTCAATACTACTTATGCTTACAGGTCCATGTAGTGAGACTTTCTTCCTGTTCTTGATTTGCTACCTCCTTGTTCTGGTATGCTTAATTCCATGTTGTTTTCTATGTCTATCATTCATGGCTCATGGGTTTGTTCCCTCTTATACAAAAGTAGCTACCCTGCTGAACTTGGTTGGACTAGTAAAGGTTTTTTGAAAAGGGAGGAGCTAAGATGTCTTTATGCATGTCTGATACTCCTACTATTTCTGCTCCCTTCCCTCCCCCCCTTCTTTTAATCCCCCCTCATCCCCTTCCCCTTTGGTCTTCAGTTTCCTTCTTTTTCTTCCCTGGGACAGTAAAGCTGTTGCCACGGAAACAGAAACCTATGAAGAGCTTTGCTCCACTTTGGTTGCCCATAAAGAAGATTACTTGAAATACACAGGATTCCAGTATTAGGTAAGCCTCTACAATATTACCTCAGAATTCTTTTTATAAAATGCAAACAGATTATAGAGTAAAAAAAGTTGTTTTATTTATATAATCATTTATAACTTCAGACTTAAAAATGTGGTAAACGGAAGGAAAGCGAAGACACACACATTTATTAATCACTTACAATGTGCCAGGAACTGTACTAAGCAATGGGGATATAAATGCACAAAAAGAAAGGAGGGGAGGTGCCCTCAAAAATTATGAGAGATATTATAATGAGGGAAGACAATACACAAAAGGGAACTGAAATGGGGAGGGGAAGGCATGAAAATGTCCAGGGTGAGGCACATGATTTTGAGATCTGGAAGCCAATAAGGTGGAGAAGGAATAAAAGCCAACCTACACAAAATGGAGGCTCCAGGAGGCACTTGCCAGTGGGAGAAAGAAACAGATCTTCCATGTTGAGAAGGCCCCAGGAATGATTAGATGGTTCAGGAAAAGAATGTTCTAGATGCTAAGAGGAAGTTCTAGGATGAGAAAACATACTTTTGAAAGCATGAAGCCACAATCGGGGATCTGGAAGCCAGAAAGAAGGTAAAATGGTTTTCCTCAAATTTGATGAATGATCCCATTAAATTGGATAATGTTAAATTAAAACACACTAGTTAAAACAGATACAGTGCTTAAAGGTGCTAGTCACCTTGGTTTGATTGATTTTATTAACGAGTTATCAAAAATAAACCAATTAGGATTCAGATGTTTGTTGTTCTCATCCTTAGACATCAAAGTTGTTATCTATGCTATCTGAAATTGAAACTGGTTAATATTGACTAATTAATCTTTATATGCCCTTGCCCAGTGTCTTTCTGATGGGGGTGTGAAACTGTGTTCCCTTTTGATCTGTAAAATTAATACTCTGAAATTCTATCCTATTTGATTCCCGGCCTCTCAGACTCCATAAAGTTTGAGAGAGAGCATATCTCCCCAAATAAGTTAAACATTATTCAATTGAATATCTTGGTCAAAAACACTCCATTGATCTTTTGGAGGTGCCACTTCAGGAAATTCCAGGTTCTTGAAAAAGATCTTGGTCTGATAATCATCTCAAATTGCTACCAGCTCCCCGCCAAGATCTTCTCATAAAGGTAGGTTTCTGTTCACTCATTTCTTTGCAGAATGTCCAAAGCAGTATTATATACAAGCCTTGTGCCTTGGTATAGAGGCTTGTCTGGACCCCTGCCCGCTGTGAAGACATTCTCTTTTCAGCGAAAAACCTTTGTTATTTCTTTGCCACTGAGGAAGTCAGTCTCCTAGCAAAGCTGACCTCTGCCTTTTTGCCATTAATATTTTGGGTTTGTGAATTCTTTCATGAAGGAGCTGTGCCGACTAAAAGGGGATTCCCACAACTCTCTGACTGCCACTAGAACCCCATCATTTCTTCGGTGCTTTATTGTGATGGAGAGATATCTCTGGGTTCCCCACAACTGTGCCAAAGGAATGTAAGCTCCAGCATTTCCTATAAAACTCAATAGTAGAGTATTTTTTTTGAGTAGCCCTGCTCAATCTGGAGAAGTTTATCTTTACCAGAGACTGGACTTCCAGCTGACGACTTTTTTCAACCATAGCAACTCCATTACTGTTGTCTCTGGAAGTATAAGGGGTGAGATGATCTGTATTATTGGAGTAAGGACCACTCTAATGAAATAATTAGGCTTAAACAGATATCATTCAAATTTGTGACATGCTAGTAATTTCTGGTACTAATTTAGTGATGATGAGAAAGTGCATTTGAATTCCTTGGCATAGAAAGTCAGTAACTAGTGAGTAGCTCTGAAAGGTACACCAGCCTTGGCTTCATGCCAAAGATTCATTCAAACAGCACATTTAGGCAGGGTTTCTAGTGCTAGTGTTTGGCAACAAACTCTATCATTGTGCATTAAGAAACTCAGAAAGAGGAAAGGAGGAGGACCTCATCCTTGCATAGGTATGTATTTAGAGGGATTAGGTATAATTGACTGCCTCTGTTGACTGCTACATGACCTAGTGAATAGAGTAATAGGCCTGAAGTCAGGAATATCTGAGTTCAAATCCAACCCCAAGATACTTACTAGATATGTGACTATGAGTCAGAAAGACTATGGATAACATTCTTTGTCTACTTCAATTTCCTCAATTATAAAATGGAAATAATAATAACTATATCCTAGAAGATTAAATGACATATTTATAAAACCTAGTGCCTTCCCTACAGTAGGTGCTTAGTAAATGCTTTTTCCTTTCCCTTTTTTCCTTTGGTAACCATTGGTATATTTCTCTGGTCCTTTGAGATTGCCGAAAGCTTGCCCACTTGGCACAGAAAACTACAAGGTATATGAATATAAAGTAAATTAATTTGGCTTATAATATTATTGGAAATTGTGTTCTGAATCTTTTTTCCCTTGGGTGTATCTGTAGTAAAAATTGGGGCACCCTTAGTAGGAGAAGTTGTAAAGTCTTAACAATAACTAGAATTTGTACTTAACTACCTAGCTAATCCAGCATAAGGAAAGTTTAAGGGTAGTGAATTTAAATTTATAATGTTTCCGAAAGGTAATTATTTGCCTAAAACTTCATGTCTCTGTTACTACTCTAGTTAAATGAAAATATTGAGTAGCCTGATTGCTTGGTATAAAATGTTAGAATTGTGAAATGCAAACACTTGTAGAAGTGTAAACATTTTTGTATGCTAATAGGTTTACATTCTATTAGTAAGAAACTTTTCCCAATAGAAGTGTAAAACTATCTTGGATTCTGGCCTTTTATTTTCATAATCACTTGGTACTTATTTAAATGTCCTCCTTTCTGTACTGAATTTTTAGATGAGGCAATTTTATTCTGTGAATAAATTTACAACTACCTACAGTGCCTCCCCACAATTTCTCTGATTAAAGTTGGTAATGGACCACGTGTGTAGTAACTAATGTTGTTCGACTAGGGAATTTTTCGATTTCAGAAGATTGTTTGAAATTAGCTTAGTAAATCTTCATGGGAGTTTTTTAAATAAAAGAAAATTCATACTTAAAAATTTTCAGAAAAGACATTCAGTAATGAATAAACCATCAATGAATGAAAATAAGCTCATTTAGTTATTCAGATAGAAGTAGTAATTTAACTAATTATTGCTTGTAGGTTTCATAATTCAGTTTTTTTTACCTTGCAGTAATTTCACCGAGCTTTTGGTAAGTTATCAGATGTTCATGCTGTAACCTCTTTCTATCCTTTAATATCTTCCCCTTTCTTCCCAGCCTACCTGTGGTTTTACCTAATTTTTCTCTTTCCTTCCCTGTCCCTCCCCTTCTCCTTCCTTCTCTATCCCTCCCCCTCCCTTTTCTTCTCTGTCCTCCTCCCTCTCCTTCCTTCTTTTTTTTTGGTAAGGCAATTGGGGGGGTTAAGTGACTTGCCCAGGGTCACACAGCTAGGACGTGTTAAGTGTCCTTAATTTTGATTTGAATTCAGGTCCTCCTGACTCTAAGGCAGGCCAGTGCTCTGTGCATTGCACCATTTAGCTGTCTCTGTTGTATCTAATCTTTAAGGCCCAGATTAAATCCTCCCTGTCCTTTTTATCCTTCTCCATATCTTCAGTTTACACTGACCTCTCTTTTCAAATTTGTTTTTGGTGTAGATTATAATTATAATATTATTATGTTGGATAATAAACTGGCCTTGAAACCTGGATTCAAGTCTTAATTCTGGCATATAATAATTGACTGTAGGATCCAGGGAATATCATAAACTTATGTGCTTTGGTCAACACTCATAAGACAATATACAGAGGAGACTTCAATTTGCATTGGTAGAAATCTGCAATAAATTACTTCTGTCAGAATAACTAAATGAGCTTATTTTCATTCACTGATGGTTTATTTATTACTGAATGTCTTTTTTGAGTATGAATTTTCTTTTATTTAAAAAACTCTCATGAAGATTTAATGATAATTCTAATTCTAATGGTAGAGATTTACCAATGAAATCATAGTTCTAGTCTCTGTTTCTATCCCAGATGACGTTATCTATCATCTATCAATCTGTCTAGTTGGGATTAGAGTGGGGTGAAAGAGGGCTATTTTCTTCTCTTTCCCATTCCCCCTAATTAGTTAACATAGTCACAGAATATGAGTGGCAAATAACAGAGTTGTATGTGGGGGCCATTATTCCTTTATGAAGTGTGAAAAAGTTCTCTCTTTTGGAAGGAAAAGCTGGTCATTGACTGAGAGAAGATTTCTCATGTTCTGGGTAGCCCTTTTAAAAGCTAAGCTCACCAGCTCAAGACAGTTTTAAGAGTTCCAGGTGGGGGAAAAAAGAGTTCCAAGTGGGGGAAAAAGGCTACAGCTCTGTAGATTGTGACTTTGACTCTGGTCTTAGTATGAGGCAATCTGCCCCATAAGAGATAACCACTACTAGTAGGGAACAATTATAGAGTTCAAGGCACAATTACTAAGTACTTTCTTTGGAGAAATATACATAGTTTAGTACATTCTAGTTAGGAAGCAACTTTAAAGAATGTGACTTGTGGCAAAAGAAAGCTAATCATATTCTATCATATGAACTAGTCTTGGCAATCAAAAGGTCAAAGGAAAAAATAACAGAGAAACCTAGACAAGTAGTCTGAGCAGAGATTCTGGATTCAAGGGGGAGTATCGTGAAGGCGCTAGAGGAAAGGACAGAAAGGCCCTATAGTACTGGGAGCCTGTCTCAGTTTGGCCACATACATTCCTCTTGTGTGTGTTTCATTATCAATCTACTCTGTGCTCACTCTTCCCGCTGTCACTATATGTATTTGTAGGAAAGTATGCCCTAAATTTATGAGGGGAATGTTTTGTAGTTACTTTTTCTTCTTCCTTTTTTTTTTTCTTTTTGTGTGCTTTTTGTGTGGTTAAATGACTTGCCTAGGGTCATACAGCTGGTAAATGTTAAGTGTTTGAGGCTGGATTTGAACTCAAGTCCTTCTGACTTCAGGGCTGATGCTCTGTCCATTGTACCATCTAGCTGTAGAGGGCTGGAACTATGCACTGAGGTTGGGACTGCCGAGCGCTTGAGGCTAACTTCTGATTGGACAATACTCTATGGACATATGCTTGGAAAATGGTCCTTTCCACTGTCCGTACTGGCTCAGTGATTGGTGTATAGAGGATTGTAGGAGGGACTAGGGGATGGAGTAAAGCTAGCTAGATACACACTCTCAAGGTAGACAAAGGGAGAAGGCAGTTGGGTTGATTCTGCTTCCATCCTGTTCAATCCTGCGTCTGGGGACTGAGAATAAAGATTGAGGGCTTTTGCTTATCCTGACTCCGGCTGATTCTGGGGTGTCCTGGGTGCGAGCACGGTCATTACATCTAGCTGCCCCAGCCATTCTTTAATGGCTTGAATATTGTGCCTACTAATTGATTATTAAAGGTAAATATTCCAGTAGGGGCCTGTAAGCTATAAATGAGATAATGTAGCTTCTATCATAATGCATCCTCACTATGCTGGATAATTAAAGGAGCATCCCCTATCTCAGTCATTTTGAAATGGAAAATTTACAGTGGAACTCTTTGAATTAGATTGGTCAGTAAATTAAATATTTGAAGAGCCCTTCAATCTACCTCTACAACACTGGTCTCAAGTGTGCCCAGTAGAGATAGTAGCATTTGATAACTGCAGTTAGTCCCAGTTTAATGACTTTCTTGCTAATTCTAGCATCATGGCTATTTATTCACAATATCTATATTGATTTTATAGGATTCCAGAGCCTCTTTCACAACCAGTGAAGCAACATGGAACAATGCTCACATCAATTATATTGAAATTTTGCTTTAGATAATGTACAACCTGTACCATAGCAGGTTGTTACAAAGGTTTCAGTCATCCTATGCTCTGTACCAGCAACAATATACCTATAGGTTCCCATAGTTCTATTAATGAGGACTGGTTGTTCAGTCAGCTGGTGAGCAACTGCAATGAAGACATGGTGAGGGAAGGCTTGGATAGATCCCTTTATGTCCATCATGTCTATTCTTTTCTATTGACTATTTCTTTTTCTTCTTTTAGTGATATTGTTTGGAGATGTCATAAAGCCCATGTAAGTCCAAGTCATCTGACTCTGTGATAAAGATCTTTGCAAAGGACTATTGATTGGGTCAAGAAAGTCATAGAAGATGGGTTAATCCTGACATTATTATTAGCTACTACCATTCCCTTTTTCTTTTAGGTAATTCTGCTACTCAGGAGGAAATGAGAACCAAGGCTAATAGCTACCATTGTATCTGTAGCCTCTTGATGGCTTAGGCTTATGCTGTCACTGTGATCATTATACACACCTCCCCTTGTGGGGCAGTGTATTCATTTAAAATCTCATCTTCAACCTTGTTTTCAGCATGATTTCATTATTGTTCATTATTCATTTTTATTCATTATTCTCATAAAGCTGAGAAAAGCTTTTTTTTTTGGGGGGGGAGGTTAAAAGCTTATGTGGATATTTATTGAGGTCAGCTTGCAGTATATAGCCATATTTCTTATAGTGCTCCTTGTCCTCAGCCTGTCTCCAGAGCATCCTTGTAGTTCTTGTCATTGATTGTGATAACTCCTTTTGATTTAACTCCCATAGAAATGTGGTCAAATGTGGCTTGGACAAGTTATTCCTTCATAGACTGGATATCACTTTCATCTAGCTTGGTTCTCAAGACGTAGACACTATGGATGATGATACCATCTGGGAGTATCATTGTTTCTGGGTCTCTCCTATCAAAGAAAGCCATGTTCCCAATAGCAAATTCATAACCAGAGTGGACATCAGGAAGCCCAATAGATCTATGAACAGTTTTAGGTAGGATTGCCAAACTGCCATTCTATATCATTGTTGGCAAAAAACTACCAGAACCCCCAGTTTAGTAAGCATTTCTTAATTCCTGAAACATCACGTTCTCATCATTCATATAGAACACTCTGTATGTTAGGTACCAAGCTCATCTTAATCCTCTCATGGCTCTTGTGGTACTAAAATTCATCATAATGATTCCTGGCACTGTTCTAGCCTGCCTGGCATTATACTTTAGTGTTCTAGTGAGCTATAGTTTTAGGAATGAAAATCCAAAGGGTATCCTTGAAACTCAGGGGAGAAGTCACCTCCCTAAGGACTTAATTTCTAAACCTGTTAGTGCCAAATTGGAAGAAGTATCCCAGAGGAAGTACATAATACTGTTTGATTGTTTAGTATCTATATTGCCTTCCCAATTGATTGTAAACTTCTTGAGGTCAAGGATTATACCTTATCTTTTTTTGTACTGTCACAGCACATAGCACAGTACTACTATTATTACCACTACTACTACTACAACTATTACTAACTACTACAGCTGACTTTTTGAAGATAATACTATAAGATTTGCAAGCTCTTTTAATTGTTATCTCACTTGATCATTATACTAGATACATAATAGATACTTGATACATACTTAATATTTAATTGTATCACATGAAATTGTTATAATCTTTCAGTCAGGTTTTCTGGACCCATTTTTATTGTACTAGTGGCTATAATTAGCATTGGTTTTCTGGGTGGGAATCCTTTCTCCCACAAATACCATTGTCTCTACATCATGCCTTATACTGATTCACTGGCTCAGACTATGCCTTCAAACCCATGTACCACCTCTTTTCCCTAACCAAGTCTACTTTTCCCATTCCCCCCAAATATTTTTGTCCCAGATGAAAAAAAATTCCAATTTTGCTTTTGACTTTGATAATTCATATAAGATTATTACTTAATATCCATTTATTTATTCATTCATGAAAAAAAATATTAAATATCTGCTGAGTTAGATGCTGGAAAAGATACATTTAGTGATTGCCTCACTTTGCTCACTATTTCAGGAAAGCTCCAGTCATATGTCACTTTACTCCTTACTCTCCTACCTACTTCTCCAACCTTCATCACCCTTCCCCTTCATTGTTCAGTGTCTGACCTGGCTCACTCTTTGGTCACTAGTTTCCTATGTATATTATCTCTTCCATTAGAATGTAAATTCACTGAGGGAAGAGACGATCTTTGATTTTATATTTTTTGTCCCCGGTGTTTTATTTACCAGAGTGCTCAATTTTCAATAAGTACTTAATAAACACTTTTTTTTTTGTTGATTCATTTAGATATGAAATAGCAAGTGGTATCATGGAGTATCATGGTATCATTGATAATAGTCTAGTAGAAGGAAATAAAGCACAAATAGAGGTAAGTGTAACACCTAGTATTACAAATATAATAATTGTAAAGCAAAATGCTATATGATGTGGGGGCAGGGTTTTAATGAGTTGAGGAAAGGTTTCATTGATGAAGTAGCTTTTGAGTAAGACCACAAAGAATGGAAGTAGGGAGGATGTTCTAAGCATAGTGAACAGCTAAAGAAGCTGCGCAAAAACATAAATGTCCAGTATGTGGAGAGAAATGTTAAATAAGTAAGCATTTAATAAGATCATGAGAGCCTTGAATGCTAGGCAAAGGAATTTTATCTGACAGTAGATAGCTGTAAAAGATTTTGAGTAGAGGAATGACATGACCACATGTATATGTGTATGGGGAAAATTATTCTACCCCTTATATAGGAAAGAGGGTATTTTTGTAATTTTTTCCCATTATCTCTTTTATATAAGGTGATGATTATCCTTGTTTTCTCACCATGTAAAGGACTCATGGTATCATAAAATTGTGCTTGAAAACCAAAAGCTCTTTATCTATCTTTTCTGTAAGACTTTTACTTAGTTGAAATAATATTTTTTTCTTATTCCCCCCTTGCTTTTGCCTTGCAAGAAAATGGTTTATATGTAGTAATCAATAACTGGATAATATCTCCTCCCCCCCTCTCCCATTATAAATAGTTGAGAAGACAAATAATGAATGATTTAGAAGAAGTAACAATAGGTTGGGGGTTAGGACACCTGAATTCTAATAATTGTCTTTATCTTCTTGGGCCTCATTTTCCTCATCTGTAAATAAACTAGGTGATCTCTAATACACTGCTTCCCCTTCCTCCATATCTAGTATTCTTTGATATAGAATTGGTAACTCATAAAATATAATATCTATTAATGTGTGCAAATAAACATTTATTAAGTATTTAGTGAGCTAGGCATTATACTAGGTACTTGAATACAGTGATAAAAATGAAATAGTTCCAATTCTAAAGAAGCTTATATTCTTTTGGGGAAATGTGGATACACATATAAAAGTATATAAAATATGTACAGAGTAAAATATAATTTACTTGTGCGCATGTGTGGGTATATGTGTGAATATGTAGACATAAGCAGCTGTTTACACCATGAAAGGCTTCTTTTATGAATGTGAGCACATATTAATTAATATTTATGTACTTTTACAAGCTATAGAAGTGAGTAGATTATTAGACGTCCTTATAAATTTTTTTTACTAAATTAAGTTTGAAAAGGATTTTCAATATTTCAAAATTTGTCCTCACAAATATTGAAATAAAGCATTATTAAAGGAAGAATAGTAGTTTCTGAAACTTTTTAATTTGCCTGGAAATCTAATACCATTCATATTACACACAAAATGCTATATTTATAAAACTTACTCTAGATAAAACCTTACTTTAAGATAATTCATTTTTTCCATGCCTGAATTTGCAGAATAGATAAATTAGGGGATGAATGCATATTACAAAGAATAATTTCTTTCACAAATGAATCCATGACAGAGTTCTGGGAAATTATGAGTTTTTTTTTTTTTAATGCAGCTAAATATTTCTTATAGATTTACTAACATCCTCTAACTAAGTTGAGAATTTTTAAGTAAGAGTAATAGGAACTGCCAACTGAAGGTAAAACATTAAGATGTAGAATCTCTGAAATTATAAGTTAATGTAAAATATAATTTTATTGGATAAAATTTAAAAAGATGAAAAACACATCCAAATATGATATGCAATTGACTTGCAGTTTACTAAATGAAAACTTTAGTCTTCATATTTTGGAAGATATTAAAGATATGCTGAGCTCAGAATTTATAGTTCAGAATCTCGAACCCAAGAACTTTGAGAATAGCAGTCCTTCCTCCCCACACTGGTCCTGCTTCCAGAACGAGCAAAAACACAGTCATTCAAAGAAACTTATTCCTATAGAAAAGATCCTACCTTCTTCACCACCACTACCAAAAATCTGAGAATGACAACACTGCTTCTAGCTTAGTGCCCAAAGCTGTAATTCCAGAAAGCAACCCCTTTGGAGACTTAGCCTGGTGCTTTTGTGGGTTCTGAAGCCAGAATTACTAAAGATAAAAAAGTTCTTGCAACCGAAGTCCTTGGTATTATCTATGGTTCACCATTGGAAACTGATATGACTTCATCAGTGGAACTCGCTTAAAGAAGATGCACTATCCTGTCTTTTGCCAATATAACTTAAGGATCATCATACCTTCTTATTCAAGATGCACCTAAGAACTATATATATGGTCTATCTAATTAGAATGTGAGCTGTTGGAGAGCATGGACTATCTTTTCTCTTAGTGGTAAAATAGCACAGTGTTTTTCATATATTAAATGTGTAATGTCTCCCTCCCTCCCTCCTTCCCTCTCTCCCCTCTCTTCCTTCCTTTCTCTTCCTTCCCTCCCTCCCTCTTTCCATCCCTCCGTCCCTCCTTCCTTCCTTCCTTCCTTCCTTCCTTCAACTGATCCAAAACCAATGTCTTCTACAACTTTTGCTTCTGTTACCTATAGTGATAATAATTCTGTCCTCTCCCATTCCTTATTAAAAACCAAGAAAATGAAAAAAAAAATCCTCGGGGTAGCTAGGTGGCACAGTGGATAGAGCATCAACCCTGAAGTCAGGAGGACCCGAGTTCAATTCGGGCCTCAGACACTTAACACTTCCTAGCTGTGTGCCCCTGGTTAAGTCACTTAACCCCAATTGCCTCAACAGTAACAACAACAACAAAAAGAATCCTCATAACACATAAACATAGTCAAACAAAACATGTTCACACAGTGACTTTGTCCAAAAATGTATGTCTCTGCACCTTGTGTCTTTTATCTCTCTTGTAGGAGATAAGTAATATTCTAGAATCTTTGAAGATATGGTTGGTCATTGCATTTATCAGAATTCTTAGTTTTTCAGAGTTGTTTTTCTTTAAAATGTTAATGTTCTTACATTTAATTTGTTTTCTTCATTTGCTCCTTTAATTCTGTATCAATTCATCCTACTCGGGATTCTCAGAAATCTTTTATTGTTTCGTCTGGTGCAAATATCATTGCACCATTATATATATTCATATACCATAATTTGTTAAGCCATTCCCCAACTGTCTTAGAGGCAATTTTTAGACTGAAATTGTTTTTTTCACTCTCCTTCTCTCCCTTTTATATTCCTCTTCAGGATCAGGAAGTTTGTTTTGCTTGTCACTATTTCTTCTCATTGCTATTCTCTTTCTTAACTAGCTTCCCCTCCCCCCTCCCTCTTTCTGTTAAATCCGATGTATTTCTACACCAAACTCTCTGTGTGTGATATATGTGTATATGTGTGTATGTGTGTATGTGTATGACATTTGTGTCTGTGTCTGTGTGTATGTGTATGTGTTCAACTTTTTTCTGTTTCACTTAAATGTGACACATTTAATGCCCACTCTTTTTACTCCTCTCAGTTATGAGAAATAGCAGATCTTTTTCTCCCCTTCACTTTTTTGTTTGTACCTCCTTTAACCCTCTCTTTTCTTTCAACCTCTTCAAATTCTCAGAATAGAACTAATTTTTCCTGTTTAACTCCCTCTTTTGAAGGATATTAAGATTCTGACAGGATACTTGTTTCTTCTCCCCAATGGGAATTTTTTAAACTATTGTATCATTATATAACTCCTTTTAATTGCTTAAATAAATTTACCTATCCATGTTTTTCTGAATTTTTGTGCTTGTATTTCAAAATTCCTGTTTAATTCTGTCTTTTCTTCAGAAATATTTGAAAAGCCATTTTCCTCTTACAGGTTTATAGTCAGCTTTGCCTGTTATTTTAGGTTGTAAGCGTCTATCTTTTGTCTCTTGAAATATCATATTCCAAGATTTCCTTTTAGTTTTAGTAGAAACTGCTAGTTCTTGTTCTAAATTCCAAAAGCATTTAGAAGCTTCCAATATTTTTCTTTGAAGAAAGAGTTCTTTCTACATGTTGGTTGTAATATTCTTTGCACTTTTCCCTCTCAATTTTCTTTCAAGAAATACTGAATGGATTCTTTCAATCTTTACTTTGCCCTCTGACTTGAATAGATCAGCTTTCATTTATAGTTCCTTGAAATATAATATTCAGGCTATTTTTTCCCCCTAAATCATGGTCTTCAAGGAATCCAGTGCTACTTAAACTATCTCCTTGACTTTTTTCTAGAGCAATTAAAAAAAATAGCTATCTTACATTTTCTTTTGATTTTTATCTAGTATTTCTTGCTTTCTCATGGAGTCTTTGATTCTTCTTTGATTTATTCTGATTTTCAAGGAATCTGTTTTTTGGGTATGGTTTACCACGTTTTTCTCTAAACTCCTTATTCTCCTTCTAATTCTTTCTTCCTGATCTTCTATTTAATTAAAAAAATCTTTTCTTTTGCTATAGGTATTTATGTACTTTTTCTGGTTTTAGCTGTTTTGCAACTCTAGGTTTATAATGTTTCTTTTTTTTTAATATTAGATTGAAATTTCTTTGAATAATACATTTTTGAAGTTTTAATTCTTGAATTGGGTTTTGTGGCTCTGCCCCCACCCTCCCCCCCCGATGTGCTTTTGAGTGACTTAGAAGACCTTGATGCATCAGCCAGGATCTTCATCAGACACCTACTTCCTGGAGATTTCTTTCCTTAGATATTTGAGATTTAGACTGCTGGATCTTCAGAGCCCTATCTTGTCTTTCAAGATAGAATGTTAGTCCCTAAGCCTGGATTATTCTGGTCTCAGTGCTTTGGCATAACACTGATCACATTATTATTAAGACCATTTAGCTTCAGTGACTCCATATTGGAGTCTTACCATTTATAACTACAAGGTTAAACAATATATTTTGAAAATCACAATTATTTGTTTTAAATGCATGTTTAAATGTATAAATGCAGATGCATATATATGTGTGTACACGTATATACATGTCAGTATATGTATATGTAGATATATGTATATATGTGGGTATGAAAAAATATCTGTGTGCTTAACTTGTAGTTTGCTTGGGGGATTTGGGGGAGGTGATGAGGGAAAAATAGAATAAAATAAAAAGCACACAGCAGAGGACAAAAGAATAATCTACAAAGAAGCAAAGAAAAAATGCACAATCATGAACATAATGCCTTTTATTATTATACATGCTTTCTTGAAATGGAAATTTATTGTAACTTATTTTGAATCCTCCCTGATGTTCTGCTGAGCATATGACAATGTGTTTTTTTCCTTTTTCTATTTTTTCTTATTTTTCTATTTAGTTTTAAATAAATATTTAAAAAAATAAAAATAGAAGGAATGCACTCCCCCAAATCACAATTATCACACATGATTTCAGGTACTCTTGTATAGCCATATTATCTAGGTGTGTAGTGCCACTGGAAGGAGAACATATAGTCTGATCTATAGCAGAGGCAGGATTCCTTTTACAGCATCCCAAATAAGTGGTCATCCAACTTCTAATCTTGAAGACCTTTGATAATGATCCATCATCTTTTGAGATAGCCCATCTCAACTTTGGACAGCTCTAAATATTAGGAAGTTTTTCTTTAAATAAGAGTTAAATCTGCCTTTCTCTATAATTTCAATCCATTCCCCTAATTCTGTTCTCTGGAGCCAAGATGATCAAATTTAATCCTACTTTTCTGTATGACAGCCTTTGAAAATAGTTATCAAAACTGCTTAGGTGGCACAGTGAGTAGAGCACCCATCCTAAAGTCAGGAGTGTAATATTCTTTTCTAAAATATAGTATTCTTTTATTGGGGTTTCCTTGGTGTCTCTGGAAGCAGCCTTTCTTTCAGTTCAGTAATCACAAGTGCAGCCAGGGATTAAAGTCCAAATCCTTTATTGTCTCTTTTCCAAGTCTTGTCTCTTTTCCTGGGGCCCGGTTAGCTTTCTTAGAAGCCTATCTCTCTCTTTGGTTCTGAGAGTTTAAGCTCCTGCCGCCAATTCTTTGTCTTCTCTGCTTCTGCCAGTTCTTGAGGTCCTCTGAATGTGTCTTGGTTTTTGTGGGGGAGGCAGGAGGACTGCCACCACTTCTCTGGTCTTCCCTAGTTCTGATTCTGGCTGAGCTTGTCCAAGCTCATATGGTCTCTTATCATAGGTGTGAATCTTGTGGAACTATAGTAAGTACTAAGTACATGTACTAAACTAGAGAACTATTAAGAATCATGCTAAATAACCATCCTTTCTATCAATTCCACTTCCTTAGCACCTTTCAAGTTCTGGCCCATAACACAGGAGAACCTTAGCTTCCTCCAAAAAAGAAAAGAAAATACTTCTCAGGTCATCTTGTACATACTCAGTTATCTACTTCACTTCAAATTCTTAATTGATATCATTTTTTTTTTTGGTCTTGCAAAAACTTAAAAAATTTTATGTTTTTAAAATAGCCCATTTTATTTGTCATGTTCACCTATATCTCCTGTTTGTTTAAGAGTTCTTTGATCTGGCAGAAATTGGGTTTAGATCAATATTTTATACCATGTTACAGTAACTTTGCTGTTTATATTTAGGAGATTAAGGATGTTTGTGTGTATATGTGTATAGATGTGTATGTGTATGTACACATATACACGTACACATACTGCTTGTCTGAGACTGCTTATGAGAAAAAAAGATTTCTCCAGTTGATTAACCCTTTAGTATTCTTTCTTCATGTAGCCTTTCATGATCTCTTCAAATTTCCCTGCATTTACTTATCTCTGCATATTTTATATCCAGTATAATGTAATCTCCTTGGAGCAAAGGACTTTTTTTTTCCCTTTTGTTCATTTGTCTTTAGCACCTAACACATTGACTTGTATGCTTAATAATTTTTTTTGTTGAATTATTGAATTGAAGATGGAATCTACTCTACAAAATTTCTACTAGGTATTTAGCCAATTTTTCTTGGAAGATCTTTAGTGACAGGGAATGCATTGTTTCCTGAGTTTATCTGTTCCATTAGCAAGCAATTTTAATTATTAGTTTTTTCTTAAATTGAAGTATACATTATTTGCCTATCAGCAAGATAAGTCCTGTGGAACAGTTATCCTTAGATGGCAGATTACTGTTATCATCCAGGCTGTGATTACTCAGAGGGACATTTCTTTTTGAGGAAATCATCTGCTCATTAACAGATTAGGAAATCCTAGGGATTTTCTGTCTTCAGGAGTAGTAGAGTTGGATTTTTTGGGGAGCATATCAATGCTGTACATTAGTTGTACATTTACCCAGGGAATAGGATGGAGGATTTAACGACCATAAATACTTGTTTTCATCAGTTAAATGCTCCCAAAGTCTAATGTCTGGATGCAGCAAGCAAGGTATTGACTAGATTGGGGAATGGAAAGCTGAGAAGATATTGTACTATTTGGCAATATCTGGTCCATAGAACTATTGCTGATCACCTGATGTGTGTTCGGTAGATTAGTAAAAATATGGTTTGAATATAATGTATTAGGACTTACTGTAAAATGATATTGGTTGGGACAACATTCTCTGATATGCCTGTAATATATATATATTTATTATCAAAAATAGGTTGTACATGTAATATCTTCAAAGATTTGACTAAATATTTGAAAATTGCATAAGAAAAGGTACCATTTGGGGTTACTAAAGACTGTAAAATAGTCATTTATGTGGTTAACAACCACAGAACATTTTTAGTGACTCATTAAATCTTTTCAAAGCACTTAGGATGTTTAAGCTTCCCTGAAGGGACTCAACTGATCAGCAGTGAAGTACTGGATAAGACAGTGTAATAGCGCTCCTATGTATAGGAGAGCTCTGTTTTAGCCCCAGGGCTTTTGTGTTACCTGCATGAGTGATTATTTCCCATTGAAATCTTATTAAAAATGTATTCCTTAGACAAATGGTAATTTCAGTGGGCTGCATTTCAACTGTGAGCAGGCTATAAGTATTTGTAATGAAGCATGGATTTCATTATTTATATTCTTCAAAAAGTTTATGTTTTCATTGGTGTAAGGTACACCCTCCAGTAGTGATTTTTAATTCTATAATATTTGGTGTAGTGGAGTCAAATTCAAATAAAAATGGGGACTCTGCATATTGACTTAGAAAACCACATATCAACATTATCAAATTTTCTATTGCATTTCTATTTGTTTTGTTAAATATTTCCCAATTACATTTTAATCTGGTACTGGCTGAACTCAGGGGTATTGACAGCTGCCTCTGGCCATGTGTTTGATTTTGCTTTAGTAGATTTTTTGTTGTTGTTGTTAGTTGCTGTGACCAAAAAAGATTGCCACTTCGTAGATGACTCTGTGGCATTGGCTTTTTCTTCCTTAGACTTAGGCCTAGACAGGCAAGTCTAGGTAAATCATTAGACATCAGACATACAGTCCATGACTGGGGCCATAAATGAACCTTTTTCAGTATGGCAGGGCCTGGGCTACAGTATGATATCAGAAGAGGACTTTAGTAGATGTTTGATTTCATTATTAAAGTTGTTTCCCAAAATAGACACTTATTTGATGCTGATGGAGGGTTTCCCAAACATTTCATTAATTTCATAGGAATAACTGGAAAATGTCTTATAGAGCACTGTCCATTTTTAAGAAAACCGAGTCATAGATAAAGTAATAGCATTGAACTGAATTTAATGTCTTACTTTTCAGAAAGTCATTTTTTTTTGATTTCCTATTATACTTTAATGTAGTAATCATAGAAAATTCTTTTGGTATTCGTTAAAACACTGAAAAGTTGATCAATGATACAAATTGAACACAAATCTGCAAGAAGCGCAAAGACATAATATCATATTAAAAAAACCAAAGCCCATAATTACTCAAATATGAAATTAATATTTAATCAAAATTTCTGGGAAAACTAGAAAGAAGTACTGCAAATATTAGATTTATTTCAGTATCTTAAATATTATGCCACAATAATCTTCAAATGGATGTGGTGTGTAGAAATCCATAGTAATAATGAACAAATAAGAGGAGTATAGGAGATCCCTTTACAATAATAGTCATAAAAATACCTTGTATTTTTTTTTACAGTTCTATAAGTAAAGATGAAACAATGATCCCTAAAAACAAATGCTACAAAGAATATTTTACATAGTTTAATAGAAAGTTAATGCTTCTTAAATATTAACCTAAATGAAATGTTCCTTCCCCCAACCAAAAGGCAATAAAGAAAAAGGGGGAGACAATTATTTCCTACCTGAAAGAAACTATAGAAATCACTGAAACAGGTAGAGGTTTTACTGCATGGATATAGGACCCCGGGTCAATTTGAAGTCACTCTCTAATCTTTGGGTGAGAAACTCAATTTTTCTTACATGATACTTTTGAAGACATATCAAATGCTACAACAAATTAGCATTGGAGTACTTAGAATAGAGGAATTGGGACATCTATCCATTTGTACTCTGAATGCAAAATAAAATTTCTATTTATCTCTTCCACATGAAGATATATGTATATGCATGTAATATAAATACATATATGTATATGCATATGCCCTGAAACAACAGAAGGCATCCAAAATTTCCACAATGGATCCCTGTCACTAGAAACATGATTCAAATGTAATTCTAAATGCTTAATAACAAAATAACAGGACAAGTTGGATCAATTTAAGAATCTCAAACAATGAGTTGGATGGCAGGATGAAAGAAAAAATGCTTTTCTTAGAATCAAGTAAGCCCTGAACTTGTTAAACAAGATAAAGCACTTTGGGTTGTTTACTCAGGCTTTCTGGTTTGGTAGTTATCTACATCAATATCTATGTCTGTGTGTATCTATCATCCATCTATCTATATCTGTCTATCTTTCTAGTAGTTTGCTTGTAAATGATTAACAACCTACTTTCTGAAAAGCTTGACACAAGTTCAATCTGCATTTTTTACCATTTTCTTCATCATTTTAAATTTAGACATCCAATAAAAAAAAAAAACTTTGATATGTAGTAGCAAACAGGAAAGCATATTGGGCTACTCTGGAGAAATTGCAAAGTTCCTTTTTATGATGACAAGCTTTTCTCTCTCTCTCTCTTTTTTTTATTTTTATTTTTATTTTTTATTTTTTTTTATTTAATAGCCTTTTATTTACAGGATATATACATGGGTAACTTTACAGCATTAACAACAGAATGTCATTTTCACAAGTATAGGACAGTAGAAACATGGACAGATCTCAAAAAGATCTGTTGACAAATTCATTGAATTAGCAATAAAGAAGGTTATGCTGCTGTACTTTGTCCTGGTCTGGACAAACCCAGAGTACTCTGTTCAATTGGGGGTACAATACTGGGAAGCTCACTGACAAGATAGAGACCTTCTAGAAGATGTCATCCAGGATAATCCTTGAGTCCATCTCATACACAGATTGGTTAAAGGTTGAAGGAATAGGTATCTTGGAGAAGAAAAGATTCCAGGGCTTTCTTTAATGATGGCTTTTTTTTTTTTTTTTTTAATGAACTGTCATAGAATTAGGATTAGACTTGTTCTGTTTGACTCAGAGGACAGAAGCTGGAATAATAAGTAGATGTAGATGAGTCCAGTTTAGGTTTGAAATAAAACAAACAAAACAAATAACTCTTCCTCTCTGCTAAGCTTCTCAACAATCAAAGCTGTCAAATGGATGAGTTACCTTAGAAAAGATGAGTCCCCCCTGATTAGAAGTCTTCAAGTAGAGACTGGATGATTTGTTGGGTATCTTATGGTAGGGGGGATACCTTTTGTGTATAGGTTTGACTAGATAATCTCAAATTTATTAAAGAATAAATAGCAATTTAGTGTCAGAGCTGGGACTTGAACCCAAGTCAGTTATTACTACTATCTTGTCATGTTACTTTATGCTACTCTCTTCCTTTCTTTGTCACTCTGGCCCTGGTGCTATATATTCCTGGTTGGTTAGAGTTAATCATTATATGATGTTCTTCCCTATTCCTGGGCTATCTCTGGCTCCTCTCCTTCTGTCTTCTTCTGTTAATGGGACTTAAATCAATACTGTTATTTCTTGAAAGGATATGTTAATCATTTGCCCCATGAATCTACATGCCATTCCCATTCTCCCAGACCAAAGTACCTTGGCTGCCACTTCCCCTATATTTATCTTCTCCATTATAATGTAAACTCCTTGAAAGCAGATGCTTACTTTTTGTATTTATATCTTTGGTTCTTAGCATGGTGCCTAGTATGTATTTAAGTATTTGATAAATGCTTATTCATGAATATATTTATTTGTTTAGTATTCTTCCCACTACTCTATATAGTCTTCCATATGAAAGAATATTTAAATAATTAATATCATCAATAGATAATTGTTGAATTAAAATGAAGAGCTGTGTCAGTACCCTGAATTTCTAAAAGTCACCTTAGGAATATATAATGAAAATAAATTAAGCAAAGAAATTTTTTTCTTGTATAAATTTGGCATAATTTGAAGTTTTTCAATTGAGGAAGTTGCTATTTAAAGTATCTTATCTTGGAGACAGAAGATCTGTGTTGAAACCCCAGGTCTTTTTCCTCTGACTTTGAAACATATATATGAACATATGTATATTATTATGTATATATGTGTGTGTGTATGTATATATGCACATACACATTCTTTTTTTCTTTTGAACTTAAATTTTAGCAAAGATGAACATTTCAATGTATAGGGATGGAAAAGAGAATTGCTCATGAAATTGCAAACTTTTGTTATAAACAATTTGTTCTTTTAAATAAATGTATATTTCATTGAACGTGAACATGACTACCTTGCTTGCCTATGTTCCTTTAGAATTTCTCCCTGATCTCTTCCATATATTTTAAAATGTGGCATCAGTGCTATTATTCCTCCTTTCTTTTTCATTTTATTTCTCTTCCTCTTTCTCCTCTTCTTCCTTCCCCTTTGTCTTCTCTTCCTTCCCTTTCTTTTCCTCTTTTTTCTCTTTTCCCTTCTCCCTCCTTTTCCTCCCCCTTTTCCTACTTCATCTATCAATTCCCTTTTTTTCCAAATGGATAATAAAGCAAAACAAATTAACATATTGACTGTGTGTGATTCTAAGTGAGTCACACTCCCACTTTGGACCTCAATGTTTTTATATGTAAAAATGGAGAGCTTGAATTTAGAAAACCTCTGTATTTTAGCTCTAATATGCTAGATGTGCTTTTGTTACATGTATAGTTCTCTATGTAAAAGTTAGATAATTTAGGGATCTGAAATAATGCATTGAGGTAATCATGATAGAAATCAGCAATAAATATTTTTGGAGGTTGGAAAGAGCAATTCAGTCCCCCAAATGTTTCTACCTAAATGATAGCACCTTTTTGTAAAATTTATCCAAATGTATTTTTCTCTTCTCGTAAAAAATTAAGAATTGGGAGTCTTGTTAAAAAATGTATAGTCTAACTTTCTATTTCCTATTGGTTTTGCCATTATTTTAAAATGAAGTGTACTGGAAAAATAACATTTATTGTCTTCAGTAATTCAGCACTCAGTTACTATGCTGTATGTAGAAGATTATATGAATTAAGTTCTGGGAAGACAGTTTAAATAAGTTTAAATAAGATGTGGTACCTGTCTTCATGGATCTTGCAATAGGGGAACAAAATATAAAGGTAGCCCTCTTTAATACAACATAGTTATATAAATATATAACAGAGGAATGTGCTATGTGAGAAAAGGGAGAAAAAATCCCATAACTAACTAAGGATATTAGGAACATTTCTTGGAGAAGGTGAGGATCCATCAGAACACATTTAAAGGAACATGGTGGAAAGAGGAACTGCAAGTAATACAATTTGACTATATTATGTAGTATTTGAAAGAGATTAATTTGAAGTGAGCTTGGAAAGATAGAGCAGTGTCCTTTTAGGGAATATTCCAGATATAAGATCAAGAAGCAGTAGGGAGCCACTGTAGGGGTCTGAGCAGAAGAATAACATGACTGGCTATCTGTGAGATGGCAGGTATAATGGGAAAAGCTAGGATCCTAAGAATCAGAAGACCAGAGGTTGATGATTAACCCTACCACATCTTGAAAAAGTTACTTTTTTTCGTTGGACTTCAGGTATTGCCAAGATGGCCAATTGAATGGGAGGTAAACTACGTCACTTATATTCCTATTCCAAAAAAATCCTGAATTTTGCACCCTAATAATGATCCAGAAATCCAGGGACAAACTACAGTAAGTGTCTTCTACTTCAGAACTATACAAAAAGTCTTCTAAGGCCTTATTAAAGAGCCAATGCAGGGTAACATTTTCTGTATGTAGGTAGCAAGAGTGGAGGGTTCTTCAATCGTGGGGCAATTAGAGAACTCTAGGATTGGGAACTTATCTTCTCAAATGGGAACTTTTTCAGGGAGCAGCTCTAGTTAGGGAGCATAGGACAGATCAGCATGCTGTGAAGTGGTCAGACCACGTTAGACCAGCCCCAGGGGCTCTAAGGCATTTAAAACCTCGAGTCCTGAGATAGTAACTCTCTGAATCTCAAAGATGGCCAAATTCCAGTAGGGATTTCCAGTGCAGGAGCCCAGGGAACCTAGACTGATACCAAGCAAGGCCTATTACTCTACCCCAAAGTGTAATAGTAGGGGAAGTCTGACTGTGCCACAAAGCCCTAATTCAGGAACTAAGGCTAGAGATATGAATAACTCAAGAAAAAAATCCATTATAAAACATTACTGTAAATCTAACTTAACAACTATAAGCAGAAACTTAAAGACAAAAAATAAGAATTAGGGTTTGAAAAAATGAAGCAAGAGATAAAAAGTGAATCTGAGCTCTTTGAGGGCAGAAGATTTGTTTTTCCTTTTATTTGTAATCCTAACATTTAACATAGTATCTTGTGCAAAGTTAGTGCTTAATAAATTTTTGTGGTTTTTTATGTTGTTCTGTTTTTCTTATTCTCATATGTACTAGCAAAACTGGACTGTTTTCTGAATTTGAAATTTTGTTTTCTGCCATTGTGCACCTAGTACAAGCTATCTTCCAAGTATGAACTCTATTTTTCCTTGACTTTGCCTTTCAGTATCCTTTTCCTTTTTGAAAGCCCAGCTTAGGTGGCCCTCTTTCATGAAGCCTTTCCACAATCAATGTTATGTTGCCCCTCCCACTTTATATTAGATGTGTATATGTGCCACATGGTACATCTTGTGTCTCACTGGCATCATATTATTGTCTTTGAGGGCAGGGACTGTGTAGTCAGCACCCAATACAGAGCCTTGTACATAGAAGACATTTCATAGATATTTATTGGATTAAATTATTATATACAAATCACTGTTCTAGACCCTATAGATATAGGATAAAAAGAGAGTTATTTCCTTACAGGAGTTTGCAATCTAGAAGGGGTGGTAAGATATACTTAGAAAATACTAAAACAAATTAGGGTAAATGCAAAAGAGATGACTAGTACAGTTTTTTTTTTCTTTCAATAGTATTCAAAATGAGTATAATTTAAAAATTGTCATCAGAAATTATGTGGTTACAATACTCTTAGTTTTTTCTAATTTTATAGGAATAACTAAGTGGAAAATTATTGGATATTTGGATCATGTAGTAATAAGCAAGGGAGTACTCTCTATCTGTAACTATTTAGTGTGTGCTAATTTCAGGCATAATATAATATCATTATTAAACTGCAATCAGGTTAAAAAAATGACCATGCTAATAATAAGAACAACAACAATTGACACACAGAAATTGAAAAGGGTAATTCTGGCAGAGGGAATTAGGACAGGCAATTCTTTAAATTTAATATTGAGCAATTTAATATAGAGGGGTTTACATAATATTCTACCAGTTACAACCATGTTATTATTAACATCACTTATGGTGACTTGGGTATAATCATTCTACTTCCTAGACCTGCTTCAATATGTAAAACTTCTTCACCCCAGTTCCAGGTCGCTACCCACTGTGACTATGCAGACCCTGTGTTCTTTCTCTTAAGTTTCACTTAGTCAAAAAAGAATTTATTAACATGACACAGGTATAGCACTGAGCACTGGGGATAGAAATAAAGACAAAAATATGACCCATGCCCTCACAGAGCTCACATTATAATGAAAGAAGCAACATGAACATAATTATGTATAAATTAGATGGCTATGTATACATTTGTAAATATGTATGTATATACTCTGTATATGCATCTGCATGAACATGTGGATATTGGGCTATTGCTATTCTGTGACTGACAGAGTGATTTGATTGACATACTTATATACTGGGAAGTTCCCATGTATCCAATAACTGGCTTGATTAGTTACATTTTGGGTTAGGAATGCAAAAACAGCAAGCTGTCGTCTTAGCACTTTGTTAATCCAGGTATGTAATGTTAGAAGACTTTTCTGATCATAGTAATCTTATGGTTGATAAAAGTGGGATTGATGATGTTCAGACTACATGATAATTGACAGCTCCTAAGTCCACTCCCACTCAGTCCCTGTGAATCTGACCACCAACAATAATTGTATATAAAGGCAGGAGATCTGGGCTTTTGATCAGGTTATGGAGTTTGCTTTCCCTATGCCTAAGTCACAGGGAACCACTTATGTTTATTTGCCTGTGAGGAATAAATTGCTTTGCTTGTGGTACTTTGTGTAGGAGACTTCTCATATCCCTTAAGATTCTCTCAGAGGGAAGACTGGTAGTAGGGAAGGCTGGGAAAAGCCTGCTAAAGGGACATGAGTTGAATTTTGAAGGAGATGGAGGTGAGGAGGGGGAACATTCTAGACATGGAGGACAGCTAGTGAAAAGACCTGAGGTCTGGTGTGTGAGGAGCATCAAGTTGTGTAGCTAGATTATAGAATACATGGAGGAGAGTAAAGTGTAAGAAGATGGAAAAGTAGGGAGGGGCCAGCTTTTAAAGGGTTTTAAATGCAAAGGGTTTTTATCTCTGATTCTGAAGATAATAAGGATCCCGTGAAATCAGACCTGTGCTCTGGAAAAGCCATTTTGAAAGCTTAGTCCAGGATGGACTATAGTAGGGAAGATTTTGAGGTCAATTTCAGCGTTCCGGGTGTGACCTAATGATTAGGGCTAATACTGTGATGGTCCTGGGAAGAGGTAGAAAAAATAAGACTTGACTACAAATTAGATATGTGAGGTGAATGTAAATAAAGAATTCAAAGAAAACACTAAAATTGTGAAAATGGTTGACTCAGCCTTTGATGATGTCCTAAAAGAGAGGATTTGGGGGGTGGGGAATGAAGGGGAAGTAATGAATTCTGTTTGGGATATGTTGACTCTTAATATATCCATGGGATACCCAATTCAAGAAAAGTCCAAAGGCAGTTGATGATGTAGGATTAGAGCTCAGGAGAGAGACTAGCTTGAATCTATTTTTAAGTATCTATCTATCTAGAAAAATAGGATAATAGCTATCAGTATGTATAGATCTAGTGTAGGTTTTTTAAGGATGTAAGAGATGTGGACATGTTTATAGGCAGCAAGGACATAGCCAGTAGACAGGGAGAGATTAAAGATTAATTAGAATGGGGATGATAGAGGTGGCAGTCTTCTAGAGAAGAACTGGATGGAATGGTAGCATTAGGTGTATATATAGTGGAATTTGGAAGGGCCACTTCTTCATGTGAAACTGGGGTGGAGATAATAGGGAAAAACATCTGAATGATAGGAGATAAGAAGAGAAGAGGGAGCTCTTGATGAATGATCTAAATATTTTTCAATGACATAAGAGACAAGATTTTCGGTTGAGATGGGAGGTTTGAGGGGAGATGAAAAGATTTGGAAAGGCTATTATGATGAGTGAGATAATGAATAGAGTCGGGAGTTGTAAAAGGATTGCTTTGCTGCAGTGAGGGAACAATTGAACTTATATGACAAATTTAGATGAATACAGTGATTATAGTTTCATGATTTTTCCTCTTTCATTCAGCATGTAAATAGAGTTTAGGTAGTAGAATATGGGAATAATACAAGATTAGAATGTGGCAAAGTTTGATAGGTGCTAGGGTTGGAGGAAAAGGATTCCAGTATAGAAAATAAAGTAAAACTGAACCAGTTTTTCATAGGTTAAGATGGAGAATCAAGGAAATTTTGGATAGTGGGAAAGAACTGAGGCACTTGAGGGGTGGAGGTAGTGGAGGTCATGAAGAGTTTGAAGAGCAGAGTTATAAAGCATTGGGAAAGATGGAATTATAAAAGTAAGATCAGATAAAACAATTCATGAATGGAAGTGGAATACTTCCTATTGTAACTCTGCTTTCATCAGATCTTTTCTGGAATTTTGTGTTCACTTGTTCAGTTTACAATTTTAAAAAGACATTGATAAACTTGACATCTTCTAAAGGAGGTTGGCTAGGATGGTGAAGTGCCTAAGTCTATTCCCCTTGAGGATCAGCTGAAGAAGTTGGGAATTTCACTTGGAGATAAAAAGATGGGGTACATAATAGCAGTTTTAAAGTAATTGAATGACTGACATTTATGGGAAGGATTAGACTTAATTTGCTTGGTCCCAGATTGCTGAACTAGGAACAGTGTGTGTGGGAAGTTTCTAGACATCAGTTTAGTCTGGATGTTATGGGGGAAAATGTTCCTAAGCTTTGATCTGCTAAAAGTAAGACATTCACTACATAGAATTCCCAATCCTTCTATTTTTGTCCGCTTGCATTTTTGATTTCCTTCACAGGTTAATTATACACTATTTCAAAGTCCGATTCTTTTTGTACAGTAAAATAACTGTATGGACATGTATACATATATTGTATTTAACTTATACTTTAACATATTTTACATGTATTGGTCACCTGCCATCTGGGGGAGGGGGTGGAGGGAAGGAGGGGAAAAATTGGAACAAAAGGTTTTGCGATTATCAATGCTGAAAAATTACCCATGCATATATCTTGTAAATAAAAAGCTATAATAAAAAAAATAAATAAAAAGTAAGATGTTCCCCATCTTTGGAAGTCTCCAAGAAGAGACTAGATGATCAAATTTTGGACATTATAGTAGGACTTTCTTTTGTATGTAATCTAGACTAGATTGACCTTCACAGTCTCAACTTTTTTGATTCATTGAATTAAACAGGCAAAAAAAATGGAGTGTTGTAGTATTGTGACTGTCTTAAGTAAAGGAATGGAGGTATTAGAATTCTATAGTTGTTGGTTTGACTAGGTCATAGAGGGAAGCAGTGTAAAGATCGAATGATGCTAGAGTGTGAATGGTCCTTAATATCAGTCAGAAGATTGAACTTGACTTAGTAGGCAATGAGTAGCTAACCAAGGTATTTGAGCAGAGCAATTACATGAACATATTTATACAAATGAAGAAAATTCTTTTATAGTAATATGAAGTATATATAAGAGTGGTAAGAAAGGTGGAAAGACTTGATTTTTGTGATAATCCATGTAGGTATTTATTATATTCAGTCTTAAAGTTGAAATAAATCATTCATTTCCTTTTTCCAGCAATTTTTATACAGCTACATCAGTGATATTTATTTAAAAAGTCAATTTGTCTCTGGAAAATAAATTTACAATCCACTCAGATTCACTCAGTTTTCAATAAAGCACAAAAGAAGATTCCCATGATACAAATAACCATTCCTGGTTTAAATGAGGAGAAGCTTTGTTGCTAAAGTCTGGTTATAGTGTTGAGAGGTAACATAGCAAATACAAATGAGGTCTGATATCCAAGTCAGGAGCTCCAGTTCTAATATAGATAAGAAACTTCAGCTTTCTTATTAAAGAGAAAGAAGATAATATTTTCAAGCAAACAGCAACCTTCCTGTTCAGACTGAATTAGATTAAAATTTAAAAAGGAGCTACAATTTCACTCTGGGGACACAATTTGGAAATTCATAATAAAGGTCTTTTTCAGTCTGAAGTGCTTTTCGAATTTGATGAGAAAAGCCATCAGGTTAGATTTGTTCATTATGATAACTTGGTTTTTTTGAACTTGAGGTATTAGGAAGATAAGTAACATGTTAATCCTGGAGCTGTATCCATTATAGCAACCTTTGATAGACACTGACACCACAAGCAATTGGGCTACCGAGTGGACATTAAAAAACCAGGCTAGAGAAATATATTGACATTCTTTCCCATTACCTTTGTTCTGATAATGATAATTATCCAGCTCTTTGAATGAGCCCTGCATGATGCTTATTTCCACAAGGAGTTCTCAAAGTTAAATGATGCCTATTTATAGGGAAGTGATAGAATAAATGAAATTTCCTCATGTTACACAGTATGTATTTGAAGAAATAGAATTATTTTTCCATTAGTTAATCAGATTGTTGTCTTATTTCTTTTTTAATAGTATTTTATTTTTCCAAATTCATATAAAGATAGTTTTCAACATTTAGTTTTCTAAAACTTTGCATTCTAAATTTTTTTTCCTTACTCTTCCTTCCTTCCTCCCCAAGACAGCAAGCACTGAACAGAGCAATTACACGAACAAACAAACAAATAATAAAAAATAAGATGAAAATACTCTGCTTCCCTCCACATTCATAGTCTCCATAGTCTCTCTGGATGCAGATGGCATTTTCCATCCCAAGTCTATAGGAATTGCCTTGAATCACCAACATTGTCCATCACAGTTGATCATCACATAATCTTATTGTGCTGTGTACAATGTTTTCCTGGTTCTGCTCAATTTACTTAGTATCAGTTCATATAGCTCTTTCAAGACTTTTCTGCAATTAGCTTACTCATCATTTCTTCTAGAACAATAATAGTCCATTACATTCATATACCATAACTTATTTAGCTATTCCCCAGCTAGTGGGCATCCATCCACTCACTTTCCTGTTCCTTAGCACTACAAAAAGGGCTACTACAGACATTTTTGCACATATGAATCCTTTTCCCTTTTTTATGATCTCTTTGCAATACAGACCTAATAGTGAGATGGCGGGATCAAAGGGTATGCACGGTTTGATAACCCTTTGGATATAGTTCCAAATTGTTCAGAATGGTTGGATCATTTCACAACTCCACCACTCCACAACCAGTTTTTCCACATTGTCTCGAACATTTATCATCATCTTTTCCTGTCATATTAGCCAATATGAGAAGTGTGAAATGATACCTCAGAATTGTCTTAATTTGCATTTCTCTGATCAATAGTGATTTAGAGCATTTTTTTCATATGACTAGAAATGGTTTTAATTTCAGTAAAGTTCAGTATGAGTATCTCTCTGAACTTCTAAACAATGATACCCAGGACTAGTGTTGATAGCAACTAGTTGTGATCTCTGACAATTAGCAAAATTCCTGAAACAAATAGTTGTTTAATAAGTGCTTATTGACCTGTTGATTGGAAGCCTGTTTTTCTTTTGCTGGGCTATTACTATGTGAGGTTCTGATTCACTTCTTCATCTTTATCAGTGAGAAGGAGATTAGGGATTGTAGACAAATACCATAGTTCTCCCCAGAGTGTCAACTTGGGCCCCAAGATCTGGGCTTGGGACTGAGCTACTACTTCAGTGGGAAAAAGCCTACATTCCTTGAAAGGAATGGAAATAATATTCAGATTCCCACATTCTTTCCTCTACGTCATAACTTATTTTACTCTATCATTACTAATTAATGAAGTTAATTTAAGGCATTTTTCTGGAACTTCATTACGTCCATTGATCAGGAT
This sequence comes from Sarcophilus harrisii, assembly GCF_902635505.1. NCBI lineage: Eukaryota > Metazoa > Chordata > Mammalia > Dasyuromorphia > Dasyuridae > Sarcophilus > Sarcophilus harrisii. The sequence continues at coordinate 360,732,585 of NC_045427.1, read as the reverse complement.
ACTGATCTGTTCAGTAGTGTGATACTGATAATGATGAACAAAGTATAAAATTCCTTTGCCAGGACCTTTTCCCTGACAAGATGCAAACTTGCTTTATCCTTGGTACTTTGCTGTTTGGACACTACATTATGAGTTCATTTACCCAAGCTATATCTTTAGAGTTGGTCTTTAAAAGGTAGAATAGAGGGGACAAGGACAGAGAGACTGAGAACTAGAATTGGGAGGTAGACAGAAAGAATCTGTTTTAAAACACATAATCATCCCCTTTTAGGGACACCTTTATATTCTTATGGCCTCTGCAGGGAACCGTCTATCAAAGAATTTATGGCAGATGAGGAGAAACATGATGAGCAATTTTAGACTAAGCCTCCAAGAACCAGGAGAGGAGTTCAGAGACCAAATCCCAATTCTTCTTATAGGACCCTATGTTTAGAGAGCTTATGGTAGGTATTATAATCTGTTGAAGATACTTTGGTATGCCAAATAGTATTTCAATCTCTAATTTGATCTATATGAGTAGATCACAATGCCATCATTCCTATGAGGATATACCAAGATTACTTGGTATATTGCTGTTGCCTCATTTATCATTTTTCATAAGTCCAGATACTCTGCTAATGAGATTAATCACTATCTTAGCCTCAGAAATTTATGCCAGATGATGTTTCCAAAAATGTATCTTCAAAAAAAATTTTCTTACCATAAATATATTTAAATAAATTGCTATTGATTTTTTAAAGATAATTCCCTAATAGTAGTTTCAAAAATATTTCAAGCAATTTACACTATTGGGAGTATATGATCTTCCACAATGATTTTAGGGATTCTGTCTTTCTCCTCTCCCAGTATTACGAAACATAGTGAGTGAAATTGAAATTAAAGGACATAATGGGAGCAGTTGGTTCCATAGTAACAGTGTTATAAAAGAATAATAATGTAAAGTGGCTTAATGACGTTATAGTTGTGTGTGGTTTTTTAACACATAGCAGGTATTCAGTACATTTTTATGGGATTAACTTGAATTGAATATTGAATTTTATAAGTAAAGAAACTGAGACCCAGAAGGTATCAGAGATATACAGATAATTATGAAATGAATTCCTGAATTAAACACTTGATAAAACTGACAGTAGATGATAAATAGTACCCATGTGATTAGAATGCAGATATAAATGTGCCTTACCCAAATAATAAATATTAGCACCTGGAGGAGACCTTAAAGATCAATAAATATAGCTTCCTCATTTTACTGATAAGGAATTCAAACTCTGAGAGTTTAAATCGCTTTTTCACATTAAATAAGTATAAGAGTTGGAACTGCAACTTGTATCTTGGTACTCCATATAATGTGAACAGCATTTTTTTCTGAATAATATTAAGAACTAAGCCCATTGCCAGACCAGTATTTATTTACTTTATCCTGACATTTAGGTATTATATGACAATGTAGTCTTGCCTCTGATAGGAAGGCCTTGTGACCATTCTATGGCTTTGAAATGAACTTTCATTAAGAATTTACTTTTTTAGTTTTGGAGTTTTACAGAGCCAGTGTTTGTGTACCTATTACTCAGAAACTGTTGTGGCTGATAAGAATATTAAATAATTAAAATAGTTTTCACTTGATTTAATGTTAACACGTGTAGCAGCAGATCACCAGGACAAAAACAGGATTTGAGTTCAGGACAAATAGAGGAAATGTGTTTAATTGAAATGTTCAAAGAATATTTTTCTTGACATTTCTATGTAAGAAGTTATATTTGCATAAGCATTAAGGTATAGCTGAGCTCTTGTTTGCATCATTTCATTATTAACATGCCTTCTGTGACTGTGCATTATTTGGTCAAAAAATAAATAGATTTAATCATTATTTTTCTTTTTAAATCAGTTCTTAAAAATGAATGTTCTTTGGTTCGGCAACTCTCATGGTTAGAAGTATAAATTAAGTTTTCTTAAGTTATCTAAAAATAAAAGTTAAGATGTGTGTCTGAAGTTATTCTTTTCAATATTTACATTTTCTTCTCATATTTTAGGAAGTCAGTATAAAATTTGATTTTGCAGTCAAAGCTTCTCCTCTCCTCCCCCCAGGTGCTGATTGATAGAGTGAAAAGTCATATTTTATTTTCTCATCATATGCCTTTCTTTACTAACTCATTGTGGGCTAGAGGTGATTAAGGAGTATCAAAAGTCTGTGAAATACAAGCTTTGGTGGATCCCATAATTAATGGAACAGACTCTATTAATCAGTGATCTGGCCTGCCTCATTATCCATCATGACTGGACTGTTGACCACTAACCAAGGAACTTTCTTGGCCATAGAATCTCAAGAATTTGTCTACTAAGGTTTGGATAGGGTTGAGAACAGCACTGGTGAAAGGAGTATCTATACTTGTAAAATCATGGATACTTAAAGTTTGAGTGGAATGAATATAAACACTAAAAGAGACTCTATAGGTCATTTAGGTCACACCACTTATTTTGCAGATAGATAAATTGAGACTGACAAAGGAGAAATGGCTTGCTTAAGGTCATACAACTATTACATTAAATAATTTATAAAACTGAATAATGGATGGTAAATAATGTTTGTGTGAATAGAAAACAGCTTTCGAAGTATTTTTCTTAACAAACATTAAGCTTTCAGAGTAGGATTTGATAGAATCCTAGAATTCAAGAGTTAGAAGGAACTTCAATGTGATTTAGTATAATCTATACTTGAAACAGAAATCCTCTTTTACAACAAATCCAACAAGAAGTCATCCAATTTCTACATGAAGTCTAACAATGATTAGTAATTAACCACTTTCAGAGATAGTCTGGTTCTTTATTTAGTTCTAATTGTTTGAAATCTTTTCTTTATAATTAACTCAAATTTGTCTTCTTGACACTTCTACCCATGGTTTCTAGTTCTGCTCTCTGGATACAAGCAGAATAAGTTCTTTCCTTCATAGGAGTGTTTTTATTAAAGAATAAAGTGTTCCTTCAAGTTAAAGTGGTGATGTGAAAGGTCATAGAGGTGCCCAACTCTCTGATAAATACTTTGTTGTTATTCAGTTGTTTTAGTCATGTCTGGCTCATTGTGACCACTCTTGGGGTTTTCTTGGCAAAGATACTAGAATGGTTTACTATTTTCCTTGTCCAGGTCATTTTACAGATAAGGATACTGAGGCAAATAGTTAAGTGAACTTGCCTAGAGTCATACATCTAGTAAGTGTCCGAGGCCAGATTTCAAATCATATTTTCTTGACTCTAAGCCTATTGCTATATTTACTGAATTATGTAGCTGCAATATATACTCTAGTAAAGGTCTGAAAAAGGTACAAAGTCATTAATGGCAAGATGTTTGTGTGTAATGAGGTCCCTGGAGGAATACCAATCCAATTTGCAGGTGATGCAAAGCTGGGAAGATTAGCTAACATACCAGAAGATATAGTTGAGATCTAAAAGGATCTTGACAAGCAAAAATAGTGAGTTGAATTTAATAACTTGAAATTTAATAAGGATAAATGTGAAATGTTCCACTTGGGCTTAAAAATCTAGTTCACAAATGTATAAGATATAAGAAATGTGGTGATAGCAATTTGTTTTTTTTAAAAATTCATGAATTTTTAGTGGATTTTAATCTCAAAATGAGTAAATAATATCATATATGAGCCAAGAAAAAAAAAAAGTGAATTCTTTATTGAAAGGCATAGTACCCAGGACCAAGGAGGTATACTCTGTTCTGATTCCATCACATTTGAAGTATTATGTTCAGTTTGAGGTATCACATTTTAGGAAGGACATTGATAAGTTGCAGGGGGAAATGAAATTGCTGAATGATTTTGAGATCATTCCATAGAAGTAGCTCTCAAAGGATACAGAGATGTACAGCTTAGAGAAGAGGGACTCTGTGTGTGTGTGTGTGTGTGTGTGTGTGTGTGTGTGTGTGTATGTATGTGTGTATGTGTATGATACTGTATTCAACTGTTTGAAGGGCCACTATATTGTTCTCATTAACCCCAGAGGGCCGAACCAAACATAGTGAGTGGAGTCTGTAAAGAAAGAAATTTAAGCTTGAAGTAAAGAAAAGCTTCCAAATAATTAGACTATCCCAAAGTGGAACAGGTTGATGTAGGTCAAAAAAAGGAGCATAGATTTAGAGATGGAATTGAATTTAGAAGTTATTTATTCCAACATCCCCTTTTTATATACGAGTCGAGAGCCCTGAGAGATTAAGTGACTCATCCACATTCACAGAGGTAATAAGTGGGTCCTATTATATCACAATCAATATAATATAATATAAATCAATATAAATCAAAATAAATAAATATATATGTATGTATTTGGTTCAGTTGTTTTTCAGTTGGATCTGACTCTTTTTTGATTTCTTTTAGTGTTTTCTTGGCAAAGATACTGGATTATACTGCCACTTCCTTCTCCAGCTCATTTTACAAATGGGAAAACATAGGGTAATGGGGTTAAGTGACTTGCCCAGAGTCACACAACTAGTAAGTTTCTGAGGCTAGACTTGACTATATGGAGAGGAGTCTTCCTGACTTCCAGGGCTAATGACTCTATCCACTGTGCCATCTATCTGCCCTGAACATATGTCTGTGTATGTTTGTTCATGTGTATACACACATTGTAAGTGTGTGTATGTATACACACATATGTAAAATGTATGATTAGAAAAGTAGTATGGAGCCAGGTTATGAAAGCATACTGAGAATTTTATATTTAATCTTAGAGGTAATGGGGAACCAGTGGAGTTGGGTTTTTTTTAAATCTTTCTTACTTTAATCAAACTTTTATTTCTATAGCTATATCTTTTTAAAAATTGTTTCTCTCATTTAGAATGTGTGCTCCTTGAGGACAGGGATTGTCTCTCTTTTTGTCCATATTTGTAACCTCAAGGCCTGGCATATAATAAGTGCTTAATCAATATTTGTTGACTTGTTAACAAGCTACTTCACTAGTTTGTTGTGAAGAAAATGTTTTGTGTGATGGAGAGAATGATAAATTTCAAGTCAGAGGACTGATTCTGTCACTTACTGCTTGTGTAGTCATAAGAATCCTGACTTCCCTGGACTTCAGTTTCTTCTTCATCTGTGAAGTGAAGCATTTGGATCCGATGATTTCTAAGATTCCTCTCATCTCTAGTCTGTGATCCCCACAAACATCAGAGAAATATGAGGGGTTATTATTTAGAAATAAAAGCTTTTTTTTGCTTCTGGCTTCTCTTGCTACTCTGTCTATAAGGATAACTTTCTTTTTAAGATTTCTTTTTTCAGCAAATGGTTCACATGCTGTGTCATGCTTATTTTACAAGTAGCAGATTGTGAATTATACTATTAGGCTAAATAGGAAAACTGAGAACAATAGTAATATTTCATAACTTTTCATTTATTAGTTCAGGTTATTTACCAGAGTGAATAGTTAGAAGAAAACAAATCATTTGCAAAAGCACTAATGTAAAGAAGGTGTCATAAACTAATCACTACTATATTACCAGCTATAAGAACCAACTCCTTTTTTATTATTTATAGAGCACTTGTCAGAGTTTTAGGAATTAAAAAAATGGAAACTACAAAAGGGAGCTTTGCAAATAAATAATACCAAATATTCGCTATTGCATATAACACGATTTTATACTTGCTTGGATCTAGATTGTGTTATAAATTGAACCAAAGAAACCCCCCCCACTTCTTACTCCTTGTGCATTTTAATTGGAAGGGCACCCTTAATCCTCAAATCGACACTTGGTCTGTGTATTACATATTTGTCACAATATAGGCACTTAATGAACGTTTGTGTATTACATATTTGTCACAATATAGGCACTTAATGAACGTTTGTCAAATAAATGCTATCATCTGTAAATCTGAAGGTGTTGCCTGACTCACATAACATAGAATACCTCAGAAGTGAAAGGAATTCTTGAATCATAGAATATGAAAAGTACTTTAGAGGTCATGTGATAGGCCATGTTAATTTTATGAAGAAAAGCACCAAAACCCCAAAAGAGCAAGTGATTTGCTTATAACAGTATGGGTTTAGGCAAGTAGCAGAGCAAGGATTTGAATTCTTTTGTGAACCCTGGCCAATTTTAAAGTTCAAACCTGGGCCTCAGGAACTTCTAATTGAAGTTCCTAGATTAAAGACTAGATTAGAAAGTTAAATTATTACCTAGCCTGAGACTGAAGAGTGTTCTTTTATTTGCATGTCTGCTCTATTATTTCTGAATCTTTATATTGTATTTTCCTTATAAATAAATTTCCTTATAAATAAATATCCTTGCTGCAGCTAGTTTGTGTAGTGGATAGAGCACCAGCCCGAAAATCAGGAAGATCTGAGTTAAATCTGGTCTCAAACACTTAACACTTCCCAGCTGTGTGACCCTGGGAAAATCACTTTACCCCAATTGCCTCAACAAGATAGATAGATAAATATTCTTGCTTAAGTCCAATATAACTTTAATATGGTAAAGAAAAGGAGAAGCAGGTGCTAATAGTGGTATACCCATAAAAAGATGCCAGTAACAAAAAAAAAAAGAGAGAAAGATAATTAGGAAACTTTTTAAAATAGTATTTTATTTTTTCTAATTAGATATGAAGAAAAATTTAAACATTAATTTTTTGTAAGATTTTGAATTACAAATTTTTCTCTCTCCCTCCTTCCCCTTTCTCCTCCCCATGATCAGATAAGCAATTTGATGTGTTATATATATTCAGTCATGTAAAACATATTTTTATATTGTAAAAGAAGAAAAAGAAAAAAGGTAAAAAATGTGGGGGAAAAAAAGTGAAACTAGTATGCTTTGAACTATGTTTGGATAATATGGGTTCTTCCTTGGATATGAAAAGTACTTTGTATCATTGAGTCTTTTGGACTTGCCTTACATCATTGTGTTACTGAGAAGAGCTAAGTCATTCACAATTCCTCATTGCATAATGTTGCTGTTACGGTGTACAATGTTTTCCTGGTTCACTTAGCATTAATTCATGTAAGAAGTATTAAGAGTTGGGAATAAAAAAAGCGTAGAGTTAAAAAGCTTTGAGTTACAATTTGTGAGTTTGATTGCCCTTTCCTGCTTAGCTAAGGATTCTTCCTCTTTTGCATTCTCAGTTTCCTTATCTGTACAATTGGGGTAACAACACTTTTACTACTTTGTTTACAGGGTGTTTGTAAGGAAAATGCCCTGCAGACTAAGTATTATATAAATCTGATTTTTTGTCATTGTGATTTTTCTGTTATTTTCAAGGATTTGATATGACAGAACTTTGAACCTAAGGGAGGAAAAAATAAATCCAGGGACCAAAAACCTAAAGGAAGCTCAGTGCTACAAGGACAAAACTAAAAATTATGAAGTTGATAGAATAAAGAAGAGAATCCAGGTACCAAGTAAGAAAGAAGACCTGGGTTAGATTCTTTATAATCCTCTGCCTCAGATAATTTGAAGCATATGTCAATTTTAGCAGTTTCATTTACTAAAATATTTTAAGTTCCAGCTGTGTGCATGGCACTGTTAGGTGCTGGAGTGTAGTAGTATTCAAGAAGGTAATTCAAGAATAAAGTGGGAACAAGAGGCCACAGGACAAAGGATCTTGTGTTCTGAGTTGCATTAATGCCAGGCTGGCTCTCAGAGTGGCTGAAGAGACAATATTTATCACATGTCTGACTAGAAATGGAGGTAGACATTGTATGTATCCATAGCAAGATATAAAGGCCTCAATGCTGTATGAGTAATCATGAAACACTGAAAGAGCCAGAGGAAGAACCAATGGAGGGTTTTATGATGAGGATCAAAAATTCATCTCAGAATGAATAGGCTAGAATAGAATAAGGAGGCTAGAGAGTATAGGAATAAATGGACTTTTCTTTAAAATAGTCAGTAGCATCTATTTAAAACCATCAGTAAGCATCATATGTAATGGGGATAAACTGTAACTATTCCCAGTAAGATCAGGAGTGAAACAAGGTTGCCCACTATCACCATTACTATTCAATATTGTATTAGAAATGCTAGCTTTGGCAATAAGAGATAAAAAAGAAGTGAAAGGAATTAGAGTAGGTAATGAGAAAACCAAATTATCACTTTGCAGATGATATGATGATATACTTAGAGAACCCCAGAGAATCTACTAAAAAGCTAATAATCCACAACTTTAGCAAAGTTGCAAGATACAAAATAAGTCTACATAAATCATCAGCATTTTTGTACCTCACTTAAAAAAATCCAACAGCAAGAAATACAAAGAGAAATTCCATTTAAAATAATTCCATATAAAATATTTGGGAATCTATCTGCCAAGGGAAAGTCAGGAACAATATGAGCAAAACTATAAAACACTTTCCACACAAATAAAGTCAGATCTAAACAATTGGACAAATATTATGTGCTCTTGGATAGGTCGAGTGAATATAATAAAGATGACAATACTACCTAAACTAATCTATTTATTTAGTCCTATACCAATCAAACTCCCAAGAAACAATTTTACTGACCTAGAAAAAATAACAACAAAATTCACCTGGAAGAACAAAAGGTCAAGAATTTCAAGGGAATTAATGAAAAAAAAAAATCAAATGAAGGTGGCCTAGCTGTACCAGATCTAAATCTATATTATAAAGCAGTGGTAACCAAACCCATTTGGTATTGGCTAAGAACTAGGCTAGTTGATCAGTGGAATAAGTTAGGTTCACAGGACAAAATTGTCAATAACTATAGCAATGTAGTGTTTGACAAACCCAAAGATCCCAGCTTTTGGAATAAGAATTCACTATTTGACAAAAACTGTTGGGAAAATTGGAAACTACTATGGCAGAAACTAGACATGGACCCACACATAACACCGTGCACCAAGATAAGGTCAAAATGGGTTCATGATCTAGGCATAAAGAATGAGATTACAAATAAATTAGAGAAACATAGGATAGTTTACCTCTCAGACCTGTGGAGGAGGAAAGAATTTGCGACCAAAGAAAAACTAGAGATCATTATTGATCACAAAATAGATAACTTTGATTATATTAAGTTTAAAAGTTTTTGTACAAACAAAACTAATGCAGACAAGATTAGAAGAGAAGCAATAAACTGGGAAAACATTTTTTTACAGTCCAAGGTTCTGATAAAGGTCTCATTTCCAAAATAAATAAAGAATTGACTCAAATCTGTAATAGTTCAAGCCATTCTCCAATTGATAAATGATCAAAGAGTATGAACAGATAATTTTCAGGTGAAGAAATTGAAATTATTTCTAGTCATATGAAAAGGTGCTCCAGATCATTATTAATCAGAGAAATGCAAATTAAAACCACTCTGAGATATCACTACACACCTGTCAGATTGGCTAAGATGACAGGAAAAAATAATGATGATTGTTGGAGGGGATGTGGGAAAACTGGGACACTAATACATTGTTGGTGGAATTGTGAACAGATCCAACCATTCTGGAGAGCAGTTTGGATCTATGCTCAAAAAGTTATCAAACTGTGCATACCATTTGATCCAGTAGTGTTACTACTGGGCTTATATCTCAAAGAGATCTTAAAGAAGGGAAAGGAACCTGTATGTGCAAAAATGTTTGTGCCAGTCCTTTTTGTAGTGGCTAGAAACTGGAAATTGAATGGATGCCCATCAATTGGAGAATGGCTGAATAAATTGTAGACTATTCTTTCAAGGAGGTTAGCCACACAAGAAACTGGGCGCATTAGTTGGAGAATGGCTGAATAAGTTATGATATATATTATATGGAATATTATTATTCTGTAAGAAATGACCAGTAGGATGATTTCAGAGAAGCCTAGAGAGACTTATATGAACTGATACTAAGTGAAATGAGCTTCAGAACCAAGAGATCCTTATACACTTCAACAACAATACTATGTGATGCTCACTTGTGATGGATGTGGCTCTCTTCAGCAGTAATGAAGAGAATCAGCTACACCTAGAGAGAGAACCAAGGGAAGTGAGTGTGGACCATAACGTAGCATTTCCACTCTTCTGTTATTGTTTGCTTGCATTTTTGTTTTCCTTCTCAGGTTTTTTACCTTTTTTCTAGATCTGATCTTTTTTGAGCAGCAACTGTATAAATATGTATACATATATTGTATTTAACATATACAATACGTATTAGATTACCTGCCACCTAGGGGAGGAAGTGTAAGGAAGGAGGGGAAAAGTTGGAACAGAAGATTTTACAAGGGTTAATGTTGAAAAACTACCCATGCATATGTTTTGTAAATAAAAAGCTATTAAAAAAAAAAGTAAGTGAGGCACTGTCTTTTATCTCTTTATAATAGATTTAATCTATTAACTTTACTTACTGGGTGACTTCCCTGCCATTTAATCTGAGGATGTTGTAGTTTATTTGCTTATAATTTTTTTTAAACTTTAGATAAAAGGCTACAATTCTCTTTTAATACCCCTTTAATGTATTTAGGGCTTTGTTGCCTTTGTTTGTTTTATAGCAATATAATTTTCAATGGACTAGTTTTACACTGAGATCACAAGTTTTAATTGCATTTTAATGGCTTCTTAATAGCATCTCCATGGATTTCCAGGGAAATCATTTTGCCATCATAACTTTACTTCATAATGGAGAGCAATGGCATCATTACAAGGCCTCTGAAGACTTGTATTTAAAGTATTCATTTATCAATGAATTGTTGACTAAGCTTGCATTCACACTGAGAGCAAATATTCAAATAAGGCTATATAAAGAAGTCAACTCCAATACTTCAGTAGACCAGTGATTTGATAAGTGTGATTTTAAATGTCATTCCAACCTACCCCCATCTTTGCCTTTCTAGATGGCTTTTATGAATTGCTATGGTCAAGAAAAGCTGTTATCTGATAACCATCATTATGGTGATCAACCTTTCTAAACTTTATCTAGAGTGATCTCCAGGTAACAGGATTATAGCCTATTCTTATAGGCCCTTTTTTCATAAATGATGCCATGAAGAACATTGTAAGAATTTAGAAAGTCAGTAATTCAATTTTGTTTTTGGGGTGACCAGGGAGGAAAAATAACATGCTAATCTAGATGATTAAAAAAAGTTTTTTGGAGGGGATACGGCAACTTTGGGGGGGATTAAGTTTGCCTACCCTCACACAAGCCCCAGTGAGTATTAAGTGAATGAGGCTGGATTTGAACTCGAATCCTTCTGACTCCAGAGCTGGTGCTCTATGCACTGCCCCATCTAGCTGCCTGAATTTTTTAATTTTTAAAAACAATAAATAAATGTCTAACTAATACATGCTTCTGTATGATTGATACTTCCTAATCATTTTATTTTAAGGCCCTCCCTCACAATATCAAAATATAGCTAAGAAAAAAAAAATCAACACATATACCATTTTTGACATGTGCTTCATTCTATGTCTAGCCTAATGAAGAGAGAAAGAAGTAAACTTCAGCAGTTCACTAGAGTCAAGAATTGTCACTGCATTGACAAGTTTTGTGGTCTCTCAGAGTTGTTTTTCCTTTCATTACAGGGGAAATTGAATACATTTTTTTGTTGATTTGGCTTTTTTTCTCTATCAGTTTCAGAAGGGGTCTTCTCAAGTTTTCTGAAGTTTTCCCATATTCCTTCTTTATTCTTATAGTACAACAAGCAACATTCCTTTATATTCTTACACCAGTTTCTCTACCTATTCAATTGTTATAGTTACTTGTTACTACAAAAAGTTGCTATAAATATTATACATGAATGACATTTCCCTATTCTCTGTTGTATTTCTAACCTTATAATATTATTATGAATGACCACATAGTGTAATAGATAAAGTGCTGAGCATGAGGTTAGGAAGACCTGGCTATTTAATTATGAGAAGGTAAGTCATTTGACTATGGAGAACTTCAAACAACTCTTTAAGATTATGGGTTATAGAAAAGGTTTCATTAAGTCTCATCCAAGAGAGAGACTTCTGGTACATTGGGCCGATACTTTGGGAAGGATTTATATAAGAACATGGACAAAAATTGCATAGGATAAAAGTAAATTAATGTTTCATTCTACACTGATTGGGGGAATACCTGCATTGTTGAAATTGAGAAAATCAAATTGATTTTATTTTGTAATTGATTCTTTTCTGTATCATTAGTGGCACTTTGTATATGACCCTTAGGTCATAGGTTATATATACATATATATAATATATATACATAGGTTATGTTTCTTTGTCTCTGATTTAAATTTACGAGTTTAGATTTCCTCTCCAAATTAAGTTTAGAGGTTCACTTTTTCTGCTAATTACTGCTCTATTTTTGTGCCAAGGAAATCTGTTACCCTTGAAGGATATGAGTAGAAGCCAGGGAATCTGGTCTGTTATCCCTGGAACACTGACTATCCTTCAAAACAGTTTGCTCTGCTATTACTGTGACACTAATTAGTCATGCAGATGGACACCACCAATGAGCTTCCATAATGATAAAAGGGAAGGAAGGTTTGTTGCTAGTCCTGCATTCCAAATTTCTAACCAATCATATTGTTTTCTCCATCTTTGATGCTGTTTTCTAATATTTTGATGTACCTCCTTAATGTTATCAATTACATATTTGGAACTTTGTGCCCCAGTTTACTTTAATTTCAATTATAACAAAATCATGCATCTGCTAAAGTATTGAAATATTTGCAGGATTCTGTGTTGAATATTAAAGATGAAAATAAGACACTGCTCCTGCCCTCAGCAAATTTACAATTTAGTAATCTGTAAGCTTCTTAATAAGAAATGATCAAAGAAATTCTTGGCCTCATTATAGTTCTTGCATCTCTTCTTTCTTCAGTTATTGCCACTATCATAGTGCCAGGCCCTTATTACCTTACCCTTGTAATATTATACCGGTTGATTGCCTTGCCTTAAGCACTGTTGGGGGAAGAGAAGTTTTATCTTTCTTTGTATTTCAGTTCTTGTACAATGCCTAGTATATAGTAAATGTTTAGTATGTGACTATTGACTTTTCATTGTAATGTAATAAGAATAACTCATATGTATAGAACATTTTAAGATCTAAAAAGCTATTGGTATATCCCAATGTTTTGTCCTGGGGCATATTTTTAAATGTGGTGATTTCATCAGCTCCCATGCATTCAGTTACCATCTCTATGCATATAATTCCCAGTGTATATATCCAGGTCTAGTCTCTCCTAAGCTCCAGTCTCAACAATTTCTATTGAACATTTTTAAATAAATGTTCCATAGGAATCACAAACCGAATCTGTTCAAAAGAGAATTCATCTTTCCTGTTAAGTCTACTCCTCTTTTGGACATCCCTATTATTGTTTAGGGCTCTACTATCATCCAATCAATCACGTTTACAACCTAAGAATTATCCTTTACATCTTATGTATCTACCAGTTGCCAAATATTAACTTTTTTGCCTCTACATTTCTTGTATTGTCTATTCCTGTAGTCATCACCCTGATTTAGGCTTTTAGCACCTTTCATTTAGACTATTGCAATAGTTGTCTTGAGGCAAATATCTTCCCATTCCATCCCATTCTTTCCATAGCCAATAAATGGTTGTTCTAAAAGTGCAAGTCTGACCCTGTTATCTTCTCTGCTTGATAAGTTTAAGTGCCTCACCTTATTATCTCTAGAATCAAATATGTAAACAATCACAGCAGCAGCTGCAGCAGCAGCAGCAGCAAACTCTGTCATTCAAAGCAGTCTCTTTGCATCTTTCCAATCTTTTGACACATTACTCCCTTTTATGAACCTTATGTTTCAACTCTCTTTCCCCCCCTCACTATTTTCTATACAATCATCCATTTCTTGTTGCTGATCTTTTTCACAGGCTCTCCAAAAGGCATTAGATGAATTTCTACCCTACTTTTGATTTCTGGAATCTTTGGTTTCTTTTAAGGTTTAACTCAAGTATGACTTTTTTGTTGTTGTTGTTCAGTTATGTCCAATTCTTTGTGATCCATTTGGAATTTTCTTAGCAAAGATAATGGAGTGTTGTGTCATTTCCTTCTTCAGTTCATTTTACAGATGAGGAAACTGAGGCAAACAGGATGAAGTGGCTTGTCCAGGGTCACACAGCTAGTATTTGAGGTCAGATTTGAATTCTACAAGATGAGTCTTCCTGACTCAAAGTCCCACACTCTCTCTTGTGTGCCCTCATTACCTTCTACATGAAACCTTTCCTGATCCCTACTAATTTGTGCCCTCCCTCTCAAAAATATCTTTTGCCTTCATTCATATTCTCTATATGTTGATTTTATATGTTGCACTATATACATTGTATAGACCTAACACATGCTAGGTATTTAATAAATGCTTCTTGACTGAACACTAAGATATTAAAGAGGATCAAAGAAATCAAGCTTTTTCACCACCCAAAAAAACATCAAAGAGAAGAAAAAGAGTTTAAAGGCACTCTAGAAAATAAATATCAACCAAAATTTAAGACAAAACAATCAAAGAACGCCAGTACTGTAAAAAACATCATAGAAAAATTGATACTGGAAGCAACAGAGTTGGGGAAAATAAACAATATATATTAAAAGAAATAAGTGAGTTTTCCCCCTGATAAGAAAATTACAAGGTCGTAGAAAAGAAGAGCTCGACAAAAGTAAAAAATCACCACAGGAAATCAGTCTTTGGAATGAAAAGATGCTTATAGAAGCTCAGAAGTAAAGGAATAATATGTTTGTCCCAATTACAAAGAAGGAAACCATTTTGTCAAGCAAATAAATTATTAGAAGAAATTATTAGAGACAAAAATCATTGAGTTATGTAAACATAGAACAATTTTTTAAAAATAACAAAAACTTAATTTCTCTAAAATGAAAAGGAAAGAAACTTGTTGGTGAACATATTTGTAGTAAATGTATCAGATAAAGGTCTGACTTTTGGAATATCTAAGGAAAGAATGCATATGTATAAAATTTATGATACAGATTTCACGTTTGAACAGTGGTCAAAGGACATAAACTGATCATTTTGAGGGAGGAAATGCATACTGTTAATAACCTCATGAAAAATATTCATATTCCCTAGGCATCAGAAAAATGCAAATTAAAATCATAAGGGAGGACCTTACATCTACTAAATGGCAAAAATAGCAAAATCATGATAAAATCCAGTGGTGCCAGAATTGTGGAGATAAGAGACATATTGGTGATTAGTTCAAACTTTTTGACACTAATAGAGTTTTGTGCAATAGAATTCTCAAAAGCAGTTCATACTTTTTAGCCTAATAATTCTATTGCTAATATTTTATGCTAGAATAAATAACATAAATAAATAAAATGGAAAGAACCTACTAGTATAAAAACATTCATATATAACATAATAGAATGCAATAACATAATGATATGCCCTCATTACCTTCTACATGAAACCTTTCCTGATCCCTACTAATTTGTGACGTCCCTCTCAAAAATATCTTTTGCCTTCATTCATATTCTCTATATGTTGATTTTATATGTTGCACTATATACATTGTATAGACCTAACACATAATAGGTATTTAATAAATGCTTCTTGACTGAACATTAAGATATTAAAGAGGATCAAAGAAATCAAGCTTTTTCACCTCCCAAAAAAACATCAAAGAGAAGAAAAAGAAAATTACATTATAATGTAATAGAATACATAACATAATGGAAGCTATAAAAAGAAGCTATAGTAATAAACAGTTTTATAAAAATAATAGAAACAAATTACAGCTTATTTTTTATAATTGGAGAATAGGTAAATAAGTTACATGAGTGTAATGTACTCCTTCCACCCTTTCCTCTATTTTTATATACTTTTTATACATCTCAGCCTTGAAAAAAATAACAATCCCTCTCTCTCTTTCTCCTTTCTTCATTAATGTACTTCTCCTTTTATACTCCATTCTTTTTCCCTTGTGCAAAGCCTTAGAACGTAAGCAATTCACTCCGGAACCTCTATTTTTATTTAGTTCCCTCTTCAGTGTTTGAAGATATTATAAATATGAAAGAACACATATTTAATTTTCTCTAGTTGAATTTTAACATTACATCATTTAACTCCTTTCAGTTTCTTACATTAATTTGTCTTTCTAAGTCTCTGAAATTTTGCATTGTATTTCTAAGTTTCTACTTAGCTCAGTTTTTTTAAAAATCAGAAACATTTAAAAGATTTCTATTTTATTAAAGATCCATATATTTTGTAGGATTATATTCAACTTCTCAGATAAATTATTCTTGGTCACAAATCTTTTTTTGCTTTTTAGAATGTTGTATTCCACGATCTTTGGTTTTAAGTAGTTGCTACCAAATTTTTTATGATCATGACTGATGATCATATGTATGAATGGCTTCTTTTTAAATGTGTATGGTGTTTTTATTTGACTTGAGAGTTTTGGATTTTTATTATATTCCTAGATTTTTTCCTCTTCAGGGTTCTTTTCAGCAGGTGATTAGTAGATTCTTTTTGATATTTATGTATTACTATTTTTTTTTTTTTTTGCCTACTAGTTTAAATAGATCTTGGTGGTTTACTTTTGTGATTTTTTTTTGGGGGGGGGATATATTAATCTTCCCTTTTTTATCATGCTTTTCAGGGAGCTCAAAGATTTTTAAATTATCTTTCCTTTATCTCTTTTTAAAGTCATTTAAAAATATTAGATGACATATTTTCTTCTATTTTTACAAATTTAAAAGTTCTTTTCTAATATTTCTTACTCATATCATGTCCTTGATTTCTGTTAAGGGAGGCCACTGCTTGGGTAAATACATCATTTTTTTTCTCCTTCTGGTTCTTTCTTCTCAAGTTTTTATTTCTTTTTTTTTTTTTTTTATCCCTTGCTTCATTTTTTTTAGGTATTCACAAAGCTCTTTTGAAAATCTATTTTTTCCCAGTATGTCTCTATTTTCTTTCTTTCTTTTTTAAAATTATAACTTTTTATTGACAGAATCCATGCCTGGGTAATTTTTTTTACAACATTATGCTTTGCACTCACTTCTGTTCCGACTTTTCCCATCCCTCCCTTCACCTCCTCTCCCAGATGGCAAGCAGTCCTGTACATGTTAAATATGTCACAGTATATCCCAGATACAATATATGCGTGCAGAACTGAACAGTTCTCTTATTGCATAGGAAGAATTGGATTCAGAAGGTAAAAATAACCTGGGGAGAAAAACAAAAATGCAAACAGTTTACATTCATTTCCCACGGTTCTTTCTTTGGGTGTAGCTGCTTCTGTCCATCATTGATCAATTGAAACTGAGTTAGATCTCTTTGTCGAAGAAATCCACTTCCATCAGAATACATCCTCATACATCGTTGTTGAAGTATATAATGATCTCCTGGTTCTGCTCATTTCACTTAGCATCAATTCATATAAGTCTCACCAAGCCTCTCTGTATTCATACTGCTGGTCATTTCTTACAGAACAATAATATTCCATAACATTCATATACCACAACTTACCCAACCATTCTCCAATTGATGGGCATCCATTCATCTTCCAGTTTCTAGCCACTACAAATAGAACTGCCACAAACATTTTGGCACATACAGGTCCCTTTCCCTTCTTTAATATCTCTTTGGGGGTATAAGCCCAGTAGAAACACTGCTGGATCAAAGGGTATGCACATTTTGATAACTTTTTGAGGATAGTTCCAAATTGCTCTCCAGAATGGCTGGATGTGTTCATAATTCCACCAACAATGTATTAGTGTCCCTGTTTTCCCACATCCCCTCCAACATTTTGCATTATCTTTCCCTGTCATTCTAGCCAATCTGACAAGTGTGTAGTAGTATCTCAGAGTTGTCTTAATTTGCATTTCTCTGATTAATAATGAGTACATCTCTATTTTCAATTGCTTTGAGTTAAATTTGGAATGATTATTTTTTAAAAATACTTGTTGGTATTTATTTTATTTACTGAGTCCTCTTGTTTAAGTTCCTGAATTTGGGCTTTGTTTTAGAACTAAGCTCCTCCTTTTGTTTTCAGGTGGGGTGGTGACCCCTGCTTGGTTCTTTATTTTCTAGAAGATGTTGTATCCTTGGCCACCTTTTCCAGTACTAAATGCCCTATTTCTCATGACTTCTTTCTCTGTACCAACCCTTCATAGCTGGGAAGAGTCATAGGCATGCTTCTTATTTCTCATTGTCATTTCCAGACCCTCCTTCTTTCATTATTCAGCAGTCTGTTCTTGAGATTCATTCCATTTTCCTTTATCACTCAGTCAAAATACTTGTTTTGTCATCTTTTCATTTCCCCCTGTTTTCTTAAAAGGTTCAGTACTTGACACACGGTTTTCTCCATTCCATTCCCACTTTATTTTGGGATTCCCCTAATATTTTGGTATTTATTGTATATGTTTATATCCCTTCAAAATATTGTCATTCTTTTTCTTACTCCTTTTCCAAATGGACAAATAAAGACGATTCGAAAGAAACTCTGATTGTAAATCCAACATAATTGTAATTTAGATTGAAAAGCTGACCAATTGTAACTAACTGACCGTAAATCTGACCAATCCAGGAAAGAAGAGGTAAGAAACCAAACTAACAATATAAAGCTTACTCCTGATTCTGTCTTTGGTGGTCCTCTTTGGAGTACACCTATTTCTCAGGAGAATTGAGTAAAGAATTCTTCTTTTACTCTTAAAGAGAGTTGTTTGTAACACTCCTTCTGGACTAGTTAACAACCAGGAAAACACTGGGCAGTGGAAGCTCCTCCTGGGCTTACTCCCTGATCTTGTTAAGTTCCACAGGGTCTTTTGATAACAACTATAAATTCCTGTCCAATTTCTTCTTTAGGCTTGCTTCTCCTAAATTCATTCTTTATTTTCACTATGAACCTCAATCCTTCTATTCCTCTATGTTTTTCCAAGTTGACACTCTTTTTCTCTTCATGGGCTCTATTATTTTGTTTCACTGTACACTATTCACTACCCTAGTAGTCCTTGCCCCTTTGTCTTATCATTACTCAAATTGCACCTGCATATTCCCATCATTTGCCCTGCTCTTTTCCTCTTTGGGTGCTATTGAATACTGAAGGAGGAAGACTCATAATCATGTTGACTAGATTCATTACAAATTTGTTATCTAACCCAGATGTGCAAAAATGTTTGTGGCAGCCTTTTTTATAGTGGCATGAAACTGGAAACTGAGTGGATGCCCATCAGTTGGAGAATGGCTGAATAAGATATGGTATATGAATGTTATGGAATATTATTGTTCTGTAAGAAACGACCAGAAGGATGATTTCAGAAAGGCCTGGAGAGACTTACATGAACTTGATGTAAACTGTGTTCCCTTCAACCTTGGGGGACCCTAAAACTGTGTCCCCTTTAATCTGTGGGGGAAGGGTGATTTGGGGTCTCAAACCCTCCTCTAGAAGGGGTACATCTTTCTGTCCATAAGGGCAACACTCAGATAAGTAATCTCATTCAATTGTGAATTGAATTGAATTGAAAATCAGTCTCAGATTCATCTGGAGTTGGCCCCTTTCTTGGGGCCAAAGATCAAAGCAGCCCCACTATATCTAGCTCTGTATGTCCAGACATCTTTGCAGAAGTCCTAATAGGATTTTGCCCACTGATGAAGATATTTTCTTCTCGGTGCAAACCCATCTTTTCAATAATCCTGATAATAATAATAATCCTCGCCCATTAAGAAAGCTGTCTTCCTAGCAAGCTGTTTTCTTAGTACAAATAAATCCTTTTTTGCCACATAGACTTTGGGTTTGCTAATTCTTTCGCAAGGGATCTGTGACATCGATCAGAGGGGATCTCTTACCCTTACCCTCAATTCTCGCACCTCATCAAACTGATGCTAAGTGAAATGAGCAGAACCAGGGGATCATTATACACGGCAATAACAAGACTATACAATGATCAATTCTGATGGACGTGGCTTTCTATCCACAATGAGATGATTCAAACTAGTTCCACTTGTGCAGTGATGAAGAGAGCCATCTATACCCAGAAAGAGAACCGTGAAAATTGAGTGTGGACCACAACATAGCATTTTCATACTTTCTGTTTTATTGCTTTTTACTTTTTACTCTGCCTTTTACTGCTAGAAACAATTCTTTTGTTCTTATCTCACTTTCTTTTCAGCCCACCCCTTAATATTCCCAATACTGAGTTCTTCCCTTTTCCTCTCAAGAAAACATTGTTTCCTTCTTTATTTTTTATTTTAATTAATTTATTGAAAATTTAAATATAAAATAAGAAAAGAAAAAAGTTTCTATGTGCCCAGCAGAACATGAGAGGATTCAAAATACAAAGCAATAAATTTCCATTTCCTGTGTGACACTGGGCAAGTCACTTAACCCCAATTGCCCCAACAAAATAAATAAATAATGAATAAAAAATAAATTTCCACCTGAAGAAAGCCTATATAACAAATGCAACACATTGTGTTCAGAACTGTCCATCTTTTTTTTTTCTTCCTTGTGAATTTTCATTTGTTCTCTGTTATGCACTTTTTACTTCATTTCCCCCCTTCCTCTCAGCTTCCCATTTCCCTCCCAAACTACAATTGAGGACATATTTATATGCTTCCTTCTTTATTTAGAGAAACCAAGGTTGTTTAAGCTTCCATTTCTTTACACCTTTAAATCTTTCTGCATTCTCTTCTATTCTACTTTTGCAACAGTCTTTGAAGAAGCAGTAGCCTTTTTCTTTGCTAGAGTCAACTTTGTAACTTGAGTGCTTGATTTCATCTGCCTCACTCTTCTCAGGGAACTTATTTATTTGATCATATCTCTTTTTCTATCTTCCATCTCTCTAGTTTCTTTCATCCTTCATCCTCTTTGACAACCTGACCTTCTTCTAAATTTTTCCATTTCTGTTGAAGGCTCTTTTATCCTTTCATTGCCTAACTTTAATTCATCTTTGACTCTTCTTTCTCTCTCTTCTCCCCCCCCCCCCCAAGTCATCTGTCATATCCAATCATTTACCAAGTTTTGTTGCTTTTAACTCTACAACAATTCTCTATCCCATTCATTTTCTGCCTACCTTTTACATTGTTATTTCTGTAGTCCTGGCTCTTGTCACCTCTTACTTGTATTATAATAGCCTTCTAATCAATATTTTTGATTCAAATTCCTGCCTTTTCCATTTATCTTCCACAAAGGTGACAGAACAATCTTTCTAAGATGGGTATGTCATTTCCTTCTTCAAAAATAATCAATGACTTCCTATTTTCTAAAGGAAAATGCAAACCCCTATGTTTAACATTTAAAGCTCTTCAGGGGTCCTCATATTACGGCCCATGGGCCAGATGCGGCAGCTTTATCCCCCCTCACCCAGGGCTATGAAGTCTTAGTTTTTGTTTTTACTATAGTCTGGCTCTCCAACAGTATGAGGGACAGTGAACTGGCCCCCTATTTAAAAAGTTTGAGGACCCCTGCTACATGATATGGCCCCTACCTACTGTTCTGGGTGTTTTATTTTACTTCCTCATGTAGACTTTAAATTTCAACCAAACTGCATACGAATTGTTCCTCAAATTTGGCATTCTGGTTTTTTTTTCCCTTTCTAGAAAATATAACCCTTACTCTTTTACCCCACTCCTTTCTCAGAATATTTAGTTTCATTCAAGTCTCAATTCACAAGTAGTCTCTTTGTTGAAGTCTTTCCTCATCCTTCAATTTGATAATCCTTTTTTCCCTCTTCAAATTACTTTGTATTTTACTTATGTAGGGATGTGCTGGTAAATGTTTAATAGTCAGTTTTATGAAGAAAACTGTATGCAATACATAGTTTTAATTTTAATTTATGTTATTAATATTTACTCCATCATTTTCTTGTCTAGGCAATCAACAAAATTATACAGCAAGCCCTGATTTTGAGTTTGTAAATGCTCAGACCAACATTTTAACCATAGCTGTAACTAGCTGGTATGATTTAATTCTAGCACCTTTCTGCTTACAAATATTCTCCCAGGAGAAAATATATTCTTTGAAAACAGGAAATGCTTTGATTTTAATATTTGTATACTTGGTACATAGGACAAAATCTTATACTTAATAAATGGTCAACAGACGTTTTGTTCTTGAAGTGTGATAGGTATGTTTACACAACAGAAGGATATTTTTTCATTGTTTCTTTTTTTTTTTTTTCCGTGATGCAGTTGGGGTTAAATGACTTGCCTAGGATCACACAGCTAGGAAGTGTTAAGTGTCTGAGACTAGATTTGAACTCAGCTCCTCTTGGCTTCAGGACTGGTGCTCTATCCACTGCACCATCTAGTTGCCCCAGTTATTGCTTCAAAGGTCTATGATTTCTCTGTATATACTTCTTCCACTGGTGCTAATCTTTAAGCATCTACAACTTTGAGAGTTTCTATTACAGAAAAATTCTTTTTTTTTTTTTTTTTTTTAATATGTCCAACTTGGTGATGAACTTCTCCACACTGAATTTGGAATTAACCTTTGAGAA
The DNA here is from genome assembly GCF_902635505.1 of Sarcophilus harrisii. Lineage (NCBI taxonomy): Eukaryota > Metazoa > Chordata > Mammalia > Dasyuromorphia > Dasyuridae > Sarcophilus > Sarcophilus harrisii. Next base: position 360,710,220 of record NC_045427.1, on the reverse strand, counting down.
CTTCAAGCTTTGCCAGGTTGGGAGAACCTGTCAGAGACAGCTGTCTTGGGATAAATTATAACTCAGATTTACCACCATACCACAAGAGGCTTTGGAATTGGAATTTGTAAGAGGATTATTCTGGAAATTGTGGAAATGCTTCAGAGCATTGTGGCACATTTATTTTAGAATCATTGGAATTATTTATTTTAAATAATTTTTAGACACTAAAAACAATTTTTTTCCCCCAATTATTAGACATTATGTCTTTCATTCCACCTCTCTTCCCCTCTTTCCCAGTAGGGGCAGACCAAAATACTTGTAACAAATTTGCTTTATCCAAATATGTGTCTATCTGCTGCTAGGAGATAGACTGGCATTTGTCATCATCTGTCTTTTGAAATCATGTTTGATCATTGCATTAGAGGCAGCTAGGTGGAGCAGTGGATAATAGAGCACTGGGCCTGGAATCAAGTAGTCCAGAGTTCAAATCCAATCTCTGAAGCTTATTAGCCATGTGACTTTGGGTGAGTCACATCACCTCTGTCTGCCTTAAGTTTTCTCATCTGCAAAATGCAAATAATAAAAGCATCGGGAGGATCAAATGAAATCATTACAAAGTGTTTAGCATAGTGTCTAGCATATAGTAAGCATCCTATGAATATTTATTATTAATACCTAGAATTTTTAAGACTCAGAATTGTTAGTTTTTCTGGTTCTGCTCACTTAACATCAGTTCATACACATCTTCCCAAGTTTCTTTGAAACAATTTTTTTCATAATCTTTTTTATAGTACAGTAACATACCATTACATTCTTAAGTCGTAATTTGTTCAGCCTATCCCTAGCAGATGGATACTTTATTACTTTCCAGTTCTTTGATACCACAGAAAGAGCTTCTATAAATATTTTTTATGCATGTAGGTTGTTTTCGTCTTTCCTTAATGTCTTTGCGACATAGAATTATTAGTGATATTGATGTGGTTCTAGTGGTAGAGAATTGGGGTATGAGAACTCTGGTCAGTGCAGGGCCAGTGTGAAAGAATTCACAAACCTGAAATCTGAATGTGGCAAGAAAAGGGATTTTTTTTATTGGCACTGAGAAGCCAGCTTTGCTAAGAAGACAGACTTCCTAGTGGCAAGAGGTCTTGTTAGGGAAATAAATGTTAACACTGAGAAGAGGATATCTTCACAGCAGGTAGGAGTCCTGGCAGATAGCTGTGCCAAAAAGAGAGGTCCATTGGCAAACAATCTTGCTTTGGACTTCTGCGGAGATTTGGAGTTCAAAATTGCCTTTTTATAAGAAGTCTGAAACTGGGGCTTCTATTCAAAATTCCCCCAGGCCTAGGTTTCTACTTGAAAAGAAACTACTTATCTTGGAGTTTCAAGCCACTCAATAGAAATATCAGGTTGAGATCTTCAACTGAATGAGACCACTTAAGTTCGAGCTACTAGGAGTGGTCCTCGGCTAATCGTCAACTCAGTAGAGTGTACACACCTACTCAATAGATTTCCAACAGAATGAAACCACTTAACTACCCTGAAGGATGGGTCTCTGTCAGAGGAGAGTTTCAGAGTTCACTCCCAAAAATCAAGGGAGACACAATTTGTATCAATATCATTGGCTCAAAGGGTGTGCACAGTTTAGTAATTTTGGAGGCATGATTAAAAATTACTTTCTAGAATGAATGTACCAATTCACAGTTCTAACAATAGTGTAACCATGAGCATATTTTCCCAAACCTTTGTCAACATTTTCCACTTTCCTTTTATTGTCAACCTTGCCATACTAAGTGGAATCTCAGTGTTACTTTAGTGTGCATTTCTCTAATTATTAGTGATTTGAAGCATTTCATTAGATGGCCACAAATATTTTGGGTTTCTTCTTACCCTGAGAACTGCTTGTCATATCATTTGATGTTTAAATGGCTCTTATTTAAAAATGGCTATTTAAAAAATGGCTCTTAGTCTTAAAAATTTGAATGAGTTCTTTACCCATCTTGGAAAATATACAAAATGTACTACAAAAATTTCCTCTCCTGCTAACCTATTTCCTTTTTAATCTGTTTCATTGGATTTATTTGTGAAAAACTTTTAACTTACATATAACCAAAGTCCATAGAGGATGAAAGAATTTAGAGCTAAAAGGTATCCTATAATTCAATTTCATTATTTTACAACTTAGGAAGTTGAGGCCTAAAAAGATTTGAAGTTATTTACTTTAGGTTATATGACTAGTCATGAGGGTAACTAGGCGGGGTTGGCAGACAAAGCCTGAACTACTGATTAAGATTACTCCCTCAGGAAAGGGCATGATTAGAGATCAGCTAAACTTTACAGTTCTACCTCCTTGTGAAGGTCTTAGGAAATACCATCTTATTATATCCAATCAGAAAGCCAAGTTATGCTATCAAACCCCCAAAGTTAAGTTTCCCTGAAAAATTTGTCCATAGCCTCCACCATCTTTGATGATTTGGGTTAGCCCATTACACATTCTGCCTCATTGTGTCTTTCTCCTTACTCCTTCCCCATGCCTCATGGTGTCTTTCTTCTTGTTAGGCCTAACTAACTTTTAGAGTGCTAAAATCCTCTGGATTTAGCCTTTCAGTCAATGGCATACTCCTACCTCATGGTGTATTCCCTTTCTCTTGGTTAATTGTGAGTTCCACGAGGGAACAACAACAACAACAAAAACCTTTCCTATGCTTTCCCAAATCTATTTTATATTTACTACTCCTTGTGTCTATTTTACCTCTTCATTTTGTCTGTAATCTCTTTTCATAAATGAAAATACTTTTTGGCAACAAGAAAGCCATTATGAATTCTTCACATGTGGTTTAAGCCTTGTGCATCCTATTTGAACTAGGAATTGCAATCTAAACTCTATCATTTTGTGTGGAATAGTAGTGACCACTAAAACAATCAAAGACTCTCAAAGTGGGGGAAAAAAAGGATTTATTGCGATTCAGGGTAAAAGGACAACTTCTAATAGACAAAGTATCAGTAGAGGAATGCAAAGCAAAAATTGCAAAACATACGCTTAAATCGACCCTAAATGCAGAAGTCCCAACTCCACCCTGATCTTTTTTCTTCCATTGTCTGGGAGAATCCAGACTTACACTCTAAAATGGAAATCTATCCCAGAAACAAAAGAATAAATAAAACTCTTCATTCAAATTTCCCTAGAGAACTGCTATCCAAGCAGATATTCTTGGATGAGAGAATTCTGTTACTTGAATTCCCAAAACCATCATCACCTGTAAAAGTACTTAAATGCTAATTAAGAGGGTGTGTATATATGTGTGTGTGTGTGTGTGTGTGTGTGTGTGTGTGTGTGTGAAACTGGAGAGGAAATTTTCATCCAAGACAATAGATCACCTGCAGGTTTTTTTAGCTATACCTCAACTTGTTAGTTCAAGGCCACATTTCCATGAAAAGTCTTCCGTATGCATTTTAGCAACCCCAAGGCTATCTCTTCCCCATAAAAGATCTGCTTATAATGAAAATTTTTGCCAAATTCTCTTTAGGACTAAGCCTACTATAAGATACTCTGTCCCTCACAGTACCTTCCCTCTAGCTAACTCAGGTCAGTCTGCCAGACAATGGCTTTCTCCCACCTCAAGAGAGAACTTATCTTTCAATGCTCTCCCAATTCCCACCATTCCCAATGTCCACTTAATCTCCCTACTTTGTCTGTAATCCATTTTCACAGATAAATCTACCCTTTGCCAAAGAGAATGGCCATTGCAAACTCCTCACATGACTGATCTCCGACTTCTGGTGCCTGCTATCATTTGGTGACAAACTCCATACCATAGGTCTCATCAGTGAGGACCAGATCTGGAATGGGACATAGGCCAATTTTCTGATGTCTTTGGCAGTTTCCTTCAGTACATGTCCATTATCATAAATTTTTAGACAGCAAGAATTTAATTTCTCACAAACCCTACCTTCTTCATTCAAGTAGTCTAATACCAATTTATGCTGGAGTACTGCTTCTCTAGTCTAAACAGCCTGGTCTGCTAACAAATCTAGTGTTTTTGTTATCTGGTTAGTAATTATTTCAACCATGGCCTGGAGTCTAATTAGCCTATTCAATACACAAAATTGGGGTTCTGTACCCCTAACTCCCATCTGCTTCTATTTCTCACCCCAACCATTTGTGTCCCTAGTAATTGGAGTAGATAATCTTTCACAAACAAAAATACCTATCCCGAAAGTCAGCAGCAATAAAAATGCTAAAAGAAACACTGATATATACATTCAGCAACACATAGATGACTAGGCTAAATACTCATTTAACTACTTATTTAGGATATAATGACCACATATTTTCAGACACTTGAATTGTGCTTGTAGCTTCTACTGAACATCTGCCCTGATTATAGAAATTTGCCATAACAGGAGAAGTCAGGGACATGATTATAATAAAAAACTGTTCCTGCAGGTCTTAGCCTGAGAGGATAATCCCTTCTTAGCTAATTGTATTCAATAACAATTCCAATTTATAGCTGGAGTCAGGAATAATCAGGTGGGTTCTTATTCAAAGAAACACCACTGGGAACTGAGTCAGAAAGATCCCACCTTAAGAGGAGGCCAAGATTGTCCTCCCAACTCTTACCCAGATACTAATGACTCCCTGTAACAATTCAGGATCACATTCCTCTGAATAGCTTGAGGCATGTTCCTTTCAGATGGTAGGTTATATTGGCTTGATGTTCCATCAGACAATCATACCAGAATTCAAAACTCCAAATAATATCAGCTACAGTCCCAAGAGATTTTATCTCAAATACCAATTCTCATTAATCAAATTTAGCTCTAAAAATCAAATATCCTAAGTAAGTATTGATATGCTCTTACAATGATAACAAAGATAACACCTTAGTTCACAGCTTATCTTCATATCTAAGTAGATGGGTTTTCAATTCAAATCAAAACAGGTTCAGGTATTAACCATATTCAGAGGGATAAAGACATAGACCACTGTTCTCAGAATCTCCCTGAACAGTGGGAATAGCTTTAAAATGATTCAGCACAAACAATTAAAACTCACATAGAATATAGAATATACTGTCCTAATTTCACATTAAAGAACCCTATCAGAATTATCATTAATCATTTCTTCATCCTAAAAAATGTTAATCCAACTTCTTCCAATTGAGGAGTGTCTATAAACTTTTCTGGAAATATAAATAACAAGTTTAACACCAATATTGTTAAGATTTCTCTAAACACAATTAATCTCCCCTTCCACCAAAACATTCCTAATTGCAAAGTACCAATGCACACATATTTCTAAAATCATGTTCCAGATAAACAAGTTCACACTTTTAGTGTACACTAGTTAGTAGGTAATTATTTCATACAGTTTCAGAAACAGAATATCAATGTGATACCCACAGCCTCCAAATTTAAAATGGCAGAAAATTGCCCTTTTAAGTTTGTCTACCAGGCTTTAAGAAATTGTCAGACTTTAGGACCTGGAGGAGAGAGTTGAAGAAATTTGGACCCAAGTGTCCGGCTGCAGATTTGTGGCTCAGTGACTAGCCTAAACTCCATGCCAGAAGTGCTGGAGAGTCATGTTGAAGATGTTGGGACAGCAGTGCAAACCCCAGAAGAATCCAGACCAGCAAGGGATGCCAGCCTTCCCAGGACAGATTTTACAAGCCTTTCTAAGGGAGAGAAGCATGGAAAATCCTAGAAAAGGTTGTGGCTTTTTTTTTTTTTTCCCTTTTGCAGTTTTTCTATAAGCCTCAGGTTCAGGCCCTCAGAAATAAGGCCTACTTCAACTTAAAACGTAGTCTCAAAAAAACCCAGAATCTGCTAAAATGTTTTACCAGTTCTATAATTTTAATTATTTTTCCAGCCCAAATTGGCCAGTTCTAGATTTACAGAAATATGTCAATTTTTTTTTTTTTCCTTTTTGGTATGGCAGTTAAAAACTTTCCCCATCTCAGAACTAGTCCTTCTTCTCTAGCTAAAAGCTATTTGCACAAGTCCAATTATGTACAAAACAAGTGCTTTTAAATCCCAAATAGCCAGATCTTTTTTCCTTTGTAATTTGGCTGATTGAGAGAAATGCAGAAGACAAAACACAGTTTCACACAGACATATAAACTGCTTTTCTACATCAAGTTCCTGTTAGGGTGGAAACCAGGAGGGGAGCTGTGGAGCCATCTACCCAGCCCTTGGGTAATGACAGTTCCTCCACACCAGCAAAACAACAACAGTATTTAATCCCTATACATTTTTGGTACTTCATCTTTTCTTAAAGCACTATCTTCCTGGGACACCAGATAGGTTTTTAGACCCAGCTAGATTGTTTCTTTCCCAAGGTTCAGTATCTTATCTTCTTTATGGAGGACTTATCTGATCTTACCAAAGGAAAATGAGACTTGAACTTTACAGACTTGAACTGCTCAGAGTTTTCAAAGGGAAATGGGAGCCTTAAATTCTCCCAGTCCCAATCCCAGTCACCCAGGTGACTCACCAGTTCTTGGCAAAGGGAAAACCATTTTATGGACTTGAACAGCTTAGAGTCTAAGCCCTCCCCTCCCTTTTTTCCCTCCCTCCTCACCAGTTGCTTGTGCTTCCTGGGTTGTATACTTACCAGACTGATTTCAAACTTTTGCTCAGCTGTCTTATCTCCTGGGCCAAATTAATCTTCTATCTTTGCTAGCCTACTTTTGTTTTTGCTTTTTCTTGAGTGTCTCTCTTTGGGAGTTTACCTGATTAGAGCAGGAGTTTCTGAGCTGAGTCCAAGGACTACCAGATAACCCTCCACAGGGTGCCTGCTAAAAAATTCGGTGTGGGAGAGACCTCTCATGAACAGGAAATATCCCAGCATGAACCCTCAAAATTATGTGGGACAGTAGCAACCACTAAAACAATCAGAGGTTTAAAAAAAAAAAGATTTATTACGATCGAAAGAAAGGGCAACTCCTGACAAACAAGATGTCAGTAGAGGAGTGCAAAGCACAAATTGCAAAATGCAAGAATAAATGCAGAAGCTCCTCCTCACTCCACTTTTTCTCCCATTGTCTAGGGGAGTCCAGGTTTATACTCTAAGTATGGAAATCTATCCCAGAAACAAAAGAATAAATAACAAACTTTAATTCAAATTTCCCTAGAGAACTGCTATACAAGCAGATATTCTTGGATGAGAGAACTGTAACCTGAATTCCCAAAGCCATCATCACCTTTAAAAGAAGTACTCAAATACTAATTAAGAGATGGGGAAAACAGGAGGAGAAATGTTCATCCAAGACAATCAAACACCTGCAGCTTTTTAGCTATAGCTCAATTTGTTAGTTCAAAGTTACATTTCCACGAGAGGTCTTCACTTAGTTTATCCTGTTCAATTTGGTGCTAAACCTCATTTGGTGCCAGACCTCAATATCATCAGCTAGTATATGGATACAAACCTAGACCTTCTCAATTTAAACAAAAATTTTACTTCTACTACACCATTTATTACTAATTTCTCATTTCTTATCTTTAATAATGAAGCTTAACTTTTAGATGCAAAGAAATATGGATACAAATACTAAATGCTTTCCTTTGTTCTGCCACTGCTAAATAAGTCGAAATAAAGTCAAGGATTCTTGAATTCTTTTCATTAAAAAAAAAAAAATCCTTCCAGGTATTTTGTTGTTCCATAAGCCACTTCATTTTTTTTTCTGTGAAGATTTACTTTGTAACCACTTGAAGAAATTCAAGAGATACTTTTAAAAAATATTGTCATTGAATGTAAAAATGTTCTTGTCTGCAGTGTGATGGCAATAGAAAGAATGCTGACCTAAAGAGTAGGAAGACCTGGGTTGTATTTTTGGTTTTGCCATTTAGAATCAGTTTCTTAAAGGAGATAGATCCTATAAATCTGACTTGAAGCAGAAATGATGCCATCTATTTGTCATGGGTATTGTGCAGATCATAGAATCACAGAATTTTAGAATTAGGAGGGACCTCATACATGCTCTGTTATAATTCTTTCATTTGATATATAAAGAGTTGGATAGGGAGAAGTAGGGTGGGGAGAAGTAAAGTGGTATGACCACTTTACTGCCAGTCACTGGCAGAATCGAAGTAGGAACTCGTCACTTTATTTGTATAAGCCATTGAAATAATAATAACTTCCCTGCCTATCTTACAAAACTGAATAACATGCAAAAAAAACCCCACTTCAGTGAAAGCTAAACAATTCAGAGTGCTAGGAAGGGAATTTGGATGAGTCTGTGTTCCCCTTATTTTATGATATTGCTAACTATTTATTTTTATCTAGATTAGCATGAATGTGTAGATATATTTTTGTTTTATGACCACAAGATTTTTCTGCAATTCCACATTTATCTCATTTCACAATAAGGAAAATGAAGTTTTGAGGTGTTAGGACTTGCCTAAGACCTTGCAGTTTAGTAATGGACACAAGTCTTCAAATTCTAATTTGAGTGTATTTAGCACTATCTGCTGTATGTCTCCAGTAAAGTGATATTGCTGTTATTATAAAATGCAGAGGCTTCATAGGGATTTGGATTTTTAGTTTAGGTCCTTTGTGTTTCCTCCATTCTCCAGATTATGAATAAGTCTATCTTTAGATTGGAGAGAGCTCATTAGATATTTGCATTTCCTCAAACAGATGGCCACCAACAAAGTTTATAAGGTATGCTAATTGAAGACATATTGTGAATAGAGATTAGAATGAATGCAAAGAGAAATTTTCTTTCAGAAAGTTGGAATGTTTCTCAGCAAGTTAACATGAGAAATTGATATCAGTGGTCCATAAACATTTATTAAGTGCTTACTCTGAGCTCACCCTGTGCTAACATGGATACACATATAAAGAAATTTTCTTTGTAATGGGAAAGACAACATAAAAAAGGAAGCTGAAAAAATGGGGGGGGATGTGGGAGACATTCTGGACCCCCTTTTTGATTTCTACTTGCTCTCAGTGAACTCATCAACTTTAGTAGGTTTAATTATCTTCTTTATATAGATGAGTTTCAAATCTACATATCAAGCTTTATCTTCTGAAATCTGAAATCAACCACCAGCTGCCCCTGTGCCTCTGTATGTTCTGTACGCATCTTAAAATTGTTATATAAATGGAACTCATATTTTCCCAAAAAGTCTTCTAAATTTGGCTATTTCTCTTGAGTGTACCACAATCCTTCTGGTAAACTTGATTTATAAACTCATCTTTGATTATTCTTTCTTCCCAACTCCATATATGCATCATATGTTGTTTTATCTGGAATCTACTTTCTGGGGACACACTGGACAAAACTAATTCTTTATGGCATTGATTCACATTTTGAACACAGCTATCATGATTTCTTTTCTTCAAGATAATTATCCACAGTTCTTTCAACTGATCTTCATATGATGTGGACTTGTGGCCCCATCATGATTTTGTTTGGTCATCTCTAGAGAGTCTCCAGACAATCAGTATTTTTCCTAAACTGTTGTGTGTGTGTGTAAAACCCACAAACAATCAATTCTCTATGCTTTATCCAAAATTTGCCAAGAAACAGTTTATTAGTATATAAGCATTTCAGCTTAGAGAGAGGTTCAGATGAGTAGAATGGTATTTACTAATTTACTCTCTGACTGAAGCAATTTACAATTTATATTCTCTGGAAATCATGAAACATGACAAAATTCTATAGCAAAAAATTTTAAGGATGTAGAATTTAGGGGTTTCATTAACTAAATGCAACAAAAATGATGTTAATACCAGATACTCTTAGTGGAAATATCTTCTTGAAATCAATTTCTCCCCGTTTAATTAAATCCCTTTTAATCTGATCAAAGGTTGTTATCCAAATACTCTGAAACTCAATAGGGCTGAGGAGTAAGTCTGGAATGAGCTGCTGCTGCCCATCACTTCCCCAGTTGCAAGTTAGTCCAGGAGTAGCATTACAACCAGTGCTCTTTTAGAGTGAGAGAAGAATCCTTTTTTGAATGATTCTCATGAGAAGATGGTATATTCATGGATGAGATACATGGAATACTAAGCGGGAACAAGCTTTATACTCTTAGTTTGGTTTCTTATTCCTCCCAAGGTTTAGATTGGTTGGATTTACAGTGCGGATTAATTACAATTGGTTGGATTTACAATTTGTCTTGTAACCGATTCCTCTAAATAAAATTACCTTTCACCAAAGAGAATAGCCTTTGTGAATTCTTCACATGACCGAACTCCCAGCTTTTGATGAGAAACCTCACATCATAGATTACGTCAAGAGTATTCTAGATGTTGTCTGACCAGGGAAGAATGCAATGGTGATGTGGACTTTCTCTCTTCCCTTGTTTGGAAGAAGCCCAACCAGCTATTATCAGGCATCACCAAGTCCCAGACTATCCTGTTTATCTAGATTGATTGTGAGATGGAACTTTAGATTGAAGATTAAGAAATCAGCCTTCATTGTCTATGCATCTTTAAACCAACCTTTGAAATATTGATTAGCATATCTTTAGACAGATCTGGCACCTGATCTAATGTAATGTAAAATATAAAAACCTGTACATTTTATCTGGCTTCTCCTTGATCCCTCCCTCTACTTCTCTGGTTTGCCTAAGAAACCTTCCAAGGCTATGTTTTTCTTGTAAAAGATCTGCCCATGATGATCATGATGAAAATCTTTGCTAACTGTGAAGTTATTCTCTCCTTCCACATAGTGCATCTTTCTGCTTACTATAGCGAATTCTGGATTGTCTGCTAAACTTCTCTATGGGTCTAAGCTGCCAGATATTACTATTTCATGGAATATTTCCTTTCTCCTGGTTAATTGTGAGTTCTCCTGGGGAACTTGTTTTTCCCTTGCTAACTATATGCTCTTCCAACTCTATTTTATATTTGCCATTCCTGGTGCCTATTTTACCTCTCTTATTTTGTCTGTAACATCTTCCCCTAAATAAACCTACCTTTTGGCAAAGAGAATGGCCATTGTGAATTTGTTATATGTTTATTTTGAACTAGGAATTGCTACCCCGACCTCCTTAGTGGGATTGTCATCTCTTTTCTGGAAATGGAAATGTCTTTTTAAATACAGTTCAAGATTGGATTCTCTTTTTTTGTGTGACTGCCACATCACACTGCTGAATCATATTGAATTTGTTCTTTACCCTAGCATCATTTTTAGACAAACTTGTGTCTAAATAATGTCTCTTCGATCTTATACTTCTAAAGTTTTTTTGAATGCAAAATTAAGATTAGATCTGTACCTGTTGAATTTCAATTCATTAGACTAATTTTTAGTGTTACAGTCCAATGTTGCAACTACTTTGTGGGATTTGTGATCTCATGAACATGGGTACCTCCTCCTGTCAGAGCAATCAACTCATCCAATATCCCATTCAGTTCTTGTCTTCATCTTCCTATAAATTCTCCATAGAAGTCTTTTTTTTTTTTTTTTTAAACATTGGGGACCTTTCTGTTGATATTGATTGGATATCATAGGAGCTGTTGATATTGATTGTTGATCTGTTGATTGGATATCATAGTGGATCTGTTGATTGGATCTGTTGATATTGATTGGATATCATAGGAGCACATGGATGATCTATAAATCATCATTAACCTTTTTATATGACTAATCAACTATTTTTGCATGCATACATCTCTATGATTGTTATATCCTTTATAGAAGTGCCAAACACATGACTTTGGATAAGCAATCTCTAGTATAGCTGAATTAGATAAAAATGTAATTGGAAAATATTTAACCAAATAAATAAAAATACAGTAGGATATAGGTAATGTGGATATACATTTTCTATGTCATTATATCAATATGTAACACAGATAGTTGGCTCAATGGATAGAAGTCTGGGTCTGGAGTCAGGTAGACCTCAGTTCAAATGTGGCCTCAAATACTTACTGATGAGGCCTTAAATACCGTGATGATGCACCACAGCTAGGTGGTGCAGTGGATAGAGCACTAGCCCTGAAATCAGGAGGACCTGAGTTCAAATCTGGTCCCAGACACTTAACACTTCCTAGCTGTGTGACCCTGGGCAAGTCACTCAACCCCAATTGTCTCAGCAAACAAACAAAAATCTTACTGGTGAGGGTGGAGTGAAAGACTTTTGATATTTGATAGCAATGAGTAGCCTAAATTTTAGAGCCTAAGCTGCTTCCTGAGGAAAGTAGGAAGAAGCACTAATTATCTTGACTTTTTTTTTTTTTTTTTTTTTTTTTATCTTAATTGAGTCTTTTGTCTTTTGAGTGGACCTTTATTAGAGCCCTACCCCAGGAGGAAGCTTCTGGTTGAATTCTTATTTGAATTCTTTGTATTGAAAAAACCTTCATAATTCTACAGTTGCTATATCCAAACAGAAAGCCAAAATATGATGTCAACTCCCAAGGTTATTTTTCCCCTATAAAAGAACCTACCTGTACCTCATTAATTCACTAACTCCCTAAAACTTTTTTAGTGTTAGCCTGCTTAATAGAATCTAGGATTCATTGGAACTTGCCATGTTAATGGCTTCGTCCTGGTTAATTGTGGGTTTCCTTAATCCACTGGAGAAGGAAATGGCAAACCAGTCCAATATTGTTGCCAAGAAAATCCCATAAATAGTATTGGCATGCTATGGTCTATAGGATTAGTAAGGATCAGACACAACAGAGAAGGAATTTTTATGTATGACCCCATTTCTACTTGAGTTCAATACCACTGCTTTATGCTATATATGCCCATCATGTGTTATCATTGTTCTTTGGTTGAACAAAAATTTGATTCTTCAAAGACTGTAATATTCTCTTTTCATAGCCATATGGGACTGTTGGAAGAATAGTATTCTTTTTTAAATGGGCCTTTTTTTTTTCAAGGGAAACTTTGGGGTCTTAAATGGTACTATGTAGATTTCCAAATTTATTCTGTCTTTCCTCCTCTTTAGTTGTGGGTATAGTTCATTATTAATCTGCAATGATTAAGGTAAAAGTATTAATGAACCAGTTCTGTGGATTGTTCATAGCAAATGCATATCACAACATAAACACTAGACATTCTTTACTCATATAGTTGTGTCTGTGTAATTCCTAAAATTAGCTTTTATTTTATTTTATTTTTAAAAAAAATTTTGTTGAGGCAGTTGGGGTCTTGTGACTTGTCCAGGATCACACAGCTAGGAAGTGTTAAGTGTCTTAAGTCCAGATTTGAACTTGGGTCTTCCTGACTGAAGGGTTGGTGCTCTATCTACCACCTAGCTGCCACAAAATGAGCTTTTAAAAGTAAAATTGGATTTTATTTAGGAATCTCTGCAATATTCTGTTGTTTGATGGAGTTAGCAGTGTCACCTGTACACAGGAACATCTAGAAGACTTGCTGTTTTTAGGAAATCTCTCTTTGAGTTGTATTCTGTACTGGACATCTTCTATTATATTATGGACATCTTTTGTGATGAGCCTATATTTCCCTGTTTTTATCTCATTTGCTATAGATCAGAGGGTCATTGAAATTATTTCTGTGTTTTCAACATGAAGCAATCTTATATCATTTTAGCATATACATACGACATGTTTTGTTGGAGGATTACCTTTTAACTCAGTTTTCTCTACTAAAGAACTGTATTATAATCAGCAAACAATAAATACAATGGAATCTTCTACTACAAAGTGGTTCCTTCCATTCAGTTATTTGCTATAGAATATTATTTGGGAAAGCCTGATGAATGATACCCAAATCCACAGGGTTGTTAAAAGTATCAAGTGATGTAATGTATGTAAGAAAGCTTTGCAAATCTTAAAGTCATATATAAATGTCAACTGTTATTATGTTTATGATCTTGTGAAGTTAATTAGGATCGCAGGATTTAGAGATGCAAGAAACCTTAAATGTCAACTTGGAAACTAAGGTTTAGTGACTTGAAGGTCCTAAAGGAAATAACTAATATTTGGTCATCTACAAAAACTAGTTTTTTCAATTCAAAATAAAACTCATTGAAATAGTAAGTGTTGTGAGGTCTTGAGAATCTAATATAAATACATTTTCTTATAACTGAAGGGGAGAGGAACAGCTATTTTCCCATGGGAACAAAGTATTTAGGTGCCCAAGTAGCAATGCAAACAATAACAATTATTTAAGGAGAATATCGGGTAGTTAGTATTGGCAGGAAATATGAGAATGGCCTTTGTGAAGAATTGGTTGATCACTGAAGAGATGATGAAGAGAAGAGATGAATAAGTCCTGTTGAATGGGAATGGGCATAGCTGCAGATAGGTGGGAAATCCTCAGCTTTCCTTTTCCTGTGTATTTTGTATTCTCTGCTGATATATTTAAACCCTGGGAAGGCAGGGGGAGGGGGTAATTGTGATACTCAGTTCAATTCAATTGAGTAAAAACATTTAAGTGCAACTGCAAGAGGCAGTCCCAATCCTCAAGGAACACTATCTAATGAGTGTGTATGTATGGGAACAAAGTGCAAGTAAATACATACAAAACCAGTTTTATAAAGGATAAATAAGAAAATTAAGATAGCAAAAGCACTGGAATTAAGAGGTATTAGAAAATGCTTTCTGTTGAAGGTAGGATTTTGGTAGTGACTTAAAAGAAGTAAGGAAGTCAGTAGTCTCTACTGAAGAAGGAGAGAATACTACCCATGGGGAATGGCCAGAGAAAATGCCTAAAGCCTGCACTTAAGAGTAAGATGTGTTGCAGCTGATGTGGTACCTTCCCTGAAGCAGAGAAGATACTAAAGAGAGACAGTTTTTACTGTGGTAGTGGTTTGAACTTCAATCTCAAAGAGGACTAATGACTTCAGGAGAGTGAAGTTTTGACTTATAAGTCAACTGGATTTAAATGAGGCAGGGATGTGCAAAGTCTTAGCCTCATTTTCTCCTCCAGTCATTGAAGTCCAATGGCAAGACATAATTTAGGAGGACTAGCAAGGGCCTCTGGCTTAGTAGAAAACCTTGGCCTTTTTTAAGCTAAGGTCTTTCCTGGGTCTCAATTTACCCCAGTCAGATGATACCATTCAGTGATTAAAAGCTAAGTAAAATTTGAGGCAAAAGATGGCCCAAATTCAAAAACATCAGTCTGGGAGAGGAAAATAGAAATGATGGTTATTTATTCTTACTCTGAGCCATCAAAACCCAAACATTGAGTGAATGAGGCCAGGACTTATGACTGGCCAAAAGGGAAGACCCAGAGTGATTTGAGTATAGGAGTTGTAATTTCAGTTCTCACCCTGACTTTGCCAAGCCATTTGTCTCTCAAAGGCTCAGCTTTGTCATCTGTAAAATGTTGAGTTATATACTCTCTACTTGAATAAATGTGAGGAATCCTTTTATAGACTTTAAGCTGCTATATAAATGTATGTTGATATCTAAGACTCCATCTATCTCTAGGGTATTTGATAGCTCAGGATGTTAATACAATAAGATCTTTTTTTTTAAAGCAACCCAAAGTACTGGAAAGTGGTCTTTGGGCAAATTGAATTTTAGTAGAGCTAGAATATAGCCTGGAAGCAAGAAACAGATCCTCAATAGTATGATTTCGCTTCCCTAAAAATGAAATAAATTTGATTTATTGTGTTGATATTATAAATGATTAAATTGTATCAGGCATACATTATTTAAAAAATCCATATGGGAAAAAATTTTTGCATTTGCTTGAAAGAAGTAATTTTTTTAAGCTGGTCTCTGAATCTTTGTATAAAGAATAAAGTTTTATTTAGCAGAATTTTATAATTTTAATTAATTATTTTAATGATTTGTTAACTACTAGAATTCAAAGACATGACTTCTTTCTTCCATTCCAAAATTTTAAGTATTAAATAATAGTCAAATCAGTAAAGTTTTTATTTTTGAGAATTGGAAAGTACATGTTCTCAATAATAACAAAATAGATGAAGCAGCTGGTGGGCTTAGTGAATAGAACTCTAGGCATTCCATTAGGAAGAAGTAATCCAACCTCAGCTATGTGCAAACTGTGTGATTCTGGGCAACTCACTTAATTTCTGTTTTCTCAGTTTCTTCATCTATAAAATGGAGTTAATAATAATACCTGTCTGTCAGAGATGTTGAGAGGATAAAATGAGATCATAATTATAAAGTGCCTGACACATGGTAAGCATATAAATATATGCTTATATATATTATCTATTGTTATTGTTGTTGTTGTTATAGATATTTTGTATATGGGACTTTCTTTTAATCAATATACCTCCTTGGGGTATATGCCTGGTAATGCAATCTCTGGGTCAAAAGATATAGACATTGGGGCAACTAGGTGGCACATTAGGTAGAGCACCAGCCCTGAAGTCAGGAGGACCTGAGTTCAAATCTAGTGTCAGACACTTAACACTTCATAGCTTTGTGGCCCTGGGCAAGTCATTTAACCCCAGTTGCCTCAAAAAAAAAAAAAGATATAGACATTTTAGTAACTTTATTTGCCATCATTTCTAGTTGCTTTTCAAAATGGTTGAGGTGATTCACATTTCTATTTTAACTAGCGTGCTTAACCACAGCTCTATCATATTAACTAGAGGAGGTAATTATACTCCAGGGTTGTATTCTGAGAGAGTTCTTGCTTTGATCTAATAGAGGCAAATATCATTTACCTATTCCCTCTTCCCCCCATTACATACCTCCCAGCCCCACTTCAAGTCTTCAAACATTTGTTTGTATCTGTAGATACTCCTTCCAGTCAGGTACCTTGCATCTAATCAATGCCTTGTGTCACCTCTGTGTATGTCTTCCCATAAATTCTTCTTGGGAGTCCACTCAACCACTCAGTTATGACAGTAATAATAACTTACATTTATGCAGCTCCCTGTATTTTTACCACT
Source organism: Sarcophilus harrisii (assembly GCF_902635505.1). NCBI lineage: Eukaryota > Metazoa > Chordata > Mammalia > Dasyuromorphia > Dasyuridae > Sarcophilus > Sarcophilus harrisii. The sequence goes on along the minus strand of NC_045427.1, from coordinate 360,693,447 downwards.
TTCCTTTAAAATAACCCTGTGAAGTAGATCAGGATTTATAAGCATTTTACAGATGTGAAAGCTAAGGTTGAGAACAATTATCAAGGTCATAAAGTCTTTCATTTCTATCACATTGCTTTACCTCCTGCTCCTCTTCCTCTTCCTCTTCTTCCTCCTCTTCCTCTTTCTCCTCAATCAGGAGTAAGTGATTTGACCAGGAATGTTGTATTTGAGCCTGCATTTGAATTCAGGTCCTCTTGACTGTAGTGGTCTACCACTGTACCACTTAGCTGCTCCCTGTCTCATTGCTTCTTAACACTTTGTACTTCTGAATTCTTTTTTCTTTTAAGAATAAACCTTTATGTGGTATTATTTTTTAAAAAGCTAATTATATTGTCTGCTAAATTCATCATAGTTAGGAATGGAGTCCTATGTTGGAGTCTTAATATTATTTACCCAAGGAATGCCCAACCCTTTGGGTTCTCTATTCTCTTTTAATTGTTCTCTGGAAGTGTTTTTGTTTGTTTGTTTTTTTCTTTAGATACCTAATTTCCACCCAGGTTATTCTCTGATATCTTCTCATGGTAAAGAGATGTTCATGGATCCTTAAAAATTTTGATGGCTACATCAATAGAATATAATTTCTTGATGGTCCCATTAAGATAGAAAGCTTTGAACCAGGATCTAGGTTAGGCATCTATCATTTTAAAGTCAGTATTGCTAAGTATAAATAGGTTCATCATGAAAAGATTGGCTGATGGGTGATGAAAGTTTTGGGGACCACACCTCTTAGGAAATCTGCTGAAGAATGGAAGGTTTGGAAATTAGAAGATCAATCTCAATCAAGTTCCTTAAGGCACAATGCTCTGTTAAGAAGTCATGGGTTTACTACATAGAATTCCCAATCCCTCTATTTTTGTCTGCCTGCATTTTTTATTTCCTTCACAGGTTAACTGTACACTATTTCAAAGTCTGACTCTTTTTGTACAGCAAATAACTGTATGGATATGTATACATATATTGTATTTAACTTATACTTTAACATATTTAACATGCCATCTGGGGGAGAAGGTGTGGGGAAGGAGGGGAAAAATTAGAACAAAAGGTTTTGCAATTGTCAATACTGAAAAATTACCCATGCATATATATTGTAAATAAAAAGCTATAATAATTTAAAAAAAGAAAAATGTATTAGCACTTTGCTAATATAGCAAATATAACAATTTATTGCTATAATATAGCAATATAAAACACAATAAAAATAAACAAAAAAAGAAGTCATGGATTTTAGAAGATGTTATTGTGGGGCTGATTTCTGGTTATAAAACTGATTTACTTGGATTAGCTAGCCTCTGAGCTACTCAAATACACTACCGTAGTTCCTGGGATCCATTTGGGTAGAAAGTTAGATTTATGAAGCCAGTTGAAATTTTCATCCTTAAAATTAATTTTATTTTTTTGATAGTTCTCATTTTCATTTTGGTGGGGATCACTTATTATAATAATCCCAAACTTTGGCACAAGGAAATCATCCGTACGGTATTGAAGAACCTTCTAGACTGTTTATAACCTGTTGCTGATGGCCCATTTCCAGCTCACATTTAGGCTGTTTGAATCTCCAGATACCACAGAGTTCTGTGCCTTGGCAGTCTTTTGAAACCTTTCAAAGATCTTGCTAGGTTTTTCTGGCATGTGATGTGGGTCAGCAGTCTCTAGCCAATAGAGGAAGGGCTAAAGCCATTCTATGCTGTTGTGGAGAAAAGGGACCAGAAATTATTTAGTTGTAATTGGTCCCCATGTGCACAGCCTTTAGCTATGATTCTTCTATTACCACTTCAGAAGGAGCTGATGAGCATTTTTTACATCTTAGTGTATTTAAAATATTGTTCTGTTTATTGTTTTTTGTTTTGGTATAGGGTCAAAATAGCACCTGGGCATGTATCTTAGATTACAATTATTCATGAGATAGTTATTAAAATTTATTATTTATGAATGAGTGATGCTCTAGGAGCTCGCCAGCTACATTAATCCACCAGAAAGGCAGCTGGAAGAATGTGTGACTATCAGGTGGTAGATCAAATATTGCATGTAGAGTGGGATTATGCTCCTGGGATATCTTTAATGGCAAAAGCAATTGACTTTTTCAATTTGTCCTAAAATGATTAGAGAAATTACTGATGAATTTCCTGTTAGGTACCCAGACATTTGGGTCTCAGCCAGAGGAACTGATAGTTCCAGTGATTAGGATAGTTAATAAGCCCAGAAGAAGAAAATTCATGGGGAATTGGAGAGAGAGGAAGAGAGAAAAGAATAAAAAAAAAGGGTAGTAGAGAGTATGTAATAGAAATCACAAAGGATTTGGAATTAACTGACATGTAAATTCTAGTCTCTTCTCACATCATTTAATATGTTATGTTTAACATGTTTAATAAAATGTTTGTTGACTGTTTTAGAGATTACTTGCTTGGGACTAAATAGCATGGAAACTTAGAGATATTTAATACACCTCTGTTATAGATGAGAAACTGACTCAGGATATTTGGTAACTTATCCAGGATCATGGGTCACACAGATAGTAAATTGTAGAACTGAACTTTGAATGTTAGATCTTCTGACTCCAAATTTTAAACCCTTTTTTCTGTAATGTATTCTTTTAGCTTTCTTCATTTGTAAAGTGAGGATAATAATTTGTCACTTCCATTACCTGACTTTTAGCATCATGGTGAGGAAAAATGTTTTTTTATAAACCTTAAAGTGCTATAGAAATGTGAATTACTATTGTTATTACTACTACTACAAAAATCATAAATGATGGAGCACAGTCTGCACAATGATGCAAAATAATCACATTGCTGTTCCAGAGAAAGCTAGAGAGTTTCTGGGGGTAAGTCATTCTAGGGGGAGAGATAGCAGTGGTGAAATAGAAAATGTAGTGTAGGAGGAAAGAAAGAGAGGTTAATAGGCCAAAAATGCTGTAGAACTGGCAGATAAGGATTTTTCTCCCTCATGGTATCTGCCCAGGTCAACTTCCTTTGATGGCATTATTGTGTTAAACATGCCCCTGTCTATGGTGCCATTGTGGGCCTCAAGCCTGCCACATCTCTCCCCTCTCCAGTTCATCCTCTATGTAGTTGTCAAAGTGATCTTCCTTAAGTTCATTCTGACCCTGTAACCACTCCACAACTTCCTCAAAAAAACTCTGGTGGCTCCCTATCTCTTCAGGATGAAATATAAAATCCTCTTTTTGGCAAAGTTCCTCATCATCTGTCTCCCACAGTCTTTTCAGGCTTTTTATGCTCTATGGCCTATTTCTTTCCAATTTATACTTTTCAATCTAGTAATTGTCTTTGTCATTTTTCTTTTTTTTTTCTTTTTAATTTTTTTAAATTAAAGCTTTTTATTTACAAAGCATATGCATGGGTAATTTTTCAACATTGATCCTTGCAAAACCTGTTGATCCAAATTTTCCCCATCTTTCCCCTACTCCCTCCCATAGCTGGCAGGGTAGTCCAATACATGTTAGATCCAATATATGTATACATATTTATATAGTTATCTTGTTGCATAAGAAAAATCAGATCAAGAAGGAAGAAAAAGAAAAACTGAGAAAGAAAACAAAATGTAAGCAAATAACAGAAAGGGTAAGAGTGCTATGTTACATGCTCAGTTCCCACAGTCCTCTCTCTGTTTCAGTGTCTTAACACTTTGTAAAGAAATGTCTTAACACTTTGTAAAGATTCCAACAGTCAAATAGTGAATTCTTATCCCAAAAGCTGGGGCCTTTGGGTTTGTCAAATACTAGATTGTTATAGTCATTGGCCTCCTTACCATTATTCAAACCAAACATTCCATCTCTAGATTCTGGGCATTTTTATCACCTAACTTCATGCCCGGAATTCTCTTTCTCCTCATCTCTGTCTTCTGGCTTCCCTTGCTTTTTTCTAGTCCCAGATAAAATCCCTAAAAGAATTCTACAAGAAGTCATTCCTAGTGTTTCCAATTCCTAGTTTTTCTTCCTATTTTTTTCAATTTATTCTATGTCATTGTTTATACATAGTTATCTCCCGAACCAGACTCTGAACTTCTTGAGAATAAGGACTATTTATCACCATCATTTAGCACAGTGTCTGGTACACAAGTGCTCAGTAAATGTTTATTGACTGACAAAGTGTTTTGTTGGATCAATAAATAGATTTTTATTTAATTCCTGCATAAAAGTTTCTGGCATCTCTTGTTATGGCATTTTGGTTTAGTGGAGGAAGGAACTCTGGATTTGGGATTTGATCTAGTTCTTCCACTTACTAGCTATGTGACTTTGTACAAGTCATTTCCCTTATGCTTTTTCTTTGTAAGATGAAGACTTTAATTCTAATAATGTTAGTCTTTATCTCTAATATAATTTTTGTAACTCAAAACTATTATTATTATACAATCCATATACTTGATATGATATCTGGTGGAAGAACGACCTCTGTTACTTTGCTACTCAATACTTAGGCACTATATAGGCAAATACTTAGGCAATATAACATGTATAGCTCAGGGATAGTTGATTTAGAAATTATTATCTCAGTGTCTAGCCTTAGCAATGGCCAATACACTATGATTGTTTAATGGAATATATTCTTGAGATTTTGATAGAAAATGATTTTCTTGGCTAGGATTGCAACCAAGAATCACCTACCCAACAAAACGAGTATAATCCTTTAGAGGAAAAGGTGGTCATTCAATGAAACAGAGGATTTTCAAGTATTTGTAATGAAAAGACCAGAACTGAATGGAAATTTTGATTTCCAAATACAGGACTTTGAAGAAGCATAAGGAGGTAATTAGGAAAGTGATATCCCATTTATATTTATAAGGTTTATCTGTTTATATTCCTACATGGGAGAATGATACTTTTGTAACTCCTTAGAATATTCTCGTTATTATGGCAGTTAGAAGGAGTATATATAGACAAAGGACATGGTTGTTAGTTGAATATGAAGGGATAATATATATATATATATTTTTAATGATGAAATTAAGTGGTGAGAGAGGAATGTACTGGGAAAAAAGGAAAAGGAGAAGTGGAATGGCTCAAATTATCTGCCATAAAAAAAGAAGCAAGAAAATGTTTTATAGTGAAGGGGAAGAAGAGGAGGAAAGGGAGAGTGAGTGAACCTTACTTTCATTAGAATTGACTCAAATAAGAAATAGAATATATACTCAATAGGAGTATAGAAATCTACCTTATCCTATAGGACAATGGGATATGGGAAAGTTGGGGGGAAAGGTAAGTAGGAAAACACTTTTGAGGAGGGACAGAGTGAAAGGATAGAATAAATGGGAGAAATAAAATTAACAATAGTAATTATAAAAAATTTTCTAAAGCAGATTTCTCTGATAAGGCCTCATTTCTCAAACACAGAGGAAACTGAGTCAAATTTATAAAAAAAAAGACTCTTGGTCCAATTGGTAAATGATCAAAAGATATATCTGCCCAAAGGGCTGCAAATTCATGCATATCCTTTGACCTAGGAACACCACTACTAGGCATGAATATCAAAAAAGATTTTGGGGAGAAAAACAGGAAAAAAAAGGAAAATGATCTACATGTGCAAAAAAATTCATACGGCTCTCTTTTCAGTACAAAAAAAATTATAAATTGAGATGTCCTTAAATTGAGGAATGAGTCAATAAATTATGATATGTGTTTGTGATGGAATATTATTGTTCTCTGGGAAATGATGAGCAGGATGCTTTTAGGAAAAAGAAAAACAATAAAACCTAAAAAGTCCTTCATGAACAAAAGTAAAATATACTGTACACAAAGTAATAGCAGTGTTCTGGGATGACCAGCTATAAATGACTTTGCAATTCTCAGTAGTACAAGCATCTACAACTATCTGAAGGACTGATGATGAAAAATCCAATCCATATCCAGAGAAGGAACTGATTTGCTCTGAATATGATGAGATTAGATTCAGAGAACCAAAATGATAAGATTAGGGTTCCAGGTGGCCAGGAAGTTAAATGATGAGCTTAGTGGCAGGTTTGGGGTTCAGGGAACCAAATGAAGAGGTTTGGCTCCCCTTGGTAACTTTCAGAGAACCAAAATGATAAGATTAGGGTTCCAGGTGGCCAGGAAGTTAAATGATGAGCTTAGTGGCAGGTTTGGGGTTCAGGGAACCAAATGAAGAGGTTTGGCTCCCCTAAATCACCTTTGGGATTGGCACAAGGTAGGGAGTTGTGGACATCCCCTTGTGATGGCGCAGAGGTCCTTCTTTTTTTCTTTCTTTCTTTCTTTTTTTTAAAATTATATATATATATATATATATATATATATATATATATATATATATATACACACACACACACACATATTTTTTAATTTAATAGCCTTTTATTTACAGGTTATATGCATGGGTAACTTTACAGCATTAACAATTGCCAAACCTCTTGTTCCAATTTTTCACCTCTTACTCCCCACCCCCCCCAGATGGCAGGATGACCAGTAGATGTTAAATATATTAAAATATAAATTAGATACACAATAAGTATACATGACCAAACCTTTATTTTGCTGTACAAAAAGAATCAGACTCTGAAATATTGTACAATTAGCTTGTGAAGGAAGTCAAAAATGCAGGTGGGCATAAATATAGGGATTGGGAATTCAATGTAATGGTTTCTAGTCATCACCCAGAGTTCTTTCTCTGGGCGTAGCTGGTTCAGTTCATTACTGCTCCATTGGAAATGATTTAGTTGATCTCGTTGCTGAGGATGGCCAGGTCCATCAGAACTGGTCATCATATAGTATTGTTGTTGAAGTATATAATGATCTCCTGGTCCTGCTCATTTCACTCAGCATCAGTTCGTGTAAGTCTCTCCAGGCCTTTCTGAAATCATCCTGTTGGTCATTTCTTACAGAAATATGCCACAATTTATTCAGCCATTCTCCAACTGATGGGCATCCATTCAGTTTCCAGTTTCTAACCACTACAAAAAGGGCTACCACAAACATTCATGCACATATAGGTCCCTTTCCCTTCTTTATGATCTCTTTGGAATATAAGCCCAGTAGTAACACTGTTGGATCAAAGGGTATGCACAGCTTGATAACTTTTTGAGCATAGTTCCAAACTACTCTCCAGAATGGTTGGATTTGTTCACAACTCCACCAAGAATGCATCAATGTCCCAGTTTTCCCCGCATCCCCTCCAGCAATCATCATTATTTTTTCCTGTCATCTTAGCCAATCTGACAGGTGTGTAGTGGTATTTTAGAGCTGTCTTAATTTGCATTTCCACAGAGGTCCTTCTTAAAGGAATTTATGAACCCATATCCAAGGGATGTTTTTGTTCCAATAATGTCTAACAGCCCAAGCAGTAGTTTGGGTCACCTGGAAGACATCTACCCATGAGGTCAGATGGTCTTTTATGACAAGCAGATATCTGAGGTGACCCACCAAAATCAGCTCAGTAAAGTCCGCTCAGAAAAGATCCACTTCCCCAGGGGCCTTCCTCCTGCTGGGGCCTGGCTCAGGCAGACTTATTTATCCTTTGACAAATAAGGCAACCATCCACTAGGTGGCGTGCAAAGGTATATAGGTTAGAAGATATGAACTGGTTAAGACTGAATCATGCAGGTTTTGGATGTCCCCACGTCTTTGCCTTGTAGCAAAGTCTGTCTCATACTTGCCTTATTCAAAGCACTTCCCCTCATCAGGGAGGTACTATTTACCATTATAGTTCTCCTGGGCTCGCAACTCTGGACTTGTCTCTTTCTTTTCTTTTGACAAAGGTGGAGCCAGACTTGGGACAAAGGAAGGGATTAGGACCAACAGGGGTTCTGCCATTCAGGTTCCAGGTTCCTCATTCCCTGCCCTTCTTGTTCGGCTTTCTCTAGCTTCAAAAAACTGACCAGGTTCATGCCCATTTACATGTACAATGGCAGTGGTCTCAGGCAGTAAGAGGTTTTTGACCATACCCCTTTATTCCCAAATTTTTCTAAATACACACACCCCTTTTGTGGAGGAGTAGAAGGGGGACAGGCATACTTAGAATCAGTATTAATATTTCCTTTCTTCTTATCCAATAATTTCAGGGCTTGATTGAGCGCGTAAAGTTTACTCCATTAATTAGGTGTTCCAAGTATTTTACTTCCCTTTCCTTTAGCTTTCCTTTTGAGATTCTGAACCCCTCCCTCCTGAGGTAGTTAAGCAATTCCATGGAGACCTCACTGACCTCCTTTTTTCAACCACAAATTGCAAGATCTAGTACAGGGAATTCTAAATGTCTGCATAATATTTCTAAATTTTCTAAATTTCTAGTATTAGTCCATACATATTAGGGGATTCAATATCCCTGGGATAGAATGTATTATTTATACTGCTATTTTCTCCAATGGGAAGAAAAAATCTTCCCATTCAAAGACTTTAAGGATCTAGGAATAAAGCCAGAGGGCATTTTAAAAGTCTATAACACTAAACCACTTACTGGTTTCAAATTTTTTTCCCAGTATTGTATATGGATATAGTACTACTGGATGAGAGGAGAAGACAATTTTATTAATTTCTCTCAAATCCTGCACCAACTTATAAGATCTTCTTCCTTTTAAACTGGGATATTAAAGGGAGAAATAAAGGATTCTAGCAATCTATATCTGTTACTGATCCTTGGACCACTGGTTGTAGTCCTCTTTTTCCCTCCAAAAGAATGGAGTATTGGCTGACCCTAACCACCATTCTTGGGTCCTTCAATCTAATTTTTTGGGGGCTTATATTTACTTGGACTTTGTTATGGAGTGTAGAGGGTCACAGTCAGTGGAGAAACTCTGGGTAAGGTATAAGACCCTTCAGCCCAGCAGAAGACCTGCTAACAATGTCTGGTTCATCTCCCCATCTCCCCTAAGAGCTCTTCTTTCCTGAGAAGTCAGGGGGCAGTGTTAACCTGTGCTGTGATTGAAGCAGAGTGATAATAGCAAGTTATTTATGTGGTCCCACATGCACAGTGTTGTTTTTGTTACCTTATGTAAAGGGCAAAGCCCTTAAATAAATGGACTACATTTTTCCATCATCCTTGGGAGTCCTGCCTCATCACTTCTCTACTAGGAAGGTATATTTAAATCACCTGGCATGGGGGCTCTAGAAAGCAACGATATGTCTTGTCATCTCAACTTGGGGGCTCTAGAAAACAGGACACAACAATGAGGTTGAGCCCAAGCCTCAGGATTAATTCTATTTTCTCAATAACAACATTCTTCTGACTGCTATAATCTGAGTCCCCTGTGGTATCAATTAGATAGACAATTTGTTAATTAAATCTCTTCCTAACAAATTTATACCCACCTCTGGAATTGGTAGGAATTTCCCCAAGGTCAACACCCCAACATATTCTAATTCCAAAATCTTACTTAGAGGTACAATAAAATTTTCTCCTTTTACACCAGAAAATAAGAGAGTTTCTTTGGACAATCTGGACCCCTGGGGCAATTGAATTACAGAAGATCTAGAAGCCCCTGTATCAAGAAAACCAATTCCTCTTTTCTGGTATCACCCTTAAATTTATCAAGGGCCCTGGATGGGTCTTTTGATGAGCCCTTGACAACCTCCCCCCCTCCCCCCCAGCTCCTTAAATGAGAGAGTAGATCTTTTGTTCCCTTTTCCCCTGTGGTCAATTCCTTCTTAAATCCTTCTAGTCCACAATTGAAACAAGTTAGTGGAATCCAAACTGGGTATTCCACTCCCCTTCCTCTTTCTGAATCTCTTGCTGGTTGGGATTCAGGGTAAAAAGCCCTTCTTCTCCTACCTCTACCAGCTTGCCCTTGATTTTTCATTACAAAATTGGAAACTGTTTGCACCATCTGAAGCATAATTTTAGTGTGCTCTTCCTGTTTGAGGGACAATAACATAATTTATCTTTCTTCTCCTCAGTCCCTTTGGCTACATATATCTTCTGGGCTATCTAATAATTCATCCAAGGGCTTGATCAGCCACCTCTCTTGCTTTTGGAGCTTTTTGTTCGTATCTGGCCATGAATTGGTGACAAAGTATGCCGAAAGAAGACTTTGCACCATAGCAACCCATTAAGTTTTCTTAATTAAAATGTAAATTATTTTCCTCAATTGCAGTTTTTTTCTTGACTATTTGGCAATAGGAATCATTGTACTTCCTCAGTCCTGCTGTCTTTTCTTTTGGCTTCTTTTTCTACATAGAGTTGAATATTTATGTTGCAGAAATATTAATTATTTGGTGCCCATCAGGTTCCTTAATTACAGAATTAAGCCAAGCTAATGATACTGTAATCTGTTCTTTGATTAATTGAGGGAGCTCTAGCTGGTTTTAAATGAGTTAAGTTGGGAAATGCATGCAACCTTAAATGATTCTCCTATCAATAGAAAAAGAAGTATGTATGAAGTGTGAGGCTTGATCTTGGAGAATCCCTTTGCCTTAAAAGTCCATGAAATTTTTCTAGCTGAATCTAGCAACACTAAATTGGTGAAATTGAGTAGTAAAAACCACAATTGGGATTTATATACATTACTTTTCTTAGAACAATTCTTTGAAATAGGTAGTAAAAGTGTTATTATCCCCATCTTATATTAGAGGGAACTAAGTCTCAGAGAGGAGGAATTTTTGTTCAAGTATGCAATAGAGCTGATATTCAAGCCCAGGTAACTTTATAACAAGTCTGGTAGTCTTTCTTTAACCTTAAATTGCCTCAATGAAATGATAGTTTCAATGGCCAAGATGGGAAGGAAAAAAGATGCACATATATTATAAATGGTGACATAGAAACAACTTTATAGTATATGACTTATTTTTGTTGTTGTTTTGTTGAAGTTTGTGGTTTTGTTGAGGAGAAAGATACCTCAACAAGATTAGGATCCCTCTGGTTGATGTGGGTTTGGTAAAAGAATTCACACACTCAGTTTTATTACACTGCTTGACAGCAGGCTAATTTCCAAAGGAGTTTAACAAAGGGAGTTTAGTAAAGAGAAGGAAGGAGATAATTGTGATGCCATTTGAAGTGGGCTAAAATTCTAAGGGAATCTAGCAGATTTAGAATCAAGAAGATAACTTTATGGGAAAGAGGAACAAAAATTAGGTTGATATACTACTATTATAGTTTAGAAGTACAGTTGAGGAATGGTAAGGATGAGGTAGTTCTCATTGTTGAGTTCTCCAACTTACAGACTAATAGAATTGGTATTGAATTATTGCTTTGGCCAAGCATTTTTAATAGCGTTCCCAAGGCCAAGTAGCCTTAGGCTTTCTCAGGCCTTGCCACTTTCTCACACCTCTTCAGTTTCATTGGTGTGTATACCATATTGCAATTCCTCCACATATTTTCATTTTATGTGATTTTTTAATCCACATTTTCTTGTATATCTTCTAAAGCCAATTTGCCTAATGCACTGGAGAAATTATTCCCATTCTTAACCACTTTTTTTTTTTTTTTTTTTAAAGAATCTTGGGAGGTAGCAGTATACCACTTGGTTAAATCTGTGTCTTTCATTTTCATTAAATGACCCACCTATTTATATTTTGTTTATATTCTTAACAAATTCTGTTTTTTATTCAAGTATTAAATATTTTTCTTTTCCTTTCATCTACTGAATTAAAAAAAGGAAAAAAACCCATTTATAATGAATATGCATTGTTAAGCAAAACAAACTCCTATAATTGGCTATGCCAAAAAAAAAAAAAAAAAATGTGTTGTCTTCTCCACTTTCTCTCTGTCAGCTATAGGGCATGGTGAATAGAATGTTGGGCCTGGAGTCAGAAAGACCTGAGCTCATATGTAACTTGTGACATTTAACTAGCTGAAGAAGTCACTTAACAAATTCACCTCAGTTGCCTCACTTATGAAGGGGAATAGCTCTTATACTTAATAAATGTGGATTAATTCCTTATATATCTTGGAAATGCGACCCTTTTAAAATTTTTTTTTTAATTTTTCAAGGTTTTTATTTTCAAAATATATGCACGGATAATTTGACATTGACTCTTGCATAGCCTTGTTTTTCACATTTTCCTCTCCTTCCTGCCACTCCCTCCCCTAGATGGCAATCCAATATATGTTAAACGTGTTAAATCCTTCATTCAGCTGCCAAGGTAAATTTTTAAAAGTGTAGATCTGATCATATAATTTTCCCACTCACTGAGCTCCAGGAGGTCCTTATTACTTCTAGGATCAAATGTAAACTTCCTTGTTTGACACTTAAAACCCTTTCAAACATGGTCCCTTCCTACCTTTCTAGTCTTCTGATACTTTATTCTTCTCCATACTCCATGCTCTCTGTGTTTCTGGCAACATTTTATTTATTTATAACACTCTCATCTCCCATGTTTTCACTAGCTGTCTCCTGTGCCTAGAATGCTTTACCCCCCATTTCTGCCTCTAAATTTCCCCTTCTCAATTTAGTTCAAATCTGACCTGCTCTAATAAACCTTAGCAATTGAGCTAATGCTTTCCATTTAACTTTACTGACCCCTTCTATCTAATTTTCTCTCTCTCCCCATATATATATATATATATATTTATAGATCTCTAGATCTCTATCTATCTATATCTTGTATTTACCTAACTGATTACTTAACTTCCTCTCTTTGAACCGTAAATCCCTTAAGGACAGGGGCAGTATTTTTTTTTCCCCTGAGGCAATTGGGGTTAAGTGTCTTGACCGGGGTCACACAGCTAGGAAGTGTTAAATGTCTGAGGTTAAATGGTGCTCTATCCAGTATACCAATTAGCTACCCCTGGGGCAGTATTTTTTATTTTTTCTCTATCCCCAGAATTTAGCACAGTTAATGACACACAGTTAAGTCCTTAATACATTCTAGTTGTCTTGACTTGGATATCTCTTTCCTCAAATTTTCTTAAAGAATTTTGTCTTACTCTTCTTTTCCCCCGGCATTCTCTTTTTATACTACTTTTCTTAACTTTTATATTTAATTTTTTAAACTTAATATTTAATATTTTATTTTTCCCCAAATTATACATAAAAAACAATTTTTAATATTTATTTTAAAAATTTTTGAATTCCAAATTCTCTCCCACATTTCTTTCCTCAACTCCTCAATCACTGAGACTAGCAATTTTATGTAGGTTATACATATATAGTCATGCAAAATATATTTATGTATTAGTCAATCATAGTTTTTATATTTATGTTTTATACCAGAAACTGAGGCAGAACAATTAGGGAAACTGATTTGTAATCTTCTTAAAGACAGGGACTCTATTTGTCTTTCTAGTACCAAGAATGTGCCTAGTAGTCACTTTTAATAATTGTTCAATTTCATTGAACAGCATTATAAGAATTGTAATTCATAAATATGAAACTTGAGACTTTTATTCTTTTTTCATTGTTGAAAGATTCATATTGTGTATTATTTTAGTTCTCTTTTTACTTGTTTACTTTTTCTTGGGAAAAGGAAATCTATCATAGAAAAACAAACATGAAATAAATTTTCTTCAAATGTCTATTGAATGAAGTAAAGCCCAGGTGACTAGAGATAAGCCAGACAAGCCAGATCTTTGTCCTGTACTATTCTCAGTTCTCACTGCTCTTACTCTAACCCGTGCAGACTTTCATCACTTTACATTAGATGTGAGTTCTCTGAGTGTGGTTCACAACATAGCATTTTCATTCATAGCATTTTTGTTGTTGTTTGCTTGCATTTTATTTTGTTTCTCTTTTTTTCTTGTGTAGCATGATAATTGTATAAACATATATACATATATTGGATTTAACATATATTGGAATACTTGCTATCTAGGAGAAGATATGGTGTGTAATGTCGGAGAAACTGAGGCAGGATAGCGATTAAAAGAGTTTTTAATATTTTATTTTAAAGGGAAAGATTGTATTGGGGACATGCTGCCCCCAGAGCTGATGTCCAAACCATCCAGCAAGCAATGTAAAGTTCTCAATGACATATATATATATATATATATATATATATATATATATAAAACACATGGCTCAGCTACAGGGGTAAACTGAGGCAAGGGCAGAATCAGAGCATTGAGAGTGGGGACACACTATCAATCCGGTTCTGACAGGGTGTGGGGAGGCACAGGACATTCTGATAAGTTGGGATAAAGAAGAACAATAGGGGGTAGGACCATACATTTTTGATGATGTAGATGGCCATATGACTTAGATTCCCCCTTATCTTGAGTTTACATATTGACAATTTGTAACCATAGAATAAGTAACCCTGAGTTATAGTGGTCTTAATGAACCAAAAGGGGGGGAGGATTGCAACTAAGGGGATTGAGGCAGAACAGTTCCGGGAAACTGAGGCAGAACAATTAGGGAAACTGAGGCAGGACAATTAGGGAAACTGAGGCAGGACAATTAGGGAAACTGTGATAGGACAATAAAAGGAAACTGTGGCACAATAGGGGGAAAGGGAAGGGGAAATTGGAACACAGGGTTTTGCAAGGGCTAATGTTGAAAATTATCCATGAATATGTTTTGAAAAATAAAAAGCTTTAATAAAAATAAATAAAATAAAATCAGATTACCAAAAAGTGAATTCTCTTCCTTCTCTCCTTTATGCTTCATAACCTCCCTGTTTCTTCTCTTATTTTTCCCCTCTTATTTCTCTCGTCTTAAAAAAAAAAGTTACTCTTGTTCTTGCTAGAGTAAGTCACTCTTTACTTATGTCTATAATTCCATCTTCTCTGAGACTTTGTTATATCAATTATCTCTCCTAGTTCATAACTCTTAACACATCAAATAGATGTGCGCACAATTATTTCTCATCTTCCTAATCTTAAAGCAAAACAACAAAATCTTTACTTTGATCCCAGCTCCCCTTTAAGCCATCATTCTGTCTTTTGTCTTTTGTCTGCTCATTGCCTCCAATTTCATAGCACTTGATTCAATTTGGCATTTTTTCCTATTACTTTATTCTTTTCAAGGTCATGAAATTTACAGTTGAAAGTGAGCCTAAAGCTAATCCAGTTTGACACTCATCTCCACCCCTACATCCCACCAGTTATGGACATGAAGGCTTATTGAAAGCTCACATAGGTAATAAATAGCATGAGATTTGAACCTAGGGCTTCTTATTCCATAGGATTGCAGATTGAGAGCTAGAAGATATTTTTGAGGTCATCAAGTCCAAATACATCATTTTAAAATGAGGGAAACTAAAATTGAGAGAGATGGAAACTTTACAAACGCAAGGTCATGCCCTCTCACTTCAAATCCAGGAGTTTTTCTGGCTGAACCATATTTTCTCACCAGGGACTTTAAATTTAATGAATAGAATGGCCTCTGGTCAGTCTTATATAGTATGGAAGGTTCCACAGAAATAAAACTATAATACAAGAATGATATAAATACATATGAAAAAAATCCTCTGTCATTCCTCTGATTAACCTTTCTCCTTTGATACTCTTAACCCCTACTCCTGCCCCCTTCTTATGGCTTCTATGACACTATTCTCCCTTGAGTTTTTCTCATAGCTTTTAAGTCTGTTTTACCTTTAGGTAAATCCTAAGCATCCTTGAAGTATCTGTCTGCAGTCTTCTTTTTTCTCTCCTCTTTTTTGACAGCCTTATCCACTTCCATGACTTCATTTAACATCTCTATACAGTTGATTTCCAAAATGATACTTTTAGTCCTGAGCGTCTGACCACCAATTTCTAATTGCTTGTTGACCTCCTCATGATACTTCCAGCTCAGTTTGTCTAAAACTGAACAGAACTTTCTTCAAAAACCTGTGCCTGTACTAGTTTTTTCCTGTTATTGGCAGATTTGATTGCTTTCTTCATCTTGTATAGCCTCAGTTCTTAGCACGCAGGAGTTAAACAAATGTGTGTTGAATATAATTCTTTCTCATTATGTTTAATTGAATTCTACTTATTTAAGATCCAACTCATGTCCTACCTTCTAAATGAAAGCTCCATCATTGCCCATCCTTATTGTTTTTCCTATTCTTGAACCGTGAATGTTTATTTACAATTTGGTCACTTAAATGATACTTCCCACTTGTCCTCAATATGCTACCCATTAATAAATATGTGTGGAAAAAAATGTCATGTGTAACAGTTTGTTTTGCTGGGTTTCCAAGATAAAAAAAAGTCTATTTATACATAGTAGCTTGATTGCACTAGGTTTATTGCTTATCTGTATGTGTTGATTTGCATTATCAACTAGCATAAATATATTTTTTAATCCAAAGAATGTCATGACTACATATTACAAGCTAAAAAATATCATGATAAGTAATACACTTTAAAAAATACTTAGTGAAATGATGAAGTCCTCCAACAGTTATGATTTTTTTTTATTATTTTTGAGTTTGTGGATTTATCCTGTAGAGGAATTTATTCCAGGCTCTATAAGACCGACATCATAGTGGAGTAGAAAGAAGATACCACTAGAAATCAGGATATCTGAGCTCATGTCCTAGTTCTGTTTGCCATTTGTGGACACTTTTGCTATTTCTTCAAATGTGAAAAAAATTTACTCACAGAATGTCATTGGTATGTTCTACTGATCATAACCCTAATACCTGTTTGCTTAGGAGAGAATTTTTCCTGTATAATATCTCTCTTCCCTACAACTTGACTTTTTCTCTAGAAAAAAGAAATTTTAGAGGCATACCATGTGGTGTTCTCTTCTTTTTTATAATATATGATGGTTCTCTCTGGGAGCAGGTTTCTTGGGGAGGTTTTCTGGAGGCAGCCTTAGTTTTGGTTCAGATTAATAATCACTCCAAATGCAGCCAGCTGATAAAATCCAAATGTTTATTTTCTCCTTCCAAGTCTTATCTCTTTTCTTGGGCCCGGTTAGCTTTCTTAGAGGCCTATCTCTCTGCTTGGTTTCAAGAGCTCTTGCAGCTGTCTCTGAATCTCCAGTTCTCAATCTTGGTTCTGCTCCTCTGAATCCTTTGTTCTGCCCGACTACAGTCTCTAGTTTGTCAATCTGATGAACTGACTGATGTTCCCCTCTCAATCTTTTCAACTGAACTCTGCTGACTGAGCTCAGCTATTTTTATGCTCTCTCAAAGATTGACTCCTCCTCTGAGAGTGGGATTATGGAAGGTGTGAATTCACAGAGTTATAACTTTGTGAATCTCCCATACTTGTGAACTCCAATATGTGAGCTAATGTGTGAATTCTTAAAGGTGTAAGCTCTAATGTGTGAATTCTTAAAGGTGCAAACCCAAGCACACAAGCATTGCTTCCATCAATTCCATTGAGTTATCACCTTGTTTAAAGTTTTGGCTCGTAACTTACCATGTTGTGAATTCCTTATGACTTTGTTTCCACTTTAGAGAAAATTTCCATGATAACCAAATTTACTTACCTTAACTCCCCTTTACTTCCTTAACAAAGCATAATTCCCTTTCAAAGGTGTTCCCTTCACTCCAAATTGTAATAATTGACATTTACAAAGATTTAAAATTTTAAAAATGCTTTACATATATTATTTAATTTGAACTTTAAAACAAGCTTGTGAAATAAAAACTATTGGTCTTGTTTCCATTTTACATATCAAGAAACTAAGGTTTAAAGGGATTAAGGATTTATATATGACTATACATGGAGTGTCAAGAACAGAATTTGAACTCAATTTTACTTGATTTCAAGTCCAGTACTATATCCATTGTCTCAGCAGTTTTTCTAGCATTCCCCTAGTTATAATGGGGAGAGTTCTGGATTTGGAATTAAAATTGTTTTTGATGAAGCTATGCTGGTGATTCCAATCTCCTTTTCCACATTTTTTTTTATTAACTGCCCCTTTGATCATAGATGCAATAAATTAATTAGGAATTGAAGTCAAGCTTTAACTAACCTATATTTTAAAAAAAAAAACATCAACTTCTTCCCCATTTGACAACTAAATCCATCTTTGTACCCATCCAGTTCTTTGTCAGAAATTGTGGGTAGTAACTCAGCAATAATATGGGATAATCTACTAATTCTTTCATTACCACGAGTTGTAGTTCACTTGAGCCTGGTGACTTCAATACCTCTTTAGTCTCTGGAGCTTTAGCTCCAGCTTTTAGACCCTTTTATTCTGTTCCTTCAGCTTCTGTGATTATCATCTTAGAACCAGAAATAAATAACAGTTTAATATCTGTTTTTGTTTTGCTTGTTGTTCAATTGTTTCAGTTATGTCTGACTCTCTGTAACTTTATTTGGGGTTTTCTTGGCAAAGATACTTGAGTGGTTTGTCATTTTCTTCTTCAGTTCATTTTACAAATGAGAAAACTGAGGCAAACTTGATTAAATGATTTGCCTGTAGTCAAACAGCTAGTGTCTAAAATCACATTTGAACTCAGAAAGATGAGTCTTCTGACTCCAGACCCAGTGCTCCATACATTGTACCATCTAGCTGTCCACCTGCCTTTTCCTCATCATCATTAAGTCATATTAAGTCAACTAGGACTTAATTAAGGACTTAACTCTGTATCACACACTGTGTTAAGCTCTGGGCATAACAACAATAAAAAAGTGAACTACCTCTGCCTTCAAGGAACTTATAGTCTAATTGGGGAGACAACATGCACTCTATTAGGTAGATATGAGATATATACAGAATAGATAGAAGGATCAGTGGAATTAAATGGAAAACATTAGCAATTGAGAGGAGTGGACTACGGAGTTGGGGAAGGAATGGGTCCAAAAAGGCTTCCTGGAGCAGATAGTGTTTGAGCTGTCTTGAATAGAAAATTAAGAGGCAGAAGGAAGGATATAGAACATTATAGAAATGAGGGACAGGGAAAACATAGGAAATGGAATGTTGTCTTTGAAGAGCTGCAAGAGGCCAACATAGAATATATGTTGAAAAGTAAAGTATAAGAAGACAGGAAATATAGGAAGGGGCCACATTTGGAAGAGTTGCAAGCTAAATAAAGGAGTTTATATTTGATCCCAGAGGCAATAGGGAACTATTAGACCTCTTTAATCAGGACAGTGACATGGTTAGAAATGCACTTTAGAAAATTTACTATGGCATCCTATGGAGGATGGAGTGGAATAGAGAGAGACTTGAGGTAGGGAGTCAGGTTAGAAGGTCATAGCTAAGTCCAGAGGAAAGTCTATGAAATTCTGAAATAGGGCTGAAGTTGTGTGAGTGGAATGAAGGGGACCTGTGAGAGAAAGATAAGGAAAAGTATTGTAAATGTAAAAAGAACAAGATTTGACAACAGAATGGTTATATGAAGCAAGTGACAGTGATGAGTCAAGTCTGGAGATTACAAGTCTGGTAACTAGGAAGAAGTTGGTGTCCTCTAGAATGAAGGGCAAGTTTATGAAGAAAGGTAAAGACTTCTATTGTGGGTATGTTGAATTTGAGATGCTTCTGGGACATCTGGTTTGAGATGTCCAAAAAGGAGTTTTTCATGTGGGATGAGCTAAGGAGAGAGAGTAGGACTGGATATATATAGCTCTGGGAAATGTCTACAGAAGGTGGATTCTTAGAGTCATCAGATCAACATTGTTGTCATTGTTAGTCATTAGTTTACATTGTTAAAATATTTTATATTTATTATCTTATTATTTAAGCTTCGCAACAACCTAGCAAGCAAGTTTTATCTCTATTAACTTGTTTTGGATTAGGCGTCTGAGATCCAGATTGAAATTTGAATTTCGATTTTCTGTACTTGAAGTCTGATAATATTTACTACAATAGGATACTTCATGGAACTAATCAGTAAATAAACATTTGTTAAATGCCTGCTGTGTACCAGGCACTGTCCTGGCCCCTAGAAATACTTTCTGTCCATTGGCAGGTAGGATTAGAAAAGGCTTAATGTAAAAGGTAGTGCTTAGACTTAATCCTTCAGAATACTAAGAAGTAGACTAAGAAGTACATTCTGGGCCTGAGGGAATTAGGAATGCAAAAGCCCGGAGGTAGGAAATTAAGTCCTATGTTTGAGCAACAGTAAGCAAGCCATTTTGACTATGGAAGTAATGTTTAATAAGTCTGAAAAATCAGGTTAGGGCCAGATTGTGAAAAGTTTGACAGTGGGAGTATATTGTTGATTCTGGATGTAATAGAAAGTCATTGGAGCTTATTGAGTAGCAGAGTAATTTAATCATACTTTATGAAAATCCCTTAGGCAGTGGAGAATGAATTGGAATAGGGAGACTTGAGGCAGGGAGATCAAGTAGGAAACTCTTGCAATAGTCTAGACAATTAAGGTAGTATGTCTCTGTGAGCTTGGAAACAAATACCTATGTGAGAAATGTAAAAATGGAAAACACAACTTGGTAACTGATTCTGTATGTTAGATGAAAGTCAGAAACAAAGGATGACTTTCTAAGGTTGTAAATCTATGTGAATGGGATTATGATGGTGCCCTTGGCAGTAATAGAAAATTTGAAAGAGTGGTAGGTTTGGGGAGTGGTGGTAAAAATAATGAGTTCTGTTTTGGACAGGAGGAGTTTGAAATGCCTGTGGAGTATTCATTTAAATGTTTAGTAGGTTGGGGGTGCTATGGGACTAAAGTAATCAGTTGCACTTTATAGATTAGAACAAGGTTTAAAATAGAAGCTTTTCTTATGACTTGGCTACCTGTTAAGGTATATATGCTAGTGGGGAGGTTCATGACCTATAGTTTCAGAAATGTCAATCCACTTCTGGAGTTATCCAATCATCCATTCAGGGGGCATTCTGCTATTGTGTTTTTCTGCTATTTTGAGTTGGGTAGAAGATAAAAGATGTTCATATTATGTTGTGTTATATAGCACACGATCACTGGAAGAACATTTCTAGATGAAGGTAAATTTCAGGGTAATGCTAAATGAGATTAAAAAGAGCTGTCTTTCTGAGGAAGCTGGGCTGACCTTTTGCTCTGTCTTAGAACTGTCTTCTTTGGTCCTTTTGTTACATAATGTGGGAATAAAGTTACGTAATACTTTTCATCTTCTCTGAGTCCAAGTTACTCTGCATCACCAGGATCACAACTAGTGAAAGAATAGTGGGTAAAAATTAAAGCAGCAGTTCTCAAATTGGGTTCCATATTCATATTCACATCCAAAATGAATCAGAAATATACTTATTAGATGTAGGAATTTTCAACTTAAGTGTGACAAAAGCATCATTATTATAACATAACATAATGCTTCCCTTGAAATAGCTTGTTAAATCTTTATAAGTAAAAATTACTCTATGTTCATTGAAGTAATATAATTATCCAGATTAATGCTATATCTTTAGAGCACTTTCAGCTCCATTTATAAAACCATTTAAGGCCTTAAAGTCAGAGTTAGTTATAAAGATTAATGTACTTCTAGTGAAAACAACAGCAAAAACAAACTCAAAACACTAGACTTAAATATCATGTCCTATGCTCAGAAACTTTAAATGAGCCTTAATTGTCATTTTTAGAAGTAAATTCGATTCAGGAGCAATTTCTAAGAGATGGAATATGGAAATGTAAATCAATAATGACTAAATCCTAAACGTATTTTCTAATGAATAAGCAACAGAGTTATGTCATTTTGTGGGGATTTGAACAATCTCTAGGTATAATGTAGTAATCTTTCTTACGTTGTTTTTCAGGTTCTTATATGGGTTTTTGACATCTTGGAATTGTACAAAAGATTTAAACTATTGAATACAAGCTTTAAAGTAAAATGTAAGTTCTTAGAGGGTAGAGATTTTCATTTTTGTGTTTGTATCAATAAAACCTGATATATTAATTAAACTTGTAGAATTGAATCAAATTGAGAAACCACTCAAGATCCTTCGCAATCTCTTGCCAGCCTGTCTTTCCAGCTTTAGCATATGTTATTCCTTTTATACATACTTTACTCTTTAGCCAAACTGAATTACCCTTTGCCCAGTGTGAACAGGCCCTGAGCCATTAGGTTTCTACCCTGCCTTTAAAGCACAACTTAGGTGCTTACATCTACTTCATGAAGCCTTCCCTGAAATTTTACCTATGAAATCATTCAAAACATATTTTTGTATTAGCCAATTTTATAAAAAATAAAATAAAGAAAGTGAAATAATTATCTCTCAGTTGCACTCAGAATTCATCAATTTTCTCTCTGGAAGAAGACAGTATTTTTCATCATGAATCCTTCAGAATTATACCAGTACAGTGTAGCTACCTACATAAGAGTAGCGAAGTGTTTCACAGTTGATCATTGGTATAATATTGCTTACAGTATACAATGATCTCTTTGCTATACTCGCTTCATTTTATATTAATACATATAAGTCATCAGGTTTTTCTGAAACCACCTTCCTTGTCATTTCTTATAGCACAATGGTATTTCATCACAATCATATAGTACAACTGATGGACTTCCCCTCAATTTCTAATTCTTTGCAATCACAAAAAGAGCTGCTTTAAATATCTGGTATTTATACATCCTTTTCCTTTTTTTCTTTGTAATCTCTTTGTAATATTGACCCAGTAGTGATGTTGCTGGATTAAAAGGTATGCAGAGTTTTATAGCCCTTTATACATAGTTACAAATTGTTTTCCTAAATGGTTGGACCAGTTCACACTCCACTAGCAGTGTATTAGTGTCCCAATTTTTCCACATCCCCTCTAGCATTTGTTATTTTCTTTTTCTGTCAAATTAGCTACTATGATAGTTATGAGATGACAACTCAGTTGTTTTAATTTGCATTTCTTTCGTTAATAATGATTTAGAGCAGTTTTTCACATTTTGACTATTAATAATTTTGATTTCTTCATCTGAAAACTGAATATTCATGTCCTTTGACCATTTATCAATTATAGAATGGCTTATTTTTATAAACTTGATTCAGTTTCCTATATATTTGAAAAATAAAGTATCACAGAACTTGCTATAAAATTTTTAATCTTCATTGCCTATGGTATTTTTTAGTAAAATGTTATTTCCCTCATTTCTTTTAATTAAGTGTACTTTTTTTTTTTTGTCTGAGATCATGATCACTACTTCTGCCTTTTTTATTTCAGTTGACACATAATAGTCTGCCCCAGCTCCTTAATTTAACTCGGTGTCTTTCAATGTCAAGTGTATCCCTTGTCAACAACAAATCATTGGATTCTGCTATCTGCTTCCATTTTATGGATGAGTTTATCCCATTCATATTCATGGTTATAATTAACAACTATTTATTTCCCTCTATCTATCTATCTATATTTTCTTCTGTTTATCCCTCTTTCTTTCTTTACCCTTTTCCTCCTCAGAAGTCTGTTTGCTTATGATCACCACTTCCTTTAACCCATTCTCCCTTTTATTACCCATTCCCTCCTTTCTCTTTATCTCCTACTTACTTGTTGGTAATATAGATTTCTATGCCCAATTGAAACAGTTTTGATGAGAATGATATTCAAGCATTACTCTTCATGCTTTAAGGCACTCCCAACTTTTTTTCTATGATAAAAGCTCTTCCTTATGTGCTTCTTTTATGTGAATTTTTCCTATTTTTCTTTCTCTTTCACCTTAGCTTAGTATACCCTAGCATATAGTTGTTGTTGTTGTTGTTGTTGTTCTTCTTCTTCTTCTTCCTTTTTTTTTTTTTTTTTTGAGATCATATCAATAGAATCAATTTATACATCTGCCCTCTGTTTATGTAGGCTCTTTCTAACTGCCTAAATAATGATAAAGTACTTTAGGAATTATATGTATCACCTTCCCTTATAAGGATAGAAATAGTTTAATCTTATTTAAGTCCCTTATTATTTCTCCTTCATATTTACCTTTTTATGTTTTTCTTAAGATTTGTGATTGAATGTCAACTTTTCTATTAAGCTCTTATCTTTTCATTCTTGGAAGTCCTCTATTTTATTAAATATCTTTTTTTTTTTTCTCCTGAAGATTTATACTCAGTTTTTCTGGGTTGGATGATTCTTTGTTGTAATTTTAGCTCCTTTGCCTTCCAGATTATAATATTCCAAACTCTCTGCTAGTCTACTGGGGAAGCTGATAAATCTTGTGTGATACAGTTAGTGATTTCTTTCTGGCTGCTTGCTATATTTTCTTCTTTACATGGAGTTCTGAATTCCTGGGACTTTTTTGAGCAAGTTCTAGTGGTCTGTAAGTTTTCAGTGCTTTCAAGATAGTGTAATGCAGGGAGAGATATGGTTACTGTTCTCTTGATTTATGTTCTGGTCTTTTCTCAGGAAGAGTCCTTGTTATCTTACAGTTGAAAACTGTGGTGCTTTCAATATGACAAATATGAAAATATGTTTAAAAGAATTGCACATGCTTAGCTTAATCATATTACTTTCTTGGAGAGGAGGGAAGTAAGGGAGGGAGGGAGGGAGGGAAATTTGGAACACATAAATCTCACAAAAATGAATGTGTTGAAAACTATCTTTACATGTATTTGGAAAATAAAATGCTATCGAAAATTTTAAGAAAAGGTGCTCCTCTAAGACTGGAAATGTGACCAGGGCCTTTGCTTTTTTGTGACTGACTGCAAACACTCATTTCTGCTGTTCTTATGGGCAACAAAGTTGTCAAATAGTAACTGGGCTTGTGCCCAATGTCTGCTTAGTGGCCCCGTGTAATCTCCTTTTGACCAATTGTTTGCTCCCTTTTCTGGATTGCAAGCTCCTAAAGCTGTTGTTACTGCTATTGTAGTTGCTTCCAAGGTCACTCTCACTTTGCATCTTGAGGCTATCACCTCTCCTTTTGGAGATTGGTAACATGCTTCACAAGAGTTCATTGAAATCACTGACAATCATTTTATCTATCAGAGTTTCATTGTTTTTAAAGATTGTTCTTACAGTGTTGTTATCCTTACATAAATTGTTCCCTTAGTTCTGCTTACTTTGTTTTGCATCATTTTATAGAAGGCTTCCCAGGTTTCAATGAAATTATTACTTTCATAATTTTAAAGAAAAGTAAATAATATTCTATTACATTGGTATGTTATTTGGTATTGATATGCCATAATTTGATCAGCCATTTCCTAAATAATAAGCATTCTTTTGGTTTCTAGTTCTTTGCCACTACAAAAAGAGCTGTTATTAATTATTTGAAAATGTAGTGACTGAATCTGAAAGAGGTAAAGATTATACAAGATTATACAGGTAGTTAGCAGAACTAGGAGATAAACCATTGCTCTTTATATTATATAGTTCATCTAAACAATCTCAGCAAAAAGAAAAACTGACCTATGTTTTCAAAGAAGGGACTGATTCTGTGGAGAAATAATGGGCAGAAAGTCAAGATTGTGTTTATAGCAAAAAGCAGGCCCATTTCTTTAAAGGGCATATGGCATGGTAAGCAATTATAGATAGGAAATAGGATTATTGGACTTTTGTTTCATTTTCTTCAGTAAAAAGAATGATTAGAAAGCATAGAGTAATCTTCCTATCATCCACATTTAGTTCCATTATTTAGTTCTTTCTCAGGCCATCATCCCTTGTACTACCTATAGTCTCCCTCTTTCCCCGTTGTGACCCCTTGATGAACCAATTCAATACCACACTGTCCTCTACTCTCCAATCCCTTGCCTCCTTATCCTGTCAAGGTGCCAACCTTGGATTACTCCCATCATCCATTGGCATTGCTCTTATTAATGTGCTGATGAAAGGAGCTAGAGAAAACCCCAAAGTAAGCTGATGAAGATTAGATTTACAGTATATTTAAGGCATGTAATATCAACTGGATTTTCACTGCAAGAATAGCAATTCTTTTACAGCTCCCTTATCAGCTTATTATCCCAGTCCTCATAGTAACTTTTCCAAAGGTTTTTACACTCACCAAGGCAAATCTTCTTTCCTACCTAACCTGAGAAATTTGCCAATTATTTTACTGGAAAAATTAAAGCTACTTGCTGAACACTTCCTCTTTTTTACTTGTCCTCATCTCATATCACTCAGATGTCTTCCTTCAATATCTTCTTTACCATTCTCACATGGAATTTGGCTTTTCTTCTTGCCAAGGCAAAATCATCTCCTACACATGTAATTCATTCCATCCTGTCTTCTCCAGAAGATTGTCTCCTTTATTATCTTCATTCTTAGTCATTTTCTATCCCTTTCTGTCTATGGGCTACTTTCGTGGTGCCTATAAACTCAATCATACCTCCTTAAAAAAAAAAATCACTTAAGCCATTCATGCCTACTGGCTATCCTTTTATTTTCCTCACTTTTATGGCTAATCTCCTCTTTTTTTTTTTTTTTTTTAAATTAAAGCTTTTTATTTTCAAAACTTATGCACGGATAATTTTTTTAACATTGACCCTTGCATATAGCCTTGTGTTCCAAATTTTCCCCTCCTTCCCCCCACCCCTTTCCCTAGATGGGAAGCAATCCAACATATTTTATATATGTTAAAATATGTTAAAGCCAATATATGTAAACATATTTATATGATTATCTTTCTGCACAAGAAAAATCAGATCAAAAAGGAAAGAAAATGAGTAAGAAAACAAAATGCAAGCAAACAACAAAAAGAGTGAAAATGCTATGTTGTGATCCACACTTAGTTCCCACAGTCCTCTCTCTGAATGTAGATGACTTTCTTCATCACAAGATCATTGGAACTGTTCTGAATCATCTCATTTTTGGAAAAAGAGTCACGTTCATCAGAACTGATCATCACATAATCTTGTTGCCTTACATTGATCTCCTGCTTCTACTCATTTCACTTAGTATCAATTCATGTAATTCTTTCCAGGCCTTTCTGAAATCATCCTAATGATCATTTCTTATAGAACAATAATATTACATAACATTCATATACCATAACTTATTCAGCCATTCTCCAATAATGGGCCCAGTTTCTTGTGTGGCTCACCTCCTTAAAAGAATAGTCTACAACAAATAGTTTATTATCCTTCCCCCTTATTCTCCTCTTAGTATATCTTCAGGTGTTTTAGTTCAACCCCTCTTTCCAAAGTTTTCATTGATCTTTTAATTGACTAATTTAATGGTCTTTTTATAGTCCTCATCTTTGATCTCTCTGCTACTGTTCACAGTGTCAACTAGTCTTTTCCCTTGGTATTCTCTTCTCTCTAGATTCTTGTTACATTGCTCTCTGGTTTTTGCCTATCTTTCTTAGCTTACTTTGATTTATCTTTTAACCAAGTCATGCCAGATAACTGTGGTTGCATCACAGTACTCTATCCTGGGCCACCATTTATATTTCCTCCATACTGTTTCTCTTAATGATCTAATAGCTCTCATGGATTCACTTTTTTCTACGGGGATGATTCTAAGGTCTGTTTATCCAAAAGTATGTTACTAAGTATTTAACAGGTCCTGCCTCCCCCCGATTTACAATATAGACTTTTAAATTTAGTCTGCCTTACTAACATTTAATCTATGTTGTTTAAAGACTCGACATTCTACAAAATAATAACTTAAGCACTGATTATTAGTAGCACTTGCTGATTTCTGAAGTACAAGTCTCACACTGAAAATTTAAAAATTTGCTTTTACAAGTTAGTTTAAGCTGGCTCCAGCACACTCAGATTTTTGTTTAGCTCAGACCTTTCTCCTGATCTCTGATATCAGATTTCCAACTGCCTATTGGATACCTTGAACTATATGTCCCATAAACATCTTAAGTTCAACATATCCTGTTTTCCAATTTTCTGTGCTTTCTAACTTCCCTATCAAGATCACCATCATTTACTGTTTGACTTTTAAAGTCCTTCACAACCTGGACTCTTTCTACCTTTTCAGTCTTATGCTTTATTCTCTATATTTTTTGAGAATGTTCTTACTGTTTCTTCCAGAAGACAATCCATCGCTAGATTCCATGCATTTTCACTGACTATCCTGCATTTCTAAAGTACTAATCCTCCTTGTGTCTTCCTCCTGACTTCTTTGATTTCTTAGCTAAAATAATATCTTCTGCAAGAAGTCTTTTTTGGTTCCTGTTATTACCTTTTGTCTTAAGATTTCTTCACTTTACCCTGCCTAAATCTTGAATATACATGATTTTTGCTTCTTTTTCCCTGTTGAACATAAACTCTTTGAGGACAGAAATTATTTTTGTATTCCCAGTGCTTAATACAGAATAAGGACTTAATAAATACTTATTGAGTGAATAAAATGTTAATAAAAGAGCACCTTGACTCTTTAAATGGATTTAATTTTTCTGGTTTATTGAAATTGTATCCTTGCATGCTGTACTTGCAGATGTGATTTAAAAAACCATTGTTGATGATCTTTAAGAATTATGCAAAATGGGAAAGGCTGGAGAATTGGAGAAAACTATGGAGAGGGACAGATGTTTTTCCAGTTATTGAAAAGATAGAGGAGACAGGAAAAAAGTTAGATTTTTGAAGTGATAGATGGGTTAATAACATAATGTTAAGAAATATTCTACCATGAATTCTAAAACTGTTAGTTTATGAGTACTTAAGAAGTCAATATCCACAAGAAACTAGCATGAGTTCTTTATGGACATAATTTCATTTTGGGATAGTTAATAGATTGGTCCATCAAGGGAATTCTATAGACATAGTGTACTCTTGATTTTAGTAAGATATTTTAACAAACTAACTCACATGATGTCTTTGTGGGGAAAAAATAGGGAAATTGTGGCATAATTTATATATAATATTAAAGTTTATTGAATCATCAGTCCCCAGAAGTGTTGCTTAGATGAATTAATGTGTTATCAGGGATGTTTAAAATGTCATGGTCAAAGATATAAAATTAAACTGATCATTTTTATCGAAAACTTGAGTTTGGAATACTTTGACAGGCAAACTCAGTATCCCAAACAGTCATTAACTCTAAGACCCTTTTGCCCAGACCAACAGAATGAAATTTAATGAGAATAAATTCAGTGCTCATTGATTCCACAAATATTTATTGGTCATTTTTCTATATACAGGACCCTTTTTAGAGACTAGGCTAGGCTGTGGGATGTATAAAGAAAACATTGAAATCACCCTCTACTTGTGGGGGATATTATATGAATACAAAACGGAACATGTCAGAATCCTATGTTTTGACAAAGGCATGCCTTGTAGAATAAGTAGAGCTCAGAAGGTATTTTCAGGGATTTATTACTGACCTTGTGGCACAGAGTCATCATGGTTCAAAATCTCCAGCATTTTTTGTTCCCAAGACCTCAAATAGTTGCATTATAACTTGTCACGCAAAATTTCCCCAGGTTTAGGAAACCATGATGACAGACATAGAGAAAGCTATTCAGATAATGAGGTACTCCTACTACCTCATTGCTCTCTTGTTACAAGGTTTTATCTTACTCTCTTCTTTTACTTTTTAATCAAGACAAACCATCTTAAGATACAATATAAGGGCCAATTTAGGAAACACTAGCACAGAAGTTCTTTGTCTTCTTGTTTCTTCAAAGCCTCTTTAGAGTAGAAGAGACTCACCTTATCTGGCCTATTAGATTTATGTTGCCTTCTTGTCCTCATAACTTAACTGCTTTACCTTCCTGATGGTGCAAAATGAGTATAAAAATACAATAAAAGTTCTAAGGGAATTCAGGCTCTTGTTTGCATCTTTATCTTCTACAGCTTAACAGAAGGTTTTTGGATGCAGTAGATGCTCAACACATATTTGTTAATTGTTTGAATCAAATAATGAGTCTTGAGAATGCAGAAGTTTGATTAATTTTAAATGCTATCAACTTTAGGCTGTTTTGGTATATTGAAAATAATCTTATAATTTAATAATTATTTTAAAATGTGGAAAGTAATCTATGTAGTTATTCTGCAAATATTATTTTTGAAGAAAAATTTTTTTCTGTTTCATTTTTGGAAGAATTTTGACTTCACATTTACTTTGACTTGGCTGTTATTCATATTTCATCCAGAGTAGACACTTTAAAAAGAATATTCAGGAATTCTATAGATTGGTAAATTTATGAAATAACTACTTACAAAGCCAATTTAGGGAATTTTAACAGTCACAGACTAAGTAATACATCTTGATTTGTTGGTGATAGCAGTAGCAAAAGAAAGACTAATGCTAAATTTTTGGGTGTCAATTGGATAGTACTATGTATTTTGTTTCACTCAAAAATATATAAATTGTGATGCAGTAAGAAGAGGGTTAAGTTTTAGTTTTTGATTTTTATGGCTTTGCTATGTCACCTGGATCAAGTCACATTCCCTTTGAGGAAAGTTATTTCCTCTCTAAAATTACTGGGGTGGGATTTGATAATCTCTAGGGTCCCTTCTGACATCTTAGGGTTCCATGATTATAAATTTTCTCCCAGTAATGATATTTTGGTTTATGCTTTTTAGGTTTATTCTAAGTCACATGTTCCATGAATGTATGATTTCGTGCATCAAAGTTTTCATTTACAAATTTCAAAAAAGCCCTAGGATCAGGACCTTTGCATTTTTGGTATGTCAATTTTCTGCTAAATTTCTGAAAAAAGTATAAAATTCTGATATAGACATTGTAAATGTTCCCTCCAAAAACAGCTCATCCATGCCTTCCCAATCTTGGTCATGCCATCCCATAAGTTCACCATAAGTGGTCTAGCCAATTCCTTACTTTTTCCTGATTGTTGCCCATCATTTATGCATTGCTTTTATCATAAAACTACATGACTTCATTTTTTGATCACAGATTAGTGTGATGACATATTTTATCCTATTTTTTTTCTTCGTGGCACTTATTTTTTGTGTTTTATAGTATATTCATACTCACTGTATGTTTCTCATTGTCATCTTACTGATATTCTTTTTAAATTCTTCCAAAGTTATGGTCTCTTAGGACATATAGTCATTAAAAAATTGATGAAAAACTGTCCTTACCAAGTGTAGGTCTTTGTTTTGTGGAAGAAGTTTGAGGTCACAAAAAAGAGCAATCCATTCAATTCTCCTTCTACTCTTTAATTCTAGGTCCAGTTTGTTCATTTCCCACTGTTTGTCCAAGCTGTATAGCTGTATATATATATACACATATATAATATAATTAATATATGTTACATATATATGATAACATATCTATATAGTGATGGAAAACATATAGTATGTTCTAATCTGGTGAAATGAGTGTCATTAGGGTTGTGGCTTGTGAGATATTGTGAAATGGTGCATTTTTCTATTTTCTCACTGTTTCTCATGTATGAAATTGCTTGTAAGGAAAAGCAAAATTTGCATTATGCTCTAATTGTTTCTTAAAATATTAATTAGAATTTGAACAAATTAGCAATTTCAAAATAAACATTGTAGCAGAATTTATTATATAGACAAAAATACTTTAGTTGGTGTATAAGGCACATGAAATAGATGCCCTCAATAATATGTCAGTATTTTGTAAGAGGTATCTATGATATAGTAAATAGAGAGATGGCCTCAGAATTGGGAAGACCTAAATCCAAGGCTTACCTCCACTGGTTTTATCATTTAATATCTCATTGCCCAAGGCAATTCTCTGATTCTTGCAGAACAGGTGCTAGTCTTTGGTAAAGTTTCCTTCATGGTAATTCTCAGCAACAATGAAATCATAGGTCTGATCTGAAAAAAATTATGCAGTAATTGGAAACCATGCCATAAGCGAAAGTGTCATCTTCAGAAACTGAGATTAGTCTAGAGAAGAAAAAAAAACAGGGGTACTATGTCATAGCTGAACTCAAGAATGTGAAGGGGGATTAGATTTCTTATGTGTCCTTTAGTGGGTATTTGCAAACTTAGTTCTTAATACGTTGGGCTAGAGTTAAGGAAATGAGGATGTACTAAGGGGAGGGCTGGTAAAACATATTTAAAGGGAGAGGAATAGTTGTCAAAGAGGAAGGAGTAATTAGAATTTGGAGAGGAAAATGTTGGAAAAATCTCTGAAAACTTGCTTTTCTAGGTGCTGAATCAGAGCTTACAAGAAATGAAGTCTTATGAGAAGCATGCATTTGAGGAGTAGGTTAGTTCATTGCAGCAAGTTAAGGGAAGTTGGTGGTACTGATGAGTGGAGTAGGTCTGAAGAATAGTTCTCTACAAATTTGTCTTCTGTAGGGGCTGGCTTAGAGCTGATGAGAGCAGTCATTTTGGGGGAAGAGTAGTTAGAAAATGAGTGAACTTGAAGGTGAGACTATTGGAACAGATCTAAGAAATAGGATTAATGGATAAACTTCTCCACACTTGTCTTTCCAGTTGCTGGACTAAAGGGAGTAAAGGGAGTAAGAGGAGACTACTGGAACTAGGCCTGTGAAAATTTGCCTACCTGTGTGGTTGGGTTAGAGCTGATCATACCAGCAGTTTGGGACTTAAGGAAGAAAGATGTTCAAAGCTATTGAGAGTTAGAGGAGGACTGTAGGAATGATGTAGGGATTTGGGCGAACACATTAAAGAAAACAACCTAAGAATAGACCTCAGGAAACTTTCCTCCCCCAGGAGTTGGGCTTGAAATGAGGAGAGCAGCTTCAGAATGAGAACATGTTGGGTACCAAGTAGTGTGTTGGTGAATTAGGGGTCTGTGAATTTTTCTTGTCTAGGGCCTAAGTAAAAGTTCTCAGTCAGCTTGAAAGGTCCATGAATGACTTGGAATTTCATCTACTAGCAGTGCAAACTGCCCTATCAATAGTATTTAGGTTCATGTCTCTATAAGTGACCCAAGGACCTTTCTAAGACTATAACATGCAGAGCTAGATTGGTAGAGTGATTTCCTTCTCTGGCAGCTGGATATACTGATGAAATCACAGGTTCTGAACAAAAACCAACAATCAGCTCTGGGAAGGACATTACTGTCTCCATTGTCTAGCTAAGAATACTTAAAAGTAGTACTTTAAAGATTTAGAATGAAGGAGGCATAAGTAAGACCCTGATGCCCTAATCCCAGACCTGAACTCTGTAGTATTAACCGGTGCACAAGGAATGAACAGGCAGGCCCTACTGGGCCCAAGCTTTGTTACATTCCCTTATTCTGCATCCTCTTTAATTCCTGTTTGGAATGTTCTATTGTAGTTAATGTCTGCTCATCACAAATGGTTCTTATCAATTTCTCTGTCCTTGGACACCTATTCTATCACCATGTTCCCTAGGAACAAGTGGGAGGACTAGAGGTGGAGCAGCATATCCCTAGTGGCCTGATGAACCCCTTCCAGGGAATAACAAGAGACAAGAGGGGCAAAGAATCTGAGGCTGGGGGTGGGAATAGGATAGGGAGATGTAATATAGTGACTTAAAACAAATGTGAACCTTTAGTTTTTTAATTCATTTAATTTCTCCCCATATTTCTTCTCCTCCCTACTAACCATTCTTTGTAACAAGAAATAAAAAAAAAAAATAAAAAAAAACAATGGGGGGAAAAAGTAGTTCAGCAACAACAATAATCAGTACTTCACCCCTGTCTGACGTAATACAGGTGTGTGATCTTGCAGACCTCTTTCCCCTATCTCTCCAAAGAAAAGAGGCAGGTGTATTTTTTCATTTCTGCTTTGGGATCAAACTTGGTCATTATAATTACACTGTTTAGATTATTGTTATTTCTTAACTTAACTTGTAGTCATTGTGGATATTGTTTTTCTAGTTTTGCTTATTTCATTTTGCATCAGCTCATAGAAGTCCTTCCATGCTTTTCTGAATTATTTATATGTATTTCTTACATCTATTAAGTTCTTCTGCCATAGGATTCTGGGAAGATGACAGAGTAGGTAAAAAATTTTCAAGCTCTCCAGATTTCCTTCACAAACAAAACAAAATTGTGTCTCAAGGTTAATTGACTAGTGAGAAGTAAGTAAGACTAGGGGCAGAACCGGGGTCCTCCTGGCACAACCTGAGAAGACCTAAGAGAGACCCAAAGTCAGAGCTTTAACCTGTGTGAAGTGTAAACATCTCCAGGTTAGCTCCCCAGAAACAAGGGGGAAGTTCTAGGACTAGCTGGATTTAAAAGTAGCCTCAATCCAAATCACAGGAACTTTTACCTCCTGGACAGCATGGAGAGTACAGTCTGAATCTGGGAAGACTGAGGGAACCTGGCTGATAGAAAGTTCATATGTGTTGCTGAAATAAGGCCCTAATGGAGAAGGAACCAGCACACCTGGTAAGTGTAGAAGCAGAGGAGCAGGGAAGCTGCTGGCTTGTGGGCAGTGGAAGTGGAGTTCTTGGTTTTGGATTCCAGGCCAGAGAGAAAACCAAATGAAGCCAAAGTCACCATCTCTTCTATCCCAGGATTAGAGAGGTTATACTGATAAGTTCTCATTAAAAGAAAAAAAGTGAGGAGGATTAGGCAAGGAAGAAAGAACTCAACCATAGAAACTTACTATGGGAATAGGGAAGATCTGAGTTCATCTTCAGAGGAGTACGCTGAAGTAAAACAAAACAAAACAAAACAAAACAACAACAACAAAAAAAACATTTGTCCTATCCCAGAGTAATGTTAAATAGCTATTTGTCCATAAAGAATTTATAGAAGAACTCAAAAAAGACTTTAAAAGTCAAATGAGAGGGATTGAAGAAAAACTAAAATAAGTAAGAACTGTCCAAGAAAAACAAGAAGATTATGAAAAAAAAATCAATCAACTAGAAAAGGAGATCCAGAGTCTTAAAGAAGAAAGTAATTCTTTGAAAATTAGAATTGGGCAAGGGAAGCAGTGAAGCTTTAAGAGCTCAAGAAATAACAAAACAAAATATAAAGAATGAAAAAGTAGAAGAGAATATGAAATATAAGAAAAACAACAGATCTGGAAAACATAAGAGAAAACAAAAATAACTGAAATATGTGATCAGAAAAGAAGCTTGGCACAATAATAGAAGAAATAATCAAAGAAAATTATTGTAAAGTAATAGATCATGTGGAGAAAGTAGAAATAGAAAAAATCTATTGATCACCACCTCAAAGGAATCCTACAAGGAAAATACATAGGAACATTATTACTAAATTTCAAGCCCCTAATATCAAAGAGAAAATTTTAGAAGAAACAACTAGAAATGGGTAGAAAACCCATTTCAGATATTTTGGAGCTACAATTAGAATTGTACAAGATTTATCAACAGCTCCAATAAAAAACTGCAAATCCTGGTATATTATATATTGATAATCAAAAGAATTAAGCCAGTGGCTGAAAATATTATATCCAGCAAAATTAAGTATAATATTGAATGAAAAAAAAGGATATTAAATGAACTTTCAGATTTTTAGGATTTTGCCTCAGCCATTGAACTCAATAGAAAATTTAACATATAAGAGCCAACATTAAAGACTAATTTCAACGTTTATGTTTTATATGTGGAAATGTAAACCATATGTCTAAGATTGACATCAGTAATTGGATAGTCCAAAGAATGGTTGGAGCAAAGCTGAGTATAATCTAACTCTAAAAAACAAAACTATCTAGGAAAAGATAAAAATAGTAATTATATGAATGAGGAAGTACTGACATAGAGACAGACATTAGATGGGTGAAGAAGGTGGATTGTAGTTCTGAAAACCTACTCACATTGGATGGACAGTCATGAATATGTTTTCTATTATTATATATGCTTTTTTGAAATGGAAATGTATTGCTACATACTTCAAATACTCTCTTATTCTGCTGGGCACATGACAATTTTTTTCCTTTTCATTTTGTATTTAAGTTTTAAATAAATAAGTTTTTTAAAAAAGGAAAAGAAAAGATGAGGGAAAATATTTTTGTGCCATAATTTGTTTATCCATTCTCTAGGTTATGGGTATCTAATTTGCTCCAGTTAGTCAACAAATATTTAAATGCCTACTGTATGGCAGGCATTAGGAATATGACAAATGTGAAATAATTCCTGCCCTTATGGAAACTATAGTTTAGTGAGGAGAGACAGCATGTGCATAGATAAGTATTTACAAGGTATATGCCAAATAGGAATAGGATAATTTTTCAGAAGATACTAACCTCTGGGAAGCAGGAAAGGCTTTATGTAGATCCCTGAAGGAAGCCCTTAAGAGTGTTTTTGCTATCACAAATAAAGGGCTACTCTGAATATTTTGGTGTATTTATCATCTTTTTTTTTTTTTTTCAGTCTTTGACCTCTTTAGGTATAAGCTATATTTATATATAAAGTGAGATTTAGGATTCAAAAAGTATGGTCACTTTTTTCAGTATATAGTTTTTCATCCTCATAGTTGAGTCTCGAAAGAAAACTTTAACTTAGATCAATAGTTTTATTATTACTACTAATAATATATCAAGTTGTTATGACACATCTATATTCAGCTCCCTTTAGGTAAAAGTAGTAGATGAGCAGCTAAATGGCATAGTAGATAGAGTACTGGGCCTAGAGTCAGAAGGACCTGAATTCAAATCTGCCTTCAGATAATTATTAGTTGTGTGACCTTGGACAACTCACTTAACTCTGTTTGTCTCAGTTTCCTTATCTATAAAATGAATAGAAGAAGGAAATGGCAAAACCACTCTAGCATCTTTGCCAAGAAAATCCCAAATGGGATAGCAAAAAGTCAAACATCATTGAAACATCACGGAACAACAACAATAGATTCTTTATATTAGAAACAATTTGAGACAATCTACTTTGAATGTGTCTGATCCATGAATTCTTGCTATAGTGATACCAGTAAGTGGCCTTGAATACTTCAAGAGATGGGGAGCTGAACACTTACCAAGACAGTCCACTCAGTCATCTTTTAAATTTGGGAATTACCCTCATTTGGTAATGGCAGATGCCTTTTGGATAGTCTTTCTCAAATTGCTTACATTATTTGTATCTGGGAGGAACCTTGAAGGACTATAATATAGATACATCATTGGACAAAGGAGCAAGTTGAACTCCACAATGTTCAAGATCATGTGAGTAGTGATTAATAATTAAGTCACAATTCCTGCTACAGGTGAGAAAATGGAGGCTAAATGATTTGCCCAAAATTACAGGACTAGCAAATGGCATGAAGTGAAGAGAAAGAACCCAATATTCTTTTAGGAAATCACTCACCAAAGAATATCAGAACTAAAAGTGATTTTAGAATCCTAGAATCATAGATTGTCAGAGTGACTAAGGGACTTTAGAGACCATCTAATCTCAATTGCTCATTTTACAAGAAAGAAACTCAAGGGGTCCATAATTATTTTTAGAGTTCCATTAACATAAGATTTCCTAAATCCTGGCTTGCATGTAATTGGCTTTATATTAATATTCATTTCTATTATCCCCATGTTACAGATGAGATGGAGAGAGGTGAAATGAATTGTTTTGGGTCACGTGGGGAGTTGGAATGTGAGCTGGTCTCCTGGCTCTAAATCTAGCACTCTTTCCATTATACTTCAGCTACCTCCTGACAGGCTCCTGAACAGCTGACTAGCCATAAGAATGAACCCTGCTGCTGTTAGGAGGACTCTCATGGTTTACATCTGGACCAGTGATGGTTGAGAGTGGCAGTAGGAGGAGGATGGGAAGTGCTTCCTTAAAGCCAGAGTAGTAGCAGGGGGCACAGCAGGCAAACAGAAGTGGGAAATGCTTCTAAAATAAAATAAGGCAAGTAGCAGCAGGAACTTTGGGGAGCCAAGTTTTCTTTGGCAGTGAAAAGATCAGCAGTTAAGGGGGAGTGAGTTTGCTGGTGGCAGCCTTTTTTTCTTCTGAGCACAATGACAAGAGAATACCGTCAGCTTAAGCTTTATGAAAAAGACAAGGTTCCTCCCTTTTCCCACCTTCTACCCTTCCTGGTGATGGGTTCAAGCTAGAAAGCAGGTTTTGGGAAACAAACTCAAAAGTAGCTGACTAAGCATTTGGTGACCCTGCATTCAAATCCTTTCCCATCAAGTATTTAGCAGTGTAACAGTGTTAGAGAATTGGTTAATACTGATGACCTTGAGACTAGCCCGTTTAGTTCTGAGTAAACATACTGCACATAGAAGACATAGATGTTACAGAACCTGAAATACTTTGTCCCCAGGAGCCAGGAGTCAGCATTCTGGCCAGGATATCCCAAAGGAGTCAGAAGTCCACATACACACTGTCACTTGAGATGTGTTTGGGAAGCCTGGAATCTTCCAATACTTCAGGCACAAACATGAAAGAGAAGATAGAACAGTGAAAGAAGCACAGGAAAATGAGGTTAGGATCAAATAGGGTGTTTAGTGGATTGGCTGGTGAGAAGTTCTCAGAGCAAATCTGGTGAGAATAGGGCTAGAAGGAGGAGCATGAGCAGTAATAGGATTAAGCCTAAGGCGTCCTTGATGGTATAGTATGAATGGAAGGGGATTTTGTCTGAGTCTGGGTTGAAACCTGAAGAAGGGTTGTTGGTGCCTGTTTCATAGAGGAAAAAGAGGTGTACAATGGCTAGTGCTATAATGATGAAAGGTAGGATAAAGTGGAAAGCAAAGAATCGGGTGAGGGTGGCTTTATCTACTGCGAAACCCCTCAGATTCATTCTGCTAGGGTGGTGCCATTGTAGGGGATAGCTGTTAGGAGGTTAGTAATTACGGTAGCACCTCAGAATGATATTTGGCCTCAGGGAAGTACATATCTTACAAATGCAGTTACTATGACAGTCAGAAGTAGGATTACTCCAATATTTAATGTTTCTTTGTAAAGATATGATCCATAGTAGATCCCTCGACCAATATGTAGGAAGAGGCATATGAAAAATATTGATGCTCCATTAGCATGGAGGTTACAAATTAGTCAGCGGTGGTTAACGTCAGGGCAGATATGGGCTACAGAGGAGAAAGCAGTTAGGGTGTCTTGAGGTATGGTGTATTGCGAGAAATAGGTCTGTAAGGATTTGGATAATTAGGCATACTCCTAGTAGAGATCCAAAGTTTCATCAGGCAGAAATGTTAGAGGGTACAGGGAGATCGATGAATGAGTGGTTAATAATTTTTAAAAGGGGGTGTTTATGTAGATTGGTCATTAGTTTTTGTAGTTGAATTACAACAATGATTTTTCATGCCATAGGCTATGGTTAGAGTCCATACTAAAACTATTATAGAAATGATGATAGTTTTTTAATTGTCTTTGTTATTGATTTTTGGGTTTGTTGCTTTTGCTTCTAAACATTCTCCTGTGTATGGTGGCCTAAGTCTTGTGATTAGTGGGGGTTGGGGTTGTGCGATTGTTGTAAGTCTAAATAGTACTTTTTTGGGGTTGGTTGTATTTTTGATTTATCTGGGAGGGATATTGGTGGTGTTTGGTTATACTGTGGCTATGGCTAATGAGGAATATCCGGAGAGCTAGGTAGGGCTTGATCCTCTTAGATGATGTGTTTTGGGTATATGGGAGAGGATGGGGTAGCTAGATGGTGCAGTGGATAGAATGCTGGGCTTAGAACCAGAAAGACTCATCTTTCTGAGTTCAAATCTGGCTTCAGATATTTACTAGCTATATGGACCTGGCAAGTAAGTTAACCCTGTTTGCCTCAGTATTTTTTCTCTAAAATATATAAGGAATGGCAAAAAATTGTATCTTTGCCAATAAAATCTCAAAGTGGAGTCATGAAGAATTGGACACAACTAAAGTGACTGAACAATGGCAATATAGGAGAGAAGGGAATCCTGGTTCTGATCTCAAATTAGGAACTGAGGCTGGAGATATTAGTTTAACATAAGAACATAAGAAGAACTCTGAAGAAATATATGAATTAAGATATTTATGACGAGAAAAATGCAATAACTTAGATACTATATTTCAAGAAGTCATACATAAAGACTGATATACAAAACAGATGTATTTAAGCAAGAAGGAAGATTGAGATAAAGAGGATCTACAAGTCAGCTCCAGAAAGAAACTACAAAAGAAAACTTCCACAAACATCACAGTCAAAATCCAGAGCTTTCAAGTTAAAGAAAAAATATTGCAAGCCCTAGAAATAGTAGAATGTAGCAGAGAATCATAATCAGGATCCATCACATAAATCACACAAAACTTTGAAACTATTATTTAAAAAGAGAGAATATCTCAGAGAAGGATTTCAAGCAGTCAAAAAGGAAAGGCTTACAACAAGAAAACTTCCAAAACTACTGAGTATGAGCTTTAATAGGAAAAAGAAATTTCAAGTAGAAGTATTTAATGTAGAAGGTTTATAAAGCATCTTGATAATAAGATCACAAACTGAATTGCAAACAAATTTAAGAAGAAATTTAGAAAGTATGATATTTCATAATGGAAAGAAGTACAACAAGAAATTCTAAATACGGTATGAGTTAGAAAAGTCTGCTTCAAAGACTAAGGTTTCAGGATCAGAAAGCTAAAATCAGAGAAAGAAGCAGTCCTGAATTCAATGTATGAGTTTAAAAGAGAATTAGAAAGTTAAAGTTTTGAAAATGGAATATACCAGAATAATTAAACTTTAGAAATCTGGATGAGTTCAAGAGGAATACAAATAGTATAAAAAGGAAAGAAGGCTAATGGATCATTATGGAACCCATTTGATACAGGACATTGAAAAGAAGGTTGAAAGATAGTATTTATCAAACTAAACTGGTGAATAGATATATAGAATGGATTAAGAGAAGTAGTAAATTTGACTTTGTACCTTGTATTGAGGATTTAAGCTTGACACAGTCATTAGTTTTCCAAATCTAAATCCTTGCCTAATACATTACTTAAGCCTCCTTCTAGCGAATGTTATTCCTTCCTTCTGTCTTTTTCTTCTTCTTCTTCTATCCTTCTCCTGATCATTTTTTTCCTTCCTGTCTTTCTTCCTTCCTTCCTGTCTTTTTCTTCCTTCCTTCCTGTCTTTTTCTTCCTTCCTTCCTGTCTTTTCCTTCCTTCCTTCCTTCCTTCCTTCCTTCCTTCCTTCCTTCCTTCCTTCCTTCCTTCCTTCCTTCCTGTCTTTCTTCCTTCCTTCCTGTCTTTTTCTTCCTTCCTTCCTGTCTTTTCTTCCTTCCTTCCTTCCTTCCTTCCTTCCTTCCTGTCTTTTCCTTCCTTCCTTCCTTCCTTCCTGTCTTTTTCTTCCTTCCTTCCTTCCTGTCTTTTTCTTCCTTCCTTCCTTCCTTTTTTCCTTCCTTCCTTCCTTCCTTCCTTCCTTCCTTCCTTCCTTCCTTCCTGTCTTTTTCTCCTTCCTTCCTGTCTTTTCCTTCCTTCCTTCCTTCCTTCCTTCCTTCCTGTCTTTTTCTTCTTTCCTTCCTGTCTTTTTCTTCCTTCCTTCCTGTCTTTTTCTTCCTTCCTTCCTGTCTTTTTCTTCCTTCCTTCCTGTCTTTTCCCTTCCTTCCTTCCTTCCTTCCTTCCTTCCTGTCTTTTCCTTCCTTCCTTCTTTCCTTCCATCCATCACACAGCAAGGAAGTGTTAAGTGTCTAAGACCAAATTTGAACTCAGGTCCTCCTGATTTCAGGGCTGGTGCTCTATACTGAGCTTCCTAGCTGCCCCCATGATTAGTTTTTGTAAAAGTGCTATTCACAGCTGAGAAATATGTGTATTCTTTTCTTTTTTCATTCAAAAATCATGAAAGATCTAGCATCTCTCACTTTTCCAAAATTCTGTTCAGGTTCTAATTTTTTTTTTCATCTTATTGGATTTATCTAGATCTG
Source organism: Sarcophilus harrisii (assembly GCF_902635505.1). Classification (NCBI taxonomy): domain Eukaryota; kingdom Metazoa; phylum Chordata; class Mammalia; order Dasyuromorphia; family Dasyuridae; genus Sarcophilus; species Sarcophilus harrisii. Next base: position 360,652,159 of record NC_045427.1, on the reverse strand, counting down.
AAAAGGGCACATTGAAATCCAATGATTATAGTTTTGTTGTTGTATAATATATATATATAGTTAGATATTCATATATTTATTGTTATTCAATAAGGATAATCAACAAAAGGATTCAAATTTAAAATGATACTAAATGATTTCATCTTAATGGTTGGATAGGTCAAATAATAATTGTAGAAGTAATAGGTAATTTTGTTTAAAAAAATATTATAGAAATGAGACAATGTACCAGAATTTTGGGAATGAATCCAAAGCAATGCTCAGGTGAAAATTTCATGAACAGAATAATGATGAATTTGATATAAATGATGAAAGAAAAAAATGAAATCTAGAAAAGCAATATTGAAAAACTCCAGCTATATACCAAAAAAGAGTGTCAATGAAGCACTTAGAAAAATACATAGAAGAGAATAAAAGAAAGCTCAGAGGAACAAACAAGCAGTGTGACTTTGGAATTAATGTGTTGAATTTATTATATACTTTTAAAAAAAGTAGGCTCTACCTAATAGATTCTTCACATTTTGTATGCTTTTCCTCCCTCCCTCCCTCCCTCCCTTCCTCCCTCCCTCCTTTCTTTCCTCCCTCCCTTCCTTCCTTCCTTCTTTCCTTCCTTCCATTTATCTCAGAGCGGCAGTACAGCCTCTTGCAGAAGAGTAGTAGTCATCGATTCCATCCATCATCAGAAGTTTCTTAGGCACAGGAGATGAGACAATGCCAATACTTTTAGGGGCAGGGATGAAAACTGATCCACAATGCCCAGTGACCTTGCACGGCACTATGTGGGGCTTGCCAGTCTTGTTCTCCCAGTAGCCGCATCTCACAGGAATGAGGGAAAATTTGACCAAAATGATGGTACCGTGAATAGCCGTGCCTGCTTCCTTGGAGCACTTGAAACCCTGGTCAATGTGGCCTTTGTAGTTGGCAACGACCAAAAAAGCCTTGAACCAGGTTTATTGTCTAGCTCTAGTTTGTTTCTGCATAAGTAAGATCTTCAGAACTTCATATTTCAACAAAGATCCTAGGAAGAAGTTTATTATCTCAGACTGCCTGATAGGAATGGAGAAAAGATTTATTTTTTTCAAAAACTTTATCTTTATGTCCTATTAGCCAGCCCAGTTTAGTGACAGGAACCCACTCCTTGTCTTTAATATTTCCTCCCTGGGCCCCCACAGCCACCACTGACCTTGACCATTTCCTGACAGTCACCATGGCTCCCACTGCTGAAGCCACCATGGAAGTCACCCTGGACTCTTGCTCCTTCCTCAGCACAAGTATTGTCTGCCATTTGTTGTTCACTAAAAGTAGAAGCCCATCTTTCTTTTAAAGTGACATAATATTGCAGTCAGAAAACCTGAGTTTGAATCCTCTCATTTAACCTCTCATTATCTCAATTTTCTCATCTTTAAAATGGGGGAAATAGAATTTGTAATATGTTTTTTAAGATTATTATGGAGCTAACTGAATTGTAATTGATGATGGTAGTGATGATAAATGATGAAGGGACCTGTTTTATCTTGTTTACATGTGTATCATATGATCAAGATGGGTTTGTGATGGTTCATGAGATTTTTATCCTGGACTCTGAAAACCAGCCCATTCCCAAGATGTAACTCTATTGCATTCTGAGCCTGTTTTCATCTTCAGTAGAATAAAAACTAATACTGAGGCAAAAAGATAAACTTTGACACTAGAAGTAAAACCAGGGCCTTGTTGTAGAAACTGTAGAAAGGAGACATGTGGATATCATCTCAGCCTTGTTTAAAAATAAAATCAGAACAAGGAGCCAGGGCAGAGTCTCAGGCAACCGAAAGATAAGACTATAACCTAGTTACCACAACTGGAGCATAATAATGAAACAATAATGATAATTATTGTAATAACTCAATTTTGTTCTTCAGTCTTTTTCTATCCTGTGTGACTCTTTGTGTTTCCATTTGAGGTTTTCTTGGTAAAGATATTAGAGTAGTTTGCCATTTCCTTCTCCAGCTCATTTTATAGATGAAGAAACTGAGGCATACGGTATTAAGTGACTTGCCCAGGATTATAGAATTTGTAGGTATCATAGATCAGATTTGAATTCAGGGAAGATGAATCATCTTGATTGCAGGCTCAGCACTCTATCCACTGTGTTAACTAGATGCCCCTAATAACTCATTTACATAGTACTTTACTGTGTAATCCATTTAGTCAAAGGCTCCCATTTTACATAAAGATATGCTTTGGGATCCTCTACCTTCTCTGGCTTATTGCTCCCATCTATGTGATCTAGTAATTTCATTGACATTCCCAAGAGAAGTTACCATACACTCATATATTTATAAATTCTTATTATAAACATGTAATCTTTTTTTTTTAATTGAACATCTATCTTTTATTGAATATTTTCTATATTCAAATCTAGAATTGAGTTCAATTAGAATTCTTAGAATCCTGGGAATTTCAAAATTTTAAGGAAATTTAGATATAACATATAAAATTTTAATCCTAAAAGGGACCATAGAGATTATCTGTGGGGGTGAATAAGGTTATAATGTGGAGGTGGGCGTAGCATTTGCTGTCTTGGTACTCCTGTCCTTAACTGTCTCCCCTGCCACTCTGCCTCTTGTGGCTGGCTCCCAGCAGGTATTGCATGTTGCTCTTTCCTTCTGGTGTTGCTGTCCAATTTTTTCCTCCACTGATCTGTGGTCGCGTTTCTCCTGAGCTCCCACAAGTACTGATTACCTGCTACTCAGGCCATCCTCTGTACTTCCTGATTTTTTTGGCCACTAATCCCCTGTTCTCCCAGTTCTGCTCTATGTTTATAGCTTCTGCAGCTGGCCTCTGTGGTTCAGCTGTTTCCCCTTTTTCCCAGGAGGTAGCTTTTGGTGTTGTCCTCCTTCTTGGGTTCTGCTCTCAGCCCTTAGCCTGTTAGGGAGCTGGTGGTCTGAGTGCCCTCTGCTGCTGTGCTCTCCTTCTTCTTCATAGTTGGCTCTAGCACTGCTGTAGCACTTGGGACTTAATATGCTTTCTCAGGTGACCAAATGCTTAACCTAGTCCTTATGGAGACAAATCTCTGAGAGGTTTTTATAACTCATCCTCCCCTTGTTCTCTTTTTTATTATCCTTATGCCTTCTTTTTAGGTGACTTCCATAGATCCATATGTCACCTCAGAACTGGAGGAGTGATTAGAGGGGGACAAGGGGACCCCTTCTTCATGAAACTCACAAGCTGGCTTATGAGTCACTTTTTTTTCTCTCTCCTCAAGCTTAAGGATGGTATATCTCCTGCTTTCATCAGCAGTTTCTGCTAGACCCTAAGGGCAAAAGAAGCACCCCTGCTTTTACTTCAATTGTCCCTCTGTGGAGAGAGGTTTACTATGCCAATAATAACTAGCATTTGTATGATACTTATTATCTGCTGGGAATTATGTTAAGTGCTTTACAATTATTTTCTCATTGAATCCCCAAGACAACCTGTAGAGGTAGGTGCTATTATTGCCCCCGTTTTACAGGTGAAAAAAACTGAGGCAAACAATTTAAATGAATTGCCTTGGGCCACATAATTAGTAAATATCTGAGGCTGGATTTGAATAGACCTTCCTGACTCTAGTTCCAGCTCTGTTCACTGTTCACCTAGCTGCCCCCTGAAATGGACAGATACAAGATAGACAGCTCAGACCAGATTATTTAATTTAAAGCACCCTTTAATAGCTGGCTGGCCAGGACTGACCTCCACTATAAAGACTAGAAGAGATCAGCCCCAAACCTTTAGCGAGGTACACTTTTAAGCATTTTTGTCACATCTTAGTACAGCCTTCCGGTACAGATTTCGGAAATCATTGATACAGTTTCTCGTTTACAATGGGAATATGTCTGGATGGGAGTGAGCTCACAACGGAACCTGTCGACATGTTTTGCAATGTTGTCCTGACTCTGTTAGGCACACTTCTCAGAAAGTCTGGGACTTTAACTGCTTCTCGGAAAGTCTAGGGTCTCATGAATCGGGGGATGGGGCCCAGTCTGAACATAACAATTCCCTTAATTTAGTTTGAGCAATGTCTGCCTATAAGCCTGAAGCCCCTTGACACACTCCTTTCCCTAAACCATACTATGTAAGCCATTCCCTTTCATTCTCCCCCACTTTCTAGCTCCTCTTCTTGTATCATCTTCCCCCATTAGAATGTAAGCTTCTTGAAAACAAATAGTTTTTCTTGCTTCTATTTTATCTCTGGTGCTTAGCACAGTGCCTGACACATAGAAAGTGCTTTAAAAATTAATTTTTAATGAGTAATTAATTTAATGAATAATAAATAAAATTTTAAAATTCTGTCTTTGTCTCTCCCCTCTCACCCTTATCCTCTTGTCTTTCCCTCTTCACCTGTCTCTTTTCTCTTTGTCTTTCTCTGTGTTTCTCCTCCCTCTATCTTTTTCTTTCCCTCCTCTCCTTTTTCTCCTCTTTATCTCTTCCCCAGATAGCTATGAATATCAAATGAGATAAAGTATATTACTCAGTAAATAAAATTAAGTATATAAATTATCCTGTAAATGTAAATCCTTGAGTGACTCGTAATTGGCTCTAGAATAAAAATATAAATTCTTTAAAGTAGAATTTTATTTTTTCCAATTATATGTAGTTTTTTACTTTTTTTTTTTTTACAAGATTTTAAGTTCCAATTTTTTTCTCCCCTCCGCTCATCCCCACCTTTTCAAGACAGCTAACAGTCTGCTATAGGTTATACATGTGCAATCATATAAACATTTCCACATTAATCATGTTGTGAAAGAATAAAGAGAACAAAAGATAAAAGTCACAAAAAAGGACAAAACAACAAAAAAAGTGAAAAAGTATGCGTTAAGCTGCATTTAGACTCCATAGTTCTTTCTCTAGATATGGATGGCATTTTCTATCATAAGTCTTTTGGAATTGTCTTGGATCATTGTATTGAGAAGTGTTAAGTCAATCATAGTTGATCATCACACAATGTTGCTTTTACCATGTATACTGTTCTCATCCAAAATCAGTTCATGTAAATATTTCCATGTTTTTCTAAAATCAGCCTGCTTATTATTTCTTACAACACTATTCCATTACATTCATATACCACAACTTGTTCAGCCATATCTCAATTGATAGGCATTTCTTAAATTTCTAATTCTTTGTTACTATACAAAAGAGCTGCTATAAATATTTTTGTACAGGTAGGTCCCTTCCTCTTTTTTTTTTTTTTTTTTAATCTCTTTGGGATAAATACTAATAATGGTATAGTTAGATAAAAGGGTATGCACAATTTGATTGTCCTTTGGGCATAGTTCCAAATCTCTCTTCTGAATGGTTGAATCAGTTCACAACTCCATCAACAATGCATTAGTGTCCTAATTTTTCACCCTCTCTAACATTTATCATTTTCCTTTTCTGTAATAGTAGCCATTCTGAGAAGAATGAGGTAATACCTCAGGATTGTTTCATTTTTCATAAAATATAAATTCTTCACCTTAAGTTCTTTCGTAATTTGACTATGGAGCTTTTCTAGGCCTTATTTCATAAATTCTACGTTCCACTATACTTTATTAGTGGCTGTTTCCTTACCTTGTTACCTTATCTTCTGAGTCAAGTCTTTGCTTTAATGGGCTCCTCCCCATTCATTCTCTTCTCAGGTTCACCTCTCTCACAAGCTCCAGTCCCACTTCATCCAGGAATGCTTCCCTGAATCTTCCCTCACCCTTGTTAGTACTTTACATCATCTTGTATTATACTTAGATGTGTATGTTTTGTCTACTGCACTTCCCTATCTTCCCAACCTATGTAAGATTTCTGAGGGCCTCTGAAATTATTTTTTCAGTATCTCTCCATTATTCATCACAGAGATGTTCACATAGCAGGTGCCTAATAAATGTTTATTGAATTAAATTATTGAATTGAATTAAATATAAGCAATATAAAAGAACTGATATAAGGCATCAGAAAACCCGGGTTTATGATTTGAGTCTCATCTAGCCAAGTGAACTTTGAACCTTAAGTTTATCATCTGTAAAATGAGCTCTTTCAGTTCATAAACCTTTAAGGAAGGGAACACTTATCCTTATGTTTTTGTTAATATTACCCAAATAAATTTGAATTTTTAAAACCAGCTGTTGAAATATTTTCCTCCTGACATTACAAAAACATTTTTCTAAGGGAACAGGCCTTTTTTAGCATCTGAATCCTCTGAAGTTTGAGCTCCATCCATTTTTGCCAAAATGAGAGATCTTTCATCTCCAAGGGGAATTTCATTTATGATCACTGTTCATGGTGTGGTCACTGTTTACTTTTGTTTTTTTTTTTTTTTTCTTGCTTTTTGAAGACTACTGAGTTCATTAAAAACAAAAAAAAAAGCATCCTCACACTTACTGGTATAGTGAAAATCAAGTCAGGAAGTTCTTGTCATTGAAAATATTATTTTAAGTCATAATATATGAAGAAGACCCATATAATGCCAATTTTGGAAGGATCCTTAAAGGATGTCTATTAGAATTCTTTATCCCACAAAGGAATTTCCTTTACAATTATTTTTATTAATATCATTATAAACAACCATTATTAAAAGTGCCATTTATTTATATAACCCTTTTTGCTTTACAAAGCACTATATATCCACTACCTCATTTAATCCTTATAGTAACCCTGTGAAGTAGGTTGGGTATCTATGGATACCCTATCTGGGGTGTCATTACTATTCGAGTATGTCAGTTTTATAATTGACCTCTAAATTGGTCTCCCTGATTCATCTCTCCACATTCCAATTCATCCTTTACTTAGCTGCCAGGAAATTCTGACCTTCTCACTCCCTTATTCAGTAATCAGTCAATTAGTCAGTCAATAAACATTAATTAAGCATCTGTGTGCCAAGCACCACGGGAAGGTGCTGAGAATTCAAAAAGATAGTCTCTGACCTCAAGGAGCTCTGAGTCTAATGGGGAATACAATGCTCAAACAAATATGAAAAACAAACTATATACAGGATTAATAGGAAATACTTTTAAAAAGAGAAGGCATTAGAATTAAGAGGAATTAGAAAAGACTTTCTGTAGTAGGTGGTATTTTTTTTTAATTATAGCTTTTTATTGACAAAACATATGCATGGGTAATTTTTCAACATTGATTCTTGCAAAAACTTTTGTTCCAGCTTTTCCCCTCCTTCCCTCCACTCCCTCCCCTAGATGGCAGGCAGTCTCATACATGTTAAATATATTAAAGTAAATGTTAAATACAATATATATATATATATACAGTTTATCTTGTTGCACAAGAAAAATTGGATTTAGAAAGAAGGTAAAAATAACCTAGGAAAAAAAACAAAAATGCAAGCAAACAATAACAGAAAGAGTAGAAATACTATGTTGTGGTCCACACTAATTTCCCAGTATTCTTTTGCTGAGTGTAGCTGGTTCTGTTCATTACTAATCAATTGGAATTGATTTGGATCCTCTCATTGTTGAAGATAGTTACTTCCATCAGAATTGAGCCTCATATATTATTGTTGTTGAAGTGTATAATGATCTCCAGGTTCTGTTCATCTCACTTAGCATCAGTTCCTGTAAGTCTCTCCAAGCCTCTCTGTATTCATCCTGCTGGTCATTTCTTTCTTTCTTTCTTTCTTTCTTTCTTTCTTTCTTTCTTTCTTTCTTTCTTTCTTTCTTTCTTTCTTTCTTTCTTTCTTTCTTTCTTTCTTTCTTTCTTTCTTTCTAAATTATAGCTTTTTATTTATAAGATATATGCATAGGTAATTTTTCAGCATTGGTACTTGCAAATCCTTTTGTTCCAGCTTTTTTCCTTCTTCCCCCCACCCCTTCCCCCCAGATGGCAGGTTGACCAATACATGTATATGTTAAAGTATAAGTTAAATACAATATACGTATACATATCCAAACAGTTAATTTGCTGTGTGTCGGACTTTGAAATAGTGTACAATTAGTCTGTGAAGAAAATCAAAAATGCAGGAAGACAAAAATAAAGGGAATGGGAATTCTGTGTAATGGTTCATAGTCATCTCCCAGAGTTCTTTGCTGGGTGTAGCTAGTTGAGTTCATTACTGCTCTATTGGAATTGATTTGGTTCATCTTCATTGTTATTATTATTATTATTATTATTATAACTTTTTATTGACAGAACATATGCCTGGGTAATCTTTTTACAACATTATCCCTTGCACTCACTTCTGTTCTGACTTATCCCCTCCCTTTCTTTACTCCCTCCCCAGATGGCAAGCAGTCCTATATATGTTAAATATGTCGCAGTATATCCTAGATACAATATATGTGTGCAGAACCAAACAGTTTTCTTGTTGCACAGGAAGAATTGGATTCAGAAGGTAAAAATAACCTGGGAAGAAAAACAAAAATGCAAGCAGTTTACATTCGTTTCCCAGTGTTCTTTCTTTGGTGTAGCTGCTTCTGTCCATCCTTGATCAATTGAAATTGAGTTAGATCTTCTCTTTGTTGAAGAAATCCACTTCCATCAAAATACATCCTCATACAGTATCCTTGTTGAAGTATATAATGCTCTCCTGGTTCTGCTCATTTCACTTAGCATCAGTTCATGTAAGTCTTGCCAGTCCTCTCTGTATTCAACCTGCTGGTCATTTCTTACAGAACAATAATATTCCATAACATTCATATACCGCAATTTACTCAACCATTCTCCAATTGATGGGCATCCATTCATTTTCCAGCTTCTAGCCACTACAAACAGGGCTGTCACAAACATTTTGCACATACAGATCCCTTTCCTTTCTTTAGTATCTCTTTGGGGTATAAGCCCAGTAGAAAAACTGCTGGATGCACAGTTTGATAACTTTTTGAGCATAGTTCCAAATTGCTCTCCAGAATGGCTGGATGTATTCACAATTCCACCAACAATGTATAAGTGTCCCTGTTTTCCCACATCCCCTCCAACATTCCACATTATCTTTCCCTGTCATTCTAACCAATCTGACAGGTATGTAGTGGTATCTTAGAGTTGTCTTAATTTGCATTTCTCTGATTAATAACGACTTGGAGCATCTTTTCATATGGCTAGAAATAGTTTCAATTTCTTTGTCTGAGAATTTTCTGTTCATATCCTTTGACCATTTGTCAGTTGGAGAATAGCTTGATTTCTTATAAATTATACTCAGTTCTCTATATATTTTGGAAATGAGGCCTTTATCAGAACCTTTGACTGTAAAAATATTTTCCCAGTTTATTGTTTCCCTTCTAATCTTGTCTGCATTAGTTTTGTTTGTACAAAAACTTTTCAATTTGATATAATCAAAATTTTCTATTTAGTAGTCAAGTGATCTCTAGTTCTTCTTTGGTCATAAATTCCTTCTTCTTCCACAGGTCTGAGAGGTAAACTATTCTATGCTCTTCCAATTTATTTATAATCTCATTCTTTATGCCTAGGTCATGAACCCATTTTGACCTTATCTTGGTGTATGGTGTTAAGTGTGGGTCAATACCTCATTTCTGCCATAGTAGTTTCCAATTTTCCCAGCAATTTTTGTCAAATAATGCATTCTTATCCCCAAAACATCCATAACATTCATATACCATAATTTACTCAGCCTATCTCCAATTGATGGGCATTCATTCAATTTCCAGTTTTTAATCACTACAAAAAGGGCTGCCACAAACATTTTTGCACATGTGAGTCCCTTTCCTTTCTTTAACATCTCTTTGGGATATAAGCCCAGTAGTAACACTGCTGGATCAAAGGGTATGCACAGTTTGATAACTTTTTGAGCATAGTTCCAAATTGCTCTCCAGAATGTTGGATCCATTCATCACAACTCCACCAACAATGCATCAGTGTCCCAGTTTTCCCGCATCCCCTCCAATATTCATCATTATTTTTTCCTGTCATCTTAGTCAGTCTGAGAGGTGTGTAATGGTATCCCAGAGTTGTCTTAATTTGCATTTCTCTGATCAATAGTGATTTGGAACACTCTTTCATATGAGTGGAAATAGTTTCAATTTCATCATCTGAAAATTGTCTGTTGACAATTGACCATTTATCAATTGTAGTATGGCTTGATTTCTTATAAATTATACTCAGTTCTCTATATATTTTGGAAATGAGGCCTTTATCAGAACCTTTAAGTATAAAAATGTTTTCCCAGTTTCTTGCTTTCCTTCTAATCTTGAAGTAGGTAGGATTTTAGTTGAGACCTAAAGGAAACCATGGAGATCAGTGGTCAGAGCAAAAAAAGGGAGGGCTTTTCTGGCATAGGGAACAGCCAGAAAAAATGTCTGGAAGGGAGAGTTGGAGCGTCTTTTTCATTGGATCAAAGAGTAAACCCACTGGTTCCCTCTTGTCTTCAGAATAAAATAATATATAAATAAAATAAAATATAAATGACTTGCTTATTTTGGTCTAGAGCTATTTTTCCAACCTAAGTATGTGTTTCACTTTGTAGCACAACCAAACTGGCTCTCTTTCTCTTCTTTTCACATAGCAATCTTTCCATCTTTATGCCTTTTTCTCCAGGTCTAGAAAGTACTCTTTTCCCACAAAAGCCTGGAAAAAAATTTCTTTTTTCTAGATTTAGCCTGATGGCCACCGTCTAATCACCAGCTTTTAATCTAGAGACTCAGCTTAATCACCACTGCCTCTTTGGATTCCTGCAACTACTAATTTTCATCCACTTTAACTACCTTATTTTCAAACTTCTTTATATTTATTTTGTATTTATCTAATATGTGCTTATATATGTGTGTATTTTCTCCTGTAGTAGAATATAAGCTCCTTGAGAACAAAAAATATTTTTTCTTAGTATCCCTAAGCAGACAGCAGACTTTTTATAAATGCTTATTGATTGATTGATTATTTGATTCTTTCTTTTGATGGTTTCAATTTAGTTTTTTCTTATAGCAAGTCTAAATTTCTCTCTGTGCAACTTTTCTCTATTTTTCTTCATTCTGCCTTGAGCCAGCCTACAACTGTCACATGTTCTCGACTTCTCCCTTTAGACTAATCCCCATTTCCTTCATCCTGGCCTTCTATGATCCTTCACCTTTCTGTTTACCCTCCTCTGGATGCTCTCCAGTCTATTGATAGCTTACTATGTAGTGTCCAGAACTGAGCACAGTGTTCCTATCTTTTACTATTAGCAAAGAAAGAAACAATGAAATTATTATCTTATTCCTTCCCTCAATATGAGTTTGCATTGGCTTTCTTAGCTGCCATATTAAATTATTGACACATTAAACTTTCATATCTTTAAAATCCCCAGATCCTTTCAGCAAACTGTAATCTACCCATGTCTCCACCATTTTTTAGTTGTGAAATTGATTTTTTGAATTCAAGTGTAAGACAGAAGACAACATGCATCCCTGTTAATTTCATCTTGATTTCGCTTAATATTCTATCTTGATATGCTTTTTTTGAATCCTGACTTATCCATTGTGTTAACTATCCTTAGCTTTGTGTCATTTGCATAAAGATGCAATCTATTCATTTAATTACATCACCAATAAAAATATTAAATAATACAAGGTCAAAGCCAATTCCCTAGGGAGTCCTCCCTTCAAAGTGGTTCCTTACAGTTCTTAATGTCTTCTCTTTGGTTCTGATCATTCACCCAATTCCCTAGATTTTTTTTCTATCATAACCCCTTCTCATGCATGGTTACAGCCAAACTGTTCTTTTTGCTGCCATTCATGAAAACTCTACACCTGGGGTCCTCACTTTAGCTTCTCATCCACCTTCAATACCTCAGCTCCAGTTTCATATTCTAATCCCTTTCCGGATTTCTTCATATATTAGTGCTCTTTATTCCTAGAATTGCTTTGTATATACTTTGAATTTAAAACCACCTCCCAGAGTGTTTGTGAGGATAAAATGAGCTAATATTTGTAAACTACTTTGTAAACCTTAAAGGTCTATATAAATGCTAAATATAAAACAACAAGATGATTGTGGATAGAGCTTTTGACTTGGAAACAGGAAGATCTGACTTCAGATTTGACGCTAAACACTTACTGGTCAAGTAATTTTGCTTTTGTTATCAGTTTCCTATATAAATGGGGATAATAATAATCTTTTCCTCCCAGGACTGTGCGAGCTAATATTTATGAAGTGCTTAGTATAACACCTGGCACATAGTAGGCAACTTAATAAATGTTTGTTTCCCTCCTACCTACCTTATATATGTGCATTTGTATCCACCCAGTTGTATTTAAGTTCCTTGAAGGAAGAATCTTTTTCATCTTGTTCTCTAAGCCTCAGGGCTTAGCACAATGTCTTACACATGGTAGATCCTTGATAATATTTCTTGAATTAAATTGTTGGGTACCTTTTTTTTTTTTTTTAAGTCTATACCTTTGACTTTATTGATCTAGGCAATTTTCAGTAAGAAAATTACCTCTTCTAGTGCATTTCTGCAACTTATAGTCTTAGGGAAATGCCTGGCACACTGAGAGACTAAGCCATTTGTCCAGGACTGCAGTGGTCAAGGTGAAATTTGACCCCAGATCTTTTTCATCCAGATCTTCTTGGCTTCAGCAGTGGTCCATTCTATCCATCATGGCACAAGGGCCTTTGGTATCTATTTTGTCTCTGAGGAAACTCATGCACAAAGAAATTGTGACTTGGTAAATCACAAATTCCATTTGAAAGAGTTCTGATTAAAACTTGTTTCTTACAAATACTAATAATATAGTTAGGATTTGAATCTAGGTTTTTTTTTTTTTTTTTTTTTTTTACTCTCATATCAACATTATCTTCTAAAAGGAACGCTAATAGATGATTATTAAATAACTCCTAGTTATCCTTCAGTGATGAGAGACCAGAGAATTTGAGGTATTTATTACATTTAGTAGATATTGGAAGGAGTCAGTTCTTCTTGTTTTCTAGTTCTATAGTCCAGGACCTAATAGTGCAATGGAAAGGGCTCTGGATTTGAATTCAGAAGACTTAGGTTTGAGTCCTGCCTTTGCTACTTATTGTTTATGTCATCTTGTGCAAGTAATTTCGTGTTTTTTTTTTTTTTTGTGTGTGTGTGTATGTGTGTAAATCAAATGTTGTACCATTTGATTATTAAGAATAATTTGTAACATTTCCTTATCCCCTTCTAGAGAAGGTCAGAAGCATTTCAGCTCTATTCAAAGCATATGGGGAGAGAGGGAGACTGGTGGGAGAGAGAACCCTAGCTAACTGGAAGATCTGATTTCTGTTTAGAGTATTAAAAAAAATCCATTCTGGCTTTGAGTTCTGTTCCTGGGGGAAAGAATTCTTGTCTTTGATCTCTTTCAGTAGAGTTTAGGGCAACCTTAGTTCATAAAGGAGAAACCTAAATAAAGATAACATGGTTGGGATGCCCACAGTGCTAGATGGAGCTCAAAACCAGGCCACATTCTCAGATGATGTCTCCTGTTCTTACAATGTGGTAATTGGGAGGGACTGGGAATTTCTAGCCTACCTTCTCATTAAATGTCTGCTAAATCACGATTGAGTTTAACTTTTCAGGGGAGTGCCCTGTCAGAAGCAACATACCTAACTTAAGCTGTTTCATAGTCTCCCTTGGGATCTTTGGTTACTGAGAGAAACCAAGGACCAACAATTTATTGACTATTGGCTAACTAGTTAAGAAATTGATTATTAATACCTAAAAACTTTGTCTCTTAGAATTCTTACTTATGGCATACATACATACACATATATACCCACAAACCTACTATATATAATCTATATATCTATATCTATACCTATGTATCTATATCTATATCTATACATCTATCTACACATATATCTACATATACTTTAATTTCTTTATCTGTAAAATGATGGATTTAGACTAGATGAACTTTGTGGTTCATTTCAGCTCTAGATCTTTGAATGACTTGGCTATCATTGGGGCTGTGATTTTTCTTTTTATGTTGATAAAAGTTCATTCACAAATTACTACTTGCCACATTTTTTTTATTTTTACTTCTTGCCCAATCTTTAAACATGTAGATCATTGTCTTCATCTTACACTTTTTAGATATGGTAGATTTAAAGCACATTTTAAACCAAGATGTGTACAATAGGCTCCCTTTTCCCATCACTGAGTGTAGCAGTGTAAGATACTAGAAATCAAGTTTTTATTCTGAAAGAATGGACTTGCTTTGTGTGTGTGCACATGCGTGCATTTGTGTATCCAATGTGTCTATGTTTTGACTGTTAGCTATATATAGGTTTGTTGTACATTTGTTCTCTTTTAGATTGTACAGCTAAAATTCTTGGATGGGAAAGAATGTATTTGTTAACCTGGTCTCCTGCAGCATCTGCTCTAGTGCTTAATAAATTCCTTTAAATAGTATTCAGTACTGTTAACTTAATAGCATCCAACATTTTAATTAATGACTTTAATGATGCTATAGATGGCATGGTTATCAAATTTATGGATAATATTAAGCTGGAATAGTCAAAATGAGATCCCAAAAGATCTTATTGGTCTGAACACTGTATTGAATCTGATGTAATCTCACTGTATTGAAACTTAACAGCCATAAATGTCCTGCACTTGGATATGAAAAAAACCAGCCAAACATTTACAGGATAGAAGGGGGCAGGGGAGGGAGGGGCTAGAAAGTGATGTATATGAAAACAGCCCAGAAGCTTTAGTGTCCTCCCTAGTGTACTGAAGAAGATAATAATCCTGATGTCCTCAAATCTGGTCACACAAAACTTAAAATAGCTGATGGGAAACACATTTTTGGAAGGACACAGTTTGATGAAGGGACTGGAGGCCATGTGAAGAATAAACTGAAGGAAATGACAGTGTTTAACCTGAGGAAGGGAATTGAGTGTAGGAGGGGAGATAAGAAATGGTAGAAAGTATGATACTGTCTTCCTAATATTAAGTTTTGGCTTTGGAAAGAGGTACTAGCCTTGTTCTACTTCCCAGAGGGCAGAAGAACTAGAACAAATGGGGTAAAAATTTCAAAAAGGTAGATTTGTCTTACTTGTGAGGGAAAGGGAGGAAGGGAAGAGAACAAGCTTATATTACTTATATTGCTTACCAGATATTATGTTAAGCACTTTATATATATTATCTATTTGATTCTCACAAAAGCTCTGAGATCTAAATGCTGTTATTATCATTCCTGTTTTACAATTGAGGAAACCATGGCAGATAGAGGTTAAGTGACTTTCCTACAGTCATCCAGTTAGTGTCTGATGACAGATTTGAACTCAGGTCTTTTTGATTTTAGATTCTACATTCTCTCTAATGTACCACCTGGGAAAAAAGCTCTAATAACTAAAGCTGTTCAAAAATATAATGGGTTGCATGAAAAGATAATGACCTCCCTTTTCATGGTATATTTGGAATCACAGGGCATGGGTTCAGATTTCGGCTCTCTCACTACTTGTCCTTAGGAAGGTCACAGCCTCTCTGGGGCTCAATTAGAGGACAGAACCTGATGACTCTTAAGGTTCCTTCTAGTTATGAATCTGTGATCCATCACTGAATCTCTGGCAGTAAAATGTGATCCATAATTCATCATTAACATAATATGCAGCAGTACATTACAAGAGAGAAGTATAAGCAACACACTTTGTGAAATCTGTGAAAAGAAAGGTCATTTGTTTCAGGGGAGTCAGCTTATCTCAGTGGGAAAAATGAGGTGCTGGGAATTAGGAGTGATCTGGATTTGAATCTCACCTCTTATTCATGGGACCTCACAGAAATTTCTTCTTCTAAATTATAGTTTCTTCATCCATAAAAGAGAGCTACTAAAACTTTTATTTTATTTTATTTTATTTTTTATTTATTTAATAGCCTTTTATTTACAGGTTATATGCATGGATAACTTTACAGCGTTAACAATTGCCAAAACTCTTGTTCCAATTTTTCACCTCTTACCCCCCACCCCCTCCCCTAGATGGCAGGATGACCAGTAGATGTTAAATACATTAAAATATAAATTAGATACACAATAAGTATACATGACCAAAACATTATTTTGCTGTATAAAAAGAATCAGACTCTGAAATATTGTATAATTAGCTTGTGAAGGAAATCAAAAATGCAGGTGGGCATAAATATAGGGATTGGGAATTCAATGTAATGGTTTTTAGTTATCTCCCAAAGTTCTTTCTCTGGGCATAGTTGATTCAGTTCATTACTGCTCCACTGGAAATGATTTGGTTGATCTCGTTGCTGAGGATGGCCAGGTCCATCAGAACTGGTCATCATATAGTATTGTTGTTGAAGTATATAATGATCTCCTGGTCCTGCTCATTTCACTCAGCATCAGTTCATGTAAGTCTCTCCAGGCCTTTCTGAAATCATCCTGTTGGTCATTTCTTACAGAACAGTAATATTCCATAATATTCATATACCACAGTTTATTCAGCCATTCTCCAACTGATGGACATCCATTCAGTTTCCAGTTTCTAGCCACTACAAAAAGGGCTGCCACAAACATTCGTGCACATACAGGTCCCTTTCCCTTCTTTATAATCTCTTTGGGATATAAGCCCAGTAGTAACACTGCTGGATCAAAGGGTATGCACAGTTTGATAACTTTTACTAAAACTTTTATTGTCTGACCTACAAGGTTTTTGTGTGGAAAAAAGTGACTAAACATTAAGAAATATGAGATTTTGTCACTTTGAATTGCCTGTCTGTCTTTTGCCCTAAAGGTATGGAATGCTGTAGACACAGGTCGCTGTTTGAACACCTATTCCTCTCACAGTGGTGCTGTCCGTGCTGTGCAGTGGTCCTCTTGTGGAAGACAGATCCTCAGTGGTGGCTTTGATTCTCAGCTTCATTTGACAGATGTTGAAACAGGTACAGTTTTGTGTATTGTGATGAAACTCTTGGATTTCATTCCAGTTCGGACTGCCCCAGAACCGAGGGTATGACCTACGCTTTCTGTATTGTGATTCTCTCTATAATACACTCAGTGTTCTGACTTAAAACATTTTCTTTGAGATAAATGCCATTCTAGTTTCAGGATGCCATAAAGCCAGCCCCATGACAGGCTTCCCATCCAACCCCAGAGGATAGATATTATAAGCTTAGTTTCTGCCAAGCCTCTTCATTTTATGTTACTACAGGGCCTGATAAAGGGATGGATTTTTAATAAACCTTTGACACTTCATTTGTACTAAAATGGATTTAACTTTATTACAGCATCGTTTGTGGAGAATCCGTTTAGCATTTCTGTAACTTTAAATTTTTGAAAGGCAATAAAAAATAATTCTGGCCCATGAGGAAAGAGTTGAGCTTTAATGCCCCAAATTGAAAAGGCATTCTAGTGAGATGGATTTGTATCTGGACAAATCCTCAGGGGCCATTGGCTGAGAAGGGAGCTGCCCAATTTAGCAATACTGGGATTCTAGCCAAAAGAAATGGAAGAAAGGACAACTCACAGAGGGTGAGTAAATGGATTGGATGCTTATAGCATATCAGTAATACAAGAATCATAGAACTGGATCATAGAATTAGAGCTGGAAGGAACCTTAGGTTCTGCATTCTAGCTGCCTCATTTTACAGAAAAGGAAACTGAGGGCTATGATAGTAAATACTATAACTTAGATATTTACTTTGTTCTAAGCCAGTGCTTTTCCTTCAAAAAGAATGTCAGATCTGAAATATATCTTAAAAGATTTTACACAGAACCTATTCCCTTCTTGTCCAAGGACTTGAATCCAGATATCTAAACTCTTGAAACAATGT
Source organism: Sarcophilus harrisii (assembly GCF_902635505.1). Taxonomy (NCBI): domain Eukaryota; kingdom Metazoa; phylum Chordata; class Mammalia; order Dasyuromorphia; family Dasyuridae; genus Sarcophilus; species Sarcophilus harrisii. The sequence continues at coordinate 360,634,494 of NC_045427.1, read as the reverse complement.
ACTTTCCTTTAAGTTGCATTGATTTACTTTACTCTAGAGTGTAACTTACACAAACTGCTAATTATAAAATTTTGAGTGTTTTTGATTCCAATTGGTCAGGAAGAATCATCTTTCCTATTTTTCCTTCTGACTTCCCTATTTCTGTTAATGGCTATCTTTGTCCCTTTCTTCTTCCTTACTTTTCATCTCCAGACATAAATGGGCTTGTAAATGTAAGCCCAAAAAGGATATCCAAGGTCATTTAATCCTTCCTTTTTCTTTTTATAGATGAGAAAAGTGAAGTTCAATTTGTACTAGTTGGATTTTTAACTCAAGACCTCTGACTCCAAATTCAGCTCTTTCCATATGCTCTTAATCTTTCCCTCTGCTTTACTTATTTCTATTGCCACCATCCTGGGAGAAGACCCCATCAGCACCAATGTGGACTATTCCTTCTTAATAAGTCTTCTAAGCTCCTTTTAAACTTCTGCCAAAGTAATTTTCATTATGTTCTAATCTTTGCTCTCTGATTCTATCTGCTGTTCTACTTAAAATCTTTTAATGGCTAATAATTGAATAATAAATAATAACCAATTAAGATTGAAACTATTCTCCCCTAATGTCCCCGTCCAGCTTTATCTTGTAGTACTCAGGGAACCCCAAGAACAATGATAGAACTATGAAAACAAGATAGTCACTTCATAAAAAAATTTTGAGCACCTACTATGTTTCAAGAACTGTACTATACATTGTATATGTAAATGAAAAAATAAATAAATCAGCTTGTTGCTCATTTTGAGAAGGGACCATTTTATTCTTAATATTTTTATCCTCAGCCCTAGCATATAGAAGGTGCTAATTAGATACTTATCAATTGATATATTACCCTCATGGAGATTACATTGTAGTTAGGGAGTCCACATATGACAATTAGTCCAGTTTGGCTAGATCTAAGAGCATATGCAAGATAGTACCATTGCTGAGGCATCAAGAAATTGAGAGAGAAGTAAAGCAAAGTTATCATATCATCCTGATGACTTATATTGAATTCTCAATCCTCGAAAATACCTAAATATATGCATACATACATATATATGTGTGTGTGTGTGTGTGTGTGTGTGTGTGTATTAGGTATACATTTTTTTTCCAGGCAAATTGCTATTTAACCATGCCTCTTCACTGTGTACTTGTGGAGCTGATTTAAGTATAAGACATTTATCCCTCTTGCATTTCATTTTGTTAGATTAAACCAAGATGCTTTTGGGTCCTGATCCTGCCATCTGGTATGTTAGTTGTCCTTCTAGCTCACTGTCACATCATTTGATGAGCATGCTGTCTAGACCTTAAGACAATGATTTTTTTTTTTTTGAAAAATGAACCAATCATGTAGTGAGAGTGAGTAATAGAAGAACAGACTGTGAGCACTGTTAGCATCCTCTTAATTTCAAAAGAAATCGGGAAATTGAGGCAGGCTCCCAGCACATTGATTGGCAAACTTAAGGAAGGACATGAATGGTTTGTGCTCTATATCTTTGTAGAAAATAAAGATCAGAGTCATTTTAGTATCTGAAGCTTTCCTTTGTTTACCCAATTCCAATGCTTGCAGGCTGCTAAGCCATTCAGTGAATAGATTGCTGAACCTAGTCAGGAAGACCCAAGTTCAAATTTGGCCTCAGAAACTTATTCTCTGTGTGATTGGGCAAGTAAGTCACTTAATCTCTGTTTGCCTCAATTTCTTCATCAAAAAAATGGAGATATAAATAATTGTGAGGATTAAATGAGATAGTATTTATAAAGTATCTTGCAAACTCTAATGTACTATATATATGCTAGCAATGATGATGCTGATTTGGTTCTAATAATGGTAATGATGATGATGATAATGATCTCTGAGGTGCCCTACCCATACTGTTCCACCTTTTATAGAATCAGAAGATCAGAGAATTCACAATTGCACCATTCTTTAGACAATGTCTTTATTTATAAATGAAGAAACTCTTTATTTCCTAAGACATGCTTTGAAGCTCAGTTGAAGCCTACACTTGGATCCAAAAAATTAGCTGCCGAAGTTATAGGCCAAGAAATCTGAAAAGCAGTTTAGGTGTTTAAGGTATGAGAAGCTTTAACGTCTGTAGGCTTAAGAAATAGGAACAGGGTGATGGGGCTGCCAGACAAGCATCTGCTCTCCTCAGGTCACACTTATGAAATAACAGCGTCCCAGGCCAGAGGACTGACTGGTAATTGTCCCCCTTGGCTAGGTGAGGGTAGAGATGGCATTTTATTAATCTTCATTTATCTGGCCATGTCAAGCAGTGCCGGAGGTGCTTAATAAAGGTTTATTGAATTGATTGAATCGGGAAACAAGTAAAAACCAGTCATTTCAGCCATAAAGGAGTATTGTTTGCCTGGTACTCAAACTATCTTTTTTTTTTTGTGATGGCAAATTACTCTGAGTTGGAGTGCACCCCCCTTCATGCCTTCCCTGTCTCATTTCTCTTTTCTGTCCAAGAAGTGAGGAACGAAGTTAGCCAGAGGGGGCAAAGAGAAAGAGAACATTTCCTCTCTTTCTCCCATTTTTCTTGCTTACTTAATGATAGATGCAAGCACAAAGGGAGATGTAGGAACTGCTCCCTTAACAGTTTGTAACAACAGTTCCTATTCCTGTAGGAATTCCCTATTCCCATATCACAGAGTTTACAAAATGCTTTCCCTTACCAACAGCTCTGTGAGGCAGGCTAAACAAGTGCTGTGATCCCTTTTTCTAGACGAAGAAATTGAAACTTCACACATTTGTCACATATTTGGCAAGTGGTAACAGCAAGGACAGGAACTCAGGCCTTCTCTTTCATGCATCTTTTAGCCTCCTTCTAGGTGCCTCAGTGCCACCAAGTATGAGGATTTCTGGGAAGATAGGTTCACCTGATCATCTGAAGCTCATGTCTTCATGATGATATTCATCATGATACATACTTGCTCATGTAAGGCAGTATGGAGTCAGAAGACATAGATTACAGGCCCAGACCTACCTCTAACTTGCTCTGTGACCTTAGGCGTGTTGCAGCCTCAGAGCCTTAGCTTCCTCATCTGTCATATGTAGAGAATAACATTACCTACTTCACTGGGATAGAGAAACATGAGCTCTTACAGAGCAGTGGCATGTACTGATGGCAATGGTGTCATCAGCTTTAGTGTCTTTCCCCCTCCGTCTGCTGAGGTTTGATTGGGAGTTTGTTTATATTCTGCAATCTTATATTCTGCAATCTGCTTTCCCCCTTTACTCCCCCTTTACTACCCTTTTTCCTCTCTCTACTTTTTTCCCCCCCACCAGGTTTGCTCCCCTCCCCACAACCTAATAGAAACACACCAACAATTTAATGTAATGGGTTTTGCTTCCCAGCAGTATCCAGGGGGTTATCCACGCAGTATCTGTTGTCATTAGTAGGGATTTGGAAGTGAGGACATTTATCCTGGAGTTCAAAATCAATACTGTTAAAAATCTGTACATTATAAATATCAATATAAGAGTCTGAAACAAGCTGTGCTCACCTCATAAAGCCATATTTTATCTGCTTAATTTATAGCACTGACTGGTTGTTTGACTTAGAGAGCTACCATGAATCAGAACTTAAATAAAAGTCTCTCACAGATTAATTATTTTTAGTGTGCTTGTCTCAGCCTGTAATCTTCCCAATTCAGCATCAACAGTGCTTTCATCCAGGGCTATCTCAATGGAATAGTGGTCTGCCCCAAGGACCTCTAAATGTTTCTTGTTTTCTGAGTCAACTTCTCTGTATTCTTGATTAACTGGCTTGCTAAACTTGCCAAATATAGATTCTCTATTTCTAATTGGTTCCCCCTTTCATTTGTTTTAAATTGCTCCTACCCTTACAAAGGCAAGTGAGTGATTTTATTGCTGAACAAAGGGATAGAAATCAGTCATATTCCAAATATTTCCATGGGATATCACTATTATTTTGCATTTGATGCTGCTATGATTTGGAAGTGGTCATATGTTTTCTTTCTCTGATAGCTGTAGTTGGGGGTTCCTGGCAAGAAAGTATTGGTATAGTGAATATAGAGTCAGTAAACCTGGGCTACTTGCTTTCTTTAAATTCTAATTGTATGCTTAATTTTCACTTCTACAAGCCTCAGTTTATCCAGCTGCTATGTGGAGATAAAAATACTTTTGTGACCAAGTTTGAATGAGCTAGAAATATCTTTGTAAATTGTAAATGAAAATCAACTCTTCTCCTTTTTTCCTCCCTTCTTCCTCATCTTTGTTCTTTTTTCTTCCTCTCTTTTACCACGTTCTCCTCTTTTTATTCTTTTTGGTCTGTATTCTTTATCCTCTTCCTTATCTTTATCTTTTTTTCCCTTCTACTCTTTCAATCCCCCATCTTTCCATTTCCATTCTTTTTTTCCTTTTCTCCTTCCTTCAATCCCTTTTTATATTTCTTTTTTCTTTCTTCTATGTCTTCTTTCTGCTTCATCTTATCTGCTTTATTCTTTCCCTTCCTGCTCTCCCATTTTTAAACAGTGAGAATTAATAATTTATTTATTTAAAAAAATTTTTTTTATTGACAGAGCCCATGCCTGGGTAGTTTTTTTTTTTTTTTTTTTTTTTTTTTTACAGCATTATCCCTTGTACTCCTTCTGTTCCGACTTCTCACCTCCCTCCCTTCACCCCCTCCTCCAGATGGCAAGCAGTCCTATACAAGTTAAATATGTCAGAGTATAGCCTAGATATAATGTATGTGTGCAGAACCGAACAGTTCACTTGTTGCACAGGAAGAATTGGATTCAGAAGGTAAAAATAACTTGGGAAGAAAGACAAAAATGCAAGCAGTTTACATTTATTTCCCAGTATTCTTTCTTTGGGTGTAGCTGCTTCTGTCCATCCTTGGTCAATTGAAACTGAGTTAAATCTCTTTGTCGAAGACATCTACTTCCAATTGATTTATTTTCTATGTGTGTTTGATGCTTCTTTAAATTTTTTAAGTTTTTATATCACTTTTATTTTCCATGAGCTCTATGGGTAAGGTCTGTCTTTTGTTTTGCTTTGTAACTCTGGTGCTTAGCATAGTGCCTGGCACATAGTAGATAATAAATGTTTATTGACTAACTCACTAATATATCTTTTCTTTGTACCTGATCTAGAGAGTCATCCTTATATCAAACTAATTTTTTAAAAAAGAGGAAAAAAATAGCTGAGCAAAACCAATCAATACATCAATAGAATCTGGAAGTATTCTGGAATTGATTGCAGTAATGAATACCCATTGTCTCTTATCTCTGTGAAAAAAAGTACATTTTCCTGTCTCTACTTTAGTCTTTGTAATTATACACTTTCCAGTGGCCTTTTAACTTTGTTCTTTCTGTTTACATAGTTACATAGTTTACATAGGTATTGTATATATTATGTTCCTAGATTCTGTTTTCTTTACTTTGTATTATGTTGTCTTCCTATGTTTTTCTGAATTCTTCATATTTATACTTTCTTATGGTATAATAATATTCCATTATGTCCATGCAATACAATTTGTTTAGCCATTTCTTTCTCAGTAGGCATCTAAATTGTTTCCAATTCTTTGCTCTACAGGGAGTGCTGCTATAAATATTTTGGCATTTAGGGGGCCTTTCTTTTTCTTTTAACCTCCTTAGGCCATATGCTTAATACTGGAATGTCTGCTTCAAAAGTACTTTGATACTTAATACAAAGACCCTTAGATAATTTTTCTTGACATAGTTCCATATTACTTACCATAATGATTGGACCCATTTATAGTTTTAACAACACCTCTCTTTCTACAACCTTTCAACATTGACCATTCCTGTTTTTTGTCATCATTAACAATTTACTGGGTGTGAGGTATTTATTGAAACAACCTCAAGAATTGTATTTATTTGCATTTCTCTCATTATTAGAAATTCCAGACTTTCTATAGTTGCTAATAGTTTTTATCATTTCTGCTTTTGAGAACTTTTAACTATTTATCCATTGGAGAATGGCTTTTAGTCTTATGTTTGTGTTCATTGCCTTTATATTTTTGCATGTCTGATCCTTATCAGAGATATTTGATACAAAGGTGTTATTTCCTTTTTTTTCTTAGTAGTATTGGTTTGTTGGTGAAAAATTTTCTATCTTATCTTTTGCACATGCATCTTTTCTTTTAAAAAATTGTTTATCAGCCATATCTATGATAGATATGTGACCTGGTTCTTCTAATTTTTTTATAGTATGATCACAAAAATTCAGGTGATGTGTTTCATTTTGAGTGTATATATGCTTAAGATGTTGCTGTAGACTGAATTTCTACTTTTCAGTTTTCCCAGTAGTTCTTGTTTAAAAAGGGAGTTCTTCCCTAGATAATTTATGTTTCAAATTTATTGAACACTAAATTACTGAATTCAATTGTTTCTGATTCTTTCTTATGTGTCTGTTGAGTTAATCTACATTGATTTTTTAAAAACTAATATTAACATTGTTTTGATGTAATATAATAGTATTATATTACATTACATTATAAATAGTAATCCTCTTCATTCTTATGTAGCAGCAGTGATAGGGAGATTGTTTTGGTGGCGTTTCCTGTTTCCTCCTTTATGTATGCAGATTAAATGATATAGACTTTTGGAAGTTGCCTGTCCAGTTCTGTTGGAGATGTTACAGTCTATGCAAAGTTTCCACCATATAATCTCATCACATGGACCTGAGGAGTCAGCCATTCATTAAGGGTTCCCTTCAACTCCCTTGCTACATTACTTTTATTGTTTTCCATTATATTCTATATTTTTTGTTTCTCCAAGCAAATTTTATTATTATAAATCTCTAAATTAATTTTGGTAGTATCACTTTATATTATATTGTTACAGTCCAATCTTGAACGATATATACCCTTGCAATTATTTTAGTCATTCTTTATTTCTTTAGAGAGTGGTGTTAATTGCATTTATGTAAGTTTTAAGTGTCTCTCTATACATGAACTCTCAGGTAGTTTTTGATTTGTAGTTATTTTCAGAGGGACTTCCCTTTCTATTATTTTTTTTTTCCTGTATTTTGTTATTGCTATGTTGAAATGCTGTTATATTATATGTGGTTGTTTATCTAATTGAAGTTACTATTTATCTCATTTTCTTTGTTGACTCTCTGAGGTTTTCTGTCCAGATTCACAGACAGTAGTATAAGGTATAAGACCCTTCAGCCCAGAAGGAACTTGCTTACAATGTCTGGTTCAGCTCCCCATCTTCCCTAAGGGCTCTTGGCCTTCCTGAGAAGTCAGAGGGCTGTGACAACCTGTGTTGTGATTCAAGCAGAGTGATATCAGGTGGCAAACTGTGTACAATAGCAAGTTGTTTATGTGGTCCCATGTGCCCAGTATATACTTGGTGCATGCCCAGGGTTTTTGTTACATAAGGGTATGAGGGTATAAAAAGGGGAAAGTCCTTGAAATAAATGGACTCTATTTTCCCACACTTCTCTACTAAGAGGATATATTTTAATCACCCTGGTGTGGGGGCTCTAGAAAGCATAATATGTTTTGTTACCCCAACTTGGGGGCTGTAGAAAGCAGGACACAACAGTTTTCTAAATAAATCATCACAGCAAATAAAAATAGTTTTGTTTTATATCTTTGTCTTATTATCATTGCTATCTTTTTTTTTCTCTTGAGGCAGTTGAGGTTAAGTGACTTGCTCAGGGTCACACAGCTAGGAAGTGTTAAGTGTCTGAGGCTAGCTTTGAACTCAGGTCCTTCTGACTTCAGGGCTGGTGCTCTATCCACTGCACCACCTAGCTGCCCTGCTTTTCAAGAAATGCCAAAAAGCAGCGAGGAACAGGGAAGATCTTATTTTTCTCTTTATTTATTGGGGGAATTTCTAATGTTTTCTTTTGAGAAATAATGATAGTTTTTGGTTTAAAAAAATATATATATATATATATATATATATATATATATATATATACATCACATCAAAAATGGTACTTCCGTGTCTATGCTTTGCAAGGTTTTTTTTTTTTTTTTTCCACCATAAATAAATGTTTTAATTTGCCAGACAACTTTTCTGCATCTATTGATATGATACTGTGGTTTTGGATGTTTTTGTTTTCACTATGAAATATATTATTGAATTGAATATATTAATGAAAGGCAACATAGAGTAAGTGGATAGAGAGTTGGCCTCAAGGCAAGTTTAGGTCCTGTCTCTGACACCATGCTATGTATTCTATCTTGCATGCATTATACTATATGTTAGTTGTATAACCCTTGTCAAGTTATTTATTCTCTTAGTGATCTAGGCAGCTTTCTAAGATTATTGCTGAGAAGGTGCTAGTCTGCATTAGTAGAGGAAGTTTTCTCACTTGGAAGCTCTGTGTACCATTGGAATCTCAGGTCTAATCTCTATCCCTAATTATCCTAATTTTCCCCCAACTATTGAATTATCTTTGCATTTCTGGGACAAATCCAACTGGAACATAGTGAATACCTTTTTTGGGGGGGATATATTGGTGCAATAAATTTGAAAAATACTTATTTGTTCATCCTTCATATTTTATATTTATGAGGAATGAAAAATGAGTATATTACTATGTTTAGAGTGCTGTTTTAGAAAGTTGAGGGATGGTATAAAGTTTAGATAAGACAGTCCCAGGCCTGTTAGAGCTTTTAGAGTGTTTTAGCTTTTTAGAGTGAGATGATATTATAATATGATCAAACCTATATGCATAATATATTTAAAATAATATCCAATATATTTATGTAAACATACATGTGTAATTTATAAGAGGATGATTATATTTCTATATACCATTATAACAAGATAATTATGATACAAAATATTACACGAAAAATGCAAAACAAAATGAAAACAAGAGATGAGAAGCAGAGTATTTATATGAAGTCTATAGGACAATATCTTTTAGCTGATGAGAAGATCTACATAAGACAAAAACAGACAGAATTAGGGAAGTGTATGAAATAAGAATAGAAAGGTAGGTAGTGACACTAGGTTGTACAGGACTTTAAACACCAGAATCAAGAGTAGGAATTTTACTCTTTAGGTCCTTGTGAAGTACTGCAGGCTTTTGTGTTGAAGAGGACCAAAACATATCATACATGCATACACACACACACACACACACACACACACACACACTCTCTCTCTCTCTCTCTCACATATACATATACTCACATATGCATATCTATGTATATATTATTATGTGTGGTTTAGAATGAGGAGAGAATGGAACTAGGAAGACATTTGACTGTCAAGGGATTAGAATATAAATATAACTGGATGGAGAAGACAAATGCAGATGTTGGTGTTCATATAGGAAGTTTCTTCCACAGCTGTCACATTTTGGAATATCTTGGGAGGGAATTAATTGCTTGCACTTCCACATCCTAGGGTACTTAGGATTCCTAGAAAAAAACATATTGCTGGTATCTAGTGGAAGGTGGCAGATGAAGGGACCAGCCATGATGTGCAAAGGGTAAGAGCATCTTTGGAAAGTTATTAGGTATAGTTGGTTCTATACTACTTAGCAAGGAAGAATTAAGTGCCAGGAAGGAGCAGAACAAGCTGGGAATTCTATAGCAGGAATGTCGTGATATTTACCTTTAGTTTCCTTCCCTTCTCTTGTCATTGGAATAAGTAAGTGTGCATATTTTCCCAGGTTTTTACTTTTAATTTTAGTTTTTGGTATTTTATGTTTTAATGTCATCATACAGTACATTATAAAGGGGAACAAGCAGTTATGGGAATTATAGAATCAGATCTGATATAATATGTATCTGAATTGGATCATAGCTGAATTAGTTTTTGTGAAGATCGCGTAGTTTAAAATCAGCAGGAGTCCGGAGTTCAGGTTAGGGGAAAATCGTCAGTCTTTATTCTCAGTGAAGAAGGATCGGAGGTGGAAGAGAATTGGCGATAGCAATGTGTGCAGCTGAGTCAAGAAGCTAGCTAGACCCGCAGCCACACGACCAGCAATCAGGAGAATGGACCCAGGCCCCATCTCTCCCAGCTTCTCTTCCTGTTCCTTTCTCTGCCTCCACCCACCAAAATCGTCATTTCCTGTACAACACATCAGGACTTGCACAGAGAGTGGGCAGGCACCATTCTTTATCCAATCATGTATATTAATAGAGTATAGCCCAATTACTATTTAGCCTCATGTACTTGGGACCTAAGTGCATCAACTCAAACTTCAGCCCATTACAGTTTTGGTTTTAGTTTTAGTGCCTTATAGTTGTTGCAGTGATCCAGGTAGGTAGGTAGTAATGAGGGCCTCTGCTAATGTGGGTGAAATATACTATGTCAATAGATCCAATAGGGAGTGGCAACTGAATAGATAAGGGATAGGAGAGTGAAGAATCAAGGGTTTAGTAAACTATAATTTTGACACAGCAGACAGGATGAATGATGGTGCTATAGACAGAAACAGCAAATCCAGAACAAATAAAATTAAAGGAATGGAAAATGAATTTAATTCTGTGTGTTTTGAGTTTGAGGTGCTGACAGGATATGTGGGTGGAGGTGTTCTAAAGTCAATTAGAGATAAGAATCTGTAGCTTAAGAAAGAGGTCAGAATTAGAGATACAGATTTGGATGTCATCTGTGAAGAGTTGACAGTTGAAGCCAAGGGAGTCAGTGAAAGTGTCCATGAATAAAATATACATAAAGAAAAATTGAGATGAAAACTTGGAAAATTCTCACCTTAAGACATCAGCGAAAAGAACAGGGGCCTTTGAAAGAAATCAAATAACATGCAGGTTAAATAAGGTTACAACAGAGTGGAAGGGGCTTTGAATTGGGTGTTGAGGAAATTAGTGGTTAGTTTAGAGCAATTTTAGTAGAGTGGACTCCCAGACCTCAAGGGACTAAAGAAACAGTGACGAAGAAGTAAAGATAAGAAGAGAGCTTTCAGATGTTTAGTAGTGTAGGGAAGGGAAGGGAAAGGAAGGGAAAGAGTAACATGACATAGAAGCTCAGTGGATTGTAAAACTTTTCCTGGAGCACTGCTTCTACCTCTGTGCCTTAATATTTCACCTAAACAACATTAAGCACCTGTCGTGTCAAAGGTTCTATGCTAAGTGTCAGAGGATATAAAATTGATTTGAATGTGCTTTCTAAATTGTGAAGTGCTTGTGCAATGTTAAGGTATTTTTGCAAGGGTCTCGTTTTTTTCCAGAGGTTCTCTTCAAAGAGAATGGGGAAAAGCTGAGAGGGGGTTGTCAAGGGTAATATATACTTGTTGAAGACTTCATGACACAAATTTATCTCTAACCTACCCACTGGCTTGTGATCTAATTCTTAAGTTTCTAAGCATCTTATAGTACAACCCAGTATTTCATACTATATTCATTTATATGTATGACCTGGGGAGAACACCAATACATATACATAAATAAACCATATAAATAACCAGACTTGCAAGAGCTACATACATTTCTCTGCTACAGAATGCTCACTCTTTGTGCTTTCAATTTTCATTCTCTTATGGATCTCCTCAATAAAAGAATTCTTGTTAGGACTAGTTCACTCAGCATTTGCCTTCTTGTTATCATAGCCCAGCTGTCCTGCCTCACTAATTGTTCTTGGAATTGCTTACCAATTATTTGGGTTTTATGTGATAGAACCAGGCTTTCCCCTTCTTTCCCTCTCTTGCTCAAGGGATTAGTTTTCCCAAAAGAACAATAGGTTCTTAGGAACTGATTGGCTCCTTCCTCCCTTGATGCAACTCCGTGGTCATCTAAATGCATAAAGATTCTCACTTATGGAGTTATAGAGTTTCTTCAATTTGGTGGATATTAAAGATCATCCTTCTAAAGAAAGATGCTTTTCAGGAGTCATACATCCTGCTCAGCTGAAGGGATGACTTTCCAAAAGGAGAAAAAGAGGTCCATGTCTTTAGAAGCTATGTTACTGTCATTATTGCATATCTTTGTGCTGTCAACCTCTTTTTAACTGTTCAGTGACTTTTGGGTGTCATATTTCACCCCAAAATTGAACTTAAACAGGAAAAATCACTTTCCACTTGACTTAGCTATTGTTATCAGATTGGCCTTTAGGAACAAAAGGAAGGCTGTATTCTTCTGATCTCATTAGTGATGCTATATTGACTTTATTTGAATAGTGGGCAACAGGATTGCATAGAAAAGTGGGACACATAAACACAAGAGAAAACAAAACAGGTGCTAGCCATAGCATGAATGGGAGAATGTGTATATTCTCATATTCATATGTATATGCTCAGCATCCATTTCCTCTTGCTGGCCAGGATCTTGAGTCCAAGAATCTCAAGATGGCTGACTCCTGCAAGAACACCAGTGCTGCTTTCAGCTTAGCTCCCAAAACCATCATCTGGAGAATCAACTCTTGTGGAGATGTAACCTAGCAACTGCCTTTTTGGTCTCTGCAGCTCCTGCATCTTTAGCCACAGGTACTGAAAGCTTGGAAAAGACGGTTCTTGACACTAGAGTTTTGTCAAGTAGTTTGACTTGCATATGGTTTTATCAGTGGAAATAGCATTAAAGAAGTATTGCTATCTACTTTGCTATGGCATTCTAAGAACCATGGAACCTTTTCATTTGACTTGTAGCTGAAATCTTTCATATGTATTGCCTCTTTCTATTATAATGTGAACTCCTTGAGAGCAAGGATAGTCTTGCTTTTCTATTTGCATCACCAATACTTAGCACAAAGATAATAAAATGCTTTTTCATTATTTGAGTGATGAGTTAATTTAGTTCAGGAAGTGCTAAACTTCTTCAGCACTTCTTACCTTAATTGGGGCCTGAGCTTAACTGACCTTTAACTGATCCTTCCTTCCTTCCTTCCTGCCTTCCTTCCTTCCTTCCTTCCTTCCTGCCTTCCTGCCTTCCTTCCTTCTTTCCTTTCCTTCCTTTCCTTCCCTTTCTTCCCTTCCTTTCCTTCCTTTCCTTCTTTCCTTCTCTCCTTCCTTCTCTTCCTCTCTTCCTTTCTCCCTCTCTCCAGCAGGTCCTTATCAGAAGCTTTGTAAATTCCCCTTTTATTTCCTACTCTTGGGTGTTCTTTATTTTTGTACTGCGGACCTGCAGTCATGAATCTTTGGTCAATCTTAAAATGATCTACAACATCCAAGAATTGAAAAAGACCTCAGAGACTACTCACTTTAACTAGTACCAGACCAAAGATTCTTCTTGCAACAAATGGTCATCCAGCTTCTGCTTGAAAACATCCAGTAAGCAGGATCCCACTATCTCTTGGAAAAGCCCATTTCATCAGGAGACAGGGACAAGCATGGGTGCTGGACCTTTGATTTCACTGGAACAAGGAACTATGAGATAATGAACTTCCTTTACCTATGGAGATTAATATCTTCCCTACAAGTTACAATTTTAGAGAGTTATCTAGGACACCAAGAGGTTAAGTGACTTGTCCAGATCACACAGCTGATACTGTGTCTGAGGCAAGACTTTTTCTTTACATAAATCCCAAATTTTCATTTATTTATTTTATTTTCATCCTTTGTTCCTATTTCTGCCCTTGGGGGATAAACAGAGAAAATATAATTCCCCTTGCACCAAACAACTCTTCAAATATTTGAATATGGTTATCTTTTCTAAATTAAATCTTAAATCTTTTCTAAACTAAGCTTCCTAAATTCCTTTATTTTATCCTCATAGAGGAAATATTTCCCTCCTTTCTCTCTTCATCTTGGTCATCCATTTCTGGACAAGCGCTAACCTGTCTATGCTTTTCTTAAAACATGGCATCCAGTCAGCCCTGAACATAGTACTCTAGATGTGGCCTGATCTGGGCAGATTATTTATTCTATTTAAAGTACTGAAGTACTTCTTATGTTAGTGATGATGGTTGCCCACTAGGGAAAACAGTTTATCCCTGGCAGATCCTTGACATTTTTATTAAGCTCCTGGATCAAGATAAGTAAGAATTTCTTGAAAAAAAACAAAAAAAAAACAAAAAACAAACAGCAAAACAATCCCATAAAAACAAGCTTCAGCAAATTACCAGTCACTTGAAAAAGAATGAGAGGAATGGAAGTTTTGTTCTATTGACTAAGCTTCTAAAGTGGTATCTGATTCTTGCTGAGTCCTCCTGGGAAATATTTGTAATGAATCAGGCCCTTCCTTTTCATACTGTTCTTTAGCAACAAGGGGTACATAGTAATAGCTCATTGTTCTTCTAAGCAAGATGTCATGGATGACTTCTTTACTGTCTACCGAAAGAAGAATGTTAGAGAAGTGGCCCAGAGAGGGCAAAATGTCCCCTGCCTTTATTTTTAGATGCATGTGAGCATCATGAATAATCTTCTTCAACAGGGAAAACTTGAATCTTCTGTGGAGAGAGGATGAAAAATCACTTTCCACTTGACTTAGCTATTGTTATCAGATTGGCCTTTAGGAACAAAAGGAAGGGGAGCCTCTTAGCATAGGAAGGTAACCTGGATTTTATTGGTACTACAGCATGGTAGAAGGGAAAGATCACTGAACCTAGAATCAGAAAATCTTGAGTTTTAATTAAGAAATAGTTAATTGGCAAGTATTTGTGAAGCCTCTGTGATGTGCCAGACACTATGTTAGGAGCTGGGACTACAATTACAAAGAATGAAATTCATCTTTACAATTAACAAGACAATCAGTACATATAAAAATATCTACAGCATAAATTGAAAGTTAATATATATGTAAAATATGTGTGTATATATGTGTATGTATACACACACACACACACATACAGAATACTATGGGAGGGAAGGCACACTAGCTTTTGGAAGAATCAGGAAAGGCTTCATGTGGAAGATGATATCTGAATGGTATCTAAAGGGAGAGAGGGACTCTAAAGTGGAGGTTAAGGAAGGATTCATTCCAGAAATGGGAACTGCTCAGTGGAAAGGCATGGAAATTGGAGACGGAAGGTTGTTAATGAGGAACAGAATGAATGCCAAATTGCCTAGATTACAGAGTACAGTCCAGTCTGGCTGAAGAAGTAAGTTAAGGTCAAGTCAGGAAGGGTTTTAAAAGTTACAGAAGAATTTATATTTTCTTCTAGTGTCAAGAGGAAAAATAATTACATGGTTAGGACTGAACTCAAGGAAAATTACTTTGGCAGCAAGTGTAGAATGGACTAAAATTGTCAGAAACTTGAGGTCAAGAGATTAATTAATTAGGAGGTCTATTTTAGAAGACCATTTATGTTGGTGAGAAGCAATAAGGACCTGGATTAAGGCAATCGTTGTGTAGAGAGTGTGTGTAGAGAGATGGGGTTTTGTTGTAAAGATAGAAATGACATCATTTGGCAAATGATTAAATCCATGGAGTGAAAGAGAAAGAAGAGTTGAGGATAATGTTGAGGTTATGAATCTGAATGATACTTCCAATTGAAATGGGGGAATTTGGAATAGAAAAGGTTTTAAGAAAAGGTGAGTTCAGTTTTAAAGTTAGGATCTCAGCTTTGCTACTGGATATAAAAACTTCTTTAAGGGGAAAACTGCAATAAAAACAAGCTTTAGCAAATTATCAGACACTTGGCTTGTGTCAAATCAGGCAAACCATCTCAATTTTTTGTGCATCAGTTTTCTAATCTGAAAAATGAGGGAACTGACTTGATAATCCTTATGAAATGCTTGTTGATTGTATGGTTGATTTAAGGAATCTTATAAATCTAAGTTCTATGATTCTGTACTACTTTCTATCCCTGAGTCCTTCTCCAGTGCATCCTCTGGATATTAAGGTCATCTTAGATTCTAGGAAGTTGTGTTTATATAGCATATGTTCTTGGCAGGACATGCCAAGCTGGAAAATCTTCAAGCATGGGACTAGTGATGGGACACATATATTTTCAGAGACCCTGCTTTTAGCTAAGTATGGACCCATTAATAGACCAGTTGGAGGACTAGCCTAATAAATTGCAGAGATGCTTATTGCCAGATGGCTGCCACCTGGTCATGAATTTTTTCTGTCCACAACAACTCATATGGCATAGTGGAATGAATGCTAGATATGGAATCAGGAGACTTGGGCTGGAATCCAGGCTCCAACACTTCTTAGCTGTGTAACTTTTGGTAAATCACTAAGCTTTTTTTAGACTCAGTTCCCTCATCTATAAAATGGATCCTCATATTACCTTTTTTCCAGAATTATGCCTTAAAATGTGATATGAATATAAATTGTTATGAAACTATTTACCAAGGTATGGAAGGGTATGGAAGACTACTTGTGACTCTTGCAACAATGAAATATTAGAGACAGAATGGCGTTGCAGAATGGAGGTTGGATTTGGGATCGGAAAACTAGGTTAACTTGCAGTATCTCTGCCTCTTAATAGTTATGTGGAGGCTAGGAAACCACTTGCTGGGGATATTGTAGAGCTGATTCTTGTTTTTTTAAAAAAAAAATATATATATATATATGTATGTATATATGTATGTATGTATTTGATTATATTTGATTTCCATATTAATTAATGTCCTGTTTTGAGGATAGGGATTACTTTTTGTTTTTTTGGTCTCCCCAGTGCTTGGCATAATATGTGACAATATAGAAAGCATTTAATGCATGATTGTTGACTGATGTAATCTCTGCTAAAGCTCATCTTTTTTTCTTTTTTTGATTTAGTGATCCTATTGCTGGGCAGATAATCCTTATTTTCTCTCAAATGCTAGTTCCAGACACCATACTAATCTAATAGAAAAGCAACAGTTCCTGTCAGTACTGACTTGTGAGAAAACTGTCAAGTTTTCCTTAGGTGATCCTGACCTTTGCTTCTAACACCATTCTGCTGAATCCCAGCTCTAGCCACACTGTAGCTCTGGGGGATGGTGACTGTCAGCAGATAGAATGACCTGGCTTATCACAGTGACTGATGGGCTGATATTTGGGGAGCTAACAGTTTTAGAAGAAATGTCTCCAAAAAAAACCCAAGTTTTGTCAATAGCAGTTGTAAACTTAACTGTTACTTTGGATTATCTCCAGTGCTTGCCCAGTGCATTGTACAGGATAGATACTTAAAAAAAATTTTTTTTTTTTAATGAATAGACCTGGCTTCCCACTTAAGTTTCAGCTGTCATGCTAGCCTCTTCCCATCTCCCAAAAGGCACTAATTTCTTAATAGCAGTATCTTCTTATTTAAAAGATAGTGATAGTGTGATACCCAATGACCCAGTCTTCCAATTCATCTTTATTTCTCATGTGCCTTACAGAAAATCTGGATCAATTTCTGGCATATGATTCTATGATACTGGACTTTGAATATACCCAGCTCTAAATCATTGGTTATGTGATTTCCTCCCTGCCTTGGCCCATGGTGATGCTTCTATTTGCATTATCTGACATTGCCTCTTCAAGAATGAAGGTAACTTGAGTTCTCATCGACAGGGTTGAAGCACTGGCAGGACCACCTAAACTAAAAAGCCTTTTTGGATTCAGGCCTGGTTATAGATTGTGTTTGTCAGGTGACAATTTTGGACAAAGGAATTCAGCAAGACAATTTTATTAGGCTCAAATGGAGTGTGGTCTGTCTGTGTTGGTAGGAAAACAACTAATACTTATTTTAAAGTTTTAAATCTACTTCCTAAGATATCTTTCTGTTCCACTGCAGTAATCTGAATCCCATTCATTTTTCATCTCAACCCCAATTTTTACTTCTTCCATAAAATTTTACTCAAAAAATGCATCCCACTCATAAATATGGAGTGGGATATGAAGGAAGATCCAGACAAAGAATGAGCATTCAGTCAGAAATGAATACCAAATCACAAAAACCCAGCAAGAAGAAGGTATATAGGAGGAAAGAATAGTTAATAGTAATAACTGTATAAATAAAGTAATAGATGACCTGCTTATTAAATTTTTAGATGACTCAAAACTAGGAAAGATAAGTAATACATTGGGTGATCTCATCTAAAAAGGTCTTTTGGCTAAATATATTAAGATGAAATTTAATGTATGGATAAGTTATCTAAGTCTTATATTAGAGTTAAAAATCAGATTCACAAATACAACATGGAAAAGATATGCCTGGATAATTCTTTCGAAAACTATCTGGACCTTTAAGGAGAGTATAAACTCAATATAACTAAAAATGTGATATTTCTATTTTTTATTATCTGTACTCCTTTATCAGTGTGTGATAGTACCATTGTTTCTCATCTCAATATTTTCTAATTAGAATTTTTCTAAAATCAGTTGAAATAAAATAAATTTTAGTTCTGTTTATTTTTTTAAAAATGCATATGTTTTTTGAATGTGTGTGTGTGTATGTAAAAACATTCAATTGCTTTTTCAAATAGGAGAGTTCAGTACTTTTACATTTAAGGTTTTAATTGTTCAATTTATTTTTTTATGGTACTATAATTTGGTAATATTATTAACAAAAAATAATTGATTCTTTTTCAACAATATTAATACAATGTGATATAATTGAAAATAATTTGTGATTTAGATTTAAATATCTGGACTTCAAATTATAGTCTTGCTAGAATTTGAACAAATCTTGATTGAACAAATCAATTAATTTCTCTGATCCTTGGTTTCCTTATCTGTAAAATAAAAGGTTTGATTTAGTCAAGTTCTAAAGTTCTATGCTACTGTAAGTTCTGGATGATGATGAGAACAAAATAAATCAAACCAAAAACAAACAAACAAAACCTAATGTGATTTTTAAGCTATGTTAATTGAAGTGGAGGTAGTTTTCATTTTATGTAAATTTGCATTATACAAATTTGACATTATATGAAACATTCTAAAAGAAATCTGCATTCCATTCCCCACCCTCCACCCCAAAAAAAGCCCAAAACACCTGTCCAAACAGTACTCAGTAGTACTGATGAGGTTTAGATTCAGGGAACCAAAATGAAATTAGGGTTTCTGGTGGTCAGGGAGTTAAATGATAAGGTCTAGTGGCAGGCTTGGGGTTCAGGGAACCAAATGGAGAAGTCTGGCTCCCCTGCAACCCCTTGGGATTTGGCGCAAGGGTAGGGAGTTTTGGGGACTTCTTTCTGGTGGCGCAGAAGTTCTCTGTAAAGGAATTTACAGACCTGAAATCCTAGATTGATAAAAGAGTTTTATTATAGGAATTGGAAGTAAGGTTAGAAATTCTGACAGAGAGGCATAAAGTCTGGTTAGGGAAAGAGGTGAGAATAAGGAGAGGATAACACTGGAAAAGATTATTATTCCAGCAGGAAGATCTATGGAAAATGAAGTTTTGCACTGAGAATGAAGTTTTCGGTGGGCAGAAAGACCTGGTAGTAAAGGGAGATGCCAAGGTCCATCTGCAAAGACCTTAGTTGATAGAAGTTCATTATATTGGTTGTCTTGGTGGGAGTTGGGAGATCAGAACCAGTGGGGGCTGGGCTACCCAAGTAAGTCAGAATGGGGACTGGGATAACCAGAGCAGATCAGAACCAGTTGGGGCTGGGAGAGCCCAAGTTGGCTCAGATCCAGTGGGGGCTGGGACAATACCTCCCTTCCCTTCCCCCCATCTTCTATTGGAATTCAAAGGGTGCTTTTGACCAGGATTTGTGAATCAAAGGCCCTGGCTTCTAGGAAAGACAACTTTTTCTGGAGAGCATATGCCTCAGCCAGGAGGGGCTGAGAATCTGAAAGGAATCACGGATCAATAGGAAATACAGTTTCTTAAAAGAACCACAACCTGCTTCAGTACTTCCCTCCCTCTCTGTGTCTCCACTTCTGCTCCATGGCTTGGTACTCTATAGACTCCTCTGCCCCCTAAAAAATAATCTTAGAAAAAACTATCGCTCAAGTGAAAGCAGAAGAAGGGTAAGTAGAGAGTCTCTCACCACTCCCTGGTTCATAGAGGATTGTATTGAGACCTTGAAACCTTTGTTCCATTCTACTCACCTGCTCACATGTCCAATTCCTCACTGTATCTGTGATCTCAATCTTATTCCTAGATATCTGTCTTCTGTCTACCAGTGTTTGAGTTCTCACGTATGTGTCCCCAATACCCAAGCACACTCCTTTTCTCTCTTGGTTCTCTGTTCCTGATCCCCAAGTATCCATAATCTGTGGGCCTGCTCCCTCTCTCCATGATTGCATAGCCTCCTTCCTGCCACTCTTTTCTCCCTTCCCCATCGGCAAATTCATATCACATAAAAATCATTCTGTGTAGAAGTCTGGGAATGTCCCGCTTATGTAAAGTGAAAACCTTGACCACATTTTAGGTAGGTGTTGATGAACTGGAGAATGTGTGGAAGTGGACCTGGATGGCATAAAGGCCTTGAGATCAAGCCATAGACAATCATTTGAAGGACTTAAGGGTGTTTAGCTTGGAAAAAAGCAGATCTGTGTGAATAGCCACCTTCAAGTATCTGAAAGATAGATGAAAAATGGAAGAGAATTGACCCCAGAGGGCAGATCCAGGAGCAATATAGATGGAAGCTGCAAAGAGGCAGATTTCAATTCACTCTAAATAAAAACTCTCTAACATTGTTAGCTATGTAAAAGTGGAGAGGTCTGCCTCTGAGAGCAGTGGTGCTTTTTCTGGAGCTTTTCCATCAGATTCTGGGTGGCCACAGGGATGTCTGGGAATGTTGTAGAAGAGATCCTCAGGCAGGTCTACTATGAGCTTAGAATGGTCTTTAAAGCCCCTGCTAAATTGAGACTGTTATTTTGGAAGGATTAAGAGGTTTTGAATATGAATGATTGAGGGGATTAAGGTTGTATCCTTAAGAGAAATCAGAGTCAGAGGAGAGGTAAGTTTAGGGGGAAAGTTGATTATTTAAATTTTGGATATGTTGAATTTCAGGTACTCTTAGGGGATGTAGGTAGATATACTGGGCTGGAGTTTAGGAATAAGACTGAGATCACAGATACAGGTTTTTGGGTAATCTGTGTATAATAATTGAATCAGATATTCTGAGCTGGAAAGTAAAAAGAGGAAAGGTGATAAGGTTTAGGATTGCATTTTAGGAGGACATTCAGACCATGGAATTTTGATGAAGAATCAGCAAAAGAGATTGAGGAATAGTCAGGTAGATAGGAGAACCAAGAGAACACAGTGTCTTAAAAGCTAATATTAACCAAGTATCCAGAATAAGGGAAGTGAGTATTTAGTAGTATGGAAAAACTGATTGCCGCAGTCATAATGTTGTTGTTCAGTCATATTATTTATGTCTGATTCTTCATGATCCAATTTGGGGTTTTCTTGACAAAGATACTACAGTGGTTTGCCATTTCCTCCTCTAGCTCATTTTATAGATGAGGAAATTGAGGCAATGGGATTAAGTGATTTGCCCAGGGTCACAGAACTAGAAAGTATCGGAGACTGGATTTGAACACAGGTCTTCTGGGCCACCTAGCTGCCTCCCATAAAGAATGAGGACTGAGAAAAGGATCATAGATTTCACAGTTAATATTCTTAGTAGCTTTTGAGAAAAATATCTTAGTAGAAGAATAAGATTGGAAGGCTAACTGCAATGAATGCAACAGGAGTGAATAGGTAATAAGAAAGGGAAGATGTTAAGAAGAGAGATAGAGGACAATAGCTCACTGGGATGGTGGGGTTTAGGAAAGGTTTTTTTTTCCCTGTTCAAATGTCCTTTCTGTATAGTTTATATTTCTTCCTAGATCTTATGCTTTCTAGTTTTCTTTTCCATACTCAAGGCTGAGTGTGCTTCTTTCTACTTCCACAGGACTCCTCTCCCCATTCTTCCCTGATTCTTTTGTAGTTTTTCCCTCTTGGGTTCTTCTCCATGAAGCAAAGTGAGGAGTAATAACCCTCTAGTCTCCAAAGTGCTATTTATCTCAAATTCAGAAAATAGGACTTTATTGAATTGTATTTCCCTACTGATATATCAAGATTGGTAGGAGCAGATTAATGCTTTTAGAGAAAAGACAAAACATTGAATAGGAAGAATGGGAAAGTAAAAGATTTCAAGGGAGCTTGAGTTTCCAACCCAAGGTGAACTCAGTATTCCATCTGGGAAGTGGGAGATCTTCAAGTAACTTATATTCTAAAAGCTGTATTCCCCCTATATTCTAAAGGAGGAAGCAAACATAAAAACTGGGTTCTTAAAAAATGTATACAGAGTAAATGGAAGGTAATCTTAGAAGGGAAGGCATAAAAAACTGGATAGACCAGGAAAGGCCTCCTGAAGAAGAAGGTGGGATTGGAACTAAGAGTAATAATGAGGAGGAAAAAAATTGGAGATCTGGGGGACAGATGTGTTAAGACACAGAGAAGAGAAAAGGGTTTCCAGGGGATGCAAACAGCAAGGACATTTATGTGTCGGGATTATTGTGTGCATAGGTAAGAAGACTAGAAAAGTAGGAAGAGGCCAGGTTCTTCTGCCCCTTAGAATTCTTTGCTTTCTTTACAACATAAATTGATTACCACTTTTTTTTAGTAAGTTTTTCTGGCTCAGTTGCTAGTGTCTTCCTCACCAAAACTACTGTCCATTTACTCTATAAATATCTTATAAGTACAATATATATATATTTGTCTCTCCCATAAAATATAAGTTCCTTGAGAGCAGGGACTGTTTTTCTTTTATTTTGTGTCCCAGTGTTTTGAACAGTGCCTGGCCTAATAGGTTCGTCGGTTGATTGATGTTTTTAGTAAAGTGGTTAGGGGACAGAAACCCAATTTCAAGGATTGAGAGAATCTAATAGGAGCATTGGATGGGTTTTTCAAAAAAGATTGATATGAAGTACAGGAGAGAAAAGGGATGGTAGTTGGATATACCATTAATGGTCTATGGAAAGGTCTTAAAATTTTTTTTTTAAGTATTTGATAAATTAGGAGAGTGAAGGATAGTTTACCTGTCAGAGCTTTTTTTTTTTTTTTTTTTTTTTTTTTTTTAAATAATAATAGCTTTTAACTTTTTAAAATACATGCAAAGATAGTTTTCAACATCCACCCTTGCAAACCTTGTATTCTAAATTTTTCACCCTTCCTCCAATATAGGTTACACATGTTCAATTCTTCTAAACATATTTCCACGTATATCATGTTATGTAAGAAAAAATCAGATCAAATGGGAAAAAAATGAGAAAGAAAAAAACTCAAGCAAATAAGCAACAACAACAAAGGTAAAGATACTATGCTTTTTTCCACATTCAGTCTCCACAGTTCTCTCTCTGGATGTAGATGATTCTTTCTATCATAAGTTTGTTGGAATTGCTTTGAATCACTTCATTGTTTAAAAGAGCCAAGTTCATCATAGTTGATCATCACATAATCCTCTTGTTGCTATGGACAATGTTCTCTTGGTTCCACTCAGTTCACTTAGCATCAGTTCATATAAGTCTATCTAGGCTTTTCTGAAATCAGCCTGTGCATCATTTTGCATAGAACAATAATATTCTATTACATCCATAAACTGTAACTTATTCAGCTGTTCTCCAACTGATGGGCATTTACTCAATTTCTAGTTCCTTCCTATTACAAAAAGAACTGCTACAAACATTTTTATACATCTGGGTTCTTTTCCCCTTTTTATGTAGCTTTTATGGCTAAAGAACTAGTAAACATTATGAAATGCAAAATAGATAAATTTGAGTACATTTAATAAAAAAAAATTGCACAAACAAAATCAATGCAGCCAAGATTAGAAAGGAAGCAGAAATCTGGGAGGAAATTTTTTTTTTTTATGACAGGTGTTTCTAATGAAGGCCTCATTTCTAAAATATACCGAGAACTAAGTCAAATTTATAAGAATACAATTAATTCCCCAAATGGTAAATACTCAAAGGATATGAAGAGGCAATTTTTAGATGAAGAAATTAAAGCCATTTATAGTCATAAGAAAATGTATTCTAAATCATTATTGATTAGAGAAATGCAAATTAAAACAACTCTGAGGTACCACCACACACTTATCAGATTTTTAGTCTGACAGGAAAAGATCATGGTGCATATTGGAGAAGATGTGTCAAAACTGGAACACTAATTCATTGTTGGTAGAATTGTGAACTTATCCAGCCATTTTGGAGAGCCATTTGGAACTATATCCAAAGGACTTTAAAACTGCATATTCTTTGATCCAGCAGTGTCACTATTAGGTCAATATCCCAAAGAGATCAAAAGATAGGGGAAAGGACCCACATATGCAAGAACTTTGGAGTAGTTCTATTTGTTGTGGCAAGGAATTGGAAATTGATGGAAGCCCAACACCTGGGAAATGATTGAATAAATTATGGTATGGGAATATTAATGGAAAATTATTGTTCTATAAGAAATGATGAGCAAGATAATTTCAGAAAAGCCTGGAAAGACCTATATGAATTGATGCTGAATGAAATGAGCAGAACCACGAGAATATTGTACACAGTAACAGCAAGATTGTGATGATCAACTATGATAGATTTAGTTTTCTCAGCAATGCTGTGATCCAAGACAATTCTAATAAACTTGGGATGGAAAATGCTATCCACATTCAGAGAGAGAACTATGGAGACTGAATGTGGAAAGAAGCATAGTGTTTCTTTCTCTTCCCCCCCCCCCCCTTTTTTTTTTTTAAGTTAAAAGCCTTTAATTACACAATTGCAGAAGCGGGTATCCTATAGAATAGGAATCCTTGGATTCAGTAGTTGTCCTTTTTTATATCTGAAACTCAGGGTTCTCCCTTCATGCTGTATTGGCTGAGTACCAGAGATCACAACCTATCAGGAGTATGTTATCCTCCCATGTGAATGTGAGTCTCCACCCATATATCATTATTTCTCCCTCGATGTTCACTTTATTTGGACATAGTTCAGGCCTTTCCCTTATTCCTTATTGGCTGGGTACTGTCCTATCTGAGGAATCCAATTCACCCATCTGAATCTAAGTCTCCTCCTCTAATCACATTATTACATCCAGTCTCCCTCCCTCCTCCCCCCCCCCCCCCCCCAGTGGTTCTCTACTCTCATAACAACAGTGTTTCTTATTCTAAATTTCTAACCTTGATTACTTTGTCTTTTTTAATTTTTATTTCTGAATCCCCCATCCCTGATTATATTTTCCTTTTTAAATTTTTGTTTCCTAGTTCTCCTAGCCTCCATTTTTTAGGTTTTAATTTTCTAGTTTCATTTTTCTGTATTCCTTTAATTTAATTTTTAATAATTGTGGAAACTAAACCCCATTCAATTCTCACATCCTCCCCTTTTTTATTCATAATTTGGTTTCCACATCTTTTTCTAGTCCCTTAAATTTGGCTAATACTTTTTTCTTCCCTCTTTATATGTCTTCATGTTTTTACCTTCCTCAGATTAGTCTCTTAACCTCTGCACAAATCTCACACAGGACCCACCAGAATAGGAATGTTTCAAATCCAGAGGCCACTTGATTTCTAACTTTGAATCCATCAGATATTCCTATTGGCTTACTTTTCCTAAACCAGTCTTAATTTCTTCTTTGAATGCCAGGGTAAAAAGAATACCCAATTGTACCAGTGTATAGGTGTCTTCCCAGTTTCCAAGCAAAGTAGGCCTGAAAATGCTGCCTTCAAAATACCATCCGGGTTTTCTTGGGGTATGTCCCTCTTTGAGAAATTTGTAGAGCTTTCCTCAGATACATTCCAGACTCATACGTACTGATAAGGTCCCTAAGCTTTGGAATCTTTCACCCTGCCAGGAGAAGCTGAGTGATTTCCAGAGCTGGGACAAGTGGCTGGTATATTCCCTCACAGAATGGAATAGGTAAAGCAAAGCTCTGTAATTCTCCCCAGGAGTATTATTTTGGAATAAGAGAACCAGAACTATATTATCTTTACCTTTTTAAAAAAAGTATTTGCTTTTTCTTTCTTGGGATTATTCCCTTCTTTTCTGATTTTTCTTTCACAACATGACTAACATGGAAATATGTTTAAAATGATGGTATATGTGTAACCTATATCAGATTGCTTGGGGAAGAAGGAGGTAGGGAAGGGAGAGAGAAAAAGAAATTTGGAACTCAAAATCTTATGGCTATCTTTACATGTAGTTGGAAAAATAAAATATTAAATATAAAATAAAAATTTCAAAAAAGCATTTGATAGACTTAAGCATGTTTAAATTATATGAGAAAGAACCTTGGAAAGATTAAATTCAAGATGCTTTTTCCAAACATATCATTTTTGGAATGTGACTTGAAACTTGCTTGTTCAGATACCATCTTAGCCTTCTGTACTTTTAAAGCTTCCTTATTCTGCAAATGGGGAAACTGAATCCCAGTGAAGTTAATGATTTGCCTGAGATCACACCAAGTATCAAATGCAAAATTTTATACTTTCCGTAATTATTTTAGTTTTTTTTATTAAAGCTTTTTATTTTTTCAATACATATGCATGGAAAATTCTTTAACATTAGCACTTGCAAAACCTTGTGTTCCAGTTTTCTCTCCCTTCCCCCATGCCCTCCCCTAGATGGCAAGTAGTCCAGTGTATGTTAAGCATGGTAGAAATATATGTTAAATCCAATATATGCATACTATTTATACAATTATTGTGCTGCACAAGAAAAACCAAATCAAACCAGTTAAAAAAAAAGATGCAGAATAAAATGCAAGTAAACAACAGCAAAAAGAATAAAAATACTATGTTGTGAACCACATTCAGTTCCCACAGTCCTCTCTCTGGGTGTAGATGGCTCTGTTTATCACTGGACAATTGGAACTGGTTTGAATCATCTCATTGTTGAAGAGAGTCAGGTCCATCAGAATTGATCATTGTATAGTCTTCTTGGTGCCTTGTATAATGATCTCCTGGTTCTGCTCATTTCACTCAGCATCAGTTCATGTAGGTCTCTCCAGGCCTCTTTGAAATCATCCTGTTGGTCATTTCTTACAGAACAATAATATTCCATAATATTCATATACCATAACTTTTTTAGCCATTCTCCAATTGATGGGCGTCCACTCAGTTTCCAGTTCCTTGCCACTACAAAAAGGGCTGCCACAAACATTTTTGTACATGGGGGTCCCTTTCTCTCCTTTAAGATTTCTCTGGGACATAAGCCCCAGTAGAAACACTATTAGATAAAAGGATGTGCACAGTTTGATAACTTTCTGAGCATAGTTCCAAACTTCTCTCCGGAATAGCTGAATCCATTCACAGCTCCGCCAACAAATCAGTGCCTCAGTTTTCCCACATCCCCTCCAACATTTGTCTTTTCCTGTCATCTTAGCCAATCTAACAGGTGTGTAGTGGTATCTCAGAGTTGTCTTAATTTGCATTTCTCTGATCAATAGTGATTTGGAGCTAGGTGCCTCATTTTAGTAAGGCAATTAATAAAAGGGAGAGTCTAGGAGTCTCTAAGAGACTAGGCTGGTGAAAGGCCTTGAGAATATTATATATATATATATAACATATTCTCAAGGCCTTTCACCATATATATATAGATAGATATAGATATCTATATATATCTATCTATCTATATATATATATCTATCAGTTAATGAAATTGGAACTATTTAGCATGGGGAGAGAAAATCGTAGGGAGGGACACAGTAGTTTTTTTGTGCACAGGGAATTGGGCTTGTTCTGCTCTGCTGCAGAAGGCAGGACTACAATAAGGGGTGAAAACTATTGAGAAATTTATATAGATACCCTATAAGGTTCTTGTTCTGATAGAGAATTACCTGATAATACTTCTGGGCTTCTCTGTTCCATGGGGCTAACTTTCAGCTGGCAACATTCCGGCATATGCAGCAGAAGGGGATGTGGGGGATAGTACAGTGGCCCCTCCATTCCACATGTTCCCTTCCTTCAATGGATTATAGAGTTTTGTGAACTGTCAGAAACCAGTTTGAATTGGTTCAGTCCAGCCCCCACTATGGCTTATGGTATACACACCATTATTATTGTTAAGTGACTGATCCCCATCCATTTGCTTGCTGTGGTGCAGTTTTTAATCTTTACTTCTTTGTTTGGTACCTTGGGTCATACTTAAAATTGAGATTCTTGGTTTTCCTTGCCTTTTTTTTTTTTTTTAATCAACTTAGAGAATATTTTCTAATCATATTAACCCACTGGAAAATGGAGCATTGGTCTGTGTCAATCTCTGGTTGGTGCCAAATCAGCTCTTTGCCTAAGGGCTCTATGTAGGTGGCTCTGGGCCTTTGAACTGATTGAATAACCTTCTGCATGTCTGATTCCTTTTCCCTTTCAAACTTTTTCCCTATAAGTAACCATGGGGCTGCAGGGTCCACAGGAACTACATCTATATACTACTGGATATTGTCTTCTTTTCAACTCTTTGTGAGTAATAATAGAGCCTTGTTCACCAATGTTCTCATGTGATATTATCCTTCCCTTGAACTACTGCCTTACAAAATTGATGGCAACCCAAAAATTAGAAGCAGTCACAATGTTCAGAATTCTCAATTGAGAAGATTCTTAACATTTAGGCAAAGGTTTGGCTTTCTGTATCAACTTAAATTTATGATTATCTCTAGCTAATCTTAGCCTCTTTATGGATGAAGCAAAATTCAGGTTACAGGAAAGCAGTTGAGTAAATAAGTGAGCAGTATCTATTAATAGATAAGACACTTACTGGGGTAAAGTGGGGAAAAAGCAAACCTTTCTTTGAAAATTCCCCCAGTACTGGAAGAAGTAGCTCCAACTGGTTGCTTTAGCATAAGTCTTCTTGCTGTAAGAAAGCTGTAGGGTCAGTGGTTGGACTCCTTGATCTCTCTCCTCTTGGCTGTACCTCAGCTGTATTTTTTCTTCTCCTTTTGTCTGTTGCCCAAATACTTTTGATTGTTTCAAGGTCATTTCTTGAGATTCACTTACTCCCCCCAAATCCCTAGCCTCTTTTCCATGTCCTTCAGGGAAATTTAAAACTCTTATTGTAGCAGAAAAAAACTCTATCAATATTTCAATAACTTTTGTTCTTGAGTTGGGAAGAAATATACTGCCAAAGATTTTTCAGGACTTAAGCCATCCTCAAAAGGCAACAAGACTTGCTGGAATTGCTGTTAAAAATGTTTCAACAAAATATGTTTAAGCTAGATTTTGTTCTTTTGCTTCTTTATTTTTGGAAACTATGCTTATTTTTTGAAAATATAATTTTATTTATATCATTAAGTATTTCCCAATTACATTAAAATTTTTTTAACATTTAATTTTAAGAAAAATTAAATTTCAAATTCTCTCCTTTTTCTTGCCCCTCCCACATTCCTTGAGATGGTTAGCAATATGATATCAATTTTAGATGTGAAGTTATACAAAACTTTTTTCCATATTATGAGCTAGATAAGAAGGGAGTGAGGAAGTTAGGAGAATTTCTGGAATAGGAAATCTCTGGCCAAAGGTACCAAGTCGGGAGTGCATGGAGCAAAACACTTTCCAATTTGGCTTGAATTCCCGAGAATACAAGATGGGGAATAGAGAGATAAGATTGAATAGAGATTGGAGCTGAATCTTGAATACCAGGCTTGAATTTTCTTTGGTGGGTAATTTTTCTCTGTACTAAAGAATTCAAGAATATGTGTCTAGTAGTACAGGTCACATAGCACAATTTTATAGCTTTTCAGTTCTAACATCCTATGGATCTCTTCCTTCTTTAGCATTCTATGTTTCCATGATTTTATAGCTCCAATTGATGTTTCTGACTACATTGTTATTACTTTTTTTAGTAAAAATAACCTTCTGGAGATCCTTTACTTAGTTGGAAATATGACCCATTTCCTGCTTCCAGAGAGCAGGAAGCTAATTGATACTGGGTTGTTTGAGCCCATGTTGTCAGAAAGAATATAGGATGAAACACTTCATATATTTTCCCCCCTGCATGGGAGAGTTCAGTAATTGGGCACGTCTTTTTCTGTATGTGGCCACCAACTAGCCTGCATAAAAGGAGAAAGAAAAGGTGGGTTCTAGCATGAAGCTTCAGGAAAAGGAGAGAAAAGTCAACTATAAGAAAAAGTTTCATTTGAGATTTTTTTATACAGCTTTTCCATTTATTAGCGAACCCCTTTCTTAAAGGAACCAAACTTAATTTAGCTGTAATGCCCTTCATTTATCCTTTATATTAAGTGATATATGTACATTAAAGTTGATATCTGAATTCATGATGTAGGTAACAAGGAAAAACAATTAGGGAGTTCATGAATTAGAGTTCTGTTTACAATTCTTTTTTTTTTTAATTTATTTAATAGCCTTTTATTTACAGGATATATGCATGGGTAACTTTACAGCATTAACAATTGCCAAACCTCTTTACAGTTCTTTTGAATGGTAACTTTTTTGGTTCAGTTCAAGTACTACCTTATGAATTGATTATAGTTTCTATCACAAGATAGATTTGGTGGACTAGAATATAGACTATATAAAGAGAAGCAACTCTGGGAAAAACTCTGACATTTATCTAGTATCTGGAAGTATTTAAAGCAGAGTCCAGTTAGGAAATGTTTATCAGCTTAAGAAGGGACTTTAATCAACAAATTCAATGAATATCCACAAAGTGAAAGGCATCTTCCTTTTTAATATCTCAAGCAATTCGGGGCAGCTAGGTGGTACAGTGGATAAAGCACCAGCCCTGAAGTCAGGAAGACCTGAGTTCAAATCTGGTCTCAGACACTTAACACTTCTTAGCTGTGTGACCCTGGACAAGTCACTTAACCCAGTTGCCTCAGTCAAAAAAAAAAAGAATATTTCAAGCAATTCTCTTAAGACCATAAGCTATAGAGAAATTGCTGATCTGTGTTGGTAGAGGGTTTTTCACACCAGGAAATGCCCACATTGATGGACTCACAAGTAATGATCCTCTTATTTCCCTCCTTCCTCCCAACAAAACAAACTTGACTGCATAGAGCTATCAGGAGGAATATATGAAAAAACATATAAAAAAGTATAAATTGTAAAGTATTTTATAAATATAAGCTGCTCTCAGTTGTAGAATCATTATTAAAACATGAATTAGTTATATGTTGCTATTTTGGTTGCTTTCATTATTAATCTTTCTTTCAGAATATTTTGCAATCATAGTTTTCATTTTTGAGACTGCAGTTTTCCTACCTTTGCAAATGCTTTGGCACTGATTTTGATTCTTTTCTCTACCTTAACATCCAGTCATATTATATCTTATAGAGTCTAGCACCACAACATCTCTCACATCTCACATCTTCTTTACTTTTACAAGTGACCACCCAAATTCAGACCCTCACTTCCTGTCATCATGATAACCTTAGTAACTATTCTCACTTCTCCTGGTTTCTCTTCTTTTCTAATCTGCTTTCAGACAGCTACCAAAATAATCTTTCTGCCTAATTTTGACTATGTCACTTCCCTGGTCAAAAATCATCAGTGACTCCCTCTTGCTTATTTTTATAAGCCAGGACTCTTGGTCCTGGCATTTAGGCCCTTCACAGATTGGCTTCAGCCTATTTTGCCACTAAACTTCTTGTATTCTCTAGCTAAACTTGACTCTTAATGATTCTCCAATCATCTCCTGTCTCTCTCCCATTTCCATGCATTTATATGAGTCATTATTTTTGCCTGGGAATACTCCCTCTTCTACTCTGCTTCTAGAAATCCTTTTCTCCCCTCAAGGCCCAACTTAAGTACTGCTTTTTTTTTGGTGAAGTATTATTCCCCACATCCTCCTCGCTGAGAGTCATTTCTCCTGTCTGAGATTTTCCAAAGACACTTTATTTAGAACTGTCCTTTTTTCCTATCACATTCTACCTTGTATAAATCTTATGCATGTATGTACTATGTACCTTATCTTCCACAGAAATTGTATACTTCGTAACTAGAAGGACTGTGCCCACTTTTTCCTTTAGACCCACAATAAAGAACTTAGGACCTTGTACGTATGTAGGGCCTATCTAATTGTTAAATGACTATATCCACTTGTATTAATTGAAATTCTAATCAACTATTTCAGCCCAGCTCAAATGTCCTTCTGACTTAAAGCCTTTCTTAAGTATTACTCCCCCCCAAAAGAATAGGAGGTGACTCCTCTGCCCTCAGATATTACATAGCATTTTACTTATAACTATTTTACATAGGTTCTATTTTATATAACATTTATTGTACTATCTCATTACACCCCTATCTCCTTTTAGATTGTAAGCTGTACATAGACAAAAACCATGCATCCTAGCAAAATTGTATACCTTTTCTAGTACCTGGCATGATAATGTCTCAACCTAATATATATAAAACAACTCATTATCTTTTCCCCCAAGCTTTTTATTCTTCCAAACTTTATTATTGAGTACTATCATTTTCCTAGTCACTCAGGCATGAAACTTTGTTCTCATTCTTGATTTCTCACTTGCATTTTCCCCACATATCTGGTCTGTTATCAAGTCTTGTCATTTTTACCATCACAATGTCTCATATATGTCTTTTTCTTCATTGACATACCTCTCATCCTGGTGCAAGCTCTTTTCACCTTACACCAAGACTATAGTATAGTCTACTGTCTGAAACTTCTGCCTCAAGTCTCCCTGCCTGAGGCCATCTTCCACGCAATTGCCAAAGTGTCTTCAAAGTCAAAAGTCAGAAGGTCTGACTTTGTCCTCTTCCCCTAATCCCTATCTACCACAGCAAACTCCCACGACTCCCTCTTAGCTCCAGCATGAGATTTAAGATCCTTATTTGGTCTTTAAAGCTCTTTACCACCTGCCCTCTTTCTACCGTCCCAGTTTTTTACACCATAATCTAGTGACCTCTCCCTGCTGTTTTGATGTTCCTTACTTATAATATTTCATCTTCTGATACTAATTTTTCATATTTTTTATTTCTGGAATGTTCTTCCTAACCTCTTGGCTTCTGTCAAGACTTAACTCAATTCCCAGCTTTTATAAGAAGCCTTTTCTCATTCCTTCCATTGCTAATGTCTTCCTTCTGAGATGCTCTTCCATCTATTCTGTATGTATTTTATATATATAAGTAATTATTGGCATGTTATTGTCTTCTCCATTATAATGTGCACTCCCTGAAAGCAAGGACCTTTTTTGCCTTGTTTCATAGCACAGTGCCTGGCACAAAGTAGGCACTTAATAAATAATGCTGTATAATCAGTTGGTGTTTGAGAAATGTTTGTGGAATGATTGATGTTGTGATGATAAATTCAAGAAGGATTCCTGAAATGACCAGAAGCCTTTTTTTGTTCTGACCTTTCATTACTGATTTTATGAATTCAAGAAATGTTTATCAAATTAATAATTGAAAATACTTAAGTTCCTATAAAGGGAAATGATATTTTATTAGTACATGTATGATTAACAAAGAACCAATGGATATTTCCTTGTTATGTTTTCATTCCTAAAATTCCTATAGGCCAGTGTAAGAGTCAATTGCTCTTGCCTGATCTTGGACCCTTACAGGGCAGCTCCTTTCATTCCTATGATCTTACCAGTAGAATCACAAAATCTCAGAAATTTGAGGCCATTTAGTCCATTGCCCAGCTTTATATCTGAACCTCACTCTGTTAGTATTCCTGAGCATAATCATATCTCCGTTTTAATATCTCTTGGAAAAGAAAACTCATTACTTATTCAGGTAACAGGTTGTGATGTTTCACAGTCATTCATGTTTTCATTCATTCGTTCAATATGACTTTCTGGGAACATTTGTTTTTTGGTTTAAATGTTTTTAACCCCTTTTCATCTTTTTTTTTTTTCTATCATAGGAACACAGTTGTTTAGCTGTAAAAATGAATTTAGAATCAGCACTGTGAAATTTAATCCAGATGCGCCTAATATTTTTCTTTGTGGAGGATTCAGTCCAGACATTAAAGCTTGGGATACAAGGAGTTGCAAGGTAAAACACTTCTTCCTTATTTGGCCTTTCTAGGGGACATATTGCTTTTGTCACTTGAATAAATTGGGAACTCATCAGCTATATATAGAGCTCTTGAGGTAGAATAATTAGCACTTAGTTTTTAATCAGTGGGAAGTATGTTTTTAGATGTTCTTTTCATGTTTTGAAAGTTCATATATTCCATTTTTAGATTGCTACAGCCAGAAATGTTCTTTTTTCACAGGGAAAGAGACTACACAGCTGGGAAGGACCTTTGACATAACTCATTTTAGAAGTGTTGTTGAGTTGTAGTGAGTGAGAAGAGCCAGGATATCAAACCAGATCAAGTTTATACAGTGTAGATTTGGAACTGGGAGGGACCTTTAAGATCATTGAGCTAAAGCCTCTCAAGTTATAGGTGAGAAAACTAAAGCCCAGAAAAGTAGCTGTGCTTGGCTCACACAGTCAAGTATTAAAAAATGGCAGAGCCTGGACCTCATCCCCGGCCATTTGCCTCCCTCTCATTGCCTCTTTCCCCCTATGTTTGAACCTCTCTGGTGCTTCTTATCATATTCTATCTTATTTTGTAGTTATTCTTTGTGGGCACAGACTTGGCCTTATTCATCCCTGCATCTTTTTCAAAAAGAGCCTTGATAGGTGCTTCAAAAATGATTCTTTTTTAAAAATTTTATTTATTTTGCTGAGGCAGTTGGGGTTAAGTGACTTGCCCAGGGTCACACAGCTAGGAAGTGGTAAATGTCTGAGAACAGATTTGAACTGTTCTCCTGACTTCAGGTTTGGTGCTCTATCCATTGCGCCACCTAGCTGCCCCTAAAAATGAGTCTTAAATAGAATGGATTGTTTTTAAAATCACATGTTTACATTATTTGGGTTGAGACTATTTTTTCCTCTTCATGTATGCTAGCCAGCTAAGGTGCTTGGAGTCAGAAAGACTTCAGTTTGAATCCAGCCTCAGACACTTACTAGTTCATTGACTGGATAAGCCATGTAAGGGAAGGAGATAAGCATTTATATAGCATATACTATGTGCTAGTCACTAATATTGCTGTACAATATTATCAGAGCCTCACAAGAATTTCATAACAATCCCATTTGACAGTACTGATAATCAGTGACATGTATATTATAAGTAATGTTTGACATATGGGTAATTGATGCAATTCAAAGTACACTAGACTCAGGGGTCCGGATGCTTAGGTTCTGATCCCAGTTCTTTACCTTTCTGAGCTATAAAATAGAGGTAACATTAAAATTACTTTTATCTCAGAGTTGTTGGAAGGGTCCACAAAATTAATGAGTCTATGAATTATTTTTCAATCATTTACACACCCATAAATCTGAGTTACTGTTATTGTTAAATTGATCTTAGACAACATAATTGTGTTGAAATAAAACTGGGTTTCAAAGGAAAAAAGGTACAGTTAATTGGAAATTATACTCCTTTTAGAGAGAGAGAAAACCTTTTCATATGTTTATAGTAAACAGTTCACCCTAGAGCAATATTCTTTAGACACATGTATGACTGATAATACTTTTTCCTTGTTGCCTTTCAGAGCCTCAGTTTTTCTAACTCTAAAATGAGGACAATGACATTTAAATTATGTCTTATGGAGTTCTTGAAGGGAAAGTGTTTTGACTCCTGTTTCTGATACTTATTAGTTATTCTACCCTGGACAAATAAGTTTTCTTCTCTAAAAATTCCATTTCTGATTCTGTAAAATGGAGAGAGTTGTACTTGCACTATTCCCAGGGAATTATTTATTGTGAGCAAAATCCTTTCCAAATTTAATTTCCTTAGAGGAAAAAAAGACTTGCTTTTGGTTGTAGTGTCTCAGTGACTCCTCTTTTATCATTGTCTTTCTGAGGAAAATACAGATTTTAAGAATGTTTATTATAATAATAATAGAGTAAAATTATTATGAATTCAGATTCTATTGATGATAGCTGAATTTTCTCTTTAATTCAGAAAGCTGTCAGGAGGTGTGATTAATTCTGAGCAAGGAGAATCAAATCTACTAGAGTTTAGATTAGTAATCTAAATTAATATTAAAGCATAGCACATAACCAAATTAGTAATATTCCAGACAAGTTATTTTTTTCAAGCAGCTATTAACATAGGGATACCATTTTTTGAGGGTAACTTATAAGAGCTGGGACACTTTCCCCTAGAATACTAGGTTTGAAACCTGTTTTGTTTTGTTTTTTAAAGCTTTAGCATTTGTTTCAGTCCTTTCATCATACAAAAGAGGAAATCAAGGCATGAAAAAAGGAATTGACTTGCTCAAGGTCTTGTTTTCAAAAGAAAAGACTTTTGTCAGAACTAGTAACTTCCTCAAAATGATTACAACTAAGAGAATGAGAGTATTTCTTAACTAACAGCCACACATATTTATTAAGCTAGATTTTTCCCATTAGTATGTAAGCTCCTTCTGGGTAGGGGCTGTCTTTTTTTATGTATTTTAAGCACTTATCACACTTTGCATTTATAAAATACTGAATAAATGAACACTATTGTTTTTATTAAGTTGCATTGCATTGAAACAAGCTTGGGTTTCAAAGAAATAAAAGGTGCATTTAAATGGAAGTTATGAGAGAGACAGAGAGAGAAAATGAGAAAATTTTTCATATGTTTGTAGTCATCATCTCATTCTAGTGCAATATTCTTTAGACAAATGCATGTCTGTAACAATGCTCCTTATATAAGGAGCAAAGATGATTTTCAGCATTCACCTCTGTAAAACCTTGTTTTCCAAATTTTTCTCTGAGCTCCAGTTTCTTATATAAGGAGCTTTTATATATAAGCCTCCTTATATATATTTATATATTTATGCATATTGTATTATATATATGTATATATTTATGTGCATGGCACATAGAAAACACTTAATATTTGGCAGTTAACTGACTGACTAGATTCTAGATTCAGGGGATATAAGGATACAATATAGTGCAAACTCCTGCTGTCAAGTTATAAAAAGAATTAATATGACGAGGAGAAATGTGTGAGATACATATTCATCTATAATGGCAAAAAGCAGAACTAGACAAAGTGCTCTAAAAAGTTCAGGAGGGATACTGTGGAGTGTGGGGGTTGAATCCCAAAAATATACTGGAGTTTGGGGCCAGTGTCATGAAGTGTCTCAAAAGAATTTGTGGGCTTAGACCATATCCAAATCAAGAGGCAAAGCTTTTATTACATTGTTGGCAGAAGACTAAGTTCCATAAGGGAGCTTTGCAAAGAAGTGGAGGATTATGCCATTGACTGGTAGGCTAAATTCCAAAAAAGGAGTTAGTTTCACTATTACTAAGAGGGAAAAAGAGGAATAACTTAATGCTATAAGAGACTAAATTCCTAATGAACTAGTGATTGTGATGCTTTGTAAACAGGCTAAGTCCTTAATGAACTAGCCATTACCAAAGGGAAAGATGCCATTAGGTGGGCAAGTTCCTGATGAAGGAAGAGGGTAAGGCCTTATATAGTGAAAGAAAAACCTCAGGGGTTAACATCTATAGCTTGAGTTCCAGATTGGATACAGTAACTGTGGGTCAAGATAATCCCCTCCATATAAAGAATTCAGCTAGGGCCCACTTCAACAAAGGCCCATTTAAGGATATTTAAATTTAATAAAGCCTTCTCCTAATCAATGTTTCTTCTATGGCCCACCTAGCTACCAAGGACCTAGTCTTTTTGTTCCCATCAAGGGTTAAAGGTGGGAGGTGTATGGGACATGGATTAGAGGAGTACTCAAAGCAGAGATAGAAATTTAACTGGGATTTGAAAAGGATTTTAATACAATGTTTTCTTTATCCTCCTAATGACTTTGTGAGAAAGGGAGTATGGATATGATCCTGATTTTACAGTTTAGGCTATGAAAGATGAAGTGATCCCTATGTTACATGGTAAGTTGGTAGCACTACTTTCATACATTAGTGCAAACTATTCCTTTTTTTTTTTTTAATTCTACCTAAGTTTATTATTTTTCAATAGTGTTTTATTTTTTCATATATATGCAAAGATGATTTTCAGCATTCACCTCTGTAAAACCTTGTTTTCCAAATTTTTCTCGCTTCCTCCCTCCATCCCTCTCCAAGATAAGCTATCTGTTATAAGTTAAACATGTGCAGTTCTTCTTAACATATTTCCATATTTGTCATACTGTGTAAATAAGAAAAATCAGATCAAAATGATGAGGTCTAGATTTGGGGTACCTAAATGAAATTAGGGTTTAGTTGAGGTCTAGTGGCAGGTTTGGGGTACAGGGAATCAAACAGAGCTCCCCTGCAATCCCCTTGGATTCGGCACAAGGATTCAGCGGTAAATGAGGTCTAGTAGTGGCACGAGTCCCCAATAAAGGCATTTATTGGCCCGAGAGTTATATTAATAAAAGAGGTTTATTATTGGGTTTGGAGGTAAGGAGATAGGTGAAGATAGAGATAAGGAGGGCACCCGACAGAGGGTCCAGTGGACAGAGGGTCCTCACATGGCTAGTTTGTTTGGGACCTCTGCAAAGAGGGGTCCCAGTGTGTCTCTTTTATAATGGGAGATTTAGCTCGAGGGGCTTTTGGGTATAGCCCCCAAATTGGCTCAGATTCGGGTGGGGCTGGGATAGGCCCGAATCTTCTATTGGAATACAAAAGGACCAGGATTTGTGAGTGAAAGGGTAATTTCATTAATTAGATGGGGTTGGGAATCAAAGATAGGAATCTTTCCCACATCAAAAGGGGGAAAAAATGAGAAAGAAAAACAAACAAGTAAACAAAAACCAACAAAAAGGTGAAAATACTTTTCATTGATTCACATTTAGTCTCCCTAGTTCCTTCTCTGGATCCACATGGCACTTTCCATCCTAAGTCTAATGGAGTTGCATTGAATCACCTCATTGCTGAAAAGAACCAAGTCTATCAGAATCAATCGTCATACCGTCTTGTCACTGTGAACAATGTTTATTGGTTCTGCGCACTAAACTTAGTATCAGATCATGTAAGTCTTTCTAGGCCTTTCTGAAATCAGTCTGCTGATCATTTCTTATAGAACAATAATATTCCATTTCATTCATATACCATAATTTATTCAGCCATTCCCCAAATGGTGAGCATCCACTCAGTTTCCAGTTCCTAGTGCAAGCTATTCCTCATGAATTCTAGACATGGAAAATGTATTGAGATTAAAAGTGAGCTTAATCAGATAAAAATTGGACAAGTAGTCCATTTTGCTTAGAATGTAGAGTGGAATAAAGTGTGAGTATAGTAGGTTTGAGCCATATTATGGAAGGTTTTAAATGCCAAAGGGGGACTATACACATTTTTCAGTAGAGTTTCAGAGAGAAAGAAAACCTTTTCATACATTTATAATCAATAGCCTACTCTAGTGAAGTATTCTTTAGAAAAATGCATGTCTGTGAAAATACTTTTTGTAATTAAAAATAGTCTCTCTGAGCCTTAATTTTTTCAGCTCTAAAATGGGAACAGTGACACTTAAATTATCTGCCTTCTGGTGTTTTTGCAAGAAATTCACTTTGTAAACCTGAAAGCACTTAGAAACAGGAGTTAATATAACATGCAGTTCATTAAGTCCATGCATTAAATAGAAGATGATTTGGTAGCTTCATCAAGGATGGATTGGAGTGGAGACAGAGTAAAGGTAGGTAGACCTATTACAGAGCTAATGCATGGTCCAGGAGAGAAATAACAAAAGTCTTTTAACTAGGGTGATAGCAGAATAAATGGAGATATAGGGATGAGCGCAAGAAATGTTATAGAGCTAGGAACAAGAAGATTTAGGAACTGGTTATATGTGGGGAGTGAGGAGAATTAATAGTCTAAGAGAGGAAACTAAAAAAAAAAGGGGGAGAGTCAGAATTCCTCATTGGTTTATTTGAAACTGTTTTAAAAGTGTAAAATGCCTCATCATGTTAGCTCTAGTGAAAAGAGAGATTTCTTGTCATCTATTCCTTCCTGACAGTCTCATCAATTAAAGGTGCTTAGACTGTTTTTAGCCTTGAAGATAAAACATGTAAGAAATTACTCAGCATCTGATTAAGCAGTCTGTTAAAAATACCAGACTCTGTCCTAAGGCGGACACTAATGATGACAACTCAGAAGGGTGTTAGATTGGAAACAGATGTTCCTGTGATGGATACTGGCATAGTCTATATGGCCTGTGTTACCTCTGTCAGATAAACTTTTGTATCAATGACAATGAATGTCCATCCCAACCTCTGCCCTCCATGTCATTCCCCATGTCCCATAAGCACTTACTAGTTATGTCAACATATTGGTAGTGTTCATAGAACTGCTGACTATGGGCCAGTCCTGTGCTTGCTGCTGGTGAGGCAAATAACAACGGGGCATTGGCTCCAGCAGCTCACACTGTAAGAGAAATGCTAGATTTGGAGACTGAGGGTCTGGGTTAAAAATACAACTCTTTTATATATCTCTGTTAATTTGGGCTCTGGGTCTTGGTTTTCACCTTTACAAGATAAGAGTGTTGACTTAGTAAAAAAAAAAAATCCCCCCCCAAATCAGAGAGCTAATCAATGGACTGCCTCAGGATGTAGATATCTTCATCTGTGGAAATCCTTAAATAGTGTTCAGGGATGGGTGACCTTGTAGTCCCTCTGGCTTTTGTATTCTGCATTTCTAAGGTCCTTCCCCCGTCTAAGCTCCATGAGATTTATAAAATATGCAGAGAAACAACAGTGACATTATATCATGTCAGGTGCAGAATGATATGTCAACCAAAGGCAATAATATTCATTCATTCATTCATACATCATGTATCCATCCATTCAGTAAATGTTTATATAGAATACCTCTCTTAAAAATTTTTAAGTATTATGGATGTGTTTTTGTTTTAGAGTAGAAGCATTTATGGATTGTCTTCACCCTTGAGAAGTCTTTTTTAAAAAAGTAAAACAGTAAAGCAAAACAGTGATCTCATCTGAAAGTGTAAACAACATTCCACATCTGTAGCACTTTCTCTATTTTTAATTTAAAAAAAATGAACGAAATCTGTTTGCTCTCATTCACCTTTAACTCCATTGAAAACAAAAAGAAGAAAAACAAACCAAATTCTTTGTAATAAACATTCAGTTAGGCAAAACAGATTCCTTGATTGGCTATATGTAAAACTGTATGTCTCATTCTGTACCTTAAATCTGTTACCACTCTAAAGGTGCACAGCATGTTTTATTCTTGATCTTCTGGAATGATGGAAGGTCATTGTATTGATAATAATTTTGATAGCTTTCAAAGTTTTTTCCAAATTGTTTTTAGGGTTTTGCTCATATTGTTCTTCAGTTTATGTCTTTAAAATTTTTTTTATAATATTAAATTTATGTTGCATAAATTTTTCTTCTGATTCTGCATATTTTACTGTTTCAGTTCATATTAGTTAATCATGTTTCTTTGAAACCATTTATTTCCTTGTTTCTCCTACTACAATGTAACTCTATCACATTCATATATCACAACTAATTCAGCTATTCCTTAATAGATGGACATTATTTCAGTTTTCAGGGCTTTTTTTTTTTTTTTTTGCCAACAACAACCAAAAAACCCTGCTATAAATATTTCTGTATATTCAAGACCTTTATCTATATCTTTGGTCTCTTTTGAGTACAGCATTGATATAGCTAGTCAAAGGGCATACATAGACTGTTTATTAACTACTCAAATGGATAAATGATCTAGATATAAAATGTCACATCATAAATAAATTAGAGAAGCACAGAAAAAAATTACATCAGGTCTATAGATAGGAGGGAAATTGATGACCAAAGAAAGGATAGAAGATAAAATAGATACTTTGAATAACAACATTGTTATTTTTTTTTTCACAAACAAATCCAATAAAAACTGAGACTAAAAGGGAAACAATTGCCAGGGGAAAATCTTTGAAGTACTTTTCTCTGATAAAGTTCTTATTTCCGAGATATTTAAGCAACTACAAATTTACAAGACTTAGAGCCATTTGCCAATTGATAAGTGGTATAAAAATATGAACATGTATTTCCCAAGAGTTTCTTAATCCTGGCTGTCAACAATCATATGAAAAAAATGCTCTTAATGATTACTGATTAGGGAAGTTCAATTACAAGATTTCACCTCACACTCATCATATTGAAAAAGATGACAAAGAAAAAAGAATAGATGGGGGAGAGGTTGTGGAAAAATAAGCCCATTGATGCACTGTTGGGGCA
The DNA here is from genome assembly GCF_902635505.1 of Sarcophilus harrisii. Taxonomy (NCBI): domain Eukaryota; kingdom Metazoa; phylum Chordata; class Mammalia; order Dasyuromorphia; family Dasyuridae; genus Sarcophilus; species Sarcophilus harrisii. The sequence continues at coordinate 360,592,620 of NC_045427.1, read as the reverse complement.
GCTGCATAGATAAAGCCATTTTGCAAAAAAAATTTGGAATTATACACAAAAAGAACAAAAGCATTGTTCAAAAGTCTTGTATATGAGGTTGACCAGTCTTTCGAAAAGCTAATAAAGGCATTTAATTACATAAGTGCCCTGTAACATAGCTAGAATTTAGTTGCAGCTTCTTCTTTTCCTCTTCCCACCTACATCACAGATGATGATAAATTACTCTTAAAATAATAGTACAGCTACATTAAAATAACCTGACAATACCCTTGACCCAAAGTGGTATCTTATACTCCTGGCACTTACTAAGTGCCAGCAACAACCAAAAAATGAGGGTTTTTCTAGCCAGTGGTTAAACCATAAGCAACATGTTTCTTCCCTGATATTTGCTGTGGAAAATCTGATTGAACTTAGGAAGGGAATGACAATTAGAGTGAAAAAGACAAGTAGAATACTGATGTTGAGAAGTAATAAATTGTTTTTATTTTATTTTATTTTATTTTTTTATTTTATTTATTTTATTTTATTTAAAAGAATTATAAATTTATATAGTAATTTTCCTCTCTAATTTTCCATAATTCCCCCCCCCCCCCCCTGGAAAGTATGCAACAGGCCCCCCCCCCCCCAAAGAGCTCTGAGTTTTAGGTGTAAAGCCTAAAATGAGTCCAATATAGTATTCATTGAATACTTGATAAATGTAAGAGCCTCAACAGGATTCTATAGGAAACACTGAAAAACTAACTTGGAATACGGCCCTTGAGAAACTCAGTCATCAAGAAATAATAATTATGGGGCTCAGTGTTGAAGTTGGAAGACAACTTCAAAAAATCTAATCTTTTACTTAAAAAAAATGAGGAAATGGAAGCTCAGAAAGAGGAAGAGAATTGAAAGGTAGCAAAGGTAGCAAGTGACCATCCTTCAATCATAAATTCTTTTCTCTTTCTACCACAATTTGCTTTTATTCTTTGTGAGCTGAGTGATATTTGTCAGGCTGAATCCTGAACTGTTGCCTTTGATGTGCTTATTGTTGTCTTCTTTAGTCTCCCTTTCCCTCTCCTTATATTTTCTGCTTCATACCCTGTTACATGCTTTCCAGGCCTTCCTATTGGTTTTTTGAGTATAGTATTTTACTAAGCATGATAGGATTTTTATAATAAAATTGACATTGACATAACAATTCACTTTCTAGACACACACACTGGTATGGATTTTACAAAGCTCATTCATCCTTAATACTTGGTTTATAGAACTTTTTGGGAAAAATTTCAGTGACATCTTTAATTCTTAAATTCTTGGTTTCTTGATATCATATTTTAAGGTCTTGTGATTCCATATTTATTGTTATATTTTCTTAGATGCAGAGGGAATAGAACAGTAACAACAATAAAAACAACAACAATCATAACTTATGTTTATGGAGTATATTATGAAGAGTATATTAATTCCTTTTGTAGTGGATAGAGAACTTATGTATTTATTGGATTAAAAGCCCAATCTCTGACATATGTTGACTATGTAAGCTTGAAAAGTCACTTAACTTCCCAGCATACAAAAAAAGCAACTTTCTATGGTTATAAATTGGAAAGCAGTTGCTGATCTACATTGGAGTTCCTTACTGAGAATTCCTTACACTAATGAAATAAAAAGTCAGATTAAAAAAAGTAAGATGTAATTTATGTATATTAGGTGAACTTTACAACAGCCTCATTAGGTAGTGGAGTAGGAATTATTAAGCTGATTTAATAGCCAAGGAAATAGCTGAAGTTCAGAGTTAAAAAACTTTGCCCAAAGTTATAGAGTGAGTAGGATCAGAGATGAGACATGGTCAGGTCTTCCTATTCCAAATCCAAAAATTGTTCCATTCTAATCGCAGCTTCTCTCTGGTAAAAATCTTAATTGCTTAAAAGTGCCTGTTAGCTTACTTGAAGGATGAAAAAGTATTCAAAGTCTATTCTGTGTTTCCTACTTATTTTGTTTTTAGTGCCTGATATCCTTAGACCTTACATAATAACACTTTGTTTTAATAAATCGTACTTATATTTTTATTAAGTCCTTTCAGTTGTGTCTAATTTCTGACTCTTTGTGATTTCATATGGAGTTTTTTGTGCAGAGATACTGGAGTGATTGGTCATTTTCTTCTCCAGCTCATTTTACAGATGGGAAACTATGTGACCTGCTCAGGTTCACATAGTTAGGAAGTGCCTGAGGCCAGAGCTGAACCTATGAAAATGAATCTTTCTAATTCCAAAACCAGTTCTCTATCTACTATATCACCTAGCTGCCTACTTAACATATAATTGGTATGGTTTATGGTGTTTATGTATGTCTTTTCCCTTACTAAACTGTGTATTCTCTGATCCTCAAATGAGTTGAATTTACATTATTTCTTTCTCAGGTCTAGCCGTTTTCTGCAAATAGATAGTTAATAACCAAATGTTTGTTAAAGGGATATATCAAATGAATTGATCTTAGAGTAGGTAAGTCAGACCTTCACTACAGGTGGGATTTTCCTTGTTATGGCCAAAAGCCAAACATCAGTTAACATTCACAAGGAAGAAAAAAATTTTTTTGGCCAACTGTGGTGCTGTATGCCCTTCATTTCTCAAGGCCTCAGATCCTGATTAAAAGCTGTATATTATAGCAATATGTTTATTGGGTAGGGTTAGCCAAGCGATGCAGTTGTAGAGCACCAGGTTCGGTGTTAGAATCCTTACAAAGTGATAAGTCAGTTGTCTAATTTGGCATGATACTTAGCAAATTCTCTAGCTCACTAATGTATTTAAGTACTCATTGTAGTTCACCCCTTTGGGAGATTCACACAAGTCAGTTTTCAGTATGAGATTTACAAGTCAGAAACCCACAATCCCACTCTCTCAGAGGAGGAGTCGGCCTTTGAGAGAGCATAAAAACAGCTGAGCTGTCAGCACAGTTCAGTTGAGTTGAAAAGATTGAGAGGGGAGCGTCAGCCAGTTCAGAAGAAGCCCACTCTGGGAGGCGGAACCAGATTCATTCACTTCATCTCACACTACTGTGGTGGCTGGCCTCCTGCACTTCCCACACTGAGATCAAGACTGGTCTGAAAGGCTCTCCAGAAAGCTGCCCAGCCCCAGGCAAGGAGAAAAGACTCGGAAAATAAACATTTGGATTTTATCAGCTGGCTGTATTTGAGGTGATTATTATTCGGAACTGAAACTAAGGCTGCCCCCAGAAAACCTCCCCGAGAAACCTGCTCTCACAGACAACCATTATATATTATAAAAAAGAAGATAACACCACAGTTCGGAGTCAAGAAAACTTGAGTTCAAGTTCAGTCTCAAACACTTTCTAATTCTGTGACTTTAGACAAGAACTTAATATCTATTTGCATAAGTTTCCTTATCTATAAAATAGGGATAATAATAGCACCTGCTCTCAGGTTGTTGTGAGGATCAATTGAGATATTATTTGGAAAGCATTTATAGCACAGTGTGCACATAGAAAGCACCCTAAACTATTAGTTATCATGATCATCATTATTATTTTTCAGACTAGCTGAATTAAGTTAGATGTCTTCATCACCAGACTGGCCACAAAATCATGAAATTTTGGACTCAAGACCATCTTTTAAGTGATTTACATTGGTGAAGAAAGTTTTCACATCAGTGAAAGCACAGAGTCATGATGTACTGAAGCCATTCACTGCAATAAGCTGTGTGTCTGATTCACTATGGTACTTGCAAGTTATAGAAATTTTTAAACAAATGGAAAGTGCTTCTTAGTGTTGCTGAGTTTCAACTCATTTGAATGGTATAAATATTTATTAAGCACTAGTTACTGGGTGCATGGCATTGTCTTGGACATTGGGGTTGCAATCTTTTATGGAATATAACATCAACATGAAACATGCTACAACATAGATTATGAAGAAGGGACAAGAGAGAATCAGAAAAGTATTTTAAGAAAATTTGAGGAAAAAGAGGTGGGAGAAGGATCAGGGAAGGCTTCATTGGAGGATGTATCACTTGACCCAAGGTCTACAAAGTAGAGAGATCTCTCAGCAAGCAGAGATGTGGAGGGAATGTATTATAAGTAGGGCAGACTGGCTGGTGTGAATGTGTAATAGACAAAAGAGAGAGCAGACATATCAGGGAAGATTAGTTGTTCCCTTTGACTTTAAAAGAAAATGTGAGTAGGGCATATTTTAGAAATAAGGCTGGAAAGGTCAATTGGTATCAGATTGTGGAAAATTTTGAATGCCAGACGAGAAAGTTTGCATTTTGTCTTGAAAGACAAGAAAAACACACTCAAGGTTTTTGAGAAATGACCTTGTAGATTTATTTTGACATCTCTGTAAAGGTGGTTTGGAGAAGGAAGATATTTGAGGGCAGAAAGACTTTCTTTATGATTGTGTTTCCAAAATGTTAATCCTAAATGTTTTTGGCTTGAGCAATCATTTTCCCTTTGAAGCTTCCATTCTTATGATTACATCTGTCTGGATTATTCTATGATAAAATTTCCCTGCTTTTTCTGAATGTGCTCCAGCCTTGGTTGCTGTGTAAATGATATCCTAGATAGTTGCCCCAATATGTGTTTGATTTTCCTATTCCATCTCCTTTAGGTCATTTTACTTTTTTCCCCCTTTCCTTTTTATTTTTTGAACTTTAGTGAAAGTTTGATCAGGTTTAGCCCCAAACTATGCTTTTCACTGTTTCCCTCTGTCACCTTTCACTTAACCTCTCCAACCTAAAATAGAATTTCTTAGAGAGCAGATCGGATTTCACCATTCAAACAAGTTATGCTATTCAATTTAGTTCAAATAAATAGGTATTTATTGCTCTTCTACTATTTGCAAGATACTGAGCTACTAATTATGAATAAAAGACAAAAAAGTTACAAAGACGTTACATTCAAAAGTGGGGGGTAAAATATGTACACAGATGAGTCTATATAAAGTGTGTGCAAGTTATACAAAAATCTTTTGGGAGGGAGAGAACTCTAACAACTATAGAGTCAGAAGGGGCCTCAGTAGGAGATGGTTCTGAACTGTGCTTTGGAGGAAGTGGATCCAGGTGGATATCATCCTCACATCTGGGCACAGTTCAGGAGAAAGATTAAAGCCAAGTAAAAGGATTTAGAAATCATTTGCATGGGTGATATTAATATTGATGATAATATTAATAGCTTTTAATTATATACTTCTTAAACTTTAAATATTATCTCATTTGAACAACCCAGTGAGATAGGTGCTATTATTATCCCCAATTAACAGATAAGAAAACTAAGGCTGAGATTAGTTATGTGGCTTGCCCAGTACTCCAATATCTGAGGCAGTATTCCAATTCAAGTCATTATCACTCCAGGTTCAATACTTTATTCTCTTCACTTCCCAGATGTCCCTAATAATTGTATGCCTGGGAACTAGTGAGATCCCTAAATAAAAAGAAGGAAGAGTAGAGGGTTCACCTTGAAGGATGACCACTTTATTAGAGAGGAGAGCCATGATGATCTTACCAAAATTTCTGAGAATGAATGGTCAGACAGGTAAGAAGACAACCACCATGTAATAGTAATAGTGAATAATAATCCTTTCTGACCTTATCTTGCTGTTTTCTTAACCTCTGGGCATTTATATATGTCATCTCCCCATGTTTTCTTTAGTATACTCAAATCCTTCTTTTCCATCTGAGTCTAGCTCATGTAGTCCTGCCTTCCCTCTCCTGTTCCCCCAGTGAATTAAATAGATATTCCCCCATCCTCAAATCTTCTTAGAGTATTTGTTTATTTGTTTCTATCATTATCTACTATTTGCATGGTTCTCATTTGTATGTATGCCATGTAGAATGGGAATGTATTTGCTTTTCATCTTTGTGTCTCTAAAACAGCAGAGTGCATTGAACATAATAGATAGTCAGTAAATGTTTGCTAAATTATTGATTACTACTTGAATGAAAGGAAAGGCAGAGAGAGATCTAGCTGACAGGTAAGGGAATTTAGCAAATGAACACACAGTGTAGGCAGAGCTCTACACTTGGGAGTAAACAAATTCTAAAGACACCCTTAGTCTTACCCTTATAGAGCTTATAGTTTATGTTGGGGGGGGGAGAAAGAGAGAGGCAGAGAGGCAGTTTTTTTTTTTTTTTTTTTTTTTGTTATTCCCAGTGCTTAGCACAATACCTGGTATATAGTAAACACCTAATGGATGCTTGTTGACTGACTGACTGACTAATAGATAACCAACCCACTGTCTCCTGAGGCTGCCCCTTCCACTTCTAGACAGTTTTAAGTTGTTTTTTCGTACATCAGACTGAAATCTTTTTCTCTGCAATTTCTACCCACTGATGCTAGTTCTGCCCTCTGGAGCAAATAGGAAAAAAAAAATCAAATTTTTCTACTACATAAATACCGGTAAGAACTAGAAGAGAGCACCATATATCCCCCTAAGTCTTCTCTTCTGTAGACTGAATGTTTCTAGTACTTTAGTCAATTCTTGTGTGAAATCCTCTGAAGGACCTTTATTATCTTAGTTGTACTCCTGATAGTATTGCTCTAGTTTATTTCTCAAAAGGATCTGGTTCTGGCCACCTTCTTTCAGAACCATGGCCAGGGTTAGTAAGACACTAAGAATCTGGCTGGATTAGCATTATCTGAATGACATCATAGAACCGCTTCTGGTAAGATTCTGTCATTTGAGGGTATACCAAGGACAGCATGATAAAGAAATTAATGAAGAAGAAAACAGACCTTAGTTCTGGTAGTAATAGATTAGATGGAGCTTTGTGATAAATTTGGTGTCAGGAGAGCATTATGGAGGCAGATGAGCTTTTATTGCTTAGGAACAATGCAGCCACATTGTCAGGATTCCTAGGAACATTCCTTTATCTGAGTATGTCCCTTTGTGTCTTTCCCAAGAAGCATCTGACTCTTAAAAGATGGACAGGGCAAACATGTGTGTGATTATTTTCTTTGCCTCTGGTTATCTTGTATTTCCCTTCTCTCTAAAAGCTGTAGTGTCTATTTACACTATTAAGAGAGTCTGTGATAATGAGACTTTCCTGAGACAGCTGAGATTGCATCTCATGGCTATTGTCTGAATTTCTGCCCCATCAACTTCAGCATATATCTGAGAGCTTCAAGCATAATACTTACTATAACAGAGTTCAGGAAGAAGTTAGGAGAATGTAGCTGAGTGAATGATGTATGCCCTTCTGGTTGATTGAGATTGATCTGTTGGGAAGGGTTGCTCCTATGGTTATCTAGTTTTGACAGAGCTGATATTTCATCTGTGAGAAATCAAGGGATTTATTTGCCTATAAGGCTTTGCCCTTGAGAAGCAATGTGTACTAAAGAGCGATAAACTTGGAGTCACTGGATCTAAGTTCAAATCCCATAACTACTAATTATGACTGTAGCAAGTAACAGCCTTTTCCAGCTTCAGTTCTCTCATCTGTAAAATGAGGGAGTTGATCTAGATAACATATGAGATCCCTTATTGCTCTGAATCTATGGTCAGGGTCTTTTGATCCAGGGACTAATGTATGTTAATTCAGGTTTAGAATTAAACTTCTTTTGGTTTGATTTTTCCTTGTTTTTGTTCTTTTGAAAAACACTTCTGAGGTGATGCCAACTAAAATGAGCACTTCCATATACATAGGAGAACATAAAAAGGATTGTATGTGAAACTGTGAATCTTTGTTATGTACAGATTGCTGCTTCTTTTTCAGAATATAAAAATTCAGCATGTAAGTTTAATTTTATACTGCTTATCTGTGATTACTTTTATTCAGCCTTCTTTCTGTTTTCTTTTGTATATTAAAAAAATGTTTTTATGACCTTTCCTCCCTCCCTCCCTCCCTCCCTCCCTCCCTCCCTTCCTCCCTTCCTCCCTATCTTCTCTGGAGATAGATAGCATGCTTCTTCATCCCTCCTCTGGAGTTGTAGTTGGTCATAGAATTAATTAGATTTCTTAAATATTTCCAAGTTATTTGTTCTTACAGTGTTGTTACTATATGAATTGTTCTCCAGGTCCTGCTTCCTTCATTCTGCACCATTTCATACCATTCTTTATAGGTTTTTATGAAATAATACTTTTCATCATTTCTTTTGATGAAATAATATGTTATTATACTAACATACCATAATTAGCTTTACCATTTCCCAATAGATGGGCACTCCCTTAGTTTTTTAAATAGCCCCTTTCTTTTTTTCTTTGATGTCTTTAGCATATAGGTTTAGTAATAGTATTGTTGAATCAAAGGATGTGCATAGTTTGGGCATGGTTTCAAATTCCTTTTCAGAATGACTAGAATCCTCTCTTGTTTTAAAATGGTTGATTAGGTTTTATTAGTGAAGCGGAGGAGAGTTTTCTTCTGTAGACAGTTTTAAAAATTATCCTCCAACTGTCACATCCTCAGAAATAGGTCTTTTGGTTGATTTTCTTCAGTTTTGTTCTCACAAGGGTACATTTGAGTAGCCTGTAGAGATTTGATGATGTTTTGATTTGAATTTAAAGAGTTAATTCATTTTGATGCTGTTTCTATTGATGCCCAGTGAAAATGAATGGAGCTGAGGCCAATCAGTACCTACTAAAGGGACAGTGTGTACATCTGCATGGGAACTTTCCTGTTTGCTTCATCTAAGCCTGGCCCACGCCTCTCCTACATACCATTCTAGACAGATGGTAGTCCATCCTACTCTTAAAGCTCTCTTAAGGAAAGACATTTAGCAACTGTCCTTGTAAGTACATTTAATCATTTTAATGACCCTTAACCAAGTTCTCCCACCTGTTCAGTTAATACCCTTTGTGTTTTGTCTTCTTACTTTCCTCTTTCTTCTTCATTAGAGCATGATGAAGAACTTTAAGATATGCTTGACTCACCTTTGGCTTCCTTTAATTCTTTTACATACTTGGAAGAAGATACACAGGATCTCAGAATCATACAAGATTTCAAAAGCTTTCTATTCAAACCCATTGCTAAGCAAGAATCCCTTTTATATGACAAAAACCTGGAAATAAAGCAGAGACCATTAATTGTGGAATGACTAAAAAAATCATGATGTATGAATGTGAAGGTATTATATATCATTATAAGAAACGATAAATACGAAAAATTCAGAGAAATGTGGGAAGATTTACATGAACTTATGTGTTAGAGAATAAACTAAGCAGAAACTAGGAAGTAATATAAACAATTGTTACAACAATATAGATAGATTAAAAAGGAGACAAATTTTGTGTAATTGTAATAACCAAGGTCAACCATGAAGCAAACATGAGAAAATGCACTTCTCTCCCCTGTTTAAAAAAGTGTATACCACAATGGCTAACATATAATATGTGATTAATAACTGCTTATTGATTGATTGAATTGGAGTACCAGGGATGTGGAATACTGTATATGTTATCTAAATTGATTTGTTGTTTAGTTTTATTGGATTCTTTTTTTAAAAAATATCCTTTTAATTTTTTTTGTCATAGGAGATGACTCACATAGTAGGGGAATGGGGAATATTCAGACATGAAGATGATATACAAATAAAATTTATCAGTAAAAATTTAAAAAGAAGCTGTTTCATCCCTTGTCTAGGAATGATTATCCTGCTTTTTGCTTGAAGACTTCCAAGCAGGCGAGGGAAATCCCATTGCATTTTAAGGCAATCCATTTCATTTTGGAATAGATTTAATTTGCTTTTCCCAAATCTAGGGTGCTTGTTAGACAATTGTGACTTTTACATAATCTTAACTGGGCTCTTACTGCATCAGAGCAATCCTTTTATACCTTTTTAATCAATTCACTAAGTCATATGGCAGTTTTTTTCTAAACTTTTTTTTATCTTTCCTCATGTCTCTCATGATGTCCTCTTCCCTTTACCCCTAAAATAACCCATGGCAATTACTTCACCAAAAAATTGAAGCTATTCACCAAGAGCTACTCCTTTTCCCCTCCTTTCACATGATTCAGATATAGTCTCCCACTATCTCCTCTTCTATCTCATATGAAGATATTGCCTTTCTTCTTGCCAGGGAAATTTCTTTATGGATTCTTCAGACCATTTCAGTTCCTTGTCCTCTTTTTTGTTTTTAAGCTAATCTTTAGTCTCTCCATCTGTGTTAGCTTTTTCTCCGATGCCAACAAACAGTGCTACCCCTCCCCCATCCTTAAAAAATTCTCACTTGATCCTATCATCCCCATTAACTTCTGTCCTTTTGATATGTGGTGTGTCCTTCAATGACTATATTTCTCCTATTTCTCCCTTCATTTTCAACATGCTTTTCTATTCTTCTTCCTGGATCTTCTCGTGTGAAAATACCTTTTCCTTTTAAATAAGATGTATACCTTCCAGCATCTGGAAAGAAGTATTTTGTTCCAGTCATGGGTCCCATTCCACAAATTGTCATATGTATTTATATAACACACACACACACACACACATATATATATATATATATACACTCATTATATATAAAAATATATAATATGTATATGCACACACACGAAGTAAAATCTCTCTCCTAGCATGAGAAACTCTTGATTCCCCTTGCTTGTCATTCATATTTTATACACTTATGTATACATATGTACCTGAAACCACAGATTTTATTTCTGACTCCTTTCTTAGTTTTCATCTCTTATGAATTTCTAGATATCTCTACTTGATATTCTTTTTCCTACATTGTAGCTGCTTATTCTGGCACCCAAATCAGCAGTTTTTTCTTGTCATTTCCTTTTCCCTTCCATTCTTTTTATTTTAATACCCTGTTGATTAGATTTTCAAGACTCCAGGCAAATGTACGTTTATAATCTCTTGTTAAATGAATCTCATCAGACCAGAATATCATTCCATATTTTAAGCCACAGTCCAGAAATTCAAATTACATTCTCAAACATAATATTTTAAACTATTTATTTCCTTCCCATGTCTTCCTTTGTTTCCTGAAGCTTTTGTCTTCCATTGGCAGCAGTGATAAAACACCATCTATGCCCCCAAAGACTTCAATTCTTGCCCAAGAATTAATAATCCTTGAGTAATGCTCTCTGGGTTCTTTATGTCAGTAGCATTTTGTGTTATCAGTAAAAGTAGGTAGTACTCAACAGTTTGGATAATATGAGATATGCATGCTAGAAAAATAGCAGACCCTATAGAGCACCAGTCCTGAAGTCAGGAGACCCTGAATTCAAATCTGGCCTCAGACACTTAACACTCCCTAGCTGTGTAACCCTGGACAAGTCACTTAACCCCAACTGCCTCAACAATAACAACAACAACAACAACAAAAAGAAAAGAAACGAAAGAAAAAAAGAAAAGAAAAATAGCAGACCCCTTTTTATTAATATTAGATCAGCACATAACTTCCATTGGCAGGGGGTCACAATCACTACAACTGACTTCTTTTTTCTCTGACCCACTCAGGATAGCCTGTTTTGCAATGATAAGTATGGATTCATAACTTTATTCCTCCAAGTGATAGCAGCTACTTCCTCCTCATATAGCTGAGAGTCCTTTAGAATAATGGCATTAAGAACTAGAATAAAATTTAGAATGATAAAAACCACAGAATATCAGACTGAAAACACAAAATATCAAAGGTAAAAAGGACCATGTAATCAAAGAACCATAGGATGTTTAAAGAAGAAAGGGCCTTAGAGAACATTTAGTTCAGTTCCTTCATTTAGGCACTATCTTAGGTGCTATCTAAAATTAAAAATAATAATAACTAACATATAGTGCTTACCATGTACCAAGCATCATGCTAAGCCCTTTACAATTATTATCTCATTGGATTCTCACAAACACCCCGGGAGGTGGGTGTTGTTATTGTTATCTCCATTCTACAGAAGATGACAGTAATACTAGTTAAGTGACCTGTCAAGGTTCACACAACTATAAAGTGGCTTAAGGCCATATTTAAACTTAGGCCTTTCTGATTCCAAGTCTATCCACAATGACATCTGCTGCCCTTAAAATAGAATGCCAAACTTATCAATAAGACTTGAATTTACATCATGCTCTTAAATACAAATTAACTGGGTGACTAGCAAGTTACTTAACCTCTCAGCCTCAGTTTCTCCATCTAAATGAGGATTATAATAGCACCTGCTCCCCAAGTTACTGTGAGAAACAAACAAGATTATATGGATAAAGTACTTTGCAAACCTTAAAGCCTTATAGAAATATTAGAAATTCATCTTATTTTACTGATAAGGAAGCTGAATCTGAGATGGGAAGTGATTTGCTCAAGGTCTTACCTCTAGTTAGTGACAGAACAAGACTAAAAGAGCCACCTACCCCCCAAAACCCAAACAATCCTCCCCCAAACCCTAACATCTTAGGTTACATTAATAGTTGTTGAATGAAGGAACTTATTATCTGTCCTATTTGTAGTCTGTAAACTTCTAAGTGCTCCCTATCAAAAGGGACATTGACAAGCTAGAGCTTGTCAGGGGATTATCATTAGGATCATTAGCAGAATTTAAAAGCATGCAAGATAAAATTTCTATCATAAGATCCACTAGGCCATGGACTACATCTTAGCTGACTTTGCACTTCTCCCCATTGCCTAGCTTAACAGCAGATACTTATGTTTCTGGAATGAGTTGTAGAGATAATTGAAGAAATTAGGGATATTTCATCTGGACAAGAAAAGATGAACAGGAAATAATTGCCATCTTTAAATATCAGAATGGCTATAACTTGGAGAGGGACTAGGCTTGTTCTGCTTGGATTTGGAGGGTAGATTTGAGGGTTTGGGTGGAAGATACTATAAGGTAGATCTTGATTCCATATAAAAATTTGATAGCAATTAGACTTGTCCAAAAGTAGAATGGACTCTTCTCTGATGAGAATGAATCCTCCCATCACTGGAGGTCTTTAGGCAAATGCCAGATTATTAGTTGCTGGAATTATTGTAGATAACAGTCATGATTTGAGTTGAGGATGGACTAAATGACCCTTGAACTTCTTTCCATCTTTCAGTGGATGTTATGAACTTAGAGTTTCTGATTCCCAATTCATCACTCTTTTCATTGTACCATTTTGTCTGCTTTTAGGAGATGTTGATTTTAGTATTATGTATTTTTCTGTCATTGATGTCTTTACATTGTGACAAAGCACTCAATGAACCATGTAATTTGTCAGATGAGGGAAGTATGAAGAGTGTTAAACTTTGCTTTAGGAGAACTGGGTTTGAATCTTGGTCCTTACTCTCACTAGCTGTATCCTTAATTCTTTTATCTTAAAGGGACTTGCTTAGTTCCTTAGTTCCATATTTCTAGGAAGGCCTATTACCATGGAAACCATCAGAAAGAGCAGAAACCTATTTCTCAGGAGTTCATTTGAAGGGGGAGGACCCTGGTTTTAATGCAAGAGTGCTTATGGAATGAGCTAGCCAATCACTGCCCATTTACTTATTTGTAATATAGGGATCATATATACATATTACCTGCTTCTGTGTATCTTAAATCCCCCAAAAATCATCCCATTAGAGTGAGCTAATATTATGATTATATTTGTCACCAGTATTAGATTTTAGAATCAGTGGAATTCTTTCTAAAGCTTACACACCTTGGTAACCCTTGGAGGAACAGCCCTTTAATGAAGATGTGCAGATAATTTATAGTTATCCCTTTGGATGAAGATTCAAACTACCAGTTATCACTAAATATAAAGGCTAAAGGAATTCTCTTACATGTGCTTGCTAAAGCATTCTATCTTTCCACCTCATTAGTGAATTGTAAATGCAAATGAATTTTGAGAGGGTGGGAAACACTGGGTCTCTCTCTGTTTCCTTGGAAACATGTGGAGAACATTTGCTTTATGAGCTTCTATACCTATGACTGCTCAAAGAATTTGAGATATTCATTCTTGTATATTGATGCGTGAATGTGAACAAAGGCAGTGTAGACCAGTGGAGATATACACTGCTTTCAGAGGTATCATTCTCCTCTAGTTTCTATAGAAACTACCAGCACCAACCAGCACCAAGTATACTGATGAGGTGCTTCAATTATTGTCACTTACGCAACCATAGTAACATTTCCTCTAGCAACAGGCTCAGCCTTGCCTGCTTCAGCTTTCCCAGGAGACAGCTTTTAAAAGTGACTATTCAGCCAAAAATGTTGTATAGAGAAAAGGATGTTGGATTTGTAGACAGAAGTCCTGGCTTCACCTTTTGGTTCTGCTACCATCTAGCTATATGACCTTGAGCAAGTCACAGCATTTTTAAGTTGGAGATGATAACACTTGTACTCCTTAATATGAAATCGTTGTAAAATACTTTAGAAAGACAAAGTAAAATGAAATACAAGCATGTAATTCCTGCTTCAGGGAAGTGATGAGAAAGGGAAAGAGCACCCCTAAAGTTCTGAACTGCAGAAGGGCTAAACTCAATCACGTGTCTGCACCTTCCCACTCCCCATTGTTCCAAGGGAGGGTCATCACTGACTAAGGAAAGGTAAAGCCCAAGATGGGGGAAAAAAAATCCATAAACCCAGCAAGTTAAAGTTTTTATATACTGATCATTCCTGTGAGAGGCCACTGCAATTCCAGTCTGAGTGAAATAGGAAGACCTAACTTGAAAATAAATAATTAATATGTTATTTAATCTGTAGATTAATTTATTATTGTTATGAATAATATTTAACTATTCTGTAAAATATTATTGGTAGTATTGGCAGATAGTATTCTATGAAGGACAGGCAATGTCTTTAGGTTCAGAATAACCATGTTTGATTGAATCCAGACTCAACTACTTATTGTGTGATCTTGAACAAGTCACTTTTTTTTTTTTTTTTTTTAAACAAGTAACTTTTAACATCTCTTGGACTTGGTGTGCTGTTTTGTAAATTGAGATGGTTGAATAAGATGATATCTAGTAATTCTTCAAACTTTGAAGTCCTATAATTTTATGCATATTATTACTTTAGCAAATTTACTGTGGCAGTGGATCCTAACAAATATATCATATTTTATTGATTGATTTTGAAACTTGACTTGACCACTTGCTGTAGGACATGTTTCTGCTGCTCACAACCCTGACTTTTATCCATTTGTTCAGCAAACATTTATTGTGCCTGTTTGATGGGCTCCTGTGTTCAGCAATGGTAATACAAAAATGAATGTAACATGATACTTGTCCTTGAGGGTTTAGTCTATTAGAGTCATGTATATGTAAAAACAATACAAGATTGGAAATGATAAAATGGTCACAAGTCAGAGAGGAAGGAATAGTGAAGAAGAACAAGAAAGGTTTCATGAAAGATATAGTATATATGCTGACCCTTGAAGAGAAGGAAGAAAAAGATTTCAGTAGCAAAATGTGTAGGAAGACCATTCCAGCTTAGGTGGACAGTTGTATGTGAACGGAGGAGCAATCACAAGCACCTTGAGAACATGCTCTGTCATGGAATTTATGAAGGGGTATCATATGAAATAAGACCAGAAATTTAATTCAACAAGCATTTATTGTTAAGCATTAGATGCTATCCTACATAGTGTGGAGACAAACAAAAATTAGTCTCTTTCAAAGGACTCACATTCTAATTGGGGAAAATTATGTACGCAGATAAGAAAATGCAAAATATTAAAAAAGTAAATCTGGCACTAACAACTAGTGGGAAGGATCAGGAAAGGCCCAAGCACCTAAGGTCTTTCCTGCTTTCCCCAGAATTGTTGTTTGATGAAAGATGATAGCCTCAAATGTCAGGCTGAGAAGTTGGTACTTTAATCTACAAGTTAATGGGGAAGCTTCAACAGTGAATATCATATTCCAGGCCCTTCTATCTTTTAATGTGGATGCTGCTATATCTTGGGTGATCCTTATTGTGGCTCCTCTATATTTGAATTGGGTTTTTCTAGCCGCTTGGAGTATTTTTTCCTTTGTTTGAGGGTTCTGGCATTTGCCCACTATATTTCTTGATGTTTTGATTTTAGGATCCCTTTCAGTAGGTGATCGATGAATCCTTTCAATGTCTATTTTACACTCTGTTTCTATGACTTCTGGGCAGTTCTCTTTGATAATTTCCTGGAAAATAGTGTCCAGGCTCTTTTTTTCATTGTATTTTTCTGGGAGTCCAATAATTCTCAGATCGTCTCTCCTAGACCTGTTTTCCAGGTCTGTTGTTTTCCCCAGAAGGTATTTCACATTTTTCTCCATTGTTTGGTTTTTTTGGTTTTGCTTGACTGATTCTTCTTGTCTCCTTGAGTCATTCAATTCCATTTGTTCTATTCTGATTTTCAATGAAGTGTTTTCTTCACTCACTTTTTTTATATCTTTTTCTAATTGTCCAATTTGTTCTATGGAATGTTTTTCCATTTTGCCAATTTTATTCTTTAGCGAGCTGTTTTCTGTTTCCAGTTCACTAATCCTATTTTTCAAGGATTTGTTTTCTTTATCCACTCTGTCTTTAAATGAGTGGGATGACTTCTCCAGACTCTCTTGCCAAGCCTCCCTCTCCTTTTCCCATTTTTCTTCTAGCTCTCTTGTGAGAGCCTTTTTAATTTCTTCTATGAGATTCATCTGTGCTGAGGAACAGATGATCTCCTCCTGTGGGGATTCACCTGAAGATAATCTGTTTTTAGTCTCCTCAGGGTTTAGAGTCTGTTCTCTGTCTGTATAAAAGCTGTCAATTGTTAAGGTCCTTTTCAACTTTTTGCTCATTTTGTCAGAGAAGAATCAGAGACAAACTAGCAAAGAAAAAAAGGAAAAACCCAAATGGAGTCTGCTTTTTGGGGGGAGGGGCTGGGTGGTGTTACTGAGCTTCCTCTACAGACTGAGGGGGCAGCAGCGAGGCACTAGCAGGACTGTGCTGCACCTGCGCTCTGAGACTCTGAGACTCTGAGAGCGTGCTGAGACGCTGTGGGGGAGGGGTGGCCGGTCCCAAGGAACTCCAGCTGTTTGGGGTTGTATTCTTCACCCCCGGTGTTTTTAGCTTCTCTGCTGGGCTACTGACTTGCTGCCAGAGCAAAGTCCTGTGGTGAAGCTCTCCCCACAGAGACGGCTGAGATCACACCCCAACCCCCTCTGGTCTGCTCGGCTGTGAGCTGCCTGCCGAGCTCTTGCTGCCGCTGCCTGCCCTCAGCCTGTGCCCGATCTAAAACCGTCCCGCCCTCGAGCAAAAACAGACCTTTACTGGCAAATCTCAAGGGTGTAACTGTTTGTGGGTTTGTTTTCAGTCAGGCATTAATTTAGAGGCTTGTAATGAGATGGATTCTGAGAGAAAACACAGAGCTTATACAGCTGTGTGCCTCCTCACCGCCATCTTGGCTGGAAGTCCCAACTTCTTCCATTATATCTGTTCCCAGTCTCAATCTCAATCCGCATAACAATTTTAACTGTCTATTTTTCCAATATGGTCCAGTTCATCCCTCCTTAGATAGCCTGTGCCCCTCCTCTCCTAGGAGCTCAACATACTTGTTCCAAACATATTGTGGCTGATTGATTAACTTCAGCTCTGCTGAATCTCAGAACCCAGTAGCTCTCATACAAATAGCCAATAATTACAGTATCTTATGACTTAATTTCTACTATCTTATCCAGTTCTTCATAGAATGTCTCTACCTTTTATCCTCTGTACTCAGTGTTGATACATAATATTCAAATATTTTCATAGTGGTTTTTCTGAAAATGAATATCATAAACATAATAATCTGAAGTGATCAATATCCTATGAAATGCCTTTGAGCACATGATAAAACCTATTTTGCCATCTCCTTTTGTCTTCTAAGAAGAATCTGTGAACCATTTTTCCTTTTTGTTGCAACTTCCTTTGGTTTTTTGGTTTCATTTATAATGAGAAGGTCAAGATTAATATGATTCAGTTCTCTGGTGTAGGGGATCTTAATGGAGAAAAAAATGAGAGTGGCATTTCATTAGTTTCCTTTGTAATCTTGTATATTTTGTTTTATAGATTTAAAAATGTTATTCTGAGGAGTCACAAACTTCATCAAACTGCTAAAGGGAGTCTAAAAAATTAAAAATCCTAAAGCAATATGTTCTCTTCTTAGTCAGTGGACAAAAAAACCTCATGTTTAAGTAGCAGTAGCTAAATAATAAACTATTGTTATGATCTTCATATTATTGATTTCCATAGAATGATACAGGAATGGTAAACTCCAGCTAAATGATTCTACCTGTAAAGAACACTATTATTCCCATAGTGCACTTAATTTGGCTCCTCTGGTTCCATCCCCCTGAGAAGTTTGCCATCAGCACCTCATTAATAGAATAGTACCAGTCCCCTTCCTGTCAGGATGTTTGCTAACAATCAAATTAAGTTAGTAAATGGGAAGAGTCATGGAATTGTGTAAAGAGAGAGCTGGCAGGCACCTCTGCCTGGGATTTTATCTTGTGAGGAGAAAAAAAAATACCAAATAAATGCTCTGTATTATAAACCTTGCTGCAGTTAGTTCAGTAGCCCATTGATGATTAGTGAAATTTGTCATATATCGATTTCATAGAATAGAAACATGAAACAAAAATTGTTTTTTGTTTACTTGCTTTTATTACTATTAAATTTTAAATGTGGTGCTCATTCTTTCATGGAAATCTATGCTCTCTGAAGGCAGTATACCAAATATCCTTTATTTACTAAAGAATCATTTCTTTTAAAAATGTTTTAAAAAATCTCTTGTTTTTTAACAATACCTACATTTCCTAGCACATTATTGTTCCATCCTCTTGCCCTTCTGGGAAGGTCATTCCTTATAACAAAGAATAAAAACAAGAAAGTAACAACAATTTTACAAAACTAAACCTAAACATCATACAAGTCCAACATTATATGGAATATTTAACTCTCATAGTCTCTCATTTCTACAAGGAAAGTGGAATGCATTTCATATCTTGTCTTTAAGGTCATGCTTGGGTCATTCTTATTTCATAGTATTTTTTTAAATTGTCATTTTTTCAGTTTACATTGTTGTAATCATTGTGAATATTATTTTCCTGGTTTCCATCATTGTATTTTGCATTAGTTTATCTGAGCCTTCCCATGTATGCATTCTTCTTATTTATTATTTCTTACAGATACCTTATGTACTATAGCTTGTTTAGCTATTTTTATTTGGTGAATATTTATTTGTTTTCAGTTTTTTACTACCACAAAAATGAGTGGCTGTAATTTTTTTGGTGTATGAAAAAAGAATATTTATTGAATGACAGAATGTCAACAGATTAATAAACATTATGATGTGATTAGTGTGTGTTAAGTAATGTACTGAGATGTCAAAAGAGGCAAAAGCAGTCTCCAAGTCACAGTCTAATGGGAGAGATAACATGCAAAACAACTATATATAAATGAGATACATATAGAAATTGGAGATAATCTTAAAGGGAAAGCACTAAAGTTAAGGAGGACTTGAAAAAACTTACAGTCAAACTTTAACTGATACTTAAAGGAAGCAACCGGGGAATCCAGAAGTTGAAGATAAAGAGGGAAAGAATTCCAGACGTGGGAGATAGCCAGTGAAAAATATGCAGAACTGGGAAATAAAGTGTTGTTTCAGTGCTTTTGAAGAACAGAAAGGAGATCAATGTCGCTGTATCACATTGTATAAGGAAAGAAATAATGTTTAAGACAGGAAATATAGGGAGAGGCCAGGTTATGAAGAGATTTTTAAAACCCAAAGAGAGGATTTCATATTTGATTAAGAAGGAAATGGGGAGACACTGGAGTTTATTATATAATATATATGGGGGGATAACCTGGGTTTTTTTTTTTTTTTTGTTTGTTTGTTTGTTTTTTTCATTTAGGAAGATCATGTGGATAGCTAAGTGGAAGATAGACTGTGTGGGGGAAAAGATTTGAAGTTGGGAGACCAATCAACAGATTACTGCAATAGTGTAGATGTTTTGTGATAAGTTCTTGAGCTAGGGTAGTGGTAGTGTCAGAAGAAAGAAGAGGACCTATCAGAGATGTATACATCAGCATTGCAAGAGATTTTCAAAAATTATTGAAATTTTAAAAAATAATGAATGGCAATTTTTTATCATCCAGTTAATAAGGAAGTCAATTCTGCTTACCATAGGTAATATTTCATAAAAATCCTAATGTTGGAAAGGTCTTTTATAGGTTATTTCATTCAACATAACATGTACCATGCATGAACACATAGAGGTACAATTTCCAAATAAGTAAAATTTTCTGAATAAAAGTATAAAAAGCACATAAATATTTTACAAAGGATGGAAATTGATCACTTTATTTTTTTAAATAGCTTTTTATTTACAAGTTATATGCATAGGTAATTTTATAACATTGACAGTTACCAAACCTTTTGTCTCAATTTTTCCCCTCCTTCCCCCCATCCCCTCCCCTAGATGGCAGGATGACCAATACATGTTAAATATGTTAAAGTATAAATTAAATGCAAAATAAGTATACATGTCCAAACCATTATTTTGCTGTACAAAAAGAATCGGACTCTGAAATATTGTACAATTAGCCTGTGAAGGAAATCAAAAATGCAGGTGGACAAAAATAGAGGGACTGGGAATTCTATGTAATGGTTCTTAATCATCTCCCATAGCTCTTTCACTGGGTGTAGCTAGTTCAGTTCATTACTGCTCCATTGGAACTGATTTGGTTCATCTCATTGCTGAAGATGGCCAGGTCCATCAGAATTAATCATCATATATTGTTGTTGAAGTATATAATGATGTCCTGGTCCTGCTCATTTCACTCATCATCAGTTCATGCACCAGGCCTTTCTGAAATCATCCTGTTGGTCATTTATTACGGAACAATAATATTCCATAATATTCATATACCACAATTTATTCAGTCGTTCTCCAATTGATGGGCATCCACTCAATTTCTAGTTTCTGGCTACTACAAAGAGAGCTGCCACAAACATTCATGCACATACAGGTCCCTTTCCCTTCTTTAATTCTCTTTGGGATATAAGCCCAGTAGAAACACTGCTGGATCAAAGGGTATGCACAGTTTGATAACTTTCTGAGGATAGTTCCAAATTGCTCTCCAGAATGGCTGGATGTATTCACAGTTCCACCAACAATGTTTTAGTGCCACTGTTTTCCCACATGCCCCCTCCAACATCCCGCAATATCTTTCCCTGTCATTCTAGCTAATCTGACAGGTGTGTAGTGGTATCTTAGAGTTGTCTTAATTTGCATTTCTCTGATTAATAATGACTTGGAGCATCTTTTCATATGGCTAGAAATAGTTTCAGAAATTGATCACTTTAAATGAATAAAGTAGAGATTAAGTTGTATGAATAAGAAGGAAGGATTAGAGGATTATGGAATGGAAGTAATCACTTGTTAATATATAATTGGCATAACTCAAATAAGAAGTGATGAGGGTCTGAGCCAGAATGGTGGCAGTGGGAGTGGTACAGAGGATACTAGTACAAGAGGTATCTTGGAAGGAAGATTGACATTTTGGCATGAGGTGAAGGATGAAGAGTGAATCTACCTACCTTAGTGAAATTTCTTTTTAGTATCCTCCCCTCTCTCTGGAAACCTGAATGTAACTTGTGTTTGTATTTGACAGGTCATCAAAGTGTACAAAGCTTCAATCCAACAAACTTTAGATATCCTCTTTCTTCATAATGGAAAAGAGTTCCTGAGCAGCACAGACTCTGTAAGCCGCGATTCTGCTGACCGCACCATCATTGCGTGGGACCTCCCCAGTGCTGCCAGGGTCTCTAATCAGATCTTTCATGTAAGTCAAGTGGGCATTTTTCATCTTGAAGACTTTGATTCTCCCAAATGTGATCATGACTCTCCTGACTACATCTTATTTTATGTAGTTTCTTACACTTCTCATCTTTTAATTTCTTTTTGTCTGTAGAGTTCTTTTCAGTACCCTAAAGCTCAGGTTCAAATGTTGTCTCTTCCCAAATCTCCCATTTGGTAATACTTTTTTCTCATGTTTCATCCAGCACTTTATGTGCATTTATTATGTGTCATTGTTATTTGTGTGTATATCATATCCTGCTATTAGGGTTTGAGGTAGGGTACCCTTTTATTGTTGCCTTCTCTGCACTGAATATTGCACACTGTAAAGGCTATTACAATATTTGTTGAGTAGATGCAGATTAAGAATGAGAATGAGCTTTTCAAGTAACTGAATACCTATGAATTTAGACATAAAATAAATGTTTATTAAACTCCTATTTGTATTTGATGCCCTGTATCAGTGCTGGGCTGTGATTTTAGGATAAATAAGATTTGTTCCTTTGATCAAGGAGCTCTCAGGCCAGTTGGGGAAATGAGATAAGCATAATGAAAATTAGATTATGATAATTGGATGTGATAAAAAAAAAAAGAGTAACAAAATATGTGAGATCTGTTGAAAGAGAACTTACTTTGAGCTAGGAGTGGAAAGCATCTGAAAAAAATGGATCTTGAAGAATAGATAGGATATCAAAAGGTAAAAATGGGGCCACTTTGGGAGTGTAAGAAACAGCTCAAGCAAATGTCTTGAAAAAAGATAGACTTGTATTGATCTATTTTGTTTTAACGTGTTCTGTATGCCTTCCTTTTTCCTCTCCAAAAGAACTTGTAATAAATAGTTTTTAAAAAATGTATAACAAATAATTATGATCTATTTAATGTTTCCCACTCATGTATGTCGGCTTTCTCTCTTCCTTTTTCTTTCTCATCTAACTATGCAGGGGGAAGTGTCTTCTCATATAATTTCTTCAGGGCCAAGTTTCATTTTTGTAATTTGCAACATTTATCTTCTGTTATTTTGTGTAAATTTCCATTTATGTTGTTGTAGTCATTGTGTATTGTTTTATAGGCTCTGCTTATTTTGTACCAGTTCATGTAAATCTTTCTATGATAAAGAAATACTTTTAAATAATATTTTCTTAAATTAGGTCTGTGGCAGACTGAATAGGGTAGTGTAGCAGAGTTAATTAGACAGTGGCAAAGTGGATAGGATGGTGCCAGATTAGATAGGATAGTGACAGAATAGATAGGGTGTTGTGTCAGAATGGATAAGACAGTGTGGCAAAGTGGATAGGGCAATGGCAGAGTGGATGGGATGGTGTCAGAGTAGGTAGCATGATGTCAGAGCAGACAAAGCAGTGGCAAAGTAGATAGGAGTGCTAGGAAGTTAGGAAGACCTGGCCTTGAATCCTGCCTCAGATACTTACTGTTTGTAAGGTCTTTGGCAAGTCATTTTTCCTATCTAAATCTCAATTTTCTCGTCTTTGAGATGAAGGGACTAGACTCAGTGATCTCTAATTTCATCTCCTGTTCCAAAATTCTGATCCTAGGAGTGTACACTTTTGCAATTAGTGGTCTATTAATTCATGGCTATAGTTTTAACTTATTCACAGTGAAATATGAAACTGTTATGTGTTGACTTAATAAAGGACTTTGGGACATTCCATTTGTGTCAGAGAAATGACATACAATGGAAAGGGTGGTTTTTAAAAAAAAGTTTTCAATGGTCTAATGACTATAAATGGCAGTATCATTCAGCCTAGTTTCTGAAATATTCTACCAATAGCACGGGCATTTGGGAAATTGTATGCTGCTGATTGCTATCTACTTTGACTAACAAAGTCATATAATGTCAGAGCAGGAAGGAAGTAGAATCATAGCAGAGCTAGGATTTTGGAGTTTAGAGCAAGCAGAAATCTGAGAGATGGTCTAGCCCAGAACCCTTACCTTTCAAATGCGGTCATAAAATAACAGCAAGTAAATGCTGCAAATTACAAAAAACAAATTTAGCCCTGGAGAAATGATATGAGAAGACACTTCCCCCTGCATAGATAGGTGGAAAAAGAAAAGAGATAGGGAAAACCGACATTCCTGAGTGGGGAATATTACATATAATATCAGTGAGGGTTTTTGTGTGTGTGTGTGTGTGTGTGTGTGTGTGTGTGTATTGATCAGTTTTGCTAAGTATGTTGTCCTTATTTAAAAAAATAATTGTTATATATTTTAAAAATAATTATTTGTCATAATCCAGAAAGTTCAAACATCAGATGCATAATGAGTGGCAGAGGATTGTAAGTAAATTCCTGATATGAATACAGAAGGGATTATAGAAAGTAAAATTTCAGATGTAGAAAGAATATCAGTCTATTTAATATGTGGTCCTCATTTTACTTAAGAAATAAACTTCATTCCAGAAGTGTACAGGTAGAACCAAAGTCATATCATGAATTAGTACAGGGACAAGACTATAGTATATACCTCTTGATTCTTAGTTCATTGTATCTTTCTGCTTCTTCTCATCTAGAATTACCAGAAAGAAATTTGTCTCTTCTATTCATCACACTTTCTTCAAGTACTTAAATAGCTATAAAGGCCTGATGGATAAGGAAATCACATTGTCTTAAAACTTTTAAGTTTCACAACTGTGTAGGGCTAAAGCAGCCCTTTACCAGTATAGTATTCTAGAAATACAGTTAAAAAAATTCAAGAGATATAGTTTCTGGGTATCTTACTTTATTAATAAGGTTAGCATATTATTTATAAAAGAAGTCAGTGACACTCAAATGCCAAACATCCCTCATGGTGATGGGATCATAGGTTATATGCCCTTGGAAGATATTTTTGAGAGCAGCAATCAATTCTAATTGATTAACAGTTAAAGAGAAAATAAATATTATAATGAAACATGGGTTTTATTCCTATGAGGATCTTAGGGTATATAATTTGGATCACTCAAGTCTTGGTCAAAAAGACTTATTGATTTTCATATCACCTATTCAACAAAAGGGAAACTCCACATTTCCCCATACTTGTTGGAGTAAACACAATGAGCAGGAATCCATCCATCAACCCAAATGGAAAATTTCTTTTACTCTTTTTGATTAGCTCTTTACTCTGGGGAAGTCTTTGAGAAAGATTTTCCACACTAGTTGATTTCTGGATGAGGCAGTAGAAAAGGGGATTTGGTTCTGATTTAATAACTAGTTATTGATACAAGAACAAAGTAATCATTTCACTCAGAGGATTGGCCTTGGAATCAGGAGATTTGGGTCCATGTCTTTGTTTTGCTGCTTACTGACTGATAGACTGGGTCACATAGAATTTTACAGCCAGAAGACATCTCAGATGTCATCTAGCTGAACTGCAGTCTGAAGTGTGACTGCTCTATGACATCCCCATGGTGATCCCACTGGTGTGGCCAAAAGGATAGCATGTAGTGGAAAAGGAGCAATAGACTCATTAAAAGACTTGGGTTTGAAATTAACTTCTAATATCTGTATGTCCTTTCCCACACTGAACCTCTTACTTCATCTTTGAGATGAGAATAATGTTTATTATCCCACATTCATTGCTTGATAGTTTATCAAATGAGATGATGGGTTGCCATGTAAACTGTAAAATGTTTTGTTCATGAATTATAATGATAATACATATAATTTACAGAGTGATTCTCACCTGAGAGTGGCTGGGCAAGTATTATCCTCTGACTGAGGAATGGATTGAGGTTATGTGGTAGTACTAGTTAGCTAGTAAGAGGCTCAGCAGAGTTGAACTCCAAGGTCAGTGCTCTTGGGATTGGATTACTTAAGGAGATATTTGTTAAGTATTTGCCATTTGCCTATTCTTGTGCTTAGTATTATGGGAAACAGATAAAAAGGCACCTAGTCCTTGAGTTCAGGGAGTTCAAAGTGTTGCAAAAACATGAGTCATAGGAAACACATGATTATTACTGAATTGTGTGATCTGCAAACAGTATAAAACATTTTTCTCTGTTCCTATTTCTTTTTCATTTTTAGGAGCGGTTCACCTGTCCTAGCCTCACTTTACACCCAAGAGAATCTGCTTTTGTGGCCCAGACAAATGGAAACTATATGGCATTGTTTTCATCACTGAGGCCATACCGGATTAATAAAAGGAAACGTTATGAAGGACATAAGGTATTTATTAATTTCTGCCCATATTCTCCTTAGTGAACCATCAGAATCACTTTCCCAAATGATTTAAGTTACATAATTCATCCTAATTATGATGTCTTATATTGTAGCTCATAAAGCCACTAGCTTTAAATTATGGGTTTTCTTTTTTCAAACTTTTTTAAAGAAATTATAAAATTGACTACAATCAGTAAACACGAACCTTTCCAATACAAAGAACAAAAAAAAAGAGAATTGTGGAACACTGATTTTCTGTTATGGATAGTTCTTTTAAAGTATATGTCAGATTTAACACATTAGTAACAACATTGCTTTACTTTCTGTGCCCTCTTTGAATGTCATCCTGTTCTCCTCTGTATGTGTTTTAAATGTTTCTTTGACACTCTTTTTCTTTTCTTTTTTTCTTTCTTTCTTTTTTTTTTCTGGTATCACTATTACCACGCTTTACTACTTTTCACAAGTCTTTCTCTTCCCTTGCCAAAAATAAAAAAGCTTCCCTTGCAATAATTAGTATAGTATAGTTAAGCAAAACAAATTCATTCATTGATTGCATCTGAGAATGTACAATTCACTTAGCACCTTACAGGCCTTGCTATCTTTGCCTTAAAGTAGGAAACTGGTTAAATAAGGTTTTTGCCATCCTGATGGGTTATACATTGATCCAGATTCTTAAATCATTATAATGTTGTAATCATTACATAAATTGACCTCTTGGTTCTGTTCATGTCATTTTCATAAAAATCTTCCTGATTTCTCACTTTGCCCCCTTTGTCATTTCCCTTGGCTTTAATATTCTATTATATTCAGAAACCTTAATTTATCCAGTTATTTCTTAATTGGGCACCTTATAAATATTTTTGTTCATGTGATTGCTTTCTCTTTTTTTTTGGTGACTTAGTAGATGAGAAGCTTGAAACCAGGAAGATCTGAGTTTGAATCTTACCTCAAACACTACTTATGTGATGCCAGGGTAAATCAATTAATCTCTGTCAGCCTCAGTTTCTTTATGTGTAAAATGGGTATAATAATAGTAACCACCTCACAGAGTTGTAAGAAGATAAAAGGTGCTATTTATAAAGTACTTTGCAAACCTTAAAATACTGTATTAATCTTAAAATATGCCTATTAGTGGTATCATTGAGGTAGCATTAATTACTTTTTCAGTATAATTCCAAATTGCTTTTCAGAATAGTTGAACCACTTCCTACCTTTATCTGAAGGGCATTGAAAATCTTATACTATATACCACAATGAGCTCTTAAGGTATAAGTCATAAAAGAGGAGATAACATTTATAGATTAACTTCTCTAAACATTCCTGTCATCCCATAATTCCTCCAATGATTGTCATTTCTCCTTTTTTGATCATCTTTGTTAATCTGATAAGGAAGAATCTTAAGAGTTATTTTATTTAGCATTTCTTTGAAACATTTTTTCATATGATTTTTGATGGTCTTTCTTTTTTTGTGCATTCATATATTGTAGCATTTACCTATTGGAAGATAGATTATTCTTTTTCTTTTGCATTTGCATCAATTTCATATTCATATTATATGTATATATATTAATATATTAGACTTTTTTCAGAGAACTTTGCTGCAGAAATTTTTTTTAACTATTTCTCTTCTAATTAAATCTACAATGGCTTTGTGGAAAAACTTCAGTTTTACAAGTCAAAATTATCCATTTTATCTTTTATGATCTATTTCATCTCAGTTGTCAAAAACTATTTACTTTCCTTCTCTGTGAATAGGTATTTCCTTTTCTTCTAATTTTTAAATATTATAATCTTGTATAATACTAAAATCTATTTTATATCAGTAGTGTATATAGTATGATATTTTGGTATAAACCTAATTTCTGATTTGTAGTTTTCCCAACAGCTTTTATTGAATAGTGTATCTTTAATACAGAAGTTGGTATAAGTGCTTTTATTATTGAACATTATGCCAGGATGTTCAATTGCTTCTGGGATTTCAGTCCCTAGTTTGTTCCACTGATTAACTTTTCCATTTTTAAAAACCAGTATCATATAGTTTAGCTAACCACTGCTTTGTTAACAGTATGAGATGTGATGCTGCTGGGTCCCTTTCTTTCCCACTTTTTCCCATTATTTTTTCATTTTTGATTATTTCCCTTAAGATTCAATTTTCAGATGATTTTTTTCCTAAGTCTATGAAATAACCCTTTGATAATTTGGTAGGACACAAAATCTATACACTGATTTAATAACATTGAATTACAAGGAAATTAAAACTGCAAAATAATAGTGTCAGAAGTTAAATGTTCCTTTCTAAATTTTAGGCTAATCTAGCAGAAAGACAAAGGGGAAAATATAGAATTGAACATGTTGTACAAGAAACTAGAGCAAAAAGACTTATAGCATCTTCTAACAGGGACTGCTAAGTAATATACACATCCCTCAGCACCACATAGAACTTTTATAAAAATTGATCATGTACTAAAGCTTAGAAATACTGCAAGTAAATGTAAAAAAAGGCAGAAATAGTAAACACATTTTTTTACAGATCATAATGCAATGAAGGTCATAATCAGATTTACATAATTTCTAAGGGCCCATCTTTTCTATGATGTTAATAATATCACTATGCCCATTTTACAGATTTTAGAGATTAGGAAACAAAGTTTTTATGGGGGGTTTTGTCTGAGTCATAGAAGATAATAATTGTCAGAGCCAGAACTTAAATCCAAGTCATCTGACTTAAAATTTATTACTCTCTCCACTATGACATGGTGCCTACCTGTCAGTCATATCTGAAATAAACACAGTGTTTTGGGGGCAGTTTTTCTCATGGAATAATATTATAAATGGGATGGTAAGCAGACTGGTTCTTAGGGGAACAGTTCAACCACTGGCAAATGTACTATTCATCTCTCAGACATTTGGCTGAATAAAGTTACAAAGAAATTTTTAGATGTTAAATGGGGTTTGCACTTAATGTATTAATGATGTTGCTGTAAATTTATATTGATCATCTTATGAGAGAGAATTCAATAGAGGTGAATACATTGGAAAATATAAAAAATGACAAAAGGCATCAGTAATATATTTTTTAATGACATTAGTGAGAAAGGTGGCTATTTTCTGTGTGATATTACTATCACTACTACTAAAAATTCATGATCTGCAGAGCTTTAAATTCACAAAGCACTTTCATTACAACAACCATTTTCTAAATTACAGGTCCATATTCATTTTACCAATGAGGAAACTGAGGCTCAGTGAAATTGTAACTCATCTTACATCACACAGAAAATGAGAGTCATATTTGACAACTGACAGTTTGAATTGAATTCAGGTCTTCTGCCACAGTGGTTAGAACACTGGCCCTGAAGTCAGGAACACCAGAGTTCACATCTGGCCCAAGATACTTACTAGCAGTTTAACCTTGGGCATGCCACTTAGCTTCCTTTGCCTCATTTGTAAAACAAGGATAATATTAACACTTAACTTCCAAAAAAAAAAAAAAAGTGTTGAGTTGTTGTTGAGGATAAAGTAAATTATGATATTTATAATGCATTTTTCAAATCTCAAAGCCTTATGTAAATGCTAGCTGTTATTAGCATTATAAATCCAATGTATTTTGAACTGGACCATGCTGCTTTTCACCCTAAATTTCATTATATTCCTTGTCAACTCACATTATTCTTTCTTTCCCAACCATGCAGGTAGAAGGCTATGCTGTGACCTGTGAGTGTTCTCCGGATGGGGCAGTTTTAGTGACTGGCAGTGCTGATGGCAATGTCTTTTTCTACAATTATCATAACTCAAAGATCATTTGTTCTTTTTCTGCACATAGTCATCCATGTGTTGGCGCTACATTTCACCCAGTTCTTCCCTCTATTCTTGCAACATGTGATTGGAGTGGGAAGATTAAAGTCTGGCAGTAAAGTGATATCTCTGTGTGTGTGTGTGTGTGAGACTTTTTTTTTTTTTTTTTTTAAGCTGGTCAAGTTTCTGGGGACTGTGGAACACTGTGCTTGTCTCATGGGAATGGTACAGTATTATGAGGTTTTTGTTTTTTGCTTTTTGAATAATTAATGAGTAAATATTTGTTGGAGTCAGAAGATATGGGCTGAATTTCAGTTGTCCCATTTGTTAGCCACAGACATTGGACAAAACATTTGAGTTCAATTTAACTATCATCTGTTTTTAACACCTGATATACGGGCCCTGTCCTTGGTGCTGAGGGAAGAAAAAGGAAAATATGGCATTCTTCTTGTTCTCAAGGATTTTTTGTTCTTGTGAGAAGTACACAAATAGGAACAATTAAGAGAAAAGAGGGCTTTTCTGGTAAAAGGAAACAAGTTGTGCAGGTAGGAAGATGAGAGGTGTTGTGTTTTATTTTGTGGGGGGAGGACAACTAATAATGGCATGATAAGGGGCTGTTAGGTGGCGCAGTGGATAGAGCACCAGCCTTGAAGTCAGGAGGATCTGGGTTCAAATTTGACCTCAGACACTTAACATGTCCTAGCTGGGTGACCCTGGGCAAGTCACTTAACCCCAATTGCCTCAACCAAAAAAAAAAAAAAGAATGATATAATATAGAATGTCCTAGAGTACATTCTGGACCTTAATTTCTTAATTTATAAAATGGAGATCTTTATAATTATATATCTGATAGGTTGTTGTATATAAAGTCTTCTATGAATGATGGAAATGGAAGTTAGGACTATTATTATTATAGGAGTGTTTTAGTCAGCAAATAATGAGGCAGGAAAGGAAAAGCCTCCAGTTAAAGTGGTATTATGGGAAGAGCCTTGGATGTGAGATTTAGTGAACCTCTTATCTAGTCCTGACTGTGCTATTTATTATTTTGTAAGCTTAAATTATTATTCTTTATTTAATTATTATTTACAATTCATTAAACATCTCTGGGTCTTATATTTTTTATAATATGAGCTGGCTGAGATATGCCTTCAGAGAAGAGTCAAGAAAATGTACCTCCTTCTTTTCTTTGCCAAGGTAGGGGACCATGCGTAATCAACTAACCATTTGGATGTAAGCTCTTTGGGAATAGTGATTATTTCATTATTTTTGTGCCTCTAGCACCTAGTTCAGGGCTTATTTATTGATTGATTGGGAGCATATCATATATAATGTCAGAAATGATTGGTGTATTGATTGGCTGATTTTATTGAATTATTTTTAGTTTGTTACATGGAATGACCACTGAGTTAGGAGAGTAGGTAGAGGAATATATTTAAAAATAAAAGTGATGCAAAACAAAAGATATTAAAAAATAATTTAAAATTCCACACCCTCAAAGTTAATATTAAAGAAAAAAGGAAATAAAGACATTTTTTTTAAAATGAAAAGATTGGCCTCTCTAAACCTGGGGACATTACTACCTCACTGAGCTGATTTCAGTCACAACTATATGTGTTTCGAGCAGTCATCAAAAGATCTCAATTTGAGTAAGTTCTTTTTATATCACTAAGTACTTTCATATCCAGTATCTCATTTGGCTATTCATCAGTCCTACGAGGCTAAAAGGGAAGGGTCATTTTCCCTATTATTTTTATTTTTTTTTTAGATAAGGAAACTAAGGCTCGGACACATGCAATAAGTGGGACAGATTACATCAGGAAGTGTTGCATTCTCTCTAACTGGAAGTCTTCAAGAAGATTCTTGATAACTAATTATTGGAGATATTGTTGAGGGGGTTTATGATTCAGACAGGATTGCATCTAGATGTCTTTTGAAGTGTCTCCCAGCTTTGAAATTTCATAATTTTCAATGACTTGTCATGATCACATGTAGTAAAATCGATATTTGAACCTGGGTTTTCTAATACCTAATCTAATAATTCTTGCCATTTACTCTACCTCCTCTTTTCTCTCCTACTTTTCTCTGCCTCTCTCCCTCTAACCTATACTATTCATACTGTCTCTCAAATACAGGATGATGGAATTTAGATCTAGAAGGAACCTAAGAAGTTATCTAATCTCATTTTATATAGAGTGAATTGAAGGCCCAGGTTAGGCGACTTATCCAAAGTCATTTGAGTAGCAAGTTGTAGAGTTAGGATTCAATTCCAGGTTAACTTCAAATCCAAGCTTTTTTCTATCATACTAGTGATGCAAATAAAAACATAGGTTAGCAACACATATGTTGTACACAGGGATTTAGGGGAAAAAAATCTGTCAAAATTTTTTTTATATAGTAAGGATATGATAAGACAATTGAAAGTCTTTCTTCTCTTAATTTGGGACTTTTAAATGATCTTTCTGTCTCCAGTCTCTCCCCTTTCCAATTTATACTCCTCATAGTTACCACAGTGACATTCCTACGGACTGACCATGACACTCTTCTTTCATGAAGCATCAGAGGCTTCTTGTTGCCTCTAAGATAAAATATAGGTTTATCTGTTTGGCATATAAAGCCCTTTTCAGTCAAGCTCCAGTCTAAATTTCCACATTTAGTTCACATTTTCTCTTCATCATTATATATGACACATTCCAGGCAAACTATTCTAATTGCTCCCCTACTACTTTTACTAAAGATCTTTCCTTTTTCTTTCCAATTGTTAGTGTTCTCTTCCTACTTCCTCTTCCCCAGTGATCTTCTCTCTATATTATTTTGTAGGTTTTTTTGTGTTTAAGTATTTGAGTATATCTTTGTTTTTGTATCTCTAGCCTCTAGTACAGAAACTAGAATGTAAGAGGTGCTTAGTAAATGTTTGTTAACTTGAATTCAATTTCTGTCTGATGAAATCTTTCTCTTTCTTCAAAGGACTTTTCAAGAACCAACACTTCCTGATCCTACCCCAGACAACTCTGCTTTCCTCACATTTTCTTTGCTTTGTACTATCACAGCTTATATCAGACTTAATTGTGTACATCTTTTTTTTTTTTTTTTTTTTTTGTATTTTTAAATTTTTTTTTTTATTAATAACTTTTTATTGACAGAACTCATGCCAGGGTAATTTTTTACAACATTATCCCTTGCACTCACTTTTGTTCCGATTTTTCCCCTTCTTCCCTCCACCCCCTTCCCCAGATGGCAAGCAGTCCTATATATTTGTACATCTCCTGTAACCTCTTTTCCCAAAACATGCAGCACAATACAAGGCACATAGTAGGCATGTAATCAATGTTTGTTGAATTGAATAATTGAATCCCTGACTCTGGGTCAAAAGATAACATTCATCGAAGAAAACTCTATTTGTCTTTACCAGAGCAATGTTTGCCCAGGGGGCAGTGATACCATTACTGATGGGAAATGCCTATAATGGAAGTTGTGCTGAAGGCATTAACCTTCTTTCCTCTTGTGTCTGTTTAGGTTTTGTGGCATGTCATGACTGTGGGAGATTTGCCATCAACTGCAAAAATTTTCTTTGGCTGCTTGCTACTCCTGGGGAACCCCATACCATTCAATAGGAAATGCTTTGTCATTTTTTGGGACATTTTCCATGTGATTGTTGGTTGACATTACAATTAGAACATGAGATGTGGCGATAGCTGGACCATCTCTGCCATAAGTAGTATTCATTCCTACATTCTTTCATTTATCCATCATTCATTCCTTCATTTAAGTAACTCATCATTGAAATTGTAGAGGGGATTCTTATTCAGGGAAAGACTGGATTAGATGTTCTCTGAGATTCTTTCTAGTCATTAGATTCTTTGATTAAAAAAAAAAAAAGACAAAGATCCAAATTTATTATTAGGGAGCTATTTCCTGAAAGTAATAGTTTCCTAATTGGTGTTCCTACCTTGAATTTGATTCATAGAATCACAGAGTTTGAGAGTTGAAAGTAACCTGCTCAAATATATACTTGGAAAAAAAATAGGATCCTTTCTATAACAATCTGACAAGTAGTCATCTAGTCTTTGCTTTAAGACCTCTAGGGGAAACCACTGCGTCCTGAGGCTCTCATTCCACTTTTGGATAACAAATTAATAGGGATTTTTTTCTTAAGTCTAAATGTGATCAAAGCTGAGCTTTAGGATATTAGCTGTGTGACCTTGGACAAATTACTTTTCTTCTCTAAATCCCACTTTCCTCTTCTTTCTTTAAAATGAACTAATATTCTTCTAATATTCTTCCAGCCCTAACAAGTCTGGAGAGGCTTCACAGTGTAGGAAAAGAACATCACATTTGGAGTCTGAAGACCTAGGGTCAAATCCCAGCTCTGATGTTTATTACCTGCCCCACATGACTTTTCTGCGTCTTAAGCCTCTTCATTCATAAAAAAGGAGGAAAAATTGGCCAAAATGATTTTTAAGATTCCCCTTCCCCTTTTTAAAAACTTTAACTAGAATTCTAAGAGTGTAGATTCACATTAAAATGCATATAGTGTGTAAAATGCTTCTATCTTGTCATTTTCCATCCCTCCTCCTTTCCTTTCCCCTTTAATTCTGGAGAGCAAACATTGAAGTTAAATGGGATGATTGGATGCCTGAGATATGTTCAGAGCAGCTTGCTATTAACATAGACAGGAGTTTGCATACCCAACAGCCCTCGTTCTAGGGACCTAATGTGTGGATGTAGAAAGATAATGAGCTCTTCTATTTTTAGTGCTAAGAGTTACTGAATGGGCAAAAATAAGAATAATAAACCACATCAAACTCAGCCAAAAAAAAAAGGGATATCCACAATTTAGGATCTTAAGATACTAGGGATCTACATGCCTTAAGGCAATAGCAATCTAACATCCTCAGTTCCAGAGGAAGCTGATATGCAAATCCTATTCTTGAGAGAGCTATTATGTTTAGAAGGAGATTGATGTACATTTTCTCAAATATTACACATCTGCAGCCTACTATTTCCTTTTTTGTTGGCAAGGCATTTAGAGTTGGGCTTTTGTAAAATCTCCTTGGGGCCAGCCTTCAGAATATTCTTTTCTTACTCCCTTTCTCCCCTTCCCTCCATGTCTTGTGCCCTTCTCCTCCTCCCACAATGAGTCTGACTTTCTGTAATTAAAATGAATAACTGGACAACACTTCCTCCACGTACTTATCTTTATTGGGACACAGCCACAGAGCCAGCTCTGAACCACATAATTAACCAAAAAGAACTTTAGAATAAAGGATATCATAGCTGAAAGAGGCATTTGAATTATAAAAATCTATTTACATATAGAATTGTGAAATTATTTGTGCTATATTTAGCTTATATAAAAGTTATAAAATTCTGAACTAAGGTTAAGAATTAGGTGGGACTTTAGAGAACATCTATCTCTGTCCCTCCACCCCACCCCACCCATTTTCATGGAAAACAACTTGCCTAGGACAAAGCAGGCAGTTAGTGACACAACTAAGAATAAACCCTAATTCTTTTGATTCTTAGACTCCCATCCCTGTGACTCCTGGGACTCTGGGACTAATCTGATGGTGAATTTTTTACTTGTCCTCTTTGTTTAAACCTTCTGGTCACAGCCCAATAAGGCACTTTCCAGCCCTCTTCATGATGTGTGCCATCCCCTCTCCCCCTCCTCTAATGTGCAGTCCTCCCTTATTAGAATGTAAGCTCGTTGAGGGCAGGGACTATCTAATTTGTATCTATATCCTCGGTGCATTTGATAAGCACCTTTAAAAAAACAAAACAAAACAAAAAACTCTCACCCAGACCTAGTCAGTCTATCTAGGACTCTTTCCATCATGTTGCAATATTTGACAGAGGTGGAGGGGGAGGGAGTAGGTTAATGAATGCACATGATCTGTCTCCAAGGAACTTAACAGCCTTCTTTGATAGGGAATCTCAATAGCACAGACATTTCTCTGCCACAATCATTCATTCATTTGTTGAACAAACAATTCTTTAAGTACAAGGGCTGGCTCGGGTGCTAGAGTTGTGAGGGATAAAGAAGTCCTTGTTCTTAAGAAATATATAACTGAAAAAATGAAATATGCCTTTCTTCAAAACTTCAAAAGATTCATAAGTGTGGGCTTTTCCTTCGTGCAACCTCAACTTTGAGTTGCTGTGGTCAAAGAAATCCATCTCTAAGGTGATCAACTTTCCTCTAAGGTGATCAACTTTCCCCTAATGTTTTGCCAGACCTACTTAAAGGCTTTCTCAACTTGGGAGTATTTGCTTTGACCTTGTCCTCCATTGGTTTAGCCTTTAAGAACAGGGCCTTCTCTGTGCTAGGATAAAGCATCAGAGAAAGTATTGGCAACAAAGTACTATATGTTAAGTGCATTGCAAAAGACAGAAAATGAATGCTTGTGGAGTCCCCACAGAGCCTTCAAAGGTGAAGGGACCTTAGAGGCCAACCAGTAGTCATAAGAGGATTCCCCTCTCTAATATATCTGACAGGTAGTCCCTTCTGCCTCTGCCTCTGTGACAACTCCAAGTTGGGGGAATTGTCTATCACCTGAGGCAACCCATTTTCACTTTGACTCAGTTTGCTAAAATGGGAATTGTACACTTCTACTGGATTTACTATGAATAATTTATGAATTAAATTATAATAAAAATAGCACTAAAATGAGCACTTAATTTAGAATTAAATTAGAAAATTTAGAGAATTAAAATAATTTAGTGAATTAAAAAGTGCACTTAATTAGTCCATATATGACCTGGATTCTAGTTCCTTGCTATTCTGACATTCAGCATTCTATGAAGCCATGAAGTATTTGATTCCATTCAGCAAATATTTAATTGCATTCTGAGTGCTAGAGTAGGGGAAGCTTAACAAAGAAAATGGTCCCTGGCTGCATGGAGCTGAGGCTAGTGATCTGTCTTCATATGTGCAGCATGAGTCTGCCTTGGGAGTATAACGATGATATAGTCCCTGCCACCAAGGATTTTCAGAGTTGGATTTTTTGAATGCCTCTTCGCAGAGCAAAAAGATAGGGTACTATTGTTTTTCTATTCATAATGGCTAAAAGGTCACCTCTGATTCCAAAATAAATATTTCTGGAATGTTTCTTTAACCCCTGCTTTCTTCCTGATACTGAGCTTAGCTCTGAGAGGGAGGGAAGTCCCAGAACTCACAAGTTAATTAAAAAAAAAAAAAAAAAGGAATTCAGGTGAGTTAGCTTAGTATTTTGGGTAGAAAGCTGGCCTTCTAACCAGAAATACTTGAATTTTGACATATACTGGCAAATTACTGAACGTTCCAGGGTTCTAGGAAATTCTGAAATTAAAAGTTGTAGCATGCAGCAAACGGAGGGGAGTTTCCTAAAGCAACAAACTACAAGTCTAGTCCCTGTTTTTAAGATAGGATTCTGAACTGAACAAATATAACTTGAGAAAAGAGTAAGTGGCCTTTGTGGTCCAAGGAAAGAATGGTCATTTATTATATTTTAGTGGGATTCCTAGAGGAAGCTACTTTTGATTTAAAAAAAAAATAGAACTTTTTTGGATGTGAGGCAATTGGGGTTAAGTGACTTCTAGTCATACAACTAGAAGTGTTAAGTGCCTGAGGCTGAATTTGAACTCGGGTTCTCCTGACCCTAAGACGAGTACAGTGAACAGAGCACTGCTCTATTCACTGCACCATCTAGTTGCCCCAAGGAAGCTACTTTGGAACAGGGTTTTGAAGAATGGGCATATGGAAGAAGCTAAGGGAGGCTTTCAACACTCAGGGGACAGCATGAACAAAAATGAGAAGATGGGAATGGATGCTCAGTGTGTGTGTATGTTTCATTTCCTTGGATACTCATCACTGCTCTATAAGGGTGGTAGGTTCACCAGCATTTTGAGGATTTTCTATCTTCAAACAATTGGGGCCAACAAAAGGCCTCTCTGCCATCACCTTCTCCCACATATACTTCCCTCAATTATTAGTACTCTCTGTGTCTTGAAACCATTTTCTGTTGATTTATCTATACCTTGCTTATAACGCCTGTAAAATGTAATTCTACACATGCAAAGCACATACAAATAAAACACAAGGTAATTTTGGAGGGGAAAGTACTAATAGCTTGAGGACACTAGGAAAGGACCTCTTGAAGTATGTGGTGCTTGCACTGAGTATTAAAGAAAACCAGATTCCAGAAAATAGAAGAATGAAAGGAAGACATTCCAAGCATGGAACATAGCCATTGTAGAGGCATGGAGATGGGAAATGGAGTATCATTTTTGAGAAAAAGCAAGCTGGCCAATATAGCTGGACTAAGAATAATGTGTAAATAACTGGAAAGGGAAGGAGGGGTCAGCTTGGGAAGAGCTTTTAAAAAATGTCAAACAAAAGAATATATACATTTATCTCAGAAGTACAGGGAGCAACTGAAATTTGATTGAGCCTCAGTTTCTTCATCTGTAGAATAGAGAAACAAAGCTAAAAATAAAAATATCTTTCTCTAAGAGCTTACATTTTATAGAGATTATATTTTTTTCCTTTTTTATTTTTCTTGTTAAGTTTCCCTGTCCTGGAGATGGCTACCATTCGGCACACCCATACACCTACACACATATACATATAGATATAAAATATATAAATTAAATATATTTATATAAATATGAAATAATTCTCCACATACTTTGCTGATTTTCTCTGATCTCCCATTGCCACTTCAATCTCTCTGCTTCTTGAGCCATACGTTGTATGTTTCTATTTGTGTATATAATGCATGACCCTTGTGAAGTATAAGATTCATTGTCTCATTGATTACATTTGTATTTTCAGAATCCATCACAGTGTCCAGTGCTTAATAACTGCTTTTATTAATTGAACTAGATTGAATTCTTGCCTTCACAAACTATAGTAGCAAAGTACATTCTGTGTTGTAAAGATAGTAAAAAGCAACAGGCAGATTGAAGTATAGGATTTGGAGTTGAAAGGAACTTTATATAGAATCATCAACAATGCTCTTACAGGTTTTTCTATTTATTCTTTGATAAAGGAGTTGTCTTCAACTCCTCATGACACCATTTGTGGTTTTCTTGGCAATGCTACTGGAATGGTTTGCCATTTTCTTCTCCAGCTCATTTTATGGTTGAGGAAACTGAAGTAAATAGGGTTAAGTGACTTGCCCAGGGTCACACAACTTGTAGGTTGCCTGAGGCCAGATTTGAACTCAGGAAGACGAGTCTTTCTGACTCTAGGCTTGGTACTCTATAGTTTTGCCACTTAGTTGTTCCTTAGAATTTGAAAAAGGATTTTAGAATTGGGAGCAACCTTGGTGATTGAGTCCAATCTCCACATGGGAAAACTATGGCCTATAGAGGGGAAAATCTTGCCAGTTGAGCCTTATGGGGGCAGAAATAGTATTAAATACTGAATAGCAACTTCCCTCATTGATGCATATGACAACTCATGACAGGGCATTTCAGAACAAGTTTGAGTGAAGCCCCAAGTACTACTGCCCACCTTATGTGACTTCTCTTTGGTCAGAACTATAGACAAAAGTACAAAGACGGGTGAAGTAAGGAAATTTAAGGCCAAATGAGATGGCATCAATGGTTAGCAATAACCCTGAGCCTACTATTTTATGGGATGAGAGACATTGTCATTCTCATCACCGAGGACTTGAGATTCATACACAAACACAACACAGCATATACACACACATACAATTCCTTGTCCCAACAAAGTCAGGACATATACTTGCATTCATACTTTGCAAGCTGGCTTGAAGGAGGATATCCTCTGGGCCAAAGCTTCTCTCCAAAACTAGGAATTTGCATCAAGAGAGCTAGCAGGCTGCCCCTTCTGAAAGTAAGATTTGAAGTTAGTGGATGGTCCTCAATTCAAATCCTGTCCATTCAACTTACAACTTGTGTGACCTTAGATTTTAATGTCTTCATTTATAAAATGGGAAGGTGATGTGATGATCTAGATGACCTTTAGGGTTTTTTCAATTATAAATCTCATCCATATTTGGATCAACTTAGATTAGACTCAAGAAATAATTCCTCAAGTTTTCCCTTGAGTACTTTGTCTGGATCTCTTCTTTACCTTAATCACACCTTCAATTTTGTATCACAGTTATTTGTATAAATACATCTTATCCTTCACTAGATTTAAACTCATCTATAATTTTTCAGTCTTTAGATCTTCAATGCTGAATTTGACCTACAATGGCATCTGGTAAATTGAATTGGTAGAAAAAATTGGCATCTCTGGGCTGGGTTACTGAGCAGTTAGGGAATAAACCTCCCAGCAAGACAAATATATAAAGGGTCCCCAGGAAAAGAAAAGGCTACTGTGCCCAGTTTGAAGAGAAGGAATATATAACATTATAAGATCTTCCCTCTTGTTTTAAATCCACAGGGAATCACAAAGTGGAATCACAAAGCTAGATGTGATTTCATGACATGGACTCTAATCACAGGTCCTGGAGTTTGGTTCATGAGTTGTAACATTCCTATGGGGCTGTGTTGTATTAACTTTTATCTCTAGAGCAAATATACTATCTAGCTCATAGTAACATTTAATAGAATTGAATTTTCTTGTCTGTCTCTACCCTAATCAAGCAAAATCCATTTTTTCACTTTGATAAGTCAACACAGAAATTAGAGAATTTTAAAGCTAGAAAAAGACCTGTAAGGTCTACTAGTCCAAACTGAATTTTATCTGTAAACAGAAACTAGTCCAACCTGAATTTTGTCTGTCACCCTCAACAAATAGTGATTCATCCTTTACTTGAATACTTCCAATGATGGGAAACATATTATCTCCCAAAGCAATCAATTCCTATTTTGAACAGCTCTATAAGTACTTAAAACTTGCATATATGACCATATGCACGTCATACTAAATTTAAATTCAAATTACATATATGTTTATTTTGCAGCTGTAATGCAAAGCACTTGCACTAGATACTAGGAAAAAAAATAAAAGAATGGCAGTCCCTGTTCTCTGTTTTCCAAATTATTGGATGAGTGACAATGGCATGTATATAGATAAGTAAAATACAGTGTAGAATATCATTCAGTTAGGTTCAACAAACATTTGTTAATGTGTATTAAATGCAAGCTGCTGTACTAGATTCTGGAGACACAGAGACAATAACAAAAAAGTCTCTTACCAGTCTCTTACCTCAAGGAATTTACATTCTAAACCTGCATTCAATTTCCTTTAAGATGGAGCTTCAGATATTTATACTACCTACTTCACAGGGGTGTTGTGAGGAAAGTACCTTGGAAGCCTTAAACTGGAATAGTGAGATATTTTTAATGAGAATAATGATGTCTTTTCTGTCACAGTCAGATAAAAACAGAACACATAACCTGCATACACCCAAGTTGCACACAATCGTGCAACACACAAACACCATCTACAGCAAGAGCTCAGTTGACCAGCATAGACACTCTGGATTTGGAATCAGAGAACCCAGTTCAAGCCCTGCTTCAGTCACATGTCACCTGTGCAAGTTCAAGGCAAATCACTTATCTAAGAGAGGCATCAAGGAGATCTTCAGCTCTTAATTTATGATGACACTGTGACTGGGCTTGAAACCCAGCATATTACCTATGTTGATAGCAGGCAGTTCCAATCTCCCTAAACTTCAGTTTCTTAAAACATAAGATGAGGTAATAATATTTGTAACACTTCATAGATGATTAAAAGGTATCTGTAAGACACTTTGTAAACCATAAAATGTCATATGAGCATCAACTACCATTGTCGTTTAGTTGTTTTTCAGTTGTGTGAATCTTTTTGTGATCCCATTTGGGGTTTTCTTGGAAGAGATACTGGAGTAGTTTGCCATTTCCTTCTCTAGCTCATTTACAGATGAGGAAACTGAGGCAAACAGGATGAAGTGCTTGCCCAGGGTCACCTAACTGCTAAGGGTCTGAAGCTGTATTTAAACTCAGACTTGGCATTCTTTCCATTGGACCACCTGGATGCCCTCTTTTCTATATAGCTATTATTATTGTTGTTGTTTAATATCTGTGGGATTTTAAGTAAATGTCTTATTCATTTGGGCTCAGTTTCCTCATCAGTTAAATGAGAAATTTGGGCCTGGTGATTGCTAAGTTCCCTTCTAGGTCTTCAAATTCTATGAATTTACCTGAGTAAGTCTTGAAACTGAAACACTTGAAAGCTGTTCTTACAGCTCTGCTTCTAAGAGAAAGAGTTAAAAAAGAAAATCTAATTTATGAATTCAGGTCCTTTAGGCATCACACCAAATGAGACCTCTTCAAAGCAGCCTGATCAGTTTCAATGACCAATTTCTAAAAGACAATTCATTCTCAAGGATGGTAAGAGTCTACAAAAGGACTTCCATCTCCTCTGGTCCTCCAACACAATTGCATGAAACCATCCAGAACACCACAAACCATAATAAGGAATCCATCAGAGCACTTGCTGGCTTGAAAGCATTCCTGCCAAGCTGGAAATCCCTTAAGCAGAGGCTCAACAATAATTTGACTTCTAGAGACTAGACCAACTAAGCTCAGAGAGACTTACCACCAGGTTAGCCATACAGCAATGAAATTTTTGGCCACATTGACTCATGAAGACCATCTCTTAAAGCTAGAGACACTTTGTAAAACTCAGTACAGTCTCCTTTGGTGGAGAAAAAACTCATGCTGACCAAATCACAAACCCTCAATATTAACATAAGCATATTTACATATTATAGACAATATTAATATTTATTGCTAATGATACTATAAAACAAGATTAAATAATAAATACTAGAAACCATAGTTCAAGCAAAAATGCTACCTGATTTCTGAGCTGGGATAAGATACAAGTCACTGAATTTTCTCAGTTTTCTGACTTGAGATAATCTCTAAGCTGTAAATCTTATGATTCTATGATATATATGACCTGAGCAAAGAGGATGTGCTTCCTGGAGAAAGTGTGATATGCTAAGGTAAGCATGAGGTTTGGGCATGGCAGACAGAGTCAAAAGACTTGATTTCAAGTCCCAGCTTTGCTATGAACTTTTTTGGAAGTCACTTGGTCTGTTTCATCATCTGAATAATACCTGCCCTGCTTTCCTCCCAGGATTTTAATAAGGATCAAATGGGATCATGTGTGTGGCAACTCCTAGAAATTACATCCAGCTTTAACAAATGCCAGGTGGTATTATCATCCTTCAAGGCAGAGGCTAGGACACGTAAATACTCACTGTATTCTTTAAGGACCACTGTCTACAATAGGGTTTCCTATGAAATTCATTGTCAGCAGTGCCTTTGGAATCCCCAGAAGCCTGGATCACTAGGTTGGAGCCCGCCCGGGCTCTTTGTAAACCCAAATTAAATGCCACTATGGAGCCTTTATTGATGATTTGCCTTGAAGTTACACAGGTGACATGTGCATGTGCAGGATTTGAGCTGGGTTCTCTGACTTCAAATCCGGTGTCTATGCCTGTCAACTGAGATGGTCTTCCCCCTCAGTTATCAATTAATACTTTATTTGTACCTAATATATTTACCAAACAACAGTATATCAAAACCTGTGATTTTGTTTTATCTTGTCCATGAGGACAGGAACCATGAATAATCTAAACTTTGGAGTTTACCCGGTGGCTGATATGATGGTCTGCAAATTTTTTGTTGTTCAATAGTTTTAATCATGCCCATTTCTTCGTGGCCCCATTTGGAGTTTGCTTGACCAAGATACTGGAGTGATTTGCCATTTCCTGTTCTAGCTCATTTTACAGATGAGGAAGATGAGACAAACGGGCTTAAGTGATATGCTGAGGGTCATACCGTTGGTGTCTGAGGCCATAACTGAACTCAAAATGATGAGTCTTCCTGACTTCAGGACCAGTGTTCTTTCTATCATAAACCTTCTCAAACAGTGGTCAACGTGATCATATGGGGTCATGTAACTGAATGTGGAGGTTGTGAAAACTTTGGCAACAGTAAGTGTTTTGAATGCTCCACATTCTGCAGTATCAAATATTCTGCCAAGATTTACTTCTTTATGTAAAAATAAACAATCACATTCATCTCATTAGTATGCAAATCTACTTTTGTGTTTAATAAATGGTAAAATTATATGTATAACAAAGAATTGTTTTAAAACAAATTTCTTTATGATTTATTTTCAGTAAATGCTTGATTTGTTATACCTATTTTATATACCTATACACCTGGGGTAGCAAAAAAATTTCTCAGGCAAAAAAGGATCACAAATGGAAAAAGGATGAAAAGCCAGATCTATTATAACATTTAGCTGCATATAGTAAATACTTAATAAACATTTGTAGAATGAACAAGTCTTTACCCTGTGTTCAGAATCCCCATCCCCAATCTGCCTTTGGGCTCAGTTTTCATTGGGAAGCAGCTTCCTTGCCTATCCCATCCAACACAGTGCTCTCTCTCTTCCTGTCAGATCCTTATTGTTGTTTTTGAGGGAAAGAAGTTGGATAGGACAATGGTAATAATCTCATTTTTCTGGCATAAACTTTCATGAGGTCAAAAACCAGACTCCTCAAACTATGTCCACCAGTTTCTTTTATTAAGTAATGCAAAATACAGTACTAATTGGGACATTGCATGCATCATGGACGATATAAAGGCAAGCCTACAGAAAATAGGTGACAAAGAACACCTCAATTATGTTTGAGGTAGAAGACAACTGAGAGTTGGAAAGCAGAAACACGATGGACTAGGAGAACAAAATACCTGCCTCGCTGTGTGCGGTCAGGTTTTACTCAGAAATAGAATATTATGAAAGACCTTGGGGCTTGTCTCTTTTATACTTTTAAAAATAGACTCTCCCCTCCCCCCTGCCCTGCCCCTTTTCAATTCTCTTTCCTTTCAAGTTTTACTCAGGACAGTTCCTGGGATTGCTTTGTTATGTGGTTTGTGGAAATTTCTATCTAGTGTGTGTGTGTATGTGTTTCTCTACTGCAGTGGCTCCATCCTTTCCCTCCAAGAGGTAGGCACAAGTGGCCCTCATGCAGAAAAATAAAGGAGATTTTTGTTTGAAAATGCACTCAAAGGGAAAAGACAGCTCACTGTCCAGAGAGCTGGAGGCTGTGTATTAATAAATACCACTTTTCTTTATAAAAATAGTTTAGATCTATAAAAGGGGGTTCATCTCATAGGTGGAAAAGATGTTTGTGTGAAAAAAATGCTCTCGGTGCTGCAAACTTTTTATCCCCAGGGGCAAATGGGTCGGGGTGGGGAAGAGGAGAAAATGTTCTCGGCCTTTCTCCCTCTCATTCTCTCTCTCTCTCTCTCTTGCTGGAC
This sequence comes from Sarcophilus harrisii, assembly GCF_902635505.1. Classification (NCBI taxonomy): domain Eukaryota; kingdom Metazoa; phylum Chordata; class Mammalia; order Dasyuromorphia; family Dasyuridae; genus Sarcophilus; species Sarcophilus harrisii. The sequence goes on along the minus strand of NC_045427.1, from coordinate 360,547,728 downwards.
TTTGGGATGGGTGATCCAAGCATTCTGTACGTGATCTTTATTGCATTCTGGGGGAGGCTTAGTTGAGGAGGGTCCCGTAGAACTGTGCTTTGGTCAGACTGTCCTTCCGGCTCAGGCCGGTACTCGGAGTCCGTTGGAACTGTGGCTGTTTGCTGTGGATGGATGGGTGGAGGCCTGGTTCCTTAGAAGACAGGTGGATTTCTGGAGACGCTTCCATGGAACTGGGCTCGAGGGAGCCCGCCGAGCTCGCCGGGCTCACATTGGCGTAGCTGCCCCCCAGTCTGGGGCTTCCCTCAGGGGCGGGGCTCACCCTGCCATCCCCACACATCTGAACCGTGAGCCTCTCACTGCCAGCCTCACTGGGGGCGTAGGGAGGCAGTTGGTCTGGTGGGCGGCCGGGGCTTATGTTCAGATTCATGTTGCTGTCCTCGGGCAGGAAGCAGGAGTCTACCAGCTGGCTCTGGGAGAGGTCGTCTCCCTCCGAGAAACTGTCCGCCTTGTAGCTCGGATAGATGGGGCTGGCGCGGCTGTCTGCCTTCTTGCCGGGGCTTCCGGTAAAGTACTGCTCAGGGAAGCTGTGGGGGGAGATGCGGCCAGCCTCAGGGTAGGAGTACGCCCCAATGTCCTCCACCGTCAGAGACCGCCACCGGCCCGGCAGCTCCTCATCCGAGCGGTGCGCGCCTCGGCTCTCACTCCGGAGCTTCTGGGCCACCAGGGCTTGCTGCGCCTCCATCGTGACGGGGAAGCGGAAGGGGTCCCCGGCATAGGGGGACAGCGTCCTGACAAAGGGGGGGGTGGCCTGACCCTCCGGGCCCAGTTCCACGTGCGGCTGGGGCTGGACCGTGGCAAAGCACGGGCTGCAGGGCCGCTCGTAGGCGGCAGTTGCCTGCCGGTTGAAGAGCTCGTCCCGGCTATTCAGATAGATTGCCTGTTGAGAAGCTGTCAGCGTGCTGGCTTGGGCATGTTCCTTTTCTTCGGAGGTGACACTGAAGCTGGAATAGGAGCTGGAGGTGGGCAGGGAGGCCACGTACTCGGGGAAGGCCTCGTGGGAGAAGCTTGAGTGGAAGCCGTCTTCCTCCGCCGTGCTGTCGGTGGAGTGCTGCGACCGCAGAAAGCCCACGTCCTTTACCTGCATGTCCATGCTCGGCCGCCGGTCCCGCCGGCGTTCCTCGGGGCAGTACAGGGCCGTGTCACTGCAGTAGATGTCGGACTTGAACTGGGCCCGAGGGCTGACTTTGTCGGTCGCGTCCCGGAAGGCCAGGTCCCTGGCTGAGGCGTTGGACAGGTGGGAGGACAGGCTGCTGGGTTCAGGCTTCTCCAGGACCTGGGAAATGACGCACGTGGGGATGGTGTCGGCAAAGGAGGGGTGGCAGAGGGGAGCCGGCAGGCCGCAGCCGTGCTTTTCCACATGGAGGCTGACCCGCTCCTGAAAGTCAGATGGCAGCTGAAACCCAGGGAAGTAACGTGGGGAGGAGGAGAGAGAGAGAGAAAAGAAAAGGGTCAGTAAGTCTCAGCCTCCAACCAGACCGACGGGAGCACGATACAGACTTGCACAGAGCGCTCATAAAACGGCATGGGGGAAACAAAAAGCCTTTGGATATTTCTGGGATGCTCTGGAACTAGACCTAGATTTCAAGAAAAAGTTCCTTCCACTTTGTCTCCCTTTCATCCCCCTACCCAAAGAGGAGTCCAACCTTTACAAATAACATGGAAATATTGGGGACAGGAACATAAATGCCGGGATTCTGCCAGGGACTTGCTGGGAGACCTCCTTTCTTCTCTTCTTCGAGTCTTAGTTTTGCCGTCTTTAAAATGACAGTTGATGACTAGATGATCTTAAAGACCTTCCAGCTTTGATGACTCTAACTTCTATTAATGTACAAAATCTAGTCTTTTTCTGCAGCTCAATAAAAAGTGCTTTTTATTCACTCCTTCATCTTCCTTACTTTTACTCTGCCCCAACATAACTGGGGCATCTCAATAGAATTCCAGACTGGAGGACTTCAGCCAAGAAGGTTTTTTTTGCCTTTCTAAACACAGAGAAGTTTTAAGGTTCCCCTCTATTCACTGCCCCCAGCTCTCTCCTAGACATACCTCATCCCCCAACTCTCAGGCAGCCCCTAGACTAAACTCTCATTCCACTGCCATAATCTGCATTCCCTTCCTTCAGTCACCACTACCTGAAATAAGGCAGGTAATATTGCTGACACCATAGCCAGGGGCAGGCTCTGCCAGCAGCAATATTAGACACAGCAGCTACAGATGCAACAAAGATTGAAGAAGAAAGTCAAGCAAAATGAGACTGATGGCCTTACCACCAAGGACAAAATCAAGAGAATTGTGCCTCCAATACCCCAGGTGTGTGTGTGTGTTTGTGTGTGTGTAAGAGATAGATAGAGATAGAGAGAGACAGAGAGAGAGAGAGACAGAGACAGAGACAAGAGAGAGAGACAGAGATACAGAGAGAGACAAGAGAGAGAGACAGAAAGACAGAGATCTGGGGCAGGCACTCTACAATCATCACACTACTGTTTGATCTATTTGTCAGTGCTTTGTGTGTACTCCTTCCCAGATATTCCAAATAACTTGTTTTATCAGAACACTAAGCAAATGTTTGTGATATGAGGATTTGAATCCAGGCTCTGTTGTGTATCAGTGGGGTGTCCTTGGGTCAATCTTCAATAAGCCTTGGGCTTATAATCTGCAAAATGGGCATCACCCTGCCCCACAGGATGGTTATAAAGTGCTTTGTAAAGCTAAAAGTGTTAAAAAGAAGTGTAAGCAGTTGCCTTTAATACTTCAAGGATTTGTGACTTCCTTTTCTGACAGGGACTACAACCTATTCAATACCTTATAGTTGGCAGTTAAAAGAGTTGCCTTAGTCCAAAAAAAAAAAAAAAAAAAAAGTGGACTATTCTTCCTGATGATGAGGATTAGAGGTATCACTGGAACAGAGAACTCCCTGATGAAGGAATTCCCTGTACCAGGGCAGGTTGGTACTTTTTCTGCAAATCCTTATTCTGCAGAGCTTCTGCAAAGAGTACTGAGAGGTTAAGAGATTTGCTTAAAGTCACAGAGCCAATATGTGTCAGAGGCAGGAGAGAACCCAAGTTTCCTTGGCTTGGAGGCCATTTATCTATTATGTCATGATGTCCCTTTAATGAAGAGGTAATAATGAAAAATTTTAAAATGTGTGATTTGTTTGTTGACTCTTATAAATTTGAATATATCATTCTTAAAAGTAGAGAATCACTTTTATAGGGCTTAGTCTGGATTAATAAGTTAGAGGATAGTAAAAGAAGGAGATAATAGGGAAAAGAATGGAAGGGCAAGGGGAGAGTAGAGATGTAGTAGATTTGTGGGAAGGGAATAAGATGACAAGAAGACTGAGAGGGAAAGAGAAGAAGTGGGATGAATAAGGAATGAGTGAGAAGGTTCCTAGAAAGTGGATGCTTGAGACATAAGCAGGGAGGGAGAGGCCATTGATCAGGCCACTTTGGTCAAAATGACTTCTTAATTTTCAAGAATCAGGCTACTTATGACCCCATATTTATACTTATTTATACAAAAAGCTGAAGGAGAAACAGTGTGAGGGGAGAAAGGCCCAGAGCTGCTTGTAGAAGAGTTATTGGGCTACTTCAGAGGAGTCTCCTTCTTTGGGCCCAGTTAATCCAAGGTAAATTACTTGGATGTCATTTTCCTTGATTACAGAGCCCAATAACTAAAATAATAAATGCCAATTCCAAAAGAGTCAAGCCTTTTGGCTTTGGCCAGAAAAAGCAGTAAAGTCCTGACTTTGAAGTCACAACCTGAAGCCAGGTTCAAATCCTGTCTCTACTATTTAGGACACTATCCTTGGATAACAGATGTATTAAAGCCATAATGGAAGTCTTTTCATTTTGGCACTCGCTTGGCACTTGGAGCTCATTAGTTCCAATGTCATAGCCCAGGGGCTAATTCCCCCCAGGAAATTCTGGGGGGCCCAGGAATACCTCCCCAGCACAGGGAGGCATGTAAAGACTTTCAATTACTGTGTTTGTTTCTAATGGTCCTTTCCTAGGCCAGTGGTATCAAACTCAGAAATGGTCTCTGAAGATTACATATTGACTTAGAAAACGACAAATGAACATTATCTATGTTGTATTTTTATTTATTTTGTTAAACGTTTCCCAATTATATTTTAATATGATTCTGGCTACATTCAGCAGTGTGCTGTGAATTTAACACATTTGTTCTAGACCATTAATAATGATTCTAATAATGAAATACTTGTAATAGAAATAACAAATGGTAACTGCTTCAGAGTCTGTCTGCCCTAGTCTTAGTTATTTGAGACCAATTGGATTAGGAATTTAATATACCTAGATAAAAAGATTTTGCAGGAAGCTTGATTTCAGGGGAAGTCTTAGTCCCCGTATAGGGCCAATAAAGGTCTTTTAAGAGACCTGGAATTATACTTGGGCTTTGACTTTCACAGTTTTTCCTGTCTTTAGTGTATTGGTGTCAGTTAAGGAAAAGGAGAATCAGAACCCTTTCCCACCTGAAAGGTTCCCTGTCCTCAGCTCCCTAGCCTGCCACCCTCTACACAGCAGCCTGCTCTATCTAAACTCCCCTCACATAACTCCCCCCATCAGATGCCAGCTCTGGTAAGGATAAGAGCCCTGGGAGTTACCACACAGTGCCCACAGCCCAGGCAACGCGGTTTCTTGGCAAAGGCACAAAGGTTGGTCACATTACCTCCGACACTGTGTGGGACCTGTCGTAGGTCTTGCTGCACTGAAGCAGCTGAGCAGCTAGATTGCAGTCCTTCCTATAGAGTTCCTAAAAAACAAGAGAAGGCTGATTGGCATGGGGGGCTCAAGATGGCCCACTGTTGGTAGTGACCACAGTAAGGCTCCTGGGAAGTGAACAGACCATTTTCTTCTGCTCTTGGGTTCAGCACTTGAACCTGACTTCCCTAGAGCACAGGGGAATAATTTATAATATAATTTTTTTAAGGAAAGCAACATGATTAATAATGGGAAGGTGTTAACCCAGAAAAAAAATACAACACTTTTATCTTCTACTATATATGTGAGACAAGGCAAATCCTTTACTTACAGTTCTTAATTTTGTCCAATGAAGGAGCTCCTTTGAGCTTTAACATTTTATATTCTAATGTATCTTTAAACTTAGAACTTTTATGACCTCTGAATATTTTTGTTCTAAAATTCCTTTGAATTCTGAACTTATATGTTCTGAAAAGGATTCAGAAGGAATTGTTACCATTTAGAACTACAAAGGATCTCAGAGGTCTTATGGTCCCATTCTTCATTTTATAGATGAGGAAATTGAGGCTATGGGAGGGAAAGTGCCCAAGGTTATATAAGGAAAAAGGAGGAAAACTTCGATTTGAACCCAGGTCCTCTGATGCCAAGTACAGTGCATTTTCCTATACTATATCTCATGGTTCCCAAAGGATAGTCAAGTAAGGCAAAGACCAAGAGACCCAGAAGAGCCATTGAATTGCAATGACATATCTAAGACTAGGGGCACCTAGCAGAAACAGCAGGAGGAAAATGAAGTACATGGGGGGAATGGAGACAGGAAACCAGGTCATTCCAGCCAGAGGACCAAGGGGGAGCTTGGAACTGCCTCCTGGGATCTCTTTGTAGGCTGACATATGTCTTTTACTGATCTCTCTGGGATCGAGGCACCTCACTGTTACTCCTTCTGTCTCACCAAAAGGAGCATCTGTCCCTCCCTTGATTCTCTTGACCTTCTAGGTCAGGCTGGCAGGTCCTCTGCTCAAGTCTAGACAACAAAGGTCTAAATCTCCTGCTTTTAAAGGCCCTGCTATGGGCCACAGAAACATATTTTCTCTCCAAACTTTCAAATCTCAGACTCACAGTCTCCAATTTGGAAGTGACCTTTCAGGTCCAGTTTAATTTCTGTGCTAAGTTCCTCTCAACAACATTCTTGTTTCACACAAGTCTGGCTAGCAAATTCTCAAGAATGATGTATTTTTTCCCCTTGGTTCTGGGGGTAGATGGGATAGAGAATGTGACGTTTCCAAATTATTCTGGGTTCTTTCTAAAAATGACTTGAGAAATATGGTCAGCAGAAACACTATGGAAAGGGAAAAGAGCTAGATGTGTTTGTGTTTCTCTGAGAGATGACCTCTTCTGTTGTTGGGGGACTTAGGAGCACCATTGTGTTGAGTGAGGGATCACTTCCTATTCATATTTCATACTACTCTAGAATGCCAGGGAAATCATGTTCTAGGAGTTAGTGGTATAAGGAAAGAACACTGGATTTGGACTTCAGAAGGCCATGGTTTCAAGTCCTGACAATGATATTTACTTACCGTAAATAGTTTTGGGTAAGTCAACACCTCTCTGAGTCTCTATTTCCTCCTCTGTAAAAAGGATGAAATAATACTTGGATAACCTAATAGATCTGTGCCTGACAGATCTGTTGTGAAGAAAGCATTCTTTATACCAGGAAGTACTATAGAAATATGAACTATTACTTTATTTCTATTATATTTTATCATATAAAAGTGACAGAAGAGAATATTGGGGAGGAAATGAATAGGGGGAAATTGGCTTTAATGTCACCCCAATCTAAGCTGACGAACCTATATGTTACTATCAATCTTTTGGGTGCTGGGAAAACAGATGCAAACAGTAGGAACACCAACTATTAAATTTATAGATTTAAAAAATCTCTGTTGCATGTGCACATAGTTTTTGCTATTACTCTCACATAGCTGTATGATGGGCTTGGATGGAAAGCCACCCTTGGTGATGGTTCAACAACCCCATAGTTGCTATGGGAACAAACTCCATCCAAAGCTCATTCCTTATTTCAAGGCTGGATGGTCCCAGCATAGTCCAGAGGGCACTGGACTTTGTAAGCCAGATTTAACCCTTGGAGAATCAGGGTATCCATCACATATTATCCCTTGTCAGTATTGCCAAACAGCCACGTTAGTGTGTTGAGGCTATCTCACCTGTTCCATATACCTTCTTTCTTCTCCCTTCCCCCCACATAGCTGGTGAAAGTTGACTCCTTTGTCCACTATTATCTTCACCCCCACTTCAATTCAAATCTGCTCCTAGATCATGTACACTCAAATATGAAAAACTAAAAAGAGATTATAGCAGGTTCTCTGAAAACCTTATGCAATAGCATTGAATTTAGATTCAGAGGACCTACAATACCATTTATCTCCTCAGGCCTCTCATTCTTTTCTGTCAAACTAGAATTAGATGAGCTCTAAAGTCACTTCCAGTTCTAACATTTCATGTACTTCCTTCAAATACTATGAATACAACATAGGGCATCCCTGTAACAAGGGTCCAAGTCTCCAGTTAAAAGGATGAAATCTTAATGGCAGATTTTTGGACACCTGTTAGCAGACAGGAAGAGATTTTTTTGGCTGTCAGGACACTATTGGTGTCCCTGAAATAATTCTGTAGAGAATTAACTTGTCTATTCCACCTATGGGCAAGCCCAGCTCTGATTTATAGCAATGACAGTTACTTTGAGTGGGTGGAAGGCTGAGATGGGGCAATCACTTTGTAGTTTGAAAAACCATTCTATTTCAATTAATATTCCTCCCCCCCAAACTTCAAACTTTTTTTCTTTCCCTCACTTTAGGATCTAGATGCTCTGGGACCATATCCCCCAAACTAGATAGAATATCTGTAATGAGAACATTTTCTGCCATGTTCTAGATGTATTCCTGTGATAGTTAACTCTTTCATTCCTCATGAGAGGCCATGAAACTTTACCAAAGGAGAATTTCCTCAATGTTCTTGAGAGTTAGAAACTTCCTCCCACAGCCAAAATCTTGAGCTCCCTTCTCTGAATTTCCTCACCTTGCAAGGACTAGGCAAACTTAGTCAACCATGAAAGAATATCTATGTGAGAGGAGTAAATACAATGAATGTTCTTCCCCACAAGCACTTTGGGTAGCTGGGGAATGGTTCTCAAATCAATACTTACATTGTCCTCTGACAATTTATCTATTGTCACCTTGGCTTCTAGGAGGTGGTTGTTGAGCGCTACAATCTCATGGCTCAATGCCCTTTTCTCCTCTTCGTAGTGTTGACCCTGGGCACAGAAAGGGAGCTGTAGTCAGTAGGGCTGCTCCAGAAGAGGGGCTGCTGCTTAGAGTTCCCTCCTGCTAGGGGGAAACCACTAAGGAAGAGTGCTATCTATGCCCAGGGATTCATTGCTTAGGAGGGGAAAATCCCAAGAACATAATTTCCAAGAGGTTAAGGGAATCCTGTGACTCAGTCCCCAGCTGAAATGCAAAATGATGTAGACACAAATAATCAAATTTGCCAAGTACATAAAACGGCAGGAATGGATAACATGATGTCATATGAAATAATCAGGTTCTGAAAAGTTATGGTCAAGCCAACACTGGTTAGGGATAAAAGATAAAATCTCACACTTGTACATGTTAAGTTCTGAGAAGAAACTAACCCAGTGGAAAAAAGTCCATCTCAATCAAGGTCACTTGAGTTCAACACTTTGGTTAGGTGATCCCTTCTAAATTTCCCTAAGGAAACTACAAAATCATAAGTTAAAAAACAGTTACTCATCTATTTCAATAGAAGAAATTTAATGTACTATTACAATAAGAAAAGTCAAACCACATATGTCCATGAACCTGGAATATATTTTCCCTCAAATGTACATGCCATCAGTGGGACAAATCAACATGTGAAGGGCAATATGGAGGAGCACATACTTAGGAAACTCATGTATCCAGGACACAGAAATAGGGAACCCATGGCCAAAGTGCACTGTTGGAGACTTTGGTATGACAGACCAGTGAAGTCTCTGGGCTGTCTTCATTCTTCTTTCACTAGACCTGAAGCCTAGTGGTTTCTTCCAGGCAGTAGCCTCTTGAATGTGGGTATGGAATCTGGTCTCTTTTAGGTATTGTTTCCAGCTGGTCTCATGAGCATGAGGCTCATGCTTGACAGTGTTCTGCTAGTCTGTGGTCACTGCTGGATGCTGCCCAGTGTGTTTTCACTGGGGAAATTACTTCCAGATCTTAGCTTTAGCTGGACTCAACAGCTGAGATACTGCCTCTTCCCCATGATAGAAATGGCAAGCTCTGCCATCTTTCTTTTAGCTGAAACTCAGAAGCTTAACATTTTTCTCTTTCAGAAAGGCAAAGACATCACATAATTTGTCACAAGACTTGAGAAAAACACTTATGAGATTGACTTTTCTCCTTTCACTTGTAAAGAGTCTAGGAATTGTCAGAATAATCATTGTAACAAACATTTCTTCTCCAGAAGGAGATCCCTCACTACAACCATCAAAATCCAACCTTCCAAGGAAACAGGCTCACAGAACAACCAACAAAATAACTAGAGCCCTCAAATTTTAGTCTATTTTTAAGCCCAACTTCCTGCTTACTAAAGACAAGATCTCTGTCAGAAACCTCAATCTGTTTTGGTTTTAGAATTCCTTGTAGTCCCTGACTAATGTCTAATTGCTCATATTGTACATAGTTCAAGGACCTTTACAAAATCTGGGCTCACATGAAATTAGTTTTACTTTCTTTGTTTCTGGCCATAGCCCAGAGTAAATAAAACTCTAAATAAATAAAAATTCTAAAAAAAAAAAACCAAACCAAACCTCTAAATAAATCTCTGAAACAAAGCTTACAAATGACTTACAACTAAGGTTTCCCCAAATGTGATTCCACATTTCAGTATACATATCCAGTGTTCAATTTGAATATTAAGTATGGGATAGCTTTTATTTCACTGATCACCAAAAAAAAAAAAAAAAAAAAAAAAAAAAAAAAGAATGCCTATGATCTTAAGGTCTCCAAGAAGCTTCTAAACTAATAAGGGAACACATAGGGCTCAAACAGTTCTCTATCTCATCTCTAAGAAGAAAACTAGGGATGCTCTCAAGGCATTCCTCTACCATTTGAGTTAGTCCCTTTCAATCTCAGTCTACCAGCCTCTTTAAGTCTTGGACATAACCATCCTATGGTTTAGATTCACTGGCGAGGTAACTTGCTTTGGAACTTGTTGAGCAAATCTCTCTGTATGAATAATGCACTGGTTTTACTCAAAAGGTAGAGAAATCCATAGAAGTCAGACTATCAGTCTTCTCCAAGGAATATTGCTATTTTGTAGGAGGTTTGCTAAGGATTTCACCTGCTGCTGGAAACATGAACTTCCTCCTTCAAAAAAAGGTATTTTTCCTAAGACACTGTAGTTCCTATTGTCCTGGGACTCCTACAACCTCTAGAGAAAACTAGAGTTGTTTTTAGACAAGTCTTATTTTCTATTCCCATTGAAATGATGCCATCTATTCATATATATATATATTCATATATGTATATATATTCCTATATTTTCAATTCATGGTTCAAAAATCTAAATATTATTCTCAGGCCTCACCTTACTGGCCAGATGCTTAATACCTGAATTAATCTGTCTTTTCCAGATCTCTTACCTTTTTAAATAGTGTTTTATTTTCCTCCCAATTATATATAAAAATGGTTTTTAGCATTCATTTTTACTTCTGAGTTACAAATTTTGCTTTTACTTTTAATGGGCAGTAGTGAGGGGGAAAAATCAATAATCTATTGTCCTTCAATACTTTACAATACAATACAATACAACTTTATGGCCTTCAGTTTATTTTCTAAGACTGTCAATTTTGGCAATACTTTCTGGGTTCTTTCTGGAAATATCATATGTGACCACACGAATCAAAGAAGTGGATACTAATTAGCTATATTGGCAAATTGTAGGAGGATCTGTTGTTACATCTTGGCTATTTGTCTTACCTACATAACTCAGAAAACACCTTTATTGCTATCAAGTTGACACATAGGTATCTCAGGATCTTTAAGCAAGAAGTTGTTAATCATTCCTATTCTTCTTACCCTTTCTGGATGAACTCTGTGGTTCTACTCTGTCATTTCTTGGAGGACAAGTACTACTTCTTACATTTGAGCTTCCTCCTCTTCAGGAAGATCCTCAAATTTATCACGTGTAAGAGATGAGACTTGCTCCTCTTGGTCCCAGAGGGCAGAATTGGGCACTCTGGGGCAAGTTTTAGGGAAGAAAAGTTTCCTTAAAGTGAAACGGGTTGCCTTGGCATACAGCTGGCTCACTCTCATTGGAGGTCTTCAAGTTGAAGCCAAATATATTGAAGAGGAGATTCATATTCAGGAATAATTTGGACAAACAGCCTTTGAGATAACTTCCAATTCTAAGATTCTGCGTGCCAATGATTGGGAAGAGTAATTAAAGGTTTATCACAGCAACTTTGCATTAGAGATCTTGTTTACAGCAATTTACCCTCTCCCAAATGCCAAAGCCACAGGCAATGCTACCGTCTGCACAGCCTGAGCTGGAGAATTTATGAGCATAAAATATACACATTTCTTTCAAAGCTTGGAAGACATAATTTGATAATCAGCTTTTGGCCAGAGGGCCCTTTCTGCTTTGAATAGAGAATTCTCTATTCTTCAGGCTGCTGAGTTTCCCGTCACAGGAATCATATGCAAAACAAAAACAAAAACATTAAAGGTGCAAAGGTATTAGACCATGTGGTTCAATAGTCACTTGACAGAGGAACCTGAAGCTCAAAGAGCTCAGATCAATTGCATATGTTCATCCAGTGAGTTTTTGTTAAAAGACAGAACTTGAACTGTGCCATCCATGGCTTCTTCCCCCAATATTATACTGAAGAAAGGAGAAGTCACATAAGAGGCAGAGATACTGGGGGCTGCCAGACTGGCTTTTTTGCCAGGTCATGTAAGCTCAGTTAAAAAAAAAAATCCAATCTCCTTCACATTTCTAAAACCTAGAGGGATCTTAGAGATCACTCAATCCAATCCCCTCATTTTATAGACAAGGAAAGCAAAATTCAATAACTTGTCTAAGGCCATACAGGTGGGAAGAGTAGGATATCAGTTTAGGTCTTCTGACTTTTCCCACTGTACCATAGTCATTACATTAAAAGTAGTCTTAGGACTTCAGTTCTGCACTCCTGGTGCCCACTGAGCTGTTTCAATCATTATTGTTGTTGGTGCTTAGGAAAATCAAATCAGCTAGCAAGTTTATACTGAGCTTCATCGGGGGGAGGGAGGGGAAGATAGCCCTAGACTATATGTGATAGAAAATATAGAGCGGTATTAGGGTTAGGGCTTGCCCTTGGGGATTGGTGGAGAGGGTAGAACACTGTGTCAGGACCTGGGAGTCTTGATTTTAAATCTATTCTGTGGCTCATTTGCTATATGGCTTGGACCAAGCCATTCTAGTTCTTTGGGCCTGATTTTCCCCTTCTATAAAATGAGGAAGTTGGGCCAATCCTTTAAAGATTACGGGCCAGTACCTAACACAGTATTAAACATAGAAGAGGAGTTAAAAATTACTTTTTTATTGATTTTTATTCTACATTTGCTGTGTGCTTTGCACAAGAGGAGATAAGGTAAATACATGGATAACTATAATGCAAAATCAAATACATTAGAGAGGTTCAGAGCGTTAGGGATGGGATTATCCTCTTTCTTGGAGTATGAGAGATCACTTTTTAAATTTCTGTATTTTTTGTTAAATATTTCCCAATTACATTTTAATTTGGTTCTGACTTCTGGAGGAGTCCTCTCAGAGCTGCTTCTTCCTGAATGAGTTATCACTTCTTATTTGGAATAGGTATAATCAGAATAACAAAATATTACAGATGGAAGAACATTGGATCATAGATTAGGGCTGGAAGGAACCTTAGAGATCATTTAGTCCAATGTCCTTGTTACAGATGAGAAAACTGAAGCTTAAAAACATTGTGCTCAAATTCACAAAAAGTGAAAGACTGAGACCCAGGATTTAGTACATCATCTGACTCCAAATCTAGCCTTGTTTCCGCTACGCCACAAACCCTTCTGTTTGGCACTGAGGAAACTCAGACCTCAGAAGTGCTGGTCCTAAGATGTCCCCAGGGGCCTATGAAAAGCCTTCAGACTCAGGCTCAGCAAAGAATGCTCTGACAACTGGTACCCTGGTGTTCCCATGGAAACTGATAAGCATTGGAAGAGAGTGAGGGTGAGTGGGAGCCTTGTGTGAGGGAGGTTCCCAAAAAGGGTACCTCTTCTCTGCCTTCCCCTACTGTCTTCAATTTATGGGACTCCAGGGTCATTGCTGAAAAAAGCTATCAGATTTCCATGTTTCAGTTCCCTGTACATCCCTCCTCTTTCTTTCACGGGCATCAATGTAGACTTTTATGTATATTTTCAATCACAGTTATAGGTACTACAGAGAAATCTTTGTGTTGTACAGGAATGAGCATTGACTTGGGAGCCAGAAGCTCAAGATTTGTGACTTTAGGTAAACCACTCCCCTTCTCTGGGCACTTTATCTCTAAAATGAGAAAAAGAATACCTATATTATTTGTGTATCAAGTGACTTAAGAGATATAAAGCCCTTTGTGGACTAGGATAATAGTATTTCAGAGCTAGAAGGGGTCTTGTGTCCAAAGGACTGAGCAGAACAGCCAATATATAATAGATGCTTAATAAATGTTTTTTGACTTGACCTTAAAGGTCATTTAGGGCAACCTACATCTGAACAGAAATCTATAAAGAGATCTTAGAGGCCAATCTAATCTAACCCTCCTACAGATGGGGAAACTAAGGCTCAAGTGACTTGCTCAAGATTATTTAGACCATGAATTTCAGGGATAGGATTTGGGCTCATATCCTTTTACAGCCAATATTATTTTATTGTACCATGCTGACTCCCTCTCTTACAAGGAGTCATCTACATTTATCTAGTTCTCCAGCAACGAGAAGCTCACTCTTTCCCAATTTAGTCAATTTCAGTTTTATATAGCTATGATTGTTAGGAAGCTTTTCCTTCTTTACTAATAAAAAATTCTCCAAAACTTTCCTTTATGGTTGTCATCTGTCGCCTGCAGGCAAGTCAAACACATTTAGACTTTTTCATGTGACAGGCCCTTTAAGTGGTCATAAAATTTTCTAATAGTATTTTATTTTCCAAAACACATGTATAGTTTTCAAAATTCATTTTTATAAAACTTTATATTCCAAATGCTTCTCCTTTCTTCCCTTACCTCCTCCCTTCCCACAATAATAAGCAATCTGATGTAGGTTAAATATGTGCAATTCTTTTAAGCCTTTGTCCATCTTTGTCCTGTTGTACAAGAAAAATCAGATCAATGGGGAAAAAAACATGAAAAAGAAGGAAAAAAGCAAACAACAACAAAGGCAAAAATACTATGCTTTGATACACATTCAGTCTTCTAATTCTTTCTCAGGATGCAGATGAGATTTTCCATCCCAAGACTTAAACAGTCACAAACTTAAAGGTAGTAATCATGTTCTCACTAAGTCTCTCCTATAAATAAGTTAAAACATTTCTAATTTCCACAACCAGTCCTTATATGTCATGGCTTCCACTTCTCTTCTTGGCCCACCTACATTTTGTTAATGCCTTTCTAAAATGTGGCATCTAGAAAATACAATTTTCCAGATGTAGTTTGATCACAACAGAAAGCAACGGAACTCTTTTACTGTCCCTTGCTCTGGTCACTAATGCAGTCTAAAATAGATTTATTTTGGATTTGAAGGACCCCCTCATCCCTTACCTTGTCTCCAGGCTCTTCCCTTCCTACCTACCTTTTATAGTTTCAAGATGAATTTTTCCTAAGTAACATTCTTAATCACTTAAATTTTGGCTCAAGAGCATATTATGGCTCCCTATTTTCAATCTCATCAAGTTTAAATTCTTCTGCCTGATTTTCAAAGCCTATTATCTGATACCATCCAACCTCCTTCTGTCTTCCCTACAATATAATCATCTAACACATAATTGTGTACACAGAGTGTTGTTGTTGTGATTCAGTTATTTCAGTTATGTGTCACTCTCCATTGCCCTATTTGAGATTTTCTTAGCAAATATACCAGAATGGTCTGCCAATTATTTTTCCAGCTTATTTGACAGATGAGAAAACTGAGGCAAACAAGGCTAACTAACTTGCCTAGGGTCATGCAACTACTAAGTATCTGAATTTGAACTAAGATCATTCAGGACTCTAGGCCTGGCACTGTGCAACCCTAACACTACCCTTCTTCCCACTTCCAGGGAGTCTCCTGTAAATATTTATCAAATGATTGACAGATCACAATGTGATAAAAGCTAAAATACTTGGTTCATCTAGGACAAGCTTTGGGGAAAAAGAACAATCTCACCTGGAAGCAGCTGTCATCACATTGCCATTGCTAATTTTTTTTTTTTCCTGTATGGGGACTCTTGTTCTAATATGTGTACAGCCAAGCTGTGTCATATTCTGGAGAAGCCAGGAAGAGATGTTTATTATAAGGGTTATGTATATTCTCATATTCTCAGTGTAACATTCCCCCCCCCTCCCCCCAGCTCTCTGTGTCTTTATCTCTCTGTCTCTCTGTATGTGTGAATCTTGCTCTGGGTGTTTTTGTATATGTGAGTGAATATGTGAATTGCTCTGTGAATCCAAATCTCTATATAGCTGTGTCTATGTATATGGGAATGTGTAGGTGTGTCTGAGTTTCCCTGGGTCTGAGGGAGGAGGGGAGAGAAAAGGAGGTAGGGGGAAGAGATGGAGGGAGAGGGAAAAAAGGGAGGGAGGAATATAGGGAATGATAGAGTAGAGAGGGGGAGAAAGAAAAGGGGAAAAAAGGGAGAGAAGGAAGAGAAGGGGAAAAAGGGGGAGAGGGAAGGGAATGGATGGAAAGAGAAAAGAAAGAAGAAGGGAAAGAAAAGGTGAGGGAAGATGGAAAGAGAAGAAGAAAAGAGGGAAGAAGAGATAGGAGAGGAGGGGAAGGCAGGAGGAGAGGGATGGGAGGGGAAGAAAAGAATGGGTGGAGAAAGGGAAAAGGGAAGAGGGAAAGAAGGGTAGGAGAGAGAAAAGGAGGAAAGAGAAGGGAAAATTGAGAAAGAAGGGGAAAGGAAAAAGTAGGAGAGGAGAGAAAGACAGGAAAAAAGGGAAAGGAGGGAAGAAGGAAGAAGGAAAAAAGAAAGGAAGGGGAGAAGAAGGGATAAAAAGAGGAAGAAAAGGTAGACTGAAGGAAATGAAGTGGAAAGGTAAAGAGGAAGAGAGGGTGTGTGTGTGTGTGTGTGTGTGTGTGTCTGTGTGTGGTGGAAGATGGCTGGGAAGGAAATGCTTGCCATAGGTAAACGTTTTCAGAAAAAAAAAAAAAAAAAAAGCATTCAAAACACTGGCTAGTTTGGAGCCCTCAAGGTGCAGCTCTCTATTGATCCTTCACAGTTTTTCTTATTGGATGATCCTTCTTAGAAATTACATTTAAAGTCAACCATTTGTCTAATAACATTAATTCCCATTTCTTAAGCACTTCGTGGCTTACACTGGTGTTTTCCTCACAAATGTGATAGTGTACTGTGACATAGGTGGTATATTATATTATCCCTATTTCCAGATAAAGAAATAAAGGCTCAGGATGAACAGATTAACTAGTGAGAACCAGGACCAAGATTTAAACTTAGTCAACAAACATTTATTATATGCTTAATGTATGCCACAGGTTTCCTAGCTCTAAGATCATTGTTATTATCATTTTTGACTTGACAGGACTTGGTAGTAACTGAATACAGGTGAGCTGCCTGGAAAGGGAAGAGTCAAAGGTGACTCCGAGGAGTCCAGACTAAGTGACTTGAGAATGTTGGTACCATTGACAGAGATGGAGAATCAGGACACAGAATCTTTGAAAACTTAATTTAATTTCTTCATTGTACAAATGGGGAAAATGAAAGCTAGTGAGTACGTACTTTGGTTCCAGGTGACACATGGACACCATAACAAAAGAAGATGAACACTCACTCCTGAGCCAGATCCCACCTTCCCAGCCCCACTACTCCAAATATTCACTCAGTGATTAAGGCTAGGTAGAAATTGAGGTAAAGAATGGCCTCTTTCACCTAGTCAAAATAAGTGATAAATCGTCCACCTAACCACTGAAAGGTTCTGTCCCAGGCCAGGGAAAGGATTTCAGTTATTTCTGATAAAAAAAAAATAAAATCATTCTAGGATCCCTAGAACTATATAGTCATAAGTCAGGCCCTTTTCATCCCTGAAATGCTCTGGAGAACCCTAAAGATATGGGACAATTAGCTACCTGTATTTGGACAATCCTGTGAATCTGTGTTAGGAAGCTCAAGACGCTGAGGGGCTGTGATATGGAAATGTCAGCTCATTACTGCCAGGTCTTCTGAAAGAGAAAGGATGTGTAAACTGGATAGCTGACACAGCAACTCATCCTGACAGAGGTGTTTACAGACTGTAAGCTCATTCTGAGATGGTGGCTGTTTCTCATTTCATGTGTAAAATGAGAAGACTGGACTAGAAGATTTCAAAGATTTTCTCCCCTCTGACATTCTATGTTCCAGGATTCCAAGACTCCTTCCAGCTCTAATGTTTTATATTTTGGGATTCTAAGTCTCATTCCTGCTTTGACAAGCAATATTCCAGGATTCAAAGGCTCTTTTCATCTCTGACATTCTGAGACTCTAGAACAGAGGCTACCACCTAGCCCAGCTGAATTTAAATAGCTCTGTTATTAATATGAATCAGAAGTCAGTTGACATGTAAATGTAGCAGGCACTTATAATTAGCATCAGGTAGAAGAGTTAAGGGAGGACTCCTCTTCAAACATTCTTTTTAAAAGAGCAGTGAGGATGTTGCTTCTTTCCTGTAATCCCAAATTCCCTGCTTCTCAAATGAGCATGCTCCCTGGCTGGCTATTTTTAGTTGCAACAGAGAACCTTCTGAGAAAACACAACCTATTTCTCCTACAATGAGTGCATCTTCTGAACAGGGAAGCTAATAGTCAGCCAACATACACAGTGGGAAGCTTGGACATCACCTCACCTAGGCAGGACCGGCTAATATTTTTTTGTGCATTATTGTGTGACTGGGAGAGGAGGGGGAAGGGGGAGAAAACTGATGCAGAGGTCTTCCCAGGGTAGAATGGAATATAATTACCCCAAGCCCTGCATTACTTTAGGGCCAGATAGTTGGAGATAGTTGAGTATTCAAGGAAGCAACCAGGTGGACTGGTGAAGTGATGATTTACTGGTAGATTACCCTTTGTGGAGACTGACTTCCTGAAGAGCTACATAAACCAGAGCAAAGAAATCACAAAGAACTAAAAGGGTTCTTAGACTTCATGTAGTCATTTTACAGATGAGAAAATGGAAGCTTAGAGAAATCAGATCAAGTCAAATCAAATATTTGTTAATGTGCCAGATACTGTACTAAGTGCTGATGATACAAAAAGAGTCCAAGGAGACTCTTCAAGGAGCTTGTCTAATGGAGGATGCAACAAACAAACAAATATATACAAACAAGCTATAGATAGGATAATGGAGAGTAATTAACAGAGGGAAGGCACTAGAATTAAAGGGACTTGGGGAAGGCTTTCTGTAGAAGATGGGATTTTAAATTAGAATTTAAAGGAAGCTGGCAAAGCCACTATGGGCACATGAGGAAGGAAAGGATTCCAGGTACAGGAAACAGCATTGTAAAACCTTAACTGTATTATAGAAAAGTATATTGTTATTATTCCTCACACAAGATGCTACATATGCTGATTGAATGTTTTCCCAAGCTGTTCCCCAAGCCTGGAATTTTCTCCTTCCTGGAATTTAATACATGCTTATCCATTAATTGATTATCTTCACACAAACATGTAAAAATGTCAAAGCATTATGAGCACCATTTTATTAGATAAATTGCCATATCATGAGTCAAGAAAATCTTAATTCTTCAGACACTAGCATAGTGATTTTGAGTAAATCACTCAACCTTTGTCTGCCTCAATTTCTTGCTCTGCAAAATGGAGAAAATGATAGCACCTGCTTTTCAGGGTTGTGATAAAGAAACCTTAAAACACTATATAAAAGTTAGCTATTATTATTTTTTAAATTAATAAACCAAAGCTCAGTGAGATTAAGTAATTTGACTTAGATCACACAGCTAGTAACTGTAGGAAGGGAGATTCAAATCCACATCTTTTGACTCCAGGTCCAGTATTATTTTTATTTCTTTGCTTTGCATGATGATTGCTTTATGAGAGATTGGCTTTAGGAACATTAATCTTACAGAATGCAAAAACTAGATTAGAGTTGCATCTCTTATGCAAATCTACCTTCTCCCCAACTGGCTTCCTATTCCTCTATGGTATATATCTATATATTTAACTCTATCTTTATTATATGGAATACTTTTGGAACTCTTGTAGCGGTAACATTCTGTGATTTTTTTTTTTCACATAGCCATAGATATCAGAGGTTGGCTATGGTCAAGAGATACAAAAACAGACAATACAGCCCTGGGCAAGGGTAATTCTAAGTTAACATGCAGGAACCTCATTAATTTCTTACAACAGCCCTGTCACGGAGGAGGTGCATTAACCCATTTTACAGCTGTCCACCCAAACAGGGGAAATGATTCACACAGTTAGTAAGTGGTATATATGAAAAGAGCACTGGACTAGGTCGCAACCCACCCAGCTGTATGACCTAAAGTAAGTCCCAATGTCTCTGAGCATGAGGGCCTCTCTGTGTAAGGGAATAAATTGGTCTAGATCAGTTTCTGTTAGCTCTAAACCTATGATGTTGTAACTCTCCTAACTCCAGGCCCAGTTCTCTTTCCCATCATTCTTTGCTGTGTGGTGGTTGATATTTAAAAACTTCTGGTTTGATGAAACTGAACAACATGAAGGTTGGGAAGAACTGGGTTTTCTTCCAAGCTCTGTCATCGATGTTCTATAGTCTTATGCAAGTCAATTCTCTTCTGTGCTTTAGTTTTTTAAGCTGTAAACTGGGGAACAAGACCATCTGCCTCACACATAGAGTGTGAAGGTTGATAGTACATGAGTGAAACACTTCAGTGTTGTAAATAAACTACAGGGTGGCAGTCAGCCTTGATCAAAATATTCCCTCAACACTCTCCTTCCTGCATGGTTAGAAGGGAGAAATAAACGGCAGGTTGGAGAGTGGGTTGTTCAGTCATTGTTTTTGTCAAGATCCAGACCATCCTTACCTTTACCTTGTCCTTACCTAGGGCTGCCTGGCTGGATCTCTTCCTGAATGTAAAACCAACTCAGTTCTACAAGCCATCCTAGCTCTTTTGGTGGAAAATGCTGTTAAAATGGGCAGTGAGGAGAGCTCTGGATCTGGGGTCAGGAAGACTTAAGGTCAACTCTAGCCTCAGATACTTACTAGCTGTGTGACCCTGGCCAAGTCACTTAACCCTTTTTCTCTGTTTCCTCATCTCAAATAAACTAGAGAAGGAAATGGTAAACCTAAAATGGGATCACAAAGACTTGAACATGACTAATTGACTAAACAACAACAAAGCTGTCAGAATTAAAGAGCTCCAGAGCTATAACCAAGACTGAAACTTCTTGATACTGTCTCCTGAGGCAGGAAAAGAGAAGTTTGGTTCCAGAACATGCCCAGGGGAGGTCGATCAAGATGGCAGGAGGAGGGAAGATTAAAGCTAATGTTGAACCTAGAGAAGATAGCCTGGCCTGGCATAAAGAAGACTGTGTCTGGAGTTATAAGTGTCAGCAGGGATTGTGGTGAAAGGAAGTCACAGGATCTCAGTTTGATCTTCTGTGATGCTGCTGGTGTCACTTGGACAGCTCACTTTCTGTCTCTGGGCCTCTCTTCTCTCATCTACAAAACAAGGAGGTTGGACGAGCTGATTGGTTCAAAGTCCCTTTCAGCTTGACAGATCTCTGCTCCTGTCCTGGGTTCAATTCTCAGCTATTCCACTTATTACCTATATGCCAACCCACAAGGCACTTAATCTCTCTGATTTTATTTCCTTATCTGTAAAATGAGGGGGAGAGAGAGATGTTCCTTCTGACTTTGTGTGATTCCATGAGGCTTGGGAGATAGTGGACTTCTCTCTAGCTCCCTCTTCCATAATCTCCTTGATGTTTCCCATTCTTTCTCCAATTTTCTCCCAGATACCCATTCCTTCTCTAATTTTCTCCTCCTACTTCCCACTTCACAGGATCATAGATTTGCAGCTGAAAGAGAACTCAAGGGTTGAATCTTTTATAGATAAAGAACTAAGGCCTTGAGAGTTTAAGTGATGAACAAAGGGCCCCCCAGCAAGTGTTTGAAGCTGGATTTGAACTCAAATTTTCCCAACTCCAACTCCAGCCACAATTAGGATCAAATCAGCTGTCACCCCTGGTCATCAATGGGTTGTGACCATTTCCTTTTTAATGACTTCACTCAACATCTCTGTCAAGTGTTCCTCCATGGCTACCATTCTTTTATGTGTGTTGCCTCCCCAATAAATGATACTCTTTTTGAAGGTACAACTATTTTCGCTACTGGTTAAGATAGAGATTAGCTCATGACAAGTGCTTTATAAATGCTATTCATTCATTTATTCATTATTTGCTTCAGAAAAAGAACTAAGAACAGTTGCTGATTTGCGAGAGAAGTAGATTTTGGTTTTCTATTAGGAAAAACTTTTTGTTAAAGTAGAATGAAGTATCATGTTGGGATCTCTATTACTAGAAGTTTTCATTGACTTCATTCCTTTAACTTCACCTACGAGGTAACTAGGTGATACGATGAATACTAGGTGAATAAAGCACAAAGCCTGGAACCAAGGAGACCTGAGTTTAAATGCAGCCTCAGATACTATGTGACCCTATGTTAGCTATTATTGTGATTGCTACCTATTAATACTATTATATTTATTCAAGCAGAGACAAGATGACCACTGGTCATAGATATTGCAAAGATCAATCCATTCAGGTATAAGTGGACATGATGATTTCTGCTCTTCTATTTGAGATTCTTTGATTAGAAGCCCAGCTAGAGAATTATTGTAGCAGCCCATGTGAGAGGTGATGAAGTCTCTATGATAGGAGGGTAGAAGTGGGAAAAGAAAAGGAGAGGGACATTGTGGAGGTGGCTCTGACATTATGGGGATTGATTAGGTGTAAGGGTGAAGGAAGAGTCAAAGACTATGCCAAGATTTTCAGTTTCTATGACTTGGAGGATAGCGTTTGCCATCAACTGAGATGGGGACACAAAGAGGGATAGGCTTAGCAGAGTCTGGCCATGCAGAGTCTGAGGCACCGACAAGACATTCTTCCTGTCAAGCAAACAATTTAAAATTTGAGTCTGGCTTCTCGGACAGCCATTAGAAAGTGAGAGTTAGCGATCTGGGAATAAGAGATGAGACACTGTGGGAAGGAATGGGGTAAAGTGGAAAGACTCCCGGTTTGGAGTCAGGAGAGCTAGCTTTGAGCATTGTCTGCTTGTCATTTAGTGACTACCGACAAGGTATGCCAGCCCTCTATAATTTTTATTTTCCTCACCTGTAAAATGGAATTATTAATATTTTAATACTGACATGGCCTAGGAGTCAGAGCTACTCTCTGTGCCAGCCTAAGTTCAAGTCCCATTTCTGCCCCATACTGGCTGTGGGACTTTGGGTAAATCTTTTAATTTCACAGGCAATTCTCCAAGAGACTAAGTTGCCAAAAAGACACTGATCTGGACTGGCTGAGCTAGTTCCCTGGGAAGAACACTTTTTTTGAAATTAGAAGTCCTGTCCAAAAAACCCAACACTAAACAAAAAACAACTTCCACTCTTTACCTCACAAAGCTATTTTAAAAGAAAGTCCTTGATAAGCCTTAAAGCACTATGAGCAGGACAGTTATCTGCCGTCTGGAATACTCCAGCTGCTCATGGAACAATGGGCTGCTTTATTAACGTCTATCATTGCACCACCAACAAGTGTGTTCTCCTCGCTTTTCCAATAACAGAGAGCTACTGAAGGTTCTTGAGCATGGAGAGAGACAGGTGTGGTGAATCTTAGGCTTGAGGAAAATTGTTTTGGCAGCTCCCTGGAGGGTGTCTTAGGAGAGAAGCTGAATGCAGGTAAGCATTTGCCACGATCTAGGTCAGTGGTTCTCAAAGTATGGTCTAGAGAATCCTGGGGATCTCTGAAACCCTCTTAGAGGGTCTTCAAATTCAAAAGCAATTTTTATTTCCAATATGGTAAATGTCTATAAATATAATCCAGATAAACAAAAACGCTTTGGAGAGATCCTCAATAATTTTTAATAGGATAAAGATACTGAAAACAAAAGTTTGAGAACCACTGATCTAGGTGAAAGAAATGATGATGAGGCCTGAACTAGTGGATAGCTTGGTGAAGAAAGAACAGATACAGAAAATGTTGTAAAAAGAAGAACTGAGAAGACTTAATGTCCTGGGTAGCAGTGGATAGAGTCAAGAAGATGCAAGTTCAAAGCCATTCATACACTTCCTAGCTGTAGGACCACAGGCAAATTTTACCCCACCATCTCAATTTCCTCATTAGCTAGATAACAGTACCTCCCTCACAGAGATGTTGTGAGAATTAAATGAGTTATGATTGTGAAGCACTTAGTATAGTGACTGGCACATAGTAAATGTTATATAAATGTAAGTTATCATTATTAATCATCCTTGAAGATGTGAGGTGAGGAATATGTTTTCCCAGTTTATTGTTTCCCTTCTAATCTTGCCTGCATTAGTTTTTTTGTACAAAAACTTTTCAATTTGATATAATCAAAATTTTCTAGTAGTCAATAGTGATCTCTAGTTCTACTTTGGTCATAAATTCCTTCCTCCTTCATAGGTCTGAGAGGTAAACTATTCTATGCTCTTCCAATTTATTTATGATCTCATTCTTTATGCCTAGATCATGAATCCATTTTGACCTTATCTTGGTGTACGGTATTAAGTGTGGGTCAATGCCTAGTTTCTGCCATACTAATTTCCAATTTTCCCAGCAATTTTTGTCAAATGATGCATTCTTATCCCAAAAACTGGGGTCTTTGGGTTTGTCAAACACTAGATAATTAAAGTTATTGGCTGCTTTGCCCTTTGAACCTAACCTATTCCATTGATCAACTAGTCTGTTTCTTAGCCAGTACTAGATGGTTTTAATAATGGCTGGCTTATAATATAATTTTAGATCTGGTACAGCTAGGCCACGTGAGGTGAGGAATATGGAACAAAGATGCAACCAAAATTGTGAATCTGAGTTCTGAGAAGGATACTCTCAATAGAAATGGGAAGTTTGAAAGGGGTGGCATTTGGGAGCAAAATAATGAGTTTTGGACATGTTGAGTCTGAGATGCCTACAGGGTATCCAGATGGAGACATCCAATAAACACATGATAATTTGGGGCTAGCACTCCAAAGAGAAGCTGAGACTAATTCATCTATATGGACTGATAATTGAAGTTGGGAGCTTCAGCATGAAGCGCTCGCTCTCTCTCTCTCTCTCTCTCTCTCTCTCTCTCTCTATATATATATATATATATATAGTATTATTACTGTATATATATAGTGTTTTATATATATATGTATATATATATAGTATTATCGATTATAGAACAGGCTCCTCTAGGAGGGTCTAGGGCACCGCCAAGTCCTTTGAGTTTTAAGCAGTGGTTAGTAGTTCTCTGGCGAGTTTTATATATATATATATATATATTTTTTTTTTTAGAGAGAGAGAGAGAGATATTAATTCATCTACATGAACTGATAACTGAAGTTGGGAGCTTTAGCATGGGAGTAAATGACATCACTGGAAAGAGAGAGACACACACATTAAAAGAGAGAGAGAGAAGAGAGGAGAGAGAGAGAGAGAGAGAGAGAGAGAGAGAAAGGGAAGGAAGGAAAGAGAGAAAGAGGGAGAGAGAAATTGAAGAGAAGGGAGCTAGCACAGAGCCTTGAGAGACACTTATGAAGAAGATGGATAAAGCAACAAATGAGACTGAGTAGAAATGGTCAGAGCCATAAGTGAAGAACTGGGAGTTTCAAAAGTAACCCCCAGCAAAGTGAGAGAGTCTACATGGGAGGATAATTAACAATGTTAAATGCTGCAAAGAAGTCAAAAAGGCTAAAGACTGAGAAAAGGTCACTTGATTTACAACTTGGTGATAGCTGGGTTGAGAGAGCAGTTTTAGTTGAGTGGTGAGATCAGAAGTCAGATTGTAGCAGGTTGAGAAATGGGTTTTATTGGATTGTAAATTCAATATGAATCAGCATAGTGAAGTGGGAGCCAAAAATGCTAATGAGATTCAGAGCTGTCTTGAGAAGAATAGCTTCAAGAAATAAGAAGGCAATAATAGTCCCTTTATACTCTGCCTTGGGGGCAGATAGGTAGTTCAATAGAGTCCTGGTCATGGAGTTAGGAGACCCGAATTCAAATGTGGACTCAGACACTTGCAGCAGTGTGATTTTAGTAAGTCACTTAACCTTGTTTGCCTCAGTTTCCTCATCTGAAAAATGAGCTAGAGAAGGAAATGGCAAACTCCTCCATTATCTTTGCCAAGAAAACTTCAAATGGGGTCATGAAAAGTCAGAAATAACTGATGAATGACTGAACAACAAAACTCTACCTTAGTCAGACCACATATGTTCAGTTCTGGACACCACAAACTAAGAAGCCAAAAGTGTCCAGAGGAAAGCATTCAAGATGGTGAAGTGGTCTTCAGTCCATGTCATACATGGCTCAGTTAATGGAGCCAGGGATGCTTAGACTAGAGAAGAAAAGAATTGGTTAGGGAAGAGGGGAGTTGTGAGCTGTGCATGAGTATTTAAAAGGATAGAAGAGGAATTAGAAGGATTGAAAGCAAGGCAATGTGCTATGATGGAAGGAGTACTGACTGGAATCAGAGGATGGGTACAAATCCATACAACCTTTGTAACTTTGGGAAAACCATTTAATGTTTCTGTTTCTTCAATTATAAAATGAGGGAGTTGGACTAGATGGTCTCTGAGGTCTTTTCCAACTCTAGACGGCTGATGTGGACATGTTTTGTTTGACTTCAGTGGGCCAAGTGGTAAATATTTTGTGGTCTAGCATTTCAGTTGTGTCCAACTGTTCAAGACCCCATTCGAATTTTCTTGGCAGAAATACTGAAGTGGTTTTATCATTTCCTTCTCCAGCTCATTTTATAGATGAGGAAATCAAACAAACAAGGTTAAGAGATCTGTCCAAGGTCACACAGCTAGGAAGTATTTGAGTCTGAATTTGAACTCAGATCTTCTTCCTAACTTTATCGTCAGTGCTCTGTTCATTATACCACCTAATTGCAAAGAAATATTGCAAAGGGGCAAATGTATGTTTGATGTCAGGAAAAATTTCCCAATAATTAGAGCTATTTAAAAGCAGAATGAGGTGCCTTGAAAGGGCTGATTTCTTCTTGGAGGTATTCAAGTAAAGGATAAGTGACTGTCAAGTATGTCATAGTGGAGATTACTTATAGGTATGGAATCAATGTTCTTGTTCTTGTTCTATGTTTGGCCCATTTACACATTGCTTGGATACTATCTCTTACTTCATTTTTTTGATGTTAGTTGCTATTGATAGGATGCTATCTCCTATTGCACCCGCTATATAACTCTGGACTTTCCTTTAAGTGACCCACAATTGTGTATTTTCAAAGTGCACTTTTAAAATGGCAGTCTATGGCTGCATCACCAAAAAGATATGTTTGGGTTGTATTTTTTCCTTGGGAAATGACCTGGGCCAACATTTATAGACATTATTTCATCACAATAGTAGTGAAGTAGATGGTACAAATAAAGTTGCCTAACTCACATTTCACAAATCCAGGTTACAGAATCATAAGCTATTGCAGTTGAAGGAGAGTTCAGTGGTTATTTAGTCCAAAAGAGGAAAACATTGAGACCCCTCTTGAAGAAGTGAGTTGGCTTGAGGTCATATAGGTGGCAAGTTTCAGAAACAGAATTTGAATTGGTGTCCGTGTCTCCAAATTCAGTGGTTTTTATACCTATCTATTGTACTCTGTGCAAACCAGAATTGCTGCAGGGCCCTCTCCCAAGAACAGAGATATTAAATTCAATAAATCTTTGGTAATATTTGTTAACTATTTTCAAGGCCATTTATCTGCACAAACACAACTATTACATAGGCTGCCTTTGTTTTGCTTGCAATCAGATGGCTCTGGAGAGGGGGAAATAACTGATATAAACAAGCTGAGATAGGAGAGCAAAGTGAAATATTGGGACTTGAGAAAGGGGGGGATTGCATTAGGAAAGGTCTTTCGGGGAGGTGGGGCTTGAGATAAATCTTAATGGAAGGGAGAAAGCAAACCTCATTTATACTACTCTGATAACCAACTCAATCTCCTAAATGTGAGATTCTTGTCCAATGCCTAACACATAGACATACTACTGAGAAGATGAATTATATCAAACTTGATATTTTCACAATAACCATAACCAGAAGAAAGAAGAAAGCTGAATCTGAATGGAAGAATGGCTCACAAATTCTCGTTGAAAAAGTAAGAAGATTTTGCAGTTGGTTTTATCATGTGCCTAAAGACAGCACAGTGGATAGAATGCCAAATCTGTAGTCGGGAGGGCTTGAGTTTAAATCTAACCTCAGACACTTACTAGCTATGTGATTCCAGACAAGTTACTTAATCCTGTTTGTTTTAGTTTTCTCATCTGTAAAAATGAACTGGAGAAGGAAAATTCCAGTATCTTTGCCAAGAAAATCCCAAATGGGGTCACAAAGAAATGACTGGAACAACAGCAATGACAAAGACAAAAACATCATTTCATGAGACATCTTGTTCTAAAAAACATTATCTTTGGCAGTCATCTCTCCATTTGGCAAATAAATCAGGTGTCTGGGGTTTTTTAAAGTCTCTCTTGGCCTCCTTGTTTTGTCAATTGATTTATGTCAGTTATTCTTCTATATGAAATTAATACCGATTGATGTTGATGTCCTCCATTCTTTCCTCATTTTCTGAAGTTAATATATCATTTAAAAAGGTAAGGTTGAAGTTGTTTTAAAATAAATTTTAATTCTTTCTTTTAGCTTATTAATTTTTATCTTTGACCTAGCAAAATGATCAGACTATATATGAATAGATAATTCAGGAATGACTGATACCACAATAATGAACCTTTTCCTATTTGTTAAAATATAATCAACTATTTTTGTGATGTTATTTGATCTTCAAGTTGGTATTTTTTATTTTTTTTTTTCAAAATATTTGTGAAGTAAAAGGTATCCCACAAGTCTAAAATGCAGTTTTGAATCTCACTAAGACTTTCAGGACATCCTATATAGATATGAGTCTTCCATGTAGTATATACATTTTTGGCCTCTCGTTTCTTATTCTTTTAAAACCATATTTTCTAACACATGAGAAAAATGAGCTCAGGGAATAAAAATAAGGAAGCCAGAGGTAAAGTCAAGATAAAAGCAAGGTCTCCTAGTCTTAGGAACCCAAGGATTTCCCCCAATGATATATGTCTGATTGATTACTTCTACACTTCTGTTCCCTTTCCATTGTCACAGTTTTGCTGTGACAGTCTTGGGTGAATTTAATAGATACTGTTATGATAAGAAGAGGACACTGCTCGCAATTAGCTGAAAATCTTTCTCTGGAAACCAATATTGATCTGGAGGTTCATCAAAGATGTGAAGTTGACTTTCACTCTCATGAAAGGAATGGGCTGAATTATTGATTTTCTAAATGTTCCCATTAGTGGGCAACTTAATTCAACTGCTGTTTATCCCAGCAATTCAAATTAGGTTGTAGGAGCCCTGAAGACAAGACTCTAATCCCCTCTGTAGAGCAAGAGTGCTGCTGTCACACTAATGGGATGAGCTATTCTGCTGCTTAGAAAATTCCCCACTAGCTATTGGAATTCTTCGCCAGTTCTCTGAGTCCTCCAAGTAGGATGGCCAATTAGGTCCAATTAATTACTACTGTGCCTGACCAGTGGGCAGAGCGCCAAGAGACCAGACATCTGGGGATTTGACAGTGATTCCATCAAAACTAAGGGAAGACAAAGTGGTCAGAAGCTATTTTTTTTTTTTTTTTTTACCATTTATTTAGAAGCAAAAAGTACCTTAGGACACAGAATATCAGAATTTTACAACAGGGAATGTTAGATATATAAGAGACCTTACATTCATGGAACCCCAAAATGTCAGAATTGGAAAGGAATTTAGAATTAAAGAACAAAGAATGTTAGTATCAGAAGGGACTTTAAAATCATAAAGTATAGAATGTTAGGGCTTAGAGATCTAAGATTTCTGTCCTTTCAAAATACCTAATGGTCTGCTTTTTATTTGTATTTATTCTCCTCATATTTATTCTGCATATATGTATGTGTATAAACATGTAGATAGACAGATAGATGTACATTTTGTCTCTTCCTACAGAATGTCAGCTCCATGTGATAGAGATTGTTTCCTTAGTTGTATTTGTTTGCCTAGCACCTAGCATAGTGTCTGATCCATAACAGGTGACTGACAAATATTTGTTGTTTGATTTTTACAGGTGGGGAAACTGAAGTCCAGGGAATTAAAGTAACTTGACCAAGTTCAGAAAATAAGTTAACCACAGAACCAGGATCAGAGTTAAGGTGTAACAATGCTCAATTCTGTGCCCTTTTCATTCTGTAATTCAGATGGCCATAGGAATATAGGATTATACAGTTTAGAATTAGAATGAAGGTTTAAAATTCAAGCCTTTCAGTTTATAGACTGCGCAGCAAAGGCCTATAAAGACACAAGAGAATTTAAAATCAGGCCCTCTGAGTCTGTTTTCATTTTATCAAGCTCCTGGTTCTAAAAGGATAAGCCTTAGAATAAAGGATGGAAGATTGTTACAAATAAACCTATTTCAGAAGAAAGGGCTAAAAAATATTTCCATCACGATGGATATTAAGAACTATACTGGGAATCCTAGGGCCATAAGGAATCATGTGAAAATAGATACAAAGTAATACAGGTACCTTCAAGACAAGTGGTATAGTGGAAGGAGTGCTAGGCCCAGAGGGAGGAGGACCTAAGTTCAAATCCTATCTCACACATATACTAGCTGTGTGACCTGGGCAAGTCACTTAACCCTGTTTGCTGCAGTTTACTTATCTGTAAAATGAGTTGGAGAAGTAAATGGCAAAACACTTAAGTATTCTTGACAAGAAAACTCCAAATGGGGTCATGAAAAGTTGGATATGACTGAAAATTACTAACAACATTATAAGTACTCTCTTCACTTTTTAACAACACAATATATAGTGATCCATATAATAATTGTTCCACTTGTTAGTCTGTCTTTTTGGACCTAAATTTCCTCTTTTATAAATTAAAGTATTGGACAAAATGTTCTCTAATGTCCCTTTCATCTTGAACATCTTATAGACGCAGGTCTCATGGTCAGTGAGCTTTGAAAAAAACTGGGGTAATGCTAGAGAAGGACTGGAGAAGAGCATTGGAAATGATGAAAAGCTGGAAATGCCAATTTAAGGAAATATGAATTCCTTGGCTCAGAAAAGATTAAAGATCATAGCACAGAAAATTAGATGTGTGTGTAGGGGGAGGATGTAGCAAAATGGAAGGGGCGACTAGATCCAATCTAGAAGACTGGGTTTGAGACTTGATTCTGCTACTTAGCTATATCATTTCGCTTCTCTGGGTCTCAGTTTCTTTATAATCTCAAAGGGTTTTGGCAAGCAAAACACTTTTTGAACATTTACCACCATAACAACATGAATTATTTTATAAAGGGGGTGTTGATCACATGCCTAATAGGAAGGGAATATAAATGAAAGCAAGAAATATAGCAAGGAATGAAAGAAAATAAGACATAAAGAACAATTTTGTAACAATGGCAAAGAATGCTATGAAATCTCAAGGAAATCTTGAAGGATGATGATGACCAATATTGTATAGTTTGTTGAGACATTCAACTATTTAAGGTAAGTGATTGGGTTAGGCTACTTGTTTTTAGAAAAAAAAAAGTATTTATTTGTTCAATGAATAAAAACTCACCTTATCTCCTTCCTCTCTTTCCCCCCAAAAGAAAAACAATACCCTAGTAACAAAAATACACAGCACAGTGAAACAAATTTCTACAATGATTATATCCAAAAAATAAATGTTTCAACCTTCACTCAGAATCCACCATCTTTCTGTCAGGAAGTGGGTTGTATGAGTCCTTTAAAATTATGATTGCTTATTGCATTGATTAGAGTTCTTAAGTCTTTCAAAGGTGTTTGTACAATGTTGCTTTTATTTTATAAATAATCCTCCTGGTTCTGAACTCTGCATCAGTTCACACAAGTCTTCACTGATTTTTCTGAAATCCTCTCCTTCCTCACTTCTTATAGGACAACAGTATTCCATCATATTCATATACCATAACTTACTTGTTCAGTCATTCCCTGCCTTTATGTGTACCCCCTTAGCTTCCAGTTCTTTACCACTACAAAAAACCTGCTAAAAATCTAATTAACTTATCAAATCCTGTTTAATTCTAAACTTATAAGAGAGCAAGTTCTTTTATTTAAATTTGGCCACAGAAAAAGAGAGAATGAGGATATCCAACAAACTAGTGAAGTAAATGAAGAAGAATTTTTTTGTTTGTTTTGCCTGCATTCAAAGTTGAACTTGCTGTTTATTGCTGACATGATTTGAAGGGCAAGTCACTTAACCTCTATGGACCTGTTTTCTCCAAAAATGAGGCAATTGGATTAAATTATCTCTTAGTTCACTTCCAGCACCACATTATATCATACTCCTATGATTGTTTGGCTGTTAAAATTTTCATTTTTAGCCAAAGGCAGAGAAGGAATTCCCTGCATCATTTTTCCTAAGGTTCACCTTCTGACCTGTGAGGAAGTAGCCAGTCTGTACTTACTTTCACCAGCATCACAGACAAAGTGCAATCCTCCAGAGTCAGTAAACATCCCAAATCTCAGCAGAGATTACTCAGGGAAGCTTAGCTTTCTATGAACTCCTCTCCTTCCCACACTGAGCCTGAGGGGATTTGCTGTGTAGGGGAACCATGGCAGCCAGAGGTGTCTGAAAATTTGCTCTGACATTAGTTCATGAGCTAATTCAATTTAACAAATGCTTATCAGGTGCCTTCTTACTGTTTGTAGGATAGTGTGACAGCTATTTGGGGCCATAAAACTTAGATAAGACATGGTCCCCATGTTCACAGAACTAACATTCTAATAAAGGGATATGGCACATATCCACATAACCACAATACAAAATAATACCTGTATCACCTCTTTGCTAAACTTTTGCAATAGCCTCCTAAATGGTTTCTGTTTCAAATTTCTTCTCTCCTTAATCATCCCTTATATAGCTGTCAAGGCAATATTTCTAAAGCAGTGTGTCTAACCATGTCTTTCTTCATTTAATAAACTTCAGCAGCTCCCTATTACCTCTAGGATTAAAAAAAAAACAGTCTGGCTTTAAAAGCCTTCACAACCTGACTCCAACTTATATATCTACTCTCATTATTCTTTATTTACCCTCTAACTCTCTACATCCTGCCCAACTAGCCTTCATAATGTTCCTTACACTCAATTCTCCATTTCCCATTCCTGTCTCTCTATAGGAAGTGACTCCATTCTTGGAATGCATTCTCTCCTCCCCTCTGATCTTAGAATTCCTTATTCAAAACTCAGCTCAAGGGCCACATAAATCCCAGATGGTCACACTAGTTTCTAGTATTCCTACCTCCTATTACTTTATATTTATTATATGTATATTTTGGATATGCTCATACAAACCCACTTTTTGTCTCCTGATAGAATGTAAACTTCTTGAAGGCAGGAATCTTTAATCTTAGTTTTTCTATCACCTAGCACAATCAAAGGTACTGAATAATGATTGATTAGAGATATACAAAGAAAGCTCTATGAGGTCCAATAAGGGAAAAACTATTATTACTTCGAATATGAGAGTTGTTTCCTGGGGCAGTTAACAATTCAACTGGGCTTTAAAGGATGCATGGAAATTCACCAAGCAAAGAGGCAAAGGGAAGGCATTCCAGACTTAGAGAATGACTTAGGCAAAAGACATGGAAGCCAGGAAAGTACACAGGTAAACAAATCATCCAATTTGGTTGGAGAATGGAATGTACAGAAGAACAGTGTAATCAATGTCAGATTTTATCAGCTTTTGGGCAAAAAGAATTAAGTTTCTTTGTTTAGAGAGTCATGAGCTAGCGCAAATTTCTGAGCAAGAAAGTAAAAGATTTACTCATAAGGAAGATGTCTGGATTGTAGCAGGGAAAGAATAGAAAGGTCTCATGAAGATGAATTTCTTCATTAACTTGGGCTTTGAAGCATTTTACATATCTAGTTTTTGAGGGAGATAAAAATATGGAATAGCCAAAAGGCATTTTAGTTCTAATATTAATTCAGCGAATATTTCCTGAATACTTCTTATGTTTAAGGTCCTGTGTTTGGCACCATTGGCAAGATACATTAAAATGTAGTCCTTGATCTTGGGCAATTGAATTCATTAGTGGTCCTGTATAAGTTTATTAAGATCATCTTGGAGACAGAATGCCCTAGAAAGACAAGCACTGGGTAGGGAGTGTAGAGACCTGCGTTCAATTATTGACTCTCATAGCTGTGTAACTTGGGGTCAAATCACTTCTCCC
Organism: Sarcophilus harrisii; assembly: GCF_902635505.1. Lineage (NCBI taxonomy): Eukaryota > Metazoa > Chordata > Mammalia > Dasyuromorphia > Dasyuridae > Sarcophilus > Sarcophilus harrisii. Next base: position 360,514,180 of record NC_045427.1, on the reverse strand, counting down.
TGAACGTTAGTTTCCTCATCTGTGGAATTGGCTACTCCACAGGATTGTTTTGGATAAAATTCTTTTTAAAAATAAATATGAGCCAAGATTATTAATTGAATAGCATTCTGTTTTACCTATTTGTGGCAAAGAGGCAGAGGACTATGAAGACAGAATATTATTTAGTTTGTCAAATGCAGACACTCTAACAGGTGTTTTTGTTTAATTGTTTTATCCCAAGGGAGAATTTGATCTGTAGCCATAGTGATATAAATACAAAAGACACCAAAATGTATTTAAAATATATTTTAAAATAATAACTCACATTTTCAAAGCATTTATAAATTGCATCTAACTTTTTACATCATTGAGGAAGGCTAGTGATTATTCCCTTTTGACAGATATGAAAATAGAGGCCTAGACTAAGATTGGACCTTCATTCTCTTTAAGTGGCTGCATCTGAAAATCTAGACAATATTCTGTCATGATATTCAATCAGTGAAGTACTTTCCATTGTCACTTTTCTGTCAGTGGTAGAGAAAGAAAGAAGTCTACCATCTCCTCCTGGAAGCTTTCCTTGATACCTCTTTTTAGTAAAAACACTGTCAGACTTCATATAGTATTCTGTGTGCACTGATGGATAGATAACTGCATTTATTTTCTAGCTATCTGTTTCCCATCTCTACTTCTCTGTCCTCATTTATTAACTACTGATTAATAACAACTCATATTTCTGTACAATTAACAAAGTACTTTACATCCATTATCTCATTTTATTTCATCTTCACAATCATCCTGGGAGACAGACTGTTAAGGATTATTACTGAGGAAGCAAAGTGATACAGTGGAGAAAGAATACCAAGCCGAGACAGGAGAGATCTAGATTCAAATCCCAGCTCTGACTAATGTTTTCTAGAAGCGGCTGACCAAGCAAATACTTCTAAGCTTATTCCCTCATCAGTAAAATGGGAATAATTGTGCTTGCAAAAGTCACATGATTATGTAGAAAAGACTAGATATTGAGTCACTATGCATATGAGTAATTGTTCCCTTTTTTAGGGACAAGGACTAAGCCTTTGAGTTCATTGAAATAAAGAATTTGATGAATTAGCAAAATCTCTCTCCAATGTAGGCTGCTTTATTCTGTGGATCTTAAGAGGGGCCACCTTTTCTATAGCTTCTAGTCTTGAGTGTTGTGTAGAATACTGAGAGGATGCTTGTCTAGGGACACATAGCCATCGTGTGTCAGAGCAGGGACTTGAATTCAGGTCTTCTTGAATCTGAGGTCAGCTCTCTATCCATGCTACTTCAAAATCTCCCCACATTTTATAGAGAAGAAAACAGGATAGGGAATAAGAAAATGACTTACTCAGAATCCCACAATAAGTAGCAATGTTGGCATAAGACTCAGGACTTTCTCCTTTAATTTAATCCAATTGTTAGTTCTAAGAAGTTAGCCCAAGCCTAGAAACATGACCTTGAGTCTCACAGGGAATATCAACTATCTTAAGTGAATGTAAACAGCGAAAGAAGCTCTAACTATCCAATGGGAAAATGAACCATCCTGGCACTATGCCTTCTTTAATCTGTTTCTATAGAATACTTGATCTGACCTGGGATTGGTATGGGGATCCATGGTGTTACTTTAATTTGCTGCTGCCTAGGGTGACTGGCTTCTTGTGAATTAAGTTCCTTATTCCAACCAATCAACCTAATTAACCTTAATAAAACCTATTAATAACCAAACTGATATGAGTCCCTCTTTCTTTGGTATTTTAGTATCATTGGCATAATTTGCACAATTATGGCAGGACAGTTTTCATATTTGGCATAGTGGGCAGAAGAATCTGTTCTTTTACAGTAGTTATCACATTTGTGAAACTCCTTGTTCCTCTTAAAAAAAATCTAAGTTACTTCCCTTGGCCACTCACTAGTAGCAAGCTTATATGTAAAGTAGATGTGGCGGGAATGATTTTTGGGTACCATCTCTATACTTCCATCTAAGTCATGCTGGTAGATGTGGTTTTCCTTTTTCTCCACTTATAATTGCTTAGTACAATAAAAAAATAATTTGGGGGTATAGTAGGAGAATAAAATATAAATGGCCATCTAGACCAAGGTAAAGTGAAATAACTTTTACAGAGCACAAACTATTCATCAAGTAGAGACCAAGCAGCATTTCTCACTTTTTTTTGATCATTTGACAATCCTGAGCAAGGTCAAGCTTATGCATGGGAAAGTATCTGGTGGGATATAAAGGACTCTGGAAAGCTTACTTTTCTTCTCAACTCCAAACAAGTCTCATTTATATTGAGATTTAAAATTCCATTATTAGAAATTTGAGTTAATAATTATTTGAAGTAATCATTATCACTGTCCCTGTGATTCTTTTTAAAAAGAAAATTATATACTCTACCTCCATTGGTTAAGGAAGAGAGCATGACTGAGTTACAATTCAGTATAAATGAATTTATAATAAAGATATTTCCTTCACAATAAAAGAGACGTGGGATAGCATAAAAACCTTGGACATTTGTAGTAGGTATGGAGAAAAAAGGGAAAATCTAAGAAGTATAGGTTATGGAGAGGGTGGGGACATTAAAAACAACTTCCAGCCTTTCAATATAATCTTGTCCTTGAGGAAGGAAGAAAACAATCAATTTATTAAATGCTTACTATTTCCCAGGCACTATCCCACACTTTTTACAAATATGATCTCCTTTTACCCTTACAAGAACTTTGGGAGGTAAGTATACGTATTCTCATCTTACAAGTGGAAAAACTTCCAATAGAAGTTAAATGACTTGTTCAGAGCTATACAGTGAATGTCTGTGGTTGGGTTTGAACACAGATCTTCCTGACTCCAGGTCCAGAGCTCTATCCACTATGCTACCCAATGACCTCCCATTATAAAATGGCTATTCCAGGTTTCTACATTTATACTTTTTTTGGTTCAGAAATTACAATTTCATAGCTGTGATGAATTCATCAAGTGGAAATTTCTCTACTGATATATGCCAGCAAATCTTATGTAATGTCTAGGCTTAGAAAATAGATAAGTAATCTGCCCATAGTCACACAGTTATTATGTGATAGACATAGGACTGAAATCAAGACTGCCCAGTTCCAGGGCTGTGGCCTTTTTTCTAGGCTGCACACACTTTCTATCCTTATTATGCCAATGAAAAAGTCTAATTTTTAAGGTACTAAGACCAAATTGTGGTCTGGTACTTTGCTGTTTTCTTTGCTTGCTTAATTCCATAAGAAAGAGAGTTCACAGATAATGAAGAAATCTTTCTTCTCTTTTCCTATCTTAGTGCCAGTCCCTTCCACCTCATACATAATCAAGAATAATTATTATGAACATAGCAAGTTGGCCTTTTGACTTGTGTCAACTTAGAAATACTATGTAGCACAAGGCTCATCTTTCCTTTTACTTATTCATTTATTTAATTTTTATGAATTAGAACAAAGTGAGAGAGCTGGTGAGTTGAATGTTCATTTTCTTGTGAGTTTTTCCAGGTCAAGCCACATTTAGAATAATGTTTCCTTTTAAAAAATGTGTTAGTTTCTTTCTGTTTGGGAAACATCTAGACTCCAGCTGCATCCAAAGATTGGAGTGTGATAATATAATTCAGCACTGTCATTACTAAAAATGTTATCACACAACTAGTTTCCCCAGGAGGAAAAATTTATTTGTACATCCACATGCAGAGAGATACTTTTGCAGAATAATACAGAATTGCTGAGTCCCATCAGTCATTTAGATCAATCTATGTCCATATAATCATCTATTCTAAGACATATCTGACAAATGGTCAACTAGTTTGGCTCTTTCATACTTTATCAGTTTTAAACTTTAATCCCTTCAACACACTTCATAATATATACTGATCCACTTCCTGATCCTTCTATGTGGTACTTCAACTTCCACATGCTTAGCATAATCTTTCCTCCCTCCACCCCACCCCCACCTCACTCTTGTCTCCCAGACAGAGACCTTCTTCAGGGCCAGGTCAGATACATGTACTATATAATTACTGATGTGCATGTTGCCTCCCCATTAGAACCTAAGCTCAATGGCTATTTTTTCCCCCTACATATCTTCAGCACTTAGGACAGCGCCTGGTACATAAGAAACAGTAAACATTTGGTAACTAACTCTCTGGCTATCTCCACACATTATATTTCCTCCATTCAGATTATCATTTCTATCTCCTCTCCACAATAAACATGGTCTCTCCTTCTGATAGATGGAGATCTAGATAGGATGATATGATAAATGACTTTTTGCCTTATCTTGCTGGGGTCCAGGTCTCCTCTGCATTTCTTGGCCATCTTCATGTCATGTTACTATGATCATACTATATCCTATCTGTTCAGGCTCTTTTTCATATGTTGTTTTCTCTCATTAAAATATAAGCTCCTTTGAGACCAGGAACTAGTTTTTTTGTATTTGTATCTTGACTACTTAGCACAATGTTTGGCATGTAGCACTTAATATGCTTGATCTATCTGACAGAAAATGGAAAGGGTAAAGGGAGGGAAGAGTCAAGGATGACTATGAGGATATAGGTCTGCGTAACTAGAAAAATAGTGGTACCACACACCTGTCAGATTGGCTAAGATGACAGGAAAAAATAATGATGATTGTTGGAGGGGATGAGGGAAAACTGGGACATTGATGCATTGTTGGTGGAGTTGTGAATGAATCCAACCATTCTGGAGAGTAGTTTGAAACCAAGCTCAAAAAGTTATCAAACTGTGCATACCCTTTGATCCAACAGTGTTACTACTGGGCTTATATCCCAAAGAGATCTTAAATAAGGGAAAGGGACCTGTATGTGCACGAATGTTTGTTGCAGCCCTCTTTGTAGTGGCTAGAAACTGGAAACTGAATGGATGTCCATCAGTTGGAGAATGGCTGAATAAATTGTGGTATATGAATATTATGGAATATTATTGTTCTGTAAGAAATGACCAACAGGATGATTTCAGAAAGGCCTGGAGAGACTTACACGAACTGATGCTGAGTGAAATGAGCAGGACCAGGAGATCATTATATACTTCAACAACAATACTATATGATGACCAGTTCTGATGGACCTGGCCATCCTCAGCAATGAGATCAAACAAATCATTTCCAATGGAGCAGTAATGAACTGAACCAGCTACGCCCAGAGAAAGAACTCTGGGAGATGACTAAAAACCATTACATTGAATTCCCAATCCCCATATTTATGCCCACCTGCATTTTTGATTTCCGTCACAAGCTAATTGTACAATATTTCAGAATCTGATTCTTTTTGTACAGCAAAAAAAAAAAAATAGTGGTACCAACCACAGAGACAGGGAAATTTGGAGGACGGTAGGATTAAGATAGGACATAATAATTCTTTTTTGATCATATTGCATTTCAGATGGCTACAGAATATCTGGGGGATAATTCCAGAAGGAAATTCAGCAGAAAGGTTATGCAAGGATATGTAGGTTTGGAAGTCATTTACATATAATTAAACTCATGTTCAATTTCACATATTAGCTTTTCAAGAAAAGAAAAGGAAAAAAGGGGGGAAAGAAAGGAAAGGGGGAAAAGGAAGAGGAAAAAGGAAGATAAAAACAGTTGCAAAACCAGTCAGAAGTCAGGGAACCCATAGCTATTCCTCAATTTGCCAATAGCCAAGAACAAAGATAGGTAGCCAGCAATTTGCAAAGTTAGGGTTATGATTCTTACTTCTGATGAACCAAAGCCAGAGGAAGAAGAAGTGAGATTGTAGAGAAATACTTGGGGTGGGGAGGGAATGAGCCCACTGGATTCAATAGACATGTGGTCCAGCAAAGTTTACTACCAGCAAATCATATTTATCCAAAAAACACTTTATTGATAAATAAATAAGAATGTGGCAAGGAACTGTCCTTTCTTTGAGCCACAGGCACATATTCTAATGGTAGCTATTGAATAGGGCCCCTCCTTTTCTTTGAAGAAACAGCCAATGGCAATTTGTATAACTTGACCCAATTATCCCAGAGAAAAGTGAAAGACAAATAGAGAATAGGCAGTGATCTTTTAAATTTATAAACTTTCAAATCTCACCTTTCTCATTCCCTTTCCTCCTTTAAACTCTAATAATTAGAACTTCACTTATTTATTAGAAGCTAAATGAAGTTGCCATAAGCCAACATGGAACAGGGACCTGTTTGAATAATCTAGGAAAGGAACATTCCCACAATATCATGAAAATATATTTTATGTAGAAGGACTAAGAAGGCAACAAGTTTAAATAGAGACTTTTGGTACTTCAGAATGGGAATAAGCTGCAACTATGTCAGCTATATATGCAGCTATATCAGCTAAAAATCCAGTATGTTTCTTTCATTGTCTGAGTACTTCAGAGCTGCCATCATTACAGGAAAGCTTAATGGTGGAGAGCAACAAAGCATAACTAAGGACATTAATAGTCCTGAGAAAAAGCTGTACCCCTTTGCAGAAAGTAGAAGACAATGGCAATGGCAGGGGAATACCATGAGAATACAGCTGCTGATAAAAAAGCCCGAAGCACTGACATGGAGGAGTGAGCCCTACCGTCTTCTCTTGCTGGGACTTAAGTTATTTATTTATTTATTTATTAATTATAGCTTTTTATTTACAAGTTATATGCATGGGTAATTTACAGCATTGACAATTGCCAAACCTTTTGTTCCAATTTTTCCCCTCCTTTGCCCCATCCCCTCCCCCAGATGGCAGGTTGACCAATACATGTTAAATATGTTAAAGTATAAATTAAATACAATATAAGTATACATATCTAAACAGTTATTTTGCTGTACAAAAAGAATCAGACTTTGAAATAGTGTACTATTAGCCTGTGAAGGAAATCAAAAATGCAGGTGAACAAAAATAGAGGGATTGGGAATTCTATGTAATGGTTCATAGTCATCTCCCAGAGTTCTTTCCGGTGTAGCTGGTTCAATTCATTACTGCTGTATTGGAGCTGATTTGGTTCATCTCATTGCTGGAGATGGCCACATCTATCAGAATTGATCATCATATAGTACTGTTGTTGAAGTATATAATGATCTCCTGGTCCTGTTCATTTCACTCAGCATCAGTTCATGTAAGTCTCTCCAGGCCTTTCTGAAATCATCCTGTTGGTCATTTATTACAGAACAATATTATTCCATAATATTCATATACCACAATTTATTCAGCCATTCTCCAACTGATGGGCATCCATTCAGTTTCCAGTTTCTGGCCACTACAAAGAGGGCTGCCACAAACATTCTTGCACATATAGGTCCCCTTCCCTTCTTTAAGATTTCTTTGGGATATAAGCCCAGTAATAACACTGCTAGGTCAAAGAGTATGCACAGTTTGATAACTTTTTGAGCATAGTTCCAAATTGCTCTCCAGAATGGGTGGATGTATTCACAATTCCACCAAAAATGTATCACTGTCCCAATTTTCCCACATCCCCTCCAACATTTCGCATTATCTTTCCCTGTCATTCTAGCCAATCTGACAGGTGTGTAGTGGTATCTCAGAGTTGTCTTAATTTTCATTTCTCTGATTAATAATGACTTGGAGCATCTTTTCATATGGCTAGGAATAGTTTCAATTTCTTCATCTGAAAATTGTTCATATCCTTTGACTATTTACCAATTGGAGAATGGTTTGATTTCTTATAAATTAGAGTCAATTCTCTATATATTTTGGAAATGAGGCCTTTATCAGAACCTTTGACTGTAAAAATGTTTTCCCAGTTTATTGCTTCCCTTCTAAACTTGTCTGCATTAGTTTTGTTTGTATAAAAACTTTTCAATTTGAGATAATCAAAATTTTCTATTTTGTGATCAATGATGATCTCTACTTCTTCTTTGGTCATAAATTCCTTCCTCTTCCACAAGTCTGAGAGGTAAACTATCCTATGCTTTTCCAATTTATTTATAATCTCATTCTTTATGTCTAGATCATGAACCCATTTTGACCTTATCTTGGTGTACAGTGTTAAGTGTGAGCCTGGGACTTAAGTTATGAAGATTCTGTAAGTATTTGGATAGTTGGGAAAGTGGTTTAGGTGGAGGTATAGAATACATCTCTTGGGATCTGAGATGAGTTTATTTATTTACTTTCACTGTATAAATTCCATGTTTTGAAGCCTTGTGAACCTGGATGCTTATAAGGGAAGCTCATGCCTAAAACCTGGGGGTGTACCAGATTCTGAAGTTTCCATTGTAGCTGGGCCATTGATTTTATGAGGGAGTCTCTGAGAAAACAATTACTAAAAAGTGAATGCTTGAATTATTATTACAAAAGAGGCACTTAATAAATACTAGCTGATTAACAGTGATTTACATGTCTATAGAACTTTGAGATTTACAAAATGCTTGAACGAGTAATTGAATAAAAGAAAGAACAGTATATAGTCTTTGTTTTGATTTTGCCTGGCTCATCTTTACTCCTCTCCCCCTTCTTTTCCTGGAATGTTTGGGGTCTGAAAGAAGGAAGCTTTGCAGCTGTCAGACTATGGAACAAGTTCATCTGAGCAAATCTAGCCATGTTCATTCACAAGGCGCCTCCAGTTTTGACAGTTCATGGTTCTCAGCTTTTAGGTGTTAGACAGCTTTTAGGTGTTAGACTAATAATAATCATCCTTCACATTCATATAATAATCCCTGACAAATTTACAGTTTACAAAGTACTTTCTCATTCATTATCTCTTTTGATTCTCAACAGCTGTTTGAGGGAGGAAAGGGAGGAATTATTATGCCCATTTTCAAAGGTGAAAACTGAGTTTATATACTAAGGTGGTTGCAGAACAAGGATCACTAAAATAGAACCACAAATCATCAATCTCTTAAAGAAAACCAAATTAATGCATGCATTGTGTCTACTATTTCTAGTTCTCCTGGTATTCTGGGATCCCCAAGTTTGAGAACTCCATTTCTGCTGGCATCTTCAGTTTCATTTTAATATGTCATTTTTTTCTAACTTGAAGCAATGGGATTCCAAATGGGTTCCTGCCTCTCAGTAAAGTGGTAATTTAAGTATCTAAATCTCAATGGTTTGTTGACCCTCTAGTTTTACAAAAACTCACCCAACATCCAAGAAAACAGAATTCTATCAGTTTGGAGATGGCCTATTAGAAAGTGACTATAGGATGAACTACATGGTTCCTACAGGCACGATACCTGGCTCCTCGTCTTGGTTCTGCCATTAAATCTTTCTATTACTTTGGTCAAATTACTTTCCTTCTTTGGGAAACATTCTCATCTGTAAAATGACAGAACTGGACTATGTAATTTCTAAGGGTCATCATAGTGCCCAGAAGGAGGCAAGGAACCTACTGAAACTCCAAGGAATCTTGACAAAAAGACAGGAGGCAGCATGTGCTAGATGGATAAAACCACCAACCCCACTTCCCCATGAACTCTGGTGGACACCTCGAGTTCCAGAAATAATGATTTTCCCCAGACTATCTTTCCTATTACTGGTCTGATCCTTGTACCAAGAGCTTCAGGGGAATAAACCCAAGAAAAAGAAGCTCATCATCCTAGACACCATCAGCAACTGCCTACTAAATGTGACTAATAGGCTGGCAAACCAGCTTAGCTGAAGCAACAAGAAAAAGTCAGGAATGTGGCATGTTCCAGATGAGTCAAAGCAGCAGCGGCAACTTCTTTTGGACTTTGGGGGAGACAGTGAAGGATATAGGACCCCAAAGTTGTTGGAATGACAGCACTTTCAAGAACATTGATCCCTGATTTCAGAATTCCCCTCTTTCTCCCCCCATCCCCTGCCCCGAACCTTCAATAATTATTGAGATGTGAGCAGGCAACCACTTCTGCAATTAACTTCCAGGGTTCCTGTGTTTTTCTATCCATTGATGACAATTGGTCAGTCATTCTATCAACAAACATATATTAAATGGCCTGCAACTGTGTTAAGTACTGGGAATGAAAAGAAAGACGATAGTCCTTTCTATCAAGGAGCTCAAAGTCTAAAGGAAGAGACAACATATAATTATATGTGAAGAAAAAAATAGACAGGATAAATTAGCAGGAAGACACTAGTCTCAAGTGTATCATGAAAAGCTTCTTGTAGAAAGTGAAATTTTAGCTGAGTTGCACACAACATGAACTTCTGAGGTAGCTTGTTTTTGCTGCTCCTAGTCTGGAGATAAGAGAGAGAAATCTGCTTCCCCTATTTTTTGCTGCAAAGTATAAAGAACAAGTCTCAAGAGCTGCCAGTCCCAGAATATTTCTATTGTGCTTTTACAAGTCATAAGGACAGCAACTGCAGCTTAGTAAACCAATATGAAGTTCCTTGTGGTCCATCATCTTGATTGGGGACTCTCTTGATTCATCCTCTGTAATATGCTTTCTCTAGTCAAGTACTTGTTTTAACAAGCCAGATGAGAGTGCTTTGGAAGATATTAGTCCATATCCCCGATTCTAGAAAACTCTCCTGTAATTTGGAAAAGATGGAACAGGCATTATAGACTCTGCTCCCCCAGTAGCCACAACTAGTGAAGATTAAGAAAAGAAAGTTCTCATCACCATAACTAAATCCAACATAAGAAAGTTTTATATGGAAATATATATGGAAATAATATGTGGAATATATGGAAATATATTGGAAATAATATGAAAGAATATGCATTAACACCTGCCTCCAGGAGTAAATACAAAATGCTCTGTTTGGCATTCAAAGTCCTTCCTTCCTTTCTAGCCTTCTTATATTTTATTCCCAAAACATACTCTCTGATCCAGTGCTACTGGCCTCCTGACTGTCCCACAAACAAGAGACTCCATTGTTCTGCTCTGGGCATGTATCTCTGGTTTTTCTCCATATTTGGAATCTTCTCCCTTCTCTAATTACTGACTTTCCTAGCTTTCTTTAAATCCCAACTAAAATCTCACTTAATATAGAGTCTTTCCTAATCCTTCTTAATTACCGTATCTTCCCTCTGTTAATTATCTCCTATTTATCCTGTTTGTAGCTTTGAATATATTTGTTTGCATGTTGTCTTTCCTGTTAGATTGTAAGCTCCTTGAAACCAGGGACTGTCTTTTGCCCTGGTGCTTAACAAAGTGCCTAGCATATAGTAGGTGCTTAATAAATGTTGACTAATTATTTTGCCACTGGGTCATTCTATCTGATTTTCTGCTGATCCCTCTTATTTATACTAATTCCCTTATGAGTTTCTAAAAGCATCTTATTTTTCTAATTTGCATCCCTAGTTATTAGTGCAGAACCTTGACACAGTAAGTGCCTAATAAATGCTTTTTCATTCTTAGTTACATGTTTTACAGTTTCCTTACCTATAAAATGAGAAGAGAGGATATTGGACTAGATAATATCTGTTTTTCCAGTTTTAAATCTTAAGATCTTGAACTTTAGAGCAGAGACTGGCTTACTTTTCTATTTGTATACTCAGCATTTAGCATCATGCTTTGCAAATAGTAAAACCTTAATAAATGCTTCATCCATTCATATCTTTTTCTTACAGCCAAATTCTTCCCTCCAAACATATTCAAACACTTTCTTCCCTTCCTCCCCCACTGCCTTTACTCTCTCCCATGCTCTAGCTCGTCTTTCTAGCTGGAGATCTAAGCTCCCACTTTATATCAGTTTTCAACTTAGGCACCTTATGTCTAGGAATACTAGCTGACCACACATTCACTATTCTTTGCTGCCTGGGGAGAAATTGGAGCTAATTTTGTGAGGAGTTTCTTATTCTTATTTTCCATTTGCTCCTTGGATAATTATAAAATAATTATTTATTAATCTTATACTTGTGGAGGGACTGACATGCTCTTCAAGGAAGTCACTTTGGAAGTACCAATCACCTGTTGGATAATGGAGTGATACTTATTCCCAAGGAATATGTAATGAAATCAAACTTACTCATTCATTCCATCTTGCTACTTTCCACAAGGTTCAGAAGAGAAGAGCCAGACTGGGCTCCTCTCTCAATCTAATTACAATCCCACCTTTAAAAATAACAGTCTGTAGACCTGGAGCTGCCTCTTATTTGCTGCATTCCTTTTGGAAATTAAATTAATGATTATTACTATTACACTATAATGATTATAACTATTACACTAGGAACTAGATAAAAATCAAAGTTATAGAAGACTTGGTCAGAGTTTACAATGTAGCAGTCTCTAGGCCTCAGTTTTCCCATGTCCAAAAGTGATTGTGGTTGAACTAGATGATCTCTAATATTCCTTTCAGCGCTGACATTCTATGCTCTAGATTTTTTTCTTTCTTTTTTGCTGAGTCAATTGGGGTTAAGTGACTTGCCCAGGGTCACATAGCTAGGAAGTGTTAAGTATCTGAGGCCCATTTGAACTCAGGTCCTCCTAACTTCAGGACTGGTGCTTTAGATGGGAAGCTAGGTGGTGCAGTGGATAGAGCACCAATCCTATTTATTTTCATGAGCTTATTTATAGGCTCTTTCATAACTCATAGGATCTTCATGGACAAGATGATGAGATGTAGAGTTGATGATAGGACAGTCAGATAGATTTATGGTTGTTTAGACAAAGATCCTGATTAATAGAAGGCTTTTAAAAATGTGGTTATGTACTGTGTTCTTGGCCCTGTTGTGTGTTCAGCATTTTAAATCACAAGCATGCTTATTAAATTTGTGAATAACACAGAGATGGAACAGATAAGTAGCTAACCCACTGAGTAACAAATCAAGGATCCAAAATTATTTCAAGTGCTATTTGATTTTTTTTCTGCTCAGTGTCCCATGGACTTATTCCATCTCTCTGAACCCCAATATATTTATTTCTCCAAAGTCCACAATCAACAGACTAGAGAATCTGGCAATTTTACAAAAGACAAAACAAAAAAATCAACACTGGACTTAGAATTGCCTTTGGATTCCTTCCTATGATTTTCTCTCTCCTGGAGAGAATGGAACACTGGGCCATCAATCATTTTTCCTTCCTTCTCTCTAGAGAATCACTCTAAACCACTTTTAAATTCACATACCTTATACCCTAATTTGATTTCTGGTCATTCTAAGAAGGTTTTGCACTCAGCCATTACTTAGTCAATAACTCAATTCAATTAAACTAAATTCAATATCAGAAACATTTATCTTCTTTTAAGGTTTGGCTCAGGGCCCATCTTATTCATAGAATGTTTGTTGATCCTCTTAGGGTGTTAGTATTTCTTCCTTCTTAAATTACCATATATTATACTTATTAGCATACATGTTGCATTCCTTAGTAGAATGTAAACTCATTGAAGGCAGGGACTTTTTTGGTTGCAGCTTTGTATCCTCATTGATCATAATAGGTACTCAAAAATGTTTGTGGAAGTGGGATAACCACTTTGAACATGGTCGGATGTTTATGGCTAAGCACAGTTTTGGTCCTCAGACTGCTTACTCTCTACTCAGGGAGGGGATGATATTTTTGACAAATAAATATGATTTACAGTAGAATGTGACTTAGGCAACGGAGAGATACAGACAAAGTGCTCTATGAAAGTTAAGGTAAGGGGGCAGCTAGATGGTGCAGTGAATAGAGCACAAGCCCTGAAGTCAGAAGGACCTGATTTCAAATCTGGCGTCAGACACTTAACACTTCCTAGCTTTATGCCGGGGCAAGTCACTTAACCCCAATTGCCTCAGGGGAAAAAAGGTTAAAGTAAGAAGAAATTAGTAAAGCAAGGAGATAGACCAAATGGGCACTTCTAATTTTAAATCCTTCAATCTCATGATTTACTAACTAGGCAGCTAGGTAACAGTGGGTACAGCACTAAGCCTAGTGTTAGGAAGATTTGAGTTCAAATCTAAGTGCTCTCACTTAGTAGATGTTTGACCCTGGGCAAGTTACTCAATTCCTCTTGATTTTGCCTCTTGACACTTAGTAGCTACATGACCATGAATATTTCCCTTTCCTTTCTAGGTATTAATTTTGATAACCATAAAATGGTAGTAATAGTTCTAGTACTTACACTTGATAGTTTGTTATAAGACTCAAAGTATGATAATGTGTAAAGTGAGATATAAAGTGGTAGGATATCAAGACACTGTAGTCTACTTGGGCAACTAAAGGATGCATTAAAAACTTGACTCTACTATTTGTAAAGTTTTATGCAGAGAAATATGGAGGCCAATTTTATGAGTAAGATACAAACTTTGCTCTTAAGGAATTTATAGTCTACTGTGTGAGGGGAATTGAGGCAGACATAAGGTGGAAACACAAATGATACCAATATAGGGCCAGACCAATGAGGGCCAAGTCAGGTTTAACATAATAAGTGAGTACTACAGGAATTGGGATGAGAGAGATGACTTTATGTAGAAAGATTGCTTAGCAATCAGGGAAAGCATGATGGAACAGGGATAGTAATTGGTCTTGAAACTCGTATAGAAGGAGAGAAAGGAGGAAAGAGAGCTATAGGAAGATGAAGGCTTGAGAAAGGCTGAGACATCACTTCTCATCCACATTTGACAGAAGAGGAAGCACCCTGAGGAGTGATTTTACTCAACCAAGATCACACAGGTAGTAAGAGAAGAGCTGTCTGGAAAGCAGGTGATCTGAATTCCCAAACCCATTGTTCCTGCTGCTACATCTTCATATTGTCTCAATTTAGAAAATTTGTGGCATCCACTGGGGCGATGTCTAGTTGAAACTTATGCCTATTGTATGTGGCATGGACTCATTTAACTAGATATACTACTTGTCCCAATAAACCTTAACTGTAGAAAGCTCATACGTTTATATAGAAAATCCTGTAGTCAGTGAGATGTAGGTGGGAATCAGATTGTAAAGGTCTTGAATGCAAGCTAACAGTAAAGTGATGAATCACTGTAGTTTTTGGATTCAGAAGGTGACAAAATCATAACTATGTTTTAGGAAGATTGATGTCTGTGTTTGAAAGTGGGAAGAGAAGAAACTGGAGGCAAATGGATCATCAGTAGGTTATTCCAAAAGACAAGGGAAGAAGGCATTAAGGCCCTGGACTGTGGGAGGGGGGACAGTCCTAGTGATATAGTGAAAGGACAGATGGATGTGTTGGTTAGCTAGACAGAAAAATTGAAAACAATCTCATTTCCCCCCAAAACTGTACAGGCCCTAACTTTCCTTCTTCTTCTTCTTTTTTTTTTTTTTTTAAATAATCTACTTCATCTGAAGACAGAGGGAAAAGAATTTTCCATCTTTTACTAAGTCATCCATGTCTTTCAGATATGTTCTCACTCTCTCTATTCTAACTCCCAGGCACAAGGTGTTTCTTATCTGTTTCCAATTAGAACTAACTGGCTTGGCTAACCTTGCCTCCAGCAGGGTTGGCAGCACAGTGCCAGCCTGAGTTGTTTGGTCCTTTTCTGGAGCTCTCTCTTTATGGGCTACTTCTTGTTTCATTAGCTAGGCTGTTCTGTAAAGCAAGTTGGTGCTGACCTCATGATCTGCTCTCCCATATCCAGTGGCTTCGTGGAAACAGACAATAATTTCACATTTTCCACCGGAGTCAAAGGAATGAGATCTAGCACTGAAGAAGTCTAGTTTCAATATTGGGGCAGAATCTTTCCTCAGTTACCTGTATTCACCATTCCTGTATATATTATTCATTCATTCAACAAACTCCTATAATCATAAAATTTTAGAATTGGAAAAGACCTCAGACACTATAGGATTATATATAGATTTAGAGCTGGAAGGGATCTTAAAGTTCATCTAATCCAACCCACTTATGTTACAGATAAGGAAACTAAGTCCTACAAAACTGAGCCTATGACTTATCCAAGTAGGAAGTATAATGTTGGTATTTGAGCCATATTCTTCTGAATGTACTGTGCTGTGGTTTGCTTCCATCTTGAAGCCCTTGGATGAGATACATCCTGGGATTGATTCCACTCCCAGTAGAAATCATAAAAAGAACCAGTTTCCTCCTTCATTGTAAAATAGGAGAGGCAGACTAGATGTCTTCCAAGGTCTCTTCGAGGTCTAGATCTATGATCCATGATCTTATAATTTAATGTCTGAAGTTAAGTTTTGCCTAGAGAATAAGTTTGGCATAGCAGATAGTGTGCTGTATTTTAAGTCAGGAAGACATGCATAAAAATCTTGCCTCTGATACTTTGTAGCTATGTAACCATGGGCGAATCACTTAGCTTTTCTAAGATTTAATTTGTATCATCTATAAAATGGGCATATTAGCTCTGGTACTTGCCTTTAAGGCTTGTTATGAAGCCCAAGTGTGATAATGTATATAAAATGCATTCTAAAATATAAAGTACTATATAAGCATTGGTTATTTTTATTTCAAGATTTCATTTGTATTAGAACTACTTGCTTAGTTTCTTGCCCTTTTGCCTTTCCTTGATTCCCCCCCCCCACATTTGTGTATCATTCATTTCTGTTTTTAGCTTACTAATATAAAGACATAGTATCTACTTGTATAGAATACTTAACTCCCCTGTTCCTTGATTTCTGTCCTGCTACAGTGACTCTTCCTCTGACAACAATCCTAACTCTATTCTCCGACTGCCTCTAACTACATTGAGTACCACAAAGAAGAGAAATAGAACGGGACTACATCAATGTTATTCCCTAACAATCTGTGATGGAAAGAATATTGGATTTATAGTTGGAATCTATGGACGTGTATCCTGGTTCAAATGAATGAACAACACATACAGGAATGATGAATACAGGTAACTTAGCAAAGATTATGCTCCTGATGCTGAAACAAGTTCTATGGACTTCTGATCACTCATTTTCTAAGTAGTACAATAGGGAAAATTATAGCTGACTCAGAGAGTTCTGTAAGGAAATCACTTTGTAAACTTAAAATAAAATTTTAAAAAGTATTACCAGAATCATTTAATCATATTTTTCTAAGAATAAAAAAGGAAACAGTTCAAAAATATTTCATGAGTAGTTCTTGAAGGCTGCCAATCAGTCAATAATATAGTGTCATTTGGTGGGGCTCAAGAAGGAATCAGAGCACAAAGGAGTTGATGAAATATTTCCCTTTGGGTTCTAAAGAAAGAAGGACAATGAATGGTTTTTGAGCATTCTTCTATCTGTGAAACATAGGAACTCAACAGGAGAAGGTTAACAAAGGAGACTGAGATAGACAATGGTATATGTTACAGGCAAGGGGAATTAAAAATGAGACCCCCTTTCAGGAGACAGGGAGGAGATTGCCCTTGGAAAGAGTGGAGGGTAAAACTTGATGAGTTCATCTGCTAAGATTTGAGAGCTCTTGTCTTGGAGGCTTCTTAGTTTTACATTCTGAAGGTTATAAGGAATCTCAAATGTATGTATTCCAAATCTCTTATTTTACATGGAAATTAACTGACCTGACTGAGGTCATAAGACGGAGGTAACAGAGCTGAGACTCTTGTGCCTTCTGTCCCACTATACTTCCTTTTCAGGTTCCTTTAGGTGCTAAGGGCTATACCACCCCATCTATCTCTGAAGCTACCTCAGTAGCTCTCTTTCTGGACTCTATCTTACAAATGTTTAAGTCAGTTGTCACCAGCACTGCTAATTCCCAGTCTCAGTCTCTATCTTCCTTCAAATATTCATCCTGCTCACTGCTACGGAGTTTCAGGTGAAAAGAGGACTCCATGAAACCTTCAGCAATCATCTTGTAGGATCATATAGGCATAGGATGACTTATAGGAATTAAGGCAATATGAAGTAAACAGAACAAGGAAAACAACACACACAATGACTGCAATGCAATGGAAAAATAACAGATAAAGCAAATAGAAACCAAATGCTGTGAAGTTATGATGATCAAACTTAGTTCCAAAGAAGAGCTATAAGAGGAAACTAATCTTTTTTTTTTTTTTTTTTTTTTTTTTTTTTTTTTTTTTGCAATGGGGCAGGACTATGGATACAGAACCTCAGACTTAATTGACATATTGGTTAGGTTTTTCCTTTCTTTTTAATCTTTTCTTATAAGGGATAGATCTCTGGAGAGGGGGCAGAGAAAGATATACTGGGATAAAAATAAAAGATATCAACAGTTTTTAAAGTCTTAAAAAATGTGTGTTTTGGAACAATTGTTCCTGACTAAAGCGTTTTAATTTCTGGCAAACTTACTCCAGTCATTCATTTATGCATCATTCAACAGATTACTAATTCCACGCATGATGTCATGAATATGACTTAACTTTTCTTGACTTTTGTTTTCTACTTTGTAAAGTAAGGAGAATGAGTTCTTTAAGGTGCTTTCCATCTCTGAAATTTTGGGTCCTTTGATTCTAAAATCCCTTCAAGCTCTAGCATCCTTTTTTTTTTTTTTAAATAATAGTAGCTTTTTATTTTTCAGAATACATGCAAAGATAGTTTTCAACTTTCACCCTTGCAAAATCTTGTGTTCTAAATTTTTCTCTCTCCCTCCTTCCCTCCCTTTCCCCTCTCCTAGATAGCAAGTGAGCCAATATAGGTTAGACATGTATAATTCATTTAAACATTATTTCCATATTTATCATGATGCACAAGAAAAATCAGATCAAAAGGGGGAAATGAAAAAGAAAAAAACAAACATACAACAAGAACAACAAAAAGTGAAAATCTATGTTGTGATCCATATTCAATCCCCCTAGAACTCTCTCTGGATGCAGAAAGCTTCTCTTCATTACAAGTCTACTAGAATTGGCCTTTATCACCTCATTGTTGAAAAGAGCCAAGTCCATCATAGTTGATCATCACATAATCTTGTTGCTGTGTACAATGTTCTCTTGGTTCTACTCACTTCACTTAGCATCAGTTCATGTAAGTCTCTCCAGGTCTTTCTGAAATCATCCTGCTGATCATTTCTTATAGAACAATAATATTCCATAATATTTATATACCATAACTTATTCAGTCAATCTCCAAATGATGGGCATCCATTTCCAATTCCCAGTTCTCTCGTCACTACAAAAAGGACTGCTACAAACATTTTTGCACATTTGTATCCTTTTCCCTTTTTTATGATCTCTTTGGGATACAGAGCCAGTGGAGACATTGCTGGATCAAAGGGTATGCAGAGTTTGGTAGCCCTTTGGGCATACTTCCAAATTGCTATCCAGAATGGTTGGATCACTTCACAACTCTACCAACACTGTATTAGCGTCCCAGTTTTCCCACATCCCCTCCAACATTTATCATTATCTTTTCCTGTTACCTTAGCTAACTTAGAGGTGTGAAATAGTACCTCAGATTTGTTTTAATTTGAATTTGTCTAGTCAATAGTGATTTAGAAGCTCTAGCATTCTTAAGTCTATGTTCAAAAGTCCTATTGAATTATAATATTTCTGTTCTATGATTTTTAAAAAAGGTGTACATTAATTAAAAAATTTCCATCTGAGTCACACTGGAAAAAAATAGAATAAAAGGGAAAAATCACAAGAAAAAAACAAAACAAAAAAAGGTGGAAATAGCATGCTCTGATATGCATTCAGTCTCTGTAGGTTTGTCTTCTGGATGCAGATAACATTTTCCATCCAAAGTTTATTGGAATTGCCTTGGATCATTGAATTACCGAGAAGAGTTAAATCTATGATAGTTGATCATCACACAATCTTGCTGTTGCTATGTACAATGTTGGTCTGGTTCTGCTTGCTTTATAGTATCAGCTCATATAAATCTTTGCAGGCTTTCCTGAAATCAGCCTATTCATCATTTTTTATTGAACAATGGTATTCCAGTACTTTCATATATCATAACTAACTCAGCCATCCCCCAACTGATGGGCATCTATTCATTTTCCAATTCTGTGTCACTACAAAAAGAGCTAATTCAAACATTTTTGCACATGTGGATCCTTTTCTCTTTTTTATAATTTCTTTGGGATACAGACCCAGTAGTATATGCTCTATGATTTTAAAGCCCCGTACAGCTCTAATGCTTTATCTTTTTTGACTTGAAAGCCTATGCATTTTAAATATTCTAAATTTTTTCTCTTTTAAATAATATTTTATCTTTTGAATTATACATGGACAATTTTTAACATTCATTTTTAAAATAAAATTTTGAATTCCAAATTTTTTCCTTCCCTTATTTGCCTCTCTTCTCCCTAAGACAATAAGCAAATTAATATAGCTTACATGTGAATAGTTTAAATATATTTAATAATTTTAAGGTCTTCTTGCATGTCTGACATTCTCTGTTCTATGATTCTAAGTCCCTTTGTAGCTTTGACATTCTGTGATTCTTATGTCATTTCCATCTGTAAGATTTTATTTAGGCTATGTTTTCTGACAAGGAGTAGAGGGAGGGGCTGTTAGGAGAGCCTTTTAAAGACCTAGATAAGAAATCTTCATTGGAGATCAAAGGTATAGAGAGTTGCTATGAGTGGCCTGCTGTTCCTATATTCACTTTGAACAATATAGCCACAAGGATGCCACCTGAAGCAATTTCTAGATTTCTAAATTCTAAGTTTTATTTGATCCACTTTAACTTGGCCTTAGAAAAAAGGAGAGAATATTTTCCATCCTAGGCTTCCTACACAGGATCTTTCATAGCCAGACTTACAAAGGGACTCAGTGGCAGAAATCTCTCTAATAGGGTATAAGAGGTTAATGCTGAATAGTCATGTAGCAACCTCTGAGATAGGATGCATCTTCTTAATGCTCATGTTTACTTAGCTATCTAAAGACTACAAGCCCAAGATCATCCATATAGGGTCTGGTAGAGAACTTACCATTCGATATAACTTGTCTTCCAGCTCCTGGTTAATCCTCTGTAAAGCTAAGTAGTTGTTCTGTATTCTGAAAGAAAAGATAATACTATGTCATTAGGATCACTGACCCCTCACCAGAGTCCTAAGGACAGGGAGACAAAACAAGTTATACATTACTGCTAAAGATTCAGACTTCAAAGTCAAAAACACACACACATACAAGCTTTTTACTCATGATGTTCTCTTCCAGGAAGGCTTTCCAGATGATATCCATCTTACTTGCTCACCCTTTTACCCCAAAGGCTCTTGATCACTTATTCAACAAATTCTCCATTTCCCCAAACACAAAGTACTCAGCATGAAATAAAGCACCATGAGCGAAGGTGAAATATAGGATTATAAAATAGCATTTAGGCCATACATCTGTACTAGATGTACATACACAGCTGAACCTTTCCATTGTGAATTCACGTGCCTGTTATGTACAACATGGTTTAATGGCAAGGGAGATGAACCTGGAGTTGGGAGATATAGGTTGGAATCTATGTACTAGCCCTAACTAGTTGTGTGATATGGGACAAGTCATGTTAGCTTTCTGAATCTTTCTTGAATTTCTGGTAAATAGAGAAAATTATGCTTTCACATGGTTATCCCCAGGCATATACTTTATAAAGCATAAAGCTGGTCTCAGATACTGACTAGCTATGCGACTCTGAGAAAATAATTTAATTTCAGTATATCTCAGTTTCTTCATCTACAAAATGGGGATAGTGACTTATATTTGGAAATATGATTTGAAGAATTGCACATGGTTAATGTATCGGATTACTTTCTATCTAGGGAGGGGGGAGTTAGGGAGGGAAGGAGAAAAATTTGGAACACAATGTTTTGGAAGGGATAATGTTGAAAACAATCTTTGTGTATTTCAAAAAATAAAAAGCTATTATAAAAAAATAAAATGGGGATTATAGCACCTCAGAGGTTATTGTAAGGATTAAATGAGCTAATATGTGTAAATATATTAAGTAGTATATACATATAGTAATAAATATTTTAAGTTTAGCACAATGTTTGGCACATAGTAGGACTTAATAAATGTTTATTTCCTTCCCCCTTAAAAGTGTTATAGCAGTGGGAACTATAATTATTCTTGCTGCTCTATTATACTTTTATTCATGCCCAAACCACAGAATCTCAGGGGTGGGAGGGACTTCAGAGATCATCTAATTCATTTGCTTTCTCCAACAACCAATCAATCCATCCATCAACAAACACTGATTTGGTACTTATACTGCAGAAAATTATACTGGGTGGAGGAGTTGGGGGGGAGGGAGGGAATGTTTAGATAAAACCCAGATAGCTGATTTCATGAGCTCATAGTGTAGTTATTCCTAACCAGTATGACATCCAGGCATTTTCTCTATTTCCCATGTCTGAAAAGCATGAATAAAGAATATCCTTCTTTATTTTCATCTACTGACTTCCTTCAAGTTTCAACTAAAATCCTATTTTCTATATGAAGCCTTTCCCAATCTATCTTAATTCTAGTGCCTCTTCCTGTACACAGCTTGTTTGTACATATTTATTTGGTTGTTGCCTCTCCCATTAGATTGTGAATTCCTTGGGAGCAGGGACTGGCTTTTGCCTCTGTTATATCACAACCACTTAGCACAGTGCTTGGCATATAGAAGGCACTTAACAAATGGTTATTAACTGACTGACCTCCTTCTCAAAACAGATGATAATTCATCTTTGTGGTCTATATTCTTAGAACACCACTCTGCTCCAAAACTCTTCTCTCTAAAGTTAGCAACATTCCTTGCATTTAATGGTCTTGTCTCAATCCTCATATACCATAATTTAACTATTGCTCTTCCTGGATACTCTCTCCTGTCTTCGTTTTCATCACAATCCTCTCTGATGATTCTCTTCTTACCTGTCTTTGTCAGTATTTTCTGCTTATTTCCTAAGTGTTAATCTCCAAGAGTGCTTTATTTATACCTTTTCTTCATTTTCCATATTCTTTTCCTGGATGATCTCATATATTCTCAAATATATGAACTCTATCATCTCTATGCTGATGCGTCCCAAAGCTATATAATGCATCCAAACTTGGCCATCTCCACCTTGATGACTAATGACCACCTTGAACACCACATGCTCAAAACTGTACTCATCTTTCCCCCTTTACTTGCCCCTCTTTCAAGCAACCAAATATCTGTTGAAGATATCCCTGTCACAACCTTGAAATTAACCATGATGCTTTCCTTTCTTTTATTCCTTGTTTCAACCCATAGCCAAATTGTTTACTCCACATTCACATGTCACATACATTCCTTTCTTTCCACTTATATAATCATTATTCTAATTCAGAGCCCCATAACCATTCACCTGAACCAGTGTAATTGTCTTTTACATATCTTCCTTGATAATAGTTTCTCCTCCCCACATAGCCACGTAGCTGCCAAAACAGTCTTCATAAGATACTTATCTGACCCTGCCAGTTTCCCGCTGACAAATTTAGGATAAAGCAGAAACTCTTCAGTCTAACATTTAACTATTCCCCACTTCCATCTTCTCAAACTGATTCCACCTTACTATTTTCAAACATATTCTATACTCCAGGAAAGATGGATTACTTTGCTATTTTCCAAACTTGGTATTCAATTGCATACCTTCATTCATGCTATGACTTCACATGGGCTGCCCTTCTGCCCTTGCCTGTACTCTCTTACATACATTTCTCAGAATCCATATCTTTATACGGCTCAGATGCCATCTCCAATTGAAAGCTCTCACTTACTCCAGCTCTCAGTCTTTCCCTTCTCTTACCTTGAATTTATTTATTTGTGTACCTGCTGTGTTCTCCACCCAAGCCCTAGTAGTATGTAATTTTCCCCAGGGCAGGAACTGTTTTAGTGTTTTGCTTTGTCGACTTGGTGGTCAGGCTTAAATTGAATTTTCTGAATTCTTCTAGTGATGGCAGGCACATTGCCTACAGCACAGCTCAATCCACTTTTGCTTGTTAGGAAACCCTTTCCTTTAATCAATCACAACTGATCTTATATTTTCTTAGTGGTCCTATTTCTGTCTTCTGCCTATCAATATAGTTAAGTCATCTGCAGAACAACAGTTGAAAGTTAGGAAAGTAGTAAGACAGACTCTCGAGTATCCCTGATCATTGTTACAAAGCCCAGAACTGAAAGCTCATGAACTCAATTCATAGAAGTGCCTTTGTTGCCACTCAGGGCCTATTGATTTCTTTTTCACACCTATTTCTAACAAGCTTGGTTACCTAGTTTCCCAGCTCACAGAAATTTAGAAGTAGCAAATTATGAGGGACTGCTAGAAGTAGTTACACTGAGAATAGCTGGTCATTTCTTAGATGTGCCTTGCTCTTCTCAAACTCTTCCTTTTGATATATAGCAATGATAAAACACTATCTTCTTCCCTAAGGTCTTCTTTGGACTCAACACTAAAGGAAATTAAATTACACGTGCCCTATTTAAGAAGGCAGGGAAATGTGTGATTCATTGATGTTGTCATCTATATCAGTACCATTTTAAAATGTTGATGCCTAAAGGTTTAAATCAGGAGTTCTTAGCTTGAATTCCACAAACTTGTTTTTTAAAATATGCTGATACAACATGACAATAAGGAAATATGTTTAAAAGTATCATACATGTATAACTTATATCCGATTACTTGCTGTTTTGGGGAGGGTGGAGGTAAGGTAGGAAGAAAGAAAAATTTGGAACACAAAATCTTACAAAAATGAACGTTGAAAACTATATATGTATTTGGAGAAAAATCCTATTAAAAATAATGATAGCTATACTTCAATATAATTGTTTTCCATTGTAATCCTATGTATTTTATTTTATGCCTTAAAAACATTATTTTGAGAAGGTGTCCTTTGGTTTCACCAGATTGCCAAAAGTGTCCATGATATAAAATAGGTTAAAATTCCCTAATTTAAATTCTCCATTATTGGAAATGCCCTTCTTTGAGGGTTCTTGGTTATATGTATGTGGAAGAGGGGATGGGGCATAGTGTACTGTACTCTGTACAAAGAATGCATTAAATCAAGTTTGCCAGTTTTCTTAGTGCCCAATAACATTTTTTCTTTCCTTAAAGACACAAATGACAACATTAAAAAAAAATATTGTCTCAGAATTAGAATTCAGAATACCATACTATTTTGTCTCACTGATGAAAACATGTCTCCCTCCTCCCTATGAAGAACTTACCCAGATCAATAATAGTAACTCCTATGTCTAAGGGAATGTAAGGGGCAAGTGCTTTCCTCACCCATAATCTTAGGAGCTAAGTGACAATTATTTCATGATACCCCGATTGTGGGCATGCCCTTCACCATTTCAAGTTACAACTTCTCCCTGAGAGATGGCCAAAAAAATTCATTGTCATTTGGCCAAATGAATGATCAGCTAGGTTGGTCCTAGGACAAAACAAGTGTCGGTCAATATGCATTTGGTAAACATCTGCTGTGTGCCAGACACTGAGAATGCAAAGAAAGGCATGAGACAGTCCCTGCCTTTGAGGAGTTCATTGCCGAATGGGATAGACAATATGTAAACAAGAATGTTCAAACAAGATTTTGTCAGGGTAAATTAGAGATAATCAACAGAGAAAAGACACTAGAATTAAAGGTAATCAGGAAATGTTTTTTGTAGAAGGTGGAGATTATAGTTGGGACTTGAAGGAAGCCAGGAAAGCCTAGAGGCAGAGGTGAAGAAAGACCTTTTTCTAGGTATGGGGAACAGGACTGCAGACTACTTGGGGGTGAGGAGAATAAAGTATAACAAGCTTGGACAGGTAGAAGAAGCCCAGGTCATGAAGGGCTTTAAAATGTCATATAGAGGATTTTATATTTATATTTATATCCTGGAAATGACATTGTCTTTCACAAGGCCAACACTTAAAGCTAAAGTTGTCTGGACCATTTTTTTGTTTGTTTTTAAATGGTATTTTATTTTTTTCAATTACATGTAGAGATAAATTTTAACTTTTTTTTTAAAAAAAAAAATAAGATTGAGTTCCTTCCCTCCTTCCCCTCCCTCCTCTCTAAGACAGTAAGTAATTTAATTTTGGTGATATATGTGTAATTATGTAAAATATATTTCCATATTAGTCATGTTGTGAAAAAAGAAATAGAATAAAAAGAAAAAAAACTATTAAAAAACAAAAAGGTGCAAATAGTATACTTTGTTCTGAATCAGTTCTTTTTCTTGATGTGGATTTATTGGGCTATTTAACTTCTGATCAAAAACACTCCAGAAATTTATAAAAACTGTCATGGTGAATATTAGCACCATGTTACTAATATTAAAGGACACTTCCCTTTATTCTGCTAAAAAGTGATTATTAACAATATTTTTGGAGAGAAAGAAACATATTTGGGAAATGGGGGGCTTGTTTGGATGTTGATCATTATTATGGGTCAAAACAAAATGACTAATAAGTTTTAAAATGGTTTATGTACCAGAGATTGGACGGTCTACTTAAGATCCGAAAACTGACTGGAGAAGTCACAGGATGGGGGAAATAGGATTATACCATGGCAGTTTTTAATAGACCGAAAGTTGGGTGTTAATCACTAGTGTGATATGACAGCTAAAAACTCCGTTCAAACTTAAATTGCATTAATAGCAGTCTAGGGCTTAGAATGAAGCAGGTGGTGATCCCACTGTCTTTGTGCTAGTCAAATCCCCTATAGAGTACTGTTTTCAGTTCTTGGTACCCCCATTTTAGGAAAGTCAGGAGCAAACTAGGAACTATGCCATCATAAGAGTCGCTTTAAGAATAGGGGTTATTTTAACCTTGAGAACAGAAGACTATAGGAGTGGAGAGGACATGGTGGGGATCATGACTGTTATCTTTAAATATCTAAAGGAGTATTGTTCTTGGTCAAACAGAGCAGGAAAAAGGAAAAAGGATAACAGTTGCAGAGAAGCCAATTTTAGCTTGATATAAAGGAAAAAAAAAACACCCAACTTTCCTAACAATAAGAGTTGTCCAAAAATGGAATGGGCTACGTCAGTATGTAATGTTTCCCATCACTGGAGGCCTTCAGAGGCTGGATGATCACCCACCAGGGACATTGTAAAGGAGATGTAGAGGCAGATGACAGAATCTCAGATGCAGAATTTCAGAGGCAGAAAGAAGAGCTTTCCAGTTCAATTTATACCTGAACAGTTAATTGCACCCCTTTTTGACTGCTCCTTCTCCACACTAATTTCCAGTGAGGTATGAAGGGAAATAACCATCTCCCAAGGCAGCCCATTTCACTGTCTAGGACAGCTCTAATTCATCGCATTTCTTCTCTGCATTTTCTAGTTACTGTTCCTTGTTTTGCCAAACAGCAAATCTAACTCTTCTTCCATGTTCAAATGCTCAAAGACAAGTTATTAGGTCTCCTCCCAAGTCTTTTTAAGCCATGGTGTCTCTGTTTGCTTCATCCCTTGGCCACCCACCTTAAGGAAAACTTCAGATGACTAACCCCTTTCCTCAATATTATTATTATTATTACATAATATTACAGATGGGAGTCAGCTCAAGACAGAATACAGTGTGATCATCACCACCCAAGCTCTACACATCACATCTAAAAAAAATACTCTTAGCTCTTTTTGGCTGCCATAGTTTAGCATTAACTTCTATCATTAATTGATATTTAGCTAGTATTTTTTGTCTACTTTCCATCTACTTCTCAATGTAAATTCAGGTGCAGTGGAAAGAATGCCAGGTTTGTATTTAGTGGATTTGGGTGCAAATCTTGGCTCAACTACTGTGTGATCTTGAGTCAATCACCTGACTTCTATGGGCCTCCGCTCCTTCTCTGTAAAATTAGTTCGTTGGACTAGACTGCTTTTAAGATATTTTGTGAGGATCAAATGGGATATTTGTAAAGAATGCTAAGGCATAATGCCTAGAATACAGGTATATAAAATATAAAATAGCTAAATAAATGCTGTTTATTTTGATGTAATAGAATTGTGTCCCCCCCCCCCGATCTTTGGGGGGTGGTAACATGGATTAGAAAAACCCTGGATCTGGGAAAACTACCTGGTTCCTATAGGAATTCCTAAAAATGATCCCACCTGAATCTCAACCCATCCCCACTCTCCTACCTGGTTCCCACAGGAAGCTCCCACCTCTAATTGATCTGGGAATAACTTTGGTCTGGGAAACAATCACCACTTATTGGGTTTTGATTTGGAAATTAGCCCCTAATCAGTCCCTAGCCCCAAACCATGGAAGGCTAAATAAAAATCAAGACTCTATACCCCAAATTTTGCTATCTTCCTAATCAGGAAGCAGCCCATTGAAGGAAAGAGTTTCTCAGTGAAATAAACCCATTTTGACAAAAATCTCACTTGCAGACTGGGACTGCAAATTCTTTCACAAAACCTGTGACACTGACCTGGGGACCCACATTGTTGTTAGGGCATCCTTACACCTCGACATTTGGTGACCTGCTATAGGAATCCCCGAAATTGTACATCTCCCGGCCAAGGTAAGCCTCCTCTTGCCTCTGTTGTCTCTATTCTATAGCAAATGACAACCCAAACACCTGGGAAAGTTTGGAGTTGTCAGGAGCTCTATGCTCAGCAGAGTTCCATCCTAGGGATGCCTAGATTCAGAATTCCTGCATCTGTTAGCAGAAGTAACCTTAATCAGGGGACTTCTGTCATCTCTCTCCCTCTGTAGAGGCGCCTGAGAGGACGGGATCTATAGAATCCAAGCTCTCCTTCTCTCCATCATGACAGCTGAACGAACCCTGGGTATCCTTGGGATGTGGCCAGTAAGACCATTAAATTTCTTTTTGCTATGGGGGCCTTTCTATCGCATGTTAACACATCCCACTCCCTTAACTTAACTTAAGAACTGTTTTGAGACCTTCCCTCTGCCCTGCAAGTTTGATGACCTGTTGTTTAAACACCCCTTTCTTATTATTCCCTCCTATCCTGCTCCCTTATTGGGGCATGATTTAATGGTGAAATTGGGGACCAATTCTCTCTTCTTTAACCTCCAGGTGACCTTTTTGTGCTTCTTTCAAACTTCTCCTATATGCCCTCTGAAATCTGAGAGAAAACAGATTCCTTTGTCTGGGACCAAGGAATCCCTGGGCGAGTCACTGACACCATCCCGACCTTGGTCAGGCTGCAGGACCCCAGTGCATTTCCCCATAAACACCAATACCCAATAAAGCCAGAGGCTAGGGAGGGATTGTAACTCCTGACTGAGAAATTTCTTAAGCATAAATTTTTAGCATTGGCTAAAGATTTAAGGGATTTGGAGCTGCCTAACAGCAGTCTCATCCACTATATGGATGATATCTTGATCTGCAGCCCCATCTGAGAGGTTTCCCTAGATGCAGCCATAAAAACTCTTAATTTTTTGGCTTCTAGGGGCTATAGGGTTGCCTGCCAGTCTGTCAAACATTTGGGCCATAACCTAACCTCCTACCAGGTTCAGAGCATTTTAGAAGCCAAAGGGTATCAGTGGCTCGCTAGTGGGAGGCTCATTAGATATTAGACTCTTCTACTAGAGACCCCTGACCTGACTCTCCAGGTTATGTCACACCCTTAACCCTGACACTCTGCTCCCTGACAACACTCAGTCGGGAGACATCATTCATAATTGTGAGGAAGCTTTAGTTTCTGTCTATTCCAGTCGACCTGACTTGAGGGATATTCCTCTTGACAATCCAGGTGGTGAATGGTTTACAGATGGGTCGAGTTTTCTTGAAAATGGGGAAAGAAGTGACCCTCTGTAGTGACCTCAATGGTGTCCTAGAACTTAAGCCACTGCCTCCTGGGACTTCTGCCCAGAAAGCTGAACTCATTGCCTTAACCAGAGCCTTGGAACTGGAGAAGGGAATGAGAGTGAGCACCTATACAGACTCCAAATATGCTTTTCATATTCTGCACACTCATGGAGCTATATGGAAAGAAAGGGGATTTTTTTACAGCAAAGAATTATCCTATTAAATATGCAGGGGAAATTCTACAACTATTACAAGATGTCTATGAACCCAGAGAGGTTTCAGTCATATTTTGTAAAGGAAGCCAGAAGGGAGATTCACTTCAGGCCATGGGGAATAGGTTTGCAGATTCAGCTGCTGGAGCTGCTGCCCATTCACCCCTGATTATGGCACCTTTAATCACCGGTTCCCTAATTCTTACACCCTTTCATATAGCTCACAGGAACAAGCCCTCGCAGAAGAAGGGGACACACCCTTTCTCCTTCTGGCTAGTTTCCAACACCCTCAGGCCAGCTTTTAATCCCAGAGGCAATCCAGTGGAAACTTATTTTTGGTCTTCACCAAGCTACCCACTTGGGAAGAAATGCTCTTCAATCCCCTGTGAAATGCATTTTTACTGGTCACAAGCTGGGAGAAACGATCAGACAGGTCTGCCAGGTCTACCCAGTTTGTGCCCAAATAAACTCCGAAGAAGCTGTTAAACCTCGCCCCCTCCTCAAGCCTGTTCAGAGAAGGGGCACACACCCAGGGAGATTGGCAATTAGATTTTACACATATGCCCCCCTGCAGAGGTTACAACTTGCTTTTGATCTTTGCTGACATCTTTCCTAACTGGGTAGAAGCTTTTCCCTGCAGGACTGAGAAAGCTCAGGAGGTATCAAAGTGCTTGCTAAAAGATATCATACCTGTCTTTGGCCTGCCCAGCTTCTTGCAGAGTGGTCCAGCTTTTACTTCTCAGGTAACTCAAAGCATGGCCGAAACACTTAAAATCACCTCCACTCTGCCTGGGGTCCTCAGGCTTCTGGGAAGGTGGAGAAAATGAATCATACCCTCAAGCAAGTCCTTACTAAACTGTGCTTAGAGATTGGAGAGCATTGGGTGAAGAATCTCCCGTTAGGGCTTCTTAGAGTCCATATTGTTCCTCGGGAGAACATTAAGCTGAGCCCCTTTGAACTTCTGTATGGGAGCCCCTTCCTAACCACTGACATTCTTGTAGATCTGGAACAGCATCTGGTCACTCGGTTTATCACACTGCTTGGTGTGGTCCAGAAAATGCAAACAAGCATCTCCCAAACCTACACATGCTCATGCTCAGACTGTCTCCCCTATAAATCCAGGGGACGTGGGTACTTGAAATCTTGGAAGCCTCAAGGTGCTGACCCCCTAGGTGTAAAGTGGAAAGGACTATATGAGGTCATTCTGACTACTCCAATGTCAGTCTAACCGGAAGGGTTCCCCAGCTGGACTCATGTTTCCAGGATTAAAAATGCTTCTGTTACTTCTCCTTCATAGAGAGGACCTGAAGCTACTTTTCCACAGGACTCCTGAAAACACTCTGGAGAAAGAAGGGTGAAATTGTCTGTATCCTTCTCTCTTTCTCTTTCTTTCTTTCTTTCTTTCTTTCTTTCTTTCTTTCTTTCTTTCTTTCTTTCTTTCTTTCTTTCTTTCTTTCTTTCTTTCTTTCTTTCTTTCTTTCTTTCTCTCTCTCTCTCTCTCTCTCTCTCTCTCTCTCTCTCTCTCTCTCTCTCTCTCTCTCTCTCTCTCTCTCTCTCTCCTTCCTTACTTGTTCCCACTCCAAGGAAGAGAACTTTGCTCCTAGCATCCTCTCTCTGGTTTTTCTTGATATCATTCAATGGCCCCTGCCAGTAATTAACTCCTTCTTAGCCTTTCAGCTGGGGAGCTCCGTGGGCAGTGGGGGCCTTCAGGATTGTTGGGTGGACCATCGGCATCTTCAGGGCGGCCCACAGATGGGACCTGATACATTATTTGTAAAGGCCCCATTCCCAAATGTCGCCATCTCCAACCTGGATGCCTGAGATTTGTTTCCTCCAAGCTCCAAGCTATGAACTTTCAACTACTCATTCAGTCTGAAGATCATGGGAGACTATGGGACAACTGACTTGGACACTCAACATCCCCTAGACACTGCTACTGCCATCTTTAGATCTTGCACTTCCCATCCTTGCCTGAACCCCACTGAGCACAGGGACAGCTCTAAGGCCCTTGTCAGCTTGAAGCAGCTCCAGAAGATCCAAAGAGATCATCTCTCCAACGATGAGAACTTCGTCCCTTTGCCCCAAATGAATTTGGGGTGACTGCTTGAAGGGGGGAATGATGTAATAGAACTGTGTACCCTTGATCTTTGGGGGAAGTAGGCTATTTGACCTGGGGAAATTCCTAAACATGATCCCCACTCATCTGAATCTCCTGACTCTGGAAAACTTTCCCATGGAAAGCTCCCACCTCCAATTGATCTGGGAATCACTTTGGTCTGGGAAACAATCACAATCCTTAATGATTTGGAAATTAGCCCCTAATCATTCCCTAGTCCCAAACCATAGAAGGCTAAATAAATATCAAGACTGTATCCCAAACTTTGCTATCTTCCAATCAGGAAGTGGGCCAATGAAAGAAATAGTTTCTCAGTGAAATGAACCCATTTTGCCAAAAACATTGCTTGCAGACTTGGACTGTGAATTCTTTCACAAACCTGCACCAGCCTGAGGTCCCCCATTGCTGTTAGGGTATCCTCACCCTTCAACAATTTCACTTTCTGGCTCTAAATCTGTGATTCTATGAATTCAATTCCATTAAAATCTGTGCATTAAAAAAATGAAAATTTATGCTTTGACTTACATTTAGCATCTTGTACTTAGGAAGTGATTTTTTGGAACCACCACTGTGGTTCCTTTCACCTCTGGGATTCTTATGATACCTGCGGTTTTTAAGTTTCCAGTCTTGTGCTATGGTCACTGAGCCAAAGTGCATGGTCAAAACACAACACAGCCATATGTCTCTAAGGTAAGCAGTGGATGTTAAGTAGAAGAAAGAGCAGGGAACTGACAATGGTGACCTGATTCAAATCCAGGGTCCTGACTTAGTGTGGTTGATTCAATTCAAAACGCATTTGTCAAGTGTCTACTAAACAAATTCAAAGCACTGCAGTGGGCTCTAGAAACTTAGAGAAAAATAAAACATTGTCTGACTTAAAGGAATATATTCTTATGAATAAAAAGTGGATTCAAGTGGTTCTCTGACTTGTCAGATTGTGGCATTGGGCAAGTCATTTCATTTCCTTTAGTTTCAATTTCTCCAGATTGGGATATTTAAACTTGTTTCACTTTTTTTTTTAAAGATAAAAGGAACTCTATATAAATTCAAAGTATTATTATTGTCTTGATATAGTGTGTATCATATAACAATAGAACCCTTATTAAGACGGATATGCCAGGCACTGGAGACACAAATACAAACAAGCAAGACATTTTCTGCCCTCAAGGAGCCTTTATTCTAATTGGGGAAAATAAAATAGGGGATGGGATGGGAGAGAAGAAAATACTACTTGGTGCCAGACATGGTACAGTGAGTGAAAAATGGTCAAGGAGAAGCATGGAAGTATGGAAGCTGCTATCTTTGTAAGAGAAGGGGAAGCTAGCAACGAAATCCAGAAATGCTGGTGGTGGTGGTGAGGAGATAAGAATAATAAGCAGAGTGTAACTAGTATGGTGAAAATGTTGACTTCGAATTCAAAATATCTGGATCCCAAACCCAACTGACTACTCACTTGCTAAATAACTGAATTAAGTCACTTTACTTCCTAGTCTTCCCTTTCTTTATCTATAAAGTAAGGATAACTATGCTTGTACTAATCATTTCAGAGGCTCAAATGGAAATATATATATATATATATATATATAAATACTTTGTCAATAAGGCAGTCAATTGTCAATTAGTAAACATTTATTACTCACTTACTGTAAATCTTTGAGTTCTATCACAGTTCTATCTCAGAATCTAAGAGTTAGAAAGGACCACAGTGGTTATATGATCCAACCCATCTTTATTCAAACAAAAATCCCCTTTCCAGCACAATTGACAAAAGGCTATTCAGCCTCTAGGGTCCTGAAACCTACGACCAACCAAGTTAGCCTCTTCTCCTTTTGGATAATTAAAATTATTAGGACATTTTTTGTTATGTGAACTCTAAAATTTGGCTCATTAAAATTTGTATCTATTTCTATTGCTTTTGCATCCAGGATCAAAGAGAAGGAATGTAATTTATCATCTGTGTCCTTCAAGACTTGAAATAAGCTATCATGTCTGCCATGTTAAGTCTTCTCTTCTCCAAGTAAATTCTCCAAGTAAAATACTCAGTTTCTTCAAATTTTTACATGGGTCTTCAAACTTTACATGGAATGAACTCAAATGTCCTTACCTGGTTACCCTGATTCTGAGCACACTTATTTATCAATATGATAAACGTGTGCTATGGGTGCTAGAAGCTTATGGTGCTTATACGTGCTTATCCAAATTGACTACTCAGAGGCAACTTCAGATACAAAGAGGAAGCATTTATTCAATCCTTTCAAGGAGAGCTCCAAGAATACTAGCTGAGTAGACTCAGCTGAGAGCTCCAGTTTCAGCTGGCCCTGGGCCAGAAAACAATGAATTGATTAAATAGCAAAAGACTTGAGATTATTTATTTATTTATTTATTTATTATTGGGTTTATTGGGTAGACTAAAAAGGAAGTAACCATTGACCAATGGTCAGTAATGTTGTCTACTTCCTGTGGGTCAGTAACTTCCTGAAGCTTAGTCCTATAGTTCTTTTCTGCCCTACAGCCCTCTGATTTCCTGCACTATAGGGCTAAGGTCTGACTCACTCTATCTCATAGACTTTTGAGAAATCTTCACCTGGTCCCATTCAATAAATAAATGATGTGTAGAACTGTACACAGTATTCAGATGTAGTCTGAACCACTGAACAGTATGGTTGATAGTTCTGGATAGTGTACCTTCCTTAATGCAACCTTTGTTGATTGCCATATTATCACACCCATGATTCATGCTGAGTTTACCATCTACTAAAACCCTTCAGATCTCTCTTTATTTTTTAATAATAGCTTTTTATCTTCAAAATACATGGAAAGATAGCCTTCAATATTCACCATTACAAAACCTTGTGTTCCAAATCAGATCTCTTTTTAAAAAAAATTAACTAATTAACTATTTTGCAATTATATCTCCCTCTATCTTATACTTGTGATGTTAATTTTTTAGAACCCAGGCATAAGACTCAACTTTAATCCCTATTAAATTTCATCTTATCAAGATTGGTTGTTTAGATGTTCTTCAGTATCAGTGTTCTCTGGCCTCTGTAAACTATAAAGGACTTTGTAAATGGTTTTATAAACCACAATCTTGTGTCATTTACAAAAGGCTTTACAATTCACAAAGGACCCCACAGTTGACAAATTTATAAAGTCTTTTGTAAACTGGGAGTGTTTTTTATTAATAATAAAGCTGAGCCTAACCATGACTGGAGCCATGGCAGTTAACCTACCTCCTTCTCCAGCTGATTTCTCCTCTACTTCTGGACAATATTCATGATTTCATACTGGAGCTAGTGAGGTAAGAGTGTTCCCTGGTTTAACTATGCTGACATGGCCAAGATATTGTATACCAAATATTTTGCAAATTGTAAAGTCCTAGATAAATGTCAGTTATTACTGGAATTATTATTTTTTCAAGAACTATAGCCTAGAAAGATACAGGGTGTACCTGTCAAGTTTCAGGGTTGATTAGATTCCGCATCTAATTAGATGCTATTAGATGTGGCAGCTCCAGGATTTCTATAGGGATATAGAGATGTCATTCAGTAAGAGTTGTAACTAGCTTTAAAGTTGGTAAAATTGCAATAAGATTTCTAGAATCTTGGAAGCCTTCACTATGTACCAAGTCAGCCTATTTTACTTTTAGATAACTAATTGCTACAAAGGTTTTGTTTGTTGTTTTCATTATCTCAGAAAGGAATTTCCAAAATCTTTTACTTTCTTTTCTTGCCAACCCCCTCTTCTCACACAGGAGGAAACTGGGACCTTGAGTGGAAATGATTTAAATATTTTCAACATCACATAATCTGTGTGCACTGTGTGCAGTGTGGGACACATAGACTACCATGGACTTAAAAATGGAAAGGCCCTTAGAAGTCATGTGTTCTAACCCCTTAAAAGAAATTATTATTTCTATCTTGTATTAATAACCAATTAACATGGAGGAAGGGTATACAGGTGTTTTTTTCTTTCTATTTCCTCACTCAAAAATCTAAGCCTCTCTAGGGCATGTCTGACTCTAACCAAAAAATTCACCCCACTCAGGACATTTTATCCTTATCCCACCACAGTTCATGACTGCATCATGGAGGACAAATCCTTTTTGTATTGAGGCAGGAGTGAATTGGCTTTTTTTCTCTTTGTCCATGAATGATATGATCAGAGTCACATACTAAGCCCCTCATTAGAATAGGTCCACCTTTCGTTATAATATTCATTTCTTTATTAATTGTTAATTAAATTGATTTTGCCTATTGGGAAAAGCCGCTCTTCCAAGAGTATATAAACATTGAGTGGCCTCCATGATTCACTTTTGATTTACAAAAGAATGCCAAATGAGCATCATTTTGTTATCTGCCAGCTATCACTGATAAAACTGATTATTAATTACTCAGAAATTATGTTTCACTTTTTATTTATCACCCTTCTTATTTGATAGATGTAGAAACAAGAATCTCAAAAACATTAAAATCCTTGATCAGGTTCACACAGGTAATCAATAGTAGAGCTGAAATCTGAATTCAGGTCCTCACTATTTTAAAACTCAACATCAATTGCTCCTGTTCTGCACTGCCTTTAGGTCTCTGAACATCCAAAAACAGGATTGGCTACCTACTATTTCTCACTGAGATTTGGAAGGCTGAGAAGAAGGAAGCCTCTATCTTTTTGTTCTGTAAACATTTTCCTGAGTAATAGAAACTATATGTGAAAAAAAGACCTGCTGAAAGGTCTTGGCTGTTACTCAGCTCATGGCTTCACATTTCTGAAAAGTAAAACTTAAGTCTTCAGTGACACGTCAGCCTTGAGTTAGCCTTTCAGTTTTTGCTGCTTTCTTGGAAGGATTGGCAATGCACATCAAGTGGGAAAAGCAGAGCAAATCATGCATGAAATACACATTGCCATAGAGAAGTGGGAGGATGATGATAATAACCACTCCTC
This sequence comes from Sarcophilus harrisii, assembly GCF_902635505.1. Taxonomy (NCBI): domain Eukaryota; kingdom Metazoa; phylum Chordata; class Mammalia; order Dasyuromorphia; family Dasyuridae; genus Sarcophilus; species Sarcophilus harrisii. The sequence continues at coordinate 360,477,491 of NC_045427.1, read as the reverse complement.
TCATTTTGTTAATGCTTTATGGTTTACAAAGCCTTTTCCTCACAACAACCCTGTGAAGCAGAGTGGAAATATTATGCCCATTCTAAATACCCTCACCCACACAATGACCCAGCTGAAATGCCACCTGCTTATAGAGCCTTTCCTTCTCCCAATCTGAAAGGATGATAATGATAGCTGACATTTATATCCTGCTTAAAGGTTTGCAAAAAGCACATTACATTCAGTATTTAATCTGTGCCTCACAATAGCCCTGCAAAAGATGGGTATTATTATCTCTATTTTACAGATAAGAAAACTGAGGTTTGCACAAGTGAAGTGATTTATCCATAGTGACATGGCCTCTCAGTACCAGAGATGGGATTCAAATCTAAATCACTTCCAAATCCAGGTCCCACACTCTTTCTACTATACCAAGCTGACTCTCATCTGAAAGAGGTTTCTTTCCTCAGACTTCCCATAATTGCTTTCTGTTCTCTTCTTATTGGACATTAGCATATATTATAGTTAACTACATATTGAGCATCATAGTACCTTATTAGAGAATATATCCCATAAAGACAGAAACTGTCATCTAATCTTTTTTATCCCTTCTAGAATCCTGTAGAATACTTTGCATGCAGAAGGCAGATAATGTTTGCTGATTTTAATACTCAATTACTTTGAATTGAATTAATCAATCAATTGAATTAATATTCAATTAATTGGACTGTTTGGGTACTGAGAAGTTTTAAAAATTAGATTACTTTCATGCATTTGATCCTCATAGTGATCCTGTGAGGATGTTTGGGCAGGGATTACTCTCTCTACTTTATAGCTGGGGCAAATGGAAGTTCAATGAAATAACTTTCACAAGGGCACATGGCCAATAGTGGTAGAAATAAGTCTCAAACTCGGGTTTCCTGATTCCCAGGCCAGTGCTTTTATATTCAGAGTTGTAACAGCTATGGAGGAAATCAAGCCAGGAAGGAAGTAAGGCACATATCCCCTGCCACAGACAGATGTTATGAGTTGCAGAGAAAAGTCTATTCTGATAGGGGATTTCAGGAAAGCTATATTGAAGAGAGGGCACTATTGATACTGAGATTTTACAAAAGCATTTGATAAACTATCTCCTAATATTCTTATGAATAAGATGAATTCATCTGAACTAGCCAAACTCAAAGGAGTTGCCATGAATGGTTCAAAATCAACTTGGCAGCTCTCCATTGCCCCACGGATTTATGCTTAGCCGTTTGGTACTTAATATTCCTTATCAGTGTCTTAGATAAGGATATAGATTAAATGCTTATAAAATCTATAAGTGATACAAAGTTTGGAAGGAAGGATAACACAATGGATGAAATTGTTCTTAAGTCATGCTGAATCAAAATAGATGCAATTCAGTAGGAGTAACTGTGAAGTCTTACATGAGTTAGAAAACCAACCTTAAAAGTACAGAATGGGAGTAGGTAATAAAACCAAATTATCACTTTTTTGCAGATGATATGATGGTATACTTAGAGAACCTAGAGAATCAACTAAAAAACTACTGGAAGCAATTTACAACTACAGCAAAGTTGCAGTAAATCCACATAAATCATCAGCATTCTTATATATCACTAACAAAATCCAACAGCAAGAGATACAAAGAGAAATTCATTTAAAATAACTGTCGATAGTATAAAATATTTGGGAATCTATCTGCCAAGGGAAAATCAGGAACTACATAAGCAAAACTACAAAGCACTTTCCACAAATAAAGTCAGAGCTAAGCAATTGGCAAAATATCAAGTGCTCTTGGATAGGTCAAGCAAATATAATAAAGATGACAATACTCCCTAAACTAATCTATTTATTTAGTGCTATACCAATCAGACTCCCAAGAAATATTTTACTGACCTAGAAAAAATAACAACAAAATTCATCTAGAAGAACAAAAGGTCAAGAATTTCAAAGGAATTAATGAAGAGATCTAAAACCAGATCTAAAACTATATTATAAAGTAGCGGTCATCAAAACCATTTGGTACTGGCTAAAAAATAGAGAAGTTGATCAGTGGAATAGGTTAGGTTCACAGGACAAAATAGTTAATGACTATAACAATCTAGAATTTGACAAACCAAAGGCCCCAGCTTTTGGGATAAGAATTCACTATTTGACAAAAACTACTGGGAAAATTGGAAACTAATATGGCAGACACTAGGCATTGACCTACACCTAACACTGTATACCAAGATAAAGTCAAAATGGGTTTATGATCTAAACATAAAGAATGATATTATAAACAAACTAGAAGAACATAGGATAGTTTACCTCTCAGATTTGTGGAGGAGAAAGGAATTTGTGACCAAAGAAGAACTAGAATCATTTTTGATCACAAAATAGATAATTTTGATTATATTAAGTTAAAAAGTTTTTGTACAAACAAAACTAATGCAGACAAGATTAGAAGAGAAGCAATAAACTGGGAAAACATTTTTATATCCAAAGGATCTGATAAAAGCCTCATTTCTAAAATATATAGAGAATTGACTCAAATTTATACTAGTTCAAGCTATTCTTCAGTTGATAAATAGTCAAAGGATATGGACTCAAATTTATACTAGTTCAAGCCATTCTTCAGTTGATAAATGGTCAAAAGATATAAACAATTTTCAGATGAAGAAATTGAGACTATTTGTAGCCACATGAAAAGGTGCTCCAAATTACTATTGATCAGAGAAATGTAAATTGAGACAATTCTGAGATACAACTATACACCTGTCAGATTGGCTAAGATGACAGGAAAAGATAATGATGAATGTTGGAGGGGATGTGGAAAAACTGGGACATTGATACATTGTTGGTGGAACTGTGAATAGATCCAACCATTCTAGAGAACAATTTGGAACTATGCTCAAAAAGTTATCAAACTGTGCATTGCCTTTGATTTAGCAGTGTTTCTACTGGGATTATATCCCAAAAAGATCTTAAAAGAGGGAAAGAGACCCACATATACAAAAAATGTTTGTGGCAGTCCTCTTTGTAGTGGCAAGAAACTGGAAGTTGAATGGATGCTCATCAATTAGAGAATGACTGAATAAATTGTGGTATATGAATGTTATGGAATATTATTGTTCTATAAGAAACAACTAGCAGAATAATTTCAGAGGGGCCTGGAAAGACTTACATGAATTGATGCTAAGTGAAATGGGCAGAACCAGGAGATCATTGTACATGGCAACAACAAGATTATATGATGATCAATTCTGACAGATGTGGCTCTCTTCAACATTGAGATGATTCAAACTAGTTCCACTTGTTCAGTGATGAAGAGAGCCATCTACACCCAGAGAGAGAACCCTAGAAATAGAGTATGGGACACAATATAGCATTCTCATTCTCTCTGCTGCTATTTTGTTTACATTTTGGTTTCTTTCTCAGTTTTTCTTTTTTTCCCTCTTGATCTAATTTTTCTTGTGCAGCAAGATAATTGTATAAATATGTATACATACATTGGGATTTAACATGTATTTCAACATATTTAACATGTATTGGACTACCTGCCAGCTAGAGGCGGGAGTGGGGGAAAGAAGGGGAAAATTTGGAACAAAAGGTTTTTGCAAGGGTCAATGTTAGAAAACTTACCCATCCATATGCTTTGTAAATAAAAAGCTTTAATTAAAAAAAAAAGGAAAAAATATAGAATGGGAGAAGCCTCATTGAACAGTAGCTCATCTGAAAAAGATCTGGGCATCTTAGGTGTCTGTAAATTCAATAGGAGTTACTAATGTGATGCAGCAGCCAAAAAGGCTCATGCCATCTTTTCTGCATTAAAAGGTATGGCTCCCAGAATAAGGAAGTTACATGTAAATCACTGTATTTTGCTTCAGGTAAGCCACATCTGGAGTACTGGGTTTAGTTCTAGGTACCATAGTTTAGGGAGGCCACTGATTATCTAGAGCTACAGGAAAGGAACCAGCATTGAGAAGGGCCCTGAGTTTATGTCATCTGAGCATCTGTTCAAGGAGCTGGAAATGTCTGTTCTGGGGAAATAAAAAAAAACAGGTGAAAGACTAGATCTGTATTCAAGGATCTGAAGGGCTGTCAAATGGAAGAAAGATTGAACTTGGTATATTGGGCCCCAGTGAACAGAATCCAAAGAAGTAGAAGAAGTTATAAAAAAGTTAATTTAGATTTGATGACAGGAAACATTTCCTAAATAGAGTTGTTTCAGAGTGAAATGGGATGCCTCAAGAGGTAGTGGCTTCCCCTTCCTTGGAGTTCTCCAAGCAGAGGCTGGATGATGACTTTTCAGGAATGGTATAGTAGGGATTCTTTCTGGATATGGCTTAAACTCGATGGCCTTTGTTGGAAGACATTTCCAAGTCTAATATTCTGTAATTCTGTGTAAGAATTCAATAAGTATAGTTTGGAAGAAAGGAAAGTTTTTGACAAAAGGGCATCCTAAAATAAAAGCATGGAAACAGAAGAGCAACACCTGTGTTCAGAGAGTTAACCACATTATATAGAGAAGAGGATATAAAGGGGAATAACATAAGGAAAAAAATCCAGAAACTGAAGAGTTAGACTTATGGCAAATTCTAGGGGATCTTGAAGGATGAGCAAAAAAAATGAACTTTATTTGTTAAGCAACAGGGGGCTAATGAAAATTTTTGAGCAGAGGAATAACAAATAGATCTATAGATTAAAAACACTCTAGTATTGTGAAGATCAATTTTATGGTAGAACTGAAAAAAACAAAAACCCCATAAAGAGGCTATTGTAACAGGTCAGGCAGATAGTAATGAGGAAATGAGGTAAAAGAAAGGAAAAAGACATTGTTTACTTTAAGGAATATGGAAGATAAACTAAATAGTTGGGCCAAAGATGGAAGGATTAAAATGGTAAGGAGAAGGGAAAAATACATAGCCATTTTGATTGGACTGAGTATAAACTGCTGTTGGGACATCCAGGTAGCAATGTTCTCTAGGCACTGGAAACGTGGGTGTGAGCTCAAAAGTCAGGATTGAAGACAAAGAAACAACCATAGTAAAAGGACATATATAAGAATGAAGAGCCAGACGTGGGATGACAATAATGGCATGAGAAAGAACGAAGACAGTGATGTCCTTAAGGTTGAGAAAAAAGTAAAGGCAGGAAACACAGATTTATTTCTACCACTTATTGACCATTTGCCCTTGTAAATGCCTCCATTAGCCCCAGTTATAAGGTAGAGAGAGAAATTTCTGCCTTACATCCTTATAGGACCATTATGAAGCTCAAATGCATGAAAGTAAGCTAATAGTTAAAACTTTCCAGTACCCAAACATTCTAGTTAATTGAGGATTTATTAAAATCAACAAACATTATGTGTCTTATGAATGCAAAGTACCCTTCAGAGGTCCAGAAGGGATAAAAAGAATAGATGACAATTCCTATCTTTATGGGATTTATTCTCTAATAAGAGGAAAAGAAGGAAGGGCAAAGCTTGTGCATGCGTGCATGCGTGTGTGTGTGTGTGTGTGTGTGTGTGTAAAATCTTTTTTTGATTTTTACAACATGATGAAATGGATGGTTGTGAGTATTATGGTTGCACTTATTTGTTGGATACAGAAGCTTTGAAAAACTTTTAATTCAAGCTCTCTCTCTTGATTCTAAATCCAGAGCTTCTTCCATTAAACAGAGGTAACAGTAAAAGCAAAAAACAAGTTTTTTTTTTTTTGTTTTTGTTTTTGTGGGTGTGTGTGTGTGTGTGAATTCTGGAGTAGGAGAAGTGGAAGGATGGGACATTGTGGGAGTTCAGAATTCTGAGTTCTTTAGTTGGTGAGACCAAAGGTGTGATTGTGTTGGTCTGCAGCTGAAGTAGAACAGAGAGGGAGTGAAGATGATAGAGAAATTGAGAAGTAAGATTTTTAGAGGAATGGGCGGCATGACTATTGCAATTGATATGAGATGGGTTGGAGATTGTGAGTCAGGTTCTAAAATTGATGGGAAAATTAGGTGAATGGTCTGGAGGCTAATTTGTATCAGCAATAAAAATGGGAAGAGGTCAATATAGAAAAATTGCAAGGGTGTCAAAAAAATGAGGGCTAATGGAAGGATGGCAGTGCTGAAAGAAAAATAATAACAAGAAGAAAATAATAATCGAAATTCACTGAAAGTAGTAGGTTACAGTAGGACTAGTGATTCCAAGGTCGAATAAAACTGAGTAAGTTAAATTGAGTTTCAGTAAAATTGAACAGACTAGGAAATGAATTAATCCTAATTCCTAATCAAATTCTACAAGTTGTGCTATAAACTGCTGGAGATTTTAAACAATTATCATATATACCAAAGGGTGGAGGAGTGAAGATTCTATATTACAAAGCTGATGACCACGTATTTTAAAATCAGCTGGAGTCAGGAATTTAGGTTAAGGGAAAATCTTCAATCTTTATTCTCAGTAGAGGTGAAGAAGGATCAGAGGTAAAGGGGGATCGGAGGTAAAGGGAGATTAGCAATGTTAGCAGCTGTGTCAAGAAGCCAGCCAGACCGGAAGCCAGCCAGCCCTCTCTCCCCACCTCTCTTCCTGCCCCCCCTGCCTCCACCCACCAAAATCGTCATTTCCTATACAACACATCAGGACTTACACAAAGAGTGGGCGGAGGGCATTCTTTCTCCAAGCATATATATTAATAGAGTGTGGTCCAATTACTATTTAGCCTCATGTGCTTGGGACCTCAGTGCATCAACTTGAGCTTCAGCCCATTACACAAAGTCAGCAACAAATATATCCTTGATAACATCATAGAGATTCTTCCTCTCTTCTGGGTAGAGGTCACAGGACCCTCACATAGCTCATCACCTGAAAGATGCCCTTTGAGATTAAATAAATCTTCATATAAAGAAAATGCAGGTTATATAAAGCAACTGGTTAGTTGGATCACACAGGGTATTTATATAGGCATACATTCTCAGTATTTCAATATTTCAGAAACAAGAAATACTTGATTCAAATTTGCTTTCCCCCAATGAAAACCCTGTGCATCTAGGCTGTTTTCCTGCCTTTCATACTTGAGAATGGACTGACACTCAGACATTCTGTCTGTCTCTTGTTTGTCTGTCTGTCTCTCCCTTTGTCTTTCCCTCAGTGTCTCTCTCTCTCTCTCTCTGTCTCTCTCTGTCTCTCTCTGTCTCTCTCTGTCTCTCTCTGTCTCTCTCTGTCTCTCTCTCTCTGTCTCTCTCTTTCTCTCTCTCTCTCTCTCTCTCTCTCTCTCTCTCTCTCTCTCCCTCTCTCTTTCTATGTCTCTTTCTCATTCTTGAGTCTGGTACTCACCTTCTCAGTTTCTCAGTGACTTTCTCCAGTTCCTCCTGTGCCCGCCGCAGTTCTATTTCCAAATAGTGCCGAGTGGAATCAAACTCAGTTTCAAGTTTTTCCAGCTTGTGGGTGGTGTAGGAGAGACGTTTCCTCAATTCTCCCTTCTGTTCCTGTAGAGTGCTGGGAGGGACCACAAAAAACAAAGAACCAACTATGAGCCTTAGGAAGAGTTTCTGTAGCTAGTTTTAAGGTACTGTTCCAATGGGAGATGAAAGAGGAAAGACCTATGTTTCCTTATTTTCTGAAGGCAATACAGTATTTAATAAAGAGTTAAATGCAAAGATGTGCTAGAGCCAATTCTTATTAATTTTTCAGTGAGAAAATATACACCCCAGAAAGTTGGTTTGCTGACTGTCTATTCTTGTGAAAGTGATAAAGAAAATATTAAAGCAGATTAAATTTAAGATTGGGATCATGTATTTTGGGAAGCCAGTTGTTAACTATTAACCATCATGCTCCTGGTCAGATTTCATAGAATGTCATAGAATTATAGAATATAGAATTTTAAAAGGGGCCTTAAAATGTCCACATCTAAATCCTTCACTTTACAGAAAAAAAAGAAAAAACAGAAGCATGGAGTGGGAAAAATGATTTGCCAGTTCATTCAGTGAATTATTAGTATCTCTGGGATTACAATTCTAGAAACAGAGGGACCTGTGCTCTTTCTGGGCTGGATGGTAATATTTTTAAGGAAAAGGTTTGCTTTTGTAGAACTCTAAAGAGAACAATTTATGAGCTCTAACACTTACTCACCTAATCTTTTACCAGAGCCAATGACAGGGACCCTTAGGAATTGCTCTATGGCTTCTTTTTCCTTTCCAGGCTCAGAAGGAGAATCTCTACTTCAACCCAGAACTAAATAGGAATCTCTTCTAAGGAATGACATCCTTGTCATTCAGATTTCACTTAAACATCACCAGGAATAAAATAGCCCATTCCACGTTTGGACAGTTCACTATATAAAGGCAGTTTTCCATTATACTGTCTGACTTTTCTGCACTCAGCCAAGGAAAAGAAATATACACGTTACCTTTCCTTTTTCCTTTTAGCTTCCTTTTGAATTTCGTGAATGTCTATATTTAGAGGGAACTGAAATGCTATTAAGAACTGTAAAGATCAAGTTAATACCTTCTTTGAACAGACAGAAAACCTAGCTCAATTTGATAACTAGGATGTTTGCTGCAGTAGAGATTGACTATTGGCTGGGACAGAACTATAGCTGAGTCACTCCTCTTACTGATGGGCTGCAGCTTGGGGAAACCATTCTGAGACACATTCATCTTTCAGGGGCTGATTTTTTATGGAATAGAGTCATCCTGACTCTCTGAGCTATTCTTGATCTCTTCCCTTGGTCACTGGCCACTCCACACAGACACAGTTTGTCAATCTTTCCCTATGTTGACCTTTTCATTTCTCAGAAAACAGAGAGTACTAGCATATTTTTCTGAAGCAAATAAGATTTAGTACATGCCTTCTGGGGGCAGGCAGGGCAATTCTAAACCCTTTTCAAGAGGACAAATTCTTCAAATTCTAGAACCATGCTATTCCATTCCGTACAGCTCTTCCCTACTCCAGGCTAAATAGCTCCATTTCCTTCAAGAGATCTTCATTTGGCACAATCTCAGATCTTCTCACTGTTCAGAACATTCTCCTTTAAAGAACATTTTATTTGTGAATGTCCTTCCTAAAATATTATATCCATTACTGAACAGAATATTCCAATTATGGTATGACTCCATTCAATTGAAAAAATGCATTTATACATCAAAAGAGCAGACAAGGTGATAACTTCACTATATTGGTCATTATGTCTCTATTAATGTAGCCTAAAATGGTACTGGATTTTTTAACTTCCACATTCCAACTTTTTTATATTGAACCTGTGGGTCACTAAAACACCCAAACATTTTTCTGAATAAATACTCTCCAGCTTTGCCTATCCCATCACATACTTGGGTAGATTTTTTTCTAACTCCAAGTGCAGGGTATCCTTATCAGTTCGATTCTTTGTCTATCTATCTATTCAATGCCTGCTGTGCTAGGCCAGCACTTAGCATATAGTAGATGCTTTATAAAATGTTTGTTGATTGAGCACGGGAGAAAATAAAGTGCAAATAATTGAATCCTTGAGCTAATATGGGCTTAGGTCATTTTCTAGTTGTTCCATGCTTCTATGCCTTGTTTCCCTAATGAACAAATTCCTTTAGCTGACAGCACTATAAAAATAGCTAGCATCTACATGGTACTTTAAGGTTTAGAAAGCATTTTACAAATATTATCTTATTTAGTCCTCAACATCTTTGAGAGATAAGTGCTATTATTATTCCCATTTTACAGATGAGGAAATTGAGGAACACAGAAGTTAAGTGACTTGCCTAGAGTCACACAGATAGAAATGTGTCTGCAGTCACATTTGAATTCAGTATAATGCTCTGGACAATACATTGTACCAACTAGCTGCTAAGGATGGCATTTCATCCATGGCAAGTACATAGGCACATTCATACCAAGTATTCAAAGTCTTATTGGTCTCTGAATGAATACAAATTTCAATATAATAAACTGTTAAGGCTAAAAAATATTTTCACATTTATCATCTAATTTGGTCCTCACAAAAACTCAATGAGCTATGTATGAGCATTTTTATATTTAAATAATTATGTATATTATTTTATATGTTGTATATTTCATTTAAAATATTTTAAAGTTTTATAATTAAGGAAACTGAAGCTTAAAGAGTTATTGTCATAACACTTAGTAAATATCAGAAGCAGGAATCAGACTTAAGTTATTTTTGCTTCCAAGTTTAGCATTCACATTACAAAATGAGCATAAGTGTGGAAGGGAAAAGTACCAGATTAGAAATTTTCCGTTTCCTAATTTGTAAAATGGAGATGATAATAATTACAATTTCTACCTCATAGGACTATTGAAAGGAAAATGCTTTTAAAACCACAAAGCACTCTAGATATGTACATAGTCAAAACCATCACCACAGGAAAGAGCCCTATGTCTTTAATTTTTCTCTTCTGAAAGAGTCAGGGTCAATTTATCATGTCATTCTCTATTCTCTGGCAATAGTAGACAATGCCTAACTTAATAACAATAAAAATAATAATGGCAAGAATCACAGACCAACAAACTTAGAAGTCATCTATTCTAATTTTTTCATTTTAGGAACCAACATCTATAAAGATGAAATAACTTGATCTGATCACACAAGGTAATAAGTGGTACAGTAAAAACTTGAACTTGGGATTTTTTATTCCACATGCAGTGTACATACAACATACATTTCTATAGTTTTATGAAGCCCTTTTGTAAAGTAGCTAATATAAGTATTATTATCCTTATCTTCCAACTGATGAAAATGGGATGGTTCTCACAGCTATAAGTATCAAAACTAATACTAGAGTTCTGATGTCCTAATTCTAAACCTAGAAGAATCTAGAAATAGGCTATGGCAGCTAAGTGGTACAGTTGATAGAGCAATGGGCCTAGAGTCAGGAAGATCCGAGTTCAAATCCAGTCATAGACATTTACTAGCTTTGACTAACTGTGACTTGCCTAGGGTCACGTCACTTTACCCTATTTGCCTCAGTTTCCTCCTCTGTAAAATGAGCTGGAAAATGAAATATAGTATAGCACTCTGGTACCCTGATTAAGAAAACCCCAAATGAAGTGACTAATAAACAAGACTGAAATGACTGAACAATGACAATAAGAAACCAACTAAAATAAAGAAGAATAAGAAATAAATGTCATTTTAAAAGAAATTCTAACCAATTAAAATGGCTGAAAGTATGACATTATCTGATTTTGAGTTAGAGGAATTCCTTTAGTCAACCTTTTCCAGGTAAATGGCTCCTGAGTATGATGATATCTCCTAGCTATGTCCAACAGTGCAATTCCTTTCAGAAGAGAAAAATTAAGCAGATGTACATATGGGCTCAATTTTTCCTTTCACCTGAATTTTCCCAGAAAAGAACAAAGATGATTCAGGATTACTTTATTTTCCCAGATATATGTCCATATTGAGAAAAATAAAACAAACAACCCCTTCCTGCAGTGCTATTCCTGTTTTTTAAGATCTAAACTTATATGTGTGATCTGGCCTAATATAGGAAGATTCTGATATATGGGACTTTGAATGGCCAATGAACAGAGGAAAATGGGTAGATAAATTGAGCAGCTTTGCCACTAAACTGTAAGTCAGCAGTCTATGCCATCTGTGCTCTAATGATTATACTAATCTTACCTCTCTCACCCTCTCAATTCTTTCCCTCCACTTCAATGAAATTCACTATGAGTCTAGAGTGGGACATGAAAATCAGAAAAGTTCATTTGATTTCAGGATACACTAATACATTTAGAAGAAGAAAAGAAACAATTTTGTTGTACTCTGTCTTATTCAGACATCTGGAGTACAGAGCTCATTTCATTCATTTCTGGACACTAGGTTTAAGAAACTGGGATGAAAACAGAGAAGGATAGCCTGGATGGAGAGGAATATGTCATCCAAGGATCTGTTGAAGGATTGGGGATGTTATAACTGAGAGAAAAGAAAGCCTGGGAGAGCAATAGATGCCTTTGGTCCAGGGAAGAAGATTCTGACTCAACCGATTGACCATTAAAACTGTTCCATAATGGAATGGGGTTGCTTTGTGTGGCTATTGAGCTTCCCTATCATTTAAAAATATATACACAGACAATTAATGGCTACTTTAAAAAAGGTGCTGTAGAGGAAATTCATGTTTCATACATCAAAATGAATTGGATGCTTTCTGAAATTCCTTCCAACTCTAAGATGCCATGATTTTATGATTCCACTTAACAAGTATTTATTAAGTATCAACTATCAGGAATTCTGCTAGGCCCTAAGGATTCAAAGACAAAAAATAATGACACCATCTCTACTCTCAAGAAGCTTACTTTCTATGAAAAGAATATTAATTCTAGGCAACTAGGTGGTGCAGTGGATAGAGAATTAGGCCTGGATTCAGGAAGCTCTGAGTTCAAATCCTGCTTCAGACACTTACTACCTGTGTGACCTAAATAAGTCATTTCTGTCTGTTTGTGTTTTTTTAGCTATAAAATGAAGATAATAGTATATACCTCTCAGGACTTTAGCAAGGATAAAATAAGTTAGTACCTCATGCTTTACAAATCTTAAAATGCTATGTAAATGCTAGCCCCTGTTATTAATATAAACATTAAATTAATAATTATAAGTTGATAGTTATCTTAACAATCTAAACTAAAAATAAATTCAAGGGGAAGGGTATTAATAATTGGGAGGATCAGGATAGACTTCTTATAGAAAGTGTATCTCAGGCTGAGTTTTAAAAGAAATTGGAATTTAATAGATAAGAGGGACAGTCTATACAAAGGTAGGATGTAAAAGACAGAAAATGATTTAGAGGGAATAGCAAGTAGATTGGTTTGGTTGAGCTTTTAAGTATGAGGAGAGTAATATGCAACTTTCCTAGAAATGTGGGCTATAGCTAAATTGTGAAGACTTCATAAAAGGCAAACCGAGGTTTATATTTTATGTTAAAGGGAAGGAAGAGTCACTGAAGTTTCTTGAGCAAGAGAGTGACATGGTCAGATTTGTGTTTTAAGAGAATTTAAGTATGGAAGATGGGTGAGAATGGAGGCAGAGAGACCATTTAGGGAGCTATTATAGTGTCTAGGCAAGAGGTGATAAATCATGAACTAGGAAGATGGTGCTAGGAGTGGAGAGCGAAGACAAATGTGATGGTATACTGTGATGGGAAAATCAACGTGCCTTGACAAATGATTGTTGGGATAAGGGGAATATGTTTTAAAACTGATTGACCAAAAGAATGTTGGCTTCCTTCACAAGAAGAATGTAGAGATTAGGGGGAAAGATAAGATGAATGGGTTGAAGTTATAAGAAGATTGATTTTGATTTTAGCTGCCTAATTTAAAAAATACTATTTAACAAATAATTTAGTAACATAAATTGTGTACAGAACATTGTGTTAGGGAGTGTATTGGAAGAGTCCAGGGAATACAGCATTTAGATAAGACATCCATTTAGATTTGTTCAGTCATGAAATGAGGTGCCTAGTGGAGGGGAATTAATACTCTAACAGTGTAAATCTTCAAGTGAAGGATTATTTTTCTGAAATACATATTTGAGTAGACTTAAGAAAGATAAGTTGAATCATTCTGGAAATGGTAGGACCAATGGGTGGAAATTCCTAAGAGAGAGATTTAGTGATCAGAGTTGTCAAAATGTGGGATAGGATAATCCTTTGTCACTGGATTTGTGACCTTCATCAGAGATGTTGTAGAGGCAGAATTCCTGATTTGATTAGGAGGCTGAACAAGATAATGGCAGAAATGAACAGTTTCTAGTAAAGGCATCAGACACTCGGGCTGTTGCAGTCTAATTCTTTCCATGTAGAAAATTGGGACCTGGGGCAAAATTGTTGTCCTTTGGTTGAGAACTTAGGGACTGTGATTAATCTGCCTACAAACATACATTATGAAGCTATTCTAAGCAATTCATCATCAAATGGAAGTAGATGTGCATAAAGATGGAGAGGAAAAAGCTGGAGAAGGAAGATAGAGTCCTTGGGACCAGTCATTTTTCACATTTAGAATGGCAGGCTTGATAGCAGGTAACAGTGGCTTTTCCTCCCCTTCCCCACTGAGATGTATTTTCCTGATTATCAAATTTACTTTCAAGGAGGACCAGAGGAGCATAAAGATATGAAAGGGTTGGGTTAAGGATAAGGAAATGACAGAGAGAATTCTTTGCCCTCCTTCTATTTGTTCTATTATGTAACATTAACATAGCCATATCAACAGCTTTCATTAATAAGTTAGAAAGTTACTAAGCTGGTGTGCAAATAACTCCTAAACAAACAGGAATCAGTCCAAAGTTTCTCTCAAGTCTGGTCTATTTTCACACCAAAACCTAAAGAAAGGAAAGGACTAAGACAAATTATATTAAGAATAATAAGAAAGCCCGATTTGGAAAGGAACTCTAGATTATGAAAAACAGAACATCAGAGTAACAAGGGAGTTTATATTCTAGAACATAGAATGTCAGACTTATAATGAACTTTAAAATCCTAGAACATAGAATGTCAGAACTGGACAGAACCTTAAAAATGATCTAATCCAACCCCAAGATTGTTCAAGTAGGAAAACTGAAAAACAGTGGTGGGATATGAGCCACATGAAATCATTTACCAAGTGTGTTGCCTGTCAAGATTGGTTAGAAAGTGAATTGAAGAAAATATTTCTACATTTTTTGGAGAGGCTAGCCCCTATCCTTGAAATGTGTGTAGGCTAGGAATTTTTAGCTATTTGTTTTCTCCTCACAAAGCTGGATCTGCTCCTTAGTTATTACTCTCACTCCACTCCTAAAAAGAGATGTCTTCTGAGGATACTGGGGACAGAGTGAAAATGATGAGAAGAACATTTTGATTCAACATCCCCATACCTTTTATCAGATAACAACAATTAACAAACAAGTCTATCTGTGAATAAATGAAAGGAAAAAAACCAGGATTGGTTTGGGGACATTATAAAAATTAATACATCAAAATCACTTTCTCTCATTTAGATGCTGAGCATCCAGTTTTAAGAGGAATTAAGAAGCCTCTTGATGATGGTGAAAGAGGAGTGTAAAAGCTAGCTCAAAGCTTAACATAAAAAACAAGACAAAACAACAAAAAACCCAACTAAGTTCCTGCAACTAGTTTCATCACTTCCTGGTAAATAGAGAGAGGAAAAAAATGGAAGCAATATCAGATTTTATATGAGAAAATGGGACTCACTGGAAAAGCCCCTGATGTTGGAAAAGATTGAAGTCAAAAGAAAAATGGTATGGCAGAGGAAGAGATGGATAGGTAGTGTCACAGAAACAACAAACATGAACAAGACAGACTTTGAGAGATAGTGGAGGAAAGAAGGGCCTGGCATGTTATGGGTCATAAAGAGTTAGACATGACTGAACAACAAAATCCTAGTTTGGTGGGGGGGGGAGGAAGAACTCTCCTTCCCCACTTTTTTTCTTAGACAAAAAGCTGTTGTCTATCTCTCTTTATAAAGAGATACCAAATATTACTTCTCCCTTTAGCAACCCCAAATAAAATACAAATAAAAGCAATTATGGTCAATCATAACTTTATGACTGGCAAACCATATTGAAAGTACTAAATTAGAATTTATAAATTCTAGAATTAGAAAACAGAATTAGCAATTTGGAAAGTACCAAATTAGAAATTATGTACAATCCTAAAGAACACATAAACAATGGAATAAAAGTTTGCTATTATAGAATCATAGAGTTAGATCCAGAAGGGACCTTATGTGTCATTAAGTCTCATTCCTTTATTTTGCAAATAAGGAGACAGAGCTACAGAGTCTAAACAACTTGTTTCAGGTCACAGAGCTATAAAGTGGGGAGATCTGGTTTGAACCAGTAGTGTACTGGTAAATAACTAACTGTCCCCCCCAAAATATACAAGACACTTTTCTTTGGGGGTAGCAGAAGTAACTGGAGTTAAGTGACTTGACCAAGGTCATAGAGCTAATAAAATCTGAGGCCAGATTTTAATTCAGTCCTTCTAACTCCAGGGTTAATATTCTATTCACTGTGTCACCTAGTCTCATCTATGGACACTTTTATGCTTAATATGGACTATGAACATTTTCTCCATCATTTTCTTGTCTAGATAATCAATCAACTAAACAATAAATCAATCCCTGATTTGTGGTTTTTGCCAATTTCTGTGTGGACACCAAAAATTAAACAATGGGATTTCCTGAGCTTGTATGAGGTAGCTCTAGCTCAGTTTGAAAATAGTCTTACTCCAGAGCTAGTATTTTATCCACTACACCTCTTCCCTATCTGTGGACAAAGGGAGTGTTAAAATACTTCATCTTTCTCATGTCTCCCAAAGAAAACTTTTCTCATTTCATTCCAACCACACATTTCTTCAGTGGGAATGAACTACTGGAAACAGTGGCCAACTCAATAACCCAGTGAACAGCCCCTCAACCCAGCCTCCATTCATCCCTTCTTCACTCTCTTAACTTGTTAAATTCTTTTTGAATCTCACTGATGATAATGGCATGCCATTCAAACGTATGCACCAAATCTATTTTCTTCCACCCTCTGTATTCTGATGCCCATCCTATTCTCAATAACCCAAGCGATCATGTCCAATATGCCACAGAATTCCATCTTTCATCAGGCATTTCTCCATGTCTTAGAGCCACCAAGGGGTACACTATCTTAATGCCCGAAATCTATATTCCATTTTCCTCTTCTAGAATTTTTTCCCCCAATTTCATTTTATAAAACTTATCCATTCTTCAATGCTCAGCCTGAGTCCCACCTCCAAGAAGCTTTCCCTGGATATCCCAGCCCAGTCATCTCTCCTTCCTAGAAGCCCTTGTAGCACTTTATCATTCATTGGGTCTTTTACTGCTACATGGACATAGGTCTTCTCCTATTACATGGATATGGGTTTCATTATTCCTATTTGACTATGAACTTCCTGAAGGCAGACACTATGTTATAGCCATGTCTATATCCTTTATAACTCTCCAAATAAGACAATATAGGTCAAATGCTTTACAAAGCTTAAAGCATTATATAAATTTGAGCTACTAGTATATGTGGTAGATTTGTATCAGTTTCAATGATTCCTAAAAAGGCCTAACTATAATGAAATTCTAAGCAAAACTGTCAAACTTTCCACATCCAGTTGTGCCCGTTTCTCTTCAAATTTCAATTTAGATCTTATAAGTTAGTCCTTGTCTTATTTTCTTGTATTCCCTGAAATAGTTAGGTACTCATTTTAAAGTTTTAAATAACTTGTTACTTGACTAAATTGAGTGAAAAAGGTCTCTATGTGCCACAATTTCTCTACCTCATCATTTAACCATGGCTGTGTCACTTCTTCTTTTTGCTCCTCTATTTTCTTATCAATAAAATGAAGAAGTTGGAGTAGATCAGGAGTTCCTAACTTTTAAAAAATTTTATCATGTACCTCTTTCACAGCTTAATGAAGCCCATAAATATTCTCTTGGAATAATATTTTCAGATAATTAAAAGTAATACTAAATTTCAGTTGGTGGTTAATGAAAATTAAAATGTAACTTTTCTGCATTGAAGATCAAATCTACTCACAAAGGGGTCCATGGATTCCAAGTTAAGAATCCCTGGATTAGATCCTATCCCAGGTCTTTTAAATTTTTATTTAATTTGATTTTTTAAATTTTTATTAAGATTTTTAAATAATAAATTTTTATTTTCAAAATACATGCAAAGATAGTCTTCAACATTCATCCTTGCAAAATCCTCTCCCTCCCTCCCCTAGATAGCAAACAATATAACACAGGTTAAACATGTACAATTCCTCTAAAGATAATTTCCATATTTATCATGCTGCACAAGAAAAAGGAAAAAAATGAGGGGAAAAAAGCAAGCATGCAAACAACAACAAAAAAGGCGAAAATACTAAGCTGTGATCCACATTCAGTCCCCACAGTCCTCTTTCTGGATGTAGATGGCCCTCTCCATCACAAATCCATTAGATGTGCTGGGCCTTTTAAAAAGAATATTCTGTGTTCTATGCTTCTAGATCTCTGGCATCCTACAGGCCAATAATTATTTGGACTTTTCCTAATGATGATGATGATGATGACGATAATGATTCTTTAATATACATTATCTATTCAATCCTCACAAGGTTGTTGTGAAGATTGAAACTATATCAAATAAGACTGTGTATGTGAAAGGGCTGTCAAAACCAAAATGAAAATGGCTTATGGAGGGAGGAGCACAAGCAAGATTATCCTTATTTAGAATATAAAATGATTTGCTCAGGTAGACACAGCTAAGAAATTGTACATGAGGGCCTAGAATTCAGGTTGTCTGCTTCCATGTTTAAGGGTTTTTTGCATTAAACCACACTATCTTTTAGCTCATCTCAGGCACTCTGTTAATTAATTTTATGATGGGACGAGAGAGAAGGAAAAAGAAGAAAGAATGAGAAATAAGGAATAAATGGCCACAAGAGGCAAAGCCCTCTTTGCAATCCTGTGTGCCCACGATCTTCTAAGACAGTTTTCATCAATCATGTCCCCCATTCAGCTGCAGCAGATGTGCTCATGAGACCAAATATAGCTTAATCTAACCATTCCTGCAGAGGATGCACTATTCCCCCCACCCCACCCCAACCCCCAAGCTCAGAAATAGAAACTGAAATAGAATTTTTTTTCAGGAAATAGAAACTGAAAAAAAAACTATTGTAAAATACTGAAAAACAAACCCAGAAGTCAGACATATACTAAGCTATTGGGCATTTACTAGATAATTAATAATATCAAGGCATGAAGTCCTACCACAACCTCAGGAAGATCTAGTCATCAAATCTGACAGTGGAGGCAAAACTGCCTGTAATGGTCTGGGAAGAGGGACAAAAAAGAGGGGGATTCAGCAGATCAGGAATTTTTGAAGTGCTTAAACCTTTAGCTTGGTCTTAGAGAAATAGTGCTGGGGCTGAGATGTAGGAGACCTGGTGTTTAGTCCCAGATTTTCCTGCAAAAGACAAAAGTCAGCCAATTCTCTCAAGTTTTTAATACAAAATGAAGATGATGTTATCTGACCATCAGCCAAAATACAAGGATGATTTGAGGATCAAATGAAATGATACAAAATGCGATGAACAATAGTAGTTCACACTTGTATGGAACTTTTGAGTTCACAAAGTCCAATGGTAGCAGGTGCATGAGTATTTGTATCCACCCTCTTATAGATGAGAAAACTGGGGCTCATAAAAAGAGATTCCTGCCAAAATTAAGCCAGATCCTCCTCAATCAAAAACAAGTTCTCTTTTTACCACATCCAAATTCCTAATGGCAACAACTCTAAGGATGCTGTGATGCTCAAAAAAGGTAAATGAGGGCAGGGATGTATTCCTTTTATTTCTTCTTCACTCAAGTTTTAATTAGATGACATTTTCTGCCTAATCTAGTGCTATATATATAAAACAGCAGTGGTCTCTATTTTGAATAGGTGAAAGATGGGGACTGTTTGGAGAAGAAAAGAAAAATATGAAGGGCTCTAATGGGGAAGAGGGATTAGCCTGTTTGGCAAAACCAAAGGTAGAGGGTCAAAGGCAATTTTTGACCAAATATAAAAAAGACTTATAGCTGTTCAACAATGAAAACCTTGAAAGATAGTATGCTTCTTAAAACTAGAGGTGCTCAAACAAAGGCTTAGAGGGTCACCTGCCATGATACCATAAAAGGGATTCTCTTATCCATTCCATAGAAGGGATGAAATTTGAACTAATTTGACTGTATAATTTGTAGTAGACAAAAATAGTAATAGTAGAAGACAAAAATATAATGAAATGTAATTGCACTGTAAGAAATGACCAATAGGAAGAATTTAGATTAGTTCAGGAAAATATTTAACCAATGCAGAGTAAATGGAGAACAACATATACATTGACTGCAACTGTAAAAATGAAAACAGCATGTAATTCTGATTAACACATTCACCAATCTTGACTTCGGAGGACTGGCACAGTGAAGGATATCCCATTGAGATACATGGTTTTTTTGATCATGATTCTCTATTACAAGGGAGGTTTCTATTAGGGGAAAAGATCATTTTGAAGTGATAATGATTTAGAATTTTCTTTTAAAAGGATTAATTTTTTCAGTTTTGTTCTGATCTTGATACTTTCACATTAAAAGACATCTTCCTATAAAAATCAAGTCCCAATTACTTATCCTGGCATTAGGCCCCTCTCAATGGGGTCCTAATTGATCTATCAACTTGACATTACAGTACTGTCTTTAAAGGGAGGTAGTGCAATGTTTGGAGTTTTGGATGTAGAGTCAAATGCAACATTAGATACTCAGTAGTTATGTAACCATGGGCAAATAACTTGATATCTACTTCAGTTTCCTTATCTGTAAAGTAGGGATAATGATAGTACCTATTTCTAATGTTGTGAAGATCAGATGAGATAATAATTGTAAAGCATTTATCATATGCGTGGCACATAGTAAGTGTTAGACATGACTGGGAAAAAAATGAATCAACAACAAGAAAAATTTCTCAGCAGTGGGACCAGCAGGAGCAAACAGTCTAATCTTGCTTTTCTCAAGGTGAAGAATAGGTTTTCATGTTCATTAATCTCTCTCCATTCTTACCATTCATTCAATGAACATTGATTAAGCCTTTGCTATATGCAAGATCCTCCCTATGCTGTGGTTACAAAATTAAAAATGATACAATCCTTGTCCACAGGGAGTTTATAATCAAATGAAGGGATATCATACACACATATACATGTGATATATGACAAAGGCAAAGATTATTAGTACTCTAGGAAAATTTTGAGAAGGTAATGTCCTTTCTTGCCAATGTCAGAAAGCATTGGTCCTATACTTTTTTGAAGTTGTGAAATTAAAAAAAATGTGATTCCTTTTCCCAATACAAACCTGGGCAGAAGTCCAAGAATTCTTAATTGAGGTTCTTGCTCAGAACGTGTAAGAAATAATGAGGGTGATTTATTCACAAAGCAGAAGCCTAAAAATAGCTTGGTCGATTGAGCATGGAGGGCAGCCCAGGGCTTTGTTGGGATACATGCGCCCTAGATGCCCTGATTAACTCTGGAGTGCAGCTGACTGTGAGAACGCTGGGTAAGAGAGGGCTGCCTCCCCTCCCTCACAGTCTCCACTGAGATCCTTGTCTAAGCTTGGTCTTCAGAAGGGGCACAGGGAGGACAGAAACACTTTGCTGGGAGAAGGCTGACCTTTTGGAATAGCTGAGTCAACAACAAGTTTGGGTCTTATCTTCCCAAGTGAAAGCAAAGACTTATTTGAACA
The DNA here is from genome assembly GCF_902635505.1 of Sarcophilus harrisii. Classification (NCBI taxonomy): domain Eukaryota; kingdom Metazoa; phylum Chordata; class Mammalia; order Dasyuromorphia; family Dasyuridae; genus Sarcophilus; species Sarcophilus harrisii. Next base: position 360,456,274 of record NC_045427.1, on the reverse strand, counting down.
CAAATAAAGGGATGGAACTCCTAGAACTCCTAGAATCTAAAGGAAGATAAAAGAGATATATGTCTGTAATCTTTTAGACAGAATTTTTTTTTTTCAAGGGCAATAGTATGGATTTTATTTATTTTTTAAAAAAATTTTAAAATAACTTTTTATTTACAAGTTATATGTATGGGTAACTTTACAGCACTGACAATTGCCAAACCTTTTGTTCCAATTTTTCCCCTCCTTCCCCCCACCCCTTCCCCAGATGGCAGGATGACCAAACATGTTAAATATATTAAAGGATAAATTAGATACACAATAAGTATACATGATCAAACCATTATTTTGCTTAGACATAACTTTTATCCTGATGAAGCATTTCCCCTGGAGCTGCCTCTGAAATTCAAACCTCCCCAGGGGGCAGCTAGGTGGCACAAGAATAGATTACTGGATCTGTATTAAGGAAGATCTGATTTTAAATCTGATTAAAATCTGGCCTTAGACACTTACTAGCTATGTATCCTTGGGTTGGACATTTAACCTCAGTTTGTTCCTCTGTAAAATGGGAGTGATAATAGCATCTGCCTCCCAGGGTTGTTGTGAGGATCAAATGAAATAATAATTGTAAATCATGGTGCGTGGCACCCAACAAAATATAAACGTTTGCTATTATTGTGCAACTCATCTTTGCTGAGCATATGAGTGTCTGTACCTTTATATTTTCCTCTATCCCAGGTACCCAGGGGAAGACATAGAAATGAATCACTTAAGAAATAGTCATCAGAACCTTCCAGAATTGTGGTTTTATTCTCTTGTTATAAAGTACTTGTGTTTTAATAAAAATCAATGCCTAAGTCCCATCTACTGCCCATTGGCAGCACTGGAAATTAATTCTGTTGAAAGTAAATCAATATTTAGTGAAAGTAAATTGATCATCTATTGTTAAATGGAATTTTCATCAAGAATTAGCCCTTAGAATTGAATCCTATAAAGGGATCCCACAGAAAGAAAAAAAGTGAGATAGGAATCTCATGGAGGGTAAAGAAAATGAATCTTAATGAGGGAGAAGAAGGCACCTTTTTGGAGGTGAAGAAAATAAGTTAGGAATCCCACAGAGGGAGAGTCTTAAAACTAAAATTCTGTCTTCATGGAAATTATCCCTGTAGATATTCTGACCCACTCTGGAAGGGGTTACACTTCCTACCTGAGACCCTTCTTCTCCCTTTGCTCTCTGAAATTTGAAATGAAATGAATCAAATCTTTCCTCTCAAGGGCTCAGTTTGGGTCCCTTGGAAGAGGGAATCTAGAGACTTGAATTCAATCAAGTATTTTCTTTCCTAACAGAAACAGAGGAGAAAGAACTTGAAGGAGTTAGTAGACTGGTGGAAGAGAGCAACATTCAGGAGGACTTAGGGTAGCTTCAAAGAAAAAGTCAGCAGAGTCAAGGAAACTTACAGAGAAAAGGTTCCTTCCTAATGGAGATGAGAAAACTAAGTCCCAGAAGGAATTATTTAATCCTTTATATTTGTATCTTCAGTGCCTAGAACAGTTTGTGGCATAAATTGAGAACTTAATGCCTGTTGTTACTGGCAGAGCTTGAGACTAGAATCCAGCTCTCCTGAATCCTATCCCTACTAATTCTCATTTTACAATAACTTTCCAGAAAACCAAATTTTAAGTCTCCAACTCTCGTTTCCTAATTATTTAACCTTGTGTAAATTATTTCCTTTCTCTGAATTTAATTTTCTCACCTGTAAGAGAGTAATAGAATTATTATTATTATTATTAAGACACATGCTAATAGCTAAAAAGAATGGCTTTTATGCCATCTATCTGGATACAGGAAAACAATTATGTTATTGCTACATATGAAGGACATTCTTTCTAGTACCAAATTCCAGCAATTAATATTTTAATTGAAAATGGTAAGATTGTAGTTATTTATTAGATGCAAGCAAAGCTGGAGAGCAAACAAACGAGTGGATTTGTAATCAATCTCTGCATGTTAGACACAGTCTTGGTGAATTAGGGTTCAATTAGAAGGCATTTCTGAACACATCTGGAATATCATATGAGACCAAGGTTTACCTTTACCCTTTCTGCTGTTCCAGACCTCCAATTATTTTGAACCATTTTTTAGGAATGACAGGTAGATTTCTTTCTGGCTTTGTGCTTCTCCTAAAATGCTGGAAAAGTTTTTCATGGCCAATGGTATTTGGTAAAATAATAATCTAAGGAGCAGCTGAGTTGCTTCCTTTCTCTAGGGAAGTAGAAATCCTTTCCAAACCTTCTTTTGTCTATTTTCACAGCAGAAACCCCAAGACAGAGAGAATGAAATGTTCCTTGGGGGAAAATATGAAAGAAAGGCATCAAGGGGAAAACTCTGAAGAGAAAGGATCTGAACAGAATGCTGACCTACATCAAGAAGTGAGAGGGTAGAAAAATGTGATGCTGAAGAGAAAGGAAAGAAGAAAAGATAACCAAGTACTTGAAGCTAAGTAATAGAAATAATGCTCTTATTTTAAAGTGATAGGGGTAGGGAGTGTGGGTAGAGTGGAAGGGGAGTTAGTTCCTTTAAGGAATAAGTAGCTCTCTGTATTCCAAGGTATGATGAATGTGCATCTCTTGCTAGCACAGGAAAAAGTCATTTGGGGAAGATACGAGAAAAAAAAATCATGGTAGTTGGTGACTTCCTGCTGAGGGGTATCAAGGCAGCTATTTGTCAACTTGACATTAACAATAAAGAGATCTGCTGTATTTCTAGGACTTACATCAACAATGTGATGGAAAGCCTCCCAAGGACTTGTCAAAAATGATGACAATTACCTACTTTTGATGATTCATGTGGGGACAAGTGCGATTGCCAGGAAGAATCTGGGAAGCCTTGCCAGGGTTGATGAAATCCTCATTGAAAAAAATTAAGGCTTTAGGGGCACAAGTGGTACTTTATTTTTCCCCTTTAGCCAATATAAGGTAGGGGATTCAGACGAGAAAGGTGAATGTTGAAAGTGAATGGCTAGCTAACAGGAGACTGAGAAGAAAATTCAGATTTATGCAACAGATATTTTTAAAATGTAGAAATTATGAGCTCTTCTTAGCCAGGGAAGGAGTGAACTTAAAGAGGGATAGTAAGATATATACTTGTCTAGGGCTTCAAAAATCTTTTAAGAAGAAACTGAAAAGGGGGGAAAAGAGGATAAAAAAAATGCCTGTGTATATTTCCCAAACTGAAACTAGGAGTTATAAAGATGGAAGAAGAATCTCAATAGAATTGGGCAGTAATTCAAAAGAGACAAAAATATAGGAAGTGAACCAGTGGAAAAATATAGGAAGTGAACCCATAGATTCAAATGTTTATCAGCAAAAGTACGAGTGGGAAATAAGTGATAAAGAATCTAAAACAGAGAGACTGAATCTCTATTCACAGTGCTATGCTACAATGACAACTAGTTGTCATTAGTTTTGAGTTGACTAGATTCAAGTCAAGAGTTCAAGTCTTAGTGAATACTGTTAGCTCAATCCTGGATGATCCTCATTGCCTCCAAGCTATCTTTAAAAATTCTAAGTTACAGGACAGCTGTTGATCTGCTTTGGTGGTAAAGTTTCTCCATTCACAATTTCTTATCCTGATGAAATTGTAGATCCAGACCTGTCCCAGAAAAGTGTCCAAAAAGGGCAGAGCAAAAAACATATGACTGGAATAGAGTTCTGAAAAGTTTACATCTTACTAAAAGTAAGAGAACAGATTTTAAAAGTACATGTTTTGGGAAGGAGAGAATAATAGCACTGGACAATGGATTGATGAGGAAATCTAGGAAACAGGGAGAAAGCATGGTGGCAAATATTGGATGGAAATCAACAGAGGGAGAAACAAATGATATTATCACTAGAAGGAGGCAATAAATAAGAATTCAGATAACAATCTAATCCAATAAATATCTGTTACACAACTACTATATTCCAGACACTGTGTTAAACTCTAGGGGTACAATGAATAAAGAAGAAAGACAATCCCTGTCCTCAAGGAGCTTGCAATTTAAAGGGAGGAGACAATACATTAAAGGAGGCAGGAATGAAGGGGCAAAGAGTATTCCCTATAGGGGCATCTTGTTCTTGGAGTTGAAACCAGGAATAGCGGTAGATGCAAAGTAAAGTGATCTGAGTCTAGGCTTTGCCATTTATAAAGGAAGGCATTGGGAAGAATTTGGTTAGCAGCATGGTGATCAGATTAGAAGCAAGGAGCTTGTCCTGGCAGAGCCATCATGTTCTGCAAAGTTGAAACCAGGAAGAGCAATTGTGGATGTAAAGTAGAGTGACAAATTTAAGTCCTGGCCAAGATGTATAATATGGTAGTGACAGGGGATTTCAACTCTGTGATCACTGGTTGAACCACTCTCTTTGCTAAAAGTGTGTGTGTGTGTGTGTGTGTGTGTGTGTGTGTGTATGTGTGTGTGTGTGTTATATGTGTGTGAAGCTAACAATTTTTTGGCTTGCTTTAAAGATAATTCCTCCTTTTAAAGGCAGAGAAAGTATTTCAAACTTTTAAGTAAAACCTGCTATTCTATACTAAATTATAGTCAATAAAAACAAACTGGTTGAAAAAGAAAAGATAGAAACCTTGGATAGGAAATGCCACTTTAACCTGAACTTTTAAAAAAGTGGCAGAGAGGAAACATAAACTTAAATTCAATTACTAAAAAAATTTCTAGAGCATGTTAAAGGGATGGTTAGCGAGCATGTAGAAAAAGAAGTAGTGATCAAATAGAGCCATCATGGCTTCATTAAGAATAGGTTATGGGGCATTTAGATGATACAGGGATGGAGCCCCAGCCTTGATATCAGGAGGATTTGAACCTGAGTTCAAATCCAGCTTCAGTCACTTAACACTTTACTAGTTGTGTGACCCTGGACAAGTCTTGCCTTGCCAAAAAAAATAATAGATTGTGATAGACGAATTGTATTGTCATTTCGTTAGAGTTACCACATTAATAAATCAGATAAATGCTATACAGAGGTTATCCAGATTTCAAGAAAACATTGAAAATCTATGATGGAAGGAAGGAAATAAACTGTGCTAAGCATTTTATGAATATTATCTCATTTGATCCTCATGATCACCCTGAGAGTTAGATGCTATTATTATTCACATTTTATAATTAAGGCACACACAGATTAAATGACTTTCTTGGACTCCATAGTTAGTAAATGTCTGAGGCTGGATTTGAACTCAGATCTTCTTGATTCCAGGTCTAACACACTGTCCACTGAACCACTTAGCTGTCTTTGTTATTTTTGTGCCCCAAAGGGGAAAATGTATACTAGGTAATAGTACCATTAAGTAGAAAGTAAAAGGAAATCACAAAAAACAGTCATATGAAGCAATCTGAGGGTCTTATCTTAGTTCTCTTGTTTCTTGGACCTATCTGTTGCATTTGAAATTGTTACTCACTTTTTCCTTGAGGTTTTCTTTTTTCTAAGTTTTATGATGTTACACTCCTTTCTTGTTCTCCTCTTATACTGTCTGACTGCTTCCTTTTAGTCTCCTTTACTGGCTATCATTTACATCATGCTCTCTAACTATGACCCTTTTCCAAGGCGCTGTCCTAGGTGCTATCTCTTGATATCTCCCCTCTCTATTTTTCTTGGGAGTTTATTATCTTTAATGCCAATATGACTCTGATCTGTATGTACATGCACAGTCTTTTGCCTGAGTTTCAGGCCCATATTACCAGTCACCTATTGGACATTTGAAATTGGATATCTCCGAGATTTGTCAAATTCATCAGATTCAAAACTAAACCCCAAGCCCTCTCCCTTTCCAATCTTTCCTCTTTCTATTGAAAGCATCACTATTCTTTCAATCTCCCAGATTTATAGTCTTGACATCACCCTTGATTGCACAGTTTCCCTCACCTTCAAATAGCCAGTCAGTTGTAAAATTTTGCCACTTCTCTCTCCATATCTCTAACTTCCAAGCCTTGCTCCTTATTTACACTGGTATGGCCTCAGTCCAAATATTCATCATTTCTTGCCTAGAATGTCACAACAATTTCCTAATTATCTTCCTACCTCATCTCTTTCCGGCTTATAGTTTACACAGCTGCCCAAATGATTTTTTTCTTTTTTTAAATATGGAATATTTAAAAATATTTTAATAGTATTTTATATTGCCAAATACATGCAAAAATAGTTTTCAACATTTACTTGTGCAAAACCTTATGTTTCAGAATTTTCTCCCTCTCCTCCCCCTCCCCCAGGCCCAAGACACCAAGCAAAGTTTTTTCTTAAGTGGAGATCTTATCAAGTTACTCCTCTACTCAACAAACTCTAGGGGCTCTCTGTTGCCTCAGAATCAAATTTAAATTACTCTGTTTAACTTTTAACACCCTTAACATAAGCTGGCACAAACTTTTTTTCCTAGTCTTATTGTGCATTAGATCTCCTCCAACACACTCAGATTCAGCCAAACAGCTCTTCTTACTCTTCTTCACACATAGCATTCTTTTACTTCTCATACTTTTGCACCGGCCTTTCTCCAGCCCTGATATGTACTCCTTCCTCATTTCTGCCTCATAGAAACTCTATTTTTCTTTTAGACACAGTTCAAGAAACAATTTGTTCATGAAGCCTTTTCTCATCCCTCTAACTGCTAGTGCCTTCTCACTGGGAACTATCTTATTTTTAACTATTAGGTAGTACAATGGAGTTAGAAAAATCTCAGTTCAAATCCAACTTCAGATATTTACTACCTGGAAGTCCATAAGTAAGTCACTTAAACTCTATCTCCTTCATTTCCTCATTTGCAAAATGAAGTGATAATAGCATCTACCTCTCAGGGTAGAAAAAATATTTATAAAAAACTTTGTAAATCGTAAAGTACTTTGAAAATGTAGGTTATTATTATTACTATCAATTACTTGTTTTGTATATGCTTACATACTTGTCTTACCCATTAGTATATAAGTAAATTCATTGAGATTAGGAATTCCTAGTATTCATTCCTCGTATTTGTATCTTCAGCAGTTAGAACAGAACTTAGCACATAGTAAGTGCTTCATAGATGCCTACTGATTTGCCTGATTGAATAAATCAGGAGGAGGCCTGTATAGCTTTTAGAACTCTAAAGTTGACCTTTTGGTGCTTGACATTTTAATCAATGACTTAACATAGATGATAATCTATCAGATTTGCAAATGATATAAAGCTTGGAAGGAGAGCTAACACACTGAATATTAAAGTAATGATCCAAAGATTTTTTATTGGCTAGAATTATAGCTTCAGTCAAATAAGATGAAATTTAGTAGGGATAAGATGAAATTTAGTAAGGGATGAATGTATAGCCTTGCACTTGGGTTAAAAAAAATTAATTTCACAAATATAATACCTTGCCTTGGTTAGACCATTTTTATACAAACCCAAGTATATACGTATATAAAATAGGTTTTTAGGTCAGTAGAATAGGTTTTACTGACAATAAATGATAATTTCATGACCCTCACATTCAGTTATGCACTCCCACATAGGCTCATGACCCACAGTTTAAGAAGCTTTGGTCTAAAGAAGAGAAAATTAGCCTAGGTTGGAAAGGGGAAAAGGCTAAAACTTCCATGATAATCAGTAGTGAAATTGGGCCCATGAGTGACCTCAGCATTCAGGCTAGAATGCCTGGCAAAATACCAAAACTCAGTTTTAAAAATGAAATAAAACAGTTAAAGATTACAGGATAACAGAACCAGGAAATACTTAGTAGCCATTTAATATAATCCCTATCAGAAGCTCACCTCTCATTTATAAAATATCTTGAAACAAATATCTCTATTGCCTGCTTGAAAATCTCCAGTAAGGGATAACTCACTATTCTCAGGAGGTACTATACTCCATTTCTTGAAAGCTCAAGTTATTAAGAAATTCTTCAATTTGTGGAATCCAAAAAAAAGCCTTGGTAATCATTACTCATTACTCCTTGCTCTCCTTTCTAGGACCAAACAGAAAATGACTTCCATAGGAGAATCCTTCAAATGTTTTCAGACAGCTCATCCTGTCTAAGATTCCTGCTCAAGCCTTCTCCTCATCTGCAGCTGAAATATCCTCAACTGAATGTACTGTTGTCTAACTTACATCTCTTCATCTCATACAAAAAAAAAATTGTGACTCTGTCAAATGGCTCATGAAAATTCAGAAATACTATCTCCACAGCACTACTGGACAACTCATTCTGAACTTCTTAAAATGAGCCAAAATCGTCCTCCCTATTAATTCTCACCTCATCTTCCCCTCCTCCCTCCAACTGCTTCTACTTCTGTATTCTAAGGGCCAATGGAAAAAACCCTGCTCTTTGTTCCCTTTGACCTTCACATAATGGAAAACATTGTCCTGGCAACTATATCAATTTTTTCTTGGAAGATTAAAGGAAATAGATGTCAAAAGTACATGGAAGGAAAAGAGAGCATAGAAAGGAAGATATCTGGAATGTACATACATCTGAAGTATCCTGGTGAAGTGGAAAGAACCCTGAAAAAGGACACAAGGGTGCCTGGCCTCTACTCCTGGCTTTGTCTCTAAGTCAGGGTGGGTTCTGGGAAAGTTTATTTTTCTCTTGTGTTCTTAATTCTCCCTGAATTTTTATTGCATAGAAATAACAAGGACTTAATAGAGCTAAGTTATAAATCTAGAAAGATGGGTGATGGTGGGATTCATATATCTTAGGTGGTATCATAGAAGACCATCTATCATGAGGTTGTGAAAAACTCTTAGAGCATAGAGATCTGGATCTGAGTTCTAGCTCCATCACTAACTCATTGTATTGGATACATCTGGACTTCATTTCTTCCTCTAGAAAATGAGAGAGGCTGGAGTAGACCAAAGGTTCTTAACTTTTATCCTCAATGGATTCCTTCTCAGAATAATATTTTTAAATCCATAAAATAAAATTTCTGGATTACCAAGGAAATAATTATATTGAAATAGTTATTAAAATTCTTTAAAAAAATTCAAGGTCCCCAGCTTAAGAACCCCTAGTATAGTAGTAGATGGCTTTTATATACCTTTCTGCTCTTCAGTTTTTTAGTTTTAAGGTCCCTAATACTTTTCAGCTTCTATGGTTCCATGAATCTCAGGTCTGTTCTTGTTATGACACTCCAGGATTCTATTACTTTACACTGGAAATACTCCTAAATCCATTTCTGTTTTTTGAAGCACACATTTGGGGAGCAGTTTAGAGGGGCCTTGGGAGGAGATTTATAAATAAGATGGAATGGAACAGAGAAAAAAAAGTGAGAATGGAGGGATCTGGGGAGAGCAAATATCAAGGGTTTATTACCTGTCCCAGAGAGCGGGGGAAGACTTGGCCAGCCTGCCCTGGAGAATTCGAGGCTGCCACAGACAAGCGGGTACCCAGGAATTGCGCACCCTGTAGTGTGAATAGAGGACAAGCTGAGGCTCAGAAAGTTAAAGTGACCTCCTCAGTCACATAGCTAGTATTGAGCTAGTATTTGCCTTGGTATAAGACTAGTCATGAGTTGGTTAGAACCCTGGCTGTGTTTGGGGGGGTAGGCCAATAAGATTGAGCAGTGTCACCAAGAAGCAGTACAGTGGATTTGGCACATGACATCCTGCTAAGGTTCCTCAGAAATCCCACTTCCACCCCTAACCCAAGCTTAAGTTCATTAGAGGGCACAGCTCTGAGACCCTGCCACACATCCCAGGAGAGTATCTCAAAGCTGCCAAATGCCTAACACAGCCATGGATGGCACCAGAAAACTCGGTAAAAGCTGGGTTTCTGACAAAAATCCTTTCCAGCCCAGTGTCTCTAACTACAGCCTGGTCCTTTGAAAAACAAAGTAATTTCTGCTGAAGATCAAGAGTGAGAGACCAAAACGGACCTAGGCAGAATGGCAGACAGAAAACAATTAGTGATTGGGTGATAAGAACAACTCTAAACTATACACCACATTTCTGGGCTGAAACTGTGGGAGGGGAGAATTGGTGATTTCCTACCCTTTGGATGGAATTAGTTCCCAACATAGGGATTTGACAGAAGAAGACATGGATGAAGAAAGCAATAAATTATGTTCCTTTATATGTACATATATCTATATGTGTCACACACACATATATGGTTTAAAAAGTTTTTTTAATCAACTAAAAAACTTGATTAAGTATCAGTTTTAAATGCCAAACACATAACAAATATAAGCATTTGATGAATGGAATCTTGCTTCTCTAGAAGAGAGGGTGGAGGTGATGAATTGGGGGAAGGGTAACAGGACAATTCAAATAAGTTGATGCATGTGACATGCTTTGCAAACCTTAAAACACATACTATTTGGAGCAAATCTATATTCTCTGAAGACAGTCCCCAGCTATCTTTGGATGAGGATTCTATTTCTGCAGCTCTGTAAAAGTAGGGATCATGATTTCTCACTCTTTGGTTCCCTTATCATTTTTTTTTTTTGGTTCCCTTATCATTTAATGCCCAACACATGACTTGGCATATATGTTCATATTTTAATAGTTATCAGTGATGGTGTACCTTGAGCTGATAAGGAGGGTAGGGTTGGTAGATCATTTGAGTTCTGGAGTTCTGAGCTGCAGTAAATCATTCAGGAGCCTGCCCTAAATCTGACCCAATATGGTAAGCCCCCAGGAATGAAGAGCTACAATAATACCGAAAGAAGAATGAACTAGTACAGGTCGGAGAAATGGGACAGATTAAAGTTTATGTGCCAATCAATATTGGAATTAGGACTTTAAGTAGTTGCTATACTTGTAGCCTGGGCAGGATGGAAGACCCAGCCTTAAAAAAAAGAAACCAAAAATTAAGCTGAAATTCTCTCAAAAGTTTAATGGACCTGTGATTTCATCCATGTAAGAATTCTCTCCATTGACAGACTACAATTTAATCATAGCTCTTCACTCTTCGTAATTCTATTTTTTAGGGATGCAATCAAGGTTGAGTGACTTGCCTAGGATCACACAGTAAGTATCTGAGGCCACATTTGAATTCGGGTCTTTTTGACTCTAGGGCCATTCACTGCACTAACTAGCTGCTTCTGCCTTGTGTGATGCTGATCCACCTTCTCCCACAGGTTTTCTATGAAGGATATACAATAGTGCAGGAAACTTTCTTTTTCTACATATATTTTTACTTTTTTGTGAGCACCAAAATTGTTAGATGTCCTTATTTTATCTTTGCTTTTCCCACATGACTGACCAGTCTTCTTTTCTTATCAAAGATTTACTTGCTGATTTTTCTTTCAAAGCATCTTTATATATTGCATATATATTGCAGCTGACTTGCCACTAACATATCTCTCTCTATTACCCTTGAGGTCACCTACAATTCTGGTTCTTTTTAGATAGTGGCTTTCTGAGATACAAAACTTCATAGCAGCACTGGGAAAACTTTCATATTAAAAAGAAGAATTTCATTGCCAGAAAGCTGCTTAGAAATGTTGAAATCACAGAACAGTTTCCCAAATGCAGTCCAGTTTATTCTCTTCCTCCTCAATTCTGAGCTCAATTTGAATGAACTGATAAAGAATGAACTGAGCAGAACCAAGAGAATATTATACTCAATGACTAAAACAACATACATGAAAAGATCACAGAAAGGAAACCAGACTGAGTAAATGTAAAACAAGTGATGCTCCTGGAGAAATGATAGTGAAAGACAAATACCTTCCCATCCCTGAAAGACAAATGACCTTTGGGAAAGCATAATCTACATATTGTCTGATGTGGTCACTGTATTTGTTATTTTAGTTCATTTGTTTTCCTTTGTTAACAAAGAAAGTTTGATCAGGGATATGTGGAAATAGAGTAGGTTTTCCTCCACAAATAATTAAAGAAATGCCAAAGGCAGAAAATAGAAAAATAGAAAAAATTGGATTTCCCTAATAACAAACTACCTAAGACTTGAAAAGTTCAAACATTTTCCCCAATTTGATTGCCAAGTGCCATTTCTATTTCCTAATATATAATACAATGGGATTAGAGATGTTAGAGTCTCAAGTAAACATTTCAAATCTGTTCCAATTTCCATCCATTTGTTAGATTTCCTGTCCATTTCATGTATGTATGACTTTATATTGGGATAGCATAACTCATTTGGGTTTAATGTCAAATTTTCTGAAAATTTTTACTTCCACTGATTTTTTACTATTTCATGAGGAGATACTATTTATAACCCTCTCCCATTCTTTTTGGAAGGGTAAAAATACATTTGTATTCTAAACTTGTGTTGCCTTTAGCTGCCATCTGCCTATGATTGGCAGGCACAAGTATTTGCTGACACTTTTTGGCCTCCTCATTGTAGTGACTGCCATATATTAGGTAAACTTTTGCAGAAAAATGGTAATTTTACTTTTTAGTGCCTTTACATTAGTTAAACTTTTGCAGAAAAATGGTGATTTTATTTTTTAGTGCCTTTTTCATTTGTCATTTTCTTGGGGTGAGGGGAGAGGGAGACATCTTATTTAAACAGGTCATGCTTCAGTTGATGCAGTTAGACACAATGATTTCTCTTTAACTTAAAAAGATTTAAGTTGATTTTGACATCTGTTTTAGCTAGTTGTTTTTTGACTTCGTATGGCTAGTGGATGATAATAGGATGACCGCATGAGAAAACATTTCCTGTCTGTTAAAATGCAATCTATTTCTTTCTTTCTTTCTTTTTTTATCAAGTCATATGGAGTTTACCATGTCCAATGTTCTTGGACTTTTTCCTGGCAGAAAAGTATGACATAAAAATGTAGAGCTTGTAAGTGGTCCATAAATCTCTTGTTTCTTAAACCTGAGTGATGATATTACCCAACATACTTTTTGGCATCCTCTCCTGTGCCCACCTTCACACTGAACTCAAGCATCAGAGTGTATATATAGCCTTGGAGAATTTTGCCAAATTCTTTCTAGAATTTCTTTCCTTCTTCATCTGTCTATACTAGTTCTTTATGCATAAACTTTAAATATCTTCATATTTGTGTTCTATTACAAGATCACTGTGAAATGAGATGATTATGAAATGATTCTTGCTGTCTTTGGTGTATGGATCACACATCTCAGATTTAAAGTTGGAAGAAAACCTTAGAGGTAATATAATCTAATCTCTTAATTTTTCAGAAGATGCAACTAAGGCCCAGAGAGTTTAAATGACATGTCTCAGTTTGCCTGGACAGAGGTAGAACTCAAGTCCTCTAACTCCAAATTCAGCCCTCTTTGCACTGTACCATGCTGTAAAAAGTCCTTTGCCTTTTTCTACGAGAAATTGTTAGCCATCCTTCCATTTAGCTGCCATTCCCTTTGTCTTTCAGTTTCATTTGTTGCAAAATTGGCAAAATGATGTGATTCTTTCTTTCCAACAATGCACTTATTTGCTGATCATCTGACAAAGTTCTCACATTTACAATCATCAATAAATATGTTCATGTTTATAGAGGGTTTATAGGATCCTTAGCAACTACTGATCCCTCCTCTTATCTCTCTACCAACATCACTATGGAAATGAAAAGGTGGCACAGAAGACTGAGATAACTATAACTACCATAAAAAGTTATAATGTAAGAGTGTAATACTCTAGTTTGAAAAGACATTCCATACTCAGGCTGGAGTTTGGGGATGCAATCTGTTATTTTGAACCAGACTCTGAATAGCAAGGAAAAAATAGTTTCCAGAAAAATAGAATTTACAAAATAGAAATGAACTTTTTGGCATTGCATTTGACAGCCCAAGATCACTTTTATGCCACAATGAAGAACAGAGTAAAATTTTGTGAGAGAAAACAAACATATAATAGTTGAACTAAATTTGATTAGTAGAAAGCCTGCTGGATTTGAAGTTAGAGGAAATGGGCTTAAATGCTGACATCATCACTTACTACCTTTATAACTTTAGGTAAATTATTCAACCCTATGTAGGCCTCAGTTTCCTGATCTTTAAAATGAAGAAGATGGATTAAATAAGATTACCACAAGTCTCTTACAGCTTAAATATATGATTTTATGAATCTGGGAAAACCTATTGATTCCAGTGAAGTTCACCATCTTTTCTTGGGCAATTCTGGTCTGAGTTCTATGACTAGATGACCCTCAGATTACTTAGGAGTTATATTACCCTTCTCCACTTGGACTTTCACAATAAAATAAATGGCAGGTATTGGGATACTGGTCTCTGTTTTTGCTGTGCTAAATTCCTTGCCCAAGGATGAATTCTCCCTTCCAATTCTTCCATTCTTTAAAGTCCTTTTCAAGTCATTTTTTTCTCCATTAAAGTTTTTCTGACTGCCCAGGCTCCAAAGAACTATTTCTTTCCTGAACTTTCTGCTATATGGTTTATTTTCTAGAGCAATCAAATGGGTATCTTTTGTAGCATAGGCAAAAAAAATCTTTCTGGTACTTAGCACAGCAGCTGGCACATGAGGTGCTTAATAAATGCTTGGTGTCTTATATACATTTATCTTTTCTCCCCATGAGGAGAGTTGATATATTACCTCATAGGGGAGTAAAAAGATTAATGTATCCCTTATACAAAGGATCAGAGTCATAATTCTTCAAAAGAAAGAAACTGAAAGCAAGAACTTTTTTACTTATATTAAAAACATTTTTAGGGAGTGGGGGATAGAAGCAGAAGGAGGGGTAAGGGAAGGGATTGGGGTTGCATTGAGGATATAAACTGGCAGAGCACAAATCTATAAGACACCTTTTCTCCAGGTACAAGTGTATCCAGAGTGGTGTTGTGTACTATGCTATTGGATTATATGCTGTGTCCTTCTTGTCAGACTATCCTCTTTACTGGGCAGATTTGGGGAGGGGGGCAGTGAGAGAAAAATAGGTCCCAGAAGAAGGGTACCATAGATTCAGGATCATGATGGAGGAGAAGATGGTCTGACAGCTGAGTGAAGAAGTCAGTCTCTGGAAGGAGCTTCTGGGCTCTTTGGGATAGAAGTGTAAACAATGAGGCAAAGCCACAGCCAACAGCAGTTATGGCCCTGCTAGAAGCCTAGTCTCTATGTACTTCTATTGTTATTTTCTTGTCTCGTCTGTAAAGGGAAGAAACTGAGCCAAATAATGTCTAAAGTTCCTTCCATCTTTGGGAACCTATGATTTTAAGTTTTCTTTAAAGGGACAGTTAGACAATGCCATAATGTATAGTGTGCTGGGCCTAGAATTAGTGAGACCTGAATTTAAATCCAAGCACTTAATAGTTGTGTAACCTTGGGCAAGTCACTTAGCCCTGTTTGCCTCAGTTTCCCTATCTATAAAATGAGTTGGAAAAGGAAATTGTATGAAGTCACAAAGTCGGCCATGACAGAAATAGCTGAACAACACTAGGATTCTCAAATTCTACTGTCTCATTCTTGCATAACCTTGGATCAAATTATTTTCTTTTTTTTTTTTAAAGCCAGTTGACAGCACACTATAGAGGAAACTGAATTTGTAATAAGAGGGCCTGAATTAAAATCCTGATTTTCTTTTCTTAATTTTTTGGATTCTATTTCCTTTTCTAAAAATGTGAAAGAATTGGACCAGATTCAAGCTCTTTCAAGTACAATCAAGTCCTAAATTTAGGTTCCTTTGACCTTAGTTTTTTCATCTGTGATATAAAGAGATTGGACTAAATGATACCTGGATAGCCAAGTGCCACAATGATTAGATGTTTTGGACTTAAGAACTGGATTGAAATCCAATCTTAGACACTTACAGAGCTGTGTAATCTTGGGCAAAGCACTTAACCTCTGTTGTCTCCAATATCTTATCTATAAAATGGGTATCATCACATATACCTCCAAGTGTTGTTGTAAGAATAAGATGGGATATCTACAAAGCACTTTGCAAAACTTAAAGCAACACATAAAAGCTAATTAATATCATCATCATATCTATGATGACATCCAGGTCTATGATTCTGTTCCTAAGGAACTAACCCAGATGATGGCTCACAATAGGAGTTCACAACCCTTTTGTATTGAACAAAAATCAAAGTTTGGCACCAGTAAGAAGACCAGGGAAACTCCTCAGAATGGATTATCCCAGACCATAGGTTGTCAGTATAATATACAAATCAGACATAAATCAGAATTCAATAAAACTTCTGCTAGATATGATTCCCCCAGACCGTATAGAGCTATTGAAAATGTAGCAATCCCTCCTCAGGGACAGCCCTGAAAATGACAGCCCAAATGAGGGCTCCCATTTCAATGTTCTGAGTAACTCTGAACAGCATCCAAACTGGGGACTCTGCCAGCTCTCAAATCACTACCTGAAATGGACCCATTTGACTTTTAGTTCTTCTCTTTTCCTTTCCCCAACCTCCACTCCTATCATAAGCACTATAAACTGCTAAAATAATAAAAAAAGGCACTAGCAGTTGCCAAATTCAGATTTTAGGTTATGGAATTTTAAATTTCATTATAGAGATAGATTGTAGAATTTAGATATCCAGTCTAAACTTAACTGAATGGGAATCTTTTCTACTGAATCCCTTCAGTGGTCATGTAGATTTTATCTCAGCACTTCCAGGGATGGGAAATCATCTCCAGAGGCAAATCATTTAGCTTTGGGATAACTCTTAATTGTTAGGAAGGTTTTTGTTGTAATAAACCTAACTTATTAAGTTTATTTATAAATTAATAAACTTGTTTCTCTTTTTGGTTCATTACTTTTCTATTTCTTTCTAGTTCCCTGTTCTAATCCACTCCTTTATCATGTCAAAAGGCTTTATAAATATGACATATATGAATTCTCAATGGGTGAGGAAAGGAAAGGGGAGAATTTGAAAATGAAAATGTTAAAATTGAATTAAAATGTGCTATTATGTATCATTATAATAGCCTTCAAATTAATTCTTCCCCCCTCCATTCATGCTATTATATATGTTACTCAAATTGTCTTTTTAATGCTTTAACAAAGTCACTTCTTTGCTCAGAAATCCTGCAGAGAATAAAATTAAATTTCTTAGCCTGACATGGAATGCCATACAGATCATGGAGAGCCTTCCCCATCCCAAGATCCTCTCTTCCCATAATTCTTTCACATAAACTGTATAAGAACCAAATTGGACTACAAACATTCCCTAAGGTCTCACTTTTGGGTCATTCTTCCTCCTTTTGTTTTATTGGTATAAGTGGAATCCTTTCTTTTCTTTTATTTGTTGTACAATCACGTGTGATCCTAATTCTAGTTTATTAGTATTTTATCTAGTATTTTTTCTTTGTCTTGGAAGCTCTGGAGTTTGGTGAATCATGTTTTGAAGTGTGTTAAATTTAGGGTTTCTTTCAAGGAGTGACCTGTGGAGTCTCTTTTAACTATGTTCCCTAGAAATTGTGCTTTTTGATTTCTTGAAATTTAGGTTTATTTTTTGTTTTGTTTTGTTCTTGTTTTGTTTCATTATGGTTTTTCAGCAAGGTCAGTGGCTATTATTTTGTTTTATTGTAGAATAAAGACCACTGTCAGGTGGGCAAGGTGGACTGCTCAAAATCTTATAGAGAAATGATCATTTGAGGGCTAGTCCCATTAGGAAACCTGTTTGGGGCATTTTCATCCATCAATAAAAAAGAAAAGGGAAAAACAAAGAATTTGTGTGTGGGGAGGAGAGTGTTGTTCTGTTAACAGCAAAGTAGCTTTTCTAGTTCAGAATTTTCTGAGTTTTCAGAATTGTCACATCTTGGGAGAGCTCAAGAGAAAAGACAAACAATTTTTGAAGTACCCAAGGGCCACCTAATGGTCATTTAAGTGGCTTCTACAATAGGTAGTACTTTTCTGAGCCCAGAAAAGTAAAACAATTTATGGTCACTACAGAAAAATCAGAAAAATTCCAGCAACAGAGACAATGGGGAAAACCTGGTTTCAAGCTTAATAGAGAAGACTTTTCAAAACTGGAAGTACTTAAACTGTTTTCTGTTTTTTTTTATTATGAACTTAAATATCAAACAGTCATTTCAACATACAGAAAAATAAAATTATATTCTAATTTATGAACCTTTATTAATTAAAAAATTAATTTTATTAGTAAAAAAAATTGAATTTGATTGTTAACAAAATTTTCCTGCTTGTCTATTTTCTCTTCTGAAGTTGCTCCTGCTTTTTTAGATTTTTAAAAAAATGTTTCACTTATGTGCTTTTATTTCTTTTCTTTTTTAAAATTACTATCACTATCCAATTCTTCCATGTTCCCCACTTCTTTCTCAATATCTACCTTGCAACAAGTAGGTATAGTTGGGCAAAATAAACCCATATTTTGATCATGTATGTCTCATTTTATAGCTCTAGTGGGCTTTCTGCCAAGAGGTGAAAAAATGCTTCATTGTTAGTCTTCTGAAGTTACAATTGTTTATGTAAACAAAAGTTTACAATTGCATAAATCCTTAAGTCTTTCAAAGTTATTTTCCCTTCACATTATTGTAGTTATTGTATAGATTATTCTCAAGGCTCTGTTCAATTCATGTAGCATCAGTTCATATATGTCTTTCTGTGTCTCTCTGAATCCATCATATTTGCCATTTCCAATAGTGCAACAACATTCCATTACGTTCACACATTATAAATTATCCAGCCACCCTCTAATTACCGGGTGTCCACTTCTTTCCAGTTCTTTACTAAGACAAAGAATACTACTATAAATATTTTATACATATGAGTCCTTTTCCTCTGGGTTATTAAATCATCTCTCCTTGTCCTGTTTTTCAGGTCAGTTGTCTGTTACTTGGAAGGACAAACAGCTTAGAACTGAAACTGAGCTCTAATGTCATTATTATCTGATTGAATTCTTCCTCCATTTCTTTCAGTAGATCTTTCAACTGCTCTTCAAGTCCTTGTGGCCAAGCCACTTTCTCTCTATCAGAGTTATGTTTGTAATTTATATAGAATTATTTTCTTCTGAAATTTTGTCTTGGGATTCTCTTAACCCATATTCTTTCTTTAGTGTAGTACAGAACTTTTCTTTTGTAAGGTCATTTCTTCAAGTTCTCTTCTAGGAATGGCTTGCAAAGGTTACTTGATATTTCTTGTAAACTTCTTTTATCCATGTAATTTTGGGGTCTATCATTATGAGATCTAGATGGGAGCAGGGTGTGTAAAAAGGCACATGGAACTATCAGTATTAGACCTAGAATGAGGCAGCCAGCAAGTCTGGATGAAAATGGTTTCTTGGTCACGTGCTCTTTCGTTAATGGGAACAACATGGTTGAGATGGTGATCCTAAGGGAGAAGGCTAAACTTGGATAATTTATCTCTGTGCTCTAGCTGTCCTTTAGGTTTGATGATATGGTAGACCTGAGAACATGGTAGGCTCTTTCTTCTGCCAAAAATGGTGACCTCATCTTCTTTAGCATTCTTGGGTAGGGTTGTCTTGTTTATATTCTGCTTCCTCCCACAGTTTTAGAGAAGGTTTTCTGCTCTTCTTGAAGCTTCTTGAGTTGGTGGGGCAGCTGGGCCCTGGGGTGCGCTCTGGTAAGGAGACCACAAAGCTGAGATCCTTATCTCTGAGGTGTGCTTCTTCCCAAGGTCTCTGATCAGACTATATAGAGGAGGACAAGCCTCCTCTTGACTCAAATCCAGAATTGAGCCTCCTCTTGACTCAATTCTGGATTTTATAGCTGGCCAATTCTTTTGGTGCCTATTTTTTTTTTTAGTGTGAATTATCTTAGTCTGAATCATCTATTCTTTTGAAAATATTTAAATCTGTTTCCCCGGATCCATGCCTGCCAAAATTCTCTGAACTTAGAAAAGTCAGGACCTCTGGTAAAGTAATCCTCTGAGGTCTCTAATTGGCATAAAGGTGACCCTAGGCTCACTAAAGCTATCAGATTCTACCAAGTTGGAAAGATTTTTTTTTTTAATACAAGCCTAGTAATGGATTATGTGTCTGTCATCTGAGAACTAGACTTCTAACTATGAAGGAGTTCATTATTGGAGGAATGGGCACCAGGGAATGACCAGCTTTGGCCACTGTAACTCATCTAGGCAGCTACTGGTGTGGAATCTATGTTGGTGGAGATAGGAGCCCATAACAAAGAAAGGCTGGGTTTCAGAACTGAAGTGAGGAAAAGAATGAAATGCAAAAAGAAATCACTTCACCTCACACTGTATCATTTCTCTGGGCTGTCTTGTCATATATTGTTAGAAAGTTTGGCATAATTAGTATTCCCAAAGAATTCTGAGAAACAGTTCAGGCTTAGAACAAAGCCTGAATGAAAACATAAAATAAGGATCACTGGTAGGCATTCTGGTCAGCTGAATATTGACCAGCAGAGAGAGCAGAGACCACATTTATCTCTTGGTCTGTGAGCCTGTGTCTTGAACATGAATTCAGCTAACATGGACAAATTCCTGGGAGAGAAGACAAAAGAGGAGAAGAAGGGTTGGGGAAGAAGATGCTAATTTGAATATTCCACCACAAAATTCCTTCAAGGTGAAGCTGATATAATATAATGTTTCTGTGAGGCTTCCTTGGATTACTCTAGCCCACTTTGTTTTCTCATCCTTCTGAATTCTGATAGTCTTTGAGTCAGAATAAGATATTTTAGTACTTAAATATTCTCTGAGCCATTTGGAGCTATGACCAAAGAACTATAAAACTGCAAACCCTTTGATCCACTACTACGTTTATATCCCAAAGAGATTATAAAAAATGGAGGACTCACACATACAAAAATATTTATAGCAGTTTTTTTCCATGGTGGCAAGGAATTGGAAAACAAGGGGATGCCTATCAATTGAGGAATGACTGAACAAGTTGTGGTATATGACTGTAATGGAATTTTATTTTGCTGTAGGAAATGATAAGCAGGTATATTTTGAAAAAACCTGGAAAGACTCATGTGAACTGATTCAAAATGACGTGAACAGAACCAAGAGAATACTGTACATAGTAACAACAATGCTGTGTGATCAACTATAATAAACTCAGCTCTTCTCAGGCATACAATGATCCAAGACAGTTCCAAAAGATTCATGATGAAAAATGCTATCCACAGTCAGAGAAAGAACCGTGGAATCTGAATGCAGATCAAAGCATATAATTTTTACTTTTTTGTTTTTTTCTTCTCATGGCTTTTCCCTTTTGCTCTGATTCTTTTTTTTCACATCATGACTAATGTGAAAATTTGTTTAACATGATTTTATATGTTTAACATATATTAGATTGCTTGCTGTATTGGGGAAGAAAGAGGGAAGGAGAAAAATTTGGAATTCAAATCTTACAAAAATAATTGTTGAAAACTATCGTTACATATAATTGGAAAAAATGTTATTAAGTGAGAAAAATTCTCTGGGGTGTGTGTGTGTGTGTGTGTGTGTGTGTGTGTATTTGCGTGTCTATGATAAAATGTGAACTTTTTTCCTGAGAAAAATGTGAATATCTCCTGGGTGAATATCTTCTACAAAGTTCAATATGCTAGCACAAACCTGGCCACAAAAGCACTCTTTAAATCTGAAAGAGCTATATAAATATAGTTGTTATAGTTGCTCGTGCTCAATACAGACTTATTGATTAGTCCTGGTAATATTTGTCCCAGGAGGAACAAAGAACAGAATCTCCTGCCCAGAGCAGGGGATGACCTAAATAACCCCTCCATCACTAAACTTGCTCCCCACACTGTTCTGTGTTTTTCTTCCAAAAGATGAATGTCTGCTTAAAGTATAGTAAATTCTGCAATTTGATTACTCCACCTGTTATAATCTGACTGGCAAAAGTGTCAAAATCGAGCTTGTGGAGCAGAAAACCACTTTGGAAATCTACCAGCATCACGCTCCTGCTTGTCTCCTCCTCTCCTCTATTGGTTCTTATCTCTCCCTTGCAGGAGAGCTCATCTGGCCCCTTTCATCAAATTCATCCCATTATATCCCCTTGAAGTTTTTCTTCAGGGTCTCAAACTCCCTTGACTTCTCATCTTCTCTTCCTTCTGTGTTCTTTTCATTACTTCCCCCCATATCTTCCCATCCCCATAATGACTCTTGTGTTCTCCCACCCATGTTTTCACTGGCTGTCCCACATCCTTGAAACTCTCTTCTTCCTCATCTCTGCCTCCTAGATTCCTTTTAGATTCCTCCTGGCTTCCTTTAAGTTTCCATTAAAGACCCACTTCTGCAAGAAACCTTTTCACAGTCCTCCTTAATGCCTTTATTTTGAGACCATCCCCAATTTATATACATAGTTCACACACACACATATTCACATAGATGCTTGTGTTGTCTGCTCCATTAGACTGAGGAGGCTGAGATCAGAGACTGTTTTTTTCTTTCTTTCTTCATATTCTTACCACTTAGCACACTGCCTAGCAGGCACTTAATAACTGTTGATTGATTTTAAGTTTCTCTTTCCCTCCTCCCTCTCCCTCTCCCTCTCCCTCTCCCTCTCCCTCTCCTTCTCTGCCTTCCTCCCTCCTTCTCTCTCTCTCTCTCTCTCTCTCTCTCTCTCTCTCTCTCTCTTTCTCTATCTCTCTCTCTCTGTCTCTCTCTGTGTCTCTGTCTCTCTCTGTGTCTCTGTCTCTCTCTCTGTGTGTCTCTGTCTCTCTCTCTCTGTCTCTGTCTCTCTCTCTCTGTCTCTCTGTGTGTCTCTGTCTCTCTCTCTCTCTCCCTTCTCTCTCTCTCTCTCTCTCTCTGTCTCTCTCCCTCCCTCTCTCCCTCCTTCTGTCCCTCCCTCTTTCCCTCTCTCCCTCTCTCTTCTCAGATCTATAAGAGAATAATGTAATATATATGCATATATAGTCTATAGTATATTGTATTTACGCATATATACTCTAGAATATCTGTCTATATACTGTATATAGCGAATATTTACTATGTGTAATACATACCTACTATATTGATCTATCTATATATACTATAGACTACTATATATACATATGTATATTATATACGTAGTATAATAGATGTATATGCATATATGTTGCATATGCATAAATAATAATATATAGTATATATTATATTATATATGCAACACACATATACACATACACATATATTACATTGTCCTTGAGGACATAGACATATTAACTGTCCTTGAGGATAGACATATATAATCACCATATAAGTAAAATATTCTAAGGGCTATAAGAGAGATACAAACACAATGCTATGAGGAATTACAGAGAAAGAACATCACTTCTGGCTAAGACTACTTCTAGTGGTGAGTAGGGGAGATCAGGGAAGACTTTAGGAAGGCAATTCTAGAAGATAGATAGGATTTCAATAGCCACAAAGGAAAGTGTATAGTTGAAACAGACAGTTGAGGAAGAATAAAGTAAAATAAAATTGGGTACAAGGAAAAGGTCAGGAGATTTGGAGGTCATATCAGGAAGTGGCTGTGCTATTTAAAAAAAAAATCCAAAAGGCATCAATAAAACTTTTTAAAGGCATAAAAAAACCTCACTAAGCTGGATCAATGAAAAATAAAAGAAGCGGCTGCCAAAGCTGGCTCTGAACAAATCACTTAATGTCTCTGTGCTCCAGGCTAGCCTCCAACTGATGAGTTGATTTTTGCATTGATGGAGGGATTTCCAAACTAGGAATTCTCTACACCTAGGAAATCATAGGTCTAGACTGGCAAGTAACAAATAATCATAACTTTTGAGAATACTGAAGAAAGAAAAGTAGATAGGATTCAGGTCATGAAGGGTCTTGAATACAAAAGTTGAGAGGCTCATATTTTATCTTGTTGACCACAGCTGTGAACCATTGAGGATTCATCAGGCAGAAAAATGAAAGGCTCTGATCTTTTCTTTCCCCTGAGAATGCTGAGGAGATTAGCAATATGGGGCTGATTACTCCCCATTTTATAGCTGAAGAAACTGAGGAGATAAGGGGCAAAATGATCAGCCTAATGCTATTTAGCCAACTAATGGCAGAGACTAGATACATCACCCAGAGCTTCTACATCTGATGAATTCCCACATCACTACAGTAAATCTAGACCAAATAAAAGCTGCTTCAAAAGCTTGATTCACCCGAACCCAGATGGGTCACCTCTCCCTTAGTTCCCTGACATTTTCAGCAGGTCTGAATCTGGGTTTGCTTTCTGAATATTTGTTTTTTTTTGCCTTGAGAACAGCTAAAGTTGGAGCTAATCCTGTTCACTTGATTGTGGAGTTTGAGAGTACCAGGGATTAGCTCTGAGTGGCTAAAAGGTTTCTGATTTTCATAAAATGAATGTTATTTAAAAAAAAAACCCAAAACAACCACCTAGTCCAGTGCAGCAGAAATAGGATTATAAAATATTGAAACTGGAAGGGACCTTAGGGATCATTCAATTCAATTCAGCAAGCATTAAAAAATGCTTCATCCCCATCATGTACAAGGCACTGGGACAGGGTTCAAAAAGCTCAAGGAACTTCTATGAGAAAGGGAAGAGATAGTCATCTTGTATACCCACTCCCCATTTTCTGAATGATACCCAGAGTTTAAATGAACTATCCAAAGTCAAGCAGCATTGAATGAGCCACAGCCAGAACTTTGAAAATTTTTATTCTTTCATAAAAGACCTACTCTGTGCAAGAGATCTGAAGATGAACTAGAACACTCCCTCTCCAAGGCATAAGAGTTGTATGGCCAGACTCCAACATTGATTATGTTTCTCTCCTCGAATTCAGCTCTTGAAATGCCTCCTGTTCCTGAGAGTTTGCCAAATTGATGAAAGGAAAGCTGTTTACTACCACAACAACATATGGAACTTTCATGCCTACCACTTCCTCCACTGTCAATGAATCATCCATAAAAGTATGCACTGACCCTTGGCAGGGATATATTAATTACCTAATTTGTTTTCAATCTGAAGCCAATTCTAGAGATCCAAAATGGCTTTACTTTACCCTGATCCTTGCTTCTCCAAATTCCAAATATCTTTCAAAGTCTAATTCAGATCTTGTCTCCTCAAAACATCCCAGCCCATGGGGATGTGATATCTACTGAATTTGAATTCTAATACATATAACATGATTTGGAATCAGGAAGACCTGATTTGAAATTCAGCCTCAGACACTAGCAGTATGACTCTGGGCATGACACTTCTGCTGCCTCAGTTTCCCCATCTGTAAAATGGAAATATTTATAGAAATGAGATAACAATGATAAAAGGGTATATAATGTTGGGTAGTTTTGCTTCCCTAATAAGACAGACATTGTGCTACAGTGGAAGGAGGTAAAGAGTCTTCATAGCAAGCTTTGCATTACTGTCATTGGACCAGTGCTTGAAGCCTTCTCTGAACTCTTAAAGTCTTTGAGAACCCATAGTTATCTCCATGTCACAGGGAAAGGAAAATACACTTTGAATGCACCAGTACATATTAGCTGATATGAACGAACTTGACTGAGGCCTATTTGCCATGAAAAACCACAAGCTAGTCTCTTGATCAAACATATGAAAGTCAATAGATTTTGTAAATTAGACATAAAGCATTAAGTGTCAGTTCTTTTTGACAGATGAGGAAATTGCAGTCAGTTTATATAATCTAATAAGAGGAAATATAATCAAAATAAAAGTCTGACACTTGGACTTAAAGAAAATAACTTCATAGTGCAAAATGGGGAATTTATGGCCAAAATAATAGTTTGAAAATATTTTGGGGCTTTAAGCAGACTTGAAGTTCAATATGAATCAACAGTGTGGTTTAAAAAAAAGCTAAAGCAATACTAAATTGCATTAAGATAGAGAATGCAGGAATAACCCCACTTCACTCTACTCTGGTCAAATCACATCCAGAATATTATGTCCATTTATGGGATCAATGGTTGATGAACCAGACAATGGCTAAAGAAGGACAACCAGATTAGTGAAAGGCTTCAAGTTCCTGTCATACAAGGACTGGTGGAGAAAACTGTGGATGTTAAGTTTAGATCACAGAAGATTTAGGGGAGATATACTGTCTTCAAGTATTTGAAGTGCTGTTTTTTTTTTCTCTTTGGTCCCAGAGAGCAGAACAAAGAACAATGGGTAGAAACTGCAAATAGACCTAGTTCTGTTCCATCGTTTATTCCATAGTTCCTTGTTCTTAGTTTGTTCCTTATTTTCTTCTTATGGAAGCAAAAAATTCTTAATAATTAGAGCTAACCAAGTGTGATATAAGCTGCCCTCAGAGATAGTGAGTCCCCTGTCTTTGGAGGTTTTAAAGAAAAGACTAAATGATCATTTGTCAAGGGTGAATATAGAGGGGATTCTTGTTAAGACAGAACTTGGGAGGCCTCAGGATCTTTTCCAGTTCTGAGATCCTGTCATTCTAAAGTAGAATAGTGGGAAAATAACTCAATTTGGACCCAGAGCCAAGAAGAGTGTTGATTATCATCTGTATGACTCTGACTCCATCCATAAAACAAGTGGTTGGATGATTTATGAGGTTCCTTCCAGATCTAGATTCTAGAATCTTTGAATCCTGAGCCACTGTCTTTTCACTTACAAATTAAAAATATATCAATCATGGCTAACTTGAAGAAGTTTGTTTTGTTTGACTATCCATATTTGTCACAAAGACTTTGTTGCTGATGTTGTTTTTAACCTGGGAAATTGTGAAAGAAAGTGGGAGGAAGAAAAAGTGGATTTTGGTTAACTGGAAAAATAATAGTTAAAAATATGTATGTATATGTGTATATATATATATATATATACACACACATGAACACATATGCACATGCACATCAGATCCATTCATTTACATTCTAAAACCCCAATTCGAATATATACATATTTGTACTTGGCACCTTTGTAGATTATTGAGCTCCAACCTGAAAAAAAAATCAAATTTCCCATTTTATTTCTTGCCATCTGCCTTAATGCACATATTGAGAATAAGGGAGAGAAAAACAATTACCTTCAGTCCCTGGACATTGGCCTGTTCTGTGTACACAAATAAACCTAGCTATCAAACCTTGAACATTTCCAGCTCAGATGACCTTTGTCAACAACATCTGAATGGACCAGCATCTGAATGGGAAAATTTTATGATTTAAAATACTTTATGTCCATCCTTTCCTGTTCTCTAACAAAATTGTATAAAGCCAGCTTCCACTGCATTATGCACAGTGTAATGAACTGAACTTGGAGGTAGAAGATGAGTTCAAATCCTACTTCACCTTAGGCAAATAATTTAGCTCTTAGAAGCCTCAAGTTTTTCATCTGTTATATGGATATTTTAGAACTGAAAAAAAAAATTGGGAGAACATCTAGTCCCATCCCTTTATTTTATAGTTGAGGAATCGAGACTTGAGATGATTTTTGTTCCCACCATCCCACTCTTCCCTGTCTATCTTCGTCCAGATTTTTTTTCCCTTTCTCTGAGTCCCTATGGTATTTGCCTTCATTGAACCTCAGTAATGGTGAATTATAATGCTCATAATATAAACATCTCCTCTCTCACAGGGTTGTTGTGAGAATCAAATATAATTAGTATGATTACAGCAATCTGCATAAGGCGTTAGTTGTCAGTTGTGAGGTTAGAGACCTTGTACAAGGTATTTTTTCTCTCTGGGTTTGTTTACTCCTCTGTAACATGAGGGTATTTGATTAGATTATTGCATTAGTCCCTTCTATCTTTAAAATGCAATTGTTATAAGATTCTAAGGTTTCTTCCAAATCTGAAATGCTAGAAATCTGGGAAACCTACCATTTCAATGCTGTAAATCAGCTGAGAAATCCCTAGTTCAATCCATATCCCAGGAGAAATCTCCTGCATGTAGCAGAACCTAACATACAAAATGACTGCAATAATGTAATTTGAAATACCTACCCCACATATAAAAATAAGTAACTGTTGGAAAGTTGCATAGAACAAATTCTGGCTCCAAAGAAAATCCCTCTGTCTTTAACATATAATTTGTTACATGGGAGAGAGAAAAATACCAAGGGAAAGTTGTGGTGGCATGAAAAAAAAGACAAAAATTTCAGAAAGAAAAAAAAAAGAAAGGAATCCCTTTACATATTATGTATGACAGGGAGTCTTCTGCTCTCTGCTTAAATACATCCATGATGGGGAATTCTTTACTTCCTGAACAGCTCATTCCACTTTTGTTTGAATCAGCAGGAAGTTTTTTATTTTAAAAATTTCCTTTACCTGTTTATTGCTTCTTAGCTTGGATAAGTTTTGTTTTGTTTTGTTTTGTTTTTTCTTTTTGGCAAGGCCATTCGGGTTAAATGACTTGCCCAGGATCACATAGCCAGCAAAGGTCAAGCTCCTGAAACCAGAATTGAAATCAGGTCTTCTTAATCCTAGAGCCAATTCTCTAACCTCTGTACCACCCAGCAATCTCAGGAAGGTTTTTTGTTTTTGTTGTTTAATATATAATATATATATATATATATATATATATAATTCAAACAACAATAACAACAACAAACTGAAACACTAAAACTTCCATTCATTGATTCCAGTTCTTTCCTTTGAGCCAAAGAACAAGTCTAATCCCTTATTTATTAACCATTTTTCTAGGAGTTTTATTCCCCTGTCAAACCACAATCCCCCAAAGAGGCAGGGACTATATGCTATTTTTCTTTTTATTCCCCATAGGATTCAGAGCAAGGCCTTAAACATAATAATTAACTAATATCTAGCATGTGTCTCATTTCCCCAGCCTCAGGAGTATCTGAAGGGCAGGGTTGCCTTTCCTAATACCTCTTCACAGCATTTATCACATTCTATGAAAAATAAAAAAGTTATCTAGCTCATCCCTTCCTTTAAATGGCCACGAGTGAAAGTCTATTAGAATGAACAGGTGTGGCACATTCTCCAATTAAACACTTCTGTTTTTTCACTTATGCTGTCTGGAAATGAGCTGTTGTTTATTTAACTAATTGGACCAAACCACTCCAGCTTCCAATTGTAAACAGAGGTGGGCAATTGGAATTAATTTAAACAATGTGAGAGGGGCCTTTTTGGCTTAGCCAAGGATCATAAAGTTAATGTGAAATAACAGGATGATTAAGGCATCCAACCCCTTCATGAAAGGTAATTATACTCCCTCATTGCTGGCGCCTGGGAGAATTCACTCAGGTGTACAGGCAATTGTCTGCAGGGGAAGAGGGACACATCTGGAGAGAAAGCAGAATCATTTTCTCCAGTAAATCTGTCCAAATATTTCTGTTTCTATCACCTAACAATGGTCTTTTGGAATTAACCTCATTTTTTTCCCTCATTAAAATGAAATAGGTAGTCCAACCACATCCCGCTCAAGTTTTATGCTAATATCTTATAATGTATCTCAAAGACTGTATCAGAAGAGTGTCAGGTCTCATAGGGCTGGTCAAATTGGAAAAGTTTTCCTCACTGGTCCACATGATTCTTTGTAAAAAACACAGAATGTTAGCTTGAATTTATAGAACTTCAGAACTACTAATGTGGATGGAATCCACATGAGGCAGTGAATCCAAGAAATGTATTCTCCTTCTCCTTCTCCCTCTTCACAATTCGCTGTATTTATATCACATTCATTACCTCCCAATGTACATATTGTTCTTCCATTGCTCCCAAGCAAAATGTAAGATCCATGAAGGCAAGGGCTAGATTTTTTTTTTTTGGTCCTATTTTTGTACCTCAGAAATTTGCAAACACTACAAATCAGGGCTTAATTTATTTTGTTGCTTCTAGAGATAAGAAAGTGATGTTGAATAAATAATTATATAAATTGTACTTTAAAAATGTCATGCATATATCTTCTTTCCCCTTCGCCTCTAAAAGCTGGTTGTTAAACATTTACCAGCATGCCTCTGTTCCTATTCATCTATTTCAATTCCCAAACAAACTCTATTTCTTAATAATAACAATAACAACTAAATATCATCTCAGCCCACAATAGGATCATTAGTTTTCTTATGCATAAAATGAAGAATCTAGATTAGGTGATCTCTTAGGTCTCTTTCAGTTCTAACATTTAGTCCCTTCCAGAAATGACAAACTATTGTCTTTGATTTTAAGGTCCCCACCAGCTCTATCATCCTTTAATTCTATCATTCTAGAGCCCCTCCTACGTTTGAATTCTTCCTCCCCTGAATTTCCTACATTAACACATTCTGTACCCTACTTTTGACACTTCAATACAAACTGCCTTATGACACATCTCTTAAGTAATTGCTATTCAACTCCTGTATCATTAATTAACTTTTCATGTGTTTATATCTTGTTTCCCAACATGTGACTTGTTCCCTTATGAGAAAGGGGACTGTGTGGGATTCCTATCTATCTCCAGTTGACACCCAGCTCACGATCTTCACACCAAAGGTACTTAGTACAAATATACTGACTGATAAGTCATTCTTTGTGTATCTCCGGTCTCTGACCTTTGTGAAATCAAATGAAGTTGCCTGTATCTTCAAAATAATAAGACACTGAGGATATTTTGAGTGCCTATTGTGAGATATTTGACAAATTTGTTTTCTTGTAATTTCCTATAATTTCATGAGAAATTACAGATCTTTGAAATGTTGAAATATTGTTTTCCTCACTGGAGTAAACAGGAATCTTGATTTGATGAGTAGTACAATGATGACTGGAACAAATAAAAGGGAGAGGCAACCCCCACTTATGGGTAACCAGAGAGGAAAGAATATTACATGTCTCAGTCATTGTTTGGCATTTCTACTAACATAAAACCAAAGAACATTAGAGCAGACAGATTTTATTATTAATCCAGACCAACTCCCTCATTTTATAGAAGAGGAAACTGAGGTCTAAAGAAGGAATCATAATGGTAATTTGACTGGTCTGTGAGCAGAGATAAGCAGTGACTCACTGAACCCTCAAGAAATCACATTCATTCTTTATTATTATTATTATTTTTTTTACTATCAACTGTCACTCACCACTCCTCTCCCATAACACAAGCTGGCATCCAAATCCAAATTTTGAGATATATTGAGATACATGTTACTTCTACTTTTCAAGAAATACTAGCATAGGGTCAAGGATCTTTATCACCAAAACCAGAAATTAGATAGTCATGTAGCTGCATCCTTCTCACTTCTCTCTTCCTTCCATCCATGGACTTAACATTTTCAACTATTTATGAGAGTTATCACAGAACAGGGGTTCTTAACCTGGGGTCCACAATACGTGTCCCACAAGAGATCCTTGGATATATTTCAAGGGGTGAGTCCATCAATTTAGAACTTTTGATATTTTCAATGAGATTACCTACATATTTTATTTTATGCATTATAAAACATAGTTTTGAGAAGAAATCTATAGGTTTCATCAGACTGCCAAAGGGGTTTATGCTACTAAAAAACATAGTTTTGAGAAGAAATCTATAGGTTTCATCAGACTGCCAAAGGGGTTTATGCTACAAAAAAATGCTTAAGGAATCTCTATTAAGTAGGTAAACCTGCTTCAGATAGGGATTAGAGTAGATGATATAACTTCTTTCAACTCTGGGATTCTACAATTTAAAAATTTTTTGAATATAATTCCTAAAAGGCTTCTATCCCCTGGAAGAGTGCCATCTCTCCTTAAAAAAATTAAACTTTTAGGCAGCTGAGCCCATAGATAATCCTGGGTCCAAGAGCTACAATGAAAACAAATAAAAAACCCAATTGTAGCAACAGGCAACAAATAGGATCATTGCTCTAGAAGTAGTGGGAGCCTCAGAGGCCATTAATGAGGGGAAAACAGCTACTTTTCAAGGTAGCTAATTCCTCTTCTGAATAGCTCTACTCATTAGGAACCTTTTCCTAATTCTCAAGACTAAATCTGACCGGCAACTTCAAACCATTATCCTGATCTCTGTCCTCTGGGCCAGAGTGAACACATGGAATCCATCTCTCTTCCATTTGATTTGAAAACCTGCTATAAGGTGTCCATTAAAGTTTCTTCCTTGGCTAAACTATTCAAGCCCCTTCAAACTGTTCCTTGTAAGATATGACTTCTAGATAAGCCATTCTCCTCTTTACCACTCTATTGGACACTAGCAATTTTTTCAATGACTTCGATGAAAGCAGAGAAGGCTTATTATCTAACCTGAAGATGATGCAGAGCAGAGAGAAAAAGCTAATAGAAATAGCTGACAGGGCTATGGATAGATCTCTGAGGTATTGAATCTTTTTCTTTAAGGTTTAAGTCTTTGAAGATTAGTCTTTGAATCCCATTATTCAACTAGCTCAAAATACATTCAACTATAATATTATCCAGGCCACATGTCTTCAACTTTTCCACCTAGATAGCCTGAGAAATTTTGTTCAATGCTATGCTGAAATCCAAGTATAGTCAGTCCACTGTATTCCCCTGATTTAGTAATCTAGCAAACCCATCAAAAAGGGAAATAAGGCTAGCTTGACATAATTTATTCTTCTTCAAGTAATGTTAGTGCTTTTTGTAAACTTTGATATGTAACAAAATTTAACGGAGGTGGTTTCTGAAAATCTAGAAAAGGAAGCAGTGATCGATCACTCCTGCTTCAGTGTAAGCTATACTTCTCCAACCAAACCCTTCTTACTTTTCTTAAAACTGGGACAATATTTGCCCTCTTACCAGTCCTACAGGATCTCTCCTTTTCTTCTTGACTTCAAAGCCATGCTCTGCCAATGACTCAGTAACCACTTACATTAGTTACCACTGTATCCTAAACTTCATTTGGTCATGCTAAGTGAGGAACTCACTGAGAGCTCAAGGCACTTTTCTGTTATCTCCCCATGTACCCTGTTTTCTCCAATTTCCCTAAAACCACTTAGTTTATCTCCTCATTCTCTTCTAAACTTTCTATGATCTGACTTCAGGAATCATCATTGTTCAACTGAAATGGTTTTCCCAAAAGTTACTGACGTCCCTTAATTAAATGTTACACCTAATGGTCTCTTCTCAGTCCTCACATTAAAAAAATCTTATTTAATGTTTTATTTTTTCTCATGTAACATCACATGTAAAAACAATATTAACATTCCTTCTTTTCAAATTTTGAGTTCCAAATTTTCTCTTCTCCTTTCTCTTCCCCTACTGAAAAGGTAAGCAATATGAACAGTCATGCAAAACCTCTCACATAAGTCATTCTGTAAAAGAAAATTCAGATAAAAAATCCTCAAAAAAAATAAAGAAACAGTATTATTGGGGGCAGCTAGGAAGTGCAGTGGATAAAGCATCAGCCCTAAAGTCAGGAGTGGGAAAGATCAATTCTCCAAGAGCCTCCACAGCTGTGGATCATAACATCTGAAGGAGTTGCAGGGCAGCCTTTGCTGACACAGGTGTTGCTGTCTCTCAGTCTCCTTGTGAGAACAAGAGGAGATCCATTCTGGGTTGGATCTCCAGCAGCCATTATCAGGTGGCTCCCGTGTATTCCAACAGCTCTCCCATGTATTGCAACAAGGAGGAATTGAGTTCAAATCTGCCTTCAGACACTTAACACTTAATACTTCCTACCTGTGTGTCCTTGGGCAAGTCATGTAACCCCAATTGCCTCAGCAAAAAAAAAAAAAAAGTATTATTGATTGGGATTCAGAACCTAAAAGTTCTCTGCCTGGAGAAAGTCAGCAGCACTCATCCTAAGTCATTACAGAATTGTCCTAGATCCTTGCACCTCTAAGAATAGTGAAATCATTCATGGTAAATCTCATATAATATTTCTGTTACTATGTACAATGTTCTCCTGGTTCTGCTCATTCCACTTTGTATCAGTTCATGTAAGTCTTTGCATGTTTTTCTGAGAGCATCTTGCTTATCATTTTTTAAAGCACAACAGTATTACATCACAATAATATACATCAACTTGTTCATTCATGCCCCAATTTATGACCCTCTCAATTTCCAATTCTTTGCCACTAAAAGAGTGGTTATTAGTACTTTGTACATGTAGGTCCTTTTCCTTTTAAAAAATATCTTTTTGGGAGACAGACCTAGCAGTAGTATTGGTTGGTCAAAGGGTATGTACGGCTTTATAACCCTTTGGGCATAAACCCAAATTGCACTCCAGGATAGCTGAATCAGTATACAACTTCACATTAATATTTTAATTTTTCCACATAACCTCCAACATTTGTCATTTTCCTTTTCTGTAATATTAGCCAATCTGATAAGTGTGAGGGAGCAGCTCGGAGTTGTTTTAATATGCATTTCTTTCATCAATAGTGATTTAGAGAATTTGCATATATGACTATAGATAGCTTTCATTAATGTGTCTAAAAACTACCTTTGACCATTTATCAACTGAGTAATGGCTCCTATTTCTATAAATTTGACTCATTTTCTATGTCTGAGAAATGAAGTCTTTATCAGAGAAATTCACTATAAAATATTTTTTCATAGTAATGATTTCATCAATTATGCATTTCCCTCTATCTGATCTTTCCCATTTATCTCCCCCTCCTTTTATCTTGTTCATTCTCAAAAGCATTTTGCTTTTGACTTTTACTTCCCCTCCCTCCCTCAAACTGCCTTCCCTTCTATCGGCACCTCTTTCTTTTATCTCATTCCTTTCCTATTTTCCTGTATGGTAAGATAGATCTATACCAAACTAAGTGTATATATTATTCCCACTTTTGAGTCAATTCCAATGAGAGTTAAGGCTCATTTGTTCCCCTTTCTGCTTCCCCCATTTCCCCTTCTACTGTAAAAATTTTTTCAGACCTCTTTTATGTCAGATAATTTATCCCATTCTACCTCTCCCTTTCCCCTTCTCCCAGGGAATTATTCTTTCTCGTTCCTTAATTTTATTTACTTTTTAGATAATAATACCACCATAATCAATTCATACTTCTTTCTGTATGTGTATACTCCTAAGTGACCTAATAATGAAAAAGTTTTTAGGTGTAATACATTTTCCCAGGAAAGGAATATAAAATACAAATATAAATGACCTTATTGAATCCCTTATAATTTCTCTTTCCTGTTTACCTTTTTATGATTATTTTGTATCTTGTATTTGAAATTCAAATTTTCTGTTCAGTTCTGGTCTTTCCATCAAGATGCTTAAAAGTCCTCTATTTCAGTGAATTTAATTTCCTTCCCCTCCCATTTTTTGGGTAAATGATTCTTGGTTGTAATCCTAGCTCTTTTGCCTTCTGGAATTTCATATTCTAAACCCTCCAATTCTTTAATGTAGAAACTGCTAAATCTTGTGTTATCTTGACTGACTCCATGACATTTGAATTTTTTTTGGCTGCTTGCACATTTTCTTCTTGATTAGAAGGTCTAGAATTTGGCTATAATATTCTTGGGAGCTTTAATTTTGGGATCTCTTCGGTGCATTCTTTCAATTTCTATTTTATCCTCTATACATTTTCTTGGACAATTTATTGAAAGATTATGTCTAAGCTGTTTTTTTTTTTAAATCATGACTTTCAAATAGTCCAATAATTCTTAAATTATCTCTTTTGGATTTTTTTCCTAGGGCAATTGTTTTTCCAATGAAATATTTCACATTTTATTCTATTTTTTCATTTTTTGATTATATTTGATTATTTCTTGATGTCTGATAAAGCCGTTAACTTTTGGTTGGCCAATTTTAGCTTTTAAAGAATTATTTTCTTCAGTGACCTTTTGTACCTCCTTTTCCATCTTTCCAATTCTACTTTTTAAGGAGTTCTTCGCTTCAGTTAACTTTTGTTTACCTTTTTCCATTTGACTAGTTCTGCTTTTCAAGACATACTTCTCTTCATTGGATTTTTGTTCTTCTGAGTCACAAGGATTCATAATATTAGTGACATTTTTGACTACTCACTGACACATATTCACATATCCAATCAGTTGCCAAACTCTGTAATGTCTCTCTTCACATATTTATATCTAGCACATAAATCTTCTCTTTACTACTTACACAGCCCTAATTCAAGGCATCATCATCTCTTGGGCATATTATTGTAGCTCTTTCCACTATACCATACTGTTTCTTGTTTGATCTGAATGGTTTCTCTTGGAGTTTTCAGAATTTCATTTTTAAAATTCTGAACCTAACAAACTCTAAATAAAGTGAGCATTTCCATATACAATGTAGAAGAGATTGTGTATGAAATAGATTTTCTATATATCATATAGCATTTGTTTTTCTTTTTCAGTATGATACATTCACTATATAACTTTCAAAGCTATACTGCTGGTCTGGAATTCCTTCTGTTCTCTTTTCAATTTGGGGAGGGAACTATACTCCTTTTCCTCTTCTTCCTCTCCTCTCCTATTTCTCTTCCAAAAAGAAAAGAAAAATACTTGTAACAAATACGCATAGTTAAACAAAACAAATATCCATGTTTGTCATTTTCAAATCAGGTATGTCTGATTTTGTAACTTGCTTTAATTACCTCTCTGTCATGAGAGGTGCTTGACATGCCTCATCATTTATCCTCTGGGATCATGAATGATCATTATATTGGTGAGAGTTCTTAAGTCTTTTGAAGTTTTTTTCCTTCTCATTATTGTCATAAAATTTCATTCTTGAAAGTTTCCCTTCCCTTGAAAGCTATGACATCTTTTATCTGCTTATTTTTTTTTTAAAAAAGAAAATTCTTTAAATTAAAAAAAAATGAACAAGCATTAACTCTCTCCCTCCCACCACCTCCACTTGGAAAAAAAACAACAAGGAAAAACTAAACCCAATAACAAATATGCATAATCAAGCAAAACAAGTCCTCATATTGGTCACATCCATATATAAATATATATATATATATATATATATATATATATATATATATATACCATTTTATATCTTGAATCCATTACTTCTCTATCCAGAAGTGGATATACTTCTACTACCACTGGTCTTCTTCTATCTAATCTTTTTTAGAACTTTTTGAAATCTTTTCTTTCAAGAATTCATGTGCATATCAAATTATGAATGGACTTTATCTCCTCTAGCAGACTTTCCAAGAGAAAGAAGAATAGTTATTTTCTTTCTAAGGTTCCTATAATTTTTACTCAAGTAACTAATTTTTCCTTGTTAGTCCACATCAAACCCAGAATAACACTACTCTCACTACCTAGGATTTTCTTATAAAAAGAATTACTCACTAGTTCCAAAGGCATTTGATTAGGCAGACTACTCTCTTCCTCACTTGGAGAACATCAAAGAGTCAATCTTGTAAGTCACTAGATGAATTAAATTCCTATTCAGGGTAGTGGTGTTAAATATAGTTCTTTACAAGTTCTGGAGATCAGAAGATGTGAACATAAGTGCTGGCACCTACACTTGAGCCAGAGAGAGATTCAAGGCAAGTCACTTCTACTATTTGTGACTCAAGTTTCCACCTTTGGCATTAAATAACCTGTGATTTAGTCAGTCCAGGTATTCCTTCCATCTATAAAGATCACACCTTCCATTTTCCCATGTTCCATGAGTGTTCTTGTGACTAAATTGTTCAACCCTTTATTGGTGAAAATTTTCACATTTACCTTGACAGATTGTTAAACAAGACAGAATATTTCCAGACTCATACTCAAAGTTTGAAACCATTTCTATCTTTGAGGGCTCTAATAGGGCTTGCACTCTTCCAGCATGGCCTTGGAAAACCCAAGGTCACCTCCATGTTACAATGACATAATTGTGGAGGATTTTGTTCCTCTTGTATAAAATGAGGATGATTCCATTTTATATATCTATCTCACAAGGCTCTTTTTGAAGGACAGTATAAGTGTTGGAGGCTAGATTTGAATTCTGGTCTTCCTGACTCTAAACTCAGCACTCTAGCCACTGAAATACTTAGCTGTCTGATGATTAGATGACCTCTCAGGCAACAAGTAAAAAAATCAAGAAACATTCATTAAGCCTTACCATATTCCAGACACAGTGCTAAATACTGTGGATACAAAGAAATATAAACAATTCCTGCTTTCAAGGAATTTGGGAGACAACATACAATGATGCACAACAACATATGGATAAATTTGAGTAGCTCAGAGAGAAGGAACTAACACTGAGGAGAAACAGGAAAGATTTATTGTAGAAGGTAAGATTTTGTATAAGATTTGAAGAAAGTCAGGGAAACCAGAAGGCACAGAAAAGGAGGGTAAGCATTGCATGCATGGGAGATGGCTACTGAAAATACATGGAAATGGGAGATACAATGTTTTGTATGATGAATTGTATGGAAACCAGCATAATGGAATCATAATATATATGGAAGTAGAGTATAAGAGTAAATAAGGGACTCAAAAGTCCCTTCAAGTTCTAAATTTGTAACCTTATGAAAATCAGTTTTTAAGCATATGGTAACTTTTTAAAATTTCCTTTTTCTTTTTAATAGTATTTTATAGTTCCAAATATATGCAAAAATAGTTTTCAACATTTACCTTTGTAAAACCTTGTGTTTCATTTTTTTTCTCCCTTTCCAACTTCCCTCCCTAAGACAGCAAGCAATCTGATATATATGCATGTGCAATTTTTCTAAACAAGCAAACAATAAACAACATCAACAACAAAAGGTGAAAACACTATCCTTTGATCCACATTTAATTTCCATAGTTCTCTTTCTGGAATCAAATGGCTCTTTCCATCACAAATCTATTGGAATTGCCTTGAATCACCTTATTGGGAAAAGAGTTAAGTCCATTACAGTTGATCATCACATAATCTTGTTGTTACTGTGCACAATGTTCTCTTGGTTCTGCTCACTTCATTCAGTGTCAGTTCATTTCTTATGTAACAATAATTTCCCATTTCATTCATATTCCATGACTTATTCAGTCATTCCCCAACTGAGGGGCATTCACTCAATTTCACATGGGAACTTTTTGTTGTTCAGTTATTCCAGTTGTGTCTGATTCTTCATAACCCCATTGGGTTTTTTTTTTTTTTTGACAAGGGAACTAGAGTGATTTTCCATTTCCTTCTCCAACTCTCCACTCCAACTCCAACTTTTATAAATGAGGAAATTGAGCAAACAGGATTAAGTTATTTGACCAGAGTCACACAACTAGTGTCTGAAGTTGAATTGGAACTCAGGTCTTCCTGACTTCAGGTCTTGCATTCAATCCATTGAACCATCTAGTATACCTACATGGGAATTATCTGTCTTCTTTTCTGGCTTCAGCTATAGTTGTAGTGCTGGCTATGGTTATAAGGACTGTGTGAGGACTTTCCATATTCTATTTTTCTTACAGTTTGAACCAGACTGAAAACTTGGGATTTGCTTCTCTATGCCTTAGCAATAGTGTTTACCCAAAGCAGTTCCCTCAACCATTCTATAAGTGAGATATTTGTATAAACATAATCTTTTTCCTTCTTCCATTTCAAAGATAAAGAAACCAAGGCTAAAGGATTTTGAGCCATTTGCCTAAGGTCATATACTTAGTATATTAGAAATTTGAAGCATTTCAACTCAGGTCTTCAGATTCATAGCTTTGCCTTCTTTCCATTATATCACTATTCCCTATAATATCACTTTGTTAAGAAAATTAACACAATAAATGAGACTATAGGATCAAAGATTTAGAAACAGAAGGGAACTTTAAAAACCATCCAATCTAATGATTTTTAAACTTTTTGATCTTAGGAATCCTTTACCTTCTTAAAAATATTGAGGACATATCTCAGAAGAACTTTATTTCAATTATGTAAATTGATATTTACCATGTTAGAAAACATCTCTGTATTATTAAGAAAATAATTTTGACCTGGTGGACCTCCAACAAGGATCTTGGGATCCCCAGAATTCCTTGGTCTATTATTTGAGAACTATTGCTGTGACTTAATCTCATTTTACTGAAGAGAAAATTGAAGCCCTGAAAAAAAGGGAAGGGATTTAACTCAAGGCCATCCAGGTTATCTGAATATGGGGCCTGAGATTTCAAATCCTGTATTATTTCCACTACAAAAGGCAATACATAGTGTAAACAAAGTTACTTTAAAATCTATGAAACAAAGTCCACAACTCTTTCTTTGAAGGTGGAGCCATTCATACATGAAACCTTTGCAGACATTAGCACATCATAGACATCGTTCTTTCAAAGACTTTCTGACTGTGATCCCACTCTTGGAGGAAGAAGGGAAACATATGACCCTAATCTTTCTTCATGGGAACTCTACATTCAGTACTCTCTGCTAACCCCAACTCTCTGGTTTGCCATGGGGCTAAACAGATGGCTCTGATATGCACTCTGGAGAACATTGTTCAATAAGAGTTGAAGAAGAAAGCGTTAAAAGCTTCAGAACCAGAAAGCTTGGTAATGATCACAGAATCTCTGAGGTAGAAGGGACCAAAGAGGCTACTTACTCGAACCTAATGAAGAATTCCCTTTACAAAATTAGGATTACTGAAACTAGATTTTTCTTCAAGAAAACTGTTTATCCCACATCTTTTACACATCTAGTGCTTAATAAATGCTTTTTGGGCTGGCCTGGATCAATCAAGAGTCTTAAAAAACAGTCCCATAGGAGGGTGTGTTGAAGTAACTGGAGATATTTAATTTGGAAAAGAGAAAGGTGAAGTGTGAGGAAAAATTTGATAGTTGTCATCAAGTGGTTAGAAGGGTTCTTATTTATTAATAGGTTTAGCATCCTTCTCGTTAGTCCTAGAGGGCAAAACTAGAAGCATTGGGTGTTTGTTGTTTGTAAAACTTCATTTTCAAAGAGGACTATGACGAGGGAGGGCTGGGCAAGGTCACCTGCCTCATTTTCCCCTCCAGAATCATCTTGATCCAGTGGCCAAATATAGGTCAGGACCTTTGGAGATGGCCTTGGATGCAATGGGAGATCTTGGCCTTTTAAAGCTCAAATCTTTAAAAGATCTCAGTTTGACTGAGGCCATATTCATTCAGTGATTAAGGTTAGGTAGTAGTTGAGGCAAAGAAAAGGCAGATTTCAGCTCCATAGAATTAAAAAACTTGCCTCAAGTTAAGCTATACAGAAATAGAATGGGTCACCACAGAAGATGGTGGATTTACTTCCCACCAGATGTCCTTCTAGAAAAAGCTAGGTTACCACTTGTTGGGTATTTTATATGGAAGACTCTTGTTAGTGTATAAGCCGGACAAGAGGACCTTTGAAATCCTCCCTAATTCCGAAATATGACTTTGTGACTCACAAGTGGTCAACAAGACATGATCTCTTTGTAGAGGGATATTTAATGCTTAAAGAATCAGTCATTTCATTAATGTGGACTATTTAAATCCTAACCCTATCATGGCCTTTCTGTTTGCCTTTGTGTTTATGGCCAGAAAAATGCATTGGCCACTAACAAAATTTCTGGTGACAAGTCCTAGTTTTTCAGAGACCAACATAATAATCCTTCACTGGGCTGACCTATTCACAAAGCTTTCCTTCTGCCAGCACTCCTATTCTGTAGGCATAGCCTTTAAGAATCTAGTACATGTCCTTCCTAAAATGAGACACTGGGGGAATATGTCAATGGAGAGTAGGTTTCAGTTCTTCAATGGATCCAGAATGCCATTCACAATCTTCCATTCTTTCACATCCCATACAACCTTGGTCTATATAATCCCATAATTTCTCCCCTGGTCTCCTTCCTTGCCCCTCTACCATTCAGAGAGGAACTAACTAGCTCAGAGAATGACCCCTTAAAACAAAGGTTATTTTTCAGAAAAAAAAGAGAAAGAAGAGAAAAATCAGTAAAACTGATTGATACATTACAAAATCTAAAAATATATGCAATGCTTCACATGTCTCCCAGTTCTGCAAAGGAATGGAAGAGTGGGTTCTCATATCTCTTCTTTGGAATTATGCTTGTTTCTTTAGTTTCGCAACATTTACTTTTGGTTATTGCCTCCATTTACATTGTTGTAGTCATTGTATATGAATTTTTTTGAAGGGGAGCTCTAATTAGTTCACTTTGCATTATTTCATGGGGATTTCTTCATACTTCTCTATGGTTATCATATTCATGATTTATTTTTTAACAAAGTTATAATGTATTGCATTCATGTGCCACAATTTGTTAGAACATTTCCCAACTGATGAACATCTACATTATTTCAAGATATTTGCTACCATAAAAAATTGGCTGGTAACATTTTGATGTACCTGTGGGTTTTCCTCCCAATGACCTCCATGAGATATAAGCCTAGCAGTAGAAACTCTGGGTCAAAGTTCTATCACTACTGCATTAATGTATCTGTCTGTCCACACTTCTTCCCAAACTGACTATTCTCATCTTTTGTCATCTTTGCCAATTTGTTGATGAAAGGTAAAATCTAAAATGTATTTTAGCTTGCATTTCTTAACCATTTTGAACATTCTTCCCAAAGGTAGTTTGCAATTATTTTGAAAACTGTTCATATCCTTTTACCACTTATCTATTAGGGAAAAATTATTATCTATCTATCTATATTATAATAGATAATAATTATCTATTAGTTTTAAGTGTTTCTTGTTAGCTTTTAAAATTATTATTATAGCTTTTTATTTACAAAACATATGCATGGATAATTTTTCATCAATGATCCTTGTGAAACCTTCTCTTCCAACTTTTCCCCTCCTTCCCCCCACCCCTTCTCCTAGATGGCAGGCAGTCCAATACATGTTTTTCTTGTTACCTTTTACACATATTGAATATCAAACTTTTATTCAAGAAATTACAAAGATTTTTTTCCCCCATTTAATTACTTTTTTCCTTATCCTAGGTAAATTAGTTTTGTTTGTCAGAAGCTTTTTAACTTAATGTAATCAAATTATTTTACTTTTTGTAATTGCCTCTATCCTTAGTCTGTTTAAGAAGCTCTCTTCTCTCTACAGCTATAAAAGTTTATCTGACATGTTTTTCTTC
This sequence comes from Sarcophilus harrisii, assembly GCF_902635505.1. NCBI lineage: Eukaryota > Metazoa > Chordata > Mammalia > Dasyuromorphia > Dasyuridae > Sarcophilus > Sarcophilus harrisii. The sequence goes on along the minus strand of NC_045427.1, from coordinate 360,413,689 downwards.
TATTTTTTGTTATGATCTTTAAAAATTCAGATTATATATCCCATTTGAGTTTATTATAGAATATGGTATAAGATTAATTTCCATGAGAATGTTTTCCAGTTTTTTTGCAGTTCTTTTCAAAAAGAGAGTTCTTTCTTAAGATATTTTTATTGAATGCTGAATTATTGAGTTCCATTATTACCGATTCTCCTTTGTCTAGTTTGTTCCATTCATCTACTTCTCTAATTTTAAATCAATATCAAATGGTTTTGGTGCTTAAATTTTTGTTCTTCATAGATCCTGATATTCCATGATCCATAATCATATCTTATCACCAGAAGAATGCTGGTGTTTAAAGGATAATTTTTGTCAAATGATGTACTGGTCTTTCAGATTCTAAGTCCATCTCATTGTCCATCTATAGAACCTAAGATATATGGACTAATTCAATGGATTTTTTAATCCAACTTCATGTCATGATGTGAGCAAGAAACATTCTTTATTCATTTGCTTTTTTAACAATTAATTTTTCACAATACTTGGTTCCTCCATTTCCCACCATGATATATCTGAAAAAGTTGCTTCAATGCTTGAAATTGTCTTCATTTCAGCAAAGATGTGCTCTGGACATATATGTTCTAATTTAGACAATCTTTTTGTTTCATCATCTTTATGCTTACTTGTATTTCCTCATATATCATGCATATAGGAGTGACAAATTGACTCTAAATTTGCTGTTTTCACTGCCACTGATAATTATACTACATTGCTATGTAAATGATAGCAAATATTCCATTTTTAAAATCTGCCATTTTCCTTCCAATTTGTCATAAAATTGTCCTAACATGACCTGATTTAGTTGGATATCATATCAAGCTTTGTGCAGTCTCTCCCCCTCTACCAAACTTTGCTATTTTTGAAAATGATCCTGCTCATAATATGTCGCCATTCTCTTTCATGTTTTACAAATGTGTTTATAATCTAAAAAAATGCCAACTTTGCTCAAATTCTTTGCAAGCAAAGGCAACTATTTGCTTGTTGAGGTGGTTTGGGGGTTCCTTTGACTCCCTTTTTGTGTCAGTTACTGTGCATCCATTATGTAAGAAATGATGATAATATGAATCAATATCTCTTATCTTCATTTTTTATTTTTACAGTCATCAGTAGCTTGTTTGGATAAATCAGGAAGGAGCTATTGCAGTACATTACACTATCTTCTTACCTTTTATCTTTTCTTTAAATTTAGTGCTGTAAAATCTGATGTAATTGGTTTGTAGTCTGTACATGCACAGCCAATTCAGAAACAAGAAATAACTTGTTATTCCCTGACTAGAATGATACAACTTTCCTTTTTTATAATGATGTCTGGGGTTCACCACATTCATTTCCTTTAAACTCTCTTTTTGAATTCAGCATTTGTGACATATGGGCATGAACTTCTGAGCAGTCTATAACACTATGTCCTTTTTCTTTTCTTAATCTCAAAACCTACTTTAAAATATAGCTTTTTGTCATGCTTCCCTGGATCTTCATTTGTCCTGAAAATGTCCTGAAATGAAAAAAAAAAAAGGATTGCAGACTTCATTTAGAATATCATGCTAAAGTTCTTATAGATCACATATATAGAGGCAGCATGGTATAGTGGAATGAGCACACAGACTTTGAAGTTAGGGCTTGAGTTAAAAAACTGTTTCTGTTATTTATTATTGTATGATCTTGAAAAAATCACAATCTTTGATGGGGGCTCAGTTTCTTAATGTGTTTAAAAAATAAGGGAACTGAATTAGTTTTAGTTCTGTCTGTCAACTTAGACTTGATCTAACTGAAGTATATACATACATTTATGGAGAAGTATCTATATCTAGAGGGAGATCACACTGGATCATATAAATACACATTTGATAAATGCACATTTTCATGCATGCACATATATATATATGATCCTATATATGGAAATATTATGTATATATATCTCATAAGGATATATCATTTATATGAGGTAATATATAATATAATCTTTCATTCAAGAAGGCTGGATTAATTTTAATTCTCTATCATTTTAGAGTTAATCTAATTGAAGAATACACATATACATACATGTACATATATGTAGAGAAATATGAGTGATCACATATTGGATCAAGTATGTGTATATATACATATATATATATGCAATCCTATACATGGATATACCATATTATATCTATTGTATATATGGGAGATATGTCATATATTTATGAGCCAATATAGATGTAACCTATCTTTCTGTATGTATGTATACACGTACAAAGTTCTCTGTGCATGTACTTGTATATATTCCAAGACCTTTTATTTTCCTGCCGCAGTTCTCTGTCTAATAAGCTATAATTGTCTTCCTAATGATCTTTTTGATTATAATCATCATGAACTCTATAAAGAGGAATAAGCAGTGTGTGATGACAACAAATCTACCAATTCCTGCATTCCCTCTTCAAGATGAACTTTTGAGCCATCCTTTCTTTTAATTGCAGCTTTTCTCTGGTCTTCTGATTTTATTTATGGTAATAATATCAATACTCGTATGGCCCAATTTCATCAGTAATATATTAACTCAGAGAGAGGAATTGGCTTGAGCATGGTCACAAAGCTAGTCAATGTCAGAAGCAGAATCTGAAACTTCTTCTTTGTTCCTCAAAGTCCAGCACCATAGTGGCTTTAGGTGTCCCTGAGGAGATTCAACTACTCAGGGACACCTAAAGCAGCCAAGAGATAGTCCAAAACCAATCTATTGTCCATTGTTTCACATGTCAGGGAATCCAATGATCCCCCTGAGTTTTTGAAGTCCTGAAAAAGTCTTTTTATGTGTTAGGGAATCCAATGATTCCAGCAGATTTTGAAGTGTTGTAACAGTCTTATCATTTCTCAGAGAATCCAATGATTCCTGAGAGTTTTCAAGTCCTATGTCTCAGAGACTAATGAGCACAGAATTCTCTGCCCAAAAAGAACATTTAATTCTTGCTTGTTGAACACAGATTTCAAATTTAAAGTACCAAGTTTAATGAATGTTAAGATGATCTAAAACTTATGTGATGTTCAATTCTTTCTTCCCCCACTCCCTCCCTTTGCCACTCTTATCCTTTTAAGGCAGAAGAAAAGTGATGCAAAGGCTTGAAAACCTGTATTTTTCTTCATGGCCCCAGAATCTCTTATTTAGTGATCAACAAATTGGTAATAAACTTTTTCATACTTGGGCTAGTCCTTAGCAGACAGTCATCATCCTGACAGGCTTTGGTGGAACAGCCTCATGTTTCCACTCTGTTGACATATCTTTATAGCACCTAGGGTCACCTTGCCATGATGAAACATCAGAAGTAGGTTTAGATGGAGACATTATTGGGAAGACAGCAGAAACTTATATCGGTATATATAGTATTCTGAAGTTTGTAAAGTATAGTATAGTACATTGTGTTAGCAATTAGGAGATCTCAGTTTGAATTCTCAGCCTGGAACTTAACTAACAGCAACCTGACAAACCACTTCATTTCTAAACTTAGGTTCCTAATTTATAAAATGTATCTAAATAGCATTTTCACTCAAACTAATAGTCTTATAGAGTTATTATAAAGAATGTGCTGCAATAGACTTTAAAGCATGAAGAAATGTGAGATATTATTGCAGTTTTTGATTCATTTTAAGAGAGTTCAGAGAGAAATAATATGAGGACAAGTCATTGTCCAAGTATTCTTTTATATCTAAGATTTGGCAGACTATTGCACATTGGATATAATGATTTAATTTTTGCAACTGCATGATATAAAATATTATCAATAGAATATAATAATGATCACATACATAATTATAATATATAATATCATATATTATGTATGGAATATAAGTTCATCTTTTGTGTACCCAATCAAAGTAGTGTTGAGATGACTCTGGCAATAGGATGATGGGGATGACAAGGATTTTTGGAATGGTGCTAATTTCTTCCTTAGGGCTTTTTAAAAGTTTTTCATTGCATGTAGTTTGTAGATATGGTGCTTAGTATAGCAACATCTATTAAAATAATGGGTCTTTAGTTTTTATTGATCAATGCTATATGCAGATAGGTAATTATACACAACAGTTCTATCTGTAATATACTCCAGTTCCCATATGGTTTGGGTAGGTAGGTGGCACAGTGGATAGACTACTATGTCTGGAGTCAGGAAGATTGAATTCAAATCTGGTCTAGTCTCTCTTGTCTAACCTATGTGCTTCCTAAAGTCCAAGTCTGCCCATATGCTTTCCCTTCTCAAGAATCTTCAAAGAATTCTTATTGCTCATGAGATTTTCAAAAAATAATATAAATTTCTCAGATTGGTCATTAGGGTCCATTCACACACAACCTATTTCCAGCTTACTTTTCTCATCTTATTTTGCTCTAGTTTCTCAAATTATTCTATGTTCCAAGTGTTCTTTCAACTTGATCCATTCTCTCTCTTCCAAAAACATTCACATGCTTGTCCTCATCATGGCTGAAACTTACTTATTTTCTTTTATTATTCAGTTTGTTACAGTTTCATCTATTTTTTTCATCTGTTAAAAACTTTCTCATCCTTAGAGACCAAACTCAGATGCCATTTTCTCCATGAAACCTTCACCGGCATCCAACTGAAAGAGATCTTTCCTCAAATTTGCCTCAAGTATTGCACCTGGATTTCTATTTATCTTTATAATACTCTAGATTTGCTTATATGTGTCTATATACATGTTGTCCTCTTAGGTAAATTATTAAGCTCCTTGAGAGCATGGATAATGTCATGATTTATTTTTGCATGACCAGCCTGAGCACAAGGAGTAGTATAGAATTGGTGCTTACATAATATTTGCTAAATTATATATGAGAAATACAAAATGCAATATCAAGAATGAGGAAGGAAAGATTATTTCTGAATGAGGGAATCAAGATGTCTTCATGGAGGAGAAGGCATTAGACCTGGGTCTTGAATGATGGTTAGGGTTTCAACATTTGGAACTGAGACTAGAATGAGGAAGTGAAGAAACTATTTCAGGTATAAGGAATTATGATAATTATATTGCAATTATAATAATTAAAATTTCTATTCTGCTTTCAGTTTTACAAAGCATTTTTTCATAACTTTGTAAAGTAAATAAGGGGAAGTATTATTATTCCAATTTTATAGATGAAGAAACTGAGGTTCAGATTAGTGACCTCTCTATGATCTTCACAGTCAGTAATTGTTGAGGCTGACATTCAGAGCAGTGTGAAAAAATTGCCAAGAATCTCTCTTTTTTTCCCTGTATCCTCAATACCAATATTAGGCATGTATCCAAAGAGGACAAAGACAGAGAGAAAATCTTCATATGTACAAAAATATTTATAGCAGCACTTTTTGTTGTGGCTAAGTGGGTTTGGAAACAAAATGAATGATCATCAATTGGGGAATTGCTGGAATATGAGTATTATTGAATATCATTGTGCCCTAAGAGTTGATGAAAGGGATAGAGCTGAGAAACCTAAGAAAATCCAAATGAATTAATACACAGTGAAGGAAATAGAATGAGGAGACCAATTTACACAACAATGATGATGACATTATACACATACCCACCAAAAAACCCAGTAACTTGGAAAGATTTTTATCAAGGCAATTACAAAATATAACACCAAAAGAGAGATGACAAATTGAGCTTTGCAATTATTAACAAGGAGGTGATGGGTCAGATTGAGACATAGAATCAAAAATGCCCAGTATGAATATTTCTTCTGTTTGACTCTTTTTCATGGTTACAAATGAGAGCTGTTAGGAGATAGGTTAGGGAAGAACTGTGTAGGTGATGATAGTGATTCAAGAAGCAAAGTCAATAAAATTTCAAAAAATGCACAGAAAAGAGCAACAGAGGACAGAGAAAAGCAGAGCAGTTTTTGGTATCATCACATCAAACTGAAAGAATACATGGACTGGACCTGAAATTTTGTGGACAGAGCATGTAGGTACAAGAGAGTGTCATCAAAGAAATGCACAAATGAAAAAAGATGAGCTGGTGAATGAGGTTAGTGTAAGGGAGATTATGCATTCAACTGGCATCTTATGATAACAAAAGAAATCAAGGAAAGCCTTTACTATGATGGGTGCACTACCTGTGAAGAGTTTATGGGAACAAGAATTGCCAGCATGGGTATTTGTGGATGAGTTGTGACAGTGTTGGAGATAACACCCCCCCCCCCATCAATGATATGGACTTATAAAAATTTGAATGGAATTGAGTTTGAAAATTTATAGTGATGGGTAAAAATTCAGGTAATCTTAGTGTCATTAAATTACTGTTCATGAAGGGGATTTTAGAAATCTCATAGTACATCACTTTCATTTTATACATGAATAAACTGAGCAACTATAATTAAATGAATTGGTCAAGGTCATGCAGCAAGTTGCAAAGCTTGCACTGGAAACTTTGCCAGTTCTTCTATTTTCTGGGGAAATCCATCACTGATGTTCTACAGCTCTATGGTGCTAAAGCCATTTTCAGGCCCAGAATTTAATGTTTTATGATTCCAAGTTCTCTTCCAGTTCTGATATTTTATGTTCTGTAAGTCTCCTAATTCCCAAAGTGGGACTCCCTCTGCATTATACCACTTCCTGAGAGGGGACAGCTGCCAGGGAGCTCTCATCTTTCCCCATTCAGAAATTCACAAGGGCCAGAAAGGGACCTTAGATTTTAGGTGGTGGTAGGAGTTCTGGCATCCCTTGCAATATACAGTTTTATCTATTAAAATCTTATCTTAAGGGGCAGTCAGATAGTTTTGTGAATAGAGCACTGACTCTAGAGTCAGGAGGACCTGAGTTCAAATGGCCTCAGACATTTAACACTTCCTAGTTGTGTAACTCCTGGCACTTAACCCCAATTGCCTTGCCAAAAAAATTGATCTTGTCTTAATTTGGAGAGGCAAAAAATGAGATAGAGAGAGATAGCTGTAGAGGGACACACAAAAACATACACACACAGAGTCAGATATTCAGTGACAGAGACTGAAGGGAAGACAGAAATTTTCATCTGTGGCCATAATTTAAGGAAAATTATACTAAATATTCCTTTTTTACTTCCTCCGTTTTCCAAATCAAATTGCAAGCTGAAAGTTACAGTCCCACATTCAGTTGTTAAGCAACGAGTGACCATAGCAGTCTGGGGCCTTCTTATAGCTCTTAACTGTGTGTTTTGAGCCAATGAATAAATCATCTTGATTTAAAATCAAGCAACTCCCAGAGCCACAGAAACTATAAAAGTGGGATCTTTATGACTTCAATTAGTCTGGAGTGCTGTGGTTTTAGATAGTTGGGAAAGGGAGATACACTAAGACATTATTCATTTATCTCACATAATATTATGAAGAAATGATTAAGAGGTAAAGTCCACTCAGGAGAGAATTAAATTTCTTCCTCAGAGTCTAAAGGAAAGTGGCCTCCATTCTCCTCAGTCCTATGGGGTCTTGACTGTTTACAGCAAAGTCAACCCTCAGCAAAATGAGGCAGTGTCTTTCCTCTCTTTATTTTCTCTCCACTGAGCCTAAGAATGTCAGAGCAGGATGAAACATTAGTGATCATCTGACAAGAATACCAGCATTATCATACAAGATTTACAATTATGGAAGACATTCCTATGATCTGCTTCAGAACTCACAGAAGGAAGGGAGGCAGGACAAGAATTATTGCAGTTATTTTATTGAAGAAGAAACTGAGGTCTGGAGACATAAGCCAACATTATACTCTTAAGAAAGTGACAAAACCAGTTTTCCATCTTTAAGTCTATTTCTCTTTTTGCTATATCCACCAACATCCAAGTACAATTCATCTTATCTACAAATGAGAAAACTAAGACCTAAATTATTGACCATGGAATCTCAACAAGGGCTCCTGAAGGTCATCAGACAAACTAATTACTTCTAGAGTATTAACGGCTTTCTGTGTCTAAGAGTGATAAACTTGGAGAAGATGAGTGTAAGGAGTGAGACAATAGAAGGCAAACAGGATTTGGAGTCCATGATCTGGATTCAAGTTCTATAGTTATCACACAATTACCAAGTGACCTGAGGCAAGCCCCTTAATCAATGTCATTAGACCTCAACTTTCCCATTTGTGAAATTTAGCAGGTTGGATTAGATGGCCTCAGGTCCTTTTCACCTCTAGCAGGAAGAAATAAGGTATGACCTCTTAAGAGTACTTTAGGTTCTCTATGTTAGATTGCTCTAAAAATTTAATTTCTATAAAACTGTACTTAGTGGATAATGGACTGCTTCTCAGGGCAGTAGGTTCTCCTTCACTGAAGGTCTTTAAGCAAAGAACAGACATCTGCTTCTTAGAAATGTTTTAGAGAGGAGCCATTATGAACTAGCTCCCACAATCTCAGTGATGGGAGGAACCTTGGAAAATATTTTCAGTATTATTTCAGTCATGTTCAACTCTTCATGACCTCATTGGGGGTTTTCTTGGCAAAGATATTGGAATGGTTTACCATTTCCTTGTCCTGTTCATTTTACAGATTAGGAAATTGAGGCAAATAGGCCTCACAGTCACACAGCTAGTAAGTGTTTGAGGCAGGATTTGACTCAAATTTTTCTTGACTAAAATTTTTCTAGAGCCTGGTGTGCTAGCCATTGTACTATCTAGCTGCTCTACAGATTATGTAGTCCAAACTATTTGGGAACAACAATTCCTTTATAATATACCTGACTAGAACTCAGATCAAATATCATTGCCAGGTTTAATATTATTTGGTCCTATGATTTTAAGAGGGACTCCACCTCTGATATTCACTCCAACGTGAGTAGCAAACCATTCCTTTTTAAGACAGCCCATTTTTTTTTTTTAAATAGCTCTAACCATCACACCTAATTTGTCACTTTATGATTTCTACTGTTTGACTTTTTCCCTCTAAGGTCAATAAGGACAAACCCAAACTCTCATTGGATAGCCTTTCAAATACGTGAAGACAGTTGTTATATCCCGCTTTGAGTCTTTTCTTTAAGCTAAATATTTTCATTTCCTACAACTGCTCCTTAGATAGTCAGGCATCATGGGGAACAGAGAACTGAACTTGCAGTGAGGAAGACATGAATTCAAATCCTGTCTCTTTTTCTTTTTTATCTGGGCAAATCATATACTCCATTTCCCTATTTATAATTAGCCCTTGCTTCATAGGACTATGATGAGAATTAAATAATATATGTAAAACATTTTGCAAACTTTAAAGCACTGTGTAAATGTTAGCTACATGGCAGGATCTCAAATCTTGTTGCTATTCTGGCTGTCCTAGTCTGGATGTTCTCCAGTTTCTCAATGTGATTCTTAAGACTTGGCACCTACATCTGAATACAGAAGGGCAGGTATGGTCTGACTTGGGCAAAGCAAGGTGAAATTATCACTTTCCTAATCCTGGATTTTATACTTTACTTAATGTATTCCAAGATTTCTTTATTGCCACAATCCCACTAAATTTTTTTTTTTTGGCAAGGCAATTGGAGTTAAGTGATTTACCCAGGGTCACACAGCTATGAAGTGTTAAGTATCTGAGGTCACATTTGAACTCAGGTCCTCCCGACTGGTGCTCTATTCACTGTGCCATCTAGCTGCCCCACCATATCCCCCCCCCCCCCTGCTATTAACTTAGACTCAGTCCACTAATTTTTTTTTAACATGAGTAGTTAACTGGCATAATGGGAAGAATACTGGACTTGGAAAGAGAAAGACTCATCTTTTTGAGTTCAAATCTTATATCAGACAGTTATTGGTTGTGTTATTGAGCAAGTCCCTTGATACTACTTGCCTCGGTTTTCTCATGTATAAAATGACCTAGAAAAAGAAATGGCAAATAACTCCAGTCTCTTTACCACAAAAATTCAAATGGGATCATAAAGAGTCAAATACAACCAAAACAACTCAACAAAAGAAGACTTTGCATTTAAAAATATCCCTATGAAATTTAATCTCATTAGGTTTGGCCTAATGTTCTGTATTGTCACTGTCATCTTCTGTCTTATAAATCCCTCTTGAATTTCTAATATTTGAAAAATATATCAGCATACTTTGTCTTTGCCCAAGTTATGAACAAAAGGATAGAGGTAGGGACAGGTTCTGTGATTTCATTTGGTATAACAAGTTATTGAATAGAGAAACTCTCAAAAATGCAGATTTACATCATTTCTGTAATTTATAGTTTTAGAAGTAAGTCTAAAATAATGTTTTCCACTTAGTAGAATTCAAGACCATGGTCTAAAGGTGTTGAGCAAAAAAAAAAAAATTAAAGAATCAAAGCTAAAAATTATTTAAGGACACTTCAAGCAGTAAATTAATGCAGAAATGATTAGTAGCATATTAAGAAATGGAGGAAGGAAGTTTTTAAAATGTTGAGAATGACTGACCTAAAGATTAAATAACTTGTTAAGTAATCCAAAGGTTAAGTAACTTGTCGAGAGTCACAAAGACATGTATGTGTGAGAAATGGGTCTTGAACCCTATTTCTTGACTGCAAAGCCAACTCTCCATCCAATATGCCACATTTCTCGGTGATAAAAAAAATAAAATGGGGCCAACCACAGATCCCTGGGGCTCTCCACTGAAGAACTCCTGCCAAGCCAACTCTGAATCATTAATTACTGTTCTTTGTGTTCAGTCTTTTAACTAGTTCTGAATCTCCCATCATCGTACCATTGTCTAACTTACATTGTCTATTCACAAAATTACAGGAGAAACAATTGCCAAGTTTGAATTTTGGTAAATGATATTGACAATATTCCTGACTTTATGTAGGAATCCTGTTTGAAAAAAGGAAAGCAAAGAAAGTTAGCCTGGCAGTACTGTTCCTTGATGAAACCTTGCTGGTTCTTTGTATTTACTACTTCTAAAACTGTGATCTCTAAATTGGGGTTTGGGGAGAATGCCTTTGCCCAGGGGACCTGTGTGACTGACTTAGAGGGGGATGTGTGATCAGCTATTTGAAGAATGGAAATATAGATCACATTCTACATTTCATTACAATAGTCAATTAGGGAGCTTATCTCAATACAAGTAGAACTACCTTGATCTATCATCACCCCCAAGGTCCCACTTTCTTATCCTGAATCCAGAATTGGCTCTTCTAGGTATCCCTATAGCAGCAGTTCCTTGGGTACACTGGGAAAAGTCTTCTCTCTCCTCCAGAACCTTTTCTGTATGGGTCAGGCCTCCCTGGAAGGAGAGGTTCTGTGTTTAGGGAAGTGACTGGTGACTAAGAACCTGCCTCTCATGTCCCCTTTCCATTTTGGGTGAAAGAGTGAGGAACAACAATGAGTAGGAAAGGATAGTCATCAACACTAAACATCATAACATTATCTCAACCCTCCCCCCTTCCCATTTCCCTAGTCTAGTCCTCTTCCAAAATTTCTATTGACTGGTAAGGGCACAATGCTCCTTTTGGTTTCTCAGATTTTCACCATCTTAGAGTTATTTTGAGTGCCCAAATATATAATCATACTAGTTCAACCTATCACATCTATCCTCTTCTTACATAGTCATCATCCAAGCTCTGACCCCATCTCTTTTTGCCTAAATTACTATAATAGCCTCCTATTTGGTCTCCCTGTCTTTAGCCTCTTTCCTCTATATAACTCTCAAACTAATTTTTCTTAAGTGCAGATCTGACCACGTTCCTCACTCACTTACTCAAATGCTAATATTTCCTATTGATTCTAGGATCAGCTATTACTTTATCTTTCGCTCATCCATTTAAATTTCTATTTTTCGTGTAAATGATTATTTATTAGCACCATAATATATGTTATAATTTAGAGATAAAAATAAGTAGCCATTACTTTAGTAATGGGTTCTAGAATTTTGCAAAGAATCAAAGTCAATCTCATTGGCTCATAATTTGTCCATATCATTTGCTTCTCTTTTTGAAGATCAGAATAGCATCTGTCTTCTGATCTTACACATTTCTGCCCCCTCCATTTCTCTGTGATCTGTTAGAGACCACTAAAGAGACTTTCATTTAAAATGGCAGCATGAAAGGTTATAGAGGAGCCAGTTCTCCCACATGTATTCCAGCAAAGTTGGAACTAGAACCAGACTGCATAAACAACATGCAAAGAAAGACTACTTTAAAGATTGTCTTATAGCCAAGAAGTGAGCAAAGAGATAATCTGCTGATACTAGCATGAGGCCCCTGAAGCGAGCAGTGCACAATACCTGGAGGGCAGGAAGCCCAGAGTGAATGAATGGGAAAACCATGGGGACTTGGAAATCCAAAATATTCTGACAACTGACTTCTGATGAGGGAGTCTACAGGCTGAGCATAATTACAGTACGCTGGCCCGGAATATTTCAGAGATATTTTCTGTCTGCAGTGCTCTGTTGGGAGATAGTGGTGGGACCTGCAATGCTTGGATATAAAAATCTCAAGTCAGGTCAAAATTCACAGCATTCTGACTGTAGAAATTCACCATAAACTGACTTCTTATTGATACTCCAGAGAGTCTTAAAGACTAAAGTGATCAGAACCAGAACATACCTAGAGGTCTTGCAACCTGTCAGTACTCTGAGTAAAGACATGTCAAGGGAAATGGAAGTCAGTGATAGGAGCTCAGGATCCAAAAAAGCCATCTCATTTGAGATTGCAAGAGGAGGTAGAGTTCAGTCTTAGATCAAAGTTTCAAATGAAAGGTTGAGACTAGATACATGAATAAACAGAAAAAGAAGCTGAAGGTGTATCATGGGTCAAGAAACACTTGCAGATAATACCAAAAACAGGATGTCCATTTTTACCACTTTCATTGAATATGGTTCTAGGAATACCAGCTATAGCAGCAAAACAAACAAATGAAAGAAATAGCGAACACAAGCAAAAGAAGAAACAAAATGATCATTTTCTTACTGACAATATAGTATAATTAAGGAAACAAGGGAATTCAATTAAAAACTTAACTGAAAAAAATAAATAATTTCAGCAAAGTGGCAGGATGTAAAATAAATGCACACAAATAATCAACTTTTCTATAGTACAAACAAAACTCTTCCTTCAGCAGGAAGAGTAAAAGAAATCTCATTCAAAATAACAGCAGGGTGTATATATAATATTTGAGAGTTCACTTTCAAAGACACACACAAGAATTATATGAATCCATAAAAAACATTTTAAAGAAATAAAGGCAAATAATTGAGCAAATATTAATTGCTCATGTTCAGGTCATGCCAATTTGATAAAAATGAAAATATTGTTTACATTTACTTATTCAGTGCCATTACAAATAAATCCATCAAAGTACTACTTTAGAAAACTAGAAAAAAATAAGATTTATCTTTATGAAGAAAAAGTTAAGACTCTCAAAGGAAATACTGAAACAAAATAAGAAAGTAAAGAGCCTGGCAAGAATTGATATCAATTTATACCACAAACCTATAATCATCAACAAAACTAATTGGCTCTGGTTAGAAAAAAATGGAAAAATTGATTAGTGGAATAGATTAAGTACATAAGAAACAAAAGCAAAGAAAAATAGTTGCCTGGTATTCGGTAAACCCAAAGACTTCAACTATTGGGGCAAAGACTAAACAATTTAAAATGGAAAAATTAGAAAGCAGGTTAAGCAGAAATTAGAAGGAGAGCATCATCTCACCATTTTACACATTAAATTTCAAATAAATAAGGGAATTAGATATAAAAGTTTGCCTACTATACAAATTAGAGAAGAGATGGAAATGCTATTCACAATTATGGATAGGAAGTAATTATAACAAACAAGGAATAGTGAGGATTGTATGAGAGAGAAAATAGACAATTCTGATTACATAAAATTGCAAAGCTTTTACATAAACCAAATCAATGCAATTAAAATTAGAATGGAAACAGTTAACTGGTGGAAAAAAATCTTGGTGGCAAATTTTTCTGAGAAATATCTGATATCTAAGATACATAAGAAAATGATTCAAATATATAAAAACAAGAGCTATTCTCTCTGTTGATAAATTGTCAAAGGATATGAATAGTAAGTTCTTAAGGAAGAAACCCAATTTATCAACAATTGTATGAAAAAATCACTTTATCACTTTAAATCACCAATAATATAAGAAAAATAAAAAAATAAATTCTGAGGTTTCATCTAAAAGTGTAATTAGATTGGCAAAGAGAATAGAGGAAATTGACAATTGTGGTAGAGTACTTGAGGAGGCAGACACATTAATGAACCATTGGGAAAGCCAAGGCTTATTTCCACCATTCTGGAAAGCAATTTAGAATTATATTCCCCAAAGCACTAAATTATGCTTATCCATGTGTCCAAGACATCAGAGAAAGACAAAAAAGAAAAATAAGCAAAAATATTCAGAGTACCAATCTTTGCTGTAGCAAAATAAAATAAAATTTAAAAAACCCCTAAAACTAGGGAAGCATTCATTTGTCATTTGAGAAAAGGCTGAACAAATTATGGTACCCAAACACAATGGTATGTTATTGTAATATAAGAAATAATGATTCAGAAAAGATTAGGAAGACTTGTAAGATGCAGAATGAAGTAAGTAAAACCAGGAAAATTTCCTTTTTAATAATGACATGATTATTTTCTTAAAAATATTTTTACTTATTTTGTTAAATATTTTTCAATTATATGTAAAAATTTCAAAATTCTTTTTTTTTTAAATTTTGACTTCTGAATTCTTTTCCTCTTTTTTGTCCCCTCCCCCTTAAGAAGGTAAGCAATTAGATATCAATTATACATGTAAAGCCATACTAAATATATTTCCACATTAACCATGTTGCTAAAGACCCCAACAAACAACCCCCACCCCCCCCCCCCCAAAAAAAAAACACAAACCAAACAAAACACACAGGCAAAAAAATTGAAGAAAGTAAAGTTTAAAAAAAAAAAAAAGTATGCTGGGGCAGCTAGGAAACGCAGTAGTTCGAGCACCAGCCCTGAAGTCAGGAGGACCTGAGTTCAAATCTTGTCTCAAACACAACACTTTCTAGCTGTGTGACCCTGGGCAAGTCACTTAACACCAGTTGCTTGGGGGAGAGGGGGAAGTATGCTTCAATATGCACTTAAAGTTTAATCAGTTCAGTCTCTACAAGTGGATAGTATTTTTCATCATGGGTCCTTTTTGGAACTGGATGACAACAATATTGGTTTCCTTGATGGAGAAGTAAGAGATAAATAACTTGGCTTTTTTCCATAATCTGTTATCAATGTTCCACCTATCCCAAAAAACAGCCTGATCTTTCCTTGATCTTTCTCTTCTCCCAAGTGTAGATTTAAAAAAATCCAAACATTTTTGTATCCTTGTTTTCCTTTATCAGCCTTAGTTTACTCTGAGATTCAACACACTTTACACTTTCTTATAGAACCTGACCTTGTTTGTATTTATTGTGATTTCTCTTTTGCTTCCCTCATAAATCTTACATCTTTAAAAAGCTTTTTTATTATTAACTTTTTCTTTTTACACCATCTACATTTTCCAATGTATTCTTTCCTTTTCTCCTTCCTAGAGGTCATATAACAAAGAACAAAAAACAAGGAGGAGGGGAGATACTTCAGTAAATGTAACCAAAACATCACCAAGTCTGATATAAACCCCTAAAGAAGGGAGGGAGGTAAACTCTTATAGCTTTTCTTTGTGCCAAGCTTAGTTATTATAATTTCACAACATTTAATTTCCATTGCTATCTTTTTTTAAAGATGTGTTCACCCTGTCCACATACCTTGGTCTCTTAGGACAAATAACTTTTTCTTTTTTTGATCAGAAATTTTTCTTCTTATGTCTTCAGAATTAGAAACTTCCTATCTTTTCTGGGCTAATTTCTCCCGTGAAATTTTTTTCCAAACCTCCAAATGTATATAATTTATTATACAAGTGCTATACTCAGTCAAGGGTAGTTAGGTTACACAGTGGATACAGCATTGGCCCTGGAGTCAAGAGGACCTGAATTCAAATCCAGCTTCAGATACTTACTAGCTGTGTGACTCCAGGCAAGTCACTTTAACCCTATTTGACTTAGTTCTTCATCTGAAAAACGAGCTGGCGAGGGAAATGGCAATTTCTGCCAAGAAATGATCCAAATAGAGTCAAGGGGAGTGAGACATGACTGAAATGCTTCAACAATATTTAGCCAAAAAGAAAGCAGCCAACAAAAACAAGAGTTATGTTTTGTCCATAGTGCATAATTAAGGAAATAAATTTCAGGGAGGCAGACTTTTCATTAAAAGATATAATGTTCATTGTAGTAAAGTACTTATGTGATATTTTGGGTTCTTGTTGTTGTTCAATCATGTCTAACTCTTCATGGCCCAATTTAGAGGATTTTTTTTTTTGGCAAAGATAATGAAGTGATACTCCAGCCCATTTTACAGATGAGAAAACAGGCAAGCAGGGTTAAGTGACTGGCCAAGGGTCACACAGATATGTGTCTAAAGGCCAGGTTTGAATTCAAAATTCTTCCTGCCTCCAGGTCTGATGTTCTATTCTCTGTCACTATGGATATTAGAGATACAAGTTATGGATCAGGTAGGGCAGACCTGATACAATACTTCACAGAATTATATTTCTGCCAAGTTTCTTGTGTCTGCTGTGGTCAACCCAGTCAGGTTATCTGGGTCTACCTCATCTTTCTCTTCTTGCTTTTTAGTTTCTGTGTTAGTTTCTTCCTTCACTTGGTCCTTTTGGAAGAGTGGAAACAGATCAAGATGGCAGAAAGACCAAGAGATCCCATTGGAATTTTGCTCTATATCTACTTTTTCCAAGCCTGGTCTCTTCAAATCTAGAGTAAAAATCTAGATGGCCTCAGTTCCTTCAAACTCTCTGACTAGGGTCTCATCCCAGTTATGCTATTTATTTTATGATCCTGAACTTAGTTCTGAACATAATCTTTTCTACATCTTTGTTTCCAAACCTATAACATGGTATAGTTAGACTCATTATCAAATGTATACTTTCAGTTCCTGCTGTGATTCTTCTATGTGTGAAGATTTTTGTTTCAAAAAATCCCTCTAATCCTTAAACAAGAGGTTCTTAACTTAGTATCTTTGATGGGTTTTAAAATGTTTTGATAACTATTTTTCAATATAATTAGTTTCTTTTTCAATCCAACATATTTTATTTTATGCATTTAAAAACATTATTCTGAGAAAATGTCCACAGGTCTTACCAGACTGACCAAAAAGTAAAGTATTCTTTCCTTAAACCAAAGGAAATGACTAATAGAAAGAAAAGAGTTAGGAAATTGGAGTTTTGTTCTGGCTCTGAACATATTATCTGCTTTAGACTATGGGCAAGTCACTTTCTGATGATAGGCCTTGATTTCATTCTATGTAAAATGAAAAGGCTAGAATAGATAATAGCTACCAGTTAATGCTTTGAGATTTACGAAATCTTTCACACACATTATATCTTTTGATCTGTCAACAACCAACCCTCAAAGATAGTCAAGTGACTTGCTTAGGGTCATCCAGTTAGCAAATGTCTAGATTATCTGAAAGGTGTCTTTCAGCTCTGGAGTCTGTACTAGCTCTGATGTTTTCTATAATCAGATTTTTCAGGCATTGTAGTGAGCTAGTTATAGAGATACCTTTGGATAAGCTGCTTTTTATTATTTATTTATTTGCTGTGAAGTAGTCAAATCCTGTGAAATTAAAGGTTTCAGCATCCAAAAGTCACAATGGACCCAAATCCATGACCTCATTGCTCTCCATGATACTTGTGGTCATTAATAAGCATTTGCCAGTTCAGGAACTATTGACACTGTCATATCAGCAAGAGGGCTCCCTGCAATCAATGACGAAAATTAAAAAAAAAAAAAAAAAAAAAAGAACCCAGGGGAGCTCTTGTGCAGGCTAGCTTCTTTGGAAGATCAGCATCAGAACATTAGGACAGCCTGCACCCTGCTAATAAATCTAGCTCAGTCACCTGGGACTCCCCCGTATTTTTGGAATTCATTGAGAAGTCTGAAGAAAATTTTTATTTCTCGGATGTCACTGGCTTTGAAGATTCAAAAGAAAGAATGACCCAGGGAGAGATTTAATCTCATGGGAACCCAAATTATTCAGGAGGCAACACTGAGAAATGCAACAGCATGTTAACAGCAGGGCCAGCTGTAGGATACCAGAGTCTAATTAGCAAATTCTCAAAATGACACTTCATTATTCAGACCAGTGAGGTGGAGACAATGCAGGCACAGAATCAGATTTTTGAGATCTGAGGACACAGGGCCCTGGCTCTGCAGAATCAACTGTTTATAGTTTGGGGGAAGGGACCCAGAGGCTTTGAAAGACTGCACTTATCCATGACTGAATGAAAACAGTCTTTCCTTAAGAATTCCCAAAGAAATCCAAGCTCTCTCTTGGTCACAATTAGAAAATAATAATAAAAATAATGATGATGATGATAATGATAACCACAGCAGCAGCAGCAGTTGGTATTCATATATCAACATAAGGTTTACAAAGTGCTTTACAAACATTATTTCATTTTATCCTTCCAAGTAGATGCTATTATTATTACCACTTTACAAATGACGATAACAAACTATTACAGATAAGGAAACTAGAGCAAGCTGTAATTTTTCCAGAGTTACACAGCTAATAAGTATCTGAGGTAAGATTTGAATTCAGGTATTTTTATCTATTATTCCACCTAGCTGCCTTTAT
Source organism: Sarcophilus harrisii (assembly GCF_902635505.1). Taxonomy (NCBI): domain Eukaryota; kingdom Metazoa; phylum Chordata; class Mammalia; order Dasyuromorphia; family Dasyuridae; genus Sarcophilus; species Sarcophilus harrisii. The sequence goes on along the minus strand of NC_045427.1, from coordinate 360,395,058 downwards.
TTGGTAGGCCATATTTGAAAGAAAATCAAAGACTTACTGGTTTGACAGATAACTGAACAAAATCTCTTCTACATCATTTGCAACAAGAAGTCATCTTGCTTATGCTTGAAGAGCTCCAGAAAGGGGGAAGGCCACTGCTTCACAAGATAGCCCATTCCATTTTTGGATAGTTCCAATTATTAAGAACTTCCTTAAAATGAATTGAAATCTGCCTCTGCAATTTCTACCTCCTATATTTAATACAGGGAGCAAAGTCGAAGTCTGATTTTTGTCTTTCTATTCCTACCACAAAGGCATTTGCTAAAATCAACTAAAATGAACAATGTGAACAATTTTAACGTAAGATGTTAACATTGACCCCAGAGTATCTCTGAGATTTTGTGAAAAGTTCTATACCACTAGGATATGATTTTATAAAGATATTATTTATTTAAAAGAAAGAATTAAACAAAATAAGAAAAGAAAATCAATTACATGTTAAGAAATGATTTTCATACAAAGAAATCCCTCAACTAAAGATAGCAGTATAGTGGAAAGCATTTGGATATAAGAATCACTGTGGAAAAATATTATGGTAGTAATATACTATCAACACATCTGACAAGAAGGAGACTTTAGATGATGAAATCTTGAGAAGCTGGGATAGAGACAGGATATGGAAGATTTAATTTCACAGATATATGTACTATTTTTCTTTCTATCATAAGTAGAATAATTGATGAATTCTTGACTTCCTTAAATGATTTAAAGTACTTGAATGCTTGAGTGCTATTACTGATACAACTAATGTGAACCTGTTCCACAATATTCTCTCCTTTTGTCCCACAATATCTCATCCACAAAATGAAAATAACAGCACCTGTACTACAAAAATTTGGGTTTCTTGAAAAGAAAGTGTTTTATGTTTTAAACCTCTCCTTGCAACTGGGATTTCATTGGTATGGAGAAGCCCCAGTGTGGAATACTCCTTCCACTGAAGCAGATTGGTGGCTCATTCATAACTTAGAATCTTAAAATATCAATTGGAGCTATTAAATGTTAAGTGACTTGTTCATGATTACATAACCAGTATATTAGAAACTCAATCTTCTAACCTTCAAGACTGGTCCTCTATCCATTATGCCAACTTCATTTCATAGAAATGTGAGTAGTTATGATATGCAAACATCCCTTTCTCCTATCTGGATTTCCATTTTTTCACATCTGTAAAATGAGCAGCTAGAATAAATTATCACTCAGACCCCTTTCAGATCTAAAATGAAAAGTCTATGTTTCTAATTCAATGCTTCAATAAAATAAAATTCCAATCCAGATAACGGGCCACCTCTTTGGAGACAAGGAGAGAATTAAAAAAAATAAGTGTGTATCTTGATGAAAACAGGTTAATCAACTGCTCCAAATTCAGAAGAACTATTTCTATATCAACACAAGCACAACCTTGTCTATAAGAAAGAGAGGGTCTCTGTTTTTACAACAGCTTCATCTCCTGATTCTGGAGTGTTGGAAGGAAGGGTAGAGGATGGGTCTGGACATGGGGAATGTTTATTTATTAATTCTATAAATTATAGAAATAAACATTTCTAGGGTCTGTTGGAACCTTTAAGAGAGAAGCAGATTCACAATTGGCAGGTGATCTTTATCACCTTTATTATCTTTACTTAATATAAACTATGAAATCTGGCCCTGCCAGGATGGGATAATGATTAGGCAATTACATTAAGATAATAGCTCTACTTTCAACAGATAGAAAAATAGTACATATGTCTGTGTAATTAAATCTCCCATACCCTATTTTCATCCAAGCTTCTCAGAATTTCTTCAGCTACATTCTCCTTTTTGTCAGGTGAGGTGATAGCAATAATATGTTTATGTTTTAAACATATAAACATTAAACATATAAGTATTCTTATACTTAGGTACTTTAATCATGCTGCTTTAACTTTACTCAACTTTAGTTGAGTAATACTTCATTTGAAAACCATTTCTTAATATGATTGTCTAATAACAGTGATAATGGTGACAACAATAACAATGTACCTGAATACTATCAGAACTATAAGCAGCTCTCGTAGAATAGAGGAGGTGATGAATGGGGAATAAGGAATGAATATGAGAATTCTCTTCAAGTATTTGAAGGGCTGCCATTTGGAAGAAGGATTGATCTTGTTTTATTTGGTCTATGAGACCAAAATGAAGACAACAGGTAGAAGTAAAAATGGGGTTAGTGCTGGTGAATTATAAGGGAGATATTCAATATTAGAGCTATCTCAGAACAGAATGGAATATCTAAGATTAGGTTTTCCCTCCTTGGAGGTAGAAGGGACAAAGGTGTTCTAAAAGTTCTGACAAGATGGTGAACAAATAACAAATTATGACTAAGCCAATCAAAAGGGAAAAGAAAGAAGCCCTCACAAGGAAAACTAAGAGTGAAGTAATACACAAAGAATTTTGTTAGACAAAAACTGCTGAGAAAATTCAAAAGTAGTTTGCCAGTAATTGGGTTGTGACCAACATCTTACATAATATTATCAAAATAAGTTCAGAATGAACATGAAATTTAAATTAAACAGAGGTCACATTTTTCTTTTAATTAGAAAGAGAACCAAATCAGATACCTTTTGTAGTTAAGTGGAGAAAGCTCTAAAGCAAATATGAGAGGAAAGTTATCAACTTAGAAAAAAATTGATGATTTTGTCCTTGAGGATGGGGACTATCTCTTAAATCTTTTTTTATCCCCAGGACAGTGCCTAGCACAAAGCAGGCACTTACTTTATAAATGTTGACTAACTGATTATATGACATTTAAATGCATGTGAAATTGACAGTACCAATAGGGGGAAAAATCAAGGTGTCAAATATCTCTTATAAAGGTCTGTTATCCAAAATACATAGTAAACTAAAGCAAATACGAAACCAAGAATCATTTCCCAAAGTGTAAATGTGTCAAAGGATAGAAATAAAAGGATCTTTTAAAAAATTATAAACCCATACCAATCCAACTACCAAAGAATCATTTCATAGAAATAGAAAAAATAGCATCAAAATTCATCTGAAAAACAATAGGTCAAATATCAAAGAAATCAATGCAAATCAAATGTGAAGGAGAGTGGTCTACCAGTACCAGATTTCAGACTATATTACAAAGTGGTAATCATGAAAACATTCTGGAACTAGCTAAGAGATTGAGTGACGGATCAATGGAATAGATTGGGTATATAATATATAGTAGTAAACAACCATAGTAATCTAGTGTTTGATAAACCTAAAGATCTAAGCTTTGGGGAGTAAGAACTCAACATTTAAGAAAAATTGTGGGGAAATTGAAAAGTAGTTTAAAAGAAACCAGGCATGTACCAACATCTCATATTGTATATCAAGATAAGGTCAAAAAGTTAAATGAGTTAAACACAGTAGATGATATCATAAGTAAATGAGAGGAGTATAGAAAAGTATACTTATTAGATTCACTGATAGAAGAGTTTATGACTAAACAAGAGATAAAGAGCATCATAGGAAATAAAATGGATAATTTTCATTACATTAAATGAAAAAGATTTTGCACAAACAAAACTAATAGACCCCAAATTAAAAGGAAACCATTAAATTAGAAAAAAAAATATAGCAAGTTTCTCTGATAAATGTCTCATTTCTCAAACACATAGGAAACTAAATCAAACTTATTAAACTATAAATTATACCCCAATTTATAAATGGTCAAAGAATATGAACAGGCTGTTTTCAAAAAAAGAAATCAAAACTATCTATAATCACATAAAAATGCTCTAATGTATTATGATTTAGAGATATGCAAATTAAAACAACTCTGAAATATCACCTCACACCTATCAGATTAGGTAACATGACAGAAAATGAAAATAACAAACGCTAGAAGGTTTCAGAGTAACAATTTGGAATGATGCCCAAAGAGCTATAAAACTGGTTATAAAACTTTGACTCAGCAATATCATCTATAGATCTGCATCTCAAAGAGCTATTTTAAAAAGATAAAAAGGCCTTTTTGGACAGACATATTCATAGCAGCTCAAAGAAATGGAAATTGAGGAGATGCCTATCAAATGGAAAATAACTCAACAAATTGTGGTAAATGATTGTAATGGAACATTATTGTGCCATAAGAAATGGTGGGGGTGGGGGTTTAGAAAAACCTGGAAAAACTTATATGAACTAATGCAAAGTGAAGCTAAAAGAAGGAGGAAAACATTGTACATAGTAACAACAGTATTGTAATGATGATCAACTGTGAAAGATTGATACTTTGTCAAGATAGTTCCAAAAGAGAAAATGATGCCATGATAAAAAATGTAATCCAACTTTAAAGAGAGAACTGATGAACAATTTGAAGCATACTTTTTTTTCTTACTTTCTTAATTTTTCTTGTTTGTGTTTGTATATTTTCTTTTGCAACATGGATGCAATATGAAAATCTGTTTTGTCTGACTTCACATATATACTCAATCTATTGTTTGTCTACCTAAGAGGTGGGGGAGGGAAGACAGACATTCAAATTTTAAATTTTTAAAAATGAATATTTAAAAAATTTACATGTAATTGGGAAATATTTAATGAAATCAGTAAAATATACCTAAAATATAATTATATATACTCAATGAAGTAAAAAATATTTAAAATAAAAATATTTTTGAAAATTGTAAACTATTAATAATTATATGAAAAATTGCTACAAATCACTAATAAATGAAAACCAAAATAATGATGAGATTTTACTTAAACTCCAGAAAGTTGGTGGTAATTAAAAAAGTTGGGACATTATTATTATTGGAGAGGCTGTGGCAAGACAGGAACTGTGAAATGCCTGATCATTATTGAAAGCAATTTGGACTTATGCTGAGAAACTGATTAAAATATCTATACCCTTCCACCAGGAGATCCTATTGCTAGTAATATAAAAGAAATCAAAATCAAAAAGGTTCCATGTACACTAAAATATTCATCGTTCAGTTATTTCAGTCAGATCCAACTCACAGTAATACTTTTTCTTTGTAGTAGCAAAGAATTAGAAATAAAGTATATGCCAATCAATTGGAGAACATCTAGACAGATTATGATACAAGAATGTAATGGAATATTACTATGCTGTAAGAAAATATGAATTTAGATGAACAGATAGATGTAAAGTGAATTAAGCAGAACCAGGGAAACATTATACACAGTTACAGCAATTTAAATGGAAACAAGAATAACAAAAATGAAGCTGAATTTCATGTAATTATAGTACCCAAGCTTGGGCTCAACCAAAAAAGTGTACCTTTCTTCATTTTTTGCAGAGATAAAGGATCATGGATATGGTACACTCTCAAACTGACCAGATTAATTTTGACAAGTTGATTTTCTTCTTTCTTTTTTTCTTTTTTCTTTCTTTCAACAAGGCTGATCTTGGGGTAGGTAGTAGAGAGGGACATATTTAAAAATGAAGAGGATAACAAAACAGAAAATACCAATATATTTCTAAAAAATACATATAAAATTGAGAGATTCAATGATTAAACAATTAAGTAAAAGAAAGTGAGAATCTTCTAAAGGAAAAATAAGATGGCCACAAAAACAATTAGGTCCCTAGAAGAGATAATGGTATAAATATGGTAACATGAATATGGTAAAAACTTACAGAGTAGTTCAGAAATTCCATAAGAGCTATAAAAGAAGGATGGAAATATGATGCTTGAAATGACTTTGAAAGAATTCAAGAAGATAAATGAGGATCAGTAGCTTAGAAAAGACCAGGTAAACTTATCAGTTTACTCCCTAAAGAGTAGACTCAATCACTAAAACAATGGGAGATTGAATGATTAATTGGTGGGGATATTGCAGATGGAAAAACTTTTTAGGCACATATTAAACTAAATGGATTTTGAGGTCCCTTCCAAATCTAAAATCTGTGATTCTATGAGGACATAATGCTTAAGGACAGGATAAAACAGAGCACTAATGTTTCAGGATTTTTAAACTTAAGAGGCCAGATTCCCTTTAGAATTGTGTTCATTAAAGCCTCCTGAGAAAAAAGCCAACTGTGTGGTCTTGACCAAGTCAGTAATTTATTCTGGGCCTCAGTTTCCTAAACTGGCAAAGGAGCTATTGATGATCTCTAAGACCCTTCCAAGTCTGTCATATTATATATAATATATATTATATACTATACTATTATTCTAAGATCCCTCTTAGCTCTAACATCTCATGATTCTATTTGCAATAAATAGGCTTCCTTTAGTGTGAAGACAACTGTGGATACAGGATAAAATCCAAACTGTCCTGTTCATTTCTCCTTTGCCTTTGTGAAGCTAGACAAATTTTATTTTCTGCTTCTATTTAATGGGGTACACTCACTTTCCAGCTGATTTCAGCCTTGACAGAAAGTACAATCATTCTATTTATTTAGAGACATCTCATGTCTCTAATAAAAAGGTTTCTCTGAAAATGTGTATTGGAGGCAGAAGGATCTTTATGATTTAAAAAATAAGGACAGCTGTTACCAGTGATCTTTGCTATTATTTTCTCTGGAGAAAACAGAACTCAAGCTCACTCTGAGCTTGATCAGAGTTAGCTTTCTGTTCTTCATAGACATGCCTTACCTGCCCCCAATTTTTCTTCCACCACCTCATGATAATATACCTATAATTTAATGATCCCATGAATCCACTGATATTACAGTACCTACCCTATACTTACCTTACTTTAGGAAAGTCAAGAAACAGAGAAGGCTGAGGCTTGCCCTCCCTTCTCCAACATTCCCAACTCATGGTCATCCAGCCTTTACTTCAAGGCATTCACTGAGCAGTATCCCACTGTCTCCTAAAGAAATCTATTTCATTTAGGGCATACTTAGAAAGCTTTTCTCATATCAGGCTACATTTTTCTTTTCTATGACTTATAGTTACTGCTAATAGTTTTACCTCTTTCCATGTGATAACTTTTAAAATATATAACCAGTTACATTTCTCCTAAGTCTTTTCTTCAGGCTAAAGAACCTTATTTCCCTCTACCACATAGCAAAATATTGAAGTCCTTCACCATTCAGGTCACCTTCACTCTTCTCTGAATGTTTTTCATATTGTTTTCTATTCCTTCTAGATTTTCTGTTATTTGAAAATACAATGAACATGTTATCTATATTTTATTCAAATTATTGATAAAATGTTAAATAACACAATATCAAGTACAGCTCTCTGGAGCATTCAAATACTCCTTCTAAGATGACATCAAATCATTAATTTAAATGGCGTTTCTCAACCAGTTCCCAATCTACCTAATTGTACCATCATTTAGCTCATATTCTCTTCATTTTTCCACAAGAAAAACAGAGCAGAATTGTCAATTCTTTGCTGAACTCTAGGTAAGTTCTACCTACCACATCCCCCAATTTATTAATCCTGTAAAAAAAAAATCTGTCCGATAAGACCCTGTCTTGGTGAAATCACATTAGGTATCTTTGTATTCACGTCTTTGTGATCAACCATCAGTCTGCTTGGAAGAAAGATAGAGATGGAAGTTTGTACCTCAAGGAGTAGAGATGATTTAACCAATGGCATGGAGGATGAATAGCACAGTGTGGCTGAATAGAAGATATGTGAAAGGGAGTAGTAAGTACTTTGAGGGACTGAAATTATTCTGTACATAGTGGGAGCCATAGAAGAGCTACTTAACACTGTTGTTCATAAGGAAGACTATCAGTATATATAGGATTATATAGATATTAGAGACAGGAAGATCAGTGATGTGCCCAGCAAACTGATATTGTAATAGTCTCTGGGTAAAAAAAAAAAAGAGTACTTTAATATAATGGGTGAAGGAGAGAAAAATGAAAAAGATACATAAAACCTGTAAGTAGAAACTAGATAACCACTTGCTGAGCATATATATGTATATTTATACACACAAACATATTATATGTGTATATTATACACACAAATTACATTGCACACAGGCACATATAATATGTACAAGTATTATATAGGTACAATAATTATCACATATGCAATATGATCTATGCATACACATGCATGTACACATACATACATGTATTTGTTTTTATGTATATATACACATACTTTATATACACACATATGAATAATATAATACATGTTTTAGACAGGGGTTGAACTAGTTTGAATTTTAATATTCTATGATCCTACTATGATGACCAAGCTCAGCTTGGAAAATAAGTGTGGAATATTGGCATACTATGTCAAATTTAGTTGATGTGTAAGTTTTGTTGAATTCCACCCCATTTTTGGGATATATTTAGATAAATGTGGTATAACAAACAAAATATAGCTATATAAATTTTGAATAAATGAAAGAAAAATAAAACAAACAAGATTCTATGATTCTAAAATAAGGAGATTAGAGTAAGGAAGGGATCCCTATGGTCCTCTTGAGCTCTAATGGAATGATATAGTAGAAAGAAAAGACTGAGTTTTGAGTTGCAAGATCTGTGCTAAAGTTCTAACTTTAGTGCTTATGAGTTATGTGAGCTGGGCAAGTTACTCCTCTAAAATTCAATTTCTGATTGAAAGATGGGCTGGGAGTAGGAACATGGGTAAAATAATATTTGAACCACCAAAGCTTTTATAACCTTAAAGCAAATGCAAGCTATCATTTAATTAGATGACAAATTCTGTAAAATTTAAAAGGAATAAATGATGGCAGAGGTATATAAAAAAGACTACCTAGAGAAGGTGGGACTTGAATCTTAAAAGATGGATAAGGTTTTAAAAGGCAGAGAAGAGTAGAGATGGATAGCTAAGAAGTGCAGTAAATAAAGTACATTTGAACTTGAATTTAGGAAGACCTGAGTCTAAATCAAGTTCAGCCACTTACTAGCTATGTGTCACTGGGTAAGACAAGTAACCTCTCTCAGTTTCAGTTTCCTATTCTGTAAACAAGGTTAATACATATGTACAAGGAAGTACATATCCCCTAAAGTTGTTAGAAGGATAAAATGAAAACAACATATAAAAATATTCTATATCTGATATTTATATAACTATAATTATTAATTGAGGAAAACAGCAAAAATGAAGGCAAGAATATCATCCTTGATGTATACTACAGTCCACCAAGGCAGAAAGAAGAAACTGACAAAAGTTTTGAGAAAAAGTTTGACATTATATAGCTATAATTTTATTTTAATGATCTGCACATTACTAGAACTTTCTACCTGCCAAAACCAGAACAGCTAATAACTTATTTATATCACATATAATCATTTCATTCTTCAAAACACAGAGGTTCCAACAAAAGGAAATTCAATTCTGGATCTGATATTTGGTACTGGGAATGAACTGGGTGCTAGAGTAGAAATGAAGAAAATAATTTCCCCCTTTGAGAGAGGGAATAGGCATGCTACCTTAAGTTTATAATTGAGAAGGTGAGTTAATTGGGGTAGGTTGACATATACCCTAGATTTTGAGAAAGCAGATTTCAAAGATTTCAGAGGAAAGACAGAATCTTATGGAGTGAAATGCTTTGAACAAGTCATCTTAAGAAGGATAGAAGAATGCTCAAGAATGAAAAATGTGAAGGCACAAAGAAAAACAATTCCATTGAGGAGGAAAAATGATATTTTTTCTGAAGAGACTGTTGTAAATTCATAGGGAACTTAGATTTTAAAAAGAGACACACAGGAAATGGTAGCGAGACAAAGTAACAGGATGAATGTAAGAGAATGGCACAGTACTGTAAAAATAACATCAGATATGCTAAAGCTCAAAATGAGCTGAGGCTGTTGAAGGAAGCTAAGAACAACAAAAAAGGTTTGTTTTTTAGATATTCTGAGAGAAAAAGGAGGATAAAAAGGATAGAACCTTAGCTTGGGGGTGGAAAGATGACAACTGACAATAGAGAAGATAGAATGACTTAAAGGTTGTTTCTATTTTCTCTGCAGAAGAGAAAAACCTTTACAATGTAAAGGTAGAACAAAAATGTTTTAAGAAGTTGATACCAAACACAGGAGATTGTAATAAGGCAATCACTTGCACTTGATGATTTCAAATCATCTGACCCAGCTGAACTATATCTTGGATCCTGAAAAAACTTTGTGATTGCTGAGCCACTGTTAAAAGACTTAAAAGTTATGGAAAATAGATGTATCAGAATATTGCAGAAGGCCAAATGTTGTCCAATTTTTCAAAAAATAAAAGAGAATAAAGTCTGCAAACTATAGGCCAGGAGGCTTAATTTCAGTTCTTGGGAAATTCTAGAGTAGATTGTTAAAGAGATGGTTGCTGAATAAGTAAATAGAAAAAGTTAACATGACTCTACCAAGTGCAGGTCATGTTAAACTCACTTCATTTTCTTTGTTTGGTACGTTTATTAAACAAATAAATTAAGGGAATATTATGATTATAGTTTACTTTTATTTTAGCAAGTTTTTTTTGACAAAGTATGTCATACTATTTTTGTGGAGAAGATGAAAAGATATAATCTAGACAATAATGCAATAAGATGGATTCAAAACTTCTTGGAGGGCCAGATTCAAAGAATAGTTGTTAATGGTTCAAGGCCAACATGGCAGGTGGTCTCCAGAAGAGTTCTCTATGGCTATGTCCTTGGCCATATGCTAGTTAATATTTTTATCAATGAAATGGAAAAAGGCATAGATAATATGTATGCTCATCAAATTGGTAACTAACATCAAGCTGGGAAGAATAGCTAATACAATAGATGATGGAGTTAGATCATAATGCTGGGATGACTCTAGTAAGATTCAATTGGGATAAATGTAAAGTCTTGCACATGGGCACAAAAAAATCATCTTCTCAAGTTGAAGATGGGGGATGCATGGTTAGCCCATTGTTCTAAAAAAGATGTAAGGTTTTATTTTTATTGGATCACAAGTTCTGAATGAGTCAGCGGCATTATGTGATAGCCAAAATAGCTAATGTGATCTTGGGGACAGTTTCCAGGAATATGAAAGTAATAGTCGCAATGTTCTTTGCCCTTGTCAGACCTCATGTGGAATATAGCTTTCAACATGGCAACATGATCTAAAAAAGATACTAATAATTTGATGAATATCCAAGGGAAGTCAAATCAGATTGTGAAATGCCTTGAGTCCATGTTACAAGAGAATTAATCTGAAAAAACTTAGCTTATTTTAGTAGACTCAGGAGAAACATGATATCTATTTTCAAGTATATGAATAGTATCATGTGGAAGAAAGACTACACTTATTTTGTTGGGCCCTAGAGAGTAAAAAAAGATGCTATAGACAGAAGTTTCAGAGAAGCATATTTAATGCCAGGAAAAACTTCTTAACAGTTAGAGATGTTTGAACATTGAATAATCTGCCTCAAGATGGAGTGGATTCCCTAAATGAAAGTGTTAACCAGAGGCTGAATAACCACTTGTTAGGTATTTTATAGAATGGATTACTTTCATATATGACTTTCACCAATCTATTGCCAATTTACTGTCTTTTCCAACTCAGAAATTCTGTGATTCTGTGAATGAGCTGGTCTGAAGGACCATGGGGAATGGAATAGATTCTATTAGAGAGATGGGCTATCATTGAAGAAAAAACTTCTTAATTTTCCTTCAGACTAGTCCTGACTCCACAAGGCAGGAAACTGGGGCTCTCTCAAGGGCACTTGGGGAATCTTTAAGTCTGGAAATAGTGAGCTACTTGGAGAGAAGCATTAGGTTGCTGGAACCTCAAAGGAATGAACTCATTAAACTGGGTTCTGGTCAATGGCTTATTAGAGCCTTTGTCCAGCTTGGGGCTATGTAACAAGAGAGATGAGACAGCCCTGGAAGGGATCCAAGAGAGAATCATCAGCATTATTAGAGAATGGGGAAATAAGGAGGAAAGAATTAGGAGCCAGGAAGAGAAGACGGTGAATGAAAACTCAGAGAAAACAAGCTACTGTGACTTCACAACAATTTGAGTTAAACAAATGCTTTCTCTTTACAAGCATGCAATAAAATAGGTGTTATGTATATTATTATTTTATTAATAATTTTAATCATCATTACAGATGGGGTCATGAAAGCTCAGAGAGAGTTATTTGCCCAAAATTACAAAACATATGCCCTAAGAGAGGGAACTATTATGCATTCTAGTTTTAAGTTCTGGATTTTTTTCACTGCTATGAATAGCTAACATTTGTATAGTGCTTACTTCATCAAGAACGGTGATAGGCCTGGAGAGACTTACATGAACTGATGCTGAGTGAAATGAGCAGGACCAGGAGATCATTATATACTTCAACAACAATACTAGATGATGACCAGTTCTGATGGATCAGGCCATCCTCAGCAACGAGATCAACCAAATCATTTCTAATGGAGCAGTAATGAACTGAACTAGCTATACCCAGAAAAAGAACTCTGGGAGATGACTAAAAACCATTACATTGAATTCCCAATCCCTATATTTATGCACACCTGCATTTTTGATTTCCTTCACAAGCTAATTGTACAATATTTCAGAGTCTGATTCTTTTTGTAGAAAAATAACGTTTTGGTCATGTATACTTATTGTGTATCTAATTTATATTTTAATATATTTAACATCTACTGGTCATCCTGCCATCTAGGGGAGGGGGTGGGGGGGGTAAGAGGTGAAAAATTGGAACAAGAGGTTTGGCAATTGTTAATGCTGTAAAGTTACCCATGTATATATCCTGTAAATAAAAGGCTATTAAATTAAAAAAAAAAAGAACTTTAACAAATGTTATATTTGCTCCTCACAAGAACTCAGGGAAGGAGGTACTACTATCACCCTGTTTTATAAGTAAGGAAACTGAGGCAGACTGATTTGTCCAGAGTGGCAAAGCTAGTAAGAATCTGAAACGAGATTTGAACTGAGGTTTTCCAGACTCCATGCTCTGTGCTCTTATCTAATGCACACCCTAGCTGCCCCATACCACATAGCCTACTCTATGATCCAATGGAATTATAGAATTTTAGAGGTCAAGCAGATCTCAAAGACATTTAATCCATCCCATACTTGAGCAGGAAACCTTTATCTACATCATCATGCACAAGCAGTCCCCTCTCTAGGGAGATAGATATCTTTTGTCTTCTCATAAGATTCCATCCTCTATGCTTGTGCTTAATTTCTGATATAGCTGAAGAATAGCCTTATGAAAATGAGCTGAAGAAGTTGGTAGGGAATGTGATGGCTGTCTTCAAGTTTGCAAAATTCTATGGCAAGGAGGTTCAACTTGTTTCAACTGACCACAGAAGGAACACCAGAAGCATGGGTGGATGGAACAAGAAAGCAAATTTTAAGATAGATGCAAAGAAAGACTTCCTAACAATTTAAGCCTTCTAAAAGTGAAATAGGCCAATTTCAATGGTAGGGGACTCTCCTATCCTGGGAATTTTGAATTCAAGGCCAAATGACTTATTGTCAGGTACTTGGTAGAGAAAATTCTTGTTCAGGTGCCAGCTGGACCTAGATGACATGCAAGGCCCCATCCAAATCTGATATTCTGTGGCTTTTAATAAGTGTCTGTATGTGCACAGGGGCTTATTAGAAGTCAAAGGGACAGCCATCTGCTCTTCATCTGCACAGGGAAACTGGGTGGCTGCCAGGAAAAGTCCTTTGACTAAGGGGCTACAAGGAAGGCTCATCAGGAAGGCTGTTGACTTTCCGGATTTGGCACGACCTTCTTTAACATTTTACTTCCAACCATCAGCTACAGCATTAGCTAACTTTGTGCAACTTTGAAATAATGTATTTCTCTTCTCTGGGCCTCAATTCTACCATCTGTCAAAAAGAGCTAAATATCTCAACCTACTTACCTGTCGACTGATCAGTTATGAGAAGTTGCTTTGTAAACCATAAATCATTATATACATTATGCACATATATACACAATGTATACATACATTTATATATAAAATATATATGTATATATACATTACATAAAGTCAAAATTCAAATTTTACCAACATTCAAATTTGACAAAAATTTCTTAAGCAAGGTACTATGTGTTGAATGCTGGGGACAGAAAATCAGAAACAAAAGAGCTCCAGGTTTTACTTATATTCTTCCCAGGGATTTAGAGAGAGGATACTACATTACATAAATGATGATAACAAAAGGTATTTTGGGGAGGAAAAATCAGGGAAGGCTTTAAACCAGCCACTGAGCAGATAAATGAAGGAAGCAAAGAATTCTAAAAGGTAGATTAGAGGTGAAGAAGGCTGCATTCCAGGCTTAGGGAGTGGAGTGGAGGAATGAATGAGATGGAGTGAAAAGTGTGCTAGGTCTTTGTTATGTGTATCATAGTCTGATTTACAGTTTCCTTTTCTGCCCAAGAATGATAATAATATTTGTGCAATCTTCCAAACAAAGTAATTGTGAAGAAAATGCAATGTAAACTTTAAGTGCTAGAAAAATCGATAATGTTTATAATAGAAAAGATAGAAGTTGGATCTGGTTGTCAAGTGTTGCCTTCAAAGGGAAAGAAATCTAAGTTAGATGGATGTTCTCTAAAAAGAAATATGGTGGATAGCAGGGGCAGTATGATGCAGTGGAGAGTGCTGTGGATTTTAATTTTTTTTGAGGACCCGGGTGTGAATCTTAATACTGTCATTACCTCTGGGGAGCCTGGCAAGTGACTGAACCTTTCTCGGTTTCAATTTTCTCATCTGGGAAATGAGGGCATTGAATCAGATCATCTCTAGGGTCTTTCCAGTTTTAAATCCATGGCCTTACATAGTCCCAGTGTTGCCCAAATGATAAATCCTCCTGAAGTACCTAATAAATATTTTGGTTCATTAAATGTGATCACAACATGCCATAGGAGATCTGATTCAGTCATCGAAGCAGTGACATGCACAAAGAAATGGAAAGGTGCTGCATTGGAGGCACAAGGACAGACTCTGGAATAACAGAGACCATTGGCAGTAGTGAACCTAAGTTCTAGATCCAGTTCTATCAATAATGTTCTGTATCATCTTAAGCAATCACTTTGGGTCTCTGGACTTCATGAAGATCAGAATGAAAATGTATTGAAAAAAGATTAGCACTGTAAAAATGCAAGCTATAATTTACCCATACAGAATTCAGAGTTTGGATACCCTCAATCCTTAGGAAAACATTCCTGAATGTTTTGAGGGGAAATATGAGGGGAAAAGTTCCCTGAGAACCTAAGATAGTTGTCACAAAGTTAAAGCACTAAATTGCAGACTCTAGGAATCTAGAAACCTCCAAGGTTCATTGGTCCAGCCTGACAATCTTTTCTATAATTTTTTATCCTTGATAAGTGGTGATCTAGTAATGAGAATTCTACCACCTTCAGAGGCAGATCATTCCATTTTTTGTTGTTAAGTCATTTTTCAGACTTGTCTGACTCTTTGTTACCCCATTTGGAGTTTACTTGGAAAAACAGTTTGCCATTTTCTTCTTCAGTTTATTTTACAGATGAGGAAACTGATGCAAACAGTGTCAAGTGACTTGCCCAGGGTTACACAATAAGTATCTGAGGCCGGACTTGAACTCAGGTCTTCCTGTTCCTATTCTCATTTCATTTTGGGACAGTCCTAATTATTGGATAACTTTTCTTTATATTAAGCAAATACCTGCATATTTCCAATTGTTTCTGGTTTTTCCTTTGAGTATCAAGCAGACCAAGTTTAAACCCTTTTCCACATGATATCCCTCCAAAAACTTGAAAACTTGAAAAGGATACTCATTATTGGTCAATCTGCCATCTGGGGGAAGGGGTGGTGGGGAAGGAAGGGAAAAATTGGAACAAAAGGTTTGGCAATTGTCAATGCTATAAAATTACCCATACATATAACTTGTAAATAAAAAGCTATAATAGAAAATTTTTTAAAAAATACATGAGTATTATAAGTCTTCTCTTTACTAGGCTAAGGATCCCCAGTTCTTTCATCTAATTCCCATATGGCAATGGCTTTGAATCCCTTTAACATAGAAAAGAATATACCCAAGAATATATTTTTCTTTCTAATCAGTGCTAAATGACTTGTCCAAGGTCACATAGCAAGTAACAGTCCGAGGCTATATTTAATTCAGGTCCGCCTGACTTCAGGGCCAGTACTCTAGCACTATGCTACCTATATGCCCCATCCAAGAATGTTTTTGACAGCACTTTTTGTGGTGCAAATAATTGGAAGCATAGTGGGTGAAAATTGATTGAGGAATGGCTAAATCATGGTACATGAATGTTATGGAGTACCAAAAGTGGAAAGAATCTTTTTAGAGTCAGAGGATTTGGGTTCAAATTCTATCTTAGTCACTTAGTACTTATATGACTTTTTGGACTTGAGTTTGCTCATCTCATCTATAACATAAATGAGTTATACTAGATGAAGATCGATCCTAAATCAATTTTCCTGTTCTTATTGTGCCACATCAAACAACAAATATGAAAAATTTAGAGAAATTCTGGGAGATACATGAATTGATACAGGCCAAAGTAAAAAGAACCAGGAAACCAATTTAAACAATGATTACAATAAGGTGAAGGAGAACAATATGGAAAGACAACAGAGCTCAGATCAACATAATGATTAATCTGGACTGGCATTAAAGTATACCTCCCTTTTCTAGTCAGAGAGATGATGGAATCTTAAGTGTAGAATGAAGCATATATCATCAGACATGGCCAATGTCCCACCGACTTCATCAATGTCTCTGGAAACTCATCTGCCTTCAAAATCATATCAATTTTGAAACTTCCTCAATGCCCCCTTCCTCTTGGGTCCTTCCCTCCCCTCTGACTGGAGACGATGGAGGATAAACATCAGAGTGCTCCTCTCAAACTCCCTTCCCCCCTCCTTTTTACATGCTGTTTTTTCCATTTAGATTATAAGCTTCTTGAGGACAGGGACAATCTTTGGCCCTTCTTTGTATCTCTAGCACTTAAAATATATTAACAAATACTTATTGATTGACTGACCAATGTGTTGGTTTGTTTTCCTTAACTATAGCTTTTTGTTGCAAGTAAGAGGCTAGAGGAGAGGGGGATGCACTAAAAAGTGAGCAAGGTAAAAAAAAAGCATAGTAAAATATTTAATTTTTTTAAAAGCAAGGGGGAGAATGATGTTGGGAAGCAACTTGAGACACTATTCCACTATTCCATTTAATTCACATGGGAAGAGAAGACACTGAGATGGTCATAGTCTCTCCTGAATATTATCTGTGATTGTATTAGCTTTTTGAGTCGCCATGTCATACTGCTTTATACTTGAGCACTCACTCAGCATGACTGACTTTTACTCAACACCCAATTCTAGCAAATTCAGTTATTGACTCACATGGCTACAGCAGATAAGAAACTATAAAGACTAAAGAAAGTGAGGGCTGTGAGAAAATAGAGAAAAATAACAGCCTCACATTTGTGAAGCAGAGGAAAAAAAAATTTAAAAGACAGAGAAATACATTATTTTACAGTACAACAATGGGCATTTATAATCATGACCTGAGTCATCAAGAAAAAAAGGTTAAATTATCTTCTGAATCCTCTAATTGGGAAGGCAGGGATAAGTACAGTCCATTTTTAGAAAACTTTCCATCCTAAATACTTAAATATAAAATTAAAAAACAAACAAGTTTTTGCTTTGGAAGAGATAAGCTGCAGTGAGATAATTCACTACTAGACTAGGAAATGATATTAGGTTTCCAAGCTGCCCCTTCCTTTCATCTTCTTACCATTTTACATATATCATAAAAATTGGTACCTGGGGAAGTGAAAAACATTCCTGAGATGATAAAAGAAAGAGTATTTAATTGGAAATAAGGAGTCCTAAATTATATTCTCTGTTCTGATGCAACCTAATTTGTGTGATCCTGGATGGGTCAATTCTCCTTTCCCTTTCAGCCTTGACATTTTAAGTTCCAGAGATTTTCAGGAAAATTAATACCTTACTTACTTTACACAAGCACATACCCTCTTGTGAGAAAGAATACAAACAACCCCACTGAATTGGGTCTTCTAAGAGAGGGAGAGAGGAGAGACAGACAGAAGAACATAAACACACAGAGTGAGTGAGAGAGAGACACACACACACACACAGAGACAGACAGACAGACAAAGAGAGCCACAGAGAGAAAAAGACAAAGAGACAGAGAGAAATAGAAAAAGGATAGGGAAGAAAAAGGAGGGGAAAAGAGAAGCAGGAACAGAAAAAAAAAGAAGAGAAGAAAAGAGAGGCAAGACTCAAAGTCACACACAGGATGCAGCCTAAACCAATCTACAGATAGAGAGTAAACTCCCATAGGTAAAACTAAAGAAAGAACACAGCTTACAGCAAAGACAGGGAGACCCTGGAGGTCTCCAGATCTTCCAGGAAAAGTGGTAGGAATCCAAGCTTCATAATGGCACATACTGCATTCCTCAGCACCTGAGGACAGTTTCAACTGTTGCCAAGCAGCAAAATAGTTATTTAGAGATGGAAATGGCAGAGTGGAAATGCCTTATGTGCTAAGTGGTTTTCTCATCAGGAATTTAAATAACCCACCAATAAGTCCTGAGTCAAAGTTTACTAAATGATCCCTGGGTTGTATGACCTGTTAAGCCTATGACAATCTGGATGGATGGAAAATGGAAAACTTGATAATACGGTGGAAAGGAAAAGATATAAGATGAGGGATGGAAAGGGATAGAAAAAGACTAAGGTGGACAAGAGTGGGTGGCAAAGAATGAATGGTTGTCTGAGATCTGTGAGGTATTAGAAGTGGGTGATATCGAATGTTTGTGGCAGCCCTCTTTGTAGTGGCTAGAAACTGGAAACTGAATGGATGCCCATCAGTTGGAGAATGGTTGAATAAATTGTGGTATATGAATATTAGGGCATATTATTGTTCTGTAAGAAATGACCAACAGGATGATTTCAGAAAGGCCTGGAGAGACTTACATGAACTGATGCTGAGTGAAATAAGCAGGACCAGGAGATCATTATATACTTCAACAACAATACTATATGATGACCAGTTCTGATGGACCTGGCCATCCTCAGCAATGAGATCAACCAAATCATTTCCAATGGAGCAGTAATGAACTGAACCAGCTACGCCCAGAGAAAGAACTCTGGGAGATGACTAAAAGCCATTATATTGAATTCCCAATCCCTATATTTATGCCCATCTGCATTTTTTATTTCCTTCACAAGCTAATTGTACAATATTTCAGAGTCTGATTCTTTTTGTACAGCAAAATAATGGTTTGGTCATGTATACTTATTGTGTATCTAATTTATATTTTAATATATTTAACATCTACTGGTCATCCTGCCATCTCGGGGAGGGGGGGGGATAAGATGTGAAAAATTGGAACAAGAAGTTTGGCAATTGTTAATGCTGTAAAGTTACCCATACATATAACCTGTAAATAAAAGGCTATAAAATTAATTAATTAATTAAAAAAAAAAAGAAGTGGGTGATGTATTTTTTAAAAAATAATAATGGCTTTTTATTTTTCAAAATACATGCAAAGATAGTTTTCAACATTCAGTCTTGTAAAGCCTTGTGTTCCAAATTTTTCTCCCTCCCTTTCCATCTCTCTCCTCCCCTGGACAGCAATATAAGGTAAACATGTGCAATTCTTCTAAACATTTTTTCACAACTATCATTCTGCACAAGAAAAATCAGATCAAAAGGGGAAAAAATGAGAAAGAAAAAACAAGCAAACAAACAAAAATGTACTTCAGTCATTCTGTTAAACACAAGGTACCTTGTGTTATAGAATTGTTATAGTACTTTCAAATAGCAAAGGTGATGTAAAGGGGATATGTAAGGAAAGGAAAAAACAAAAATTAGACTATAGATTTAGAATGTTAGAGTTGGGAGGAGCTTTAGAATAATAGAACACAGAATGTCAAAACTGGAAGGGCGTTAGAACACTGAAATTAGGAGTAACTTTAGAGGTTAACTAAATGGGTTATTTTATTTTATAGATAGAAAAACAAAGATTCAGTTCTCAAGTGCACACCTGCTGACCACCTAGGTATACATTTGCCATGATGCTCTGGCAAGAGGAGAGGACTGAGTGTTTGGGTAGTTTTCCTAGCTCCATTGCTAACTCACTACTTGACCTTGGAGCAAAACATTTCTATTTTCTGGTCTGTTTCTTCATTTATAGAATAAGTTTGGTCACTACAATCTCTTCAGTTCTGACATCCATTCAGTGTTTGAACATTTAGTAAATATACTTGCTTTGTTGTCTCTGTGTTCTTAATAAGCTAATCTGAATCATTCTTTTCCTTCTCTCATATAACATGATACCACAATATCTTCTCCACCAACTTTTCTCTCCTATGTAATAGGAAGTAACATGTGTTGGAATCTTTACTAAAGTGTTAAGACATTTCTTTACAAAGTGTTAAAGACATTGGAGTTAATTTAATCTTAAAGAATTATTTTGGGCCAGAACTTGAAACAAGATACTAAGTGGAACTGATTGAACAATGCTTGTGTTCACACCTTTAGAGAGCTCAAGTATCTAAGTACTCAATGGAGTTCACACGAGAGTTCAGGGCTAGTATGAGAGCTGAATTCACACCTTCCTTAGGACCAGAGAGCACTCTGGGAGATAACCCAGAATCCCTCTCCCTCCAGAAGGTGGAGTTAACCTTTGGGAGATCACATAAATGAAGGAAGCTCTTGGAGCGAAAGAGGAATTTCTCCGGAACATCAACAGGGCTCTGAGAAAGAACACTCTGGAAGAAAAGACTACTCGCCACAGACTGAAGATTGAGAAGCCATGAGACGGAGTTGACTGGAGACTGAAGAAAGCAGAGGCAGAGGCCAAGGACAAAGCTGCAAGATCTCTTGGAGCCAGGCAGAGAGATAGGCCTCAACTAACCGGGCGAATTTGTAAGGAGAAATAAACGTTTGCAATTTTTAGCAGCTGGCTGAGATTTTGGATTAATTATTTATTGCAACTGAGACTAAGGAAAACCACCAACAACATGTAACTCCCTATGGCAGTATGCCCTGCCAGGGAATGCCTTTCCTGTTCCTCTCTGTCTCTCTTAAATCTCACCTATTCTTCAAAGTCCATCTCAAGTTCTTCCATAAAGCTCCTTTGATGAAATACTTCCATCTACCACAATCTCTCTTCATAAGTCCATAGGGATTCAGCAGCTTGATACTTGACACCTTCTGTACCAGTGACAGGGAGGTTCATTAACTGATGAAACCGCCCATTTTTATTTCCTCATGTCTCAGAGATAAAATGCAAACCTTTCACATTTAAAAGCCCTGGGTGGTGCAAAGGATAGAGCTCTGGCTGTTGAGTGGCCCTGAGTTCAAATCTGGCTTCAGATACTTACTAATTGTGTGATCCTAGGCAAATTATTTAATCAATTTACCTTTCTTCTTCTCCATGTTTTAAAATTTAATTTTGGAGGCAATTAGGACAATTTCCCTCAAAGGCAACTTCATTTATCTCCCCGCCTTCCCTTACAAAATAAAAGCCCTCTACAATCTTGCTATTCCCTTCTTCACATCTCCCTCTTAGGGCTAGGGGTAATTCCTGATGGGAGGAGCTCTTTATTGAAGAAATTCTTTCTATTAATGTAGGACACTATCTTCTATGAAACTTTTAGTCTTAGAAAGTTGTCTAGAATGATCATTGAGATGCTAAGTGACTTGCCCTGGATTACACAGCTAGCCAATACCTATCAAAGACAGACCTTCCACTCAGGTTTCTGTAGCTTTGAGGTTGACTTTGTGTCCATTAATCTCTGCTCCCTCTCATATTCTTTTGACTTCCCTGTCCAAGATTATTTCATAGTGCTCCCTTTCTTGCGCTCATTTTGGCACAGCATCCCAACTATTCCCTGACTTTGACATTTCATTTTCCAACTCTTCCTTTCATGCCTAAATTACAATTCCCTTTCACTCCTAGTTTAGCACTTTCTACTCAAAGCCTTTCTTGATTTCCCCAAGTTGAGAGAGTTCTCTCCTCCTCATATACCTAGTTCTTACTTATCTGCGTACATATGATATCCATACACACCAGCAGAAAAAATGGAGACTCTTTGAGGGCAGAGGACTATTTTATATATTTATTTGTATACTGGGGCCTCACATAGTCTTCATACACACTCCCTCACCCCCTGCAGAGGAGAAAGGCTCAAAAGAAGGCTTTTCCCCAACAATATTGCTAGTAGGGTCTTCCCCTCACAAATTGATTTTTTTTTTGACTAGATAACAGAGACCATTCTTTGATTAAGTTATCCTTAATCATTAATTGGGTATTGCCTCAGTCAAATTGAGATTTGTTAAAGATCTTAGCTTAGAAAAGGCCAAGGTCTCCCCCTGCATCCAGGGTCATCTCCAGTCCTCCTAATCTATATCTGGCCACTAGACCCAGATGGCTCTGGAGGGAAAAAGGAAGTTGATGACCTTGACCAGCCTTCCCTCACTTCAGTCAATTCACTTGCATGTTATGACATAGCCTTCCTGATGTACTAGTGTTCTTAAAGAATGAAGGACAAATAACAACCATAATAGTACATAATAAATGTTTATTTAACTTCATTCGAGTTAGACAGCCTATATTTAGAGAAGAGCTGCAAATGAGGATCCCAGCTTCTGCTGGAAGGGCCCCTACAACCTTCACTTTTACATAGGTTCAAAGGGATCTTAGTGTTCATCTAAGTCAAATCCTCCATTTTGCTGAGGCCTGAAGATGTTAAGTGCCTCCACTTAGGAATTAGAACTAGCAGGTGCTAGAATCTAAATCTTTTCAGAGAATTATCAAAGCTGATCCATGAGGGACCTAAGAATCCATGAACTCAAGAGATTATCTAACATGTGCTGCTCATTTTAGAGAAGAGGAAACTGGGGGCTCCATAACTATTTCTAGAGTTCTATTTATATAAAAGTCTTGTATCCAGCCTGAATGTAAATGACCTCAAAACAACAATGACTCACATGGACAGAGCCTCTTAGAGTTTACAAAGCCCTTTTGTTTTTCATGATAAACTAGGATAGATAGTACAAATATAATCCTTACTTTGCAAAGGAGAAAGGCTCAAAAGAAGGCATTCTCCCAGCAATATTGTTAGTAAAGACACCATGGAGAGAACAAGACACTAGGTTTGGATTCAAAAGAGCTTTATTTCTTATTTATTGCCCATCTATTGGTGTGACCTCAGACATTTTCTTAAATCTCACCTATTCTTCAAAGTCCATCTCAAGTTCTTCCATAAAGCTCCTTTGATGAAATACTTCCATCTACCACAATCTCTCTTCATAAGTCCATAGGGATTCAGTAGCTTGATACTTGACACCTTCTGTACCAGTGACAGGGAGGTTCATTAACTGATGAAACCGCCCATTTTTATTTCCTCATGTCTCAGAGATAAAATGCAAACCTTTCACATTTAAAAGCCCTGGGTGGTGCAAAGGATAGAGCTCTGGCTGTTGAGTGGCCCTGAGTTCTGTCTGAAATTCGGTCTGAATTTCTTCATTTATGAAATGAGAAGATTTTGACTGGATGACCTTGAAGGTCCCTTCCAGGTCTCTAGTCATACTCCTATGAAGCATCAAAATCTGGACACAAATTCATGGATGTAAATCTGATTTTTTTTCACACTAAGCTAGGTTGCCCTAATAAATCAGGCACAGCCTGACCACAGCATGGAAAACTCTATAGGAAAAAAAAAAAAAACACCAAAACCTCCATGTTGAAGATACTTCATTCACATTAGAAGACCTTATATGGGGGTATAATCTCAATCTCAATGCATTACAAGACATTCTGCAAAGCTTGAAAGTACTGCCAGGAGAGGAAACAATTTTCTACCCAAAGAGCTACACAATAAAAAAAAAAATTTACACGTGGATTTTGTACTTTTTATTTGCATGTGTAGATATGGTCTTTAACCAAGAACACTTACAAAAGCATAGCTACTATTGCCCTTATCAAAGTTTTTTTTTTTTTTAAAAGACATTTTGTTAACTACCAGGAAGGAAAAACACAAAAGCAATCAGCGGAAGTTACTAAAAAAATTATAGTAATGTGCAGTGTATAGTCAGACATGACTGAAAAAAATTGAACCACCACAAAACTTCCTGCCAAATTCCCTAATGGAATCAGATGCTCAGGGCTCAAAAGGATCTCAAGAGATTATATAATAGAATTCAAAAGGTATTAGATTTAGGTGTCAGAAGACCTAAATTCAAATCCCACCAACTAGATACTGGGCAAGAGAGACAGCATAGATTAATAAAAAGGGCACTGGCATTGAAGTTAAGAGAATGCGTGTCTAAATCCCATTTCCTTATTTATTAGGTATGTGACTTGTGTCTCAGTTTCTAATCGGCAAAGTGGTGAGGTATATATCTTTATAAGATCTTTAAAGTATCTTTCATAGTTAAACCTACAAACCAATAATAAGTTATACAACTAAGCTGGACCTCAGTTTCCTCAATTCAACAAGAATTTATTGTATTTCTACTATGTGTACTCAGGATACAAAAACAAAAAAGGAAAACAATTTTGACCCTCAAGTAAATCAGGGAGTTGAACTATCAGGGATTCTTAACTTGGAGTCTATGATGTTGTTTCTTTTTTTTAAAATAAAGCTTTTTATTTTCAAAACATTTGCATAGATAGTTTTCAACCTTCATCCTTGCAAAATCTTATGTTCCAAATTTTTTTCTCTCTCTCTTCCCCCCACCCCTCCCCTAGAAGCAAGTTATCCAATATATGTTCAATATTTGCAATTCTTTTATACATATTTTACAATTATTATGCGGCACAAGAAAAATCAGATCAAAAAGGAAGAAGAAAGTAAGAGAGAAAACAAAATGCAAACAACAAAAAAGGGAAAATACTGTGTTGTGAACCATACTCATTCCTCACAGTCCTCACTCGGGGTACAAATGGCTTTCTTCATCACAAGACCATTGGAACTGGCCTGAATCACCTCGTTTTGAAAAGAGCCATGTCTATCAGAATTGATCATATGATTTTTTTTTTAATATTTTGATGACTATGTTTCAAAGTAATTGGCCTTTTTTGGGTTACTGTTACTCAACCATGACTCCACTTGGGTTTTCCTACTGGAGGGGTTTGCTATTTCCCTCTTTAGCTCATTTGATAGACGAGGAAACTGAGGTAAACAGGGTTAAGTGACGTCCAGGTAAATGTCTGAGCCAGATTTAAACTCAGGAAAGGATTCTAAGCCCAGTGCTCTATGTATTATGGAGCCACCAAACTGTCCTGTAGAGGCTTCACACACAGAAAAATGGTTAAGAATCATTGGGATCTCTGTGATCTTGTCACAGGTAAACCTTTGATTCCCCATCTGAACAAGAATCTCTCCTACGATATTCCTGACAGTCACTCAACCTAAGTGAAAGGGAACTCACTTTGAAGTAGTTCTAGAGAATTGTCATGTCAAAAAATCAACATAAAATTCACCTTCTCATAACATCATTCATTAATCCCAAACTTGAGCCTCATACATCACCATTTCTTTCTGCCTAGGGGCCCAGACCAATCATCTTTTAATTTCCCACCTGGCTATACTCCTTTGACTTCTCCATCATGCCTCGATACTTGGTGTCTTCTACCCCTTCCCCCTTCTGCTTTCCCCCTTTCAGTTTCTTTTCATGGGTTATCTTCCTCTATTAGATTATAAGATTGAAGTTAGGGAACATCTTTTTTTTTTCATATTTATATCAGCACCTAGCACAATACCTGATAGGTATTAAGCATCTTCATGCTTAATACATGTTTATTGACTAAGTGATCTTTTTGGGCCAAGAAGAATATGTCTACCCTTCATTCTGTCCTTTATACAGATGTCTGGTATTGTCAATTTATATTTCTAGGAATATGTTTTATTCCTGCTACCACACTGTAAACTTCATGAAGTCAGTGCTGATATTTCTTTATTTCTAGTTTTCTCCATAGGTGAAAGAGCAGGCCTTTAAGTACTGCTTGATTGAATCATGTCTTGTATTGCTCTTTCATTCTTTTACATATGTATATGTGACCTCTCAAACTGATTTAAGAGCTACTAGAGAATCAAGTCCTGCCTTATCTTTCTCTCAAGTCTTCTCCATTGTTTCTTAGTCAATACTTGTGATAGAATAGTTTTAGTTTGCAAATGCTTATGAAAAAAGTCCTATGTCAACCTAAGTCACATTGTAGCAGGGTCAGCAATGTTCTAAGGACTTCTGGTGAAAACTGGCTTTTTAAAAAAGAATCCTACTATCCATTACCTACTGAATCAAGTCCAGACTCTCTGGCTTTTCATCAGGTCTATCTACCAAAATTTAAGGTTTCAAGACTTAGAGAAAGAAGGATATTTTGAGAGAATTATTACCTAGCATTTTAATGTTTGTGAAATGTTTTAAAAATGTAATCTCATTTTATTCTAACAACATTAAGATATAGGTACTATTATTTCTAAATTAGTGTAATAGAAACTGAAACAAATAGAGGGTCTTGCTCAGGATCATACAACTAAACAGTGTCTGAGGCAGGATTTGAATTTCTTTGTTTATATTATTCGCTGAGCCTTTCATGCCCTCCTTGCTCATCTTAATGCATAGAACTCTCAGCTATCCTTCAAAGTCCAGCTCAAAAACTACATCTTATTGAAGGTTTTCTTGATATCCCCAATTGGAAATCATCTTACTTTCTTGGTCCTCACCTAAAACACCACATAAGTAAATAAGAATCTTCTTATTTACTTATGTGGTGTTTTATGTCCATTATTTGCATTAGTGCTATACTCTCTAGTAGTGGTATCTCTATTGGCACATCCTTCAAGAGGTCTGTCATCTTGTTGCAATAGTTCTTCCTCTTTCACTGATGTTGCTTACTGCCCTTGTTGCTTTTGCATGACTTCACATGTACAAGAGTTATTGCTTACCTATTCAATGGGTGGAGGCAGAGCTGGAAGGAAAGTATTTGGAACTCAAAAATTTTAAATATGAATGTTATGAATAAATAAATTATTCTACCCCTTTGAAGATTCTTCTTGAATTCCTGTGGCCAAAAAAAATAAAAATCATCTGGTAGCCAAAGCAGACCTTTACACTTAGCTAACTCATTCATTCAAATGTTTTAAAGTTCCTATCATGTGCAAAACACTGTACTCAACACTAGAGGCAATGTGAAATTTATTCCTGGTCCTTAATTTAGTAAGAGCTTAAGACACAAAACCTTAGGTAGCTATATTACACAATAATGACACGAGAAGCAAATATACTAGAAAAATGGCCACAAATCCATTGCTAGGTCTGAAGACTAAAGCTGAGTGTCAGAGCTTATGCCCCATTGGTGTAGAACATGATAATGACCAACTAATGGCCATACATATCTCTAAAACTCTGAAGTTTACAATGGTCCTGAAAATATTAGTCCCTGTTTTACAATGAGAAAACTGAGACTCAAAGAGCAGAGTGAAACTTGTAAGTCACTTAAATAGGGACAGGACAGAAGATGGATGTCATTGACAGCCTTGTACATAGTAAAGACTAAATGGATGTTCATTGAACTGAAGAAGAAACAGAACCCTTGGGATAGCCCCAACTCAATTTTAGAGAAGTTTCAGGTTCCATGTTAAGGAGAGTAACTGAGAGAAAAGCGTTTCCATTAAAAAAAAGGAGGCTGTCAGTGTTACTACTGGGATTATATCCCAAAGAGATTATAAAGAAGGGAAAGGGACCTGTATGTGCACGAATGTTTGTGGCAGCCCTTTTTGTAGTGGCTAGAAACTGGAAACTGAATGGATGTCCATCAGTTGGAGAATGGCTGAATAAATTGTGGTATATGAAAATTATGGAATATTACTGTTCTGTAAGAAATGACCAACAGGATGATTTCAGAAAGGCCTGGAGAGACTTACACGAACTGATGCTGAGTGAAATGAGCAGGACCAGGAGATCATTATATACTTCAACAACAATACTAGATGATGACCAGTTCTGATGGATCAGGCCATCCTCAGCAACGAGATCAACCAAATCATTTCTAATGGAGCAGTAATGAACTGAACTAGCTATCCAGAAAAAGAACTCTGGGTGATGACTAAAAACCATTACATTGAATTCCCAATCCCTATATTTATGCACACCTGCATTTTTGATTTCCTTCACAAGCTAATTGTACAATAATTCAGAGTCTGATTCTTTTTGTACAGCAAAATAATGTTTTGGTCATGTATACTTATTATGTATCTAAGTTATATTTTAATATATTTAACATCTACTGGTCATCCTGCCATTTAGGGGAGGGGGTGGGGGGGTAAGAGGTGAAAAATTGGAACAAGAGGTTTGGCAATTGTTAATGCTGTAAAGTTACCCATGTATATATCCTGTAAATAAAAGGCTATTAAATTAAAAAAAAAAAAAAAAAAAAAAAAAAAGGAGGCTGTCTTGCTTGAAAGACAGCTGAAAATTAAAGTGCCTTCTGAAAGAGTCAGCTAAGGCCTGCTCGGCAGAGCTGGGCATCTGTCCTCAAGGAGAAAAAAAATCAATGTAAAATAGAAGAAACAGGAGAGAAGCCAATGAGAATTTGCAGGTTTAATTAAGGCCATGTAGGAAGCTCTCATATCTAAGGCCAGTGAAAACCCAGATGGAACTAATGCTTCAAGGAGTTAAAAGCACAGTTGTTCAAAAGAATCATGAAAAGTCTGGGGGTAGGGATGAGGGGAAAGAAGCTTCAAAAGAAGAAGTAAATCAGACAATGAAAGATGTAAATTCAACTAGAAGAGGGAACTCATCTTTAAGATATGCCTTTCATCGACTCCAAAGGGTAAGAAGTGAGCAGCTCAGAATTGATTTAAGAGACCCCACATATACTGCCAGTCCCAAGGTAGCAGCACATTTCTTTGTGAGGAAAATTTACTTACACTGGTATCTTAGAAAAACTATTCAACAAATTAGATATTAAATGTATAATCAATCTGGGGGCAGCTAGTGGCTCAGTAGATACAGCATTGGACTTAGACTCAAGAAAACTCATCTACATGAGTTCAAATCCAGTCCCAGAAAATTGCTAGCGGTCTGGGTAAGTTATTAAACCCTATCTGCCCTTTCTGTAAAATGAGGAAATGACAAACCACTCTAGTTTCTTGGCAGAGAGCCAAGAAACTCTCTAAAATGAGATCATAAAGAAAGGTGGGACATGATTGAAACAACTGAACAACAACAAAAATACAACCAATCAAAAAAAATTTTTTTTCCTTCTGTGTGACTTCGTATTGTCTCAGAACTCAGAGGACAGATACTCAAATACTATCAAATGCTTACTTCTAATCCTCTTTAGGTCTCACTTTCTAGTAGTATAAAACTTCCTAGCTCCCACCCTCACCTTTTTTCTTCTTAGACTTCAGACTTCTCCACATACCCTGAAATCCAGTGATACTCCTCACACAAGAAGCACCATCTCTAGATTCTAGACATTTTCCCTGGCTGTCTCTATATGCCTGAAATGCTCTCCCTCTTCCTTAGCTTCTTTCAAGTCCCAGCTAAAGCTCCATCTTCCACAAGAAACCTTTTCTGATCCTCTTAATACTTGCATTTTCTTTCTGTTGATTATCTCTAATTTATGCTGTATATATTTTGTATGTACATAGCTGTAGCTGTCTGCATGCTGTCTTTCACATCCTGCCTCTCCCCATTAGACTGAATTTATTAAAAGCAGACTGTCTTTTGCTTTTCTTTGTATCCCTAGAATTCAGCCCAATACCCGGCACATAGTGGTGCTTCTTAAGTGCTTATTGACTGACTGAAGGGAATGAATTTGAAGTCTCTGAGGTTCCTTCCAGCTATAGATCTCTTATCTTCCATAAGGCAGGGAGTACACAAAATTATCTCTTGAATTTCTTTTTAATTCAAAGGGACTTTAAATATTATCAAGTCTAACACCATCATTTTTACAGGTGAGGAATCTAACGGCCAGGAATTTTAATAGCAATGATAACTAACATTTATATGGCACTTGCTCTGTACCATTCATGATATTAAGTACTTTGCAATTATAATCTCATTTTATCCCGACAATCTTTAAGGCAGGTACTTTAAGGTAAAATATTATTATCTCTGTTTCACAGTTGAAGAAACTGAAATAGGGGTAAAGTGGCCTAAAGTTGGATTTGAATTCAGGTGCTTTTATCTATTTTGACACTCAGCTACCCTGATTCATATATGTAAATGAAAAATCTGAGACTCTAACACAAATTTGCTGATTCAAATTGAATGCATAGTCA
The DNA here is from genome assembly GCF_902635505.1 of Sarcophilus harrisii. Taxonomy (NCBI): domain Eukaryota; kingdom Metazoa; phylum Chordata; class Mammalia; order Dasyuromorphia; family Dasyuridae; genus Sarcophilus; species Sarcophilus harrisii. The sequence continues at coordinate 360,364,857 of NC_045427.1, read as the reverse complement.
TTCTTTATGACTCCTTGATTCTACACTACATACCTGGCCCTCTCAGTCCTTGATGAGATAAAGACATTACAACGCCCAGTTCTTACCCTTAATTAACTTGGGAAGTGGGGTGAAAAATAAGAATAATGTATATGACATAATTAGAGAACAATTAAAGTATTTAAGTGTATTTTATTGATTCAGATAGCAAGCTGAGTTAACAGAAACAAATAAATAAATTGGGTTTGTATGGTGAGCTAAGCTGGGGCCTGAAAGATATGGAGGAGATTTGGAAAGACATTGAGGAAAGGAGAAAGGAATAGCTGTATAAGTAAGGAGAAGGTGAATTCTAGGCAAGGAAATAATAGATTACATTTATATAGGACTTTAAGGTTTACAAAACATTTTGGTTGGTTGGTTGGTTGTTGTCCTTCATTCTCAAAGAGGACCAAAATGACATCACTATGTTAAGAGTCAAGTTATAATGTGTCTGACTATGGCTGATCAGACCAAATCAAGCTCAGAATGCTCTGCTACAGGTCAGAAACAAATAGTCTGTGTGAACATTTGGGGAAGCTTCTCTAATTTTATGCAACTTGAATTGAACTTCTGAACTAATTCAATTCTGTTTTGCTCATAGAGCACAGCACTTTCTCTGATGAGAGCACATCATGTTGAAAGGTCCTATGCCAGTGTCTTCCATGTCATAAAGTGATACCTTGAGAGAGTCTCTGTATCACATTTTCTGACCACCATATGAGCCCTTGCCCTGTGTGAGTTCTCCATAAATTTTTTTTTTTTTGGCAAGTATACATTTGGCATTTGAACAATGTGACCAGCCCAATGGAATTGTGCTCTCTGCAGTAGGGCTTTAAGGTTTACAAAACATTTTACTGTGAGGTAAGTGCTATCATTATTCTCATTTTATAGATAAGGAAATTGATGGAAAGGGAGAGTGATATTTATCCAAGATCACACAGCTGTATAAGAACTGATTCAGAGTTCAACCCTCTATTCACTTAGCTTCCTCAGCATCATCAAGGGCAGAATACAGTGAAGAAACCAGGCTGTATAAATGGCAAGGTGAGTACTGGGAGACAGATGATACATGCAGAGTAGCACATAATCGAGAATATACTAGGATTCAGGCAGATCAAGGTTCAAAGACTACAAAATCACTGAAAATCTTTCAGTTTCCTCATCTCTAAAATTCAGGGGATTGGGCTCAATGACCTCAAAGTTACTTTCTAATTTTAATTCCATGATCTCATGATAATAACATCTGTATATAATGTTTTAAAGTTTGCAAAGCATTTTATTTATATTTTTCTTTTCTTTGAGCCTCACCACAACCTTGTGAGGTAGATACTTTATATCACCATTAGATACTAACGTTCCTGGAGAGGAATGATCTCCCTTCAGTAAAATGGGTAAGTACACTTCAAAAGCAGAATTTATACTCAGGTCTCTCTGACTCTAGATCACACACTACCATGTTCATTTCCCTTCCTAGGACTTAGAAGGCAGATAAATTATAAAGAGCTTTGAAAACCAGAGTGTATAGGAGAAAAGTATTACAGAAAGATACAATGACCAGGAGATAGTCATTGGATTGGAGATGGTCATCCAAGGAGACTAGGATTCTGGCTTTTTCAGAAGCTGCCTTTAGGACTTAACAAGTCATTTGTCCTGTTGGGGTCCTCAATTTCTTCACTGGAAAAATGAAGGATTTTGAACTAATTTATCCCCAAGGTCCTTTTCAGCTCCATAATTCAATTAATAAGAGTTTCCACCAGTTATAACATTTTTATAGATTGACAATTGAGTCAACCTTGGAGAACAAACTAGTATAATCCCCCAATGACATCATTAGAGAAATTATTTGTCCTTCATTTTCAAAGGGGATCAATGGTATCAGGAGACTAATATCTTTCAAGTGACTTGAATTAAAGTGAGGCAGAGCTACACAAGGCATAGGTCAGGATGACTTACTATGACCCAGGATGCAGTGAGAGACCTTGGTCTTTTTAAGTTAAGGTTTTTCCCAGGTCTTAGTTTGTTTGAGGCAAAATCCATTCAGTAATTAAAATGCTAAAAGAATTGAGGCAAAATATGCTCCTATTTTGCCTTCACAAAAGAATTGGTCTGGGAGGGGGAGACCCTCAGAGTTTCTGTCCAGAACAGAAATAATTATTATTTACACTCACTCTGAGCCATCAAAACCAAAACAATGAGCAAGTAAGGCTTGGGCTGGGACCTATTATTGCAAAGAACAGGGAGGTTAAGAGACTGCTCAGTTATCCAGCTAATAAGTGTCTGAGTCAGGATTAGAACCAGCCTCTTTCTAAATCCATTGCCATATCTACTAATTATATCATGGTGCCTCTCCTTATTAGTTTATGAATATATCTTTGTAATAGCAGGTGAATTAGGTACTAGGTAAGGGTGTGGTTTGGAATAAGTAGCAGAAATCTTTGGCTGAATCTCAGAGAATTCAGTAGAAAACTGACAAAAGGGGTAAACCCTTGGTGGTTGGGAGGGAGAGATTAAAGGGAATGAAAGGGGAGGATTTGGGGAGGATTAATGGCACTGACACAGCTCACAGCCTGACTAAGAAATAAGCAAATAGATATAGGGATATCTACAAATATTTGAGAGTTATAAGAGTTATTTAAGCAGACATAGAGTGCAAGAGAGCATTGGGGCTAAAGATAAATTCAGGAAGGAAAAAGTTGGAGGATCATAACAATTCAACTTTCATGTAGGCATCTACCTGTGATATTTCTAGTTGACCTTGTTGGATGCAAAAGAATTAGTGGTCACATAAATTTCTGGAAGTATTTGCCTATGACCCATGAATATCAAGATTTCTTTTCCTCATCCTATCATGCTCAGAGCATTACAAGTGAAACTGCTTAGCCAATGGAAAGAGAATTGGATTTTGGGGCTGGCAGCATTGGTAAAAGCAGCTGATTGAATGCTGGGTCTAGAGTGAGGGAGATCCAGATTCAAATTTGGCCCCAGATCCTGGCTTGCTATGTGATATTGGGCAAGTTATTTAACCTTTGTTTTTCTCAGTTTTCTCAATTGTAAAATGGAAACAATAATAGTCCCTAGGGTTTGTTGTAAGGATCAAATAAGTGAGATAATATTTGTTAAAAGCAGTATAGTGACTGCCACATAGTAGGCTGTGTATGTGTGCATGTGTGTGTATGTGTGTGTGTGCACATGCACGCATGCACATACTTATTCTCTCCCTATAGTGGAAAGAGTCCTGAATTTTTTATTTGACTCTCAGCTCTGCTACTTAGGGCTCTATGATCTTGAGAAAGTCACTTTGGGTCTCAGTTTCCAAATCTGTAAAATGAGTAGGTTGGATGAGATAACCTAGAAGGTCTCTTCTAGATCTAAATTGAGGACACTAAATTCCTTTATTCCCTTGATTAGATTACACATCCTTAGTTCAAAGCAACTTTGATCACAACTTGCCCCTACAGCCTCATAATAGGGCCTGAGTTCTTGCTCCTTAAGCATTTTTCTAATCTCCAGTTTCTCAAAAATGGCTTAAGTTCTCTGGGAGAGGGAAACCAACAAGGCTGGGTGGGGTGCAAATCCTCTTTGTATCAAAATTTCTAAATAAGTTTATGGGCTTTGCTTTAAAACCTTTCAGGGTCTTAGTTCCAAATACCCATTATGCCTTACAACTGCTCTTTGGCCAAGTCTACTCCTCAAGGAATATTACAGAAATGCCACAGCTGGATCTCTGAGCTGATCTCCTGGAGTCTTTAGGCTGTCTGGGACACCTCTGGACAATTAGATCAAGGTTATGTTCAGAGAATCTAGAAATCCAATAGCCCCATGAGAAATTCTACATATGGCATATCTCCAAGCCTTTTAGCCTTGATTTAATGAATAACTCTCCATATAATAAATTTCAACTCCTATGTCAGCAATATTTTGAGGTTAATAAGTTGCTTTCCTCACAGTTATTTAAGTACAAGAATTATTTTTCTCCATCTTATAAAGTAATAGAACCACAGAAAGTTGAAGTAATTGTTCAAGTTCATAGTTGAAATAATTGCCCAAGTTAAACAGCTAACATTTATATATAATGTTTCCTACATGCCAGGCAATGTGCTAAGTGATTTATTATGACATTTGACCCTTACAAATTATGACATTTGCCCTTAAACTCTAGGAAATAGGTGCTATTATTATTCCCATCTTACAGTTGCAGAAACTGAGGCAACACTCACAAGTGAGACAAAGGTAAAGTGACCTGTCCAGGTTCATATAGCTAATAAGTGTCTGAGATCGAATTTAAACTCTATCCCCTGCTCCACTTAGCAACCCGTAGTACGAGTTAAAGACAAGACTTCAATCAAGCTCTTCTGATTTCAAGTCTAGTTTTCTTGTTTCTGCATTGTGCTGTCTCTAATCAACTCTTGCCTTTAGAAGCAACTGAAGAGTGGGGGGAAAAGACCATAGCAAGAGGTCTTGCATAGTAAGGTCATGTTGAGACCAGGAAGACACATCCTCACTCCTGTTGACACAATGGAATTTTTAACAACTGATAGTTGGGAGATTTTCATTCTAAAAACAACCCCTCTCACAATGCCTGGAACATATTAAGTGTTTATTAAATCTTTCACTCAGATTGCTTACCTAAAAAATGAGGAAGCTGGACCAGATGATTGTTATATAAAGGAATATCGTCCCAGAAATATTGTGGGGTCATGTAAAATTTGCACACCAGGGAATAATAGCCCTTCTCTCAACCCCAATGCTTTCCTGGGGATTTGTCTCAGATCAGTGACTAGTGTGATCATACCGAAATGATCATGAAGCCTTCTCAGAACAAACCAGTTGAAAGCTATGTCTTTCTTCTCAAATTGCCCACAGCCTTTTGCCTGGATCTTTCTTATGTATTTTATTCTCTCTTCTCTATGTATGACTTTAGATACGCTTCTACAAAGCAGTGGAAATATTACAGTTGAGAGTTGGGCAACTTGAGTTCAAGTACAAAGTATGGTATTTCCAGGACACATGACCTTGGACAATCTTTCTGAATGTATTCATCTATAAAAGAAGAGATTTTTACTAGGTCTCCGAGATTCCTTCCAGTTCCCATCTTCTGTCATTTTGTAAGTACAAGGCCCTTGCCAGCTTTGACATTCTATGGCCTGTGTTTAAATTATTTTAGTATCTATCCCTTGTACAGAACAGACTAAGCATAAACCAAACACTTTATAAATATTAGTTGAATGAATATATATTCTTGACTCTGCTCAAGGAAGACCATGTTGAGACCCTAATAGCTCCTGCTCCTTACAGTCTTCAAGCACTTACTCCAGAAGACTTCTACCTGAGTAAATGAGTGGATGTGGTGAAGAGGAAAGGGGAACCACGAATATTTAAATCAGCCTGATCCTAATATATATAGTATCCAAAGTATACATAGTAGATAGTTGAAAGCTATACATTCATATGCTGGGCTTAACCAGGAGGATTCTGAATGGGCGCCTAATCTTTAGACTTGATATTTTCTCAGCCACTTCCCACATCCTATGAGCTTTACAATAGCCACAGAATTAAGTTAGAACAATTTAAGTAGAACAGTTATTGAGTATCTACTATGGGAAAAACAGAGGGGATAGAAAAATGGGGAAATGACACAATCCTTCTCTCAAGCTTACACTCTACTGATGTGTATGGAGGAGATGTAGGTACACTTGAAATGAAAGGGGCAAAGGATAGATACATATAAAGTTATTTAAGAAAACTTTAGGAAGGAAAATCACTTTCAGTCGGGATTGCTGGGCAGTAGGAATCAGGGAGGCTTCAAAGGGGAGACAACACCTAAACTAAGTCTTGATGGAAGAGAAAGATTTGAATGAGGCAACTGAGGAAAGTGCATTCTTGGGACAGAAGGGAATAGGGCAGGGCTGTCTGTCTGAAGCCAAGGAGACAGAAATGGCAGAATGAGATAGGAAACAGCTCTGGATGGAGTGCCCAGTGAATGGAGGGGAAACTCATGCTAGAGCATCAGACCACATAAACTCAGACGCCCATCAAAACAGCAACAACTTTGCCTTATGCAAACCTGAGCTGGCAGATCCAACCATCTATGACAGGATTTGATAAAACCAGAGAGGAGCCAGAAGGCTTCTAAGAGCTCCTAGGCAGAGAGTAATCCCGCGCGGGCGATCCGCTGCTCCAGCCCGGCCGAAACGACTCCCACCCTTTCCAGTTCCAGAATGTCCAGAAATCTTAGGGCCTCAAGCAACTACTGGATCCTTTAGGTCTCATAAAACGACCTCTGGGGAGGTAGAAGCTGGGGAGGGACGTTTGGTTTCATATCCGCCACCACGGGTGTGTAGACCCGCCCAATGGAGTGTGCAAAAGCCATACTCTGTAATAGCACCAGGGAAATTGGCTATTGTCTTCTGAGACCCCGGAGGTTCTCTGTCTCTCTCTCTCCCTCCAACCCTCCATGGGCATTGGCCCGCGCCCCCGGGTAAATGCACTGTCCCCTTCCCCCTCCCAGTCCTTGCTCTCCCTCCACCACAGGCGTCCAGGAACACAGTATTTTGTCAAATAAATCTGGAATGACAAGAAGGCTGTGCAGCTTACCTGATTTTCTCCATGTCTGCGGCAGAGGCCTAGGAGGGAGAAACCAAACAAGAGCTTCAAGAGGAGGAAGGCTAGGGCTCAGCCCACGGCGCGCTGCACGGGCTCATCCCGGGCGCTGGGCTCCCGAGCAGGTGTGCCCGGCGCGCTAGGGAAGCCCGGCGGCTTAGCGGCCGCATCCCGAGAAGCAGCCGCCGCCCCGCGCGCGGCTCTGAAGCCGGGGGAAGCCGGGGAGGGAGACGGGGAAGGAGGAGGAGGCTGCAGGCACTTACTTGCTCGCTTAGCTCGCCCTCCCGCCCGCCTCCCCTCCAGAGCCCCGCGCTATCGAATGACTCAGTGGGAGCGCCCAGGAGGGCCCGGCCAAAGCAAGTAACAGGTGACCGCGCTGATTGGCTCCCAGACAAAAAGTTGAAAGGCTTGGGATGCCCCGGACCGGGAGACCTGCCCGCTGCCCCTAGCCCGAACTCCCACGTGCCAGGTGGAGGAAGGTTACTGAATTCTAAAGGGAATCGGAGGCTTAGTTCGCCATGGGGGAAGGGGGGCAATTTCGAGGCAAGGGTGTGACTAATGAGACAGTCACATAACAGAGGCAAGGCGCATACACCGGCACAGAGAGCGGCACACACGGACACACGCGCGCGCTCGCGCGCGCACACACACACACACACACACACACACACCACACACACCCAACACAGAGACGCACCCAGAGAGCCACCAGGAAGACCCACAACTACACAGAGGTGGAAGGAGGCGCACAGAGACACAGACACACTGGGTGAGACAGAGACATGACCGAAAGAAAGGGAGATGGGCACCCCAAGACAAAGAAAGAAAGACAGAAAAAGTGACTGAGACACACACATAGAAAGACAGAGACACCCACAGAGCAAGAAACAGGGATACACACGGAGGTACATGGAAAAAGCAAAAGGCAGAGGCGTAAGGAACAGCAAAACCCCCAAAATAGGGAGGGACGTCCGGGGTTTAGATTAAAAGCACCCACAGAGGCTCTGGGCTGCAATCTGCTTCTTTGAGTGTTCCTCAGTCCTCTCTCCAGACCTCGCCCCAAAGGCGGCCAGCCTCTGTTTAACGTTTAACCCCTTCCCTACCATCCGTGCGCTCTAACAGGCCCCGAAATGGGAGTGGAGGCTCCGGGTTGTAGCCAACTGAGAAGCTGCGCCCCATTAACCCTTTAGCAGCCGCTCTTTCCCAGCTCTAGGGAGTTCTGCTAGTCAGGGTGGGGAGTGGGTGAGGTTGGGTGTGTGGTTGTTAACTCTTCAGAAACGTTATCTTCTTGGGTAAGGGGCCATTGCTCTAAGGGCTTTGGAATCCCAGAGCCTCAGAGTCCGTTCCTCAGTCTTCTCCCACTCCTGCCTCCTTCCTTCCCTACCTTCCCAGATCACTCTCAATCACTGTATAAAGGGTAATTTGGACCCGGAATCACAGATTTTAACACCAGAAAGGGGGCTTAAAATCAGAACCATATTCATAAATTATTAGAAGTGGAAATGACCTTAACTGCTTATTTTTTGTCTTTTCATCACCCATGCAAAAACGTGTTAAGTCTAACACACAGGAACTGGACCTATAATTTCTGTGGTAAAGGGAACCGAGGAGGAAATCACCTCTATCAAAGCAGATAGACACTTTCTCTGCTACTTCCAGAGTTACAAAGGCAGAATGTGTCACAGGATGAATTTGAACCCAGGTTTTGTGGGTTTGGGACTGTCCATCACCTATAACACATAGTAGACATTTAATAAATTATTGGATTGATTGATCTCAGCTTCTCACTTTATGGATAGGGAAACTGATACCCAAAGGGGAAAGGGGAAATAACTTGCTTCAGCAACTCAGTTGGCACAGCTAGAATTCTAATCACCTGGCTTCTATCTAGTGGAATGCTATTTCAACAGTGCCAAGATCTCTCACTTGAATCACAGAATGTTATGACTTAATGAAGAGATCTAATATTTTTTCCTACCCCAAAAAGTTTTCTCTCCTCAACCATTTGTAGGATGTAGAGACTGAGCCCCAGAGAGAGAAGTAACTTAACTCAAAGCACAGAATAAGTAAATGATTAAATTGAGACATAAGAATCATTTAGATCTTCAGGTACATTGAAGTCCCATCTAGTGAGCAGTAGGGAGATATTTTAAATGGAGTTTTAGGGTGTGGCCTTCCCTATAATTGTATAAAATTTGCCAATATATTTATTGGTTACTACACCATTCCTGTTTTTTAATATTCCTTGATCTCCCACTTTTTCACTTCACAGGGGACAGAGACTTAAAGGTTTCCAATCTGAGAGGATGAGGCTCAATCCTATCCAAAGCCCAGCAGCAGAAGTCAGCAGTCTTAACAGAGTTTTATCTTTCCTATTAGAGAGTAAGCTCCTCAAAGCCTATTTGTCCACCTGCTTAATCATATCCTTTAGGATCAAGTCCAGTGTTCTGTATATTGTGGAAACTTATGTCTACCCAGTGAAAAAATCAGGAGGGGTAAAATCAGTATAATCTCAGAGGAGACAAAAGAAGCAACATTGGCAGGGGAGTCAGGAGGATTGGGTTCAAGTATCAACCCAGTCACTAATTTTTTATGTGACCACAAATCACTTAAATTTCACCACTTCAGAGATAGAAATAATCATCCCTGTTCCACCAGAACAATTATGAGGATCAAATAAAATGATAAAATGTAAAGACCCCTAGACTGGGAGTCAGGAGACCCAAACAGTTTCAGTTTTAGCTCTACTATTTAATGGATAAAAGTCTGTCCCTCTCAAGGTCTCAGTTTGTGCATCAATGAAATGGGAAGCATAATCCTCAAAGGGTTGTTGTGAGGATTACATGAAAAGAAGTGGATTCTTTCAGATTTGCAACGCTGCTGTTTTTCCTCTATTTATCTTTAGAAGCACTGGAAAACAGTAGGCATTTAAATGTTTCCTGAATTGAATAGAATACAACATAGGTAAAAGACTTCTTCCAGGCAACACATGAGTATTTCTAGGTGTGCTATTACTGAATTATTCTGTTAGGAATTTTACATTCAGAAAAGAACCTTGGAATATTTGTTCATTCCACAATTCTTTCCTTTAATTTCAACTACTCACTAAGCAAATGGGAATGGGGTTGAGGTGGGAAGAGAAGTTAAGTTAAACATTAGTAGAAACTAATATTTCTATAGAATAATAGGATCTTAGATCTGAAAAGGACCTTAAATATCCCATTTTCCAACCCCAAATTTTGTAAGAGAAGAAACTAAGACTCTGAAAGATGAAGTTGTTTGTCAAAAATTGTCATTGTTCACTAGTTTCAATCATGCCTGACTCTTAGTGATCCCATTTGGAGTTTTTTTTGACAGAGGCAGTGGAATGGCTTGATATATCCCTCTCTAGCTTTTACAGATGAAGAAACTGAGGCAAATGGGTAAAATGACTTATCCAGGGTCACACAGCTAGTGTTTGAGACCATATCTGAATTTAGGAAGGTGAGTCTAGGTAAGGAAACTGAGGTTTGAAAAAGGATCAAGTCTCAAGTCACAGTCTAAGTAAGTGGAGGAGTTGGAATTAAAATACAGATCTTATATGGTAATTTTTTTAACTCCACTGAGGTGGCTAGAATCACCAGGAAAGTCCTTGAAATATGAAATTCTGGAACCACTCAATTATAGCCCCAAAGGGCAGAAGTCATGATCCTAAGAGGGGAGGGAGACCTCTCTTAAATCTTTGGCTTCCCTTAATAACCTGCTGTGACTGGACTGCCCACACATTTATCTAAAATTAATTAGAGTGGATTAAGATTTCATGAATAATCTCAAATGAATTATTCATCTGGAATAGGCAGTCTCTGCCCAAAGACAACTAGAAGGGCAGTTTCTTAAATGCCTGTCCTCTCTGTTTTTCCAAAGTGCCTCTTGGGGTAAAAGACAGAAAAAGAGTTAGGGAAGAGGACAGAGAGTACAGGAGAAAGTCAGGAGTGAAGAGGCTTTATGTAGTTCTTCTTGATTGACTAGCAGAAAATCAGGTGAGTTTTGAGAATGGAAAGATTGTTGGAATTAGAGCCAGAAGATCTGTAGGTACCATTTTTAAATTACTTAGGGAAAGTCATTTGCTCACTGTGAGCCTCAGCTTCATCATCTATAAAATGAGAAGAGAGCTATTTTGAACATGAAATGAAATAATAAATGGGAAAATGAATTTAATTAAAAATTTGATAAATAAGAGAAATTATTAATTTAGATTATTTAAATAATTCTGGCTCCTTTGACAGTGTAATTTACAAAAAACTTTGCAAATATTAGACCTGTGCGATAGTTTGTTGTTTGTCCCTCATTCTCAAAGAGGACCATAACACCTGGAAGGTTATGTCACAATTTGCAAGTGAAGTGTATTTAGGTTAGGGAGAGCAGTTTAAAGTCACCAGCCTCACTTTTCCCTCTAACGTAATCTGGGGTCTAGTGGCAAAATATAGATCAGAAGAAAATGTGTGGTCTAGCACAGCATAACTGAAAGGGGCATTTGAGTTTTAGCTTAAGTACGTAATAGCTGTATGTTTTTATAAGTAACTTCCCTTTTCAGTTCCATATCTAAAATAAAGAATTTGTTCTAACCCTAAACATATAATTCTATGAATGTGGTAAAAGAATTATTTACATTTTTAGATGAGGAAACAGACCTAGAGAGACATGAAATTATTCTTTATTTTGTGAAAGTGTTATCTGGAAAGTATTTTTAAAATTACAAAGAAACAGAAATATATGCTATTGGTTATTAACTTAGGAATTTAGAGCTAGAGGAACCTTGAAGTCAATTCAATAGCATTCCCTCCTTTATTTTCTAATTTTCTTTTTTTTTGCTGAAGCAATTGAGGTTAACTGACTTGCCCAGGGTCACAAAGCTAGGAAGTGTTAAGTGTGTGAGGTCACATTTGAACTCAGGTCCTCTTGACTTTAGGCTGGTGCTCTACCCACTGTACCACCTAGAAACCCTCATCCCCTCCTTTATTTTACAGATTAAAGAAAAGAGAAAGTTTCCCATCATGTCTCCCATCATAGTGATTTCCTGACAGAACTAGAATAAGAACTTTCCCTGAAATACTGCTTAGTACTCTTCATTTCTCTCATGGGTAATGGGAGCCACCATAAGTTTTTGAGAGAATGACATGATGAAACATGAAACTTGTTTACAGCCAATATCAATTAAGACTATGCTTCAAACAACCCTCTCAACATCAGTGTTCTTTCTATTACCCTATGTTCACTCTACCTGCTTCTCTAAATACTGGGGAGTCACCTGAATTATTACCTCCCTGAACTATGTAACTCCCATGGAGACAGGAAAAGTATTGGGAGATGGTAAGGAAGTTAAGTCCTTTGCTGCTAACTATAGGAGACTACAAAAGAGTGATTATCTGCTTTTGTGGAACTCCAAGTTCAATGAAGAGATGCCTTTAAGATTTACAAAACACTGTTATCACAACAAACCTGTGGAAGTATTGCCTATTCACTTAGGCAACTAAGTGGTACAATAGATACAAAGTTGGATTAGAGTATGAAAGACCTGAATTAAAAGCCTACCACCTCAGATACTTAAAAGCTGAATGACTCTGAAAAATCACTTAATCTCACCAATGTTATCAGGGTTTTAGTCCCTCTTGAGTCTGGTTACCTGTCTTCTGCCTAACCAGACTTATTCCATCATAAATAATTACACAGCAAAGAATTTGCTTAGGCTCTATGAATGCCCTTTTGGTGAAATCACTTGATTGTGGTTTAAAAATTATAGTTTATAATATAACATAAGATAATTATGACATGATGCCATCATAATGATTTCATGATGTCATAATGACATCATAACAATGATCATCTTGGTAGTGTCCAATTTTGTTCTTTAGATAGTAAGGGTGCCTGCAAATCTATATATGATGAGTGGAGAGTGTTCTGGACTTGAGGTCAGGAAAACCTGAATTGTAATACTGTCTCAGACACTTCTTTGGATGTATGATCTTCTGTTAACCCTGAATTTCCTTACCTATAACAGAAGAGTTTTAATACCACTTAAGTCCCAGGATTATGGTCAGCTAGCCATAGTGCTAGAGTACTGAAGTCAGAAAGACTCCTGAGTTCAAATTCAGCCATTTGGGCAAGTTACTTTACCCTGTTTTCCTTGGGTTCCTCATCTGTAAAATAAGCTGGAAAAGGAAAGGGCAAACTATTTGCCAAGAAAACTCCAAATGGGAACAGAAAGAGTTGGACACAATTAACAACTCCCAGGGTTATAGTGAGGATACAATAAAGTAATATAGAATAAAGCACTTTAAGAACTACTACTCTTGTTAAAGATAGTTGCTAAGGAGACCATTGTATTTGATTATTAAACACCTAGAGTGGCAGCTTGGCATAATTGGAGGTTGAGAGCTGGTCTCAGGAGAAGAGAACCTGAATTCAGGTTATACCTCTGATACATACAGGCTGTATGACCCTGGGCAAATTCCTTAGTATAGAAGGCAGCTCTCCAAGGTTCTGACCTTCATTGGTAGAGGAAAGTACTTTACTGGTTGCTCACTATTCCAATGAAATTATAGATCCACTCCCTAGTTCTTAAATGTCTAGTCATCTTCTTTGTGAAGGGGGCATTAGTTGATTCATTTTGATCCTCTGGGTGTTTGTTTTTTTAATTTTAAAGTGGGGTCAGCAAATGGTTTGGACTTGATGAACTCCAAGATTCTATGTAATATGAATTTAAAGTCTCTACCTGCTCTTGGCAGTTAGAAACCTAAGTCCCTGGTGAATTTTGAGAATTTCACTAAGTGGCAAGTTCTTGAAGTCTAATGATGATGGTGATGATGATGATGGTGATAGTAATGATGGTGATGATGATGATGGTGATGGTGGTGATGATGATCATGATAGGGATGGGTGGTGCTATTGTTAATATGAGCATCAGGTTTCCACAGTCTGACCAATCTGGGTCCTCCTTTCATAGATACACAGACTTTCTATGGTTCAGTTGTTGATATTTGAAAATTATAGTGGCTTAAAAATGTGGGCAGCTTTTTAGTAATGGACCTCTCTGCACTTAATTTGACAAACCTAGAAAGATAGGCATACAGTTCATTGACAGGTTCTTACTTTTTTGGGTTTGGTATTGCCTCCTCCAGCATCCACTCTTTTGACATATATTACATTCTGATGCCCCTTAATGAATATCTAATCCTTATTGAAGGAATCATTAAGGAGTAAAGTCCATGAAATCAGTCAGGCAGTTATAGATTGGATCCCTAGGGACACAGCTTTATCAATTCTTCCCTTATTCTGGATTCTGGGAAAGAAAAAAAAAAGTCATCACCCTTGACCACCATAGATCACATATACTGCTAAAAGCCTGACCTTGCAGCAATGGAGACATTAATAGAAAAAGACCAAAGTCACTTTCCCCACTGCAATGCCTTCCACCCTTACAAAGTCTTTTTGCCTCTATTCATATCATATACTTAATCTGAGCCTAAGTGCCAATGTTATTACTGAGGAAGCTAGGAAAGAAGGAAGTAAATAAGCAATTAGAAAGCATTTACTATGAGCTAGACACTGTGCTAATTACTTTATAAATATAATCTCACTTGATCCTCACAACAATCTTGGGAAATAGTCACTATTATTATTTCAATTTTACAGTTGATATAACTGAGGAAGACAGAGGTGAAGTGATTTGCCTAGGCTCACAGAGCTATTAAGTATCTGGGGCTGGATTTGCACTCAAGTTTTCCCATCTTTGGGCCCAGCACTCTATCCACTGTATTATCTAGATGTCTAAGTGGGCCCAGGACATAGATCACTGCACTTGTGGGACCTCCAAATCCTACTCCAAATCTAATTGCAAATTCTAAAATTTTGATCCTAATCTAATTTCACCATGTTAAGATCTATCAAAATTCCCTTTCTGCAGTATAGTTGATCTATCTGCATTTCTATGTCAGCATAGAGCTCAAAAACTTAGAAATGAGGAGAGTGGACTCAATAAACCCTAAGATCCTTTTCAGACCTAATTTTACAATCTTTCCTTCTGCTCTTTTATTGGCTGAGTATGTATCTTTCCCCCCAATTTCTAGTGGCAATTAATATTCCTTGTCTCTTATACAGGATAAGAGAAACACTGACTCCAAGTCTTTGTTTCCATTCCCACAGCCTGGATCTCCAAACCTGCCTTTAATGCAGTTCCTTCCAGGAAGCCTTCTTTGATTAGATCAATCCACTTTATAGACAACCCTTCCCACTCTTATGTTGTACACCTCTCACTGCACCCCAATCAATTATTAATATTTCAGTGCTAGGCAAATGTCCTAGGACCCATGATTTCATCATCATGAGTCTTCTCTTTCAGTGTGAGTATTCTCCTCACTGAAAGAGATAGCAACTTCTCCATTCTTTGGTAAAGAGTATCATAAATTGTTGTGGATGAAAAAGATTCCATCAGTGGCCAGTCTTTTCAGATTGAGCTTCTTTGCATTGGGCTAGGACAACTTTCAGACAAGCAACCCACAATTCATTTCTGAACATAATTATCTGAAGCCTTTGAATGGACCTTTCAGACTTATGTGCTGGGAGCCTTCTGAAAATCTAGGATCAGTCCCCTTTCCTTTTCCCCATCCAGAATCATGGAATCAGAAAAGGTTATAATTATAATATTAACTCCCACTTCTAGGACATTTTAAAGTTTACCATAATCTTTTTTCATACCAACTCTGGGAGACAGGGAGCTGTATTATCTCCATTTTATAAGGGGAGGAAACTGAGGCAATAAGGTGAAGGACCTTGCCCCAAGTCATACAGCTAGTCAGACAGTATTAGCTTCAGTACTCATCCCATTATATCATATCATTCTTTTTATTGCCTTAACTTTTAAATTATACTTTATGTGTATATGTTATTGCTCCTTAAATATTAATTCACAGTTCTATAGAACTTTAATGTTTACAAAATATTTTCTTTATGATTACCTTATGAAATAGGTAATATAAGGATTATCATTTTATAAAGAAATTAAAATATTGAGAAGTTGTATCATACAATCTAATAGGTACCTGAGCTAGGACTTGAATCCAGATCTCTTAACCTCAAGACCGATGGTCTTTCCATTATACTTTTACCGACCAGGCTAGAAGTTTCTTGGGGGCTGACAAATTATCTTTGTTATCTCTGTATCTGTCAGAGAATCTTTCACACAATAGGTGCTCGGATGAATAGAAAACCAAAAAGATGACATAATTTTATTATTTGGTGGAGGGGCAGGGATTGGGCTATAGAGAAGAAATAAAAAGAAAAAAATACCTTTCAGATGAAGCAGAGCTCAGACTTTAGTCAACAGACCAATGGAGTTACCCAGAGGCTTAAGGGAAATGATGTCTTATTAGGAACAGGTGCACTTTAAGAAGTCAAGGCACTTCTTAATTGCCCAAACTTACTCTTCCCCAATGACTGAAGGAGACCATTAGGGCTCCTGAGACCTATTCAGTTCTTGTAATAAAGTCTAAAAGATTATTTGAATACATACTTAGAAAACTACTGAGTACTGTCAAGATCGATATAAATGCTTTCCTTCTCTCTCTCATCTCCTGGGTTCTTCTCAGGAGGTGAACAATCTAGCTGAGTAGGGTTTTAAGAATTGAAGGATAATCACTTATCAGTTCATGCTTCAGCTTAGTTAAATTATGTGTTAGTCTTGTGAAATCACATAATTTCTAAGGTGAAAGTTTAGATGCAGGGGTGAGATACAGTAGAGGGTTTGAGAGTGGGAGTAGAGTAATAGGGTGATCTCCCAAATGATAGATAAATTTCTTCTGTGGGGAAGTCCTTCAAGAAATCTAGGGCAAGGGATGATAATCAGATTCAAAAGGGTCTGGAGAGGAAGGATCATGCTAGATTAGAAAAAAGCCATTGACTCAAAGGAATTAGGAAATTTGTCTGAAACAAAGAAACTTGGAATCTGGCTTCATTTTGACTACTAAACTAATTGAGGGAAAATCCTTTTCCTTTTCTAAGACTTATTTCCCTCAATTTTACAATGAAGAGAATGAACCGCATGATTTTTAAGATCCATTCCATTCTGGGCTTGCTACAAGACTATGAAGTGACTAGAGGTAAAGATCTGTTTAAGAGAATTTTGGTTTCACTAAGAGCTAACCCATAACCTCATTCCATTGAAAATCTTACTAATAACAATGGTTTGCAGGTCAAAAGACCTAAGATTTGTATTTCATACTTAACTTCCCATGTAATCTATACATATGAATGTCATAAGGCTTAGAATTAATAGAATACTTCAAAGTCATCTAAATCAGTTCCCCCATCTTGTAAATAAAGAAACTGAGGCATAGATAAAGAAAATGACTTCTTCAAGATTATTTAGGTAATATGTAGCACATATCCAAAGTCCTGTGACTGGAAATTCAGGTCTCTTTTCTATAAAAGTTAGGTCTCTTTTCTTTCCTCACAAGTCACAACCCTTGGAGCCTTGGTTCCTTTATTTGTAAAGTGGATATAGTAATAATTGCTTATTGTCTTTTTTTTTCTTTTTTTTTTATTTAATAGCCTTTTATTTACAGGATATATACATGGGTAACTTTACAGCATTAACAATTGCCAAACCTCTTGTTCCAATTTTTCACCTGCTTATTGTCTTAATAAAAACCTTGAAGCAGTATAGAAATGTGAGTAGTAATTTTACGAAATGATTAGGGCATGATTCTGTACGTATGTATGAATGTGTTGTCTGTGCTCTTGTGCATGCACATGGGATAGCAAATACAGTGTCTGTTACATAACAGGTGCTTTGTATGGAGGGTTCCTGTGACAGGAGAAGTATATCAGTCAGCAAAACACCATCCCTGTACTCAGGGTGCTATATAAATCCTGGAGAGCTAGGTGCTATTAGTTGAAAAACATATCAGTTCCACTTCTCTTTTCTTCTATTTCCCTCCCCATGATCCCTATCTTCTTCTGCTTCCCTCATCTGTTATCTCCTCTTATCTAGCATCCTTCCACTGCTCATGTCTTTTATTTTCCCCTTTCTTCTCTTCTTTCTTCTCTTTTCTCTTCCCTCTTGCTTTCTTTTCTTTCTCTCTCCTCTGCTCAGTGGGGTGATAGAATACCCACTTTCTGGCCCAGTCTTCTAAACATTTAAATACCTTTCTCATAAGGGGAGTGTATCTGGAGTTAGACATGCAATGAAGTGTGGGCTGCCTTGTGAGGCAACATAATACAGAGGAAAGAGTGTTGGACTTGGAGTCTGGAGAGACCTGGATTCAAATCCTGCCTCTGATATTTACTAGTTGTGTGACCCTGGGCAAGTTGCTTAGCCTCTCTGAGTTTCAGTTTCCCTATCTGTAAAATGGGGATAATAATATCAGTTGTACTTACTCCACAGAACACTATGAGGTAAGTACTACACATATTATGTACTCAGTCATATAATGCAGGGCTTTTAAAGCTTTTTCCATTCAGAACCCCTTTTTGCCTGAGAAATTTTTATGAATATGGGGTATAAAGTATACAAATCAAATATTTACTGATAATAAATAATAATTTCATGACACAACATTCAGATATGTGACCCCATGTGGGATCTCTACTCACAATTTAAAAAGCTTTGATATAATATATGGGAAAAACTTTACAAGCCTTAAAAGGCTATGGAATATTGATTGTTATTATTGTTGATATTATTAGTATGTATCATATCACAGCTCTATTCTGAGGCTGGATAACCCTCAGGGATGAAGTTGAGGAGATTCTTTTAATCCTTTCTAGCTTTGGAATTTTATAAAAATCTTTACTTCATATATTCACATATAGGTTGCATAGGTGACTGATTTTGGGTAAGGGGACAGATGGAGAGAACTCTTGCAGACCCTTAAGTTCAGAAATTTGGGGCTCAGCTTCCCTTGCTGGGACTGACAGGAGGAAGGACAAACTGTGGGTTCTAGATGCTGTTGCAGATTTGGGGATTTTGATAATTTGGTATATGAAGACCAATGAAGCATTGAGTGGGACCTGAGGGATGGCTGCCTGGTCATTGTTGTTTCCTGGGGATGGAGGGAGATGGATTGTAATGGAAACAGACATTAGAATAAAAGAATGCAGAACACTTCTGGGATTTAGGGCTTAGAAGATTACAGTTTTCAAAGGGAATGAGGGTAAGCAGAGTGAGGCCTCCAGCTGTTCCTACATCCTCCCCAGAGCCTGTCAATTTAGGATGTTTCAGATAGTGAGTATGGGGATAGAAAAGACACTGAGGCTTCACTACAAAGCAGACTTTATGGACGGGGACTCAAGCTTTAGGAGGGATGTTTGTCAGATACTAAGTATAAGAGATAGTAAAATGTCATCCCAGAATCCAAATTGCTACACATTGTGCCTCCTGCTCACTACATAGATATCTTTCAGATGTCTCCTGACATGCATCTTCCCTATTCCACTCAGGCTGGTTTCCTGAATAATATGATCTGTTGTTCAGTCATGTCTAATTCCTTGTGATCCCATTTGGGGTTTTCTTGGCAAAGGTACTAGAATTGATTGCCATTTCTCTTTTCAACTCATTTTACAGATGAGGAAACTGAGGCAAGCTGGGTTAAGTGACTTGCCCAGAATTACATAGATCTTAACTTGGGGAAAGGAATCTTTCTGACTCCAGATCCATCACTTTATCTACTGTGCCACCTAACTGCCCCTTATAATATTGTCTATATGTCTGCCAAAGGATTGGAAAGATATAGCAAAATCTAGTCTCTCCTATAAATAAATAGGGACCTCTATTATAACATACCTGACAAAATGTCATTGTATACATGCTCAGAGACCTCTAGGGAGCTGAGATTCACTACCTCACAAGAAAGTCCCTTCCATGTTGGGATATTTTTAATGGGTAGGATTTTTTCCCCTTATATCAAGTTGAAACCTGACTTTCTGCAACTACTGCCCATTTCTCCTACTTCTTTCCTCTGTAGCCAAACAAAACAAGCCTTATATTTCTTCCTTATTCACATGTATGGCTTCTTCGTGGGCATCTTTTAAAATATAGTGCTTTCCAAATTCTTATTTGAATTTAGGCAATACTATTTCCACTTTCCTAAGGCATAAGCTATGAAACTTTAGACCCAAAAGAAAAAATACTTTTAGAGAAAAATTAGAGATCTAGATGGATAAAGGTGGATTCATTGAAGTCCACTATCCTTTATTAAATCACAACCAACTCTGGAGTGTCTTTGACCTAAAAGTATTTACAGGTCTACAGTATGGAGCTTTGGATCCTAGATGGATTGCTAACAGTCAGCTATATGATAGTGAACTAAACCTTTAGTCAGGAACACCTGAGGTCACATCCTGTCTGAGACCTTTTACTACTTATAAATACCAGGACAAGGCACATAACCTCTATTAATTGCAGTTCACTTGCCTGTAAAATGGGAATAATAATAGCACCTACCTTCTTTAGAGGGTTGTTGTAAAGATCCAGTGAGATAATGTATATAAAATACTTTGCACCCATTAAAATACATTATAAATGTTGCTGCTGCTTCTAATCTTTTAACCCCCAAGTCTATTTCTTCTACTAGGGTGAGGGAAGAGCTCCAGGATGTTATATCTGGCAGAAGTCTAATACTTGGGAAGCAACTTTCCTAGCTAATAAGAATTAAGGAATCCCAGCCAATGACTTGGAAATAATTCTAGTAACGCAGAATTTATCTTTGCTTCCCCCATCCATGAGCAAATATAGAGGTCATCAAGATCCCATGGGAGAAAAAGCATACAGTGGATATCACCGGGGGAACAGTTAAAAGAACTAAAGATATTTAATCTGAAGAGAGATTTTGGGCAAACATTGAATATGCTCAAAATCTGGAATAGCTAATAACAATATTAACAGTTATATAGCCTTGTTTGCAAAGTGCTTTATATTCATTTCCTCATTTGACCGTACCAATCAATCATGTGAGTTAGGTGTTATTAACATCTTTATTTTGTAGATTAGAAAACTAAGGCTCAGAGACATAAACTGATTTACCAAGAGTACCATAGTAAGGATAATAAGTATGAACAATGAGTTTGAAAGTTTGTTCTATATAAGAGAGCTTAACTTTGTTCTATTGCCCAGGGGGTTAAAAGAAGGAATGATGACTAAAAATTACAGAAGGGCATTAAATTAGTACTGTATAAAATATTAAGGAATAAAAACAAAGTCATATAACTCAGGAATAGAAACAAAGTCACAAAACTCAGATCTAGGGTTTGTTGTTAATATACACAGACTAAAAATTTAAGACTCAGTGGTATGGATATGGAATCCATCTCATATCCCAAAGGTATTCTATCTTTGGAGGGCTTTAATTGTCAAAAAGTTTAAATTATTAAGCTTAATTTTTCCTTTTGGGAAGAAGAGAAAAGAATAAGTATTTATATAGAGCTTACTATATTCTAGACAATGTGCTAAGCACTTTAAATATCTTATCTTATTTGATTCCAATGATAGATAGCCTTTTGATATGAGATGGTGTTATAGTCCCATTTTTGTAGTTGAGGAAACTAAGGTAAATAGAAATTAAGTGACTTGCACAAGGTCACAAAGTTAGTAAGTGACTGAGACTATATTTGAATTCAGATCTTCCTGATTCCAGGGCAAGTGCTTTTTCCATTGCATCACCTAGCTGCCTCTCACCATTTATTTACTGTTGATGATTCTTTATTCTAGGATCTAAGAGAACAGAAGTCTGATTTCTCTTCTACAGGATAGCTGTTTAAATATTTGAAGACAGCAGTCATGCCCACCCTGAATCTTCTCTTCTTTAGACTAAACACCTCTAGTTCCTTTACTTGACCTTGATGTGGCATGTACTCAAAGTTCTTTAATACACTATTTACTCTCCTTTGGATATTCTAGTTTATCAACATACTACTTAAACTGTGACACCTAGAACCAAAGAATAATCCAGAGCTAGTCTTACTAGAGTGCAGAAGAGCTCATCTCCTTATTCTTAGAAACTATACTTCCCTTAATACAATCTAAAATCATATTAAATTTTGACTTCTTGATGATGCCTGTATTAGCATAGTTAGTTCATTGCCCACAAAAAGTTCTAGCTCTTATTTAGACAAATTTCTTGTGAATTTGATTTTTTTGAACCCAAGTGTAAGTATTTACATCACATCTGATTAGGTCTTTTTGGTTCTTGGATTGGATGACTCTATCATCCAGTATATTAGTCTCCCTCTCAGCTTTGTGTTATTTACAACTTTGATAAGTGTGCCATACATACTATTATTCAAGCCACTGATTTTTTAAAAAAATACAATAGCATAAGACTAAGCAGAGATATTGGGGCTCTTCACTTTGCCTACTTGACTTTGAACCATTGATGACTACTATTATTCAATTACTTATGAATTCTTCTAATGGTATCATTTTCTAGTCTTATGTCTCTTCATTTTTTCAAACAAGAGTAATTTAAGATACATGATCAAATGCTTTGATAAAATTCAAGTAAACTAAATCTACAGCATTCCCCTGATGGTAATACTGTCAAAAAATGAAAATAAGGTTAATCTGGCATGACCTGTTCTTGTTGAAGCCATGATCATCCTCCATAATCACATTTTCCCTTCCTAAATGTACATTAGCCATCTATTAAATGGTCTGTTCTTCATAGTAAACAAAGTCAGAGTTCATTGATACACAATTTGCAGACATTGTTCTATTTTTTCCCCCAAATTGAGACATTTGCTCTTTTCCAGTTTAATAGTACATGTCCCTTTCTCCAGTCTTTCAAATATCATTGACAGTGACTTAGCAACAACATCTATCAATTCTTTTAATATCCAAAAATATTGTTTCTTGGACCAGATAACTTGAATTTAACAAGGGCAGCTAGAGACTCTCTCATTATCTTCTTACTTACCTTTGGCAACAACTCCCTATTAGTCATCTTGGTTCTTTCCTTTCAAGAGCAATGCCATTCCCTTTGGCAGAGGAAGCACAACACAAATTGGACAATTTTTTCTTTGTTATCAGTTATCCAATATTCCCCAAACAGTAGTCCTATCCCTTCTTTCCTCTTTATCTTTCCACAAATATAGCTAAGAAAATCTAATTTTTTGTTGCCCTTGCCTTTCCTCACCATCCTTAATTTATTCTGAACTTTAGCATTCCCGACACTGTTTTTATAGGAGAGGAGCTCTGATATCAACCCTCTGTTCCCTGCTCTTGCTTCTATCTTCTGAACATTACCTCCAAAAATTAAACTTGGTTGGTAAGTTAATTTTGTAATCATATCAGTTTCTTCAGGGAAATTCTAATTTTCTTCTTTATCAGAACTGTTTCCCTTTATGTCTTCAAAATTTACTAACTTTTCTTGTAGAATTTTGGTCCATAGGATTGTGCCTATCATTCTCCTAGGAAATCAGCTTTCACAAAATGTAGGGTGTCAGACTATATCTGACTTTGCTCTTCTCCTTATCAAGGACTTGAGAAGGGAATTGCTATTTTTTCCTATCACTGCAGGGAGGGGAACATTCCTCCCAAATGTCCAGAATCATATCAAGATTAGAATATCTCCTATTTGGAATCTTCTGTCTTTATAAGGAGGAAATTATAATGTAGGCAGGTCAAGAAACTATTAGCTGTTTTGTTTTTTGGCAAAAAAAATAGTTTTAGCTGATGGCAGGATAATTGAGGTATCATATTACTACTATGTAACACCTCTGGGCCAGACTTGTAATCTTTTGTCCTTATTCCGAATCTGTCTTTTTTCCTGATCAGATGATCTATAGTATACAAAAATACTTCCTTTTCTATCTCATTTATTTTCATACAAATGCTTTCAATCATGCTTTTCTCTTCTGGTTCCTGAATCTCCTTAAATAATTCTACTTTCTTAATATACAGGAATACCTCATCTCCTTTTATCTCCTCTGCTTTGAATAAGGTATGCCCAGGAATGTCATATTGTAGTTTCAGGGATGCTTTTGAGATGCAATTTTCCTCCATGAGTTAGGATCTCTATTTCTTGCCTATTTAAACTTTTGACATTTGTATATAGACATTTGTGTTCATAGGTTTTTATTATTGACTTCTTCATTGTATTTTAAGCCATTGGTGGTACACACAAAAAGGATGAAAAGATGCATATACTAATCAGCTCCATTGGCCATCTAGTTTTTCAGCTTTCTATTTTGGTCTCTGAAAGGTAAAGTAGCAATATAGTTTCAGGAAATCTTTTTTATTTCTATAACACAGGCTAGATCCAAATAACAGAATTAGTTAGTTGTTTTATACTCGGAAAGACAAAAGGAGTTGGAATATTTTTTCAGATGTTCTGAGACTTCACATACTTTGGTAGTTCACCAGTCATGAATATGCTAGATAAGAATTTGCACAGGGATTGGTGAAGTTCTTATAGTGTCATATGGGGGTGCGTGGAGAGTGATGAATGTGTCATCTTATCTTCTATATCTTTGGGAGAGGCTGGACAGCTGACATCAGGCAGATTTTGAGGATTCAAATAGACTGCCTTCATAGATAATAATATGCATTCTAACAATACTAACATTTAACATTAATATGGTCCTTTAAAGTTCACAGATTGCTTTTTCTATGTGCTTTTCCTTTGAACTTTATAACAGATGCTATTATTATCCATATTTACAAATAGGTAAAATGAGGATGAGAGTCTCAGTGACAACTAAGGTAGCAAAACTGGACAGCTTCTAAGGGATTTTAAGGAATTCAGATCTTCTTGACTCAAACACTATCATTCTATTTACCAAGCAACTGAAATTCTATAATTGGATACTGGATAACCACTTGTCAGGATACTTTAGAGGGAATTCCTGATCCAGACACAGGGTGGACTATATTATCCTTGAAGTCCCATTCAACTCTGAAGTTCAATGATTCTGTTATAGTACTCATACACTTGGCTATCAGCTGGTGAGAGACACACAAAAGTCATTATACCAGGGATGAAGGACTCTTACTCAGGAGATACATTGATGGTAGGAATTCTTGGATTACTGGGTCAAACAAGGATCTTTCAATTAGTGTAAGCACAATTTCAATAATTTTAGCTCTTCATTTTCAACAGACATATTGTAGGTAACCATGTCTGTATGGACAAATCATTAAAATCATCACTTGCATTCATGATAATCAAGATAGCTAGAACCCCAATTCAATGTTAGCAGTTAACAATATTAACTGCCATATTAGGGGAATGAACATTTGTTGGAAAGTGAGCAATTTGCTTAGTGTAGCAGAAAAAGCACTGAACCTGGAATGATAAACGCTGAGATTAATGTCCAACTCTGTTACTAGTCTTGAGCACATCACTTAACTAAGTAATATCGTTTTTTATTCCATGCCTCACAGAATTTTGTATGGAAAGCCCTATACCAATCCTATACTGTTAGATAAATGTGAATATTTCCTATTGTTTTCCCAAGATTCATCAATATCAACATAGCTGAGGGATGAGGGAGTCAACACCACGGCTAGATCTGCTCCTGGGCATCTCTGATAATATCTAGAGTTCAATATATGAGAAAAGCTGAGTTTTCCTAAAATGAAACATCTACCTTGGAAGTTAGTGAAGTTCTGATCCTGGGATATATTTTATGAATAATTATTTTTTAGGAATATTGTAAAAAGAATTCCCATCTAGGGATGGGTGGAGCTAAATGATCTCTGAGATCCCTTTCAACTCTAAGAATTTGTGATTCTTGAGCACGATAAATTCAGGATAATTTACAAAGGTATAACAATTTTAGCCCTCTTACCATAATTGTGGGTTTTTTTGATTTGTAGAAATAGGTAGCCTATGTTTTAAATGAACTATCTGATCATGGACAAATAACAAACTTTTTGAAACATTTAGAGCTATCTCCTCATCTCTAAAATGGAAATAAGAATATTTGTACTGTCTACCTCACAGGAATGCTTTAAGGTAAGGAATTTAAAAACCATAAAGCTCTAAATTTTCATTCTTCTGCTACAAAACTGTAATAAAAATGTCAAATATGAAAAAGACTTTAGAGACCATCTAGTCTAATCCCTAATATATGAACAATAATCACCACTACAACATATCTAAAAAGTGGTCATCTAAACCCTGCTTGAATAATTCCATTTAAAGAGAATCCATGATCTCATAATCATCATGAAGTAAAATTCAAACTCCATTGCCAGCATCACTTATCCATTATTCTTATATAATTTATGCTCCAAGAAAACTAGTCTACTCATTATTTCATGGTCATATCAGATATCTTCCTGCCTCCATGTCTTTGCTTATTTTATTCCCAATTCCTAGATAGTATGAAAATGAAAGAGTGGGATGAGATGTTTAGTGCCTATTTCAGCTGTAACTTCATATGATTCTAAGTTTCAAGCTCAAACATTTTATGTTTCTGTGATTCTAAGTCCCTTCAGGTTATAATGTTAAATGAATCAATGACTAGGATAGAGCTAAACTATGCAAGACACAATGCCAGGGCAGAAATGGCAAACTTTACCTTTTGAAATTTTACATGTCCTGAGAACATTTGTAATTTTTTTCTGCCTCCCATCTCCACAGTACTTAATTTTATTTTTAACTCCTCTTTTTACAGCAATACTAAGAGTTTATTAATATGACTGACCTGTTTCTTACACCAAGTTCCCAAGGCCCATTTGGGCTATATGCTTTGTCTCTCTCCCCAAGTGGAAAGCTAATTAAGACATCTTAATTACCTTCAGTCTAGGTTTCATTGGATTGCAGACTCACAGGGAAGCCTGACTACTGTTATAAAAAATGATCCTCTAACTGACCCTCCCTTCAATATTAGAATCTTGGCCCTGTCACTTCCTCTTTGTAAGAACTTAGGAAAGTCACTTTCCACTACATCCTCCCCCTCCCTCATCTATAAAATAAGAGGATTGATCAAATGACTGCCAACTATAAATCCTATAATCCTGTGGTCATTTCCTACCACCACATTGCAACTCTGGTAGCAATTGATTTTAATCTTTTTTTGGTAGATTTGAAAGTCTGTCAAAAATAAATTCATAAAGCAATCTCTGAACACCTAATGTCATCATTTTAATAGCATTCCAAACATTCCCAATCAGATTAGTATTTAATAAAAATGTAAGCAATCCAAAGAATCATCACTATAACTCCCTGGAACATTCTTATTGAGATTACTTAGGCAGAAAAAAAAGTCCACTTCCCCAAAAATGGTATTATTAATTTGTTGCCAAGCTGTAAGGTACCATCAGTCTTTTAACAAGTTCTTTTTGTCTTTAGTCTTTATTGAAATATTTCATCTTCTGTTGACCAAATCAGATCTTACCTGATTAGTGGGTTGCTCCTTGTTGGTCCGATTGGGATTGGGGTTTATTTTGTATTTTGTTGATGTTATTATGCATGTCAGATTGTGAACAACTGTTGGACAAAACAGGAAATGAATAGCTGGGATTGATGAGCTAAAAGCTTATGTCTAGCAGAAACCTATTCAAGTGCTATGTGAAGTTTGAGGAGTTTATTACCATCTAAAAAGGAAGGAGAGAAGGAAGCTTTATAGAGAAGGTAAGATTTGAGTCTGTCTTTAAAGGAAATTTTAAGTACAGTAAAGGAGGGAAGGAAGGAAACAAGCAATGACACATAGTTGGTTACATAGTAAGTATCTGATGCTCAGTATGATCTCAATTCTTCCTTACTCCAGACTGAGTACACCATACATTGTACCACCTTGCTGACTCTGCAAATAATTTAAATAGCCAAGGGAACCAATATGTGAGAAAGAATAAAGTATCTTTGGGTGGCAAGTGGAATGCTTGGATTGGAGTACTGTGAAAGGCCCAGAAAGAAATAGCAGTAATAGGTAGTGAAAGAGGGAATCAGCTGAAAGTTGATCAATAAGAGTGTCATTGAAGATCTCTGAGCAAAGATGTGACATGAACATATTCATGTCAAGCAGGATTGTTCTAGCAGTGTTATTAAAGACATATTTAATAGGTTAGGTACAAAATCTCTTGCTCTTGATCATAGTCCAAGGGAATGGTAATAAAGTCTTTTTTTTTTAAGGTTGTGGAGGAAATAGAGAAAAGGGATCATTTTTGAGTTTTTTCTCAAACTTTTAATTTCAATAGTACTAGGGACTCTGGGTGAGAAACCTTTTTTATGCAATGCAGGCTTGCATCTGCTCTACAACACTGTTGCCAGAGGTTCAGTGATTGATTTGGTGTCACATAAACAGCATATGTCAAAGACAGAATTTGAATTGAAGTCTTCCCAACTTTGAGGCTGGCTCATTATCCATGACACCATTCTGACTGGGGATATTTGGAGAGATTACAGAATCAGCAATAATGGGTAATTTTTAAATAATAGAGAAAGAGAAGAAAAGAAAATATTAAGGCTGTGACCATAGGATGAATGGTGGTGCAGCAGACATAAATAATGAAATCAGAATGAGAAACAGATTTAAGATTTAAGATAAACTCAATTTGGAACATGCTGAATTTGAAGTTTCAATGGAAATTGAAATTGAAATGTTCTCTAGGCAGCTTGAAATGCTTCGAGTCCCTTCCAATGTAAGAGCCTATGACCTATGTCCCTATATGAGATAATAGATGTTAAAGCCTTTTGCGTAAATGAAGTAGGCAGAAACAAGAGAAAGTTATACTCAGTAATAGCAATATTGTGCAGTGATCAATTATGAATGACTTAGATCTTCTCAGCAATAGAATGATCTAAGACAATTCCAAAGGACTCATGATGAAAAATGCTCCAGAGAAAGAAGTGATGGAGTCTAAATGTAGATTGAAACATACTGTTTTCACTTTATTTTTCCATGTTTTTTTTACCTTTGGTCTGTTCCTTCTTTCACAATAGGACACCTGGAAATGTTTATATATATATATATATATATATATGTGTGTGTGTGTGTGTGTGTATGTATAACCTACATCAAATTTTAACTTAAGGAAGAGGGAAAGAAAGGAGAGAAGAGACCATTTTGGAACGTTACATAAAAAAGTTAAAATTTATTGACATGTAATTAGAAAAAATACTATTAAAAGAACTACATTAAACAAAAAATCTTTTACATACTGTAAAGCACTTCACACATTTGAAGGACTATCACTGTGATTATTATAACCATCATTGAGCTTATTTCCCATTCAAAAGAACCAAGTTTGATATACCTTCAGAGCTAGACTTAGTTATAATTCTATCACTCTGATGACAGAAAGGAAGAGAAATTAAGTAGCCTCTAGATGAAAGTGAAAGAGAAGAATTTAAAAAGCTAGATTGAAGCCTAATCCAAAAAAATGAGATCTTGGCATCATTTTCTGGCAAACAGAGGGAGAAGAAATGGAAGCAGTGTCAGATTTTAAATTTTGGACTCAAATTTCACTGCAGACAATGACTGCAGGCATGAAAATTGAGATACTTGCTCCTTGGAAGGAAAGCTATGACAAATATGGAAAACATAATAAAAAGCAGAAACAACACCTTAACAAGCAAAAGTCCATGTAGTCAAAGCTATGGCTTTTTCAGGAGCAATGTATATCTGTGAAAACTGGACTATAAGGAAAGCTGAGTGCCACAGAATCAGTGCTTTTGAATTGTGGTGCTGGAAAAGACATTTGAGAGTCCCTTAAACAGCAAGAAGAACAATTCTGTCAATATTTAAAGAAATTAATTCAGGCTATTCACTGGAAAGTTAAATACAGAAGCTGAACCTTCAATATTCTGGCCATATAATGAGAGATGAGACTTGTTGGAAAAGAACCTGATGCTGGTAAAGATTGAAGACAAAAGGAAAAGTAAAGAATATCATGGAAATAATGAACATGAACTTGGACCGACTTTGAGAAATAGTGGATTTTATGAGGGGTCTGGTGTGTTATTGTCTGTGGGGCCACAAAAAGTTGGACATAATTGATAATTGAACAACAACAATCATTTTATAGGTTCTCTTCTCCACCTTATCCCCACAAATCTTTTCATACTCTCATTGATGTTAGAGATGGCTTTATAAAGGCTTTATTTCTCAAATATATAGAGAATGGAGTTAAATTTATAAGAATACTAGTCATTCCCTAATTAATAAATGATCAAAGGATATGAATAAGCAGTTTTCAGATGAAGAAATAAAATCTATCTATATTCTTATAAAAAACTCTGTAAATCACTATTGATTAAAGAAATGTAAATTAAAACAATTCTGAACTACCATTTAACATCTGTCAAATTGGCTAATATGACAGAAAATGAAAATTACAAATATTGGAGAAGATGTGGAAAAATTGATACAGTAATGCATTGTTGGTAGTGCTGTTGACTGATCTGTTGTTGACTGATTCTAACCATTCAGGAGAGTAATTTGAAACTGTATTAAAGTTTTGAAACTTTAGGGCCAAAGGGCCCTAAACTGCATGATCTTTGACCCAACAATACCATCACTAGGTTTATACTCCAGAGAGCTCAAAGAACAAGGGAAAGGACATATATATATGTATATATATATATATATATATACAAAATTTTTTATAACAGCTCTTTTTTATGGTGGAAATTGAGGGGAGGCCCATCAATAGGGGAATATCAGAACAAGTTATGGTACATGATTATGATTAAATACTATTGTGCTATAAACAATGATTAGGGGGATAGTTTCTGAAAATCTGGAAAGACTTAGAAAAATTGATTCAAAGTGAGGTGAACAGAACCAAGAGAACACCATACATAGTAATAGCAGTATCATAACAATGATCAGCCTTAGCTACTCTGATCAAGATAGTAATCCAAAAAAATGTCCAAGGATCCATGATAAAATGTGCTATTCCACTCCAGAGAAAAATGATGAACTCTGAGTGAAGATTGAATCATACTTTTTATTTTTCCTTTCTTTAACATTCTTGGGGTTTGTTTGTCTTTTTTTTTCTCTTGCAACATGGTTAACATGGAATGTTTTGCATAATTGCACATGTAGATTTCTATATCAAATTTCTTGCCTTCTCTTGAAGAAGAGAGGATGAGAGAAAATGAGAATTTGTTAAAAAATTTTTTAAATGTTAAAAAATTTTATTTACATGTAATTGAGGAAAAATAAAATAAAAACTAATTGATTAAAAAAGAAGGGACAGAATCTTCTTTTCTGTCATTAGAAATGATAGTTGAACATGTAGATGATGATTCAGAGCACTTCAATTCACTCAAATTAATGAATAATTGGATTGTAGATTCTCAGAGCTTAAAGAATCCTTGGAGACCATTTAGACTTGAAGCAAGAACTCTTTCAATAGTTTCCATGACAGGTGGTTATCTAGTCTTTATTGGAATACTTCCAGTAATGGAGACCTCACTCCCTCTAGAGGCAGCTCATTCTATTTGGGGAAAGCTCTTAAAAAGGCAGCAAATTGGGGAAAAAAATGGAGATAATTGAAAAAGAAAACAACATCAGAATAACTCCCTGTTTTGATGAGAAGTGATGAAGAAGGCAGGAAAATACTTGGCACCTAGAATAATATTTAATAAAAAGGGGGCAGAAACTTAAGGGAGAGAATCATAGAATCATGGAATATTAGAAATGAAATACTCTTGAGGTTGCCTTCCAGTCTTCCTCTACCACACCATGGAATCAGGTCATCTTTTCAACTCCTTTCTACTAGAACTAGATTCTAGATCTCCTCCCAACTATTCTGGTGCTCATGATTCATAGGAAAACCTTACATCATTAAAAAATTACATTTTACTTTCACCCCCTGATAGAAATATTTTCTTTGAAAATATAGACTGTTGCTAGCCTTTAGTATATGAAGAAAGAATAAACTATAAAAACAAAATTAGTGCATTATTTGGGTCAAGTCAATAAAAGAGTATAATAGAGCACGGGATTTGGATGGAGGGGACCAGAGATTAACTAAATTAACTAAAGGAACTAGTGGCATATGGGGTAGACTAGACTTTGGAGTCAGGCAGATCTGAGTTCAAATCTTGCTACAGACACTAATGGAGTGATCCTGAGCAAGTCACCTAATCTCTTGCCATCTCAGTTTTTTTTTTGTCTGATAAATGGGTATAATAATAGTATCTACCTCACACAGTTGGTGCTGAAGATACATGGTGGTGCAGCAGACATAAATAATGAAATTAGAATGAAAAAACTGAGTTAAGGTTAAAGATAAAATTCAGTTTTGGATATGTTGAATTTGAAGCACCAAAGGGAAATCAAGGTTGAGATGTCTTGTAAGCAGCTTGAAATGCTTAGAATGTCTTCCAGTGTAAGAGCCTATGTTCCTATTTCCTATATAGGAAGATCAAATGAGGCAATAAATCTTAAAATATTGGATAAATACCAGCTATGGAGCTGGATGTTTGAACTGAAGAAGAAAAGATTTTGGAATGGCATGACCAATGCCTTCTAGTATATGAAGACCAATTTCAGTAACATCAAAAGGAAAAAAAATCTTCACTATTAGAGTTGTCTCAAAATAGAAGAGGCTGCTTCAAGGCTTTGCAAATTCCCTATCACTGAAGCTTTTCAAGTAGAGGAAAAATCCATATTGTAGATTGTTATTAGGGCTAATTTCTCTTCAGGTCTTGGTTGGACTATATAACTTTAGGAGTTCTTCCAATTCTGAGATCCTAGAATAGGTCACATAATTACACTGATGAGATCTACAACATATTTATGCTATTCAATTCCAACTGGGTCCTTGTCACTTCATGGCAATATCTTTACTCTTCCCTGATTGATCCTCCTTTCTGCTCCCTATAACATCTAATTTATTTTTTTTCCCATTCTTTGAATCTATTTCCTTGCAGCTTCTTCTTGCAATGTGGCTTCTAACCCTACCATTCAATTGAAATAGCTTTCTGTCAGGTTACAAATGATTATCTTCTGTTCTCATTCTTCTTGATATCTTTGTGGCTATTAACCACTTTTTCCTTGTAGACTTTCTATCTTCCCCAGGTTTATTCCATGTTGCACTTTCCTGAATCTCCCTTTAATTGATGATTTCTTTTCTATTTCCTTGAATATGTCATCAATCAGATCAAGTTTCATATTCTTCGAATTGGTATATTCAAGATCTCTGTCCCGGGCCCTCTTCTCTTCTCCTTCTGTATACTTTCTTGGTTTCTTCTACTCCCCTAGGCTCAGTCACCATATCAACATAGTTGACTCCCAAGTCTACGTATCTATTTTTCATCCTCATCATAAGCTACAATCCCACATTTCTAAATGCTTGTTGTAAATATCTACCTCAATGACCCATAGTTATATGCTTGTTGATTGATATATCTAAAGCAGAAAATTCATCATATTCCTTCTCTTCTCAAACCTGCCCCTTTTCTTAACTTTACATCTTTTTTTTCAAGAGTACCACTATTCTTCTAATCACCTAGGTTTATAACCTCACAAATGTCTTCTATTGATTCTACCTCCTCAAACATCTTTCATATATCACTCACAGGGTTACTGCTATAATTCACCTCTCACCTGGACTATTGCAATAACCTGCTATTTGGTCTCTAAGCCTCCATACTTTATTTACTTTCAATCCATCCTTCCCATGACTGCACTATACTGATATTCCTAAAGAACAAGGGTTTGGAAGGGGAAAAGGGAAAAAAGCATTTATTACATACTTACTATGTTCCAGGCATTGTGCAAAGTGTTTTGAATATTTCATTTGATTCACAATAACTCTATGAGGAGTAGGTACTATTATTATTTGGTATTATTATTTTATAAGCTGCTAGGTGTTGCAGTGCATATAGCATCAAACCTGGAATCAGGAAGAACTGAGTTCAAATCTGATCTCAGACATTTACTACCTGAATGATCTTGGGGAAATGACTTACCCTGTTTTCCTCAGTTTCCTCATCTGTAAAATTAGATTGTGAAGGAAGGACTCTACGATCTTTGCCAAGAAAACACCAGACAGGATCACAAAGAGTCAAGTATAATTGAAACAAATTTTCATAAATATCAATAACTATTATTATATTACTGTGAGGTAGATACCTATTATATCCCCATTTTCCAATTGAGGAAATTCAGCCAGATAAATATTAAATGACTTGCTCATTGTCATGAGGCTTGAAAGTATTTGAGGCACTCTAGCCATTATGCCACCTAACACTGACTTGACCATATCACTCCATGTTCAGACATCTTCAAATGTGGACCCTTATCAGCTCTAGGAAAAAGTACAAATCTGTCCCTTTTGCAAAAATGGGTCTCCATACTTTTAATGTTTTCCTTTTTCACTTTAGTCTTATCAAGTCCCTAATTTCTTTCAAAGCTCAGCTAAAGTGTCACTTCATACAAGAAGTGTTTCTCACTACCTCCTTAATTATTAGTGCCCTCTCTTTCCTCCAAATTATTTGATATTTACATTTTATATTTTTGTACATACTTATCGCAATACATGCTGTTTTCTCCCAATAGAATATAACCTTCCTGAAGAGAGACATTTAAAAAAAATTTCTAGTATCTAGAGACATCTCTGCCCTCTGAGACTCAATTTCTCCATTTGTAAAATGAGGGGAATGGAATAATTCACCTTTAAGATCTTTTCTTGCTCTAAATCCTATGATTCTATGAGTGAGACTGTGCTTCTCAGTAAACTGCACAATAAATGAACTAACCCATTAACATAGAAAAAGAACATTAGGTAAGTCAGCAAATAAAGATATGAGGTAATGAACATGCTTAAAATCTCTGAGCCACAAAATTTTCCATTTTCTATGAAGACTCAGGATAGGTTAATAGCCAACCTTCAACTTATTCCCTCCCAGCTGCATCACAACTGAGAAATCTATTGTAACCCTCCTTCTTATGCTTAATAACAGTCTTCAAGCATTTGAAGAGTTATTATATAGAGGGTGGCGACCAGCTGTTTTACATTTCTACTGAGATCTGTAAAAGGAGTAGGCTTAAGAAACAATGTGAAGGAGTTAGGCTGGACACAATAAAGGACTTCCTGACTGGGGCAGGGGTGGAAGAGGGATGGGATTTTAGAATTCCTTCCCTAGCAGGCTTTTAAAAATGGACTAGATTTCTATTTCTACCTACTGTTGCCAGAGTATTCTGCCATCCAAGGAACTATATGCTCAGATCAGAATGGTGGGATTTCAGAATTTCAGATTTGAAAGAAATTTTAGAGATGAACTTGTCCAATTCATATGGAGAAAGCATACCTTTAGACTCCCAAGAGGTGATTCTCACTACATTCTTAAAGACTTCCAGGGAAGGGGAACACATTTAATTTTGTTTTTGGATAGTCCTTGCCTAATAGTGAAAATATTTACATCAAACTCAAATGTACCTCCTTACAACTTTTATATATTGCTATTATACCCTCATAGAACAAGTAGAACTGATCTAATCCCTCTTCTTTATGATTAATAATCATAATCCCATTTCTCTAGCACTTCAGTTTAACTATGTTATATAAGATCAGAGAATTTCAAGAATTGAAAGAAATCTCAAAGGTCATTGAGCCCACCTAGGGGAAAACATTTTCTTCATTAAAAATGTTATGAGGTAGTGGGAAGATGATTCTTTTCATTTTATAGATTGAGACAGATTTTGTAAATAGAAATAACTAGCTACACATTTAGTAGTAGAAAGGCTATTCAAACTCAATTCCTCTGACCCCAAATCCAATGCTCTTTCCATGAAGCATCAAATCTTTGACTTGTCTGGTACATGAGGCCCATCATATTCCCAAGAATGGTCCTATCTAGATTAAAATGTAATCAGGAAATATTTAGCAAAATAAAAAAAATACAATTGATCATAGATAATATTACATTTTAAAACTAAGTACCCTACTTGTAGGTCACTATGTAATGGCCTACAATATGAACATTTAGGACCTTTCCCCCCATATCTACTTGAGTTTGATATCAAGATACTACATTGCTTCTGTGAATCTGTTGATTCTTGGATGCAAATGATAGTAGAAAAGACTCTTTGATAATCTTACGAATTCAAACACTAATTCTGCTACCTTCTTTCACTGGAAGTCACTTCTCTGGTGTTCCGTTTCCTTACCTATAGAATAGAGTAAGGATAATGTATGCATTGCATACCTCACAAGATTACCATCAGGATAAAATGAAATAATGGATGGAAAACTTTGTAAATCCCTTGATTCTAATGATTCTGAGTCATTGAGAAAAGGCTGAATTAGGTTTGTTATTCTCTATTTATGAAAGCAGGGAATTGTGTGCTGTACAGAAAGATTTCCTTTCAAAATAAAATGAAAAAAGTTTTCTTGCTTAAAGGGGTAAACATTCCCAGCTTGTCTGAATTAGCAGTTATAACTAGAGCAAAGACTGGGGGAAAAACATAGTTAACAGAGTGAAACAAATTGTTTCACTGATTTCCAGATACCATTTTCAACTGGTAGCAGAACTACTAGCTTGGTTTCCTATTTCTTTGTTCTTGCTCTGTTTTTGTCTTGTTCCCTCATAATCACCTATTTTGAACACTAGCTGTATCTGGTGATAACTTATTTGATTTACAACAACAGTTTGTGTCTGAGACTCATATGATGATTAGAGTACACTGGTTCAAAAGATCATAGATTTTTAGAGGCCATTGAAGCCCCTTATTTTACAGGTGGAAAAACTGGCATAGTGTGGTTTAGATCTTCTAACTTCAAATCCAGAGCTCCTTCTGCTAGGCTACACTGCCAGCTTCTCTGTCTCTCTTGGTCTCTCTCTTTCATACACACACACACACACACACACACACACACTCCTGCTCTCATTATCTCCTTTCTTAGTCCTATTCTTCATGAAGAGGTGGCTCCTTTCCTTGCTGAGGAAAATCCCTTTACATTCTCTCCCACTTCTCCAGAAGCTTGTCCCATCTCTTCTCTCCTTAATAGTTTCCTATCTACTGGCTCCTTCCTTATTGCCTATAAATACACTTATGTCATCCCTTAAAAAATTCTTACTTTATCTAATTGTTCCTCTATTCTCCAAAATCTTTCTTCTGCTTCTTTGTTAAACTTGAAAAATCATTTACATTGTGTTTTTGCTTCCTCTTCATTTACTCCCTTCTAAATTCTCGGCAGTTCAGCTTCCATCTTCATTATTCAACTGAAAATATTCTCTCTAAGCCACTGATAATCTCTTAACATCCAAATCTAAGTGACTTTTTCCCTCTATCTTAACTTTTCTTGACCTATTGAAATCCTTGACACTATTTGGTCATCATATTCTCCTCTTGTTTACTCTCTTCTCTTTAGATTTTCATGACTCAATTGGAAGATTTGTCCAAAATTATTGGTGATAAGTGGTTAAGCTAGAATTTGAACTGAGGTCTGCTGCTTCCAAGTCTAACACTCTTTCCACTGTATCATAAGGAGATTGGTTCTAGTCCTAATTCTATTAACTTTCTGTGTGCCTCAATTTTCCATTTATAAAATGAGGTGGTTAGATTAGATGATTTTTAGTGTTCCTTTTCTCTCTGATGTTCTTTGTTTTATATGACACTATGTTTGTACAATGTTTTATGGTTTGAAAAGTGCATTGCATATATTTTTAACTCATTTGATCATTAGGACTCCTCTTTGAAGTAGATGCCATTTTAATTTCCATTTACAAGCAAGAAAAGTAAGACTCATAGAGATTAGGTGATTTTTCCAAGGGCATGTAACTAGTGTTAGAGACAGAATTTGAATAGAAGTCTCTCTGAACTTTAAGCCCAGAAATTCTTTGACTACACTATGGAAAGCTTTTATGTTTCTAAGCCTTCTTTTGGCTTAGACAATCTGTGATTCCAGGAGGTATTTTTATTCTGTCAATGTTACTAGATCATATTTCTTATACATACATATATATGCATCTATATTTATTTATTTATAAGATATATTTCTTATTTTGAATGCTCAAGACTCATGCAAGGGTTGTGTCTTTTTTTCAAAAGAACATGGGATTATAGAATTTAAAGGAAGCTAGGAGATCATTTGAGTCTAACCTCTTTCAAGATTATGCATTCTGTCTATAACATCCCTGACAAGTGCTCATCTATCCTCCATTAGAAGACCTCCAGGGATGGAGAACTAATTCCTTACCATGCAAAGTATGCATCCTCCTTTGGGACAATTAAAATAATTTGGATTTTTCCTTATATTGAGTCCAAATCTGTTTCCCTATAAATTAAATCTGTTGATTATAATTCTGCCCTCTGGCACAACATAGAATAATAACTCTTCCCTATGATAACTTTTCAAAAATTTGAAGATAGCATTCATGTTTAAGTTTTTTTTTCCTTCATCATCATTATGATCTTTCCTTTCACAGATTCATATATGGCTCATTTGCTTCACCTCACAAATCTGGGTGCTCTTCCTTTGGGTTTGTTCAAGTTTCAATGTCTTTTTAAAAATATGGTGCTCAGAACTAGACACAAACTCTGAATATAGTATGATTAAGGCAAAGCCCTTCAAGCTATTTCTTTCTTCCTTAAATCATTTCAAATAATGCAGTCCAAGCATTCACTTTTTAAAATATCATTTTCATGATGTTCACTCATATTGAACTTGCAGACCTCCAGGTCCCTTTCATAGGAGCCATTGCCTAAATTTACTTTACCTAACTTGTACTTTAGAGTTGTTTTTTCAAACCCAAGAATAGGATTGACATTTACTTCTATTACATTTAATTTTAGTATCCATTTACTAGGCTCATGCCCCGAGAAGCCATTGATGAGAAGGAAATTCCCTAAAATATAAAAATATTTCTAGTAGTACTTTTTATAGAATTATGTAAAAGAAAAGAAAGTAGTTGCTCATTAGTTGTGCAATGGCTAAACAAATTGTGGTATATGGATGTAATGTGCTGTAAGAAGTGGTAAATATAAAGAATATAGAGAAGCATGGAAAGACCTACATCAACTGATACAGAACGAATTGAGCAGAATCAAGAAAATTATATAATAATCTCAACAATGTAAAAACAACTATAAAAAACCAAAAGTGAATCTTATGAAATTATAAAAAACAAGCATGTTTTGAAAAAAGAGACAGGAGAAGGCAAAGTATTTCCCTTGCAGAAATGGGAGGCCTTCAAGTATTGCACATTGTACATATTTAAAGACTTTTTCACTGTATTGATCACATATACTGAATTTTCTATTATCCTTCTTTGTTTGTCTTTAAAATATTATTTGTTATATGAATAGGTTTCTGAGAGAGAAATATAAAAGGGGAAAAGATACTTGGTGATATAAAAGAAATACAAAGCACTTCAATAAAATTTGTTTTCAAATAGAAAAACAGTGTTATTAAATTCAACTCTTTGTTCCAGCCTGGTGAAGTTATTTTGGATCTTGACTGTTATCCAATGTATTAGCTATCCCTTTCCATTTCATATTGTCCAATATATTCTTAAAAGTAATTGAAGAAGAAGAAAAAAAAACATTAAATAGATCAGCACCTAGGACAGATCCTCACAGTCATCTATGAGAAATCTTCCTATAATTTAATTTTGATCCACTAATAAATACTAATTAATTCTATTTATTCCACGATTTTAGAAGCTACCAAGTTCTAGTATCACCCAATCCACATTTCTGAAACCTATTCATAAAAGTATATTGAGAAATTTTATCAACAGCCTTGACAAAATCTATAAATATGATGTCTATTTCCTTAAACTATTTGTCCAGGGGTCCTGAGGGGGGAAAAAGAAATTTGTCTGCTATCACCTACTTTTGATAAATGCATTCTGATTATTAGTGATCATCTTTATGTGTTCAGAAGTTATCCCTTTAATAATGCATTTTGGAATTTTACCAGAAATAAATTTCAGGCTCATTAATCAATAATATAATCAACTTAATCCAATTTTGAAAACTGAAACATCTGTCCCTCTTAGTCCCATAACACCTCTACTATTCTCCAAAGTTTTTTTTTTTTTTTTTTTTAGTGATCATTAATTGTAGCTCAGCAATCACATCAACCATTTCTTTTTGCAGCCTGATATATAGTTTGATCTAGTCTGGTGACTTGATCTTGTTCTTACCATCTTCTCACTTGTTTTGGATATCCATTATTATTAACAATTTCTTTACCTCTCCTTTCTCCTCTTAGTCTAAGAGTTAGTTCACTGTGATAAACCAACTCAGCAAGCATGACTTGACCCAGAGATTAACTGCAAAACAAGTTCAGCAATAGCTAAACTTGAAAAATGCTTGAATATATTAGATTATGAGAATACATTCCATTCAGCCCAATGATCATTTTGGAGAGCATTGTGACTCTATCTCTTTACTGCTGGAACTTTTCATTTTCCATTAGAATATTGGGGAGTCCCAAAGATATAACCTGAAGTAAAATGAAGCAAGAGTCATAATAATGATTTGAATGAGATCACACCTCTATTCAGGGGCAGACAAATAAATCTGGATGGAACTGTGACTGGCTGAGAATTGTATGGGGGAGGACTGGGGTGAAATAGTCATAACTTAAACTGGGTCTGTGAGTTATAAAGGAGGAGCTATCAATGTGATCTATAGAGCGACAGAAGTCAACTAAGAAATTCTGTAATACATAATTCAAAGTCAGAAATTCAGTAGAGATGTTGAAGGTGCCTTTAGTTTTCAATTCCTTCATTTTATAGATATCGAAAAAGAGGATCAGAGATCACCAAATTTTACCTTCTAACTGCAAATGTACCTCTCAAAAGGCTTTGCTCTTGGTTCTTTGCTCTCCATTCTTTCTCACTGACCTCATTCATTTTGATGGGTTCAATTACCTTTATGCTGTTAATTTCCAGATCTATACATCTTGCTCTAGGCTCTCTTCCAAACTCCTGTTCTCCATCACCAATAGTCCATTAGACATTTTGAACTGGATGTCCTATATGCATTTCAGACATATTCAAAACAGAATTCATTCTCTTGTCCCCATAACTTATATTATTTCAAGCTTTTCTATTCTTGTAAAGGAAATCATCATACTTCTAATCACACAAGTTCACAAACCGTGGTGTTATCCTCAATACTTCACTCTCACTTCCCCCACCTGTTCAAGCACCTGCTAATCAATCCCTTTTTTCTACTCATATTGGATATTGGCCCAGTTCAGCCCTCATTAATTTTCATTTGTTCTATTACAATAGCCTTATAATTTAATCTCTCTGCCTTAGGTTTATCCCTTCCACAGTCACTACCATAAGTAGTACATATCTCTGCCAAAGAGATATGCCTAAAATACAGTTGTGACCATATTATTCTTCTGTTTCATAAACCCAGGGACTCTCCATTATCTGGGGGATCAAATACAAACACAATTATTTGACATTTTAATCCCTGGCTTCAAATCATCTCCTTTCAAACTTTGCAATCCAACTAAAGGGGATTTCTCGGGCACCTGGATGAACAGTAGACAAAGCATGGATCTGGAATTAGGAAGATCTAAGTTGAAGTTTCATCTTAAACACTTACTAGCAATGGGAACTTGGAAAACTCATGGCTCTTGACAAAAGATTATTCCCCTTTCCCTATCTCTTGCTGATCTTCAGATGTAAAAGTGTATTTCCCAACTACTAAAGTCTAGTTCCTAAAAATCTCCTTGTCATTTCCCATAACAATATATGTTCTTTTTCCTATGGAATCTAAGTCCTTTGAGAGACGGTACCATTTTATTTTTGGTCTTTGAATCCCCAGTGCAAAGCCCATAGAAGGTGATCAATAAGCAATTGTGGATTGGTAGCCCAAGAATACACAAGTAATCAGTGGGAGAGTCAGCATGTAAACTCAGCACTTCTGACTTCAAAGCTGGTATTTTTTTTCCCACTGCACGAAGATGAGGCTGTGATTACAGAGGACAAGTCAATAAGTACAGCATTGGTCTCTTGTGTCAGAATCAGTGAGGAGAATCTTGGTAGATGTAGACCAGAGGCAGGCTGGGTTGGAAAGTACAGAGAATGCTATTTGAAGAGTGTGTAACAGGAATATACATGGTCACAAGAACAAAGGAAAGAACAGAATTATGAACCTTTTAGCACACTCAAGAAATCAAATTATGGAGAAGGAAGACTGGAGTTATGGGCAAGAGCTTTAACAAGGGCAGAGGGAGCAGATAAAAGCATGGAGAGCCAGAACCTCTGTCTTTGTCACACTTCCCCTTTCTACTGCTCTAACAGATCTGTTGCTGAAGAGATAATGAGCCAGAGGGCTCCAAGCTTAAACTGTATCTTTGGTGAGAGGAGGGGAAATAAGGGAGGGCTAGTGAGATCCTAAGTGTTTTCCCTATTTGTATGTTTGTTTCCCCGTGTTCTATGTGTCCCTGGGGAAGTCTTTTGCATTAGGCTATGCTGTGAACTGCTGAAGGGTTTGCTGTTGCTAATTTGGTTTCATAATAGCTGTGTCCTTGATAATACCTCTTAACAATATTCTCTTTTGAGAATGAGGTTGCAGGACCTCAGCAGAGCTAAGTCAATGCTATAGGAAGTAGAAAGAAAAATGGACTGATCAAT
Organism: Sarcophilus harrisii; assembly: GCF_902635505.1. NCBI lineage: Eukaryota > Metazoa > Chordata > Mammalia > Dasyuromorphia > Dasyuridae > Sarcophilus > Sarcophilus harrisii. The sequence continues at coordinate 360,322,699 of NC_045427.1, read as the reverse complement.
TAAAAAGAATCTGAGTTCTGAATGATTGAAAAACTAACACTGGTCCTAGAGGGTAGATAATAAGAATATCTCCCTCAGATCAGCAGAAAGGTGGGAGATTATAGGCTAGAATAGTGTATACTGTCAGATGGTGCTTTTGATCAACTTTTCTTTTGGTATGCTTGTTACAACGGAGGGTTCATGACCATATTGGTCATCTCCAGAAATGATGGTTATGTACACACAAAAACACCACCATCATTTTTTTCAGTGGGAGAGTAAGAAGAATTTTAACTGATTGCCAGTTATGTGGATCAGAGCAAGGCTAAACTCAGAGGAAGGGCTATTACTATGAACTTTATAAGGGTAGGTGCTGGTTTTTTTTTTTTTTGTTGTTGTTTTTGTTATATCCGTAGTTCTTAGCACAGTTCCTGATATACTGTAGGTGTCCCTAATAAATGCTTGTGAATGATATTTCTATTCACTGTTTTAGTAGTTAGGTGGTAAAGTTGGTAGGGCTCCAGCACTGGAGTCAGGAAGATTTGAGTTTGGCCTCATATATACTTATTAGCTGTGTGATCCTGGTCAAGTCACTTAATCCTGCTTAACCCTCTAAGTTTCTTCACATGTAAAATTTGCTGGAGAAGAAAATGGCAAAGTGTTTCTGCCAAGAAAACCCCCAAATGGGGTTGAATGTGACTGAAATGACACCAACCACCTAGTTTTTGTGTAGGAAATGAGCCCTACATGCCAATTCCAAGAAGATAACAGGAGAATCATGCATTTAAACAGGCACCAAAGGCAAGGAAACTTTCTGATGGGTGGCTTCTGATGGGCAGGCTGGGGCTGAACTTTTCCAGGAATAAAATGTCTTCCTAACTTGTAATCATACTCAAGAAAGTTTGTGGCATATGATACAAAAAAGATTTTAATAATTACAACTAGCTAGTATTTATATAGTGTCTTAAAGTTTGCAGAGTATTCTATGTGTATTATTTCATGTGACACTCACAACACTTTGGTGAGGTAGTCGCTATTATTATCCTGATTCTGTAGATGTGGAAATTTAGACTGAGAGACTTTAGTGGGGGTCACATCATTAGGAAGTGTCTGAAGCAGAATTTGAACTCAAATTTTTCTGACTCTATATCTGAGTAGTTTCTATATAGAAAGAGGAGAGAAGGCAATATAGGAAAGGGAGAGGTGTCAGAACATCTGCAGATATTGATCAAAAAGGAAAGACAAAAAAACCCCCAAAAATAATAAAAAAAGGAAAGATGTAGATGTAGCCAACTAATGTATGTTTTATTGTTGTTCAGTCATTTTCAGTCATGTCCAACTCTGTGATTTCTTTTGATATTTTCTTGGCAAAGATAATGGAGTGGCCTGCCATTTTCTTTTCAGCTCATTTTACAGATGAGGAAACTGAGTCAAACAGAGTTAAGTTGCTTGCCCAAGGTCACACAGCTAGTAAGGATCTGAGGTTAGATTCGAACTCCGTCGGACTCCAGGTTCAGTATTCTTTTCACTGTACTGTCTAGCTGCCATCAGTTGTGTATGTAACCCTGTGCAATTCAATGTTGCTAGTGAGTAGAAAGGGAAGTGAATCAAATCTCTTTGCATTCATGTGATTTCTCTACATGGGAGACTCTTGTATCCAATTTGATTAACTCCCTAGAAACTCTACTTGGAATGGTCACTTACAACTAGGATTATGAAATTGTCCTCAGGTTATTTGTTCCTTTAAAATCCAATTCCAGTGAGTCCTTGGAGCATGAAGATAACATTGGAGCATGAAGATAACCTTGGGCTCAACCAGACTATGCCAATAGAGCATCAGCTTTGACAAGTTCTCTCAAACTGGAAGGGCTTGGAGTGCAGGCTTGGCAAGAGAGTCCATGCCTGCCATCTGGGGGCTTATCACCAAGTACTAGGCCATTGGGGCACCATTTTTCTTTTTATCCACTGCAACTTTATAAAGTTTATGTATGAAAAGCTAGGATCTGGGTTAATGGAGAGAGACCACATTGTTAGAATCACTGATAATATGAAGACTCAAAACTTTATTTCCTCCTTCCTATTTGTTTTATGCTGTGAATCTTTAGTAAAGGGCTATGCTTTCTGTTCTACAACCAGAAACCATTACAGCCTGCTCCTCTCAGCTTCTTTATCAGCCCATAGGCAGAAATGCTCCTGATTCTACCCAGTCTTAGCAATTACTGAACCAGAATTTCCAGGCCCCAGTTGTTTTTCCCTCTCTGACTGGCTCCTGAGGCCCTGAATCAAATACATGCTGAAAAGACAAAATATGATTAGGATATGATGAAGAGGAGATCAGTTTGGCTAATATAGATGTTTTAGTTCCAAGGAGTTCAAAGATTCAGAGAAAACCTTTGCATAAATATTCTTTAGTCCAAGAGTTCTTAGACTGATATTTGTGATGTTAGGATTTTGTTTGTTTAAATATAAAAAAAATATTTATTTTTTCAAAGTATTACAATGTAATTGTAATTAGTTCCCTCTTTAGCCTATGTGTTTTCTTTTGTGCATTTTATAATATTCTGATAATATTTGGCTAGAGTGCCAATGGAGTCTATAAGACAGAAAAAGATTGAGTCCTGCTTTACTTCTAGCTAGCAAGGAATTCTTGGGGGAAGAGTGTAGGAGATGGGAGAAAGGCATAGAATTTAGCACATGTTCAAACAGATGGAACAAAACCAATGTATTTAACAAAACACTAAATTATTAAATGAGCTTCAAATGTGATATTTATAGCTGAAGCTCACAGAAAAGAAGTTACCCATCACAAAAGCACCTATCTCTGAGGATTCCTTCCACAGTACTCATGTGGACACTCCCCATTCCCCCTAATCCCCATCCCTATCAACTGACACAGATTTTTAAGCCTAGAATGATACTGCAATTTCCAGAGTATGTATGTATATATATATATATATATATATATATATATATATACATATGCTTTAAAATTCTGTGTCAGTTTTTAATATATATGTGTGTGTATACACACATATGTATATATATATATGTGAGTACCAATGATTTTAAACATATGTGTCTGTATATGTTCAGACACATATGTTTAAAATCATTGGTACTCACAACTACTGAATTGCTTTATTTCTTTCTTTTTCTCTTTTTGGAGTCAGACTGGTCTTCTTACCATTTCTCTAATATGCCATGGTTTTCCCATATCTGCCTTTTGTATTCATCTCTAGTCTCAATTTCTTCTTCTGTAAAATAAGGCTTTTGAATTGTAAGTCAACCAGTATTGTAGATGGAGTATACCTTGGATCTCAGCTTCTTAAATCTCATAACTGAATAGGGGGAAAAAAATTATGATTTATTTGTATACCTATTTGTATTGATTTGTATATCTATTTTATATATCTATCTACCTGGGGTCCTGTAAGAATTTCATGGGCAAAAGGGGTCGCAAGTGGAAAAAATTAAGAAAGCTTCTCTTAGACTAAACCATTACCTCCAAAAGCCTAATTGAGGTTCATCTCTTTGCTCATAATCTTCTATTCTGCTACCTCTCCTACTATTTTACTTCTCAATCTTCATGTTACTTCCCCATTGTATGATCTGATCCCTTGATCCATCCCTTTGTTCTTCAGGTCAATCACCTCTGCTGAGATTTTACTTCCTTACATCCTTGATTCTATATGAAGTCATTTAAATAGTGTATCATTTTCTGTCTTCGAATCCCTCTTTGTTTTGCCATTCCCACTTTGCCAATTCTGAAACTCAAGACACGCCTGTCAACTATCATTTTAGGGTTCTTTTGTTCTTATTTGAATCTTATTTTGAGTTTGTTCTTATTTGAGTCATCCAATGTTTCTTGAGGAATATTAAAAAACATACTATCAAATATTATTTGGGTAGTCACCATTGTATAACAATACTATTATTTGACTGATTTCTTATTTATTGCCCACAGTGACTCACCTAAATATTTTCCTCCTTCTTCAAGATTAGAACTCTACTTCAATCCCTTCTACTTCTCTCTTCTCCCTACTTAACTGAGAAGGTTGAGACCTTCAGTGACATGTTTCCCTAGCTAGGAGCAGCAGAGTTCAATAGAAAGAGCACTATTTCCTTCCATAGAGAACCTGAATTCAAATTTCCACTCTAATGCTAAGTAAATTTGTAGATGTTACAACTTCTTTATGCCTCAGTTTACTCGCTTATAAAATCTGAGAAATTGATTAGATTGTGTGAGAAGTCTTTTCTAGGTCTAGATATATAATATTATGATACCCCCTTTTCCCCTTGATCCACAAATTTTAAATCTTCATTATAACTTTTTTATATAACTTCACTATATATATATATATATATATATATATATATATATATATATATATATATATATATATAATTTCATTATAACAACTTCCTCAGAGAAGAAAGCCATTTTTCTTGCCAAGGCTAACATTTGTGTTTATACCTATTCCCTTCAAATTATCTTACTTGTCAAATATCTTCAATCTTTTCCTTTCTATTGAATCTCTCTCCTTTATTTCTGAAATGCTCAGGTCTCTCTCTTTTCTTTGATATCTCTGCAAATATCATATTCTTTCTTCCCTCCTTCATTGCTATTTCCTTCACTGCCTATTTCCTTACCATTCACTCACTTTTCACACCTCTAGCTCCTAGTTTCTAGCTCTTAGTTCCACCAATTGACTAAAGCTATTGCTTTTTATGGTCAGTGAGTGAGTGAGTCAATAAGCATTTATCATTCATCTACTATGTGCTAGGCACTATGCTAACACAGTCACCAATAGCCTCAATTCCCAAATCCAATTCCCTCTTATCTCATTTCTCACATTACTTAAACTTTTTATAGAATTTGACACCATTGATCATTTTCCCCAACAAATCATCAAACATTCATTAAGTTTCTCTTTTTAAGGTTCATTGTTCTGGATGCTGCACATATTAAAGACAAACAAACAAACAAACCCCACAAAAAACAAAAAACCAACCAACCAAACAAAAAACAAACCCAGAACAGTCCCTGTTCTTCAAAAACTTTTTATTCTATTGAGTATCTTTCCTGATACTCTTACCTTCCTTATTTTCTATGGTATCCCTCTCTTGTGGTCCTTCTCTTATCTGACAATGCTTTCTTAGTTTATTCCTCATGCTACCTTCTAAATGGTTTTAGCTTCCAAGACTCTATCCTGAACCCCTTTCTCCCTATATGCTTTGCCTTTATGATGACAATAAAAGTACTATTATTTATAATCTGGGTGACTTTGGTTAAGTTACTTCCTGTCCTCCAACACAATTTCCTTTCTTATAAAAGAGTTGCATTAGTTGATCTGTCATCCTCCTTCCAGCTCTTAATCCTATAATGCCTTGGAAATGGAACTGCAATGAATGATTTCCTTTTTGATGCTATGATAGGGGGAATATTTAACAGAGGTACCTTTGCCATGTGCTAGACCAGTTTTTTTTTTCTTTAAAGATACTGAAACCATCTTGGAGACTTAAAGAAGTCAGGGAAGTTGAGTTCAGGCTGCTGATGTGGCTTCAAGGTTGACAAAGTACAAAAAGCCAGGAGAGTCTCAAGCTCCTTCCTCATGCTTGACTGGCAGATAACCATGAGCAACAGAGAGGGAGGAGAGCTTTGTTCCATATCTGGATGAATAGTCTTCTCTTGCCATCACTAATTAAGTTTCCTTTTGTCAATGGTCATATAATCTATTATCTTTTATTCCAAGATTGAATTTAAATTATCAGGGAACTGACCTCAGTCTGGCCTTTCCTAAAACTGATGCCATGTTATAAGTGCCATAGAAGAACAGCATGATCAGTTGAGAAAATACGTGCAAAGCATGCTATAGAAATGTTAAATATTAGTAACTATTATTATAATTCCTCCCCAGAAACTTTCTCACTGTAAGACTATTTAGTTCTTGAAGGTCCTTTCTCTGATTAGTTATTTCCTTTAGGAACTTCCATTTTATACAAAATGTTCAAGTCAGTCAGGTTCACTCCTTCATTCCTATCTGGACTCTACCCTCAACTCTGGTCTTCTCCACCTTATCTTTGTGCAAGTAATCTCTCTTCCCATCCCCAATTATAATTTAAGTGCCTTGAGACAAGGGACTATTTTTATTTTTGCTTGTATTTGTATCTTCAGCATTTAGGCACAGTTCCTGGTACATAGTAAGTGCTTAATAAATTCTTCTTGATTTTATTTGCCCCATCCCCTACACTCAGTTGAAGGCAACTGTGGGCTTCTACATTTGGATCTACAACTCTTAAAGGCACTTTGCTCTTAAGAAGTTTGGCTTTGAGGAAGTTTGGAACTGCTCTGATAGGAGGCAGAGAGGTGCAGTGGAAGGAGAACTGAACAGTAATTGCAGGACCTGATTTGGAAGAAGTCTAGCTACTAGTAACCATGTTAGCTTGGACAAGTTACCTTCTCTTTATAAATGTCAGCACTCCTGCCAAAAAAAACAAGGGAAACACTCCTACCTCACAGAGGTATTGTGTGAAAAGTAATCATTAAAGCACTATAAAATAATGATAGCTTGTATATAATAATGATAATTATAGTTATAATAATAGATAATATTTATAGTATTTAATATGTGCCAGGCATTTTATAAGTGTCATCTCATTTGATCCTCCCCATAACTTTGTGAGGTAAGTATTATTTTTATTTTACACATGAGAAAATTGAGGCAAACAGGGTTTATATAACTTGTCTAAAATCAGAACTCATTAAGTGTCTGAAGCTGGATTTAAATTCAGATCTTCCTGATTTTAGGTTTGGTGTTATATCCACTGTAACCACCTAGCTGCTACAACTTACTTAGAACTTTAATGTTTGCAAAGCATTTAATATCTATTATCTCATTTCCTTCTTTCAACAGGTCCTATTACTATTCTCATTTTACATATAAAGAAATGGAAACTAAGAGGTTAAATGACTTGCCTCTGGTCACACACTTAGCTAGTAACTGAGGCAGGATTTGAATTCAGATCTTTATGACTTAATTCCAATGCTAAACTATTGTTATTTTTGTTAATTTTATGCCTCACAATGCTTTGAGTTATACATAAAAATAAATGTGTGACTGATTCAATACAGTGCTGGTGGTAATTCATTTAGAACTTGGAATTTGCTTTTTGTTTTTTCTGTTTATCTCTCTCTCCCTATTCCCCACCAGTCCCTAGCACAATGTCTTTTATACAGTAGATATTTAATAAATACTATTTGATTTCCACCCTCAATAATTGATGAGTCCTGACTGGAACCACCATATCATGAGAGACCTAATCATGCTGTTCACTCTCTGCTTTTGGCTCCTTATCTAGACTGCTCCATATCCCCTCTCTTACTCACCCAACTTTTTAGTTTCCCTTTAAATTTTGTTTTCATAATTATATTTAAGTTTGTTGAGAGTTGTATTTGTTTCCCCTAAACTTAGCACTATAGTTGGCACATAGTAAGTGCTTAATAAATGCTCTATTTAATCTATCCATCTATCTAACATGGGCATCTGCCCAATTTAATGCAGTTTTGTCTTACAAGATCTTTTCTTATTTGTTTTGTGGTTTGATTTATCTAATTCTGAGAGTGCAAGACTGAGATCGCCCACTATTATAGTTTTGCTATCTTCTTGCAACTTTCTTAACTTCTCCTTTAGGAAGTTAGATGCTATACCACTATTACAAGATTTTTTCAGAAAGTATATGTCACTAACTTCAAGGATTGCCCAAAACCAACTCAAAAAAATGCCTCTAGATTCTCATGCAGCTAAGATATGATTCTTGCCTTCTGAACATTCCTCTAATAAATTACCCTATCACTGAATGACTACTGGGCTGCTGTTTTACCTACTGTATGAGGAAATTAGTTCCTTTGGAAAATGAAGCATGAAATTCTTTTCATGCCAGCGGATGACTTGGATTGTGTTTGTGAGGGTGGGATGAAGAATTTCCTTTTGTAATGTAAGGCTAGGCTGTGGCCCATTTCATTAGCCAACAGAATCAAAACAAATCCATAAAGCAATATGGACCAAAGGAAGTTATTTGTTACTCAGTACAGCTTCAACTCCCAAATTTGGCATTTCATTAACATTTTACTTATATGCTTTTTAATGAGTGCAATTAAGATATTTTTCCTGGCTACTTGTGTAGGGCTCAAGAGAACATGGCTGTTCTAAAAGTATGAAAGAGGTTGGCATCCAGGCCTTGCTGGGCGAAGTCCCAGGAAAGTTGGCAGCCAAATAACTTGCCAGCTCTCTCAGTCAACATTGTTCAGTTGCCCCCTCCTAATACCTTCACATCCCTCAATCTCATTTTATCTCTTCACTCCAACCTGTCAAGGCCTTCTTGTCTTGTCCCCACTCTTACTTTCAGAACCATATCTGTCTAGTGGAGATAGTAGATTTGACCTCATTTCTGGTCAGTCCCACAGGAATTGGAGATTGAGGAGAAACTAAAAAATTAAAAGGGTTGAAATAATACATGATATAAACATCGTATTTATGTCAAGGGCTAGAATTCACAGAGGCAATCAATCCAGGGGCTTAGACAGGGATGATATTGTGACTATGAATTAATTGGATTTGGAATCAGAGAACCTGAACTGGAATCTCACTTTGCTTATTACTACTTTGTTTCTGTAAGTCAACTGTCCTTTTTTGATCTCAACTTGTCCTCTTCTGAAAAAAAGGTGTTTTTCTTTGTTTTGTTTTGTTTTTTAAAACATGGGAGACTATGAGTGTGGAATGTTGCATATATTATCAGCCTCAGTTAATGTGTTAATCAATTATGCTGAAATTCCCCTCTTCTTCTTTATATTTTGTTATAAGGAATGACTTGCTGGTTAGCAAAGTGGGGAGAGGTTATATTTAGAAATAGTTGATACAAAAATATATTAACAAAAATTAAAAATTTAAGAAACAAAAAAATAAAGGGAGTTAGTTGACTACAGGTTCTCCAAGGCCATTCCAGCTCTAAACATTATGAAACTATAACTGAACTGAGAGCAGGTCAAACTGGTCCAAAGCCAGAGTTGGGAAAGAAAGGGTGCAAATATAGAAAGGGCAAGAAATACTGCAGAAGAAAAAGCCAAAGGTACCAGGTATCAGTTTGAGACAGAGGCCTTTTGGAGCAAAAGCATATCATCTATGCCCTCCCTTCTTAGCTAGGTCTATTCAAATGACTTTTTGTTCAATTCATCTCTTGACCCTCATTTTTCTCATTATTATTATTATTAATAACAATCTCAATAAGGCAATGTGGACTGACACTAGACTCAGAGCAACTTGGATACAAGTTCTATTTTTAACATATACTGACTATGAGATCCTGGGCAAGTGAATTCATATCTCAGTGCAATCCTCTGATGAAATTTATGGGCCCCATCTCAGAATTATGCTTTTAAAATGCATAAAATATATTGCACTTCTCTCTCTCCTCTTTCTGTCTCTGTCTCTGTCTCTGTCTCTCTTTCTCCCTCTCTGTCTCTTTCTCTTTCAACCTGTGTTTGTCTCTTATTTTCTATTTCTGTTTTTCTTTATCTCTGTCTCTGTCTCTTTCCATATCTGTCTCTGTCTCTTACTTTCTGTTTCTCTGTCTTTAATTTCTGTCTCTCTTTGTTTCTTTGTCTCTGTCTCTTTTTCTGTTTTTCTCTCTGTTTCTGTCTCTCTTGATGTCTTTATCTCCTTCTTCCTCCCTTTGTCCAATTTCCAGATTCTCAGACTCTTAAATTTAAAAGTTGCAGATCTTGATTGGTAAATAGAGTTTTCTTATTGGAAGTGTCTGACTTATTGGAAGTGACAAACTTATTGGAAGTTTTCTTATTGGATTGAAAAAATCCCAGATCCTTACAAAGACAAGATTAATCTTGATGATGTTGATGAATATATAAAAGTCATTATAGAAAAGTTTGTGATTAGTAGCTGATGGATGAAATGGATCATTTTATTTCTTTTTTTCCTTTGTAAAAATCTGGGGAGAGAGATTGCTGATTTCTGCAGTCACAGCTTCTCTTGGAAAGACTTTATATCATCTCCTTTAGTTCTTCTTTTCATAATAATCTTTTTCACCTTCACTATGTCTCTGTCAAGCTGACACTAGCTCATGCTGGGTAATCCTACAGCCTCTGGCTTTATGTACAGGACAGATGTATGCTCCACACCATTAAGGGTTTAGGAATTCGACTCCTTCCCTTTCCTCAGAGGATGATCAAAGTGTTGGCTCCTCACAGTTGGTCCCACTTCTCTGGATGGTCCTCAAAATAGCATGGATTTCTTTTTTAAATGACCCATGAAAAATAGCCATATAGATTTATGGAGGAATTTTCATCTCTTAATTCATTTATTAAGGAAGAATATGGCAAAGGGAGCAGATAGATGAATACAATAGATAGTGTGCCTAGTATAGAGTCAGGAAGACTCATCTTTATGAATTCAAATCTGGCCTCAGACACTTACCATTTACCATACAGTGCCAACTAACTAGCTGTGTGATCCTGGGCAAGTCACTTAATCCTATTTGCCTCAGTTTTCTTATCTGTAAAATGAGCTGGAGAGAAATGTTAAACTATTCCAGGATATCTGCCAAGAAAACTCCAAATGAGGTATGAAGAGTCTGATTGAAAAAAACTGTACAACAACAACAAGTATGGCAAAGAAAGCCAATTTCAGATCCAGGAAGAACTGACTTCACGTCTGGCCTCTATAGTATACTGGTGGGTGATCCTGGGGAAGTTACTGAACTTGCAGTGGCTATTGGCCATTTTCTAAAACTTAATCATGAAGAAGGTGCTGGCCTCTATTGACTGGGAGAGTTTTTCCATCTGGGAGTTTCCTGTGATGATGATATTTCATGTCCAGAAATTTCCCATTTCCTATCTCATTTAAGCCTCATAACAGCCCTGTGAAATTGTTACAGTGATTATCATTATACAAGGAAGGATTTTGGGGTCCAAGGAAAGATCCAAGTTCATAGAACCAGAAAGGAAGTGATGAGCTAGGAATCAAACCCAGTTCGCTTTAAGGTTTATAGTTTTAAAATCCTATGATTTTCTAGTGTCTTTTACCATACAGTGCTAGTTTGGGCAAATCACTTAACTCTAATTGCCAAGGTTTCCTCATCTGTAAAATGAGCTGGAGAAGGATCTTTCCAATATCTTTGTGGAGAAAACCCTAATTAAGGTCACAAAGAGTTGGACATGACTGAAAAACAACTGAACAAACAAACCAGTATCAATTGCACAAACTTTCTCTCACCCAACCATCTTCCCAAATGAGAAATGTAATAAGCTACCTTGATACCAGCAGCTTCTGACATCAGGAAATGTGTTCAAAATCTGTAGTAGGATATAAAGCTACTTAATTCTGATTTAGAAGTCCTGGGTTTGAATACTGGTTCTACTAACTATCCTAATAATTCCTATCCTCTATAAACTTCAGTTTCCATGTCTATAAAATGAAGCGAATGGACATGATGAACTCCAAGGTCCTCTTCATATAGTTTCTGTGCTTTCATACACTATCAAATGATCCTTCTCAAAATTCTCTAGAGTATTTTTGTATGGATCTCCCATTTGTCTCTCTCCCATTCTACCTTGTACTTGTATATATATATATATGTGAGAGTGGATTTGCTTCCCCTTTAGCCTTATCCATGTAGAGATCCTTGACCAGTAGCTTACACTACATCTATCAAGGAGATGACAGAACGAGGGAGGAAGATAGAAACAGAGACAGACAGAGGAGAAGAGAGAAAAGAGAAAATGAAGAGAAAAATGGAAAAGAATAAGAGAGAAAAAGACAGAGAGATGAAGAAGACAAAGAAGACGGAGGAGGAGGAGGAGAAAAGAGAGAGGAGAAAGAGGAAAAAGAAGAGGAGAGGGAGGAAAGAGGAGAAGAAAGGAGAGAAGAGAGAAAACATGAAGTAACTTTGCAGTCCAAGGACAATTATCTCTTATAGTAAGTAGTCAAAATACAGAGAAGAGGGGCTTCAGGGAGACCAAGTACCCTACAACATGAGGACACCCTGAAAAGATAAAGGATATTGGAGTCTGCAGTTCAGAGGTATGAGATTCCTTAGCAACAATATATGTGCCTCATTCACAGTATACTTGAACTTTGTGTCCATTCTTCTTCCCACTGAGACTGTGCAAGAGAGAGCATCCCAGGTTTATGAGGGGAAAATATTTTGTAACTACTATTTTTTTCTTTCCTGTGAGTTGTGTCTACTGACTATTAAAAATAAACACAAATGGGAATTCATAATTTTAGTTTTAGGAGTACAGATCCTTAGTGCAATCTTGAATTAGAAATAGTAGCCTCTGGCTTCAGAAAAGCCTGGAAAGGCTTACATGAATTAATGCTGAGTGAAGTTAACAAAACCAGGAGAACATTGTATACAGTAACAAGAAGATTATATGATTATCAACTATAATAGATTTAGATCTTCTCAGAAAAATGGTGATCCAAAACATTTCCAATAGACTTGGGATGGAAAATGCCATTCATATCCAGAGAGAGAACAATGGAGACTGAATGTGGATTGAAGTATATTATTCTCACTTTTTTCTTTTTTCTTTATTTGCTTTTTCTTTCTCACAGTTTTTTCCTTTTGTTCTGATTTTTCTTTCACAACATAACTAATATGGAAATGTTTAAAATGATTGTATATGTATAATCTATATCAGATTGCTTGCTGACTTGAGGAGGGATAATGAAGGAAGGGAAGGAGAAAAGTTTGAAATTTATAATCTTACAAAAATGAATATTGAAAACTATCTTTACATATACTATTGGGGAAAAAGAAGTAGTATCCTTCCTCTGGAAGACCCAATCTGCTAGCATGAGTTCAAATTTTGGGAGGGGGGGTTAGTCTATTATGCTACATATATCATATCCTTCCTATTAGACTGTAAGCAACTTGAGGGCAGTAACTGTCATTTTTCTTTTTTGTAGCCCTTTACTCAGACAGTGATATTATTGTTATTTTCCCCATTTCTTTGATTTCATTAGGGTAGGAATCTCCTGATGAGGAACTTCATTTACCAGAATTTCAGCATCTTATCTGCAAAATTTTAAATCTTAAAAGAGTAGTCTGGGGCTTTAAAGAGTTTTGAATTGGGCTTCTAGTTCACTCCATTTTCCATCTACAATTCTACTTTGTTTCATCTCCATGAGACCAGATGTTGTGGTGCCAGATATTCCCTAATGTCTCTCCTCCACCCTTTTTCTTTCCCACACTGGTTTTCCTTTTGTATTTACTCCCCTTAGATTGTAAGCTCCTTGAAAGCAGATCTTATCTTTTTTCTTATTGGTATCCCTAGTGCTTAGCAGAGTGTCTGCAACATAATAAGTATGTAATAAATGTTTATTGAATTGCATTGAAAAATGACCTCCCAATAGTTACAGAACAATATATTTCAGAGAGCTGAAACCAAGTCTTCCTGGCTCTGAGGCCAATGCTTTATAACTCTGCTTCCTTTCCATGTAATAAATCTTCAATAAATCTTTGTTGAATTGAATTGATTCAAAATTCGGTTCTTGAGTTTTTTGCAGCCTAATAGGGAAGATAAAAGTAAGAGAAACAACAAAAAAATCTCAGACGACCCGAGTTTCAATCCCAGGATGTGATTCTGAAGTCTCTTCTAGCTCTGACATTCTATGCTTTTGTGGTTCTAAGGTCATTTTTGATTCTGACTTTCTATTATAGTTCTATGTTCTCTTCAAGTTACTATAATACAAGGTTGAATGTTAGAGCCCAATAATAGAAGTTTAAAGGGCTATGAGATTCAGAGAATGGAGAAATATAATGATAATAACTGCCTGAATTATATCATCAAAGTGTTGTGAGGATCAAATGACATAGTGGTTTTGAAAGCCCTGTAAAAAAAGTATAAAAGGCTATCCATATACTGGGGAATCATAATTAAGGCACACAGCTTCTCTGGTTTTGTCCAAATATAAGAGAACCTCACCTGTAAAATAGCCATCATCTGAAGTACACTTCGACTCAGAGCCAATTTACTAGCAGCATTTACATTAAACATGTTCAGAAACAGGTAAGGAGGCAGCATCCTATAGTTGATCTCCTTGGACAATCCAAAGATCTGTGATATTGGAATCTAACCTCTCTGAGCCTCAGTTTCTTCATCTGTAAAACGAAAGGGATGGTCTCCAACATTCCTTCCAACTCTAAATCCTGTGACACCCTCTTACATTCATTAGCTGTATAACTTTTAGCATTGTACAACACTGAGCCTTGTAGGCTCCTCTATCTGTAACATGGAGACATTAACAGTTGTTCATTCTAACTCATAGGGATGGTTATAAAGAACACATTGTATAAACTTTGATGCACTTATCAAGTGAATAGTTATTATTACATATCTTGCAGAGTAGTTGTAAGGCTTTGTTAGCCGGAATCTATCTATCTCTCTCTCTCTCTCTCTCTCTCTCTCTCTCTCTCTCTCATTCTGTGTGTCTCTGTCTCTCTTTCTGTGTGTGTCTCTGTCTCTCTGTCTCTCTCTCTTTCATTCATATTTATTTGTTCTGTGTAGCTTAAAAGAGAGAATTAGGATCAAAGAATGAAGATGACAAGGAAGTGAACTTTTGCTCAAAGGAAGAATTTTCCAGTGATCTCAGCTATCTGAAAATGTAATGTACTGCTGTACGTTAAAGATATCAAATTCTCCATTCTTGTAGTTGTTCAAGGAGAACTGAACGAAGAACACTTGTCAGGAATAAAGAAATCATAGAATTTAGAATTGACAGAGACCTTAGGGGACTTTTAGGAAGGGTGTTGAATTTGATAATCTATATGGTCTCTTCCAAATTGGAAAGTTCATAATGTCACAAAATGATTTGACAAAATGCAACTGGTCATCAGTGTATAGGGAGTTGGGCTTGGAGTTGAGAAGAATTAAGTTCAAATTCACCCTCAGATACTCAAATAGCTGTGTCATCCAATATTATCTGCCTCTGTTTCCTTAATTGTGAAATGGTAATCATCACATATAAGTGCTTAATGTTTGTTCCATTTATTCCCTTGTAAGAATCCTCTGCCTACCTTAGATTTTTCAAGTTGAGACCTTTGATTCTTGTAGTATCTCAGTAGGGGATACTTTTTTAAAAAACAGATTGCTTACTTCCAACATTAGCAAGATTCTCAACAGAGCCCACACTGTATATTCAAGCCATTTTCCCCTTCACTTTCTGCCCTGTAATCAGAGTAGTCACTTGAGCAAATCTAATTAGGAGGACATAGTAACATCTCCTTTCCTTGTAATTTAAAATACAACTCCATACAAGACAAAACAAGACTATATTACTATCAAATGGATGTTAACTGTGGAATTTCACTGGAAGGAAGGTTAAAAACTTGACAGGGGTGAAATAGGATCAGCCTTCAATAAAATGGTCAAGGATACGTTCTTTGTCTCTAGTGCTTTCAGATTTCTCTTGCCACGGGGCTCTTGGGGAGGCTGTTTCCATGCTTATGTTATTCCAATCAGGATAGCAAGGAGAGTTATGTGTAGGGTAGGAAGGTAACAGATATCAAGAAGTGCAATCTCTGAATCTGTTGGGTGAAAGAAGCTCAAGCTTCTGGGCTGATGTTGTTAAATTGGTTCCTTTACTGTAGAGTTGACATGACTGACAAAACAGAAGTATCAAAAGGGTCAGATGAGCCCTCTTTGTGAAATAATAATATAACTATGAGGAGTTTGGTTACTAATGTGGTTTTCTCTATGTGTCTTTGTGTTCTTTTATGTAGTGTCTGACCCTGGAGAAAGGTTTTTTGTTAATTTGTTTTATATACTGGGCAGTACCTCAAATTGCTGGAGATCTTAAAACAACATGCTCCTCAAGCCTGAGCAGTTAGGAAATTCATATTATAATGTCAGTAACAGCTACACCCATGGTCAGACTTTTACCCTTTTTTTGTCTTTCAGGCAGGTCTGCATATGGCATTCACTATTGGTGATCATGAAACCCTTAGAAGTTTCATACTCAAAGATATATAATCTTGATTCTTAGGAAACAGGGGAAATATCACTACCAGAGAGATGTCAAAGATGACTTCTTCTCTTTTAGGGCAATGAGCCTTGTTGTTCCTTGCCAGAAAGTTTTTGTTACCAATCAGGGATGAAAATGGCCCTTTGAAACCTCAGTGCAGTGTAGTGGATGAGAGACTCGATTTGGAGCAGGAAAACCTATATTTAAATCTCTTTTCAAACAGTTATTAGCTATTCAGATTCTGATCAAGTTACTAAGTTTTTCTGGATCTCAGTTTATAAAATAAGAAGGATGGACTTGATGAATTCTGAGTTACCTTTTATCTTTAAACCTGTATCTGCAAAACTGGAAACTGGTCTGTGGTGGCCAAAAAATCCCCCACACAACAAAACTTAATGGCCTTAAGAAGCCAACAGATGGAATGTTGCAGATTAAAGATGAAGATAGGATTCCAGGCTGCACTCCTAACTCTCTGGGCTTTTTTTTCTCAGATTAGAGTAACATACAGAAACCTCTTATCTCAGGAATTTCATTATATCTCTGTATTTCTCACATTATTAGTACCTTTGGTCCCATTAGCCTCTTCCCCTGATTGTTTGGTTCCTAGAATCTGCTCTGGCTATTTTCATCTCTTCCTCCATTCCCAACTCCCTTTGTTCCCCTTTCAGCTTCCTTTTATGTATAGTTTTTCTTCATTAGGATATAAGCTCCTTGAGGATAGGAATTGTCTTTCTTTTCACTTATATTTTCAGCACTTAAAGCAGTGCCTGGCATATAGTAAGTATTTAGTAAATGCTTGATTTCTTGAAATGGAAACTCTCAAGTTTGTGTCACTGGCATTTGCAGACCAGGGATATTTATTTTGAGGAATAGTATATTTAAAAGGTAACAAGATAGCAGGCTTAAAGTATTTGAAGGGCTCTCATATAGAAATGGGATTAAATTGGTTTTGCTTGACTCTAGCAGGCAGACCTATGAGCAGCCAAGATACACATACCTTAGGACTGATTATTTCCAGGGGCTAACATTCTAATAAAAGGATAGCAAATCATAAGATAAGAGATTGAGAATCAAAATATTTTAAAAATAATTTCATCTAACATCCTTTCTCTTGCCTTAGAGATGAAAGTAAGTCTTAGAGAAATAAGTAACTTGTTTAAAGTCACACAATAAAAGCTGGAATTTAAATCCAAATTTTTGGAATCAAATACAAATTTTTATAGATTTCAAATTTAGTATTCTTTCCACTGTATCACAGGGGTTACATGCAGCCTGCTCTGTTCTAGAGTACTTCCCAAATCTGATTAAAATGTAATTAAGAAATATTTAACAAAATAAAATATAATAGACTATAGGTAATGTTAATACCTGTTTTTCTAAATAAATATGTGGTCTTTAGAAGTACTTATGCATGTAATTTTTTTAGTGGCCACGTTTCTTTTTGAGTTTGACACCACTGTACTATAGTAACAGGGCAGCTGAATCTACATTTTACTTAGGAAAAAGCAAGGAGAAGTGATCCCTGAATATCAAGGATGGAAGAGACTCAGAAGGCACCTAGTCAAACTTTTATCTGTTTTACAGCTTTTTTGACAAGTGGTCATTGACTGAAGACCTCCAGTTTGGGAGAGCCTTTTGTCTCCTAAGATAGTCCATTCCACTTTGCAAAAGCTCTAATCCTTTGGAATTTTTCCTTATATCAAGCCTAATTATGCATCTTGGCTGCTCATAGGTCTGCCTGTTAGGGTCAAGCAGAATCATTTTAATCTCATTTCTATATGAGAGCCCTCCAAATACTTTAAGCCTGCTATCTTGCTCCCTTATAACTCTCCTATTCTTCAAGATAAATATTTCTGGTTCTTTCAATGGATTCCCCCTATGGTATTATTTCCAATCACCATGCTTGTTTTTCTTGGGACACTCTTCAGCTAAATATCTTTCCTAAAATGTGGTGTTCAGAACTGAACACAAGATTCTAGACATGGTCTGACTGGGAGTGCATAGAATGATTATCTCTCACTCCTGTAATTTTCCATCTTGAGTAGTTACCTAGGAAACAGTAGTCAATCCTCACTGGTCCAGCTCCATCAATTTGAATGGCAACCAAGCCCAGAAGGAGCATTATTAGACTGGTAAATCAGAGAAATGCCAGTTATACCTTGATTTCAGTGAACCATTTAATAAAGTCTCCTGTGCTATGCTTTTTGGATAAGATGAGAGATGTAGGTTAGGTGATAATGTAGTTATGTGGATTTGGAATGGGTTCAATGATCAGACAATGAATTGATTGATGTAAACCTGCTCCATCTTTGACTGTGTGCTATTCCACATATTATTAATGACTGGGATGAAGGCATGCTTGTCAAATTTGAAATTGATACGAGCCTGGAAGGAGAGACAATATGCTCATTGACAAAATCAGGATCCCTAAAAAAATCTTAAGCTGAACTGATCTGAAGGAAACAAGTTGGTAACTAGCATAGTATAGTGGAAGGAGAATTAAATTTGGAGTTGGTGGACCTGAATTCAAATATGACCTCTCTTATTTATTACTTGTTCCAAATTAATGATCCTAAAATAAAAAGAATAAGTTTCAAATATAAAATCTTATACTTGGGCTCCCCCTTTTCCCCCCACCCCCCAAATACAAAACCAATTGTAGAGTAGTGGATGGATGACTAGAACATAACAAAAACCTGAACAAAGACCTGGGTGTTTTGATGAACTATAAATTCAAATTGGTTAATTGTGTGGCATGGGAGCTAAAAGAGTTAATGTCTTCTTATATTATATTAACAGAAATAATAACATCCCCAGCAAGACAAAGGATACTCCTTTGAACTTTGCCCCAGTCAGACCTAGGCTAAAGTACTTGTATTTCAATATGGTGATTATATTTTGGAAAGATAGTGACAAGCTAGAGAATATTCAGAGGAAGGTAACATTTCAATGGAAAGACTTAAAAATCATACTGCATAAAGATTGGTAAAATTGATTAAAAGAACTTAGTTTGTTTAGGTTGGAGGATAGAAGACTTGTATGTGTGTGGAAGGATGGAGAGGGGTCTCAACATTGGCTTCTACTATATGAAGAACTTCAGATGGAAGAAGAATTAGATTTGATTTGCTTTGATCTCAAATCATTACCAGGAACAGTGGGTTGAAGTCACTGATAGGTAAGATTTAGGTTCCAATATAGGGGAAAACTTCTTAACAATTCAGTTATTTCATGTGTGTTCAACATTTTATGACCTCATCTGGGGTTCACTTGGTTTGACCTTTCCTTTTCCAGTTCACTTTACAGATGAGGCAACTGAGACAAATAGGTTTAAGTTACTTATACAAGATCACATAGCTGGTCACTAAAGCTAAATTTAAATTTAGGGCTTACTCACTTCAGGCCTTGCACTTGATTTACTGAATCACCTAGCTGCTCTGATGTTTAGAGATGTTTAAAAGTAGAATGGACTATCCAGGAGCATCTCTCATCTCTAAGTTTTCAAGCAATGACTGAATAACCATTTATCAAATTTTGTCAATGAAATTCTTTTTCAAGTCTGAGTTGGATGTGGTGATCTCAGAGGTCCAGGGGGAAGAATCATATCATTCACTGGCTCTAGTGTATCAAAAATCCTGAATTCACATCCCATACCTGACATTTACTACCTCTGTAACTGTAAAAAAGTCCATTCATTTTACAATGCCTCAGTTTCCTCATCTGCAAAATGAGGGGATTGGACTAGGTGACCTCAGAGGTCTTTTTCAATTCTACATTTATGATTCTGATGTAATTCTATCAAAGGATTGACTTCCTAAAGGTTTCCTACCATAAAACATTACTTGACTAGAACCAATCTAACTAGAATACTTGTTGATTTATATAACCATATAATATTAGAGATAAAAAAGACTATGGGGACCATCTGTTCAACTCCCTCGAAGAGGAAGAGATATCATATGGTAGGAAGGGCATTGTTATTGGACAATCAGGATTGGTATCCTGGTTCTGCCGCTTATGTAACAATGGGCAAATCATCTCCCCACTCTGGGCCTCAGTTTATTCATCTGTAAAAGTGAAAACATTTGACTCAATGACTTTTCACTGGCTTCTAGATTTAAATTCTATGGATCATTTTGACTTTCTAAAAGTTACAAATGAGTTATTGGTAGATACTGGACTCTTATTTCTCAAATCAATGATCTTCCTATTTAGCTACATTTCTTATCCCAATTCTAGCTATGTCAGAATTTAAAGTATCACATAGCATATATATGAAGGGTTTCAAATTGGACCTTCTGTCCTGAAATTTCTTCAGTACTTAAATCTTCACATTCCACAGTTAGAGTGGTTTTAATCTTTCTAATTTCTACTTAATCATTCTAAATTGTGTATACATCTGAAACCTTATCCACTAATACATTAATGGGAGGAGTTGACAGCCAACTGAGAAAGAGACCCTGAGAGAGAGGTCCTAGCAAGGAATCTGGGGGTGGGGGAGGGATAGGGAATAAGAGAGAGAAAAAAGGGAAGGTGGGAGGGTTCCCAAAACAGTTTTATTTCATGTAATAATTCCAGATCATAGTAAAACCTGGGCTTGTCTCCCTTTCATACCCCTCTACCAGTTTTCAGACTACAGGAAATTAAAAGAGAGCTATATAGGTTTAGTAAAACTCACCGAAGGAACAGGCAGGTAGAGGGAAGTTTTTGAGTCTCCCTGAAAACTTCTGGCTTGGAAAATGGTGGTTTGCTTTGCTGGGGCCGACTCCATGCTACACATAGGACTAATAGCATCCTCCAGGAGAAAGGGAGGCTCAGGATCTGCAGCATAA
The DNA here is from genome assembly GCF_902635505.1 of Sarcophilus harrisii. Taxonomy (NCBI): domain Eukaryota; kingdom Metazoa; phylum Chordata; class Mammalia; order Dasyuromorphia; family Dasyuridae; genus Sarcophilus; species Sarcophilus harrisii. Next base: position 360,301,851 of record NC_045427.1, on the reverse strand, counting down.
TACTTGAACATCTGGTGTCTTTTTCTTTTGACCACCAGACTCTTTTCTTCTTTCTCACTCTGTAAGCCAGCTTGGCCTCGGCCAGTTCCTTTTTGTCTCATTGCAGAATCAGGGCTGTGTTGGTCTTCCAGATAGTGTCTTGGGACTTGGGAAGAAGTCTTCACTTTGGATACCCTGAATGCTTCCAGGCTCTGGGGATCTAGCACTTGGAAAGTGACTTCATCCAGGAATTGGGAGAACTGCTGCTTGGTTTCCTGTCTCTTGTCCATAACTGCAAATGAATTTTTGCTGGTTGTGCTCAGATCTGAAGTGGATGAGCCTGTTCTCTCCAGAGCCTCTTCTGGAGGCCCCCATCCCTGCTTGCCTCCTTTGATGGGATGTGAAACAAGACGTTCCAAACTCCGTGATCTAAAACACCTTCTAGTACTATGTTTGCGAGGACGAGGTAGCCTCCAACTTTCACCCTCCCTTCTGCTCTGCAGCAAACTCTGAACTCCTGCTCTGGGGCTAGGGGGAGAGTCATCATCATTTTTGCTAGAGCTGTCTGATTTTGGGAACAATCTCCTTAAGAGAACCCCAGAAAGGACCCTCCGAAGACTATAGCTCTTCTCACTCCCTGCCTCTGAGGACCATGAAAATGGAGAAGAACAGTAAGATCTTTGTCGCGCCATTCTCTTGCTTTCCTGTACTCCCAACAAAGACACAAGCCCTCCCACTACAAGAGGAAGACCTTGGATTAAATTTCAACTTACATATCTTCAATGTTTTTCAGCCCACCAACTCCAGTGTGCAAAAATGAGTAGTACTCAGGTCATACTCTTATTTCCACAAGGTCACAGGAGTCTATCTGGAAATCTAAGTTGGTCTTTGCTTTATTGGCATTGTAGGATTAGATACAACTCATTGCCCCTGACCCCTCCTCCTACCCAGTGGATCAATCCCACATCCTCATTATCCAGGCTGAACAGCTAAATCCTGAGGATAAATCCATTGGCTAGGGTGGAAGAAGCCCTGCAGAGCTCCACATGCCCCTATCAATACTGATGAGCTAATAGTGAGTTGGGTGGATGACCTCTGGCAATTCAAATCAATTTTCACTAAGTAGGACCTTGGTTTCTGAGCAACTAGAAAAAAAACCCCTTCACTGTGTATCAGAGGTCATGTTGTCATTGGTACTATTCCAGTGTGTTGAGAATTCAATTCAATTCAATTTCAGAAATATTAAAAAACCTAACATATGTGAGGATCTATAATTGCTATGAGGTAGAAGTGATCTTTCCACTACACCAAACTATCTCAATAATAAAAAATATTTATATTTTTATATTTAATATAAATATATACTTAATTTAAAAAACTTAAGAAAATTGTCCAAAAACTGATTTTTGAGTCTGCCTCTAATGGTGGTGAATTTTCTATCACTGGAAGTTTTCAAGACTGAATGCTAGGAAACTTCATCACTTCCATTTGAATTTTCTTAGGAGGATTCTGAAGATTACCTGGCAGGATGAGATAACCAGACACTGAGAATCTTTCTAGAACTAAATTTCCAAACATTCCAACTCTCCTCAGAGAGCACAACTCTGTTGGATTGGCCACATTGTTTGAATGCCAAATGTATGCTTGCCAAAAAGATGATTTTATGAAGAACTCACAGAGGGGAAGTGCTCACAAGATGGTCAGAAAAAGCAATACAAAGACACTCTCAAGGTCTCTTTTAAGAACTTTAGAATTAAATGAATATAGAAGACACTGGCACAGGACTGTCCAGTGTAGCATGCCCTCATCAGAGAAGATGCCGTACTCTATGAGCAAAGCAAAATTGAATTAGCTCAAAAGAAACATGAGATGTTTAGTTAGTTAGAAAATACACTTCAAATGGTCATATGGACTATTTGTGCCTGGCTTGAAGCAGAGCATTCCGACTTCATATTGGTCTGACAAGCCACAATTGGACACACTATACCTCAACTCTAACAGAAAGACAACTATCACCAACCAGATGCACTCACATTCTACCTCTAAGCTCTAAGAAGTTTTGATTCCAGCCTTGTCTTTCTTCCTACTCAAGTGTAGTCCCAGCCATTGATCTGTAGTACCTACAAGACATGTGTGTATGTGTGTATGTGAGACAATCAATCAATAATCATTAAGTACCTACTATATTGCCAGGCACAGAACTAAGCACTGGAGAGAAACAAAGAAGTACAAAAGACAATCTCTGTCCTTTGTCCAGTTTTATTGGAGAGGCCATGTGAAAATAACTACATATCAGTGAGTTATATACAGGATAAATTTAATATAAGCAACAAGGGGAAGGCACTAGAATTAAAAGCAATAGGGGAAGATAAAAAGTAGGATGTTAGGTGGGGTATATGTATGTATGTGTATGCATGTATTGATGGATTAATCTAGTGGGCTGCCTGTCCATCTATGTCATCTGGGCTATTTTTTTTCATTCACTAAATCAAGGATGTGCCATTTCCCTTGGGCTTCTATACCATTAATGGTATGAATCACATCATTTGGGATCAGGCTGTTCATTGATCCACAATGCTCTCTAATTTTTCCATATATAAATTTGGTTTCCCCAGCTAGATTATGTGCTTATCACAGCAGTGGTATGGCCTCTCCTCCAGCTTCCCTTGAAGCATCATACAAAAATATTCAATGAAGACTTCCTGATATGGTTTGATTCAGTTCAATATAAAGAAATTTATAATATATTGTAAGTTCCCGAAGGGCAGAAATTTTGATGTTTTGTTCCGTGCATCTCCCGGGCCTCTACTACCTATATAAAGTTGACACTTGATAGATGTTTGCTGGACTAAAAGTCATCAAGCCCCTAATTGAAAACTTATGGTGACATGGCACTTACCACTTCACACAAGCCAGTACATTTCATTTTATTCATTTATTCATTTCAAAGAACATTTATTGAATACCTTCTATGAATCCAGTCCTATAAAAAGCATACATATATCCCATGTAGCACTTTGTTTTACCTGTTCAGATACATTTATTTAATATTATATATTGTAATTATTTCTCTTCTAGATTGTAAACTCCATGAGAGCATGGACTAAATAGCATGTAATTTAAAGCTTTTTATTCTTCCTAGACTCTGGTATAATACTCTTTATGAAGCAGGAGCTTGATAAATATTTGTTGGATTGAAAAAAACGATGCCTATAAGAGGTATCATAGAGTTTCAATATTTCAAAGGACTAGTCCTCTATCCAGTGGAGGCTCCTTCTGCTAATGCAGTTGGCAAGGTCTCTAAGATTTCTGTTTCTGTGCAATGGTTGTCCATATCTTTCAGACAGTTTAACATGCTAGACTCCTTCCTGTAGTTCCTCTACTATTTTATGCTAAAATCCTTAACTTATCTGTCATTCCTCATTTTTAATGATGATTTTTTTAACCTATTTTTCTAGTCATCTATAATATACAGAAACTACATTGTGTAGTAGATAGAAAGCCAGTCTCAAAGTCAGGAAGAATAGATTCAAATCTTGTCTCTGACATATTGATTGTGTGATCCAGTGAAGTCAAGTCAACAAGCACTTATTAAATGCTCACTAAATGGCCACTATGTGAAACAAAGAAAAGGAAAAGAGAAAAATATCTGCCCTCAAGTGAAGATCTTACCTTCTAAAAGGAGAAGGAAAATGAAAGAGGTGTGTGTGTGTGTGTGTGTGTGTGTGTGTGTGTGTGTTGGGAATAGATAAAAATACCCGTTATACGAGACATGGTAGAGAAAGTATGGAAAGTCTAGAATGCAGTCTATAAAGTAATGGAGCCATAGCTAGCCTGCTTATATTCAGATATACTCATTTTAAGAAATGGAGATACTGAAAGGGAACCCAGGAATAAGGTGAATTTCCCATGTAAATAGGTGAGAATCCCTGGCAAGTAACTTAGTCCCTCGGTGATTTAGGCAACTTTTTAAAAGTCTAAGTTGCTATGAGAATGCTGTTATATTCCACTTACAATTAATTGTAAGAGGAATTCCCTATAACAGTTCCCTAGAACAATGAAAGTATGGGTCCAGTTCCTATTCCTAAATAAAATAATAGATTTAGATCTGTAGAGGACCTTAATGATCATTTTGTCCAACTGCCTCATTTATAAATGAGGAAACATCAATCAGTAGCACGGTGTATAAAGCGCTCACCCTGGAGTCAGGAAGATGTGAATTCAGTTGATTCTCCAGGGCTCTCTTTGTATATACCATCATATCATCTGCAGAGTAATAATTTGGTTTCCTCATTACTTACTCTAATTCCTTTAATCTCTTGTTCTTCTCATTGCCAAAGCTAACATTTCTAATACAATATTGAATAGTAATGATGATAGTGGGCAACCTTGTTTCATCCCTGATCTTATTGGGAATGGTTCTAGTTAGTCTTTATTACATATGATGCTTATTGATGCTACTGATCAATTTAAAGAAAAATCCATTTATTCCTATACTCTCTAGTGTTTTTTTAAAAATAGGAATAAGTATTGTATTTTATCAAATGCTTTTTTTGCAGAAGATCTGAGTTCAAATCTGAACTCAGACACTTATTAGCTGTGTGACACTGGACAAGTCACTTAAACCTCTCTGTTTGCCTCAGTTTATCATCTATAAAATGGGCTAAAGAAGGAAACGGCAAAATACTCCAGTATCTTTACCAAGTAAACTTCAAATGGGGACACAAAGAGTGAGACATGACTGAAATGATTCAGCAATAATTATTATTGTCTTCCATGTGTCAGACACTAGAAGAGAGGCTAAGGATTCTAAGACAAAAAGAAAAGAAAAGAAAATCAGCTTCTACTCTCAAAGATCCTATATTCTATTAGGGGGATATCCCACGCATATAATTATACATATAATAATAACAAGGTGATTTTGAAGAGGAGAAACAAACAGCTGGGTTGTGTGTGTGTGGAAATCATGATAAGCTTCATATAGGAAGTACCTATATGTGAATTCAGTTGATTAGCTCTCTTAGGCTCTCTTAGTATATCTTAAAGATGAATTTGAATGGAAATGGGTTATCTGAATCTCTCCACTGATAAGGAGCTAACTCACTAATCAGTGAAGCAGTCCATTCCATCTTTTGGGGTGTTTACTCATTAATTCATCCAACAAAATTATGTCAAGCACCTAATGTGTGCCCAATCTTGTGCTGGATACTATAGGAGAGCCTGAAGAAGACATACTTTCACTAATTTAATAACTGAGAGCTTCCTATGTGCAAGACTTTATAACTGAGAATTCTCCCTTGGCATCCAACCTAGAGTTTTCAATAGCTAGTCTCCAAATTCTCCCTGAGTGTGAGTATTCTTGGCAATAAAGGCTCTGACCAGAAAATGAGTACCTCTTCTGGAGATGCCTACTTTATCAGGAAGCTTCCAGTTGTCATAATAACCCACTCACTCTTGCTGCCTGCATGGATAGGTCCCAGTAATCTCTGGATGCTATTAACAGTCAACTGACTGTTCAAGCTCAGTTCAAAGCTCAAATCCTGAATGTGAGTTAACAGATGAGGAATGCTCATTTATGGTTTTTCAGTTGCCTGGAAAAATTCAATTCACCAAGTGTATGTTTATTGCCTATTATGTAAAAGGCATTGTGCTAGATACTGGGATTACAAAGAGAAAATTAAAATCAGTATTTGATCTCAAAAAGCTTACATTATCCTAGGTGTGGGGAGGAGGGAAACATCTCTCATATAAATAAAACAAGAACAATATATTAAAAGAATAAAACATCCCCACAAGTAGGGGAAAACAGGAAAGGCTTCCTGTGAGAAGTGACCCCTATAACAGATTCTCAAAAGAATCTAGAAATTCTAAAAGATGGAAGAAATGAGGTATCTCATACCCAGAAGTTCATTCCAAGGCATGGAAAATAATCTCTGGAAAGGTAGTGAGATGGGAAATGGCATATCAAGTCCAGAGAATAACAAATGGACTGTTTTGGCCTGAATGGAAGGGAATACTTTGGCCCAAATGCAGAAGGGAATAATTGAAATGAATCTGGAAAGACAGGCCAGAACCCAACTGTGAAATGTTTTAAATGCTAAACAGAAAATATTGCCATTAAGGGAAACCAATTAGGGAGCAATTGTAATAGTTCAGGGGAGAGGTGATTTGTTATTGTTCATTTGTTTTCAGTTGTGTCTTCATGACTTCATACTGGAGTGGTTTACCATTTCCTTCTCTAGCTCATATTACAGATGAAGAAACTGAGGCAAAAAGAGTTAAGTAACTTGACTAAGGTCATACAGCTATCCCATATCTGAGACCAGATTTGAACTCAGGAAGATGAGTCTTCCTGATATAAGTCCTGGCACACCATCCATTGTGCCATCTATCTGCCTAGGAAGGAAGATAAGGGTCTGGATTGGAATGTTTCCCATGTGAGTGAAGAAAGGGATGGATAAGAGACTCAAGAGTGATTGGAAAAACAAATGGGCTGGTCATGTAACAAGAATGAGGGACAACATCTAGATGGTACAAATGGTACCTTGTGCAACAGAGAAAATGACAACCTTATTGAGGGCAATAGACCTTGCTCCAAACCTAGACTCTCCTGTTGATAAGCTATGATACTAAGCAAATCTCTTCTCTCTCCAAATCTCAGTTTCCTCAGCTATAGAAGGAGAACAATGATACATTACTTAATTCACATGGTTCTTGTGAGGAATGTACATTGAAAATCTTAAAGTAGTATGATGATAATGATTATAGGTGATATTATATAGACTTTAAAAAGTTTGCCAAGTTCTTTGCAGACTTTTATCTTTACAATAATATACGTAAATTATTATTATCTTCAAGATATTAAAAATACTATGAGGCCTCCAACATGTTACCTCTTGAGGATTTATGGAGAAAATGGACAAGAAACAAGGATGAGAAGATAAGGATGAGTGTGCATTTTAATTCAATCCAACAAACATTTATCAAGCTCTTGCTGCATGCAGAGTACTGTACTAGAGTCTAGGAAGAATAAAAAACTTAGATTACATACTATTTACTCCATGCCCTCATGGAGTTTACAATCTAGAAAAGAGATAATTGTTCAAATTATCTATCTCTCTATAATTAGATAAATGTATCTGAACAGGGTAAAACAAGTGTTATATGTGGTTTTCAAGGAGCTCCTCCTCAGTAAGAAAATTATAGATCTTTTAAATATTCATAGAAATTATTGAATCTCCCTTTTCGAACTTATATCATTTTTCCTTGGCCTCTTCTCTGTATGCTTTCCTCTTCTTTGTAACATAGTGATTTGCTTTCATACCTTTCCCTTCCTTACATTGTAAACTCTTGGAGAGTACTATGTTATCAGTCTAGCAAAGGAACTAACATGGCATATGGTTAATAAATATTTATAGAATTGAATTGTTGAATTGAAGGGATCACCAAAACCATCTAGTTTATCCTGAACCTGAATACAGATGCATTTTACAACAATGATTTTTACCTATCTAGCTTCTGAAAAATCCATAGTAATAGACATAAACAAATTAGTTAGTAGTCATGAAAAAAAAATTACCTGTCAGATCTAAGGATAGGAAAAGAGTTCATAACCAGACAAGAGATAGGGAGGTGTGTGAAAGATAAAAGAGATAATTTTGATTACATAAAATTTAAAGGTTTTACACAAATAAAAATAATGCAGCTATAACTAGAGGAAAAACAGAAAATGGGGACAAAAATCATCATAGCAGGTTTCTCCAATAAAAGTTTCACTTCTAAGATATCTAGGGAACTGAGCCAAATTTACAAAAACAAGAGCTATTCCCCAATTGACAAATGGTCAAAAGAAATATATAGGCAATCGAGGAAGAAATCCAAGTTATTAATAGCCATAAAAATGCACTTAATCACTAATAATTAGAGAAATAAAAATAAAAAACAATTCTGATAGCATCTCATACCTATAAGATTGATTAAAATGACAAAAAATAAAGTAATAAATGCTGGAAAAGATGGGGGAAAACATGTACCCTAATCCATTGGTGGTGAAGCTGCAAACTAGTTGAACTATTCTGGAAAACAATGTGGAAATATGCCCCAAAACTATTAAACTGTGCATACTTTTTGACCTACTAATACTACTATTAAATCTAGATCCCAGAAAGATATATTAAAAAAAGGACTAATATGTTAGTTTTATACATATACATAATACACATACACACCTATATTCAGCTTTTTTCGGGGTGGCAAAGAATTAAAAACTGAAGGGATGGTCATCAGTTAGGAAATGACCAAACGAGTTCTGAGATATGTATATGATGGAATAAAATTTCATTGTAAAAAATGATGAAGGGGAGAGTTTCAGAAAAACTGGGGTATAAACTCTTGCAAAGGGTTAAGTGACCAGAATCAGTGGAACAATTTATATAATGATAACAATATAACAAAATTGTAAAAATAATAAACTTGTGAAGACTTTTAACTTGATTTATTTTAATTAACAAAATGATTCATCACAAGTCCCAAGAACTCATGATGGAATATACTCCTTGAGGGAAGGAGACTTTTTATTTATTTTTGTCTCTCTTCCAAGGCTGTATATTTGAAGTGGAGCCCTTTTGCAGGTTTGTTACTATATTGCTGTAAACATGTCAACTTGTCAAGAGATAGAGATTTCAAGTAAGAATGACATCAATTCAGGCTTTAGAATTCTGGTAGGGAGTATTCCGAGTCTTCTTTCTGCTGGTTCCAGCAGAGAGTAATTTAATAAAACCCTCTCGTTTTTCAGTTTAAGAACCTAAGGTCCAGAGAAGGGAAATGAAACTGGAGCCTTTCCAGAAATGGGACAACAGTATGGTGGGAAGATTGCTCCAGTTTTTCTGACTAACAAGTACTTATTTTCTCTCTTCTCTCCAGTGAACATTTTTTTAAAAAAAGTCTCAAAGCAGATTGAAGGATACTTTTTAAACTTTCTCTATTTTTCTTGTTGTGTTATTGTTTTTAGTCCCTCTTCTTTCATGACTGCTTTGGAAATATGTTTTGTATGACTGCATAGATAACTTATGAGGAACTATTTATTTTTAAAAATGTGGTCTAATTTAGCCTGAAAAAGAAAATACCCAGGGAGATGGAAAAGCCAATAACATAGAAGGATAAAATTTCAGGCTAGCCTTAGAGGACAGAACCAGGACTGATAGGAGGACTCTGAACAGAGATAGATTTCAATTTAATGTTTAAAAAAATGTTAAAAAAGTAGAGGTACTCAAAGGTGCTGTGGATAACTGGTGGTGAGTTTCCCATTACTAAAGGTCATCAAGTAACAGCAGAATGATCCCTTGCTGGGAATTCCTTTTCAGTAATGGATGAAATTAAATGGCTTTGGGGATTTTTTTTTCCACTTTGAGATTTTATTTTGAGAAAAACAAATCCCATTCATCTTTCAAGACCTGGAATATGATCCTCCTCCACTGTATTCTTTGACTAACCCAGCCACACTGTTATCCTCACTTCTCTGCTTTTCTACAGCATTTATGGTCTGTATCTCAGTTTATCATCATCATATACTGCTCTCTAATTGTCTTCTCTGTGTGAAACTTGTTTCCTCAATCACTCTCTAGGCTCTTTGAGAAACCCATGTCTTATAACACCGTCTCTCCCAGAGAGTCAGTCTACCCCAGAACTCAGCAGTCTTGGCATCCAGTATAGATGTGCTAATTGGTTGACTGGTTCCGACAGAAAATTGTTTATATAATGATAGAAAATGTTAATACCAAATGTAATGTTATTTGTCACTCCCTTAAATGATCCTAGTAATATATTTCAGTAATGTCTTACATTCCTACTCTTAAGATATTTATTCTCAATTAGGTTGAGCTTAATCACTCTCTAAGTAGCTTGACTCAGCTTCTAAAGACCTTGCCCTCTTCCATTGGGATTCATAACACAAAGGGCAAAATAGCTAGAATGAAATGGTTTTCCTTGCTCAGTTTTCCAACGGCAGTTGGCACCCCATGACCACCTCTTTCTACCTTCTTCCTTCTTTCTCCTATGTGTATAAAAACCTTTTTTTCCCCATAGATCTCTGGGTTAGAAAATCCATTATACTCATGATACATCCCCCCCCCCCCCCCCCCCCGCATGACAGGTTTGCTACCCTATTATCACAATTATAGACACTTTAGTCCTCAACTGATGACTTTGTTTTATCTCCCACATTTGAGCTGAAGGTGCTGCCCCCTAGGGAAAAGCTTATTTTGGTAAAGAAGGCTCATTCCAATCTTAGCCACTCCCATGGAGGAAAAAACTTTTGCTTAAAAAAAAAAAAAAGAATAAACATTTACAAAAACAATCAAATAAACATACAAACAAAATCCTTTTTTGGGGAAGGTAGGGAGCCTGCAGTGACAAACCTATGATTTTATTCATGCAAAGAATTCCTAGTGTGAAAAACTGCCTGTATTGACACAGACTAGTTAAATCAGAATCAGGATTTGAATGCAGGTCACCCTAACTTCAAGGCCAGATTTCTATCCATTATGCCAACAATGTTTCTAAAATGCTTAGGTTTTGTTTTTTGTTTTTTATAAAAATAGCATACTTCAGAGAGAAATATTTACTTTGGGATCCTATAGTTGATTATTATATAAGGTGATTTCTTTCTCCCCAAATTGTAAATGTTTCTAATTAAATTTTGGTGTATGCTTACTTAATCAGTGAACATTGCAAACTGTGGCAAATTACCCATCTCAACACTCCACAGCTGCTCGATGTGCTGATTGTAGCCTAAAGCCAATGGAGATAGAACTGTCTTTCAGAAGGCATCTCTCTTTGTAGTGGGGAGGTCCTACTTGGACCCCATACCTTGAAGCAAACAAGGAGCCATCTAGAACTGGAGGTGGGGAAGAGGGAAGAACTAAGGCAAGATCATTCCATTACTTCTGGAAAAGCTAAAGGCTTGACACTCTCTTCACCTCCCTCTCTCCTAATACAGTGCCACTCCTATTTATTATTAATAACAACAGGTTCACATTTGTAATTTTTTTGTGTTGATGTGGTCTTGAAGGCCAGAAAAATACTTTCTACAAAACCTTTGTAAGATGGGTAGGGCAAGAATCATTACCTTCATTGTTTAGCTAAGAAAACAGAGATCTGGGCAAGTGAAGTGACTTTTCAGGCAAATGGCAGAGTAAGGAATCAACCTAGATCCTCTCATTCTGAGATCAGTCTTCCTTCTAGTACTCCGAAATTAAATATATACTAACACTATCCAAGTATTTTGTCAGACACACTTCTGGCCCAAATGAAGAGAGATAACGTATTATACAATCCTAGGTAATAAAAATATTAAAAATTAGGGAGTCAAAGAATTACAGAATTGGAAATAATCATACAATCATGGGAAACAGACTGAGCTGAAAGAGGCCTTAGAATTGCTGAATTTCTAAGTGGGAACTTAAAACCCCTTTTACAGATGAGGGAATTGAGGACCAAAGAGGTAAAATACTTGGTTGAATTCATGCAGTTAGTGGATTAATTATTTGGCTGAGACCAACAATTCTTACAAAACAAAACAAAATAAAAATACTTGAAAGTTATTTCTAATATTCTTTCATATATCTAGTCAATTCAAGTCCAGCAATTTATTATCTATACCCCAGTTTCTTAAATTGTGGGTCTTGACTCCATGTGGGATCTTGTTTGAATGGTGGGAGGTCACAAAATTATGATTCATTATCAATAAATGTTTGATTTGTATCTCTTTTATATGCCTATTACCCAGGGTAGTGCAAAAATTTCTCAAGCTAAAAGGGCCTAAAAGTGAAAAAAGTTTAAGAAGCTCTGATCTATATGATCTTGAGGAAATTACTTTACTTTCCCAGTTTTCAGCTTTCTCTTCTATGAAATGAAGGGGTCGAGCTCAATGACCTACCAAGTTCTTTCCGGTGCTAAAACTTATGACTTCAATATAATTGTGATCTAGGTCCTCATTTAAAGCAAAAACTAAGTCCCAAAAGGATGACTTGCCCAATATCATATAAGAAGGAAGATAAGTGCTGAATTTTGTAATATGAATTCAGTGCTGTAGTAAGTAGGTAGCAGGGATGAAAGAAGAGAGTTCTTTGCCAGGAAAAACTTTGAGGGAAAAGAGGTGGGTCATGATGGAAGAAACAAGCATTTATTATGGACCTATTATATGTGCCAGGTGTTTTACAAATATCTCGTTTAATTATCAATACAACCCTTAGAAGTAGGTGCTATCTTATTTCCAAGCTTTCCCTCACTTTAATTCATAGTTCCCTGATGTCATGGTTTTCTTTGAGAATGAAGGACAAACAACAGTTGGGGAAACTGAAGTGCAGAGGGATTAAGTGGCTTTGAGAAGGTCATACAGTCAGTATCTGGGGCAGGAATTGAACTCATTTCTTCCTGATACTTAACCTGGCAGTCTAAATCATCATCAGCAGCAGCAGCAGCATTTATATAATGTGCCAGATGCTTTACAATTATTGTCTCACTTGATCCTTATGACAACCTTGTGAAGTAGACACTATTATTATCCCAAATATACAAATGCAGAAACAGGCAGAGATTAAATAAAATGACCAGGAAGTATCTGAGGTTAGATTTGAATTCAGGTTTCCTGACCCTAGGAGCAATACTCTATCCACTGTATTTGCCTTTGCAAACAGCACTACAGGGGAAAACAACATAAGTCAAGAAGTTTAAAAGGACTGAATGAACAAGATCACAAGGAAACAAATATCTGTCCCACTATCTGGTGTTCACAAGTCCTCCTTTCATTGCCTCTTTTTTCACCCATAATTTAGCCTAAGTTCAGTACCTTTCTGTGTCTCTGAGATTCTTTGTCTTCCCAGAGCCATTTTCCTTTGGGAAAGCCCCAGTTCTGTACCCTATCACCAAGAAGAAGAGATTGGAAAGAATAGTCTAATCCCATCACTTTGCAGATAAGTAATTTGTCTAAATTCATACAGTAAGTGGCCAAAATGGGGCTCACACCCAGGTCTTTCTATTATGAAACCAGAATTCTTTCCACTTTACCAGTGCTACCAAGAGAGGGAAAGATTTTTGGTTTAACAGTCAATGTTTTTGTTTTTGTTGTTGTTGTTTGGTCATTTTAGTTATGTCCAACTCTTCCTGACCCCATTTAGGGTCTTCTTGGAAAGATACTGAATTGATTTGCTATTTCCTTTTTCAGTTCATTTTACAAATGAAGAAACTGAGGCAGAATTAGGTGACTTGGCCAGAGTCATACAACTAGTAAGTGTCTAAAGATGGATTTGAATTCAGGAAGATGAATCTTCCCAACTTCATACCCAGCACTCAGTGCACTATGGGGCCTTTCTTCAAATCAGAATCCCTGAAGTCATATTTAGAATCATCTGTAAATCCTCTCCTTTTAGGAGATAGGAAAACAGAAACTAAGAAGGGGAAAGTCACCACAAAGTAAATGGCAGATATATATGTATATGTATATATATATATATATATATATATATATATATATATATATATATATATATATATATTTCCTCCAGTCATGGTTACTTCCACCATGAAACATATCAGATCTCTATAGGGCTTTAAAACCTAATAAGAATTTTCCTCCCAACTGATACAGAGTGCTAGTCTGAACAAGTCATCTATGATCATGATAGAAAATTACTGTCCTGTTAGAAATGATAACTTTGCTTATTTTAGAAAAACATGGAATGACTTGTATGAAATAATGAAGAGTGAAATTAGCAGAATCAAGAGAACATTGTGTAACAGCAAGATTGTTTGGAATCAGGGAGACCTGAATTCAAACCAACCTCAAATACCTATTAACTGTTTGATCTAGGCAAGTCATGTAATGTTTCTATATCTCAGTTTCCTCATATATAATGGAAGGGGTTAGACTCCAATGTCATCTAAACTCCCCTTCAGTTCTAAACCTAAGTTCCTTTGAGCCACATAAGGTTTTTAGTAACCTTATTCCTATTTAAAGATGAGAAGTTTTGGTAGAGTCACAGAGGTACCATAAAAGCAAGGATTAAAATTTAGGCTTTCAAATCCAGCAGTCTTTGTATCACATACCATGCCATTTCATATGAGCCAGAAATCCATGGGATTCCTTTGGGATCCCAGAAACCAGCCATTCTCCCAGTAGAACCCCTCAACCAACACTAATGCAAGGGACCATAATAGTATATAAATGTGTGCCCTGACTTTTATGCAGGAGTCATTAGTTCCTTCCAGGGAGGATTTTGCTGATAGCAAAAGGACTTTAACAATATAACTTAAGAAATCACTGCCATGCCTTCTGTCTCTCCTTCTTTGGTTTAGACTGTAAGCTGTCTGGCTTGTGTGGGAAGCTTGTTTTTTCTTAAGTAATGTGTGGCCTGGTTTACTTCTCTGGGTTATGAGTTCCCACCCTAGACAAACCTGCCCTTAAAACCCACTCAGAAATTTTTTTTTTTAAACACAACAACTCCTTACATTTAGAGGGCATTTTAAGCCTTGTAAAGTGCTTTCCTTGCAATATTTCTGTTAGGTAAATTATGCAAGTATCATTTTGCTTACTTTATAGATGAGGTTCTGAGAGAGTGTAAAAATCACAATATTTAGTGCTAGAAGGGGCCTTAGAGATCATCCAGACCAATTTCTGAATTTTAAAAATGCTAAACAAATGCCTGAGGCTTCTTGAGAGACTTGTTCAAGATCACACAGATAATGGAAGCCAGGCTGCTTTCTAATTCCAAATTCAGTGGTCTCCCCATTAGTTCATTTCTTTCCAGAAATGAAATGGGTTGTTTTAAGAGATGGCAGACTCCTTTTCCTTCAGAGTCTCCAATGAGAGAAGGGATGACCAGTTAGCTATATTATAGGTGAGGATTTCTTTCATATATGGGTTGATTAAATGACCACTGAAAACCCTTCTAACTCTTAAGTTGTATGATATTATGACTCCAATCATAATTGAAAACCTTATGACATTTCTAAGTGAGTTCATTCCAAAGCTCATGCAGACAAAAATGCCAATTGATGCTGAAGACATGTTATTTTGGGGCTTTGGAAGGAGTGCTAAAAATGAGGATGCAAAAACAGAAGGAACCAAGATTATTTCTATGGTTTGGGATAAATGATGCTTCAAAATATTAAGCATCAGGAATCAATATCAGGCCCCTTAGATTTTTCTATCACTGCTATAGAGGGCTCACCCTTTTGACCTCCTGATAGTATAGGCCCAATATGTTAAGTATATGACACAAGCTCTAAGATACTCCAAGCTCTTCCAAATTTTTCTTTGTCAATATTGCTTACAGAATCACAGGAATCTTCTAATAGAGAAGAAGCAGTCACATTTCACATAGCTGACCTGTAAGGATTGTAACTTTAGGAAGAAATTGAGGTATTTGAGGACTATGGAGATACTGGGACACCACAGTAGGCCTAGTTCCAAATCTGATATTCTTTGTTTTATCTCCTATTGAGTTCCCTCTTCTAGTTCACAGCCTTTTCACAGGCCACCCTAATTCAGAGACATCTATTATTGTGCTGTTCTGACACAGGCAGGGTATGGGAAGAGATAAGACATAGAGGTTGATTCCTAGGGGGAAAATTGTTGTGGTATAGTGAAAAGAACACAGTGCTAATAACTAAGAGACCTGGGTTCTGATCCTGATTTTGCCACTGCTACCACTAATAATTGAGAATTGCCACTAATTTGCCACTGACTTTGCAAATTTCTTTCCTTCTTTGAATCTATATTTTCAATTTATCCAATAAAGAAGAGGGGTTGAGGAGACAATCTCCAATGCCCCTTCTAGCATATCATCTTATGATCGATGGTATTTTACCTATTCATCTCTGTATTCCATGTTTCACCATTTAGGGTTTTCGTCTAGAACCACTTTCTGGTTCTTGATGAGAATGATATTCATGATTTTTCATTAAGAAATGCATGACATGATGATGAAATTAAAACCATTTATAGTCATATGAAAAGATGCTCTAACTCACTATTGATTAGAGAAATGCAAATTAAAACACCTCTGATATATGAACTCACACCTCTCAGATTGGCTAAGATGACAGGAAAAGATAATGATAAATGTTAAAGAGGTAGTGGGAAAAGTGGGTCACTAATGCATTATTGGTGGAGTTGTGAAATGATCCAACCATTTTGGAGAGCAAGTTGGAAGCATACTCAAAGGACTATAAAACTATAAAACTATGATTCAGTGGTGCTATTACTGAGTCTGTATCCCAAGAAAATCTTTTAGGGAAAAGGACCCACATGTGGAAAAAAAGTTAATAACAGTTCTTTTTGTGGTGACAAAGAATTAGAAAATGAATAGATGTCTATTAGTTGGAAATGGCTGAATAAGTTTTGATATATGAAAGTAATGGAATATTATTGCACTATAAAAAATGATGAACAAGCTGATTTTAGAGTGGTTTGGAAAGATTTACACTAAATAGTGCTGAGTGAGACAAGTAGAACCAGGAATACATTGTACATAGTAACAGCAAGATTATGCAATGATCAACTATGAAAGACTTGGTTCTTCTCAGCAGTTCAGTGATCCAAGGCAATCCCAATAAATTTTGGATAGAAAATGGCATCTATATCCAGAGAGAGAACCAGGGAGACAATGTAAATCAACACATGCTTTCACTTTCCTCTTTTTTTTTTCTTCTTTTTTTTTTTTCTCTTCTGGTTTTCCCCTTTTATTCTGATTCTTTTCTCCCAACATGATTCATAAAGTAATGTGTATTTTAAACAATTAATGTACATATATAACCAGAAAAAGAAAACAATAAAAAAGGAAAAAACAAACCAAAAAAATAAAGTGCTATACTCTAGGTACCAGCAAAAAACAAACAAAGAAAAGAAATGCATGACACAGGTCTTCCCCATTGGGTAAAGGGTTTGAAAGTTAAGGTTGAAAATAGGCCTGCCTTTACACAGGAGTATTCAGGCAGGAATTAGACCCCAAATCTCTGAGAAAGCCTCCTCTTCATAATCCAAAACTGTGATTCTGCTTCCTATTTCTTGATATTCATTTTGGGAAGAGATAAAACCTTTCATTCCTCAAGTAGAAAACTTCTCCCAATGCAAATCCATTTGGAAAAGGGAAATAAAATGAAATTCCTTCATACTTTGATGATAATGGAGACAGTTTTGGATAAGAACTTCATGTATGTCTTGGTAATGTGTCCCTCCCCATTTAAAACATCTTTGGGAGGATAGATGTGCTCCTCAAGGGCACATCTTTTGCTTGGCTGGATCCAATATCTGCCTTGTTAGTGGAGGAACCATTGAGTCAAGACAGGGAATTGCCCTTCTGGACTCTGCCTTTAGGGGCAATAATTCATCAGCTTCGCAGACAGTACTATGGCCTGCAAGAAATAACTGCCTATTTGCAAGTTGAGAATCTTTAGAAGCTGCACTGATACTTCTGGGGCATAAAATTTTATATCAATGATTCAGGTATGACTCCTATTATGCTTCAGCCAAACTGGACAACTCAACATTCTGAAACGTGACTTATACAGTCACAGGACTCTTCAACTTTGCCCATGCTATGCTCTTTTTATAGAACATTTCCTTTCTCCATCTGCTCCATCTCTGTCTATGGCTATACAACCTATCCTTCAAATCTCATTCAGATACTAACTCCTCTAGGAAGCCTTCTCTGATCTGTCCAACTGGAAGTGATCTTTCTGTCCTCTGCCTTTAAAAGACCTTTACATGAGCTTCTTTTTTTAAAAAAAATTCTTTACTCTTTTGAGTTATAGTTATTTGTTTGGATATTTCAGTTACATGTAGTAAAGTGAATAGAATGCTAGATCTGGAGTCAGGAAGACTAATCTTCTGAGTTCAAATATGGTTTCAAACACATTACCTGTGTGACCCTAAGGAAGTCACTTGACTTTGTTTGCCTCGGTTTCCTCATTTGTAAAATGAGCAGGAGAAGAAAATGGCAAAATACTTCAGTAGCTTTACCAAGAAAACCCCAGATAGGGTCACAAAGGATCAGACATGACTCATCTTCCTCTCCTAGAGAGTGAATTCCATGAGAACTAGGAGTGGTATTTTATTGGTATCTATCCCTGACCACAGTGCTCAACAGTGAATCCTATATAAAGCAAGTGCTCAGGGAATATTTATCAAACGAAGGATAATAATAATAGATGACATGTACACAGCTTGTTACAAAACTCTTTACATCCAATATCTCATTCAATTCTCAAAAACACCATCACCTCCATCTTCCCCCCATAAGACTGGTAGTACAGGTATTGTTAGCTCCATTTTACAAAGAAGGAAACTGAGGTCCAAAGTGACTCTAATGACTCACCCAAAATCATATAACCAGGAGTTGTCAGAGAACAGAGAGTGGAACCCATACCCATCTCCAAATCTATTTCAGCTCAGCTGAATAGAGTCATGTCTTCCTTGGGCAAAGAGCCCAGAAGCCCACTCAATATTCTAGGGGTGAACAAGGGTTTTGCCAGTGGACTTAATACTCCAAACAACAATCTATAAATAGCTACATGAAAATAACTCATGAGGTTTAAGCAATGCTACCTCTCTCTCTTCACACAGCCTGCTGTGCAGTCCAAAGGGAGAGGAACCCATATGTATTGCCTAACAGATTCCTCCCTTCCCCCAGCACAGCTTGATTATAGTAATATTCAGGCAAATTGAAGGTTTTAAAGACAAAGCAAAGTTGTACTTGCATTTCCTCTCAGACTGGTTTAGGAACTAAATGTAAAACTAGAGGTATCTGAATTGTGTCTCCATCGGGGTAATACATCACCAAGTGGTAATATCACCTCAAAGGTGCCCAGGATCTGACCATCGATCATCTCCCTCAGGAAGTTCCAAGAAAAAGGAAGGGTGGGCAATGATTATTAGCTCCAGTTCACTGACAGGGAGCTGACTGCAGGAAGAAAAAGGGCTCTCCCACCACCCAAGGGTATCAAGAAACCCAGTGAGACATTGCTAAATTTTAGGATCAACAAAGACTGATGTCACTTTTCTCCTGAAGTGAAACCCAGGATATGCAGTAATAAGCACTGAATTTGGAATCAGAGGTCTTCCTCCTTCAGATGTTAGCTTTGTTGCTTACCTAAGTGGTGAGGGGAGAATCACTTACTTTAATAGACCTTAGTTTTCTCTACTGCTAAAGAAGAGGATTACTAGATGATTTCCTGAGACTCTTTGTTGCTCTAAATTCTATATTCTTTATAATCTCTGTTACTTTCTCTGGGCTAATAATTTCAAAGTACCAAGAATTTTAACCCTATTATTTGTAGCTAATTACAGAACTGGTTTTGCTCTTCTTTTTTTTCTTTGCCATTCAGTGACCTTCATTACGGTGCCCCATTCAATCCACCCAATTTCACAACCTCCTTTGGCCCAGTATGTATCTTTTTTCTCTGGTTGGGTCCAACCAGACACATCTCATTCTTCAGTACAAATTTTATCTATCCTTCAAGAGCCCTCACAAATATCACTCTCTAAGAAGTCTTTCCTGATAACTGTGGGCCTTGATGATTTTTCTTAAAACTCGCAGTATTGAGTAATTCTAGGCAAATGGATCATCATAGAATTTTGAAACCAGGAGGGACTGGTTCAACCAGCACCTAAGTAGGGATTTTATCTCTAAAAATATATGAAAAATGGTCATTTAGCCTCTGCCTGAAGATTCTACTGATCTGGAGATAACAATGTTTCTTGAGACAGTTTGTTACATATAGACTGTTACAAAGTGTCTCCCCATTCCTACCTCTTCACCCTGTTCTGTTGCTTTACTGAACTAGTTACTCCTCTTGCCTTCTGGTACCAAAGCAGAACAAGAGCAGAAAGATGTATGCCTCTGGACTCAAAACTGAATTCAGAATCTGCCTCTGATACTAATTGTGTGACATTGGAAAAGTTCCTTAAGTTCTCTGGCCTAAGTTTTCTCTTCTATAAAATGGGGATGGAGGCTAACCACATAAGGTTTCTGACCTCTTTTAGCTCTGTCTAAATTTTTTGATCTTGATCTTGTAATCTCTTTTCCATATAACATCACAATGTATAAAATGTTTAGGAGACATAATTTATGTGTAATTAGTCATTTTATTATTTGTGACTAGCAAATAATAAAAGTGGTTATTTGGTGTCTTTCATAAACCAAAGATCATTCTCCTGGCTTATCTCTTGATATTTATATATCCTTGGAAGAGTGGATGTTCCCAATAGATGGAAATTAATTCTGATTGGTTAACAAAAGAATGAAAGAATGAATATTATAACAAGAGATAGACTTGTCCTAATAAGGGCTGGGGGACATGGCTTTGATCTCTCAGTCTAGGACAGAGTCTTATCTCTACTTAGACTATCTAGACTAGGGCAATATAAGCAAAGGAAATCCACTTTCACTCAGACCTGTCTGAACAGAACACAATGGGTCTGGATTCACCTAGATTAGCCTTTTGATCAGATCTAAACTTTCCTAGTTCCCAAGTCTCACCTAAAATTACACCTCATCATCAGTCATGTCCTTTACAATACTAAACTTTGACCTAATTTCTAAATGAGGAAATAGGAAAGGAAAAAGTCCTAAATCTCCCCAAATGTTAATAACTGGATATTTAAAAATAATTTCTCTCATAACAGCCCTTCATACATGTGAAGACATCAATAATGTTCTCTTTTCTTTTCCAGGCTAAATAGTCCAACTGTCTTCAACAAATCCTTTGTTATATTGTCCTTTCACTGCCAATCATTTCTCTTGGTGCCCTTTAGCTTGTCAGTATCAGTTAGAAAATGTGCCCCCCCCTTCCTTCCAGACTGATCAGAGAAGGACCACTTATTGGATAATTATGGGAATTGGACTAGACAGCCCTACTGGAGCCCTTCCCTTCTCTGAGCCTCAATTCAACTAGAATGTATTTAATGCCTACTTAAGCAGCGCTAAAGAAATGGAAGATGAAAGAGCCAGGGGGCACCTTCATCTCTGGATCTTTAAGTCTGTTGCCAGCATGGTATAGTAGAATGAACCCTGGATTTTGAGCCAAATGATCTGGGAGGAATCTCATCATATCCATCATATGGATCCATCATATCTCTGGAGCTTTGGGGCAAGTTGTTTCACCTTTGGACCTCAGTTTCCTCATCTGTTAAAACTGAGGCATCGCTTGAATCACACAGATAGCCAGGAAAGCATAAAGCATCAGAGAAAGGTGAGCTGCTACTCTGATTGTTACCTTGGGCCTCTGCCCCAGGGTTCTCCTTTCCTCCAGTGCTGAAAAACCTTAGGCTCCCCAGAGACTCTTTCAGCATGGGGGTGGGGGCGGGGAGTGTCACATGGTGCAGTAACTGAATTGGAGCCGCCAGTAGGGGCAGAGGATGGGGAAGCACAGGTTTTACTAAACAGGCTTTATTGCGACCTGGCTCAGCTGCTGTAGCTCCAGGGACTCCTATTTCTCCCTCCTTCTCTCTGAATCTCCAGAGCTTATTTAAGGCAGCAGCATCTGTTTACCTGAAATACTGACCCTCTGCTTCTTTCTGAACCCCAAGACCATACCTAATGAAGCGCAAAGGGAGTTGTGAGCTGAAGTGCAAAGAACACTCTAATGAGAGTTGGAAGACAGGGGTTCTCAGTGCTGGCACTACCATCAGTTAGTTGACTTTGTGACCTTAGGCAAATCCCTTTCTCTCTCTGGGACTCAATTTCCTTCTCTATAAAATGATGGTTGAATTTGGAGAAGATGATTAATAAGGTTCCTCCAAGTTCTAACAGTTTGTGATTGTGACCTGGGGGCAGGAGAGGAGGGTGGCAACCTTCGGGTCAAGGTAGGTGGGAGCTGAGTGCTTGGTGGTTGCTCTCAATTAGGGAGTCAGCCCTTAAGCATGTACACGAAAATCCCGAAACCAACTAGGCATTTAGCTGAAGGTTGAGGCATGCATGCTCTCCAGACCGAAAGCAGTCGGGGAGGGAACTATATATATACGTGTATATACATATATTTCCTCCCCCTGCAAGTGCACAACTGCAGTTTTCTTCCCGGTGCTTTTCACGCACGCAGTGACCAGGGAAGACCCGGGGCGCCACTCCCGGGCCAGGGAGCCAAGAAAGAAATCAGGCGGAGGCGTTATTCGGTTAATGCGTCCATATGGTCTTTGGAAATTACCACCGAATCGCCTCTGTCCCAAGCCCAAGCACTCTTGTCAGGCTAACCTAAAGGGGGCTTTTCAGAAGGGAGATTCTTTAGGCTGGGGCCGGTGGTGGTGCGAACCGAGGGCGGCGTGCGGAGGGGAAGTCCTGCAGTCGCCGGGGGCTGGACAGCTCCTGTGGCGGGTTCCCTCTACCTCCCTCCGCAGTCCCCGGAGACCACTGCAGGCGAACAGCAGAAGCTGGGGTAGGGGGAACTGAAGGGAGAAGTGGGATGGGAAAGAAGGGGGTGAGGTAGGAGAAGGAGGAGAGGGAAAGAAGAGGAGGGACAGAAGGAAGGGGGAGGGGAGAAGCGAGGGAGGTAAGGAAGGCTATAAGGTAGGGGAGAAGGGGGAGGGAGAGAAAGGAGGGGGTGACAGAGAGCGGGAGGGAAAAGGAGGGGATGAGGAGGTACTCACGGCGCGGGGGAGCCGGCCGGCCCTTCGCCTGCAGCCGCTGCTGCTCCACATGGTGACCCGCGGGGACGAGGCGCGGCAGCTGGGGAGGCTTTGCTCCCGCGGAGAGCAAGGCAGCCAAGCAGGCGCGTACGGGGCTGGCGCCGCGGCCCCGGCTCGGCCAGGCTGGGAGGCGCCCGCGCGGACTCTTCATGACGGAACAGGCGAGAGGCTGGACCACCGCCCCACCCCCACCCCATCCCTGACTTCCTTTACACAGACACCCCAGCTCGGGTCCTCGACCCCTGGGATGCAGCGCGAAGGAGAACCGCAGGCGGAGAAAGAACTAAGAGGAAACGCTGTGCCAAGGGTTCGAGTCCAAGTCTTGACTTCTGTGTCTTCTGTGACTTCCCTCAATGAGCCTCAGTTTCCCCATATGTAAATGACCCAGTAGGGATAGCTGATTCTAAGGTCCCTTCGAGTCTGGCATGCTATGGAACGCCCACCTTCAATCTCCATCACAGAATCCTTAGATTTGCTCCCTTTAAGGTTTGCTTTCCTCTACAGGAGGCCTTTCTTCATTTTCCGATTATGAGTCTTCACCTTCCAAGACTACATATAGACTTACATATATACTCAGTATTTTTCCTAATAGAATTTAAACTCTTTGAGGCCAGAGACTTTCTTTTGTCTTTTCTTGGCTCTTTGGCTGATTCATTTTTCTTATCTGAATTCACTGGTGTATTGAAACTTCTGGTGGGGAAATTCCTTTAGTTAAAGCACATCTACAGCTTAAAAAAATAAAGATATAGTCTCAGGTAGCTGCCTGGGTCAGAAAGAAATTACATGACCTGTCCCACATAAACTGTAGTCTACTCTGAGGCAGAGTTTTAACTGAGTCCTTCCTGAATTCAAAGCTAGCCTTCTATCCACCTTGCACAAAAGAGATGCCCAATAAATGCTTGCTGAGTTAAATTGAACATTATTTTTCTCAGGTTTCAGTTGCTGATTTTTGTTATGGTGCTTCTGTTTCTTCATGTTTCTTCTTTCTTGGTCTTAGGTGAATGAAAACTGAATACAGAAGAAACTAGTCTTCTAGTTTCCCAAATTCTTAGCTTGAGAATTAAGGGAGGAATGAGTTAGTTGGGATAGGGTTCAGCTGGATCACATATTTATTATGATTTGCTTTACTGTAGTACTTTACAATTTAAAAGCCACTTTACTTGCAAAAAATGCAAGGAGATAGTTTAAATATTGTTATCCCTGATGCACAGATGAGGAAAATGAACCTTGGGCAATTGAAATGACTGATCTAAGGTCACACAAATCGGTATCAGACCTAAATCATAAACCTAGTACGGTGACCTTTCTTTTACCATGCATACTGTATCTGGAGATGATTAGGGTTCAAATTATGGCTCTGACACTGCTTTCATTCATTCTAATTTGACCTACAAATAAACCCGGAAGGTAAGCAATGTTAGGTTTTTTTTTTTTAATCAATATTTAACAGATGAGAAAACTAAAAGCAAGAGAAATGAAAGGTTTGCTCAAGGTCACTTCATTATCCAGTGACAGAGGACTTGTACTGAGCTTTCCTGTTTCTCTTCAGTACTTCTTGCATTAAGATATATAGTCTCCCAGCATGAAGCCAGAAAGCAATTTCTACATTTGTAGCACAAGAACATTGCTCCCTCCTAACCCCAGTAGAAGCCTTGAGTGTCAATCTCTGGTTATCTTTGTTAACTTGTATACTACATATTATAGTGGAAAGTACTCTGGATTTGAAATGAGAAAACTTGGCTCCAGGTTCTAACCATACCACACACTACTATATGACCTAAGGAGCTCCTTCCCTTCTCCAGGCCTCAGTTCTGTCAACTATGTAGCTTATATAAATGTAGAGGTTCCTTATCCCAACTCCCATTTGACATGGGAAATTGGTTCCCTAGAGGGATGCCACATTTCCCCCTAAGAGTTTTAGGGAAAAACCTTGAAGTTCTGAAGTATATTTCTAATATTACTTAAATTCTCATCACAGTTTGTTTCCTCCTTTCCCAATATCACCAATGATTATCATTCCGATATCAGTAACCAATTGACATCAATGAACTTTTACAAAGTAATATTTACTAAAAACAAAAGAAAACAGCAAGAACCAAAATACTTCTGAACTTAGGAGCACGCTTTCCCCTTTACACATCTTTCCCTTCCCTCCCTGGGAAGAGTAGGTTCAAACTTAAAGTGGTGACTACAAACCATTTCCACCACTAAATTCATTTCTAAGTGTGGCATTAACAAGGAACAAGTCCTTCCCTTGCTTTAAAGAACCTACTTTTCTATTACCTGATTGATCCACTGCTAGATTGATTAAAGCAGGTTATAAGTCAGTGCTGGTTTCTTCTTGTTCAGCTGCTATACTTCTGGTGGTTCTTGTCACCTTTCAAAGCTAAAAAGGGTAAAGACTAGTTTCTTCTGTATTCAGTTTTCATTCACCTAAGACCAAGAAAGAAGAAACATGAAGAAACAGAAGCACCATATGTTCACAGTTAGTTATCTACCTTGGTGGGAGAGAATATCCTGCTGGTTCTACCCACCAGAAAGCTTATAGAAGTTCTTGCCTTGCTTGCTACCAGGGAAGAGAGAGTTTCTCCATAGGAGCTTTTTGTATGCAGTTTCATATCTAGTACAAGAGTCATTTAAAAGGGTTTTTGTAACTCCACAGTAAGTAGACAGGAAATGTTTACTGAATGCTTTTACAATAAATGCAGGGCCCCTCCATTATAAGTTTCTAGGCACTTCTAGAAGCACACTCTCCAAACCCCACCTTGGGGGTAAGCAGTGGGAAGACCACCTCCCACCTACCCAACCCTACATGTGCTCTGAGGACTGCACACCCATTAACCAGTGCCCTCGTTGCAGCCATAAAATGAAGGGTTTAAACTACACATTCTTTTTCAGGTTTCTTTTAAAAAATCTTATATTGACTTATAATAACTGAGAACTGGTTCTGAATGTGTTTTTTTAGCTTTTCCTATTGAATTTTGTTTATGTTGAATTTGCTTACTCTCTACCTCAAATATGTTAGACCTAAGATTATATTGCTAGCAAATCACAGATTCTCAGAGCTATAATGGAGCTCAGAGGACATCAAATCAGTCCTGTGCAATTATACTCCTACAATATCACTTTAATTCAATAAACATTCCTAAGCATTTACTATATGCTGGATGCTTTGATTACAAAGGGGGAGAGAGAGAGAGACAGAGAGAGAGACACAGAGAGAGAGTTTTGACCTCAAGAAATTTATGTCCTACTGAGGATGTGGCATTTATATAGATTATGAAAATAAATGCAAGATGATTTGAGGAGGGAGAGATTATAATCAATTTGAGGTGTTAGGAAATACTGCATGGAGGAGATGGCCCCTGAGTTATGCCTATTCCAAGAATCTGGTCATGAGAAGGGAGTACATTCCAGGAATGGGGGTAAACCTTCTTTCAATGCAAAAATGAAATGTTTGGTTTGGCTGGAATGAATAATATATGAAGGGGAATGATGTAAGGCTAAGAAGTTGGTACTTTATTTTAGTGGCAATAAGAAACAAATAACAACATCACTTATATAGTGCTCACTATGTGCCAGGTGTTGTGTTAAGCATTTTATTATTTCATTTGATCCTCACAACTCTGAAAGGTAGGTGCTATTATTATCTAGAATGACATAGAGTTATGCCTTCAAAAAATGATGGAGTGAATTGATGCTAAGTGAGGTGAATCAAGAATCAAGAAAACACTGTACCCAGTAACAAGAAGATTATGTAATGATCAACAGTGATGGACTTGATTCTTTTCAACAATGAGATGATTCAAGGCAATTCCAATAGACGTGATGGGAAGTGTCATCCATATCCAGAGAAAGAAAGAGAGAGAGAGAGACAGAGAAAAAGAGAGAGAGAGAGAAGAGAGAGAGAGAGAGAGAGAGAGAGACAGAGAGACAGAGAGACAGAGACAGAGACAGAGAGAAACAGAGAGAGAGAGAGAGAGAAAGAGAGAGAGAGAGAGAGCGAGCGCTATGGAGACTGAATGTGGATCAAAGCATGGTATCTTCACCTTTTTTATTGTTGTTTGTTTGTTTTTTTCTTTCTTGTGTTTTTTCCTTTTTGATCAGGTTTTTCTTATTCAGAATAATGAATATGGAAATATGTTTAGAAGAATTGCATATGTTTAACCTATATCAGATTATTTGCTGTCTTACTGAGGGAAGAGGTAGGAAGAAAGGGAGAAGAATTTGAAACTCAAGGTTTTATAAAGGTGAATGTTGAAAACTATTTTTGCATATATTTGAATAAATAAAATACTATTTAAAAAGAAAGAAAAATGTTGGAGGACAGTTCCAGGAAACTGGAAACAGGACATCAACTAAGAAAATGTCACTAAAGTTCAGATGAGAAGTGTCAAGAGTTAGAACTATGGTGGTTCCTATGAGAATGAAGAGAAAAAAAAAAGATGTCACAGAACTGCAACTAGTAATTGCAGGGATAGAGAGGAAGGGATAGAGCCATGGATTGCTCTGAGGTTGTTAATCTGGGTGACTGAGAAGAAGGTAATGCATACTACAGAAAAGAGGAAGTTTGGAAGCAGAAACTAGTGAATATTTCCATCTAGCTCTCAGACTGACAAGACTACAGAAAGATTGGTTCCAAGTATATCTTTTCTCAGATTTCTTAGATAAGTAACATTCCTTTTCATTTTCCTCACCACATGGTCTCTTCCTTGACATGCAGTCACCCTTAGTTTCCCATACTGTGCAGAAGTCATCACAAATACAAACATGTGCATATTCATGTACACACAAACAGACATCTGTCCTCCCATAGCTGAGAAACCCTAGAGGGGACCCAGGTGTGAAGAGTTCATCTCCTTCTCTTGCCTGCACCTGTTCCAGGGCAGACAATACCATTGTCAAAATATTTCCCAGGGTTCTTGGCAGGGAGAGTATTTTGTAAATCTTAAAGCAATATGTAAACTAGCAATACTGTGAATAATAATAGCTAGCATTCATATAACTCTTTAAAATTTGAGAGAACATTATGGATATTAGCTCATTTTATTCTCATAACCATTCTGGGAAGTAGGTACCATTATTATCCCCATTTTGCAAGTGAAGAGACTGACCCAGGCAGAGATTTAGTGACTTGCCCAGGTTGACACAGCTAGAAAGATGTAGGAGAAGCAGAAGGGAGAGAGGTACCATATAGTAGACAGAATGTAGCTACCAAGTGATTTCACAAGAGACAGAAATAGCACTGATCAATTCAGGTGTCAAGGTTCTTAGGAATCCCTGGCTTTCTACCCAGGCCAGATTAGATGCTGTCTCATGATTAATATCTGAAGTGTTTAACAGGTCTTCTTTTGACTGAGGCCGCATCCATTCAGCGATTAAGGATAGATAGCAATTGAGGCAAAGAATCTCCTCTTTCACCTCATTCAAAAAATCTAAATAAATAAATGAATGAGTGAATCTGGGAAAGGAATATGAATGGGCTTCAGTCAAAAGGAGACTTGTTGAAAGCCTTAGTATAGAAAAGCCAAGATGTCTCTCATTTCACCCAGGGCTATCTCCAGTTTTCATGATCTATACCTTGCCATCCAGATGACTCTGGAGGGAAAAGTGAGGCAGGTGACTTTGCACAGCCCTCCCTCACTTAAATCCAATTCACTTGCATGTCATGGAATCACCTCCCTAATGTTATGGTCCTCTTCGAGAATAAAGGACAAACAACATTTGATTGTAAGTGTTCACTCCTGAAATTGCTTCAGGCAAGATTTGAACTCAAATCTTCCTGATTTTAAGTCCAGCCATCTAGGTGTCTTTTAAGATGACCAAGTTAAACTATTTTATTATTTGAAGAGGGAATATCCAAAAAGTTGAAGATTGATTTCATCAGCTCTAAATGCTGATGCTGAATGGTCACCCTGTGTTGCTGAATAGCTATTATGTTTAAAAGTGATTCTGATTGTACATGTGCTATATTTCTCCTATTAGACCATGAGAACCTTGAGAACAACTGGTGGCATAGTGGAGAGAGTGCCAGGCCAGGCCTTAAGTCAGTGAGTTCAAATTTAGCCAGGGACAGTTAATAACTGTGTGATCCTGGTCAAGTCACTTAACTCTGCCTCAGTTTT
The DNA here is from genome assembly GCF_902635505.1 of Sarcophilus harrisii. Lineage (NCBI taxonomy): Eukaryota > Metazoa > Chordata > Mammalia > Dasyuromorphia > Dasyuridae > Sarcophilus > Sarcophilus harrisii. Next base: position 360,273,069 of record NC_045427.1, on the reverse strand, counting down.
GTAAACTGCAAAATGGAAATAATTATAGCCCCTACCTCCTAGGATTGTTGTGAGGATCAAGTGAGATTATATTTGTAGTGAGGAAACTGAAGCAAATAGGTGACTTGTCCAGAGTACCACACAGTTTGTCTGAGGCTGAATTTGAATTCAGGTCTGCCTGACTCCAGCCTGGCACTCTATCATTCCACCTAGCTACTCTCAAGGTACACATAGTCTAAAAGAACAATCACAAAACCTTGAGGGCAGAAACTATCTTTTACTACATCATCTTCCTCCCAGGACATGCTGGACTGACAGAGACTTCTGACATTTCAACACTGACTCATAGGGAAGTATTGTGGGTGTTGTCTACAGTGCCAGTGCCTAAAACACTACAAACTCATTCCTTTCTATCCACTCACACATCATCTATCCTATCACTGTCTCCCCTGAGATATTTCAAATGCATCATAATTGGTTTTCCTGCTTTTTGATTTCCCCCTTTTCAATCCATCCTCCTTCACAGATCTGCCAAGTTTTTATTCCTAAAACACAAGCTTGATCAAGCCACTCCATACTTATAATCTTCAATAACTCTCCACAGCATGGATAATAAAATGGAAAATCTTCCACCTGACATTTAAAGCCCTTTCTTCTTTAGTGTCTTTGTTCCTAGTCTTTTGTTCACTATTCAAGTCAAACTGACCTCCTAGTTGTTCTTATACACACCATTCTATCTCCCTCCTCCATGTATTTTAAAATTTTCTTTGCATAGGTAATTTCTCAATTTTAGAATGCACACACCTGACTTTTGGAATCCCTGGTTTCCTACCCAGGAAAGCTCAGGTGCTATTTCCTGCGCAAGACTGTTCCTAATACTTGAGGTAATCATCTCAAGTTCTTTGTTCTTTGTCTCTTGACATTATTTGGTCCCAACTTTGTAGCTGCTTACCTGTGTACATGTTGTGTCTCTCCTCCCTTTCCTCCCACCACTCCCCTTAGGAAAGGAATATAAGCTTCTTGAAGGCAGGGGATGTTTCATTTTTGCTTTTGTATTTTCAATGTGCCAGGCATAGTGCTGGGCACACAAGTGCTTAATAGATGTTTGTTAAATTGAATTGAGGTGTTCAGGAAATATTTTCTGAATAGATGAATGAAAACACATGTGTAATAGCATCTCACGGGACAGGTTTTAGAGAGTCAGGGACCATGTATATTCCCTCAAGTATTTTCTACAAGGCCACTGTCTTTGTTTCTCATAGTATTTCTACAGGACCACATGCATAGTGGGTATTTAGGAATTATTTGTTGAATAGATGAATGAATGAATGAGTACAAAACCATGTTAGAGTATAGTCTCCAGTGGGCAGAGACCATGTTGTATGTTCCCCATAGTTGGGGAAAGCTTGTACACAGCAGGTTTTCAGGAAATGTTTGAGGAACAGAAGAATGAATAAATGTTAGAGATGTATGGTGTGGTTACACCATTTTAGAATAAAGGTTGTGCAGAAGCAGGGATTCTGCCCTATAGTTTCTAGAGTAACCCTCACAGTTTCACTCATCACCAACATCCTCCTCACATTGCAGGGACAAGAGATTGACAAGCCCACTCCAGAAATATCTGAGACAGCAGCTAGTGCTTTCAGTAGGGAGGTTGTAAATGCTATGCAAAACCCCCCTACACTCCCCTCTTGCTCAATATATATTTAGTGGAGGGGCTCAGGGGCAGAATCCACACAAGGGAAGACTCTTGAGAATATTGGAATTGGCATCAAAAGTTCTGGATTCAAATCCTTGTTCTGCCCCTTACTTAAAAGAAAGTACTCTTGGGAAATCACACAAATTCATTGGCCATAATTTTTAGCCACTGTAAAATGAAGGGTTGAGGTGATATGATTTCTGAGACTCTTTCAGCTCTAAATCCAATGATCTTTTAAGTACACACCAACTCCTTCCTCTCTGCTTAGGAAGAGGACATTTTGGGAGAGGGAGGGGAGAGATGCAAGGATAATACAACCAGATTCCCCCAGATGGGTCCCTAGCAACGCTCAGCTCCACTTGTTTTCTTAATAAAGTATTTGCTAGAGGAATTTCATTCTCTGCCGGAGGCTCAGGCTTTGAGTCATCGCTCTCATAAAGAGGCGGGTGGCTTCTGAAAGCTGGGAAACCTGCCTTCTGTGCAATGATGGAGAGGAACCATTTGGCTTCCATTTTACAGGAAGCCGTGGCCCCAGACAAAGGCCCATCAAACATTCTCCTCTCTTCTGTACTAAACTGAACTTTAGCTGATCAAGAACTGAGATTTTGTGCTGAAAGCACAATCTTTAATGCTAGAAGGGGTAATCTTGTCAAATTTGCAGTTGAGGAAATTGAGGTCCATAAAAGTTTTTTTGTTGTTTACCAAGTTCTACACTGAATCTAAAACTTAGTACTGAGAATTGTGTAATATAGAATCAAAAAATCATAAAGCACAAAGAAGACTGCTAAAGTAGAAAGGAATTCAGACTGATAGTTGAAGGCTCAGATACGAGCCTGTTCTGTGTGTTTTTGGATTCAATAACACTTATTCCATATTTAACATCTTGTTAGCTTGAATGCTTGCAAAAGAGCCTAGGACCCCTTTGGGGAGGGCCAAAGGATAAAGACCCAGGTTTTTCTTAGGTGAAGAAACAAATCAGAGAGATTTTGTGAGACTGTTGAGTCTCCCCATCCCCTAAAAATGGTGCTTTGAGGATCTTGAGTCAGGGGCTAAGGATCAACTTTGTCTCTCCCCTAACACATAGTATAATACTTTGCTCACAGTAAGTGTTTAATAAATATTTGTTGAATTTAATTCACTAGTCTTGCCCAGTGGCTCACAGCTGCAATCATGTACTAATTAGAATCCCAGCAGTTGCCTATGAGGTTTTCTAGCCAGGATAACATTCTTTTCAGCCAGTAGGGAGGTCTTTGGCTCTGCCTAGTTTTCAATTCTGGGGATTTAGCCCATTAGAATGCACCCATTTAATATCACAGACAAATGGAAAGCTACTCCATAAGGGGTGGTTATAAATCTCCTTCCCATGCTTTGTAATCACTATAAATAAAGTATATACCATCCGAAGATTAATACACTCACTATCCAGTGTCATCCACTGCAAAGCTCATAAATACATCCTATTTCCTCACAAACACAAATCCACATGAAAAGATCAACTATTGTAAGGCAACTAAGGGGGTTTATAATAAACTCCAGAATGTCAGAGGGAGTTTATTATAAACTTCAGAGTGTCAGAGCTGGATGGGACAATAGAAATATTTTGGTTCAAACCCCCCATTTTACTGGTAAAGAAATTGAGGCAGACTTAAGGAAATGGCTTGGCCTCTTGCTTTTCAAACCAGAACTCTTTCTACTACCCTACTATATTAATCTTATGCTTAATAGGTGAATCTGCTACTCTGTCCTCAGCCATCTAAGGAGAAAATCTGGAAAAATCTAAACTTTAACTTCCCTTAATAACTGAGTTTGGAAAACTTAAAGCAACACTCAGAGTCAGTTGGAGAACCCCATTTCCACCTCCACACACATATAAACACATGTACATACATATACTGAAATACTCTAAATAGGTAATTAAGAACCAATCTATCACATTTCCATTCTAATCATTGGTATATAAAGCATCACTGTTTATAGCTAGCAGTGCTGTCAAGAATGCTCTTTATTTCAGAAGTCTAATGATCCTCCTGGCCCTATACAAAATGTTAGCTATTAGTGAGTTCAGGTTTAAAATTCAAATCTTCCCAATAGCTCTGCTCTGGAAGGCAGAATCAAAATGGCAGACTGAGAAGAAGCATTTTTTTCCTAGCTCACTTAGCACATCTCCAAGCTAGAAAATGCACCAGACTCAATTTTGATTGGAAAAGTCAAGGAGTCACAGCGAGTCAATCCCCTGCCCTGCTCCCAGCCCTAGCCAGCTTCCAAAGAGAGACTAGGGCTCTAGAAATAGTGGTTAGGGGAATGGCCAGGAGCACAACTGGTATAGTAGAGGAACATTCCAATGCTCATAGAAGGAAGGGGAATTGAGACAGAACATCAGGATAGGAAGCATTGAGCAGAAAGAGATCCTTGAACTAGTGGTAAGAACAGGAACAGTGCAGTGCTGTTGCCCATTGCCCAGTTCCAGATCACAGATTGCAGAGTGGTAGAATTGTGAACAAGCATGGACCCTAGGTGAATACTACACACAGAATAAGTCTTGGAAGTTTTAGAAGCTATATGGTTCTGAGTCTAGCAGCAGAGCAGCAACTCAGTTTTAACCTTTTCTCCAGCATATATGGCTGAAGTAAAATAATCAAAGCAGGAGACCATTGTTGAATGAAGAGCCAGCATTTCAGTCACTCAGAATCTATAGAACTTCCTATGGGCTAAGAATCATTGAGTTTAATAGGAGTCTATGGAAACTTAAGTACACACAAACCATTAGACCCAAACCTGGGTCTTACTAGCTTCAGACTAAGAGAGCAGGTGAAAATGTCCAGCCTCCAAGACTGAGCTATAAAGCAGAACATAAAAGCACTGATGTGCAGATTCAGACAACCCCCACTCTCAGAAGTGAGTAGAGCTCAATCCTAACATAAAGTCTAAAGTAAAAAAAAAATAGACTGGAAAAATGAATATCCAAAAAAAAAAAAAGAAAAAGAAAAAAAACGCAACCATACAAAATTACTCTAGGGAGGGAAACTCAAGACACAAGAAAATAATAATTCAAAAAGATCTAAAAGTAAAGTCTCATTAAAAACGGCAAGTTGGATGCAAGCCCAACAAAAATTTCTAGGACTTAAAGAGAATTTTAAAAAAGAATAAAAAAAAAACCCAAACAAAAAGCCAAATAAGAATAGCATAGGGAAAATTGGAAACATACAAGAGAGTTATGAAAAGATATTTAATAACTTAGTAAAAGAGGTGTAAAACTTTATAAAATGAAATAGATGAAAATTTGAATAGGGGTCAAATAAAAACTAATGACTTTTTGAAACACAAAGGAATAATAAAATAAAGTAAAAAAACTTAAAAATAGAAGGAAAAATGTGAGCTATTTAATAGGAAAAATAGCTGACCTGACACATAAATTAAGGAGATATAATTTAAAATCACTGGAGCACCTGAAAGTCATGAATGGAAAAAAAAAGAACCTACACATATTTCAAGAAACTATAAAGGAAAACTATTCATATATCTTAGAATTAGATGGCAAAGTAGAAATGAAAAAATCTACCAATTACCTCCTAAAAGAAACCCCCAGGAGTATCATAACCAAAATCCAGACCTCCCAGGTTAAGGAGAAAAGGTTGAAGGCAACCATAAAGAAATAGTTAATATGTCATGGAGTCATAGTCAGGATCACATGAGATTTAGCAGCCTCTACTAAAAGGAAATAAAGGGCTTGTAACATGGTATTTCAGAAGACAAAGGATCTTGGATGACAACCAGGAATCACCTATCCAGGACAACTGACTATATAACCCTTCAGAGAAAAAAATAAATATTTAATAAAATAGAGAACTTTCAAGTATTCCTGATAAAAAGACCAGAGCTTGGCATTCAAATACAAGATTCAAAAGAACGGTAAAAAGGTAAATATGAGTGAGAAAGCATAAGAGATTAAACACAGAGTTAACTGTTTATATTCTTATATAAGGAGATGATACATATAACTCCTTAAAACTTTATCATCACAGGCACATTAGAGGGAGTCTAATTAGACAGAGGGCTTGTGTATGAATCTACTATTTTGTATGATATCAAAATAAGAATGGAAAGGTGGAAAGAGGAAGGTACTGAGAGGGAAAAAATGGAGAGCAAGAATGGGGAAAATTATACATTGAAGGAAGCTATCACTCTATTTTTCTCCATGACAGGTAGCTTTTTGTAGCTAATTGTATACTATTGTCTTCACTTTCTTTGCTCTCACTTTTTTCTTAACTGGCTTCTGATCTCATTATTCAACTGAAACTATTTTCTCCAAAGTCACCAAATCTAAGATTCTTTTTCTTAATCTTTATCCTTCTTGACCTTTCTATAGTCTTTCATGATCATTAACACCATCTTCTGTCTTTTTTTTTCTAGGTATTTAAGACACTGCTCTCTCCTGGCTCTTTTCCTTCCAATATGACCAATGCTCTTGATTTCATTCCCTTAATTTTGTCCATGTCATGTCCATTAACAGTGAGTGTCCTCCATGACTCTGTTTTGGGCTCTCAGTTCTTCTTCCTATATACTATTTTCTTTGATGATTTCATCAATCCCCATGGATTTAATTATTATTTCTATGCCAAAGATTCCCGGAGTTACTAATCCATTCTTAACTTCTTTCTTGATTTTTAGTTTTATATCTCCAACTAATTAAAAATATCTCAAACTGGATGTCCCATCAACATCTTAAATTCAAAATGTCCTCAACCATATTTGTCCTCTTTCCCCCCAAACTCTCACATCTTTCTAACTCTCCTTTTACTTTTAAAGGTATCATCATCCTCCCTGTTACCTAATCTCACAATCTCAGCGTCATCTTCAAGTCATTCATTCTTTTTTCTAAACAATTGTTAAATCCTGTCATTTCTTCCTTTATAATATGTCTTGTTTACTTCTATTTCTCTGACACTCCCATCAACCTAGCATAGCTTCTCATCATCTCATGACTAAATTATTGTGATAGCCTCTTAGTTGGTCTTCAGGCCTCAAGTCTCTCCTCATTCCTGTCTATCCTATACTTAGTTGTCAAACTGATCTTCCTAAAGTGCAGGTCTGATCTTATCACTATCACTTCCCCATTAAATCAACTCCAGTAACTATTACCTCCAGTTCCAAATATAACATCATCTATTTAGCTTTCAATGACCTTCAAAACCTGGCCGATTTTTACCTATAAAGTCTTCTGATACCTTATTCCTTTCTTCTCACTCTTATTCCCCATATATTCTGTGGTCCAGCAACACTAAATCCTCTTACAAGACATTATCGCTCCAGTCTTCACATTTTCTCTGGCTGTCCCCATGTCTGGAACCACTAACTCTACCTCCTGGATTTTCTGGTTTCCTTCAAGTTTCAACTAAAATTTAACTTTATACAAGAGCCTTTTCCAGTCCTAGTTAATATCTTAGTGTCTTCCCTCTGAGATTATCTCCAATTAATTCCATATATGATTTTGTTTGTACATAATTGTTTGAATGTTCTCTCTCCTGTTAGATTTTGACTCCATAAGGGCAAGGTCTGTTTTTTGCCTTTCTTTGTATTTTAAGCACTTAAGATAATGACTGGTACAGAATAGAAATTTAATAAATGCTTGCTCTTTTCCTCTTGTCCACCTAGCTGAAGCACCAAGTCAGGCTGACTTGGCTTGGATTAAATTGTAAGTTGTAGATACCCAATATCATAATAGAAAGGTAATAGTGATCATTTAGTTCAACCCACTCATTTTACAGATGTGGAAACCAAGATGGGGGTGGTAGTGGTAGAATTTCTTGGCCATTGACAGTGATACTAAATAGAATCTAGCACAAATTTTTTGAATACAAATTTAAGATTCTTACTATACCTTGGTGCTTGAATAATTGGTGATTCTAACCTAGCCCCTAAAGCTATAATCCAGAGAAATAGAAAAGGAGCAGACATCCTCACCATCTGCGAACCAGCTGCTATTTATAGCAGAGGGAAGTTAGCCTACTGAGCAATGAGGTATCCTCAGGGAGAGATAGATGAGGCAAACCTTGACCACCATCTCCAATTACTGACCAAAAGCCACCAATGGACAAATGCCAAAGCCCCTGCTTCCTTGGGAGCTTTATTTAGTAGAGATCTATGAAAGAAAGTTCTTAAAAAGTCTTTGTCATTGTCAAATTATTCAGCACTCTGAACTAAATATGGTTTTTAATTAGTGGAAATTGCATTAAAGAATATACATCATGATCTGTTTTGCCTCCAAACTCCAAGGACTAAAGACTTTTCCATCTGATATAGCTAAATAATTTCTTTGTATATTTTTTCTCCTTTCAAATGTGATCTCTTAGAGAATTGGGACTATTATGCTTTTTTATTCTTCTCTCTGAGGTTAGTCCAGTATTTTGCATACTGTATGCACTTAATAAATACCTTTTTTCCCTTTAATTCAATCATTCAGTGTAGAATTCATTTTACTAAACAGTTACTGGAGCCCTTTTATGTGCCAAACATGCTGAATCCTGGAGATAGAAAGATAGATATAGAAAATGTGCTGCTCTCAAACAGCTTACAATCTAATTGGGGGGATGATGTAGAGAATGAGATAAAGATATATTCACACCCACAATCTTACCAGCGATCTCCATATTTCATGCCATCATAGGTCATGATGAGCTCTGCATTCCCCAGTCTACAATCCAGAACTAATTATATCTATATAGATGACTGTCAGATCTATATATTCTCTTCTGAGCTTTAGTGCCATAGTACCAATGTATTAACCTGCATGTTCCAGAAACATCTCAAAATCAATATCTACAAAATGGAACTTTATCTCCATTTCCTCCTTCTGAACTTTTCTATTACCTGTTGAAAGCATGATCATCCTTGTAGGCATCCAGGTTCATTATCTCAGTCATCCTTAACTCCTCAATCTCCATTGCCCCTAAACAGTCCCAAATCTTGTTGTTTCTTCCTGTGAGCATCTCTCAACCATCCAGATGTTACTATTTACAAGATCCTCTAGTATCATCTCTAACATGGCCTATTGCAACAACCTCCTAATTGGTAATCCTGACTCTGGTGTCTCACCTCTCTAATCTGTCCTCCATATAGCTGCCAGAATGATTTTATGAAAGCCTTGTTCTAATCATGTCATTCCCCTATTTAAAATTACTCTAGAGTCAAATACAAATTTAATTTAAAGCTCTTCATAACCTACCTTTCTAGGGTTATTATACCATACTCTCTTTCATCCATTCAGTGGTGCAAACAAATTGATTTTCTTGCTATTCTTCATTAAAATATGCCATCTCTTCTCTTCATACCTTTGAACAGGTCCTTCATGCCTGGACAAAAATCCCTTCTCTCCTCTGCTTTTTAGAATTCCTAATTTTCTTCAGTTGTAATGCATTCAACTTGAAGCCTTTCTTGTCTATCCCCAAACATTTAGCACCTCCCCTATATACATCCCCCCCAAATAATATATGTACACATACACATATGCATATATTGAAGCACATGCATACATTCATGCATATATATGTATAACTCATACATATATATATATATATATATATATATACCCCTCTCCCCCTCCCAATATGTAAGTTCCTTGAGGATAGGAATTGTTTCATTTTTGTCTTTGCATCTCTAGCATTTAGCCCAGTGTCTCTGTCATAGTAAGTTCTTAACAAATAAATGCTTATTGCTGACAAAAGACTAAGTGAAAGTAAAAGAACTCACCCTGTGAGGTAGATGGAGCTGAGCAGCCATACAGAGACAAAATTCATCTCTCACTTTCCTCAAATTGAACACATACAACAAAGAGTGGTGTATTTGTTAATATTTCCATTCACTCTTCCCTGCCCTTCCACATTACAAGGTTCCCTTTCAGATGGTGCTGGAACATTCAGCAGGCTCTGTTTCATCTCTGGTTGCCAAAGCAGCAGATGGCTGGTGAGATGGTGGGGGTGGGGAGGAGGGGAGTTGAGGGGAACAGTTTTGATTGAGCTCCACTGGTTCAGACTATGGCCCATGTACTCGAGGGTTGTTCTGTATTTATAGAAGAATGACATTGCAGGCCTTCCATTAGCTCAGGCTCTAAATGAATTGCTCCTTCTCTTTTGTTTCCAGTAACCAATCAGTCATCCACACCTGCTGATTCTGGAGATGCTGGTCCCAGACTTTAGTTAAAGCATCACTAGCTTGCTGTGTGACCTTGGACAAGTTATCTCCCTCCAGTTTGTGGTCCATAAAAAAGGTCTTGTGGAGCTCCCTCAGAAAAGTTCCTTCTAGTTCTGACAGTCCAAAGCGACAACATGAATCTTCACCACAAGAGCAATCTCTAGTTTTCTGCAAGTATTATTTCAACTCTCATCTTCTGGTCTTTCCTTAAGGGTCTTTCCAGTTCTATTGTCTTTCCATCCAAGCCCCATGTTTTTGTTTTATATGCTTCTTGATTTTACTTTTTGGTTTATATGCTTCTAATAGGAAAGACAACATATACACATAAATCATATGTATATGTATATGTTATCTCTTCAATTAGAATATAAGCTCTTTGAGGTCAGGAACTGACCTGTTTTTGTCTCTTTATTCCTAGAACTTGATCCAGTGCCTGGCCTTTAGAAAGTACTTCCCAAATGCTTGTTAATTGGTTGCTTTCCCTTCTTCTGGGTTATAATTGCTGCTTCTGTGGTGGTTATTGGTTCTTGCCCTTCTCCTTCACTTTTTCTGGAAGAAATCAGGGTTAATTTGCATAGAGTTGCCTCAGAGGAAAGAAAAGAATATGAAACCTTTATGAACCTTCAGAAGAACTTAGACTGAGCAGGAATCATTGATGTCCTGGGAGTGTCATTAGATAAGTGGGATTGATTTATCTTTGACTGGTCAGAAGCAAGAAGGAAATTTAGTAGAACAGGACAAATAGAGAGCAGTCTTACAGCTGTCCATATGAGGACTTGAGAACAGGGTATACATTGTCAGATACATTAAATATCGTTGAAAAGAGCTGTAATGCTGGCAGCCAAGACAGCAGTACAACCATCCTACTGGACTTATATTTGAGATAGATTCTACAGGCAAATTGTCCCTACAACCAGAGGTGAACCAGTTGGAATGCTAGATAATAATCCAACTCAATGTTTCATCTCTCTCCTCTGTACATCCTGACAAGCTATTCCCTGTGTGTGGAAATTACTCCTTATTCGTTTCCATTTCTCAGAAATTTTTTCTTCCTTCTAGGCTCAAATCAGATATGGAATGGATGCTGTGAAGCATTTCCTAATTTTCTTATTATTAATGTTGCCCCCTTCAATTTGGACACCAAGGTGGTGCAATGGATTGAGTGACAAAACTGGAGTTAAGGAACTCTCATCTTCCTGAGTTCAAATCTGATCTCAGACACTTACTAACTGGGTGGCCCTGGGCAAATCATTTAACCTTGTTTACTTCTATTTTCCTCATATGTAAAAATGAGCTGCAGAAGGAAATGGTAAACTTTCCAGTATCTTGCCAAGAAAACCTCAAATGTGATCATGAAGAGTTGGATAAAACTAGAAATGACTGAACTCCTTAAAGTCCCTTTCATTAGTCTTTTTTAATGTGTGCGTTGTATGAATGTTAAGCTCCTTGAGAGCAGATACTTATTCATTTTTACCTTTGTATCCCTGAACCACAGGAACCTTACAGGTCTCTGGAATTAGGACAAAACTGATCCACCAGAAAGAAGGAAAGTCTAGACTTGACTAAGTTGGTTTGGATATGAATCCTTCTCCATGGGTAAAGTCTTATTTGTGCTTGATGCTTTATGGATACCTGAGTGCTTGTAATGCACACATTACAATTGGAGGAATACCATATTTCCAGTTTCTTAGGTTCTATTTGGGTAAGGACACACAAACAAATATATATCAACAATATCTATCTGGGCCCTTCATTTCACAAAGGTATTTCTGACATAAGAATTATAGTTTTTCTTCTATTGCTTTCAGTTATGAATTTTCACATATTTCTCTACTAATTCTACTGTTTTATGACTATAATTCCATTTTTGCAATATCTCATAATTGTTCTTTCTTAATTCCCATTGCTACAACATCTAGCTTAGACCCCAGCTTCTTAAATTGCCATATGGAGTCTCATAACTGAATGTGGGAGTTGCAAAATTATGATTTGTTATCAGTAGATGCTTGATTGTATATTTGTTTTATACACCTGTATACCTAGGGTCACATAAAAAAATTTATTGGATGAAAAGAGGTTTTGAGTGGAAAAAAATTAAGAAACCCTGATCTAGACCTTCCTTACCCTTATATTTTTGTTATTGTTGTTGAGTTGTTTTCAGTCATATTAAACTCTTTGTGACCCCATTTGGGGTTTTCTTGGAGTGGTTTGCTATTTCCTTTTTAAATTTATTTTACAAATGAAGAAACTGAGGTAAGCAGGGTTAAGTGACTTGTTTAGGGTCATACATCTAGTATGTGTCTGAGTCAGGATTTGAATTCAGGTCTTCCTGATTCCAGTTTTGACATTCTATCCATTCTGCCACCTAGCTGCCCACCTTATACCTGGATGACCACAATAACTTCCTAAATGATCTACTTTTCCTAGGTTTCTACCCACTCTGAGTCATGTTGCATACTATTACTCAATGAAGTATTACTATTACTCAGTAATTCCATTATAGTGTGGTCACTTTCCCATCCTTATTCCTAAATTCTATCTTTGCTTATTTGAGTACTATCCAAAATGTGCCTTCTCCTTCACTTGTCATCAATTCAAATTCTTTTTATCCTTAGCTCATCACATCTCCTCCATAGAGTCTTTCTTGAGACCCACAGTCATCTTTCATACTTTGAAAATCTTTGCCACAGGGTACAGTTATTCGAACTTTATTTCCTTCTTCCTTGTATAGTAACCTAATTCTATGTTTATTAGTTTAATTTCCTCAACTGGAATATAAACAATTCTTCTGTAAGGATTTGTTTAACCCACTTCTGGAAACATATTAAGTGCCCAGGAGATACTCACTGAAGCTGTGCTTCCAGAAATATATTCTATTCAGGGCAATAAGACTGGAAAGGTGATCATAATAATGATGATGATATGATGATGATGATGATGATGGTGAGGAGGAGGAGGACGAGACTGAGGAGACTGAGGTGAGTAGATAATAGTAATAATGATAATAATAATGTTTAATAATAACCTACTATGTGCCATACTTGATGCTAAATACTTAAAAAATTATCTCATTTGATCCTTACGACAATCCTGGTGCTATTACAATTCCCATTTTACAGTTAAGTTGGACAAAAGTGACTTGTGCAAGGTCACACATCTAGCAAAGCTGGATTTAGACTCTGGTCTAAATGTCCAGGATTTTACAGATGGACTTCAGGTAAAAATCTCCCTAATAGGGAAACTATTCCAGTTGTTCTGACAAGAGGTGATAAGACCTGAAACAGGATAGTGATTGTGAGTGTGGAAGAGGGAATGGATGCAAAGGATATTTTGGGGACAGAATCAATAGAACTTAATGACTGATTAGATGTTAGGGGCAAAGGGGAGGGAGTCAAAGATGACTCAGAGGTTGAGTCTGGGAGACTGGAAGAATGTTATTAACAGCAACAGGAAATTCAGAAGGAGACTTCTTGGAGGGGGAGATGAGGCATTTGACTACACTGGATTTCAAGGGCTAGTGGGACATCTAGGTAGAGATAGGTGTCCAGGACACTCTGAAGATGTGGAATTGGAACTTTGGGAAATAGCTCAGGGCTAGAGATTTGGGATCTCTAGGACTAGAGATGATACTTTAAAGCTCTGAAAACGAGATCTGAGGAGTATATAGGGAGAAGGCCAAAGCAAGGCACTTCAGAAATACACACTGGGTAGGGGGCAGGAGGAGACTGGAGGAACCAAAGGAGCATTTAGGTTTAGAAAGCTTATCAGGAAAGCCTTCTCTACCTTTGCCTGGCAGCTTAATTAATGTTGTTAGAAAATATCTGGAGCAAAGAAGCATGAAGTATGATTAGTAGGGAAGGTACCTGCCATCAGTCAGATGTATTTATTCCCTTTTTGACAAGGCACTAATGGGTTGGCCCTCAGTGGTGTGAATTTTCCAAAAAGGTCACCTCTCTTCATAATGAAATATCTTTCTTTCAATCAAGTACTCTCTCTGACAGGGACAGATGGGTGACCTATTACACCAACACCAGCTAAAGCCACTCTTTTCAATGTAATGAAACATTTTCTTCCTCTCTCCTCTTTTTAAAAACGGAAGCATGTAGAATAAGATCCTATCCATTACTATTAACAGACAGACAGGTACCACTATATTCTTTCTTGGAATGGCATTTTGACTGATTGAAGTTTGCTCTGGCCAAGAGGATTTTTCAGAACAGGTGTTCTGATTTCTTAATTCATTTCAAAGGGAAGCTTTCTGAAAGGTTTAGTGGGAGTGACAAAGCTTGACAATTGCCTGCACCTGGACAAGAAGGCCCCATTTTTGGAGGGCTCAGAGGAGAAAAGACCTAAAATGGGATTAAGTTAATATGTATATCTCAAAGGATTATAGGTTTTAGAATTTGGAAGAACTTTTGTGATTTGTCTGTCACAACTTCACCATTTTACAGATAAAGAAACAAAGAGGAAAGCTGCTTCACAAAGTCACCCAATTAATGATAGAACATGAATCCAGTTCCTCCTTCCTCTCTGCCATATCTGATGCCTTTTGTATTTATTTATTGAATAGGACCATAAATGATAGATAGTAAATAATTTTTACCATACTCCTAATTTCACAATGTTGTTTTCTTGCTTGGGAAATCACTAAGATTTCTTGTTTCATTACTTCCAAAATTCCATACTAGGCCTTTATAGCTTTCTTCTGTTTAGTTTGGCTTCTCCAGAATATTATTCAAACCAACCAGATTCATCTCCTTACTCTTCCCCAAATATCATGCTTATCCCTAAGGTGATACATGCTTAAGATTCAGATAGGACAGTGAGTTTCCTTACTGAAGCAACAGCTAGATGTGTATTTGTCAGAGATGCTTTCTGTGGGTCTCATAATTTACGTAGAAATTATAGATTAGATTTTCAACATTTACTAAGTATATGATCTTGCATGAGTATTTTACTTCTGACCCTAGTCAGAATAAAGATAATAGTCACACCTTATAGAATGAGAAACTTAACAAATTGGGGTTGCCCACATTTTCTTTTGTTTCACATTCAATCCATTACTAACCCATTCTCACATTAAATCTTGTAATTCTGAGTTCTGGAAAAATCAGCAGGAATGTTTGTATATTTTTTCATTGATTTAAATTTTGACATCACTCAATCAATTACAATTAACCTGAGCACCCCCTACCCTAGTTCAAATATTATTAGTTTAATAAATAGGAGAAATTACCTTTCCTATAAATAGGGACTCTTTTTTATATATTAATCACCGAATATAAAAACACAAAGACTATAACTTATGTTTATTTATAATATACATGATATATTATACATATAATATATTAACAATGAAAAGGCATAAATAATTATTTTCAATATTTCAGCTGTGGGAAAATTTACAGTTAGTTATCTCAAACCATCATAGCAACTATAGACGTTTTTTCATCACATCAAAGAACACAGTCCCACACCGGTTAGTTTACTTAGGGTATCAAATAAAAACATCATAAGTATTCTCTTCATCTTAGGGATAGAAGTTATAATAGCTTCATGAAAAAGAAAAATGATGTTTTTTTGTCATTTCCAACTTGTCTCTAGCCAAGTCAGGAAATAATGTTTTCAGCATCTCTCAAGTCCTCATCTTTAATATGGAGTACTTTCAGATTTGCTACTATGTTCCTAAAATTATAGTTAAGATGGTTCTAACAAGAAAGACATTTCTCTTCACCTTTTTGGTTTTTTCCCCATAATTTATCTACCAAGTCAAAATTAAACTCACAATACTCTCCCTCAGTCTAATGGAGAAACCTCTAAAAGAATGATAGTTATAACTATAATCAAAGCTAAAAAGCTTTGTATCTTAAAGAGATCATAGCAATTTTAGTAACCTCTGTTGGGGAGATTTGAAACAATCTCCCCAACTGAAAATAATTTTTGAGTTTATCAATTCCAGATTAATATTAAATGCAATGGACTTATAATACAAAGCACTACTTGGTGATCTGAGTTAAATATGGAGAGAAACAATTTAGCACTATTACTATTCTAATGTATTAGTGATCTCACTGATCTCATAGATTCAAACCTATCTATTCCTGTCCATACTATGTGATATCTTCCACATGTTTTCAAATATTTATGTGAGGGGGTGCCATGAAATATCCTGGAGTGCTTCCTTGCTTTCTCTAGATTAGCACTAGCAATGATGATAATAATATAGTTAAATAAAAGAATAATAATAATGCATAACACATTGAAAAGTATAAAAACAGCACTGTGTATAATTCAACAATGAATTATATGTAATTTAAGGAACAATCATTTCTATACTATCACAATCTAACAAGGGCCATCTCCTTGGGCCCTGATATGTATTTTTACACTTGACCCAGATGGCTCTGGAGGAAAAAGTAAAGCTGATCACTTTTCATAGCCCTCCCTCACTTAAATCCAATTCACTTGCATGTTATAACATCACCTTTTCTGACAGGGTGCTCTTTGAAAAAATGAACAACAAAACAACAGTAATCTTAACTATAGGCTGGTTGATTTAAAATGTATTTTGCCATATTGATCTTTCTATTATTTGTTTCTAAGTAGGTTGATAAAATAGGCTCACTACTAGTATTTTTAACTTCATGACCTGCTTTTTTACCTCGAGGGACTCTATAACTGAAGTTCTAGGCATAAAAGGTATTACTGCTGGGTTCATTCCTACCCCTCAACCCTCCCTAGTTCTGTTCAGTCCTAGGCAGTTATTGGGTTTCATTATGTAGTTTCTACTTTCCTTCAAGCAATGCTTTTCTCAGCAATTTTCTGTGCTGACTGAGAAGTGAATTATGGCATGAACACTCTTTATTTGCTGTTTCAATTTAGCATTTTCTTTTTAAGCATATGTTAATAATTCTTTTTTATCTAGGCTTGCTTAATTTCTTATAAACGAAGGCCTTTCCAATTTCTTCTTCAGTTGAGGTACCTTCTGTTCAAATGTTTTAAACTGGTTATCAAATCTGTTAAATTTATTTCAAATTTCTTTAATATTCTCCAAACACTAACAAATTTCAGCAGAATTTTTCATTTTGCTTTAATATGAAATATTCAATATTTTTAATAAATTAAGTCTTCTTACTGTTGCTTATTTCTCAGTCCTTGTTTGTTGGTCATCAGCTTCCTCCAAATAAAGTGATAATTCTCTTGAGTGTATTTGTCATGCTTATGGCCATTGAACTCATGGTTGCAACAAAAAATAGTTCCGCTTTCCCCACTGGTGTTCTTTTGTCAAATTTTTGTGAACTAATAGATGATGTGCTCATTCTTACCATTCTTCATGTCTGGGATGACAGCCGTTCTTGGCCTCATTTTTGTTTCTTGAAGCTTTGTTTCACAAAACTTAAAGTATTAAATAAATACCAACTCATGTTTCTTTTTTTTAAATTAAATTTTATTTTTTCTACCAACAAAAATCTATTTTCTGTTCTTCTAATCACCCCTCCCAATTGAGAAAGAAAGAAAAATAAAACCTTTGTATGAATATGCATTATTAAGCAAAACAAATTTCCACATTGCCTATCGCCAAAACAAAACAAAACTAAGGTCTTATTTTTTATTCTGAATCTTTCACATTTCTGTTAGGAGATGGGTGATATGTTTCAGTGGGCATTAGATGGTTGTAATGAATAGAATTGTGGGCCTGAATTAAAGAAGATTCTTCTTGAATTTAAATCTAACTTCAGATGCTAATCAGCTATATGACCCTGGGCAAGTCAGTTAACTCTGTTTGCCTCAGTTTTTCATCTGTCAAATGAGTTGGAGAAATAAATGAGAAACCTCTCCAGTATCTTTGCCAAGAAAACCTTAAATAGGTTAGTTGTATTTGACTGAAGTGACTGTACAACAACAAAAGTATGTTTCAGTTCTCTTGATCATGGTCATGATCAGGGATTCTAAGTCTTTCAAAGTTGTATTGGTGTCTTTGTACAAATTGTTCTCTAGGTTCTTTCCTCTTCATTCTGCATAATTCAACCAGTGCCTTCCAGGCTTCTCTGAAATCATTCCTTTCATCATTTCTTATAGCACATTTATGTTCCATAATTTGTTCAGCTATTCTACAATTGATGGGTTTGTCCTCAGTTTCCAATTGTTTTTTAACATAAAATGTGTTATAAATATTTCTACACATCCTTAATTAGAAGTTTTCCCCCCTTAGGGATTAATTCCTTTCTCAAGCTATCCTCTCTTCTTCCCTTTCTGTCCTAATTCCCTATATAGTGAAATATATTTCTGTACCCAATTGTGTGTGATTCTTCCCTGCTTTGACCCCCAACTCACCTTTCTACAGCACTTGTACCCAACAATTTTGTGAGATAAGTATTATAAAGAAAGTGAGACTCAAAGAAATTGAATAGGTTGCCTGGATTGATTCAACAATTAAATATTGGAGCTGAGATTCACATCTGGGTCTCCTGACTCTAGTATTTTATATTATACCATGTGAGATACATTAACTTTTATTTGTCATTATTGTTCAAAATCTAAATTTTGTAATTGCTATTCCAGATTTGCAATTCATCTTACAGTCCCTTTCCCCACCTTTCTATCTTATAGAAATTTCATTTATTCCTCAAGGCCTAGTTTAAGTTTCATTTTCTCCTTCTTCCCTAACTATTCTAGTATTTAGGATCTAGGATTTAGGATGATTACCTTCTTCTTTGGTTTCCAATCTCACTTAATACCACAGAACTTAAGGCCAAACTGTATTATGATTGTATCTCTACTTTCAGTGAAATCCTTTGTAGGACAAAGGGTCAAGTCTATTTTTAATGTCCTTTACTTCACCTAGCAGAAAGCTAGGAAACACTGAATGATGGTTGATTAATTTGTATGGAAAGTGAAAGCTGGATACTTTTTACAGGGGGGACAATTTGAATGAATATTTGCCAATCATTCTAGCAAGACCTTGGGCCAACATAGTGAAAATTATTTCCTTGTTCAGAACCATAGATGTAGTTAAGAAGATATAGGTGATACTGTTGACAATATATTGACTGTATTTCTAAGTTTTTATTTTTAAATAAACCCTTATTCAAAACACATGGGTAAAGTAATAAAAACAAAAACAAAACAGAGAAAAAATAACCAATCAGAATAAAACAACAATCCTAGAAGAATCTTTCAGTTAGTTGAAGTGTTTGTTATTGTTATTCCAGTCATAATTGGCTCTCTGTGACTCCATTTGGGGTTTTCTTGGCAAAGATGTTGGAGTGGTTTATCATGTCCTTCTTCAGCTCATTTTGTGGATGAGGAACGTGTTTAAGTGATTTGTTCAGGGTCATGCAGCTAGTAAGTGTTGAGGTGGGATTTGAATTTGAGAAGATGAATCTTCCTGACTCCAAATGCAGTGTCCTATTCGCTATGTCACCTTGCTGTCCTGTTGAAGCAAAGTAGTCTCGGAGTAAAACACTAACACGGGCATCAGGAGAGATTGGGATCCAGTCCCCGCTCTGCCATTGGTTTGCTATGTGATAGGAAGTTGGCTGTTATCCTCAAGAGGACCAAAATGACATCATTTCACTGGGGCCAAGGAACAATGTGTCTGACTATGGCTGATCAGACCAATATGACCTGGGAAGGCTCTATCAGAGGTTGGACACAAAGAGTCCACTTGAGCATTTTGAGATGTCTCTAAATTTGAGTATTCCATGTTTCTTTTGAGCTTCTGCAATTTTGCTTTGCTCATAAAGCAAAGCACCTTCTGTCATGTAGGCAAGATATGTTGGACTGTCTTTTGTCAGTGACTCCAATATTATGCAATCCATTCCAAAGTTCTTCAGGCAGACACTGAAAGTATCCTTGAATCATTTCTTCTGACCACCTTGTGATCCTGCTTTGTGTGAGTTCTTGGAAAAAAAGTCTTTAGGCAAATGTACAGTTGGTGTTTGAACAACATGGCCAGTCCATCAGAATTGCACTCTCCACAGTAGAGTTTAAATGCTTGGCAGGTTAACTCAACAAAGGATCTCAGTGTCTGGTACCTTATGTTGCCAGGTAATCATCAGAATTTTTTTAAGACAATACAAATGGAAGCAATTCACTTTCTTGGCATGGTGCTGATATACTGTTCAAGTTTCACAGGCATACAACAATGATACTAGCACAATGGCTCTCTAGACCTTCAGTTTGGTAGGCTGCCCAATATCTCTTCTCTCCCACTCTTTCCTTCAGAATTTCCCCAAATCTGAGCTAGCTCTGAAAATATGTGCATAAACCTTATCATCTATATGGACATCCTAGAAAATACACTGCCAGGATAAGTGAATGTATCCGTATCATTTAAAATTTCTCCATTTGTTGTAACTGATGGCTCTCCATATGGATGGTGTGGTATTGGTTAAGGTAGCACCTGTGTTTTCTTGGTGTTAATTGTTAGGCCAAAATTAGCACAAGCCCAGAAAAGCGATCCATACTTTGTTGCATCTCATCTTCAGAGACTGCACTGAGTGCACAATCATCTGCAAACAAAAACTCATGCACCAACTCTCCTCCCCTAGAGTAATCCTTGTCTGGGCGAGTTGTTTGGATATGGCACTTTTTAGAGTCGTCTGTAGTTCTCCTATGGAAAATAGTTCATTGGAGAAAGAAAGGTGAGTGCAGGAACAAGGACAGCTACTTCTTGCTATATTTATAACTCTGGAGGCATGAATTATCTCTTTTACACATCCCTCTCTGCCTCCCTAGTTTCCCCCTCACCTCTTGATTCTCCCCATAATGATGGATGGAAAAGAATTTCATGAGGATCTTTGACATATAGAGTTATAAAGGGCTTTAGAAGATACTTACTCTAAGCCCCTCATTTACATATGAAGAAACTGAGGCTGAGGAAGATTGTGATTTGTCAGAGGTTGCTCAGGTAGAAAATGTCAGGAAGTAGCCAGGGGTATGTATGTGTATGTGTGTATGTGTGTATATATGTGTCTCAAATTCCAGAGGGTTTCCAAGGACTCCCCCTCATCTTATCCCAAGCCCTCAAGAAGAAAATTGATTAAACTCCTGTATTCATAATGCTTTGGTCAGTACTGGGACAATGCTGTGGGAGTGACAAGAAGACAACATAGTTTCGTTGCTCAAGGAATTTCCTTGTTGAAAGGAGAAGCTGAAGACATCACAGGGAAAGTACAATAGGGGAAAGGATAGCTAGGTGACACAGTGGATAGAGCACTGGTCCTGGAGTTAGAAAGAGCTGAGTGTAACTGTGACCTTAGGCAGATCACTTAATCCTGTTTGCTTTTGTTTCCACACCTGTAAAATGGGCTGAAGAAGGAAATGACAAACCACTTCTCTTTTTCAAGATACTGAAAATTGGAAATGAGATCCCAGAGTCAAACACAATGGAACAGGTTGAACAACTATAGCATATTGGAAAGAAGGCTAAACTTGATGTCAGAGATAGTAAATTCAATTTATTATTTGTGTGACCTTGGGCCAAGTACTTCTGTTCCCTAAGTTTTTTTTAACTTATAAAATGAGGGGCTAAGGCTAGAGGAACTTTATTTTTTTTTGATCTCTAAAATTCTATAATTAGAACCACTGACCAGTTTTCTCTAAGTCTAGACTGATTTGAGAGGCACTCTTTCCTTTTGCTTAAAAAAGTTTGTGCTCTTAGTCACCTCCCTTAATCCTATATCTAAGAAAGCCAATGCCCCTAAAGCTAGACATTGGCTAAGCAGACAGAAGGGGGAGTGTTCAGAAGGAAGATAAACAGCCACAGTATTATGCATTTAGAAATTTAGGAGTTTTCCATGGAGAGTCCTAAAATGTCTTACATAATCAGTCAGCATGGCTAACTTGTCAGGGAAAAAAACAAAAAAACAAAAAAACAAAAAAACTATGGTGGTAGCTTAGGTACCGACCCCATAGTTTTAGACAGGGGTATTTTTCAATAAGCTTCTCTAGAGAATTGTTGCCTGGGATTTTGTCCCAGAGAGAAAGGAATTGGAAGAGGAATTAATCCTCTATTGACCTCTTCTATCAGCAGGTGGGTTAGTGTGAGGGCTCAAGACCATTTATTCAGTGAGATCCCATCAGGATCCCTTTTCCCTAATCCACTAAGAAAGAGCAGAAAAATATTTTTGACTTAAAAATTCTTTCCCCTATACCATACTTCCTGTGGAGATCTGGATTCAAGTTTCAGTTGTGGCATTTACAACTTGTGTGACTAGTTGTAATCCACAGTAGCATCCCAGCAACAACCTTAAAAAGGGCAAGAAATCACAGAAGAACAGCCTGAAAGGATGATAGGAGATTAGGAAATCCTTTCTTCTGAGAAATGTTGGGTATTTTATAGGATCATTATCTCTATAAATACACTTATTCATGAATCTGGTAATGTCACTTCCCTACTCAAAAGTCTTCTGTGTTATAGAAGAAGCCCCCACATTCTCACATGTAGATCTTTGCTTCACAGGCTTTCCCCTATGCTTCTCCCCAACCCCTCTGCCATTTACTGAGATTCAGAACAATTGTGTCTGTTCTATCTGTCCAAGCTTTGTCATCACATTCCCTGTTGCTACCATAATAGGGGAAATTGGCTACAATCCCAGAGCTCTTAATCACTGGGACAGCTACTCAGGCAGAGCTCCTCAAAGCTGCACAGATCCCTCTTCTTCCCCAGACCCCAAATCAGTGCATACCTTTGATGGCCTCCTCTTCAGCACTGGCTAGGCACCTGAGCTTCCTCCAGGATTTCCCTGGTTTCTATCCCTCTATAATACTACAATCCTCTAAGTTTGCCGAGGGTTTCACAGACACATAAATACTCATTAATTCCAATGACACACTTTCATGTTCTTTTTTGTTTTTTGGTTTTTTTTTTTTTGGTCATATCTGACTCTTTGTGACCCCATTTGGAGTTTTCTTGTCAGAGATACTGGAGGGGTTTGCCCTTTTCTTCTCTGGCTCATTTTATAAATGAGGAAACTGAGGCAAACAGGGTTAAGTGACCTGCCCAGTGTCACACAACTGGTAAGTTATTTGAGGCCAGATTTAAATTCAGGAAGATGAATCTTCTAGACTCCAGGCCCAGCATTGACCCACTAAACCACTTAGCTGCTCTCTGTGTATTTTACTCTGATCTAAAAGTGCTTTGATCACAGTGAGAGTTTAATAAGTGTTTGTGGAGTGGAACTTATAAACCTCAGGATTTTCTACATTCAAAATGCATGGAATAGAGAATTTGTAAATATTTGTTGACTATTGAACTACTACTATTTTTCTCTTCAAAGATGTGTTAGTGCAAGCAAAACATGAGAAATATGTCTTTCAGACAACCTTGCAAGTTTTAAATAGATACATCCATGATTGAGCTACTTTGTGCAAAGATAGTTTTAAACATTCGCCTTTGCAAAACTTTGTGTTCCAAATTTTTCTTCTCCCTTACCAATTCCTCTCCAAGACACAACCAGTCTGATCTAGATTAAACATGTACAATTCTTCTAAACATATTTCTATTTTCATCATGCTGTACAAGAAAAATCAGACTAAAAAGGAAAAAAAAAGCATGAGAAAGAAAAAGAATAAGCAAACAAATAGCAGCAACAACAAAAAAGGTGAAAATAGTATGCTTTCATCCATATTCATTCTCCATAGTTCTCTCTCAGGATGAGGATGGCTCTTTCCATCACAAGTCAATTAGAATTGTTTTGAATCACTTCATTGTGGAAAAGAGCCAAGTTCATCACAGTTGATCATCACATAATCTTGTTACTGTGTCCAGTGTTTTTTCAGTTCTTCTCACTTCATTTAGCATCAGTTCATTTAAGTCTTTCTGGGTTTTTCTAAAATCAGCCTGCTCATCATTTCTTATAGAACAATAATAATCCATTTCATTCACATACCATAACTTATTCAGTCATTCTTCAACTGATAGACATTCACTCACTTTCCAATCCCTTGCCACTACAAAAAGAGCTACTACAAATATTTTTGCACATGTGAGTCCCTTTCCCTCTTTTATGATGCTTTGGGTTACAGATTCAGTAGTGAGATTGGCAAGCTCATTTTACAGATGAAGAAACTGAGGGCCAAGTGATTTGCCTAGTGTCACACAGCTAAGAAGTGTCTGAGGCCAAATTTCAACTCGTGAAGATGAATCTTCCCTACTTCAGGCCCAGCACTTTGTTCATTGTGCCAGTTTTTACAGATGAGAAATACTGTAGCTGAGAGAAGTTGGGCCCAAGGTCACAGAGCTGGGAGGATCTGAAACAGGATTCAAATACATCTGCTGGTAAATATTTAGTGGTTGTCTCTCTGAAAAAAATACTCTTACCACATTTTAAAATTTAATCTACATGATTAACATTTTTTCCTCCATTACTTTCTCATGTCCAGGTAATCAACAAAATGCTGATGTGTATTATTTATAGGTTTCTGAGTTATGAGTAAATGCTCTGAAAATTTAATAATTATCTGGAGAGCTGGAGCTGGCTCCCGCACATTTCTTTGGTCTTTCTGAGTCCAAGTCTAGTGTTCTATTTACTGTGCCACCTAGCTGAAAGAAAGACCCAGTTTAATCTTAGGGATTTTAAATAAGCTTTGATGGTTCAGTTTACCTTCACCTACTAGGAAACATCATTGTAATAGGCTTAGGGGTGGGGCTGACAAACTGAATCTCTTTTCTGTTCCTGAGTGTAAATTCTTTGAGAGCCTTAAATATTTTACTTTTCTTTTTTTATCTATATCTCAATGAGGGCCCTGTCCTTAGATAATGTGTAATATGTTCTGCTTGCTACTAACCCATATGGAGAATCAGGGAAGTTTGCTTCTAGAGAAATGAATTTGGCTTCTCTCCCAAATGTCCCCAGCAAGCAGAAAGTCTAACAAAAGCCTTAACCACAAACAGGTTTATTAAAGATTGAAATAACAGAGAGGGACTTCTATTCTTGCCCCTTTGACAGGTTCCATTAGAATATGGAGCTTGATTTTCCTTCCCCAGGACTCAATCAGGACCTCTGTGGAAACTCAGTTGAACAATTAATGAATACAAGATTAAGAACTTCAGTGAAAGGACAGTTCCGAAGTCTTAGTCTTGCTCTTTCCTCAGTCACCAGACCTTAATAGCTTCTAGCATTCTGCATGTTACCATGTTTATCTAAGGATGGTCATTTCCCCCAGTTGGCTCTGTTCATAGTGCCTGTTTGAGACCAGTATTTATTTATTTATTTATTTTTGCCATCACCCATTTTTGGTCTAGTACAAGGCAAGAAGATTCTTATCTGAAAGGACTGAAATTTGATTAGCCTAAGTCCTCTCAACACATTAGCTTCATTATCATCTCATAGAAAGAGATAGTATTGTGTGTAGAGTAGGTCAGCTTGGGCTTTGTTCCAGGTTGCCATGTTTAGAGACTTGTCATTGTATATGCAATCTTTTAGGAGACTCTAATTTCCAAGCTTAATTAGTTGCATTAGTTAAAATTAGCACATGAGTTACATGTACTAGATGGTTGTCTAGGGACAGCTTCCTTTTCTTTTATTGACTAACTGGTTTCCTCCCTTAACAACTTTGTGACACCTTTCTCATTCCCCATCTCCTCTTAGTCCTCCCAACATGTTTCCTATCATTACTCCAGGAATAAATATTCTTATCCAGTAACCTGATTTGAGGGGGTAGTGGTGGTATTGTCAGATGATCTATCATCAGAATTGGGTATGGTTTTATCTGAGGAAATAACATGAAATAGATGTATTATATATATATATATATATATATATATATATATATATATATAACACATATATTTTGTGTACTATATATATATACACACACTATATATATATATATACATATGTGTATATATATATATATATATATATATATATATATATGTATTCTAAAGATCATGGACTTTCTAATTTGACTTAAAACTGAATCTCTTTTCTGTTCCTGAGTGTAAATTCTTTGAGAGCCTTAAATATTTTACTTTTCTTTTTTTATCTATATCTCAAGCTCTTAGCCTAGTACCTGGCACATAATAAATTATTAGCAAAAGCTTTTTATTGATTGATTGATTATTATAAATAAGACCAAACATTTTGATCATTTTGTTACTACAAGGGATCTCTTTGTCTCTAAGACCTCCAATTCAGTGCCTGTTTCCTTCTATAAGATCATGATCTGAGAAGCAGATCTATTATAATTTGAATGATGATATCTGGGTTTAGATCCCAGTTCTGTCATTCGCTTTGTGACTGATCACAAATATTTTGCTCTCTGAGCTCAGTTTTCTTATCTGTAAGATGGAGAGGACAATACTTATATTATTTACCTCATATAATTGAGCAAATTTTAAATTACTATATAAATGGATATTTGGGAGAATAACAAGATAATAGTTACTCACAATGTTCTTATATTATACACTGATCAAGACCACTGTGATGTTCCCCTATTTAAAGATTTTGAGCCCATTTTCAAAGGGCTGATTAGTCCTTCTCTCTAGTACCTACCTCCCAGTGTTGTGGTGAGATAAAATGAGATAATATGGGAATGCTTGCAAAGCACAGTGCCTTGCACATAGTAGGGGTTTGCAAAATGCCTGTTCCCTTCCTTCTTCTCTCTCTCCAGCTAATACCCTTGAAGCTTGAAGTATCATCAAGGACATACACAGTGCTTTTGGCATGAGTAGCTAAAAGATCAGGAAAGAAAAGAGCTCTGGGAAGTACTGTATGGTATCAAAAAGAAAGACACAAAAACACTTGTACAAAACAAATTATATTCATTTGCTTATCAAATGAGTATGAATAAAGTAGACCAAGTAGAATACAAACAAGTATGTACAAAGGCCTGTTTCTACATCAATCAACTGTGGTAATCTTGCTTTTAATTTTTTCTGAATCTATTTTAAACCTCAAATTTATTATAATATGTTGAGTTGTTAGTATATCAGAGAGATTTGGCATGTTGTGATAATATTGATAATAAATAACATTTTTGTAGCGCTTTAATATTTGCAAAGCACTTTGAAAATATTATCTCATGTAATCCTCCAACAATTCTGGAAGGTAGGCACCATTATTATCCCCTTTTTATAGACAAGGAAACTGAAGCTACTCATGCCATGACACTGGTTAATTGACTTGCTCAAGTTCAAACAGCAAGTAAATGTCTGAGGCTGAATTTTAACCAAGGTCTTCCTAATTGTAGATCCAGTATTCTACTGACTAGGTCATCTAGCCAATCATCTAAGGTTAGTCTTAGAATTGGGAAGACTTGGATTTATGTGCTTTGTGATTCCTGAGAACTGTATGTCCATGAGTAAATTACATAATCTCAGTGTCTTGGGAAACTGTCAAAGCACCTAAGATATTTTTCTGGCTTGAATTAGTGGAAGGAATTTCAATAATGAAGAATACTCTATGCCAATAAAATTATTAGTTTAGAATAGAAAAAGAGTCAGATCTGGAAAGAATACTAAAACATTAAATCTTGGTAAAGATCTTGGAATACTGAGCAAGGAGAAGCTTTCAGATTAGAACAGTAGACAGTCAAAAATGAAACCTTCCAGATATTCTGGTCCAACTCTTTATGTTACAGGTGAGGAAACTAGGCCTTATAGAGATAAAACAACATGTTCAAGATCACATATCTAGTTAGTGCCAAAGTGGAGACTAAAACAAAATTTAGCTTTCTTTCCATAGATGACAACATTCATCATTTGCTAAGTTGCTAAGAGTCACAGGTTAAGCTCTGTTCAACTTAATAAAGCTAACTTTATTAACTTATTAAAGTTAAGTTCTTCAAAGCTTAAGATCATTTAAATCTCCAAGCCTACCTGGATTTTCTTGTGTGAGAATATCTAATTCTCCAAAGTCCTGCCTTGATGGGATATATCCTGCTAGGGAAGACCCTGAGGGACAGCAACCTTCCCTTCAGGTCTAAGACTAGATCAAGTTTCCTATCTGAGTGACTAGGAGGCCTTTTATACTGGAGGTCCCAGCTGCAGGCAATTAACTCCTTTTGACTGTCACTGGGTGAATGACTAAACAGTATGTGTGTGTGTGTGTGTGTGTGTGTGTGTGTGTGTGTTTAAAGGGACTAGACTCTTACCCTACAATCAACAGTTAAATACACTTAAATACATTTAAAGCATTTAACACAACAACTGGAAGTTAAACATAAACACTCTTTTTCCACATCACATTACACTACATTTTAGTCACGTATCTTGTCCTATCAGCACTGTGTAACACAACATGTGTTAGTTCACCTGATGAGCTACTTTAGCAATAGATCAGACCTTGAGAGAAGGGGTCAATAGAGATGGACTTTGAAATGAAGAATTTCTGAGTTCCAGGCAGTATGGTTCTGAAATCAGGGAACATGAATTCAAATCCTATTATTGATGCTCATTATCTGTGTGGCCTTCTCTATACCCCAGCTTCCTTATCTGTAAAATGAAGGGAGTAGGGCTAGGATTAACTTTGCTGACAAAGGTCGGTCTAGTCAAAGCTATGGTTTTTCCAGTAGCAATATTATGGTTGTGAGAGTTGTACTATAAGAAAAGCTGATTGCTGCAGAATTGACACTAGAAATAGTGATGCTGGACAGCAAGGAAATCAAATCAGTCAATACTTAAATTAATTTAGACTTTCCTGGAAGATCTAATATGATGAAGCTTATATATCTTGGCCATGTAATAAGAAGATGGGACTCATTGGAAAAGACCCTGATATTGGGAAAGATGGAAGACAAAAGGAAAAGGGGATGGCAGAAGATGAGATGAATATATGGTGAATAATGAACATGAACTTGGACAGACTTTGAGAGATAGTTGATATAATTGTCTGGCATGTTATGGTCTATGGGGTTAGGAAAAATCAGATGCAATTGAATCACTAAAAAACAACAAGGATTAATTGGCCTCTGAAATCCCCCTTGGGATGCAAGTCTATGCTGTTAATCTTTCTAAACCTCAGTTTCCTTAGATAAAAAATGGGGATAATAAAAGTGTACTTCACAGGGAAGTTGTGGAGATCCAATGAGATAATGTCTGTGAAGATCTTTGAAAACCTTAAAATGCATATAAATTTCTATTATGATGGTAATAAGGAGAAGGAAGAGAAAAGAGGAAGAAGAGGATCAGGGGATTAGGGGGATAAAAGCATGTAGAGAACAGGCCTGAGTGGGCACTTGACTGGGAAAAGCAGAGGTTGAAATACTTAACAAGAATTCTCAAATTCTATTAAAGAGAGGGTGAAGGGGGTGGAGCCAAGATGGCAGAGAGAACAGACACATCTTCCTAAACTCTCCTTTTCCCTTAATCTATTTTAATGAAATTCAGCCTCAGAATTAGTGCTTGACTGTCAGAACCCATGAATATTGGGAGTACAACACATTACCAACTGAAGATAATCTCAAAATTCTCCAGAAAAGGTCTGTTTTGCTCATGTGCAGGGACGGAATGGGGTTAGGCTAGCCACAGATCTCAGACAGGCAGTGAGAGCTCAGGAAACAGTTCATGCTGAGCAGACCTGAATGGGGCAGGGTGTGGTATCTGCTAGCAGAAAATCTGCAGGGAGAACTTTACCACAGTGTGAGCTAATTTGTCCTGGCAGAAAGCCAGTAGATCATCAGAGAAGCTATAAACACAGGGGATAAAGACTATAACCCCCAAAACCTAGGGTCTCTTGGGATCTGGACACACCAACCAAATACCTGGAGTGACTTGCATGATCCAAGCGCAGCTGCAGTTGTTGGTCCCAGCGCAGCCCTAGTAGCTGCCTTTCTGCTGTCAGTGGCTGTCCCACTGCCCTTTCACTGCCACTTCCTATTGTCTGTAGAGGCAGCGTGGAAATACCCCACTGGCCCCCCCCCCCCATAAGCAGATCATAATTTTTTCCCCCAAAATGAGCAAAAAGGCAAAGCGGGCTCTAACTATTGATAGCTTCTATATGGAAATAGAGCAGACTTCAAACCCTGAGGAGACTAAAAACAATTTGTCTCTAGATCCAAAAGTGCATATGATCTGGTCCCCATCACACAAGGCTCTTATAGAAGAAATTAAAAAGGATCTTTAAAGAGAGATAAAAGAAAAATAGGAAAAGGAAAGGAAAGCTTTGCAAGAAGATGAGAATAAGTCATGTTACTCATTAAAAGATAGAGTGGATAAAGAAATCGATTCCCTGAAAAATGGAATTTGTGATTTGGAAAAGATAAACTACTCCCAGGAAAACAGAATTTGTGAATTGGAAAATGTAAACCATTCCAAGGAAAATAGAATTTCTGAATTGGAAAAAGAAAATAATTCTTTTAAAAAAAATTGGCAAAATGGAAAAAAAATTCCATAGAACAAAACAACTCATTTAAAAACTCAATTGGACAAATACAAAAAGAAATAAAAAGAGAAATGAAGAAAATAATTCATTAAAAATCAGACTTGAATAAATGGAAATGAATGACTAGAGGAGGCACCAAGAATCAGTCAATCAAAACCAAAAAAAAAAAAAAAAAAAAAAAAAAAAAAAAAGGAAAAAAAATAGAAAAAACGTTAAATACCTACTTGGGAAAACAACAGACCTGGAAAAGAGATCTAGGAGAGATAATTTAAGAATTATTGGACTCCCTGAAAATCATGATGAAAAAAAGAGCCTAGACACCATTTTTCAGGAAATCATCAAAGAGAACTGCCCAGATATTATAGAAACAGAAGGTAAAATAGATATTGAAAGAATTCATTGATCACCAACTGAAAGAGATCCCCAAATCAAAACTCCAAGAAATTTTGTGGCTAAATTCCAGAACTATCAGACCAAGGAAAAAATACTATGAGCTGCTAGAAAAAATCAATTCAAATACCAAAGAACTACAAAAAGTATCACTCAGGATCTAGCAGCATCCACATTAAGGGATCGAAGTGCCTGGAATCTGATATTCCAAAAGGCAAAAGAACTTAGAATGCAACCAAGAATAATTTACCCAGCCAAACTGAGCATTTTCTTCCTGAAATTTATTTCTGATGAAAAAACCAGAGCTAAACAAAAAGTTTGACCTCCAATTGTAGGACTCAAGAGAAGCATAAAAAAGTAAAAAGAACTCTTGAGAACTGAATTTTTGTTAGGGCTATACATAAAGAGTACATGTATAATTTGGTTTTACTGTTATAATATAAAAAAAGGAACTATAGGTAGAAAGGAAATTGTACCAGAAAAAAGGAAAAGTGGAGGTAAAAAGAGGGAAACTACATCTCACAAAGAGGCAAAGGAAACCTATTATATCTGAGGGAATGAAGGGAGAAGGATGAATATAGTGTGAATCTTACTCTCATCAGATTTGGCTCAAAGAGAAAATATTAGCCATATTTAATTTACATAGAAACTTCTACCTCACTAAAAGTGAGAGGGGAAAAGAGAAAAGGGAAGGGATAGGGTAAATAGAAGGGAATACAGAAATAGTAAGGAAAAAGTTTAAGCAAAGAGGAGGGACTTCAAGGGGGAGGGAGGGATTCTAAAGAAGGAGGGCTGTGTGAGGCAAGTAGTGCTCTTAAGTCTAATACTGGGAGGGGATAAGGAGGAAAGTAAAGAGAAAAGCATAATTTGGGGATAATAAGATGGCAAGAAATACAGAATTAGTAGTTTTAACTGTAAATGTGAATGGAGTAACTCCTCCCCCCCTCCCCCCTATAAAGCAGAGGCAAATAGCAGACTGGATTAAACACCAGAATCCTACAATATGTTGTTTACAAGAAACACATTTGAAGCAGTATAATACATTCAGAATAAAGGTAAAAGGCTGGAGAAGAATCTACCATGCTTCAGGTGAAGTAAAAAAAGGAGGGGTAGCCATCCTGATCTCAGATCAAACAAAAGCAAAAAAATTGATCTAATTAAAAGAGATAAGGAAGGGCGCTATATCTTGCTAAAGGGTAGCATAGATAATGAAGCAATATCAATACTAAACATATATGTACCAAGTGGTATATCATCTAAATTCTAAAGGAGAAGTTAAGAGAGCTGCAAGAAGAAATAGACAGCAAAACTATAATAGTGGGAGATCTCAACTCTCTCACTCAGAACTAGATAAATCAAACCATAAAATAAATAAGAAAGAAGTTAAAGAGGAAAATAGAACACTAGAAAAGTTAAATGTGATAGATCTTTGGAGAAAACTGAATGGAGACAGAAAGGAGTACACTTTCTTCTTGGCAGTTCATGGAACCTATACAAACATTGACCATATATTGGGATATAAAGACCTCAAATGCAAATGCAGAAGGGCAGAAATAGTAAATGCATCCCTCTCAGATCACCATGCAATAAAAAATACATTCAATAAAAAGCCAGGGGAAAATAGATAAAAAAGCAACTGGAAACTAAATAATCTCATCCTAAAGAATGATTGGGTGAAACAGCAAATCATAGACAGAATTAATAATTTCACTCAAGAGAATGACAATAATGAGATGTCATACCAAAATGTGTGGAATGCAGGCAAGGCAGTTAAAAGGGGAAATTTTATATCTCTAGAGGCTTACTTGCATAAAATAGAGAAAGAGAAAATCAGTGAATTAGGTTTACTAAAAAAGATAGAAAAAGAGCAAATTAAAAACCCCCAATCAAACACTAAATTTGAAATTCTAAAAATAAAAGGAGCAATCAATAAAATTGAAAGTAAAAAAAACCTATTGAGTTAATAAATAAAACTGAGTTGGTTTTATGAAAAAACCAAGAAAATGGATAAACGCTTGGTAAATTTGATTAGAAAAAGGAAAGAGGAAAATCAAATTGTTAGTCTTAAGAATGAAAAGGCAGAAATTTCCACTAATAAAGTGGAAATTAAAGCAATAATAGGTGTTGCTTTGCCCACCTTTATGTCAATAAATTTGATAACTTAAATGAAATGGATGAATACCTTCAAAAATATAGATTGCCCAGATTAACAGAGGAAGAAGTAAATTGGTTAAATAGTCCCATTTTAGAAAAAGAAATAGAACAAGCTATTAATTAACCCCCCCCCCCCAAAAAAAAATTAAAAACCCAGGACCAGATGGATTTACATGCAAATTCTACCAAACATTTAAAGAACAATTAACTCCAATCCAAATAAACTATTTGACAAAATAGGGAATGAAGGAGTCCTACCAATTTCCTTTTATGACATAGACCTGGTATGTATACCTAAACCAGGTAGGATGAAAACAGAGAAAGAAAATGATAGACCAATCTCCCTAATGAACATCAATGCAAAAATCTTAAACAAATTACAGAAAATTATCTCCATAACAATATACCATGACCAAGTAGGATTTATACCAGGAATGCAGGGCTGGTTCAATATTAGGAAAACTATTAGCATAATTGGCTATATCAGTAACCAAATTAACAAAAACCATATGATCATCTCAATAGATGCAGAAAAAGCATTTCATAAAATCCAACACCTATTCCTATTAAAAACACTAGAGAGTATAGGAATAAATGGACCCTTTCTTGAAATAGTAGCATCTATTTAAAACTATCAGTAAGCATCATATGTAAAGGTGATAAACTTGAACCATTCCCAGTAAAATCAGGAGTGAAACAAGGTTGCCCACTATCACCTTTGCTATTCAATAGTGTGTTAGAAATGCTAGCTTCAGAA
Source organism: Sarcophilus harrisii (assembly GCF_902635505.1). Classification (NCBI taxonomy): domain Eukaryota; kingdom Metazoa; phylum Chordata; class Mammalia; order Dasyuromorphia; family Dasyuridae; genus Sarcophilus; species Sarcophilus harrisii. The sequence continues at coordinate 360,239,570 of NC_045427.1, read as the reverse complement.
ATAAGAGATGAAAAAGAAATTAAAGGAATTAGGGTAGGTAATAAGGAAACCAAATTATCACTCTTTGCAGATGATATGATGGTGTAGTTAGAAAACCCCAGAGATTCTACTAAAAAGCTGTTAGAAATAATCCACAACTTAAGCAAAGTTGCAGGATACAAAATAAATCCATATAAATCATCAGCATTCTTATACATCACTAACAAAACCCAACAGTAAGAGATACAAAGAGAAATTCCATTAAAAATAACTGTCAATAGTATAAAATATTTGGGAATCTATCTGCCAAGGGAAAGTCAGGAACTATATGAGCAAAACTACAAAACACTTTCCACATAAATAAAGTCAAATGTAAATAATTGGAAAAATATTAAGTGTTCCTGGATAGGTCAAGCAAATATAATAAAGATATAATAAAGATGACAATACTACACAAACTAATCTATTTATTTACTGCTATACCAGTCAGACCCCCCAGAAACTATTTTAATGACCTAGAAAAAATAACAACAAAATTCATCTAGAAAAACAAAAAGTCAAGAATTTCAAGGCCTCATCCCCCAAAATACATAGAGAATTGACTCTAATTTATAAGAAATCAATCCATTCTCCAATTGATAAATGGCCAAAGGATATGAATAGATAATTTTTGGATGAAGAAATTGAAACTCTTTCTAGTTTGAAAAGGTGTTCCAAATAATTATTGTTCAGAGAAATGCAAATTAAGACAACTCTGAGATACCACTGAGATACCATATTGCCTAAGATGACAGGAAAAGATAATGATGAATGTTTGAGGGGTTGTGGGAAAACTGGGATACTGGTGCATTGTTGGTGGAGTTGTGAATGGAATCATTCTGGAGAGCAATTTGGAACTAAGCTCAAAAAGTTATCCAATTGTGCATACTCTTTGATCCAGCAGTATTACTACTGGGCTTATATCCCAAAGTGATATTACAGGAGGGAAAGGTATCCATATGTACAAAAATGTTTGTGGCAGCCCTTTTCATTGTGGCTAGAAACTGGAAATTGAATGGATGAATAAATTGTGGTATATGAATGTTGTGGAATATTTTTGTTCTGTAGGAAATGACCAGCAGGATGAATACAGAGAGGTTTGGAGAGACATACATGAACTGAAGCTAAGTGAAATGAGCAGAAACAGGAGATCATTATACACTTCAACAATATTACATGATGATCAATTCTGATGGACATAGCTCTCTTCAACAATGTGAGGATCCAAATCAGTTCCAGTTGATCTGTAATAAACAGAACCAGCTACACCCAGAGAAAGAACACTGGAAAATGAGTATGGATCACAACATAACATTTCTACTCTTTTTTTTTTTTTTTTTTTCAATTTTTATAAAATTTATTTGGTAGTGAATTCCTTGTCACTTTTTCAGGTGCAAGCTGGTATTATATTCTTTGACGTTATTGAAATGGAGATTATTGTTTCTGATTATGGTTTTTCTAAATCAAAACTTTTTTTTTTTTTTTTTTTTTTTTTTTTTTAATAGCCTTTAATTTACAGGATATATACATGGTAACTTTACAGCATTAACAATTGCCAAACCTCTTGTTCCAATTTTTCACCTCTTACCCCACCCTCCTAAATGGCAGGATGACCAGTAGATGTTAAATATATTAAAATATAACTTAGATACACAATAAGTATACATGACCAAAACATTATTTTGCTGTACAAAAGAATCAGACTCTGAATTTTGTACAATTAGCTTGTGAAGAAATCAAAGATGCAGGTGTGCATAAATATAGGGACTGAATTCAATGTAATGGTTTTAGTCATCTCCCAGAGTTCTTTTTCTGGGTATAGCTAGTTCAGTTCATTACTGCTCCATTAGAAATGATTTGGTTGATCGTTGCTGAGATAGCTGATCCATCAGGACTGGTCATCATCTAGTATTTTGTTGAAGTATATAATGATCTCTGGTCCTGCTCATTTCACTTAGCATCAGTTCAGTATAAAGTCTCTCAGGCCTTTCTAAATCATCCTGTTGATTTCTTACAGAACAGTAATATTCCATAATTTTCATATACCACAATTTACTCAGCCATTCTCAACTGATGGACATCCATTCGGTTTCCAGTTTCTACCACTACAAAAGGGCTGCCACAAACATTCGTGCACACTGGTCCTTTCCCTTCTTTATAATCTCTTTGGGATATAATCCCAGTAGTAACACTGCTGGATCAAAGGTATGCACAGTTTGATAACTTTTGAGCATAGTTCCAAACTACTCTCAAAATGGTTGGATTCGTTCACAACTCCACCAACAATGCATCAATGTCCCAGTTTTCCCATCCCCTCAACAATCATCATTATTTTTCCTATCATCTTAGCCAATCTGACAGGTGTGTAGTAGTATCTTAGAGTTGTCTTAATTTGCATTTCTCTACGATTAATAATGACTTGGAGCATCTTTTCATATGACTAGAAATAGTTTCAATTTCTTCATCTGAGAATTGTCTGTTCATATCCTTTGACCATTTTCAATTGGAGAATGGCTTGATTTTTATAAATTAGAGTTAATTCTCTATATATTTTGGAAATGAGGCCTTTATCAGAACCTTTGACTTAAAATATTTTCCCAGTTTATTGCTTCCCTTCTAATCTTGTCTGCATTAGTTTTGTTTGTACAAAACTTTTCAGTTTGGTATAATCGAAATTTTTCTATTTTGTGATCAGTATGATCTCTAGTTCTGCTTTGGTCATAAAACCTTCCCTTCCACAGGTCTGAGAGGTAAACTATCCTATGTTCCTCTAATTTATTAATAATTTCATTCTTTATGACCCTAGGTCATGAACCCATTTTGACCTTATCTTGGTGTCTGAGCGTTAAGTATGGATCAATGCCTAGTTTCTGCCATATTAGTTTCAATTTTCCCAGCAATTTTTATCAAACATAAGTTCTTATCCCAAAAGCTGGGATCTTTGGGTTTATCAAAGACTAGGTTGCTATATTTGTTGACTGTTTTATCCCTTGAACCTAATCTATTCCACTGATCAACTAATCTATTCCTTAGCCAATACCAAATAGTTTTGGTAACTGCTGCTCTATAGTATAGTTTTAGATCTGGTACAGCTAAACCACCATCATTTGATTTTTTTTTTATTAATTCCTTGAAATTCTTGACCTTTTGTTTTTCCATATGAACTTTGTTGTTATTTTTCTAGGTCATTAAAATAGTTTTTAAGTCTGATTGGTATACGCTAAATAAATAGATTAGTTTAGGTAATATTGTCATCTTTATTATATTGCTCGCCCTATCAAGAGCATTTAATATTTTCTCAATTGGTTAGATCAGACTTAATTTGTGTGAAAAGTGGTCTGTAATTTTGCTCATAAAGTTTCTGATTTTCCTTGGCAGATAGATTCCTAAATATTTTATATTATCAGTAGTTACTTTAAATGATTTCTCTTTGTAACTCTGACTGTTGGATTTTGTTAAGTGATATATAAGAATGCTGATGACTTATGTGGGTTTATTTTATAACCAAGCTTTGCTAAAGTTGTGGATTATTTCTAAATAACTTTTAGCAGAATCTCTGGGGTTCTCTAAGTATACCATCATGTCATCGGCAAAGGAATAATTTGGCTTCCTCATTGCCTATTCTTATTCCTTTAATCTCTTTCTCAGCTCTTATTGCTATAGCTAGCGTTTCTAATACAATATTAAATAGTAGCGGTGATAGTGGGCAACCTTGTTTCCTCCAGATCTTATTGGGAATGGTTGCAATTTGTCTCCATTACATATGATGCTTACTGATGGTTTTAAATAGATGCTGCTGATTATTTTAAGGAAAAGTCATTTATTCCTATACTCTCAAGTGTTTTTAATAGGAATGGATGTTGGATTTTATCAAATGCTTTTTCTGCATCTATTGAGATGATCATATGGTTTTGTTAATTTGGTTATTGACATGGCCAATTATATTGATAGTTTTCCTAATATTGAACCAGCCCTGCATTCCTGGTATAACACATTTCTACTCTTTCTGTTGTTTGCTTGCATTTTTGCTTTTTCTTCTCAGGTTATTTTTACCTTCTTTCTAAATCTGATCTTTCTTGTGCAACAAGATAACTATATAAATATGTATGCACACATTGTATTTAACATGTACTTTAACATATTTAACATGTGTAAGACTACCTGCCATCTAAGAGAGGAGATGGGGGAAAAGTTGAAAAATTTTTTGCAAGGGTCAATATTGAAAAATTACCCATGCATATGTTTTGTATATTAAAAGCTATAATTTAAAAAAAAGAGAGAGCATTAAAATTTAGAAAAGGATGTGGTGATTGAAAAATATAATGGCCGTCTAATTTTTTTTAAGTTTGTGTGGAAGTGGGATTAGTCTTTTTCTGTTTGACCCCAGAAGACTCAACAAGGAATAATGGTTGGAGACTGTAAAGAATAAAATTTGGCCTTGATGTAAGGAAGAAAAACAACTTTCTAATCATTTGAACTGTCAAAAAGAGGAGTGAAATGAAATCAATTGGCCAATAGTCAGTTGCCTTTCCTCTTCATTGTTTATTTTTTATTTTTTCTTTCTTTCTTTTTTTTATTAAAGCTTTTTATTTTTCAAAACACATAGGTGGACAATTCCTCAACCCTTGTAAAATCCTGTGTTCCAATTTCCCTCCTTCTCCCACACCTTCTCCTAGATGGCAAGTAGTCCAATATATGTTCAACATGGTAGAAATAAATATTAAATCCAATATATGTATACATATTTCTACAATTATCATGCCACATAAGAAAAAATAGAAGCAAAACAAAATGCAAGCAAACAACAGCAAAAAGAATGAAAATGCTACGTTGTGAACCACATTCAGTTCCCTCAGTCCTCTCTCTGAGTCTAGATGGCTCTCTTCATCACTGGACAATTGGAACTGATTTGAATCATTTCATTGTTGAAGAAAGCCGTGTCCATCAGAATTGATCATTGTATAATCTTGTTGTTGCCATGTATAATGATCTCCTGGTTCTGCTCATTTCACTTAGCATAAATTCATGTAAGTCTTTCCAAGCCTCTCTGCCTCTCTGTATTCATTCTGGTGGTTGTTCTCTTCTCTTCTCTTCTCTTCTCTTCTCTTCTCTTCTCTTCTCTTCTCTTCTCTTCTCTTCTCTTCTCTTCTCTTCTCTGCAATTGGGATTAAGTGACTTGCCAAGGGTCACACAGAGAAGAATGTTGAATGTCTGAGACCAAATTTGAACTCAGGTCCCTCCTGACTTCAGGTATGGTATTCTATCTACTGCACTACCTAGCTGCCCCATGTTGGTTGTTTCTTACAGAACAATAATATTCCCTAACATTCATATACCACAATTTATTCAGCCATTCTCCAATTGATGGGCATCCATTCAGTTTCCAGTTTCTTGCCACTACAAAAAAAAAACTGCCACAAACATTTTTATACATATGGGTCTCTTTCCCTCTTTTAAGATCTCTTTGGGATATAAGCCCAGTAGAAACACTTCTGGATCAAAAGGTATGCACAGTTTGATAACTTTTTGATCATAGTTCCAAATTGCTCTTCAGAATGGTTGGATTCCACCAACAATGTATCAGTGTCCCAGTTTTCCCACATCCCTGTGGTGTTTTTCTTCTTTAAAATATAATAATAATGGTTCTCTCTGGGGGTAGATTTCTTGGGGAGGTTTTCTGGAGGCAGCTTTAGTTTCAGTTAAAAGTAAAAATCACCCAAAATGCAGCCAGCTGATAAAATGCAAACGTTTATTTTCTTCTTCCAAGTCTTGTCTCTTTCCTTGGGCCCGGATAGCTAGATTCTTAGAGGCCTATCTCTCTGCTTGGTTCCGAGAGCTCTTGTTGCTAGCCCTTTGCTTCTGCCTCGGCCTCATCTCCGACTTGTGGCAATCTTCCAACTGACGCTCCTCCACTCTGAATCTTTTCAACTGAACTAACTTGACTGGGCCTCTGTCTGCTTCTTATATATAATCTGCTCTGAGAGAGTGGGAATATGGGTTTCCTCCCAGAGTGCTCTCTGACCCTAAGAGCTTCAAGGGAGGTATGAATTTGGATATCTCATACTAAACTCTGAAATCTTCCAAACGTGTGAACTCCAAGAGTACTTAAATACTTCTTGCTTATATGAACTCTCTAAAGGTGTGAACACAAGCATTGTTTCCATCAGTTGTACCTTGTTTCTTCTAACCCATAACATCTCCTTGTAAGATCAAATCAATCATACTGAATCATGCTAAATTAGATAATTATTGTCTCTATCAACTCTAATGACTTAACAGTTTGTAAAGATTCCAACATATCCCCTCCAACATTGGTCATTATCATTTCCTGTCATCTTAGCCAATCTGACAGATATGTAGTGGTATTTCAGAGTTATGTTAATTTTCATTTCTCTGATCAATAGTGATTTAGAGCATCTTTTCCTATGACTAGAAATAGTTTCAATTTCTTCATCTGAAAATTGTCTGTTCATATTCTTTGACCATTTACCAATTGGAAAATGGCTTGAATTCTTATAAATTTGAATCAATTCTTTATATGTTTTAGAAATGAGGCCTTTATCAGAACCTTTGAATGTAAAAATGTTTTCCCAAGTTATTGCTTCCTTTCTAATCTTGTCTGCATTAGTTTTGTTTGTACAAAATCTTTTTAACTTAATATAATCAAAATTATTTATTTTGTGATCAATAATGATCTCCAGTTTTTCTTTGGTCACAAATTCTTTCCTCCTCCATAGATCAGAGAGGTAAACTATTCTATGTTTTTCTAATTTGTTTATAATATCATTTTTTATATCTAAATCATGAACCCATTTTGACCTTATCTTGGTGTACAGTATTAGGTGTGAATCAACGCCTAATTTCTGCCATACTAGTTTTCAATTTTCCCAGCAGTTTTTGTCAAATAGTGAGTTCTTATGCCAAAATCTGGGGTCTTTGGATTTGTTAAACACTATGCCCTTCAAAGTTTAAAGATAAGGCAATGACTTCCAGCAGATAGCATAAGACATAAATTCTAGTCTTGGCTTTGCCTTTAATCAGTTATGTGATTTGGGGCAAGTCACTTTCCCTTTCTGAGTTCAGATTTTTCCATGTGTAAAATGAGACAAGAGGATCTAAGACTCTTTTCATTTCTAGCATCACAAGCTTCTTTGCTTGTACAAGCAATAGTTGCCTGCCAAGGATTCAAGCTGTCCACCTTCCAATGTTTATTTAGCAGATGTTTTGTACATCTGGGACTATGAGGATTACTCACCCATGAGCAAGCTTAGTGATTTGCTGTGAATATAATTGGCAAGTCTGATCTTAGCAGTGGAGCCACTCTGTCCCCATTCAATAGATCCTGAAGCTGTTCCAGTCTTGAATATGAACCTGTGTTGACAACTGGCATGGGACATGTTTCAGGGCCAAGGGATTGGAATCATAGGGTAGTAGACCATGCCTTGGAAGACAGAATATCAGAATTAGAAAAGCTTTTGAAATCTTAAAGCTACAAAATGCCTGAATTAGAAAGGAAGGGCCTTAGCTCATAGAACTCAGAGATTATTTGCTGGAATTATATAGTGTAAGAGCTTTCTGTGGGTTGTGAAGTGCAGTGAATAGAGTGCCAGGCTTAGAGTCAGGAAGCTTCATCTTCCTGAGTTCAAATTTGGCCTCAGATCACTAACTATATGACCCTGAGAAAGTCATTTGACCCTGTTAGCTTTAGTTTCCTTATGTGTAAAGTGATCTGGAAAAGGAAATGTCAAATTATTCCAGTATCTTTGCCAAGAAAACCCAAATGGCATCATAAAGAGTTGGAGATATGCATAGCTGAAAATGATTGAACTTCAAAAAACTTGGTCCCAGCCAAATCTGATATTTTATAGTTCAATGATCCTAAGGTCAGTTCCAGGTCTTACAATGTATTAGCCTATAGAAAGGCTGTTTTTAATTCTCCTCTCTAGCTAATAACTAATGATTCCGTATAGCAGTTTACGGTTAAGAAGACAATTTCTTCATAACTCCTTTGTAAAAAAAAAGGCAGAATAGAGATTTTTATACACATTTTACAAATGTAGAAATAAACTCCAGTGTTGGGTAATAATTTGTCCCAAGCTCATGACTTTGCTGAAAATGGAACCCAGGCATATCAAGTTTTTGGAGATAGCTAGGTGACATAATATATAGAATACAAGACTTGTAGTCAAGAAAAAACAGAGATCAGATCCTGCAAGAGATATTTACTATCTGTGTGTCTTTCAATAAATTGCTTAACTTGTCTCAGTTTTTTCATCTATAAAATGGGAATAATATCAATACCTATTTCCCAGGGCTTTTGTGAGAATAAAATGAAAAAGAAAAAAAAATCATATACAAAATATATAGACCTCAAAGAAACTCAATAAATGTGACCTATTATTATTTAAATTTGAATCTAGAATATTTTTTGCAATTTAAAGACGTACAATTTTGCATCATTTTAGGCAGAATTGAAGTAGGTCCTGCCAAGCATGTATTATGCCTGGGTCTTTCCTAGTGACAACTAGGTTACATGGTGGAAACAGTGCTGCATCTGGACTGAATTATAATCTTGCCTTGAACACTTTCTGGCTGTGTAATTTGGGGTAAGTCATTTAATCTTTGTCAATTTCTACATATGGAAAATGGACAGAATAATATGGTATCATCTACAGGATTATTACGAGAATCAAATAAGATAACATATGTAAAGGTGCTTTGTCAGTCTTAAAGAACTGTATGAATATTAGCTGCTATTGTTTTGATGGCCTCAGAAGACAAAATTCTACAATTAATGCATTATGGGTTATAGACAGAGCAATAACAGGAGTATGGAGATATGGGTTCAGGTTTTAGCTTTTTAACTGTATGTATGAGGTTAGATCACATTTTTGCCTTTTTGGTTCTCAATCTCTTTCATTTAAAAATGGGGGTATTATAGTAGGGTAAGGGAAAACTGTCTTATAATTCCAATTTTCTAACTTCTAGTGCTGTTTTTTTTAAAAATTTAATTATTTATTTACTACATATTTACTCTCTGCTATTGGAGAGTCATGATTCTAAAAGGATTCTGAATAGATTGTACTGTTGTTAGCTCTTAAGATCTCTGCCTTGCTCACTCTGTTGACCCAAGAAAATTGTGGGTGATATAGGTCTGATGTAGCTTCTGGGATGGTGTGTGCTCCTGGTGGGGCCCCAAAATCTTCATGTGTTATATTGGTGAGGCATTCTTGCCCAACTTCAATGATAATGAACTCTATAAATTCTGGAGTGCTAAGAGGAAGGAGAAAAAATGTTTGGAAAGGGAGGTAGGGAGAGGGAAAATAAAAGAAAAAAGAGGAAAACGAAGGATGGAAGAAAAAGGAGGGAAAATAGAGATGGATGATAGAGAAGAAGAAAGAAGAAATGAGAATAAAAGGTACAGAGCTAATCAAAATACTCAAAAAGATACTCAAATTCAGTAATTTGAGTATTGGAAGTCACTTCAGGAGCTATTTACTCCCACACATAAAGGAATTCTTTCTATAACATACCAGACAAGTGGTTATCCAGCTTCTACTTGAAGGTTTCTAAGGGGGGAAAGAGAGAGAAAGAAAGATTAAAGGAAGGAAAAAGAGAGGAAACATGCAATCGAAAGAGAAGAAAAAAAAGGGGGGAGAGCAGAGAGACACTGCCATCTCTAGACTATCATGTTTAGTTCTGATATAATATTTAAATACTAAGAAAGATTCTAGAAGAGGAAGATCAGAATGGGAAGGGAATTCAAAATGTCCATAAAAAGATCAGCTAAAAGAACTGGCAATGTTCAACCTAGAGGGGAGATGACATAATTGAATATGATACTTTTATTAAGTATTTGAAAGTCTATCTTATGAAAAAACGGGTTTAGATTTGTCCTGTTTGTGTTCCCAGTGCTTTGCATAGGGCCTGGCACAAAGTAAGCTCTTAATACATGCTTACTGACTTACTGCTACTTTCCCCACCCCCTTCTTGAGGGCAAAACTAGGATAAGTGAGCAGAAATTAGAAGGATTATGCATCCATTTCAGCTCAAGATCTTTTAACATTCAGCTGATTGATAATGCCTGGGGTTCCCTTGTTGTTTAATGAGTTCTCTCATATTGAAGGGGTTCAAACAGAGATTGGTTAACCAATTATTAGGATGTTACCCTTCTAGTCAAAAGTCTCAATTTTATCAATCTCAATCACTTTATATTCCTCTAGCCAAAGATGCAGAATGATAAACAAAGAGCAGATGTCCTGGGGGAGTCTTTTCTATATTATACATATTACCTTGGAAGAGAGTTCTTGAATTCTCTGAATACTATGGGAAATAAAAGTTTCAGGATGCTTCACTCTTTCTTAAAAGTAAACATCAGGTGTGACCCCCCCCCCCCAAACTAGATACAATTAGGAGAAAAACCTGTCATTCAGAGAGAGACTGTCCTCATCAGCAGAAAGGATTCAGGCGTTTTTTACCCTGTGGGACTCATTCCAATTCAACAAGCAGTCTTGGATGTAGGAGGAACCAGCTTTAATATACTTCAAACTGAGTGGGGAGGGGAAAATTACCAAAATATGTATCTCCATGTGGAGAGTCAAAGAGGATATCAAAAGGAAGAGGAAAAGAGACCAAGGTTCATTGAGAGATGAGAGCTCCCCTTTGAGAGAGAGAAAGAAGTAAGTATTGCAGGGAAGGTTCTTTCATTACATAGTGATACCCTTTATTAATGATAAAAAAAAATCTTCCTCTAACTGGTATTTAGTCCATTAGAAAGGAAAGATGGGCTGTTCAGAAATGGAATGGGCTCCACCCCAGATGATTGTAAGGTCTTAGATGTTGAAGGCAATCAGGTAGAAACAGAATGGTTATTTGTCTTAGATGTTGTAGGGCTTCCTTTTCAGATACAAGATAGAACTTAGGTGATTTCTGAGAGCCCTCCTGATAATATTTGTAGAGAGTTCTGCAAATCTTAAAAACACTTTATAAATGCTATTATTAGTTTTAGTAAAGCATTCGATAACATAGCTCATATTATTCTTGTAGAAAAGATGGAAAGATATAAAACATATGATAAGCCAACTAGATGGATTCAGAGCTGGTTGGCTAGCTTGACTCAACAGTCATTAATAATTGGTTATCAACTCAGCAGAAGGTCTCTACAGAAGTGTCCCTAGATTTTTGTCTAACCTTGTGCTGCTTTACATTTTTATCAGTGACTTGAATAAGGGGATAGATAGTATGCTTATGACCCAGAGCTGGAGGAATTAAGAATCCAAAATGATCTTGACAGGCAAGAGCACTGGGCTGAGACTAATAATAAGATGAAATTCAATAGAGATGAATGTCAAGTGCTGGGGGTCAGAAAATCAAACTTGCAAGCACACAATGAGGGAAGTATGGTGCTGTAGCAGTTTGTCTGGAAAAGAACTGGAGCTTTTAGAGGACTGCAAAGTTCAATATGACTCAGCACTGTAATGTGGCAGCCAACAGCTATTTGGATCACTTGCATGAAAGGCACAATGCTTCCAGGAATAAGGGCATGGCAGCTCTATTTCCATATGCTCCCCTCATCAGATTATATTAAGAGTTCTGAATTCAGTCCTTGATAGCACATTTTTAGAAGGACATTGATGAGCTGGAGTATGTCTACAGGAGAAAAACTAGAATGGCAAAAAAAGACTCAAGTTTATGCTATGTGAGGATCAGTTGGAAGAACTTCAACTAAGAATTTCAGTTTGGAAAAAAGAATTTTTTGGGAGGAGGGGGAGGGAGTACATGATAGATAGTACCCTTAAAGAATCTCAAGGGCTGTTGTGTGGAGAAGAGAGTAGATTTATTTTGTTAGCCCCAGAAGATAGAATCGGGAGTAATCGGTGAAACTTGCACATAAGCAATTTAGGTTTGGTGCTAGAAAAACTTGTTATTAATTAGAACTGTGGAATGGACTTCCTTTAGACATCAAACTTAGAGTAGCAGAGGTTTTAGAGCAGAAGCTGGATGATCATGTCAGGTATGTTATATCAGGGATTTCTTTTAGGTATAAGTTTGACTAGATGAATGCTGAGGTTCTTTCTATTTCTGATGGTCTGTGGTTCTGCATCAGGATTCAGCTGGCAAGGAAGGAAGAGTAGGGAAAGGAAAATATGGAGCAGATGGAGAGAAAACTAAGACAGAAAGGGTCTCTACTAAAGTAAGTGTAGCATATTTTTTCAGTTTCTCTATACTATTAGCGTTGGATTCTCTACAAAATATTCAAAGTATTCAAGTTCTTCTAAATATAATTTGAAATCTATGAAGAGATAGGTAGAGTAGGGGAAAGACCTCTAGACTATGGATCAGGAGATCTCATGGACCATGTTTTTTTCTTTAAATTTTAAATTGAAATTTATGATTTTTAATCAATGAAAAATCTGTTCCCTTTTCTCTCTCTCTTTCCCTTTACCCCTCTCCTTAACCCTTCTGAGAAAGAATGAAAAACAAAATTCCTGTTTTTTTATTTCATCATTTCATAATTCATAAATAATAAATAAGACAAAATAAATTCCTGCCTTGAATGTGTCTTTAAAAAATATCCATCATTTTTCTTTTAGGGGGTGGGTATCATGTTTCATCATCACTTCCCAGAAATCCTGGTTGGTAATTGCACTGATAGCTTTGCACGGGGTCATTTAGCTTGTAAACTTCTGAGGCTGGATTTGATCTCAGCTTCTCCTGCCTTCAAGGTTGATGCTTTATCAGCTATGTTACAATTAAGTCTTTCTATATTACTTCTAAGATCAGATACAAAATCTTCTATCATTCAAAACCCTTCATAACTAGCCCTATACTACCTTTTCAATTTCCTTATATCTCACTCCCTGATAAGTACTCTTTGAAATAGTAACCCACCGACTTCCTTGCTTCTCCATGTATAAGACACTCCGTCTTTTGACTTCAGGCATTTTGTCTTGCTGTTCCCCTTCAGTTTTATTTAGAGGCTTTCCTGACTTCCTTTAGTCCTAACTAGAACGCATCTTTTACAGGAAACCTTTCCCAACTCCCTCCTTAATTCTAATGCCTTCCTTCTGCTAATTATTTCCTATTTATCCTGACTGTCTCTGTCTCTGTCTCTGTCTGTCTATCTGTCTATGTTTTCTCCCCATTAGATTTTAAGCTTCTTCAGAGCCAGAACTGTCTTTTGCCTCTTTTTGTATCCCCAGCATTTAGCATAGTACCTGGAATATAGCAGGCAATTAATAAATTTTTATTGACTGATTTCTTAGTTGTTTATCTTTCATGAAGATGAAAAAAAGTTCAGAATTCAACAGGGAATTGAATGCATTAAGGAACAACTCAGACCTATCCTGAACCTATAACTGTGATTCATGTGGACAAATTGGATCCTAAGGAAGGCCTTTGAAAAACAAGCCCCTGTATTCCACAGGAGAAAAGAGTGACTTGATGATGCCCTCTAGAAAGGAAATATTGTTTATGGACTTAGGTGGGAGTACTTTGCATTTTCTCTCCAGGGAAATAAAATGTATTGTGTATTTGATGTCAACTTTAGTGCTTCTGTATGAACTAAGCAACTGTTTTAGGGGGAGGAAAAAATGAGCCAAATTTTTATTGCTCTTAGGGAAATGAAAAATTTATTGCTCTTAGGAAGATGAGAGAAAGAACCAGAAAAAATCTGTGAGAGATGCCCACAAGGTGAATTGAAATCTGAAGTTTCAAGGTTGAAGTCAGAGTACACATGGGTTATGGTACTATGATTCCAAAGTGCCCTCCAACTCTATCTGTGACCTATTAACTTTGCCACAAGAAACCTAGAAAATTTGACCTTTTGTCTCAGAGTGAACATGAGATATTGATAACTTACTGGTCTTGGAGTTCAAATCCAGATTCTGTTTCTTGCTATATATATTACTGTAGGATATTCTGTTCCCTTCTGAGGGTTTTAGTTTCCTCAAGTGTAAAATGGGGACAATCATAGTTGTACAATTTACTTTCCTCATCTTTGTTCAGAGGTTTTCATGCATTGCATTTTATTTGGAAGAAAATCACCATTCTTCTGACTGTACAAAGTAAGGGTATGCTTTAATTACAGCCAAATAATTCGATGAAAGAAAAAAAAAACAAAAATTATGTCTCTGACATTTCCAGGCTCTGTCAAGCCAGGCGTGCAGCAAAGACATGGCAACAAAACCAGGCAGGAAAATATACCTCTCTCCTGTGTTATGTTTAATTATAGTACTTGCCCATGGTTGTTATGGATAAATGCCTATTTCATCTTTTTGATCATTCAAGAATGTTGAGTTTGCAACAGCTTTTTCTCCACATGTCCACCCCTCAACTGATATTACAGGGAAAAAATAGACCCAAATTGGGGAAATGTCCTATCAATCTCCAGGAATGAGTACAGCCCCTGTCATTGAGTTCATAGGAAGTAAAGGCACTAGGGAAGGCTTAGAGTTCCCAACTTGCTGACAGAGCTTTGGAGATGGAGATATACTTGGATAATTTTACTCATGAGTATAGTCACTTCTACATTCATATTTTTTTTCTCAGCAGGAAATGTGGGATTGCAATTGTTTGTTTTAAAAGCAAAATATGAAAAAAAACCAAACCTCTGGCAAACAAGCCTATTTATTACCCTGACATGTCTTGATTAGACAGAATCTCATGGTGATAATGGTTTTCTAGCCATGTGTATCAAAGAACAGTGGCCATAGAATATATCAATATAAAGGAGTGTGGGGGTATTACCATGGAGATGAAGACCTTTTGTTGCTATTCTGACCATGACTCTTGGCAAAGACTTAAAGGTAGCATGGTGTTTCAACAAGAATATTGCAAGTTAGAAGAACTGAGTTCTAACCTTGACTTTGATGCTTGTGAGCTTTGATGAGCTATTATTCTTCTTTGAGACCTCATGTCCTTATTTACAAAATGAGGTAGATAATATTTAGGGTTGTTATGAGGAAAACACTTTATAAAACTTATACACACATGTATATGTAAATATACATAGTGTATGATTGTTATTAAATGGGAAAGAGGCAATCTGTGAAATCATTTTCAGAATTACAAGAGTCATGAATTTCATTTAGTGTAATCCTTGTGGTTCTCCTCTTCGTTTCTCTTCTGAAGATTGCTCTAGATTCTCTCTAAAATCCTTCCTAGTTTTCTCAATATTAGACTCAATATTGTGCTATTCTCAGTTTCTTTTCTGCCCTCAAGTCACCCAGCTAACAACGATAAGCATATGTTAAGCTCCTACTGTGTACCAGACATTATGAAGCCCTTGGGTTGTGGAGCCCTGTGTGAGTCTCTTGAGAACAGAACTCACAAGCTAAAAGAGAAGGTCTCAAAGAGGGCAAGCAAGTTCTTAAGTGTAACTGCGAGGCACTGATAGAGACACCTGGATGAAATGGGGGTTGAGGGTCTTTGGAACTAGCCATTTCTGGACAGGGATCTAAAATCTATGTCTCTATTTGTATATCAGTGTGTTTGGTAGACTGCAGGAACAATCTCTTGTGAAGAGAAACTTGAAAATTTTTGGATCTGAGAATCAAATCTGTAAAGATATGACCAAATGAAAAAATCCAGAAAAAGTCAATTCCCAAAATCAGCATAAATGTCCCCTAAAAGGTCACTTTAGAGGATGTGGAATCAGGCCACATGGGATGGAATCCTTGTTTTTGGATTATGTCCTAGATGAGATCATGGGAAAGTTACATAACCACTGTGCGTCTATGGTGTCTACAAACCATTTGATATGTGACACTTCATTTGATGCTCACAGCAGCTCTGAAATAGATGCTATTCTTATCCCCATTTTACAGATGGAAAAACTTACTATGGTCACACAGCTCCTCATGGTCACACAGCTACTAAGTGTCAGAGTTGAGCTTCAAATCTAGGTCTTCCTGAGTTCATGCTATGCCAAAAGTAGGTACACATTACATATTTGCTGATTGAGTTAATAAAGGCTGAAGATTAGAATCTGAAAGGTTAATGACAACAGCAATAAAAATAACCTTTATTGCAGCTAAGTGGTAATAAGTGATTGAGTGTTAAACTTAGAGTAAGGAAGATCCAAATTCAAATCTTACCTCAAACATTTACTAACTATGAGATCTCAGGAAATTCTTTGAACTTCTCTTTGCCTCTTTCTTCTTCTGTAAAATGGAGAAATAACTTGTTTTTCTGTGAAACCATCTGAGTTTTTTTTTTTTTTTTGGCAAAGATACTAGAGTGATTTTTGCCACTTCCTTCTCCAGCTCATTTTACAGATGAGGAAACTGAGACACACAGGGTAAAGTGACTTGCCCAGGGTCACACAGCTAGTACATGTAAAACTGGATTTGGACTTAAGAAGATGAGTCTTCCTGACTTCAAGTCTGGCACTCAATCTACCTAGCTGTCCATAGTATTAGCACCTATCACATAGAGGTTGTTGTGGAGATAAAATGAAATGATGTTAGCAAACTTTAAAGCACTACATAAATTCTAGCTATTATTATTGCTGTTGTTGCATAGCACTTTGGAATCCACAAAATGCTTTATGTGTTATCTCAGTTATTAGAAATAAATATGCAAATATTATTGCATGTGCTGTTTGTCTTCAACTTCCCCTGTTTAGAGAGGTGTAATAGAAAGTGCATTCTTCTGGGAATCAGGAGGTCTGGTTTGTAATTCTATGTCTGCCACTAACTTGAAAAGTGGACATGGAGAAGAAATCACTTTTCTCTCTCTGGGCCTCAATTTTTGTTTTAATCTATAAAATGCTAGACTAGACAAGATGGTTCCTGAGACTACTTTCAGCTCTAACACTTTTCTAGAATATAAGAGCCCTCCCAGCTCTGGTATTTCTTGGTTCTTTTTGTCAATACTTGTCACTGGCCCAACAATGTTTGATGTAGAAGAATCATCTAAGAGAATCAATTTTCTAGTTAAATAGTTGTCAATCACACTTTCTGCTTCATTGCTCTCCTTCTCAAGTTCCAAAAAATGGCAAGAGTCCATGAAGTGTTCAGACTAGGCTCCAGAGTGGATATAGACAACTTCAGTGTAGGTCAAGGTATCTTCCAATTGGAATATGATGCCCAGTGGGTGTCTGAGCATCCACATTATTTTATCCATATTATTTAATAATTTAATTATTTTGCTTATTCTTTGAACCATCCCAATGTGATTTCATAAACCTCTTATTCTTTTGTTTTCCCTCAACTTTGTTTCCCCCTTCAAGCCTTTTTATTGCCTTATTCCCTCCACCATCAGACAGATAAAACACTCCAGAGAAAATGATTCCAGAGATACAAGGACAGCCTCTTAGTTTTTGCTGGGCTAGAAGAACATAATGTTACTGTTAGGGAAGTTCTAGTTAGGGGGTAGGGCAGAAGAAGAGAGCTGAATTCTCTCTCTTTATTTCCCAAATTACAAAAGAACTCTGCACTGAAAATATGTAGCCCTAAATTCCACTTAAACAGAAAAGCTTCAGAAAACACATTTCTGGGAATCAGTTTCCCTCTCTGACTATTATACCAGATTTTCTCTCTGGTGTTTACCAGCTCTATCATTCTATAGCCCCCTCTAGCTCTGACATTCTGTGATCCTATGAATAATTTGTGGAATGTTTCCTAGGAGAACTGGGATTTTGTCCTCAGAAAGTTTTTTTTTTTTTTTTTAATATGTGGCTCTTATTGAAGTGAAACTAGCTACTAAATAATTGACCAATGGCTTGCCGATCACTACACCTCTTTGGGGCTTCTTTTGACTGAATCATTCTGGTCTAGAAAGGCTCTAGCTTCAGGCTCTCTGTTTGTTAGTTATGCTTCCTGAGGGACCCAGTTTAAGACCAGGCTTATCAAGTGGATCCTGATGAGCTTAGATGGAAAAGACTGCAACCTGGAAGCTTCTTTCTGAGACTGGCCATATCAGAGTCAGTCTGAACAGGTCATATCTGACCATATCAGAGCAGATTTAGGCAGACGGTAGAGAACTATAAATGATGAGCTGCCTTGAATTGGCCATTTTGGGACTATGACATCTCTGGTGCCTGCCCCTCTCCTTTCTGGACTTCATTTTGCCTCACATTTTGATATCAATCCTAATCCTGGGTAGCACAGATAGAAGCAATTCTATGATAAGTGGGCAGCTAGATAGTGCAGTGGATAGAGCACCAGGCCTGGAGTCAGGAGGACCTGAGTTAAAATCTGACCTCAGATAATTATTAGCTGTGTATTCTTAGAAGCAAATAGAGTTAAGTTATTTACCTAAGAATAACTTAACTCTATTTGCTTCTGTTTCCTAATCTGTAAAATGAACTGGAGATGGAAAGGACAAACTAGCATCTTTGTGAAGAAAACCCTAAATGATGTCATGAAGACTCAGATACTACTGAAATGACTAAGTGATCAATAGCTCAACAACATGATATTACTGTTGATCCATGACCTTGGTGCTTCATCCCCCTGTGCAAATTCAACTATTTTATGCTTTATTCCTCAATGACCTCTTTATTGAGAGACAACATTGGTATAACAGAAAGAACAATGTATTTGGAGTCAGAGGTCCTGGCTTCTGATCACATTTCTGCCACTTATTATCTTTCTTGTATTGGAAAATTTGTATCTTTTGTATACTTGCATGCAGAATAGCGATGTTCTTCTTCACTGGAACACGTCTTAAAAAGTTTATAGGGAATGGAAAGGCAGGGCAGGCAAAATACATATGCCTCCTAGAACATGGAATGAAAGAATTATTCAGTGTATAGTGTCTGAGTAAGTTATCATCAGATGGTTCTCCAAGCTGTGAGCTACCTGTATGAATACCATTTGCTACTTTAGATATGCTTAGACATGACTTGCATGGGTTCCCAGTTCCTAGCTTTTTTTTTTTTAAACTTCAGTCTGCGTTTTGTATTGCCTAAGATATGGATAAGGAATCATAATTTATTCAGTTCATTTTGTTGCTGTGGTAGGAAAAATTTCTAGCATATAGATTAGCTAGAGAAGATTTTCTTGAAAAAGATTTTGCACTGTTTTTGAGATATTATTGGCTCC
This sequence comes from Sarcophilus harrisii, assembly GCF_902635505.1. Lineage (NCBI taxonomy): Eukaryota > Metazoa > Chordata > Mammalia > Dasyuromorphia > Dasyuridae > Sarcophilus > Sarcophilus harrisii. The sequence goes on along the minus strand of NC_045427.1, from coordinate 360,220,503 downwards.
AGGACTTAAGGCATAAGCCATTGAAATATCTTCCTAATGATCCAAATACAAAATGCCAGCGCATGGGAACTCTTTCTGTAGGCTTCTGAACAGCAAATCAGCATGACACATGAAAGCTATGGCCAACTGTGTTACATCCTTGAATATACTTTCTACGTTGTGACTTAAAAAACATCTTTTTTTGTTAACTGTTAGATGGTCTAAGAATGTCTCATTACATTCTAAATCTAAATCTGAAGCAAACGACTGGCTTCCAAGAGTCCCTCTATTGGTTGAGATTCTAATCTTGTTTTCTGTTTTGTGCCCTGAAAAGATTACACTCATTCACACTCGGGTTAACATATATTTTCTGAATAGAATCAGAAATAAAAGATACAAATATCAAGACTCCATTGTGGTTAAGGTCAGTTCCTACAAATGTCTAGGGTTCCAACTTTTCCAACTTTATCTTGAAGCAGGCCAAAGGCTTTCATTAGGGAAATGTACTCCATGTTCAAAGTCTCAATAAGAAAGAGAGGAATTGTTTTTTATTAGCATCTGCTCACAGAATTATATGACATCCTTTCCTATTTGGGTTTCACTTGTCAGATCACCCAAAGCTTCAAGTCAATGGCCATGCTTATCTTCTCCCTGGGATCTTTGTGGTATGGGATATACTGTGGTTTCCCAATGAGCATTTACTTTTTTGCCAGGTTAAAAAAATCTCTGTTCCTCATGTTTCAGCAGGATAGTTATTGGCATTTAATTTAAGACTAAGGTCTCTCAGTATTGCTCCCAGATCTGGGGTCCTTGATCAATAGGATCAGGTAACTACTTGAAGAGTCCACACTGCTGAATCATTGTCCATGCTGTTTCTTAGGTGTTCCTCTTGTGCTTTTCACGTGTCTTCCTCTGGGGTATTTCCTATAAAATAAGAGGACTTTCTTTGTTTTTTTAAGGCTTCCAATTTTCACTTTCTCCCTTCAAGTTCAACAGAGAAGAGATTTGGTCATTTAGATGATTTCCTTTGCCCCTGGCAACATCTGTTCTTTTGATGCTTGTATAGGAACAATATAAGGGAATAATAATAAAAAAATGGCCAAGTGGGAAATAGATACATAAAATTCTGTGAAATTACATGAAAAATATACATGGAAAATAAAGTATAGACTTTATTCAGCTCTAAATTCTATTATCTCAAATCATTTCAGTGCCTGGATTCCTTTTCATGCCTAGTACCTTTTCCTGAAGAAGATGTGTACTAAGGATTACATTTAGTAAGTAGCTGGGTCAGAAAATCACTAAACCTCTTGGAGTCTCAGTGTCCTTATATTTCAAATTAAGAGGTTGGACTAGATGACCTGTGAGTTTTCTTCTAGCTCTAAATCTGTGATCACATGATCCTATGCAACTAAATCCTGAGAGTTTACACTGATCCTTTCTAATTGTTCTAGTTCTTGGATTTCTTTGGACAACAGAACTCCCTATCCTTCTTAGGGGACTGATTTTTGAGTGCTAATCCTACCATTGTATTTCTGTCCTTTATATAGTTTTTAGAATATAGATATCCTGCTTATATCTACATGTTCAATTCCTGTGACTTTAGCAGACTCATAGTCTGAGTCTATGATTCAATTCTCATCAGTGTAAACACTTCCTCTAACCCATGCCTTCTCATCCAATATACTTCTTGATTGTGTTTACTAAACCCTATAAGGGGTTTAGTGCATGTGCTACATGCCTGTCTTTAGATTTCTCAATGTGTTATAGATGCCAATGGTTATTCCTAATTTATGATCAGTATAACATCTTGTTTTATCTTTCCCTAACTTTTCTTTTTGACTATGTCATAAACCAGTCTGTGAGCTCCCTGAGGGTAGGGGCTTTTTTTTGGAAATCTAAACTAGTGATAACAGTATTGAATTAGGAAACCCAGGCTCAAGTTCCAACTTTACTGTCATTAGTCACAACTTTATTCTCACTAGTCCCAGGCAGTCATTTCCCTTCTCTGAAATTGTTTTCTTCTTCACAAAATGAGAATATCATTATTTTACCCATTTCACTGGGCTATTTGTAAAGATTAAAATTCTGTATAAATATAAATAAAAACAATAATAGTTATTATTATTATTATCTTCTTGCATGTCCTATATCTAAGCTTTGATCTCAGCACCCTCTTATACTTTAAAAAAATTATTGAGGACTGCTCCCCTTCCCAGATCTTTTGTTCAGGTGGGTTATATCTATTGACATTTGCCATATAAAAAATTAAAGTGTCTTCATATTATTTGAAAATAGTTTTGTCTTAAGGACCCACTGACAAAATCTTGGGAACCCCATGAGTTGCCATATCACATGTTAAAAACTGTTGCCCTATAGTATAGCTGGCACATGGGACATAAATTTTTTTTTTGTGGATTGATTGGCAATAAATTTCCCTTCTTTTATTAAAGTATGGTGAGATTTGATCTTATTGAAGGAGCTATTCCTCAGATTACTTGTACCTACTAAGGTGCTTTGTTTTTGTTTTTACTGATGGCTAATTGATTGCTTTTCAAACCTAAAGGTTTTCTTTACATATGTCACTAGCTCAATGAACTCTGAATGCAAGTTATATCTATTCACTTTGTTGAATTTAGTGGAGGGCAAAACTAGATGAGAAGGATCAACTCATTTTATACACTATGAATGGCATTTTGATGGCAAATCTGAGATTATCAGCCAGAGGAGAGTGATGGAATTAATCAAATTAATTAATGCTAGGTTTAACCTAAGGGCAGTCTGGTGAAGCATAATACTACTGTGTTTTGTTGCTTACATTTGCAATTGAGGGAAATTTTTTCCCCTATCCAAGTTCTTGGACCTCATGGTTAACCCCAGGTTAAGAACTCCAGATATAAATAAAACAGTAGCATAGTTCCTTTCTCCTTTTGAGCTGTTTTTTTCTTCTTCTAAACATGCTAGTCTGAGGCTAAGAAGACAATTTTAAGTTCACCTAATGCCAGAAGACTGTCTTTGAATAATAGTTCTCAAACTTCTATCTGTGTAACCTTGGATAATCCACTCGCCTGCTCTGAGCTTTCGATTTCTCATTTGTAAATTAGAAACAGTAATACGTGCACTATTTACCCCATAGAATTATTGTAAGAGAAGTGCTTTTCTTTTTAAACTTTATATGGAGACAGTCCATTGCAAAGGACTTGATTTCAGGTGCAAAGGAAGGCTGAGGGATTAGTGATGCTTCTATTTCAGAATATTGGAATCTAATTGGACTTATGCTTAGACATTGGAACCATGTTAGGAAGTAAGAGCTAGAGCTAAAAGAAGTAAAAGAAGAGACCAGGAAAAAAATAAATGTTTCTGGAGATGGCTAGTATAGGAAGAAGAGAATCTCTTTGCTGTCAGTTAAGAATAAATTAAATAAGGTAAAGACAAATTAAATAAGCTAAAGATAGTGACTCATACCAGTTGATTTTCTGTTATATCTGATGTCAAAGGAACAGAATCTTAAACTGTGTTTAAAATTGTTTCTATCAGTGGTATGTCTTATTTATCATATATTTATGATAGTTTTTTTTTTTTGGGGGGGAGAATTTTTCAGATCACAGCTTTCTGGAAAACGGGCAAGATCAAGTAGCTTGTATTCTTTAAACCTTATTCTGGGCATCTCTCTTGTGTAAAACACCTGTATATGGAGGCTTGCAAAATTAAACTAAAGAAATCAAGTTATCCCAAGGATTCTCTGGTTATATACAGAATGAGATATACTTTATTTCAAGGACCCTCAACTTTGTGGCCTTAACTGCTAAAATTTTTAAACAAACGATTTCAGTTCTTATTTATCCATATACCTTCCAGCAGAAATAGCTTTTAGCTCTTGAAAAAGAACTAATCCCTTCTTTTACCCCTGCTCCCCACAATATCTCATTCTCTAACCCTGCTTTCATGTACACATTTTTTGCTGGTAAAGACTGAGGAGTGTTTCATTTATTTTCAACACTTGAGAGTCTTCTTTTCTAAACAAGTAAAAAGACAAAACCCCAATGGTTATTGGAAGGAGTTTCTAATTGATTCTGTTGCCAGGTGATTTTCTTGTAAGTTTCCTTGATAATCTTATAATCACAGCTCTAGATCTGGAAGTGATTTAAGGAATCATCTAATGTCTCCTCCTCATTATGCAAATGTAGATTCTGAGGCTCAGGGATTTTTGAATTACTTGCTCAATCTAATAAGGATCAGAAGTAGAATTTGAACTCAGTTCTCTACAGGATTTTCCCATATGCCACATTGGTTCCCTGATTTACCAAGTGGGTCTATTATATAGTATCACATTCTCATCCTAAGTAATTAAATTTTAAAATTGTATTCAATAAATTCAGAAATGCTCACAAAAATTAAAAGGAAGAACAATTGCAAATAAGTAGGCCAAAAGATTAGTTTTTCAACAAAGTCAGTTTCTTCCAACTTTTCAAATTCTTTTCAGTACAAGAATTGGACCATGAAATTGCTTTATTCTATCACGTTTTCTACTTACATCTTAGTGATAATGAATATTTCATAAAAAAAAACCTGACACAAATGACCTCTGTTTTTTTTTGTTTTTTGGTTTAAATTTGGGTGCTTACTTTCTCTAAGTTAAAAGATATTTTTGTGTAGCCAAGTGAAGTTGTTACCCTATTCATGTATTAATCTTGCAAATTAAAAATACTGCATTTCAAGATTGTTTTTTTCCCTGAGTGATCAAAAGATAAAAATTACTATTAAAATATCCAGTGAGACATGTAAAATAAGAGAGAAATTTCTGGCTCAAAATTATGATTCAAAAGAACTTTCTGTGAAAAGAAAATATCCCATTATTTTAACCCTTCTTTTGGCCTTGCTCATGAGGAATAGTGACTCAGGAGATTTGGGAGAGGGAAACTGCGTGCTGTTCAGGAATGTTTATTCATTTGTGGTCTCTGTTCCTGATTGTGAACTGGAATGGGGTTATAAGAAGAAGGAGGATGTCAATTACTATCATGCTTTAGAAGGTAAGGAGAGCTATCAGAGCAGATTTTGGTTGCGTCAATGTGGGCAGAATAATGGACTATGTTAGGGAATGATGGAGGCCTTCTTATCATGAATTCTGGATTGAAGTGAATTTTCATTATTGATCAAGAGCTAGGAGAATGAAATGGTATCATTCCCCCATTACTTTCTCCTTCTTGAAAGAAGATAAATACCCAGTTCCCTAGTGACTCCCCTTTTATTTCCTTTTTCCAGATAGGATCTGAAAGCTTTTTTTCTTTCCCCAAACATTTATTTTCAAAATTAAATTGCTGAAGTGATAAAGCTTGTTGGCCAATAAGAACCAGGCTGTTTGTAGAATTTCTTTAATGCTTAGATAGAATAAGAAAAAAGGAATAATTTTTCCTCTTAAAATTAAGGGGACCTTTTGCTAAGAAAAGTTCAGCTGCTGAAGAGGACCAGTGTCTGTTTCTATAAGTCTTGCAGAAGCCACTAACTATAAAAAGATTTCCCTAAATTTACTCCTTTTGATAAAAGATGATGAGCAAGAAAACCGTGCTCTATGGAGCAAAATCACCATCACTTTAGTCTGAAAGGCTTTAAGTAAGAGGCTTTCCTACATGTGTTTCAGAGCTAGTTTGTTGGGAAAGGAAACATGAGCAAGAAACATAATCTGTTTAATGGACAAGCTGTAGAGCTTTGAATGAACCAGTGATTTGATACTACCAGTCTGAACTAGCTCACAAGGTCCACCTGGTGGTTAGATATGGGCAGCAGGACCAAGAAGAACTTGGCATTTTATTTAGGTTAGGTTTGGTGTGTTTGCAAAACCAGTAGTACTTTACTCTGCAAAGACACTTTTATATTTAAATATGCTTTTATTCCCAGTTTGAATGAATTTTTGTCCACAGTTTCTGCATTTTTATTTTGGAAGAAAAATTTCTACCTTTGACTTCTCCTCTTCCCCAGATGCTCATTTTTTGGGAAAAAATGTTTATTTGAATAAAGTTTTAGCAAAGAGACTACAGAAACATATTAAAGAGATGATTTCTGACAATATTGGATTTAAGCAATAATGCAGGACTGGTTCAACATTAGGAAAACAATAAGCAACACTGACTACATTAATTATAAATAGTAAATTCATAACTATATCAGTGAAGTGGGAAAATTTAAAAGGATGAGATTAAATAGATTTTCTATTAAATAATAAATTGTATCTTTATAAAATCAGGAAGTAACATTATCTATAATGGAGAAAAGTTACAGGCCCTTCCACTAAGATTACTGGTAAAGCAAAGATATGGATTATCACCATTAATATATTAATTATAGTAATAGCTAACTTTATGTAGTGCTTACTTTGTGAAAGATTGTCTTTCATAATTATTATTTTATCTGATCTTTACAACAACCTTGGGCGGTAGCTATTATTATTATCCATATTTTACAGATTTCTGTTCCTGGGGAGAGTGGGCTCAAATTGAGCTTAGGTAACTTGCGTAGATCATATATCTAAGTGTTTGAAGTAAAATTTGAACTCAGGTCTTCCTGATTCTGGACCCAGTATTCTATCCCACTGCATTACTAAGCTGCCACCTATTATAATATTCTAAAGAATGCTACCTATACCAAGATAAAAAATAGTGAATAAATACAGGCAAAGAAGGGTTAAAATCACTTTCTGCCAATGATACAAAATTTTATACCAAAAGCACTAGAAATTTAATTAAAAGTTAAACATTTCTGAAACATTTCAGAAAAGTAACCTATATAAAATAACCTACACCAGTCATCAGCTTTTCTATACATTACCAACAAAACCCAATTTAAAAGAAAAAGAAACCCCATACAAAATAACCTCAGAATATACAAAATACTTGGGAGCCCACTTACTAAAACACAGGTAGCAATTTTATGAAAACAACTACAAATTTTCTTTATAGAAGTTAAGATGGATTCAAATAATTAAGAAAGATAATAATTGTTTAGGTGAGGTCATGTCAACATAACATCAGCAATACTACTCAATTGAATTTATTAATTCAGCACCATACTGATCAACTACCAAAAGGTTCTTTATAGATCTAGAAACAAAATAAGATTCATCTGGAGATGCAATCACTCAAGAATCTCAAGGGAACTATTGTGGAGGAAATGGAAATGATGAGGACACAGCAGTAACATTTCAAAATATACTTCAACGAAGTGAATCAACAAAATTGTTTGATACTGGTTAAAAGATAGAAAAACTGAATAGTGGGAAAGATTAGGAATACAAGATTCAAAAGCAAACAAAAATGGTAGCATACAGTTTGATAAAACCCATGTCCCTGACTAGTAGGGTAATCACTCACTATTTGATAAAAATGTTTGAAAAAATTAGAAAACAGTTTGGCAGAACCTATGCATGGACCAATATCTTACACCACATATCACAGAATAAACTATAAATGTATACATGATTTAAATGTAAAAGGTGGCATCAAAAATTACTAGTTGAATAAGGAAGAAAATACCATTTATGACTACTAATAGAGTAAGTTTTTGACCAAAGAAGGAATAGGAAGATGAATTGGACAATTTCAGTTCCATAAAATTGAAAAATGTTTTGCATAAAATCAATATAGCTTTTAAATAAAATAAAATAAATTAAATAAAAAATTAAAAGGGAAATAGTTAAATGGGAAAAACTGTTGCCATAATTTCTCTGATAAAGATTTAACATATACAGGGAATTGATTCAAATACTTAGGAACAAAATCCAATAGATCAATGGCAAAGAAGATATGAAAAGGCAATTATCAAAAGGAAACACAAACTATCAACATGAAATGTAGATTGTTGTCTGAGCTCCTTCTCCCAATTTCCACTTTCATAGCTAGGCTGAGTTGATAGGATTGCTGATTACTCCTTTCCACCTTCAGAATTCTAGGGATTAACCCTATGGGGACCTGGCTTCAACTATCATCATTGAGAAATACCACCTCTATCTAATGTGTTTCCCCCCCATCAATATCAATCAATTAATTAATGTTGATTCAATTTTCAAAAGTATATTTCCTGAAAAGTTTTAGCAAAGATAAATGTTGCAAAAAAAAAAAAAAAAGAAAAAAAAAAGAAACATTTCCTTTGGCACACATTCTGTTCCTGGGGAAGGTGGGCTCAAACTTAAAATCTAAAATTAGTCAAACACTTGTGTGGGGAACACATGGGACCAATGGGATACTTTATGACTCTTGATCCTGTGAATTGCTTTCTCACCTTGCAAAAGCTCCACCAAGTTTGCTTTTGAATGTGGAATGTGATTTGTCTAATACATGTGTATTGTTCCAGAAGGAATGGTGTTAAAGACTCTATACCAGACCTGTTAATATTTAGGTAATAGCTATAGGCCTATTAATTTGTGTTTTAATTAGCACAATTGAGGAGGGAGAAGCTTCAGGTACTAACATCCAGACAGTGAAGAATGTGTTGGGACCTGAAGTGAGGATGATTGAAGTTCACAACTCCCCTCAAATACTTCTTAGATTTTTGACCTGGGTAAATCATTTGGCCTTTCTGTGCCTCAGTTTACTCATCTATAAAAAGGAGATGAATAATAACACCTACTTTTCAGTTGTGAGGATAATATTGGTTGTTGCTATTTGTCCTTTGTTTTTGAAGAAAATAAAGGACATCACAGAATGATGTCTTGACTTCCTCATGAATTGGATTTAATTGAGAGAGTTGCACTAAGTTATCAGTCTTACTGCCTCTTCCAGAGTCATCGTGTATAGACAAGACAAAAATCAGGACAATTGGCAATGGCCCAGGATCAGTGAATGATTTTGAATCTTTGATACCTGACCAAGTCCTAAGAAATGTTCCTCAGAGCTTGCTTCAGCTACCTTTGTGGCCTTTGGAACAGTTTGTTCTCATTTTCCCATTCTACCAGAAGTCTTCACGTGCTCTTACTTCTGCCCCTGCCCTAAACTCACTCATGGCTTTGTGGCCCATTGGTTACCATCAACCTTATTTAGCCCATCTGCCAAGACAATTTACCAACATATGGCTCTTACAAATGTTACAGAACATGATATAGCTTCTTTGAGCCATAGGTAAGAGTTAAATAAAAGGTGAGCACTAAAGTTGTAAAGCACACTCTTACACTGAAGGTATTAGTCCTCCTTGCATGTTTATATATCTCATAATATTGATAAAACCTTTGCAAACCTTAAATGATTATATAAACAATTATTGTTATCATTATAATTAACTAATGTTAATTATTAACTAATGATAATGATATCCTAAACTTGAACTTGTAATAAATAGGCTGGGGCGCGAATTTGGCAACATCAATATCTCTAGGCTCTATAGTTTTCTTTTTTAATACTAGATAGGAACAATGCTACTTCTAGAGTCAGTGGTTCTCTTTCCTATCTGAACTGAAGTTCACCACAGTCCAAGACAAGGTTGTTATCTCTCAGCGTAGAAAAGAGTTGGAAGAAGCTTACCAGTTAGCTACAACTTACAACTTAGTTACAACAGAAAAATTCTGACAAAAATAATGGTTGGTATAATGCCCAAATTCACCATCAAGATCTTTTACAAGGAAATGGAGTATTTTTCCTCATTTAGTATTTCATTTTTTCCAACTACAGGTAAAGATAGTTTTTAACATTTGTTTTTGCAACATTTTGTGTTCTAATTTTTTCTCTATTCCTTCTTTACAAAGCAACCAAGCAATTTGATATAGGCTAAACATGTGCAGTCTTGTCCTGATATGCAAGAAAAATCAGACAAAAAAAAACACAAAAAAGAAAAAACAAACCAACAAAAAAGGTGAAAATAGTATGCTTTAATCCACATTCAGTCTCCGTAGTTCTCTTTCTGGATGTGAATGGCATTTTCTATCCCAATTCTTTTGGAATTGTCTTGAATCACCACATTAACTGAGTCCATCAGTTAATGATCACATAATCTTGTTGTTTCATCTTTGTAATCTGTTGTAATCTTGTACAATGTTCAAGGAGATTGAGTATTACTGAGAAATTTTAGTGTTCAGGGTTCATGAGTTATTCATACCAAGTTCATATCAAGTTATTAAGAGACTGGACAACTTGCTTCAGAAACCAACAGGGGCTCTGCAAGGACAAGTCACCTTACTGATGTCTTGCTTATAGAAGAGTTAGTTAGACTCTGATAGACAAGAGGAAAAAAGTCATGAGAATTTTGTCTAAGTAAAAGAGACTGCCACAAACACTTGCTGAACTAGACATTGCTTCAGAAAATGACATTTTCAGTGAAGAAAACACTGTGTACTGTCACCTAACAACTTTGCCTTGCATAGAGGTGAACTCCGGCTCAGACAGATCAGACTATTTACCCTAGAGGCAACACCTTTGCTGTTTAGCTATTATTTGCTATTTATCCACCATAGGATCTCCTAGGAAACAGACAACTTCCAATGCCAAGAAAACTATTGATACTCAGTCCTAAACCTCAATAAATTTAGGTTTTGGAATATAGGCCAGATGATAATGTTGATGATGAGAAAGAAAAAAAAGATGATAGAATACTTACAAGAACTCTTTAGCTATTACAAAGGCTTTACAAATATCTTATTTTTATTCTGCCTGTGCAGTAAGCACTATTATTATCCTTATTTTATAAATGAAGAAACTGAGATAGACAGAATTACTTATCTGGGGTCACACAGCTAGTAAGAGCCTAAGGGAAGATTTGAAACCAGGTCTTCCTGACTTCAGGTCCAGCCTGAGCAGCCTAAAACAACATTCAGTTAAGGAAAGACACAAGGAAACAAATGAATGGATCAAAATATCACTAGAGCAACAGTACGTCCAGCTGACTTGTGATCAGACTAATCTATGATATTACAGGTGAAATGGAAGTGATTGCCTATGACAATAGGCAACAATAATGGGGCTCACATGAAAATAATATTAAATATGCTTAGAGAAACTTTATGGCATAAGAAAAGAGTATTGGTCTGAGGCATACGGACATGTGGGTTTAAATCTCAGCTTTGTCTCTAACTTCCTATAAAATAAACACCTGGCACCATAATTTCTAGCTTCTGAATGTCTACCTTTCAGGCTTATTATGAAGACAGAATAACATAACATATGTCAAAGTGAAGACAGAATGACAAAACAAATGTCAAAGTGCTACAGAATTATTAGTTGTGAATATTTAATCTATGGGTTTCATGTTCCTTCCCTACCCACCACCCCCACCCCACCAGGATTACAGTGCTTTGCACATAGTAGGTATATCATAAAAACTGACATGTTTTGTTGAACCCTTTGGCTAAGCATGAGCCATCTCATCTTGTTGTGGCCTTTTCCAGGAGCTGAGCAGCCTTAGCAATTCCCTGTACATATTGAGCCCTTAGTAAATGTTTGTGGAATTGAGTTGTGGGATAATCATGAGCTATCTCAACATAAATTATACAATCCAATCCTCTCAGAGTCTTTCCTTCACAAATTCCCATTTTCTGAATTCTCCAAAGTCCCTAGCACAGAGCTAGGCTCACAATAGATAATGATCAGTATTTATGGATTATCATACTAATTTTTTTCTTTAGAATCAACATTATCATTTTGGTCCAAAAATATAATCTAGTGTACTTGGGTAGCTAGGTGGTGCAGCAGATAGAATGCCAGGATTGGAGTCAGAAAGACTTGTCTTCCTGAATTCAAATCTGGTCTCAGACATACTTATTAACTATGTGTCTCTGGGCACTTAAGTCACTCAATCTTGTTTGCCCCAGTTTCCTTATATGTAAAATGAGTTTGAGAAAAAAATTCCAAACCATTTTCATATCTTTGCCAAGAAAATCCCAAATCCAACAAAGAGTTGCACATGACTGGAAAATGACTGAACAAAGACAGTATGTTTATTTTGTTACCTTTTCCCTGGGACTCTACTTTTGGTTCTGTTACTAATCAGTTATGTGACCTTCAACAAATCATGGATATCACAGTAAAATGAATAGTCCTGCTATTCTCTCTCTTCCCTCTACTTTTTGTGTATCTTTCTACTTTTTGTGTATCTTTCTTTCTGTTTCTCTTTCTCTCTGTTTCTTCTCCTCTCTTTCTTTGTCTCTCTTTTTTTCTCTGTCTCTCTCCCTCTCCAATTCTCTCTCCACCAAACCCCTTTCTCCTCTTTTATCAAATGAGACTATTGCATTATTGATCTCTCAGGTAATTTTTCAGCTCTGACATTCTTGCTTTTATGATTTTGAATGTTGCTGTAATGTTTGATGACATTTCTCCTCTCTGAGGCCTCTTTTCTTCTCTGTAAAATGGAGATAGTAATCCTTGTCCAGTCTCCCTTGCAGGGCTTTTGTAAAGGTCAAAGGAGAAAGACTCTCTGAAACTGCTTTAGAAATTGTAGAATGCAAATGAACAATAAAACAACATATTTAAGTTACATTTTTAACAATGTTTTGAATTACTGATACTTCTTTTCCTTAGCATTGTGAGGGGAACAAAGTATTCAATATGAGTCCATTTTTCAGATAAATGAAGTATCTCTCTTCAGGCCCCAAACTTTGCTCATTTATTTATGTTTATTCATTTATTTAGACTCTCTTCCCGCCTACTTCCCAAAGGAGCTTAAGCAAGGAGACTTATAAAATTAAACGAAGAGTAGAGACAATTACAGATAAAAACAGGACAGAGACCATCTAAGATGAGCAGAGGGAGTAGACATTACCAGGCCCCCGAGATGAGTTAATTATTACTGTTGGGCACTGAATTTGGCTCTGAGGTTCTTAGCTGATAGAGAAAGAGAACACAATAGCATTACATAGTTTCCACTGTCTGGCAAGTGAGCAAACTCATGTTTTGGCAGGGACCTAGCTAGAGCTTAGGTAGGAGTGGGAAAGTAGAAATGAGGGAGGGCAGGTACAGGAAGGTTCCTGGCCCACAGAACACATGGTTTGCAGTTTATGGTGTTAGAGAGGTTCCTGGGGCATTGAAGAAATTAAATAATATGTGAGGCGTATTTTATTTTAGAAGCAGGACTTGGAATCATGCCACTGTTGCTTAGCACTCAATATTTAAATGAAAAGTGAAATCTTCTTTCTCTAGGAGCTTCAATCACCTGATAATTGTAGTTAGACTCAGTGCAGCACTAACACCAGCTCTAGCTACTGCCACCAACCCCCTGTACCTTTTGGCCTCCACAGGCCAAGGCAGATATTGGACTCAGTTGTCCCAGCTATTAACTGAAGATGGATTTAACCTCCTTAGCAATGGCTGAGGGAGATGAAAGTCAAGGAAACATTTTCTGGATATTAAGTACTAAAACTGAAATCACTATGAGATTATTAGAACTCAAAGCCTTCCCAGACATGCTGTCACAGCCATTGTTGCAACCATTTTGCAACTCTAGGGGGGTCCTCCTACCAATGACCTTATTACAGGAAGAATTATAATCAGTAATGTCCTGATCATTAAGATGGTTCTAAAATCACCCTACCAGCTTGCAAGTATTTTCCATGTCTTTGTTTTCATGAGTAAAGGGTGATGTGAAGTTGAGAATGATTCCATTGCTTGATATTCTCTTGTGATCTTGCCATGGGGATTAAAATTATTCCATTTACGATAAAAGAGACTTGAGGCAGAGCACTGAGTCAAAGGCACTTTATTAAGGCATCCATGGTTCTCTTCATTAAAGTGGATCTCAGATCTTCCTCATGATCTGAGATACCTCCTTCTTCCACAGTCATTTTTATAGGACTAGACATCTAGACATTCAACAACAGCTACCACATACAAAATAATATCATTGATTGACATATTATGCATGAGCTAAAATAAACAAAATAAAAAGTCAGCAAGTCAGCAAGATCACAAATTGGTGAAACAAGAAATATCTCCACCAGGCTTCTCCTTAGGTTGGATAGGAGAAAATGGTAAAGCTATCATACTTAGTGACTTAAGTGGTCATAAAATGGTCACTTGCTTTTATTGGACAAGAGATTGGTTTGAAGGTACAAAAAATATTTTGAGAGGACTTTCCATGTAATTGAAATCAGCTTTATCATACTGGGCTTGTTCAACTTCACAAAGGAAAACAAGAGTGGAGGACCTTTAGTTAAATTTGTATAATTAAATAAGTGAACTTAGAATCTACAGCTCATAGCTCTGGGGCTTTATAGATAGAACTTTGGTCAAATTAATTAATACTGAGTTGAATAGAGTAAGAGTCCAAATGAATCATTTTTCACAATGCTCAAGTCTATATTATATTCTCGTCAGAATGGCATTCCCTAAAATGATGCAGATAGGTATATCCTATCCATATTACTCATCCTGTTCAACTCCTATCCATGTTCTGTCATATGTTTACCAAAGGAAGCATACCTTGGTGAGATACTCACACTTTCTTCTGATAACATGAGGATGCCAGAAAAAAATTTGTCCCATTAGTTTGCTCTCACTCATGCCATATGACACACTTAGCTTATTTTTTGAACACACACTTTTTGGATGATATCTTTCATATCACATCTTAGTAATTCTTTGTTTCCAATATATTTTAGCTTGCTCACACCCAGCATGCAGCTCTCCATTGCCCTTTGGATGATCCTTCATTTAAATTCTTCAGAGACTGTAGCATTCCCTGATTTGCAGCTATATAATAATACTGGGAATCTTGGCATTAAAAAGATCGTTTTTTGTTTCAAGGACAAACTTTGATTTTTTTTAAAAAACAACAACAACCGAACTTTGAAATGGAGTAGGCAGAGCCAAGAAAACAATATACACAATGATGACTATAATGTCAATGGAAAGAACAATCATTACAAAACTATTGAAACAGAATGTTGTGAAATTAAAAAGAATTAGAAAGCCCCAAAGGAAAAAAAAAACATGAGAAGACAGCTTGCCCTGCTCCTTTGCAGAGCTATAGGGGCTCATGGGTATACAACATTGCATACATACCATATCAGATTTTTAAAAAATGTATTGATAGGTGTTACTGATTTTTTCTTTTTTTTAAAAAAAATCCTTCTTAGGGTTGGTTCTTTAATAAGAAGAAGGGAAGGCATATAGGGGAAATCTATATGACACAGAAATAATAGATATAAATAAAATTGACTATAAAACTCTATTTTTTTTTTTAAAGAAAATCCAACCCACTTTATTTCTCCAATTGTCTCTGGACCAAACTCATTGCTCAATTCATGACAAAATATACATTCTCATAGATTATCTACATAAGTTGTCTACCCACCAGTATATTACAGTCTAGATTATAGCCATTCCTGTTAGTAAACCTAAGAAAGAGCAGGGCTTTAGAACAACCTTGCCAATAAATCCTCCCATGTGTGGTACCTTTTTCAGTTAGAATGTGAGCTCCTCGAGTGCATATTCAGTCTGGCTTTTCCACTTAAACACCTTTTGTTTAGTATGGTGCTTGACATTTTATTCCTTTTTAGTTTGTATATCCATTTGTTCTTTTAAAAATTAAAAAAAATTTTTTTTCAGTTCTGAATTTTCTATATTCCACTTCCCCCTTCCTCACCTATTGAGAAGACAAGAAAAACAAAATCTACTACAATGTGTATAATAAAGTAAAACAAATTCCTGCATTGATCATGTCAAAAATAATAAAGGAAAGAAAATATGCTTTAATCTGCATTCTAAACCTATCACCTCTACCTAGAGGTAGATAGAATGTTTCATCATGAGTCATTTGGAATTGTAGCAGGTCAATAAGTTCCTAAGTCTTTTAAAATGATTTCTTTTGGTTCTGCTTCACTTCATTTTGTATCAACTCATACAAGTCTTCCTAGGCTTCTTTGGAAGCCAACCCCTTCATTATGTCTTATAGCATGATAGTATTCCATCACATTTATATATCATAACTTGTTTAATCATTCCCTATCAGGGGTCCTCAAACTATGGCCCGAGGGCCAGATGCAGCAGCTGAGGACGTTTATCCCCCTCATCCAGGGCTATGAAGTTTCTTTATTTAAAGGCCCACAAAACAAAGTTTTTCTTTTTACTATAGTCCGGCCCTCCAACAGTCTGAGGGACAGTGAACTGGCCCCCTATTTAAAAAGTTTGAGGACCCCTGCCCTAGATGATGAGCACCAACTCAGTTGCTATTTTTTTCTACAAAAAAAAAAGAATTGCTATAAATATTTTTGCACATATTGGTCCTTTTCATCTTTCTTTGATCTCTTTGGAGATACAAACCTAGTAGCTGTCCAATTCTTCGTTACCCTTTATGAAATTTAATTGACAAAGATATTGGAATAGTTTCCTTCCCCAGTAGAGTAAAGCAAACAGAGATTAAGTGACTTGTCTGTGATCACACAGTTAAGTGTCTGAGGCTGGATTTGAACTCAGGTCTTCCTGACTCCAGGCCAAGTGCTCTAGACACTGAGCAACCTAACTGTCTCCTACAAACCTAGCAGTCATTCACTACACTTTATCTACTTGTTTTTTCCTATGTGGATCATTAAAATGAAATAATTTATTTTTCCATACTTTATTAATTATTTTGCTGTTTAATTTAAAATTCATGCCTGGTCTATTGGTGGAGAATGCTTTGGATGGGATCTTGAACTGAATATTAGCTGTATCACTGAACCCAAGTATTTGGTGATTCCAGAGTTGAGCTGCAAAGACTTTATGGAGGAAAAATGGAAAATCACATAACTGGATAGGCAGGTCTAGATGGGGTTGTCAGTTACACTTTTGGAAAAGATATCCACATCAGGGGACCTATTGAACCACTGAGATGTTTTGAAATATGACTTCTCCATAGTGAAAAAATACATGGCATTTTATCTATATGAAAATTCTTTAAGTTTCATAAATTTGGATTCAAAGCCCAGAAACCTCATCACACTTTTCATTTTTCTTCTCTTAAGTGTAACAAAAACTGTCATGGCATGAAAGTGTAACTCTATCATCAGTTCCTGTCAGTTTTCATGTGGTTTGGTTAACAACACTGCAGATGCCATATTCCTTTTCCCATTATGTGACATCTGAAAGCACATTGATCAAAGGAGTTTTCTGAGAAGTCAAACATTTGGTGTGGACATGTTTGAAACACACTAAAGGTGGGCAGCCATTATTTAGAATGAACTGGCAGTTTTCTTATAGTAGAAAAATGATAAGAGATTTTTAAAAATTTCTGCCAGTTCTCTCCCAATTCTCAATAAAAGGTTGGGGCTGCAACATAGAGAAATAGAATTCTACTACACAGCTGTCAGTATTAGCTGAGTCTTAAAAGACAGTCTAAAAATATATCCACATTCCTTCAGAAAAAAAGAATTAGCTAAAGGATAAAAAAAGGAATTATATTAAGAACTAGGCTAATTATTCCAAATACCCAAAAATAAATAAAAATAAAAAAAGACTCTAACCTAAAAATTACAACAATTAGGGCCTGAAAAAACAATTAATCATCATTAATTGGACTATAAACCTAAATAATTGAACCAAACTTCCCACAATTCCAAATATAGAAAGCTTTTCAGGAAATGTGACTTGATTGAACTACAAATGCTTGCCTTGAATAATGGAATTGTTCTTGACCAGTGTAATAATTTAGTGCTATTTATCATAGACTTGTAGTTTTAGATCTCTTCCTGATTTCTTTCTTTTTTTTTTTTTTTTGGTTTTATAGCTGCAGCACATGCCTGAATGATGACTCCTGTGAGATAAAAGACATCATCAAAGACATATGACCCCTCCTCAAGAAAGTAGGTGGGCAAGAGGAATAGCATTTCCTTTACTTTTCTTTGTATAAAAATTATTTGTAGGTTTGTTCCTTCTCTTCACCTTGATTTAACATCTTATTCTCCTTAAAAGAGCAGGGGCTATGTTGTTCCTATCTTTGTATCTAGTAACAAGGACAGCAATTTTCACATTGCTGGTGCTTAGCAAGTATTTGTTGAAATGAAATAATGTAGAATATCAGTGGAGGGAAATTTATAGCCTCCCAATGTAACCTCTTCCTATGACACAGGGGATGGAATGCTAGGAATCAGGAAGACTTGATTTCAAATCTGACTTTAGATAGTTACTAGTTTATGTCACTTTAGGCAAATCTCTTCCCTTCTGTTTTAGTTTGCTTAACTTAAAATGGGGATAATGACAGTACCTACCTCTTAGAGTTGTTGTAAGGTTAAATGAGATAATGTTTGTAAAGTGGGTAGCACAGTGTCTGACAGCAGGTGCATAATCAATGCTTGCTTCATTCTACTCTTTTTCTCTGTATTATTTATTCAATTATTTCCTAACATTAATTTTAATTTTTATTAGGAACAGCAATACAAGAATGAGGAATAAGAAGTTGTTTAGTCAATCAGATACAGACAAAAGTAGAGAACAAAAACGGGGGAAATGGAAAATATAGTAAGGAAACTCAAAGACTGGGAAATAAGAGGCAGCATTTGGAAGAGGAAAGTATATATATTTAAAACATTTTTCCACTTGTGATCCCTTTTTGCCTGAGAAATGATCCCAGGTATATAGATATAGAAGTCAAACACTTACTAATAATAAATCATAATTTCATGACTCCCATATTTAGTTACACGACTCCATGTGGGGTTACAACCCTCTATACATGAAAATAGATTCTGAGGAGTTTAAATCTTGAATTTGCTTCTCACTTTTGTGTAATTTTGGCCAAATCACTTAAACTTTGGGGAATGGACTAGAAAACCATAGAGATTCCTTTCACTTGTGTGTCTTCAGTCTGAGAAATTCCCTTCTACCATTAAACTCCATTTTAATGAAGAACTAAGGAATTTTGTAATGGGAAAGATTAGGAAAAGGCCCAGCAATATCACCTTTGGAAAGCCATGAAAATCCATCTGCATACATAGCACAGCAATGCATCATGTGGTAGGGTAGAGGGAGGATTTCCCTAGCTTCTTTCAAATCCCAGCTAAAATTTCACCTTCCACAGGAAGGCTTTGCCAATCCCTCTTAATTTTAGAATCTATTCTTAGTTGATTATTTCTAATTTATTCCATCTCAATCTTTATATATATTTTGATGTTTGTCCCCTCCCACTCCCCCCTCCATTAGACTGTGCTCTTTGAAGGTGAGAACTGTTTCTTTGTATCTTCAGGGCTTAGTACAACACATAATAGGTGCTTAATTAATGTTTATCTAACACTGTATTTTGAGGGCCTGGGGTACTAGGAGCTACAGAGATTAATTTCAAGATGTGCAAGGTTATCAACAATATACTAAAATAGTTAATGGATTACTTGTTCATTATATATGGCAAAATTCACATTGTGGTGATGATGTAGCACGAATTCTTTTGAGAATGAATAATAATATTAATATTACTAATTTTCATTTCTATAATACTTTCTTCATAACCAATCCGTGGGGTAGATAGTGCACTTATCATCATATCATTTGATAATGAAGAGATATAATTGGATTTGTGAATGAAGAGATATAATTGGATTTGTTCAGGGATACTTAACTAGGATTCAAATCAAGTTTCCTGATGTTAAATATAATTCTATTATGTTGTACTTTTAATAACAAAAACCTTGATAGCTCCATTTCACAAATGAGAAAATTGAGGCAGTATTGGTAAATGAGTTGCCCTTGGTCACAGAGCTAGTAAGCAAAAAACTAGGATTTGATATCAAGTCTTCTGATACCTAGTCTAATATTCTCCCATTCTACCATATGATGAATTTATACCTGATGGCCTTTAATGCAGATATCCATAGGAAAGGAGTAAAAATAAAATGAAAGCAATCTTCATGGAAGAGAATCAATTAGAGAAAGTTACAGAGATAAGTCCTAGAAGGTAGAGGAATAGATAGAATGGTCTTTATTTTTAAAGGTAGGAATGTATCATAGCTGGTATCTCTGAACCAGTCCTATTTATTCTGATATAGAGATGAACATTGTATTTCAGATAAAATTTCTTGACTTGATTCAGACACTGCTAATCACAATTACTTTCTGATGAACCTATCACATGTAGGTCAACAAAAGGACCTATCCCCAGGGCTACCTGTGAAGAAAGGATACCATGCTAACTTTGAGTCTAATCTCATTCTCTCTTCCCCCCCCGCCCCTCCTCTCTGTTTCTCTATGCCTCTCTCTCTGTTTCTCTCTGTCTCGGTCTCTGTCTCCTCTGTCTCTTTCTTTCTCTCCCTTTCCTCCTCTCTTTCTCTCCCCCAGTCTCTTCCCCCCAGTCTTTCTCTCTGTTTCAGTGTTTCCATTTCTTTCTGTTTCTGTCTATCTCTTATATCTTTATGTCATCCTCATGAAGTAAGGAATAAAAGTATTATCTCCATTAATTTGACAGATGAGGAAACAGATTCAGAAAAAGTAAAATAATGTGAGTGGATTGGAGAGTTTGTAAGCAGTAATATAAATATGTGAGGTTTTATACTAGTGTGAAAGTCCATGAATATTAATATCCTTTGAAAACCAGAATATTTTATTTTTTAAAAATAAATTTTTATTACCTTTTCATTTTACATCACCTAAATTTTGCCTACATTTTTCTCTACTCAGAGATCCATCTAATATAACAGAATTTTTTTTGAAGTAGAAGAAAAGAAAAAAACAAGCAAACCTAAACAATATATTAACAAGAGCTGAAAATACATTTATTGCTCCATGCTCTTAGATCTTTATCTCTGCAAAGGATGGGAGGGATGTGTTTTCTCATATCTCTTTATTGAAGCCATGTTTGTTATTTGTAAATTTTCAATATTAATTTTTGATTGGTTTGTGATGGTGGATTTTTTCACTGACATCATTCTAATCTTTGTGTATTTCTTGGGTTTGTTCCCTTCACTCTGTGTCAGTTCATGTAAGTCTTTACCAAATTTATCATAGTGGTAATTTCTTACAGCACAGTAATAATCCATTATATTAATGTACCACAATTTCTGTGTCTATTCCCCAATCAATGGGCATCTGCATGGAAGTAAAAGATTTTCAAGTGGACTTTTGTTTCTTGGGAATTTTTTGAGAAAGGGAAAGGAGTACTTAAGTGCAGAAACAACAATAACAAAAATTAGACAAGGACATTGAAAAGAGAGTTGGTGGTTGAAACTGTTGCCTTAGAACAAAAGGCATTTTGCTGAGCTCTTATTCTTTCTTTTTTTTTTCAAAAGAGGAACCCATTTTCCTGGTCTTTCTCAAGAGTCATTGCTGGCAGCAGCTCAGCATAAACATGAGCCTTTTCACCTAAGCAGTAGTATGGGGCAAACTGCCTTTACCAAAACCATATGCAGAGTCACTGACATTTACATTATCCAAAAGGCTGGCAATGATTAATATGAGACCTAAAGTGTCAGGTAGGAACAAGGCTCTGAGAGACAGCATAGGAAAGAGGAAGGACAACATTTGATCCCATCCTTATTTGGGGAAAGAAGAATACAAGAATCATCCTTGGTAGACAATGGAGTGAGACAGTTTTAAGCTGCCAAAGGTATATGGTAGATTATTTTATTTGCTCTGACAGTCTTTTCTCTGCTTTGACCCTGTCAAAATAAACAGTACAGAACCACAGAAACACAGAATGCTAAAACTGGAAGAGAACTTATGCCATCACAATCTGGAGAACAAGGCAGTTGGCCTGTGGGGCAGGAAAGCAATAACCCTAAAAGGACACTAGCATTTTCCCACTCTACCGCTATCTGTAGACAGTAGATAAAAAGAAAAAAAAACAGGTGGGGAGAAAAAAGCTTAGGATATGTGTCTTCATTCAGCCCTTACAGTGTAGCTGCAGAGGTTCTCTCTTAGCAAAAAGGAGAAGCAAGTGAAGCCTTTTCATAGCAAAGAAGTGTGTCTTCAGAGGTTCAGTAATTGTGTTTGTGTTCCTCTCTGAGGTGATGTGTGTGTGTGTGTGTGTGTGTGTGTGTGTTGGGGAATCCCTCTCTGCTGGGTTGTGCATTGACATATTTGCAGCCTTGTGCAGCAATTATAAATTGAGTGATGATTTTGCACCACAAATATCTCTATCCTTCTAGGTCCTTCTCTATTCTGTCAACGACTTGGACCTTGGAGACTAGACCATAGAATGTCACAATCATACATAAGGGTGACACAAAAACTTGAGTCTTTTTCTTTCTTTTTTTAGATAAGAAAGCTAAGATGAAGAATGAGAAAATTATTCTCCTATGTTTGTAGAGCTGGATCTCCTCACTTTCACCTCCTATTTCCCCTTTCTTCTTTCTAGACAGCTCACATCCCACCTATTGCAAGAGGCTTTTCCCACTCTTGATGTTAATGCTTTGCCTCTGAGAGCATCTCCAAATTATTCTGTATGTCTTATTTATACATAATACATACTCTCTTCTCCATTAGAATGTAAGCTCCTTGTAGAGTATTTTTGTCTCTCTCTTTTTTTTTTTTTGGTATCCCAGTGCTTAAAAGCACATAGTAGACATTTAATGAATGCCTGTTGACTTAATTTGACTTAGATAACAACAATAAGAACAACACAACATTTTAACGTACTTTAAGATTTGCAAAGTACTTTACCAATAATATTTTATTCTCACAATAATACTTGAAGGTAGGCACTAGTATTATCCCTATTTTACAAATGAAGAAACTGAGGTAGACAATAGTTAAATGACTTGCTTAGGGTCATACAGCTAGTGAGTTGGAACTACAATTTGGGTTTCCTGACCTTCAATCCAAAGTTCTTTCCTCTTTCTAAACAATCTATAGAGGAATCTGGAATTCTTACAGACAGGGTCTCCTTAAGTTGTGGATCATTATGCCCCATCTGCAAACTTTACTAAAAATATTTAAACAAACAAATTTTCTCAAATAGATTCAAATATATTCTCATAGATTGTCAGAGCTGGAAGGTACCTTAGCCACTATATGGGTCAACCCTATTTTTTACAAATGAATTTTTATCCCTATTTCTTGAGAATATTTGGCTAATATATATTAGGTATTTAAATAGAATTGGTAAGCTAAATTTGTTGAATTGAAAACTTCTCACAAATTTTCAAATTACCATAGAATATATATATTTCAATGCTGCCATTAAATGTCAATCTCAACTCAATCAAAGTTCAACCAGTCATTAGACTGGTTGGGAAAGTCATTTACATTTCTGACATGGTTTTCGATGATGGGTCACAAGGGTTTTGAGTCTCAGGATGATAGTAATTTTACAAAAGAAGGGAAATATTATTTCTTAAAATGAATCTTTAGTTTTACTTTATCCAAACAACATCTCATGGAGTCATAGAATTTTGAAAGATCCTAGACAAAAACAATTTGCTTACTATCACTGACATAACACCCCCACCATGTGCTTCATGGTTCCTTCCCCAGCCCTTCCCCAGGTTACAAAAAGAGAACTCATTCAGTTGCTTGGCTGCCAGAAAGATGATAATAGTAATAATAATAGCTAGAATTTAATAGCCAGCAGGCTGTGGAGTAATAATAATAATAATAGTTTCTATATTGTTAGTTGGTTGGTTATTAGAGAAGGGGGGGGGAGAGAAGGAGAAAGAGGAAAAAAAAAGAGACAGGAGAGAGAACTGAGAGAGACTAAGTGAGAAACAGAAAAAGAGAGAGACATACACAGAAACACACAAAGAAACAGAGAGACAGAGAGACACACAGAGATAAACAGATAGACAGAGAGATAGAGACACAGAGAGATAGACATACACACACACACAGAGAGAGAGAGAGAGAGAGAGAGAGAGAGAGAGAGAGAGAGAGAGAGAAATGGAGAGAGAGACAGGAAGTGAGACACAAAGAGAGACAGAGAGAGGGAGGCAGACAAAGACAGAGGGAGAGGGAGAAAGAAAGAGAGGATGGAGAGAGAGAAAGAGAAACAAAGACAGAGAAAGAGCATCAGAGAGAAAGACACAGAGAGATATACACACATAGATAGAAACAGGAAGACAGAGAGACAGAGAGGGACAACGACAGAGATACATACAGAGAGAGAGAGAAGCAGACACATGGAGAGACAGAGACAAAGAGTAACACAAAAACAGAAATACACAGACAGAAAGACAGAGGAAGAAAGAGGAAGAGAGAGAGACAGTGAGACAAAGGGACAGAGAGAAATAGAAACAGAGAAAGACAGATTTGGAAAGAGAAAGATAGAGCCAAAGCCAGGAAAGACAATGGAGGCTATGGAAAAATGAATGGATCCTAGCGTTGAGGAATTTGAACTGAGAGAAATAAGAAAATGTTCAGAGAGTAGCCAAGAATCAGAATGCAGAATGTTGAAAGATGTGATGTGATGTGATGTGTGTGTGTGTACTATGGAATGGGGATGGACCGTGGGTTCCAGACACTGCTATGGGGGAATAGAACAAATATTGATCTTGAATTTAGAAGACCTTGGTCAAAATTCTGACATCTGGCATTTGTGTGACTATGTAATTCATTTTACCTCTAAGAAGCTCTGTTTTCTCATCTACAAAATGGAAATAATAAATCCTTACACTTGTCACTCTCCCAGGACTATTCTGGGGAAAGTACTTTGTAAGCCTTAAAGCACTAGAAAAAGGCAATAATTTTTTTTTGAGTTTTGCAAACTCAAGTCCTGGAACCAGGATTTACACACATTAGATTTATAGGGAGTTCTCTCAATCCAGGGGATATCTCACATATTATTCTTTTCAGATCATATTCCCAGGGATTTCTCCTGGAAACAGGAGAATTTGGCATATTTTGGCTCCGAAGACACATATTGGTGTATAACTTGTATCCAGATTTTTACAGAAAGATAAAAGGAGTCTTAGCTTCCATGTTAGTATAACGATATATCAGATATAAGTTAGACTTTTCTTAATAAATCTTACAAAAAAGTAAAGCAAATAGAACTTTCACTCAGGTCCATAAATGGTTGAAACAATTCTCTTTTTTCTGGTGGGTCTGCACTTGCCTTATGGACCTATATTGTCCTTCAGCCTTATAGTACTGCTCTAGGGTCCACCAAAAGGGAAGGACTTGGGGATGCTATTCCCTAGTCTGACATAGTCCTCACAGTATTAACAAAAGGGAAAATCTAGGCCTGTTCTTCTTGTTTCTTTATATTGTGGCCCTATCCTGGATTCTGCTTTCCAAGTGATCTTTCTCATCCTCCACTTGAACTACTATTATTCACTATGAACTTAGCATTTTTGGATATCTCTTTCTCTCCAAAGTCTTGGTTCAGGGTTAACATGGTTCAAGAATTCCTCCTCCAGTTCTTGATCCTAAATGAATCTGAATGGAAGAGAATGGATTTACTGCTGTTCATCCACTCTTGTTCTTTCATGTTGCTTTAGTTTGTCCCAGAAATTCCAACCTCTTCAGCTGCTGCCCTGCCCTCAGCCTTCCCTGGGGCCATAAGTTCTTGGAGGAACTTTGCAGATGGATGGGTAGCTTTTGCCTCTAGGGAACTGAGTTGGACACTTTGGGTGGAGGCATTCTCCAATCTATGATTCTGTTTTTTTCTTCTATCTCCCAGCCTTTTAAAGGCCAACCCAAAAATGTGACTCAGGTGCATGACTAGCCATGACTCAAGCAATCATTCTTAAATGTGGGGTCAATGGGGACATTTATTCTTAGCATATGGAGACATTTTAATGGCACAATGAAGGCTTCATCAGCAGGTGGCAATGAGTACCCAGGACAGTACTCTTAGAAGAACTGGTCATAGAATTTATTAGGATAATGAAAAAATTAAGTCATGCGAGGATGAAGGTAATTTTGTAAAATCTAATTTTAGTTTTTCACAAAAAATCCCTTTTTTCTCTTTCCTACCTTTCCCCCCACCACTAAAGCAAAAGAATAACAAAACTCTAATAGCAAATATTCATAGGCAAGCAAAACAAATTCCTTTTATGCCTCCCAAAATATATGTTTCATTCAGCATCCCTCAGTCTATCATCTCTCTGTCAGGAGGTTAGTCACTTGGTTTATCACA
Organism: Sarcophilus harrisii; assembly: GCF_902635505.1. Lineage (NCBI taxonomy): Eukaryota > Metazoa > Chordata > Mammalia > Dasyuromorphia > Dasyuridae > Sarcophilus > Sarcophilus harrisii. The sequence continues at coordinate 360,194,580 of NC_045427.1, read as the reverse complement.
GAGTCTCTGGAATTGTTGTTGGCAAATAGGCTGATCAGTATTTCTAATGCTTTTAAATTAATGTAGATTAATTTTTAGAAGGTCCTTCAAAATAGCATTTTTTTCTGGTCAAATAAAACCTTTTCTGAAATGCCATTTTTCATCTAAATGTTAAGCAGAAAATGGAAACTTTGTTATTTAAACAGAAAAACCAGTAATATAACTGAAATCTGTGGAGGGCTGAAAAGTTTGGAGAACATCTTAGATAATTTATCTCATTTGAGCCTCAGAGAAACTCTGTGAAATAAGTACAATAGATACCACACTTTACAGATGAGGAAACTGAGGCTCAGACAGAATGACTTGTCCAGGATTACTTAGCTAAGTGTCAAAGGTGGGCATTCAAATCTAGTTTTCCTAACTTTAGGTTCTTAATTCAGATATTAAACAGTGTAGGCTTATTTCCCCAAATTGGACTGCAGTGAGGGAGAGCAGTTATTTCTGGGAACAGTTCTAATTTTTTAGCTTTATTTTTTGTATCTATTGAATGACCAAATGACTACTTTCCTGATCATCATTATGGAAGTCAGCAATTGGACTTTAATTCATATTACTACTGATGGAGCCAGGTTGTGGCTCCATTACATACACACATTACATACAATTACAATGTTAACAATTTGCTTTTTATCTTAGAAACATTAGGAAGCCACTAACAAAATTTTAGTTATGGTCAGTTTGGAGCCTTGGAAAGATTTTTTTTTGGTGATTTTCAGGGTGATTTTGATGGATTGGAGAGAAGAGGAATTGGAGACAGGGAAATTAATCAGGAGACTATTGGAATTTAAGTAAGTGATGGTGAAAGTCTGAAATAGGAAAGTCATTTGAGAAAGTCCAGATGAGAGAGAGATTGTGGAGGTAGAATTGGCAACTGATTGAACATAGATAAGAGAGCAAAAGAAGCCAAGAATTATGTTAATATGAACCTGGATGATGGAAAAGATGGTAGAACCACCAACAGAAATAAAGAAGTTGGGAAGAAGAGAACCTTTGGAGAGTTGGGTGCATGGGCATAATTTTTTTTCAGTCATTTCAATAGTGTCCAGTTCTTCATGATTCCATTTTGGGGTTTTCTTGGCAAAGATACTGAGGTGGTTTGCCACTTTTTTCTGACTCATTTTATAGATAAGGAAACTGAGACAAACTGGATTAGATCACTTACCCAGGGTCACATAATCAGTAAGTGTATGAGGCTGGATTTGAACTCAAGATGAGTCTTCTTGTTTCCAAGGCTAATATTCTAACCACTCAGCTATTTAGCTGCCCAAAGTGTTACATTTGAAATGCTGATGGAATGTCCAGATTGAGATATTTAGAAGTTAGTTACTATTATACAGCTGGAGGTTGAGGGAGAGATTGAAGTTGCATGTGTGTGTGTGTGTATATATACATACATACTTACATGTATATATATATATATATATATATATATATATATATATATGTATATATATCTGGAAATCAACAAAGCAGAGATGAATTGAACATGTGAGAATCAAGAACCGTGTATTAAATGCCTAACATTTTTAGATGCTGATGACACAAAGATATAGACATCTGCTCTTAAGGAGTTTGCATTCTGTCAGGGGAAGTGCACTTTTATACACAAAAATACGTACAAAATGTATCCTGAAAAAGAACATACTTATATATAGAAGAGAAGGCCAGGATGGAGCCTTGGGAAGCTCTTAGTAGTTATATGCTTGATGATTCAGCAAAGTATACTGAGATGGAGTAGTTGAAGGAAGAAGGAATATCCCAGGAAGTTGTGTTGTTATTATTCAGTTTTGTCCAACTATTGGTAACCCCATTTGGGATTTTCTTGGCAAAGTTACTGATGTGGCTTGCCATCTCCTTCTTCAGATTATTTTACATATGAGAAAACTGAGGCAAACAGGGTTAAGTGACTTGCTCAGGGTTACACAGCTACTCATCTTAGGCTGGATTTGAATTCAGGGAGAATCCTCTCCTGACTCCAGGCCAGGCACTCTATCCACTGAACCACTTAGCTGCCCTGTTTATAGTAACAGGGAATGCATAAGGAAGAACTAAAGTTGAACAAGAATGATAGATGGGGACAAGCTTCTGGAGAAGATGAGAGAGGAAAGAATCAAAGGAACCAATGGGATTGATTCTTGGACAGACCATCTCCTTCTTGGATTCTGAGTCAAAAAATAGGGGAAAGAATAGAGGTGTTTTAGGTATGAAATATTAGGGAAAAGGAAATTCATGACAGATGATCTCAATTTTCTTAGCAACATAGGTGATAAAATTCCCCTCCTGACCAGGGGTGGGTTATTGGGAGGGAAACTAATATAGAAGTTTCAGGAGAGAGGAAAATAATTACCACATGGAGTATAACAAAGTCAATTAGAGAAAAATAAAAGTATTATTACATAGCAGTGAGGATTATGTTATACAGACTTATAATGATTCCTGCAGGCACAGTAATGTAACTTTTTTTTCAGCATCATTTAGTAGCATGCAAGGAAGATAAGAGAAGTTCACCTTGGGTTGGGGTATGTAAAGGCACAAGTGGTGCTAGGACAAAGGATTAACTTCTTTTTTTTGCTTATATCATCTTTCCATACCTGTCTCCCCTTCCAATCTTACCTATTGTTGTCAAGAGTAATACCATTCTCTCAGTCACTCAGGCTCACAACCCAAGTGTCATTCTTGACCCCTGTCCATTTCTCACTTCCCATATCCAATCTGTGACCAAAGCCCATTTGTTCAAACATGAGGTGATGAGGACCTGCACTGAGGTAATGGTAATGTATAGAATAGAGAATGGGGAATATTTGAGAAATGTTGCAAAGAAAAAATCAACAGGTGAAATGCAGTATCTCTCCTCTGAACATCACTAGTCCAGTGCAGGCCCTCATCACTTTACACCTGAATTATGGCAAAGCTTGATAGTGGGTCTGCCCTCTTCACTTTCTCTCCCTACTCCAATCCATTCATGTTCATTTTGCCACTAAAATGATCTTCCTAAAGCTCAAGTCTGACTGTTAACTCCTTGCCTCCCATTCACTCAAAAAACTCCAGTGGCTGCCTCCACCTTTTAATATTTTTGAAGTCCATTAAAAAAATTCAATTGTAAGACTACATTTAGCCCTATTATATTTTATCTTATTAATTCAATCCAATGTTTTAGATTGTTGGGATAATTTGAAAACTTGACGGCTCCCTATTGGCTCCAGGATCAAATACAAAATGCTCTGTTTGGTATTCAAAATCCTTCATAATTTAGTTCCTCCTCCATTCCCAGTCTTTTTATATCTTACTCTTCCATCCAATGACACTGGCTTCTTTGCTGTTCCCCATCCGAACAAGACACTTGCATCTCTTGTCTCTAGGCATTTTCTCTGACTCTTCCTCACATCTGCAAAGCTCTCCCCTTTTGTCACTATCTCCTGACTTTCCCTGGTTTCCTTCAGGTCTCAGATAAAATTTCACCTTTAAAGGAAACCTTTCCAATTGTTCTCAATTCTAGTGTTTTTCCTCTAGTGATTATATATTACAATTTATACTGTCTATAGATTATGCAAAGCGTTCATATTGTCTCTCCCATTAAAATTTGTTCCTTTAGTGAATTGAGGAATGTCTACCCCAAGCACGTGAAAACTTCCCCTGGTGAAATGGATGAATGAAAATAATTAGTTGTAATGGTCATAGCTAAAGCAGGCATTGTGGAGTATTAGAGCTTGGTTAGACATTGAAAATTTTAAAGTCATTCACTCACTAAATCTTGAGTTATCATCAATTGTCTTGATTTTGTCTTGCTACTAGACAATGATGACTATGGATCCATGCCCAAAGGGCTATAAACTTCTTATCCAGCAGTGTTTCTACTGGGCTTATATCCCAAAGAGATCACAAAGGAGGGAAAGGGACCCACATGTGTAAAAATGTTTGTGGCAGCCCTCTTTGTAGTGGCAAGAAACTGGGAATTGAATGGATGCCCATCGGTTGGATAATGGCTGAATAAGTTATGGTGTATGAATGTTATGGAATATTATTGTTCTATAAGAAAAGATCAGCAGGATTATTTCAGAGAGGCCTGGAGCATGAACTGATGCTAAGTGAAATGAGCAGAACCAGGAGATCACTGTGCATGGCAATAAGATTATACAATGATCAATTCTGATGGATATGGCTCTTTTCAACAAGATGATTCAGGCTAGTACCAGTGATTTTGTGAGAACACCTAGAAGAAGACTGTGGGAACTGAGTGTGGATTATAACATAACATTTTCATTTTTTTTTGTTGTTGCTTGCTTGAATTTTATTTTCTTTCTCATTTTTCCCTTTTTGATCTGATTTTTCTTGTGCAGCATGATAATTGTAAAAATATGTATAGAAGAATTGCACCTATTTAAAATATATTAGACTCCTTGCCATCTAGGGGAGGGGTGGGAGGAAGGTAGGGAAATTTGAAACACAAGGTTTTGCAAGAGTCAACATTGAAAAATTACCCATACATCTGTTTTGAAAATAAAAAGCTTAATTAAAAAAAGAAAGAAAGAAAAAGGAACTTAAAAATTGTCTATTTTACTCAGCACTGACCTAATTGCCACAGCATAAGGATCCCACGCTGAAAAATTAAGCCAACATATAGTTGGCAACAGTGGAGCAGAAAAGGAATGGGTAGTTTTCAGATATTTGCTGTACAACATTGCATTTATTCATCTGGATCAGAATACTCAAGAACTCCATAAGATTTACCAGCAGAATAGTTCTATCTCTTAGATAGCATTTAATTCCATCAAAAGTAACGTACAAGTAAAGCTTAGAGAAATGCAGGATTCTTGGCTGAGTGAGAAAGTAGATGAGATTCAGCTTTATACTGATTGTAACAATCCAAACCACTTTTATGATGCCCTCTTTATAGACCAAAGATTTATGGTGCATCTGAATTATTCAGTGCTGATGGAGCCATATTTATTAATGATAAGGACATACTCCTAGAGAGATGGCCTGAACACTTCTATAGTGTCCTTAACAGATCATCATCAATCAATGCTGACACCATTGACTGTTTACTTCAGGCTGAAGCCAATTCCTCTCTAGCTGAGGTTCCAACCGAAGAAGAGGTTTTGAATATTACGTTCCTTTCATGAGGCAAAGGGATCCTATTCCTGCTGAGATTTACAAAGTACACACTTTGTAAATACTGCTCATATAAAAGCTGACCAAAATTTTTGGGATTATATGTTAAGAACAGTTTATCCCCCAGGGGTTCAAGGATGTCTTCATTGCTCCTCTCTATAGAAGTAAAGATAATAGACTCTCTTGTGCCAATCATGATGGGGGACAGGAGATCTCTCTCTCTCTCTCTCTCTCTCTCTCTCTCTCTCTCTCTCTCTCTCTCTCTCTCTCTCTCCTTTCCTCCCTCCCTTCCTCCCTCCCTGTCAATTCTAGCAAGATTCTTGCCAGAGTCTTCCTTAATAGGTTGATCCTTCAGCTAGAAGATGTCATTTACATGCTTCAGCAAGGATTGATAAGGTGTTTGCTTCCTGACAACTCTAGATAAATGCCAGGAGTAGAACATACACAATATTTGTAGATCTGATCAAGGTCTTTGATTTTGTCAATCATGAGGGATTATGAAAAATTATTCAAAACTTGGTTGCCTAGAAAAGTTCATCAGAATTGCATGTTAGTTTTACAATGGCATGCTTTTCTAGGTTCTGAACAAAAGACAATGTAAGGCTTTGTGTTTGCTCCCATGTTTTTTAGCATGATGTTTTCAGACAAAACAATGAAAATGCTTCAATGAGAATGACCATGGCATCAAGAATAGCTGCCACACTGATGGTAAATTCTTCAACTTGAAAAGATTACAAAACAAAACTAAAGTGAGGGAATGTTAATGCATGAGATGCATCTTCCTCTCTCCCTCCCTCCCTCTCTCTCTCCTTCCCTCCCTCCCTACGTTCCTTCCTTCCTTCCTTCCTTCCTTCCTTCCTTCCTTCCTTCCTTCCTTCCTTCCTTCCTTCCTCCCTTCCTTCCTTTCTCCCTTCCTTCTTTCCTTCCTTCCTTTCTCCCTTCCTTCTTTCCTTCCTTCCTTCCTTCCTTCCTTCCTTCCTTCCTTCCTTCCTTCCTTCCTTCTTTCCTTCCTTCCTTCCTTCCTTCCTTCTACTTTCTTTCTTTCTATCAACAAACATCTATTAAGGACCTACTATGTGCTAGGCACTCTGCTAAGTGTTAGAGATACAAAGAAGAGGTAAAAGAAGTTTCTGCCCTCAAGAAGCTCACATTTTAATGGGGGAGACTTAACTTATGTTAAGTAAACACATAAGTATAAATAAGCTATTTTTGGGATAAATAGGAAATAATTAAAGAAGGAAAGAACTAGAATCAAGAAGAATTCTTAAAGGCTTCTAGTAAGAGATAGAATTTTAATTGTGACTCGAAGCCAAGGAAATCAGTTGGTGGAGTTGAAGAGAGAAAGCATTCCAGTAATAGAGAACATCTGGAGAAATTGCCCAGAGCTGAGAGATGGAGTAAATTGTTTGAGGAACTGTGGGGAGAATAATTTCACTGGATCAAAAATATATAGAGAGTAATATATGGTGGAGAGTAAGGTATAAGACTAGAAAACAGGGGTAGATTATGAAGGGCTTTGAATATCAAATGGATAATTTTGTATTTGATTTTAGAGGCAATAGGGAGCCAATGGAATTCATTGACTGAGGGGGAGGGTGACATGGTAAGCCCTGAACTTTAGGAAAATCACTTTGGCAGCTAAATGGAGAATGGATTGGAGTAGGAAGAAACTTATTGCAGGTAGATCAACTAGTAGGTTATTGAAATATTCCAGGAATGAGAAGAAGATCTGTGCCAGGATGGTGGCAGTATTAGACCATATTTGAGATGTCGCAATATTGAAAGTGGCAGGCTTTGGTGATAGGTTAGATATGAAGGGTAAGAAATAGTGAGAAGTCAATGGTGATACTTGGGTTATGAGTCTGTGGGGGTAGGGGAAGAAATAATAATGGGGAAGTTGGGGAGGTTGATTACGGGAGAAAAATAATGTTACATTTTGCATGTGTTGAGTTTAAGATGTCTACTGGACCTCCATTTTGAGATGTCTGAAAGGCAGGTGGAGATGCAAGATTAGAGTCAGCAGAGAGCAGAGGGCAGAATAAATAGACTTGAGAATATCTATCATAGAGATGGTAATTAAATCCATGTGAAATGATAATATCATCTCACTCAGATGTAGTATAGGAGAAGAATAGGGCCCAGGACAAAGTCCTATGGGACTATAAGTGGTCCAGTAAAGGAGAATTAAGGGTGGTCAAATATGAAGGAGAAGAATTGGAAGAGAATAGTGTCTTGGAAAAACTACAGAGAAGAGATTATCAAGGAGAAGTAGGTGATTAATAGTATCAAAAGCTGCACAGAGGTCAAAAAGAATATGCATCAAGAAAAGGCCATTCATTGGATTGTCAATTAAGAGATCATTGGCAATTTTGGAGAGAGTTATTTTAGCAAAATGATGTTGAAAACTGGATTGCAAGGGATTAAGAGAGAGAAGAGAGAATGTGGGATTGTTTTTAAGGAATTTGGCCACAAAAGACAGAAGAAATAGAATGTGATAGTCAGCATGAAAAGATCAAGTGAGGCTTTTTTTGAGAAACGTGGGTATGTTTGTAGTAGGGAATGATCGAGCAGACAGAGAGAGATTGAACAGAAGTGATAGAGTAGTGATGACAGGAGTATGTGGCTCTAATTCCTGTTAAGAAGTCTCTTCAGGCAAAGAAAGAAGAAATAGAATTGATATCGATGAAAAGTCATATGTCCAGACTATTTTTGAGAACTGTCATCACTGTGTCTCAGTAGGAATGTTTCAGTCAGACATTGGAGGGATTAAAGAGTTCATGAGTTACTATCACAGAGTATGTATCATCCTTATTTCCATGTTAATTAAGTTCTTCAGACAAGAATAGAAAGTTGGCTTAGAATATATGGATTATAGTTTCTAGTTAGACATTATCAGGATCTGTTTATCAGTCAGGACTTTGGGAGACATCTAGTTCTCATGGCATTGAGGTCCACATATAATCTATTTCCTTAAAATTTAGCAGCTTTTATGAAGATGAACTTCCTGTTTGATTATCTTTAAAGTTGATTACAGACTGTTTTATCGGGGAACATCAGTTTATGAATGATGTCATAAATATCATGTAATGGAACAGCAGGCATGAAAAGTTCTCAACTGCTTAGTCTATCAAAGTTCGCCTCATTTTATGTAGGCACTAGATCTAATGAAATGATTTATAAATCACTCAAATGCTAAATCGGAATAAAGGATTCTTACCCTAAAGCTAATTCATTCTCTCTGCAAAATTTTTGCATACGTAGGGAGTTTAATGTTCTTGAAATGAAATTGATTTTAAAAGTTCCTAAATATCCAAATAGAAAAACAATACTACCCTCTAGCCATTTGTTATTCTTCTGCAATATGTTACATACCTGATTTAATGTTCTTGAATGATTCATTTGGGTTTAATTGGGCCCCAAATAAAAAAAATTAAAAACTCTATTTGAACATTTCATAATCGTGTCAGATCTTTGTGACAATCCGGTCAGCAAGGCAGGGCAGGTATTATCCCTGTTATGCCTAGAATGAAATTGCTATGGAGGGATCTCCTCTACCCAATCCTCAAGCATTTCTCAGCTCTGCTTCCCCTGGCTCAATTCCAAAAGTTAAGAGATCTAGAGGGAACAGAATACAGTAGGCAGCCAGTCTCCACAACTTGCTTTGTTGAAGGCTTTCTCAGAAGAGCTGGTGCTTTGCTGAGCAAAGCTGATGATTTTGACTTTGGATTTTTCCATCAAAACATGTCTGTGACTCGTGTTAATCTCCCCCAGCTGTGTGCTGTTCAGGCAAATACTGAGTCAGGAATTTTAAAATAGACACTTCAGGGGTAGAGAAAGTACAGTCCTTCAATAGTCTCTCAGTTCAAGGTCCCCATATATTTGAGGACAACCCCTGCAGCCATAGTGACTTTCTGGTTTCTCTACAATGTCTAGCCCTGACCTAGGTGGGAGTCTAAGGAGGCATTTTAACCCATTAAAATGAACATTTGAATTTATGAGCAAAATTATAGGATGGAGGATCTTAACTTAAGTCATCTATTTGTTGTGGGATTTAATCATTATCTAGATGGTTTCCAGATAGGTCAACACAAATTACAATCTGCCTGTAACTGTTACAATTTAGGAACTTGCCTATGGTTACACAGCTAGCAAACATCAGGGCAGTATTTGATTCCAGATTTTCCTGACTCAAGTATAGTACTTTATCAACCCAAAATACCATTCTAAGTTGCACATAAAGCAAGGGCTTAATGAATTGAATCACTTCCTAGGCAAATCATCACTTTGCTTTTTAAAACCTCAGTTTCCTCATCTGCAAAATGAAGATAATATGACTTTCTCTATTTATTTTACAAGGTTCTTGTGAAGCAAAAAATAGTATAAATATGTTACTGCTTATTATCAGAGGCTCTTAGCTTTATTATACTAGGCCAAGATAAGACCTTGGGATTCTTTATGTATCAATAGAGGTTGGTTTTTTGCTGGAAGAAAAATAGATTTTACTTCCTTACGTGAGAAAGAAGATCAGAAGTCTTCCTTGCTAGGATTAGAGGGAGGGCAGGAGATATTTGTGACATCACTGGAATTCTGGATTCATTCCAATCACTGGACTATTTTGAATGGAAAAGGATCATGATTTAGGATCCCATCTATGAGTATGTCTGCCATCTTGGAAACATGACTATCATAGAAAGGTATGTCCACAATCAGAAAGGTGTGACAAAACTGGAGAGAGACAAATGCTCTAATTTTCCAAAAATGATCATAGGATCAAAGCTTTAGAAAATGAGGAGACCTGAAAAACCTCCTTACTTTGCACATGACGGTGAGATCCAGAGAAATGAATCATTTACCCAAGATCGCATTGGAAGTATATATCAGAGATTGGATCTGAACCAGGTCTTCTGACCACAATGTCAGTGCTCTTTCTGCCATATTCCTAGAAAGATAGGGTGGGACCAGTTTGTGAAGGCCTTTAAATGCCAAATACCATAGAGACATGAGGGAGCAAATGGAATTTATTGAGCATAAGAGAAACATGATCAGAATGGTGCTTTATGAATTTCACTTTGGTACATGTGTAGGAAAGGGGAGAAACTTGAAGTAGAAAGATCATTTAGGAGGTTTGCAATTGTCCAGGCAATAGGTGATAATTCCTGAACCTAAGGTGATAGTTGTGGGAATAGAAATGTAAGAGACATAGTGGAGGAAATGGCACAATTGGGGAACTGATTGGATGTGTGGGTTGAAGGAAAGTGAGGAATAGAGGATAATACTAATACTGGTATTTTAAGAATGATTTTTTTTTTATAGCTGCCATATTAGCAAGTGTTTTAAGGTTTTGAAAGTGCTTTACAAATATCTCATTTGATCCTCACATCAACCTGGGAGGTACATGCAATTATTATTATGTTCTTTCTTAAAATTTATCAGTGCTCTTTGAATGTCACATATCAGTGGTTCTCAAACTTTTGTTTTCAGTATCTTTATCCTATTAAAAATTATTGAGGATCTCTCTCAAGAGTTTTTGTTTATCTGGATTATATTTATAGACATTTACCATATTGGAAATAAAAACTATTTCTGAATTTGTAGACCTTCTAAAAGGGTTTCAGAGATCCCCAGGATTCTCTAGACCATACTTTGAGAACCACTGTCACATATGCTCAATAGCAATATTATTATAAGTCTATTTCCAAAGATGATTAGAGATAAAGGAAAAGAACCCATATGTTCTAAAATGTTTCTAGCAACTCTCTGTGGAAATTGTGTAGATCTCAACCAGGGGAATGGCTAAACAAGTTATGGTATATAATTGTGATGGAATACTACTGCATTATAAGAAATGAGTTAAATGACTTTAAAAAATGGATAGAGTTTCAAGAAATGATGCGAAGTGAAATGAGCAGAACCGAAAGAGTATTGTATACAATAACAGCAATATTTTTAAGAACAATTTTGAGCAAATGAGTCACTCCATTATAAATATCCAAATTAACTATAAAGAATATATGATAAATATACCATTGGAAATATATTTATATGTAGAATCACTCTGTAATACTATTTTTCAGTTTTTTTTTTCTCTGAATACAGATAGCGTCTTCCTTCCTATGTCTTTTATAGTTAATTTGGATAGGATATGTATGATAATTTTCTAGGATTGGGAAATGGGGAATGGGGAAGGAAGAAAAAAAAGAAATTACATGATAACTTTATTACATATTTAAAATGAATAGCAAGTTGTGCAAAAAGATTTGCAGTTTCATATGTAATCATTTTTATTTTACTATGTTATAGAAATATTTGTATTATTTCATAAATTAAAATTTATTTTATTTTATTATTAAATATTTTTATTTTCAAAGCATATGCATAGATAATTTTCAACATTCACCTTTGCAATACCTTGTGTTCTAGTTTTTCCCTCCCTCCCATTCCCTCCCCTAGATGACAAACAATCCAATATATGTTAAACATGTGCAATTCTTCTATACATATTTCTATAATTACCATGCTGCACAAGAAAAATCAGATCAAAAGAAAAAAATGAGAAAGAAAAAACATGCAAGCAAACAACAACAAAAAGAGTGACAATACTATGTTGTGATCCACACTCAGTCCCCACAGTCCTCTCTCTGGGTATAGATGGCTCTCTTCATCACAAGACCATTGGAATTGGGCCTGAATCAACTCATTGTTGAAAAGAGCCATGTCCATCAGAATTGATCATCATGTAATATTGTTGTTGCTGTGTACAATGATCTCCTGGTTCTGCTCATTCCACTTAGCATCAATTCATGTAAGTCTCTTCAGGCCTCCAGGCCTCTCCAAAATCATTCTGCTGATTGTTTCTTATAGAACAATAATATTCTATAACTTTATGTGGAATAAATACCATATATATGTGGTATGCTATATATATATATATATATATATATATATATATATATACACACACACACACACATACACACATACACCATACACACATACACCATACTTATTCAGCCAGTCTCCACTTTATGGCTAGCTACTCAATTTCTAGTTTCTTGCCACTACAAAAAGGGCTGCCACAAATATTATAAAATAAATTTTTTAGAAGAAGAAAAAGTGTTCTCAAGCATGTCTAGTGAGACATGTTTGCTGACTATACTTTCCTTGTAAATCCAGCCAGTGGTGACTCAGCTCTGTAAGAGTCCAAAATATAGGTTTGGTGATAGAGTATATATCTATGGCTCCAGAATCAATCTAGCCAAGTTCAGAGACACTCATTCTTAAGATGGCAACATGGTGAATAATTTTGCAATCGTGGCAATTCTCAAAGATTGATTATTAAGTTATGGGGAGAGGGTATCACAACTTGCATTAGTAGAAGGAATGACCATACTCATAAAATCACAAATCCTTGATGTATTAAGGCATTTCACTAGTCTTAGGGCTATAGAGATTACTTGTTTTTGCCCTAGAGAGCTTAAAGTCAGTTTGAAGGATGGACTTTAAAATAAAAAGAATAAAGTGTTTCTTTATAATATATTGTTTAGATCTATGCATTGTATTTTTGGCAAGAACATCAAGAAGCTGAAATATGTTCAGAGAAAGGAGAATATGAAGGAAACTAGAGATACTGTCAGATAAAGCTTGGTTGGTCAGTCAAGGGAACTAAAATGTTGACCTGAAAAAGAGGTTAAGGCTCACATGGAAATATCTTACATTTTCTTAAATATTTGAAAGAATATCATATGGAACCTAGGTGGCACCATGGATAGAGTACCTGTTCTAAAGTCAGAAGATTCATTTTTCCTGAATTTAAATCTGGCCTTAGGCATTTACTAGCTATGTGATTTTGGGCAAGTTTTTTCATCTGTAAAATGAGTTGTAAAAGGAAATAGCAAACTACTTCAGTGTTAGTTGAGAAAACTCCAAATGAGATCATGAAAAGTCAGACATGACTGAAAAATGACTATCCATATGGAAAAGGTATTAAATTTATACCCTTTGCCCTCAGAATATGGAACCAGGAGTAATGGGGGAAATTCTTAATGGAGGCAGATGTAAACTCATCATTAGAAAACACTTTTTAATAATGATAGCTATCTCAAAATGAAATGTGCTTTTTTGGTAGAGAATGAGTTTCCTGTTACTAGAAACATTTAGAGACAGAAAAGCTGTTGATGTAGGCTGTAATGGACAGGTTTTTTTGGTTTGGATAGGGGTTAAATCAAATGAGATCATAATTCTGTGATTTTAACCAATTCATGTGGCAGAGGAGGAAACTAAGGTTCAAAAGGAGTGGAGGGCAAAGTGACTTGTCCAAAGTTATAAAGCCAATTAATATCAGAGGCTGGACTCTAAACTGAGTCTTGTATGCTTCTTGCTATGTTAGGTATTTTAATTTTTTCCTTGCTGCCAGAGAGTGTTTTCCTAGTGGAAGAAGGGCAATAAATTATTCTTAAGGGAAAAAAGAACTAAATGAAATTCAGCAATATCTACCTGTGTCTTCTTGCTGGGATTTCTCTCCATCTCTGTGACAACTTGAATGTAGATTACTGACATATTTCAGGTACCTCATTTAAAATTCATTTTGTGAATGAATTCAGTCATAATAATTCATGCAAGACTCCTCATAGTTCATATTTATATATAATGCATGAATTCCCAAGAGTTTAGTTAGTATTTTTTTTTAAAAAACAGAACCTGAGGCCAAGTGTAAGTACCTGCTTTCAATAGCTGTGCTATCATCCCTCTTCTAGCTAAGATAGAGAAATACATAACTGCTCTCACTTAAAGGCACAGGATTGCCCATGCCCTAACAGGAAGCACAGAAGAAGCCTTTGGCTGAATTAGACTCTCATCTCCATATCAAAGACTCTGAAAGGATCCTGGGTTTCAGCAAAGCATTAAGAAAAACCTTTTGTGATCTTTAGAGACTGAGGGACAGATTTGGGCTGTATGACAATATAGGCAAGTGGACATGGTGCTGGATGAGAGACAAGATGAAAGAAGTAGTAATCAATGGTGGCTACATCAAACCTGAGAGTGGTCTTTAGTGGGAGACTCAAGGCCTTGGGCCATTTAATACAGAGTCAAAGAATCAAGAGACTGGTAGTTAGAAGGGGTCTCAAAAGCAGGGCAGTTGAAATAGTAACTGAAATGAAATTTCGATAACACCCACCAAGTGATAATTGGGAACTTTTTCAAAATGTCTAGGAAGGGCAAACCTATTACTTCTGAAGTATGGTTTTGGGAGAGCTAAATTATTAGAACATTTTTCATTATATTAACCCTACCGCTGCCTCTGCAACTTCCACTTATTGAACTAGTTCTGCCTTCTGGGGGCCAAGCAAAATAAGTGTAATCCCTGTTCCACATGACAATTAATCAACAAGTAGGGAAAGGATTTACTAAGCACCTACTATGTGTCAGACATTTGGCTAAGCATTCCACAAGTATCTCATTTGATCCTCACAACAACAATGGAACATAGGTTCTATGATTATTCCCATGTTATAATGGAGGAAACTGAGACAGACTTTCCTAAGGGTATACCACTAGTCTAAGGTAAATTACTTGCCCTAGATAACATCACTATTAGTTGTCAGAGGCCTTCCTGGACTCAGGTCTTCCTGTCTCCTGGCCCAAATTTCTATGCATTGCACCACCTAACTGCCAACACACAACATGTGGCACCTGCACTCATCCATTCACTCCTATTCTTATATTTCTTATTTTGAAAACTGCCTTGCATATGCTTTGATGAAGGGAGCATGTCTTTGTTCTTGTTCATTAATTTACTAATCTAATGTCTAACTTTTTATGATGGCCCATATGGGCCAATGGCCCATAGCATGCTAGGTCTTTCTATCCTCCCTATCTCCAAGTTCATGTTTATTGTTTCCATGACACTATCTATACATCTCCCCTTACTGTGTGCCAGAGAATATGCTGAGAATTTTACAAATATTATCTCATTTAACCCCCTCAACAAACTTAGGAAACAGTTATTATATTCCCCATTTTATATTATAATCCCCATTTTATAATTTAGCAAACTGAGACCTACAGAAGTTAAGTAACTTGCCCAGCGTCTGTGGCTGGCTTGGAAACCAGTTCTTTCTGATTCCAGGCCTGGCACTCTATCTGACTGACTCTATTTACTAAGTTCCTACCATGTGCCAGAGCCTGGGTCAGGTTCTAAGGCTACAAATGCTTAGAGATGATTGTCATGTTTCCCCCAATTTTCCTTTTCTCCAGGTTTAAGATCACAAGTTCCTTTAACAAATCATTCATATGGCATGATTTTCTTTTGAAAATGTGTAATTTATTATATACTTTAAAATATTTATTTTTATTAATTTCTTCAGTTTCTTAAAACAAATACAAAATTGGAAAAGAAAAAAATTTCCACGTGCATAGCAGAACATAAGAGAATATTCAAAATATAAAGCAATAAATTTACATTTCAAGAAAGTGCATGTAATAAATACTACACATTATATTCAGAGCAACCCATCTTTTGCTTCTTTGAAGGTTTTCTTTTGTTATCTGCTGTATACTTTATCCTCCCTGTTCCCCCCCCCCCCTTCCTCCAGGAAGGCCCCAATTAAACATAGATACACACACACACACATATATATACACATACATATATTCTCATAAACACAAATATATACATAAATACATACCCATATACATATATATATCTATAATCATATACATATATACACAGAGACATTCATAGGGGTCACCTGTACTGTTTCTTTGTCCTCCGTTTCTCTGAAGAGGGATATCATTTTCTTTCATAAGTCCAAATCTTTCCATATTTTTCTAACTCCATCAACTCATCATTTCCTACACCACAGCAATATTCTAAACCTATACTTTAGACTATTAAAGCAATATTGCTTAATATAATTGATATATAGTATAGTTTCCCTGTTTTTCTTTTGGTTAAGTCTATCTTAGTTTGAACTTGTCTAAGATCATGATTACTAATCCTGCTTTTTTTACATAATAAATTTTATTCCGATCTTTATTTTATGTTTGTATATATTTCTTATTTCTCCTAAAGCCTCTGATTTAGTTCTATCTGCCATCTTGCTCTCCTATTACTTAAGCTATCCTCCCCCACCTCTTATCTTCTCCCTGTCCTATTTCCTTACTCTCTTGTTTCTTTATAATTGTAGGCTTTCGTTCCCTTCTAACTGTATATGTTGTTCTCTCTTTAACTCTGATCTGATGTACGTAGAGTTCCCTCTAAAAATCCCTCTCTTATCCTCTCCCCTTACCCTCTTATTTCTTTCTGAACATAAGACTTTTATACATACATACACACATTAATAAACACATGCACGTATGTATTGTTCCTTCTTTAACTCATTCTCAATGAAAGTAAGTTTTCAGAATTACTATTCCTTCTCCCTCATCTAATTCCTCTGCGTTAGTTCTTTCTCTTGCACCTCATTTGTATAAAATAATTACTTTTAAATCTTTTCCTAGAGAGTTTTACTTTTTAGAATCTCATCATACTCAATTCTACCCCAATCTTTCTTTTGAACTATCCAATTACTAACAACAATCTTAGACATATAGTTTACATTTCCACGTATAAAATATAAACAGTTTGTCTTTTTTGAGAACCTTTATTGAGAAATTAGTCTTTAGTATTTCTCTTAGATCTTGTATATCAACTTTTCTATTAAATTCAGCTCTTTTGCAACAAAATCCTGAAAGTCTGGCAATTCATTGAATATTCATTTTTTCCATTCAGGATTATGCTTAACTTTGCTGGGTATGATATTTTTAGTCACAACTCCAGTTCTTTTGCTCTTTGATAAATATGTTCCAAGCCCAGAGGTCTTTTAATATGATTCTAATTAGTGGCTCTGCCAGACTTGAATTGGTTTTTTTTTTTCCTTACTGCTCAAAATATTTTTAACTTGATCTGGGGGTTTTGCTATTTAGCTATGATGTTCCTATATATTTTACTTGTAGGATCTCTTTCATATGGAAACTGGTGGATTTTTTCTATTTTAATTTCCTCCTCTTGTTCTAATACTTAGGAATGATTTTCTTTAATTATATCTTATATTATTGGATCAAGATACTGTTTTTTTTTATATAGCTTTCAGGTAATTAATTTATTTTCACATTTTTTTCTTCTTGATCTGTTCCCTAAATCTGTTATTTTTCTTATGACATGTTTCACACTCTCTTTTTTCATTCTTGTATTTAAAAATTGATTTCTTATAACTTTTTTGCCTTCTAATTTTCAGGGAATCACTTTATTCCTTGAGATTCTGGATCTTTCCCTTTTCATACAAATCTTTATTTGTGTGAAAAGTGAAGGATCCAGAATAATTGGAAAAATATCAAGTGCTCATGGGTAGGCAGAGCAAATTTAATAAAAATGACAATTTTGCCTAAATTAATCTACTTATTCAGTGCTATGCCAATTAAACTGCCAAGATACTACTCTATGAAACTAGAAAAATTAATAACAATATTCATCTGAAAGAACAAAAAAGGTCAAGAATTTCAAGGGAATTAATGAAAAAAAAGTAAAGCAAGGTGGCCAAGATGTACTATATTATAAAGCATTAAGTCATCAAAATCATTTGGTTAAGAAATAGAGTAGTGGATCAGTGGAATAGGTTAGGTTCACAAAACACAGTAGTCAATGACTATAATAATTTCAGCTTCTGGGATAAGAACTCACTATTTGACAAAAATTGCTGGGAAAACTGGAAATTAGTATGGTAGAAATTAGACATTGATCCATAAATAACACCCTGTACCAAAGTAAGGTTGAAATAGGTTCATGATTTAGACATAAAAGGTGATATTATAAGCAAACTAGGAGAACAAGTGATAGTCTACCTCTCAGATCTGTGAAGAAGGAAAGAATATAAGGACATAAAAGGTGATATTATAAGCAAACTAGGAGAACAAGTGATAGTCTACCTCTCAGATCTGTGAAGAAGGAAAGAATATAAGGACAAAGAACTAGAAAACATTATAAAATTCAAAATGGATAATTTTGATTATATTAAATTAAAAAGTTTTTGTGTAAACAAAACCAATGCAGACAAGATTGGAAGGAAAGCAGAAAGTTGGGAAAATATTTGTATATCCAGTGTTTCTAATATTTTAGAAAGAATTGACTCAATTCATAAAAATACAAGTGATTTTCCAGTTGATAAATGGCCAAAGAATATGAACAGACAATTTTCAGATGAAGAAATTAAAGCCCTTTCTAGTCAAATTAAAAAAAAAAAGTTCTAAGTCACTATTGATTAGAGAAATGCAAATTAAGACAACTTTGAAAATCACTTCACACCTCTCAGAAAGTCTAAAGATGACAGGAAAAGATAATAGAGAATGTTGTAGGGGATGTGGAAAAACTGAGACATTAATACATTGTTGTTGGAGTTGTGAACTACTCCTACCATTCTCAAGAGCAATTTGGAACTATGCCCAAAGGGCTATAAAACTGTGCATATTGTAAGAGATTGTAAAAAAGGGAACAGGATCCACATGTGTAAAGGTTTTTGTAGCAGCTCTTTTTGTGGTAGCAAGGAACTAGAAACTGAGTGGATGTCCATAACTTGGGGAATGACTTAAGAAGTTATGGTATATGAATGTTATGGAATATTATTGTTCTAAAAATTTGTTCAGAAAAGCCTGAAAAGACTTACATGAACTGATGCTAAGTGAAGTGAGTAGAACCAAGAGAATATTGTACATAGCAATAACAAGATTATGTGATGATCAACTGTAATGGACTTGGCTTTTTTTTTTTTTTTTTTTTAACAATGAGATGATTCAAGGTAATTCCAATAGACTTGTGATGGAAAGAACAATGGACATTCAGAAAGAGAACTATGAGAAACTGAATGTGGATTAAAGCATAGTATTTTTACCTTTTGTGTTGCTGTTATTTATTTTTCATTTTTTTCCTTTTTGATCTGATTTTTCTTGCACAGCGTGACAAACATGGAAATATGTTTAAAAGAATTGCACATATTTAATCCACCCTGGATTACTTGCTGGTTAGGGAAAGGGACAGAGGAGAAGGAGGGAGAAAAATTTGGAAGACAAAGTTTTCCAAAGGTGACTGTTGAAAACTATCTTTGAATATATTTGGAGAAATAAAAAGCTATTATACATAAAAAGAAACTTGTTGTAAAGTCTCCCCAAAACAAACAAAACCCCCCAAAATAATAAAGAATAAAATGAGCAGAACCAAAAGAACTTTGTATGCAATAGTAGCAATATTGTTTTAAGAATCACTTTGAGCAAATAAATTATCTTGTCATTTATAAGTACCCAAAATAACTATAAAATACATCTGAAGAAAGACATTATCTGTATCCAGAAAGAGATCTGTGTTTAATGGTAGCAGTCTGGGTGTGTGGGGGGGAGATGAAGAAAGAAGAGATAAAAGAAAAAAATTTAAAAAGAGATTTAAATTATCATGTAAATGGTAATTTTGTGGCATATTTGAAGGAATAGCAGGTTATGCATAATAGATTTGCAATTTCATATACAATCATCTTTTTATTGCACTATATTATGGAAATGCTTGTTTTATTCCACAAATTAAAAATAAAATAAAATCATAAAATCTTAAAAAAAAGATTCTAGATCTTCTTTTCTAATTGGTTGACTTTCTTACGATAATTCACTTGTTTTTCTCGTATTATTCTTATTTTTAAAAAATTCCTCAATGTCTCTCATTTGAGTCCTTTTATGTTTGAGTTTGAGTACTTTTATGAATTCTTTTTTGGACAAGTGAACAACTGACATTATGGTTTAGGGTAGAAGATGCTCTTTTTGCTTCATTATCTTCCTTTGAAGATGAACCCCAGTTTTCTTTATTCCCATAGTAACTTTGTATGATTGGATTCTTTCTCCTTTTCTTATTATTATTATTTTTAATAGCAACTTGTTAGTATAATTATTTCTAGTGCTAGGGTGTGGGGGTGCCTCTGACCTCAGGCCCTCTTTCACTTCCCTCCTTTGATCATCTCCAAAAACCAAGAACACCATCCTGTAAATGCTCACAGACAATAGTCTTCCTGCCTCACTGCTTTTGTACTCACCAAGCGTGTGCTGGTTCCTTTTTGCCAAGGTCCACATCTGAGCCTCATGTTCCTTATCAGTAGAGATTCCCCCAATATTATCCCTGTTCAAATGCCAGACTGCCAGACTCTCCACACTGTCCAGGAGATAAAAATTCCTATGGCTGGGAGGTAGGCTGCCTCCCAACCCATCTAGCCCTAGCGCTTGTCACTAACTGTTTCAGTAGAGGTAGGCTGGAAATATTTACACTTCACATAGGTTAAACCTCCATTCTGGTATTTTTCTCCGCATTTTTTCCCCAAAATTCCCAAATTCTCTGTTTTTTTTTTTTTTTGTTCTGTCCTTGTTTATTTTTATCACTCTATCTTTACCCAGAGGCACTATTTTATCTTGATTGTGAGAGAGATCTGAAGAGCATGGAATTTTTTGACCTACTCTGTGATATTCCCAGAATCTTCTTTTTATATGGCATGATATTAAGGTCCTTCACCATCCTTGTCATCGTCCAGATGCCCCCTGGCTTATTAATGTACTTAAAATGTGGATGCTGGTACAAAATGGAGTGAACAAGCCTGATCAGGGTCTAATACAGCGTGGACTCTCTGTCACCCTCTTTTTCTTAGAATCTTTGTCACTTTCCCACCCCCTGCACAGGTTTCTTACTATAGGTGTGAGGACTGTATTAGCACCCTGGATATCTTAGAATCAGCCGGAGTCAGGATAAGCAAAAGTCCTTGGTCTTTATTCTTGGTCTTGAGGGGTAGGATTGAATTTGATGGAAGCAGAATCTCCACAATATTTCTTCTTCTTCGACTCCCACGCAGAGAGTGACCCTGGCTAGTATTACTCCACCCCCTAGTCCCTCCTACAATTCTCTGTATACACCAATTATAGAGCCAGCATAGGATAGTGGGAAGGGCCATTCCCCAAGTACATGCCCATAGAGTATTGTCCAATCGGTAATTAGCCCTAAGTGCTTGAACCGATCCCAGTGCAATGACTCAAGAGTTTCAGCACTATACAATAGGCCTTTAGCTTTTTATTCTGTCTTCCTTATCACCATGTTGATTTGTACTGAGTTTCTTGTTGAGTTACTTCAATTGTATCTGACCCCATGTGAGGTTTTCTTGGCAAAGATACTAGAATGATTTACCATTTCTTTCTCCAGCTCATTTTATAGATGAAGAAATTGAGGCAAACAGGGTTAAGTGACTTGCCCTGGGTCACACAGCTAGTAAGTGTCTGAGGCCAGATTTGAACTCAGGGAGAGGAGTCTTCTTGACTCCAGATTTGGCACATTACCCACTTTGCTACCTAGCTGTAACTTAGTGTAGTTTTTAGTTCACTAAAAACCACATATAGATAAATGTCTAGATAAGTAGATAGGTAGATAGATGGATAGAGAGATAGACAGACAGATAGATATAAGCTATTTTATTCAAATAAACTGCTGCCCACCTGGGCCTCTGCAATCTTGTCCTTGGGGAATTGATTTTTTAAAAAACTCATTATTCTTATAAAATTTAATTCCATTAGAGTTGAATCTTTTTGGACACTGATTCTGGCAGCTAATGGGGGTAGTTCTCCATCTAGTTTTATGCTATTAACAAATTTGATAAACCTACCAGCTAGGCCTTTAGCCAAGTCATTGATTGAAAAGGTTAAATAGCCCAGGGCCAAATAAAGGGTCCCCAAGGCACTTCATTAGATCCTTCTCTTCAAATAAAAATCAAACCATTAACAATTCTAATTTGGGTGTAGTCATTTGATCTATTCCCAATCTATCTAACTATATTCTTGGGTAGCCTACATTTCTTCATCTTGTTCACAAAAACAGGGTGAAATACTGTCAGAATTTTTTCTATATAGGAAAGTATATATATAATATCCTTTGATTCTAGTAACCCTATCAAAAAGGAAAATAAGTTTAATCTGCAAAGTCTTGTTCTTAACTTTGGCTTTACCCCCTCATTTCTTTTAGGCATTCCTTTACTATCCCCTTAAAAATGGTTCCTACATCTTTTGCCAAGGATTCAAGTTAAGCTCAATGGTCTATATTTTGCAGTGTTCACTTATTATCCCCTTAATAATAGTTCCTACATTTTTGACAGGGATTGAAATTAAGCTCATAGTCTTTTTTTTTTTTTTAATTGTTGAAGCAATTGGGCTTAAGTGAATTGCCCAGGGTCACACAGTTAGGAAGTATTAAGTGTCTGTGACCAAATTTGAATTCAGGTCCTCCTGACTTCAGAGTTGGTGCTCTATCCATTGTGCCACTTAGCTGCTCCTCAATGGTCTATATTTTGCAGATCCAATTCTTTTTCCTTTTTTGAAAATTGAAATGTTTCCTTTTTTCCCCTGTTAATTCTATAACACCTTCTCCTCAAAAATCTGTGCCTTCTCTAAAATCATTCAAAGAATAGTCTACTGACTCATGAATCCCACAATGGATATTTTTGTAGCACTTCAAAGTTTACAAAGTTATTTCAACTCCCCAAAAATATGTGCTATTTTTATTTTATTATCCCATTTTACAGGTGAGATAGCTAAGGCTCAGAAGGGCTTACCTGTGGTCACATAATTCAGTATCCAGTCAGAATTTGAACTTACATTTCTCTGCCTGTAAATCTGATACTCTTTCCACTGTAGCATAAGCTTGCTTAGGTGATTCATAATTAGAAGAGCAGGTAAAATGTTGAGTGATGATGTTGATAGGTAAGAACAATGGGTTGAATCCAGTAAGAAGAATAACTATAGGAAGGAGATTAAAAAAAATAAAACCCTCCACTTGGGTTCAAAATCATCGACATAACTGCAGAATTGTAGGAGTCATGAGTAGACAACAGCTTGTGTGAAAGATTCTGCAGGCTTTAGTGGATAGAAGTTCTTTCTTTTCTATTATGTAACAGCTAGGTGACACAGTAGATGGATTTTCAGACTTGGATTCAAAAGGCTACACATTTAAATCCAGTTTCAGATACTTATTAGCTGTGTGATCCTGCTCAAGTCACTTAAAAATCTCTGTTTGCCTCAGTTTCCTCATCAGTAAAGTGAACACAATATCACCCACCTCCTGGTATTGTTATGAGGGTCAAATTAGATGATAATTGTAAAGCACTTAGCACAGTGCCTGGCACATAGAAGTACTATATAAATGTGAGCAATTATAAACATTTCCATGGCCACCATCCTAGGACAAGACCCTCATTTCATATAGCCTGACCTATGGCAATAGCTTTCTCATAGGTCCTATCACTCCATTCTTTTCTCCAGTTCAATCCATTCCTCTCTTCACTGCCAGACTAATATTTCCTCTATATAGATCTTGTCATGGTTTCCTCTGTTCAAAAATATTCAATGGCTTTATGTTACTTACCCAATTAAGTTCAAACTCCTGAATTCACCAACTAGTGAAATGAAAAAGGCTCTTGGAAGGAGATGATTTTTGAGTTAGGTTGGGTAGAAATTCAACAAAAGAAAAAAAGATGTTATTCTTCCAGTGATACAAATATGGTTTGTGAAAGCCCATTTATTATCTCAAAAGAATCACAATTTCAGATGGCCCAAAGGGCAAGGGAGGGTTGCATGGTGGGTATGAATAGGTCAAAGTATATTATCAATAATAACTTACCTTCTAGAAGTGAAATAAAAAATATCATTGGGTACATATGTGCTTGGAAAAAGGTCAACTGGTCATGAAACAAGAATGATAAATAATGGTAAAGTAGACTAAGTGATATCCACAAGACATTAAACCATCAAACAAATAAGAAGGAGTGTTACAGTGTATTTGTTTGGCCTTTATTGAAGATTTATGAGAGGATGTGGGTAAGAATTGCACAGAAGGCATGAGTGAATTATGATTTGCACTGTGAAAGGAGTGCCCATATTGATGAAACTGTAGATTTATTGAAATATCAGTGTTACTACCTAGATACAAAATATTTGAAAGAAAAGGGTATCAAGGTGGTATAGAAGATCCAGTGCTGGGCCCTGTGTCAGAAGCCCTGAATTCAATAGCGTGAGTTGAGATACTTACTAACTGTATGGTCCTGAGCAAATCACTTAACCTGGTTTGACTCAGTTTCTTCATCTATAGAACGGGGATAATAGGACCTACCTCCTAGGGTAGTGGTGAAGATCAAATGAGATCATATTTGTAAAACTCTTAGTACAATGGCTGGCACAGAGCAGGTGCTACAGAAGGAAGATGTTTCTATCTTTCCTTCATACAACATACATATATGCACTACATGCATGTATATGTTATATACACATTTACATACATATGCATATGTTTTTTCTCAGAGAAGGTTTTGCAGTCCCTAGGAAGGTCCTCCAATCTTTCTCTAGGTATTGCTCTGGTTTTAAATTTCCCCATAGAAACACTTGTAAGGGACAGACCAGAGTCTAATCAACATTTGCTGATCTTAGGGGAATTCGGGTCTTATAATCTTTCTGGTGAGTTTCCTCACAAATAACCAATTCTTTGTAGGTTTTGGCTTCTGAGTTAGTCCCATCCTCCTCACCTTTGCTGAAGACAGTCTGAGTATTTGAGATTGTTCAGCAAACTTCTTGTTATCAGCAATGCTTTAATATTTTATGGTATTATATCTCTTTCTCTAGGAAGAGGAGGAGAGAAAAGCCATTACAAATTAGATATGAAATGCTGGTCAGTTATTTAATGAGATACATATCGAGGCCTGGGGATGTAGACAATGACCTATAAATAATTCATCTCCTTCGAATGGTTGTCCAAACACAACATTCCCATTTTTTTAAAGTGCTGACATTGCCCAGTTCCTTGGCTTAGCAAGAGGGACACATCACATTCAAAACTAGTTTGAATCATATTATGAAGGGCAGAACAAGATCTAGTTATGGAGATTCATATTTTCTTGTGATGTGTTTATCCCTTAGAAAATCTTATGCATTGGACTGTGCTATAAGTTGCTTGAAGTCTTAGGCATGGCTTACACTTTTGACTCTGTCACATGATCATTAATATACATATATAAGTGTTATGGGAGCCACCTGCTAGTGACTACTGGAGATCTAATTCTAACCAGCAGAATAGATCCCTACACTTGAGAGAATGATAACAATAGAAGGAGACTGAGAGGCAGTTGCATTTTCTGACCTCTCTTCTCTTCCCTCTTGCCTCCAATTTATTTCATTCCCAATTCACAAGCAACATCTGTCAGTAAGGGCTGATTTGCAATTCCTTCAGAGGTGTTATGATTCACAGCTGTGAGGGCTTTCAGAGAATTGACCTGCCCCTTCACACTTAGGCATGGTCCTTAATATATAAGTACACACACATACACACACACACACACACACACACACACACACACACACACACATACATACATTGAGTCATTTTAAAATTTTCTTTTGGGCATGCTTATGTCATCAAAAGACCTTTGCAATCAGAAGTTGTGTGAGTCCCTTCATATTTCTGCCTTATAATCCTTCATCATCCACCCCCACTAATCAAAATCTTATTTCAGATATCTCATTGATAATGAGGTTCTTGAGAAACTGAGAACAGCCCAAATGCATAGACTACCAAAGAGATGCCACATTTAAATTAAGGTCTTCCAATAAGAAGATCCAATGATGGGAATTCAGTTATTATTCAAAGGATAGGGAAGAATATGGAGTGAGGGACTGAGGAGGCAGGGAACTTTATTTTTTAGTCACCTAATGATATCACAAAGAATACAAGGAGCTCTGGATTCAAGTCTGAGAGCCACCATTTTCCTACTATGATCTTGAGTAACTCAGTTTCTATCTCTGGACCTTAGCCTCTTTGTTGAAAAAATGGGAGGGGGGTGTCATAGATGATTTCTAAGATCCTTTGCAGCACTAACATTCTCTGATTCTGTAATTCTGTGATGCCCATCAGAGGTCTCTTGTCCTTGAAATTCTCATATAATTTCCTAGCACAGAAAGCATCTCCTTAAGCACTGTCTTACTGTTCAGCAGAATGTGCTTATGGGGCAGTGACAGTTTTGTACTTATATCAAGTTATTCCCATTTCTATGGTGAGCATCAGAATGAACAATTCTTCCTTCAGAAACTCTGACTGCTGAGTCATATTCTATTTTTCCTGCCTCCATTTCCTGTAATAATCCAAGCCTACTAATTTACAGGGAACTCACAGCTTGTGAATCAGAACCTGGGAAGTATAATAAATGTATTTTCTTCCTCTTATAATCTTCAGATATGAAATACCAGAGAAGCTACATATAACACTATATATAGGAAAAGGAATATATTATATTAAAGGAAATGATAGCGGTGAGCATCCAAAACATTTGAATGTAATTCAGAGAGCCTTGCTTCAAAATGACCAAGCAACATCTGAAGAATCAGGGAATATTGGCAGGACACAAAGCACATGGGCTTGTGTTCTCGTTTTCTCTCTGTCTCTCTGTCTCTCTTTCTCTCTCTCTCTTTCATACACATATATACACACACAAATACATATGTGTATATATATATATATAATACAATATTATATAGTTGTTTAGATATGGAGATGTATAGTATACACAATGCATACACACACACACACACACACACACATATATATATATATACCTATTATACATGTGTATACATCTGTGCAATATATATTATATATATTCATATGTATATATATAGCACATGTTTTTCCATATGCACATCCATATCCATACACATATCAATGTCCTTGTTGTTTATTCAGTTATGTCCAGCTCTTCATGACCCAATGGATCACAGCACACCAATGCTGTCCATGGGGCTTTCTTGGCAAAGACACTGGAGTGGTTTACAATTTCTTTCTTCAGTAGATTAAGACAAACAGAGGCTAAGTGACTTGCTCAGTAAGGGTCTGAGGCCAGATTTTTAGTTGTGTAGTATTGGGAATAGAGCACTGGGCTTAGAGTTAAAAAGATCTGATTTCAAATCTGGTCTCAGACACTTAGTGGGGCAAATCACTTAATCTTTATTGGCCTCAGTTTCCTCAGTTATAAAAAGGAAATGATAATAGGGCATATCTTCCAAGGTTAGTGTAAATAACAAATGAAATTATGTGTAAATGCTTGTGTAAATACATAGAGTAGGTGCTTAATAAATGCTTGTTTCCTGTAAGCCTCCAAATAATTTTTAACTCTAGTCTCTTTCCCTTATCTCATAGATTCATCTCTCATAGCTGCCAAAATCATCTGTATAAGGCACTATGTCATGCCTCTTCCTACAAACTTTCATGGCTTCTAGGATGAAATACAAACTTCTTAGCACTCTTATACCATCTGGCTCTAATCTATCTGTTCAGTTTTATCTCATCCTTCTCTTTAGCTTTCTGTAGTCAAATTGGGTTAAGAGATTTTCACTAATATTTTCCTGTCTTCTTCTGCATACATGCTATCATCTCTTATACTCCCTATTATCTATTGAAATCCTTCCTTCTTTTAAAACCCAACTCTGGTATTTTCCATGAGGCCTCTCCTATGATGATAGCTTGTTGGCATAATGGAGAAATGTTTGGCTTTGGAATCAAGGAAGATGTGAGTTTGAATCTTGTTTCAGATGTTTGTTCATTGTGTGACCCTGGACACTTAATCTTTCTTGATTTCTGTAAAAGGAGAAAAAATAACCACTACCACACATAGCTATTGTAAATTTAACATCTGCTTGAATGGACATCTTTCATTGTGGTTCCTAAGTAGCTGATATATAAGGATGAAAAGAGATGATAAATGTAAGTCATAAAGTTTCTCCAATCCCTATATATATATATATATATATATATATATATATATATATATATATATATACACACACACACAAATGCATACATATATGTATATATATAAACTAGATATGTATATATATGTATTAGATTATTATTATTATTATCAAATTACTTCCATACAGCTAGAAGTAACTTTTCCTGCTCCAATTTCATATTTCTTTGAATTCTTCTACAGAAGTATCGTATTTTATACTGTATTATGATCATTTGTTTATCTCTTTATACCTCTATTAAATTACTAACTCTAATGGGTTGGGAATAATTAGTCTCCGGATATGCATTTGCTCTTTGCTTCTATACTGCCTCCAAAATACTGCTTTCTTATAGTACAGACTAGACTGTGTCATCTCCTCTCTACTTTAATAAATTCCAATGAATTCCTATTATCTCTGGGATCAAATATAAACTCCTCTGTCATGAAAAGCCATTCACAAATTGTCCCCAACCTATCTATCTTGGCCTTGAGTAATTGTGTGTGTGTGTGTGTGTGTGTGTGTGATGGCCAAGCCAAATTAGCCTTCTTACTTACTTTTTACTTTACTTACTTTATTTCCCATCTCAACCATTACCTCTACACATATGAAGTTCCTTAGGAGGATACTGGTAAAATAATAATAATAAATTGTATTTTTATAATGATCTCTTCTTTCTTATAACAAGTCTATAAAGTAGGAAAATGTCAGAACTGGAAGCAACTGTGATGATTATCTAGATACAATGATCATTTTACAGATTAAGACACAGGCTCAGGAAGGACAAATAATTTGCCCATAATCAGTGGTTAGTGAGTATATTTTCCAACTCACCTTTCTGAAATTCCTGTCATTCTTGTCTCCTTCCCTTCTTTTTTCTTTCTTTCATTCATTTTTTCATTCCTTCCTTCACTCTTCCTCCCTCCCTCCCTCCCTCCCTTCCTTCCTTCCTTCTTTCCTCCTTCCCTCTCTCCTTCCCTTCTTTTCTTCTCTACTTCTTTACCTCCCTTTCTCTCCCTCTCTCTCTCCTTCACTCCCATCCTTTCCTTCCTTACTGTCTCCCTCTCTTTTCCCCTCTTTTTCTTGCTCCCTTTCTTCCTCATCTTAGCACTGGAAGTGCTATTCGATTTTTAAGAAAGAGCCACAGGGAGTGTTCAGCACACAAACTAGAGAATACCTTGGGCTGTAGTGATCTGATGCATAAGTAAGAGTAAGGAAAAGTCTCAGACTTGCTTTGCTAGTGCAATTTGTGGAGTCTAGTCTTTATCTTTCTATCTAGTCTTAATCCCTCATGTGTCTTTTCTGTAGCCTTATGGGTGTTCATTTGACTTGTTTGGACATCCCAAAATGAGCCCTGTGTCTGTATTCCCCTGGGAAAGTGAGTTCTGGGAAATTAGTTATGCCTTTCTGTGAGTTGAGAAGTGGTGGAGCAGGAACCAGGGCATTCCTATTTATTACTAGGAAAATGCCTGGAAGCAAACTGTCTTCCTCCAGATTCAGCAGCTTGCAGCATGCTGGAAGAGTTTTTACTGAGCTATTCTCCTTCCCTTAGGGAAGTAATAATGAAGGAAGAGCATAGGCCTTATATACTTAGACAGTCACGTGTCACAATGGGTAGACTGATGATGTACCTAGAATCAGGAAGTCCTCAGATATTTACTAGCTGAGTTTCTCTGGGCAAATTATTTGATCTCTCTTAGCTTCAGTTTCCTTATCTGTAAAATGGGAATAATGAATAGCACCTCCTTCCCAGTGTTTTTGTGAAGATAAAATGAGAAAATATTTGTAAAGTGCTTTACAATTACAATGCTATATAAATTCTATTATTGTTATTATCATAGTTAATAACACTATGTAAATGCTATTATTATTGCTGTCATTATTATAATCATAGTTAAAGAATTCCACTGAGATTCTTTAGCTGGAAGACATCAGACTCAAACCAATTGCAAAGTAAATTTTGTCAGTGAAGAATGTCATCAATATCTCTCATGTTTGTCATTGTTTATCTTAATGAGAATAGGTGTAGAGACAGTGGCAAAAACACTGTAAGTTAGAAAACTTGGATTTGAGTTGCATGATTGTGTCTTAGCTAAATGGTGCAGTAGATAGATAGAATGGGGGGCTAGGAGTCAGGAAAACCTGAGTTCTAATCTTACTAGTTGTGTGACTCTGGGCAAGTCACTTAACACTGTTTGCCTCAGTTTCCTCATCTGCAAAATGATCTGGAGAAGGAAATGGCAACCATTTCAGTGTCTTTGCCAAGAAAAACCCCAAATGGTTTTACAGAGTCAGATATAACTGAACAACAAAAATACTTTGTATTTATTTATATATTGAAGTGTTGTTTTCCCTGATAGTGTATAAGCTTCTTGAGACCAAGAATTGTTTCAAACCCTGTATCTAGTATAATGCCAGAGTAAGCAATGACACATGTTGACTTTTATTGAATGCATCTTCCTAGCCATGAATTTGTCTTCTAAAACATATAGATGATGTATTTGTACTGCTTACTGTTTAGTGTCATTGTGGGGGATTAAATGAGATAATGGGTATGAAAGCACATTTGTGATTATAATTGATGTTTTAATGTAAATTATTGTTGGCAGTTAGTTTTAGTCTTATTACTTTGAGCACTGAAAGTCCAATACTGAGCTATAAACTCATACTTATTTTCTGAGAACAAAAAATTACACTCTAATCAGCAAATCTAAATCCCTCACATATATGCCAGTCATCTCATCACCTCTTATTCTACCTCCACAAAGCTCAAGAATGTGACTTTTATAAGCAAGTTTCTTTTCCTGAATTAGACTTTGGGGTTCTTTAGGGTAAAGGTCAGTGTGGGAAAGAATGGTGTTATGGAAAAAATCAAGGGATAGAATTTTGGAGCCTAGATATCTAGGGCTAGTTCTGCCATAACTTCACTATGTAACCTTGGGTCCATGCCTTCCCTTTTGGGGCTTTATTTTCCTTTATTATAAAATGAGGAGGGTCTATTAGATTTGAATTAACAAACATTTATTAAACTTCTACTGTGTATGAGGCACTGTACAAGTCACTAAGAATATAAAAATGGATATGACATGCTCTTTCAAGGAATTTATAATCTAAAGAAAGGAAAGGTGAAAAAACAAATAAGTATGCTACATGAGAACATGAAAAAAGTACAAAGGATAGATATACATGTATGTGTATATATACACACACATATAAATATATGTATGCATGTATGGATGAATATGCTATTTCCATCATTTGTGAGTAGATTGATTACTGAAAGGAGCAGAAAAATAAGTTTGTGAATGAAAAACTAATACAATTGACTTGTGAGAGAACACTCCAGATTTAATGTGAAGGAGAGACACAGACTCTTTGGTGAACAGAGGAGAAAATTGCTCCTCAGATGAATATACTCAAAGGATCTATTTGAAGGCAGAGAGTTGCCTGGGATTATAGGGCATCGTGGTACTTCAATTCATTCACATGTAACTATTTATAGAGCTTGGAAGAATATACCTGTCCAGATTGTAAATCAAATTACCAGTTGAAGACTATGGAAAGATTTAACAAGGACTGGGTTCCTAGGAGAAGGGTGGATTTTATAAGTTTTATCTGATAGGAAAAAAATGAGTCACGCATATGGTTTTCACTTTATCTTGTCTTCAAATATTTCTCTCCACCTACCCAGTGAGTTATCCCTAATAACAAAGAGTAAAAAAGAAAGTATATGTCCATTTTCTCTACAGACACTGTGTATATTGGTGAGAGAATGTGACAGGTTTATGTCTAGAATGTGATGTTTTCATTATTTTTACAATCGCCTTAGATTGAGTAACTGTGGTATTACAATTATTTTTAACTTTGCCTAATTGTTACAAAACTGTTTTAAGTTTTGAATTAATGGTGTTATTATGACTGATTTCATATAAATAGGAAACAACCAGTGGTGGCTCAGGAGCCACACTGATGAGTAATTAGGAAGTGTCCCCATACAACAGGGTTAACCCTAGAACCTTGACAGTGAGTCTTAGCTTTGAAGTAGTTTTCTTTCTCTGAGAAATGATACCTATACAGATAGAACTGTTCTAGGAGTACATAGAAGTAATGTGGCTCAGTGGAATGGCTATTGACTGTGGAGTTAAAGGATCCTGGTTCAAATTCTAACTCTGCTTCATTCTAGCTATATAATCTTGGATAACTCATTGTCTTCAGTTTTATCATCTATATAATAAATGGATTGATCTAGATGATATCAAAGATCCTTTCCAGCTTTAGATCAGTGATCCCATATTCTTGTTGTAAACATAGGAGAAGCAGGATACTTCTCTCCTTCTAGTCAGTAGACTGGCCCAATGATAATTTTTTTTCATCTTTGCTTTAGTAGTATTAGCACAGTGCCTGGCACATAGTAGGTTCTTAGTGGTGTTTGTTGGATTTAATTTTTGAATTGCAAATACTTATGACTCTTTCAATCTCCCCCTACCTAATCAATCAACATTTATTAAGTGCTTACTATGTGTTTAGCATTGTACTTATCATTAGAGATACAAAAAGAGACAAAAGACAGTCTCATCCTTAAGGAGTTCACAGTTGAATAGGGGAGACAAGAAACAAACTAATATGTATGAATAAACTATATACAAGATAAATAGGGAACAATTAGCAGAAGAAATACACTAGAATTAAGAGGGATTGGGAAATATTTCCTGTAGAAGGTGATAATTTTGTTTCTGATTTAAAAGGAATCAGGGAAGCTAGGAGATGAAGAGGAACATTCCAGGTATAGGGGATAGCCAGAGAAAATATTCAGAGCCAAGAGACTGTCTTATTCATGGAGCAGGAAGGAGGCCAGTACTGCTGTATCTAAGAATGAAACGTAAAGTATAAAAAGACTGGATTCAAAATTTATATTCATTAAGGGATAAAGTTCCCAACAATTAGTTATTTAAAAAATGGAATGGATTGCTTTGTGTAATAGTGACTTCATGATCACTGGGTTGTTTGGTCATAGACTAGATGCTTGTATGTTAATGATACTGCAGAAGAGATTCATCCATTGGTCACTAGGATAGTAAATGATGAGGGTAGTGATAGTCTTATTGAACTCTATCTTGGTTTATTTATATTTGAGATACTGAGTTCAGTTCTGGTACTACAGTTTAGGAAGAACACTAATAAGTTAGTGTCCAGAAGTCAGCTGTATATGCTTTGCCTGGAGAAGACATATATAATAGGTGTCTTTAAGTATTTTATGAGGTGTTTCATAGAGGAAAGATTAGCTTTATTCTATTTCCCCCCAATGAGAAGAACTAAAAACAATGGATGAACATCATAGAGAAACAAATTTAGACTTTGATCTAAAAGGAAAATCTTTTAAACAATTAGAGCTACTAAAAAATGATCTAGTCTGTCTCAGAGAGTATTGGGATGCAGAAGAGGTGTCAAATATCCAGCCTGTAGTATTCCTGAGGGCTGGTAAACTAGCTTAAAATTTAATTAGGAAATATTTAACAAAATACATAAAAATATAATAGAACATAATATTTATATTTTATATGTATTATGTAGTGGCCCCAATTTCTACTTGAATTTGGCACCATTGGTAGGTGTAGAGAGGATTCTTGTTCTTGTAGGGGTTGGACTAGAGCAGTGGTTCTCAAAATGTGAACCAGAGCATCCTGGGGTTTTCTGAAACTCTTTCAGATGGAATACAAATTCAAAATTAGTTTTTATTTCTAATATGGTAAATATCTATAAGTAAACACAAATAAAATACTTTGGCTAGATTCTCAGTAATCTTTAAGAGTATAAAGATACTGAGAACCAAAGTTAAAGAAGCACTTGGCTAGAGAAACTTTGAAGCCAGTCAATCAATTAATAAACATTTATAAAATGCTTTGTATCAGGCATTGTGCTAAATGCTGGGATTTCAAGAGACAAAAAGCAATCTCTATTCTCAAGGAGTTTATAATTTGATGGGAGAGATGATAGGTCCCATTAGCACTGAAACTCTAAGATTCTGTCATTTGCGTGTGACCCTTCCAACTTTAGGATTCTGTTTCTCAGTATTTACATATTGCATCTTTCTAAACTGAAGATCTGAAACTATGTCATCAATGGAATTTAACACTTACTGGGAATAATAGTTGAATTGAATTGAGTCACGTAGTGTTCTGGGTTGGTTTTCTGGAGGTCTTGGGAGCAGTCTTCTTTTCAGTTCAGTAATTACCACGAGAATAGCCAGTTGTTAAAATCCAAATGTCTTTATTTTTTTCCTTCACAGCCTAGTTTCTTTGCCTGGGCAGCTTTCTGGAGAGCCTTCCAGACCAGCCTTGGTCTCAGTGGGGGAAGTGCAGGAGGCCATCATGGTGGTGTGACATGAAGTGAATGAATCTGGCTCTGAGTCCCAGGGCTTGTGCTTCAGCCTCCAGCCACTACAAAGGTGGATGATGGAATGATCTGGCTCAGTTTGTCCTAGTTTATATGCTCTCTTATAATTACATTATCATAGGTGTGAACCTTGTAGAACTATATTAAGTACTAAGTACATATACTGAACTAGAAAACTTAATCACCATGCTAAACTAGATAACCATTGTCTTTATCAATTACACTGAGTTAACTAACACCTTGTAAGAAACCTGGTTTCAGAGTCCTGGCCCATAAGAGAGTCAAACATTCAATTCAGTTTTTAGACCTGGAAAACCAATATCTCTTATTTGTAAATGCTTCACAAAAATGTTTTGACATAATTTTATCTCATCTAGCCTTACAATAAGCCTGTGTGGTAGATGAGATGGTGTTTATTATCCCCATTTTACAAATGAAGAAACTGAAGCACAAAGAGGGAGACTGATTTTTCTAAAACTTATGAGATCATATAACTTAAAACACAAAGTGATTTCAGATACCATCTTGCCCAACTGTCTCTTTAAAAGAAAGTATTACCCTTATGTCAGAGGCTTCCTCCTGACACAAAGAACCTCAGTATAATTTGAGAGACTTCTCTGACTCATTGCTCCCACTCACATAATCAGAGAATGTCTTGTCTGACAGCACCTCATATGTTATCACCTATTTGCTTTACAAGTACCTTGCTCAAAGTTCTCCCAAGATCTTGGGATACTGATTTAAGTTCATCAGAAATTTGTCCACTTTCCTTGGTGCCTGGTCACCAATAGTTTTCCCTGAGTCAGAGGCATGAGGATTATGTGAAAGTGTGTTGGGGCAACCCTATTAGATAAGAGGGTATCTTTAAAATCTTTGGATACCATGGGGAAGGTCTGAAACTATGTCTCTTCTGCGTAATTTAACACTCATTGGGAACACTAATTGAATTGAATTGAGTCAAACATTCAATTCAATATTTAGACCTGGAAAACCAATACTTTGAATTTTTAAATGCTTCACAAAAAAGTTGTGACATAATTTTAACTCATCTGACCCTCACAACAAACTTTGAGTGATAGATGGCATGGCCTGGAAAGGTGAAGTGCTTTTTGAACCAAGGAGTCCTCAGCATGAGTGATTTTTCACTCTGGAGAGGAGCAATAGTGCTGGAAGGTATAAAGTTGGGTTTCTGTGGTAAAACAAAGTAGGACCAGCCTTCAGGAGTGGGTGAGTTCAGGATTCCCCTTACTTCCTCTGATAGTCCCTCCCATCTGCTTTATCTGAGTCATGAACCAAAGGCTAGCAGCTTTGAAAGGATCAATGTTCTCATGAAAGAGCATTGGGCTAAGAACCTTGGATTGAATGCTAACTCAAAATTTGTTTACTCCTTAGTGAAGTGAAGTATTTAGTTGGGTAGTCTCTAGTGCTCCTTCTAGCTCTAAGAGTCTGAAACTGAGATTTGGGGTCCATTTAACTCCATCTTTGCTCAGCATCAATTTATTTTTTAATAGTATCTTTTTTTTACATCCTCATTTACAAAGATTTCTCTCTGTCTCCCCAGTAAGCCATTTCTTATAACAAAGAATTTTTAAAAAGAGGGGCGAAAAGTTAGCAAAACTAACATATCATCTGAATGTCACAACATAGTGTAATGTTCTATACCTGAAGTTTCCAATCTCTGTGAGGAAAAGAGGAAGGCACATTTTCTCCCTTCTTTGGGGCCAAGTTTGTTTAGAATGTGCTTAAACAGTTTTCCATTTTCTGTTTTGTTCTTTCCTTTTTTGCATACGTTGTTTTCTTGCTTTTTGTTTCTCTTTTCATCAGTCCATATAAGTTTTTCCATGCTTTTCTGTATTTTTCATAGTCATTGTTTCTTATGGAATATACTTACCACAATCTTGCAACTGATGGAAATGAATTTTATTTTTAGTTCTTTGTTACTACAATAAATGCCATTATGAATATTTTTATGGATATGGGACCTTTCTTTCTATTTGTGATCTGCTTGGAATATATACCTAACAATTGGATCTCTGGGTATTGATGGTTTGGTAGCTTTACTATCACAATTCCAAATTGCTTTTCAGAAAAGTTGGACCAATTAACAGCTCTACCAACAGTATATTAAGGTGTCTGTCTTTCAAAACCCCTTCAACATTGATTGATCTCATATTTTATCATCCTAACTTATTGGAAGTCAGGTGAAATGTTCAGCCTCATTTTCATCACTTTGGATAAATTATTTCTGCTCTCTCAGTATTTGCCTTTGTAAAGTGTAAGAGTTGAAAGAGATGATCCCTGATGTTCCTTTCAGTTTGCATATGGTATTTTGAGAATTTGGGAATGTGCTAGCTTTAAGACCTCTTTGGATCCCTTCCTCTAAAGCATCTGTTTGTTTGCTTACCTCTCCACCAACTGGACATTTTTGGTATAAAAATGACTGATCTTCTAATTTTCAAGAATAATTAATTAAAGCTACCAAAT
Organism: Sarcophilus harrisii; assembly: GCF_902635505.1. Classification (NCBI taxonomy): domain Eukaryota; kingdom Metazoa; phylum Chordata; class Mammalia; order Dasyuromorphia; family Dasyuridae; genus Sarcophilus; species Sarcophilus harrisii. The sequence continues at coordinate 360,157,689 of NC_045427.1, read as the reverse complement.
GGTCTGTAGTAATCTTTCCTGAAATGGTCTTGTGATTGTTCTATGTCTTTTATTTCCCTCTCCCCCTCCTACTGAGTTTGCCTTTCATTTGTCTTGACTTGGGCACAGTTTTTGCTTCAGGTATATAAATTCATAACAACGTCTGGGTGAGTGAATAACTTGGGCTGTTTTTTGTCGGTCATTCATTTCAATCATGTATGACTCTGTCACATTATTTGGGGATTTCTTGGCAGATATATGGATTGGTTTGCTATTTCCTTTTCCAGCTAATTTTGTAGATAAGAAAACTGAGGCAAACAGGGTCATACAGAGAAGACTGGATTTAAACTCAGGAAGATGAGTCTTCCTGACTGCAGGAATGGTACTGTATCCACTGTACCATCTCACTGCTCTGGATGCTCAGAAATAACTAGTTTTATGACCTTTTCAGTTTTCTAGCCTAAAAAGAACTATTCAAATTAAGAACTAATACTTTTCACATGTGCTGTTAAGGAAGTTGTTAGGATGACAGGATTTGGGAGTCTGCTGGCGATAAGGCAAAGGAATCAAAAATGAGGTTATTGGATGCTATTTCATTTGAGTACGGAGAACAGTCAAGTCACTGATGCTAAGGGGATGGGGTAGACAATAGGGCCACTCCTGTGATGAAATTCTGACAACCTGAGGGACAAGGAATGAGGTGGGAAGATTAGGAAGGAGGGCACCCCTAGTCTCACAACAACTCTAAGAAGTAGGTTCTATTATTATCTCTATTTTAAATATAGGTTTTTCAGCAAAATTTCACCAAATGGAAAGGACCAACAGCCTTTAGGGGACAATGCCAAAGCAGATGGTAATTCATTTTTGCTAATATAATTTCCATTAATAAAACCATCTTTGTTTCTAAACTCGAATCCTTTGAAAATGTCAAGGACTTAGGGAGATAAAATATTCTTTTCTGTATTTTGTGTCATGTCTTCTATGTCATTACTGACTTCTTACCTCCCAGCACACAGTATCTAACATTATCTCTTTGCTGGGCCTGATCATCAAATATGTATCTCAATTTCTCCAGGTAGGAGTCAGAGCAGCTGCCTCCTATCAGTCTCTGTCCTACGTAAACTACCTTTTAGATGACACTCTCCCTTACTAGAAGGTTGGCTGTGATGCAAGAACCCTGCTCTGGGAACCATAGTCTTATCAACTTTTCACCACATAATGAAATTTAGGGAAGAGAATAAGCATTTATATTAGCACTATATTGCAGGCACCGTGCTAAGTACTTTTTTTTTTTATAAAAAGTATATTATTTGTATAGTATATTAGTATATAGTATATTATTTTACTATTATAGTAAACAGTATATTATTTGATCCTTACAACAATCCTGCAAAGTAGATGCTGTTATTACCCTCATGTTATATTTGAGGAAAAATGGAAATAGAATCACACAGTTAATAAGTATCTGAAGTTACCTTTGAATCCAGGTCTCCCTGATTCTAGAATAAACTGTCTATCCCCTGCTTTATCTAGCTAATTGGGGAAATAACCTGGCCTTTAAAGATCTCTATTTTCCTCCCACTCGGGATTTGGCTCACCATACTTCCTTCTTCACTCTATAGATTCTTCTATAGATTTCTTGGACCCCAGAATTGGGGAATGCAACCTGGGCAGCTAAGTGGCATAGTGGATAGAATGCTGGGTCTGGAGTCACAAAGACTCCTCTTCCTGAGTTCAAATCTGGCCTCAGACACTTAGTTGTGTAATCCTGGGCAAATCACTTCACCCTGTTTGCCTCTCTTTCCTCATCTATAAAATGAGCTGGATAAGGAAATGGCAAACCAGTATCTTTGCCAAGAAAATCCAAAATAGCATTATGGAGAGTTGGACACAACTAAAAAATGACTGAGCAACAATACATAACGTCCCAGGAGCTTCTTTGAATCCTTACATCTGAAGTGGAGGCTTGGGGTGATCAAAGAAAACTAGTCCAGATCCCTTTCCTCTACAGTGCAGATAGATGAAAGGAGAGATCCAGGGAAATCAAATAATCATCCCACTCAACTTCCAAGTTCCTACTACATAAAAGAGGAAAATGAGGCCCCAAAAGATCAATGGAACATGGATTTGAACTCAGGTCCTTTTACTTAAAATTCAGCTTTTCCCCCGCCCAATTCACTATACTTCTTTTTTTAAACTTAGGTCTTCTGACTTCCATTTCACTGCTTTTCCCACCCCACTCCCCTAATCCTCTTATCAAAGTGCCGAAAGGATGTGAAATTGGAAGAGATATAAAAGGAACTCAACAGGAGCTTCCAGTTTCAGAAAAATAATGTTGTGGAAAATGATGATTATCATTAATAACTTTTTTTTTTTGCTGTCAACTATTCACTAGTAATTAAGTCAGAGGTAACTTTTACTAGCTAGGACTGAGCAATTAACAGAACCTGTTATTATCTGAAACTTTCAGCTGAACTGCTAAAACCTCACCAGGAAATAGGTAAACACACAGCAGAGGCCTGGTGTCCAAGATGTGCCAAGTATTAAACTTTCAATGGTGGATTTTAAAGGTAGAGGGGAAAAAAAAAAACAGCCACAGAGAAAATGAGCTTTGTTTTCATTGTTCCTATTGCATTTACATAAGGCGAAAAATGTTTCCATAGAAACAGCTGGAGTATGTAATTTTTAAATAACAATTTCTTGACAAAGTATAACCTACTCCCCCTCCCCCTTTTTGCAATTTTGATATTCTGTACACAGCCTCCTAGAAAGAAAAGAGACTTCACTGCAACGATTTGATTCAGATTTTAGGTTCAGCTCAGCTCAGAAAATCTTGACTTAATCTGAGAACAATAGTTCCAGTTAAACGAGCAGAATTAATAATCGTTTTAGAGAAAAGCAGCTGGGACAAATACTTTGCTAGAATCTGAAGGTCACCGAGTCTATGCTTGGGTGTAACTGCCCCCTGGTGGCCAGACTGTGCAAGGCCGTTCCCCCTAGGGCTTGAATCTCATATCTAATTTATCCATTCACAGAATTCAAGATCCATCATTTAACGTGAGAGCTGGAAGAGACTTAATAGAAGAAAGGACATGAGAACTGGAAGAAACCTCAAAATTACACTGTAGGATGTGCATTTTTAGAAGTGGAAAGGACTTAGAATCCTAGAACACAGAATGTTAGAACTAAAATGGGCCTTTGAAATATAGAACATAGAATTTCAGAACTGGGAGGGTTCTTAGAATAATAAAATGTGAATTGCCAGAACTGGAAGGGACTTTGGCACCATAAAACAAAATATAAGAGTTGGATGATACTTGAAAATTGAAAACAAACAAACCATGGACTATTACAGCTGATAAGAAATTTAAAAGGAGAGGGTGCTGTCTTTCATGGTGGAAGAGGACAAAAAAAAAATTTGATATGACAGGGTCAAGGTACAGTGTGTCTGATTATAGCCAGTCAAAAGAATACAAGCTTGCACCATAGGTCAGATACAAATAATCCATGTGTACATTTGGAGGGGAGATGTCTCTACATATGGTAAAATGGTATAGGGGATACCTTTCGACTCATGTTAAATTGGATTTAAATGAGGCAGAGTGTGTGAAGTTATCAGTCTCATTCTCCCTTGATGACTCTCTTATTGTCATCAAAGTCCAGTGGCAAGGCAACAGTCAAGACAATTGGTGATGGCCTAGGATACAGTGGATGATCTTGGAGTTGTTGATATCTAACCAAGTTCTAAGCTTCCTATAGCACCTGCTTCCATCATCTTTGTGGCTCATTGAAACAGATTGCTTACATCTATCTATTCCCCCAGAGGAAGTCTTCACATGCTAGAGGTGAACATCCCCTAACTCACTAACAGATTTGAGGCCCTTCAATTATCCTCAACTTGACTTAGGTTGTTGTCCAAATGGTTCTCTGGGGTCATATCCCAGACTACTAATGTTACAGTTCCTTGGAAGGATAGGTGAGAATTGAGTGGCAAGTAGACACAAAAGATGGATGAGCAGCTCTGAAAAGGGCCTGGCCACCATCACTCCAAAGGTGCTAATTCTTTCTGAATGCCTGTACAACTGTCCAAGGTTTCATACAGAGTTGGAAGCAAAACTTGGAATAGAATCCTAACTTTCTGAAACCCAGATATATCCTGTTTCATTCAGCATTGGGTGTATTCTCGTCACATCTAGGTGGTACAGTGGATAGCTGTATTCTAAGTTAAGACACAATTTCAAATAATTTCTCAGATATTACTAGTTATATGACAGAGCAAATCACCTTAACCTCTAGCTAATTCAGTTTCTTCATCTCTAAAATGGGAATAATAATAGCATTTGTTTCCCTGAGTTATTATGAAGACCAAATGAGATCATAGTTATAAAGCACTTTGAACCTTTAAATTGCTACATGAAGTTTGACTATTATTAATATCCTGATTCTGCTCTCTGCAGAGAGAGAGGTAGTAGGTGGGGGCAGAACAAAAAATAGGGAAGACACAACCATTGTCCTTAAAAAACTCATCATTTAACAGGGTAGATAAAATACTCTAGTACAAGCTAGGAACAATTAGACAACAATAAAGACATTATTGTCAGCACCCTAGGGAGAGCTGAAATTATATCCTGAAGTGTCTCTTTGCTGACAAATGCACAAATCTCCCTACTATTCCAAGAACACTTTGTTTCAGTGATTTGAAAGGTGATTGTATATTTTCAGGTCATAATGGAGATTAATAGGATGCAATGTTTGAGTTTTAATAAGAGCTCTTCTTTATTTAATCTCTTTATGTTACCATAGGTTTAAAGATTGTGCTATAAAAACAAAGCCAGGAAGACCGAGAATCTTGTATTCATTGATTTAATTATAGAGTGGCAAGGAGGAGGGAGGAGAAAGCTTTGTAAGAGCTACATGTTCTCCATTGCTGCATAAAATACTATAGAAAAGGACTTGATAGGGACTGCCTGTTCATTTCTTAAATGAAAGTGTCTCAAACCTTAATCAGAAAAAAAGAAAATCGATGACAGATGTGATTGAGTTAGCATTTCCTTCAAGATCTGTTTTAAGACCCTTTATTTCCTACCCCCAGCCCATTGCCTTTTCTAGTTAACTCCCCTCTGTATATCTTTAAACCTTCTGTTATAATTGTATAATAAATTATTTTGATGAACTGATGTCATACAATTAGAGAATCTTAATTTTCTCCCTAGGGTGGAAACTCCCTCTGGATGGGGATATCTCTAATGAGTTTTCACTAGAATCCTTTCAGGGTTCACTATGGTGGGAGGGGTAGGAACAACCCAGGCCATAGTTCTCCTTTCCCAGGTCAAACTGTAATGGTGCTGAAGTAGGAATCTGCCTCCCTCTAATTTTTATTCATTAGATCCCATTCTGTGTTCTGGAGCTAAGTGATATAATAAATACTTAACCCTCTTCCTGGTGACAACCTTTTAGATATTTAGAATATCAGAACTTAAGTTTTCTTCAAGTGAAATATCACCAATTGTTTGCTTGTTTGTTTCTTAAATCCACAGACATTTAATCAAGCAGCTGGGCAAAATAAATAACAAGGAAGGCCTTTTCATCCTTCAAGTCCACAAGGGTTCATTCTTCTACCCATTACCATGCCACAGGGAAAAACATCCTTGAGCTAATTCCACCATTGTCTTCCAGGCACTTCAACATCTTGGCTGCCATTAAAAAAAATAATTTGTTGATGTCCTTTTGAAGATTGTCCAACACTGAAATGATATGGTCTGAGCCAGTCAGGGAATAGAGGAAGGGAAGGTAACAAACCGACTGTATCCCAAGCACTGGTTGTCCTTCATTCTGGAAGAGGACCAAAATGACATCACTGTGTTAGTGTCGAGTTACAGTGTGTCTGACTATAGCTGAGCAGAAAAATAGAACTTCACAATGCTCTGCCATAGGTTGGACACAAATAATAGCTGTAAACATTTGGGGTAGCTTCTCTAATTTTGTGTATTTAGCATTTTCTCTGAGCTAATTCACTTGTTTTGCTCATAGAACATGGCACCTCCTCTGATGAGGGCACACCATGTTGGGCAGTCCTGTTCTACTGTCTCCCATGTCATACATTCAGTTCTAAAGTTCTTAAGAGAGACCTTGAGAGTGTCTTTATATAGTTTTTTTCTGGTCACCTTTGTGAATGCTTGTCCTTTGTGAGTTCTCCATAAAATAGTCTTTTTGGTGAGCATACATTTGGCATTTGAACAATGCAGCCAGCCCAATGAAGTTGTGCTCTGCCATGTGAAGTCCCGGTTAGCTCCCTGTTGACCTCAGGATCAGCCAGAGTCAGGATCAGCAAAAGTCCTTGGTCTTTAGGGGGAGAAGTAAAGGAGATGGATGAAACTGCCGCAAGCTCTCCACCTACCGACCTCCCTTCTCCTTGTTCTCCTCCAAAGTGATTCTGGCTTGTCTTACTCTACCCCCTAATCCCTCCTATGATTATCTGTATACACCAAAAAATTAAGCCAGCACAGAATAGTGAGAAAGGCCATTTTCCAAGGATATGCTAATAGAGTATTGTCCAATAGGTAATTAGCCTTAAGTGCTCAGTTTTCTGATTCCAGTGCACCTATTCAGAGTTACATCTCTTTACACTGACGTAGAGTTGGAACATTAGGCAGTTTAGTTCAAGAAAGGACCTCAGTGTCTGGCATCTTATCCTGCCAGGTGATCTTCAGAATCTTCCTATGGAAGCGATTAAGTTTCTTGGTATGGTGCTGGTGGTGGACTGTCCAGATTTCACAGGCACAGAACAATGAGGTCAGTACAATGGCTCTGTAGAATTTGGTTTGGTAGTCAGTCTAATATCTCTCCTCTCCTCTCCTCTCCCATACTTTATTTCCAAGCCTCCCAAATACTAAGATAGCTCTGGCAATGTGTACATCAACCTCATTATCAATGTGGACATCAGCAGAAAGGATACTGCTAAAATAGATGAACTCCCCAGTATTCAAAACTCCACTCTTTGCTATAACTGATGGTTCTTCATATGGATGGTGTGAAAACACAAGTATTTTCTTGATGTTAATTGAAGGATGCATTGAGTAATTTGAAGGCTGCATTGAGTGAATAATCACCGGTAAAAAAAAAATCACTCACCAGTATTCCCTTCATTTTAGTTTTGGCTTGTAACTTTTTCAAGTTGAAGAATTTGCCAATGATATGGTAGCTCACATTGATTCCAAGTTGGTCCTCATTGAAAAAGTTTGACAACATGGCTAAAAACATCATGTTAAAAAGCAAGGGAGCAAGCAAGCAGATATCTTATTTCATCAGTGACTGGGAAAGCTCAAGAACACTGTCCATTGCCCAGAACCCAGGCAAGCATGCTATCATGATATGATGTACTATACTGATGAACTTCTCTGGACAACCAAATTTTGACATAAGCCATGATGGACAATATCAATGGCCTTGGTCAGATCTATAAATGTTGTATATAGACGTCTGTTCTGCTGCTGGCATTTCTCCTGGAGTTGTTGGGCAGTAAACATCATATTAACTATTCCTTGGTCCTTTGATTTTTCAGCAACACATTAGTCTCAGCAGGAAGGCAGTAGGAGGAATGAAGATATGGGAATTCTGCTTATAGAAGATGGGACTTAAGCTGAAGAAATCCAGGGATGCTAGGAGAGAAGATGAAAAGAGTGATTCAGGAAGAAGGGAATGGGCATAGCTCTTGAAAAGAGAAGATGGAGTGTCTTGTGCAAGAAACAGCAAGGAAGACAACATCACTGTACTGAAGAATAAGTGGAAGGCAATAAGGTGTAAAAAGATTGCAAAGATGGGATAGGGCCTTCTACATTTTATATTTGATCCTGGAGTTAGTAGGGAGCCACAGGAGTTTACTGAATGGTGATGGGGTGGGTGATTTAATCAGACCTTTATCTGATTACATTTTGTATTTTAGAAGAATCATTTTGACAGTTGAATGGATGTTGGACTAGAATAGGCAGAGACTTGAGTCAGGGAGGTCAATCCGCCTTGCTACTGCAATAGTTCAGGTATAAGATGATGAGGACTTGTATCAAGATGGTTGAATTATCAGTAGAAGAGAAGGTATGTATATGAGAGATGTTAGAAAGATAAGAGTGACAGAATTTGACCCTAACTGGATATAGGGGAGATGAGAAAGGAGTTGGGTATATATAAATAACTCAAATCTGTCCCCTCTGCTTTAGCAAATGAGACAAAAAAGAAAATGAGGTGAATAGTTGCTGGTTCCAATACTATAGAACCTCTTTCATTCCCCCAATTTCTGAAATATCTGATGATTTTATCAATGAGAGAGATCTCTTTCTTTCTCAGTGTTTTGAAAACCTTAAAGCACTATATAAATATTAGTTATTATCATATTGTTATTATTATTATTTTCTAGTATTGTTCCATCTGCTTCTGGTAGGAGGCCTTTCCCTTTTATGTTCTTTCCCAAACATAGCTAAAAAAATAACCAAACCTAAATTCCTCTTTTATTGTCTTTAGTGTTGTTGTTGTTTAAGTCCAATTCCCTACTGGGAATACACCTTATTGCCTTTCTAACAACATTCTTTAAATTGTGCCACTCCTTTTCATACTCATTAAGTTACCTGACTTTTTCCCTCCATCTTTTGTTCAATTTTTGAAAATTGTAAGCTTATTGGAGAACTTCCTATGCAACCACGTTATCTGCTTAGACAATTTTTTTTCTAACTGCACTAACAAAATCAATTGAGATTCTAATTTTACTCGCAGAATCATAGAATTGGAAATTTGATAGGTATTGCAACAGTCATCTATTTCAACACACACTTAAAAGGAATTTATAAGACTCCCAACTTTAGCAAGCTCAGAGCATGAAATCCTCCAGGTCTTTTCTCCAAATTCTTGAAAGTCTTTCTTTTAAAGTCTGAAGTATCTATTAGAGTTTCCTCAAAGTTACTTTTGTTGCTTATCATGAATTCTAATGTGCCACACTTGCATTCTCCAAAGATTTTGTTACTTTCCACACTACTAACTACTTTCTGGGTCAAATTAAATATAGAATGGCAGTGTTCCTCATTGTTCTCTATAATGAAATTGTCAGCAATGCAAGTCAAAGCATTATCACATCATCTTCTTGTCATTCAATCCAGTTGGTATAATTCAGAGACAATAAGTGCTTAGGCATTGATGATTTTAGGACCTTACAAAAGGACAAGTATATAAATAAGAATGAGATAAGAGCAAAAAATAGATCCTTGCAAAGTGATATAAGAAGGAAGATCTGAGTTGGGCTTTGAAAGAAGACTTTAACATAAGAAAATAAGGGAAAAGAAGATGTCTTGCAGATGTCTAGATGATAAAATGCATTTTTACTTCTATATATTGCCTCTGCTCAAATTTTTTAACATCTGTGTTAGGAACATACCATTCATTCCCTCCATCTAGTCAGCAGTATACTTTCATAATTATATCATCTCCTTTTCCTTTTCCTTTTATAGCATTTATTATATGTCCTCTCTAGGATCCACAGATCTTTTTCTTTTTTCTTTTTTAATGAAAGTATAAAGAAAATCTTTTGGCATATTGTTGAAATGCTTTTGCAATCACAAACACCTTAAAACAGATTCTTGGTGAAATTCCAGGTAAGTGGTCTCATGAATTCACTCTTAACCTTTCTCTATTCCTGTTCTATCTACTCCTTTATATCAAACACTTACTCAGAATGTGCCATTATAAAAAGTATAAGAAGCAAATAAACAAATTTTAAAGAGATCAGGAAAGTCCTGAAGGTAGTGATACTGGTTCAATAGGTAGCAATAAGGCAAGATTTGAAAAGGGAGAGGTAAAAAGTAGATAAATTCACCAAGTCCCAGCAGTAGCCAAATAGCAACAGTCAGAGAAACAGCAAAATTCTGTTTTGATGGAATATTCCTAAGTTTCAAGTAAATCTTTAATTACCCATGATTATATTCAATTTGGGATAGCAACATCTTTTACTTGCAATTGGCTCACTACTGGAATGTGACCCATCTCTTTTTTTGTGGAGCTTACTTATATCTAGGAAATTTGACACTTCCCATCAGGGTCCTCTCTGATCCAGAGTTAATACCCTTATCCACTTCTGAACAAGATTTAATCTCAAGATCATAGGATTTAGCACTGGAATTCCAGTGCCACATTCTAGTTATGAGATGCATTTATTGTTAAAAGGAAAATTCTTTGTTTGGACTTTCTTCCTGAGTAATGAGGCAAAACTCAGGACAAAGAGAATTAAAAAGTTAATGATTTTATGTCAAAGTAGCTACACATTGCTGGGCTAATCATTGGAGATCAGCAGAGGATTAGAGATGAAGCCAACTTTTATTGATAACTTTTATAATGAGATAAAGACAATTCGGATAGGTCCAAATCAGCAAAATGAATGGGCCATTGCATCTCAGTTCCTCCCCAGTTGCCTGTACATGATATTTAAGAGGTAAAAACAGTTAGGGCTGATTTAACTGCAGACTGAGTAATGACTTCTTTAAAACTGAGTGACCAGCAGGGATGGAAATAATGGGTCATTGAATTGGTATAACTTTTAATACTATCAAGCATGTATAATATTTATGAGATGGTATATAAGTATATGTATATATATATATATATATGTGCTTACATACATACACATGTAATTTATACATAATATGTATGTACATATATACCTAGGCATTTAGACACATGTATGTGTATATACATCTATGTCAACACATGTGTATACATGCATACCATAAGTCCAACAGATTGATAGATATTTATCTGCCCAATGTATTGCTCTCTACCCATGATCTATCTGTCCTTTAGACGCAACAGCCTTCTTTGCTGTTTCTCTTAGATAACCTTCTTTCTAGTTGTTGTCTTCTTGCACAGGTTGTTTCCTTGACTTGAAATACTCTCTATTCTTACTGCTGTCTCTTAGAATCACCAGCTTCCTTCAAAGGCCAGCTGAAGTATCACTTCATCTATGAGCTATATTTACTTTGTAGATTCTGTGTATTTACTTATACGAGACTGTACTTTTTCCTTCATAGAAGAGAAGCCAATGAGGGCAAAGACTTTTATTTTTGTGTTTGTAACCCAGTTTCTGATACAGTATTTGCCATATAGTAGGTTAATAAATGCTTGAGAATGGGAAAGGCCATTGTTTTATCATTTCTGATGCTCAGTCTTAGTTATTTGACAGCAGCCAATTTATCATGGAAAATGTTTTATCATTTATCATGGAAATGTTTTAAAATAGAAGTGTCAAATTCTCCAGGAAATGAGATTAGAATGCAATTGGAAAATGTTAAAAAAAAATACAATGTAGATAATGTTAATTTGTAGTTGTCTAAGTCAATATGCTTCCTTAAGGATCCATTTCTATTTGTGTTTGACATCACTGTTTTAAATGATCAATAAGACATTGTAATACTTGTACATGCAAAAAATCTGATAATTATATTAATAAACTTATTAAAAGTTACATTTCCACTTACTAAAAGACACATTTCCTCATAAAAAGAGAATAATTATAACTTTCTTGTAACACATAAAAACAAATTAATTTAATGTTTAAATTATTTTTAAAAATTCAAAATGTTTCATAATTTATTGTTTCCCTCTGGCAAACTGAAGGCTAATGGAATTTTCTGACATGAAAGTCTATGAGTAGGAATAGATTTTTAATAGGTTTGAAGAAAAGACAATGCCAAAAAAATTCTCTGAGTAAAGGCCTCAAAATTATTTTATTTAGATTCTATTACTATGGAGGTGACAGGATCCACTAATAGGTTGAATTTTTCCAAGAACATGAATCTAAGGAATATTATACCCAGATGTATGGGAAAATACCAAAGAAAAAATGTATTCATCAAAAAAAGAGAAATCATTGGAAGTCCCTGTTCTACCTGAATGGGAAATGCTTCATAGGATTGAGCCTAAGGGCATGAAGTTAATGATAAATCAACAAGGGAATGAGCTTTGACATTTTGATTACAAAGGTAAAAAAAGTAGAAAACACTGGTCAATTAAAGAGGAACTTCTGGACCAGTGCTTGCTTGCCACTGGGCCTATTATCTATGGAGGTCATTCATAATTTGGACTGTCTTTTGGGATTAAGTTTTGTCCCTTTTTATTTGAAATTAGACAGCGGTGGAACTAATTCTGGGGAAATTTGTGGAGACAAAATTCATCTTTAGAGCCTGGATCCTCCCTTTATAATACATTTTATTATTGAAGCGGGTTGTGGTCCCTTTAAGAAACTGTATTTCCTATTGATTTGTGAGTCCTTTCAGACTGATCTGTGATTCCTTTCAGATTCCCAGCCCCTCCTGGCTGAGGCATATCAGTCCAGGAAGCCAGGGCCTTTGATTCACAAATTCTGGTCAAAAGCACCCCTTTGAATTCTAATAGGAGATCCAGGCTTGTCCCAGCCCCCACCAGATCTGAGCCAACTTGGGCTCTCCTAGCCCCCACTGGTTCTGATCTGCCCCCATTCTGATGATCTGCTCGGGTTTCCCAACCCCCACCAAGACAAGCAACATAATGAGCTTCCATCAACTAAGTTCTTTGCTGATGGACCTCAATGGCTTACTCAGCTACCAGGACTTTCTGCCCACTGAGAACTGTATTCTCAGAGCAAAACTCCATTTTCCATAGATCTGCCTGCTGGAATAATGTTCTTTTCCAGTGCCATCCTCTCTTTATCCTCATCTAATTCCCTAACCAGATTTTATATTTCCAATCCCCATAATAAACCTCTTTTTATCAATTTAGCTTTTCAGGTCTGTAAATTCCTTTACGGAGAACCTCTGTGCTGCCAGAAGGAAGTCCCCAAAATTCCCTACCCTTGTGCTGAATCTCAAGGGGTTGCAGGGAAGCTAAACCTCTCCATTTGGTTCCCTGAACCCCAAACCTGCCACTAGACCTTATCATTTAACTCCCTGACCACCAGAAACCCTAAATTTTGCTTCCCTAAATCTAAACCTCATTATTATCACTAATTATACTCATTCCTATATGTATAGCTTTATAATTTATAAAATGCTTTTACTTCCACTAAATTATTTGATATTGGCTCCAAGTTTAAGATGCAACCTGATTTAAAGGACTCAGAGAGTCAGGAAACCTGGATTTGAGACCAATATTTCTGAAGATGTGTGTTGATGGGCAAATCGGTTCAAGTCCCAAAGCCTCAGTATCCTCATCTATAAAATGGGATTAATAATATTTGCAATCTACTTCATTGGGGTGTTGTAAGGGAGTGTTTTTGCAATTTATTATTGTTGCAATAGTTTTGTGAAGTAGACAAGATAGATTACTAATTTTTTTGAGACCCATGTGATGAAGCAATTTGCCCATTTAAATTGTCTGAGTGAGACTAGGGATTCAAGTGTCTTGATCTTTAGACTATGGAATATTTTACAAATTTTGCATGTCATCCTTGTTCAGAGTCCATGATAATCTTCTTTGTATCATTCCAGTTTTAGTATATGTGCTGAATAGGTGAGATTCTTTACTTCAATTACTGCCTGGCTATAATCCCTGAATTGGTGCAGCCTGTCAAATTGAGACTTGTTGAAGAACTTAGCTTAAAAAGTCCAAGGTCTCCTATTGCATCCAGGGCCAGCCATCTCCAGGCCTCCTGAGCTATATCTGTCTATTGAACCCAGATGGCTCTGGATGGGAAAGTGAAGTTGGTGGCCTTGTACAGCCCTTCCTCACTTAAATACAACTCAGTCACATGTGATAGGATCATCTGCTGATGTCATGGTTCTGTTAGAGAACAAAGGACAAACAATAATCTTTGACTAGGGAGACAACTCTAGCATAGACCCACTATCCTCCCTTTCCTCTTTTCCATAGTCAATTTATTCACAAAGATAAATAAATAATCTGCCTGGTTCTTTGATTTCAAATCCAATGTATAAGGTAGTTTAGCTGCCTTTAAGAGGATCCCATTAACAAAATTTCAAATTACACAAAACTTAGGGGAATGATCCTTGTACATATAATTCAATGGTTTAAAAGAGTATTTCATTGAATGTGGGAACTTTGTAATTACTTCACCTTTTATTATTATTATTTATGAATTTCCGCAACCAAACATACACACAGAGAGGAAAGAAGGATGGAGAGAGAAGGAAAGAAGGAGGAAAAAAGGAGGGAGGAAAGAGAGAAGAAGGGAAAGAGAAAGAATACTTAACCTTTTTGCAATGAGCTCTTCTGCTTTTGGAATCATTAATTCCTCTTCTTTAGATGGGTTTTTGAATAAATTATCCTAATAACTCCATTCCATCCATCAAAATTCAAAAAACATGAAGTTAAATAGCTACTGTGTGGAGAACACTGTGCTAGATGCTTGAGAAGAAAAAAACTTTACATAGAATGGAGTTTTGTTCTCACAAAGGCCTGGAAGACTGGTCTGCAGTGAATATTCAATAAAGATGAGACAAATGTTGAATGTGCTGTCTTTAAGAATACCTGTATTTTAAAGCTGGCCCTGAAGTCTGGAGGACCTGAGTTCAATGCGACCTCAGACACTTAATAAATCTTAGCTGTGTGACCCTGGGCAAGTCACTTACCCCAATTGCCTCAGCAAAAAAAAAAAAAAAAAAAAAAAAAAAAAAAAAAAAAAAAAAAGAATACCTGTATTTGATCTATTTGCTATAACAAGACCATTTTTCTCTTCTCTTCTTGTACACCAAGGCAGAGGAAAAATGGACTCATTTTTATGTCATGGGCTTGTCCTAGACAAGGGAGATCAGGTTTTTCTTGGTCTTTTTGGACATAACTGTATGTTAGTTCCAGGTGAATAGTTTTAGACAGTAGTTTTCCATAGTATGAAAACTAGAAACAGCTATTTCAGTGACCATGTTACCCCTGGCCCTTACCAAACAGCTTCCAAATGAGTCATGTTCTATCCCTCTAAAAATATGGTGGGAATTGAGAGCCAGAAGGGTAATGGAGCCTGGATGGGCTTTAAGCAAAAGTTATCCAAGGGTGTAGAGACTTCTATTTCAGGAAAACAGATCTAAATTTAAATAGATTAAAATGCTGCCATAGTTATAAAGGACTTTAAAGACGAATTCATACTGCTCTGTTACTCCTATCTCCTTTTTCACATGAGGAAAAAAGGCTCTAAAAGGCCACCAGGGCAGGTTTAGGATGGAATGAAGGACAAGTTTTCCAACAAGAAAAGCTATAAAAAATAGACTGAGCTGTCTCTGTAAGTAGTGAGTATTGAGTCTTCATTGCAAAATCTTCAGGACAAAGCTAGATAAACACCAATTAGGGCCACTTATTCCTTTATTACTAGATGACTAACTCAAACTCTCTAATTCTAAAATTCTCTAATTCCATAATCCTCTGGACAGAAGTTGGCCACTTTTAAGTCTTTTTTTTTTTTTAACAGAATAAACTCAAATTTATCAATTTTTAGCAGACTTTCCCTGAGCTTCTGCCTTTGGACCTGAATGACCAGGATGATCTCTCATGTTACATCCATAGGCCTTAAATGTGAAGATATGTTAAGAAAACCTTCCATAAGAGATATTATTGCCCCCCCGCCCATGACCCTATTTGATTCAGTAGCTCATTACATCCAGTTGGTTTCTTTAGTGTTTCAAGTTCAATTAGGTACCTTCATAATACCATTTGCCTACTCCCTGACAATCTGTCAATAAATTTTTATTAAGTTTCTACAGCACATTTACAGGCACTGTGCTAAGCTTAAAACAACTCAACAATAAGGACCAGCAGTCTGGGGAAGCATAGGAAGCTGTTCCCATAGTTCCTTGTTTTATTTGCTTATCATGGCAGTTGGTCATTTGTTGGTGTGGGTGATGGCTCATTATTCTACTCATTCTGTCTTCACTGTTCACTTAGCTGCTGTCCTCGGAAGCAGTCTCTGCACATGCATCCTAAATTCAGAGAGATCTTCCTCTTCACACTGGTATGTATTGGGGAATTTAGCACAAGCTTTTTGTAAGCATTTCAATATTGTGACACCAAGGTCCTCTGATTTCAAAGCACATAACCAGATAGAAATCTGTTCCACGAAGACCGCTTAGTAATTTCCTCTATTGCTTTTGGAACTGCTGAAATGGTTTTGAGCTGTTTTATCCAGGATTAGAAGGTATCTTATCAGTTGAATATTAGATATATTGCACCTCTTTGTATTTTGACATCTCTCTGGAAAAGAATTGTAATTTGTCACTTTGTTGTCATTATTTAGTTATTTTTCAGTCATATTAGACTCTTCATAATCCCATTTTTGGTTTTCTTGGCAGATACTGGAATGGTTTTCTATTACTTTCTTCAGCTCATTTTACAAATGAGGAAACCAAGGATAATGGAGTTAAGTGACTTGCCTAGGATCAGATAGCTAGTAAGTACCTGAGACAGATTTAAACTCAGGAAGTTGAGTCTTCCTGACTTCAGGCCCAAACCCTATCCACTGTTCCACCTAGCTAGCCCATAACCTGCTCCAGTGGAATCCATGCTCAGGTTTGTATCCAATTTGACTTCTGTCTCCATATAACAATGCTTTCTCATGTGTGGATTGTACAACTTTAGCCTTTTCAGGAAAATCTGAAGTTTTTATTTATGTCTTTTTTTTTTTTTTTTTAGTGACTAGTATCCAGGTTTTGATACCGACTTTTATGTCCCTTAGGATGTGAAAATGTGCTACAGATGATGTAGCCTCTGACTTCCTCTTTGTAACATTTAATAAGTACTTCAGTTTTTCAGTAGTTTTGCTTTGTTTTTCTTTTGGTCATGTCTGATTATCCATGACCCTGATTGAGGTTTTCTTGGCAAAGATCCCGGAATAATTTGCCATTTTCTTCTTCAGATCAACTTATAGATGAGAAAACCAAGGAAAACAGCATTAAATGACTTGCCTAGGATCAAATAGGTAGTAAGTGCCTAAGGACAGATTTAAACTCAGGGAGATGAGTCTTCCTGGCTTTAGGCCCAAATCCTAACCACTGTTCAACCTAGCTACCCCATAAACTACTCCAGTGGAATCTATGCTCAGGCTTGTATCCAACTTGACTTCTGTCTCCAGATAACAATGCTTTCTCATATGTGGATTGTGCAACATCTTAGGCAGTCCTTGTCTTTTCAGAAGATCCTGGAGGTTTTTATTTATATCTTTTCTTGGGGGAGATTTTTAGTGACTAGTATCCAGGTTTTGACACCAATTTTTATGTCCCTTAAGATGTGAAAATGTGCTACAGATGCATGTAGCAGAGGCCACAGGGCATAGCCTCTGACTTACTCTCTGTAACATTCAATAAATACTTCAGCCTTTCAGTAGCTTTGTTTTGTTTTTCTTTTGGTCATGTCTGATTATCCATGACCCTGTCTGAGATTTTCTTGGCAAAGATCCAGGAATAGTTTGCCATTTCCTTTTCCAGATCATTTACTGATGAAGAAAATGAGGCACACAAAAATGACTTAGATGACTTGCCAAGGGTGAGTGTCTGGTATGTCTGAGGCCAAATTTGAATTTAGAAAGATGAGTCTTTCTGAATCCAGACCCATTTACTGACCCATTCTAGGTCTTCTTTAATAGCTCCAACCTTAGTTTCATTGGGTACCCCCTGTATCAGAAGTTCTCGGCACAACTCCAATTCCAATGCTTCACAATAATTTTCTAAAGTTGCAGCATCTATATGGTTCATTTTAAGCCAGATCATACTCACAATGTATATAGCATTGCAACAAATATCCATACTGGAGAATACAATGAGGAAACTCTGCAGCTGTAGCATAAAGCCAGAGCATTAAATCTTACTCGTTAGCATAAATTCAGAGTACCATACAACAATGAAAACTAATAGGCCAATTGTACAGCTGTGGCATAAAATTAGTTCATTTGCATAAAGTCAAGGGATAATGAAAACCAGAAATTCAGTTCAAAAGGGGAGTCCCATAGGAAAACAAAAGAAAAGAAAAAAAATTTGTCAAAAATTGCAAAATGTTCTTCGGACATGAACATTCCAGAGAAATCCATAGAATTCCAAGACAATCTTTGGATTTCTTTTAAGCAAGCTTCAGAAAATCCACAATAAGAAAAAATGCATGCCAATTAAAGTCAATTAAATTAAGAGGTAGAAATGAGGGGGCAGAATCCCAAACATGAGGAATAGCCAATATAATTGCTGAGAGATAGGAGATGAGTTGTACTGTGTGAAGACCTGCAATTGGGTAAATATTGCTGGATTATATAATTTGTAGAAGAAATGAAATAGAAATATAAGAAGGGATCAGGTTGCAAAGAGCTTTAAATGGCAAAAAGAGAAGTTTTATTTGACACTAGAGGCAATAAGAAGTCAGTAGAACCCAATGAACAGAGATTGATCTGGTCTAGATTTTAGAAAAATCCCCTTGAAGAGAAATGAATAATGAATTAGACTAACGGTCTGAGGAATAGAGACTAGGTAGAAGGCTTTAGAAATAATTCAAGTGATAGTTAATGAGGATCTGAAAAAAAGGATAAAGGATGATAAGAAGTATGTTATTTTTATATCATCCACGAACACTGTTGGTGACTTAATTGGGGATTTTCCAGAACTGAGGAGGGATACTGCCTTTTCTTTTGCAGTGGTTTCCTGATAGACTAGAAAAACAGGAACTAAGGCATCATGTAATATGACTGCCCCAACTTTCTCTGGGACAGACCTGTTATATTTTTACTTCCTCTCAGGGTTGAAAAGATTGAGAAGTCTCTCTTTAGCGCTGTTGACTTGACTCTCCCATTCATTGTTTCCTCCCATTTCTGGAGACTCAGTGACTAACACCTCTATTTATCTAAATAGCAGCTTAACTTTTACAAGACATATAAAAAACAAATCAGCATTTTCCCCAATATCTCAGGGACATACAATCCTTTACAACACTTTGGTCTGGGGATGTGGGTGGAATTAGCTTCACAGTTTCATTCAGTTCCTACATAGTGTTAGTCTCAACAAATGCAAATCCAAAGTTCAGCTATACTGGCATTCTCAGTTCCCAGGTTTAGTCAGAGATTCCACTCCGGATACTTAGAATGGAAAAGGGTAAAGTTTTGAAAAGGCCAAAGCCCCAGGTCTTGTTCTTGGGGTCAAAGGGGAAGGGAGAAGGAGGAGGCAATCAGATTAGATTAGTTCCCCCCTTACTGTATGAAGTCCTTTTCTGTCAATAAAGGATTTCACCTTGAGATGTCAATGCAGGAAAAGCCACCTAAGTTGCTGAGTAATGGCTGTTTTAAAGATGATGACCTTTCCAACTACATAGCCAATGGGAAAAGCTATTTCTAACCACATGTTAGACCAATTTAGAATGTCAATGAATGCTGCAGTCCTCCATTCATCTAGAAGCAGATCTCTTCATCTTGTATGTGGGTATCACCATTGTGGTTAGATTGACAAATCCTCTTACAATTATGTAGAATCATATGTAGGGCCTTCTCAATGGGAGATGTGACCTATAAATCTTGGCTAGAAAAAACAAGAAGGGACGTTAAATATCAAGCCAAATCATCTTATTTTAAAGGGAAATAAACTTAGGTCTAGATTGGAAGAACAATTTACTCAAGGTCCTAGAGCAAGTCTATGCCCCATTTAGGACTAATAGCCAGATTTCCTGACTTTTAGGCCAATGCTCCCTGATCCTTTTCATCTTCATTCAAAATCAAATGTCTAAATATAAGTACATTGAAAAAAAATGGGTGTCCGAAAGCAGGAGTTTAAATTTTCATCTTTTTTTTTCCCTAAGAATCAGTTCTTTTATTTGCACAGTGAAGGTACTTCTATTACCTATTTCCTACTATTAACTGTCTACTTCTAGAACCATAACTAGGAATTTTGGGAGAAAATTCAGTTTAGGAGGAGGAGTTCATCCAGGGTGCACATGGCATTGACATCCTATTTTGACTGACATACACTAATATCATTATTGCCCTAGGAGAAAGGGATTGTTCAAGCCTGGGAATAGTGCAACATGATCCTAATTTATTGCATCTATGTTAGGAGTGTTCCTTTCTTAAGGAACTAGAGTCTGTGACCCCATGGTATGGGCAATGATCTCAGCTTCCGAGAACACAAATGATGTAGTCTGTAGGAGTGTGTGTGTGTGTGTGTGTGTGAGAGAGAGAGAGAGAGAGACAGAGAGACAGAGACAGAGAGAGAGAGACACACACACACACAGAGAGACAGAGAGAAAGAAAGAGAGAGACAGAGAAAGAGAGAGAGAAACAGAGAGAGAGAGACATAGAGAGAGAGAGAAAGAGAGAGAGAGAGAGCGAGAGAGAGAGAGAGAGAGAGAGAGAGAGAAAGGGGGAGAGACAGAGAGAAAGAGACAGAGACACATACACAGAGAGACAGAGAGAGAGAGAGAGACAGAGACAGAGAGACAGAGACAGAGACAGACAGAAAGAGAGAGACAGAGAGACAGAGACACACACACACAGAGCAGACACACACACACACACACACTCACACACACACACAGAGAGAGAGAGAGAGAGAGAGATCTCTTGATTTATGTTTGTCATTGGACCCCGAGAGTTCCTAAAGAGAGTGAGGCCATTGACTTTGCACAACCCTCCCTCACTTAAATACAATCCACATGCAAGTAATGGAATTACCCTCCAGATGCCATGGCTCTTTTTGAGAATGAAGAACACACAACCACAACGTGTGTATGAGCTAGATTTATAAGTGAGATGTGTATGAGTACATATTTATGTATGTGTGTGAGGGTATGTGTATATCCATGGGTATGTGTGTGTGAGAGAGAGAGAAAAAGAGGAAGAGAGAAAGATTATGTGTCTGTGTATATGTTTGTATATGTATGGATGTGTGTGGATGTATGAAAGTGTGTGTGAGTATATATATATATGAGGGTGTGTGTATATGTAACTGGGTATATATATGGGTATATATATGTGTATATGTGGCATATATACATATATATTTCTATATCTATACTTATCTATCCATCTGTTATGTAAGTATGTATGGAACTGTGCATGTGGTATATATATATACACACATATATATATATGTATATATGTAAGAGAGAAAGAAAAGAGAGATTATGACTTTTCCTGGCTTCATCGGGGTTCATTAGGTATTCTCTCTATCTATACATATATGCATTGATGTTTGTATGGGTATATGAATGTGTGTGTGTTGTGTGATTTTAGGGAAAAGTTCGGATTTGCTTTTATTAATGACACTCTCAGATTCAGTCAAAGTGAAAGTAAAATTTAATTACGCAGTGCACGGAGTAGAGTGCTTACAATATCAATTACACAATACACGGATTAGAATGCCTACAATAACAACTAATATAGCAAATAATACATAAAAGACAAAGAATAATGAGAATTATGATTAGGATAGCAGATAGAGAGAATACTTCACCGATCGGGGGAGCTCCGATTCTAATTGACTCATATTGGCTTGGGAAACCCCGGTAGTTCAGCCTTTGAGTCCCAAATGGGAAAATCCTAGGCAGATCGTCATTTCCATAGGTGAGGTTTCAAATAGAGAATGTTTTACCTGCCTTTTATAGGAATCAGGACAAAGAAGGCTTTGAGCCAAGTAAAGACATCATATAAGACGGGAAGTACCAACAAGGACTCCAGGTGGTTGTGATCAAGTGTTGCATCGACAAGGAGGCCCGTCCTTATCGACAGCAACTGTTCCAAGGAGTGGCGAGTTCCCAGAAGGTAGTTGGAGCTAAAACACATGTGGTACGTTCCCAGCTTATAGGTTAAAAATGGCAAGTTTTCATGGGAAAAGGAGCTAAAACACCTGTTCTTATGGGTTAGGGAATGGTCAAGTTCTCACAGGAGAAGGAGCTAAAACATATGCTCTTATGGGTGAAAGAACGGTCAGGTTCTCACAGAAGTCACATCATACCTTGATTAGGTTCACATGGTTCAGATGGAGATTAGGTTCACATGGGGGAAAGTCATTCACATGGAGATTGGGTTCACATGGTTTGGATGGAGATTAGGTTCACATGGGGAAAGTCACATTCTTACAATGATTTGAAATGAACTTACTAATAATATGGAGATTTCCTATTCAGTGTGAAAGTATGTATATGAGGATACATATGTACATAGGTAGGTACATGTATCTGGGTGTGGTATGTATATATATGGCATATACATATATATTTATCTTTCTATATATATGTATATGTATATACATGGAACGGTGTGTGCATAGTGTATACACAGGTGTGTGTATGTGGGGAGGGAGGAGATGGCCAGGCACTGATGGGGAGAATGGTCCTTCATAGGTTTATGCTGGTGGCTGGAACCCCAGGGCAGCAGCTTAGGTCTGGGAGAAAAACAAGGAAGTTTGTCTTTAGCAAGGTAGAGGCCCACAAGCCCTGGGGCTGATGGACTAGAGCAGCTCCAGGAATGAAGTGTTCCATTCAAGAAAGCAGACCATAATTTCCTGACTCTAGTTAGGACTCTGCCTGTATTTCATGGTTGTCTTAAGGAGAGCACTTTTAACTTTAAAAGCACAAGACAAATGTGAGTCATCTGGTTAACCAGCTCTGTCTCCTCCTCTCTGCTTTGCCAGAGAGGGGACCAGGAATCTCTTTGGCAGATTTACTTGGTCAACTAGCTCACATAGCACATGGGAGATCCTTAAGTAAATAGATGTAAATGAAAATAATAAATGTAAATGACACTTTTTATGAACCTCTCTTCCTAATGGGCTAGGTGTGTATGATTTTTTAAAAAGTCTCATCAAAGAAAATGCAATAATGATGCTTCTGAGCTAAGAGAGAAGCTTTAGAAGTAATGAATTATTCACATTGGAGATGAAACAGGAATCTTTCTGACTTGGGCCTTTGAAGTCAGTGATAATCTGGACTATTTTTATCTTCTTTTGTAGACTTTCATCTAGGGAGATACACAGTTTTGAAAGTGTAGGGAATCCACAGCTCAGAGTAGACTGGCAAGATGTCAAAACAAGAAGAGGGTGAGCCTCTGGGCCTATTAGCATTGTGAAGAAATTAACAATCATAAGGAATTTGTTTAAAAAGAGTTGTGAGCAGTATTAATTTTGATTGTCACAGGCTCTGTGGATTCAATTATTTTTTCCATTTTTTGGCACGTCGGGAGGTCTAGCTTCCAATCTGTGATACCAGAGAGTTCAGTGAAGTCTTTCATCCTCCTATTTCCTTGTAACCTAATTATTCTTTACAAGCTTGAAAAATGAGTTATAGCTCCATGCATTAAAAGAACCAACTAATAGAAATGTAAAATCCAGCCTGCCCTAATCTATAGGCAGTCCCTTTGCTTAAATACACCCAATTTATGTGCTTTCATTATATCTAAAATTCTACCCAGATGAGCCATCCAAATGCGTGGCTACAGAAACTCTGCTTCCCTTTTCACTTTTGCATGGGAATTTTATTGCCTCTTCTTTCTCATTCTCTTTTACTTCCTTTTTTCTAGGGATAGCCCCTTATCTCCAGGTCATCTGTTCTTACTTTTCATTTCACCTTAAGGTTATAAAGGGGAGAAATGAAAAGAATTACATTATCTCTCCACTGCGATTTTTCCTTTCCTTCATGTTAATTCTTAATACTTTATGCTGGGTATCCCTTCTTTAGGGCAGCAAGGTGGCACAATGGATAGAGCACTAGGCCTAGAATCCATAAGACCTTAGTACAAAGCTGACCTCAAATCTGTGTCTGTGTTAACAGTTAGAGGAGATTAACTGTTGTGAAGGACTCTGGGGAAGTCACTTCACCCTGTTTCCCTGTAAAAGAAGTTAGAAAAGGAAATAGCAAACCACTTCAGCATCTTTGTCAAGAAAACCACGAATGGCATCCTGAAGAGTCAGATTTGACTGAGTAAAAATAATTTCTTTAAAAATATGGGAACTGGGAATAAACTTGATAAAAATCACTTAAATAAATGTAGGCTGGACAAATCTAGTATAATTAAAAATATACTCCTTTATATATATGGAGACACACACACACACACACACACACACACACACATATATGGGGAGAGAGGGAGAGAGAGAGAGAGAGAGAGAGAGAATATTTGTAAATATGCTCCTTTATTTCTAGTAAGAGTTATATGGTTGTGTGTAGATACATTGCAACATTGCAACATCATGATCCATGTCTCTGGACCCAGACATCTTAAAGCCTTTCACCACCTGGTTCCTTCTTGCCTTTTCATGCATTCTCCCAGTCTCTCTAGTTTACTTACAGTTCTTCACATCAGACATTTCATCCCTGTTCTCCATGTCTAGAAAGGTTTCTCTCTTATTATCCTTGCATTTAGTTTTTCTGACTTCCTTCAAGACTCAACAGGAGGCCTTTTCTCATTCTATGCCAAGAAAACCCCAAATGATATCATGGAGAGTCAGACAGAGGTGAAAAATGACTGACTGAAAATGACTGGTAACTCCTATGTGTGATTTTATCTTTTACTACAGGTACTAATGAAGAGGAGAAGGGACAGAGGGGAGCATATGAAAGATATCTTTTTCCTCCGTTAATTTCCCTTTTCTTGCTAGCAAGAAAAAAAAAAAGATTCTACAAACCCCAAAGCACTGTGTGTTAACCACAAGAATGAGGGTAGAGAAAATTAGCTCTGCTCATAACAGATGACTATCAGAGGTCCCACCAATATCTAATAGGGCAGGGACAAGAGATCCTGGAACTAATTTTGTGCTGCCATCAATATTGGTACTTATCTAATCTGCCTAAATTGGGATGGTCCTAAATAACGCTTCCCTCTGAATAAAAGTCCTGAGAAGGAAAATGGAGTGTCATCTCTGAGTAACAACAAGAAAACCAATTTGGCTGGAACATAGATTGCATCAAGGGAAATAACATATCAGAAAGCTTGAAAGGTACCTTGTAACTGTTGTGAAGAACTTTAAATGCAAAAAGAGATTGTATATGATTCTAGAATTAATAGGGATATATTGAAGCTTTTTGAACAGGTGAGGCAGGAAGCTTTAGGAAAATCACTTTGACAGTTGTATGGAGGATGAGTTAGAGGGGGAAGAGATATTTGAGGCAAGGAGACTAGGGTTTCCATATAAGAGTCCTTGGAAGAGTATTGCAATAGTTCAGGCAAAGGGTGATGGAAACTTGAATCCATGTGGCAGACATGAATGGAGAGATGGATATGAACTTGAGAAATGTCATAGAAGTAGAATTGATAAGGTTTGGCAATGGTAGTTATATGATTATTAATCAATCAGCAAGCACCTATTAAGTGATAACATGCCAACGAAAACTAGGTGATACAGTGGATAGAGTTAGGAACACCTGAATCCAAATCCAGTCTCAGATACTAGCTATATGACCCTATGCAAATCACTTAGCCCTCTTTGTTTAGTTCCTCATCTGTAAAATGAACTCAAGAAGGAAATGGCAGACTACTCTAGTATCTTTGACAACAAAATCTCAAATGGAGTAATGTAGATTAACAACAAAAATATGCCTGCCAACCACTGAGCTGAATGACTCCTAAGGTTGTGTTCTTGATGAAAATAGGGAAATTGGAAAAAGGAGTGTTAGTGGGGAAAAATAAATAAGTTCAACTTGGAACAGGTGATGCTTTAGATGCCTATGGTTTGAAATATTCAAGAAGGTAGTTGGTAATGGATAGGAAAGAGTATCTAATAGGTACCTAGTGAAATCTGATGAAGTCAAGAAAAGAGATAATACAGGGAGAATTAAAATTAGGGAGTGGATTACGATAATTAAAATTGTTCAAGAGATATAATTTTTGAATAATTTAATAATTGTATTAATGTTTTATTAAAATTACTTAATAATTTTAATAAAAGAATGGTCTTTTGGCCATAGTATATAGGCAGTCAGTGGCAGGTGCATAGGTTATATGTCCTTTTGAAAGAGGAATGGCAATCAGCTCTGGTTAACAGTTGATGAATTAATATTACAACAATGTCATCATGTCATCCTTAGTCAAAGATACTATCTCTATAACTAGATCACCCCCAGCCTTGAGTAATTTAGACAAATGGGTCTGACCCCACCGGAGCTTAATTGAATGTAATTAACCTTAGATAAGGGATTTTTTTTTTTGCATGGGGTTAGATAAAGGACATTAACTCAACCTTCAGACACTGAGGTTTTGAAATGAGGATAGAAAAAAGGGCAATTCTGAATCTCCCCAAATCAATAGTTATTAATAATCATTTCTCTCAAGATTATGGATAACCATTTGGGAAAGCAATATGAGAGCCAGATAGGTGTGGTAAGACAATCAAGACAGAGCAGTGACATGAAAATTCAAAGAGGAGAGAGTATATTTACTGAGAATTTGAAAAATAAATCCTTAAAAGTCTGATTTGCTTGTTTAAATCATGAACTTCCATTTCACATTTTGAAGAAAGGTATTGAACTGTATCTTACCCCCAGAGCCAGAGTTTTGCACATATGATGGGAATTCTCTAAAAACCACAAAGTTCTATACTTTTCTACCCACTTTGTGGAAATGCATTGAAGGAGAAGAATATTTTTTTATTACTGTAAATATGTGCAAGAAGTGTTGTGGTGGCAGAACTATGTTCTGAATTATTTTTCTTAGATTTTGAAAAATATCCCCTTGCCTTAGGACATCAGCATAAAAATTAGAAAATAGCAAAGATGACAACAAATAGAGCCAATTTTAAATTATTTCTTATTTTGATAGTGTAATGTAATAAGTAATGCTACCTTTGGGATTTAGTCAAAACCTGTACTCTTTCATGATTCACACTTCTCCACTAGGCATTTCAACATCTCTAGTTCTCTTTAGATTAGCTTACTCTCCAACTTACATTGGCAGATCTATAGGCCATCACTAAATATGGTTACATTCAAAACTCTTTCAGGGTCTTAGGGGTAATACTGTTGAGGGGAAATACACTCCTGTTATTCACCACTCTAATGTTTGAGCCTATATCTGGTGCCTTTTTTTATCTAGTCACATATGAGATAATTAATCCATACTGTATATGTACATGTTCAGACACTTAAAACATAACAGATATCTTAAATATACCTATACTTTTAACAGGAAGGCAAAAGAAATAATATCATTTTTAATATTCAGTTGTTAGTCATGTTAGACTCTCCATGATTTAATTTGGGGTTTTCTTGGCAAAGGTACTGAAGTGGTTTGCCATTACCTTCTCCAGCTTATTTTACAAATGAGGAAATTGAGGCAAATGGAATTGTGACTTGCCCAGGGACACACAGCTAGTAAATGTCTGAGGTCATATTTAAACTCAGGAAGAGGAGTGTTCTTGACTCCAGGTCTGGTGCTTTGTCTACTGCACCCTCTATTAAAGTAAATGAATAAGTGAAATACATTGCAACAAATATAAAAACTGACTAAAAACCTGTCTTAACCAATGCACTTAGTATCTATGTGGAAGAGCGGGGCATACACAGTTAGAAGAAAGCACACGAGAGAGGAAAACTCATATGCTTAGAGTAAAATATAACTCTGGACTGGAAACTTGTTAATTCAGGCAGGAACATTGGCTCCATATGAGACTGCCTTTCTGATCACTTCTTGAGTACTGATTCTCACCATTCTTTAATGAGGGAAATCCTCTTCTCTTCGTAGAGTGTAACATTTATAGGCTCTTCCAGTGAACTATTATCCTTAAAGAGGCATTTAAAAATCTTAAGGTCTTCTTCAGACAGAGAATTGCAAATTTTAACAAAATGGCTATCTCTGGGCTACATAGACCAAGGCAGGCTGTTATTTTCTTAACTTGATGCTATGTGATCCAATCAAAATGGAGCTCACATCAACACAGTTGAAGTTGATTCTCCACTTCACTTTACCAGGATAACAAAATCACTAAAGACCTCTCTTATTTTCCTTCTCAAGCTTAAGGTAGGAACAGCAGGTGACAAGCATTTATAAAAAAAAAATGTACCTCTCTTCTGCCCTAAGTAGAGCTGTTACTGGAGCTACTGGCCAGTGAAGACAATTATTTTTTTTTGGCCAACCATCAGTCACTCAGATGAAGCCTTCTTTTAACTGATTGCTTCTAACAGCCACAACTCCAAAGGAATAGCTTCCACTCACCTCTATGCTTTCCAATCTCCTGGGTACTGATATTTAAACTTTTGATGGAATCTAAGGATTCCTGTTCTCTTCTTCAACTTATTTTTCACATAGCTTCCAAAGTAATTTTCCTTAAAGTCCTTCCCTTCTTTTTCTTCCCAGTATTTTTTATCTAATTCCTCTAATTTTGAAGGGTAAATGAAAACCTCTTGATTCTCAGTGACTTAATTTTTATTTAAAAAGTCATAACTCCCCAAATGTCATGTAACTGATCACCCCTTAAAATTTTAATTATTCTCCCAAAATACATGCAAAAATAGTTTTCAACATTCACTCTGGCAAAACCTTGTGTTCCAAATTTTTCTTCCTCCTTTCCCCCCCTCTTCCAAATAGTAAAATAATAAATACAATATGGGTTAAACATGTGCAATTCTTCCAAACATATTTCCACATATATCATGCTATATAAGAAAAATCAGATCAAAAAGGAAAAAAATGAGAAAGAAAAAAGCAGGCAAACAACAACAAAAAAGGTGAAAATATTGTGTTGGGATCCACATTCATTCCCATGGTCCTCTCTTTGGATACAGATGGCTCTCTCCATTTCAATTCTATTGGAATTGGCTTGAATCTCCTCATTGTTGAAAAGAATCACATTCATAGTTGATCATCACATAATCTTCTGGTTGCTGTGAACAATGTTCTCTTGGTTCTGCTCACTTCACTTTGCATCAGTTCATGTAAGTCTCTCTAGGCTTCTCTGAAATCATCCTGCTTATCGTTTCTTATAGAACAATAATATTCCATAACCTTCATATACTATAAGTTATTCAGCTATTCTCCAATTGATGGGTGTCCACTCAGTTTCCAGGTCCTTGCCACTACAAAAAGGACTGCCACAGACATTTTTGTACATGTGAGTTCTTCTTCCTTTATGATCTCTTTGGGAATCAGATCCAGTAGAGACACTGCTGGATCAAAGGATATGTACAGTTTGATGGTCCTTTGGACATACTTCTAATGACCCCTTTAAAAGCATAAAAAAGCATACCCAAGTCTCCAAATGATTGTGCGTAAATATTTTTCTTTCTCCCTCTCCCTCTCCCCCCTCTCTCTTTCTTTCTCTCTCTCTTTCTCTCTCTTTTTCTCCCCACATATATGCGTATGTATATATATATATATATATATATACATACGCATATATGAATATACACACATATACAATTTCTCTTTTTTTGTTTTATCCTATTGAGTCATAAATATACTGATAGACCATAATGCTGGTCTGAACTCTTCACGCTATCTCTTTGATGCCCTTGAAAATAATTCTTTAAACTTTTATTTCTCTTGGTTTTTTTTTAAATAAAAGTTCATTCTTCACCTTCATATAAAATTAAACTGCTTTTACACAAATAAGGTACCATTCTATTTCACTCACAAAAAAGATTTGAATTTTTATATGTTACACCACATGGTATTCCTGAGAGTAGAAATCAAACTTGATTGGTTAACAAGTAATGAGAAAATGAATTTTATGATGAGAGGTATGGTTATTCTAGTGAGGATTTGGGGGATATAACTCTGATCACTAAGAATTAGTCGAAGATACTCATCTATATCCATATCCTCATTTCCTTCTATTTAGAATCTATTCTCTGCAGATGTCTGACTAAAACCCAATGGGCCAGAACCCCCAATTCACCTTAATTAAATTTTCTTTACCATTTGATCAGATCTGAGTTTTTCAGTTGCATTGGTTTCACCCAGGATTTCATTTCATTATGAGCCCTGCACTTCAAAGGTTGCCTGAATAACCTACAGGGGCTGATTTCTAAATAAGGAAAATGAAGGGGAAAAATATTAGTCCTAATTCCATAATTGACTATTACTAGAGGAGAGAAATATTCATTTCTCTCAATTCAATCCAATTCAATTTAACAAGGATTGACGGAGCACCTGCCATGTGCTGGCTTTATGTTAAGTTCTGGAAACACAAACATTAAAAACAAAAACAATTCCTGCCCTCATAGAGCTTATATTCTATGGGGAAAAATGTACACAGATAAGTATATTAAGAAATGTGAAATTGTATGAGAAAATTGGGTACAACTGTAAGGATTAGGATCATGAAGTAGGTGATTCAGCCTTGAACAGAGCTAGAGATTTAAAGAAGTTGGTGTGGAAAGAGAGAATCCTGGGCATGGGAGAAACTCCTAAGAAAGGACAGGAAAAGAAATATCACATTTAGAGAATAACAGGGGGCGGGTAGGTGGTGTAGTGGATAGAGTATCAGCCCTGAAGTCAGGAGGACCTGAGTTCAAATCTAACCTCAGACACAACACTGCTGTGTGACCCTGGGCAAGTCACTTATCTCCAATTGCCTCAGGAAGAGAGAGAGAGAGAGAGAGAGAGAGAGAGAGAGAGAGAGAGAGAGAGAGAGAGAGAGAGAACAACAAATAAATAAATTAGTTTGGAAGAACAAAAAGCAGATGATATGGGATCAACTTAGAAAGATAGGTTAAAGTCAGGTTGAGAAAGGTTTTGAATGCCATACAGAAAAGTTTGAATTCTATTGTAGAGACAATAGGGAGCCAAAAATTTGCAGGAAGAGAGTTCTATAGTTCTGATAGCAAAAGGTCTGGTGTTTGGATATTAGCTAGCTATCAAGATTGAGGCATTTCTTTTTTCAAGATATTTCCATAGAGTAGTGGTACAAATAATGCAAGACAATAGTGTCTAAAACAACTAGAAGAAAAAAAAAACACAAGCAAAAAAGTAAACAAGAACAACAAAACACTGGCTCTGGAGTTGAGGACATAATTCAAATACTATTTTGGATACATATTACTTGTAGGATATTGGACTAGTGATTTTATCTCTTCTGGTCTCAGCTTTTTCATTTGTAAAATGAAAGTTAAAAGAAAGCCCTAATTTATTAGGGCTTAAACTTTTTCCATTTGTGAACCCTTTTGTCCAAGAAATTTTTACATGATATTGGGTATATAGGTATATAAAATAGGTATATAAATCAAACATTTCCTGATAATAAATCATAATTTCATGACTTCTATGTTCAATCACAAGATCCTACTATGGGATTGTGACCCACAGTTTAAGAAGCTGGAGAATAGATAACCTCAAAGATCCTTTCTAGTTAGAATCCTGTAATACAATCTTAGAGAGATGGCCAGAACCTGAGTCTAAAACATAGGATCCAATGATGGTCAATAAAAGTGTTAGGGCTAGTGTAGGAATTTTAGTTTTCAAGGAAGGACCTCTCACTTAGCTGGGTTCTTGCTAATAATGGAGGATTGAGGTGGTGTTTTTTAGATGGCTTCAGTGATACTAGATAGAGTGCATAGTAACTCCAAAGATGGCAATAGGCTCATCTTATGGACCAGAGAAAGACCTGGGAGTACACTGGTTCCTATATTTTTTTCTTTTCCTCACTCTGAAATGGCAATTCCATCAGTGAACTCTAATAGAATAGAGTTAAGAAACCACAACTATCAGACTCTCTGTGCTTTAAGGGCTTCCTAGAGCTAGATGGGAGTTATCTCTTACTGCTAGATGTATTCAGGGTATGGGGATGTTGGCAATTAACTGCAGACCATATAGACATGTGCCCCCATTATGTTATTGATGGGAGAGATGAAGGCAAAAAAACCCTAATAAAAGGATAAATGCAATTGACAGGCAGATTATAAAGGTTCTTCTGAACCTTTCAAGGATTTCAAAATCCTCTTGGAGTAAAAAAAATTCTCGGGCAAAAACGGCTTGCACATGAAAAAAGTACAAGAAGCCCTAATAGATTAGGACTTTCATTTTACTTTTATTTTTACAGATGAGGAAACTGAGATTAGGAGAGATAAAATCACTTGCCCAAGATTCCACAGATAATATGTATCCAAGGTAGGATTTGAATTAGATCCTCAACTCCAGAGCCAAATATTTTGTTATTCTTATTTATTTGCTTGTTTTTTGCTTCTAGTTATTCCAGGATTTCCTCTAAAGCAGTGGTTTTCAAAGTGGAATCTGAGGACCTCTGGGGATCCCTGAGATCCCATTAGGGTATCTACTAGGTCAAAATCATTTTCATAAAAATAAGATGTTTTCATTACTAACAGTAAATACTGATAAATGTAATCCATGTAAGCAAAAGCTTTTTGGGCAGTCCCCGGTGATTTTTAAGAGCATAAGGGATGCTGAGACCAAAAATTTGAGTGCTATTGCTTTAAAGAGATATGGGTCACACAAAAGGAATTTAGGGAAAATAAATGGACAAGAGAAGAGTTCAAAGGATGCTCAGACTTACAACATTGTTTCTGAGTGGATGAGGAATTTATTAATTTTCCAAAGCAATCTTCATTCCTCACTCAAAGGTGTATAAAGTGAGTCTCAGAGCCTTAGCCCAGGAGAATTCTGTCCAGGGTATCAGGATTCCTCTGCTTATACTTCCCAATATTAATATTTATACTGATATGGATGCTAGTGCTGGTGCTGATGCATTTACTGATACTGATATTAAGGTTGAGGCTGAAGATGAGGCTTATGCTGGTGCTAATCCTGGTGCTGATGCTGATATAGTACTGATGCTACTGTTTATGCTGATATTCACAATGACACTAAGAACAGCATTTCAAGAATCAACAATCAGCATGGGTACTTCTTTTAATAATATAATTACTGACCCTCTCCTATTACCTTACAGATTTTCATGGGTTTCTCTGGGAGATAAAATTCATTATCTGAAATCCAAGTCTCCTTAGACAAGAGACACAGCTCACTGTCATATTTATAATCAAAATAGTTTTATCTATATAAACCCAGTCAAACTGGTAGAATTATGGAAGACTCTTTGAAAACCCAAGACTATGTCCACAGTTTGATAAGACACATAAGTAGAACTTTAGAGAAATATTAACAACTATTACAGCAAAAATAAGTCATTTTTAGTATATCACTTAAAGATTTACAAAGCATTTTTACTGTGAGATCTATGAGATAAGTTATATTACAATTATTTTTCCCATTTCCCAAATGATGAAACTACAATTCACCAAGGGGATATTAATTGCTCACAGTCATATAAAATAGGGAAACAACTGAGATCAGAATTACATCCAAGTTTTTAATTGCTTTGGTGGTAGTGTCCTGTCTGATTTTTTGTGATGGGGTTTGGGGGTTTCTTGGCAATGATACTGGAATGGTTTGCCATTCCTTTTCCAGTGCATTAAGGCAGATTACATGATTTACCCAAGATCACACAGCTACTGAGACAAAATTTGAACTCAGGTGACTCCAACTCCAGGACTCCATCCCCTGAGACACTTAGCTACTTCCAAAAAAAAAGTGATCCATTTTTGGGGGGTCTTCTTGTCAAAATTGCTGGGACTGGTTTTTGTCATTTCCTTCTCTGATTCATTTTACAGATGAGGAAACTGAAGGAAACATAGTCAAGTGACTTGCCTGAGGTCACACAAATAGAAAGTGTCTGAGCCTGGATTTGAACTCAGGGCTTCCTGATTTCCATTGCATTAGCAAGATGTCTTTTATTTCTAGTCCTGGACTTTTCTCATTTATTTCTAATTCTTCCTTTTCTTATTTCTTTTCTTCCTTTCCTTATTTCTTATCTTTGGCCTGCTGGATTCTTTAAAAGAGAGGAGTGAATCCTACTAGTTCTTATAAAATCACCAGTAAAAGAAAGTGATACACAGCATTCACCAGTACGTAGGAACTTGAAATTCTTTCATATTTCTTTTCTGTTTTATTTGGTTTTGTATTTGATTTGCTCTTAGAATATTTATCTTCAGCTTGTGTTTGGCTCTTGGTTCTTCAATGGCCAGACTTTGTTTGGAAAATAGTCTTTAGTTAGCACCATATTTTAGTAAAGAGATTAACAAAACAGATTGGTGGAGAATATGGGAAAGGAATCAGAAACTATACCACGTAAGTCCTTAGAAAGAACTGAGATATTCAGTAGTAGGATTACAAGGGAGGGGGTGAAGTGGTAGAAGGTGGGGAGAGAGAAAGCATGGCATAGTCTTTAAGGATACAAAGAACTGTCATAAGGAAGAAGAATCTATCTTGATTGGTTGG
This sequence comes from Sarcophilus harrisii, assembly GCF_902635505.1. Taxonomy (NCBI): domain Eukaryota; kingdom Metazoa; phylum Chordata; class Mammalia; order Dasyuromorphia; family Dasyuridae; genus Sarcophilus; species Sarcophilus harrisii. The sequence continues at coordinate 360,123,512 of NC_045427.1, read as the reverse complement.
GCTCATAGGACATTGTTTTAGGAGCAACAAAATGAAGTTACAGAAAGGTAGACTTCATTTTTTTTGTTTGTTTTTGTTTTTTTTACCTGATGAGAACTGTGAACTGTGATTTATTGGTATAGGCAACTTCTAATGAGGAAATGCAATTTGAACTTTTCTGCAACTGAAAGTCTTAGAGAGTTGCCCAGTGGCATTTAAGAAGTCAAATAATTTCCCTAGTATATCAACAGCAGGATTTGAACTCAAGTGTTCCAAACTTTAAATCTGGCTCCCTAGATACTATGCTATGTGGTCACTCTTAAGATTTCTTCTTGTTATAAGGGAAAAAAGACACTAATAATTAGTTTGAAATTAGATTTGACTGCCTTGGGATGTAGCAGCTAGGTATTTTCTTAACATGTTCTCATTTATTTTTAAGTTTTAGTTAATATGATCATTTGTTTTCTATAAATTTCTAGTCTGAAGATCATTCTTTTTGGTAAAGAAAACAGAATCAAATTAGCAGTTGAATATAGTTCTTTCCTCCCTATGTCCCTCATTGTCTTTATTCCATCTATGAAGCAGCAACCATATTCTTTCTTTGATCTTCACTTGCCATCAACATAATTAAAAATATTTCCTTCTTGTTTCCTTAGCATTCATTGTAAGCCTCAGCTCAAGATCAACTTTAGTCTTCCTGAAGATATTATCCATTTGTCATCCATTTGTATTCATCTTCAACTAGACCTCCTCTGGTTTTTATAAATGTTTCTTTAAAATTTCAATTTTCCAGTGAGTTTACTATATATCTGCTTTTCTGTGCCTTCCTGTCCATCAGTCTCTTTAAGCCTTTTATTTCCTTCTTCTTGATGACTCATTGAAAAGTGTCAGCAAAGGAATGATTGTGGCCTGGGCATGGGACAGAGTGCATTATAGTGAGGAGTCTAGATGAACTAGAGCATACCACATAGATAACGGAACATTATGAAGTAAAATTGGAAAGATAAGAAACCTCTAAGGAATTTGAACTTAACTCAGGAAGTAATAGAGGACCACTGAAAGGTTTGGAGTGAAGGAGTGACCAGGTCTGTTCTTCTGAAGAAGAATAATGTGGTGGGCATATGATTTGAGAATCAGAGAGAATGGAGGAAGAATTTTCCTATCTCCATAGAATGTCAGAGAAGAAAGAGAACTGCAGGATCTTTTCAGCTCAATCTTCTGATTTTAAATGAGGATATCAGAAAAGAGAATTAACTTGTTCCATGTTCCACAAAAAATCAGTGGCAGAGATAGAGGTACAAACCCAGGTTTTCTGGATCTCAGCTCAATATTTTTTGACTACCTCTCACTTCCTTAGTTGCATTTACTCTTCTATCTCTAATTAAGGCACCAAAAATGAGAGTGGTTTAAATCTTAAAGAATGGAAGGTTAGACTTTCTACAATTCCCCACACTTGTTCATGCATGGCACGTGTTTTCCTGGAACTGAATGTGCACTGGCCAAGTGATCATAGATTTTCTAAATGCCTTTCTAAGTAGATTCATGATGAGAACAATATTTCCAGATGGCTAGATATGTTAGAAAGAGGGCCCAATATGCATAGGCATGAGGCAAATTTCTTTCTTTTTTTTTTCAAAACAAAGAAATGTTATGTCTGTAGATAGAAGTGGAAGTATTGGGTGGAATTTACAGAGAAGAGGATTGTGGCTTAAATGAAGACCATTTAACAATGAAAGCTCTTAAAAAATAGAATCAGCTGTGCTTATGAGTTTCCAGTGAATGAGGTATTTAAGCAAAGCATAAATGACCATTTTGGAATGTTGTAAAGTATGTTTTTTCAGGTAGATTTTAGTTTAGACTCCAGATCACATCTAAATTCTTTCCAATTCTATAATTATAATTTTCTATGAATCTACTCTGATTCAAAGATTTAAAATTTCTATGGCTCTTTAATCAGCATATAGCAAATACTACAATAAAGAATTCAAAGGAAACTAGAAATAGATTTAGCTATTAAACCCTTGATCTCTTTGCTAAGTAGTGAGGCATGACAGCCAAAAGATCCACTACATGAAAATTTAAACTCATTTGAAAAATCTTATAGAGAAAGATATTGGGAAATTATGACAAGTATTACCTTAAAAGTAGCAAGAAATGGGGAAGGGAAAGCAACTTTACGGAAATAGTTACAGGAGACCCAATTTTAAGACAGACCATCTAATAAACAATTAAAGATAAAATGATCAGGGGGACAATAGACAAAAAAATGGAAAATATCTATCAACATTTCTAAGATATAAATGTCAAAACAAGAGATAGAGTTGCTTGTCAAAGACGTTTTCCATTGTTTTGTAAAATGCCATGGGAAGTCCAAATGAGGAAAGGCAAAAGTGGGATTGCCAATAGAGGCTAGGTTTTCCCAGGTGCTCCTATTTGGGATTGGCCCTTTGCTGAATGCATTAAGTCTCAATGCACTATTGAACTTTTTAAAAGAGAGTTACGAATAGTCCCAAAAAATGTCCCCTAGCAATACACAAGGAACTACCAAGTGGATGAAAAATATTTGTTGTTTTTAATAGTGAGTTCATCAAGTATAAATCTTGGATAGATACTGTATGTGAACAATGAGTTGAACCCAAAATTGAATAGGAGGAGGAAAGCAGGCTAGATTGAATTCTCAATATCCCAAGGCTCTTGAAATAAAAATCCAACTTCTTATCCACTGTACTACTGATGATACTCATCTGAAATTATGGTGATGTTGTGACTGTTGGTATTAAAAAAAAAGTAGTATTAGTAATAATAACAAAGTTCCAAGGTTGATGGTAAGACTCCCTAGTCATTAAGGCCTTTCAGGAAGCCTGGAAAGGACTGGCTCTCCACCCCTGGGGAGGGATATTAGGTCTAAGCAGAGTAGGGGTTCTGGGATCTCTTAAACAGAGGTTGGGATGAAAGATCAGTGTCTAATCAAGAGTGAAAAAGAGGAAGAAGTTGGGTATCTGGGTGGATTGAGGTAGAGGAAGGGAAGCAAACCTATTTGGTGTTCGATCTCTCTATGACTTTCCAGGTACTACCAATGAACTCTTAATTGCCAAATATGATGGATTTTTTCAATCCTCATTCCTTTTGACTTTTATGCAGCATCTGATACTATTGATAATCCTCTTCCCTCATACAATTTCTCCTTTCAGAGTTTTAGTGACAGTTCTACCTTTTAATTCTTCTCCCACCTGTCTTACTAATACTGATTAGTCTCTTTTGCAAGATCATCATCTTTCTTTCACTTCCTAACTGTAGGCACATTGTAAGGCACTGTTTTTGATACTTTCCTCTTTCTTATTTATACTTTATTTATTGATGATCCAACAATTTTCATTCTTCTTTGCTTATTTATTTCCTCTGTATCATTTTCTCTACCTCTAGGTGCTCTCCAAGGCTCTATGCCTTCATATTATCTCTAATTCTATAATTCAAGGACTTCATTGACTCACATAATTTTAATTATTACCTTCAATCAGATAACTCCCCTCTCTCTCTCTTTCTCTCTCTCCTTCTCCATTTCCCTCTCTAACTAGATATATCTATGTATCTAGATAGATAAAGATATATAGCTATGCATATATAACCATGAGTTCCAGTCTTGCATGACCAGATAATTTTGGAAAAATTCTGAACTTTTGGTTATATCATCTTTTCATACTCCACATGTCCCAACTTATCATCTTCCTACACTTATCCCCAACCCATCTTTTTTCTAAACTTTCCTATTTCTATCAAGGATGCCACTATCCTTCTAGTTAATTAGGCCTGAATGATTGATAATTTCCTTAACTCTTTATTCTCTCTTATTCAATTATCAAATCTTATTATTTCTATTTCTATGACATCTCTCATTTTCTCATCCATCTAATTTTCTTTACCTAGATCATCATTGTTTCTACTCACATGGCCACCATCACCTCTTCAGTATTTAATTACCTCTTGTTTGGAGTGCTTCAAGAGCTTTCCAATTGACACCCTGCCTCAAGTCTTTTCTTTCTCTAATCAATTTTACATAAATGTGATTTTCCTAAAATTTATATCTTGTTACATTATTCTTCTAGTCAATAAACTGCAATTTTTCCTATCTACTTTAGGAACAAACACAAGTTTTTCTATTTCTTTTAAAACCTTTTAAAATCCAGCCTCAATCTACCTTTCCACCCTAACAAGGTTGAGATATACTTTTCTCTTTCTCATGAATACAATTCAGAAAAACTGTCCTTCTTGATGTTCCTTTTACACAGATTCCATCTCCAATCTCTCTTCATTTGTACAGGTTGTCCCTCATTTTTGGATGATATTCCCTCTTCATTTCCATCTATAAAAATCCCTTGTTTTCTTCAAAACTGTGCTAAAGTGCCATTTTATTTTTGTTGTTCAGTCATATTTAATTTTTGTGGCCCTATTTGGAAAGTTTTACCATTTCTGTGTCCAGCTCATTTTACAAATGAAAAAACTGAGGCAAAAAGGATTATGACTTGCTCATCTAGTAAAGTTCTGAGGTCAGATTTGAACTCAGGATGAGTCTTCCTGATTCTAAGCCCAGTATTCAATCCATGGTGACACCTAACTACCCCAAAGTGTTACTTTCTTTTTTTTTTTCATGGTAAAAATATATGTTAAATTCAATATAAGCATAGATATTTATACAATTATATTGCAGCATAAGAAAAATCAGATCAAAGAGTAAAAAAAAAAAGGGGGGGCGGAAATAAAATAAAATTCAAGGAAACCACAACAAAAGAGTGAAAATGCTATGCTGTAATACACCCTCAGTTCCCACAGTCATCTCTCTGGGTGTAGATGGCTCTCATTGTCACAAGATCATTGGAACAAGATCATCTGAATCATCTCATTGCTGAATAGAGCCATATCCATCAGAACTGATCATTATATAATCTTGCTACTGCCATGTACAATGATCTCCTGGTTCTGCTCATTTCACTTACCATCACTTCATCTAAGTCTCTCCAGGCCTCTCTGTAATCATCCTGCTGATCATTTTCTTATAGAACAATAATATTCTATAACATTCATATACCATAACTTATTCAGCCATTCTTCAACTGATGGGTATCAATTCAGTTTCCAGTTTCTAGCCACCATAAAAAGGGGCTGCCACAAACATTTTTGCACATGTGGGCCCCTTTTCCTCCTTTAAGATCTCTTTGGGATATAAGCCCAGTAGAAACACTGCTGGGTCAAAGGGCATGCACAGTTTAATAGACTTTTGAGAATAGTTCCAAATTGTTCTCCGAATGATTAGGTCCATTCATAATTCCACCAACAATGCATCAATGTCCCAGTTTTCCCAAATCCCCTCCAAAATTCATCATTATCTTTTCCTGTCATCTTAGCCAATCTGAGAGGTGTGTAGTGATATCTCAGAGTTTTCTTAATTTTCATTTCTCTGATTAATAATGAGATTATCTTTTCATATGACTAAAAATGGTTTCAGTTTCTTCATCTGAAAATTATCTGTTCCTATTCCCAAAGTGTTACTTTCTACGTAAAGCCTTTTACAATTTTGCCAGTTACTACTGCATATTCAGTTTATCTCTTTTTTATTTAACATATATTTTGCATACACAGCTTAGACTAAATTGGTTGATTTGCTGATGCTAGAAAAGAGTTACATAGTTACATAGAAAAGAGTTACTGATTTCAAGTCTTAGGTTGTGATCTTTACCATTGAAAGGAGTATCCACATTATAAGATGCACAGAGCTGAAAGATTTAATTAATTTTGACTCTGAGTTTAGGGGATTTTTTTTCACTGCCTTTGGGCAAAACACTCAGCATCCCTAGCTTTAGCTTCCTTATCTGTAAAATGAGGGGGTTTGGAAGAGGTGGCCCATGAGGTTCATAGTTCTATTTCTTATGATAATGTGATTTTACAGTTTTATGATTCAAAGAGTGTGACTGATTTTCCCCCTATGCTGTACATTGAATTAATAAAAAAAAAATCCCACAACTTTTCCTCCCTCATTCCTTTGCTTTTCAGTGATTAAAATTGGATGATGAAATCTGGAACAATAAACTAATGAACAATAAACAATAATCTAAACAGATCCTGTTGTCAGAATCCATTTCCTTTCTGTGTGTGTGTGTGTGTGTGTGTGTGTGTGTGTGTGTATATGTATGTGTGTTTCAAAGACACTTTCCTAAATGAGCTCTTTTCAGGAATTCCTGGGCAAAGTTGTATCACATGAATTCACCATGTATTATAGGTGACAGGAGCTTGGATAACAATGACCTCATTTTAAAATATGTTCAGAAACAATCAGTGCTATCGTGTGTTACCTTCGAGGAGGATGAGCTTCTTCAGAGCTTTCTGTGTGAGAAAATCATTCTCACAAGCAGCCCTTTAGCTTGCAAATTATACTGAAGAAAATGTGTAGCACTTTATATATGAAGGGGACTCTAGTGGCCTATTAACAGGAAATCTTTTAATCTGAATTGTTTTTCCTATAACAAGGAATGTATTGTTATATATATTTTCTTCCCTGATTGTGATCACTGAATGACACATTCATGATGAGGCTAGCCAGAATCAGAATTATAGAAATTTAGAGGTGGACATATCCTTTTAAGTTATCCAATTCAAAACTTTTAGTTGACATATGGTATAGGTGAGTCCTAGAGGCAAGTTATGCCTAGATTCATGGTACTCTGTGAATCTTTACTTTTAAACTATAGCTCATGAGCCCCCATTAGTACATTTACTTTTAATAATCACTCAGTACATACAATTAGATCAAAGCAAAGGCATTTACTGAGATGGTATTTAAGGAAGAATATCATCAAACCCACTTCATTCCTCCCAAACTGGAGTGCTAAATATAACATCTTTGGAATTATTGGCATATACTTAGAGAACACTAGTAGAGAAATAGTCTTAGTGAACACATGTAGATTACATACCCAGCAGTTCATGACCCTAATATTCTTTCTCTTCTACTGGTAATCCAATGCTATCTGTTCTATACCAACCCTTATTCAGACTGTGCCTGTGGTTCAAACAATAATATATAAGAATGTGTTATTAAACATAGGAGACTTATACACAATATAGCATTTAATCAAAAAAGAAGGAGACTTGAAAATAACATAGAAAAAGCATTTTAGTGGGGATAGTATTAGTTCACAATTCTTCTTATCTCCAAATAGAAATACACATAGTCAGAAGGATGTATTGAGTCAGAGAGTTCTTTAGATGTCTGTCAAATCTGAGGAGCTTAAACTCCTTGTGGTCTATACTTTTTATTTCCTACTGGACTGGAAAGCCATATTAATGGCTTGGCTCTTTGTCCCTTGAAATAATTAACTCTCAGGGAGAGCTTTCCTGCTTTTTTTGGGGGGGGGGAAACTTGTCCAATTTATGTGGCAGGAATCTAGTAGATTTTCCTCTTGGGCACAGAATGGCAAGATTACTCAGCAAGTCCTCGGGGGCTATTTAATTATGCAGGTTAACTTTTTTTAGTTTATTTTTAATAGACGTTGTTTTATGAATTATGTTGGGAAAGAAAAATCAGAGCAAATGGGAAAAACCATGGGAGAAGGAAAAAAAGTGAACATAGCATTATTGATTTACGTTGTCTCAGTTTTTTCTTTGGTTGTAGATGGCATTTTCTGTCTAAAGTCTATTGGGATTCCCTCTCTTTGCAGAGGGTCAAAACATGTTGCACCCAACGACTCTCTGTCCACTGGATCCTGTTTCTGGTGCCCTTCTCTTATCTCTACCTTCACCTGTTTCCTTAACTATACTTTCACCTTACTTCCAAAGCCTATAATAAACCTCTTTTGTCAATCTAAAAATAATAAAGTCTCTTGGGATTCCTTTGGATCACTGAACTACTGAGATGAACCAAGACTTTCACAGTTGATTATTGCACATTCTTGCTATTATTGGGTACAATATATTCCTGGTTCTGCTTATTTTGCTTAGCATCAGTTCATGTAAATCTTTACTGGCCTTTCTCCAATCAGCTTGTTCATTACGTTTTATAGAACAATAAAATTCCATTTGCTTCATGTAACACAACTTGTTCAGCCATCCCCCAACTGAAGGGCATCTACTTCTTTTCCAATTCTTTGCTACCAATGCAGGTTAACTTCTAATGGATTAGGCTTTTCAACTTAAACAGGTTATATTGTTTGGAACCACTTCTTACTTTGACTCATTGATCCTGTTAGTGATTTTCACTAGGTGAATAGCTCCTTGCTAAGATATCATGGTTTAAAGATGTGATGAGGGGTAGAGAGACCAACTCATTATCCCCCAAAGGGGGACTTTTCAAGGACTAAGGTCTTTTAGAATGAACTTTTTCTCCATTGTGAGAAGTCAAACTTTTTAGAGCTATTTCCTATCTCTAATGACTTCTTAGAGAGCGCCTCACTTTTTAAAGGGCCACCAGAGGCACAATTGAATCTGAGTCAGCCAATGGAACTTCATTCTTTATAAAGTGGTAACAAAATCTAAACTCCACCTTTTAGCATTTTGTATAAAATCTTAATACCTCATTTCTCTATTATCATTCCCTTATTTATGATTTCATAAACTGAAATGGGAGATATATGTCATGATTATCCTAATACACACATACAATACAGAGTCTGAGGGCATTAACTAGTTGAGGATACCTTGCTCTATGATCTAATGAGCTTGGCACCTGGGGTAAAGAAATCCCTTCTGGAGATAAAATACCTTATTCTCTCTTGCACCTGCCCCTGATGGGTCTGTAGTCTGTACAGGATGCTACTCTTCTGACTGCAAACTCTGCTAGATAGTCTTAGGCAGAAACCCACTGGGCATTAACTGTAGAGCTTTTCTCTGTACATTGTTGGTTTCAGCTGAAGTCTTTGACTATAGCAATAACCCTAGGAGGAAAAAAATCCTTCTTTTTTTTTCTTTTAAATTTATGGAGTTATCTATCTATTTCTTTCCACAGAGTCTTGACAAGAAGATATTTCATCTCTATAAGGCATTTCTTTACTCCAGATGCCAAGTTTATCAGGTCACAAAGCAAAGTATTCAGCTAATTAATACCTCCAGGCTATATATAAATAAATAAACTCTGTATTTATAAAAATAAGTATGTACACACAAGTATGTACACACATGTCTACATACATGCATATACATATTTATATATACAATGTGCCCATAAACACATACACACATATATATAACAGTATCTTTCTATATCTGTATATATATGTGGATATCTAAATTTGTATGTGTATATATATATATATATATATATATATATACTTATATATATTCACACATATACACATATGCACAAACATATGTTTGTATTCAGCTTCTTAATCCAAAGGGTATTTTTTTTTTTGGTCAGATGCATGACTGTAGTCCATCACATTTTAAACTTTTGAGTCTCAGGACTATATCCTCCACCACCAAGCACTTTTGTTTATATTCTATTAATATTTACTTCATTATAAATTTCAATGTCTTGATATTATTATGAAAATAGCTTTGACCTCATGAATCACTTGTGTCTCTGGGTCTGCAGGCCATACTTTGAGAACTGTTGCCCTAGTTAGGCTCATATTTACTTTGCTTGTGGTTTTAACCTCTCAAGGACTAGAACAAATGTTCACCATCTCTATAAGGATTATTTACTTACTAACTATAGTATCAAATAGCAGAGTTTTCAATCCCTAGTTTCTCATAAAAAAAAAATTCTATTTTCCAAAGTAGATAAAGGGGTGGGAAAATTTGGGGCATAGTCATTATTTTTTCTACTAGTCTAGCCACATTTTTAGCCTTTTGTATGTAGAAATAGCCAACAATGACTGAAAAAGTCTTTGAGGTGACCCTGGTACAGATCATAGGAACATAACTATGGAGTTGGAATCATTTATTAAGTGGCTATTACATATTAGGTACTGTTAGGCCTAGGGAATAGACACTTTAAAAGGGATTTTTGAGGCTTTCTAGTAGAAATTTCTCATTTTAAGAGAGTTGAAACTGGAAGTCATGCAAATAGTAAAGGAACTATATGATAAAACCAGAGCTAGAGCTAGGGTTTAAATGAAGATCATGTGACACCAAAATTCAGTCTTTCTTTCACTACACTATGTTGCCCCATTCATTCATTCATTTACACATTTTTTCATTCATCTTTTTGTTAAATTTAGTTACTATGTGCCTGAGACCATAAAGTAAAGAGTCTAAACATTTCACAGCTAGGTAGGTCAAGTCATTTTCTAACATCATCTCATCTCAACCTCTTCATTTGGCCAATGAGAAATTTGAGGTATAGGGAGGGGAAAAGGACTTGTTCAGGGTCATAGAAGTAGGGCAATTGCAGATCAGGGATAAGAAATCCTGTCTTCTGATTGTCAGTCTATAGCTCTTTCTAATGTAATGAACTACACCGTGCTATACATTGTGGGCAGGGATGTGGTAATGAGCTTAACATTAAGGCTGAAAAAATTGCAAATGACAAATTTATAAGTTTAATTTGCACGATTTAATTTTTCCCCATCAATTTATTAAGTCTAGACCATCAATAAAACAATAAATCAAGGAATGACTTGTCACATTTGATGTTTTCTGAGGTATAAATGCTTACAACTGAAAATTTAGCACACCTCTGGTTACAGGTGATACCAAAACATATCAGGAATGTTAAACTTTATTTAGTAGTTAAATGGCATCCACAAAAGGTTCTTTAAATAAGAGTGACATGTTCAGAGTAGCCTATTAGGAAGATTAATTGGGAAGCAATGTAAAGAATGAATTGGAGAGGGAAGAGACTATCAGTCAAAAGACCAATTAGGAAGCTATTACAGTGGTCCTGTTAAGAAGAGATAAGGGTTTGGGTAAAAATAGGATGGAAAGCAAACAATGAACACAATAAATATTATAGAGGTGGGATTGACAAGATCTGGCAACCAACTGGATAAAACTTAAGAAGTAGGAAACAGTCAAAGAGGCTGAGGAAGAGGGAGGATCCATTAATTGAAATATTATTGAAGAGAGACAGTTCACTAGCTGTGGGAATATATATATGGCTAAGCACAGAAGTCTGGTCAATATAAGAATAATTTGTTCAATAATTGTAAGGGAAGAATAATTTGAAAATTGATGAATTTCCTCTCTGCATTAGCCTCCAAGGCTAACGGGCCATTAATGTTAGGTAAGGGTTTATGTTTTTCTTTCCCATCATCTTGATCTGATCATCTCTGATCGTACCATGGCTTTAAAACATGAACAATATGATAATAATAACAAAATGAGTAATACGATAATAATATGTCAGATCTCAGGACACTTAAAAAGTTTGATGCAGTGCTTTTTCTTTTAAAATTTTTATTTTTATTTTATGAACTAAAACATTTCTACAACATGGTAGCATAAAAAGATGATTGCACATGAAATTGCAAATCTCATATATGACGATATTTCTTTTCAGTATGTAATATAATTATTTTGTAAATTTCTTTCCCCCTTTTTTTTCTTTTATGCCCCCCGCCTTGCCCTAGAGATAGCTACCTGTAGACCCACATGTGCAAAAATGTTTGTAGCAGCCATTTTTGTAATGGCAAGGAACTGGAAACTGAGTGGATGACTATCAGTTGGGGAATGGTTAAATAAGTTATGCTATATAAATGTTAGGGAATATTATTATTCTATAAGAAATAATCAGCAGGATGATTTCAAGTCTCTGTGGAGACTTAACAATTGAAGTGAGTGGAACCAAAAGAACATTGTACACAGCAACAAGATTATGTGATGATCAACTGTGATGGACTTGGCTCTTTTCAACAATGAGGTGATTCAAAGTAATTCCAATATATTGGAATGGAAAGAACCATTTGCATCTAGAAAGAAGATTACAGGGACTGAATGTCAATCACAATATAAGATTTTTACCTTTTTTGTCTTTATTTGCTTGCTTTTTTCTTTCTCATTTTTTCCTTTTTGATATGATTTTTTCTTGTGCAACATGATAAATTGGAAATATGTATAGAAAAATTGCACCTGATGAATGTTTTAGCAGGTCTCTTTGTAGTGGCCAGAAACTGGAAACTGAGTGGATGCTCATCAGTTGGAGAATGACTGAATAAATTGTGGTATATGAATATTATGGAATATTATTGTTTGGGAAGAAATGACCAGCAGGATGATTTCAGAAAGGCCTGGAGAGATTTACATGAACTGATGCTGAGTGAAATGAGCAGGACCAGGAGATCATTATATGCTTCAACAGCAATACTATATGGTGATCAATTCTGGTGGATGTGGCCCTCTTCAACAATGAAGCTGAACCAAATCGGTTCCAATAGAGCAGTAATTAATTGAACCAGCTATACCCAGCGAAAAATAGTCTGGGAGATGACTATGAACCATTACATAGAGTTCCCAATCCCTATATTTTTGTCCACCTGCATTTTTGATTTCCTTCACAGGCTAATAGTACACTATTTCAAAGTCTGATTCTTTTTGTACGGCAAAATAACTGTTAGGACATGTATACTTATATTGTATTTAATTTATACTTTAACACATTTAACATGTATTGGTCAACCTGCCACTGGGGGAGGGGATGGGGAGAAGGAGGGGAAAAATTGGAACAAAAGGTTTGGCAATTGTCAATGCTGTAAAATTACCCTTGCATATATACTTGTAAATAAAAAGCTATAATAAAAAAAAGAAAAAAAAAGAAAAATTGCCTCTGCTTAACATATATTGGAGTATTTGTATTAGTCAAAATTACTTAACCACTCAAAGCTGTTATTAAAAACAATATTGCTGTTACTATATACAACAGTCTTTTGGTTCTACTTATTTCATTCTTCATTATTTCATTTGAGTCTATTCATTTTTGTCTAAAACCAACATGCTCATTATTTCTTATAGTACAATAGTATTCCATCAATATCATATACCACAATTTATTTAACCATTGCCCAATCTATGGGCATGCCCATGATTTCTAGTTCTTTGTTACCATAAAGAGAAATGCTATAAATATTTCATAACATATAAGTTCTTCCCCTTTTTCCCTAATCATGTTTAGAAATAGATCTAGTAATAGTATTGCTGGATCAGAAGGAATAGGTAGCTTAATAATTCTCTGAGCATAATTCTATATTCCTCTCCAAAATAGTTGGATCAGTTCACATTTCCATCAATAATGAATTTATGTCTCAGTTTTTCAAAATCCCCTCCAACAGTTGTTGCTTTTTCCCTCAGTCATTTTAGTCAATTTGATATGTATAAAATGATGTTTTAATGTACATTTCTTTAATTAATAATGATTTAGAGCATTTTTCATGTGACTAATCAATTACTTTGATTGTTCACTGAAAAACTGCCTGTTCATATCCGTTGTCCACTTATCAATCGGGGAATGACTCATATTCTTATAGATTTGACAAAATTCTTTATATATTTAAGATATGAGACTTTTTTCCTGAAAAACTATTTATAACTTCTTCCCCCAGTTTTCTGTTTTTCTTCTGAACTAGGTTCCATTTGTTTATTTGTACAAACTCTTTTAAATTTAATATAATCAAAAATATCCATTTTATACCTTACTCTGCTCTCCATCTCTTGTTCATAAATTGTTTTGGCTCTCCATAAGTCTTATAAGTAGTATGTTCCATGTTCTTCAAATTTTCTTATAATATCTCTCTTTATATTGAGGTCATATATCCATTTTGACCTTATCTTGGTAAATGGTGGAAGATGTTGATCTATGCCCAATTTCTGCCATACTGCTTTCCAGTTTTCCCAATAATTTTTTAACCTAATAATGAATTTTTATTTTAAAATATTCTCTTTATACTTGTCAAATATGTTTACTATATTCATTTGCTACTGTAAATTATATGTCTACTCTGTTTCAGTGATTTACCTTTCTGTTTCTTAGCCAGTACCAGATTTTTTGATAAACTTGAGATGTGGTACTACTAAATTTTCTTCCTTTACAATTTTATTAGGTCTTTTGATATTCTTGACTTTTTGTTCTTCTAAATGAATTTTGTTATTATTTTTTCTAATTCTGTAAAATAATTTTTTGTTAAGTATTTTATCTCTTATTTTATGATTTCATGACTAGAGATACTTCCTTCCTTGGTAAAGCCCCAATTCACAATGTCTCCATGATTTTGTTATTTGTGGACTTATTGTTGGTTTCTTTCAATAAATTCTCCATTTAGAATGCATCTAGATTCTTTGTAAGTTTTTTTTAGCACCGCAGAATGTTAAGTGGAAGGGATTTCAGTGACCATCTAGTTCAACTCTTATATGTAGGAAATCACATCTGTAACACACCTCATGGTAATTGTCCAGTCTCTACTTGAAGACCTCTAAAATAGGGGAATTCACCATCTTCCTCTGATCCATTTATTATCTCAGGTACATTGATGTAATCTTTTGCTGAAAAGAAGAAAGAAATGATTCTCTTCTTTTTTTATATTTCCCTTAACAAAAACTGACAGCTTCCCTGCAGGATATTTGGCATTCTCTCTGGCTCACTTGTCAAAATTTCAGTCCATTGACAGTGTTGTGCCTTTTCAGTGGAGAGTTTGATTACAAGCTGGTTTGGAGGGGGCTGGAGGAGGAAACAAATTACCTTCAGGGTGACTGGAAAGTAAAGAACAAGGGCCCACAATTCAATTTACCGAATCAGCTGTTTCTATTCCAGAAGCAATTTGCTTCCATTATGAAAGCTGAAACATATCATATTTGCAGGAAGGCTCAAGCTTTCTCTCAGGTTTATTACTGGAAGACTTTCCTTAATTATTTTTTTATAGATCAGCTTTGATAGCTCTATGGTTATTATATTATCCTAGCTGTGTGTTAGAGTTATATGGCTAAAAGAATCATGAATAAAACTTTGCTTGGTATTCAAAGTATCCACAATCATCTTGATACATAGCCTGAATATTATAGTTGGGACTATTCACAATTTCTACTCCTTTTTCCTCCCTCGCTCATCTCTCACCAAGTCATCACATCATTCATTTCCCCTTCATTTCAGTTGCTCTTTTAATGGATGGAGAATTTTTTTTTTATATTCTTACATCTAGATTTGTTTACTTGTAAAAAAAATCACCACAAAGCACCCACATTGACTGTGGAAGTGGACTAGGTTTGGAGGCAAAGGAATGGATTCAGTTTTCACTAGACCTCACTAGTTCCTTATCTGTAGAATGAGATAGTTAGACTAAAGGACCTCTAAGATCTGTCTAAATCTGTTTTATGGTGAAGCCAATAAGAACTGAGTCCTTTTCTTCTTTTCTCAAGCTTTATATAGATTTTCTTTTTTTTTTTAATGCCACAGAATCCCATAACAATAGAATTGGAAGGGTTCCCTCTGAGATTAGGTAGTTGAACCTGCATCTGAGCAGAGATCCCATCTGCAATATTATTAACAAGTATTTAGCTAGCTTTTTCTTGAAGGCCTCCCAAGCCAGTACAATTAAAGCCCTTCATAATCTGTTTCCTTCCTACCTCTAGTTTTCTTACACCATGCTCTTCCATTGCAAATGTTCATACAGGCTATTGTGCTTGATTTCTGGTAGAACCTTCAAAGTTTAAATTAGTCTAACTAGCCACAATTGGACACACATTGCCCCCAGCTTAGTCATTTTGGCCCTCTGTGAGTATTAAGGGCAATCATCAATACCTTACAATCCCTATATACTCTGTGATGCAGTGATATTGTTATTGTTTTTTAGTACTTTTTCTTCATGTCCAACTTTTTGTGACTATTTGGGATTTTCTTGGTAAAGATATTGGAGTAATTTGCTATTTCCTTCTTCAGCTCTTTTGACATATGAGGAAACTGAGACAAACAGGGTTAAGTGACTTGCCCAAGGTCAAACTCAGAAGGCTACTCAAACTCAATACTATCTAGACAAAGTGAGGCAAAACACATCATTCCCCTCAGGAAGCTTATAGTCAAATAAAAGAGACAACACTAAACAATGTTTCAAACAAGTTATAGGCAAGATAAAGGGGAGATAATCTCAGAGGGAAGGCACTAGCATTAAGGTACTAGTTGGGAAAGTGTTTTTCTTTAAATGTGCTTCCCAGAATGAATATAATCCTTTAGATATATTCTACCTGAGGAGGGGACATAAGACTACTATAATAATATAAATACTAACCTTTTGCAAGGTCTTAAGGGCATTTTCAAAGGAACATATGATATATTGGGGCAGGTCATCTAATTCAGCCCCTTACTACTAGACTTTACTTGTCATAATTCAATCTTATATCTTCCTAAATGTCTACAATGTTACTCAGCCCTGTGCTAAGCACTGCAGAAGAGGAAGGGAGATAAAAGAAGTAAAAGTCTCTGTCCTTAAAAATTTTCAGCCTCTTTAGGGAAATCAAATAAAATGCAAACTTCTGATCATGGCACTCAAATTTCTCCTCAGTCTGCCTCCAATCCAAACTAATGAACCTTATTTTGTACCACTTCCCTCCTTGCATGTTCCATTCCAGCCAAACCAAACTCTTCCTCTTTCCCTGTTCTTTTTGTACTCTTCTATGTCCACATTTTTCCTCTCTAAGTCCTCCTGGAATGGAACTCCTCCATTCATTCCCTAAGCTTGTATGGACCTCCATTACCATCTTTACCTCTTGTTCAGATCAGTTGATACCTTCTTCATGAAACTCTTTTTGGATCTTCCTCAGGTGCAACTGAATTCTCTCTGCTATCAATTCACTAAGGAAATGCTCTCCAAGTGTGAGTCATGGCCTCCTTAGGGGTAGTTTCATGACCCCCTTGGAGGAGACAAAATCTGACTTTAAGGGTATATTATCATCCAATCAAAGAATGGGATGATAGATGGCATCCCAATTTTGGGGTTTGGCTCCTTCACAAACACACCTACATCTGTTCCCAAACCCTTCTTAATTCGAATTCCTCTTTCTGTTGTGTAGTTTCTCAGTCATCTTCTCTCAGAGCAGGGAACTGACTCTTCAGGTTGATCATGATTAGGCAAGTGCCACTGGGAAAATCCTCCTGGAAAATCCTCCCAAAATCAAATACAAAATGCTCTGTTTGACGTTCAAACCCCTTCATAATCTAGCTTCCACCTACCTTTCCAGTTTCCTTAATTCATATTCCACAACACAGGCTTGTTGTGACACAGGCTTCCTGACTGTTCCACAAATAAGACACTTCATCTCTCAGTCCAGGTATTTATAAATATAATATTCTCTATCCTCACTGCACCCACTGACCTACCTTACCATCTTTTGAGTCCCAACTAAAAATCTTTTTCAACTTTCTGAATTCTAGTACCTTTTCTCTCTTAATTATTTCATATCTATCTATCTATCAGTCTATCTCTCTATTTGTCTGTCTATTTATCCATCTATCCATCTATCTATCATCTATCTATCTATCTATATGTCTCTGTTTATTTGTCTATCTGTCTGTCTACTTATCCATCTCTCTATCATCTATTTATTTTTGTTTGCTTTTCATATATTTGTTTGGTTGTTGTTTCCACTATTAACTTCTTGAGGATAGGGATTTTTTTTTTCCTCTTTTTGTATCTCTGGAGCTTAGTATAATGCTTGACATGTAATAGGCACTTAATAAATGGTTATTGATTGATATTGATAAGTTGAAGTTGGTAAAATTATTTTAAGTTAACATTATAAAGAGACATATTTTAAATAAGCATGTTGGAAGGGTTATCTGCTGAAAAAAATTTATCTGACAAAATAAATTATCAAAAAAAAAGCTGAGGACCACTGCCCCAAAGCATTCTATTCCTATCTTTGCTGTGATTACATCATACTACAATTTGTCTTACAACTACTTGTGCAATAGATATTTTGTCTTCAGTTTGTGACTTGTCTATGTCCTAAGCATATGCTATAGAGTCTCCTTAATCAACATTTATTCTTGATAAACTTGAATGTAAAGATTAGATTTGGAGCATCAGACTTAAACTTTGAACTATATTATCTTAAAGCCAAATTAGCCCTTGGTCATGAGTTGGACTACAAAATAGCTTTAACTCAAAACTTAGGTTTCTAAACTTCTAGGTCTGAAAGAGTTAATATAATTCTTGGAGTTATCTTACTTTCTCTCAGGTAACAGCTTAGATAGTCACATGATATAGCTCATTAGACTACAGAACAATTATAACAACAACATCATTTCCCTTTACAAGTGCTGTGAAGAGTTCTCCAAGGTTCTTTGACTTCCCAAAATGTTTTATTTGATTCTTGGGATGTTCCCTAGTCATTTTTTTATTCATTCTGCAGGATCATAGATTTAAATATTCATTCTACAAAATCCTTAAATATTCATTACATCATGCATGAAACCTTGGAATTCATTCTATCAATCAATGAGTATTAATCAAATACATACTAAATTCTGGAGATACAGAGAAAAGAAAAAAATATGTCTCCTTTCCTCAAAGAACTCAAACTTTGGTTGGAGATACAATGTGCAAATCAGAGAATCTGGATTTTAATCCAGCTTTGCCACTTAATTGTGTGACTTTGGTCTCTTTACCTCTCTGGGCCCCAGTTTCCTCCTTTGTAAAACATGAGGTTTAAACTCATGGGTAAGGTCTCCTTTAATTAGACTAGCTGGAATGTCATAAGCTATATAAAAATTATACTTGAAATTACTATAGTTCTGTCATTGGTCTTCATAACAATTCCTCTCCAAATAATTATGTATAATTAAATGAAGAAGGGTAAGCTGTTCTTTGATGTAAATTTAATGTCCATCAAACATAGTCAGCCTTCTTCATTCAGATTTGTAACCAGAATGGGCTTCCAGATCTGTGAGGACATAGCCATACATTCTACCACAAGACCAGGAAGTTGAAGGTTGTGCTGAAACTTAAAGGCTTGGGCTTTAAGGCTAATCTAATCACTTGCCTTCCTCATGTGACTTCCTGTTTACTTATATTGCCTCTATCCCCCAATACTACTATGTCTTATTTTCTTCATGTCAGTAATACTCTTGCTGTGGCTTCTTCTCTCTTCCCAATCTCTATCACTTAGTGAAGTAGTTAAATGATACACTTTCCTCTACTCCCTTTACCTTTTGCCAAGCATGACATGCCAGAGCCCAACCCTGGATTAGTCCTGCCATGTACATTCACTTTCATGATTTTGAATAGAGATAAAGAAAGTTATGAAACTGCACTGGCTGATTCCATTATACATTTAAACTATAGTGATGACCAACTATGAAAAACCTGATGATTTTTAGTGGTTCAGTGATCCAAAGCAATTCCAATAGACTTGGGATAAAAAAAAAATGCCATCTGCATCCAGAAAAAGAACTAAGGATACTGAATGTAAATCAGCACATGCTATGTTCACTTCTTTTTTCTGTTTCTTTTTAATCACTCTCATGGTTTTTCCCTTTTGCTCTGATTTTTCATAAAGTAATATGTATTAAAAATAAATTTACTAAAAACAAATTTATCTAAATATAACTGAATCATCACTATAGGAGGACAATCCTTATGTGTCTCTCTAATTGATTATTTTACTCACCATAATTGCTGTTTCAAACTTCCATTCTTTCCTCAAACCTCCTATCATTTCTCCACTCTATACCCTTTTATCTTAGGATCATACTTACCTATCTATGAGATTATTATTCAAGAGTTCCTTCTTTTGCCCTTTCATTTCATATTCCTCTATCTCCTTTCCACCCCATCTCCCCAATTTTCTCCTTCTTCACTCTGATTTTTGGTGAAGAGATGACCTTTCTGTTATACATTTCCAATCTTCTCTAGAAGACTATCCCTACTATTGTACTCCCCAAACTACAGTTTTCCTTATCATCTGATCCCATTCTTGATGTCTACAAACAAGTCTACATCTCCCCATCCTTAAAAAAAGAAAAAGCACTTCTCATTAAATTCTACTTTCCCCACTAGCTATTGTCTTATATGCTCCTCATTCTCATTTGTTGGATTTTATTTGGATTTGTTGGATATGGTTATACCCCAAAGTTCCATCATGAGCCCTCTTCTCATTTTTCTTTTTATTTACTTGGTAATTTCAGCTTCTATGGGTTCAATTGCCAACTTTATGCAGATGATTCCCCAAATTTGCGTATTTTGATCTCATCTCTTTTCTGACTCTAGGCATATACCACCAATTGCCTGTTGGAAATTAGAAATGGATGCCACCTTTATTCCTTCATGTGAAATTTGAGAACAAGAGGAAAAGAAGGAGAATATCATCAGGGTACAATGTTTATTGTTATCATGTTAAGTACAATTATTAAACAAGGAGTAGAGATGTGGAGTATAATACTGTGATTTTAAAATATGGACCAACTTGATGCAATAAAAATATTTTGGCTATCTTCTGGGTTGGTACCCAGCCCCAAATATGGAACAAGTGATTCAAGATAATCCAAGGGATATAAAGGACTTTGAATGAGATCAAGTTTTTTGTTTGTTTGTTTATTTGTTTCTGAACTTTACTAATTATTCATATATATATAGTTCTTATAGTTAAATTTGTTTACAATGACTATATGTATTTATTTCTATCTTCCAAGAAAGACAAACAACACAACAAAGAAATCCCTTTCTTCAAAAACAAACAAAAACACCCTCTCTTGGAAAGCTCTCCAGTTGGGTCCTTAACCAGCCATTAAATAAATTAAAATTACATTAAAAATGAATTTCCCACTAATATCTCAAACTCAACAGAACATATTACCTTTTTCTGCCAATCTATCCCTTTTCTGAACTTCCTTATCACTGCCAATCACCCAAGTTCACAATCTTACTTTCATATATAACTCTTTACTCTCACTTGCCAAATCTTATTATTTCTCTACAATATCTCTTATGTGTCCCCTTATCTCCACTCATTCAGCTATCATCCACTTATTGCAATAGCTTCCTAATTGGTTTCTTTGCTTCAAGTATCTCTCTGCTCCAGTCTATTCTCATCACTGGTCCCAAAGTGATTTTCTAAAGTATAGGTCCAAATGATTTCTCTACTCAATTCGATAAACTTCATTGACTCTTTATAACTTTCTAGGATAAAATATAAACTCCTTTGCTTGGCATTTAAGGCTCTTCAAAATCTAGTATCTTTCTGTCTTTCAGTGTTTTTACATATTATTCCTCCTCTTTACATACTCCATGGTTTAGTCATATGGTTTACTTGCTATTCCTCATGCATGATACCTTACTTCCTATCTCCACCCTGGTTATTCCCCCTACTTGCTAGAATGCTCTCCCTCTTAGAATTCCTGGCTTCCTTCAGTCATTTAATTGTGTCTGAATATTTGTGACCCCATGGAACATTGAGTGCCAATGCTGTCCATGGAGTTTTCTTGGCAAAAACACTATGATGGTTTGCCATTTCTTTCTCTGGTGGATTAAGAAAAACAAGGACTTGCCCAGGATGACACAGCTAGTAAGTGTCTGATGTTGGATTTGAACTCAGGTCTTTCTAACTACAGGCCCAGTGCTTTATCCACTAAGCATCAATTCATGGAAGTCTTCCCAGGCTTTTATGAAATCAGCCTGCTCATCATTTCTTATAGAACAATAATATCCTACTACTTTCATATTCTATAACTTATTCAGCCATTCCCCAGTTGACAGGCATTCACTCAATTTTCATTTCCTTGCTACTACAAAAAGAGCTGCTATAAACATTTTTGTACAGGTGGGTTCTTTGCCCTCTTTTATGATCTCTTTGGAATATAGGCCTAGCAGAAACACTGCTGGATCAAAGGGTATGCTCAGTTTTATAACCCTTTGGACATATTTCCAAATTGTTTTCTAGAATACTTGGATCAATTCACGGCTCTACCAATGATGCATCAGTGTCCTAATTTTCTCACATCCCTCTAATATTTATTATAATCTTTTCCTATCTTCTTAACCACTCTGTTAGGTGAAAAGTGTCTTAATTTATGTTTAATTAAAATTCATCTATAGTATTTTTATATGACTTTAAATAGTTTAATTTCTTCATCTGAAAATTGTTAATATTTTGGACCATTTATCAATTGGGGAATGACTTGTACTCTTATAAATTTAGCTCAGTTCTCTATATATTTTAGAATATATTATGAAATATACTTATTAGAAATACTGGCTAAATTTTTTTTCTCCAGATTTCTGCTTCCCTTCTCATTTTGGTTGCAATAGTTTTGCTTGTTAAAAACATTTATAATTTAATTTAATAAAAATTATCCATTTTGCATTTTACAATGTACTCCAGTTCTTCTTTGACCACAAATTTCTCCTTTCTACACATATGTGAGAGGTAGACTATCCCTTGCTCTCCTAATTTGCTTAAAGTGTAACTTTTTATGTCTAAACCATGAACCCATTTTGACCTTATCTTAATATAGGGTATGAAATGTTGGTCTATGCCTGGTTTCTGCCATCCATGCTACTTTCCAGTGTTCTCAGTAATTTTTAACAAATAGTGAGTTCTTATCCCAGAAGCTGGATACTTTGGGTTTATCAAATAGTAGATTATTATAGTCATTGATTATTGTATCATATGTATCTAACCTATTCCATTGATCCACTACTCTATTACTGAGCCAGTACCAAATGGCTTTGTGACTGCAATTTTATAATATGGCTAAACTACCTGGCCTTTCATTTTTTCTATTCAATCTTTAGATATTCTTGATCTTTTGTTCTTCTGGATGAATTTTGTTATCATTTTTTCTAGGTTCATAAAGTATTTTTTTGGAGTTTGATTGGTATGGCACTGAATAAGTAGATTAATTTAGGTAGAATTTTCATTTTTCTTATATTAGATCATAAAGGTCATATTTTAGAAAGGACACTAACAAAGTTGAAGATTGTATCCAAAGAATATGACCAGGACAGGATCCTCCCTCCCCTTTTATCTCTCCTCACCTCAAACCCTCCACCAAAACCAAATGCCATCACTGTAATGAATACCTGATTTTAACATCTCCTCTTTCTTTCTCTGCAATATTTGAACAAAGATACTTATTTACAAAGGAATAGAGAATTTAATTTTTGAAATATTAGGCAGTTAAAAGTGCTTTAAATTCTATCTACTTTAGCTGTGCAATAGATTACAGATTTGCCTGTCAAGTGCAGTATTGCCTGTAATATTTCACTGGAGCACACTAGGGCTTATCTGTGAGAAGTGGGCAACACAGTCTACATAAGATTCTACTGACTAGATCAGAGCTTATTTCTTCCTGTTAGTCATTATAAAAAGTAGTTAGAGAGGTCTTATTGTGTGTCAGACACTGGGGTTACAAATGTCCCCTCATTCCCAAAGAAGATAGTATATTTCCTCAAGAGGATCATAAACTAATGGGGTAGACAACCCCATATAAAAGGAAGCTTCAAGTGTGTAGATGGGGGGTAGATAACCTGTGGCATGAGATATTGATAGAAAAGTCCAGAGGAGTGCTATCTGATAGGAAATGAAGACCAGTTATAGACTTCTTGGCATTCCTTTAAGATCCCTCCTTTTGGAAGAAGATAACTCATTCATTCATTAATCCACAATTTTTAAAAAATATTTAATATGTTCCAGGCATTCTCTGAAGCACTGGGGATACAAAAAAAAAGCAAAAATACTGTCATTTCCTTCAACAAATTCTCATTTGATTGGGAGAGAGAGCATGTAAATAACTATATACAAGGCATAATCAGAAGGAATGGAAGGTCATCTAGAGGGAAGGTATTTGCAGTGTGGGAAGATAGGTAGAATAGGGGGTGAGGAGGAGTGCAGGGAAAGACCCCTTGTAGAAGGTAGAATTTGATCTGAGAATTGAAGGAAGCCAGGTTAGCCTGGAGGCAGAGGTGAAGAGAGGAAGGAGAATATTTCAGACATGTGTGACAGTCAGGATAAAGAGAGAGGCAGAAGATGAAATTCCAAATTTGAATAATAGCACATAGGCCATCATAGCTGAATAGTGGAGTATGTGGTTGTTGTTATGTAGTTTAGGTCATGTCTAACTGTTCATGTCCCCATTTGAGGTTTTCTTGGCAAAGATACCAAAGTGATTTGCCATTTCCTTCTCCAGTGGATCCATTTTGTTAGGCTATTAGAGATCAAGTGATATGTCCATGGTCACATAGCTAAGTATCTGAAACTGGATTTGAATTCAGGTTTTCCTGACTCTAAGGCCATTGGAGTCTATCCATTGAGCCATTGGCTGCCTGTAAGTATGTAGAGGGGAATAAAATGTAAAAATAATGGGAAGACAGGAAAGGGGCAGGTTGTGAGGGACTTTATTTTTTCTTTCTTTTTATTTATTATTTTTTATTTTTCCCCAGTTACATTTAACAATTTTATATGTGTTTTTAAAACTTTGAATTCCAGATTG
The DNA here is from genome assembly GCF_902635505.1 of Sarcophilus harrisii. Lineage (NCBI taxonomy): Eukaryota > Metazoa > Chordata > Mammalia > Dasyuromorphia > Dasyuridae > Sarcophilus > Sarcophilus harrisii. The sequence goes on along the minus strand of NC_045427.1, from coordinate 360,099,139 downwards.
TTTCCCTTAGCCCTACTCCCACTCTCATTAAGAAAGCACATGTGAAGAAATGGAAAACATTTACATAAAAGTCATGTTTTGAAAGAAAACATAGGTCTCCCCCCAAAGAGGGGGAAAAAACATCTTAAGAAAAAGAAAGGAGAGAGAGAGAGAGAGAGAGAGAGAGAGAGAGAGAGAGAGAGAGAGAGAGAGAGAGAGAGAATGCTTTAATCAAACACAATCAGTTCTTTTTCTGGATGTGGATAGCATACTTCTTTACTCCTTCAGAATAGTCATGGACATTGTATTGTTGAAAATAGCAAAGTCATTCACAGTTAATCATCCCACAACATTGTTGTTACTTTATACACAGAACATTTCATTTTGTTCGAGTTCATGGAGGACTTTCTACATTTATGAGAGCATCCTGCTCCTCATTTCCCATAGCGCAATAATATTCTATCATAATCACATATCACAATTTATTCAGCCATTCCCCAATTGATGGTCATCCTCACAGTGTCTGATTTTTTGCCTTGAGAAGAGAGCTGCTATAAATATTTTTGTACTTATAGATCCCTTTTCTTTTTTAAAAATCTCTTTTGGGATTCACGCCTAGTAGAGATATTATTAGGTCAAAGTATATGCATGATTTTATAGTCTTTTGATTCATATCTTTTGATCATTTATCAGTTGGGGCATGGCTCTTAATTTTTATAAATTTGACTAATTTTTCCTTCTGTTTGAGAAATAAGGTCTTATCAGAAAAAATTGCTTCAAAATTCTTTTTGCAATTACTATTGATAACTATATTCCCTTCCCCATTTATTCTATTCTTTCTTTTCAACCTGTCCCTCCTCAAAAGTGTTTTACTATTACTTCCTCCCCCAGTCCTTCTACCTCCCTCCCTCCTCCCCATATTTTATTCCCCTCCTACTTTCCTTCAGTGTAAGATAGATCTCTCTACCCATATTAAGTGTGTATATCATTTCCCCTTTGAGCCAATTCTGATGAGTGTAAGGTTCACTCACTCCTCCATTCTTCCTCTCTTCCTCTCCACTGTAAAAGCTTCTTCTTGCCTCTTTTATGGAAGATAATTTCCACTATTCCACTTCTCCCTTTCCCTTTCTTCCAATACAGTCCTCTCTTAACCCCTAATTTTATTTTTTAGATATTATTCCTCCATATTCAATTTTTGAGGGACTTTAAATACCAAAGAAGAATTCATATTTGATCCTATAACTGTTTATTGAATTACTAGAGTTGGTATGGTTAGACCTTTGCTTTAAGAAAAATCACTTTGAGAACTTAGTGGAGGATAGACTGGAGTGGGGAGAGACTTCCTATAGGAGGTGTTCTCTTTCTCTCCCTCCTCAAACTGCGTTGTATTTCTTTATCAATTTATTTGTGTACACAGCATCTCAGATTTAGAGCTGGAAGGAACCCAGAGGTCATCTAATCCAATCTTCTCATTTTACCTTGAAAAAGCTAAAGAACCAAAGAAGTTAAGAGATTTTTCTCAGTTGATTATACAATGTAAGCTCCTTGACAGTAGAGGCTATTGTTTATATATTCATATACTGGTACCTAGAACAATAATTGCACATTTAGGCACTTAATTGTAGTTTGTCTTTTGTTTTTGAAGAGGACCAATGACGTCACAGGGTGATGTTTTGACTCATGTGTGAAGTGGATTTAAGTGAGGCAGAGTTGCACAAAGTTGGCAGCATTATACTTTCTTCCAAAGTCATTGTAGTCCAGTGGCAAAACAAAAGTCAAAACTGCTGCCAAATATACAGTGGATTATCTTGGTACCTTTGATGTCTGACCAAGCTCTTCACAGTGTGCTTCAGCTGCCTTCATGCTCATTAGAATGAATTATTCTCTTGGAAATTGAGTGGATACCTGTCAATTGGGGAATGGCTGTTTAAGTTATGATATATGAATGTAATGGGATAGTTTTGTTCTATAAGACATGATGAGCAGGCTGATTTCAGAAAAACCTGGAAAGACTTGTGACCAACTGTGATGGACTTGGTTCTTTTCAACAGTGAGGTGATCCAAGGCATTTCCAGTAGATTTATGATAGAAAGAGCCATATGCATCCAGAGAAGAAACTATGGAGACTGAATGTGGATCAAAGCACAGTATTTTCACTTTTTCTTGTTGTTTGCTTGTTTTTTTCCTTTCTCTTTGATCTGACCTTTCTTGCACAACATGATGAATATGGAAATATGTTTAGAAGAACTGCACATGTTTAACCTATTTTGGATTGCTTGCTATCTAGGGGAAAGGAGGGGAGAGGAGAGGAGAAAAATTTGGAACATGAGGTTTTGTAAAGGTGAATGTTGAAAAAGTCTTCATATGTTTGGGGTAGTTATTACCTAACTCACTGACAGATTGAGATCCTCATCCCAATCTAGCCCATCTGCCAAGGCAGTTTTACCAGAGTATGGTCACTAGGTATTTTACAGCTTCTTGGAATCAGAGGTAAGAGTTCAGTGCCAGGTGAATACCAAAGATTTATGAGCAACCCTAAAGAAGACTCAGCAGCCCTCTGAACATCTCACATATCCTGGCACTTTATAAACATTGGTTGATGTGGTGGTTTTTCCTGGGGGCCAGCCTTAGTCTTAGTTGAAATAAATAATTACTTTGAAATCTCAGCCAGCTGGTAAAATGCAAACGTTTTATTTCTCCTTACAAATTTGCCCAGTTAGTTGAGGCCCATCTCTCTGCCTGGCCCCAAGAGATCTTGTAGTTTTGTCCTTGGCTCTTGCCTCTGCTTTCTTCAGTCTCCAGTCAGCTCTGACTCGTGGCTTCTCAATCTCCAGTCTGTGGCGAGTAGTCTTTTCTTCCAGAGTGTTCTTTCTCAGAGCCCTGTTGATGTTCCGGAGAAATTCCTTCTAGCTCCAAGAGCTTCCTTCATTTATGTGATCTCCCAAAGGTTAACTCCACCTTCTGGAGGGAGAGGATTTCTGGGTTATCTCCCAGAGTGCTCTCTGTTCCTAAGGGAGGTGTGAATTCAACTCTCATACTAGCCCTGAACTCTCGTGTGAACTCCATTGAGTACTTAAATACCTTTCCACTTAGTACCTTGTTTCAAGTTCTGGCCCAAAATAATTCTAAGATTAAATTAACTCCAATGTCTTAACACTTTATAAAGATTCCAACAGGTTGAATTACATGAAAAGATCTTGATCCAACTAACTGAATGGCTTCCTGTTTTTTGGTCTAGCCCAGAGGTCCTCAAACTTTTTAAATGGGGGGGCAGTTCACTGTCCTTCAGACTGCTGGAGGGCGGGACTATTGTAAAAACAAAAACTATGAACAAATTCCTATGCATGCTGCATATATCTTATTTTGAAGTGAAGAAACAAAATGGGAACAAATACAATATTTAAAATGAAGAAAAGTTAAATCAACAAACTTACCAGTTTTTCAGTGGGAACTATGGGCCTGCTTTTGGCTAATGAGATGGTCAATATTTGTCCATATTTGTCACTGCTTGTTGTAACAAGTGATGCAAGTGTGCATCCGTTAGTCTTGATCTGGTTGGAGATTTCAAATGTTTCATTATAAAAAAAAGTCTGTTCACAGACATGTGTTGCCAAAGATGGTTGCCATTTTGAGTGCATGGTTCCTGAGATGAGGATATATCTCAGAGGAGAGAGATGCATAGAAATTATGAAGTTGCTGCTTGACTTGAATGTGTCTTTCAGAGAGTCACAATTCTGCAGTTCAGCTATTTCCATTTGGTAAATTGTATCCACATTTTCAATATCAATAGAAAATGAGTTATGGAAAAGCTGTATGTCCTGTTCATGGAAATGAAGCTCTTTAAATCTAAGTTGGAACTCCTTTTGCAATTTTTCCAGTGAATCCACACGTGTTTTGTTTGGGAATTCAATCAGTGGTTTTTCTGCGAACAGATTTTGAGTTGTGGGGAGATGGCAGAAGTTTTCCTCCTTCACTTGTTTGATGAGGAGGCCTAATTTTACTTCAAATGCTTTGACATGTGATTGCATATCACAGATGAGCTTCCCCTTTCCTTGAAGTTGCATATTGAAATTGTTGAGTAGCTCTGTTATATCTGGCAGAAAGGCAAGGTGCAATTTCCATTCTGCATCATTGAGCTCTGGTACTTCTTTGTTTTTTGAAAGCAGAAAAGTTGTAATCTGTGGAAGTAAGTCAGAAACGTTTCAAAACTCCCCCTCGACTCAGCCAATGGACTTCTGTCTGATATAGAACCTTTTCATACTCAACATTTAGCTCAGACAGAAATTCCTGAAATTGTCTGTGATTTAGTGCATTAGCTCTAATGAAGTTAACACAAAATACCACGATTTTCATAAGAGTCCCACTTCAGTGATTTACTACACAGCGCTTGTTGGTGGATGAGGCAGTATATGGCTATTGGATGAGAATGGTTATGTTTGTCCATCTCTTGGTTAATGCGATCAATTACTCCTTTCTAAGACCCCACCATGCTAGGATCACCATCAGTTGTCACGTTGTCCAGCTCTAAACCATTCATAGTTTGGCAAATCTTTTCATAGATATCCTCTCCCATAGTTGTTCCTTTGATGCTTTGCAGTGCAGCAAGCTCTTCTATGACTTTAAAATAATCATTCGTCCCACAAATAAAAATTAGAAGTTGTGCAGAATCATGAACATCATTGCTTTCCAACGAAAGCAAGTGCCAAGGAAAAATATGAATTTTTTTAATGGAGTTTTGCAAATGCTGATGCAGATTGTCTCCCATTTCTTCAATCCTCCGTGTAATTGTAGGTCCTGAAGGACTTGTTATACTAAATAAATCGGCCTTCTCTGGACACATCTCTTTGGGAACAGAAAGAAGACATTCTTTAACAAATTCTCCCTCCACAAATGGCCTGCCAGTGTGTGCTATTAGCTTGGCAACTTGAAAATTTACTCTCAGTGATGAAATATTTAACTGCTTCTGCTTCACAAAAGTATTTTGCTGAGTTGTCAATATATTTTTCAGTTTTAATATTTTATCTTTATCTTTTCTCACTTCTCCAACCAAACAATCATATTTATCTTTATGTTGAGTTTCATAGTGTCCATGCAAATTATATTTTGGTATATCAGACATACAGCTTTTTCCTTGTACTGCATGAAAAAATAATCATAAGTCCACTGTTCTTTGAGAATCCTACACTTCAAGTCAATTTTTCCTTTTCTTGACATCATTATTTCCTAGGGATTCCAAATTGCTATTAGTAAAATACCAATATATATATACAGTGCTACAAAAACAATTTACCAGCAATAATTTTGCCCACACAGAGACATACAGACTGCAATGCCCAACTTCCTCCAAGCTGCCTCTGCGCTGTGATGCCTCCCGCTTCCAATCTTCACTGCTGCAATGAATTCCCCCTGCAGTGGCCGTGCCATGGGCAGCATGCACTGTACATCCCTGTGCCTGTCTGTTGTGGTGGCTGCCGTTACTGTACAAGTCTGCGGGCCATTAGTTCTCTGTCTTCTGCATCTCTCTCCCTTCCCCATACCACACCCCCTGGCCTGGGAACTCATCTCACCTCGGTATTGCCTCACACTCTGTCTCCGCCACCTCAGCCCAGTGCTGGAAGTGTGCATTGCTAACGTGAGCTTAGGTCAAACGTCACTTCCAGTCTGATTTTGCCATAACCCAGTGGACCGCATATAAACGTCTTCAGTGAACCACATCTGGCCTGTGGGCTGTAGTTTGAGGATCCCTGGTCTAGCCTATCTTTCTAAAGTTGCTCTCACACATTCTGTGAACATCATGGTTGCCTTTCTGGCCAGAAGGCCTTTCAGGCTCCCCAAATAAATTATTTATTATCCTTTCAGATTACTAAATGCCATTTTGGTATTCACCCATGTGGAAAACATGAAGAAGGCAAATTTATTATCTCATAATTTCAAGATCATAATAAGCTAACCAGAAAGCCACCTAGTTTCTGGGAATGGGACTTTCTTTAATGATTAATTACTAGTCAATAGTGAAAGTTACTTGGAAAGGCTCAGCCATGAGATTAGCAAAGTTGTTAAAAAAAAAAAGGAAAATGAGAAATATTGGAAGGATTGAGGAAAAACAGGTGTCTTAATGTTTTGATTTGTTTTGATCACAAAGCAATTTGTTAGTTTAGGTCTTATTAAAGTTATTAAAAGTTACAGTTACTGAACTGCACATACTCAATGGTCCAATGATACTACTACTATGAGGTTTACACTCAAAAGAGAGCACAGAAGGAGGGAAATGATCCATATATACAAAAATATTTATAGCAATTCTTTTTTGTAGTGGCAAAGAACCAGCAACTAGAAAATTATATGTGACATATGAATATAGCGAATACTATTGTTCTAAGAGATTTTTTCAGTAATACTGGAGAAGACTTGTATGAATTAATAAAAAGTGACATGAGCAGAACCAGGAAAATTATTTATATTCTTAACATTATAAAGACAAACAGCTTCAAATAAACTCAAGAACTCTGATCAATGTAATGACTATCCATATTTCTAGAGGATTGATAATGAAACAGGTTATCCACCTAATAGAGGGATGATGGACATGTGTTATAGAAAAGGTCATTTTTTAAAGACATTGCCAGTATAGAATTTGTTTTGTTTGACCATGTATATTTGTTTCAAAAATATTATTTTGTTTTTGATTTTCATGGGGAGAGGGGAGAAATGGGAGAGAGAAAATAGATGTTTGTTAACTAAAAATAATTTCAAAATTTAAAAAAAAACCCATGTCCCTAAAAAAAAAGAAAAGTTTTTTTTTTCTTAAAGCATTGGACTTAGAGTCAAAAGAGACTAGATTTCCCATTTTTGCTCTGACATTAACTTTATGATCTTTGGCCAATCATTCACTCATCTGATCATCAACTTTATCACCTATAGAGATAGTATTATCTATCTTATATAACAGGATTATTAAACAAAGCATTTTGTTAAGTTTAACTCACTACAGAAATATGTTATTGTTATTAACTACTGACATTTTTATATAATCATTAACTGTTTTTAATTTTTACAAAATAGTGAAGGAATAAATTTCTCATAAAAGAAGATTATTACACATGTACATTTTGTTTTGCCAAACAATTAATTTAATGAGCCACTGATTTCACCTTTAAAGTTCAACTGAATTTCTTAAAGCAAATATAATAATTGCTAACATTTATTAGCTTAAAGTTTGCAAAGTGTTTTGTATACATCGTTTCATTTTAATTTTCACAATTCTGGGAAGCAGATGATAATGGTTCTCATTTTATAGATATTTAAACTGAGCCTGAGAGTTTAAGTGACTTGCTCAGGGTCACAGTTACATAGCTATTAGTCATATGCAGCAGGAGTTGAACTCAGAGTTTTTGCTTCATGCTTAGCACCAGGGTCACAAAGATGAAAAAATTATATATCCCTTATTCTCATAGGACATATCTCTTATGAAAAGGGAATGGTGGTGGAGGATATGACAATAATATTGCTAACTATAATATTAGATACAATATAATTTAGGAAAAGGAGAAAATCCAGGCAATATGCCTAAAAAACTTGAGGGAAGGAGTGAAATGTTTTAATAGGGGGGAAACAAAGAAAGTTTAATGATGAAAGTAGAAATTGAGTTAGCCCTTTTAAGAAGAAAAGATTTTCTTTTCTGTTTTAGATTTTAGTATTTTGTTTTTCCAATTACATGTAAAAGCAATTTTTACTTTTCTTTTTTATACTTTTAAGTTTTGAATTCTCTCCCACCTTCTCTCCTTTCACACCTCATTGAAAAAGCAAAAAATTTGATAAAGATTATATATATGCATCCATGCAAAACATGTTTACATATCAGTCACATTGTGGGGGAAAACAGACCAAAAAAGAAAGGAAAAAAATAATATAGTTCAATTTGCATCCAGATTCAATCACTTCTTCCTCTGGAGGTGGATAGCATTTTTTATCATAGATGCTTCAGAATTTTCTTGGATCTTTATAGTGCTGGTAACAACTTGGTCATTCACAGATGATCATAATATAGTGTTGCTGTTACTGTGTACAATGTTTGCCTGGTTCTTCTCACTTTACTTTGCATTAGTTTACATAAATCTTTTCAATTTTTTAAAAAATATCCTGTTTATAATTTCTTATAATAAAAGTATCCCATCATAATTATATATCACAACTTGTTCAGCCGTTCTTCAATTGATGGGCATTCCCTCAATTTCCAATTCTTTGCTCCCACAAACAGAGCCTCTATAAATATTTTTATACATAGAGAACTTTTTTTTTAAAAAAATATTTTTTGACATAAGACAAAATAGTAGTATTGTTGGATCAAAGAATATGTACAGTTTTATAGCCCTTTGGACGTAGTTCCAAATTGTTCTCTAGAGTGGTTCGATCAGTTCATAATTCTACTAACACTGTATTAGCATTCCAATTTTCCCCTACAACATTTTCCTTTTGTGTTATATTAGCCAGTTTGATAGATGTGAGATTGGTACCTCAAAGTTGCTCTAGCCAATAGTGATTTAAAGTACTTTTTCTTTTAAAGTTTACAAAATATTTTTAAAAACACGTTTTCACATTTATCATGCTGCACAAGAAAAATCAGATCAAAAGGGTAAAAAATGAGGAAAAAAAAACAAGCAAGGAAACAATAACAAAAAGGTGAAAATATTATGGTGTGGTCTACATTTAGTACCTATAGTCCTCTTTCTGGATATAGATGGCTCTTTCCATCACAAGTCTATTGGAATTACCTTGAATCACCTCATTTTGAAATGAGTCAAATCCATCATGGTTGATCATCACATAATCTTCTTCTTGTTGTGTACATTGTTCTCTTGGTTCTACTCATTTCACTCAGCATCACTTCAAGTAAATCTCTTCAGCCTGAAACTAGTCTGCTGATCATTTTTAATAGAACAATAATATTTCATCATATTCATATGCCATAACTTATGCAGCCATCCCTCAACTGATGGTCATCCACTTAGTTTCCAATTCCTTGTCATTACAAAAAGAGCTGCTACAAACAATCCTGCACCTGTGGGTCCTTTTCCCTTTTATAAGATCTCTTTGGGATATGGGTCCAGTAGAGATGAGACGCTGTTGGATCAAGGATATACATAGTTTTATAGCTTTTGGTAGAACATTTTTAATATGACTATAGAAAGTTTTGATATTTCATCTGAAAACTGTCTGTTCATATCCTTTGACCATTTATCAGTTGAGGAATGATTTGTATTTTTATAAATTTGATTCAAGTTTTCTATTAATTTCAGAGATGAGGTCTTTATCAGAGAAAGTTGCTATAAAAATTTCCTCCAATTTTCTGCTTTCCTTCTAATCTTGGCTGCATTGGTTTTGTTTGTATAAACCCTTTAAAATGTAATATTAAATTATTCATTTCACATCCTGTAATACTATTTCTTGTTTAGTGATAATTTCTTCCCTTATGCATAGATCTGACAAATAACTATTTCATATGCTTTCTCTCTTACTTTCCTCAAATTTGCTAATGTGACATCCTTTACTTTTAAATCTTATAGCCAATTTTACCTTGTAGAGTGTGAGTTATTGGTCTGTACCTAGTCTCTGCCAAATTGCTTTCCAGTTTTCCCAGCAGTTTTTGTTAAATAGTGAGTTCTTGTCTTAGAAGTATGGATCCTTGAGTTTATTAAGTGCAAGATTATTAAGATAATTTCTGACTGTGTATTTTGTACCTAATCTGCTCCATTAATCCACCACTTTATTTCTTAGCAGACCCAAACTGTTTTGATAAGCATCACTTTGTAATACAGTTTGAGATCTGGGATGGCTAGACCATCTTCCTTCACATTTCCCCCCCGCCCCCCATTAATTACCTTGATATGAAAGAAAGGATTTTCCACAAGAGGGAGTCTGTTCTAAGTTTGGGTATGTACACAATGTTAATACATGTAAGTGCAAGATGCCAGGAAGATTCTGAATAATAATTAGTAATTCTTTTATGGACATATGTGAAAAGGTAGTAGAATAAATAAAGCTAGAAAGGTTAATTGGTTGGAGCCAGTTTATAGAAAGTAAACATTAAATGCCAGACAGAACCCATTGTTCATTCTGGTTAATTCCAGAATTCCAAGAAGGTAGGTGGAGAGGTAGAACTTGAGACCAAATCTAGAGTAGCTACAAAGTGATCTGAGAGGTAGGAAATGGATATGTTCTGCTTGTGAGTAGGGATTTGGGGTGGGGAGTGAGGAGGCTGGTGGAATTTCCCTAATGGCAGCTGAACAACTGCTGCTGTAGGTACCCTGTAGGTATAGCTTATTATCTGGGCAGCTATGGGACAGCTAGGCTTGGAGTCAAGAATACTTATTTTTCTGAGTTCATATCTGGCCTCAGACATTTACTAATTGTGCGACCCTTAGCAAGTCACTAAACCCTGTTTGCTCCAGTTTGCTCATCTGTAAAATGGACTGGAGAAATGGCAAACCATTCCAGTGTCTTTATCAAGAAAATTCCAGGATGAGTGAGACAGGCCTAAGAATATCAGGGTTGGATTTTGACAATTGCTAAGGAGTGAATATCCAATTTAGAAGAGGAGTAGTCAAAAACCCGCACAGCTAGAGGAATTGAATTGGAAATTTGGTAATTAAGGGTAGAAATGATTGTATTTAAGATAGATTTATTTCAAGGAGAGTGGAATACAATCCATATTCTCACCCTCTAGTTGATCACAGAGCCTCCCTTTTTTCCTCCAGCCACGAAGTGGAGAACACTTGGAATTGAGAGTTTCACAAGAAATAATATTCATCAGGTCCTTTTATCAGTTACTTTATTACTAAAGAATGAAAAATTTAGAACTTGAATACATAAACTGGAAAAGGAAATCTTTCCCAGGATCTTGATTTATGGGCTCTCCCTTTGGTACATGCTGATGAAACCTTTTTTTGAGTTCAAGTCCAATCCAATTAGAAGGGCTAGAGGTCTCGAGAACTGTAATTTATCTGAGCCTTTCCTAGTAACTGCCACCCTTATTCAGTAAATATGAGGAGCTAATAGGAGTTTCATTTCTGTGCCCAACACACTCACACAGGATGTGGTTTGAGGATTAATTTTGTTCTGGTTGGCACTAAAGGGTAGAATAAGGAGCAATGGGTGAAAGAGAGTAATTATGATTCCCAAACTAGGTGTTTTTCTACTTCATGTTGATTTTAAGTCTTAGTGTTTATCTAGAGACAGTGGGATGGATTGTTTGACTCTTGAAGGGCTCTTTTATCTTCCAACCTGATCTACATAACTTGTTTTTGCAATTAAAAGACCTCAATATTCCTATAGGAAATAGGGTTTAGAACCATCTACCACCCTAGGTGAGAGATTTCAGCTTATAAAGACAAATCCTGAAGGTAAGAGCAGTCTGAAATTTGGAATGAGAGGTCTGGAAGGAAAATGAGTTCCCCCAAATAATAGAAAGAATGCCTTCAAGGTGAAGGTAGATAAGTAATTATCGGGGATTTTAGTCTAAGAGATTCCTGTTCTGGTACAGAATAGACTAGATAACCTCTGATACTCCTTCTACACCTAAGATTCTATGGTCTATTCACTTTAAAAACCATTGGAGCCTGGTCCATTATATTAAACCCCATTTCCCATAAGACAACTGAAGCCTTTTGCTAGAGAGGCAAATTGCAGACTGAGCTGGTAATTGGAAGAGTCTTACAAAAATCAAGTAGTTGTGAGTAGAGTGAGTAGAACTAGGAGAATACTATACTATAACAACAATATTACATGATGAACAACTGTAAATAACTTAGCTATTCTCAGTAATACAATGATCTAAGAATTCCAAAAGACATATGATGAAAAATGCTATACACCTCTAGAGAAAGATCTCATGGAGTCTAGTGTTGATTTTTACTTTCTTTTTCTTTTTCTTTTCTAGTTTGTATTTTCTTTTACAACATGACTAATATGGAAATGTGTTTTGCCTGACAGCACAACTATAACCTATAACAAATTGCTTGCCTTCTTAATGAGGGGCAGGGGAAGAAGAGAGGGATAGAATTTGGAACTCAAATTTTAAAAGACACACATGGTAAATATTATTTTTATATGTAATTGAAAAAACAAAATATTTAAAAAAACAAGTGATTGGTGGTTGTTCATTTATTTCAGTAATATCTGATTCTTTGTGACCCTATTTTGGTTTTTCTTGGCAAAGATATTGAAGTGATTTGCCATTTCCTTCTCCAAGTAATTCATTTTACAGATTAAAAAAACTGAGGCAAAGAGGGTTAAGTAACTGGTTCAAGGTGAAATACCTCATAAGTGGCTGATGCCAGATTTGAAATCAGGTCTTCCTGACTGCAGGCCTGTAATTCTATTATGGCACTAGAAATGAACTTCTTAACCAAGTTGCAGAAATCTTCCCAGTAAGTGGAACAAAGTAGTTCTTGCAATTAATTCACATATCTTTTTTTCTTTTTTTTTTTTGCTTCCTCACACATCTAGCTTCTCTATTGATTCTTTTTTAAAAAAAATCTCCAAAGAGCTGACAATGTACTTTTCCTAAAGCACAGTTCTAATCACTTCACTAACTTACTAGATAAATTATATTGCCTCCTAGAATAAAAATATAAACTCTGTTTTCCAGCTTTCCCTTCACAATCTGGTCCTCAGCTATACTTTCAACCCTACCATAAACACTACTCTTGAACAAGTCTTTTTATTGTTCTTCACTCATAACATTCCATTTCTTTGCTGATTGCTCATGGGGTGATCTCCATGTTTGTAAATGTACTCCTTCTCACATCTGCCTCTTGAAATTCCTTGACTCATTTGAGACTCAGATTAAATACCACCCTCTACACAAAGCCTTTCCTGAGATTCTGCCACCCTCACTCCCAAAATTGTTTTATATTTAATTTGCATATAATATCTATCTCCTCCCATTTAATATAAGCTTCTCAAAGGCAGTGTATGTTTCATTTTTGTCTTTATATTCTTGGTACATAGTAGGCATTTTAAAAAATGCTTATTGATTTGATGATTAATTACAACTCTTCCATGAGATCAAGGAGGTCATCTTTTGAATCTGTATTCACTAAAAATTCAGGCATCCTACCTGGTTTATGGTCTACATTTGCTAGATATAAATATCTCAGCATTATACAATCTTCCCCTGTTCCCCCACACTCTTCTCTTCATTTCCACAAAGTATATATCTCAGGAGACTACTGTGGGGAGACAATTTTTACTTTCTTGGTTTTCTTCTATAAATGTGTGCATGACCTATTTTCACCTGCTTCCACATTAGTCTTTTTTACTTTCATGGAATTAATTCTCTGAGTGCCTGAGATTTTCCCCTCTATTGGGAGAGGAGTGATATTTAGGGCTGCCAGAAAGTCAAAATGTGCCTCAAGTTGTTCTGGGAATGGGATTCTCTAGCCAGTTCTAAATTACCCTGGACACTGAAGCAGTTTTTATATAAACCCCAGAGAGTTTGCTTTTGCTGGTCTTGCTGAGTGGAATAGTTATTTTTTTTTTTTGGTTAGCTTCATGTTTAAGGCCATGAGCACCATTTCCTTCAGAGCTAAGGGATTCCACACAGGCCTGGATCCATTAGTATTCTCAACATAAGCACTTAGGAAGAAATGAGTCCCTCATAGATTGACTAATTAGAAATTAGAACAGTTTTGCTAAAAAAAATTAAAAAATAAAAAATAAAAACTCTGGTAACTTAAAAACCAAGGAAAAGATATTTTAATTTCTCATCAGGGGCCTTCTATAGTCCAAGAAGTGAACATAACCACTAATAACAGGTCTCATTTCTATAGTGCTTCACTTACAAGTCTGTGAGGTACATAGTTCAAGGATTATTACCTCCTTTTCTAGAAATAAGAAGATTGAGAATTAGACAGGTTAATTTTCTCAGTGTAAATGATCAGATTTGGGACTTGAACTTGCATATCTTTTAATTTCTAAGTCCCATGATCAATTTTTTGCACCAATCTGCCTTTTAAATGTAAGAACATGGGGAATAGGGTGATGAATGAATACCAATAATACCAACTTACTATTTCTTCATATATTAGTTACTGCACACACACATTGGACAGCAAAGGGACTAATAATAGTCCCTTCTCTTGTTATAATAATAACCCTTCTCTTGTTCTTACTCAGGGGCCAGAGAAGTATTGTGCAAAATCCAATGGCAGAAAGAATATTTATTTAGTGGTCAGTAGCAATAGTCCATTCCAAGTTATTTCTTATCTAAGGAAGGAATTCAGACATCAAAACTGAGAAAAGAGAAGAATCATAGAAACTCAGAACAGGAGAGTAATTCAAAGGTCATTTAATTCTACTTCAATGTAAAATATGAATTCTTTCTTTAACATCAGTGACAAATGGCTATTCATCTTCCATTTGAATACTTGTATGCCTAGCATCTAGTATATAGTAAATGCTTAATAACTTTTTGTTGATGAACTGATTACAATGATGGGGAGCTCCTATCTCTTATGACAATTCATTTCACATTTGGATAGCTCTTATTGTTATTAGAAAATTTATCCTTACTCTAAAATAAGATCTGCCTCACTGAAACTTTCACGTGTTATTCCCAGTTCCATCTCCTGAAGATAAGTGGTACATTTCTCATCTCTCTTCGAACCTTTAAATACTTGAGAAAAGCTATTTTTTACTTTTCTTCTCCCACCCCACCTCCCACCAATTTTTTATCCTCCAGCTTAAATAAATATTTCCATGTCTGTCAACCAATTCTTATATGACATGGCTTCAAGGTCCCTTACCTTCCTCTTTGCTTTTTTATAGGCATTTTCCAGATTGTCATTGTCCTTTCCAGAATGCATCAACAATTCTATAGATATGATTGGATTAAAATAAATTGATTTCTTGAAGAACCAAGACCTGCTCAAAACTAGGAGTCAGAAAGGATAATCACTAGAGGGTTAGCTAGAAATGAAGTTGGCACATTGCAATGTTGGGCCAGAATACTTGAATCGTCAGTCAGGAATAATGCTCAGAGATTACACCTAGTGTTAAGGATAAATCAGAATAAAAACTGCCAGAGATTAGTCATGAAGAATCATGGATAGCCCTAGGATCATTGGATTATAGATCGAAAGTGGGGAGGAATCTTAAAGATTATATAGTCCAATTCCTTCATTTTATATATGAAATAATTGAGGGCCATGAAGGTTAAATCCAACAAAATATTCTTTAAATAGCAGCTGGGGCAGTCCTTCATTCATGTGATCCCACATAGTAAGAGCTTAATGAATGTTTGTTGACTGATATTTAAAAAGAGTATCTCAGAAACTGAAAAGCAGGTAGCATTCATTCTCCAGTATAAGGTAGGGGAGATACACATTCTTCTTTTCCCCTCTGGTTTAATCAATTGGAAAGGGGAAAAATGAGTTGGCCACTATGTACAGCACAACTGTGCATGCTTTATATGGTGACCAGCAGTAGAGTTGAACTTGAACTTCCATTGCATGTTTAAGGAGATTCCTCATTCCCCAATAAGGAAGAGTGCTATGAAGAAGATGTCTAACCAGAGAAGGAGACAGAAGAGGAGATAGTTTGGTTTATAATATAGTTGAGAAGCACACCTACACATCCCTCCTATATTCATGTTCACATTTATAAAACTGATTTAAGAAGAAAAAGACATAAGTTCCTTGTTAGGCATTTCTCTCATCCAAAAAGCTCTGATATTTATCTAATTGATATTCATTATTCATTCTACAAATATTTACTAAGCAAGTTACAAAGTTTAAAAATATGTAATCCCTTGCTTCATGGAGTGCACAGTCTATTTTGGAGATAAGACACAAACACAGCTGACTGTATATTTGATGATAAATTTATTAGAGATGCCTTCATCCATCTTTCTCCCTTCCTCCTCCCCACCACAAAGTGTGTTAGGAGGTACAAGGAATATACTTCCTGATATTGAGATGATAATCTGTCTTCCTATAGCTTTCACTCATTGCTTCTAGTTGTGATCTATGGGCCAAACAGTACAAATATAAATCCACTTTCACATGACTGCCTTTTAAATATTTAATGGTACAGATCACAACCTTTCAAGTTTTCTTCAAAGGAATAACTAGTTTTTTTTTAACTAATCCTAATATTGGATAATTTCCTATCCTTCCCCATCCTGGTTGATTTTCCATCTCAAATGATATACTGGGTGATTCCTATTGGTGTTATGAGAGATATTGGCAAATATTCCTCTGTGATTTGAGTTCACCTGAGCTTATTTTAAAATAGAACTTGTGTGTGGTTACCCATGTAGACCTCTGGGTGGCTCCACTTGTCCAAGGCATGATAGTAGAGACTTCTTGCTGTAATAAAGACAAAGGTAGAAAAAGTTTATCACTGAATTTTATGCTTTACCTGGAAAAACCATAACATTTTGGAGTTGTGAGGGATCTTAGAGATCATAGCAATTACAAGTTCCTTGCCTTGTGAGAGATGCACTTAATCTGTCTGGATTGAAGGTTTGAAAGTTATACCAAAATTGACCCAGTATTACTAGACTTAGTGTTTTTCCTTCCCCTTAATTCTCTGTAGGTGAGAATTACCTTCTCTCCTAGAGTCAGGGAAGACAAATTTTATCTAGAGAAGACAAAGAGACCTAGAAAATGCAAGTAGAAACCCTCACCCAAACCTCATTTCCCCCATTCCCCAGTAGGCTGATGATGGAATAGTAATTTTAAAAGTACTTGGATAGTTTATAGAACCTGAGAGATGGAAAAGGGTGAAAAAAACCATATTGTAAATGAAAAACATTTTAAGGAAATTGAACCCCAAGCAGACAAAAACCTTGAGCTGAAAAATCTCATAGATTGTCACTGCTTGAAGGAAACTTAAAATTAAAGAACCAAAAGATTTCTTTTCTTTTAAAAATGTTTTTATTGATATGCTTTGTTTTTATATTACATTTATTTCCTGAAAATATCCCTGTTCTATTATTCTGTTGCCTTACAACAAAGAATGTTTTTAAAGAGGGAAAAAGTGAAACTGGCAAATTCACATACATGTTTGTGTGTATATATATATGTTATATATGTATGTGTATATATAACTATAACATACACACATTCATATACACACAATATGTACATATATACTAACACACATTACATATATGTTATGTGTGGATATAGATATGTGTCATTTGAATCCAACTATATAAACTGTTGTTTTATCAGAAGTGTTCCCACCTCTGCAGAAAAAAATGAGGGACCTGGATTCTCATCACAACCTTATATTTTCTCTGGGGCCAAGTTTTGTCTTTATAATTAAACAGAATTCATATTTGTTATATATTGTTTTCTTTCACTTAACATTCCTATGGTTATTGTTTATACTGTTTCCAAGATGGAAAAACATTGCAGGTGATTCAGTCCAACTTCCTAACTTCCTATATGTTGCTCATGGCCCAAGGAGTTACTCCCTAGAAAAATCTGATATTAAGCTCAAATTGGCCCCATTCAGTATCAGAGAAACCTGATCTCTGAAAGAAGAGGGCAGACTTTTTTTTATTTTTGCATTCTTTGATTCTTTATGACCCCAAGTGAGAGTTCTGGGGAAAATATATTTAAGTATGGCTCATGCCCATAGTTGGCCTTGAAAGGAATTAACATAGTTGCTCCAAGTTACTCAGTTTTATTAATAGTAGATATCAGTTGTAGGGATAACAATAACTACATTTATGTAGTGTTTTTAAGTTTGTAAAGAACTATACATATATTATCTCATTTAATCCTCACAATAACCCTGTGAGGTCAGTACTTCATTAATATAAGGCACTCCCAGATGAGAAACCTCCTCTCCCATTATAAATCAGCATCAATTTGGCTACTTATAGTCTTAGAGATTTGTTTAGAATACTGATAGTTTAAGTGACTTTTCTAAGATCACACCGTCAGTGTTATGTAGCAGGACTTGAACCTATATCTTTCTGGTTTGGAAACCAATATTCAATTGGCTACATTATGATGCTTCATATAAAGTATTATATGACTATCTATGTCTTCCATCACAAAGGAAATTTTAAAACATATAACACATGAAAAAAACAGATTTGAGGTAAGAGTGAATTGTCTCCTCAATTCTTCTGAAATTCATTCTTCCCTTCTGGGAGAGACTATAAAATGGGAATAATGCTCTACAATTTTGACCATTTGATCATTGATCATTTTCCTGTTAGTGATCATCTTCAAGAATGAGCACAATTATATAAAGTACCACCTGCTATCATAACTTATGCCTATAACTCTAAGCCTCTCAAACATATTAGGTAACTGCTAAGACTGGAAACATCCATTTCAGGATCCCTCTTTAGTCATATATACATAAAACAAAATGGAGCAGTTAGGGAATTGAAGTGCAGAAAGAGGCTTATCTAGACAAACATACATGTTCTATCTACCATGTCTTCATGGTCAACAAAACTGCATCTAGGAAGGAAAAAAGTAGAGAAAATTCCTGCTCATCCTGTTAAGAATCCTAAGCGAAAGTTGGCAGAGTCCTAAGTGATACACTTTAAAAGCAGGAAGAGAAAAAGAAAATGATTTTATTTCTTTCCTTTAAAGCTTACTGGCTGGGTATCTCTTTGTTCACATTCACCAATTATTTTTGACACACATCACCTCTCCTCTTCTCTGTCATGAACATCCAAAAGTTGTTGCTGTGTATAATGATCTTCTAGTTCTGCTCATTTCATTTAGCATCAGTTGATGTAGGTCTCTCCAAACCTCTCTGAAATCATCCAGTTGTTGCTTACAGAGCAATGGTATTCCATAGCATTCATATACCATAATTTATTCAACCATTCTCTAATTGATGGTTATTCTCAGTTTTCAGTTTCTTGCCACTATAAAGAAGGCTGCCACAAATATTTTTGCACATGTGAGTCCCTTTCCCTCCTTTAAGATCTCTTTGGAATATAAGCCCAGTAGAAACACTGCTGGGTCAAAGGGTATGCACAGTTTGATAACTTTTTGAACATATTTCCAAAGCGTTCTCCAGAATAGTTGGTTCCATTCACAGTTCCACCAATAATGTATCAGTATCCCAGTTTTTCCACATTCCTTACAACTGTTGGAATCTTTACAAACTGTTAAGCCATTGGAGTTGATAGAGACAATAATTATCTAATTTGGCATGGTTCAATATGATTGATTTGATCTTAGAAGGAGATATTTTGAGCCAGAACTTGAAACAAGATACTAAGTACAACTGATAGAAACGATGCTTGTGTTCACACCTTTAGAGAGCTCATAGAAGCAAGAAATATTTAAGTACTCATTGGAGTTCACACGGTTTGGTATGAGATATCCGAATTTACACCTCCCTTAAACCCTGCCTCCAGAAGGAGGAGTTAACCTTTGGGAGATCATATATATGGAGGAAGCTCTTAGAGCTTAGAAGAATTTCTCCAGAACATTGACTGGGGTCAGAGAGGAGCACTCTGGGAGGAAGCGCACAGGTCCTCTCTTCGAGGCAAGAGAGTTTCATTGCATCTTCCACCTTGGTGTTGGCTGGAAGCTGAAGAAAGCAGAGGCAGAAGCCAAGGACAAAGCTGCAAGAGCTCTTGGAACCAAGCAGAGAGAAAGGCTTCTGAGCTAACTGGGCTATATTGAAGGACACAATAAAAGATCTGAACTTTTACCAGCTGGATGCAATTTTAGAGTAATTATTTAATTGTAACTGAAACTAAAGCTGCTTCCAGAAAACCTCCCTGAGAAACCTGCTTTCTCCCAGAGAGAACCATCTTATTATTATTTTAAAGAAGAAAAAACACCAACATCCAACATTCGTCATTATCTTGTCCTGTCATCTTGGCCAATCTGACAGGTGTATAGTGTAAGTGGTATCTCAGAGTTGTCAATTTGCACTTCTCTGATCAATAGTGATTTGGAGCACCTTTTCATGTGGCTATAAATAGTTTCAATTTCTTCATCTGAAAATTGTCTGTTCATATCCTTTGACCATTTATCAATTGAAGAATGGACTATTATAAATTTGAGTCAATTCTCTATGGATTTTAGAAATGAAGCATTTATCATATCTTTTGGATGTAAAAATGTTTTCCCAATTTATTTCTTCCCTTCTAATCTTGTCTGCATTAGTTTTGTTTGTACCAAAACTTTTTAACTTAATATAATCAAAATTATCTATTTTATGATCAATAATGATTTCTAGGTCTTCTTTGGTCACAAATTTCTTCCTCCTCCACAAATCTGAGAGATAAATTATTCCATGTTCTTCTAATTTGTTTATAATATCATTCTTTATGTTTAGAACATGACCTTATCTTGGTATACAGTGTTAGGTGTGGGTCTATGCCTACTTTCTGCCATACTAGTTTCCAATTTTTTCATCAGTTTTTGTCAAATAGTGAATTCTTATCCTGAAAACTGGGGTCTTTGGATTTGTCAAATACTAGATTGTTAGAGTCATTGACTAATTTGTTCTGTGAACCTAACCTATTCCACTGATCAACTTCTCTGTTTCTTGGCCAGTATCAAATGGTTTTGATGACCATTGCTTTATAATATAGTTTTAGATTTGATACAGCTAGGCCACCTTGATTTGCTTTTTACTTCATTAAATTCCTTTGAAATTATTGACCTTTTCTTCTTCCATATGAATTTTGTTTTTATTTTTTCTAGTCAGTAATATAGTATCTTGGGAATTTGATTGGTATATCACTAAATAAATAGATTAGTTTAGGTAGTATTGTCATCTTTATTATATTTGCTCGACCTATCCAGGAACACTTAATATTTTTCCAGTTGTTTACGTTTGACTTTATTTTTGTGGAAAGTGTTTTGTAGTTTTGCTCATATAGTTCCTGAATTTCCCTTGGCAGATAAATTCCCAAATATTTTATACTATCAACAGCTATTTTAAATGGAATTTCTCTTTGTATCTCTTGCTGTTGGATTTTGTTAGTGATGTATAAGAATGCTGATTATTTATGTGGATTTATTTTGTATTCTGCAACTTTGCTAAAGTTGTGGATTATTTCTAATAGCTTTTTAGTTGATTCTCTGAGGTTCTCTAAGTATAACATCTTGTCATCTGCAAAGAGTGATAATTTGGTTTCTTCATTACCTACTTTAATTACTTTAATTTATTTTTCTTCTCTTATTGCCAAGACTTGCATTTCTAATGCAATATTGAATAGTAATGGTGATAGTGGGCAACATTGTTTCACCTCTAATTTTATTGTGAATGGTCCTAGTTTATCCCCATTACATGTGATCCTTGTTGATGGTTTTAAACAGGTACTATTGACTGTTTTTAGGGAAAAGTCCATTTATTCCTATATTCTCTAATATTTTTATTAGGAATGCATGTTGGATTTTATCAAATGCTTTTTATGCATCTATTGAGATAATCATATGTTTTTTGTTAATTTGATTATTGATATACTGAATTATGCTAGTTGTTTTCCTAATATTGAACCAGCCCTGCATTCCTGGTATAAATCCTATTTGGTCATGGTGTATTATCCTGGGGATGATTTTCTGTAATCTCTTTGCTAATATTTTATTTAAGATTTTTGCATCAATATTTATTAAGGAGATTGGTCTACAATTTGCTTTCTCTGTTTTCGTCTTACATGGTTTAGGTATCAGTACCATGTCTGTGTCATAAAAGGAATTTGGCAGGAATCCTTCATTCCCTATTTTTTCAAATACTTTATATAGTATTGGAGTTAATTGTTCTTTAAATGTTTGGGAGAATTAACATGTAAATCCATCTGTTCCTAGGGATTTTTTTCTTAGGGAATTGATTAATAGTTTGTTCTATTTCTTTTTTCTAAAATGGGACTATTTAAGTAATTTATTTCCTCTTCTGTTAATCTGGGCAATCTATATTTTTGAAGGTATTCTTCCATTTCATTTAAGTTATCAAATTTATTGGCATAAAGTTGGGCAAAGTAACTCCTAAAAATTGCTTTAATTTCCTCTTCATTGGTAGTTAGTTCTTCCTTTTCATTTTTGAGATGAACGATTTGATTTTCCTCTTTCTTTTTTCTAATCAAGTTAACTAAAGGTTTATCTGTTTTGTTGGTTTTTTCATAAAACTAATTCTTAGTTTTATTTATTAATTCAGTAGTTTTTTTAGTTTCAATTTTATTGATCTCTCCTTTTATTTTTAGAATTTCAAATTGGGTATTTGATTGGGGGGTTTAATTTGTTCCTTTTCTAGCTTTTTTAGTGGCAAACCCAATTTATTGATCTTCTCTTTCTCTATTCTATGCAAGTAAACATCTATAGATATGCTTCTCATGCAAATTTGTTGGCACATATATTCCACTCATAGTGGCCAGGTCCAGAACCAAAAAGACTTATGAGGTTCTTAACTTGGGTCCTATGATATTTTTAAAAAATATTTTGATGATAATATTTTATTAAATCAGATGTATTTTATCTTATGCATTTAAAAATGTTATTCTGAGAAGGGGTCCATAGGTTTTTACAGACTGCTAAAGGAGGCTGTGATACAAAAAGGATTAAGAATTTCTGTGCCAGGGGATGGCAATATATGGTTAAGCCAAACCTCCAAAAGGTGAATTTCTTGAATTTCTTAGTAAGTTAAGTAGTAAGGCTAGATACCAGATATTAGTTTACATCTGCCCTCCTGGCACTGTCCAGCTCTCAGCATAAAATTTTCTTTCTCCTACTCAAGGAACTCTTCTAGCGATATGACAAGGCAAACATAGGAGAAGAATGAAATATGTGTAATCTCCATACCTTTGCAATGATTTCCCATTGTTTTTGCCATGACCTTTGAGAAAGTAGTAAACAAATCCATTCATCTGAATTTGTAAAGATGATAAATTGGATTCAAGTCCAAAAGCAGGTAGAATGCAGAAAAACAGGAGGATGCCCAAAAGTTAGCATCCACAAAAACAGACAGACAGAAATGATATTTGAAATCCTTTCCTAGAAATCAGGGCACAGATCAGTAGAACTTAACTTGAGGCAGTGCAAGGTTCCCAATGTTTCAATCATTTTAAAGTGCTTGCAAAGAACTTACTATATTATTGCATGTGTATGAATAAGCAGCATGTTCAACCTGTCTCCAAAATGAGAACTGTTACGGGAAATAAGATTGAGTTTCTATGTTTAATATATTTTTAAGGAGGTGGGATTAGATTTATTTTTCTTGGTTCCAGACTTGGTCTCAGATGGCAGAACTAGATTCAGTGGAGTAAAGTCATGAAAAGCAAATTTGAACTAAATAGAAAGAAAAACTTTTTAACCATCAGATATAGTTAAAGATGGCCTTGTCAGAGATGTTGGAGAGGGCTCTTCTTAGGTATGGGTTGAATTGGGTGTTCTATGGATTTTCTTTTAACTTTGAAATTCTGAGAAGTAAACTTAAATGCTTCTGATTTTAGAAACTTACCCCAAAGACAAAGTTGATTCTGAAAGATCATATTTTTACCTTCTTGGTGTTATAGGAAATCGTTTTGTCCTAGAAATCCCATAAAGAAGAAAATAAAAGGGAAAGGTGACATTAATAGATTATAGAACACTTGCTCCCAGAAGAAGTAGATTCATAAAAAAGCTGAAAGTGAGAATGTCAGTAAGCCTGCTTTCCAAGACTGTAACATCCCTTGAATATATGAATTCATATATATTTATTTGAGATAATCATATGAAGAGATACAGGGTAGGTCATGTCGCAAGAATAGTTGACAACAGATGGAGTGTATGTCTTGGGTCTACTAATTGAGTGGCCAAAGACTTGACAGGATGAGCCAAGCATCAGGTTTATTCAAATTGCTAAACAACACATTTCTAGTGTTCAGAGGATCTGTATTCTGCCAGAGCAATGACAGGGTATTCTAATTAATTGAATGACTGATTAATAGAGGCAACATGATGTTGCCTCTGCTATTTTTGGTATTAAAGGTACTAGCTCTGCTACTCACCATTTATGAAACTTAAACAAATTATCCAACCTCTCTGGCTCTTAGTTTTCTCACTTGTAAAACTGGAATGATATTACTGTTGCCTGGAGCATGGTGTAGTGCCTTTCCTCTCTTTATCTGGGCTGGCTCACTCACCCCAATTAGCAATTATGTTGGCAGGTCTGGGAGAAGTCTAGAGAGAAACCACTACCATGTGGCTATTCTGTCTCAGAATTCCAGAGAGTAAGCTTGGTGTTTGATAGATTTACTCCCACTGCTTATCATAATAGCTCAAGTCCCAATTGGTGTGCTTCTTGTTTACACAATATTACTAACTCCCAAACTAGTAAATCAAACATATCTCATTTACTACATAATAAGGCAAAAGCAACAATAAATATTTATTCAATAGAAGGCAAAAACAGGAATAATGGAACATCAGAATCCAGCTACATATCTGGGGCATATTCTTCTATCAATGAAAGTAGTGTCCATGGAGGATAGTGAGCACATACTCAAACAAACTTAGCATGATTGCATAGGAATGGGAAAATTATTTCCCGTTAGGACAAACTTATAATTTTGGACTGCAGGCTTTGATCACTTCTGGACAGTTTGTACCACATGAAGCTGCTTATTTGTAGTTATCCATCATTAATGAAATTACACCATTATTCTATTGTGTAAAGTCACTCCTTTCTTTCTTTCAAGTCAATGAAGTGGTGATAAACTTTTTTCATTATTAGATTCTCTCAACAAGGGACTGAGAAAATAAATATTTAACTCTTTCAATAACATAAGGTTACCATAAGTAAGAGAACTACTTTCGACTTGGATTATTAAAAGTTCCTCTTCACACACACAAAAAATTACCAGTAAAATAGATGCTATTTAGATTTTTCTATCTTCTCCCCTTTATTTCTTCTTCCCACACTAGAGAGTGAAGTAGAAGGCAAGGTAGGAAGCCTTGAAAAATGTTCTTTTTTTCAGTTGTAGATGCCTTTTGAGAACAATTCACCCAATAGTTCTTCACTTAGTAGCAAGAATGAACTCTTTTCCACTGAGTTTCCATCAGCTGCTCAAATCTTTGTCCAGCCAATCAGCAAAGCAATGCCTCACCTCCAAAGAGCAAATTGTTAGCAAAGTAGCTGAAGAATCATCTGGGTCAGCTAACAGCATTCTGAGTTTTCTGTCTCCAGCTTATTGTGATTCTCTTTGTTCTAAGCTCACCATCCTGCTTCTTCTGTGTGTTTTATTCTAAAGCTTTCTCTAAAAGCTTCTCTTTATGATGACTACTTAATACTATCTAGTGTCTCATATCAGTATCTTTTGTTCAATGACTTAATTTTACCTTAGGAGATGAAACTTAAGAAATCTTATCCTTTGTTCAGGTATGAACCAAGCAGGTATTATTTGATTTATAATTTTCTCAGTTATAAACTTTAAAACTCTAAACCATTCATTTGAAAATTAAGTAATGGACCATAATTTCCTGCAGATATCTTTACCTTATTCATTGCTCTGCCTTCAAACAGAACCTCTTATACATTCATGTGAGAGGCAGTTCTCTATCCAGTTCTCAGAACAGTGACTCTCTTGAGGCTGTTTTTTCACAAGTTGATTTTATCAGTCACACTTAAAGAAGTGTTCCTTTTTTTGCCTTTTGTTTTTCAGTCACCAAACTGCTAATATACTTTTGCCACGCATCTCACAAAAATGTTATAAGATCATCTGTGTAAAGCCACCAAGCTCTATACAAGCATGATCTGTTGACCATTTCTGTATTAAAGGGAAAGATACAATTCTAAATATCATGAATGAATGAAAATAAATTGGACACATTTTAATTTTCAAAGCATTTTCAAATTGACACTCATTTCACTTTCACTTCAACTTTGTTGAGTAGGCAGGTAAAGCATCACTTCAATTCTTCTCATAAAAAACGGGAAATTGAGACCCAGGACAATCAAATATTATGGCCAACATCACACAGCAACTCAGTATACAGACTTGTCTTTCAAGCCACTGAATCAGTGTCTTCTCTTTCAGGGAGACTGACTTGTCAAGGATCTCCCAGACCCTTGGACCTATTTGGAATAATAAAAAAGAATGTAGTAACATCTGGAGAAGCATCTCTTCACTGAATAATTTAATATTACTTGTTCTGGAAACCTAATATTCATGTTGGCTAATTAATCAGGAAAAAACACACAACTAGAGATTGTTACATGGTCTATTGTCAAGTACTAAATTTCTCTTCTTCTCACCAAGTGCTAGTATAAAATTCTAGCAAACTAATTTCTATTGAAGAATAACTCACAAATGTTTAGGAAAATAAAAATAAAAGAATATAAGAATGCATACCAAGGGTTTAGACTTGAAATACCTCCCCTGTCTGCTTCTGTCTTGATAAGCAAAAGGGAAATAAGAAAGACAGATAAAAATTGGGAAGTTTTTCAATTTCTGTGTTAAACAAAATGTTTCTTATCATGGACTGAACGAAGCATAATGAAAAAGCATTATAGTACAGTATCAAATATGTGTGTGTGTGTGTGTGTGTGTGTGTATAATTACCAGAAATCCCAAATAGGTGGTATATTAGCCAGTGATTGAATGGAATCCTCAAGCCCATGGTATATGCTTTCAGATTGCCCCATGTGTATCTCTTACTCCTAGTAACAAGTGAAGTCATTTATTTATCCATCAAAATTTAAGTACCTGCCTAATATTCATTGCTCTATTTTGGGTGCTGGAGGAGAGACAAGATAAATAAGAAACTGATTTCTTTTCCTTTCAAGAGTTTAGAGTCTGATAGGGGATGAGACAAGTATGCAAATAAATATAATAAAACTAAGAATAAGTGATCTTAAGCCATTGCAAAATGTCTTGATGACCAATGAGAGATTTAATGTTATGAGATACCTCATATATATATATATCATAGTCCAACTTCATTTTGTAGATAAGGAAAAACAAAGTCCAATAACTTGTTCAAAGTTACACCATTTGGATTTGAATGTCTATCATTTCCCTCCAAATCCAGTGTTATGAGGAAGTGGAGATTACTTTCACTATGGGGCTGAAGAGTGAAGTCATTATGGAAGAGAGAGCAATTATTCCACTTAATACAAGTGGAAGTGGAAAGAGATTCTCTGGGATGTATCTGTCAAAAAGTGTTTCTGGGGACCAGGGAGGTTTCTTTGCTTCTCAAAGACATTTACTTCAGAGAATGAGGAAAAATAAGGATGCAGTCCATGAAGGAAAGAAACAAAAGTTAGGCTGACATAGTAATCCATCTTTTAAGAGCCAAGCATTACAGGGGAGGAGTTTTGGATGTCTTCACCTTCTAAATATTCTGGCTGCAAAAGGTGGAGGCATATTGTATTTTGAGAGAAGACAGGAATAGGCAAGGGAGGAGCTGGGTAGAGCACACCCCAGTCAATGCTTTGGTGTCCTCAAAATTCTACACCTTGGAACAAATTTTCAGTGGCTTCCTCTTAGTTATGCTTTTGCGTGATCTCTGGTTAGGCTCTTGAAATGGGAAAGACTGAGACTTCTACACATATAAAGAGGGTAGATTAGTGTGTGTGTGTGTATGTGTTCCATCCCAGAAGTAGAGATAATATGAAAAGTATAAAAAAGAGAAATAGATGCAGAATCATAGTCCAGTTTGTATAGAATATAAAATACATGGATAGAAATAATATATATTTATCACTGAATTTAGCATTTTATTTATATTTGATTGTTGTCATATCATGCTTATGAGGTAGTTAATTCAAGGATCCTTACTACCATTTAAAAGATGACTACCATGTGCACGAATGTTTGTGGCAGCCCTTTTTGTAGTAGCTAGAAACTGGAAACTGAATGGATGTCCATCAGTTGGAGAATGGCTGAATAAATTGTGGTATATGAATATTATGGAATATTACTGTTCTGTAAGAAATGACCAACAGGATGATTTCAAAAAGGCCTGGAGAGACTTACACGAACTGATGCTGAGTGAAATGAGCAGGACCAGGAGATCATTATATACTTCAACAACAATACTATATGATAACCAATTCTGATGGACCAGGCCATCCTCAGCAACGAGATCAACCAAATCATTTCCAATGGAGCAGTAATGAACTGAACCAGCTATGCCCAGAGAAAGAACTCTGGGAGATGACTAAAAACCATTACATTGAATTCCCAATCCCTATATTTATGCCCACCTGCATTTTTGATTTCCTTCACAAGCTAATTGTACAATATTTCAGAGTCTGATTCTTTTTGTACAGCAAAATAACGTTTTGGTCATGTATACTTATTGTGTATCTAATTTATATTTTAATATATTTAACATCTACTGGTCATCCTGCCATCTAGGGGAGGGGGTGGGGGGGTAAGAGGTGAAAAATTGGAACAAGAGGTTTGGCAATTGTTAATGCTGTAAAGTTACCCATGCATATATCCTGTAAATAAAAGGCTATTAAATAAAAAAAAAAAAGATGACTACCAAGATTCAGAGGAAAGCAACTACCAAAGTCACAGATATTATAAGGCTCCAGGATAAGGCTACCTATTTCCAGGGCCTATTGAGAGTAACACTATCATCCTTTGAGTGACAGAGCTTTGGAACCTTGGAATTACCTTTTATTCCTCATTCTCCATTACATCATTTTATTCAATCATTTGTTAAGTATTATTTCTATACCAATGTCTCTCTGCTCACACATTAACCACCCTCATTTAGGCCTTTGTCATCTCTCTGAACTCTGTCTAGAGACTGTCAGTTCATCTCTCTAATCCTTCAGCCAAAATAATCTATAGGTCAGTTCTGACCATGTCATTCTCTTGCTCAACAAGTTCTAGGATCACTCAGAAGCTCAACTTCTTGGATTTTTTAATTTTTTCAAAAATTTTATTTATTTATTTATTTTTATTATAGCTTTTTATTTACAAGATATATGCATGGGTAATTTTTCAAAATTTCAAATTTCAAAAAAAGAAGGTTTGCAAAACCAGTTCTAACTTTTCCCTTCCTTCCCCCCACCCTCTCCCTTAGATGGCAGGTAGACCAATACATGTTAAATATGTTAAAGTATATGTTAAATATAATATATGTATACATATCCATACAATTATTTTGCTGCACAAGAAAATTGGACTTAGAAATAAGGTAAAATTAACCTGAGAAGGCAATTAAAAATGCAAGCAGACAAAAGCAGAGGGAGTGGAAATGCTCTGTAGTGGTTCGCACTCATATCCCAGAGTTCTTTCGCTGGGTGTAGCTGGTTTTCTTCATTACTGAACAAATGGAATTGATTTGGTTCATCTCACTGTTGAAGAGAGTCACAATCATCAGAATTGATCATCCTATAGTATTGTTGAAGTATAAAATGATCTCCTGCTCCTGCTCATTTCATTCAGCATCAGTTCATGTAAGTCTCTCCAGGCCTTTCTGTATTCATCCTGTTGGTCATTTCTTACAGAACAATAACATCCCATAATATTCATATACCACAAATTATTCAGCCATTCTCCAATTGATGGGCATCTACTCAATTTCCAGTTTCTGGGCACTACAAAAAGGGCTGCCACAAACATTTTTGCACATGTGGGTCCCTTTCCCACTTTTAAGATCTCTTTGGGATATAAGCTCAGTAGTAACCCTGCTGGATCAAAGGGTATGCAGAGTTTGATAGCTTTTTGAGCAGAGTTCCAAATCGCTTTCCAGAATGGCTGGATTCGTTCACAACTCCACCAACAATGTATCAGTGTCCCAGTTTTCCCACATCCCCTCCAACATTTAGAATTATCTTTTCCTGTCATCCTAGCCAATCTGAGAGGTATGTAGTGGTATCTCAGATCAACTTTTTGGTTTAAAAATTTTTTTTCAACCAGGCCCTAATCCACCTTTTCAGCCCTATTATATGTTATACTCCTTCCTGATCTTTTTAGTCTAGTCAGACTGGCTTTCTCTGTTTTACTCATATTTGCCATTCCATTTTCTATGCCTTTAGATTGGCCATCCCTAATTCCTGAAAAACACTTACATTTCCCAAACTCTGCTTTAATGCCATCGATAGGAAGCTTTTCCGGTTCCTCCTGGCTGCTAATGTCCCCCTTTCTAATTTACCTTATATTTATCTTGTATATGCTTTTCAGTGGATACAGTTCTCTCCCCTAATAAAATAGAAGCTTCTTAAGGGCAGGAACTAATTTAATTTTGCCTTTACATCATCAGCATGTATCCTAGTGCTATACTCTTCATTGTTGAGTCATTTTTCACTTGTGTTCAATTCTTGGTGTATTCTTGACAAAGATACTGGAGGACTTTGCCATTTAACATCTTCATCTCATTTTACAGATGAGAAAATTGGGGTAAACAGGTATAAGTAACTTGTACAGAGTCACACAGCTATTAAGTTCCAATCTGGAACTCAGGAAGAGGAATCTTCCTGGTTCTTAACCCAATGCTCTATCTACTGCTGTCTTAGTAGGTACTTAATAACTACGTGTTGATATTTGAATGATTAATTCTCCCCCCGTAACATATTGATTTTAAAGCATAAGATAAGATCCCTTCTTTCAAAAGTAGTTTATTGCCTAGTAGTACCTGGAAGAAAGGTCAACACAGTGAATGAGTACTTCAGAGATATCTTTAACAATAAATATCAGATGCTGTTATTGAACTCAGAGAAAAGAGAAATGAAGTATAATTTGAACTGGGTCTTGAATGACAGATAATGATTAAAATAGATAAGAGGAGAAGGATGGCATGAAGTTATCCTGAGGCAATTTAAAAAAAATATCAAGGAACATCTATGACTTCTTGTTCTGCCTGCCTCTGAATCTACTGACTGCTACTGAATAACTGAAAATTTCATTGCTAGATTTTTGCCTTCTGTGTCTTACATTAAAAAAATAGCAGTATGAATGATAGATTGCTCATTAAGTGACCTTTCAAGGAGGGGTCCTCCTTATGATAAATCTAGCTTGGCAGGCATTGCTTTTTAATTAATGAAGTCTTCCTGTCATTGTTTACTTCTCCCCAAATACAAAGATTTAATAAAAGCTGGGACAAGTTAAAAATATTTCAAATTGGGATGGGTGGGTGGAGAGGCACAACACACAAATAACAGATCTTGGGGAAATAAATTTTGAGCTTTACTAGCTAATTGTACAGAGACTACTTCTAATCTCATAGGGAAATTCTTTCCCACATATTTTATTTTTTGTTGGGCAGAGTGTATTCCAATATGTTTGGCAGATTTAAGTCAAGAACTTTAAAAAAGACCCTAGAATGATCATCACCTACACACTTAGTCTGTCTGTATTCTTGATAAGTTTCTAGAACAGAGGTTTTTAAACTTGATTGGTTTCCAAACCCCAAACTCTCTAATTCATACCTTTCTTTAACATTTATGGAGCAACTTTTACATGTAAGATGGTAAGAGGGAAGAGGAGCATCACTTAGTGAAAAGAGTAAAGGATTTAAAGTAAAAAAAAAAACCAAATCTGAGTTTGAATCACAGACCTAGCACATTTTTATTATTGAGTCATTTCAGTCATATTAAACTCGTCATAACCCCATTTGAGGTTTTCTTGGCAAAGAAATTGGAGTGGTCCGTTATCTTTTTCCCAGTTCACTTTTACAGATGAGTAAACTGAGACAAGCAGAACTTCCTGATTCTAGGCTGAGTGTTCCATTTACTGCACCACCTTGCTGCTTCTATCACCTACTAGCTGTAAGAATTGTTACCTCTTTGAGCTCCCTCCATTTCCCCATCAATAAATAAATAACAATACAAATGAATATCTAGCATTTATCTAGTGCTTTAAAGTTTGGGAAGTTCTTTACAAATATTTTCTCATTTAATCTCAACATGAGGTAGACGCTGTTATCCCCATTGTGTAAATGAGGAAATTGAGGAAGACCTCTAGAGATTGCCCCTTTCCTCTTCACATGTCATGGAAGCAGCCCCTAGCTTACAACTTTACACATCTATTAGATTTAAGAAAAAAATTAGATGGTTTATCTTGCTGCCATGGACATTGGAAATTGTTTAAAGTCATGGATGCTGATAAATCTATACCTAAATTCTAGATTTAAGCATAAAGAAGCCTGGTACTCTAGCCTCCCCTTTCCCACTCTCATATCCCCAACTCATTTTTCAAATATTTACTGGGGAATATTTACTAGCTCTTGCTTCCATGTTTTAATTCTCCTTCTGGTCTATGATGCACAATCTCAGACAAAATGCAATATTCAAGGCTAGAATTTCTGTAATAACTCCCAAAGCCTTCTTAACTTTGTCAAAATATGTGTTGAGTAAATGGAAGGGGCAACAAAGCTCCAACATATAAAATAATTTAAGAACACATTTCTGGACCTCAGTTTCCTCATCTACAAAATGAGAGGGCTGTTTTTAGGTGGCTCTAAATCATGTGCAGCAAATCATGTGCAAAACTGAAGGAAATCAAATATAGCCAATGGGAAATCCATTGCATTACTATGGATTTGCTGCTAAATTTGCAGGCTAGCATCATTCAAAAACTTTTGTCAGTCCAGTAATAGTGATGGTACAGATGATAGCAAGGACAGATTAAGCAATATGGATTATGGTTTTCATTCTTGCTGAAATATAAATCATCTCTTGAGTAACAATATAATGGGGATTTGGTTCATAGTTCTTTCACCACTCACCAAATACTAAGAACCTGCTTTCTCTATTATGTCAGATCCAGATAATTTACTTAGTTTCCTTTGTTCTCATTCATTAGCAATCTTTCTCCTTCTATTTGGATTCACTGTTTAAAAAAACTCACTCAGAATTATTTCATTTTTGTAATAAAGCAAGAACAATTTGGTTAAAATTGCAAACAAACATTGTTCAATAAAGGACTACATCAACTATCAAGAATTTGTAGCATCATTTTCTGAAGAAAAAACATCTAATTTTTTCCTAATCTCAATAGATATGTAAGATTGTGGAGTCCAATCTCTTTCCAATTCTAGTAGCTGCTTCCATGGGGAAAGGAGAAAATATTATGATCCTCATATTTTGATCAATCTCTCAGAGAGCAGAATGGATTAAATTAATGACTTATGACAATGGTTCTGCTTGGTGGAGGAGCTTTACATTATATTATCATATATTGTCCTTGGTCATCCTGTGTACTGGCTTCTTACTTGCAATGTATTCATTGCTTTGGCTCAATAAGACAAGAGCCTCAGGAGGTCTGGAACTATTCAGTCATGAGTCTTCATTTAAAGGAGGGGGTCATGGCTCAGGTTCACATCTTTCCAGCTTTAAATATTTCCAAACTCTGCTTTGGGGGTCAGCTAGGTGGTACCATAGTACATAGAGTACCAGGCCTGAAGTCGGACAGATGGGTTTTCTGAGTTCGAATCTTTCTTCAGACACTAGTGGTATGACCCTGGGAAAATAACTTAAGCCTACTTGCCTCAGTTTCCTCATCTATAAAATGAGCTGGAGAAGGAAATTGCAAACCACTCCAGTATCTTTGCTAAGAAAACCCCAAATGAGGTCATGAAAATGTTGGGTGTGACTGAAACATGACTGAACCACAAAGTTCTATCTTGGTACTTACATCCTTTTATATAGCCTTCCAACTGTTCCTTTTCAAAACTTATTTCCTAATACATATTATATCCTAGTCACTCTAGTAAGATAATATCCTAGTTACCCTATTATTCTTCTGATGCCAGTCAAGTCTTTACAATTGTAAGGGAAGATCAGTATCCCGATGTTGGCAAATCTCAAAGAAACCTTCTAGATGTTATATAATTTCAGACTCATGGGCTGGTATTAAAATAGTTGATCAATGATGCGTGGCTAAATTACAGGGAAACTTCTATTACCTCTGATAAAATCCAAAGCACTTTGAATGTTGCCCCAACACTTTTCACACTTGACAATGAATGTTGGTCAATTACTTGATCAGGTAGTATGGTATATTGGAAAACAAAACAAAACAAAACAAAACACTTAGAGTTTGGGGAGCTAGGTACTAAATATTGTTTTCACATTTAATTTGTTACTTGGGTGATCTTGGGAATCATTTAGCTCTTGTGTGCCACATGAGAATGCTATTCTTATCTTTGATTAATTCATAAGAATACTGAGTCGCTCAATTAGCAAAATGGTTATGAAAGCATCTTGAAAAAGTAAAATGTAGTACTTCAGTTACCCCTTAAACTCTTGTTCCAAACCCTTGCAACCAATATTTGAAGATTTCTGTTCTTTTCTTTCTTTCTTTCTTTCTTCCTTCCTTCCTTCCTTCCCTCCCTCTATTCTTCTTTCTCTTTCTCCTCCTTCCCTTCTTTCCTCCCTCCTTCTCCTTCTCTTTCTCTGTCTCTCTCTTTCCCCCCTCTCCCCTTCCTTCTCTCTCTGTCTTTGTCACTGTGTCTCTGTCTCTGTTTCTGTCTCTGTCTCCTCTCTCTCTCTCTCTCTCTCTCTCTCTCTCTCTCTCTCA
This sequence comes from Sarcophilus harrisii, assembly GCF_902635505.1. Classification (NCBI taxonomy): domain Eukaryota; kingdom Metazoa; phylum Chordata; class Mammalia; order Dasyuromorphia; family Dasyuridae; genus Sarcophilus; species Sarcophilus harrisii. The sequence continues at coordinate 360,064,704 of NC_045427.1, read as the reverse complement.
TTCTCTCTCCCTCTCTCTCTGTCCATGTATAATAGGATTTGAATCCAGATTTTCAAACTCTCTAGTCAAATGTTGCCAACATTAACATATTCTCTGTGTAAATACCAGGCACTGTTATTTATCAACCATTCTCTCATGAACAATTAAAGGAAATTAAAGGAGGCAGTCTCCAAGGTCCTTCTAATTCTATATCTATGGCCCTATGAATTTAAGTAATTTAATCTTGAGCCTCATCTACAAAATGAAGAGGTTGTATTAGATGATCCCCAAGACCTTTGCCAGCTCCAAATCTATGATTCTGTAGCATGATGATCTGGAAAGTTATTTGAAAAGCTAGTCCAACACTAATACATTGTTCGTGAAATTGTGAATACATCCAGCCATTCTGCAGAGCAATTTGGAACTATGCTCAAAAAGTTATCAAACTGTGCATATCCTTTAATCCATCAGTGTTTCTACTGGGGTTATATCCCAAAGAGATACTAAAGAAGGGAAAGGGACCTGTATGTGACAAAATGTTTGTGGCAGCCCTGTTTGTAGTGGCTAGAAACTGGAAAATGAATAGATGTCCATCAATTGGAGAATGGTTGGGTAAATTGTGGTATATGAATGTTATGGAATATTATTGTTCTGTAAGAAATGACCAACAGGATGAATACAGAGAGGCTTGGCGAGACTTACATGAACTGATGTTAAGTGAAATGAGCAGAACCAGGAGATCATTATATACTTCAACAACGATACCATATGAGGATGTATTCTGATGGAAATGGATTTCTTCGACAAAGAGATCTAACTCAGTTTCAATTGATCAATGATAGACAGAAGCAGCTACACCCAAAGAAAGAACACTGGGAAATGAATGTAAACTATTTGCATTTTTGTTTTTCTTCCCGGGTTATTTTTACCTTCTGAATCCAACTCTTCCTGTACAACAAGAGAATTGTTCGGTTCTGCACACATATATTGTATCTAGGATATACTGTGACATATTTAACATGTATAGGACTATCTGGGGGAGGGGATGGAGGGAGAGAGGGAAAAGTCGGAACAGAAGTGAGTGCAAGGGATAATGTTGTAAAAAAAAGTTACCCAGTCATGTGTTCTTTCAATAAAAAGTTATAATTATTAAAAAAATGAAAAAGACTAAAAAAAAAAAAAGCTAGTCCAAAGCACTGATCTATGACAGATTTGATCTTTCATCTTCTCTATAATGCTTACAAAATTTATCACCTTTACCTCTTCTGTTTGAAAATACAAAATAATCCAATTACAAGGAACCTCAGAGGGAAGAATAAGGAAGTAACACATCAAAATACAGGACACAGCTAAGGCAGATATAAGGAAAATCTCACTTCTGGATAATCATAATAACACTAGAGAAAAAGAGAAAGCTAATAAATTTTATCTGCAATTTTTGAAACTTAGAAAACGAGCAAAAAATACAAAATCATTTTCATGACATGGAATAATAAAAAACATAATTGCACATGGAACTACAAATCGATCATGTACAACTTGCTATTCCTTTTAAATATACAATAAAGTTATAGTGTAAATTCTTTTTTTCCTTCTTTTTTCCCTTTCCCTACTTTAGAGATAACCACCATTAGAAACAATGTGTGTGTGTTACACATTTATATATATGTATATATATATATATATATCAGTTCTTTCTCTGGATGGAGATAACATCTTGTTTCATGTATCTTTTATAATTAATTTGGGTATTTGTAATAGTCAAAATAACTTATTTGCTCAAGCCTTTAACATTATTTTGCAATAAGAGAGCAGAACTAGATTAATAATATGAAAACAGAAAACTCAAAAAAATTGATATTAGGAAGATAATCAGATACTACTATACCAAATTACATGGCAAATAGTCTGAAAACCTAAACAATATAAATGACTATAAACATACAAAATGCAAAAAAGAACCAGAAAAAAATAACTTTAAAAATTTGATTGAATGAATGAAAGATCATGAAGTGCTTTCTATGTACAAAGTGTTTGTGTTAAATGCTAAGGATAAATACAAATGAAGACAGTCTGCTGAAATAGCTTATATATAAATAAGTGGTAGTCAAGGAGCAACATTTTGTTCCAGAAAGTTAAAGAGATGGTATGTGAGACCATAGATTAAGTAGACTGAATAATTACAGAGCTGATTTGATCATAGTTATATGATCTGTTATATATTACTGTGAGTAAGCTTCAAGTGTCTGGAGTTGGATTTGAATTCAAGTCCTTCTAATTCCAGAGCTAGTGCTCTATCCATATGAGTGAATGTAAAAAGTAATTGCCATTGTTTTGGCTAGAAATCTCAAGGGTCTTCCCCTCTTGGAGGGCTCCTTTTTTTCTTTTTCCTAGATCAAAAAGCTATTTTGCCTCATTTCTTTCTTATCTAGCCTTAATTACTGAGTGGAAATTTTCTTAGTCATACTAAGACCTGTTAAAGACCTTATCTTACAAAGTTCTCCCATTGCATCCAGAGCCACCTCTAATCATTTTGATCTATATCTGGCCACTGGACCCAGATGGCTCTGGAGGGGAAAGTAGGCACAACCCTCCCTCACTCAAATCCAATTCATTTGCATGTCATGACATCACCTCCCTCTTGTCATGATAGACTTTGAGAATGAAGAACAAACAACACTAACAACAACTACTACTACTATCACTACCACTACTACTATTACTGCTACTACTACTAATGCAACTATGACAACGTAATTTATGAGTAGGGAGTAATGGGAAGGTTCATGTATTTCAGCAAAGTGACTTGGAGTATATGTCCAGGAAGTTTGGAATAAAGTGAAACATGGCTGTGGTCTGGCTGACAGAATGAAACAGGTAAGGCATTCACTGATCAGGACATTGGGACTTTTGGTCACATGTTTTAAAAAAGAAAGAGTTAAAACCTCTCAGTCATGGTCTTTGATCCAGGTGTTAAGGCAGCTGTCAAAAAGATAGCTAGGGAATAGAAAATAAACTGAAACATGGCCAGTGCCTTCCTGAAATAGTTGGCCAGGTGAGGCACTAAGCTAATTTCAGAAAGATAAATTCAGCATTCTATATATGAATGCCCATGGGAGACAATTACCCAAAATGTCAGATCAAGTTAATTCTATCAAACACTTAAAAAAAACTCTATGCAATATAAACTATTTAAAAATTAGCGCAGAAAAGCATTATTCATTCAACCACATTTATTTAATAGACATTGTTTTGAATAATGCCTCTCTGTGCTAATTTTTAAATAGTTTATATTGCATAGAGATTTTTTTTTATTTAAATGTGGTTCTGATACTCAAACCAGGAATAGAGTACAGACCAATAACAGGAATGGATATTAAGGCAAAAATATTGCATGAGACACTGGCAAAAATTATAATAATTAGCTAAAATTATTCCTTATGATCAAGTTATATTTATTACAGAAATGTAAGGATGATTCATCATTAGGAAAATAATTGACATAGTAAATTACATTATCAATAATTCAGTAAGGTTTTATTAAGAATTGTTAACATCAAATTAGGACAACTAGTTGGCTCAGTGGACAGACCATCAGGCTTGGAGTCATGATGACTCATCTTCTTGAAATCAAATCTGGTCTCAGCCACTCACAAGCTTTGTGATCCTATTTGCCTTAGTTTCTTCATTTGTAAAATGAGTTGGAAAAGGAAATGGCAAACTGCTATAGTACTTTTGCCAAGAAAATCCTAAATGGGGTCATGAAAGTAGAACGCAATTGAAATGACTTAACAACAAGTATGTTGAGTACTATACAAAGTTCTGGGGCAGAAAAACAAGAAAGTAATAATTCCTCTTCTTAGGGATTATTATTCTTTGGAGAGACATATGTATACATGTAAGAGTATACAAAAATAGATGTTAAAAAGATACTTGTAGCAAGGAAAGCTAGCAATAACCTTGGAAATAACAATGACTAGCATTTCTGTAGTACTTTAATGTTAGTGAAGTACCATAATATCTTATTTCATATAATCCTTACAACAAACCTGTGAAGTAGGTGCCATTATTATCCCTCTTCTACAGATGAGGAAATGGAGGCATTCAATGATTATGTAATTTGCCCAGGGTTAGATACAATTTGGGGCATAGTTTTACATTGTTCTCTAGAATGGTTAGACTAGTTCACAACTCCTCCAATAGTATATTAATGGTCCTATTTTTCCACATCCCACTCCAGTACTTATTTTCCTTTTCTATCATATTAGCCAATCTGATAAGTGTGAGATGGTACCTCAGTTATTTTAATTTGTATTCCTCTAATTATTAGTGATTTAGAATTCCCCCCACCCCATATAACTCTTGGTAGTTTTAGTTTATATCTTTTAACTATGTGTTGTTAAGTGGTTCATTTTCTTTTCTTTTTTCCCCATTTTTCTTTTCTTTCTTTCTTTCTTTCTTTCTTTTTTTTTTTTTTTTTTTTTTTTACAAATTTGGATAGTGTCTAAAAGAAAATGTTAAATGAGTAAATGAGTAAAACTATAATAATAGGAGACCTTAATTTAATCCCTTCAAATCCTGGTTTTAACAACAACAAAAAATAAGAAATAAACAATAAAAGAGGTTAAAGACATGAAAAGCATTTTACAAAAAGTGGATAAGATAAATCTCTGAAAAAATACCCATTGGGAATAGAAAGGAATATTCTTATTTTTCATATACAGTACCTTCACAAAAATTAACCATGTAGGAGAGCATAACAACTTCACAAAAAGTACAGATAAGAAGAATTATTAAGTGAATTCTATTCTGATCAGAGATGCAATAAAAATTCTTCTTTTTTTTATTTTTTATTTTTTGCTAAAGCAATTGGGGTTAAGTGCTGGGGACTTGCCCAGGACCATACAGTTAGGAAGTGTTTAGTGTCCGAGGCCAGATTTGAAGTTAGGTCCTCCTGACTTCAGGGCTGGTGCTCCATCCACTGTGCTACCTACCTGCACCACAATAAAGATTCTTTGAAGCAAAGATTAAAGATCATTTGGAAGCTAAATAATGTCATCATAAAGAAAATGTGGGCCAAAGAATAAATTATAGAAATAAACATTACTTTCATTAAAATAATGACAACATTAAAGCAACATAACCAAAATTTGTGGAATGCAGCCAAAGCAGTATTTTGGGGACAATTTATTTCTTTAAACTCTTTTTATTAATAAAAGTAAAAAAGGTGACATGCTATTAAAAAAAGAAAAAAAACAATTAATAACCAAAATAGAATAGAATATAGAAATCCTGAAAATCAAAGAGATTAACAAAATAAAAAACCACATACATTAGATTCATTAATAAAAAGGAGGTGTCTTTTGAAAAAAAAAAGAAGCTAGATAAGCCATTAGGTAATTTGATTAAGAAAAAAAGAAGATAATCAAATCACCATATCAAAAATGAAAAAAAATTATTGGGAGCTATTTTACCAAACCATATGGCAATAAAATTAGTAGTCTGACACTGATTGATATTTTCAAAAATATGAACTTCCCAGTTTATAATAAAAAGAAATGACCCCATATGGGGGGGGGGGGAGAAATAGCACAAACCATAAATGAATTTTAAAAGGGAAAACAATCATAGGAAGATGGATTTGTGAATTATATCAATCATTTAATTTTAGTATTAAACTCTTTGAAAAATAGATAAAGAAGAGATCCTTTCAAATTCTTTCTGTGATGCAAATTTGGTTTTACTCCCTAAATCAGGGAGAGTCAAGACAGAAAAAAAAATCTAACCAATCAAACAATTTTCCAAACTATAGAAAGGATTGACAGATAGGAATGGGGTATAAGATGGTGGAGGGAAGGGCAGAGAATAGAATTATTGAAATAGGTCATATTAAAATACTTTAAGCAAAAATAATTCTATAGACAAGTATTCTTGGAATAGGAAAAGACTTTAAAAAATACTAGAAACAAATGGGGAAAACATAGATTTCCTCACTTGAAATGTGAATGGAACAAACAACCCAATGATGGATATGATAAATTGAAAAAATATTTAAAAGTAGAAGCTGATTGGAGTATCAGATAGAGATCTGGTCTAGAGCCAACAAAAATTGCATTCAACTCCCATCCCAGATATATACCAGCTCTATGACTCTGGAAAAATCATTTAATCTCATATGGTCTAAGCAACTCCAAGACTATAAATTTCAGAGAATGTGCCTAAAATGCATTAGCACCAAGTTTCTTCAAAAAATAATTCTCTAAAGCAATGAAATCACAGGTCCAGTTCCTAAGAAGCTATTTCTTCCTATTTCTTTCTAGAGATGAAGGACCATGGATGCATAAAATTCAGATCTTTTCTGTATATTAACTTTTCTGAACTTTTTTCCCTTCTTTTTCATAAGGAATGGCTCTTTGGGGCAGGATATAGGAAGGCTTACAGTGAGAAATATAGATGATATAAAATATTAATATATTTTATATCAATAAAATCTTATTTTAAAATGAATCATGACAAATTAAAATGCAAATGGCCAATTAAGGCTTTTGGTTTTAAGGCAAGTGGGTTGGTGGTTCACCTTGGACTGAGTAAAACCAAATTATGAGAAGCTATTGTTTGTGTACTAAGAGAATCCAATACTTGATTCTGTTGAATTCTTCTTTGTGCATTGATTGAGTGGCTGTTATTCCAAGCATCAAGGTAAGGCCTCCGGAGAGAAGGCATACAAAGAACATCACCATAGGAACTGATGCCTGAAAATGTGGAGGCACAAATGCCAAGAAGATCTAAAAGTAGTGACATATTTGCTGAGTGACAGAAGGGTTGAAGAGCATTTTTAAAACTCTGAACATTTTTTGTGATTCTTAGTTTGCAGCAATGGTAACCTTTAGGTAACAGGGTTGATAGGGAAGAAAGGGTAGAGAGGAAAATTACTTAGCTGCTCATTTTAATTTCCCCTGGCTGAGGTGGGGATGTTAATATAATATTCACTCATAAATGCTTAAGTACAATCATAATTTGACACAGTGGATTGAGTTCTGGGCCTGGAGTCAGGAAGACTTTTTCTTCTGTTCAAATTCAGCCTCAAACACTTCCTAGCTGTGTGACCCTGGGCAAGTCACTTAAACCTTCCTGCTTCAGTTTTCTCACCTATAAAATGAGCTGGAAAAGAAAATGGCAAACCACTCCAGTATCTTTGCCAAGGACACCCCAAACAGGATTATGATGAGTTGGACATAACTGAAACAAATGAATTTCAACAATACAATTATAATTATGGAATGTTAGGGTTGTATGAGTTTTAGAAGTTATTGGGTATAATCTTCCCATTTTTTTCCAGATGAAAAAGATGACTTAATTTCAAGGAAAATTAAATCATTTGCTCGAGGTCATAGGTTAGATAGCAGTAATACCAAGACTTGAACCCAATTTTCTCAAAAGTTGGTAGCTTTTTTTCACTATAACATAATTGCAGACTTATGTCTGAGAGTCTGAGAATGATTGTCTTATTAATGTTAAAGAATGCCTAATTTTAACCTGAGAGAATCTCTTAGGTCCCTATCTATTGACATTCTATTATTTTAAGTCTCTTAACCTGAAGAGATTATATTTCATGATCTTGATGATCTCTTAGCCCTAACACTGAGATCTGTGATTCTATTCTACCTTATTCATTCTGTATTTATCTGTTGTTGTTCAATTATCACTTTTGAGGAATTTGATTGTTCCTTATTAAATTTTGAAGTGCATTTTGAGGCACAGAAGGCAGGTAATAACATAAGGAAAAGCTTAAAGTTCATAATGATAACTCTGAGTCATAGAGAGAAGGTTGTGATGCTTGATATATTAAATAAGGCAGGGAAGTATGATAGATTTTAGAAAGGTTTCCATTAAAATTTCTAAAACAATGCCATATACATGGTGTTTAAACATGTTGGTTTAGGTTATTTGCAAGATCTATTTATGTGGAACAGGACATTTCCCAATGATGCCAGACAAATTAAGCATTACAATATTTATATTTAAAATATATTAGATGGACAAGGGATGATTAGATTTTTGATCTCTTTCTATTTTCTGTATCTTTCTCTAATGAATTTTCCTTGTTAAGGCATGTAAATAAATTTTCATAGGATTTCCTAATACTTGGTATCAGCAACTAGATCAAAAAAGTGACCTTTTAAAATTGCAATGATCACTGTGTAATTATACTTGTGAATTTGACATTAATTTCAACTCCAATGTCAAGCAACAAAATGAGAAATCTAATTTTGACTTCCATTGGTTGAAGCCTATTTTGCTTGAAATCTCATGAAAGTGTAACATAGGAAGTTCAGAATATAAACTTGTTGAGATGATCCTTCATTCTTCAACTCTAGAATACTATCTTTTTTTTCCTTTCTTGAAACTTTCTGGACAAGCAAGAAAGTGGAGAGTGTATGGAAATCAACACAATTGATCCTCCCCAGTTTCAAATTCATTTCTCCACAAGGAACTGGGTATGTCTAGGAAGTCAGTAAGAGGGGCACTTATTTTTTTGTACCCTAGGGAACTATTCTGTAATGCATGCTGATGGTCTATGATTCTTCCCTATGAGAATTTGGACAAATTTATATCCATATACACTTTTTTCATGTCATTTCAAACTTAAATGGTATTTCTGTTTGAACTGCTAATTGAATGCTCTCAAAAGGTGAAGCCTAAATTTACCCAACTGTCCAGTTTTTTCCCCACTAAGGTGCATGTCCCTATTCCCACTCTCCACAACACTCCATCAAAAATTTCACTTACAAATGCAGTCTTTGGACTCTGAAGTAGATCTCTCTGGTCCACATCTTTCTGATGGAGACAGCTCTGGACCCTGAACCCAAAAAGCCTTGGGAATAGTAGTGCTTTCAGCCTAGTGCCTCAGCCATCATCCTGGGAAGCAACTCCTGTGGAGATGCAATCTTACAACTGCTGTTGCAGGAGCTACAGCTACATCTACTGAAGACCCAGCAAAAACAAAAAGTTCTTGTCAACCAAGATGATGGCATTGTCAAATGATTCAACATCAGGAAATGTTATGATTTTTATCAATGAACTTCTCAATAAAGCAGTATTAGCATCTACTTTGGTGTTGCAACCAAGGGCTACTAATGTTTTATTTAACTTGCAGGTGAAATCTGTTGTCTTCCCATTAGAATAAAAGTTTCTTGAGAATAGAGGTATTCTATGCTTCTATTTATGTATCCTGTATTTAGGCCAATTCTTCACACATAATTAATGCTCAATAAATGCCTTTTTGGATAAAGGATAATGCTTTATTTGTTAATTAAACAGCTTCAAAGTATATCTCCAATCTGGGCACTTGAAAAGACATTGAGATTAGTTACCCACAGGAGACATGAGATAGAGTATTTTTTGAAGAAAGGAGTTATTTGTTGTTTGTTTTCCTTTTTGTTTTTCCATTTCTTTCTCATAATCACAATCAGAAATTCTACCTCTTTCTTTTTGATACCTGCAAGTCTGAAGTCTCCTACTCTTAGAATTGGTAATAAAGAATACGTACAATCTAGATACCTCTTGTTTGAGTTCATGTAACTATTATACAATAACAGAATTTCAGGTCCTTTTCAACTGTGACATTCTATATTGTATAATTCTGGGGTGCCTTTCAGCTCCCACGATCTCTGCCTCAAAATACTCATCCCCATCCCACCTTCACCTATCTAGAAGGTGCCTGGAGTAATTCTAGTTGCTTTTAGCATTGTTTCTTTGGATCCTCTTTCAAAGTAGAAATCTCTCTCTGTCTCTCTGTCTCTGTCTCTGTCTCTGTCTCTCTGTCTCTCCCTCCCTCCCCTCTCTCTCTCTCTCTCTCTCTCTCTCTCTCTCTCTCTCTCTCTCTCTCTCTCTCTCTCTCTCCTCCTCTCTCCTCCATTCTTCTTCTCCCTCTCCTTTCCCTTCTTCTTACCTCTTCCCCCTTCCTCCCTCACCCCCTTTCTCTCTCTCTCAGTTATTCCAACATAACTCAGCTGATCAAATCAGCTAGGAAAGTGATTTCTACTGGGAGAAGTTAAGAGAAGGATAAAGTATCCTGAAGTGCCATTGTGTGCCTGGACGGTGAGAGGGGGAGAGATAAGGGACTATGAGGTGGGCACTAAGGAGAACAAAGAATCAAAAGCCAAGGTAGGAAAATGCTTACAAATTAAATTTTCCCAACCCAGCTTCATAAAACTGACCCTGAACACATTAACACATCTAAGGGCTTCAGGTAACTGGTAGAAGGGAAGAGAATCCAGGTTAAACAATTAAGGTGTGTTAACAATTAAGGTATGTATCTGAACACATCCTAGCTTTTGGGATTCCAGACTAAATTCCGTAATCCTAAGGATTAGGGAGAAGTGCCTGGGCACCAAATGCAAAATACATTTTTTGTATGTGGGAAGGCAGGAGGGATCACAGATACTCAGGAAACAAGTGTGGACCCCCTGCAGGGGCCGGAGCTTCTCTCTAATTCTAGGGAAGACGATCATTAGGAAGCGGAGTTTACACAAAAGTCGAATTCCGGCTCTGCTCCTGCGTGCCTATGGGTCTTTGGACAAATCCTTCAACTTTGGGCCTCAGTTTGCCCATATGTGAGATTGTATTGTTTCCGAAGCTTAAATTTTCGATGTTTTGATTTTAAAAATGAGTGTTGAAAGCGGAAAGCTTTAAGGTCCTGGGGCACTCAATCCGGACTGGCCCACATAGTTCCGCCGGCTTCCCCAGACTGAGGTATGGCAGCCACCTTCTTGCCCCGGGACCGAGGGAGGAGAACGGAGTGTAAACTGGGGCTGGGCGGGGGCGGCTCTGGCAGCGGGAGGGCGACCGGCGGGTGGGGTTCCCTCAGCTCGCTCTGCTCCATGTTTCTCTCAGTGCAGGCAGACTCAGTTTGCTAGGCTGGGCGCGCCACTGCACCCTGGGGCGGTCGCGGAGGGACCCGGGTGATCAAAGGTGGCTGGGACGGCAGGTTTTATACTGACTCAGGAAACTGTGTCCTTCGGGAAGAGGGATCCTAGAAGGCTGGACAGCGCCAACCCCTCGTTGGTAAAAGCATCTGGGAGATCGGGTGGCCGTTATTAGCTACTCGAGAAGGTGGAGTCATCAGGCTCATCGGATACTCTTTTTCCCCTTCCGCAGCCAGTGTCCAAGCAACCCCCTCTGGTGCTGTGATGTTCGCCCCGGAATCCTTGCTGCTATTGTGCGTTCTTGGGTCACCTTTTTGCTTCTTCTCTGCTCTAGGTAAGGCATCTCTTCCAGCCTCTTCTGCTTTCCCTTCTGCTAAACTCCCCCAGTTTAGATCTCATCTCATAATTTCTTAGGTGCAGAATTTGTGCGCCCCGAGGGGAAAGTACTCTTTCCTCTGCATTTCTCTTAGGGATGTGCCTCTCCTTCCCCAGTACTCTTTTGGCGCTATGCTCTCTTCACCTTCTGCTGGTCTGGAGGGCTTCCTTTTGGGAGGGCACCACTCTTCTAGAGAAAGTCTTCCTGGGGAGGGATGTGTAAGGGTGCAAGGTATAGGTACTATCAAGAAATTTGACGGCTAAGAATGAATTCAAGGCCCAGGGCCCAGGGCTTGAAGCTTTAGGCTTGGACAATTCTGCTGGGACACGCATCCCTAAACATCAAAACTTTGCAAACATATCAGGTTCCTGACATGTAACATTCTAATCCTGAGCAGAATGGGGATGCAATATTAAGTCCCAGTTCTTTGAGTGAGCCTTATTTGTCTGTTTGTGAACAGCTTTCTTCCTCCCAAGGCTATAGGTACTTTGAGATCTCTAATCAATATAGGTATCTATATTTTCTGTTTTATCCAAAGGAGCCAGGTTTGGGGTGTTTTTCAAATAATAGGAACATATTATGTGCAGATCATTCATGAATGTAAGAAACCCCTCAAATAAAACAAAGGAAAACAAAATAAAGTGCTTTTGTCTTACAATAACATTGTAAATTAGACCATGTGTAGATTTTGCAGACCTCCATTTTACTGATGAGGAGATTGAGGATCTTAGAGGCTAAAAACAATGCGTGATCTGGTGATCTGGGACTCTCACCTACATTTCCAGGTTCCCAGATTATTGTGATGGTTGCATAGTCAAGTCATGCCAGGGAGCCCAGCAGACAAAGGCCCATCATGGATTTTATAGTGACATAATGATATTTTTAAAGCACCTTTGGGGACCAATAGAGGGTTTTTGAAAGTTAAATTTCATTATTTTACCAGCTAAAAATAAGGGTTTTCCTCTGATTCTGTTTGTGGACTATTTGACCTTTTTAAGACCCAAAGGTAATGTTTTTGCTGCCTTAATGAGACCTATCAAGCTCCTCCGATAAAAATGCCAGTTTTCTCTATCTCTTTTTGTTTTCTGGAGTTCATGGGTACTTTCTGTATTCTAGGCCTGGAATGTGAGGTCAGCTGTCACCCGGACAGAGGAATCTGTGACAAGGACCAGTGTAGGTGAGGAGAAAGGGATTGAGACGTGGGTGGTCTTTGGGGACAATATTGAATATATGGTTAAGATTGAAAATCAAAGATTTTCTACAAGGGTTCCTCTACTCCCTGCTCCCTTTTCCCTTCCTCTAAATACCTAGTTTCCCTCACTGAGTGGTATATCACTCAAGGATAAACTGACTATGAGGTCAGTCCTTAGTGGCTTGATGATACATTTTGCAGATATTTATATATGGCTAATGTTATTTCCCTTGATAAATAGCACGTTAGGTTCTTGAGGTCAGAGATGTTTCATTCTTGTCTGCATTCCCAATATAGTGCCTAGACATTGAAGGCATATAATAAATGTTTGCTGTTTGATTGATTAGTGATTGGCAGGTGAATTCACCATTGAGAGTTGTCTGACACACTAGAATGGGGGAGTCCCAAAGCTGCTGCTCTCAAAATAATCTCTGCCCCTTTTCTGGCAACTAGAAATGGCAGTTTAATGATTCCAAGTGTGGGCTCATATTAGACAAAGAGCTATTAGGTATGCACAAGTTCTTCAGTTAAAGAGGAAAAAAAAAAGGCTTTCCATTTTGGCATTTTGCCTTGGGTTAGACTAGATATTTTAAGCTTCTTATGGGTCAAATGGTTTTTCCTCCCACCCCAATGCCTCATTTTAGTATGGATGTGACCCTTGGTTTTTAAAGTCTATACGTGCAGAATTAAAGCTTGTTTTTTTTTCCAAGTTGGATAGTAAGGGCTTTTAGCAGAAATATATATCTATCCTGTAAGGACCAGCCTTATTTAGAGAGGCTCACCATCATAAAATTGGGCACCAGGTGCTGACTTTTTTAGTGGGACAAAGCCATCAAGGGAGTAAAGGGATTCTTATCTACATAGCTGGAGACAGCACCCACAATGAATAAAATCACTTGTTCCTCAAGTATTTAAGTATTTTGAGAATATGCCTTTTTATTTATTTTTAAAATGTTTTACTGATTTTGGTTTTGTTTCCACCTTAGTTTCAAAGTATATCCTTTCTCTTTTCTCTAACAATGGAATTATTCCTTGAAACAGTGATTTAAAAAGAAAAAGATATATATACTTCAGCAAAACTAGCCAATATCTCAACCAAATCTAACAATATATGTAATATTCCACACCCATAGCTCCCCACCTCTGCAAAGAAAGGAGTGAAGTTCATTTTTTTTTTTTTTACTTTTTCTGTGGGGACAAATTTGATCATCATGATGACACATATTTAATTATAGTTTTTGTTCTTCTTACATAGATTTTTGTAGTCATATAGGTTGTTTCCCTGGTTCTGTTTACTGTGCTTTGTATATGTTCATATATTTTGCCATACTTATTTGAATTATTCCTATTCATCTTTTGGCACAACAGTGCCACATGAATTATGTTTGCTTGTTTTTTAGCCATTCTCAATCAATAGGCTTCTGCTTTTCTATTATTTTAACCCAAAAAGTATTGTTATGAATATTTCTATGTATATGGAAAATACATTTTTATCTTTGGCTTCCTGAGGATATATAACTAGTAGTAATTTCTAGGATTGATCAAAAATCAAAACTCCAGATTGCTTTTCAAAAAAAAAAAAGGCACATTCTTGTTCCTTTTATTCTGGAAGGATTAAAACTACATTTCCTCTCTTCTTTTTTATTTTTGCTTTCAAAATGGAAGTTGTATTTATTTTATTTAAAAATTAAAATGGATTAGAGAAAGAGCGATTTGGGAGTCTTACAGGTAACTCAATTATAAGAATGGGTCAGGAATCTAAGAGAAGAGGTCATAAAGTAGTAAGATAGTTATATCTAGATAGGAAGCATTGAGAGGACCAAGTAGAGAAGAGTGAAGTTGCCTTTGGACAGACCTAAGACAAGGTAGCAAGCGATGGACACCTGTATTTATCTTCCACTTTCTATTTTATAACTGGGACTTGTGTCAAGTCCCAGTTTTTTAACTTCACTATCTCTTGGGATCCCCATTTACTTTCATCATCAATCAACAAGCATTTATTAAAGATACTGTGTTGGCCCTATGCTAAGTAAATGCTATGCTTTCAGAGGTACTCCTGTCCTTAAGGATCTTATTATTCTACTCATAATGACAATAGAAGTTTTGATCTTCAGTATTTTTCTTTTTTCTCTATATTTCTATGATTGCTTAGATGTCCTCCTTTTCTCTTCTTTCTTTCTTTGCCAGTTATCTCTTCTACTTTTTTTCCTAAATGCTGAGCTGGATGGAATTTCAGCTTAATTATATCAGGTAATGTCTTGACTAATTTTGCTTTCATCTAAATAAACCCTGGATTCTTGCAGGTGTCGACCTGGTTGGCAGGGACCCCTGTGCAATGAGTGTGTTTCCTTTCCTGGCTGTCTACATGGAATCTGTTCCCTGCCATGGCAATGTATCTGTGAGGATGGCTGGATCGGAAGTCTCTGTGATATAGGTTTGTGAATGCAATATTTTTACTTTTTCAACCTGATAAAGGCAACAGTCTATATAGTTCTTCATGATTTAATGGACAAGTTCGCCATCTACTGATCCAAGTGAGCTAACAGTTTTGTAGGAGATGACCCACTTCTGCTTTGCATAGGACTTTGTTCAACATCACTGTGTGCCCAGGACTGTGCTAGATATTCTGGATAAGACAAGAGCATTTTTAGAATCAAGCAGTCTTCTTTTTGAGGAGCTGTTATTGAGGTGTTGATAAGGCTGATTTTATAAATGATAAAATTATGAAGGTATGTGAATGTAAGTGGGGTAAGGGGGTACATGAACATCTAGGAGCAGGAAAGGATGGGGGAGATGACAGAGATTCAAAATCATCAGGCAAGACTCTATGAGGACACAGATGAGGTTTGGATCAGTTTAGGTACTTATGAATACCTACAGAAAATGGCAGAGGTGACTGTATTAGATGTAGCCCCTGGGTAACTGGATGTAACAATGGATAATATTATATTTGCAGTCAGGAAGACCTAATTTCATATTCCTACCTCAAACACCTAATAGCTAGCTATCTGACTTGGACAAATCAGTTAACTGGTCTGCCTCAATTTTCTCAATTATAAAATGGGGATAATAATAGCACCTATGTCACAGGGTTGTTTTGAGGATCAAATGAGATATTTGTAAAGAGTTTAGCACAGTGCCTGGCATATACTATTTAATAAGTTTGTTCCCTATCCTTTTTTCTTTCTCTTCACTGCCTGTATGAGTTTGGTTTAGTCATTCAGTCTCTTAAATGATGAGCTGGTCTTCAGGACCCTTATTAAATGTTACCTTGTCCTTGATTCCTTCCTAATTTATTTGCAATGGTTCTCCTCTTTTTATAACTTTGTAACTCACTTATGCACTTACTATGTTCTGTTTTGTATTATACATGCATATATTGTCCTTCCCTCTTAATAGATTGTAAGTTTAATGAGGCAAGAACTGTCTGCCTCCTCTTTGTATCCCCTATAATCCTTTTCATATAGTAGGCACTTAATAAATGTTGTTTGTATTTCATTTTCAACTCAACTCAAATCAAATACTTTTTCTAAGATGCATTTCCTAAAAGAATAGTCTTCTTTAGTTGAACAAACTAAAATTATTAAACATGATCAAATCAATTTGAACTAACAGTGTCAGAATTGTAAAAAGACTGCTACAGATATTCAATTTAAAAATGTTTGTTATGTATCTCTTGTGTGCTTGTCCTATACATAGGAGGTACCTAAGAAATGTAAGGCAGGGCAAAAACAGCTCAGGGATTAATTAATTAATGTTGCTTATTTTTCAGTCATATTTGATTCTTCATGATGCCCTTTGGGGGTTTCTTGACAAAGATATTGGAGTCTTTTGCAACTTCCTTCTCTGGTTCATTTTACAGTTGAGGAAACTGAGTCAAACAAGGTTTAGTGACTTGCACAGGATCACACAACTATTAAGTATCTGAGGCCAGATTTGAACTCAGGTCTTGACTCCAGGCCCAGTGCTCTATCCACCATGCTACCTAAATGCCCTTCTGTAAACCTATCAGGAGATGTTAAGTTCTAAAATGGTAGTTCGTTTCTTTGTAGAAAGACAAGGCACTGAGAGATGTTATTAGGACAATCACTCGGTCTCAATTTTCCTATCTGTAAAATAAAGAGATCACAATAATTTCTAAAATTCTTTCTTCCCTCTCCTGTATTCTATAAGAGTAGTCAACTAATGCGTAGGCATGCTCCAGGGCAGTAGAGTGATGAACAGTAGGTTACAAAATGGCCTTTAGTAAACCTATCCAAACAATCAATTGAATTTGTGCCCATAAGACATTGAATGCTGGAGTTAGAAGAGACCTTTGACATAATGTCAGAGCTGAAAAAAAGGTAAAAATAAGGGGAAAGGGAGGAAACATGCATGCATTAAATGTTTACTATGTGCCAAGAACTGATAAATACTTCACAAATGTTATCTCATTTGATTCTCACATCAACCATGCAATGTAGGTCCTGTTATTATTTTCATGTTATAGTCGATGAAATTTGAGGCAAGAAGGAGTTGTGACTTGTTCAGAGTCAGTGACTGAGTGAGATGGGGTTTGACTCAGGTATTTCTGACTTCAGACCCATTGTTCTATGTACTGAGCAACCCAGATGCCATAGAAGGTCAGAGCTAGAATAGACTTCAAAATAGGAGAAAAATAACTAGAACAATAAAAATAGCTCTCTTTTCAATAGCACTTTAAGTGCTATTGAAAAGTATTTTCCTCACAACTTTGTAAAGTAGGTGGTGTGAGTATTACTCTCCTAATTTTACAAATAAGGAAATTAAAACTCAGGCTTAATATGACTTGCAAAAATCACAGAGCCAAGAAGCTATAGAAGGGAAATTAGAACCTAGCATTGTTTCTATTGCACTACAGTTGGGAAGGAACTTAGAAAACAAATTCGCAAAGCTGGAAAGGACCTTGAAGGTCCCTGGTTTTCTAGAAGAAGAAACTGATGTCCAGAGAGGGGAATGCCATTCATTGAGTTATGTAGAGAGATTCATTATTAGTATCATAAGTATCATTCATTACTAGAATGAATGTTTCCTGAATTCAGAATCTGAAGCTTTTTTCATTCATCTGGCTGCATCAAGTGATTGGTTTCCTATTGCTGGTTTCTGGATGAGGGAGAATAAGAAAAGACTTCATACAGCAGTAAGGTAGTACCTGAATCATTGTTGCTGTTCATGCCTCTTTCTTGAAGAGACCATTGACATCACAGGGGTAATGTCTTTAATTGTTCATTAATTGAATTTCATTGAGCAATGCCATCAGCCTTACTCTGTCCTCCAGAATCACCAGAGTCCAGAACTTCTTCTTGAAGAATGAGAGGCACTCTTTGAAGCACAATAGAAGAGGGAGAGGTGGATAAATGTCCAGTATAAAGGCAGAAGATGCAATGCCATGTGCTAAGAGTATCATTTTTCTTTTTTATGAATTTGATGGTTTAGTAACTCATAGGGTCATGGATACAGAGTTGAATTGATGTTAGAAACCATCAAACCCAACCTGTTTATCTTCCAAAAGAGCAAACTAAGGACATAAGTGTCTGAGGTAGGAATCAAATCAGTTCTTCCTTACTCTTAGGCCAGGATGCTATCCATTCTACAATGCTTCCTTTCAAATGCAACCTTTAACAAAATTTCCCATAAGGATGAAGAATTGTTCTTGTCAAGGTGATTGTTTTAGAGCTGGTCTATAATTCTCTAATTATTCTATCTTTAATTAATTCCTTTGAATATGGGAGTTTGAAAATGCACTGTGCTCTTTGTGACTCAGATCTTTCCAGAGTGAAAACAGCAACTAAGGTTGGTATACTAGATTAAGTTGCCATGGTTGTATTGGAAGTTAAATCAAAATTCTGTTAAAGATCTGCCTATGCGATTAAAATCCATTTCCTTGAGGACATTTTGTTGATGATCACATCAGCAAATATTTCCTAGATAGCAGTTTCACAATTAAGCAAATGTATTTTCTTTTTCCTTTTTTTGTTTATTGTTTTTGTTGTTGTTGGGATGGAAGGCGAAGTAAAGATTGTCACTGTAATCCCTTCACACTCTGATTCTGAATCGAAGACTCTAGGACTATGAGTGTAAATACTTCTAGGCTGAGTAGGGTATGGGGGGGCAAAATCTAAGTTTTGGGGTCAAAAGATTGTGGTTTAAATCTCAATTCTGTGACTTTGGATAAGCCCCTGAATTTCTCTTGGCTTCAATTTCTTCATCTAAAAAATGAATAAGTTGGAATCAATGATGTGAGAGATTTCTTCCTACTCTAAATCTATCATCCATTGATTTATGATTCTAGCACCAAATAAAAAACTATCCATTTGATTTGCTATGGTATGTGATAATCATTTGAATTAAACATTTGTTTAATGAGCAACTAAGACTAGATCAATTTACTTTAGGAGTTTATCCACAGACCACTTTTGGCTTATGTGCCACCCTTTCCTTAAGGGTGTTGCTTTTTAATAGCTTGGACACTCTTATAAGCAGCACTAAACATACAACAGAATCTTTTATTCTCTGCATTTCTTAGTCAGCTGTGTGACACATGAATCACTGTAGACAAATTTTGTCAAAAAATTGGCTGTTAAATTCAGAACAGCCCATGGCACTCTAGACCACCTCCCTGCTTTATCCCCAAGTAAATAGCCTCTGTGTTCATTCCCCCCCACCCCTTTTTAGCTCCCTTTTACATATATACTGTCTTCTCTCATTAGAGTATAAATAAGCTCTTTGGGGCCAGGAAATAGATTTCTTTTTTGCTTGTATTTTTATTTCTGGCTTAGGAAAGTACCTGACATACAGTATGCAATTCATAAATGCTCTTATGTTGTGGTTGTTCTTGTTCATTCTTCATTTTTGAAGAGGACCAATGGTACCACTGGATGATGTCTTGATTCAAGCATGAATTGGATTTAAGTGAGGCAGAATTGCACAATGTTGTCAGCCTCACTCTCTCTTCCTGAGTCAATAAATAAAATCTAGTGGTAAGACAAAATTCCATTTTATCTGTCTATTCGTCTTTCTATCTATCTATCCCTCTGTCATCTGTTTTCACTGAGATTATTTTTGATGCATGCATGAAAGTGTCAAAAAGATTTTATTTTATGGCAACAAGAAATCATGTGTATGGTTCTGCAGTTGCTTATGTCTTTTCAGTCTTTCCTTCCTTTCTTCTTTCTTTCCTTCCTCCTTCCTTCCTTCCTTCCTACCTGTTCTTCATATTAGCACTGCTTTACACGGTATATTGGGTATAAGGGTGAATTGAGTCCAAATGTTGTAACTCTTATCTAATTTAAGAATAAATCTGCATAAAAATGCTGAAGGGTCTGTTTTGTTTTGTGTTTATTTGTTGTCAGCATGAATGAATAACTGTTTTCAGAATAATCTAGTTTAACTCTCTCTTATACACAGCTTTTTACAGGCTCACATTCTTCCTAACAGCCTTTTGAGGTTTGAGGAGTTAATATTGTTAATAATCCATTTTTCTTCCTATTCTGTGTTTTGTAGATGAACTTGTAATGTAAATTCACACTGCTCTTGGTTACTACATCTTTATTCCACATGGACATGGAGATTGTTTATTACTGTTAAAGTGTTTTAATAATTCGTTCTGCAACAATTTTATGTAACAACCATTTTTTGCATCAATCAATTTCTTTTGGAATTGTTAATAAAGTTTTTTTTTTCTTTTATCTACATTTCAGTTTTCAAAAGCAGGTCACCTGCTATAGTCACACAAGTCTCTTCATCTCACTTTAATCCTTTCTTCTATTTTGGTATTTACTTTGTCCTTTCCTCCAATGAATAGATAATCTGATTGCACAGAGCCATGTCATACTGAAATGACTGTTATATGTGTAGCTTACTGCTTCTGGTCTGTTAAAATATCGTTTATCGACTTAAGGAACTGTTTGACTAGAGCAAAATGAAACCTTAAAGGCTTTCCTCAAAGTGCCAGAACTATATAAGATTCAAAGATAGACGTGACAACAGAGATTACTCTATTCAACAATGTGTCAAGTATAGCTATCAAGAAACATATCAGACAGGGAGCTATTTATTTGCCAAAGGCGTTCACTAGTTTTATGGAAGAAATCCTATGGAAATTCCAAATTAAAAAAATAATAATTTTCTATTCATGCCAAGGTAATCTGGAGAACCTAGCTCTACCTAGCTAACCTTGTACTAATTGAGTTGAGCCTCTAAATGTGACCAACTTTTCTTTGTGAAATAGACACTAATGTCATATATGATAGGAAAAGGCTTGCAGCCCAGATTGTGACATGTAATCTATAGGTAGCATGCCAATTTGGCCCATCAATATGCGTTTCAGGAACTGCAGATGGATAATGAATAATGAACTGGGCCAAAAATTAAGCAGAAAGAAACTAGATTAGATCCCATTTGGGAGACTGTACAGCATTCTGAATGGTCCCAAGCTTCTCTTTGGCATACAAATCCATTTTTAAACACTAATATGTACTCTTTTCTTGGTGACCCAAAGGACAACACGGATGTATGTATGTGTGTGTGTGTGTGTGTGTGTGTGTGTGTATTATAAAGCAAGAAATGTATACAAGAAATGGTATAAGAGATATCATCAAAAGGATGTATAGCTAGAAGGAGAGGAAGGTGCCTGTCCATGCAGTAAAAGTGAGGGACTGACCGTCTATGCACTCCAATTACAATCACAGAATAGGGAATGACCCATAGGATGACTCCTAACCAAACTGGTTAGACCTACAATGGAGGATGTCTGGGAGATGTAGAAAAAAGTTGACTAGGATTGGCAGTTATGTGTAGACCACAGATTCATAAAATAATCAGTTTAGAAATGGAAGGGATCTTAAATCTAATTTCCCAGTTTTACATATAAGAAAACTGAGGGATAGAAAGGTTAAGTGATGTTTCTAAGACCCCATATGTAATATATATCTAACATGGGACTAGGAATAAGGTCTTCCTCATGCCAAATCCAGAATTCTTTCCACTATCCATATCACCTCTGGCCTGTGATCTTTACTATTTTGGGGGATTACCTACAGTATGGAAGTATTATATACAGGGATGTAATAAAACATGGCTATTATGTGTAAGATAAAATTTATGAAGATCAAACTTGGATTCCATCCAGGGGAATTAATTACCAATGTCTTAATCTTATTAGAAGAGATTTTTTTCTTCTGCAAAGATTGTCCATAGCAGGTGTTAGAATTACAGAATCATAGAAGTTTTGAGTTGGAATGCCTAGCATGATGCCTGGCATGGAATAGATACATAAATGCTTATTGATTGATTTATTGATTGACTATATAATCCAATCTATGTCCAAGAAATGTTTTTATGACAACATACATAACTAGTCATTCAATCTTTGCTTTAAGACTTTCATAAATCTCCAGGGAAATCCATAATAATGTTATCCATATTAGAAAAATTCATATTACAGGAAGAAGAACTTTTTTATTTTCTCAGGCAGACTATTGCACTTTTGATTACCTTTAATTGTTAAGAAATTTCTTTAATAATGAAGCCTAAACTGCTACCCATTGCTTCATCTTTTATTCTCCTCAGTCAAAAAAATAAGTAGATTTGGCATGATTATTAAACTAATGAGAATTTGATAAGGCCACTAAAAGAGTGTAGAAAGAAGAGAGAAGAATTCAGGATAGAGTCTTGCTTTATAGCCACAGTTACAAAGTGGGATATGGTTGATGATTCAGCAGAGAAGACTTAGAAGGAATATAGGAGACAAACTAAGTTAGAATGATTTAACTAAAAAAAATCCAAAAACTCCACCCTAAAATAGAGAGAAGACTTCAGAGTAATTAGAAATTTTAGAGAAAATTCAGAAGAGAATAATATCAAAAAAATGTAGAAGAAAGAGTGGTCAGCAGTTTCAAATTCTGAAGAAAGATGTAAGAATTGAAAATAGGCACTAGATTCAACAAGTAAGACATCACTGCTAACTTTGTTTTTTATTTTTAAAATATGTTTTATTTATTTATTGTTTTCCCCAGTTATATTCAAAACAGTATTTTTTACATTTGTTTTTAAGATTTTTGAGTTCTAGGTTGTTTATCCCCACCCAAAATTAAGAAACAGCATGTGAAGTTATGCAGAAAATTTGCATAACAATCAAGTTGTGGAAGAAAATATAGATCTCCCACTCTAATGAAAATAAAAACCTTCAAGAAAAATTAAGTTTAAAAATAAAGAGAGAGATAGAGTACTAGAGAATGCTTCAATATATAATCAGACTCAATTAGTTCCTTTTGTGAGTAGGATTTTTCATCATAAGTACTTCAGAGTAGTGTGGATGATTGTACTACTATTTACAACTGATCATTTCAGACCATTGCTGTTACTTTGTAAACAGTATATTTCACTTTGTCCATGGAGGATTTTCCAGGTTTTTTTTTTTTCCTAAGAGCATCGTGTTTCTCATTTTCCAGAGAACAATAATATTCCTCAGAGAAACTTGCTTCAAATTTTTTTACAATTACAATTGCTAATTGTATTTCCCCCCCACTTATTCTCTCTGTCCTTTCAACCTGTCCCTCCTCAAAATTGTTTCGCTACTGATCACTACCTCTCACTACACCCCTATTGAATATATATATTATTTCCTAGTTGAACCACTTCTGATGAGGGTAAG
Source organism: Sarcophilus harrisii (assembly GCF_902635505.1). Taxonomy (NCBI): domain Eukaryota; kingdom Metazoa; phylum Chordata; class Mammalia; order Dasyuromorphia; family Dasyuridae; genus Sarcophilus; species Sarcophilus harrisii. The sequence goes on along the minus strand of NC_045427.1, from coordinate 360,041,557 downwards.
GTTCACTCACTCACTCTCTCCTTTCCCTCTTTCCCTCCATTGTAAAAGCTTTTTCTTTGCTCTTTTTCATGGCAGATAATGTGCACCATTCCACTTCTCCCTTTCCCTTTCTCTCAGTACATTCCTCTCTTACCCCTTATTTTCATCATTAAAAAAACCAAAGATGTTTTCCTTTCATATTCAATTTACACCTGTGCCCTCTGTCTATATATACTCCTTCTAACTGCCACTATAATGAGAATGTTCTAATGAGTTACAAATATCATCTTCCCATGTAAGAATATAAACAGATATAATTTATTATATTACTTTCCTGATTACCTCCTTATTCTTCTTCAGAGTCCTGTATTTGAAAATCAAATTTTCCATTCAATTCTGGTCTTTTTTTTTATCATAAGTGCTTGAAACTCCTCTATTTTATTGAATGACCACTTTTTCCTCTGAAGGATTATACTCAGTTTTGCTATGCAGGTGATTCTTGGTTGAAATCCTAGCTTCATTGCTCCCTGTAATATCATACTCCAAACCCTCCAGTCTTTTATGTAGAAACTGCTAAATCTTGCATTATTTTGACCATTAACATTGCTGCTGATTCAGAGGTCTAACCTTGCTGAAGCTGAGGTCTGATATGGAGCTGAGGGCAACTTGCATTGGGATTGTGCTGCTGGGGTCTCAAACTGAGGTCCCACTCTGGTTCCACAGACCTTTTCTGCTGACTTTCCAGCTCCTCTTTGGTATTTCTGGGCTGAGAGGTGTGGAAGCCACCAGTACTGCACTGATTAGGTCAGGCCCAGCCATTTATTCAAATTTATATCTGAGCAGGAATCTTCTTTACATTAACCTTTGCAAGTGATCATCCAGGCTTTGCTCAAAGACCTCCAAACGAGGGGAAACTCAGTAGCAAATGAAATAGATCTTTCCATTTTCAGAGAACTCTACTGTTTGGAAATCATTCCTTACTTTAAACCCCAATCAGCCTCTCAGCAGCTTCTCCTCATTCTTCCTATTTGTATTCCCTAGAGACAAGTAGAATATCAAATTCCTCATTCACATAATGGTCCTCCAAATAAATATATAAAAAAATTCCCCTCTCTCATCTTCCCTTCTCTTCTACATGCTTAGCATCATTAGTTCCTTCAGTCAATCACTTAATCAATTAAGCAATAATTAATTATTAATAATTAAGAAATTAAGGCTTTTTTCTAGGTCTTGGGGCTACAAATATAAAAATAGATAAAAAGGACTAAAATGCATCAATAGCATGAGTTGGATGTCCAGAGAAGTGTGAAAGGCATCATCAGGTAGAAAAATAATCTAAAAAAGATATAGACTGGTTATCCAGTGAGAGTCAGAAATGGCAGGGGTCCAACTGTTACACAGCACTGCTAAAATGAAATCAATAAAACATAACAAAATGGAACAAATGAAGCAAAGGGAGGTGTTCAGCATTATAAGTAAGTACTATGTGGAGGATTTATAAGAAGACATGGACAAAAATTTCAGGAGGATAAGGTATGACTAGGTTGTAATTTGTTCTTGTGCTAATTATAGATCAATTGAATTATTCCTGAAATAATATAATTGTTTGGTTATTTCAATTATATCCAACCTTTGTTATCCCATTTGGGGTTTTCTTGATATAGATCTTGGAATGATTTGCTTTTACTCATTTTACAGATAAGAAACTGAGGAAAATGGAGTTAAGTGACTTGCCCAGGGTCTCAACTTAGTGTCTGAGGCCAGATTTGAACTCAAGAAGATGAATCTTCCTGACTCCAGATGTGGTATTCTATTCACTGAACTGCCTAGCTGTCCTGAAATAATATTAAATGTGTTTAACATTTAAATAGGGATTTGACAAGGTGAAAAAAGGGAAGGTGATTGAAAGTTTATTAATCTAAATTGGAAGGTTAGTGGCTTTCAGGAAACTGACTTCAAATTGCATTTAGATCAGAACTCTTGGAGGGACATTCATTCATTCATCCATGTATATATATATATATGTGTGTGTGTGTGTGTGTGTATACACAAATAAATGTTTATTTGTTTATTTACACATATTCTGTCCATCTGCACCTAAAAGAAGAAGTTCTCAAGTCATTCATTGCATTTCAGAACTTAGAGATTAATAAGATAAAATAACTTTTATATTATGAAATTACTCCAGGGGATGATTTTAGGTTAAAATTTTGAAAATAGATGGAACAGAATATAGCAAATTGTTTTAAGTACCCTTTTAAGATGTATACATTATTCCAAGTCTTCCATCAGCACAATAAATTACAGCAATGTTTAGATCGACTTTGGTTGCTGGGTGAGTGAGCTGTTACCCCTCCCATCCCTACTCTATGTTTACCCTATAACTGACCAGATATGATACCTATCCATTTTGTTTCCACAGGAAATAATCCCCAAGTAGACAATACAGAACACAAGGCTTAACTGACCATAAATACGACCTGTTTACTTGAGCCTGAAGGGCTGATTTCCACAGAGAAATGGATAAATAATCATTATATTTTCTTGTGTTGAACACTTACTCAACCTGCCATTCAACTATGCTTTTATTGATAATTTTGCTCCCTTTTTGAGAAACAAATGTTTGTGGGAAGATGCAGTCATGGAAGTATGGCACAATATTGCCTAGTAAACTTTAGCTTTCCCTTTGCCAGCACAATTTGAAAAGAGAAATAAAAACAGCAAGCAAAATGTGTCAGATAGAGTTGTTTCCCATATCCTTATTTTTCAATTGTTAACATCTTACCTTTCCTGTCAATGTTACTTAGTTATATATTTTGTGTTGATCTTTCTTGGTAGGTGTTGTCTACTCTTTCTCCTTCAACTGACTTAAAAATGATGCAAGTCTTTTAGAATAGAGAGTGTTTTGCTTTTGTTATTATACCCCTAGCTGATAGCATGATGCTTAATAAATGTTTTTTTGAATTAATATCTTTTAGGGAGTTTTGTAAACAGTTACAAAGTTCTTGTTAATAGAGTTGCACATCCTCAGTTTAACTGACATGGAGCCTCCTTTACTGACTCACCTGACTTCTAGTCTTAAACTAGATAAACTTCCCCTTTCTTCCTTCCTTCTCTTCCCCTTCCCCTTCTCTTCTCCTTCCCTCCTCCCTATTCCTCTTCTTCCCTCTCCTCTTCCACTTTTCCTTCTCCTTTCTCTTTCCCCTTCCTTTCCCCCTCCCCTTCCTTTTCCTCTTCCTTGTCTCTTATTCTTCTCTTTCCCTTTCCTCCCCTCCCCTCCATTTTCCTCCCTTTCCTTCCATTCTCCACCTGCCCCTCCCTTTTACCTTCCCCACATCCCCACAGAAATACCTGCAGCTCACAAACTGCAAACTCTCCATGAAGATATAAAGAATTGACTTTTAAAAAATAATTTTATCTTTATGGTTACCTTTTGTTGAACTTTTTTTATTCTCTAGAATGTCCCTCTCAGACCTCAACTTGGTGATGTATTCCTTGTAACAAAGATTAAGAAAAGAAAGATTAATTAATAAAATTAATGAATGAATGAAAATTAAAAATCACTTCAGCAAAACTAACATATCAACCATGTTTGATCGTTTGCACAGTATTGCCCATTCAAATTTATACCCCCAGAAATGAAGGGGAGTTTCATTTCCCCAACTTTCCTCTAGTACCAAACTCATTTATAATCGTTCTTGTTTCACTTCATCTGTTTCAGTCATGTCTGACTCTTCATGACCCCTTTGGGATTTTCTTGGTAGAGATACTAGAGTGGTTTGCCCTTTCCTTCTCCAGCTCATTTTAGAGATAAGGAAATTGAGGAAACCAGGATTAAGTGACTTGTCCAGAGTCACACAGCTAGTAAGTGTCTGAGCTTAGATTTGAACTCAGAAAGACCATAGTGGTTCCCATGCACTTTGTTGCCACCTACCTGCCATCATTAAAATCAGTTATACAGCATTCATTCAAATATATGTGTTAGTGTGTACATACATACTTTCTGTTTGCATTGTTATCATTATATATAGTTTCTTAATTGTGTTTACCTCAGCCTGTATCAGTTTGTATTTTGGCAGGACTTTCTGAATTTTCAGATTCATTGTTTCTTAATGGTTCAGTGATATTTCTTTATATTCTCTTACCCATAATTGTTTGACTCTGCCCAACTGATGGGCACCTACTTTGTTTCTAGTTCTTTGAGACTGCACAAAAATGTGTTACCTTGGATATTTCAATGTAAATGGGGTAATTCTTTTGTCTTTAATCTGGAGGAGAGCAAGAATGTCTGTTTTTTTTTTTTTTTTTTACTTTATTTATTTTAAAAACAAAGCTTATATTCCAAATTAGATCCCTGGAAGGTTGACCCAATTCTTAATACTCATGATAGTATATTAGTTTGCCTATCTCCCTGCAGCTGCTCCTTCCAACACTGACTCTCAATAAACATTTATTAAATGCCTACTCTGTGTCATGCACATGCTAAATGATTCTTTCCATCTTTTGTCATCTCTCCTCTTGTCATCTGTGTAATCTTGTGCATTTCTTTTTTTATTAGTGATTTGGAGTAATTTTGCATTTGATTGTCAATAGTTTGCTATTCTTCTTTTGAGAATTATGTAAAGCCCTTTACCATTTTGTTATTGAAGAATGGCTAAATCAACTTCCATATATTTAGCTATTTTCTTTCCCTACCATTCACACTGACTTCTCAGCACCAGATCAATCATTCTGACTGCTAGGGCAGCTCAGTCCAACTTGTTCCTTTATCATCTCTAGTGGTAAATTTTTAACCACCATACTTCCCATGAGTATTTGCACTAGGCCATTTCTTAATTCATAACCAGTAGCTCTATGACACACTCTAGCTTTGGGCAAAATCCATTTCCTCTTTCCCAGAATTCTCAGACTTATCAGAAATAATAAATTTAAATCCTATGAATAATATGATGATATGACTGAGAGAGACCCAGATATTATTTAGTTCAGTCTTTTCACTTTATAGATGAAGAAAATGGGACCGAGGGAAGTAAGTAACTTTCACTGATTGCTCAGTGATTTCATGGCAGAATTGAGCCCAGAAACATTCAAAGAATGTCAAATCTTAGAGTTTATCTAGCTCAACTCTTTATTCTACAGAGGTGGGAGAGGGGGACACTGGGGCCCAAATAAGGAAAATATCTTGCCCAAAATTCAAATACAAGTCTTCCAGTCCAGGACTCATTCCATCCCACAATGCTAAATTTCTCATTTTAAAAAATATGTTTATTGATTGAATGTTTCTATATTTTAGGCTATTTTGCTGGCATTTTTATGGGGATGGGGTGGGAGGGGTGAACTAAATTTATGAATTCAGTGGTTTACAGGTACTCCACCAATTGTTGTAGGCTTACAGGGTTGGGGGGGGGTAGAGTAACTGTGGTAGGTACATTGAGAAGACAATAAGTCTTTTGCATTAGGAGACCAATGAGGCAGAGAGAGCATCTGGTGTATGAAACCTCTAGACATTATAAGAGAATGTGAAAAAAAAATTCAAAAGAAAAAGGAGGGAGAGGGAGTGGGGGGAATTTGGAACACAAGGTTTTGCAAAGGTGAATGTTGAAAACTATCTTGCAAGTGTTTGGAAAAATAAAATATTATTTAAAAATCAATAAAAAAAGAAAAAGAAAATAGGTCATAACAGTGGTAAGAGAGAAAATTAACACGAGAAGAATTAAACAACAATGAAATTGTAATTGCCAGCTCAAGTCTACCTGTGCCAGATAAGTTATTAATGGGAAATTCAAATGGATGGGATAGATTATAAAAAATAAGAAAAGGAAGAAGTTAGTATAAACTGGATTTATCAGCAAAAGTTTCATGGAAGGCACAGCTGAACCTTGCATCGTCAAATCTCAGTGGTCCATATAAAGCTTATACTGAATTGCTTGCTTTCTCAATGAGGGAGAGTGGGAAGGAAGAGAGAGAATTTGGAACTCAAAGTTTAAAAAAAATGTTAAAAATTCTTTTTGCATGTAATTTGGGGGGGAAATAAAATCCAAAAAATCAAAAAACAAAACAAAACAAAACAAAACAAAACAAAACAAAACTCAGTGGTGGTTAGGTCCTTATGGGTCATCAAGTCTGACTCTTACCCATATCAGGAATGCTAGCATGAAGGGAAGAGAGAATTTGGCTTAGTAGAAAGAAGAGGGGATTGGCCTTTGAGATTTTTAAAGTAATTTGAACTCAAATTAGAATGCAGGATAATGGAATATATTTTGAAGATGGTGTGTAAATAACTTTAGCTAGGGTAGAAGGCAAGACAATTTTATTGATCTGATTATCAAAAAAAAATTCTGTATGGAAATGTCTACTTTCAAGACTTTGCTGAAGGTAGAAATCCTGACTGCAATGAATGATTGCCTGATATTAGTTTATTTTTAGTTTGTTCTCTTAGTTCTGTCTCCAGCTCCTTTGTTCTAGCTTCTACTGTTTTTCCTTGAACTCTGTTCTTTTTTTTCTAGTAAATTTATTTATTTTTAATACACATTGCTTTATGGATGAGAGAAAAATCAGAGCAAAAGGGAAAAACCATGGGAAAGAGGGAAAAAAAAAACAGAAGTGAATACAGAATTGACATATTCCAGTCTCCTTAATTCTTTTTCTGGATGCAGATGGCATTTTTGGTCAAAAGTCTATTGGGATTGCTCAGTGATTTCGTGGCAGAATTGAGACCAGAATCATTCAAAGAATGACAGACCTTAGAGTTTATTTAGTTCAGTTCTGAGAACCAAGTCTTTCATAGTTAATCATTGCATGTGCTCACTGTTATTGCATTATATTGTACAATGTATTCCTGGTTCTGCTTGTTTCACTCGCATCGCTTAATATAAATCTTTCCAGACCTTTCTAAAATCAGTTTGTTCATCATTTTTTTTATAGAGCAATAATATTACATTACCTTCATATACCCCAACTTGTTCAGCCATTTCCCAATTGGTGAGCATCTACTAATTTTCCAATTCTTTGCTACTACAAAAAGAGCTGCCATAAACATTTTTGTACATGTGGATCCTTTTCCTTCCTTTGAACCCTGTTCTTTATGCATCTCTTTCTGCTCTCCCACACTTGCTGCTTCCTTGTTTTGGGGGCTGCTTCCTTTGGCACAACACAAACTCGAAAGCCATTGTTTTTGATAAGCCTTGGACAGGTTGTTTTTGTTTATATTTTGACCTTGAAGAGGCAATGACATCAGGGAGGTAATGCCATGACATGCAAATCAATCATTTGATTGAAGTGAGGAAAGGCTGTGCAAAATTACCAATCTTACTTTTTCCTATGGAGCCATCTGGGTCTATTGGCCAGATATAGATCAGCAAGACTGGAAAGGATCCTGGATGCAGTGGGAGACCTTGGCCTAAGCTTTTTGAGCTTTGAATAAAAGTATAAAGGAATCACCCAGAATGGGGAAAACTCCATAATAAGTGCGTAAAAATGAACAGCAGGATGGTGGAGCAGAGCTTTTGGGTGGGAGGATTTTCCAGATGAGAGGGAATAATATTGAATATGTTGAATATTTCCTTAGATCTCCAATTGTGTGCTGCCAAATCCTGCCACAAGAATGGGACATGCACTGGCTCTGAGGAAAGTGGCTCCAGATGTTCTTGTGCCCCAGGCTCTTCAGGAAGAAACTGTCGTTTTAAGGAAGGACCTTGTGTAATTAATGGGTAAATCTTCACTTTCAGCAATTTATGAATGTTCTAGGTAGTTTTCATTTCTCATTGCATAAAGCTCTTTTTAGTAAAAACCTGTTTCAGATGGCAGGAATTTCTTTAGGGACTTCTTTTCTGAAATAGGAGAAACAGGGTTAAAGGTATTTTGAGTCACAGTGTCTTACAATGTCAGAGGTTGACGACAGTAAATAATCATATAACATAGAGTATAATAAAGCCAAAAGGGACTTTGGAATGTCAGGGTTTGAAGGGAACTTAGATTATGAATATTAGGGATCAAAATAGCTTTAGAATGATAGAAAATGGAATATTATAGCCAGAAGGAGCCTTAAAACCACAAAATATAGAATGTCAGAGTTGGAAGGGGATTTAGAACAGTGGTTCTTAACTTGGGGCCTATAGATTTCCATGTTCCACATATAGATTTTAAGGGATACATGAATTTGTATGGGAAATGATTACATCTTTACCAATATAGTTGATTTTCTTTGTAATTCTAAGTTCTTTATTTCATGAATATAAAATATTAATCTGAGACATCATCTATTGACTTTACCAAGGTGTCAAAAATGTTCATGCTGCACAAAATGGTTAAAAACCACTCATTTAGAGGATAGCTCATAGACTATTAGAACAAAAAGAGGCTTTGAATTATTAACTCTTAAAACTAGATAGAGCCTTAATATCATAGTATCTGGAGTGTGAGAGGGCTCAGAACTATAGAATTTTTAAGATGGAAATTTCCTCATAATCACAGAATTATATGTTTTAGAATGAGAACAATTTCACTTTCATTGTACAGTTAACAAACTTGAAGACCAAAGAGGGGAACTGATTTGTCAAAAGTCATATTGTTAGTTAATGAAAAACAGATGCTAGAAATCCAGCTGTCCTGATTCCAAGTTCACTGTTATTTCTAATTCACAATGCTTCTGAGTGACATCCAGTTTCCTTTAAAAACCACACACACATATACACACACACACACAAAAAAAAAAAAAAACCAGGTGAATTTTGCCTTGCTATGACACAGCCCAAGAATATCAAGAATATTAATATCCAGTGTCTTTGCCAAGAAATCTCAATCTGAGGTCCCAAAGAGTTAGATTATATACAACTAAAATGACCAAACAGCAACAATCACAACAATTGGTCAGACTATTTTATCCTATTCAAAACCATTGTTGTGATCAGCTTAATGTGGTTGACAGTGGAGTGAGTATTACTTTTTCTTGTTTTGTGTCCTCAAGTAAATAAGATATATCAGAACAAATTAAAAATGATAATACTCCATCTGCTGGTAAATGCTTAGGGGCAGATGGTGTTGACTAGCTTAACTAGCTAAAGTGAACAAACTCTGAATGTATGTGAAATGAACTGAAGCTATGAGTGCTTTTATTAGACATTAATTCCACATCATAACAAAACTGGAAGCAGATCTTTCCAGCTCTAGGCAAGGACTTCATCTTACTTCTTGTTAGCTCCAGGTTACACAATAATACTGCATATCACTGTAAGATAATTGTGAGAAATTGTTTCATTTATGAACACAGGTTAAATCAAAGAAGATTGAGAGTTTAGGAGTTATTTAATATCAAAAGAGTAAAAAGCTGAAAAACTTGAAGACATTAAAAATCTACCTAATAATTAAATGGATGGCTACTATAATTCTGGTGACCTTAATGATTTTGAATGGGCATACTTGGTATCTCACTAATAAAGCAACCATACTGAAACAGAATAATTATTGTCTTCAGTTATCATGAATGAACACATAAGGTATAGTTGGTACTATAGTTGTATCTTTTTCCTTTATTTTTAAAGAGGACCAGTGATATCACAGATGACATTTTTGACTTGTGTGTGAATTGGATTTGAGCAAGGCAGAATTATAGTTTCCATATTCACTCTCTCTTCCTAAGTCATTAAAGACCAGTGGTAGAACAAAAGTAAAGGTTCTGGGATACTGTGGATGGCTTTGGTCTCTTCAATGTCTGACTAAACTCTATGTACACCAGAGAGCCTGCTTAAGCTGCCTTCATGATCACTGGAATAAATTGTTTTCACTTGACCCATTTTATTAGGGAAACTCTTCATGTACTGGTTTAGACGTCCCTCTAATTCACCGACAGGTTTGAGACTTGCCAGGTACCCTGAACCTGATTTAGCCCTTCTACTATAATGGTTTTATCATGGTGAGGCTACTGAGCATGTTACAGCTTTTTGGAGTTACAAATGAAAGTTGGGTGGTGGATACCAAAGATGGATGAGCAGCTCTTAGGAGAGCTAAGTAAGCCCTTAAACCACAGGCACTAAGAGTGTGTGTTACAATAGAAAGAACTATAGGAAAAAATGGTATAACTATCTAGGAATACTACTCTTTTTAAAAAATAGTATTTTATTTTTTCAGCTACATGCAAAAATAGTTTTCAACATTCACTTGGCAAAACCTTACGTTTCAATTTTTTCTCTCTCTTCTCCCCGAGGCAACAAACTGATATAGGTTAAATATGTGCAATTCTTCCATAGTTCCACATTTGTCACGCTGCACAAGGAAAATCATATTAAAAGAAAAAAAGAAACATCAGAAAGAAAAAGAAAACAACAAAAAAGAATAAAAATAATTCAATACTTCAGTCCACATTCAATCTCCTCAATTAAATCTGAAATTTTGATAATTTCAAAAAAACCAAAGCAGAAAACTCTTCAAAAAAGGAGGATGGGGATAATTTAGGATCATCTCTCTGATCAAAAGAAGCTGGATATAATAGATGAGTGAGTTGTGTCAAACACAAAACAAAAAGCTTATATGTTGTAGGACCATAGATTGTGAGCCAGAAGGAATTTTAGTGATTATATAATCCCACCCTTTCATTTTATATTTTCATTTTATAACAGTGACCCTAAGGCAGGTCCAGAGAAATTAAATAACTTCCTCATTGTCACATAGGTCCCAGGATTCAACCCTATGTCCTCTGAGACCAAATCTAGACCTTTTGTCATTATACCATGAGAACTCCCTGGGAATTTTAATAATAATAATTAGTTGTATAAATTATAGGGATGTGGACTTCTTTGAACACCTAAGAAATGGGAACTAGTGGTCACCATACTTTCCCCCAGATATGTTTTGGCCACACCCTATTCCAACTCCCAAGCACCCAAACTAAACAACAGCACAATGTCAAGATGAACAAATTATAACTGTTCACATCAATCAGTCAAGTCAATCAATCAATCAACAAATATTTTTCAACACCTTACTATGTACCAGAAACGGTGCTAAGTTTTGGGGATATAAAAAAGAATGAAATATAATTTCTACTATCCTACCCTCAAGGAGCTTTTATTCTAATTGGGGAGGGAATATATACATGTGTAAGAATATATACGATATATTAAAAAGCAGGCATCCATCTTCAAGTCTAGTCTAACATTCTACCTTCTACAAGAAATATTTCTTGATCCTTTTTAATTCTGGTGCTTTTCCTGTGTTGATCATTTTTTATTTGTCCTTTATATAGCTTGTTGGTACCTGGTTAATTGCATATTGTTTCTACCATTAGAATGTGAACTTCTTGAGATCATAGATTAGGTTTTGCTTATCTTTGTACAATGCCTGACATAGAACAAGTACTTAGAAAATTTTAATTTCTGAATGAGTGACAAGGTCATTCATTCTAGAGTGCTAGGCATGAATAGCTAGGGTGGACAGAAAAGGCCTTTTGCAGAAGGTAGTGATTGAATGAATCTTTAAAGGAAGCTACAGTTTCTCAGAAAAGGAGATAAGGAAATCACAGTCAGTGCTCAGGCAGGGAGACAGAAGATGGACGCTGATATGTAGCAAGTATGGAGTGAAAAAAAAACTAGAAAGAAAGAAAGCTTTTAAAAAGCTTTATATTAGGGAGTGACAAACTTTTTGAATAGGGGGACAGTATGGTCAGATGTACACTAGAAGAAAATCACTTTGGCAACTTTATAAAAAATGGATTGGAGAGATGTGAGATTAGGAGATTAATTTGGAGGCTATTGCAATAATCCTGGTGAGATGGGATGATTAATTGAGGTTATGACTTTGTGAATGGATGGAAGGGGACAAAGATGAGAGATATGATAGAAATAAAAATTATAAGATTCATTAACAAGTTTTATGTGTAGGGTGAGTGAGAGAAGGATGACAATGCCTTCAAGAGTAACAAGAAAGTTCAAAAGAGGAGGGTTTTTTTGGGGGGGAGGAGAAAATAATGTGGTCTGTTTGACACCTGTAGAGTTGGAGATCCCTGCAGGACATCTTCTTCTACATATCCAAGAATCAGTTGATCATCTGGTACCTAAGTTAAAGTAAACAATTAGGACTGGATTTGTATATTAGAAGTCATCTTTATGGAGCTAATTAAACCTTTAAAAGCTGATGAGATCACCAAATGAGAGAATTTACAGAGAAAAAGGAAGATGGTTCCAGAATAGAAATTGAAAGTACTTTCACAATTAGTCGACATGACTAATTGAAAACCCAGTTAGGGAGACTAAGAAGAAGCTGTAGCATAGGTAGGAAGACAAGCAGGAGAAAGTAATATATCAAAATCCAGAAAGGAAGAATATATAGGATACTTCTGGGATGGGAATTTTAAAAAAAGGTTATTTAAAAAAAAAGATGTCAATTAAAAAATCCCTCGTAATTTTGGTGAAAGTGTTGCAATTTAATCATGAAAAAAACAGATTGAAAAGGGTATATAGAGGGAGGAGAAGAAGAGGAGGTACCAAGTATAGAGGACTTTTTCAAATTTAGATAAGGAGTGGAGAGATATTGACTAATAGCTAATGGATTGATTTTTTGGATCTATTTGGATATAAAGGTGATGTTAAAGCAAAAGATATCAATAACTTTTTTTTAAATGGAACAAAAATAGATTGTATGAAATTAAAAAGAAAATTGGACTTCCAAGCTTTATCCCCTAAATGGGAGTATGGAGGCAATTAAATGTTCCCACAACCTCATTCTGTTTTTTTAATCTTTTTATTTTCAAAATATATGCATAATTTTCAATATTCACCCCTTGGAAAACCTTATATTCCAATTTTTTCTCCCTCTGTTCTTTTTACCCCTTTCCTCATACAGCAAATAATTCAATATATGTTAAACATATACAATTTTTCTATATATATTTCCAACAATTGTCATGATGCTCAAGAAAAATCAGATCAAAAAGAAAAAAAATGAGAAAGAAAACAAAAAGCGAGCAAACATCAAAAAAGTGATTGTGATTCACATGTAATCCTCATACTCCTCTTTCTGGATGCTGTTGGCTCTTTCCATCTCACAACTATTGGAATTGGCCTGAATCACCTCATTATTGAAAAGTGATTGTGATTCACATGTAATCCTCATACTCCTCTTTCTGGATGCTGTTGGCTCTTTCCATCTCACAACTATTGGAATTGGCCTGAATCACCTCATTATTGAAAAGAACCATGTCCATCTGAATTGATCATTGTATAATCTTGTTATTGTGTACAATATTCTCTTGATTCTACTCACTTCATTTAGCATAGTTCATGTAAGTCTCCTCAGGTCTTTCTGAAATCATCCTGCTGATTGTTTCTTATAATATTCCATAACATTCATATATCCTAATTTATTCAGTCATTCTTCAACTGATGGGCAGCCTCTCAGTTTCCAGTTCCTTGCCACCACAAAAAGGGCTACTACAAACATTCTTGCACATGTGGGTCCCTTTCTTTTTTCATGATCTTTTTGGAATACAGAACCAGTAAAGACATTGTGGATCAAAGGGTATGCACATTTTGATAGCCTTTTGAGTATAGTTACAAATTGTTCTCCAGAATGTTTGATCAGTTCACAACTCCACCAACAATGTATTAGTGTTCTAGTTTTCCCACATCCCCTCCAACATTTATCATTATCTTTTCCTGTCATCTAAGCCAATCTGAGAGGTGTGTGGTGGTACCTCAGAGTTGTCTTAATTTGTATTTATTTGAATGATAGTGATTTAGAGAATTTTTTCATATGACTAGAAATGGTTTTAATTTTTTCATCTGATAATTGTCTTTTTCTGTTGTGACCATACCTGGTTTAGGTATCAGCACCACCTGGCCTCATTCTTAAATTCTAGAGATAGCATTTAAAGTACATTTAGAAAAAGTCATATTTGAAAGTGGTCCTTATAGCCCTTACATTTTATTTCCTAGACAGACGTCCATTCCCCATTCCCACTTTTCTTTATAGATAAATAATTTTTTAAGTAATCTGAGTGCTGTACAAACTGGTAGTATTAAAACAAGGTGCCTAGGAGGCAAGAAGACCACTGGTACTGAGAAATCCATTAGCTTCTTTCTCACTTTAGGGCATTCCATAATCAGTATAAAGAAGCAAAGAAAGTAGAACCTTTAAGACCTACATGTGCAAAAATGTTTGTGGCAGCCCTTTTCATAGTTGCAAGAAACTGGAAACTGAGTGGATGTCCATCAGTTGAAGAATGGCTGAATAAGTTATGGTATATGAATATTATGGAATATTATTGTTCTATAAGAAATGATTAGGAGGATGATTTTAAAGAGTCCTGAAAAGACTTACATGAACTGATGCTAAGTGAAATGAGAAGAACCAGGAGATCATCATACATGACAACATCAATATTATGGGACGATCATTTCTGATGAACATGACTCTTTCTAACAACGAGATAATTGATGTCATTTTAAGTGATCTTGTGATGAAGAGAGCCATCTACACCCAGAGAGAGAACTGTAGGAACTGCATGTGAATCACAACATAATATTATCACTCTTTTTGCTGTTGTCCACTTGCATTTTATTTTCTTACTCATTTACTTTCTTTTTTTACCTGATTTCTCTTGTCCAGCAAGAGAATTGTATAAATATGTTTATACATATTTTATTTAACATATATTTTAACATGTTTAACATATATTGAACTGCTTGCTATCTAGGGAAGAGGGTAGGAGGAAGGAGGAGAAAATCTGAAACACAAAGCTATGCAAGGATCAGTGTTGATCTAAGATCAAATCAGTCATATTGAACCATGCTAAATTAGATAATTATTGTCTCTATCAACCCTAATGGCTTAACACTTTGTAAAGATTCCAACATCTCTTTTCTTTTGATTTAGAACATAGGCGATCATAACCTCCTTGACTTCTTAAGGAGGTGAGAACTCCAAAAAGGTGATCACGCCTTCCCTGACATCTCAGGAAGGGAGATGAAAATACCAAAGGAATAGAAAATCAAATCAGATTAGGGGGTTTCTAAAGGGGCTCACTTGAAACAGGTGAATACAACAAGATATGAAACAAGGTGTACATAAATCCATCAATATGGGAGGCATTACACATAGTTACATAAGCACATAGCAATATAACACAGGATAGTAGTAATGTTAACAAATAACATGAATCAACATGAAGAATTTACACATGTCCATAAGTCCTAATCCAAAAGGAACCCATTGCCCATTAATTCATGTGCCAGGAATTCAATAATTCCTGTAAGTTTGAAGTAAACAATTTTTCATAACATGAATCAACATACAAAATTATACATCTCCATAACTCCTAAAAATGGTCCCAAAGAAATCCATTGTCCATTAGTTAATGTGCCAAGAATCCAATAATTCCTGTAAGCTCTGAAGTTCTGCAATAGTCTCATCAACAATTTTTCATCTCAAGGAATGCAATGATTCTTGCTGGTTTTTCAACACCTTGAAATAGTCTCATCTTGTGGTAGAAATCCAGTGATTCATGAAGATTTTAAAGTTATTTTAACAGTCTCATTATCAGCCATGCTCTTTCAGTTTCAGATGTTTCTTGAATCTTCTCCTTTGTTTTGAAGAACTTGAAACGGTCTCTTCTGTTTACCACTTTTGGGATTTCTCTTCATCACCTGGTAATTACATTGGATCTGTTTGCACTGGACACTGCCCTGTTGGGTTGAAAAATCTCTGTACTCTCCAACTGTAAGCCTGATTGCTTTTCTGTTGATTAATGACATCAGAGTCCTGAATTTCTAAAGACTCTTTGCATGTAAACTCAGCTGCCATCATGCCCCACCTGTCCTTTGATTGATACTTGGGAGCTGAGCCCTGCCTCTTACTTCTCTGGGTCAATCTACATTCCGAGGCCCAGTGAAAGCCTCGATTGCATTTTGGACATGGAGTTTTGGGTTTTCTCTCACCCTGTCTTCTCATTCTATCTCCATATCTACAATGAGCTCTCAAATGTCCAACTTTTCCACACTGAAAACATTGACGAATTTCTCTAGAAGTCCCTTGCCAAAAGGGACCCTGTCTTTCCATGTTCCTCATAGTTTGGGTGTAATAAGCATTTGTGCCCACTGTGGCACAGCGTCTTATGATCTCCTCTAAAGGACCATCTTTGTCTAGTCCCCATATAATTCTTTTGCAAATCTCATTGGCATTTTCCTTAGCCAGATGTCTCGTCATTATTTCTGTAGCAGCATTATCTCCAATGGTTCTGATTACAGCTGTTTGCAAACGTCCCACAAAATCTGCAAAAGGTTCATTGGGACCTTGCTCCATTTTTGTGAAAGCTTTATTTCCATCTTTCTGTCCAGGGAGAGACTTTCAAGCTTTTATTGCAGCCTTAGAAATTTGCTCAGACACTGTTATGGGATAATAAATCTGTTCTGAATTCTCTGCATACTGACCTTCACCAGCTAGTTGGTCAAAAGTGATTTGTCCAATAGTTCCTGTTTGCCTATTGTATTGGTCTTGAAACCTACATATAATTCATGATACTCTGAAAGCCACAACAGATTTTGTCCAGGTTCTAACCATGTTCTTGCTATGGATTTCCAATTATTTGGGGTTAAGATTTCATAGGACAAATTATCTAGTAACATCTTCACATAAGAGGATGCAGACCCATAAAGAGTGCAATCCTTTTTCAAATCTTTTAAGTTTTTCCAAATTAAAAGGAGTGTATTGTCTTTCTTTTTGACCTGAAGGGTCAAGCTTTTCAATCACAGGATATGCATGTATAAAATCAGATATATCTTCGCCTTTATTTTTTGCTTTAATTCATGCTTCTTCTAATCTTGTCATATTCTGCTTCACAGGAGAAGCTGACTGTGTTTCTGCTTCTCTCCCTTCCCCTTCTTCCTCCACCCATGAGGGGGGAGGGTCATGAGATGAGGAATGATCTAATTCCTCCTGATGTGAAGTATCACACTCAGAATTGTACTTAACTCCATTCTTATCTGAATTTTCTTGTTTATCACCTAGTTTAGTTAGCACTTTCTTCTTTTTCATTTTAACACTTAAATAACTTCTTATATCCAGTTGTATAAAATTATATGTATTAAATATGTCTTTAGAAATTGAGTTAGGGCCATTTTTATTACAGAATTGACAAAGATCCTCTCCTACTAAGTTCCATTCATCTAGATTCAATTTTTTCTCCAGAGAGAAGCAAGGACATGTGTTCTTAACAGTTTGTAAAAGTTCAGTGATCTGCTCCATAATTATAATCAAACCTTGGCTTTCCATAACTTGGCTGATGCTCTCTAACATTTTCCTTGTACAGAAACAGAAGGCTGTTTTCTAAACATCTGTCCCATCTTAGCTGAAATTCTACTTTAACTTTTTTAAACAAAATTTCTTTGTTGTACTCACCCTAATTTCTGGGTTGAGGAGACTTTTCCACTCGATCAGGGTCACAGGATTTTCCACTGAAATCAGTATCAGAGGCTTTTCTACTGAAATCAGGATCGGAGCTTTTTCCACTGAAATCTACTAAAGGGCCTGTCAGCCCCATGTTCAGGGCGCCAAAATGTTGGTGTTCTTTTTCCAAAACACAGCCAGGTGATAAAAGTTCAGATCTTTTATTGTGCCCTTCTATATAGCCCGGTTAGCTCAGGCCTATCTCTCTGCTTGGTTCCAAGAGATCTTGCAGTTTTGTCCTTGGCTTCTGCCTCTGCTTTCTTCAGCCTCTAGACAGCACCAAGGTAGAAGATGAAAATGAATCTTTTTTGCCTCGAAGATAGGGCTTGTGGGCTTCCTCCCAGAGTGCTCCTCTCCAACCCCAGTCAATGTTCCCAAGAAAACTCTCTCAAGCTCTAAGAGCTTCCTGTATATATATGATCTCCCAAAGGTTAACTCCTCCTTCTGGAGAGAGAGGGATTCTGGGTTATCTCCCAGAGTGCTTTCTGACCCTAAGGGAGGTGTGAATTCGGATATCTCATACTAAGCCATACTAAGCCCTGAAATCTCCCAAAAGTGGAGTTCACTCCATTGAGTAGTTAGATACTTATGAGCTCACAAGCATCATTTCTGTCAGTTGTTCTTAGTACCTTGTTTCAAGTTCTGGCCCAAGATATCTCCTTCTAAGATCAAATCAATCATATTGAACCATGCTAAATTAGATAATTGTTGTCTCTATCAACTCTAATGGCTTAACACTTTGTAAAGATTCCAACACAGTGTTATCAAAATATCTATGCATTTGTTTTGAAACTAAAAAGTTTTATCTAAAAAAGAAAATAGAGCCTTTATTCTTGGCTTTGGCCCTTTGAAAGACTCTCACAACTTATCACTAAATAGTGAGTAAGGACAGAGGAGGAGTATCTCTGGATACTGGACTATCAAGGGCAGTAAAACATCATTTAGTTAATCAAACTGAATTTATTAATCCCTTGCTTTGTTCAAGGTACTTCTAGGAGCTTCAGATGCAAAAACCAGTTGTGAAAGAATAATGTCACCATCAAGAAGTTAACATATCGAAAGGATACAACATGTTCACAGCTAAGTGAATAATGGGTATGTTTGGTAATTGGATATATGTAGAGTATATACAATAATTTCAGGGGTAGGTATGCAAACAACTGGTAAGTCATGAAAGGTCTCTTGAAGGGTGTAGAACTAGAGCTGAGGAGGGAGTGAGAAGAGAGCTCATTCATAAGAAAAAACCTATGCAAAGGCATAGAGGTAAGAAAAAGATTGATTTATATAGAGAACATCAAAAAAGATATTTTGTCTGGAATGCATGTGACAGGGAATGATTTGTAATCAGCCTGGAATAGTATGCTAGAGATAGGATTAGGAAAGGTTATGAAATAAAAGAGGGGATTTAGGTATAAATCTTGTCTCAATACTTATGCATATGACCTAAGCAAGTTATTTAATTTCCCTGGGTCAGCTGTAAAATGAGGAGGTGGACTAGATGACTAGGTGGACTAAGAGGAGACTAACTTCTGAGGGTCTCTTACTCTATGATATTAAATCAAAGTATCAAAGTAGAAGGGATGATAGAGATCTTGTCATACAACTCACTGATTTTTTGATGGAAAAAATAAAGCCAAGAGGAAAACTGATTCATGCAGAATTACAAAACATAGATAGAACTTGAACACAGGTCTCCTAACTTCAAATCCAATTTTGTTTTGTATTCTAATTCCCTGAAACTCAGTTCTTTATCTGCAAAATGGGGATACTATTTGTCAAGCAGGGTTCTTTATAAGTGATAATTACATAAATCATGATTTTTAATTATATTATTCATCAACTAGGTTAAGGCACCTGGCCACATGGATCCTTAATCTGTTGAATTTATAGTCCAAGTTATGATAACCATTCCCAAACTGGCTGATGCTTAGTAAAGGATACTTTTATGAAAGGGGTAGAGCTTTCTTTCTCTTCCCTAGGTTTTTCTTTTCCATTTTTACTTCTTTTGCTGAACAGCTACCATGAGAGTTTCTCCCTGAGGAAGCATAAATTGGAATAGATTTTTCCCCATGATCAATCCTTGTTGACTTAGCATCTTCCAGATGTGTCAATAATACAGAAGAATGACTTAAAAAATGATCTTGCCATGTAACATAGCAGGACCAGGACTGGGTCTGGACTCACAAGTTCTCTGTTCTGATTTTAATTAGATAAGTGTATCAGGAGAAATCACCTCTCTGAAATCTTACTTATTTTTTCAATTAAGTGAGGATAACAAGGTTTGCTGTGAGGAAAATATTTTATGAATCTTATGGGATTGTTTTTATTTCATTTTTGATTTTTCTATCGCTGATACTTAGGCCAATGCCTGACACATAGTAAATGTTAGTTGATGTGACTATAAAAATGTGATTGTTATATATCCAGTTCTTTCCCAGCTCTCCTTGCTTTTCCCTCTTTGCACTGTGCTGAGTAAATGACAGTCTGGAAATGAGGGGAAAATGCATATTCCATCCGTTTAGTTCACATTTAGCCAGCAATGGTGATCATGTCATTGATTCCCTCTGTGTCTACGTCTCTTCCCTTCTTCTCAGTTTCTTCATTTGTAAATTAGAGATAATAACTCCTATTCTCCCTTCCTTACTGGGGTTGCTATGAGGAATATATTTTGTAAGAATTCAAGTGGCATAGAAATATGTTATTTCTATTATTATGTATATATGCACATGTGTGTATGCATATATGTATATAAGTGTTTATATATGTGTGTGTGTATATATATGTATATATACACACACACACACATACACAGACATTGGTATGAACTAATCTGTCAAAATATAGCCTAGGATGCTTGAAATTCTTTAAAAGGACAATCCTTATGCAGAAATCATATTCCTTTCCTTTAACAACAATTTTCTTGTCTTATATGGGTATAGTTCCTCTCTTTTACAGAGCTTAAAGGATTGAATAGATAACAAAGGCAGGATGCCTTTTAAAGGAGTTATGTTAGACACTATTTGGGTTCTTTTAGAGAAAACAATTTCACTTTAAAACAGCACATTTCTCTCATTGGATCTTCTCTTTAATAAGTACCCTCAAAGAGATTCAGTATCTCATGAATTCACATAGAGAGCATTTTTTAATAAAAGGGTTTTTGGCTTGTAATTCTTTAAGAGCCTTAGCAATATGTTCATTAATGTATAGTAATAATAATCACTCCCTCCACCCCCATAGGGATAGGAACTAGACTGTGATTTCACTGATATATGGAAGTGCCAGATGGGGAAACTTTCTGTACTAGTGTAGGTTGGCAGCTCTCTACAATTTATAGTCTTTGAGATTTGCCTAGAGCATTGAGAAACAAAGTGACTTGTCCAGCCAAAAACAAAAACAAAAATAAAAAAACCCAAAACCACAGCTATAACAATGCCAGTACTATTGCTAACAGCAAATCTACTACTACCCACCATCAAATGATGGTCATAATATAATGTACTTACTATTCAGTCCAACACATAATTGTTAAATATCTACTGGGGTGGCTAGATGGTGCCATATTCATAGAGTTCTGAACCAGGAGTTAGGAAGACTCATTTTCCTTAGTTCAAATATGACTTCAGATGCTACATTCTATATGACCCTAGGCAAGTCACTTAATCCTGTTTGCCTCACTTTCCTCATCTGTAAAATGAGTTGGAAAAAAAAATGGCAAACCAGTATAGTATCTTTACCAAGAAAGTCTCAAATTGGATCATGAAGAGTTGGACATGACTAAAAAACAAGTGGAACAAAATGCAGTTCACTGGCTTCAGTACTCAAGATAAAAAGATGAAACATTAAAAAGCAATGTGGTATAGAGGAAGAAGTATAAGACTGACAGTTAAAACTTGGGCTCAGATCCAGACTGACACTTGTTAAATGTGTGACTATGTACACTGTGAGCCTCAGCTTCTTCATCTGAAAAATAGGGATAATATAAACATTCAATACTTGCCTCATAGGGATCTAATCGTAAGGTATTATGAAAATATAGTTATAATTCAATGAATGTGTGCTCTCTGTTCAAGAGAGTGAAAGGGGGTTGAACTGTGTTAGATTTGGATCCAAATCCTAACATTTGCTAAATGGTAATTATGGAAAAATCACTTAAGAAATTGTAGTTCAGTGAGTCTGTCAGATAAGAAGAGTGACAGCTATACTACCTACCTCAAAAGGTTGATAGAAGTATAAAATATATGTAAATATTTATTAAAATGCCTTACAAAGATTAAAGTACTATACATGTCAATTACTTCTACCCCTGTAATTTGTACTTAAGTTCATATTATTACAATATAGTTCTCCTCAAGAAACTTATACTTTGTCAAAGAACCAGAAACTGAGTGGATGCCCATCACTTGGGGAATAGATGAATAAATTATGGTATATAAATGTTATGGAACATTATTGTTCTATAAGAAATGATCAGCAGGATGATTTCAGAGAGGCTTGGAGAGACTTGTATGAACTGATGCTGAGTGAAATGAGCAGAAACAAAATAACATTGCACACAGCAATAACAAAATTATGTGATAATCAACTGTGATGGACTTGGATTTTTCCAATAGTAAGGTGATTCAGGGTAGTTCCAATAGACTTGTGATGGAGAGAGCCATCTGTAGCTAGAAATAGGAATGTGAATCACAACATACTATTCTCATCTATTTGTTGTTATTTGCTTGCTTTTTGTTTTCTTTCTCATTTTCTCATTTTTTACTTTTTAATCTGATTTTTCTTGTGCAGCATGATAATTGTGGAAACATATATAGAAGAATTGCACATTTTTTAAACATATATTGGATTACCTGCTGTCTAAGAGAAGGTTGGGGGGAAGGGAGGGAGAAACATTTGGAACACAAGATTTTACAAGGGTGAATGCTGAATACTATCTTTGCATAAATGTTGAAAATAAAAAGCTGTTTATTTAAAAAGAAGCTTATACTTTAATGGCTGGGAACATGACAGGTACACAAGTTTCTATGTTAATAGTTAGAATAATATAATAAGATCATAGGAGAAACAACCAAAGAATGATGATACGTTTGGGGAGAGATCTCTTTTACAGGTAAGTAATAAGTATCAGGAAAGACTATCCTGAGCAGGAAGCTTTTGAATTTGAATTTGAAGAAAGGTAGGAGAACTTTGGCAGAAAGAGCTATGGGAGGACTAGTCTTATTTAAGCATTTAGTAAAAAGCAATTGGCTTCTGTGATAAAATTCTGACCAAGCCAGGATAATATTGGTCATTTGTGATTCCCCTCTGAAGCCTTATTTTATCATTAGAAAAAAAAGAGAAAGACACACACACACACACAGATACACAGGTAGAGAGGGGGAGAGGGAAAGGGAGAAGGAGAAAAGAGAGAAAAAGAGGGGAAAGAGAGTAGGGAGAGAGGACAGGAAGGAGGGAAGGAGAGAAAGGGAGAGAGAAAGAGAGATAGAGAGAGAGAGAGAGAGAGAGAGAGAGAGAGAGAGAGATCACTACTAGAATGAGGAGGAAGCCTATAGTCTTGCAGTACAGCTTCCATATTGTTCAGAATTTGGAGCTGCAGTCATCAATCCAGTCTTTAGATCTGTGGCTAAATTCTCTGGGTTTGAGTTCTGACTCTAACACTCTCTCCCTGTATGTTGTTAATTAAGCCATTTCCCATTCATGACAGTGATTTGGGTTAGATATTCTCATTCCTCATGACTCTGCTCATACTAAACTTATAGTTCTGTTCTGCTCATCCATCTTCCAAAACTCAAACAACACATTGCCTGTTTACCACAGACCCATATTTCCCCTCCATTCCCTTGGAGAGAAGTATCTAAATACTGAAGAGGCTGAACATACTAAATTTCTCTCATAGGTACATGTCTATGTTTAGTATGGTTACTTTTGTCCTAACTCTTTTACTGTGGTTAAAAAAAGATGGGGGGAAGAAAAAACAGAGTCTAATATGATGGGAGATCTGGATTTTAATCCTGGTTATGTCACTTATTGCTTTTCAACCTTAGAAGAAGTTGGTTAATCCCTCCAAACCTTTCATCTATTTGTAGGCAATGCTGCCTGTTCCAGTTCCCTCCTTCTTTATTATAGAGTTAGCAGAATGTGAAAAGAGTGTGTTGAAATCATCTCGTATCAACTCTGGAAAGCTGATTGTTAAATCTTTAGAGGGGGCATTTGAACCTCAGAAATCAACAAATGCTACTAATCAGAATTTGATATATTGTTTTGTTTAGACTTAAAAATGTGATAGAAAAAAGGTAATGATGCAGGTTAAACTTAGAAGTATGTTGTGCATTTCCCTCCTCAAGAGACCTGGTTGTTAATTATTTACCAGAATACACTTGATTGACTATGAGTATGGAACACTGAATATAACATCAGATATTTTTGGGCCTGTTGGTAAGGTTTGCTGTGCTATTTCCCCGCTTCTTACGTTTTGGTTCTTTGTTATAAGTGATGGCATTCTGGAAAACTAACGGCTGAGGAATATATTGGGAAATGTAGGCAATATAAAAATAAAATTCTAATACATTGCAGAAGAGAACTCTAAATAAATCATGCCAAATTCTTTCTTTCCTCTCCCCTCAAAAATATCTGCCCTATATGTCTCTTGGAGAACATGTAACCAGGCCATAAGATGATTGAAGAAACTAGAGATATTTAGAATGGAGAAGACTTAGAGAGGACATGATAGTTTTCTGCAAACATTTAAAGTGCCGTCCTGTAAAAGGAGGATTATATTTTTTCAGTTTGGCCCTAGTGGACAGAATGAGGAATGATGGATAGATGCTGGAGAAAGGCAGATTCAAGCTTGATAAAGGAAATCTTTCTCACAGAGAACTGGTCTACTTCTGGGACAGTGAGTTCCCCCTTTCCTGGAGGTTTTTCAACAGAGATAAAGACTACTTGTAAGGAATTGTTGCAGAGGGAATTGTTGGGGAATTATTAAAGGGTTGAATAACTTCTCATTCTGGCATTTTATGATTATGTGATTCAGGGCAATCTCTGAAAAATGAAAAGAACTATTTGCTGTTGTTTAGTCATTTCAGAATGTGACTTCATTTGTTTTGTTTTATTTTTATTTATTTATTTATATTAGCAAAGGAGTTCCAGCTCATTTTACACCTGAGGAAAATGAGGCAAGTGATTGTCCAGGGTCACACAGCTAGTAAATATCTGAGGTCATATTTGATGCAGGTCTTCTCAACTTCAGACCAGGTTTTCTATTAACTAACCATCTAGCTGTCCTGAAAAGAACCATACCAACTTTCTATGTGATTGTTATTAAAATATACAAGATTTACTTTTCCTTAATATCTTGTAGCTTCCTTTCTCACCTGTTCATTTTGTGTTCTAGTTCTCCCTGCCAGAATGGAGGAGCTTGCATTGATGAAAATGGCCTTGCCTCCTATACCTCCTGCTTGTGTCCGGAGGGCTTCTCTGGCAACTTTTGTGAATTGGACATGAATAGCTGTGTCCCTAATCCATGTGAGAATGGAGGTGTGTGCACAGACATCGGTGGGGACTTTCGCTGTCGCTGCCCGCTGGGGTTCATGGACAAGACCTGCAGCCAACATGTGGTGGACCACTGTGCCAGTGGCCCCTGTGAGCATGGGGGTACCTGTGTCCCTCATGCCAGAGGAGGTTTTGAATGCCTCTGTAGACCAGAATTCTCTGGCCCTACTTGTAACCATGGCCACCCGAACCATAGCCACCCAGGAACCAAGACCAAGAGGGGTCCTGGGCTTCCTGACCAATTTTCCCCTGAGACTCAGGGTAGGCTTGCCGCTCATCAGCCCAACCACAGAATGCTGAAAATCACCATGAGGGAGTTGACTAAGAACAGTAAACCTCTGCTTAATGAAAGCCAAGCCATCTGCTTCACTATTCTGGGTGTTCTGACATGTCTGGTTGTCCTGGGCACCATAAGCATCGTGTTCTTCAACAAGTGTGAGATATGGCTCTCCAATGCCAAGTACAGCCGTCTCCTTCGTAAAAAAAAGAACTCACTTCTCAGGTACAGCAATGGTGATGAGCATACCATTAACATCATCTTACCTGAGAAAATGAATCTGAAATCCTACAGTCAGTGCCTGAATGAGATATGAGCCCTCCCCAAAGCCTTCCTCTGTGGAGTCTAGGACATATGGTTTATTTTAAAGCTTGTGATTGACCTTACTATCTTGTGTGCTGTGTAATTAGGAGAATAGCTTTGTATCTGTGTGCATATTGTATTTATGTTGTGAGGGAAAGTTTTAGACCCAAACAGAGATGCTCAGAGAATGGATCTGAATTTACTAGGGAGGCTATCAATGAGATTCTGCAAAAATTTTAAGTTATTCCTTTCTGACCAAAAGGGAAATGATACATTGGCAAATTATTGCTCTACCAATTACTGCCTCTGTCATCTCAGATAAATTATTTCTTCTCTCTGAGCTTTAATTCCCTTATTTTTAAAATAAAAGGAATTGGATTAGATGATCTATATGGCCTCTTTTAGTTCATACCCCTATTCTTGCTTCTTTTACATCCTTTCCAGTTCACCATTTAGTTGATTGGTTAGTGAAGTAGATCTGCTAATTCAGAATGAAGAATTACTTCATAAGTACTAAGAGTCCATTGAGGAGAATACACCTGGTAATCTTATTCTGGGCATATGTTTTTTCCCATGCTTATAATTTCAATAATTAAGGTGTTTATGATCTAAGTATATAGGAGTATGTAAAAGTGCATTTGAGAGTCTAGAATAATGGGAAGATTAAGTTCTGAAGACTTTGGTTCTACTTTCAGCTCTGCAGCTTACTTTCATGAACCAGCTCATCTTTCTGGGACCATTATCTCTTCACTTGGAAATTTAAGGAATTTAGATTAAAAAAACACTCAAACTATAAAATCCCATAATTTTGCAATTTTTCTTTAAATGGACAAAAGTATTTCTGACGACAATAGATTTAGTCTACATGAGAATTAAATATAACTCTTGTCAATTGTATTAATCCTTCCTAATTTTTAATCAAAATGAGTTAACACTACCTGTTACATAAGTTTGGCCCTCTCCTAAGAGACAAATTATTCTGCTTGTATCAGAATATGAATATGTGAATTTTGTCAGCAACTGCTGCAGTAGATATATTATTCAGAAAATAAAATGGGAGAACTTAGTTATTTATAATTTATAGCCATATCATCCCACTGCTTTATAACTTCCTTAGAAATACTTATATATATTGAGTGAAATGATGTTGTGGGAGTTAAAATAGTAAGATGAGTTTTTATCTGAACAGAGTCATAGTATTCTTTTATAATCATATAGAGGAGGTATGATGAGGTATTACTAAATGATGATCACTGGAACAAACTGTGGTAAGATCTCAATGGACATTTAACATACAGAGTACCTCAAGGAAATGCATACATGAAATTTGCAGCTCTAACCAATTCCACTAAGATCCTTCTAGAATATGATGAATGGATTCAATGCCTTTGTTTTCAGGGTTATATAGACTCTCCTCCTTA
The DNA here is from genome assembly GCF_902635505.1 of Sarcophilus harrisii. Taxonomy (NCBI): domain Eukaryota; kingdom Metazoa; phylum Chordata; class Mammalia; order Dasyuromorphia; family Dasyuridae; genus Sarcophilus; species Sarcophilus harrisii. The sequence continues at coordinate 360,014,596 of NC_045427.1, read as the reverse complement.
TTTCTTGTTGTGTAACAAATAATATGTATATGTATTGTCAAGCAACCTTTTGAGTCCAAATATGAAAGTTCAAAAGACACTTCCATTGAACAAGATGATCATTTACTTGTTTGAGAAAAATCAATTCTTAATTTGTTTAAAAAAAAAAACTAATTATATTTTAAAATATCTTTTTGTTAAACTAAAAGAAATTATCTAATCTTCATCTATTTCAGATCTCCCATTAAGATGTCTGGCTAATAGAAGAATTACTTGTATTCAGATATAAATATTTCATCTTCAAGACAAATTTGAATATGAAGATTTAGTTTTATTGGTTAAATTTTTTCCATGCACTTTTTTTTCTCAGTAGCTCTAGTCTCTGTTATCTAAAAATTCAGTGAATATTTGAATAAGTAGGTCTAGAGATAGGGGTGGTTAAGGAATTAGAAGGTATGAAATCCAAGCCCGGCATAACACCACAAGTTTTGTGACCTTGGATGAGGCATGCTAGCTCTACTGAGCTGAACTGATTGCCTTACCTGTCAAATGCAGGGATTAGATTATGGTGTTCTGACATAAAGTCTTATTATTTTAGTAAAATACATACTATGATAAAGGAATCAGTTCATCTTGGAATTCCTCTTCACTCTTTTCACTTGGATTAAGTCTTCCTGCATTTCCCATAGGCTAGAACAATGCCAATTCTCTCTCCTTTTAATGACAAATTACTTCATCTTTATCCAAATCTGAGATTGAAATTTCAGCAGAAAAATTATTTTAAAAATAGTGAGTCTATTTTCCAAAAGGCCATCATCATTTAAAAAATCCTCAATAGGAAGAAAAGGGAATTTTCTGCAAGATTAACTTTACATAAAACAAAATCTAGCTCTAAAGAAGTAATCATAATAATAGAGTGTACCAAGATTTACAGACTGCTTTCCTCATAAAAGCCCTCAGAAGGAGGCAGTGTAATTTATTTTGCAATTGAGGAAACTGAGATCCAATACAACTTGTTCCAAGTTGCATAAATAAATGTTGGAGGCAAAATTCCAATCAAGCTTTCCTGTTGCACACCTACTCTTGGTATACATGCTGCCTCTAGTCTGAATGAAAAATAAGTGTTTTCCTAAGGTCGTCTAAATATTCCTAAATATTTCTAAAACATCTAAATATTTATGTTATTAAATACATTGCTGAACATGATAGGGAAAATTAGCATTATTAAAAATAGTGGGGGGGGGGGGGGCAAAGCCAAGATGGCAGAGAAGACACATGTGTCATTCTAGGCTTCCCTTCTATCCTCACTACTAATTACTATATTCAGCCTCAGAAATAATGCTTGACTAGTGAAATCCACAAATATTGGGAGTAGAGCAGATTACCAGCTGAAGGTAATCTGGAAGATAATGACCAGAAAAGGTTTGTCCTGATCAGCAGTAGTAGGCCAGCATAGGCAGGGAGGCAGAACCAGAGAAGACGGGGATAGGGATGGTCTTTGTGCAGGTGGAGAATTTGCAGGGAGGACTCTACCACAGGTTGGCTGCTCTGCTTTAGTCGCAAAGCTATAGATCAGTAGAGAAGTTAAAGCTAAAGGCAGAGTGTACTCCAAAAAATGCCAGAATCTAACAGGATCTGGCTACACCTACCCAGCACTGGAAGTGATTCAGCACAGACCACAGCACAGCTGTGCAGTTGCATTCTGCATGGGGCTTTTGCCTGGGGCAATCACACTTCTGATCACCAGGGAGGCTCTGACCAGAGCAGCCACAAATCTGCACAGCAGGAGGACTCTGCCTGGGGTAATAGAACTTCCACAGCAGCACAACTGTGCTTCCCAGGACAGAAACACTTCCGGTGCGGGGCTCTTCCCGGGACAGCCTCTGATCTGGGCATCAAAGTTCTGCCAGGGGCAGTGACACTTTCACTGCTCAGCTGCTAGTCCTAGGGCAGCCTCTGATCCACACAGTGGGGCTCTTCTCAGGACAGTAGTACTTTCACAGTGTGGTCCCTCTTCCCAGGGCAGTGACATTTCCGGTGCTGGGCCCTTCCAAGGGCATTTCTGCACCTCGACTACTCTTAGCAGCCCATTTGCAGGACAGCTATTGTCCATGTATCTATCCCTGTTCTGCAGAGGAAGCTGGTAACCTCCTTGCCCTGAAGGCAGACCCTAAGGGCTTAAAAAAATGAGTAAAAAAGCCAAGCATACACTAACCATTGATAGCTTCCATACAGAAAGAGAACAGGTTTTCAACCCTGAGGAGACTAATAGCAGACAGTCTCCAGACAAAACCTCAAAGGGGGATGTAACCTGGTCCCCATCACACAAGGCTCCGAGAAGAAATTATAAAAGATCTTAAAAGAGAGTTAGAAGAAAAATGGGGAATGGAAAGAGAAGCTTTGCAAGAGAGCACAGAAAAAGCATATAATTCACTTAAAGAAAAATTTGATGAAGTGGAAAAAAAAAAACCAATTTCCTGAAATGTGAATTGTAAAAAGTAAAGAACTCCCAGGGAGTGCAGGGAAACACAATTTGTGAATTGGAAAAGATAAAGAACTCCCAGGAAAGTAGGATTTGTGAACTGGAAAAAGAAAATAACTCAGTAAAAAAAAAATTAGTGAAATGAAAAAAAAATTCCATAGTAAAGCAACTCATTTAAAAACTCAATTGGATATATACAAAAAGAAGTAAAAAAAAAAAAAAAGCTAATGAAGAAAATAACTCATTAAAAATCAGAACTGAACAATAGAAATGAATGATTTGTTGAGACATCAAGAATCAGTTAAGCAAAACCAAAAAAAAGAAAAAAAAAAACAGAAAAAATGTTAGATATCTACTTGGGAAAAAAAACAGACCTGGAAAATAGATCTAGGAGAGATAATCTGAGGATTATTGGACTTCCTGAAAATTATGATGAGAAAAAGAGTCTAGACACTATTTTACAGGAAATCATCAAAGAAAACTGCCTAGAAGTAATAGAATCAGAAGGTAAAATAAGCATTAAAAGAATTCATCGAACACCTTCTGAAAGAGACCCTAAAATAAAAACTCCAAGGAATATTGTGTCTAAATTTCAGAACTATAAGACTAAGGAAAAAATATTACAAGCAGCCAGAAAAGGACAATTCAAAGACTGGGAAGCCACAGTAAGGATCACTCAGGATCCAGCTGCTTCCACATTAAAGGATCAAAGGGCCTGGAATATGATATTCCAAAAGGCAAAAGAACTTGGAATGCAGCCAAGAATAAACTACCCAGCCAAGCTGAGCATTTTCTTCCAGGGAAGAAGATGGACATTTTATGAAACAAATGAATGCCATCTATTTCTAATGAAAGAATTAGAGCTAAACAAAAACTTTGACCTTCAACTATAGGACACAAGAGAAACACAAAAAAGTAAAAAGAACTCTTGAGAACTGTATTTCTCTTAAGGACATACATAAAGAGTGCATGTATAATTTGATTTTACTGATATAATATAAAAAAGGGAAGTAAAAATGGAAAGGGGATAGTATCAGAAAAAGGGAAAATGGGAGATAAAAAGAAGGAAACTATATCCCATGAAAAAGCAAAGAAAACCTATCATATCTGAAGGAATTTAGGGAGGTAGAGGAACATTGTGTGAATCTTACTCTCATAAGATTTGGTCAAATAGAAAATAATTGACACATTTGGTTTACAGAGAAACTTCTCTCACTTCATTAAAAAGTGGGAGAGAAAAGGGAAAAAGAAAAAAGTAGTACGGGAAAGCTATAAGAAAGAGGAAGGGATTCAAAGGGGGTAGGCTGCGTGAGGCAAGTGGTGCCCATAAGTTTAATACTTTGGGCTGGGTAAGGGGGTAAGGAAAATAAAAGCATAATCTGGAGATAATAAGATGGCAGGAAATACAGAATTAGTCATTTTAACCATAAATATGAATGGGATGAAATCTCCCATAAAATGGAGGTAGATAGCAGACCGTATCAAAAGCCAGAATCCTACAATATGTTGTTTATAGGAAAAACACATTTAAAGTAGGGTGATACATATAGAGTAAAGGTAAAAGGCTGGAGCAGAATCTCTTATGTTTCAAGTAAAGTCAGTAAAGCAGAGGTAGCCATCCTTATCTCAGATCAAGCAAAAGCAAAAATTGATCTAATTAAAAGAGATAAGGAAGGAAACTATATCTTGCTAAAGGGTACTATAGACAATGAAGCAATATCAATATTAAACATATATGCACCAAGTGGTATAGCATATACCTTCCTAAAGGAGAAGTTAAGAGAACTGCAAGAAGAAATAGACATCAAAACTATAACAGTGGGAGATCTCAAAATTAGATAAATCAAACCACAAAACAAATAAGAAAGAAGTTAAAGAGGTAAATAGAATATTAGAAATGTTAGTTATGATACATCTTTGGAGAAAACTGAATAGAGACAGAAAGGAATACACTTTCTTCTCAGCAATTCATGGAACCTATTCAAAAATTGACCATATATTAGGACATAAAGACTTCAAAATTAAATGCAGAAAGTCAGAAATAGTAAATGCATTCTTTTCAGATCATAATGAAATAAAAACTACATTCAACAAAAAGCTAGGGGTAAATAGACCAAAAAGTAACTGGAAACTGAATAATCTTATTCTAAAGAATGAATGAGTGAAACAGCAAATCACAGACACAATTAATAATTTCACCCAAGAGAATGGCAATAATGAGACAACATATCAAAATTTTTGGGATGCAGCCAAAGCGGTAATAAAGGGAAATTTTATATCTCTAGAGGCTTGCTTAAATAAAATAGAGAAGAAGATAAATGAACTGGGCTTGCAACTTAAAAAGCTAGAAAAAGACCAAATAAAACCCCCCCAATCAAATACTAAACTTGAAAATTCTAAAATTAAAATGAGAAATTGATTAAATTGAAAATAAAAAACTATTGTATTAATAAATAAAACTAAGAGTTGGTTTTATGAAAAAACCAATAAAATAGATAAACCTTTGGTATATCTGATTAGTAAAAGGAAAGAGGAAAATCAAATTGTTAGTCTTAAAAATGAAAAGGTAGTACTTTCCACCAAGGAAGAGGAAATTAGAGCAATAATTAGGAGTTACTTTGCTCAATTTTATGCTAATAAATTCGAAAACCTAAGTGAAATTGGTGACTACCTTCAAAAATATAGGCCTCTCAGATTAATAGAGGAGCAAGTAAATTGTTTAAATAGTCCCATTTTAGAAAAAGAAATAGAACAAGCTATTAATCAACTCCCTAAGAAAAAAATCCCCAGGACCAGATGGATTTACATGTGAATTCTAGCAAACATTTAAAGAACAATTAATTCCTATGTTATATAAACTATTTGAAAAAATAGGGAATGAAGGACTCCTACCAAATTCCTTTTATGACACAGACATGGTACTGATACCTAAACCAGGTAAGTTCAAAACAGAGAAAGAAAATTATAGATCAATCTGCCTAATGAATATTGATGCAAAAATCTTAAATAAAATATTAGCAAAGTGATTACAGAAAATCATCCTTAGGATAATACACCATGACCAAGTAGGATTTATACCAGGAATGGAGGGCTGGTTCAATATTAGGAGAACTATTAGCATAATTGACTATGTCAATAACCAAATTAACAAAAACCATATGATCATCTTAATAGATGCAGAAAAAGCATTTGATAAAATCCAAAAATCCATTCCTATTAAAAACACTTGAGAGTTTAAGGATAAATGGACTTTTCCTTAAAATAATCAGTAGCATCTATTTAAAAGCATCAGTAAGCATCATATGTAATGGGGATAAACTGGAACCATTTCCAGTAAGATCAGGAGTGAAGCAAGATTGCCTACTCACCATTACTATTCAATATTGTATGAGAAATGCTAGCTTTGGCAATAAGAATTGAGAAAGAGATTAAAGAAATTAGAGTAGGTAATGAGGAAACCAAATTTGCAAATGATATAATGGTATACTTAGAGAACCTCAGAGATTCTACTAAAAAGCTATTAGAAATAATTCACACCTTTAGCAAAGTTGCTGGATACAAAATAAACCCATATAAGTCATCAGCATTCTTATATATCACTAACATCATCTGGTATTAGCTAAGAAATAGATTAATTGATCACTGGAATAGGTTAGGTTCAAAGAGCAAAATAGTTAATAACTTTAATAATCTAGTGTTTGACAAACCCAAAGACCCCTGCTTTTGGGATAAGAATTCACTATTTGAGAAAAATTACTGGGAAAATAGGAAATTACTATGGCAAAAACTAGGCAACTGACTCACACTTAACACTGTACACCAAGATAAGGTCAAAATGAGTTCATGATGTATCTATAAAGAATGAGATTATAAATAAATTAGAAGAACATAGCATAGTTTACCTCTCAGACCTGTGGAAGAAGAAGGAATTTGTGACCAAAGAAGAACTAGAAGATCATTATTGATCACAAAATAGAAAATTTTGATTATATCAAATTGAAAAGCTTCTGTACAAACAAAATTAATGTAGACAAGATGAGATGGGAAACAATAAACTGAGAAAACATTTTTACAGTTAAAGGTTTTGACAAAGGCCTCATTTCCAAAATATATAGAAAATTGACTCTAATTTATAAGAAATCAAGCCATTCTCCAATTGATAAATGGTCAAAGGATATGAACAGAGAATTTTAAGATCAAGAAATTGAAACTATTTCTAATCATATGAAAAGGTGCTCTAAATCACTATTGATCAGAGAAATGCAAATTAAGACAACTGTGAGATACTACTACACACCTCTTAGATTGGCTAGGATGACAGGAAAAGATAATGGTGAATGTTGGAGGGAATGTGGGAAAACTGGGACATTGATACGTTGTTGGTGAAATTGTGAATACATCCAGCCATTCTGGAGAGCAATTTGGAACTATATTCAAGAAGTTATCAAACTGTGCATACTCTTTGATCCAGCAGTGTTACTACTGGGCTTATAACCCAAAGAGATCTTAAAGAAGGGAAAGGGACATGTATGTGCAAAAATGTTCATGGCAGCCCTCTTTGTAGTGGCTTAGTGACTAATTAATTTTCATATAGTGCCAACTATGTTTCAGGTATTATGATAAATGTTTTATAAACATTATGTCACTTCACCCTCAAAACAACCTTGGAAGGAGAATGCTATTGTCATATCAATTTTACAGTTGAGAAAACTAAGGAAAGTAAAAGGTAATGATTTGTCCGAGATCACACAGCAGTAAGCATTTGAGGTCACATATGAATTCATGTTTTCTTGACTGCAGGTGCAGTGGTCTATCTATTGTGACATCTACCTGTCTATTTTCCTACTTTATATGTAACAGCATAGCAAAGCAGCAGCAATTATATTCCCATATTAAAGATTTGCAGTAGGAAATGTCTCATAATGAGCAAAAAAAGTCACTAGATTTCATGGATGTTCATAAGTACCATTAAATTGTCTCCAGGTTCTTCTTGTTAAGCAAGCATCTACTATTTCTGTAATTCCTCTTCATGTTCTGAATATCCACAGAAAGAATCTAGACTTGGAAGAAATCCCCAAAGCCATATAGTTTAGGCTCTTTATTTTACAGATGGGGCCCAAGGGTCCAGGGAGAGTAAGTTATTTGCCCACAGATAGTGTTAGAAGTGGGGTATAAGCCCAGCTTCTCTGAGTACTCCTATGTTATTACTCATTTACTGCCTATTTAAGAGTATGGATGGAAAGTGAATAAAAATCTAGTGTAGTAGGAGGGGGAAGCCCGGGCTCTAGATTCCTAGATTCTCATCCCAAGTCTTTCCCCATCAGCTACTATTAATTTGGTTGAGACATTTAATGTGTCTGGGGCCTCATCCCAATCCATCAAATGTACTGAATGGTTTTATAGGATCATAGTTTAGAATTGGCAAGAAATTTAGAGGCCATCTGTTTTAACCCCCCCTCTTTTTAAAGATGAAGAAACTAAGGTCCATGAGGAACTTGACCCCTTACCTCAGAAATTTTAGAATTATGTCTAATTTTACATCAAAGAAAAATCATCTGTTTTTTTAAACTTATACTTAGCCTTTGTCACATTGATTAAACCCTTCTGTATTTCCTAAAGCTGGGAGACAGCTCTCTTTTTTCTTAGTGACATGTGGAATGAAGAATGTGTGAATGAGGGTAGCAACTGCTTCAGTAGGAGTATCATTCAAAATAAAATACAGAAATATATTTTCATGGACACTTCTTGCAACCCACTAAAAGATAAAAAATGTGAGTCTTCTAGAAATTTTTTCTGTCAAACTGAAACTATCTCCCCTATTAAGTATATGAAATATAACAATCTTACAAACTTCCTGAATGTCCTTCTAAAATTTAATGGGAAGTTATTTTTCTTCCCTCATGGGTGCAGCATTTTTATATTTTGTGTTGAGGGTAGTTAAACATTCTAATAATACATCAAGTGAACATGAAGTGCTCAAGACTCAGTAAGGCCTTGGAGTCAGATCTTGATTTAAGTCCCACTTCTTACATATACTGACTGTAATCCTGGGCTACTTACTTAATTTATCAGTGCTCCCAGGGAATTTTTAAAGATTATATAAATTAGGGAAAGTAAGTGTCACTGTGGATAGAGCATCTCCAGGAGGAGCTGAGTTCAAATACAACCTTAAACACTTAACTAGCTGTGTCCCTGGGCAAATCATGTAACCCAGATTACCTCCCCCACAACCCTCTGAGAAACACTATACAAATTTCAGAGCAGATATGCATAGACAGAGGGATTTTTCTTTACCAATGTAAGCACACACATTCCAGGAACATTATCATTCAAAATAAATGTAGAAAAAAGAACTACTAATTTTATTTTTAATGAGTATATTTTTGAACTAAAAACAAAGTTTCCATTGAGCCACTTTGGAACGAATATTGACAAATTAATCAACTTTTCATATGTGCCTACTATGTGCTAAGCACTGTGCTAAGTCTTGTGAATACAAAAATAGTGAAAAAACAGTTTCTGTCCTCAAGGAACATACAATCTAATGGAGTAGACAACATATAAACAAATATACTAAGCAAGCTATACATAGGATAAATCAAAAATAAATAGAGGAAAGGTGATAGAATTGAGAGGTTAAGGGAACCTTCTTATAGAAGGTGGGATTTGAGTTGGGACTGAAAGGAAACCAGGATGGTCAGTAGATGGAATTGAGAAGGGAGATTGTTCTAAGCATGGTAACAGCCAGAGAAAAGGTCCAGAACCAAGAGATGAAATATATTGTTCAATGAAACAGACAAGAGGCCAAAGTCACTGGATTGAAGAGTTTGTGGTGGGAGTATCGTTTAAGAAGATTGGAAAGAATATAAAGGACTTTTAATGACAAATTGAAATTTTTGTATGTGATCCTGGAAGTAATAGGGAGCCACTGGAGGTAAGTGTGTGTGGGGGGGGAAGAAGGAAGGAGAGACACACAGAGAGAGAGGCAGACAGAGACAGAGATAGATAAAGAGAGAGAGAGAGAGAGAGAGAGAGAGAGAGAGAGAGAGAGAGAGAGAGAGCTCTAATCAGACTTGTATTTTAGGATAATAACATTTGTTACTGAATAGAGAGTGGATTGGAATGGGAGCACCTTGACACAGTCAAACTCACCAGCACACTCTTGCAATAATTGAGGTGTGAGGTGATGAAGGCTCAAATTAGAACGGAGAAAGTGTCAGAGAGAAGAGAGCTTATAGGTGTGGCAACAGATTGTATATGGAGGGTGAGAAATAGTGAATATCAAGGATGAATTCTAGTTGCAAACCTGAGAGACTGGGAGCATGACATTATAATTGAGAAAGTAGGAAGTGAGGAGAATTTAGGAGACATGATGAAGAGTTCCATTTTGGACATTCTGATTTTCAGATCTTTACGTAGAATTGATCATCAGTAAGGTCAGTGGATCTTGGAAATCTAAAATGAAGTTTTATTTGTCAAATAATGCTTGGTAATATGCTTGAGAATCAATTCTAAACTTCACTAAAGAATTTACTGCTTAAATGCAATAAATACACTTGTTTTTCTCAATATGTATCATTCATGTCTTCCTGCTGTACACATGTTCAGAAATCATATGGGGAATGGAAGTGGAGTCACCATTTGATAGAAGTGGCATCCTAGAACAGGAGAATTAGCATCCCATGGGAGGACTGCACTAGCAAGGAATTATGCAACATGGATGTCTTTCAGCTTCAGTTTCATTATCTGTAAAATTAAGAGGTTGGTTAAATTTAATGATCCTCCATTTCTAAAATTCTGTGATATATGAATAGAATGCCCATCCTAGAATCATATTTAACTTCTATCATTTAGATAAAGTCTTCATGCATTTCATTAAGCAAGGTGCATCTTTGGGCCAGTATATATGCTAATTTACTCAGTTTGTGATCAGTATTTTAACTAGCTACTAGAATAGCATTACAAAAAGGGAAAAATGGATCTCTTTTCAGAGGCTTGTGAGGATTATATATGCTGATTTTATAGGAAACTTAAGCTGAGTCCTTAAAGTAAGTTATTTGAATGAAATATGGGGGTTATATTTATAGATATTTACCATATTAAAAATAAAACTAATTTAGAATTTGTAGATACTCTGAAAGGGTTTCAGAAACCTCCAGGCTTCTTTGGATCACACTTTGAGAACCACTGAACTAAGCCAATTAAAGGAAGCCTTTTCAACTTTTCAAATCCAACTTCTAATCATCTCCTCCTACTCTCTCCTTTTCTTTTATCCCAAGTTCCTTAAATCTTACATAACATATTTTTGACTGAATATTTGTGGTGTGATCATTGCTATTGAATTGAATATATTTAAGATTTAACAATCAAACATTTTATTTTGTTGAAACTGGGTTGTGTAAAATTTTGATCTCAAATGAGAAAGCTCATCTAATAATCCAAGTAATCCATGAGAAGAATTAATTTAATACAAAATACTATTGTTGCTACTATTTAAATGGAAAGGAAATTTTCTATTGGTGCATTTTTTTGATCTCCTATTTGGGTGATTTATTACACAATATCTATTGTAATCATAGATAAAGTTTTGCTAAGAAATGCTATGTTAAGTACTAAAAGTTACTTGCTTTCTTGAAGTTCTAAGGACCTTCTTAGACTTATTCTATATACTCATAGAATTAGAGAATGTCAGATCCAGAAACAATCTTTAGGATCTTCATTTTACCAGAAGGAAATTAAGGCCTGGCCTGGTCAGTTGGCTTGCTTGAGGCCACATAGCTAGTAAATGGATAAAATCCAAGACTTTAAAATCCTAATCCTCCTTCCATTATGCCATTGGTTCAAGATTTCTCAAAATTAATAATCACAAGCACATGCATGGAGGGCAAGAATATTCAGGTGATATAGTCTAGTATATAGTGGAAGGTATGCTTAGAATACCTTAATTCTTTCCCCAACTCTACTCTAGTTGTCATTAACTCTCAGGGTGGGTTAGGGGTGAAACTCAATTTAATTTTCATGTATCAAGTGATAGCATTGAATTAAATGGCTTTCTGACTCAATTATTGATTCCATGAAAGAACTTGAATCTGGTCATTGAGATGAAGACTTCTTGGATTGTCTCAAAGCAAAGAACATTATAATATTTCTTGCCCCTTAATGAGAGATCTCTGGGTTTGTACTAGAAGAACTTGCTTCTGGATGCCATGTAGTACAGTGGAACAAATACTGACTTTGGATTCAAATCCTGTGTCTCCCATCCATATACTCTTAGGTCATTTATTTTTCCTTGGGCTATATTGTATTCCATATATAAAATGAGGACCATGGAGTAGGTGACTTCCAAATTTCTTTCCAGCTCTCAGTCCATGATTCTTTGGTTATTACAACAATAACAACAACAACAACAACAACAAAACATGGGGGCAGCTAGGTGGCGAAGTGGATAGAGCCCTGGCCCTGACCAGCAGGCGGACTTGAGTTCAAGTCTGGTCTTAGACACTTAACATTTCCTAGCTGTGTGACTCTGGGCAAATCACTTAACCCCAATTGCCTCAGCAAAAAAACAAAAACATGGACATCCCTTAGTTGGACTACTCTATAAAGTGTTGGGTCTACATTCAGGAAGACCTAATATGGCCTCAGACACTTATTAGCAATATGACCCTGAGCAAGTTAAATAACCCTGTTTGCCTTAGTTTTCTTATCTGTAAAATGAGCTGAAAAAGGAAATGGCGAACTATTATAGTAACTTTGCCAAGACAACTTTAAATGAGGTCATGAAGAGTTAGATATGACTAAAATGACTAACAGCAACTTCAGTAGAATGATTTTCCTCAAAGTCTGAGTCTTAATCATTGGAGTTAGGCTACAAAGTCCAAATAAAAAGCATGGTTTATTATCCTTGCTAAAGCACTTACAGAATTTGTTGCTTAATTTTTTTTTCAGATTTTCAGTAATCTTGTTACTATATTTCATGTTGAGTATGGCTAAAATTATATATAAAGAAACATATATGTATGTTTGTGTATATTTTGATTTATATTGCTGAAAAAACTTTCATGTGCAAAGAGGAGAATCATGGAACAGTATAAGTAGAATTTGGATTAAGCTAATTTGATATTTTTTAAAAGAAAAGGGTATCAATCAATTATTATGCAGAAGAAAAGTTATCATTGATGGAAGTGGATTTCTTTGACAAAGAGAAGATCTAATTCAGTTCCAGTTAATCAATGATGGACAAAAGTAGCTACACCCAAAAAAAGAACACTGGGAAATGGGTGTAAACTGCATTTTTGTTTTTCTTCTCATGTTATTTTTACCTTCTGAATCCAAGTCTCCCTGTGCAACAAGAGAACTGTTTGGTTCTGCACACATATATTGTATCTAGGATATACTATAACATATTTAACATGTATAAGACTGCTTGCCATCTAGGGGAGGTGGTGGAGGGAGGGAAGGGAAAAGTTGAAACAGAAGTGAGTGCAAGGGATAATGTAAAAAATTACCCAGGCATATGTTCTGTCAATAAAAAGTTACAATTAAAAAAATGAAATGTCATCATTGTCCTTTTGGACTCTCCCAATAGTGGGAAAACTTGGCAAAATAGCTCTTGTAAATTTAGAAGGAAAGTTTACTTTGCAAGAAGGTCTTTGTAAACTTAGATGCCCTTATCGGTTGTTGATGTCCCAGTGCCACCTTAAATGTGATTCTTCATTCTTTTCTACATGTTTATCAGGACAAAAATTCAAATATTCATAATTTAAATATTCAAGGAAAGAACATAGAGAATGCAAAATAGGAGGACTCATTAGGACCAAAATTGTAATCTCATTTCTAGTATTAGTTTATCATAGGACCTTTGGGGAGTCACTTTAAGTACTCCCTGTCTCAATTTGCCCAGTTTTCATAAGAGAAAAATTATTCTATGATCTCTGTAACTATTATAAACCTATGATTTTTTATGAAGATTTTTTATGACATGCTTTGTAATCAAGAAGGATTCATTCTTTCTTTGATTTACAACTAGTCCCTGTCATATGAATCTGCCAATCAGATTACACTTTCATTTATTTTTCACTGTTATTAATGCCACCAGCTGCAATCCTTATTAGGGAAGATTAGTTAATTTTTGAAATCTTAATTTGAGATTTGGTAAAGCAGTTGACTCTGTAGGATCTTTATGAAGAGAAAAGCTGCATTGAGACTTATGAAACAGCAGAAGCAACTCACAGAATAGAATACTTCTTTACAAGATGATTTCATTGCAAAACGAATTTGGTGCCTCATTTCACCTCACTTCACTAAAGTTTCCTATTTTAAAAAATGTGGGAGTTTAATTATATTATTTCAAAATTTCTTCTAGCTCTAAATGTATTCTTTGTCAAAATTCTGCCAGGATGAAATTTAAGAGGCAGGCTGGTACAAATGAAATATAACTAGTTCTAAATCAGCCATATACGTTCAAATTCTACTGTTAATATTTATTACCTGTGCAACTCATTTAACTTTCTTGGGCCTCAATTTCCTCATCTGTAAAAAGAAGAGTAGATTGTTTCTCAGGTCTCTTAGCTCTCATATACTAACCAATGATCCTGTAATAATTAATGTCACTGAAGTCCTTTCTGAGTCTAGGCCAGTAGCCTCAAATTCAAAAAGAAATGGATCTCTGTTGGTTGCATATCAATTCAAAAAACCACAAATTAACATTATCTATTTTATATTATATTTTTATTTCAATATTTCTCATTTACATTTTCATCTGGTTTGGGTTAAGGAATTTTTCTCAAGTTTTCTAAAATTTGACATTTATGTAGATAATTGTGGCCTTCCAACTCATTCTTATACTTGAAAGCTGATATCATCACTAGAGTTTTCATTGAAAATATAAAGATAGGGGCGGAGCCAAGATGGCGGAGAAGGCACACGCGACTTTCTAAGCTCTTCTCTTACCCTCTTTATCAATATTATATCGAGCCTCAAAAATAGTCTTGACTGCTACAATTCGTAAAGATAAGAAGTAGAACAACTCACCGGCCAAGAAAATCTGCAGTCTCGCCAAAAAAAAGGTTGGTTCCCGGGCCAGGGGGGAGATCAGCACAGACTGGGAGAGAAATTAGGTTCTGAGGAGAGCCTCAAACCGAAAGTAAGAGCACAGATCTCAGCACAAGCGCACAGCCCCGACCTGCAGTACGGGCTTTTCCTTGGGGCAGCTGTGATCCTGCACGGCAGGAAGACGCAGCCCGGGTTAGCCTCCAATCTGCGCAGTGGGGGGCTTGGCTTGGGGCCATAGAGCTTTTCCAGGGCCGATTTGCATCAGGCAGAGACGCTGGGCAGAGTTTGCGGCGGTCTGCAGTCAGCTGCTAATACTCACAGTCCCACAAGAGGCTCCGGCCTGGGGCAGTGACACTTTCACCCCTTAGTCTCTAGCCGAGGGCAATAGCTAACCCACACAGCCCAACTGGGCACTTCGATAGCTCGGTCGGCCAGTGCTGAATCCACTTCCTGTTGGGGGAAGGGAAGACTCTCACTCAGAGCACTCCCATACCTTGGAGCCAGAAATCTGTTTACATCTCTCCCTGCTCTGCAGAGGAAGCTGGTAACCCCCTTGCCTAGGAGACCTACCCTAAAGGCTTTAAAACATGAATAAAAAGATGAAAAGAACAATCGACAGCTTCTATGCAGAAAAAGAGCAGGTCAGCAAACCTGAAGAGACCTCAAACAGCAAAAATGCATCAGACTGTCCTCCTTTACATGATGCTCTCATAGAAGAGACCATTAAAAGTCTCAAAAGAGAGTTAGAAGATAAATGGGGAAAGGAAAGAGAAGCCTTACAAGAGAGCAACAACTTCCTGAAATACGAATTGGAAAAGTTAAAAAATTCCCAGGAAGTGCAGGGAAACAAAATTGGTGAATTGGAAAAAATAAAAAAATCTCAGGAAAGTAAGAATTGTGAATTGGAAAAAATAAAGAATTCACTAGAAAGTAGGATTTGTGAATTGGAAAAGACAAAGAACTCGCAAGAAAGTAGGATCCGTGAATTGGAAAAGACAAAGAACACGCAAGAAAGTAGGATCTGTGAATTGGAAAAAGAAAATAATTCACTAAAAAAAAAAATTAGTGAAATGGAAAAAAATTCCACAGACCAAAACAATACATTCAAAAACTCAATTGGACATATACAGAAAGAAGTAAAAAAAGCTAATGAAGAAAATAATTCTTTAAAAATTAGAACTGAACAAATTGAAACTAATGATTCATTGAGACAGCAAGAATCAGTCAAGCAAAAACAAAAAAATGACAAACTGGAAAAAACCATGAATTATCTACTTGCAAAAACGACAGACTTGGAAAATAGATCTAGGAGAGATAATCTGAGGATTATTGGACTTTCTGAAAACTATGATGAAAAAAAGAGCCTAGATACTATTTTACAAGAAATCATCAAAGAGAACTGCCCAGATGTAATAGAATCAGAAGGTAAAATAGGCATTGAAAGAATTCATCGAACACCTTCTGAAAGAAACCCTAAAATAAAAACCCCAAGGAATATTGTGGCAAAATTTCAGAACTATCAGATTAAGGAAAAAATTTTACAAGCAGCCAAAAAAAAACCATTTAAATACCGAGGTGCCACAATAAGGATCACCCAAGATCTGGCTGCCTCTACATTAAAGGAAAGAAGGGCCTGGAATATGATATTCCGAAAGGCACAAGAACTTGGGATGCAGCCAAGAATAAACTACCCAGCTAAGCTGAGCATTTTCTTCCAGGGAAGAAGATGGACATTTAATGAAACAAATGAATTCCATTTGTTTCTGAAGAAAAAACCAGAACTAAACAAAAAATTTGATCTCCAAGCATAGAACTCAAGAGATGCAGAAAAGGTAAAAATAACTCTTGAGAATTGTATTTCTGTTGTGGATATACAAAAAGAATACATGTATAATTTGATTGTACTGATATAACATAAAAAAGGGAAGTAGATATGGAAAAGGGATGATGGCAGAATAAGGTGGGAAGGAGGGATAAAAAGAGGGAAACCACATCCCACAAAGAGGCTAAGGAAACTTATCATATCTGAGGGAATTTAGAGAGGGGGAGGAACATTGTGTGAATCTTACTCTCATCAGAGTTGGCTCAAAGAAAAAATAATTGACATTTGTTTTAGAGAAAATTCTCTCTCGCCTCATTAAAAACGGGGGAGAGGAAAAGGGAAAAGAAAAAGAGTAATAAGGGAAGGAAGGGGGAAAGACTCAAAGGGGGGGAGGGAGGGATTATTAAGAGGGTAAACATCGTGATATAAGAGGGGTACATAAGTTTAAAAGGGGGAAAGAGGGTTGGGGGAGGCAAGAATAAGTAAAGCACAATCTGGGGTTATTAGGATGGCAGGAAATACAGATTTAGTAATTCTAACCGTAAATGTGAATGGGATGAACTCCCCCATAAAGAGGAGGCAGATAGCAGACTGGATCAAAAGTCAGAACCCTACAATATGTTGTTTACAAGAAACACATTTAAAGCAGGGGGATACATATAGAGTAAAGGTAAAAGGCTGGAGCAAAATCTATTATGCTTCAGGTGAAGTCAAAAAAGCAGGGGTAGCCATCCTTATCTCAGATCAAGCAAAAGTAAAAATTGATCTAATTAAAAGAGATAAGGAAGGAAACTACATCCTGCTAAAGGGTAGCATAAACAACGAAGCAATATCAATATTAAACATATATGCACCAAGTGGTATGGCACTCAACTTCCTAAAGGAGAAGTTAAGAGAGTTGCAAGA
Organism: Sarcophilus harrisii; assembly: GCF_902635505.1. Lineage (NCBI taxonomy): Eukaryota > Metazoa > Chordata > Mammalia > Dasyuromorphia > Dasyuridae > Sarcophilus > Sarcophilus harrisii. The sequence continues at coordinate 359,997,353 of NC_045427.1, read as the reverse complement.
AGAAATAGACAACAAAACTGTAATAGTAGGAGATCTCAACCTTGCACTCTCAGAATTAGACAAATCAAACCACAAAACAAATAAGAAAGAAATTAAAGAAGTAAATAGAATATTAGAAAAATTAGGTATGTTGGATCTTTGGAGAAAATTGAATGGAGATAGAAGGGAATATACTTTCTTCTCAGCAGTTCATGGAACCTATTCAAAAATTGACCATATATTAGGACATAAAGACCTCAAAATTAAATGCAAGAAAGCAGAAATAGTAAATGCTTTCTTTTCAGATCATGATGCAATAAAAACTACATTCAACAAAAAGTTAGGGGGAAATAGACCAAAAAGTAATTGGAAACTAAACAATCTCATCTTAAAGAATGATTGGGTGAAGCAGCAAATTATAGATACAATTAATAATTTCACTCAAGATAATGACAATGATGAGACATCATACCAAAATTTGTGGGATGCAGCCAAAGTGGTAATAAGAGGGAATTTTATATCCTTAGAGACCTACTTGAATAAAACAGAGAAAGAAAAGATTAATCAATTGGGCTTCCAACTAAAAAAACTAAAAAAAGACCAAATTAAAAACCCCCAATCAAATACTAAATTGGAAATTCTAAAATTAAAAGGAGAAATTAAAAATATTGAAAGTAAAAAAACTATTGAACTAATTAATAAAACTAAGAGTTGGTTCTATGAAAAAGCCAATAAAATAGATAAGCCTTTGGTAAATCTGATTAGAAAAAGGAGGGAGGAAAATGAAATTAGTAGTCTTAAAAATGAAAAGGGAGAACTTTCCACCAATGAAGAGGAAATTAGAGAAATAATAAGGAGTTATTTTGCTCAACTTTATGCCAATAAATTTGATAACCTAAGTGAAATGGATGACTACCTCCAAAAATATAGACTTCCCAGACTAACAGAGGAGGAAGTAAATTGCTTGAATAGTCCCATTTCAGAAAAAGAAATAGAACAGGCAATTAAACAACTCCCTAAGAAAAAATCCCCAGGACCAGATGGATTTACATGTGAATTTTACCAAACATTTAAAGAACAATTGGCCCCAATGCTATATAAATTATTTGATAAAATAGGGAATGAAGGAGTCCTACCAAATTCCTTCTATGACACAGACATGGTACTGATACCTAAACCAGGTAGGCTGAAAACAGAGAAAGAAAATTATAGACCAATCTCCCTAATGAATATTGATGCTAAAATCTTAAATAAGATATTAGCAAAAAGACTACAGAAAATCATCTCCAAGATAATACACTATGATCAAGTAGGATTTATACCAGGAATGCAGGGCTGGTTCAATATTAGGAAAACTATCAATATAATTGGCCATGTTAATAACCAAATTAACAAAAACCATATGATCATCTCAATAGATGCAGAAAAAGCATTTGATAAAATCCAACATCCATTCCTATTAAAAACACTTGAGAGTATAGGAATAAATGGACTTTTCCTTAAAATAATCAGCAGCATCTATTTAAAACCATCAGTAAGCATCATATGTAATGGAGACAAACTGCAACCATTCCCAATAAGATCTGGAGTGAAACAAGGTTGCCCACTATCACCGTTACTATTTAATATTGTATTAGAAACGCTAGCTATAGCAATAAGAGCTGAGAAAGAGATTAAAGGAATAAGAATAGGCAATGAGGAAGCCAAATTATCACTCTTTGCCGATGACATGATGGTATACTTAGAGAACCCCAGAGATTCTGCTAAAAAGTTATTAGAAATAATCCACAACTTTAGCAAAGTTGCTGGTTATAAAATAAACCCACATAAGTCATCAGCATTCTTATATATCACTAACAAAATCCAACAGTCAGAGTTACAAAGAGAAATTCCATTTAAAGTAACTACTGATAATATAAAATATTTAGGAATCTATCTGCCAAGGGAAAATCAGAAACTTTATGAGCAAAATTACAGACCACTTTTCACACAAATTAAGTCTGATCTAACCAATTGGAAAAATATTAAATGCTCTTGGATAGGGCGAGCAAATATAATAAAGATGACAATATTACCTAAACTAATCTATTTATTTAGCGCTATACCAATCAGACTCCCAAAAAACTATTTTAATGACCTAGAAAAAATAACAACAAAGTTCATATGGAAAAACAAAAGGTCAAGAATTTCAAGGGAATTAATGAAAAAAAAATCAAATGATGGTGGCTTAGCTGTACCAGATCTAAAATTATATTATAGAGCAGCAGTTACCAAAACTATTTGGTATTGGCTAAGGAATAGATTAGTTGATCAGTGGAATAGATTAGGTTCAAGGGATAAAACAGTCAACAAATATAGCAACCTAGTCTTTGACAAACCCAAAGATCCCAGCTTTTGGGATAAGAACTTACTGTTTGATAAAAATTGCTGGGAAAATTGGAAACTAATATGGCAGAAACTAGGCATTGATCCATACTTAACGCCGTACACCAAGATAAGGTCAAAATGGGTTCATGACCTAGGCATAAAGAATGAAATTATTAATAAATTAGAGGAACATAGGATAGTTTACCTCTCAGACCTGTGGAAGGGGAAGGTCTTTATGACCAAAGCAGAACTAGAGATCATTACTGATCACAAAATAGAAAATTTCGATTATACCAAACTGAAAAGTTTTTGTACAAACAAAACTAATGCAGACAAGATTAGAAGGGAAGCAATAAACTGGGAAAATATTTTTACAGTCAAAGGTTCTGATAAAGGCCTCATTTCCAAAATATATAGAGAATTAACTCTAATTTATAAAAAATCAAGCCATTCTCCAATTGAAAAATGGTCAAAGGATATGAACAGACAATTCTCAGATGAAGAAATTGAAACTATTTCTAGTCATATGAAAAGATGCTCCAAGTCATTATTAATCAGAGAAATGCAAATTAAGACAACTCTAAGATACCACTACACACCTGTCAGATTGGCTAAGATGACAGGAAAAAATAATGATGATTGTTGGAGGGGATGTGGGAAAACTGGGACATTGATTCATTGTTGGTGGAGTTGTGAACGAATCCAACCATTTTGGAGAGTAGTTTGGAACTATGCTCAAAAAGTTATCAAACTGTGCATACCCTTTGATCCAGCAGTGTTACTACTGGGATTATATCCCAAAGAGATTATAAAGAAGGGAAAGGGACCTGTATGTGCACGAATGTTTGTGGCAGCCCTTTTTGTAGTGGCTAGAAACTGGAAACTGAATGGATGTCCATCAGTTGGAGAATGGCTGAATAAATTGTGGTATATGAAAATTATGGAATATTACTGTTCTGTAAGAAATGACCAACAGGATGATTTCAGAAAGGCCTGGAGAGACTTACACGAACTGATGCTGAGTGAAATGAGCAGGACCAGGAGATCATTATATACTTCAACAACAATACTATATGATGACCAGTTCTGATGGACCAGGCCATCCTCAGCAATGAGATCAACCAAATCATTTCCAAAGGAGCAGTAATGAACTGAACCAGCTATGCCCAGAAAAAGAACTCTGGGAGATGACTAAAAACCATTACATTGAATTCCCAATCCCTATATTTATGCACACCTGCATTTTTGATTTCCTTCACAAGCTAATTGTACAATATTTCAGAGTCTGATTTTTTTTTGTACAGCAAAATAACGTTTTGGTCATGTATACTTATTGTGTATCTAATTTATATTTTAATATATTTAACATCTACTGGTCATCCTGCCATCTAGGGGAGGGGGTGGGCGGGTAAGAGGTGAAAAATTGGAACAAGAGGTTTGGCAATTGTTAATGCTGTAAAGTTACCCATGCATATATCCTGTAAATAAAAGGCTATTAAAATATATATATATATATAAAAGAAAATATAAAGATACAGGTATGTATGATATTGTTTGGTTGTTGAATCAAGTTTTGAATCCAAATTTTTTGGATCCAATGAAAAATCCAAAACATAACATGATCAGAATTTTTTTTTCTTAAAGGAATATTTAGCTTTCCAAATGAAAGTTTCCTTCAACACCCTTTGAATTTTTCCTATGTGAGTCGGACTGTCTAGCAAAAACAAAACCAAAAAATCTTATGAAATAGTTGTAGATATTTATCTTAATTAATATCCTTTAATTAACCCAAGGGCTAATCACAGTTTCTTGATATTGGGCATTTTTTCAGATTATATATCTTTGTTTCTCATGCTCAAGAGGCCCAAGCCTCAATAAATCAACACTACAAAGATACTTGATCCTGTTTGGTGTGAGTTCTCTGTCCACTTATAGATTACAATCCCTTCTCATTTCATTATGTAGTTTAATGAATTGTGAAAGAATTAAAATGTTACTTTCAGAGTCTTCATGAAACTAATGCTCTGAAAATGCTTTGTCAGGCTCATAATCAAAGCTTTGGTAGAATCACTCTAAGCTTGTGTTCTGTCTGCATAGCTTTCAAGGTTCAAATATCATCTGAAAACCAGATTATTATATGTATCTGAAAGCCAAACTATTTTGGAATAGTCTTAGAAGTTCAAAAGTTACAAATTCACATTAAAGCCATGAACTATAGAAATATTAGGCACCAAGGCACCAACAGTTTCATTCCAAAACATAGAATAATCTTGTTAGTTTTAAATCTAGGTTGACTACTTACTTCATTCACTCATTTGTTCCATTATTGACATCACTCTATTCTATCAGTCATCTATTAAATGTTTACTATATGTAAGACATTATGTTAGGGACAGGAGATAAAAAGAAAAAAAAGAGTCTGTCCTCAAGGACAAATCTATTGAATTACAAAACATGTATATAAGTATAGACCATAATAACTCAGTAATGTAAAGGAAAACAATCAAAATTCACATGAATGTAATGAATAATCTTGATTGAAGAGAACTCATAATAACAGCTAGTATTTACAGAGTACTTTTTAAGCTCTTGAAGCACTTTACAAATATTACCTCATTTGGTCCTCACAATACCTCAAGAGGTATATACAACTGTTCTCTAATTTTAGTGTTGAGAAAATGAAGCAAATAGATATTAAGTGACTTGTCAGAGTTACCTGGATTTGAACTCTCGTCTTCCCGATTCGTGATCAATCCATTATGTTATCTAGCTGCTGAAGAAATATACTATCTTCATTAGAGATATGACAAACTATGGATGTAAAATGTTAGACTTGCTGTCAGACGGCATAATGTTTTGGTTTGTTTTGCTTAATCTTTTTTATTTTTTGTTTTTGCTATAAGGGAGGGTGTAATGAAGGAAAGGTTATGGAAAATTGATAAAGATGTTTGGACAAAACGAAAGAGAGAGAGAGAGAGAGAGAGAGAAACAGAGAGAGAGACACACAGAGACACAGAGACACAGAGACAGAGACACACACAGAGAGAAGTATGTACCTATCTAAATCAGAGTCCTGGAGGGCAAAGCAGTAATGATGATATGGAAAACATGGACTGCATTAATCATAAAACAGGCAGGAGGAGATAGAGAGAGCACCATTAAGAAAGTTAAAGGAGCAAAGGGTGCCCAAAAGAGGGAACGGTCAAGTCTGAAATGGATTTAAGTCCTCAATTTAGAATTAGTAGAACTTGGTTCAGATTTTGGTTCTGATACATACTGTTTGACCTTTGGCAAGTCCACTTTTCTGCCCCTTCCTTATGTGTTAAATGAGAATATTGTTGTTTAGTCATTTCAGTCATGTTTGACTTTTTGTGACCCCAGCTGAGATTTTCTTGGCAAAAATAATGGAGTTGTTTACCATTTCCTTCTCCAGCTCATTTTATAGATGAGGAAACTGAGACAAACAGGATTAAATAAGTTGTTCAGGGGTACACAGTAAGTGTCTGAGGCCGGATTTATACTCAGGAAGATTCATCTTCCTTTTTCTAAGCCCAGAGCTCTAGTCGTTGGACCATCTAGCTACCCCTATTAGATGGGAATAGTACTTAAATAATCTTTTTCATGGTTGCTAATGAAAAAAGTACCTTGTAAACCTTAAAGTGTTATATGAATGTGAACTCCTGGTGTTAGAAAGATTAATAATATAGAAAATTATTCTGGGCACTGAGACATACAAAGATGAGTAAAACATAGTCCCTGTTCTCTTGGAGCACTGCAGGGACATAACATTTGCATAAAATGTTCAGACATACAAATAAGTTAGTGACAGCATTGATTATTAATTCCCTTCTGTGATACATATTTTAGACCATCCATGACTACTTTTTTTGTAGGATTCTTGTTTCCATCATTCCATAAATCCACTCATCATACTAGAGGGAACAACATAAAAAACTTGTTGATGTGAAAGCATAGTAAATATTTCAGGGAGACAAAAAGTGGTCTGATGTGTACAGAAGCAAATAATATTAAGATAAAGCTGGAAAAGTAAAATGATGCCAGCTTGTTGAGGGCCTGAAATTAAAGGCAAAGAAATCTAACATCAAGTCAATTGTCAACAAGGAATTATTGGAAACATTTGAACAGAAAAATGACATAATTAGATCTACATATAAGAAAAATTGTTCTGACAAAAATTATATAGTGTGAAATATGAATTGGGAAGTGGTGGAATAAAGGTAGTGCTACTTTTAATAAGATTGTTGAAATAGTCCAGGCCTTTGGTAATATTGATCTGTAAAAGGCAGATGCAGGGGGAATAGAAAGGAGGAGATAAAGTCAAGAGGTATTATAGAATTATAATTAATGTGCTATGTTAGCTTCCTGACTTCAAGAGGAGGCAATAACTCTAATAGAGTTAGGTGTTAGGCATACAATATTCAAAAAAGAAAACAAATCTGTCTTTGCCCTTAAACATTTTACATTCCATTGAAGGTAATTAAAATCAGAAATTGGGAGACTGAATTGTGCCATAAGCAAAACAAAAAGAAAGAAAGAAAGAAAAAAAAAAGAAAAAGAAAAAAAAAAAGAAAGTGAAGAGGAATAACTTTAAGAGGAACAATGACTCAGTTTTGCACATATTGGCTGAAATGCTTGGGAGAGGTCCAAGCAAGATGTCTAATAAATAGAGATAAGAATATTAATCTTGAATAAGAATTCAGAAGTAGAAATAGAAAATTGTGAGTCAATTGCATGAAGGTGATAATTGAGCTAGAGGACTTATGGATATTGACAGAGGATAGAATGAAGAGAGAAAAGAGGGTTAAGGTTAGACCTTTAGGGAAATCTGAAATTAAGGACTTGAGACGAGTATATTTGAAATCAGGGGAATATAGTATTTCTTTTTTATTATTATTATATCTTTTTATTTACAAAAAATATGCATGGGTAATTTTTTCAACATTGACCCTTGCAAAACCTTCTGTTCCAAATTTTCCCCTCCTCCCCTCCCATCCCTTCCCCTAGATGGCAGGTAGTCTAATACATGTTAAATATGTTAAATTTTATGTTAAATATAATATAGCTATATATATCAATATATCTATATCTCTATATCTATACACATATTTATACAGTTATCTTGCTGCAAAAGAAAAATCAAATCGAGAAGGAAAAAAAAAATTGGGAGAGAAAACAAAATGCAAGCAAACAACAGAAAGAGTGAGAATGCTATGTTGCAGTCCCACACTCTGTTCCCATCCTCTCTCTCGATGTAGATGGCTCTCTTCCTTACTGGACAATTGGAACTAGTTTGAATCAACTCATTGTTGAAGAGAGCCATGTCCATCAGAATTGATTATCTTATAGTTTTCTTGTCATGTATAATGATCTCCTGGTTCTGCTCATTTTACTTAGCTTCATTTCATGCAAGTCTCTCCAGGCATCTCTGAAATTATCCTGCTGGTCATTTTTTTTATGGAACAATAATATTCCATAACATTCATATATCATAATTTTTTCGGACATTCTCCAATTGAAGGGCATCCATTCCAGTTTTTAGCCATTACAAAAAGGGCTGCCACAAACATTTTTGCACATACAGGTCCCTTTCCCTCCTTTAAGATCTCTTTGGGATATAAGACCAGTAGTAATACTACTGAGTAAAAGGGTATGCACAGTTTGATAACTTTTTGAGCATAGTTCCAAATTGCTCTCCAGAATGGTTGGATTCGTTCACAGTTCCACCAACAATGTATCTATGTCCTAGTTTTCCCATGTCCACTCCAACATTTGTCATTTTCTTTTCCTGTCATCTTAGCCAATTAGAGACATATGTAGTAGTATCTCAGAGTTGTCTTAATTTGCATTTCTCTGATCAATAGTGATTTGGAACACCTTTTCATATGATTAGGAATAGTTTCAATTTCTTCATCTGAAAATTGTCTGTTCATATGCTTTGACTATATATCAATTGGAGAATGGCTTGAAGTTGAGTCAATTCTCTATATATTTTGGAAATAAGGCTTTTATCAGAACCTTTGAATGTAAAAATGTTTTTTTCAGTTTCTTGCTTCCCTTCTAATCTTGTTTGCATTAGTTTTGTTTGTACCAAAACCTTTTAACTTAATATAAGCAAGATTATCTATTTTGTGATAAATAATGATCTCTAGTTCTTCTTTGGTCACAAATTCCTTCCTTCTCCCTAGGTCTGAAAGGTAAATTATGCTATGTTCTTCTCATTTATTTTTAATATCATTTTTTTATGCCTTGATCATGAACCCATTTTGACCTTATCTTGGTATATGGTGTTAAATGGGGGTCAATGCCTAGTTGCTACCATATAGTTTCCAATTTTCCCAGCAGTTTTTGTCAAATAATGAATTATTATCCAAAAAGCTGGGCTCTTTGGGTTTCTCAATCACTAGATTGGTTTTGTCAAACACAAAATTGACTATTTTGTCCTGTGAACCTAACCTATTCCACTGATCAACTAGTCTATTTTTTGCCAATACCAAATGGTTTTGATGACTGCTGCTCTATAATATAGTTTTAGATTTGGTGCAGCTAGGCCTTTTTTCATTTGATTTTTTTTTCATTAATCCCCTTGAAATTTTTTGACCTTTTGTTCTTCTAGTTGAATTTTGTTGTTATTTTTTTCTAGGTCAGTAAAATAGTTTCTTGGGAATTTGATTGGTATAGCACTAATTAAATAGATTAGTTTAGGGAGTATTCATCATTATTATAATCACTCAAGCTATCCAAGAGCACTTGATATTTTTCCAATTGTTTAGATCTGAATGTGTAGAAAGTGTTTTTGCTTATATAGTTTTGCTTATATAGTTCCTGATTTTCCCGTGGCAGATAGATTTCCAAATATTTTATATTATTGACATTTTTTAAATGGAGTTTCTCTTTGTATCTCTTGCTGTTAGATTTTTAAAGTTAGTGATGTATAAGAATGCTGATGATTTATGTGGATTTATTTTGTATCCTAAAACTTTGCTAAAGTTGTGGATTATTTCTAATAGCTTTTTAATTGATTCTCTGGAGTTCTCTAACTATATCTTCATATCATCTGCAAAGAGTGATAATTTGGTTTTCTCATTACATACTCTAATTCCTTTAATCTCTTTTTCATCTCTTATTGCCAAAGCTAGCATTTCTAATATAATACTGAATAGTAATGGTGATGGTAGGCAATCTTGTTTTACCCCTGATCTTATTGGGAATGGTTCCAGTTTATCCCCATTATATATGATGCTTACTGATGGTTTTAAATAGATGCTATTGACTATTTTAAGGAAAAGTCCATTTTTTCCTATACTCTATAGTGTTTTTAATGGGAATGTGTGTTGGATTTTATCAGATGTTTTTTTCTGAATCTATTGAGATAATCATATGGTTTTTTTAATTTGGTTTTTGGTATAGTCATTTATGCTAATAGTTTTCCTAACATCGAACCAGCCCTGCATTTTTGGTATAAATGCTACTTGGTCATGGTTCATTATCCTGGGGATAATTTTCTGTAATCTCTTTGCTAATGTTTTATTTAAGATTTTTGCATGAATATTCATTAGGGACACTGGTCTATAATTTTCTTTCTCTATTTTCATCCTACCTGTTCAGGTATCAGTACTATGCCTGTGTCATAAAAGGAATTTGGTAGGAGTCCTTCATATCCTATTTTTTCAAATAATTTACATAATATTGGAGTTAATTGTTCTTTAAATATTTGGTAGAATTTACATGTAAATTCATCTAGTGAAGGGGATTTTTTTCTTAGGGAGTTGATTAATAGCTTGTTCTATTGCTTTTTCTGAAATAGAACTACTAAACAATTTACTTCCTTCTCTGTTAATCTGGGCAATATATATTTTTGTAGGCATTTTTCCATTTCACTTATGTTATCAAATTTATTGGCATAAAGTTGGGCAAAGTAACCCCTAATTATTGCTCTAATTTCCTTTTCATTGGTAGAAAGTCCTCCCTTTTCATTTTTAAGACTAACAGTTTGAGTTTCCTCTTTCCTTTTTCAAATCAAATTTACTAAAGATTTATCTATTTTGTTGATTTTTTAAAATAAAACCAACTCTTAACTTTATTTATTAATTTAATAAAATTTTACTTTCAGTTTTATTAATCTCTCCTTTTATATTTAGAATTTCAAGTTTGGTATTTGATTAGGGTTTTCTAATTTGCTATTTTTCTAGCTTTTTTTAGTTGTAAGCCCAATTCATTTACTTTTTTTCTCTATTTTATCCAAGTATAGATATAGATATAAAATTTCTCTTTATTACTGCTTTGGCTGCATCCCACAAATTTTAGTATGTTGTTTCATTATTGTCATTCTCTTGGATGAAATTATTAATTCTGTCTATGATTTGCTATTTCAACCACTCATTCTTTAGGATGAAATTGTCTAGTTCCCAATTACTTTTTAGTCTATTTTCCCCTGGCTTATTATTGAATGTAATTTTTATTGCATTGTTTATGTGAAAAAATGCATTTACTGTTTCTGCCTTTCTGCATTTGATTTTGAGCTTTTTGTGTCCTAATATATGGTCAATTTTTGTATAGGCTCCATGAACTGCTGAGAAGAAAGTGTACTCCTTTCTGTCTCCATTCAATTTTTTCCAAAGATCTATCATACTTAACTTTTCTAGTATTCCATTCACCTCCTTAACTTCTTTCTTATTTATTTTGTGGTGTGATTTATCTAGTTCTGAGACAGCAAGGTTGAAATCTCCCACTATTATAGTTTTGATGTCTGTTTCTTCTTGCGACTCTCTTAACTTCTCCTTTAGGAAGTTAGATGCTATACCACTTGGTACACATATATTTAGTACTGATATTGCTTCATTATCTATGGTGCCCTTTAACAAGATATAGTGCCCTTCCTTATCTCTTTTAATTAGATCAATTTTTCCTTTTGCTTGATCTGAGATCAAGATGGCTATGCCTGCTTTTTTTTTACTTCACTTGAAGCATAATATATTCTTCTCCAACCTTTTACCTTTACTGTATATGTATTACTCTGTTTTAAATGTGTTTCTTGTAAGCAACATATTGAAGGTTTCTGGCTTTTAAACCAGTCTGCTATCTGCTTCCTCTTTATGGGAGAGTTCACCCCATTCACATTTATAGTTAAAACTACTAATTCTGTATTTTCTGACATCTTAATCCACCCAGATTATACTTTTCTCTTTCCTTTCTCTTTTTTCTCCCACTTGCTTCAAGCATCCCTCCCCCTTTAGAATCCCTCCCCCTTTAAAATTCCTCCTCCTTTCTTATATCTTTCCCCTACTTTTTGTTTTTCCTTCTAATTAGCATACCTCTTGCCTTTTTGCCTTTCCTCTCCCACTTTTCAATAAAGTGAGAGAAGTTTCTCTGTAAATCAAATATGTCTAATATTTTCTCTTTGAGACAAATCTGATGAGAGTAAGATTTACATAATGTTTATCCCCTTCCCTTCTTTCCCTCAAATGTAATAGGTTTCCTTTGCCTCTTCGTGTGATGTAATTTCCCTCATTTTCCCTCCACTTTTCCCTTTTTTCTGGCACAATCCCCTTTCCACCTCTAACTCCTTTTTTATATTATAACAGTAAAATCAAATTATACATGCACTTTCTATGTATACCCATAACAGAAATACAATTCTCAAGAGTTCTTTTTACCTTTTTTTTGCTTCTTTTGATTCCTATATTTGTAGTCATTTTTTTTTTTTTGTTTGTTTGGCTCTGGTCTTTTCATCAGAAATAAATAAAATTGATCCATTTCATTGAATGCCAATCTTCTTTCCTGGAAGAACATGCTCAGTTTAGCAGGATAGTTTATTCTTGGCAGCATTCCAAGTTCTTCTGCCTTTCAGAATATCAGATTCCAGGACCTCTGATCCTTTAAGGTGGAAGCTGCTAGATCCTGGGTGATCCTTATTGTGGCTCTTCAGTATTGTTTTCTTTTCTGGCTGCTTGTAATATTTTTTCCTTGATGTGATAGTTATGAAATTTAGCCACAAAATTCCTTGAAGTTTTAATTTTGGGATCTCTTTCAGGAGGTGTTTGGTGAATTCTTTCAGTGGCTATTTTTATCTTCTGATTCTATGATATCAGGGCAGTTCTCTGATGATTTCCTGAAAAAAATATTGTCTAAGCTTTTTTTGTCATCATGGTTTTCAGAGAGTCCAATAATCCTTAGATTGTCTCTCCCAGATCTATTTTCCAGGTCAGTTGTTTTCCTAAGTAGATATTTTATATTTTTTTCTATTTTTTCACTTTTTTGGTTTTGCTTGACTGATTCTTGACATCTCATTGAGTCATTCATTTCCATTTGTTCGATTCTGATTTTTAGTGAATTATTTTCTTCATTTTTTTACTTCTTTTTGTATTTGTCCAATTAAATTTTTAAATGAGTTGTTTTGTTCTATGGAATTTTTTTCTGTTTCACAAATTCTGTCTTTAGAGAGTTATTTTCTTTTTTCCACTTCACAAATTCTGTTTTCCTGTGATTTATTTACCTTTTCCATTTCACAAATTCTGTTTTTCAGGGAGTTGTTTTCTTTTTCCATTTTGTCAAATCTATCTTTTAATGAGTTATATGCCCTTTCCAAACCCTCTTGCAGAGTTTTCCTTTCCTTTCCCTATTTTTCTTCTATCTCTCTTTTAAGATCCTTTTAAATTTCTTCTAGGAGAGCCTTGTGGCTTCATCTGGAAACAATCTGCTTTTAATATCCTCAGGGTTTGAAATCTGTTCTTCTCTTTCACCATGGAAACTATCTATAGTTAGAATTCTCTTTGCCTTTTTATTCATTTTTAAAAAAGAGTTGGGATCTACTTTTAGGGTAAGGAAGGTTTTCCAAGCTTCCTCTACAAGCCACAGAAAAGTGGCAGCAGAGTAACAGCAACTACACTGGGATCATACTGAGTCACTCCTGGTGCTGGATGGGCATGGCCAAGTCCCATGAGACTCTGTCACTTTGGGTTTACTATTTACCCTTTGTGTTTGTGTTGGATGTTTTATAACTTCTCTGCTGATCTATTGGCTTGCAATCAGGTCAGAGTAGCCAACACTGTGGTAGAGTCCTCCCTGTAGATTTTCCAGTGCACAGAGTCTGTACCACCCTGTGGAGACCACACCCTGTCCCAGGTCTGTAGAATGTGCCTGATGTCTTGCACCTGGCCACCTCCCTTTGTGCCCAACCGAAACAGATCTTTTCTGGTGATCTTCGAAATTATCTTCTGCTGGTCATTTGCTGCATTCCCAATATTTGTGAATTCTGCCAGTCTAGAACTAATTCAGAGGCTGAATTTGCTAATTAGTTGAGGGTCATTGAAGAAGGTCACAAAGAAATGTATGTCCTCTTCGCTATCTTGGATCCTCCTAAAAGCTAGAGTATTTCTAAAACATAGGAAGGAGAGAGAATCTAATTAGGAGAGGGTAGTTAAAATTGCAGAGACCTCAAAGAGGAGATAGGCCATTGAATTTGGTGATTAAGAGGTTATTGTTGATGTCATTTTTACTATTAATATCTACTCTTTCAAATGAGAAGGAAAGGAATGGAGTAGGTGATAATTTGGAATCTTATAAGCCAGGAATTTCATGGTATTCCCTCATTTGGTGGTGAATTCCATTTCAGCTTCCAATGACTTAATTTTGTGCATACTTCGATTTGTAGATCATGATCATCCCATGCCTTTATGAGCAATCTTTATGATTTACTGTAGCTCCTCCAAATTCATAACTTGGTAGCCAACCTTCAGGTAATGAACTTTTTTGTACTTAGCTAAGATAGTCCTCAGTCAATCAAGTCAGCATGTTAACAAACATTTGTTAAAATTCTAAATACCAGACAGTATTCTAAGAACTGGGGATACAAAAGAAAGGCAAAAACATGGCCTCTCCTCTCACAGAACTTGCATTCTAATAAGGGTTCAGATATATAAAGTTGATAGAAAAGGAAAGTGACAAATGTTGGGAAGGATTATGGGAAGGTAGGTATGGAATATTGGTGAGGGGAGTTGTGAACTGATTCAGGCATTAGGTATAATAATTTGGAACTATGTCCCAAAAGCTGTTAAACTGTGTATACTTTTGACCAAGTGATATCAAAAAAGTGGAAAGGAGCCCATATACAAAAAAAAATAGTAATTTTTTGATGGCAAAAAAGACAGGAAATTGATAGGATGCCCATCAATTGGAAAATGGCAGAGCAAGTTCTGGTGTGTAAAAGTGATGAAATACTATTTTGCTGTTAAGAAATGATGAAGAGATATTTTCAGAGAAACTTGGGATACTTATATAAAGTGAAGTGAGCAGAACCAAGAAAGTAATTTATATAATAATGTCAATATTCTAAAGACAAATAACTTTAAAAAACTTAAAACCCTGTTCAATCATCCATTAGCCTCATGATGACACATTCTACCTAGTTCCTGAAAAAGAGAGGTAATAGAATCAGAGTACAGACTGAGATGTATGTTTTATTGGCTATGGCCAATGTGGAAATTTGTTTTGTTTGACCATACACATGTTATCATAAAGACTTTATTTTTCTTGCTTTTTTAATGTTGGGTAGGTAGTAGAAATGTGATAAAAAGAAAGAAGACTTTTGTGGATTGAAAAAAAAACTCAATTAAAAAATATTCCAGTGAGGGAGGAAAAAGTGGCATAGGATAACATGGAGTACAGAAGCATTTTTAGATTAACAGGAGTGGAATAAAGTGTATAGATTAATGGGAATGGGATAAAGAGGGAAGAAAAGGGTAGGGAGAGAAGATGAAGGGGGAATCCATGGGTGGGGAGGGAAGTTAAGTAATAGCAAGGCAAGTTAAAGGGCAGAATTAAAGTAGAAGAGTTTTCAGGGATAGGAAATAAGAGATATACACAGACACTAAAACAAGAATCAGAAGTAGACTTTATTAGAAAAAAAGTAGGGCTAGTAATCACTGATCTTAGACAAAACAAAGATTCAATCAAGCAAGAAATCTACATTATATGCCAGCATATTAATATTGTTTTAGATGCATTATTACATATGGAAGAATGCATATGTATATATACATATATATATGTAATATTCATTTGAGTATGTGTGGGTATATATACATATAGATGTATGTGTGGGTAGAGATGAATAAATAAAAATAAATATATCATCTATATCCATTTATCTTTCTATATACAGAGAGAGAAAGGTATATATATATAAATATATCTGTGTTTACCTATAGCCTGCTTAGGGGAGGTAGGGGGTAAAAAGAGGAAAAAAGAATAAAATCAAAAGTGCACAGCAGAGATCAAAAGAATAGCCTGCAAAGAAGCAAAGAAAAGAAGGATACTCATGAATATAGTCTCTCCTATTATTATATATATTTTCTTGAAATGGAAATGTATTGTTATATATTTTCAATCTTCCCTGATGTTCTTCTGGACACATGACAATATTTTTTTTCCTTTTCTTTCTTTTTCTATTCTTTCTTTTTCTTATTTTGAATTTAATTCAATAAAAAATAAAAGAAATATTCCAGTGGGAGAGACAAGATGCAAATAACTATGTACATATACGATATATATAGTTTAAATGGGAAGAGAATATGTAGGGAAAGGACTAGCTGGGGGTGAGGAGTGCATGGAGAGGGGAGACTTCTTGTAAAAAGAAAGGCTTCTTGTAGAAAGTATGAGTTGAATCTGAGTTGAATATTTAAAGATGTAAACCAAAAGGCAGATGTGAGGAAGGACATCATTCTACTATGAGCCATAGCCTGTGAAAATGCATAAGGATAGAAGATAGAGTGTTATGTTTGAGGAACTGTCAGTAGGCCAAGGTAGCTGCAGCCTAGAAGAGTGAAAGGTAGGAAATGGCATGGGATTCATTGCCAAGCTTGTATCAGGAACCTTTCAGTTTCATGGGACCTATCAGAGCTTATATACCATTGACACAGCTTGCACATGGCCAGTGAGGATCACAGTGACTCACTAGGACTCCAGAAGAGGATTCAAATCACTTGGTGGTTAGAGCTCATTGTTAATCTTGCCCCTGAAACTAATTGGCTATATGATATTGGCAATTAAAAAAAAATCTTATGCTTCAGTTTTTTTCATTGCAAAGTGAGGGAGTGAGACAAGGAATCTCAAAGTGTCTTTCTAATTCTGACAGGCTATGAAATACAGTGTCAAGAACTCTGAAATTAGAATTATGCACTGACTTTGAGTTCAAATCCAAGCTGAACCAATTATGACTTGTATTATGTTGTGTGGTGTTCTCTTCTTTTTTATAATATAATCTTTCTTTTTGGGAGCAGGTTTCTTGGGGAGGTTTTCTGGAGGCAGCCTTAGTTTCAGTTCAGCTCAATAATCACCTCAAACACAGCCAGGAGTTAAAATGCAAATCTTTATTGTCTCTTCCAAAATAGACTGGTTAACTTTGGTTCCGAGAGCTCTCGTTGCTAGTCTTTTGCTTTGCCTCTGCCAGCTTCTGCCTCTAGCTCAACTCTGACTCCTGGCAATCTCCTGAACTGTCTGACTTCTGGCTTTCAATCTTTTTAAACTGACTTCTCCTGACTGAGCTCAGCTCCTTTTTATACTCTTTTAGAGGTGTAAACTCAAAGGTTGCCTTCTCCAAGAGTGGGATTATGGGAAGTGTGAATTCACAAAGTTACAAAGTTAACTTTGTGTATCTCCCATACTTGTGACTCCAATGTGTTAGCTCTAATGTGTAAACTCTCATAAAAGTGTGAGCTCTAATGCGTGAGCTCTAATGTGTAAACTCTTAAAGGTGTAAACACAAGCATTATTTCTATCAACTCTAATGACTTAACACTTTGTAAGGATTCTAACAATGTTGGGCAAGTCATTTCTCTTTGGATCTTAATTTCCTCACCTGTAAAATGAGGAGTTGGGTTAGATGGCCTCTTAGTTCATAGATTCTATGAATTATATATACTTTATGTACAGAATCACCCTGTGACATATTTTAAATGCTTGGAAGTAAATGTTGAGGATTTCCTAATGGAGACCTGGAATGTTGAATGATGATAAACATATTCCTAAAGCAAGAATTGCTTTGTTCCCCATCAGTCTCCTCTTTGGATGCAAGAAATTGATGGGGTGGGGGTTTGATGGCTATAAACCAAAGGGCTAAACACTCCTGAAAGGGACTGAATCACATTAAAGTGTAATTAGGAAATATTTAACAAAATACATAAATACTTAACATAGCATAGATAATGTTAATTTGTAGTTTTCTAAGTCAATATGCTGTCAGTAAGTATCCACTTTCTGTTTGAGTTTGATGCCCCTGACAGGAACAGATGGGATAAAAAGACCAGATTCTCAGCTCCCAATTTCACTTTATTCTTTCCAAGTAGCAGGATTATATTGGCTATACTATAAATCTTCCCAGCCAGAGTAAGATGAAATAGAACCCAATGCCATTTTCTATGCTTATCTCCAGACTTCTCCAAGTGCTTGACAAGTAGATCTCACCAGATTTCCAAACCTGTAATTTCTTTTCCCATTTTTTGGCTGGAAGAAGGGAGAGTGAAAGTGAGTTTTTTCATAGCTTGGTTGGAAAATACTTTTTTGCAATGTTATTTTGTTTTTCTGTGCTACTGTTGAGTTATTATTTCAATAAATCAGAACCTTTGAAAAGTAATGCAGAGATAGATATGGGGCTCCAATATGTAGTGAGGCCCACATATGGTAAAGGAACTGTCAATGAGTGGTTCAAAGGGAAGCAGAATACACATCTCAACCCCTTTTCCCCAAAAGACTTTCATTCCAGCCAAGAGGTGAAATAGGATGTTGGGAACAGAGGTCATTCTCTTGTCAGAGAGAGGATGTACTGGGCTGGAAATTTCTATTTGGTCTTTAAATATTGTTTTTCTAAAGTCCAGCTTCTTAAAGGGTTTGCTATCCAATATGAGGTCTCATAACTGAAGGTGGGGTGTGTGAAATTATGATTTATTATTAATAAATGTTTGATATACATATCAATTTTATATACATCTAAAACTGGGATCACATAAAAATTTCTTGGGCAAAAAGGGTTGCAAGTGGGAAAAGTTTAAGAAACCATGATTGAGGGATATGACTAGATTTGAGCTAACTTCTGATTATTTTGTTATTTTTTAGGGCAATGGTACATTTAAAAATTAACCTCTTTCTCATCAAATACCAGTTTCACAACCTACACGTGTAGAAAATAGCAAAGAAACCTATCTATTCAAATCAGTAGCAAAACAGAAATCAGAGAAGGTATACATAGGAGAATACACACACATACACACACACACACACACACACACACACACACACACACACATATATATATATATATATATATATATATATATATATATATATATGTTAAGCAATACAAAGTGAAATAGAAGCGAGATATCTCAGCTCAATCAGAGGAAGTGTCCTGGATCTCACCCAAGGAAAACTCTTCCAAATCTCTAGTGTAACAAGCTGGAAATTGGGACATGATAGATGATGATGGCTTCTTTCTTGTTTTTCCAAAATCTTTGCAGTGGGGTTCTCCACTTCTAGAAGCCAGAAGTGCCTGAAGTGACTCAATTTAAACTTGATGAGTTTCAAAGAACACTTAAAGCTTGATAGGCTCTCTTCTTGGGAAGAGTCTTAAAAGGGATTTAAAGGGACTAGCCTTGAAGAATCCCAAAGGGGCACTGAGTAAAAACTGGAGCTCCCTCATTTCTCACAAATTCTGCCCTGCCTTTCATCCAGATTAAGGTATTCATATTTAAAAATAATGAGAGTTCCATTCATGGAGCTTTGAAACCGGGTATACAGTAAACTAAGCTCCTCACTGAGAGTGTTTGGTCACGAGTAAGAAGTGACTGACTTCTAAAGCTCAGAATGGATTTCAGACAGAGTTGAAATGAGAGAATTTCCTATTTGGGTGATATTCTGAGTCCTGCCTTTAGATACAGACCTCCCTACTGCAGACTCAAAGAAGCCTGCCAAGTGATAGTTTTCCTGTGTTGTGTGTGTGTGTGGTCTGATCACCCTCTGGTGGACAAAGCAAATATGGCAGTTCCAACTAGTTAATGAATTCTCTGTCAATTGCTGAAAGTAAAGGAAGAAATCCTATGTGGATCGGTAAAACTATCACTCCAGTACCACCTGAACACTATTCCACACTTCCAGTCGATGAAAAGACTGTGGATTGAATTTGGATTATGAAGGCTTGGTTTTTGAGCCTTAGTTCTTCCATTTATTAATTACATGACATCACAAATCATTTTCCCTTCTTGAGTTTTAGTTTCTTCCTCTATAAAATTATTTTTTAAAAAGTTCAATTATATAATTTCTAAGGTCCCTTCCATATTTTAATTTTATTTTATTTCTAGTATTTTAATGTCCTATCCACTTTTAATATTTTATACATAAGAGTCTAAGGTCTCCTCTAGCTGTGTAACTGGGAAAGCTTTTCTGTGTTTCTTAGACCTCTTTGGCAGATGAAGCCTATAATTCCTTTCTCAGAATATTGTCTTTAAATGCATAAAGTAAAATACATAGACTTTCAAAGGAAACCAATTATATTTAAATATAGTCAACAATGAATTTTTTTTAAAAAGTCCATTCATTGTTATTCAGTCATATTGATGTAATATGGCAATGATTTTGTAGTCCCCTAATTTTAGGGGGGGGCTTCTGTTCTGACAATAAATTAGTCATCCTAAATCTTCTGGCTTTGGTTCTGGCTTTGGAATCTGCCTCAGGAAACTCCCATATCCAATCTGTCTGATTTTGTATAGACCAGTCCTCAATTAGTTGCTGACTGATAATCTGGCCAGTGATAATCAAATTCCGGACACTACTCCTCAATTCCTTGCTGACTAGTCAGTGATAATGTGGTCAGTGATAACCAGATTCTGGAGACCAGTTCTCTGGGCCATAGAATTAACTTGTCAATGATAGAAACCTGGATAAATGTATCTCCTTGTTTTTTTTCTCTGTTGAATTCTCTTGGAATTTAATCTGCTTGTAATTGGTGTTACAATTTGTTGGAATCCTTACAAAGTGTTAAGCCATTAGAATTGATAGAGACAATAAACTTTTCCCCTTGACAAGGAAATGGGTTCAAACCTGCTAATTCTTTTGAGATGCCTCAAAACACTGGTCTGTAACCCCAAACTTTTGGGGTCCCTTTCCCAACCTCAACAATATCTGATTCATCATGACCTCATTTGGGGTTTTCTTGGCAAAGATACTGAATGGTTTGTCATTTCCTTTTTCAGCTCATTTTGCAGATGAGGAAACTGAGGCAAATCAAGTTAAATGATTTGTCCAGATTCACTTTTCTGAGGCTAGATTTCAACTCAGCAATATTATTTTTCCCAAATTCAGGTCTGCCACTCTACTGACCCATCTTGCTGCCTGATAAATTAATACACATCAGGTTTTAAGAACTCTTCTCTAAAGGCATGGATGATGTAAAAAGTGTTGAATTTATGAACACTGAACTTGGAATCACAGGATTTGATTTCTTATCCTGACTCTGCCTCTTATTATCTGTGTGCCTTGGGGAAATCCAATGGTAAACACTGTAAACTGAATCTCTATTTTCCTCCTCTATAAAATGAATTCTAGATGACTTTTGCTGTCCAAGTCTCATCAGTCCTAGTCTTATCATTAATTGCAGAACTGCCTGGAAATCATAAGATTCCCAAACTCAAAGGTCCTTATGTGTAAGAAACAAAATATCTTACCAATAACTCAACCGATTCACTGATGAATGCAGGAAAGACTTGTTTTACCTTTTTTTCCCCCCAAAAATGGGTGCCTAGGTGAGTAGACACACCTTTGAAACTCCAAAGTTAGCATTTTGTTTTCCATACTGAAGCACAATTTCCTCCTCTGATTCCTCTTTAATTAGATGTTTTGGAAGTCACTCTACAAGAATCTCCATTCCTCATTATGTAGCCAGTCCCTGTCCTAAAGGAGGAGGGTAATAGAGGCTAAGGGCAGAGAACAAAAGATTCTTTTCAAGTCTCAGACCACTAGCCCTGATTATAAAAGTCAATCCTTGCCCCCAAAGAGCTTACATTCTTTTGGGGGAAGATAAACTCCATTCTTCATTATTACTTGATGTTCTTGTGAGTTTCAGTTTTCTAATTTGTTTCATATCTCCAATTTTATTTTCATAGCTGTGGAAACCAAAATGCCTATTCATTTCTCACATTACAGATAAATTAATATAGTTCCCTCATTTTCCTGAGGTGAAAACTTTTTTAAAAAGCTTCTCTTTAGAAGGAAAGGGACTCAACATCTACAAAGATGTTTGTGGCAGCCTTTTTTGTAGTGGCTAGAAACTGGAAATTAAATGGATGCCCATCAATTGGAGAATGGCTGAATAAATTATGGTATATGAATGTTATGGAATATTATTGTTCTGTAAGAAACGACCAAGATGATTTCAGAGAAGCCTGGAAAAACTTACATGAACTGCTGCTAAGTGAAATGAGTAGAACCAGGAGATCATTATATACGGCAACAAGACTTATGTGATGATCAATTCTGATGGACATGGCTCTTTTCAACAATGGAATGATTCAAACCAGTTCCAGTTGTTCAGTGATGAAGAAAAGCATATACCCTCAGAGAGAGGCCTGTGGGAACTGAGTGTGGACCACAACATAGCATTTTCATGCTTTCTGTTAAAATTTGCTTGCATTTTGTTTTTTTCTCAATTTTTTTTCTTTTTAGATCTGATTTTTCTTGTGCAGCAAGATAACTGTAAAAATGTGTATACATATATTGAATTTAACATATATTTTAACATATTTAACATGTATTGGATTACCTGCCATCTAGGGGAGGGGGTGGGGGGAAAGAGGGAAAAATTTGGAACAGGAAGTTTTGCAAGAGTCCATGTTGAAAAAGCAACCATGCATATGTTTTGTAAATAAAAAGTTTTTTTTTAAAAAAGCTTCTCTTTAAACATTATTGAATCAAAGACTTTCAGAGTTGTAAAGACTTTTGCATAATACCTAAACCAGCTGAACTGAGATTCAGAATGTTTCTTTGCACTCCCTCCTAGTTCACAATAAATGCTCTTTAAAAAGTAATATTTTTGATAAACCAGGTATCATTTCAAAAAATGAAAGAAAACACATGGCCAAAACTTACCTATCCCAAATCTCATATATTGGGACTGTATGAGATAAACTGAGTGAAGACCTCTCATGGGAATATGGCCTTGAGATTTGCAATTATAAATTGAACTATAGCTAAAAAGCTGCAAGTGTTCAATTGTCTTGGATGAACATTCCCCGCCTATCCTCTCCTTCCAGAAATCTTTTAGCATTTAAATACTTCTTTTAAAGGCAAAGATGGCTTTGGGAATTCAGGTAACAAAATTCTTGCATCCAAGAATATCTGTTTATATAGCAGTTCTCTAGAGAAATTTGAATTAAGAGTTTGTTATTAGTATTCTTTTGTTTCCGGGATAGAGTTCTGCATTTAAGAATGTAAGTCTGGACTTCATCAGACAATGAGAGAAAATTCAGGGTCTATTTAATCTTGTGCTTTGCAGTTTGTGCTTTGCATTCCTCTACTGACACCTTGCCTGCTTGGAATTTCCCTTTCTTGTGAGATCTTAATAAATCCCTTTTTGCTTTTTTTATCCTGAGAGTCTCTGATTTTAATTTGGATAAGTGTCACTGTCCCAATAGGATGAAATTTTTGTTTGCAGTAGCCTGGTCCTTTGTCTCAAATGAATGGAGTGTTTTTGTTGACAGCCAGTAGTCTTCTGGTTTGAAATGACTGCCTCTAGGAAAACATAGCTCATATTATCCTTGCATAAATTAATGGCTAAAGTACACATTCTTAAAGAATGCAGTAGTGAGAAGATGGTGCTTTGCTCCATGAAAGAAGGGATTTCAATATGAATTTCTGTCAGTTCTAATTAGAACTAAATTAGAAGACCTCTTTAACAAACAAACCAATTCATAAACCTGGTTGTTGTAATTATTTTTAAATTTTATTTTTCTTTTTTTTTTTTTCTATGGATAGGCATGGAGAAGTGTATGGCTCATTCTTTCATTGCTCAGAAAAGGTGAACAAAGGAAAAAGAGTGGTTCTTAACCAAATGATACACACACACACACACACACACACACACACACAGTGCATACATACACATATATGAATATTGAATAGAGAACCTAAATTCAAGTCTTGTTTGACTGGCTGTGTTGACCCTGTACAAGTTACTGAACTTTTCAATGCCTTAAGGCAATTGTCTAAGATTGAAATTTCTGAAGTTAGTGGAGGAGTATTTCTTCCCTAAGAGGTCTCTATTCCAGTATTCTACTACAGCTTCATTCCAGATGTAGACATACTAGCAAAATTATGATTAGGATAATGCATAATCTAATTAATATAATAAATATTCTTGTCTATGGTTTTATGGTGAAATAATCTTCAATTTTCCAATAAAATTGGTCTTTTTGCTCTAATAATTGTCTTGGGTAGGTGAAGAGTCATAGAAAATCATTGCCCTAAGAGCAGCAAGACTATTGTCAGCCCCTCAGGTGATTGTCTCAAGCAATTGAAATTTTAATATGAAAAAAAAGAATAAAGAACATTGTTGCTTTTAAGAAAAATATTGATGGCAATAAACAAAACCAGGTGGATCCTGAATGCCAGGAGAGAGGATATAACTTCCAGCTGGAAAAAAAAAAAACACATATTAACTGAGAAGGTTTTCCTTTTTTCATTATTTCAGGGACTATCTTTGTTATTTTGGAAACAGAGTTCAGCCTCTTTACAGAGATGGAAATTTAAATTCATATAAAACAATTACACAAGAATTGTTTTGGTGTTTTGCATACTGAGATGTTTTTTTATTCAGATGTATCACCAGATAAATGCAAGGGCTGGAAAAAAAACCCAAACAGTACCTGAGCCTGTCCCTGAAGCATAAATATTGTCCTAAACAGTCCTGGCAAGTTTTCATCCAGTCTTTTCTTCAATGCTTTCAAAGATAGAAGCACTTCCTCAATGGTGCTTTACTAAGGAAAGAATCTTTTGTAGGTGACTTTAAGAACATATTTTGTTGTGTCATTTCAATCATTTCTAAGTCTTCGTGATCCCATTTTGATATTTTCTTGGCAAAGATTCTGGAATGATTTGTCTTTTCCTTCCCCAGCTGATTGTATAGGTGAGGAAACTGAGGTAAACAGGATGAAGTGATTTGGTCAGGGACATACAACCAGTAAGTGTCTGAGGCTGGAATTGAACTTGTAAAGATGAATTTTCCTGATTCCAAGCCCAGGTATATAAACACTGAACCATTTAGCTGCCCAAGAATATATTCTAGGTTAATTCTTTTTAGTTTCTAACTTCGATTATGTGTCATAGCAGAGAGAGAGAAATTTAGAGCCAATAATTCTGTATTCAAATTGTGTTTCAGATATTTCCTAACTGAGAAACCTCAGTAAGTCATTCATTACTACAAAGCCTTTGCATTTGCAAAATGGGCCTAATAATGAGTACATGACCCACCTCACTGGTGATTGCAAAGAACTTGCTTTTCAGATTGTGATGCAGAAATGTGAATTATTATTTCAGAGATGGACATTTCCTGATTCTGTCTCCAAATCCATATTTAGAGATGACAGTTACCTATGTTTTAACTTCTTTGACACTTGGATAAATCTGTGCTCTTCTGAGTATGGGCCTGCATTCCAATAGTGCACAATCAAAATCCACAAATGCCTTGTCCATCCTATGTATGTATGTACATGTATATGTATACACACACACATATAAGTGCATCCATATACACATACAAATAATTTGTCCATTTATTTGTCTCTCCCCTCTCTTTCTCTCTCTTCATCCTAAACTCCCCAATCCTACAATGCCCCCCCCAACACAAAAATAAAATAATTTGTCTATATCTTCCCATAAATCCACCAAAAGGGATCCATAAATTGTGTGAGAAACCTGGTGCAGAGTGGGGTCAGGTGGGAAAAAGTATCTTTAACTAAGTGATTCTCCATCTTATCTCCTTCCATGACACTAACTGTTAAACTTTCCTTGACATTTTCCTTTGTATTCAGGACACTACTTAAAGGGACCTATCAATATTTTCTCCTCCATTCAGGATCATACTGGGCCCTCAGTTAGCCTATGGTTTTTGATCTTTTTTATTGTTATTAACAGTAGGTCTGACTCAGGCTAGCTTCCTATTAATTCAGGTTTAATGTTGGCTTGAAACGAGATATTAATAGATCACTTGAGAGCTGACTGAACTGTAGCATAGGAAAGATGGATATTTGATTTGGAAATATTTTTGTTGCAAGCTGCATTTTATTTTTATTCTTTCTTATAATTTCTTATAATTCAAAACTGATTTGTATCTTTGCTCTAACAAGCTGATGATCTCTAAAGTAGAAATGACAGCCATACTGATAGCTGTTTCATATATTATATATAATCAGTTTCATTTTTTGTAATACTTGGTGATTGCTATGTCTAATGCCTCCCAATCCAATTCTGGAGGAAAGTAATCAGGTATTTCACCATAAGATTCCTGGATAGTCTATAACAAGGCTTCTTAAATTGTGGATTGTGTAACAATGGGGAATGAGGAGGTTTGCAAAATTATGAGTTATTATCAATAAATGTTTACATTTTATTCCTATTTTATGTACTTATTATCTGAGGTAATGTAAAAGTTTCTTGGGCAAAAAGGGATGGCAAGTAGAAAAAGTTTAAGAAGCCTTTTGGCTTCTTTATGGCCTTTTGCCTTTCTTAATATAGAGTCATATTTTCCCTTAAATCAAGCCTAAATTTGCTTCTTTATAGCTTCTACTCATTGTTCAGGTCTTCTGGATTCAAAACCCAACAATTATTGTTTCATTCTCTGACTCTTTATGATACCATCTGAATTATGTTTAGCAAAAATATTGAAGCAAAAAAAAATGATTGCCATTTCTTTCTCCAGTTCATTTTACAGATGAGAAAATTGAGACAAATAGTGTTAAGTGACTTGTTCAGGGTCATACTGGTAGTTAATTGTCTGTGAATGTATTTGTACTCAGGTCTTAACTGATTTTAGGCCTGGTGCTCTAGGCACTGAGCCACCTTAATTGCCCCTATTAGAGTTGTCAAATAGTAAAAATAACTTTTTTTCCCCCTGAGAGATGGTTAAAGTGGATGTTGTATGATCATTTTTTGAGAGAAGTTAAAATGGAGATTCCTTTGTGGGATGGTCCAGATTAGATGGCCACTGAGATCTATTCATTCTAACTTGTATTCTATGATTCTATGATTCTGAGTATAGCAGTAGGAGACAATCAACTATGTTATGAAATAAGAAAACTATGTTTCTTTTTTCCTTTGGACACATGCTAAAAACCATCTTTACCAGATCTCTTTTTGGCTCTTCAAGGAGAATTTGTGAGCCATACTTCCATCTAGTTGCAACTTCCTCTGGACTTCTGGTTTCAGTTATAGCAAGAATGTCAACACTGATAGGATTCAGTTTTCCTTATATGAGATTAAGTCAGCCTTTCTGTGGTTTTTGCCCTTTACTCCTTATCCTTCCCCAGGAGATTCAGAAAAACAAGCCCTCCCTGTGAGAGCCTTTCAGATACTTGAAGCCAAGGATCATGTTCCCACTAAGTTTTTTCTTCTCTGGAGAAGCAGCACCAGGTGGTGGCTCCTCAAGAGAGGAAATTCCTTTCCTTTTTAAAAAAAAAATTAATGCATTATAAACATGGTATATATCAGAAAACATATTGAAAAACAAATAAGATAAAAAATCCCACTGTATATGAAAATAACTCCCATTAAAAATATGTGCATTAACTTTAACAGCTAAACAACTGTGATTTCCTATTTGTCCCTCTTAAAGACTCTTCTCACTTTTTCTTTCTCTTTTTAAAAAAATTCACTTTCTTTTTTGTATATTTTGTGTTTTTTTAAGTATCAGCACAGTGATATGTTAATTAGAGTGATTTGTCAGTATCAACATTGTTAGTTTCATTCAGTTTTCTTTATCCTGCCTTAATTCTGCAAAAAAAACTTCCCATATTCCTTTGCATTCATGGCTGTCACATTCTATTACACTCATATTCCACAATTTTTTGGAATTCTGCCATTTTTCAATTGTTGGACACATGATTTATTTCTAGGATTATGCTATTATGAATAATGTTTCTCTGAATACTTTGTACAGATAATTTTTTCCCCTTTCAATAACATCCTTAGGGTATACTTCTGATAATGGGATCACTAGGGCAAAGGCTATAAGCAGTTTTATATTTATAAAGAGAGAGAGAGAGAGAGAGAGATTTATACCAGAACACAATACAAAAGTCTTGAGAACTTTCTACCTGATATCATGAGAAGGATTTGGAGTCAGAAAACCTGGACTTAGAATCAAATGACCTGGTTTAAACTTTTAGTTCTTCAATTTTCTTCCCTTGTGACCTTGGGGAAGCCTTTCCCCTAAAGCAAGAATTAACCTGTTGTGTGATCTTGGTTGTCTCTTCCCTCCTCTTCCCAAGAACACAAGAGAAAACAATCTTTGAAGTCCCTTCTAGCTGTAGATCTGTTATCTTGTGAAACACCTTGAAATTATTATCTCTATTTCATCTATGCTCTATCTGATATCAAATGCCATATTACTGTTCTGAGTGAATCTGATCCTAGAAATTGCTTTAGTGAATCTATGACTAGAGAATAATTGTGGTAGGAATGATATTAAAAACAGCACAAATGACTTCATTTTGTTTTTTAGTCATCATTTTGTAAAGTTAAGTTTCAGCTGCTTGTAAGTCATCTGATTTTAAGTCACAACTTTATTCCCCATCATCACTGTCACCCTAGAATATCCCTTTATCTCTCACCTAATTATCTCCCTTTGTCCCCTACCAATAAGAAACCTGGCACCATAATCACTTCATCCTATTTTTCATCCCTCTAAAATGTATATTAATTAGGTGAAGGTCCTTGCCTCTAATTTCTAGGAAGTTGTATTTATTTTGAAAAGATAAATATGGTCAAACTTTAACTTTATAACTTCTACTCATTGTTTTTATTTCAACCCTCTAGAATAATACAAAAACAATAAGTTCAATATATTTTCCACATATAGGCTTTTCAAATACATAAAGATGGTGTATGTCTCTTAAGTCTTTACTTCTCCAGGCTAAATATTTTGAGTTTCTTCAACCTATATGTATATGGCATGTTCTTTAGTCATCTCTACTCATCTTTACATCCTAGTTGCCCTATGCTGAATGTATTCTAGTTTGTACAATGAACAAGTGACTTTCATAGGATTAAACATTTTAAATATAACCTATCATAGTATTAGGAGGCAGCTAGGGAGCTGCTCCAGCATTCTTTGTAAAGAAAACCCCACATAAGGTCACAGAAAGTTAGAAATGACCGAATGAGATGGCTCAGTGGATAGAGCACTGGATTTGGAGTTGGGAATACCTGAGTTCAAATCTGACCTCAAACTAGCTGTGTAATTCTAAGCAAGCCACTTAACCTGTTTGCCTTATTCTGCTGGAGAAGAAAATAGCAAATCATTCTAGTATCTTTTCCCAGAAAATCTCATGTAAGTCATAAAGAGTTGGGTGCGACTGAACAACAACAATGATTGCATTGCTTTTGGAGAGTGTGACAGATTTAACTAATTTGAGCTTTCAATTCACTAAAATACCTGAATATTTCTTCATCTTCTTATTTTTTAATTATAACTTTTTATTTTCAAAATATATACATGGATAATTTTTGACATTCGTCCCTACAAAATCCTGTGTTCTATTTTTTTTTCTTTCTCTTCCCTCCCTTCCCCAGTCGACAAGTGATACAATCTATGTTAAACACATGCAAAAATTTCCACAAATATCATGCTGCACAAGAAAAATCAAATCCAAAAGGAAAAAATGAGAAAGAAGACAAAATGCAAGCAAACAAATAACACAAAGAGTGAAAATGCTATGTTGTGGTCCATACTCAATTCCCCGTCCTCTCTCTGGGTGTAGATGACTCTCTTCATCACAAGACATTGGAACTGGCCTGAATTATTGTTGACCAGAGCCATGTCCATCAGAATTGATCATTGTATAATCTTATTATGGTTGCCATATATAATGATCTCCTGATTCTGCTCATTTCACTTAGCATCAGTTCATGTAAGTCTCTCCAGGCCTCTCTGAAATCATCCTGTTGGTCATTTCTTATAGAGCATTCTGTAACATTCATATACTATAACTTATTCAGCCATTCTCCAATTAATGGGCATCCACTCAGTTTTCAGTTTCTTGTCACTACAAAAAGGGCTGCCACAAACATTTTTGCACATGTGGGTCCCTTTCCCTCCTTTATGATCTCTTTAGGATACAAGCCCAGTAGAAACACTGCTGGATCAAAGGGTATGTAGAGTTGAATAGTTCTTTGGGTATAGTCTGGATAGTTCTTGATTAGAATCTATATTTAGTCCCATTTCCCCATTCTGAACTTGTGAAATTGATTTTTATAAAATGTAGAACTTTATTATTCCAGTATAGTTTAGGTTCTCCTATTAAAGTCCTATTAAACCTATGATGATTTGGAGGTGACCCTGAATTCTCAAAGACTATGTCAGTAGAGCACAAGTGCCAGATATTAGCCTTATGGAAGGGGTTTGACTATGTGCCCATGGCCAACTCCTCTCTCTTTCTTGGTTAGATATGTCATTGATGATTTTAAAGAAATAAGGTTTATTTTAAAGCTGGAAGGGATGCCATACGTCCAATCTATCAGGTTAATTTAAAACTTATATTTATGTCATCATCTCTTATTTGTTCATAGCAGCAGCAGGTCTTTTTAACGGTTTGTAGTTAATTTGTATGGGCAACTAGTTGGTGCAGTGAGTAGAACATGAGGCTTGGAATCAGGAAGACTCGTTTTCTGCATACAGATTTGACCTTGGTAGATGTATGACCCTGAGCAAATCATTCAACCTTGTTTGCCTTAGTTTTCTCCTCTGTCAAATGAGCTGGAGAAAGAAATGACAAATCATTCCAGTAGCTTTGCCATAGGGTCACAAAGAGTTAGATATGACTGAAACAACTGAACAATAACAATAACAACAAAGTTCATTTTTTGGCATAAATTTAAAAAAACATACAAAACCTAGAGCTATTATTTAAGATAGCTTTTGAAATGCCCCACATTTATTTAAATTCCATAGAGCTTATCACTGGGTTCTCAGGCTTATTATTGATCTTCTGTTTTAAAATAGAATTAGTGTGATCTAGGCCTTAAAAATTCAACTTAGGCATATTATTCTAACTCCATTGGATATAACAGTTCAAGAACCACTTAGAATGATAGCTTTAGATTTTTTTTCTGCAAGACAAGAGACTAGATGTCAGAATGGGAAGGGCCTAAGAGCCAAAGAGCATAGAATATTAGAGGATGAAGGGGCCTTAGAGATTATTTAGTTTGACAGTTCTTATTTTTATATAGCACATAAAACTTTATAAAGCATTTACTTCCAACATCCTTTTGTCCAGTGCACAAAGGCTTCATTGAAGAAAATGAGCCTCACAGATGTCAAAAGTCTTAGCCACAATGGTCCAATATTTTAATGACAGAACAGGATAAGAACTCCTGTATCTTTGGGTTCTGATTTCCCCTTCCAGTCCACTTTCTGCTACATGAGATTAAATTCCTGGACTATTGCCAGTCACTCTTTTGTTTCACACATTTGGATGCTTTTAAAAAATGATTTAGTAATAAATAGAAAATCAAATAGAAAAATAAGAAAGGGAGAGGAGAATTGGGCAGGATGGAGCAAGAGCCTGGTCTCCATCCAGTTTCCCCTTGTACCTGTGGCTGAGTTGGAAGGGGTTGCCTGTCCTGCTGTTGGCACTAGCCAACTCCAAATGTTGTGCCATCTGCCCCTCTGAAGGAAGACTTGTAGAAGCTTGGTATCCACAAGGTGGCACTATGTGAGCATGCAAAGCATCCCATGCAAGCTCTTGGGAAAGAAGACCTCAGCATCTCTCTTCGATCTCTTTGAAACTTAAGAGGAGTGGTATCTTCTTCTTTAACCCCAGCAGCATAGCCAAGACCCACTTGTGGCCCATACATGCTCCACTCCTTTGGAGACTCCTCCCTTCCCCACCCCAATGCACCCAGGTTCTCAGTTCTTGTGGTGTGTGTGTGTGTGTGTGTGTGTGTATACATATGTGTGTGTATGTATCTGTGAGTGTGAGTCTATGTATGTGTATATGTGTGATGTGTATGTGTGTGAGGATGTGTGTGTGTGTGAGTGTGTGTATGTGTGTGTGTGTGTATGTAAGAGTATGTGTGTGAGTTTGAGTGTGAGAGAGAGAGAGAAAAAAAAGCTTTTCAGTATAAGATAGGGACTGATAAAGGACATGTCTTCTCCAGACTCACCAAAATGCCTAGTAACAGGAAATAGACCTTTGTTCATTTTTAATATCATTCTAAGACTAGGAAATCATCTCCTTGGTTAGGAGGTTGGTTTGGATAAATCACTAAACTTTTGACAACTCTAAACTTTTTTTCAATGCCATCATTCTATGACTACTGTCATATCTTAGAAGGTCAGATCTGGAAGGAACTATAGAGATCATCAAATAATAGGATTATTGGATATTAGTTTTGCTGTTAGAAGGAGTCTTATAACTCATCTAATCCCCTCATTTTATGGGGGAGGAAATAAATTCATGGAGATAGAGTAATTTGACAAAGATTTTGTAGGTAGTTAGAACTAGGAATACCCTGCCCTCACCCTGACTTTAAATCTAGCATCCTTTCTTTCCATTCACCACCAGCTGTGGTGAATCCTGCCAACAATCTTAAAGATGGAAAAAAATGAGCCCTACAAAGAGGAATCAGTTGCTCAATTATGCAGTAAGTTAATGATTCAGTGGGAACTAGAAATCTTATCTTTTAACTCTTCAAGAAAAACTATTTTAGATACATTCTAAACTGAGAACTTGTGCTGATGTGAAGAAGATTATCAATGAGAGAATATAAGTGACTGATAGTTTGCTTCAGTCATGGGTCTGAAGGTCTCTTATTTCCATATGTGCAGAAGCGATGCAATTCATGCTCATTTAATGAAGCAATGGGCCATTGGAGTTGAGGGACTCATTTGGTCATTACCAAGTATTTATAGCTCTCTGGAGATTCTTAAGTTGAAAAATAAAATCTTTTAGTACAGAAAATACCAGTATATTAAAGGTTTCATCGTAACATGGCTATTCCTGCATCCCAGAGTAGAGTCCTGCAATGTTTTCTTAACCTAGTTACATTCATACACTTATGGAATTTCAGCTGTGGTGTAATTCCATCTCTACTTAAAAAAGGGAAGTCCTTTATAAAACTACTTTCCCTGCGGCAATAAATCACATCATACCAATCATAGAAAGAGGCAAAGAATTCCCATCCCCTTCCTGCCTCTACGCTCTCCCTCCTCAATAAGAAAAGAAAAGAAAAGAAAAAAGTTTGTACCTGGGAATGACTGATTTAGAATCAATGATATCTTGGGGTCCTCTGTCTCTATATAAGGAAAAGAAGCAATGAGGGCAGGGGAGAAACAGAGACAAAAAAAGACACACACAGAGAGCAAGACAGAGAGACAGAGACATCAGAGACAGAGAGAAGGAGGAGGAAGAAGAAGAAGAGGAAGAAGACAAAGGAAGGGCAGGGAGAAGAAGAAAAAAGTGTTACAGAAAGAGAAAGAGAGGGAGAGAAGTAGGGGGTAAAGAGAGAGACAGGGAGACACAAGGAGAGAGAGGGGAGAGAGAAACACACAAAGAGACAGACACTCTGATAGAGAGAGATACAGAGACAGAGAGACAGAAACAGAGACTGAGACAGACAGAAACAGAAAGACAGAGAGACTGAGAGAGAGAGAAGAAGGAAGAGGAGGAAGAGGAAGAAAAGAGGAGGAAAGGAGAAGAAGGAGGAGTGAGAGGAAAGGAAAAGAGAGGAGGGAGACAGGGACAGTGATAGAGAAAAGGAAGGGAGAAGGAAGGGGGAGAGAGAGAGAGAGAGAGAGAAAGAGAGACAGAGACAGAGACACACACAGAGAGACAGAGATACAGACAGAGAGACAGAGATACAGAGACAGAGAGACAGAGGGAGAAAGAGTCAAGGAGAGACAGAGACACAGAGAGACAGACAGAGAGATACACAGACAGACAAAGACAGAGACATAAAAAGATGGGTCAGACAGAGAATAGGAGACAAGAGCTGGGCTGTATGTAAATGAATTATTTAGAACAGAATCAGAATCATAGAATCTCAGTGTTAGACTCTCAGAGGTCATAAAGTTCCACCTCTATTTGGATGTATAATGTTCTCTAACAAATAAATGATCAGCCAAGGTTGCTTTGAAGATCTACAATGAAGAGGGATATACAACTTTCTGAGGCAGCCCAATCTATTTTGGGGAGCTCTATTTCTTTGAAAAGTTTTCCTCACATCAAGCTTGAATTTACCTCTTGTTACTTCTTCCCAGTCTTACTGCTTCTACTCTCTGGGGCCAAACAGAACAAGTCTAGTGCCTTGTTCATGTGAAAATATATAAGTCCTTTAATTATTTGAAGCCAACTATGATGTCCTGAGGGCAGCTAAGAATGAGTAGAGTGCTGGGCCTTGAATAAGAAAGAACTGAGCTCAAATATAATGTCAAATACTATCTGTGTGACCTGGACAAACCACTTCACCTCTCAGTTTCCTCAACTGTAAAATGAAGATAATATAGCATCAATTTTGCAAAGTTGTTTTGAGGATCAAATGAGATAATATTTGTATTTAGCACTATACCTAGCCTATATTAGGAGCTATATACAATTATCCCTACCACATCATGTGGGTTAAGACCCTTTTTGATCTAGAAAATCTGCATTTTCTAGAAGAGAAGAGATCAGAATTTTTTTTCTTTTTTCTTTTATGGGGTATCTCTGTGTCTGCCTCCCTCTTCTTCTTCTGCCTCCCTCCTCTTCCTCTCTTTCCCTCCTCCTCCTTCTTTCTCCTCCTTTCTCCTTCTTTCCTCTTCTCTTCTTCTTCATTTTGTCATCTACTGGCCTTCATGTATCATCTGTGACTTCTGTAAAACTCCCCCAAATTCCCATTTAATTTTTTATTCTTATCTATGATATATTGAAATTGGGATGGGGAAAGCTGTGATGTGGAAAGTTAATTGAAAATGTTTATACTTATAAGTCTCTCTCTCTCTCTCTCTCTCTCTCTCTCTCTCTCTCTCTCTCTCTCTCTCTCTCTCTCTCTCTCTCTCTCTCTCTCTCTCTCTCTCTCTCTCTCTCTCTCTCTTTCCCTCCTTCCCTATATATAGAATAGGTTGGGGGAGAATTATATTTCTGACATTGGAGGTGGTAGTTTGTATGTTTGTTCTATCTATAGCTTTGAAGTAAATATTTCTTTGTAAAAGCTAATCCCACTGTTAAGTAGGAACTGAGGTTCAAAATCTTTCCTGACATTGAGAGAATTCAATTTGTAGGGACCGGAGCTAATGGCAAAGAGACTAGACAAAATCTCTTAATGGTATTAGAAGTGTACTTCCTTGGGGGAGGGGTAAAATGTAATATACCTGTTTTTTAGGCAGGATAGTCACTGCTATGTAAGTATAGAGAGAATAAATTCAAAATAAATTTAAAAAGGTGTTTAAGAGTGGGCATTAGTATTTAGAGGGATCAACTAAAAGATTCTACAAGGAGGGGAATAAAGAGAAAATGCATTCTAGACATAGGGGGTGGCCAGTAAAAAGACATTGAATAGAAGCTAGAGTTTCAGACATAAATAACAGCAAGCAACCCTATTAGGTCATATTATAGAGAGCTGTAATGTGACAAAGAATGAAGAGTCAAGGATAGAACTGAGCTTGCAAACCTAGAAGACTCAAAAAGATCTTGGTGTACTTGACATAAATGGGAAAGTCTGGAAGAAGATTGATTTCTGTGAACTAGGTAATGATTTGTTTTTAACATATTGAGTTTGAGGTGTTTATAGGATATTGAATTTGAAATTATCATCATATCATCTATAGTTCCTATATGTACTTGGTCATGTGGGACTAGAATGATTGGGACTGTAGATCTGGGAATCATCAGTATAGAGATGATAGTCAAACCCATAGGACTGATCAAGTCATTGAGATTGTAGAGGAGGGCGAGGTTAGAGCTTTGGGGGACACCTTCAGTTAGGAGGCATCATATGAATGATGAAGCAAGAAATGAAATTGAAGTATTTAGGAGGAGAGGGTAACAGCTGTCAAATACTGCAGAGAAATTAAGAAGGTTAAAAATTGAGAAAAGAACCTATTTCAACAATTAAGAGATCAGTGGTATGTTTAACCTATATCAGATTGCTTCCTGTCTTGGAGAAGGAGGAGGGGGTTGGGGGGAGAAAGAAAAAAAATTGGAATACAAGGTTTTGCAAAAGTGAATGTTGAAAACTATCCTTGCCTGAATTTGGAAAAATGAAATACTATTATTTTAGAAAAAAAGAAATGTATGTAGTAAAAGTGGATAGAAAAATAAAGAGAAAAAAAGATGTCAGTGCTAATTTTTGAGAGAACAGTTTCAGTCGAATGATGAGCTTGGAAGTCAGATTGAAAAGTGCCAAGAAATGAGAGAAGACAAAGTGGAGCTGGACTGAAAAAGGAGAAATATAGAATACTAGTTTTAAGGTTTGATGAATAAAAATTCAGAGACAAAGTTCTTGGGTAATTAATAATTTATTAATTAGGTCAACCAGCAATTAATAAACTAATAATCAGTAGATTCTTTTGGCAACCAAAGATGACTTGTGGAGACCTCCAAACCCTTAAATAACCCTTTTGAAAGTGAATTCCCTTGACAACTGAAAAATCAACTTTGATTAGTGGACATTTAGTGAGGAGGTAGGTTAAAAGTCTTAAGTGCCTCCTGTTGAGAATGTAGCTTGATTATGAGGTTGAGGTGTCTCCAGCAATTTGGATAGAGGAACTTTCTTTTTCATGAGCTAGATCACGCTAAACTTTAATAGAGGAATACATATATAGGGGCTCCTTTGCCTAGGGTAAATACTGGTCTAGATTGGATTTTGTTTATACTCTAAACAGAAATTAGGTCTCTAGCTGGGTGTAGTCTTGCCCAAGAGTATGTTTTTTGAGGGCTAAGAGTAATTTTATCAATTAGTCATGCTCTTTAGAGACTGACTTTAACAAGATCTAGGCCTTAATTAGGAAAAAGATCTGGATCAGAAATTAATAATTGGTTATTAATATAGTAGCATAATAATAATTTCTTTCAAAGATCTACCTAGTAGTTTTATTTACTGGTAGAGTCTCCTAAGCTAGTTGATGGTTCAGTGGACAGAATACTGTGCCTGAGTTCAAATCTGGTCTCAGACACTAGCTAGCTGTGTGACACTGGGCAAGTTACTTAAACTTTTTTTTTTTTTTAACTGTTTGTCTTACTTCACTGAAGAAACAAATGTTAAACCACTCTGGTATCTTTGCTAAGAAATCCCAAGGACAGTATAGGCATGCTGTGGTCCATGCAAAAACATACAACTGAATAACTAAACACCAACAGAGTTTTCTCAGGATTTTGTTTTTAATGGGGGAGGGGGCAGCTAGGTGGTGCAGTGGTTAGCGTGTCAGCCCTGAAGTCAGGGGGACCTGAGCCTCAGACACTTAACACTTCCTAGCTGTGTTATTTTGGGCAAGTCACTTAACCCTAATTGTCTCAGGAAAAAAAAAAAAGAAATGGGGGACATGTTTATAAGCAGAAAGGAAGTAAATAATAGGGAGAAATTAAATACTGAGGGGCTGTGTGTATGTGTGTGTGTGTGTGTGTGTGTGTGTGTGTGTGTGTGTGTATGTATTAACAAAGGATATGGAACTTGGTTGGTCTTTTTAAGAAGAGCAACCCCATTATCAGATATTGAGTAAGGAAAAATTTGTGGGTGGTGAAGTTAAGGGATTCTGAGATGAAACAAAGAACACTGGACCAGTGGTTTTTATTTCCCCAGAAAAATATGAAGTGAGGTCTTTAACTAAGAGGAATGTGGAAGGGAGGTATGGGAGGTGATTAATTAGCTTCCTTGGCTCCCACATAGTACTGCTGTGATTCCTATTGAGCTTGCAGTCAACTAAAACCTTCAAATATTTCTTAGAAGAACTGATAACTATCCATGCCTTATGAAGTCTATCCAACTTATGAAGTTCAGACTTTTGAACCCAAATGCAAGACTTTACATTTATTGCTGGTACATTCTGTCGAACTTGATTTAACTTTTAAGATTGTATGCTATACAGCATAAGTTTGATAAGCATGCTACCAATGTCTTTATCCAAAACAATAAGAACATTGTCTTTCTTTTTTTACTTAATGATATTTTATTTTTTCCAATTATATATAAAATTAGTTTTCAACTATTTTTCACTTTTGTAAGATTTTGAGTTCCAACATTTTTCCCCTTTCCTTAACTCCCCCTTCCCCAAGTCAGCAGGCAATCTGATATAGGTCATATATGCACAGTTGTTTTAAACATATTTCCATATTAATCATGTTTGAAAGAAAAATAAAAACAAAAGGGAAAATCATGAGAAAGAAAAAATAAGTAAAAATAATATAGTTTCAATCTGCATTAAATCTTCATAGTTTTCTCTCTGGATGCAGATGGCATTTTTCATATCAAGTCTATTAGAATTGTCTTGGATCACTATATTGCAGAGAAAAACTAAGTCTGTCATAGTTGATCATTACATAATCTTACTGCTACTATGTACACTATTCTCCAGGTTCTGCTTAATTCACTCAGTATCAATTCATGTGAGTCTTTCTAGGCTTTTCTGAAATTAGCCTGCTCATTATTTTTTATAGAACATGACATTCAAATTCCACAGCTTATTTAGCTATTCCCCAGTTTCCATTTCCTTGCCACCACAAAAAGAGCTGTTACAAACATTTTTGCACATGTGGATCTTTTCTTCTCTTGTATGATCTCTTTAGGATACAGCTTCAGAAGTGACATTGCTGGATCAAAGGGTATATATAGTTTGGTAGCCCTTTGAGGGTAGTTTCATATTGTTCTCCAGAATGGCTGGATCAATTTACAACTCTACCAACAATGCATTAGATATTGGAAATATCCCCTCTAACATTTATCTTTATCTTTTCCTACTATCTTAATCAATCTGATAGATGTGAGGTGGTACCTCAGAATTGTTTTAAATTGTATTCCTCTAATCAACAATGATTTAGAACATCTTTTCATATGATTATAGTTGGCTTTAATTTCTTCATCTGAAAATTACCTGTTTATATCCTTTGACCATTACCAATTGGGGAATGACTTGTGTTCTTACAAATTTGATTCAATTCTTTTTATATTTTAGAAATTTACCAGAAACGCAGCCTGTAAATTTTTTTCCCCCAATTTTGAGAAAAATTTCCCTTCTAATCATGGCTGCATTGATTTTATTTGTAGAAAATCTTTTCAATGAAATGTAATCAAAATTATCCATTTTGCATTTTATAATGTTCTCTATTTTTTCTTGAATCATAAATTTTTCTGTTCTCCAAAGATCTGCTAGGTAAAGCATCCCTTGTTCCCCTAATTTGCTTATAGTATTATCCCTTAGGTCTAAATCATGAACCTATTTTGACCTTATCTTGTTATAAAGTGTGAGATGTTGGTCTATGCCTAGTTCCTATCATATGATTTTCCAGGGTTTCCAACAAGTTTTATTAAATAGTGAGGTCTT
The DNA here is from genome assembly GCF_902635505.1 of Sarcophilus harrisii. Lineage (NCBI taxonomy): Eukaryota > Metazoa > Chordata > Mammalia > Dasyuromorphia > Dasyuridae > Sarcophilus > Sarcophilus harrisii. Next base: position 359,958,220 of record NC_045427.1, on the reverse strand, counting down.
ATCCCAGAAGCTGGAGTCTTTGGGTTTATCAAACTATCGATTACTATAGTTATTGAATATTGTATCTTCTATACATTACATATTCTACTGTTCAATACTCTGTTTCTTAGCCAGTATGAAATGGTTTTGATGACTACTGCTTTACAATATAGTTTTAAGTCTGGTGTGGCTGGTATGGTCACCTTCCTTTTCTTGACATTTTTGACCTTTTGCCCTTCCAAATGAATTTTGTAATTATTCTTTATACCCTATAAAATAATTTTCTTGTGGCAATTTGATTGATATGGTACTGAATAAGTGGATTAATTTGGGTAATTACATTTTCAACAACACGGGATCTCTAAAGTTCCCAGAGATCCCCATTGGAGATGTCTTTTCAAGCAGATATTGTTCAGTCATTTCAGTTGTGTCTAACTCTTATGTGATCTCATCTAGAGTATGCTTGGCAAAGATACTAGATTGGTTTTCCATTTCCTTTTTCAACTTATTTTATAGATGAGGAAACTGATTCAGAAAATTTAAGTAACTTGCCCAGGGCTACACAACTATTAAGTATGTGTGCTCAGATTTGAACTAGTATCTTTCTGACTCCAGGCCTGGCACTCCAACCACTAGGGACCTCATCAGTTATGACTACAGGCCCTGGATAAACAATTAATCCCATTCCATTTAAATCTATTACTATTTAATTTCATCTCTTCATTTTATCTACAAAACTATGTATGAAATCTTTAACCAAATGTTTTACTAAAACTTAGGAAAACTATTATTATGACTATATAGTATATCTATCTACTTATCTATCATCTATATTAGTAACCTTCTCTAAAAAATATAGGTAGTTTGGCATATTTTCAGTTTCATCAAGTTATGTTGACTTTGTATGATCAACATTTTATTTTTCTAGCTCATTATTATCATAAATAATACTTCAAATTAAGTTCTTTAACCTCTATTATATAGATTCTTCTCTCTTCCCTTTGTGAAAATTTGGTCAACACTGTACCTTCTTTAGCCCTGCACTGATGTGAATACCTTTTTAATTGTTCCTGATCTTTCAAAGATCACTTAAAATGGTTTGTATCTTTTACTAGGTAGGATGGAGTTTGTCTGGACTTATTACCAAAGCCATCTAGGTGTTTTGCTATTACTATACTTATTTTCATTTTTAATTTCTCATAAGTCATTTTTGTTCTATATTTTTCCAGCAAACAGAAGAAAATAAAAATTGAGTAATTCTACTTTCTTTCCATAGATTGTTATAGTCCTATCCACCTTGATAAAGGGTTCTGTTTATTCTTTGGTCCTCCTCTTTTCCTCAGTACATATAAATAAGTTATTTTTTGTTACTCCTGAAATTCCTTATCAGCCTTAGCTCATTGACATCCAATCTTTCTTATAAGAATGTGCCTTGTATGGCTGTAATGATAAAAACCCAATCTTTATATTTAGGATCTTCAGGTTCTTGTTCAAGAATTCATAATACTCAGCAAAACTTTGTAGATTCCTTTATAAGTCTCATTTGTAACCACATGAGTCAATAGAAATAGGTAGTTGTCCTTAGAAATAAATTCCTATACTCCAAACTTACTTAAAGTAAGAGCCTTAATAGTTTTTTTCTTAATAGCAGTTTCTAGATCAACTCTCCTAGTCACAGTTACTCACATCATCAACATTTCATATTTATAACTTTTGGATAGTCACATCAAGTGAGATCTTAGCATTTTGCTCCTTGAACTTTTGTCTTCTATTTCCTTCAATTAAAGTTCTTCTCCTTCATCTCATTTCCCTTCATCTTAAGTTCTCCTTTTTGATACCTTTTCTTCTTTTTTCCTCAAGCCCTTTTAATTTTCCCCATTCAAATTTTGATATCTTCCTGTCTTCATAACTCTAAGTCCCTCCGAAGTCCCTCATCTTCACAATTCCTCGCTTTCCTCCTCCTCCTCTTTTTCCTTTTCCTCTTCTTCTTTTTTCTTCTTCTCTTCTTTTCTTTTATCTTCTTCTTTCCTCTTCTTCTTCTTTCTTTTCTTCTTCTTCCCTTTTTCCTATCTCTCTTCCTTCTACTTCAATTTAGATGTTCCTTTTCTCTTCTACACCCAAACTTAAGGGAGGAGAGAGAAGAACTGATCAGTAACTGAGGAGTCAAAGGAAAGCTAGATTGGGTGTTCCAGATGTAAAAAGAGGATGAAAGAAAAAAAATTGAATGGTATGAAAAAAAGAATAGGACAGAATTTATGTCTTGCCTGCATTTGTGAAAGGAGTCCAAGAGGAGCAACATTTATTTCCTGAACTAAAGGGAGAGGCGGCCATAAGCAAGAATTAGCACAACATTAACAGATCAACTCCTACAGATCTTGGGTTAGAAATATCTCCCTACTTCTGGTTTTTCCATTAAGTTGTGCCTAGTCAAACCAATAATTTCCTCACTTTTCTTATTTTCCTCTTCATCTTAGGAAATGTCACGATTATTGTACTAAAGGAATCACTTCCTTTCCTCTCAGCATCACTTTTATAATCTGCAAAATGAACCAATTGATTTCTAAGCCCCCTGTTAGTTTCAAAATGAATTTAGCTTATATTTCATATGTTTATCATGTTTAAAGTCTTATAGAGATTTTTGTTCATCCTACAACAACCTATGTGAGGCAGATAGTACAAATATTATAATAGCTGTTTAACAGATAAAACAAAAATAAAAAGGAAGTTCCACTAATTCAATAAACATTTATCCTACTAAACAACTTTTCCAAAACTGGGCAGCAATTGTGTGGGATCTGGTGTTTGAAGCCAATTCTTTTCTCATTCCAAGTCTAACACTCTTTTCCATTTTAATAGGTTGCATTTTTATAGTACTAAAGGTTTTGCAAAGCATTCCATATATTTGTCAGTATCTTTAGTACTCAAGACAATTCTGTGAATTAAGTGCTATTATTATCTCCATTTTATAGGTAAGGAAATTGAGGATCAATCAGAGAGGTTGTCTGAGGTGGGATTCAAATTCATGTCTTCCTAGCTCTTAGTCTGGAGCTCTATCCATAAAGAAATATTGCCTATTAAGAAGAGGAAGACATAGAGGAAGAAGACTCCCACAATTATGGGATTTAAAAGTTGAAAAGGACTTCTACAGTAGGTTATGCCAAATTTTTGATTCTGCGCACAGAGAAATTTCAGGCCTCCTAAAGAACTTGAGTGACAAAGACAGAGGCAGACAAAATTGGATTCTCTATCCATCATCAGGCAAGGAAATACCATCAATTAGGTAAACAGCAGGACTAAATCCTCAACTTTATCAAAAAGAGCATCTCTCTCATTCTCTTCCAAACTAAGTCCTTGAAGATTTCCTTTCATATGTTTTTATTTGGTATAGAAATATCAGCCCTTACACAGATGATCCATTCAAAGAAGAAAATGTTTAATGTTTAAATTTACCCTTTCCAACTTGTAGAAAAGAAGCTGTGGCATTTTTATTTCTTCCTTACTCCCTTTGGAATATGGTTCAAATTATATTAGAATTTTCTTATATATATATATATGTTTGTATGTATACAATATACATACATGTATACATATTAGATAGACACATATATTAGATAGGATTTTTATACATATATTTATATTATATTTTATATCAATATTTATATATGATTATATGTAAGCATTTTTATAATTATTATATTTACATATATTTTACAGATACATGGGATTTTCTTGGCAAAGATACTAGAGTAGTTTTCTTTTCCAGTTTTATTCATGTATGGATTAAGTGGCTTGCCCAGAGTGTATAAGGCCCAATTTAAACTTTCATCTTTTTGAATTCAGGACCAGGGCTCTATTCATTATGCCACCTACTGGTCCTACAAAATGAAACAGTACTTTGTCTTACTTTTACTTATATTTTATTAAAGGGAAAGAATGATGTATAGAAATATACGCTAAACATAAAATATTTGCAAAGTAATTTTGTGAGGGGATTAATATGGAGATTAGTTTCCTTACAACAGAATTGGCATTTCAGAAGGCATAGTGCCTGTATAAGGAAGAAAGTAATAAGAGCATAGGAAGGGTAAGGCCTGCAGACAAGTAGTGTGGAATAGTAGAGATTGTAGTGGATTTGAAGTTTGAGGACTTGGATTAACTATTACCAAAGACAAGTCACTTAATTTGGGTTCTCAGTTCCCTCATCTGTAAATGAGGATGTTGATCTAGGTAGTGGGCAGCTAGGTGGCTCAGTGGCTAATCCCAGGTCTGAAGTCTGGAAGACCTGAATTCTAATTCTGTTGCAGATATTTGCTAGCTGTGTGACCCTAGTTAAGTGACTTAATCTTGTTTGCCTCAATTTTCTCATCTGTAAAATGTGCTGAAGAAGGAAATAGCAAACTACTTCATTATCTTTGGTAAGAAAACCTCAAATGGTCTCACAAAGAACTATATATGAGTGAAATAACTGAACAACAATATGAACTCCCTTTCAGTGTTAAACTTATGAATCAGGGGAGTTAGGGGAGGCCAAAAAAGGTATATTTGGCCCAGGCAGCCTTCAACTGAACTTGTAAAGGTTCTTAGTGGAACCATAGGACTTTAAATTATCATCCTCTTTATAGCAGCAAAGGGGATTTTGATTTGATGGCTGGTCCCTGAGAAAGAAGTAGAAAGTAGGCAGTGGGGAAGAAGAAGTATGCATAGTGCAATAGAACAAATTCCGTATGAATGCCTTTGATGTTGTGTGAAAGGATGTACAGTGGATTTCTAGAGGGCTGGGTAAGTTCCAGACCAGACCACAGATTCTGCTTTTAGCTGGAGTGGAAAGCAAACTGGGAAAAGGGAGAGACAGTAATATATTTTTGGAATTCTGGAATATAATTGGACAAGAAGATTCAAGTAATGTATACCTCCAAGTTAACAGGGCACTGGGGTACTGGGACATGTGGGCAGTACCTTCACATACTTGGCTGATACAAATTCTCCACAGGCAGTGGCTGAAAAGCCTGCTTCTTAGACAGTTGTGATGAACACAGTAGACTACAGACTCTTTAAGTGGCAACAGTTGCAGAACTGAACTGAGGAATGAGGGACCTCTCTTTTGGGGAATGACTATTTTTAGTTTGACTCTTTTGTTGACAGCAACTGGTAAGAAACAGTGTAGCAAAGGCAGAGGCTTTGGGCTCTATGTATCTGAGGCATGTTGATGCATCCCTATGAGAATGAGCTTTGGTCCTTTGCCTGCCTTGGTGTTTGCTCTTTGATTTTAGGCAAAGGAAATTAATTTGGCAGCTCTTGTTTTGTGAGTTTTGAAAAAGTTAAGAGGATGCAGTTCTGGTTGGATGGAGTCTAGTTTTTCAATCAAAGAAGAATTAATATCTCAAGGGGCAAAGGTTCTTTGGGATTCCACCCACTATTAGCTGAAACATTTGGAAATTGATTGCAAACTTTGGCGGGGGCAGGAGTGGGGGGAGAATAGAAACTACTATTTAGAGACTTTTCAGATTGAGCTCACTTTCCCTAGACACTAAGGTGGCATAAGAAGGAAATATAAGAGAGAAGATATTTGTACATTTGTTCCTGCTGTATTTGCAAAGCAAATGATTCTAATAACTTTTAGTTATGAATTTTGTGTTAAGAGTGAAGAGGCTTCTGGAGAGCAATTTGGAACTAGATTCAAAAAGTTATCAAACTGTGCATACCCTTTGATCCAGCGGTGTTACTACTGGGCTTATATCCCAAAGAGATCTTAAAGAAGGGAAAGAACCTGTATGTGCCAAAATGTGGCAGCCCTCTTTGTAGTGGCCAGAAACTGGAAATTGAATAGATGCCCATCAATTGGAGAATGGCTGAATAAATTGTGATATATGAATGTTATGGAATATTATTGTTCTATATGTTTTGTATATTTTTTTGTTGTATTCATCTAGTAGGATGAATACAGGGAAGCTTGGAGAGACATACATGAACTGATGCTAAGTGAAATGAGCAGAATCAGGAGATCATTGTACACGGCAACAACAATACTATATGATGATCAATTCTGATGGACATGGCTCTCTTCAACAATAAGAGGATCTAAATCAGTTCCAATTGATCTGTAATGAACAGAAGCAGCTACACCCAGAGAAAGAACACTAAGAAATGAGTATGGAGCACAATATGACATTTCTACTCTTTCTGTTATTGTTTGCTTGCATTTTTATTTTTTCTTCTCAGGTTATTTTTACCTTCTTTCTAAATCTGATCTTTCTTGGGCAACAAGATAATTGTATAAATATGTATACATATATTGTATTTAACATATTTAACATGTATGGGATTACCTGCCATCTAGGGGGTGGAGGGAAGGAGGGGAAAAGTTGAAACAGAAGTTTTTGCAAGGATCAATGTTGAAAAAATTACCCATACATATGTTTTGTATATAAAAAGCTATAATAAATAAATAAATAAAAGAGTTAAGGGACTAAATGAAATAGGAATTCTAATCACTGGCCCCTAACAGGGAGGAAGAACACAATTGGGGGTACTGGAGTCAACAGAATTAGAGAAAATACCCCTTTCTCAAACATTTTAAAATAGTCCTAGAACTTTGAGGTGAATGTGATTGTCTGGTTCTGGGATTGTGGGATCATTTTAAAAAAATCAATATACCAATATACCAAACATAAAATGATTTTGGATCTTGTATTATTTGAATTCTTCATACAACTGTGTGATTATGAAGATGTGGTCTAATTTAGGAAATGTTTTTACAAAATGTTTTTACAAAAGATTGCCTGTTTTCTTATATTTTCATGCAGGATTGATTCAATATTCATGTAGATCATTCTCATAAGTAATAATAATAAAATAAATTTACATAGAGCTTTAGGGTTTTAAAAGTAATTATTTCCTCACAAAATAGTTTTGTGAACTATTATTACTTTCACTTAGCTAGTAAGGAAAAATAAAACTCAGAGAAGTCTTGTGCTTTGCCAAAGGTCACACAGTAAGTTTCTGAGGTGGGATTTAAAATTATGTCTGACCTGATTCCAAATCTATAACTCTTTTCACTATATTACATGGCCCATAGATTTTTATAAAGATGAGAAAATAAGTGGACTTCTGGAAATGATGACAGCATGAAAATTTCCAGAAAAGCCCAGTTCCCTCTAGACCCAACTAAGGAAGAATGGGAAATTAGCAATCCAGAGAGAATAATAAAAATATGAAAACAGTGTGGTATCTTCTTTTCTTCCTAAATTCACATAACAAAGGACCACCATACAAAATCCACAAATGAAGCCTAATTTCTCCTTTCATAACTCCAGTTCAAATTGTGGGAGGGAGAAAGGCATGGAGAAGAGGATTTCTTTCTTTATGTTTCTATGTAGAACTCAAACCCATAGACTATTTAGAATTGTGGCGAGGGATAGAGCCCAGTCTAGGTCCCATGTTCCAGTTGGGTATAGTAGCAGTGGCAGGGACTAGCTTGCTCAGTTGCCCCATCCAGGATATTGGGAAGGGTACAGATGAGGGAGAACAAATTCTATCTTAGTATCCTTATGTAAGATGGCTGGAGATAGCAAGACTGAGAAACGAATGTCTACAGGATGGATGGCTTTTCTCTGTCCCAAGTTGAGGGCTGTTAGCTCATTGTTGTTATTTTCAGCTTTCCACTTATCTTGAGTTCTACAGAAGTTCTGAAATGTCAACAATTCTAGCAATCACAGAGTCAAAAGAAGTTTGAAAGAAGCAAGGTTTCTCTAGTTGTCCCTACTGGAAAAGCTGAAGACATGAACACGAGGGAAAAAAAATCCAACTCCTAATATATCAATGGAAAACTCTGAGTTAAGGAAACCTTCCCAACTCCCCAGATTACATAAGTAGAAAATTATTTTGGGATAATAATAAGAATAGAATTAATTAGCCATAAGACTCCAAGAGTGATTGGAAGAAATGAATGATGAAGCAAGATATAGACCAATAAAGATAGACCTCAAAATATCCTAGAAAACTCATCCAATAAACTATACTGGAACTGGACTATTATCACAGACAAACTGTTACCCAGAATTGCCTGGACATAACCTTGATGGACTAAAACTTAAGAACAATGTAAACTCTTATGTTGCCACTCCAAATCCTCATAATCTTAAACTTACAAGGCATGAAAAGCTTATAAAATAGATCAAGATCAGGTGGAAATAGGCTGAGATTCAATTTATTCTGGTTGTGCTATGTATTTCTGGCCTAAGACCAAGGATGCTTTCAGTGAGCCTACATACAATGAGCTTAGATCTTAATACTTTCATTCAACTACAAAATGCAGTTATTTTAGCCACCTGTTCAATAGTCTAAAGAGAATTTAATCTAAAAGAATAACAATAAGATTGTGATTTGTCCCAGAACTGTTTCAATATGAACCTCATTGAAAAAGATGAGAAAAATAAGATTATAAGAAACTGATCATTGATGAGCAGTTTATCCTATTGTTGATTTAGGAGAAGTACCATGTTGAGTAGGAGAAAGGTGACTGCTTTGCTTTGTTAAAACAATATCTAGATTTCTAATTCCGTGTAAATGTCACATTTTAGGAAGCACTAGAGCATGTCCAGAGAAGTCAGACCAGGATGGAGAAGGAGTTGGGGTCCATTCAGGGTTGGTTCCTGAAAGTTAATTGTTAAATATTCTGGATGAGCATTTATACCTTGGAAATTGGTGCTCATTACAAATCAAGACTTGATTTCCTGTTTTGTGAACTAGCTAGACTTAAGAAAGTAGGAAAAATATTAATAATGCAGATAATTTTTTACTCTTTCCCTTTACCCATTCACTTACTACCAATGTGACCCCAATTGCTTTAAAAAATTGTTGGTTTTTTTGAAGTTGGTCCCAGAGGGTCAAAGTAGGAACCAGGTGAGAATAACAAAGAGGCTGGCTAGACTCCAAAATAAAGGGGAAAAAATGCTAATGTTTCCAGAATGAAATTAGCTACCTTTGGAGTTGTTGGATTTCACTTTAAGGAGGGTCTTTAAACAGAAACTGCCCATTCGTTTGAAATATCATATAGAATTTTTTCTTGTTCAGGTATAGATTGGACTAAATCAGGGAATTATTTTTCTGCCAAGGACCATTTGGATTTTTATAACATCATTTGTGGGCTATACAAAATGAACTCAAGCAATGGGAGGCTGTTGTACCTAGCTTTTGGCTTGTCAACTCCCGAGATTGCTTTAGTAAATGATTTTAGTATGACCTGCCAGCCAGATGTTCCTTCCTCTGTAGTAGATGTACACAGAGATCCTCTTCTCTCCAAAGATTCTTAGATTATTACTCATGTTTCATTCTGTCAGACATTGTACTCAGCCACTGTATCACCCTGGATATTCAATGTAAAAAAGCTGTCCATCCCCAAATTATCTATGTGATGGTGAGAGACTATGATTATTTATGGAAAGACACTTTGAATTTAGTTTAGGTGCCTGTTCCTGAGCTTCCTTGGTAAAATTTGTCTGGGTAAGGATGTTTTTAGTAATTCTTCTGCCCTTCCTGTCATCAGATGAGTCCTGGGTTCCTTAGTGAGTGTCAAATATTGGATTTCTAAAGAAAATATATACATGACACTATTCCAGTATCTTTCCACTATATTAGGATTGTTTCCTTTGTTGTTTGTGTTTTTGTGTATGTATATATCTATGTGTATGTTTGTATGTGTATTGTGTTTATGTGTATATCATATATGTGCATTTGCATTAGTGTGTTTGTATATATGCTTGTATGTATGTGTGTATTGTGTTTGTGTTTGTTTGTATGTATATGTGTGTTTCTGTGTGTATGTGTATGTGTGTGTTTCAGATTTTGTCTATAGGTTGATAGTATATAGAAAGGATGTACATACTGGAGGCATTATAATTTTGAAGGCATCAAGGAGTTAATTACAAAGCATCTAAAGATGGGAAGAAACCAAAGACATGAAAACAAACCTTGGGTCTTGATTCCCCCAAAAAAGGTAATTGCCCTAAACATTAGGTGAAGTTTAAAACAGAGAGATGTGTGCCTGCCAAAAGTATTTGTTACTGTGTTGGAAGAGGTCCATTGGAGACTACAGGTCAAGGAGGGATTCCCTATAGATGGGGAAGTCATCCAGATGCTCTGATTTTAGATGATGTCTTTATTGCATCATACCCCCCAAGGCATTGTACAGCCTCTTGGAATAGATGTGTAATCACTCAAAGGAGTCTGGCCTCTCTAACCACACAGGAATGAGCAAATGGATAAAGAATATTGGCTGCCTAGATTTCAACCCACATCTGAATGGATACCCTATGGAGCTTTTCCAACAATATGTACATATGGGATAGACAATACAGATGGTCAATGAACTGGGCCCAGAATTGAAAAATAGGAGAACAGCCTGGATTGCTTTTGGAAAACCACAATGCATTTTTATTGACTCTACGCTCTCCATATTATTAAATCCCAGTACTTAGCAGTGTCTGACACATAGTAAGTGCTTAATAAATATCTGTTGATTTTTCAATACAAACATTGTGCTAATGTTAATGTATAGCAGTAATATCTAGAACACTGCTGCTTCCAAAGTAGCATTAAACAAAACATCAGACAAAAGATTTATGAGGAAGCTGCAACATAGAATCAGTGAGAAACTCTGAAGAGGAATAATAGTAAAAGATTTTAACAAGTGATTCTATGTCAGAAAGAGAAGATAGGATGTTTATATGGTGAAATGATGGGATGACAGACAGATAAATATCTAGAGTGCTCCCCTAGTATCTTCTAGATGTTGAGGAAAAGCAAAGCAAGTCTCCAGTATTTTGATTGGATCACCTTTCGTGATATCTTCATAGGATATGGACAAGAGATATTCAGAAGAGGAAGGAATGGCTGTATTGTGATTTTCATGGTTGAAAGGAACATCTACATTGACAAGCTCATGGATTCTTTTGTATGAACATGTTGACAGTGAATTAGAGCACCAACCTCACATTCCACCCCTCTAACTCCAAGAAGCAGCATACTTTTAAGCCAAGACTATTAGTTTCAAGGCTTTTTCAACACTGAAATTGCCTCTAACCAAAAATGTGGATTAACATTTAATGAATTTCTGCCAAGTTTTCCATAGACACATAAACAAATCTTTTGCTTCTCCACCCATAAAATATGTACATTCTTGATTTGTTTTCCACATCCCTTGAGATTTTCAAATAAAATATGTAATATATCTAAAGAGCTGTTAATTCCTCCTCCAGTCACTTGCTCTTAATGGACACAGTAAGTGCCATAGAGAGGTTAGAAAATCCAGGTGAAATAAAAATTAGCAACCAGCAATTAGTATTAACAGGAATGAGGTGCTAAGTGGGGGAGGAGAGTGGGTGGCATAGAAAACCAGAGACTGTTTGTTTTAACAGATTAAAACAGGGCTCAGTTACCATAAAGGCAAAGAAATATAGGGCAGTTGAAAAGGAATTCAAAGGGGCAGAGCAAAATAGGAGGAAAAAAACCTTAAGAATTAAGTGTTCCCATACTTTCCAGACTTATGTGAAATTCTCCGGGCAGAGGTTAGAATCTTTTAGGTCACTGGAATGTCATGTAATAAATTATTGAAGTTGATGGGTAAGGATTGAATGAACTAAAGTAGAGTGATGTGAGTAGAAGTACAATTAATCCACTGATAGAAAGGAAAACCATACAAAGTGATGAATTATAACTAATCTCTTTCTGGAGTACTGATGACAATGTCTGGGTGCAGCATTCTGTCTGTCAACTTGGCTGTTCCAGAAATGGTTTGCATTTACTATCCTGAGTGTCCAGTTCGTATATTGTAAATAGAGCTGGGCCAGGAGACTGGAAGACCTGAGTTCATATCCAGCCTCACATACTTAACAGAGGCAACAATTTTGACAAGCCACTTAATCTCTGCCTGCCTCAAATGAGGATGTTAACAGCACCCCCCCTCAAAGGGTTGTTGTAAGGATAAAATGAGGTAATATTTGTAGAGCACTTTTCAAACAGAAAAGTATGATGTGTTCTAGTTATTGTTATTTCTATTAAAAAATGGAAATACCTTCTAGTCACATTTGAAACTGTTCAAAAATAGAGACCTAGCAGGGGAAAAAAATTGAAATCATATGATAACAAAATAAAGTATTTATGTATTTGTGTGTGCCCACATGTGAATATACACATATATACTCACACACACATATATACACGTAATTCTTGTTTTGTTCATGTCTAAAGTTGTATAGAAGATGGTTTCAATGAGTTTATAATGAACTTATATCCTAATGCTTTTATTTAACTACAAAAATAGTTATTTTATCCACCTATGGAATAATCTGCTGAATATTAAATATAAACATAATAATGTTTTTATATGAATACCATTTAAAATCAAACAAATAAACATGAAATGATTTTCCAATAATTAAAGAGAAGCAGTGTAGAGAAACTTGGCAAAGGAGGTGGCTGGGAAAAGAAAGCTCTTCTGTATAATTATAAGAAGTGGGTATATAATTGTACAGTAGATAAAAAGCTGGCTTTGAAGTAAGAAGAACTTCATCTCAACACCCATTTTTGATAATACACAAATGCACATATATGCACACACATATATATTTATTCACACAACTGTATATGTGTATGTGTGTATGTATGGTAAGCCTGTGAAGACTTCCCCTGGTAGAATGGGTGGTTGAGAAGAAAAATTTGTTCCAGTGGCAATAAAGGCAGGTGAAGCAGATGCTATGGAGCACTTAGAGATGCTATCAGCAGTCAGAGTCTGTTGTGTCCCTGTATAGTGATGACTCTGGATGAGAGAGTGAGGTCTATGACGCTACACAACTCTTTCTCATTTAAATCCAATTTATACAAGAATCAAAAAATACCACCATACCATTTCACCATTTCTATCTATCTCAAAGTCCTGTGGCAATGGGCAAGTGATAAAGTGCAGGTACAGACACACTGGGAACTGTAGTCATAAACCTGTACACAGATGGTCCAGACCATAATGTTATCTTTTCACTGGAAGCAGCAGTAATGCATCAGAACTCTGGAGAAATATACTTGAGGCAAGGATTCTTACAATAAGGTGTTAACTCAGTGGAATTGATAAGACAATGGTTATCTAGTCTATTAGCACTGTGATTAATAGTTCTCTAGTTCAGTATGATTGATTTAATCTTACAACAAATAATGGTTCCATAGTGATATAATGATTGGCTTATACTCACTATTATGAATGGATTTAATTGTAATAGAGTATTTAAAAGGTCAAAGTCAGACCTAGAGGAGGACTCACAAGACAAAGACCCTCTTTGTGGCTGTCCTGTCCTGTCCTTTTTCATTTCTTCACTGAGACCAAGGCCCATGTGAAGATCCCCCAGAAAACTAGCCTAGCCCCAGGTGAAGGAGACAGACTGTGAAGGAGATAATAAAGACTTTGGACTTTATCCCTGACAATTCTCATGGTGATTATTCTGCTGAAACCAAGGCCCTTTCAGAAGACTTCCAGAGAGCTAGCCTGGACATTACAAGCAGCAGTGATATTTAGGAGCCCCCTAGGCAGTCTTTTAAGGATCATACTGCTCACTTCCAGGTATGAGGAAGTGACTGGAAAACTCTTAAAATTGTCTGTTTACCCCACCCTGGTCTGATTACCACAGCAAAAGGAGAGACTATCCAGCTATTAAAATAAAGTTAAAGAAGCCACCCAAAATGTTCACAGGGACTATTTGTGTCTTACCTGTAGCAAAGCTTTCTGAGATCATATTGGTCTGAACAGCCACAGTCAGACACAATATAACTCAACTCTAACATAGTGATGTCATTTTGTTTCTTTTCAAGAATAAAGGACATCAACCAACATATATTACATACCTGCCCACTTGTATCCACACCCACCCACCCACATGCACACAAGCATGTTAACATAGACATATGTACATATGTATATGTACATATAGGCACATGTGCATGTGCATGCATGTATACATGTAAAGCTGTGTGTGTTTGTATATATGCATAGGCATGTTTGTATGTATGGTAAATACATACATGTGCTTATATGTATATGTATGTATATTTATCTCCATCTATATTCTCTATCTATCTATCTATCAGATCCTGAACATGTAGAATTTAAGTTGAAGATGCTAGCCTGAATTGGAAAATAGAATTTCCTTAATTTTCTCAATGAAATCACAAGTTCAGTTCCTATCCCTAATAACAATTGACAATACTGTACTTTAAAATGTACATAGTCATTTAAGCTTCATTACTCAGTAAGGTAGATAATATAGATGTGAATATTATTATTATTATCTCTATTTTATAAGTAAAGAAACAGAGGTTCAAAGAACCTAATTCTTGCATAGATAGTATTTGAAGTAGGATTTGAAATCATTTTTTCTGATTCCATCCTTGTCTGTGACTAGCTACTTAGTCATGTTAAAAGGGCGGATTTAGATGCACTGAAACCAAACAAACCTGAAACAAGATAGGATATAAGAGAGGGAAAGTTCTTAGAGGGAATGTATTTAATAACCTCGTCATTTACAGAATAGGAAAAGTGATCTAGCCACTTAGGAGCAGGGCAAGGACTAGAAACTGAGATGTTTTAAAGAACAGTACATACATATTGGTCCAATTTACTTAGACCTTTTTATTCTAACAGTTTGCTTGATTTCTCACACCCCAATTCATGGACATCTCTCCTTACTTTTTTTCCCTTTTACAAGAATATAAAAAAAATTCAAAGCAAAAGTAATTAAATCTGAAAATCTGTGAAGAAATCACAGCTACTGCTGTAAACACAAATGCAAATAAATATATTTCTGTTTGACTTGCCAACACACTGCCTTTACCTACACGAAGAAACTTGGCAAAGAAAGTGGCTGGGAAAAGAAAGAGCTCTTCTGTATAATTATAAGAAGTGGAGTACCCAAGAAAAACATCAGATAGGCAGGAGCTGCAAACTGAAAATAAAAAAAGAACAAACTCAAGAAGCCTGGAACTGACCCTGCATCTCCCTCTCCCTCTTCTTTTCCCTCTCTATCTCTCTGATTCTGTTTTTCTGTCTCTGTCTCCATCTCTATCTCTCTGTCACCATCTATCTCTGTCTGTCTGTCTCTGTCTCTGTCTGTCTGTGTTTGTCTCTGTGTCTGTCTCTGTCTCTCTCTTTCTCCCCATTTGTCTCTCTCCCTTCTGTAGGTAAAGACAGTGTGTTGGCAATCCAAACAGAAATATATTTATTTGCATTTGTGTTTTCTGTAGTAGCTGTGATTTCTTCACAGATTTTCAGATTTAGTTACATTTGCTTTGACAATTTTCATTTTCTTGTAAAGGGAAGAATGTGGGGAAAAGAAAAAATATTCATGATTTGGGGAGTGAGAAATCAAGCAACTTTAATGAAAAAGTCTAAGTAAATTGAACCGATTTCTACTGCTCTGAGCCTCAGTTTTCTTAACAGTAAAATGAAGGTGTTGCTTATAACCATTCTTTGAGGAAGGCTGTGCACAGGTTATTAACCCCATTTTATAGATAAAGAAACTGATTTGAGAGAAGGAAAGTGGCTTGTTCATATAAGTGACAGGGACAATATTTAAGTCAAGTTTTCCTAATAAAGACCAGTATTCTATGTTCTCTGTCTTGTGTTCTCTTATTCTAAGGCCCTTTCCAGCTCTGATATGATTCTAGTTTTCCCCCTCCTATCCTCATCATTTGTGACCCATAGACATTTTCTCTGATGAATTCCATGTCATTTCTAACCCCATTTATAGAGCATCAACATCTGTCTACAGCAAACCCATTCAGTGACGCCAGTGGATTTCCTTGAAAGACAAACAGCAAGGGACCAGAGAGGGAGACCACAGGAACTAAACTCGTCATTAGGCCAACTCTCCTGCCAAGCTCTCTTGGTCTTCTGGCTTGGTCTTATAGTGGGAACTTGATTAACAGTGAGGGGAGTTCTTAGAGGAAAGGATACTTTTACTCTCTGTGCTGTCACTAGCCCCATCCATTGAGCTGATTCAAACTTTTGCAGTGGAAAGAACACAAAATCTGTGACACATCATAGGGACCTAATAATTGCTTCTGAGCTGATTGATTGACACATTCTCTTGGTATCTTCCCACAGCAAGAAGGTATGCTGATTTGAATGATACGAAAAATATTGGGAGGGGTTTGGATCCCTGTAAACCCCTGTTCTAAAATCAAGGTCCTCTTCCTTTTTGCTTTCTACTCTGGTGTTCTTTATGCAAGAGGTAACTGGTACCTAGAGCAAATTCATTTGGACTAGGGACTATGGGGAATGGGTATCAAAAGTATGACCACTCCTTTGATTGGTTTAAAATAGATTGGAGAGAAAGATTATTTGGGTTTAAAGAGGCTGAGGAGCTAATTGGCTAGGGTATTTGAAAGGGTCAGGGGTTGGGCTGGAGAAGATTAAATTAATTATTAAACTTATTGGGGAGAACAGAGAGTGATCTATAGGTCCCAGATGACATCAACAAGCATCTGAAAAGAATGAAATGAGGTTTAAAGGATGGGTGCTGAGTGATAGTGGCAAAAAGAAGGGTCTGAAAATCAACAAGTCAGTTCAACAAGCATTTAAGTATTTATATATGCAAGATACCATACAAAGTTCTGGGGATACAAAGAAAGGCAAAAATATTCTCTAGTTTCAACAAGCTCTTAAGACCTCTTCCTGCATAACAGGGCATGTGATAGACTGTCTTGGAAAAGGTGCAAGAGATATGACATGTTTACCAGGAAACTAGGTTAACACAAACATTAGCAGATGAAAGAGATTTAGGAGAAAACGGAGTTTGTGAACAGTAGAATATTAAGGGTATCATAGAAACAGAAGACAAAAGAAGATGGGAGCTGGGGAGAATGGAATCTACCACCAAATGTTTTCACTACTCTCTTTTTTAGTCTTTCTTTATCCATTCCCTCCTCCTTTCTTCTCTCCTTCTATCATTTCTTCTTTTTCTTGTTTCTTTTGTCCCTCCTTTATTCAGTTTCCTCAACTCGTTTTTCTTAATTCCCTCTTTTTTCTTCTCTTCCCCTTATTTTTTCTTCTTCTTTGCTCCATTTCCCTTCTTCTCTTCATTAATTCTAGCCTCTCACTGCTTAAATATGATGACTAATCATAGCCATGGGTGGGGATGGGAGGTACTAAGCATCACCTTTATCAGTTTCCTCCCTCCCTCCCTTCTTCTTCCCTTCCTTCCTTCCTTCCTTTTTTCCTTCCTTCCTTTCTCCTGCAAAGTAAACATTGGAGCACCATTTACAAATGTTAGCCATTATTTTAGCCTTCCACTTGCTATGGAATGTTGCCTCTTTAGCTAAAATATAACTAATATAGCATTAACAAGTGAGCAGCTCCTTTTGAAGCTACTAAATGGCTTAGTGATAGCACCTTGGCCCTAGAATCAGGAAGACCTGAATTCAAATGTAAACTCAGATACAAGCTAGCTGTGTGATTCTGGGCATGGCATTTAATCTTTGCCTGAATCTACTAGGATTCTACTAGAAGGAAATGGAAATGACAAATTACTTCAGTATCTTTTCTATGGATAGCACTGAATCATGAAGAATCAGATATGATTTGAATAATAACATCAACATGAAAGTGAGCATATGAAGAGAGTGGAGAAAGGATGTTTTATCAATATTATGCACAAAAGAATAATGGTAGAAGAGCACAGAGCTGCAAAGGGTAGTTGGGTTTTGATGGACCATGGAATAAAGAGACAGGAGGAGGCAAGGATGAGATAAAGCTTCCCAGAGAGTGATGAAGATCTGAAATATCAGGTAGAACAGTTTAAACTTGAGCTGGTGGGCTCTTTTAAAGATGAAACTGAAGAATTCTAAAAAAATGAATGTTTCTGTATATACCTCTGGGATTATGTTCCCCTCTTCTTTTCCCCTGAAATTCTCCTGCTCTCTGCCCTTCTGAGTTGCCTCTTCTGCCTACATCAGTACCCAATCCCATTTCTCTTCTTCTGAAAAACAATCCACCGCTCTCTTTACCAAAACAACCTGTTCCAAGCAGCCTTCCAGTCAGAGTGACCTCTTGCTATCCCATCTGTCTTGCTCTCTCTTATCCATCTGTTTTCTTTCATGGTGTACTTTCTCCTCCATGCCCTTCAAACATAAACTACTAGTGCAGAGACTGTGTTCTGTGTCCCTAGCTCTTTCATAGATTCACTTTTAGTAACCACCTGTGATGTACACACACACACACACACACACACACACACACACACACACACCACCTGAATAGGATAACAATAACTATGAGATAAAGATCACTTTCCATTACTTTCTCAGAATATGACTTGAGAAGAGAAGGAGAGAGACCTGGGAAATGAGACTAATCAGAGAAATTTCAGGCTCGATGGTATAAAGAAAGAGCACCTGAGCTAGAATCCAAGGGTTTAAGGCAGGGGTCCTCAAACTTTTTAAATAGGGGGGCAGTTCACTGTCCCTCAGACTGTTGGAGTGTCGGACTATAGTAAAAACAAAAACTTTGTTTTGTGGACCTTTAAATAAAGAAATTTCATAGCCCTGGGTGAGGGGGATAAACGTCCTCAGCTGCTGCATCTGGCCCTCGGGCTGTAGTTTGAGGACCCCTGGTAAGGGTTTGAATTCCAACTCTGAAAGTTATGGCTGAAGTGATCTGGGACAATTGTTTCATTAATTTGCATCTTGGTTTGTTCATTTTTTAAAATGATGGTTTACAGGATTTAGAGCTGGAAGATCATTTAATGAAGCGCATTTCTCTGATAGAGAAGGCTTAGAGAAGAAAATTGACTTGCCCAATATCATGAAGGTAGAAATTAGCAAGAGTAGGAGGAGCCCTCTTATTTCTAAACTTGTATTCTTCATTTAGCTGCTTCCATGGCAAGAAGGAACATTTGTTGATTCAAGGGCAGGTTGTACTAGATGGGATGACCCTTTGTTATCATGTGTCCTGTGATGCTGAATCTTGTGTTGGCCTCCATCCTCTCTACTGTTTCTTCCAGTCCTAGATTGGGTGAATTGTGATAAAGATTTGATAATCATATATGGGTGTATTTATGTGTGCATGCATGTTATGTATGTTCAGGTTTTTCTTGGGAGAGATCATGGAGAAACTCCTTTTTTATCTCACTATCACCTTCTGCCTTTAATTTTGTTGGTGGTGGAGGGGGTAGAAATGGAAAGGTAAGAAGTGGAAAGTAAATTCTCCTCTGTAAGAGAAAGTGTATGGTGGAGAAAATGTTCAGAAATCAGCATTTTAAAGTCATGCTGAGCTGCTAATGAGACAGAGGGAAACATTTCTCTCCATCCACTTATGCATCTACAGCAAAATAGAGGGGCTGTGGAGGGGGAGGGAAATAAAGGATGGTGGTAAGAAAGCTGAGTCTTCCCCTCTGCCCTAGCCCTTCTTTCCCACACCTCCTTCTGTACCTCCAGGTTATGGAAACCTCATCCTTTCTGAATCTGACGCCACACCCCGCTTGACCTTTTTCTCCAGTCCTTTGCTCCTTCCTGGGCTACTTCAGGCCTCTTTTCTTTTCAGAACAAGAATGACCAGCACATGTGCCCTGCCATGAGCCCATTCAACTCTTTATGAAACCAGCAAATAATCAATGCCTACTTGGGTGGTCAGGAAACCTGGAAAGGGAGGGGGAAGGGGATTTCTCCCAGTGTTGGCTCTGAGCCTCCAGGGGTCTTTGCCCCTACTCCCACCCCCCGGAAGCCTCCAGTGCCATTCTCACACTCCAGAGCAAAGGAACAATGGCCCAGCTACCAGCTTGAGAAATTGGCATCATTAGAAGTAACCCTTTATAGATTGCACTGCAGGCAGCTTTGTATAATCTCAAATTCCTGGGCTAAGCGCCATTCAGATATTCTCCTATGGAGGTTGATATGTCCCTCTTTATTCCTTGCTCCAGGCAAGACTACATAAAATGACTTGGGATTATATCCTTCAAGGGAATGGTTTTATCAGGAGACTTCTGACCTAGGAGCTGAGCACTGGGTTTAAGTCACTAACACTATTCATTTGCTGTGGAAAACACACAAGTCATTTATTTTCTCTGGCCTTGGTTTCCTCATCTGGAAAATTTTCTTGTTAGATTACATGCAGTCTCTTTGACAGAGTTTGAAGAGTACTTTGTGTAATTCTGATTCTGTGATCTTTAACATTAGAAATGGACAGTGAGCTGGCCTCAGAGTCACATGTGACTGCAAGTTCTTTCTCTGATCAATATTGGTTGAGTCCCCTTAGGCAAGTCACTTAATCTCTTAGTGACCCAGTCAACAGAGCATATAAATTGGGGAGAAAATGCATCTGTGTCACAACAATCTATGAATGAATTTTTATTCCTTACACTGATGAATCACAGGTTCTAGCAAAGCAACAACTCTTGCAGCCTCTAGGGACCTCTGTTTCAGTAACGATATTGTTGTGAGTAAGACCTCTTTAACCTTAGACACCCGAATCCTGTGGAAGCAGCCAACTAGGGCAGTGGAGAGTGCTAAAGTTGGATTCAGGAAGTCTTGAATTTAAAGCCAAATACAGATACTCACTTCACTAACCTTTTTCGGCCTCAATGTCCTCCTCAATAAAATGGAGATAATACCACTTTACTTCTTGGGAAATGAGGATCATTAAGAACTTAGCCAATCTTAAACTGCTAATATACATACATGCTAATTAGCTATTATTATTTCAGCTTTTTAATAATAAAAAGAGAGGTTTTTTTTTTTTTTACCATTGTGACTGATCTATTTTCTCTTACTTCAAATAGAAACCAGTGATTATATCTGATTTAACCTAAAGATATGAAAATGATAAAGATTAAATTTCCTAGTACTCACAATTTGAAAAAAGTAGAATTCTTTTTTGAAATTGTCCTATGAATTTTTTCTTATTAGAATTTTATTTTTTTCCAATTAAGGAATGTTCTTTTAAAAAGGCTTTGGAAAAGGCATACTCTGTCATAGTGTATGCCCTAATTCTTGGTTTATATAATAGGATCCTCATATATAAAGAAAATATAACAGATGCCTCCTTGAGCCAGGGGTATGTATGTTGCCAAGTGCCCCATTTACTTATTGTATAAAGGAAGGCCTCTGGCAGAGCACAGAACCATAGATTTAGAGCAGGAAGGGGCTAGAGAAATCACTTAGTCCAATCCCCAGATTTTATTAAGTAGGAAACTGAAGCTTCCCAAAGAAGGGGAAGTCCCTTGCTTTGCCAAGGCCACCCAGGTAGTAAAGAACAGAGTATAACTAGGGATTCTAGAACCTGGGACAAGTAGAGAGATGAGGGGAAGAGATTTCACAAAACTGCTTCTGGGAAAACCATTTCTGGGGCAGGACCAGGGGGAGGTGAGGGCAGGGAGTCACCCACCTGAGCTCATGGAAATTCAACGTCTGTTCTACACTAACTTTAGTCTTTGCTGTGCTGTTGGTGGCTTTTGTGCAGACTACTGTGGTTGGGTGCTTTCCCACCAGGGAATCTCTCAGAGTCCAGCCTTACCTCAGGAGGAGGCAGGAGAGAGGGCAGGCAGGAGGGAAATCTCTGTGCTTTAGTCTGTCCTTGGAACGGTCCATCACAGTACTGAAATGTGAGTGCTAATTAAATGCTTCAGAGATTAAGCCCATATGGTGTGGCCTGACTACCACCAATCGTATGGCCAGGGGATAAATCCAGTCCCCTCTGTCCTTCTCTTTCATCATTAAATACTCTTATGTCATCTTGTACCCCACTTCATAGCTCTTCATCAGCTGTCCCTCTAAGCACTACAAATCTTGGGTGGCAAAATGGAAAATGAATGCATTCCAGAATGTCAGTGTGACTTTTAGCAGCATTAGAGTAGGAGTGGAAAGCCGGATAATAATAATCCTTGGTAACCCAAGCTTGAGGTTTGCAAAGTATTGAATGATGATAGGACAAGAAGGCAAAGAATTCAAGGATAGCAGACAATGTGTGGTGTATTGGGTTTATTATGTGGTCAAGACTGAGCAGGGAGAACAAGGAAACCAGAGAAAATGAGATTTTGGTCATTCTTCACATAAAAAACTTAACTCTTCCCTTTTTCTAATATGCAAAATAACTTACCTAGGAAAAAACACAGGATGTCTCAATCCCTTTACATCTACAGATGGATCACTCTCTCTCCACCCTGGTATTCTATGAGAACTCCCCACCCCATCTTCATTTAAAAAAGCATAACGTTTTTAAAATTACTAGTGATGCTACAATAAAATGTTCTAATTATTGTCTTATTTTTCAGAATGTGTTTGTGTTTGTGTGTGTGCGCGTGTGTGCACGCGCACAAGCACACATGTGTGTGAGTTATGTGTGTGTGTGTGTGTTTTTGAAATTAAATAGTAAACTTTTGCCACTATATATTTTTGTCTTTACAGAGTGGTGTCTGTCTGCTGTCAAGACACAAAATAAATAGAAAATTACATACACAAACTAGAGAAAAACAATTGAAGGGGTACAAAAACTTCAAGGATTGGCAATACTAGAAAATTAGCATCCTCAGCTGTATCTGTTCCACACATGTGCACCTCATTAATATTGTTCTTTAAATTTGGACTCACTCTTCCCAGGGATTTGGGAGGTATTTTGTGGTAGAGTATGTGACAGGATGTTGGAGGAAGAGATATTTTGTAGCTACTGGTATTAACGAAGGCTCAGATCAAGTAATATTCTTAATAAATGCTTTTTTTTATGAGCTCATTGTTTTTAAGGGGGTTGTGAATTATAATTTTAGAATGGTAGGGCCTATAGGATACACTTTTGAAATCCAACATAGTTATCTCCCTGAGAATCCAGACCACAAACCTCTAAGTGCTGAATTGGGGAGGGATGGGAGGGTGGAGATAGTAGGCAAGAATATATTTATGTTTCACACAATCTGTCAATATGTCTCCATTCAAGAAAGAATTCTTTTATGGACATGACCTTCCAATTCTGACCCCACACTTTATCTGCACTGTTATTGACATTCAAACCAAGGCGTGTACAGAGAAAAAAAAATCACTTGTTAGAGGCAGAAACTGGGCTCTAGTGTAGGCATCTTGGTGAGTCCACTGAACTTGGAAAAGCTATATCTTTAATTAGAAAGGTCCCCTTTTAGGACCAAACTTGTGACACTGAAATAATGAGACTTGTGTGAATGACACAATTTTATCATCCTCTTATTTTAGAACTAGAAGAGATCATTCTTGAAATTACCTAGTCAAACCCTGTCATTTTAAAGAGCAGGAAACTGAAGCTCAGGAAGTCAAATGGCATCTAAAGACACAGGAATGAGTAAATATTTATTCAGTTCTAGGCACTGTTATAAGGACTAAGGAGACAAAGAAAGATAAAAGATACTCTAATGGACAGATAAATATAAACATGCAACATGTAAGAAAAATGTAAGATATATGTAAGATAAATGCAAGGTATATGCAAGAAAAATTGGAAATTAACATAGGGAAGAATTAGAATAAAGGAGGATCAGGAAAGCCTTCTTATCAAAGACAGGATTTTACTTGGATTTGAAGAGGGGCAGGGAAATGAGGAGGCAGAAACAGGAAGGGAGAACCTTCAAGGCCTGGAGAAAGCCAGTGAAAAATATCCAGAGTTGGAAAATAGCATTTCTTCTGTAAGGAAAGTCAAGAAGGTCAATGTCATTGGATTGAAGATTACATGATGAGGGAAGGTTCATTTTACAGATTGAGGAACTGAGGCAAACTGGGTTAAGTAACTTACCCAGGTTCACACAGCTAGTAAGTGTCTGAGGCCAAATTTGAACTCAAGAAGAGGAGTCATTTTAACTCTAGACCCAGCACCCTATCTACTGTATCACTCAGCTGCCCTATCTGGCACAAAATAGGTGCTTAATAGAGGTCTGTTGACTTGACTTGGTCATTCAGCTTTCACTTGAAAACTTCCATTGACATGTGACTTTAACTTCACTTTTGGGTAGCTATGTCAGGAAGTTATTTTTTTGGATCAGAGCCTAAATCTGCCAATATCTCTCATGCCATGTTTGTGGAAAAGATAGAGAAATCAAGGCCAAATGATTGTATAGTTAGATAGATGTAAAACTGGTTTAATGATTGGACCCAAAGAGTCCATAGTTCAATGATTCAATGTCAGATTGGTAGGAAGCCCACAGCATGTGTCCCAGGGATCTGTCATGTTGCTTCTATCAGTGGGTTCAATAAGTTTTGCTTGTCAAATTTGCAGACAACTCAAAGCTGAGGATGTGGAGAAGATTAGGGGTAGGTCACATGATGGAGAAGAGAATCAAGATCCAAATTACTATCAGCCTATGTTAAACTGAATATAATAAGATGAAATTTATCAGGGACAACTTTAAAGCTTTAAATTTAAGTTTAAAAAATTAACTCTACAAGTACAAGATGAGAAAATTAAGACTAATTCATTTTAAAAAAAAGTTTTGGGATTTTAGTGGATTGCATATCCAATATACATTAACAATGTGATATGGCATCATTAATACTAATAAAATTTTGGGCTGCATTGAAAGGCACAGTGCCTTGGACTTGGGGCATGATAGGCCTGTAATTTGGCCTGCTCAGGTCACTTATGGAGTATTATGTTCACGTCTGGGTATGAGGATTTAGGAAGGTCTTTGATAAATGGGATAGCAACTGGAGGAGCGCAAGAGAGAGTAAAGAATTTTGAATCCTGAGTATCAGTTGAAGGAATTGGGAATGTTTGCTCGGGGAAGGAAGAAAAATTCAATTGCTATATTTAGATATTTGAAGAGTCATTATGTGGAAATAGCATTAAATTTTCAGTTGGAACCTGGAAGACAGAATTTAGAACAAATAAAGGAACAAAGAGATTGATATACCCTTGCTGGCAACTCCTTAGTAATCTGAATTCTCTGTAAGTGGAATAAACTATCTGCACTATGGTACAACATTCCTTCTCTTGTCCTTTCATCATCGAGTCTTGGGATAGATCAGGATTTTCTTCTGGCTCTTTTGGTCCTTTTTACTTTTTTTGTTTCTATCCTGAAGTACCACTCCCTTCCTCTATCTTTTCCAAGAACACATCCTTCTCCTTGATATTAGAAAAGATTTTTTCTTTAAAGATTCTTAATCTGGAGTTCTGGAACTTTAAGAAAGAGCAAATTCTTTTTCACTATGTTTTCAAATTATTTTAGATAACAATAATGATTAATAATAATAGCTAATATTTAAATAGCACTTGCTATGTGCCAGGCACAGTGCTTAGTCCTTTATAACTATTATCTCATTTCCTCCTTACAAACAACCCTGAGAGGTAGGTGCTATTATTATCCTCATTTTACAGATGAGGAAACTGAAGTAAACAGAAGGAAAGTGATTTATGCAGAATCATATAGCCCATAAATATCTGAGTTTACATTTGAAGTCAGGTCTTCCTAATGCCAGGCTCTAACCATTGACCAAACTACCTTCCCTGTTACATATGTATATTATATGTAATTATATACATAATATATATATATAATATAATATATGTATAATTATAAGCATGTATAATATACAATATGATAAATGTTATATGGTATGTGTTATATATGATATATATAATTATACACACATATATCACTAGAATTTAAACCTTGGTTTAAGAATCTACATTTCATCTTCTTTTTAGAATTGTTGATTTCATTTGTTTCTTTCTCACTTTGCTTTCCAAATATATCCTTTCTCTCCTCCCTTCCCCTTGGTCCTAAGAGAAAGCTAGCTTTTTGTAACAAAGAAAAAATTTAAAAAGCCATGTAGTAGAATGAATCACCATATAATCTCATACCCATAGTGTTTCCTCTGCAAAGAGGAGGGGAGTATCAGGGGGGTATCTTCTTGATTCACCTTTGGTGCCACTCTTGATCCAATGCACTTTTAAAATCAGACTTTTCAGTCTCCTTTCCTTTTCTAAGTCTCCTTGTCCAAGACTCCTCCCAGTTAGAAGCAGTGATGAAAACATCACTTGGGACCTTAAGATCTTCAGTTTCTTTTCTAGGACTTTAAAGTCCCTCGTAATGATTTCTAAGTTCTATTTGCATTGTCATTAATCATCACATGCATTGCTAAAAGTAGGGATCAGTCCTCAGGCCTGATAGACTTCTTGAGGCTCTACTTCATGTTACAGATAAAAGCCCTGGGATGGGGATGGGGATGGGGATGGGGATGGGGATGGGGATGGGGATGGGGATGGGGACGGAGATGGGAGGTTTTCTCTATTGTAAATCTCAGAATGACCTAAGAGAATAAAAGAAAGTAAATAGTCAGTATAGCTTTTACCTCCACTTCCCCACCACACTGGTTGCTCTCTCTTTGTGGATCTATTTGATTGTTCCTTGGAGTATAAGCAGCTGGCTTTTACTCCAAGAAGGTTCAAATCCCTGACATCATGAACAACTCCCTACCAAGTATCTGGCTCTAAGTGTTCAGCAATTCTTCTCTTGTCCTTTCATCATCTAGTCTCATTATAGGTCAGGATTTTCTTCTGGCTCTTTCAGTCCTTTTTACTTTTTTTGTTTCTATCCTGAAGAATCACTCCCTTCCTCTATCTTTTCCAAGAACACACCCTTCTCCTTGATATTAGGAAGATTTTTTTCTTTAAAGATTCTTAACCCGAATCTGGGAACTTAAAAAAAAACCCATATAGTTTGATACCAACATTTCAATATAACTGTTTCCCTATGTAGTTGTTTGTATTTTATCATATACATTTAAGAACATAAATCTGAGAAGGGAGTCTATATAGACTTTACCAGACAATCAAAATAGTTCTATGACACAAAAAAAGATTAAGAAGCCTTAATTGAGCTCCTTTACCTTTTCTCCCCAGAAGGTTCTGGGATTGCAAAGAAATTATTGGTCATAGTAGAAAGACAAACATCTCACACTCTGTGTAGGTTATTGCAAAACTTCTCTTTCCCTGCATAGTCACTGGAAGTGAGATCCCTAGTCATCAACTCTACTTTGCATCTGCAGCTGTATCTGGTTTAAGATGCCCTTCCCAAGACAAGCTCATCACTTCTAATTTCATCATCATGCTGTTAACTCAAGCCTGGATACCAGCACTCTCAGCCTTCTCTCTCCTTTGATTGAAAGGCTAGAGAGTGACACATCGAACTCTTCCTAAAGCCTTCCTTTACCAAGGATAAAAATTGGACTTACAGATCATTTCATTTTGCAAGTATACCTCTGCCTAATTTTAGCTCCATGGCACAAAATGTCCATTGGTGTTCCACAACCTTTCCTTCCCTTCCCAATGTTTTCTCCCATTAGATTATAAACTCCCTAAATAGGAGTGTGTGTGCAAGTATGTAATAAACTTTGTGAGGTCAAGGACTGTTTTTTTTTCTTATTATTATCCCCAGAACTTAGCACAATGCCTTAAACATAATAGGTGCTTAATAAATATTTATTGAATTGAATCCATCCTCTGTGGTTCTTGGCCCTCTCTTCTATTGAACTTTTATGGCAGATTGCCTGCTTGATCACACTATTTTGCCTTCATGATTAGGGCTTCAGATGATGTGGATTGTAAATCTATAACTTGCTTGGATTGTAAGTAATAAAGTGGAATTCGAACTCAAGTGTTCTGGCTTTTATTATAGTCATTCAAACTTAATTCTGATAAATTATATTAGCATGAATGCAAGGGTCAATTTTAGCATCAATACTCCAGGATGCTTAGCAGGAAAATATTCTTAGGATATTAGCCTGGTGCTTCCAAGTCAAAATAAAGGGGGAAAAAATCCCCTCATTTGTTACCTGGGTACTTTACCTCTTTATTGTCTTGGCAAGAGGTTATATATACCTCTATCAATATGAAAAAAAAAAAAAAAACAAATGGATATCTTAGTGTTTCTGCTTAGCCCATTGGTATTTTTTCCTTCTTTAACAAAGCTATGGTGATCTGCTAAAGTGAACAAATGCCCTTGCTATTCAGAGCCAAGTATCTCCCATAAAGTTCCCTCTAGTCATAATTATTATCAGGTGGATTCTGAGGTTCATGTGGTTACTTCATCGTTCTGCATTTCTTTTCTCCCATTGTGTTTCAAACAGAACTCCATGGTAACAAGATTTTCCTTCTGGTGTCCTAAAAAAAAAAAAAAAAAAAAAAAAAGATGAAGAAATGCAGAGAACCAGTCTCCGCAGAGCATGGTTTCTCCATGATAAAGAATATCCTTATGATTCAGTGCTTTACTTGGCCTTCCAGGTTCTCTGAACCTCACTTTAAAAATATTTATTGGTGCAGTTCTATTAAGACATGCTTCAGGGAGCCAAGTCTGTGTTTGATATGTTTTGCTCAGCATAGTCTCTCAATTTGTAAAAGGTCCTGGAAACTTTCCTTGTTGAACAGACCACTTGGAGGCATGGGTTTATGATATCTACTCAGGCAAATAGACCAGAAATCCAAGTTTGAAAAATGAAAACCCTTTGAGTGCAGCCTGAAACCCAATCACGCATATGAATACTGAAGGGAAGCTCCAATGGACACAGACACCAGGACTCAGGCCTTTCTTTTCTCATTGATATAATTCAAAGCACACATTTTTCTTCTCTTATTATTTACAGCTAGGAAACCTCAAATCTACCATGAGCAGCTTCTGAGCCTCATGTGCATGTTTGTGGGTGACTGGGACAAACTTAGGTGGGCTAGGCAACAAAACAAAGATGAGTTTCCCTTTGTCTAGACCTCCTATTGCCTTTCAAAGAAGGTGAGCCTTACTCTGCACCCAGGTTGCATGAATAGTTGTTCTTTCTGCATGTATAATGAGAGCAGATAGGTGAGGCAGTGGATAGAATCCTGGGCAGGAAAACCTTAATTTAAATCTGATCTCAGATATTACTAGTGGTTGACTCTGGGCAAGTCACTTAACCTTATTTGCCTCAGTTTCCTCATCTGTAAAATGAGTTGGAGAAGGAAATGATAAATCGCTTCAGTAACTGCCAAGAAAACATCAAATGAGGTCAAGAAGGGTCAGATACAACTGAACATCAACTGTGTGGCTACTAACAAGTATGTCAAAGTGTACAGAAGCATCAGGATTGTAGAGGGCTCAGAAAGGTAAAGAGATATGGAAAGCAAATAGGATTCAGAGAGAGGTGAAGTGACTTGCTCAGGTTCACACAGTCAGTAAGTATTTGAGGCTGGATTTGAACTCAGGTCTCCAAATCCAATGCTCTATACACTGTGCCATCTAGCTGCCTGGGAGACAGACCTGAAGGACTCCCATGAGGCTATGGCTATTGAGAATATCTATAGGGAGACCAGGTAATTATCCTAGCATTCATGCATGTAGATATGCATATATACATACATATATACATGTAAGCAAACATACATTCAGTCATACATACAATGCTACAGGTAAAAGGGGCCTTTGAAATCATCTGGTTTGTTCTCTTTTTACAGATGAGGAAACTGAGGCTCACAGGAATCAAGATCACATAGGAGACTTTAGTCTAGCTCTTTCATTTTCTGAGAAAAAACTGAGGTGGAGAGAGATTAAGTATATGCTCATTGTAACAAAAATTGCACCTAGAAGAACTGGGAAATAACTTACATAACAACAACAAAAAAAGACAGTGAATGATAAGACTAGAATCTGGAGCTTTTTGATTCCTTCATTAGAGTTCTCTCCACTATACCAATTCCCTTTAGGTTTAATCTGACTAGGACATTTAAAAGGGTGGACTGTCAGTGTATTATTCTGGGTCACTGTGATCTTGTAGAGCTGCATAAAGCTCACTGAAACTCACTGAAAACCATGAAAACCGGAGTTCAAATCCAGCCTTGGATACTTACCAGCTGTGTGATCCTGAGAAAGTCATTTAACCTCTGTCTTCATCAGTTTCTTCACCTATAATAATAGCATCTGGCTCCCAGGGTATTTGTGAGGATCAAATGAAATGATAATTGTAAAGTACTTAGCAGAGAAATCTGTTGAGATTTGTAAGTGTCGTATGGATAGCACAGAACTAATGATTAGTGAGTATCTCCTCCTATCTCTCAAAAGAGCATTTTATATGTTCTTTTAATTACCCTTCTTCTAGGAGTGTGATCAGGGACATAATAATAGTTAGCATTCAGTTTATTCTTTTAAAGTTCACAAAGCATATGATCATGTAACATCTCATTTGATTCCTCAAGACAACCCTGAGAGGTAGATATTATTTATGTTCATTTTACAGATGAGCAAACAGGTTTAGAGAGTGACTTGCTCAGGATCACATAGCTAGTACCTATTTGAGGAAGAATTTAAACTCAACCTCAAGTCTAGCATGCTCTGTCTCCTGTGCCACTGAGTTACCTAAGGTGTTTGTCTCTGAGATGATTGTGTGTATGTATGTGTGTGTGTGTATGTGTGTATACACATGCAGGTGACTGATGCTTAGAGTCCTTGCTGCTGGGTAGGTTGAGGCTAGCTAAGTTGAGCTCAGGAGTACTAACCTGCAGTGAACTAAAGTCAATTTGAGGTCAATACCTACAGTCAGGAAGGCCTGAGTTCAAATGCATCCTCAAAGACATCCTTAGCGTTGTATAATCATTTGGTCTGTCCTCTTTTTATAGATGAGGAAACTGAAGCTCACAGGAATCAATATCGCAGAAGACATCTGGTCTAATTCTCTCATTTTATGAAAAAAAACTGAGGTTAAGAGAGATTAAGTATGTGCTCAATGTCACAAAGATTGTAATTAGGAGAACTAGAAAATAATTTACTCAAAAAAGAGTGACTGAGACAGGACTAGAATCTGGAGCCTTTTGATTCCTTGTTCAGAGATCTCTCCATTGTATCAATTCCCTTTGAGTTCAGTCTGGCTAGGGCATTTAAAAGGGCAGATTCCCAGTGTCTGGGCAAGTCATTTAACTTTGCTTCAATTTCCTCATCTGTAAAATGGTCTATAGAAAAAAAATGGCAAACTATTCTAATATTTTTGTCAAGTAAACACCAAAAATCGTGAAGACCCACCCAACTGAACTGAACTGAACAACTGAACAACAATAAGACTGTCTGGCACCACTATGACAAGATCACTGTGAGCTAGGTGGTACCAACCTATACCAACTTCCCCTCAAATAAGTCCTACATACCTTCAGGCTTGCTTTTTGCAATTAATTTCACAAAAATTTATAGTTTCAGCCCTAACCACACAGACATCCTGAAGGACATTTGTTTAAACACCTAAGGTTCTACTGACCAGTTGCTTTATTCCGTTCATTAATAAAGACCAAAGGCTTTCCATCATTCATTCCCAGAAGTAATATGCTCCATCATCAGAGGATACAGACTTTCAGAGAGCTGACTGACTCTTTCTTTTAGCTCTGCCCTTTTGCGGATGGCAATGCTTGCCTTGTTTAAGAATCTCTTGTGTTTGGAGTTATCCAATGTGGCCCTTGTCACCAACTTAGGAAATTGCTTTGGTCATCCAGAATTTCGGGTAAGGTCAATCAGGAAAGCATATTGTATATAATTTTCCAACAAAGATTTTGAAAAAGATTAACATCAAATACATTGAGATTACTAGTATGAAATGGAAAATCCTTGTTTCTTCTTAGGCTAGACAGACATCCTCCCTCTCCCCCTTGGATCTACAGCAACAAATAACCTAGGAGTTCAAGATAACACCGTTGAGATGGTCTCCTTGCCGTGGCTTCAGGAAGGGAAAGGCATTAAAACATTCCCTAGGTAGAAACTAGAAGTCTTCCTTGGCTCACCCCACTACTGCCTTATCCACTGTGCCTCATTTGGCCCCTGACTTATTCCTTGTTATGGCTGCCAATCCTACATGGTTTGCCCATGCCTTTCTCTTAAAGTCTTAATTTTGGAAAGTGGTGAGAGTACAAAAGAGATTGGCACCTTGGAAATTATCATTTTCTCCTGTGCTCTTTACTGATCACAAATGTTCAAATTTTACCATCCAGCCCAATCTGACAATATCAATTCCATTTCCTCCCACC
The DNA here is from genome assembly GCF_902635505.1 of Sarcophilus harrisii. NCBI lineage: Eukaryota > Metazoa > Chordata > Mammalia > Dasyuromorphia > Dasyuridae > Sarcophilus > Sarcophilus harrisii. Next base: position 359,926,227 of record NC_045427.1, on the reverse strand, counting down.
CTTTGCCTTCTGAATCTTTCTCCCTCTCATCTTGGTGTCACATTCCAATTTCTCCTTACCCTCTGCTCCTTCCTAGTCATCTTTCCTGATGCTTCTGCCTGCTCTACATCACTTCTTCCAAAGGATCTTAAGGAGGTTACAGACAAAATAGGCACCAGGAGAAGTAAATATGAAATTGATTTGGGAGACCAATAGGGTTAGCAAGGGAAGGAATTTGAAAGAATGCTTTAAAGTAATATGCCATGAGGTGTGAGTACTCTATTGACTGGCAAGTTAAATCCATAGAAAAATAAAGCAGACTAACTAGTTAGCTATAGTAAGGAGAAAAATGCTATTAAAGAGAAGATACTTTTAGGAGGAAGAAAGAATACCTCATAGTGGATTTAATCTTGAAAAGGACTTAGCAAAGATCTTCATCATGACCACGTCTTTTATAGGGTAAATATCTTCTTGGGGTTTCTCAGGGGAGGAGGGAAAGCATGAGGGAAGAATTTGGTAGCTCAAAGGCAGGGAGGGATCAAGGAGAAGTTAGATGGAATACGCCTGGCAGACCAAATCCCAGACCTGTCAAAGACATGCTAATAAATATCTCAAAAGTTGGAAGGATAGACAAAAGAAGCTGATAAAAAGTTCCAGTCTTACAATAAGTCTATACATACAGGATACTCTGGGATTTGGTTATGCCTGATAATAGCCAGATGGGATTCTTCCTGATATGAGAAAAGATCAAAACCTATTTGCCTCAGTTTCCTTATAATATAGAGAAGAAAATGGTAAACCACTCCAGTATCTTTGCCAAGAAAATGACAAATGAGGTCAGGAAGAGGTGGACATAATGAAAGCAATTCAACAATAGTGTTTCAGACATTGTGTTAAACTCTGAGACTACAAGTACAAGTACAGAGAATGAAACAATCCCCATTCATAAAGAATTATCATTCTAACTGAGGAGACAAGTACAAATATAAATATGTGAATTAAGATATATAGTAAATCAATGCAAGTATACACAAGTCAATTAAATCCAAGTCATTTGGGACAAATTGACTGATATAAATGTAGGAGTGACTAGATTTCAGAATTTATTGGATATATGGATTAAGGGAGAAGAATTTAGGATAATGCCAAAGTTATTAATTTGAAGGATTGTAGTATTTTTGATAGAAACAGAGAAATATGGGAAAGAAGTGGGCTTTTGGGAAAAGTTGATGAGTTCAATTTTGAAAATGTTGAGCTGCGATCTGTAGTGAAGCTCTTTTATATTAGATCCAGTGATCAGAATCAGGAATGAGTGGATGAGAGTTAAACAATTTATTTAAAATCATTCTTTATTTGGTATGTGTCTGAAACAGAATCTTAACACATGGTTCTACTTCCATGTCTCTAACAATGCTTATATTCCATAATGTTCTTATTTAGGGCTTTAAAGTTTACAAAGCACTTTCCATACAACAACATAGTGAGGAAAACACAATCATTTAGATCTCCATTCTTCAGATTTCCTACTAAAACTTCCACTAATGCCTCATTGTGGAGTAGGTGACGATTGGGTTCTTGGAAGTTGAACCAATGGAATATAAACTAAACTTATGGAGGGCTGTGAATCTGTCCTCCAAGGACCAGTTTGTTTCAGTGCAGAGATGCTGATGACTAGAGTCTTGGCAACCCACTGTTGATGTTTTGGGAGGCTATAATTATTTATGAAGCCATCTTCTGAAGCATGGAGGGATTACAAATTGTATAACTACAAATTCATTGGTTTTGTAACTATACTACAGATTTGCAATCTCATAGCTAGGAAGACCTTGATTTGAATCCTGTTGTCATTAAATTGTTTTCAGTCATGCCTGACTTCCTGATCCCATTTGGCATTTTCTTGGCAAAGATGCTGGCATGGTTTATAGTTTCCATCTTTTTCTCATGAGGAAAGAGAGGCAAGCCACTGTGTCTGAAGCCACATTTGAACTCAGGAAGATGAGTCTTCCTGATTTCATGTCCATTACTCTATCCACTCTATCCACTGTGCTGCCTAGCTGCCTGTAATTAGTGTCAGGCTTAAATTTGTGCTTGGTGCCCAGTAAACACTTAATAAATGTTTGTTGACTATTGACTGACTGTGTGACCATAGGCAAGTCTCTTAAGCTTTCTGAACCTTGGTTTCCTCATCAGTAAAATAGGACAATACTGTTTGTATTGTACAATACTGTATGTAAATCAAGGTTGATGTGAAACTCAAATTTTAAAAAAAAGTAGTAACTAAATATTAGCTAATATAATTGCTGCAACAGGCAGTAGAATGTTAATTCCTAGCATTCACATAGTGTTTTTAAGGTTTGCAAAGAACTTGGCAAATATTTTAACTGATCCTGATGACAATCCTAAGAACTGGATGATATTATTATCCCCATTTTACAGACGAAGGTTTTTACATTTTACACACAGAAGTTAAAGGACTTGTCTTTATATGCAAAATAAGGCAAGATTTGGAGTCACCTCTTCCTGACTTGAGGCTCAGTGCTCTTTCCACAGGCCCAAGTAATAATGAATTGGATTTGTAGTCTAAAGGCCTGAACTGAAATCCTTACCTTTGCCTTTGAGTTATCTCAGGCATATTTTAACCTCCTCCTGCCTTGATTTCCTCATCTGTAAAATGAGAATATTGGAGTAGAAGTCTTCTAAAGTCTTTTCCAGTCCTAAAACTATGCTGCTGCTGCTGCTGTTTGTTGTTGAAGGTAATGATGGATCTGGAAGCTTGGATTCCAGAAAAGGCTAAGAATAATACAAATATATTAAGAAAGATTTTTCTTATTGTAATATCATATCTAGAAAAATATTAACCATCTCACAAATTGGAAAGGGCTCAATTAAAATTTATTGTGTTGGCTTTTTAATCTCAGGCTTCTCAAGATTCCTTGCTTCTTTCCTGCCCTCAACTAGTTCACCTTCTATCACTTCTCTCTAAAACTTCTCATTAGTGATCAAGTCTTTAAGATGTCCAGACTAGTTTGATGTGTGGCTGGCATATTTATTTCCCCCTTATACCCCTCCCCTTCCTGTTTTGCAGTTTTCCTTCACTTTCTATTTTTTCTCCCTTAATGAACACAATGCTAAACTTGGGGGTGGGTGAATAGAAGAGACCGCAGACATTAATGAGAGCTGCTGGAGTCCAATATGGATCTCAAAAGGAGTTCTTTTTCTGGGTGAAGAAGAAAAACATGCTGATTAGAATAATGAGGTGAACTTGCTTTGACCGTGCAAGAGGAGAAACATGCTCTTAAGCCATAGTTCCAATTTTAGTGCCAGCATTTCAATTTTATTCTTTCCTCCTCATTTAAAATCTCCCTCAATAGCAGTAAAGAGGCTGTTGAGGGAGGTTGAAAGTTTATGCAAGTTGAGCAATAACCTGCATCTGCCCCATTACCATGGAGGCATCTACTTTTGAGAGTGTGATTTTTTTTTTTTTTTTTTTTTTAGTTTTCTGTTCTAAAAACAGAAATGTCCAGTTCCCAACCTGATGGTATATGATTTTTTTTTCCCCTAAGGGATGAGCCATAAGGGTCAGTCTACTGATCACATTTATCTATAGAAATCATTAGTGACCTCCTCAGAATCTAGTCAGGAAACATTGGGAATAGTTTTCCCATTGCTTTGTGGTTAATATGTAAGACATCTTATATTGTTAGTTTAATTTGCCTATCTCCTCTATGATCTTTTAATAACAGATTGATTCTTCCTTACTACCTGCCTCCTCTCCCAAATACTAAACACAAACCAATGTACACACACACATACTATATTAATTACACTGTATTATACTGTACTGTACCATATTATACAATACAGTATAGTATGAATACTATATATGAATATTGCACCTAGCCTTAATCACTGAATGGGTGCAGCCTCACTCAGACTGAGACCTGTTGAAGACCTTAGTTTAAGAAGCCCAAAGTCTCCCATTTCATCCAGGACCATCTCCAGTCATTCTGCTATATATTTTGCCACTGGACCCAAATGGCTCTGCAGGGGAACATGAGGCAGGTGACCTTGCACAGCACTCCTTTTCTTAAATCCAATTCATTTGCATGTCATGGCATCACCTCCCTGATATCATAGTTCTCTTAGAGAAGGAAGTACAAACAACAACATCCTATATGCTAGTGTGTGTGCGTATGTGTGTGTTTATAATATATATGTGTGTATACCATATGTAGTGTTCATATATGCCTATACATATGTATATATTATAAATATGCATATGTAAATACATATGATGAGATTATGGGAATGCAGTCAGATTCTCCCCAGAGTTCCTAAATTATGGGGTCATCCACCAAATGATAGAGTACCCCTAAAATATATTGGGTTAAAGGATGATGTTGTGATTGTCTCAAAAGAATTTGTAGGTTTAGACATTCAAGTAGTAAAGATTTTATTTCCCTGCTAACAGCCAGCTAAATCCATCAAGGGGAAGATATCTTTAGGGAGAAGAGATCATGTAGTAAATGAAGGATTAATCTAGACTGGGATAAATTTCTAAAGAAGTTTAGGTACAAGAAGAAAGATACTATGAGGTGGGATTATGCAGCCATAATAAGGAGAAAGACTGCATGAGGTGGAATTATGTCCTTGAATGGAGGAGTTAGCTGGGCTTTATAATACTAGTAGGTCTTTTATCAGGGAAATATAACTTCAGGGTTGACATCATGACTTGGCTTACTGATTGGATAGATTAACTTTGGAGTTATGATGATTTTACTAATGCAAAGTACTTGATAAGAAACAAAAGATCTGCCTAAGAACAAAAAGCTCACTTAAGGTCAAGATGATCCTATCAGTGATCTTCCCTGCTTGCCTTTGGGAGTATCTGGGCTTCCAGATTTTATACAATAATTCATGTACTCTTTATGGAAGTTCTAGCTACCCAGGACCTCATCACATATATAAATATCTATATACATAAATACAGCTAGAGTATATAATAATACAAAAATGCATATATGTACATATGCTACACACACATTTTATACACACACACACACACACACACACCACACCACACATACATGTATATATGTGTATATATAGGAACCAATTCTGGAAATATTGTTTAATGTCTACTTTGTGAAAGGTCCAGTGATTGGCACTGGGAATACAAATGTATGAGGTAAATTGAGTGAAGACCCTCTCATGGGAATATGGTCTTAAACTATGCCTAATTATGACTTGAGACTTGCAATAACAAGTTTAGCTATAGCCAAAAAGCTGCAGGTGTTGAATTGTCTTTGAATGAATAATTCCCCTCCAATTTGATTTCCCACTATCTCTTAATCAACATTTAAGCACTTCTTTTAAAGGCAATTTATTCTTTTGTTTCTGGGATAGATTTTCATGTTTACAATATAAGCTTGGACTCCCCCAGGTAATGGGAGAAAAGGTCAAAGGAAGGGAGGGTCTTCTGTTCTATATAATAGTGTGTTTTGCAGTTTATTCTTTGCTCTCCTTTAAGTGACACCCTCTCAGTTAGAAGATGCCCTTTCTCATGAGATAGTAATAAATCCTTTTTTGCTTTTTCTTACTCTGATAATATTTTAATTTGGGTTCATAATTCCTCATAGTTTTGGGGCTTGTTCTGGGATATTTCCTCTTGGTGAGGGGTCTCTCCAATACTGAATCCTTGGGTGGGTGCCCTCCTTCTCTGGTGGTCCCTGGACTGGGTTCAGGAACTCCCACTCTGATCAGGTAAACTTCTGAAGAAAGACACATAGAGAAAGCAAAAATGGAAGTAGGCTAGCAAAGATAGAGGATTAATTTAGCTCAGGAGATAAGCTGGCAGAGAAAAGTTTGAAATCAGTCAGGTAAGCAAGAACTGATGAGGGAGGGGGCTGAGATTCTAAGTGGCTAGATCTATAAGAGGACTTTCCTTTTCCAAGAACTGGTGAGCTGCCTGGGTGACTTGGATTGGGATTGGGAGAATTTAGAAAGTTAAGTCTATAAAAGGCTCCTATTTCCATTTGATGTTAGGAAAATTCCTAAGAGGTTTGAGTCCGTAAGGATTCTCCTATTTTCCTTTGGTAAGATCAAGTGAGTCCTCCAGAAGACTAGAAACTGTGAACCTTCGAAAAGGAAGGTAACTGGTTTTAAATCTATCTAGTATGCTGGGAACATAGCTCTTTAGGAAGAATTGGAATCAACTACCAAAATGAATAGGGAGATACTATTATTTTGTTTGAGCAGATGCCCACTCACTCAGAGGAACTGTCCATCCCCCAAGTGCTGGATATAAATTCAAAGGAACTTTCAATACCTATATGTCCAGTTCCTAAGGGTTCAGTTCCAGAACTCCCCTCCTTGCTTCCATTCCAAGGTGAGGCTGAGATTGGACGCTAGATTGATTTAGAAAAGCAGTGTGTGTATGTGTGTGTGTGTGCCTGTGTTTGTCTTGTGTTCCTCTTAGCTGAATTACAAAGGAAAAGATCTATTTGGGATATTTTTTAAAAAGTGTTTGTTTTGTATATAATTGGATTTATACGAGTAACTTTTAGCTAGAGAGATGTACTGAGTTTTTAGCAATTAACTAATGGAAAAGACAAGTCCCCTAGTGGAACTCAAAATTAACCAGAAGAAAGAGAATATTCCATTAGTTGGGCATATGTCCTTAATTGACAGGCTAAATCCATAGAGGGATTTAGCACTCTAAAAGAGTTAGTTAGCTATAAGAAGGAGAAAGACACCACATGGCATGGGAGAGGGGTGAGGAGAAGGATGCCAAGAGTCAGAATGCCATGATGAACTGACCCAAAGGAGATTCAATCAAGATGGTGCAGGCCCAGATTTATAGGGAAAATTTAGCCTCGGGGATTTGAATTTCTGGCTTGATAAAGCAAGGTATGGCTACCCACAACCTCCACTCATACAGTTAAACTGATCCTCATCTGTGATCTTCCCTGATTGCCTCTGGGAATAATTCTACTAGTATTTCAGGCTCTCTCTGCCACTCCACCAACTAACCCAAGAGTTCAACTCAGAAGAGTGATGTGATTAGAATTGTATATTAAGAAGATTATATTAGCAAGATAATATTGAAGGGTAGACTAGAAAGAGCAGAGGTTGGAGGCAGAAAAACCACTTAGGAGGCTACTACAATAGTTTGGGTGAGAGGTAATAAAGTCCTGAACTAGGATGAAACCTGTGGGAGTAGGAGGGAAGAAAGGAGGGAGAGAATAAACTTTTATTTAGTGTCTATTATGTGCCTAGCATCTTTCTAAAGAAGTCCACAAATATCTCATTTGACATTAATAATCCTGGGCGTAGGTGATATAATTATCTCCATTTTACAAATGAAAAAAAAAAAAACAAAACTAAGGCAGATTTGGCCTCGATCACTAAGCTGATGAGTATCTGAAGCTGATTTTGAATTCAGGTTTTCATGATACTTGGACTAGTGTTCTATTGACCAGAAAGAAGAAAAAAATAGAAGAAATATTGTAGAAGTAGAATTGATAATTTAATTGAATTTAGGTGAGAGAGAAAAGTAAAGCTGACTCAGATTTTGAATCTGGGTGACTGGGAGAATGGTGGTGCTTTGCAGGTCTGATTCACATTCTCAAGAAATAGAAATCCAATCTCATACTTTTAAGCTAAAATACAAATCACTTAACATGAAAAAAAGTGATACAAGAAGACTTATGCTTCCTCATCACTATCGTCCCTAGGTCTTCCTTTTGTCCTGAAAAGTAAAGCTGCATTCTTACAACCGTGTAGATTGAATCTATGATCACAGGTACTTAAGGATAGCAATGTTTCAAACTTTAGATTATAAATTCCTTGAGGGCAGGGACTCTTTTGCTTCTTTTTATATCCCAGGACTATGTACAATTCTTAGTATAAGTTGATTGGTTGGTTCTCGTCCTTCCTTCTGGGAGAATACCAAAATGATATCACTATGTTTGAGTCAAGTAAGTATGGGACTGATCAGACTACACAGACCATACAAATAATCCCTATGCACTTTTGGGGTGGATTTTCTAATTTTGCTCATCTCATGTTTTTTTCTGAGCTAATTCAATTTTGGTTTACTCATGGAGCATTGCACCTTTTCTGTTGAGGGCACGTCATGTTAGGTAGTCCTGTGCCAGTATCTCTCAGGCACTTAGTGTTGATTGATTGATATGTATGAGGGCTTTTTTTTTTTTAACAGTATCTTTGAATATACTATTTTACAGTAGCTTTTTAAGAGGAGTTCTGAATATATTAGTCAAAAGAAGGACAGATTAAAATAAATGTAAAGATTAGTAAAGATTACTTTGGTGTCAGGGGCCACATCCATGGTTACCTCAATAATTTAAACTATTTCTGTGCATGTATTTCCTTCCTTTCTGTGGGGAAACAGCTTAGTCTTAGAAGTGAATCAAATACACAGAAATAGTATAATGGGAAGGAACTAGTTTGGGAGAATTCAGGGAAGAAACTTTGAAGCACTATGCTAGAGTCAGCTTGAGAAATATGATTGTTAAATTTTCAGTGTGAGTATTTGTACCACAGAAATTGGCAAACATTACAAATCAGGGCTTGCTTTCTTGTTTTGTTGATTGTTAAGACTTAAGAGAGTTGTAGAAAAATTTTTTAGAATGCAAATTGTATAAAAAAAACTTTTAAGTGTGCCATGCATAGCTTTTCCTTTAGAGAGCTGGTTGTTAGATATCAGCACATATCTGCTTTTATGTATGGTGGGGGTATTTAATATCCCTTTCTCTTTTCTATTGTCTGACCACCTAGGACTTTGATTATACCTTTTCATTTCTTATAGTAACAATGCACAGAAAGAATGATAACTGGACTTGGAATGAGACAGGTGAAAGAGGTCTGGAACTTTGATCTTTTTCCTCTCCAATCAATCCCTTCCATCAAAACCTCTACTTGCTTAGGCCAGTTCAATCCTGGGGATTCTGCTCTCTAAAGAGAGGGTTTGTACCCTCTCTTTGCTTAAGTCACCATTCCATATATGCAGAGAAAATTCCTTTGAAGCTCAAGTTTGGTTTCTGTCTTGGATTTCTGTAAGAAGTGGAGTAGAAAAGTTCTCAATCTACAATTGGTAGAGGACAGCTATTATATTTTTCTTTACAAAATGAATGCTAGATAGAAAGATACACAAGAAACCATCGAGAAGACTTTATAACCAGCAACTTATTGTTCTCTCCTGGAAAGTTCATTTTGAAGACCAATGAACATGAAACATTTAGTGATACTGCTGAATTGGCATTTTACTTTTACCTAGACTCTTGTAATTGCCATTTTCTTCAGTCACACCTGACTGTGAGCCCATTTGAGGTTTTCTTGGCAAAGATACTGTGTGGTGTGCTAGTTCCTTCTCCAGTTCATTTGACAGATAAAGAAATAGGAGCAAACAGGGTTAAGTGACTTTAACAGGGTCATATAGGTAGTAAGTGTCTGAGGTCAGATTTGAACTTAGATCCTCTTTTCTTCAATGCCTTCACTCTATCCATTGTACCCATCCAGCTGCTTCCTAGACTCTATTTTGTCCAAATAAATGTCTCCACATCTGTGTCTTCTGGGCAACGAGGCCAAAGATTGGGCTTTTCTTCTTCTAGTGCAGCATGGGAGTAGCTGGGCTCCTTTTTGAAAAGGCTCTTTAGTACTGACTAAGGAACCAGGAACTCTTAACTTCTAGAATTTACAAGGTTGATTCCAAAGTTGGAAAAAATGTATCTCAGCATTACTGTTCAGTCATGCATACTCAGGAGAGAATTACAAAATAGGAAAGGCAGCTAGGGCTTTGGGATTGAGTCTCAGACTCATTTAAGGCAGCACATGTCCTTTCATGGACATGGACATTGAAGCTATCACACTGATGGCACAGAGAAAAGAGAAGTAGGAAAAGAGGGACAGAGACAGAGACAAAAAGAGGAGGGAGAGAGAGCCACCAGCCTTTCTAATATAGCTTCCCCCAACTCTTCATTATTATCCATCATAACATATGGTACCAAGGGACCACCAAGTATGAGTTTCCTGGAAGTATCTTGGGCAACTCAGCATATGCTCCATGGACTGTACTTGTATCCAATCCCCATTATGCTATGTATTGAAAATGAACAGTGAGAAGGCATTTTTCCCAAATGTAACACTTTGAAGCTCAGAATGCTTTGATGTGAAAATTGCCAAATTTAAGATCGGCAGACTAGGATGAGGAGAGAAGTAATGAGTTAGAACTCTCTTCCCAAAATGAAGGAGAATATTGGGTTGGATGTCTGAAATGAATATCACCTCTTCTGTTCTGAAACCATGTAGAGAGCTTGCAGAAGATGGCAATGCTTGTACAACTCATAGTTTTAAACAGTGATATCTAACTCAATTAGAAATTAAGACCTCTAAAGAATACATAAGACTTCTTGAGGGCTGTGTCTTGACTTGGAAAAGAACCACTTGTAGAATTAACACTATGTTTTTATTGCATTTTATTTATTTTGCTAAGTATTTTCCAATTACATTTAATCTGATTCAGGCCACACTTGGGAGACAGGTTTATTTGATACTTCTAGTTTTAGAGAATTAGTTGTCTATGGCCACCAAGAAGTAATTGATTTTCCCAAGGTCACATAAATAGGATTTATTTAGATATATTAATATTGGTCTTCTTGACTTTGAGGTTGCCTCTTTTTGTAGAATCTATCTATCTATATCTATCTATCTAATCATCTATATCTATTTATCTAGCTATCCATCTATGTCTATCTGTCTATCTATCTCTCTATCCGTCCATCCATCTATCTACTTATTTACCCATTAAAAGTTAGGCTGGATACACACAGACCTATGTGCCAATGAGGGTTAATGATAGTGTAGGTCCCTGCATTTGTGTTAGAACAGCATAAGAAGGGAAAACTGGAATAGAGACAGAACTAATGCTTGGAAAAGATTTGACAGAAAGTAGAGTTAGAAGCCATGTCTGAAAATATCATGTGGTGGGATGAATCATTCTGAAAATGAAATTTTATCTTCTTAGAGGAGCTGGAATTTGAGCTATGTTGCATGATGACCTTACTTTCCTATAACATCTCAATTAGAGCTTTATGAACACAGTAGAGTGCTGAGATAAATCCTCTATCTTACTCCAATTCTGGAAGGCCAAAAGGGAAGAAAAAAATCAAGAGAAACAACACACTTTATTTGATTGCCTTTCCCAACTAATTCTCTTACTTCTGATGCCTTTCTAAGTCTGGCCTTTTTTGACCTACTGAACTGTAATTTGAACTCTGGGAAGGCACAAGCAACCCAGCTGGGGTTTATTAAAATGACCCTACCCTGTGACATGCATTTACAATCCAGGATTTACTTAGATCTTGGCCAACAGTTCTATGTAGGACAGATTGATGTATCCGGGAGAAGAACTTGGCACACATCTAACTCTGCTTTAGGGAAGGGAATAGAATCCCAAAGGACTCAGAATTCCTAGAGTACATGAGGATGCATTGATGAGACTATTTTACTAGAGTACCAGGGATTTCTCACATGTTTCACTTGAATACATTCTTAGAATCTCACTGGGCTAAGGTGGCATCTGGGTTGAATTAAAGAGCTAACAAAGGTAAACATTTTAAATCCTTTAAGTTTACTTTTCTCCTACCTACTGAAAACTTTCCTAGACTTTTACTGAAATCCTTTCCCTGTTATTTCCTTCTTATTTAGATCAGAATAGATGTGGAATTGCTAAGAATTGGAAGGGAATTCAGATGGAACCAGCTTTAAATCTTCCTCCCACCCTCAGAACAGAATCTCCTCTTGCAGGGAGTTGATCTCATCAAGAGTTATTCCTTCTCTGTTCAGATACCTCCCTGAAGAGGGAAATCTCTATTCACTGAGGCAGCTCCTTCTATTTTTTTTTTTTTTTTGGTACAACTCTACTAGAACATTTTTCCTCTGTTGAGGCAGAATCTGCCTCCCTGTAACTTTGGTTATTTGGAGACCACCCAGAATTTGATCAAATTTCATGTGGATATTTGGCAAGAAACAGACATTTTCTCAATTTTCCCTTTCTGATTTTATTTTTTAAAAATATATGTTACATTTTAGGAAAATAGGTCAGAGGGATTGCTCAAAAACTGCAATTTAATTAAAAGAAATTAGTCTTACCTCTGTCCTCTAAAACCAAATCTTATAAAATGAACTCCTCTTCCCCATGAGTGATACTTCAGAAAAATCTATGAATATAAAGTTTAAGCAAATAGGTATTTGTAGTTTTGCTTTTTCTAATTAAATTTTTAAATCTGTAAAAAAAAAAAAAAAAAAAAAAAAAAAAAAGATATTAGGTGTTATGGGCCAGAACTTGAAATAAGGTGCTAAGTAAGTGGAATTGAGGAGACAGTGGTGAAATCTAGTTTAGCATTGATTTAATCCTACAACAAATAATGGTTTCCTAGTGATATAATGATTGGTGTATAATCAGTGTGGGATATATAAGGAGGAGCTGTCAGGGCCAGAAAGGATAAGTGCACTAGGAGCTTTCTGAGGCCGAGACAGATTCATTCCATCTTGCACCTTTGTGCTGGCTGGAGGCTGAAGCTGGCAGAGGTAAATGACTAGTGGCAGGAGCTCTTGGAACCAAGGAGAGAGACAGGCCTCTAAGAAAGTTAACCAGGCCCCAGGAAGAGAGATAAGGGTTTGAAGGAGACAATAAAGGATTTGGACTTTAACTCCTGGCTGCATTTGTGATTACTAAACTGAAACGAAGGCTGCCTCCAGAAGCCCCCCAAGAAACCTGCTCCCAGAGAACAATATATTTTAGAAGAGAATATTACAATTAGGTTCTGAATTTTAAAACAGTGTCATATAAATCAGTCTTATAGAATGAATTGAAGTTATAAGATCAATAAGTTAATTTTATTTATTAAAATAATTTAATAAATCAAAATGCCTATTATGTGGGACACGGATAAACTTTTTTTGATGGGATGTGAGGAGGGCTCTTGCCCATATATTAATCCACTGATTTTACATTGAGAACAATTGATTTACTTTTAGGTGGTATAGATCTAAAACATTGTTTTGGACTTGCCCTTTTGAAAGTAGCAGATATAGATTAGAAGAGGAGTATAGAAATGGAAACTGTAGAAAGGCTACACACAGAGAATGGGTTTGAATCCTTCAGGTAATATCTATCTGCAAACCTTTTTCTTCCTAGACTCCTCCAAGTCTGGGAAACTCTTGGTCCTAGAGATGGCAAGAGTAAAGAGTAATAAAGGATCTAGACGAAACCTCCAAGATTTCTTGGAAAGGATCAAGGTATAAGTCAAGTCTTGATACCTTGATCAAGTCTTCTGGAGACAAAAAGAATAAGTTCTGAGAGTCTTGGAGGGAAGAAGAGAGTATGAAGACAGAGACTTTAGGTTCCTGAGAGGAAATCCTGTATAGCCTGAAGTGCCTTTTCAGAGAAGGTCCATATGACCTCAGAGCTGTCAGGGGCCTCCAGAAATAGGGCAATGAACATATCCTAGACAGTTGGGGGAATTCTGGGACCAAGTTTCCTGAAGAGTCAAGAAGGAATTCCTAGACCACGTTAGGTTCTTGGACCATGTAGAGAAGTTCTGGGACCAAATGATAGCTAAGAAGGAGGAACACAAAGCAGTTAGGACATGGAGGAGCTAACAGAGATTTTTTTCTTAATTAAAACTGTAATTGATGCAGGCTAAATAAGTCTGATGAAAGGAAGAAGTCACCTCTAAGTTTGTTTTTCTTTCAGGGATTTATTACTTCAAAGTAGTGCTATAATTCTGGAGAATTGTATTGATTCTTGTAGAAAGAGAGCTTGATGAAGAAGGAAGAGGAATTATTTTGATTGTATGTAGACTTGAATGTGAGTCCTTTGTATGCTCTGCTATGAAATAAAGTTTACCTTTTATATGGTATATTGTCAACCTGAAGCCTTGGATGGGAATTAAGAACAGGTGTTCTCTTTTGGACATATAGTACATTCAAAGTCAATACAATTGATGATATTCATGATGATTTAAATATGTAGTGCTTTCGAGTTTATCCCATGATTTCCTCACAACTATGCCATGAAGTCATCAATGTAAGTATTATTGTTCTGATTTACAGGTGAAAAACTGGAACTCAAAAATTAAATGATTTGTTACATGATCCAATCTACCTAGTTGTTGTAGTCTAAGTCCTAATAACCTAAAGGTCACCCATAGTCTAGATACAAAGTCATCCTAAGCAATCATTATTATTCATTAAATTCATCTCTAAGTGGGCATAGGGAAAGTTGGAATATGGTCATATTAAGCTGCTTAAAACTGTTGTTCTCATCTCTGATATCTTGGAGTACACTTGTGGATCCCACTCAAGTAGATTGAAGACATAATTTCTATCTTTATCTCTCCTTCACTCAACACAGTATCTTGCAATTCAATACATACTACCCACTACAAACATTTATTAAATACCTATTTAAATTAAATTAAATACCTAGTCTTTGACACTATTGATCATCTTCGACTCCTTGATATTTTCTTCTTTTTAGAGTTTCAGGACACTATTTTCTTCTGGTTATCTTCCTACTTGCCTGACTATTCATGTCTTCTTAGCTGGATTTTCACTCATGCCATGCTCACTAATAATGGGAGTTCTCCAAGGACCTCTCCTGGTCCTTCTTTTCTCCTTCTATATTATTTTACTTAATGACCTCATGAATTTCCATACTTACAATGATCATCTTTATCCAAATGACTCTCATGTCTACTTGTCCAGCCCTAAACTGAATTCTGATCTCCAATCTCATATAGCCATTTACCTTTGGAATAGCTTAAACTGTATGTTGCATAAATATCTTAAACTTGTTATGTCTCTCCTCTTCCCAACTTTCTTGTTACTGTTGACTCTCAGTTAATCAAGTTTACAGTCTTGGTCTCATCATGAATTCTTCATTTTCACCCTCTATATGAAATTCCATCTTTTTTTTTTTTTTTAACCATTGCAGCATTTCTAGTATATCACCCATCTTATTTTCTCTTCTGATAGTAGCACCACCTTGGTACAGACTCTCATCATTTTGTGCCTGTACTATTGTAATAGCCTCCCACTTAGTTTCCCTTTTTCAAGTCTCTCCCAACTCTAATAATCCATCTTTTAATCAGCTGTCAAATTGATCTTCCTAAAAGATCAATTGGCTTGACCATATCACCACTCTATTCAATGTACTGCTGTGACTACCTATTACCTCTAGGAACAAACATAAAACCCTCTATTTGGTTTTCAAAGTCCTTCATAATCTGACCCCTACCTATCTTTCCAGTTTTCTTATATCTAACTCCCCTCCCATACCTCAGAGGAGGTCTTTTGACATCCTTTCAATTGCTCTCTACAAGACACTTTACCTTTTGATTTTGAGCATTTTTACTGGCTGTATTTTTATATTTCCCCCATTCCTGGAATGCTCTCACTCTTCAACTTTGCCTCCTGGCTTCCCTGACTTCTTTCAGTTCTCTTTCTCTCTCTCTCCCCCTCTACCTGTATCTATAGCTATAGCTATAGCTATATATGACTATAGATACATATATGTATATAGATATGTGTAAATAAATATGTGTGTATATATACCTACACATACACATATATATACATATACATATGTATATATACATATATACCCATACATACATATGTATATATGTACATATAAGAGAGAAAGGGAATGAGAAGAAAGAGAGAGAGAGAGAGAGAGAGAGAGAGAGAGAGAGAGAGAGAATGAGAATCAATTCCCAGGTCTTATGCTGTCTATCACATAGTAGATGCTTGATAAATATTGAGTGACTGAGAGACCCTGTGTAGAGGGCTAAAACTCTGAAAAAGGTGTACTTAAATCAGACAAGAGAGCACTTAAAGCTAATACCAATTTGATGTGAGATAATGGCTCTATAAGCATATATTTAAATGATGGTTTTCCTCATCATTAGTGCTTGTTGAATGTGTATTTAGGATATGATGTATACCCTAAGATGCTTACAGTACAAAAACTTTCTTAAGAACACAGAAAAGCTAAATACCTTAAATGACTTTAAGAAATTGATAGGAGATATCCAATGGATGTGTCCAGTGTTAGGCATGCAACCATTATATGACATTTTAAAGGGAGACAGTACTTTAAACTCACCATGATGGCTTACAAAAGAAGCTCAAGAGGTTTTGAGAGAAGTTGAACTGACTTTATCCAATGTGGTTAAAAGAGTTACTCAAAAACCCTCGGAAATATCAATTTTTGCTACAAAAGAGGTACCCACAGCAGTCCTTCAACAAGGAGACAGTGTAATAGAATGGGTGAACTCCCACCACAACCTGAACAAAGCCTTACTCCTTACCCAGTGCTTGTGGCTAGAATTTTATTAAAGGCCATTAAGCGAGGAGAACAATTATCTGGGATAAGACCTGACAAAATATACACCTTTTATACCAATGCACAAATTAATGTACACTGTGAAACCATCCCAAAGTGGCAAATTTTATTGGCCATGGTTGCAAATTTTACATATGAGTCTCCATTAAAGATAACCCGGCTATTACATAATTGGTGATGGATTTTAGTAAAAAAGGTTTCTAAAGTTCCTCTTAAAGAACCAGTTATCTTTACAGATGCATCCAAACATAACATTTGTTCTGTATACTCTCATGAACAACTATAAAGAGAGTAGTCAGAACTCCTTTTCCGTCCACTCAGCAGAATGAATAGTATGCAATCATTCTAGTCCTTACTTATTATCCAGGAAATATAAATATAATAACTGATTTGACCTATTCAGTAGGTGTGGTACAAAGAATTACTACAGCCCAAATAAAATTTGTAGCTTCTCATATATATCAGCTCTTTAATGAACTTCAAGAGCAAGTGAGAAAGCATTCAGGTAAGATTTATATCTTGCATGTCCATTCACATAGTGGACTTCCAGGTCTTATTTTTGATGGTAATTCAAAGGCAGAAAGCCTACTAACCATATTGGTTAATACTCCTTTATTTCAGGCAGCCCAAGAATCTCATTCTAAATATCATCAGGCTGCTCGAGCTTTACGTTTGCAATATGGGATAACAAAAGAGAAAGCTAGGAGCATAGTAAAATGCAGCTTTACTGCTGCAAAGTATAGTATTCTGTATAGCTTGCCTTCCTTTCCATACTCCTATACTCCCTCCAGGAAAGAACCCTCATGGTTTGAGACCCAGTGAAATTTGGCAAATAGATGTGACTCATTATAATTCTTTTGGTCATCTGTCTTTTATCCATGTTGTAATGGACACCTTTTCAGAATTTACAGTACTAGCAGCCAGAGAGACATTTTGAGTGGTCACTGAATTTCTTATACAAGCTTTTGCAGTTATGGGTGTGCCACAAGTAATAAAAACAGATAATGGACCTGCATATACTTCTAAACATTTTGGCAAATGAATGTGACCCATTATAAATCTTTTGCTTGTCTGTCTTTTATCCATGTTATAGATTATACCTTTTCAAGACTTACTTTTGCAATATAAGCAGCAAAAGAGACAGCCCGAATGGTCACAGAATTCCTTACACAAGCTTTTGCAAACATGGGTGTGTCACAAGCAATACAAATAGATAATGCACCTGCATATACTTCTAAACATTTTGCACCCTTTTGTACACAGTATAAGATTTTACACACCACTGGCATACCTTTTAATTCTCAAGGACAGGCAATAGTAGAGAGGAGAAACAGAGACATCAAGACACTCCTCCAAAAACAAAAGAAAGTAGGAGCCACAGGTAACCCTAGAGAAATTCTAAATTTAGCTCTTTATACAATTAACTTCTTGATTTTTGATAAAGATGCACTGGCTCCAGCAGATGTGTTTTATAATCCATCAGAAGGTCAGTGTCCAGTGCAAATAACTCTACTATCTTTAGATAATTGCCAGGTGATGTGGAGAGATGCAGAAAGTGGTGACTGGAAAGGACTAGATAGGTTAACTGCTTTCGGAGAGTATTTGTTTATTTCTCTACAGATAGAGAAGGAATCAGATGGGTGCCAATGAGCCGTATTTGCTTTGTCCATCAGAGAGAGATGGAGAAGACCCTTGAAATGAATGAGAAGACCCAAGAAACATTGGGTGGTTCCATTGCTGATTGTGCCCACCAATGAAAGAGTATGGCAGTTATGGCAATTGACTCAAGGACATCAAAAATTGTTAATGAGACTGATGCAGGACTTCAAAACCCTCAGGAATCATTGGATTCCCTGAGACATAAAATAATGGACAATAGATTGGTTTTGGACTATTTCTTGGTTGCTGAAAGAGGCGTATGTGTGATTGTTATTTACATATCTTCCTTCTAGGACTTCTGGAAATTTTTTACAATACCAAGTTGATTCATATTGCTTGTTATATCACTACTTGCATGTACAATTCATGTTTGTTACACCACATTGAGCCTGCACTGGCTGTAGGGAGAGTCATCACTGCTAGCCTGTGCTTTATTGCTATGTGCTTGTGTAATACCTCCCATGCTGATGGATTTGTGTATACCTGTTTCTAGTAAGACCCTTCAGCCCAGAAACCTGCTAACAATATCTGGCTTGACTCCCCACTTCCCTTTGGTGTTTTTCATCTCTTTTCCTGAGAAGTCAGGAAGGGCATGATCATGTCCTTTTTAGTGTTTTCACCTCCATTCCTGAGAAGTCGGGGGGTGGTGGTGGTGGTGATCACTTCCTGTTTGGTGTTTTCACCTCTTTCCTGAGAAGACAGGGAGGGCATAATCACCTCCTTTTTGGGGTTCTCACCTTCTTGAGAAGTCAGGGAGGGCATGAGCACCTGTGTTCTAAAACAAAAGAAAGTGGAAGATGTAGAGGGCTGAAACTCTGAAAAAGGTATGCTTGAATCAGACAAGAGAGCACTTAAGGCTAATTGCCTATTCAATGTGAGATAATGGCTCTATATGCATATATTTGGCTTCCTCATCATTGGTGCTTGCTGAATGTGTGGTGGTGAGGTAATCATAGGCAAGGATTTGAGGGCTGAGGGAGAGAAGTCAGGGTCACTTGTTGGCAGAACAAGGAGGAGAGAGGCTGGAGACTCCAGACTCCTGAATCCAGGATACATCTTTGGCAAGCCACATGGCAGCTTGCCTGCCTCCTTCACTTCTCCCCCTAAAGACCAAGAACTTTGATTTATCCTAACTCTGGCTGATCCTGAGGCCCTCCAGGGAGCTAGCCTGTCCTTTATAACCCTGGGCAAATCAATTAACTTCTCAGTCCTCTCAGCAACTAAGACAAAATTGCAGAGAAAGTCATTTGATGAAAATGCTTTTCTCACCTGAAAGTTCCATATACCAATAACACCACAAGTCCAGTTCCAATGCTTATTTACATTATACATAGACATATGTCTTCACTCATTTGATATATATTTATTGGGACATATTGAACTCAGGAAAAGAAACACTGTTGGGTCATCAGGGATTATATAAATTACTATTAAAACAGTGAAGGAGAGAGTCCTCCTTCTCAGGCTAGTTATTCAACCTGGTAGTACATTTCTCCCAATGATGCAAAACTTGGCTCACCTTTAGGGATATGGAATGCATGTGTTTCTCATTCATTTAGATGAAATAACATAATATGTTTTTTATGAACAATGTGACTTCCCAAAACTTCTGGAGTATTTAAAAACTCCCTAATGAATATTTCCTCGAAGAGAAGAAAGTGGCAGTACAGAGAAAAGGAGTCATCTGGGGGTGGAGAAGTCCCAAAGGGTAAAGGGGCAAAAAAAAAATGTAAAAATCAAATTTCTCAACTGAACTATAAACTGTCTAGGTTACTTGGAGCATTTCCTGCTTAAGAGACAATTCCAAATTTAACAAATTCCCCAAACTTATATACCTTCCACTGAGGGCCTCAATTCTTCCTGTCTCTGCTTTTAAGAAAGAAAGTCAACATCCCTCAGAAGAAATAAAAAATAACTGAGTGTCCTCATTTAAGCAATTGGAAATTTCTCAAGGAGAATTATCTTAAATTTATTTTTATTTTGAATTGAAAGAACACCAAAAAAATTGGAGAATGGGGTTGAGGAGCATTTCCATATATATACTAACTAGTACAGAAAAAAAAAATCACATGTGAAAGTATAAATCTTTTTTACATCTGGCTTGCTTGTTTTTGAAGTATATAATAAATTCAACATGCCTCTTTCAAAATTGTCCTCTTTGTTTCCTTTGTTTCCTTTTGAAAGCTACTCTGTTGTCTTCTGTATATTTAATAAAATGGTTCAATGAACCATTTCTTTTCTTCTCTCTTTTTTTGACCCTATCAATAACTTACTTTTCTGCCTTTGAATATCTCCACTCCCAAAAGAAAAATACAATCCTTCTAACAAATAAGTGTAGTCCAGAAAAGCACATTTACACATTGATTGTGTCCCACAAGGCATGCCTCTTTTTACACCTTGAGTTCATCATCTCACTTTTAGGAAGTTAATAACATTATTAGTCTCTGGAATTATGGCTGGTCATTACATTTATTAAGTCCTCCAGTTATTTGTCTTTACAATGTTTTGTTTATGGATGAAGTATTCTCTTACTCTCCTCACTTCTTTCTGCATCAATCAGTTTCTACAAACCTTTCCAGCTTTTGGTAAACCTTGCCTTTTTATCATTTCTTAGGAAAAGAGAAGAAAGGGAATCAGTATTTATATAACACCTATTGTGCCAGGTATATTATACATGATGCCCTTTTCCAAATATTATTTCATATTTTTAACATAATAATATTCTATTTGACAAAATTAAAATTTTCATGGAGACAACACCTTGCTTCACTAAATTGTCTTCAACCTGTGAACTCCATTTCTTTGGGGAGAGAGTTGCATGAAACATATAAAATTATATAATGGTCCTCAGTTCCTCTTCTGTAATGACAATGAAGGGGTGCTAGGATCATTGATAAATGTGAGATTATTTGTAAAATTACCTGTAAGCTGACATACTGCAGGAGTTGAACTATATATATAAATGGATAGTTACACTATGAATAAAGCCAAAACTCATTAGAAAATTGAAACAAAAGAAATTCTTCTGGGAGAGTCAGAGATACACGTAAAATATTGATCTGATTGTTGACATTTCTTCGAGAATTTCAATGAATAATATAATTTTCACATTGAAGAGACTGGAACAACCAGAAATCCCATTTTTGACCTCTGTGCCAAAGCAAAAAAATGTGATAGCCAATAGTTGTATAATTTAAAAAACATTATGGAGGATAGTGGTAGGAACATAAACTTAGAAATGACTCTAAAAGTCAACTAGTCCAATACTTTCCTTTTATAGACAAGGAAACTGAATTGCTGAGTAGTTAAATGATTTGCCTGGAATGAGAGAGGTAGTAAGTAGCTGAACTATAACTTGAACCCAGGTGCCTAGATTAAAATTCAATGCTTTTTATCCCATATCACATTTTTCCAGAGTAAAATATTAGGAGCAATATCCCTCACAAGAAGATATGCAGTAAAGGGGAATGTAAGCCTGCAGAAAGCTTGATGTGAGCCAAAACTAAAATATACTATTTCAAGACTTTAAAAAGCTTAAAGGTTTTAAGTGGGCTGAAATTTAAAAATCATTTAACATTGTTAGTGGACATAAGTGACAAGCTGCAATTAGAGTGCCATAGTGTCCAGAATAAAGGAGGTGAGATTCCCATTATAATATGTCCTTATAAAGAGACATCTGTAAAATGTAACTTTATAAAGCCTGGAGAGACTTACACGAACTAATGCTGAGTGAAATGAGCAGGTCCAGGAGATCATTATATACTTCAACAACAATATTATATGATGACCAGTTCTGATGGACCTGGCCATCCTCAGCAATGAGATCAACCAATCATTTCCAATGGAGCAGTAATGAACTGAACCAGCTACGCCCAGAGAAAGAACTCTGGGAGATGACTAAAAACCATTACATTGAATTCCCAATCCCTATATTTATGCACACCTGCATTTTTGATTTCCTTCACAAGCTAATTGTACAATATTTCAAAGTTTGATTCTTTTTGTACAGCAAAATAACGTTTTGGTCACGTATACTTATTGTGTATCTAATTTATATCTTAATGTATTTAACATCTACTAGTCATCCTGCCATCTAGGGGAGGAGGTGGGGGGGGGGTAAGAGGTGAAAAATTGGAACAAGAGGTTTAGCAATTGTTAATGCTGTAAAGTTACCCATGCATATAACCTGTAAATAAAAGGCTATTAAATAAAAAAAAATAAAAATAAATGTAACTTTATATCTATTTTGGATGCCACATTACAGGATGGACATTGATAAGGTGAAGTACAAGTAAAGGACAACAGGGAGACTGAAGGGCCTGGGGTTCATTTGATTCAGAGATTTTTGCTCTAATGAAGAAAAGACATGAAGTGAAAGTATATAGAGAAGAAAGGCTAAATGGCTATTTGGTCAATTAGGCTGGTTTGCTTCTACATAGAAAAGATCAAGGAACATTGACTAGATGATGTAATGAGGTAGATATGCTTGATATGAAGAGAATTATCTATAAATTAAGGAAGTGCTAAATTCTATTACATGGATTGTTTTCAAATGGTACATCACTGACCACTTAAGGGTGACATTGACATTGAGAATGATTCTTCCTCGTGAATGGACAGGAAGGATGGCTGGAAGGTCCTTTCCAACTCTGAAATGATGTGATTCTTTGACTCTATGAAAGCATTTATATATTAATGAGGGTCTTTAGAATCTAAAATAAAATAATAATAATAAACAACTGACATTTAATATGTGCTATTTGCAAAGTTATTTTATATACATTCGCTCTTGTAATTATTAAGACAATTTTATGAAGGAGATGCCATTATTATTCATATTTTACATGTAACTAAACTGAGGCTTAATGAGATTAAATGATTGATTGTTCATGGTCCCAAAGCCTGTGTCAGAGGTAATATTCACATGAAATTTTCTTCTAAATACAAGTCCAACTTTCTGTTTTAGTATGATTGAAAGTTTAATATTAGGAAGAGCTCTTAGTATCTCTGATGTATTCAGCCCTCCCTTAGCATTAGGAGATCATATACTTGGGGAGATTTCTTATTTCATTATCTTATTTCTACCTCAAGAAAGAGGTTAGCTTTGCAATCTGAAAGCATCCAATGTGTTGTCACCAATTCTTTTATGAACTCATTGGTCACAAACACTTATTTACAAGTCAAAGGAAAAAAAAAAGTCAAGCTCATATAAATAATGACAGAAGTCTCTAGAGCTTCAATTGCTTAGAATAATTGTTCTAGGTAGGCTCCTTATGTGCTATGTCTAATGTGCCTTCATTTCTTCAAATAGTCAGAAATGCATTGTCATTTGTAACTTCAAATGGGTCCTTATTCCCCATATTAGATTGGGTCACACGGTGATCCAAGACAGATGCCCTTTCTCTCCCTGCATTCCTCCCTACATCAATATCCTCTCCCCCCACAGGTTTAGGGACTTTCAAGATCTCTCAGTTTCCCTTACCAATACATACATCCAAATTTTATTCCTTTGGATTTTATGAGTTCCTTTGAACACAACTGAGTGGTGTGATTCATATTACCTGGGGATGTAGAATGAAGTTATTCCCAATATTCATATCTCTTTTTCTTCAGATGATTGCTTGGAAAGTAGCAGGTTCTCAGGATAGGATGGGAGTCTCATTGCTCTCATTGTTCCTATCCATAAAATGTAATGGTCCTCAAGGTCAGTGGGAATTTTCTTAAGTGTGTATGTGTGTGTGTGTGTGTGTGTGTGTGTGTGTGTGTGTTGGGATAATTGAGAAGGGAGTATATGGGAAGAGGAACCTTCTTTGTTTCCACATTCCTGTTTTGTTTTGTCAGAAAAGGTCTTGGAAAATGGGAGATCTTCAGCATTTCATCTCTTTCGTGCCTATATCTTTATTAACTTGGATTAGAAGTGATACTGTGCTTTATTCTATTGAACTAAATCAAACATTATCTGGTTGGTTGATAGGCTGAAAGCTCCCCAAAGGTCTATATCTACCTTTGTATTTTAAAAACCCTTTATCTTCTCTGGAAAAAAAAAAGAATGTCAATCAGAAGAGAATTTAAGAATAATATATTGAAACCAGTAGAGCCTTGATCCATCAAGCATTTGGACTTGTTGGGAATGAGGGAGAGGAAAGAAAAAATGCTATTTTGCCTTTCCTACTCCTTTTTCTTTTTTGCTCTTCAGACTCTCAGTCTTCTTCTCATTCCCTCCCTTTTTTGATGGAGAGTCCTTATTCACTCAGGAGAATTTGAATATATCACATTGTAGCCCCTTTGCTTTAATTTATTTCATGGTAAATGAAGCCTCTCTTAGGAACTTGTAATACCCCAGAGTTGGAGCTGTAGAACATATAATGCTATGTATAGTCAAAGACAGTGTTGGTGGCAATGAGGAATGTGAGATTGCCCTTTATTAGAATAAGCTGCCTTTGGATAATTGAAATGTGTGTGTGTGTGTGTGTGTGTGTGTGTGTGTGTGTGTGTGTGTGTCTATATATATGTGTGTGGTATATCTAGATGTATTCTATCATATAAAACTACAATTTCATCAACCTAAAAGAAGCTTTTTTCTTCTTTTTTTTTGGAGATAAAGTGTTTTTTTTTTGGGAGGGCATGGATGGAGGCTGTCAAGGGAAGTTGTTTTTCTTTTCTCTCTTCAACACCCCATACTGACCCAATAGATTTGTAATACTGCCTCCTATGCTGTGCCAAATAGGTTTGTTAAAGATGCATTTTGTACTGTTGTATTCTGTGTTTGGGGCACATCGAACGGCAGTGTACAATTGCATAATAACACACTTAATCAGACTCATTATTAGTGTTGCTTTAAAAACTATTCACTTTAGAAAGCAGAATCTGGGAGGCTGTGCATGATGGTAAACACAAATGAAATCTCACTGGGCTGGATGCCCAGAAGAGCAGACACACAAACATAACTGGGCAAACAAAATCAAATTCCATCCAGGGAGGCAGAGTGGGGAAAGAGGGAAGTCGGCAAGGCTAAAGGGACACTATATTCACAGTGGCAAGGGTAGGCAAGAACAGTTGGCCACTTCTTTCTGCCTCTTTTTCATTTTGTCTTGTAATTCTAGATGGATTCTCTTCTTGAACCATTGAAAGGAGAGGCAGGGAGTAGAGAGGCCTTGGGGTAAGATGAAAAGAACCTCGAAATCCAAATACCTGGTTCTACCCATGACTTTGCCATGAGTTTGCTCTGTGCTTCAGGAAAAGTTACTTTCTCTTTGAAGACTTCAGTTTCTTCATCTGTAAAGTGAAGAGACCAGATCTGAAGATGCTAATGTGATTTTACATGCTGATATTTTATGAATCTAGGATCCATTCTATCTAGCAATGATGTTCCATATTCTGTGATATTAAGGACCTGGTGTAATACTAGAGAAACTGAGGCAAATAGAGATTTTAATTTTTAATGTGGACTTTAAGCTAGCTGACTGTAATAGGACTATGTTTCCAAAGCATTTGATTCAGAGTAACTGAGGCACAGAGTTTATTTAAGGTTTTTAACATTTAAAATACAGGAGCAAGAGTGCAACTGGTCTTGCAGTTGTTGTTATCTTTACTTAGAAGAAAGGGCAGGGAGAGAGGAATTGCAGCTTGGGGATTGAGGCTCAGGTCCTATCAGACAGGGGAATAGGATTAAATAGTTCAACCTGGTGTCTTGGGCCTTGAAAATAATTCTATTCCCAAGGTAGTTTTTGAACAGGGATGAAGTCAGAGAGGCAAGCACCTGAATACCGTTTTTCTTTTCTATCTTTCATTGTGTTGCAATGGTATGTGAAGGAGAGTCAGAGCCTCAAAAAGTTTTCTTTTTAAACTCAATTTTCCCCAGTCTAATTGCACAAATGAAAAAGAGAAGGGGAGTGTATAGCTGGCTATCCACGGCCTAACACTGGCATGGCCTCATGCTCAGTTCATAGATAGATTTCAGGGGATCTGTGAATGTCTGTCTGTCTGTCTATCTGTCTATCTATCTATCTAACCATCCATCTAATCTTTATTTTTATTGATCTCTAACATTTAGCATTTCCTTCAATTATTTTCACACTTTATCCCAAGATGAGACCTATAGGCTTCACTAGACAGACTTGATACAAAAAAATGAAAAATTCCTGGTCTATATTGTATTTCTTACTCCATCATCTCTCATGAAAGATTTTGGGTGCAACATTATTCTTTTAACCCTCCCTAGTACAGGACAAAGTGCATTAGTTTTGGAATCAAAATCTAACTCTGCCAACATTATCAATGTGACTGTCACTACCTATTTGATCTTTCTAGGCCTCATTTTCTCCAGCAGTAAAATGAGAAGGTTGAATTAGATGATCTCTGCAGTCATTTACTACCCTAAATTTATCATTCCTCTTCTTTTAAGATCTTTAGTGACTTGAAAATGGTGGTAAGAATGGAACTAATTTACTTAACTGCTCAGAGAGAATAATTTATGTGTTCTTGGGCCTGGAATTACTAAGCCTCCATTCCTTATGTGCTGCTGTATTTATTCCTACCCCTTCTATCTCCCGCTTAGAAAATTTATCCTTTGATACCCATAGGGGGGAAAATGTACTTTTGGAAAAATAGAGAGAGATTAAGAGCAGTTGACTGATGACTAGTGATAGAAATAAAACGAAGAGCAGAATAAACAACTTCTGCTCGAGAAAAGCCATACTATTGGATTACTGGTATAGGTGTGAGGTGTTAGAAGCTATCAGTATTTAATAGAACTATAGAATGATAGAGCTAGAAGAAACCTTGGGATCATGGAACATAAAATTTCAGAGTTCCAGGCATCTTACAACCATGAAATATAGACTAAAAAAATCTAGAAGGAGCTGTAAAACCATATGTAATAGGGACTAGCACATTAACACACTAACACATAATGCCACTTATGGAAACCCATCACATTGCCCCTAGATTTACAAAATATATTCATCCTAATAGCCCTATGATGTAGTATATAGTGAAAGCAACAAAATTCCCATTTCTACCTAAAGTTCAAGAGACACTCATATAGTAAGTATCACAATTAAAATCTGAAATCCTTTGACTTCTGTGCTTTTCTAACTAAACCAAGCTGTTGTAAGTCTCTAGTGGGTGTGGTCACACTTTTACAATCCTTTTGTGATTCATGTGTTTCTTTTCAGTCATCAGACATTTGGCAATATCTCTACTGGCATCCCATTCTGCAGGGTAATAATTTCTGTAAAAGCAATCACCATGGTAATTTTTGGGAAAGCACTCACTTATCAAAAGTATACATTAGTGTGGTCATAACTTTAAAAACACATCCTAACTCTTTTATCAATCTTTCTCCTTTTAGTATTTCAGTGGGCAATAGACAACCATCCTCCTGATCCAAAAGCAGGATTGTGCACTGACAACTTTTTGTTTTTGTCCTTGGTTGCTACTATACTAAGTACCTGCTTTCTGTCATGAGATGGAAAAGCTGCTTGCTTCAATTAGGCTCCCATAGTGTTCTTTTCCCAAGGTCATTAACCACTTCATCTATTAACATAAAACACAAACCAAAATTACTAATTCTGACTAATTGGCCACTTCTAGAGTGAAGGAGTGAAATTCCAGGAAAGAAAAAAAAATGTAAATATACTTCCTAATATGGCTAAAATTAGAAAGGACTTGAGGAGGGGAAGGGAAAGGTGGAAAGAAGGAATTGGTTTTTGAAAAATGTCCTAATTATTTGTGGTTCTTTTTTAAGCAATAGCATAAAATACAAGGAGTCCAGAATGCTAAAAGGGTGTTCTTGGCAGGGAACAATGATCTCCCAATAATCTTTATACAATAGGTGATCTTACATTTTTTTTTCCAGTTGTGTACACTATATTCTTTATTTCTAGCTATTAATATTTTTTAAAATAAAACTAATCCTTTAAGTCCTTTTCAGAGCTAACCATTTAAAGTTTTATTTGACATGAAATCATACCAGATTAATTATGTCCTCTATATCTCCAGCAAACAGTAATTTTAATCTCTTCTGAGACTAGGGTTTTATAATCCTTTTAACCTCTTAAATAGACTGCCTTGAAAATTTGTTTTCTTTGTTTTCTGTTTGGTGTTCAAAAAATAGGATCACAGAACTATCAATTTAGATACTCAAAGGATATTGAATACAATCCTCTTATTCTACAGGTGAGAAAACAACTCAGGGAAGTTAAAATACATCATTCATGAGTTGTAAATGTGGCTTTCTATTTATGAGGCTGAGGATATTGGTCTCTTGCCATTATCCTTGAAGAAAACATTTCTCTGGATCCTTTAAGGAAACCTAACTTTTTTCCCTTTGACTCTTAGCAATGACTCATCTCTCTGCATTTATGACATCTGAGGTAATTCCAGTCCACAGTCACATTATAAATATATTGTAGGAAGTACAGAGCAAGTACATTCAGCTTTGAAACAAAGACAAGATTTCCAACAAACACGTCCAGCCTTTTTTTTTGTCCGGAGCCTGATCATTATCTAGGTTGCCTGGGGTCTGTTTTTATTTTTAATTCAGAACAACCAGAATGGCTAACTATCCTGTTGTCAGCCAGCTGCTGCTTAGGGGCTCATTAAAGAGGCTTGGACCAGTATAGGCAGAGCACACTTAACAGATGGCCACCCATAGACAACTCTAGCCATGATAAAACTGCTTGCTCCTTCCTGACTCCCTTAAGTCTTATAAGCAGGAGGGAGGGGGTAGTATTTTCCCACTTCAGGAAAAAAAAAAGTGTTTGACAAAGCTAGAGGGAACACATCTGGAGAAGACCAGCTTGCTGGGACAGGTGGGATCCCTCACAGAAAGAATCTTCCAGGCTCTACTAGAAAGGTTCTTGAAATCTTTAGTTTTTACCCATCCCAGTGATTCCCTTGGAGGAAAGTTGGGGTACTTTTGAAGAATGTGGCCTCCTAACTCAAATAAATTGTGCCATATTTCCCTTAGACTTGCTTTTGTGGTTGTCAGGCTCTGTCCACCCAGGGGTGAAAAATACTATTCCAGTCTGTGAACTGGAGAAAATAAGAGGGATCTCATTTCTGGAAGGCTTAAAGGAAGGGACCCCATTTGTACCAGGGTTCTTCATCTATACCTCTACTCAATTGTAGCCTGAGACAGATTCAGAAGGTGAGTAATGGAATGCTATAAACACTTTCTCAAAACAAAATATTTTGCAGATAAATTTCGGGAGAGAGGAGGAATCCTGGAAGGATTTTGAGTTGAAAAAATCTTAGAAATTATCTAGATCAGTTCCTTCATTTTTGAAAACAAGAGTAGTTATATGATGTACCCATAGTCCCAAAGGTAGTAAAGTTGGGATTTGAACCTAAGCCTTTATCTCCATTTACAGGATTCTCTGTATTGTATCACACTAACACAGTAAATGAGACTTTGGATCTTAAAATACAGGCTAAAAGCAGTTAACTAAGTCAAATGAAATGAAATTTGACAGTAAAAATAAAAAGTAACATATTTATATAAAAGTTAAAGGATTGCAAAACTCTTTCCTTGCAACAAACTTTTGATATATAACATTACCTCTATTTGCAGATGAGTAAATTGAGGCCTGGAAAATTAAATGAATTACTCATTATCACTTACCTAGTAAATGTAGTCCTTTTGTCAAGGTCTCTCAACTCTAAATCCAGTGTGCATTTTACTTTTAAAAGTAAAAGTATACTTGGGCTAAAAAAAAAAAAAAAAACTTCAACAGGACAAGACATGACTATATAGCAGTTTATAGGAAAAGGATTTGGGAGTTGTGGAGTCAATATGATCCAACAACATGATGCAGTATTCTATACCACTAATTTTTTTTTTATTTAATAGCCTTTTATTTACAGGTTATATGCATGGGTAACTTTACAGCATTAACAATTGCCAAACCTCTTGTTCCAATTTTTCACCTCTTACCCCCCCACCCCCTCCCCCAGATGTCAGGATGACCAGTAGATTATACCACTAATTTAAGATTAGCCTGTAGTAAGAGAATGATAGATTACAAAATGAGATAAGCAGAGTACTATACTCTGCTTGATTCAGACCACATATGGAATTCAGGTCTGGGTGCCATTTTTTGGTAAGAATATTGATAAATTTTGAGATATTGTGAGGAAGGTGGCCAAGACAGTGAAGAGTCTTGAGAACATGTTGTATAAGAATCAATCAAAGGACTGTGAGATGTGAGCTGGAAGAAGAGAAGACACCCAATGATCAGTTGAAAAATTTGAAAATTGGTTTGGTTTGGATTGAATTGAGATATGAAATCTGAAAAAGAGAAGATTTGGCAGAAACATGATATCCATCTTTAAGTAGAAGAATGGATATCATGTATAAGAGAGATTAGATTTATGTACCTTTCCAGAAAGAAGAAATAGGAGCAATGGATAGAAGTAACAGAAAGCCTCCATACAGGGGAAAAAAAATACTCCAACAATTAAAGCTATTTCAAAGAAGGAATAGGGCTAACTTGAGAGGTAGTGTGCTGATCCTCATTAGAAATCTTCAAAAGAAAGATGAATGACCATATATCAAACTCCAAAGTCCTGTTTACTCTTTTGAAAATCATCACTTAAAATTGATGTCTTCTTTCAAGGTTCAGCTCAGATATCACCTCTTTGGAAGTCTTCCCTGATTTCCTCAATTGTTAGTGGCTCTTCTTCCCTGCTCTCTCCCTTCCTCCCTCTCACTTTCTTTCTCTCTCCCTTCCTCCCCCCCACCCCCAACTCTCTCTCTCTCATTTGAACTCAGATTCTTTTGACACTAGGGCCAGTGAGCTTTTCATTGTACCACCCACCTAGCTACCTTTTAAAAATTTTCTTATCTTTCTTTCCCTACATGGCTAATATGGAAATGCTTTGCATGATTTCACCTTTTTTTTTTTTTTTTTTTAATGTATTTACTTATTTAAAACTAAAATAGAAAATAGAAAAAGAAAAAAAATCATGAGAATTATCAGAGATGATTCAAAATATGAAAGAATAAATTTCCATTTCAAGAAATCATATATAATAAATACTACACATTGTATTTAGAACTGTCCAGCTTTTCTTTGCTTCCTTTTCTTTTGTTCTCTGCTGTATACTTTTTACTTATTCTTTTTATCCCCTTTTCTTCTACCTTCTCTCCTCTCCCAAGCAAGCTATAGGTAAGTGCAATTGTATTTATACACATACACACACACACACACACACAAAACACATGTAGATACACATATACATATGCATATTCATATATATACATATCTATAATCATAAATATCTATATACATATACATTTATGTAAGGTTGTGCTAATGCTTGTTTGTCCTTTCTCTGAAGGTAGGTAAAAATCAT
The DNA here is from genome assembly GCF_902635505.1 of Sarcophilus harrisii. Taxonomy (NCBI): domain Eukaryota; kingdom Metazoa; phylum Chordata; class Mammalia; order Dasyuromorphia; family Dasyuridae; genus Sarcophilus; species Sarcophilus harrisii. The sequence goes on along the minus strand of NC_045427.1, from coordinate 359,894,798 downwards.
ATTTCTTAGGTCTAAGTCTTTCCATATTTTTCCAAATCCACCAATTCATCATTTCTTATACCACAGCAATATTCCAAAGTGGGGAATGACTGGCCTATGAGCTGTATATGACCCACAAAATCACTTACCAAGGCTCAGTAGGTAATAATGAGCTGAAGGCTGGGTACAACAATCTCCCACTGTTTGATTTTTATAAGTTGATTATTTTGCATGGCTTGTAAATGATGTTATAAATATCCAAATGCTGCTTGACAGAAAAAAAAAAAAAGGTTCCCTTCCCCTATTTTAAATAGTCTAAATAGTCTAAAACAATATTGACTGATATAACAGACATATAGTGTAATTTCCTTATTTTTTTCTTTTTTGATTTAATCTATTTTAATTTTAACTTATCTGAAATCAGTGATTACTGCCCTTACTTTTTTTCTAGTAAATTCTACTCAATAATTATATTAGTACGTATTTCTGATTTTCTATTTCTGCTGATTCCAGTGCTTTCCACCCTCTTGTAAGTGCCTCAAGCCACGTTCCTGCACCACTGCTTGGGTCCTCACTGCGTACTGGTTCTTTTTGCCCAAGGCTGTGTCACAGCAACACAACATGGTCCAATATTTCTTATAAGCAGAGGTTTCCTCCATCTCAGTCAGACATCTGATTCTCACACAGTCTAGGAGGTGAAAATTCCTGTGGCTGGGGCTAAATTTGCTTTTCAATTTAGCTAATCCCAGTGGAACTACCCTGGAGATATTTATACTAACTTCATAGAGGCTAAACCTGGATCTTGGTATCTTTCTTTGAACATTCTTCAATTGTCCCAGGAGGATCATTGTTCTGCCCCAATTTTTATTTGTTTTAAACCATTCCACATTTTTCCTGATGCACCATTTTGTCTTGTGTGTGTGTGGGGGAATTGCCTTCCCAGGATCCTCTTGATTTTATTTATATAATCAATATCACATTATTTGTAATCTCAATGAGTGAGAGAGAAAAGGGATGGATGGAGAAAATGAATGTTTTTAATGGATGTTAATAAATAATGAATTTATTTAAACATTTTAATTACCATGCATTTCACTTATATGCAAACATGATATGTTCCTATTTCTTGTCTCTGCACCACCATCTCCTCTGCACCCTCCCCCCAAGTGATTATGAATTCCTTGAAGGCAGAGATTATTTTATTTTTATCTTTGCATCTTCAGAATGTAGCACAGGCTTTCTACACAGTAGGTACTTGACAAATATTTATTAAATTACTGATATAATGAATCCATTTTTGACTTTGAAATCAGAATTCCAAATGAATATTTGTTAACTTTGTGACTCTTGAATAAGTCATTTAACATATCTACCTCAATTTCCTCATCTATAAAAAAAGAATAATCATAGTCCTTACCTTCTGAGGTTGATGTGGCATTAAAATAAGTCATGTGTATAAAGCACTTTACATACCTTTAAGTGTTTTTTGAAATATGAATTATTCTTATCCTTCTCTTGTATGGCTTTCTCTTGCTGAATGCCTTCTTAACCCTAGTATAATGGCTATCAGTATCTCAGGGAACAGGAATGAAGAAGAAAGAAGACAGGGATGAAAGTTTTGTTAATAAACATTTGCTCTCCAATTTGGAACTATGCTCAAAAAGTTATCAAACTGTGTATACCCTTTGATCCAACAGTGTTACTACTGGACTTGTATCCCAAAGAGATCATAAAGAAGGGAAAGGGACTGTATGTGCACAAATGTTTGTGGCAGCCCTCTTTGTAGTGGCCAGAAACTGGAAACTGAGTGGATGCCCATCAACTGGAGAATGACTGAATAAATTGTGGTATATGAATATTATGGAATATTATTGTTCGGTAAGAAATGACCAACAGGATGATTTCAGAAAGGCCTGGAGAGACTTACATGAACTGATGCTGAGTGAAATGAGCAGAGCCAAGAGATCATTATTTACTTCAACAACAATTCTATATGATGACCAATTCTGATGGACCTGGCCATCCTCAGCAATGAGATGAACCAAATCAGTTCCAATGGAGCAGTAATGAACTGAATCAGCTACGCCCAACAAAAGAACTCTGGGAGATGACTAAAAATCATTACATTGAATTCCCAATCCCTATATTTTTGCCCACCTGCATTTTGGATTTCCTTCACAGGCTAATTGTACAATATTTCAGAGCCCAATTCTTTTTGTACAGCAAAATAATGGTTTGGTCATGTATACTTATTGTGTATCTAATTTATATTTTAATATATTTAACATCTACCGGTCATCCTGCCATCTGGGGGAGGGGATGGGAGGAAGGAGGGGAAAAATTGGAACAAGAGGTTTGGCAATTGTCAATGCTGTAAAGTTATCCATACATATAACCTGTAAATAAAAGGCTATTTAAAAAAAAATAAACATTTGCTCTCATTGAGAACGGTGTTATACTCATTGCTTCATAGAACAGATGAAGAAACTAAGGCTCAGAGAGGACACAGAAATTTTACTGTGGATTTCTGTCAGTCTGCAAGTACTAATTGAGAAGCATCTCTTGGGCTCTGGGACTAAGTCTTTCTTGGAAACCAATGGCCTTGATGTCCCAGTTCAGGAAGGAGTTTGACAGTCCCCTGCCAACTTTCTCTTAGTATAAAAACTTTACAGCAAACTTTGACTCCAGGACTCTCCCACCCCATGCCATACCTTCTGATATGTGTTTCTATTAGGAAATTATCTGATTTTTTTCTGCTAAAGAAGCCCTTGCAGGTAGATTAGGATTGCCACTGACAGAACCTATAGGTTAATGGACAATTGGGATAGCAGACAAGCCTCTCTATTGTCAATCAAAGCACAATTAAGCTGCTACATTCAATATAGAACTATTTGGGACCCAGAAGGAGAGAAAAAAGGGGATGAGGGTTTGGGAAAATTCCATGGCAATGGAAAAATCTGCTCCCTTCCCTCCTTTCCAGACCAAGCCTTTCAGGTACAGCCTATCTGGATACCTCTTTCTGCCAGTGGGAATGGAAATCCTTAATCACTGGACCCTTCCAATGAAGACGGGTAGGGCTTTGTTAGTCAGCTATGAACCTAGGAGTGTTTCAACTATTAGCGTTCTCTCACTCAAATTAGGATCATTAATTTAAGAAAATTATCTGATGCTAATTTAGTCTGGTTTTCCTTTGACTGATCAATTTTTTTCAATCATGTTTACTGGATCATCATGTAAATCATCCTTGCTAAAAATGGGCTTTATGGAGCCTCTTTTTTTCTCCTCTATGGTATTTCATTTGATGATCTCTTCAGTTCTCATGGATATTGTCAGATCTATTTATCTAACCTTAACTTCTATCCTAATTTCCAGACTTTTATTTTCATTTTCCTATTGACATCTTAGATTGGATAGTCTGTAGATATCTTAAATTTAAGAAGTCCAAAATTGATCTCATTATCTTTTCTGCCAAACCTTCCCCTTTTCTGAAATACCCTATTGTTATTGAGGGTAACAACATTTTCATTGTCACCCAGGCTCATAATCTAGGCATCATCTTTAACTCTTTACTCTTTTTTTCACCCTATATACCAATCTCTTGCTAAGGCTTACTGATTTTATTTCAGTAACACATTGTTTGCATCTCCTCTCCTCTGTCATAGTTACCATTTGAATGCAGGCTCTCACCTTCTCACTCCATCCTCTATCAAATTAATATTAAAGTTCTACCTTCTATTCAATAATCTCTAGTTGCTCACTATTGTCTCTAGGATCAAATACATATTAAAACCTATATTTAGGAATCAAAACTCTTTAAAATCTTTATATGTATCTTTAGTGATAGGGAAATTGGTAGCCTGTCTAATCCCTACACTCATCTACACCATAAAATTGGTAGCAGAAGTTCTGATACCAGAGGGACACTTATTCTTGTTTATGTGGTCTGAGATTCAGATCCTCATTATTGAATTTCAAAGGGGTTTATTCCCAGAAAGGTAGTATAATTTCGTAGAAAAAATGCTGGAATTAGAATTGGAGGACTTGAATCTTGTTTCTGTGTGATCTTAGGTAACTCAGTCCCTTAGGAGATTCAGTTTCCTTATCTATGAAGCAAGTGAATTGGATTGTTGTTGTTTGTCTTTTGTTCTTGAAGAGAACCATGATACCTTGGATGTGATGTCATGACTTACAAGTGAATTGGATGTAAGTGAGGGAGGGCTGTGCAAGGTCACCTACCTCACTTTCTCCTCTGGATCTATCTGGGTCCAGTGACCAAATATAGATCAGGACAACTGGAGATAGATCTAGATGCAAAAAGACCTTGATCTTTTTATGCTAAGGCCTCCAACAGGTCTCAATTTGAGGCTACCCTCGTTCAGTGATTAAGGCTAGGTAACAATCAAGGCAAAGAATCTTCTCTTTCACCTAGTCAAAAAAAATTCTTTTCCTCTGATATTTTTTCACCGCAAAGAGAAACAGACAACTCAAGGAACTGAGCAACTTATCTTATATGGAAATAGTTCTGGAGAAGTTATTCTTTTACTACTATCCTTTTATAATGGTCCAAAGACTTTTTTTATTTTTTGCAAGTGGATAAAATAAGCATTTTTATAGTTGAATAATAATAACTTCAGGTTGTAATGCATATCTTTTTTAGAGCCATCATTAAAAGCATCCTTGGTACAACTCCAATAACAAGTATGACAATGGGAATGACACACACTTCATTTTGTTTTCATATAAACTTTATTTTCTTTGCTAGGTCTTTATATTTTGTGTGGTTTTTTAATACTAGCTTCTTATTTTTCATAATAATGCTAAGATAATTTTCAACATTCATCCTTACAAAATCTTGTGTTTCATATTTTATCCTTCTCTTCCCATTTTCTCTCCTTCAAAGACAGCAAATAATCTTATATAGGTTAAACATGTACATTTCCTCTAAATATACTTCCACCTTTGTCATGCTACACAAGAAAAATCAGATCAAAAAGAAAAAAAAAGAGAGAAAAAAACAAGCAAGCAAACAACAACAGCAACAACAAAAAGTGAAAATACTATATTGTGATCCACACTGAGTTCCCATAGTCCTTCCATGCAGACAGCTCTCTCTATCACAAATCTGTTGGAATTGGCCTGAATCTAGGTCTCTGTATTTCAAAAGGTTTTCATTCCATGAAGCTTGGAGATAGTGAAGATTTGGTATTCTGACATCTGTCTGTTGTTATGGGAAATGTTATATCTGGTGGATTGTGGATAATACTTTGGTTTGAGACAATACTTGGCTTCCAAAAGTCTATTGATGGAGTGTTATAGGATATTTTGAAATATGTAATTTTAGAATGGAGGTTTGCCATAGTTCAAGAAACATTCATGAACTTTTGATATATAATTTTTTTTGTCAGTGGATCATATAGTTAACATGTACTTTATTTCTACAGCCTATAATAATGTCTTCCTAGTTTTTGCCACCTCTTTGGTTAATCTGCATTGGTTAGTAAATATGAGGTTCATGAGATAATATAGTTGCAATTTCTGACAAAAGTGAATTGGACCTGAATTACTATATAACCCCTCTATTTCTACACAAGTCCATACAAGTAAACTATTAAGTGCTTTTTAGTGAGCACATTATTGGTTGAGTTCATGTATATATCACCTATTGAGAGCTTTTTTATTCTCTTCTTGGATTTTAGCTACTTTATAGGCTGTGTCAGGAAGTAAAATACTTTTGGTTGTATTATTCTATGTGTTATAATATATACATATATTACATTATTATTTTTACTGCATTATGGTAAGGGTTTATGACAATAACAAAAAATATATACATAGTATTCCATGATAAGTGCATAAGACACTTTTATATCTATATCTATATCATTTTTATATTTTATATCTATAAAACAAAGACCTATGAAAGGTCAGAAAGAGAATTCTTTTCTGAGTGAGATCAGTACACAAAATGTCCTGAAGGAGTTCGCATTTGAATTAGACTCTAGGGGATGATCAGCTTTACTCCACAATAATAATAGGTAGCATTTATATGGGGTTTTAAGGCTCATAAATCACTTAAAATATTATCTCATTTTATCTCCCCAACAATGATGGAAAGCAGATACCACTTTGCAAATAAGGAAACTGAGGCAAACAGAGGTTTATGGGACTTATTCAGCATCACATGGGGAAGGAGAAAGTACCTGTTATGTGTCAGGAACTCTATTAAGTGCTTTACCAATATGATATCATTTTATGTTAGACATACTTCACGTGTCTTAGACAGGACTTGAATTTAACTGCACTACACTGCACTACTTATCTGCCTCAGATGATAAGGAGTCACTGAAAAAGATTCTTAAGTCAAATTGTTTATCTTTTTCAGGCTTCATTTTCCATATCTGTAAAGTGAGGGAAGTGAGTTAGGTAACCTCTAAGGTTCTTTTTTCAGCTCTGAATCTATAGTAGGATAAAAATGCATGAGAATGAGTATCCTGACAGAGATATGTAGAAGGAGACATTGGAGTTGGAAAGCTTCATTAAAGAATGACCACAATGATCCAGGTCTAAGCAGAAGAATGTTAATGAGGGGTGGGAGTGCAAATAGAAAAGATTGTAAATTGAAACTCAAACATGTCCCTGAACCAGAGGACCACCATGGTTGCCCTTAAAAAATTAAATCATAGCTGGAATGTGCCTAAAAGACCATCTCATTCATTTTCCTTCTTTTATAGAAGAAACTGAGACCCAAAGAGAAAAAAAATGCAAGTTCATATAGGCAGTATGTAACAAAGTCAGGATTCAAATCTATTTTTTTTAGTCTAAAAGCAATGCTCTTTCATTATGCCATGCTTGCCACTCAAAAGTATGAATCTCACAAGGGTCCATTTTCTTTGTTTGATGCTGATCCACCTATTAAAATGTTACCCTTCAAGACTTATCTTTAAGAACTTAAAATGGAAATTGGCTGTTTGAAATCTTAGGCATCTTGTCATCAAAGCTAATATTTTAGCCAACTGAAATGGAGTTAGCAAATTATTGTGTTTCCCCAACATTTGTTCGAAGACTTCTTGTTTGTTAGTTTTCAAATTTGGGACTAATTATCAGAAGATGATCTCAGGAAGGAGTGGGAACACTGGACTCAAGTCAATCTCTATGAATTAAAGACAGGGATAGAAGAAAGAAGAAAATATTTTCCAGAAGGAAATGGAAGGTCATGTCCTCACTTTTCTGCACTTAGCAAAAGCCTCAGAAAGGTTTTGTTGCTTGTAAATGAATGTCATACTCCAGAAAGGAGAGAATGAAATAAGAAACATGACTCTTACATCCAAATAGAAAACATAATTCTGCTGGATACTGCTGTTACACCATCCAGATGAGATCTCCATAGACCATACAAAGGAAAAGCTAAATTCATCAGCTTAGAACTTCCTGGGACCATATGTTCTCATCTTCACCCCATCTATATTCCACCCTGCCACCTTCATCTCCACCATGTCTTGTGTGAGAACTATTGTGAAATCAATATTGTTCTTATCTCTTGAAAAGACATTTCAATGGACTGTGATATTATTTTACACACCATCTGGATGATAGGCTATAACATTCTTCTCTGGCCACCAGGGCATATATGTCCACTTTCTCCATCCAAGTGTAAGTTCTCAGCAGCAGGGATTATCTTGGTTTTTGTATTTATGTTCCTGGTGCTTAGAACACTACAGACATACAATAAGTACTTAATAAAAGCCTTTTCATTCATTTGTTAATACATCTAGAGTTCTGGGGAGAAAAGAAATTTTGTATCTTTCTTAGAACCTCAGAGAAGGAAGGGACCCCAAAGACTAAATCAGTATTAGACTAAATTTTAGTCTAACTAAACTGCTCCCTATTACATCTCCAACATATGGTCCTCTAAGTCTTCTTTTGAAGGCAATGGACAATTCTTTCCTAACAAGATAGCCTAACTCAATTTTTGGATAGCTCTCATTTTTATAAGCATTTTCTTCCTTATCAGCAGCCAAAATTGAACATTTTATAACTTCTTTAATAGGAATTCCCTCCCTTCCCCTGCTCACTTTTCATTGTTCCTAATTATGTATGTCATAGAATAAGGTTACTTTCTCATATACATTATAATTTTCAAATTCTTGAAGATAGCTATGATTTCCCTCCTTAACTTTCTCTTTTCTTTGTTAAGTATCTATTCATTTCTACCAGTTCTCCTATGCAGTGTTTCCTAATCCCTACACCATCCTTGTTGCACATAGATTGCCAATATTTCTCTTAAAATATATCCCCAGAACTGAACATAATATTATAGACAGAGTATAATATGAGGACAGAGGAGGGTAAAGAATGTATAACTCCTTGTTTTGTGGTTCATACTTCTGTTATATTCTGGAAGTCTTTCAGAATCATGACTTCTTTTATCCAATATATTAGACTTTCACAGGTTAGAATAACTGGACTGAATCTAATAAGGTGTAATTTTATAAGGAAAAAATATATAAAACTCATGTTTAATTTTTTAGATTATACAAATACAAAAGGGGAGAGGCATGGTGAAACAGCAATTAATTTGAAAAGCACTCAGAGATTTTAATAGTCTAAAACCTCTATATGAGTCAATAATTTGATGTGGCTAAGGATATGTGGGGGCAGCTAGTTAGTGCAGTGGACAGAGCACCAGCCTTGAAGTCAGGAGGACCTGAGTTCATATCTGGCCTCAGACACTTAACACTTCCTAGGCAAGTCACTTGACCCCAATTACCTCAGAAAAAGTAAAAGGATATGTGTCACATTAAGTCTAAGGTCACATTCTCCTTAGGCCAATGTCCCTGGAATTAGTTGCTGCTTAAAAGAATATTAAACTAGGGGCCATTCCCAATTGACAAAGGGTCAAAGAAATGAACAGTTTTTAAGGCGCCCAAGCTATCAATCACCATATAAAGAATTTTCCAAATTCCTAATATTTAGAGAAATGCAAATTAAATCAAGTGATATTTTATATGACAACCATCAGATTTGTAAAATTGACAGAAAAGGAAAAAGGACAAATTTTGGAGGTTTGAGGGAAAATAGGCCCATGATAATATTGTGAATTGGTCCAGCCATTCTGGAAAGCAGTAAAACATTAGACTATGACTACATTTTTACCCATACCATTACTAAGTCTATACTCATACCTCAAAGAAAAAAAAAGAAAGAAGTATCCATATATACAACAATTTATGGAAGTCTAACAAAGAAATGGAGATTCAAGAATTCCCCATATCATAGAATTATCATGCACTTTGTAAATCAGATGCTCTAGAAATGTTATTATTATGCTCCCAAAAGTACCTAAAGTGCCATATGCATGTTTGATTTAGACATTTTTTTCCAGAAGTGGGATATACTTTTCCTTTTCCTTGTTATTCACCCTTTTAAAAGTGCAAGTCTTTATCACTAGATTTGAAGCCTGTTGAAATCCTGGATCATTTTACAAACTTGTGTGACCTAGAGAAAGCCACCAAGCTGAGCTTTGATTTCTTTCATTGATAAAATGGGGACTTTGGACTTGATGGCAACTATGGTACTTCTTCAGGTCTGAATCCTGAGATTCTATGATGTTTTGATTGTTTATTCATCAAATCAAAGACAATTCAATATCACAAAATTATTTATTACCACCTGAGAATTAACATACAGATGTCTGGTCTTATTCTATGTTTTTGAAGTTTCAAAAGATATTTGCTACATCCATATCTGTTTCATTATTTTTCAGCACACTCATACAATGCTCCATGAAATATGGCATTCCTTACATTGTGACATGCAAAAATGATGTAACTTTTTCATGGTTGATCATAGAGATCATATTGAGGTCTTGACTAAAACCCAAGATCTTCTAATTCCTATCCATATGACTTCATTCTGGACCTTATTTCCCTCATTTGTCCAATGAGAAGTCCAGACTACATAATTCAGTATTAGGAACAATTTATTTATTTATTTATTCATTTATTTGGCATTGAGTTGTGACTTCAACCATTAGGGGAGCCTCTGGCAAGAAAATTTCCTTCATTAAGGTCATGTAATTTAAAGTCTTAGAAAGTTGCTTTAGTGGTTTGCTTAGCATGACAAAGTCAGTACATTTCAGAGTCTGGGATTTATCAGTACTTCTAACTTTTAGTACATTATCTATCCACTTTGTTATTGACTCTTCCTTAGGAAATATTTAACAAATAATTGTTTGATTGATTATCAGTCTAAAATGTATTCCTTTTATGGATCTCTAGCATAACATAGTCCAGGCTCTAAGGCAAGAACTTAAGTTTCACATGCTGCTCTGTAGCAGAGAATTCTTCAGGCTGCTGGAATGCCCCTCAGAAAAAAAAAAAAAAGAATCTGTTCCTTTTTACTCCTGTAAATGAATAGCTCTTTCATGATCAGGCCTCCTTTGGCTCTCGTGCCACAGGATAGACAAAAATGGGGGAACTCTTGTGTGATGTTTAGGCCTTGCAAAGGCCAAGAAAAAAAAAAAGCAAGCAGAAACCAACATCTCAAATTCAGCCTCCAAGCTCCAAATGACCTTCCTTCACCCCCTTGAAATGTCTGGAAAATCTATAATGGGCAGATTTTATGTCTTCAAAGTTTCCGGCTAAAACTCTCCAAGTGCTTTATTGTTTGAGATGGAGGCACTCAGCAATGGTAATTGGAGTTTCTTTTGTCTTTCTCTTGAAAGGCCAAAATATTTTTATATAGCTACAGACAAAGCAATCTATTTAAAACAAACTCAATGCCTTGTACTTCTCACTCATGAGGGAGATGGGGAAGATGTGTGTGTCTGTGTCTGTGTGCGTTCCCATAGGAGAGAACTATGTTTTTCATGGGGATGGTCCCAGTTGCCACTGAACATGTGGGGGTGGCCAGAGAAATGAGGAAGATCAGAAATGGTTTTTTAAATGCAAAAGAAAACATTTTTCTTCTCTTGTCTTATCTTAACATGATCTGTTTGAATTAAGGCACCACCTGATTGTTTTCCCTGTTAACCTGGCACACTGACTACATGTTTCAATGGCAACTGTGTCTATTTGGCAGCTTCACAAATTTATTTTGTATTTGGGTTAAAAAAATGCTTCTAAAGCATGTTCTGAGTTTTTCTCTTCTTGTCACAAATTCCCTCTAGTTCATCCATCTGTGCAGAGTTGGAGATGACTTCTTCTTGAGGACACATTTATGCAAGAATCTGATTTGCTAGTTTCTCCTTGAGATCATGGCATTGAGAGTTGTAAGGGACCTATGAGATCATCTTTACACATTTATATAGCACTTTTAGATATGCAAAATGCTTTGAATATGCTATCTCATTTAATCCTTATAGTCACCTTTATCAGAAAAGTTCTGCTGTTCTGTAAAGTCTTCATTTTACTGAGGAAGATGTTGAGCTGCAGAGAAGCTAAATCACTTGCCCAGGATCACAGAACTAGTTAATATTCTGACAAGACCTAGATATGTCTTCTTGAAGACATATGTCTTCAGGACTTTGAGCTGAAACACTGTAATTCATCCTCTTCATTTTAAAGATAGGAGACTAAGGCCTAAAGAGACTTGAGGTCACAGGTACTTGCAGAATCAGAATTTGGCCCTAGCTCCTCAAATTCTAAATCCGGGGCTCTGTCTAATATAACACACTGCTTAATATTCCCCTGTATGGGCATACGTTTTTTGTTAGAACAAACAAATAAATTAACTGGGGACTTAATGGATTTCAATCTTGGAAATATTTTCAGTTTTTTACTAGTAGGTTCCCCATGCCCTGCGTTCCCTATCCCAAAGTTTTAATGATTGTTTTAATTTATGGGGAAGAGATGAAGAAAACAGAGAAGGGAATTAGTAAAGTCTTACCCCACTCCTTGTTTGGGGGGGACTTATACCACATTTCTCAATATGTGCTTTGATTATTCAGTACAGGGTCAGTCCTAGCCCACTGCCAACAAGGGACTGTTGGCTTAAAACCTCTCTTCCATCCAAATTTCAACCTTTTTGGCCTTTGTAAATTTCTTGGTTTAAATCTTTTTTTTTTCCTTTGAAATTTTACTTGTCAAGTGTTATACTTCCTGAACCCATGGATTTATGAGTGTGTTGGAGGTGGAGAAGTGGGAGGGTAGGGAAGGAACCACTTGTTTTATCCCAACTTCTTTGATCTTTATCTGATACTTTTGTTTTGTGGAAGCTCTCATTTTCTGTCATCGGGTTCAAAGACCTCAAGGTTCTTGGCTCCCACCTGTTAGAGTGACCCGTTTAAAGGATCTACTGGCCTGCCATAGTCAAGTATTTTTAAATAGCTTGTTGATAAACATACATTCAATTAATGAAAATGATCTGAGTTGAGTAAGAAAACAGACTAGGTTGCATTCAGGGAAATTATGCAGTGCTTTTAAAAGCAATTCTGAGTTCTGCAAAAAGACTTTCTTAAAAAAAACAAAACAAAACAAAAAAAAAACAATGCTCTCCTGATCATATTATTTGGTTGCAAATTTTGGAAAATCAGCCTATCTGAGCAATGAGAATTGAAGGTATATCAAAGGGCAGTAGAGAGATGTATGTTAAGTGCAAGTATAATGTAGCACTTTTCCAAATGGGAGAGAAACCATTGAGGTAAAGGATCTGGTTGGTAATTTGACAAAAGGGAAAGATTATAGATAGATGGCCTAACTACTTCATTGATATCCCAGAAAACTGAAAAGGTCTTCTAGAAGCAGCCTTGGGCTATCAGGTAAGCTGTCTTTTGTATAACTTGGATAAGAGACACAGAGAATCTAAAAATCTGAATGTGTTATCTGTGCATTGATGGAGGAACAACCCATGTTAATGAGAAGGCAGATCTCTTGACTCAATCTCTCAATCAACAAGCGTTTATTTAGTACCTATCATATGCCAGGTACTGTGCTGGGTTTTAGAGAAATAAAGACAAAAATGACATGACTTCTGCATAGTACAGTGCAAAAAGAACTCTGATTTTAATATCAGAAGATTTGGATTCAAATTTTACAGATGACTTTCTACATGTATGACCTTGAGCAAGTTATATAAATCCTCTGGGTCTCAGGTCTTCTCATGAGTAATCTGAAGGGTTTGGACTAGATGGTCCTTTTGTGCTCTAATCTATGATCCTTTAAATAAATTTATATTCTGTTTGGGAAAACTACATGTGCATATATATATATATATATATATATATATATATATATATTTGTGTGTATATATGTATTTGTAAAATAAATACAAGGTAATTTCAGAATGGCAAGGCTCTGATACTGTGGAGATAAGGAGGCATGCTTGAAGAAAGAAAACTGACTTGCAAAATTTGATTGGAATTATGAATGAATTTAGAATCATCTAAGTCTGCTTGTCCTTATACAAAAATTCATCAATGAATTTACTTTAATCAAAATTGGATTCTGTGGAAGCATTCACATCATCAGAGTAGATATGAGCAAATGTCTATTGTACATAATGGCCTCAACATGGAGGAACATGCGTGGAGGTGCAACTTAACACTTTCAATGTTGCTGGGTCTTTTATAGTTCTCTCATGATGTCCCCATGCTGCCCTTCACTGATGTAGCTTTGACTGGGCAAATGATAACAAACTTGTTAAGTTTTTCCTCTATAACTGTATATAGCAATAGGAGTGTTTCCTTAATCTTATAACTAAAATAACCTGTTTTTAGTCTTTGTCTATCCTTCCTTCTTCTTTCTCTTTATCTCTTTCCTGCTTATGTCTGTCTGTTCCTCTCCCTTCTCTTTTTCTACTCTTTCTCTCTGCTTTTTCTCTCTTGTCTTTCTCTGCCTTTTTCCTCTTTCTTTCTCTCCCTCCCTTTCTTTCTCTCTTTCTTTCCTTTCTTCTCCCCCTTTATCTCTTATCTTTCTCCTTCCTCTCCTGTCTTCTTTTTTCTTCTTGTTTTCTCCCTTTTCTTGTTCATTTATACTTTCAGTATTTAGAATTACAAGAAATCTTAGACAATCAACCTCTTTATTTTACAAAAGAGAAAAACTGAGACTTTTAATTTTTTAACTTTTTTACTTTTTAACTAATGTTCAAAATAATGCATCCCCAGAACACTGGAGCAGGGAAGAACCTTAAGCATCATTTAATTCAGTTCTCTCATTTAACAAATAAGGGAAGCCAAGACTCAGAGGATAAAGGGATTGATTATACCCCTATAGGAAGAGGTGAAACTTTGACCTAAATCCTGGTATAACATTCAGATTACAAGTCTAATGCTCATTTCACTACATCACATTTCCTCTTCGTTGTGATGAAGGGAGACATTAGATGATTTCAGAGGAATTATGGGATTTAGAGCTTACAGCTACCTAGAAATTCAGTCCAAGCCCCTCCATTTGAAAAAAAAAAAAAAAAAAAAAAAGAATCCCAGAGGGGTTGCAATTAGCCCAGGTACACCCAGAGGATTTTGAACAAGGTTCTCTGGCTACAAAGTCTATACTCCTACCATTGCAACAGGCTTCTGGTTTAAGACTTTTTAACTGTAGCACAAGAGTTATCCTATATTTGCAACAGTGAAAGGCAAGCCCATGAGAGTTGATCTTCTGTGCTTCTGCTTCTGCAGAGCTTTCCAGTATTTTAATTTCATTTTACAGGTACACTTCCCCTTCCTTACCCCTACAATTACCTACCCTTACTTCTGACTTAGACTTTCTAATCTTACTAAAGCTTGAAAGTTCTCATCTTATTAGCCTGTGTTTTGGACTAGGATGGGGATAATCTCAAACTGATAAATCAGAAAGCTCTTTACTCCATTTTTGAAAAGTTGTTGATTGTTTTACTGACCTAGACTTATTTGCTTGTATTTCTTTGATGAGTGGAAATTAGAAACTTTAGACCTTAGGCAATCTGTCCAATACCATCAGCCATGGTCATTAAAGCAACGTCCCTCATTTTATAACTTCTCTGGGTCATCTCTTTTGACTAAGCCAGTGCTTACTGATTTGAAAGCATCACAGCTGGATTTAATTGGCCACAGTTACTCAGAAGAATATACCTCCCATGGTGTGTTAGCATTTACTAAACATCATTATAGTATTCCAGCATTATGGTCCAAGAGAAGCCTAGAGGAATCAGGGGACCAGGCCCACTGCACTATACTAAGTCTAGATGAAAGTATCATCAATCTGAGCTTCTACTATGGGCAGTGTTGTTATAAAGATCTCTAACAATATGTTCAATTTCCCTCCAGTAGGCATGAAAAAATAAAGCATAGGTTTGACCATATCATTCTTCTTGGCAAACTCTAATGACTACCCATTACCTTTAGGATCAAATATAAAGTCATCTTATTAGCATTTAAAGCCTACAAAATTCTACAATCCAGATACTCTAATCTAGTTACTGTCCCTTGCACACAACAGTTTATCTCCCAATTTTCTGCCTTTTTAATGACTTTTTAAATGTCTGCTTCTCACACCCCCATACAATGCTCTTCCTTCTCACCTAAGAGTTCCTCTAATTTTTTTCAAGCCCTATTTACTTTTCTTACTTGGTTCTCCAGGTTGTTAGTAGATGGGTTATGTCCCATCTGATCTGCACATATCATATACTTCTATAGTTATTCACTTGTTGTTTCCCCCATTTACATATTGCTTTCCCTGAAAACAAGAATCATTTTTGCCTTTCTTTGGTATCCTGGTACATGATAATTAAATAAGGTAATATGCAAAATACCTTGCAAACCTTTAAAGAACTATATAAATGCTAGTTATTATGATAGTGTTATATGGAATGCTTGCTTTGATTTCCAATAGCAACAATAACATCAACAACATGACAGTTTTACTTTTTTGTGTGTCAGGAAGAGTCTGGTAAGCCCCTCCTTCATAATATGGCTTTCTCTCAAGATGGGAATTCTCTGACAAGGTGTGAACTCTCCGAGTTCTGTATCATTTTAGTCCTAGGTCCAGGGTTCTTGTAGCTGTTTGTTTTGGAATTGACTTAAATTCTTAGTTTTCATAAACAACTGAAATGTGAAAATTATTGCACTGACATAGTATAGATGAAATTAAAACAAGAGCTGGCCCTTACTCAGTCTTTAAAAGGGTTAAGATAGAAAAAAGATAGAGAGAGACAAAAAGATAGAAAAAGAAAGGGAGAAAGGGAAGGAGAGAAGGAGGTAAGGAGGAAGGAAGAGAGATTGAGACAGAGAGTGTGCAGAAAAATGGGGAGAGGTGCCATGCATAAATATGATAAAACTTTGCATTTACTTGGGTCTTAAAGGAACCAAACTTTTCTCATTGAATCATTAGTATCAAAGAAATGGCACTAAGAAGAGTGGAAAGTTGGATACATAAAAAGTGCTGCTATGAATATTTTAGCTTATGATTTTCTTGGATTATGTCTTTGATTTTTTTGGATCATGAACCATAGTAGGACCATTATACCAAAGGGCATTAAGAGTTTCTTTTATCATTTAACTCTAAATTGTTTTCTAGAATCATTGAACCAATTTACAATACAATTTAGTATTCCTGTTTATCCTTAACCCTTCCACCATTGTCTCTTATCATCTTTATAATTTTTTTTATGAGATGAAATGAGATGAAAATTCAAAGTGATTTGAATGTCTATTTCTCTAATTGTTGGTATCTTGTAGCATTCTTTCATATAGTTGATGATAATATGTAATTTTCTGGAAAATTTTTATATTATTTTATGGATATTATTTTTTAGATAATTATACCTGACCTTATATGTGTGCCAATTCTCTAAATATTCTAAAATATTCCTCTCAGAGGTATTTGGTGTAATTAAAAAAAAAAAAAAAAACTTGGCTATATCTCTTTTTGATCTATCTGCCTTGATATAATCAGTACCAAGTTTTCTGATTTTTATCTTTTAAGGTATAGTACAAAGCCCTTTTCAGACTTTGGTTATTTAAAGGCCAGGAATTTCCTGAACTGAGAGCAGAGACAATGACCTTGGCATACATTGCCTTGGTATCTCACCCTTAGCAATTTCTCCTCCAATTCCAGTCCCTTTATTTACATGTACCTTTGGCAGAAACTTAAAGGAAAATGAACACTGGATCATTAAGAAAATGTCTATTGCTTAGATTATGCCCTAGTCTGCAAAGATGTAAATTCAGGGAGTATAACGGATACTCACCAAAAGTTAAGGTGTATTCTCTGATTGAAAAGATTCAGCCCTATATTGGAGAGGCTGTGAAAAGAAAAGGCTCAGTATTGATATTGTTATTAGTTTAGTGGATTGATTTTTGCTCATTGTTGTGGGCTGAGAATGCCCTTCTCTGGACATGACAGGTCACAATGCTGAGATTCTGAGGGATTAAAAATTAGGGAGATTTTAATTGGCTTTCTAGTAAGAATTTCTCTTTTTCCAAGCTGCTCAAAAAGGGACTAGCAGTACTATATATTAGGCAGAGATTTCTGCCTACTATAAAAGCTAGATGATTTCAGCTACTGAATGTAGAATGAAGAGAATAGTAGCCAAGAGTATTAGAAGGGATGCAAGAGCACAGCTAGTGGAAAATGAAGATTCACTGATTTTCTGAGCCCTTTTTAAATGGAGGCTTTGGAAAAGATTTTTGATCCACTCTCCATTCAGAGGAATACAGACAAGTAAGAGTTCTGATGAGGTGTGAGAACCAAAGTCGATGCAAACTCCAACAAGAAAAGTTTCATTGAAATTTCCTTTAATTAGACCTGTGGAAGGGGAAGGTCTTTATGACCAAAGCAGAACTAGAGATCATTACTGATCACAAAATAGAAAATTTCGATTATACCAAACTGAAAAGTTTTTGTACAAACAAAACTAATGCAGACAAGATTAGAAGGGAAGCAATAAACTGGGAAAATATTTTTACAGTCAAAGGTTCTGATAAAGGCCTCATTTCCAAAATATATAATTAACTCTAATTTATAAAAAATCAAGCCATTCTCCAATTGAAAAATGGTCAAAGGATATGAACAGACAATTCTCAGATGAAGAAATTGAGACTATTTCTAGTCATATGAAAAGATGCTCCAAGTCATTATTAATCAGAGAAATGCAGATTAAGACAATTCTACACACTACTGTCAGATTGGCTAAGATGACAGGAAAAAATAATGATGATTGTTGGAGGGGATGCGGGAAAACCAGGGCATTGATGCATTGTTGGTGGAGTTGTGAACAAATCCAACCATTTTGGAGAGTAGTTTGGAACTATGCTCAAAAAGTTATCAAACTGTGCATACCCTTTGATCCAGCAGTGTTACTACTGGGATTATATCCCAAAGAGATTATAAAGAAGGGAAAGGGACCTGTATGTGCACGAATGTTTGTGGCAGCCCTTTTTGTAGTGGCTAGAAACTGGAAACTGAATGGATGTCCATCAGTTGGAGAATGGCTGAATAAATTGTGGTATATGAAAATTATGGAATATTACTGTTCTGTAAGAAATGACCAACAGGATGATTTCAGAAAGGCCTGGAGAGACTTACACGAACTGATGCTGAGTGAAATGAGCAGGACCAGGAGATCATTATATACTTCAACAACAATACTATATGATGACCAGTTCTGATGGACCAGGCCATCCTCAGCAATGAGATCAACCAAATCATTTCCAATGGAGCAGTAATGAACTGAACCAGCTATGCCCAGAGAAAGAACTCTGGGAGATGACTAAAAACCATTACATTGAATTTCCAATCCCTATATTTATGCACACCTGCATTTTTGATTTCCTGCACAAGCTAATTGTACAATATTTCAGAGTCTGATTCTTTTTGTACAGCAAAATAACGTTTTGGTCATGTATACTTATTGTGTATCTAATTTATATTTTAATATATTTAACATCTACTGGTCATCCTGCCATCTAGGGGAGGGGGTGGGGGGGTAAGAGGTGAAAAATTGGAACAAGAGGTTTGGCAATTGTTAATGCTGTAAAGTTACCCATGCATATATCCTGTAAATTCAATGATTCTTTTGGTTCTTTTATTATACTGCCCAGGTATAATATTATGCTTCAGGTCTTGTGAGCAATCTGTTCCTTTTTTCCCCTGGAATTCAAATTGTAATTATTTCAGAATTTTTCCTTTCTTCCAAAATTTTGTTCCAAGACTCTATTAACTTGTACAATTTCTCAGTTAAATTAATAGTTTTCTTTTCTTCTTTTCAGTCATTATATTTTTTGTTTTTCTTATGGAATTTTAATTTTTGAACTTCTTCCTCTTTAGTTGTAGCCTTATCAAAACTTAGTCAAAGCATTAGACATTGCTGTTTCTAACATTAGAAAAGGAAAGGATAAAATTCAGGCATAAAGCATGTCAATGTTGTCATATAAGGTTTTCACATACCTGAAGTAAAGGAGACAAAATCTGGTTGACACAAATTGTAATGGGTTGAGGTTTGAGTTGATGCACTGAGGTCCCAAGTACGTGAGGCTAAATAGTAATTGGGCTTTACTCTATTAATATACATGATTGGATAAAGAATAGTCCCTGCCCACTCTCTGTGCAAGTCCTGATGTGTTGTATAGGAAATGACAATTTTGGTGGGTGGAGGCAGAGACAGGAACAGGAAGAGAAGCTGGGAGAGATGGGGCCTGGGTTCCATTCTCCTAGCTGCTGGTCCTGTGGCTGTGGGTCTGGCTAGCTTCTTGACTCAGCTGCACACATTGCTATCGCCGATTCCCTTCCACCTCTGATCTTTCTTCACTGAGAATAAAGAATGACGATTTTCCCCTAACCTGAATTCCTGACTCCTGCTGATTTAAAAATACACAATCTTCACAACAAATCTTATTTCACAGGAAACTACTTAAGCAAGGAACAAAACTAGAAAAGAGTAAATCTCCTAATGTAGTAAGCAGTTAATTCAGCATGCAGACTATACCTAGGCAACTACCCATTATTAGACTTACTGATATATACATATAAAAGTGACTGACAATGGACTATAATAGGGAAAAAACAACAGCAATAATGAAACACTGGAAGATTTAAAGAGGAGGAAAATTCATTTAAAAACTTAAAGTCAGAGCCAAAATGACAGAGAGAAGTAAGGAAGTTGCCTGAGCTCTCTGCAGTTTCCCTTAGAAATAACACTAAATGCATCTCCTAAATGGACTCTGGAGTGATGAAACCCACAAAAGGATAAAAGAAAACAATTTTTCCAGTTTAAGATAATTTAGAAGGATTTCAGGAAGGGTATGACTTGCTTGGATAAAAGGGGAGGATGGCCCACTGCAAGTGTGGTATGAAGAATGTAACTGGAGGCTCTTAGGCACAGAACTGACCAGGGGAACAGGTCCGTAGGTCCTGAATCAGTGAGTCAATGGTTAGCAAACCAGCTCTGAGACTTCTAGCCCCAGTGCAGAAAGCATATTGTGAGTCCGTAAACAGACACAACAGATTTCACTACGCCAGGCAAATCCAGTGTAGTAAAGAAGCTGCCAGCACCTTTAACCCCAGCTCAGAAAGCCAGTGGCAAAATCCTTGTTGTCCCCAAAAGAATCTTGAGAGAGTCTCTTTTGTTTTGTAGAATCAAAGCTAAACTTCAAAAAATAAGGAACCCCCCCCCCCCCCAAAGAATCCTAACCATAGAAAGCTACTAGGACAAAAGGGAAGATCAGAACACAAACTCAGAAGAGTTCAGCTATATTAAAATGTTTACATGTGAAGCTTCAAAGAGAAATGTGAATTGGTCTTAAGCTCAAAAGTTTCTCTTGGAATCATTCAAAAAAGTTTTTTTTTTTTTTAATCTTTTTAAAAAGAGGTAGAATAAAAATTCGGAAAAAAAGTGAGCTATTTAGGAGACATAAAAAACATCAACAACTTGGAAAAGAAAATACAAAAAAATGACTTAAAAAAACAACTACTTAAAGATAGATTTGGCCAAAAAAAAATTCCACTGAAGAAAATAATTCCTTTAAAAGTAGAATTGGCCAAATGGAGAAGGAGGTATAAAAGCTAACTAAAAACTTAGAACCCAAGCAGATCAACTAATAGTTGATAGAGTATGAAAGGGAAGATATCCACCCAATGTGGGAAAGGAATATTACTGGAAAACACTCCATGGGGGATAACAATATATGTTTGTAATAAGAGATGGGAACTTCACAATGAGCTTAATCTTGGGGGAAATAGAACACAGTATAACACCTTCTTCTCAGTATTTTGACTCCATTAAAACAATAAATTAGGAGAAAGGGAATCAGAACTCTAAGGGGCAACTAACATCCAGAAATATGAGAGGACAAAAATCCAGAAATGAGATTGAATATTAATGGAGAAAGAAAATCAAAAAGAATAGTGGGGAAAAGAGGAATGAATTGAACCATGTGATTTGGGATTCAGGGTATTTTCTACCTTATCCACAACACTGAAGTCATAAGTTGATACTTATGAGACCTAAGGGAGATACAAAATAAAGAGATTATTGGGCAAGATCTACAAAGTCAATAGCATAGAAATTGATTAGACTAAGAAGATCAATTTTTTTGTCATAAAGTAACTCCTCAAGAAACACACAGAAATTGTAAAAAGAATTAATCAGGATATGCCCTTGATGACTCAGAATAAATTTCAGAATATATAAAAGTGAATTAATGAGTAGAACAAAGTAATCCTTCTTAGAAAAAGGCATAGGAAAAACCCTAACAAATAAAGAGAGGAGAAAACATTTTCAATTAAGCACTTAATTAAAAAGGGAAAACAAAAAAGAAGGAAAGAGGGAGAGAGACAGATTTAAGAAAGGGAAAAAGAAAGATAAAGAGAAATATATAATTTAAGTAATATCCCCTGAACTATGGAAACAAATAATAGAATGAGTCTAAAGGAAAGGGGAAAGAAAGCTTATTGGAATAAGATTTCATCAAAATAGTTTAAAGTAATTGCAGAGATACAATTTTGACTTAAAAAGGGAAGGAAAATGAAAAAAAAAAACTTTGAATAGAAATAATAAAGAAAAAAATAGAGGAAAACATAAACTTGACTCATAACTGTAAAGTGGGTTAAACCATCCAATAACATTTTTAAAAAGTGCAAGATAGGATAAGAAAATTAAATCACGAGGGTGGAGCCAAAATGGTGGAAAGTAGAGAGGTGATTGCCCGAGTCTTCCCAGCTTCCCTCAGAATCAACATTAGATCAAGCCACTGAACAAATTTTGGTGCAACAGAACCCATAAATATTTAAATGTAACAATTTTCCTGCTTAAGATAGCTTGGAAAAACTTAAGAAAGATCTGTCTCAAATGAGCAGGAGGGAATATGGATTAGCATAAATTTGGTGTGGGGGTGGGGCCTGTATGAAGAACCTCTCTGGAGATTCTTAGCCAAAGCATAATGGCATTAGCTACATTGATCATTAGACTAGCTGTGAGACCTCCAAAACAACTATATAAAGAAAATTGTGAGCTCTCAAAACCCAGCATATGGGGTGGGACTTGGCCGGGCCCACTCAGTGCAGTAGAGAAGCTTGCAGTCTTACCAGCCCCTGCATAGTCAGTGAGAAGTTTGTAGTGCTACAGAAGGAGCTTAGGACAATCTCTCCTGTGTCCTAGGAGCAGACCTCAACCTTTAAAAATGAGAAAAAAAAGCAAAAAGAGCTCTGACCATATAGAGCTACTAAGAGACAAGGAGGATCAGAACACAAACCAAGAAGAGGGCAGCAAGACAAAATGCCTTCAGGTGAAGCCTCAAAGGGGAATATGAACTGGTTTTCAGCTTAAAAGATTCTCTTGGAAGAATTTAAAAAAGAATATTAAAAGAGAGATAAGAGAAAAATGGGGAAAAGAAATGAGAGTTATGCAAAAGAGTTATGAAAATTTGGAGAAAAAAGATGATATCTTGATTGAAGAAACCAACTCCTTAAAAAATAAATTTAGCAAAATGGAAAAAGAAAACAAATCTTTAAAAACAGAATTGGTGAAAAGGGAAAAAAATCTACTGGACAAAACAACTCCTTTAAAAGTACAATTGGCCAAATGCAAATAGGTAAAAAACAAAAAAAGCTAACTGAAGAAAATAATTCACTAAAAATTAGAATTGGACAAATGGAAGTGACTCAATGAGACATCAAGAATCAGTCAAACAAGATCCAAAAATGAAAAAACAAAAAAGATATGCAAAACTTTTAAAAAATGTAAAAGTTGGAAAATCATTTGACCTGGAAAATAGATCCAGGAAAGACAATCTGAGACATATTGGACTACCTGAAAACCATGATGAAAAAAAAAAAGAGCCTGGACAACACTTTTCAAGAAATAATCAAAGAAAGCTACCCTGATATCTTAAAACCAGAGAGCAAAATAACCATTGAAAGAATCCACTGATCATCTCCTAAAAGAGACTCTACAATGAAAACTCCAAGGAATATTGTAGTTAAACTCCAGAATTATCAGATCAAGAAGAAAATACTGCAAGCAACCTGAAAGAAACAATTCAAATATTGAGGAGCCACAATCAAGGTTCCCCAGGACCTAGAAGCTTCCACTTTAAAACACTGAAGAACCTGGAACATGCTATTTCAGAAGGTGAAGGAGCTTGGATTTCAGTCAAGAATAAACTACCCAGCAAAACTAAGCATTATCTTTCAGGAGAAAAGATGGACATTCAAGAAAATATGTGATTTTCAATTATTTTTGATGAAAAAAGGCCATAGCAAAACTTTTGAACAAAACTTTTGATCTTCAAATACAGAACTTTAAAAAAGCATAAGAAAGTAAAAAGGGAAGGAAAAAACCCACTATGTTTTTCAATGGTTATATTTACACTCCTACATGTTTGAGGTATACTTAGAGGGTGTGGGTTTATTTTAATGTGAAGATATAAACAAAAAAAGAATTTTACTGGAAGAAGAGGAAAGGGGAGATAAAATGGAGCAAATTACATCACAGGAAGAGGCACAAACTGAAGTTTTCAATTTGTTGAAGGAAAGAAGAGAGAGAGAGATGAGCATTGTTTTAAACCTTAATCTCATTAGATTTGGCTAAAAGAGGAAATATTATGTATACATAGTTTGGTATAGAGACATCGTATAGGGAAGTAGGAGGTTTATAGGAGGTGATAGGAAAAGGAGAGGTTAATAAGGGGGAAAGTAGAAGGTGAAAGAACTAAAAAAGGGGGGAGGAGCTAAAAAAAGGAGGACAGATTGAAAGAGGTGATGAACAGAAGCAAAACACTGGTGAGGAAGGAAAGGAGCAAAGGACAGAGAAAAGTATAATTTGAGAAAAATAAGATGGTAGAAAATACAGAGTTAGCAATTTTAACTAGGAATATGAATAGGATGAATTCTCTCATAAAATGGAAGCAGATAGCAATCTGGATAACAGAATCCTACAATGTTATTTATAAGAAAACATTTGAAGCAGAGTAAACATAAGATATCAAGTAAAGTTAAAGACATCAAAAATCAGTCAAACAAAATCAAAAAATGGAAAAAGAGAAGAAAATGTAAAATGCCTCATTGGAAAAACAACTGACCTGGGAAATAGATCCAGGAGAGACAGTCTAAGAATTACTGGACTATCTGAAAACCACAATAAAAAAAAAAAGAGCCTGGTCAACATCTTTCAAGAAATCATCAAAGAAAACTGCACTGATAGCTTAGAACCAAAGGGTAAAAAAGTAAAAGGCTGGAGCAAAATCTATTATGCTTCAGCTGAAGTAAAACAAAACAAAAAACAAAAGCAAGGGTTGCAATCTTGAACTCAGATCAAGCAAAAACAAAAATAGATTTAATTAAAAGAAATAAGGAAGAAAATTACATCTTGCTAAAGGTTACCATAGATAATGAAGTAATATCAGTACTGAACATATATGCAACAAGTGCTATTAGCATGTAAAATTTCTACAATAGAAGTTAAGTGAGTTTCAAGAAGAAATAGATAGCAAAACTATATTATTGGGGAATTTCTAACCACAAAATAAGACAGAAATTGGAGGGGAGTGAAAAGAATTTTAGAAAAGTTAGATATGATAGACCTTTGAAGAAGTTTTAATGGGGATAGAAATATATATATATATATATATTTCAGTGGTACATGGCACATTCACAAAAATTGACCATATATTAAAGCATAAAATTCTCACAATCCAATGCAGAAAAGTAGAAACAACAACATCCTTTTCAGATTGTGATGTAATTAACATTACATGTAATAAAGGGTCATGGAAAAATAGGGCTAAAATTAATTGGAAACTAAACAATCTAATCCTGAATAATGAGGGGATCAAACAACAAGTCATAGGAACAATTGATAATTTCATCTAAGAGAATGATAGTGAAACAGCATATCAAAACTGATGGAATGCAGCCAAAGCAGTTCTTAGGGGGAAATTTTATATCTCTAGATGCTCACATGAATAAAATAGAGAAAGAGAAGATCAATGAACTGGTCATGTGTTAGGATTCTTACAAAGTGATAAGTCAGTTGTCTAATTTTAGCATTGTGCTTAGCAATTCTCTAGTTCAGAATTCACACCTTTCACACCTTTAAGAGTTCACACATTAGCATTTGAGATTCACAAGTCAGGATTCAGTATGAGATTCACAAGTTCAGTGGAGGAGATTCACAAGTTAGGAACCCACAATCCCACTCTCTTGGAGGAGGAGTCAAGCTTTGAGTTTACACCTTTAAGAGATCATATACAAGAAGCTCTTGGAGCCTCAACCAGGAGTAAGTTGAGGAGATTGAGAAGCCAGAGATTGCAGTTGGGCGGAAGTGGGGGATTTGGAAGAAGAGAGGCTGAAGCTGGCAGAGGCAGAGCTAAAAGACTAGCAATGAGAGCTCTTAGAACCAAGGAGAGAGATAGGCTTCCAAGAATGTTAACTGGGCTATTTTGGAAGAGACAATAAAGGATTTGAACTTTTAACAGCTGGCTGCATTTGAGATGATTATTGATTTGAACTGAAACTAAGGCTACCTCCAGAAGCTCCCCAAGAAACCTGCTCCCAGAGAACCATTATATTTAAGAGAAGAGAATCATTAGTCATGCTTACGTGATGCTAGAAAAAGAATATTAACTCCCTCCCACAATTAAATACCAAATTAAAAATTCTGAAAAACACAAAGAAAAGAATAATAAGATTGAAATTAAGAAAACTATTGAACTAATAAATAAAACTGATGCAATGCAGCCAAAGCAGTTCTTACGGGAAATTTTATATCTCTAGATGCTCACATGAATAAAATAGAGAAATAGAAGATCAATGAACTGGTCATGCTTACGTGATGCTAGAAAAAGAAAATTAACTCCCTCCCGGAATTAAGTACCAAATTAAAAATTCTGAAAAACACAAAGACAAGAGTAATAACATTGAAATTAAGAAAACTATTGAACTAATAAATAAAACTAATTTTAGTTTTATAAAAAAAACAAAATAGATAAACCTTTGATTAACTTGATTAAAAAAACAAATTATTAGTATCAAAATTGAAAGGGTGAAGTTTCTACCAAATGAAAAGAAAATGAAAACAATAATTAATAGGCATTTTGCCCAGTTGTATGCCAATAAAAGTGATAATTTAAGTGAAATGATTGAATACAGACAAAAATATAGATTGCTCAGATTAACAGAAGAGGAAATAAATAAATGAATAAACCATTAATGAATTCCCCAAGAAAAAAAATCTCCTGGGCCAGATGGATTTACAAATAAATTCTAACAAACATTTAAAGAACAATTGATTCCAATACTATACAAACTATTTGGAAAAATAGGGGGAAAAGGAGTTCTACCAAATTTCTTTTATAACACAGATATAGGCTGATACCTAAGTCAGAAAGGGCCAAAACAGAGAAAGAATATTAGAGACCAATTTCCCTTATGAATATTGATACAAAAATCTTAATACAATATTAGTGCATAGATTATAGTAAATTAGTTGTTGTCTTTTATTTTCTTAGGGGACCAAAATGACACCACTATATTAGAATTGAGTTATAGTGTATCTGATTGTGGCTGATTGGACCACTACAAACTTGGAATGCTCTGCTAAAGCTCAGACACATATAGTCTGTATGAACATTTGGGGAAACTTCTCTAATTTTGCTTATTTCATGTTTCCTTAGGGATAATTCAATTCTGCTTTGCTCATAGAGCACAGTACCTTCTCTCATGAGGGCATGCCATGCTGGGTGGTCCTGTGCCAGTGTCTCCTATGCCATACAATTGATTCTAAAGTTCTTAAGTGATACCTTGAGAATGTCCTTGTATTGCTTTTTCTGACCATCTTGTAAGCACTTGCCCTATGTAAGTTTTCCAAAAAAAAAAAAAAAAAAAGATTTTTGGTAAGCATATATTTGGCATTTGAACAATGTGGCTAGCCCAATGGAGTTGTGTTCTCTGCAGTAGAGTTGAAATGTTTGGCAGTTTAGTTTGAGAAATGACCTCAGAGTTTAGTACCTTATCCAGCCAGATGATCTTCAGAATTTTTCTAAGATAATTCAAAATGGAAGTCATTCAGTTTCCTGGCATGGCATTAGTATACTTTCTTCAAGTTTCACAGGCATATAACAATGAGATCTTCACAATGGCTCTGTAGACCTTCAATTTGGTAGTCAGTTTAATACCTCTTTCCTTCCCACACATTCCTCTGGATTCTCCCTAACATTTAACACCAAGAAACATTTAACAGTTCCTCCATCAGCCAGCACCACACCATCCTTATGTGATAGCATCAGTTATAGTAAATAGTGAAGTTTTGAATTCTGTGGAGATGTTCACTTAGTAGTATATGTTTCAGGAATTTGTACATTGATAAGGTTGACATATGCATTGCCAGAGCTAGCTCAGTGTTTGAAAGGCTCTGGAGGCAAGTGTGGGAGAGGAGAGGAATTTAACTGATTACAATAACTTATCACCAGAATAATACACTATGACCAAGTATGATTTATACCAGGAATTCAGGGCTGGTTCAGTATCAGGAAAACTATCAGCATAATTGACCATATCAAAAACTAAACCAATAGAAATAATGATTATATCAATGGATGCAGAAAAAGCATCTGACAAAATAATAACATCCATTATATTAAAAACACTAGAAAGTATAACAATAAATGGAGTTTTCTTTAAAATGATAAGTAGTGTTTATTTAAAACCATCGGCAAGCATTATATGAAAGGAGATAAACTAGAAGCGTTTCTTCTAAGATCAGGGTGAAAGAAAGTTGCTCATTTTCACCACTATTATTCAATATTGTACTAGAAATGTTAGCTTTAGCAATAAGAGAAGAAAAAGAAACTGAAGGAATTAGAATAGTTAATGAGAATCCAAACTATCACTATTTGCAGGTGATATGATGGTATATTTAGAGAATCCTAGAGAATCAACTAAAAAACTAGTAAAAATAATTAACATTGGTAAAATTGTAGAATACAAAATAAATCCACATAAATCATCACCATTTCTATATGTCACCAACAAAATGCAGCAGCAAGAAATACAAAAAGAAATTCCATAAAAAATAACTGTAGATAATATAAAATATTTGTGAGCCTACTTGCCCAGGCAGGAACTATTTGAACACAATTACAAATCACTTTGCACACAAATAAAGTTAGACATAAACAATTGAAAGACTATCTCGTGCTCATGGGTAGGTTGAGCTAATATAATAAAATTGACAATTATACTTAAATTAATTTGCTTATTCAGTGCCATGCCAACCAAACCAGAAATTATTTTCTAAAACTAGGAAAAAAAAAACAAAATTTGTCTGGAAGAATAAAAGGTCAAGTATTTTAAGGGAATTAATGAAACAAATTAAAAGAAAGTGCTTGTATCAGACCTAAAACTATATTATAAAGCAGGGTTTTCAAAACCATTTGGTACTAGGTAAGAAAAAGAGTAGTGGATCAGTGGAACAAGTTAAATTCATAAGACATGGTATCTATGACTATAGTTATCTAGTGTTTGATAAGCCCAAAGAATCTAGCTTCTGGGGATAAGAACTTACAATCTGACAATAATTGCTGAAAAAACTGAAAAATATTATGGCACAAACTAGTCTTTGACCAACATCTAACACCATATGCCAAGATAAAGTCAATATGGGTTCATGTTTTAGACATAAAGGGCGATATTATAACTAAATTAGGAAAACAAAGTGTAGTCTTACTCTCAGATCTTTGGAGAAAGGAGAAATTTTTGGCAAAAGAAGAACTAGAAAACTTTATGAAATGCAAAATGGATAATTTTGATTATATTAAGGTAAAAAGTTTTTCACAAACAAAACTAACATAGCAAAATCTTTGAAGCAGAAAGTTGAGAAATTTTTTTTAAAAAGCCATTATTTCTGATAAAGGCTTCATTTCTAAAATATATGGAGAATTAATACAAACATAAGCCATTATCTAATTGATGAATGGTAAAAGTTTATGAATAAACCATTTTTAGATGAAGAAATTAAAACCATTTATAGTAGTATGAAAAGTCAGTATTGATTAGAGAAATGCAAATTAAGAAAATCTGAGCCTCTCAGATTGGCTAAGATGACAGGAAAAAAATGATGAATGTTGGAAGAGATGTGGGAAAACTGGTACACTAATGCACTGGTGGAGTTGTGAATTGATCCAGCCATTCTGGTGAGCAATTTGGAACTATGCCCAAAGGGCTATCAAAATGTGCATACCCTTTAATTTAGCAGTGTCTCTACTGGGTCAATATCCCAAAGAGATCCTAAAAGAGGGAAAAGGACCCACAGGTGCAAAACTGTTGTAGTAGCCCTTTTTGTAGTACAAGGAACTAGAAATCATATGGGTACCTATCAATTGGGGAATGGCTGAATAAGTGATGATATGTGAATATAATGGAATATTATTGTTCTACAAAAAAAATTAAATAGATTGATTTCAGAAAAGTTTGAAAAGACTTACGTGAACTTATGCTAAGTGAAGTGAGCAGAACCAAGAGAATATTGTACACAGCAACAAGACTATGTGATGATCAATTGTGTTGGACTTGGGTCTTTACAGCAAATCTGAGACAATTCCCATTTGTGATGGAAGGTATCATCTACATCCAGAAAGAGAACTATGGAGAGTGAATGTGAATAAAATAATAGCTTTTTGTTTTCTTTCTCATGATTTTTTACTTTTTTGATCAGATTTTTCCTGGGCATCATGGGGAACAAATGAATCAGCAGAGGCAGTGATCCAGACTCTCAGCCCACAGATGGTAAGGGAGTCAAACAACTGGTCAGAAAGATATTACAGGAATCTCTTTACTAGCACTGAGTTATGACTCTGGCTCTGTCTGATGGGGTGAATAGTTTTCACCAGAAGGCTATATCACTGGTAGCAACCCGGTATCTAGTTGCATTTCAGGAAGGGATACAAGCAAGATTATCTTGTCCCTAAATGGACTTTTATAGAATTTCTAATATTGACAACCTTGTCTTGACCTAACACCCACAGTTACACTATATAATCAGGAGGCCAAACCATAGATGTCAATCCCTGAGATTATTTTGTATAAACATTCCTTAATCAATAATTGACTTTCTGTGATAAGCAAATAGCATAGTTAGTATACCTTGATTCAATTCCTTTCTTGTATAAGGTCCCCCCTCCTTTTCCTTTTAAATTGTGAGGTGATTAGGAACTTTGTGAACCTTATGGTATCGTAATAAATATTTTCCTCCCTTGGCTGAAAGATGGCCTGAGCCTAAATTCTTTCTGGATAACTTCCCACATTCCTGACTTGTTGTACTTTATCATACCCATACTCAGATCCAGGTCATAGTTCTGGGTGCAGTTCCAGGTTGGGGGTGAGGGGGGAGGACTAGCAAATGGAAGAACTGGAAACTTACAGGTTCCTAAAAGATCTCTAACAATAGCTGTACAACACTTCTAAAACTTGAGACAGTGCATTCTCTATCTTGCAAGCAAAGCCAAAATATTTTAATAAAGAGTTAAAACTCAAATAATAAGTTGGAAAAATGAGCAAACAACAGAAAAATTCTAACTATATAAAGTTAATATCGTGACAAAGAAGATCAAAATTAATACTCAGAAGATAATGAAGTCAAAATTCCTATTTTCAAAGCCTGAAAAAAAAAATGAATTAGTCTCAAGTCAAGGAAGAGATCAAAAAGGATTTTGAAAACCAAGTAAGAGAAGTAGAGAAAAAATTGGGAAGAGAAATGAAAATGATGCAAGAAAACCATGAAAAACAAGTTAGCAGCATGGAAAAGGTAACACAAAAAATACTTAAGAAGAGAAATAACTTAAAAACAATGTAGTACATATGCAAAAGAAAGTTAAAAAAGCAATGAGGAGAAGAATGCTTTAA
Organism: Sarcophilus harrisii; assembly: GCF_902635505.1. Classification (NCBI taxonomy): domain Eukaryota; kingdom Metazoa; phylum Chordata; class Mammalia; order Dasyuromorphia; family Dasyuridae; genus Sarcophilus; species Sarcophilus harrisii. The sequence continues at coordinate 359,863,512 of NC_045427.1, read as the reverse complement.
AAAGCAAAATTGGTAAAATAGAAAGACAGGCACAAAAAATATACAAAAATAGAATTGGCAAAATGGAAAAAAAATTCACTAAAGAAAACAACTCCATTAAAAATAGGCATGGACAAATGGAAAGGACGGTACACAAGCTCACTGGAGAAAATAACTCATCAAAAATTAGAATTTAGCAAATCGAAGCTAATGACTTGATAAGAAATCAAAAAACATTAAAACAAAAGAAACAAGTGAAAAAACAGAAGACAATGTAAAATATCTTGTTGGAAAGACAACTGACCTGGAAAATGGTTCTAGGAGAGATAATTTAAAAATTCTTCGACTTTCTGAAAGCCACAATCAAAAGAATAGCCTAGATATCATCTTTTAAGTAATTATCAAAGAAAACTGCTCTGGTATTCTAGAATCAGATGGTAAAATAGAAATTGAAAGAATCCACCAATTATCTCCTAACCCCTCCCCCCAATGAAAACACCCAGGATTATTATAGCCAAATTCAAGAGCTACCTAGGCCAAGGAGAAAATATTGTAAGCAGCCAGAAAGAAATAATTCAAGTATCATAGAACCACAATCAAGATAACACAGAATTTAGCAGCTTCTACATTAAAGGATCAGAGGGCTTGGAATATGATATTCTGAAGCACAATGGAGCTAGGATTACAGCTAAGAATCACCCACTCACTATAATACTATGGGGGGGGGGGGGAATGGGCATTCTTAATGAAAAAATCAGAGTTGAATAAAAATTTTGACTTTCAAATACAACACTCTAGAGAAGCATGAAAAAATAAACCAGAAAGGGAAATCATAAAGATTTCAATAAAATTAAACTTTACATTATAAGAGGGAACATGATATTCATAATTCATAAGAGTTTTCTCATTATTAGAGCAGCTGTAAGGAATATACATAGACGAGGGAACAGGTGTTAGTTGAATGTGAAGGGATGATAAAATAATTTGAAAAAAAAATTAAAGGATGAGAGAGGAATATACTACAAAAAAAGTAAAGGAAAAGGCAGAATGGGGTAAATTATCACACATAAAAGTGAAAAGAAAAATCTTTTACCATGGAAAGGAGGAGGGATAACACAAGGGGGAATGAGTGACCCTTCCTGTCATCATAATTGGCTCAGAGAGAAAATAACATATATACTCAGTTGGGTATAGAAATCTATCTATCTTACCTTATAGGTTAGTAAGAGGGGAAGGAGATAAGGAATGAGTCATAGAAGAGAAAGCAGATTGGGGTGAAGAATAGTCAGAAGCAAAACACTTTTGAAGAGGAACAGGGTGAAAGAGAGAGAATAGTATAAATGGAGAGGGGCAAAATACAGTTAGAAAGAGTGTAAAAAATTTTGAAGCAAGTTTTTTTCTGATAAAGGCTTTATTTCTCAAACACAGACAACTGAGTCAAATTTATAAAAACAAGAGTCATTCCCCAGTCGATAATTTGATCCAAAGATAACAATGGTTAACTATCTATTGCTATATGAAATAATGCTCTGAGTAGCTATTGATTTGAGAAATACAAATGAAAACAATTATGAAGTACTATGACATACCTATTAGGTTGACCAGTAGGAAAAAGAGAAAAATAACAAATGCTGGAGGGAATGTTGGAAAAATGAAATATTAATGCACTATTTATTTTAGAGTGATGAAATGATTCCATTATTCTGAAGAACAATTTGGAAGTGAGAGCTATACAATCATTCATATCCTTTGACCTAGCAATATCACTATTGGGTCTATGTTCCAAAAAAGATAAAAAACAAAAAAGAAAAGCACCTATATGTACAAAAATATTTATAGAAGTTTTTTTTTTCCCTGGGGGCTATGAATTAGAAATTGAAGAGATAACCAGAAGTTGTTTGTCTTTCATTCTTGAAGAAGATCATGTCATCAGGTGATGCTGTGATATGCTAGTGAATTGGATTTAAGTGAGGGAGGGTTGTGCTAGATTACCCGCTTCATTTTCCCCTCCAGAGCCATGTGGGTCCAGTGGCCAGATACAGATCAAGACACTGGAGACAGCCCGGGATGAAATAGGAGACCTTGGCCTTTTTTAGCTAAGGACTTTAACAGGTCTTAGTTTGACTAAGTTGAATAGGATTTCACACCCCTTCAGTGACTAAGGTTAGGTTGTATTTGAGGCAAAGGATCTTCTCTTTCACCTAGTCCAAAAAATCTAAATGAGAGTCAACCAGGACTCAAACACTGACCAAATGGGGCTTGACCTAGTTCCTACTGATGGCTAATTAGAATCAGATTGGTTTGATATTTGGTCCTTAAGAAAGAAATCTAGTCAGTAATCCCCAAGATATCTTGGGAGTGTTCAGAGCAATTGGGGAATAGCTGAATAAATTGTAGTGTGTGATTATGATGGAATATTATTTTGCTATAAGAAATGATGACCAGGATGCTTTCAGAAAAACTTGGAAAGACTTCCATGAATTGTTGCAAAGTGAAATGTACTGTGTACAAAGTAGCAGCAAGATGATCAGCTGGAATGACACAAATATTTTCAGTAATATGATCCAAGACAATTCTACAGGTGCTATGGAAAAAAGCTATCCATACTCAGAAAAAGAATTGATGACTGTCAGATTTTAATTTTCTTGAGGATTTTTTGGGTCTGTTTTCTTTCATAACATGAATAATATAGAAATGTATTCCATAATTACACATATATAACCTATATTGAAATGCTTGCATTCTTAATAAGGGTGGGATGGAGATGGAGGGAATTTGGAATTCAAGGTTTTAAAAATGAATCTTAAAATTTACTTTTTAAAAAATCTTATTTATGCAAGGCAAGTGGAGTTTAGTGATTTGCCCAGGGTCACATAGGTAGTAAGTCTTAAGTGTCTGAGGTCACATTTGAACTCAGGTCTTCCTGAGTGCAGGGCTGTAACTCTATCCACTGCACTATCTAGCTGCCCCTTAAAAATTGTTTTTACTTGTAACTGGGGAAAAATAAAGCAGTATGTAGTCAATAGGGAAAAAAGCTTTTGGTTAAGAAAAGAAATATAAAAATCAATGTCATTTCTTTATAGTAATAAGAAAATGTTCTCCAACAGGCAAAAATGGAATGAGAAATCACATTCAAAGGTAATTACAAAATCAGTTAATATTTGGGTATTTTTTTTTACTAAAGTATATTCAATTCCTGTATTGATTCAATTATAAAGCATTCTTTAAAGAAATAAATAACAACTTATACAATAGCAATATTCAGTGCTAATGGTTGGATTATGCCAATATATTTAAAAATTACAGTTGATTTGTAGGTTTACTGATACCATGCAGCCTATGAAAGGGATATTTTACAGACAAAATTTATTTAGAAGAAAAATGTTTGGGATATGAAGAGAAATGAGAAAAAGGCAGGAGTGAAGAAATAGTGTACTTCCAGATTTCAAACTGTACCATATTTTGGCAATCACCAAAAACTTTTGATACTGGTTAAAAATGAATAGAACTATTGAATAGTTTAGACAAGAAAGAAAAACATATACTTAAATTAAGAACTCAATGTTCAATAAACTGCAAGGCATAATTGGCTAGAATGAATTCCATTAAAAAAAAAAGTAAAACTGCTAGAAAAAAGTTTTAGACTAATATTTTTATACCACATTGCATATTAATTTAAAAAATGAATGTATGACTTGAATATTAAAGATATGCCAAGATTATAAGAGAATAAGGGTCATATTTCAACAGTCATAAGTAGGCATTTAATCAAACAAAAAGTAAATACAATTATTTAAGATAAAGTAGTTAATTTTGATTACATGGAATTGGAAATTTTTGCACAAATAAAATTCTTTTTTTTACAATAGAAAAGAATTCTTTATTTCACATATCTCTTATATCAGTATCAATATTCAAGGAGGACTAGCATTTTTAGTGTGAAAGCCTGCTGAGTTCTTTTCAAGTCTGCTCATCTACCTTTGGTGTCCATTTGGAACTCGATTCTCAGATGTGGCTCCAAGGAACTTTGACATACATAATTGTTACATGTCAGTAAAACTGTATTGGTAGATGGGATAAAGCACGTTGAAGGTAATGAAAAGACCACAGAACTGTTGGTGAGTTAAGGAAGTATTTACCCCAGAATGCAAATACTTCCTTTGGTGAAATGAATAGATTAAAATAATTTGTCCCAAAGATCATGAAGGCAACTGAAGTAGGCTCCATGGAGTTCGTAGAGCTTGGTCAAACATTGAAGATGCCAAGGTAATCCACTGCATCCTAAGCCATCACCATAATCTTGACTTTTTGTGAAGACCAAATTAGCACCCAGGATACCTTAGAATCAGCCAGAGTCAGGATAAGCAAAAGTCCTTGGTCTTTATTCTTTGTCTTTAGAGGTAAGATTGAATTGGATGGAAGCAGAATCTCTGTGACCTTCTTTCTTTGTCTCCCGCCCAGAAGTGACCCTGGCTAGTTTTACTCTACCTCCAGTCCCTCCTACAATTCTCTGCATACAATTATCGAGCCAGCACAGGGTAGTGGGAAGAGTCATTTTCCAAACATATGCTTTTTTTTAAATTTATTCATTTATTTATTTATTTTATTTAATAGCCTTTTATTTACAGGATATATGCATGGGTAACTTTACAGCATTAACAATTGTCAAACCTCTTGTTCCAATTTTTCACCTCTTACCCCCCCACCCCTCCCCTAGATGGCAGGATGACCAGTAGATGTTAAATATATTAAAATATAAATTAGATACACAATAAGTATACATGACCAAAACGTTATTTTGCTGTACAAAAAGAATCAGACTCTGAAATATTGTACAATTAGCTTGTGAAGGAAGTAAAAAATGCACGTGTGCATAAATATAGAGATTGGGAATTCAATGTAATGGTTTTTAGTCATCTCCCAGAGTTCTTTCTCTGGGCATAGCTGGTTCAGTTCATTACTGCTCCATTGGAAATGATTTGGTTGATCTCATTGCTGAGGATGGCCTGGTCCATCAGAACTGGTCATCATATAGTATTGTTGTTCAAGTATATAATGATCTCCTGGTCCTGCTCATTTCACTCAGCATCAGTTCATGTAAGTCTCTCCAGGCCTTTCTGAAATCATCCTGTTGGTCATTTCTTACAGAACAGTAATATTCCATAATATTCATATACCACAATTTATTCAGCCATTCTCCAACTGATGGACATCCATTCAGTTTCCAGTTTCTAGCCACTACAAAAAGGGCTGCCACAAACATTCGTGCACATACAGGTCCCTTTCCCTTCTTTATAATCTCTTTGGGATATAATCCCAGTAGTAACACTGCTGGATCAAAGGGTATGCACAGCAAACATATGCTTATAGAGTATTGTGCAATCAGTAATTAGCCTTAAGTGCTTGGTTGGTTGACCTCAGTGCATCGACTCAAGAGTTTCAGCCCTTTACAACTTTTTTCTTGCTGTTTGATTTTAATAACTCTGGAAAAGAGAGTGAGGCTGATGACTTTGTGCAACTCTGTCTTGCTTAAATCCAATACACATGTGTCAAGACATCATTCTCTGATGCCATTGGTTCTCTTAGCAAATGAATGACAAATAAAGAGTTTACAGAAATACTTAAGATCAAAAAACAGCTCCAGTATTGAAATGGTTGCAGTATAAGACCTCAGAATTCTCAAATAACCATAAGAAAAATGTTTCAACTTACCAATAATAAGTGAGATAAAAATCAAAATGACCCTTTGAATTTTCCTCAGAGCCAGAAAATGAGCAAAAGACAATAAAAAATGGGATGTCAATGTGGCTTTTTTTTTTTTTTTTGAAATATAAGGAGAGTAATTCATTGTTAATGGATTTGTGAATTGACTGATATGACTACTTTTTAAAGCGATTTGCAATTATGCAAATAAAACTTTAAAATATTCACACACTTTGATTCAGAGGTTTCACTGTTAGGTTTAAAGTCCAAGAAGCTAAATGAAATAATGGAAAATATTATACACATAAACATTCTTTTTCTTTCAGAACCAAAAAAAAAAAAAAAAGAACAAAATAAATGTCTATTGCTTGGGAAATAGCTAAATAAATGGTGGTACATAACTTTAATGGGCTACTATTACAATGTAGGAAAATTTTTAAAAGTTTGATAAGGAAAGAGAATGAATAGAACCAATAATATGATATATACAATAATCATAACAATGCAAATGGAAAAGACAACAAAGTAATTGAAGCTTGTTAACAGATTATAATAACCAAAGTTGATCTTCAAGGAATTGATCTGAGAAAATATCTTTCTCCACCTTTTTAAAAAGGAGCTATATAAGATTTCATAAAACATCAGACATTTTGATATGTTGATTACTTTTGCTGAACTTTTTTCATTTTTTTTCTTTTGGGGGGATTATTTGTTATAAAATATGGATATCTGGGAAGTAGTATTGGAGTTATAAGAAAAAAAATAAGTGGTTTGATGTTTAAATAAAATAAATGAATAAATTTATTTATTGATTTAATTTCTAAAGTTTAACAATATAGCATATGTTTTTACAGCATATGTCCATGTATTATTCACAATATTTAGAATTATTTTATTAATCAGGCCTACCTAAAAAGTATGCAAAAAGACCATTTTTGCTTCCCATAATTGGAGGTCTGGAGAGCTGATTTTCAAGCATGTATGACTCATCACAAGGACCCCTAATTAGCTGCCAAGTTGAAAGAACTGTTGCCTTAAGGAACATTTTAAGAGAGAAGATAGAGTTGGTTTGTATCCTCTTGGATACAAATAGTTCAAGCAACAAGATGTGTCTCCAGTGTGAGTTTGGAGAATAGTTCTTTGCCCAGTATCATGAGAAGCCCAAGTAGCAGTTAGTGGTGTAGAGACTTAAACAGATTAATTTGGATTAGAACTGGTTATCTTTGCCCTTTCTTTGTGTGTGTGTGTGTGTGTGTGTGTGTGTGTGTGTGTGTGTATGTGTGCTTTCTTTACCTTGAGCAGGTGTCTTTGGGAGTTTCAAAATTTTTTAAAGATTTGCTTTTGTATAGCAACATTATCTCCTGGTATACATTAGTATATTCCAGAGAGATAGAGCTTTCTCCATTTACAATCTAACCAAACAGTCTCTGAGATGATTTTAGAGGAGGTAAAAATGGTACTAAAGAGAGCAAAGATATGAAAATTAGCTATATAGAACTAAGTAAAACTTAGTCAAAAGAATTCCATGATAGAGTTGATTCAGATGTAAAACACTGAAGAAATGATATATTATGTATTTGATGAAGAAGAGACAATATCAAAAAATTGAAAGAAAAATGTCACATATTATTGTGTCAAAAAGACAAGTAAGAGAATATCAATAATTATATGCCTACTTTCATGTATTCAAAATCTGTATAAAGTAAGTCATCAATGTATAATTGAGGACATTTTGAGGTAATCATTAATTGAGAACAAATAGGCATTTCCAAGTGATATTAAACATGGATCATATAATTACCATTTCACAATTATCTGAAAGAGGTACAAAAATAAGATTTCATTGTGATTTTTATTTGTTTATTATGAAACAATTTTGATAATACAGAATATGATCTTCTATGAAATCTTTTATATTAATGTTTCCCATCCATATATTAAGCTCATTCAGAATTCCTTGAAAGATGTAACAACAGGAATAACCATGTTCAATAACCTTTTGATAATTAACATTGGATGAAGCACAAAGCAGGGAGATACATATTCTCTAAATATTTTCATCACTCTTATAAAGGTAATCCAGTGTAGAGACCAAGTTGAGAAGGGATTCCCTATCCCTTGAAGTCCTCCAGATGTTCCTATTTGCAGATGACATTGTGCTGATTATATCAAATCTCAAGATACTGCAGAGCCTTCTGGAAGAGATCTGGAATCACTCAACAGACTTTTGGCCTGTTCATTCCCACAGGAAATACCAAGTGGATGAAGAATGTCTATTGTCAAAATTCCAACATGCATTTGGATGGACATCCTATAGTACTTGTCCAACAGAATGTATATCTGGGACAAACAGTATAGATAGACAATGAACTGTATCCAGAATTTAAAAAGAGGAAGAGAGTGTGTTGGATCATTTTCAGGAAATTGAAAAGTCCCTTTGCTGACCCTAAGCTTTACATGAAATTGTATTTTCATTTTCATTTTTATTATATTGTCATGTCCTAACCACAATTATCCTATTCCAATTAGATAAGTTTTAACTTTATTTCTATAAAGAACTTTTTTATAACTACATATTAATAACTACATCTTGAGTGTGTTGACCTTGAAAATGAGACTAGGTCCCCTGCTCTCTTCCAGCCACAAAGAAAGCTAACTTTCTTGCTGGCCCTGAAACTGTGACCAGGGCTCCCACTCCTTTGTCACCAATCAGAAACATCCTTTTCCATCTTGAAATTGCACCACAGAACTGCTTATAGTCAAGAGAGTTGCCAAACTAATATCAACTTCACTCAGTGCCAGCAAAGGGACCCCTGTAATCACTTTTCCACTAATTGTTTGGCTTTTAATATCTCTGGGCTGAAACCTCCTGAAGTTGCTGCTGCTGCTATTGTCAAGGTTACCTCAAAGGTAATGCTGCTAATACTTTTGCCATGCTTTAGACATTTATAGTGTTACAGACCTCTCCTAAGGACCTGAACTACTGAGGACTGGAAAAAATGCCTCCCTATAAATTTTTGGTGACTCTGCTATCTCAAAATTTGATTTGGCCTGTTATTTCAAAGTTGTTTGAAGGGGAATGTTGGGAAATTCCTGCCTGTACTCTACCATATTGGATTCACTTCCTATTGCATCTTAAGAACTAAAATGCTAGAGAATAAGGAGGAAGGAAAGTGTTTATTGTTATGTCAAAAATATATGAGAAAAAAATGAAATAAAGAAGTGGAAAGAAATTAAAGCTAAATGGATAGGTTAATCACAAGTGCTTCTTGGAAATGCAAATAAAGGAGTTGATGTAGTTATTTTTATCATGCTTCCAAAGACAACAGGAAAAATAATTTCATTGGATATTTAATCATTTTGTTCTGCAGAGGTCATAATCAATATTTCCAAAGATTACTATGAAAATAATTGTAGATTTTGTCATAATGTTTATAACAGTAGATGAAGAGATAAAGAAATTCTAATTTAACAAGGTCCTTTCAATCAAAGATCCTTGATTTTTTTTTTTCTTTTGCTAAGGCAATTAGGGGTAAGTGACTTGCCCAGGGTCATACAGTTAGGAAGTGTTAAGTGTCTAAGGCCAGATTTGAACTCAAGTCCTCCTCATTTCAGGGCTAGTGCTCTATCCCCAGTGCCACCTAGCTGCCCCAATCCTTAACATTGTTTTGGTGTCCTAGGTCCATTTGGCAATCTGATGAGACCAATGGACTTAACAGAATAGTGCCTTTTAATGCACAATATAATGTATACATGACAATGAAGGAAATAAAATATATTAAAATATAGTTATAAATTATATTAAAAACAAATTCTTGAACATGAGTTTAAGAACCTCTGGCCTAAATGAAATCAATATACACTCTGGTAAACATTAATTTCATCAATCAACAAATATTTAAACTAATTGTTTAACTAAATTAAACATTTAACTAAGTGCCAGGCACTCTGTTAGACATTAAGTACACAAGGATGTTAATTTCAGTGTAAGTGTAGGCATAAGTGAAAATGATGAAATATATTGGAAAAATAAAGGTCATTAATAAAGGATGAGAGAGTTCTAAGGTTTGGTGACTACATAGAAGCTTCAAGTCTATATGACTGCTTCTATAAGAGAACCAATTGGTTCTAGACATGACAAGAATGAATAACTGTAATGTTCTGGTTTAGCTTTCTGGTGGTCTTGTTTCAGCAGAGTAATCACCATGAGAATAGTAAGGGACAAAGTCCAAAGTCTTTATTATCTCCTTCACAGTCTATCTCCTTCGTCTGGGGTCCGGGCTAGCTTTCTGGGGGGCCCTCAGGAATGGGTTTTGGTTTCAGGGGAGGAAATTCAGGAGAGCCACTAGAGGTTGGTTCAAGATGGAATCTCTTCTCTCTCAAAGTCCAAGAGGCAAGAGAGCCACCAGGAGGCTGGTCAAGTGTTCTTTGTCTCTGGCTGAATTTGTCCCCAGTTTATATACTCCATTACAATTACCTCATTACAGTATACTGAATATAAACTAATCATTATATTACTAGGGGACCATTATTTGTTGTAAGATTAAATCAATCATACTGAACTAGAGAAGTCACATGCTAAACTAGATAAACATTGTTTTATCAATTCCACTGAGTCAACACCTTGTTGTAGGATTAAGTCAACCATACTGAGCCTTAAGTATATTTCTCCAAAGTTCCTGCCCTTTACAAATAACAACATGAAAAACATTACAAAAGTGAAATAAAAATGGAATGCTTTAATGAAAAATGAAATACTTTAAGAGGCAGGAAAAGTTCTTTGTTAATAAATTGGCCACTTGTCAATGTATTTATTTATGGTGCAGTGAATAAATATTGGATCTGAAGTAAAGAATCTAGAGTTCAATTTTTAGTTTCAAGCTCTCTATGAGCCTGGGTAAGTCAAAACCATTGATGCTGTACCTCAGAGTTGTTTTAATTTGCATTTCTCTAATTATTAGTGATTTTAGAGCATTTTTCATATTACTATTAATAACTTTGATTTCTTATTTTGGAAACTGCCTGTTTATATCTCTTGACTCTATAGTTGAGGAGTGGTTCTTATAATACCAACTATAGTAATTTTAAAAGATATTGAATAAACATTAATCAAATGTCACAACCAAAAAAGCCTAAAAACACCTTAGTTAACAATCATTTGACTGAAGCCAAAAGCAACAGATTCGGAATATTAAATAAAAAAAATGTTTGTAAAAATTTTCACTGAAGAGTGATGAGAGATTGTGGATATTATTGCCCCATAAAGCAGCAGAAAGATGGACTAGTACTCAAAAACTTATATAGAGAAAGCTTGGCTTTTTTTTTTTTTTTTTTTTTCGAGCCAAGATGCTAGAGTAAAAGTAGGAACTGGACTAACTTCTCCTCAAAACCATTCCAAATTCCTTTAAATAATGATTATAAACAAATTTTAGAACAAATGTCAGAATATTCCCAAAAGATGGAATACAACATTTTTCAGTCAAACATAACTTAGAAGGTCAGCAGGAAAGGTCTGTGACAACAGGGAGGGAATTCAGCATGCAGATCCATGACTCTGAATCAGTGGCAGTGTTGTTGGCTACCAGACCTCTCAGCCCAAAGACACTAAAGAGAAATAAAAAAGGCAGGAGCACTTATGACAGCTTCAGGGCAGAAAAGAGTGCTTATGATATGGTTCCTCTAAAGATCTCTGAAAATAGCTGCAGAAAATCCCTGAAGTTTGAGAGCGTGCACCCTCTACCATGGCAACAGAGACCTACTTTAACAAAGAGTTAAAAGAAAGGCTAGCAAAATGAGCAGAAAACAACAAAAAAAGTTTCTGACTATTGAAAATTATTATGGTGACAAGGAAGATCAAAACACACATTCAGAAGATGATAACAAAGCTCCTAATTCCAAAGCTTCCAAGAAAAATAAGAATTGGAAACAGGCCATGGAATAGTTCAAAAGGGATGATAATCAAGTAAGAGAGATAGAGGAAAAAATAGGAAAAGAATTGAGAGTGATGTAAAAGAAAATGGAAAAAGCTAAGGAAGAGAAGAATGCCTTAAAAAGCAACATTGGGCAATTGGGATACAAAAGCTCATTGAGAAAAATAATTCCTTAAAAAACATAATTGAACAAATGAAAACTTTATGAAAAATCAAGATACAATAAAACAAAACAAAAAAAAAAGAAAAGAAGTGAAATATCTCATTGGAAAAACAATTGACCTGGAAAATAGATCCAGGAGAGATAACAATTAAAAATTATTGCTCTATCTGAAAGTCATGATAAAAAAAAAAAAGAGAATGGACATCATCTTTCAAGAAATTATCAAGGAAAATTGTCCTGATATTCTAGAATCAGAGGGTAAAATAGAAATTAAAAAAAATCCACTGATTGCCTCCTGAAAGAGGTCCCCAAATGCAAACTCCCATGAATATTATAGCAAAATTCTGGAACTCCTAGCTTAAGGAGAAAATATTGCAGGCATCCAGAAAGAAACAATTCAAGTATAGTGGAGTCACAGTCAAGATAATGCAAAATTTAGCATCCTCTACATTAAAGGACAGGAAGTCTTGGAATATAATATCCTGAAGAGCAATGGTGATAGAATTACAAACAAGAATCACCTAAACTTAGTATAATCCTTTAGAGGAAAAAGTGGTTATTTAATGAAAAAGAGAATTTTTAAACATTTGTGCTGAGAAGACTAGAGCTGAATGGAACATTTGATTTGCAAATATAGGACTCAGGAGAAGCATAAGAAGATAATCAGAAAAGTGATATTATAAGGAGCTTAATAAGGTTTATCTGTTTACACACCTACTTAGGAGAATGATACTTGTAACACATTAGAACTTTATTATGGCAGTTAGAAGGAGTATAATGATCTCTTGGTTCTGCTCATTTCACTTAGCATCAGTTCATGTAAGTCTCTCCAGGCCTCTCTGAAATCATCCTGCTGATTGTTTCTTACAAAACAATAATATACCATAACATTCATATATCATAACTTATTCATCCATTCTCCACTCAGTTTCCAGTTTCTTACCACCAAGTGCTGCCACAAAAATTTTTGCACATGTGGTTCCCTTTCCCTTCTTTAAGATCTCTATGGGATATAAGCCAGAAACACTGGTAGGTCAAAGGGTATATACAGTTTGATAACTCTTTGGGTGTAGTTTCAAATTGCTCTCCAAAATGGCTGGATCTATTCACGATACTACCAACAATGTATGTGTCCCAGTTTTCCCACATCCCCTCCAACATTTGTCATTATCTTTTCCTGTCATCTTAGTTAATCTGAGAGGTGTATAGTGGTATCTGAGAGTTGTCTTAATTTGCATTTCTCTGATCAATAGTGATTTAGAACACCTTTTCATATGATTAGAAATGATTTCAATTTCTTCATCTGAAAATTGTCTGCTCATATCCTTTGGCCATATATTAATTGGAGAATGGCTTGAATTCTTATAAATTTGAGCCAATTCTTTGTATATTTTAGAAATGAGACCATTATCAAAACTCTTAAATGTAAAAATATTTTCCCAATTTATTGCTTTCCTTTTAATCTTGTCTATATTATTCTTGTTTGAACAAAAAACTTCTTAACTTAATATAATCAAAATTATCTATTTGGTGTTTAATAATGAGTTCCAGTTCTTTGGTCACAAATTCCTTCCTACTCTACAGATCTGAGATGTAAACTATCCTATGTTTTTCTAATTTGCTTGTAATATCACTTTTTGTGTCTAAATCATGAACCCATTTCAACCTTTTCTTGGCATATGGTGGTAGGTGTGGGTCAATGCCAAGTTTCTGCCATACTAGTTTCCTATTTTCCCAGAAATTTTTGTCAGATAGTAAGTTCTTATCCCCAAAACTGGGGTTATTGGGTTTGTCAAACACTAGATTGCTATGGCTATTGATTATTTTGTCCTGTGTACCTAATCTATTCCACTGATGAACTACTCTATTTCTTAGGCAGTACCAAATGGTTTTGATGATTACTGCTTTATTATATAGTTTTAGGTCTGGAACAGCTAGGCACCTTCATTGGCATTTTTTTTTTCATTAATTCCCTTGAAATTCTTCACCTTTTTTTTCTTCCAGATGAACTTTGTTATTATTTTTTCCAGATCTGTAAAATAATTTCTTGGGAATTTGATTGATATGGCACTAAATAAGTAGATCATTTAGGTAGTATTGTCATTTTTTATTATATTTGCTCAGTTTACCCACAAGCATTTGATATTTTCCCAAATGATTAGATTTGACTTTATTCACGTGGAAAGTGTTTTGTAGTTGTGCTCATATACTTTTTGACTTTCCCTTGGAAGATAGACTCCCCAAATTTTATACTATCAATAGTTATTTTGAATGGAATTTCTCTTTGTATCTCTTACTGCTGAACTTTATTGGTAATATATAAAAATGCTGATGGTGATGATTTATGTGGGTTTGTTTTGTATCCTACAACTTTGCTAAAGTTGTGGATTGGTTCTAGTAGTTTTAAAGTTAATTTTCTAGAGGCTTACATGATTTCAGTGATAATTTATACTTTCCCATGCTTCTTCTCCTTTTTTAGTTGTTTCCTTTTTTACCTCTAAATATACCCTAACAAAGATACAGTTCTCAAGAGTTAAACATATGATCTTCCCATATAAGGATGTAAACATTTTAATTAAAAAAAAAAACACAATTTTTCTTCTCTTTTTATCTTTTTATGTTTCTCTTGAGGTCAATAATTGAAGATCAAAATTTCCATTACTTTTGGTCTTTTCATCAAAAAATAAATGATAATTCCCAATTTCATTGAATGTCCATTTTTTTCCTCGAAAGATGATGCTTAATTTTCCTAGATAGTTGATTCTTGGCTACAGTTCAAATTCCTTTGCCCTCCAGAATATTATATTTTAGACACTTCAATCCTTTAAAGCGGAAGCTGCTAGGTCTTGGGTAATCCTGATTGTGGTTTCTTGATATTTTACTTTTTTCTTTCTAGCCACTTGAAGTATTTTCTCCTTGATCTGATAATTCTGGAATTTAGCTGCTATATTCCTTGGAGTTTTCATTTTGGGGTCTCCTTCAGGAGGTGATCAGTGGATTCTATCAATGGCTATTTTACCCTCTAGTTCTAAGATAAAAAGGCAGACATTGTTGCAAAGATGTTATCTAGGCACTTTTTTTCATCAGAGTTTTCAGTTAGTCCAATAATTCTTAGATTGTCTCCCCTGGATCTGTTTTCTAGGTTAGTTGTTTTTATGGTGAGGTATTTTAATTTTTTTTTTTTTTGTATTTTTTCTTTTCTTTTCTTTTTTTTTTTATTTGACTGATTGATGTCTCATTGAGTCATTCACTTCCATTTATTCAATTCTAATTTTTAGTGAATTATTTTCTTCAGTTAACTTTTTAAATCTTCTTTTGCATTCAGCCAGTTGAACTTTTAAATGAATTGTTTTGTTCAATGGGTGTTTTTTTTTCTCCCAATTCACATATTCTGTTTTTAAAGGAGTTGTTTTCTTTCTTTCTTTCTTTCTTTTTTTTATTTTGTCAAAACTATTTTTTAAGGAGTGGTTTTCTTCAGACATTTTCTGCGTTTTATTTTTCAGAGGTCCCATTTCCTTTCCCCATTTTTCTTCTAACTATTTTAAGATCTTTTTTGAATTCTTTCAAGAGAGCCTTGTGAGATGGATATCAACTTATATCATGTTTTTGAGGCGTCATCTGGAGATGTTTTGCCTTTAGTGTCCTCAAGGTTTGAGGTCTGTTCTCTGTCTCTATAAAAGCTATCTATCATCAGAACTCTTTTTGTTTTTATGCTCATTTTTAAAGGTTGAGGTCTGCTATTAGGGCAAAGGGGAAATTGTCCCCTCTGCAGGTGACAGTGGCTTCACTCTACCTTGGGACTAGTGCTGCTGACTTCCTTCTCATGCTGCATAGGTGTGCCCAAGTCCAGCCTGTGATGCTGCACTTCAAGAACTCACTATTTGCCTTCTATACTTTTGTTAGAGGTGTCACAGCTAGTCTGCTGATCCCCTGTCTTCTGAACTAGGACGGAGTAGCCAAGACTACTCTATTTTGGCTAGAATACTCCTTACTAGATTTCTCCATTGTATGTAAGTCTCTCCACACAAATTTTCCATATGTTATACTGTACTGTGCTGTATTGTGCTTGTGCTGGCCTGAAAACATCACCCCTGCCCTATTGAAACAGACCTTTTCTGAAGATCTTCCAAACAATCTTCTGCTGGAAATTTATTAGACTCCAAACATTTGTGAGTTCTGTCACTCCAAAACTCATTCAGAGGCTTGATCTGTTGTTGATCTGCAGGAAGGTAGGAAGAACTCACATAAAGAACTGTCTACTCTCCATCATCTTGGCTCTGCTCCTCTAGTTGTTTCCTAAATTTCTTGGCCTGACTTATATTTCAATTTTTTTCTTTATTTGTTTCTTTCTCTCTACTCTCTCAGCTTTGATCCTTTCCTTATTCTAACCAGCAAAATGTCATTTTTCCTCTCATGCCCCACCTCAGAGGGACACTCTTTTGTGGCACTCAAGTTTCATTTACTTTTGCTGTTGTTATCTTTCCTGAAATAATTTCTCCCTTCCTTGGGTTACTTGTGATTTTTACTTCTTTATTCTATTTATATCTCTTGGTAGAGATAGAGCTTTTTAAGTACCAAATTTAAGTTCCCCTCAGCATTCTATTTCTGTTTTTGCATGTAAAAATCCCAAACAATTCTCCCTCTTCCTGTTGACCTATTAATTAAACATTATTGTTTTGGAATTTTGTAGTAGGATTTTTTTTTACTGTCCCTCACTTTTTGAAATATCAAAGGCACATTATAGCACTGAGTCACCATTCTGAATTCTTAGTTATAAGTATGACCCTATACCTTTCTTTTGGTATCACCTGTCCCTATTCTTAATGCTAGATTATTATGCCTCTAGTTACTACAGTTCTACCCATGTTTCCCTTTCTTTGATGATGGCTAATTGCTTCCAATGACACATATATACATATTTATATGTACACATATATGTGTGTATACATATATGTATATGTATATATATATGTTTTTCTGACATTGGATGAGGCTTTGGAAAGCATAACATTTGATTGGAGGGTGTATCTGCTCATTCTTTGCAATTGAAAACCTATATAAGGTCTACACTGTTATTGCAGATGTGGCCCTCTCAACTACCTTCTCAGCCAATCCCTCATTGGGATCTTTCCTTTCCTTCTTCAATACCCTTATCACAATCTTTTATTTCAATTGTTTTCATTCTCCTCTCCCGCAGTAATCACTTTTCCTCAAGTCCTGCAGAGGGATAAATGAACTTATTGTTTCTTTTCTGGAACAGCAATACTTAAAAGAAGAATGATAAGTTGTCAACAACTAATTAAAAATCTCTAATAATCATAGAAATATAAATTAACATAACTCTGAGTTTCCGTTTGATGCCGATGAAGTTGACAAACATCAAAAAAATTAAAAAGCAAATACTAATGTAATGTTTGTATAACAGGACAATCATTATGCTCCTCATGAATTTGTGAATTATTTCAACCATCATGAAATGCAATGTGGTATTTTACAATAACAGTTGTAAAAATGTGCAAACCCTTTTGCCATCATGATCCCACTACTGGGACTATACCCCAAGAAAGTTATTGAAAGGAAAGTAGCCCTTAGTTGTTAAAATTTTTTTCTATAAGTACTATTTATGATAGCAAAAAACCTGGAAACAAATGAGGTATCAAATGAATGGGGAATGATTGAATAATACTATATATGAATGTAATAGGATATTATTGTACTTTAAGAAATAGCAAATGTGAAAAATTCAAAGACAGATGAGAGGTGCTGCAGAATGAAGAAAGAAGAATCAAAAGAACAATATATACTTTGGCTACTACTATATAATTAAAGACAACAACAATAGCAACAAATCCATCTTAAATACACAGAGAAGAGGGTCAAAACAGATCACAGGAATGATGTGGATACTACTATATTCAAATGAATATACATATTAAGTTTGGGTTGGAGTTAATACAACATTTGAAAAATACGTGGTTTATAAATGTAAAGCACATATGTCAAATATGCTCAGGGACCCCTTTTTCAACAGGCATTAAGGGGAAGAAGAGGGGTTGACTAACTACTTAGAGTGTAATATCTGTGCAAACTTGAGTCACCATCTTGTACAACTTGGTATATGCCAAGTTGACTTCATTCTGGAGCTGCTACCTTACTAACAGTGCATAAGTAAGCAAGACTGCTGTCCCTGCACATCTTGACTATTCTCTCTATTACTTTCCCAGATTCCTCTCTAATTTTAGGGTACAAATTAGTAACATCAAAAATAAAAAAAATGACTTTCCTCACTTTCCTCACTTTATTTCATACTAAAAGCATGATTCACTCACACATAAGTAAGTAAAATAGAATTAAGATGAAAAGAATAGTGTTTCATTATGGCAAACTGGCATGCCTCATTATTCTCTCAAGAAATGCAAAGGTACTGTACACAGACACTCTGGTAGAGAAGTGCTTCTAACCATCTCCTGTCCTGATCTCAAAGTCTCAAGGGGTAGGGAGAATCTGTCTCATTGCATTCCTGTCATTGTTGGCAAGTTATCACTTCTGTGGTAACTTATAAGAAAATGAGTTATTGTGTGCAAAAAACTATCTTTTCTTGTTGTTTGCTTTATTATTTTAGGAAATAAATTTTATTCTTTATTAATGTGTTGTCTAGTTAACTAGTAAAAGTAAACCCATCAGCAGAAGCTTATGAATTATGATTTTGAGTTGTGCTGATCTACTTGAGTAACTTGAACTTTAGGTAGTTTTTCTGAGGACTCACATTTGAGAAGAGTAATACCAGTGACTACACACATACATACATACATACACACACATGCACAGTTACTTCTTCTTCCCTCTTTTCTTGTTTTATTTTCTGCTTTGTAAAAACTTTTTTTGATTTCCTTCTTTTTCATATATCAGAAATGTATACCTATAAAGGGAGATTTATTTATTTATTTTTAAATGTAATGCCCAGAATTGAAAACAATACTTCAGATGTGGCATAACAAGGGCAGAGGACAGTAGGACCATCCACTTCCTCATTCTGGATACTCCTATTTTTGTCTCAATTATCCTAACTTTTTTTCTTCTTTTATTATAATCACTAAATAAGGCTCTTATATTTTACTGCCTAGTGCTAGACACAAATAAAATGAAATCTAGTGAGATAAACCATGTTAAAATAAGACTGTGCTTCTCATTTATTGTATCTTACCCTTGTAATAAAAGTAAACTTGCTTGATAAGTATACACCATGCCTGGATTTTTTTTTTTTTTTTTCACTGAGATAAGGGGACCAAATTTTTTTAGCTATTGCTGCTGTCATTGAAACAAAATGAAACAAAACAAACCCAAAACAAAACAAAGAAACAAACAAATAAAAGATAGCTCTATATTTAGGTAGCCAGAAGAGATATTTCCTCCCATTCCCCAAATTCAGCTTATGTTCACAGGGTAAGTTAAAGCTGAAGTCAGAGCACAATATGGATCTTTCCCTTTGTCTTCATTCATACCAGAATCACCTGAGACCAGACCCTTATTATCTCTTGCTCAGCTTAATGCAATAATTTCTTGCATAAGTGGAATCTTGCTGCAACATACCTCTAATTATGCTATTGCTTTGCTCAAAGACTTTCAATGATCTCTTCTTGCCTGATTTATAAATTCAAATTCCTTGGCATTCAAAGTCTTGGATAACATACTATTCCAGTCCTGTTCTCCTCTATTCCTTTATACTATTCCTTCATCCAGCTAATCTGGATGACTTGCCTTTCTTAACAAATACATTTTTGTTTCCAGTTTTGCAGCCTTTGATCAAGTCTTCCCTTTTGACTGGGTCTCTCATCTCCCTTTGTCATCTCCCCTTTTAGTCTCTGTTTCGCTTTCTTTCTGTCTATCAGTTGGTCTGTCTGTTCATCAGTTTTTCTCTTTCTCTTTCTCCCTTCCTCCCTCCCTCTCCACTTCCTTCCTTCCATTTGACAAAAGTACACTAAGTACAAAACACTGCTAGGGGCTGGGAGTTTTACAAATTGACAAAGAGCAGTATTCTTCACCAATGAGTCTAGGGCATGACAAGAAATAATACATAGTAACAAAAACATAACACACATGAGAATATAAATAAAATTATAAAGTTTGACGATATTTGGTGAGAGGAGATATGATTATAAGATCTAAAGCTGGGAAGGATCTTAGAGATTCATTAATCTAACCCTGTGAGTTAGGAGAAGAAAGAACTATACAGTGCTAGCTACTGTATCCCACCAAAATTTTTTTTTAAATCTTTGTCCAAGAAGAAGAAATTCTGTGATGTTCTATTCTGGGCAAGTTAGATGTAAGAGTAACTTTTGAACTCACCAAATCCAATGTGTCATGGTACAGATGAGGAAACTGAAGCCTCTAAAGAGGAAAATTGCCCAAGGAATCATGGAAAGTTTCATAGAAATAAATGTTAGCTAGCCTTTAAGCTAAACTTGTAGGATGAGCAAATAGGCAACAGGTAAAAATTGGGGAGGACTGGGAAGGGAGATATGGGGTTCCCTTTTCTTTGTTCATTTTCTTTTTTTTTTCCTGATGCAATTGGGGGTTAAGTGACTTGGCCAGGGTCACACAGCTAGGAAGTATTGAATGTCTGAGGTCAGATTTGAACTGAGCTCCTCCTGACTTCAGGGCTGGCGCTCTATCCACTGTGCCACCTAGCTGCCCCATTGTTGTTCATTTTAAACATTTTTTTAACCTATTTGGGGTTTCTTTCTTTCTTTCTCTCTCTTTCTTTTCGTTCTTTTTTATTAAAACTTTTTATTTTCAAAACATATGCATAGATAAATTTTCAGCACTGACCTTGTGTTCCAGATTTTTGTTCCCCTTCCCCCCACTACCTCCCCTAGATGACAAGTAATCCAATGTATGGTAAACATGCTAAAATACATGTTAAATCCAATATGTGTATGCATATTTATACAATTATGCTGCACAAGAAAAATCAGATCTGAAAGGAAAAAAAATGAGAAAGAAAACAAAATGCAAACAAAGAACAACAAAATGTTGTGATTCACACTCAATCTATGATCTCCATATCTCTAAATACAAATAGCATTTTTCATCTCAAGTCTATTGAATTGTCTTGGATCACTGTATTGACGAGAAGAGCTAATTCTGTCATAGTTGATCATTACACAATCTTGCTATTACTGTGTACAGTGTTCTCCTGTTTCTGCTTATTTCATTTATTATCATGTAAAGTTTTTTCTGAAATCAAGCTAATCATAATTTCTTTTACAGCAATAATACTCCATGTTATTATTTCTTGATTGCCCAAGTAGGATTGCTCACATGAAGTATTTCATCTCTACCATCCATCTGCATATACTATAGGTTTTTGTGCATGAGTCTTTTCTCTTCCTTAGGTCTATCAGTTTCAGGTTTAACATAGCTCATAATCACTATGGGAAGGCAGCATGGCATAACAGATAAAAAGATGGCCTAAGTTCAGGAGGACATGGAGTTCTACCTTTGATAACACTGTAAACTCGGGCAAATCATTTAACTTCTCAGAGATCTAATATTTTATTAATTGTAGGAAAGGTGCTGCCTTACTTTAAGACCAGGAATTTTCTTTGGGAGTTCTTTATACTAATGACAATCATAGTTCTAGTCTCTTTCATTATCTCATACTTAATCATTATATCACATATAATATTTATAATTCAAATATCTAAAACTTGAACATAAGTTTGATGTGACATATCGAGAAAGAAAATTATATCTTCTCTGATGGCTACTGTTCAATTGTAAGTCTTCCCCTGTTTAGAAATAATAAGAAAAATTGACTGATGATAGCATTGTGCATATGATCTGACAGAAATAACTTCCTATATCCTTCCCTCCCAATTCTTCTACTCTATATCATTTTCCTTACAAATTCTCATGAGACCTGAAAAGTAAGTCTAGACATTTTAAAAATTCTAAACTTTAAAATTATCTGACCTCTGTCTGCCTCAGAAATTAAACTTAGGATCATCACTAAACAGGATTAAGTTGAAAGGGAGTGGAGGAGGAAAACTAAGTACAATAGAAGAAAATCTACTCCATACATTTCTAGACATTTTTCTTTAACATGCAATGAGAGGTATCAAGAGAGTGGATAGTTTGCCAGTCAGAGATGAAACGTTTGGCCAGCTGGGGGAGAAGAGAAGGGGCAGGCCGACCTAGTTTTAGTCAGTCAATAAACAATTATTACATTCTTATTATATGCCAGACATTGTGCTAAGTATTAGGGATACAAAGACTGGCAAAAGACAATCCTTATTTTCAAGGAGTTCAGAGGCTAATGAGAGGAATAAGTAAACAACTATATACAAATAAACTAAATACAGGAATTAAATCAGAAATAATTCACAGATGGAAGGTACTAGAATTAAGAGAGATTAAGAAAGGATTCCTGCAGAAGATGGGAGTTTTAACTGGGACTTGAAGGAAGCCAGAAAGTTGAGGAGAAGGAATTATGCCATGCATAAAAAACAGAGAATGAAAATGCCTAGAGTATGGACAGATGCGTTGTCTTTTTTCAAGGAAAAGCAAGGAAGCTAGTGCCACCATATTGAAATGAAGCTGGACTGAGGGACAGGATATAAGGTACAAGAAGACTTCAGAGAAGGGGGAAGGGGAGAAAAGGGTGAGATTATGAAAGGTTTTGAATGCCAAATGGGGAATTTTATATTTGATCCTGGAGGTGATAAGGAGTCACTGGAATGTATTAAGTAGGGGTGTGACATGGTCACTGCTACTATGCTCTAGGAAGTTCACCTAGATAGCTGAATGGAGGATGGACTGGAGGGAAGAGATACTTGTGGAAGACAGTATCATGACCAGACTTTTGAAATAATACAAATGTGAGGAAATGGGTACTTGCTCTGAAATGGTGGCAATATCAGAAAACAGAAGGAAGAGTATTCAAGAAATATTATAAAGGTAAATTTGACAGGATTTGGTAACACAATGGAAGTTGAGGATGATCTCTATGTTTAGCATCTAGGGGACTAGTGTTGTCCAGAATCAGTAATAAGGAATTTTGGAAGGGAAAATATGGAAAGAGAGACAATGAGTTCAATTTTGGACATGATGAATTTAAAATTTCTACAGAACATCCAGTTCAATATGTCTTAATAGATATAAGCTAGCTTTTTAAAAAAAATCATTCCTATCCACTAAAGTAAAAGATTAGAGTGATATGGTCTTAAATTTTGCTAAGAGATGCACATGTCAAGTCATGAGAGATTCAAACTCCATTCCACATGTGGGTATTGAGCAAAGAGATATCCTTGGGCATTTGATTCTAGAACGTTCATCATATTCTGGTTGAAGGGTACACAGAAGGAAGGAATGTTTTAGAAATAAATGGGTGTGTGGGGGCCAGGAGGCAGTAGTTCAGAGTTTTTCATTCTTTCTCTTCCTCCCTTTGCTGCTGGAGGAGAACCACTACATTCTCACAGATCTTACTATTCTAACCACAAAAATGCAAAAATTTGATTCCATTTGGAATACTAATTCCAAAAGTTCTCTGAAATAAGGTGCAAGGATGGGAGGGATTGGCATCTGTGTAGTGAAGAAAGTCATAACTGCCAAGTATCATCTGAGGAGCACTTAAGCTTGCTGCTTCTTCTTGCTTGATACCATTTCTTCCATCCTCTCTCTTATATTTTATTCTTTGTATGGGTATGTATGACCTGTTTTTCCTTTTGGTAAGACTAAATGAGTCTGTCAGGTCCATAGGAAAAGTATAAGGAAATGATTTTTCTTGGCAACCATAACTATATTAAAGCCTTTAAGTCTGTCTCCTTATGGGATAGATTGTGTCCAAAATCTCTCAGTTGCTCTGGAACTTTATCAACACAATGAATGGATTTTTAATCTATTGTTTTCTATGGCTTATTTCATACAGTTGGTGCAGTAAGATACTAGATGAGTGTTGATTTATTGGTACTGGGGTCTGCAGCTCAAACAAAGAAAAGTAAGTTTCATAAATGAATTCAGTAATGCAGTGCCCTAAGATGTGGATTGATACAGATCAGATCCAATCTTTAGGTCATTCCCCTCTTCCCATAAATCATATTGTTTTGGTTTAATTTGCTTCTACTAAGTTACTTTTGGGAAATTTTGAATATAGTTAAAATAGAACATACATATAGATTTTGACATGACATTAAAAAAGCCCCCAGCCCAAATACAATCACTGACAGTCATAATGTATATTGACTATATGACAATCTTTCTTTTTCTTTCTTTCTTATTCTTTCTTTGTTATTTTTTCTTTCTTCTTTCTTATTCTTTCTTTCTTTCTTTTCTTTCTTTCTTTCTTTCTTTTGACATGACATTAAAAAAGCCCCCAGCCCAAATACAATCACTGACAGTCATAATGTATATTGACTATATGACAATCTTTCTTTTTCTTTCTTTCTTATTCTTTCTTTGTTATTTTTTCTTTCTTCTTTCTTATTCTTTCTTTCTTTCTTTTCTTTCTTTCTTTCTTTTGACATGACATTAAAAAAGCCCCCAGCCCAAATACAATCACTGACAGTCATAATGTATATTGACTATATGACAATCTTTCTTTTTCTTTCTTTCTTATTCTTTCTTTGTTATTTTTTCTTTCTTCTTTCTTATTCTTTCTTTTCTTTCTTTCTTTCTTTCTTTCTTTCTTTCTTTCTTTCTTTCTTTCTTTCTTTCTTTCTTTCTTTCTTTCTTTTCTTTCTTTCTTTCTTTCTTTCCTTCCTTCCTTCCTTCCTTCTTTCTTTCTTTCTTTTCTTTCTTTCTTTCTTTCTTTCTTTCTTTTTTTCTTTCTTTCTTTCTTTTTTTTCTTTTCTTTCTTTTTTCCTTTCTTTCTTTCTTTCTTTTCTTTCTTTTTTTTCTTTCTTTCTTTCTTTCTTTCTTTCTTTCTTTCTTTCTTTCTTTCTTTCTTTCTTTCTTTCTTTCTTTCTTTCTTTCTTTCCAAAGCATATGCATGGGTAATTTTTCTAACATTGACCCTTTCAAAACCTTTTGTTCCAAATTTTCCCCTCCTTCCCCCTAACCCCTCCCCTAGCTGGCAGGTAGTCCAATACATGTTAAATATGTTGAAATACATGTTAAATCCAATATATTTATACAGTTATCTTGCTGCACAAGAAAAATCAGATCAAGAAGGAAGAAAAAGAAAAACTAAGAAAGAAAACAAAATGCAAGCAAATAACAACACAGTGAGAATACTATATTGTGTTCCATTCTCTGTTCCCGCGGTTCTCTCTCTGGGTGTAGATGGCTCTCTTCATCATTGAACAAGTGGAACTGATTTGAATCATCTCATTGTTGAAGAGAGAAGACAATATTTCTTATGGGATATATGTGAAAAAATGGATTTACGTAGCCCACAAACAGTTAATGTGGTCCTCTCTAGCTACCTTTCTTCCTAGAGAATAGACAATTTCATTCCCTTTAGATGAAAATATACTTGGAATTACTACAAAAGCAAACTTTTAATATTCTAACAAGCCCTACTTTTTCACTAGAGACTTACAAAAGTATCTGATTCTATAATATTATCCTGACAACTTAGACTCCCTTGAAAGGAAAGTTAGCTTTTTTTTTTGTCTTTCATTTACTGATATTGTGGTTTAATTCTTTGTTGATCTTCCAGGTGATAGGGGTTAATGGGGTTGTGTTTTACTTCATATGAGTCAAGCACCAAAGCAGAAACACCTCTCTTTCTCACTCAAGAACACTAGATTCCTGAATCCTGAAACTCAGAGTTACTAGAAAGAAAATTCTGAGATTGGCACTCTTAAGTACTCCCATTCCCTTTGATAAAATGTGGGATTTTAATATTTCATATCTAGAAGACTTCATCTCCATTTGCATAGGTCAGAACACATCTAATACTTATATATCTGTGCCTCTGCTTTAAGGTAGTGTTTTGAGAAATCCTGGAAAGGCCTTCTTTCTTTTTAATATGAGCAGAACCTGTATCTGCTCATTCTAAAAACAAAAAAACAAAAAACAAACCAAAAAAAACTCTCATCAGTCCTCTGAAAATGTGCAAAAAAAGGCTGTCTGCAAATTATTTAACATTCATTATAAGCTAACACAAAGGAGCATTTCAATTCTCAAAGGTCAGAGATGAATAGTTCCACCCCATTCAAAATATTACAACCCAAATCCAGTTATTTCATCCAACTCCACTACTTCAAAGATGGATGGAAGGATCTACATTTGACAAATGGGAATGTCCACATTAAATTTCCAAACAAAGATTCACTAACATTATCAATCCAGTCCACCAAATTGATCAGAAAATTTCCCTGATTAACTCTTTACATAAAAACAAAGTAAGCCAACCAAAAAAAAAAAAAAAAAAAACCTAACTTATTTAGCTAAATGAGAAGTAGATAAACCAGTGGGCCTGAAATGGGGAATTGAGTTTAAATTTAATCTATTTTCCAGTTGTGTGACCCTGGGCAAGTTACTTAAAGACTCTTTGTCTTGGTTTCCTAATCTAAATGAGAATAATACTAGCACCTACCTTCCAGGATTGTTGTGAGGAACAAATGAAATTATTTTAATGAGATATTATTTATTTTTAATGCTTAGCACAGTGCCTGGAACATAGTAACAAATTAAAAATATTAGCTTCTTCTTCTTCTTAATTTTCTTCTTTTCTTCTTTCTTCATTTTTCATTCAGCTATTGACTCAGAATTCAAGACAATAAGTACCAGGTCTATAGGATATATTCAGAGATGGCAAGCCAAGAGCCTAATAAGAGAGAAGATATAATGGGCAAGAGTGACTTAGACTAATCTTCTATTAATTAAGTTAAAATGAATTTGAAATGCAGGTCATTTACAAGTTAACAAAAGTAGATTTATTTAGCCTCAGCAGAGAAAGATATTGGTCTAGGATTCAGTGGCACTTAGTTTGGGGGTGTAGTAGTGACTCACACAGCCTAGAGACATCTGCCAAATTTGAAGAGCCTTAACTACTCATGGATGGACCATTTTGTCCTTAGACTGATGAAGAGGCTACTTCAATAAGAGGCAACCCAGAAAATTCATCAATATAGGCCTAGTTTAAGCCTTGGTCCCCTGAGACAGTTAAATCCTTGAAAGAACTTCCACACCTTTCAGTGAAAGAATTGAGTCTAATCCATATGAAATGCCAAAAATGGGGAGCTAAAGAGTTGGAATTCTGAAAGTCATAATATCATAGAGGGTTAAAAGTTTTCATGGGAAGTGTTTTAAAGCATAATTTAAATGACCATTTCACAGAGAAATTTTGAAGAGGATCCAAGTTTTAGGTGTGGATCCAATACACTGTAAGATCCCTTACAATTTGGAGATTCTAGGCTTTTGTGACAATAATTGTGTAAAAATGTATGTGGTATTCTTCTTCTTTTCTATAATATATGATTGTTCTCTGTGGGAGCAGGTTTCTTGGGGAGGTTTTCTGGAGGCAGCCTTAGTTTCAGTTCAGAATAATAATCACTTCAAATGCAGCCAGCTGATAAGATCCCAATGTTTATTTTCTTCTTCCAAGTCTTGTCTCTTTCCTTGGGCCAGGTTAGCTTTAATAGAGATCTATCTCCCTCCTTGGTTCTAAGAGCTCCCTCCGAATGTCTCCAAATCCAAAGGTTTGTCCTTCAGCCTTCAGCCAGCACAAAGGTGGAAAATGGAATGAATTTCACTCTGCCTCTGAAAGTGGGCTTCTGTATCTCCCAGAGTGCTCTTAGGCCCTGAGAGCTTCTTGCTTATGTCCTGTACATTGAGTACACACCAATCATTATATCACTGGGAAACCATTATTTGTTGTAGGATTAAATCAATACTAAATTAGATTTAACCATTGTCTCCTCAATTCCACTTAGTACCTTGGTTCAAGTTCTGGCCCATAACATCTCCTTGTAGGATCAGATCAATCATACTGAACCATGCTAAATTAGATAATTATTGTCTCTATCAGTTCTAATGACTTAACACTTTGTAAGGATTCCAACAAATGTAGGGTTGAACAAGTAAGGATTTTGAAGTTAATGCATGAGACCTAGAAAGCTGTAAATAGAATGAATTCTTAAACACTTGTTGAATAAAGTTTAATTAAATGTTATATGATTTTTTACACTGGGCAAAGAAAAATTAGTGGTATAATGATAATACACATTTCCCAGTAGGAAAAAAAAGTAAGATTGGACTAGCAATAGCACTAGCAGACTTAAAATTAGGTTATAGGGCAATAATCTTAACATAAAAGTAGATTAGTGAAAACATTAGATGGGGGAGAATCAATCAACTTAATTCAATAAGCAAGTGTTTGATTCACTTAATAAAATAAAATCATTTGGGGAAGAGTTTATTTGCTGGGAGAACTTTTAGGAAAACTTAAAAGCAATACACCAAAACCAGATGGGGTGATCATTTCATTCCTTTAGACCTCAGTTTCTTCATCTGTAAAATGAGTAAATAGGAATAGGCTACTGAATAGGCTACTATACATTTGTTAGTGATTGCATCTGAATCTCAGAAAAATACAAACGAAGCTCATAGATGCAGCCTATAATCTAGTGCCCTGAACTGTGAATCTGCAAAGATTCATACCACAATAATCTAAAAACAGACCAATAGCCTGAATATAAATGGCTGCATTATGAAAAATTAAAAAAAACAAAAACAAAAAGAAAAACTAAGAGAAGCTGAAAGCAAGACCTCTCATAATTGTGGCTGAGTGTACTATTCTTCTCTAAATTACAATGTTCTCTGGGAGCAGGTTTCTTGGGGGGCTTCTGGGAGCAGGCTTCATTTCAGTTCAGAGTAATCACTCCAAATGCAGCCAGTTATTAAAATCCAAATCCTTTATTGTCTTCAAAGTGTCATCTCCTTCACTTGGGGCTAGTTTTCTTAGAGGCCTTCTGTAGTCTTGGTTCTTCTGTGGCTTGTGAATATCCGACTGAATCCTGGCTTGTGAATCTCCCAGAGTCCATCCTGCTTGAGGCTCCTAACTTATATATGGTCTTTTAAAGGTGTGAATCTTGTGGAACTGTAATAAATATTAAGTACATCTAGAGAACTGTTAAGCACCCTACTAAATAACCATTGTCTCTATCAATTCCACTGATTTAGCACCTTGTAAGAATTCTAACAGCTGAGGAGGCAATCACAAAAGATAAAATAGATGTTATATGAAATTGAAACACTTTTGCAAGACAAAATCAATATACAAAAGGGAAATAGCCAATATTACACACACACACACACACACACACAAATTTGGCAAAACGCTTTGCTATCCAGGATATAGAAGAGGTTCATACAAGTATATAAAGTCATGAGTAGTTGAGATATGAATAGTTCTCAGAAGAATTATAAATGATTAACAATGAAATAAAAATTGGCTCCAAATAACAATAATAAAAAATAATGAAAGTTAAAATAGTCCTGCTATGTTACCTTCCAGAAAACTGGGAAAGGTAATAAAAGATGGAAACTGTCAGTAATGGAAGAACTGTCTCAAGACAAGCACAGTAATACACTGTTGATGGACTTGTAGGTTGTGGTATTTAAGGAATGCCCAACATACTCACAGTACATGAATGCAATAAAATATCATTTGTTGTTAGAAGTGAAAAATATCAAGTTGTTATAGAATCATGGGAAAATTTGTATGAATAATGGAGACTGAAATAAGCAGAAACAAGAAAACAATATGCACAATTACTGCAGTAATTCAAATAGAAAAAATAAAAACAAACTGACATTATAATTATAATAACTAACCTTGTTTCAGAGAAGACTTAAAAAATGCAACTTTATTCTTTGTAGATAGTGGTAACTCAGAGTATGGGATATTGACACATTTGACAAGCTTGTTTTATGTTTTGGTTGTTCTTTTTTCTCAAACGATTTTTCCCTATGTCTCCTTAATCTTTAAAACATGGGCTAGATTTTTATCTAAGGGAGAGGGAAAGGTCTGTAAATGAATATGTTACAAAACAAAAGAAACAAAAGTATTAAAGAATCCATAATTTCATAGTGCTTTAAGGTTAAAAGGAATTACAATTTTATGCACAATCATATTTTTATTATGCTATTTTGTTAAGGAAATGTTTATTTTTATTCCATAAATATATTTTTTAAAGTTTATAAAGTGATTTCTTCATAATAACCTTGTGAAGATAGATCGTGCAAATATTATTGCCACTTTACAAAGGAGGAAAATAAAGCTCTCTGAGAGCAAAATGATTTGTTCTTAGTCATGTAGCCAATATCAAAAAAGAGATTTTAATGCAATTATTTCTTTTTAATTCTTAGGGGTCAGGTTAGTCCTAATACTGATGCAATTCTTAAACCAAGTCCAAGTGTTCTTCCGACATTTATGATGAATGCTAATCTCTTGTATTTATATTGTGTTGTTGTTATTGTTTAGTCATATAGAACTCTTTGTGACCCTATTTGGGGTTTTCTTGTAAAGATATTGGAGTGGTTTGCCATTCCCTTTTTCAACTCATTTTACAGATGAGGAAATGAGAAAAGCAGGGTTAAGGGTAAGCAGAGTAACAGCTAATAAGTGTCTGAGGACACATCTGAATATCTGAAGATGTTCTTCTGATGCCAAGTCCAATGCTCTATCCACTGTGCCACTTAGCTATCCCAAATATATTGTGCTTTAAAATTTCAAAGGACTTTTCCACTAGTCGTTTACCTCTCATTTATAATGTATATATTTTATATGGACATAGTTGTTTATGGGTTATCTCTATTATTAGAATATGTGTTACCCTTGAAATTACCTTCAATTTCCTCTGTATATTTAAATACACATGCATATATAAATGTAAATATACCTATGTGTATCCATGATCTCATAAATATGAGATTATATTAATCTTGCATGTATATAGCTATTTATATGCTGCTTCCTTATATGCTTGTGAATTTCCTGAGATCAGGAACCATTTTACCTTTCTTTGTATCTCCACTACTTTGATCAACTAACAGCACACAGACTGCAAACACTCTTTTCTATGAAGCAGTGATGTGATTCCTCTCTCTCTTCTCACATAATCAATCATCTTGATTCCATGGGATTTCTAATATGCTTGTATTATATCCTGTCCTTAACCACACTTGTTGTGTGAAGTCTATGAAAATTTGCAGCATTCTCCTTAATCTAAAAATCAAATCTACTGCTTTTCTACATTTATGGATAAACTGCCATGTCCTCCTTGATGAGTTAATAGAAAGTAAAGACATGAGATCAGTTCTATGGAACTCAAAGAGAGAGAAATTATAGAGGAAAAGAAGATGACAAGTCATGTGGAAAGCTTTGGAAAAGTCTAGAGGTATGAAGGTTGAGATTTATCAGTTAACTTTGGAGAGAGCAAAGGTAGTGATATTTTCTGTGAAGCACATCTTTTGCACGTGGGATTTGGAGTTGTAGAGTTTCTTAGGGATAATCTGGTTCAATAATCATTTTACAAATGAGGAGATTGAACCTCCCAAGTTCATTGATTGGCTTTAGACCAAGGTCCATTTGACCTTGTGGATGTTTGGTGTCTAGAAATGGAACAAATAAAATCATCATATTTTATGCCACTTAAGCATGTCCTATACAGGATTAGCTGATGACTACCCTGTCCCCTATCTCTGCCAAACTGGATTTTCTAGTTTTAAAATTGTTTCTTCATGGAACACATAAAAATCAAATAAGCCACAATATATGGTATGTAGCACCTGCATAGAGAAAATTTTGTTGGAAGAGATTATCTCCTTTCAACAAAGGAAGTGGCTATAGGTTGGAATTTGGATTGAGTCCATTAACTGAAAGGCAACAGAAGAAAATGTGAAAGTCAAATTGGACACCCCCCAAGACCTAAATGAACATTTCACCTTAATTCCCCAAAAAGACCAGAAATTTTGGAGGGAAACTTGATATGAATGGCCAAAATGCATTGAATTTAACTATTTCAACTAGTTTTTTTTTTTTCCCTGAATTAGAC
The DNA here is from genome assembly GCF_902635505.1 of Sarcophilus harrisii. Classification (NCBI taxonomy): domain Eukaryota; kingdom Metazoa; phylum Chordata; class Mammalia; order Dasyuromorphia; family Dasyuridae; genus Sarcophilus; species Sarcophilus harrisii. The sequence goes on along the minus strand of NC_045427.1, from coordinate 359,831,731 downwards.
AGGGAGTCTTTTTGCACCTTTCCCCACCTGGAAAGCAGCTACATTACACACAATACATTCACATAAAACCTAGCCCATCATTAACCAACTTTAATAATTCCATGAACAGCTGAAGGAATAGAAAATTTGAATAATGGGAATCTGAAATACTAAGATTCATGGTTTATGAAATGTCCAGACACAGTGGTTCTAAGAATTTGATCATTATCAATCATGCTATATTCCAACATAGTCACCATCATACATCTTGGATAACAGCTTATTATTTGAAGCTGGAGTTTAGAGAAAAGGCAGCAGTTAGCAAGAATTCTGGAAAAAAAATACTAATGCACTAAAGATGCCAAACTTATTTTGGTGGTATTTCCTGGAAATTCATTAGCATTTGGAACAAAACAAATTATTTTATGAGTAACTGGAAGAGAGAGAGAGAGAGAGAGAGAGAGAGAGAGAGAGGAGAGAGAGAGAGAGAGAGAGAGAGAGAGAGAGAGAGAGAGAGAGAGAATAGTGCCTTGGAGGACTTCCCCCACCCGAGTTTGGCCAAGTTGTTTCCAGAGATTTCCAAGAATACACAATTATTAGAATCACTCAGAACTGACTTCCTAGAAGTATTATCTGAGCAAGGAATTAGCAACCAATGTGAAAGCCAACTATGAGAAGTGTTTACAATACAGGCTGTCCCCAAAATCTTCATGTAGTTTTAAATTTTTAGCTTTGGTTTAAAATTGTACAAAGACTTTGGGGATAGCTGATATGTTGTATTTGATTCCTAGAGTTGGTAAGCCTGGAAAAATTGTCTTTAATATTAAAATCCCTGTGAATGTAATTAAATAATTCCATTTGACTGAGGCACAGTCTGCTGCAGTGGAAAGAGCACTGACTTGGGAGTCAGAGGTCTTAGATTCAAATCCTGCCTCTTACGCCTAGTAATTAGTTATTGTTGTTCAGGCTTTGTTCTTGAAGAGGACCAATGACATCAGGAGATGATACCTTGACTTGTAAGTGTATTGTATTTAAGTGAGATACAACTGTGCAGAGTCATCAACCTCATTCTCTCCTTTAGTCATCTGTATTCTGTGGCAAGACATAGGTCAGAATGTATGGAAGTGGCCTCCTACCTTAGTACAAGAAGATACTCTGTAACAAAGGGATAGGCTATTTCACAGTTCACTTACATGGACCAAAGGCAGAATTTATTGTGTTGATCAAGGGCCCAGATTACATGAAAAATGTAAAGGTTTGGTCTAAATCCTCTTTAATATCCTTTTTTAGTTGTAAATTCTGTTGTAGGGACAGGTACAGATGAAAACTCTAGCCTAAATTAATGTTAATTCAGAGGGCTCAAACTTTTTGATTCATTTAATTTATTCATAAGTCAAAAGTATAAACTAGGTATGAGCAGATCCTTAGTCAGTTTGGGAAGAGCATAGTAGTTTGGTCATTGGATGATGCCACATTAAATGCATTGGGAATGGTTGAAGAACATATACACTCACAAGTATACATGTGTGTAAAATGTGTATACATTTATATTCAAATTACATTTAGTATATATAATGTAATTGTATATATACATAAACATAAATACATAGAACAAATGTTATATATGTGCATCTCTCTATATGTATATATGTTTATGTGTGTGTGTTTCATTCAAATCAAGTTAAATGAGCAGTTTTGACTTAAGAGCGCCCAAATTTTTTATTTTAAAAAATTTTTATTCTAATTTTAATTTTTTATTTTTTGACTGAGGCAATTGGATTGAGTGACTTGACCAAGGTTAAAGAGCCAGAAAGTGTTATGTGTCTGAGACCAGATTTGAACTCAGGTCTTCCTGACTTCAGGCTGGTGCTCTATCCATGGCACCATCTAGCTTCCCCTGGCTCTCAAATTCTTCACCTGGAATTCTGATGATGTGTTTCAATGATGACTGCTTGTCAAAATGGGATATTATCAAGATGGGATTTGATTCTTAAAGAGATTAATCTAAACATCAACCTCATTGCTGTCCAGGAAGAGGCTCCCAGAGGAGTAGAAGAAAAATGTCAAATGCAATTAGGAATATCTATCTTATAATCAATTATATTATCCTATCAAAAAATATATATATAATTTAGATATATATTACATATATATATGCAGTAAACTCTAGAATATTGTCTTTTATATTGGATAAGAGGAATGAGAGGGCTTACTGAAAGCCGAGGGGCATGGAGACCAAAAAAAGGTTGAAAATCTCAGGTCTAGAGAAGGATAGTGGGGGGAACCTAAAACTGTGTCACAATTGTCTTTGATACATGGTGTTAGACTCTTCAAGGAAGAAAAAGCTATGTCTGCAGCTTGTTTTCTAAACACTGTGATTTTCACTTCTTACCCTTCATGGAGATTTCCATTTCAAGGCTGATATCACAGAAAAAATAAAAAAAAAAAATGTTCAGGAACTTTAGGTAAAAGCTGTCTCCATTTATAAGCCCTTTATCTATGCACAAAGCTATAATTTCTAGGCACAACCAATAGAGGGCAGTGTGGAGCTCAATTAAATTTCACTAAAAGGTCTTCACTAGCCTTGGACAGATCAAAGAAACATAAAATAGTGTTCACCACTAGCAATAGATGTAGACCATTTTTACTTTGACAAATGGAAAGAAATTCTAGTGTGCAGATATTTTCACCCAAAATCAGTTTCAGTTGAGCATGGAGATTGGGTTCTTCCATTTTCTTTCCAGCTCCAATTCTATAGTCCTGTGATTTTTTTGTTCTTTTTCAGCAGGAACAGAGAGACTTGTCTGTTTGTTTATTTAATTGTTTATTTTAAATTTCAGTGCATGAAAAAATAGGTCAAATTGAAGGCAGATGTTTTGCAAATTTTGAGAAGGTGGAAAAGGAGACAGAGCTCATGGAGAAATGTGTGTTGTTGTGTTGATGCTTCCTGCCCCTGTAATTGTGGACATATCCCTTACAATTCCTGGGTCACAATTTCCTCATATTTAAAGTGAAGGAGTTGGAATGTTTGATTCAGTGATGACCAGAGTGATTCCTGAAGGTTGTTATTATTCAGTCTTTTTGGATCGAGTTCAATTCTTTGTGACTCCATTTGGGGTTGTCTTGGGAAAGATACTAGAATGGTTTGCCATTTCCTTCTTTAGCTCCTTTTACAGATGACAAAACAGAGGCAAACAGGGTGAAGTGAATTGCCTAGGGTCACATAGCTAGTAAGTCTAAGGCCAGATTTGAACTCAGGAAGAAGAATATTCCTGGCTTCAGGACTGACATTCTATCCACTGTGCCACCTGATTGCTGATACCCAAAGGAGCTAGCCTCAATCATGAACAGCATTTCTCAAGTAGATGCAACCTTGCCTTCAAGGTCATCTGAGGTGATTAATAAACCAACATTTATTTAGTGCTTTGAGTCATTCTCTGGCTCTTTTGTGCCAATTCTCTCCACACCCCCTTGAGATAGTAAGGAAATAAGAATTTATTCAATGACTACTTTTGCCAGGAATTGTGTTTAGTACTTTACAAATGTTTTCTCAACAACCTTTATAGTTCAAGAAACTGAGGCAAACACAATGAATTCATATTCCAGGAGATTCGTGGGCTTCTTGCAAAGTTCTTATCACCAGTTTCAGATGGTACATTCCTCAAGTGACAAAGTTTGGCTGGCAGCTCATTACCTTAGATGGGACCAGAAGTCCTGAGGGAGCTCTGTTAAGAAATAAAAATAAAAATCAACAAATGGTTCAGAAGCATGGAGTCTCACAATTAGAAGGGACCTTGGAACCTATCTAATCTAATATTAACTGAAAAAAAAACCCCAAAAAGCTCTTACCTCATCCCTAAATATTTGATTATCCAATCTCCAGGAAGAGGTTTTCTGTGATGTTACATCTATCTACATCTTTCTATGACATCAATAAGAGCCCAAGCTCTATTCACAGTTTCCCCTCTTTTACAATTCGCACCTAGGTAGCAGCTACACCACTAGAATGTTGTTGTTGCCTCTTAGCGCCTTTTAAGAACCATTGTCTCCTCACATATTTTAGATGATAGCTTATGTTGTCTCAAGAGGCAGGTAAGCCCTCTGTAAACAAAGCTTGAAACACTCATTACTATGTAACCATGAGTAAGTCAAATAACAATAATATAAAATAAGTAACTGATCTATCACCTGTTTTTACAAAGCCTGAGAGCCAAGAATAGCCTTTATAATTTGAATGCAATGAAGCTTTATTTAAAAATGTTTAAACAAAACATTCTGTACAAAAATGTACAAAAGTAGTAGGTCATAGTTTCTGACTCCTAATTCTAATCCAACCCCTTCTTTTTATAGATGAAGAAACTGAAGATCAAAGAAGTTGCTATTCGCCCAAGGTCACAAAGGCAGAGACAAAATCAGAATCTGAACCCAGGGCCTCTGACTCCAAATGTTTACCCATTGCATTGTCCTTCATCCTGAACTACTATTATTGAAAATAATAAAATCACATGAAAAACAAAATGCTATAAAACTGCTCACAGCGTGGTAGTTACACTGTTTTAGTAAAAACTAGCATTTATGTAGAACACTCTGAGGTTTGCAAAGCATTTTACATCATCTCACATTCATTTCTGACAGTGATTTCATGAAGAAGTAACCATTACAGGTAATATTAGTCACATTTTTCAGGTTAAAAAACTGATTCAGAGACATGAAGTAACTTTCCCACAGTCATATGATTAATAAATATTATTCACTGATGGAATCCAGCTGTTTCTTGACTTCAGGACCAGTTGTCTTGATATGACTCTATAATACATCTTCATTATTTGTCCATGGTGGAAGCTGACACATCAGCTCAAACCAGGAGAGAAAATAAATTCACCAAGAAAAAATGCAGTTTTAGCAGTCCAAGGTAAGGGATGGGAAGTATAGGGGATGGCCAGCTCATGGATGAAGCTGCAGTTGTAGAGGAAGCAGCCCCAGTGAGTCTGGTCCTTGGTTCTGGGGAAGATGGTGGGGAAAGAAAGGTGATTCTTGGGAGAGAGAGGTAGCTATGTATATGGTAGCCTGACTGCTAATTCTCAGTCACTGAAAAGACTGGAAGAGGATTGCAAGATGAAATAAGTGTACAGATGAATATTGTGGTGGGGAGAAAGGGTACCAATGCCCTGGCAGCAAATCTCCATTTGCTTCATGCTAATAATATTCTGATCCTTTGTGCAAGACATTGGTAATTAAGCTGTAGTACTTATCATGGTGGTGCTTATGCTTATGGTTGTTTTAAGGAAGGTATGAGAAAATGATCAAGTGTTCCATGAAATATCTTTCTTTTTAATAGTGGACATATGCTACTGGATATGGCTAGAGATATTCAAAGTACTCAGATATAATGTGTGCACATTTTTTGATGAAGTATGATATAACATTTATATGCAACTTGAATATTTACAAAAATGCTTTTATCAAAATGGTTCTGGGAAATAAAGGTATCTTTTCCATTTTACAAATGATGAAATAGATTCAAAGTGACTTGCTTATAGTCACACAACAAATAAATTTTGAAGCTGGGAAATGAACCAAAGTCTTTTGTCTCCATCCACTGTTTTTTTCATTATATCTTTGTGCTCATTGTAGTTCTTTATCCTGAGCCTGTATGTCTATCTCTTTTACTGCTGCTGCTAATCTGTGGAAATGTGTGTGTGTGTGTGTGTGTGTGTGTGTGTGTGTACATATTTATGTGTATATGTATGTATATATTTTGTATATATATTATTTGCTGCCTTGATTTAATCAGTTTCAATTTAATAAAACATAGGAATTTGCTGCTGCATTTTGATAGTTTGGGCTAGTCATAGGAACAGGATAAAATCAAACTGTCCTGAAAATTTCAGAATGCCTGTTTACTGTATTTATTGGAGACATCTAAGGGGTGGGAGGGAAATACTGTCTTTAAATCTACATACATAATAGCTAATAATAATGGGTAACATTTATATAGTATTTACTATGTGTCAGTCCCAATGTAGTAGTTATATTGTCTTAGTAAAAACTAACATTTATGTAGAGTACTTTTGAGGTTTGCAAAGCATTTTACATACCTTATCTCACATTGATTTCTGACAGTAACTTCATGAAGAAGACAAACTGAAATTAAATGACTTGTCCAACTTTACATAGCTACAAATTATTTGAGGTTGAATTTAGTCTCATAACTTCTTAATTCTAGGCCTAATACTTTATACTGCTTGAATACAATATACATATCATATATTTGTATGTATACACATATTTCATACATGTATGTATACAGCCATGTATGTATGGATTTCTAGAACTCATACTAAAGATCTGGATCAGGCTGTTCTGAAGACAGAGGCACACACAAGTCATGTATATGCAAGCATGCATGTATATATGTATGTATATTAGAACACATATACATATATATACATACATATTACTCCTGTCCTAGTTCTTATCATTCTTCAACACAAGCTGCCCATAGCCCTTGGTATGGGCTCCAAGAATGCAAATTCATTTCAAAATTCTTCTAAGCTTGACATAATTAGGGTAGCAAATCTGTTCATAATGAAAATTGCATACATATTGTAATGCCAAATCTAAATGGGTTTTTGGATTATCCAGATTTTAGATCATCAATATTATCTTGGATTATCAAGAATTGGCTATAACTATTAAGACATTTTTCATAGTGACCTTATCTTCCTGATTTCTGTTTAAAATGTAGTTCTAGTTTGAGTTTAACTAGAGAAGATGCTTGTTTATAGAAGATGATTTATCAGTAGCTATTATTTTGATCCTTCGAAATAGGAGCAATTAATTTGCTGAAAGCACAGTACTCTTGTAGGAAAGGAGTAAAAAATAGAAGTTAGTGCACTGGTTTGTTAAGGATATTGGGATTTGTGCTCCACAGGATCATCATATTAGAACAATGAGGAATTTTAGAGGTCATAATGACTTTCCCATAATGATTTGCCAGAATGTCTTCTTAAGATTTCAGTTTTATGAGTCCATTTTTACTGTGTGTGTGTGTGTATGTTTTTCCAACCATGGCTACCTGTCTCTATTCTTTGTCTTAAAGGTATTCAGAAATGTTGAAGGTAATTGAGAAGGGAACTGATCTGAAGTATATTGGAAAAGGAATTGAGTACGAATACTTGGGTCATAGTCCTGGGTTTGCCACTGATTTTGGTAAGTCCTTGGACCATTGACTTCCTCTTGTAAAAATTAGAGGTGGAAGGAAGCTTTGAGTTGGAAGAGACCAATTCCATCACATCACAGAGATCAAAAACTAGAATGTGGGCACAGTGAGGGAGCAGTGAACCTGGTTCTAAATAATAGTTTACCAACTACCTATATCTATTACCTGAAGAAAGACACTTTTCCTTTTCTATGAAATGAGGGAGGGAGTTAATTGATTTCTATAGACTCAATTCCAGGATTTCAAGACTTTATAATTAGAGGAACATATTAAGAAAAAAATATTTTGGCCAGACTTAATGGGAATATTTTGGAAGGTGAAAGAATTGGTGGCAGGGAAGTCATTTAAGAGGATATTATTATATACTCAGTGTAAGTATGCTCAGGGTTAAATTACAATAATGACTCACATCAACACAGAATAAAGGTAATTATAGTAAAGAAATGGAAAATCGGTACATATATTTTAAGAGTTAGGCTCAGAAAAAGCCTATAAAATATATAGTACCAGTATTATTGCCATTTTATAGAAGAGAAAATCAAGGCTGGGAATAGATCATCACAGAGCTAGTAAATATTTGAGGAAGGACCTGAACCTAAGCCTTCTGAACTTAAGTCTAGCCTTCTATGTATCATACCATATTGCCTATTTGATTGTCTTAAGAAACCAAGGAACATATAAGCTTTGGAGTATAATGGCTATGAAAAAAATAATAGTGAGGAATACTTTTTCTATTACATTTTAAAGATCACAGAATACTTTTTTCCCCCAGGACTCCCCCCCTCCCATCTGCAAATATTAGCTATAGTTTGGGGAGAAAAAAGTGGGAAGAAGATGGTACTTGGTGGTGATTAAGCAATTATTATAGGTTTTCAACCATGCGTCAATGGCACAGCTATAAAATTCTGCAACTGCTTTTCATTACTGTGGGGAAGCTCACATATGATTAATATTTTATGATCTCCAACTTGGTAGGCTGCTTTGTGTTGTTTCTTGGGCAAAGCTCCAGCTGTCCACAGTCCCTTACTTGACCTCAGTGCTGGGCCATCCTAACTGATTCTGGGGTTTATTCAAGATCTAGGCCCCTACCTCCTCATGATAAGGAAACTTGAATCAAGAAACTTCTAAGGTATAATGGAAAGAGCACTTGGAGTTGGAAGACGGATGAAATTACTAGTTACAGCACTAATTATGGCACTATTTCCTGGGCCCTTGTTTTCTTGTCTTTAAGTTGCAAGGACTGCATAAGTTCCTGGGGAAAGTCAAAGGCCATTGGAATATATGTTGCCTGACTTTCCTGAGCTCCAATTTTTTTCCTCTTATAGGAAAAAGGAACCTTTCAGAGTCTAAGATCCTAAATCTTAATCCTTGTATATATTGTTTGGGAAAATGTTGGCTCATTAAAAGAGGAGAGAGATTCTCTTTACTTTCTATAGATTAGGCTACAAGTGTTTTATATGTTCTTTAGAATAAATAAAAGAATTCTATGTTCAGTGCCTTGATAGCTTGAATTCACTTAGAGAAAATAACCTATCTTTGAGTGAGTGACAGGTATTGGTCTTTTGAGATTCCAAGTGGATAGGGCAAGTAAATAAGAAATAATAAGAAATTCTTAAAATGTCTCAGCATCCCTTGCATTATAAAGGAGTCAAGAGATATAATTTTGAGCAAAGTATTTCAGTTTCCTCTTTTCTTAGATGATCGCACACTCCTTACTTAATTATTGTAGGAAAAGAATTTCATGTTAAGCAATGTAGGTCCATGATCTTTGTGACAATTCTGTTCTCAATAATATTAGATTTTCTCAGGTAGATGGCAAGAGCATTTTCAAACTCAGAATAGGCTTTTGGTACTTTCAAATTTTTTCAATAGTAACAACACATTGCTATTATGCTTTAACATTTGCAAAGAACTTCTCGCACAAACTCTATAAGGTACACAGTATCTTAATACAGGTATTATCTCTACTTTATTGAATAGAGAATTGAAATTGTTCAGCACTTTGCTTGTGATCATCACATAGCTAGTAAATGACTGAGGAACATTTTTTGTTGGAACTGAGATCTCCTTACTGCAAATCCAGTGCTCCATATACTTACTATACTACCTGTTCTATTGACTTAAGCAGGCTAGGAAACATATAGACAGCAGGATAGAATATGCCACATTAGTGTGTAGCATTCATGGAGGCATAATAGCAAGAATTAATCTTCTTTTGTAGTATTTTAAAAATCACAGAGCACTATCTCCAGGACTATGAGAAGAAAAAAAACCTATGTCTCTTTAGGGAGACTGCTGCTGACAGCATGGCTTTTCTCTCATCCTGGCTCACATCACACAGGGAGCAATAACAGAGAGCCTTATCCCAAGAGCTGGGAACAGACCTATTTGGGAAGATGATTCTCTCTATAGATTTATATTTCATGAGATGTCAATTCAACTGCATGAATTATTTATGGACTGGCTGCATCCTCCTAAGAAATACACCAGACCACAATTTTGAGACCACAAGAATGCTTTATTTCCTTTTAAGCTGGGGAATATAATAGAAAAATCTCACATTACACCTGGATACTCATCCTGCTTCTATTTCTTCTTGACTAGAAAATTGCAGGTAATTTTGAACACTTCTCTGAACCTCAGTTTCTTCTTCTATAAAATGAAGATAATTTTATATACACACATACCAGAAATGTACATAATTTATATCATATGCATATATTGTATACATATATAATAAAATAATATGATAATATATGTAGTATATATAATAATAAATGCATATATTGTATATAATTTTTTGTTATTTTCAGTACAGGAAATGGAAATATCCATGGGATTATAGTTAGAAATAGAAAAGTCATTTGGACCATTTGACCATTTGGATCAGAGATTATAAGTCTGGGGACTAAGAAATTTTTTTTAATACTTATGTTTTTGATTTTATGCATTTAAAAACGTTGTTCAGAAAAGGGTTCTTAAATTTCAAAAAAAATTGTTAAAGGGGTCCATGACACAGAAAAGATTAAAGACATCTGATCACATCCAATCCTTTCTTTTTAAAGATGAAAAATACGATAAGAGGTGAGAAAGAACAGGGGTAGGATTTGACGCCACATAACCGTTTTCTTTTTGTGAATACCAGAGTACTTGAAAACTTCTACTTTCTACTTTTATGCCAACATAACATCTGAAGTATTTGTTGAAGAAAGAATTGAGGAGTGGAAGTTTTTTTTTTTTTTTTTAACTGAAAGGCAGGCATGTTTTTACTATCACTTGTATATTTAGATTACAAAGTTCATCCCAAACATCTCACACATACAATAATCAAGAAAAATCATGAGAGGCTATGAGAACTTAAATATTTTGTCTTAAAAAAGATCACCTAACTTTTCGGGGCTTCAATCTCTTCATATGAAGAATGAGGCAGTTGGAAGTTGATGACTTTTTAAATCTTCTTTTCAGCTAGAAAATATTATTTGAGAATGTTATGCTTTTCTTTTGCCAAAGAAGGAGTTCACATATGAAGGCATTTGTCAAGTTGTAGGAGTGGATGAACTGCTTTCACTTAGGAGAGATTTGGAAGACCACGGAGAATGGGTAAGATTGGGTATAGTAAGAATTGCTGTAAGAATTGAACTAAAGATGACCAGAAAGATTGCTGAGCAGTATTGAGGGCCTAGCCAATGTCAGACAGCAGAAATTTGGAGAGAAGCCATTTGGTGCCTTTTCCAGAAATCCTAAATGTAATGAAAGGACAAAGAATAAAGGGAATAGAGTATATTTGAGAGCATGGTTGAAATGAATGATCAAGATATTTAGCCTTGGAAGAAAAGGGAGGCCACAAAACAGGTAAAAATGTGGTTAAAGCAGAATACTGGGATGACTAAAGGAATCAATCATATTTAATCCCTCATATGTGTTACTTTGCATTTTTCAGTGTATATATGTGAGGAATTAAATCCTGCTACTCCATAGGAAAGGGAAATTCCTCCAGAAGTAATACATATATTTCTATTATTTTTCTTGCCCTTGAAGATCTTTGTACTTTTCAAAGCATTGTCACTTTGATTCATTAAGCAAATTCAACAAATATTTATTAAGAGATGACTGTGCAGGGTGCTTAGTTGGGGATGGGAGAGATACCAAGTTCAGCTGACAGATGTATTATGCCTTTTTGGAATTTACAGGCTGGCAGAGGTCTATGACTCACACACAGATAAATATAATTCACAATATGATATGAAAAATACATTAATTTGTATAAATCAGAATCTCTAATGAGTTGTGGCTAAATTTGGTATAAGATATCAAGGAAGGCTTTCTAGAAAAGGTATCATTTGAATTGGTTTTTAATGAATGTTTGGGCAATCTTGATCTGAAGAAGAGAGGAGAAAGCTAATCTCCTTTGTAGAGGTAAGGCTCTATGGATGTAGAATATCCTCATGCAAACTTTCTTGGTCTGTTCAAATTTTTTCCATTTTCTTTTTTGTTCTTTGTGGTGATAGCTGGCTCTACGGATCGGGGAAGACAGAAGCTTATGTTTGTAATAATAATAAGCTATAAGCCCTTTTATTTATATAGTACCTACAGTGAATAAATTAGGCATAATGCTAAACACTTTATAAATATTATATCACTGGACCTTCAAATAACTCTGGGAGGTGGGTTTCACAATTTTACAATTGAGAAATGGAGGCAATCAGAGATTATGGGATATGTCCAAGGTTATACATCTAGTAAGTGAGGCCAGATTCAATTTCAGGTTTTCCTGACTCCTAATGCCCAGGCATCTATCCACTGAGCCACCAAAATGAAGGTGATATTACAATAAAAGAGATCAGTATTTTTTTAATATGTGAAACATGAATAGGAACTTAGAGAATCAGATTTATATCTGGAAGGGACTACAGATAGCAACTCAGTCAACCCCTATATTTTACCAGTGTATAAACAAAGAACATAATAGGTAAAATGACTTGTCCAGGGTCAAAGAGATAATAAATAGTCAAGGGGATATTTAAAACTCCGATCCTCTGATTTAGAACTCATCAATTTTTCCACCCCACCTCATTATCTTCCATGAAACATGCATGGAAGAGAAAGAAGGGCATTGTAGACACAAAGGTGGAAAAGTAGGATGAAGATCCCAAGGCAGCTAGCTGTCCTAGAGCTTGCCATAAGAAAGGTGTTTTATGAAGCTGAGGTATTTTTCTGTTATGTCCTGGTTAGACTAATTGGGCAAGAATAGGCATTGTGTGGCTCATACATGGAAAAAACCAATCCAATCCAAAACAAAACAAAACAAAACAAAACAAAACACATCCCCAAAGCCCTACCGAAGTAACTTCCAAGGGAAGAAGTGGCGTTGTAAAGCCATGAATTACACAGTGTACTCCCTGAAAGAGAAAATTGCATAATATGTTGTTTTACTACCGCACGTAGTAAAAATCATTCTTGGCTTTTGGGGCCAGAAAAAACAAGCTATGAAAAGGCACACACACAAGTACAAGTTCACTGCTTTGGATCTAAAAAGGTATCTGGCAGAGGCTGGATGTGAAGTCCATGTGTTTTTCATTTAAATTAGTTCATGTAAGGTCCTTTTTAAGGGGAGGGGAAGTGGAACTGGGGGGGGGGGGGTGATAAATCACCTTAGGAATTAAAGCTTGTTGGAGCTTGGGAAACTCAGGAGCTAAGCCAGTTGGCTGTCTCTGCCAAGTTCATGAAGCTCAACAGCTTAATGAGAGCTTGATTAAAATCAATGAGGGAAAAAAAATGAAACACTTAAAAATGGTGCACACAACAAACTCCTCCAAGGCAAAGGACTGAACCTTCTGTGATTATAAAATTCATTCTGTGACATCTTAATGCACCATTGAAGGCATTCCTCATCTGGAATTTTGTGGTGCTAGTTCAGTTACCCCATTTGTGGTTTTCTTAGCAAAGACATAGGGATAGTTTTCCTTTTCCTTCTCCAAAATATTTTACTGTGAAGAAACTGAGACAAATGTGGTTAGATGACTTGTCCAGGATCACACAGCTAGGAAGTAAGTTTGGATTTTAACTCAGGTCTTCCTGACTCCAGCCCCAGTGCTCTATCTACTGAGCCATCTAGCTTTGGGGAGGTTTAAAATCCAAACAGATTGGAAGTTTGAGGAAGATACTCAATGAATACTTTCCTCATTGCTTCTCCTTTAACAAGAACAAATGTGTTTGTAATTGAATTTTTGATTTAAATTGATGAGTCCATTGAAATCTTCTGGACAAACCATGTAACCCTGACATATATTAGATGCATTCATGTGTTTCAGAACTTAAATGGACTTTAGACATTACCCCCCTTGTTTTATAAATGAAGAAGCTGAAACTTAGATGAACCTGTTCAATATCACATATATCACATAGCAATTAAAAAGTGGGGACAGAATTTGAACCCACATTGTCTGACTCTGGTTCCCACATTTTCCCCAATAGACCATTATGAGGAACAGAAAGACCATATCAGTGATCAGATCAGATCAATCAGTTTTCTAAGCAATTGTTCTTCTTCTGAATCTTTGTCTATTTCCCCTAAATAAGAGGCAGTATGGTACAATAGAGAAAATCCCAGATTTGTAAAAACAAAGAGATCTGGGTTAACAACTTGCTTCTGACAATGTCTACCTCAAGCAACCTTGAACAAGTCATTTGTAGTCTCTGTGAACTTCAATAACTTCACCTAGAAATAGGATATAATAATAATAATACTTTATGCTTCTTCACTCAGAGTACCTTGGGAATTATTATTGAGTTATAATAAATATTAATAATTAATTTGGGAAGTCTTTTTTTCCTCTGGGCAACTAGATGACACAATGGATAAAACATGAGCTTATAACCAGGAAGATTCATTTTTATAAGTTAAAATATGGCCTTAGATACTTACTAACTGTGAGCCTGAGAAAAATTCACTTAATCATGCATGCCTCAGTTTTTTCATTTGAAAATAAGTTCAAAAAGAAAATGGCAAATCACTTCAATATCTTTACCAGAAAAAACCTGAATGGGGTCATAAAGAGTAACAATTGAAATAATTTAACAACTCATTTCTTCTCATATAGAGATATTAACATCATGATGACAGTATGCTCCTTCATCTAGATACTCCTGGTTATGCTATTATTTTCCTGAAGTTTATACTATTTCTTTCCTTTATCACTGGGTGCCATGGGTATTGTATCTGCCCAGGTTTTGTCATCATGCTTTTACCAGGGATATTGGCTCTAGATACTCATATTCCAGGAGGAAAATGAAAAGGTTTCACCTTTCTCCTAACTATACTGACTCATATCTTCCTACTAACCCTGACAACTCCCACCTCTAGGGTTCCCATCCTTCTAGTTCTTCTTTGGCTCTCAGTTGGCACAGAGTCCCATCTCTGAGTCAATTCAGAAATACATTACAATCCAGGGCACCCAGGGTGAATGGTCACCTAAATTTCCCCAGGGCTACGTACTTGTGCCCATTCACTGAGACATATACACTCACTGTTTATGCTGGCAAATACTCTCAGCCTTTATATTAACTGTCATGTATGTCCCCTCACAAAATCATATTCTCGTATTCCTTGAAATTCACATATTCAAAAACTTCAACAAATTTCTGATAATTCAGCTTCCAGTGAGTCAAATCCATCCACAACAATTTTGTTCTAGCAACTAAGGACAGGCTTTGTCCTGCCTACATCTATTGAAAATAGCATTTGAGAAATATCCTGATGCTTCTCTGATAGTTCTGAAGTGACAGTCACTCCTGCAGTCCACAGGAAGCTTTAATCTACTTCTTGATCTTCTGATGCCTAAGTTTCAACAGTTGATAGAAAATATGTCTTATTTTTAGTTATCTCTGGGACCTCAAGTTTAAAAATAATAGTGAATTAAAATTAAATTTCAGTCCTATAAGAAAAAAATTTTCAAATATCGTTTCATTTTTATATATATAAACAAACATACATACACACACACCCCTTTAATATTAAACTGAAAGCCAAAATTTTCAACTTTTATCTTGAGTCCACCATTAATATATTGTATGATCACAGAGAGATCTTTTTACTCTTTGGATTCTGCTTTCTTCATATGGAAATCTAGATTTATTTTGTCAGTCAGCAAGTATATATTAAAGACTATATGCCATATATACATATACTAGGAAGGTGCAGTTGCTCTCTTCTGGTTCTTAATTTCTCTGATTCTATGAAAGTGTTCTATATTGTAGTATAGAGGTATCTAGAACTTTTTTCCTACTCAGAGAATGGTTGAGGAGGTTGGGGTTGGGGTAGGAATTTTTGGCACAATATAGTCTTTTTTTTTTTCAATAGATTTTTATTTACAAGTTATATGTATGGGTAATTTTACAGCATTGACAATTGCCAAACCTTTTGTTCCAATTTTTCCCCTCCTTCCCCCACCCCCGCCCCTAGATGGCAGGATGACCAATAGATGTTAAATTTATTAAAGTATAAATTAGATACACAATAAGTATACGTGACCAAACCGTTATTTTGCTGTACAAAAAGAATCGGACTCTGAAATATTGTACTATTAATTAGCCTGTGAAGGAGATCCAAAATGCAGGCAGGCAAGAATATAGGGATTGGGAATTCAATGTAATGGTTCTTAGTCATCTCCCAAAGTTCTTTTGCTGGGTGTAGCTGGTTCAGTTCATTACTGCTCCATTGGAACTGATTTGGTTCATCTCATTGCTAACAATGGCCAGGTCCATCAGAATTGATCATCATATAGTATTGTTGTTGAAGTATATAATGATCTCCTGGCCCTGCTTGTTTCACTCAGCATCAGTTCATGTAAGTCTCTCCAGGCCTTTCTGAAATCATCCTGTTGTTCATTTCTTACCGAATAATAATATTCCATAATATTCATATACCACAATTTATTCAGCCATTCTCCAACTGATGGGCATCAACTCAGTTTCTAATTTCTGGCCATTACAAAGAGGGCTGCCACAAACATTTGTGCACATACAGATCCCTTTCCCTTCTTTATCACTTCTTTGGGATATAAGCCCAGTAGTAACACTGCTTGGATCAAAGGGTATGCACAGTTTGATAACTTTTTGAGCATAGTTCCAAATTGCTCTCCAGAATGGTTGGATGTATTCACAGTTCCACCAACAATCTATTAGTGTCCCTGTTTTCCCACATCCCCTCCAACATTCCGCATTATCTTTCCCTACCATTCTAGCCAGTCTGACAGGTGTATAGTGGTATCTCAGAGTTGTCTTAATTTGCATTTCTCTGATTAATAATGACTTGGAGCAATTTTTCATATGGCTAGAAATAGTTTCAATTTCTTCATCTGAGAATTGTCTGTTCATATTCTTTGACCATTTATCTACTGGAGAATGGCTTGATTTCTTATAAATTAGAGTCAATTCTCTATATCTTTTGGAAATGAGTCCTTTATCAGAACCTTTGGCTGTAAAAATATTTTCCCAGTTTACAATATAGTCTTATTATGCATTCAGAAAGTGGGGCTCGACTTATGCCTACAAGGGGGTGAAGGAAAGCAAATGTCAGAGAGGATCACTACACCATTAGGCCAATGTACTGGCATTAAACAAGACTGACAGAGGACCATGAGGGGAGGTGAAAAAATGATAGTCACTACAGTTTACTCCTCCCTATATCTAGGAAGGATGCCTTCCCTGACAGCTGTTCTCATCCTGGACCAAAGGCTCATTGGTTTGATGTTTGTTATGGCTCTGTCCCAGTAGGTTGTGAGTATTCAATTAATCACATTTTAAAATGTTCCCATTGAACATTGATCATTTTCTCTAATGTCTAAAAATTTCTTTGGAGTCATGCAAAATATTCCTTTCTTCTTCTTGGCCTCTCCTTATCCACCCCATCTCCAGTTTTATAAATCTTATCAACTTCAGGGTATTTTATAGCTCATCTATATATTATGTATATAATACATATTATACAAAATATGTATATATAATACATATGCACATATATATAATTCATAATACATATTATGTATGTACTGTTTATTCATTTTTGATCTGGGGTTTTCTTTGCAAAGATATTAAAATGGTTTGTCATTTCCTTCACCAGCTCATTTTATGAAAGAGGAAACTGAGGCAAACAGGGATAAGTGGGTCTCCTAGGGTTACACAGCTAGTAAGGGCCTAAGGTCAGATTTGAACTTAGGTCTCCTGACCCTAAGTCCAGCACTCTGTCCACTGGGCCACCTTTCCTAAATACTTTCCTCACAACAAAATGGTGAGGTAGGTAGCATGGGCATTGTCTCCATTTTGCAGAGAAGGAAAGTGAAACTTTGATCAATGAAATAATTTCCTCAAAAGTACACAACTTATCATTGACAGAAGCAGCACATACACTCAGGTTTCCTGACTCCCAAAGCCCAACTCTTGCCCCTTTACCAGATCTAAAGAAAGGGTTTTCCCTTCCTGTTCCTTATTTTCCTTGGGAAGAAATTTACCATTTGGTCTCCTTTTAAAAATGAAAAGAAAAAACCTCCACAGAAAACAATCTTTTTAGGGGGATTTAATGGATGCATTTCGTATTCCTTCTTCCTCGATATTAGCCCAGTAAAGTTTCTTCAGGTCTGGAAGAAATTAAGCAAGCTGTCAAAGAAAGCAGGCTGTGAAAAATGCAGCTCCTGTATTAAGTTCCTTAGATCATCATTTTTAACTTACAGAAACTCATTAGAGCAACATTAAATGACTAAGAATCATGGGATTTTAGAACTGGAAAGAACTCCACAGTACATCTTGGCTGACCTCCATATTTTACAGTTAAGCAATCTAAGGCCCAGAGAAGAGAATGGGACTTGCCTAAGATCATAAAGGGAGTCAAGAACAAAGATGAGATTTTTAACACTGAATTTTAATCTCTAAATTCAATGTTCTTTCTACTAACTCTGCTAGCTCATCTTGATAGGAGGGGATGGAAAGATAAAGGAAAGGCGGGAGGCATACTATCAGAAAAATAAAAAGGTAATCTCATTCCTGTAATTGGAGAAATCAGGATTAGTTCTGTTCCAGGTATATTAAAAAATCAAATGAAATCCTAAAACCTTGTAGATGGAATAGGAAGAGTGACCATTTCCCTAAGAAGTAATGGATAGGGAAACTTACAAGTTAAAAACAGATAATGTACATAGGCAGAAGGATTAAATTTGGAGCCAGAACCATGTTCCCACCACTTACTGATGAAATGTTTTAATGTTCTTGGTGAGTTACAGGAATGTAGTACTTTAGTACCAGATTGGTCCTTAGAGACTACCCAGAGAATAACATTTATCTAACATATTAGGAAAGGGAGGTACAATCACTTATTCTCTGTTAGAATAAATTTGTTTCAAATCTCAGATGTAGGTAGAGGGGAAAGAGCATTCATTTTCATAGGTTTTGAATTCTGACTTTGCCACATCCTGCCTACATAATCCTGGGCAAGTCATCTAACAGAGGAGATTAGATTATACCAACTCTAAACCTTTGACCCTCTGATTTTTACCAGCTGTTTGACTTTGGGTAACTTACCACACCTCTTAATGTAAAACAGGTTGTTGTAGAGAAATCACCTGTTGCCAAATATTAAAGGAATAAAGAATGACCTGAACTCTAGAGGGCTAGTAGGATGGAGTTTCCTTGGTCCTGCCAGGCCAACATGTGAGTGAATGACTTTATAGACAAGCCTCTATTTCAGATAGGAAAATATCTCGTTTGTTTCTTCTCTTCTTTAGTACAGAGTCTTATGAGATGTCAAAAGATCAGAAAAGTAGAGGTTTAATGACAAAATTAAACATAAAAGTTTGCTGGAATTTGAATCAGCATATGCTGGAGGAGTAATAACTTATGTGGCTCAGACCAGGAGCAGATAAAACTGGGAACCAATGTATCATCTTCTGTAATAAAGACTGAATTGAAGTGAACTTTATGGGAAGAAAGCCTTGTGGCAATCCATATAAATTGGAGTCTACTTTTCCCAATCACCAGGGAGTAGAGGGAATAATAAACCTCTGGATTCAGAGAGATGTGGGTATTTTCATACACTGGCTTTTGGCTATATCTTTACAGTAAATATCTTTTTTGTAAAATCTAATTCCTGTTACTTGGTTAAATGACATTGGAGTGTTAATTGTTTGGTTGGCCAATGAAATAGTGTTGGTTACTACCTGTAACTGATGATTGTTATGAGAGTACAACATACCGGAATAAGGATTGAAGATTATAGAGCATTAGAAGAACTCTAATCCTTCAATGTTCTCCAAGTGTCATACATAAAAGAGGAAGATGTAGCTGCCTCTTGGGGTCCAGAATTACTCATGCCAGCGTCTGTATGGCATAGAGAAATATATATAACTTAAATATATGTGATTTAAAGTCTTCACAATCTGACTGCAACCCATCTTTCCAGACACTTTTCACCTTTAAGTACTTATTATATTCTAATCAAGTTCAGTTTTTTTTTTGCTATTAGCCACATAAAAGATTCTATTGTCTATCTTTCTGTTTTTGTATTGGATATCTCATACATCCAGAATGTTCATTTTTTATCTCTGCCACTTTTAATTCCTCATTATCTTTCAAGATAATTTCAAATATCAACTTTTAAGCAGGCTTTTCCTTATTCTCATACTTGTTGCTCCTCCTACCCCCATCCTAAATTTTTTCTTGTATTGTATTGTATTAGTTATTGACTTATTGTGTCCTGTCCACATCCCCCCTTCTAATCTCCATACCCTAAGATGCTAATTGGTAGAGACTTTCATTTTTGTTATTGCGTCTTTGCATAGCAAAGACAGGCTGTCACACAATAGATACAATAAATATTGAATTGAATTTATGCATGTTATTTCTGAGTATGTATTATCTTTTTCCTTGCTTTTTTATCCTGTTTCTACATCATTTCCCCCCTCTGTACCACTTCTCCAGCATACACACACACCCATACACACACACACACACACACACACACACCCCTTACACTTTACCACCACCACATGTCACATAGCTTCTGAGACATTCTGTTTTGTCTAGATATCCTTACTTATTCTTGGGCACTTTTTAGGCACATCTAGGGCCTAACATTAATATATCTGTGGTCTGAAGAACTCTTAAATCCAAACTGCCAAACTGATATTTATGTCAAATATTGATTACCTTGTGATCCGAGAAAGAAATCATCCAAGAAAATTCTCCTGATCTTTTCATAGGTGACTGTCTATCAAAATATTTGTCAATACAAGTAGTCAGTGTCCAGAGCACCTGCCTATTACACCATTTGTCTTTCTTGTTACTCATCTGAATTGCCATAGAGAAGCTGTAGCTTAATAATCTTTCCTGACCTCTACTCCACACTTCCTTCCCCTATATTATTCCCTCCCCTATATTATTGACTAACATGAAATCAAATTGTTTGAAAAGAAATCTTGATTTTTTTTTATTTTTCCCTTTTATTCAATCAGTTGCCAAAATTATTTGATTTTGCCTAAAAATAATTCTTCCCTTCCCTTCTTTTACTTCTCTTCTTTTCATTCTTTATTCCCTCTTCTCCCTTACTCTCCCTTCCCTTCTTCTCTCCCCTTCTGTTCTGTTGTCTTTTCCTCTCCTTTTCTCTTTCTTCTACCTAGAAAACTCCTCCAGATGGACTCATAAAATGTACCAAATGAGGAAATCCATAAAAAGTCACAGTGAATCCTTTGTCTAGCCTAGGTTGGCATATGAAGAGACACAATGAAGTTTGTTAACACTGAAGATGTGGCTGGAAAAGGAATATGCTCCAAGGGAGAAGCTGGACAAGAAAAGATACAAGATTCATAATGAGGCAATATAATGGGGACAAGTAACAATTGGCAGTTTTGTCATCCACTACCCAGTTCACAGATCCAGGGTAGACTTAAAAAAGAACTTACTCATGGGGACATCATTCCCTGGTAATGAGGCCTTGGATAGTTTACCAGAAGCAAGTAGGAGTGTTTTTGTCCTGTCCCTGGAACAGAGTGAGATCTCAGTTGTATCATCTAACCAAAGGAATAACTAGGGCAGGAACTGCAGACCAAAGGGTAGCTTGCAGTTCTGTTACTCTGAATCAGCCAAATTTCTAAGCTGGTTATTAGAAGCTGAGTTGAACAACTTTCTAATGTTGTCCTCAATGAAACCAAAATTAAGAACTTTAAGAATTCCTTTATGTCTGTCACAGACTATAAAGACAGCAATCAGACTTGATCACAGATCTGGCCACTTTGGAAACACTAAAACCTTGCTAGTCACCAGCCTATCCCTGAGATCTTGAAATAGCATAACACTGAATACTCTAAAGAAGCATCAATAATTCCAGTTCAGATCTTCCTTCTACAAGTGTGGTAGAGTCTAGCTCTAACATCAATTCTAAGATCAGATATTAGACTGGAGGAATAGAAAGATATCAGAAAAATCAGAAAGTTGTGAAAGAAAAAAAAATGGAAATGGATTGAACTTTGTCCAAACAACAAATATCTTGAAAATTAGAATGGATCAAATAAAAGTTAGTGATTTCATGAAATAACAAAAATATTAAAACAAAGTCAAAAGGCAAAAAGTAGCAAACTTAAAAAAATAATTAGGGAACACAAATAGATATTTATACAGAATTTTTAGGAGGTGGTTAGGGGTTATTATATTTAATATCATTCTCATTTGAATTGCTTAAAGAAAGGAAAATATATATATATATATATATATATATATATATATATATATATATGGAAACAGAAGAGAGAAAAGGAGAAAGGAGAAAAGATTAAAAGATAGATTAAGGGAGGCATTAGTCACAAGCAAAATAAATTCTAAGGATATGCAAAAATATTCATATCTCTTTCAAGGTAAAAAATATGGAATCTGAGGGAATCCTCACAAAATTAATAAATGGATGAACAAGTTTAGGATATAAATATGATAGAATTCTATTATGTTGGAAAGAAGCCTGGAAACACTTATGTGAACTGCTGCTGATTGAAGTAAACAGACAGGAAAACAATGTATACAATGAAAGCAGCATAGTAAAAGACAAACAACCGAAAGAATTGGGAATTCTGATCAGCATAGTGAACAATTACAATTACAGAGGGCCAATTATAAAACATACTAATTGCCTTCTGAAAGAAAATTGAATGATTGAATGAGAGCGAATAATGATACACTCACACCCACATACCCACTGACTCAGAGACACATTTTTAAATATAATGCATGTGAAAATTTGTTTTGATTGAATATGCATGTTTGTAATAGGGTTTGTTTTCTTTAATTTTCTTTTTTCCTATGCCATATTGTCTCTTTAATTTTTAATTTTATTTAATTTTTCCCCCAGTTACATTTAAAACATTTTTTATATTCATTTTAAAAAATTTTAAGTCCTAAGTTTTTTCTCTTATTCCCACTCACAAGAAACCACATGGAAAATGTGTAAGACATTTTCATAAAAGCCAAGCCATGAAACAAAAACATAGATCTCCCACCCTAATGAAAATAAAAGCCCTCAAGAAAAATTGAATTTAAAAAATAGAGAGAGAGAGAATGCTTCAATCTGTATTCAGATACAATTCGTTCTTCCTCTGGGTATAGATAGAATTTCTCATCATAAACCCTACAGAGTAGTCTTGAATGATTGTACCACTGAGAATAGCAGAGTCATTTACAGCTGGTCATTCCAGAACATTGCTATTACATTGTATACAATACATTTCACTTTGCATGAGTTCATAGAGGAACTCTATTGTTTATTTTTATCTGAAAGCATTCTCCTCATTATTTTTATAAAACAATAATATCCCATCTTAAACACATACCATAGTTTATTGAACCATGCCCAATTGATGGGCATTTCCTTAATTTCCAATATTTTTGTCTGTGAAGAGAGCTTTTATAAGTAGTTTTGTACATATAGACTATTTTCCTCTTTTTTTAAAATCTCTTTTGATATCCATGTCTAGTAGTGGTATTGGAAGATCAAAAGATATGGATGAATTTATAGGCCTTTGGGTCTATGGATCATATCTTTTGCTCATTTATCATTTGGGGCATGGCTCTTACTTTTCATATATTTGATTCAGTTTAGTCTATGCTTGAGAAATGAGGTCTTATCAGAGAAATTTGCTTTGAAATTCTTTTTACAATTACTATTGTTAACTGTATTTCTCTCCATTTATTCTCTATTTCCTTTCATTCTGTCCCTCCTCAAAAATGTTTTGGTACTGACTACTCCCTCCCCTGATATGCCCTCTTTTGTGTCACCCTCCCCCCTTTTCCAAATCACATCACCCTCTTATTTTCCTGCAGGATAATATTGACTTCTATATCCATATTAAATTTGTGTATAATTTCCTATTTGAGGTAATTCTGAGGGGAGTAAGTTTCATTTTCTTCACCTCTCTTCCCCCTTTTACCCTCCACTGTAAAACTTTTTTCTTGCTTCTTTATTATGGCAGATAATTTGCACAATTCTACATCTCCCTTTCTCTTTCTCCCAATACGTTCTCTTTCACCCCTAAATTTCATTATTTTTTCAAAAAGATGTTATCCCTTTATATTTAACTTATATCAGTGCCCTCTGTTTATATACTCGTTCTAAGTGTCATAATAATGAGAAAGTTCTAATGAGTTACTAATATCATCCTCCCATGTAGGAATGTAAACTGATGAACCTTATTGAGTCCCTTTTGATATCACTTTCCTAATTACCTTCTTATGCTTCTTCTGAGTTGCGTGTATTCGAAAATCAAATTTTTCCTTTTATGACACAGACATGGTACTGATACCTAAACCAGGTAGGTTGAAAACAGAGAAAGAAAATTATAGACCAATCTCCCTAATGAATATTGATGCTAAAATCTTAAATAAGATATTAGCAAAAAGACTACAGAAAATCGTCCCCAGGATAATACACTATGACCAAGTAGGATTTATACCAGGAATGCAGGGCAGGTTCAATATTAGGAAAACTATCAATATAATTGGCCATATTAATAACCCAATTAACAGAAACCATATGATCATCTCAATAGATGCAGAAAAAGCATTTGATAAAATCCAACATCCATTCCTATTAAAAACACTTGAGAGTATAGGAATAAATGGACTTTTCCTTAAAATAATCAGCACCATCTATTTAAAACCATCAGTAAGCATCATATGTAATGGGGGAAAAACTACAATCATTCCCAATAAGATCAGGAGTGAAACAAGGTTGCCCACTATCACCGTTACTATTCAATATTGTATTAGAAATGCTAGCTTTGACAATAAGAGTTGAGAAAGAGATTAAAGGAATTAGAGTAGGCAATAAGGAAACCAAATTATCACTCTTTGCAGATGATATGGTGGTATACTTAGAGAACCCCAGAGATTCTACTAAAAAGTTATTAGAAATAATCCACAACTTTAGCAAAGTTGCAGGATACAAAATAAACCCACATAAATCATCAGCATTCTTATATAGCACTAACAAAATCAAACAGTCAGAGTTACAAAGAGAAATTTCATTTAAAGTAACTACTAATAGTATAAAATACTTAGGAATTTATCTGCCAAGAGAAAATCAGCAACTTTATGAGCAAAATTACAAACCACTTTTCACACTAAATTAAGTCTGATCTAACCAATTGGAAAAATATTAAATGCTCTTGGATAGGGTGAGCAAATATAATAAAGATGACAATATTACCTAAACTAATCTATTTGTTTAGTGCTATACCAATCAGACTCCCAAAAAACTATTTTAATGACCTAGAAAAAATAACAACAAAATTCATATGGAAAAACAAAAGGTCAAGAATTTCAAGGGAATTAATGAAAAAAAAATCAAATCAAGGTGGCTTAGCTGTACCAGATCTAAAATTATATTATAGAGCAGCAGTTACCAAAACCATTTGGTATTGGCTAAGGAATAGATTAGTTGATTAGTGGAATAGATTAGGTTCAAGGGACAAAACAGTCAACAACTATAACAACCTAGTGTTTGACAAACCCAAAGACCCCAGCTTTTGGGATAAGAACTTACTGTTTGACAAAAATTGCTGGGAAAATTGGAAGCTAATATGGCAGAAACTAGGCATTGATCCACACTTAACACCGTATACCAAGATAAGGTCAAAATGGGTTCATGACCTAGGCATAAAGAATGAAATTATTAATAAATTAGAGGAACACAGGATAGTTTACCTCTCAGACCTGTGGAAGGGGAAGGTCTTTATGACCAAAGCAGAACTAGAGATCATTACTGATCACAAAATAGAAAATTTTGACTATACCAAACTGAAAAGTTTTTATACAAACAAAACTAATACAGACAAGATTAAAAGGGAAGCAATAAACTGGGAAAATATTTTTACAGTCAAAGGTTCTGATAAAGGCCTCATTTCCAAAATATATAAAGAATTGACTCTAATTTATAAAAAATCAAGCCATTCTCCAATTGATAAATGGTCAAAGGATATGAACAGACAATTCTCAGATGAAGAAATTGAAACTATTTCTAGTCATATGAAAAGATGCTCCAAGTCATTATTAATCAGAGAAATGCAAATTAAGACAACTCTGAGATACCAATACACACCTTCCAGACTGCCTAGAAGGATAGGGAAGGATAATGCGGAATGTTGGAAGGGATGTGGGAAAACAGGGACACTAATACGTTGTTGGTGGAATTGTGAATACATCCAACCATTCTGGAGAGCAATTTGGAACTATGCTCAAAAAGTTATCAAACTGTGCATACCCTTTGACCCAGCAGTGTTACTACTGGGCTTATATGCCAAAGAGGTCATAAAGAAGGGAAAGGGACTTGTATGTGCACGAATGTTTGTGGCAGCCCTCTTTGTAGTGGCTAGAAACTGAGGGGATGCTCATCAATTGGAGAAAGGCTTAATAAATTGTGGTATATGGATATTATGAAATATTATTGTTCTGTAAGAAATGACCAACAGGATGATTTCAGAAAGGCCTGGAGAGACTTATACGAACTGATGCTGAGTGAAATGAGCAGGGCCAAGAGATCATTATATACTTCAACAACAATATTATATGATGATCAATTCTGATGGACTTGGCCATCCTCAGCGATGAGATCAACCAAATCATTTCCAATGGAGCAGTTATGAACTGAACCAGCTACACCCAATGAAAGAACTCTGGGAGATGACTCAAAACCATTACATTGAATTCCCAATCCCTATATTTTTGCCCACTTGCATTTTGGATTTCCTTCACGGGCTAATTGTACAATATTTCGGAGTCTGATTCTTTTTGTACAGCAAAATAACGGTTTGGTTATGTATACTTATTGTGTATCTAATTTATATTTTAATATATTTAACATCTACTGGTCATCCTGCCATCTGGGGGAAGGGGTGGGGGGGTAAGAGGTGAAAAATTGAAACAAGAGGTTTGGCAATTGTCAATGCTGTAAAATTACCCATACATATAACCTGTAAAGAAAAGGCTATTAAATTAAAAAAAAAAAAAAAAAAAAAAAAAAAAAGATTGGGAAAAACCTCAAAAAAAAAAAAAAAAAAAATTGTGTTATCCGGATTGTGGCTCCCCTGTACTTGAATTGTTTCTTTCTGGATGCTTGCAATATTTTGTCTTTGATTTGGAATTCCTGGAATTTGGCTACAATATATCTGGGAGTTTTCATTTGGGGATCTCTTTCAGGAGGTGTTTGACAGATTCTTTACATTTCTATTTTGCCCTGTGGTCCTGGTTTGCCCTCTTAGCATATTAGGACAGTTTTCCTTGACAATTTCTTGAAAGATGATATTCAGATTCTTTTTGTTAATCATAACTTTCAAGTAGATCAATAATTTTAAAATTATCTCTCTTGTATCTATTTTCCTTGTCAGTTTTTTTTAGTCACCACCCAGAGTTCTTTCTCTGGGCGTAGCTGGTTCAATTCATTACTGCTCCATTGGAAATGATTTGGTTGATCTCCTTGCTGAGGATGGCCAGGTCCATCAGAACTGGTCATCATATAGTATTGTTGAAGTATATAATGATCTCCTGGTCCTACTCATTTTACTCAGCATCAGTTCGTGTAAGTCTCTCCAGGCCTTTCTGAAATCATCCTGTTGGTCATTTCTTACAGAATAATAATATTCCATAATATTCATGTACCACAATTTATTCAGCCATTCTCCAACTGATGGGCATCCATTCAGTTTCCAGTTTCTAGCCACTACAAAGAGGGCTGCCACAAACATTAGTGCACATACAGGTCCCTTTCCCTTGTTTATGATCTCTTTGGGATATAAGCCCAGTAGTAACACTGCTGGATCAAAGGGTATGCACAGTTTGATAACTTTTTGAGCATAGTTCCAAACTACTCTCCAAAATGGTTGGATTCTCTGATGTAACTTCTGAACCATCATCTACAGGCATCTAGTCACGTGGAGTCTAGACCTTTTATAATTAGTGAGTACCTAAGACTACTTGAGTAATAATATCATGATGTGGCAATATTTTAGATCTGGCTCATACCTACTTTCAAGAGCTGATTTTTAAGTTTCATTTACAGCTTTGCAAATAGGCAAATGCTAGAGATTAAGCTTTAGTTTCTTGTTTTGCTAATTGCCTAGACTTAAGAAAGTGATGGAGAAAGTGCTGAAAATACATATTAAATATAAAAGTTTGTCATGAGTACATTCCAACAACCTCCTCCATACCCCATCTCTGTTAAACATCTATTATCACACTGCTACCTCATGATTTGTTGATCAGATGAGTTTCCATGAGGGGATGCAGGCAGCTGCATTTATTAAAGCTGAAGATAAGTGCCATTATATCCTTATTATAAATCCTTGCTGAATAAGGGCAAAATAAATCTCCTGTGGTTAAATGTTCACTCATTTTTTAGTGTCTCATTTTGTTCTCAAACAAAACCTGAAGTAAGAGAAGACTGGTGTTAAAGCTATGCTTTCTATATATTGGTTCTAGTGGGAAAGAAAGTCCTCATATAATAGTTCAAAGTTAATTTCTGCTTCAATTGAGGGAGTTTATATCCTCAGGCTAGATGCCTATATGGATCTTTGAGGTGGAAGTAGTACTCAGTAGAGGTTTTTGATGCTTCAAAGCAGCATCATTTGTTTCCCTTCTGGAATGAGTTCAAATCACAGTGGAATTTTGAGTCTTGGGAACAACATGAATCTCTTGGGAAAATGGGACTCACTGGAGAAGAGAATTGCCACAGTTGTTTATTTTTGATACTGTCTACTAGATGTATGAGTCATGTTCTGTGGTTTTGAATTATTTTGAGTGTTAGAACAAAAACTGTCCTATGCCCAATATATATTTATTGTTACCTTGAAAATTTACATTGGATCTAGGGGACCATTTTTTTTTGCCGATGTAAGTAAAGACCTAGAGATTTCTGAGACAATGATAGTTTCTAATATTTCTAATATGTAAAGT
Source organism: Sarcophilus harrisii (assembly GCF_902635505.1). NCBI lineage: Eukaryota > Metazoa > Chordata > Mammalia > Dasyuromorphia > Dasyuridae > Sarcophilus > Sarcophilus harrisii. The sequence continues at coordinate 359,803,056 of NC_045427.1, read as the reverse complement.
TCGTACAGTGCCATAGGATAAAGGGATTTTAATCAATCTATCACTTTTTTTTTTCAGAAGTGCAAGTAGATTCCAAGATTGAATCAAATCTCTGTAAGCTCAAAGTTCTGGACTTTGGGACATTAGTTTCTTGAATTCTTTATCTTTGTTCCATGTAAATTTCAAATTTGGTATAAAAGGTTAACAGATTTTTTGCCCAACTTTATGCCAATAAATTTGATAACTTAAATGAAATGGATGAATATCTTTAAAAATATAGCTTGCCCAGATTAACAGAGGAAGAAGTAAATTGGTTAAACAGTCCCATTTTAGAAAAAGAAATAGAACAAGCTATTAATCAGTTCCCTAAGAAAAAAATCCCTAGGACCAGATAAGTTTACATATGAATTCTACCAAACATTTAAAGAACAATGAACTCCAATGCTATATTAAACTATTTGAAAAAGTAGGAGTGAAGAAGTCCTACCAAATTCCTTTTATGACACAGACATGTTACTGATACCTAAACCAAGTAGGATGAAAACAGAGAAAGAAAATTATAGACCAAGCTCTCTAATGAACATTGCTACAAAATTCTTAAATAAAATCTTAGCAAAAAGATTACAGAAAATCATCCCCAGGATAATACAACATGATCAAGTAGGATTTATACCAGGAATGAAGGGCTAGTTCAATATTAGGAAAACTATTAGCATAATTGACTATATTAATAACCAAATTTACGAAAACCATATGATTATCTCTCAATACATGCAGAAAAAGTATTTGATAGAATCAACACTCATTCCTAATTATATATATATATATATATATATTATATATATTATAATTAAAACTTTTATTGCCAGAACCCATGCCTGGGTAATTTTTTACAACATTATTCCTTGCACTCATTTCTGTTCCAACTTTTCCCCTCCCTCCCTCCACCTGCTCCCCCAGATGGCAAGCAGACCTATACATATTAAATATGTCACAGTATATCCTAGATACAATATCTGTGTGCAGAACCAAACAGTTCTCTTGTTGAACAGGAAGAATTGGATTCAGAAGGTAAAAATCATCTGGGAAGAAAAACAAAAATGCAAATAATTTACATTCATTTCCCAGTGTTCTTTCTTTGGGCAACACCCATTCCTATTAAAAACACTAGAGAGTATAGGGATGAATGGACTTTTCCTTAAAATAGTCAGTAGCATCTATTTAAAACCATCAGTAAGCATCATATATAAGGGAGATAAACTGGAACCATTCCCAATAAAATCAGGAATGAAAAAAGGTTGCTCCCTATCATCATTACTATTCAATATTGTTTTAGAAACACTAGCTTTGACAATAAGAGTTGAGAAAAAGATTAAAGCAATTAGAATAGGTAATGAGGAAGCCAAATTATCACTCTTTGCAGATGATATGATGGTATACTTAGAGAACCCCAGAGATTCTACTAAAAAGCTATTAGAAATAATCCACAACTTTAGCAAAGTTAGCAAAGCATTTTTATACATCACTAACAAAATCCAACAGCAAGAGATATAAAGAGAAACTCTATTTAAAACAACTGTTGATAGTATAAAATATTTGGGAATCTATTTGCTAAAGGAAAATCAAGAAGTATATGAGCAAAACTACAAAACACTTTGCACACAAATAAAGTTCGATCTAAACAATTGGAAAAATATTAAGTGCTCTTGGATAGGCCGAGTGAATGTAATAAAGATGACAATACTACCTAAACTAATCTATTTACTTACTGCTATACCAATCAGATTCCCAAAAAACTATTTTAATGACCTAGAAAAAAATTACAACAAAATTCATATGGAAGAACAAAAGGTCAAGAATTTCAAGGGAACTAATAAAGAAAAATCAAATGCAGGTGGCCTAGCTGTACCTGATCTAAAATTATATTATAAAGCAGTGGTCATCAAAACCATTTAGTATTGGTTAAGAAAAAGACTAGTTGATCAGTGGAATAGGTTAAGTTCAAAGAACTCACTGTTTGACAAAAACTGCTAGGAAAATTGGAAATAATATGGCAGAAACTAGATATGGACCCACACTTTTTTTTTCTCCTTTTTTTATTATAATATCTTTTTATTGACAGAACCCATGCCAGGATACTTTTTTACAACATTATCCCTTGCACTCACTTTTGTTCCGATTTTTCCCCTCTCCCTCCACCCCCTCGCCTAGGTGGCAAGCAGTCCTATATATGTTGAATATGTCACAGTATATCCTAGATACAATATATGTGTGCAGGACCAAACAATTCTCTTGTTGCACAGGGAGAATTGGTTTCAGAAGGTAAAAATAACCTGGGAAGAAAAACAAAAATGCAAACAGTTTACATTCATTTCCCCGTGTTATTGATCACAAAATAGATAATTTTGATAATATCAAGTTAAAAAGACTTTGTACAAACAAAACTAATGCAGACAAGATTAGAAGGGAAACAACAAACTGGGAAAACAATATTACAGTTACAGGAAGAATATCAAGTGCTCCTTCATGGGTAGGACAAGCTAACATAATAGAAAAAGTCAATTCTACCTAAATCATCTACTTATTCAGTGCCATACCAATCAAATTGTCAAGAAATTACTTTATAGAGCTAGAAAAAATAATAAAATTCATCTGGAAGAACAAAAGATAAAGAAAATTTAGAAAAATTAATTTTCCTAATTAATTCACTAATTTCTGCAAGGAAATTAATGAAAAAAAATGCAAAGGAAAGTGACCTAGCTATATCAGATCTAAAAGTATATTATAAAGCAGTGATCATCAAAATCATTTGGTACTTGTTGAGAACTAGAGTAATGGATCAATGAAATATGTTAGTTTCACAAGACACAACAGTCAGTGACTATAGTAATCTACTGTTTGTTAAATCCAAACATTCAAGCTTCTGGGAAAAGAACTCACTCTTTGACAAAAATTGCTTGAACAATTGGAAAATAGTATGACAGAAACAAAGCACTGATCCACACCTAACACCTTATAACAAGATAAGGGTGAAATGAATTCATGATTTAGATATAAAAGGTGATACTATAAGCAAAATAGAAGAAAGGATAGTCTACCTCTTGGGTCTATGGAGAAAGAAATTTATTACTAAATAAGAACTAGAAACATTATGAAATCCAAAATGTATAATTTTGATTATATTAAATAAAAAATATTTATACAAACAAAACCAATGCAGCCAAGATTAGAAAGGAAGCAGAAAACTGGGGAAAAATTACATCAAAAGTTTCTGATAAAGGCCTCATTTCTAAAATTTATAGGGAATTGACTTAAATTTATAAGAATACAAGCCATTCCCCAATTGGTAAATAGTCAAAGGATATGAACAGACAAGTTTCAGATGAAGAAATTAAAACCATTTCTAGTCATATAAAACAATGCTCTAAATCACTATTGATTAGAAAAATACAAATTAAGATAACTCTCAGGTACCATTAAATACCTCTCAGATTCACTAAGATGACAGGAAAGGACAATGACAAATGTTGGAGGGGAAATGGGAAAACTGGGACATTAATACATTGTTGGTGGAATTGTGAACTGATCCAACTCATTCTGAAGAACAATTTGGAACTATGCCCAAAGGGCTATCAAACTGTGCATACCCTTGGATACTTTACTGGATCTGTATCCCCCCCAAAAAAAAAACATAAAAAAGGGAAAAGGATCCACCTATGCAAAAATGTTTGCAGCCCTTTTTATAGTGAAAAAAAACTGGACTATCCACTCAGTTTGGATAGTCAGTTGGCTCAACATCAGTTTCTTTATACAGCTTTCACTGGTTCCCCTAGCTGCTAGTGCCTCCTCCTTAAAATTACTATGTATTTTATTTTTATTTATACTTATATGTGTATATGTTTTTTCATCCCCACATCCACCCTTTATAATATGTTTTGTAAGGGGAGTGAATGCTTCATTTTTATTTTGGTATTTTTAGTGCCAGGAAGCTTGAAAGTACTTAACAAATACTTGTTAGTAAATAGATAAACTATTGGTTTGTAATTCTTATATTCACTTTAAAATAATAATGGATTTCTTTAAACAAAATTTTTCCCCTGGTTTTTTAAACTAATCCAGTCTTTCTTTCTTATTATGTTTCAAAGAGAAATATTTTTGCTATTTCAAAATAACTCTATGCTTATATTCCATTCATAATAGCTGCTTTCTAGGAAATTCCAGAGATTTTAATTTAATAACCAATTTTGTATTTAATTTTAAAAATAATAATAGCTTTTTATTTTACTTTTTTATTGAAGTCTTTTAATTTTCAAAACATATCCATGGATGATTTTTCAACATTAACCCTTGAAAAACTCTGTGTTCTCATTTCCTCCCTTCTCCCCACCCTTTCCCCTAGATAGAAAGAAATCCAATATATTTTAAATATGGTAAAATATATGTTAAATCCAATATATGCACACATATTTACACAATTATCTTGCTTCACAAGAAAAAGCAAATCAAAAAGGAAAAAAATGAGAAAGCAAATAAAATGCAAGCAAATAACAATAAAAAAGAGAATGCTATATTGTGATCCACATTCAGTTTCCACAGTCCTCTCTCTGGGTGCAGATGGCTCTCTTTTTCACAAGGTCATTCAAACTGGTCTGAATCATCTCCTGTTGAGAAGTGCCATTCCATCAGAATTGATCATCGTATAATTTTGCTGTTGCTGTATATCATGATCTCCAGGATCTGCTCACTTCACTTAGCATCAGTTCATCCAAATCTCTCCAGTCCACATTGAAATTATCCTGTTGATCATTTCTTTTTTTTTTTATTTTTTTAATTTTTTTAATTTTTTTTCCTTTTTTTTTTATTTAATAGCCTTTTATTTACAGGATATATACATGGGTAACTTTACAGCATTAACAATTGCCAAACCTCTTGTTCCAATTTTTCACCTCTTACCCCCCCCACCCCCTCCCCTAAATGGCAGGATGACCAGTAGATGTTAAATATATTAAAATATAACTTAGATACACAATAAGTATACATGACCAAAACATTATTTTGCTGTACAAAAAGAATCAGACTCTGAATTATTGTACAATTAGCTTGTGAAGGAAATCAAAAATGCATGTGTGCATAAATTTAGGGATTGGGAATTCAATGTAATGGTTTTTAGTCATCTCCCAGAGTTCTTTTTCTGGGCATAGCTAGTTCAGTTCATTACTGCTCCATTAGAAATGATTTGGTTGATCTCGTTGCTGAGGATGGCCTGATCCATCAGAACTGGTCATCATCTAGTATTGTTGTTGAAGTATATAATGATCTCCTGGTCCTGCTCATTTCACTCAGCATCAGTTCGTGTAAGTCTCTCCAGGCCTTTCTGAAATCATCCTGTTGGTCATTTCTTACAGAACAGTAATATTCCATAATTTTCATATACCACAATTTATTCAGCCATTCTCCAACTGATGGACATCCATTCAGTTTCCAGTTTCTAGCCACTACAAAAAGGGCTGCCACAAACATTCGTGCACATACAGGTCCCTTTCCCTTCTTTATAATCTCTTTGGGATATAATCCCAGTAGTAACACTGCTGGATCAAAGGGTATGCACAGTTTGATAACTTTTTGAGCATAGTTCCAAACTACTCTCCAAAATGGTTGGATTCGTTCACAACTCCACCAACAATGCATCAATGTCCCAGTTTTCCCGCATCCCCTCCAACAATCATCATTATTTTTTCCTGTCATCTTAGCCAATCTGACAGGTGTGTAGTGGTATCTTAGAGTTGTCTTAATTTGCATTTCTCTGATTAATAATGACTTGGAGCATCTTTTCATATGACTAGAAATAGTTTCAATTTCTTCATCTGAGAATTGTCTGTTCATATCCTTTGACCATTTTTCAATTGGAGAATGGCTTGATTTTTTATAAATTAGAGTTAATTCTCTATATATTTTGGAAATGAGGCCTTTATCAGAACCTTTGACTGTAAAAATATTTTCCCAGTTTATTGCTTCCCTTCTAATCTTGTCTGCATTAGTTTTGTTTGTACAAAAACTTTTCAGTTTGGTATAATCGAAATTTTCTATTTTGTGATCAGTAATGATCTCTAGTTCTGCTTTGGTCATAAAGACCTTCCCCTTCCACAGGTCTGAGAGGTAAACTATCCTATGTTCCTCTAATTTATTAATAATTTCATTCTTTATGCCTAGGTCATGAATCCATTTTGACCTTATCTTGGTGTACGGCGTTAAGTATGGATCAATGCCTAGTTTCTGCCATATTAGTTTCCAATTTTCCCAGCAATTTTTATCAAACAGTAAGTTCTTATCCCAAAAGCTGGGATCTTTGGGTTTGTCAAAGACTAGGTTGCTATATTTGTTGACTGTTTTATCCCTTGCTGTTGATCATTTCTTACAGAACAATAATATTCCATGAAATTCATATAGTATAACATTCAGCCATTCTCCCATTGATGGGAACCCACTCAGTTTCCCATTTCTTGCTACTATGAAAAGAGCTGCCACAAACATTTTTGTACATGTGGGTCCCTTTACCTCTTTTAAGATATCTTTTGGATATAAGCCCAGTAGAAACACTGCTGGATCAAAGGGTATGCACATTTTGATAGTCCTTTGGACATAATTCCAAATTGCTCTCCAGAATGGTTGAATCAGTTCACAACTCCACCAACAATGTATTAGTGTCCCAGTTTTCCCATATTCCCTCCAACATTTGTTGTTGTCCTTTCCTGTCATCTTAGCTAATGTGAGAGGTGTGTAGTAGTATCTCAGAGTTGTCTTAATTTGCATTTCTCTGATCAATAATGAATTAGGTATAAAGGGCTGAAACTATGAAAAAGTGTACTTGAATCAGAAACCAAGCACTTAAGGCTAATTATTCGATATGAGACAATGACTCTATTAGCTTATGTTTAGAAAAATGGCTCTTCTCTCCATTGGTATTGGCTCAGTGTTTGATATTAAGATAATTGTAGGCAAGAATTAGAGGATGGGGTGAGAGAAGTGAGACTTCACTTGGCAGCAGGACAAGGAGGAGAAAGGTGGAGATTCTGGACTCCAGAATCGAGAAGATATCTTTGGCAAAACTCCTGGCAGTTTGCCTGCTTCTTTTACTCCTCCCCCTAAAGACCAAGAACTTTTACTTATCCTGACTCTGGCTGATCTTGAGGCCTCCCGGAAGCTAACTTGGACTTAATATAGAACACCTTTTCATATGACTGGAAATGGTTTTAATTTCTTCATCTGAAAATTATTTGTTCACATCCTTTGACCATTTATCAACTGAAGAATGGCTTGAATTCCTATAAATTTTTGTCAATTATTTATTTATTTTAGAAATGAGGCTTTTTTCCAAACTATTGAATGCAACAATATTTTTCCAATTTATTGTTTTCCTTGGAATCTTATCTGCATTAGTTTTGTTTGTACAAAACCTTTTTTTAACTTAATATAATCAAAATTATTTACTTTTTGTTAAATAATAATTTCCATTTCTCCTTTAGTCACAGATTCATTCTTTCTCCACAAATCTGAAAGGTAAATTATATTTTGTTCTTATAGTATGTTTGTAATATCACTCTTTATGTCTAAATCATGAACCAATTTTGACCTCATCTTGGTATACAGTGTTAGATATAGGTCAATGCTTAGTTTCTGCCATACTAATTTTCAATTTTTCTAGCAGTTATTGTCATGTATTGGTTTTTTATTTCTAAAGTTGTGGTTTTGGAGTTTGCCAAACACTAGATTATTATATTCATTGACTTTCTGGTCCTGGGAACCTATTGTATTCCACTGATGGACTGCTCTATTTCTTAGCTAGTACCAAATGGTTTTGATGACCACTGTTTTGTAACATAGATTTAGATCTGGCATTGCTAAGCCACTTTCATTTGCATTTTTCATTAATTCCCTTGAAATTCTTGATCTTTTGTTCTTCCAAATGAATTTTGTTATTATTTTTTCTAAATCTGTAAAATAATTTCTTTTTTTTTTGTTTTTGTTTTTTATTTATTTATTTATTTATTTTATTTAATAGCCTTTTATTCATAGGTTATATGCATGGGTAACTTTACATCATTACCAATTGTCAAACCTCTTGTTCCAATTTTTCACCTCTTACCCCTCACCCCTTCCCCCAGATGGCAGGATGACCAGTAGATGTTAAATATATTAAAATATAAATTAGATACACAATAAGTATACATGACCAAAACGTTATTTTGCTGTACAAAAAGAATCAGACTCTGAAATATTGTACAATTAGCTTGTGAAGGAAATAAAAGATGCAGGTGGGCATAAATATAGGGATTGGAAGTTCAATGTAATGGTTTTTAGTCATCACCCAGAGTTCTTTCTCTGGGCATAGCTGGTTCAGTTCATTACTGCTCCATTGGAAATGATTTGGTTGATCTCCTTGCTGAGGATGGCCAGGTCCATCAGAACTGGTCATCATATAGTATTGTTGTTGAAGTATATAATGATCTACTGGTCCTGCTCATTTCACTCAGCATCACTTCATGTAAGTCTCTCCAGGCCTTTCTGAAATCATCCTGTTGGTCATTTCTCTGTAAAATAATTTCTTGGGAATTTGATTGATATGGCACTGAATAAGTAGATTTATTTAGGTAGTACTGTCATTTTTAGTACATTAGCTCAGCTCACCCATAAGCACTTGATATTTTTCCAATTGATTACATCTGACTTTATTTGTATGGAAATTGTTTTGTAATTGTGTTTATATAGTTCCTGACATTGCCTTGGCAAGTAGATTCCTAAATATTTTATATTATCCACAGTTATTTTAAATGGAGTTTTTCTTAGCATCTCTTGCTATTAGATTTTGTTGGTAATATATAAAAATGCTGATGATTTATGTGGCTTTATTTTGTATCCTGCAATGTTGCTAAAGTTGTGAATTGTTTCTGTCATTTTTTAGTTGATTCTCTAGGATTCTCTAAATATACGGTTTTCTTATTACATACTCTATCTAATACCTTTAATATCTTTTTCTTCTCTTATTGCCAAAACTAGCATTTCTAATACATTATTGAACAGTATTGGTAGTAGTGGGCAACTTTGTTTCACCCCTGATCTTATTGGGAATAGCTGTGTTTGTCCCCATTAAATATGAAGCTTGCGGATGGTTTTAAATAGATGCTGCTGGCTATTTTAAATAAGAGTCCATTTATTCCTATAGTGTCTAGTGTTTTCAGTAGGAATGGATGTTGGATTTTATGAAATAGTTTTTTGCATCTATTGAGATAATTATATGATTTTTGTTAGTTTGGTTATTGATATAGGCAATTGGGCCGATAGTTTTCCTAGTAATGGGACCAGTCCAGCATTTCTGGTATAAAACCTACTTGGCCATAGTGAATACATACTGGAGATGACTTTTGGTAATCTCTTTGCTAATATTTTAATTAAGATTTTATATGAATATTCATTAGGGAAATTGATCTATAATTTTCTGTTTTAGTTTTCATCCTACTTGTTTATGTATCAGCACCATATCTGTATCATAAAAGGAGTTCTTTATTACCTATTTTTTCAAATAGTTTGTTGAGTATTGGAATTAATTGTTCTTTAAGGGTTTGGTAGAATTCACATGTGAATCCATCTAGCCCTGGAGATTTTTTCTTAGGGAGTTGATTAATAGATTCTTCTATCTATTTCTTTTTCTAAAATGGGACTATTTAAGTATTTTATTTCCTCTGCTGTTCATCTGGGCAATTTGTATTTTTGTAAGTATTCCTCCACTTCACTTAAATTATCAAATTTATTGGCATATCATTGGGCAAAATAACTCCTAATTATTGCTTTAATTTCTTCTTCATTGGTGGAAGTTCTCTCTTTTCATTTTTGAAACTAACAACTTAATTTTCTTCTTTCCTTTTTCTAATCTAGTTAAAAGTTTATCTATTTTGTTGGTGTTTTCATAAAACCAACTCTTGGCTTTATATATTATTTTATATTTATACATTATATATAGAATATATTTATACATTATTTTATATATTAATTCAATATTATTCTTACTCCCCTTTTATTTTCAGAATTTCAAATTTGGTATTTAATTGTTGGTGTTAAATTTGTTCTTTTTCTAGCTTTTTTAGTTGCAAGCCCATATCATTGATATTCTTTTTCTTTATTTTATTCAATTAACCATCTAGAGATATAAAATTTCCTCTAATAATTGCTTTGGCTGCATCCCTCAAATTTTGGCATGTTGTGTTATTGTTGTCATTCTCTTGGATGAAATTATCAATTATGTTTATGATTTGTTATTTAACTCACACATTCTTTAGGATTAGATTATTTAGTTTCCAATTAATTTTTGGTCTATTTCTTCCTAACTTTTTATTGCATATAATTTTTATTGCATTATGATCTGAGAAAGATGCATTTACTATTTCTGCTTTTCTGCATTTGATTTTGAGGTTCTTATGCCCTAACATATTATCACTTTTTGTACAGCTTCTATGTACTGCTGAGCAAAATGTATATTCCTTTCTGTTTCCATTCAAATTTCTCCAAAGTTCTATCATCCCTAACTTTTCTAGGATTCTATTTATCTCCTTAACTTTTAAAAAATTATTTTGTAGTTTAATTTATCTAGTTCTGAAAGAGCAAGTTTGAGATACCCCATTAGTATAGTTTTGTTGTCTAATTTTTCTTGCAGCTCTCTTAACTTTTCCTCTAGGAATCTGGATGCTATACCACTTGGTGTATGTATGTTTAGTTTTGATATTACTTCATTATCTATGGTACCTTTAAGCAGGATGTAGTTTCCTCCCTTATCTCTTGTAATTAGATCTATTTTTGCTTTTGCTTGATCTGAGATCAGGGTTGCTCCCCGGCATTTTTTTTTTTTTTTACTTCAGCTGAAGCATAATAAATTCTGCTCCAAGCCATTACCTTAACTCTAAATGCATCACTCTGCTTTAAATGAGTTTCTTGTAAACACAAATTGTAGGATTCTGGCTTTTAATCCAGTTTGCTAACCAATTCTGTTTTATGAAAGAGTTCATCTCATTCACATTCATAGATAGAATTAATATCTCTATTATTTCTTGCCATCTTGTTTACCTCCAGCTATATTTTTCTCTTCCCTTTCCCTCTTTCCCTCCTCCAAAGGATTTTGTCAGTGATAATTCTATCCCTCAAACAGCACACCTCCTTTCCCACCCCCTCCTTTTTATACCTTTCCCTTTTTACTTCTGTTATCTCTTCTATTAGTCTCCCCCTTACTATTCCCCTTCCCCTCCTACTTCCATATAAAGTGAAAGCTTCTCTCTCGAGCTAAATGTGTCTGATGATCTTTCTTTAAGTCAAATCTTATGAGAGTAAAATTTTCACAATGTTAATCCCCTTTCCCTCAATTGCAATATGTCTTTTTTTTTTGCCTCCTCATGAAATGTAATTTACCCCATTTTGACTCCATTTTCCTCTTCTTCCTTTCCTTCTCTAATATCTTTTTAAAGTCATCACAAAAAAATCAAATTATATCTATACCTTCTAGGTGTACACATAACAGAGATTCAGATCTCAATAGATAAACATATTATCTTCCCATATATGGATATAAGCTTTTTAACTTTTTAAAAAAGTTATTTTTCTTTCCTTTTTACCATTTTATGCTTCTCTTAAGTTCTGTATTTGAAGATCACATTTTCTGTTCATCTCTAATCTTTTCATCAGAAATAGATGACATTCACCCATTTTATTGAATCTCTATTTTTCCCCTGAAAGATGGTGCTCAATGTTGCTGGATAATTGATTCTTGGTCACAATCCAAGTTCCTTTGTTTTTTGGAATATTGGATTTCGTGCCCTTTAAAGTGGAAGCTGCTAGGTCCTATGTAACTGATTGTGGCTCCTTGATATTTGAATTACTTCTGCCAATTCCTTCTGGCTACTTGCAATATTTTCTTCTTGATGTGATAATTCTGAAATTTAGCCACAATGTTCCTTAGAGTTTTCATTTTAGGGTCTCTTTCAGAACGTGTTTGGTGAATTCTTTCAATGGCTATTTTACCCTTTGGTTCTAGGACATCAGTGCACTTTTCATTGATGATTTCTTGAAAGATGGTGTCTAGGCTCTTTTTTTTTAATTTTGGTTTTCAGGAAATCCAATTAATTCTTAGATTATCTGTCCTAGATCTATTTATCTATTTTCCAGGTCAGTTGTTTTTCCAATGAGATATTTTACATTTTCTTCTATTTTTTCTTTTCCCTTTTTGCTTTTGTTTAACTGATTCTTGAAGTTTCATTGATTCATTCACATCCATAAGTTCAATTCTAATTTTTAGTGAGTTATTTTCTTAAATTAACCTTTTTATCTTCTTTTGCATTTGGCCAACTGAATTTTTATATGAAGTGTTTTATTCATTGCATTTTTTCCCATTTCACAGATTTTGTTTTTCAATGAATTGGTTTCTTTTTCATATCTATTTTAGAAGAAATTATGTGCTTCTTCCATTTTATCAAGTCTATTTTTAAGTTTTCTGAAGATAATTTCTAGTTTTCCTTTTACGTACCCTCTTGCAAAGATCTCATTTTCTTTCCCCATTTTTCTTTAACTCTCTTGTAATATCCTTTTTGAATTCTTCCAAGAGAGTTTTATGAAATGGGAACCAACTCATATCAACCCTTGGAGCTTCATCTGTAGCTGATTTGCCTTTAGGATCCTCAGGGTTTGAGATCTGTTCTTCTCTTTTAGCATAATAGTTGTCTGTGGTCAGAGTTATTTTTGCTTTTTTGCTAATTTTTTTTAAGGTTGAGGTCTGTTCTTAGGACAAAAGGGCAATAGCCACTTTCTTTTGTCCTGTAGCAGTTCAGCTGACTGACTTCCAGGGATGGATAAGCATGGCCTGTTCTGTGTTCTTCCAGATCTCAGAGGCTCTCATTTGCTTTTTGTATTGTCTTTTAGGTGTCTCACAGCAAATTTGCTAAATCACCCATTTGCAACTAGGACAGAGTAGCCTAAGACCCTTGTAGTAGAATTCCTGGTGCTTGGACACCACAATGTCCTGGCTCCCTTCCTGGTTTCTAACTCTGGAGTGTGTGCTGTGGTCTGGCCCCAGCAGCCTCTCCCCCTGCCCAATTGAAAGAGAACTTTTCTGAATTTTTCCACAGCTTCTTCTGAAAATGTGTTGTACTCCAAATGTTTGTGAGTTCTGTCACTCCAAAACTACTTAAGAAGCTTAATCTGTTGTTGGTTTGAGAGAAGATTGGAGGAGGTCACAGAAAGCCATGTCTGCTCTCTGCCATCTTGGCTCTGTCTTTTTTATTTTTTTTATTATAGCTTTTTATTTATAAAAGATATGCATGGGTAATTTTTCAACATTGACTCTTGCAAAACCTTCTATTCTAAATTTTCCCCTCCTTTCCCCCACTTTCTCCCCTAGATGGCAGGTAGTCTAATGCATGTTAAATATATTAAAGTACATGTTAAATCAATATATGTATAAATATTTATTCAGTTATCTTGTTGCACAAGAAAAATAGGATCTAGAAAGAAAGAAAAAAAACCTGGGAAGGAAAACAAAAATGCAAGCAAATAATAACAGAAAGAGTGAAAATGCTATGTTGTGATCCAGACTCATTTTCCTCTGGGTATTGCTGACTCTTTTCATTACTGGACAACTGGAACTGATTTGAAACATCTCATTGTTGAAGAGAACCACATCTATCAGAATTGATCTTCATATAGTCTTATTGTTGGTGTGTATAATGATCTCCTGGTTCTGATTATTTCACTTAGCATCAATTCATGTGTCTCTCCAGGTCTCTCTGAAATCATCCTGCTGGTCATTTCTTATAGAACAATAATATTCCATAACATTCATATACCATAACTTATTCAGCCATTCTCCAATTGATGGGCATCCATTTAGTTTCCAGTTTCTAGACATTATAAAAAGGGCTGCGCAAACATTTTTGCACATGTGAGTCCCTTTCCCTTCTTTAAGATTTTTTTGGGGGATATAAGCCCAGTGTAACACTGATGGATCAAAGGGTATACACAGTTTGGCAACTTTTTGAGCATAGTTCCAAATTGCTCTTCAGGATGGTTGCATTCATTCACAATTCCACTAACAATGTATCAGTGTCCCAGTTTTCCCACATCCTCGACAATATTTGTCATTATCTTTTCCTGTCATCTTAGCCAATCTGAGAGGTGTGTAATGTTATCTCAGTTCTCTTAATTTGCATTTCTCTGATGAATAGTGTTTTGGAGCACCTTTTCAAATGACTAGAAATAGTTCCAATTTCTTTATCTGAAAATTGTTTGTTCATATCCTTTGATTATCAATTGGAGAATGGCTTGATTTCTTATAAATTTGAGTCAATTATCTATATTCTCACTTTTATTATACTCACTTGATCTATCCAAGAGCACGTAGTATTTTTCCAATTGTTTAGCTCTGACTATTTGTGTGGAAAGTGTTTTGTAGTTTTCCTCATATAATTCCTGACTTTCCTTTGGCAGATAGATTCCCAAATACTTTATACTATAGAGAGTTATTATTTTAAATAGAGTTTCTTTTTATATCTCTTGCTGTTGAATTTTGTTAGTGATGTATAAAAATGTTGAGGATTTCTGTGGATATATTTTGTATCCTGCAACTTTGCTAAAGTTGTGGATTATTTCTAATAGCTTTTTAGTAGAATCTCTGGGATTCTCTAAGTATACAATCATATCATCTGCAAAGAGTTATAATTTGGTTTCCTCATTACCTATTCTCATTCCTTTAAGGTCTTTTTCTTCTCTTACTACCAAAGCTAGCATCTCTAATACAATATTGAATAGTATTGGTGATAGTGGGGAACCTTGTTTCACTCTTGATCTTATTGGGAATGGTTTCAGTTTATCCCCATTACATATGATGCTTACTGATGGTTTTAAATAGATGCTACTGATAATTTTAAGGAAGAGTCCATTTATTCCTATACTATCTAGTCTTTCTAATAGGAATGGATGTTGGATTTTTATGAAATGCTTTTTATGCATCTATTAAGATGATCATATGGTTTTTGCTAATTTGGTTATTGATATAGTCAATTATGCTAATAGTTTTCCTAATATTGAACCAGCCCTGCATTGCTGGTATAAATCCTACTTGGTCATGGTGTATTCTCCTGGGGATGATTTTCTGTTATCTCTTTGCTAATATTTTAATTAAGATTTTATATGAATGTTCATCAGGGAATTTGATCCATAATTTTCTTTTTTAGTTTTCATCCTGCCTGGTTTATGTATCAGACCATGTCTGTGCCATAAAAGGAATTTGGTAGGAGTCCTTCATTCCCTATTTTTCCTAATAGCTTATATAGTATTGGAATTAATTGTTCTCTAATTTTTTGGCAGAATTCACCTATAAATCCATCTGGTCCTGGAATTATTTTTTCTTAGGGAGCTGATTAACAGCTTGTTCTATTTCTTTTTTCTAAAATGGAACTATTTAAGTAATTTGTTTCCTCTGCTGTTCATTTGTGCAATCTATATTTTTGTAAGTATTCCTCCATTTCACTTAGGTTATCAACTTTATTGGCATAGAGTTGGACAAAACAACTCCTAATTATTGTTTTAATTTCCTCTTCATTAATGGAAAGTTCTTCCTTTTCATTTTTAAGACTAACAATTTGATTTTCCTTTTCCCTTTTTCTAATGAAATTTACCAAAGATTTATCTATTCTGTTGGTTTTTTCATAAAAAAACAACTGTTAGTTATTAATTCAATAGATTTTTTTTTTACTTTCAATTATATTAATCTCTCCTTTTGTTTTAAAAATTTCAAGTTTAATATTTGATTTTGGGTTTTTAATTTGCTATTTTTTTGGCTTTTTTAGTTGCAAGCTCAATTTATTGATCTTTTCTTCCTCTATTTTATGCAACTAAGCCTGTAGAGATATAAAATCTCTTGTTATTACTGCTTTGGCTGCATCTCACAAATTTTGGTATGTTATTTTATTATTGTAATTCTCTTGGATGGAATTACTAATTATGTCTACGATTTGCTATTTCAAACATTCATTCTTTAGGATGAGATTATTTAGTTTCCAAATACTTTTTGGTTTATTTTCTCCTGACTTTTTATTGAATGTAATTTTTATTGTATCATGATCTGAAAAGAATGCATTTACTATTTCTGTTTTTCTGCATTTGATTTTGAGGTCTTCATGTCCTAATATAAGGTCAATTTTTTGTATAGGTTCCATGAACTGCCTAGAAGAAAGTGTACTCCTTTCTGTCTCCATTCAGTTTTGTGCAACGTATGATAGATCTTTGGCGATCCATAGATCTATCATACCTAACTTTTCTAGTATTCTACTTATCTCTTTAACTTCTTTCTTATTTATTTTGTGGTTTGATTTATCTAGTTCTGAGAGGGCAAGATTGAGATATCCCACTATTATAGTTTTGATGTCTATTTCTTCTTGTAGCTCTCTTAAATTCTCCTTTAAGAACTTAGATGCTACACCATTTAGAGCATATATGTTTAATATTGACATTGCTTCATTATCTATGGTACCCTTTAGTAAAATATAGTTTCCTTCCTTATCTCTTTTAATTAGATCAATTTTTGCTTTTGCTTGATCTGGGATGAGGGTTCCTGCTGTTTTGAATTCACCTCAAGCATAATATCTACTCCAGCCTTTGACATTTACTCTGTATGCATCACTCTGCTTTAAATGTGTTTCTTGTAAATCAAATATTGCAGAATTCTGGCTTTTAATCCAGTCTGCTCTCCATTTCCACTTTATAGGGGAGTTCACCCCATTCACATCTATGGTTAAAAGTACTAATTCTGTATGTTCTGACATCTTATTATCCCCAGATTATACTTTTATCTTTCCTTTTCCCCTTACCCCACTCTCCAGTATTTAACTTATGGGCACCACTTGCCTCAAGCAGCCCTCGACCACTGGAATCCCTCCTTTTTTTTAAAAAAAATAATAGCTTGTCATTTACAAATTATATGCATGGGTAATTTTACAGCATTGACAATTACCAAACCTTTTGTTCCAATTTTCCCCCTCCTTCCCCCCACCCTGTCCCCTAGATGGCAGGATGACCAATACATGTTAACTATATTATAGTATAAATTAAATACAGATAAGTATACATGTCCAAACTGTTATTTTGGTGTACAAAAAGAATTGGGCTCTGAAATATTGTTCAATTAGCTTGTGAAGGAAATCAAAAATGCAGGCAGGCAAAAATATAGGGGGGATTCCTCCTTCTTTAGAGTCTCTCTCCCTTTCTTATACCTTTCCCCAACTATGTCTGTATTCCCTTCTACTTAGTCTACCACTTTCCTTTATGCCTTTCCCCCTCCCACTTTTCAATAAGATGAGAGAAGTTTCTTTGTAAAGCAAATTTGTCTAATACTTTTTTCTTTGAGCCAAATCTGATGAGAGTAAGATTCACACATTGTTCTTCTGCCTCCCTTCTTTCCCTCAAATATAATGTTTCCTTTGCCTCTTCATAAGATGTAATTTCCCTCTTTTTAACTTCCATTTTTCCCTTTTTCTGGTACAATCTCCTTTCCACCTCTATTTCCTTTTTTATATTATAACAGTAAAATCAAATTATACATGCATTATGTATACCCATAACAGAAATACAGTTCTCAAGATTTCTTTTTACCTTTTTATGCTTCTCTTCATTCCTATATGTGAATGTTAATTTCTTTTTTTTTGTTTAGCTCTGGTCTTTTCATCAGAAATAAATGGAATTCACCTGTTTCATTGAATGCTCATCTTCTTCCCTGGAAGAAAATGCTCAGTTTAGCAGGGCAGTTTATTCTTGGCAGCATTCCAATTTCCTTTACCTTTTGGCATGTCAGATTTCAGGCCCTTTGATCCTTTTATGTGGAAGCTTCTATATCCTGAGTAATCCTTATTGTGATTCCTATGTATTCGAATTTTTTTCTGACTACTTATAATATTTTTTCCTTGATTCAATATTAACTTTAGCCACAATTTTCTTTGTGTTTTAATTTTGGGGTCTCTTTCAGTAGGTAATTGATGAATTTTTTCAATGGCTATTTCACCTTATGATTCTATGACAACTGAGCAGTTCTCTTTGATGATTTCCTGAAAAATAGTGTCTAAGACCTTCATTATCATGGTTTTTAGGGAGTCCAATAATCCTCAGATTATCTCTCCTAGATCTATTTTCCAGGGCAGTTGTTTTCCCAAGTAGATATTTGATGATTTTTTTCTATTTTTTCATTTTTTTTTGGTTTTGCTTGACTGATTCTTGAGTCATTCATTTTCATTTGTTCAGTTCTGATTTTTAATGAATGATTTTCTTCATTTACTTTTTTTTTTTACTTCTTTTTGAATTTTCCAATTGAGTTTTAAAATGAGTTGTTTTGTTCTATGGGATATTTTTTTTTCCATTTCACAAAATTTTTTTAAAAGAGTAATTTTCTTTTTCCAGTTCACAAATTCTGTTTTCCTGGGAATTCTTGACATTTTCCATTTCACATTTCAGAGAGTTGTTTTCTTTTTCCACTTTATCAAACCTTTTAATGATTTATATGCCTTTTCCAAACCCTCTTGAGGTTTTTCTTTCCTTAACCTGTGTTTCTTCTAGCTCTCTTTTAAGATGCTTTTAAATTTCTTCTAGGAGAGCCTTGTGTGGTGTGGACTAGGTATATTATGGAAACAATCTGCTTTTAGTCTCCTCAGGGTTTAAATTATATTCTTTTCTTTCATCATAGAAGCTATCTCTGGTTAGAGTTCCCTCTGCCTTTTTCCTCATTTAAAAAAAAAAAAAATTGGGATCTGCTTTTAGGGCAAGGAAAGCTTTATAAACTTCCACTACAGGCACCAGGAAGTGGCAGTGGCTGCGCTGGGATCCTGCTGAGTCACTCTGAATGTTGAGTGGGAGTGGCTAAGTCCCATGAGACTCTGGTGCCTGGGGGTTCACTTTTTACCTTTTGTGTTTGTGTTGGATGTTTTATAATTTCTATGCTGATGTGCTGGCTTGCAATCAGAGCAGAGTAGCCAACACTGTGGTAGAGTTCTACCCATAGATTCTCTGCTCTGCAGAGACCACACCCTATGCCTGGTCTGCTCAGCATGGGCTGGCTCTGCCTGTGTGCCTGCACTTGGCTACCACCTATGCCCAACCAAAACAGATCTTTTTTGGCAATCTTAGAAATTATCTCCTGCTAGTAATTTGCTGCACTTCCAATATTTGTACATTCTGCCATTCCAGGACTATTTCAGAGGCTGAATTTTGTAATTAGTATGAGGATAATAAGAGAGCTCAGAAAGAAATGCTTCTCCTCTCTGCCATCTTGATTCTGTCTCCCCCCACTTTTTATTTTTTTTTAAATACATGCAAAGATAGTTTTCAATATCCATTTTTATAAAACTTTGTATTCCAAATTTTTCTGTTTCCCTTCCCCACCCCAGACATCAAGTAATTCAATATTGGTTGTATATGTGCAATTCTTCTAAATATATTTCCACATATATCATGGTGTACAAGAAAAACCAGCTCAAAAGGGAAAAAATGAGAAAGAAAAAATCAAGCAAACCAACAAACAACAGCAACAAACAACAAAGGTGAAAATATTATGTGGTGATCCATATTCAGGGATGCAGATGGTGTGTTCCATAATCAAGGAATTGACTTGAATTACCTCCTTATTTAAAAGAGAAAAGTTTACCATATTTGATCATTCCATAATCTTCTTGTTGCTGTGTACAATGTTTTTCTGGTTGTAATCACTTCACTTAGCATCAATTTATTTCTCTTCAGGGCTCTCTGCAAATCATTTCTTATAGAAAAATAATATTCCATTACATTCATTTACCATAACTTAATCAGTCATTCCCCAACTGAGTTTCCAGTTCCTTGCCATTACAAAATGAGCTGTTTTAAATTTTTTTGCACATGTTGGTCCTTTTCACTTTTTTATGATCACTTTGGGATACAGACCAAGTAGAAATAATGCTGAATTACAGGGTGATCACAAAGGGGAGGTCAGGAAATAGTGCACACAGGAGCAAAGGACAATTCAGTTATATAAAAAATAAAATAAAGGAAGGCAAGGAGATGGGAAAATACTGTCTACCTTCAATAACACACTTTTTAGGTATAGTTTCTCTTTTCCTCCATGTCCTTGATATCTTTGCTGGGTATGTCCAGGAAGGGTGAATTTATCTGGAGTATAAAGTTCATTATGACATTATTTCCTATGTATTATCAATAATAAGCCATTTCCTAGCAATACTTATGGAGTATAAGTAATAATTCCCTCAGTTTACAGAAGTCATACTGAGAGAAGAGGTACAGTCTGTCCACAATCAGGCAGCTAGTAACTGGCTAATGTAGGATATAAACTCAGAACCTTTGGGCTTAACTTGAGTGCAAGATCTTTGAACTACATGAAAAAAGTGCTGTGCAAAACTAAAAGTATCATATGAATGGTCTAATTCTATTCTTTTTTCCTCCATGTTAATCAATACAAGTTCCTTCTATTGCTCTTTGTATGATAGGAATTCCTGGCTTTTCAATGTCCTAGTAACTCTCCCTTGGTTACACTTTAGTGTGTCCAAATTCTAAAATATATAGCACTGAGCACAGGGCACAATGTTCCAGATATATCCTGACTACAGCAGTTAAGCTTTGGACTATTAGTTCTTAATGATATTTCATTAAATTAGAAATAACATGATATAGTGGAGAGTTGAATTTGTAATTAGCAGACATAGGTTGAAACCTGAGTTCTGATATCTAGTTTTAGAATAGGAAGGGATTTTAAATGTTATCTAGTCTTCTTTCCTAATATTGTAGATAGATAAACCAAGAATCAAATTAATTAAAAGACCTTCCTAAAACCACACAGGCATTAAGTGGAAGAGCTGAAATTTAATTAAAAGTTCTTGAACTCCAAATCATTAACTTGGACAAATTGTTTAACTTTTTTTATAGTATCAAAATATTTTTCAGTTCTTATTTCAGTCATGTCTTATTTTCATGACCCCATTTGTGTGTTTTTTTTGGTGGGGGAGGGGACTAAGATACCAGAATGGATTTGTCATCTTTTTTTCCAGTTCATTTTACAGATGAGGAAATTGAGGAAAGCAAGATTAAATATTTTGTTCAAGATCACACAAGTTAGTGTCAGAAACTAGATCTGAACTTGGGTCTTCCTTATTTCAGACTGTAGTCACTGCCCCACCTCATCAAGAGCTAGAAAAAGAAAAGGAAATTGAATACTGGAGAGCTTTCTATTATACTATGCCTGTTCTTTGGCTCTTATCTTCGAAATGAGGAGATTTATCTAGAATCAAGAGTTTAGAATCTTCTTAATTTCATGGACCCCTTTGGCAGTCTGTGAAGTCTGTATACCCCTTTTCAGAACAATATTTTTAGATGCATAAAGCAATTATATATATATGTATATATATACATATATATATATAATTACAAAGAAAACAAATTTTATTTTTTTTGTGTGTGAAAAATCTGATAGCATTTTATTTGTCATGATTACATGGTCAAAGATCAACTTAATAATCTTTTTTAAAATTTATTTTTATTTTTTATTTAATAGCCTTTTATTTACAGGTTATATGTATGGGTAACTTTACAGCATTGACAATTGCCAAACCTCTTGTTCCAATTTTTCCCTTCCTTCCTCCCATCCCCTCCCCCAGATGGCAGGATGACCAGTAGATGTTAAATATATTAAAATAAATATATTAAAATATAAATTAGATATACAATAAGTATACATGACTAAACCATTATTTTGCTGTACAAAAAGAATCAGACTCTGAAATATTGTACAATTAGCCTGTGAAGGAAATCCAAAATGCAGGTGGGCAAAAATATAGGGATTGGGAATTCAATGTAATGGTGAAAACAAATTTTATTGAGATAAAGATGCTGTTTTTCCCTTCTGAAATTTATATATGAACCCTAATTTTAGAACCCCTGGTATAAATTATCTATGAGTTTCAATTCAGATCAAAGTTCTATGATCCTGTGGGTATAGCCTAAGTTCCTATTCTTGTTATGGAGGCCATTTCACACTCCTGACTCAAGCAGCCCTAGATAATTTATTTATACAAAGATTGCTCTCTAATCCTATGTAACAATTGAGTTAGTCCTACTAGCTGTATACACTCTTCTTCAGCCCTCTTACATATATCTATATATATCTATATATATGTATGTATATATGTATATATCTATCTATCTATATATATATAAAATCAAGTTCAATAAATACTCAAGTGATTGGGGAAAAGCAGCAAGTAAGACTTAAATCCCCAAGTTTTTCAATTTGGCTTTTCCCATTCAACCTCATAACAAGTACATTTAGGCCTGTCTCAGCTGCCTGAGGATTTCACCACTTGAAAGTCTCATGAAAAATAGCTTGGCTTCAGGGATACATTTGGCTGGGAATAATATACAGTAGAGATAACTCAATACATTTTCAAACTTTTTTTTTTTTACCTCCAAGTTATAAGGGAGTTGGGCAAGCTTTTCATATGGACAAAACAAGACTAGCAGGGTTCTGGGCTGAAGTTCAGAAAGACTGGGCCCATACAAGCCAAAAACGCACTTAGGCCTAGAATATCTAAGTAACTGAAGCCAAAGGAGTTTGTTGCCCAGAATTATCATAGAGTTGTCTTGATTTCCAGTGGGATTTGAGTGGGGGAAGGAGGATGAATACAAACATAACAAAAATGTCATATAATATTAACCTTTTTTGAGTGAAAAAAAGGCATTCTTTAGGGGAAAAAACAGGTGGGAAATTTTAACTTTGTAAATATGTTTCCTTTGGATGAATATTAAGAGGAAGAGAAACAAAAAATGCCTCAGCTTCCTAGAATTGCAGCAAGTTTGTTTAGATGCTTAGTAGCATCTATGGTCTTATTTCCATGGCTAGCTGTTTCATAACTGAAATTGAAATCTTTCCAACTAATGTTTACTAGTAATAACACAGCATTTATTTAGTAGTTTAATGTTTGCAAAGTATATTTCATATTTTGTCATATCTGAGCCTCACAAAAACTCTGTGAAAGTAGGTACTTTAGATATTATTACCCCCATTTGTAACATGAACAGCAGCTTAAAAGGTTAAGATATTTGCAATTAGCACAAAATCAGTATGTGTCAGAAATGGAATTTTAAATCCCATCTTCCTGATTCCAAGTTCAGTTCCCTCTCTACCGATTTGTACAAAGTACTGGGAAAGATTTAAAAAAAAAGAATTAGATAAGTCTTATTAAGCTTAGGGTCTCATGGGGGAGACAACACAAACCCAGACAACATGGCACTTGGAATAGAGAAATAAAAAGCAATGTGAGATTTCAGAGGAAAAGTCATTACTGACTGGAGGGATGAGGGAACACTCTATAAAAGAGGTGGCATTTGAAGAATTAGTAAGAATTCAACAGAAGAGTAAGAAGGAGTGATTTCCAGGTATAGCAAGCAAGGCATAAAAGAGAGAAGATACAACATTTCCAAAGAGCAAAGATAGCTAGAGTATAGAATATCTAGAACAAACCTTCTTAAACTTGTGTGTCATGACCCATATGGGTTCATGTAACTGAATATGAGGGTCACGAAATTATGATATATTATCAGTTAATGTTGGATTTGTATACCTATTTTAAATAACTATATACCTGAATTGTGTAAAAATTTTTTGGGCAAAAAGCAGTTGTGAGTGGAAAAAATTTAAGAAGTCTTGGTCTAGAGGAATAATATCACAGTAGATTATATTTATATAGGAACTAAAGGTTTGCAGAGCACATTTCCTTATACCAGTTCTTGTGAGTTAGGCAGATTCTTTATCTCTTTTTTTGTCAGAGCCAAGGATCAAATACTCTAACTGGTAAAAATTGAGTACTGTTTCCACTGTATGTCTTTGGAGTCATTTGGCTTGAATACTGGCTTTGTTTCTTCTTGTATCTCTTGGGTAAATGGTACAGAAGAAAGAACACTAACTCTGGGAGTCAGATGATCTTATTCCCTTTCCTAGCTATGTGATGTTGGGAAGGTCACTTTATCTTTACAAGCCTTGGTTTCCTCTTTTATTACATGAAATTCTAGATGGCTTTCACTGAGATCCCTCTCCAGATCAAGATCTATGATTCTATGAATTTTTCTAGGCTTTAACTTCCCCTAAGTCAAATGATTTTAAGTTGGATGATTCCTAAGCTATCATTTACTAGCTGTGTGACTTTAGCCAAATCACTTTAGATCTCTGAATAAATAACAAGGGGATAATAATATATGGTTATGGGCAGCTAAGTGGCACAGTGGACAGTGTTGACCAGGAGAAAGAAAGATTCATCTTCTGAAGTTCAAATCTAGCTTCAGATACCTAATAGTTGTGTGATCCTGGGCAAGTCATTCAATCCTGATTGCCTCCATTTCCTCATCTGTAAAATGAGCTGGAGAGAGAAATGGCAAACCATTCCAGTATCTTTGTCAGGAAAACCCCAAATGGGATCATGAAGAGTCAGACTTGACTGAAAAGGATTGAACACAACCACCAAGAAATTATACAATTGTTTGTATTTTTAATATATTTAAATTATTTTTATAAATTAATAGGATTTAATCTAGGACTAATCTAGTGGTATTGATTTCTCTGAACACTGACTAATGAAGAATGACAATGGAGCTGGTTGTGATGGGGTAGAGCTATAGAGAGAGCTATAGGGAGGCATTCTATAGGGTTTCATTTACTGCCACTGGCTCTTGGTACTCATCTATACAATGTCTACTGCTTACACCAAAGAATTTCTTTGAGAAGAATTTTTTTTTGTATTTTATGAAGCTCTTATGAATTATTATTTCATGACTGTTTATAACCTAATAATTAATCACCCAGTATCAAAACATTTGGTAATGAGTCTTTCTGTATCTAATTAGGAATATTTGTCATGAGGACAGTACTGGCTTTCAGAGATAACTATGGGATGATGAAAATTCTATTATTGTTAATAATTACAAGTAAGAAGGACATTAATAACTGGAAAGCTTCCTGTGAAAGGCATACCGACTGTTAAAAGCTCTTGGGATCATATTGTGAGATTTATCTGAAGGAACTAGGGTTGTGAAACAGAGAGAGGGGAGGGAGGGAAGGAAGCAGAAAGGGAAGTAGAGGAAGAAAGAGGGGAAGAAAGAAATGAAGGGGAAGGGAGAAGAGAGTCAAGGAAAGGAAGGGAAGGAAGTAGTTCTCATATTGCCAATAATTTTTTTGAGTTAAATTTCTGGACTTTGAATTTTTATTCTTCTACCTCTCCTATTAACATTTTAACAACAAAAAATGACTATCCTTTCACTTTTCCATTCCCCAACACCTCTAAATTACACACCAGTAAGAGCCAAAATGGACACAATGTTAAGGGATAAAAACAAGAGTTAACAGTACTATGTAAAAGGCCTCAGAGAGTCTTTAAGAAGTTTTAGTCTCTTTTTGGACTTTCACACACCTAATTCTACAATTTTTGCTTTTCACAAAAGATTCTTTGTCTATTTGCTCAGCAATTGGAAAACAAAACAAAACAAACAAAAGCATTGCTTGAATCTCTTTCTAGAACTGTTTAAAATACTTGGGATGCTACGACAAGTAAAGCACCAGTTCCTTTGTTTAAGAATATCTCAAACTGCTTCTGTGATCACAAGACAAATACAACTCTTTCTCACATCCATTTCAAAACCATTGATTCAGCAACCTAGAGGCTAGCTGAAGATAGAATTAGTTCTTGTTAGGTAAGAGGAAAGAAAGGGAGGGGAGGCAGGAGAAAAATGGATGAGAAAGAATGGATGGAGCATCAGGAAATAGAGAGTTGTAATGGGCCAGAACTCTGGAGAAAGGTTTAACTCAGTGGAATTGACAAGACAATGGTTATCTAGTTAGCATGGTGATTAATAATTCTCTAGTTCAGTATGATTGATTTAATCTTACAACAAATAATGGTTTCCTAGTGATATGATGATTGGTTTATAGAATATATAAAGTGGGAACAAACTCGGCTAGAGAGTGAAAACTTGACCACCATCCTGGTGGCTCTCCTGCCTCCTGCATTCCTCCACTCAAACCAAGAATCATTCCGGAGGACCTCCAGAAAGCTAGCCCATACTAAAGAGACAGAATGTGAAGAAGATAATAAAGACTTTGGACTTTATCCCTGACTATTCTGTGTGGTGATTATTCTGCTGAGACTAAGGATGGTCCCGAGACTTCTAGAAAGCTAACCAGAACATTACAGAAAGTAAAATAAGGGAAAGAAGAGAAGAAAAGAGGAGAAGAGGAGAGGAAAAAAGAATATTCTGGGAGCATGACAGCTGTCTTTGAAGTGTTGCCCTGTGGAAGAGGGATTAGCTTTGTTTCTCTTAGAGCAGGGCATAGAAATTGTAGAAAAGGATATTTCAGGGGGGTGGAGCCAAGATGGCAGAGAAAACACACACGACTTTCTAAGCTTTTCTCATACCCTCACGACCAATTATTAAATTCAGCTTAAAAAATAGCACTTGACTGGTAAAATTCATGAAGATTAAAAGTATAACAATTTACCAGCCAAATATAATCTGGAAGATCACCAGAAAAGGTTTGTCCTGAGCAGTGGGAACAGATCAGCACAGGCAGGGATAGAACTAGAAATTAGCATATTGAGGAGACCCAGCGGGGGTGGACTTTGTGGTTAGAAAATTTATAGATACAACTCTGCCATAGGCTGACTGCTCTTGCTTGCAAAGCAGTAGAGACAGCAGAGAAATTAAAGCCAGAAGTAGAGGATATTCTAAAAAACACCAGAACCTAACAAGATCTGGCTATACCCACCCAAAACTGGAAGTGACTCAGCACAGACCATAGCACAGCTGTACAGCAGCATTCTGCAACATGGGCTGGGGCAGTCACAAATCTGCACAGCAGGGGGGCTCAGCGTGGAGCAGCCGCTAATCTGCACACTGGGGGTCTCAGCCTGGGGCAATAGAACTTCTGCAATGTGATTGTGCTTCCCTGGGCAGAGCCACTTCTGGTCTGTGCAAGGCTATTCCCTGATCAACTGCTAATGCCCACAGCCCCACAGTGGGGTTTGGATTGGGGTAGTGACACTTTCACTGCTCAGCCTCTATTGCCAGTTATTAATGTCCTTCTTACTTGTAATTATAACACTCCTGTACCTCGCCGCTCTTTGCAGCCCGTTTACAGGATAGCTACTGTCCATACCCTGCTCTGCAGAGGAAGCTGGTAACCTCCTTGCCCTGAATACAGGCCCTACAGACTTTATAAAAAAAAGATTAAAAAAATCAAAAGGATGATCGATAGCTTCTATACAGAAAGACAGCAGGTTCTCAATTCCAAGGAGACTAATAGCAAATAGTCTGCAGACAATAACCCAAAAAGGGATGTAACCTGGTCCCCATCACACAAATCTCTGCTAGAAGAGATATTAAAAATCTTAAAAGAGAGCTAGAAAGCTTAAAAAGAGAGAAAAAGTTTAAAAGAGAGAAGAAAAATGGAGAAAGGAAAAAGAAGCTATGCAAGAGAGTAATAACTTCCTGAAATGTGAATTGGAAAAGGAACTCCCAGGAATTGCAGGGAAACACAATTTGTGAATTGAAAAAGGTAAAGAATTCCAAGGAAAGTAGGATTTGTAAACTGGAAATGATAAAGAACTCCCAAGAAAGTAGGATTTGTGAATTGGAAAAAGAAAATAACTCACTAAAAAAAATTAGTGAAATGGAAAAAAAATTCCGTAGAGCAAAACAACTCATTTAAAAACTCAATTGGACATATACAAAAAGAAGTAAAAAAAAGCTAATGAAGAAAATAACTCATTGAAAATCAAAACTGAACAAATAGAAATGAATGATTCATTAAGACACCCAGAATCAGTCAAGCAAAACAAAAAAAAAAATGAAAAATTAGGAAAAATTTTAATATCTACCTGGAAAAAAAAGAGACCTGGAAAATAGATCTAGGAGAGATAATCTGAGGATTATTGGACTTCCCAAAAATTATGATGAAAAAAAGAGCTTAGAAACTATTTTAAAGGAAATCATCAAAGAGAACTGCCCAGATATAATAGAATCAGAAGGTAAAATAAGCATTTCAAGAATTCATTGAACACCTTCTGAAAAAGACCCTAAAATAAAAACTTCAAGCAATATTGTAGCCAAATTTCAGAACTACCAGACCAAGGAAAAAATATTACATGTAGCCAGAAAAAAACAATTCAAATATTGAGGTGTGACAATAAGGATCACTCAAGATCTGGCTGCCTCCACATTAAAGGATTGAAGGGCCTGGAATCTGATAATCCGAAAGGCAAAAGAACTTGAAATGCAGCCAAGAATAAACTACCCAGCTAAACTGAGCATTTTCTTCCATGGTTTAAGATGGACATTTAATGAAACAGATGGATTTTATTTGTTTCTAAGGAAAAAAACAAGATCTAAACAAAAAATTTGATCTCCAACCATAGGACTCAAGAGAAGAAAAAGGTAAAAGGAACTCTCGAGAACTGTATTTCTGTTGTGGATATAAATAAAGACCACAGGTATAATTTGATTTTACTGATATAACATAAAAAAGGGAAGTAGAAATGGAAAGGGGATAGTGTCAAAAAAAAGGGAAAAAAGGAGATAAAAGAGGGAAACTACATCCCATGATAAGGCAAAGGAAACCTATTATATCTGAGGGAACGTAGAAAGGGAGAGGAGTATTATGTGAATCTTACTCTCATCAGAGTTGGCTCAAAGAGAAAATAATTGGCATATCTGCTTTACAGAGAAACTTCTCTCACCTCATTAAAAAGGGGGAGAGAAAAAGAGAAAAGGAAAAGAGTAAAAAGAAAGGTATAAGAAAGGAGAAAGGATTCAAAGGGGGCAGGAGGGATTCTAAAAAGGGAGAGCTGTGTGACACAAGTGGGGCCCATAAATTTAATACAAGGGAAGGGGGTAAAGGGGCAAGAAAAAGAAAAGCATTATGATGGGGACCATAATCTCTTGCATTATGATGGGGAAATACAGAATTAGTAATTTTAACCATAAATATGAATAGGATGAATTCTCCCATAAAGCAGAGGCAGATAGTAGACTGGATCAAAAGTCAAAACTCTACAATATATTGTGTACAGGAAACACATTTAAAGCAGGGAGATACATACAGAGTAAAGGTAAAAGGCTGGAGCAGAATCTATTATGCTTCAAGTGAAGTAAAAAAAAAAAAAAAAGCAGGGGTAGCCATCCTTATCTCAGATCAAGCAAAAGCAAAAAACTGATCTAATTAAAAGAGATAGGAAAGGGCACTATATATTGCTAAAGGGTCCCATAGATAATGAAGCAATATCAGTACTAAATATATACCAACTGGTATAGCATCTAACTTCCTAAAGGAGAACTTAAGAGAGTTGAAAGAAGAAATAGACAGCAAAACAATAATAGTGGGAGATCTCAATCTTGCATTCTCAGAATTAGATAAATCAAACCACAAAACAAATAAGAAAGAAATTAAAGGGGTAAATAGAATATTAGAAAAATTAGATATGATTGATCTTTGGAGAATACTGAATGGTGACAGAAAGAAGTATACTTTCTTCTCAGCAGTTCATGGAACCTATACAAAAATTGAACATATATTAGGAAATAAAGATCTCAAAATTAAATGCAGGAGGGGAGAAATAGTAAATGCTTACTTTTCAGATCACAATGCAATAAAAACTACATTCAACAAAAAATTAGGGGTAAATAGACCAAAAAGTAATTGGAAACTAAATAATCTCATCTTAAAGAATGATTGGGTAAAACAGAAAATTGTAGACACAATTAATAATTTCACTCAAGATAATGACAACGATGAGGCCAAAATTTGTGGGATGCAGCCAAAGCAGTAATAAGGGGAAATTTTATATCTTTAGAGGCTTACTTGAATAAAATAAAGAAAGAGACAATCAATGAATTGGGCTTGCAACTTAAAAAGTTAGAAAAAGACCAAATTAACCCCCCCCCCAATCAAATACTAAACTTGAAATTCTAAAATCAAAAGAAGAAATGAATACTATTGAAAGTAAAAAAAAAAAACTGTTGAATTAATAAATAAAACTAAGAGTTGGTTTTATGAAAAAACCAATAAAATAGATAAACCTTTGGTAAATCTGATTAGAAAAAGGAAAGAGGAAAATCAAAACGTTAGTCTTAAAAATGAAAAGGGAGAATTTTCCACCAAATGAAGAGGAAATTAGAGGAATAACAAGGAGTTACTTTGCCAACTTTATGCCAATAAATTTGATAATCTCAGTGAAATGGATGACTACCTCCAAAAAATAGGCTTCTTAGATTAACAGAGCAGGGAGTAAATTGTTTAAATAGGTCCATCTCGGAAAAAGAAATAGAACAAGCTACTTATCAACTCCCTAAGAAAAAATCCCCAGGATCAGATGGATTTGCATGTGAATTCTACCAAACATTTAAATAATGCTTAGCCCCAATGCTATATAAACCATTTGAAAAAATACGGAATGAAGGAGTCCTACCAAATTCCTTCTATGACACAGACATGGTACTGATACCTAAACCAGGTAGGTTGAAAACAGAGAAAGAAAATTATAGACCAATCTCCCTAATGAATATTGATGCTAAAATCTTAAAACAAGATATTAGCAAAAAGACTACAGAAAATCCTCCCCAGGATAATACACCATGATCAAGTAGGATTTATAGCAGGAATGCAGGGCTGGTTCAATATTAGGAAAACTGTCAATATAATTGGCCATATTAATAACCAAACTAGCAAAAACCATATGATCATCTCAATAGATGTAGAAAAAGCATTTGATAAAATACAACATCCATTCCTATTAAAAACACTTGAGAGTATAGCAATAAATGGACTTTTCCTTAAAATTATCAGTACCATCTATTTAAAAACATCAGTAACCATCATATGTAATGGGGAAAACTGGAATCATTCCGAATAAGATCAGGAGTGAAACAAGGATGCCAACTATCACCATTACTATTCAATATTATATTAGAAATGCTAGCTTTGGCATTAAGAGTTGAGAAAGATTAAAGGAATTAGAGTAGGTAATGAGGAAACCAAATTATCACTCTTTGCTGATGATATGATAGTATACTTAGAGAATCCTAGAGCTTCTATTAGTATTAGAAATAATCCACACCTTTAACAAAGTTGCAGGATACAAAATAAACCCACATAAGTCATCAGCATTCTTATATATCACTAACAAAATCGAACAGTTAGAGTTACAAAGAGAAATCCATTTAAAGTAATTACCGATAGTATAAAATATTTAGGAATCTATCTTCCAAGGGAAAATCAGAAACTATATGAGCAAAACTACAAAACACTTTCCACACAAATTAAGTCAGATCTAATCAATTAGAAAAATATTAAATGCTCTTGGATAGAGCAAGCAAATATCATAAAGATGACAATACTACCTAAACTAAAGCGCTATACCAATCAGACTCCCCAAAAAGTATTTTAATGACCTAGAAAAAATAACAACAAAGTTCATATGGAAAAACAAAAGGTCAAGAATTTCAAGGGACTTAATGAAAAAAATCAAATGAAGGTGGCCTGGCTGTACCAGATCTAAAATTATATTATAAAGCAGAGGTTACCAAAACCATTTGGTATTGGCCAAGAAATAGACGAGTTGGTCAGTGGAATAGGTTAAGTTCAAAGGACAAAACTGTCAATAACTTTAATAATCTAGTGAAGACCCCAGCTTTGGGGATAAAAACTCAGTGTTTAACAAAAATTGCTGGGAAAATTGTAAATTAGTATGGCAGAAACTAGGTGTTGACCCACACTTTTTTTTTTCTAATTTTCTTTTTTATTTATTTAGTTAGTTTTTGGCTGAGGCAATTGGGGTTAAGTGCCCAGGGTCACACAGCTAGGAAGTGTTAAATGTCTGAGATCAGATTTGAACTCAGGTCCTCCTGACTTCAGGATTTGTGCTCTATTCACTGTGCCACCTAGTGTCCTAATTTTCTTATTTATTTGTTTTTTTTTTTAATTATAACTTTTTTATTGACAGAACCCATGCTTTGGTAATTTTTTTTTTTTTTACAACATTATCCCTTGTACTCACGTCTGTTCTGACTTTTCCCCTCCCTCACTCCATCCACTCCCCTAGATGGCAAGCAGTCCTATACATGTTAAATATGTCACAGTATATCCTAGGTACAATATATGTGTGCAGAACAGAACAGTTCTCTTGTTAGACAGGAAGAATTGGATTCAGAAGGTAAAAATAATCTGGGAAAAAAAACGAAAATGCAAACAGTTTACATTTATTTCCCAGTGTTCTTTCTTTGGGTGTAGCTGCTTCTGTCCATCATTGATCAATTGAAATTGAGTTAGATTTTCTCTTTGTATTGACCCACACAACACCATACACCAAAATTAGGTCAGAATGGGTTCATGGTTTTGGCATAAAGAGTGAGATTATAAATAAATTAGAAGAACATAGGATAGTTTCCCTCTTAGACCTGTGGAAGAGGAAGATTTATGACTAAAGAAAGACTAGAGATCATTATTGATCACAAAATAGAAAATTTTCTTTTATCAAATTGAAAGGTTTTTGTTCAAACAAAACTAATGCAGACAAGATTAGAAGGGAAGCAACAAATTGGGAAAACATTTTTACAGTCAAAGGTTCTGATAAAGGCCTCATTTCCAAAATATATAGAGAATTGACTCAAATTTATAAGAAATCAAGCCATTCTCCAGTTGATAAATGGTCAAAGGATATGAACAGACAATTCTCAGATGAAGAAATTGAAACTATTTCTAGTCATATGAAAAGATGCTCCATGTCATTATTAATCAGAGAAAAGCAAATTAAGACAAATCTGGGATACCATTACACACCTGTCAGATTGGCTAGAATGACAGGGAAAGATTATGCGGAATATTGAAGGGGATGTGGGAAAAAAGAGACACTGATACATTGTTGGTGGAATTGTGAACACATCCAACCATTCCAGAGAGCAATTTCCGAACTATACTCATATCAAATTGTGCATACCCTTTGATCCAGCAGTGTTTCTACTGGGCTTATACCCCAACGAGATACTAAAGAAGGGAAAGGGACCTGTATGTGCCAAAATGTTTGTGGCAGCCCTGTTTATAGTGGCTAGAAGCTGGAAAATGAATGAATGCCCATCAATTGGAGAATGGTTGAGTAAATTGTGGTATATGAATGTTATGGAACATTATTGTTCTGTAAGAAACGACCAGCAGGGTGAATACAGAGAGGATTGGCGAGACTTACATGAACTGATGCTGAGTGAAATGAGCAGAACCAGGAGATCATTATATACCTGAACAACGATACTGTATGAGGATGTATTCTGATGGAAGTGGATTTCTTTGACAAAGACAAGATCTAACTTAGTTTCAATTGATCAAGGATGGACAGAAGCAGCTACACCCAAAGAAAGAACACTAGGAAATGAATGTAAACTGTTTGCATTTTTGTTTTTCTTCCCGGTTTATTTATACCTTCTAAATCCAGTTGTCCCTGAGCAACAAGAGAACTGTTTGGTTCTGCACACATATATTGTATCCAAGATCTACTGTAACCTATTTAACATGTATAGGACTGCTTGCCAACTGGGGGAGGGGGTGGAGGGAGGGAGGGGAAAAATCAGAACAGAAGTGAGTGCAAGGAATAATGTTGTAAAAAATTACCCTGGCATGGGTTCTGGCAATAAAAAGTTATTAAAAAAAGTAAAATTAAATAAAAAAAATAGAATTGAACAAATGGAAGTGAATGAATCAATGAAACTTTAAGAACCAGTCAAACAAAATCAAAAAAAAAAAAAAAGGAAAAAAATAGAAGAAACTGTAAAATATCTCACTGAAAAAAACTACTGATCAGAAAAATAGATCCAGGAGAGACAATCTAGGAATTATTGGATTCCCTGAAAATCATGATGAAAAGAAGAGCCTAGACATCATCTTTCAGGAAATCATCAAGGAAAAGTGCCCTGATGTCCTAGAATCAGAGGATAAAATAGCCATTGAAAGAATTCACCAATTACCTCCTGAAAGAAATGCCAAAATGAAAACTGCAAGAAATATCATAGTTAAATTTCAGAATTATCAGAAGAAGAAAAAATATTGCAAGCAGCCTGATGGAAACAATTCAAATATTGAGGAGCCACAATCAGGATTACCTAGGACCTAGCAGCTTCCACTTTAAAGAATTGAAAGGCATGGAATCTGATATCCTGAAAGGCAATGAAGTTTGGATTGTAGCCAAGAATCAACTATCCAACAAAAATGAGCATTATCTTTCAGGGGGAAAGATGGACATTCAATGAAACTAGTGAATTTTATTTAGTTCTGAAGACAAGACCAGAGCTGAACAGAATATTTGATTTTCAAATAAAGAACTCAAGAGAAGCATAAAATCATAAAAAGGAAAGAAAAAATATCTGGTTTTTTTAAAGTTAAAAAGTTTACATCCCTATATGGGAAGAGGATATGTTTATTTTTGAGAACTGTCCTTCTGCTTTAGGTATACTTAGAGGGTACAGGTATAATTTGATTTTATTATGATGATATAAATAAGAAAACTAGAGGTGTAAAGGGGATTGTACTGGAAACAGATGGAAAAGAAGGTAAAGTGGGCTAAATTACATTTCATAAAGAGGAATCCCCTATTATAACTGAGGGAAAGAAAGGAGAGGAATAAACATTTTCTGAATCTTATTCTCTTCAGATTTGGCTCAAAGAGAGAATATCACACATAGTTAGCTTCACAGAGAAACTTGTCTCACCCTATAGGGAAGTAGGAGGGGAAAGGGGAACGTAAAAGGGGAGGCTAATAGAAGGGAGAACAGAACTAGAAGGGGAAAAATATATGAAAGGGGGGGGATGAAACAGAGGGAAGCCAGAATCGTATAATATATTGTTTACAAAAAAATCCATTTAAAGCAGAGGGATACATATAGAGTAAAGGTAAAAGGCTGGAGCAGAATTTATTATGCTTCAGCTGAAGCAAACTAAATCGGGGTAGTGATCCTGATCTCACATCAAGTAAGCAAAAACAAATCTAATTTAAAGGTCTAAGGAAGGAAACAGCATTTTGCTAAAGGGTATCATAGATAATAAAGTAATATCAATACTAAACATATTTGCACCAAGTGGTATAGCATGCAGAGTCCTAGAGGAGAAGTTATATGCAAGAATTAAATAGCAAAACT
This sequence comes from Sarcophilus harrisii, assembly GCF_902635505.1. Lineage (NCBI taxonomy): Eukaryota > Metazoa > Chordata > Mammalia > Dasyuromorphia > Dasyuridae > Sarcophilus > Sarcophilus harrisii. The sequence continues at coordinate 359,767,803 of NC_045427.1, read as the reverse complement.
GTACTGGGCGGATCTTAATCTTGTTCTTTTAATACTAAATAAATCAAATAACAAAATGAGAAAGAAAGAGATTAAGAAAGAAAACAATTTTAGAAAAGTTAGGTATGATAGACTTTTGGAGAAAATTTAATAGAGACAGAAAGGACGAAGCATTTTTCTCAGCAGTACATGGAACCTACAAAAAATGACCATGTATTAGGACATGAAAACCTCAAAATCAAATGCAGAAAGGCAGAAATAGTTGTAGAGAGCCAGAACTCTGTAGAAACATACTTGAAGCAAGTTATTTTACTCAGAGAAATGGATAATACAATGGTTATCCAGTTTTCCATGTACTTAGTACATAATATAATTCTACAAGATTCACACCTACAATGATGTAATTATAATAGAGTATATAAGAGCCAAAAAGGACTAGAAGTGAGACATTCTTTCCATCTCCCACCCTCTCCTTCTTTATTGAGACCAAGGCCAGTCTAAAGGGACTCCAGAAAGCTAAGCTGGGCTCCAGGCAAGGAGACAGACTGTGAAAGAGACAATAAAGAATTTGGACTTTATCCTTGGGGATTCTTGTGGTGATTACTCAGCTGAAATGAAGGCTGGTCCAAAGACCTCCAGAAAACCAACAAGAACATTACAAATAGTAAGTGCATTTTTTAAGATCATAATGCAATAACAATTACATGCAATAAAATATCAGTGAAAATTGCACCAAAAATTAATTGGAAACTAAATAATTGAATCCCAAAGAACAAGTGGATAAAAAAAAACAAATCATAGACACATTTTATGTGTCTGAACCCCCAGTTCAGCTCGTGTCATTTACATCAAATAATCAATGCTAAATCCTTCTCCCATTTCTAGTGATGTTTTCCTGAAATTATTCTATATATAATTTGTATTAAATTTTCTCTATGCATGTTATTTCCACCCTACAGGATGTAAACTTCTTAAAGCTGAACTCTGAAGAAGATCAGGGATGCTTCAAGTTGGAGCTGAGGAGGGAGGACACTCGAGGCATAAAGGACAGGAATCTATGCAATGGAGATAGTAGATGAATTTTTATGTATAGAGAAAAGCATGTTGAGGAATTTGTCTGAAATTTTAAGAACTCAAAACTCTTTGATTTGTGCTTAGAAAAGAAAATATGAAGGCAAAAGAAAATCGCGAATCTAAGTTCCAGCTAGCCACCTGGGAAAATATTGAAGTCATATTCTTATCATATTCTTCTAAGATCGTTAATACTGTTCCTAGGATAGGGAAGTGATTCATTTTATAGATTATGTGGGAGGGGGAACTCCTCTGAAAAAGTGGTGCCGTTCACCAATATCAACTTAGAGTAAGACATCATTCTTGGAAATTAATTGGAACAGTTCCCCGTCTTCTTTCAGCAAAATGACAGGGCGTATATCTATTTCCAGTGGAGATACCCTTAAGACAAAGCTCAAGAGCTTGTAATCTCATCAAGTCAACTGGTAACTTGTAAATTGGTCATGGACTTTCCTAATGAACTCCCCTTATGATCTTCCTTTTCCCTCTTCCTCAGATAAAGTTTTGTTGAGCCAAGTGTTTTGGGGCCATAACTGCGTTCTTTCGTATCTTTAATTCTGGAGAAGACCTTAGGTACCAGAAGAAGTTTCAAGTCCCTTTCTTGATGGCCTCCTCTTATAACTTTCATTAAAAGTCTTGGCAAAATCAATTTGACAAAGATCTTGGATTTGCCCCAAATCAACAGTCTTTTGTTTGAGGAATTGATATGCCTCCAAAGGCACATGGTATTGGTGACATATGGTGACATGCAAACTGAGAAAAGATAAGCCAGGAATGGACTATCCCAGTCTTGGAAGGAGGGGAAAGTTTGAAGAATTTCTCAGTTCAAGTGTTGAAGAATTGGCCTCCTAGAGAGATAAATTTCCAAGTTTTACACTCCTCAGAGAAAGAAGACATTCTAAATGATTCTTGCATCCTACTTCAAGAACATAGCCAGGAAGTTATTCAGGAAGTGAAGGTCCAAAGTTGAGGGTAATTCTTTTTAAGTACCTCTGAAAACATGTTGGCCTTCTGGAAAGGGGGATCTAAGGTGTCCCTATCATAACAGATAGGACTATAATTTGCACTTCCCCTCACCCCCAAACATAATCACACAAATTCTCTACCCTTTATCTGCTCCACTTACAGACCATGCTTAATATAGTAAGAGAAAAGGGTATCACTCCAACATCTGCCTTTGGAGGCAGATCACAAACACAAAGATATGGCTGATTGCTAAATTTGAGCTGGGGCATATAGAAGCACAGTGGATGATTAACAGCAGGGATATTTCTTCAGCTGCAGTGTTGGGGACAATAAGAAATCAGTGGGTCCCATATGTGGGTATCATAGGCCAGTGCCTACCTGATCCTTGTAAATTCTAGTTTCAACTCTGGCCTGTAAATCTCATTTCCCACCACCAATGGAAAGATATACAAAAGAAAACAAACAAACATTACTCCTTCAAAGAGTAAGACTGGTCTCAGATGAGTGATCAAAGGATGTTGAAATCTTCCATTAGGGATGTGGGAGGGACTTGGATTAGGCAATCAATACATCACCTTCAAGTGAGATAACACATAAACATTTCTTTAATAGTTCCCCACTGTATATAAAGTAATCCAACCAGAGGTTTGAAAATATATCCTAACTTAATCTATACTATAGAAACTAAAATAAATCCCCAAATAAAATAATCTCAGATAAATCTCAAAAATGTGTGGAAATCCTCAAAAGCATTTTGAATAAAAGCAGTCTCATTATCTCTACCAAGTCAGAGTTGTCAGGGGGCCCTGAAGTTTCATAAATTGAGTTTAATCCTGGGAAGGTAGACAGCTAACCCTGGGCAAATCATCCAATGTCTCTATACCTCAGTATCCTCATCTATAAAGAGAAACCTTTAATTAGTTTTCCTTATGGTCCCTTTCTGCAGTTCTATAGCTCATTAATTCCCTTACTCCCATCTTGTATTTGTTGGAGACCCAGCTCCAATAGTGAACACTGTCAGTGTGAGAGCATTCATTATCTCAGCATTCATCAATAGTTACATTGTCAGTGTGAGAGCATTCATATCTCAGGAACTGAGGTGCTATTGATTATTTTGATTGTCTATACTTAGACAAGTGATCAGGAAAATCTCCATAATACAGGTTTCACTTAAAATGCTTTGAGGAACCAATTGTTAAACATTTACCAGCACAACTTGGGTCCACATTCCAGAAGGCATCAAGTTTTAGGAAATACTAAACAAGTACTCCCCTTCACCTTGAACCTGTACTTCCTGAATAACTTATTGACTATAGCCTCCAAGTTGGATTCTTTGCAAGGATCATGTAGGACAGTGAATTATTTCTCTGAGGAGTGCAAAGCTTGGAAATCTCTCTCTCAGGGATTGTGTGATGTACTGATAATATGGCTTATAAAGAAAATCATGCAGATGTGTCTGAGATGTCTCTATATCTACATCTACATCTACTGGTGTAGACCCTGAATTAAGTAACATTAGTCATTCATCTAAACTTCCTTTTAGACTTTTAGATTCAGCACAGAAAGATATGATATAGTCAATATTTTGTCTGCCCTAAGTGATTCCCAGGGCATATTTTATTATATATTACCCTATTAAAAAGTTATAACTAAGGAAGGACTGAGTCATATGACTTCAACTGCTTCTCTGATGTGAAGTAAACTATTTTGTGTGGGCTGGCTGTTACTTCAGAGTCAGGAAGTCTCTGAGGACTGGGCTATGACTGATGTGTCTTGAATACATTTTCACTACTATATGCATTACATGATTCAGTTGTGATGGTAGATGTGCTGAGTAGTTGCCTTTCTTGTATAAGATATCCATCCACTGAAGTCTTTTTAACTTACTGGCTTTTAGCCAATAGCTGAATTTAAAGAATAAGACCCATTGATCTTGGTCAATATAATGATTTTGTTCTTTTGTTTTTTGAGGGAAATGGGAAGTGTTGCGAAATTCATAAGCTTGTGGTTAGTGAATAGTAACAAAAAGGATTGTTTCACTTATTCCAGGTAATGCTTTCAAGCCATAAAGGCAGACTTGATTGTGAATAGTGTTGGCAATCTCCATCCTCACCTAGGGATTATCAGTTATTTTCAGCTAATACCACTTGGGTAAGTAAAATGCACTTGAAAAGTTTTTATTATGTCCCTACTTCTTATGGAATAGGATGGCTCATAAACTCCTGCAAAGATGTCTCTTTTAAAACTGAATTGCATCTCTGATCAGGACATTTGAAGCAGTTTTGCCTCATCAAGCGCCCTTTTTGGGGTCTGGAATTGAGCCACTTTGTCTTTGTCTATTAAGAAGCTCAATCAACTCCTTGAGGGCACAAGAACATTTCCAGTTTTCAGAACAGTTTGTTCTCTCCTTAACAGTACAGGATCCAATAAGAGTACTGGGGGTACTTCACTGCAAAACAGTCCAGGATGCCTTCCTAAGAAGCCAATGCAGATTTGCCCAGAATGTCCTGTGGGACATAACTGAATAGCTTCTGGCATGTGAAACATACCCTGGCTAACTCAAAAGGCATCACAAGATTCTTCATGGGCTGATACTAAGGGTCAAATTCCATTTTTTCTACTCATCTTCAATCAATCATTTAACATCATGTCTTATTTGCCTTCTACTGTGCTTAGCACAATGCCTGGCACAGAGTAGGCACTTAATAAATGATTATTGACTCAGTGATTGACTACTATCTGCAAAACACTGTGGTAGTTCTACAGATACAAAGACAAAAGAACCTTTGAGCTTGAGGAATTTACAATCTAACTGGAGCAAACGACATATACATCAAATATTGTTGTTCAATTGTTTCAGTTATGTCAGAATCTTTGTGAACACATTTAGGTTTTTCTTGGCAAAGATACTGAAGTGGTTTGCTATTTCTTTCTTTAGCTCCTTGTACAGATGAGTAACTGAGGCAAACATGGTTAAGTAACTTGCTCAGGGTCACACAGCTGAGTGTAGATTTGAACTCAGATCTTCCTGACTCCAGTTTCAGAGCACTATCTACTGTATCATCTAGTACAGCTAACATTCTTTAATTTATGTAATTTATATGGGGACAGAATTATCTTCCCTTTTTAAGGTACAAGAGTAGCTCAGATTGTGGTGTTCTTAAAAACAGCTCTCTGTTCTTAAAAAAAAAATCTATATTTAGAACTGATATAAAGAAAAACCCAAAAAACTAAAAACCACTTGGCATCTTAACTTTTGAAAAGATATGCTTCTGACTATTGAAAAATGATGTCCATGGTATTAATTTGATTTTACTATAATGCTTTTGATCAGGAAAGCTCTGCTGCCTCCTTTTTTGTTGAAAATATCCAACAGATCAAGATGAACCATATGTAGCCCTTGTATTGGGCCAGGCCATCCTTGCTCAGGCACAGTGTTGGAAAGAGAAAGCAGTTTCTCATGGAGTAGGGAGAATGCAAAGAACACCAACCTCTTTCCACTCTGGAATGTTTGTAGTGTATGGATGCCTAGCTGGGTGATCTTCACTATCACTTCAAAATTAGGAAAGGCACTAATAAGAACACTTTTCTTTCTGGTGATTCTGAGGCACATAATCCCAAATATTATATATATTGATGAAATCTCAGTGAATCACCTATCTCCTTTAAAGTTATACAATGATATTTTCTTGAAACTTTTCCTGTTGTCAAGGTCAAACTTCCTATTAAGATGGTTAGAATCTACTAGGGTCTTTGTGACACTGAATTTGGGGGCCATCCACAACAAGATTAGTAAAAAGACATATCTCTTCTCGGCTGAGTGATGCATGTAGACATGACAAGAAGAGGACAGTAATATAGCCCTCTAAGATTTCCTAGTTCATGGGTCCAAGTCATTTCATTTAATTCAATCACTATTTGGAGAAAAAAATTGCAAATTATTTCTCATCTGATTTTTGCTTGCAAGATTCTGGACACAATTACTAGTTTGTCAGCCTCTTATTCATTTATAATTGAGAATAATTTATTTCTATAGAGACTTTGGGAAAAACCAGTCCTTGGAATTTGATCTTATAATAAAGGCCTAAAACAAGTGTCCCTGGAAGACCTTATCTATTTTGTGCCAGTGCCTGAACTTTGAAGATATAGATGAAGGCTGAGCAAAGTCCTTGGTACATTCTTGGGATGGTCTTCTCTATGCCTAACATCAGATGTGAAAAAAAAAAATATTGTTTTTTTTTAACCTAGAACATTTCAAGTTTGCCCAGTTAGGTTTTGAAAGTAATCAATTGGAATACCAGTCATGTGATTAAAATCTTTAGCTTGGCATTGGAAGACCTCTGGACAAAGTCTATAATTTCCAAAAAAGGTATAATTTTTCACAAGTTTTGGCTCCTCTTGCAATTATCTCAAATGAAGTCTCCTTTAATCTTCCCCAAGATTTTGCACTTGTTTAGACACTGAAAGTTCAATCTACAGAAGATCATAATCAGCTGATAATATTGTTCAAGAAAGGAACTAGGACCCTTTTCACCATACAACAAAAAAATAGGTTTATTCAGAGTTAGCATTCACTACATGGTCAAGAAAACTATGATAAATAGTCAAACCAAGGGGTCATCAGAATCTTGGGTCAGGCTACCAGCCTAGGGTTGAAAATATGGAAATCAGAATGGAGTGGGGAGGGGGGGAAGAGCAATGAGAAATGTATCAAACAGAATGTGGGGTAGAGAGATAAGAAGTTAAGAATCAAGCTAGGGCATTCATGAATATAGGAACCCAGAAGAGAAAGGGGGAAAATCAGAAGTTTAGATGGTCAAGAGAGAAAAGTCATGAATTCAGAAGCTGGGGAGATGAGATTCAGTTTTCATTGGAGATCAGAAAGGAGAGTTGTTTGGAATACTTATTATCCCCTTGTTTTAAACTCACAAATTAAAACAGTCAAGGACCCAATAGGTAGATTATTAATCAAGATAGGAGTAGTTGAAGAAAACACCTAGTGACATCTTTTTCTGTCTAATCTCCAAAGGGTAACTTTTGTGTTGTAATCCTTTTGCTACCATTGACTTTATGCCAAAGACCTGATAGGTACTCTCTCATATGTTATTGACTCCATGTTTTGGCCTATAAGCAAAAATCTAATTCTTCAGCTATTCCCTTAGCATAAAATACTATTTAGGGATTAGATCTGGGATTTTGTTGGCAAAGGAAACTTCCAGAGTAGGAAATCCCTTCTACTGATGCTGATCAACACCCTCTCTCTACTTAGAGCTTTTAAAGAATTTCTTAGATTATTGAGAAGATAAATGCTTTGCACAGAGTTACATAGTCATTATATATCAGAGACACAACTTGAAATAATGTATTCCTGGTTCCAAGGTTTGCTTTCTATTTATTATATCACATTGTCTCTCTATTCAATACTCCTTATGTTTAATATAGAGTTCTCATTTTCCATGACTTCCAACATGCTAACAAAGTCACAGTTTCTTATTTCTTAGAGTTCTCAGTAGCATTAAATCCCAATAATTGGAAGGAGAAAGTCCATTTAGCAAAACTGATCAATTAATTTACAAACCTTTATTAAGCATATCTATATATAAGGCACTATTGTTTGCCACTGAAGATACAAAGATATTAAAAAATCAGTCCTTGTCCCAAAGAAACTCACATTTTAGGAGGTGATAACACATGCATATTAAAGTATATACAATGGCCAGAAACTGGAAACTGAATAAATGCCCATCAATTGGAGAATGGCTGAATAAATTGTGGTATATGAATATTATGGAATATTATTGTTCGGTAAGAAATCCATCAATTGGAGAATGGCTGAATAAATTGTGGTATATGAATATTATGGAATATTATTGTTCGGTAAGAAATGACCAACAGGATGATTTCAGAAAGGCCTGGAGAGACATATATAAAGTGATGCTGAGTGAAATGAGCAGGACCAGGAGATCATTGTATATACTTCAACAACGATACTATATGATGATCAGTTTTGATGGACGTGGTCATCTTCAGCAACAAGATGAACCAAATCAGTTCCAATGGAGCAGTAATGAATTGAATCAACTACACCAAGTGCAAGAACTCTGGGAGAAGACTAAGAACCACTATATAGAATTCTCAATCCCTATATCTTTGTCTGCCTGGATTTTTGATTTCCTTCACAGGCTAATTGTAGACTATTTCAGAGTCCAATTATTTTTGTACAGCAAAATAACGGTTTGGACATGTATGCTTATTTTGTATTTAATTTATACTTTAACATATTTAACATGTATTGGTCATCATGCCATCTAGGGGAGGGGTTGGGGGGGAAGGAGGGGAAAAATTGCAAGAAAAGGTTTGGTAATTGTCAAAGCTATAAAATTACCCATGCATATAACTTGTAAATAAAAAGCTATTAAAATAAAGAAAGAAAGAAAGAAAGAAAGAAAATAAAGTATATACAAAATAAATGATATAAATATATGGTGATAGGGGCATGGTGGTGATGATAAAGGAGACACTGAAAACTAGAAAAATCAGGAAAACCAGGTAAGAGGTGGTGGTTAAGTTGAGCTTTATAGAAAACTAGAAATTATAAGCATCTGAGATGCCTAAAAATAATAAGTTTAAAAGCAAGGAGATGAGAGATGGGATATTATGTGAAGGAAGAAACAGGAAGGCTGGTTTGAGTACACTATAGGGTATGTTAACAGCCAGGATAATTCTTTCCCAAAAAGTCCTTGGCATTGTCAAATGGTTCAACATCAGAAATAGATAGGATTTTATCAATGAAAATGATGTTAGAGAAATACATTACCATCTGCTTTGTTGCTATGTCCAAAGGATGACATGTTTTTTTTTTTCTGACTTTAGTCTGAAACTTTCCATATGTGTGGTCTCCTTTATTAGCATGTGAGTTCCTTGCCTCTTAGTATCCCCAGTAGTTAGCACAATGTTTTGCACATGGTGAGCATTTAGAAATGTTTTTTCATTTGTTCATTCATTCAATAAGACTGAAAAACAAAAAAGTTCTCTCCATCATATTACAATGAAATGAGAATATATGAAATAGAAACTTGGCTCATATTTGGTTAACCAAGTCAAAGAAGAAACCATCAGCAAATAATTCTGACTTCTTTCCTACTGACAAATCTTATCTAAACTCCCACAGTGTGGATTTTTTCAGGGGGATCATTTATTTTGATTGACTTCCCAAAGGGACCCTAATAATAGCATAATTTCTAAATTATCACATTGGTTCCTGTTTGGCACTTTGGCACTCAGTCCTCAGAGAAATCTGTAACTGTCTTTTTTAGGATAAACATGACCCTGAGAAACCTGGTAAAAACTGTATAATGCCGTCAATAAAGCCTGCTTGGTCACTGAGTCAACATGACCCCAAACAACTAACTGGTTTGACTAAGTCTGTGCCAATGCTCAGAGATTTATTTGGAAACAAATGAGAAGGGGAAAAAAAAAAACAGGCACATGGATTCTGTTGAACAGTGAGCATTTTTGTTTTTGTTTTTAACAAGCCCAATTGATTGCTTTAGAAATAACCGGTTATTTGAGTGACTGCAGCCATTGATAATAACCTTCTCATGGGACCTCATAAAACTTTTTTTTTGCTCATTTTGTTATAGTGGATAGAGTTGTGGATTTCAAAGTAAAAAAGACCCTGCCCTTCAGTGGAGAAAAGTGTTAAATTTGGACCATGAGACTTCAGTTTGAATCTCAGCTCTACCTTTTACTGCTTCAATGATATTGGTTAAGTCATTTAAATTCTAGATTTTTCCTCATCTGTTAAATGAGGAACTCAGAATAGGTGATCTCTAAATTCCTTTCTGGTTCAAGATTCATGATCCTTTGACTCTGGTTCATATACTGCCTCTGATACTTGCTAACTGTGTGGTCATAGGTAAGTCAATTGGTGCTTAAGTTTCTTCATCTGTAAAATGGAAATAGTAATAATATTACTATTTATGAAGATTAAATGATAAAGCAATTTGCTGTATTTAAAAATTTTAGGGACTGGATCTGTAATTTCATTGGTGTATGGTTAGGTAACTATAAATAACAAGTTATTATTATTGATATGACAATCATTATTACATCTTACAGTCATTGTTTATGTTTATATTTTGTTCCCAATTAAATTCCAATCTCTATCAGGTAAGAGACCATTTTTTAGTCATTTTTATTTAGTCATTTTTATATCTCAGCACCTAAAATATCGCTCTGCACAAGATGGCAATTAATAAATGTTTGCATAATGGATCCATGAATGAACAATCATTTCTTGTACTTACCTTTCATTTTTTCTTTGTGTATGTAGACATTGCTTCATGATTAATTGACAAAATTTTGAGTGAACTGGCCAGACATTTTGGCAGCATAAAAATGCAATCTAGGCACAAAGGAGTCCAGAGAATTCTCTCATGATTTTTAAAGGCCATTTCCACAAGGATTAATCAATCAATCAAAAAGTTTTTATTGAGTATACTCTGAACACCTAATCCTGTTAGAGATTGTGAGGAATAGAAAGGAAATAAAAGAAATTGTCCTTGTCTTCTTGGAATACAGATCAGATGGGCAGCTTTGATTCACCTACCAAAACAATTAGAATTTAACAAAAGACATTGTGAAACTGTATGTGTGTTATAAGCTATGAGTGCTAGAGGTATTCACCCAAGAGATTGAAATAATCAGTACTGAATTTTATCAGGAGACCTGGATTCCAATTTTGGTTATGCCACCAGTCTGCCATATCTCTCTTTAAAAAAATGGTATTTTATTTTTCCAAATAGATGAAAAAATAGCTTTCCACATTCATCTTTTCAAAATCTTGTGTTCCAAATTTTTCTCCCTCTTTTCCTTTCCCCTCCCAAAGATAGCAACCAATCTGATATAGGTTAAATATGTGCAATTCTTCTAAAACATTTACTTATTCATCATCCTGTGCAATAAAAATCAAATTAAAAGGTAAACAAGCAAGAAACAAACAAACAACAGCATAATAAATGTGAAAATCCTATGCTTTGATTCACATTAACTTTCTATGCAGTTGTCATTTTCCATCCAAAGTTTATAAGAATTGCCTTGAATCATCCCATTGCTAAAAAAAAAAAAAAGTCAAATCCATCAGGGTGAATCATCACATAACCTTGTTACTGTGTACAATGTTCTCCTGGTTCTGCTCACTTCACTCAGCATCAGTTCATGTAAATCTTTCCAGACTTTTCTGAAATCAGCCTGCTCATCATGTTTTACAGAACAACAATATTCCATTACATTCATATATCCTAATTTCTTCAGTCATTCCCTAATTGATGGGCATCCATTCAATTTCCAGTTCCTTTCCACTACAAAAAGCTGACAAGTTTTCTTGAACTGGATAGCTTTCAAGGTCTTCTGACTCCAACCCTATAATGCCCACTACTCTACCTCAGTCTATAAGTTCATGAAATCTGGAGCTATAAGTTACTTTTAGAGACTTAATTTCTAATTCAACTTTCACATTTTATAGAAGAGGTAACTAAGGGGCAGGAAAGGAAAACAACTTCTTCAAAATTAATCAGGTAGAAAGTAGCAGAGTCAGGATTTGAATTCAAGTCCTGTGATTAAATTTTTTTTCCATTATGCTTACTATAATTCTAGTCTTGTAACTATCAAATAGGCTTACTAAGACAATGCTTACAAAGATGAAGCCAATGTCCTAGAAGAAGTTTGTGGGAGTTTTTACTTCTCAGGTCCCCTGGTCATCATCAAAGTACCACTAAAACACAATTGAAAATTGTGAAGTGTAAGCAATATCCTATCCTTGCCTCTTTGGTAATTGGGTGTGAGGCTTCCAGGCAAGGGCAATAAACCTTTCTCACTGCCCTGGCCACATATGTCCTTTACTTGACAAAATGTATATCTAAGCAAAATAACTGCAGCAATATAAAAGACTTTTAAAGTGGGGCATGAAATTGATCATTAATTTCATTCAGGAAGTAATTAATCAAAGAAAGATGCTTTATGACATAGCTTCCCCATTTTCAGAATGATTCATAAAAGTTATATTGAGTAACTGAAATTCTACCTATTTTAATTTTTATTGGGAGAGACAGAACATATTTTAATAATTATGACCAGATGCTAAATACATTGAGAAGTGCTTTTTTCCCTTTCCTTTCCTTTCCTTTTTCTTTTTCTTCTCTTGCATCAACTAATAAATATCAGTGATCAGACTGAAGGGGAAAGGGAGAAAGCTGGCACATCATGAGTGAACTGCAAATCGAAATGTTAATGCTAGTTCCAATTCCAGTCTCAGTGACCAGTAGAAAATTCTCAGTCACAAAGTCACCGGCAGGAAGACTACACCCTGCATTTGTTGATTCTACTCAACAAAATAGCCTAATTTTTTTGTTTTCATTTTTCTAAACATTTTGAAATTAAAACTATATGCTATTTATGGGATATTTAGATTGGATAAGAGAAGGGAGAAAAACTTTGTGGAGTTATTTTTTTTCCCTTCAGTCACTTTGCTCTAAGGTGACTAATTTACTGTCTTTTAAGCTCCCAATTCTCCATTGATCACTACAACTCTATTGTTCCTCCATCACTAGCTCTATGGGTGTTCATTCAAAAAAGATTTCCAGACTGGTATATTTCTCCTACTGATGTTGTGGACTACATTCAGCTCATTCATGATTCATTGTATGAACAATCATTTATTAAACCAGCTGTGTACAAAACACCATTTAGAGATTTTTTTTTAAATCAGGATAACATGGTTTTCCCCTCATGATTGCTATAGTTTGTCAAGGGTGGGGCATCAAATGTATATAAACAAGTAATACCACATAGTGACTCTCAAATAATTGCACAATTATTTTTTAGGGTATTGTGGTGGTATGATTACCCTTCATCTGAAGGCTCATCTGAAGTCAGAAAGATGTAGATTTGAGTTTTTAGTTCTGATAAACTGACTGTATGGGTATGAGCAAATCACTTAATTTAGAAGGAGTTTCCAGAGGATTAATTCCCCTACCCACATAAAATCATAGGTTCTGCTTTCAAAAAAAGAAAAGGTAAGAATATAAGCAAGAGAGAAGTACAAGTGTAGTAGAAACTGGGAAAGGTCATTCTAAGACTGGAAATTCAGAAAAGGAAATGAGTCTAATATTGGAGGTTAAAATAGAATTTCAAAATAAGTTTTTATTTACAAAAATAAAAATAATATAAGTAATGCAAATAGCATTATCACAATTTTATGGAATTTGCCTCATAGCTAATAAGTAGAAAATACAAGTTATGGACCTCTAAGTGCAGAGAGCTCTTTTCATCACACCACACTATAAGAACTGGGAATAGTAGGAGAGAACAGGAGAAAAAAATATTTTTAGTTTTCATTTTTGCTAATCAAATCCACATAGTTCTCTGTTCCTGCCAATGAAATGGAGTCAGATTAAGTCTCCAGAGCCACCAATTGGGCCTATCCTTACAGTTGACTGACCAAATTATACAGTAGGATGATCTGCTTTTAAAAATAGAATTCTTGAATAATTTGGGGGAAAGAAATGCCTAGCAGTAGGGAAGGACAAGTGATTCCAGGCAGGATGAGGAGGGGGTAAAGAAAGACTAGAAAAAAGGTAAGGAATAAAATTCCCAATCCCTCTATTTTTGTCCGCCTGCATTTTTGATTTCCTTCTCAGGTTAATTGTACACTATTTCAAAGCCCGATTCTTTTTGTACTGCAAAATAATTGTATGGACATGTATACATATATTGTATTTAACTTATACTTTAATATATTTAACATGTATTTGCCAATCTGTCATCTTGGGGAGGGGGAGAAAATTTGGAACAAAAGGTTTTGCAATTATCAATGCTGAAAAATGACCCATGCATATATCTTGTAAATAAAAAGCTATAATAAAAAAGAAAAAAAAGGTAAGGAAAGAGAGAGGAAAGAAAATGCAGAGAAGAATTGAAGCTCTGGCCCTGCTTGAACAAAAGTTTCAGAGAAAGCCAGCCTACCCCTTTCTAATTATAAAAAAGCAGGTCTCCAGCTGAGAGGGCCCCTTCCTAGCCTCCTTTTGTGGGTTGCTGGGGCCATTCACATGCCTATGTCTGGAAAAGTCTCTTAGGGTCTTGATTTTCACCTTGGCCCTGATGGGAGCAATGCACTGAATCAATAGCATTTTATAGCCCCAGCAAGAATTCCTATTCTGTACACATGTTATGTTGCTAAGTGACACTTGGAAACGAGTATCCCATGTTGCTGCTGAGTCCCTGGGCCAGAAGTATTTTGTTTGCCACATTCCAGATGTCAATGTAGATGGATGTCATGCTGGAAGGATGTGCATTTGAACTGGAAGAGAATGAATGATTGGCAATGTCATAGGCAGTTTTTTTAAATGTCAAAACTTAGATGTGTTAGAAAGCCTTTTCTACTGGCAACCCCTCGACAGAGTCTTTCTCAGAGTCTTCCAGTTTTTCTCATTAAAATGAATCATGTGGCTTATAAAATGCACACTCAGAAGCTAGCTTGAGATGTGAATCTGGATGTTGAGCAAACAGAGTAACTCTAACTTCTGAGGGGGTTTTAAAAGACCCCTTATTTTATGTAAACTGTGGCCTCCATCTTAATTGAGAAGTGCATAATGTCCTTTTAATGGCTTAATCTGTTCATTTTTGAGAGTCTTAAACTGGGGGGTGGGGGAGAATTGTGGTATGGGCCAATTGCAGAATTGACTGTAGAAGTATAGAGTTCTTTTTTGTTATGAAGATTGTTTAAAGAAACTGTTTCTACATCTGTAAACTGAAGGAATTGGACAAGGTGTCCCTTAAGGTTCCCTTCAGATGTATTGGGGATGCTTATCTTAAGAAGAGAAGAATTAGTAAAATAGGATAGACAGTATCATGGGAAGAAGGGAATGGAGTTATTTTGCTAAGTCTCCTAAAGCAGTGATTTAAACTGGAGTAGTGAATAGAAAGCTTGGAGCTAGAAAGACCTAGATTTAAGTTCTATTTCTGACACATGTGTCAGATAACTTAACCTCTCAATGTTCTAGTCAACTGTAAGAAATGTTTTTGATCTGCTTTGGGAGAAGAAGTTCCAGACTGGAAGCTTTACCCTATGCCAATGAAATTTAGATTCAATCCCTATCTGGATCACTGTGCTTTGACTTAAATGATTTCTGAGGTTCCTTCCAACTCAGACTCTATGATTCTGGGAATTAAACTTTATCCTTGATAAATTGTGGAAATAATCAAGAAATTTTCAGAGAAAGAAATCAAAATTATCACTAATATTATGGGAAAATGTTCTAAATCACTAATAATTAGAAAAATTAACATTTAAAATATTCTTAGGTACCATTCTGTACCCATCACAATGACTAAGATGAAAGAAAAAGTGACAAATGTTGGAGAATGTGGAAAAATAAGTACACTAATGCATTGTTGGTGGAGCTATGAACTAGTTCAACTATCCTTGAAAGCAACTTGAAACTGTGTCCAAAATGCTAGTACACTCTGTATTATACCCTTTAACCTAATAACAAGTCTATATCCTAAAGAGGTAAATAAAACAGAGAAAGGACCTATGTACAAAAATATTGTCAACAGCTCTTTTTGTGGCAGTAAAGATTTAGAAACCAAGGGAATAGCCATCAATTGGGGAAAAGCTGACCAAATTATGGTATATGGTTGTGATGGAATATTAGTGTATTATAAAAATGATGAAGGGAATGTCTTCTGAAAAACTTGGGAAAGTTCATAGGAACTGATGTGAAATGAAGTGAACAGAACTAAAACATTGTACATAGTAACAGCAATAGTGTAATAATAATCAATTGTGAAAGACTTAGTAACTCTGAGCAGCATGACTCACCTCAATTTCAAATGACTCACAATGAAAAATGCTATTCACCTCAAAATAGAGACCTAAAGAACTCAGAAGACAATTGAAGTGTATTTTTTCCTTTTTCTTTTTCTTGTCTTCTCTCCACCACAAATACTGTTAATGAGGAAGTTTGTTGGCATTTCATATTTCCAATATTATTTGTAAAACACTCTTGCCTTCTCAATAGGGATAGGGAGGGAAAGAATTTGAAATTGAAAATAAAATTAAAATCAAATAATAAAAACTAAATAAAGCACTAGCTGCCCTTCTTCCTGCCTTTCCCAGAACCCCACTCCTATGTTCATATTTAAAAACAATATCCTGATGCCCTATTTAGATATTTGTAGTTTTGGAATCCCCTGCCTTCTTTCTGCTTCTCTTAGAGCATCAGATAAATGAGGTAGAATAAAGAGAATAGGGTCTGTCATGAATCCTGAAAGGGGAGTCATTCCAGGGAATTCATATTTCAATAAGGAAAAACTTATCATTAGCATGAAAATGAATTCAAACAAAAAGGATGATGTGATGATAGGAATACAACAGGCATTCAGAAAGGATTCAGAATAGAAAGTGCAAAATTGGAGGTGAGTGGATTGGAAATGAATACAATGTAATTTCTCATTAAGAAAAAAAAGTTCACCTTTGGAAATGAATTCTGAATGTATTCAAATATAGATTTTGAGATATTGAGTGAATCTCATTTCTGAGCTTTTGCTTCTCTCATCTGTAAAATGAAGGGATTAAAGTAGAATAGATGATTTTCAAGGCCATTCCCAGTTTTGATGTCCTATGAATCTGTAAGATGAGTGGAGAACCTGAATCAAATGTCTGCCAGCATCCAAAGAGGGAAGATTGTCTGCCAAAGGATGCAATCAGTTCCAATGAGCATGTTTTCTTGATTGGTATGGGATTTCAAATCATTGGGCAGATCAGTTGTGATTTCCTGCCAAGAATAGCTGAAGCCACAGAATATCCAATCCAGCAGGAAATGGTTAGAAGAAAAGCCAAGTTAAAAGAAGAGGGCAGGTGAGTAGAGAGGGGAGTTGAGGTTAACCTGGCTGTGGTGAAAAGGTTTGGTTTCTGATTTACCTCACTACATAGCCTATACAGCAATTCCCACCCACCTGAGTCAAGTTCTATTTGGCCCATTATTAAAAGGCTCATTGTGAAGGACATCATGCTCCAGAAAAGTTTAGATTAAACTTGTGGATTTCTCCTTATCCAAACATGGCACTTTTAGATTTGAATGGAGTGGTTAGGGAAAGAGTGTGGGAAAGCTTGGGTATAACATAAATTATGTTTTTAAAGTAAAAAAAAACTTTTATATACTTCCATCCAAATTATTAAATTTTATTTATGCTTCCATTGACTAGTAAAATATTTAATCACATAAACAAGAAAATAGAAACAAAAATAAGGAAAACTAATAATATAAAGTTTTCCTTCATTCCTTTAGCCACTGTAAGAGGAACTAAATAGTCCAAAGGAAAAGAGGAGAGACTGATTCCCCACTAAAAATAGCATCATAGCTTTGAGCTTTCAATTTGCTGCCTGGAAATTGGTAATTCCTCTCAGCACATCAGTCCATCACCTGCACTCAGCAGCAAAAAAGAGGCTGAAAATCGAAGATTCACTTATTAGAAGGTACTTAGCTATCCCCTTTCTGGCGGGGGTTTGAAAGGGGTTTTGTATAAGCATTAGTCCCTGGAAAGGAAGATTTGTTTTGTGGATTACAGCAGGTTCTCTCTGGGGCTTAGTTATGGTATGCAATTTTACCCGTCTCCTGTGCTCAGAAGAAATACGTGAACTTTTGACTAATTGACAAACAGGCTTCCAGGAATTGCAATAAATTATTTCCAAGGAAGACTATGTCCATACAAGGATAAATAAGCTCTCTTACAGATTGTTTATGGAAAACAATTTAAGATTGAGGCTTCTATATTTTGGAGTTATCCATTGACTAATGAATTTGTTTTCTTTGAATGGGCATTAGTAAATGAAGGAATGATAGGCTTTTGACCAATGATGTAGTGCTCTTAAAAAGCTCAATAAGAATTTCTTTGTCTAGAGTTTTGTAAATCTAATCAAATGACTTTTACATTGAAAAAGGAAAGAAGAGGGGCAGCTAGGTGGCACAATAAATAGGGCACCAACCCTGAAGTCAGGAGGATCTGCGTTCAAATCTAGCCTTGGACACTTAACATGTCCTAACTGTGTGACCTTGGGCAAGTCACTTAACCCTGGTTTCCTCAGCCCCCCAAAAAAAAGAAAAGAAAAGAAAAAGGAAAGTAGAGAAAGAAAGCTTCCTATGTAGATATTTCAAGCTACATATAAGAAAGATTGTAATGTATAAAGAATAACAGTAGAGAAAAATCCAGAAGTTTATATGAGATAAGATCAAAGAAGCAAAAGTAAAACTCATAACATTAAGTAGCCATAGAGAAGTAGACAAAACATAGGTCACAAACAAAGTAAACTAGAGAGGCTAATGCAAGAAGGTAAATTTGACTTCATTGCAATTACTGATATATGAAGGGTTTAAATATGTGACTTTAATGTGATCCTGGAAAGGCATACTTTACTTGAAGAATTAGGGATTATATTCTGAATTTGAAATGATGTTCTGAATTCAGAATTATATCCCAAAAGAGAGAAAGAGAGAGAGAGAGAGACAGACAGACAGACATAGAGAGAGACACACACAGAGGAAGTATGTAGAGGGAAGAAGTACTATATGTTAAGAAGATTTAGATATATTTGCAAATTTAGGACCAGAAAGTAAAGAAAATATGATGGAAAGTATTTCGGTAGGGATGAAAATCAAAGGATGAAGAAAGAGAAGCAATACTGTTATTCAAGTTTACTATAGACAAGTTGAATAGAGAAAGGAAATCGATGAGTTTGGTAAACACATTAAGGCATCTGGAAGAGGCGCATGATATAATTTTGATGGGGATATTCCGAGATCTCTCGGAATTCACTTTCTACCAGAAACAAGTCTGTTAAGAATTTCTTGATTTGACTTAATGGGAGGTGAGAGGGAAACGAAAAAGTATTTATTAAATACCTACTATGTGCTAGGTATTGGGCTGAGAATTTTTTGAAAATAATTTTTACCGAATCTTCATGATACCCCTGGGGTATAGGTGCTATTATTAGCAACTCTATTTTACATTTGAAGAAACCAGGGTCTGCAGAAGTGATCTGATGACCATAGCTGGTAAATGTCTGAAGACAGATTTAAATGTACATCTTTTTGACTCCAGACTTAATGCTCTGTTCACTGTGCCACCTAGATAAAATAATACTTTTTGTTTTCAAAAATGGAGAATCCAATACAAGAGAACTGTTATCTGAAAATGGTTCTTAACAAAATGGAAGTAGTTTCTATGATGGAAATGATGGCAACTTTAGGAGGAATTGACCATTTTCATCATAAAGCTAGTAATAGAGAAGCAGGAAATAACATTGTATTCAGAGAGTGGATAAGTAGTAGTAGTAGTAGTAATAGTAGTAGTAGTAGTAGTAGTAGTAGTAGTAGTGCTATGTACTAAAAGGTAATAGAGGAAGCTAGATCAAGAAGAATGAGATATTTTAATGGAAAAAATTCTGAGGAAGCAAAGACAGAAATTTTAGCTAGGATAGAAAAGGAGAGCTCCTTAAAGAGACTGATGAAGATACACAGTGAATTCATTGGCCAATTTAGAATTTGAAAGGATTTGGTCAGATGGAAACAAAGGATTTTGTTTAAGAGTGAAAACCAAATCCTAGCATAATCCTATAAGAATAATATCAGGAATGCTAAAACTTAGGGTAACTTAAAATTGATGGGCAAAGAAAAGATGAGGAAAAAGGTAGCTATTCGTTTGTTTTAAAGCTACACCAGGAAAAAGATTAAAGGGTGGGTGTTCAGACTAAATGGGGAAATGTTAAAAGAAATGAGAAGGAAGGTAAAGGTTCTGATAAAGGCCTCATTTCCAAAATATATAGAGAATTAACTCTAATTTATAAAAAATCAAGCCATTCTCCAATTGAAAAATTGTCAAAGGATATGAACAGACAGTTCTCAGATGAAGAAACTGAAACTATTTCTAGTCATATGAAAAGATGCTCCAAGTCATTATTAATCAGAGAAATGCAAATTAAGACAACTCTAAGATACCACTGCACACCTGTCAGATTGGCTAAGATGACAGGAAAAAATAATGATGATTGTTGGAGGGGATGCGGGAAAACTGGGACATTGATGCATTGTTGGTGGAGTTGTGAACGAATCCAACCATTTTGGAGAGTAGTTTGGAACTATGCTCAAAAAGTTATCAAACTGTGCATACCCTTTGATCCAGCAGTGTTACTACTGGGATTATATCCCAAAGAGATTATAAAGAAGGGAAAGGGACCTGTATGTGCACGAATGTTTGTGGCAGCCCTTTTTGTAGTGGCTAGAAACTGGAAACTGAATGGATGTCCATCAGTTGGAGAATGGCTGAATAAATTGTGGTATATGAATATTATGGAATATTACTGTTCTGTAAGAAATGACCAACAGGATGATTTCAGAAAGGCCTGGAGAGACTTACACGAACTGATGCTGAGTGAAATGAGCAGGACCAGGAGATCATTATATACTTCAACAACAATACTATATGATGACCAGTTCTGATGGACCAGGCCATCCTCAGCAACGAGATCAACCAAATCATTTCTAATGGAGCAGTAATGAACTGAACTAGCTATGCCCAGAAAAAGAACTCTGGGAGATGACTAAAAACCATTACATTGAATTCCCAATCCCTATATTTATGCACACCTGCATTTTTGATTTCCTTCACAAGCTAATTGTACAATATTTCAGAGTCTGATTCTTTTTGTACAGCAAAATAACGTTTTGGTCATGTATACTTATTGTGTATCTAATTTATATTTTAATGTATTTAACATCTACTGGTCAATCTGCCATCTAGGGGAGGGGGGGGGGGGGTAAGAGGTGAAAAATTGGAACAAGAGGTTTGGCAATTGTTAATGCTGTAAAGTTACCCATGCATATATCCTGTAAATAAAAGGCTATTAAATAAAAAAAAAAGAGAGAGAGAGAGAAGGAAGGTAAAACAATTCAACTCTTAGTTGACTGCTCTAAAAGGAGAATGATATTTGGACTGAAAAGGAGAACATAAGAATGTCAATATATAGTTGATGCTTAAGAGAAATAAAGACAGATAAGAGAACCATATTCTCTTGATGAATTTAAGTCTTCTGATCTGGAGGAATTGGAATTGGGGTCCTCTAACAACTAGGATATATAATTGATTAATCACTTTCCATGATCTTTTCAAGGCAGTGGAGAATAGGAGCAGTATCACAGAATGGGACAAAGGCAAATGTCCTAGATTTTTGTTTTGTTTTTGTTTTTGGAATTTGAATAAAGTATGGATTCTATAATGTAATGCCAGAAAAATTGAGGCAGGATAGACAGTAGAGAGGTTTTAATATTTTATTTGGGTTTCTGAGAAGGAGAGATTGTCTAGGACCAAAGGATTCATTTTGTTCCCAAGGGCTGATGTCTTAAAGCATTCATCATTGAATGTAAAATTCCAATGATTTATATATGGCTCTATCAGGGGATCAGGGGAGATAAAGGTAAGGGGTGAAGTCCGAACACTGGTGAGCACAAGAATTTTCAGGAAGAAACCATTGATTCAATATGGACAGATTGGGGGTAGGACCATAACTTCTGATAACTTAGGAGGACTTAGGAGCCAGGATATCTGAACTCCCCCTTATCTGAGATTAAACAATTACAGTTTATGACACTATAGTAATGAGCCCAAAGTTATATCAGTCCTAATAGTTAAGAAAGGGAAGTTGCAACCGGGGAATTGAGGCAGAATAATTCAAGGAAACTGAGACAAAACAATTTAGGGAAACTGAGGCAGGACAAGAAAAGGAAACTGGCACAACAATGATAGTAGTGGACTCAATTTTGAGTCCTGGCAAAATTCCAAAATATTTCATTAAAGAGATGATGAAGGAACATCTAGAAAAAGAAATAGTAAACTGAAAGAGCAAAATGTTTTTTATCAAGGACAGGTGATGTTACACTAACTTTAATTCCTTTTTTTATTTTGATGAGGTTATTCATCAGGGGAATCTAGAAGATACTGTTGCCCTAGGTTTGATAAGGTCATTTTGCTATTCCTGCATAAAAGATGGAGAGATATGGCCTAGAATTAGGTGGATAAGAAACTAGTTAAATTAATAGATTCATCAAGCCATTCTTCACTTGATAATGGTCAAAGGATATGAACAGACAATTTTCAGAGGAAGAAATTAAAACCATTTCTAATCACATGAAAACTTGCTCTAAATCACTATTCACCAGAAAAATGAAAATTAAGACAATTCTGAGATACCACTACACACCTCTCGGATTGGCTAAGATGACAGGAAAGGACAATGATGAATGTTGGAGTGAATGTGAAAAAACTGGGACACTAATACATTGTTGGTGAAGTTGTGAAGTAATCCAACCATTCTGGAGAGCAATTTGGAACTATGCCCAAAGGGCTATCAAAATGTTCATATCCTTTGATCCAGCAGTGTTTCTATTGGCCTGTATCCTAAAGAGATCTTAAAGAAAGGAAAGGGACCCACATGTGCAAAAATGTTTGTGGCAGCTCTTTTTGTAGTGGCAAGAAACTGAAAACTGAGTGGATGTCCATCAGTTGGAGAATAATGAATAAGTTATGGTACATGAATGTTATGGAATATTATTGTTCTATAAGAAATGACCAGAAGATTGATTTTAGAAAGGCCTGGAGAGACTTACATGAACTGATGCTAAGTGAAGTGAACAAAACCAGAAGATCATGGTACACAGCAACATCAATATTACATTTTGATCAATTCTGATAAACGTGACTCTTTCCAACAATGAGATGATTTATGCCAGTTCTAATGATCTTGTGATGAAGAGAGCCATCTACACCCAGAGAGAGGACTGTGGGAACTGAGTATGGATCACAACATAACATTCACTTTTTTTCTTGTTGTTCACTTGCATTTTTTTCTTACTCATTTTCTTTCCTTTTTGATCTGATTTGTTTTTGTGTGTGCAGCAAGAAAATTGTATAAATATGTTTATACATATTGGGTTTAACATGTATTTTAACATATATAACATATATTGGATTGCTTACCATCTAGGGGAAGGGGTTGGGAGAAGGAAGGGGATATCTGAAACACAAGTCTATGCAAGAGTCAATGTTGAAAAATTATCCATGCATATGTTTTGAAAATAAAAAGCTTTAAAAATAAATAAAATTACTTGATTCAAAGAGTAGTTATTAATGATTTATTATCATCTTAGCATTAAACTATTAAAATTTTCTATCAATAAAGGATAAAATCAAAGTGACATGCTTATCAACTTTGCAGATGACACAAAGTTGGGAAGCCAACATACTATATGATAGAATAGGGATTCAAAAATATCTTGACAGACCATTGCTTTTGTATAACTCTAAAAAGAGGACATTTAAATGGAGTAACTGAAAAATGTTACATTCAGTTTCAAAAATTCAACTGCACAGACATGTTATTGGAGATAATATGACAAAATAAACTTATGAAAAATATTGAAGTGTTTTACTGGATGAAAAACCCAACACAAATTACAAGGGTGTTGTGGTATCTTTAAAAATTGTCACAATTAGATTACATTATGAGAGGTACAATGTATATATAAGACAAGGCAATAGACTTTGAACTCTGTCCTGGAGAGACTAATTTAGGACTGTTATGTTCCCACAGTTAGCCTGAAGAATGTTGAGAAAATAGGAACCAAGACATTGGTGATTGAGTGGGGCTTCTTAGCTGGGAGAAAAGTCTTGGGCAATGAGGATGGGGAATGATACTGATGGTGTTCTCAAATATTTGAAGTACTGCCTTATAAAAAGAAAAAAAAAAGATTAAATTGTTTTGCTTAGGTCCAGAGGGCAAAATTATGACCAATGGATAGAAGACATGAAGAGCCAAACTTGTGCTTGATTTAGGAAAAAAAACTTTCTAATGATCAGAACTGTTTAAAAGTAGAACATTCTGTTTCAAAGTAGTGAGATTCTTCCCTTATTAGAAGCTTAGTCTGGATGCTACCTAGGGGATATTGTAGAAGGGATTCTTGTTCTAATGTTGGTTAATTTAAAGGGATTCTGAGGGCTCTGCCAACTCTGAAATTTAATTTTTGAAATAATCCATGCAATGGGTATAATATGTCTCGAGTATTTTGCAATTGTTAGGAGGTAGTGATGGTGTTAAAAACAACCACAAAAAGATGTGAATACTATGGCAATGTAGTAATTGTATCATCATTTGTTTTCTTCTGGAATCCTTATTAATTGTATTTACTTTCATAGTCATAATTAGTGTGCTCTTTTGTTCTATTTTCATCATGTATTGCTTCATATCAATTGTCCCATATTCCTTTGAATCTTTCATAGTTTTCATTTCTTTTGGCATAGCAAGTAGTATTCTATTACATTCATGTACCATAGCATGTCCAAAAATTTCTCAATTGTTGGACTCATAGTTTATTTCTAGTCCTTGTTATTACAAATAATAATGCCAAGAATATTTTTGTACAGATAGTTCTACCCCAATTCCCCTTGTCTGTGTCCTCCTTAGGGTATAATCTTAGTAATGGGTTCACTAGGTCAAAAGGTTTGAACAGTTTGTAACTCATTGCATAATTTCAAGTTGAATTTCAGTGAATCAGTTCATGGCAATATGTCATTAGCATGCCTATTTTCCTATAATCATGCCAGCATTACATTTTTGTCTTTGTTTTACTACCTGACAATTTAATCTTGTCATATTGTGATCATTTTAATTTATATTTCTTTGATTATTAGAAAACTTGAACACTTTTTAATGTGGCTATAAATTATTTGTCTCTTCTTTTAAAAAATAATCATTTTATATCTTTTGATCACTCCTCTAATTGAGAATGGACTTTGATCTCATAAGACTATACCAATTTCTTATAGATTTTGAATATCATATTTCTGTAAGAAATGTTTATTGAAAGTTTCTTTTTTCTGATAGCCATTATGAATTTTATCTTTTACATTCTGGTTGTATTGCTTTTGTGCAAATTGCTTTTATTTTTTGATAATAAAATTTATTTCTTTTAACTCATAAGTTATTATGAGTCATGGATACTTGGGAATTTTTCTCATTTCTACAGTTTTAAAGGATAGAACATTCCACTGTCATCTAATTTTTATGATTAAAATATTTCTATTGTTGACCCATTTGAAATTTGTTATTTTATATGATATGAAGTATGTTTACTCTGATTTTATTTATTTATTTTGTCAAGCTTCTATTCAATTCTCTTGCTAGCTCTTATTGAACATTATTCAACAAAAATATGGGTTTAACAAACACCGGTGCACTCTGAGCTTTTGATTCTAGTTCATGATTATCGTCCATTCTATATTGTTTCCAGGGTTGGTTTGACCATGTACAATTGTACAATACCCTTAATAATACAAATCTCTTTGAAACCAAAGTATATCTTTTCATTTTCAATATTGTTTCAGTTATGCTATACGATTGTAAATAATGTAACTCCACAGCTTCTGAAGAAATAAATTTGTGGTTATCTAAGGGCAGTGGAGAAGCACATGATATCCTGCAACACATTACCAAAAAGAAGCTCTGCAGAAAAAGGGGCCTGAAAGAATCTCTCAGAGAGTTGTGAGAATAAAGGAGGTGAGTCAGCCAAATAATGGGAGTTTTGTATCTCTATAAACATACTTAATTGTTATTGATCAGATGTCAAGAAATCTAGAAGACTCATAACATGTTGGATGTATACTCTTTGAAAGTTTTATGGTAAAGTGTGGACAAAAGTGAGGCAGGATAAGATTGGGTTTGGTTTGTATTACTCAGAAGTTCTAGAATTAGCAACATTAATAGGATAATAAAATTGATGTCACAAAATTGATGAGTTCGTCAGAATATGTGACATTGAAATGTCACAGAGTTTTAATAATGATTATTTTGTAATATAATTTGAGATCATGTAAAGAAAATGCTGTGGCAGCTAGGTAGAGCAATGCAATTGAATGCAATACAATGCAACTATCACTTTCTTTGTTTGGACACTATGTTTCTATGAATATATCCTGAGAGTAAGAAAGCTTTAAATAGCATATGCCTTATCTAACATTTTACTAACCCTGTTAAATTGACATTAATCTGCAATGACTGCTTCTTGATGAAATCAAGTCTCTTAGAAGTCTTCTCTTTCTAAATTCTCATAAATTATTGCTTTAAAAGTAAGTCCTAGAATTTTGGCAGCAATCAAATTTGGCTTCAGAATGACCATATATAAGATTTTTATGGGACCTCATAGATCATCTATCTCACAGATGTTTCAAAACATACCTGTCTATTAAACCCCTCTATAACATGTGTCCAGTGATATTTGTTTTTATTTTTACACCTCCATTTCTATGGAACCTGCCATTTCCAAAGGAAGGAAGGAAGGAAAGAAGAAAAGAAAAAAAGAAGGAAGGATGGATGGATGTATTAACTACTTACCTGGCCAGGGATTGTGCTAAATGCTTTCGGATTTTTTCATTTGATCCTCACAATAATCCTAGAAAGTAGGTGTTATTCTTTCTCTTATTTTGTAGTTGAGGAAATTGAGGCAGAGTTGGTAATTGCATAAAGTTTAAGCCTGAGGTTAAATGACTTTCCTAGAATTGAAGACATTACTTTAGATGTAATATAATGGCAGGGCACAAGACTCAATTTTCTCATACTATGCATTAAGTTAATAAAGGATAAGTTGGGTCTGACTTATTATATAGCTGAATCATTGTGAGCTGGCAAGTCGCTAGGATTCTCAGATCTTTTCATGTTGGCTATTATCCAACTTGGTCTTCCCTAATTCTTTATTAATGGAGTACATATTTCTTAAAAATCTGGTTGCATATTTTTAAAAAAAATTATTTTATTTTCAAATCACAGAACAAAACAAACTTTTCTATAGGACAATATAATAAAAAAAGATGACTGTGCAATTGGACAACTTGTTCTTTCCTCCAAATATACAATAAATCTATTATATAATTTTTTTTCTTCCCTCACTTCCTCTGCCCTAGAGATGGCTACTCTTAGACACAGGCACACATATATGTATATGTATATATACATACATACACGTATATGTATGTATATATACATATATACATACATATACGTGTATGTATGTATATATACATATATACGGAAATTTCATATATATATATATATATATACTATTTATTAGTTCTTTTTCTGGATATAGATAGATTCTTATTTTCAATTTGTATACTTATAATAGTCAAAATTATTTAGTCATTCAAAATAATTTCCAAAATAATATTGCTGTAATTGTATAAAATATTCTCTTATTTCTGTTCATTATAGCCTATAAATTAGAGAATGGTTAAACAAATTATGGTGTATGGTTGTGAGGGAATACTAGTGTGCTTTAAAAATGATGATTTCATTGATCCTAAAAAGCCAAGTGCATATCTTTAGCTTTAACCCTAAAAATTCTGTTTTCTTGGGTTGAGTGGATCATTTTGGCCTGTTCAGATTTTTTTTTTTTTTTGGACAATTTCTATATGATCCAGTATGCAAGTTATCTTTTCCAGTTTGTATCATTTGTAATTTGATTACATTAGCATATCTTTTATGGCTTCATAAAATTAAGAATCTTTTCAAAAAATTAAATGCCAGAGACACATTCCTGGAATACCTTTTAAGAGCTTTCTTTTCCAAGATGACATTGATTCATGAATTCTCTTTGAACCTAGTCATTTAACTGTATTTGGTACTATTTATTGGTACTATTATCTATCCCATATCTCTTCATCTTCTTCCCAAGGATAGCATGGGGTATTTCTCAAATGCTAACTGGAAATCTAGAGAAAACATCCCTATAATATCCTTTAATCCCAGTAATTCTATCAGAAAGGAAATGAAATTAGCTTGACATGAAGTGTTCTTGCACTTGAACAGATTTTTAGCAATCGCTACTTCTTTTATTTCTCTAAATGCTCACAAATTCTCTTTCAATGATTATTCTAAATTTTGACAGGAAAGGAAATCAAGTTGAATAATTCTATCCATGATTCTATCCACATCTTTATTTTTGAAAATCAAGACAACATTTGCCCTTCAGTGTTATGGCACCATGCCCATTATCTGTTACCTTTTGAAATAAGTAATCAAATCTAGTTATTTCTGTTCCTTGAGGAACATTGCAAAACTTCTAAAGGACATTCAAATTCATAAAAATACATTCCACCTGCTCAACATAGGGAAAACCAAGTAAATAAAGAATGATTATGGAGTTCCATTCAATGTTATTCAATGAAAATGCAGTAAGAACCAACAGCACATGAAGCACAGTACTGGAGAAAGAAATAAAAAATCAAACAGTCCCTATCCTCAAGGAGCTTACCATTTTTTAGAGGAAACAATATGTCTACATACAAATAAATGCAAAATATGTACATATTTATTTCCTGGGGAAGAGCATAGATCTAATATGAAGCATACAATAGAAAAGGGATTTCAATGGGTATAGTACAAGGGTATGGAAAAATAGAAGCAGTTAGGGAGAGGAGTTTCTTTCTACCCTACTTTCTAATTAGAAGTACAAGGACTTTGCATGGAGTCATAAAGCAGCAGATTTTCATACCCTTGATAGTATTCTGCAAAGGTAAAGTTAAATTTTTTTTTTACCAAACCCTAAGGACAAGGTAAAAATAGGATAAATGAAAGAATAAACAAGTTGTTGAAGCACTCATTCTCATTCCAGCTCAATTCTATACTAGGATTTATTTCATTGTTTATCTCCTGTAAGTTTACCACATTGGGATGGACATAGAATGATCTTTGTACAGTTTATTATATTCAGTTGAAAAGACTACTTATTGAGCTGATCTATTAAAAGATGTATCTTGGAGAGAAACCAGGAATTGTCACTGAATGGGGATCAGGATTCAAAAAGAGAATAAGTTATATCTCAAATGGGAAACTCTGCAGTACTTTTAGTGACCCAAAGCTTCTCACTGAAATAAAAGTGCATCTTTGGTGTATTAGGGTAATATAAAAGTGAGTCATAGAATATTTCTCACTGTAAAGAATTTAAGTTTTAGATCACCCAAGAGACAATAGAGAGGCATATGGTGGGAATCTGCAGGGTACAGCATATTTCTAATAAAGAAGTGGGTGACAGTGGTACAAAAGATGGCACCAAAGATAGGGATGACAAGTAAAGGAGATGGGCTAGTTTTGTAGTATGCATAAGAGATAACTGGACTGTCAACAGGTCCATTGGCATGTGCCCAGTGAGGTTATTTGGTCTATCTGTCTATCTATATATCCATTTATGTTATCTTTATCTATCCTTGTTTATGTCCATCACTATCAAAAATCCATCATCATCATCACCATCAGTTCTCTCTCTCTCTCTCTCTCTCTCTCTCTCTCTATATATATATATATATATATAAATCCATTTATCTACACATCTATCCATTGATCAACATCAATTTATTGCCACAAGGAAGAGTACTTGAACAAAGTCAGGAGTCCTCTAGCTACAAGATAATTGCAGTTACAATTTCAGATAATCTATGTTTCCCCCTCTTTCATAGGACCCTTTAAGAGACTAGGCAATCTTGGGGAAACTATCTAACCTAGTGTGTCCTCAGACAAAAAATAGTGACTGTTGTGACTTTCTGGATTGCAAATATGTATGCATACTTGTATGTATATGATATGTAGTCACACATATTCTCAAAGATTATTAAAACAACAGAGTCATTCTCCAGTTCTGGTGCCCATCCCTATTTTCAGCTAAGAGAGAAAGAAAAAAAAGTTTCTGTCCCACAAACTCTAAGGGTTTTTGCTTTCCTCTCTTGTTTTCACTTTGAAATTTAATGATCAAAGTAGGTTAGATATGCAGTACCTGGATTTTTATAGCACAGTTTTTATGATGATAACTTTTGAGATTCAGGGCAAATCCACTTCTGAATTTAGGATTACATTCTCCCCATACGCTCTTCACATCCCTGTCCTACTCACAAAATCACCAAATACTAGAGTTGAAAGGGCTTTTGGTGATCATCTCAACCAAAACTATCATTTAATTGGAAGAAATTGAGGGTCAGAGAGAGGAATTCACTTTTGAAAGATGACACTATTAATTAATGGTGCATGTTTAGTTTTGTTCACCTTCCTTTAAACATATTGCCATTGGCTTGACTAGGATCCTATCAAATAGACTTAGGAAAACTATGACCTGAATTTGAACCCCATTTATATAACTTAGATACACAGCAGTCTTGGATGAATCCCTTCTCTCCTTTGAGATAACAATATGTGTGTTACCTTCCTTAGAGGATTATTGTGAGGAAAGAGAATTGTAAACCTTAAAGCGTAATAGAATTGTTTCTCTTATTACTACCATTATTATTATTACATTACATGCTCTATGCATGTGTAGGAGTGTACTTGATGAGGAGTGGGTGTGGATGTGGAAAGTATGTGTGCGTGCATAGGTTTTATGGCTTAGTGGGCATAAGTACATATAAAAATATATACTCAAGTGTGTTGTTGGAATTATTGGGTGTGAACAGTTATAAAGAGCATGTGGCTTGTGTATTTTATATGGGGCCTGGTATGGCCATATAAAATTCATGTGCATGTGCATGTGTATGTATAGTACATATAAAATTGATTTTCCAAGAAATGGGTCTTGGATGTCCCACTGGTCGTATTGTGTTCTCTCTCCCTCTTACCTTCCTCCTACTCTATTTCCCCCTTCTTTCTCCCTTCTTTCTTCCCCCCCACCTCCCCCCCCCCTCCGCCTTTTAAGAAGCTGTTTCTAATTTCCTCACAAAGGTCATACTGATGGGGTTTTAAAGGGATAAAAATAAATATTGAAAAAATTTAATAATAGTCCTGTTATCCTTTGCTCATTGGAAAATTGGCTTCAGTTCTACAGTACTGTGAGGAACATTTTAGCTATGGAATTGAAATACTCCTTATCTCCCCTCCCCCAATCACAAACAAGTTTAATGGAAAGTACAGCCTTGTTGGGCATTTAGATGGCATAGAGGAAAGAGTACTAGACTTAGAATCAAGAAGACATCTTCTTGAGTTCAAATTCAGTTTTAGTCACAGAAGCTATATGACCCAGGGCAAGCCACTTAACCTTGCTTACTTCAGCTTTTCATCTGTAAAATCAACTGGAGAAGGACATGGTAAACCACTCCATGATGTTAGCCAGGAAAATTCAAAATGACTATTGAATTGAAAATGACCAGACAATTGAAAACAGTAATCCTTATTACATTTAGACTCCAGAAACTCTCATTTTACCTCTATACATTGTCAACCCCTTATTCTCTTTTAATATTATCCATTGCTAACAAATTACTTAGTCTTTTACTGTAATCAAAAGCAAAACAGTAAAGCTGTTAATAAAAGCATGATAATTATCACAGAGAAGCAAGGTATCATGATGGATAGAGACAACCTTTGAAAACAGGAAGAGCTGTATTCAAGTTCCATTTCTGACACACATGCATGACCTTGGATAAAGCACTTATACTTAAGTTACTTATGCTCTCTAAGCAGCTCTTTAATTGTGAGTTGAAAAGAAGCTACAGATCTAAATTTGTAGAGATAATTTACTCATCCAGAGAGTTTGCTATGCTTGTAAAAAGAGGAGACTTCTAGTTTCTATCCCTAATTAATATAGGATTGCATATTTAGTGTTAAAAGGGATCTCCAAGATGATCTAGTCCAACCCATTTATCTTAAAAATGAGAAAACTAAAGGATGAAAAGGTCTGTTGATTTGCCGAAGGGAAAATAGCCAGTCAAGTGGCATATGGGATTCAAACAGAGAGATTCTTTAACTACAGTAGTTTTTTAATTTATTTTGTTTTGTTTGTTTTTTTTTTACTCTAGTAATAGTAATAGAAATATATTAGCAGCAACTAACTATCTATAATTCCAACATCCATAATCCCAAAAAATCATCTTGTCTTTTCCCAAACCCTCAGGGCTAGAAAACTTTACTTCTGAAATCTCCACTTGTAACTTAATGTTTCTCTTTGGGAAATGGAAATTAGACAGACCATGACTCATCTGTAACCTGTCAGTAGCTAAACAGAGTGGTAAGGGGAGGAATTTCTCGGCCACTAATTCTACTTTCTTGACAAGCTGACAGCTGTTGCTTGGATTGCAATGAGTTTGGCTCAGGACCCAGACAATCCATGGAACTCACAGCTTAATTATCTTCTAAAGGATACCAGGTGGAATTTTTAAAATTTGTTTTCATTTATGGACAATGAAGGTTCTTCAACTTCTTTCTCTTGGTTTCACAGTATTGTTGGCTTGTAGGAAAAGAATAATAGAAGAATTCTTAGTGTCATAGAGCTTGGACTGCTGGGGAATGACCAACAGATCATTCAATATTCACCTTCATCTACATTTCCAGTCCACTCTCTGTCTTTTTCTACTATCGCACTGTTTGACTCTACTTCCACATTAACTACATGGCCCTCTAAGTACTACTTTACCCTGATGCAGACTCAATAATTAAGTTCCTGCCTGAAAGTGGGATGTTATGATAAAGCCCAGCCATAATGCTCAGTCTTTGGACCATTTCACCTTTACAGTGGCTTCTTGGGCCCTTCTTAAATTCCTTGCTGCCTTCCTCTCCCTTTGTCATCTCCCCTTTATGCTTTGTCTTCTTCTATTAATGTTAGCTATAACTTCCTTGATAGTTGGGACTATCTTATTTTTGCATTTTCAGCTCTTAATATAATAACTTGCACATAGTAAACAATAAATTTTAATAATCTTTGTCTATGTCTTTGTCTTTTTTCTCTCCAATATGTTCAATTCTTCATTCATCTACCCAGCCATCTTATCTATCTATCTATCTACCTACCTACCTCATTACTTCCCCTCCC
This sequence comes from Sarcophilus harrisii, assembly GCF_902635505.1. Taxonomy (NCBI): domain Eukaryota; kingdom Metazoa; phylum Chordata; class Mammalia; order Dasyuromorphia; family Dasyuridae; genus Sarcophilus; species Sarcophilus harrisii. The sequence continues at coordinate 359,734,840 of NC_045427.1, read as the reverse complement.
CTGAACCTTCTTTGCTATTAAATCTAACTTCATCACTGAGTATCACAGCATCATCTATCACTGGTGTCCATATATTAATACTTGCAATAAGAATTCATGTTCTGAACTCTATCATCAATAACTATGCTTCAGCTGAACTAACAAGGTCTCTATCTTTGGTGTCATTGTTCACCTCCACTCTGCTCTATGTGTTATGTATAACCCAGGAGCAAAAAGAACAATTAAGCTATATCATAGAATTGGTACACTAATAGGTTATTCCTTTTTTTGAAGGGGTGAGGCAATTGGGGTTAAGTGACTTTCCAGGATCACATAGTTACTAAATGTTAAATATCAGGAGGGATTTGAACTGATGTCAGGACCAGTGCTCTATTCACTGTGCCATCTAGTTGTATCCAAGGTTGTTCCTTTTACAGTAGTTTGACAAATTGGAGTTTTGTGGGCAAAAATGACCAGAATGAGGAAAGATTAGATCTTTATCAACTAACAGAACTGGAGCTTTTCAGTCTAGAGAAGAAAATGATTTTCGATTATTCAAAAGGTTTCCAAAGTGAAAAGGAATGGGCATCCACTCAATTTCAAGTTCCTTTCCACTACAAAAAGGGTTGCTACAAACATTTTTGCACACATAGAACCTTCAATTTTTTAGATCTCTTCAGGATATAGGCCCAGGAGAGACACTACTGCATCAAAAGGTATGCACAGTTTGATAACCCTTGGGCATAGTTGCAAATTGCTCTCCAGAATGGTTGGATCAGTCACAACTCTACCAACAATGCATTAGTGTCCCTGTTTTTCCACATCCACTCCAACATTCATCATTATCTTTTCTGGTCATCTTAGCTAATCTAAGAGGTATGTAGTGGTATCTCATAGTTGTCAGATACTCCTTAATTGGGTGATCTTGGAGAAGTCACTTAATTTCTCCCTGGCTCAGTTTGGCATTTGTGTTAAAGATTTGCTGTGAGGATCATGTAAAAAAAAAAAAAAAAAGAAAACAACTTATGAAAAGCTCTTTACAAAACTTTGAGTGCTATGTAAATATTGACTGTTGTTATAAAGGGGACAGAATCAGAGGACCTGGATTTGATTTCCAGTCTAACCATTTATTGCTTACTGTTAACTTAAGCAAGTCCCTTTTCTTCTCAGGGACTCAATATCATTAGATGTGAAATGAGTTGAACTGGTCCTTCCCAGCATTGACATTCTATGAGGTTATAACATTGAGACAAGTAATCCAGGCAAAGTGCTGGGGAAATTTGAGAAAGGTGAGACCATTTTGATTTGATGAGGTTCTAGAAAGCTTCCGAGGGAGTGGAATCAGAATAAGACCTTAAAGGAGGGGAAGAACTTCAACAGATAAAAATGAGATGGTAAAAGTCAACTTTTATCCATTCTGTGAGCAAACATGGTACATAATAGAAAGAGGGCAAAATGAGATCACTGATTGAGTAGTAGGTTTTTCAGGAATATAGCCTATATAAGATAAAGCAGGGAAGGTAGATTTGAGCCAGATTGTAGAGAGTGTTGAATATTTTCCCCTTTTAAATGTTGAACTAGCTGAGATTCCAAGGGCAGCCCCAGGGAGCCATCCACCAACTGTTGTGAAACCTCCAGCCACTTTGTGAAGTCCCATCTCTATTTGTAACAGACGACAATGAGCAGCTTTCATGTCAGCTGGAGCATTGCAAAAATAAATGCGCTGCTCCACATGCCAGGGCTGGATATTTGGTACCAAGCAAGTTTGTTTTCTTAGACATTTTATCAAAAACCTCCTCCTGTGGAGTGGTGGAATGTATCCCTGGGAGCCAACTTTGACTTTGCCATGAAAGCAATGAGTTATTAAGACTCAGGGTTGACCAGGGAAGGAAATTATATAAAAGAACTTCTAATTATATGAACTATCAAATCAAACAAGATTTTTGGGAGAAAGGGGGAGGAGGTGCTGAAGTAAAAATGTCAAAGCTTTTCAACTGATTTTTCCAAAAAGGAAAGCATACTGGAGTTTTAAAAGTGCTAAAGAGAAAAATTCACATTTATTAGAAGTAGCATGGACAGAGAGACAGCATAATGTTGTGGAGCATGAGTTGGCCTTGAAGGGAGGAAGATGTGGATTCAGGTCCTAACTCAATACATTCTGAAGCCTTGTGACACCAGACAAACCACTTAACCCCTCACTGTCCCAGAAAATCTATAAGAAGATCAATTAAAGAGGAGGGACAGTTTTGATGGCTAAATAGGAGTTTTCTTACTGTGCGTTCCCTAAATGAATGAAATAAATTCTCTCTGGTCCAGAGATCCCTAAGAAATGAATGACAGAAAAATCCATATCCTTTGAGAGACCTATTATCATTGCACAGGCATGAAAGATCTGGATTCTTGTCTAGGTTTGTCACAAACTTGCTACATGAATTTCTCTGGACCTTCTCTGGACCTCAAGTTACCTCATTGTTGAAATGACGAGAGCAGGAATTCTCAAACATTTTTTTGTAGATTGGGCCATTTGACAGTCTGATAAGCTCTAGAGGACTACATATCAGATTAACATTCTTAAATGTATAAAATAAAGTACTTAGAATTGCAAAGGAAACCAATTATTTCAAAATAGTTATCAAAATGTTATAAAATAAGTTCATGAATCCCAAGTTAAGAACCCCTAGATTATTGGATCTCAAAGGTCCTTTCTAGTTAAATTGTGATTTTGTATTTTATAATTCTAAGACCCCTTCAGACTCTAACATCCTATTATTTAAGGCTCCTACCAATTCTGTAATTTTTTGTTGGGGGGAAGTAAGATGGGAGAAAGATAAAATATTTAATTTTAGAGTTTCTGAAATAGAAATTTTAGAACATGAGAATAGTCCAAAAAGTGGAGTAGAACATTTTCCAGTCAAAGGCAATTTAGAAGCTCAGTATAAAAGGTCTGTGACACCAGATTGAGAGTCTAGCATTCAGTCCTGGTGTGGACTGCACCCTGACCCACCCCAGCCTCAACCCCAGCCTCAAATCTGACCAGACCTCTGAATTAGTTGCAGCACTGGTGGCTTCCAGACATCCCAACCCAGAGACACCAAAGAGAATCGGGAAGATGAGCAGAAAAGGTCTAGGAACCAGAGTGGGAGCCCAGACAATCCCACTGCAGGTCTGCCCCAATGTCAGCAAGATGAAACCTCTGAATCAGTAGCATTGCTAAAGGATTCTGGACCTCTCAGCTTGGGGACATCAGAGAGAACTCAAAAGGTCAGTGGAGTAGATCTGTGGCAATGGGGTAGGATTATGGTGTGCAAACTTAGTGTAGCCTTGATCAGTGAAGCCATAGCCCTGGCTAGCACATTACATTTACAGCTATAGTGGGGTGGGGACACACTTAACAGCTTCAGGGCAGAAAAGAGTATTTGTGGTCAGCCTCCTAGAAGGATTTCTGAAAAGAGCTGCCTAAAACCCCTGAAGCTTGGGACAGTGCAACCTCTACCCTGGAAACAAAGCCCTACTTTAACAAAGAGTTAAAAGCAGAGTAATAGGCTAGGAAAATGAGCAGGAAACAAAAAGTTTGATATTATGGGGACAAGGAAGATCAAAACACATATTCAGAAGATGAAAACAAAGTCAAAGCTCCTACATCCTAGAAAACTTAAGAATTGAGTTCAGGCACTGGAAGAGATCAAAAGGAATTTTGACAATCAAGTGATAGAGATGGAGGAAAAAATAGGAAAAAATTGAGAATGATACAAAAGAAAATGCAAAAAGCTAATGAAGAGAAAAATGCCTTAAAAAGTAAAATTGGCCAATCAGGAAAGGAGGTACAAAAGCTCACTGAGAAAAATAATTCCATAAATAAAAATAGGATTGAACAAATGGAAGTAATTCTAAGTACTTTATGAGGAATTTAGATACAATAAAGCAAAACAAACAAAAAAGATAAACCAGAAAAAAATGTGAAATATCTCATTGGAAAAACATCTGACCTGAAAAATAGATTCAGGACAGAGAATTTAAAAATTATTGTTCTACCTGAAATACATGATTCAAAAGAATCCTGGATATCATCTTAAAAGAAATTATTAAGAAGAATTGTCCTGATATTCTAGAACCAAAGGGCAAAATAGAAATTGTAAGAATCCATTGATCACCTTCTGAAAAAGATCCTAAAAAGAAAACTCCCAGGAATATTGTAGCCAAATTCCGGAATTCCCAAGTCAAGGAGAACATATTGAAAATATTCAGAAAGAAACAATTCAATTACAGTAGAATCACAGAGAGGATAACACAAAATTATCAACTTCTACATTAAAGGACCAGAAGGCTTGGAATATGACATTCCAGTGGAGCTAGGATGGTGATAAGAATCACCTATGCAGCAATAATCCTTCAGAGGAAAAAGTGGTCATTCAGTGAAATAGATGATTTTTAAACATTTGTGATGAAAAAAGACTGGAGCTGAATGGGAAATTTGATTTATAAGTACAGGAGTCTGGAGAAACCAAAGGAGGTAATCGGGAAAGTGATATCATAGTTTTGCTGTTTACATTCTTATATGGGAGGATGATCTTATCCTTCAGGAAAACAGGAGGAAAAGGGATATAGGTAGTGAAGGAGGGTGATAAAAAACACAGCATATTGGGGGAGGGAGTGGTTAGTAGCCAAAAACTTTTTAGGAGGAACAGGGTGAAAGGAGAGAGAGTAAGTGGGAGGAGAGAATACAATTTTTGAAGTAAGTTTTTCTGATAAGGCCTCATTTCCCAAACATAGAGGGAACTGAGACAAATTCATAAAAAAAAGAGCCATGCCCTAATTAATATATGATCAAAAGATATGATCTGTGCTCAAAGGGCTACAAATTCATACATATTCTATGATCTAACAACACCACTACTAGTCATGAATACCAAAAGAGATTTGAGGGGGAAGAGGGGAAAGGCAAGAAAAAACAAGAAAAAAAAAAGGAAAATGATTTATATATACAAAGATTTTTCATGGCAGCTCAAAATTAGAAATTGAGGGGATGTCTATCAATTAGGAAATGGCTCAATAAACTGTGGTATATGTTTATGATGGAATATTATTGTTTTCTGGGAAATGATGAGCAGGATGCCCATGGGGGGAGGGGGTAACCATGAACAAAGTGAAGCATACTGTTTACAATGTAATAGCAATGTTCTGAAATGACCAGCTGTAAATGACTCTGCTATTCTACTCTGAAGGACTTATGATGAAAAATCCTATCCATACTCAAAGAAGGAACTGATTGTGTCTGAATACAGATTGAAGCATTCTCTATTTATCTATCTTTTTCCTTATTTTTAACTTGTTTTTATTTTCATTAGGGTAGGTTCATTTTATTTTCACAACTTGACTTTTATGGAAATGTTTAGCACAACTTCTCATGTTATTTCTTAATTGTAGGTGAGGATAAGGAGAGAAAATAGAATTCAAAAATCTTAAAAACAAATGTAACAAAAATTGTTTTGATTGTAACTGGGGGGAAAATTTTTAAAAATTAATAATTTTTTTTTAAAAAAGAGTTTCTCAAATGTCTTAGGATTTGATAAATACAGTACAACACCATTCACAAATAATCCTACCTATAGGATCTCACATGTAGACAGAATATCTCTTGAATTAAGATTTTTTAAAAACATAGTTAATTATATTAGCAAACACTTTTGGTAGACATAATTCCGTTTTATTTATTTTCTGGTATTGTCTTTATAAGTCTGCCTAAAAAGCTGACTCCACTGCTCTAGATGTTAACCAATCTTATATGATTTTGACATATGCATGGAAGACACTTTGTTGGTAGAGAGTCCTTAAAATAGAATTTTCTTCTACCAGATCAAATGCCTTTTTATAATTAATAAGTGTGATTGAATAATTTCTTTTATATATCTTTAAGTCAGTTATGTAATTGTACATATGTATTCTGCTGTAGGATATCATTTGTAAAAGATTTCCTGTCCCTTTCTCATTCCTATATTATATATAATATACTATATAGATCATATTTATATATATTATATATATTATATTATATATATAATATATAATATCATATATTATATATATTAATATAATATAATATAATAATATATTATAAATTATATATATATATATATATATAAATTATATTTAGATTATATTTAGAAAAAAAATTTAGACATAGGAAAATAAGCATATATTTTGAAAATCATCTATACTCTTGAAAGAATTTTTTGTTATAAAAAGTCCTCAAATTCCATTCAATCTTTTTTTATCCCCTCCCTTTCTTAGTCTCCCCTTTTTGAGATATCTCAAATCCCTTAGAATTGTGTCATTTCCCACATAGACCAAGATCCTCTGTTTACTACATATATTTTCTTCTTTTTTCTCTCTTTCTATTTTTATAATATTGTGAAAAAAGTCATTACATTAAAATTTCAATATGGAAGTTCCATTAATATTGATTGTGAAAAGCATTTTTATAAAAGCCTTAATAGATTTTTTTCTATTAACATCTGTTTATTATTTTTCTTCCTAATTCATCTTTTAATAAGAAGAAAAACAGGTGGATAAAAATGTGCCCATTATATAGACTATGATATGGAATTTTATGGAGAACCAATGAGTTCCTTAATGAGATTATCTTCACTAACTGTACCTTATATAGGAACTGGGAATAGATGATGGATTGGGCCCAGAATTGAACAGGAAGAATAGAGCAAGCTGAGTTCCCTTTAGGAAAGTTGATTAAGTCCATTTTATATTTAATATTCCTCTTATCATCTTTTATGCCTGTAAGTCCTCAATTACCAAAATCTCTTAAGAATTACTTCTCTAGAACTCTGGGAACTGAGTGTGGACCACCACAACATAGCATTTTCACTCTCTGTTGTTATTTGCTTGCATTTTGTTTTCTTTCTCAGTTTTTCTTTTTCTTCCTTCTTGATCTGATTTTTCTTGTGCAGCAAGATAACTATAAATATGTATACATATATTGGATTTAACATGTATTAGATTACCTGCCAGCTGGGGGAAGGGGTGGGGGGGAGGAGGGAAAATTTGGAACAAAAGGTTTTGTAAGGGTCAATGTTGGAAAAATTACCCATGCATATATTTTGTAAATAAAAAAAACTTTAATTAAAAAAAAGAATTACTTCTCTACTGGTTTGGATTTTTTGTTGCAGCATGAAGTTCAGTTAGCACAAACCCATCCTTGGCAGGACACTGCAAAGGTATTAAGCCATTTTAGTGATGAGCAATTTTCATAAACCAAAGAGTCACAAAGCTTCTATTCCCTCAAATTTGATTTACCTTATATTTAGTGCCTTAATTCTACTTCATGATGTAAAACTTTAAAAAAATCTATCTTTCTTTCAAAAAATGACTTCAATAATCCTTAATAAATTGCTCCAAGATATTCAAGCAGTTATTTCATTTATGATTTTTCAGGTATAATACTCAAGAAATCAAAAACAGCTCTTTGTGTCATATTGATGGACCATAATTCGTTGCATGTCTTTTGTTTATTCAAATATTTTTATGTAAAGGACTGTTTTTTGATCAGTGCTTTACCTAAAAAATATTCTTTTTTTTCACTTCAATAACCCAAATGTTCATATAATAAAAGGAAAGTACCTTACACACAAATTTTTGATATCTTCCCTCAGAGAATATAAGCTCATTGAGGATAGTGATTATTTCATATTTTTCTTTGAATCCCCAATGCCTGATATATATCAAATGATTTTAAATGGTATGAGAGAACATTGACAAAAGTCATATAAAATGAGCGATATTCATAACACTGAAGGGGAATCAGATGATCAATGCAAAAACAAAAGTTGCTGAGCTGTTTGTGTGACAGGTTCTGAATTAAGTGTTAGGGATTAAAAAAAACCCAGTAAAAAATAGGAATACAGATTTTTGTAATATCACAGATCCATCAAAGCATTGGAGTATGTTCACTTTAGGTCTCAAACAATTCTTATTCCTAATTTAGGTCCTGGAAACCTCCAGTTGGGAAAGCCATTTTTCATTCTTCACAATTCAGAACATGACTCAGTTGTCTTCTTCCTCTGTGCCTATGGTCTTATTCTTCTCTCATTGGTAAACTTTTCCTGGAATCTCCATTTTGGACAAGGACCCATGATAGATATTCTTGGTTTCTAGAATTAACCACCTGCCTGAATGCCTTCCCCTTTCCTATTAGAATATAATCTCTGTGAGGGCAATGATTGTCTTTTTTTCCTAATTGCTTCACACATAGTATATGTGACCCTTTTTTAAAATTTTATTTTATTTAATAGCCTTTTATTTATATGTATGGGTAACTTTACAGCATTAACAACTGCCAAACCTCTTGTTCCAGTTTTTCACCTCTTACCCCCCCACCCCCTCCCCCAGATGGCAGGATGACCAGTAGATGTTAAATATATTAAAATATAAATTAGATACACAATAAGTATACATGATCAAACCGTTATTTTGCTGTACAAAAAGAATCAGACTCTGAAATATTGTACAATTAGCTTGTGAAGGAAATCAAAAATACAGGTGGGCATAAATATAGGGATTGGGAATTCAATGTAATGGTTTTGAGTCATCACCCAGAGTTCTTTCTCTGGGCATAGCTAGTTCAGTTCATTACTGCTCCATTGGAAATGATTTGGTTGATCTCCTTGCTGAGGATGGCCAGGTTCATCAGAACTGGTCATCATATAGTATTGTTGTTGAAGTATATAATGATCTCCTGGTCCTGCTCATTTCACTCAGCATCAGTTCGTGTAAGTCTCTCCAGGCCTTTCTGAAATCATCCTGTTGGTCATTTCTTACAGAACAATAATATTCCATAATATTCATGTACCCCAATTTATTCAGCCATTCTCCAACTGATGGGCATCCACTCAGTTTCCAGTTTCTAGCCACTACAAAGAGGGCTGCCACAAACATTCGTGCACATACAGGTCCCTTTCCCTTCTTTATGATCTCTTTGGGATATAAGCCCAGTAGTAACACTGCTGGATCAAAGGGTATGCACAGTTTGATAACTTTTTGAGCATAGTTCCAAACTACTCTCCAGAATGGTTGGATTCGTTCACAACTCCACCAACAATGCCTCAATGTCCCAGTTTTCCTGCATTCCCTCCAACAATCATCATTATTTTTTCCTGTCATCTTAGCCAATCAGACAGGTGTGTAATGGTATCTTAGAGTTGTCTTAATTTGCATTTCTCTGATTAATAATGACTTGGAGCATCTTTTCATATGACTAGAAATAGTTTCAATTTCTTCATCTGAGAATTGTCTGTTCATATCCTTTGACCATTTTTCAATTGGAGAAGGGCTTGATTTTTTATAAATTAGAGTTATTCTCTATATATTTTGGAAATGAGGCCTTTATCAGAACCTTTGACTGTAAAAATATTTTCCCAGTTTATTGCTTCCCTTCTAATCTTGTCTGCATTAGTTTTGTTTGTACAAAAACTTTTCAGTTTGGTATAATCGAAATTTTCTATTTGTGATCAGTAATGATTTCTAGTTCTGCTTTGGTCATAAATTCCTTCCCCTTCCACAGGTCTGAGAGGTAAACTATCCTGTGTTCCTCTAATTTATTAATAATTTCATTCTTTATGCCTAGGTCATGAACCCATTTTGACCTTATCTTGGTGTACGGTGTTAAGTGTGGATCAATGCCTAGTTTCTGCCATATTAGTTTCCAATTTTCCCAGCAATTTTTGTCAAACAGTAAGTTCTTATCCCAAAAGCTGGGGTCTTTGGGTTTGTCAAACACTAGGTTGCTGTAGTTGTTGACTGTTTTGTCCCTTGAACCTAACCTATTCCACTGATCAACTAATCTATTCCATAGCCAATACCAAATGGTTTTGGTAACTGCTGCTCTATAATATAATTTTAGATCTGGTACAGCTAAGCCACCTTCATTTGATTTTTTTTTTTCATTAATTCCCTTGAAATTCTTGACCTTTTGTTTTTCCAAGTATATGTGACCCTTAATAGATGCTTAGTGATTTGACATATTTCCATTAGCATCATTCATTCACTATTTCAACAGATATTTAATAAGCTCCCATATGTGGAACAGTGCTTTTTGATGGAGACTTAACAATATGTAAAGGTCATGTCCCTGACCTTAAGGATTTAACACTGTGAGGGGGCGGAGCCAAGATGGCGGAGAAGTCACATGCGACTTTCTAAGCTCTTCTCTTACCCTCTTTATCAATATTATATCGAGCCTCAAAAATAGTCTTGACTGCTACAATTCGTAAAGATAAGAAGTAGAACAACTCACCGGCTGAAGAAAATCTGCAGTCTCACCAAAAAAGGTTGGTTCCGGGGCCAGGGGGGAGATCGGCGCAGACAGGGAGAGAAATTAGGTTCCGAGGAGAGTCTCAAACCGAGGGTGAAGGCACAGATCTCAGCACAAGCGCGCAGCCCCAACCCGCAGTATGGGGCTTCTCCTTGGGGCAGTTGTGATCCTGCACGGCAGGAGGACACAGCCCGGGTTAGCCTCCAATCTGCGCAGTGGGGAGCTCGGCTTGGGGCCATAGAGCTTTTCCAGGGCCGATTTGCATCAGGCAGAGACACTAGGCAGAGTTTGTGGCGGTCTGCGTTCTGCAGTCAGCTGCTAATACTCACAGTCCCAAAAGAGGCTCCGGCCTGGGGCGGTGACACTTTCACCACTTAGTCTCTAGCCGAGGGCAATCGATAATCCACTCAGCCCTACTAAGCAGTGTGATAGCTCGGCCAGTGCTGAATCCACTTCCTGTTGGGGGAAGGGAAAACTCTCACTCAGAGCACTCCCATACCTCGGAGCCGGAAATCGGTTTACATCTTTCCCTGCTCTGCAGAGGAAGCTGGTAACCCCCTTGCCTAGGAGACCTACCCTAAAGGCTTTAAAACATGAATAAAAAGATGAAAAGAACAATCGACAGCTTCTATGCAGAAAAAGAGCAGGTCAGCAAACCTGAAGAGACCTCAAACAGCAAAAATGCATCAGACTGTCCTCCTTTACATAATGCTCTCATAGAAGAGACCATTAAAAGTCTCAAAAGAGAGTTAGAAGATAAATGGGGAAAGGAAAGAGAAGCCTTACAAGAGAGCAACAACTTCCTGAAATACGAATTGGAAAAGTTTAAAAATCTCAGGAAAGTAAGAATTGTGAATTGGAAAAAATAAAGAATTCACTAGAAAGTAGGATTTGTGAATTGGAAAAGACAAAGAACTCGCAAGAAAGTAGGATCCGTGAATTGGAAAAGACAAAGAACACGCAAGAAAGTAGGATCTGTGAATTGGAAAAAGAAAATAATTCACTAAAAAAAAAAATTAGTGAAATGGAAAAAAATTCCACAGACCAAAACAATACATTCAAAAACTCAATTGGACATATACAGAAAGAAGTAAAAAAAGCTAATGAAGAAAATAATTCTTTAAAAATTAGAACTGAACAAATAGAAACTAATGATTCATTGAGACAGCAAGAATCAGTCAAGCAAAAACAAAAAAATGACAAACTGGAAAAAACCATGAATTATCTACTTGCAAAAACGACAGACTTGGAAAATAGATCTAGGAGAGATAATCTGAGGATTATTGGACTTTCTGAAAACTATGATGAAAAAAAGAGCCTAGATACTATTTTACAAGAAATCATCAAAGAGAACTGCCCAGATGTAATAGAATCAGAAGGTAAAATAGGCATTGAAAGAATTCATCGAACACCTTCTGAAAGAAACCCTAAAATAAAAACCCCAAGGAATATTGTGGCAAAATTTCAGAACTATCAGATTAAGGAAAAAATTTTACAAGCAGCCAAAAAAAAACCATTTAAATACCGAGGTGCCACAATAAGGATCACCCAAGATCTGGCTGCCTCTACATTAAAGGAAAGAAGGGCCTGGAATATGATATTCCGAAAGGCACAAGAACTTGGGATGCAGCCAAGAATAAACTACCCAGCTAAGCTGAGCATTTTCTTCCAGGGAAGAAGATGGACATTTAATGAAACAAATGAATTCCATTTGTTTCTGAAGAAAAAACCAGAACTAAACAAAAAATTTGATCTCCAAGAATAGAACTCAAGAGATGCAGAAAAGGTAAAAATAACTCTTGAGAATTGTATTTCTGTTGTGGATATACAAAAAGAATACATGTATAATTTGATTGTACTGATATAACATAAAAAAGGGAAGTAGATATGGAAAAGGGATGATGGCAGAATAAGGTGGGAAGGAGGGATAAAAAGAGGGAAACCACATCCCACAAAGAGGCAAAGGAAACTTATCATATCTGAGGGAATTTAGAGAGGGGGAGGAACATTGTGTGAATCTTACTCTCATCAGAGTTGGCTCAAAGAAAAAATAATTGACATTTGTTTTAGAGAAAATTCTCTCTCGCCTCATTAAAAACGGGGGAGAGGAAAAGGGAAAAGAAAAAGAGTAATAAGGGAAGGAAGGGGAAAAGACTCAAAGGGGGGGAGGGAGGGATTATAAAGAGGATAAGTATCGTGATACAAGAGGGGTACATAAGTTTAAAAGGGGGAAAGAGGGTTGGGGGAGGCAAGAATAAGTAAAGCACAATCTGGGGTTATTAGGATGGCAGGAAATACAGATTTAGTAATTCTAACCGTAAATGTGAATGGGATGAACTCCCCCATAAAGAGGAGGCAGATAGCAGACTGGATCAAAAGTCAGAACCCTACAATATGTTGTTTACAAGAAACACATTTAAAGCAGGGGGATACATATAGAGTAAAGGTAAAAGGCTGGAGCAAAATCTATTATGCTTCAGGTGAAGTCAAAAAAGCAGGGGTAGCCATCCTTATCTCAGATCAAGCAAAAGTAAAAATTGATCTAATTAAAAGAGATAAGGAAGGAAACTACATCCTGCTAAAGGGTAGCATAAACAACGAAGCAATATCAATATTAAACATATATGCACCAAGTGGTATGGCACTCAACTTCCTAAAGGAGAAGTTAAGAGAGTTGCAAGAAGAAATAGACAACAAAACTGTAATAGTAGGAGATCTCAACCTTGCACTCTCAGAATTAGACAAATCAAACCACAAAACAAATAAGAAAGAAATTAAAGAAGTAAATAGAATATTAGAAAAATTAGGTATGTTGGATCTTTGGAGAAAATTGAATGGAGATAGAAGGGAATATACTTTCTTCTCAGCAGTTCATGGAACCTATTCAAAAATTGACCATATATTAGGACATAAAGACCTCAAAATTAAATGCAAGAAAGCAGAAATAGTAAATGCTTTCTTTTCAGATCATGATGCAATAAAAACTACATTCAACAAAAAGTTAGGGGGAAATAGACCAAAAAGTAATTGGAAACTAAACAATCTCATCTTAAAGAATGATTGGGTGAAGCAGCAAATTATAGATACAATTAATAATTTCACTCAAGATAATGACAATGATGAGACATCATACCAAAATTTGTGGGATGCAGCCAAAGCGGTAATAAGAGGGAATTTTATATCCTTAGAGGCTTACTTGAATAAAACAGAGAAAGAAAAGATTAATGAATTGGGCTTGCAACTAAAAAAACTAAAAAAAGACCAAATTAAAAACCCCCAATCAAATACTAAATTGGAAATTCTAAAATTAAAAGGAGAAATTAAAAATATTGAAAGTAAAAAAACTATTGAACTAATTAATAAAACTAAGAGTTGGTTCTATGAAAAAGCCAATAAAATAGATAAGCCTTTGGTAAATCTGATTAGAAAAAGGAGGGAGGAAAATGAAATTAGTAGTCTTAAAAATGAAAAGGGAGAACTTTCCACCAATGAAGAGGAAATTAGAGAAATAATAAGGAGTTATTTTGCTCAACTTTATGCCAATAAATTTGATAACCTAAGTGAAATGGATGACTACCTCCAAAAATATAGACTTCCCAGACTAACAGAGGAGGAAGTAAATTGCTTGAATAGTCCCATTTCAGAAAAAGAAATAGAACAGGCAATTAAACAACTCCCTAAGAAAAAATCCCCAGGACCAGATGGATTTACATGTGAATTTTACCAAACATTTAAAGAACAATTGGCCCCAATGCTATATAAATTATTTGATAAAATAGGGAATGAAGGAGTCCTACCAAATTCCTTCTATGACACAGACATGGTACTGATACCTAAACCAGGTAGGCTGAAAACAGAGAAAGAAAATTATAGACCAATCTCCCTAATGAATATTGATGCTAAAATCTTAAATAAGATATTAGCAAAAAGACTACAGAAAATCATCTCCAAGATAATACACTATGATCAAGTAGGATTTATACCAGGAATGCAGGGCTGGTTCAATATTAGGAAAACTATCAATATAATTGGCCATGTTAATAACCAAATTAACAAAAACCATATGATCATCTCAATAGATGCAGAAAAAGCATTTGATAAAATCCAACATCCATTCCTATTAAAAACACTTGAGAGTATAGGAATAAATGGACTTTTCCTTAAAATAATCAGCAGCATCTATTTAAAACCATCAGTAAGCATCATATGTAATGGAGACAAACTGCAACCATTCCCAATAAGATCTGGAGTGAAACAAGGTTGCCCACTATCACCGTTACTATTTAATATTGTATTAGAAACGCTAGCTATAGCAATAAGAGCTGAGAAAGAGATTAAAGGAATAAGAATAGGCAATGAGGAAGCCAAATTATCACTCTTTGCCGATGACATGATGGTATACTTAGAGAACCCCAGAGATTCTGCTAAAAAGTTATTAGAAATAATCCACAACTTTAGCAAAGTTGCTGGTTATAAAATAAACCCACATAAGTCATCAGCATTCTTATATATCACTAACAAAATCCAACAGTCAGAGTTACAAAGAGAAATTCATTTAAAGTAACTACTGATAATATAAAATATTTAGGAATCTATCTGCCAAGGGAAAATCAGAAACTTTTATGAGCAAAATTACAGACCACTTTTCACACAAATTAAGTCTGATCTAACCAATTGAAAATATTAAATGTCTTGGATAGGGCGAGCAAATATAATAAAGATGACAATATTACCTAAACTAATCTATTTATTTAGCGCTATACCAATCAGACTCCCAAAAACTATTTTAATGACCTAGAAAAAAATAACAACAAAGTTCATATGGAAAATAAAAGATCAAGAATTTAAGGGAATTAATGAAAAAAATCAAATGATGGTGGCTTAGCTGTACCAGATCTAAAATTATATTATAGAGCAGCAGTTACCAAAACTATTTGTATTGGCTAAGGAATAGATTAGTTGATCAGTGGAATAGATTAGGTTCATGGATAAAACAGTCAACAAATATAGCAACCTAGTCTTTGACTAAACCCAAAGATCCCAGCTTTTGGGATAAGAACTTACTGTTTGATAAAAAATTGTGGGAAAATTGAAACTAATATGGCAGAAACTAGGCATTGATCCATACTTAACGCCGATCACCAAAGATAAGGTCAAAATGGATTCATGACCTAGGCATAAAGAATGAAATTATTAATAAATTAGAGGAACATAGGATAGTTTACCTCTCAGACCTGTGGAAGGGGAAGGTCTTTATGACCAAAGAGAACTAGAGATCATTACTGATCCACAAAATAGAAAATTTTGATTATACAAACTGAAAAGTTTTGTACAAAACAAAACTAATGCAGACAAGATTAGAAGGAAGCAATAAATTGGGAAAATATTTTTACAGTCAAAGGTTCTGATAAAGGCCTATTTCAAAATATATAGAGAATTTACTCCAATTTATAAAAATTCAAGCATTCTCCAATTGAAATTTGGTCAAAGGATATGAACAGACAATTCTCAGATGAAGAAATTGAAACTATTTCTAGTCATATGAAAAGATGCTCCAAGTCATTATTAATCAGAGAAATGCAAATTAAGACAACTCTAAGATACTCACTACACACCTGTCGATTGTCTAAGATGACAGGAAAAATAATGATGATTGTTGGAGGGGATGTGGGAAAACTGGGACATTGATTCATTGTTGGTGGAGTTGTGAACGAATCCAACCATTTTGGAGAGTAGTTTGGATCTATGCTCAAAAAGTTATCAAACTGCATACCCTTTGATCCAGAAGTGTTACTACTGGGATTATATCCCAAAGAGATTATAAAGAAGGGAAAGGGACATGTATGTGCACGAATGTTTGTGGCAGCCCTTTTTGTAGTGGCTAGAAACTGGAAACTGAATGGATGTCCATCAGTTGGAGAATGGCTGAATAAATTGTGGTATATGAAAATTATGGAATATTACTGTTCTGTAAGAAATGACCAACAGGATGATTTCAGAAAGGCCTGGAGAGACTTACACGAACTGATGCTGAGTGAAATGAGCAGGACCAGGAGATCATTATATACTTCTACAACAATACTAGATGATGACCAGTTCTGATGGATCAGGCCATCCTCAGCAACGAGATCAACCAAATCATTTCTAATGGATCAGTAATGAACTGAACTAGCTATACCCAGAAAAAGAACTCTGGGAGATGACTAAAAACCATTACATTGAATTCCCAATCCCTATAGTTATGCACACCTGCATTTTTGATTTCCTTCACAAGCTAATTGTACAATAATTCAGAGTCTGATTCTTTTTGTACAGCAAAATAATGTTTTGGTCATGTATACTTATTGTGTATCTAAGTTATATTTTAATATATTTTAACATCTACTGGTCATCCTGACATTTAGGGGAGGGGGTGGGGGGGGTAAGAGGTGAAAAATTGGAACAAGAGGTTTGGCAATTGTTAATGCTGTAAAGTTACCTATGTATATATCCTGTAAATAAAAGGCTATTAAATAAAAAAAAAAAAAAAAAAAGGATTTAACACTGTAGTAGCAGTAGGACAAGCACAACTCTAATAATAGGTAACATGTGATAAGCATATATAGGAAGAAAAATAAAATACTATAGATATTTACTAGTAGAAGGGATTACTCATAATTTTAGAGATAATGGATGGTTTCATGAAGGAGATGGCATTTCTGTCAAATTTTTGAAAGATGTATGCTATTTCAATGTGTGGAGATGTTCAGAAGAAGTTACAGGCTATTCCAAGAGGCAGAGCAATGATATGCTCAAGCGAAGATAAGTGGATTGTTGGAACTAAGAATATTCAAAAGGAATACCAGGATAAAAAGATAAAAAAAGATAAAAAGAGGTTTGAAGGAGCTATATGGTAAACCTTCTTGGATTTTAAGTAATGATATTTGGACTTTATCCTGTATAATAATAATGTATAAACTTTTTATTATATTAAATTTGTATTGAATTATTTTTCTAGCACAGCTTGTACTCTACTATATTTATATTTAGTATGGTAATTGAATAAATAAATGAAAACAAATTAATTCACACACATATATGCAATAATTGAATAAAACAATCACATCTTGTTACTTCATTTAGAGTAAGTAATAAGATACCACAATATATTAATAAGGTGATGACAAGTTTCAGTCAATCTCAATCATAAGATTTTAGACTAATTGTAAAAAGTCCTTGGAAATGGAGTAATGTTGAAAAAAATAAATTTAAATATCCTGAGGAAACTGGGTAATGCTCTTGAGTTTTTCTCTAAAATATTAAGCTAGTTTAGAACCAAAGTTATTCCAGACTATACCAAATGGAGCATTTGATTAAAATCCAGGAGGAAGAATTCCTTTATGAAAAGGAGGAAAGACTTTGAAGTTAGCTTTGGAATAGTTCTTCTCTCTCTAATTTTTTACCCGGTGGAGGATTTTATAAGCTTCAAAGAGCACAGAGGATTTTGGATTTCCAACATTTCCATAGGTGTCCAACATTGGTGAGCTAATGAAAGAGTCTACATTGGGATGAAAAAAACCTATTGGATATATAGATTCATGGCTCCACAAAGAATCCAGCAAAGTATTTACATCATCCCCAGCACCTGATGAAGGAGAGAGGAAAGGACTTCCAGCAACTAGGAAATATAAATTATCCCTTTGCCACAAGTGCTTTCTAAGCTTGAGCTCATTTTCCTTTTGACTATATGTAGTAGTAAAAAAGTGAGTCCGATAATTCACTATATTTATTAGTTGCATACGTTTATTACTGTACATTTTGTATATTAAAAACATTCAAAATAGTAATTTGAAAGATTGAGGTGAAGTAAGCAGTATTTATAAAAAAAAACTTCCTACTAATAGCATACAAAAATTATTGTTCTCATGAAAAATTTTAGCAATCACATTTGAATATTTTTAATTATTTTTGAAAAACATTCTGATTCTAAGTTCATTTTATGTTGACATTTGCTTCTAATGCCTTTCAAAGCTGAAAAAATACTTTATACAGATATATAAATCCAAATATAAGTGCTATATTATTAGCTGTGATTATTAAATCATGATATTCATTCTTCAGTCCCATCTAGAAAAGAGGAAAAATTATTTTTGTGGTTGAAATTATGTTAATAAATTGTTATCTTTCCAAATGTCAATCAATTATTTTGGCAAACTAATCAGGAGCTATTGTCATTTTTAATCTTTTTAATAAATACATTCAAAGCCTGCTGAAACCCTTCATTTGAAAGATGTTTAAATTGTTTCCAAATTCTTAAAGGGCACAGGTCTTAAAGTAAAAGCTTTTATAGTGAATAGTTTTTGGCAATAGAAACTTAGTTTTTAATATGTTTTACTTTGAAATGATGGTTTCATGCTAACACTAACAAATTTCATGACATAATGTACACTTAGGGTAATGATAGTAAATATAAATATGTATTTCAAATAATCTTTCTATGGTCTACTTCTTGTCAGATATTACTAGATTGTCATTGTTCTTACCTTGTAATGTGACTGATGTAGAGATCCTATTAGGAGTAGAAGCACCAGCTCTGGCATTTTCTTGTTCTCTACATTATTAGTATTATTTTCAATCTGTGGTTATTGTAAGAATCTTAAGTCACATTCATTTTATGAGGGATAATTTAGTTTGAACTAGAAAATATAATTAATAAATCCATTTAATTGGGCACATGTAAATAAGTAGCAATGTGTTGAAATATGCTGGAAGCAAGTGAAGAATGAGGTGACACTGTCAACCCCTGAATGTTATTGCACTCCCACTCTTTCCTCAAAATTCCTCAGATACCATGTGACATGCAACCATCTGACATATGCAAAGGGCGAAGGGGCCAGTGTCAATCCCTATATTAAATATTTGCAGTGTTTAATTCCTTCTTATTTTTCATATTAACACATATGTGCATATGTTCTTATGTTTTCTTTCCTCACTTTATAGGATTTCTTACACATATGATGCACTATGCTCCTTCTTTCCTCCTTCCCTAAATATATAGACCACTAATCAAGATAGGGGAAAGACATTGAAAATGTTTAAGAGGAGAAACATAATCAGATTTATTCTTATGACAAAACAGGAAGATTAATATGGAACTTTTGTCATTCTAGATTAAAGGTGGGGTTGAGGAATTATGAAAGAGAGATCATCAATCCTTTATGTCAAATATCAGAAGACAACTTTATCATTGAAAAACATTTTTGTTGGAATTTTCAAGTCCACTCAGCTCATTGATATTCAGGATGTCAAGAAAATTCAGTTGTCAGCTATGGTTTGGGCTTGATAGTCTTTTGAATCCTAGGAATCCATGACTCTTCATTTTTAAAACACAATTCGTGGGCCATTCTAATATAGTAGGTCATCATGCTCTGGAACTATGGTAATATTTGGACAGATGTATTCTTGGAGAATAGCTTCTGATGAGACATTGCTGTTGAAATTCCCACTTCTGTTTTTGAAAGAGTATTTTCTGGTTTGTTTAAAGCCAAAGGTTTGAAAGAAGTATAACTAATCCTCTTTGTCCATGAGTTTTTGATAGTGAAGTTCTTTTAAAAGATAATTAGGATTTTAGTGATTCAGTACTATTTCCCCTTTTATAATATAACAAAAACAACATATTTCATAGGCATCTGCCATGTAAAGAATTGAAATTATTAGTATGCTAAATTTCTTTATCCCCTTACGGTATACAAAAGTAAAAGGATTTAATTTATTCCAAATGTCCCTTAAGTTGCAATGTATTTGTTTGTTTTAAAATGGATCTTCTTTTCTAGCCTAGTCTGGAAATCCAGTGCTTACTTGTTTGACTTAACCAATTGCCAATTAGACATTAAAGTATTAGACATGAAGCTTAGACATGTTCTGTTCTTATTCTGGATTGGTTCATCTTTCCTTAAACAGCCTGGTTCAACATATTGTTGCCAGATTTAGTATGGCTAAACCAGTTGACTTTAGCCTGAATGTAGCATAGAATCCCAGAGCTCCATCTATCCATCAGATCAACTTCCTCCTTACCAGGGAGGATATGCATAAACCACCATGCCAAACAGTTTAGATTACAAGCATTATTATTCCCACTTTGTAGATAATGAACCTAGTTACACAGAGATAAATGACTTGTATAAGGCTATTTAACTAATGTGTGTGTGAGAGGTCGAAACCTAGTTGCCAAATCCAACTTCCTTTCCATTATACTACTTCTTATGAAATACTGTATTTTTTCCTTTAATAAACTTTACTTTCTACAAAATATGAGTGATAAGTAAAACAATTGTAATTAGTGGTGTAGCAGTCAGTTTGCACTTGTACTATTCTCAAAGATATTAGCTGCTTTTTTCATTTATTAATTCTGGTTGATAACAACAACTGATTTCCTTCTAAAAATTCTCTCTAATCCGTTGACAAGATGTTGTTATTATTACTGTTCATTTGGTGCTTTTTTTTTCCTTTTGATCTTAATGTTTACTAAAACTTTCCTTCTTGGAATTCTTCTCTGCTTCTATAAGATACTAATTCATCGGCAATCTCATTTCTTATTCTCTGCAGTTCCTCTATTCTTTTTCAGTCTCTCAAATTCACTTTGTCAGAGGATCTGTAATTTGCCAGCATGATCCTGGTAGGGATAGAGAATATCCTGAGTTAACAATTCAGAAACATATTTGCAGACTTTTGTTTTCAATCTTCTCAACCCTTTTTTGTCTATATCTTTAGTCTATAGATCCCTAAACCCAAGATCTAAAAAATCAAACCTCTTTCAATCAGGCAAGCCAGGAACAAGTATTTATTGAGCATTACATGTTAGACAAAAATAGTACCAAACCTAAAGAAACTTGCAACATATAGGAGAGATAGCATGCACATATATAGGTATACATACATTCAAAATAAATAGGAACCAAAAAAAAACTCTGCTGGAGATTATTGATAAATCTGATTTTCCTTATCATGGTATGAAGTTGCCTTCAATTTGCTTTTTTGCTAAATCAACTGAAAGATGTTTAGTGAATTTTCAAAATAGTATATATAGTTGTAAGGTGACATTAGTTAGGACATTAGAAGGAATATATCTGTGTGTCTTTGATTCTTTGAATTATAACACTAACTGGGCCCTGAGCCAAAAGTCAGATGGCAGAAATTTAAAATATAAATAGTCATTCTTCTTCATTTTGAAAAATTTTATTCTATTTTCCCTCTAATTAGAGGTCAAAACAGTTTTAGAATCATTTTTTTTTGTAGAGGGTCACAGATAGTAGGGGAATCCTGGGTGAGGTATAAGATACTTCAGCCCAGAGAGAACCTGCAAATAATGTCTAGTTTGGCTCCCCATCTTCTGTAAGGGCTCTCAGCCTTCCTGAGGAGTCAGGGGGCAGTGACAACCTGTATTGTAATTGAAGTAGAGTGATACCAGCTGGCAATCTATATACAAATAGCAAGTTTTTTATGTGGTCCAACGTGTACAGCATATACTTGGCGTATGCCTAGTGTTATTTTGTTATTAGGGTATATAAAGGAGAAAAAACTGGGAATATATGGACTCCATATTTTAACCATCCTTGGGAGTCTCACCTCATCACTCATCCACTAAGACAGTAAGACACTAAGACAGTAAGACATGCCACTCTGGCTCTAGAAAGCATGGTGCATTTTGTCACCCCAACATGGGGGCTCTAGAAAGCACACAACACCCCAGTGTGGGGGCCCTAGAAAGCACAATATGTTTTGTCACCCCAACTTGGAGGCTGTAGAAAGCAGGACACAACAATTTTTGCAAGATTTTGAGTTCCAATTTTCTTTTTTTACTTTTCCTCCCTCTGTAGTGTGATAAAAGCAGGAGAAGGGGGGGTGTGTGCGGAGCCAAGATGGCGGAGAAGGCACACGCGACTTTCTAAGCTCTTCTCTTACCCTCTTTATCAATATTATATTGAGCCTCAAAAATAGTCTTGACTACTACAATTCATAAAGATAAGAAGTATAACAACTCACCAGCGAAGAAAATCTGCAGTCTCGCCAAAAAAGGTTGGTTCCAGGGCCAGGGGGGAGATCAGCGCAGACTGGGAGAGAAATTAGGTTCCAAGGAGAGCCTCAAACCGAAAGTGAAAGCACAGATCTCAGCACAAGCTGCAGCCCCAACCCATAGTAGGGGATTTTTCCTTGGGGCAGTTGTGATCCTACACGGCAGGAGGACACAGCGTGGGTTAGCCTCTAATCTGTGCAGTGGGGGGCTCTGCTTGGGGCCATAGAGCTTTCCCAGGGTTGATTTGTCCAGCAGAGATGCTGGGGCGGAGTTCCGGCAGAGTCCGGTAGAATCTGGCGGTCTGTGATCAGCTGCTAATACTCAAAGTCCCACAAGAGGCTCTGGCCTGGGGCAGTGACACTTTCATTTTAGTCTCTAGCCAAAATCCTAACCCAACAGCCCCATTTGGCACTTCCATAGCTCAGCCAGTGCTGAATCCACTTCCTGTTGGGGGAAGGGAAAAACTACCAAATCCCATACCCGAGCCGGAAATCGGTTTCATCTCCCCTGCTCTACAGAGGAAGTGGTAACCCCTGTTTAGGGAGACATAAAAAGGCTTTAAAACATGAATAAAAAGAAAAGAAGATTGAAGTTTATGCAGAAAAAGAGCAGGTCAGCAACCTGGAAGAGACTGCAAACAGCAAACATGGACCAGATTTCCTCCTTACATGATGCTCCCAAGAAGAGACGATTAAAAGTCTCAAAAGAGAATTGAAGATAAATGGGGAAAGAAAGAGAAGTTACAAGAGAGCAACAACTTCCTGAAATAATGAATTAAAAGATAAAAAATTCCCAGGAAGTAGAAAACAAAATTTGTGAATTGAAAAAAAACAATCTCTGAAAGTAAGAATTTGGGAATTGGGAAAAATAAAGAACACTAGAAAGTGGATTTGTGAACTGAAAAGACAAAGAATCCCAAGAAAGTAGGATCTTGGAATTGAAAAGACAAAGAACTTGAAGAAAGTAGGATCTTGGAATTGAAAAAAATAATTCACTAAAAAAAATTAGTGAAATAGAAAAAAATTCCAAAGACCAAAACAATACATTTAAAAACCCAATGACAATACAGAAAGAAGTAAATAAGCAAATGAAGAAAATAATTTTTAAAATTAAATGAAAAAAGAAACAATGATTCATTGAGACAGCAAGAACATAAGCAAAAAACAAAAAATGACAAACTGAAAAAACCATGAATTATCTACTTGAAAAAAGAACTTGGAAAATAGAACAGGAGAGATAATCTGAGGATTATTGACTTTCAGAAAACTAAAAAAAAAAAAGAGCCCAGATACATTTTACAAGAAATCACAAAGAGAACTCCCAGATGTACTAGAATCAGAAGGTAAAATAGGCATTGAAAGAATTCATCGAACACCTTCAAAGAAACCCTAAAATAAAACCCCAAGGAATATTGTCCAAATTTGAACTACGATTAAGGAAAAAATTTTACAAGCAGCCAAAAAAAAAACAATTTAAATACCGAGGTGCCACAATAAGGATTACCCAAGATCTGGCTGCCTACATTAAAGGACCAAAGGGCCTTGAATCTGATATCGAAAGGCAAAAAGAACTTGGATGGCAAGAATAAACTATCCAGCTAAGTTGACATTTTCTTCCAGGAAGAAGATGGATTTTAATGAAAAAATGAATTCCATTTGTTTCTAAGGAAAAACCAGAACAAACAAAAATTTGATTCTAACCAGTCAAGAGATGCAGAAAAGGTAAAAATAACTCTTGGAATTGTATTTCGTTGTGGATATACAAAAAAGAATAATTATAATTTGATTTTACTGATATAACATAAAAAAAGGGAAGTAGATATGGAAAAGGGAATGGCAAAAAGGTGGGAAGGAGGGAAAAAAAGGGGGAAAGCACATCCCATGAAGAGGCAAAGGAAACTTATCATATCTGAGGGAATTTAGAGAGGGGGGGAAACATTGTGTGAATCTTACTCTCACGAGTTGGCCAAAGAAAAATAATTACATTTGTTTTAGAGAAAATTCTCTCGCCCATTAAAAACGGGGAGAGGAAAAGGGAAAAAGAAAAAGAGTAATAAGGAAGGAAGGGGAAGACCCAAAGGAGGGGAGGGAGGGATTATAAAGGGGCACTTGATCAAGAGGGGTACATGTTTAAAAAGGGGAAAGAGGGTTGGGGAGGCAAGAAAAGTAAAGCATAATCTGGGACAGGATGTCAGGAAACACAGATTTAGTAATTTAACCGTAAATGGAATGGATGAACCTCCATAAAGAGGAGGCAGATAGGACTGATCAAAAGTCAGAACCCTACAATATGTTCAAAAAAATTTTGAGGAATACATAAAGAGAAATAAATGGAGCAAAATCTATTATGCTTCAGGTGAAGTCAAAAGAAGTAGCATCCTTATCTCAGATCAAGAAAAGCAAAATTGACAATTAAAGAGATAAGGAAGGAAACTACATCCGCTAAAGGGTAAAAACAAGGCAAATTATTAAAATATATGCACCAAGTGGAATCCCTTCCTAAAGGAGGTTGAGAGATGCAAGAAGAAATAGACAACAAAACTGTAATAGTAGGAGATCTCAACCTTGCACTCTCAGAATTAGACAAATCAAACCACAAAATAAATAAGAAAGAAATTAAAGAAGTAAATAGAATATTAGAAAAATTAGGTATGTTAGATCTTTGGAGAAAATTGAATGGAGATAGAAAGGAATATACTTTCTTCTCAGCAGTTCATGCAACCTATTCAAAAATTGGCCATATATTAGGACATAAAGATCTTAAATAAAAAGCAGAAATAGTAAAATGCTTTTTTCAGATCTATGCAATAAAAACTACATTCAACAAAAAGTTAGGGGAAATAGAACAAAAAGTAATTGGAAATAAAAATTCATCTTAAAGAATGATTGAAAGGCAAATTATAGATAATTAATAATTTACCAAGATAATGACAATGATGAGACATCATACCAAAATTTGTGGATGCAGCCAAAGGGTAATAAGAGGAATTTTATATCCTTAGAGGCTTACTTGAATAAAAAGAGAAAGAAAAGATTAATGAATTGGGCTTTAAAAAAAAATAAAAAGAACAAATTAAAAACCCCAATCAAATATAAATTGGAAATTTAAAATTAAAAAAGAGAAATTAAAATATTAAAGTAAAACTATTGAACTAATTAATAAAACTAAGAGTTGGTTCATGAAAAGCCAATAAAATAATGAGCCTTTTTAAATCTATTAGAAAAAGGAGGGAGGAAATGAAATTGTAGTCTTAAAATGAAAAGGGAGAACTTTCCACCAATGAAGAGGAAATTAGAGAAATAAAAGGAGTTATTTTCTTCAACTTTATGCCAATAAATTTGATAACCTAAGGAAATGGATGACTACCTAAAATATAGACTTCCCAGACTAAAGAGGAGGAAGTAAATTGTTTTGAATAGTCCCATTTCAGAAAAAAAATAGTAGAAATTAAACAACTCCCTAAGAAAAAACCCTAGGACCAGATGGATTTAATGGAATTTTACCAAACATTTAAATAACAATTTTCAAACTATATAAATTATCTGATAAAATAGGGGAATGAAGGACCACCAAATTCCTTCTATGACACAAACATGGATCATATCTAAACCAGGTAGGTTGAAAAAGAGAAAGAAAAATTATAGACCAACTCCCTAATTTTGATGCTAAAACAAATAAGATATTAGCAAAAAAAGAAAACATTCCAGGATAATCCAGATCAAGTAGGATTTTAACCAGGAATGGGGGCTGGTTCAATATTAGGAAAACTATCAATAATTGACCATTTAAAACCAAATTAAAAAACCATATGATCATCTCAATAGATGCAGAAAAAATTTGATAAAATCCAACATCCATTCCTATTAAAAACACTTGAGAGTATAGGAATAAATGATTTTTCCTTAAAATAATCAGCAATCTATTTAAACCATCAGTAATCATATGTAATGGAGACAAACCAACCTTCTAATAAGATCGGAGGAAAAGGTTGCCCACTATCACCATTATTTAAATTGTATTAGAAACGCTAGCTAAGCAAAAGAGCTGAGAAAGAATTAAAGGAATAAGAATAGGAATGAGGAAGCCAAATTATCACTCTTTTGCCGAGACATGATGGTATACTTAGAGAACCCCAGAGATTCTGTAAAAAGTTATTAGAAATAATCCACAACTTTAGCAAAGTTGTTGGAAAATAGACCTACATAAGTCATCAGATTCTTATATATCACTAAAAAATCCAACAGTCAGAGTTACAAAAGAAATTCATTTAAAGTAACTACTGATAATATAAAATATTTAGGAATCTATCTGCCAAGGGAAAATCAGAAACTTTATGAGCAAAATTACAACCACTTTTCACACAAATTAAGTCTGATCTAAAATTGAAAAATATTAAATGCTCTTGGATAGGGGAAAATATAAAAAGATGACAATATTACCTAAACTAATCTATTTATTTAGGCTATACCAATCAGACTCAAAAAACTATTTTAATGACCTAAAAAAATAACAAAAAGTTATATGGAAAACAAAAGGTCAAGAATTTCAAGGAATTAATGAAAAAAAAAATCAAATGATGGTGGCTTAGCTGTACCAGATCTAAAATTATATTATAGAGAGCAGTTACCAAAACCATTTGGATTGGCTAAGTAATAGATTAGGATGTGGAATAGATTAGGTTAAGGATAAAACAGTCAACAAATATAGAAAACCCTAGTCTTGAAAACCCAAAGATCCCAGCTTTTGGGATGAACATGTTTGATAAAAATTGCTAAAAATTGGAAACTAATATGGAGAAATAGGATTGATCCATACTTAATGCCAACCAAGATAAGGTCAAAATGGGTTCCTGACCAGGCATAAAGAATGAAAATTAATAAATTAGAGGAACACAGGATAGTTTTACCTCTCAGACCTGTGGAAGGGGAAGGTCTTTATGACAAAGAGAACTAGAGATCATTACTGGATCAAAAATAGAAAAATTTCAATTATACCAAACTGAAAAGTTTTTGTACAAACAAAACTAATGCAGACAAGATTAGGGAAGTAAACTGGGAAAATATTTTCAGTCAAAAGTTCTGATAAAGGCCCATTTAAAATATATAGAGAATTAACCTAATTTAAAAAATCAAGCCATTCTCCAATTGAAAAATGGTCGGGATATGAAAGACAATTTTCAGATGAAGAAATTGAAACTATTTCTATCATATGAAAAGATGCTCCAAGTCATTATTAATCAGAGAGATGCAAATTAAGACAATCAAGATACACTACACACCTGTCAGATTGGCTAAGATGACAGGAAAAAATAATGATGATTGTTGGAGGGGATGTGGGAAAACTGGGACATTGAGGCATTGTTGGTGGAGGTAAAATCCAACCATTTTGGAGAGTAGTTTGGAACTATGCTTAAAAAGTTATCAAACTGTATACTTTGATCCAGCAGTGTTACTACTGGGATTATTTCCAAAGAGATTATAAAGAAGGGAAAGGGACCTGTATGTGCAGAATGTTTTGGGCAGCCCTTTTGTAGTGGCTAAAACTGAAACTGAATGGATTCCACGTTGAGAATGGTTGAATAAATTGTGGTATAGAAATTTGGAATATTACTGTTCAAGAAATGACCCAGGAAATTTAGAAAGGCCTGAGAGCTTAATGAACTGATTGAGGAAATGAGAACCAGAGACTTATATACTTCAACAAAATATAAGATGAAGTTCTGATGGATCAGGCCATCCTCACAACGGATCAACCAAATCATTTCTAATTTAAATGAATAACACATGCCTTAAAAAGAACCTGGGAGATAATAAAACCATTAATTAATTCCAGTCCCTTATTTATGCACACCTGATTTTTGATTTTTTCACAAGCAATTGTACAATATTTCGAGTCTGATTTTTTTCACAGCAAAATAACGTTTTGGTCAGGTATACTTATTGTGTATCTAATTTTATATTTTAATATATTTAACATCTATTTCCTGCCATCTAGGGGAGGGGTGGGGGGTAAGAGGTGAAAAATTGCAAGAGCTTGGAATTGTTAATGTAGTTACCATGTATATATCCTGTAAATAAAAGGCTATTAAATTAAAAAAAAAAAAAAAAGAATGATCCTTTTATTGTGATGTTCTCTGGTGCTTTTGTTAGGAATGAGTGCTGTATTTTGTAAAAAAGCTTTTTCACCATTTATTGAGATAAGCACATGATTTTTATGGGGTTTGTTATTCATATGGTCAATTATACAGCTAGTTTTCCTAATGAATTCTGACTAGTCATATTGGATTTTTTTTTTGTGAGATATTGCTGTATATTTTGTTAGTGTTTTGTTCAGAATTTTTTTCACTGATACTCATTGGAAAATTTGGCCTATAATTTTCTCTCTGGGTTTTAGCTCTTCCTGATTAAGGTATCAGAACCATATATGGGCATTAAAGAAGTTTGGAAAGACTCATTTTTCCTCCATTTTCCCAAATAATTTATATAGTAATGGAATTAATGTTTGATTGTTTCATAGAATTTATCTGTGAACCAATCTGGCCCTGGGAAATTTTTTCTTATGTAATTCATTAATGACTTCTTTAATTTATTTTTCTAAGACGGGATTATTTTGACATTCTATTTCCTGATCTTTTAATCTAGGTAATTTATATTTTCATAAATATTCATCAATTTCACTCAGATTTTGAGATTTATTGGAATAAAATTGGTCAAATATTTCCTAATGATTGCTTTATTTTCTTAATGGATTATGACGTCATCCTTTTCATTTTTTTATACTAGATATTTGTTTTTCCTCCTCTTCCTTCTCTTCTTCTTCTTCCTCCTTCTCCTCCTCCTCCTTGTCTTCCTCATACTCCTCCCTCTCCTTCTGCTGCCTTTTCTCTTCTTCCTCTTCCTCCTCCTTCTGCTGCCTTTTCTCCTTCTGCTGCTTCCACCTCAGCTTCTCTTCTCCCCCTCCTCCTCCTCCTCACCCTCCTTCTCCTTCTCCTCTTCTTACTTCTTGTCTTTTTGCTAGTTTTTCTGTTGCAGGATTTATTTTGGGCTGCTAATTCTTGGTTTTTTTAAAGTTGCATATAGGAGAGTTACAATAATCTACTGCTTACTCCACCATCTTGGTTCCCAGAAGTCTGATGTTTACTTTCTAATTGCGTGGGCCAGAGAGAAGATGAAACTCTTTCCATAGAACTATGGTAAATATGTATTTACTTGGAAGAAAAGAGATTTCCTAGCTTCCTTAGTGATAATTCTTAAGTCCCTTGATGGGGAAAGGAGAGTGAAGTAGACACTGTATTTAACTGTTGTGGACAAAAAGGACAGACTCTCCATACAAACCTTTAAAGGAGCAGAAATATCATTCTTCTAAAGTGATTTTCAAGGAAGGGATAGTGGTGTGATAGCTGATCCAAGAACTACTGAGTAGGTGAAAGTATTTCAACAAGCTTAGTAAATCTGATAGATCCAGGGCTTATAACTTCAGCCAGTTTTCTACTGGTGAGTGTGTTATATTGGTTATATTGATGAGTTGTTGGCTGTGCTGGTGTCATCATCTATGCTGTGTCCTTCATATTAGCTCTCCCAAAGGGAACCTAAAAAGGCTAAGATTTCTGACTTTTGAAATCTTTCACAATTTTTCTTTTCCTTTATTATAATATTTTTGGAGGAAAAAGTATTTATGTGTGTGTGTGTTTTCCCCTTAGTAGGAATTATCTAATAAATGCTCTGAAAACATTTAAGTGGTGAAAGGTTTACTAAAAGATCTTTAGGGTTTTGTCACTATGGCTATGATTTGTGACAGGATATTTGTCTGTGAAGAGAATTAGTTTTCCCTAAATGATAACAGAGTCATCCCTGGAACCTTAAGAGCCTTTACTTCCCTTGATACAACTATCGATGACCTAAAGTCTCATCCACATGGAGTTGTGGTCTATCTAACTTGGTGAATATCTCATGACAACATGACCCACCATACTCTTCCCTGCTGATCACAGGTGTTTCTGTATAAAGACAAAGGGATCAAGTATATAGAAGCTAAGTTTTACTTTATCTCTGTTATATATCCTTGCTGTGTTAAGGCAAAGTAAGCTTCCTTTTCTCAACTATTCAATGACTACTGAGTGCCTCATTTCATCACAACATAAACCTGTGTAATAAGGTGCTGTTAAGCATAGCCCTAACACTGTTCTAAACCAAATATGGGGAATGATCTGTTTTATTAAAGTAGAAAATTTCCAAAATAACTCCTTCCCTAAACTTAAAAGAGACACCATAGGAAGTCACTTTTCCTCGTCCAGAGTCACATACCTAATATATCAGAGGTGAAGTTTGAACCAATAGTGCTTCTGCTTTTCCAAACAGCAATCTTTCTCCAATATGTCACCTTTTTCTTCCCTCAGTTACAATTTCTTCTAAAGCTCAGTAAACTTTAAGAAGCAACAGAAATGAGAACAATTACAAAGTAACCATTTTTAAGCAATGAATATACCCTGAAGAAGTAGATCTGTGCCATTATAAAATCATATTGCCAGCTTCCTACACACTAACCCCTTTCCCCTTGTAGAAGAGCACCTTATTTACTCAATAGTTTTAAAAGCTTTGAAGAGTTTGTCATGTTTTTGCAGATGTAAATGTATTTTTATGATAAAGAAAAAGACAATGGCACCAGGCTTTCAACATATTGAGCTGTCTGCATCTGATCTTGATCTTGGTGAAATTCCAATCAAAATCTATAAAATTTATATCAGTAGTTTCATATAGAAAACAGATTAGAAACCCTACCTCTCTAATCCTCAAAGTTGTAATTTCCATAATACTCTAGTTTATATGAAGATCAGAATACCTTTTTTTTTTAAATGGAGTTGCCACAGAAACACACAATATTGAATGTGTACAGAGAATATAGAGATAATATATGGTCCTATATATATATAATATATTAAACTCAGTTTATATGTCTGAGTTTAGATATCTACATATATGTGAATACATTGTACATAGGTGTATGTAAAACATAAATGACAATCTCTATCAGGCATCTATTTACATAAATGTGTGTGTGTGTATATATATATCTTTATGTATAGGAACAGCTATAAACATAGATATAAACACAGATATAGACATAGATATAGGCAAAGACATGAATGAAGACATAAACATAGATATATACCTTTTCTACTCTTCAAGATAGAGCATTCTGTATTCTGTGTTATAAAGTCCCTTCCATGGATGGAAGACTTTTTGTTGTTCTTAGATAGTTTCTGTGGTACATCAGAAGAATTAATGTGATAGCTACTCTGGCACATACTGAGAAGTCAAGAAATATTAAACCATCAAAGAGTTCCTATTATTATTATGTTATTATAATTATTTCTAACTTTCACTTTTTCTGTACTTTGGATAGAAATGATGCTAGAAAAAGTTGCTATTTTGCTTTTTATTATTTCTTTACATTCAGTATTCTTCATACTCTTACACAGTTGGATAAATTTCTTTCTATAGCTGGTTAATTATTTTAGATGACAACATTTGTTGAATATTCTTAACTTTTTAAGTTCTAAGAAATCAGCCAGGCAATTGTGAGCAAGAGTTCACTCTATGATAATTGTTAATCTAGTGATCTGATTTCTCCAGGATATTTGGGGTCCTATATTTGTAGTATAGACATTTGTCAGTCTTTGGAAGAAAGTAAGTTTCTGATAAATACATCTAATCATTAGTTCATGTCTTGCCAGTATATTGTAGATACAAAGTTTATGTCTACAATAATAAGTTGCCCTGTCTTCACAATTTCTTTGCATAATATACATCAGTCACTATGATGAGGCTGAATAAAGATATATTTTCTATAAAAAGTGAAATCAATAACCCAGCCCCAAATTGTGTCATAATTTATTCTGTTTCCACAAACAGATTTATGTAATTCTTCTTAGTCAATATATTGTTGGATTAATTCATGTAGCTGTTATCTAAATGGGACCTTTGTATTACATTCTTGAATCTTAACTATTTTATAGGCTCTATCCATAATCCATTTTAAGCCACACTCAAGCAATAAAATATTTTTAACCTTTATTAATGCCTGGTGAAGAAATATCTGCTTATCCAAAAACAGTAATGTTTGACCTACTTAACATGCATTCTAAGAATATTGATCAATCTTGTTCCCCTCATTTGATGAAATCTTTTTCTTTATGTAGAGTGATAATCTCTATTTTCTTTAATGTGCAGATTTTTATTATGTAGATTTCCAAGCCTGTTAGAGCCTGTTTTGTGATTCTATACATATAGATTAAGGCCAGGATTCTGTATGTTTCAATTACTTTAAATGTGTTCTTCTGATTCAGGTTTAATTTGAGATCATGGGTAAATTTTCTAAGAAAGACGTTTCAAAATTATAGCCCATCAGACACCTATAACTCACAACACTGAATCAGATTAAAATATAATTAGTAAATATTTAACAAAATCAACACAAATAAACTATAGGTAATATTGGTATATAACATAATAGTTCATTCTTTGCCAATATGTGGTCCACAGGAATGATTATGAAAAAAATTAATGGTCCTTGTTTCTACTTGAATTTGACATCACTGTCCAAAAATATTCAGCCATATTCTTTTCCTTGATATTTTTATGCTCATTGTTCTTTGATTGAAGCAAAGTAGAAAAAATGCTATACTTATAGTCCTGAAAACCTGATATTGAAAACTTTATCTTAAAATTATGAGTTATGTGACCCTGGGCAAGATATTTAATTATTATTAGCCTTGGCTTTCTCATAAATAAAATGAGTATATTTAAATAAAATGTCGGCTCACAGCAATAAATAACATATATAAAGTGCCTGGCCAAACAAAAGCACTATATAAATTAACTTTTATTATGTATACATTTATGTTTTTGTATATACCTTTATGTTTAGAAACCTCATCTTTGAGCTCAAAACTTTCAACTCTATCTTGCATTGCTAAGTGTTAAAAATTTCAGACTTAACAAGTTCAAATGGCATCTTGAAATTATTTGAGAAAACTGCTATAAAATGAACTGTTTAATATATTTTAATATATTTTTGATGAAACTATATGTATCTATGTCATCCACGTACATCAAGGATTAATAAAGATGTTTTGGTTCAACTTTATCTATAATAGGGAACCCATATTTAATTTAATCTACATGATAATGTATTTGAAGCAGAACTAAAATGGGCTGAAAGTCTTCCTAAAATATGCTAAATATCATATTAATTGTTGTTGACATTATTGTATCACTGTCATGGTAAGTAAAACAAAACAAACAAATATTCTTATGTAGACATCAAATATTTTAATGTTCTTATAAATTAGTCCATTTTTATGTTTATAATACATGAGTAAGTCATGAATATGGAACTGAGTCAAAGATTGCAATAATCCATAAAATCATTACATATATTATATCTCTTTCAGACAGCTTATTCAATAATTATTGGATTGATAATAAGTTAGGTTTTTTTAGCTCTGGGAATTTTAGGCAAATGCTTTTTGCTTCTATGTCAATATAGTGTTTTTTTGTAAATGCAAGTTTTTGCATTTACAAAAGCAAATTTTTTAAAATTTCTTTCATTTTGTCACAAGATATAAATGCTTTGTATAAACCATATAAATGTGTAATTTATCTATGTTTAGATGTTTCACTGATGGTGTCATGAATTTGGAAGTATAGATTATGTGATGCCTTCTATTAAGAAACCCATGATCATGCTCACTTCTAACAATCTGATAAAGTCTTTTGCTCATAATTCATGCATTATCCTGATGCTTTTAAGTATTTCAGAAAAGCCTGAAGTTTCAGTCACCTCCTTTGATGTGGAGGTTATATCATTTATTATATAAAGGATATATAAGCTTTCTTAATTTTGATCAGACTTGCATTTTTATTATTCTTGCCTGCTGTGACCATATAGGGGATGAAAAATTTTCCCTGTCTCGCTTTGTCAAGAGTCTTTATATAGGAAATGTTTTTGATTACAATTGACTTATTTTGTTCTCTGACTACTATTATCACTTTATTTTTTGAGTTTATCTTAAAACCAGTGACTAAGGAAAGCCAAAATTTCTTTTTTTTAAATTTATTTATTTAATAGCCTTTTATTTACAGGTTATATGTATGGGTAACTTTACAGCATTAACAATTGCCAAACCTCTTGTTCCAGTTTTTCACCTCTTACCCCCCACCCCCTCCCCCAGATGGCAGGATGACCAGTAGATGTTAAGTACATTAAAATATAAATTAGATACACAATAAGTATACATGACCAAAGCGTTATTTTGCTATACAAAAAGAATCAGATTCTGAAATATTGTACAATTAGCTTGTGAAGGAAATAAAAAATGCAGGTGGGCATAAATATAGGGATTGGGAATTCAATGTAATGGTTTTTAGTCATCACCCAGAGTTCTTTCTCTGGGCATGGCTAGTTCAGTTCATTACTGCTCCATTAGAAATGATTTGGTTGATCTCGTTGCTGAGGATGGCCAGGTCCATCAGAACTGGTCATCATCTAGTATTGTTGTTGAAGTATATAATGATCTCCTGGTCCTGCTCATTTCACTCAGCATCAGTTCGTGTAAGTCTCTCCAGGACTTTCTGAAATCATCCTGTTGATCATTTCTTACAGAACAATAATATTCCATAATATTCATATACCACAATTTATTCAGCCATTTTCCAACTGATGGGCATCCACTCAGTTTCCAGTTTCTAGCCACTACAAAAAGGGCTCCCACAAACATTCATGCACATACAGGTCCCTTTCCCTTCTTTATGGTCTCTTTGGGATATAAGCCCAGTAGTAACACTGCTGGATCAAAGGGTATGCACAGTTTGATAATTTTTTGAGCATAGTTCCAAACTACTCTCCAGAATAGTTGGATTCATTCACAACTCCACCAACAATGCATCAATGTCCCAGTTTTCCTGCATCCCCTCCAACAATCATCATTATTTTTTCCTGTCATCTTAGCCAATCTGACAGGTGTGTAGTGGTATCTTAGAGTTGTCTTAATTTGCATTTCTCTGATTAATAATGACTTGGAGCATCTTTTCATATGATTAGAAATAGTTTCAATTTGGAAGCCAAAATTTCAATGTTGTTTTCCAGATATATTCCACATAACTTTTGTTGTCAATGGTGTCTTTAACTCAATAATATAATAGTCAAGCTTACTTCTTTAAATAAAAGTTAAATATCAATATAACCATCCCAATGGTTTTCTGAATTTTTCAAAAGCTTCCTCATGTTGCTAATGTTATTTCGGAGTTTGATGCTCTTTTGAGGGAATTACTTCATGAGAGCTCTGCCTTTCTTCAGTGATTCTTATGGTAGTATTTGATACTAAATATATTGTGTTCAGATCTTGAAATAGTATACTTTCAAATATTGAGGGAAAATGTATTCATTTTTGAGGATTATTTAAATATCAGTCTATTCTTTTACTATGTTTTGATATTAAAGATCAGCTTATTGAATTCATACCATCAAACTCAAAAGGGGCTTTTCAATAACACAGTCCAAGTGTTCCCATCTCATTTTCATTCTTTTGAATCATAGATATTGCCTTTTGTTGCTAATGGAGTCATTATTGTGCATAGTTTCTGGAATTTTTGTTAATAGGTAACATGTATAGAGTGTTTCAAGATTTGAAAAAAATTTTTTTGTAAATATCTCATCTGATCCTCACAACAACCTTGAGAAGTAGGTACTACAATAATTCACCTTTTATAGATGAGAAAATAGAGGCAGATGGAAATTGAGTGGTTTACCAAGGGTTACATAGCTAGTAAAAGTCTGAGAATGAATTTGAATTCACCTCTTCCTGATTTGAAGTTCCACATTTATATATGGACTGTCTAAATAATTAAGTAAAATTTTTCTTTAAGAAAGAATTTTCAATGAACTTGGGTACTTCAACTTTTCACTCCAGTAGTTTTTCAATTTCATTTAATCTAGGCTTAATAATTATTAATTATTATTATCAGGAATGAAGTCCAGAAAATGAGAAATTGCATGAATCTCATTCTGATTCATCCTGAGGTTCAGATTTTTTTCCCTGCTGACTCTTTATAATGGCAAAGCTCTTTGTTCTGTGTAACGTGAAGAATATATGTATTTGAAATGACACAATATGTTAGGAATACCATTATTGTTTGTCTCTTTTTATTTTTTTACCAGTGTTACATTATACTAATCTCCTTGCATCTTAATTATATATGTTTTTGAGGAAGAAGACTATTTGTAAGAGACAGAAGAAAGGAATGGGGAAAAAAAGAAATGAAAAAAAGAAGACAGGACTTCCAGGAAGCAAGATGATGGAGTAAACAGTAAATCACTGTACCTCTCCTATTTTCACCTCAAAGTAATTATAAAATAGTGCCCCAAAGAAATCGTGGGACAGCAGACAAAGGGTGAAATGATCTTTCAGCCCAAGAAACATGGTAAATTGACAGGAAATGTCTGTCTCACTTGGACAAAAAAGGAAGCACAGTTCAGGAGAGGACAAACCAGTGGCAAGCCCCATCTCAGCAGACCAGTTAGAGATCCTGAGTCCCAGTGCAGTAGAGTTAGCAAATGGCAATACCAGATACCAGGATTCCCCATGTGATTCAGCTTAGCTCCAGGTGAAAAGCAGCCTCTACCAACCAGATTCCCATGGTACTTCAGTGTATTCCCAGGGAAATACGGAAAAGCCTTGCCAGCCTCATTACATTTCAGACATCTGCATTTATATCCCAGTTCAGGACTAAGTAAGCTGCCATGCCACTGTGGTCTCCAGAAGTGCCTGCCATCATCTTCCCCCTCCAACCTCTGAGGACAGCACCAGAGACACAAGGGTCCCTCGTGTGTATATCTGAGGATAATATCAGTGCAGCACTAGGTAAATAGCTAGAACCTGAAATCCTTGTTGTAAAAATCCTGAAACAGTGCCCCTCTCACACAGGAAGGAGAGATCAAATTTAAAAGAAAGGGAAAAAAGCAAAAAAAAAAAAAAAAAAGATGAGCAAAAAAAAAAAAAAAAAAGAACAAAAGATTCTGACCATAGAAAGTTATTATGGTGTCAGGACAAACCAAAACACAAATTTAGGAGAGGACTACAATGTCACACAAATTGTGGACAAAACTCCAAGCAAAAACAGAAGTTGTCTCAAGCCCAGAAATAATACATGGAAGAACTCAAAAAAGGAGCTTAAAATCAGATAAGAGAAAAATGGGAAAAAATGAGAGTGAGGCAAGAAAATTATGAAACAAAAATATTTAACAGATTGGAAAAAGAAAACAACTATTTAAAAAGTAGTATTGGCCAAATCAAAAGGGAGATGCAAAAATTTCATGAAGAATATAATTGAAAAAGTAAAATTGGCCAAATGGAAAAGGAAATACAAAAGCTAACTGAGGAAAACAGTTAGAATTAGATAAGATGAAACTAATGACTCTATGAAACACCAGAAATCAACCAAACAAATTCTAAAGAATGAAAAAAGAAGAAAATGTAACATATTTCATTAGAAAAAAAAGGACCTGGAAAATAGATCCAGGAGAGACAATGTCAGAATCATTGAAGTACCTGAAAGTCATATTTAAAAAGATTAGGACAGCATCTTAAAAAAAAATTATCAAGGAAACTTGTTCTGATATCTTAGAACCAGAGGGTAAAATAGACATTAAAGGAATCCATAAATCACCTAAGAAAAGAAAAGGAAGGAAGAAAAGAATGAAAGAAGGAAGGAAGGAAGGAAGAAAGGAAGGAAGGAAGGAAGGAAGGAAGGAAGGAAGGAGGAGGAGAAAGGAAGGAAGGAGGGAAGGGAGGAAGGAAGGAAAAGTAAAAGGAAAAACCTGTGTTGCTCAACTGACATTTGGATCCCCAGTGGGAAAGCTCTATCTCAGAAGAGTTTCTGTTTGTCCTTTGTTCTAAAAGAAAGGTGATGACATGACATGCAAGTTATTTGGATTTAATTGAGGGTGGGCTGTGCAAAGTCTCACTTTCTCTTCCAGAACCATCTAGGTCCAGTGACAAGATATATATTAGAATAACCTAAGATGGTCCTCACAGCAGAAAATAAGAAGATTCAAAATATAAAGCAATACATTTTCATTTCGAGAAAGCCAATATAATAAATGACCTGGAAAACAGAGACAATGTCAGAATCATTGAAGTACCTGAAAGTCATATTTAAAAGGACTAGGACAACATCT
Organism: Sarcophilus harrisii; assembly: GCF_902635505.1. Classification (NCBI taxonomy): domain Eukaryota; kingdom Metazoa; phylum Chordata; class Mammalia; order Dasyuromorphia; family Dasyuridae; genus Sarcophilus; species Sarcophilus harrisii. The sequence continues at coordinate 359,696,252 of NC_045427.1, read as the reverse complement.
TTAAAAAAATATCAAGGAATCTTGTTCTGATATCTTAGAACCAGAGGACAAAATAGACATTAAAAGAATCCATCAATCACCTCAGAAAAGAGAAAGAAGGAAGAAAGGAAGGAAGGAAGGAAGGAAGGAAGGAAGGAAGGAAGGAATGAACACAGTGTGTTCAGAGCTGTCCTTCTTTTCTTTGAATCCTTGTAGGTTTTCTTTTGTTCTTTGTAGTGTAATTTTTATTATATTTTTCCCTTTTCTATCCTACCCCCATCTAGAAAAAAATATATATTCACATACTTATATATTAATATACATATATACATATACAGAGACATATATATATTCATATGCATCTATGTAAGATCATTCTATGCTTATTTGTCCCCTTGTTTCTCTGAAGGTGGATATCATCTTCCTTCATGAGTCCAAGTCCTGTATTTTTCTAGTTCCACCAACTCATTATTTTCTGCACTGTAACATTCTTCTCTAAAATATAATATTCTCTGGGAGCAGGTTTCTTGGGGGGCTTCTGGGAACAGCTCCATTTCAGTTCAGTGTAATCACTCTGAATGCAGCTAGGTATTGAAGTCCAAATCCTTTATTATCTCCTTCAAAGTCTTAACTCCTTCACTTGGGACTCGGATAGTTTTTCTTAGAAGTCTTCTGTAGTCTTGGTTCCAAGAGCTTAAGCTGCCTTCTCTGGCTTGTGAATTTCCTCGACTGAATCCTGGCTGAGGCTCCAAGCTTCTAGTGGGCTTCTTTATATATGCTCCTTTAAAGGTGTGAATCTTGTGGAATTATAGTAAGTACTAAGTACATGTAAATTAGAGAATCATTATCTCATCAATTCCACTGACTTGGCACCTTGTAAGAATCCTAACACTCACCACAAAATATTCCAATATTATGCTGACTAATTATTTTTAGTAGTCTAAATCAATATTGCTCAATGTGGTTGATATATAGTATAGTTTCAGTATTTTTCTATTTTGATTAAATCTATTTTAACTTTGTCTGATGTTATGATCTCTAGTGCTGCATTTTTTGCATAATAAATTCTATTCCTGATGTTTGATTTTTGTGTGTATCTCTTATTGTCTATCCCTCCTGGCTCATCTGCTTTACTTCTATCTTCTAACTTGCCTTCTATTTCTCAACTTACCCTTCTCTCTACCCTTTCCTTCTTATTTCTATCTGAATTTAGTAAACTTTTATGGCCTCCCAAATACATATGTTGTTCTTCTTTATCGCATTCCTGTTCATCTATACACCTTCCTATATTCCTTCATTAGCCTATTGCCTTACCCTCTTTTTACCAATTTAGAAGATTTTTATTCCCTTCTAAATGTATATACTGTTCTCTCTTTAACCACAATTTTCTGTGAATAGAATTCCTTCTAAAAATCCTTCCCTTACACACACACACACACACACACACACACACACACAGAGAGAGAGAGAGAGAGAGAGAGAGAGAGAGAGAGAGAGAGTTAGTTCCCTGTTTAACACATTTCCAACGACTGCAGCATTCCAGAACTAGCAACCCTACTATCCCATTTAAATCCTCTATGTTATTCTTGTACTTCATTTATGTAAGATAATTAGTCTTTTTATCTTTTACTACACAGTTTTGCTTTTTAGAATCAATCATACCAACCTCTACCCCAATATTTCTTTTGAATTATCCAATTACTGGTGACAATTTAAGGCATATGGTTTACATTTCCAAGTATAAGAAATAAATAGTTTTTCTTTATTGATTACCTTGAAATTAGTCTTTGAAATTATACTTATTTTGGTTCTTGTATGTCAAATTTTCTGTTAAGTTCAGGTTTTTTGGTAACAAAATTCATAAAGCCTGGCAATTCATTGAATATTCACTTTTTTTGTTCAAGATTGTGCTCAATTTTGCTGGGCATGATTTTTTTTTATTGCAACCCTAGTTTTTTTCTCTTTGATTTATAGTATTCTAAGACCTGTGGTTTTTAATGTAGCCACTGCTGACTCTTGTGTGATTATAATTGTTTATCCTCTATTGGAATTGTGTTTTTTTTTGTGGCCCATAATATTGTTTTCTTGACCTGGGGTTTTTGAAATTTGACCATGAAATTCATATAGTTTATCATCATAGAATCTGTTTCAGGTGACCTTTGGTGGATTTTTTTTTATTCCTACATTCTCTTCTTGTTCTAAAACTTTAGGACAATTTTCTTTAATCACTTGTTGTATTATTGGAACAATTTCTTTTTTATCTTAAGTAAGGGAGGAAGGGATGACACAAAAGAGGACAGATCAAGGGAGGGGATAGTCAGAGGAAAAACATTATTGAGTAGAGAAAGAGTGAAAGGGTAGAGAGGACAAACAAGGGGAAAAATAGGATGGAGGAAAGTATACAGTAATCATAGCTGATTTGTTTTTGTCCTTCATTCTTGAAGAGGACCAAAATGACATCACTATGTTAAGTAGAGGTACAGTGTGTTCAACTGTAGCTGATCATGCCAGTATGAACTCAAAATGCTCTGCCAGAAGTCATACACAAATAGTCTATGAACATTTGAAGTGACTTCTCTAACTTTAAGCATCTTAAACTTTTTCTGAGCTACTTCAATTCTGCTTTGCTTATAGAAATAGAACCTTCTCTGATGAGGGCATATGATCCTAGGTATCAGTGTCTCCCATGTCGAGCAATAAGTTCTAATGTTCTCTCTCAGAACTAGATAAATTGAACGACAAAATAAATAAGAAAGAAGTCAAGGAGATAAATAGAATTCTAGAAAAGTTAGGTATGATAGACCTTTGGATAAAATTGAATAGAGACAGAAAGGAATTTCTTCACAGTACTGGAACCTATACAAAAATTGACCACATATTAGGATATAAAAACATCAAAATCAAATGCAGAAAGACAGAAATAGTAAATGCATTTTTTCAGATTGTGATGCAATAAAAATTATATGCAATAAAAGGCCAGGGGAATATAGACCAAAAATTAATTGAAAATTAAATAATCTAATCCAAAAAAATGAGTAGGCAAAATAACAAATCATAGGCACAATTGATAATTTCATCCAAGAGAATGACAATAATAAGGCAACATATCAAAATTTATGGGATGCAGCCAAAGCATTTCTTAGGAGAAATGTTATATCTCTAGATACTTATTTGCATAAAATGAAGAAAGAAAAGATCAATGAATTGGACTTGCAACTAAAAAAAGTTAAAAAAAAGAACATTAAAAATTGTAATGTTTGGGCTAGCTTTCTGGAGTTCAGGCCTTGGTCTCAGCAAGATAAACATATGAGAACGGTCAGGAATAGAGTCTAGAGTCTTTATTCTGGCCCGGTCTTGATCTTAGTGGAAGAATACAGGAGGCAGGAGAACAACCAGGAGGATGTTCAAAAATGGAATGTCTCATTTCCAATCCTTCTTAGCTTTTAAATACCCTATTACAATTACATTATTATATCATAATGCTTATGTGTGAACTAGAGAACCATTGTATCACCATGCTAAACACTAAGTATATGTAGACTAAAGAACCATCATCTTATCAATTCCACTGAGTTAACACTTTGTTGTAAGTATCCTTGTTTCAAATATACTTCTCCAGAGTTCTGGCTCTCTACATCTCCTGCCTTCTTTTGTTTTAGAACACATGTGGTCACACCCTCCCTGACTTCTCAGGAAAAAAGGTGAAAACACCACCAAAGAGGTGATAATACCCTCCCTGACTTCTCAGGAAGTTGAGAACATCAAACCAGATATTATTAGCAGGTTTCCTCTGTACTTGAAATAGGTATACATAAATCCAACAGTATGGGAAGTATTACACAAGCACATAGTAACACAGGTTAGTAATGATGTAACAAACAACACAAATCAACATGAGGAATTATACATGTCCATAAGTTCTAGAGATAGTCCAAAACCAATTTATTGTCCATTACTTCATGTGTCAGGGAATCCAATGATTCCTGCAAGTTTTGAAGTCCTGCAACAGTCTCATCATGTGTCAGGGAATCCATTGATTTCTGCTGGTTTTGAAGTTCTGTGGCACTCATTGACATTTTTTGATGTTCACCGTCATGCTTTTTCAGTGGCACTTATAGTCAGAGTTGGAATCACCAGATGTTTCTTTGGTTTTCTTCTTTTTGCTATGATGGAGAAGGTGAATATGGCTCACTGGCACCCATCTGATTCCTTCTCCATCTATAGAAATACAAACAAACCCTCTCCCCCAAGCAGTTAACCTATCTGGTCCCTTCCATTCACTACTTTCTGGATCTCTCCACATCACCTGGTGATTATCTAAAGATAGTGGAACTGCTCACACTGGACACTGCCCTTCCAGTGGGGTTTTAAAACCAGACAGGTTTTATCAAAAATCAAAAAAATTAATAGTGTAAAGAGCTAAATTTAATTGTTTTCTAGGGTTACCTGTGGCTCCCCCTTTCTTTTGTTTTTAGAGGAGTGTCTTAATGTCTTTGTTTCTCCTCTCTACTATTGCCTGTCCTTGAGGATTATAAAGTATGCCACTGGTATGTAAAATCTTATACTGTGCACAAAAGTGTAAAAATATTTAGAAGTATATGCAGGTCCATTATCTGTTTTTATTACTTATGGCAAACCCATAATTGCAAAAGCTTGAATAAGGAATTTAATGACTACTTGCTGGTATTGCAAAAGTAAATCCTGAAAATGTGTCTACTACAACATGGATAAAAGACAGATGACCAAAAGATTTATAATGGGAAAAATCCATTTGCCAAATTTCACTGGTTCCCAAACCACAAGGGTTTTTCTCCGGAGAGAACATAGGAGTGTGGAAAGGAAGGCAAGCTGTACAGGCTTTTACTACGCTCCTAGCTTCCTCTTTTGTTATCCCAAATTCCAAACATAAAGCTCAAGCAGTCTGATGATATTTATAATGAGATTCTTGTGCTACCTGAAATAAAGGAGTTTTGTCCAACATAGTTAGAAGGTTATCTGCCTTTAAATTATCATCAAAAATAGGACCTGGACATCCACTATGAGAGTAGACATGCAAGATATAAATTTTACCTGGATGCTTTCTCACTTATTCTTGAAGTTCCTTAAGGGGCTGATATATATTAGAGGCTACAAATTTTATTTGGGCTGTGGCAATTCTTTGTACTACAGCTACTGAATAGGCTGAGTCAAATATTATATTTACATCTCCTGGATAATAAGTAAGAGCTAGAATGATCGCGTACAATTCATTCTTCTGAGTGGACTGAAAAGTTCTGACTACTCTATAGTTAAAAGTCATGAGAGTATACAGCACAAATGTTATGTGTGGATGCATCTGTAAAGATAGTTGGTCCTTTAAGAGGAACCTTAGAAACCTTTTCTTTAAAAATCTATCACCAATTATGTATTAGTTGGGCTATCTTTAATGGAGACCCATGTGTAGAATTTGGAGCCGTGGCCAATAAAATTGGCCACTCTAGGATGGCTTCACAGCATACATTAATTTGTGCATTGGTATAAAAGATATATATCTTGTCAGGTCTTATCCCAGATAATTGTACTACTTGCTTAATGGCTTTTAATAAATTTGAGCCATATTCACTGGGTAAGGAGTAAGGCTTTGTTCTGGTTGTGCTGGGAGGTTCACCCATGTTATCCCACTGTCTCCTTGATGAAGGACTGCTGTGGGTGCCTCTTGTGTAGCAAAAACTGGTATTTCTAAGGGTTTTTAAGTGACTCTTTCAACCACATTGTATAAATCCAGTTCAACTTCTCTCAAAGCCTCTTGAGCTTCTTTTGTAAGCTGGTGGGGTGAGTTTAAAGTACTGTCTCCCCTTAAAATATCATAGAATGGTTACAAATTGATAGGTAGTCAAGCCTAATACTAGATGCATTCATTTGATATCTCCTATCAATTTCTGAAAGTGACTTAAGGTATTCAACTTCTTTGTTCTTAGAGAAAGCGTTTGTACTGTAAGCACCTTAGGATATACTCCATATCCTAAATATTGAAAAGGAGCATGTCTTTAAATTTTTTTTTCTAGAGCTATATGCAATTTGTAGTTCCTTAATGTTTCTATTTTCTTTTGTAGACATATTTCTAACATTTGCTTCTCAGGTGCACACCTCAAAATATCATCCATGTAATATAATAACATAACTTTTGGAAATGCTTTCTTACTGGAGTAAGAGCAGCAGCAACATACATTTGACACATAATAGGGCTATTTTTCATTCCCTGTGGCAAAACTCTCCGTTCATATCTTTTATAAGGCTCTGGTAAATTAATGCTGGGTACTGAAAAGGTAAAATTTTTCATATCTTCCTTATCCATAGGGATAGAATAGAAACAATCCTTAATGTCTATAACCCCAAAAGGCCATTATCTAGGCAATTACGTAGGAGATGGAAGTCCAGACTGAAGAGTTTTTATAGTTTCCATCTGTTCATTAACTTGTCTTAAATCAGTCAACATTCTCCATTTCCCAGATTTCTTTTTTTTTTTTTTTTTTTTACAACAAATACAGGGGAATTCCAAGGACTTAGAGAAGGTTATAAGTGTCCTTGGTCAAGTTGCTCATGTATTATATCTAATAAGGCCTGAATTTTTTTTCACTTGGTAAGGGCCACTGTTCTATCCACACTGGTATATCAGTTTTCCATTGAATGGGAACAGGTGAAAGTGCAGGCAGTCCCTCAACATCAGCCATGCCTAAAAAAACTGATGTACTCAATTGCAATCCTATATGTTGTAAAATGTCTCTTCCCCATGGATTGATGGAGGTTTTTTCTACTATAAAAGGAAGAAAAACTCCTGTTTCACTTTCAGATATCCATCTCAAAGGGGTAGCACTAACTTCAGATGCTCTTGGTCCTCCCATGCCAGACATATATGTGTTTGCCTTAATCTTTGGCCAATGACTGGGCCAATTGGTACCTCTAATGATTGTATCATCTGCACCTGTGTCTACTAACCCTTTCAATGGTATGTCATTTACATAGATAGAGAGCATAGGATGGTCAGTTGTAACAGTTGCAGTCCAGAACATTTCTGAGTTCTGTTATTGGGAGTCAAAATCTGGGTAAATATCACCAGATTGCTTATTAGGAGTTTGTATCAGTAAACTTAATGCTACTACTTCTCCTGGGTGATAAGTCACATATTTTCTACCTGTATTAGTGACTGGGATATTAGCTACACATGCCCCAGTTTCCCACATCAGTGTATGGATGAACACTGTTTTGTAAGCACTCTGAGGAGGTGAAATGGTCATGACTACTGTGTCTGGAGGCAAAGGATCCATAAGCCAGAGAGGGACAGATTTCACTTCTCCAGGGCATATTTCAGTAGTCCCAGCTGCATACAACTCTATTCTCCCCAATTGTAATCCCTTTCCCCCATCAGGTTGCTTCTCAGATGATTGATCATATTAGATAACTGAACTTCTAAAAACTCTGTGGGTGTAACATCAGCTGCCATCATGGTCTAATTTTTTTTTGCCTGGGGCCCTGAAGCCAAGCCCTGCTTCCTGTTTCCCTGAGTCAATCTATATTCAGATGCCCAATGGAAGCCTTTGTTGCATTTTGGCCATAGGGTTTTGGGTCTTGTTCCCTCACCCTCTTTTTTAATGCCAACATTGAGCTTTTTGATGCTCTACTTTACTACATTGAAAGCATTGGTGAGTCTCTCTGGAAGTCCCTTGTCAAAAGGGACCCTGTCTTCCCATGTTTGGATCCTGGAAAGTCTGCATCATAGCCTATGTATAAAAGGTATTTGTGCCCACTGTGGCACAGCATCTTATGATCTCCTCTAAAGGAGCATCCATGTGTAGTCCTAGTATAGTCCTAGTATAATTTTCTATAAACCTCATTAGCATTTTCGCTAGCAAGTTATCTTATCATAATTTCTCTTGCTGCATTTTCACTAATAGTTCATATGACAGCTCTCTGCAGATGTCCACAAAATCAGCAAAGGTTTCATTTGGACATTGCATTACTTTCATGAAGGCTTCCTCTCTATCTTGTCTTCCTAAGAGGGTCCCCATGCTTTGATAGCAGCAGAAGCAATTTGCTCATAGGCTGCTATAGGGTAATTAATCTGTGCTTAAGTGTCTGCATAAGGACTAAACCTGCTAGTTGATCAAAGGTGATTGGTATATTAATTCCAGATTGCCTGTTTCATTGGGCTTGTATTCAACAGAGTTCACTATACTCAGAAAGCCACAACAAGTTTTGTCCAGGTTCTAAACATGTCTTTGCTATAGATTTGCAATTACTAGAGGTTAAAATTTTATATGCCAAATTATCTAATACCATCTTGACATAAGATGATGTAGACCTATAATGAGTACAAGCCTTTTTCAGATCTTTGATAATTTCCAAATTAAATGGAATGAATTTTCTTTTTTCTTGACCTGAAGAGTCAAACTCTTCAATCATATGGTATGCTTCTATTCTCAAATCAGATGTATCCTGTCCTTCATTTTTAGCTTTAATTAATGCCTTTTGTTATCCTGTCATAGGGGGTGGACAAAGCTGCTGCTTGGTGGTGCTGAATTGAGAAGCACCACATTCCTTAATTCAGTAGCACTGTACTTAACTCTTTTCTTGTCCAGTTCTTCACATGTTTCAGCTGCTTTGTCAGTACTATCCCTCTTCTGCTCCTTTTCCTTTTTCCTTATTTTAAAACTTGTGGGATTCCTTAAAGCCAACTGTATTATGTTGTATATATAGAATGTTTCCTTAGGAATGGAATCAGGACCATTATCATTGTAATATTCAATTAGTTGCTCTCCTACTAGTTTTCACTTATCTGACTCTAATTTTTCTTCCTTAGAGAACCAAGGAGATGTGTATTTTAATGTATCTAAGAGTCCAAAGATCTGTTTCCAGGATACCAACAAACCTTGCTCCTTTATTAACCTAACTATGCTTGCTACACACTTCCCTTGGAATGGGGAAGGCTCTTTTCTTAGTATTTGCCCCATTTTAGTTGAAAAATGAAAGTGACTAATTAACTCATGCTATTTCCTGGTCACAGGGACTTCTCTACTGAACTTACGATCTCACTCAGTTGAGCTGTTGAGTGTAGGTTCTTATGCCCACATTTGGGTGCCAAAATGTAATGTTTGGGCTAGCTTTCTGGAGGATATCAGGACCAGCCTTGATCTTAGTGGAGACGTGCAGGAGAGCCATCAATAGGATGGTCAAAAATAGTATACCTTATTTCCAGTCTTCCTCAGCCTTTAAATACCCTATTACAATTACATCATTACATCATACTGATTATGTGTGTACTAGAGAACCATTACATCACCATGCTAAATACTAAGTATATGCATACTAAAGAGCCATCATCTCATCAATTCCACTTCGTTAACACCTTATTCTTGTTTCAGGTACACTTCTCCAGAGTGCAGGCCCTCTATAAAAATCCCCAATTATATACCAAAATAGAAATTCTGAAAATAAAAGGGGAGATTAATAAAACTTAAAGTAAGAAAATTATTGAATTAAAAACAAAACTAAGAGTTAGTTTTATGAAAAAAACCCAACAAAATTGTTAATTTGTTAATTTGATTAGAAAAGAAAAGAAGAAAATCAAATTGTCAGTATCAAGAATGAAAAGGGAGATTTCTCCAGCAAGGAAGAGGAAATTAGAGCAATAATTAGGAGTTCTTTTGCCCAACTATATGTCAATAAGTCTGATAATCTAAGAGAAATGGAAGAATACTTACAAAAATGTAGATTGCCCTTAAATAGTCCCCTTTTAGAAAAAGAAATAGATTATGCTATTAATCAACTCCCTAAAAAAAAATCTCCAGGGCCAGATGGATTTATATGTAAATTTTACTAAACATTTAAAGAGAGACTAACTCCAATACTATGTAAACTATTTTGAAAATAGGGAAAAAAGAAGTCCTACCAAATTCCTTTTATGATGTAGATATGGTGCTGATATCTAAACAAGTAAGGGTCAAAACATAGGAACAAATTATAGACCAATTTCCCCAATGCATATTGATGCAAAAATCTTAAATAACATATTAGCAAAGAGATTACAACAAGTAATCTCCAAGATAATACATCAAGACCAAATAGGATTTATACCAGGAATGCAGGGCTGGTTCAACATTTGGAAAATATTAGCAAAAATGATTATATAAATAACTAAAGTAACAAAATCATATGATTATCTAAATAAATGCAGAAAAAGCATTTGACAAAATCAAATTGTCAATCAAAAAAATTTTTTTACCCCATCCCTATTAAAAATGCTAGAGAGTGTAGGAAAAAGTGGATTTTTCCCTAAAATGGTAAGTAGCATCTATTTAAAACCATCAGCAAACATCATATATAATGGGGACAAACTAGAACCATTCCCAATAATATCAAGGATTAAACAAAGTTTCCCACTATCATCATTATTCTTCAATATTGTCTTAGAAATGTTAGCTTTGGCAATAATAAGAAAAAGGAGATTAAAGGAATTAGAGGAGGTAATGAGGAAACCAAATTATCACTCTTTGCAGATGATATGATGGTATGCTTAAAGAATGGTAGAAATCAATTAAAACCTACTAGAAACAATTCACAACTTTAACAAAGTTGTAGGATAAAAAATAAATTCACATAAGTCACCAGCATTTTTATGTATTTCCAATAAAGCCCAAGAGCAAGAGATACAAAGAGAAACTGCTTTTTCTTGGTCCGATAGTTCTCAAATTTAGCCATGATATTCTTTGGGATTTTAATCTTGGGATCTCTTTCAGGAGGTGTTAGGTGAATTCTTTCAATGGATATTTTACCTTCTGTTTCTATAATATCCAGGCAGTTCTCTTTGATGATTCCCTGAAAGATAGTGTCTAGGCTATTTTTTAAATTATGTATTTCAAGGAGTCCAATAATCCTTAGATTGTCTGTCCTATATCTATTTTCCAGATCTATTGTCTTCCCATTAGGTATTTTACTTTATTTTTATTTTTCTTTTTCTTTCTTTTTTTTTTTTTTTGCTTGACTGATTCTTATTTTCTTATTAAGTCATTCATTTCCATTTGTATAATTCTGAATTTTAGTGTGTTATTTTCTTCATTTACTTTTTAAAAAATTCTTTTTGTATTTTTCTAATTGAATTTTTGAATGAGTTGTTTTATTCTATGGAATTTTTTCGATTTCACAAATTCTGTTTTTTAAGGAGTTATTTTCTATTTCTGTTTCAAAAATTCTGTTTTTTAAGAAGATATATTTTTTTCTGTTTCACAAATTCTGTTTTTTGGGAGTGGCTTTCTTTTACCAATTTACAAATTTATCTTTTAAAGAATTATATGCTTTTTCCATTTTACTATGTCTATTTTGTGTTGCTTTTCCCAAACTCTCTTGCAAAGCTTTCATTTCCTTTCCACATTTTTCTTCTAGCTCTCTTTTAAGATCCTTTTAAAGTTCTTCTAAGAGAGCCTTGTGTGATGGGAATCAGGTCATATCACTTTGGAGTTTCATCTGGAGACATCTGCTTTTAGTATCCTCAGGGTTTTAAATCTGTTCTTCTCTTTCGCCATAAAAGCTGTCAATTGTTAGCATCCTCTTTACTTTTTTACTCAATTTTTTAAAAGTTAAGGTTTGCCTTTAGGGTGGGAGAGGTTTTCCAAGCAACTGCAGCTACACTGGATCAGTGTTGATTCACTCCGGGTGCTGGGTCTGCCACGTGGAGTCAGTCAGCAATGCTGTGGGGCTCTGCAATGTCTGTGCTGGCATTTGTGGTCAGAGTTTGCACTACCACCCTGAGACTGCACTGCTCTGGGACTCTGAGCTGTCTGTGCTGGCATTTGTGGTCAGTTGCCAGGACCTTGCTGTCTCTCTCCTGCTTCCAATTGAAACAGATCTTCTGTTTTCCTCTTCCTCCCACAAACGCTCTGCCACACAGAGGTTGAACCAGCACACTAAGACTGCTTTGCTCCAGGGCTCTGCTTTGTCTTTGCTGGAATTTGTGGTCAGCTGTTTGTGATTTGCTGCCTCTCTCCCATTTCTGATTGAAACAGATCTTTGCTGGTCTGTTTCCTCCCATAAATTCTCTTTTCCCTGGGACTCTGAGCTGTCTGTGCTGGCATTTGTACTGGTTGCCCTGACTGCCTCCCTCCTGTTTCCAATTGAAACAGATCTTTTTTGGCAATTTTTGAAATTATCTTCTGCTGATAATTTGTTGCACTCCCAATATTTGTGGGTTCTGCCTGTCCAGAACTAATTAAGAAGCTGGATTTCATAATTATTGTGAGGGTTGTAGAGAAGGTTAGAGAGAAATGTGTGTCATCTCTCCCATCTTGGCTCTGCCCCCTGAGAAATTCCTTTTAAAATAACAGCAGATAATATGAAATATTTGGGAGTCTACCTGCCAAGGCAAAGTCAGGAACTACGTGAACACAATTACAAAATATTTTCCACACAAATAAAGTCAATTCTAATAAATTGGAAAAGTATCAAGTGCTCATGTGTAGGCTGAGCTAATATAATAAAAAATGATAATACTATTACTAGTAAGAACCTTTAAGACTGAGTTTTGCAAAACTAATGCAGACAACATTAGAAGCAAAGTAATAAACAGTGAAAAAATTACATTTGCGAGTTCTGATAAAAACCTCATTTCTAAAATATATGGAGAATTGACTCAAATTTATAAGAATTCAAGCCATTCTCCAGTTGATAAATGGCCAAAGGATATGAATAGACAATTTTGAAATGAAGTAATTGAAACCAAGACTAGTCATATGAAAAGGTGCCCTAAATCACTATTGATCAGAGAAATTCAAATTAAGACAACACTGAGTTACCACCACACACCTCTCTGATTGACTAAGATGACAGGAAAAGATAATGATTAATATTGGAGGGGATGTGGGAAAACTGGGACACTAATATATTGTTGGTGGAGTTGTGAACTAATCCAATCATTCTGGAAAGCAATTTGAAACTATTCTCAAAGGGCTATTAAATTGTGCATACCCCTTTGACACAGCAGTGTTTCTACTGGGATTATATCCCAAAGAAATCTTAAAGGAGGAAAAGAGACCCACACGTGCAAAAATGTGGCAGCCCTTTTTGTAGTGGCAAAAAACTGGAAACTGAGTGGATGCCCATCAATTGGAGAATGGCTGAATAAATTGTGGTATATGAATGTTATGGAATAGTATTATTCTGTAAGAAACAACTAGCAGGATGATTTCAGAGAGGATTGGAGAGACTTACATGAACTGATGCTAAGCAAAATGAGCATAACCAGGAGATCATTATTACACAGCAACAACAAGACTATATGATGATCAATTCTGATGGATGTGGATCTCTTCAACAATGAGATGATTTAAACCATTTCCAATTGTTCAGTGATGAAGAAAACCATCTCCACCCAAAGAAAGGACTGTGGGAACTGAATGTGGACTGCAACATAGAATTCTCACTCTTTCTGTTTTTGCATGCTTGCATTTTGTTTTCTTTCTCAGTTTTTTTTTTCCCTTCTTGATCTGATTTTTCTTGTGCGGCAAGATAACTGTATAACTATATATACATATATTGGATTTATCATATATTTTATCATATTTAACATTTACTAGACTGCCTGCTATGTAGGGGAGGGAGTGGGGGGAAAGAGGGGATGATTTGGAATGGAAGGCTTTGCATAGATCAATGTTGAAAAATTATCCATCCATATGTTTTGTAAATAAAAAGCTGTGATAAAAAATTACAGTTCATTTTTCAATTCTAATTATAAACACACACACACATATACACACACGTACACAGACTCCTAATAGCGTCTCACTCTGCCAAAATTTTATAATCAAATCATTTGTGATAGTCTGTAACATCATGTTAATTGAAAAAATTTTCAATAAAGCCAATGATTAGTTTTCTTAGAAAGAGAGAGAGAGAGAGAGAGAGAGAGAGAGAGAGAGAGAGAGAGAGAGAATGCCAATGATGAAACAATATCCCAAAATTTATGGGATGTATTCAAAGCAGTTCTTAGGTGAAATTTTTTCTCTAAATTCTTACATCAACAAAATAGAAAACAAACAGATCAATGAATTGGATGTGCAATTAAAAAAATAAACTAGAAAAAAGAACAAATTAAAAAGCTCTAGTCAAACACAGAATTGGGAATCTCAAAAATCAAAGGTGAGATTAATAAAAATGAAAGTAGAACAAAACAAAAAGAAAAAATAAATAAAACTATACGTTGTTTTTATGAAAACACCAATAAAATAGATAAGCAATTGATTAATTTGACTTAAAAAAGAAAACATATTCAATATAAAAAATGAAGATAGTGAAATCAGCATCAATGAAGAAAAAGTCAAAGCAATCATTAGAAAATATTTTGTTAACTATATGCTAACAAATCTGATAATCAAAGTAAAATTGATGAATAATTATGAAAATATAAATTACCTTGATTGACATGTCAAGAAATAGAAGGCCAAAATAATGGCATCTTAGAAAAAGAAATTGAACAAACCATTAATGGGTTCCTTAGGGGGAAAAAACCCATTGCTGAATAAATTCATAAGTGAATTTCATCAAACATTCAAAGAAGAATTTATTCTAATACTATATAAACTTTTTGGGAAATTAGGGGAAGAAAGAATCCTATCAAACTCCTTTAAATGTACAAATATGATGCTGATACCTAAACCAGGAAGAACTAAAACACATGGATAAAATTATAACCATTTTCCCCAATGAATACCGATGAAAAAATTTTGAACAAAATACTAACAAAGCAAATACAGCAATATATCACAAAGATAATACACTATGACCTGGTGGAATTCAATTTTAGGAAAATTCGGAGTATGATTGACCACATCAATAACAAAAACCCACAAAAATCATATGATTATCACAACAGATGCTAAAAAAGCTTTTTACAAAATACAGCACTCATTCCTACTAAAAGCACTAGAGAGCATCAAAATGAAGACTCATTCCTTAAAATCCCCAAACCATCAGCAAGCATTATCTGTGAAGGTGATAAGCTAAAAATATTTCCCAATAAGATCAAAGGTGAAGCAAGAATGCCCATTATAACCGCTATTATTCAGTATTGTACTAAAAATGTTAGCCATAGCAATAAGAAAAGAAAAGAAAAATAAATCAATTGAATGAGAATAGGCAATGAGGAAACAAAATGATTACTTTTTTGTAGATGATAAGATGGTATATTTAGAGAACCCTAGAGAATCAACTAAAAAAACCCAAACTACTTGAAATAATGAACATTTTTTGCAACTTGCAGGATATTTAATAAATCCACAGAAATCATCAGTATTTCTTTATATGGCCAACAAAGCCCAGCAGCAAGAAATAGGAATAGAAATTTTATTTAAAATAACTTTAAATAACATAAAATATTTGAAAGTCTATCTGCTAAGACAAAAATCAGGTACTGTTTGAACACAGTTGCAAAATATTTTACACAAATAAAGTCAGATCTATACAGTTCAAAAATATATCAATTGCTCATGGGGAGGCTGAACCAACATTACAAAAATGAGAAGTCTACCTAAGTTGATTTACTCATTTATTGTCATGCCAATGAAACTACCAAAAAATTATAAAGCTAAAAAAACCCCAACAAAATTCATCTAGAAAAAGAAAAGGTCAAGAATATCAAAGGAATTAATGAAAAAATACACCCCCCTCCAAAAAAAAAGTGGCCTGGTAATATAGAACTCAAACTATATTATAAAGCAATAATTATAAAATCTATCTGGTACGGGCTAAGAAATAAAATGGTTGATCAGTGGAATATATTAGGTACACAAGAAGCAGTAGTAAATGACCATAGTAACATCATTTGACAAATCGCCAAATCCAAGCCTTTGAGATAAGTACTCACTTGTTGGAGTCTAGCTCTAGTGAGTGACCAAGGGTGTGAATGAAAAAAATTGAGAGTCAGGCAGGAGATATGTTGTGCAGTCTACTATCACTAGCATCATTTGCCTTTCAGAGTCAATACACAATGCACACTTTGATATTCCTATATCTGCTTTAACAATCAAAGCCTATCCACTGAAATACAAATAGCCACTCCCAGACTTCCAGCAACTCCATAGAATTGTAAACTGTTGTGATATTCATCTCCACATCCTTCCAATGTATTTACCTCAAGTAATGTCTTTGATACATTCTTGTCCTAAATGTCTTTGATCTATTGTATAGTGAAATGACTTTTCCTGTCCTAAGTTCATAGGTATGTCTTTGATCTATTGTATAGCCAAGTGTGCTTTTGTTCCAGTCACAGGTATCTTCAATGAAGCTTTTGAACAGATCTGTCTCTTTGAGTGTTTATTGGAAGGAACTAGCGAGCTGAAATTCTATAATGTCCTAACAGAGTGTTGGTTTCGAGTAAATGGACTGAAATGCACTTTTACTGTTTTTGGACTTACTTCCTGGCCCTCTACAGTCACCTATTTGACAAAAAACTCCTGGGTAAATTGGATTTGAGAAAAAAAGGCACTTTAGGAGTGCATTGAGATGCAAAGACTCCTTTGACTCTAGAGGGCTGGTGGGTAGAGGGAGTCTGATTCCCTTTCAGCTAATCTAAACAGCATCTTAAGCTTTCAAGTTTTGAGTTTTTTTCTCAAGCCCAATTTGTCCCATTTTTTAAAAGAGACAATCTAAAGATGAGTCTTTAGGGATAGAGGACATAAACTGTCCCAGTCCCAAAGCTTTCCCAATTCTATAGCTTTTTTGTTCTGTATAAGCGTTCCTAAGAGAGAGAAAGGTATGACAAAAGCTCTCCTCAGTAAGAGGGCTATTGTCAACCCACAGAAGTTATCTGTCCGAGCATCCCCGGATAGACAACTCTGTTTAGGTGAAAGGCCCCAGTCAGCTCAACTGTGTCCTGGGGAGTTCAAGCTGCCCCCCAGTATAGAAAGGGTGGGGTGGAGAACTTACCTCAACCTCTCCTCGTGGAGAATACCTTGTGAATGGGCCACCAAATGGGAAGTCAGCCTTCACTAGAAAGATTGAATTCCTTGATTTTCTAGGGAAAAAAAAGCTTCAGTGTTCTTGATTCAAAAGCTCCTTATCTAACTCTAGACAGTGTCCCCAATATTACAGTGCCTTGTGCTTCTCTAGAAAAGGAGAGTGACAAAATGCTCCCTGAACAAGGGAGAATTGTCTTCTGATAGCTCAAAGTTTGAGTGTTCTAGCTATAGAGTAGACAACAAGTCTAGAGACAGAGAGACCACAGAAATCCCCATAAAGGAATTCTGCATCTTGAGCTGGAATTAGAATGGAGAATCTTAGAACTTATGACAACCACACTAGCACCCAGATACCTCAGAATCAGCCAGAGTCAGGATAATCAAAAGTCCTTAGTCTTTATTCTTGGTCTTAGACACAGGATTGAACAGGATGGAAGCAGAATCTCCACAACCGCCTTCTCCCTCATCTACCACCAAAGAGTTACTCTGGTTAGTTTTACTCCACCCTCTAGTCCCTCCTACAATCCTCTGTAATCACCAATCATTGAGGCAGCATGGGTAGTGGAAAGGACCATTTCCCGAGCATATGCCCATCCTTGATGATTGTTGTATGATTTCTCAAAGGTGAAAACTGTCTGCAGTTATTGCATTCACTAAACCTATTGACTTTCAGTTTTAATATGCTAGCAGTACAACTTCTACAAAAGAGTCAATAACAACCAGAAAACATTGGACTTGAAGTTTTTTGTTCGTTTGTTTTGTTTTGTTTTGTTTTTTACTTTTACTAGGTAACTTTCTTAAGCTCCTCCTGAATTAATTCCATTGTAAAAGTGAGAAACTGATGGCTATACCATAGAGAGAATATTCTTTAAATAGTCAGAAGGTTTCTTAACAACCAGGTGCCATGCAATGACCCACAATTTGATTACCCAATTTTCCATATTTGCAGATATGGTGCAATCATAATTCAATCAAGTGTGATACATAAAGCCAACTCATTCTAACCTTTTAAGCAAGTATTAGGGCCTAAAATAGGTACTTTGTTACTTCAAGTCCAATGCTGGATTGGAATGTTACTGAAAAGTTAACAAAAGATTTACTCTGTCCTAATACAGTAAAGATTTGCAACAAGGACAAAAGGCACATGAATTTTACAAACCATTCTTACTCTGTTCTCTACTTTCAGACCTACATTCCCTCTTCATGTGGAAATGTGTGCTAATCAGCAGAGGAATATGATTCATGTTATCTTCAAAGATCCACCTGAATCCATGTAGATGAAACTTTTTATGCCCTTGAGAAGATCAGGTTCCTAGGAATAAATTTTGTTGATTTTTAGAGAAAACTAGTGTGCCTATAACAGGGAAATTAGAAACCTGGGTGCTATCCCTAGAGAACACTGAGGGTTTAGAGATATGAAACATATTCAAGGGTCTCCAGCTGATAAGTGCTTCTGAGTATAAGAGAAATGAGATCTATTTTTACTTACTTTATTGGGTTGTGTCTAAGACAATGCAATATTACAGCTCTTGTGGAAGAGCACTGAGGTGCTGAATAGAAACCCATTAAATACTGTCTCTATTAACCCCATAACCACTAGGTAAAATGTGAAATTTCAAACTGACTAGAAATTTTCCAGTTCATAATGCTACCATCTCAATACCCATTCAGTTTATTTTTTAAAAACACTTTTCTTCACTGAAGTGGCTAGTTGTTATAAACTATCAGAGAGCATTCAACTTACTATAACTTGACTTGCGTTCTAGTACCAGTTTTGCTGCTTTCTATGAATCTTTGGGAAGGTGGCTTAACTTTCTTTTCCATTAAGTGAGAGTGTTAGACTCTGAGGTACCACTACACACCTCTCAGATTGTCTAAGATGACTGGAAAAGCTAATGATAAATGATGGAAGGGATGTGGAAAAACCAGGACAATAAAACATTATTGGTGGAGTTGTGACCTGATTCAACCATTCTGGAGAGCAATTTACTATGCACAAAGGGCTATCAAACTGTGAATACTCTTTGAGTCAGCAGTATCTTTACTGGGTCTGTATCCCAAAAGAGATCATGAAAAAGGGAAAAAAGATCCTATGTGTACAAAAATGTTCATTTTTTTTTTTTGTAGTAGCAAGGAATTTTTTTTGTAGTATCAAGGAATTATAAACTGAGTGAATACCCATTAGTTGGGGAAAGGCTAAATAAATTCTGATATAGGAATGTAATGCATTATTATTGTTTTATAAGAAATGATCAGCAGGATGATTTCAGAAAGGCCTAGAGAGAGTTACATGAACTATACTAAGTGAAGTGAGGAGAACCAGAGAACATTGTACACAGCAAAAACAAGTGTGATGGCTCTTTTTAACAATGACATGATTCAGGACAATTCCAATAGACTTGTGATGGAGAGAGCCATTTGTATCCAGAAAGAGGACTATGGGTGTAATGTTCTTTTCTAAAATATAATCTTCTCTGGGAACAGGTTTCTTAGGGGGCTTCTGGAGGCAGCTTTAGTTTCAGTTCAGTGTAATAATCACCTCAAATGCAGTCAAGGATTAAAAGTACAAATTCTTTATTGTTTCCAAACAAGTCTTGTCCTTCCTTGGGCCCGGTTAGCTTTCTTAGAGGCCTATCTCTTTCCTTGGTTCCCAGAGCTCTTGTCACTAGTCCTTTGTCTTTTCCAGCTTCAGCCTCTAGCTCCCTCTGAATCTCTCCAGCTGGCACAAAGGTGGAAGAAGGAATGACTCTGACTCCAACTCCAAGAGTGGGCTTGTAGGCTTCTGACTTGTGAATCTTCTGAAGTCAATCCTAGTTGAGGCTCCTAGCTTATATATGCTCTCTAAAGGTATGAACTCTAAGGTGTGAGCTAATATGGGAGCTCTCTTAAAGGTGTGAACTAAGTACATAAGCATTGTCTCTATCAATTCCAGTTTGTTTCAAGTTCTGGCCCATAACATATGGGGGCTGAATTTGGATTACAACATAACATTTTCACCTTTTGTGTTGTTGTTTGCACTTGCTTTTTTTTTTCTTTGCTATTTTTTTTTCCTTTTTGATTTGATTTTTCTTATGCAGCATGATAAATATGGAAATACATTTAGTTTAACCTATATTGGATTATTTGTGATCCAAGGCAATGGGAGGGGCAAAGAGAGGAAAAAAAATCTGGATTACAAGGTTTTGTAATGGTGAATGTTGAAAACTATTTTTGCATGCATTTTGAAAATAAAAAGCTATTATCAAAATTTAAAAAAATAAAAAGTGAGTGTTAGACTAGATCAGCTGTCTTCAAAATGTCCAGTTAATATTGAAGATCTGAGATTTTTTAGTAATTCTACTGGGTTTGTTATTTCTATAATAATCCCAAGATATTTAATTTCTAATATTAAATATTGACAGTCTTCAATGTTTTTCCAGAGTATAAAGAGGTCCTTAGACCAAAAAGGTAACTGAAAGAAAAAAATATGATCATTTTAACAACAGCAAGAATAACACCCAAAAGAAGGTTCAATGTTTCTGATTCTATGAAAATTCTCCTTTGGAGTGGGTTGATTGAAATCAATATTGCTATTATATCACTCTCCAGCATTCAAAAGGGAAAGACATGATAGTTTTGCACTCAAGCATCAGGTATTTTCCAGTAAATGAAACAGCAAACAGCTGGAGCCTTGGCATAATTTGGAAGTTTGAGCAGTCTAGCTTTTGGCAGTCTTCCACCACCTCTAGTTTTTCATCCCCTCTCCCCATTTTTGTGCCATATTCCCTGAAGGTCTTGTTTTTAATTTAATTTAATTTAATTAAAATAAAATTAATTTAATTGATGCCTCTTAAGATATCAAGTCACAGTAACCTTTAGATAACTCTTAGAGGCCAAAGAGCCATCCTGTCTCAAGAAAGAATTGTAAAGGGTAGATTGTTTCATAGGGTTATTATATGGGAATGGCTTTGGGAGGTAAAGTAGTAGAATATAAAGTTCAAAGACAAAAGTTGGAATCAGGGAAAATCAGGGAATAGCTTGGTGTGAAAAGAGGACTGAATTTGGAGTTTGAAGACCCATTTTCAAATCCCATTTTGGGAAAGTAATTTCTCCTTTCCAAGTATTAAGCTTTCTTATTTGTAAAATGGGTGGGTTCATAAGGTCTTAGATTCTAAGCTGAAAGAAACTGTAGAGTCCTACTCATGCTTTTACTAAGGAAACTGAGACTCAGGAGAGATAGTGACTTGTCTTAGAGCATAACCATAGTAATTAAAAGAGCCAAGATTTAGTCCCTAAATTCCAAACAAATAGTCTTCCTAGTACAACTCGCTCAAGCTGAACTTGGCTGGATTCTATTGTCTTGCCTTTTATTATTTGAAGAGTTTATTAACTTCCTCAGTCTTTTATCTGTAAAATGAGGTGGTAATTTTTCCTCTCCTTATTTCCCAGGATTGTGGCAAAGGAAATTCTCAAGAAACTCTGAAGTGAAATGGAAATGGATAAATGTCCAGTAAAGAATTGAGGGCAGGGAATTTGGGGCAAGCAATCCTGACCTATATTCTTTAAGGTGCATCTTTCTTATAAAGTAAGCTAAAATTCTAGAGCTTTGAAAAAAGAGAAAACAATAAGAGAAAATGTTCTGTTTGACCATGTGCCTTTCTGCTTGTGACAAAGAGAACTGCAAGGGCTATTATATCTAGGTTAGGACTCCTATTCTGCATCTTTCCAGCTTGACCACAAAATATAAAGCTTCATTTGGTGTACATCATTTTTTTTCCTGGGTGAATATGAAAACTTCCCATTTTCCTAGAACTTGTGAGACTGACCAAGTCTCCTGTGAGTCTCCTCTACTCCCATCTTATGTTTCCTTGTGGTTTTCCAAAAGTCACTGGATTCCAGCCAACCTAAGCTTGGATCTCAGTGCTGATTGAACCTGAATCTTCCTTCTTAAAAAAATATAAAGCCATTTTGTATTGTTTCCCAAATTCTTTCAGCAATTGGAGGGCATTTCATCATCCACACTGCTTTTATTTGGTGTTTCTAAAAGTGTTGTGAAAATGCAAGCAAAAAATTTTAAAAATAGAAAAAAATTAAAGTGAAAGGAAACATCCAGCCCCAGTTCCAATATTTCCTCAAGCACATAATTGTTGTAGAAGTTTTCACTGGACTTAGTCACAGATAATTGTTTATGTACACATATACATATTCCAGATATAGATCTTAGGCCCATATATCACAAAGTTGAAAGGAAATTAGAGAGCATCTAGTTTAATCCTTTCATTTTATAGATAGGAAACTGAAAACCTTAAAAGTGAACTGACATGGTCAGTGGCATATAGAGATAAAAAGATAGATGTATGGCTATCAGTCTAGGTAAATGAAAAATTTATATATAGATAAATAGGTATATGTGTGTATGTGTGTGTGTGTGTGAGAGAGAGACAGACAGACAGACAGTAAGAGAGAGAGAGAGAGAGAAAGAGAGAGAGAGAGAGAGAGAGAAGGATGTTATATAAGTGCACAATAATAAGTAAAATTATGTTTATATCTAAGTTTAAATCTCTATCTATGCTTACATTTATATCTATTTGTGTCTTATATAGTAAGATAAGTGAGTAAAGTGTATAAGGGGACTAGCCTCAATACCAAAAAAACTTCTGTTCAAAACTTGCTTTTGCATATACTGTGTGTATGACCCTAAATGCAAGTCACTTAATATCTCAACTATTTCAAATTAAATAACATGTAAAAATCATAGAAATGCTAATAATAGTAATAATATTAATAATAACTCTAAGAAGCTCTCTAAGGCTATAAGTTGTAAAAAAATGTATTGACCTGCAATTTCCCCACCAAGAAATTTACTATATACATATGTATATGTATGTATTTGTTGGAATATATCTGTATTTATACACATATTTGTGAGCGTACAACTACATGTTTAATGATCTCTTAAATTTTTCTAAGAATGAAAGTCAGATTCATTGGCTTATAGTTCTCTAATCTTTTTTTAAAAATTGGTATATTTTCCCTTCACAATACAAGTGGAACCTTTCCATGATCTTTTACTTATCATTAACAGTAGCTCAGTCATTCATATTTGCAAGTTTTAGTACCTGACAATGTAGTTCTTCTGGGCCATGTTATTGAATTTATGAAAGCAGATTAAATCTCTCTTACACTTTTCTTACTTACCTTGATAACAATTCTTATTAGTCATATTTGTTTTAGTATTTATGACTCAAAAGTTATTTTCTTGTCAGGGTGGGGAACCCAAAGCAAAAATTTGAATAGCTCTGTCTTCTCTATTATCAAATTACCACCATTGAACCCATTCTAAATAACTGTCTTCACTCTTCTTTGACTTCATATTTTCCCCAATTGAACTTTTAACTATTTATTTATTTATTTCTCTATTTGTCCACTTATTTATGTATTCATTCATTCATTCATTTATTTATTTGTTTGTTTGGTCATTAATTCATTTATTTATTTTTCCTTTTATTTATTAAATTTTGCTGTTTTTATAGCCTCAGATTATTCTGAGATTTTGTATTTACTGTATTGGTTTTAAAGTAAATACTCTTGTGTTTATCCTTTGTTACTCATCTTACTTCCATTTTTTGTACAAATCTTTTGAAATTATAAAGGTGATTTCATCTAATTGCATCCAAACTGGTTTTTTCAGATGTCTACTACTTTTTCTCCTCAAGAGAACTATTTCACTTTCTTCAGAATCTCATTTTGGGAGTTCCCCATTCCTCCTGGACTGATTTTTCCTTAGAAATTTACTTCATAGGATGCTAACCTCCTTCTGAACTTTTTAAAGCAATCTTTCCTCAGATCTAGAGTACAGATTTTATATGTCTGTATTTCCTCTCCTATTAAAAACTCTAAGGAGTGGTTATTTCTCATCACCTTGCCAAAAAAAAAAAGTTCCAATCATTCTATGCCATATCCTCTTCCTCTCATTATTTTAGTTCAGGTTTAGAATTTCTTTTTATTGACTACCTTTTGGAGGATGAAATTATTATTAAAACAAATCAAGAAGATATTGGATACTCTGCTTCTGTCAGGAATGGATAACCTAAGTTTCTGTGTACTATTATAGCATGCCTCTGTTCTCAACTTGTGATGTATTCCCTAAATATTTATCAGTTTCCTTACCACCACTCCCAGATGACCTGAAGTGTTCTTTAATAACCAAAATCTCTTATGTTGTTGTCTTAATTGAGCTACATCCTAATATTTGCTGCCTTATGTCTCCTCTCTATCTCTTGTATTTACTCACATAAATATATCTTCTTATTAGAGATGCTACTCCAATTACTTATCTTTTTTATTTTTGAAAAAAAAAGGTATAATCATTTTGTAACATATTCCAGGAATGTGTTTTCTATCCAGTGATTTCTATGAGGTTAAATATACCACTTTGCACTGGGTTCTCTGGTTCCTCTTTTTCATTTCCTGAATGGTGAATATTTGTAAAGGCATTTGAGGTCATGAATTTCTGCTTTTTTTCTTGTATGTTATGTCCTCTGTATTTTGGCAAATTTCATCTGTTATCCTCCCTTTATTGTAGTTTAATCTCTATGGTATTTAACTTGAAATATACTTGAGCACTTTTTTCTTGTCTTTATTACTCTGAAGTCCTTTTGCTTAGATTTGCAAGACATCAACCATATAGAGTCTCACTAATCTTCCTTAGTTATCTTTTATTCTCAGCCAAAAGCATATTACTCTTCTATTTTGTCACTCCAGAATTATCATCTTATTTTCAAAAATCACCTTCTAGCCAGATGTTAATATTTCTAACATCATATTTATATCAAAATATTTAATCTTTTGCATATCTCTCCTTTACTGGCCTGCAGTTAGGAAAACATAACACCACAATGATCTTGAGTTTCTTTCTTAAGACTTCATAATCTTCAGAAACACATTTTAGCTTCCTCCCAGCATTGTTTGTGCACATATAAATCACTAAAATAATAATAGCTAATATTTTATACAATGTGTGCTAGATTTGATCTTCAGAGCAACTCAAGAAGTTAGCTGCTATTATTATCCTCACTTTATAGATGAGGAAACTAGAGTAAAAGGAAGTTAAGTGATTTGTCCAGGATCATACAAATAGTAAGTATTTGAGGCTAAATTTGAATTCTGAACCCATTAATCTAACTACAGCACCATTTAGCTTCTCAGAAGGGTAAAAAATGGGTAGCAATTTGTTAATTTTTATAATTTTTGTAAGATTATCTGTATCTTGAGGATAGGGATTCTTTTGCCTCTTTTTGTATCCCTAGTGCTTAGCACAGTGCTTGGCACATGATAGATACTTTCTTTTTCTTTTATCATTATTATTATACCTTTTTATTTACAAGATATATGCATAGGTAATTTTTCAGCATTGACAGTTGCAAATCCTTTTATTCCAACTTTTTCTCTCCTTCCCCCCACCCTTTCCCCAAGATGGCAGGTTGACCAATACATGTTAAATATGTTAAAGTGTAAGTTAAATACAATATATGTATACTTGTCCAAACAGTTATTTTGCTGTATAAAAAGAGTTGGAGTTTGAAATAGTGTATAGTTAGCCTGTGAAGGAAACAAAAAATTCAGATGGACAAAAATAGAGGGATTGGGAATTCTATGTAGTAGTTCATAGTCATCTGCCAGAGTTCTTTGCCTGGGTGTAGCTGGTTCAATTTATTACTGCTCTATTGGAACTGATTTGGTTTATCTCATTGTTGAAGAGGGCCACGTCCATCAGAATTGATCATCATATAGTATTGTTGTTGAAGTATATAATGGTCTTCTGGTCCTGCTCATTTCACTCAGCATCAGTTCATGTAAGTCTCTCCAGGCCTTTCTGAAATCATACTGCTGGTCATTTCTTATAGAACAATAATATTCCATAATATTCATATACCACAATTTATTCAGTCATTCTCCAATTGATGAGCATCCACTCAGTTTCCAGTTTCTGGCCATTACAAAGAGGGCCACCACAAACATTCTTGCACATATAGGTCCCTTTCCCTTCTTTAAAATCTCTTTGGTATATAAGCCCAGTAGTAACACTGCTGGATCAAAGGGTATGCACAATTTGATAACTTTTTGAGCATAGTTCCAAATTGCTCTCCAGAATGGTTGGATGTATTCACAATTCCACCAACGATGTATCAGTGTTGCAGTTTTCCCACATCCCTTCCAGCATTCCAGAATTATATTAATTTTCATTTCTCTGATTAATAATGACTTGGAGCATCTTTTCATATGACTAGAAAGTTTCAATTTCTTCATCTGAGAATTGTCTGTTCATATCCTTTGACCATTTATCAATTGGAGAATGGCTTGATTTTTTATAAATTATAGTCAATTCTCTACGTATTTTGGAAATGAGGCCTTTATCAGAACCTTTGACTGTAAAAATGTTTTTCCAGTTTATTGATTCCCTTCTAATCTTGTCTGCATTAGTTTTGTTTGTACAAAAACTTTTCAATTTTATATAATCAAAATTTTCTATTTTGTGATTAATAATTATCTCTAGTTCTTCTTTGGTCATAAATTCCCTCCTCTTCCACAGGTCTGAGAAGTAAACTATCCTATGCTCTTCCAATTTATTTATAATCTCATTCTTTATGCCTAGGTCATGAACCCATTTTGACCTTATCTTGTTGTACAATGTTAAGTGTGGGTCAATGCCTAATTTCTGCCATACTAATTTCCAATTTTCCCAACAATTTTTGTCAAATAGTGAATTCTTATCCCAAAAGCTGGGGTCTTTGGGTTTGTCAAACATTAGATTTTTAAAGTCATTGGCTGTTTTGTCCTTTGAACCTAACCTATTCCACTGATCATTTAGTCTATTTCTTAGCCAATACCAAATGGTTTTGGTAACCGCTGCTTTATAATATAATTTTAGATCTAGTGTTCTAGGCCATCTTCATTTATTTTTTTTTTCATTAATTCCCTTGAAATTCTTGACCTTTTGGTTTTCCATATGAACTTTGTTGCTATATTTCTAAGTCATTAAAATAGTTTTTTTGGAAGTCTGATTAGTATAGTGCTAAATAAATAGATTAATTTAGGTAGTATTGTCATCTTTATTATATTTGCTCGCCCGATCCAAGAGCATTTAATATTTTTCCAATTGGTTAGATCTGACTTTGTGTGGAAAGAGTTTTGTAGTTTTGCTTATATAGTTTCTGATTTTTCCTTGGCAGATAGATTCCTAACTATTTTATACTGTCAGTAGTTACTTTAAATGGAATTTTTCTTTGTAACTCTTAACTGTTGGATTTTGTTAGTGATATATAAGAATGCTGATGATTTATGTATTTATTTTGTATCCTGAAACTTTGCTAAAGGTGTGGATTTTTTCTAATAGCTTTTTAGTAAAATCTCTGGGCCTTCTTTAAGTATACCATCATATCATCTGCAAAGAGTGATATTTTAGTTTCCTCATTACATACTGTAATTCCTTTAATTTCTTTCTCAGCTTTTATTGCCAAAGCTAGCATTTCTAATACAATATTGAATAGTAATGGTGGGAATGGTTCCAGTTTATCCCCATTACATATGATACTTACTGATGGTTTTAAATAGATGCTACTATATATTTTAAGGAAAAGACCATTTATTCCTATACTCTCAAGTGTTTTTTTTTAAATAGGAATGGATGTTGGATTTTATCAAATGCTTTTCCTGCATCTATTGAGATGACCATATAGTTTTTTTTTAATATGGTTATTAATATGGTCAATTATATTGATAGTTTTCCTAATATTGAACGAGCCCTGCATTCCTGGTATAAATCCTACTTGATCATAGTGCATTATCCTGGGGATGATTTTCTGTAGTCTTTTTGCTAATATCTTGTTTAAGATTTTATCATCAATATTCATTAGGGACATTGGTCTATAATTTTCTTTCTCAATTTTCAACCTAACTGATTTAGGTATCAGTACCATGTCTGTGTAATAAAAGGAATTTGGTAGGACGGAGTCTTTCAAATGGTTTATATAGCATTGGGGCTAATTGTTGTTTAAATGTTTGGTATAATTCACATGTAAATCCATCTGGTCCTGGGGATGTTTTCTTAGGGAGTTGATTAATAGCTTGTTCTATTTCTTTTTCTGAGATGTAACTATTTAAGAAATTTATTTCCTCCTTTGTTAATCTGGGAAGCCTATATTTTTGGAGGCAGTTATCCATTTCACTTAGGTTATGAAATTTATTGGCATAAAGTTGGGCAAAGTAACTCCTTATTATTGCTCTAATTTCCTCTTCCTTGGTGAAAAGTTCCCTCTTTTCATTTTTAAGACTAACAATTTGATTTTCCTCTTTCCTTTTTCTAATCACATTTACCAAAGGTTTATCTATTTTATTGGTTTTTTCATAAAACTAACTCTTAGTTTTATTTATTAGTTCAATAGTTTTTTTAGTTTCAATATTATTAATTTCTCCTTTTAATTTTAGAATTTCAAGTTTAGTATTTGATTGGGGGGGGTTTAATTTGGTCTTTTTCTAGCTTTTTAAGTTGCAAGCCCAGTTCATTGATCTTCTCTTTTTCTGTTTTATTCAAGTAAGCCTCTAGAGATATAAAATTTCCCCTTATTACTGCTTTGGCTGCATCCCACAAATTTTGGTATGATGTCTCATCATTCTTATTATCTTGAGTGAAATTATTAATTGTGTCTATAATTTGCTGTTTCACCCAATCATTCTTTAAGATGAGATTATTTAGTTTTCAATTACTTTTTGGTTTATTCACTTGTAACTTTTGTTGAATGTAATTTTTATTGCATCGTGATCTGAAAAGAAAGTATTTACTATTTCTGTCTTCCTGCATTTAATTTTGAGGTCTTTATGTCCTAATATATGTTCAATTTTTGTGTAGATTCCATGAACTGCTGAGAAGAAAGTATATTCCTTTCTGTCACAATTCAGTATTCTCCAAAGATCTATCATATCTAATTTTTCTAATATTCTATTTACCTCTTTAATTTCTTTTTTATTTGTTTTGTGGTTTGATTTATCTAATTCTGAGAATGCAAGATTGAGATCTCCCACTATTATAGTTTTGCTGTTTATTTCTTCTTGCAACTCTCTTAAGTTCTTCTTTAGGAAGTTAGATGCTATATCGCTTGGTGCATAGATGTTTAATATTGATATTGCTTCATTGTCTATAGTACACTTTAGCAAGATATAGTTTCCTTCCTTATCTCTTTTAATTAAATCAATTTTGCTTTTGCTTGATCTGAGATAAGGATGGCTACCCCTGTTTTTTTTTTTTTTTTTACTTCACTTGAAACATAATAGATTCTGCTCCAGCCTTTTACTCTTACTCTGTAAGTATCTCCCTGCTTTAAATGTGTTACCTCTAAATAACATATTGTAGGGTTCCGACTTTTGATCCAGTCTGCTATCTGCCTCTGCTTTATGGGAGAGTTCATGCCATTCACATTTATGGTTAAAATTACTAATTTTGTATTTCCTGCCATCTTATTATCCCCAGATTATGATTTTCTTTTTCTTATCCCCTTTACCCCCTTCCCTTGTATTAAATTTATGGGCCCTACTTGCATCACGCAGCTCTCCCTTTTTAGAATCCCTCCCGCCCCCTTTGAATCCCTTCTCCTTTCTTATATCCTTTCTTTCTCTTTTCCTTTTCCCTTTTCCTCTTTTTCATGAGGTGAGAGAAGTTTCTCTGTAAATCAGATATGTCAATTATTTTCTCTTTGAGCCAACACTGATGAGAGTAAGATTCACACAATGTTCCTCCCCCTCTCTAAGTTCCCTCAAATATGATAAGTTTCCTTTGCCTCATCATGGGATGTAGTTTCCCTCTTTTTATTTCCCCTTTTCCCTTTTTCTGACACTATTCCCTTTCCATTTCTAATTCCCCTTTTTAATGTTATATCAGTAAAATCAAATTATATATATGGTCTTTATGTATATCTACAACAGAAATACACATCCACAACAGAAAAGTTCTCAAGAGGTCCTTTTACATTTTTCTTCTTCTCTTGAGTCCTATGGTTGGAGATCAATTTTTTTGTTTAGATATTTGTTTTGTTTAGATGTTTGTTTTGTTTGTTTTTTTCCTTAGAAACAAATGGAATTCCTCTGTTTCATTAAATATCCATCTTCTTCCATGGAAGAAAATGCTTAGCTTAGTTGGGTAGTTTATTCTTGGCTGCATTCCAAGTTCTTTTGCCTTTCAGAATATCAGATTCCAGGCCCTTCAATCCTTAAATGTTGAGACAGCCAGATCTTGAGTGACTCTCATTGTGGCACCTCGGTGTTTGAATTGTTTTTTCCTGGCTGCTTGTAATATTTTTTCCTTAATCTGATAGTTTTGAAATTAGGCCACAATATTCCTTGGAGTTTTTATTTTAGGGTCCTTTTTTTAGATGTTAGATGAATTCTTTCAACGCCTATTTTACCTTCTGGTTCTATTACATCTGTGCAGTTCTCTTTGATGATTTCCTGAAAAATAGTATCTTGGCTCTTTTTTTCATCATAATTTTCAAGAAGCACAATGATCCTCAGGTTATGTCTCTTAGATCTATTTTCCAGATCTGTTTTTTTCCAAGTAAATATTTCACGTTTTTTTCTAATTTTTCTTTTTTTGGTTTTGTTTGACTGATTCTTGATGTCTCAATGAATCATTCATTTCTATTTGTTCAGTTCTGATTTTTAGTGAGTTATTTTCTTTATTAGTTTTTTTTACTTCTTTTTGTATATGTCCAATTGAATTTTTAAATGATTTGTTTTGCTGAATGGAATTTTTTCCCATTTCACTATTTTTTTTAATAAGTTATTTTCTTTTTCCAATTCACAAATCCTACTTTCTTGGGAATTCTCTATCTTTTCCAATTCACAAATTCTGTTTTCCCTGTACTTCTTGGGAGATTTTTACCTTTTTCAATTCACATTTCAGGAAGTTGTTGCTCTCTTGCATAGCTTCTCTTTCCTTTCCCCATTTTTCTTCTAGTTCTCTTTTAAGGTTTTTAATAGTCTCTTCTAGGAGAGCCTTTTATATTGGGGACCAACAATTGTTTGGAGACTGTCTGCTATTAGTTTCCTCAGGGTTGAAAACCTGTATAGAAGCTATCAATTGCCCCTTTGATTTTTTTATTCATTTTTAAAAGCCTGTAGGGTCTGCCTTCAGGGCCAGGTGGTTATTATCTTCCTCTGCAGAACAGGGATAGGAGTATGGACGGATAGCTGTCCTGCCAACTGGCTACAAAGGGTAGCGAGGTACGGCAGTGCTCTGGGAAAGAGTTCCCCAGTGGAAGTAACTCAGGCTCAAGTGTTCTGCCAAGAACCCTGCTGTGTGGGTTAACGACTGCCCTGGGGCTAGAAGCTGAGGAGTGAAGGTGTCACTACCTCAGGTCAAAACCTGGAGTGGGGCTGCGGGTATTTGTGGCTGACCAGCAAATCGTCCCACGTGGACCAGAAATGTCCCTGCCCAGGGAAGCATGGTCATGCTGCAAAAGATCTATTGCCCTAGGCCAAGCCCCACACTGTGCATATTAGAAGCTGCCCCGGGCTGTGCCCCCCTACCATACAGATTTGTAACTTCCTGCAGGATGCAGCTGCACAGCTGTGCTGTGGTCTGTGCTGAGTCACTTCCAGTTTTGGGTGGTTATAGCCAGATCTTGTTAGGTTCTGGCATTTTTTAGAGAGTACCCTTTGTCTTTTGCTTTAATTTCTCTGCCAGTTTACTGCTTTATAATTAAAGCATAGCACTTAGTCTATGGGAGAGTCATTTCTATCACTCTTCTAGTCACAGAGCCACCACTGCCCCTGGTCTGCTCTGGACGCTAGTCTCTCCTATCTCCCTGCCGGCACTGGTGTATTCCTGCCCCTCAGGACAAACCTGCTCTGGTGATCTTCCAGATTATCTTCGGCTGGTAAGTTGTTGTGCTTCTAATCTTCTGAATTTTAGCACTCAAGTGCTATTTTTGAGGCTGAATTTAATAGCTGGTCATGAGGGCATGAGAGAAGCTTAGAAAGTCGTGTGTGCTTTCTCTGCCATCTTGGCTCCCAAAAGTCTCCACATGGTAGACACTTAATAAAGATAATCAGGACATGGAAATTTTTGTCCATTGAATATTTTTCAATTTCACTGATGTTTCTCAAAATTTCACATCTTCAAATTCATTTTCTGGTCTTTTGCACAATCCAAACTCTCAAATATCCCACACAATTTTCTTCTCCTTATTAAAATCAAATATTTCTTTCTTCTTCCCAAATTACTCATATTAAATTCAAAAATGAACAAATAAATTTATCTATATTCACATTTATATCTATGACTACAAAATATCTATAATTGAACATAGAGTTCTAACCTTTTTTTGTATTCTGGATCCCTGTGGAAGCTGGAGAAGCCCATAGAGTAATCAAAATAATGTTTTTGAAAGAGTTAAATAAAATACACAAGATTACTAAGGAAATAAATTATAATGAAATCAAATTATCAATTTTTTAAAATAATGAATTCTTGGTTAAGAACCTCTAATTTGTAGTCATTTTATATAATTTTTTAAAAAAATATCATCTCTACATAATCTATATTTATATGTAATTAGATAGTGAAGTAACTGGTAAACTTAAGTCTAATATGCTTGTATTTATACTTTCCAGGGGGTCATATATGAGATGTGCAGATATTCTCTGCCTGGTTCATAGCCAACATAGAATGCCTTTTTGCAACATTGTGTTACTGATGGAAAAATACTATGCAATGAGGAAGATTCTTCTGATTGGCTATGGCACCAGAACAATCTGTCTTAGGAGGTACTGAGCCAGAACTGAGTGCATATAGAAAAGGTTTCACCTGCATCTCCCTTGATCTCTTTTCTTTCTTGGTGTTAAATAAGATAAAGATTACTGTGAGCTGTTGGTGGGAGAAAAATAGCTGCCTTCATCTTCTTATGGGCACCATATATTTATGAGCACATGGTATCTATTTCTTGTATGGTTGTTCTTTTCTGATCCTAGTTGAATAAGGTAATGACCAGGTAATTGTGAGAGCTTGAGAGACCCTGAGATTCTTGAAGACTTCTCACTAGTAACTGAAGGTGATAGTGGATGCCACCACTGTGGTAGTTATCTGTCCTTTGTTCTTGAAGATTTTAACATCAGAAAGGTGATGTTATGATTTGAAAATGAATTGGATTTAAATGAGGGAGGGCTGTGAAAGTCACCAGCCTCAGTCTCTCTTCTGGAGTCATCTGGATCCAATGGCAAGATATAGATCAGGTCAATGCCAATGGCCCTTTGGGGCCATTGGGAAGTCTTAGCCTTTTTAAGCTAAGATCTTTCCAAAGTCTCAGTTTGATTGGGGTAATGCTCATCCATGATTAAGGTTAGGTAAGAATTGAGGCAATGAATAGTTTCTTTTTACCTAGTCAAGAGTAAAGAAATAAAAATAAAAAACAAACAAACCAAAGTCAATGTGGGAAGGGAAGACCCTCAGGGTTTCTGCTAAAACAGAAACAATTATTATTTACACTCATCTGAACCGTTAGATTTCAGTGAGAAAGAGTGGTAGTGACTAACAAAGAAAGTGTCTGCAGGGAGATGTTAGAATCATTACAAAGTGATAAGTCAGTTTCCTTATTTAGCATGGTACTTAGCAAAATCTCAAGATCACTAATGTATTTAAGTATTCATTGGAGTTCACATTTTTGGGAGATTCACAAGTCAGTATTCAGTATGAGATTCACAAGTCAGAAACCCACAATCCCATTCTCTCGGAGGAGGAGTCAACCTTTTACACCAAGCATAAAAAGAACCAGAAGTCACTTCGGACGATTGACAGAGTGAGAGTCAATTCAGAAGAAGCCCACTCTCGGAAGTGGAGCCAGATTCATTCATCCCATCTCACACCACTGTGGTGGCAGGCTCTCCTCCTTCACTTCTCCACTGAAAGATAGGCCTCTAAGAAAGCTACCCGGGCCCAAGGAAAAGACAAGACTTGGAAGGAGAAAATAAACGTTTGGATTTTATCAGCTGGCTGCATTTGAAGTGATTATTACTCTGAACCGAAACTAAGGCTGCCTCCAGAAAACCTCCCCAAGAAACCTGCTCAGAGAGAACCATTATATTCAAAAGAAGAGAACACCACAAGATGTGAAAAGCCAGCTGAGGACAAATATGGCAGCAGCTTCAGAGTTCATGACTTCTTGTAATAGAGAAAAGCTCACTATGAAATGTATGTATCCTCAGAGATCAACAGAGAACTATATGAAGTTTCATGATGATTCCATGAAAGGAGAAAAGGGATTCTTGAGCCAGGAGATGAGAAGTATTCCTTTGCCATATGCATCTCTGTATATGTGCTTCATTACCATTATGGTTTGAATGTGATATCCTCCCCAGCGAGAGGGTATGCCAGGTGTGGAAGATCATTTTGTAACCATTTCATATACATTTTCTATAAACATCCTTTCTGAAAGCTAATACAGCTTGATTGTTAATATGGAACCTACTAGTTGGGTCTCAGAAGTTAAAACCTTAGTAGTTCAGAATTATTCCTTCTAACTCTGATACAAATAGTTATTGCCCTCTGGAATCTCCTTGGAATCCCCAAATTACTAGTGTGAATGAAAATTGAGGAAGTGAATCTTTGGGTTGACACACACCCACACACCCACACATGTGTCTGTGTCTATGTCTATGTCTATGAGCAGAATTGTAACATGGATTTAAAATTAAATTTATTTATTTAATATCCCTCCCCATACACTTAAAATAATCTTTTTCAATTATTTTCTAAAACTTTTGATTTCCAGATTCTTTCCCTCATTCCCCATCCTCAACCCCCATTAAGAAAGCATATGTAAAGTTATGTAAAACATTTCCATAAAAGTCATATGTTGTAAAAGAAAACATAGATGCTCCACCCCAATTTATTCAGTCATTTCCCAAATGATGAGCAGTCCCTCAATTTCTATTTCTTTTGTCCTGAGAAGAGAGCTACTACGAATATTTTTGTACATATAGGTCATTTTCCTTATAAAAAAATTTTTTTTTGGTAATCATGCCTAGTAGTGGTATTGTTAGATCAAAGGATATGCACAGATTTTTAGCCCTATAGATATAGATCATCTTTTGATCATTTATCAATTGGGGCATGACTCATTTTTTATAAATTTGACTCAGTTACCTCTATATTTGAGAAATAAGGCCTTATCAAAGAAATTATTGCATTATGCATTTTAAAAAATGGCCTTGAAGATTTGGGCTTAAGTTATGCCTGACATATAAAGACTGTATGTCATTGCAAATCATTTAACTTCTCTATTCTAGGAAGCTGTCTAAGGCTGAGTTTCGGAAAAGGTGTTGACATGCTTTGGAGGATGTAATTTTTTCTCATATGATAGTGAAATATTTTTATAGAAACAAATATATAGATATTAATTTTTACTTAGACCTAGGTCACTCATCTATTTAGATTATGCATTTCTAGAAAGGCAGGCAAATATTAAGTGAAATGTGGAAGCACAGTGGATAGAATCCCAGGCCTGGAGTCAGGAAGACCTGAATTCAGATATGTCCTCAGACACTTACTAGCTATGTGATTCTGAGCAAGACACTTAATCCTTCTTGCCTCAGTTTCCTCATCTGTAAAATGAGCTGGAGAAGGAAATGGCAAGTCACTCTAGTATCTTTGCCAAGAAAATCCCAAATAGCATCATGAAAGCATCAGACATGATTGACACAACTGAATTGTGTGTCATAACATCAAGGCAAATAGGCTACATATGTAAATTATTATGAAGGTTTGCAAAGCCTATGGGTTTACAAAGTTAAAACTTTGTAGATCTACAAAATTATAAATAAGCATTTTTCATCATCCATAATTACCCCCTTAAAAGACTTTAAAAGTAATTTAATGGAATAGTAAATTCCAGATAATTGAACTCTTGACAAAGTAGACTTTCCTTGAACAAATGCTTGTTGCTTTCATCCCCGAGGCTGAAGAAAAGGCTGAGAAGAACGGAGCAAAGGTAGGAAAGAGAAGGAAAGAAGTAGACCAGACCTATTGGCACTATTTTCTTAGAAAACCAATAGGACCTTTTGAAACTCTCCATGCCTTGGGCTGTTTGAGCTGGTCAATATATCTTCAATATCAATCTATTTTCTTTAATAATTTGTAGGGAAAAAGGCAGTCTGTGGTTTCATTAGTGCAGGTCCTTCCTTCCTCTATTCTTGAAAACTACAATCTATCCATACTTCAAGAGGCAGTTTTGGTGATGTCAGATTGTTTTGTTCGTTAATGTTCTGGCTTTGGAGGTCAGAGAGGAAGGAGGAGTCTTGTATTGAGCACTATTTTCAAGCATGGTATATTTAAACAGAAAAAGAGAAGAATTAAGGCAGAGATGGATGTTGCATGTTTTAGAAAACACAATCACTTTGGAGTCAAAATGTGGAAATTTGAACCCTGTCTGTGCCATTCAGAATCAGCAAGATAAAACAAACTGGGGTCAAGAAGCATCAAAGGCTATTCAAATTAATTTTTCCCCCTGAGGCAGTTGGGGTTAAGTGACTTGCCCAGGGTCACACAGCTAGAAAGTAGTAAGTGTCTGAGATCAGACTTAAACTCTGGTCCTGACTTCAGGACTGATGATCTGTGCCACCTAGCTGCCCCCAAATTAACTTTTTAAAAGACACAATAGGGACAGGGTTTTATGGTGAAGGGAGGGTCATTAAGTGAGTAAATAGGGAAAGGCCAAGTAGGCAAAGAGCTTATCTGTGATTCTGGAGGGGTAAGGGAAGTTAATTGTGCCACTGAGTAGTTTGTTAGTTTTATAATTATTATCAGTTACTCTATACTAAGCTCAGTTATTTCTATTTGTTGAAGCAGTACAGGTGTTGTCAGTGCTCTCAAAATTTCAGTGTCCTGGGACAAAGCCCCAATTGCCCTTAAATAGTTATGACTATGTTGTCACTTTCTTTGTGATCTTCCTCTCTTCAAGGTCTTCATTTTCTCATCTGTAACATGAGGGGGTTGTACTAGATGATCTCTATGGTCTCTTTTGGTTATAAATACAAGGATAAAATTAGCTGTAAATACTTGGATAACATGTGAAGTTCATCCTGTTTCACTGACCATCTGGATCTCGCTAAGTGAAAAAATGCCACTTCTGCTTATCCTAAAGTCCTTAGGGTCAAAGAGGGAAAAGCCTCCATTGCCTCTAATTGGGTTCTCCTGGAAAGCTTAGAGATTTTTTAAAAATTCCTGTTAAAAACAAAAAAAATAGCCCAAGCTCTTCAGGCAGATTTTTTTAGGCTCTCATTTTATGGCTTTTGGAGGATGATCTTGGCATGGGCAGATGGGGAGAAATAGTGGTTACAGTCTTCAGAGGTTAATAATTCCTGGAAAATCTTCTGGCAAACATCACTGCCCTGAAATTTCACAGAAAAGGTTCATTTGACTGTGCCCAGGCTAAATGAGTTTTTTGTTTTCATGTCCTTCCCTCGTGGAATTATGAGTTTGCATGTTGCCTTTTACACAAAAGTGAGGAGACTTTGCCAAAATATACAACACTTTTCTCTCCAGAATTCTTTCTTTATTTACTCTGGAGTTTGAAGACTTGCATTGGAGACATATCTTATGCCAGAGATATTTCTCCGGGGCTATTTGAAGAGTTGTCCTCTCATTTTCAGGAGGAGGTTAGCACTGAGAGACCATGTCCATGTCATATTCAAACATTTCTTAAGTTCCACAGGCATAGGTGAGTACCATGGAATAAACTGGTGCCTCTAGGCAGAGTGCTAATTCATAAGACCTTCCTTTCATGCAAATGTCACTTTTTTAGGGACCAGGCTCCCTCCTCTTTCAGAACAGATGCCTGGCTCTGCCTGTTACAGCTGAGGCCAAAATGATTTACTGGGTTTTTTTTTTTGTTTTTGTTCTTGCAAATGCATGAGTCAGTTTTGAGGGCTTGTGTGTTTATGGGGGCCCCCTCAAATACTGTCCAAAACACATACTCATCAGAAAGCCCTGTTTCCCAATTTTTAGGTCAAGAGGCAGAGCAATTTAAGAGAAAGAGTCTGTTCTGGCTTACCTGTAAAGTGGAGATATATTTTGCATTATGTCCCTTTATAGGGCTGATGGAAGGAAATGTTTTGTGAAGTTTAAAATGTGAAATGAATGGGAGCTATTTGCTTTTATAGCATTTTGTTGCTATCCAGTCATTTCTGACTCTTTGTGATCCCGTTTTGGGGTTTTCTTGCCAAAGATACTAGAATAGTTTGCTACTTCCTTTTCCACATCATTTTACAGATAAGGAGAGTGAAGCAAACAAGGTTAAGTGACTTGCCTGGGGTTATACAACTAATAAGTGTCTGATATCAGATTTGAACTTAGGAAAAAAACCCAGCATTCTATCCATTGTACCACCTACCTGCCCTTTTATAGTTTATCCATGTCCAAAAAGATATGGATTTAAATCAAGTCTGAACAACAAAAGCAAAAAAGAAAAATTATATTATTCTCCTCCTCCTTTCTCTTTTTTCACCTTCTTTTCCTTCTCTTTCTCATCTTCCCCACTCCTCCTCTTTCCATTTGATAATCCTTTACAAAAAGTCCTCTACTATCTCATATTTTGTCTGGTATATGGTAAGCACTCATGAAACACTTACTGATTTGACAACTCTGAAGGCTATGGGTGTATAAGTTTTCTCAGGTTCTTAACAAACCAGGATGGTTTCACCTTTGGGCATGGTGCCATCTACAGTTGAAAGAACAGCCCATCTACGTGCATGGAGACTTCTGCAGAAGATTGGCGAACAGATAATGAATATTTCGCTTCCACACCTACTCATGGAATTTTCTAGTAAAACATAGAGGGGTTGTATTTGTGTTCAAAGAGAGAGAACCTATATGATAAAGTCACAGATCTTCCTTATCCTCTTCTTCTGGAAATATTGATGAATGCTTATTGTTATTGCTAAAACTTCAGAAATAGAGGTTTAACTTTGCCCTATGTTACCCCTACCTCCGATCCCCATTCTTTCATGGCTGATGGTGAAAGCAGTGGCAGACACTCAAGGAAGGGGACACTGGGAGAATTAAGGTCGTGGGACTGGTAGGGTGTGATATGAATGCTGAATGGGGAACCTTGTGCCCACTTAGAAACAGAATTTTAAAGCTGGAAGACGATGCTCTTGTATAACTCTCCTTTTTGGAGGAGACTGAGACCCTGAGAGGCGTGACTTGTGCAATGTTATACATAGAGAGTTAGCAGAACAGGCACTAGGAGCCCATGGCTCCTGACTCTCAGTCCCATGCCCTTTCCACCACACTACACTGAACAGGAGTTCAGTGCTGAGAACAAAGACAATAAAGCTTCTTTAGAAATAGCAAAACAGAGCTTAGCCTTGCACGGGCTCTGATAAAGGTTTCTGTCCCCTCTGATTCCTGGGAACGGGCACTCTGATGAATGGATGAGGAATACCAAAGGAGGAATCCTACATGGACTCCATTCAACAAGATACAGCCTCTTCTGCATGGCAGCCCAGGAAAGGGGGCTTTTTTCCAAAAGCCGTCCAAGTCACGGCCAAGCAATGAGCTGAATCAATGGCTCCAGACTCAGCACAGAGAAAAGGGTCCTGCTGTTCCCATGGTCATGTGATGGACACCTCCACTCTGACAGAGACACCCTCCCCTTTTGCTCCCCCCAAGAACACCATCATTGAGCAAATCTGTTACCACAGAGAGGAAAAGAGATGGTCCTTCCTCCACACTCTTTAGGTGGCACATTCACAATGACTTTGGCATGACCTACATATCACTCTCCTCTCCTTTTCTCTCATCCTCTCCCTCTTCCTTTCCTTCTCTGTTTTCTTCTCTCCCTCCTTCCTTCCCCCTTCTCATGAGGGAGCTCTCACCCTGAAAGTAGCATAGCTATGTGATGTCCATAAGCAGCACTCTTTTTTCCACAGGCAGGAAAGGAAAGAATCTAGGTTCTATAATTCAGATAGATACTGTTAGCTTGTATCCTTCCATGTCTTTCATCCTTCTTGTCTGTCTAATTCTTGTATTTGTTATTGTGGACTCCAGAGCAGTATGAGACCCTTAACACCAAGCCTCAGTTACCATATAACACAAGGATATCCCCAGTTGGCACAAGGTAACATAAATAATTACATCCAGAGGGGTCTCTCCACTACATTCACTCTACTCATTTTCATCATAGGATTTTTCTCATCACAGCACTTTGACTAATTGGATGTGGTAAAAACCAGCCCCTTCACATCATCTAGCTCTCCAAAGTACCTTGAAAGAAGTATCAGTAAAATTAGTTGTTTCTCATTTCTATCACCTATAGCAATATCCAAGGGAGCAGGAACTTCTGCTATACACAGTACTTCCTGTGCCCTCATCCGTTTCTATGGCTTGTAGTACTCCACTCTCTCTAAGACATTACCAAAATGTTGGGTCACCTTAAAATATGCCTATTTAGTCAAGGAAAAAGCATCTCTTGAATATCTACTAAGTATCACTTCCTATTCTTGGCATGGGGAATACAAAGACAAAAATGCTTACCACCAAGGACCTTATATTGTATCTGGAAAAAAATAGTACATGCAACTAATACAAAGTATCAACCATTAAATACAGGATTACTTTTTTTGGGGGAGGGGAGGAATGAAAAGGAGGCACAAGCAGCTTGGGAGAATCAGGAAACATGAGGCAGTCACCGAATTGGGATTCTAAAGGTAGAGGAAATGATATCTCATATCTACAAAGATATGAGACAGAATGCTGTGAGGATGAACAAGGGGGTCATTTTGACTAGATAATAGAATAACTATAGGAGTAATATATGAATAATATATAAGAAGTCTGGAAAGGGGAAAAAAGAATATAGTAAAAAAAGGGACACAGCAAAGAACAAAAGAATAATCTACAAGGAAATAAAGAAAAGATGGACACTCATGAATATTATATATCCTTTCTTGAACTAGTAATTTATTGTTACATATTTTAAATTCTTCCTGATGTTTTGCTGGGTACATGACGATGTTCTGTTTTGTTTTGTTGTATTTTGTTTTGTATTCCTTTTCTGTTTTTTTTCTCATTCTGTTCTTTTAAATAAATTAAAATAAAAAAGAAGTCTGGAAAAATGCTCAAGTTGCTGCAGAAAATTTTCTGGTGGCATGTTGTTTCAATAATTTTCTTTGTTCAGAGGAAGCCAAAGGGACCCTAAAATGTGAACAATCACTTTAGAAACATTATTTTGAAATTGAATTTGAAGATTCACTATGGAATAATATGCCTCAACACTTCTGAATTAGTTAGTATAAATGGTATTGTAGAAAAACTTGGAGTCAGTAGATTCCAGTACAAATTCTGGAAAAAAAAAGCCTTAATTTAGAGGTCTAAGGACTTATTGGGGGCAAGAGAGATAATCAGACTCTCTTATCCATTTCTCCACTTTTTATTGGGAAATGCTTTTCTAAATGGGTAATTTTATGTTCAGCCAAGTGTACAGCAAAAAAATAAATAAATAAAGATAGATCAAGAACAAAACTTATGGATCTGGAGTCAAAATGTATTGTGGGGTATTCAAATCACAAAAAGGACCAGGTCATGCATTGTGAGGTCAAAAACATGATTACTGGTTTGATAGTTACCCTTATTTAGTCTGTAAGCTTTTCAATTTCTTTACTCATCAGTGATCCTGCCCCAAATAATTCAGTGTTATAAACCCAGCTTTTAAGGATGACAACAGAAAGATGACTTTTTAGTTTTTCTTTCATCTCCAATATAGATCACTGCTTCTATTTCCCTTCCCCATTTCTAAAATATATGCTTTGTGGAGCTCTAGACAAAAAGCTAAAACTTTAATTTGGGAATCCAAGAAGAGGGATTATTGAGCATTTAACAGAAATGAGGTATTAACTCTATCAAGAACAATCAATTTCTCATTCTACTGAAAATAATTCTGAAAATCAGAAATATAGGTGTTTCATAAATTTTTTTTACAAAATTTCTTTCTATACACTGATGGTTCGTAAATTAGGTTCTTTTGCTGGTTCCAACATCTATGTAGAAAAAGTGAGAAAGAGAGACAAAGAGACAGAGACAAGCATACACAGACACATAAATGGGGGATAAGAAATGGGAGGGGGGAGGGAGGATGAGAGAGAGAAGAGTGGAGGAAAGGAAGAAAGGAGGGAGGGAGGAGGAAAAGAGGGAGTCTTAGTGTTTGATATTCCAATCAGAATGAATAAAGTCACCATTATTTTTTTCTAGAAAGTGGTGAGAATATGCATATATATGTATGTTTATATACACATATTGGCACATTTTCTAACTAAAATGGATATCATGTAAAGGCCTCATTTCCAAAATATATAGAGAATTAACTCTGATTTATAAAAAATCAAGCCATTCTCCAATTGAAAAATGGTCAAAGGATATGAACAGACAATTCTCAGATGAAGAAATTGAAACTATTTCTAGTCATATGAAAAGATGCTCCAAGTCATTATTAATCAGAGAAATGCAAATTAAGACAACTCTAAGATACCACTACACACCTGTCAGATTGGCTAAGATGACAGGAAAAAATAATGATGATTGTTGGAGGGGATGTGGGAAAACTGGGACATTGATTCATTGTTGGTGGAGTTGTGAACGAATCCAACCATTTTGGAGAGTAGTTTGGAACTATGCTCAAAAAGTTATCAAACTGTGCATACCCTTTGATCCAGCAGTGTTACTACTGGGATTATATCCCAAAGAGATTATAAAGAAGGGAAAGGGACCTGTATGTGCATGAATGTTTGTGGCAGCCCTTTTTGTAGTGGCTAGAAAATGGAAACTGAATGGATGTCCATCAGTTGGAGAATGGCTGAATAAATTGTGGTATATGAATATTATGGAATATTATTGTTCTGTAAGAAATGACCAACAGGATGATTTCAGAAAGGCCTGAGAGACTTACATGAACTGATGCTGAGTGAAATGAGCAGGACCAGGAGATCATTATATACTTCAACAACAATACTATATGATGACCAGTTCTGATGGACCAGGCCATCCTCAGCAACGAGATCAACCAAATCATTTCCAATGGAGCAGTAATGAACTGAACCAGCTATGCCCAGAAAAGAACTCTGGGAGATGACTAAAAACCATTACATTGAATTCCCAATCCCTATATTTATGCCCACCTGCATTTTTTATTTCCTTCACAAGCTAATTGTACAATATTTCAGAGTCTGATTCTTTTTGTACAGCAAAATAACGTTTTGGTCATGTATACTTATTGTGTATCTAATTTATATTTTAATACATTTAACATCTACTGGTTATCCTGCCATCTGGGGGGAGGGGGTGGGGGGGTAAGAGGTGAAAAATTGGAACAAGAGGTTTGGCAATTGTTAATGCTGTAAAGTTACCCATGCATATATCCTGTAAATAAAAGGCTATTAAATTAAAAATAAAATAAAATAAAATGGATATCATGCTTTTTATCCCAATTTTAATTTAGAAAATAAAGTAATCGTATTTCAAAACTCTTGTCCTTCTTACAATCCAAGGTTTTATTTTTCTTCTCTGTAAACAGGTGTCCACAAGCCAAACAGTTTTCTTGAAAGAACAGAGAGAATAAAGAGAGATAGGAACTCTAACAAACAAATGGAATTTTAAAATCTGTATTTCTTCTATAATAAATCTATGCTTATTATGAAAGTCTACTTTGTAAAACAGAGTATACATTTATGTATTACCTGAGAATGATATTGCACATTTCTAACTTGAATAGAAAATGAAGGAAGGAATTTTTTTTGGAAGGAATGGATGAGAATTGCTTATGCAGGGTCACATCTACAGAAAAAAAAAGACTATTTCAAAACATGGTGTTACAGTGATGATTTAATAAGTCAATTAATAAGTATTTTAAGGGGCAAAAGATAGTCCATGTCCTCAAGGAGGTCACAGTCTAATGGAGGAGGCATTAAGAAAGCAATGCAAACAAGCTATATGTAGGATAAATCATTCAATCAATAAACATTTATTCAGCAATTTATGTGCTCTAGGCACTGTGTTAAACATTAGATATATAAATACAAAAAAGAAAGAAAGTCAATCCCTGTCCTCAAGAAACTTTCTATCTAATGGGGGAAAACAACACAAAAAAGGAAGCTAGAAAGGAGAGTTAGATATAGTAAGGTTCCAAAGTGTGGTGGAAAAGTCACAGAAGTTCCAAAATAATGCAAGAAAATGAGAAATGAGATACTCTGTGCTGAACTCTCTAGTTATGTGGAAGTTTTGAGTTCCTGACTCCCCTCTTCAATCAGAGAGACAAGTAGAGTATAAATGCTAATTAGGTGTTGCAGGACAAGTCTTTCCCAATAATGGGAAATACTTATTGCTAAAGGAAGGTGGCAAATGGGGAAATAATGAAGGTTGAGGCTGGACAGGAAACAATTGACAATGTGAAAAGAGCATGCCAGAACTTAGAAGAAAATGACAGGATAGAATTGAACTGATTCACCAGTCAAGATGGGGAAAAGAGGAAAAGAGGAAGGGAAAGTGGAGAAGTGATGATTTGAGAGAGAAATGAGGAGTCAAGGTGTTGGAGTTCATGGTGTGGACAAAGAGTAGATTATGGTAAGGAGAGTCAGAGAGAATAATAGATTTAGTAAGCGACTGAGTTTGTATTATTTGTTAACATGTAATTAACTATTTCTTTTGCTGAAAAAGGATCTCTACAAAGATGGAGGAAGATTGTATTTGCATTATTTAATAATTAGTAAAATGAAATAGGTCTCCTATGGAAATGCTACAGCTGTGGGGTGTGCGTGTGTGTGTGTGTGTGTGTGTGTGTGTGTGTGATTTTTTTCCTGGTGTGAAAGACAGTGACATACATACATACATATAC
This sequence comes from Sarcophilus harrisii, assembly GCF_902635505.1. Lineage (NCBI taxonomy): Eukaryota > Metazoa > Chordata > Mammalia > Dasyuromorphia > Dasyuridae > Sarcophilus > Sarcophilus harrisii. Next base: position 359,651,386 of record NC_045427.1, on the reverse strand, counting down.
TCATTATATGTTTGACAACTTATATATGTATATAAGTACATATTTGTAAATTTATGTGACTATGTGTGTGTGTACAAGAACCAGCTGCTATGATAAAGTCTTAAATAAAGTGACCAATTGAATAATAAGACCCATTGATTACTGTCTTTGTCCCTGGTTCTGTTAAACTAATTTTTGATTGGGAACTATGTGGAAATAGATTTTGTTCAATACTTGGAAATGAAATTTTGGACGTGAAAGGATCTCAAAAATGTCAAATGAATAAAGGTGACATATAATAGGAAGCCATCAAGGATATTCTTATTATAGATCTTTATTATCTGGATAATCTTGTACAACTTAATCTTTCTGAGCTTCAGTTTCCCCAACTACAAAAAGGTTATAACTCTCAATAAAAAGCCAGGGGAAAATAAACCAAAAAATAATTGGAAACTAAATAATCTCATACTAAAGAATGATTGGGTGAAACAGCAAATCATAGAAATAATTAATCACTTCACCCAAGAAAATGACAATAATGAGATGTCATACCAAAATGTGTGGGATGCAGCCAATGTGGTAATAAGGGGAAATTTCATATTTCTAGAGGACTACTTGCATAAAATAGAGAAAGAGAAGATCAATGAATTGGGCTTGCAACTAAAAATTCTAGAAAAGGAACAAATTAAAACCCCCCAGTCAAATACTAAACTGGAAATTCTAAAAATAAAAGGAGAGATCAATAAAATTGAAAGTAAAAAAAAAAAACTATTGAATTAATTAATAAAACTAAGTTAGTTCTATGGAAAAACCAACAAAATAGACAAACCCTTAGTAAATATGATTAAAAAAAGGAAAGAGGAAAATCAAAATTTTAGTCTTAAAAATGAAAAGGGAGAACTCGCCACTAATGAAGAGGAAATTAGAGCAATAATTAGGAGTTACTTTGCCCAACTTTATGACAATAAATTCTATAACTTAAATGAAATGGAAGAATACCTTCAAAAATATAGCATGCCCAGATTAACAGAGGAAGAAGTAAATAGATTAAAGTGTCCCATTTTAGAAAAAGAAATAGAACAAGCTATTAACCAACTCCCTAAGAAAAAATCCTCAGGCCCAGATGGATTTATATGTGAATTCTACCAAACATTTAAAGAATAATTAACTCCAATGCTATATAAATTATTTGAAAAATAGGGATTGAAGGAGGCCTACCAAACTCCCTTATGACAAAGACATGGTACTGATACCTAAACCAGGTAGGTTGAAAACAGAGAAAGAAAATTATAGACCAATCTCCCTAATGAATATTGATGCTAAAATCTTAAAATAGATATTAGCAAAAAGACTACAGAAAATCATCCCCAGAATAATACACTATGATCAAGTAGGTTTTATACCAGGAATGCAGGGCTGGTTCAATATTAGGAAAACTATTAGCATAATTGACTATATCAATAACCAAATTAACAAAAACCATATGATCATCTCAATAGATGCAGAAAAAGCATTAGATAAAATCCAACATCCATTCCTAATAAAAATACTTGAGAGGACAGGAATAAATGGACTTTTCCTAAAATTATAAGGAGCATATATTTAAAACCACCAGTAAGCATCATATGCAATGAGGAAAAACTAGAACCTTTCCCAATAAGATCAGGAGTGAAACAAGGTTGCCCACTATCACCATTATTATTCAATATTGTATTAGAAATACTAGCCTCGGCAATAAGTCGAGAAAGAGATTAAAGGAATTAGAGTAGGTAATGAGGAAACCAAACTATCACTCTTTGCAGATGATATGAGGGTATACTTAGAGAACCCCAGAGATTATATTATTATATTAGGTTAGGTTCACAGGACAAAATAAACAATAACTATAGCAATCTAGTGTTTGATAAACCCAAAGATCCCAACTTTTGGGATAAGAATTCATTATGTGACAAAGCTTCGGGGAAAACTGGAAATTAGTATGGCAGAAATTAGGCATGGACCCACACTTAACATCATACACCAAGATAAGATCAAAATGGGTCCATGATTTAGGCATAAAGAATGAGGTTATAAATAAATTAGAGGAACATAGGATAGTTTACCTCTCAGACTTGTGGAGGAGAAAGGAATTTGTGACCAAAAATAATCATTAGTGATCACAAAATAGAAAATTTTGATTATATCAAATTAAAAAGCCTTTATACAAATAAAATTAATGCAAACAAGATTAGAAGGGAAGCAACAAATTGGGAAATCATTTTCACAGTTAAAGGTTCTGATAGGCTTTCTGAAGGCTTCCTCATTTCCAAAATATATAGAGAATTGACTCTAATTTATAAGAAACCAAGCCATTCTCCAACTGATAAATGGTCAAAGGATATGAACAGACCATTTTCAGATGATGAAATTGAAACTATTTCCACTCATATGAAAGAGTGTTCCAAATCACTATTGATCAGAGAAATGCAAATTGAGACAACTCTGAGATACCACTACACACCTGTCAGATGGCCTAAGATGACAGGAAAAAATAATGATGAATGTTGGAGGGGACGCGGGAAAACTGGGACACTGATGCATTGTTAGTGGAGTTGTGAACGAATCCAACCATTCTGGAGAGCAATCTAGAATTATGCCCAAAAAGTTACCAAACTGTGCATACCCTTTGATCCAACAGTGTTACTACTGGGCTTATATCCCAAAGAAATGCAAAAGAAGGGAAAGGGCCCTGTAATGTGCCAAAATGTTTGTGCCAACCCTGTTTGTAGTGGCTAGAAGCTGGAAACTGAGTGGATGCCCATCAATTGGAGAATGGTTGGGTAAATTGTGGTATATGAATGTTATGGAATATTATTGTTCTGTAAGAAATGACCAGCAGGATGAATACAGAGAGGCTTGGAGAGAATTACATGAACTGATGCTAAGTGAAATGAGCAGAACCAAGAGATCATTATATATGTCAACAACGATACTGTATGAAAATGTATTCTGATGGAAGTGGATTTCTTTGACAAAGAGACCTAATTCAGTTTCAGTTGATCAATGATGGACAGAAGCAGCTATACCAAAGAAAAAACACTGGGAAATGAATGTAAACTGTTTGCATTTTTGTTTTTCTTCCCGGGCTATTTTTACCTTCTGAATCCAATTTTCCCTGTGCAACAAGAAAACTGTTTGGATCTGCACACATACATTGTATCTAGGATATACTAGGACATATTCAACATATATAGGACTGCTTGCCATCTGGGGGAGGGGGTGGAAGGAGGGAGGGGAAAAGTTGGAACACGAAGTGAGTGCAAGGGATAATGTTGTAAAAAATTACCCAGGCATGGGTTCTGTCAATAAAAAGTTATAATTATTTTTTAAAAAGGGTTATAACTCCTCTCTCATAAAGTTATGGAGAGAAAAACACTTTGAAAACCTTAAATCAATGAGAATCATTGCTCAGTTCACTAAGGCAAATGTCAATACATCAGTGCATGACAGAGCCCAAATTCAATGGACTGGCCATGTTGTTCAAATGCCAAATGTCTCTTTGCCTAAAAAAATATTTTACAGAGTATTAACATGAGGCATGTACAATACAAAGACTGTCAAAGTTTCTCTGAATAACTTTGGAATTTATTGTGAGATATGGGAGATACTAATACAAAACTTCCCAGTATGGCACACTTACTTCACACTTACTTTATGAGCGAAGCAGAGTTGTAGTAACTCCAAAGAAACATGGGATATATGGATGTAGACATCTCCACTTGAAATGCTCATACGCACTATTTGTGTCTTTGGTAGAGCATTCTAAGCTCAAACAATCTGATCAGCCACATTTGGACACATTGTATTTGACTCTGACATACTGAAGTCAATTTGATTCTATTTGAAAATGAAGAACAACCATCGGTTCTTTATGAGTTGTTCTAACTGGAAAGACAATTTTTCCTCTGATGAGATCAGCTTATGGAGGTCAGCTGCAGGTAGCCTTTTAATCTTCTTAGATGGAAGATGCACAGAACAGTTCTTTGATATGTTCCTAACTGAAGCTATTTTACCTTGATTGTGCTTACCACATGGGCTTTCACCTATATGTCATGAAGAATCAACACAAAGTTCTGGAAGAGAGCCATGGAACTGCCTTAATTAAATACATTGGTCAAACCCCTCCACTCCTCCACCTTGAAGTTTTTATTGAACAGATTAAGTCTGACAAAACACAGAGTCTGGCCTTTTGAATCTTACTAGCTTAGAAAAAAGCATTCTGATGTGCATAGAAAGGACAGTACAGCCTGGATACACAGACAACTAAATGAACACTGAGCATAGACATCTGTATCCAATATATAAAGAATTTGTCTTGAATAAAAACAATGGCATGAGTATACCATGAGGGGTGGAGAGCAAAGGAACATGTTCTGTGAAATTTCAGTGGCATGTAAGTTTACACAGGTTGCATGCTTCTGATGGGAATCACAGCTGTTTGGCCCTGAAAACCTTCACTACACATGATTTGGAAATCAATTACAAACATTTTGTGTCTTTTCTTTTAAATAACAATAACAATGTTAACTCACATTTATATGGCACTTTAAATTTACTGTGAGAGAAGCAAACATGAGTGCTGGAATGAGTATTCAATTTGGACTCAAAGTATATAGGCTGAAATTTTGACTCAAATAATATTCATATGACTTTAAAGAGGTTATATACTCTCCATGGCCCTCGATTTCTTCATACATAAAAGGAAGGATTTAGACTGTCAGATCTAGTGGATGGGCTGACTAGTTTTGCTAAATTGTCCTTCCTTTCTTCTTCCTTACCTTCCTCCCTCTCCCTCTTCTCTCTTTCTCTCCTTAATTTCTTTTCATCCCTCACTCCCTCTTTCCCTTCCTACTTCTCTCCCTCCCTCCCTCCTCCCCTTTTCCTCCCTCCCTCCCTCCCTTCCCTCTCTTTTTCCCTTCCCTTCCTTCCTCCTTCCTTCCTTTTCCCTTCTTCCCTCCTTCCTTCCCTCCCTCCTTCCTTCCTTCCTTCCTTCCTTCCTTCCTTCCTTCCTTCCTTCCTTCCTTCCTTCCTTCCTTCCTTTCTCTCTTCCCCCCTCCTTTCTCCCCTCTCTTCCTCTCTCTCTCCCTTCTCCTTTAATCTCATCTCTTCTCATTGTCTTTGAGGAGGGAAAAGGAAGTAATATATTTAGAAGTAAAGTTAAGTTTAAAAAAATCAATGCAATTTTATAAATAGAAGAATTAAAGAGAAAGCAAAAGTAGCAGAGTCACTTCAGAGTGTGAGAATCATATATATATAATTATATTTGTGATTACATTATATATGTAAATATATATTTAAATTACATATATATATGTAAAAATCAGCAAAATATAAAATATTTTTTCTATGATACTGTACAGATGATTGGAAAATTATTGTAGAAAGCAAAATATTGGCTTAGTAAAAGTAGTTAAACTAGTAATTGTAATAACAATAACAACAAAAATAATGAGTTTTGCTTAAATGATCTTCTGAATTCCCTTCTATTTCTAAACCCTAAGAACTTATGATTTCCTATAACCATCTTCTTTAAGGACACACACACATATGCATATATAGATAGCTGTACATTCGTGTGTGTAAACACAATGCTAATTATATATACACATTATAATGTATACATGTGCATACACATGTGTATACATTTATAAAATTTAAAATGGACAAAATAAACCAGTAAAATTAAACATGCAAACATGTATATTTTATTATTTCTATGTTAAACACAATTATTCCATCAATATACTACATTTTATAATTATACATATTTTATAAATTATACATCTAATTGTTTAATATATAATTACATAGAATATTATATAGCAGAACATAACATAATAAAATTAATATATATGACCACCACAACTCTTCTCTTCTCTTTTCCTCTCTTTCTCTCTCTGTATATAATATGTGTCTATATGTGTGTGTTGTATATGGGATCATGTGTGTATTTCTATCTATCTATCTATGCTGTATGTATACATACATGCATTCTGACAGCCACTTATGTGACACTCATATGGCATTTTTATGGAAACGAGAAAGTAATAAGCACTTATTAAGCTCCTACTAAGTATCAGATACTGTGCTAAATGCTTTGAAAATATTATCTTTTAATCATCACAGCAAGCTTGTGAGGTATTATTATCTCCATTTTACAACAGAGGAAAATAAGGCAAGCACAAGTTAAGCAACTTGTATAGGCTTACACAGCTAGGAAGTACCTGGGCCCAGATTTAAACTCAAGTTTTCCTGATTCCAAGCCTTCCCTTCCACCCACTATTTCAGCTAGCTGTATATTTGTATACATCATTGCCCTCTAAATCTCATTTTCCTCTTTGGCAAATAGAAGCACATTCTGCCCCCATCTCCCTCGAGTAAATGGGAACTGGGATTAGACCTTTCTAACATTAGAAAGTAGAATTTCCAGAGAGAGATTCAAGGGATTTGGGATGATTTCACCAGGAAAAAAATCATGCACAAAGCTAATTTATTTCATAAAAACAATTTCTATGAAAAACAGATAAAGAAACATATCTTTAATCTATGGTAGAAAAAATACTTTGAATTGGAGGAAATGAGTTCAGAACTATATTGTGGTCCTGATTGTCTATGACTTTAGGTAAATCAATTGAGTTGTCTGAGGTGTAATGTTTTCTCATCTGTAAAAGGAGGGAGTAGGATTAGATACTCTATGAGTCACTTTCCATCTCTAAATCTGTGACACATTTTATATAATTTTTAATTCATGATACTCAGGCCTCCTTCCTGAGGACTGAGATGGCTGACTTCTTATTTCAACCTTCTATCTCAGGCAGGTACCAGGGAGCTTGGCACATATAGGATATAAGAATATGTTGATACAAATAAAGGCAATATTAAAAAAGATAACATAATTTGAGTCAAAGATTGTGGGCAAAATTGATATTAATTGATTACACTATACTCTTCCTTTTTCTTAATAAACATTAAATTATGGCATTGTGCATTGCCCATGTATGATAAGTTTCCATAATAGTTTAGTGGGGCACCACATTATACATACATATGCACACACATACATGTGAGTATATGTATGTGTGTGTGTGTTGCACATGAGAGAGAGAGAAGAGAGAGTGGAGAAAAGCAGGGAGAGAGAGAGAAGGAGAGAGGGAGGGAGGAAAGAGGAAGGAAGGGAGGAAGGACGAAAGGAAGGAAGGAAGAGGGAAGGAAGGAAGGAGAGAAGGAAGGGAGGGAAGAGGGAGGGAAAAAAGAAGGAAAAAAGGAAGGAAGGAAGGAGGGAAGGAAGGAGGAAAGGAAGGAAGGAAGGACACAAGGAAGGAAGGAGGGCAGAAGGGCAGGAAGGAGGGAGGGAAACGAGGGAGGGAAGGAAAGAAGGAGTGAAGGAAGAAAGGGAATAAGAGGAGAGAGGGAAGAAGAGAAGGAAAGAAGTGAGAAAGAAAGGGAGTAAGAAAAGAAGGATTTGTTGGGAAGTAACTTATGTCAAAACAAAATATCCAAGTGATTAAAAAATATTGGACAGTTGAACTGAATGACTAAGAAAATATTTAAAACATAGTAAGGATTTGTGAATTGTTAAGCATCAGCTTTTTTTTTTCTTTAGAGAGATTGAATGGTCATCCTTCTCTTAAGTTATCCCTTTCTCCCATCTCCCCAAATTCCTGGTTTTAGAATGTTAATATTCTTTGATTTTTCATCTCCAAATGAAATAGTGATTTCCTTTAGAATGTGAACTTTAAACCATTTCCAGAAATTCATTGAATTATTTTTGCATGTGCTGGGTATTTGTAAATTTTAAAAAATCCCAGCTATACCTAGATATATTATTTCTATATTATACACAATTATTCCATCAATATACTCTTTTATAATTATATGGCATATTGTAAAATTATGTGTTTAACCTATTCAGCTATACCTTTCAGGCTATAGATTCCAGTTAGTTTTTTGTTTAGTTTTGCTTTTTGTTTCTTAATATTTCATTCGAAGAAAGTCATTTGAAAGAGGAGCAAGTTATTGGGAGAATGTTAATCTCTTTCATATGTTTAATAGAAACAACCAGTCCCCATCAAAGTCATGAAGGAATCAAGTGGACGTACTAACAAATTATTTGAAAAGATTAAAATTTAATAATTATAAGATTTCAGAGCTAAAAGGGACTTGAGAGATCATAGTTTTAAAATCATTGTGTATAATAGTGCGGCTGAGTTTAAGAAGTGATAACTAACACGAATTCTGAATAGGTAAAAAAAATTCACTTCCCTTCTTTTTAGAATTGAACATAAGTTTGCAAAATTGTATGTGCCAACATATTTCAAGTTTGATTTTGATGGTCAGTTAGAGCTATTTAATAAAAGTGAAAAGGACTACTTTGAAAAGAAGTGTCTCTATCTAGTAGAGGTTTTCCAGTGGTGGCTGATATGTCAGGGATGTTCTAAAGGAGATATAAGTATGCCTATTAAAAGTTGTACTAGATGATCCTGAGATTCTTACCAATTCTGAGATTCTGAGAATCTATGAGACTCTCTACAAGCTGGCTGCAAAATCCCTTCATAAATTTATCTCATGTTACATCCCTATACTCTGACTCAACCAAACTGTATTATTCACAGACCCCAATCTCATAGACTCTGTGTTTTCAAGTTGGCTCAACTTTCCTGGACCAGTCAGTAAGCCACTATCCCAAATTTTCCTGCTATCCAAATGACTTCATAATTTTTTGGCTCTATGCCTGTCCTGGCCCATTTTCAAAATCTCTATAGCTAAACCCAATTGTCTCTTGTAAAAAAAAAAAAGAAAGAAAGAAAAACAAACCCCCCAAAAACCCAACCAAACAAACAAAACAACATCATGAACTAGCATGTTCAAAACCCCAAAGATCTATTGATCATGGATGCATTTATATTAAACATTTCTAAAATGCTTGGACATTTTTTACTTTTTGAAGTTATATATTTGCTTTCTTCCAACCCATTTTATTGGGATGGTGTAAAGTTTATTTTCTAGGAACTATTCAAATTATAGTAGTTTGTGGTATTTATTGATTCATTGATTCATTCATTTGTTTAATAATTTAGATCAATGAAAAGTTTTTATAAAACTTTAAACTTGCATCTTCCACATGCTAAAGTAGCTCTAGAATAACAGGAATTCTATAATTATCTACCATATCTCTTTACAGGAATTCTATCATTATCTACCATATCTCTTTACCTGTCACTCTCTATCATAGATACCAGTCATAGAATGATTTAATATATAATCAGAATAATGACCAATATAAATCATCTTTCCTAATATATTTCCTCAACTGTGGTATACTTACTACTCCTTGTGAATGTCTGAATACATGTCAAAAGCTGATAAGAGGAGTCTGGACAATTCTTTGCTTTAGATAAAAACAAACAAATAAAAGACAATTGACTATAAGTATCAGGATACAGGATTAGCAGTAATAATAGAGGCTGAAATGTCTAATGGAAATAAAAATAAAACAAAAATCTGAGTAATATATGATTTGTAATATAATCCTCCTTAGGTAAATATATTTTGTAAAACTAGAAAAGTGGACCCAAGTGTAACTCAAGTCCTATACCAATTGATATAAGACTTTTTCCTCATTAGTGGAGTTCAATGACTCAAAGCAACATAAGGGACAGTGGCAGATGTAGTGAAAAGTAAAAAAAAATGAAGAAAACAGATCTCGTCTATTAGTTTCTTTGTGTTCATCTTTTGGTTTCCAGCTTTGGAAGAAAAGATGAGCAGTGCTAATCTTTCTTCTTTGTTTCTGGAGATAAAACTTTGGGAAGAAGTTCACACTAGAACAGAGAGATAACTTTAGTTTATTCAAATGGTCATTCTGTAGTTCCATTTTCATTTCCTAAGTATAAAATGATAGAAAACAAGAGATGGGATATTTTGGGGGACAGAACCAAGATGATGAAGAGCAGCTACATATCTATATGGCCTCATCTGTGTTTCCCTCAAATTAACAGCAGATTAAGTTTCTGAAATTGTTTTGAAATGACAGAACACAAAAATATTTGGAGTATAACAAATTTTCAGAAGAAGTTACTTTGGAAGAATTTCAGAAAAGATCTATTTCAATCAGGCAGGGGGAGAGGTTGCTGAGCTCAGACTACAGTGCAGGGAGCCTGGCAAGGAGCTGGGCTGAGGAGCAAGGACATTGTGAAGGGCCACCATTTTGCCTTAAAAGCAGACCTCAACCTTTAAAACAATGAGCAAAAAAGTAAAAAGAACTCTGAAAATAAACAGCCTTTATGGAGAAAAATAAGAATAGACCTTAAACCCTGAGGATCCTAAAGGCAAATCAACTCCAGATGAATCCCCAAGGATGTGAGTTGGTCCCCATTTCACAAGGCTCTCTTGGAAGAATTCAAAAAGGGTATTAAAAGACAGTTAGAAGAAAACTGGGGAAAGGAAATGAGATCTTTGCAAGAGGGTATGGAAGTGGAAAACAAGAAACTATTTGAAGAAAACTCCTTAAAAATAGGCTTGATGAAATGTAAAAAAAAATGTAATTACTTACAAAATAGATATAAAAAAGAAACCAATTCACTGAAAAACAAAATTTTTTAAATAGAAAAAAATGCAATGAAGAAAACACATCAACTGGCCATATGCAAAAGGAGATAAAAAAGCTAACTGAAGAAAATAATTCAATAAAAATTAAAACTGAACAAATGGAAGTGAATAATTCAATGAGGCTTCAAGAATCAGTCAAACAAAACCGAAAAAAATGAAAAAAAAAATAGAAGAAAATCAATGTAAAATATTTCAAAATGTAAAAACAACTGACCTAGAAAATAGATCTAGGAGAAAATATCTAAGAATTATTGCCTTCCTGAAAATCATGATGAAAAAAAGAGCCTAGAAATCGTCTTTCAGGAAATCATCAAGGAAAACTGCCTGGATGTCCTAGAACCAGAGGATAATATAGCCAATGAAAAAATTCAACAATCACCTCCTGAAAGAGATCCCAAAATAAAAATTCCATGGAACATAGTAACTAAATTTCAGAATAATCAAATCAAAGAGAAATTATTGCAAATAGCCAGAAGGAAACAATTCAAATATTGAGGAACTACAATCAGGATTACCTAGGACATAGAAGCTTCCACTTTAAAAGATAGAAGAGCATGAAATCTAATATTCCAAAAGAAAAGAAACTTGCATTGCAGCCAAGAATCAATTATCCAGCAAAATGGATCATCATCTTTCAGGGAAAAGATGTACATTCAAAGAAATGGGTGAATTTCTTCTATTTATGACTAAAAGATTAGAGCTGAATAGAAATTTGATCTTCAAATACAGAATCCAAGAGAAGCATAAAAATGTAAAAAGGAAAGAAAAATAACTTTCTTTTAAAAGTTAAAAAGCTTACATCCCTATATGGGAAGATATGTTTAACTTTTGAGATCTATGTCTCTATTATGAGTACACTTAGAGGGTGCAGGTAAAATTTGATTTGAATGTGATGATTTAAAAAGAAATTAGAGGAGGAAAGGTTATTCTATTGGAAGAAGAAGAAAATGGTGATAAATTACATCGCATGAGGAGACACAAAAGATCTATTACAATTGAGAGAAAGAGGGAAGGGGGATGAACATTGTGCAATTCTTACTCCCATCAGCTTTGGCTCAAAGAGAGAATATCAGACACATTTAGCTTCAAGGGGAAGCTTGTTTCACCATATAAGAATGTAGGAAGGGAAAGGGGAAAGGAAGAGGGGAGGCTAATAGAAGGGAGAACGGAAGTAGAAGGGGAAAGGTATAAGAAAGGGAGGGGAGGCTCCAACACAGGAGGGGTGTTTGGGTGGGGGGTGATCAGTGACAAAGTACTGGGGAGAAAGGAAAGAGGGAAAAGGAAGAGAAAAATATAACTGGAGTAAACAAGATGGCAGGAATCCATGGATTTGAATGGGATGAAATCTCCCATAAAAGAGAAGAAGATAGCAGAATGGATTAAAAGCCAAAATCCTACAATTTGTTGTTTACAAGAAATTCACGTATCAGAGAGTAATACATTTACAATAAAGGGAAAAGGCTGGAGTATAATCTATTGTACTTCAACTGAAAAAAAAAAAAAAAACAGAAGTAGCAATCCTGATCTCAGGTCAAGCAAAAGTAACAATAGATCTAATTAAAAGAGATAAAGAAGGAAACTACGTCCTTTTTAAAGGTATTATAGATAATGAAGTAACATCAATACTAAATATATATGCATCAAGTGGTATAGCATCCAAATTCCTAGAGTAGAAGTTAAGAAAACTGCAAGAAGAATTAGACAACAAAACTAATGGGGAATCTCAACTTTGCTCTCTCAGAACTAGATAAATCAAACCACAAAATAAATAAGAAATAAGTTAAAGGGATAAATAGAATTCTAGAAAAGTTAAGTATGATAGAATTTTGGAGAAAATTGAATGGAGACAGAAAGGAATATGCATTTTTTCATGACAGTACAAGGAACCTATACAAAAATTGACCATGTATCAGGACATAAAAATCTCAAAAACAAATGCATAAAGGCAGAAACAGTAAAAACATTTTTAAAGATCATGATGCAATAAATTACATGCAATAAAAAGCCAGGCAAAGTCAGTAAATATATGAATACAACTACAAAATACTTTCCACACAAATAAAGTCAAATCTAATTTATTGGAAAAATATTATGTATTCATGGGTGGACTAAGCTAATAAAATAAAACTGGCAATACTACCTAAATTAATCTACTTATTTAGTGTTATTCCAATTAAACTCTCAAGAAATTACTTTACAGATCTAGAAAAAAATAATAACAAAGTTCATCTAGAAGATTGAACTGCGTAGTTTATTGGAAAAATACGAATGAAGGTTTACAAAGCAGCATTGATCAAAATCATTTGGTACTGACTAAGAAATAAAGTATTTAATTAGTGGAATTGGTTCTGTTCACAGAACAAAACAGTCAAGTCATCTAGTGTTTGATAAACCCAAAGATCTCACTTTTTGTAATAAAAACTCACTATTTAATAAAAACTGGTGAGAAAATTGGAAACTAGCATGGTGAAAACTAGGCATTAACCCACACCTAACACTATATGCCAAGATAAAGTTGAAAGGATAGTTTAGCTCTCAGATCTGTGGAGAAGAAAGCAATTTGTGGCCAAAAAAAGAATTGGAATTCATTATTGAACTACAAAATAGATAAATTTGATTACATTAAGTTTAAAAGTTTTTGTACAAACAAAAGTAATGTAGACAAGATTTGAAGGGAAACAATAAACTGGAAAATTTTTATATTGAAATATTCTGATAAAGGCTTCATTTCTAAAATATAAAGAGAATTGATTCAAATTTATAAGCATTCAAGTCATCCTTCAATTGATAAATGGTCAAAGGATATGAACAGACAATTTTCAGATGAAAAATTAAGACCATTTCTAGTCATATGAACAGGTGGTCTAAATCACTATTGATCAAAGAAATGCAAATTAAGACAACTCTGAGATACCACTACACACCTCTCAGATTGGCTAATAAGACAGGAAAAGGTAATAATGAATGCTGGAGGGGATGTGGAAAAACTGGGACAGTAATATAATTTTGCTGGAGTTGTGAACTGATCCAACCATTCTAGAGCACAATTTAGAACTATGCCCAAAGGGCTATCAAAATGTGCATACTCTGTAATCCAGCTGTATTTGTTTCTACTGGGTTTGTATCCTAAAGAGATCTTAAAGAAGGGCAATAACCACATGTGCAAAACTACATGTGTGAGCCCTTTTTGTAGTGGCAAGAAACTGGAAACTGAGTGGATGCTCATCAGTTGGAGAATGACTAATAAGTAATGGTATATGAACGTTATACAATTTTTCTATAAGAAACAATCAGCAGGATGATTTCAGAAAGTCCTGGAGAGACTTACACAAACTGATGCTGTGAAATGAATAGAAACAGATCATTATACGTGGCACCAACAAGATTATGTAATGATCAATTATGATGGACGTCTCTTTTCAACACCGAGCTGATCCAGGCCAGTTCCAATGATCTTGTGATAAAGAGAGTCATATATACCCAGAGAGAGGACTGTGGGAACTGAGTGTAGATCACAATATAGCATCTTCACTCTTTTTGTTGTTTTTGCTTATATTTTATTTTCTTTCTCATTTTTTTCTTTTTGATTTGATGTTTCTTGTGAAGCAAGATAAGTGTATAAATATGTATGCATATATTGCATTTAACATATTTTGCTATGTTTAACATATATTGGATTATTTGCTATCTAGGGAAAGAGATGCAGAGAAAGTGGGAAAAAATTGGAATACAAAGTTTTGCAAGGGTTAATGTTGTCTTTGAAAGTTGCAATACTAGCTCACTTCTGACTTTTATATGTAACAGAATTAACATATGTCTAGCCCTTCCCTCTTAGAGCTCCTGGCCTCCCTATTTTAAATCTAAGCAGATAGTATAGTTAATAGAAATTAGTGAAAATTGCCTTGGCTCATACTCCCTATCAATTTAGATTCCAAATCATCTCTCTTCTCACTGTAGCATTTTTTTCCTCCAATCCCCTTCCAATTACTCATTTAACACATAGACAAAAATATTTTTACTATAATAAAAATAAAAAGTAAAGTGTTATAACACTGACCCTTGAGTGAGACAGCTCTCACTATGATAGAGTATGAATTTTCAATCAATCTCTTAGCCTGTCTAATTTTCATATTAGGGCAAATGACCTGAAAATTATTTTATTAAGCATTTTTGGTTTTAGAATCTTCTTTTTCCCATATTAAACTGTATTGTTCCTTCAGGGTCACCATTTTGGTTGCTTTCTTCTGGATGGGTATCACTCATCAATAACATATTTGTAAGCCAAAAACATCTTGGCAAGCTAGAACAATGAACTGATGCTTATTACCTTCAGTATCAAATATAATTTTCTTTGGCATTTAAATCTCTTCACAATTTATCTCTCTGTTAATTTCCTAACTTGTTAGACTTCTTATATACCTTAATGCCACCCACATATTTTACATGCTTACATAATACTTTATTTTCTCTTCCTTGCACATGACACTTTCTCATCTCTGGATCTTTGTCATGGGCAAAGATTATGTCTTTTGCTATGTATCTATGTTGGGAAGGTTGGGGAGGGATTATTATCACATGCCTAAATATTCTCTCTCCTCACTTCTTCCTCATAATTCCCCTGTATTTCTTTAAGACTCAGCTCGAATTTTGTCATCTGCATGAGGCCTATCCCTGTGTCCCTTCTACTAATACCTTTTCCTCCAAGATTATCTCCTATCAACTCATAAATTTCTTGTATGTATGTATGTATATATATTATTTCCTTCATTTCAATGTAAGGATTGTTTTGGGGTGTGTGTGTGTGTGTGTGTGTGTGTGTGTGTGTGTGTATGTGAGATCTCAGTGCTTAGTATAGTGCCTGACACATTTGTTGTTGTTCAATTGTATTCAACTCTTTGCAATCCCATGGACTACATCATGCCAATATCATTTATGGGGTTTTCTTTGCAAAGATACTAGAGTGGTTTGCCATTTCCTTCTCTAGTATATTAGGCAAGAAGGTTAAGTGACTTTCCCAAAGTCACACAATTAGTAAGTATCTAAAGCCACATTTGAAGTCAGGTTTTCTTGATTCTGATTCCAGCCCTCTATCCACTGAGCAACCTAATTACCTTTACCTGGCACATAATAAACACTCAATAAATACTTGGTAATTGACTAACCGACCTGCTCTAATAAGCTGACCTGTCTTACAGTTCTTATACATACTACCTTAAATCCTTGCTGAAGCCAGATAAACCTAGTGTTTGATATAGCAGTTAATTACTTCCAGCTTTTTTCTTTTCTTCTCCAATGCAAGCACAAACCTGAATTGACTACTCAGTTTTTCATAGACTTACCTAAGAAAATTCCTTTCAAAATGCCCCATGTTCCTTATCTTGTTCCTGTACCATAGTTGTACTCAGAAGTGTGAGAGACAGTGAACAGCTGAAAAGAATAAATGCCAATGGAATGAATGTCATAAAGCGCTACTATTTTCAAAGTACCACCAGAAAAGACAACGAGTGCTCTTGGGTCAACTCTGATAGCTGCCCATTATGTTAATACCTCCTAGAGATATTAGGCTTCACACTTGCCACCTAAAAATATAGAAAAAATGCAGGTAGAAAGAGGAGTGGAATCAGTTCCAGGCTAAAGTAGAAAATTGCTTCAGACAAGGATAAAATATAAATAATAAAAGTAAGGCAGGGAAAAAGAAATGACTTCCTAAAGTCACAGAGCTAGCAAGTAACAAAACTTATGTAGACTTAACATCAGGCCTCCTTACTGCACGTACCTGGTCTTTCAACTATACCAATGAGATCATGTATATGAAAAAAAATTGCAAGTTTAAAAACACTATTTAAATATATTTTACTACTATTATGCTCAACACACTGTACATGTGTCATGTCATGTCTCTCTATCTGTTGGAAAGCCACGGGTAACCCTAGAGAACTTCTAAATTTAGTTCTCTATATCATTAATTTTTTAATTTTTGATAAAGATGCACTGGCTCCAGCAGACAGGTTTTATAACCCACCAGAAGAACAGTGTCCAGTGCGAGCAGCTCCATTATCTCTAGATAACCTTCCAGAAAACCTGCACATTTCAAAACCTTCATCTTTACAAACTGTTAAGCCATTAGAGTTGATTTGATCTTAGATCTATCAAAAAGATTTTTTCCTAAATGAAGTCCGGTCTTATCTCCTTTGCCAGGGAGGTGATAGTTACAGAAGAGAGAAGAGGAAAGAAGTAGAGAGAAAGGGGGGAATGTCTGAATAACTGTGTAGAAAAAAAGAAAAGAAGAATCAGTGGATTAATGGATAAAGATAGAGAGGTAATATCTAATTAGAAAAAGTGCAATTGGGGTATACTGGGAAAATAGAAACATCTTGGTTTAATTTCTTTCAGCATCAATTTGGCTTTTTCTCCCTCAGGTCAAATTTCTTCTCTGTTATTCTTCAAGTGACATTTTTTATACTAGGCCTGACAGATATTTTTTCAAATCCTCTTTTCTTCATTTGTTAAATGAGAATTACAACACTTGCAATATTACTCTCCTAGGATATCAGTGAGAATCAAGTTTTGTAAAACTTAAAGTGTTACAGAAATTCAGGTTATTATTATCCCTTTGTGTTTTATTTCTTCTTTCCACAGCGTTTGCAAACTGTAGTTCAATATATATTAATGTATATGACTCACCAACTTACAAACTCTAATTCAATATATATTAATGTATATATGACTCACCAACTTAAAACACATTTTCCCTCTCTTCCTCCTTTCCTACTCCCACCTTGCATTTATACATTAGTCTTGTTCCCTAAGGAGTGTTTTCTATACTTGGGAATTTGTATGTGTGGTATAAACCTAGCACCCCCTTCAGCTGTCAAAGATTCTATTTTTTTTTCTAGAAATGACTAAGACTAACTTATAACTGCAACATTTTCCTATAATTCTTCCTACCAGTAATTATCACATCTGTCAATTGACTATAGGGCTATATTTCCACAGTATAGTTAATTAAGCCAAATTGAATTTTTGTTAGCTAATTTTCTGGATAAAAGCTAAGGAAAGGAGCCATAAAAAACAAATGCAGGTCCTGGAGTAATACAGGTCAGACTTAATGAGAGAGGTCTGGAAGTCAACAATTAATCAGCTGACAAAAGTCTACAGAGTTCTTTATAAGTAGCTCTGGCTAGGAACTAAGTGGGTTGGATGGAATAAAAGAAAAAGGAAAAATATAGAAATCCTCCCCTCAGGAACTACTTTTTAATAAAGGTGGGGCAAGATTTACATAAAAGAAAATGTTTGGACTATGTCCTATGACATTTTCTAGCACTACTAAACATAGTAATATTTACTAAATATAGTAATTCAGAATTCATTATAGTCTGGAATGGCCTTTCTTGGAAGAGATGTACCTCGAAAGACAGTTGGAATCTCCATAAATGTACTCTAGGTTTAGAACTCCTGTTCTATAGATCTAGGATGTAGACAAATTCCTTTTTTATGGCCCTTCCAGTTTTGAGATTTGGGAATTCTGTGTCTAATGAAATCACGGTGGTAGACAGCATTTTCATATGAATCAGGTTGGCTTTTCCCAAAGATATTCTCTCTTTTTCAGGCAGAGAGGGCCATCTTAGAAAAACATGCTATTGGTAATAAAAAAAAAAAAAGAAGGACAAAGAACAGATAACACATGTGTAAGAATCATTAATACAAATAGAGACACAAATAATTCAAAGTTCTAATGACAAAAATTATCTATTGTTTTAAAAACAATGCAAAGTGTAAAATTTAAAAAGATTCCATATCTAAAAATAGGAAAATATCATTTATCTCATTTACTGTTTGTCTGTGTCTCTCAATCATACTAATTTGAAGATTATATTTGTTGGTAGTATACTGTTTATTCTGGTTTATCTTGCCATTTTTAGCACTTGACTGCTTCCTTTGTAGGGTCTCTGGAGCATTCTGGGATTTCTTGATTCCTGGAGAAAACCATTATACTATCAGCTAGTTTTTGCACTAACCTTAAAAGGGAGCTTCTCCCTTCCCAAAGTTCTCTTCCCAGCATCTCTCTGTGCCAAAATCACCTAAAACTGCATATATACAATCTCAAAGGAACTTAAATCTTTGCAATTTTTCCCAATAAGTGATTTAAGACCATGCATTCTTTTTTTTTATTTTTTTTATTTAATAGCCTTTTATTTACAGGTTATATGCATGGGTAACTTTACAGCATTAACAATTGCCAAACCTCTCGTTCCAATTTTTCACCTCTTACCCCACACCCTCTCCCCCAGATGGCAGGATGACCAGTAGATATTAAATATATTAAAATATAAATTAGATACACAATAAGTATACATGACCAAACCATTATTTTGCTGTACAAAAAGAATCAGACTCTGAAATATTGTACAATTAGCTTGTGAAGGAAATCAAAAATGCAGGTGGGCATAAATATAGGGATTGGGAGTTCAATGTAATGGTTTTTAGTCATCACCCAGAGTTCTTTCTCTGGGCGTAGCTGGTTCAGTTCATTACTGCTCCATTGGAAATGATTTGGTTGATCTCCTTGCTGAGGATGGCCAGGTCCATCAGAACTGGTCATCATATATAGTATTGTTGTTGAAGTATATAATGATCTCCTGGTCCTGCTCATTTCACTCAGCATCAGTTCGTGTAAGTCTCTCCAGGCCTTTCTGAAATCATCCTGTTAAGACCATGCATTCTAAGGAAATATAGACTGTTCCCATCGGATGTGACCTAGTTACATGTATTATTGTGTTATTTTCCACATGGGTAGTTAAATGATGGCCCTGATCATCATATTAAAAAAACAAAAACATATTAGCTTGACAAATGAATTCATCTAGGCTAGATTCACTGCCTAATTCAACAAAGTACAGTTTATGGGAGGGCAAAATGAGTCTTATTTTGAATCAGCTACTAAATGTTAGAATATACCTAGTGATTGACAAGAATAGGAGTAAAACAAATTTTTGCATACCTAGCAGAATTCCAAGATTACCAAAGACATCCATGAGCTACAATAATGAATCCAATCTTATAAAATACACTATCTTAGGAACAAAGGTGAAGTAACACATTTGAGATTCTAAAAATTATAGTAAATAGAATGAGGGAAGCACAGCTAGGTAGCAGACTTTATGAAAAAGATCTGAGTATTTTGAGAGT
This sequence comes from Sarcophilus harrisii, assembly GCF_902635505.1. NCBI lineage: Eukaryota > Metazoa > Chordata > Mammalia > Dasyuromorphia > Dasyuridae > Sarcophilus > Sarcophilus harrisii. The sequence continues at coordinate 359,631,574 of NC_045427.1, read as the reverse complement.
GTTTCTCAGAGTTTCTCTTTTATTTTAATCTCTAAGGAAGAGGTATCTTTTTTTCATCACCAAAGTTAGCCTATCATCCTCTCATCTTCTCCAGCAAATTCTCTAAAAATATTTCTTCTCTCCCATATCTTTATTTTTTTCCTATTACTGAAGTGACAATATATGACACACAATAAATTATGAGGCATTTTGCAAACAGGACAATTTCATGTTCTCTAGAATTTACTTACTTGGTCCTGATATCATGCTCTTGCTCTGCATTTCAGGATTTCCCTTCACCTTTTCACCTGTTGAATGGATGCCTAATGTTTAAAGCAAAACCAAAATGCTAACTTCTCCAGGAAATCTCTCCCAATTCCTTCCATCTATTGGCAGAATTCAGGATAATAACACCCTATCCCCACTCCTATCCCATCTTTATCTCTATCTCTAATGCACTTATCCTGGAATATTGTATGGTATAATAATCTAATTTGGTAGTAAGTATATTACTTGACTGTAACATCAATGAGGGCAGAAACTATCACTTAAACTTTGTGCCTATAACTGTTCTTATCATAGTGATTGATACATAGTAGTATGTAATAATGAATTCAATATCTGACTCCTAGTATAAATGCTTGTTTTTTTAGAGGATTAATTGGTTGAATATATGGTCACTAACATGATTGAGTTCATATTTCTGTTCCAGTTGCACCACATAATCTTTGAGTTTACTTCCATCAGAGATTTTGTGAATTGTATAGAACTAAATACTAAATTATTTGAAATATATTTAGAGTACCATAGGTCATTTGTTAGAAAGGGAGTGTCATGAGATCTAAAATAGCAAAGGAAATCTCCTTGGAAGAGTTGGGGTTTCAGACTGGGTCAATGAAGGGGTGAGATAAAATTATTCTCAGAAAAAAGACTACCTGGAATAGCTAAAAGAACTCCATAGTTGTTCCATAATTCTCTCTGACATACATTACTTGTGTGGTCCAAGAAAGTCATTTCCTTTCTACTTGTTCCTTTACCTGTAAAAATATGATATTTATATCATAAACCTCATGAGGTTTTTGTGCAGAAAGTGCTTAAAACACCACATAAATGAAAATTGTTATTCTTACCATAAGCTGTTGGCACTATTGATAAAAAATGCCAGAATTGGCTTGCCATCTATTTGCTGTGCCAAACTTCTTGGACACATTCTTGAAAGGGAAACTTTCCTAATAAAGGTCTACTACATTTAAAAATTATGTTTAAAATGTCTCCCTGTAAGCAGGGTGTGCAATTAATTACACACTGATAGACTCAATGATTGAATGACCATATATTGCCAGAGAGTGAAATTTGATTTAAAAAAAAGTATTAGTAGTCAAAGAAAATACACCAATATAGACAATAGGATCATTTTGTAAATGTCATGTAGGAGGTAGCACTAATACTGATACCTCTGATTTGCTAGCAGGTATTTGGATTGGAATATGTGAAATTAGAATATCATTTTGAAACATGGGCTGGCCCTAGACTATCTCCAAATCCCAGAAAGGAAGCATGTGCTTATTAAAAAGATACTAAACATAGAGTTCAGAGATGTGGGTTCATATTTCAGCTCTGTCACTAGATGCATGAATTGTAAGCAAACCACTTAACTATTCTGAGTCTCAGTTTTCTTCCTCTATAAAATGAGAACAATCCAGTTCTGCCATTCTCTAGTTGGATATGCACATCATATTCTAAGGAAACCAACTCTCTAATAGCCACCTTACATATGGGTAACTTCTAAATATGCTGTTGGCTCAAAAACACTCTTTTATGATTTTTAATTTTCTTTTGCATATGCTTCTCACAGCCCTAGCTTCTCCAATGTGATATGGTCTTGCCTCTTGCAAACTTTTCTTTAGCTTTAACCTCATTCCAGCTCACTAAATCATGGCTAGATGGTTCACAAAGTATTAGAAAAAGAAAGGATGGCTAAAAGCATTGATAATCTGACCATACCTTAACAGAATCTCCATTGGTATTTTTAAGTAGTGATCATTAAACCAGATCTGCAACTAGTAATTTTAGAGTTCCAAGACAAGCAGCATGAAATGAATCCTCAAGTAACTCTTGTAATTAATGAAAACAGGTAGCTAAGTTAAATTTAGTGAGCAAAGGAAAAATAATTAGGCTGGATAGCTTATATATGAATATATTAATAATGCCTTCAGACCGGTACCCTTTTATTTTAAGTTCCAAGATCAGTTGTTTCTACACTATTGAAAGGGAGAAGGGCAGCTAGGTGGTACAATGGATAGAGCAGCAGCCCTGAAGTCAGGAGGACCTGAATTCAAATCTGATCTCAGACACTTAATACTTCCTGACTGTGTGAACCTGGTCAAGTCACTTACCCAATTACCTCTGAAAAAAAGATACTTTTTTTTGTTCTCTAACTTTTAATGACCTGTAACAAAGTTCTTGTCACTCCTATTTATGTTCAACTTTCATGTATTTACACTCTACCTAGCAACTTTCAACATCAGTGTTTAGTGGAAAGAGAACAGGATTTGTAAATTTGCAGAATATGATTCAGATCTTAGTCTGACCTTTAGTAGCCATTTTTCACCTGTAAAATTGAAAAAATAATACTATTAATATCTACCTCATGAGGCTCCAATAAGAAAAACATGATGCAGCTAGGTGACCCAGGAAAACATTAAGTTCAAATTCGACCCCAGATACTCACTAGTTCTGTAACTTTGTGGTGGTAAAAAGTGTTTTACAAATTATAAATTTCTTTATAAATGTGCCTTAAAAATGCCTACTTGACCCTACTGTTCCCTGAAGCTTTTATTGTCTCTGTCTTCTTCCTTTTATAGCCAACATTTCATATAGAGTTGACTCCACTCATTACTTCCATTTCATCTTTCTTATTCTACTTTTTAAAATTTGGTTTATTGCTTGTGTTTTTACATATTGAGTGAGTGAGTGAGACTTCCAGAGGTCTTACAGAAAATTTTTGTCATGAAAAGTACAGTCACTCAGGTGACAAGCATTTATTAAGATTCTGCTATAAGTTAGGTATGGCTAAGCACTGGGGATACAAGTAAAAGCAAAAAGCAATCCCAAAAAGAACAATAAAACAGTCTTTGGCTCCAATTAGCTCACAGATTAATGGAGAAAACAATTTGCCAATACCTATATACAACCAAGATAAAGATAATAACTGGGGGAAACTACTCTTGGATACTTAATAATTGTATGATTCTGGACAAATCATTTACACCGTTTGCTTCACTTTCCTTATATAAAAAATGAAGTGGAGAAAAAGATGGCAAAGTACACCAATATCTCTGACAAGAAAACATCAAATGGGGTCATGAAGATTTGGACATAGTTGAAATAATACAACAACAAGACTTATACTTTGAAATAGTTACTGAATGATTTCACATTTGGATATTACTGTGATATATTCCAAAGAAGATTGAACTTTAAGTGCAATGGAATTGAATAATATCACCAGGCTAAAACTTGTCCACTATATGACACCAACCATGTCACTTCTCTCTGCATCTCAAATTCTTAATCTATGCAACTGGAGTTACAATAGTTTTATTCTCTACTTCACAGAATAGTTATGAGAAAATTGCTTAGCAAACCCAAATCTAAATCTAAAAACCTAAAAGATATTCAATCATCTAATCATAGATGTAGAGCTGAAAGGAAACTTAGAGGCCAACTCCAACCCTCTTATTTTACAGATAAAGAAATTGAGGAACAGAAAAGTTAAGTGACCTATCCAGCATCACACAACTACTAAATATCTCTAGTAGAATGTGAAATCTGGTCTTCTTGACTATAGGTGAAGCACCCAACCAGCAAGTATACTGACATGCTTTTCTTGAATTGTTATCATTATGATTGGGAGCTTCTGTTAGCCTAAAGCCTCAGTTTAAAATGGAGAGAAATAGAAAGACTTTTAAAACTCTTCCCCCCCTTACTACTTATATTATTTTACTTTTCCAAATTCTATGTAAAATAGTTTTCAACATTTATTTTTATCATTACATGCTTTATTATAACTTTTTACATACACAACATATACATGGTAATTTTTCAACATTGATCCTTTCAAAAACTTCTGTTTCAACTTCCCCCCCTTCCCACCACACCCTCCCCAAGATGGTAGGTAGTCCCATACATGTTGAATATATTAATGTATACCACATTCATTTTTTATAAAATTTTGAGTTCCTAATTTTCCTCTATCTTTTCCCTTCCCCAAGGGATAGCAAGCAATGTGATATAGGTTGTACATCATGTACAATCATATTAAATATATTTCCACATTAGTCATAGTGGGAAAGAAGAATCAGAATCAAAAGGGAAAAAAACCAACAAACACAAAATAGTGAAAATAATATACTTTGGATTTGCATTTAGACTCCATAGTTCTTTCTCTGGATGTGGACAGCATTTTCCTTCACAAGTCTTTTTAATAGAATTTTTAAACAGTGTTTTTTAATAGAAATGGATGCTGTATTTTGTCAAAAGATTTTTTTCTGTATCTATTGAGATAATTATATAATTTATGTTATTTTTGTTATTGATATGGTCAATTATGCTGATAATTTTCCTAATATAGAATAAAAATGTATTCTTGCTAAAAATATCACCTGGTGATAGTGTTTTTTCTAATGATAAATTTCTGTAATCTTTTTTTAAAATATTTTATTTAAAATTTTCACATCTTCCTGTAACTCACTAAATTTCTAAAAATTTGGATGCTATAATCATTTGGTGCATATCTGTTTAATATTGATATTATTTCATTGCCTATCATATCTTTTTAGAAGTATTTTTGCTTTAGCTTTGTCTGAGATCAGAATTGTATCTCTGCTTTTTTTTTTTTTTGAACATATTCTGCTTTAGTCCTTTACTTTTACTCTGTATGGATCTCCCTGCTTTGAATGTATTTCTTGTAAATAAAATACTGTTGCATTATGGTTCTTCTACCTGCTTTTGTTTTATGGGATAGCTCATTCCATTCACATTTACAGTTATAATTACTAACTCTGTATTTCCCTCCAGCCTATTCCCCACTCCCACTACCCTCTTTCACCTTTCCCTCCTTACTTGTTTTGCTTCTGACCTCTGGCTCCATCAATCTGTTTTCCCTTTTATTGCCTTCCCTCCCTTTAATTTATCTTCTACCATTCTTCTGCCTTCTCTTCTATCAGTTCACAGCAAATTTGAACAGTGCTCACCCACTTTTAGAAAATGCAATGGCTAAAGTACTAGGCCTGGAGTTAGGAAGCTCTGAGTTAAAATTTAACCTTAACCTTAACACTTACTATTTGTGTGATCTTGGACAGGTAACAACTTCTGTTTCTCTCAATTTTCTCAACTGCAAAATAGTGGATAAAAACAGCACCCACTTACCTGTGTTGTTAGGATCAAATGCGAAAATATTTGTAAAACATTTAGCATAGTGTTTGACACATAGTAGGTACTATATAAATGTGTTTTTTTCCAATCTCAATTACCTCTCCTCCCTTTTCCCCACTTCATCGTACAGTGATCATGATAAATACTTAGAAAAGATCACCATGAATATAGCCACAAGTTGTATACCAACATCTGTTACAGAGAATGAAATGGTAGAAAAATTGTAGTAGTATTGAGCCTTTCAAAATAAATGAACAGAGACTTTGGTAAAAATTAATACATAGGAGAGGTGAAATGGGAATGGAGAAAAAGATACTTAAAAATATGGATAAGAAATAAAGAATGAAGTGTCAAAAGACTTTGAGACTACATAGAAACCCAACACTTATAAATCATGAATACTCAAGAAAAGAATTAGAAGGTGCTAGACATGACAAGCTCCAAAACACATCACACAGAAATGAAATTGACTGTTTTAACAGATGGGGACTGACTTGATACCAATGTGGGAGTCATTATTTAATCAGTTGTCTGTGTACAGTAAGATTCTTAACTTGTTAGAGAAATGATCAAAATTAGTTTCAAGCTAGAAGAAACAAAATAAGAAAAAAATTGTGTCAAGTAATTAAAACAACTCCAATCTTACTTCCTCAAACATGACAGTTGATGTACTGAAAAAAAATTCAATATGGACAGAAGAAAGGACACAGTAACTACAATAATAGCATATTTAAGTTTAGACAACATATATTGTTTCCATAAAGGGATGATCGAAAGAGTCCAGAAAGCATCCTAATCAGTAAATACTTGACTTACCTGCCAAGTGGAGATATATCACAGCCAACAGGGACCAATTTAGAATGTAACCACATTTACAAAATACGATATCCAAAGATAATGAGTGGTGAAGAGAGAAAGTAGTTAGAAAAGGACAAAAACTGTTTAAAGGAAGCTTGGTAAGAAACCTAGACAAGCAAAAATTTCCTTGTAAAATTTAAAAATTAATCTGGAAGACAAAAAGTTTAAAACTGAAAAGATTTATAAAGTTTTTTTTTTTGCCATTTCCCTCACAAGCAATTGGAGACACTTTAATACTTTAATTTCAGAGTCCTAAATAAACTTATAGAGGAGGTTGAAATTATAATAAAGATTATAATAAGGAATTTTTAAAAGAGGGAAAAACATTTTGACAAAAACAAATGTAATAGAAAAGATAAATGCTGGAGATAACACAACTGTGAGAATATTGGGAGATCAAGCTATAAGGTATCCTAAAAGAAAGGTATCCTAAAATACCAAGGTTTTGGGGAAAATATCACCCCTCTCCAATACCCGCAAGTCATATGAATTTATAAATTTCATATGAGTGTATAATGATCTCCTGATCCTGCTCATTTCACTCAGCATCAGTTCATGTAAGTCTCTCCAGGCATTTCTGAAATCTTCCTGCTGGTCATTTCTTACAGAAAAATAATATTCCATAATATTCATATATCACAATTTATTCAGTCATTCTCCAATTGACGGGAATCCATTCAGTTTCCAGTTTCTGGCCACTACAAAGAGGGCTGCCACAAACATTCTTGCACATACAGGTCCCTTTTCCTTATTTAAGATCTCTTTGAGATATAAGCCCAGTAGTAACACTACTGGATCAAAGGGTATGCACAGTTTGATAACTTTTTGAGCATAAATCCAAATTGCTCTCCAGAATGGCTGGATGTATTCACAACTCCATCAACAATGTATCAGTGTCCCAGTTTTCCCACATCCCCTCCAACATTCAGGATTACCTTTCCTGTCATCTTCGCCAATTTGAGAGGTGTATAGTGGTATCTCAGCATTGTCTTAATTTGCATTTATCTGATTAATAATGACTTGGAGCATCTTTTCCTATGGCTAGAAATAGTTTCAATTTCTTCATCTGAATTTTCTGTTCATATCCTTTGACCATTTATCAACTGGAGAATGGCTTGATTTCTTATAAATTAGAGTCAATTCTCTATATACTTTGGAAATGAGGCCTTTATCAGAACCTATGACTGTAAAAAATGTTTTACCAATTTATTGTTTACCTCCTAATCTTGTCTGCATTAGTTTTGTTTGTACAAAAGCTTTTCAATTTGATATAATCGGAATTTTCTATTTTATGATCAATAATGATCTCTAGTTCTTCTGTGGTCACAAATTCCTTCCTCCTCCACATGTCTAAGAGGCAAACTATCCTATGTTCTTCTAATTTATTTATAGTCTCATTCTTTATGCCTAGATCATGAACCCACTTTAACCTTATCTTGGTGTAGATGTTAAGTATGGGTCAATGCCTAGTTTCTGCCATACTAATTTCCAATTTTCCCAGCAGGTTTTGCCAAACAGTGAATTTTTATCTCAATAGCTGGGGTCTTTGGGTTTGTCAAACACTAGATTATTAAAGTTATTGACTATTTTGTCATTTCAACCTAATCTATTCCACTGATCAACTAGTCTATTTCTTAGCCAAGACCAAATGGTTTTGGTAACCACTACTTTATAATATAGTTTTAAATCTGGTAAACCTAGTCCATGTTCATTTGATTTTTTTTCTCCATTAGTTCCCTTGAAAGTCTTGATGATTTGTTCTTCTAGATGAATTTGTTGTTATTATATCTAGGTCATTAAAATAGCTTTTTGGGGAGTCTGATTGGTATAGCACTAAATAAATAGATTAGTTTAGATAATGTCATCTTTATTATATTTGCTCGATTTATCCAAGAGCACTTAATATTTTTGCAATTGGTTAGATCTGACTTTATTTGCGTGGAAAGTGTTTTGTAGCTTTGCTAATATAGTTCCTGATTTTCCCTTAGCAGATAGATTCCCAAATATTTTATACTATTGGCAGTTACTTCAAATGGAATTTCTCTTTGTAATTCAAACTGTTGGATTTTGTTAGTGATATATAAGGATGCTGATGACTTAGGTGGGTTTATTTTGTATCCTGCAACTTTGCTAAAGATGTGGATTATTTCTAATAATTTTTAGTAGATTAAACTACTACTACTTAGAGAACTAGTGTTCTCTAAGTATACCATCATACCATTTGCAAAGAGTGATAATTTGGTTTCCTCATTACTTACTCTAATTTCTTTAATCTGTTTCTCAACAATTATTGCAGAAGCTAACATTTCTAATACAATATTGAATAGTAATGGTGATAGTGGGCAACCTTTTTTCACTCCTGATCTTATTGGGAATGGTTTCAGTTTGTCCCCATTACATAAGATGGGTTTTAAATATATGCTACTGATTATTTTAAGGACAGTCCATTTATTCCTATACTCTCAAGTGTTTTTAATAGGATTGGATGTTGGATTTTAGCAAATGCTTTTTCTGCAACTATTGAGATGATCATATGGTTTTTGTTAATTTGGTTATTTATAAGGTCAATTATGGTAATAGTTTTCCTAATATTGAACCAGCCCTGCATTCCTGGTATAAATCCTACTTTGTCATGATGTATTATCGTGTGGATGATTTTCTGGAATCTTTCTGCTAATATTTTATTTAAGATTTTAACATCAATATTCATTAGGGAGATTGGTCTATAGTTTTCTTTCTCTGTTTTCAACCTATCTGGTTTAGATATGAGTACCATGTCTTTGTCATAAAAGGAATTTGGTAGGAGTCCTTCATTCCCTATTTTTTCTAATAGTTTAGATTGGACATTGGACAACATTGGAGTTGATTGTTCTTTAAATGTTTGGTAGAATTCACATGTAAATCCATCTGGTCCTGCAATTTTTTTTCTTAGGGAGTTGATTAATAAATTGTTCTATTTCTTTTTCTAAAAGGGGACTATTTAGGCAATTTACTTGCTCTTCTGTTAATCTGGGAAGCCTATATTTTTGAAGGAGTCATCAATTTCACTTAGATTATCAAATTTATTGGCATAAATGTGAGTAAAGTAACTTCTAATTATTGCACTAATTTCCTCTTCTTTGGTGGAAAATTCTCTCTTTTCATTTTTAAGACTAACAATTTGATTTTCCTCTTTCCTTTTTCTAATCAGATTTACTAAGTGTTTATCTATTTTATTAGTTTTTTTTTCATAAAACCAACTCTTAGTTTTATTTATTAATGCAATAGTTTTTTTTTACTTTCAATTTTATCATTTTCTCCTTTTATTTTTAGAATTTCAAGTTTAGTATTTGATTGGGGTTTTTTAATCTAGTCTTTTTCTAGCTTTTTAAATCGATCTTCTCTTTCTCTATTTTATTCAAGTAAGCCTCTAAAGATGTAAAATTTCCCCTATTACCACTTTGGCTGCATCCCACAAATTTTGGTATGATGTCTCAGTGTTGTCATTCTCTTGGGTGAAATTATTAATTGTATCTATTATTTGCTGTTTCACCCAATCATTCTTTAGGATGAGATTATTTAGTTTCCAATTAGTTTTTGGTTTTTTACTCCTAGCTTTTTGTTGAATGTAGTTTTTATTGTATCATGATCTGAAAAAAATAGATTTACTATTTCTGCCTTTCTGCATTTAATTTTGAGGTCTCTATGTCCTAATATATGGTCACTTTTTGTATAGGTTCCTTGAAGTGCTGAGAAGAAAGTGGACTCCTTTCTGTCTCCATTCAATTTTCTCCAAAGATCTATCATACCTAACTTTTCTAATATTCTATTTACCTCTTTAAGTTCTTTTTTATTTGTTTTGTGGTTTGATTTATCTAATTCTGAGAGTGCAAGATTGAGATCTCCCACTATTATAGTTTTGCTGTCTATTTCTTCTTGCAACTCTCTTAACTTCTTCATTAGGGAGTTAGATGCCATACCACTTGGTACATATATGTTTAGTAGTGATATTGCTTCATTGCCTATCCTACCCTTTAGCAAGATATAGTTTCCTTCTTTTAATTAGACCAATTTTTGCTTTTGCTTGATCTGAGATAAGGATGGCTACCCCTGCTTTTTTGACTTCACCTGAAGCATCATAGATTCTGCTCCAGCCTTTTACCTTTACTCTGTATGTACCACCCTCCTTTAAATGTGTTTCCTGTAAACAACATATTATAGGTTTCTAGCTTTTGATCCAGTCTGCTATCCACCTCTGCTTTATGGGAGAGTTCATCCCATTCAAATTTATGGTTAAAATGATTAATTCTTTATTTACTGACATCTTATTATGCCCAGATTATGCTTTTCTTTTTCTTAATCCCCCTTACCTCCCTCCCCAGTATTAAATTTATGGGCACCACTTGCGTCACGCAGCTCTCCCTTTTTAGAATCCCTCCCATCCCCTTTGAAGCTCTTCATCTTTCTTATACCTTTTCTTTATTACTCTTTTCCTTTTCCCTTTTCCTCTCCAACTTTTTAATGAGGTGAGAGAAGTTTCTCTGTAAACCAGATATGTCAATTATTTTCTCTTTGAGCCAAATCTGATGAGAGTAAGATTCATACAATGTTCCCCCCCTCCCTAAATTCCCTCAGATATGAGAGGTTTTCTTTGCCTCTTTGTGGAATGTTTTTTTTTTTCCTCTTTTTATCTCCACCTTTCCCTTTTTCTGATACTATCCCTTTTGCATTTCTACTTCCCTTTTTTATATTATATCAGTAAAATCAAATTATACAAGCACTCTTTATGTATGTCCATAACAGAAATACAGTTCTGAAGAGTTCTTTTTACCTTTTTTTGCTTCTCTTGAGTCCTATATTTGGAGGTCAAATTTTTTTGTTTAGTTCTGTTTTTTCCATTAGAAACAAATGGAATTCACTTCTTTCATTAAATGTCCATCTTCTTTCCTGGAAGAAAATGCTCAGCTTAGCTGGGTAGTTTATTCTTAGCTGCAATCCAAGTTCTTTTGCCTTTCGGAATATCAGATTCTAGGCCTTTTAATCCTTTAATGTGGAAGCAGCTAGATCCTGAGTGATCCTTAGTGTGGCTCCTCGGTATTTGGATTGTTTTTTTCTGCCTGCTTGTAATATGTTTTACTTAACCTGGTGTTCTAAAATTTAGCCACAATATTCCTTGGGAGTTTTTATTTTATGATCTTTTTCAGAAGGTGTTCGATAAAGTCTTTCAATGTCTATTTTACTTTCTGATTCTGTTACATCTGTGCAGTTGTCTTTGATTATTTCCTGTAAAATAGTCTCTAGGCTCTTTTTCTCATCATAATTTTCAGCAAATCCAGTAATCCCCAGATTATCTCTCCTAAATCTATTTCCCGGGCCTGTTGTTTTTCCAAGTAGCTATTTAACATTTTTTTCAATTTTTTCCATTATTTTTGGTTTTGCTTGACTGATTCTTAATGTCTCAATGAATCATTCATTTCTATTTGTTCAGTTCTGATTTTTACTGAATTATTTTCTTCACTGGCTTTTTTTACTTCTTTTTGTAAATGTCCAATTGAATTTTTAGGTGAGTGTTTTGCTCTATGGAATTTTTTTCCATTTCACTATTTATTTTTTTTTACTGAGTTATTTTCTTTTTCCAATTCACAAATCCTACTTTCCTGGGAGTTCTTTATCTTTTCCAATTCACAAATTCTGTTTCCCTGGGAGTTCTTTACCTTTTCCAATTCACATTTCAGGAAATTGTTTTCTTTTTCTACTTTATCAATGTTTTCTTTAAGTGAATTGTATGCCTTTTCCATGCTCTACTCTGGGAAGAGCCCTGTATCAGAAGTGTTTCTGCCCTGGGAAGTGCAGCCACTTTGTGAAAGTTCTTTTGCCCCAGGCAGAGCCCTCCTGCTGTGCAGATTTGTTGCTGCTCTGGGGAAGACCCCTCCCTCCCCATGCAGAAATGTGGCTGCCCTGGACAAAAGCCCCATGCTGCAGAATGCAGATGCACAGTTGTTCTGTGGTCCATACTGAGTCACTTCTGGTGCTGGGTGGGTATGGCCAGTTCCTGTTAAATTTTGGCATTTTGGGGGGTACACTCTACCTTTGGCACTTGTGTAACTTCTCTGCTGATCTACTGCTTTGCAACCAAAACAGAGCAGCCAACCTGTGCTAGAGTCTTTCCTCAAAATCTCCATCTGTGGAGACCACCCATGCCTCCGGTCCTCTCAGTGTGCTAGCCTCTGCATTCTGCTTCCCTGCCTGCTTTGGAATGCTCCTATCAATCAGGACAAACCTTTTCCGGTGATCTTCCAGATTTTCTTTTGCTGGTGATTTGTTGTATTCCCAATATTTTTGGATTTTACCAGTCAAGCACTATTTCTGAGGCTGAATTTGGTAATTAGTAGTGAGGGTAGGAGAGGAGCTTAGAATGATGTGTGTCTTCTCCCCAACTTCCAAATTTTTATGTATTATTCTCTTTGAGTAGGAAGGGGGAAAATGGATGAGGTACAATGGAGTTTTACTATTATTGTTCCCTTCTTCTTCAAATACATAATTCAATCCAACATTTATTTTGCATTGAACACTGCAAGTATTATCATGCTTATTTTGCAGATGAAGAAACTGAGGCTCAGAAGGGTAAAGCAATTTGTGGGATCATACAGATCATAAATGAGAGAGCTAGGAGTTGTATCCAACTTTCTTGGCTTTATCTTCAGTTTTCTTTGCATTATACTAGAATTATATTCTAGAGAAGATTCACAAGAAACAGCATGGGCTTTGAAAGATTATTTGTTGTAGAAAAATCAGGGTAATAAAGCCAATGGAGCCCCCATGGCTAAGGGCAATCCCCATGAAGTGAAAATAGCTTTGCTAAGCAAACCCCTTCCTTCTCAGGAATTTGTACTTCTTTTCTTTCCTGTGATTAGTTATGGCTTTTCTGTTATGATTTTTTAATTCTCTTTTCTTTTTAGGAATGAATCCCTCTGGCCTATTTTTGCTAGAATACAGTTTTGTCAGAAGCCCAATGAACTCAGTAAAACCTGAAGAGCCTTTCTTCTACTCAAGTTTTCCTATTTTCCCATTTTTCTTTATTGCCTAAAGCTGCTGGAGAGGATCTTTTCTGTCTGGCTTTGGTTTTCTTATGATCATTTTAGAATTCTGTCCACCTCTTTATTTCTACAGGCTTCTGGCCTTCTATGTATTTTTGGAAACTACTTTTGAAATTCTGTGGTGTGAGGGATATAGGTGGATTTCTTCCTTCCCTATTCCCTACTGATGATCTGAGTGCCATACAAAACTACCAAAGCATTATTCAAGGTCTAGAAAGATTAAACAAAATTCATCTTCAGGAACAAAAAATCAAGGATTTCAAAGAAACTAATAAAAAGGAGTAGTAGAAAGGAATCTTAGCAGTTAGTAGACTTCAGAGTATACTAGAAAGAAGAAATCCTCAAATTTATTTGGTACTAGTTAAAAAATAGAAAATATGAAGAGTGAAACAAATAATCTCTATCATCCAGAAGGAATTGGACACAATAGTTTCATTTTTAGCAAACCCAAGCATTCCAGTTAAGGATTTATTTTTGAAAGAGAACGGAAAGAAAAGCTTTTCAAAACTATGGATAAAAAATAATTCTTAATGTAACAATGGTAAGAAAGGTTCATGGAATAGAAAATGAATAATTTTTGTTATAGAAAAGTGAAAAGATTTTACATGTTAATTTGTACTGCTTGGGCACAGAGGATAGAATTAGGATCAATGGTTGAAAATTTTATATAGAGAGGTCTCAATGCAATTTTGAACTTCCTAACAATTAGAGTATTCCCAAATGGAAGGGAATTCCTTAGAACATAAAGGATTCCCTAAGACTAGTGGTTTTTAATTGAAAGATCAATAACTCTTTTTGGAATATGTGTAGAAAGGGGACTTTTTTGTTTTCATTTACTGGTTAAGTTAGAAGATCTCTGAAGTTCCTAAGAATTCTAAGATTATTTGTCTATGACTTTAGTAACTTGCAGAAATGCAGAGACTGGAAATTATGCTGATATAAATAGGATTAAGAGGAGTGAGCAAAATGGAGTTCTGGTGGACAAGAGATAATGGTCAGAGAGAGAAATGGTCAAGATTATGGAAAGGCAAACAATTTAAAGTGATAGCAAAATCTAAGTCATGATGATACTGTCTATACTGGGGGTGATAGGTGATGGTGCAAGTATGAGTGGATAGAGGATATGGAAGTCTAAGAGGCTAATGAATTATGAAGTATCAAGGATCAGGGCATGTTTTGGTATGGAAAGAAAGATGATTAACTAGATATAAAATTCTCCAAGAAAAGGGAAAGAATGACCCAGATAGTGATAGATAACTACAGTATGGATCTGACAAGGTTCTCAACAGATAAAGTGAACGTCAAATGAGGGAAGATGACTGAGTAATGTCAGCAGGGAAAGGATCTCTTCAATGGCTTTTGGAGGTATCATAAGTCTTCTTGCCTAGCTATATTTGGCAGAATCCTAACTATCTACTGTCACTAAGTTTTGGAATGAAAGTTTTAATAAATCACCCTGCTCCTGCTCAGCTCCAGCTAGAGAAACAGAGTCACAGTAAGTCATATTGGCTGAAGGTGATTTTTTATTTGTATATTAGGAAAGGATCCCCTTTATTAAAAACTAATCTTTTGAAGAAAAATATCTCCATTCACCTTCTACTTGGTAGATCTTAGAAAGATAAGGTAAGACACAGCTGTCTGTTTTCAAAAGAGGAATTACAGAGAATGTTCCCTAAGAAACCACTACCAAGTATTTATGGGAAAGAGGACTTGTCCTTTAACTATAGTAATATGGTATTACATACTTTGCCAGAATTTTTTTCTTTCTTCCTTAATATATCAAAGTTATTTCTCAAACTATTAAGGCTCATCCTCTGACCTGACTGGTCAGCTACCAAACTACTGCTTCTTTGCCTGCTGTTATTGCCATTTTTAACCTTTAGATATCATAACAAAAATGACAGTGGGAAGCCAGTAAAACATAGACCTTTCTTGATCTCATGTGTAGAGTGACAGAGAGTATAAGTAAGTAGAAGTCCTTTAGAAGGCATCAAATGGGGCAGCTAGGTGGCACAAGTGGATAGAACACCAGCTCTGAAGTCAGGAGGACATGAGTTCAAATCTGACCTTAGATACTTAACACTTCCTTGCTGTGTGACCCTGGGCAAGTCACATAATCTCAATTGCCTCAGTAAAACAAAAAAAGAAAAAAGAAGGCATCAAATGATAATATGTTCCTCTCCAAAGCCAGACTTTTCTTGAAAGTTATAAAATGGAAAGTTCATGAGAGGAAGATATCTAGGTAAGAGAGTTGTTTATTAATGATAAAGGTGAAATTTCCAAAGGAGACCAACCATGGAAATGATAGGTGAGTGGAGAAGAATTGTAAAGTAGCTCTCAAGCTGTCAGAGCAAAAGGTTTCATATCTTAAAGATGATGAATTTGAATAACAGATTAGGGAATTAAGAAGCAGAAATTTGCTGGTCAGAGATCAAGGGAAATACCTATTTACTGGAGTATATAGTTGATGAGAGTGAGGAGTCATTAGATTATAGATTTAGAATTAGAAGTAACCTTAGAGGTCATGTAATCCAACACCTTAATTTTAGAGATAAAGATGAAGACCCAGAGAGGTTCAGTGACTTGCTTAATATTATTCAGGCAATAAACAACTAAAACGTGGATTTAAAGGTATGTCCTCTGATTCCAAATAAAGAATTCTTTGCACTACTTCTCTCTGGAAGGTATGGCTAGAGAGAGGCAGAAAGTTATATGGTCACTAATCCATACAACATGTGGCAGAGATTGCCTTGTGACTCTTTGACCCATCTTTATCACAATTATGTAGCCCAGGCTATTCTGGTTTGGTGGAGGGATTAAGAAACTCTTTAATCCAAGAAAGGTAAGCAATGATAATGACTGTTCATTTGCCCTGGGGGAATTTGTGGGTAGTGTTCTCTTGCCATCCTGGAACCCTTCCATTTTTGAACTGCTTTAATTATTTGTGGTGAAGGAGGTTGGATGGATCCTGTTTCTATTGTGTCTATCTCAGAGTGGTGTTCCCTTTACTAATTGGCATGGAGAATGGAAAGTCTGATGTCAATAATGCCTGTGAAGGTCCTTGGTGAAAAAAACTGATGAGCTGAATAGAGGACTCAATTTCCTCTAACTGATTTTTCCTACCCTCTCACTAGTTGGAAAAAAATGGCAAAAACCCCAGTATATTTGCCAAGAAAACCACAATTACAGTCACAAAGAGTCAGATGTGACTGAAATGATTGAACAACATTCTCTCAATAATTTCTTCCCACCAAAACCATTGATCTTCACCCTCCCTTTCTTTTTTGGGCACCTACTTGGGTCTGATTTTTTTCTTGGGTCTAAATTTTCTTTTATTTCCCAGTTCATGTTTTCCTAAGATGATAAAATACACACTCAGAGAAACCCACAAAACACATACAACACTCTACTGGCAGGGGACCCAAGTCCATACTTCAACAGATGTTGAAGTGTCAGCACAACCACTCGACCACCCGCCATCCAGGACATTCTTGGAGGTTTGCCAATTTGCACAAACACAGGCTCCATCAAGTATACTCAGCCTGCTGTTTTCCATCTTTTGAGTTCCTCTTCACCTCTCATGACCCAAAGCACAGCCAAAGAGTTCATGGCAAGGCTTAGACTTCAGTGAGATTTCTATACTATCTATTTATTTATTGAAAAAGTGCTTCTATTTCTAAAGAAAATCTTGGAATGAAGTTCAGGCTTTCTAAAGGATGGACTTGACCTGATTTCCCCTGAAACAGCCTTGCTCCCTTCAGTGTTCTCCTTTTCCACTATTTTCCAAAGTACAGTTTCCCTGGAAGTCATTAGCAGGATTCTCTTGGTCCTTACCAACTCTTTCCATATGTATCTGCAGCATTACATTTCTCTCTCCTCTCTGAAGCTCATTGCTTGGTATGTCATATGTTCAAATATTTAGTACCTTGATGAGTAATCTTTGCACACTGTAGTTCTGCTGTTTATTCAGCTGTTGGTGTTCTCATAGGACTTTTTGGAGATGAATTTGAAACAGTAAGGAGGTTACATGAGGGTAAAAATATTCTCTTTCCAGACACAAAGTCATAGAGCCTTAGAATGCTCTTTTGGAAGGGTCCTTAGAATCATTAAACACAGTGTCAGGATTGGAAAGGACATTAGACTGTAGAATATCAAAGATAGGAATAACTCACATTTGATATAACTTTTTAAGATTTACAAAGCATTTTGGTTCCTATTTAACAATTAATGGAACTGATGTTTAGGGATATTGGAACTTTCCCAATGTCATATGGTTTCTAAATATCTGAAGTAGGTTTTAAACTTATAATAAGGATTTTTAATTGACCCTGTAGAGAATTATTTTACAGAGCTGTTTGCATGTTGTCTTCTTCCTTAGATTGTGAGTTGCTTGAGAACTAGGGATATTTTTTACCTTTTTTTTGTATTGACAAAGTTTAATATAGCACTTGGCACATAGTAGGTATTTATTAAATTTTTAATTACAGACTCAAATTTTTGTAATCAGACTTTAACACTTTAGCTACTTTGCCACACTACTTTCTCAGAGATGGGAAAGAAATGATGCTATTATCATAGAAGCTGAGGCAAAAGGGACTTTGGAAATTATTTTATTCAATCTCAAATTTGTAATCTTCAAATCTACAGAAATTTGCAAAGGAGAAAGTAGGTCAAGAGAAATGAAATTACATGCAGAAGGTAGGGGAGAGCATTTACTAAATGTTTACTGTGTATTGGGCACAACATAATGATGTCAATAAAAAAATGGAACAATCATGCTCTCAAGGAACTTAAAGTCTTAGGTGAGGCACAAAATGGATGGCAGAATCTGAAGAAGCACCAGGAAGTTGATTTGATCTATAAGGTGATCATTTTATATGCCTATTCTGGAAACAGTGGCATTATGTTAGTATTGATTTGTTACTGAACACAGAAGAAGGGATAGAAAGGGACAGAGGTAAGTGTGGTGATGGTTGTGCACAGATGGAGAGCTTATGGCAAGATGGCCATTATGCTTAGCTGGATGGAAAGTAAAGCTTGGTCTGTTCCAACCATTTGGGCCTGGCTAGATATAGTTGGCTAATTGACTTTGTGTCCATTCATTCACACTGAAGGCAGTGAAGCCCATATGGATACCTGAAAAATAAGTGTATTAAACCCTTCAGGGGAAGAGTTAGAGATTCTTACAGTCTGACTGCAGTTACTGATTCCAGGTGGAGAAAACGGGAGTCATTGGCAAAAGAAAATGGTAAAGTATAATTCTAACCATATCATTATGCCAATACTACCATTACATCATTACACACATCAAAATATTCATCTTCAGTGACTCCCTATTACCCACAGAATGAAATATAAAGCCCTTTGCTTGGTTTTAAAATCTCCACAACTTGACCCATTTCTGATTTATAATTTACTCCATTCTCAGCATTCTTTTATTAAACATTATCTTATTTTCCCAATTAGATGTAGATTTTAAAAAAAGATATATTTTTATTTTAAAATTTTTATTTCCAACATCTTTATTTTCCTACCTTCCATCTTCTGAGAAATCAATCAATTTGATGTAGCTCATATATGTACAATCATACAAAACATTTTCATATTAATCATGTTGTGAAAGAAAACTCAGATTCCCCCCTTTCCAAATCATGAAAAACTTGAAAAGTTTTTGTGAAACGTGAAAAGTATTATATCTCAATCAGTGTTCATACTGCATCAGTTCTTAGTCTCTAGGTGGATAGCATTTTTCAACATGAATACTTTAAAATTGTCGATCATTATTTTGCTGAAGAATACCAAATGCATTCACAATTGATTGTGATTGCTGTTGTGGGTACAATATTTTACTGTTTCTGTTTGCTTCACTTGGTTTCAATTCATGTAAATCTTTTCAGGTTTTTCTGAATATCCTGCTTGTAACTTCTTGAAACACAATAGTATTCCTTTACATATTCCTTTACAATAATATAACACAACTTGTTCAAACTTTTCCCAGTTGATTTAAATCTCATTAATTTCCAATTCTGTCACCCCCACACACACACACACACAAAGCACTCTCTCTCTCTGTATGTGTGTATGTATGTATGTATGTATATGTATATATATATATATATATATATATACATTTACACACATCCTTTTCCTTTTTCTGTCATCTCTTTGGAGTAAAGATCTAACAGTGATATTGCTGGTTCAAAGAGTATGCATAGATTTTTATCCTTTGATTATAGTTCCAAAGTGGTATCCAGAATAGTTGGACTGATTTACAACTGTATCAACAATGCATTAGTGTACATATTTTCTCACCTTCCCTCTAAAATTTATGATTTTCCTTTTTTGTTATATTTGCTAATCTGTTAGGCCTGGTGTGGTACCTAGGGTGAAGTTGTGAAGAGATTTTAAAGCCAAAGATGTTTTAATTGGAGTTGTTTTAATTGGCATTTCCCTAATTAATAGTGATTTAGTTCATTTTTATATGACTTTAGCTATCTTTGATTTCTTTGTCTGAAAATTGCCTGTTTATATCCTTTGATAATGTATCAGTTGGGGAATTAATTGTATTCTTATAAATTTAACTCAGTTTTCTATATATTTAAAAAATGAGGCTTTTATCAGAGACATTTGCTGTAATTTTTATTTTTTGGCAGCTTTCTGCTTTTCACCTCATCTTGGCTGTATTACTTTATTGTGTGCAACGACTTTCAAATTTAATATAATCAAATCATCAATTTTACATCTTGTTATGCTCTCTATTTCTTATTGGGTCATAAATTCTTCCCTTTTTATAAATCTAAAAGGTAAATGCTGCCTAATTTGCTTATGGATTACCCTATATATCCAAATCATGTACCATTTTGACTTGGTATAAATTGTGAATTTTGAGTCTATACCTAGTTTTTGCCAGACTATTTTCAGATTTTCCTGGCATTTTTGTCAACTAGTGTATTCTTATCCCAAAAGCTTGAGTCTTGCTGTTTATCAAATATCAGATTATTATGCATATTTAATACTGTTTGTTGTGTGTCTACTCCATTCTATTACTCCACCACTCTTATTTCTTAGTCAGCATCAGATTATTTTCATGACTACTACTTTATAATACAATTTGACATATGCTATAGCAAGGCTACTTTTTATTTATTTTTTTTTCCTTTATTGTTTTATTTTTCTGGCTATACATGTACATTAATTTTTTAAACACATATCTCTCCATGATTCATATTGGGAAAGAAAAATCAATAGATAAAAAGAAGTGAACATAGCATGAACTGATCCACATCCATCTCCATAGCTCTCTTTCTGGATGCAGATGTTGGTTTCTATGCAAAGTTTATTGGGATTGCCTTGGATCACTGAACCATTGAGAAGAACCAAGTCTTACATAGTTGATCATCTCACAATCTTGCTATTACTGTGTTCCTGCTTCTGCTTCATTTGCTTAGCATCAGTTCATGTAAATCTTTTCCAGGTCATTCCAAATTCAGCTTGTTCATCATTTTTTGTAGGAAAATAATATTCCATTACTTTCATATACCACAACTTATTCACCCATTGCCCAAATGGGCATATATTCATTTTCCAATTCTTTGCTATCATAAAAAGAGCTGCTGTAAAAATTTTTGCACATGTGTATCCTTTCCCCTCCTTTATGATTTCCTCAGCATACAGACCCATTAGAGACTCTGCTGGAACAAAAGATCTGCACAGTTTTATAGCCCTTTAGGCATAGTTCCAAATTGCTCACAACTCCACAAACAATGCATTAGCATCCCAGTTTTTCACATTCCCTCAAATATCTATAGTTACCTATTCCTGTTAGCTAATCTGAGAGGTGCTACGTCAAAGTTGTTTCAATTTGCATTCATTCCTCTAATCAATAGTGATTTTGAGCATGTTTTCATCTAACTTGGCTTTAATTTTATCATCTGAAAATTGTCTGTGTATATCCTTTGACCATTTGTCAATTGGGGAATGACTTGTATTCCTATAAATTTGACACCATTTTTATATATTTTTGAAAGAAGATTTTTATCAGAAACACTGGCTGTAAAATAAACAATCCCAACTTTGTACTTTGCTTTTGATCTTGTTTGTGTTGGTTTTGTTTAGGCAGATGTTTTTTAACTTAATGTAATTAAAGTTGTCTGTAATATTCTTAGTTCAGGTTTTCTGGAGGTCTCTAGGCAGCTTTCTTTTCAGCAGATTAATCACCACAAGAATAGCCATGTGTTAAAGTCCAAAAGTCTTTATTGTCTCCTTAGCCTGGTGCTCAGCTAACTTTCTTATGGCCTTCAGACAGAACTTGGTTTTAGTGGACAAAATGCAGGAGGATAGGCTACCATGGTAGTGTGAGATGAAGTGAATCTGAGTCCAAGGGTTTGTGCTTCAACCTCCAGCCACCACAAAGGTGGACAATGGAATGAATCTGTCTCTCTCTCCTTTGGCTGAGTTTGTCTCAGCTTCTATACTCTACACTGAGTATAATGATGAGAATCATTATATCACTAATAAACTATTATTTGTTGTAAGTTGAAATCAATCATCCTGAACTTAGAGAACTATTAATCACCATGCTAAACTGAATAATCATTGTCTCATCAATTCTACTGACTTAACATTTTCTAAGAATCCTTGTTTCAGAGTCCTGGCCCATAACAGTTGTCCACTTTGCATTTCCTAATGTTCTCTAGTTCTTCTTTGGTCATAAATTCCTTCCTTCTCCAAAGACCTGAGAGGTAAATTATCGCTTGCTCTTCTAATTTGCTTATGACATCACCCTTTATGCCCAAACCAAGAATCCATTTTGACCTTATTATAATATTTGACCCATTTGACCAAGGACCATATTATTGATAATGGGTGTTATATATAGGTCTATACTTAGTTTCTGACATCATTTTCCAGTTATCTCAGCAATTTTTTTGAAAGTTAGATTACTCTAGACATTATTATATTGCGTGTATCTAACCTATTCCACTGAGGCACTCCTCTATTTCTTAGTACCAAATGGTTTTGTTGACTGCTGCTTTATAATAAAGTTTTAAGGCTGGTACTGTTAGGCCAGCATCCTTTATATTTTTTCATTAATTCCATTGATATTCTCGAACGTTTTTTCTTCCTTCTATCTTCCCTATCTTCTCTCACCCTTCTCTCTTTCTCTTATCCCATTCTCCTAGAATTTCTCCCTTCCCTTCTATAGTTTCTCTCTTTTATTTTCCCTTTTTCCTTTTACCTTAATAGGGTAAGACACATTCCTATACCCCAGTGAATAATTAAGTTATCCTCTCTTTGAGCCCAAATGGATGAAATTAAGCTTCAGATAATGTTCATTCCCCCTTCCTTCTTTTCCTCTGTTGTAATAGGTCTTTTGTGCCTCTTCATGTGATCTAATTTGTCCCATTATACCTCCTCTTTCCTCTTCTCCCAGTACAATCTTTCCCCCATCCCCTAATGAATTTTTCTTTAATATCATCACATCAGAGTTCATTCACAACCATACCCTCTATCTATGTGATGTCTCCCTCTATCTGACCCAGTAACAGACATAGTTCTCAAGATATATATATATATATATATATATATATATATATATATAATTTTCTGAACTAGAAATGTAAACAATTTAACTTTTAAATACTATATATTTTCATCATTTACCTTTTTATGCTTCTCTTCAGTCTGTATTTGAAGATCAAATTTTCTGTTTAATTCTGTTTTTTCCCCAATAAAAATGATTTGAAGTCTCTTCCTTTATTGAAGTTCCATCTTCT
Organism: Sarcophilus harrisii; assembly: GCF_902635505.1. Lineage (NCBI taxonomy): Eukaryota > Metazoa > Chordata > Mammalia > Dasyuromorphia > Dasyuridae > Sarcophilus > Sarcophilus harrisii. The sequence goes on along the minus strand of NC_045427.1, from coordinate 359,608,449 downwards.
CCCCTGAAAGATGATGCTCAGTCTAGCTGTCTTAATTCTTGTTGCAATGTAAGTCATTTTGTACTCCAGAATATCCTTTATTTTAGATACTGACAGATCCTGGGTAATACTGACTATTTGTGCTTAATACTTGAATTTCTTTTGTCTGATAGTTTTCAGTATTTTTTCCTTGAGATTATAAATCTGGAGTTTTGCAAAAATGTTTCTTGGGGTTTTCCTTGTCAGATCTCTTTCTGGAGGTGATCAATGGATTCTTTCAATGACTATTTCCCCCTCTGTTTTTAGTATATCAGGCAATTTTCCTTGATGATCTCTTGAAGAATACTATCCAGGCTCATTTTTTTTTTTTTGGTCATGGCCTTCAGGTAAACCAATGATTTTTAAACTGCCTTTCATGGATCTTTTTTCCAGTTTAGCTACTTTGCCCATGAAATATTTTCCATTTTCTTCCATTTCTTAGTTCTTTTTATTTTGATTCATGCTTGATGTCTCTGAGAGTCATTAGCTTCTATTTGCCCATTTCCAGTTTTTGATGTGTGATTTTCTTATTCTTAGCTTTTTTTTTCCATTTGAATAATCCTACTTTTCATGGTGTTGTTTTCCTCAGTGGATTCTTTTTCTTTTTTTGCATTTGGCCTATTGTGTTTTTAAGGAATTGATTTAAGTTGATTTTTTCAGCATTTGGTCAATTGCATTTTTTTAAGGAATTGCCTTCTTTTTCCAAGCTGTTGATTCTCTCTTGCATACTTCTCAATTCTTTTCTTGTTTTTCTCCTACCGCTCTTATTTGCCTTTTAAAGTCTTTTATGAGCACTTCCAAGAAGTCTTTTTAGGCTTGAGACCAATTCATATCATTCTTTGAGATTTCCTCTGTGAATATTTTGTCCTCCTCTGAGTTGGTGTTTTGATCTTCCCTGTCACTATAGTATCTTTTTGTAGTCAAAGTTCTTTACTATTGTTCATTTTTTTTTTTTTTTTTTACTTTTATGGTTGAACTCTGCTCCTGGGGTAAAGGGGACTCTATCCCAAGCTTTCCATGCAGTGCTGAGCATTGTCTTTGATCACAGGTACCCCTTGTGTTTGCAGGGGATACTTTTGTCTGCTCTTCCCATGAAATAGCCTGATTTCCAAGAATTTGCCTTCTGAAGTGTGACTAGAAGCTGCCCCACTGATCTGATCCACTACTGATCCAGGTCTGAAGCTCTCAGTTGCTGATCTGATATAATTAAGATCCTCTTAATGGCTTTCCCAGACTCTGAGCTAGTCTGAACACCCTTTTCAACCCAGAGAGAATGACTTTTCTTGAAGTTTTCCCAATTGATTTTGAGCTAGATAGTTGTTTTAGTCTGTGAGACACTTTTCAAAAGCTTGGTTTCATGTGATTTTCAAATGAAACTGAAACAGTTCAAGCAGCTTCCTGGCTTCACTCTACTGTCTTAGAGCTCTCCTTATTGAAAATTAATTCCCTTTACATTCTTGGCTTTTTTTCCTCCAGATGAATTTTGTTAATATTTTTTCTAACTGTATAAAATAATTTTGGTAGTTTAATTGATATCACACTGAAAAGTAAATTATTATTTTAATTAATTTTTAATTAATTAACTTTCATTTTTATTATTTTGGATCAGCCTATGCACTAGCAATATATATTTTTTCCAGTTATTTAGATCTGACTTTGTTAGTGTGAAAAGTGTTTTGAAAGTATGTTCAGAATCCAACCATTTTGGAGAGTAGTTTGGAACTATGCTCAAAAAGTTATCAAACTGTGCATACCCTTTGATCCAGCAGTGTTACTACTGGGATTATATCCCAAAGAGATTATAAAGAAGGGAAAGGGACCTGTATGTGCACGAATGTTTGTGGCAGCCCTTTTTGTAGTGGCTAAAAACTGGAAACTGAATGGATGTCCATCAGTTGGAGAATGGTTGAATAAATTGTGGTATATGAAAATTATGGAATATTACTGTTCTGTAAGAAATGACCAACAGGATAATTTCAGAAAGGCCTGGAGAGACTTACATGAACTGATGCTGAGTGAAATGAGCAGGACCAGGAGATCATTATATACTTCAACAACAATACTATATGATGACCAGTTCTGATGGATCAGGCCCTCCTCAGCAACGAGATCAACCAAATCATTTCTAATGGAGCAGTAATGAACTGAACTAGCTATGCCCAGAAAAAGAACTCTGGGAGATGACTAAAAACCATTACATTGAATTCCCAATCCCTATATTTATGCACACCTGCATTTTTGATTTCCTTCACAAGCTAATTGTACAATATTTCAGAGTCTGATTCTTTTTGTACAGCAAAATAACGTTTTGGTCAGGTATACTTATTGTGTATCTAATTTATATTTTAATATATTTAACATCTACTGGTCATCCTGCCATCTAGGGGAGGGGGTGGGGGGGGTAAGGCGTGAAAAATTGGAACAAGAGGTTTGGCAATTGTTAATGATGTAAAGTTACCCATGGATATATCCTGTAAATAAAAGGCTATTAAATAAAAAAAAAAAGAAAGTATGTTCATATAGTTCATAGGTGTGTTTTGTCAGGTAGACTCCCAAGTATTATACACTGTCTGCAGTTTAAATGCAATTTCTTTTTTTTTCCAAATCTCTTGCCACTGGATTTTCTTGGTTATATGTAGAAATGCTAATGATTTATGTGGGCTCATTATTTTCTGCAACTTTGTTAACACTATTTTTTTACTGATTCTCTAAGATTCTTTAAGTATATCATCATATCATTTGAAAAGAATGATATTTTTGTTTCCCCATTGTCTTTTCTAATTCTTTGAATTTCTTTTGACTATAGCTAGCAATTCCAGGATAATTTTGAAAAGTGATGATAATGGTCATCCTTATTTAATCCCTGTAATTGTGAAAGCTTCTAGTTTATTGCCATTATAGATAATGTTTGCTGATGGTTTTAGAATAAATGCAATCATTTTATTTATTTAATTCATTTATTATAATAACTTTTTTATTGATAGAACCCATGCCAGGGTAATTTTTTACAACATTATCCCTTGCACTCACTTCTGTTCCAATTTTTCCCCTCCCTCCCTCCATCCCCTCCCCTAGATGGCAAGCAGTCCTATATATGTTAAATATGTTGCAGTATATCCTAGATACAATATATGTGTGCAGAACCAAACAGTTTTCTTGTTGCACAGGGAGAATTGGATTCAGAAGGTAAAAATAACCCGGGAAGAAAAACAAAAATGCAAACAGTTTACATTCATTTCCCAGTGTTCTTTCTTTGGGTGTAGCTGCTTCTGTCCATCATTGATCAATTGAAACTGAGTTAGGTCTTTTTGTCAAAGAAATCCACTTCCATCAGAATACATGTTCATTCAGTATCGTTGTTGAAGTATATAGTGATCTCTTGGTTATGCTCATTTCACTTAGTATCAGTTCATGTAAGTCTCTCCAAGCCTCTCTGTATTCGTCCTGCTGGTAGTTCCTTTTTTTTTTTTAATTTAATAGCCTTTTATTTACAGGTTATACATATGGGTAACTTTACAGCATTGACAACTGCTAAACCTCTTGTTCCAATTTTTCCCCTCTTTCCCCCCACCCCCTCCCCCAGATGGCAGGATGACCAATAGATGTTAAATATATTAAAATATAAATTAGATACACAATAAGTATACATAACCAAACCGTTATTTTGCTGTACAAAAAGAATTGGACTCTGAAATGTTGTACAATTAGCCTGTGAAGGAAATCCAAAATGCAGGTGGGCAAAAATATAGGGATTGGGAATTCAATGTAATGGTTTTTAGTCATCTCCCAGAGTTCTTTCACTGGGCGTAACTGGTTCAGTTCATTACTGCTCCATTGGAAATGATTTGGTTGATCTCATTGCTGAGGATGGCCAACTCCATCAGAATTGGTCATTATATAGTATTGTTGTTGAAGTATATAATGTTTTGTTGGCCTTGCTCGTTTCACTCAGCATCAGTTCGTGTAAGTCTCTCCAGGCCTTTCTAAAATCATCCTGTTGGTCATTTCTTACAGAACAATAATATTCTATAATATTTATATACCACAATTTATTCAGCCATTCTCCAATTGATGGGCATCCAATCATTTTCTAGTTTCTAGCCACTACAAACAGGGCTGCCACAAACATTTGTGCACATACAGGTCCCTTTCCCTTCTTTATGATCTCTTTGGGATATAAGCCCCTGCTGGTCATTTCTTACAGAACAATAATATTCCATAACATTCATATACCCCAATTTACCCAGCCATTCTCCAATTGATGGGCATCCAATCATTTTCTAGTTTCTATCCACTACAAACAGGGCTGCCACAAACATTTTGGCACATACAGGTCCCTTTCCCTTCTTTAGTATGTCTTTGGGGGTATAAGCCCAGTAGTAGCACTGCTGGATCAAAGGGTATGCACTGTTTGATAACTTTTTGGGCATAATTCCAGATTGCTCTCCAGAATGGTTGTATTCGTTCACAACTTCACCAACAATGCATTTGTCTTAGTTTTCCCGCATCCCCTCCTGTAGTGGTTTTCCTGGAGGCAGCCTTAGTCTCAGTTGAAATAAATAATTACTCCAAAATCGCAGCCAGCTGATAAAAGTGCAAACGTTTATTTCTCCTTCCAAAATAGCCCGGTTAGTTGAGGCCTATTTCTCTGCCTGGCTCCAAGAGCTCTTTCAGCTTTGTCCTTGGCTTCTGCCTCTGCTTTCTTCAGCCTCCAGCCAGCACCAACTCAATGATTAAAGTCCTATGTGATCTGAGTTCAGACCAGAGAAATCCAGGTCTGTTTCTATCTGTAAATTTATTTCTTCCAGTACGAAAGGACAAGAGAAATAGGGCCAACGTCCCCAATAAGCCCTAGAACTAACATATGAATCAATCTAAATATACTACCTCAATTTATACCTCTCCCAGAGGTTCAGGCCCTCTTCTTAACAAATGTTCACACTAAACCTTCTACTCTATATCGTCCCCATCCTCCTAGCAGTAGCCTTTCTGACACTTATTGAATGCAAAGTGCTAGGCTATATACAATTCCAAAAAGGACCAAATATTGTAGGTCCCTATGGCCTCCTACAACTATTCGCTGATGCAATAAAACTATTTACAAAAGAGCCCCTTTGTCCATTAACCTCTTCCATTTCAATATTTATTATCACCCTTATTCTAGCCCTTTCCATCGCCCTAATAATTTGAACCCCACTACCCATACCCAACACCCTACTAGACCTTAAGCTCAGACTTATCTTCATCCTTTCCCTATCTGGACTATCAGTGTATTCAATCTTATGGTCAGGGTGAGCCTCCAACTCAAAATACGCCCTAATTGGAGCTCTACGAGCAGTTGCACAAACTATCTCATATGAAGTCTCCTTGGCTATTATTCTCCTATCAATCATACTAATTAATGGGTCATGTACATTAAAAACACTTTCAATTACTCAAGAAAACTTCTGACTGATCATTACAACATGACCCCTTGCCATAATATGATACATTTCTACACTAGCAGAAACAAACTGAGCACCCTTTGATCTAACCGAAGAAGAATCCGAACTAGTCTCCGGCTTTAACATAGAATACGCGGCTGGCCCCTTTGCTATATTTTTCTTAGTAGAGTATGCAAACATTATTGCTATAAATGCCCTCAGAATCATCCTGTTCCTAGGGCCCTCCCTTACACCAAACTTTTCCCACATAAACACTCTATCATTTATACTAAAAACACTCCTCTTTACCATAGCCTTTCTATGAGTCCGAGCATCATATCCACGTTTCTGCTATGACCAACTAATACACCTTCTATGAAAACATTTCTTACCTATAACTTTAGCAATGTGTTTATGATTCATCTCCCTACCAATTGCTCTATCCTGCATTCCACCACAAATAAAAAAATATGTCTGACAAAAGAATTATCTTAATAGGGTAAAAATAGGGGTGCAAGCCCCCTTATTTCTAGGACAACAGGACTCGAACCCATAGGAGCTCAAAACCCTTTGTACTCATTCCCATTATACCATATCCTAGTAAGGTCAGCTAAATTAGCTATCGAGCCCATACCCTGAAAATATTGGTTCACACCCTTCCCATACTAATGTTCCCCTATGTACTCATTATTTTAACACTGTCTGTTTATCAGAACTTGCCTAACCCTCTTTAGCAACCACTGATTCACAGCCTGGATAGGACTAGAAATCAACATACTAGCTATTATCCCTATAATAACTGCCCCAAATAACCCACGTACCATCGAAGCAGCCACAAAGTATTTCCTTACACAGGAAATTATTACACTCCATAATAATAATATTTGCCATCATCTACAACGCATGATCAACGAACCAATGTACCCTGTTTCAACTCTCTGACTATTGAGCATCCCTTTCAATAACTTTAGCTCTAGCTATCAAATTAGGCCGTGCCCCCTTCCACTTCTGAGTGCAAGAAGTAACACAAGGAATCCCACTCCTAAAAGAGAAAATGCCTATATGTAAAGTCACCAAGGGGAATATGAATCGGTCTCAAGCACAAAAATTCCTCTTGGAAATACCAAAAAAGTATTTTTAAAATCAAATAAGAGAGGTAGAAGAAAAATAGGGAAAAGAAAAGAGAGTTATGCAGGAGAATTATGAAAAAAGAGTCAACAACTTGAAAATGAAAGGACAAAAATTGACTGAAGAAAACACTTCTTTAAGGGTAGAATTGGCCAAATGGAAAAGTAGGTAAAAATTAAAGAAAATAATTTCCTAAAATTTGGAATTGGGTAAGAGAAAGATAGTTTTTATATGAGATGTTAAGATTAAAACAAATAAAATCAAAAGAATGGAAAAAAATTAGGAACAAATGCAAAATACCTCATTGGAGAAATAACTGGCCTAGAAAGTAGATCTGGCAGAAATAATGTCAGAATCATTGGACTATATGAAAGTCATGATGAAAAAAAAAAACAAGCTTGGAATATCTTTAGAGAAATTACAAAGGAAAACTCCCCTGATAACCTAGAATCAAAAGGTAAAATAGGCTTTGAAAGAATACACCAATTACTTTCTGAAAGACATCCCCAAACGAAAGCACCAAGGAATATTATATCCAAATTCCAGAATTATCAGGTTAAAGAGAAAATACTGGAAACAGAAAGAAATAATGTAAATATCAGGGAGCCTCAGTTAGAATTTCACAGGATGTAACACTTTCTAAATTAAAGGATTAGAAAGCTTGGAATATGATATTCAGGAAGGCAAATGAGTTTGGAGTAAAACCAACAATAAACTACCCAACAAGACTGAATATAATCTTTTAGGGGGAAAGATGGAATTCAATGAATGGAGGACTTATACTTGTAACTCTTGAGAACTGTTTCTCTACTAGGATAGTTAGAAGGAGTATACATAGATGGTATAGGTATAAGTTGATGTGAAGGTGATGATATAAAAATTGAGGGCTTGGACTTCTGGCCAAGATGGCGGCAAGGAGGCACACAGCTGTGTAAGCTCCGCATTTTCTCTCAGAATCCATCTCATTACAAGCCTCTGAATTACAAGCCTGACTGAAAAAAAACCCCACAAACAGTTACCAAGAGAAGACATCCTTGAGATTCGCCAGGAAAGGTCTGTTTTTGCTCGAGGGCGGGATGGTTTTAGATCGGGCACAGGCTGAGGCGGGCAGCGAGGCTCGGCAGGCAGCTACAGCCGACAGACCCGGAGTGGGTTGGGTGTGATCTCAGCCGTCTTTGCGGGGAGGCTCACTACAGGATTGGATACTTTGCCTGGCAACAAGTCAAGAGAGCAGAAGCTAAAACACCGGGGTGAAAGAATACAACCCAAAACAACTGGAGTTCTTGGACTGCCTCCCAAGCGTCTCCAGCACCTCTCAGAGTCTCAGAGTGCAGGCACAACACAGTCCTGCTAGTGCCTCGCTGCTACCCCCACAGTCTGTAGAGGAAGTTCGGTAACGCCACCCAGCCCCTCCCCCAAAAAAGCAGATTCCATTTGGGTTTTTTTTCCTTTTTTTCTTTGCTAGTTTGTCTCTGATTCTTCTTTGACAAAAATAGGCAAAAAGTAAAAGGACTTTAACGATTGACAGCTTTTATACAGACAGAGAACAGACTCTAAACCCTGAGGAGACTAAAAACAGATTATCTTCAGGTGAATCCCCACAGGAGGAGATCATCTGTTCCTCAACAGATGAATCTCAGAAGAAATTAAAAGGCTCTCAGAGCTAGAAGAAAAAATGGAAAAGGAGGGAGGCTTGGCAAGAGGTCTGGAGGTCACCCACTCATTTAAAGACAGAGTGGATAAAGAAATCAAATCCTTGAAAAATAGGATTAGTGAACTGGAAACAGAAAACAGCTCTCTAAAGAATAAAACTGGCGAAATGGGAAAACATTCCATAGAACAAATTGGACAGTTAGAAAAAGATATAAAAAAAGTGAGTGAAGAAAACACTTCATTGAAAATCAGAATAGAACAAATGGAATTGAATGACTCGAGGAGACAAGAAGAATCAGTCAAGCAAGACCAAAAAAACCAAACAATGGAGAAAAATGTGAAATACCTTCTGGGAAAAACAAAAGACCTGGAAAACAGGTCTAGGAGAGACAATCTGAGAATCATTGAACTCCCAGAAAAATATGATGAAAAAAAGATCCTGGACACTATTTTCCAGGAAATTATCAAAGAGAACTGCCCAGAAGTTATAGAAATGGAGGGTAAAATAGAAATTGAAAGGATTCATCGATCACCCACTGAAAGGGATCCTAAAATCAAAACACCAAGAAATATAGTGGGCAAATGCCAGAACCCTCAAACAAAGGAAAAAATACTCTTAGTGGCTAGAAAAACCCAATTCAAATATAGAGGAGGCACAATAAGGATCACCCAAGGTCTAGCAGCATCCACATTAAAAGATCGAAGGGCCTGGAATATGATATTCCGAAAGGCTAGGTATGCAACCAAAAATAACTTACTCAGCCAGAATGAGCATCTTTTTCCAGGGAAGAAGATGGTCATTCAACAAAATAAGTGAATTTCACTATTTTTGGTGAAAAAAACAGAACTTAACAAGAAGTTTGATCTGCAAATATAGAACTCAAGAAAAACCTAAAAAGGTAAAAAGAAATCTTGGAAACTATATTTCTGCTGTAAAGATATATAAAAAATACATGTATACCTTGTTCTAGAAATTAGAGGTGAAAAGGACATTGTATCAGAAAAAGGGTAAAGTGGGAGTATTATATCTCACAAAGAGGCAAAGGGAACCTATTATATCTGAGAGAAAGAATGGAGGGGGATGAATATAGTGGGTATTTTACTGCCATAAGAATTGACTTTAAGAGAAAAAAAATTTAGACATATTCAATATATGGTGAAACTTCTCCCATCTCATTGAAAAGTGAGAAGGGAAAAGTGAAAAGGGAAGGAATAAGCTAAACAGAAGGGAATACAGAAACTGTGAGGGAAAGGAGTAAGATGGGGAGGAACTTAAAGTGGGGAGGAGGGATATTAAAAGGGGGCTGTGAGAAGCAAGTGTGCTCACAGTTTAATACTGAGAAGGGAGGTAAGGGAAAGAAGGAGAAAAGCATAAATAGGGGTTAACAAGATGGCAAGTAATACAGAACTGGTAATTTTTAACCATAAATGTGAACGGTAAACTCCCCATAAAGAGGAAGGATTAGCAGAATGGATTAAAGTCAAGATCCTACAATATGTTGCTTCGGAAACACACTTGAAGCAGAGAATACATGCAGAATAAGGTAAAAGGATGGAGCAAAATCTACTATGCTTCAGGTGAAGTCAAAAAAGCAGGGGTAGCCATCCTGATCTCAGATCAAGCAAAAACAAAAATGGATCTAATTAAAAGAGATAAGGAAGGGCATTATATCTTGCTAAAGGTAGCATAAATAATGAAGCAATATCAATATTAAACATATATGCATCAAGTGGTGTAGCATCTAAATTCTTAAAAGAGAAATTAAGAGAGCTGCAAGAAGAAATTGATAGCAAAACTATAATAGTGGGAGATCTCAACCTTGCACTCTCAGAATTAGATAAATCAAATCACAAAATAAATAGAAAAGAAGTCAAAGAGGTAAATGAATACTAGAAAGTTAGATATGATAGACCTCTGGAGAAAACGAAATGAGACAGAAAAGTACACTTTCTTTTCAGCAGTTCATGGAACCTATACAAAAATAGACCATATATTAGGACATAAAAACCTCAAACTCAAATGCAGTAAGGCAGAAATAGTGAATGCATCCTTTTCAGACCACAATGCAATAAAAATTATACTCAACAAAAAGCCAGGGAAAGTAGACCAAAAAATAATTGGAAACTAAATAATCTCCATATTAAAGAATTATTGGGTGAAACAGCAAATCATAGACATAATCAATAACTTCACCCAAAAAAATGACAATAATGAGAAATCATATCAAAATGTGTGGGATGCAGCCAAAGCGGTAATAAGGGGAAATTTCATATCTCCTAGAGGCTTACTTGCATAAAGTAGAAAAGAGAAGGTCAACAATTGGGCTTGCAACTAAAATGCTAGAAAAGGAACAAATTAACAACCCCATCAAACACTAAACTTGAAATTCTAAAAATAAAAGGAGATATCAATGAAATTGAATAAAAACTTGAATTAATTAATAAAACTAAGAGTTGGTTCTATGAAAAAACCAACAAAATGAAAACCTTAGTAAATCTGATTAAAAAAAGGAAAGAGGAAAATCAAATTGTTAGTCTTAAAAATGAAAGGAGAACTCGCCACTAATGAAGAGGAAATTTGAGCAATAATTAGGAATTACTTTGCCTAACTTTGTGAATAATTCAACAACTTAAATGAAATGGAAGAATACCTTCAAAAATATAGCTTGCCCAGATTAACAGAGGAAGAAGTAAATATCCTAAACAGTCCCATCTTAGAAAAGAAATAGAACAAGCTATTAACCAACTCCCTAATAAAAAACCCCCAGGACCAGATGGATTTACATGTGAATTCTACCAAACATTTAAAGAACAATTAACCCCAATGCTATATAAACTATTTGAAAAAATAGGGACTGAAGGAGTCTTACAAAATTCCTTTTACAACACAGAGATGGTACTGATACCTAAACCAGGTAGGCTGAAAACAGAGAAAGAAAATTATAGACCAATCTCTCTAATGAATATCGATGCTAAAATCTTAAATAAAATATTAGCAAAAAATTACAGAAAATCATCCCCAGGATAATTACTATGATCAAGTAGGATTTATACCAGGAATGCAGGGCTGGTTCAATATTAGGGAAAACTATTAGCATAAATTGACTATATCAGTAAGCAAACTAACAAAACCATATGATCATCTCAATAGATGTAAAAAGCATTTGATAAAATCAACATCCACTCTAATAAAAACACTTGAGAGTATGGAATAAATGGACTTTTTCTTAAAATAGTCAGGAGCATATATTTAAAACCATCACTAAGCATCCATATGCAATGGGGAAAAACTGAATCTTTCCAGTAAGATTTGGGTAAAAAGGGTTCCCACTGTCACCATTATTATTCAATATTGTATTAGCAACACTACCTTGGCAAAGAGTCGAGAAAGAGATTAAAGGAATCAGAATCGGCAGTGAGGAAACCAACTATCACTCTTTGCAGATGATATGATGGTTACTTAGAGAACCTAGAATTATACGAAAAAAGCTATTAAAATAATCCATAAGTTTAGCAAAAGTTGCAGGTTATAAAATAAATCCCCATAAATCCTCAGCATTTTTATACATCACCAACAAAAATCCAACAGCAAAGAGATACAAAGAAATTCCATTCAGAATAACTGTCACAGCACAAAATATTTGGGAATCTATCTACCAAGGAAAGTCAGGAACTTATGAGCTAAATACAAAAACTTTCCACACAAATAAAGTCAGACTTAAACAATTGGAAAAATATCAAGTCTCCTGGATAGGTCGAACAAATATAATAATGATGACAATACTCCTAAACTAATCTATTTATTTAGCTATACCAATCAGACTTCCAAGAAAATATTTTAATGATCTAGAAAAAATAACAAAAATTCATATGGAATAATAAAGGTCAAGAATCTCAAAAGTTAATAAAAAAAAAAATCAAATGAAGAGGTGGCCAATTGTCCTGATCTAAAACTATATTATAAAGCAGCAGTCACCAAAACCATTTGGTATTGGCTAAGAAATAGATTAATTGATCAGTGGAACAGGTTAGGTTTACAGACAGAATAATCAACTATAGCAACAGTGTTTGACAACCCAAAGATCCTAACTTTTGGGATGAAATTCATTGTTGACAAAACTCCTGGGATAACTGAAATTAGTATGGCGAAATTAGGCATGGACCCCACTTAACACTGTATACCAAGATAGATTAAAATGGGTCCTGATTTAACTATAAAAAACGAGATTATAAACAAATTGGAGGAACATAGGATAGTTTATCTCTCAGACTTGTGGAAGAGGAGGAAATTTGTGACTAAAGACGAACTAGAGACCATTATTGATCACAAAATAGAAAATTTTGATTCCATCAACAAAACTAATGTAAACAAGATTAGAAGGGAAGCAACAAACTGGGAAAACATCTTCACAGTTAAAGGTTCTGATAAAGGCCTCATTTCCAAAATATATACAGAACTGACTCTAATTTATAAGAAACCAAGCCATTCTCCAATTGAAAAATGGTCAAAGAATATGAACAGACAATTTTCAGATGATGAAATTGAAATCATTACCACTCATATGAAAGAGTGTTCCAAATTATTATTAATCAGAGAAATGCAAATTAAGACAACTCTGAGGATACCACTACACACCTGTCAGATTGGCTAGATGACGGAAAAAATAATGATGATTGTTGGAGGGATGCGGAAAACTGGGACAGTGATACATTGTTGGTGGAGCTGTGAACGAATCCAACCATTCTGAGAGCAATCTGGAATTATGCCCAAAAGTTATCAAACTTGAATACCCTTTGATCCAAGTGTTTCTTGGGCTTATACCCCAAGGAGATACTAAAGAAGGAAAGGGACCAGTATGTGCCAAATGTTTGTGGCAGCCCTGTTTGTAGTGGCTAGAAGCTGGAAACTGGTGGATGCCCATCAATTGGAGAATGGTTGGGTAAATTGTGGTATATGAATGTTATGGAATATTATTGTTCTGTAAGAAATGACCAGCAAGATGAATACAGAGAAGCTTGGAGAGAATTACATGAACTGATGCTAAGTGAAATGAGCAGAACCAAGAGATCATTACATATGTCAACAACGATACTGTATGAATCTGATGGAATCTGATGGAAGTGGATTTCTTTGACAAAGAGACCTAATTCAGTTTCAATTGATCAATGATGGACAGAAGCAGCTACACCCAAAGAAAAAACACTGGGAAATGAATGTAAACTGTTCGCATTTTTGTTTTTCTTCCCGGGTTACTTCTACCTTCTGAATCCAATTCTCCCTGTGCAACAAGAAAACTGTTTGGATCTGCACACATACATTGTATCTAGAATATACTAGGACATATTCAACATATATAGGACTGCTTGCCATCTAGGGGAGGGAGTGGAGGGTGGGAGGGAAAAATTGGAACAGAAGTGAGTGCAAGAGATAATGATGTAAAAAAATTACTCTGGCATGGATTCTGTCAATAAAAAGTTACTATAAAAAACAAAAAAACAAAACAAAAAAACCCCAAATAAATGATAGATGGATAATTGAAAAAAAAATTGAGGGATTAACAAAAAGGATTTTTCTGGGAGAAAAAAAGACAGGGGAAAGCAGAATAGGGTATATTATATTACATGAAATTACATTATATAACAGGTTCAAAAGACCTTTTACAGTAGAGAATAAAGAAGGGAGTGGGTAAGCACTGTTTGAACATTACTCTCACTGAATTTATGTCAGATAAAATCATCATGGTATAGATGTTGAGTATAGACATTCATCTTACCTTATAGAAAAGTAGGAGGGGAAAGCAGAAAGAAAAATTGGGGTAGATTGATGCAGATAGTAATCAGAAGCAAAATACTTGTGAGCCAATACAAGGTTAAAGAAGAGATGAAGGGTTAACAAGGGGAAAAAAGGACAGGGAGAAATACACAGTTAGTATTCACAAACTGTGAATGTGAATGGGATGAACTATCCCATAAAATGGAAGCAGATGGCAGAGTAGATTAAAAAATAGGATTCTGCAATATGTTGTTTATAAAGAATACTTTTGAACCAGAGATAGACACATAGAGTAACAGGATGGAACAGAATATATTATACTTTAACTGAATTAAAATAAAAAGCAAAAGTAGCAATCTTGATCTCAGACAAATCAAAAGCAAAAAATGAATCTAATTTTAAAAGACAAGTAAGGAAATTACATTTTGCTGAAGAGTTATCATAAATAATGAAGTAATATAAATACTAAACATGTATGCATCAAGTACTATAGCATCAGATTCTTAGAGGAGAAATTTAGTGAGTTACAGGAAGAAATAGGTAGCATAATTACACTAATGGGGGACTTCAACCTCCCCTTGTCAGCAGTAGATAAATCTCACCACAAAATGAAAAACAAGAAAAACAAAAAAACCGAAAAAACAAAAAACAAAAAAAAAAAAAAAAAAAAAAAGAAAAATAAAAAAAACAAGAAAGAAGTTAAGGGGGGGGGGGCCAATTGAATTTTAGAAAATTAGATTTGATAGATCTTTGGAGAAAATTGAATGAGGATAGAAAAGAATTTTTGTGGAGATACCTGGCAGTTACACAAACAATGACCAAATATTAGCACATAAAACCCTCACAATTAAATGCAGAAAGGCAGAAATATTTAAAGTAACCTATTCCAGTCATGGTGCAACAAAAATTAATAAATTAAACAATATTATCCTAAACAATGAGTGAGTTAACAATAAATTATAAAAACAGTCAATAATTTCATCAAAGAGAATGACACTAATGAGACAACATCATAATTTATGGCATGCAGGCAATGCAGTTGTTAGGGGAAATTTTATTTCTTTAAATGCTTACATGAATGAAATAGAGTAAGAGGAAATCAATAAATTGGACATGCAAATAAAAAGCTAAAAAAGAACAAATTAAAATCCCTAGTTAAATACCAAATTAGAAATTCTGAAAAGAAGACATTAATAAACTTGAAGGTAAGAAAACTGGGGGGGGGGGTGTAACAACAAGATGGTAGGGAATAGATAGGTCATTATCTGAGTTCCTCCTGGCTTCCATCAGATCAACATGAGATCAAGCCCCTGAACTGGTTTTGGAGTGATAGAACTCACGAATATTTGGAGTGTAACAAATTTCCAGCAGAAGATGTTTTTGAAGGATTTCAGGAAAGATCTGTATCAATTAGGCATGGAGGAAGGTAGGGGAAAGCAGTCCAGGACGAGCACAGCATAGGGACCCATGGCAGAGAAACCAGGGAAATGTACTGGAAGGCTGTTAGCTAAAATAGAGCAATGTTGGCTACTCTGTCCTGATATAGGAGCCAAAGAACTAGCAGACTATCTGTGAGCCCTCCAATTCAACTAGAGAAGGCAAATAGTGAGCCCCTAAAGCCTAGAATAACAGAGAATTTGGACATGCCCATCCAACATAGGAAGGAAACCAATAGCATTGGCCCCAGGGTAGCAGAAGCCACTATCATCTGTAGAGGAAGCTTGGGATAATTTCCCCCTTGCCCTGAGCAGACCTTAACCTTTAAAAATGAGCAAAAATAAAAAAGAACTCTGACTATAGATATATTTATGGAGATAGGGAAGAAGTGATAAAATATCAAGTGCTCATGGGGTAAGCCAAACGAATATTATTAAAATGACAATGCCACCTAAATTTAAACCTACTCATTCAGTGTCATATCAATCAAACTACCAAGAAATTTTTTCACAGAGCTAGAAAAAATAGTAACATATAAGGGGGTTGGGGGAAAGGAGGGGGAAATTTGGAACATGGGTTTGGCAAGGGTCAATGTTGAAAAATTACCCATGCATATGTGTAGAGAGCTGGAACTCTGGAGAATTATACTTGAAACAAGGTGTTTACTCAGTGGAACTGATGAGATAATGGTTCTCTAGTGTGTGTGTATATATATATATATATATATATATATATATATATATATATATGTATATATATAATGATATAATCACTCTAGATTGGCTTATACTCAGTATATTATAATGATATAATTGTAATAGGATATTTAAGGGCTAAGAGAACTGGGGACAAAGTCAGACTCAGACTGAGACTGGTTGAGACTGGCAGACTGGCAGACTGTCATATTGCTGGAGAAGAGACTAAGGCCCTTCTGAAGGACTTCCAGAAAGCTAGCCCAAACATTACATATATGTTCTGTAAATAAAAAAAAATATTTTTACTGTATTACTTTATTTTTTATTTATTATTACTTTAATTAAAAAAAAAAAAAAAGAAATGATCTGCAGGATGATTTCAGAAAGGCCTGGAGAGACTTACATGAACTGATGCTTAGTGAACTGAGTAGAACCAGGAGAACACTTCAACAATAAGATTATGTAATGATCAATTCTGATGGATGTGGCTCTTTTCAACAGAGAGGTCATTCAGGCCAGTTTCAATGACCTTGTGTTGGAGAAAGCCATCTGCATCCAGAGAGAGGACTCTTGGGACTGAATGGAACACAACATAGTATTTCCCCTTTTTTTTGGTTTGTCTTTGCTTGCATTTTGTTTTCTTTATCAATTGTTTTTGAGGAAAGAGATGAACAAAAAAATTGGAACACAATGTTTTGCAAGGGTGAGTGTTTAAAAATACCTATGCTTATTTTTTTAAAGAGCTTTAAAAATAAAGAAAACTATTCAACTAATAAATAAAAATAAAAATAGAATTTATGAAGAAACCAATAAAATAGATAAATCATTTGTTAATTTTATTTTTTAAAAAAGGAAAGAAGAAAACTAAATTAACAGTATCAAGAATGAAAAGGGTAAGTCATTGAAGAGGAAATTAAAGCAATAATTAGGAACTATTTTGCTTTAATATATACCAATAAATTTGACAATCTAAGTAAAACAAACAAATATTTGCCAAAAATATAACTTGCTCAGATAAAAAGAAAAGGAATAAATTATTTCACTCCATTTTAGAAAAAGAAATAAAACAAGTAATCAATGAATTCCATAAGGAAAAAAAATTTCCAGATTAACAAGTGAATTCTACCAAACATATAAAGAATAATTAATTTCAATACTCTGTGAACTGTTTGGGGAAGTAGGCAAAATCCTAACAAATTCTTTTTATGACAAAAATATGGTGTTAATACCTAAACCCTAAGAGGCCAAAACTGATTTCCTTAATGAATATTGATGCAAAAAAGTTTAAAGAAAATATTAGCAAGGTGATGACAGCTATTTATCAAAAAGTACTAGAAAGCATAGGAATAAAAGGAGTTTTCATTAAAATGAAAAGTAGCATCTGTCTAAGACCATCAGCAAACATTATTTGTAATGGGGATAAGCTAGAAGCATTCCCAGTAAGGGTAGAGGTGCAGCAAAGATGCCTATTTTTAAAACTATTTTTTACTATTACAATATTGTAATGCATTAACAATAAGAAAAGAATAATTTCTCTAGCAATATGAAAAGAAATTGAAGGAATTAGAATGTACACCAAGTAAATAAAACTATCACTCTTTGCAGATAATATGATGGCATACTTAAAAAATTCTAGAAAATGAACCAAACTACTACTTGAAAAAGTCATATTTTTAGCTATTATTTAGCTATAAGTTGAAGAATATAAAAAAAAAAACAAAATAAATCATCACCAAGCATATTACCAACAAAGCCCAATAGCAAGAAATAAAAATAGAAATTTTGTTTAACTGTATGCAATATAAAACATTTGGGAATCTATCTGCCAAGATAAATCCAGGAACTATATAAACACAATTCCAAAGAACTTTTTCATAAAAATAAAGTTACATTTAAACAACTGGAAAAATATAAGTTGGTCATGGGACAACAGAAAATATAACAAAAATGACAATTCTACCTAAATTAATTTATTTATTCCATGCTATTCCAATATAACTACCAAAAAAATGAAACTAGCTATAAAGATTTTTTCTCAGATTTTTACTTCCATTTTAATCTCATTTCTCTTGGTTTGTTTGTGTAAAACCTTTTTAATTTAATAGAATCAAAGTTGTCCATTTTGCCTTTCATAATGTTCTCTAGTTCTTCTTTGGCTATAAATTTCTCCCTTCTCCAAAGGTCTGATAGATAAATTATCCCTTGCTCTCCTAATTTGCTTATATTATCACTGTTGATGCTCAAATCATGCACCCATTTTGACCTTATTTTGTTATTGGGTGTGAAATGTAGATCTATGCTGAGTTTCTGACATGTCATTTTCCACTTTTCCCAGCAATTTTTGTGAAATGGTGAATTCTTCTCCCAGAAGCTTGAGTTTGTGGGTTTATCAAATACTAGATTACTATCGGCCTCGATTACTATGTCATGTATATCTATTCCACTGATCCACTACTCTATTTCTTATCCATTAACAAATGGTTTTGATGACTGCATTTTTACAATATAGTTTTAGGTTTGATACTGCTAAGCCACTGTCTTTTGTATTTTTTTTTCATTAATTCCCTTGATATTCTTGATGTTTTGTTCTTCCATATGAATTTTGTTATTATTTTTTCTAGTTCTAAAATTAGTTTTGGGCAATTTTATTGGTATGGTCATGAACAAGTAGACCAATTTAAGCAGAATTGTCATTTTTATAATATTAGTTCAGCCTACCCATGAGCAATTGACATTTTCCCAATTGTTTAGATCTGACTTTATTTGTATGAGAAATGGTTTATTTATTATTGTTAATTAAAGCTTTTTAATTTGTGAGAAGTGTTTTGTAATAGTGTTTATATAGTTCTTGATTGTGTCTTGGCTGGGTAGTTAATTCTTGGTTATAACCCTAGGTCCTTTGCCTTCCTGAATATGGTATTCCAGGGCCTCTGATCCTTTATTGTAGAAGCTGTCAGAACCTGGATAATCCTGACTGTTGTTCCTTGATATTTGAATTGTTTTTGTCTGGATGTGTGCAGTATTTTTTCCCAAAGATTGTAGTTATGGAGTTTTGCAAAAATTTTGGTTTTCTTTCCAAAGGTGATTGCTGAATTCTTTCAATAAGTATTCCCCCTCTGTTTCAAGAATGATAGGTCAGTTTTCCTTGATGATCTCTTGAAGAATGCTATAAAGGTTTTTTTTTTTTTGGTCATGGCTTCAGGTAGACCAGAATTTTTAAATTGTCTCTTCTGGATCTATTTTCCAGGTCAGTTGTTTTTCTAATGAGGTATTGCACATTTTCTTTCATTTTTTCGTTTTTTTAGTTTGTTTGACTGATTCTTCACATCTCATAGACTCATTAACTTCCATTTGCCCTATTCTCTTTTTAATGTGTGAATTTAGTCAATTAGCTTTTGTATCTCTTTTTCCATTTGCTTAATTCTACTTCTGAAGGTGTTGTTTTCTTCAGTGGATTTTTTTTTTTTTTTGCATTAGGCCAATTGTGTTTTTTAAGGGATTGC
The DNA here is from genome assembly GCF_902635505.1 of Sarcophilus harrisii. Taxonomy (NCBI): domain Eukaryota; kingdom Metazoa; phylum Chordata; class Mammalia; order Dasyuromorphia; family Dasyuridae; genus Sarcophilus; species Sarcophilus harrisii. The sequence goes on along the minus strand of NC_045427.1, from coordinate 359,588,819 downwards.
CTTCCTTTTCCAAATTGTTGACTGTCTCTTACATGTTTTTCAAATCTTTTCTCATTTTTTCTTCTACCTCTCTTATTTGCCATTTAAGGTCTTTTGCGAGCACTTCCAAAAAGCCTTTTTAGACTTGAGACCACTTCATATTGCTCTTTGAGATTTCCTCTGTGGACATTTTGCCCTTGTCTTAATTAGTGTTTTGGTCCTCCCTATCACCATAGTAGCTTTCAATGGTCAAGGTTCTTTACTATTTCTTGCTCATTTTTTTCTCCTTTTCTTTGGGTAGTGCCTCTTATTTTACTTTTATAGTAAAGGTCTGCTCCTGGGATAAAGGGGAATCTGTTCCAAGCTTCCTGTGTCTGATCCTTCTTGTGTAGCAAAATAACTGTGTGGGTATGTATACATATATTTTATTTAACATATACCTTAACATATTTAATATGTATTGGTCTGACCTGCCATCTGGAGGAAGTGTGGGGGGAAGGAGGGGAAAAATTGGAATAAAAGGTTTTGCAATTGTCAAAAGAAAAGTAGATTGCAATTCATGAATTGCAATTTTTTGCAACATTGCAATATTTTGCAATTGCAATATTTTAAATGAAAAACTCATTGGGATCATAATATGATGAAAGAATAGTTAAAGCATCAGAGTTAATATCTAAGCTACTGTAGCAAGAAATAATTCAAGACAATCAGTTAAGATTCATGATAGGAGAAGCTTATAACAAATTAAAATCAGATTTTATTTCAGATATGGAAAAATAAATGTTTTATGGGATTTAGAAGAAAAAGGCTCTGTAGAGAGCATCAAGTTCTGCTAAATCTTGTATATGACATTTATTTATAGATGTAGAAACTCATCCCAAGAATAACTAACTTGGCTTAGGTCACTCAGTAAGTAGAAGGGTTTCGTTTTGAAATTATATCTTTGGTTTTCCAACAAAATCATGTTTTTTTCTCCTATATTACATTGTATTTTCCCACTTAATAGTATTTTTTTTACATTACAAATAAAGATAGTTTTCAACATTTCAAAAAAAAAAAGAATTAAAGACAATAACCAACCCAACAACAAACCAACCAATCATTTTAGTAATGTAAGGATTTGGAGATAAAAGTTTTCTGATATATACTGCTTTGATTGCATCCCATAAATTGTAATCATTGTGTTTAATGTAATTATTTTTTCAATGATTTTTTTTCCTCTGACACACCAATTCTTTAGGATTAGATTATTTTGTCTAATTTTAATATATGTTTTCACATCCCTTTATTAAATGTAATTTTGTTGTATTATAATATGAAATGATGCATTTGTTATTTCTAATCTCTGCATTTTGTTTTGAAGTTTTCATTTAATACATGTTTAACTTTTTGTATAGGTAACTTGTACTGCTAAGGAAAAGGAATATTCCTTTTTATCACCATGAAGTTTTCTTCAGAGTTCTATCTTATCTCACTTTTCTAAAATTTTATTCAACTACTTAACTTTTTGAAATTATTTTTTGTTTAGAATTAGCTCCTTCTGAGAGGGAAAAGTTGAGGTCCATTAATGGTATAGTTTTATTCTCTATTTCTTCCTATAACATATGGATGTTATATTAATTAGCACATATATTTATTCTTGATAGTATTTCATTATGGTCTCTTTTAGTAGGATATGTTTTTCTTGCTTGGAGGTAGTGAGATGGATAGAGTGGTAACTTTAGTTCAAATCCAACTTCAGACATTTACTAACTGGGCAAGTCATTTAACCTGTTTGCCTTAGTTCCTCATCTATAAAATGAGCTGGAGAAGGAAAAGCAACTACTCCCCTATCTTTGATAAGACAATCTCAAACGGGGTTATGAGGAATTCAACACAAGTGAAATGACTGAATAGCAAAGTTTCCACATTCATCTCTTTTAATTAGATGTATTTTTGTTTTTGTTTTGTCTGAGATTATGATTGCTGTCCCTGTTTCAATTGAAACATAATAGATTTTGCTAGAGCATTTTTATTCTTTGTGTACTTCCTTGCTTCAAGTATGTTTTTTTAACAACATTATAGGATTTTAGTTGTTATCTTTAGAGTGCTACTTCCATGTTTATAAGTGAGTTCAACAGCTCATTCACACTCACACTTATGATGATTAACTATATAGTTCTTTTCATTCCATTTCCATTCTTTAGACTTTTTTCTCCTCTCTCCATTTACCCTGTCCCCCCTCACAATTGTTTTGCTTTTGAATTCTCTTTCTACCAATCTGTCCTCCCTTCTGTTATATTCTTCTTTAATTTCCCCGCTCCATTCTTAATATTAGATAGATTTCTATACCCTACTGAGTGAGTATATTATTTCATCTTTGAGCCAATTCTGATGGCAGTAAGTTTTAAGTGTTGCCTGCCACTCTCTTTTTCTCTTCCATTATAAAAGCTCTTTCATTTCTCTTTTATACAAGTTATTTCCCCCAATTTTATCTCTCCCTTTCTCCTTCTTCCAGTATGCTCCTCTTTTTTATCCCTTAATTTTTTGATATTATCCCATCATAGTCAAATCACATCCATATCCTCTGTCCAGGCATATTCCATCTAACTTCCCTAACAGTGATAAAGTTCTGAAGAGTTATAAGTATCATTCCTACATAGGAACAAAAGAACTTTAACCTTGTAGAGTTTGTTATGATTTTTTTTATGTTTACCTGTTTATGGTTTTTTTTGAGCCTTGAAGTTAAATGTCAAATTTTCTATTCAGCTTTGGTGTTTTCATCAGAAATGTTTGAAAATCATCTATTTCATTACATATCCATTCCTTCTCCTCCATTCCTAGCAAAGGATTACATTCAATTCTGATGAATATTTGATTCTTGGGTTGTAATCCTAATTTTTTGCAATCATCTTCCAAACCATCCAATTTTTAAAATAGAAGTTGTTATCTTGACTCTAGTTCTATGACATTTAAATTGTTTCTTTCTAGCTGCTGGCAATATTATTTCCTTGACCTGGGAATTCTGGAATTTGGCCATAGTTTTGGAAGTTTTAATTTTAATGAAAATTATTGATTCAATTCAACAATTTCTAGAATCAACACAACCCTTCAGTTGCCAGATCCCTCTGAAGATCTTTACTTGTTTTCTGGAAATTAATGTCACATACAAAAGATTTAACTCTTGGCATTGATTTTAGTTTCTGACCAATTTCCATTAGAAGGTGTAATTCTTTTTTTTTTTATAATAACTTTTTATTGACAGAACCCATGACAGGATAATTTTTTACAACATTATCCCTTGCACTTACTTCTGTTCTGATTTTTCCCCTCTCTCCCTCCACCTCCTCCCCTAGATGGCAAGCAGTCCTATATATGTTGAATATGTTGCGGTATATCCTAGATACAATATATGTGTGCAGAACAGAACAATTCTCTTGTTGCACAGGAAGAATTGGATTCAGAAGGTAAAAATAATCTGGGAAGAAAGACAAAAATGCAAACAGTTTACATTCATTTCCCAATGTTCTTTCTTTGGGTGTAGCTGCTTCTGTCCATGACTGATCATTTGATACTGAATTAGGTCTCTTTGTCAAAGAAATCCACTTCCATCAGAATACATCGTCATACAGTATCATTGTTGAAGTATATAATGATCTCCTGGTTCTGCTCATTTCACTTAGCATCAGTTCATGTAAGTCTCTCTAAGCCTCTCTGTATTCATCCTGCTGGTCATTTCTTACAGAACAATAATATTCCATAACATTCATATACCCCAATTTATGCAGTCATTCTCCAATTGATGGGCATCCATTCATTTTCCAGTTTCTAGCCACTACAAATAGGGCTGTCACAAACGTTTTGGCACATACAGATCCCTTTCCCTTCTTTAGTATCTCCTTGGTGTATAAGCCAGCACTGCTGGGTCAAAGGGTATGCACAGTTTGATAACTTTTGGGGCATAATTCCAGATTGCTCTCCAGAATGGTTGGATTCATTTGCAACTCCACCAACAATGCATCAGTGTCCCAGTTTTCCTGCATCCCCTCCAACATTCATCATTATTTTTCCCTGTCGTCTTAGCCAATCTGACAGGTGTGTAGTGGTATCTCAGAGTTGTCTTAATTTGCATTTCTCTGATTAATAATGATTTGGAACACTCTTTCATATGGTGGTAATGATTTAATTTCATCATCTGAAAATTGTCTGTTCATATCCTTTGACCATTTATCAATTGGAGAATGGCTTGGTTTCTTATAAATTAGAGTCAGCTCTCTATATATTTTGGAAATGAGGCCTTTATCAGAACTTCTCTGTAAAGATGTTTTCCCAGTTTGTTTGCTTCCTTCTAATCTTGTTTACATTAGTTTTGTTTGTACAGAAGCTTTTTAATTTGATGTAATCAAAATTTTCTATTTTGTGATCAATAATGGTCTCTAGTTCATCTTTAGTCACAAACTTCCTCTTCCCGTCTGAGAGATAAACTATCCTATGTTCCTCCAATTGTTTATAACTCGTTCTTTATGTCTAAATCATGGACCCATTTTATCTTATCTTGGTATACGGTGTTAAGTGTGGGTCCATGCCCTAATTCTGCCATACTAGTTTCCAGTTATCCCACAGTTTTGTCAATAATGAATTCTTATCCCAAAAGTTAAGATCTTTGGGTTTGTCAAACACTAGAATGCTATAGTTGACTATTCTGTCTTGCGAACCTAATCTATTCCACTGGTCAACTAAACTATTTCTCAGCCAATACCAAATGGTTTTGGTGACTGCTGCTTTATAACATAGTTTTAGATCAGGTACAGCTAGGCCACCTTTATTTGATTTTTTTTTTTCATTAATTCCTTTGAGATTCTCGACCTTTTATTGTTCCATATGAATTTTGTTGTTATTTTTTCTAGATCATTAAAATATTTTCTTGGAAGTCTGATTGGCATAGCACTAAATAAATAGATTAGTTTAGGGAGTATTGTCATTTTTATTATATTTGCTCAGCCTATCCAAGAGCACTTAATATTTTTCCAATTATTTAAATCTGACCTTATTTGTGTGGAAAGTTTTTTTGTAATTTTGCTCATATAATTCCTGACGTTCCTTTGGTAGATAGATTCCCAAATATTTTATGCTGTTGACAGTTATTTTGAATGGAATTTCTCTTTGTATCTCTTGCTGTTGGATTTTGCTGGTGATGTATAAAAATGCTGAGGATTTTGGGATTTTTTATACCCTGAAACTTTGCTAAAGATATTAATTATTTCTAATAGCTTTTTAGTAGAATCTCTGGGGTTCTCTAAGTATATCATCATATCATCTGCAAAGAGTGATAGTTTGATTTCCTCATTGCCTACTCTAATTCCTTTAATCTCTTTCTTGACTCATTGCTGAGGCTAGTGTTTCTAATAAAATATTGAATAATAATGGTGATAGTGGGCAACCTTGCATCATTTCAGATCTTACTGAGAAAGGTTCCAATTTTTCCCCATTGCATATGATGCTTACTGATGGTTTTAAATAGATGCTCTTGACTAATTTAAGAAAAAGTCCATTTATTCCTATACTCTCACGTGTTTTTATTTATTTATTTTTATTTAATAGCCTTTTATTTACAGGTTATATGTATGAGTAACTTTACAGCATTAACAATTGCCAAACCTCTTGTTCCAATTTTTCACCCCTTACACCCCACCCCCAGATGGCAGGATGACCAGTAGATGTTAAATATATTAAAATATAAATAAGATACACAATAAGTATACATGACCAAACTGTTATTTTGCTGTACAAAAAGAATCAGACTCTGAAATATTGTACAATTAGCTTGTGAAGGAAATAAAAAATGCAGGTGGGCATAAATATAGGGATTAGAATTCAATGTAATGGTTTTTAGTCATCACCCAGAGTTCTTTCTCTGGACGTAGCTGGTTCAGTTCATTACTGCTCCATTGGAAATGATTTGGTTGATCTCATCGCTGAGGATGGACAGGTCCATCAGAACTGGTCATCATATAGTATTGTTGTTGAAGTATATAATGATCTCCTGGTCCTGCTCATTTCACTCAGCATCAGTTTGTGTAAGTCTCTCCAGGACTTTCTGAAATCATCCTGTTGGTCATTTCTTACAGAACAATAATATTCCATAATATCATATACCACAATTTATTCAGCCATTCTCCAATTGATGGGTATCCACTCAGTTTCCAGTTCTAGCCACTACAAAGGGCTGCACAAACATTGTGCACATACAGGTCCCTTTCCTTCTTTATGATCTCTTTGGGATATAAGCCAGTGGAACACTGCTGGATTAAAGGGTATACACAGTTTGATAACTTTTGAGCATAGTTCCAAATTGCTCTCCAGAATGGTTGGATTCGTTCACAACTCCACCAACAATGCATCAATGTCCCAGTTTTCCCACATCCTCTCCAACACTCATCATTATTTTTTCCTGTCATCTTAGCCAATCTGACAGGTGTGTCGTGGTATCTTAGAGTTGTCTTAATTTGCATTTCTCTGATTAATAATGACTTGGAGCATCTTTTCATATGACTAGAAATAGTTTCAATTTCTTCATCTGAGAATTGTCTGTTCATATCCTTTGACCATTTTCAATTGGAGAATGGCTTGATGTTTTATAAATTAGAGTTAATTCTCTATATATTTTGGAAATGAGGCCTTTATCAGAACCTTTGACTATAAAAATATTTTCCCAGTTTATTGCTTCCCTTCTAATCTTTTCTGCATTAATTTTGTTTGTACAAAAACTTTTCAGTTTGGTATAGTCGAAATCTTCTATTTTGTGATCAATAATGATCTCTAGGTCTTCTTTGGTCATAAAGTCCTTCCCCTTCCACAGGTCTGAGAGGTAAACTATCCTGTGTTCCTCTAATTTATTAATAATTTCATTCTTTATGCCTAGGTCATGAATCCATTTTGACGTTATCTTGGTATACGGTGTTAAGTGTGGATCAATGCCTAGTTTCTGCCATGTTAGTTTCCAATTTTCACAGCAATTTTTATCAAACAGTAAGTTCTTATCCCAAAAGCTGGGGTCTGTGGGTTTGTCAAAGACTAGGTTGCTATAGTTGTTGACTGTTTTGTCCCTTGAACCTAACCTATTCCACTGATCAACTAATCTATTCCTTAGCCAATACCAAATGATTTTGGTAACTGCTGCTCTATAATATAATTTTAGATCTGGTACAGCTAAGCCACCTTCATTTGATTTTTTTCATTAATTCCTTGAAATTTTGACCTTTTGTTTTTCCATATGAATTTTGTTGTTATTTTTTCTAGGTCATTAAAATAGTTTTTTGGGAGTTTGATTGGTATAGCGCTAATTAAATAGATTAGTTTAGGTAATATTGTTATCTTTATTATATTTGCTCGCCCTATCCAAGAGCATTTAATATTTTTCCAATTGCTTAGATCAGACTTAATTTGTATGAAAAGTGGTCTGTAATTTTGCTCATAAAGTTTCTGATTTTCCCTTGGCAGATAGATTCCTAAATATTTTATATTATCAGCAGTTACTTTAAATGGAATTTCTTTTGTAACTTGACTGTTGGATTTTGTAGTGATATATAAAATGTTGATGACTTATGGGTTTATTTATAACCACAACTTCTAAGCTGTGGATTATTTCTAATAACTTTTTAGTAGAATCTCTGGGGTTCTCTAAGTATACCATCATATCATCAGCAAAGAGTGATAATTTGGTTTCCTCATTGCCTATTCTTATTCCTTTAATATCTTTCTCAGCTCTTATTGCCAAAGCTAACATTTCTAATACAATATTTAATAGTAATGGTGATAGTGAGCAACCTTGTTTCACTCCTGATCTTATTGGGAATGGTTGCAGTTTGTCCCCATTACATATGATGCTTACTGCTTTAAATAGATGCTACTGATTATTTTAAGGAAAAGTCCATTTATTCCTATACTCTCATGTGTTTTTAATAGGAATGGATGTTGGATTTTGTCAATGTTTTTTCTGCATCTATTGAGATGATCATATGGTTTTTGTTAGTTTGGTTATTGATATAGTCAGTTATGCTAATAGTTTTCCTAATATTGAACCAGCCCTGCATTCCTGGTATAAATCCTACTTGGTCATAGTGTATTATCCTGGGGATGATTTTCTGTAATCTTTTTGATAATATTTTGTTTAAGATTTTAGCATCATATTCATTGGGGAGATTGGTCTATAATTTTCTTTCTCTGTTTTCAGCCTACCTGGTTTAGGTATCTGTACCATGTCTGTGTCGTAAAAGGAGTTTGGTAGGACTCCTTCAGTCCCTATTTTTTCAAATAGTATATATAGCATTGGAGTTAATTGTTCTTTAAATGTTTGGTAGAATTCACATGTAAATCCATCTGGTCCTGGGGATTTTTTCTTAGGGCGTTGGTTAATAGCTTGTTCTATTTCTTTTTCTAAGATGGAACTGTTTAGGATATTCACTTCTTTCTCTGTTAATCTTGGCAGGCTATATTTTTGAAGGTATTCTTCCATTTCATTTAAGTTGTTGAATTTATTGCCATAAAGTTGGGCAAAGTAATTCCTAATTATTGCTCTAATTTCCTCTTCATTAGTGGCGAGTTCTCTCTTTTCTAACAATTTGATTTTCCTCTTTCCTTTTTTTAATCAGATTTACTAAGCATTTGTCTATTTTGTTGGTTTTTTCATAGAACCAACTCTTAATTTTATTAATTAATTCAATAGTTTTTTTACTTTCAATTTTATTGATCTCTCCTTTTATTTTTAGAATTTCAAGTTTAGTGTTTTACTGGGGATTTTAATTTGTTCGTTTTCTAGCATTTTTATTTGCAATCCCAATTCATTGACCTAGAAGGTAACCTTCGTTACAGAAGGTGTAATTCTTTTATTACTTCAAGGAGTTTAAATGTTTTTGAAAGATTTGACTCTCCCATATCCCTAAGAGTTACTGAAGTGTATCCATATAGACTTACAATGTCTGTATTTTCTTGGAGGATTATAAATATATATTTTTTTAATTATAGAATTATTGACACCACAAAAAAAGAGAAAAAAAAACCAAGCAAACCTCAAAACAACCTACATTTCTATGGTATAAAATCTAGCACTCAAATGACAGAGAACTAAAATTGGGAATATCTTCTCATTCTAGTTTCTTTAAGGCAAACTTAGTTATTCTAAGTCAGCTTAGTGTCAGCAGAAGCATACCCTATGATCACTGGCTGTCACAAAATGAAACCATGTTAAGATGATTACCAGTACAAAATAATTTGAATTTGAAGACCCAAGTTACTATAACATATCAGCAAACTCTATGCAAAATAACTGGTGCTTCTCAAAACAATTATCAATCAACCATGTACTAGGCACTAGACGAAGTGCTGGGGAAAAAATATTATTGACTTCAAAAAATTCTCTTTCTAATGGGAAAGAGAATTTGTAAATGATTTGGTATAACATATATTTAAATAGGCATATAATGTATAATATACATAAACCTCTTGTAAAGTTACTTCAGTCTCCTACATTGAAAATCTTCAGGATCCTAAAATTTAAAGAGGGAAGAAATCTTAAAGTTGATGTAATCCAACATCCTTATATTATAGAACATAGAATATCACACCAGGAGGTAACCTTATCGCAAAGAAAACAAAATTAACAAATAGTTGAGGATGGGAAAGGATCTTAGAGACCATATTATTCAATCCTATCATTTTGCAAAGGGAGAACAAGAGGTTCATAATGGTAGACTAATTTGCCTAAGGTCTTAAAGAAGTTAGTAGCAGGGTGGTTACTAGAACTCAGAACTCTAGATTTCTAATTCAGGATGACTTTTAGTCATTTCCTCATGTACCTGCCCTTCTCATTGACAGTGCCAGTTTTATTCAGCTCCTGACTGCTGGTTTTCTTATTGGCAGAGTATAGGAAGAGAAGGAAAGGCTAGTGACCTCAAGGAATAAAAGTGTTCTGGAATAGTGTGATTAAGTCATGAGTAGTAATTTGGCTAATCTGCATTGTTTAAGGATTTTTTTTTCCTTTTTAAAGTATCTCTTAGGGTCCTTCTTACCACCTCTAAAGGTCATGGCAAGAGAGCCTAGGAAACAAGACTGTTCTTATAGCTACTTTGTACAAAAAAAACAAAAATCACTCCCCTCTAAAATAACTTCAGTAAAACAAATATCTAAGGTGGGAATTTCATTGATACTTTCAAGTTCTCTCAGGAAAAAAATGGTCTTCTTTCTACTAAATACAAGCCATTTTCCTTAGGTTTACATGTTTTCCTATCTTGCTCATTTTAAATAAACATTTAACTTGAAAAAATCCCTGCAGCTTTTTTACTGCAATTATTTCTTTATGGTCCTCATATATCTTCCAAACCTATACCTGGCCTTATGGAAAGTACATGTAGAAAGTATGAGTATGAATAGAACTGTTAAAAAAAGTTTGTCACTTTTTTTCTGAGTCCAAAATAATGGATCACTTCTAGCATAATAAGACCCTCTGTGGTGTATCCCTTTCCCTGAAGAATGACCCACTATTGAAGCAGCTATTTTCTTGGGAATAAGAACTGATTTAGATCTAAATATTATATCCTATTTTATGCTTCATAGCCATCATCATGCTGGCACATATTGAGGCAGACAGTCTAAGTTAATCCCAGTGCCTCACATCAGTATTGATCATGGTGGCAAGTATGGAAAACAGCAGGTTTGTATGTTGCCCTAAAGACAGTAACTTACAAACTCTTATCAGAATCAAAACTTTCTCCTTCCATGGTACAAGGCAGTATGGTATAAGAGGAGGCTTCTGATTCTATTGAAAGTCAGAAAAGTTGAATGAAAATGCTAGCTCAGCTATTTATGAACTGTGTGACCCCACCCCCCTGACAAATAATTTTGGCTCTATGTCTCCAAAGGGACTGTGCCTGAAGTCAAGAGTTGCCATAGACACTTCATATTTTCCACCAGCTGCTTTCCCATCTTTATAATCATCTTCTAGGGGGCCTTAGCATGAAAATCAAGACAAGTCTGTCTCGCAAATCTCCGGTGATTTTCTGTTTTGTTGTTGTTGCTTTTCTTTCCTGTGAGCTTGGAAACTAAACTCTGTTTCATGCAAAAGCATTTGGTTTTGAAAGCCCCAGTACACATGTTTATGGTTTGCTCATTAGGACAACACAATTTACCAACATTTCCTTCACAAGTGACCTTTAATGAAAGCCCTGCAGGAGGCATCCGGATAACTTTCTTCTTGCTCTGACATTGCCTAAAACTGAATTTTGAGAACCTGGGAGCATCTCTGCCAAACCCAGGGAGAACTGTGGTGCTGACTCAGCTTGACCTAAGTTACCCTTCTCATTTATGGTGGAGAGACTGGTGATTTCATCAAATAAGCTAAATTGGGAATATTTTCTCTCTACACATATAGGAATCAGAGAACTATTTGCCTTTCTTTTTCTTCAAGGCCTTTTAACTCAATATCTCATGAGATTCAAAACTAGAAGAATATGGACCTTAAAGGTTAGACCTTATGGATTACTATGCCAATTTTTACATAAAAGCAGATGGACCTGGGGGCTTAAGTGAGAATAATCTAGTGTGAAGATAGTTGAACATGAATCTATTCCCATTATATCAGTGTCCCTTCCTTTGGCCCATCATGTTTTATCTTCTACCATATTTTAAAAAATAAATGATACATCATATACCTCTCATTGATTGTGACAACTTTGAGAAAAGGAACTTGTTTTCTATCTTTGTACTCAATCAGGACTTTTGATATATTAGGTAATTGATGAATTTTTATTTAATTAAACACTCTTTATGAGGGACAATGCATCAAAGAGGTGATGAATGACCAATTTATTTTTATCCCAAATAGACAAGCTTTTTGTAATAAAATTTATCAGTGGAAAAGATCAGGCAGCGTATATTTCAACATCATCATTTTATAGATGATGCCCAGAGAAATTATGAGATTTAATGGTAAGTTCTAGTATAATTGTTAAGAGTAAATTGAAAGACTCATACCTTATAAAAAGGCAAAACATCATCAAATGCCAAATGGACACTAGGGACAGCACTTAATTGTGTTAATTTTGGGATTTTTAGAGTCCCAAAGGACCTTTAAACATAAAACTGAACGTCAAATCTGGAAGGGTTATTAAAACAACAACAACAAAAAAAAATAATGAGAAACAGAACGGCATGGTGCCAAGCTGCTAGACTTGTAGTCAGGAGAGGCCTGGGTCTGAATACTGCCTGGGATACTTCTGACAGATTTGTTTATGCCAGTAGAACATTGAATAGATCTTCATGAAGTGAGAAAATTGATTGTTAATAGCTACTTTAGACATTTTTTTATTTTAATAATATTTTATTTTTCCAAATACATGCAAAGACAGTTTACAACATTCACTTTTGCAATACCATGAGTTCTAAATTTTTCTCCTCCTCCTCCCTTTCCCCACTCCAAGATAGCAAGCAAGCTGATATGGGCTAAACATGTGCAATTCTTCTAAACATAATTCCATAATCTTCATGCTACTCAAGAAAAAATCAGATCAAATGGGAGGGGAGAGCAAAAGGGGGAAAACAAGCAAACAACAGTTATCAAAAAAGGTGAAATTTAGTCTTCATAGTTTTCTCTCTGGGTGCAGATAGCTCTTGTGATGATCAAAAGTCTGTGGGAACTGCTTTGAATCACCTTGTTGTTCAAAAGAGCCAAGTCCATTACAGCTGATAATCACATAATCTTCTTGTTACTGTGTACAGTGTTCTCTTAGTTCTACTCCCTTCCCTTAGAATCAGTTCATGTAAGTCTTTCTAGGATTTTCTGAAATCATCCTGCTCATCATTTCTTATAGAACAATAATATTCCATTATGTTCATATACCATAACTTATTCAGCCATTGCCCAACTGATGGATATCCATTCAATTTTCAATTCCTTGCCACTACAAAAAAAGGCTGCTAAAACATTTTTGCACAGGTAGGTCTTTTCCCCTCTTTCATGATTTCTCTGGGATATGTGTTTAATACACATAAACAGATCATTTTCTGTTATAAGGAATGTGACTGTTGTTTTGCATTAGAATCACTCAAAAGTAGGTGGGATTATGTATTCTCTGCCTTTTCCCTTGTTGAAGGTTCCATTGTCTCCTATTTTTTTGATTAACAGATGATGAACTTCTTCTTGACCTAAAGTGAATATAACCTTGTGGGGATTACCTGCAAGTAGCCTGTGGCTACTTTACTTTGGAGAATGTCATAAAATAGAAGAGGGAGGGAGAGACACACAAAGAGAAATGGAGAAGGGGGGTGGGGGAAGAGACAAAGAGAGGAGGGAGAGGGAGAGGAAGCGAGTTGAAGAGGGAGAGAGAAAGAGAGGGAAAGAGAGAGGGAAGTAGAGGGAGAGAGAAAGAAGGGGGGCAGGGACAAGCATACACCAAATGCTTTGAAAACTGAAACACTATACACATATCCATTAACCTCTAGTTGGACTCTAAGATGTGTTATAGAGTCAAAATTCTAGGAAGATACTGAAGTAGGAAGTATTTTTGACTCACAGAGCAATAACCTTGGAATCAGTCTGACAACAAACATTTATTAAGGTCCTCTTATATATGAGGCATTGTACTAAGTGCCGGGGATATAAAGAAAGGTAGGAGTTCCCTGTATCTCAGAATCTAATGTCAGAAAACAGAAGTTTCAATCACACTATTTAAACTGATATATTAGAAGTTGAAGGGACTTTGGAGATCATCTAGACCAATCCTCCATTCCTTCCTAACTTCTCTCCAGAAAGATGAAGTGTTTTTCTTTTTCGATAACAAGAATACATATTTAGTAAGTATAAGAGCCAATTGTCAAACCAAGTGTATTGATCTTAAATTAAGTATTCTTTTCTCTCTACCACTTAATTGTATTACTTTGAACAATGCTCTTCCTTTTTTTGAGTCTCAGTTTCTTCATATGTAAAATGAAAAGGTTGGCTTAGATTATCTTTAAAGTTTCTTCCAAGATCTTACTTGTGCATTCCACTTGTGATACCCTAATGTAGCTAAGTGAAATAGTAGATAAACAGCTGGACCTAGAGTAGGGGGAAAAAAATCAACACAACACTAAATTCAAATCTATTCTTAGATACTTATTCACTTATTACCTGAACAATTCATTTAACCCTATCTGCCTCAATTTCCTCTTCTGTAAAATGGGGATAATAATAATATATCTACCTCATACATAGTTCTTAAATGAGATAAATCTTTTAAAAGTTTTTAAAAGTTTACAACATGATATAAATACTACCTATTATTATTGCAACTTATTTTCTGTTAATATGGAAGATTCCAGAGGTATGAAACCATATATCCATTTTTCTGAAAGCAAGTCCACCAACTAGCCAAGAAAATCAGTCTGACTTGGAGCTAAATGCATGAGCTGGCCTTAAGAGATTACAGACCAAGAACTGCCTTATAATATTACCTAGTAATGTTTGGCATTTCTAAATTATCTTCGGGAATGAAGGAGGTCCCTTTTTAATTAGGTATCAAAAAATTGCTAGGGGCATAAAAAAGCAACCAGACTTTGGAATTCTCTATGCTTGACATGCTTTTTCTCCTGTGGTCTTATTCTATCATAGCAGTTTTTTCTTGATTGCCATATTGCCCAATGTAATGGAAATAGTTCCCATTCATGTAGTACTTTACTGTTCCAAAACACTTTCCTGTCCTTCATTTCCTTAGATCTTCATATTGACCTATGGAGTCATGTAGAGTAAATATTATTTCTCCTCCCATAAAATTTTTTTCTTCTTCAAAATATCCATCTTATCACGAATGAGAATATTTTCTCCATTGACTCATAACCCCTCCATACCTTGGTAACCTTTCTTTGTGAACTGCAATGGCTGGGGCAAAAAGCAAAAATCATTTTCTTATGGCCAACTCTTTGGGGATGATCCTTTTCCTAACGAGCTAGACTGTTTCTTAGACAGCAGACACCCAATTGATTAGTGGGCCCAAATGTGAAGCCTTTGCAGTTTGGTAGATCCTCCAAGAGTTCATGATCATCAACTTTTGAAAGGCCAAGGTGACCTATATCCTATCATGTTTGGATAAAGTCCAGCATATGTGGATGATGAGGGTAAACAAGATAAGAAAGAAGGGAAATCCTCTTGTTGGATCATATCATCTGACCTTCTCAACATTCTGAACCAGAGATGATCCCCTAGAGGATTTCATTTTCTCAGTTTTGAATTTCCAATCCTGTGTATTGCATTTTATTGAATGTAACACATGATCCACTATACCCAGCTATTCCCAGCCATGCCTTACTTTTTCCTTCTGACTATCTTCTTGTGATCTACCCTGCCTGTAGCTATTTTACCCAGCTGAAAGTGATATCTTGTTCTCTCTTCTCTTCACTAGCACTTGCAGCTCTGAATTAAAATTATATTGCTATTGGTGCTACAAAAGGCACATCAAATCCTATGTCTCTATTTACCATTCCTATGTTTCTTGGTTTATGCTATTGCCTCTTTCCTGTGTCATCTCAAATTGAAATACTATTTCCTATCTCTCCCATCCAAATTTGGAATGTAAGCTCCATGAAATTGGGTGACTCACCTTTTTTGACATAGTAAACATGTAAAAGAAAGTTTTCACTGTTTGATTCATTCATTAGTTCCCAATTTGGCCAAAATTTCTCCTGTTGTGAATTTTCTGTATCTTTCAGCCCTTAGATTTGATTACCCTGAAGATAATTTCAAACATGTTTGGCCTGGTCTTTTGGTTCCCTCTTGAATAGCTATATACTCTTATCTTAACTCTATTGGGTGGACCCACTCCTCCCACACTTCAAGAGGTTTGGTTTAATTATTAGCACATTAATACAAAGAATTTTCTAATTATTTGTAATGGGGTATAACCTCTTCTACAGTCAGATGAAAAGGAAAGAAGATTGGGAGAAAAGTGTCACTTCTGAGGTCAGCAGATGATATAGTTAGACTGTGCATTCCAAATACCTTTGTGCTTTCTACTGTACCTGAGGCCCTGAAATGTGCCCACATTCCTTCCTGGTTTTAATGTGTACTACATGTTTTCCTTTTGAAAAAAGGATCAATACTCTAAAATTTAAGCAGGTTACTTTAAAATTACTGTGAAATTTAAAACTAGGCTTTATTACTCTAATTCCTTTATCCTCTCTATACTATAAGATCTTTCTATTGAGTTCCTAACATATTTTCACAAAATGGGACTAAGCAAAGTTGACCATATGATTTTGCTAAATTCCTACCCTATCCCCTTCTCTCTACCATTCCTGTTCATATTTTTCACCAAGGCAAATAGGATAAAAGTGTATTTTTGTAACCATATCTTACCTTTTAGGCACTCCATCAGAAGGAACTTGCCTATTTAGAAATGAAAAGTTGCTGTATTATATTTATAGATCTTCAGAATATAATAAATGTGGAAAAATATCATTTTAGCCTGACAATTCAGATTAGACTGTCTCACATCAAGCAAAATTATCCAGGATAAACAAAAGTTGGCCTTTGTTAGGGCATGTCTTGACCTTGCAAAATAAGTTGCTTATAAAAAGAGAAAGTTATGCAATGTGCCCTTTCAGAATTGTAAAAATAAAAATTAACTAAAAGGAGCTAAAGGACACAAGTATTTAGTGTCATTCAGGTTTCAAAATGACTTTAATGACTCTACTCTTTTTTATCTCTATTTCTTCCTTTCTTTTTCTTTCTCTCTGTGTATTATATTGTATTATACTCTGTGTGTTATATTATTGCTATATCTAGCAATATGATACATATTAACATAATAATGCTTATTATATATAGTATATATAATGTACATTATACACATATGATAATATATATTATAGGATGTCCCTTAACTTTAGTGCAAAATCAATCATCATATAATGTCACATGGTTAAACTAAATAATTTAAAGAAATATGGTTAAACTAAATAATTTAAAGCAATAGGTTGAGGGAATTGAGGATATTTAACCTGGAGAAGTATTAGGGAAGACATAATTGTTTCAGGATTGCCTAGTACATATATTGTGGTCAAGGAAAGATTCCCACAAACTCAGGGTAGAGTTAATAGCTATTAGAAACCAAAATAAACAATAAATCCCCAATTTTGCCATAGGAATTTATATTTGGAACCTTCTATATGAAACATATGAAAAATATGAGCTATTAGCAGCATTAATGAAAGAGAGAAATTTCAGAATAAAGAAGTTGAAATTGCCAAAGGGATAGCAGGGCTACCATTCACAGTTCTTGGATTCAATCTCCTAGTATTTAAGGAAAGGGGTTGGTTCAAGTGATACTTGATCTTTCTTCAAGCTCTGGCCTTTTATGGCCTACAAATTCTAAGGTCTCTTCCAGGATTTATGATTCTAAGATCATTTCTAGCTCAGGCAAAGCTAGAGAAAAATTAGAATCAAATGATTCTACTTGGGAAAAGTTGCAAAAAAATTAATTTTCTCCCAACTTGAAAATCTTTATTCTTATAGTATC
The DNA here is from genome assembly GCF_902635505.1 of Sarcophilus harrisii. Taxonomy (NCBI): domain Eukaryota; kingdom Metazoa; phylum Chordata; class Mammalia; order Dasyuromorphia; family Dasyuridae; genus Sarcophilus; species Sarcophilus harrisii. The sequence continues at coordinate 359,571,318 of NC_045427.1, read as the reverse complement.
AATAGAAAGATGAGCAGATATTTATCTTGGCTTGGCCCAGTGTTAACATTCTCTTCACTTTGGGAATCAATGCACTTAGGACTGCTTTCTATTGCTGGCATGAAGAGACATGTTAAAAGTCTGTGTCATGAACTGGCCATAATCAGCCACTATTTGCTACATGGAATTGTGACATTCCAAGTGCTAAATGTAGACCCACACCCAGGCTGTAAAGAAATGTGGCAAATGGAGTCTTGCTGCACTGAAGGTTGGTATGGAGCCATCATCTCTCTGTACGTGGGGTCTGTGTGCCAGCAAGCAAAGAAAACTGTGTACCCTTTGCTGCAAGAAGTTGTTTTGAATCTTGAGTTAAGCACAAGAGAAAGTCTTCCAAGAATCCTGGTTCCTACCATCTGTGATCTCATTTTCTATAGTGTTCGAAAATAGATGTTTATGTTATGACCATTCATTGGCAAGGGAGAAATCGAGTGGGCCCATGCAGGAGTGAGAGCCAGGGAGCCTGCATAAGGTTTACTGTAAAAACAGTGTGGATATTCTGTTAACTTGAAATCCCCAAATCAGTAAACATGCCAATTAAAAGTGTAATTAACTCAGGACTGAAAAATTCAGAACTGAATTGCTTTTCACAGTTGAGGATACTTTTTATTTATTTATCTCTTTGATATGAGGAAAGGAACTTAGTGGGGAGGGAATGAATAGAGGGTAGGTAGGAAAAGAGAAATTATTCAATGAATGTAATTCTGGAATGGGATCCTCAGAGGTCATTAGGTGTTACCCTTGCCTAAAAGTTGAATCCCTACTATACTTTTCTTGACAAGATAGCATCTAGGTTTTCCCTTAAGGCCTATAGTGATGGGGAGCTTAGTACTTCTCAGATACCCTGTTGCATTGTTGTATACCTCTGATTATATGGGAACTTTTACTAATGCTGAATCAAAATCTATCCCTTTTCTCCTAATTTCCATACATTTGGTCCTGATTCTTCCTCTTGGGCCAAGTAAAATAACTTAAAATCCACTTCTAAGTGAAGAAAGAATCACAATTCACAATTTAATGAGAAAGGAGATATGAACACACACATACACACACACACACACATGCACACAAATTAACTTTTATAGAGTAAAATATTGGACTATAGAGGTTCTAAGGAGAATACAGAAGAAAGGAAATAAGATGCCTGGCTTTCTGTTGGAGACAAGACAATTAGCTTTTATGAAGTAATTGGAGAAAAACACAAGAGAATATATTATTAAGTGTAGGATAATATGGTTTGGGCCTTACCCACAATAAGGGCTCAATGAGTAGTTGCTATAGTAAATAATGGTAATATTCATGATAATATAATAAGCACTATCTGTTGTAAATATTATATATGAAATACCAATATTATTTATTATATTAATAATAATAAAGTATTTATTAGCTTATTCATTAGCTTTATTAGTAAATAATAATAACAATGTTTTATATTAATGTAGAAATTCTTTAGACTATCATATAAAGAGAGTAGTGATATAACAGTAGTAGTAGTTGTTGTCAAATAATAAAATTATAAACTACATTTACTCATTGTATCCCAAAAGTCTTAGTGCAGTTATAAATCTCTGTGTGTGAGGGCATGTGTGCATGTATGTATACACATGTGTATATGTACAGAATATTTGCCAGTCAATAAGTATTTATTGAACATTGATTTTTTAGGTAGTCTAAGTGCTGGAAATAAAAAAGTCAAATAGTAACAACAATTAGGAAAACAGCATGTATATAACTAAATACATAGAATATATATATAAAGAGGAAAGGGAGATAATCTGAAAGAGGAAGATCTGGGAGACTGGTAAAGCCTTGTGGAACTTAAACTAAGTCTTGAAAGAAGGCAAAGAAACTAAAAGAAACTTTGCAGGAAAAAAAAAATCAGAATATTCCAAGATTAGAGATAGGGCAAAGATAAGGAAAGGAGGGAGGGAGTTTCATCCCTGGGGAACTGCTTTTAAGCCAACATAGCCTGATCCTTAAGCATATGGAATGAATGAAAAAGGGGGAAAGTTACAAAGATCTTGAAAAGCCAGAGAGGAATTTATATTTATATTTGATCCTGGATGTCAATGGAAGCTCAGTGAGCAAGGAGTGGACAGTATCAAACATTCTTTAGAAATGTTATTTTAACAGATGAATGGAAGAAATATTTTCATCTAAAGGCCTTTTAAGAGGCCATAGAAGCTTAAGGCAAGGAGTGACATGTACAGATTCAAAATACTGATAAAAGTATACTTTTGCTATCTGCACATGACTAAATATGCTAATAGTTTTAAAATATCCTTTAAAATTTTTTATATCATATTTTCTTTTCCCCAATTATGCTAAAATAATTTTTAAATGATAGCTTTTTATTTTCAAAATATATGCAGATAGTTTTCAACATTTACACTTGCAAAAGCTTGTCTTTCACATTTTTCTTCCTCTCTTCCCCCATCCCTTCCCCTAGACATCAAGAAATCCAATATATGTTAAACATGTGTAGTTCTTCTATACATCTTTCCACATTTATCTTGCTGTACAAGAAAAATCAAATCAAAAAGGAAAAAATGAGAAAGAAAAAAAGTGACTTAACAACAAAAAAGGTGAAAATACTATGTTGTGATCCACACTCAGTCCCCAACAGTCTTTTTTCTGAACACAGATAGCTCTCTCCATCACAAGTCTGTTGGAATTGGTCTGAATCATCATAATGTTGAGAAGAGCCAAGTCCATTAGAGTTGATCACCACTTAATCTTGTTGCTGTTTACAATGTTCTGTTGGTTCTGCTTACTTCAGCTAGTATCAGCTCTTATACTTTCTGAAATGAATCTGCTGATAGTTTCTTATAGAACAATATAGTATTCCATAATATTTATATGCCAAAACTTATTCAACCATTCCCCAGCTGATGGGGATCCACTCCAGTCCCTTACCACCACAAAAAGGGCTGCTACAAACATTTTTGCACATATGGGTCCCTTTCCCTCCTTTAAGATTTCTTTGGGATATAAGTCCAGTAGACATACTGCTGGGTCAAAGGGTATGCACAGTTTCATAACCTTTTGAGAATAGTTCCAAATTGCTTTCCAGAATGTCTGGATCCATTCACACTTCCACTAACAAGACATTAGAATCCCAGTTTTCCCACATTCCCCTCTAACATTTATCATTATCCTTTCCTGTCATTTTAGACAATCCAAGACATGTGTAGTGCTACCTCAGACTCTCTTAATTTGCATTTCTCTGATCAACAGTGATTTAGTGCACCTTTTTATTTAACTACAAAGTTTTAATTTCTCTATCTGAAAATTATCTGTTCATAGCCTTTGACCATTCATTAATTGAAGAATGTCTTATATTCTTATAAACTTAAGTCAAATCTCTATATATTTAAAAAAATGAAGCCTTTATCAGAAACCTTGGATGTTAAAAGTTTCTTTTTTTTCAGTTTACTATTTCCCCTCTAATCTTGTCTGCATTGCTTTTGTTCTTATAAAACCTTTTTAACTTATTCAGAATTATCCATTTTGCCAATCCCTAATGTATCCTACTTCTTCTTTGGCTGAAAATTTCTTTCTTCTCCACAGATTTGAGATGTAAACTATCATTTGTTCTTCTAATTTGCTTACAGTATCACCCTTTATGTCTAAATTGTGAATGCATTTCGACCTTTTCTTGGTATAGAATGTTAGATACCGGTCAATGCCTAGTTTCTGCCATACTATTTTCCAATTTCCCAGCAATTTTTTTGTCAAATAATGAGTTCTTATCCCAGAAGCAGGGTTCTTTGGATTTATTAAATGCTAGATTACTATAGTCCGAGTACTGTGTCTTTTGAACCTTACCTATTTCAATGACCAACTACTCTATTTCCAGTACCAAATAGATTTGAAGACCACTGCTTTACAATAGAATTTGAAATATGGTACAGCCAAGCTAATTTCATTTGCATTTTTAATTAATTCCCTTGAAATTTTTGACCTTTTTTAATGAATTTTAATATTATTTCTTGGCTCTGTAAAGTAAGTTCTTGACAGTTTGATTGGAATGTCACTGAATAAGTAGATTAATTTAGGTAGAATTGTCATTTTATTATATTAGTTTCATCTACCATATGTGTGGAAAGTATTTTGTAATTGTTATCATGTAGTTCCTGATTTTGTCAGTTCAAACTCCTTTGTCCTCCAGAATATTATATTGTAGGCCCTTTGTCCTTTAAAATGAAAGTTGCTAGGTTCTAGATAATCCTGATTATGACTCTTTGATATTTAAATTGTTGCTTGCAATATTTTCTCCTTGATCTGATAATGCTGGAATTTAACTATGATATCCCTTGTAGTTTTCATTTTGGGGTCTCTTTCACTATTTTTTCAAAAAGTAGTGAATTTTTTCAATGGCTATTTTATCCTCAAGTTCTAGGACATCAGGACAGTTTTTTGTCATGATTTTTTGAAAGATGTTTATATTTTGGTTTTGTTTGTTTGATTCTTGATGTCTCATTGAGTCATTCACTTCCATTTGTTTAATTCTAATTTTTAGTGACTCATTTTCTTCAGTTATCTGTTTTACTTCCTTTACATTTGACCAATTGAACTTTTAAATGAGTTGTTTCATACATTGGATTTTTTTCCAGTTCACCAATTCAATTTCTTAAGGAATTGTTCTCTTTTTGAATTCCACCAATTCTGTTTTTCAAGGAGTTGTTTTCTTTTTTCATTTTGCCAAATCTATTTTTAAGGAGTTGTTTTCTTTTTCCTTTTCACCAAATGTATGTTTTATGGAGTTCTTTTCTTCACATAATTTCTTTTTCCTTTCAAAATTCTTCTGCAAAGCTCTCATTTCCTTTCCCATTTTTCTTCTAACTTTTAAAATCTTTTTTGAATTCTTCCAAGAGAGTCTTTTGAGTTGGAGAGCAACTCATATCAATATTTGAGGCTTCACATAGAGGAATTTTGCCTTTATTGTCCTCAGGGTTTGATGTCTGTTCTTCCCTGTCTCCATAAAAACTATCTATGTTCAGAGCTCTTTTTGCTTTTTTTTGCTCATTTTTAAAGGTTGAGTTTTGGTCCTAGGGCAAAGGGGAGATTTTTCTAGCTTCCTCCTCAGAAAGCATGAGTTTTATGTTGCCCTGGGTTGGTGCTGCTGGCTTCCTTCCTGTGCTGGGTAGGGTTTGTTATGTTGAAATTCAGGGGCTCTCTATTTGCCTTTTGTAATTGTGCTAAAGGTCTTACAGCCAGTCTGCTAATCCACCAGCATCTGAACCAGGACAGAGTAGCCATTACTGCTATATTTTATTTATTTAGTTAGTTTTAAATAGCTTTTTATTTACAAGTTAAATGCCTGGGTAATTTTACAGCATTGACAATTGCCAAATCTTTTGTTCCAATTTTTCCCCTCCTTCCCCCCAACCCCCTCCCTCATATGGCAGGTTGACCAATATATGTTAAATATGTTAAAGTATAAATTAAATACAATATAAGTATATATGTCCAAACAGTTATTTTGCTGGACAAAAAGAATTGGACTCTGAAATAGTGTAAATTTAGCCTGTGAAGGAAATAAAAAATGTAGGCAGACAAAAATAGAGGGATTGAGAATTCTATGTGGTGGTACATAATCATCTCCCAGAGTTCTTTCACTGGGTGTACCTGGTTCAATTCATTACTGCTCTATTGGAACTGATTTGGTTCATCTCACTGCTGAAGATGGCCACATCCATCAGAATTGATCATCATATAGTATTGTTGTTGAAGTATATAGTGATCTCCTGGTCCTGCTCATTTTGCTCAGCATCAGTTCATGTACATCTCTCCAGGCCTTTCCGAAATCATCCTATTGGTATTTCTTACAGAACAATAATATTCCATAATATTCATATACCACAATTTATTCAGCCATTCTCCAATTGATGGGCATCCACTCAGTTTCCAGTTTCTGGCCACTACAAAGAGGGCTGCCACAAACATTCTTGCACATACAGGTCTTTTTCCCTTCTTTAAAATCTCTTTGGGATATAAGCCCAGCAGTAATACTGCTGGATCCAAGGGTATGCACAGTTTGATAACTTTTTGAGCATAGTTTCAAATTGCTCTCTAGAATGGTTAGATGTATTCACAATTCCACCAACAATGTATTAATGTTCCTCTTTTCCCACATCCCTTCCAACATTCTGCATTAATTTTCCCTGTCATTCTAGCCAATCTGACAGGTTTGTAGTGGTATCTCAGAGTTGTCTTAATTTGCATTTCTCTGATTAATAATGACTTGGAGCATCTTTTCATATGGCTAGAAATTGTTTCAATTTCTTCATCTGAAAATCATCTCTTCATATCCTTTGACCATTTATCAATTGGAGAATGGCTTGATTTCTTATAAATTAGAGTCAGTTCTCTATATATTTTGGAAATGAGGCCTTTGTCAGAACCTTTGACTGTAAAAATGTTTTCCCATTTTATTGCTTTCCTTCTCATCTTGTCTGCATTAGTTTTGTTTGTACAAAAACTTTTCAATTTGATATCATCAAATTTTTCTATTTTGTGATCAATAATGATCTCTAGTTCTTCTCTAGACATAAATTCCTTCTTCTTCCACAGGTCTGAGAGGTAAACTATCTTATGTTCCTCTAATTTATTTATAATATCATTCTTTATGCCTAGGTCATGAACCCATTTTGACCTTATCTTAGCTTAAGGTGTTAAGTGTGGGTCAATTGCTGCTATATTTTAGCTAATAACCTCCCACTAGATTTCTTAGCATCAAGCTCTCTCTGCCCTGGGCCTTCCTGCTCTGTGCCTGCACTGGGTTAACTATCCCTCTGCTTAATTGAGACAGACCTTTCCTGAAGTTCTTCCAAAATATATTCTGCTGGAAATTTGTTACACTCCAAATACTTGTGAGTTCTGTCTCTCCAAAACTTATTCAGACATTTGATCTGGTGCTGATTCTGAAGAAAGCCAGGGAGAGTGCAAAGATGTGTCTACTCTCCACCATCTTGGCTTTGCTCCTATTTTTAAACATTTAAAAAAGTTGACCTCCAAATTCTATCCCTATCTTGCTTCCCCCTCCCTGAGATAGTAAGCAATCTGATATAGGTTATATATAAAATTATGCTAATCATTTTCCTATTGTTACATTCCTAGAATAATTTTTTTTGCTATTGTTGTTTATTCATTTTCAGCCATATTTGATTCTTCATGACCCATTTGGGGTTTTCTTGGCAAAGATACCAGGGTGGATTTTCATTTTTTTTTTCGCCAGCTCATTTTACAACTCAGCAAAGTAAGGCAAATAGAATTAAGTGAGCTACCTATGCTCACACACTAGTGTCTGTTGCCTGATTTGAACTCACTTTTTCCTGACTCTTGGTCCAGCTCTCAATTCATTACATCACTTAGCTGCCTCTATATAACTCCAACTTGGTGATAATGAATACATTTTGGAATATTTCTGTAGTGTCTTTGCTAATATTTTACATTACATATTGTCAACTGGTGAAACTTGTATGAGTTCTCTTTCCCTACTTTATCCTTTTATCATAAAAGAAGTTTTATTAGATAAGAGTTACTTTTTTAGAAGCACAGAACCTGAGAGTTAAAAGTTAGTCTAAGACCACTAATTCTAACCCATAGAAAGCAATCTATGCTATAACATATTTAAAAATATTTTTTTTAGGAGGAGTGACTCTACTACATCTCAGGGCAAGCCATTTCATTGTTGGAAAACTCTAATGATTAGGAACCTTTCTCCTAATATCAATATAATCTGTCTCATCCATTATTCCTTGATTTACTCTATGAAGCCAAAAAGATCAAGTTTAGTTCTTTCTCCATGATATAGCACTTCAAACACTTGAAGACAATTATCAACTTCCTCTTGAATCTTCTTGTCTCCAAGCTAAACATGCCCAGTTTCTTCAAACTGTCAAGAATTCAAGAACATTCATTATAGTGGTCATCCGCACCTAAAATGATTTCAATACTCTAGATCAATTTAGATAAAAGACAATTGTCTCAACTGTTCAGAAATCTATGCCCCCCTCTTTTTCAGTTCAAAATTTCATTAGCTTTGTTTTTCTTGTTTTGGATATGCCATGCCATAATAGAAATTTATATTTATATTAGAATAGAATTAATATAACCTATATAATATTACATGATAATTATATTTAACATAATGATACACAATATAATGTATTTTTATTTTTATATTATATTAAATGTAGTATTATATTTATTATGTTCTACTAAAAGCCCAAATCCTTGTGAAGTTGTGTTTTTACCTAAGTGCAAGGCTACCTTTAGTAATAATAATTTCAATCTTATTAGATTCAATCTAATACTAATTTAACAGAAATCCATACTGATTCAGTTATTTAGTGTATTAGCTGTCTTGCTTAGCTTTGTGTAATTTGCACATTTCATAGACATAACCTCCAGGCCACCATCTAAGACACTGATGAAAATATTAAACCCCTGAAGGCCAAAATCAGATTCTTAGAGTGCTGCACTGAAGATCTCCTGCTACATGAACATTACTAGTTCTTAGTCTAGCCATCCAACCATTTACAAATCCATCATGTCTCCATCTGCTCTAAAAATAAAAATAAAAACACAAAACACTAATAGATACTTCAGCAAAAGTTTTACTGAAGTCTAAGTAAACAACATCTAAAAACAAAATCTCTGGCATTAATTTTGAGCTTAGTCTAGAATGTAATTTGCTCCATACTGTTTCTTGTGAGCCTCCCTTCTTTTGCTTTCTTTTTAAAATTTTAATAATATTTTCCATTAGTTCTAAGTCAAGAAAAAGTTTTAGCATTCATTTTTACAAGATTTTGAGTTCTAGATTTTTCTCCTTTCCTCTTTCTCTCCCCTTCCCTCTTCCAAAGATGGTAGGCATATTGATATAGTTTAGACATGTGCTATCATGTAAAATATATTTTCATATTAATTATAGTTGTGAAAAAACAGATGAAAAGAAAAAAATTCAAGAAAGAATAAAGTAAAAAAATATACTTCAATATGTATTCAGAGTCCATCAGTTCTTTATCTGATTAGGGGTAGCATTTTCCTTCATAAATCCTTTGTTCTTATTGTAGAGCACTCTATTGCTGAGAAGATCTCAGTCATTCATAGTTGATTGATCATACAATATAGCTGATAATGTATATACAATGATTTCTTTGTTCTGCTCATTTCCTGTTCATCAATTCACAGAGGTCTTTCCAGTTTTTTCTTTCAAATCTTCCTGTTGATCATTTCTTATTACTGCATAATAGTCCATTACATTCACATATAACAACTTGTTCAGCTATTCTCTAATTGATGGGTATCCTCCATACTACTAATAGTTTGTCATCATGAAAACCACTGCTATAATCAATTTTGCATTTGTTAGTCCATTCTCCCTTTTATGATCTCTTTGGAATATAGACCTAATAGTTGTATTATTATGTTATGCACAGTTGGGTTGTTCTTTGGATATTTTTTGGATATTACTCTCCAGGATGGTTGGATCAATTCACAATGATAGATGTGAGGTGGTATATCAGAATTCTTTTGATTTGCATTTTTCTAGTTAAAAGTGATTTAGAATACTTCTTCAAAAGGCTATAGATAACAACTTTAGCAAAGTTGAAAGATACAAAATAAACCCACATGATCATCAGCATTCTTATATATCACTAACAAAAGCCAACAGTTAGAGATACAAAGAGAAATTCTATTTAAAGTAACTGCCAATAGTACAAAATATTTGGGAATCTGTCTGCCAAGGGAGAGTCAGGAACAATATGAGCAAAAACTACAAAACACTTTCCACACAAATAAAGTCAGATCTAACCAATTGCAAAAATATTAAGTGCTCTTGGATAAGTCAAGCGAATAAAATAAAGATGACAATATTATCTAAACTAATCTATTTATTTAGTGCTATACCAATCAGACTTCCAAAAACCTATTTTAATGACCTAGAAAAAAAATAACAAAATTATTCTGGAAGAACAAAAGGTCAAGACTTTCAAGGGAACTAATGACAAAAAAAAATCAAATGAAGGTGACCAAGTTGTACCAGATCTAAAACTATATTATAAAGCAGTGGTCACCCAAACCATTTGGTATTCACTAAGAAATAGACAAGTTGTTCAGTAGAATAGATTAGATTCAAAGGACAAATACTCAATAACTTTAATCTCCTGTTTGACAAACCCAATGACCCCAGCTTTGGGGGTAAGAATTCACTGTGTGACTAAAACTGCTAGGAAAGTTGGAAATTAGTATGGCAGAAATGAGGTATTGACCCACACTTCACACCCACACAAGATAAGGTCAAAATGGGTTCATGATCATTCATGATCATAAAGAATGAGATTATAAATAAATTAGAAGAACATAGGATAGTTTACCTCTCAGATCTGTGGAGGAGGAAGGAATTTATGACCAAAGAAGAACTAGAGAATATTTTTGATCACAAAATAGAAAATTTTGATTATATCAAATTGAAAAGCTTTTGTACAAACAAAACTAATGCAGACAAGATTAGAAGGGAAACAATAAACTGGGAAAACATTTTTACAATGAAAGGTTCTGATAAACGCCTTATTTCCAAATATATAGAGAGAATTGACTCTAATTTATAAGAAATTAAACCATTCTGCAATTGATATATGGTCAAAAGATAGGAATAGACAATTTTCAGATGAAGAAATTGAAACTATTTCTAGCCATATGAAAAGATGCTCCAAGTCATTATTAATCAGAGAAATGCAAATTAAGACAACTCTGAGATACTACCACATACCTCTCAGATTGGCTAGGATGAAAGGAAAAGATAATGCTGAATGTTGGAGGGGATGTGGGAAAACTGGGACACTGATACATTGTTGGTGGAATTGTAAATACATCCAGTCATTCTGGAGAGCAATTTGGACTTATGCTCAAAAAGTTATCAAATGTGCATACCCTTTGATCCAGCAGTGTTACTGCTGGGCTTATATCCCTAAGAGATCTTAAAGAAGAAAAAGGGATCTCTTTGTGCAAAAATGTTTGTGGTAGCCTTCTTTGTAGTGGCTAGAAACTGGAAATTGAATGGATGCCCATCAATTTGAGAATGACTGGATAAATTGTGGTATATGAATGTTATGGGATATTATTGTTTTGTAAGAAATGACCAGCAGAAAGATTTCAGAAAAGCCTAGAGAGACTTACATGAATTGATGATGAGTGAAATGAGCAGGACCAGAAGATCATTATATACTTCAACAACAATACTATATCATGATCAATTCTGATCTACATGGCTCTCTTCAACAATGAGATGAACCATATCAGTTCCATTTGTTCAATAATGAATAGAACCAACTACATAGCTGGGAAATGAGTGTGAACCACTACATAGCATTTCCAATCCCTCTGTTTTTGTCTGCTTGCATTTTTGATTTCCTTCTCAGGTTAATTGTACATTATTTCAAAATGCAATTCTTCTTCTGCAGCAAAATAACTGTATGGATATATATATATATATATATATATATATATATACATATATTGTATTTAACATATATTTTAACATATTTAACATGTATTGGTCTACCTGCCATTTGGGGGAGTGAGTGGGGGAAGGAGGGGAAAAGTTGGAACAGAAGGTTTTGCAAGGTTCAATGCAAGTGTCAAATTACCCATGCATATATCTTGTAAATCAAAAGCTATAATAATGATTTTAAAAGCCGATGGTTAGTTTTGGTTTCTTCATCTGAAAACTGTCTGTTCATATCCTTTGACCATTTTTTGAGAAATGGCTTGTATTCTTATAAATTTGACTATGTTCTCTATATAGTTGAAAAATGAGGACTTTATCAGAGACACATGCTATGAAGATTGTTTCCTAGCTTTCTGCTTCCCTTTGAATCTCAGTTGCATTAATTTTATATATCCAAAAGATTTTTTTTAGTTTAATAAAATCTAAATTATCGATTTTGCATTTCATAATGCTTTCTATCTTTTGTTTGCTAATGCATTTTTCTCCTTCCCATATATATGACAGACAGACTATTCCTTGGCCTTTTAATTTGCTTATAGTGTCTAATATTCTATTTGCTTCTTTAATTTCTTTTTGGTTTTGTTGTTGTTGTTGTTGTTGTTGTTGGATTTATCAGGATATGAGTAAAGATATATGAGGTTCTCTACTGGTTTAGTTGTGCTTTCTATTTCTTTCTGTAACTGACTTCACTTCTCCCTTATGAATTTGAATACTACTCCACTATTTGGTATTGATATCTCTTCATTATTTATCATATCTTTTACACAAGATGTAGTTTCCTTATCTGTTTTAATTAGGTCTAGTTTTGCTTTTACTTTGTCTCAGATAAGGATTGCTACCCCTGTTTTTTGTTGTTTTTATGTTATTTTGTTGTAGTTTTTTTTTTTAACTTAAGCTCAACTAGAATAGATTCTGTTCTAGCCCTTTATCTTTATTCTGTGTATGTGTTTGTCCCTCTACTTCAAGTGTGTTTCTTGTAAACAATATATTATAGGATTCTGTTTTTTTTTTTATCCTTTTTGCTATTTGCTTCTATTTTATGGAAAATTCATCCCATTCGCATTTACAGTTATGATTACTGCCTATGTATTTCTCTCCAACTTATTCTTCTTTATTCTCTGTTTCCTTTCCCTTTCCTCAATAGCAGTTTGATTCTGTCTACCACCTCCTTTAATCTGCCCTCCTTTCTGCCAGCCCTTGCCCCACTTACTTAATTTTCTCCCTTCTATTTTGCTTTAGGCAAGATAGATTTCTATTCTATTCTATATATTGTATATCTACATATATATATATATTTATTTATGCTTGTGTGTGTTATATCATTCCCTTTCTGAGCCAATATTGATGAGAGTAAAGTTCAAGTGATGCTCATCATCCACTTTTTCATCTTCTCCTCCCTTGTCATAAGTCTCTCATGTTTCTTCATGTGAAATACTGTACATCATTCTACCTCTTCTTTTCTTCTGTACCTAATACATGCCTCTTTCTCATCCTTTAACATTTTTATGTCATTCTTTTAAATTCATCTTCTAGCCATATATTCTTTCTATAGTCTATATCAGATTAATGCTTTCTTGGGGAGCAGAAGGGGATGGAAGGAACAAAAAATGAAAAATGAGTCCGTAAATGTTGAAAATTATCTTTGTATGAATTTGGAAAAATAAAATACCATTAATAAAAAAGAAAAAAAGCAATACATTTGTGGTCTTCTCCTTATGAAAATATGAAATCCTTCTACTTCATTGAATGATCATTTTTCCCTTGATGTATTATGCTTAATTTTTCCGATTAAATAATCCTTGGTTGTAGTTCTAACTTCTTTGCCTTCTGGAAGACCATGTTATGTGACTTCTGATACTTTAATAGTGCAGCCTGTGTAATTCTGATTGTTACTCTCTATATTTGAATTGTTTCTTTTTGGCAATTTATATTATTTTTTCCTTGACCTAATAGTTCTGGAATTTGTCTATAATGTTTGTTGGAATTTTGGGATCTCTTTCCTGAAATGATTGGTGGATTGTTTCCATGCTTTTTTTGTCCTCTGGTTCCAGCACATCAAGACAGTTTTTCTTTTTTTCTTTTGGTAATACCTTTTTATTTTCTTTTTTTTTTATTATAGTAACTTTTTATTGACAGGATCCATGCCTGGGTAATTTTTTTTTACAACATTATCCCTTGCACTCACTTCTGTTCCGATTTTTCCCTCCCACCCTCCACCCCTCCCCTAGATGGCAAGCAGTCCTATATATGTGAATATGTCCTAGTATATACTAGATACAATGTATGTGTGCAGATCCAAACAGTTTTCTTGTTGCACAGGGAAAATTGGATTCAGAAGGTAGAAGTAACCTGGGAAGAAAAACAAAAATGCAAACAGTTTACATTCATTTCCCAGTGTTTTTTTTTCTTTGGGTGTAGCTGCTTCTGTCCATCATTGATCAACTGAAACTCAATTAGGTCTCTTTGTCAAAGAAATCCGCTTCCATCAGATTACATCTTCATACAGTATCGTTGTTGACGTATATAATGATCTCTTGGTTCTGCTCATTTCACTTAGCATCAGTTCATGTAATTCTCTCCAAGCTTCTCTGTATTCATCTTGCTGGTCATTTCTTACAGAACAATAATATTCCATAACATTCATATACCACAATTTACCCAACAATTCTCCAATTAATGGGCAGCCACTCAGTTTCCAGCTTCTAGCCACTACAAACAGGGCTGCCACAAACATTTTGGCGCATACAGGTCCCTTTCCCTTCTTTAGTATCTCCTTGGGGTATAAGCCCAGTAGAAACACTGCTGGGTCAAAGGGTATGCACAGTTTGATAACTTTTTGGGCATAATTCCATATTGCTCTGCAGAATGGTTGGATTCGTTCACAGCTCCACCAACAATGTATCAGTGTCCCAGTTTTCCCACATCCCCTCCAACACTCATCATTATTTTTTCATGTCATCTTAGCCAATCTGACAGGTGTGTAGTGGTATCTCAGAGTTGTCTTAATTTGCATTTCTCTGATTAATAATGATTTGGAACACTCTTTCATATGAGTGGTAATGATTTTAATTTCATCATCTGAAAATTGTCTGTTCATATCCTTTGACCATTTATCAATTGGAGAATGGCTTGGTTTCTTATAAATTAGAGTCAGCTCTCTATATATTTTGGAAATGAGGCCTTTATCAGAACCTTTAACTGTAAAGATGTTTTCCCAGTTTGTTGCTTCCCTTCTAATCTTGTTTACATTAGTTTTGTTTGTACAGAAGCTTTTTAATTTGATGTAATCAAAATTTTCTATTTTGTGATCAATAATGGTCTCTAGTTCATCTTTAGTCACAAATTTCTTCCTCTTCCACAAGTCTGAGAGATAAACTATCCTATGTTCCTCCAATTTGTTTATAATCTCGTTCTTTATGTCTAAATCATGGACCCATTTTGATCTTATCTTGGTATACGGTGTTAAGTGTGGGTCCATGCCTAATTTCTGCCATACTAATTTCCAGTTATCCCAACAGTTTTTGTCAAATAATGAATTCTTATCCCAAAAGTGAGGATCTTTGGGTTTGTCAAACACTAAATTGCTATAGTTGACTATTCTGTCTTGTGAACCTAACCTGTTCCACTGATCAACTAATCTATTTCTTAGCCAATACCAAATGGTTTTGGTGACTGCTGCTTTATAATATAGTTTTAGGTCAGGTACAGCTAGGCCACCTTCATTTGATTTTTTTAATTAATTCTTTTGAGATTCTTGACTTTTTATTATTCCATATGAATTTTGTTGTTATTTTTTCTAGATCATTAAAATATTTTCTTGGAAGTCTGATTGGTATAGCACTAAATAAATAGATTAGTTTAGGGAGTATTGTCATCTTTATTATATTTGCTCAACCTATCCAGGAGCACTTGATATTTTTCCAATTGTTTAAGTCTGACTTTATTTATGTGAAAGTTTTTTGTAATTTAGCTCATATAATTCCTGACTTTCCTTTGGTAGATAGATTCCCAAATATTTTATGCTGTCGACAGTTATTCTGAATGGAATTTCTCTTTGTATCTCTTGCTGTTGGATTTTGTTGGTGATGTATAAAAATGCTGAGGATTTATATACCTTTTTATTTTCAAAGTATTTGCAGTTAGTTTTTAATATTTATCTTTGAAAAACCTTGTACTACAAACTTTTCTCCCTTCTTTCTTCTCATTCCTCTCCTAGACAGCACATAATCCAAACATGTGCAATTCTTCTAAACATATTTTCTACATTTTTCATGATGCACAAGAAAAATCAGATCAAAATGGAAAAAAAATAAGGAAAAAAAAAGCAAGGGACAGTTTTTCTTGATAATTTCTTGAAAGATGCTTTCTAATTTCTGCTTTTGATTGTGGCTTTCAGGTAGTTCGATGATTTGATCATTGTGTCTCGTGAATCTATTTTTCAGATCCTTTTTCCCATGAGGCATTTTACTTTTTCTTCTTTTTTTATTCTTTTAAATTTATTTATTTGATTCTTGCTGTTTCATAGAGTTATTAGCTTCCACTTGCCCAATTCTAATTTTTAAGGTATTATTTTCCTCAATTACCTTTTGTACTTAACTTTCCATTCGGTCAATTATACTCTTTAAGAAATTGTTTTCTTCAGTGGATTTTTATATCTTTTCCATTTGGCTACTTCAATTTTTATGCTGTTTCCATTTCTTTTCATAATTCTCCTGCATCATTTTAATTTATTTTCCAAATTTGTCTTCTTTTTCTTTTATATGATTTTAAGCTCCTTTTTAAGTTCTTCCATGAGTTCTCAAGATGACTTTTCATTTTTCTTTGGGTTTTGTCCATAGGTGTTTTGACATTATTATTTTCTGAGTTTGTTCCTTGATCTTTTCCTTCACATAATAACTTTCTATGGTCAGATTCTTTTTTCTTTGTTTTTTACTCATCTGTTTTATTTGCTTTGTTTGCTTTGTTTTGTTTTTTTGTTTGTTTATTTCAAATCTGAGCTTTGCTCCCAGAGTGAAAGGAGTACTGTCTCAGGCTTCTTGTGCCAGTAGCTGCAGTCCTTGGCTATTTACCCCATTCTTCTCTGATGTTTCCTTATGACACATGGGTGATCATCATATCCAGTACTGTGCTTATCTGAGGGTGTTGCATGAGGGATGATTGTTGCTGCTTAAGTCTGTAAGGCTCTTACAGCTTAGCTGGTGCTGATTTGGTGTCCTACTGATGGTGACTGGTATGTGCTGAGGTTTGGTTGGATGTTTTGAATTCCTCTATAGCTACACTGAAGCATGCAGTAATCTGGTGGATGGAGGATGATTGCCTGCCTGGAGAAGTGCCAAACTAAGCAGAGGTTCATGAGGTTGCCCCACCTTGGGGCCACATTAAAGCATTGTTCCTGGAGCTGGAATCTACTGGCTCCCCTTGCTATGCCAAGATATGTGCAGGATCATGGTGTTGGCATTCACTTCCTCCACCAGAATTCCACTCAGGATCTCCTGTTGGTTTGCTGAGGTAGGGCTTGCTGCCAATTGACTGAGAAACTTTCTGTCCTGCCCTATGTCCCCTCTTACTCCAGGGAGGCATTCCCCTCCTATCAATCCTCCAAAATTCTTAGGCTAAAAGATTGTTTCACTCTCTGTTCTTACCAGTTATACCCCTTTAGAACCTCCACTGTGGTACTATTTTTATGTTTGCTCAGAGGTGAACATGGAAGAGTTACAGTAATTAACTGCTTACTACCCCATTTTGGCTCCTGTAAATTCTCTTTTCTTCCTTTTCTAAGTATTTACCAAATAACTCTTTAATGATAAGATCTAGAATTTTCCCAGGAATCAAAGGTAAGCTCATGGGCTTGTAGTTTAAAATTCTGTTCTCTTCCATTTTTAAAACAATTAGAATATTTGTTTTATACTAAACTTATAGCAGCTATGTGGCATAGATAGTAGGTCTATGTAGATAGACCTTTGGGTCTATAGTCAGGAAAATTCATCTTCCTGAGTTCAAATCTGGTCTCAGACACTTACTAGCTGTGTAACACTGGGAAAGCCATTTTGCCCTATTTGTTTTAGTTTCTTCATCTATAATATGAACTGGGAAGGAAAGATCATGCCACTCTAGTATTTTTGCCAAGAAAATACCAAAGAGGGTTATAAAGACTCATATATAACTGAAATAACTGAACAACAAGAAGTTAATTGGTACTTTGGGGAAATTAAGTGGCATAATGAATAGAGTGCTGGTCCTGAAGTCAGGAAGACTCAGATTCCTGAGTTCAAACATGACCTGAGACACCAATTAGCTGTGTGACCTTGGGAAGGTCACTTAAGTCTTGCCAAGAAAACCCCAAAAGGAGTCACAAAGAGTCAGATATAACTGAAATGATTGAACAACAAAAACTTATGGCATCTTTCAAATACCTTTCAAATTTCTTTTAAATATCACTTACAATAGGTCTGCAATCAGATCAACCAGATTAATCAGGATTTGACAATATAGGACCAGGTTAATACAGGCCAAGTGACTTTATTTCCTCAAAGACAGCTAAACACTGTCTATCACCTTATTTTGGATATCAACTTCCTTTAAGTCACTTTTAGTCTATCATTTCCATTCATTTCTTTCTGTTGTCACTTATCATCACCCAGAAATCCTAAGCAAAAATCTTAAAAATCTTATCTCTTCTTTGATTCTTATTTTTCTCTTGGTATAAGTAGAAAACCCTTTTTGTTGCTTTTAACTTCCTTTGCCAACTTCAGCTCATGAGTTTTAGCATTCCTGTCACATTTTTATAAGATGATGTCACATTCACATTAATCTTCTGTAACTTGGCTTCTGTATATTTCTTTTAAAATATAAATAGGTTAGTGAATTCCCTATAAATATACCTTTGTCTTTTCCAATAAATCAAACTGGAATTGTTTCCCTTTGCATTTTATGAATTTTATTCTTGAAATTCATGAAATATTGTGCATGACCCCTCCCTTCTCAATTAATTGTTTGTGAAATGCTATGGCGTTCTACCTATCTTTCTTCAGAATCCCTTAAAATCTACTTTCTCTTGTGAACAAATAAAACAATTCTGGAGAGCAATTTGGAACTATGTTCAAAAAGTTATCAAACTGTGCATACCCTTTGATCCAGTAACCCAGTGTTACTACTGGGCTTATATCTTAAAGAAGGGAAAGGGACCCACATGTGCAAAAATGTTTGTGGCAGCCTTTTTTGTAGTGGTTAGAAACTGGAAATTAAATGGATGCCTATTAATTGGAGAATAAATTGTGATATATGAATTTTATGGAATATTATTTTTCTGTAAGAAATGACCAGCAGGATGATTTCAGAGAGTATTGGAGAGACTTACATGAATTAATGCTAAGTGAAATAAGCAGAACCAGGAGATCATTATATATGGCAACTACAAGATTACACAATGATAAACTCTGATGGATGTGACTCTCTTCAACAATGAGAGGATTCAAACCAGTTCCAATTGTTCAGTAATGCAGAAAATCAGCTACACTCAGAGAGAACTATGGGAAATGAGTATAAATCACAACATAACATTTCCCCTCTTTCTGTTATTGTTTGCTTACATTCTAATTTTCCTTCTCAGATTTTTTTTCTTTCTTTCTAGATCTGATTTTTCTTGTATAACAAGATAACTGTATTAATATGTATACATATATTGGATTCAATATATATTTTAACATATTTAACATATATTGGGCAACCTGCCATCTAGGGGAGGGGGTGGGGAGGAGCGGAAAAGTTGGAACAGAAGGTTTTGCAAGGGTCAATGTTGAAAAATTACCCGTGCATATGTTTTGTGAATAAAAAGCTATAATAATTGTTATGGGCCAGAACTCTGTACTTAAAACAAGAATTCTTACAAGGTGCTACTTCAGTGGAAATGATGAGACAATTGCTATCTAGTTGAGCATGGTGATTAATAGTTCTCTAAGTTGAGTATGATTGATTTAATCTTACAACTATGGTTTGTTAGTGATATAATGATTGGTTTAAACTCAAAATAGATCATATAAAGCTGCGACAAACTCATCCAGGGAGAGAGTCAGAGAAGGCAAGCAGACTAGAGGTAGGAGCTCAAGTTCTCGAAGCGAAGGAGAGCCAGAGAAAGACTCAGAAGGGCCAGACACAGACTTGGAAGGAACCCAGAGATACATTCATTCCATTGTCCACCTTTGTGGTGGCTAGAGGCTGAAGCATAAGCCCTTGGACTCAGAGAGATTCATTCTATCTACAGTCAGGCTCCTGGTAGCTGGCCTCCTGCACTTCTCCACTGGAACCAAGACTCTGGAAGCTCTCTAAGAAAGCTTGCCCGGACCCCAGGCAAGGAGACAAGATTGTGAAGGAGATAATAAAGGATTTGGACTTTAACACCTAGCTATTCCTGTGTAGATTATTGAATTGAAACCAAGGCTGCTCCAAGACCTTCAGAAAACCAACAAGAACATTACAAATAATAATAAAACAAACAAATAAATAAAATCTATTTTCCCCAAAATCTAGGATGAATGTCATACTTTAACTTGTTTTCTTCTCCTCTATTATATACAGAATGAAATTTTCTTTTCTTGTTTCCTTAGCTTTTAGAAGGATAAGATTTTTATTAAAACAAGTCAAGAAATTATTAACTTTTCTTCTTTAGATAGGTAGTTCTTTGGACAGAAACATCCTCACCTTATATTTCACCCAGGACTCACCATATTGGTACCGGACATAGAAGTAGACATTCAATTCACTTGGCCCAGATGCATTTCAGAGCTTCTAAGCACAACTGATTCACTAATTTCAGACTTCCTAGTGGAAGAGATAACAGACATTTACTACCTATATTCCATCATTTAGCTTGTGGGATTTCAGATACCTGAGTTATAAAATGATAATAATACCACCTCTTACTACCACCCTTAAAAATATTTGTAAACTTTGATATATAAATGTAAGTTATTAATAATACCAGCTATTTTCCAAAGCAGCTAGGAGGCACAATGGATGGCACGCTGGACCTAAAGTTTAAGAAAACTCATCTTCCTGAGTTCAAATTTGGCCTCAGGCAATTACTAGCTCTGTGAAACTAAGCAAATCATTTAACTGTATTTGCCTCCATTTCCTCACTTACAAAATCAACTGGAGAAAGAAATGGCAAACCATTTCAATACCTTGGTCAAGAAAATTCCAAATATGGTCACAAAGACTTGGACATGACTAAAAACAGCAACTGAACAAAAAAGTTATTTTTTCAATAAATTGTACTTTTAGATTTATTAACCATGTTCCTTTCTCAGATTATACTACACATTACTAATTGTAAAATCATCACTTTCATTCTTACAAAATTTTGTCTTTTAAAAAAATGTTAGTACCACCAGGAAAAATTTTAATTTTCATTATTTTGCATATTTTTGTGTTGGCTTAACTGTAAATTCTATAGATTTTCTTTCTCAAATATAATTTAAGCTTCTGTGGTTAGGGAGTGATGGGGGAAGTTTGCTGTTCTCTTTTTGTTCCCAGAGTTGTATACATAGAATTCACTTAATAGAATGCACCTGAGAATGAATGAGTGAAAATGTGTTAAGTTTAAGATGAAAAACAAGAACAAACTATAAAGAATAAATAATAACTGGAAGTGGAGGCAAGATGGTAGAGACCAGACATGGCTATATCTGACCTCCTCCAACTTTCCTCTCAAATCAACAGCAGATTAAGCCTCTGAACTGGTTTTGGAGTGACAGAACTCACAAATATTTGGAGTACAACAAATTTGTAGAAGAAGACACTTTGGAATAACTTCAGGAAAGGTCTGTTTTAATCAGGCAGAGAGAAAGGCTGCAAAGCCCAAACCACAGGACAGGGAGCCTGGTGCAAGGAGCTGGGGTGAGGAGCCAGAGAATTGCAGCAAGGAATCTGTGTCCTGGTTGCAAGATTGTGGTTTAGCAGATTTGTTGCAAGACACCCCAAAGTAAATACAAAAAGCAAATTGCGGGCTATTGAGCCCCAGAAGAATGAGGAACCTGACTGTGACTACCTAGCACCAGAAGTCAGGTAACTGAATTGTCCCAGGGCAAACTAAAGCAGTTGTTGCCCATTTGCCTTAAGAGCAGATTTCAACACTTAAAAAAATGAGCAAAAAAAGCAAAAAGAAATCTGACCATAGACAGATTTTATGGAGACAGAGAAAAACAGATCTCAAACCCGGAGATTCCTATATTCAAATCAGCTACAGATGAAGCACCAAAGAGTGATAGGACCTGGTCCCGATTTCACAAGGATTCTTGAAGGAACACACACACATACACACACACACACAAAAAAAAAATCTTAAAAGAGAGTTACAAGAAACATGGGGAAAGGAAATGAGATCTTTGCAAGAAATTATCTAAAGAAAATTCCTTACACAACAGATTTAGTGAAATGGAAAAAGCATATAACTCCCAACAAAATAAATTTGATGAAATGAAAAAATCATTATTTTTTTTAATTAAAGCTTTTTATTTTGCAAAACATATGCATAGAAAATTCTTCAGCATTAACCTTGTAAAACCTTGTGTTCCACTATTCTTCCCTTTCCCTCACACCCTACCCTGGATGTAAAGTAGTCTAATATATGTTTTTTTTAAAATATCTTTTTATTTACAAGTTATATGCATGGGTAATTTTACAGCATTGACAATTGCCAAACCTTTTGTTCCAATTTTTCCCCTCCTTCTCCCATCCCCTCCCCTAGATGGCAGGATTACCAATACATGTTGAATATATTAAAGTATAAATTAAAAACAAAATAATACATGACAAAACTTGTTATTTTGCTGTACAAAAAGAATCAGACTCTGAAATATTGTACAATTAGCCTGTGAAGGAAATCCAAAATGCAGGCAGGCAAGAATACAGGGATTGGGAATTCATTGTAATGGTTCTTAGTCATCTCCCAGAGTTCTTTTGCTGGGCGTAGCTGGTCCAGTTCATTACTGCTCCATTGGAACTGATTTGGTTCATCTCATTGCTGAAGATGGCCAGGTCCATCAGAATTAATCATCATATAGTATTGTTGTTGAAGTATATAATGATCCCCTGGCTCTGCTCATTTCACTCATCATCAGTTCATGTAAGTCTCTCCAGGCCTTTCTGAAATCATCCTATTGGTCATTTCTTAAAGAACAATAATATTCCATAATATTCATATAACACAATTTATTCAGCCATTCTCAGATATGATAAGTTTCCTTGTCTCTTTGTGGAATGTAGTTTCCCTCTTTTTATCCCTCCTTTCTCTTTTTCTGACATTATCCCTTTTCCATTTCTACTTCCCTTTTTTATGTTATATCAATAAAATCAAATTATACATGTAGTCTTTTTATATATTCACAACAGAAATACAATTCTCAAGAGTTCCTTTTACCTTTTTTGCTTCTCTTGAGTCCTGTGATTGGAAATCAATTTTTTTTTGTTTAGTTCTGGCTTTGTCCTTAGAAACAAATGGAATTCATCTGATTCATTAAATGTCCATCTTCTTCCCTGGAAGAAAATGCTCAGCTTGGCTGGGTAGTTTATTCTTGGCTGCATTCCAAGTTCTTTTGCCTTTCAGAATATCAGATCTCAGGTCCTTCAATCCTTTAATGTGGAGGCAGACAGATCTTGGGTGATCCTTATTGTGGCACCTCAGTATTTGAATTTTTTTGGGGTGCTTGTAATATTTTTTCCTTAATCTGATAGTTCTGAAATTTGACTACAATATTCCTTGGAGTTTTTATTTTACACTCATTTTCAGAAGGTGTTCAATGAATTCTTTTAATGCCTATTTTACCTTCTGATTCTATTACCTCTCTTTGATGATTTCCTGTAAAATAGCATCTAGGCTCTTTTTTTCATAATTTTTGGAAAGTCCCATAATCCTCAGATTATCTCTCCTAGATCTATTTTCCAGGTCTGTCATTTTTCCAAGTAGATATTTCATGGTTTTTTCCAATTTATCATTTTTTTGGTTTTGTTTGACTGATTCTTGCTGTCTCAATGAATCATTGGTTTCTATTTGTTCAGTTCTGATTTTTAATGAATTATTTTCTTCATTAGCTTTTTTTTAACTTCTTTTATATATGTCCAATTGAGTTTTTAAATGAATTATTTTGCTCTATGGAATTTTTTTTCCATTTCACTAATTTTTTTTTTTAGTGAATTATTTTCTTTTTCCAATTCACAAATCCTACTTTCTTAGGAATTATTTATCTTTTCCAATTCACAAATCTTACTTTCCTGATTTTTTTTTTTACTTTTTCCAATTCACAAATTCTGTACTGCACTTCCTGGGAATTTTATACCTTTTCCAATTCACATTTCAGGTAGTTGTTACTTTCTTGCAAAGCTTCTCTTTTCTTTCCCCATTTTTCTTCTAACTCTCTTTTGAGACTTTTAATGGTCTCTTCCAGGAGAGTGTTATGAAAAGTGGGCCAGGTAACACCTCCCTTTGGGGTATTGTTTGAAGACTGTTTGCTATTAGTCTCCTTGGGGCTGCAAACCTGCTCTTTTTCTGTATAGAAGCTATCAATTATCCTTTTGATTTTTTTAATTCATTTTTAAAAGCCTTTAGGGTCTGCCTTCAGGGCAAGGAGGTTACCAGCTTCCTCTTCAAAGCAGGGAAAGATGTAAACAGGCTTCAGGCAGCAAGGTATGGGAATGCTCTGGGCAAAAGTCATCCTGTCCCCCCACTCCCCCCCAACTTGAAGTGATTCAGCATGGCCAACCTACGGAAGTGCCCAGTGGAAAAACCCACTGTGTGGTTTACCAACTGCCCTAAGGCTAGAGACTAAGCAGTGAAAGTGTCACTACTCTAGACCAAAGCCCCCTATGGGGCTGTGGGTATTAGCAGCTGACCAAATTGCCCCTCTCAGACCAGACGTGTCTCTGTCCCGAAGCAAATCATGCTGGGAAACTTCTATTGCCCCAGGCTGAGCCCCCCACTATGCAGATTAGAGGCTGTCCTGAGCTGTGCCCCCCTGCTGTGCAGGTTCACAATTGCCCCAAGGAAAAGCGCCATACTGTGGGTTGGGGCTGCAAGGTTGTGCTGTGATCTGTGCTGTCACTTCCGGTTTTGGGTATATACAGTCAGACCCTATGAGGTTCTGGGGTTTTTTAGAGTGGTTTTAATTTCTCTGTGATCTACTGTTTTGCAGGGCAATCAGTCTATGCCCATATCATCTCTGTAATTTTCTAGCCACAAAGACCCCTTCTGCCCAGTCTGCACAATATGTTAGCCTCTAGTTCTCTCCCTGCTTGCACTGATCTTCTTTCTGGCCCCTCAGAACAAACCTTTTCTGATGAAATTGCAGATTATCTTCAGCTGGTGAGTTGTTGTACTTCTAGTCTTCATGGGTTTTACCAGTCAAGAACTATTTTTGAGGCTGAATTTAATGTTGGTCATGAGGATATTAGAGAGCTTAGAAAGTCGCATGTGCCTTCTCCACCATCTTAGTCTAATATATGTTAAACATGGTAGGAATATATGTTAAATCCAATATATGCTTACATATTTATGCAATTATCATGCTGCACAAGAAAAATCAAATCAGTAAAAGAAAAAAAAGAGAGAGAGAGAGAAGCAAAATCAAATGCAAGCAAACAACACCAAAAAGAATGAAAATGGTATGTTTTGAAACACAGTTCCCATAGTCTTCTCTCTAGATGTATTTGTCTCTATTCATCACTGAACAATTGGAACTGGTTTGAATCATCTTATTGTTGAAGAGAGCCATGTACATCAGAATTGATCATTGCAAAATCTTGGTATTGCCATACATAACAATCTCCTAATTCTGCTCATTTCACTTAGCATCAGTTCACATTAAGTCTCTCCAGGTCGCTCTGAAATTATACTGTTGATTGTTTATTACGGAACAATAATATTCCATAACATTGCTATACCATAATTTATTCAGCCATTCTCTAATTGGTAGGCATCCATTCTTCTTGCCATTACAAAAAGGGCTGCCAAAAACATTTTTGCACATGTGGGAGCCTTTCCCTGCTTTAAAATCTCTTTGGGATATGAGTCCAAAAGAAACACTGCTGGGTCAAAGGGTATGCACAGCTTGATAACTTTTTGAACAAAGTTCCAAATTCCTCTCCAGAATGGCTGGATCTGTTCACAGTTTCATCAATAATGTATCAGTGTCCCAGTTTTCGCACATCTTCTCAAAAATTAGTCATTATCTTTTCCTATCATCTTAGCCAATCTGAGAGGTGTGTGGTAATATCTCAGAGTTGTCTTAACTTGCATTTCTCTGATGAATAGTGACATAGACCACCTTTTCATATGACTAGAAATATTTTAATTTCTTCATCTGAAAATTGTCTTTTCATATCCTTTGACCATTTATCAGTTGGAGAATGGCTTAAAATCTTATAAATGTAGGTCAATTCTCTAAATATTTTAGAAATGAGGTCTTTATCAGAACCTTTGAGTGTAAAAATGTTTTCCCAGTTTATTGTTTCCCTTCTAATATTGTCTGCATAAGTTTTGTTTGTACAAAAACTTTTAAACTTAATATAATCAAAATTATTTATTTTGTAATCAATAATGACCTCTAGTTCTTCTTTGGTCACAAATTCCTTCTCCCTCCACAGTTCTGAGAGGTAAACTATCCTATGTTCTTCTAATTTGTTTATAATATCATTACATCTAGATCATGAACCCTTTCATTTCATCCTTATCATGATATACAGTGTAAGGTGTAGGTCAATGCCTAGTTTCTGTCATACATTTCCCAGCAGTTTTTGTCAAATAGTGAATTATTACCCCCAAAGCTGGGGTCTGTGGGATTGTCAAACACTAGGTAACTATAGTCATTGACTATTTTGTTCTGTGAATCTAACCTATTCCACTGATTGACTATTCTATTTCTTAGCCAGTGTCAAATGGTTTTGATAAACTTTCCTTTATAATATAGTTTTAGATTTGGTACAGCTAGGTCAGCTTCATTTGCATTTTTCTCAATAATTCCCTTGAAATTCTTGACCTTTTCTTTTTCCAGATGAACTTTGTTGTTATTTTTTCTAGGTCAGTAAAATAGTTCCTTGGGAGTTTGATTGCTATAGCACTAAATAAATAGATTTAAGTAGTATTGTCATCTTTATTATATTCACTCAACCTAAGAGCACTTGATAGTTTTTCAATTATTTAGATCTGACTTTATTTGTGTGGAAAGTATTTTATACTTTTGCTCATATAATTTCTGACTTTCCCTTGGCAAAAAGATTCCCAAATATTTTATAGTATCAGCAGTTCCTTTAAATGGAATTTCTCTTTGTAACTCTAACTGTTGAATTTTGTTAGTGATATAAAAGAATGCTGATGACTTATGTGGGTTTATTTTGTATCCTGCAACTTTGCTAAAGTTGTGGATTATTTCTAATAGTTTTTTAGTTGGTTTTCCAGGTTTTTCTAAGTAAACCATCATATCACCTGCAAAGAGTGATAATTTGGTTTCTTCATTACCTATTCTAATTTCTTTCATCTCTTTTTCTTCTCTTATTGCCAAATCTAGCATTTCTATACAATATTGAATAGTAATGGTGATAGTGGGCAACCTTGTTTCACCCCTGATCTTATTGGAAATGGTTCCACTTTATCCTCATTACATATGATGCTGATGGTTTTACATGGATGCTATTGACTATTTTGTGGAAAAGTCCATTAATTCCCATAATCTCTAATGTTTTTAATAGAAATTGCTATTGGATTTTATTGGTCTAGCTTGTTCTATTTCTTTTTCTTTTGGTTTTGCTTGACTGATCTTTGATGTTTCATTGAGTCATTCATTTCCATTTGTTCAGTTCTGATTTTTGGTGAATTATTTTCTTGATTTACTTTTTTTTTAATTTCTTTTTACATTTCTCCAAGTGAATTTTTAAATGAGTTGTTTTTTCTATGGATTTTTTTCCATTTCACAATCTCTGTTTTTTAAGGAGTTATTTTCTTTTTCCATTTCACAATTTCTGTTTTTAAGGGAGTTGTTCTCTTTTTCCATTTTGTCAAATCTACTTTTAAGGAGTTATATGTTTTCTCATTTCACTGTCTATTTTGTAATTAACTTTTTTTCAGATAATATGTGTGTTTCCTTTTCCAAAGCCTCTTGCAAAGTTCTCATTTCCTTCCCCCACTTTTCTTCAAGCTCTCTTTTAAGATTCTTTTAAATTTCTTCTAGGAAAGCTTTGTGTGATGGGGACCAATTTATATCACCCTTTGGGGCTTTATCTGGAGGCAATCTGCTTTTAGTCTCCTCAGGGTTTAAAATCTGTTCTTCTCTATCACCATAAAAACTTTCTATAGTCAGAGTTTTTTTTTTTACTCATTTAAAAAAAAAGTTGAGTTCTGCTTTTAGGGCAAGGGAAATTGTCTACAAGCAGGAGCAGTTACATTGGAAAAACAAAAGGTCAAGAATTTCAAGGGAATTAATGAAAAAAAAAATCAAATGAAGGTGGCCTAGCTGTACCAGATCTAAAATTATATTATAAAGCAGTGGTTACTAAAACCATCTGGTATTGGCTAAGAAATAGACTAGTTGAGCAATGGAGTAGGTTAGGTTCAAAGGACAAAACAGCCAATAACTTTAATTATCTAGTGTTCGACAAACCCAAAAACCCCAGTTTTTGGGATAAGAATGCATTATTTGACAAAAATTGCTGGGGAAATTGGAAATTAGTATGGCAGAAACTAGACATTGATCTACACTTAACACTGTACACCAAGATAAGGTCAAAATGGGTTCATGATCTAGACATAAAGGATGAGATTATAAATAAATTGGAAGAGCATAGGATTGTTTACCTCTCAGACCTGTGGAAGAAGAAGGAATTTATGACCAAAGAAGAACTAGAGATCAGTATTGACTACAAAATAGAAAATTTTGATTATATCAAATTGAAAAGTTTTTGTACAAACAAAATTAATGTAGGCAAGATTGAAGGGAAACAATAAACTGGGAAAACATTTTTATAGTCAAAGGTTCATAAAGGCCCATTTCCGTATTAGAGAATTGACTTAATTTATAAGAAACAAGCCATTCTCCAATTGATAAATGGTCAAAGGATAGAAAGAAATTTGAAAGAAATTGAAACATTTCAGCCATTAAAAAATCCCAAATCATTATTAATCAAGAAAGAAATTAAGACAACTCTGAGATACACTACAACCGTTGATTGGCTGAATGAAGGGAAAGATAATGTGGAATGTTGGAGGAGAGGGAAAAACAGGGACACTGATAATTGTTAGTGGAATTGTGAAACATCCAGCCATTCTGAAGAGCAATTTAACTATGCCCAAAAGTTACCAAACTGTATACCTTTGATCCAGAGTTTTTCTACTGGGCTTATACCCCAAAGAGATACAAAGAAGGGAAAGGAACCTGGATGTGCCAAATGTTTGTGACAACCCTGTTTGTAATGGCTAAAGTTGGAAATGAATGGTCCCATCAATTGGAGAATGGTTGAGTAAATTGTGGTATATGAATGTTATGGAAATTATTGTTCTGTAAGAAATGACCAGGATGAATACAGAGGATTGGGAGACTAAATGAACTGATGCTGAGGAAATGAGCAGAACCAAGAAATATACCCAACAATGATATGATGAGGATGTATTCTGAAAGGGATTTCTTCAACAAAGAGAAGATCTAACTCAGTTTCATTTGATCAATGATGGACAGAAGCAACTACACCCAAAGAAAGAACACTAGGAAATGAGTGTAAACTGCTTGCATGTTTGTTTTTCCTCCTGGGTTATTTATACCTTCTGAATCCAGTTCTCCCTGAGCAACAAGAGAACTGCTCAGTTCTGCACACATATATTGTATCTAAGATATATTGTAACTTCTTTACATGTATAGGACTGCTTGCCATCTGGGGGAGGGGGTGGAGGGAGGGAGGGGGAAAATTGGAACAGAAGTGAGTGCAAGGGATAATGTTGTAAAAAATTATCCTGGCATGGGTTCTGGCAATAAAAAGTTATTTTAGAAAATGCAAAAAAAAAAAAAAGAAAAGAAAAAGAAAATAAAAAATCTTGATTATACTAAGTTAAAAAGGTTTTATATGAACAAAACTAATGCAGACAAGACTAGAAGGGAAACAATAAATTGGGAAAATGTTTTTCCTTTCAAAAGTTCTGATCAAGGCCTCATTTCTAATAGATAGAGAGAATTGACTCAAATGTATCAGACTTTAAGTCATTCTCCAATTGATAAGTGGTCAAAGGATATGAACAGACATTTTTCTGATGAAGAAATTGAAAACATTTTTAGTCATTTGAAAAGGTGTTCTGAATTGATCACAGAAATGCAAGCTGGGACAACTCTGAGATATCACTACATAGCTCTCAGATTGGCCAAGATGACCGAAAAAGATAATGATGAATGTTGGAGGGGATGTGGGAAACCCGGGACACTATTGCATTGTTGGTAGAGTTGTGAATGGATCCAACCATTCTGGAGAGCAATTTGGAACTATTCCCAAAGGGTTGTTAAGTTGTGCATACACTTTGAGCTAGCAATGTTTCTACTGGGCTTGTATCCCAAGGATATCTTAAAGATGGAAAAGAGACTTACATGTGCAAGGATGTTTGTGGCAGCCCTTTTTATTGTGGCAGGAAAGTGGAAGCTGAATGGAAGCCCATCAGTTGGAGAGTGGCTGAATAGGTTATGGTGTATGACTGTTATAGAATATTATTGTTCCATAAGAAACGATCAGCAGAATGATTAGAGAAAGGCCTGGAGAGACTTATGTGAAGTGATGCTAAATGAAATGAGCAGAACCAGGAGACCATTGTACACAGCAACAAAATTATATGATGATCAATTCTGATGGATATGGCTCTTTTCAACAATGAGATGATTCAAGCCTTTTCCAATGATCTTGTGATGATGAGAGCCATCTGCACCCAAAAAGAGGACTGTGGGAAATGAAGATGGATTACAATATAGCATTTCACTTTTTTTGTTGTGATTTGCTTGAATTTTTTTTCTTTCTCATTTTGACCTGATTTTTCTTGTTCAGCAAGATAATTGTATATATATATATATATATATATATATATATATATATATATATATATATATATATATATTATATTATATTATATATACATAAATACATCTAGTTTGGATTTAACATATATTTTTATCATGTTTAACATATATTGGTTACATGCCATCTTGGGGAGGGGGTGAGGGAAGGATGGGAAAAATTGGAACACAAGGTTTTTCAAGGGTCATTGTTGAAAAAATTATCCTTGCATATGTTTTGCAAATAAAAAAAACCTTCAATTTAAAAGAATAAATGATAACTTTAAAAAATGAACTAAATTCAAGCATATATGTTTATCTATATTTAGTGGGGGGAAAACATCAATTTGACAATTATAATCATATATATATATATATATATATATATATATATATATACATACGTGTGTGTGTGTGTGTGTGTAGTACAGGGGAGTTCAGAGGAAGAGCATGTAGTGCACAGAGTTAGCTTTAATAAACTTTAAAGCTATTCACAAGGGAAAGAGGAAGAGGACAGTTGCCATCAGAGCCTATCTCTATTTTTCACTTCTGTGCCTAAAGTAGGCAATTGGAGGGGAGAAATATTCATTTTTCAGTTGAAGACCCAGAGCCCCTCAAGATACACACACACATTCCCTCACACACACAATGGTATATACTATATGTGTGTGAATATATATATATATATATATATATATATATATATATATATATATACATATATATGTGTGTGTGTATATATATATACTCTCATATAATATATTATATATTAGAAAGATTCATATAGAGATAAAGAGAAACAAAGAGGAATAAAAGAGGCATAGAAAGAGATAGAGGCAGGGATAGACAGATAAACAATGTGTATGTGTATGAGACAGGCATAGAATGATAGAATGTGTGTGTGTGTGTGAGAGAGAGAGAGAGAGAGAGAGAGAGAGAGAGAGAGAGAGAGAGAGAGAGAGAGAGAGAGAGAGAGAGACAGGGACACAGAGAGACAGACAGACAGATAGATTTTCAGATACAAAAAACAATATCATAGCAATAGAAGACTGCACTGTGATCTAAAAGGCCAATAAAGTGAGAATATATTTTTTCAATTCCCTAAGAAGAACTGATAGACAAGGGAAAAGACCAGGAAAATTAAGCTTAATTGTGCAAATTAAAGAGTTGTTAATCTCCAGTTTCCATGTTTATAAGTTTTGGCAAAATTGCATTTGGGGGGCTGGGCTCATCCTAATCAAATTGTTTTTCAAAGGTTAACAATGGATTAAAAATAGATAAAGAATAAGGATGGACAGGAGACTATGATTTCAATAATATAAGAACTCTCATTTTCAAAGCAAAAAATTACCCACTCTTTAGAGTCTAAGAAAGTTGTCTAGAGCACTGAAATATTAAGCAATTTTGCATGGATTTCACCAGTAATATGTGTCACATAAGTATTTGAATAGCATTTTATAACACATACTCCAAGAGCCAAAAATTGATGCCTACTTTTAATATAATAATTTATGTATAATAATAATAAAATATAATAATATAATTAATATAATAATAATAAAAGAAAAATTAGAAGAAAATGGCATCAGGTTCATCAAACAACCATATCTAGGGTGAAAAATCATTTTTAATAATAGATTTTTTATTTTCAAAATACATGAAAATGTTCAGCATTCTCCCTTGCAAAACCTTGTGTTCCAAAGTTTTCTCCTCCATTTCCTTCCTTTCTTCCCTTAGACAGCAACTAATCCAATATATGTTAAATGTGCAATTTTCCTATATATGTATTTCCACATTTATCATGCTGCACAAGAAAAATCAGAGCAAAAAGGAAAAAATGAGAAAGAATGAAAAAAAATAAGCAAGCAACAAAAAAGGGAGAAATACCATGTTGTGATCAATATTCATTCCTCATAGTCCTCTTTCTGGATGCAGATGGCTCTCTCCATCAGGTCTATTGGAAATGGCCTGAATCATCTCATTGTCAAAAACAGCCACATCCATCAGAGTTGATCATCATAGTCTTGTTGCTGTGTACAATGTTATCCTGGTTCTATCCATTTCACTTTGCATCAGTTTATGTAAGTCTCTCCAATCCTGTATATAAAGAACTGTGCCAAATTTATAAGAATATAAGTTATTTCCCAATTGATAAATGGTCAAAGGATATGAACAGACAATTCTCAGATGACTAAATTAAAGTCATCTGTAGTTATATGAAAAAATGCTCTAAATCACTGTTGATTAGAGAAATTCAAATTAAAACAACTTTAAGGTACCACCTCACACCTTTCAGACTGGCTAAGATGACAGAAAAAGATAATGATAAATGTTGCAGAGACAACAAATGAATTGTTGGTAGAGTTGTGAACAGATTCAACCATTTTGGAAAGCGATTTGGAACTATGCCCAAAGGTCTATAAAACTGGATATACATTTGACCCAGCAGTGCTATTACTAGGTCTGTATCACAAGGAAATTATAAAGGAGGGAAAAGGACCTACATGTACAAAACGTTTGTAGCTGCTCTTTTTGTGGTAACAAAGAGTTGAAAAATTTCCCAACAATTGGAGAATGGCTAAACAAATTGTGGTATATGAAGGTAATGGAATATTGATTCTATTAAAAAATGATGGATAAGCTGATTTTAGCAAGGCCTGGACAATTTTACATGAACTGATGCTGAGTAAAACAAGCAGAACTAGGAATACATGTACATAATAGCAGCAAGAATGTGCAATGATCAACTATGAAAGACTTGGTTCTTCTCAATGGTTCAGTGATCCAAAGCAATCTCAATAAACTTTGCACAAAAAATGCCATCTTCATCCAGTAAAAGAACTAATGAGACTAAGTGTAAATCAATACATGCTATGCTCACTTCTTTTTTTCTTTTTTTTTAAATCTCTTCCATGGTTTTTCCCTTTTGCTTTGAATTTTTTCTCCCAACATGATTCATAAAACAAGGTGTATTAAAAATAAATAAATTTACTAGGAAAAAAAAGCCCAAGAATGAAAGGGTATTTGGAAAGAGAGGCTGAATGATGCTCAGTGAAATGCACAGAATCAAGAGAACATTGTACAAAGTAAAAACAAGATTATATAATGACCAATGTTATGGACTTGATTCTCCTCAACAATGTGGATTTAAGACAATTTCAACAGATTTGGCATAGAAAATGCCATCCACATCCAGAGAGAGAGATGGAGACTGAACATGGATCAAAACATAGTGTTATCCTTTTTGTTGTTGTTTGTTTGTTTTTTTATTTCTCATGATTTTTTTTTCCTTTTTGGTCTGAATTTTTTTGTACAATATGACGAATATGGAAATATGTTTAAAAGAATTACATCTATTTAACCTATTTAAGATTAGTTGTCCTAGGGAGGAGAGAGGGAAGGAAGGGGAGGAGAAAAATATGGAACACAAAGTCTTAAAAAATGTATGTTGAAAAAAATTTTATGAGTATTTGGAGAAATAAAACATTATTGAAAATAACAATTTTTAAAGTCTCTCTGGGCCTTTCTGAAATTCTCCTGCTGAGCATTTTTTACAGAACAATAATGTTCCATAACATTCATATGCCATAAATTATTCAGTCATTCCCCAACTGATGGACATCCACCCAGTTTCCAATTCCTTACCACTACTAAAAGGATTGTTATGAGCATTTTTGCACATGTGGGTCCATTTCCCTTTTTATGATCTTTTTGGGATACAGACCCAGTAGAGACACTGTTGGATCAAAGAGTATGCACAGTTTGATAGTAGGGGAAGAATTTTTAATAGGGGATAGACAAAGTCACAATAGAGTTAAAGACAATTTTGACAAAATACAATTTAAAAGCTTTTGCATAAATAAAATCAAGGAAGTAGACCCATAAAAGAAATGTTAGAATAGAAATAATAATTCCATCACATATAATCAATAAAACAATCAATAGAAATCTAAGATTATAAACCACACAGGGAATTGATATGTTAGTGTTTGAGTTCATGTCTTTTCAATACATGTATTATATAGATCATTAACTCATTCCCTAGTAGCTAAGGTGTCAAAAGATATGAACACCTTTCAAAATAAGAATTGCAAGCTAGCATGATCACATGAAAATGTGCTACAAATAAATAACAGCAAAGGAAATACACATTAAGTCATATAACTCAGAATAGCAAATGTGATAGAAAAATGATTACTGTACATTTTGGAGATGTTGTGAGATGAGAACTGATAAAGGTGGCAAGCCTGAGACTGTTTCTACCATTCTGAACATCAATTTGAAATTACACAAGAAAAATTCCAAAACTGTGTCCACCTATAGCCTCTATTTAGAAATGAAAGACAGGTGCAAAAGTTCAATATATAATCATAGCAACACCCTTTGTGCTATCAAAGAACTGAAGAAAAAAAACATTTTAATTTTAGATGGCTGAAGAAAAGCATGGTATATGAATGTAAAGAAATATTATTGTATAGCAAGAAATTATGGATATGGGGGAACATCAAAATGATATAGGTAAATTTATTTGAACTGATACAGAGCAAAATAAACTGAACCAAGAGAACATACACAATTATTATAATTGTATAATTTTAAAAATAATATGAAAGAAATTAAACTATAAGAAACTGGAAAAAAATAGTCCTAGAAAATATGTCACGAATCTGGGAGACTCTTAAAGGACCAAATATTGTACACTTTGTCTCTTGTAGTTTTTATATTGTTTTTGTTACCTGAATAGCCAATTTATAATGGGAATGAAAATTACTATGACATAAAGACAAAGGACATTTATAAAACACATTAAATATTCTGATGAGGGGATCTTGGGATCCTTAGACAACTAAGGCAAATCACTGTATTTATTCTAACTGCTAGGAAATAAGAGAGTATCTGATGATGAGAATGTCTGATACTGTCTCTTTGGTCTCTTTTTGTAATTCAATTAAATTTTAATCTATTAAATTATAGTAAATTCAACTCAACAAATATCTGTTACAATTCAGGCATCTAATCCAGACTGTGAGTAGCTACAAAGATTGCTGTTTTCCCATTCATCATTTGGTGCATTGGATCTAGAGCAAGTTTCTTCTCACTGAACCTATAATTCCTCCTCTATCAAATTAAAGGCTTAAGCCAGAAGATAGTTGAGGTCCCAGCCAGTTCTGACATTTAGACATTTTCCTTTTGTCTGGAAGCTAATGACCTTTCAAGTTCATTACCCTTTGCCCAAGCTGCCTGCTTCCCTACCAGTACTGGGATGTCATTTTCTGATTCCTAAATCAAGGATGATCCTTTTGTGAATTTCTATTGATGACAAGTCTTAGAGAAATAGATATTTAATTACATTTTAATAGACATGTAAGAAAGCTACATAAAAAAAAACATTGCATAATATTTTTGTGGAATTGATAATATATCCATGCTAATACCTCTCCATTCATCCCTGAACTCCTGCCCTCTGCATATAGCATGCATACATGCTACATAGAGTTATAGATATCTGCAACTTGAGCTGTATGGATAGATTTTTGTTAAGAAATATATATATATGTGTGTGTGTGTGTATGTATGTATGTATGTATGTATATATTTCTTAAGCCTATAATTAAAATCATTTGGTTTTCAAGCTTTTATTTTACTGTTAAAAAGCATTATTTTTAAAATAGTATACTCACTCTCTAATGACTCTCCCATCCAAAGAATGCTCTTTCTTTTGTAATAAAGAAGGGGAGAGGATTAAGTAAAACAGACTGAGTCATTTACCACATCTTACAATTTTTGCAGTTTCTTGTGCCTATGAAGAAGAAAAGGATCAGAGTTTTGTTAGGGTTTTCCCCCCAACATTTTCTAAGAACAATGTTCTTTTCATGAATTCTCTTCTCTTTTTCTCTTCTAAGTTTTTGTTCTCTGATTCCTAATGCTTTTCTTTATAAGAAGAGGATGCTGAGATTATAGATTAGAACAAGCAGAGATGATAGAATTCCAATTCTTTTATTTTACAGATGAGAAAATTAAGGGCCCCAAAACTAGAATATTTAAGAAAATTTGAAAACTATGTTATGGAAAATTCAAGGCTTGTCAAAATCTTCACAAATTCTTGCTAACAATATTTTTTAAACAAAAATTGAATCCTAGAGATTGACATTGAGTATTGTCCAATCAATTAAATTTCAGGAAGGAAATATGCCAGCAAGTTGCATGGCCTTGATTTTCTAGTACTTTTTAAAAGTAGCAGGAGGTTTCATTCAGTGAGGGAGAGAGGGTAGTTTCCCTAATGGCAATGATTTCCTTTTTCCCTTTTCCCATGAGTCCAAAATAAGAAAAGAATGATAATGATTTAAAGAATAATCATTTTAAATGATAATCTTTTAACAAATAATATGGCAATTTGTATATATTTTGTTGCTGTAGATGCATGATTTCCTTGTTATATAGAATTTCCCTGATGCATACCTCCTCTCCTATTACACATCTCCATTTGTTCTTCAAAGGGATTGAGAAACTGCATGACTTACCTGTAATAACACAGATAGTCACATAGTCAAAGACTAGTTTTCTATTTAGTATGCTACCATGTTAAATGTTTATTACAACTGTACCCACTTAATATCTGATATCAAAAAACAACTACCCCCCCCAAAAAAAGATGTGCACTTCATTCTGATTGCTGGGCTGCTATTAATTTGAGACTAAGGGAATTGAGGAGATATAAGCAAACTGGAGAGCAAAGGCTGTAATCATTTCATTATGCTAGTTTAATGAGAAGTTTGTTATTTGGTTTGGAATTCTAGTTATGGTTCCATTATGTAAATATTACTATAGCATGCAGGTCTGAGCATCAGCATTCATAATAAGGGCATAGTGCCAGCCATCATGAAAATAGTCTTTTATGTCCTTGATTGATTTTCCTTCCTGAGAATGGCTCCTGTACATTCTTTGGTCAGGAAGTATACTAGACAAGTAATGACAGGATAATTATTTCTTAAGTATGAGGTCTACCTAGATCTTTTTTGGATATGGAATGAACTCGATAATCTCTGAGGTCTCCTCTAATTCTTATATTCTACAAATTTTTAATAAACAGTTTTAACCTACTTTCCTACTTTCATGACAACATTTGGGATTTTCCTGGTAAAGACACTGGAGAAATTTACCATTTCATTCTCCACCTCCTTTTACAGGTGTGGAAACTAAGGCAATTAGGGTTAAGTGACTTACCCAGGGCAACACAACTAGTAAGTGTGTGAGGTTGGATTTGAACTCTGAATCTCCTGACTAGAAGTAGCCAGATGGTACAGTGGATAGAACACTGGGCTTGGAATCAGAAAGATTCATCCCTTTGAGTTCAAATCTGACCCCAGAAGTAATAGTTGTTTGACCCTGAACATGTCACTTAACCTGTTTGCCTCATTTTCTCATCGGTAAATTGACCTAGGGAAGAAAATGTCAAACCACTGAAGAATTTTTGCTAAGAAAACCCAAAATGCAGTCACAAAGAGTTGAATATGATTGAAATGATACAAAATAACTTTTTTTTACTTGGAGCTCTATCCATTATGCCACCTAGCTGATAAGTCTAGTTTTTTCAATGATTCTAGAGAGATGAACCATGCTCTTCATGTTTCAGAATTCTTGCTTAGGACTTACCTTCAGAACTGGCTACCTCTTTTAAAAATGATTTTAAAGTCAACAAATCTTTGCCTTTGAGTTCTGTTGAATGGATTAATAACCTTAAGTCCCACCTTTGTTCATATTTCAGGGATTTTTTTTGGGGGGTGGTGGTGATTTAGTTTAATTTAGTGTGCTTTGGCTTGGTTTTACTGACACTAAATTTTCCCTTATCTTGTTCAGGCTGGATGTGCGTTCATGGGCCCAACCTTACTATAGACCATGGAAGCTTTGAACTGCTCCATTTTTTGCCTAGACCATTTGATCACTTCCTAAGCAGTCTGGTGATCTTCTTGGTTTTGCTATTGTATTGTATTGTACTAAATGCTGAAGATACAAAGGAAGCTAAAAACAAAATGAAACTCTGTTCTCAAGAGATCTTGCATTCTAATGGGGGAAGATGTAAAATATAAATAAATATGCATGTAAATAATATATACTTCAGAGAGATGAAAGGCAATTTGCAGATGAGAAAACAGCTTTTGAGAGGCTAAGTGACTTTCTCAAGAGTTGGTTCAAAGTGGGTTTTTCCCTATTATATCACAAGCTAAAACTACAGATATTTATTAAGTATAAATTATGCATTCTGAGGATGCAAAGAAAGACAAAAAATAATCTCTGATGTCAAGGAGCTCATAAACTAATGGAGACATCATGTAACCATATCCAAACATGTTATATAGATAAGAAATTAGAGATAATCAACAGAGGAGAGTCACATAATTAAGAGGACTCAGGAAAAATTTATTGAAGAAGGTAGAATTTAAGCTAGAATTTGAAGGAAGTCAGAGAAACCAGGAGATCAAGATAAAGGAGAGAATTCTAAGCATGGGAGACAATGGAAATACCCAGTTAAGATATAAATGTTTTATAGGAAACAACAAAGAGGCAAAGGGTACATTGAAAAGAGAAAGTTTAGAGGGGCTAAATTATGAAAAGCTTTAAAAGCAAACAAAGGAGTTTACATTTGACCCTGGTGGAAATGGAGAAATACTATATATTTTTTTGAGTAGGGAGATAACATAATTCTGTATTTTAGAAATATTATTTTGGCAGGTAAGTGGAAGACAGAGTATAGGAAGTAAAGACTTGAGTTAGGGAGATTACTCTATTGTAATAGTACAAATACTAAGTTATACCATCAACAGAATGGTGTTAATATCAGAACAGAGAAATGGACATATATGACAAATATCATAAAAGTAGATCTGACAGGACTTCACAACTAATTGTATATGGAGTGTGAAAAAATGAGAAATTGGGGAAGACATTTAAGCTATAAGCATGAGTAATTGAGAGAAATGAGGACTCCTCAAAAATAATAGGAAAATTAGAAAGAAGGATGATTTTTTGGGGGGTGGAAGGTAATGTGGGGTTCTTGTTCCAAAATTGCAGCCAGCTGGTAAAAGTTGAGATCTTTTATTGTGTCCTTCAATATAGCCCAGTTAGCTCAGAGGCCTATCTCTCTGCTTGGTTCCAAGATCTCTTGCAGCTTTGTCCTTGGCTTCTGCCTTTGCTTTCTTCAGCCTCCAGCCAGCACCAAGGTGGAAGATGCAATGACTCTCTCTTGCCTTTGAGAGAGGGCTTGTGGGCTTCCTCCCAGAGTGCTCCTCTTTGACCCCAGTCAATATTCCAAAGTAATTCTCTTGAAGTTCTAAGAGCTTCCTCTCTCTCTCTCTCTCTCTCTCTCTCTCTCTCTCTCTCTCTCTCTCTCTCTCTCTCTCTATATATATATATATATATATATATATATATATATGATCTTCCAAAGGTTAACTCCTCCTCTGAGAGAGAGAGGGATTATGGGTTATCTCCCAGAGTGCTCTCTGGCCCTAAGAACTTCAAGGGAGGTGTGAATTCCGTTATCTCTTTCTAAACCCTGAAATCTCCCAAACATGTGAACTCCAATGAGTACTTAAATATTTCTTGCTTCTATGAGCTCTCTAAAGGTGTGAACACAAGCATCGGTTCTATCAGCTGTACTTAGTACCTTGTTTCAAGTTCTGGCCCAAAATATCTCCTTCTAAGATCAAATCAATCATACTGAACCATGCTAAATTAGATAATTATTGTCTCTATCAATTCTAATGACTTAACAGTTTGTAAAGATTCCAATAGGTAACGTTCTGTTTTGGACATTTGAGTAAAAAATGTGAAGAGATGGAGGAATGGTACTATCATCCCTCTATTTGTACATATTATCTCCATTATACAGAGAAGAGAAGCAAAGCTTAACATTTTGTCCATAGTCACATATTTAGTAAGAGCCCAAGTAGAGAAATAAATTACAAATATCGCACTCCATGTTCAGTACTTTCTACTGAATTGCCCTTCAACTTTCTCTTTAATAAAGTCATAAGCTCAGATTCTAAACAAGTAAATACTGTCCCATGATTTAAAGAAAAAAAGTTCACATATACATGTGAACTCAGGAGTTCACATATAAATTATTTTTTTCAGACCTGATTTCAACATAGATGCAAATCAGTAACTTATTTTTTTTTTGGGGGGGGGGGTTGGGGAGAAAGGGTAGGCAATCTGGTGAAAGGAATTGCTCAGTGTCACACAGCTAATGAGTGTCTGCATCCAAATTTGAACTCGAGACTTCCTGACTCTGGAGCTAGTGCTCTACCCAAAGCACCACCTAATTGCCCCTTTCTTTTTATTATACATTTTTAATTTTAATTTTTCAGTTCTAAATTTTTTCTTAACTTCTTTGTTCCTTCTTTGCCCCTCCTTCACCCATTGCGAAGGCAAGAAAAAAATACTAATTATACTTATGGATTCATGTAAAACATATTTCCACATTAGCCTTGAGTAGCTACTTTTTCATTTTGACTCAGAAGAGTTATTTGGGGCATAAAGAGATTAAAAGCTTTGCACATAATCACACAGCCAATATGAGTCAAATGTTATTATTATTTTTGCTGTTTGTCCTTCATTCTTGAAGAGGACCACGACATCAGGGAAATGATGCCAAGTGCAAATAAACTGATTTAAATGAGGAAGGGCTGTGCAAAGTCACTAGTCTCACTCTTTTCTCTGGAACCATATAGGTTCAGCATCAAGATATAGATCAGGATAACTGGAGATGGCTCTGCATTCAGTGAGAAACCTTGACTTTTATAGGACTTTAATGTAATTCTTTCTGACCAAATATCCAGCCCTCTCTCCGCAAAGCCCATTCTGCCTCTCTTCTAAATTATACTATGCCATGTTCATCAGAGCTTCCCAGATAGACTCATAGACTTAGAGTTGAAAGAAATGTAGTAGTAAATCTAATCCCACTCCTTCATTTTGGCATATCAGGAAACTGAAGACAAGGACATTTAGAATAATTTGCCTAACAAAATGTGGAAAACCTTCACAAAGATGGAGTACCATATCATCTTACTTGAATCTTAAGGAATTTGTATGCTGGCCAAGAACCAACAGTTAGAATCAAACATGAAACAACTGATTGGTTTAAGATTGGAAAAGGAAAATGACAAGGCTATATATTGTCAACTTATATATTTAACTTATGTACAGAATATCTCATGTGACATGCCAAGATGGAAAAATCAAAAACTGGAATTAGGGTTGCTGGGAGAAATATCAACAATGACAGATATGCAGATGATACTCCTTTGAAAGTGAAGGGGAATTAAGAAACCTCTTGATGGGGGTGAAGGAGGATAGTGCAAAAGCTGACTTGAAGTCAGTAAGAACAACAACAACAAAAATCCTCAAATCTTGGCATTTGGTCTCATCACTTCCTGGCAAATAGAGGGAGAAGATATGGAAGCCGTGTTAGATTTCATATTCTTGGACTCTAAGATCAATGCAGATGGTGACTGCAGTCATGGAATTAAAAGACACTTGCTTCTTGGAGGGAAAGCTATAGAAAATCCAGCCTGCATACTAAAAAAGGAGAAATATCACCTCACTGACAGAGGTCTATATGGTCAAATCTATGGTTTTTCTAGTAGTATTGTATGATTGTGTGCAGAGGACCACAGATATTGGGGAACTCTGAGAAAAGTATACATGAAGCAAAAATACTTACAGCAGGGTGCTAACTCAGTGTGATTGATGAGATGATGGTTCTCTAATTCACATATACTTAGTACTTAGTATGGTGATGTAATGATTCTACAGTTGGCACATGGTCATTGTACTGTAGTGATGTAATTGTACTAAAGTATATAAGGGCTGGGAGAACTTGAAATAAGCAGACTCAAGAGAGATTTGAGTGAGAGTGTGCTCAAGCTCGATCTCAGACTCCAGACTCCAGACTATAGAGAGATCCTCAAGAAAGTTAGCCTGGACATTACAGTTGTGGGACTTGAACCATAAGGTAAGCTGAGCACCACAAAATCAGCACTTTCAAACTGTGAAACTGGAGAAACTTTTGAGAGTCCCTTGTACAGCAAGGAGATTAAAAGTCAACACTTGAAGAAATTCCAGGCTATTCACTGGTAGGTCAAAAACTGAAGCTTAAATATTTTGGCCATGTAAGGAAAAAAACAAGACTCATTTGAAAAGGCCCTGATGTTGGGAAAGATTGAAGACAAAATGAAAAGGGAATGGCAGAGGAATAGATGGATAAATACCATCATGAAGATAATGAACTTG
The DNA here is from genome assembly GCF_902635505.1 of Sarcophilus harrisii. Classification (NCBI taxonomy): domain Eukaryota; kingdom Metazoa; phylum Chordata; class Mammalia; order Dasyuromorphia; family Dasyuridae; genus Sarcophilus; species Sarcophilus harrisii. Next base: position 359,528,406 of record NC_045427.1, on the reverse strand, counting down.
AACTTGGACAGATTGTAAGAGCTAGAAAAGAAGGGCCTGGCATGCTATGGTCCATGGGGATCACAAAGAATTGGACTCTACTGAATGAATGAACCACAAAAAAGAACTCAGAGGGGCAGGACTAGGTTTGAATTCAGATTATCTAACTCCAGATCTAGTGTTCCTTCCATAATCCTTGCTTTTCCTGGTCTCTATTAGGTAGTGGCCAAACTCAACTTAATGAGAAAAAATGAGAACAGTCAAGATACCCCTGACTTCAGAAGGTAGAACTCAGACTGACTTAAGTGCAGGTGAAAAAAAATTGTTTAAGAAATTTCCCATTTCTGTTAATAACCTCCAATGATGTTTATTTTTATTAACTCATTGATTCTTTTAAAAATATTAATATAAAAACAAATTTCCCAGTTCAAATTGCTCTCCCTTCTTCTCCTAGACCCTCATGCTTTGGTGTGCCTCAGACTTTACATTCATTTCAACATTTAACATATTTTTTTAAATTTCACCTTCATTAAAGGGTCTGGATCTCTTAAGTCAGAGTTAAAATAAATAATCCTCAAAGCTAGGTATCATTCTCTTCCTGCCATTTTTCTGTACTTGCTGACAGTAAGTTCCACAAAGCCTTCAAAAGACAGAAAGAGAGAGAGAGAGAGAGAGAGAGAGAGAGAGAGAGAGAGAGAAATAGAGAAAGAGAGAGACAGACAGAGACAGAGAGACAGAGAGAGACAGAGAGAGACAGAGACAGAGACAGAGACAGAGAGAATGCTCCAACTGTGCTCAGTCTCAGCAGCGAGGAAGTCACAAACCAAGAACAGTTGTTTTGTTTTGTTCTTTAATTCCCTCTTCCAATTTATTGAGTTATTTTTTTCACATGGTGCTGTCTACTACCTGTGAACAACTTTCAGGATGTCTGGAAACTTCATCAGTGCCCTCAGACCATTAGCCTAGGTAGCTGGGTACAGGAAATTAAGGAGCTGGGGTTGCAGAGGATCCAATAGAAAACAATAAGCAATTTTGTTGGGAAACATCTACTCACTTATCTGGCAAACTTCCATCATTCTAGACCATTGGGTAGAATTTGGGGGTTCAGAAATGTCAGCAATTCAATTGTATTTACAAAATTAAGAATTTGGTGCTGATGTTACTACTGGACTTATATACCAAAAAGATCATAAAGAAGGGAAAGGGATCTGTATGTTCATGAATGTTTGTGGCAGCCCTCTTTGTAATGGCCAGAACCTGGAAACTGAGTAGATGCCCATCAATTGGAGAATGGCTGAATAAATTGTGGTATATGAATATTATGGAATATTATTGTTCTGTAAGAAATGATCAACAGGATGATTCAGAAAGGCCTGGAGAGACTTACATGAACTGATGTTGAGTGAAATGAGGAGGCCCAGGAGATCATTATATACTTCAACAACAATACTATATGAAGATCAATTCTGATGGACCTGAACATCTTCAGCAATGAGATGAACCAAATCAGTTCCAATGGAGCAGTAATGAACTGAACCAACTACGCCCAGTGAAGGAACTCTGGGAGATGACTAAGAACCATTATATTGAATTCCCAATCCCTGTATTTTTGCCCGCCTGCATTTTGGATTTCCTTCACAGGCTAATTGTACAATATTTCAGAGTCTGATTCTTTTTGTACAGCAAAATAACAATTTGGTCATGTATACTTATTGTGTATCTAATTTATACTTTAATATATTTAACATCTACTGGTCATCCTGCCATTTGGGGGAGGGGGGAGGGGGAAGGAGGGGAAAAATTGGAACAAAAGGTTTGGCAATTGTCAATGCTGTAAAATTACCCATACATATAACTTGTAAATAAAAAGCTATTAAAAAAAAAATTTGGTGCTGGAAGGAACTTTAGAAATTATTTAATCTGATTCCATCAACTTATAAATGTAGAAACTAAGGCTTGAGGAGTTAAATGACTTTGACTTGAGGAGCTAAAAGTCATTTAAGTAAAAAGTGATAAAACTACCTCCGATGCCCATCTTCTGATTCCAAATCTACTGCCCTTTGCTCTTCATCATTATTTTTTGAAATTAAGACTGGGGTCTTGAATATTAAAATAAACAACTAGAACTTTATCCAGTGAGAAAGCAGTATGTTTTCCAAATAGAAGGTTAGCAGGGTGAAAGAAATGCTCCAGTAAATTCAACCAGCAAACATTGATTAATATGTATTAATTCATTATGTAAATTAATAAATAAAAATACAAATAACTGTATTGCTTAATGTTAAGTACTAGGGATTAAAAAAAAACAAGAAATGAAAAAAAATGACATAGTTCCTCTTTTCACATATAATAATGATCAGTTAATGTTGAGAAGCAACTACATATACTAAAAGAAATGATTTAAGACAAAATGCAATGGGCCAAAGAAGAATTTCTGATAACATGCTGTAAAAAAAATTGAAGATGGAAAGACCATTTTTACCTGAGGTATACAAGGAAAATTTCACAGAAGAGATTGCACCTGACCTGATTATAGAAAGAATGGAAGTTCTTAGAAGGGATGGAAGGGGTCAGAAGATACAGTCAAATGTTCAAAAGTCACTGACTTTGTAACTCATAATTCATCTCAATCAAGTAGCATAGAGTGTGGCATAATAATACTTCTTCAAACAATCTAAGGGAATATAGAGGGAACCATATGAGATCTCTAGTCCCCTGTATGAATGAGAACCATAAAGAATTTTTGCCAGAGAGTGGAGCCAGGATGTCAGAAAAAGGCAGCAGTTTACTTGAGTTCCCCCCAAAAAAACCCTCTGAACACCTTTAAATAATGCATAAAAAATAATAAAATAAAATAATGCATAAAATAAATAAAAGAAAATAATAATGCAGAAAATAAAAAACCCACAAAAGGATAGGGTGAAATAATTTTCCAAGCAAAGACAACTTAGAAAGTCAGTAGGAAATGTCTGGTAGTCTGTTACATCTGGGTGACAGTGAAGCCCTGTTCAGCACAAGCAATGCTAGCACATAAATGGCCCCAAAAAAGCAGGAGCTGGCTTTGAGAGCCATTGAATCATTAGCAGCAGCCCACGTATGATGAAGAGTTGAATAACAGGTCAGAAAAAGATTACAGTTGCCTCTTTGCTAGCACTTGGAGCAGGACTTTGTTGCTTAGATCATTTTAAGAATTACAGCCAAGAATTGTATATCCAATAAAACTGAGCATAAACCTTCATGTGAAAAATAGACATTCAATGAAATAGAGACTTTCAAGCATTCCTGATAAAAAGCCCAAAGTGGAATAGAAAATTTGACTTCCAAACATGACTAGATAAAGATAAAAAGGTAAATAGAAAAGAAAAATCATAAGGAACTTAATAAGTTTAAACTGTTTACATTTCTATATGGGAAGATGATACTTGTATATCATGAGAACTTTATTAGGGCAGTTAGAAGCAATATATATAGATAGAGGACACAAGTGTGAGTTGATTATGAAGAGATGGTATGAAATAAAATTAAGGGGTGAAAGTGGAATACACTGGTAGAAAGAGAAAAGGAGATGCAAAATGAATTAGATTATCATAAAAAAGGGCAAGAGGAAATTTTTGCAGTGGAGGGGAAGAGAGGATAGGTAAGGAGAAGGAGTGAACTCTCATCAGAAGTGGCTCAAGAAGAGTAGCATACACACCCAACTGAGTATAAACGTCTAACTTACATCTAACTTATCCTACAGCAAATTAGGAGGGGTAGGAAATGAGGGGAGGATGAAAGAAGGGAAGGCAGATTAGGGGAGATAATGGTCAGAAGAAAAACACTTTTGAGGAGGAATCAGGTAAAAGAAAAGAGAAAATAGAATCAATAGGGGAAAAGTAGAGAGGGAAATATAGTTAGCAATAATAATTGTGGAAAAAATTGAAGCAAGTTTCTCTGATAAAAGACATTTCTTAACATAGAAAACTGAGTCAAATTTATAAAAGAAAAGAGACACCCCCCCCATTGATAAACAATCCAAAGATATGAACAGTGTTTAAATGAAGTAATCCAGACTTTCTATAGTAATAAGAAAAAATTCATTAACTCACAATTTGGAGAAATGCAAATTAAAACAATTCTGAGACAACTACTAGAAGGACAGAAAAGGAAAATGACAAATATTGGAAGTACATGAGAAAAATGAGACATTAATGCTTATTTGGTGGAGTTGTGAAATGATTTAACTGTTATGTAGAACAATTTGGAACCATGCTCAAAGGGCTATAAAACCATGCATACCCTTTGATCTAGCAATACCACTCACAGGTCTGTATCCCCAAAGAGATAAACAAACAAACAAAAAGAAAAAGAGCATATATGTACAAAAATATTTATAGGACCTCTTTTCTGGGGACAAAGAATTGGAAATTGGGAGGATACCCATAAGTTGGGGAATAGCTAAACAAATTGTGGAATGTGGTATGATGGAATATTACTGTGACATAAGAAAGGATGAATAGAGTACTCTCAGAAAAAACCTGCAATGACTTAAGCTGATGCAAAGTGAAATGTATTGTCTACAAATAGGAACAATGTAAGATGATCAGCTATGAATGATTTAGCCATTCTCAGCTATAGAATGATCCTAGACGATTCTGAAGGATTTATGATGAAAAATGTTATCTCCCAAGAAAGAATTGGTGGTGTCTAAATACAGATTGAAGCATACTTTATTATATTCTTTATTTTTCTTAAGGTTTTTTTTTTGGTCTACATTTTCTTTTACAGCTTGACTAAGATGGAATTGTTTCATGTGATTGCAAATATATGACCTATATGAAATTGCTTACCTTCTTAATGGCAGAGGGAAGGAGAAGGGGGAAATAATTTGGAACCAAAGTTTTAGAGATGTTGAAAATTATTTTGCATATAACTAAGGAAAAATAAAATATTAAATAAATCCAATAAACAAATAAAAGTATATGTAAACATTTTAAAAATGAAATTATAAAATAAAGTGTCTAGAAAATTTAAAAAAAGAGAAAGAAATTTTTTTTACCAAGTTCCCTTGCTTACCCTCCTTTCCTAAGCACAATTTAGCCACTGAAACATTATGCATAAGTCTAGAATGATTTTAGAGATCTTAGCTCTTTGTGTGTATTTATAACACTGAACTTTGGTTTCTTCATGTGTCAAATGTGGCAAAAATAGGCAGTCTCATCAGTTTTTTTCCCTTCTACACTAACTCACATTGCAACCTTTATTTACTTGAACACTTGAAATTTCACAAAGCTTCGGCTTCTTCAGGAAAAGGCTTTTGCAAATTTAATTAGCTTATTCTTGAACAACAGACATACATTGCACCATAAGATATTTGAACTTGTTCCTGCTTGGCAGGCTATCCCAGAGCTTAGAATAAAAATTTAGAATATCCTTGACTTAACTACCTTGTGATTATCTTCAAACACAGTGAAACATTAGAGGACAATAGGGGTAAAAATACAGGTTTGCAAAATTGCATGCAAAGATAGGCTAGAACCTTAGAACATAAAAAATTGCAGCTGGGAGGAGCCTTAGGATCTAAGATGAGAATGATGTCAGAAATAAAACTACAGTTAGTATGACAAATTCTCAACAAGTTCCAAGAAAGATGTTTTGAGAAAGTTAGGCTCAGGCTTTAGCTGTAAAGTCTCATGTTAAACAAGAATTCAGACTAGGTTAAAATGTAAGAGTTAAGGAAATATTTTGCACTCAGGGCTTTCTCCAATCTTTGCTGCTATCTTTTAGCCACTCAACTTTAGTCAGTTTTCTCCTTTCTTCCTTCCCTCCCAGCTGCCACATCCTTGTTTTGATAGAGTCAATTCCAGGAGGGACAATGGCCAAATTGAACTACAGATTCTTAAATCAGCTCTTCATTACTCATTCATCTTTTACTTATTTCCTTCACAAATACAAAAACGGTGTCTGTCCCTGGGTTTTGTTTCCTTGAAGAATCTCATCTGATTCATTATTCCTCCCATGAAACTAGTTTGTTATTTAACTCACTCACTTTTCATAGGCTCATGGGATTTAGTATGGGAAGGGACCTTAGAAGTCATAAAGTCAAAATCTCTCAATTGACAATTAAGGAAACTGAGATCCTGAGAGGGGAAATAACTTAATCAAGATTACACAGTGAATCAGTGACAGAGTTTGGTTTTAAGGTGGTGTTTTGACTCTAAATCTGATGCTCTTTTTATTCTACCATCCTTTCTGCCCATATGAACTAAATTTTCTCCCCTAGCATGGACTCCATGTTTAAGGAGGGGATGATGAAAGGCTATTGCCACAGGTTGACCTCAACATTAGAGGATTAAATAGATAATATCCCCATAAATTGCTTTTGTATCAAATTAACCTTTGTTTTCCAGAAGACAGAACTAGGAATAGTGGTTGGAAATTGGTAAAAGAAAAAATTTTTTCAACATGTGTAGCAATGAAAAGGACTTTACAATCAGAACACATATTTGAACTGGAAAGGACATTAGAGATTACCTACTCCAACTTCCTCATCTGTAAGATGAGGAAAATGAGGCCCACAGAAGACAACAGGTCTGCTTAATGTCACACAGTAGATAAATAACAGAGCTGGGACATCACTGGAGATTTCTGAGCAGAAGCTAGGTTTAGTGATTTTATGATTGACCTTATTCTTATATTTCCTTTGGTGCCTTTGTTTGTGGCATGAGGATTTGGGGTATCTTTTGGCACTACACAAGAGAGTATAACATATCATAGCACATGGTGACATACTAACCCAAAGCCCATTTTTAGTCTATTTGTTCTCTCTCTCTCTCTCTCTCTCTCTCTCGATGGCATGGTATAACTTTATAATCACACTTCTAAGGGGATAATTACTGTGAACTCAGTCCATTTTAAATACATTTCATCAGACACCAGTAAAGCCTACTGACTTAAGATCATATTACTAAGACTAGAAATATAAGTCATGGAAGAAGTTGGTGTGTAAAAAACAGATTATCTTTATTAGAAATCTATAGGCTTATAGGCTATAAATATATATATATAGGCTTAAAAATGTACATGACTTTGAAATAATTATAACTATTACATATTAAGAGTCAAAAGAAAGTCTTTGGTCAATAAACTTCTCATTGTGCAATAATCTGTCTCTGCTTGTATCAGTTCTGTGTGAACAGCAATTTCCTGATAGGAAGAGAGGTGAAAAGGAAAAAAAAATCAAGCCTATGGAAACCACTAATAAAGTTTGATTCAATTCAATAAACATTTACTAAATACTTCTTTATTCAGAGCATGTGATCCCTTCTCTAATAAAGACCACAGTCTAAGTGAAGCATATAAGCATAAATAACTTTAATTCATTCGATAAACATTTCTTTAATTTCCCATTAAGCAAGGGGTCAAAAATATGAAGTTTTCAAAAGATATACAATTTATAAATGACTTCAGGAAATCACTAATCTTTAATAGTAAGAGATAAAATAATTCTGAAGTTTTTCCTCATTATTTGAAAATTAGTAGAAAAAAAATATGGGAATAATGTTGGAAGAGCTGTGGGAAAGATAGGAACATACTGATGTAATCTTGTGATCTGGGAAGTGACCCAATTTTTTTAGGTTTAAATTTGGAATTATTCAAGAAAAGAAGCCATATAATCCATACTCTTTGACCCAGTGATCCCACTAGTAGTCAGAATCCAAGGTCTAATATAAAGCACAATATCCACAGTAATAGTATTTGTGGTAAGAAAAAAACTGAAAATTAACCAATCTATACACTTATGCTCCAAGCATTAGAGAGAGAAATACAAAATGAAAATATTTTCTGCCTGCAAATAGCTTAATGAGGGGAGATGACATATTTATATAAAGTTTGAGAGTACATTACTCACTTAATTCCACTTAAAAGCAATTATCTTCTTCATGTGAGAGCTATCAGTACTAGATGTAGCTGGGAGCAAGACCTGGCTACCTCTCTGAATCAACTAAAAGTATTTCAACTAGGTGAAAGTCTAATTTGATAAGGGATGTGGTCACACCCTTCGGGCTTATAGCAAAATAGCTAGCCTAGAACTCAAAAAAAATGAGTTTGTGATGAAATAAAACAGACAGAAAAACTCCCCTGAGAAAGAATTGCTTGGATGTGAGGTCAAGAACTGGAAGATTTAGACTTTTTATTTAAATTCTTATGGTATCCCTGGGGCAGCAGTGGCTAGTATCATTGTATCTGCATCCAGAGCCAAGGGCAGACTAGATGAGATAAGAACAAGACTCATCCCTCTCCAGATTTCAGTGCTGATTTATCTTCACAAAAATTTCTCTACCATGACACAGAAACCTGCTCATTTTAGAAGCTTACACCATGTCTGGACTACTTCTCATATAGACATTGCTCTCTTCTCCTGAGGCCTTAACTTTTTATTGGCTGGTTCTTCCAAGAATATCCAATTTAAGAAGGAGGATTTCTTCATCTCACACCAAACTGCAGTCCTACTTTATCTTCATGTGACTTTTTCTACCATGCTCCAATTCCACCCAACCCCCATCTTTTCAGTTCTAAAATCTCACAGGCTATATCAAGATAATGTTGAAATGGATATGTGAAAGTATGAAACCATAAGCAAATTAGGAGAACAAAGAATAATTTACCTGTAAGATCTATGCAGAAGGGAAGAATAGAGAATGTTATGAAATGTCAAATGGGTAATTTGATTATACAACCAAGATTATAAGGGAAGCAGAAAGCTGGGAAGCAATTTTTGCAATCAGTATTTCTGATAAAAGCCTCATTTCTAAAATACATAAAGAGCTAAGTCTTTAAGTCTCTAAGTTTAGAGAAATTTGAATTAAAATAATTCTGAGATATCGCTTCACACTATCATATTGGCTAATATTACATAAAAGGAAAATAATAAATGTTGGAGAAAATGTGGGGAAAAGTGAACACTAATGGGTTGAGACATTAATGAATTGTTGGTAGAGTTGGGAATAATTCTGGAAAGCAATTTGGAACTATACTCAAAAGGCTAAGAAGTTGGCTATGATCTAGCAAAAACCACTAATAGGTCTTTATTTCCCCCCCCAAATAATAAAAAAGTAAAAAGGATCCACATGTACAAAAGTATTTATAGAAGCTTTTTTTATGGTGGCAAAGAATTGAAAATCGAGGGGAAATCCATCAATTAGGGAATAGCTGAATAATTTGTAACATGAATATAATGAAATATTCTTGTGGTACATCTTTTCATGAGAAAAGATGAGCAGGTAGATTTCAGAAAAACTTAAAAATACTTAGATGAACTGATATTAAGTGAAGTGAACAGAATTAGGAAAGAACCAGGATTACTGTTATGCTAAATTCAGGGCATAGCTTGCTTGTTGGGTCTTAACTCTGGAAAACAGGATTTCTCCTAAAATCTTTTGGCCAAAGGTAAAGGTTCTGAAAGAAACCGTACCCTTCTGGACAATAAGGGAGAAGCAGGTATAAGCCAAGATGCCAGAAAAGGCCATTTGGGCCAGGAAAAGGTGTTACCCGGGGGATTAGTTACTTGAGGTGACCTGTGGAAAAAAAATATGTCCCAGGTATCATTGCTAGCCATTGTTTACTTACAAGCAAAAAAGAGAGGAGGATGAAAACTTCCCAGGACAAAGCCAAAGTGAAGCAAAAGTAAAGCAAGGTGGGGTGAAGCAAGGAAGCTGCTAGAGCTTTTCTACTTTTCATCAAAAGCCACATGAAATCACATTTTTGAACAGAGTCTTATGGGATGAAAAGGGACTTCAGCCCAGGTCAAGCAGTGTCCAGGAAAACTAGTGAGAGGGTCTTAGTCAGAAGAGATCAGCAACTGAAATCCTTGGTCTTGGCTCAAGTAGTAGAGCAGAACAACAAGGCATCCTCTAGTCCCAGTGCAGAAGGCAAATTGGCAGGTTGGGAAACTAGGCTATTGCCTGAAGAGAGCAAGTTGGGCTACTCCCTGCCTGTGATCAAAGCCAAGGTATAAAGAGGCACAAAATCTTGGGACAGTGTTTCCCACACCCCAGAAACAGAGCTTGACCTCAAAAGTCACAAAATAAGAAAAAAGAAAGAAACAAATAAAATAAGCAACAAATAGAAAAGAACCTTAACTATAGCTGCTATGGTGACAGGGAAGACCAAAATATCATTTCAGAAGAGGACAAAATGCCCACATGAGAAATCTCAAAGAATGATATGAATTGGTCTTGAACCAAAAGAGGATTCTTGGAAATTTTCATAAAGAATTTTAAAAGGCAAATAAGAAAAGTGAAGAAAAATTGTAAAAGAAATGAGAAATAAGCAAGAGAGAGTCAATAGCTTGGGGAAAAAACAGAAATTGACTGAAGAAAACAATTCCTTAAAAAATACAATTGACCAAATGTAAAAAAAGAAGAAGAAAAGAAAAGAAAAACCTGCTAAAGAAAATATCTTCAAAAGTAGAATTCATCAAATGGAAAAAGAGATACAAAAGCTAACTGAAGAAAATCATACATTAAAAATGAGAACTGAGCAAATGGACACTAATAACTCTATGAGACATCAAGATTCAGTCAAACAAACTAAAAACACTGAAAAAATGGAAGAAAATGTAAACCTCATTGGAAAAACAGCAAACCTGGAAAATGAATCTAGAAGAGATATTTTTAAAATTATTGGTCTACTTGAAGGACATATGCATGCACAAAAAAAGAGCCTAGATAGCATTATTCAAGAGATCATCAAGGAAAATCACACTGATATACTAAATCCAGAGAGCAAAATAGTCACTGAAAGAATCCATCAACCACCTCAAGAAAAACTCCAAGAAACATTGCTGCAAAACTCCAGAACTATAATCTCAAGGTAAAATACTGCAAGCTGCCAGAAAAAAAATAATTCACATATTGAAGATCCACAGTCAAGATTACTCATGATCTGGCAGCTTCTGCAATAAAGGATTGGAAGCCTAGAATACCATATTCTGGAAGGAAAAGTACCTAGGATTACAATCAAGAATCAACTACACAGCAAGACTGAATATCATCTTTCAGAGATCTTTAAGAAAGTAAGGAAGTTTTAAGAATTGTTATTGAAAATACCAGAACTAAACAGAAATTTTAATCTCCAAAGACAGGACTCAGAGAAACAGGAAAAAGTAAAACAAGAAAGAAAGAAAGAAAGAGAAAACATTATTTAAAGGTTAAACTATTTATATCTTTAAATGGGAAAGCAATACGTGTAACTCTTGAGAATTGTATCTTTTAATACAGAAAATCATCCCCAGGATAATACACCATGATCAAGTAGGATTTATACCAGGAATGCAGGGCTGGTTCAATATTAGGAAAACTATTAATATAATTGGCCATATTTTATAACCAAACTAGCAAAAAACATATGATCATCTCAATAGATGCAGAAAAAGCATTTGATAAAATCCAACATCCATTCCTATTAAAAACACTTGAGAGTATAGGAATAAATGGACTTTTCCTTAAAATAATTAGTAGCATCTATTTAAAACCATCAGTAAGCATCATATGTAATGGGGATAAACTGCAACCATTCCCAATAAGATCAGGAGTGAAACAAGGTTGCCAACTATCACCATTACTATTCAACACTGTATTAGAAATGCTAGCTCTGGCAATGAGTTGAGAAAGAGATTAAAGGAATTAGAGTAAGTAATGAGGAAACCAAATTATCACTCTTTGCTGATGATAAGATGATATACTTAGAGAATGCCAGAGATTCTACTAAAAAGCTATTAGAAATAATCCACACCTTTAGCAAAGTTGTAGGATACAAAATAAACCCACATAAATCATCAACATTCTTATATATCACTAACAAAATCCAACAGTTTATACTATCGGTAATTACTTTAAATGGAATTTTTCTTTATTGGAGTTACAAAGAAAAATTCCATTTAAAGTAACTACTGATAGTATAAAATATTTAGGAATCAATCCATCTTCCAAGGGAAAATCAGAAACTTTATGAACATAACTACAAAACACTTTCCACACAAATTAGGTCTGATCTAACCAATTAGAAAAATATTAAATGTTCTTGGATAGGTTGAGCAAATATAAAGATGACAAAACCACCTAAACTAATCTATCTATTTAGTGCTATACCAATCAGACTCCCCAAAAAACTATTTTAATAACCCCGAAAAAAATAACAATGAAGTTCATATGGAAAAACAAAAGGTCAAGAATTTCAAGGGAATTAATGAAATAAAAATCAAATGAAGGTTGCCTAGTTGTACCACATCTAAAATTATATTATAAAGCAACAATTACCAAAACCATTTGGTATTGGCTAAGAAACAGACTAGTTGATCAGTGGAATAGGTTAGGTTCAAAGGACAAAACAGTCAATAACTTTAGTAATCTAGTGTTTGACAAACCCAAAGACCCCAGCTTTTGGGATAAGAACTCACTGTTTGACAAAAATTGCTAGGAAAATTAGAACCTAGTATGGCAGAAACTAGGCATTGACCCACACTTAACCTGTACATCAAGATAAGATCAAAATGGGTTCATGACCTAGGCATAAAGAATGAGATTATAAATAAATTACAGGAACATAGCATAGTTTACCTCTCAGACCTGTTGAAGAGGAAGGAATTTATGATCAAAGAAGAACCAGAGATCATTATTGATCACAAAATAGAAAATTTTGATTACATCAAATTGAAAAGTTTTTGTACAAACAAAACTAATGCAGACAAGATTAGAAGGGAAGCAATAAACTAGGAAAACATTTTTACATCAAAGGTTCTGATAAAGGCCTCATTTCCAAAATATATAGAGAAATGACTTTAATTTATAAGAAATCAAGCCATTCTGCAATTGACAAATGGTCAAAGGATAGGAACAGACAATTCTCAGATGAAGAAATTGAAACTATTTCTAGCCGTATGAAAAGATGCTTCAAGTCATTATTAATCAGAGAAATGCAAATTAAGACAACTCTGAGATACCACTACACACCTGTCAGATTGGCTAGAATGACAGGGAAAGATAATGCGGAATGTTGGAGGGGATGTGGGAAAACAGAGACACTGATAGATTGTTGGTGGAATTATGAATATATCCAGCCATTCTGGAGAGCAATTTGGAACTATGCTCAAAAAGTTATCAAACTGTGCATACCCTTTGATCCAACAGTGTTACTACTGGGCTTATATCCCAAAGAGATTTTAAAGAAGGGAAAAAGACCTGTATGTGCAAGAATGTTTGTCGCGGGCTAGAAACTAGAAACTGAGTGGATGAATCAATTGGAGAATGGCTGAATAAATTGTGGTATATGAATATTACGGAATATCATTGTTCGGTAAGAAATGACCAATAGGATGATTTCAGAAAGGCCTGGAGAGAATTACATGAATTGATGATGAGTGAAATGAGCAGGACCAGGAAATCGTGATATACTTTAACAACAATACTATAGGATGATCAATTCTGATAGACCTGGCCATCTTCAGCAATGAGATGAACCAAATCAGTTCCAATGGAATAGTAATAAACTGAACCAGCTACACCCAGCAAAAGAACCCTGGGAGATGACTAAGAACCATTACATTGAATTCCCAATCCCTATATTTTTGTCCAACCTGCATTTTTTATTTCCTTCACAGGCCAATTTCAGAATCTGATTCTTTTTGTATAGCAAAATAACGGTATGGATATGTATACTTAATTTGTATTTAATTTCTACTTTAACATATTTAACATGTATTGGTCATTCTGCCATCTAGGGGTGGGGGTGGGGAGAAATGTAATGTTCTCTCCTTTTTCTAAAATATGATGGGCAGGTTTCTTGTGGGAAGTTTTTGGAGGCAGCCTTGGTTTCAGTTCCAAGTAATAATCACTTCAAATGGAGTTAAAATTTAATCTTTTATTGTCTCTTTCAAAATATCCTGGTTAGTTTTCTTAGAGGCCTATCTCTCTGCTTGGTTCCAAGAGCTCTTGCAGTTTGTCCTTTGTTGCTTCCAGCTCCCTCTGAATCTTGGTTCTACTCCTCCAAATCCTTGGTTCTGCTTTACTGCAGTCTCTAGCTTGTCAATCTCCGGAACTGAACTCACTTCACTAACTCAGCTCTTTTTATGCTCTTTTAGAGGTGTAAACTCAAAGACTGACTCCTCCTCTGAGAGTGGGATTATGGGAGGTGTGAATTCACAGTTACAAAGCTAACTTTGTGAATCTCTCGTACTTGTGAACTCCAATGTGTGAGCTCTAATGTGTAAACTCTCTTAGGTGCAAAGCCAAGCACACAAGCATTGCTTCAATCAGTTCCAGTGAGTCAACACCTTGTTTCAAGTTCTGACCCATAACAGGGAAGGAGGTGAAAAATTGGAACAAAAAGTTTGGCAATTGTCAATGCTGTAAAATTACCCATGCATATAACTTGTAAATAAAAAGCTATTGAGAGAGAGAGAGAGAGAGAGAGAGAGAGAGAGAGCCTTGTAAGATAGAGACCAATTTATATCATTCTTTGAGGCTCCATCTACAAATGTTTTGCCTTTAGTGTCCTCAGGATTTGAGGTCTTCTCTTCTTTGTCTCCATAAAAACTATATATGATGAAAGTTCTTTTTTCCTTTTTTTTGCTTATTTTTAAGGTTGAGGTCTACTCTTAGGGTAAAGGGGAAATGGGGGAAATGGGGGGAAAGGATATAAATCCTTACAAAATAGATTTGAAAAAGAAACCAATTCATTGAAAAACAGTTTGCGAAATGGAAAAAAATCCAATGAACAAAACACCTCATTTAAAAATTCAAATGGCTAAATACAAAAGGACATATAAAAGCTAACTAAAGAAAATAATTATCTAAAAATTAGAATTGTACAAATGGAAGTAAATGACTCAATGAGGTATCAAGAATCAATCAAACAAAACAAAACAAAAAAAGAAGAAAATGTAAAATATTTAATTGGAAAAACAACTTACCTGAAAAATAAATCCAGGAGACACAATCTAAAAATTATAGAACTACCTGAAAACTGTGATGAAAAAAAGAGCCTAGACATAATCTTTCAGGAAATAATCAAGAAAAAGTGCCCTGATGTCCTAAGAATCAGAGGGTAAAATAGCCATTGAAAGAATTCACAGATCATCTCCTGAAAGAGACTTCAAAATGAAAACTCCAAAGAATATCATAACTTAATTTCAGAATTATCAGATCAAGGAGAAAATATCACAAGCAGCCAGAAAGAAACAATTCAAATATCATGGAGTAATTAATAAGGATTACCCAGGACCTAGTAGCTTCCAATTTAAAGGACTGAAGAGCCTGGAATCTAATGTTCCTAAAGACAAAGGAATGTGGATTGCAGCCAAGAATCAACTATCCAGAAAAATTAAATGTTATCTTTTAAGGGAAAAAAGATTAGACATTTAATGGAGCAAATGAATTTCATTTATTTGTGATGAAAAGATCAGAGCTGAACAGAAAATTTGATCTTCAAATAAAAACTCAAGAGAAACATAAAAGGGTAAAAACAAAAGAAAAAAAACTTTCTTTTAAAAGTTAAAAAGTTTATATCCCTATATGGGAAGATAACATGTTTAGCTCTAGAGATGGGTATGCTTAGAAGGTGAAGATATAATTTGATTTTATTGTGATGACATTAAAAAGTAACTAGATGTAGAAAGGAATTTGTACTGGAAGAAGAGCAAAGTAGAGTTAAAATGGGGTGAATTACATCTCAAGAAAAAGCAGAAAAGACCTATTCCAAAGGAGGGAAAGAAAGGAGGAGAATAAGCATTGTGTGAATTTTACTTTCATCAGATTTAGCTCAAAAATAGAATATCAGACATATTTAGCTTCACAAAAAGTTTTGTCTCACTCTATAGGGAAGTAGGAGGGGAAAGGGAAAAAGAAAGGAGTAATAGAAGGGAGAACAGAAGTAGAAGGGAAAAGATAAAAGAAAGGGGGAGGAATTGTAAAAGGTAAGGACTATTTGAGGGAGGTTGTGGGCAGACCAAAATACTGGGGAAGAGGAAGAGGGTGAAATAAAAGAGAAAAGTACATTTTTGGGAAAACAAGATGGCAGGAAATTCAGAATGTCATCTTAACTGTGAATGTGAATGTGATGAATTCTCTCATAAATGAAAGCAGATAGCAGACTGGATTAAAAGCCAGAATCCTACAAGATAATGTTTACAAGAAACACATTTAAAACAGAGTTATACATACAGAGTAAAGGTAAAAGGTTTGTGCAGAATCTATCATGCTTCAGCTGAAATTAAAAAAAAAAAAAGCATGTGTAGTGATCTGATCTCAGATTAAGCAAAAGCAAAAACTGATCTAATTAAAAGAGTTAAGGAATGAAACTACATCTTGTGAAAGCAAGATAGTATGGTATGCCTACTAAAGCGTACCATATATAATGAAGTAATATCAGTGGTAAACACATATGCATCCAGTGATGTAGCATCCAAATTCCTAGAGGCCAAATTCAAGAGAACTGCAATAAGAATTAAGCAGCAAACTATACTAGAGGGAGATCTCAACTTTACTCTATCAGAACTAGATAAATCAAAGCACATGATAAAAAAAAAAAGAAATTAAGGACATAAATAGAATTTTAGACTACTTAGGTATGATAGACCTTTGAAGAAAATTGAATGGAGACTGAAAAAAATATATACTTTTTTTCTCAGCAGTACATGGAACCTACACCAAAAATAAGCTACGTATTAGATTATAAAAACTTCAAAATAAAAAAAAATATATCATTTATCACTATTTATTTAGCCATTCTCTAATTAATGGGCATCCTCTCAATTTTAACTACTATATAACACAAAAAGAGCAGATATGAATAATTTTGTACAACTAGATCCTCCCCCTTCCTATTTTAAATAATCACTTTGGAATATAGACATAGTAGTGGTATTGCTAAATCAAAGACATATGCATAGTTTGATATGCCTTGAGTCATAGTTTCAAATTGCTCTTCAAAATGGTTGAATCTGTTCAGGACTCTACCAACAATACATTAGTATTTGAGTATAAGCACTTAAAGAAACTATTGTATTTTTAAAAGAATTAAAAGATTAGAGGAAAAGAAAGCCAACAGTACAAAGATCCTTAAATCAAGAATCTGAGTATCTAAATTTTCTTTGTGTTTATACATGCATGTGCACATATAATTAAGCATTGTTTATTCATATGTTATGTGTGTGTGTATATATACACACACTGTATATATACTCACACATGTGTATATATAGTCATGTATAAATGTACAAGTGCCTATTACATAATGTATGTGTATGTATACATTGGTTTATGTAAACACACATATATGCTTATGTGTGTGCTTGTATATATACTGCATATAATATATATTGCATAATGTATACATATATTTTTCATATTTATGTCTTGTTTTCACCTGATAATTATTACTTTACTTTTAACTTTTTTTCAATGAACAAATATTTATTTACTTTTATTTTCACTTTTTCATCTAAAGAAAAAAAAAAAAGAAATACTTTGAACAAATTTGTTCATTCTATCAAAACAAATCCCCATATTGACTGTGTCTGGAAACGTTCCCTTCTAATTTTAACTGCATTATTTTGTTTGTGGAAAAATGTCTTAATTTTATGTAATCAATCAAAATTGTTTATCTTCCTGTACTGTTCTCTATCCTCTACTTGTGCACTCTTCTCCAAAACAATTTTTTCCTTGTTCTTCATTACTTTTTATTTAGTGAATTTTTATATGAATCATGTATCAGTATGGAACATAGCTTGATATATAGTATGAGACGTTGGTCTCATTCCAGACTGCTTTCTTGCAGTTTTTTTTTTTTTTTAATAATGACTTTATGTCTATCCTTGTAGCTGATGTCTTTGAGCATATCAAACACTAGGCTACTAAATTTATTTTCTTCTATATGCTGTATATCTACTCTGTTCTGTTGGTTAATCTCAATTTTTTTTATTATAATCATACCATTTTGATGATTGTCACCATCACTAGTATTGCTAGTCTTCCTACCTTCTCAGTTTTCCTTCATAATTGCCTTTGGGATTTTTGATGTTTTATTTCTTTAGATGAACTTCATTGTTATTATTTTTCTAGCTAATATATCACAGCATAAATAAATTAGGTTGCTAGATATCATGATATACTGTTGTATTTGAACTGAGGAAGAGGAAAGTTCAAATCCTAACCAAGATACTTATAAGTTTTGTGACCCGTCACCTAAGTTACTTAATCTCTTTTAGCGTCATTTTTCTTATCTGTAAAGTATAAAAAATATTAATAAGCTACCTTCTTGGGTTGTTGTGAGGGCCAAATTTGGATGAGGGGAAAGATATAAAAAGAGTTTTACAAATCTTGGAATGCTAGCTATTATTTGTATTGTCTTTTTTATTATATTGGCTTGGCTTAACAATGAGAAAATAATATTTTTCCAATTATTCAGATATTTTTATCTATGCAAAGAGGGTTTTTATAGAGTTAGTTACAGAGTTCTTATGAATGTATTTTCCGGATGACTCATAAATATTTTATATATCAAATAGTTATTTAAATATAATTTCTCTGACTTAATCTGAAGAAATGCTGTGGTAATATATAATAACACTGATCATTTATATGAATTTATTTCATATTTTGCTACTTTGATGAAGTTACATTGAATATTAATATTGAAATTAATTATTACTTAAATATTTTACATATTTCACTTATACATTCATCTGGTACTGGATTTTCATTCTTTGAAAGTTCATTTATATTATGTTCAGGTATTTTACTAACATTGATTTACTTATATGTTGTTTCTTCTTAAATTAATCTGAATATTTTACATTTTCAGAAATGTTCTTTTCATTTAAATTATTGGTTTTACTGGCATATAGTTGTATAAAAAAATTCTAATAATTTATTTTATTTTTCTTCATTTGTTGCAAATTGTATTTTTAAATTTTTAATATTGGTAAATTATTTTCCCTCTTGTTTTTGCTTTAAAAAAAAAAGATCTACTTTTGTTAATTTGGGAGGATTTCTTTTTCCAATCAATTTTCTTAGGTTTTGAGTTTTAGTATTTATACTAAGTTTTAGGGATTTTAAATGGTTTATTTTCTAGCTTTTATTTGCATACTCAATGAACTCCAATGTTCTTTTTCTCTTTTGTTGATGGTAGGATTTTAAGACATAAATTTCACTCTTAAGTTTTAGTATTTATACTAAATTTTAGGGATTTTAAATAGTTTATTTTCTAGCTTTTATTTGCACACTCAAAGAACTCCAATGTTCTTTTTTTCTTTTGTTGATGGTAGGATTTTAAGACATAAATTTGACCCTTAACTGTTTTGGCTGCATCTGATGAATTTCAATGTTTTCTCATTGTCATTTTGCTGAAATAAATTATCTATTGTTTCCATAATTCATTTGCTGACTAGTCAATTATTAGGATAAAGTTATTTAGTGTAACTTAATATTTAATTCTTTCATCAATAGCTCTTTACTTAATATAATTTTATTCCATTGTGGATTGTAAATAATATGTTTAGTATTTATTTTCTGTATTTATTTGTAGCATTCTTATTCACTGATACATTGTTGATTTTTACGAAGATTCTATGCAGTGTTACGAAAACAAGCAATTTGGGACAATGAGAGGGATAGAATACTGACAAGGGAGTCAGAAGAACCTGAGTTCAAATCTTCCTTAGACAATCAAAACTTCCTAGCTGTTTGACCCTAATTGCCTTCAAAAAAAAAAAAAAGAAAGAAAGAAAGAAAAGAAAAGAAAGAGAGTAAACAAATAACTGTATATTTCTTTCTTTTCCTATTCACTCACCACAGTTATCATGTATGGATTTTTAATATTTTTTCTTTATTTTTGTCCAACCCCCAAAAATATATTCAAGGCCTTGCTAATTTAGTTTTAGTATCTATTTTTTCTCAGTAAGTAATTTAGCTTTTTCTTTATTCCTTCATTTATTCATTTCCTTTAAATGTTTAGATATCATTCTGTATTTATGTGTCAAATACTGGTTTTAATTCATTTCTTAGTAACTCATCATAATGCAGTTTTTTTATTTATTTCCTTTAAAAGTTTATTCTTATTCTTGATTTGCATAAGATATGATTGCTTCTACTCTCTTTTTGAGTTCAGTTGAAGCATATTAGATTTTTGCACTAGACCATATTTTAATTTTTTGTAAGTCTTTATATTTTAAGTATATTTATTATAAACAATATGCTATTGCATTATGATTTGTAGTCCGTTCTATCATCCACTTTCATTTTATGAATCAGTTCCTCTCATCCACAGTCATTGTTATAATTTCTTATTTTTCTCCATCTGGTTAATTTATACTTCTCTTTTGTTTCCCACTTGCCTCCTTTTTGCAAAGAAGCAGATTGGAATAAAGAAGTGTATTCAACACCAATATCCAGATGCTTGACATAATCTACTTATGATCTACAGAACCTTTACTCTTCCCCATTACCAGACCACAATCATAGGACTTTATTCTTTCTTTTTTTTTTTCTCTTTTGAAACTTCTATTCAAGATCCACTCTGTTAGGTTAGGTTTCATTTTTCTATGTATAATCCCTGCATAAATTTGTACTCTATTATTCTAACTTCATTCCTCCCTATTACTTGTTTCCATGTATTTCTTGAGTTCCATGTATTTCTTCACTAAACTTTTTACATTTTATGCATGTGCTTCTCTGTGTGTGTGTGTTTTACCTTCTTACAGTTGGTTCAGATGAAAATGAAGTTCATTTTATACCCACTCCTTCTAACGCTTCCTCCTTGTTTATATATAATCTTTTACTTGCACACTCATTATGTAAGATAAGTTCCTTATACTTTTATCTTTTTCTTCAATTTGTACTTATTTTAGGTTTGTTTCTAAGTTGATTTTCTAAATCTTAAAAACTTATCTTCAGTTCATTAATTCTCTTCTGTTCTATTTAATAGCTATAAAAATATAGCATTTCACCTGAAGACTATTTTAAGTTTGTCTCAGAATTTTGGTATATTCTTTCACTGTTATAATAATTTTATATAATTAACCATTATTTCTATGATTCATTCTTTGGTTCAAAATTATTTAAAATTTCTTATTAAGTTTATATTTGGGACTAAGTGTTTTCTGTGTATGTGTTTACTGAACTGTTTCCTATTTTTATTGCTCTATAGTCTACAAAAGATACAGATACTATTTTTTTCCTTAATTTTTTTACATATATCTGCAATATTTTTGTCTCTTGTTACATGGCAAAAATTCCACATAGTACTGAGAAATACATTCTTTAGCAATCCTATTTGGATATTATCAGTATTTCAGTTCAAGGGTTTTTTTTTTTTCTCAACAGTTTATCCAGTTTTGTATTTTTCCTTTGGTTTGTTTTTTATTTGTTTGATTTGTCTATAATTAAGAGATGGCCATTAAAATCTCCTAACATTAATGTATTGTTGCCTATATCTCCTTGTAATTTGGTTAATTTTATCTTTATGAATTCAGATTTTAGAGCATTTGGAACAGATAACTTTAATATTGATATTGGATTATTGTCCATGGCACTAAAGAACATAATGCAGGAGTGAAAAATATTTGTAAGAAAGATAATTGCAGTTCAGTGGAGAGAATTATTTCCTAATAATGAGAGCTGTACAAACAAGAAAGGGAACTATCTCCATATCACTAGTATCATAGCATCTCACAATTGAAAGTACCATAAAATTAAATAATATTTAAGCTGGAAGGGACTTTAGAGATTCCCTAGTTGAGGTATTTTCAATCTATTTGGATCACAATTCCTTTGAAAGTGTGATAAAAATTATGTACCTTTTCTTAGGACAATCTCTAAATATATAAAATAAAAGGTATGGGTTGCAAAGGAAATATATGGAAATATAGTTACTAATTTTTTAAAAATCATGTTTACCAACTCCAGACAAACAATCCTTGATCTAATGTCCTCATTTATAAATTAGGAAAGTAAGAAACACAAAAAACTAATTGTCCAAGGTCATTTAGGTTACAGGTGTCAGAATTTGGACTTGCCCTGAGGTGCTCTTTGAACTATGCCATTATCTACATTTAACTTTAGAAAATCAGAAATTCATCAATTTAAAACTAAAAGGAACTTTAAAGGGAATCTAGTCCAAGTCTCTTAATCTTAGTGCTTGAAAACAGATCCAGAAAAGATAAATGACTTACCTAAAATCACCTAACATTTTTGATCTAGAATGTTATCTCAGCTAAGGACTACTAGTCCAATTATACCTAAATACAAATTCCTTCTATAGGATCCTCTCTGACTGCTTATATTGGTTCTAGGTTATAATACTAGCTCTGTCACAAAAATGATATGTAAACATAGAACTCCTATCCCCTCAGAGGGTCTTATTTTCTCATCTTTAAAATGGCAGAATTAAGCTTGATTTTAGACACAAATATCCATATGTTCTGGGATCCTGTATTTAGTGGGACTTTGGCAATAAACATATTCTGCTGACTAGAGATTTCCAGCTGGTTGGGAAGAAGGAAGGAAAAACTATGTCTCATTCATTAGGTTTATTTTTTCCTTTTTTTATCTAATTGACCATTTAGAATTTGGAACCAGAATGAGTGAATATATACCATATAGTACACAGTGTCCAAATTGTGGGGTAATACTTACTGTAAATACTGACTTGCCTAACTGTTGTGTAATGATTCAATAGTCATTTTCAATATTTTGCAAGAAACAATGTCCGTACAATGTTTTACCACCAACAATTTGTTAGTGGTTTCCAATTCCATGCCAGAGGAGCCGCCAAAGGACATAATTTTTAAAATATGGAGTGTTCCTGATTAGAGTCTTGTTCATTTTCTAGAGGATTTGGTTCTATTATGTTGCTGGACTTATTTTAAGCTGCAAAAAGCCATATGGGGGAATTTGATGGGATCCTATCAAATTTTGTTAACCATATAATCGATTTTTCATAGCATCATATAACCTCAGTGTTAAAAGAGGGCTTAAAAGACATCTAGTCTAGCCCCACTTGAGCAGGAATCACTATGACAACCCATTTGACAAATTATCATCCAGCTTCCATTTTAAGATTTTCACCTCACTAATGGAACCCATTCATCTTTTTAATGATTATAAGTGCTAGGAAGTTCTTCTTTATGTAGTGATAAAATTCTTTCTTCTTATAATTTACCTTCATTTATTAATCCTAATTTTGCCTCCCAGAACCACATGAAATAAATCAAACCCTTCTTCTCTGAAATAGGCCTCTGAGAATTTGAAAAACAGAATCTCAGTTTTCCCTTCCCCAAGTTAACCACCCTAATTCTTTCAACTACACCCTATGAGTTCCATTTCAGCTTTTCTAAAATATATTGTACTAGGCACATATCCTAGCTGTGGCTAACATGGTAGGACAATTCCCTCCCTACTTTTGGTCAGCAACACAATTATAATAACTATTGACATTTATACTGGTATTCAAAAAATATTACTATACTTTTAAGCTAGCAAATCTCAAAACTATCCTAAGATTTAAAATACTTTTAAGTTTATAAAGCACTTCTGTCCCTCAGATACCTTTGGAATGTTTAGATCTCTTCTGCCCCTTTTCAGTTTTTATCTTTTATTATATTTATTTGCATATGTATTCTACTCCTTTCTCAACCCTTAAGGTTTGACTTATTTTTCTCTCTTCATTCTCAAAAACCAGGATGGCATCTTGAACAAAGTAAATCCTAAATCAAATGTTTGTTGCATTTAAATGAATTTAATTTTCCAAAGATAACCTTTGTTACTTTTTTACTTAGAATAATAATAATAATAAACATTGTTACTTTGAATATATTTCCTTCCATCTCTATGACCTTATTCCATCTCTCATACCTCCTTTTTCATGCATATCAAATAGTTTTGTTTCTACTAGCTTTAAACCTAAAAACATACTCAATCTTCCCTATTTAAAGTTTTTCCTTATGCTCAATACCTTCTCTTGATAGCTTGACTTCTTTTATTCACTGCTAAACTTCTACAAAGAATGGTTTACACTTTGTGGCCCCAATTCTTCACTTTCTATTAATTCACCTGTATCATATTGTTATATGATTCTTGTCTCCATCAATGTGCTGAAAATGATCTGTTCAGCACTTCCAAATCCTGCGGATCATCTATTCCAATGACCTGCTACTTGTCTTTAGGGCCCTTAGTCTTACTATAAATATGAATAAAAGATTTTGATAAAGCAGCCAGAAAATTATAAAACAAACCATGAGAGGGCAGTGTCATGGAAGACAGGAAGATATATTATAGAACACATAATACTGTAGAATGATTCTTATACTAGTTATGAGGTTGAATAAGGTTTTAGGATTATAGATTTAAATCTGTAAGGTACTTAGAGGACATTTAGCTTGAACTCCTCATCTAAATTGTGACGAATTTGAGACCAGAGAGAGACTAAATTTTGCCTTTGTGAATGTTTCTTATTCAAAGTCTTTATTGATTCTAAATGTCAAATTTAAACATATCAGTATCTAGATAGATAGGTTGATAGATAGATAGATTTTTTCCTTAATGACACATTCCTTTTCTAAGAATCATTTTATTTCTATATCAAAGTTTACTAAAACAACAGGGGAAAAGATAGCATTGAATAATGGTAGCTTGAAAACAAGTGATTTTCTAGCATTTCAAATCTCATGAGATTATGAAACAGCTGACTAAATGAATATAATTTATTTCTTTGAGTAAGAGAAAAATAAAGTAGAAAATTTAGAATGAGTTGAGACATCCTAACAGGTCTGCTCTTCTTTCCCCATCTGCATAACAATATGTAATAGCCTGATCAACTGTTCCACCTTGTGTTGAAGCTAGTTCATGTTGCCTCCTGAGAGCTAATTGTTAACTCTTCAGTGTGAACATATACACTTTGGAAATTGGAAAACACTAAAACTCAGGAATTTGTTGTTTTCTTGATTGTCTATCAATAAAAGGTTAATACTACATATTAAAATTATGCTTTGCATACATTTTTCTTCTGGAAAATTGTTTATTTATCATCAGTCAAGAGATTCTATATGAGAGACTGTGTGTAGGAAGACCATTTTGGGGACATCAGAAGGAGGAGCTGCAAGACCGACCAGGTGGGGAATAGAATCTGGGTATAAGTGGACTAATAATATTACCCTTTGAGTTGTCATTTTAGCTTTGGCATTAAATCAATGAAAAAATTACTTTCTTTATTGGAACTCTGTTCTCTCCCCATGTAAAATGAAGAACTAAATCATCTTGATGAACTTCAAACTCTGATATTTTATTTTTAGATGTTTTGAAGGTCCTTTTAACTATCACTATGACTTTCTATATTGTGAATTTAATGTCCCTTCGATCTTCAAAATTCTGTGTTCCATGATTCTAAGGACAGCTTCACCTCCAACATTATTTGTTCTCTATTTCCAAAGTCTTTCCCAGTTCTGACATTTTGTGTTCTGTGTCTTCTGCTAACAGATCTTGTTTTCTCCTAATCTGCCTGTAGGTTGAGACAGTCCTTAATCAACACTATAGACTCTTGAGTACTAACAGATGAAAGCCAACCTCCTGTTGGAGGAATTAATTTTGCTGGTACAAACAACCATCCAGTACTGCTAGTTCCTTTTCAGATGTGAAACACAAAATTGGAGTATTTGCCAAGAACAAATGGGTGTGGAGCAAAACTCTTAGGGTTTCCATTAATAGTCCTGGCTAGTAGAACAGACACTTGGCAATGCAAAGGAAGAATTCTGGGGAAGCCAGACTGAAGGAAAACTAAACAAATTCTCCCCAACTTTCTGGCATAAGAGGGAAATAACATTATATTAGCAGTTGTAGAAAAACAAGTACTATTACTACTCCTACTACCACCAACACCACCACTACCACCTCGTCCCCCTCTTCCTCCTCCTCCTCCTTCTCCTCCTCTTCTTCTTCTTCTTCTTCTTCTTCTTCTTCTTCTTCTTCTTCTTCTTCTTCTTCTTCTTCTTCTTCTTCTTCTTCTACTACTACTACTACTACCACCACCACCACCACTTCTACTCAGCAAGATAGCACAATGAATCCAACACTAAGCATGGTTCAAATATGTCCTCAGATAGTAACTGGGTAATTCTGATCAAGTCAGTTAAACCTTTTTTCCCTAAGTTTCTCATGTGTTAAATGAAAATAAAGATAGCAAATACCTTCCAGGGTTGTTGTGAGGACCAAATGAAATGATAATTGGGAAACTGTACAATGTCAAGCACATAGTAAGTCTTATAAAATATTAACCATTATTAACATTATGACCACCTCAAAGCATATGATAGAATAATGAAAATTCAATATTATCTCACCCATTTTTGGTCAATTTTGTATTCTTTTAAATTCCCAATTCCAGTTCACTCTAAACTACTTTATCTCCCCATCATCTGCCTTGCCCATCTCAGCATGATTTCTCACCAGGGGATGCTCTCCAGACTGATGAATCTCTAGACAACATTATTATATCTTAAGTGAACCCCAACCGTACTATTTTGATTTCACTTTCAGCTTATTTTACTTTCCAGACTGCTCTACACCTCTAACTTCCCATATTTACCTTGGTGCCCACTTTCTAGCTTCCAGTTATATTTTGTTTTCCTTTACTAGAAAGTAAGCTCCCGAAATGACCAACAGGATGATTTCAGAAAGGCCTGGAGAGACTTACACGAACTGATGCTGAGTGAAATGAGCAGGACCAGGAGATCATTATATACTTCAATAACAATACTATATGATGATCAAGTCTGATGGACTTGGACATCTTCAGCAATGAGATGAACCAAATCAGTTCTAATGGAGCAGTAATGAACTCTGAATTACTAGAAGAGTAGACTAATTGTCTCTTCCCTGAAAGTTTCCTGAGTGGGTAACTTTTCCTGGATCATAGTCAGGTGTTCTTCTGTTTTGTTTTTTTTAATTTAGTTGTCATCCTTAATTCTTTTTTGTTTTTAATATTTAATTTTCCATATTTGCCAATTGTAAAGATAATTTTTATGTTCATTTTAGAAAAATCTTTTTAGTTCCAAGTTTTCTCCCTTCTTTATTATATCCCCCTGCCCTTGATGCTAAGAAATTTTATATACATTATACATGTGCAATCATGTAAACATATTTACATATTTATCATGTTGTGAAAGAAGACAGATCAAAAGAAAACACACATACACACACACACACACACACACTCCACAAGAAAGTGAAAAATAGTAAGCTTTGACATACATTGAGACTTCATCAGTTATTTCTTTGGATTTGGATAGCATTTTTCAACTTAGATCCTTCAAAATTATCTTGGATCATCATATTGCTGAGAATAGCTAAGTCATTCACAATTGATCATTATATAATTTCGATGTTATTGGGTACAATGTTCTGCTGGTTCTACTCATGTCATTTTGCATCATTTCATATAAGTCTTTTGAGATCTTTCTGAAGTCACCCTGTTTATCATTAACAATAATATTTCTTTATAATTATGTATCACAAGTTGTTCAGCCACTTAACAATTAATGGGCATCTCCTCAATTGCTAATTTTTAGTCACCACAAAAAAGATCTGCTAAAATATATATTTGTATAAATACATCATTTTTCCTTTTTTATATTTTTCAGTAGAGACCTATGAGCAATATTTCTACATTAAAGGCATAGTTTTATAGCCCTTTCATCATAGTTCCAAACTTATTTCTAGAATAAGTAATGTTAGATCAATTCAAAACTTCACTAACAGAATATTAATGTCCTGATATTGCCACATCCCTCCAACATTTATAATTTACCTTTTTTGTCACATTAGCCATGAAAGGCTAGAGGTAGTACCTCAGAATTTTTTTTAATTTTCATTTTTCTAATCAATATTGATTTAGAACATTATTCATGTTACTATAGATAATTTTGATTTATTCAACTGAAAACTGCCTGTTCATATCCTTTGACCATTATTAATTGGGGATAATTGGTATTCTTATGACTTTTACTCGATTCTCTATACATTTGAGAAATTAGGACTTCATCAGAAATACTCATTGTAAAAAAATGTTCTTCCAACTTTCTGCTTTCTTTCTAATCTTGGTGATATTGGGGTGATTTGTAGAAAAATGGTCATCAAAATTATTCATTCTACATCTAGTAATGCTCTATATCTACTGTTTGATCATATATTCTTTTCTTCTCCTTAGATTTAACAGTTAAGCTATTCCTTACTCTTCTAATTTGCACACAAACTTTTAACTATATCTTAATAAACAGTGTAAAAGGTTCATTGATCTTTATTTGATTTCTACCAAACTATCTTCCAGTTTTCCCAGAAGTTTTTGTCAATAGTGAATCTTTATTCCAAATGATAAGGTCTTTGTGTTCATCAAATACTAGATTCTATAGTCATTTATTAACTTGTCTTGTACCTCATGTATTCTGCTCTTTCACCATTTATTTCTTAGACAGTATCAGAGTGTTTTAATGATTATTGTTTTGTGAGATAGTTTGAAATTTGGAATTATTATGCCACATTTGTTTACTTTAAAAAAAATATTCCCTTGATACTCTTGATCTTTTGCTCTTCCAGATGAATTTTGTTATTGTTTTTATTCAAGCTCTATAACATTTTTAGTAGTTTGATTTGTATTGCACTGAATAAACTAATTTGTGTAGAATTAACCTTTTTATTATATTGTTCTGTTGTCAACACTTTTTGGTGAAGACCCTTCCCCTTATTGTGCTCATAGGAACAGAGATGTCTCCATTATCCCAAACGCCTTCAGTATGAGAATTTATGTTTCCCCTAAATTATCAGGAATAACTTGACTCAGCTATACATGTGTTCCTTGGAGTGTGCTCAATTCCAATTGTATCAGACTCAAATAAAGACAGATTCCTGTGCATCTCTGATTTGGAAAAAAAAAAACAAATGAACATTATCTATGTTGTATTATATATATATATATATATATATATATATATATATATATATATATATATATATATACATATATATATATATTATTTCTTTTTGCTAAACACTCCTGAATTACATTTTTATTTGATTCTGACTGCACTCAGGAGTTTTGCAGCCTACTTGGGATGAGTCTACTTCATTTTATTAGGTTGAAGGATAGGGGTGGAGATTTACAATAAATATCAGAATAGCAAGAACACTTCGAGATCATCTAGTGAATTCTTTAATTTTGCAGATAATAAAACTGAGGCCCAGGGAGACTATTAGACTTTCCTAAGATTAGTTAGTAGCAGAGCATGGATTAGAATCTAGGTTGTCTCTTTTAATAAATTTTCTATAAGTGTTTATTAGTGTAAATAATTGTAGACCAATTCATTGACTAGAATGTTTGTCAGTCATTATTATAAGTCAGGCATTGTGCTAAGTGATGAAAATATAAGTGGTGGAGACATCTACAACTCTGTTTCAAGGAACTTATTTAAATTCTAAGTGAGGAGATTTATAAAAATCTAGACACATATAAAAATGCAGGTAATCTGAATAAGGAAGGCATTATTCTGGGGAGAACAGGATAAATCTTCTCAAAATAGAATTTGAGCTGAAAGTTTGAGGAAACCGGGGAAATTAGGTGCAAAGATGAGGACATAGAATACTTCAGGATGAGACTGAGATAGTACAAAAGTATAAAGAAACTGGAAGACTGGTGTTCTTGGTTTATACAGTGGAGTTTAGGAAAGGAATAAGTTGTAAAAAGGCTGAAAAGGTAATAAGAGAAAAGTTTATAAAGAACATGGACTCTTCAAGAGCTTTTCTTTAAATTTTCAGGATAACCATTTATACTTTAGAAATCAGCAAGAACTACACATCAGGGCTTGAGTTACTGTTTTATTGGATATCTAGACTTTAAAAAGTTATGGAGAAAAAGCAAATAATGCAGATTAAACTTAAAAAAATGCATTGTGAATACAGACCCACCTAGAGCTCATATTAAACATTTACTAAAACATCAATGGAGATACTTGAGCAGATTTTTTAAACCTATGGTTTTTAAAATATCACTTGAATAGGTAAGTGGAAGATGTATGGGAGTGGGAAGAGATGTGATGTACGATAGCAAGGAAACCACTTGGGAGATTATTGCAACAGTCCCAGATGAGAAGGGTATGTATAGGAAAAAATTATGATGGGGCAAGAGATTACATACATGGGGTGAATTAGAATGAGGAGTCAAGAATGACATCAAGATTGAGATCCTGGAAGAATGGCCACAATAAAATCAAAGATTAAAAAGGAGAAGGTGGAGAATGAATGAAAAGATAATGAATTATATTTTGGACAAATTAAGAAGACCATCTTAATTAAGATATGGTGTTGCTCTTTTTCTTCCATCTAAGTATCAGTGCCTCAGGACCCGGGAAGAAAATTGGATTGGCCTGAGAAAATTAAATCTATATTTCTATGGATTCTTTTTTCAACAGTCAGTAACCATCTTTGTAGGTATAAAATAGGGATTGTGGGAAGGTTTTCTCTAAGGCTACATATGCCTAGGGAAAACATGGCTTGAATGAATCACAGGTTTATCTGTTTCCAACACCCACTGGCCAGTCAAATGGGCTCCCTCTCTCTCCACAACTATTTCAGGACTTATTGTTAGTGGTTGGGTTTGTACATTAACTTAAAGGTCAAGTGGCATCATCTCATGTTGTAAATGAAAACTAATAAGGAATTACACATGTTTGTCCACATCAAAATCTCCTGCTCTTTCCTTCTTCTTGTTTAATTTATTCAATATTCTGTGCCTAAAAACCAAGTTAAATTGTCTCTTCACCTCTCACTTAAATGATGGATCAAAAAATATCATTAATTTCAGAGAAATGTATATATGGGAGGAAGGGCTGTGCCTCTTAGCACCAGTTTTAATGTTTTCTAGTTGAATGAATCATAATATTAGCTCTGGAAGGAACTTTAGTCATAGAAACACAAAATGTCAGATCTGCATGAGGCCATCTATTTCAGTCTCCTAACTATATACAGTAAAAAGTATTCAGAAAACCAATCAATCAACAAAAACAAAACCAAATTTAAGTAAAATGAAAAGCAAACAAACAAAACCTGAGAAAATAGCACCCTTTCTCAAAGTGTATTGTCAAATCAGACAGAATTTTCCAACTTAAATAGTTAAGAGTTGTATGTGGGAGCAGAAAAAAAAAAAAAACGATTGTGGAGAAAAGGCAGGAACTTGCCTAAGCTCTTCTCCCAACCTGAATACCTTAAAATGGTGCCTTGAAATAAATTCTGGGGTGACTAAACCCACAAAAATAAGGAGAAATAATGGGAAATCCCCAGCCCAACACAACTTGGAAGGTCAGTACCAGAGTGAGAGTGGTTACTTGATCCCAGGTGATAACACAAGCCACAACTTAAGAAGGTTTGGCTTATAGTCATATGAAAACATGTTCTGAATCACTATTGATAAGAGAAATGCAAGATAAAACAATATAAGGTACTGCCTCATACTTATTAGATTGGCTAATCTCTAAAAAGAGAGAGAAAATTTTAGGAAGATGGCAAAACAAGTCAGAAAATACTACACTCTTCAGATTCTCCTCAGAAACAAACTCAAGTCAAAAAGAGGCAAAAACTCAGGGCAAATGTAGAGTGGTAAAAACAAATAAAAATTGGGACAGAACAGTGATCCTCTGAGACATTCAGAAAAAAATCTACCGAAAGTTACCAGGACATGTTCATGACAGCCCTGTTTGTAATGGCTAGAAACTGGAAAATGAATGGATACCCATCATTTGGAGAATGGTTGGGTAAATTGTGGTATATGAATATTATGGAATATTATTGTTCTGTAAGAAATGACCAGCAGGAGGATTTTAGAAAGGCCTGGAGAGACTTACACAAACTGATGCTGAGTGAAACGAGTAGAACCAGGAGATCATTATATACTTCAACAACAATAATATATGATGATCAATTCTGATGGATATGGCTCTTCAACAATGAGATGAACCAAATCAGTTCCAATAATGCAGTAATGAATAGAACTAGCTACACCCAGTGAAAGAACTCTGGAAAATGAGTATGAACCACTACATAGAAATCCCAATCCCTCTATTTTTGTCTACCTGCATTTGATTTCCTTGACATGTTAATTGTACATTATTTCAAAGTCCAAATCTTCTTGTGCAGCAAAATAACTGTATGGGCATGTATACATATATTGTATTTAATACATGTATTGTATTTATCATATTTAACATGTATTGGTTTACCTGCCATCTTGGGGAGAGGATGGGGGGAAGGAGGGGAAAAATTGGAACAAAAGGTTTTAAAATTGTCAATATGGAAAAAATTACCCATGCATATATCTTGTAAATATATATATATATATATATATATATATATATATATATATATATATATATATTACCAGGACAGAGACTTGACCCAAGTAAAGTATAAATCTCTCAACTTCTGCTGAACCAGCAAGCTGCTGGGACTTAACTGGGTTGGGAGGTGGGCTTGATCCCAGCCAAAAGAATTTTCACCTTCCAGACATTGAAGGGAGTTGGGAGTCTAAGTCAGATGAGACTAAAGGAACTTCTGCTGTTAAGGAACACTAGGCTTACCTGTGCTGCAAATATGCAGCCCTAAGGGGAAAAAATACCACTCATCCAATAAGTTCAGAAGAAGTGGGGCAGGGATGCTAGCTGGGGGCACTTATAAGAGGGAGGAGTACTTGATTTTGGATTCCAGGTCAGAGGACAGAACTGAAAGAAGACCCTGAGAACAGAGGCACCATCCCCTATGCCCCAGAACTAGAGGTGATTTCACCAACCATCTGTTATAAATAAAAACAAGTATGAGCAGGCAAAGGAGAAAGAAGCCAACCACAGAAATTTATAACAGGACTAGGGATGATCAGAGGAGGATACTGAAGTAAAAAAAAAAAATTCAACCTCAAAGAGTAACATTAAATTGTCACCTGGCCCAAAATAATTCATAGAAGAATAAAAAAAACTTTAAAAATCAAATGAGAGATTGAGGAAACAGTTTAATAAATATGAATAATCTAAGAAAAACAAGAAGATTATAAAAAGAAAGTCAACTAAATAGAAAAGAAGATTTGGAATATTCAGGAAGAAAATGACTCTTTGCAAACTAAAATTAGGCAAGAGGAAGCCAATGAAGTGATGAGATAAAAAAAATAAAAAGAAATATAAAGAATGAAAGAATAGAAAAAATGTGAGCTATCTCATAAGAAAAACAACAGATTTGAGGAACAGATTAAGAAGAAAAATCATAAGGATAATGGGACTACCTGAAAGCTATCAAAAAAGATCTTAATAAGAACTGAGAAAGAGATTAAAGGAATAAGAATAGGCAATGAGGAAGCCAAATTATCACTCTTTGCCGATTACATGATGGTATACTTAGAGAACCCCAGAGATTCTGCTAAAAAGTTATTAGAAATAATCCACAACTTTAGCAAAGTTGCTGGTTATAAAATAAACCCACATAAGTCATCAGCATTCTTATATATCACTAACAAAATCCAACAGTCAGAGTTACAAAGAGAAATTCCATTTAAAGTAACTACTGATAATATAAAATATTTAGGAATCTATCTGCCAAGGGAAAATCAGAAACTTTATGAGCAAAATTACAGACCACTTTTCACACAAATTAAGTCTGATCTAACCAATTGGAAAAATATTAAATGCTCTTGGATAGGGCGAGCAAATATAATAAAGATGACAATATTACCTAAACTAATCTATTTATTTAGCGCTATACCAATCAGACTCCCAAAAAACTATTTTAATGACCTAGAAAAATAACAACAAAATTCATATAGAAAACACAAAGGTCAAGAATTTCAAGGGAATTAATGAAAAAAATCAAATGAAGGTGGCTTAGCTGTACCAGATCTAAAATTATATTATAGAGCAGCAATTACCAAAACTATTTGGTATTGGCTAAGGAATAGATTAGTTGATCAGTGGAATAGATTAAGTTCAAGGGATAAAACAGTCAACAAATATAGCAACCTAGTCTTTGACAAACCAAAGATCCTAGCTTTTGGGATAAGAACTTACTGTTTGATAAAAATTGCTGGGAAAATTGGAAACTAATATGGCAGAAACTAGGCATTGATCCATACTTAACGCCGACACCAAGATAAGGTCAAAATGGGTTCATGACCTAGGCATAAAGAATGAAATTATTAATAAATTAGAGGAACATAGGATGGTTTACCTCTCAGACCTGTGGAAGGGGAAGGTCTTTATGACCAAAGCAGAACTAGAGATCATTACTGGATCACAAAATAGAAAATTTCGATTATACCAAACTGAAAAGTTTTTGTACGACAAAAAACTAATGCAGACAAGATTAGAAGGGAAGCAATAAACTGGGAAAATATTTTTACAGTCAGAGGTTCTGATAAAGGCCTCATTTCCAAAATATATAGAGAATTAACTCTAATTTATAAAAAATCAAGCCATTCTCCAATTGAAAAATGGTCAAAGGATATGAACAGACAATTCTCAGATGAAGAAATTGAAACTATTTCTAGTCATATGAAAGATGCTCCAAGTCATTATTAATCGAGAAATGCAAATTAAGACAACTCTAAGATACCACTACACACCTGTCAGATTGGCTAAGATGACAGGAAAAAATAATGATGATTGTTGGAGGGGATGCGGGAAAACTGGGACATTGATGCATTGTTGGTGGAGTTGTGAATGAATCCAACCATTTTGGAGAGTAGTTTGGAACTATGCTCAAAAAGTTATCAAACTGTGCATACCCTTTGATCCAGCAGTGTTACTACTGGGATTATATCCCAAAGAGATTATAAAGAAGGGAAAGGGACCTGTATGTGCACGAATGTTTGTGGCAGCCCTTTTTGTAGTGGCTAAAAACTGGAAACTGAATGGATGTCCATCAGTTGGAGAATGGATGAATAAATTGTGGTATATGAAAATTATGGAATATTACTGTTCTGTAAGAAATGACCAACAGGATAATTTCAGAAAGGCCTGGAGAGACTTACATGAACTGATGCTGAGTGAAATGAGCAGGACCAGGAGATCATTATATACTTCAACAACAATACTATATGATGAGCAGTTCTGATGGATCAGGCCATCCTCAGCAACGAGATCAACCAAATCATTTCTAATGGAGCAGTAATGAACTGAACTAGCTATGCCCAGAAAAAGAACTCTGGGAGATGACTAAAAACCATTACATTGAATTCCCAATCCCTATATTTATGCACACATGCATTTTTGATTTCCTTCACAAGCTAATTGTACAACATTTCAGAGTCTGATTCTTTTTCTACAGCAAAATAACGTTTTGGTCAGGTATACTTATTGTGTATCTAATTTATATTTTAATATATTTAACATCTACTGGTCATTCTGCCATCTAGGGAAGGGGTGGGGGGGGGGTAAGAGGTGAAAAATTGGAACAAGAGGTTTGGCAATTGTTAACGCTGTAAAGTTACCCATGTATATATCCTGTAAATAAAAGGCTATTAAATGAAAAAAGGAAAAAAAAGATCTTAATATAATAATGTAAGAAATAATTAGGGAGGGGCGGAGCCAAGATGGCGGAGAAGACACACGCGTCTTTCTAAGCTCTTCTCTTACCCTCTTTATCAATATTATATCGAGCCTCAAAAATAGTCTTGACTGCTACAATTCGTAAAGATAAGAAGTAGAACAACTCACCGGCAGAAGAAAATCTGCAGTCTCCATAAAGAGTTGGTTCCAGGGCCAGGGGAGATCGGGCGCAGACAGGAGAAATTAGGTTCCGAGGAGTCTCAAACCCAGGGTGAAGGCACAGATCCCAGCACATGCGCAGCCCCAACCCGCAGTCAGGCTTTCCTTGGGGCAGTTGTGATCCTGCACGGCAGGAGGACGCAGCCCGGTTAGCCTCCAATCTGCGCAGGGGAGCTCGGCTTGGGCCATAGAGCTTATCCAGGGACGGTTGCATTGGGCAGAGACACTGGGCAGAGTTTGTGGCTGTCTGCGTCTGGGTCTGCACTCAGCTGCTAATACTCACAGTCCCACAAGAGGCTCCGGCCAGCGCGGTGACACTTTCACCACTTAGTCTCTAGCCGAGGGCAATCGATAATCCACTCAGCCCTACTAAGCAGTTTGATAACTCGGCCAGTAGCTGAATCCACTTCCTGTTGGGGAAGAGGAAAACTCTCACCCAGAGCATCCATACCTCGGAGCGGAATCGGTTTACATCTTTCCCTGCTCTGCAGGAGGAAGCTGGTAACCCCTTGCCTAGGAGACCTACCCTAAAGGCTTCTTAAAACATGAATAAAAGATGAAAAGAACAATCGACAGCTTCTATGCAGAAAAAGAGCAGGTCAGCAAACCTGAAGAGACCTCAAACAGCAAAAATGCATCAGACTGTCCTCCTTTACATAATGCTCCTCATAGAAGAGACCATTAAAAGTCTCAAGGAGAGTTAGAAGATAAATGGGAAGGAAAGAGAAGCCTTAGCAAGAGAGCAACAACTTCCTGAAATACGAATTGGAAAAGTTAAAAAATTCCCAGGAAGTGCAGGAAACAAATTGGTGAATTGGAAAATAAAAAAATCTCAGGAAAGTAAGAATTGTGAATTGGAAAAATAAAGAACTCACTAGAAAGTAGGATTTGTGAATTGGAAAAGACAAAGAACCTCGCAAGAAAGTAGGATCTGTGGAATTGGAAAAAAAATAATTCACTAAAAAAAATTAGTGAAATGGAAAAAATTCACAGACCAAAACAATACATTCAAAAACTCAATTGGACATATACAGAAAGAAGTAAAAAAAGCTAATGAAGAAAATAATTCTTTAAAAATTAGAACTGAACAAATTGAAACTAATGATGCATTGAGACAGCAAAGAATCATCAAGCAAAACCAAAAAATGACAAACTGGAAAAAACCATGAATTATCTACTTGCTAAAATGACAGACTTGGAAAGTAGATCTAGGAGAAGATAATCTGAGGATTATTGGACTTTCCGAAAACTATGATGAAAAAAAGAGCCTAGATACTATTTTACAAGAGAAATCATCAAAGAGAACTGCCCAGATGTAATAGGAATCAGAAGGTAAAATAGGCATTGAAAGAATTCATCGAACACCTTCTGAAAGAAACCTAAAATAAAACCCTAAGGAATATTGTGGCAAAATTTCAGAACTATCAGATTGAAGGAAAAATTTACAAGCACCAAAAAACCATTTAAATACGAGGTGCCACAAAAGGATCACCCAAGATCTGGCTGCCTCTACATTAAAGGAAAGAAGGGCCTGAATATGATATTCGAAAGGCACAAGAACTTGGGATGCAGCCAAGAATAAACTACCCAGCTAAGCTGAGCATTTTCTTCCAGGGAAGAAGATGGACGTTTAATGAAACAAATGAATTCCATTTGTTTCTGAAGAAAAAACCAGAACTAAACAAAAAATTTGATCTCCAAGAATAGAACTCAAGAGATGCAGAAAAAGGTAAAAATAACTCTTGAGAATTGTATTTCTATTGTGGATATACAAAAAAAAAATACATGTAAAATTTGAGTAGTACTGATATAACATAAAAAGGGAAGTAGATATGGAAAAGGGATGATGGCAGAATAAGGTGGGAAGGAGGGGATAAAAGAGAACCACATCCCACAAAGAGGCTAAGGAAACTTATCATATCTGAGGAAATTAGAGAGGGAGGAACATTGTGTGAATCTTACTCTCATCAGAGTTAGCTCAAAGGAAAAATAATTGACATTTGTTTTAGAGAAAATTCTCTCTCGCCTCATTAAAAACGGGGAGAGGAAAAGGGAAAAGAAAAAGAGTAATAAGGAAGGAAGGGGAAAGACTCAAAGGGGGAGGGAGGGATTATAAAGAGGATAATATCGTGATACAAGAGGGATCATAAGTTTAAAAGGGGAAAAGAGGGTTGGGGAGGCAAGAATAAGTAAAAGCACAATCTGGGGTTATTAGGATGGCAGGAAATACAGATTTAGTAATTCTAACCGTAAATGTGAATGGGATGAACTCCCCACTAAAGAGGAGGCAGATAGCAGACTGGATCAAAAGTCAGAACCCTACAATATGTTGTTTACAAGAAACACATTTAAAGCAGGGGGATACATATAGAGTAAAGGTAAAAGGCTGGAGCAAAATCTATTATGCTTCAGGTGAAGTCAAAAAAGCAGGGGTAGCCATCCTTATCTCAGATCAAGCAAAAGTAAAAATTGATCTAATTAAAAGAGATAAGGAAGGAAACTACATCCTGCTAAAGGGTAGCATAAACAACGAAGCAATATCAATATTAAACATATATGCACCAAGTGGTATGGCACTCAACTTCCTAAAGGAGAAGTTAAGAGAGAGTTGCAAGAAGAAATAGACAACAAAACTGTAATAGTAGGAGATCTCAACCTTGCACTCTCAGAATTAGACAAATCAAACCACAAAACAAATAAGAAAGAAATTAAAGAAGTAAATATAATATTAGAAAAATTAGGTATGTTGGATCTTTGGAGAAAATTGAATGGGGATAGAAGAGAATATACTTTCTTCTCAGCAGTTCATGGAACCTATTCAAAAATTGACCATATATTAGGACATAAAGACCTCAAAATTAAATGCAAGAAAGCAGAAATAGTAAATACTTTCTTTTCAGATCATGATGCAATAAAACTACATTCAACAAGAGTTAGGGAAATAGACCAAAAGTAATTGGAAACTAAACAATCTCATCTTAAAGAATGATTGGGTGAAGCAGCAAATTATAGATACAATTTAATAATTTCACTCAAGATAATGACAATGATGAGACATCATACTAAAATTTGTTGGATGCAGCCAAAGCGGTAATAAGAGAATTTTATATCCTTAGAGCTTGAATAAAACAGAAAGAAAAGATTAATGAATTGGGCTTGCAACTAAAAAACTAAAAAGACCAAATTAAAAACCCCTAATCAAATACTAAATTGGAAATTCTAAAATTAAAGGAGAAATTAAAAATATTGAAAGTAAAAAAACTATTGAACTAATTAATAAAACTACGAGTTGGTTCTATGAAAAAGCCAATAAAATAGATAAGCCTTTAGTAAATCTGAGTAGAAAAGGAGGGAGAAATGAAATTAGTAGTCTTAAAAATGAAAAGGAGAACTTTCCACCAATGAAGAGAAATTAGAAATAATAGGAGTTATTTTGCTCAACTTTATGCCAATAAATTTGATAACCTAAGTGAAATGGATGAGTACCTCCAAAATACAGACTTCCCAGACTAACAGAGGAAGAAGTAAATTGCTTGAATAGTCCCATTTCAGAAAAAGAAATAGAACAGGCAATTAAACAACTCCCTAAGAAAAAATCTCCAGGACCAGATGGATTTACATGTGAATTTTACCAAACATTTAAAGAACAATTGGCCTCTAATGCTATATAAATTATTTGATAAAATAGGGAATGAAGGAGTCCTACCAAATTCCTTCTATGACACAGACATGGTACTGATACCCTAAACCAGGTAGGCTGAAAACAGAGAAAGAAAATTATAGACCAATCTCCCTAATGAATATTGATGCTAAAATCTTAAATAAGATATTAGCAAAAAGACTACAGAAAATCATCTCCAAGATAATACACTATGATCAAGTAGGATTTATACCAGGAATGCAGGGCTGGTTCAATATTAGAAAAACTATCAATATAATTAGGCTCATGTCAATAACCAAATTAACAAAAACCATATGATCATCTCAATAGATGCAGAAAAAGCATTTGATAAAATCCAACATCCATTCCTATAAAAACACTTGAGAGTATAGGAATAATGGACTTTTCCATTAAAATAATCAGCAGCATCTATTTAAAACCATCAGTAAGCATCATATGTAATGGAGACAAACTTGCAACCATTCCCAATAAGATCTGGAGTGAAACAAGGTTGCCCACTATCACCGTTACTATTTAATATTGTATTAGAAACACTAGCTATAGCAATAAGAGCTGAGAAGAGATTAAAGGAATAAGAATAGGCAATGAGGAAGCCAAATTATCACTCTTTGCCGATGATATGATGGTATACTTAGAGAACTCCAGAGATTCTACTAAAAAAAGTTATTAGGAATAATCCACAACATTAGCAAAGTTACTAGTTACAAAATAAACCCACATAAGTCATAAGCATTCTTATATATCACTAAGAAAACCCAACAGTCAGAGTTACAAAGAGAAATTCCATTTAACTTAACTACTGATAGTATAAAATATTTAGGAATCTATCTGCCAAGGGAAATCAGAAACTTTATGAGCAAAATTGCAAACTACTTTTCACATAAATTAAGTATGATCTAACCAATTGG
Source organism: Sarcophilus harrisii (assembly GCF_902635505.1). Lineage (NCBI taxonomy): Eukaryota > Metazoa > Chordata > Mammalia > Dasyuromorphia > Dasyuridae > Sarcophilus > Sarcophilus harrisii. The sequence continues at coordinate 359,488,022 of NC_045427.1, read as the reverse complement.
AAAATATTAAATGCTCCTGGATAGGGTGAGCAAATATAATAAAGATGACAATACTACCTAAACTAATCTATTTCTTTAGTGCTATACCAATCAGACTCTCAAAAAACTATTTTAATGACCTAGAAAAAATAACCACAAAGTTCATATGGAAAAACAAAGGTCAAGAATTTCAGGAATTAATAAAAAAATCAAATGATTGGCTTAGCTGTACCAGATCTAAAACTATATATAGAGCAGCAGTTACCAAAACTATTTGGTATTGGCTAAGAATAGATTAGTTGATCAGTGGAATAGATTAGGTTCAAGGGATAAAACAGTCAACAAATATAGCAACCTAGTCTTTTGACAACCCAAAGATCCCAGCTTTTGGGATAAGAACTTACTGTTTGATAAAAGTTGCTGGGAAAATTGAAACTAATATGGCAGAAACTAGGCATTGATCCATACTTAACGCCATACACCAAGATAAGGTCAAAATGGGTTCATGACCTAGGCATAAAGAATGAAATTATTAATAAATTAGAGGAACATAGGATAGGTTACCTCCTCAGACCTGTGGAAGGGGAAGGTCTTTATGACCAAAGCAGAACTAGAGATCATTACTGATCACAAAATAGAAAATTCTCGATTATACCAAACTGAAAGTTTTTGTACAAACAAAACTAATGCAGACAAGATTAGAAGGAAGCAATAAACTGGGAAAATATTTTTACAGTCAAAGGTTCTGATAAAGGCCTCATTTCCAAAATATATAGAGAATTAACTCTAATTTATAAAAAAATCAAGCCATTCTCCAATTGAAAAATGGTCAAAGGATATGAACAGACAATTCTCAGATGAAGAAATTGAAACTATTTCTAGTCATATGAAAAGATGCTCCAAGTCATTATTAATCAGAGAAATGCAAATTAAGACAACTCTAAGATACCACTACACACCTGTCAGATTGGCTAAGATGACAGGAAAAATAATATGATTGTTGGAGGGATGATGGGAAAACTGGGACATTGATTCATTGTTGGTGGAGTTGTGAACCAATCCAACCATTTGGAGAGTAGTTTGGAACTATGCTCCAAAAGTTATCAAACTGTGCATACCCTTTGATCCAGCAGTGTTACTACTGGGATTATATCCCAAAGAGATTATAAAGAAGGGAAAGGGACCTGTATGTGCACGAATGTTTGTGGCAGCCCTTTTTGTAGTGGCTAGAAACTGGAAACTGAATGGATGTCCATCAGTTGGAGAATGGCTGAATAAATTGTGGTATATGAAAATTATGGAATATTACTGTTCTGTAGAAATGACCAACAGGATGATTTCAGAAGGCCTGAGAGACTTACACGAACTGATGCTAAGTGAAATGAGCAGGACCAGGAGATCATTATATACTTCAACAACAATACTAGATGATGACCAGTCCTGATGGATCAGGCCATCCTCAACAACGAGATCAACCAAATCATTTCTAATGGAGCAGTAATGAACTGAACTAGCTATACCCAGAAAAAGAACTCTGGAGATGACTAAAAACCATTACATTGAATTCCCAGTCCCTATATTTATGCACACCTGCATCTTTGATTTCCTTCACAAGCTAATTGTACAATAATTCAGAGTCTGATTCTTTTTGTACAGCAAAATAATGTTTTGGTCATGTATACTTATTGTGTATCTAAGTTATATTTTAATATATTTAACATCTACTGGTCATCCTGCCATTTAGGGAGGGGTGAAGTGAGGTGAAAAATTGGAACAAGAGGTTTGGCAATTGTTAATGCTGTAAAGTTACCCATGTATATATCCTGTAAATTAAAGGCTATTAAATAAAAAAAAAAAAAAAAAAAAAAAAGAAATAATTAAAGAAAATTGACTTGAAGTGCTAGAACAAGAGGGGAAAGTAGAAATAAAAAATAAAATAAAATCCACTGAACATCAGCTGAAAGAGATCCTGCAAGGAAAGCCTATAGGAAAATCATTGCCAAATTCTGAAACCCCCAGATTAAAGAGAGAATATTAAAAACGACAAGAAAAAAAAACATTTAAAATATAGTAGAGCTGCGATTAGAATCACACAAAACTTAGCAGTGGCTACATTAAAAGACCACAGGTCTTGAAACATTATATATTTAAAAGCAAAAGAACTAGAGTTTCAGCTTAAAATATAATGTTTAGCAAAATTAAGCTTGATCCTGAATCAAAAAAGGACATTTAATGAATTGACAGGCTTTCAGATTTTGTTACAAAAAGACGTGAATTTAATAGAAAATTTCATATGTAAAATCCAAGAGAAATACAAAGTAAACATCAAAGAGTCATTTAAATAAGGACAAATTTTTTTATATGTGGAATATATATGGAATATATGTGGAAATATAAACTACATGTCTAAGATTGTAATTAGTTAATTGGGTAGTTTGATAGAAAGACTGTGGTAGAGGTAAGTATGATATGATTCCAAAAAGCAAAACCATGTAGGAAAAACCACTGTTATACAAATGAGTTACAAAAGCAAGAACTGAAAGAGAAATTAATTGAGAAAGGAGAGTTGATAATTTCTGTAATTCTATTCACATTGGGAATGCATTAAAGAGGGAATAATCCATATGTATGTAAAAATATATTTAATGAAAGATAGATGGATGAAAAGACAGGTGGATGAATAGATGAAAATATAGAAATATATATATATATATATATATATATATATATATATATATATACACACTTATACATACCTGGAAAATTATAAAAGTCTTTTAAATTTATAAAGAAATAAGTCAAGAAGGGATAGGATGGGGTATGTAGATTAATGGAGAATTAGATAAAGAGAGAAGTATAATTGGGGAGAGAGGATAAAAGAGGGATTCTTGAAAGCCAGCTGCTACAATTCTCAGACAAAGAAATTGAAACTATTTCTAACCATATGAAAAGATGCTCCAAGTCATTATTAATCAGAGAAATGCAAATTAAGACAACTCTGAGATACCACTACATACCTGTCAGACTGGCTAGAATGACAGGAAAGATAATGCAGAATGTTGGAGGGGATGTGGAAAAACAGGGACACTAATACCTTGTTGGTGGATTTGTGAATACATCAAATCATTCTGAAAAGCAATTTGGAACTATGCTCAAAAAGTTATCAAGCTGTGCATACCCTTTGATCCAGCAGTGTTACTACTGGGCTTATATCCCAAAGAGATCATAAAGAAGGGAAAGGGATCTGTATGTGCATGAATGTTTGTGGCAGCCCTCTTTGTAGTGGCCAGAAAATGGAAACTGAGTGGATGCCCATCAATTGGAGAATGGCTGAATAAATTGTGGTATATGAATATTATGAAATATTATTGTTCGGTAAGAAATGACCAACAGGATGATTTCAGAAAGACCTGGAGAGACTTACATGAACTGATGCTGAGTGAAATGAGCAGGGCCAGGAGATCATTATACACATCAACAACAATACTATATGATGACCAATTCTGATGAGCCTGGCCATCCTCAGCAATGAGATGAACCAAATCAGTTCCAAAGGAGCAGTAATGAACTGAACCAGCTACATCCAGCAAAAGAACTCTGGGAGATGACTAAGAACCATTACATTGAATTCCTAATCCCTATATTTTTGCCCACTTGCATTTTTTATTTCCTTCACAAGCTAATTGTACAATAATTCAGAGTCCAATTCTTTTTGTACAGCAAAATAATGGTTTGGTCATGTATACTTATTGTGTATCTAATTTATATTTTAATATATTTAACATCTACTGGTCATCCTGCCATCTGGGGGAGGCGGTGGGGGGAAGGAGCAGAAAAATTGGAACAAGAGGTTTGGCAATTGTCAATGCTGTAAAGTTACCCATACATATAACCTGTAAATAAAAGGTTATTAAAATAAAAAAAAAAGAAAGAAAGAAAGAGAGAGAGAAAGAAAGAAAGAAAATAAGAAAGAAAGAAAAAAAGAAAGAAAGAAAAAAAGAAAGAAAGAAAAAAAAAAAGAAAGCCAGTTGCTTAAATATTAGTAAGTATAAGTAAGTAGTGGGTAGAGGTGAAGCAGAGGAGTCAGTAGGGATGGGAAATAAGAGATTATGATAATTATAATGATCAGGAATAGAATTTATTTCAGAAAAAAAGCTGGAGTAGTAGCCATTGATCTCAGGCAAAGTTAAAGCAAAACTAGATGTAATCAAAAGAGAAAAAATAGGGGAACTACACCAAGTATCAATAATATGAATCAGTATTGTTTTAGACTATTTAAAATAACCAGATAGCATAAGGTTACAATCTTGCTGTAGGATAGAAAATAATGAGTTAACTGATTTAGAAAAAAAAAATATGTAAAGACTTGGACTTATGAAGAATAATGATATTCACCTTTAGAGAAACAAAGGAAAACAGATGTATGTGAATGTCTTATGTGTATATCTGTGTATTAATATGTATATGTGTATGTATACACACAACTCACATATGTGTATATGTATATAAATGTATTCATACTTAATTGTAGCCCACTTGGGGGAAGTGGTTGGGAAGAAAGGGGAAAAATAATAAAGTAAAAAGTTCTCAGTACAGAACAAAAGAAACCTTACAAGGAAGCAAAGAAAAGATTGGAAGCTCTGAATAAAATGTGTAGTATTTATTATATAGGCTTTCTCAAAATAGAAATATATTGTCTTTTATTTTGAATCCTCCAATATTCTCCTGTGCCCATGGCATATTTTTCTTTTTCTGTTTTTTTTTCTATTTTAATTTAAGTTTCAAATTAATTAATTAATTAATAAGAAAAATGTGGCAAGACTTTACATGAACTGATGCAAAGTGAAATAAAGAGAACAAGGAGAAAAATGTGCAAAGTAACAACAATATTGTAAGGTATGTGAATGTATTATAAAATCAGGTGTGAATGATAGTTCTTTTTGGCAATATGATTATCTACAACTCTGAAGGACTTAAGATGAATAATACTGTCCATCCCCAGAGAAAGAACTAATGCAATATGAATACATATAAAAACATACTATCTTTTTTACTTTATTTTTCTATCTTTTTAAATTTTAGTCTGTTTTCTTTTATAACATAATTAATATGAAAATATTTTGCATGTCTACATATGTATGACATATCAAATTTCTTGCCTTCTCAAATGAGGTGCATTGGAATTCAATTTTTAAAATGATTGTTGGCAAAATAACAGTTTGGTCATGTATATTTATTGTGTATCTAATTTATATTTTAATATATTTAACATCTACTGGTCATCCTGCCATCTGGGAGAGGGGGTGGGGGGTAAGAGGTGAAAAATTGGAACAAGAGGTTTGGCAATTGTTAATGCTGTAAAGTTACTCATACATATAACCTGTAAATAAAAGGCTATTAAATAAATAAATAAATAAAATAAAATGATTGTTGAACACTTTTTCCCATGTAATTGGAGGAAAATAAAATACTAAAGAGTTACATATGGTGAGGTAGAAATAGTGTTGAGACTTTAACATTCTAACTCAAAACCTACTAACTCTATGCTATAGTCCTATTCCTACTACCTCTCTTTCTCTAATCCTTAATCTGAACCCACACTCCACACCCTACGTGCTTTTCTCATTTGTTATTTTTTTTAACATTAGAATTACATTTATTAGTACCGTTTTCTTACTTAGCTGTGAGACTTCCAATACAAATACAAAAGGCAGTGATCCTCTGAACCTCAAAATAATTCAGGATTTAGCCAGGTCCACCCAGCACACAGAAGGAAGTCACCAGCACTGTGTCAAAGCAGTGTAAAGATGATGTTGCCTGTAGAGAAAGCTTGGAACAATCCAGTCTTTTCCTTAAGAGCAGACCTCAACCTTTAAAAAAAAAAAAAAAGGGATTCTGACCATAGATAGCTTTTATTGAGCCAGAAAGGAATAGACCACTAATCCTGAGGACACTAAAAGCAAATTGTCCCCAGATGAAGCTCCAAAGGGTGACATGTGTTGGTCCCCATCTCACAAGGCTTCTTACAAGAATTTAAATGGGATCTTAAAAGACAAAAGAAAAATAAGGGAAAGAAATGAGAACTCTACATGAGAGTTTGGAAAAGGAAACACAGAAATCATCTGAAGAAAATGCTTTAAAATAAATTTAGTGAAATGGAAAAATCATATAATTCCTCACAAAATAGATTTGATGAAATGAGGAAAAAGCATATAACTCCTTACAAAATAGTTTTGAAATGGAAACAAACTTATTGAAAAACAGAATTTGTGCAATGGGAAAAAATTCAATGAATTTTTATTTAAATTTTATTTAAAAGTTCAATTGGCCAAATGCAAAAGGACATTAAAAAGCTAACTAAAGAAAATAATTCATTAAAAATTAGAACTAAATAAATGAAAGTGAACAACTCAATGAGCATCAAAAACCAGTCAAACAAACCCCCCCCAAAAAAAATGAAAAAAAAAATAGAAGAAAATGTAAAATATTTCATTGGAAAATCAACTGACCAGAAAATAGATCTGGGAGAGACAACTTAAGAATCACTGGACTACCTGAAAACCATGATTTAAAAAAAGAGTCTAGACATCATCTTTCAGGAAATCATAAAGGAAAACTTCCTAATGTCCTAGAATTAGAGAGGGAAATAGCCATTGAAAGAATTCACTGATCACCTCCTGAAAAAGATCCCAAAATGAAAACTCCAAGGAATATCATAGTTAAATTTCAAAATTAGGAGATCAAGGAGAAAATATCTCAAGCTGCCAGAAAGAAAAAATTTACAATCAAGATCACTCAGAAACTAGTAGCTTCCATTTTAAAGGTTTGAAGGGCCTGGAATTTGATATTGCAAAAGGCAAAGGAATTTGGATTGCAGCCAAGAATCAATTATCCAATAAAATTAAGCATTATCTTTCAGGGGAAAAGACTGATATTTAATGAAACAGGTAAATTTCACTTATTTGTAATGAAAAGACCAGAGCTGAACAGAAAATTGGATCTTCAAATTATGGAACTCAAGAGATGCATAAAAAGGTAAAGAGGAAAAAAATAACTTTTTTTAAAGTTAAAATATTTGCATCTCTAATGGCAAGATGATACATTTAACTCTTGAGAATTGTATCTCCATTATGAATATATGTAGAGGGTGCAGGTATAATTTGATTTTATTGTGATGACATAAAAAAGAAACTAGAGGTGAAAAGGGGATTGTATGAGAAGCAGAGGAAAATAGAGTTAAAATGGGGTAAATTAAATATCATGAAAAGGAAAAAAGACCTATTATTTGAGGGAAAGAAAAGAGGGGGATGAGAATTGTGTGAATCTTACTGTCATCAGATTTAGCTCAAAGAGAGAATATCAGACAAATTTAGCTTCACAGAGAGTTTTATCTCACCCTATAATAGGGATGTAAGAAGGGATAGGGGAAAGGAAAGAGGAAGGCTAATATAAGGGAGAACAGAAGTAGAAGAGGAAAGAATAAGAAAGGTAAAAGGACTATAAAAGGGGATAAATGTTTGAGGGAGGTAGTGGGCAGAAATAAAATACCAGGGAGGTGGGAAAGGGAGAAAGGAAACAGAAAAGTATAACTTGGGGGGGGGGGAAGATGTTAGGAAATACAGAGTCTACCTGCCAAGGCAAAATCAGAAACTATATGAATAAAATTACATAACACTTTCCCTATAAATAAATTCAGATCTAATCAATTAGAAAAATATCAAGTGCTCATGTGTAAAGTAATATAATAAAAAATGACAATATTACCTAATCTATTTCTATCAATCAAATTGCCAGAAAATTATGTTAAAGAGCTAGAAAAATAATAACATAGTTCATCTGGAAGAACAAAGGTTGAGATTTTTAAGAGAATTAATGAAAAAATTCAAATGAAGTTGGCCTAGCTATAACAGATCTAAAAGTATATTATAAAGCAGTAGTCATCAAAACCATTTGGTACTGACTAAGAAATAAGGTAATCAATTAGTGGAATAGCTTAGATACACAGAGCAAATAGTCAATAACTATAGCAATCTAGTGTTTGACAAACGCAAAGACCCCAGCTTTTGTGACAATAACTAACTATTCAACAAAAACTGCTGGGAAAATTGGAAACTAGTATGGCAGAAACTAGGCAGTGACCCACACCTAACACCATATACCAAGATAAAGTCAAAATGGCTTCATGATTTAGAGGAAAACTGATATTATAAGCAAATTGGAAAACCAAAAGGAAGTCTACCTCACAAATCTGTGGAGAAAGAAGGAATTTGTTACCAAAGAATAACTATAAATCATTATTGAACATAAAATAGATAATTTTGATTATATTATTAGTGTCACAGAGTTGTACATAACTGAACAACAAAAATAACACAATATAAATACAAGAGATTAGCATTCATCATAATTGTTGGAAGAACACTTGGACTTGTTTTAAGAATTTTATTATGTAAACAAAAGTAATACAGACAAGATTGGAAGGTAAGCAATGAAGTGGGAAAACATTTTTTATATTCAAGGGTTCTGATAAAGGCCTCATTTCTATTTTTTTTAATATAGCCTTTTATTTACAAGATATATGCATGGATAATTTTTTTTCAGCATTGATAATTGCCAAACCTTTTGTTCCAATTTTTACCCTCCTTCCCCCTACCTTCTCCCCCAGATGGCAGATAGACATGTTAAATATGTTAAAGTATAGGTTAAATACAATATAAGTATGCATATCCATACAGTAATTTTGTTGCACAAGAAGAATTGGACTTTGAAATAAAGTACAATTAACCTGTGAAGGAAATCAAAAATGCAAGCGGACAAAAACAGAGGGACTGCAAATGCTATGTAGTGGTTCACACTCATTTCCTAGAGTTTTTTTCACTGGGTATAGCTGGTTCTATTCATTATTGAATAAATGGAACTGATTTGGTTCTCATTGTTGAAGAGAACCCCGCCCATCAGAATTGATCATCATATAGTATTGTTGTTGAAGTATATAATGATCTCCTGGTCCTGCCCATTTCACTCAGTATCAGTTCATGTAAGTCTCTCCAGGCCTTTCTGAAATCCTCCTGCTGGTCATTTTTTACAGAACAATAACATTCCATAACATTCATATACCTCAATTTATTCAGCCATTCTCCAATTGATGGGCATCCACACAGTTTCCATTTTCTGGCCACTACAAAGAGTGCTGCCACAAACATTTTTGCATAAACAGGTCTCTTTCCCTTCTTTAAGATCTCTTAGGGATATAAGCCCAGTAGTAACATTGCTGGATGCACAGTTTGATAACTTTTTGAGCATTGTTCCAAATCGCTCTCCAGAATGGCTAGATGTATTCACAATTCCACCAACAATACATCAGTATCCCAATTTTCCCACATCCCCTCCAATATTCAGCATTATCTTTTCCTGTCATCCTAGCCAATCTGGCAGGTGTATAGTGGCATCTCAGAGTTGTCATAATTTACGTTTCTCTGATTAATAATTACTTGGAGCATATTTTCATATGGCTAGACTCATTTCTAAAATATATAGAGAATTTATGAAGATTCAAGACATTCTCCAATTGATAAATGGCCAAAGGATATGAACAGACAATTTTTAGATGAAGAAATTAAAACCATTTCTAGTCTAATGAAAAGGTGCTCTGAATCACTATTGATTAGAGAAATGCAAATTAAGATAACTCTGAGGTACCACTACACATCTCTCAAATTGTCTGAGATGACAAGAAGAGATAATGACAAATGTTGAAGAGGACATGGGAAAACTGGAACACTAATTCTGGAGAACAATTTGAAACTGTTATCAAAAGGTTATCAAACTGTGCATACCCTTTAACCTAACAGTATTTCTACTGAGCTTATATCCCAAAGAGATCTTAAAGGAGAGAAAGGGACCCATATATGCAAAATTTTTTTGTGGAAGCCTTTTTTGTGATGTCAAGAAAGTAGAAACTGAATGAATGCCTATCAGTTGGAGAATAGCTGAATAAATTGTGGTATATGAATGTTATGGGATATTATTGTTTGAAGAGGGCTGAAATTCCAAAAAGGTATGCTTGAATCAGACAACCGAGCACTTAAGGCTAATTATCTATTTGATCTGTTAGCATATATTTGGATAAATGGATCTTCTCACCATTGTTTCTTGCTGAATGTTTGGTGTTAAAATAATTAACAAGGATTGAGGGGTGAAGGGAGAGAGGCCAGCATGACTTGGTGGAGGACAAGGAGGAGAATTGTTGGTGACTCTAGACTCAAGAATTAAGGATTCTGCTTACCTGCCTCCTTCACTTCTCCCCCTAAAGATCAATGATTTTAATTCATCCTGACTCTGACTGACCCCAAGCCCACCAGGGAGATAGCCTGTACTTTACAATTGTTCTATAAGAAATAATAAACAGGATGATTTTAGAGAGACCTAGGGAATTACATGAACTGCTGCAAAGTGAAATAAGCGCATTCAGAATTTCAATGTACACAGCAACGGCCAAGATTATATATCAATTCTGATGGCTATGGCTCTTCTCAACAATGAGACAATTCAGGCCAATTCCAATAATTTGGTGATAATGAAAATCATCTACCCCTAAAGAGGGGAACTGAGTTTGTATTGCAATATATCTTTTTTATTTCTTTTGTTGTTGTTTGCTTGAATTTTCTTTTCTTTATGCTTTTTTTTCTTTTTGACCTGATTCTTCTTGTGGAGCAAGATAATTATATAATTATGTGTGTCTATATTGGATTTACATATATTTTTGCCATGTTTAACATAAATTGGATTACTTGCCATCTAGGAGAGGGAGTGGGAAGAAGGGGAGAAAATTGGAACACAAAGCTTTACAATGGTCAATGGTAAAAATAAAAAAAAGTATGCTTGCATATGTTCAATTAATTAATTAAAAAGAGAATTCAAGCCATTTTCCATAGTCAAAGGATATAAACAGACAATTTTCAGATGAAGAAAAAGAAACCATTCCTAGCCTTATAAAAGGTGCTCTAAATCACTCTTGATGAGCGAAATGCACATTAATACAACTTTGAGGTACCAATACACACCTCTCAGATTGGCTAAGATAACAGGAAAAGATAATGACTAATATCATAGGGCATGTGGGAAAATCAGGACTCTAATAGATTGTTGATGAAGTTGTGAATTGATTCAACCATTCTGGAGATCAGTCTGGAACTATGACTAAAAACCTATCAAACAGTGCATTCCCTTTTATCCTGCAATGTATCTACTGGGGTATTCCAATGAGATCAAAAAAGGAGGCAAAGGGACCTACATGTGCAAAAATGTATATAGCAGCCATAAACAATTTTTCTTCTAGTGTCCAGTTTTGGAAATTGAGTGGACGCCCACCAGCTGGAGAATGTTGAATAAGATATGGTAAATGCATTCTCCAATTGAAAAATGGTCAAAGGATATGAACATACAATTCTCAGATGAAGAAATTGAAACTATTTCTAGTCATATGAAAAGATGCTCCAAGTCATTATTAATCCGAAAAATGCAAATTAAGACAACTCTAAGATACCACTACACACCTGTCAGATTGGCCAAGATGATAGGAAAAAATAATGATGATTGTTGGAGGGGATGCAGGAAAACTGGGACATTGATGCATTGTTGGTAGAGTTGTGAACGAATCCAACCATTCTGGAGAATAGTTTGGAACTATGCTCAGAAAGTTATCAAACTGTGCATACCCTTTGATCCATTAGTGTTACTGCTGGGCTTATATCCCAAAGAGATATTAAAGTAGGGAAAGGGACCTGTATGTGCCAAAATGTTTGTGGCACCCCTGTTTGTAGTGGCTAGAAACTGGAAAATGAATGGATGCCCATCAATTGGAGAATGGTTGGGTAAATTGTGGTATATGAATGTTATGGAATATTATTGTTTTGTAAGAAACGACCAGCAGGATGAATAAAGAGAGGTTTGCAGAGAATTACATGAACTGATGCTTAAGGAAATGGAAAAAGGGAATCATTTTAAAAAATTAAAGGAGAATTTTGGAAGGTTTACTTTTCAAAAGGATTAAAGTTTTTCCATATACAAAAGCAAAAAAAACAAAAATTAAACGTTTGCATTTTGTTTTTCCCCAGTTATTTTAGAGGCAAAACCCTGGAAAAGAGCATGTTTGGTTGAAAATAAATTTTCTGGAATATTAACATAAAATTATAAACTGCTTCCATCTAAGGAAAGGGGGGAAAAAAGAAAAAGGTGAAGGCAAAGTTGTAAAAAATAACATAGTTTTGTTAAAAATTTAAAAAAAATGATTTAAATGAAATTTGAAATTTTTGTTTATAAATAAAAAGGTTTAAGAACCTGGAGGGCAGTGAATTTGGAAGGGTGAAGAAAATAAAATTGTTTGAAATTTGCGGCCGAGTCAAAAACCAAGTCTTAAGATATTCTGAAGGAATCTCTTTACAAAAAATTTTTCAATTTTAAAATTTGTTGGGAAGAACCATTATCGAAAAGGATTTGGGAAAAAAATTGGTCCAAATTTTTTTTTTTTTCGGGGTTTTTTCCTTTTTGTTTTTTCTCTTTCCCCTTTTTGGCTTTTTTTTTGAACAATATTGTAAAAATAGAACAATTACTTTTTTAAAAGATTAGGGAGGGGGGAGGGGAAAGACAAAAAGAATTGAAAAAATTTCCCGGTTGTTTGAAAAATTATTAATTTTGGAATTTTATGAAAAAAGAAAAATTTTTTCCTAGTTTTGATTCCGGTTTAAAAAGTGGAGTTTTGTAATGTTTTTTTAAACATTTTTGATTTTAATTTCGTTTTTTTTAGGGCAAATTTCAATGTTGTTTAACTTTTCCTTTAAAAACAACTTAAGGTAAAACCCTCCCTTTTATTTAAAACTTTTGGATTTAAAACCCTTGATATTTTATTTAAACTTTTGTTTAAAACTTTGGGGTTTCTTTTTTGTTTTCTTCTTTTTTTTTTTTAAAACCTATTTTTTTTGAAAAAATGGAATATTTATAAATTATTTTTGTTAAAAGTAATTGGGGAAGGGAGGAGGAAAAAAGGGGAAAAAACAAGGAAAATTTGAAAACACAAATTTTTTTAAAAAAAGGAAGGGGAAAAAGGAAGGGAAAAAAGGAAAAAAGGAAAAAAAAAGGGGAAAAAGGGAAAAGGGAAAAGAAGAAAAAAAAAAAAAAAAAAAAAAAAGGGAAAAAGGTGCTTTTTAAAGTCTTTTTTCCCAAATAAATTTTTTTCAACCTAAAAAATCTTGCTCTTTGGAATTTTAAAAACCCGAAAAATTTTTTTAAAAAAAGGGTTTTGGGGGTCCGTAAAAAATTTTTGGGTAAAAATGGAAAAAAAATTCCCAAAAAATGGGGGGGGAGGGGGTTTACAAGGGAGGGGAACAAGTTAAACCTCAATTGGATGGGGAGGGAGGAAGAAAAAGGGAAGGGGGGGAGAAAAGGGGGGAGGGGAAGGGGAGAAAAGGGAGAAAAAGGAGGAAAAAGGAAAAGGGCCGGTGGGGGAGGACACGTTCCCACTTTCTTACCCAAATCCCCCCACGACCGGGATTAAACTCCCCGGGGGAAACCTCCGTTTTAAAAAATTTCGGGCCCCCTTATCAGGCAGAAACGGAATTTTTCTGGAGGGCTGTAACCCCCCCCTAAGGCAACCCTAAAAGCTAAAAGGTTTTGGAAGTTGCACTCAAAGAAAAAAAGGGTTAAACAAACCAAAAATTCGGCCCAGACTTCCCAATGTGCCCAAAAAGGCCATTAAAAGTCCAAAGATAAAGGTAAATGGGGAAAGGGAAAGGTAAAAACAACAACCCTTAAAAGAATTGGGATAAAAATTCCCAGGAAGGCAGGGGAAAAATTTTAACAAAAAAAAAAACTGGAAATAAAATTCGATTGGAAAAAAAAAAGAAATTTGGGGATTTAAAAGACAAAGAAACCCAAAAAATTGGCGGAAGGAAAAAAAATTTTAAAAAAAATTGAAATGGAAATTAAAAAAAATTTAAAAATAATTAATTCAAAAGAAAAAAAAGCAAAAAAAATAATTCAAAAAATTAAACTAAAAAAAAAAAATTTATTGGAAATAAGATCAAACAAAACCAAAAAAACAAAGAAAAAAAGAATTAAAACAAAAAAACAATTAAAAAGACTGAAAATAACTAGGATTATTGGACTTTAAAATTAGTGAAAAAAAACCGAATATTTTACAAGTAAAAGAAACTTTAATGAAATTTAGAAAGAATAAAAATAGGCTTAAAAAATTTATAAAACCTTTTTTCCCTAAAATAAAACCCAAAAAAAAAAAGGGCCAATTTGAATAAATTAAAATAAAAAGCCAAATAAAAAATTTAAAACCGGTGCAAAAAGGATCCCAAATTGTTTTAAAAAGGAAAAACCGGAAATAAAATTAAAGGCCGAAGGTGGCCCAAATAAACTACCCAGCTGTGGCTTTTCTTAGGAAGGTGGAATTTAATGAAACAAAGAATTTGGTTTTAAAAAAACAAACTAAACAAAATTTTCTTCCAAAAGGGGAAAAGGGTGGAAATAAAAAAAATTTGGGAAATTTATTTTTTTAAAAAAAAAAATAAATTAAAAGTTGACTGATATAAATAAAAAAGGAATGTATTTGGAAAGGGATATAGAATAAGGTGGGAAGGAGGGTAAAGGGAAAACATAAAAGGGTAAAATTTAAATTTGAGGAATTTAAGGGGGAGGATTTGGGAGATTTAAACCCAAAAGGGCTAAAGAAAAATAATTGGTTTTGTTTTAGAAATTTCTCTCGCTTAAAAAAAAGGGGAGGGGAAAAGGAAATAAAGGGGGAAAAGGGAAAAGATAAAAGGGGAGGGGAAAAGGGAAGCAAAAAGGGGGGGAAAAGTTTAAAGGGGAAAGAGGGTGGGGGCAAAATAAGTAAAAAGGGGTTTGGGGAGGAGGAATGGGTTTAGAAAACCATTAAATTGAATCCCAAAAAGGGAAACAAAAAAGGGACAAAAGGCAGAACCCCAAAGGTTTACAAGAAAACAAAACAGGGGGAGATATAGGAAAAAAAAAGGTAGCAAAATCTATTATCTTCAGGTGAAGTCAAAAAAGGGGGCCCCTTTAACAAAAAAAAAAATTGATCTAATTAAAAGAGATAAGGAATTATCCTGCTAAAAAATTAAATAAACAACAAGCAATATCAATATTAAACAATATGAAAGTGGTATGGCACCAACTTCCTAAAGGGAAAGAAAGGTTGCAAAAAGAAATAAAAAAAACTGTAAAGTAGGAGATCTCAACCTTGCACTCTCAGAATTAACAAATCAAACCACAAAAAAATAAGAAAAGGAAATTAAAAATAAATATAATATTAGAAAAATAGGTATGTTGGATCTTTTGGGAAAATTGAATGGAGATAGAAGAGAATATACTTGTTTAGCAGTTCATGGAACCTATTCAAAATTGACCAATATTAGGACATAAAGACCCAAAAAAATGCAAGAAAAGAAATAGTAAATGCTTTCTTTTCAGATCATGATGCAATAAAAACACATTCCAAAAGTTAGGGGAAATAGACCAAAAGTAATTGAAACTAAACAATTCATCTTAAAGAATGATTGGGTGAAGCAGCAAATTATAGATACAATTAATAATTTCCTCAAGATAATGACAATGATGAGACATCATAAAAATTTTGGGGGATGAGCCAAAGGTAATAAGAGGAATTTTATATCTAGAGGCTTACTTGAATAAAACAAGAAAGAAAAGATTAATGAATTGCTTAACTAAAAAACAAAAAAGACCAAATTAAAACCCCCAATCAAATACTAAATTGGAAATTTAAAAATTAAAAGGAGAAATTAAAAATATTGAAAGTAAAAACTATTGAACTAATTAATAAAAACTAAGAGTTGGTTCTTGAAAAAAATAAAATAGATAAGCCTTTGGAAATCTGATTAGAAAAAGGAGGAGGAAAATGAAATTAGTAGTCTTAAAAATGAAAAGGAGAACTTTCCACCAATGAAGGGAAATTAGAGAAATAATAAGGTTATTTTGCTCAACTTTATGCCAATAAATTTGATAACCTAAGAAATGGATGACACCTCAAAAATACAGACTTCCCAGACAACAGAGGAAGAAGTAAATTGCTTGAAAGTCCCATTTCAGGGAAAAAAAAGAACAGGCAATTAAACAACTCCCTAAGAAAAATCCCAAACCAGATGGATTTACATGTAATTTCCAAACATTTAAAGAACAATTTGGGCCCAATGCTATATAAATTATTTGATAAAATAGGAATGAAGGGTCCTACCAAACCCTTTCTATGACCGACATGGTCTGATACCTAAAGGTAGGCTGAAAACAGAAAGAAAATTATGAAATCTCCAATGAATATTGATGCTAAAATCTTAAATAAGATATTAGCAAAAAGACTCAAAAATCATCTCAAGATAATACACTAATCAAGTAGGTTTTAAAATCAGGGGCTGGTTCAATATTAGGAAAACTATCAATAAATTGGCCTCAATAACCAAATTAACAAAACCATATGATCTCTCAATGATCGAAAAGCATTTGATAAAATCCAACATCCATTCCTAAAAAACACTTGAGGAAAGGGAATAAATGGACTTTCCTTAAAATAATCCCAGCACTATTTAAAACCATCAGTGCTCATATGTAATGGAAAAACTGCAACCATTCCCAATAAGATCTGGAGGAAACAAGGTTCCCTATCACCGTTATTTTAATTTGTATTAGAAACCTATATAGCAATAAGAGCTGAGAAAGAGATTAAAGGAATAAGAATAGGTAATGAGGCCAATTATCACTCTTTGCCGATGACAGATGGTATTTAGAGAACCCCAGAGATTTGCTAAAAGTTTTGAAATAATCCCCAACTTTAGGTTGCTGGTTATAAAATAAACCCACATTATCCATTCTTATATATCACTAACAAAATCCAACAGTCAAGTTACAAAGAAACCTTTAAACTACTGATAAATATAAAATATTTGGAATCTATCTGCCGGGAAAATCCAGAAACTTTATGAGCAAAATTACAGACCACTTTTCACACAAATTAAGTCATCTAACCAATTGGAAAAATATTAAATGCTCTTGATGGGCAGAAATATAATAAAGATGACAATATTACCAAACTAATCTATTTTTTGGCTATCCAATCAGACCCCAAAAACTTTTTAAAAAATAAAACAAAGTTCATTGGAAAACAAAAGGTCAAAATTTCAAAAGAATTAATAAAAAAAATCAAATGATGGTGGCAGCTGTCCAGATCTAAAACTATACTATAGAGCACATTTACCAAAACTATTTGGTATTGGCTAAGGAATAATTAGTTGATCAGTGGAATAATTAGGTTCAAGGGAAAAACAGTCAACAAATATAGCAACCTAGTCTTTGCAAACCAAAATCCCACTTTTATAAGAACTTCTTTTGATAAAAATTGCTGGGAAAATTGGAAACTAAAGGCAGAAACTAGGATTGATCCAATTAACGCCGTCCCAAGATAAGGTCAAAATGGGTTCAGACCTGGCAAAAGAATAAAATTAATAAATTAGAGGAACACGGATAGTTTACCTCTCAGACCTGTGGAAG
Organism: Sarcophilus harrisii; assembly: GCF_902635505.1. NCBI lineage: Eukaryota > Metazoa > Chordata > Mammalia > Dasyuromorphia > Dasyuridae > Sarcophilus > Sarcophilus harrisii. Next base: position 359,470,460 of record NC_045427.1, on the reverse strand, counting down.
GGGAAGGGACCAAAAGCAGAACTAAGATCATTACTGATCACAAAATAGAAAATTTCGATTATACCAAACTGAAAAGTTTTGTCAAACAAACTAATGCAGACAAATTGAAGGAAGCAAAAACTGGGTATTTTTTACAGTCAAAGGTTCTGATAAAGGCCCATTTCCAAAATATATAGAAATTAACCCTAATTTATAAAAAATCAAGCCATTCTCCAATTGAAAAATGGTTGATAGCAGCATTCTCAGAGAAATTGAAATATTTCTGTCAAGAAAAAGATGCTCCAAGTCATTTTAATCGAAATCAAATTAAGACAACTCTAGATACCCCTAAACCGTCAGATTGGTAAGATGACAGGAAAAAAAATGATGATTTTGGAGGGGATTGGGAAAACTGGGACATTGAATTGTTGGTGGGTTGTGAATGAATCCAAACCATTTTGGAAGTAGGGAACTATGTAAAAAAGTTATCAAACTGTATACCCTTTGATCCCAGGGTTACTACTGGGTTATTCCCAAAAGAGATTATAAAGAAAAAGGGACCATTGGTGTTTGAGGCAGCCCTTTTGTGTTGCAGAAACTGGAAACTGAATGGATGTCCACGTTGGAGAATTTTGAATAAAGGGTATATGAAAATTATGGAATATTTGTTCGTGACCAACAGGATGATTTCAGAAAGGCCGGAGCTTAAAAACTGATGCTGGGTAGGGCAGGACCGGAGATAATTCTTCAACAAAATACTAGATGATGACCAGTCCTGATGGATCGGCCATCCTCAGCAAGAATCCAAATTTTAATGGGCAGTAATGAATGAACTGCTATATAGAAAAAAGAACTCTGGGAGTGATAAAACCATTACATTGAATTCCCGTCCCTATATTTTAAACACCCCAAAAGTTTCCTTCACCCCAATTTAAATAATTCGGCATTCTTTTTTGCAAAATAATGTTTTGGTCATGTATACTTTTGTACGTTATATTTTAATATATTTAACATCTCGGTTTCCATTTGGGGGGGGGGGGGGATGAAAATTTTTGGAATTGTTAATGCTGTAAAGTTACCCAAATATTCCTTAAATTAAAGGCTATTAAATAAAAAAAAAAAAAAAAAAAAAAGAAAAAATTAACAACTTGGTAAAAGAAATATACAAAAAAATGAAGAAAATAACACTTTAAAAAAAAAATAAGGGGCAGCTAGGTGGAACAGTGGATGGAGCACCAGCCTTGAAGTTAGGAAGACATGAGCTTAAATTTGGTCTCAGACACTTAACACTTCCTATCTGTGTGACCCTGGGCAAGTCACTTAACCCCAATTGCCTCAGGGGGAGGAAAAGATTTTTTACATTCAAGGGTTTTGATAAAGACATCATTTCTAAAATATATAGAAAAATGAATCAAATTTATAAGAATTCAACCCATTTTCCAATTGATAAATTGTTTAAGGATGTGAAAAGACAATTTTCAGATAAAGAAATTGAAATCATTTCTAATCATATGAAAAAATGCTCTAAATCACTATTGACCAAAGAAGTGCAAATTAAGACAACTCTGAGGTACCACTACACACTTCTCAGATTGGTTAAGATGCCAGGAAAAGATAATGACAAATGTTGGAGGAGATGTGGGAAAATTGGTACATTAATACATTGTTGGTGCAGTTGTGAATTGATCCAACCATTCCAAAGAGCAATTTGGAACTATGCCCTAAGGGCTATGAAACTGTGCATATTCTTTGATCCAGCATTGTTTCTACTGAACTTATGTACCAAAGAGATCTTAAAGGAGTGAAAAAGACACACATGTGCAAAAATGTTTGAGGCAACACTTTTTTGTAGTAGCAAGAAACCTGAAACTGAGTGGGTGCCCATCAGTTGTAGAATGGCTGAAAAAATTATGGTATCTGGATGTTATGGAATCTTACTGTTCTATAAGAAACAATCAGTAGGATGGTTTCAGAGAGACCTGGAGAGAGTTACATGTACTAATGCTAATTGAAATGAGCAGAACCAGGAGATCAATGTGCATGGAAACAAGATTATATGAAGTTGAATTCGGATGGACATGGCTCTTTTCAACAATGAGATGATTGAGGCCAGTTCCAATGATCTTGTGATTAAGAGAGTTATCTACACCCAGAGAGAGGACTGTGAGAATTGAGTGTGGATCACAACATAGCATTTTCACTCTTTTTGTTGTTGTTTGCTTGCATTTTGTTTTCTTTCTCTTTTTTTTCCTTTTTGATCTGATTTTTCTTGTGCAGCATGATAATTGTATACATATGTATACATATATTGGATTTAACACATATATACATATGTAAACATGTTTACATGTATTGGATTACTTGCCATCTAGGGGAGGGGGAGGGAGAAAGGGGAGGACTTTGGAACACAAGGTTTTGCAAGGGTCAACATTGAAAAATTATTTATGCATATACTTTGAAAATTAAAAAAAACTTTAATTAAAAAATATGGCCCATAACAAAGGATGGGTGGGGGTAGTCACAAAGAAAAGAACTCCTTGAATGGAAGAATTCAAGAAAAACTCACTGAAGAAAATAATTATTTTGGTATATAAATTAGAATTGGAAAATTGGAAACTAATGACACCATGAAACATCAAAAAAAAAAAAGTCAAAAGAATGGAAAAAAAGAAAATATAAAATATCTTACCTGGAAAATTATTGACATGGCAAACAAATCAAAGGCATAATTTAAATTTTTTTGGACTATCTGAAAGCCAAGATCAAATTAAAAAGATCCTAGGAAATATTTTTCAAAAAATAATACAGGAAAACTGTCGTGATATCTTAGGTCCAGAGAAAAACAGAAATGGAAATGGAAAGAAAACACCAATCCAATCACCTCCTGAAAAATATCCTAAAATGAAAACTCCCAGGAATATTAATGCCAAATTCCAGAATTCCAAGGTAAAGGTAAACTATTGTAAAGAGTCAGAAAGAAACAATTCAAATAGCATAGAGCCACAATCAACATTATATAAAAATTAGAGCAAAAGGAGCAGAGGGTTTAGAATATGGTATTTTAGAGAGCAAAGAAGCTAGAACTAAAACTAAGTATAAGAGACCAGCAAAACTGAGTACTCTATAATTGTTCAGGGAAAAATGAATGAAATGAAATAGAAAGCTTTTAGGCACTTTTGATGAAAAAAACAAACAAACAAACAGAGTTGAATTGAAAATCTCACATTTAAACCCAAGATTCAGGCGAAACCTAAACGGGTAAACATGAAAGAGAAGTCATAAGGGAAAGAGAATCTGTAAGATTAAACTGTTTATGTTACTATCTGGCAAGATAATGCATCTTGCCAGATGATACATTTAACTCTTAAGAACTAAGAACTTTATCATTCTTATATGAGAAGATGATACATGTAATTCCTAAGAACTTTTTTATTGTTGGGAAAGTTAAAATGTGTTTACATAGACATAAAGGATGGATGTGGGACAATTATGTTGAAATTATCTCAAAAATGAGGGGATGAGAAGGAGAGATGCAGTGGGGAAAAGAAGATTAAAGAGGTAGACAGATGGAAAGATTCTTACAGAAAAGAAGTGTTCATATACACAAGGCAATTTTTGAACTTCAGTATTTCCCTTCCAGAAGAAAGAACACACACACACACACACATACACACACACATACACACACACACACACACACTTAGTAGTATATAGAAATCCATCTTACCCAATAGGGAAATGGTGGTGGAAGGGGGAGGATAATATAAGGAGGAAGGAAGAAAGGAAGTGATTAGAAGCAAAACACTTTCAAGGAGTGATGGGATAAAAAGAGAGAGAGAAGAAACAGAACAGAATTGGATGGAGGAAAATGCATAGTAATCATGACTGTGAATTTGAATGGGATGAACTTATTCATAAAATAATAGCAGATTTAAAAAAATGTATTAGAAACCTGGATTCAACAATATGAGACACATTTTACAAGAAACACACCAAGCAGGAGTACAAACACAAAGTTAGTAGTTAAAATGAAAAATGTTATCAATTTCCAGAGAGAGTAATGAATTTTTACTGAGTATAAACTGTATTATAATTGTCTTATTTTCTCTACTTTTTTTTTTTTTTTTTGCTTTTTGGGAGGTGGGAGAAGAGAGTAATATGGCTAGTATGGAAATATGTTTTGCATTGTTGTGCCACAGTTCCCTTTTGATGTCCTGACCTAGTTTCCCCAATTGTCCTATTTAGTTACTCTGCCTCAGGTTATAACCTTTCCCTCTTAATGTTTGATGAGATAATAGTCTACCTCAGTTGCTCTACCCCAAAACCCCAGGCTATAATCATTCCCTCTTAAATGGTTGATGAGATAAAGGTTTTATATCTTTAGTTTATAGTCATTTCTTCTTAATGTTTGACAGGATAAAGCTTTATCCATTTTAGATGTCATTAGAATATCAGTAACCTCCAGTACCTCCCTCCATTGTGTCATCCTAGGTGCCTCCCCCCATTAGGTTATCCCCATCCAGGTACCTCCCCCATTATGTCATTTTTCTTGTTATCCTATAAAAAAGCTTGCTCTCTGATACTTAGAGCTTGATTCTTTGAGATGATAGTCTCTTCCATCCCTGGGACCAAGATCCATTTGGTCCCAGTATATTTCTCCATTTAATAAACTATTAAATTGGTCTCTAATATCTGTCTTGCTCAGTTTCTCTGGCATTACAGCATGATATAACATATATGATGCTTATGATATTTCTTGCATTTTCAGTAATCAGGGGAGAGACTGGAGCAAAGACAGAAGAAGGGATTCAAAAATAATTTTAATCTTTAAAAAGTATTTTTTTAAAAAAGGAAAAATACATATATAGGTGAGAAATATCAATACAAAAATTTTAAATGAATTATCAGTAAGATTACAGTGCTAATGACAAAATTCATACATTATTATCAGATTGGAGTTATACTCAGAATGCAATACTGATTCAATGTTAGGCAAACTATAACCATTATTGATCATATCAATAACAAGTGATTATTATAATAGATAACAAAATTAATATATTATTACCTCAATAGTTATAGAAAAAACTCTAGACAAAATGCAATGCCCATTCTTATTAAAAAGAATTTTTAATTTGCTAGAAAGCAAACAATAAATGGAATTTTTTCTTAAAATGATAAGCAGTATCTAAAAACAAAAGCAAGCACTATCTGTTAATGGGGGTAAACCAGAAGTCTTCCAAATAAGATCAAGGGATAAAATGGGGGAGGGGAGACTATAGATAGATTAGATATCTTTCCTCAAGAACTGTTTTTCATATCCTTTTATATGAAATAAACTGAGTGAAGACTCTCTCATAAGGATGTGGCTTTAACCTATACCTTAATTATGACTCAAGACTTTGCAATAATAAGTTAAGCTATAGCTAGAAAATGTGCAGGTGTTCCTTGTCTTGAAAGAACATTTCCCTCCTGTTTCCTACCACCTCTTAATTAGTATTTAAATACTTCTTCTAAAGGCTATTTATTCTTTTGTTTCTAGAATTAGATTTCCTTGTTGAAAGGATAAGTCTGGACTCCACCAGACAATAGGAAAAAAGGTCAAAGTGGAGGGGAAGACTTCTATTCCATTTAATCTTGTGTTTTGCAATTTGTGTTTTGCACTCCTTTGATATCTTATCAGTTAAGAGTTGCCCTTTCTTGGGATATCTTAATAAACTCCTTTTTTTGTGAGTGGGGAAGAGACTGTAAGTGGCTAGATCCATAAGAGGGCTTTCCCTTTGCCAAGAACTAGTGAGTCACCTGGGTGAATGGGATTGGAAGTGAGAGAATTTAGGTTGTTAAAGTCTATAAAAGACATCTATTTCCCTTTGGTTTTCTTTTGGTAAGATTGGGTGAGTCTCTAGTCAAAGTACTGTGAACTTTGGGAAAGAAAGGTAGTTGGTTCTGAACTTATCTAGTATCTAAAATGTGTTCTTGGGGGAGTACCAAAATGTATAGTGAAATACTGTTGTTTTTTTGGGATTGATTCCCGTTCACTCAAGGAATTGCCCATCTTCCAAAGCTGGGAATAAATTCAAAAAATGGCTCCTAAGGTTTCAGTTCCAGAACTCCCCTCCTCGCTTCCACTCCAAAACGGGACTGAGAACAGGAATTTCATTGATTTAGAAAAGCAGTTAGTGTTTACGTGTGTTTGAGCCTGTTTATCTTCTGTGTTTCTCTGTCAGCCGAATTACAAAGGAAAAGATCTAGCTATTTGTGATTTAAAAGTGCTTGTTTTGTACATAATTGGACTTATGCAAATAGCTTTTAGCTAGAAAGAGGAAAGACTAGTTCTAAGATGGGGAAAGTTTTTAACAGTCCCACCAAAAAGAAAAAAAAAAACTCACCTTCTGAACCTAGAACTGGCCAATTTGAGTCTGCAGAAATAGATAAATTTACAGAACTGCTAAAATATTTTGGCAGATTCTGGGGGTTTTGAGGTTAATCATTAAATTTCTTGATTTAAATGATTAAATTAAAATCATTAAAAAATATAAGAACTAATGTTGTTAGTCTGGTGTGTTTTTAAATAGGCCTAAAATACATGACTAAAAGCCTTCTGAAGGCCACAACTTGAGCCTCACAGAAAAAAATGCAAAAGGTTAAAAACCATGCTCTCTGGGATTTTCTTTGGAGAGGTTTGTGGAATCTGTCCTGCGTCCAAATTTCTCTGACCTTTTCCCCCAGGATCCTAAAGTCTACCAATTCTTAAAGCCGGTAGACAGAATCAAAAGGGCAGTTTTCTGCCACTTTAAATTTTGGAGCTGTGTGTGTTTAAACTGGAATTCTCATTCTGAAATTGACTAAACTAACTATTAACTAGCGAAGGCTAAAATTGTAAATTGTGGTGTTCTCTTCTTTAAAATATAATGGTTCTCTCTGGGAGCAGGTTTCCTGGGGAGGTTTTCTGGAGGCAGCCTTAGTTCCGGTTCAAAGTAATAATCACCTCAAATACAGCCATCTGATAAAATCCAAACATTTATTTCTTATCTCTTTCCAAGCCCAGTTAGCTTTTTTAGAGGCCTCTCTCTCTCCTTGGTTCTAAGAACTTTTGCAGCTTTGTCCTTTGCTTCTGCCTCTGCTTCCTTCTGCCTCCAGCCTGCACCAAGGTGGAAGATGGAATGAATCTGACTCCACCTCCAAGAGTGGGCTTGTGGGCTTCCTCCTAGAGTGCTCTGCCAGCTTCAGCTTCTCTTCTTCCAAATATCTCCAGCCAGCACCAAGGTGAAAGTTGGAATGAATCTGTCTTGCCTCTGAGAGAGGGCTTCTGGCTTTCCCAGAGTGTTCTGTGTCTGTCCCAGAGTGTCCTCTGGCCCTGAGAGCTTCTTGCTTCTATGAGCTCTCTAAAGGTGTGAACACAAGAATTGTTTCTATCAATTCCACGTAATACCTTGTTTCAAGTTCTGGGCCATAACATCTTGTCAGTCAATTATACTCAGTCAATCATACTGAACCATGCCAAATTAGATAATTATTGTCTCTATCAATTCTAATGACTTAACAGCTTGTAAGGATTCTAACAGTGAGCCTGTTTATTCTGGTATAAGTTTTTTTTTTTTAAATATGTGTAAAGTAATATTGAAGTATTGCTACTAAGAATTTAAATCTGTATTTGATTTGATTTTAATTTTAAAATTTTGTTTCTCTGTTAACTTTTTGAAAGAGATAGATACAATTAATAATTTCACTCAAGATAATGACAATGAGGAGACATCATAACAAAATTTGTGGGATGCAGCCAAAGCGGTAATAAGGGGGAATTTTATATCCTTAGAGGCTTACTTGAATAAAACAGAGAAAGAAAAGATTAATGAATTGGACTTACACTAAAAAAAAAAAGACCTTTAAAACCCCAATCAAATACTAAATTGGAAATTCTAAAATTAAACGGAGAAATTAAAAATATTGAAAGTAAAAAACTATTGAACTAATTAATAAAACTAAAGTTGGTTCCTAGAAAAAGCCAATAAAATAGATAAGCCTTTTGGTAAATCTGATTAGAAAGGAGGGAGAAAATTAAATTAGTAGTCTTAAAAATGAAAAGGAGAACTTTCCCAATGAAGAGGAAATTAGAAATAATAAGGGAGTTATTTTGCTCAACTTATGAATAAATTTGATAACCTAAGTGAAATGGATGACTACTCCAAAATACAGACTTCCAGACTAACAGAGGAGGAAGTAAATTGCTTGAATAGTCCCATTTCAGAAAAAGAAATAGAACAGACAATTAAACAACTCCCTAGAAAAATCCCAGGACCAGATGGTTACATGAATTTTACCAAACATTTAAAGAACAATTGGCCCAATGCTATATAAATTTTTGATAAAATAGGGAATGAAGGAGTCCTACCAAATTCCTTCTATGACGACATGGTACTGATACCTAAACCAGGTAGGCTGAAAACAGGGAAAGAATTATGACAATCTCTAATGAATATTGATGCTAAAATCTTAAATAAGATATTGCAAAAGACTACGAAAATCATCTCCAAGATAATACACTATGATCAAGTAGGATTTATACCAGGAATGCAGTGCTGGTTCAATATTAGGAAAACTATCAATATAATTGGCCATTTAATAACCAAATTAACAAAAACCATATGATCATCTCAATAGATGCAGAAAAAGCATTGATAAAATCCAACATCCATTCCTATTAAAAACACTTGAGAGTATAGGAATAAATGGACTTTTCCTTAAAATAATCAGCAGCATCTATTTAAACCCATCAGTAAGCATCATATGTAATGGAGACAAACTGCAACCATTGCCAATAAGATCTGGACTGAAAAAAGGTTGCCCACTATCACCATTACTATTTAATATTGTATTAGAAACGCTAGCTATAGCAATAAGAGCTGAGAAAGAGATTAAAGGAATAAGAATAGGCAATGAGAACCAAATTATCACTCTTTGCCGATGACATGATGGTATACTTAGAGAACCCCAGAATTCTGCTAAAAATTATTAGAAATAATCCACAACTTTAGCAAAGTTGCTGGTTATAAAATAAACCCACATAAGTCACCAGCATTGTTATATATCATAACAAAATCCAACAGTCAGAGTTACAAGAAATTCCATTTAAAGTAACTACTGATAATATAAAATATTTAGGAATCTATCTGCAAGGGAAAATCAGAAACTTTATGAGCAAAATTACAGACCACTTTTCACACAAATTAAGTCTGATCTAACCAACTGGAAAAATATTAAATGCTCTTGGATAGGGTGAGCAAATATAATAAAGATGACAATATTACCTAAACTAATCTATTTATTAGCGCTATACCAATCAGACTCCCAAAAACTATTTTAATGACCTAGAAAAAATAACAACAAAGTTCATATGGAAAAACAAAGGTCAAGAATTTCAAGGGAATTAATTGAAAAAAATCAAATGAAGGTGGCTTAGCTGTACCAGATCTAAAATTATATTATAGAGTAGCAGTTCCAAAACTATTTGGTATTGGCTAAGGAATAGATTAGTTGATCAGTGGAATAGATTGGTTCAAGGCATAAAACAGTCAACAAATATAGCAACCTAGTCTTTGACAAACCCAAGATCCCAACTTTGGGATAGAACTTACTGTTTGATAAAAATTGCTGGGAAAATTGAAACTAATATGGCAGAAACTAGGCATTGATCCATACTAAAACACCTACACCCAAAGATAAGGTCAAAATTGGTTCATGACCTAGGCATAAGAATGAAATTATTAATAAAATTGGAGGAACACAGGATGTTTACCTCTCAGACCTGTGGAAGGGAAGGTCTTTATGACCAGAGCAGAACTAGAGATCATTACTGATCACAAAATAGAAAATTTCGATTATACCAAACTGAAAAGTTTTTGTACAAACAAAACTAATGCAGACAAAGATTAGAAGGGAAGCAATAAACTGGGAAAATATTTTTACAGTCAGAGTTCTGATAAAGGCCTCATTTCAAAATATATAGAGAATTAACTCAATTTATAAAAATCAAGCCATTCTCCAATTGAAAAATGGTCAAGGATATGAACAGACAATTCTCAGATGAAGAAATTGAAACTATTTCTAGTCATATGAAAGATCTCCAAGTCATTATTAATCAGAGAATGCAAATTAAGACACTCTAAGATACCACTACACACCTATCAGATTGAAGCAAATGACAGGAAAAAATAATGATGATTGTTGGAGGGGATCGGGAAAACTGGGACATTGATGCATTGTTGGTGGAGTTGTGAACGAATCCAGCCATTTTGGAAAGTAGTTTGGAACTATGCTCAAAAAGTTATCAAACTTGTGCATACCTTTGATCCAACAGTGTTACTACTGGGATTATATCCAAAGAGATTATAAAGAAGGGAAAGGGACCTGATGTGCACGAATGTTTGTGGCAGCCCTTTTTGTAGTGGCTAAAACTGGAAACTGAATGGATGTCCATCAGTTGGAGAATGGCTGAATAAATTGTGGTATATGAATATTATGGAATATTACTGTTCTGTGAAATGCCAACAGGAAATTTCAGAAAGGCCTGGAGAGACTTACATGAACTGATGCTGAGGTGGTAGGCAGGACTGGGAGATCATTATATACTTCAACAACAATACTTATGATGACCAGTTCTGATGGACCAGGCCATCCTCAGCAATGAGATCAACAAAATCATTTCTAATGGAGCAGTAATGAACTGAACTAGCTAGCCCAGAAAAAGAACTCTGGAGATGACTAAAACCATTACATTGTGACACCCATTTTGATTTCCTTCACAAGCTAATTGTACAATATTTCAGAGTCTGATTCTGTTTGTACAGCAAAATAACGTTTTGGTCATGTATACTTATTGTTATCTAATTTATATTTTAATATATTTAACATCTACTGGTCATCCTGCCATCAGGGAGGGTGGGGGGTAAGAGGTGAAAAAATTGGAACAAGAGGTTTGGCAATTGTTAATGCTGTAAAGTTACCCATGTATATATCCTGTAAATAAAAGGCTATTAAATAAAAAAAAAAAAATTATCTTTAATGGAGACCCAAGTAAAAAATTTGGAGCCATGGCTAATAAAATTTGCCACTCTGGGATGGTCTCACAACACACATTAATTTGTGTATTTGTATAAAGGTGTATATCTTATCAGGTCTTGTCCCAGATAATTGTACTTCCTTAGTGGCCTTTAATAAAATTCTAGCCACAAGCACTGGGGTAGTGTAAGGCTTTGATCTGGTTGTGCTGGGAGGTTCACCACTCTATCACACTGTGTCCTTGATGAAGGACTGCTGTGGAGTTGCCTCTTGTGTGGCAAACTGATATCTCAAGGGTTTTGGTGACTCTTTCAACCACATTGGATAAAAAGCCAGTTCAACTTCTCTCAAAGCCTCTTGAGCTTCTTTTGTAGCTAGCGTGGTAATTTAAAGCACTGTCTCCCCTTAAAATGTCATTAATGGTTGTAACTGATAGGTAGTCAAACCTAACACTTTCGCATCCATTGGATATCTCCTATCAATTTCTGAAAATCATTCAATGTGTTTAGCTTTTCTGTTCTTAGGGAGAGTTTTTGAACTGTAAGCACCTTAGGGTATACTTCATATCCTAAATATTGAAAAGGACATGTCTTTGAATTTTCTGGTGCTATGTATAATTTGTAATTCCTTAGCGTTTCTATGGTCTTTTGAGACATGCCTCTAACATTTGTTCCTCAGGTGCATCCAAAATGTCATCCATGTAATGTAATAGCATAACTTTTGGAATTCTTTTCTTACTGGACAAGAGCAGCAGCAACATACATTTGACACATAGTAGGGCTGTTTTTCATTCCCTGTGGCAAAACTGTCCATTCATATCTTTATAAGGCTCAAGCTAAGTTAACTGGGCACTGAAAAGCAAATCTTTTATATCCTCCTAATCCAGAGGGATAGAATAGAAACAATCCTTAATATCTATGACCCAAAGGGGCCATTCTCTAGGCAACTGAGTAGGAGATGGAAGTCCAGGCTGAAGAGTTCCCATAGTTTCCATCTGTTCATTCACTTTTCTTAAATCCGTTAACATCCTCCATTTCCAGATTTCTTTTCCAACAAACACTGGGATTTATTAGAGAAGGTTTTAACTGTCCTTGGTCAAGCTGTTCCTGTACTATACTAATAAGGCCTGATTTTATCTTTACTTAAGGGCCACTGCTGTATCACACTGGTGTATCAGTTTTCCATTGGATAGGAACAGGTGAAAATGTTGGCAGGCCTCAAACAACCCTGCTTAAAAAACCAAAGTACTCATTTTAACCTAATTGCTTGTAAACCGTCTCTTCCCAGATTGATGGGATTTTTCAACTATAAAGAGTAAAATTCCTGTTTTGCCTTCAAAAGTCCATCTCATGGGGCAGCACTAACTTCAGCTGCTATTGATCCTCCTACACCAGACATGGGTGTCTGCTTTAATCTTTGGCCAGTGACTGGGCCAGCTCAACCTCTAATGACCTCCGATCTGCCCAGTGTCTACCAATCCTTCCAATGGAAGGCCATTTATATAGATTGTGAGCATATTGGTCAGTTGTTACATCTGCTGTCAGTAAATTGCTGGTTTTGTGATCTGGAATCAGAATCTGGGTGACTATCCCAGGCTCTTATTAGGATTCTGTTGGTAAACCTGATGCTACTATTTCTCCTGGGTGATAAGTCACACTTGTCTGCCTTATTGGTGACTGGGATATTATCTACACATTCCCGGTTTCCCACATCAGTATGTGGATGGACACTGTTTTGTACGTACTCTCAGGAGGTAAAATGGTCAGGCCTACTGTGCCTGGAGGCAAGGGATCCATAGGCTGGAGAGGAACAGATTTCACCTCTCCAGGGGGTATCTCAATTGTCTCAGCTGCATACAATTCTATTCTCCTAATTGTAATCCCTTTCTTCCATCGGGTTGCTTCCTGGCTGATTTATTGTGTAATCCTGCCATCATATGGCTTCCTGGCTGATTGGTCATATTGGGGTATTGGCCGTCTAGGCACTCTCTGTTGCCCATTGGCTGCCATCATGCCCCAAGTGTTTTGCCTGGGGCCCTGGGGCTGGGCCCTCATCCCGTTCCCTGAACCTGTCATTCTGAGGCCCAATGGAAGCCTCTGTTGCATTTTGGACATGGGATACTGGGTCTTGTTCTCCCACCCTGTTTTCTCATTCTGCCTCTATACAAACATTGAGCTTTCAGATGCCCTACTTTAACACACAAGCTTGACGTGTCTCTCTAGAAGTCCCTTGCTGGAAGGGACCCTGTCTATGTTGGGATCTTGGGAAGTCTGCATCATGGTCGGCTATAAAGGCATTTTGTGCCCACTGTGGCACAGCGTCTTATGAACTCCTCAAAGGGCATCCTTACCAGTCCTAGAATAATCCTTCCTGCACACCTCATTTAGCATTTTCCTTACAAGTTGCCTTATTAAAACATCTGTTGTTGGATTTTCCCCCATTAGTTCTTGTGATAGCAGTCTGCAAACGTCCCACAAAAGTCACAAAGGGTCCATCTGGCCCTGCAATTTTATTTTGATGGCCTCACCTTTATCATTTTTTTGAATCGAAGCCCATGCTTTATTAGCATTAACAACAATTTGCTCATATGCTGCTAGAATAATTAACCTGTGCTGTGACGTCTGCATATGGACCTATACCTGTAGGTAGGTCATAGGTGATCCAACATGAACACATTTGACTATTTTGTTGGCTTATCCTACAGAGCTCACTATATTCAAGCCACTGTAATTTTGTCCAGGTTCTAGACATACCCTTGCTATGATTTCCAGTCATCAGGAGTCAAGACTGCGAAACCAAATTCTGTAACAACATCTTAACATAAGCTGATGTAGCCCATAATTAGTGCAGGCCTTTTAAGATCTTTAATGATTTCTACGTTAAAGGGGTGTATCTTTGCTTTTGTTGGCCTGAGGCATTAGACTGGAAATACAGGAAACATAAGTGGCTGAAGCTCCCGGATATCCACACCCTTTCTTTGGCCTTCATTAAGCCCTCGCAGCCTACTCAAGATTGGTCCTGTCACTGCCCCACTGCCCCTCCTCCCTCCATCCTGGAGGTGGAGTTAGTGAGGAGAGGTTCACTTGCTCCCTGGGATGGGGCTGAGCCGCCTCCTGAGGGAAGGTCACCACCCTTGCTCACTTAAGTCTCCATCCTTGTTGGGGATATGGTCATTAATCTCTTCATTGTCTTCCTCTTTAATATCTGGCTAATTTGAGGAGGAGTGGAAGGAGCCATGGGTTTTTCTTTCTTCTAAGGGATTCTTAGTGCTACTGAAATCATTGTATAAATAAAATGCCTCCATGGAAATTGAATGAGGGACCATATCCTCTGAAATGTATGGACATCTCTTGTCCAACCCGGGACCAGTTATCTCGAGATCTGCTCCTCCTCTACGATCAAGGAGATGCAGTTTAATATACCTAAATCTCACTATCTGTTCCCAAGTTATAAGTAACCCATGTATTTCTGTCAGTTTAATCATGCTTTCTTACACTCTTGGGTGGGGTTGGGGGCAAGGATGGAAGTCTTTAGCTGCATTTTGTCCCATTTTAACAACAACAAAAAAAAAAGATTACTGGTTTTAGTTTTTAGAAAATAAGTTCCTTATTTGTCTATTAACAATACTCACCCAGTTCCTGGTCGGAACTTCTTCAGTCCTTGGTTCCAATCGTTGGGCGCCAAATGTGAAGATCGTGTATTTTAAGATCAGCACGAGACAGGAATTCAGGTTAGGGGAAAATCGTCAGTCTTTATTTTCAGTGAAGAAGGATCGGAGGTGGAAGAGAATCGGCGATAGCAATGTGTGCAGCTGAGTCAAGAAGCTAGCTTGACCAGCAGCCACACAACCAGCAGCTCGGAGTCTCGAACCCAGCCCAATCTCTCCCAGCTTCTCTTCCTGTCTCTCTCTCTGCCTCCACCCACCAAAATCGTCATTTCCTATATAACACATCAGGACTTGCACGGAGAGTGGGCAGGGACCATTCTTTATCCAATCATGTATATTAATAGAGTATAGCCCAATTACTATCTAGCCTCATGTACTTGGGACCTCAGTGCATCAGCTCAAATCTCAGCCCATTACAAAAAATAACAATAACAACAACAAAAATCATGTTCAGATACCATGTTCAAAGGGACAAAGACATAGACAACTGTTCTCAGAATCTCCCTAAAAAATGGGAACACAATTTAAAATTGCTTAATACAGCCAATTAAAACCAAAAGAAAAAAAAATAGGACACAATATCCTAATTTCACAATAAAAACCCTACCAGAATTAACATTAATAATTTCTTCATCCTAAAAATGTTAATTCAACTTCCTCCAATGGAGTAGTCATTAAAAACTTTTCTGGAAATATAAATAACATGTACAACATTAATATTGTTAAAATTTCTCTAAGCACAATTAATAGCCCTTCCCACCAAAACATTCCTAATTGCAAAGTCAATTTTACAGCTTATACATTGTCCTTCACTGTCCATTCTTGAGGTTCCTCTACAGGTCCTTTAAGCCTGGTGTTCTCATTATCCAGACTGCAGTCTTAGTCATCTGTAGCATCTGGTAAGGTACTTCCACTCTGCTTCTTCCAGGACTTAGTAAGCACCCACTTGCCTGCATAATGAAAACTCCAAAGTAGTTGTCTGGGTCAGAAATCTTTATTTCCTAAGGACTAAAAAGGCATAAGGACAGTGCCATTATATAATTCCTTAAAAACTTATCCTTTGTTTCAAAAGAGGCTAACTCTTTTTTTCCTCACAAATAAAATAAACCAATCTCTTATGGGGAAAGTCCCAAGTCACTCCTGGGAGCAGTTCTTTAATAAAGCAATAGGCAAACATTTGGTTCAAGGCAATTTAGTCTCTAACATCAATTTAGTAGTCTGTTTCTTAAGAATATGATTCATTCTTTCCACTTTCTCTGATGAGGTTATATTCTTAGGTATAGAATTATCACTCAATTTGCAATCCTTCCCCATTATTTCTTATAAAACATTAGAAGTAAAATATCTTCTTTATCAGAATCAATTGTCTCTATCAATCCATACCTCAGTACAATTTGTTCCAATGATATTATTGTTCTGTAAGAAATGACCAGCAGGATGAATACAGAGAGGACTGGCAAGAGTCAAATGAGCAGAACCAGGAG
Organism: Sarcophilus harrisii; assembly: GCF_902635505.1. NCBI lineage: Eukaryota > Metazoa > Chordata > Mammalia > Dasyuromorphia > Dasyuridae > Sarcophilus > Sarcophilus harrisii. The sequence continues at coordinate 359,454,272 of NC_045427.1, read as the reverse complement.
ATCATTATATACATCAACAACGATACTGTATGAGGATGTATTCTGATGGAAGTGGATTGCTTCGACAAAGAGAAGATGTAATTTAGTTTCAATTGATCAAGGATGGACAGAAGCAGCTACACCCAAAGAAAGAACACTAGGAAATGAATGTAAACTACTTGCATTTTTTTTTTTCTTCCCGGGTTATTTATACCTTCTTAATCCAATTCTCCCTGAGCAACAAGAGAACTGTTCGGTTCTGCACACATATATTGTATCCAAGATCTACTGTAACCTATTTAACATGTATAGGACTCCTTGCCATCTGGGGGAGGGGGTGGAGGGAGGGAGGGGAAAAATTGGAACAGAAGTGAGTGCAAGGGATAATGTTGTAAAAAATTACCCTGGCATGGGTTCTGTCAATAAAAAGTTATTTAAAAAAAAAAAACCAATTTGTTCCAATGTTATTTCACTAAGCTCTCAAAGCAGCAGAGCTCAAGGGAAAGCTTCCTTCATTTCCACTATATCTCAGTTTCGCCACTCATGATTTCATTAAAACCTAACCTAGATATTTTGGGGCCAGGCTCCCTCCCTCTAGAGCGACATCTTTTCAACACTTTATTTATCTTTAGACATATTACATACCTTTTGGATACAATTTGCTTTGCAATTACACATATGCCTATATGCCAAATTTTCTTGCTTTTATTTTCTTTTTGTTAAAGGGAAAAAGTAAGACAAATCTTAAGATTCAGAATATAGGTAATATCTAAATAACTTTGGGCCAAATTTGACAAAATTTATATTACATGTTCAGTTGGGCTACAAAATGTCAAAGCACAGCTCATAAATTTTTACAAATTATTAAATATACAATTTAAAAAGCAACATAGTAACAAATATATTTAATCTAATTAGAAGATAAACATGTTACCTCTTTCAAATTTTTTTTTTTATTTAATAGCCTTTTATTTACAGGATATATACATGGGTAACTTTACAGCATTAACAATTGCCAAACCTCTTGTTTCAATTTTTCACCTCTTACCCCCCCACCCCCTCCCCTAGATGGCAGGATGACCAGTAGATGTTAAATATATTAAAATATAAATTAGATACACAATAAGTATACATGACCAAAACGTTATTTTGCTGTACAAACAGAATCAGACTCTGAAATATTGTACAATTAGCTTGTGAAGGAAATCAAAAATGCAGGTGGGCATAAATATAGGGATTGGGAATTCAATGTAATGGTTTTAGTCATCTCCCAGAGTTCATTTTTCTGGGCGTAGCTAGTTCAGTTCATTACTGCTCCATTAGAAATGATTTGGTTGATCTCGTTGCTGAGGATGGCCTGGTCCATCAGAACTGGTCATCATATAGTATTGTTGTTGAAGTATATAATGATCTCCTGGTCCTGCTCATTTCACTCAGCATCAGTTCATGCAAGTCTCTCCAGGCCTTTCTGAAATTATCCTGTTGGTCATTTCTTACAGAACAGTAATATTCCATAATATTCATATACCACAATTTATTCAGCCATTCTCCAACTGATGGAAATCCATTCAGTTTCCAGTTTTTAGCCACTACGAAAAGGGCTGCCACAAACATTCGTGCACATACAGGTCCCTTTCCCTTCTTTATAATCTCTTTGGGATATAATCCAGTAGTAACACTGCTGGATCAAAGGGTATGCACAGTTTGATAACTTTTTGAGCATAGTTCCAAACTACTCTCCAAAATGGTTGGATTCGTTCACAACTCCACCAACAATGCATCAATGTCCCAGTTTTCCCGCATCCCCTCCAACAATCATCATTATTTTTTCCTGTCATCTTAGCCAATCTGATAGGTGTGTAGTGGTATTTTAGAGTTGTCTTAATTTGCATCTCTCTGATTAATAATGACTTGGAACATAATTTCATATGACTAGAAATAGTTTCAATTTCTTCATCTGAGAATTGTCTGTTCATATCCTTTGACCATTTTTCAATTGGAGAATGGCTTGATTTTTTATAAATTAGAGTTAATTCTCTATATATTTTGGAAATGAGGCCTTTATCAGAACCTTTGACTGTAAAAATATTTTCCCAGTTTATTGCTTCCCTTCTAATCTTGTCTGCATTAGTTTTGTTTGTACAAAAACTTTTCAGTTTGGTATAATCGAAATTTTCTATTTTGTGATCAGTAATGATCTCTAGTTCTGCTCTGGTCATAAAGACCTTCCCCTTCCACAGGTCTGAGAGGTAAACTATCCTGTGTTCCTCCAATTTATTAATAATTTCATTCTTTATGCCTAGGTCATGAACCAATTTTGACCTTATCTTGGTGTACGGTGTTTAGTATGGATCAATGCCTAGTTTCTGCCATATTAGTTTCCAATTTTCCCAGCAATTTTTATCAAACAGTAAGTTCTTATCCCAAAAGCTGGGATCTTTGGGTTGTCAAAGACTAGGTTGCTATATTTGTTGACTGTTTTATCCCTTGAACCTAATCTATTCCACTGATCAACTAATCTATTCCTTAGCCAATACCAAATAGTTTTGGTAACTGCTGCTCTATAATATAATTTTAGATCTGGTACAGATAAGGCACCTTCATTTGATTTTTTTTTTCATTAATTCCCTTGAAATTCTTGACCTTTTGTTTTTCCATATGAACTTTTTTGTTATTTTTCTAGGTCATTAAAATAGTTTTTTGGGAGTCTGATTGGTATAGCGCTAAATAAATAGATTAGTTTAGGTAATATTGTCATCTTTATTATATTTGCTCACCCTATCCAAGAGCATTTAATATTTTTTTCAGTTGGTTAGATCAGACTTAATTTGTGTGAAAAGTGGTCTGTAATTTTGCTCATAAAGTTTCTGATTTTCCCTTGGCAGATAGATTCCTAAATATTTTATATTATCAGTAGTTACTTTAAATGGAATTTCTCTTTGTAACTCTGACTGTTGGATTTTGTTAGTGATATATAAGAATGCTGATGACTTATGTGGGTTTATTTTATAACCAGCAACTTTGCTAAAGTTGTGGATTATTTCTAATAATTTTTTAGCAGAATCTCTGGGGTTCTCTAAGTATACCATCATGTCATCGGCAAAGAGTGATAAATTGGTTTCCTCATTGCCTATTCTTATTCCTTTAATCTCTTTCTCAGCTCTTATTGCTATAGCTAGCATTTCTAATACAATATTAAATAGAAACGGTGATAGTGGGCAACCTTTTTTCAGTCCAGATCTTATTGGGAATGGTTGCAGTTTGTCTCCATTACATAAGATGCTTACTGATGGTTTTAAATAGATGCTGCTGATTATTTTAAGGAAAAGTCCATTTATTCCTATACTCTCAAGCATTTTTAATAGGAATGGATGTTGGATTTTATCAAATGCTTTTTCTGCATCTATTGAGATGATCATATGGTTTTTGTTAATTTGGTTATTAACATGGCCAATTATATTGATAGTTTTCCTAATATTGAACCAGCACTGCATTCCTGGTATAAATCCTACTTGATCATAGTGTATTATCTTGGAGATGATTTTCTGTAGTCTTTTTGCTAATATCTTAGTTAAGATTTTAGCATCAATATTCATTAGGGAGATTGGTCTATAATTTTCTTTCCCTGTTTTCAGCCTACCTGGTTTAGGTATCAGTACCATGTCTGTGTCATAGAAGGAATTTGGTAGGACTCCTTCATTCCCTATTTTATCAAATAATTTATATAGCATTGGGGCCAATTGTTCTTTAAATGTTTGGTAAAATTCACATATAAATCCATCTGGTCCTGGGGATTTTTCTTAGGGAGTTGTTTAATTGCCTGTTCTATTTCTTTTTCTGAAATGGGACTATTCAAACAATTTACTTCCTCCTCTGTTAGTCTGGAAGTCTATATTTTTGGAGGTAGTCATCCATTTCACTTAGGTTATCACATTTATTGGCATAAAGTTGAGCAAAATAACTCCTTATTATTTCTCTAATTTCCTCTTCATTGGTGGAAAGTTCTCCCTTTTCATTTTAAGACTACTAATTTCATTTTCCTCCCTCCTTTTTCTAATCAGATTTACCAAAGGCTTATCTATTTTATTGGCTTTTTCATAGAACCAACTCTTAGTTTATTAATTAGTTCAATAGTTTTTTTACTTTCAATATTTTTAATTTCTCCTTTTAATTTTAGAATTTCAATTTAGTATTTGATTAGGGTTTTTAATTTGGTCTTTTTAGTTTTTAGTTGCAAGCCAATTCATTAATCTTTTCTTTCTCTGTTTTATTCAAGTAAGCCTCTAAGGATATAAAATTCCTCCTTATTACCACTTTGGCTGCATCCCACAAATTTTGATATGATGTCTCATCATTGTCATTATCTTGAGTGAAATTATTAATTGTATCTATAATTTGCTGCTTCACCCAATCATTCTTTAAGATGAGGATTGTTTAGTTTCCAATTACTTTTTGGTCTATTTCCCCTAATTTTTTTGTTGAATGTAGTTTTATTGCATCATGATCTGAAAGAAGCATTTACTATTTCTGCTTTCTTGCATTTAATTTAGGTCTTTATGTCCTAATATATGGTCAATTTTGAATAGGTTCCATGAACTGCTGAGAAGAAAAGTATATTCCTTTCTATCTCCATTCAATTTTCTCAAAGATCCAACATACCTAATTTTTCTAATATTCTATTTACTTCTTTAATTTCTTTCTTATGTGTTTGTGGTTTGATTTGTCTAATTCTGAGGTGCAAGGTTGGATCTCCTACTATGACAGTTTTGTTGTCTATTTCTTCTTGCAACTCTCTTAACTTCTCCTTTAGGAAGTTAGATGCCATACCACTTGGTGCATATATATGTTTAATATTGATATTGCTTCATTGTTTATGCTACCCTTTAGCAGGATGTAGTTTCCTTCCTTATCTCTTTTAATTAGATCAATTTTGCTTTTGTTGATCTGAGATAAGGATAGCTACCCTACTTTTTGACTTCACCTGAAGCATAATAGATTTTGCTCCAGCCTTTTACCTTTACTCTATAAGTATCTCCCTGCTTTAAATGTGTTTCTTGTAAACAACATATTGCTAGGGTTCTGACTTTTGATCCAGTCTGCTATCTGCCTCCTCTTTTAGGAATTCATCCCATTCACATTTACAGTTAGAATTACTAAATCTGTATTTCCTACCATCCTAATAACCCCAGATTGTGCTTTACTTATTCTTACCTCCCCAACCGTCTTTCCCCTTTTAAACTTATGTACCCCTCTTGTAACAGATGCTTACCCTCTTTATAATCCCTCATCCCCCCTTTGGTCTTTTCCCTTCTTTCCTTATTACTCTTTTCTTTTCCCTTTTCCTCTCCCCGTTTTTAATGGGGCGAGAGAATTTTCTCTAAAACAAATGTCAATTATTTTTCTTTGAGCCAACTCTGATGAGGAGTAAGATTCACACAATGTTCCTCCCCTCTCTAAATTCCCTCAGATATGATAAGTTTCCTTTGCCTCTTTGTAGGATGTGGTTTCCCTCTTTTTATCCCTCCTTCCCACCTTATTCTGCCATCATCCCTTTTCCATATCTACTTACCTTTTTTATGTTATATCAGTACAATCAAATTATACATGTATTCTTTTTGTATATCCACAACAGAAATACAATTCTCAAGAGTTATTTTACCTTTTCTGCATCTCTTGAGTTCTATGGTTTGGAGATCAATTTTTTGTTTAGTTCTGGTTTTCTTCAGAAACAAATGGAATTCATTGTTTCATTAAATGTCCATCTTCTTCCCTGGAAAAAAATGTTCAGCTTAGCTGGGTAGTTTATTCTTGGCTGCATCTCAAGTTCTTGTGCCTTTCGGAATATCATATTCCAGGCCCTTCGTTCCTTTAATGTAGAGGCAGTCAGATCTTGGGTGATCCTTATTATGGCACCTCGATATTTAAATGTTTTTTTTTTTTTTTTTGCTGCTTGTAAAATTTTTCCTTAATCTGATAGTTCTGAAATTTGGCCACAATATTCCTTGGGGTTTTATTTTAGGGTTTCTTTCAGAAGGTGTTTGATGAATTCTTTCAATGCCTATTTTACCTTCTGATTCTATTAAATCTGGGCAGTTCTCTTTGATGATTTCTTGTAAAATAGTATCTAGGCTCTTTTTTTCATCATAGTTTTCTGAAAGTCCAATAATCCTCAGATTATCTCTCCTAGATCTATTTTCCATGTCTGTCGTTTTTGCAAGTAGATAATTCATGGTTTTTTCCAGTTTGTCAATTTTTTGGTTTTGCTTGACTGATTCTTGCTGTCTCAATGAATCATTAGTTTCTATTTAGTTCAGTTCTAATTTTTAAAGAATTATTTTACTTCATTAGCTTTTTTTACTTCTTTCTGTATGTCCAATTGAGTTTTAAATGTATTGTTTTGGTCTGTGGAATTTTTCCATTTCACTAATTTTTTTTTTAGTGAATTATTTTCTTTCAATTCACAGATCCTACTTTCTTGAGTGTTCTTTGTCTTTTCCAATTCACAGATCCTACTTTCTAGTGAATTTTTATTTTCAATTCACAATTCTTACTTTCCTGAGATTTTTTACTTTTTCCAATTCGTATTTCAGGAAGTTGTTGCTCTCTTTAAGGCTTCTCTTTCCTTTCCCCATTTATCTTCTAACTCTCTTTTGAGACTTTTAATGGTCTCTTCTATGAGAGCATTATGTAAAGGTGGACAGTCTGATGCATTTTTGCTGTTTGAGGTCTCTTCAGGTTTGCTGACCTGCTCTTTTTCTGCATAGAAGCTGTCGATCGTTCTTTTCATCTTTTTATTCATGTTTTAAAGCCTTTAGGGTAGGTCTCTTAGGCAAGGGGGTTACCAGCTTCCTCTGCAGAGCAGGGAAAGATGTAAACCGATTTCCGCCTCTGAGGTATGGGAGTGCTCTGAGTGAGAGTTTTCCCTTCCCCCAACAGGAAGTGGATTCAGCACTGGCCGAGCTATCAAACTGCTTAGTAGAACTGAGTGGGTTAGCGATTGCCCTCGGCTAGAGACTAAGGGGTGAAAGTGTCACTGCCCCAGGCCGGAGCCTCTTGTGGGACTGTGAATATTAGCAGCTGACCGCAGACCACAGACCACAGACCGCAGACTGCAGACCGCCCCGAACTCTGCCCCAGTGTCTCTGCCCAATGCAAATCGGCCCTGGAAAAGCTCTATGGCCCCAAGCCGAGCTCCCCACTGCGCAGATTGGAGGTTAACCCGGGCTGCATCCTCCTTCCGTGCAGGATCACAGCTGCCCCAAGGAAAAGCCCCATACTGTGGGTTGGGGCTGCACGCTTGTGCTGAGATCTGTGCTTTCACTTTCGGTTTGAGACTCTCCTCAGAACCTAATTTCTCTCCCTGTCTGCGCTGATCTCCCCCCTGGCCCCAGAACCAACCTTTTTTGGAGAGACTGCAGATTTTCTTCGGCCGGTGAGTTGTTCTACCTCTTATCCCCACGAATTGTACCAGTCAAGACTATTTTTGAGGCTTGATATAATATTGATAAAGAGGGTAAGAGAAGAGCTTAGAAAGTCGCCTGTGTCTTCTCCGCCATCTTGGCTCCGCCCTCTTTCAGAAACTTCAAGAGCAAGTGAGAAAGCATCCAGGTAAGATCTATATATTACATGTCCATTCTCATAGTGGACTTCCAGGTCCCATATTTGATGGCAATTCAAAGGCAGATAGCCTTCTAACTATGTTGGCCCTTTGTTCCAAGAAGCTCAGGCATCTCATTCTAAATATCATCAGGCTGCTCGAGCTTTACGTTTACAATTTGGAATAACAAAAGAGGAAGCTAGGAGCATAGTAAAAGCCTGTATGGCTTGCCTTCCTTTCCATGCTCCTACACTGCCTCCAGGGAAGAACCCTCGTGGTTTGAGACCCAATGAAATCTGGCAAATGGATGTGACCCATTATAAATCTTTTGGTCGTCTGTCTTTCATCCATGTTGTGGTAGACACCTTTTCAGGATTCACTTTTGCAATGCCAGCAGCAAAAGAGACAGCCCGAGGGGTCACTGAATTCCTCATACAAGCATTTGCCATTATGGGTGTGCCACAAGCAATAAAAACAGACAATGGTCCTGCTTATACTTCAAAACATTTTGCACACTTTTGTGCACAGTATAAGATTTTATACACCACGGGCATACCTTTTAATCCTCAAGGACAGGCAATAGTGGAGAGGGAGAAACAGAGATATTAAGACACTACTCCAAAAACAAAAGAAAGGGGGAGCCACAGGTAACCCTAGAGAACTTCTAAATCTAGCTCTTTATACTATTAACTTCTTGATTTTTGACAAAGATGCACTGGCTCCGGCTGACAGGTTTTATAACCCACCGGAAGGTCAGTGTCCAATGCAAGCAGCTCCACTATCTTTAGATAATCGCCATGAGTGATGTGGAGAGACCCAGAAAGTGGTGAATGGAAAGGACCAGATAGGCTAACTGCTTTGGGAGAGGGTTTGCTTGTATCTCTACAGGTGGAGAAGGAATCAGATGGGTGCCAATGAGCCATATTCGCCTTGTCCATCGCATAGAGACAGACAGACCTTTGAAACAAAGGAAGACCAAGAAATATCGAGGTGGTGCTGTGCTGATTGTGCTCACCATTGAAAGAGCGTGGCAGTTATGGCGTTTGACTCACGGACATCAAAGATTGTTGGACTTCAAAACCCTCAGGAATCATTGGATTCTCTGAGCCATAGGACTTGAAAACCCTCAGGAATCATTGGATTCTCTGAGACATAGGACTTGAAAACTCTCAGGAATCATTGGATTCTCTGAGAAATGATAAGACTGTTACAACACTTCAAAATCTGCTGGAATCATTGGATTCCCTAACACATAAAAGACTTTTCAGGACTTCAAAAACTCAGGGGGATCATTGGATTCCCTGACATGTGAAACAATGGACAATAGATTGGTTTTGGACTATCTCTTGGCTGCTGAAGAAGGTGTATGTGTGACTGTTGTTTACATACCCACCTTGTAGGACTTCTGGTCATCTTTTCCAACACCATGTTGATTTATATTGTTTGCTATTCCGCTACTTGCGTGTACAATTCATGTTTGTTACACCACATCGAGCCTGCACTGACTGAGGGGAGGGTCATCCCTAATAGCCTCTGCTTTATTGCTATGTGCTTGTGTAATACCTCCCATGCTGATGGGTTTGTGCATAATAAGACCCTTCAGCCCAGAAACCCGCTAGCAACCCCTATTTCCCTTTGGTGCTCTTCATCTCCCTTCCTTCCTGAGATGTCAGGTAGGGCGTGATCATCTCCTTTTTAGTGCTTTCACCGCCTTTTCTGAGAAGTCAGGGAGGCTGTGATCACCTCCTTTTCGGTGCTTTCACCTCCTTCCCTGAGAAGTTAGGGAGGCTGTGATCACCTCCTCTTGGGGGCTCTGACCTCCCTGAGGGAGTCAGGGATGGCATGACCACCTGTGTTCTAAAATAAAAGAAAGCGGGAGATGTAATGGGCTGAGGTTTGAGCTGATGCACTGAGGTCCCAAGTACATGAGGCTAGATAGTAATTGGGCTATACTCTATTAATATACATGATTGGATAAAGAATGGTCCCTGCCCACTCTCCGTGCAAGTCCTGATGTGTTGTATAGGAAATGACGATTTTGGTGGGTGGAGGCAGAGAGAGAGACAGGAAGAGAAGCTGGGAGAGATTGGGCTGGGTTCGAGACTCCGAGCTGCTGGTTGTGTGGCTGCTGGTCAAGCTAGCTTCTTGACTCAGCTGCACACATTGCTATCACCGATTCTCTTCCACCTCCGATCCTTCTTTACTGAGAATAAAGACTGACGATTTTCCCCTAATCTGAATTCCTGTCTCGTGCTGATCTTAAAATACACGATCTTCACAGTTTTTCATTTCATTTTGTTTTGTTTTGCTGAGGCAATTAGGTTAAGTAACTTGCCCAGGGTCACACAGCTAGGAAGTGTTAAATGTCTGAGACCAGACTTGAACTCAGGTCCTCCTGACTTCAGGGCTGGTGCTTTATCCACTGTGCCACCTACCTGCCCCGAACTGAAAATGTTTTGATATAGACTGGTTATTGAGCATTTTAAAGTAAAATGATTTGGGTAATGTTGAATTTAAAATCCATCTACGTAGATATGAAAATAAGCTGTGAACTTTCTAGGATGAATCTCTTACTATTATCATTGTAAATATTTATAGTCAACACTTTTTTTAGGATATGTGATCCTTAAGAGATAAATTCACCTGAAGCTTCGATTAATGAGACTATTTGAGATAAAATCTCTTGAGATTTTATTATTTGGAGTTTTAATTCAGATATGATTGTCTGATGGATCATCAAGCCAGTATTACACCATCTGAAAGGAATGTCACAAGTTACACAAAGGAATATCATCCTGAATTGTTACATGTAGAGGTTAATATCTGGGCAAGAGTTGGGAGCACAATCTTGGCCTTCACTTAAGGTGGGATCCTTCTGACTCAGTTCCCCACTGGTGTTCCTTTGAATAAGAACCCACCTGGTTATTCCCAAGTCTGGCTATAAGTGGAATTGTTATTGCACACAATTAGGTATGAGTGCTTTATCCTGTCATGTATGTGCTTTCATGTTGATGCCTGAAGGACCAGTTTTTTATTATAATCATATCCCAGCTTTTTCCTGTTATAGCAAATTTCTATAATCTAGGCAAGTATTCAGGAGAAGCCATGAGCACAATTCAAATATGTATTATCTTGCAGTTTCCTATCTAAAAATATGTGGTCATATTTTTATGACCTAAATAAAGTCTGTTTATTTAAATAAGTATGTTAAGTGAATATTTGACTTAGTCTTTTATCTGTTGCTAGGTGCATATATCTGTCTATTTTTTTCAGCCTGAATTTCATGACAGGCATTTTTATTTGGGAAAAGTTACCTACTCTAATTACTGGGGACATGAATTGTTGGGGTAAAAGATGGTTCCAGATAGGAGTTGAGGATACAGAACCCCAATTTGTATGCTGAATTAACTCATTAGATTTCAGGTCATGCTGGAAATAAACAGATTTGAGAGAGCACATAGTTAGCAAAGAGTATTTTTAATAATTAACAATAGAAAAGACAAGTTCCTTGGTAGAACTCACAATTTTCCAGTAGAAAGGGTGGTTGGGGCATGCCCTTAGCTAGCAAGCTAAATCTGAAAGGGACCTGGCACCTAGTTAACTGTAAGGAGGAGAGTGCGGTTGGAAAATAAAATGGAGTTAGGAGAAATGCCACATGGTATGAGGAAAGGGAAAAGACATCACAAGGTAGAATGCTATGGTGGGCTGACCCAGGGGAGACAAATAGGTTTTATCAAGAATGATGTGAAAGATCTTCAATAGGTAAGTAAATAAAGAGGAGAGATAACAATAACTTGCAATAACAAATTAAACTATATCTAGAAAGCTGTAGGTGTTCCTTGTCTTGAATGAACATTTCTCTCCTCTTTCTGACCACCTTTTAATTAGCATTTAAGTACTTCTTCTAAAAACAATTTATTCTTTTGTTTCCTGGATAGATTTCCATGTTTAGAGTGTAAGCTTGTACACCCCCAGAAAATGGGAGAAAAAGTCAAAGGGCTTCTGTTGTATTTAATCTGATGTTTTGCAGTTTGTGCTTTGCACTCCTTTAACTGACACATTGTCAGTTAAGAGTTGCTCTTTCTTCTGATATGGTACCCCTTTTTGCTATTCTTACTCTAAAAGTCTCTGATTGTTTTTGAGATCACTACTGTCCCACACACTGTTCATTTATCAATTCATGAACTTATTCTTACACATTTAAATGAGCTCCTTAAATATCTTGGCTATAAGAATTTTACCAGATAAATTTTCTTCAAAGATTTGTTTCTATTGATTTCCTATCTTCCTTATAAGCTTAGCCACTTTGGTTTGTCTAAAAAACTTTAAAATTTATATTCTGAAATTCATCTATTCTATCTTTCCATCCCTTCTTTGATAATGAACTCTTTTCCTATCATACTTATGATACCAAGTCAGCAAGTAGACTTTTAGTAAATGCATTCTATATAGTTGGCACTCTTCTAAAAACCAGAAAACCAAAAGGGACAAAAAGTAGTCCCTGTCCTCAAGGAGCTAACATTCCAATGGGGGGACACAACAAGCAAATAAATATGTACAAATCTACATACAAGATAAATTGGAAATAATTAAAAGAGGAAAAACACAAGAATTAAGGATTGGGAAAGGCTTCTTGTAGAAAGTAAAATTTTATTTGGAACTTGAAGGAAACCAGGAGAACCAGTAATTGAAGGACACAGAGAGAATTCCAGGCATGAGGTATGACAAGAAAAAAAAAAAAAACCCAGAGTCAAGAAATGTGGTGTCTAATTATTTCCTTGATCCTCTAATTGACTTTTATCTAAGTCATGCATCCATTAGTACCTTATCTTTGTATACAGAGTGAGGATTTGGTATAAACTTAAATTCTGCCAGACAGGTATTCAGTTTTCCTAACAGGATTTGTCAGAGTGAGTCCTTTCCTCAGTCATTACTTATACTAGGTTAGAAGGGGGTTTTGTTGTTTTGTTTTCATATGTTGTGAATTGAATCTATTCCATTCATTGATCTCTCTATTTTACAACTAGCACAAAGATGTTTTGATCGTTAACTATAATATAGTTTGCGATCTGATGTTGCTAGGTCCTCTTTCCTTCCCACTTTTTTTTTTTCATTACTTTTCTTGAACTTTTGTGTTATTCCAGATGAATCTCATTATTATTTTTTTCCTAGTCCTATAAAGGAATCCTTTAGTTGTTTGGTATGGCACCAAATAAGTAAGCTAATTTAGACAGTATTGTTGTCTTTTTTATTATTTTGGTTCAACTTACTCATGAGAAGTCTGAGATCATTATTGCTTCTTCTTTTTTAACTTCAGCTGAAATTTAATTTTACTCTAATCCATTATTTTAACACTATGTGAACATTATTTTCACATGTGTTTCTTGCACAATGGAATTTTAGTCATGACCAGATCACCTAAGAAGGATACTAACCACTTGGGAGTTCCCTTCAGTCCAGAGGAGAATAGGGGCAAGTGTGTATATTTTGAGTCAACCTATTATTGTAGTTTGGAAAAGCTTCTTTGCATTGGACACTAACTTGAAGTGTGAGCATTTTTAATTTAACTATAAAATATGGTCTTGAGATAGTCTTGATCACTTTCTGGTACTTTTATAGATAAATAACTCATTCACAGTAGGCAATACTATTCCATAAAGGAATCAAGACCTGACAGCTTCCTTCCCCAGATCATGTGATTCTAAGAAATACTTCTTGGAATATTGTTCTGTTTCATATGTCTTTCCCAGCTCTAGGTTCAGGTAGTATTGTCCTGGATCTTAGATCTTTAGACACGGGGAACTTGGAGCTCTAGATTCTAGGCCAGTTATTGCAGACAGCTTAGAAATAAATCTTTGAAAAGCTAGAGTTTCAAGGATACTAACCCAAGAATGGTTTTGAACTTGAAACTTGAAGGAACAAATATTCTATAGGAGCTGAGCTAAACTCCTCCCTAGAGATCAAGATGATATAAAGGGAAGTCTTATTCCCTTGCCCAATAATGTTGGTGAGGAAATTTTTATATTCTTACTATAATTTTGAAGTAAATCTTCCCTTGTAAAAGCTCATCTGACTGGTTAAAATGACAGGAAAAATAATGATGAATTTTGGAGGACATGTGGGAAAATTGGGACACTAATATATTGTTGATGGAGTTGTGAAATGATCCATCCATTCTGGAGAGCAATATGGAACTATCTACAAAGGACTATCAAATTGTGCATACCCTTTGATCCAGCAGTGTCTCTACTAGGCCTGTATCCTGAAGAGATCACCAAAAAGGGAAAAGGATGAACAGAATATATCTTTATTGTTAATTTGTTATTATTGACTTTAATATTACTATGAGCACTTTTTGTAATGGCAAGGAATTGGAAACCTCAGTTTCAGCATCAATGGATGCTCATCAGTTGGAGAATGGCTGAATAAGTTATGGTATATGAATGTTATGGAATATTATTCTTCTATAAGAAATGATCAGCAGTATGATTTCAGAAAGGCCTGAAAAACTTACGTGAACTGATTAGGTAAATGAAGTGAGTAGAAGCAAGAGATCATTGTACACAGCAAGAACAAGATTATGTCATGTTCTGATGGACGTGGCTATTTTCAACAATGAGATAATTCAGGCCAATTCCCCAATAGTCTTGTGATGGAGAAAACCATCTTCACCCAAAGAAAGGACTGTGGGGACTGAGTGTGAATCACAACATAGTATACTTTTTTGTTGTGGTTGTTTGCTTACATTTTGTTTTCTTTCTCATTTTTTTTTCTTTCTGATCTGATTTTTCATGACAAATAATGGAAATCTATTGCATGATAAATGTGGAAACATGTATAGAAGAACTGTACATTTCTAAATTTTATTGAATTAATTGCTGTCTAAGGGAGGGGATGGGGGAAGGATGGAGAAAAATTTGGGACACAAGGTTTGACAAGGGTGAATATTGAAAACTATCTGCATTTATTTTGACAATAAAATCTATTATTTAAAAAAATTTAAAAAGGCAGTCATTAAAATTTTTATCAATGTCAAAAAAAAAAAAAAAAAAGATGAGGGGCCTGAGATAGGTTAAGTGATTTACTCAGGGTCACAAGTCTAGTATGTATCTGAGACCAGATTTTCAATTAGGACTTCCTGATTCCACATACAGATGTCTATCCATTGAACTACCTAGCTACCTCAAAATACTAAACTACATTATTCTATTCTATACTAAAAGCACCATATTATATTTTACTATACTATACTATACCATATCATTCTATACTATACTGTACAATATTATATTATACTATAATACTCTGCTATGCTATATGATAACATTATATTATTTGTTGTTATTTGTTGTTCAATTGTGTATGATTCTTTGTGATCCCATAGATCATAGCACACCAAAACTTTGGAGCCTTCACTATCTCTCAAGGTCTGTCCAAATTCATGTTCATTGCTTCAATGACACTATCTATCCATCTCATCCTCAGCTGCTCCCTTTTCCTTTTGCTTCAATCTTTTCCAACAAGAGGATCTTTTCCAATGAGGCTCATTAGAAATTAAATACTGTATGATCAAATCAGCTAAGCTTCATCTTCAAGTATTTGACCTTCCAGTGAATAGCCTGAATTAATTTATTTAAGTATTGACTGAACTGATCTTCTTATTGTCTTAGGGACACTTAAAAATCTTCTCCAGCACCACAATTCAAAAGTATCAATTCTACTGTGCTCAGCTTTCCTTATAATCTAACTTTCACCATTACTACATTGCTACAGGAAAAAAACATAGCCTGAAAAAACCTTTCTTGGCAAGATGATATCTCTGCTTTTTAGTATATTGTCCAAATTCTCCATGGTTTCCTTCTAAGGAGCAAGGGATTTTTAATTTTATGGCTATAGTCACTGTCTGCTGTAAAATTTGAGCCCAAGAATATAAAACTTGACACTGCTTCCATTTTTTTTGTCCCTCTCTTTTGCCAGGAAGTGATGGGACCAATTGCCAAAACCACAGCTTTTTTTTTTTTAACATTCTTTTTTAAACATTTATTTTATTTGAAAAAACAAAGAAAGAAAGAAAAGTAATACAAATCACCACAAATCACCACAAAATAGAATGCTATCATATGCCCAGCAGAACATTAGGAAAGATTTAAAATATGTAACAACAAATTACCAGATCAAGGGAAAAAAAAAAATATATATATATGTATGTGTGTATATATATATATATATATATATATATATATTATATGTAGAAGAAATATTCATGAATGTCTATTTTTTTTCTTTACTTCCTTGTAAATTTTTCTTTGGTTCTCTGCTGCATATCTTATTTACTTTATTCTTTTTCCCCCTTCCATCCTCCACCCCCACCCCCAGGCAAGCTACAGTTAATTAAAAATATATTTATGTATAGATATATAGATATATACATGCCTAAACACACTCCTCCCTACATATATCCCACATATACACATGTCTCTCCTATCCCGTTTGCCTCTTAAATTAAATTCTACTCCAAAACTTGCCTTACTATTACTTAACTTCCCTTCATCTTCCTTTGTCTTCTTCCCTCATCAACTACTTCCCCATCTACCCATTCTTCTCCCCTTATTTCTTCATAGAATATGGAGAATGCTATACCTTTCATGGTATATATGCAGTGTTGCCTAGTGAACCCATTCCCAATGTTAGTAGGTTTTCAGAGCTTTGAGACCTCCTCCCCTCTCTAATGCCTTTGTGTCTATTCTTCCTCTGCACCTCATTTATATAACTTGATTTTTTTTTTTGCCTTGATGATACCAATCTTTCTTTTGAACTATTCTTTTGTTGAAGTTAATCTTAAGCATGTAATATACATTTTCCCATGGGAAAAAATGTCCATGTTTAAACAGTTTGTGCATGTTAAGTTCCTTAAAACTGATCATTTTGACTTATGTGTTAAATTTTCTGTTAAGTTCAGGTTTGGTTGATAGAAAATTCTGAAAATCCAGTTTCCAGTTTCTTGCCACTACCAAAAGGGCTGCCACAAACATTTTTGCACATGTGGGTCCCTTTCCCTCCTTTAAGATCTCTTTGGGTTAGAAGCACAGTAGAAATATTGCTGGATCAAAGGGTATTCACAGCTTGATAATACTTTGGGCATAGTGCCAAATTGCTCTGCAAAATTGTTGGATCCGTTCACAATTCTATCAACAATGTATTTGTGTACCAGTTTTCCCACAACTCCTCCAACATTTGTCATTATCTATTCTTATCATCTTAGCCAACCTGAAAGGTGTCTAGTGATATCTCAAAGTTGTCTTAATTTCCATTTCTCTGATCAATAGTGATATATAACACATTTTTATATGATTAGAAATGGTTTCAATTTCTTCATCTGAAAATTGTCCGTTTATATGTTTTCATCAATTTTCAATTAGAGAATGGCTTGAATTCTTATAGATTTGATTCGATTGTCTGTATATTTTAGAAATGAGGCCTTTATCAGAGCCCTGGAGTATAAAAATATTTTCCCAGTTTATCGCTTCCCTTCTAATCTTGTCTGCATTAGTTTTGTTTAAATTATCTATTTTATGTTTAGCAATGATCTCTAGTCCTTCTTTGGTTACAAACTTCTTCCTTCTTCACAAATCTGAGAAGTAAACTATCCTATATTCTTATAATTTGTTTGTAATATGACTCTTTATATCTAAATCATGAACCCATTTCGATCTTATTTTGGTACAGTGTGTTAGGTATGAGTTAATGCCTAGTTTCTGCCATACTACTTTCCAATTTTCCCAGCAGTTTTGTCAAATACTGAGTTCTTATCCCAAAAGCTAGGGTCTTTGGGTTTGTCAAACACTAGATTGCTGGAGATATTGACTATTTTGTCCTGTGAACATAACCTATTCCACTGATCAACTACTCTATTTCTTGGCCAGTACCAAATGATTTTGATGACTGCTGCTTTATAATATAGTTTTAGGTCTGGTACAACAAGACTACCTTCATTTGCAATTTTTCATCAATTTCCTTGAAATTCTTGACCTTTTGTTCTTCCAGATGAATTTTTTATTATTTTCCTAGCACTGTAAAATAATTTTGCAGCATTAGTATCTCACTGAATAAGTAAATGAATTTAGGTAGTACTGTCATTTTTATTAAATTCGCTTGGCCCACCCATGAGCTCTTGATATTTTTCCAATTCATTAGATCTGATTTTATTTATGTGGGAAGTGTTTTGTAGTTGAGTTCATATAGTTCCTGATTTTGCCTTGGCAGGTAGACTCCCAAATATTTTATATTATTGACAGTTATTTTAAATGGAATTTCTCTCTGTATCTCTTGCTGCTGGGCATTGTTGATAATATATAAAAATGATAATGATTTATGTGAATTTATTTTGTATTATATAACTCTGCTAAAATTGTGAATTGTTTCTAGTATTTTTCATTGATTCTCTAGGGTTCTCTAAGTATACCATTATATCATCTGCAAAGAGTGATAATTTGGTTCCTCATTACCTACTCTAATTCCTTTGATCTCTTTTTCTTCTCTTATTTCCAAAGCTAACATTTCTGAGACAATACTGAATAGTAATGGTGATAGTGGGCAACCTTATTTCATCCTTGATCTTATTGGGAAGGTTTCTAGTTTGTCCCCAGTACATGATTCTTGCTGATGGTTTTTAATAAATGCTACTGATCATTTTAAGGAAAAATCCATTTATTCCTATATTGTCTAGTGTTTTTAATAGGAAAGGATGTTGGATTTTATCAAATGATTTTTCTGGATCTATTGAGGTAATCATATGATTTTTATTAGTTTGGTTATTAATATAATCAATTATGTTCAAAGTTTCCCTAATATCGAACCAGTCCTCCATCACTGTGTAAATCCTACTTCATCATTGTGTATTATCCTGGGGATGATGTTTTATAATCTCTTTGCTAATACTTTATTTAAGATTTTTGCATCCAATATTCATTAGGGAAATTGGTCTATAATTTTTTTTTCTGTTTTTATCTTACCTGGTTTAGGTATCAGTACCATATCAACATCATAAAAAGAATTTGGTATGACTCATTCTTTCCCTATTTTTTTTGTATAGTTTGCAAAGTATTGGAATTAATTGCTCTTTAAATGTTTGGTAGAATTCAAATGTAAATCCATCTGGTCCTGGGATTATTTCTTAGGGAGTTGGTTAATAGCTTGTTCTATTTCTTTTTCTAAAACGGGATTGTTTAGACTATTTACTTCTACCTCTGTTAATCTGGGCAAGCTATATTTTTACGGTATTCTTCCATTTCATTTAAGTTGTGGAATTTATTGGCATAAAGTTGGGCAAAGTAACTCCCAATTATTGCTCTAATTTCCTTGTCATTAGCGGCAAGTTCTCCCTTTTCATTTTTAAGATTAACAATTTAATTTTCTTCTTTCCTTTTTTAAATCAAATTTGAAGGGTTTGCCTATTTTGTTGGTATTTTCATAGAACCAACACTTAGTTTTATTTATTTATTTAGTTTGCAAGACACTTCATAAATATTATCTCATTTTATTCTTTCTTTCTTTCTTTCTTTTTTATAACTTTTTATTGACAGAACCCATACCAGGGTAACTTTTTTACAACATTATCTCTTGCACTCACTTCTGTTCTGATTTTTCCCACCCACCCTCCACCCCCTCCCCTAGATGGCAAGCAGTCCTATATATGTTGAATATGTTGTAGTATAGCCTAGATACAATGTATGTGTGCAGAAACAAACAGTTTTCTTGTTGCACAGGGAGAACTGGATTCAGAAGGTAAAAATAACCTGGGAAGAAAAACAAAAATGCAAACAGTTTACATTTATTTCCCAGTGTTCTTTCTTTGGGTGTAGCTGCTTTTGTCCATCATTGATCAAGTGAAGCTGAATTAGGTCTCTTTGTCAAAGAAATACACTTCCATCAGATTACATCTTCATACAGTATCGTTGTTGAAGTATATAATGATCTCCTGGTTCTGCTCATTTCACTTAGCATCAGTTCATGTAAGTCTTTCCAAGCCTCTCTGTATTCATCCTGCTGGTCATTTCTTATAGAACAATAATATTCCATAACATTGATATACCACAATTTACCCAACCATTCTCCAATTGATGGGCATCCATTCATTTTCCAGTTTCTAGCCACTACAAACAGGGCTGCCACAAACATTTTGGCATATACAGGTCCCTTTCCCTTCTTTAGTATCTCCTTGGGATATAATCCCAGTAGTAGCAATTCTGGGTCAAAGGGTATGAACAGTTTGATAACTTTTTGGGCATAATTCCAGATTGCTCTCCAGAATGGTTGGATTCATTCATAACTCCACCAACAATGTATCAGTGTCCCAGTTTTTCCTCATCCCCTCCAAGAATCATCATTATTTTTTCCTGTCATCTTAGTCAAACTGACATGTGTGTAGTGGTATCTCAGAGTTGTCTTAATTTGCATTTCTCTGATTAATAATGATTTGGAACACTTTCATATGAGTGGTAATAGTATCAATTTCATCTGAAAATTGTCTGTTCATATCCTTTGACCATTTGTCAATTGGAGAATGGCTTGGTTTCTTAAAATTAGAGTCAGTTCTCTATATATTTTGGAAATGAGGCCTTTATCAGAACCTTTAACTGTGAAGATGTTTTCCCAGTTTGTTGCTTCCCTTCTAATCTTGTTTGCATTAGTTTTGTTTGTACAGAAGCTTTTTAATTTGATGTAACCAAAGTTTTCTATTTTGTGATCAATAATGGTCTCTAATTTGTCTTTGGTCACAAATTTCTTCCTCCTCCACAAATTTGAGAGATAAACTATCCTATGTTCCTCCAATTTATTTATAATCTCGTTCTTTATATCTAAATCATGGACCCATTTTGATCTTATCTTGGTATATGGTGTTAGGTGTGGGTCCATGACTAATTTCTGCCATACTAATTTCCAGTTATCCCAGCAGTTTTTGTCAAATAATGAATTCTTATCCCAAAACTTATGCTCTTTGGGTTTGTCAAACACTTGATTGCTATAGTTGACTATTCTGTCTTGTGAACCTAACCTGTTCCACTGATCAACTAATCTATTTCTTAGCCAATACCAAATGGTTTTGGTGACTGCTGCTTTATAATATAGTTTTAGAACAGGTACAGCTAGGGCACCTCCATTTGATTTTTTTTTTCATTAATTCTTTTGAGATTCTCAACCTTTTATTATTCCATATGAATTTTGTTGTTATTTTTTCTAGATCATTCAAATATTTTCTTGGACGTCTGATTGGTATAGCACTAAATAAATAGATTAGTTTTTTTTTTAATTTTTTTTGAAGTTTTATTTATTTTTTTAAATTTAATTTAATTTTATTTTTTAATTTAATTTAATTTAATTTTTTTATTTAATAGCCTTTTATTTACAGGATATATGCAGGGGTAACTTTACAGCATTAACAATTGCCAAACCTCTTGTTCCAATTTTTCACCTCTTACCCCCCCACCCCCGCCCCTAGATGGCAGGATGACCAGTAGATGTAAAATATATAAAAATATAAATTAGATACACAATAAGTATACATGACCAAAACGTTATTTTGCTGTAGAAAAAGAATCAGACTCTGAAATATTGTACAATTAGCTTGTGAAGGAAATCAAAAATGCAGGTGTGCATAAATATAGGGATTGGGAATTCAATGTAATGGTTTTTAGTCATCTCCCAGAGTTCTTTTTCTGGGCATAGCTAGTTCAGTTCATTACTGCTCCATTAGAAATGATTTGGTTGATCTCGTTGCTGAGGATGGCCTGATCCATCAGAACTGGTCATCATCTAGTATTGTTGTTGAAGTATATAATGATCTCCTGGTCCTGCTCATTTCACTCAGCATCAGTTCGTGTAAGTCTCTCCAGGCCTTTCTGAAATCATCCTGTTGGTCATTTCTTACAGAACAGTAATATTCCATAATTTTCATATACCACAATTTATTCAGCCATTCTCCAACTGATGGACATCCATTCAGTTTCCAGTTTCTAGCCACTACAAAAAGGGCTGCCACAAACATTCGTGCACATACAGGTCCCTTTCCCTTCTTTATAATCTCTTTGGGATATAATCCCAGTAGTAACACTGCTGGATCAAAGGGTATGCATAGTTTGATAACTTTTTGAGCATAGTTCCAAACTACTCTCCAAAATGGTTGGATTCGTTCACAGCTCCACCAACAATGCATCAATGTCCCAGTTTTCCCACATCCCCTCCAACAATCATCATTATTTTTTCCTGTCATCTTAGCCAATCTGACAGGTGTGTAGTGGTATCTTAGAGTTGTCTCAATTTGCATTTCTCTGATTAATAATGACTTGGAGCATCTTTTCATATGACTAGAAATAGTTTCAATTTCTTCATCTGAGAATTATCTGTTCATATCCTTTGACCAAATAAATAGATTAGTTTAGAGAGTATTGTCATCTTTATTATATTCTCTCGGCCTATCCAGGAGCACTTAATATTTTTCCAATTATTTAAGTCTGACTTTATTTGTGTGGAAAGTTTTTTATAATTTTGCTCATATAGTTGCTGACTTTCCTTTGGTAGATAGATTCCCAAAAATTTTATGCTGTTGACAATTATTTTGAATGGAATTTCTCTTTGTATATCTTGCTGTTGGATTTTGTTGGTGATGTATAAAAATGCTAAGGATTTATGGGGGTTTATTTTATAACCTGCAACTTTGCTAAAGTTATGAATTATTTCTAATAGCTTTTTAGTAGAATTCTGGGTTTCTCTAAGTATACCATGATATCATCTGTAAAGAATGATAGTTTGGTTTCCTCATTGCCTATTCTGATTCCTTTAATCCCTTTCTCGACTCTTATTGCCAAAGCTAGTGTTTCTAATACAATATTGAATAATAATGGTGATAGTGGGCAACCTTGCTTCACTGCAGATCTTACTGGGAAAGGTTCCAGTTTTTCCCCATCGCATATGATGCTTACTGATGGTTTTAAATATATGCTCCTGACTATTTTAAGAAAAAGTCCATTTATTCCTATACTCTCAAGTGTTTTTAGTAGGAATGGATGTTGGATTTTATGAAATGCTTTTTCTGCATCTATTGAGATGATCATATGGTTTTTGTTAGTTTGGTTATTGATATAGTCAATTATGCTAATAGTTTTCATAATATTGAACCAGCCCTGCATTCCTTATATAAATCCTACTTGGTCATAGTGTATTATCCTGGGAATGATTTTCTGTAATCTTGCTAATATTTTATTTAAGATTTTAGCATCGATATTCATTAGGGAGATTGGTCTATAATTTTCTTTCTCTGTTTTCAGCCTACCTGGTTTAGGTATCAGTACCATGTCTGTGTCATAAAAGGATTCAAATAGTTTATATAGCATTGGGGTTAATTGTTCTTTAAATGTTCAGTAGAATTCACATGTAAATCCATCTGGTCCTGGGGATTTTTTCTTAGGGAGTTGGTTAATAGCTTATTTTTTCTTAGGGAGTTGGTTAATAGCTTATTCTATTTCTTTTTCTAAGATGGGACTGTTTAGGATATTTACTTCTTCCTCTGTTAATCTGGGTAAGCTATATTTTTGAAGGTATTCTTCCATTTCATTTAACTTGTCAAATTTATTGCCATAAAGTCAGGCAAAGTAATTTCTAATTATTGCTCTAATTTCCTCTTCGTTAGTGGCGAGTTCTCCCTTTTCATTTTTAAGACTAATAATTTGATTTTCCTCTTTCCTTTTTTTAATCAGATTTACTAAGGGTTTGTCTATTTTGTTGGTTTTTTCATAGAACCAATTCTTAGTTTTATTAATTAATTCAATAGTTTTTTTACTTTCAATTTTATTGATCTCTCCTTTTATTTTTAGAATTTCAAGTTTAGGGTTTGACTGGGAGTTTTCAATTTGTTCCTTTTCTAGCATTTTTAATTGCAAGCCCAATTCATTGACCTTCTCTTTCTATTTTATGCAAGTAGACCTCTAGAGATATAAATTTCCCCTTATTACTGCTTTGGCTGCATCCCACACATTTTGGTATGATGTCTCATTATTGTCATTTTCTTGGGTGAAGTTATTAATAGTGTCTATGATTTGCTGTTTCACCCAATCATTCTTTAGCATGAGATTATTTAGTTTCAAATTATTTTTTGGTCTACTTTCCCCTGGCTTTTTGTTGAGTGTAATTTTTATTGCATCGTGGTCGGAAAAGGATGCATTTACTATTTCTGCCTTACTGCATTTGAGTTTGAGGTTTTTGTGTCCTAATATATGGTCTATTTTTGTATAGGTTCCATAAACTGCTGAAACAAAAGTGTGCTCCTTTCTATATCCATTTCGTTTTCTCCAGAGATCTATCATATCTAACATTTATAGCATTCTATTTACCTCTTTGACTTGTTTCTTATTTATTTTGTGATTTGATTTATCTAATTCTGAGAGTGCAAGGTTGAGATCTCCCACTATAATAGTTTTGCTGTCTATTTCTTCTTGCAGCTCTCTTAATTTCTCTTTTAAGAATTTAGATGCTACACCACTTGTTGCATTTATGTTTAATACTGATATTGCTTCATTATCTATGCTACCCTTTAGCAAGCTATAGTGCCCTTCCTTCTTTCTTTTAATTAGATCAATTTTTATTTTTGCTTGATCTGAGATCAGGATGTCTACCCCTGCTTTTTTGGCTTCACCTGAAGCATAGTAGCTTTTGCTCCAACCTTTTACCTTTATTCTGCATGTATCTCCCTGCTTCAGGTGTGTTTCCTGTAAACAACATATTGTAGGATTCTGGCTTTTAATCCATTCTACTAACCACTTCCTCTTTATGGGGGAGTTTACTCCATTCACATTTATGGTTAAAATTACCAATTCTGTATTATTTGCCATGTTGTTAACCCCTGTTTATGCTTTTCTCCCTTCTTTCCTCCTTATCCTTTTTCCCAGTATTAAACTTGTGAGCACCACTTGCTTCTCACAGCCCTCCCTTTTTAGTATCCCTCCTCTCCACCTTAGACTTCCCTCCCCCTTATCTTACTCCTTTCCCTCACAGTTTCCATATTCTCTTCTGCTTAGCTTATTCCTTCCCTTTTCACCTTTCCCTTCTCACTTTTCAATGAGATGGGAGAAGTTTCACCATAAATTGAATATATCTAAAATGTTTTCCTCTTAAAGCCAATGCTGATGGCAGTAAAATACCCACTATATTCATCCCCCTCCATTCTTTCTCTCAGATATAATAGGTTTCCTTTGCCTCTTCCTGAGATGTAATACCCCGACTTTACCCTTTTTCTGGTACAATGTCCTTTCCACCTCTACTTTCTAGAACAGGGTATACATGTATTCTTTATACATCTTTACAGCAGAAATATAGTTCCCAAGATTTCTTTTTACCTTTTTAGGTTTCTCTTGAATTCTATATTTGTAGATCAAACTTCTTGTTAAGTTCTGGTTTTTTCATCAAAAATAAGTGAAATTCACTTATTTCATTGAATGACCATCTTCTTCCCTGGAAAAAGATGCTCATTCTGGCTGGGTAAGTTATTTTTGGTTGCATACCAAGTTCCTTAGCCTTTCGGAATATCATATTCCAGGCCCTTCGATCTTTTAATGTGGATGTTGCTCGATCTTGGGTGATCCTTATTGTGGCTCTTCTATATTTGAATTGGGATTTTCTAGCCACTTGGAGTATTTTTTCCTTCATTTAAGGGTTCTGGCATTTGGCCACTATATTTCTTGGTGTTTTGATTCTAGGATCCCTTTCAGTAGGTAATTGATGAATCCTTTCAATGTCTATTTTAACTTCTGTTTCTATGACTTCTGGGCAGTTCTCTTTGATAATTTCCTGGAAAATAGTGTCTAGGCTCTTATTTTCATCATATTTTTCTGGGAGTCCAATTCTTGTCAGATTGTCTCTCCTAGACCTATTTTCCAGGTCCGTTGTTTTCCCAAGAAGGTATTTCACATTTTTCTCCATTGTTTGATTTTTTTGGTTTTGCTTGACTGATTCTTCTTGTCTCCTCGAGTCATGCAATTCCATTTGCTCGATTCTGATTTTCAATGAGGTATTTTCTTCATTCACTTTTTTTTATATCTTTTTCTAATTGTCCAATTTGTTCTATGGAATGTTTTTCCATTTCATCCATTTTGTTTTTTAGAGAACTATTTTCTGTTTCCAGTTCACTAATCCTATTTTTCAAGGATTTGATTTCTTTATCCACTATGTCTTTAAATGAGTGGGATGAGCCAAGCCTCCTTCTCCTTTTCCCATTTTTCTTCTAGCTCTCTTGTGAGAGCCTTTTTAATTTCTTCTATGAGATTCATCTGTGCTGAGGAACAGATGATCTCCTCCTTTGGGGATTCACCTGGAGACAGTCTGCTTTTAGTCTCCTCAGGGTTTAGAGTCTGCTCTCTGTCCGTATAAAAGCTGTTGATTGTTAAGGTTCTTTTCAATTTTTTGCTCATTTTGTCACAAAAGAATCAGAGACAAACTAGCAAAGGAAAAAAGCAAAAAACCCAAATGGAATCTGCTTTTTTGGGGGGAGGGGCTGGGTGGCATTATGGGGCTTCCTCTACAAACTGTGGGAGGCAGCAGCAAGGCCCTAGGAGGACTGTGCTGCGCCTGCACTCTGAGACTCTGAGAGCATGCTGAGACACTGTGGGGGAGGGGTGGCCAGGTCCCAAGGAACTCCAGCTGTTTGGGGTTGTATTCTTCACCCCTGGTGTTTTTAGCTTCTCTGCTGGGCTACTGATTTGCTGCCAGAGCAAAGTATTCAAGCCTGTAGCAAAGCTCCCCGTATAGAGACGGTTGAGGTCACACCCTACCCCCTCTGGTCTGCTTGGCTGTGAGCTGCCTGCTGTGCTCTCGCTGCTGCTGCCCTCAGACTGTGCCCAATTTAAAACTGTCCTGCCCTCGAGAAAAACAGACCTTTCCTGGCGAATCTCAAGGATGTCTTCTCTTGGTAACTATTTGTGGGTTTTTTTCAGTCAGGCATTAATTCAGAGGCTTGTAATGCGATTGATTCTGAGAGAAAATGTGGAGTTTACACAGCTGTGTGCCTCCTCATCGCCATCTTGGCCGGAAGTCCCTCCAACCCTTAGTTTTATTAATTAATTCAATAGTATTTTTTTTACTTTCAATTTTATTGATCTCTCCTTTTATTTTTAGAATTTGAAGTTTAGTGTTTGACTGGGGGTTTTTAATTTGTTCCTTTTCCAGCATTTTTAGTTGCAAGCCCAATTCATTAACCTTCTTTTTCTCTATTTTATGCAAGTAGGATGCTAGACATATGAAAATTTCCCTTATTACTGCTTTGGCTGCATCCCACACATTTGGGTATGATGTATCATTATTGTCATTTTCTTGGGTGAAGTTAGAATTTTATTAAAGGCCATGAAGTGAGCAGAACAATTATCTGGGATAAAACCTGACAAGATATACACCTTTTATACCAATGCATAAATTAATGTATGTTATGAAACCATCCCAGGGTGGCAAATTTTATTGCCCATAGGCTCCAAATTATACACATGGGTCTCCATTAAAGATAACCTGACTATTACATAATTGGCAATGGATTCTTGAAGAAAAGGTTTCTAAAGGTCCTCTTAAAGGACCAACTATTTTTACACATGCACCCAAACATAACATTTTTGCTGTATACTCTCGTGACTTAACTATAAAGAGAGTAATTGGAACTCCTTTTCAGTCCACTCAGCAGAATGTATTGTATGCAATCATTCTAGCTCTTACTTATTATCCAGGAGATATAAATATGATATCTGATTTGGCCTGTTCAGTATGTGTGGTACAAAGAATTGTCACAGCCCAAATAAAATTTGTAGCTTCTAATATATATCAGCTCTTTAAGGAACTTCAAGAGCAAGTGAGAAAGCATCCAGGTAAGATTTATATCTTGCATGTCCACTCTCATAATGGACTTCCAGGTCCTATTTTTGATGATAATTCAAAGGTCAGATAGCCTTCTCACTATGTTGGCCAATACTCCTTTATTTCAGGAAGCCCAAGAATCTCATTCTAAATATCAACAGGCTGCTCAAGCTTTGCATTTGCAATTTGAGATAACAAAAGAGGAAGCTATGAGCCTAGCATAGTAAAAGCCTATACAGCTTTCTTTCCTTTCCATGCTCTTATGCTCTCTCCAGGGAAGAACTCTCATAGTTTGAGACCCAGTGAAATTTGGCAAATGGATGTGACCCATTATAAATCGTTTGGTTGTCTGTCTCTTATCCATGTTGTAGTAGATACCTTTTCAGGATTCATTTTTCCAATAGCAGCAATAAAAGAAACAGCCCAAGTGGTCACTGAATTCCTTATACAAGCATTTGCAATTATGGTTGTGCCACAAGCAATAAAAACAGATAATTTACCTGCAAATACTTCTAATATTTTGCACACTTTTGTGCACAGTACAAGATTTTACACATCACTGGTATACCCTTTAATACTCAAGGATAGGCAATAGTAGAAAGGAGAAACAGAGACATCAAGACACTCCTCCAAAAATAAAATAAAGGGGGAGCCATAGGTAACCCTAGAGAACTTCTAAATTTAGCTCTTTATTCAATTAACTTCTTTACTTTTGGTAAAGATGCACTTTGGCTCTGGCAGACAGGTTTTATAACCCATCAGAAGGGCAATGTCCAGTGCAAGCAGCTCTACTATCTTTAGGTAATCACCATGTGATGTGATGTGGAGAGATTCAGAAAGTGGTGAATGGAAGGGACCAGATAGGTTAACTGCTTGGGGGAGAGGGTTTGCTTGTATCTCTACAGATGGAGAAGGAATCAGATGGGTGCCAATGAGCCATATTTGTCTTGTCCATCAGTGAGAAATGAAACAGACCCTTGAAACGAAGTATAAGACCCAAGAAACATCCGGTGATTCCATCACCCTTTTCCTGAGAAGTCAGGGAGGGCGTAATCACCTCCTTTTTGGGGTTCACACCTCCCTGAGACGTCAGGGAGGGAATGAGCACCTGTGTTCTAAAACAAAAGAAAGCGAGAGATGTAGAGGGCTGAAACTTTATAATTTTATTAGAATATGGAACACTGTTGAGGAAACACTCTCTACCAATGCAATTATTTGGTAATTTACAGTCTTAGAATTTCCTGGATGACTGAGAGGTTAAGTAACTTGCTCAATCACATAAATCATATATATCAAAGCCAAGACATGATCTGAGTTATTTTAAGCTTTAAGATCAATTCATTAACTGCTCTGCAATTTCATTTCTTAAAACTATCCTAACTTAAAGAATTGATTGAAGCTGAATAAAGATTGAAGTATACTTCTGAAACTTTATTTTTTTAATTGCATTTTCTTTGGGAATATAGCTAATATGTCAATGTTTCCATGATTGAAAAATGTATAATCTTTATTAAATTATTAAAGAAGGGGGAGGGGAGGGAGGGAGAGAGAAAATATGGGACTCAAAATGATTAAAAAATTTTGTTACATGTAATTGAGAAAAATTTAAATGTCTATGAATATATGTATATACATGTAAACAAACATACATATGTATATGTACATACATATATATTATATAAGTATAATACATATGCATGCATACATATATACACAGACAGGCATACACATACACGTATAATATTCTTACACATTGGGCCAGACACTCTGGGTACAATATTCTAGGTTGCCAGGGTCTTATATACCAGTCTTCGGGACATTCCTGGATAAACTCTGGAGATGAGCTGATCAGGAAGTGCAAAAAGTCTGTCTTTATTCAGTCATGCTCCCAGTGGGGGTAGCAGGAAGCAAGAGGGTGAGTTCCACTCAAAGCTGCCTATTTATGTTTCCTCTCTTCTGGGATTACCCCTTGTCTAGGCCAGTCAATACTGTGTTGGTGGAGTCACAGAAGGGAGATTTCTGGAGTTAGCACTGCATCTCAAGAGGAGATCCATCAAGAGGACATACCCCTCATCACCTCATGGAACCTATTAGCAGTTCCTTTAACTCCTGTAAGACACAACTTCCGGCCTCAGGTGACATGGCAAATAGGCCACATGGCATATCTCAGAGAGAACGTCTCATTGCCCCTAACAATACTTTACCCCTGTCTATATGTCATTTATAATCTTTCCAGAAGAGAAAAAAAGAAAAAGAAATTGTACCCTGACATACTTTTAAATTTTATCTGCATTAGTAACATTTTCTCCATTGCTTTCCTAAGTCTTAAAAAAAATCAACAAAACAATAAATCAAGCCCTGACTTAACAATTGTCTGCAAGAGTCTTCTATTATCTGGCTCCAGCATACCAGTTTCATCAACCTTTATAAAGTCTAGTCAAATTATATTTCTTGCTGTTTCTTGTATGCAAAAATCTTTTTAAACTGCTTTTTTAACTTTTGTACTAGCTGTCTCCTATGCATAGAATAAACTATTTTCCCACCTTATCTCTTGGATTCCTTTATTTTCTTCACCTCAACTTAAGCTTAACACTATCTTCATGAAATCTTTCATTGTCTTTTCTCCCTGCTTCCAACATTCCCCAGGCACTAGAACCTTTCCTTAGTTATATTATCTGTTTTGCCCATCTTCTATATGGACATGTATACAATGCATGCATATACATGCCACACAAACATATACATAATATGTAGGTTATTTCTTTCATTAAAATGTAAAATCCCTAACAGAAAGAAGCACTTTTTGTTGTTTCACTTGAGGTTTTGTTTTGGTCTTTCTATTCCTGATGCCTTGTATAGTTTCTGGACCATCATACATACTTAACTGCCTTCTGAATGATTGCTTGCCTTATTCCCACCTATGGCCCAATTTTAAGGAGCACTTCCTAGGAAATTCTGGCTGCCTGAATGCTGCCTTTGGACTGTTATGAGTTAGGAGATTTTGTTCTGAGTTTGCCCTTCATTTTTTGAACAAGAACAATGATATCATAGATGATGTTTTGACTTGTGCATGAATTAGATTTAACTGAGAAGGAGGTGTACAACGTCATGAGCCTTACTCCTCTTCTTGAATTATTAAATTCTAATTGCAAGAGAAAAGACAAGATGACTAGCCAAGGCCCAGGATACAGTGAATGATCTTTGTTTCTTTAATATCTGACCAAGCTGTACATCCTCTACAATGTCTCCTTCAACTGCCTTCTTGGCTTTTGGAACAAACAGTGTTATCTACCTATTTGTTCTACCCAGGAAACTCTTCACTTGCCTGGGGAAGATATCATCCCAACTCGGCAACAGTTACCCTCAAACTGTTTTTGCCCATGCTGAGATGCCTTACTGAATTGGACATACTACAGCAACTTGGAGCCACAGATGAGAGTTGGATAAAAGACACACACCAAAGGTGAATAAACAGCCATCAAAACATGGCTTGGCAAACTCTCACACTAGAGATGCTAGTCCTCCAGCTCTGAGAAAGTGGATATAATTCATATAAGTGGAAAGAAAAGGAAAGCCCATCATAGTGAGGACAGAGTAAGCAAAAAAATAAAAGGCATGTGTGATTTATTTATAGATTATTAGGATTGCTAAGGATCTTATACTAAAGGTTTCAATCTAACCTAGTGCCTTCATTTCACAGAGAAGAAAACCGAGGCTTAGAAATGATTTCTCCAAAGTTGAATAACTATTAAGAGATGGAAATGAAACTGAAATCAAGTATTTAAAATCTACCCCTATATTCTTCACTACAACATGCCTCCTCCACCTTGTACTGGTTGTTTGGAAGATCCCACCCTTGTTATGATAATTGAAGTGAATGGTTCTCTAGGTTAGGGTTACAACTTTGATCCCAAGTCTGTGAGGTTCAGTGAAGGTTCTGTTAATCATCTCCACATGTGTGCTCATCTCCACAAGGATACAAAGAATGATTTCTAATGGAGTCAAGGAATCAAATGCTGGCATAAGATATCCTCTACATTTGGGAGGGATACTTCCTTGATATCTGTATGAATAAAATTTATTTCTCAAGTCACAGGATCATAGATTTTATATCCAGGGCATGAAGAGAACTCAGAGATCTTATATTAAAGCAGAAAGAGCCCTGGGTGGGAAGTAAGGAGCTATTAACATAATATATATTCTTGGATTCTCAAAACCTCAGTATCTGCCTCCGTAAAAATAAGGGCTTACATTAATTCCATAACTTTACAGATGAAGAAACTGAAGGACAAGGATATTAAGTAGCTTGTTCAATGTCATACAGATAGTAAAGAGCAGAGATATAGATATTCTGTTTTAAAATTTTCCCACTTCTAATTCATCCGCTTTTCAATCTGGCCTACTTACAATTGCCATCTTATGTTTTACACAACTGTTTTCATTATAACACTTCTTTTTTTTTTTAATAGCCTTTTATTTACAGGATATATGCATGGGTAACTTAACAGCATTAACAATTGCCAAACCTCTTGTTCCAATTTTTCACCTCTTACCCCCCCCACCCCCTCCCCTAGATGGCAGGATGACCAGTAGATGTTAAATATATTAAAATATAAATTAGATATACAATAAGTATACATGACCAAAACGTTATTTTGCTGTATAAAAAGAATCACACTCTGAAATATTGTACAATTAGCTTGTGAAGGAAATCAAAAATGCAGATGTGCATAAATATAGGGATTGGGAATTCAATGTAATGGTTTTTAGTCATCTCCCAGAGTTCTTTTTCTGGGCATAGCTGGTTCAGTTCATTACTGCTCCATTGGAAATGATTTGGTTGATCTCGTTGCTGAGGATGGCCTGGTCCATCAGAACTGGTCATCATATAGTATTGTTGTTGAAGTATATAATGATCTCCTGGTCCTGCTCATTTCACTCAGCATCAGTTCGTGTAAGTCTCTCCAGGCCTTTCTGAAATCATCCTGTTGGTCATTTCTTACAGAACAGTAATATTCCTAATATTCATATACCACAATTTATTCAGCCATTCTCCAACTGATGGACATCCATTCAGTTTCCAGTTTTTAGCCACTACAAAAGGGCTGCCACAAACATTCGTGCACATACAGGTCCCTTTCCCTTCTTTAATCTCTTTGGGATATAATCCCAGTAGTAACATTGCTGGATCAAAGGGTATGCACAGTTTGAAAACTTTTTGAGCATAGTTCCAAACTACTCTAAAATGGTTGGATTCGTTCACAACTCCATCAACAATGCATCAATGTCGTTTTCCCACCCCTCCAGCAATCATCATTATTTTTCCTGTCATCTTAGCCAATCTGACAGGTGTGTAGTAGTATCTTAGAGTTGTCTTAATTTGCATTTCTCTGATTAATAATGACTTGGAGCATCTTTTCATATGACTAGAAATAGTTTCAATTTCTTCATCTGAGAATTGTCTGTTCATATCCTTTGACCATTTTTCATTTGGAGAATGGCTTGATTTTTTATAAATTAGAGGTAATTCTCTATATATTTTGGAAATGAGGCCTTTATCAGAACCTTTGACTGTAAAAAATATTTTCCCAGTTTATTGCTTCCCTTCTAATCTTGTCTGCATTAGTTTTGTTTGTACAAAAACTTTTCAGTTTGATATAATCGGAATTTTCTATTTTGTGATCAGTAATGATCTCTAGTTCTTCTTTGGTCATAAAGACCTTCCCCTTCCACAGGTCTGAGAGGTAAACTATCCTGTGTTCCTCTAATTTATTAATAATTTCATTCTTTATGCCTAGGTCTGGAACCCATTTTGACCTTATCTTGGTGTCGTTGTTAAGTATGGATCAATGCCTAGTTTCTGCCATATTAGTTTCCAATTTTCCCAGCAATTTTTATCAAACAGTAAGTTCTTATCCCAAAAGCTGAGATCTTTAGGTTTGTCAAAGACTAGGTTGCTATATTTGTTCACTGTTTTATCCCTTGAATCTAATCTATTCCACTGATCAACTAATCTATTCCTTAGCAAATACCAAATAGTTTTGGTAACTGCTGCTCTATAATACAATTTTAGATCTGGTACAGCTAAGCCACCTTCATTTGATTTTTTTTTTCATTAATTCCCTTGAAATTCTTGACCTTTTGTTTTTCCATATGAACTTTGTTGTTATTTTTTCTAGGTCATTAAAATAGTTTTTTGGGACTCTAATTGGTATAGCGCTAAATAAATAGATTAGTTTAGGTAATATTGTCATCTTTATTATATTTGCTCGCCCTATCCAAGAGCATTTAATATTTTTCCAATTGGTTAGATCAGACTTAATTTGTGTGAAAAGTGGTCTGTAATTTTGCTCATAAAGT
Source organism: Sarcophilus harrisii (assembly GCF_902635505.1). Lineage (NCBI taxonomy): Eukaryota > Metazoa > Chordata > Mammalia > Dasyuromorphia > Dasyuridae > Sarcophilus > Sarcophilus harrisii. The sequence goes on along the minus strand of NC_045427.1, from coordinate 359,420,452 downwards.
TTCTGATTTTCCCTTGGCAGATACATTGCTAAATATTTTATATTATCAGTAGTTACTTTAAATGGAATTTCTCTTTGTAACTCTGACTGTTGGATTTTGTTAGTGATATATAACAATGCTGATGACTTATGTGGGTTTATTTTATAACCAGCAACTTTGCTAAAGTTGTGGATTATTTCTAATAACTTTTAGTAGAATCTCTGGGTTCTCTAATTAACCATCATGTCATTGGCAAAGAGTGATAATTTGGTTTCCTCATTGCCTATTCTTATTCCTTTAATCTCTTTCTCAGCTCTTATTGCTAAAGCTAGCGTTTCGAATACAATATTAAATAGTACCGGTCATAGTGGGCAACCTTGTTTCACTCCAAATCTTATTGGGAATGGTTGCAGTTTGTCTCCATTACATATGATGCTTGATGGTTTTAAATAGATGCTCTGATTATTTTAAGGAAAAGTCCATTTATTCCTATACTCTCAAGTGTTTTTAATAGGAATGGATGTTGGATTTTATCAAATGCTTTTCTGCATCTATTGAGATGATCATATGGTGTTTGTTAATTTGGTTATTAACATGGCCCATTATATTGATAGTTTTCCTAATATTGAACCAGCTCTGCATTCCTGGTATAAATCCTACTTGATCATAGTGTATTATCTTGGAGATGATTTTCTGTAGTCTTTTGCTAATATCTTATTTAAAGATTTTAGCATCAATATTCATTAGGGAGATTGGTCTATAATTTTCTTTCTCTGTTTTCAGCCTACCTGGTTTGGGTATCAGTACCATGTCTGTGTCATGAAGGAATTTGGTAGGACTCCTTCATTGCCTATTTTATCAAATAATTTATATAGCATTAGGAAATTGTTCTTTAAATGTTTGGTAAAATTCACATTAAATCCATCTGGTCCTGGTGATTTTTTTCTTAGGGAGTTGTTTAATTGCCTGTTCTATTTCTTTTTCTGAAATGGGACTATTTAAGCAATTTACTTCCTCCTCTTTAGTCTGGGAGTCTATATTTTTGGAGGTAGTCATCCATTTCACTTAGGTTATCAAATTTATTGGCATAAGTTGAGCAAAATAACTCCTTATTATTTCTCTAATTTCCTCTTCATTGGTGGAAGTTCTCCTTTTCATTTTAAGACTACTAATTTCATTTTCCTCCTCCTTTTTCTAATCAGATTTACCAAAGGCATATCTATTTTATTGGCTTTTTCATAGAAAACTCTTAGTTTTATTAATTAGTTCAATAGTTTTTTTTACTTTCAATATTTTAATTTCTCCTTTTAATTTTAAATTTCCAATTTAGTATTTGATTGGGGGTTTTAATTTGGTCTTTTTAGTTTTTTAGTTGAAGCCCAATTCATTAATCTTTTCTTTCTCTGTTTTATTCAAGAAAGCCTCTAAGGATATAAAATTCCCTCTTATTACTGCTTTGGCTGCATCCCCAAATTTGGTATGATGTCTCATCATTGTCATTATCTTGGTGAAATTATTCATTCTGTAATTTGCTGCTTCACCCAATCATTCTTTAAGATGAGATTGTTTAGTTTCCAATTACTTTTGGTCTATTTCCCCCTAAGTTTTTGTTGAATGTACTTTTTATTGCATCACGATCTGAAAACAAAGCATTTTCTATTTCTGCTTTCTTCCATTTAATTTTGAGGTCTTTATGTCCTAATATATGGTCAATTTTTGAATAGGTTCCATGAACTGCTGAGAAGAAACTATATTCCTTTCTATCTCCATTCAATTTTCTCCAAAGATCCAACATACCTAATTTTTCTCATATTCTATTTACTTCTTTAATTTCTTTCTTATTTGTTTTGTGGTTTGATTTGTCTAATTCTGAGAGTGCAAGGTTGAGATCTCCCACTATTACAATTTTTGTTGTCTATTTCTTCTTGCAACTCTCTAACTTCTCCTTTAGGAAGTTGGATGCCATACCACTTGGTGCATATATGTTTTAATATTGATATTGCTTGTTGTTTATGCTACCTTTAACAGGATGTAGTTTCCTTCCTTATCTCTTTTAATTAGATCAATTTTGCTTTTTGTGATCTGAGATAAGGATGGCACCCCTCTTTTGACTTCACCTAAGCATAATGATTTTGCTCCTTTTACCTTTACTCATTGTATCTCCTGCTTTGTTTCTTGTAACAACATATTGTGGTTCTGACGATCAGTCTCTATCTCCTTCTCTTTATGGGGTTCATCCCATTCACATTTATTTAGATTACTAACTGATTTCCATCCTATAACCTCAGATTATGCTTTATTTATTCTTGCCTCCCCAACCTCTTTCCCCCCTTCAATTATGTCCCCTCTTGTATCACGATGCTTACCCTCTTTATAATCCCTCCATCCCCCTTTGAGTCTTTTCCCTTCCTTCCCTTTTACTCTTTTCTTTTCCCTTTTCCTCTCCCCGTTTTAATGAGGAGAGTATTTTCTCTAAAACAAATGTCAATTATTTTCTTTGACCAACTCGATGAGGTAAGATTCACAATGTCCCTCCCCCTCTCTAAATTCCCTCAGATATGATAAGTTTCCTTTGCCTCTTTGTGGGATGTGATTTCCCTCTTTTTATCCCTCCTTCCAACCTTATTTTGCCATCATCCCTTTTCCATATCTACTTCCCTTTTTATGTTATATCAGTACAATCAACTTATACATGTATTCTTTTTGTATATCCACAGCAGAAATACAATTCTCAAGAGTTATTTTTACCTTTTCTGCATCTCTTGAGTTCTATGGTTGGAGATCAAATTTTTTGTTTAGTTCTGGTTTTTCTTCAGAAACAAATGGAATTCATTTGTTTCATTAAATCATCTTCTTCCCTGGAAGAAAAATGCTCCAGCTTAGCTGGGTAGTTTATTCTTGGCTGATCCCAGTTCTTGTGCCTTTCGGAATATCATATTCCAGGCCCTTCGTTCCTTTAATGTAGGGCAGCCAGATCTTGGGTGATCCTTATTATGGCACCTCGGTATTTAAATGTTTTTTTTGCTTGTAAAATTTTTCCTTAATCTGATGGTTCTGAAATTCCACAATATTCCTTGGGGTTTTATTTTGGGTTCTTTCAGAAGGTGTTTGATAATTCTTTCAATGCCTATTTTACCTTCTGATTCTATTACATCTGGGCAGTTCTCTTGATGATTTCTTGAAAATAGTATCTAGGCCCTTTTTCTCATAGTTTTCAAGAAAGTCCAATAATCCTCAGATTATCTCTCCTAGATCTATTTTCCAAGTCTGTCGTTTTCAGTAGATAATTCATGGTTTTTTCCAGTTTGTCATTTTTGTTTTTTGCTTGACTGTTTTGCTGTCTCAATGAATCATTATTTCTATTTGTTCAGTTCTAATTTTTAAAAATTTTTTCTTCATTAGCTTTTTACTTCTTTCTGTATATGTCCAATTGAGTTTTTAAATGTATTGTTTTGGTCTGTGGAATTTTTTTTCCATTTATAATTTTTAGTGAATTATTTTCTTTTCCAATTCACAGATCCTACTTTCTTTTGCAGTTCTTTGTCTTTTCCAATTCACAAATCCTACTTTCTAGTGAATTCTTTATTTTCAATTCACCAATTTTGTTTCCTGCATTTCCTGGGGTTTTAACTTTTCCAATTCATTTCAGGAAGTTGTTCTCTCTTGTAAGGGTTTCTTTCCTTCCCCATTTATCTTCTAACTCTCTTTTGAGACTTTTAATGGTCTCTTCTATGAGAGCATCATGTAAAGGAGGACAGTCTGATGCACTTTTATTGTTTGAGGTCTCTTCAGGTTTGCTGACCTGTTCTTTTTCTGCATTGAAGCTGTCGATCGTTCTTTTCATCTTTTTATTCATGTTTTAAAGCCTTTATGGTATGTCTCCTAGGCAAGGGGTTACCAGCTTCCTCTGCAGAGCAGGGAGAGATGTAAACCGATTTCGCTCAGGATGGGCATGCTCTGAGTGAAGTTTTCCCTTCCCCAACAGGAAGTGGATTCAGCACTGGCCGAGCTATCGAAGTGCCCAGTTGGGCTGTGTGGGTTAGCTATTGCCCTCGGCTAGAGACTAAGGGGTGAAAGTGTCACTGCCCCAGGCCGGAGCCTCTTGTGGGACTATGAGTATTAGCCGCTGACCACAGACTGCAGCGAACTCTGCCCCAGCATCTCTGCCTGATGCAAATCAGCCCTGGAAAAGCTCTATGGCCCCAAGCCGAGCTCCCCACTGCGCAGATTGGAGGCTAACCTGGGCTGCATCCTCCTGCCGTGCAGGTTCGCAACTGCCCTAAGGAAAAGCCCTGTACTGCGGGTTGGGGCTTTGTGCTTGTGCTGAGATCTGTGCTTTCACTTTCGGTTTGAGGCTCTCCTCAGATCCTAATTTCTCTCCCAGTCTGCACTGATCTCCCCCCTGGCCCCGGAACCAACCTTTTTTTTTGGCGAGACTGCAGATTTTCTTCGGCTGGTGAGTTGTTCTACTTCTTATCTTTACGAATTGTAGCAGTCAAGACTATTTTTGAGGCTTGATATAATATTGATAAAGAGGGTAAGAGAAGAGCTTAGAAAGTCGAGTGTGCCTTCTCCGCCATCTTGGCTCCGCCCCCATTATATCACTTCTTGCAAAAAAAAAAAAATGGACTCTCCATTACCTACAACATAAAATGTTGTTGATAAGGACAATGATGACGATGATTGTGGTAGTGCTGATGGTAGTGGCAGTGGTGATAAAGATGATGATTATAGCTCCCATAATGTAGGACTTTCAGTTTGCAAATCACCTTACAAACATCTCATTTGATCTTCACAACAATTCTGGGAGGGTAGGTGTTACATTAAACACATTTTTTTTTCCCAGATGAAGAAACTGAGACAAATGACTTTGTTTAAATGACTTTAATGACTTCCTTGGAATCACACATTTAAGTAAGTTTCTGAGGCAAGATTTTAACTCAGGTCTTCTCAATTCCAGGCACAGTGCTCTATCCACTAAACATATTACATTATTATTCCTAGTATGGTCCACAGTCTATTTAAACAGTGTCTTGTGGGAAAAAAATTGTGGTTTTTTGACTGGAACCCAGAAGATAGACCCAGAATTAATGGGTAGATTAAAAGTAATTGAAGATTGCTTTTATGAAGCAATCTATTTTCAATTAGACTGTAAACTTCTTGAAAGCAGGGATTGAATTTTTTTCTATCTCCAGTATTTATTATAGTTCCAGGCCCATAGTAGGCACTTAATAAATGTTTGTTGGTTGATTGAAACTGTCTAGCAAAGATAACTGTCTGCAAGTATGATAGCTTGACTCGAAGTAGTAAATTCTTCACTACTTCAAAAATAAATTGTATGGGAACTTAGAGATTGGTATAGAATGCCTTGCTCATCCAGGTTGAACTGAAAACCTTATAGATCCCTTCTATCTCTGAGAATCTGTAATTCTCTTTTTCTAGTTTAACCTCCTAACACCACCTTTCCCTTACATACTTTATGATTCCACTAGAATGAACAACTCACTGTTCCCAGAATATACCCAGCTTGATTCTTAGAATCATAGAACATAAAATGTCAAAACTAGAAAAAAAGATTGCTTAATTTAAGCCCTTATTTTTACAAAGGCAGAAACTGAGGTATTGAGAATCCAAGAATATATATTAAGTTAATAGCCCCTTACTCCCCACCCAGGGCTCTTTCTACTATTTGGAGCTGCTGTTCAGTTATTTCAGTCATATTCAACTCTTTGTGACACCATTTGGGATTTGCTTGGCAAATATACTGGAGTGGTTTGTCATTTTCTTCTCTAGCTCATCTTACAGATGAGAAAACTATGGTAAACAGAGTAAAGTGACTTGCTCAAGTCATATAGAAAGTGACTGAGGCCAGATTTGAAGACAGGGTGATTAGTCTTCCTGACTCCAGATATGCTGCAGGTTTTATCCACTGTATCATTTAGTTTCTCTCTTGTTTGGGGAGGTAGGAGATGTCTGTGATTTCATTAATATATATGTCTCCCAGTAAGAAAACTGCACCTATCAACATAAATATGTAACTACTCTGCCACTTAAAATTTCAAAGTTGACTGGGTCACAGAGAAGTTAAGTGATTTCTCCAGAGTCACAGATTCATAATATCAGAAGTAGTACAGGTTTTCTAGATACTAACACCAGCTCTCTACTCCACCAAAGGTGTTAAATAAATAACAGTCAGCAACACTCTCAAATGCAGTCCACAGATTGAAATGCATTGGGAAATAGTGGTTAATAAATAAAAAAATGATAGAACATAAATGATGTTAATATTTGGTTTTCATAGTCAATACATAGGGCTCAAGGAGTCTATATATGATTTAATGGTCCTCATTTTAGGCAGCTAGATGACCTAGAGAAAGAGTACCAGGTCTGAGGTAAGGAAGACTCATTTTCCTGACTTCAAAATTTGGCACTTACTTCTTTTGATCCTGGATAAGTAATTTAACTCTGTTTGCCTCAGTTTCCTCATCTGTAAAATGAACTGGAGAAGGAAATGGCAAATCACTTCAATATCTCCACCAAGAAAATCCCAAATGGGATAATGGAAAGTTGGAGTCAATTGAAAATGAGTAAGCAAGACTATTTTTTATTTGTTATATACACTGCACTAAACACTTGTGCCAGTGAATGTCTCTTGAGCCTCCAAAGATATATAACCTTAGTAGAAAACAGCCCTGAAGCACAAGATCAATGAAAGCCTATAATAAGATAGAAAATTATAATGTATCTTATTCTGCAGAAGGGGCTCAAATGCCAGTTCTGCTGCTTACAAGCTGTGGGAAGTTGAAGAAGTCATCTAGTATGAATAGGCTTCAGTCTCCTTATTTGTGAAATGATAGGGTGTTCCTTTGATTTGGGGAAGTTATTTTTTATGTCTGGCACCACTGTGCTGTAAAATGAAGAGATTGGACTAAATTATTGCTAAGATCCCTCTCAATTCTTAAACCCATGAAGCTAACCTAATGACTCTAAATAGTGTCTAAGGTCCCTGGAAATACTCAGTGGAAAAGTGGAGAATTCTAAGAGATTATTTAGTTTTAGTCTCTATTTTTAATTTGCTAATCTGCTGAATGGCAAAATCTAGATTCAAACTCAGGTCTCCCCACTCCCAAGTACTGAGTGTTCAAAACTGGGCATCTCTTTAATTGACATTAAAGCTATAAAGCAGCAGCTGACTGAATAGATCAAGAGATGAGGGGGGCTAGGAGAGCTTGTCAGCCCTGAGCACAGTAAGGCAGGTGCAACATTGTTCTTGTGTTTTGGTCATTAGCTTAGCCCTGATGGGTGGCCTTTATCATGTGACTGTGCTCAATACCAGTGGAGAAAGAATCCTTTGTGGATGGCAAAGACATTCTCCTCTTTATTATTAGAGGAAACAATCAAGATCCATTGGAGCCCTGGGGCTCAGGCCAAACTCTCAGATGAACTGACAGTTTTCCTACAGTCCTGCCGGGTGGCCTGACCATTGAGAATGGGGTTTTACCCAAAATCTCTTTTATCACTAGACTATAATGTGTTGTTGGGGAATTTCTTTCTGACAAAAAGGCCAATACTATGGGAGTTTATCATTGAGAAGACATGCTGCCACATCTCCTTTTCCCCCCTCTTTAGTAGGAAATGTGAAAAGCCCTATCTCTCCTCCTATGGAGGCTGACAACACAACACAATAACACAACAACAAATATTATTATAGTATATAAATAACTATTACAATTGTTAATTATATAACATGTCATATCATATATTTATGTGTTATATAAATGTTTATTTAGCTATAATTGTTACATAAAATATAGATGTGTTTATTATTATAATAATAAATTTAACAGAGGTTATCAAAAGCATGTAGGAACAGGATGAATGACATATCATCTCCATTGTTCTCACTGGAAATGTATCAAGGATGCTTTCAGGAGACCCACAGAGCATTTGCTTATCATTGAAATACTTTTATTCAAGTATGTAAAAAACAAACTTTCATTAAATAAAAAAGAATGATGAAGGATATATCTAGTTGTCCCTGTGATATTTTTCTCTCAATTCCATCAAAGTGATGAGAATTTTAAAAGAATAATTTTGATAATGATGATGTTGATAATCCTATCTGTTTCTGATGGTATCCCATAGATACTTTTAGTGAGTGTGAAGAAAATAAATTTACATTTGTTCTTTGGTCATTTCAGTCATGTCTGACTTTTTGTGACTCCATTTGAAGCTTTCTTGGCAAATATATTAGGATATCTAGTATTTTTGGCCATTTATAGTATCTATTGCCATTTTCTTTTCCAGATCCTTTTATAGATGTGGAAACTAAGGAAAATGGGGCTAAGTGATTTGCACAAGGTCACACAGCTAATAAGTATCTGAGGCTGTATTTGAGCTGAGATCTTCCTGATTCGAGGCCCAGCACTCTATCCTCTGTACCACCTAGCTGCCCTTATATCCTGATACTTTTATTCAATTAGATAAAGCAGTCATTTCATCCACAGATTCAGTAGTCTGGAGAATATAAAATTAAAAAGAATAATGGCAGTGTGATGATTTTCTGAATGAATTTCTGAGAACAGGGTAATAATAGTAATAAGAGTAGTGGTAAGCAAAGGAATTCCCTTTTAAAGAGAGTTCCACAAAATATAAAAAACAAAACAAAAAACTTGTGAGGTCATTGGTGTTAGGATTCTTTCCCCCATTTTACAGATTAGGATATTAGACAAAGGAGACATGAAAGTCACACAGGCAACAGAACCCAGGATAGAAATGTGGGTCTCCTGACTCAGAAGTCCAGCACATTTTCAACTATACCAAGAATTAACTTTAAATTTGGACTAGAATTTTTTTCTTTACTTTTTCCGGATAAAAGCTATCCTTGAGACAAAGTGCTGATAGATTTGTTTAATGAACCTGCTCAGCTCAGTCTAATTTTCTACAGGCTCTCCCACAAAAAAAAAAAAAAAAAAAAAAAAAAAGAAAGCAAAAAAGAAAAAGAAAGAAAGAAAAGAAAAGTTCTCTGAGAACCCAGTGCATCCCTGCTGAACCTTGACCTTAACTAACCCAAAGTGGGCCTGGTCACGTATTTTTCTCTCTGGCTTTGCTTCCCTCACCCCCCTCTAGTCCCTTTAATTGGCAGGTTCACAAGGAAGCCTTTTGTTTGGTTCCTAAACACTTGGAGCACAATTAAAATGTTGGTCACTTTCATCTCGAGAGTGCCCACAATTAATACTTTTTTACATAGTCCAAGACGAGTATGCTTTTAAATAGCAACAGCCCAGTTTTCAAGGTGGGGGAGTGGGGGTGGTAGTGGCTACAAGGTTCCAAGGCTCCAAGAGCGTCTCCACAAAGAAAACGAAATTTTGCTCTTAGAAATGGAAAGAATGAAGTTCAGTTTGTATTTAAATATAAAAAACAAAGTTATTTTCCTTTTATCAATGGTTGGTGACAGCATTTTTAATAGAAATCTGTATTTACCAATGGGGACTTTCTTGGGGAAGCCCTAGTTTGGAATCATTCAGAACTGATCTAGAAGGTAGAGCCATCAAGATGTGAAAGAAAATGACTTTTTCAAAAGGAAAGTAACTGCAATCCTTTCAAGTTTAAGAAGACTTTGAACTGGGGAAGTAGTAGCTTTGTTTCTATAATTAAATAAGGCCTAAATTTGTAGTAAAGGGTACCTCACACTGAATTCTAGTTCTTTTTACTTATCTGTAGATTGATGAACGAGGTAGAATTGGTGACATTGTAGCTCTCTGGGCTCAGAGCATTTTGCCTGGCTGTCTCCTATGCCTGGAATGCTCATTCTCCTCTATTCTGATTGCTAAGCTTCCCAGCTTCCTTTAGTTCCAACTAAAATCTCTCTTATTATAGCAAGCCTTTCCTAACCCCTCTTAATTCTAGTGCTGTTCTTCATTTGGTTATCACCTGTTTTGTATATATTTCTCTGTATGTTGTTGCCCTCCTTAAGGATGGAGACTGGCTTTTGCTTCTTTTTGCATCTCCAGAGTTTAGTTGAATGCCTGGCATATAGTAGATGTTTAATAAATGTTTAGTGAATTGAATTGGATATCTAAAGTCCTCTCCATAATTAGTTACATCTAAATATCCTTCCACCATACCATTCTCTGTCACTCAGAAAGCATTTGCTAATTTAGTATTTTAGAGTTGTAAGACAAGTGGCACATCAGATCTATCACTTTATCTACCTCATTTCTTTAATTGTATAGATAAGCAAATATCTCTGCCAAGAAAACCCTAAATGGCATTAGAAAGAGTCAGACATGCCTGAATGATTCAATAACAATAAAGTCCCATTGAACCCTACTTGGCTATACAAAAGTCGAGATGAAGCATCACATTTCATATGGGAACATTAACAAACTTTAGGAAAAGGTGATCAGAATAATAAGAGTATCAATAAGAGTAAACTGATCAGTTTAAGCAATAGGAAATATTTAGTTTAGAAAATATAAAACTTAGAGAAAGAATATGTCATCACAATTTTCTTCAAATATTTTTGAACTATCATTTTTAAAATCAATCACAATAAAGGAACACTTTTTTCCTATCTTGGCCCCAGAAAACAGAAGCATGTCATCATGTTTATATATAGTTTTCTATTCTCCAAGGTATATACCTCACTTTCTTCACAAAAGCTTGACTACAAAGGTAGGCAAGCTTTAATATCCTCATTGCATTGATGGAGAAATGAAATCATAGAGTTTAAGTGAATTGACAAAGGTCATAAAGATTTGAAGTATCAAAATTAGGACTATAATTCAGTTTCAGTGATTTTCCACACAATATTCATTATTCAATATAAGTCAACAGAGCAGCACCAAAGCCAAACATGGTAGCATAATCACACTTGCACTGAATGGTGGTAGTAGAATTTTGAAAAAGGCACGAGGAAGAAAGGTGAAAGGATTAAACTAATATTTCATGAAAAAAAAGCCATATTTATTCATATGGGAATCAGCATAGGGGACAAAGGAATGCAGAGGGAAGTCACTATGTTGGGGAAGGTGGAGCAAAGAGATGAGGGGGATCCAGAGTTTCCTTTTTGTCCATTCTGGATAAAAGAAGTATGGCTTAAAAGGACTCTGTGTGTGTGTGTGTGTGTGTGTGTGTGTGTGTGTTAGTGTGTAATTTTTTTTTTCAATCTCTTTACATACAGGGGAAGTGGAGGAGTAGAGGAATGGTGTTATTGGAAAACCAGGAAAGAGCGTGGAGAAAAGGATGTAAAGAGGAAAGTAAAAATTGAGTCTCTCAGGGAAAGCCAAATTTTATTGCAGTGTGGCTAACTGTGCATGACAAAGACTCTTAAGATGGGTTCCTTTCTTGGGGAGTGGTCATCACAGGAAAGAGGAGGCAACCTCATATTAAGGATAAAGTTTTGACCCTGGTGTTAACTCTTTATATGACTTTGGGAAAATAACTTCATCTTTAGGAATCTGTTTCCTTATTTATAAAATTAGGGGAACAAAACAGAAAATTCATGTGATACCACCCATCTCTAAATCTATGATTCAGACTTCAAATCTTTTCTAATTTTTGTTCTTCTCTTCATTTCATACTCCTCTAAAAGGACAGAGTGCCACAGCCTTTCCAGTACAGAAGATAAGAAAATGGAGGAGGGAAAAACAGTGATCCAGAATTAGGAAGTACTGATTTTAGGATAAGCAGTTTGGGAATGAAATGACATCAAGAAGGACGTATAATAACCTATTATAAATGTTTTTGAGCTCTGTGACATGGAATATAAAACAACTTCCAGAATACCTAAGCATGTTCATTATGAATTTAAATTTTAGGGTAAGGATATTTAAAAGAATATCCTTCAAAAGAATAAAAATTCCTGAATTCCTGCATTATGAATGTACACAAATATGCAAATACACAGGCTGAAAAAAGGGGGAAAGTTGAAGGTGAAGTAAAATTGATATTTCATGAGGAAAGTGTGCCACAAATTCAGTTAACAATAAGGTGGGTAGAGATGGTTCTAAACTATATTTTTATTGGAGCTACGAAAGGAGAAAAAGAGATGGAGTGGGTGCAGAAATAGAGACAGAGAGAAAGGCAGAAACAGAGGAAAGGAAGGAGGGAGAAAAGGAAGAAAGGGAGGGAGAGAAGAAGGGAAGGAAGGAAGGAAAGAGGGAGGGAGAGAGGAAGAAAGAAGAAAAAGGGAAGGAAGGAATTAGGGAAGAAAGAAGGAGGGAAGGAAGAAAGGAAGAAATGAGAGAAGGGAGGAAGGAAGTAAAGAAAAGAGAGAAATCTAGGGAGGGAAGGAAGGAAGGAAGGAAGGAAGGAAGGAAATAGGGAGTGAGAGAAAGAGGAAGGAATGGCAGGAAAAAAAGAAGGAAGGAAATATGGAAGGAAGGAAGAAGAGAAAGGAAGGAAGGAAAGAATGAAGGAAAGAGAAGGAAGGGAGGAGAAAAGAAGAATGGAAGTAAGTAAATAAAGAAGTAGAGAGGGAGAGAAGGAAGAAATGAGGGAATCAGAGAAGGAAGTAAAGAAGTTGAGGAAAAATGAGGGAGGAAAAGGAAGGAAGGAAGGAAAGAAAGAAGGAAAAAAGGGAGGGAGTGAGGGAGGGAGGAAAGAAAAGGAAGGAGGAGGGAGCAAAGGAAGTTGGGAGGAAAAGAGGTACTGAAGGAAGGAAGGAAGGAAGAAGAGAAAGAAAGAGGGAAAGAAGGGAGGAGAGAACAAATGAAGGAATGATGGAAGAAATAGAGAGGGAGCCAGGGAGGGAAGGAAGAAGGGAAGCAAGCAAGGAAGGAAGGAAGAAGGGAAGGAAGAAAGGAGGGAAGAAGCAAAGGAAGTAAAGAAGGTGAGGGGGAATGAGGGAGGAAAGAAAAGAAGGAAAGAAGAAATGAAGGAAAGAGAGAAGGAAGGAAGAACATAAGGAAAGAAGGCAGGAAGAAAGGAAGTAAAGAAGTAGAGATAGAGTAAGGGAGTAAAGGAAGAAAGGAAAGAAGCAAGGAAGGAAAGAAGGAAGGAGAGAGGGAGGGAAGGAAGAAAGCAAGGAAACAAGAAAGGAAGGAAGGAGGTAACAAAGAAGGGAAGGAAGAAAGGAAAGAAGTAAAGAAGTATAGGGAGAGAAGGAAGGCAAGAAGAAAGTAAAAGAGGAAGGAGGGAAGGAAGGAAAGAAAGATGGAAGGAAGAAGGAAGGGAAGGGAGTTGGGACGGATAGAGGGACAGAAGGAAAGGTAAGAAGGAAGGGAGGAAGAGAGGAAGGGAGGAAAAGGAGGAAGGAAGGAGGAAGGAAGGAAGGAAGGAAGGAAGGAAGGAAGGAAGGAAGGAAGGAAGGAAGGAAGGAAGGAAGGAAGAAAGGAAAAGAAAGAAAAATTACAAAATTATAAAAATAAACTCAAAAATCATGGGATAAGTAGGATATTGGAATAGAGTTCAGGACGTTATATAGTAAGAAGCTGGTGAGCAAAACAAGTGGATAAAGCATTTATTAACTATTTACTATGTGCAAAGCACTGTGCTAACATTAAAAATAAAAATTGAATGGTAAGAGAGCCCCTATTCCCAAAGAACTCACATTCTATCAAGGAGATAAAAATGGAAAAAGTTTTAGCTCCATATCTGATGCAAAGGTCCCACCATACTTAGAAGTAGCATAACTTCCTCTTCTTTGATGTCCTTTACACTAGTAAAATAACATCATTTTCTTATGTTAAATCATCTGACATTGGACAGCCTCTGCTTTCAGGTTATTGGGCTATCTCCATTAGTTTCTTATTAGAGATAGAGGCAAAGTAGTGATAGTGGTGGATCCAATTGTGTGGTCCGTGTAGTTTTTATCTCCTTCTCAAAGTACCTTATTGCATTAGCTAGCCTGGCTTCTTATCTTGAACTTCAGGAACCAGTACTTGATATAAAAGAGAAAGAAAAAAGTGGGGAGGAGAGATAAATAAAAATGAAGGAGAATCTGCAGGAATGTAGTGAACACTTAAAGTCATAAATTCAGAGTAAAACAGTCAAATTAACAAGCATTTATCACTCACTATGCGCTAATTTCCATCATGATTTCCAGATATACAAAGAAAAGTAAAAACACAGTTCCTATTCTCAAAAAGGAAGAGATGAACTACCATGTAAATAATATACAAGATTAATGGAAGGTAAATTCATAGAGGAAAGCACTGGACATTAGGGGAATTGGGAAAAGAAGTCCACTGAAAAGTGGGGTTTGAGCTAAGTTCTCAAGGAACCTAGGGATTCCAAAGGAGTCAGACATAAGGAGGTAGAGCATAACAGGTATAACCATAAATGGATATCAACCATACCAACATACAAACATAGGAAAGGAAGTGTCTTGTGACAGAAAAAGCAAGTTGGCTAGCATAGTTGTACTGCATAAAGAATATCACCCTAAGGGCAGCTAAGTGGTGCAGTAGATAGAGCACTAACCCTGAAGTCAGGAGAACCTGAGTTCAAATCTGATCTCATACACTTAACACTTCTGGCTGCGTGACCCTGAGTAAGTCATTTAACCCCAATTGTCTCAGGGAAAAAAAAAAGAATATCAGCCTGGAGTGTGAGCAGAAAAAAAATTGCTTCAGTTTGCATTAGGGCACATAACTAAATATACTAATTTCCAGGGATAATCCATATTTATGAAGAAATACTATTGGGCCTATTGCTGTCAGATTCAGAAAGTTTATTTAGCTACTTATATTAAGGAGATGGTATAAATTTGCAAGTTATTTTGAAATAGAAGGGAAAAGAAAGAAGAATTTTAACTATTTCCTCTCCCCTCAAAAAAAAAAAAAGTTCTCAATGCATTCATAGTAGGTTTCAAGTTTTTAAAAAAACATCCTTTTCCAAGTGAGACAAGTAACATTACTGTAGATCAACATATAACTTCTAAGTTCATTTAAAAAAACCACTAGATTTCATGGATGACAGTGCTTATAAATAACATGTAGGAAAATTTTATAGCCACCTCTGGATTCAAATAAAAAGGAAAATATAGCCGAATTTCCTTGAACTTGGAGGTCACAAATTCAAAAACTTAAAGCCAGAAGAGACCTTACCTACAAGATAGTTAATCTAACCTCCACATTTTACAAATGAGGCAACAGAAGCCCTGAGAAGTTCAGTTACCTTAGGCATGGTCACTGAAGTGGCAAATGTCAATACAAGCATTCAAACTCAAATTCTTTGAACCAAATCTATTTTATGCTAAGATGTCAAGATTTTACAGCATGCTATATGGATTAACATTTTTAAAAAATTCAAATGTCCATAATGTGGAATAGCTTGGTTCTCTTTGGTTATATTTATTTTCTCTCTGTGTCTCTCTCGGTGTCTCTCATCTATTAAGAAATAGAAAAACCTGAGTTTAAATCCTGCTTCAGACACTCACTATCTGTGTGACCTTGGGCAAGGCACTTAAATTGTCACTTAACTTTGTCTGATATAGACATAGCAGAAATGGGAATGATAATAATAATATATATCATCTACCTTCCAGGATTCTTTTCAGGATCAAATGTCATAACATATAGGACACTTAGCAGAATGGTTGGTTCACAGTACATAAGTGCTTGTTTCCTTCTTGTCTTCCTTCCTTCCTTCCTTCCTTCCTTCCTTCCTTCCTTCCTTCCTTCTTTCCTTCCTTCTTTCCTTCTTTCCTTCTTTCCTTCTTTCCTTCTTTCCTTTCTTCCTTCTTTCTTTCTTCCCTGCTTTTCTCCCTTCAATTTTTTCTTCCTTCCACCTTCCCTTTCTAGTCCTACAGGAATTTAAGGCCTACAGCTTAGAAATGACTAATCCCCTTATGTCCAATTACTTTGTATATTAGTGAATGATATCTGAACCTCAGTTTCCTCATTTGTAAGATGAGAAAATCAGTCTGTTTACCGCTGAGATCTTGCTCAATTTTAACTTTGTATGGTTCAAGGAACTAAAACAGTGCTGAGAAGATGATGGAATTTCAAGAGTTCAACTTCTCAAAGCTCAATAGAAACAAAAATGCTCCCAATTTTAACAAATTGAAATAGAATAGATTTGAGTCATTTGTAAAGTAGGAAAGCCAGTCTTGATGAGCTAAGATTTTTGCCCAATTTTAACTTCTTTAGGTTCAAGAAACGAGAACAGTCATGAGAAGATGATAGAATTGCAAGAATTCAACTCTTCAAAGCTATGAGGCCAAATTTAAAATGGTGAGGCAGAGTAAAGGGAAAGAGTTCTAAGAGTTTCAAAAATCTAAATAAAATAACCAAGGAAATTAGCAAATGGTGGTGGTGGTGATGGTGGTGGTGGTGGATGTCCAAATCTCTATCATACACACAAATAAAATGGATTAAAATAATATGAAGAAAAAGCTTTAGAAGTAACAAAAATAATTTAATATTAATCATAGTCTTAGAAGCATGCTGGAACTTGAAAAAGAAAGAGGTGATGAATTATATAGTAAACACAACTAGTGTAAGAGTGAAAAATAGAATTGATGTTGATAAATGGAGAGTTCTTATGAGAAATAAAGGAATGATATTAATGCTAAATAACAAAAATTAATTGGAGGAACTAGGGAAATTTTTAAATAAAATAATGAGTAAAAATAGATTTGTTAGGCTATAAGACAAAGTGGTGGCAAATGTAGAAGAAACAGTGGGAAAAAAATCTAGATCAATTCTCCTAAAAGCTCTTTAATCAATAGAAATGACAGAAATAGAAGATGGAACATAGAAAAAATTCAAAGGATCATATCACCACAGCATGGAAAAGAAAGAATGAGAATACCACATTTCAAGAAGCCACACCAAAAATATCCCCAAATTGCTTTTTAGGCAAAAGAGCTTTGCAGGACTGCTTTCACCTTTTTTGTCCACCTATGGCTCCAAAAAGTTGTAGCATGTACAACTAACACACCCTGATTTTTTTTTTAGCTTTATATGTTTTTAAAAGTCACTACATCTAATAGACAACAAAAACTAGTCAAGAGTTTCTGCAATGAATACAATTTTTTTAAACAACAAGATCCATACACATCTAATCAGTGACTTTGAAGAGACAAAGCAAAAAATGGAAACTGCACTTCCAAGTGGCCAAAAAGGTAAAATATTTATACAAATGAAATACAAAACTCATTAAAAAGAGAACACACATACAAAAGTCATTTAGTCAGTCAAATATATCAAGGGCTTTCATAGAATGCCACAATGAGAGAACACTTGGGTGAATTCATTTCAGTCACAAACTGAGGTCCACAGCTGGAGTGACAAACCTAAGGAGGCCAGCCAATGAGCTGGCCAGCCAAACCAGGTTGAGGGAAACTGAAGAATCTCAAATCTATTGGTGAGTTAGAAAGGTGTCTACTCAAGCATGTGGAGCTTTCCCCTGGTGGAATAAGTAAATGAGAACAATGTATTTCAACAAAAATAAAAGTAGATGAATCAAGTATTATCGAGCACTTATAGCTTCATTAGCCATCAAAGATGCCAAGATCATCATGGCAAATGCTGAGATCATCTACTGCATTTTGAGTCATCAGCTGTCATCTTGACTCTGTCCTGCCACTAGACAGTGATCACTTTGGAAGAGTGAGGAAGGCTGATGATTTCATGTCACTCGGTCTCACATAAATCCAATTTTGCACAAATCAAAGGACGTTATCTATGGCATTTTACCACTTCTACCTATCTCAAAATTCTTTAGCAATGGGCAAGTGACAAAGCAGCATGTGAGGATGCATTGGGAGCTGTAAGTGGCTCAGGGAGTGTTATCTTCTCACTAGAAGCAGCGAAGCAGTAAGATTCAGTACCCTTCTGGCTGTCTGAGCAGCCTTTTAAGGATTATACTACTTACTTCCTGGTGTGAGGAAGGGACTAGAAGTGGAACCTAAAAATTGTTTGCTTAACCAGCTATGGTTTGGTTATTTTTGCAGAAGGGGATCTTAAACTATGGTCAAAACACAAAAGAAAATGCACAAAAACGTATGCAAAGTTGATGCCATTCACCATTGGAATATGGCATTGGGTAGAGATAACACAAAATAAAGACAATCCAAAATCCAGTAGATCTGAAAGACAAATAGCTCTTGTTATAAGAGAATTCAGCAGCTCACATCCAAATAGTAATCATAAGTAAACAAGCCGGGCAAATGAAGGCTAACTTACTCGGGTCAGAACTGGATACATGTTTTTCTGGAATGGCTATAGAGAAGGGAAATGGTGGGAAGTTGGTTAGGTTTTGAAAACAATTTAAACTAATCTAGCCCATAAGCTCATATGCTTACCAAAAGGAATGAACAACAGGCTCTGGACAATGAGATTGCCACTTGCAGGAAAATGTCATACCATCATCATCAATGCCTATGCTCCTATGTATGACAAACCCTTGAAGTCAAATAAAAATTTAATGAAGACCTGGAAAATCTTATTAATAATGTGCCCCAAAAAGGACAAGCTTATAATTCTTGGTGGCTTTAATGCTAGAATAGGCTTACACTATCAGACATGGCAAGGAATTCTTGCAAGGAATGGAATTGGTAATAGCAATAGCAATGGTCACTTACTACTGAAGACTTGTGCATCTCATGACCAGAAAGTCATCACCAACACTTAAAATAATATAACTTCATAAATGCATCCTTGTAGGAAACATTAGCATTTGATAGACTATGTAATTATAAGGAGAAAAGGCATAGGATGTGAGAATGATGAAGGCAATGTGTAGCATAGAGTGCTGGACCAATCATAGACTTAGCCTCTCCATTCTAAATTTTCATGTTCAATAAGAGTGGTGACCCCAAGGCAAAAAGACTACCAGTAGAAATAACATCAACCAATTAGAGTACTTCTCTAAGCAAGAACACTTTGTTGCTAACTTGAAGGCAAAGTTAAGCCAGCACACAGTAGGCAACAGTGGTGCAGAAAAGAATGGGAAACTTTCAGTATTTGATATGCAGCACTGCATTTACTTATTTGGGTCAGAATACTTGCAAACATCAAAATTAGTTTGAGAAAAATGATGAGGAAATGCAGAAACTAGTAAATAATAAATGAGAACTTTAAGAGTATACCAAGAGGATAGTTTAACCATATCTAAGAAGGCAGCTTTTAATTCCATCAAAAGCAAAGCTTAAAGAAATGCAAGCACACAACACACCACAAGGCAGATGAAATTTACTTGTATGCTGATCCAAAGAACTTTTATAATGCCCTGAAGGTTATTTTTGGCCAAAGACTTGTGGTGCAGCTCAACTCAGTGCTGATGGAACCATATTGATTAGCAACAAGGACATGATCATAGAGAGATGAACTGAAGTGTTCTCAACAGGCTGTCATCAATCAAATACTGAAAGTCATTAATCACTTACCTCAGGTTGATGTTAATCTCTCCCTAGCTGAAATTCCAATTGTAGAAGTTCTGAATGCCATTAGACTTTTATGGGGCAAATTACTTGGTGCTTATTCTATTCCAGCTGAGATTTACAAGGTGGGGGGCCACTGTTTACAAAAGCTGAATGAAATTTTCTGGGTTATATGTCAAGAGGAGGTTGTCTCCCAGGAGTTCAAGGATTCATTTGTTGTCCATTTTTATAAAGGTAAAGAGAAAAATTGTCCTGTGACAATCATGAGGGTATGGTGTGGAGGGATGTCTATCTTATACATTGCTGGAAATATTATTTCCAGAGTCCTTCTTAATAGATCAATCCATGACCTGGAAGATGGTCACCTGAGAGCTAGTATGGCTCCAAAAAGGGTTAAGGAACAGTCAATATGGTGTTCACTGCCCTACAATTCCACAAGAAATGCCAGGAGCACAACAGAGATCTGTACATAACATTTGTAGATTTAATCAAGACCTTTGATACTGTCTGTTGCAAGGGCTTGTGGGAAATCATCTCAAAATTTGGTTGCCTGGAAAAGTTCATCAGTATTGTTCAATTTCACAATGGCATGCTTGTCCAGGTTCAAGACAATGGATGATGCTTTCATACTTTCCCAGTCATCAATGAGCTTGCTTACATGCTTTTTTTAACATGATGTTTTCAACCATGTTGTCAAATATCTTCAATGAGGATGAATATGGCATTAAGATCAGCTACTGTACTGTTTATAAATTCTTCAAATTGAAAAGGCTACAAGCCAAAACTAAAATGGATAGAGTTTAGTGCATGGTTTTTTGGTTTGGCAGATAATTATAGAGTCAATGCAGCTTCTGAAGCTGAGATGCAAAAATGTATGGATCCATTCTCTGCTATTTGTGCTAATTTTGGCCTAACAATTAACACATAGAAAATACAAGTCTTCCATCAGTCACCACCACCTCATCTATATGTGCAACTATTGATTACAGCAAATGGAGAAGTTTTGAATGCTGTGGATAACTTCATTTAGCTTGGCAATATGGTTTTTAGGAATGTATACATTGATAATGAGGTTGACACAGGCATTGCCAGAGCTAGTTCAATGTTTGGGAGGCTCCAGGGGAAAGTGTGGAATAAAAGAGGTATTAGACCAATTACCAAATAGAAGGTCTACAAAGCCATTATACTGAACTCCTTGAGCGTATGCCTGTGAAATCTAGACAGTTGACCATCACCATGCCAAGAAACCGAACACTCCTTTTGAATTGTCTTAGGAAGATTCTGAAGATCACTTAATAAATACTAGACACTGAGGAACTTTCTCAAACTAAACTATTAAGCATTTAAATTCTACTTCAGAGGGCACAACTCTGTTGGACTGATTTTGTTTTTCAAATGCCAAATGTAAACTTGCCAAAAAGACTATTTTATGGAATACTCACACAAGGCAAATGCTTATATGGTGATCAAAAAATGTGATAAAGACACTTTAAAGGTCTCTCTTAAGAACTTTAGAACTGATTATGTGACATGGGAGATACTGGCACAGAATCTCCCAGCATGGTGTGCCTTCATCAGAAAAGGTGCTGTGCCAAAATAGAATCACAGTAGTTCCAAAGAGATGTGAGATGCACAAACTGAGAGAATCTACACCAAATGTTCATGCTGACTATGAGTGCCTGACTGTGGTAAAGGATTATTTCCAGAGTTCACCTTCTATAGACCTGGAAGATAATCATCTACCTGAGAGCCAGTATAGCTTCAGAAGGAGTTGAGAAGCAGCTGATATGGTGTTTGCTGCTCTACAACTCCAGGAGAAATACTTGTATTGTTCTGATCATCCATAGCAGACATATTGTAACATAATTCTAACATAGTGATGTCATTTTGGTCCTCTTTGAAAATTAAGGACAACAACCTTGTGATTATCAAAAGGAATTCGACTCACTTAAACATATCAATTCCAAAGTAATGTTGGCAAATACTATAAACAAATAAGGGAGAGAAAAACATTTATCAAACCTCATCAATGTGAATCACAGAGCTCTTTGCTCATCCAAGATGAAAAACAAATGGAAAAACTGGAACAATTCATATAAAGTCAGGAGAAATTGGATTTTATCCCAAGATCCAGTACCCAGATAAACTATGAATAATACTTTAAAGAATAATATGCACATTTGAAACTCCATAACTCTCCAACAATTTCTATAGGAGAAAGAAAATATCAAATCTGGTCTTTGATATTCAAATCAAACACACACAAGCAGAACTTCCAGATAGAGAAGGACAGCCTGACTAGAATTTTTAATATTCAAATTAACTATGAAATTCAACCAAGGCAAAACCTGGATCCAACTTTTAAAATGCTTGTTCTAAATGTTATGGGGCTAGAAAAAAACAAAAGGAGATTTGATCTAAAAGCTTGAAGGCTTCAGAGGCAACATCAAAATGATGGAAATGTTGGTATCATTGAATATTTCCCTATTGGAATCACCACAGAACACCCAAGTGATATAGACTTTCATTCCATTTTCAAATGCCAAAGGTGGAGGGAGGGGAGGTGGATCAGAACTCAAATGAGTAACAGCTAAGTGTGGGAAGCAAATAAAAAAAAAATTCTTTACCAGCTAAGTAAAGGATTGGATTCTATATTTTGTCTAAATCTGTAGTCCTTGAATCTGTGGAAGCTTATCCCTTTAAAGCAGATAAAGGCAGTAAAGACAGAAAGTTTTAAGAATATTTACTAGAAGATATTTTCACACTTTTCCTACTTCTCTGTAATTTTCTTGACTTTTTTAAAAGCCTCATTATTGAAGGGGCAGACTCATATCTATAAACAAATATATATGCATATATCCCTCCCTTCCATATTCTCTCTCTCTCTCTCTCTCTCTCTCTCTCTCTCTCTCTCTGTCTTTCTCTCTCACTCTGTCTTTGTCTCTTCTCTCTCTCTTATGGATATGGTTCTTTCTAATAAAATAGTAATTCAGGTCAGGTTCAATGGTTTTGTGATGAAGAGAGCCATCTGCACCCAGAGAGAAGACTGTGGGGACTCATTGTGGATGACAACATAGTATTTTGACTTTTTTTGTTGTTGTTTGCTTGCATTTTATTTTCTTTCTCTTTTTTTTCCCTTTTTGATCTGATTTTTCTTGTGCAACCTGATAGTTTTAGAAATATTTATAGAAGAATTGCACATATTTAATATAGATTGGATTACTTGCTGTCTAGGGGAGGGAATGGGGGACAGGTAGGGAAAAATTTGGAACACAAAGTTTTCAAGGGTGAATGTTGAAAATTGTCTACACATATGTTTTGAAAATAAAAAGTTTTAATAAAAAAAGAAATGTTACCTCAAGTCGAAAGAAAGAAAGAAAGAAAGAAAGAAAGAAAGAAAAAAGTGAGTCTGATCCATTTGTGTAACTCTGTGCAACTTTACTTAAATTCAATTCATCTGCAAGTCAAGATAGTCCTCTGTGATGTCATTGGTCCTCTTTGAAAACAGAGGAAGAATAACAAAATCTATTATTTATGTATCTGGTAAAAATATGTGTGCATATATATGTATGTATATATGTATGTGTGTATCTATCTATATATCTATCTTACAACAAATCCATGTAGATATAAGACTCATATATGGTGTATCAGTCAATCTATAAAACTAATCACAGCTAGAGTCAGTCTCCTTTGGATTGCTTTAACAAAGTGTGCTCTCCAAAAACCTTAAAGCATAAACTTTTAAGTAGGATAGAAAAACAAAACTTCAGAAGCAAAGATCCCTTTACATATATCACAAATACTAAGCCAATTTGTCCACAAATGTGTAACCATAAATCAGTATATAAGTTACTACACAGTGAAAGCATGGCCACTCAGTGTTTTAATAAGCTTATATCTAGAAGCCAAAGGAAGTCACATATCATCTTGACTGTACATCCTTAGACCAATCTAACAGGTGTATAGTGGTATCTTAGAGTTGTCTTAATTTGCATTTCTCTGATTAATAATGACTTGGAGCATCTTTTCATATGGCTAGAAATAGTTTTAATTTCTTCATCTGGGAATTGTCTGTTCATATCTTTTGACTATTAATGTCGAATAGTCATTAATAGTCTCATGTGTCTTTTCTGATATTAATAAATGAAACTAAAGACAGATACATTTATGAATTGTGCTATTTCTATATAGAGGGTAATGAAATGTTTCACTGTGGTACAGGCAACAAAAAAGAGAAGAATCAATCATTGATACCTTGAGACAAAAGTTAAGAAAATGACTTGATTATTGTGATAATAGGGGAGGGAGAGAGGGAATAAATATTTTTTAAATGCCTGCTATGTGCCAAACATTGTGCTATGGATAATATAGAAATAAAAAGAAAGATAATCCTTTTTTTAACTTTTTTTATTATAGCTTTTTATTTACAAGATATATGCATGGGTGATTTTTCAGCAATGACAATTGCAAAATTTTTTGTTCCAATTTTTCCCCTCTTTCCCCCCAGATGACAGGTAGACCAATACATGTTAAATATATTAAATTATATGTTAAATACAATATATGTATACATATCCATACAACAGTTATTTTGCTGCACAAAAAGAATCACACTTTGAAATAGTGCAAAATTAATCTGTGAAGGAAATCAAAAATGCAGGAGAACAAAAATAGAGGTATTGGGAATTCTATATAGTAGTTCAGACTCATTCCCCAGAGTTGTTGTTATTGTTGTTGTTGTTTGTTTGTTTGTTTTGCTGGGTGTAGCTGGTTCAATTCATTACTGTTCTAATGGAACTGATTTGGTACATCTCATTGTTGAAGAGGGCCACGTCCATCAGATTTGATCATCATATAGTATTGTTGCTGACATATATAATGATCTCCTCCTGGTCCTGCTCATTTTACTCAGCATCAGTTCATGTAAGTCTCTCCAGGCCTTTCTGAAATCATCCTGTTGATCATTTCTCACAAAACAATAATGCCCCATAACATTCATATACCACAATTTATTCAGCCATTCTTCAATTGATGGGCATCTCAATTTCCAGTTTCTGGCCACTACAAAGAGGGCTGCCACAAACATTCTTGCATATATAGGTCCCTTTCCCTTCTTTAACATCCCTTTGGTATATAAGCCCAGTAGTAACACTGCTGGATCAAAGGATATGCACAGTTTGATAACTTTTTGAGCATAGTTCCAAATCACTCTCCAGAATGGCTGGATGTATTCATAATTCTACCAACAATGTATCAGTGTCCCAGTTTTCCCACATCCCCTCCAACATTCTGCATTATCTTTCCCTGTTATTCTAGTCAATCGAACAGCTATATAGTGGTATCTTAGAGTTGTCTTAATTTGCATTTCTCTGATTAATAATGACTTGGAGCATCTTTTCATATGGCTAGAAATAGTTTTAATTTCTTCATCTGAGAATTGTCTTTTCATATCTTTTGACTATTAATCAATTAGAGAATGGCTTGATTTCTTATAAATTAGAGTCAATTCTGTATATATTTTGGAAATGAGGTCTTTATCAGAACTTTGACTGTAAAAATGCTTTTGCTGTTTATTACTTCCCTTCTAATCTTGTCTGTATTAGTTTTGTTTGTACAAAAAGTTTTTAATTTGATATAATCAAAATTTTCTATTTTGTGATCAATAATGACCTCTAGTTCTTCTTTGGTCATAAATTCCTTTCTCCTCCACAGATTTGAGAGATAAACTATTCTATGTTCTTCTAATTTATTTATAATCTCATTATTTATGCCTAGATCATGAACTCATTTTAACCTTATCTTGGTGTATAGTGTTAAGTGTGGGTCAATGCCTAGTTTCTGCAACTTGAATTTTGAATTTTCCCAACAGTTTTTGTCAAACACTGAATTCTTTTTTTTTTTCCTTACAAGTTCCTTTTTTCCTTACCAGTTTTTTTTTTTTTAAAGGAGATTGGTCTATAATTTTCCTTCTCTGTTTTCAACCTACCTGGTTTAGATATCAGTACCATGTCTGTGTCATAAAAGGAATTTGGTAGGACTCCTTCATTCCCTGTTTTTTCAAATAGTTTATAGAGCATTGGGCTTAATTGTTCTTTAATTGTTTCATAGAATTCACATGTAAATCCATTTGGTCCTGGGGATTTTATCTTAGGGAGTTGGTTAATAGTTTGTTTTATTTTTTTTTCTGAAATGGAACTATTTAAGCAATTTATTTCCTCCTCTGTTAATCTGGGAAACCAATATTTTTGGAGGTCGTCATCCATTTCATTAAGGTTATCAAATTTATTGGCATAAAGTTGTGCAAAGTAACTCATTATTGCACTAATTTCCTCTTCATTGGTGGAAAGTTCTCTCTTTTCATTTTTAAGACTAACAATTTGATTTTCCTCTTTCCTTTTTCTAATCAGATTTACCAAAGGATTATCTATGTAACTGGTTTTTTCATAAAACCAACTCTTAGTTTTATTTATTAATTCAATAGTTTTTTTTTTACTTTCAATATTATTAATTTCTCCTATTAATTTTAGAATTTCAAGATTAGTATTTGATTGGGGGGGTTTAATTTGGTCTTTTTCTAGCTTTTTTAGTTGCAAGCCCAATTCATTGATCTTCTCTTTCTCCATTTTATTCAAGTAAGCCTCTAAAGGTATAAAATTTCCTTTTATTACTGCTTTAGCAGCATCCCACAAATTTTGGTATGATATCTCATTGTTGTCATTTTCTTGGGTGAAATTATTAATTGTGTCTATAATTTGATGTTTTACCCAATCATTCTTTAAGATGAGATTATTTAGTTTCCAATTACTTTTTGGTCTATTTACCCCTAGCTTTTTGTTGAATGTAGTTTTTATTGTATCATGATCTGAAAAGAATGCATTTACTATTTTTGCCTTTCTGCATTTAATTTTGAGGTCTTTATATCCTAATACATGGTCAATTTTTGTATAGGTTCTATGAACTGCTGAAAAGAAAGTATCTTTCTTTCTATCTCCATTCAGTTTTCTCCAAAGATCTATCATACCTAATTTTTCTAATATTCTATTTACCTCTTTAGTTTCTTTCTTATTTGTTTTGTGGTTTGATTTATCTAGTTCTGAGAGGGCAAGGTTGAAATCTCCCACTATTATAGTTTTGCTGTCTATTTCTTCTTGCAACTCTCTTAACTTCTCCTTTAGGAAGTTAGATACTATACCACTTGGTGCATATATGTTTAGTACTGATATTGCTTCATTGTCTATGCCACCTTTTAACAAGATATTTACTTCCTTATCTCTTTTAATTAGATCAATTTTTGCTTTTGCTTGATCTGAAATAAGGATAGCTACCTCTGATTTTTTTCCTTCATCTGAAGCATAATAGATTCTGCTTCAGCATTTTACCTTTATTCTGTATGGATCTCCCTGCTTTAAATGTGTTTCCTGTAAACAACATATTGTAGGGTTCTGCCTTTTGATCCAGTCTGCTATCTGCCTCCACTTTATAGAAGAGTTCATGCCGTTCACATTTATGGTTAAAATTACTAATTCTGTATTCCCTGCCATCTTATTGCCCCCAGATTATGCTTTTCTTTTTCTTGACCCTCCTTACCCTCTACCCCAGTATTAAACTTATGGGTACCACTTGCCTCATGCAGCTCTCCCTCTTTAGAATCCTTTCCAAGGGATCTTTGAATCCCTTCCCTTTTCTTGTACCTTTCCCTTATTACTCTTTTCCTTTTCCCTTTTCTTCTCCCACTTTTTAATGAGGTGAGAGAAGTTTCTGTGTAAACCAAATATGTCAATTATTTTCTCTTTGAGGCAACTCTGATGAAAGTAAGATTCACACAATGTTCCTCTCCTCTAATTTCCCTCAGATATGACAGGTTTCTTTTGCCTCTTCGTGGGAGGTAGTTTCCCTCTTTTTATATCCCCTTTTTCCTTTTTCTGATACTATGCCCTTTCTATTTATGCTTCCCTTTTTTATGCTACATCAGTAAAATCAAATTATTGTATGTACTCTTTATGTATATCCATAACACAAATACAGTTGTCAAGAGTTCTTTTTACCTTTTTCTGTTTCTTTTGAGTCCTATAGTTGGAGGTCACATTTTTTGTGTAGTTCTGATTTTTTCCTTAGGAAAAGATTGGAATTCATTGTTTCATTAAATATCCATCTTCTTATCTTGGAGAAAATGTTCAATTTAACTGGGTAGTTTATTGTTGGCTGCCTTCCAAGTTCTTTTGCCTTTCAGAATATCAGATTCCAGACCCTTTAGTTTTTTAATGTGGAAGCAACTAGATCTTTTTTTTTTTTTTTAATAGCCTTTTATTTACAAGTTATATGTAGGGGTAACTTTACAGCATTGACAATTGCCAAACCTCTTGAGCAACTAGGTCTTGAGTGATCCTTATTGTGGCTCCTTGGTATTTGAATTGTTTTTTTCTGGCTGCTTGTAATATTTTTTCCTTAGTCTGATATTTCTGAAATTTAGCCACTATATTCCTTGGAGTTTTTATTTTAGGGTCTTTTTCAGAAGGTGTTCAATGAATTCTTTCAATGCTTATTTTATCTTCTGAATCTATTACGTCTGTGCAGTTCTCTTGGATGGTTTCCTGTAAAATAGAATCTAGGCTCTTTCTTTCAACATAATTTTCAGGAAGTTCAATAATCCTCAGATTATCTCTCTAGATCTATTTTCCAGATCTGTTGTTTTTCCAACTAGATATTTAACATTTTTTTCTATTTTTCATTTTTTTTTTGTTTTGTTTGACTGATTCTTGATGTTTCAACGAATCATTCATTTCTATTTGTTAAGTTCTGATTTTTAATGAGTTATTTTCTTCATTAGTTTTGTTTTACTTCTTTTTGTATATGTCCAATTGAGTTTTTAAATGACTTGTTTTGCTTTATGGAATTTTTTTTCATTTCACTATTTTTTTTTTAACTGAGTTATTTTCTTTTTTCCAGTTCACAAATCCTACTTTCCAGAGAGTTCTTTATTATTTCCAATTCACAAACTCTGTTTCCCTGCGAGTTCTTTACCTTTTCCAATTCACCTTTCAGGAAGTTTTCTTTTTCCACTTTATCAAATTTTTCTTTAAGTGAGTATAAGCCTTTTATGTACTCTCTTGCATAGCTTCTCTTTTCTTTCCACATTTTTCTTCTACCTCTCTTTTAAGATTTTTAATAATTTCTTCTAGGAGAGCCTTGTGTGATGGGGATCAGGTTACATGCCCCTTTGGTGTTTTGTTTGGAGACTGTCTGCTATTAGTCTTTGTGGGGTTGAAAACCTGCTCTCTTTCTGTATAGAAGCTATCAATGGTCCATTTGGCTTTTTTACTCATTTATTTTATTTTTTATTTTTATTTTATTTTTTTTAGTATTTATCTTGCCAACAGGCTGCAAAGAGCAGCTGAGCTGCAGAAGTGCTCTGGGGAAAGCTCCACACCAGAAGTGTCTCTTCCCTGGGAAGGACAGGTCTGAGCTGGGGAAATACCCTGCTAAGAGCCCCACTGTGCGGATTAGCAACTGCCCTGGGGCTAGAGGCTGAGCAGAAAAAATGTCACTGCCCCAGGCAGAAGCCCACTATGGGAATTAGCAGTTGCCCTGTGAAGACCCACTAGAAGTGTCTCTGCCCTGGGGAGTGCAGTAGTTCTATTGCCTCAGGCTGAGCACCCCTCCCCCCAGATTAGAGGTTGCCCTGGGCTGAGCCCCCGCCTGCAGAATGTGGCTGCACAGCTGTGCTGTGGTCTGTGCTCAGTCACTCACTTCTGGTTTTGGATGGGTGTAGCCAAATCCTGTTAGATTCTTGCATTTTTTGGAGTACATTCCAATTTTGGCTTCAATTTCTCTGCTGGTCTACTGCTTTGCAATCAAAGCAGAACAGCCAACCTATAGTAGAGTCCTCTCAGTAAATTTTCCAGTCATGAAGACTGCTCTGCCCCGGTCTGCTCAATATGCTAGCCTCTCCTTCTACCTCCCTGCTTGCACTGGCCTGCTCCCACTACTCAGGACAAACCTTTTCTGGTGATCTTCCAGATTATCTTCAGCTGGTAAATTGTTGTACTTCTAATCTTTGTGAATTTTACCAGTCAAGAACAATTTTTGAGACTGAATTTGGTAATTCGTAGTGAGGGTATAAGAGGAGCTTAGAATGTCATGTGTGTCTTCTCTGCCATCTTGGCTCTGCTCACAAGAAAGATAATTCTTGCCTGCAAGGAGCTTACAATATAATGGAATGGATAATACACAATAGGAAGATGAAAAGCAAGAGTGAGGATAAGGAAAGAAAGTATTCTGGAGGGAATATGATGGAGAAGTCCAAAGAAATCCCAAAGTGGTGAAGACCTAGAAGGAACTTCAGATTGAGCAGAATATCTCTGCTCTTTGTTCCAAAGAACTTGGAATTAGGGCTAAGAATTTCTTGCTGGAGATGTAGGTAAGACTCTGGGTACAATTAGGCAGGGCATTCTGAAACAGAAAAAGCTGAATAGGCTTTTGCTGGTTTGTATCTGGGGAATCTTTTTTTTTCCCTGAAAGAGCAATAAAAATACCTCTGACTTGAAATTTAAAGATCATGGCAGAGCCCACTTTTCTAATAAGTAAAATAATACAATATAGAAAAAGATTTCAATGTAGCCAGAAGCTGCATAAGAGAGAAATCTCATAGTCACTTAGTAGGTTTATGTCACATTTAGCAGACGTACATCTTAGACTATATATCCATTAGAGAAATGTTCAGGGGAGAAAAGAAAGGTATCCAGAAAAATAGAGTGATGACTTCTCTAGAAAACTTCAGTGTTTCTACATTGTTAAAGATCAGAATTGCTTCTCATGTGTGCCTTGGCTACATATATTACCTACATGTTTTTGTGAATTCTCCTTAGATGTGTCCACTCTTTCCACTGATGATTTCTACTCGCAGGAAAATGTACCATAGTTTCATTGCTATCTTTAAGACTATGCCACTTCATTAATGTCTTTGCTTTTCACATTATGTCTCCTTTTAAAATTAAAAACGTGATAACTTGTATGTGTATGGTGGGGTGGAGAGGAAAGCACATAAGCTATGATTTTAATAAATGAGTACCCAGATTAATTCTAAACCTAAGGGAGTTTATTTTTAAAAATTCATCTTCATTGGGGATCTCCTAAGTACTACATAGGCATGATGAAAAGAATACCACTTCTAGAATCAGAATAATAAGGTTCAATCCTCTACTTAAAATCTATATTCCCTTAGGCAGACACTTCAACTTCCCTCCATCAGCCTATGATATTGGAATAGAAGTTTTTAAAAATCCTTTCCACAACTGATAGCTATAATTTTAAATTCTCTTCTAATCTCCTCTTTCATCATACAACTTGTTTTCCTTACCCATAATCCTTCTATTCCACTCCCACCTGAACTCCGCCATTGACACTACATTCTTTACCATCATTAAGGACCTCATGTTTCACATATACTTTTGCATGAATGATGAAAAGACAACCTCTTTATTATTAAGGTTATTATCCACTAGAAACAATAGGACCCCTGTTAGTTGTGTTTTTTCTTGGTGGAGGCAGTTGAACTTAACACAAGTTAGACCCCTTATAGGCTCAGTAAATTCTTACAAGATGATTGTGTGACAATGATGTCATTTCAAGGTCAGCAAAACTTGAAGCCATTTTGATTCTAACCAAGTGTTTTATTGTTAAGTTTATCATTTGCCAGAAAGCGCATGACAGGGTCCTCAGAACACTTAATTTAAAAAAAGAAATAAAAGGAATACACACACACACATATACACAGGAAGGGAAAACAGAAAGATAGTTGAGAAGATAGATTGGGCTTGGACTAAGTGGTAAAAGGCAGGTTTGGTCTGTAGCCTTCTACAACAAAAGCATTCCTCTAAGCAAGTTAATGTTTACCAAACATTTTCCTCACAATAACTAGGTGAAGAAGATTGTATCAGTTTTACTATCCCCATTTTATAATTTAGCAAACTAAGGCAGGTCTTATTTAACATACCACCCAATATATATAGAGGACATTGAGTTTACAAAGTGCTTTTTAAAATCATATCAACATTATATTTCATTTAGAGCCAGTATTTTATAAAGAAACCTAATTCTGTTTTTCAGAGAATTTCTTTATCCACATATCTTTTAATGAGTAACATGACTTGTCCAGACCCTCTTGCAATACTTCCCTTTTCTTTCCTCATTTTTCTTCTAGCTCTCTTTTAAGAGCCTTTTTAATTTCCCTTGTGTGATGGGGACCAGGTTATATCACCGTTTGGAACTTCATCTGAAGACAATGTGCTTTTAGTCTTCTCAAGGTGTGAAGTCTGCTCTCTTCCATTATAGAAGCTATCTATAGTTAGAGCCCGCTTTGCTTTTTTACTCATTTTGAAAAAACAAAACAAAACAAACAAATAAAACTACAATCTGCTTATGGGGCAGCCACGTTTCCTCTACAGACAATAGGAAGTAGCAGTGAAGCAGTAGTTTGACAGCAATGGCTGTACTGTGATCATTGTCTGCACTGGGATCAGCAGTTGCATGCTGAGATCGTGCTAAGTCTTTCCTGGTGCTGAGTGGGTATGGCCAGGTCCAGTGAGACTCTAGCATTTTGGAGTTTTATTCTTTACCCTTTGTGTTTATATTTTTTCTGTTGATCTCTTGGCTTGCTGCCGGCGCAAAGTAGACAACATTGTGGTAAAGTTCCCTGCAAATTTTCTGCCAACTGAGACTACCTACTCTGGTCTGCTCAGCATGAGCTATTTCCCTGTTCTTACTGCCTGTTTGCCTGATGCTGCACCTGGCCTAGATGTCCACACCCCCAAGCAAAACTACAAAACACTTTCCACACAAATAAAGTCAGATCTAATCAATTGGAAAAATATTAAGTGCTCTTGGATAGGCCAAGTGAATATAATAAAGATGACATTACTAACTAATCTATTTATTTAATGCTATACCAATTAGACTCCCAAGAAACTATTTTAATGACCTAGAAGAAAAAAATAACAACAAAACTAATCTGGAAAAACAAAAGTTCAAGAATTTCAAGGGAACTAATGAAAAAAAAAATAATAATAAATCAAGGTAGCCTAGCTGCACCAGATCTAAAACTATATTATAAAGCAGCAGTCACCAAAACCATTTGGAATTGGATAATAAATAGACTAGGTGATCAGTGGAATAAATTAAGTACACAAGACAAAATAGTCAATAAGTATAGCAATTTAGTATTTGGCAAACCCAAAGATCCCAACTTTTGGGATAAGAAATCACTATTTGACAAAAACTTCTGGGAAAATTGGAAATTAGTATGGCAGAAACTATGTACGGACACACACTTAACGCCGTACACCAAGATAAAATCAAAATGAGTTCATGATTTAGGCATAAAGAATGAGATTATAAATAAATTAGAAGAACATAGGATAGTTTGCCTCTCAGACTTGTGGAGGAGGAAGGAATTTGTGACCAAAGAAGAACTAGAGATCATTATCGATGATAAAAATAGAAAATTGTGATTATATCAAGTTAAAAAGTTTTTGTACCAACAAAACTAATGCAGACAAGGTTAGAAGGGAAAACATTTTTACAGTTAAAGGTTCTGAAAGGCCTCATTTCCAAATTATATAGAGAATTGACTGTAATATATAAGAAATCAAGCCGTTCTTCACTTGATAAATGGTCAAAGGATATGAACAGACAATTTTCAGATGAAGTTCCAAATCATTATTGATCAGAGAAATGCAAATTAAGACAACTCTGAGATACCACTACATACCTGTCAGATTGGCTAAGATGACAAGAAAAGATAATGATGAATGTTGAAGGGGATGCAGGAAAAATGGGAAACTGATGCATTATTGGTGGAGTTGTGAATGGATCCAACCATTCTAGAGAGCTATTTGGAACTATGCTCAAAAAGTTATCAAACTGTGCATACCCTTTGATCCAGCAGTGTTACTACTGGGGTTATATCCCAAAGAGATATTAAGAAGTAAAAGGGACCATTATGTGCAAAAATGTCTGCGTCAGTTTTTGTCATAGTGGCTTGAAACTGGAAATTGAATGGATACCCATCAATTGGAGAATGGCTGAATAAATTATGGTATATGAATGTTATGAAATATTATTGTTCTGTAAGAAAAGACCAGCAGGATGAATACAGAGAAGCCTGGAGAGATTTACATGAACTGATGCTAAGTGAAATGAACAGAACCAGATCATTATACAGTTCAACAATACTATATGAAGATCAATTCTGATGGAAGTGGCTATCTTTGGCAATGAGAGGATCCAATTCAGTTCCAATTGATCAGTGATGGATAGAACCATCTACACCCAGTAAAAGAACACTGGGAAATGAGTGTGGACTGCTTGCATTTTTGTTTTTCTTCCCAGATTATTTTTATCTTTCTAAATCCAATTTTTCTTGTGCAACAAGAGAACTGTATAAATATATACACATATATTATATTTAAGATATACTTTAATATGTTTAACATATATGAGACTGCCTGCCATCTAGGGGAAGGGGTGGAGGGAAGGAAGGGAAAAGTTGGAACAGAAGTGATTGCAAGGGTCAGTGTTGAAAAATTTCCCATGCATATTTTGTCAATAAAAAGCATATAATAATAATAATAAAGAAAATTTGCAACTTGAAGCCTAAAGGAAATAAATCTCATGAGCAGATTAAAAGTGGGGTATCATCTAGAGTTGAGATGGTGACATTTGGAAATGGGGGTCCCATCTGTGGGCTGCCTTAAGAATGCTGATAGCCCATCCAACAATGTTGATTAAGCCCTGCTGCACACAGAGCTACCTAGCTGAAAGTAATTAAGGAGTTGATTACTGGCAAGTCCATGTAATGCCAATAAGAAAAAGCAGGAGAGAAAATGCTAGGAACAAAAAGTCCTAATCTTTGGAGTGAGAAAAAGTTAGGTAGAAGCATTAAAGTAAAGGAAAGAATGACACAGGTCCATTTCATCCTCCTTTCTCCAGAATACTCACAGGAAAATTCTGAAATAACTGAGAAATAAAAGCAGGACTGTCTGTATCTCTGCAAAGAGCTTAGGCAGGCTTAGCAAGTACTTTGAGGCCTTCAGGGCCTTTTCAATTCTGAGAAGAAAAGTGTTAAAACTGAAAGCAGTTTGGAAGCCACTGATATGCTTTGGCTTCTAAAATGCTCTGGACCCTGTGGGGAGTTAAAACCTCTAATGGCTATCCCAAAGTTAGTTTTGAACCTTCTTCAATTAAAAGGCCCATGGCAGCCACTGCTCTAAGGCAGGATGGCCATACCAGGGAAACCAAGTCCAGTTTTAAAATGAACAAGATAAGCATGCTTCTGAGTAGCT
Organism: Sarcophilus harrisii; assembly: GCF_902635505.1. Classification (NCBI taxonomy): domain Eukaryota; kingdom Metazoa; phylum Chordata; class Mammalia; order Dasyuromorphia; family Dasyuridae; genus Sarcophilus; species Sarcophilus harrisii. Next base: position 359,385,799 of record NC_045427.1, on the reverse strand, counting down.
CTGACTCCCTTAAGAGAGAGACAGCCAACTGAGATGGGCATGGTCCTGCCTATCTGGACTGCTAATCAGGATGACTGCTGGTGAGCTTCTCAAGATCTCCTAACTTTCTAACTAAAAGTTCTTGTGTGAAAAGTTTCTCTGGAGGTTTGAGAACAGAAGATTGAGTCCCCAATCTCACCATTAAATAGTACCCCAATAAGGGAACAGGATAGGAGCATTTAAATGACAGGTTACCAAGCTGGCAAGACAGAGGAGAGGTCTTTAGACAGCTTTTGGGTTTCCCTACAATCATTGTAATGCCAAAGAAACTGAGCAAGACAGAGATTTATTTAATTTAAATTTATTTAATTTAAATTTAATTTATTAAATTTAATTTATTTAATTTAAAGACAGAGACCAATTTAATAGTTTATTAAATGGAGAGATATACTGGGACCAAATGTGGTCCCAGTGCTGAATGAGACTATCATATCAAAGAATCTAGCACTAAATATCAGACAGCAAGCTTTTTTATAGGATAACAAGAATAATGACATAATGGGGTAGGTACTTGGGTGGGGATAACCTAATGGGGGGGAGGCACCTAGGATGACATAATGGGAGTTACTGGAGAGGCTCCTGATATTCTAATGATGTCTAAAATGGATTAAGACCTTTATCCCATTAAACATTAAGAGGGAACAAGTATAGCCTAAAGTCTAAGATATAAGATCTTTATCCTATCAAACATTAAGAGGATTATAACTTGAGGCAGATAGGACAATGGGGAAACTAGGTCAGGACATCTAAAGGGAATTGTGGTACAACAATAGGATTGAGGAGAATGTAGTAAGACATAAGAAGCCTAGAAAGATGGTAAGGATCAAGGTTATGAAGAATTTTAAATGGCAAATACAGGACTTTGCATTTCATTCTGAAGGTGATTAGGAACCACTGAATATATTAAATAATTAATTGACTATTTTTTTGATCATGGGAATTTATCCAGCAGTCTTTTCGGGTTTCTCCCTATATACAATAATCTCATTTCAAATGAATGTCTCCATGGTCTATTGGATGAAAGTCTTTGGTAAATTGTATTGGAATTGAATCTCTGGCTTCTTTTTTGATGATTCCCCACCCTCTGATACTGACAAATTTATACAGAAAGGAAATTCAAGGGCATTATCCAGGTTTTGTTGTTTAATGGTACATATTGACATCAATCAAAGCTTTTGGTAATCTCTGTGCTTTAGCCCTCAAGCAATTTAGCAATATGGCCTCATTGAACATGATTCCCTAGTATAAAACAACCAATAGAATGAAGACAATAAAAACATACTAGAAACCATCTAGCCACTGTAGCTATAACACTTTGTAACAACACAAAGTTACAACACTTTGTAACAACTAGTTACAACAACTAGACTCCTCCTAGTCCCATAAGAATCTCTGCAGTATGATTAAGCCCAGCTTCCAAATACCAGCAATGAATATCCTGACTTTTCTTTCCCATATGCACTGCTTTCAGTCAATTCTTTTATGGATGTTACACATATTTGTAAAATTCTGGGGAACATGTTCCTTTTGAAAGAATGTAAGATCCTTGGAAATAATACTATTCCATTTTTTTCTTGCTATTCTTAGCACCCAACATAGTGCCTGGTACATAATCAGAATGTGATAAATTCTTGTTGGTTCATTGATTTTTCTGGTATCTGAGCTCTTGATTGTGGTGTCTCCTTTCTATTTTCAGAGGTCATCTGTCCAATGGATAGAGGACTGGGCCTATAATTAGGAAGACTTGACTTGAAATCCTATCTCAAACACTAACTGTATGTGATCCTAGAAACCTGTCTTCCTGAACTTTCTCAATTATAAAATGGGATTTAATAGCCTCCAATTCAAAGGTTGTTTTGAGGACCAAATGAGAGAGCATTTGTAAGGACTTAGCACAGTGTCTGACATATGGTAAGCATTCAATTAATGCTTACTCTTTCCTCTTTGCAACGTAGTACAATTTTTTCCCCATTTTCAAAGATTTATTTTTTTCTCTCTTCCATTGCCCCTTAAAACTCTTATGACAAATATAATCAAGCAAAATAAATTATTCCCACATTGGGCATGTGTAGAAATATTCATCTGAGACTATATAGATAGGGGAAGGTTCTAGCACATATAATTTAAAAAGTGTAGTTTACTTTCAAGCTTAGAACTTTAACCTTCACAAATGACTTTCCTCAAAAGAGAAACTTACCTGTCTGTCCATTAGAAAAAATCACTGGGCAGACGGATATTTTAGTTCACACTAATCTGGGGAGCAAGTGGCTATATTTGCTATAGACAGCACTGCATGGTACTGGTTTCCAAAGGAATCATTAATCTGCACTGCTGGCTGAATAGTATTCTTTGCAGGATGGAGGGGGAAAGTATTTTATTCTTTGTCTAGTGTTTCTGTTTTTATCTCCTCCTTTCAACTGCTGAAGGACTACTATTTTCAGGGTCGCCTAGTGAACCAAGTTCAGCTGGGTCATTCTGAAAGCACTTATTCAAATGTTTAGTTTCTGAAAACAAGTCTTTGGACCCTGAGTACCAAGATTGCTTGAAAGCCCAAGGACACGTCACCATTATGGAGACCATTTGTTTTTCGGCAGCCCCTTACAGCACTGCTGGACACAAAATTTGGCTGGTCACCTAGAACTTATTAGTTTCTTTTCCATCTGAAGTACAGATCTGTCTTCCAAAACCACCATCCCACACAGTTAATGAATATTCTCTTTGTTAAGAACACATACACACACCCTATATTCATATTCTCAATTGGAGAAGAACAATATCTAGTAAGTAATTAATCTTTGCTGCAGTTCAAGGGCATGATTATTTACTTACAACCTTGGAATGCTGCAGTGCAAGAAGGTTTTGTTATCAATGCAGAACACCCAGCAGGTGGTGATGAGGGATTGGGGGGGGCTGGGAGGAAGAGGTCAGAAGGATTTTCTAGGGAGAGAGGTAACTCCAAAATTGTGAATTTCTCAGTAGTCAAAAAGTTCCTTGGATATCATTTAGGAACTCACTGTACTAAACAAAAATCTATAATGTATGGGGACCAAAAGATTCCTCCACCTCCACTCCCTTCTCTCTCTTCTTTGGTACTATCCTCAATAAAACTGACATTTTTGCTTTGACAAAATAATTTTCTGGCCTATGCATAAACGGCTTCACTAAAGAAAGGAATACAGCTCAGATCTCAGGAACCTTACATGGGAAAATTTTGTTTTCTTTACCTTTCATAAAACAAATTATTGTTCAATTAGTTCAACTCTCACTTGATGGCAGGGAGTAGGAAGGTTCTGGATTCTCTTCTCAGCTTTGGCAGTAATTGTGGCACCTCAGGAGAAGGCTCTTCCCTCTGTGAACCTGAGTGTTCTCATCTAAATAATAAGAGAATTAAACAAAATTAAACTAAAAGATTTATACAACTCAGCTCTGACATGCTGAAATTCTGTATTTCCAAGGTCCCCTCCCGCACCAATATTCTGTTTTCTAAAATTCCAATATACTTTCCTAAGTCTTCCCAGCTCTTACAGTTATTTTTCCTCAGGTTCCAAGGTTTCTTACATCTCTGACATTTAATGATTCTATGATTTCAAGAAGGTCTTTATGATGCTTCTCCATAGTGTCACAATCCATGCCTATTATGGTGCTCCTGAATCACCAGACAATACAACTGTCTTTTGAGAGTCACGTATACCATAAATTCTACATATATATATGAAATTTAAAAAAAATTCCCCTTCCTTACCCCTTCCATTGGAAATGAAAACCCAGAGGAAATAAATAAGTGAAACACTTCTAACAAACATTCATAATTAAATAAAACAAATTCCCATATGGGTCATGTTTGAAAATGTATATTTCATTCTGCCTCTTTTAGGTTCACATTCATGCTTTCCCATTTACATATAATTAGTTTCAAACTATTAATTTATAACCACTTCTTGAGCAAGTTATAACACTATTTTGGATGTCAGTTTCCTTCTTTTTAAAATGGGAATGGCGATATTTATACTCACCCATTCACAGAGTTATTGTGAAGAAAGTGCTTTGGAAATTATAAACCCTTTAATTAAATTTCAATAGATCTATGATTCTATTGAAGTAGAAATCATCTATATTGATGCAAATCATGACCTTTCTGGACCTTCTCATCCTATGAGATTTAAGTTCATGTTCTCTTACAGGTGCTTCAGAGAGAACCTCCCAATCATGCCAGAATCTTCTATGTGTCTTAATATATTCTATGGATTCTAGTACAGAGCTCAGGTTGTCTACCTATCATTCTGTCTTGACATACCTCACTTTATTTTTGTATCACACAGTTCTTGGATGATATATATTCTATGACACTCATCAGAAATATACTGCAGGTTACTTATGCCTCATGTGCTCTCACCCACTTTGTATTTTTCTATGGCCATTTGAGTCATTATCAATTTAGATTCTCCAGAGATAACCACAATTTTTACATGGTATCAACAAGGGTATATTGACGTTCAAATGGTGAATTTTTCTTTAAGTGAACAGTTTGTTATTGTGTTAAAAGCCTAATTTCCAAGTTACCAGTAATTTTGCTCTATTCCTCCCATTCTATTTTGAACTCAGGACATTGTCCATCTGCAGTGCCGATCTTAAATCTATGCAGTAACTCAATGAATTTTCCACCCATCTGTATGTCTTACTCTAAATATGGATGAGGCATTTTTCATTCATTTAGTTTATTTTATATGAATTGTTAAGTTGTGTTTGTATGTGTGTACATGTATGTGCACATGTAGATAGATGCTATCATTATCCTCTTTTACATATGGAGAAACTAAGGCAAACAAGGTTAAGCGACTTGATCACAGGATTACCTATGTACTCATATCAGGCTCAATGTTGACTAAGTTTCATTCATCCTAAGTTGACTTTCTTTCTAGAGGAAGTTTGCTTGTCTGAAATATAGGTTACATGTGCAGACCATTCTAGACTTTCTCCTCTATCAAATCTGAAAATGGTTTTCAGTGTTTCTGTCATGTCTACATAAGAAGATACTTTTGTTCATTTGTAAAATGGTACAATGACACTTGTATTACTTATCTTGTAGGATGCTGTAAGAAAATAATTTTATTAATGTTAAAGTACTAAAAAAATATTATTTGTATGACTTTGGGAAAAATCATTGCCCGTTACAGAGCATCAATTTCCACCTTTGTAAAAGCATATAATAGTGCTTGCCTCTCCTTCCTCTCAGAGCTATTATAAAGATATGATAATGCATAGAAAATGATAGTTGTAAAAAATATTTTTGTAAATTGTAAAGGGGTTTGAACATGTAAAGAATTATTGCTGTATGTCATTGTCCTTTATTCATGTCCTAAGCAATCCCTTCTACCTCTGGAATTTAGACTTATAAATACCTAGTATAAAAAACACTTGACAATTTGGAGAATATAACTCGTAGCTTAAAAACATTATGTTTCTACCATACTGGCTTTTGCTTAGGAAAGGGAACACCAGCAAGGACAATCTTCAATATCACAGTTAAAGGGCACAAACTGATTCTTGGCATGTTTCTGGCAAGGGGAAGCAGAAATATCAAAATCACAAGATAAGTAGTTGGAAGAAACCTTACACAGCATGCAGTTTGCTCCTCCACCACCATTTTATAGATGAAGTTCAGCTAGGGAAAAAGCTTTAGCAAAATCACACAAGTGAAGATTTGAAGTCTAGTCTTTGAATTCCAAAGCCAAAGCATGCACCACATTGCTATGACACTTTCTTAACTATGTACTAGGTCAACAAGAGAGAACTAGAACTTAGAAGTTGTAAATTTAAAAATCAAGAGATCTTTGAAGTAAAGAGGACATGTGATCTCATTAAAGGGAAGTTATAGAGTTATTGAATGATTTACTGGGAAAAATCAAAGAAAATTATCTGTGGGGTTCCTTCCAACTGTGTGAAATGTCTATCTCCTAATTTATCAGCCACTAATTTATTCTTCTTAGTCCATGTAATTCTTTTCTGAGCTTCAGCAAGATTTAACAGTTTTGAGTTATTCTGTTAAGTAAATTTTCAAGCCCTGAATTGTCAATAACTCATGAGACTGAGAAGTCAAAACCACAGAATGTCAGTGCCATTTAATTATAGACTAAGTGAGAGTAAACTTGCTTATTACACTATTTCTAGCTGCCTCTGGGTCAGAAAAGGTTATGTTTCAGTTCTCATCCAGTCACCTACCCAGATTATCTATTGATGAGCTCCTTTCCTTTCCTCTTGCCTCCCAAGCCCATCAGACACTCTGCTTTCTGCTTCTATTTATGAACCCAGTAAGTAATCAACAATAGACATTGCTTGGTGAAAAGGGTATAACATTTGAATCAATTCATAACCCTTATGACTTCTAGATCAAAACTTCTCACCTTCCCAAAATGTGCTGTCTATCCCATTAGAATATAAATTGCTTCCATTGACAACAGGAACTGTCACTTTTTTGTATTTGCATTTCCAGCATTTAACAAAGTGTCTGGGACACAGTAAGTGTATAATAATGCTTTTAATAAATGCTTTTAAATCCATTCATTCAAAGAACGCAGACTATCAGAACTTGAAGGAATAATTTTGCCTAGTACTTTCTCCTCTTCCCCTGGCCATGAAAACTGAGTCACCTAGACTCAGTCTAAACTAATATATATTTGAAAGAGAAGAGTGTGATCACTAGAAATGCACATGTCAAACCTATATCAGATTGCTTGCTGTCTTGGGGAGGGGAAGGGGAAATAGGGAAGAGAAGGAGAAAAATTTGGAACATAAGATTTTGCAAAAGTGAATACTGAAAACAATCTTTGCATTTATTTGGAAAAATAAAATACTATTAAAATTTTAAAAAGCATAATAGCACTTAAATTCCTCCAAATATGCTTTAAGAGAGAACTTGTTTACAAATGTTCAGTGCCTTTTTGATTCTTTTCAGAGAAAGTTCATGGGCCTTCAGTGACTTTTATTATTATTATAATAGTGACTATTAATAAACCCTCATATTCTTATGGTATTTTAAGGATTGCAGAACACTCCCTGATCACAACAACTTTGTCAGGATCTACTGAAGGCACTGAGATATGTTGTAATACATATCATGAAAGCATCATTATTCCCATTTTACATATGAGGGCACTGTAGCTCACAGTCAACCAATCGTGTCAGTTATCAGAACTAGGCTTCAAACCTTAGTGTCCTGGCTCCGGTGCTCACAAAACAAATTGTAAGAGATGACTGCATCTGTCAGAAACATGAAGAGACCAAGTTCCCAGGCTATTGAAGCAATGTTTATTGTTCTAAGTGCCATAGATACAACACTGTTGTCAATTAGCCTCTAATGGAGCGAGGAGAAATAGAAGAGAGCTGTGACATTTTCAAGATCTCTGGTTTGGATAAAAGCCCATTATGCTCCCATACTGTTCAATCTTGAAAGCAAAGACCACTGCATATTGGACTCTTTGTAATCCCCTTCCCATTGTTTGATTCATCCTGGACCCTATTGGCCTGTGTGAATGCAGATATTTCTGCCTGGGGACTACAGGCTTTTCAATTCCCCCAATACAAGGAATTTCAACAACTTCTCAGAATAACCCACGTTTTCACTTCCTAAACTCTGAGGAAATCGCTGTTTTAGGACATTTTAAATTAACTCATTTATCCCAAGTCTCCACAGTGATCCTCCAATCTACCTTTCCAACTTTATTTCATTTGGCTATATCTAAAGGACTGTAGTTCACCACTACAAAAAAGATCTTATTTATTTTATATCTTCTTCTCCCATCCCCCCACCCTCCAACACGCATGTAGTACTCTATACTCAGTAAGCAATAGGAGATAATAAATGTCAAAATGTATCAAACTCTCTAGATCAGTTCAAACATGTAAGACCCTTTGGCTCCAATCTCTCATTTCAGATTACTTTCCTTTGTATAATCAACATTTCAATTAAACTAGAATGTTGAACTTTTCCACTCTCTCCTTCCTCTATATATTCATATTCACATAGTGCAAATACCATACTTCCCTACTCAAATCTGTCTGTTAAAGTGCTTTTCTCCTTTTAAAGTCCAGCTCAAATGCTACCCCCAATCAAAAAAAACATATTTATTCAGCACTTACTATGTTTCAGGTATTTGCGTTATCATGTTGGGGATACAAATGCAAAGGACAGTTCCTGACTTCAAGGAACTTACATTCTAGTAGTGGATAAAATATCTATTATGCCTGTGTGCTTGTGTGTATATGTGTACACGTAATATATGTGTATATATATTATATGTATATATGTGTATAAGTATGTATGTATATATATATATGTATTTGGGGAGTAGTGGCCAGAAAAAAAGTTTTGGTCTAGACAGTCATAGGAACTCAATTGTGAGTGAAACCACAGATCATTATACTGTCAGATTCTTTCCAGAAGCTAGAGTAATATTGATTTGATTATGGTTCACAGAGCAAGAGTAGGAGGTATAAAATGTGAGGAGGCAAGGAGGAAGTGGAGAAAAAGAGGAGAGAAGAGTGTCACAGAGTGTCAAGGCAGTTAGCAAATTTCCCATATTGTATAATACTGACAAATGATTTCAGGAAGCTTTCTCAATGTCACAATTAGAAGTGCTTCAATTCTCATTATATTATTTTTCTTGCATGTCACATTTTCAAGCCTATCCACTTCTGAATAAGAATACTCTCTATAAGCCCCCAACAAATTATCATCAGACTTTTGCTTAATGATCTCAAAGAGGGGAAAACTCACTACTCTTAGGGTAGCTCGTCTTCATTTCACTTTTGGACGGCTTTCATTCCTAGGAGTTTCTTCCTTAAATCACAAGTCAAATAAACCATTTTTGCACAACACTCTATGCTAAACTTCAACCTTACAACACCCAACTACCTGCTGAATGTCCAGTTGTCATCTCAAACTAAACATATTCAAATTGAACTTAAACCTTTGTCTCCCTTAAACGTTCCTATTTCTACTTTAAACACAAACTAACTAGCCACTATCTAGGCACATAACCTTGGCTCTTAGCCTTGAATCATAATTAACTCTTCTTCCTAAACTCAGCCCCCCTTATCCAATCATTTGCCATTGTCTTTCACTTCTAGCTACAAATGAGTTCTTGTGGCCATCTTCTCACTAATATGCCCACAATCCTAGTTCTGGATGCTATCATTTCTCACCTGCAATATTTTAATAAACTCATAATTGGTTTCCTTGACTCAAGTACCCCTCCTCTTCAATCAATCCAACACATAGTAGTCAAAGTGATATTCCTGAAGTACAGAGGTTATTACATCAGTAAAAACCTCAGTGACCAATTATTCTCTTTGTGATAATATAAAACTTTTGCAGTTTGGCTATAATCTATTTCTTCTGCCTTATTTAAAATGATTCCTCAATTTATTATTTCTCAACTCAATTATTCCTTATATACTTAACTCTCCATGAAAAATCTATCACTGGTTTTGTTTTGTTTTGTTTTCCCTCAAACTGGGCATTCCATTTTTGTACTTTTGAAGAGATTGTCCTTGTAGCCTAGAATGAAGTTTCAACCTTTTAAAACTCTTCCTTTGGGGGTCAGTTCAGCTACCACTTTTTAAAGTCTTCCCTGATTCCCTACATTGTCTATATTCCTTCCCTTTTCAATTCACTATGTTCTCATTTGTCTGTGTATATGCATTTACTATAGTAGAATGTAAGCTATTTACAGAGGGTGCTTGACTTTCCTCTTTGCATCTCCAACATCTTGCACAGTGTTGTAATCCTGATGGAAAGAGCCCCACAGATTCTGCATTTTGGCAGCTCTATAGAGATCCAGTTTCCCTGGGTGGAAGGGAAAGAATTGATTTTATTACCTTTTTGGGTTGGGAAAAACCTTTGTAAGCACCAAGATAAGCAGTTACTTATTAAGTATTTTGTAAAAAATGATAAAAGTTTGTCCAAATTGTATAATTATTCATTTTGAAGTGAATGTAACATCTAGTACTCCAACTAAGGTAGCCCCATATTTTTGTAGAATATCTTCCATATAGTTTATGTCACATAAACTTTAGCAAAAGTATCCTATTTGATTTGCTGCGAGATAAAAATATTTAAGAGGGTGGGGAGAGGGAAGAGTATAAAGATGGTCATTAGAAGTAGTCCTACAACTACTTTAATAGTTTTTTTGGTCAGAGGTTGGGAAACAATATAATTAGCTGAACAAATAAATTAGACAGGTTCCAGTCTTTAAGCCCTGTACACTGGAAGGAAGTAAACATTTGAAGCAGTTATGGAGTGAGAGAAAAGGAAGGAAAGAGGAAATTTCCTTCATGTCCTATCAACTATAGTCCTTAGAAATGTATTTACTTACTCATAAGGAGACATCCTAACGAGAAAATGAAAAATCAGTCTGAGAGGACAGGAGATTCAGGCAGAAGATTAGAGACATACTTTAGACAGACATAATGAGAGAAACAATCATGGGAAGGGAGAAGTAATTTTAAGGTATATGATACCTTGCAAGAAAGAGTTGATTTGGACTTAAAAGAAAGTTAGACTTGGTATTTGAAAGTTGAGTCACAGAGGATTATGAAGAAGAGAAAAGAATTTCAGACATAAATTGTGAGTTGCCTTAGCATATATGTTTTCTAACATGAACCTCACTACCACTATACTGTAAATTGGTGTCTGTTATCTCAGGTGTGTATATTTGTGACAGAGAAAGAAAATTATAGACCAATCTCCCTAATGAATATTAATGCTAAAATCTTAAATAAAATATTAGCAAAAAGATTACAGAAAATCATCCCCAGGATAATACACTATGACCAAGTAGGATTTATACCAGGAATGCAGGGCTGGTTAAATATTAGGAAAACTATTAGCATAATTTACTATATCAATAACCAAATTAACAAAAACCATATAATCATCTCAATAAATAAAGAAAAAGCATTTGATAAAATCCAGCATCCATTCCTAATAAAAACACTTGAGAGGATAGGAATAAATGGACTTTTTCTTAAAATAGTCACTAGCATCTATTTAAAACTGTCAGTAAGCATCATATGCAATGGGGAAAAACTGGAACCTTTCTCAGTAAGATCAGGAGTGAAGCAAGGTTGCCCACTATCACCATTATTATTCAATATTGTATTAGAAATGATAGCTTCAGCAATAAGAATTGAGAATGAGATTAAAGGAATTAGAGTAGGTAAAGAAGAAACCAAACTATCACTCTTTGCAGATGATATGATGGTATACTGAGAGAACCCTAGAGATTCTACGAAAAAGCTATTAGAAATAATCCATAACTTTAGCAAAGTTGCAGGTTATAAAATAAATCCCCATAAATCCTCAGCATTTTTATACATCACCAACAAAATCCAACAGCAAGAGATACAAAGAGAAATTCCATTCAGAATAACTGTCAACAGCATAAAATATTTCAGAATCTATCTGCCAAAAGAAAGTCAGGAATTATATGAGCTAAATTACAAAAAACTTTCCACACAAATAAAGTCAGACTTAAACAATTGAAAAAATATCAAGTGCTCCTGGATAGGTCGAGCAAATATAATAAAGATGACAATACTCCCTAAACTAATCTATTTATTTAGTGCTATACCAATCAGACTTCCAAGAAAATATTTTAATGATCTAGAAAAAATAACAACAAAATTCATATGGAATAATAAAAGGTCAAGAATCTCAAAAGAATTAATGAAAAAAAAAATGAAATGAAGGTGGCCTAGCTGTACCTGATCTAAATCTATATTATAAAGCAGCAGTCACCAAAACCATTTGGTATTGGCTAAGAAATAGATTAGTTGATCAGTGGAACAGGTTAGGTTCACAAAACAGAATAGTCAACTATAGCAATTTAGTGTTTGACAAACCCAAAGAGCCTCACTTTTGGGATAAGAAATTCATTATTTGACAAAAACTGCTGGGATAACTGGAAATTAGTATGGCAGAAATTAGTCACGGACCCACATTTAACACTGTATACCAAGATAAGATCAAAATGGGTCCATGATTTAGACATAAAGAACGAGATTATAAACAAATTGGAGGAACATAGGATAGTTTATCTCTCAGACTTATGGAAGAGGAAGAAATTTGTGAGTAAAGACGAACTAGAGACCATTATTGATCACAAATAGAAAATTTTATTACATCAAATTAAAAAGCTTCTGTACAAACAAAACTAATATAAACAAGATTAGAAGGAAGCAACAAAATGGGAAAACATCTTCACAGTTAAAGGTTCTATAAAGGCCTCATTTCCAAAATATATAAAGAGCTGACTCTAATTTATAAGAAAACCAACCATTCTCCAATTGATAAATGGTCAAAGGATATGAACAGACAATTTTCAGATGATGAAATTGAAATCATTACCACTCATATGAAAGAGTGTTCCAAATCATTATTAATCAGAGAAATGCAAATTAAAGACAACTCTGAGATACCACTCACACCTGTCAGATTCAAAATGACAGGAAAAACTAATGATAAGTGTTGGAGGATGTGGGAAAATGGACACTGATACATTGTTGGGGCGAACAACCAACCATTCTGGAGAGCAATCTGAATTATGAAAAATTATCAAACTGTGCATACCCTTTGATCAGAGTGTTTCTACTGGCTTATACCCCAAGAGATACTAAAGAAGGAAAGGACCTGTATGTCCAAAATCTTTGTGAAGCCCTGTTTGTAGTGGCTAAAGTGGAAACTGAGTGGATGCCCATCAATTGAGAATGGTTGGTAATGGTTATATGAATATTATGGAATATTATTGTTCTGTAAGAAATGACCAGCAAGATGAATAAAGAAAGCTTGAGAAATTACATGAACTGATGCTAATGAAATAAAGGAACCAAGAGATCATTATATATGTCAACAATGATACTGTATGAAGATGTAATCTGATAGAATGATTCTTTGACAAAGAGACTAATTCAGTTTCAATTGATCAATGATGGACAGAAAGCTACACCAAAAGAAAAAACTTAAATGAATGTAAACTGTTTGCATTTTTGTTTTCTTCCGGTTATTTCTACCTCTGAATCCAATTCCTGTGCAAAAGAAAAGTGTTTGATCTGACACATACATTGTATTAGGAATACTAGGACATATTCAAAATATATAGGACGTTGCCATCTAGGGAGGTGAGGGTGGAGCGAAAATCGGAACAGAAGTGAGTGCAAGGGATAATGTAAAAAAAATTACCCGGGCATGGATTCTGTCAATAAAAAGTTACTATAAAAAAAAAAGACAAAGAGAAGATCTAACTCAGTTTCAATTGCTCAGTGATGGATAGAAGCACCTACACCCAAAGAAAGAACACTGGGAAATGAATGTAAACTATTTGCATTTTTGTTTTTCTTCCCAGGTTATTTTTTACCTTCTGAATCCAATTCTTCCTGTGCAACAAGAGAACTGTTCTGTTCTGACACATATATTTATCTAGATATACTATGACATATTTAAACATGTATGGACTGCTTGCCATCTGTGGAGGGGGGGGGGAGAGAGAGGGAAAAGTCGGAACAGAAGTGAAGTCAAGGCAATGTTGTGGCAGCCCTTTTGTAGTTTAAAACTGAAACTAATGGATGTCCACTGTTGGAGAATGGTTGAATAAATTGTGGTAATGAAAAATTATGGAATATTACTGTTGTAAAAGAAATGACCAAAGATAATCAGAAAGGCCTGAGAGATTACATGAACTGATGCATGAATAGCAGACCAGAGATCATTTATCTTCAACAAAATACTATATGATGACCAGTTTGATGGATCAGGCATCCTAGCAAGAATCAACCAAATCATTTCTAGTGAGAAGTAATGAACTGAACTAGCTATGCCCAGAAAAGAACTCTGGGAGATGACTAAACCATTACATTGAATTCAATCCCTATATTTATGCACACCGCATTTTGATTTCCTTCACAAGCTAATTGTACAATATTTCAGAGTTTGATCTTTTCTACAGCAAAATAACGTTTGGTCTGGTATACTTATTGTGTATCTAATTTATATTTTAATATTTAACATCTACTGGTATCCTGCCATCAGGGAGGGGGTGGGGGAAAAGGTGAAAAAGGAACAAGAGGTTGGCAATTGTTAATGCTTAAAGTTACCCATGTATATATCCTGTAAATAAAAGGCTATTAAATAAAAAAAAAAAAAAAAAAAAGAAGTGAGTGCAAGGGATAATATTGCAAAAAATTACCCAGGTATGGGTTCTATGGGTTCTGTCAATAAAAAGTTATAATTGGGGCAGCTAGGTGGCTCAGTGTATAGAACCTCAGCCCTGAAGTCAGGAGGACCTGAATTCAAATCTGGCCTCTTAACACTTAACACTTAACACTTCCTAGTTGTGTGACCCTGGTCAAGTCACTTAACCCCAAATGCCTCAGCAAAAATAAATTAAATAAATAAATAAAATAAAAAGTTATAATTTTAAAAAAAGGAAAAAAAAAAAGATTGACATATTGGCTGTTGATGGGAAGCACATGGATAGAGGGTTGGAACCATATTAGAAGTGTATCCCAAAGGAGTACCCCTAGAAATTGTGACAGTAGAAATCACCCTCTGACAACTCAACCTAAGTGTGGACTTCAGTGGAGTAAACTAGAGTGTAGAAAATATCTTAATGTTTCTTTTATATATACAATCCATTTTTTTTCTTTTTAAACACATTTCATTAATATATTTTGTTTTATGTCATCTACATTTCCTATTTTATTTTTCCTCCCATTCCCCATCTAGAAAGATATTCTTTATTTTTATTTATTTATTTTTTGCTGAGGCAATTTTAGTTAAGTGACCTGCCTAGGGTCATCCAACTAGGAAGGGTTAAGTGTCCAAGGTCACATTTGAACTCAGGTCCTCATGTCTTCAGGGCTGGTGCTCTATCCACTGTGTCACCTAGCTGCCCCTCTTTATTTTTTTAAAAAAAGAATTAAAATAAAGGGAAATCTTAAGCAAAACTAATATATAGATGTAGATGTAGTTTTTTTTTTAATGTTCCATATCCAAGGTTCTCTACCTTCTCAAAGATCTGGCTCTTAGAGGAATAGTGAGCTTTCAGTAAAGAATGATATGAAAAAAAAACTAAATTAGCTATAGAGAAGTGAGCTTTATGAATTTGTGGAAATAGAAAAATAATGATGAAATTTAGAATCAAGGAGACTTATGAAATAGTTGGAAGTATTGGTTTTGTAATCAAAGAATAAATGTTCAAATCCATGCTTTCCTTGATTAAGTTACTTTGTTTCTCTAGGTCTATATCAAACCATTTATAAATCATGCTTTCTTTTGTCAAATTACTTTGTTTCTCTGGGAGCACCATTTATAAATCAAAGGATTTTTAGATGTTCTCTAAGGTCTCTTAGAGACCTTATACTATATATATATATATACTATATAGATTATACTATAATCCTTATGATTCTGGCAAGAATATAAATTGCATGAAAAAGAATTGTCTGAATAAGACTAAAAAAAATTCTGGAAAAAATAAAATTGTGATGGACCTTGGATGTCAAAATAAGGACTTTCTATTTATCCTTTAGGCAATGGGGAGTCACTAAAGGAATGACATAGTCAGGTCTCCATATCAGGAAGATCATGTTTTAATTGTGTGAAGGCTCATTCAAAGGAGAAGGTCCTAGAAGTAAAAAGAAAGTTAAGAAGTTTTTACAATAGTCCAAGAAAAAAGAGATGTGAAGGCCTAAACAAGATGGTTACTATGTTAACTTAAAGGGGGGAATTCTAATAATATTTGGAAGCAGAGATGATAGTACTTGATAGCTGATTGAAAGTAGGTGAGGAAAAAGACATAGTGAAAGAGATTTCCAAGGTTTTGACCGTAGATGACTGAAAAAATGTTTGTGCCATGAATAGAAACTTTGTAGTTAGAGCAAGAACAAATTCATCACAGAAGACAATGAATCAAACAATCATAGGATCCCAGAATTTTAGAGTTGGAAGAGACATCATGTTATTTAATCTATAACTAAACAAGAATAATATGTATATCTCTATAATATCCCCACCTATTGGTCATCTGCTATTGTATCCAACTTTTCATGGCTTCATTTGGGGTTTGTTTATGTTGTTTATTTGTTTGTTTTTTTGTTTGTTTTGGCAAAGATACTGGAATACTGAAGTATTTGCCATTTCCTTCACCAGCTCATTTTACAAATGAGGAAACTGAGGTCAAAAGACTTTATTGAACTAGTAAGTGTCTATGGCCAAATTTGAACTCAAAATCAGTCTTCCTGACTCTAGGCCCAACACTTTATCTATTGCACCACCTAGCTGCTTGGTTGATTGTTGTCTTTTATTCTCAAAAAGGACCTAAATGACATAAAAATGATTATGTTGTAATTAAATCATAGTGTGTCTGACTGTGGCTGATCAGACCAATATGAGTTAAGAAGGCTTTACATGTGTCAGGCACAAATAATTCATGTGAATATTTGCAATGGAGAGGTCTTTTAATTTGTACATGTCATGTTTCTTTTGAGTAACTACAATTCTCTACTTGAAGCCCTGCAAAAAGAGAAAGATTCCAGTTATTCCTAAAGCATTCCATTTTAGTAGCTCTAGTTGGGAAAAAGATTTTTCCATATAACAAATTTAAATTTTCTTCAAGTATAACTTCCATTTTGCTTCTAAGTATGCCTCTAAAGTGAAGTAAAATAAATTAGAGCTCCAAATCCTGACTGAAATCTTTTCCAATTTTGAGGAGTAACCAATACATCATGGTAATATCTAAGGAAAAAATTTAGGGATTTTTAATAGAGAAATAGAAAGAAAAAAACCTACAGAAAAATTCCAGGTAGGGAAATAGAGGTGAAAGCAAATGAATAGGTGATCTTCACAAGTGGATCAAATGTGGTGGCCCCAGAAAAGGGAGCAATCCAATCCTCACTCCAGCCTTCAATGGAGTAAAGGCAGCTTCACTGCAACTATACGAAGTAGAGTGATGAAAAATTTGTCCTGGATTGGAGGGAGAGAGGAGACAATGGCCTGTAGGTTATGATCATGCAACAACATAGACCAAAAGAGAATTGTAAGGGAAGGATTGAGGACATAACTAAAATATGTCTTATGATGACTAAAAGAAAGTTTTCTACTAGGGAGAAAGCAACAGCATCTTTCCTCATGTCTGTGCCCTGAGGTAAAACCCAACTAGCCTTATGATATCCACAGTACTAGAATAATCATCTAATGGTAAAATTTCAAATTGTCAATTTAGTTATCAATATATTTCTCAATAGCAAGGGTGCTGGTACATGTAATCATTTATTGACATTGCAAATTGTGAGCATAGGTTGTCTCTTAAGAGGGAAAACGCAGGGACCAAAGGAAAGTTAGAATTGAATATCTCTCTTTGGTTCCTTAAACAGATATTTTTAAGACAAAGAATTCTTTGTGGGGAAGTAGGCCCAGCCGGATAGAGACATCTCTCCTTTAAAGCCCTAATTCAAACCACTTGCTGATATTTCTCCCTAAGTGCCCTATACTTGAAACTTGATTTTAGGTAAAGTAGGGAAATGTCCTGTTTGCATTTGTCCAAAAATTATAAATTTCCCCTTGACAATGACTCATTAGTCTTTGCATTACAATGATGGTAGCTAGGAGGCAATGTTGCACTGTAGAAAGGGTATGAGACTAGGAATTAAGAGACCTGGCTTTCAATCTCAGCTCCATCATTTATCTGCTGTGTGACTCTAGGTAAGTCACATCTTCTCTCTGAACATCTATTTCTTCTTCTGTCACAGAGTAGAATAAATAATACCTTCCCTGAAGCCCTCTCTTCCCCAGTATGACTATACTATAAGTATCAAATGAGAAGGTCAATGAGGATACTTTAAGAAGTTAAAAGATATAGGTGAGCAGAAGCATTTATTCAACAAAGAAATGGTGCAAGGGTGGGAACAGACAGTTTTCAAAAGAAGAATTGAAAACCAGTGATGGCTATATGGCTAAAAGGGTTCCAAATCATAAACAATAAGAGAAATGCAAATGAAAACAACCTTGAGGTTTCATCTGACACCCAACAAGTTGGCAACAATGACAAAAGATGGGAATGATCATTATTGAAGGGGTTATGGGAAAACAGGCACATAAATGCACTATTGGTGGAGTTTGGATTTAGTACAACTGTTCTGAAAAGCTATTTGGAATTATGTGAATTAAAAAGCTCAAATATCTATACCCTTTGGCCCAGTGGTGCTACTGCTAGGTATAAACCTCCAGGGCTCACTGACAAAAAGAAAGGGTCTACAAGCACAAAATTTTTGTAGCATGTTTTATGGTCGCAAATAATTGTGAGAGAGAGAGAGAGAGAGAGAGAGAGAGAGAGAGAGAGAGAGAGAAAGAGAGAGAGGACTATTGATTGAGGAATAGCTAAACAAATTGTGTTACATGAATCTAGTTGAATGAGGAGAATACAGGAAAGAAGGGATTTTGTATTCATCTTTTTTCATCATCATCAAATATTACTACATTTATTTATTTTTAAAAGTTTATCTAATTCCTGATTTTGTAGATGAATAAACTGAAACCCAGAAGAGGAAAGGACTTATCAATGGTCACACAATTAGAAAGTAACAAACTCAAGGCTGTCACATATAATGGGATAGGGTGGGGAAAGTTTTATTAAGTGCTAAATACTGCCAAATACAGTTCTAAATATTGAAGAGACAAATAAAAAATCAAGGTAAATTTTGACCTGAAGGAGCATACCTTCTAATAGGAGGGAGATAGCATATAAAGAAAGGTTTCATGCTTTTCTTCAGTTCATGGCTGACAGAAAAGCTAGAGCATACTTGAGTTTAATAAGAAAAGTATCGGGGCAGATGGGAAAGCCATCACATCTCCAGAAACACTGAGTTTGACAAAATTTCCCAATAATAAATTAATTCATGAGCATTTATTAAATACTCTGTGCCAGACACAATGATAAAACTGGCAATACAGAGGAACAATGAAACATTCCATACTTCCTAAGAGATGTGATGATTAAAAAGGTTCAAAAGATGTTGTTTCTAGATAATTAAATCATTTTATTAAAAAGAATAGCACTAATATAATAATAAAGATAGTATTAATAAAACAATAGTCATTTGACCTTTTCTCTTAGATCATAGTCAAATATGGTAGTGGGCTCACAGTATAGCCTTCAAAGGTTAGGTATTCCTCCAGGACGGCAATACACACTGTATACCACAATGAGAGTTGAACTATATTGAGAAAGATTAAAAGTGATAACATCACTTTTGGACTGACTATTTCTCTACCTAAATAATCCTCCAACTTTGGGCAATCTATTCAAAGAATTTATACCTCCCCCAAACCTAAGCAGAATACAGTTTCACATGGGGTCTTAAAGAAGAAAATTATCCCCAATGTTCTACAAGAAACTGAACTTTTTAAAAATTAGAACTTTAAAAAAAGGGAAAAACAATGGATGGATCTATCCAAATTATTTGTTATTAGTAATCATTTCTCTCAGGGCTTACATATTATTAATGAACAACATATATGTTCATCAAAAAATACAAAACACTGGCAACTGAAAGGATCAGGAAATTGTGAGCAAAGGTTGTCTCTTAAGAGGGAAAATGGAGGGACCAAAGAAAACCTGTGGAAAGATGCTGACATGGGAAATAGAATGTTGAGGGTAAGGAATATTTAGAAGTCCAATTTGGTAAAACCATAAATAGTGACATGAACTAATATATAACGAGCTTCTAGAGTAAAGATGATCTAGGTTGTAAAAAATTTTAAATTATAGAGTATTTGCATCTGAACCTAGAGGAAATAGATTATTATGAATGAGTATTTGAATCAGATGATGGTTTTGTCTGTAGTGAGGACAAAATCACAAGATATTGTATTCTTAGACTCTGAAAGAATAGGTAAATTAATGAATATGTGTGATGAGGAAGAATAGGGGTGAAAAGGTGATTCTGTGGTTGACAAACCTGCATGAGTGGAAGATGATTCCCTTAGCAGAAGAGAAGTGAGTTTAAGGGAAAATACTGGCTCTACTGGATATGATGAGTTTGAGAAGCCAGTATTTATATCTAACATATACTTGGTAATACTGAATTATAATTCAAGAAAGAGAGTAGGACTTTATATAAAGATCTAGGAGACATCTCCATAAAGATAATTGAACTCATACAAGATAATGAGTTCAGCAAGTAAGAAAAAGTAGAGAGAAAAGTAAAGGACAAGGATAATACCTTGGATTATACATATGATTAGTAGGTGGGGTGTGTTTAATGAATAAGTAAAGAAATCTGAGAAAGCTGGTCAGAGAAGAGATGTCTTAAAAATCAAGGGAGAGTAGTATACAGGAAGAAGGGGTGAGTAACAGTATTAAATGCTATAGTGAGGTCAAAAAGAGTGAGGATTGTGAAAAGGCTATTAAATTGAGCAGTGAAGAGATCTTGGCCCCTGTTAGAGAAAACAATTTCAGTTAAGTGGTGAGATGGGGAGTTAGACTGAAAAAAGGATGAGCAGTGACTGAGAGGAGAGGAATTTAAGACAAGTGTACACAGCTTTTGCTAGAAAAACAACACTGATGTTATACTGTCTTTTCCTGGAAAACAACTACGCATTTCTGACATTCATCAAACTCTATATGGTCAGCTATCTTGCCAATTAAACAAAAATAAAATACACAGCATTTGTTCAAGAGATGGGCCTTGGAAGGAGAAGAGAGGGGATCAAGGGAGAGAGATGATTTCATCTCTAAAATGGATATAATTGCTTCCAACAGCTGCTGCTCAGGATCAGTAGTAGCTTTTGCCAGTTTTTAGGGGATAGATGCTGAGAGACTCATATGTGATTGGAACAAAAGCTTCTTAATTATTAGGCTGAACTAGGGACCACCCTTTCCCAAGTAGGGAAATGGTTGCTATAACTTATCCATGGGAAAAAACAAAGGAAGCTGACAGAAAAAAACAGAAAATAGGTGGTGTCTGTTTTGAGGGTTTAAAGCAGAGAAATGTGAATTTAAAATAATATCAGAATAAATAAGAGTTAGGCTGGTCTTTAGCCCACTTCACACCTATCTCATCATTCAAATTCTTTTTTTATTTCTCAAAACTTATTTATTAGTTTTTAACATTTGTTTTTATAAGATTTCAATTTCAATTTTTTCCCCTCTTCCCTCCCCTCATCCATCTCCAAGATGGCAAATTGATATAGTTTATACATGTACATTCATATTAAACATATTTCCACATTAGTCATGCTGTGAAAGAAAAATCAGAACAAAAAGAAAAACCATGAGAAAAAAACACAGTGAAAATAGTAGGCTTAAATCTACATTTAGATTCATAGTTCTTTCTCTACATGTACATAGCATCTTTCATCATGAGTCTTTTAGAATTGTAGATCACTGTATTGCTAAGAAGAGCAGAGGATATCAAAGTTGATCATCCACACAATGTTGCTGATACTGTGTACAATTTTCCCTTGTTCTGCTCACTTCACTCAGCATTGGTTCATGTAAATCTTTTCAGGTTTTTCTGAAATCTGCCTGCTCATTATTTCTTATAGGATAAAAGTATTCCATTACATTGATATACCACAATTTATTCAGCCATCCCCCAATTGATGGGCATGTCCTTGGTTTCCAAGTTGCTATGAACATTTTTGTACATGTGGGCTTCCCCCCCCCCATTTTTAGGATCTTTTTGGAATCAAGAACTTGTAGTTATTGTTGAGTCAAAGAATATGCATAGTTTTCTAGTTCTTTATACATAGTTCCAAATTGCTTTCTAGAATAGCTGGATCATTTCACAACTCCACCAACAATATGATAGTTTTCCAATTTTCCCTCATCCTCTCTAACATTTATCATTTTCCTTTTCTATAATTCTAGCCAATCTGATAGGTATGAGGTGGCACTTCTAATCAATAGTGATTTAAAACATTTTTTCATAAGACTATAGAGGCCTTTAAACCTATCTATTCACGACCTTTGTTGGTCAAATAATTTTAACTTTATGAATCTCAGTTTTCTGATCTGCTAAATGAGGAAAGAGAATTAGAGAATCAGGTTTGTATTCTAAAGGGGAAAAAAATCTTCTTTCAATTAGAACTGTTATAGTATGGAGGCACTGAAAAACATTAAATGTCCATTTTATACAGAATACCACTAAAAGAGATAACCAAGTTTAGAATACGGTACAGGCTTTATCCCTATGGTTCTAATAGCATAATAGAAATATAGACAGAAAACTGTAACAGTGTTTTTGAGCTTTTAAGAAATCACTTGTAATCATGCAGAAAAATAAAGCAAAAGATTTACTGTGGCTTCAATAAGTTAAGCTAAATATAATCCCCCCAAAAGGGAAAATGTGGATATTGGAAGAAATGTAGGAAAACTCGAATGCTAATGTATGATTGGTGGAGATGTAGACTGATTCAACCATTCTATAGAGCAATTTGGAACTGTGCCCAAGGCTGCTATAAAACTGTGCATAGCCTTTGATCTAGCAATACAACTGCTAGGTCTATATTCTAAAAATATCCAAAAAACAGGAGAGGGAAAGACCTCTTTCTACACAAACATTTGGAGCAGTTTTTTTTTTTTTATGGGGGGGGGGTTGTGGTTGCTAAAAATTGGAAATCAAAGGGATGCCCATCAATTGGAGAATGGGAGAACAAATCATGTGACATATGATTATGATGAATTATTGTTCTAAAAAAAAAGGATGATTTCAGAAAAAAACCTGAAAATATTTATATAAACTGATGCAACATGAAGTGAATAGGAGAACCTTGTTATATTTACAGTTAAGAATTGTGAATGATTATAAATGGAAGTGGTGAAGAACTTATATAAAGAACTTGATATCAAAGTTTAATTAGCATGTACACATTGATCAATTAATTGATAAATATTTATTAAGCACCTATTATGTGACAGGCTGTGTGATAAAGGTTGGGGATACAAAAGAGGCAAAAAACAGTCCTTATTCTAAAGCAATACAATTTAATGGGGAAAACAGCATGCAAACACATAAACATACATACACACATGCACACACACACATTATATATTTGAAGGAAACCAGGGAAGCCAGAAAGCAAAAATGAAAAGGAAGAGCTTTCTTGGCATACGGGAAATGTCAGAGGAAATGCCCAGAGCTAAGAGATGCATTTTCTAGTTTGTTGAAAAACCACAAGGCCAGTCTTACTAGATTGAAGAATATGTGGTCTTTGCGGATGATATGATGATATACTTGGAGAATCTGAGAGATTCTACTAAAAAGCCATTAGAAATAATTCATAACTATAGCAAAATTGCAGGATATAAAATAAATCCCCATAATCCTCAGCATTTTTATACATCACCAACAAAATCCAACAGCAAGAGATAAAAAGAGAAATTCCATTCAAAATAACTATTGACAGTATAAAATATTTAGAAATCTATCTACCAAAGGAACGTCAGGAATTATATGAGCAAAATTATAAAAAACTTTCCACACAAATAAAGTCAGACTTAAATAATTGGAAAAATATTAAGTGTTCTCGGATAGGCTGAGCGAATATAATAAAGATGACTATACTCCCTAAACTAATCTATTTATTTAGTGCTATACCAATCAGACTTCCAAGAAAATATTTTAATGATCTAGAAAAAATAACAACAAAATTCATATGGAAGAATAAAAGGTCAAGAATCTCAAGGGAATTAATGAAAAAAAAAATGAAAAGAAGGTGGCCTAGCTGTACCTGATCTAAAACTATATTATAAAGCAGCAGTCACCAAAACCATTTGGTATTGGTTAAGAAATAGATTAGTTGATCAGTGGAACAGGTTAGGTTCACAAGACAGAATAGTCAACTATAGCAATCTAGTGTTTGACAAACCCAAAGATCCTCACTTTTGGGATAAGAATTCATTATTTGACAAAAACTGCTGGGATAGCTGGAAATTAGTATGGCAGAAATTAGGCATGGACCCACACTTAACACCGTATACCAAGATAAGATCAAAATGGGTTCAGGATTTAGGCATAAAGAAAGAGATTATAAATAAATTAGAGGAACATAGGATAGTTTATCTCTCAGACCTGTGGAGGAGGAAGAAATTTGTGACCAAAGATGAACTAGAGATCATTATTGATCACAAAATAGAAAATTTCAATGATATCAAATTAAAAAGCCTTTGTACAAACAAAACTAATGCAAACAGGATTAGAAGGGAAACAACAAACTGGGAAAACATCTTCACAGTTAAAGGTTCTAATAAAGGACTCATTTCCAAAATATTTAGAGAATTGACTCTAATTAATAAGAAACCAAGCCATTCTCCAATTGATAAATGGTCAAAGGATATGAACAGACAATTTTCAGATGATGAAATTGAAACTATTACCCCTCATATGAAAGTGTTCCAAATCACTATTAATCAGAGAAATGAAAATTAAAACAACTCTGAGATACTACAACACACCTGTCAGATTGGCTAAGATGACAGGAAAAAATAATGAGGAATTTTGGAGGGGATGTGGGAAAACTGGGACACTGATGCATTGTTGGTGGAGTTGTGAACAAATCCAACCATTCTGGAGAGCAATCTGGAATTATACCCCAAAAGTTATCAAACTGTGCATACCCTTTGACCCAGCAGTACTACTACTGGGCTTATACTAAAGAAGGGAAAGGGACCTGGATGTGCCAAAATGTTTGTGGCAGTCCTGTTTGTAGTGGCTAGAAACTGGAAAATGAATGGATGCCCATCAATTGGAGAATGGTTGGATAAATTGTGGTATATGAATGTTATGGAATATTATTGTTCTGTAAGAAAAGACCAGCAGGATGATTTCAGAGAGGCTTGGAGAGACTTACATGAACTGGTGCTAAGTGAAATGAGTAGAACCAGGAGATCATTATATACTTCAACAACGATACTGTATGAAGATGTATCCTGATGGAAGTGGATTTCTTTGACAAAGAGAAGATCTAACTCAGTTTCATTTGAGCAATGATGGACAGAAGCAGCTACACCCAAAGAAAGAACACTGGGAAATGAATGTAAACTGTTTGCATTTTTGTTTTTCTTCCCAGGTTATTTTTACCTTCTGAATTCAATTCACCCTGTGCAAGGGTGAAAATTGTTCTGTTCTGCACACATATATTGTATCTAGGATATACTGTGACATATTTAACATATATAGGATTGCTTGCCATCTAGGGAGGCAGTGGAGGGAGAGAGGGGAAAAATCGGAACAGAAGTGAGTGCAAGGGATAATTTTGTAAAAAAAATTACCCAGGCATGGATTCTGTCAATAAAAAGTTATTATAATGAAAAAAAAGTAGAAGAATATGTGGCAGGAATTAAGTTGCTGGGATATTAGGTGGTGCAGAGAAAAGCGTACTGGATATGGATTCTTCCTGAATTCAAATTTAGTCTCAAACTCTTAATAGCTGTGTGACCCTGGGCATATCATTCAACTTTAATGTATTCCAGGAGTGTCAAACTCAAATAGAATCAGGGCCACTGAGTTATACATGAAAATTCCTACAAATTTCACATTGGCTTAGAAAACAAAATGCTATGTTACCTATGTTCTATTGTATTTTTATTCATTTTGTTAAATATTTTTTTATATTTTAATCTCCCACCTGGAAGTATTGTGGTCAATGTATTTTGTCTTTGACACCATGCTCTAGACAACTCTCAATGACCAATTTCAGAAAACTTGCATTGGCAGAGGAAATTCTTAATCTGTGAGTTTCCTATACCAATGAAATGAAGGTCCATCTTTATTTTTACATTACCCACATTTCTTAGACTTAATAGCTCCTGCTCCTAGGGAGAATTTTGTTAGCACAAAGGATAAAAATAAAAAAAGAGAACACCATACACACACACACACACACACACACACACACACACACACACAGAGTTCATCACTACTAATCAAAAAAGTCTGACAGAAAGTGGAGTGTTCCACAATCAAAGCCTCCCAGTTCTGGGAGTATGGATCTGTTTGTGTGTGTAGCAGGGAATCTTGTCAAAATAGACAAGAAGGCACCTTGTCATATGTTTTGAAGCCAATATTGATCATTACATATTTACTGCATGTAATTGATTGTTCAATGCTTGATTTTTTTTATTCATAATCACTATTTAATTATTTGATTCTGTTTGTTCCACTTTGCTTCTGTCCATATTATTCTAGCAATCTTGAATTCTCTTAGAATTCAGAAGAAAGCCAGAGTTCAAGCACACAGACAAACAGATCAGATTAGCTATTTTATATTAACATTGTGCAATAGAAAGAACATAGTGTCTGGAATTAGGAAGACCTGTATACAAAACCAACCTCAGATACTGTCTGTATAATCTGGGTAAATCATCTTCACCTTGCCTCCATTTCCTCATTTGTAAAATGAATTGGTAAGGAAAT
Organism: Sarcophilus harrisii; assembly: GCF_902635505.1. Taxonomy (NCBI): domain Eukaryota; kingdom Metazoa; phylum Chordata; class Mammalia; order Dasyuromorphia; family Dasyuridae; genus Sarcophilus; species Sarcophilus harrisii. The sequence goes on along the minus strand of NC_045427.1, from coordinate 359,359,291 downwards.
AGAAAACCACTTCAGTATCTTTGTCAAAACACACACACACACACAACACACACACAACATACACACAGAAAGATAAACACAAAAGAACACAATCCCAAATGTAGTAATAAAAAACCTGACATGACTGAAATGACTGAACAACAAAATGATGATTTATTTTGAGAGTGTTAACTTCTTTCCTGAGTGTCTTTCGTTGAGAAGAAAGACAGGGGTAGCTTCAAAGCTATGCTCTCTGATTTCTGGATACTTCACTGGTCTTATCTATTATAATTTCTTATTAATAAATGTGTTCCCTAACAACATGACCAAGTCAGGCCAAGTTGCCTGCAGTTGTGGAAAGAGTATTGAACTTAATGTTCATAAACTGAGGTTTTCAACCATCTATTAGCCATGTAATCCTAGAGTAAGTCACTTAATCTTATTCCCATAATCTGTAAAATGAGGATAAAAATATTTACATGGCTTTTCTCCTGAAGTTATTTTGAGAAACAAATGAGATAAGATATGAAAAAAGCACAAACTTTGGAATCAAATGACTTGAATTTGAAACCTTGTTTTTTCACTATATCTGTGAATTTATACAAATCACTTACCACTTGGCCACAGTTTTCTCACTTGTGAAATGGAAAACTGAGTTAAATATATTTTTTGTTTTCCCTTCCAGAAATAATTTGATGATCCTCTAAACTTCTTTGCAGTTTGCAGTTTGCAAATTTGATGATCCTCTAAACTTCTTTGCAGTTTGCAGTTTGCAAATCAGAAATTGCTTTGTATCATTTAATATTTCTCTTATGATTGCCATTATTTCAATGCAAAGAAGCTGATATTTATGGTGCAATAAGATTTGAAGAGCTGTTTATATATGTTATTCCATCTGAGTCATGACAGTTCTTTAAAGTGCATCCTTATATTCTTATCTCTATTTTATGAAGAAGGAAACTGAGGTTCTGAATGGTTGAATGACTTCTCCAAGATCTCATAGCTGAGTAGTCAGGGATGGTATTTGAGTATATATCTTCTTGGCTACAAATGACCATTTTATCCACAGTGCCATGCTCTCTCTTGTTCATCATTTTCAATGCCATTAGTATCCATTATGTAAGGGTGACTGAATTCTTCAAGAATATGCTGTTAGAACCCAAACCCTGATAAACCATAAAAGTTCTATCAAACCATAAAATAAACCTTTGAGTTTTAGTCCATAAATGCATATATCTTAGATAGTTACTTCACATAGACAGTAATCTGGAGCAAAAATCTATTAGAAAGAAGAATGTACCTATTTGTGGGATTGTTGTACAGAGCTTTAAATATTCCAGTCTATCTCCTGGGTCAAAACTCCATTTTTTAATTCTTATTCTTTTCTATTCAACTTTTCAACTCAATTTTCTCTGTGATATTATATGAATTAGCATCAGCGAAAATCATAAAATTCAAAGTACAAGAATTATGGAAGAGCTAAACAACTGGGGAGGGAGGGGAGGAAATCTCCCCAAACAACTACAGAAAAATTGAGGCAGAGCTCTAAGCCAAATTAAAGGGATCTAGCCCCTTCTAACAAAGTGAATCTTGGACCTTCCTCATGATCTGAGATGCCTGCTCCTTCCAGGGCTCTATTGCTATAGGTTTCATACCAGATTTATTACCTAGATACTCTTTTTGTTTGTTTGTTTCATTTTATTTTGTTTTTGAGAAACATTTTGGGGTTAACTAAGTTGCCCAGGATCACACAGCTAATAAATGTTAAGTGTCTGATTGGATTTGAACTCAGGTCCTCTTGACTCCAGGGCTGATGTTCTATCCATTGCATAATCTAGCTGCCCTTCCTGACTCTTAAAATTTTTAAAAAACAAATACAATTTTTTTTAAGAATAGTAAAAGACAGAAAAGAAAAACAAAACAAACCATTGTCATGTGTCCAGCAGAACTTCAGGGAAGATTCAAAACATATCACACAAAGTTTCCATTTCAACAAAGCATATATGATAATAGATTATATTCATGAGTGTCCATTTTTTTTCTTTACTTCCTTGTATATTGTTCTTTTGTTCTCTTCTGTGTACTTTTCACTTTTATTCTTCCAGACGAATTTTGCTATTATATTTTTTAATTCTATAAAAGTTTTTTTGGCAGTTTAATTGGCATGCCACTGAACAAGTAGACCAATTTAGTCAGAATTATCATTTTATTTATATTAGCTCAGCTTACTCATGAGCAATCAATATTTTTCCAGTTCTTTAAACCTGACTTTATTTGTTTGAGAAGTGTTTTGTAATTGTGTTCATATAGTTCTTGGGTTTGTCTTGGCAGGCAGAGGCCCAAGTATTTTATTTCATCTAGAGTAATTTTTCTCTTTCTATCTCTTGCTGATGGGCTTTGTCAATAATATATAGAAATGCTCGTGATTTGAATGAATTTATTTTATATCCCTTTCATGAAGCTATTAATTGTTTTGAGTAGATTCTTGGATGATTTCCTAGGATTTGCTAAATATATCATTATATCATCCACAAAGAATGATAGTTTTGTTTCCTCATCGTCTCTAATTACTTTAATTTCCTTTTCTTTTCTTATTACTACAGCCAACATTTCTAGTACAATATTGAATGATAGTGATGATAATGGGCATCCTTGTTTCACTCCTGATCTTATTGGGAATGCATCCAGCTTTTCTCCATTATAAATAATGCTGACATTGGTTTTAGATAAATACTGATTATTATTTTAAGGAAAGCTCTCTTTATCCTTATGCTCTCTAGTGTTTTTTTTTTTCATATAAATGGGTGCTGTCTTTTGTCAAAAACGTTTTCTGCATCTAGTGAAATTATCATATGATTTCTGTTGGTTTTGTTAGTCAATTATGGCAATAGTTTTCCTGATATTGAACCAGCTCTACATTCCTGCTATAAATCCTACTTGGTCATAGTGTATTATCCTGCTGATAAGTTGCTGTAATCTTTTTGCTAATATTTTATTTAAAAGTTTACATCAATATTTATTAGGGAGATTGGTCTGAAATTTTCTTTCACTCTTTTGGCTCTTTCTGGTTTAGATAACAGTACCATATTTATGTCATAGAAGGAATTTGGCAGGACTTTTTCTTTACCTATTTTTCCAAATAGTTTATATAGTATTGGAACTAATTGTTCTTTAAATATTTGGTAGAATTCACTTGTGAATCCATCTGGTGTGAAGATTTTTCTTAGGGAATTCATTAATGGCTTGTTCAATTTTTTTTTCTAAGATAGGATTATATAAGTAATTTCTTCTGTTAATCTGGGCAATTTATATTTTTGTAAAGTTTCATCCATTTTGGTTATATTATTGGATTTGCTGCTAAACAGTTGAGAAAAATAGCTCCCAATTATTGGTTTAATTTCTTTGTCATTGGTGGTAAGTTCACCCTTTTCATTTTTGATACTGATGATTTTGTTTTTTCTTTCTTTTTTTCTAATAAAATTAACCAAAAGTTTATTTATTTTGTTGGTTTTTTCATAAAATCAACTCTTAGTTTTATTTATTAATCCAATAGTTTTCTTAGTTTCAATTTTATCAATATCTCCTTCAAGTTTAAGAATTTCTAATTGGTATTTGATTAGAGGTTTTTAATTTGCTCTTTTTTTAGCTTTTTTAGTTGCATGTCCAATTCATTCATCCCCTCTTTTTCTATTTTATTCATATAAGTATTTTGAGATATTTTGAAATAAAAAAATTTTCCCCTATGAACTGCTTTAGCTGCATCCTATATATTTTGGTATACTGTCACACTATTGTCAATCTCTTGGATGAAATTATGGATTGTTTCTGTGATTTGTTGTTTGATCCATTCACTTTTTAGAATTAGATTACTTAATTTCCAATTTGTTTTTAATCTATCTTTCCATGCTCCTTTATTGAACATAATTTTTACTGCATCATAGTCTGAAGAAGGAAGCATTTATTATTTCTGCTTTTCCTAATTTGATTGTGAGATTTTTATGTCCTAATTCCTGGTCAGTTTTTGTGTAGGTGCCACATACTGTCAAGAAAAAAGGTGTTTTACTCTCAGTCCCTATACAATTTTCTCTAGAGGTCTACCATATCTAGGTTTGCTAGGATTCTATTTAATCTATCTGTTTTTTTTTTTTTCTTGTTTATTTTTGCTTAGATTCATCTGATTCTGAGAAGGGAAAGTGACATCCCCCTACTAGTACAGTTTTGCTGTCTATTTCCTCCTATAATTGGCTTAAAATCTTCTCTAGGAATTTGATTGCTTTGCCACTTGGTCCATACACATTTAGTATCATTATTATGTCATTCTTTACGGTACTTTTTTTCCAAGGTGAACTTTCCCTCCTTATGTCTTTTAATAAGATCTATTTTTACTTTTGCTTTATCTGTGATCAAAATTGCTACCTCTGCTACTTTTTTTTTTGAAATTTCAACTGAAGGGGCGGAGCCAAGATGGCGGAGAAGACACACGCGACTTTCTAAGCTCTTCTCTTACCCTCTTTATCAATATTATATCGAGCCTCAAAAATAGTCTTGACTGCTATCAATTCGTAAAGATAAGAATAGAACCAATCCTGGTCAGTAAGAAATGCAGCAGTCTCGCAAAAAAAGGTTGGTTCCAGACATCAGGGGAGATCAGCATGACAGGGAGAGAAATTAGGTTTCTTCGAGGAGAGTCTCAAACCTGAGGGAGAAAGCACAGATCTCTAGCACAGCAGCCCAACCATGCAGTAAGGCTTTTCCTTGGGGCGTTTGATCCTGCACATGAGGCGCAGCCTGGTTGCCTCCAATCTGCACAGTGGGAGCTGGCTTGGGGCCATGTAAAAGCTTTTCCAGGGCGTATTTGCATTGGGCAGAGACACTGGGGCAGAGTTCCGGTGGTCTGCAGTCTGCGTCAGCTGCTAATACTCACAGTCCCACAAGAGGCTCCGGCCTGGGGCAGTGTACACTTTCACACTTAGTCTCTAGCCTAGGGCAACTCGGATAATCCACTCAGCCCTACTAAGCAGTTTGATAGCTCGGCCAGTGCTGAATCCACTTCCTGTTGGGGAAGGGAACTTCACCGGAGCACTCATACCTTGGAGCGAGAAATCGGTTTACATCTCTCCTGCTCTGCAGAGGAAGCTAGTAACCCCTTGCCTGGGAGAGACACCAAAGGCTTTCAGAAACATGAATAAAAGATGAAAAGAACGATCCACAGCTTCTATGCAGAAAAGAGCAGGTCAGGCAAACCTGGAAGAGACCTCAAACAGCAAATGCATCAGACTCGCTCCATCTTACATAATGCTCTCACTGAAGGAGACCATTAAAAGTCTCAGAGTTAGAAGATAAATGGGGAAGGAAAGAGAAGCCTTACAGAGAGCAACATACTTCTGAAATACAGGTTGAAAAGTTAAAATTCCCAGTGAAGTGCAGGAAACAAAATTGTGAATTGGAAAAAATAAAAATCTCAGGAAAGTAAGAATTGTGAATTGGAAAAATAAAGAATTCACAGAAAGTAGGATTTGTGAATTGGAAAAGCACAAAGAACTCTGCAAGAAAGTGAGGATCTAGTAATTGAAAGAAAAAATTCACTAAAAAAAAATTAGATGAAATGGAAAAAAATCCACAGACCAAAACAATACATTCAAAACCAATTGGACACTATACAGAAAGAAGATAAAAAAGTCTAATAGAAGAAAAATAATTTATAAAATTAGAACTGAACAAATTGAAACAATGATGCATTGAGACAGCAAGAATCAGTCAAGCAAAACCAAAAATGACAAACTGGAAAAACCATGAATTATCTACTTGCTAAAATGACAGACTTGGAAAATAGATCTAGGAGAGATAATCTGAGGATTACATGGACTTTCCAAAACTATGATGAAAAAAAAGAGCTCTAGATACTATTTTACAAGAAATCACTCAAAAGAACTGCCCAGATGTAATAGAAATCATGAAAGGTAAAATAGGCATTGAAAGAATTCATCGAACACCTTCTGAAAGAAACCCTAAAATAAAACCCCTAAGAGAATATTGTGGCAAAATTTCAGAACTATCAGATTAAGGAAAAAATTTTACAAGCACAAAAAACCATTTAAATACCGAGGTGCAACAATAAGAGATCACCCAAGATCTGGCTGCTCTACATTAAAGGAAAGAAGGGCCTGGAATATGATATTCCGAAAGGCACAAGAACTTGGGATGCACCAAGAATAAACTACCCAGCTAAGCTGAGCATTTTCTTCCAGGAAGAAGAATGGACATTTAATGAAACAAATGAATTCCATTTGTTTCTGAAAAAACCAGAACTAAACAACAAAATTTGATCTCAAGAATAGAACTCAAGAGATGCAGAAAAAGTTAAAAAAAACTTTGAGAATTGTATTTCTGTTGTGGATATACAAAAAATACATGTAAAATTTGATAGTACTGATATAACATAAAAAGGGAAGTAGATATGGAAAAGGGATGATGGCAGAATAAGGTGGGAAGGAGAGGATAAAAGAGAAATCCACCATCCCACAAAGAGGCTAAGAAAGCTTATCATATCTGAGGGAATTTAGAGAGGAGGAACATTGTGTGAATCTTACTCTCATCAGAGTTGGTCAAAGGAAAAATAATTGACATTTGTTTTAGAGAAAATTCTCTCGCCTCATGTAAAAAGGGGAGAGGAAAAGGAAAAAGAAAAAGAGTAATAAGGGAAGGAAGGGGAAAGACTCAAAGGGGGAGGAGGGATTATAAAGAGGATAAGTATCTGATACAAGAGGGTACATAAGTTTAAAAGGGGAAAGAGGGTTGGGGGAGGCAAGAATAAGTAAAGCACAATCTGGGGTTGATTAGGATGGCAGGAAATACAGATTTAGTAAGTCTAACCATAAATGTGAATGGGATGAACTCCCCATAAAGAGGAGGCAGATAGCAGACTGGATCAAAAGTCAGAACCCTACAATATGTTGTTTACAAGAAACACATTTAAAGCAGGGGATACATATAGAGTAAAGGTAAAAGGCTGGAGCAAAATCTATTATGCTTCAGGTGAAGTCAAAAAGAGGGTAGCCATCCTTATCTCAGATCAAGCAAAAGTAAAATTGATCTAATTAAAAGAGATAAGGAGGAAACTACATCCTGCTAAAGGGTACATAAACAACGAAGAATATCAATATTAAACATTATGCACCAAGTGGTATGGCACTCAGCTTCCCTAAAGGAAGTTAAGAGAGGTTGCAAGAAGAATAGACAACAAAACTGTAATAGTAGGAGATCTCAACCTTGCACTCTCAGAATTAGACAAATCAAACCACAAAACAAATAAGAAAGAAATTAAAGAAGTAAACAGAATATTAGAAAAATTAGGTATGTTGGATCTTTGGAGAAAACTGAATGGAGATAGAAGGGAATATACTTTCTTCTCAGCAGTTCATGGAACCTATTCAAAAATTGACCATATATTAGGACATAAAGATCCTCAAATTAAATGCAAGAAAGCAGAAATAGTAAATGCTTTCTTTTCAGATCATGATGCAATAAAAACTACATTCAACAAAAATTAGGGGAAATAGACCAAAAGTAATTGGAAACTAAACAATCTCATCTTAAAGAATGATTGGGTGAAGAGCAAATTATAGATACAATTAATAATTTCACTCAAGATAATGACAATGATGAGACATCATACCAAAATTTGTGGGATGCAGCCAAAGACGGTAATAAGAGGAATTTTATATCCTTAGAAGCTTACTTGAATAAAAAGAAAAAAAAGATTAATGAATTGGGCTTGCAACTAAAAAAAAAAAAAAAAGACCAAATTAAAAAACCCCAATCAAATACTAAATTAGAAATTCTAAAATTAAAAGGAGAAATTAAAAATATTGAAAGTAAAAAATCTATTGAACTAATTAATAAAACTAAGAGTTGGTTCTATGAAAAAGCCAATAAAATAGATAAGCCTTTGGTAAATCTGATTAGAAAAAGGAGGGAGGAAAATGAAATTAGTAGTCTTAAAAATGAAAAGGGAGAACTTTCCACCAAGGAAGAGGAAATTAGAGAAATAATAAGGAGTTATTTTGCTCAACTTTATGCCAATAAATTTGATAACCTAAGTGAAATGGATGACTACCTCCAAAAATATAGACTTCCCAGATTAACAGAGGAGGAAGTAAATTGTTTGAATAGTCCCATTTCAGAAAAAGAAATAGAACGAGGCAATTAAACAACTCCCTAAGAAAAATCCCCAGGACCAGATGGATTTACATTGAATTTTGACCAAACATTTAAAAGAACAATTGGCCCCAATGCTATATAAATTATTTGATAAAATAGGGAATGAAGGAGTCCTACCAAATTCCTTCTATGACACAGACATGGTACTGATACCTAAACCAGGTAGGCTGAAAACAGAGAAAAGAAAATTATAGACCAATCTCCTAATGAATATTGATGCTAAAATCTTAAATAAGATATTAGCAAAAAGACTACAGAAAATCATCTCCAAGATAATACACTATGATCAAGTAGGATTTATACCAGGAATGCAGGGCTGGTTCAATATTAGGAAAACTATCAATATAATTGGCCATGTTAATAACCAAATTAACAAAACCATATGATCATCTCAATAGATGCAGAAAAAGCATTTGATAAATCCAACATCCATTCCTATTAAAAACACTTGAGAGTATAGGAATAAATGGACTTTTCCTTAAAATAATCAGCAGCATCTATTTAAAACCATCAGTAAGCATCATATGTAATGGAGACAAACTGCAACCATTCCCAATAAGATCTGGAGTGAAACAAGGTTGCCCACTATCACCGTTACTATTTAATATTGTATTAGAAACGCTAGCTATAGCAATAAGAGCTGAGAAAGAGATTAAAGGAATAAGAATAGGCAATGAGGAAGCCAAATTATCACTCTTTGCCGATGACATGATGGTATACTTAGAGAACCCCAGAGATTCTGCTAAAAAGTTATTAGAAATAATCCAGCAACTTTGCTAAAGTTGCTGGTTATAAATAAACCCACATAAGTCATCAGCATTCTTATATATCACTAACAAAATCCAACAGTCAGAGTTACAAAGAGAAATTCCATTTAAAGTAACTACTGATAATATAAAATATTTAGGAATCTATCTGCCAAGGAAAATCAGAAACTTTATGAGCAAAATTACAGACCACTTTAACACAAATTAAGTCTGATCTAACCAATTGGAAAAATATTAAATGCTCTTGGATAGGGCGAGCAAATATAATAAAGATGACAATATTACCTAAACTAATCTATTTATTTAGCGCTATACCAATCAGACTCCCAAAAACTATTTTAATGACCTAGAAAAAATAACAACAAAGTTCATATGGAAAAACAAAAGGTCAAGAATTTCAAGGAATTAATGAAAAAAAATCAAATGATGGTGGCTTAGCTGTACCAGATCTAAAACTATACTATAGAGCAGCAGTTACCAAAACTATTTGGTATTGGCTAAGGAATAGATTAGTTGATCAGTGGAATAGATTAGGTTCAAGGGATAAAACAGTCAACAAATATAGCAACCTAGTCTTTGACAAACCCAAAGATCCCAGCTTTTGGGATAAGAACTTACTGTTTGATAAAATTGCTGGGAAAATTGGAAACTAATATGGCAGAAACTAGGCATTGATCCATACTTAACGCCTACACCAAGATAAGGTCAAAATGGGTTCATGACCTAGGCATAAAGAATGAAAATTATTAATAAATTAGAGGAACATAGGATAGTTTACCTCTCAGACCTGTGGAAGGGGAAGGTTTTATGACCAAAGCAGAACTAGAGATCATTACTGATCACAAAATAGAAAATTTCGATTATACCAAACTGAAAAAGTTTTTGTAAAACAAAACTAATGCAGACAAGATTAGAAGGGAAGCAATAAACTGGGAAAATATTTTTACAGTCAAAGGTTCTGATAAAGGCCCTCATTTCCAAAATATATAGAGAATTAACTCTAATTTATAAAAAATCAAGCCATTCTCCAATTGAAAAATGGTCAAAGGATATGAACAGACAATTCCTCAGATGAAGAAATTGAAAATATTTCTATTCATATGAAAAGATGCTCCAAGTCATTATTAATCAGAGAAATGCAAATTAAGACAACTCTAAGATACCACTACACACCTGTCAGATTGGCTAAGATGACAGGAAAAAATAATGATGATTGTTGAGGGATGTGGGAAAACTGGGACATTGATTCATTGTTGGTGGAGTTGTGAATGAATCCAACCATTTTGGAGAGTAGTTTGAACTATGCTCAAAAAGTTATCAAACTGTGCATACCCTTTGATCCAGAGTGTTACTACTGGGATTATATCCCAAAAGAGATTATAAAAGAAGGAAAGGGACCTGTATGCACGAATGTTTTGTGGCAGCCCTTTTTGAGTGGCTAGAAACTGGAAACTGAATGGATGTCCATCAGTTGAGAATGGCTGAATAAATTGTGGTATATGAAAATTATGGAATATTACTGTTCTGTAAGAAATGACCAACAGGATGATTTCAGAAAGGCCTGGAGAGACTTACACGAACTGATGCTAAGTGAAATGAGCAGGACCAGGAGATCATTATATACTTCAACAACAATACTAGATGATGACCAGTCCTGATGGATCAGGCCATCCTCAGTAACGAGATCAACCAAATCATTTCTAATGGAGCAGTAATGAACTGAACTAGCTATACCCAGAAAAAGAACTCTGGGAGATGACTAAAAACCACTACATTGAATTCCCAGTCCCTATATTTATGCACACCTGCATCTTTGATTTCCTTCACAAGCTAATTGTACAATAATTCAGAGTCTGATTCTTTTTGTACAGCAAAATAATGTTGTGGTCATGTATACTTATTGTGTATCTAAGTTATATTTAATATATTTAACATCTACTGGTCATCCTGCCATTTAGGGGAGGGGGTGGGGGGTGGGGTAAGAGGTGAAAAATTGGAACAAGAGGTTTGGCAATTGTTAATGCTGTAAAGTTACCCATGTATATATATCCTGTAAATTAAAGGCTATTAAATAAAATAAAAAAAAAAAAAAAAAATTTCAACTGAAGCATAATAAACTTTGATTACATCAAATTAAAAAAAAAGGTTTTGCACAAAGAAAACCAAGAAAAACAAGATTAAAAGAGAAGCACAAATCTGGCAAAAATCTTTACAGCCAGCATTCATGATAAAAGTCTCATTTCTAGAATACATAAAGAACTGTGTCAAATTTAGAAGAATACATGTCATTACCCAATTGATAAATGGTCAAAGGATATGAACAGACAATTTTCAGATGACAATCAAAGTCATCTATAGTTATATGAAAAAATGCTCTAAATCACAACTTTGGGGGAGGGATTACCTCTCCCACCTCTCAGATTGGCTAAGGTGACAAGAGAAGATAATAATAAATGTTGGAGGGGTTGTGGGAAAACTGGGACATTAATGTATTGTTGGTGAAATTGTGAGATGATCTAACCATTCTCAAAAATAATTTGGAATTATGCCGAAAGGGCTATAAAATGTGCATATCCTTTGACCCAGGAATGCCATTATGGGTTCTGTGCCCCAAGGAAATCATAAAGGAGGGAAACGGACCCACATGTGCAAAAATGTTTGCAGCAGCTCTTCTTGTGTTACAAAAAAGTGGAAAATGAGCAGATGCCCATCAATTGGGGAATGGCTGAATAAGCTGTAGTACATGAAGATAGTGGAATATTGTTCTATCAAAATGATGAAGTTATTTTTAGAAAGGCCTGCAAACTTTTATATGAATTGATGCTGAGCAAAGCAAGGAGAATCAGGAGCACATTGTCCACAATAACAGCAAGAATGTGTGATGATCAACTATGAAAGATCTGGTTCTTCTCAGTAGTTAAAAGATCCAAACCAATCCCAATAGACTTTGGATAGAAAATCATCTGCATCCAGAAAAAGAACTAAGGAGAGTAATGTAAATCAGCACATGTTATATTCATTTCTTTTTTTCCAGTTTTAAAAAAAAAAATCTCTCCCTGGCTATATTTTGTTCTGATTTTTCTCTCCCAAAATGATTCATAAACAATGTGTATTAAAAATAATTAAATTTACTAGGAAAAAAATTAAAATAACTGTAGATAAAATAAAATATTTGGATTTTTACCTGCTGAGATAAACCCATGGACTATATGAACACGATTACAAAACACTGCTTATGCAAATAAATTCAAGTCTAAACAATTGGAAAAATGTAAATTATTCATGAGTAGGTCAAGCTAATATAATAAAAATGACAAATTCGTCTAAATTGGTCTACTTGTTCAGTGACATGCTAATCAAACTGCCAAAAATATTTTATAGAATTAGGAAAAGTAATAAAATTCATCTGGAAGAACAAAAGGTCTAGCATATCAAGGGAATTAATGAAAAAAATACAAAAAGATGATGGCTTAGCTGTAGCAAATCTAAAAGTATATTATAAAGCAGACTTTTCTTTTTTTTTTTTTTTTTTTTTTTATTTAATAGTCTTTTATTTACAAGATATATGCATGGGTAACTTTACAGCATTAACAATTGCCAAACCTCTTGTTCCAATTTTTTACCTCTTACCCCCCACTCCTTCCCCCAGATGGCAGGATGACCAGTAGATGTTAAGTACATTAAGATATAAATTAGATACACAATAAGTATACATAACCAAAACATTATTTTGCTGTACAAAAGGAATCAGACTCTGAAATATTGTACAATTAGCTTGTGAAGGAAATCAAAAATGCAGGTGGGCATAAATATAGGGATTGGGAATTCAATGTTTTTAGTCATCTCCCAGAGTTCTTTCTCTGGGCATAGCTGGTTCAGTTCATTACTGCTCCATTGGAAATGATTTGGTTGATCTCCTTGCTGAGGATGGCCAGGTCCATCAGAACTGGTCATCATATAGTATTGTTGTTGAAGTATATAATGATCTCCTGGTCCTGCTCATTTCACTCAGCACCAGTTCATGTACGTCTCTCCAGGCCTTTCTGAAATCATCCTGTTGGTCATTTCTTACAGAACAGTATTTTCCATAATATTCATATACCACAATTTATTCAGCCATTCTCCAACTGTTGGACATCCATTCAGTTTCCAGTTTCTAGCCACTACAGAAAGGGTTGCCACAAACATTCGTGCACATATAGGTCCCTTTCCCTTCTTTATAATCTCTTTGGGATATAATCCCAGTAGTAACACTGCTGGATCAAAGGGTATGCACAGTTTGATAACTTTTTGAGCATAGTTCCAAACTACTCTCCAAAATGGTTGGATTCGTTCACAACTCCACCAACAATGCATCAATGTCCCAGTTTTCCCACATCCCCTCCAACAATCATCATTATTTTTTCCTGTCATCTTAGCCAATCTGACAGGTGTGTAGTGGTATCTTAGAGTTGTCTTAATTTGCATTTCTCTGATTAATAATGACTTGGAGCATCTTTTCATATGACTAGAAATAGTTTCAATTTCTTCATCTGAGAATTGTCTGTTCATATCCTTTGACCATTTTTCAATTGGAGAATGGCTTGATTTTTTATAAATTAGAGTTAATTTTTATATATTTTGGAAATGAGGCCTTTATCAGAACCTTTGACTGTAAAAATATTTTCCCAGTTTATTGCTTCCCTTCTAATCTTGTCTGCATTAGTTTTGTTTGTACAAAACTTTTCAGTTTGGTATAATCGAAATTTTCTATTTTGTGATCAGTAATGATCTCTAGTTCTTCTTTGGTCCTAAAGACCTTCCCCTTCCACAGGTCTGAGAGGTAAAATATCCTGTGTTCCTCTAATTTATTAATAATTTCATTCTTTATGCCTAGGTCATGAACCCATTTTGACCTTATCTTGGTGTACGGTGTTAAGTGTGGATCAATGCCTAGTTTCTGCCATATTAGTTTCCAATTTTCCCAGCAATTTTTATCAAACAGTAAGTTCTTATCCCAAAAGCTGGGGTCTTTGGGTTTGTCAAAGACTAGGTTGCTATATTTGTTGACTGTTTTATCCCTTGAACCTAACCTATTCCACTGATCAACTAATCTATTCCTTAGCCAATACCAAATGGTTTTGGTAACTGCTGCTCTATAATATAGTTTTAGATCTGGTACAGCTAAGCCACCTTCATTTGATTTTTTTTTCATTAATTCCCTTGAAATTCTTGACCTTTTGTTTTTCCATATGAACTTTGTTGTTATTTTTTCTAGGTCATTAAAATAGTTTTTTGGGAGTCTGATTCGTATAGGGCTAAATAAATAGATTAGTTTAGGTAATATTGTCATCTTTATTATATTTGCTTGCCCTATCCAAGAGCATTTAATATTTTTCCAATTGGTTAGATCAGACTTAATTTGTGTGAAAAGTGGTCTGTAATTTTGCTCATAAAGTTTCTGATTTTCCCTTGGCAGATAGATTCCTAAATATTTTATATTATCAGTAGTTACTTTAAATGGAAATTCTCTTTGTAACTCTGACTGTTGGATTTTCTTAGTGATATATAAGAATGCTGATGACTTATGTGGGTTTATTTTTATAACCAGCAACTTTGCTAAAGTTGTGGATTATTTCTAATAACTTTTTAGTAGAATCTCTGGGGTTCTCTAAGTATATTATCATGTCATGGGCAAAGAGTGATAATTTGGTTTCCTCATTGCCTATTCTTATTCCTTTAATCTCTTTCTCAGCTCTTATTGCCAAAGCTAGCGTTTCTAATACAATATTAAATAGTAACGGTGATAGTGGGTAACCTTGTTTCACTCCAGATCTTATTGGGAATGGTTGCAGTTTGAGAGACTTTTCTTAATAGCTAAATGGATAAAAATTCTGATGCCAATAATGTTTTAAGGTACACCAGGTATTTTCCTCAAAACAACTTGTGCAAGTTTCTCATAACATACTATATTATGTTTAATCTTATTTATATTTCAAATACCAAATATCTGGAGTTGATCAATCTTCAGATTTAGGGACATTTATTGGGGACAAAACAAAAGGGGTTTTCTATATACAATATCATTTCTGGTCTCCTTTAATACTTTTACACACTCTTCCCTAAAATACCTTTCCAATTGCTAGTTCACCCCTCTTTCTATAAACTGTATTTTTTTTTTTCATTTTTATCCTTCTAGTTTTCTTCCCCTGGAGGTTATCTATGAATCTTTTAAATTGACATTTCATTTTCTATGTTTGTAAGTTCCAGAAAGCTCTTTTTTATTTGCTGTATTATGATGTTATGATTTTTTTTTTATCTTGACATATTCTTCTGACAGACTGATCCATAAATTGCTGGGGCTTTTTTTCATCCTTTCTTAGGATTAGCATATTTTTCTTGCATAGTGAAGATCCTTGATTGTCCTTCTTTTCTGTGTTTGATATTTTATGATGGTAAATTGGGATATCTTTTTTTTGTTGTTCTTATTTGACCTTTAGTTCTTGAATATTGTTGTCTCAGACAAACTGAAACCCAGGAAATACTTTCATTTAGAAAGACCAAGGTCACCCACTGCATCCCAAATGTTTATCTTGCCATTGGACTTCGATAACTCTGGAGGAGATAGTGAGGTTGATGACTTTGTGTATATTTTCAATTTCAATCAAATTGGTTTCATTCAAAAGTCAAGACATTGTCCTTGTTATTTTATTGGTCCTCTTTGCAAATGAAGGATTAATAACAACAAAGCAATCTAAAAGAGAAAGAAAAAATAAGGTTGAGCTATATCAGAGAAAGAAAAAAACTGAAGAGGGTTCTCTATAGGAATCATATGCTTCTATGGCATCTCAGGATAAAGATGTACTAAAGCTATCAGTTGTACAGACCTCTTGAATGACTGAAGAAAATTCCAATAAAAAAATCTGTTCATTATCCAACTTCTTCTCTCAGTGCTTACTAGGACTGCAACATATCTCAGTCATTCCTTTTCCCCAATTTGAAGTTTTATTTTAATCTGAAAGAAGTCAGACATTACAATTAAATATAAATTTGAATTAGAGAACAGAGCCAAATCTCTTATTAGATGTTAGGGATTTTCTTAACTAGAAAATTTGGAGTGATTATAATTGTATTCTTTACTTTTCACTTAATATAAACTATATAAAATAGCCAAGGAGAGTCCTATGTGAAACATAAGAACCATGACATCAATCCTAGGTTGTTTTTTTTTAAACTACTTATTATAACATGGTTTATCTAATTGGATCTCTAGAGAAAAATCATAGATAATAATGAACAGTATTGACTGACCAATTGTACCTTCTATAATGACACCTCAAAGCACTGGTATTATGTAATAATCTGACCATAAAAATTGACATAATGATTGAAAGTTTTGTCAGGGCAGCTAGGTGGCACAGTGAATAGAGTGCTGGCCCTAAGTCAGGAGGACCTGAGTTTGAATCCAACTTCAGATACTTCATACTTTCTAGCTGTCTGAACCTAGGCAAGTCACTTAATCTCAATTGCCTCAGGAAAGAAAGAAAGAAAGAAAGAAAGAAAGAAAGAAAGAAAGAAAGAAAGAAAGAAAGAAGGAAGGAAGGAAGGAAGGAAGGAAGGAAGGAAGGAAGGAAGGAAGGAAGGAAGGAAGGAAGGAAGGAAGGAAGGAAGGAAGAAAAAGAAAGTGACAATTACCTAGTTCAAAGAAAAACAAACCTAACCAGCAAATTTAAATGCGAAGAAAGACAGATATCACAAATCCAAAAGAAATTAAGAAAAAGTCCAACACCCTCATTTTAAATGATGAAACTGAAACCATGGGAAATTAATTAGCTCATCCAATGTTACACAAGTAGTAAGCACCAGAAGTGAGATTTAAACCCATTTTATTTGAATCCAGAAACTATTCTAGTTCTATGTTAATAAATTTAAGAATCAAGTAATGAGTCAACATTTATTAATTACCTACCAAGTTCAAGATATTGTGCTTAGTGCTCAGTATATAAACATGAAAAATGAATGACTGGAGAAAAGGATCATTATTCAATTAAAGAAAATTCATCAGAAAAAAGAATGGCTCAAGGGATAAAACAGTCAACAAATATAGCAACCTAGTCTTTGACAAACCCAAAGACCCCAGCTTTTGGGATAAGAACTTACTGTTTGATCAAAATTGCTGGGAAAATTGGAAACTAATATGGCAGAAACTAGGCATTGATCCATACTTAACGCCGTACACCAAGATAAGGTCAAAATGGGTTCATGACCTAGGCATAAAGAATGAAATTATTAATAAATTAGAGGAACACAGGATAGTTTACCTCTCAGACCTGTGGAAGGGGAAGGTCTTTATGACCAAAGAAGAACTAGAGATCATTACTGATCACAAAATAGAAAATTTCGATTATACCAAACTGAAAAGTTTTTGTACAAACAAAACTAATGCAGACAAGATTAGAAGGGAAGCAATAAACTGGGAAAATATTTTTACAGTCAAAGGTTCTGATAAAGGCCTCATTTCCAAAATATATAGAGAATTAACTCTAATTTATAAAAAATCAAGCCATTCTCCAATTGAAAAATGGTCAAAGGATATGAACAGACAATTCTCAGATGAAAAATTGAAACTATTTCTAGTCATAAAAAGATGCCCAAGTCATTATTAATCAGAGAAATGAAATTAAGACAACTCTAAGATACCATACACACCTGCAAATTGGCTAGATGACAGGAAAAATAAATGATTGTTGGAGGGTGTGGGAAAACTGGGACATTGATGCATTGTTGGTGGATTGTGAAGAATCCAACCATTTTGGAGAGTAGTTTGGAACTATGCTCAAAAAGTTATCAAACTTGCATACCCTTTGATCCAGCAGTGTTACTACTGGAATTATATCCCAAAGAGATTATAAAGAAGGGAAAGGAACCTGTATGTGCACGAATGTTTGTGGCAACCCTTTCTGTAGTGGCTAGAAACTGGAAACTGAATGGATGTCCACCAGTTGGAGAATGGCTGAATAAATTGTGGTATATGAATATTATGGAATATTACTGTTCTGTAAGAAATGACCAACAGGATGATTTCAGAAAGGCCTGGAGAGACGTACATGAACTGGTGCTGAGTGAAATGAGCAGGACCAGGAGATCATTATATACTTCAACAACAATACTATATGATGACCAGTTCTGATGGACCTGGCCATCCTCAGCAAGGAGATCAACCAAATCATTTCCAATGGAGCAGTAATGAACTGAACCAGTTATGCCCAGAGAAAGAACTCTGGGAGATGACTAAAAACCATTACATTGAATTCCCAATGCCTATATTTATGCCCATCTGCATTTTTTATTTCCTTCACAAGCTAATTGTATAATATTTCAAAGTCTGATTCTTTTTGTACAGCAAAATAACGTTTTGGTCATGTATACTTATTGTGTATCTAATTTATATTTTAATGTACTTAACATCTACTGGTCATCCTGCCATCTGGGGGAGAGGGTGGGGGGTAAGAGGTGAAAAATTGGAACAAGAGGTTTGACAATTGTTAATGCTGTAAAGTTACCCATGCATATATCCTGTAAATAAAAGGCTATTAAATTAAAAAAAAAAAAGAAAAAAGAACAGCTGATTCTACCCAAAATGGGTTTTGAATCCCATTATGCCACTTGCCATAATAATCTCTATTTGGATCAGAAGGCAAACTCTCAAAATCATTTTTTAAATTAAAGAAAAAGAAGCAACATATATTTCAGATATGAAGATATGGCCTACTTTCTTTTTGGAACATCAAATATGGTCTTTAGTTCCCTTGATAATTTCCAGACTCATTTTTTAAAATAAATTATCCAAACTATGGCCCACTTGTTTATTTTTAATTAAATATTCATTAGAGATGATATTCTTTAGCATTTTCCCATGTTTTCTCTTCCTATTTTAAACATTAGACCCCCACACATATATATGTAAGACTTCTTCTTTCTCTATTTTTGCAAGCAAATTAGAATTAATTATCCCTTCAATACTTAATAAAATCCATTTGTAAATACATCTGGTCCTGTTTTCCCCCTTTTGGAATTAATTTATAGCTTTTTGATATATTTTGGACAGCTTGTTTCTATTTTTATATTCATTCATTTTATTTAAATTATCCATTTTGCTGTCATATTGTTAGATGAAAGTTTCAAATGATTCATATTATTTGTTTCACATTTATTATCAATTTAATGGGGTTTTTTTATTTTAAGAGTTGTCAATTTGGTTTTCCTATCTCTTTAAGAAAAATCAGATAAATCATGATTTTTCCTGGAAAACTAATGCATTGTTGGTAGAGTTGTGAGCTGATCTATCCATTCTGGAGAGTAAATTAAGAACTATACCCAAAGAGTAACCAAACTATGCATACTCTTTGATCTAGCAGTACCATTAGTAGGGATTATATCCTAAAGAGTGTTATTGTTTTTTTTTTTTTTTTTTTAAGGAAAAAGGACCTATTTATACAAAAATATTTATAACAGCTCCTTATGTGATGGTAAATAATTAGAAGTCAAAGGGATTCCTATCAGTTGGGGAATGGCTGACCAAATTATGGTATATGATTGTGATGAAGTAGTATTGTACTAAAAGAAATATTGAAAAGTATGATTTCAGAAAAATCTGCAAAGATTTACATAAATTTTAATTGATGCAAAATTAAGTGAGCAGAATCAGAACATTGTACATAATAACAATGACATTGTATGTTGAAGAATTGTAAATGGCTTAGCTATTTTTTAGCAATACTAATGATGCAAACTGTTATTCATATCCAAAGAAAGAACTGATACTGTCTAAACACAGACTGAAGTTTTTCTTTCCTTTCTTTGTTCCTTCGTTTGTTCCTTCCTTCCCTCCTTCTTTCCTTCCTTTCTTTCTTCTTTCTCCCTTTCTCCTTTTCTCCCTTCTTCCCTTCCTCCCCTCCTCTCTTCCTTTATTCCTTATTCCTTGTTCTCCTTCCTTCCTCTTTCTCTGTTTCTCTGTGTGTGTGTCTGTCTTTTTGTCTCTGTGTCTGTCTGTTGGTCTCTGTCTCTCTCTGTTGGAATCCTTACAAAGTGTTAATCCATTAGAGTTGAAAGAGACAATAATTATCTAATTTGGCATGGTTCAATATGATTGATTTGATGTTAAAAGGAGATATTTTGGGCCAGAACTTGAAACAAGGTACTAAGTACAACTGATAGAAACGATACTTGTGTTCACACCTGTAGAGAGCTCATAAGTATCTAAGTACTCAATGGAGTTCACACATTTGGGAGATTTCAGGGCGTAGTATGGCTTAGTATGAGATATCAGAATTCACACCTCCCTTAGAGCCAGAGAGCACTCTGGGAGATAACCCAGAATCCCTCTCTCTCCAGAAGGAGGAGTTAACCTTTGGGAGATCATATATATACAGGAAGCTCTTAGAGCTAGAGAGAGTTTTCTTGGGAACATTGACTGGGGTCAGAGAGGAGCACTCTGG
The DNA here is from genome assembly GCF_902635505.1 of Sarcophilus harrisii. Classification (NCBI taxonomy): domain Eukaryota; kingdom Metazoa; phylum Chordata; class Mammalia; order Dasyuromorphia; family Dasyuridae; genus Sarcophilus; species Sarcophilus harrisii. The sequence goes on along the minus strand of NC_045427.1, from coordinate 359,338,848 downwards.
AAGGAATTTCTCTGGAACATTGACTGGAGTCAGATAGGAGCACTGTAGAAGGAAGCCCACAAGCCCTATCTTTGAGGCAAAAGAGATTCATTGCATCTTCCAATTTGGTGCTGGCTGGAGGCTGAAGAAAGCAGAGGCAGAAGCCAAGGACAAAGCTGCAAGATCTCTTGGAACCAAGCAGAGAGATAGGCCTGAGCTAACCAGGCTATATTGAAGGACACAATAAAAGTTCAGATCTTTTATTGACTGGCTGCGATTTTGGAGTAATTATTTATTTCAACTGAGACTAAGGCTGCCTCCAGAAAACTTCTCCAAGAAACCTGCTTTCTCTCAGAGAGAACACTTATTTTAAAGAACAAAAACACCAACATCTCTCCTTTCCTCTTTTTCTCCCTTTCTTCCTCCTCCTTTTCTCTAGCAAAAAAATGAATAATGTAGAAATATTTTGCAGATGTATAAGCTGCATCAGATTGTTTACCATCATAGAGAGGAAAGAGAAGGAAAGAGATACAAAACTTGTAACATGAAATTTTAAAAAGGTCACCTCAGTATCCCCAATGTTATTTTTAAATATAATATATTTTTTAATTTTTTTAAATATAATGTTTTTAAAATACTATAAACATATGAATGATTATTCCTCATAAGTTCAGAGATCCAAAGCTAGAAGGGCCCTTGGAGATGATTGGCTTTGGAAGCTCTATGACTTAGCCAATGTTCCATAATTTTTTTTTAATTATAGCTTTTTATTTACAAGATATATCCATGGGTAATTTTTCAGCATTGACAATTGCAAAACCTTTTGTTCCAATTTTTCCCCTCCTTCTCCCCACCCCCTCCCCCAGATGGCAGGAAGACCAATACATGTTAAATATGTTGAAGTATAAGTTAAATAGTATATATATGTATATATATATACATATATATATATATATATATACATATCCATACAGTTATTTTGCTGAACAAGAAGAATAGGACTTTGAAATAATGTACAATTAACCTATGAAGGAAATAAAAAATGCAAATAGACAAAAACAGAGGAATTGGAAATGCTATGTAGTGGTTCACACTCATTTCCCAGAGTTCTTTCTCTGGGTGTAGCTGATTCTATTCATTATTGAACAAATGGAACTGATTTGGTTCATCTCATTGTTGAAGATGTTGAAGAATGGGTAAGTCCGTCAGACTTGGTCTTCTCTGTGTGTGTGTCTGTCTTTTTGTCTCTGTGTCTGTCTGTCGGTCTCTGTCTCTCTCTGTTGGAATCCTTACAAAGTGTTAATCCATTAGAATTGAAAGAGACAATAATTATCTAATTTGGCTTTGGAGATGCCAAGTCCGTCAGAGACCAAGAAGTCCGTCAGAAACCAAGAAGTCCATCAGAATTGGTCATTATATAGTATTGTTGTTGAAGTATATGATGATTTCCTGGTCCTGCTCATTTCACTCAGCATCAGTTCATGTAAGTCTCTCCAGGCCTTTCTGAAATCTTCCTGCTGGTCATTTCTTACAGAACAATAATATCCCATAACATTCATATACCACACTTTATTCAGCCCTTCTTCAACTGATGGGCATCCACTCAGTTTCCAGTTTCTGGCCACTACAAAGAGGGTTGCCACAAACATTTTTGCACATACAGGTCCCTTTCCCTTTTTTAAGATTTCTTTGGGATATAAGCCCAGTAGTAACAATGATGGAGCAAAGGATATGCACAGTTTGATAACTTTTTATCCCTCTCCAGAATGGTTGGATGTTTTCACAATTCCAGCAATAATGTATCAGGCTCCCAGTTTTCCTACATCCGCTCCAATATTCAGCATTATCTTTTCCTTTCATCCTAGCAATCTGAGAGGTGTGTAAGTGGTATCTCAGAGTTGTCATAATTTGCATTTCTCTGATTAATAATGACTTGAAGTATCTTTTCATATGGCTAGAAAAAGTTTCAATTTTTTCATCTGAAAATTGTTTGTTCATATCCTTTGACCATTTATTAAACCAATGTTCCATAGTTAATAAATGGGAGAGACTTTTGTGGCATCATACTTAGCACTCTTTCTACTTTTCCACAGAGGCATACTTCTTTAAAAACTCATAGTCTTCTCCTTTTACACTTGATTGCTGATGGTTTATTGGAACTTGAAAATGATTCTTGAAACTAATATACTCATGCACAAAATCTAAGAGGCACTACCAAAAGAAAAACTTGGAGTACAAGGTTAGTTTTGCTCTGCACACCAGGCTACCTCAGAAAAAAGAAGCTCATCACCAGACAGACAGCTACTGTTTGTTTAATTCCTTTAGTCATGACATTGCCATGTGTCAAAGGAGAGAGAGCCCTCATTGGAGAAATCTTGGATTCTTGAAGTAACAGCAACAACAACAATCCAATATCTATGATATTTTAGGGTTTCTAAATGCTTTCCTGATGTCATCATCTTTGAGGCTGATAGTTTAAATATTGTTATTTTCATTCACAAACAAGGCATTTAATTGGCCATAAGTGAGAAAGCCAAAATTTGAACTCTAAAATCTAGTGTTAGATCCACAATCCCACATTGATGAATATACTGTTCTTTGAGACATACCCTGAATGTATGTGAGCAAATGACACTTTTTTCAGATGACAGTCCTTCATGTTAATGGCTGTCAAACCATAATCACTGGAGCTTGAGGTTTCTATATCTCTGTTATTATTGGGGGTGTTGTTGTTGTAGTCCCTCAGGTATTCACTTCTTTTGTTAATGTTCAGTCCTTTCAGTTGTATCTGACTCTTCATGAGAAATTCAATTTTTTTTCATCCTAAAATAAATTATTTCTTTCTCTTAAGAGTTTTTTTTTGTTGTTGTTTTTTGGTGAGGCAACTGGGGTTTAAGTGAATTGATTAGGATTAGAATCAAATTTGGGTTGTTGTTATTATTTTTTTTGGGGGGGAACCAAGATACTGAAATGTTTTGTCATTTCTTTCTCCTGCTCATTTTATAAATGAAGAAACTAAGATAAACAGGGCTAAATGACTTACTCAGGTTTACACAGTTAGAAATTGTCTGAGGCTAGATTTGAACTCAGGAAGCTGAGTCTTCCTGACTCCTGGCCCAACACCCCATATACTATGACACCACCTAACTGCTCCAAGTATTTACTTCCATACCCACTGTGTGCTGAGCCTTGTGACCTAAAAGGTAGAAGGTGTACGGCAACAGGCATTTATTAAGTATTTTCTATGTATCAGACTTTGTATTAAGTTCTTTAGATATAAATACAAGCCATGTTCTTAAGAGGCATACATTCTAAAGAGGAAAAACAACACACCAAGAAAACTGTGGGGGCGGAAGAGAAGGAAAAATGGTGGCAAAGTTCAGAAAACCAGAAGCAAAGGTGGGAGGGAAATTAAGGAAAGCTGTTTTGGGACTCCTAATGGAAATTCTGAAATATATTTACCAAAGGGAGAAGGAGTCCAATAAAATGGAGGGATATTAAAAAAAGATAAAAATAAAAATAAAAAATAAAATCAAAGGGATATTCCAGAGTAAGAGTGTCCAAGTATCCAGGAAGTTCCACAGAAAAGTCCTAGTCTTCAAGTTTTGGGTGACTCAGTATTATATAGTGATAAGAAAATTGTTTCTGAAAACAGAAGATCTGAGTTCAAATCAAACCTTTGATGCTTACTACATGTATTGCCTCAGGCAAATCACAACTTTCTTGCATCTCAGTTGCTTATTTGTAAAATGAAGGAATTTTACTAGATAGACTCTGATATCCCATTTAGGCCAAAATCTATAGTGCTTTGACTACTTACATATGGCTAAGAGAGAATCATAAGCCATCTCAGCATTTACAGAAACCAGAATTAGGAATGATATGAAATCAAATAGGCTGTCTCATTTATTTGTTTGGATGGGACATTTCTGGTAACAATTTAGGACTCAAGGAGGATTTTATTTATCTTATTTTGTTGGCTTCTTTAATGAAAATTAGTTTAGGGAATAGGGAAATGAAGTCAATGTCAGAGTCTGATGGACTTATAATAAAAATGGCTAGCATTTATATGACACTTAAGGTTTGCAAACAATTGTATATCTATGATATCATTTAATCCTCACAGCAACCTATTTATCCTCATTAGGATATCCGATCCTATTATCCTCATTAGACTAAAGAGGAAATTGAGACTAAGACAAGTTGATTTGCCCATAGTCACCCACTTAATGTCTGACAATGAATTTGAACCCAAAACTTCCTGACTTTTTATATCTCCCAGCTGTCTTATAATTACTGAATCCTTTGGTACTAAAGACCTCTGACAAGTTACAGTTCAGACCAAATGCTTAAAACTTCAGTGGGGAAAACAGCCCATGATACACAGCATAGATATACAAACAGTACCATCTAGGTACCTAAACTGTCAATACTTGCAATACTAAACAATAAAAATTTCTCATCTGGCTCTCTTTCCCTTTCTCCTTTTTTTTTTTTTTTTCTAAATTATTAATTTATTTTCCTCCAGTTACATGGAGGAAACATTTTTTTAACTTTTAACATTTTTTAAAACTTTGAGTTCCAAATTTTCTACCTTTCTCCCTTCCCACACCCAGTCATTGAGAAAGCAAACAGTTTCATAGAGGTTATACATGTAGAGTCATGCACAATATTTTCATCATAGTCATGTAAAGAAACATAAGTCAAAATGAAAAATAAGAAAAAAGTAAATTAACTATGCTTCAATCTGTGTTCAAGTCCTGGGGATTAGGAATATTCTGGGAATGTATGGCTTTTTTCATCATAAATTTTTCAGATTGGTCTTGGATCACTGATTGTTGGGAATAGCTAAGTCAGTCACAGCTGATCATTTTATAATATTGCTCTTACATTGTAAACAGTAGATTTTATTTTGCATCAGGTCTTGGAAATCTCTCCATGTTTTTCTGAAAGCATCTTGTTCATAATTTCTTTATTTTTTTTACCATTTTATTTTTTAAATACATGCAGTTTTCACATTCACCCTGGCAAAACCTTGTGTTCCAAATCTCTTTCTCTCTCCCTTCCCCCAACCCCTCCTTTATACTGCAAATAATTCGATATATATTAACACATGCAATTTTTCAAAACCTATTTCCACAAATATTATACAGTACAAAAAAAATCAGAACAAAAAGGGGAAAAAAATCTTAAAAAGCAAATAACAACAAAGGGTTAAAAAACATTATGTTGTCATCTACATTCAGTCCCCACAGTCCTCTTTCTGGATGCAGATATCCCCCTCTATCACAAAGCCCATTGAGCCTGAATTACCTCATTGTTGAAAAGAGTCACATCCATCAGAACTGATCATCACATAAGCGCATTACTGCTTTGTACAATGTTTTGTTGTTTCTGCTCACTTCACTTATCCTCGGTTCATGTAAGACTCTGCAGGCCTTTCTGAAATCATCTTGATGATTATTTCTTAAAGAAAAATAATATTCCATAATATTCATATACCATAATTTATTCAACCATTCTCCCACTAATGGGTATCCACTCAGTTGCCAGTTCCTTGACATTACAAAAAGGATGCTACAAACATTTTTGCACATGTGGGTCCTTTCCCCATTTTTATGATACTAGTGTTTTACTTTTCCCAAATCCCCTCCCACGTTCATCACTATCATTTTCTGCCATTTTAGCCAATCTGAGAGATGTGTAATGGTAGTTCAGAATTATTTTAATTGTCAAATGACAATTTGACAACTCTGATCAAAAGTGATTTAAAGCATTTTTAACTAAGGCTTTTTATTTTTCAAACATGTGCATGGATAATTCTTCAAAATTAACCCTTGCAAAACCTTGTGTTGCAATTTCTCCCAGTTCTTCACTCTCTCTCCTAGATGGCAAATAGTCCAATATATGTTAAACATGGTAGAAATATATGTTAAATAAATCTTGCTGCACAAGAAAAATCAAATCAAACTGGAAAAAATGAGAAAGAAAATACAGTGCAAGCAAACAACAACAAAAACAAAGGGTGATAATGCTATATTGTGAATAACAGTCAGTTGCCACAGTCCTCTTTCTGGGTGCAGATGGGTCTGTTCATCACAAGATTATATGAACTGATTTCATCATTGTTGAAGAGAGTCATGTCCTTCAGAACTGATCATCATGTAATGTTGTTGCTGCCATGTACAGTGATCTCCTGGTTCAGCTTATTTCACTTAGCATCAATTCATGTAAGTCTCTCCAGGCCTCTATAAAATCATCCTGCTGATCATTTCTTACAATGATATTCCATAACATTCACATACCACAACTTATTCAGCCATTCTCCAACTAGTGGCCATCCAGCCAGTTTCCAGTTTCTTGCCACTACAAAAAGGACTGCCACAGTTTTGCACATGTGAGTCCCTTTCCCTCCTTTAAGATCTCTTTAGGAAATAAGCCCAGTAGAAACACTGCTGAATCAAGGGGTATGCACAGTTTGATAACTCTTTGGTTTTAGTTCCAAATTGCTCTCCAAAATGGTTGGATCTCCTTACAATTCCATCAACAGTGTATTAATATCCCAGTTTTCCCACATCCCCTACAACATTTGTCATTATATTTTCCTGTCATCTTAGCTAATTTCAGAGGAATGTAGTGGTATCTCAGATTGTTTCCATTTATATTTTTCTGATCAATAATGATTTGGATCATCTTTTCATATGACTAGAAATGGTTTCAATTTCATCATTTGAAAATTGTTCATATCCTTTGGCCATTTATCAATTGGAGAATGACTTGAATTCCTATAAATTTGAGTCAATTCTCTATATATTTTAGAAATGAGGCCTTTATCAGAATCTTTGAATGGAAAAATGTTTTCCCAGTTTATTGCTTCCCTTCTAATCTTCTCTGCATTAGTTTTGTTTATACAAAAACCTTTTTAACTTTGCATAATCAAAATTATCTATTTATGATCAATAATGAACTCCAGTTCTTTAATCACAAATTACTTCATCCCTCATAGATCTGAGTTTTTAATTATTTCTATTTTTATTTTTGCCTTATCTGAGATCAGAATTGCTACCTCTTTATTCTGTATTGTGTCTCTCTGTGTCAAATATATTCTTGTGGTGGACAAAGCCAAGATGATGAAAAGTAGTCAGATCTTTGAGCTCTTCCTGATTTCCCTCAGATCAATACCAGATCAAGTCCATGAACAGGTTTTGGAGTGACAGAACCCACAAATATTTGAAGTATAACAAATTTCCCGCAGAAGATATTTTGGAAGAATTTCAGGAAAAGTCTGTCTCAAATGGGCAGGGAGGTAGGCAGCCCAAAGTGGGTGCAAGGCATTTATCTATGGTGAAGAGCCACATTGAGGGAATCTAGTGAGAGATTCTTAGCCAAAATACAGAAACATTTAATTCAATATTAAATAATTTAATCCAAAAGAATAAGTGTATAAAACAACAAATTATAGACATAATTGATAATTTCATCCAAAAGAAGGATAACATAGACAACATAGCAAAACTTATAAGATGCAGCCAAAGCATTTCTTAGGGGAAATTTTATATCACTAGATGCTTACTTGCATAAAATAGAGAAAGAGAATATCAATGAATTAGGCATGCAACTAAAAAAAATCTTGGGAAAAAAACCAGATTAAAACCCCCCCATTAAAAACCAAATTTGAAATTCTGAAAAAATGGGACATTAATGAAATTGAAAAGTAAGAAAACTATTGAACTAATAAACAAAACCTTGTTAATTTTATGGGGAAAAATAGCAAAATAGATAAAGCTTTAGTAAATTTGATTAGACAAAGAAGAAAATCAAATTATTACTATGAAAAATGAAAAGGATGAATTTTTGACTAATGAAAAGGAAATTAGAGCAATAAATAGAAGCTATTTTGCCCAACTATATGCCAATAAAATTGATAATCAAAGTGAAATGTATGAATACTTACAAAAATATAAATTGCCCTGATTAACAGAGAAGGAAACAAATTACTTAAATATTTTTATTTTGGAACAAAGAAACCAACTCCCTAAGAAAAAAATTCCAAGACCAGATAAATTTAAAAGCAGATTTTACCAAACATCTAAAAAAAATTTATTCTAATACTATACAAACTATTTGGGAAAATAGGAAAATAGGGTATTTAATCATATTTCTTTTATGGCACAGATATAATGCTGATATCTAAATCAGGTAAGGGGGATTTCCAGCCAAGATGATGGAGAGGAGGCACACTTCTGCTTAGGCTCTGCCTTTTCTCTCAGAATTTGATTCATGACAAGCCTCAGAATTAGTGCTTGACTGAAAAAAAACCACATAAATAATTACAAGAGAAGATATCCTTGAAATTCTCCAGGAAAGGTCTGTTCTTGCCTGAGGGCGTGGAAGGTTTTAGATCGGGGGCAGGCTGAGAGCAGGCAGCAGCAGCAAGAGCAGGGCAGGCTGCTCACCCCTGAGCAGATTGGAGGGGGGTGGGGTGTGATCTCAGCTATCTCTGCAAGTAGAGCTTTACTACAGTATTGGATACTTTGCCCTGACAGCAAGCCAACAGAGAAGCAGAGAAGCTAAAAACACAGGGGGTGAAGAATACAACTCCAAATACCTAGAGTCTCTCAGGAACTGGCCATCCCTCCCCCACAGTGTCTCAGCACATTCTTGGAGTCTCAGAGTACAGGTGCAGCACAGACATTGCTGTCCTGCTAGTGCCTCACTGCTGTGCCACCCCTCCCCCACAGTCTGCAGAGGAAGCTCAGTAACACCACCTAGCCCCCCCCCTCCCAAAAAAAAGTAGATTCCATTTGGGTTTTTTTTTCTTTGCTAGTTTGTCTTCTTTGATTCTTCTTTGACAAAATGAACAAAAAATTTAAATGAACCTTAACCACTGATAGCTTCTATACAGATAGAGAGCTGACTTTAAACTCTGAGACTAAAAACAGACTGTCTCCAGGTGAATCCCCAAAGGAGGATATCATCTGGTCCTCAACACAGATGAATCTCATAGAAGAAATTAAAAAGACTCTCACAAGAGAGCTAGAAGAAAAATGGGAAAAGGAAAGGGAGGTTTGGCAAGAGAGTCTGGAGAAGTCATCCCACTCATTTAAAGACAGAGTGAATAAAGAAATTGAAAAATAGAGTTAGTGAACTGGAAACAGAAAATAGTTCTCTAAAAAATAAAATTGGTGAAATGGAAAAAATTCCATAGAACAAAAAATCTCACTTAAAAACTCAATTGGACAATTAGAAGAGATATAAAAAAAGTGAGTGAAGAAAATACTTCACTGAAAATCAGAATCGAATAAATGGAATTGAATGACTTGAGGAGACACCAAGAATCAGTCAAGCAAAACCAAAAAAATGAAACAATGGAAAAAAACGTCAAATACCTTCTTGGGAAAACAACAGACCTGGAAAATAGACCTAGGAGAGACAATTTGAGAATTATTGGACTCCTGGAAAAAATGTGATTGAAAAAAGAGCCTGGACACTATTTTCCAGGAAATTATCAAAGAGAATTGCCCAGAAGTCATAGAAACAGAGGGTAAAATAGACATTGAAAGAATTAATCGATCACGTACTGAAAGGGATTCTAAAATCAAAAGACCAAAAAATATAGTTGCCAAATGCCAGAACGATCAGATGAAGTAAAAAATACTGCAAGCAGCTAGAAAAAAAACAATTCAAATGTAGAAGAGCCACAATAAGGATTACCCAGAATCTAGCAACATACACATTAAAGGATCGAAGGGCCTAGAATATGATATTCCAAAAGGCTAAGGAACTTGGTATGCAACCAAAAATAACTTACCCACCCAGAATGAGCATCTTTTTCCAGGGAAGAAGATGGACATTAAATGAAATAAATGAATTTCAACTACTTTTGATGAAAAAAAAAAAAAAACAGAACTTAACAAAAAGTTTGATCTACTAATATAGAACTCAAGAGAAACCGAAAAAGGTAAAAAGAAATCTTGAGAACTATATTTCTGCTATAAAGATATATAAAGAATACATGTATACCTTGTTCTAGAAATTAGAGGTGGAAAAGAAATTGTACCAGAAAAAGGATAAAGTGGGGGTATTATATCTCATGAAGAAGCAAAGGAAACCTATTATATCTGAGAGAAAGAATGGAGGGGGATGAATATAGTGTGCATCTTACTTCCATCAGAATTGGCTTTAAGAGGAAAAAATTTTAGACATATTCAATTTATGGCAAAAGTCCTCCCACCTCATTGAAAAGTGGGAAGGGAAAAGTGAAAAGGGAAGGAATAAGGTAAGTGGAAGGGAATGCAGAAATTGCGAGAAAAGGAGTAAGATGGGGGAGGAACTCTAAGGCAGGGGGAAGGATACTAAAAAGGGAGGGCTGTGAGAAGTAAGTTTAATACTGGGGAGGGGGGTAAGGAAGAAGGAAGGGAGAAAAGCATAAACAGGGGTTAATAACATGGCAAATAATACAGAATTGATTTTTTTAACCATAAATGTGAATGGGGTAAACTCCCCCATAAAGAAGAAGCGGTTAGCAGAATGGATTAAAAGCCAGAATCCTACAATATGTTGTTTACAGGAAACACACCTGAAGCAGGGAGATACATACAGAGTAAAGGTAAAAGGTTGGAGCAGAATCTACTATGTTTCAGGTGAAGTCAAAAAAGCAGGGGTAGCCATCCTGATCTCAGACCAAGCAAAAGCAAAAATTGATCTAATTAAAAGAGAGAAGAAAGGACACCATATCTTGCTAAAGGGTAGCATAGCTAATGAAGCAATATCAATAATAAACATATATGCATCAAGTGGTGTACCATCTAAATTCTTAAAAGAGAAATTAAGAGAGCTACAACAAGAAATAGACAGCAAAACTATAATAGTGGGAGATCTTAACCTTGCACTCTCAGAATTAGATAAATCAAACCACAAAATGAATAAGAAAGAAGTCAAAGAGGTAAATAGAATACTAGAAAAGTTAGATATGATAGATCTCTGGAGAAAACGAAATGGAGACAGAAAGGAGTACACTTTTTTTTGAGCAGTTCATAGAACCTATACAAAAATAGACCATATATTAGGACACAAAAACCTCAAACTCAAATGCAGTAAAGCAGAAAGAGTAAATGCATCCTTTTGAGACCACGATGCAATGAAAATTACATTCAATAAAAAGCCAGGGGAAAATAGACCAAAAATTAATTGGAAACTAAATAATCTCATACTAAAGAATGATTGGGTGAAACAGCAAATCATAGACATAATTAATAACTTAACCCAAGAAAATGACAATAATGGGGCATCATACCAAAATGTGGGGAATGCAGCCAAAGCAATAATAAGGGGAAATTTCATATCTCTAGAGGCCTACTTGCATAAAATTGAGAAAGAGAAGGTCAATGAATTGGGCTTGCAACTGAAAATGCTAGAAAAGGAACAAATTAAAACCCCCCAGTCAAACACTAAACTTGAAATTCTAAAAACAAAATGAGAGATCAATAAAATTGAAAGTAAAAAAAAAAAACACCTATTGAATTAATTAATAAAACTAAGAGTTGGTTCTATGAAAAAACCAACAAAATAGACAAACCCTTAGTAAATCTGATTCAAAAAAGGAAAGAGGAAAATCAAATTGTTAGTCTGAAAAATGAAAAGGGAGAACTCACTACTAATAAAAAGGAAATTAGAGCAATAATTAGGAGTTACTTTGCCCAACTTTATGCCAATAAATTTGACAAGTTAAATGAAATAGAAGAATACCTTCAAAAATGTAGCTTGCCCAGATTACCAGTGGAAGAAGTACATAGACTAAACAGTCCCATTTTAGAAAAAGAAATAGAACAAGCTATTAACCAACTCCCTAAGAAAAAGTCCCCAGAACCAGATGGATTTACATATGAATTCTACCAAACATTTAAAGAACAATTAATTCCAATCCTATATAAACTATTTGAAAAAAGGGGATTGATGGAGTCCTACCAAATTCCTTTTATGACACAGACAGTACTGATACCTAAAACAGGTAGGTTGAAAACAGAGAAAGAAAATTATAGACCAATCTCCCTAATGAATATTAATGCTAAAATCTTAAATAAAATATTAGCAAAAAGATTACAGAAAATCATCCCCAGGATGATACTCTATGACCAAGTAGGATTTATGCCAGGAATGCAGGGCTGGTTCAATATTAGGAAAACTATTAGCATAATTGATTATGTCAATAACTAAATTAACAAAAACCATATGATTATCTCAGTAGACGCAGGAAAAGCATTTGATAAAATCCAACATTCATTCCTAATAAAAACACTTGAGAGGATAGGAATAAATGGACTTTTCCTTAAAATAGTCAGGAGCACATATTTAAAAACATCAGTAAGCATCATATGCAATAGGGAAAACTAGGACCTTTCCCAGTAAGACCAGGAGTGAAACAAGGTTGCCCACTATCATCATTATTATTCAATATTGTATTAGAAATGCTAGCCTTGGCAATAAGAGCTGAGAAAGAGATTAAAGAAATTAGAGTAGGTAATGAGGAAACCAAACTCTCACTCTTTGCAGATGATATGATGGTATACTTAGAGAACCTCAGAGATTCTACTAAAAAGCTATTAGAAATAATTCATAACTTTAGGAAAGTTGCAGGATACAAAATAAATCCCCATAAATCCTAAGCATTTTTATACATCACCAACAAAATCCAACAGCAAGAGATACAAAGAGAAATTCCATTCAAAATAATTGTCAACAGCATAAAATATTTGGGAATCTATCTACCAAAGGAACGTCAGGAATTATATGAGCAAAATTACAAAAATCTTTTAACACAAATAAAGTCAGACTTAAATAATTGGGAAAATATTAAGTGTTCTTGGACAGGCGGAGTGGATATAATAAAAATGACAATATTTCCTAAACTAATCTATTTATTCAGTGCTATACCAGACTCCCAAGAAAATATTTTAATGATTTAGAAAAAATAACAACAAAATTCATATGGAAGAACAAAAGGTCGAGAATCTCAAGAGAATTAATGAAAAAAAATCAAATGAAGGTGGCCTAGCTGTACTTTATCTAAAACTATATTATAAAGCAGCAGTCACCAAAAACATTTTGTATTGGCTAAGAAATAGATTAGTTGGTCAGTGGAATAAGTTAGGTTCATAAGACAAAATAATCAACTATAGCAATCTAGTGTGTGACAAACCCAAAGATCCTTACTTTTGGGATAAGAATTCATTATTTGACAAAAACTGCTGGGAAAACTGGAAGTTAGTATGGCAGAAATTAGGCATGGACCCACACTTAACACTGTATACCAAGATAAGATCTAAATAAGTCCATGATTTTGGCATAAAGAATGAGATTATAAATAGATTAGAGGAACATAGGGTAGTTTTTCTCTCAAACTTGGGGAAGAGGAAGAAATTTGTGACCAAAGATGAACGAGAGATCATTATTGATCACAAAATAGAAAATTTCAATGATATTAAATTAAAAAACCTTTGTACAAACAAAACTAATGCAAACAAGATCAGAAGGGAAGCAACAAACTGGGAAAACATTTTCAAAGTTAAAGGTTCTGATAAAAGCTCATTTCCAAAATATATAGAAAATTTACTCTAATTTATAAGAAATCAAGTCATTCTCCAATTGATAAATGGTCAAAGGATATGAACAGTTTGATAGTCATCTTAGCCAGTCTGACAGGAAAAGATAATGATGAATGTTGGAGGCGGTGTGGGAAAGCTGGAACACTAATACACTGTTGGTGAAGCTGTAAACTGATTCAAACATTCTGGAGAGCAATTTCCAACTATGCCCAAAACACTATCAAACTGTGCATACCCTTTGATCCACCAACTTCTACTGGGCTTGGATCCTAAAGGGATAATAAAAGAGGGAAAGGGACTTTTTGTAGTGTCAAGAAATTGGAAAGTGAGTGGATGACCATCAGTTGGAGAATGACTAAATAAGTTATGGTACATGAATGTTATGGAATATCATTGTTATATGAGAAATCATAAACAGGATGACTTCAGAGAGGCCTGGAGAGTCTAACATGAACTGATGCTAAGTGAAATGAGGAGAAGCAGGAGATCATTGTACATGGCAACAGCAAGATTATATAATGACCAATTATGATGGACGTGGCTCTTCTGAACAATGAGATGATTCATGCCAGTTCCAATGATCTTATTAAGAAGACAGCCATTTTCACCCAGAGAGAGCCCAGGGGAAACTGAGTGTAGACCAAAACATAGTAGTTTCATTTTTGTGTTATTTGCTTGCATTTTATTTTGTTTCTCATTTTTTCCTGTTTTTATCTGATATTTCTTGTGCAGCACTGTAATTGTGGAAATATGTATAGAAGAATTGCACATGTTTAACATATATTTAATTACTTTCCATCTAGGGGAAGGGATAGAGGCAAGGAAGAGAAAAATTTTGTAACACAAGGCTTTGCAAGGATGAATGTTAAAAATTATCCATGCATGTGTTTTGAAAAATAAAACAAAAAGCTTTAATAATAGATATAGATAGATAAATAGATAGATAAATTCTTTTATGAGCACTTCCAATACTTTTCTTTGGACTTGAGACCATTTCATATAACTCTGATATTTGCTCTGTGGACATTTAGTTCTTGTCTGAGCTGGTACTTTGATCTTCCCTCCACCTTTCTCTGGTCAAGGTGCTTTTCTGTATCTTGCTCATTTTCTTTCCTTTTGGTATTTCCTCTTTTTTACTTTTATGATTGAGTTCTGCTTCTGGAGTAAAGGAGATGTTGTCCAAAGCTTCCTATGCTACTTTGAGCCTTAGCTTTGAGAACAAGGGTCCCTTGTGTTTTCAGAGTGTAATTTTACTTGCTCTTTTCATGAAACAGTCTAGTTTCCCTGATTTTCTCTTCTGACCTGAAACTGGAGTCTGCCCCACTGATCTGCTGCTCTATTGAGTGAGGACTGAGGATGGGTCTCAGTTTCTGATTTGCTGTAATTGAGACCCTCTCACTGGCCTTCTCAGAGTCTGTTTGAATTAGGCTGAATCTTTTCACCTCAGTGAGATTGACATTTCTTGAAGTGTTTCCAACCTGTCTTGTACTGGACAGCAGTTTCATTCCATCAGACTCTGTTAAGAGACTTGGTTTCATGTAGTTTCCAAAGGAAACTGGGAGAGCTCAAGCAGTTTCCTGGCTTCACTCTGTCATCTTTTCTCTAGCCCCACAAAGACAGGTTTCTTTTCTTGAAGGATTACCCTCCATTTTGCTGGCAATGGGAGTTAGGCCTGATCTGGATGGTCCTGAAATTCTTATTGTTTTATGTTCTGAGTAGTCTTCATTTGAGTCTGAGGGCAGGAAGTATCTGAAGAGCTGATTTGAGAAAATGATCCCTAAGGTCACTTAAAACTCTGAATTCTCAATTCTAGGATCCTGTGATCTAGCCTCATGGAGGGAAATACATAACACTGGAGAGCCTCTTGAGGGTCTAAGATCTGATTTAGTTTATTTGTTTGTTTTTGCTTTGTTTTCAGGATACAGAATATATTCTTGCTCAGAAGAGTGAAGAGTGAAGTGAACTGATGATGTCAAGAGATCTATTTTTGTTGTCTTACTTTGTCATACTGTGTCACGCTGAATATATTAATATCTCTTTGTAAGCTTTAGTTTCCTGATCTAAAGGTGATATTTGATGACTTCTCTTAAATTTTCTTTTTCTCTGAAATGGGATTATTTAAGCAATTTACTTCCTCGTCTGATAATCTGGGAAGCCTATATTTTTGGAGGTAGTCATCCATTTTGCTTAGGTTATCAAATTTATTGGCATAAAGTTGGGCAAAGTAACCCCTTATCATTTCTTTAATTTCCTCTTCTTTGGTGGAAAAATCTCCCTTTTCATTTTTAAGACTACTAATTTGATTTTCCTCTCTCCCTTTTCTAATCAGATTTACCAAAGGTTTATCAATTTTATTGTTTTTTCATAAAACCAACTCTTAGTTTTATTTATTAGTTCAATAGTTTTTTTTTATTTTCAATATTATTAATTTCTCCTTTTAATTTTAAAATTGCAAGTTTAATTGATTGGGGTTTTTTAATTTGGTCTTTTTCTAGCTTTTTAAGTGGCAAGCCCAATTCATTGCTCTTCTCTTTCTCTATTTTATTCAAATAAGCCTCTAAGGATATAAAATTTCCCTTTATTACCTCTTTGGCTGCATCCCACAAATTTTGTATGATTTCTCACTGTTGTCTTTATCTTGAGTGAAATTATTAATTGTGTCTATAATTTGCTGTTTCACCCAATCATTCTTTAAGATGAGATTATTTAGTTTCCAATTACTTTTTGGTCTATTTATGTAATGGGCTGAGGCTTGAGTTGATGCACTGAGGTCCCAAGCACTTGAGGCTAAATAATAATTGGACTACACTCTATTAATATACATGCTTGGATAAAGAATGGCCCCCGGCCACTCTCTGTGTAAGTCCTGATGTGTTATAAAGGAGATTGGCCTGGGTTCCATGCTTGTAGCTGCTGGTCATGTGGCTGTTGGTCTAGCTAGCTTCTTAACTCAGCTGCACACATTGCTATCGCCGATTCCCTTCCAACTCCGATCTTTCTTCACTGAGAATAAAGATTGACGATTCTCCCCTAACCTGAATTCCTGACTCCGGCTGATTTTAAAATACGTGGTCTTCACATTTGGCGCCCAACGGTGGGAACCAAGGACTGAAGAAGTCTCTGGTGACCAAGAACTTGGGTGAGTATTGTTAATAGACAAACAGGGAACTTATTTTCTTAAAAACTAAACTAGTAATCTTTTTTTTTTTTGGCTGAAATGGGACAAAAGACTCTCCATCCCCACCCCCAACACCTTCAACCCCACCCAAGAATGGTGCTATAGAAAGCATGCTTAAGCTGACAGAAGGACAAGGGCTACTTATAACTTGGGAACAGTAGCTAGACTTGTGGGTACATTAAACCGCATCTCCCCTTGGTTCGTAGAGGAGGAGCAGATCTCTTGATATAACTGGTCCCTGGTTGGACAACAGTTGTCCACATATTACAGTAAAAACGGTACTCATTCAACTTCCATCGAGGCATTCTATTTATACAATATAATTCAATTAGCACTAAGAAACCCTATCCCTAGAAGAAAGAAAAAAGCTGCTGCTCCTGCTTGGGAGCAGCCAAATAGGGAAGCCTGATATTAAGGAGGAAGACAATGAAGAGATTAATGACCATATCCCCACAGGGCATGGAGACTTAAGTGAGCAAGGGTGTGGTGACTTTCCACCTCAGGAGGCAGCTTAAGCCCCACCTCACGAGCAAATGATTGACTCTCCTCCATCAACTCCATCCTCCGGGATGGAGGGAGGAGGGGCAGTGGGGAGGGGGGGCAGTGACAGCACCAGCACCTCCCCCTCAGCATCCAACCAGTCCTATGTCTAGATTACAACAGGGCTTAATGAAGGCCAAAGAAAAGGGTGTAGATGTCACAGAGCTCCAAATGCATATTTTCCCTGTAATTTCCCAGTTTAATTCCTCAGGTCAAGAAACACTCCTTTTAACATAGAAATCCTCAAAGACCTGAAAAAGACTTGCACTCTTTATGGGGCTACATCAGCTTATGTTAAGATGCTATTATAGAATTTGGCTTTTGAAATCTTGACTCCTAATGATTGGAAATCTATAGCAAGGGTATGCCTAGAACCTGGACAAAATTATATGTGGCTTTCTGAATATGAGCCTCGGATACAAGCCCAACAAAATAGTCAAATAGTTCATGCTGCAAGCACCTAGACCTCTTTAACAGGTTAGGTTCCTATGCAGATGTCACAGTACAGATTAATTTTCAGTAGCAGCATATGAGCAAATTGCTGCTAATGCATCAAAGCTGGCTTAATTCACAAAAAAGTTAAAGGGAGGCATTCAGAAAAAAAAAGGGCCAAATGAACCCTTTGCTAACTTTTTGGGACGTTTGCAGACTGCTATCCAGGAACTAATGGGGAAAATGCTAACAGATGTTTTAATAAACAACTTCTAAGGAAAAGCAATGAGGTTGCAGAAAATTAATAGGGATGGCAAGGGATGCCCTTTTAGAGGATTATGATGTGCCACAGTGGGACAAATGCCTTTATAGCCAGACTAGATGAGACTTCCCAAGATCCCAACATGGTGACGGGTCCCTTCTGACAAGGGACTTCCCAGAGAAACATCAATCTTTCGTGTAGTAAAGTAGGGCTCCAAACCAGGTTAGTATAACAGAGGAAAAAGGGTGGAGAACAAGACCCAATACCCCATGTCCAAAATCAACAGAGGCCCATTGGGCCTCAGAATGTGACAGGTTCAGGGAACGGGATGAGGGGCCCAGCCCCAGGGCCCCAGGAAAAACACTTGGGGTGATGGCACCTAATGGTGAACCCAAGGTGCCTAGAGCATCCCAATTATAATTAGCCAAGAAGCCATAGGATGGAGAAAGGGATTAAAATCAACCAGCCAGGAAGCAACCTGTGGGAGAAAGGATTAAATTAGAGAATAGAGTTGGCAGGGAAAACTGAGATACCCCTTGGAGGGAAATTTGTTCCTCTCCAGCCTATGGATCCCTTGCCCCAGGCACAGTGGCCTGACCATTTTTACCTCCTGAGTACGTACAAAACAGTGTCCATCCACATCGAGTGGGAAACTGAGGGAATGTGTGATAATATCCCAGTCACAACACAGGCAGACAAATGTGGACTTATCCCCAGGAGAAATAGAGATCAGGTTTACTCTGAATCCTAATAAGCAAACTGGGATAGTCACCCAAATTTGATTCCATATCAAACATCCGAATATACTGGACAGCAGCTGTAACAACTGACTGACCTATGCTCAGATCTATATAAATGGCCTTCCATTGGAAGGATTGGGAACACTGGGCAGATTGGATCATTAGAGGTGCTAATTCCCCCACCAAAGATTAAAACAGACACCTACCTGTCTGGGAGGGGGATCAATAGCAGCTGAAGTTGGGCCCCAGAGATAACTTTTGAACAAAACAGGGTTTTATCCCTTTTATGTTGAAAAATCCCATCAATCTGGGAAAGAGACGTTTTTACAGCAATTAGGATTAAAAAATGAGTATTTGGTTTTTCGGGCTGCTTTGAAGGTAAACACGTTCACCTGTTCCTATCCAATGGAAAACTGAACACCAGTGTGGATAGAAATGGCCCTTTAAATAAAATTCAGGCCTTATTAGATATAGTACAGGGCAGCTTGACCAAGGACACTTCCCTTCTAAGTCCTTGAATTCCCCAGGTTTGTTGTGAAAAGAAATCTGAAAATGGAGGATGTTAAAGATTTTGAAAGGTGAATGAACAGATGGAAACTATGGGAACTCTTCAGCCTGGACTTCCATCTCCACCAGTTGCCTAGAGAATGGCCTTTGGGGTCAAGATAAGGATTGTTTCATTCTATCCCTCTGGATAAGGGAGGATATAAAGATTTGCCTTTTTCGGGCCCAGTGTTAACTTAGCTGGTTTATAAAAGATATGATGGACAGTTTTGCCCAGGAATGAAAAACAGCCCCTATTATTGTCAAATGTTGTTGCTGCTGTTTGCCCAGTAAGAAAAGCATTCCCAAAAGAGTATTACATTTATGGATGAATATATTATTGCCTGAGGAACAAATGTTGAAAATGTTACAAAAAGACCCATAGAAAACTAAGGAATTAAAATTATACATAGACCAGAAAAAATTCAAAGACATGTCCTTTCAATATTTAGGATATAATAATAAGGTGCTTACGTTCAAAAAAGTGATCTTTAAGAACAGAAAAGCTAAACACATTGAATAATTTTCAGAAACTGATAGGAGATATACAATGGATGTGACCAGTGTTAGGTTTGACTACCTATCAGTTACAACCATTATATGACATTTTAAGGGGAGACAGTGCTTTAAATTCACCATGCCAGCTTACAAAAGAAGCTTCAAGAGCTTTTGAGAGAAGTTGAACTGCTTTATCCAATGTGGTTGAAAGAGTCACTCAAAAACCCTTGGAAATAGTTTTTCCACAAAGGCACCAAGCAGTCCTTCATCAAAGGAGACAGGTGGGTGAACCTCCCAACACAACCAGAACAAAGCCTTCCCTACCCAGTGCTTGTGGCTAGAATTTTATTAAAGGCCACTAAGCGAGCAGTACAATTATCTGGGACAAGACCTCACAAGATATACACCTTTTATACCAATACACAAATTAATGTGTGTTATGAGACCATCCCAGAGTGGCAAATTTTATTAGCCATGGCTCCAAATTTTATACATGGGTCTCCATTAAAGATAACCAGACTACTACATAACTGGCAATGGATTCTTCAAGAAAAAGTTTTTAAAGTGCCTCTTAAAGGATCAACTATCTTCACAGATGCATCCAAACATAATATTTGTGCTGTGTACTCTCATGATCTAACTATAAAGAGAATAGTCAGAACTCCTTTTCAGTCCACTCAGCAAAATGAATTGTACACAATCATTCTAGCTCTTACTTATTATCCAGGAGACACAAATATAATATCTGATTCGGCCTATTCAGTAGGTATGGTACAAAGAATTGCCACAGCCCAAATAAAATTTCAGCCTCTAATATATATCAGCTCTTTAAGAAACTTCAAGAGCAAGTGAGAAAGCATCCAGGTAAGATCTATATATTACATGTCCACTCTCATAGTGGACTTCCAGGTCCCATTTTTGATGGCAATTCAAAGGCAGATAGCCTTCTAACTATGTTGGTCAATACTCCTTTATTCCAAGAAGCCCAGGCATCTCATTCTAAATATCATCAGGCTACTTGAGCTTTACGTTTACAATTTGGAATAACAAGAGAGGAAGCTAAGAGCATAGTAAAAGCCTGTCCAGCTTGCCTTCCTTTCCACGCTCCTACACTGTCTCCAGGGAAGAACCCTTGTGGCTTGAGACCCAATGAAATCTGGCAAATGGATGTGACCCATTATAAATCTTTTGGTCGTCTGTCTTTCATCCACGTTGTGGTGGACACCTTTTCGGGATTCACTTTTGCAATACCAGCAGCAAAAGAGACAGCCCGAGTGGTCACTGAATTCCTCACACAAGCATTTGCCATTATGGGTATGTCACAAGCAATAAAAACATACAATGGTCCTGCTTATACTTCAAAACATTTTGCACACTTTTTTGCACAGTATAAGATTTTACACATTACGGGAATACCCTTTAATCCTCAAGGACAGGCAATAGTAGAGAGGAGAAACAGAGATATTAAGATGCTCCTCCAAAAACAAAAGAAAGGGGGAGCCACAGGTAATCTTAGAGAAATTCTAAATGTAGCCCTTTATACTATTAACTTCTTGATTTTTGACAAAGATGCACTGGTTCCAACGGACAGGTTTTATAACCCACTGGAAGGGCAGTGTCCAGTGCGAGCAGCTCCACTATCTTTAGATAATCACCAGGTGATGTGGAGAAACCCAGAAAGTGGTGAATGGAAAGGAACAGATAGGCTAACCGCTTTGGGGAAAGGGTTTGCTTGTATCTCTATAGGTGGAGAAGGAATCAGATGGGTGCCAACGAGTCGTATTCGCCTTGTCCATTGCAGAGAGACAGAGCAGACCCTTGAAACAAAGGAGACGACCCAAGAAATATCGGGTGTTTCTGTTGCTGAGTGTGCTCACCATTGAAAGAGCGTGGCAGTTATGGCATTTGACTCATGGACATCAAAGATTGTTGGACTTCAAAACCCTCAGGAATCATTGGATTCTCTGAGACATAGGACTTGAAAACCCTCAGGAATCATTGGCTTCTCTGAGACATAGGACTTGAAAACCCTCAGGAATCATTGGATTCTCTGAGACACAGGACTTGAAAACTCTCAGGAATCATTGGATTCTCTGAGAAATGATAAGACTGTTACAGGACTTCAAAATCTGCTGGAATCATTGGATTCTCTAACACATAAAAAGACTTTTGCAGGACTTCAAAAACTCAGGGGGATCATTGGATTCCCTGACATATGAAGCAATGGACAATAGATTGGTTTTGGACTATCTCTTGGCTGCTGAAGAAGGCATATGTGTGACTGGTGTTTACATACCCTCCTTCTAGGACTTCTGGGGATCTTTTATAACACCATGTTGATTTATATTGTTTGTTATTCCACTACTTGTGTGTACAATTCATTTTTTGTTACACCACATTGAGCCTGCACTGACTGTGGGGAAAGTCATCCCTAATAGCCTCTGTGTTATTGCTATGTGCTTGTGTAATATCTCCCATGCTGATGGATTTGTGCATAATAAGACGCTTCAGCCCAGAAACCCACTAGTAACCCCCACTTCCTTTTGGTGCTTTTCATCTCCCTTCCTGAGATGTCAGGGAGGGCGTGATCATCTCCTTTTTAGTGCTTTCACCGCCTTTCCTGAGAAGTCAGGGAGGCTGTGATCACCTCCTTTTCGGTGCTTTCACCTCCTTCCCTGAGAAGTTAGGGAGGGTGTGATCACCTCCCCTTGGGGGCTCTGACCTCCCTGAGAAGTCAGGGATGGCATGACCACTTGTATTCTAAAACAAAAGAAAGTGGGAGATGTAATGGGCTGAGGCTTCAGTTGATGCACTGAGGTCCCAAGCACATGAGGCTAAATAGTAATTGGACTTCACTCTATTAATATACATGTTTGGATAAAGAATGGCCCCTGCCCACTCTCTGTGCAAGTCCTGATGTGTTGTATAGGAAATGACGATTTTGGTGGGTGGAGGCAGAAAGAGAGACAGGAAGAGAAGCTGGGAGAGATTGGCCTGGGTTCCATGTTTGTAGCTGCTGGTTGTGTGGCTGTTGGTCTAGCTAGCTTCTTAACTCAGCTGCACACATTGCTATCGCCGATTCCCTTCCACCTCCGATCTTTCTTCACTGAGAATAAAGATTGACGATTCTCCCCTAACCTGAATTCCTGACTCCGGCTGATTTTAAAATACCCAGTATTCACATATTTACACCTAACTTTTTGTTGAGTGTAGTTTTTGTGGCATTGTGATCTGAAAAGAAAGCATTTATTTCTGCCTTCCTGCATTTAATTTTGAGGTCTTTATGTCTTAATATGTGGTCAATTTTTGTGTAGGTTCCATGAACTGCTGAGAAGAAAGTATACTCCTTTCTGTCACCATTCAGTTTTCTCCAGAGATCTCTCTTGCCTAATTTTTCTAATATTCTATTTACCTCTTTAATTTCTTTCTTATTTGTTTTGTGATTTGATTTATCTAAACCTGAGAATGCAAGATTGAGATCTCTGGCTATTATAGTTTTGCTGTTTATTTCTTCTCGCAACTCTCTTAACTTCTCCTTTAGGAAGTTAGATGCTATACCACTTGGTGCATATATGTTTAATACTGATATTGCTTCATTGTCTATAGTACCCTTTAGCAAGATATAGTTTCCTTCCTTATCTCTTTTAATTAAATCAATTTTTTGCTTTTTTGATCTGAGATAAGGATGGCTACCTCTGCTTTTTTGACTTCACCTGAAGCATAATAGATTTTGCTCCAGTCTTTTACCTTTACTCTGTATGCATTTCCCTGTTTTAAATGCGTTTCCTGTAAACAACATATTGTAGAGTTGTGACTTTTGATTCAGTCTGCTATCCACCTCCTCTTTATGGGAGAGTTTAACCCATTCACATTTACAGTTAAAATTACTAATTCTGTATTTCCTGCCATCCCAATATGCCCAGATTATGCTTTTCTTTTTCTTGTCCTCCTTCCCCCCTTCCCTAATATTAAACTTATTGGTCCCACTTGCATCACGCAGCTCTTTAGTATCCCTCTCTCCTCCCTTTGAATCCCTTCCCCTTTCTTGTACCCTTCCCTTATTATTTTTCCTTTTCCCTTTTCCTCTTCCACTTTTTAATGAGGTGAGAGAAGATTCTCTGTAATAAAAATATGTCAATTATTTCCTCTTTGAGCCAACTCTGATGAGAGTAGGATTCACACAATGTTCCTCCCCCTCTCTAAGTTCCCTCAGATATGATAGGTTTCCTTTGCCTCATCATCACATGTAGTTTCCCTCTTTTTATCTCCCCTTTTCCCTTTTGCTGACACTATCCCCTTTCTGTTTCTACTTCCCTTTTTTATGTTATATCAGTAAAATTAAATTATACATATGGTTTTTATGTATATCCATAACAGAAATACAGTTCTCAAGAGTTCCTTTTACCTTTTTCTACTTCTCTTGAGTCCTGTTGTTGCAGATCAATTTTTTTGATTTTTTCTTCTGGTTTTTTCCTTAGAAACAGATGGAATTCCTCTGTTTCATTAAATGGCCATCTTTTTCCATGGAAAAAAATGCTCAGCTTAGCTGGGTAGTTTATTCTTGTTGCATTCCAAGTTCTTTTGCTTTTCGGAATATCAGATTCCAGGCTTTTCGATCCTTTAATGTTGAGGCAGCCAGATCTTGTGTGACCCTTATTGTGGCACCTCAGTATTTGAACTGTTTTTTCCTGGCTGCTTGTAAAATTTTTTCTTTAGTCTGAAAATTCTGAAGTTTGGCCACAATATTCCTTGGAGTCTTTATTTTAGGGTCTTTTTCAGAAGGTGTTTGATGGATTCTTTCAACACCTATTTTACCTTCCGGTTCTATTACTTCTGGGCAGTTCTCCTTGATGATTTTCTGTAAAATAGTGTCTAGGCTCTTTTAATCATAATAATTTTCATGTCCTCAGGTTATCTCTCCTAGATCTGTTTTCCAAGTCTGTTGTTTTTCCAAGTAAATATTTGACATTTTTTTCCAATCTTTCATTTTTTTGGTTTTGCTTGACTGGTTCTTTCTCTCTCAATGAATCAGTCATTTCTATTTGTTCAGTTCTGATTTTTAGTGAGTTATTTTTTTCATTAGCTTTTTTTACTTCTTTTTGTATATGTCCAATTGAGTTTTTAAATGAGTTGTTTTGCTCTATGGAATTTTTTTTCATTTCACTGTTATTTTTAGAGAGTTATTTTCTTTTTCCAATTCACAAATTCTGTTTCCCTACACTTCTTGGGAGATTTTTACCTTTTCCAATTCACATTTCAGGAAGTTATTTTCTTTTTCCACTTTATCAAATTTTTCTTTTTGTGAGTTATGTGTTTTCTGTATTCTCTTGCATAGCTTCTCTTTCCTTTCCCCATTTTTCTTCTAGTTCTCTTTTAAGGTTTTTAATAGTCTCTTCTAGGAGAGTCTTTTGTATTGGGGACCAACAATTGTCTGGAGACTGTCTGCTATTAGTCTCTTCAGGGTTGAAAAGTTGTTCTCTTTCTGTATAGAAAGTATCAATCGTCCTTTTGATTTTTTTACTCAATTTGTTAAAGCCTGTAGGGTCTGCCTTCAGGGCCAGGAGGTTACCAGCTTCCTCTGCAGAGCAGTGAAAGGTGTATGGACAGATAGCTGTCCTGCTAACTGGCTACAAAAAGCAGAGAGGTACTGGAGTGCTCTGGGAAAGAGTTCCCCTCCAGGAAGTACTCAGGCCTGAGGGCAGAGCTGGGAAAGTGCCCTGCAAAGAAACCCCGACACCCCACCCCAATGTGAGATAACAACTGCCTTGGGGCTAGATGCTGAGCAGTGAGAGTTTCACTATCCCAAGCCAAATCCTGCCCTGGGGCTGTGGGTATTAGCAGTTGAGCAGGGAATGGATTTGCAGGGACCAGAAGTATCTCTGCCCTGGGAAGCACAGTCTGCTGGGGAAGTTCTATTGCCCCAGGCCAAGCCCCCCACTGTGTCAATTAGAGGCTGCCCAGGCTGTGTCCCACTGCCATGCATATTTATAACTGCCCCCTACCCCCCTTGCAAAAGCCCTAAGCTGCAAGATGTGACTGCAGCGCTTTGTTACAATCTGCCTGAGTCACTTCCGTGTTTGAGTAGTTACAGTCAGATCTTGTTAGGTTCTGGCCTCTGTTTTATTCTTTAATTTCTCTGCCAGTTTACTGCATTGTAATCAAGGCAGAACAGTTAGCCTATAGCAGAGTCGTCTCTATAATTTCTCTAGCCACAGAGATCACCCCCGCTCCTGGTCTGCTCAGGACTAGTCTCTCTCTGCCTGTGCTAGTCTGTTCCTGGCCCCTCAGGACAAACCTTTCCTGGTGATCTTCTGGATTTACTTCAGCTGGTAAGTTGTAGTGCTTCTGATCTTCATGAATTTAAGCAGTGAAGAGATATTTTTGAGGCTGAATTAAATAGTTGGTTATGAGGGGAATGAGAGGAGCTTAGAAAATCGTGTGTGCCTTCTCCGCCATCTTGGCTCCACCCTCTCAAAATTTTCTTTACATTTCTTTATCTATGATGACATTTATTTTTTATTAACAAATTCATATTTAAGGCTGATAAAATACTATTTCCACAATAATGCATGCTATATCAAGCGTAATTTTTTTTTTAGACAAGAATCCTGAAAAACAGAAAGATTAACTGACTTGACTACATTTACACAGCTAACAAATATTAGAGGTGAGACAAACCTAATCTCCTGATTCTACATTCACTTTACATCCCAATATACCATATTGCCTCTATCAATGTGAAGTCCCTTTTTGTTCAAGCAGTCTTTTATTTAATTCTAAAGATTCTTCCAGATTTGACATTTTATATTCTAAGTCTCCTTCCTATTCTGAAATTCTGTGTTCTGTGATTCTAAGGCCCTTCCCACCTTTTCTGACTCCTTCTGTCATTCTATGTAATATGCTTCACATTGATCATTAACAGTTTGGTTTGTTATACTATCAGGAGAGCCTTTTCAGGGTCCACAATCAAAGGACTACTCTGAGAGCATAGGAAAACAGGGCAGTGTAGGTGAATAACATAAATGAGCCAAGTGAGGACACTTACTACAAGTTAGAAATCAGAGCAGCAAATCTAAGAATATGAGCAAGGAACCAAACTGGTAAAAGCTCCCTCTGGCAGGAAAAGCTCCTGATCCTGGGATATAAATATTACTGCCTATAAGGATCTGAACATGTTGAGGCCATGCAGGGTATTAAGGGAAAAGAGAGCAAAAGGGGGGAAGAAGGGAACAAAGCAAGACTTGTGTGGTACAAAGTGGCCTGCTAGATATACCATCTAGCTAGAGGGCCAAGCCTTGGGGAGAATCACCCTGATGGCTGAACTATATGAATTATACCAGTGATAGCCATCTGTAGTGAAGAAAGCTTTAAAGTGGGAGATGTAAAACCTTGTTTCATGTTCTGACTCTTTTTGATAGTTCTGAGACTTTGGATAAATCACTTCTCTCTGAAGCTTCTAATTTCTAATCTTGAATGATAATTCTAGACAGCCTTGATGTCATACTTTAAGATGTCTAAAACATTATCCCTTGGCTTATCAATAGGGCTGCTGCTCACCATAAAATGAAGTGTCATAAGAAACATTTATTAAATACCTACTATAGGCACAACACTGTATTAGATACTCAGATAAATAAAAAGTTTAGAAAACCATAGTCCCTGGCTTTATGGATCTTACAAGTAGCTAAAATAAACATGTTCACATCTTCCTATAAGTGATATTGAGGAAAAGACTGTAAAGTTCGTTTATATATGTATGTAAATATATATATATATATATACACACACACATAAATATAGATAAATAAATATGGATACATATGCACATATATAATTATATATATGGATAGATTAGATATAGATATATGCAAAAATATAGATACAGATAAATAAATGAAACATAGATCTAATAATCATCTTTTTGTAAATAAAAGTTAGAATTATGGGATCTGATGAGTTCAAGTGAAAGTATAGTAGGAGAAAAGAGTTCAGCTGTCTTTGGGAAACACTATTTATGAGAGTGACCAGGATAAAAATCTAGCAAAGGAGATTGAGAAGGAAAAATCAAAAAGATAGAAAGAGAACCAGGAAGAAAAAGATTCCCCTCCAGCCCCCCCCCCAAAAAAAAATAAAAACCTACAGAGAAAAGTGTATCCAGTAAAAGAATAATCAGTAGTGTCAAAGGTTGCAGAGGTAATGAAGGATGAAGGCTGAGGAAAAGACTATTGAATTTGAATTAAGAGCTCATTAGTGGCTTTGGAGATAGTAATTTGAGATCAATAAAAAGGTAAATGGAGGCAGTGAGTATAGACATCTTTTTCAAAGAGTGAGAAAAGCATATGGAACACACACACATACAAACACAAGATACTAATGAATCTTCTTTTCATAATAATTACTTCTTTAAAAAAACTTATTTGTAAACTACCTTGTTTATTTTTATTTAATGATAAAATGACTTGTTCAGGGTTGCACAGCTAGTAAATGCCAAGTGTCTGAAAATAGATTTGAGCTTAAGTTCTTCTGATTCCAGGATTGGTTCTCTGTCCACTATACCAACTCACTGTTCCTCTATACTTTTGAAGTTTCTTATATTCTCTTCTATGTATTTTAAATCCTTTACAATGTCCCTCTCTTTCTCCTTTGAGCTTCTCCATTTCTAAACTCCTCTGTCTCTCAACATCATCCTGCAATTGAAAACCCAAAAGAAAACAAACATTGTAATAAATATAGTCTAGCAAAACAAATCTACAGTGAATATTTCCAAAAATGTGTATCTCTGAACCTTGTATTCACTGCCTTTTTATCAGGAGACAGATAATGCTTTACTATAGGATGTCCAGACACAGGATTGATCATTGCATTGACCAGAGTTCTCCAATTTTTCAAGCTGTTTTTCTCAAAGTATTGTTGGCCTTATCTAATGAGGCATTCCTATATCATTTTACATGGAGGCCTGCATCTCCTAACCACATGAATGGCATAGCCTCCTTTGTTTGCATGGCTAAAATGAGGTATGTATTTAAAACTGGTCAGAATGGCACAGATTATTGCATGCTTACTCTTTTCTACTGCTACCAGAGAGGTAAGATCACATACAATTCACCTATTACATTGAGACTATTAATTCAACTGGTGAGAGAAGGACTGCTTTCCTCTGCTTTCCATTTCATGTTTCTTTGTCTTCTCTTGACCCCAATGTTATTTGTTTCTGTTCTGTTCCATTAGCCCTCCCCATTTTTAGTTGGCAGCAGTGATCTCCACTGGGAGTTCATGCTATAATGACCTTGTAGCTAAGATTTTGAGATAGATCATTGCATTCAGACACTTCAGCAAGAAAATCCAGAAAAGCCAAGGTGCCCAGAACCAGATTCTGAAGAAGTGTTTGAACTTGGAGCTTGGGATTGTACTCCATAGGAAATGAACTAGGACCTACTAACTTTGCCTCCTCAAAGAAGAGGGTTGTTTAAGAAAGAAAGAGTAAGTTAGCAGGGTAAATGTGTATATTTATGATTATATCTTTTGCTACAAATCTTTCTTTGTAAAAACTAATCTGACAATAAGTAGTTAAATGAAAATGGAGTGCAGAGAGCCACTCTTTGCCATTGTAGGAAATATTATTGGTGGAGGTTGTAATCATTGATAAAGAGCCAAGATATCTCCCAATTCCCAGGGAAAGGGTGAGAAATGCAACCGACCTCGCTTTCAGACAATGAAAGCCATAATAATCTGTTATTTTTTGTGTATGACTTCATTCAACAGTCCTCTGTACATCTGAAATAAGAGTGAGGTTGTCTCATGCTCACTCTCTCTTCTGTATCCATATTTACATACTCTTCCTTTGAGTACATAGATGATATGCCATTGAGTATATATATTAAGTTTTGATACTATTTTGCTATTGCCTTTAAGCAAGATGTAATTAGTTTTTCTTTGTCTTAGAAGATAGGTTCTCAAGTATTTTTTTAATATTCTACAATTATTTTAATGTTTTTTTTTCTTTCTAACACTATTGGATTTTATTAACATACATCTTCCAACTTGTCATTATTCATTTCAACTAATTTTAGTTGACTCACTAGGGTTCTCCAAATATACCATTACTGTAATAATTTTGTTTGCTCTTTACTTGTGGTTATTCCCTCCATTTTTTTTCTTGTTTTATTGCTATTACAATAAGTAGTAATGATAATGGTCATCCTCACCTGATTACTTCTTTTATTAGAAAAGACTCTAATTTAATTTCCATTATATTTAATGCTGGCCTTGAATATAAGATATATTTATGTCAAAGATTCATTTATTCCTATGCTTTCTAGTGTTTCAACAGAATGTTTTTGTGGAAAGCTTTATTCTGGGTCAATTGATATAATATCTTTTTTTCTTTTTTTTTATTAATATGGTTTGTTATGTTGATGTTTTTCTTATTATAGAAGAAATCCTAAATTCCAAGTAGAAATCCAACTTGATCATTGTGTATAACCTTTTTCATTTGTTTCTGAGTATCCTTACTAATGCTTTAAAATTTTGCATGAATATTCACTAGAGATATCAGTCCATAATTTTCTTTATCTTTTGACTCTTTGTAGTTTAGTATCAAGATTATATTTATATCATAGAAGGAACGTGTTAGGATGCCTATTTTTCCTATTTTCATACTTTGTATTATATTGGAATTAGTTACTCACTGAATGTTTGATAGAATTCACTTGCAAATCTATCTGGTCCTGGAGAGTTTCTGTGGGAGTTCATCTGTGGTTTGTTCAATTTATTTTCTGCGAATATGGTATTTAAATTCTCTGTTATTTTTATTAACCTGAGCCTGTTATATTTTTTGCAAATATTCATCATTTCATTTGTCAGTTTTATTGACATAGTTGGGTGAAATACTTTTTAATAACATACTTTTTTTCTTCTTTATTTGCTGTGAATACTCATTTTTCTTTTTTGTTATTTTTTTCTTTTTTCATAAAAATAACTGATATTATCTGCTTTAAAAAACCAAATTCTACTTTTATTTGTTTCTTCAGCATTTTCTTTGTCTAAGTTATTTTATTAATATCTTAGATGTATGAACTTATTATTTTATTGTTTAATTCTGGGTTTTTTGTTTTCTAGTTATTTTATAGTTAAATGTCAATGTCATTCACTCCTTTGCTGATGAAAGTATATAAAAATATAATTTTTGCTGAAGATTGCTTTGGCAACATCTCCAATATTTTTGAATGTTTCCTCATCGTTGCCATTTGTTTAATGAAATTTTCTATTATTTCTATGATTTATTTTTGACCCTTGAAATTTTTGCAATTTAGTTATTCTCCAATTAATTTTGATTCCTTTCAGTGAGCCATTGTTGTATGCAATATTTATTACATTGTGATTAGTAAAATATTTTTAATAATTTCACTTTTCATCAGGGTGAATTTTTGTTGTTACTATTATATCTAATATGTATTTATATTTCTTATT
Source organism: Sarcophilus harrisii (assembly GCF_902635505.1). Lineage (NCBI taxonomy): Eukaryota > Metazoa > Chordata > Mammalia > Dasyuromorphia > Dasyuridae > Sarcophilus > Sarcophilus harrisii. Next base: position 359,307,603 of record NC_045427.1, on the reverse strand, counting down.
ATTCCCATTCAAAAGTTACTAGAAGTCTAGCATAAGTAACTTTTACAAAATTCTATCCATAACTATTTATAACTTATTTCTTATTTGTTTGTATTCTTTAGATTTATCTATTAAGGGGGGTAGATTGTGGTCTCCCCCTAATATAGTTTAAGTGTTCATTTCCCCAGAAACTTATAGTTAAGATATAGTTAAACATTGGATTCAAAGAAAAGCAAAATCAGCTCCTGCTCTTAAGGAACTCGATCTAATAGAGAAGAACCAACAAAATTAACTATGTATAGATAAGGTGGATATCATCCTAGAAGGAAGGCACTAGGATAGAGGGGAATTTGGAAAAGCTTTTTTTTTTTTTCCTTTTACATGTTAAAAAAAACCAAATTTTAAAATTCATTTATAAATCTTTACTTCCAAATTCTCCTCCTTCCACCCTTTTGTAGTGGTAAGAAACTGGAAACTGAATGGATGCGCATCAATTGTAGAATAGCTGAATAAGTTATGGTATATGAATGTTATGGAATATTATTGTTCTATAAGTAATGGCCAGCAGGATGATTTCAGAGAGGCCTGGAAAGATTTACATGAACTGATGCTGAGTGGAGTAAGCAGAACCAGGAGATCATTATGCACTGCAACAAGATTATGATGATCAATTCTGATGGGTGGGGCTGTCTTCAAAAGATGATTCAAACCAACTCCAATTGTTCAGTGTTGAAGAGGGCTATCTACATGCAAAGAGAGAACCAAAGGAGCTGAGTGTGGATCACAACACAGCATTTTTACTATTTCTTTTGTTGTTTGCTTGCATTTTGTTTTCTTTTCCATTTTTTTCCTTCTTGATCCAATCTTTCTTGTGCAAAATAACTGTATAAATAAATAAATAAATAAATAAATATATATATATATATATATATATATATATATATATATTGCATTTAACATTATTTTAACATATTTAACATGTATTGGACTACCTATTATCTAGAGGAAGGGGTGGGAGAAAGGAGGGGATAATTAGGAACAGAAGGCTTTACAAGGGTCAGTGTTGAAAAATTACCCATGCATATGTTTTGTAAATAAAAAGATTTAATTTTAAAAATAAAAGTAAAATAAAATAAAACAAATTATCCTGCTTCTTCTCCTCTCCTCTGATTGAAAAGGAAAGCAGATAGGGGTTATAAATATGCAGTCATGCAAAACATATTTCCATGTTAGCCATGGTGTGAAAGAAAGCAAATAAACAAAAAACCACACAAGAAAAATAAAGAAAAAATATGCTTTAATCTGCATTCAGCCTCAATCAGTTCTCTCTCTCTAGAAATGGAAAGTATTTTTTCATCATTACTCTTTCAGAATTATCTTGGATCACTGTCTTGGTGAGAGTAGTTAAATCATTCACAATTGATTACTGTATGAGATTGCTATTATAGGATACAATGTTCTCTTCATTCTGCTCATTTGACTTTGCATCAGTTCATACAAGCCTTTACAGGTCTTTCTGAGAGCATCCTGCTCATCATTTCTTATAACACAATAGTAATCCACCATAATTACATATAACAATGTATTCAGCTAATCCCCAATTGGTGGCCATCCCCTCAATTGCCAGTTCTTTGCCATCTTTAAAAGAACTGCTATAAATATCTTTCTATATATAGGTGTTTTTTTTTTTCTTTTTAAAAAAAAATCTCTTTGGGATATAGACCTTGTAACAGTATTGCTTGGTCAAAAGATATGAAGATTTTTTTTAGTTCTTTGGGCAGTTCTAAATTGCTCTACAAAAAAGTCAAATCAGTAGACAATGTCACCAATATTGCATTCATGTTTTGATTTTCCCACATCCTCGCCAACATTTGTTATTTTTCTTTTGTTATATGAATCAGTGTGGTAGGTGTGGGGTAGTAGCTTAGAGTTTTAATTTGCACTTAAATGATCAATAGTGATTTAGAGCATTTTTCATATAACTAATGATACCTTTGATTGTTTCATCTGAAATCTTCTTTGACCATTTGAGGAATTGCTCTTATTTTTATAATTTAACTCAGTTATCTAAATATTTGAAAAAATGAAATTTTTATCAGAAAAACTTGCTATATTTTTTTATAGTTACTAGCCATGAATTTCCCTCCATTCTATTTCCACCTCTTTATCTCCTCTCTCTCCCTTCTGTCACTCTTTTAAATGAGGTTGTTTTGATTTTTTTGTCTTCTGAGCTGATGTTCTGATCTTTCCTGTCACAATAATACTTTTTATTGTAAGGATCTTTTTCTGCTCTTTGTTAATTTTCCGGCCTATTTCTTGACTTTTAACTCTATGTTAAATGGGGCTATACTTCAAAAAAAGATCCTAGGCATTCAGGAAAGTCAGTGAAAAGTCACATGGAATCTGGAAATTAGTATACTGTGCAAGGAACAGTGAGGAAGCTTCCCTCAAAACTTTAGCCCAGGTTAATGAGTTCCATGAGAAGCAGCTGTGACATAGGGATGGACAGTTGGCATGGAAGTGGGATAGGAAGACCCATGTTCAAGTCCTGTTTCTAACACATACTAGCTAACCCAAACAATGAGAGTTTCCTCATTGGTAAGTTCTCTATACAATGAAATCATAATCTCTTATGTCTATTCTTATCCTGCTCATTCATGCTGAGAGATAAGAAAGTAGCATATATGGAAAAACACTAAATAAAGGATAGAGGATCTGGTTTCTAATACCAGATCTGCTATTGATTCCTATAAGGAGATTGCACTAATTCTATACTCCTTTATATCTCTTAGCCTATGATGCTATGATACTGTAATTTTGAAGAAGACAGTCTCTGTCTATCTCTCTTTCTATCTCTGTCTCTGTCTTGGTCTTTCTGTCTCTGTCCCTCTCTGTTCCTCTCTGTCTCTGTCTCTCTGTCTCTCTCTCTGTCTCTCTCTGTCTCTCTGTTTCTCTCTGTCCCTCTCTGTTCCTCTCTGTCTCTCTCTCTCTCTCTGTATCTCTCTGTCTCTCTGTTTCTCTCTGTCCCTCTCTGTTCCTCTCTGTCTCTCTCTGTCTTTCTGTTTCTCTCTCTCTCTCTGTCTGTCTCTCTGAGTCTCTCTCTGTCTCTCTGTTTCTCTCTGTCCCTATCTGTTCCTCTCTCTCTCTCTCTCTCTCTCTCTCTCTCTCTCTCTGTCTCTGTCTCTCTCTCTCTCCCTCTCCCTCTCCCTTTCTCTCTCTCTCTCTCTCTCTCTCTCTCTCTCTCTCTCTCTCTCTCTCTCTCTCTCTCTCTCTCTCTCTCTCTCTCTCTCTCTCTCTCTCTCTCTGAATTTTGTTTTCCTCTCTGTAAAATATGGAAAGTGGATGAGTTAGACTGTAAGGTCTATTCCCATTCTGAGTCTAATGAATTGATCCAAGTACCTGATATCATATTCAGAACAACTCTTATTCACCTCAAAATGGCTTTTGGCAAAGCTGTGAGTTGTTTGGGGCCCCACTGGATACAAATCCAAGCTTACAAAAGGTCAAAATTTCCCTAACCATTTGGAATACATTTGGCTCTCCCTTGATTAGAACACCAAACTTCCTGTTGATGAAAAAGGAGACTGTCACCTTCTACACTAATGTCTCTCATATAAACATCTGAAAGTACTTTACAAACTAAAGGGAAGAAATGTTTATTAATAATTAATGATTTGGGAACTCCAGTTTGCCCCCCTTTTCCAACATCCTCTTTTCAAGATTTAGCTTCTAAAAGACAAGAATGATGATGCAGGCAGGATTAACATTCTCCTCTTGCTACCCCACTCAACTTTACAAGGACTTTTTAATTTGTGTTGTACTTAGGCTTGGGAGAATAGAGATATTTTTTTCTAGATTTCAGGAGGCTGGTAGGGACTTGGTAGTAAAGGTACATCCTTTGGCTTCTCATTAGAATAGGTATACCTCTCCTTATAATATTCATTCTCTCATTAATTGTTAATCAATCAGAATCAATTGCTACCTTTGACAACAGCCACTTTTCCTAGCCCACTGCCTACAGACCACTGCCATGTGAGTTCTTTGGCATTCCAAGACTGTCACTAACCCATTTTATTAGTAATATGCTAAAATTATTAATAAAATTATTTTACCCAGAAATTATGAAATATTTTAAATGTACATATGATTTCTGTGCTAAAAGACAACCTATATAGACAGATTCATATGAAAAGTGGCAATAGTGAAGAACTTCACATGTCTTACAGTCACCTCAAACTGGATGTACCATGGGTATCTCAAACTCAACAGACCCAAAACATAATTCATTTTCCACTTTCTTCAAGTTCTTCCCTCTTCTAAATATTACTCTCAAAAAACACCACCATCCTCCCATTCACCTAAGCTCATAATTTTCTGTATCATTCTTACCACTTCATTCTCATATATCCAAACTATTACTAACTTTTATCATTTCTACCACTATAATATTTTTCATAGACATCCTCTTCTCTTTACTGACACAGTTGCCACTTTAGTTCAACCCCTCATTACCTTTTAACTGAACTATTACAATATGGTCTTCTGATTATTGTCTTTGGGTAAAGTGTAACTAAATGGCACCTTATTTGGAAGTAGTTCCGAAGATTTTAGTAGATTACAAATAAAATATGAATCAATTAGGTAAATGTATTAGCCAGAAAATGGGAAGCAGTAGTCCAATCCCTTCACCTGGGGCCTAGGAGACCACTGGACTACAGAAGTTCAATATGCCCTCCCCTCAACCTTATATCTATTTTTTTCTTAATGTATTGTATTTCCCTATTTCATTGCGAGCTCCTTGAGAGCAGGGACAATTTTTTGCACTTATTTGAATATCTAGTAATTTGCACAGTGGGAGGCACATAATAGGTGCTTAATTAATGTTTATTGACTGATTAACTGTTGAATGTTTTACTCCGGGGGTAAAATTCATCCTTGGCACAATATCATAAGAGCTGAAGGAAGCAGAATTTGAACCTTTTTTTTTCATCCTTTAAAAAAAATAGTAAGTTTATACATTAGGTTGGTTTTCCAAAACGCATTTAGTGAAAATATTTACCAGTCTCTTCTGTACGGAAACACACTAACTCTTGCCACCCACAACACCACACAGAAGTGCTTTCTTGACCCAGAGAGACAAATATCTACTTATGTACAATCTGGGCCAGGCTTTTTCCTTTCAGACCCTCATACTGGTCCACTTTTGATCAGCTATGTGTGGGCGAGTGGGATGGGAAGGTCTAAACTTCATCATCAGATTGCATTCTCCCCTCTCCTCCCAACTAGAGGAGGATTGGCTTCCACAGGCAGCCAGTGCTACATTCCTAAAACATGGCACTGATCCCATCTCTGCCTTACAAAGACACTATCTATACTGCTTATAAGATCAAATATAGAATACTTAGTCTGAAGTTCAAGGTCAACCAAAATTCAGATCTGATTGACCCTCCAATCTTAGCTCCCAATACTTTCACACAACTAGCTCTGATATTATACTTTTTGTCCACCATTCCCATTCCCCTATGTGAGAATGGCTTTCCCTGTATATCTATCTATACAGTTCCTAGCTGTCCTTTAAAGTCCAAATCAAATATATCCCCTCAAACTGACTTTCTATAATTATCCCAGTCCTTTTAACACTTTGGTATGTTTTCACTTGGTGCTCCATTGCAAGGTGGTGTAATAGGTAGAGCTCTAATATTGAAATTAGGAAGATTCATCCTCATGAGTTTAAATCTAGCCTGATATACTTACTAGCTGTGTGACTCTAAGTAAGCTATGTTATCCTATGTTCTTCAGTGTCCTCATCTGTAAAATAAGCTGGAGAAGGAAATGACACAACTCCAGTATCTTTGGATTCCCTAACACATAAAAAGATTTTTGCAGGACTTCAAAAACTCAGGGGGATCATTGGATTCTCTGACATGTGAAGCAATGGACAATAGATTGGCTTTGGACTATCTCTTGGCTGCTGAAGAAGGCATATGTGTGACTGTTGTTTACATACCCTCCTTCTAGGACTTCTGGTGATCTTTTATAACACCATGTTGATTTATATTGTTTGTTATTCCACTACTTGCGTGTACAATTCATGTTTGTTACACCACATCGAGCCTGCACTGACTGAGGGGAGGGTCATCCCTAATAGCCTCTGCGTTATTACTATGTGCTTGTGTAATACCTCCCATGCTGATGGGTTTGAGCATAATAAGACCCTTCATCCCAGAAACCCACTAGCAACCCCCACTTCCCTTTGGTGCTTTTCATCTCCCTTCCTGAGAAGTCAGGGAGGCTGTGATCACCTCCTTTTCGGTGCTTTCACCTCCTTCCCTGAGAAGTTAGGGAGGGTGTGATCACCTTCCCTTGGGGGCTCTGACCTCCCTGAGGAGTCAGGGATGGCATGACCACCTGTGTTCTAAAACAAAAGAAAGCAGGAGATGTAATGGGCTGAAGTTTGAGTTGATGCACTGAGGTCCCAAGTACATGAGGCTAAATAGTAATTGGACTATACTCTATTAATATACATGATTGGATAAAGAATGGTCCCTGCCCACTCTCTGTGCAAGTCCTGATGTGTTTTATAGGAAATGACAATTTTGGTGGGTGGAGGCAGAGAGAGACAGGAAGAGAAGCTGGGAGAGATTTGGTCTGGGTTCCATGCTTGTAGCTGCTGGTCATGTGGTTGTTGGTCTAGCTCGCTTCTTGACTCAGCTGCACACATTGCTATTGCCCATTCTCTTCCACCTCAGATCTTTTTTCACAGACAATAAAGACTGACGACTTTCCCCTAACCTGAATTCCTGACTCCGGCTGATTTTAAAATACCCGGTCTTCACATATCTTTGCCAAGAAAATATAAAAATGGGGTCACAAAGAGTCAGACATGACAGAACAATAGTAATTGTTTTCCCTCATTGACTTGTATTGTGGTTCAGAGCTCATGTCTCAATTATTTATCAGCCTGTAAACTCCTTGAGGACAGGGCGCATATATGTTCATAGAATCCCAGAACTAGTTTGGAAGAATTGTCAGAAGTCACCTAGTTCAATTGATCCTCAAATCATGTATCTTCTCTGTAACATACCTAAAAAATGGTCTTAAAGAATTTCAGTGACAGTGAGATAACTGTTCACTAGGATATAGTATTCCATTTTGAACAGTTGTCATTATTAAGAGTATCTTTTATATATATTGAGTTGAATTGCTACCCACAAAAGGCAACATGACATATTGGAAATAATACTGGATAAGGAGTCAAAGGACTTGAGAAACAAATTCTGCTTTTGTAAGTTAATACATATTGAGCTACCATGGGACAAAGAGTGGCACAATGGACAGCTGCTAAGCTTAGAATCAGGAAGGCCTGAGTTCAAATGTGACTTCAAATACTTGTTAGCTGTGTGACTGAGCAAATCATTTAACCTCCAATTACTTTCATTGCCTCATCTATAATATGAGGATAATAATAGTCCCTATCTGCCAGGATTGTTGTGAAGATCAAATGCCATAATTACAAAGCAACTAGCACAGTACTTAGTACATAAGTGCTTGCTCTCCCTTGTGCGCGCGCTCTCTCTCTCTCTCTCTCTCTCTCTCTCTCTCTCTTCTCTCTCTCTCTCTCTCTCTCTCTCTCTCTCTCTTTCTCCCCCCCCCTCCATCTCTCCTCTCTGTCTCTATCTCTGTCTCTGTGTCTCTGTCTGTCTCTGCCTCTAGGCCAACTCCCTCATTCTTGAGCTAAAATAACTGAGGCTGCAGGTTACCCAAGAAGTTACTCAGGGAGTTGGGACTTGAACTAGGTTCCCAACTCTAAATACAATACTTTTCCCACTCAAACATGTCTCCGTTATTAAGTCTTTTCTTCTGTAGGCTACACATCCCCGTTTCCTTCAAATGACCCTTCTGTGTCATCATTTCCAGTATCTTCATAATTTTGGTTACTCTTCTTCAGATTAACTAACATACATATTGCACCTCCACACCTTTATTCATCACTTTAATATCACTCACATTAATCAGTTAATTAATCAATCAACAAATTAACTGATGACTCCCATTTCAGATATCACAAGTGGGTATCAATACTAGAATTCTCAATCTAGAGCTGAGAAGACCCTATGAGGCTATCTAGTTAAGCCTCATTTTAAGAGAACCTCATTTAATGAGGCCCAGAAACATTAAGTAACTTGGAATATCAAACCCAGATTTTCTAACTCCAAATCCATTCATTTTTTTCCCACCATGGCACAGACCAGCTACATTGCCTTAGCTTTGATATGCTGCTCCTGTTACATGAAAGATGCAATCCTAATTTGATATATAAGGCCCTTAGATTCTATCATTTCACTTTCTAGAATGAAATTTGCAAACATCAATGGAGCATGTGAATTAAGTCACTCATGTTTAAGATTTCTATTATTTTTTTCACCAAGCATTCACTATTTTTTGAAAATGTGATCCTTACCTTACTTTTCTCATATGACACTTCTCTAAATGACACTGTCACATCCTTAAAACGATGTTTCAGTGTTTTCCAGGTCACCCTATCCTCCCAGCCTCACCCCCAGGGACACGATCCAGTTTTTCCTCACTGGATATGGGAAGTGAGAACTTGGACAGTGCAGTCCTCAAATGGCCAGGTCATATAAGGCCTCTAGGACTTGGCTTCAGGAGGCTTTGAACACCAAGGCTAGCCCTGGGACTATCAAAAGCAAAATCCATCATGTTTTTCAGTAAAAGAAAAAAAAATTATGTGTGCTTGAGAGCTGTGCTGGAAGGAAGGAACACATGGGATGGGATTTATAGTTCTGTTTCCCAGTTCCCCTCCTTTGTTTTTTTCAGGCTTGCAGAGTCATCAGGAACTTTAGCGCAGACAATCTCTTTGTCCTAGGCCACTATTTACCCTAGGACTTGATTTTCTGTTGCTCTAAAGGCTGCCTTTCCTTGTATTCTTTCATCCCACAAACTACCTTAAATTTGGGAAGTGTTGAGTGTTTCAGAAAAAGCAAGAATGTTCCTGAAAGGGGGCCATAGGGTTGTTGTGGCTCATAGCAGATTATGCCCATTGCCTGAGTCACACCAACCCATGTGATTAATGCCCCAGAAAACAAGGGCAAAAACCAGAGGAAAAAAATGGGAGGCAGATAGAGAGGGTGGGAGGGGGAAAGGAATAAATCAGGAAGAAGAAAATAGGAAAAAGGAGAAAGAAAATAAAAATCCAGAGAGTAAAGAACAGTTGGAGGGAATATTTGAAGGCTGTGGAAGCAAAAGAGGTGTGGAGGGGGAAGGGAAGCAGAAAAAAGCAGAAAAAAATTGTCCAAAATGCAAACACCAAAACAAAGCTTCTTGTTAGCCAAAGCCCTGGAGCACAAAATGATCTGTAAGATAAATTTCTAAGTTTGATACAATTTTAACCATGTGAGCCTCCAACAAGACAGTCCCAATACCAAGTTAGAAAGATACAAGTCAAATTAGTAGAAAAATAAATAAAAATAGAGTTATCAGAGCCAAAGTTCCTGCCAATCCCAGATCTGCAGAAGTTTATCTGAGGAGTGTCAAGTGTTTTATTCTGTTTGGAAAAGTAGTCCCATGACTCACTTCTCTCCTTCTACCTGTTTCCCTGGCCTCATTGTAAAAGCCATCTTCTAACCTCTTTTGCACCAGTGCAGATTATACTTCTTGAGCTCACTTAGTCTGCCTCAGCCAGATCTCCAGGAGCCTAGGTTTTCTTTTATGAATGCTCTCTCCTTTGTCACAGGTTTTTAAGATTTAAATCCAGAGTGAATCTTAGTCCCACCCCTACCACTCATCCTACCACCATGTTATGGGTGAAACAACTGAAATCCAAAGAGATGGAATTGCTTTCTCAAGTGACATTGATGATAGGCAATAAGAACAGAATTTGAACCCAAATGGTCTACCTATAAGTCAGAATTGTAGCTAGCAATTTGAATGCACAGGAAAATCATGACAAAACCTATGCCAGCAAAAAAAAGTCCTAGGAGAACAAACTGATGACCAAGAATTCTCAGAAGAGTCAGTGTGTGACTTTATAATTTTATTACATTTAGATTCTGTAAGTCATGGAAAATGTGTTAGTGGTTAGCATCTTAGAATTACAGCCAAGAGACCTGTCTTTGAATTCTACCTCTTATCACACTCAAATAAGTCACTGAACTCTTCATGGAGGTCTTGAGTTCCCTTCCCGCTAAAATAAACATTTAATTTCAGAAGATACACTATAATATCTTCCTTCACAGTGTGTAAAGGGCTGAGTGCACTTGAATCCAACAACCAAGCACTTAAGGCTAATTAACTATTGGACAATAACTCTATTAGCATGTTTGGAATTTCTCTTCTCACAATTAATGCTAGCTCAATGCTTGGGGTTAAGAGAATTGTAAGGAGCGATTAGGGAATGGAGTGAGAGGAACCAGAGTCACTTTGAAGATGGACAAAGAGAAGTGAAGTTGTGGAGAGCTTGTGGCACTCTTGTCCATCCCTTTCACTTCTCCCCCTAAAGACCAAGGACTTTTGCTTATCCTGACTCCAGCTGATTCTGAGGCCTCCAGGGGGCTCACTTGGACTTTACATTTTGGTGCCCAACGTGTGAACCAAGGACCCTAATTTCACTGAAGAAGTCCCAGGTGACCAGGAAATAGGGTGAGTATTTTAATAGACAAACAGGGAACTTTACTTTGTTAAGAGCTAAACTAGTAACTCTCATTTTCTAGCTGAAATGGGACAGATATTAGGAAAAGAGTCTCCCCCACCCTCAACCCTATCCCAAAGGAGATCTACAGGAAGCATACTTAGACTGATAAAGAGACAGAGTTTAATTGTGACTTGGGAGCAGACTGATAGATTCGTGAATACATTAGAATGTACGTCCCCTTAGTTCTTCAAGGAAGAAGAAATAGAGGTAGATAATTGGAAACTAATAGGAGATCCACTATGTGAATATTATAATAATAATTATCCTGATTCAATTTCCAGAGAAATATTCTATATATACAATGTAATACAATTGGCCTTAAAGAATCCCACAAATTATAGAAAAAAGAAAAGTTTTAAGAACAGCAAGATGAGGAAGTGTGAGGAAAAAGAGGAAGACAAAGGACAGATTAATGGCACTATCACCAGAGGGCATGAGGACTTAAATGAATTTGAAGGGCGTGGTGATTCTCACTCTCACAGCCTAGCTCCAACCCCACCTGCACTAGAGCAGGTCATTGACACTCCCCCATCAACTTCATCTTCCAGGATAGAGGGAGAAGGATCAGTAGGGAAGGGTCAGTAATATCACCAGCACCTCCACCCCAGCAATCACCTCCTCCTATGACTAGATTGCATAAGACACTACTTAAAACCACAGAAGGAGGGCAGAATACAGATGATTTGAGAATAGAAATGTATCCTGTGATTCAACAGTTTAACTCTTCAGGTCAAGAAAGAAAATATATTCCTTTTGATCTAGAAATGCTCAAAGAACTGAAAAAGGCTTGCACTCTTTATGGGACTACATCATCTTATGTTAAGATGTTATTACAGAATTTGGCTTATGAAGTCTTAACTCCTAGTGATTGGAAATCTATAACAAGGACATGCTTAGAACCTGGACAAAATTTGTTGTGGCTTTCTGAATATAGTGAGCTCTATAGGATAAAAACTCAATGAAATAGTCAAAGTGGAGTTAATACTCCAATCACCAATGACCAACTAACAGGTGTAGGTTCTTATACAGACATTTCAGCACATATTAATTACCCCATAGCAGCATACGAACAAATTGCTTCTGCTGCTATCAAAGCATGGGGTTTGATTTCAGGTAAACAGGACAAGGAAGAGGCCTTCACAAAAACAGCACAAGGGCCAAATGAACCCTTTGCTGATTTTGTGGGATGTTTGCAGACAGTTGTCATATGAACTATTGGTGAAAATGCAGCAACAGAAATTATGATAAGGCAACTTGCTAAAGAAAATGCTAATGAGGTTTGTAGAAGAATTATACTAGGACTACACAAGGATGCGCCCTTAGAGGAGATCATAAGACGCTGTGCCACAGTGGGCACAAATGTCTTTTATAGTCAGGCTATGATGCAGACTTCCCAAGATCCAAACATGGGAAGACAGGGTCCCTTTTGGCAAGGGTCTCCCAGAGAGACTGGTCAATGCTTTCAATGTGGTAAAGTAGGGCATCTGAAAGCTCAATGTTGGCACAGAGACAGAGTGAGAAAACAGGGTGGGAGAACAAAACCCAAAACCCCATGTCCAAAATGCAACAGAGTCTTCCATTGATCATCAAGATGCAGACTGATTCAGGAAAACAGGATGAGGGGCCCAAGGCAAAAAATAATTGGGGCATGATGGCAGCCAATGCTACACTCAGAGAGCCTTTAGAAGTTCAATACCCAGACATGACCAATCAGTCAGGAAGCAATGTGATGGGAGAAAGGGATTGCACAATCAATCAGCCAGGAAGAAACCTGATAGGAGAAGGAGATTACAATTGGGGAGAATAGAATTGTATGCAGCTGGGACAACCGAGATACACCCTGGAGAGGTAAAATCTGTTTCTCTCCAGCCTATGGATCCTTTGCCTCCAGGCACAGTAGGTTTGACCATTTCACCTCCCAAGAGTACTTACAAAACAGTGTTCATCCATACACTGATGTGGGAAACTGGGGAATATGTAGATAATATCCCAGTTAATAATACAGGTACACAATGTGTGACTTATCAACCAGGAGAAGCAGTAGCATCAGGTTTACTGATACAGACTCCTAATAAGCAATCTGGTGATAGTTGCTCAGATTCTGACTCCAAGCAACAAAATCCAGGAATATTCTGGACAGCAGTTGTGACAGCTGACCAACCTGTGCTCACTATCTATATAAATGGCATACCATTAGAAGGATTGGTAGACACAGGTGCAGATTGTACAGTCATTAGAGGTGCCAACTGGCCCAATCACTGGCCAAAGATTAAGGCAGACACCTACATGTCTGGCGTAGGAGAATCAATAGCAGCTAAAGCTAGTGCTACCCCTTTGAGATGGACTTTTGAAGGCAAAACAGTAGATTTTACTCCTTTTATAATTGAAAAAGTTCCCATCAACCTATGGGAAAGAGACATTTTACAACAATTAGGATTACAAATGAGTATTTCGGTTTTTTAGGCAGGGCTGCTGTTAAAGGCCTGCCAACACTTTCACCTGTTCCTATCCAATGGAAAACTAATACACCAGTGTGGATAGAACAGTGGCTCTTAGGTAGCAATAAAATTCACACCTTATTAGATATAGTACAGGAGCAACTTGTACCCTTACACTTCTCTACGTCCTTGGAATTCCCCTGTATTTGTTGTAAGAAAGAAATCTGGAAAATGGAGGATGTTGCCTGATTTAAGAAAAGTAAATGAACAGATGGAAACTATGGGAACTCTTCAGCCTGGACTTCCATTTCCTACTCAATTGCCTAGAGGACCCTAAAGGTCCTCTTAAAGGACCAACTATCTTTACAGATGCATCCAAATATAATATTTGTGCTGTATTCTCTCATGACTTAATATAAAGAGAGTAGTCAGAACTCCTTTTCAGTCCACTCAGCAGAATGAATTGTATGCAATCATTCTAGCTCTTATTTTTTATCTAGGAAATATAAATATAATATCTGATTTGGCCTATTCAGTAGGTGTGGTACAAAGAATTGCCACAGCCCAAATAAAATTTGTAGCTTCTAATATATATCAGCTCTTTAAGGAACTCCAAGAGCAAGTGAGAAAGCATCCAGGTAAGATTTATATCTTACATGTCCACTCTCATAGTGGAGTTCCAGGTTCTATATTTGATGGTAATTCAAAGGCAGATAGCCTTCTAACCATGTTGGTCAATACTTCTTTATTTCAGGAAGCCCAAGAATCTCATTCTAAATATCATCAGGCTGCTCAAGCTTTACATTTACAATTTGGAATAACAAGAGAGGAAGCTAGAAGCATAGTAAAAGCCTATACAGCTTGCCTTCTTTTCCATGTTCCTACACTGTTTCCAGGGAAGAACCCTTCTGGTTTGAGACCTAATGAAATTTGGCAAATGAATGTGACCCATTATAAATCTTTTGGTCATCTGTCTTTTATCCATGTTGTGATAGACACCTTTTCAGGATTCACTTTTGCAATACTAGCAGCAAAAGAAAAAGCCCTAGTGGTCACTAAATTCCTTATACAAGCATTTGCAATTATGGGTGTGCCACAAGAAATAAAAACAGATAATGGACCTGCATATACTTCTAAATATTTTGCACACTTTTGTGCACAGTATAAGATTTACACACTACTGGCATAACCTTTAATCCTCAAGGACAGGCAATAGTAGAGAGGAGAAACAGAGATATTAAGATGCTCCTCCAAAAACAAAAGAAAGGGGGAGCCACAGGTAGCCATAGAGAGCTTCTAAATTTAGCTCTTTATACTAGTCTTGATTTTTGAAAAAGATGCACTGGCTCTAGCAGACAGGTTTTATAACCCACTGGAAGAACAGTGTCCAGTGCGAGCAGCTCCACTATCTTTAGATAATTGCCAGGTGATGTGGAGAGACCCAGAAAGTGGTGAATGGAAAGGACCAGATAGGCTAACTGCTTGGGGGAGAAGATTTGCTTGTATCTCTACAGATGGAGAAGGAATCAGATGAGTGCCAATGAGTTGTATTTGCCTTGTCCATTGGAGAAAGTCAGAGTAGACCCTTGAAATGAAGAAGACCCAAGAAACATCACATGGTTCCATCTCTGATTGTGCCCACCATGGCAATTGACTCATGGACATAAAAAATTGTGGTACTTCAAAACCCTCAGGAATCATTGGATTCTCTGAGACATGGTAAGACTGTTGTAGGACTTGAAAACCCTCAGGAATCATTGGATTCTCTGAGACATGATAAGACTGTTGTAGGACTTGAAAACCCTTAGGAATCATTGGATTTTCTGAGAAATGATAAGAATATTGCAGGACTTCAAAATCTGCAGGAATCATTGGATTCCCTAACACATAAAAAGACTGTTGCAGGACTTCAAAAACTTGCAGGGATCATTGGATTCTCTGACAAATGAAGCAATGGACAATAGATTTGTTTTGGAATATCTCTTGGCTGCTGAAGAAGGTATATGTGTGATTGTTGTTTACATACCCTTCTTCTAGGACTTCTGGAAATCTTTTACATCATGTTGATTTATATTGTTTGTTATATCACTACTTGCATGTATAATTCATGTTTGTTGCACCACATTGAACCTGCACCAGTTATGGGGAGAGCCATCACTAATAGCCTGTGCTTTATTGCTATGGGCTTGTGTAATACCTCCCATGCTGATGAGTTTGCGCGTACCTGTTTCTAGTAAGACACTTCAGCCCAGATACCCATTAAAAGTATCTGACTTGACTCCCTACTTCCCCTTGGTGTTTTTCATCTCTCTTCCTGAGAAGTCAGGTAGGGCATGATCATCTCCTTTTTAGTGCTTTTACCTCCTTTCTTGAGAAGTCAGAGAGGGTATGATCACCGCCTTCTGGGGGTTCTCACTTCCCTGAGAAGTCAGGGATGGTGTGACCATCTGTGTTCTAAAACAAAAGAAAGTGGGACATATAAATGGCTGAAACTCTTAATAGATGCACTTGAATCAGACAACCAAGCACTTAAGGCTAATTACCTATTGGACAATAACTCTATTAGCATGTTTGGAATTTCTCTTCTCACTGTTAATGCTAGCTCAATGCTTGGGGTTAAGATAATTGTAAGGAGGGATTAGGGGGTGGAGTGAGAGGAGCCAGAGTCACTTTGGAGGTGGATGAAGAAAAGGGAGGCTGTGGAGAGCTTGTGGCACTCTTGTTCATCCCCTTCACTTCTCCCCCTAAAGACCAAGGACTTCTGCTTCTCCTGACTCTGACTGATTCTGAGGCCTCCAGGGGGCTAACCCAGACTTCACAACAGTGAATAAAGTGGCTTTACAAAAATAGAACCACTATTTAAATGCCAGTTCGCCATTATTAATATAGAGAGGTGCATAAGAGCAAGAGGAGGGTTGGGGATTAAAGAAATACTATCAGATTAAAGAGGGCCCCTAGCTTAGAGCAGTGTTCTGTGTTTAAGTCTTGATCTCAGTATCTACAAGATGAAGGTGCACTTTTTATCCCTAGCCTTGAATTTATTTTCTAAGAAACAAGAGACTTGTACTACATGAATACTAAGTTTCTTTACCATTCCAATCAGACCTTTTTTGATTGAGAAATTAGGTACTACATCCTCAAGCTAGTACTATGAAAAGCAGGAGTTTATGGAGAGGAGGCCACTTAGGATAGGAACAGCATACCTTAAAAGGATTTTTTAAACAACCCTGGTTGGTTAACGTGGAGGAGGAAAGGTTTATGTCAGGGTTAGGGATGAGATTGACATTTTTTCTATCTTCAAGTATCTGATAACTATCATGGAAAAGTGGAGCAATGGGCAGAAGTTTGGGAAAAGGCAGATTTCAGCTTAATACAAGGAAGAACTCCCTAATAGTCAGAATTGTTTTAAAGTGGAAGGAGTTTCCTCAAGAGGTAGTGGCCCTCCCCTGCTTTCTTCACTTTGTAAGCAAAGGCTAGATGACCCTGTGTCTGACAAGCTGCAGAGAAAGTTATTCTTCAGATATGTTTTAGATTAAACATTTTCTATGGCCCCCTTTCATTCTGAGACTCTAAGATATTTATGAATAGAATACTTCCCAGAAGCAGGCCTAAGTTTGTTGATAATCAAATATTAATTCAAGCTATAGGGAAAATTCCTATCCATGACCTTGGAACTGAAGATAGCACTACTAGCTTCAACCCCCCAAAAATGAAAGAAAAAGGTCAATGAGTCAAATGCACAAATATGTGTGTGTGGCTATATATTGTAATATATTCTGCATATGTACTATAATAGAATCATAAAGTTTAAATCTGGAATTTTTTGGAACAGCTTTCTCCTTTATATATATACATTCATGCATGTATAAGATCACATGTTTGTATGTATATGCATATAAGTATATTTATGTGTGCACACATAAGTGTGTATATTGTCTATGTATATGTATATGCAACACATGTATAGATTAATTGATATTTTATATATGTGTGCATATGAACACACATGTGTATGCATATATATGTGTATAGCAAACAAAAATCTGCAGACTAAAGGGTTATCCTCTTTTTGGGGAAATGCTAAGCAAATTATGATATATGAATATAATGTATTATTACTGTGCTATAAGAAATTATGAAATGAAGTTTCAGAGGAAGCTAGGGAGACATATATGAACTGACACAGAGAGATAAACAGAATCAAGAGAATAAATTATACAAAGATGACATAATATAGAAAAATCTACTTGGCAAGACATTAAAACTCTAAACAATGCAATGACAAACCTTAATTGTACAGGACAGGACAGAACCAAGATGGCAGAGAGCAGACACAACTCTTGATGACCTTCTCTGACTTTCTCTCAAGTCAATAGCAGATTAAGCCTCAAAACTGGTTTTGGAGTCAAGGAATCCACAAATATCTGGAGTACAACACATTCCCAGAAGAAGATACCTTGGAGGAATTTCAGAACAGGTTTGTTTCAAACACACAGGGGGACAGACCGGGGAAAGGAGTTGGGGTGGTGAGTCAAAGTGTTGCAGTTTCCATGCACTTGGGAATCTTCTGTGAGCTTCTTAGACTATTCTGTCCTGGTTGCAAGCAGGTGGTTTGGTAGATTTGCTACTGAAGGCAAATTGAAAACCACTGAGCCCCAGAAGAACACCAGACCTAGCCACCATTACCCAGAACTGGAAATCAATCAGCAGAACTGCCCCAGGACAAAGCAGCTGTCTCTCCTTTCCATTGAACACACCTTAAGTCTTAAAAAAAAAAAAACTCTCATCCTAGACAGCTTTTATGGAGAGAGAGAACAGACCTCAAATCCTGGGGTTTCTAAAAGCAAAGCAACTCCAGATGAATCTCCAAAGGGAGACATGCACTGATCCCCATTTCAGAAGGCTAACTTGGAAGATTGCATAAAGAATATTAAAAGACAATTAGAAGAAAAATGGGGAAATGAAATGAGATAAAGGCAAGAAGGAATGGAAAAAGCATAAAATGCCTTACAAAAGTGATAGAAATAGACACCAATTCACTGAAAAACAAAGTCTGTGAAATTGAAAAAGAAGGCATGAACAAAAAAATTCAATTGGCCAATTACAAAAGGAACTAAAAAGGTAACTGAAGAACATAATAGAGTAAAAATTAGAATTGAACAAATGGAAGTGAATAACTCAATAAGACTTCAAGAATCAATGAAACAAAAACAAAAAATGAAAAAATAGGAGAAAATATGAAATATCTCCTAGGGGAAAAAAAACTGACCTAGAAAATAGATCTAGGAAAGAAAATCTAAGGATTATTGGACTTCCCGAAAGCCATGATGAAAAAATAACCTAGACATTATCTTACAGGAAATCATAAAAGAAAACTGCCCTGATATTTTAGAATCAGAAGCTAAAATAGCCATTGAAAGAATTCACCAATCAGGTCCTGAAAAAGACCCCAAAATTAAATCCCTAAGGAATATTGTGGCTAAATTTCAGAACTATTGAACTAAGGAAAAAATATTGCAAGCAGCCAGAAAGAAATAATTTAAATACTGAGATTACCAAAGAACTAGCAGCTTCTAAAATAAAGGATCTAAGGGCCTGGAATCAAATATTCCAAAGCGCAAAGGAAACTGGATTACACCCAAGAATAAGCTATCCAACTAAAATGAGCATTATCTTTCAAGGAAAAAGATGGACATTCAATAATATAGGTGAAATTCACCTATTTTTAATGAAAAAAAAATGAATAAAAAATTTGATCTCCAAACACTGAGCTTAAGAGAAGCATAAAAAGGTAAAAAGGAAAGAACTCTTGAGAACTATGTTTCTATTATAGGTATACTTAGAGAATGCAGACATAATTTGATTTTATTATGATAATATAAAAAAGAAACTAGAGGTGGAAAGGGACTAGAAATGTTTTGAGATTTTGGAGATGGTGGGGGGGGAATGTTAGTCTGTTTATTAGGACAATTCAATTTCATCTTACTTGGATCAGATTTCTCTTTGTGGCCATAATAGCCATATCATTTTATTCAAAGTGCACCAAAGAAGGATTTACTGACTTGGCATATAGAGTTGCAGGTTTGGAAGTGTGGTATTTTTTGTTTTTTTATTGCTGTTTTTATTTGTAAGGATCAGTGATGTATTTGACTGAATGACTGGGGAATATACTGATTCTTCCTCCTTTTGAGGAAAGAAACTAGAGTTGAAAAGTACTGGAAAAAAGGAAACAAAATAAGGGAAATTACACCTCACAAAAAGGCAAAGAAAACCTATTAAAAATGAGGGAAAGAAGGGAGAGGGATGAGCTTTGTGTGAATCTTACTCTCATCAGATTTGGCTCTAAGAGAGAATATCAGACATATTTGGTTTCAGAGAAACTTGTCTCACCTTATAGGGAAGTGGGAGGGGAAAGTGGAAAAAGAAAGGGAAAGGCTAATGGAAGGGGAAGCAGAAGTATTAGAGGAAAGGTGTAAAAGAGGAAGAGGGACTCTAAAGGGGGAGGAGAGTTTGAGGGAGGTGGTCATCAAAAGCAAAATACTGGGGAGGAGGGAAGGAGGAAAGGAAAGAGAAAAGCACAACTTAGGGTAAATAAGATGGCAGGAAATACAAAATTAATAATTTTAACTGTGAATGTGAATGGAATGAATTCTCCCTTAAAACGGAAGTGGATAGCAGACTTTATTAAAAGCCAGAATCCCACAATATGTTGCTTACAAGAAACACATTTAAAACATAGTGATACTTATGGAGTGGAGATAAAGGGCTGGAGCAGAATCTATTATGCTTCAGGTGAAGTAAAAAAAGCACAGGTAGCCATCCTGATCTCAGATGAAGTAAAAGCAAAGATAGATCTAATTAAAAGAAATAAGGTGGCTAAGATGACAGGAAAAAATAATGATGATTGTTGGAGGGGATGTGGGAAAACTGGGACATTGATTCATTGTTGGTGGAGTTGTGAACGAATCCAACCATTTTGGAGAGTAGTTTGGAACTATGCTCAAAAAGTTATCAAACTGTGCATACCCTTTGATCCAGCAGTGTTACTACTGGGATTATATCCCAAAGAGATTATAAAGAAGGGAAAGGGACCTGTATGTGCACGAATGTTTGTGGCAGCCCTTTTTGTAGTGGCTAGAAACTGGAAACTGAATGGATGTCCATCAGTTGGAGAATGGCTGAATAAATTGTGGTATATGAAAATTATGGAATATTACTGTTCTGTAAGAAATGACCAACAGGATGATTTCAGAAAGGCCTGGAGAGACTTACACGAACTGATGCTGAGTGAAATGAGCAGGACCAGGAGATCATTATATACTTCAACAACAATACTAGATGATGACCAGTTCTGATGGATCAGGCCATCCTCAGCAACGAGATCAACCAAATCATTTCTAATGGAGCAGTAATGAACTGAACTAGCTATACCCAGAAAAAGAACTCTGGGAGATGACTAAAAACCATTACATTGAATTCCCAATCCCTATATTTATGCACACCTGCATTTTTGATTTCCTTCACAAGCTAATTGTACAATATTTCAGAGTCTGATTCTTTTTGTACAGCAAAATAACGTTTTGGTCATGTATACTTATTGTGTATCTAATTTATATTTTAATATATTTAACATCTACTGGTCATCCTGCCATCTAGGGGAGGGGGTGGGGGGATAAGAGGTGAAAAATTGGAACAAGAGGTTTGGCAATTGTTAATGCTGTAAAGTTACCCATGTATATATCCTGTAAATAAAAGGCTATTAAATAAAAAAAATTAAAAAAAAATAAAAATAAAAGAAATAAGGAAGGAAACTATATTTTACTAAAGGATATCATAGATAATGAAGCAATATCCATACTAAACATATATGTACCAAGTGGTATAGCATCCACATTCCTAGAGGAGAAGTAAAGAGAGATTCAAGAAGAAATACATAGCAAAACTATACTAGTCGGAGATCTCAACCTTGCTCTCTCAGAACTAAATAAATCAGACCACAAAATAAATAAGAAAAAAGTTAAGGAGGTAAACAGAATGTTAGAAAAATTAGGTATGACAGATTTTTAGAGAAAATTGAATGAAGACAGAAAGAACTTTAGTTTTTTCTGAGTGGTTCATGGAACTTATACAAAAATTGACCATGTGTTAGAGCATAAAAACCTCAAAATCAAATGGAGAAAGGCAGAAATAGTAAATGCATTTTTTTTCAGATCATGACGCAATAAAAATCACACATAATATAAGGCCAGGAGAAAAAAAAAAACAAAAGGTAATTGGAAATTAAATAATCTAATCCTAAAGAATGAATGGACGAAACAGCAAATCATAGATACAATCAAAAATTTCATCCAAGAGAATGACAATAATGAAACAATATACCAAAATTTGTGGGATGCAGCCAAAGTGGTAATAAGGGGAAATATATCTCTAGATGCTTATTTCATAAAATAGAGAAAGAGAAAATGAATGAATTGGTCTTACAACTAAAAAAACTAGAAAAAAACTAAATTAAAAACCCCCAATTAAATACCAAATTTGAAATTCTGAAAATAAAAGGAGAGATTGATAAAATTGAAAATAAGAAAACTATTCAATTAAAAAATAAAATTAAGAGTTGGTTTTATAAGAAACAAAACAGATAAACTGTAAGTTAATTTGATGAGAAAAAGTAAAGAAGAAAATCAAATTGTTAATCTCAACAATAAAAAAGGGGAACTTTCCACCAATAAAGAGGAAATTAGAGCAATAATTAGGAGTTACTTTGCCCAACCATATGCCAAAAAATTTGATAATCTAAATGAAATGGAGGAATATCTACAAAAATATAGAATGCTCAGGTTAATAGAAGATGAAATAAATTATTTAAATACTCCCATTTTAGAAAAAGAAATAGAACAAGCTATTAATCAACTCTCTGAGAAAAAATGTCTAGAGCCAGATCGATTTACATGTGAATTCTAACAAACATTCAAAAAAAATTAATTCTAATACTATGTAAACTATTTGAAAAAATAGGGAAAGAAGGAATCCTATCAAATTCCTTTTATTACACAGATATGGTGCTGATAGCAAAACCTGGTAGGGTGAAAACAGAGAAAGAAAATTATAGACAATTTCTCTAATGAATATTGATGCAAAAATATTAAATAAAATATTAGCAAAGTGATTACAGAAAGTGATCCCCAGGATAATATACTATGACCAAGTTGGATTTATACCAGGAATACAGGATTGGTTCAATATTAGGAAAACTATCAGCATAATCAACTATAACAATAAACAAACTAACAAAAATCATATAATTATCTCAATAAATGCAGAAAAAAATTTGATAAAATCCAAAACCCATTCCTTAAAAAAAAAAAAAAACCACTAGAGAGTTTAGGAATAAATGGACTTTTCCTTAAAATAGGCAGTAGCATCTATTCAAAACCATCACTAAGCATCATATATTATGGGGATAAAGTGGAACCATTCCCAATGAGATCAGGAGTGAAATAAGGCTGCCCACTATCACCATTACTATTCAATATTGTATTAGAAATGTTAGCTTTGTTGATAAATGGTCAAAGGATATGAACAGACAATTTTCAGATGATTAAATTTAAACTATTACCACTCATATGAAAGTGAAATGCAAATTAAGACAACTCTGAGATACCACTACACACCTGTCAGATTGGCTAAGGGATGACAGGAAAAAATAATGATGAATGTTGGAGGGGATGTGGGAAAACTGGGACACTGATGCGTTGTTGGTGGAGTTGTGAATGAATCCAACCATTCTGGAGAGCAATATGGAATTATGCCCAAAAAGTTATCAAACTGTGCATACCCTTTGATCCAGCAGTGCTACCACTGGGCTTACACCCCAAAGAGATACTAAAGAAGGGAAAGGGACCTATATGTGCCAAAATGTTTGTGGCAGCCCTGTTTGTAGTGGCTAGAAACTGGAAAATGAATGGATGCCCATCAATTGGAGAATGGTTGGGTAAATTGTGGTATATGAATATTATGGAATATTATTGTTCTGTAAGAAATGACCAGCAGGATGAATACAGAGAGGCTTGGAGAGACTTACATGAACTGATGCTAAGTGAAATGAGCAGAATCAGGAGATCATTATATACTTCAACTGTGATACTGTATGAAGATGTATTCTGATGGAAGTGGATTTCTTTGACAAAGAGACCTAATTCAGTTTCAATTGATCAATGATGGACAGAAGCAGCTACACTCAAAGAAAGAACATTGGGAAATGAATGTAAACTGTTTGCATTTTTGTTTTTCTTCCCAGGTTATTTCTACCTTCTGAATCCAATTCTCCCTGTGCAACAAGAGAACTGTTCGGTTAAATACATATATATTGTATCTAGGATATACTGTGACATATTTAACATATATAGAACTGCTTGCCATCTAGGGAAGGGGGTGGAGGGAGAGAGGGGAAAAATCGGGACAGAAGTGAGTACAAGGGATAATGTTGTAAAAAAAATTACCCTGGCATGGGTTCTGTCAATAAAAAGTTATTATAAAAAAAAAAAAAAGAAATGTTAGCTTTGGCAATAAGAGAAGAAAAAGAGATTACAGGAATTAAGGTAGGTCATGAGAAAACCAAATTATCACTCTTTTTTTTTTTCCCAAATTATCACTCTTTGCAGATGATATGATGGTATACTTTGGAGAATCAACTAATAAATTACTAGAAACCATTCACAATTTTAGCAAAGTTGCCAGATACAAAATAAATCCATATAAATCATCGGCATTTTTATATATCACTAACAAAATCCAACACCAAGAGATACAAAGAGAAATTCTATTTGAAATAACTATTGATAGAATAAAATATCTGGGAATCTCTCTGCCAAGGGAAAGTCAGGAACTATACAAGGAAAACTGTGAAACACTTTCCACACAAATAAAGTCAGATCTAAACAACTGGAAAAATATCAGTTCTTGGATAGATTGAGCGATTAAAATAAAGATGACAATACTACTTAAACTAATCTATTTATTTAGTGCTACACCAATCAAACTCCCAAAAAACTATTTTACTGACCTAGAAATAAAATAAAAAAATTCATTTGGAAGAACAAAAGGTCAAAAATCTCACGAGAATTAATGGGGGGAAAAAAGCAAATGAAAGTGGAGTAGCTGTACCAGATTTAAAACTATATTGTAAAGCAGCAATCATCAAAACCATTTGGTACTGGCTAAAAAATGGACTAGTTGATCAGTGGGAAAGGTTAGATTCATAGGACAAAATAGTCAAAGACTATAGTAATCTAGTGTTTGACAAACCCAAAGACTCCAGTTTTTGGGATAAAAATTCACTATTTGACAAAAACTGCTGGGAAAATTGGAAACTAGTATGGCAGAAACTAGGCATTGGCCCACACCATATACCAAGATAAGGTCAAAATGGATTCATGATCTAAACATAAAGAATGATATTATAAATAAATTAGAAGAACGTAGGATAGTTTACCTCTTAGATCTGTAGAGGAGGAAGATATTTGTAACCAAAGAAGAACTAGAAATCATTATTGATCACAAAATAGAAAATTTCGATTATATTAAGTTAAAAAATTTTTGTACAAACAAAACAAATGCAGACAAGATTAGAAAAGAAGCAATAAACTGGGGAAACATTTTTACATTCAAAAATTTGGATAAAGGCCTTATTTCTAAAATGTATAGAGACGACTAAAATTTATAAGAATTCAAGTTGTTCTTCAATTGCTAAATGGTCAAAGGATATGAACAGACAATTTTCAGATGAAAAAATTGAAACTATTTCTATTCATATGAAAAGGTGCTCCAAATCACTCTTGATCAAAGAAATGCACATTAAGACAACTTATCACTATATACCTGTCAGACTGGCTAAGATGACAAGAAAAGATAATGACGAATGTTGAGGGGATGTGGGAAAACTGGAATAACTGATACATTATTGGTGGAACTGTGAATGGATCCAACCATTCTGGAGAGCAATTTGGAACTATGCTCAAAAAGTTATCAAACTGTGCGTACCCTTTGACCCAGCAGTGTTTCTATTGGGATTATATCTCAAACAGATCTTAAAGGAGGGAAAAGGACCCATATGTGCAAAAATGTTTGTGGCAGTGCTTTTTGTAGTGGCTAGAAACTGGAAACTGAATGGATGTCCATCAATTGGAAAATGGCTGAATAAATTATGGATATGAATGTTTGGAATATTATTGTTCTGTAAGAAATGACTAACTGGATGATTTCAGACATGCCTGGAGAGACTTACATGAACTATTGCTAAGTGAAATGAGCAGAACCAGAAGATCATTATACACAGCAACAAGAAGACTGTACAATGATCAATTCTGATGGATGGGGCTCTTTTCAACAATGAGATGATTCAAACCAGTTCCAATTCTTCAGTGATGAAGAGAGCCATATCCACTCAGAGAGAGAACTGTGGGAACTGAATGGGAAGCACAACATAGCATCTTCACTTTTTCGTTGATGTTTGCTTTCATTTTGTTTTCTTTATCAGGTTTTTTCTTCCTTCTTTACCTGATTTTTCTTGTGAAGCAAGATAACTGTATAAATATGTACATATAAATATTGGATTTAACATATATTTCAACATATTTAACATGTATTGGACTGCCTTCCATCTAGGGGAGAGGGTGGAGGGAAAAGAGGGAAAAATTTGGAACAGAAAGTTTTGCAAAGGTTAATGCTGAAAAATTACCCATGCATATGTTTTGTAAATAAAAAGCTTTAATTTAAAAAATTAAATTAAATTAAAAATAGAAAAA
This sequence comes from Sarcophilus harrisii, assembly GCF_902635505.1. Classification (NCBI taxonomy): domain Eukaryota; kingdom Metazoa; phylum Chordata; class Mammalia; order Dasyuromorphia; family Dasyuridae; genus Sarcophilus; species Sarcophilus harrisii. Next base: position 359,281,672 of record NC_045427.1, on the reverse strand, counting down.
TAAATAAATAAATTGTACAGGACAGTGGATAAAGCATACTGTCTGCTACCTGACCTAAAGATGACAGCCTTAAGATGTAGAATTAGACATACATTTTTGGAAATGGACAATGAGGCAATTTACATTATTTTACTGTGAATATTTTTAATGAGGATCTTCTTTTTTCCCCCTTTTTTGTTGTTGCTGTTTAGAGGCAATAGGATGGAGAAAAAATAAATGCTTGTAATTGAAAAAAAAAGTCTAACATAATTTAAAAAAAAGAAAGTTTCTATTCCATGATCTACCAGATTAATGTCTGTTGTCAATTAATAAAACTCCTTTACTCTAAGGAATGATTCAAGATTTATTCATTGCTGAAGTAAATTGGTTCTCTTGGATTTTTCTGTTATCTTGTACTCAGCTGAGACTTTCCCAAAATGGGATATAGTAGAAAGAACATTGTACTTGGAGTCACAGCGTCTGAGTAAGAATCTCTTATATATTATTATATGACCTTAGAGAAGTTATAGGTCTCTCTTTGGGCATCAGATTGTTCATTGTAAAAGGAGAAGGTTGTACCAAACTTTTCATTGCAGATCTAAATCCTATGGTTCAATGAAAACAAAATCTTGAAAGAAGTGTTTATGTCTTCTAGGAATTGGAAAGGGATACTATCAGGGTAAGCAATTAATTAGTGGTGAGATTCGACATCTTTATTATGAATCCAAATGCAATATTTGAATCCTTCTCTAAGGACCAATTAAGCAGTTACCTAAAATTTCAAGAGAGATCCATAAAATGCCAGATCCAGGAATCTAGGGAGAAAATTATGGACTGAATTTGAGAACAAGAGATCCCAAATGAGAGGGATCAACACTGAAACAGAGCAATAGAAAAACATGCAGGCATACATATTGTATTCAGCTCTGAGTTACATACCTCTATGTGAGGATGGATTTAATGAAGTTAGTTGAAGAGAAGATTTAAGATACAAGTGTCCATCATTGTAAAATATTTAATGGCTGTCAAGTGGAAGAAGACTCAAATGTTTCTATGTGTCCCCAGAGACTACAACCAGAAGCCATAGATAGAAGTTGCAAGAGGGTTCATTTAGGCTGAGCATCAAGTAAAACTTCCCAATAATTATGATGATCTAACAATCAAAGGGAATATTTTGGGAAGTAACAATTTCTCCTTTGGAGCTCTTCAAGCAGGCTGGATGATTACTTGTTGGATATGTTTTAGAGAGCATTATTTTTTAAGCTAGGTTGGATGAACTGGCTGCTGGGGTCCTTTTTGACTTAAGATTCTGTGATTCTGGAATGTGGAGCTTTGATTAAATAAAACTTTCTTCCCACAAAGATTCTGCCTAAGGCAGCATCCTTTCTTAGTAACCCTCCACTGACTGTAACTATTTCCACATTGGCCCTTCTGAAAACACTTCCTTCCCCCAGTATATGGTATAATTTTTTTTTTTTTTTTTGGCAGATCACTATGTTTCTCTTGACATTCTTTTACTCACAGAGTCATAAGGTTATATGATTTAAAACTGGCTGGAGATTCAAATTCTTTCATTTTATAGAAGAGGAAACTGAGTCATCTGAGAAGAAAAATGAAGTAGCCAAAATCACACAGATTACAAACAGGAAGACCATACTTTTAATCCAGTCTTCTAACTCTAAATCCTTTTCTCTTTCCACTATGGCAGGGATTCTTATTTTGTGTGTATCGTGCACCCCATTATCAATCTGATGGATTCTTGAATGTTTTAAATGCAAAAAATAAAAAATAAACTACATAGGATTACAAATGAAATCAAATGTTAGTGAAAATATTTTTTTACAATCCAAGTTAACAGAGCACCTGAAATCTAATGATGGATCCCCAAGAGTCTTGTGGATTTTACATTAAGAATTTCTTAATTAATGCTATCAGACTGCATATTTTGATCCAGCAGTGTCTCTACTTGATCTGGACCCCAAAGAAATCATAAAATAGGGAAAAGGACTCATATATGCAAAAATGTTTGCAGCAGTCCTTCTTTTGGAGTCAAAGAATTAGAAAGTGAGTAGACAATCATCAGTTGGTGAATGGCTAAATAAATGATCATATTTTAAAGTAATGGAAGATTTTTGTTCTATAAAAAAATGATGAACAGGCTGATTTTAGAGAGGTCTGGAAAGATTTTACATGAACTGGTACTGAGTAAAGCAAGCAGTACCAGGAAAACATTGTTCACAGCAAATAGCAGGATTATGTGATGATCATCTGTGATAGACAAGGTTCTTTGCAGTAGTTCAGTTGATCCAAAGCAATCCCAATAACTTTGGAAGGAAAATGTCATCTACATTCAGAGAGAGAATTATGGAGACTAAGTGTAATATTCTCTTCTCTAAATTTTAATGTTCTCTGGGAGCAAGTTTCTTAGGGAGCTTCTAGAGGCAGCCTTCTTTTTAGTTCAAAGTAATAATCACCTCAAATGCAGCCAGCTGTTAAAGTCCAAATCCTTTATTGTCTCTTTCCAAGTCTTGTCCTTCCTTGGGCCCAGTTAGCTTTCTTAGAGGCCTGTCTCTCCTTGGTTCCCAGAGCTCTTGCCTGCTAGTCTTTTGCCTCTGCTAGCTTCAGCCTCTTCTCCTCCAAATGTCTCCAGCTAGCACAAAGGCAGAAATTGGAAGAAATCTGACTCTGCCTCTGAGGGTGAGCTTGTGCTCTTAGACTTTTGAATCTCCTTGACGGAATCCTGGCTCTGAATCTCCCAAAGTGCATCCTGGTTGAGGCTCCTAGCTTATATATGCTCTCTTAAAGGTGTGAACTCTAATAAGTACTAAATACATCTAGAGAACTGTTAAGCACCCTGCTAAACAACCATTGTGTCTATCAATTCCACTGACTTAGCACCTTGTAAGAATTCTAATATCTAATTGTAGATCAATGCATACTATTTTCATTTATTTTTAATGTTTCTTTTTCTTTTTGTTCTGATTTTTTCTCTTTTAATGCAATTCATATGAAATAATGTAAAAAAATTAATGTACATGTATAACCTAAAAATGTTTTACATGTAACTGGAGAAAATAAAAATTTACATATACACACATGTGTATATATATATATATATATATATATATTTAATTCTCTGCATTATACTATGATTCTTCCCCCTGCCTTATTTCTTTCCTCTCAGATCTTTCCTGTTCAAGTCTCTCCAGTGAAAGTTCAACATGGAGATCACAAATGATGCAATATTAGTAATAATAACAATAGAGCTTTATGGTTACCAAAGCATTTTACAAATATTAGCTTATTTTATCCTTACAACAGCCCTAGCAGCTTGATGCTATTTTTATCCCCATTTTTTTTGTTATAGTTCAGTTGTGTCCAGTTCCATATGACCCCATGGATTGTGTCCATGGGCCTTTCTTGGCAAAGATACTGGAGTAGTTTGCCATTCCCATGCCCTCATTCTACAGATAAGGAAACTGATATAGAAAAGGGGTAAGTGACTTGCCTGAAGTCACACAGTTTCAAGCCAGATTTGAACTAGATGAAGCCTTAAAATCAGCATAGATTCATTAGAGCTAGAGGGAACCTTAAAATCATAGAATGCAGAATGTCAATATTGAAGCCTAGTCTTACAAAGGAAAAAACTGAGGCTCAGACCCCAAGGTCATACAGCAAATCTATGATACCAACTGGCCAATTTTTTGCCTTTATTAACTCCTTTCTAAGTATTAATACTTAGAAAGGTAAACTCAAGCTTTAACATTTATAAAATTGCCACTATGTATTGGCTTGTATATGCCATGGCACACCAATTCTCATCCCATATAATTACTAACCAAAGTTACAAGTTTCCTCTTGCTGTAAAATTTAACAAGTTGGACTTTGCTCATAAAAATTCAACTTTGAAGTGTTCCTGTGGTGTGGTAAGCCTCAGGTTCCTGCACTGGCCTTCAGACTGTTCTAAGATCTTAGGGGCTACCAAGAAGTTTGGGATACACTTGACCTCAACTTGGCAGCATTCCAAAAAATCAATTGAGTCTGAGGTGGAGGGAATTATGAGGAAAGATCATCTTGTTCCCTGTACATTACTGTTCTTTTAAGGATTTCAGCAACTCTCTCTTAAGGATTAACCTCCGTCTCCCCCAATCCATGCTTCCCTATTTCCTAATTCATGTCTATGGTACATCTCACCTTACTCTATAACTCCCTTTGGCAAAGTATAGTATCATGGAAAGACCCTGGATTATAGAAAGATACAACATTTGAATTCAAACCCAACTCTGCCACATACTAGCCACATAACTTTCAACCTAATCTTCTTTGTTCCGCACTCCAATTTCCCCATTTATAAAAGGAAAGAGAATTATCTCTTCCTTGCCTTTTTTCACTTAAAACAATAAGGAAGTTCTTTGCATATACTAAGGCATTAAAGAAATAAGACCCATTTATTGTAGTAGCAATAACTAGTAAGCTAAGACCTCTACATGACTTAACCTATACACCTAAAGTAAAATGTGGAACTGATCCCTTTGAGAGGATTTCTTGATTTAACTTTTTCCAAAATGCTCATCAGGTACAAAAAGGGAAGTTGTCCAGAACATCACAAAGCCTATATGATAGAAATCATCTATTAGACGAAAAGTAAAAATATATACCATATTGTGGGTCTAAGGGAAAAAAAGATAACCCATGTTACTCAGCAGGTTCTCAGCAACCACATGGTACAGAATGTGTTTAAACAAGCAGATTCCCCCACGTAGGAGCATGGACAGGAGAAACCATTACTTTCCTCTTCTAGGAAGAGTGGAGCTCACACCCACTCAGCCTTTGTCATTTAAAGAGATTGTGTTTCTGTATTTACCATAGCAACCCCTCAGGCATTTCATAATCATCCCAGTACACCACTCTTGTCTATACTTTTCCATATGCTCTCTTGAAGAAAATTTAAATAAAAAAAAAAAAAAAAACCTCAGAGTCTTAAAATAGATAATGAAGGAAGCTCAGGAGCTGACAGCAGGAGCCTCTTATATTGCTTCCTTCTTTAGCCATTTCAGTGGTCATTTCTGTGATCTTTATGTTTATTCTTGTACCCACTCAGAGAGCAAATGAATCTCAAAATGGTCTGGCATAGATCAATGTCATGGTTTGGGTGTCTGTCTTTGTCCAGTGTTCATGTTCTTGAACTCTGTGCTCATATGTTTGTCTCCTCTGACAAATATCAAGCAACAGTCTGCTTTGTGAGTAAAAACAGACTCTGAATGAAGAATTGAAAGATTCAGAATTGGAAGAAACCTTAGATACCATGTATTCAAACTTTCTCATTTTGTAAATATGGAAACAGACTAGAGAGACTAGACATAATGCCTTTTATGTAGTAGGCATTCAATAAATGCTTTTTAAGCTGAATTGTTACTTTCTCAAGGTCACATAGGTAGTAAGCAGAATTTGAATCCAAGTCCTTCCCGTTGAGATCTATGTATACTTAGTTACTCTAGGAATACCATGATCTTAGAGTTGCTGGTTGAAATACTGATTCCAAAGGACTCGTGATGAAAAAAAAAAATGTTCTCCATCTCCAGAAAAAGAATTAATGAATTCTAAGTGCAGATAAAAGTATATATTTTTTGTTTTATTTTATTTTTTTTTTGCTTTTTTTTTGCAATATTGTTGATTTGGAAAAAGATTTTACATAATTTCACATATATAAGTAATATCATATTACTTGATTTCTCAATGTATGAAGGAGGAATGGAAATGAGAAAGAAAATTTGAAACTTTTTTATAAATAAATAATAATTTTAATAAAACCTTGGAGTTGGAAGGGACTCTAAAGATTATCTAATACAATCTTTATCTAACAGTAGCCTGCTGTTACCAATTTAGCACCTCTTTGAAAATCTCTAGTGATGGGAAATTCACCTCCTTGTGAACCCTGCTTCTCTGAGTATTAGACAGTTCTTCCTTAAATTGAGTTGATATTTATCTCAGTCCTTCTTAGTCCTATTTCTTTCCTCTTGGACTAGATAGCTTAAGTTCCATGGGTTAAGTAGATCTTCGTCCTGAAAATCCAGTTCTTGGGAACTCTGGGAGGAGTAGGGGATAACAAGGCAATAGGCCACCCAACTGGCTAAGATGGTTGTCGAGGTCAGGCTGAGGCTAGAAAAAGTATGGGTACCATCTGTTTCTGTGGTTACTTTGAGGTTCTCTCAATCTGTGTAAAATGTTACAAGGATGACCATAGTCTAATTCCAATTCCATCTGTCTTAGCACAAACCCCATGAGTAAAAAACAAGTTTATTAAACTTCAGGCTTGAAGATCACTTGACAGTCAGAGTATTAGAGCTAGAAGAAATATTTGAATAATAGGATTTTGAACTGGAACCAATCATTCAATTAACAATTTATTAAGGATTTGCCATTTCTCAGGCACTCTGCTAGATGCTAGGGTTAGAAAAATACAAATAAATCAGCTTACACCATCACAAAAGTTAGAGTCTTTTGGGGGACAACAAGTACACATATGAGGGTAACCATAACATAAGTGTGTACAAAATGTAAATGCAAATTAATTTTGCAAGGGAAGCACTAGCAGTTGGGGGGGGGGGGGCGGTCAGGAAAGGACTCATGTAGGAGGTATTATTTTGAATTAAGTTTTGAAGAAAACTATAGCAAAGAGATAGAGGTGAAGGAGTATATTCAAGGAATGAAGAACAGCCTAGGCATAGACGCAGAGAAAAATGCCATGTCATTTGAATGCAATGTGTGAGAAAAAAGGAAAACAAGCTTGAGTGGGGCATAGAGTTGGTGGAGGGGAATAATATATAAAAAACTGAAATAATAATTTGGAGTCACATTGTGAAGGGGCTTAAATGCTGAATATTGGAGTTTTTATTTTATACTAGAGTTAATAGGGAATCAAGTTAATACATTGAACAAGGAAAGGATATGGTCATTTTTCATGCAGGGCTGAATATTATGTTGTCTTCCCAGTGGAAAATTTATTGGAGGAGAGAAACTTGAAACAGAAAGACCAGTTGAGAAGTCACATAGCTAGTAAGTGTCTGAGGCCACATTTGAACTCAGGAAGAGGAGTACCACCTTAGAAGATTCCATAAAAATTATCTAATCTGTTCCTTTAAATATATAGATATAAAAAAACAGAGAGAGGTACAGAGAAAGGAGGAGGAAGAGGTAGAAGAGGAAGGAAAGAAGGAAGGAAGAAAAGAAGGAAGGAAAAAGAAGGGAAGAAGGAGAAGGAAGGAAGGAAGACGAAGAAAAAGGAAGGAAGGAAAAAGAAGGAAGGAAAGAAGGAAGAGGAAGAAAGAGAAAAGAAGAAAGAGGAAGGAAGGAAAGAAAGAAGGAAGGAAGGAAGGAAGGGAGAGAGGAAGAAAGGGAAGGAAGGAAGGAGGAAGGGAGGGAAGGAAGGAGGAAGGGAAAGAAGGAAGAAGGAAGGGAAGGAGAGAAGGAAGAGAAAGGAAAGAAGAGGAAGGAAGGAAGGAAGAAGAGAGAGAGGAAGGAGATAAAAATATGGAGGCTCCAAATTATAAAGGGCTTTGCTCAATTTTATATAAGTATTTTAAATGGAATTTGAATCCAAGAATTTGACACCAATTATAGAGCTATTTCTATTTCGTTGTATTCCTTCCAAAGAATAGTGAAGCTCCTTTCCACTAATTTAAATATGCCCTATTACTTCAATCCCTTAGTTAGGGACTAACCTCTTCCAGCCCCAAGTTCTTCTAGCCTCCTGTTCTGAGATTCCCCCAGTACATAAAATGTTTATTCCTGGAGCTCTTATTAGATATATGTCCTAATAATTGAAGCCAGTTCCAGTGATCTTGTGATGAAGAAAGTCATCTGAATCCAGAGAAAGGATTGTGGGAACTGAGTGTGAATCACAAATAGCATTTTCACTTTTTTTGTTGTTTGTTTGCATTTTTTCTTTCTCAATTTTTTTTCCTTTTTGATCTGATTTTTCTTATGCAGCACAATAATTATATAAATATATACATATATTGAATCTAACATTTCTTAACATGTTTAACATATATTAGATTACTTGCCATCTAGGGGAGGGGTGGGGGAAGGGGGGAGATTTGGAACCCAAGGTTTTGCAAGGGTTAATGCTGAAAAATTACCCATGCATATGTTTTGAAAACAAAAAGCTTTAATAAAAAAGGCATGTGTCCTAGAATCAGAGATCTAGTGCTTGAAGAACTGAAGAAACCATCTAATTCAATGCCCATGTTTCATAGATGAGGAAATCAAGACCAGAGATTTATAAGGGTCTTGCCTAGATTGCATCAGAGACCGCAGTGCTTAACACAAAATTCACATTCAGTAAATGCTGATTAGGAATTTTGATCATGATAAAAATAGACAACTTTATGTATATCTGTTCAAATGAACTTAATTATTTCATGTCTCTGGACTTAAGTTTCTTCATCTGTGAAATGGGTATAATTATCTCAGCCTACTGCCCTCTGAGCAGTAGGCTTTAAAGCTTGAACAAGATCATGAATTCTGAAAGTGCTTTGAAAGTCTTAATGTGCCGTGTAAAAGAATCCATTTATAATTTTCCATGAAAAATATGTTTTAAATTTCAGTTTAATCTTCCATAAGAAATTAAGAACGATAACCTATCCAGATGCTAATACAAAGGATCTTTTCTTCTCTGGGGCTATCCTGACTCACTGTCTGCAGAAGTTCTCTGCAGAGGAGTACTGGATCAGTGAAATCCATATCTGCGAGCTGCTTGGAGTGCAAATTCCAATAGGATGCAGTAAAACTGGGAAAAATCCAACTTGTTAAAAACTGACAACTCTTGGATCAGTCCAACTTGCTTCTGGCTCCATGCCAGTTCAGAGATCCCCACTGGCTGGGAAAGCTGACAAGGGTTTTGGAGGTAACGCTATCATTCTCATGGCTCAGACGGACTTGTAAAAATGGAGAGATTCAGAGAGGATCAGCATTCCTGGGAAACAAACCAGCTTCCAAAGAAGCTCCAATCAGAAAAGAGATGAGTACTTAATCTATCTTCTGCTGCTGATTAGAATAAACATAAAAAGATTGAGAAGGGTCCCTCTACATCTCAGCTGGTTATCAATACAAACAATCCCGAGGAGAGAGAATGGTACTTTATTGGTCTGGTGGTAGTCACAAAATCAAAGTAATGAAACACAACTTCTACACAGAAATAGCTGGATGGCACACTAGATAGTATACTGGACCTAGAGTCAGGAAGATCTAAATTTAAATTTAAATTGTAGGTTTCCTAGCTATGTGATTATAGAAAAGTTACTTCATTTCTATTTCAGGGACTCTGTTTTATTAACTACAAAATAGGAATGATCATAGCACTTACCTCTCAGAGTGTAGTAAGATCAATATTTGTAAAGCACTTAGCACAATGCCTAACACACAGTAGGCACTCAATAAAGCCTTGTTCTTTCCCTGCTTCCTTTTTTTACTTCCTCCCTTCTTTTCTTCTTTCTTATGTACTAATTATTGATCTTAGGATAATAGATTTATAACAGAAGAGCACCTTAAAAGTCCTTCAGTTCCAGTCTTGTTGTGTGACAGATGGAGAAATCAAGGCCCAAATAGCTTAACATACTTCCCCAAGGACAGTAGGTGGCAGAGTTAGGGCTCTTTCCACTAGACTATGTTGCTTGTCAAAAACCTAATATTATGCAGGCTTGGCTTGGCTTCATAGTGTGGAAAGATCTCACAGGTTTTGACAAACAGAAAACCAAGAAATTTCAGTGCTCTGAGAGCTTGAATAGAACCCTTGGCCAAAGAACATCAGAACAGAGAAGCCAGTATATTACAATGAAAAGAATTCTGAATTTTAGATATAAGGATCTGAATTCTAGTTTTATCTCTGTCTTTCACTTGGCCCAAGTCACTTTTCCTCTATTTTTTTTTTTTTTTTTGCTTTTAAAATATAGAAGTATAAGGAACAGCTAGATGATTCAGTGATTAGATCACTGCCTTTGCAGGCAGGAAAATCTGAGTTTAAATCTAGCCACGAACATTTACATTTATTAGATGTATGACTTTGGGGAAGTCATTTAATCTGAATTGCCTCCTATCTCCAAAAAAGGTAAAATATAGGGGTAAGACTTCCTGCACAAAATATATTCTCTATTTTATGATTGCTTATTCTCTTCTACTTCTCACTTTCTAGGATTCTATATTCCTAAATCTACAGAAATAATATTGAAACATAGTGTTAGCTTCATGGATCTTCACAGTCTGGGATTCCAAGTAACACCAAAAAATGGTTTGTAGGATAGCCTCATTGTCCTCTATTATATCTATCCCTATAGGGTAAGGTTGCACTCTCAAATCTTGTGCTTCTAAAATGAATACTAGATGGAATTTATACTATTTCAGTTGCCTACCCTTTTCTTAAAAACTTCTAAAGATAGGAGATTCCATAATTTTCTTCAACAGAGCATTTAAACATTTTAAAATACTTAGATTTGAAAAGAAACATAAAATGACATTAAAGATACCCAGAAACAAACATGCAGCAACATGACTCCAATAGTTTAAAAAAAAAAAAAAAAAAAAACTTTAGCAAAAGAGAATTGACCTGAAACAAATTGAGATAATGTGATGTAGGGGAGAAAGAGAATTCAATTCAATCACTTAATCTCTTTGAGCCTCAGTTTCTTCATCTATAAAATGAAACTGAAATATATAATCTTTAAGATCCTTACCCACTTCTGGAGTTTAATGATGGTCATCCAACTTGAAGAATGTGCACGAGATCCCTACATAGAATCTTTGACAAAAGTGTCCTCCACTTAAATACTTCTTTTGGAGTGGAGCCAAGATGGTGGAGAGTATTCAGGTCTTTAGTGAGCTCTTCCTGGCATCCCTCGGATCAATGCCAAATCAGGTTTCTGAACTGATTTTGGAGTGGCAGAATCCACAAATATTTGGAGTGTTAACAAATTTCTAGCAGAAGATATTTTGGAAGAATTTCAGAAAAGGTCTGTTTTAATCAGGCATAGGGGAGACAGCCAAGTACAGTCCAGGGTAGTGAGGCATCCATGCTTCAGGGAAATTACTGGGAGGCTCTTAGACAAAATTCAGCAGTGTTGGCTACTCCCTTGGTTCAAAAGCTAGTGGATTAGCAGATTAGCTGTGAGACATCCAAAGCAAATGTAAAAGGCAAATAGTGAGCCTCTGAACCTCAAAATAACACAGAACTTGGCCACACCCATCCAGAACAGGAAAGAAGTCAGCAACACTGGCCCAGGCCAGTAACACAAGCCCACTGTTGCCTATAGAGGAAGCTTGAGACAATTTCACCTTTGCCCTAAAAGCAGACCTCAAGCTTTTTAAAAAAAATGAGCAAAAATATATTTAACTTGTATAGGACTGCTTGCCATCTAGGGGAAGGGAGTGGAGGGAATGAGGGGAAAAGTCGGAACAGAAGTTAGTGCAAGGGATAATGTTAAAAATTACCCAGGCATGGGTTCTGTCAATAAAAAGATATAATTTTTAAAAAATGAGCAAAAAGCAAAAAGAACTCTGACCATAGATAGCTTTTATGGAGAAAGAGAATAACAGACCTCAAACCTTGAGGACACTAAAGGAAAATCATCTCCAGATGATGCCCAAAAGAGTAACATGAGTTGGTTCCCATATCACAAGGCTCCTTTGGAAGAATCCAAAAAGGATCTTGACAGAGTTAGAAGAAAAATAGGGAAAGGAAATGAAAACATTGCAAGAGAGTTTGGAAAAGGAAACAAAGGAAGTAATTGAAGGAAACTCCTTACAAAATAGATTTAGCAAAATGGAAAAAGAAAATAACTCTTTGAAAAACAAAATTTGTGAAATGGAAAAAAAAATCCATTGAACAAAACAACTCATTTAAAAATTCAATTGGCCAAATACAAAAGGCACTAACAAAGCTAAATTAAGAAGATGATTCGTTAAAAAAAAGAAATTGAACAAATGGAAGTGAATGATTCAATGAGACATCAAAAATCAATCAAACAAAACAAAAAAATGGAAAAAAATAGAAGAAAATGTAAAATATCTCATTGAAAAAAGAACTGAATTAGAAAATAGATCTAGAAGAGAATTATTGGAGTTCTTGAAAAGCATGATGAAAAAAAGAGCCTAGACATCATCTTTCACAAAATCAAGGAAACTGCCCTAATGTCCTAGAACCAGAGGGTGAAATAGCCATTGAAAGAATTCACCAATCACTGCCTGAAAGAGATCTCAAAATGAAAACTCCAAGGAATATCATAGATAATTTTCAAAATTATCAGTTCAAGGAGAAAATATTGCAAGCAGAAAGAAAGAAACAATTCAAATATTGAGGAGCCAAACAATTCAAATATCAGTAATACCCAGAACCTAACAGCTTCCACTTTAAAGGATCAAAGAGTCTGGGATTTGATATTCCAGAAGGCAAAGGAACTTGAATTGCAGCCAAAAATCAACTACCAAAGTTGATTTGATACTTTGATAGTATCAAAAGCAAAATTAAGCATTATTTTTCAGGGGAAAAGATGGATACTCAATGAAACAGGTAAATTTCATTTATTTGTGATGAAAAGATCAGAGATGAACAGAAAACTTGATCTTCAAATACAGAATTCAAGAGAAGCATAAAAAGGTAAAAATGAAAGAAAAAATAAATTTCTTTTAAAAGATAAAAAGTTTATATCCCTATAGGGGAAGATGATGTGTTTAACTCTTGATAATTGTATCTCTGTTATTAGTATATTTAGAGGGTGCAGGTATAATTTGAGTTTATTGTGGTAATATGAAAAAGAAACTAGAGGTGGAAAGGGGATTGTACTAGAAGAAGAGGAAAATGAAGATAAAATGGGGTAAATTACATCTCATGAAAAGGCAAAAAAAAAAAAAAAGGCCTATTATAATTGAAGGAAAGAAATTGGGTGATGAACATTGGTTGAATTGGTTGGCTCAAAGAGGGAATATCAGACATATTTAGCCTCACAGAGAAACTTGTCTTATCCCATAGGGAAGTTGAAGGGAAAAGAAGAAAGGAAAGGGGGAGGCTAATGGAAGAGAAAACAGAAGTAGTAGGGGAAAGGTACAAGAAAGGGTGAGGGGCTGTAAAAAAGGAAGGATGTTTGAGGGAGGTGGTGGGCAAAAGCAAAATACTGAAGAGGAGGAAAATAGGGAAAGGAAAGAGACAAGTATAATTTGAGGAAAATAAGATGGTGGGAAATACATAATTAGTCATTTTAACTGTGAATGTGAATGGGATGAACTCTCCTATAAAACAGAAGCAGATAGCAGACTGGATTAAAAACCAGAATCTTACAATATGTTGTTTATAAGCAGAATGATACATACAGAGTAAAGGTAAAAGGCTGCAGTAGAAATTATTATGCTCAGGTGAAGTTAAAAAAAAAAAGCAGGAGTAGCAATCCTGATCTTAGATCAATCAAAAGCAAAAATAGATCTAATTAAAAATTACAAGGAAGGAAACTATATCTTGCTAAAAGGTACCATAGATAATGAAGTAATATCAATAGTAAAAATATATGCCCTAAGTGGTATGGCAGCCAGATTCCTAGAGGAAAAGTAAAGAGATCTGCAAAAAGAAATAGACAGCAAGACTATAATAATGGGGGATCTGAACCTTGCTCTTTCAGACCTAGATAAATCCAACCACAAAATAAATAAGAAAGAATTTAAGGAGGCAAATTGAAGACTTTTTGTGTTGGGGAATTCACTACCTCTTAAAGCATCTCCTTCTATCAGACAATTCTAATTGTAAGGGAGTTCCTTTTCATATTGAGCTGAAATTTGCTTCCACTCTTAATCCTTATTTTTACTTTCAGGGTCAAGGAGAAGATATAATGTTTTTTCTTCAAAGAAGTAAAATTAGCAATAATACTCCCATTTACTTTTTTTTTCTTTTCCAAGATGAACATTCATAGTTCCTTCAACTATTTCTTATGTAAAATAATTTCAAATCCCCTTGATCTTACTCTCCTGGATGTACTTATCAATCTTTCCTAAAATTTTATATCTGAAATGGAAGACAATTTTTTTTCAAATATGGTCCAGTCAAGAGAAACAACAATGAGACTATGAAGTACTTCAATTAAAACATCATGATTTTATTCATAAAATCTAAAATTGCATTAACTTTCTGGATATCATGTCACACTATTTAATAAGATTTAGTCTGTAATCCACTAAACCCCTACATCTGTTTTCCCACACCAATTATCATCTAGTCATGCTTCAACATTCTGTATTTGTGTGGTTGTCATTTTTAATAACGCACATACAAAAATTTAGATGCATCTCAACTTTAAATAAAGTTATATCAAACAAAAACCATTCTATAATAGTTAAATGGTCTCAGTATAGGAATAAAGAATTCTCCAAAAAAATTAACAACCATGTTAAACAGTACTCCTAATTACTAAAAGAAATGAAAATCAAAAGGTTTTGTTTTGTAAGATTTGTAAGGTTTTCCTTCAAATCCAGCAAATTTGCAAAAATGACAAAAGATAAAAATGGTCATTGATGTAGGGGTTGTGGAAAGAGAGGTGTACTAATTCAGAATATTGATGAAGCCATGAACTGGTCCAACCATTTTGGGAAACCGTTTTGGAATCATACAAAATGAATGTTGAATATGTTCCCACTAAATTGAAATCCCATTGCTAGACATGTAACACCCAAAAAAGGATGAAGACAAAAAGAAAAGCCACATATATACCAAAGAATTAATAGTAACTTTTTTGTAGTAGCGAAGAACTGGAAGATCAAAGTTGAAACCCATTGATTGGGGAATGATCAAATAAATTTGGTAGATGAATGTAATGGAATATGACCGATCTTTACAAATGATGAATTTGATCACAACATAGAAACATGGGAAGGGCTAGATGAACTGGTGCAAAGTAAAGAAAGTAGGATAAGAAAACAAATATGCAGTGAATGTAGGAATGTAAATGGGAAAAATAAGAACAAAACCATAGAAACTGAATTCTATGAAAACCAAGCTTGACCTCTAAAAAAAATATGGGAGTTCATCTTCCCTAGTTTCTTTGTAGTTGTGAAATATTATAGATCTATAACACAGAATTTAACTTTAGATGTTATTAATATTTTATTTAGTTCATGGAACTTGTTTTTTTCTCCTTTTTTATTCTTTGTTAAAAGTGATGACTCTCTGGGAGGGGCAAAGAGGTGGGATACAATGGAAAATATAGATCATATAAAAATGAAAAATATTAATAAAATGTAATTTAGGTCATCTTTAATCCTCTATTCCAAATTGTCTTGATCTTTTGATGTAATACTTCTGTATCCCAGCTTGTTAGCTTTCCTTCCTAACTTCAAGAGATCAGCAAATTTGATGAGCATATAAACCATATCTTCATCCAAGTCATTAATAAAACCATGTTATAGGACAATGGAAGAATATAATCTCATAGAAGAATAGGGTCTTGAGCTAAAAAAAGTGTCCCAAAAGTTGTCTAGTTCAATTTCTTTTTCATAAGGTTCCAGGAAGAGAACAATATTTTGGATATCAGTAGATACAGGTACTCATCTGGATTTTCCAGTTTAGCTCCTATATAATGTGGGAAATTTACTTGCCTCCATTCTCTAATATACAAAAGTGTTGATTAGACTAGATGGGCTCTAAGATCTCACCTAGCTTTAAACATTCCTTTTCCCATGATGCTAATGTATCATTTTGTTTTGATATTCCATGGCTAGGGAACAGCTGGGCATAGGGAGAAAATATTGATTTTGTATTCAGAGCAAAGTCAAACTGTGCCTTTAATATATACTATGTGAATCATCATGAACAAGCCATTTAAACTCCCTTACCCTGTCCTCTCATCTGGAAACTGAGTGGTTAGACTAAGTCTTTCAAGTGTACCCTACATCTCTCATTCCAAATGCTCAAAAGACATGTTCTATCGTTTGTTTTTTTTATTCTCTTTTGTTGCATGTTGCTATTAAGTTAGCAGGTCTCTAGTTTTTCTAATCTGCCTATTTTCCTTTTGAAAATCAGGAAAATGTTTATTAGCTTTCCATTCATTCAGCATCCTGCCCATTCTTCACATCTTCTTTAAGGTAACAATGATCTATCTACATATACTCATTCAGATCCCAGCCAAATTACTTAAACTCATTAAAAACACCAAGGGATTTTTTGAAAATCTCTTTACTCATCTTTCTCAGCTTTTTGCAAATTCTAAGATCACAAAGTGGCTTCAGCTGCAAGTCCTAGGGCTTCTAATCTGTAGTTAAAGTCCTTTTGGCCATGTTGGCAGCTCTCTAGGAAAAGATGTTCTTCTGAGGCTTCAAGACAGTCATTCTGCTTCTAGTCAGGATTTGTTTCCATATAATAAACCATGTTATTGTTCTTTGAAACCATCCATGTAGCCAGCCACTGGTTTTCCATCTTGGTAGCCACCCCTAGACAGTATACTCTGTACCAGAAAGGATGGGAGAACTTAACAATTAACCTTTCTGAGCTTCAGTTCCTCTGCTGCAAAAGAAATTAACTTCTATAGTATCTACCTAGCAAAGTTGTTGTAAATGTGGACTTTTGTTATCGTTATCTACCTTTTTCTTATCCAAAGTCACAATCTTCAGCTAAGAGAAGCAATTAATTTTCTGTGTTCCCCAAGCCTCCTAGTTTCTTCTTGAAGGCTTTGAAGAAAGCAGAAACTTTCCTCTAGTAAAGTCATTACTTTGCACATGAATTGAGAGAAGTGTGCAGAAATGAGCAGACTTCAGAGCCCAGGTATACATGGAGTCAAATCTCACTCCTGATACATACTGGCTGTTTGACCCTCAGCAAATTAGCATTTCAATGCTCTTTAGGCAATTTTCCAAGACCAAAGGTTGCAGAAAAATGAAATCAAAGGTTCAAGTCCTATTCCCATCAAATTGGGTAGTATTTTTGAGCATTTAAAATAATATGAAAGAATGAACAAATGACAAAGAATGAAAAAGCATTTATTAATCACTTACTCTAGGTTAGACCCTGTGCTAAAGGCACCAGGGATACAAATGTAAAACTTGAAATTTTACCTTCCCTTAAGAAGTTGATATTCTAACAGAGAAATGATAGCAAAGGAAAGGAATATTGCTGTAGGTTGTCACAAACATTCCTTTACAAAAGAAGTAGTACTGTCCAAGTGATCATCATGCCTAGAGCAAGATGTGGAAAGCATGGAGTATGATAGCAGGTAATCATGCACATGATATAGATGGATAGATAGAAAGATAGATAGATATATAGATAGATATACTCCACTGAAGTTTATATCCTGTGCATGATGATGGGGGAGGGGGGAGGAGGGAAGGGGATTGACCCTGAACTCTGCCAGCAGAGTCTTGGCAGATCCTAAGGTCCTACCACATTGGACAGGTTTCAGATATGAGTACTGAAGAAGACTATCTAAGAACCAGCGTAATTCATTGCAGAAAGCTTCATTTCTAGAGACCTAGCCAATTACTAATGGATTCTTTGGCCAGAAAAACTCATTAAATTGTCCATTAAGGGATAGAGTGTTTTCTACATCAGTAGGAGGAGGACCTAAATCAGTGAAATCAAAGGACTTCTGAAATATTAGAAAAACTATGTATGTACTATGTTTTAGGAGAAAAATAGTAAGCATAAGTATATCTAAAAGACCCAAGGCACAAGAATGAGATGGTTATAAGCATATTAGGTGCAGAAAGCTTGAGGGAAATTAGGATATTTATTTTAAACAAGAGGAAACTCATGAGAGCCTGATAATAGTCTTTAAATATCTGAATACTGTTTATTATAGGAAAGAAGATATGGAAATAAAATTAAATTTATCTTGTACAGTTCCAGAGAGTAGAACTGGGACTTAACCAAATTAACAACTGTTATTAAAAATCTATCATGTATAAATCACTGTATCATATGCTAGAGATACAAAGATAAAAAATAAAATACTAATATCTAACTTTATAGAGTACCTTAAGCTACTACAAACAATGGACATATATTCTCATTTGATTTTCATCTCATAACACTGTTGCCTTCAGCCACTATCTCTTCCTTCACTCCTGTCTCACATGAAGATGACTGTCTTTGTCAAAGCAACCCCCCTCTAACTCCTACCAAAGGATAGCACCCCATTTTATTAAATCTCCTCCAACAGATTGCCCCCTCTGTCATCCACTTATCTCATTTATCTTCAGTATCTCCTTGTCCACTGGCTCCTTTCTTACTGCCTACAAACATGTACATGTCTCTCTCATCCTCAAAAAACTCTCAAATGATCCTTCCATTTCAGCTAATTATTATCAAATATATAATCAAATTATCAAATATCTCTTCTGTCCTTTGTAATTAAATCCCTTTAAGAAGGCAATCTACATTCATAAAAAAGGAGAAAGGACACACATGTACAAACAATGAATTGAAAATTGAATGAATGTTCATCAATTGGAGAATGGCTGAATAAATTGCAGTATATGAAGGTAAGGGGATATTATTTTTTATAAGAAATGATAAAAAAACGGATTTCAGAAAAGCCTGGAAAGAATTGCATGAATCAATGCTGAGTAAAGTAAGCAGAACTAGTAGAACATTGTACATGATAACAGCAAGATTATCTGATGATCAATTTTAGTAGACCTTTCTCTTCTCAATAATGAAATCCAAAACAATTCCAATAGACTTGGGATGGAAAATGTAATCTGCATCCAAAGATAGAACTATGGAGACTGAATATGTATCAAAGCATAGTATTTTCACCTTTTTGTTTGTTTGGTTGCATTTGCTTTTTGTTTTCCCTTGTTACTCTAATTTCTCTTGCAAATATGAATATGTGATTAAAATGATTGTAGATGTATAACCTTTATAAGATTGCTTACTGTCTTGGGTGGAGGGGATAAAGGAGGAAGAAGAAAAATGTGTAGTAACCTATCAATTGGAAATCAGGAGAGTGGATTATATTATAAGACAGAGAATAAAAAACTGTGCTTTTGTGCTTCCAGGTTTGTTTAGAAACCTGCTCTTGACAGAATGTAAAATCCTTTCTTGGCTTCATCAGCAAATCTGTAGAATTCTTTATAAGAAGTTTGTCTTTTAGCCTTCCTCTGTTCCTCCTTCCTTCCCTCCCTTTCTCAATTTCTTCCTCTTTTCTTTCCTCCTTTTCTTCCTGACTCCCTCCATCCTTTCATTATCATTTTAAATTAAGTTTGAAGTCTTAAGAAGAAAAAAGCAAATGTGGGAAGTGAAAAAAGTAGTTTAAAAATATGATCTGAAGATTGAAATAGTCATTATTGGAAGATAGGCATGCTAATGCATTGTTGTTCGATATGAGATTTTTTTATATAATAGCCTTTATTTTACAAAATTTATGCAAAGATAGTTTTCAACATTCACCCTTAGAAAACCTTATGTTCCAAATATTTATCTTCCCTCCTCCCCTAGACACCAAGTAATTCAATAGGTTAAACATGTACAATTCTTATAAACATAGTTCCACAAATTGTGAATGCATCCAACCATTCTGGAGAGCAATTTGGAACTATGCTCAACAAGTTATCAAACTGTGCATACCCTTTGATCCAGCAGTGTTAATACTGGGCTTACATCCCAAAGAGAACTTGAAAAAGGAAAAGAGACCTGTAAGTGCAAAAATGTTTGTATCAGCTCTTTTCGTAGTGACTAGGAATTGGAAATTGAATGGATGCCCATCAATTGGAGAATGGCTGAATAAATCGTGATAGATGAATGCTATGGAATATTATTATTCTGTAAGAAATGGCCAGCAGGATGATTTCAAAAGGGCCTAGAGAGACTTACATGAACTGATGCTGAATGAAATGAGCAGAACCAGGAGATCATTATATACTTTAACCATAATACTATATGATGATCAATTCTGATGGACATGGCTCTCTTCAAAATGAGATGAACCAAATCAATTCCAATTGTTCAGTAATGAAGAGAACCAGCTACACCCAGCAAAAGAACTATGGGAAAAGAGTGTGGACCACAACATAGTATTTCTACTCCTTCTGTTATTGATCATTTGCATTTTTGTTTTCCTTCTCAGGTTATTTTTACCTTATTTCTAAACCCGATTTTTCTTGTACAGCAAGATAACTATATAAATATGTATACATATATTGTATTTAACATATACTTTAACATATTTAACATGTATTGGTCTACCTGCCATCTAGCAGAGGAAATGAGGGGAAGGAGGGGAAAAGTTGAAACAGAAGGTTTTGCAAGGGTCAATGCTGAAAAATTACCCATGTATATGTCTTGTAAATAAAAAGCTAATATAAAAAAAATAAATAAACATAGTTCCACATTTTCATGTTGCACAAGAAAAATCAGATCAAAAAGGAAAAAGGGGAGAAAGAAAAAACATACAAGCAAATAACAACAAAAAAGGTGAAAATACTATGCTGTGATCCACATTCAATTCCCATAATCCTCTCTGGATGCAGATGGCTCTCTCCATCACAAATCTATTGGAATGAGCCTGAATTTCTTCATTGTTGAAAAGAATCAAGTTCACAAAAGCTGATCAATACATAATCTTATTGTTGTTATGTACAATGTTCTCTTGATTCTACTGACTTCCATCAGTTCATGTAAATCTCTCCAGGCCTTTGAGAAAGCATCCTACTGATTGTTTGTTATAGAATAATAACATTCCTTTACATTGATATACTATAACATAATCAGTCATTACTCAACTGATAAGTATACACTTAATTTCCAGTTCCTTGCCACTATAAAAAGGGCTATGAAGCTGTGAATTGATTTGAGTATTCTGAAAACCATTTTGGGACTATGCTATGCAGGTGACTAAACATACCTTTGATCTAGAGATCCACTACTAGGTATATATCCCATGGAGATCAAAGATAGAAAAAGAAAAGAACAAAGTCATATATACACCAAAATTTTCACAGGAGCACTTTTGTAGTGGTGAAAATCTGGAAATAAGAGGGATATGAATTAAATGAGGATGCCTAAACAAACTGCAGGTCTTGTATATGATGAATAATAACTATAAGATAGGAAATGCTGAATATTAAGACTTCAGAGAAGCCCAGAAAGAAGTGAAAAATTAGGAAAAGGGAAGAAAACATACCTGGGAAATGATACACACAATGACTGAAATAATTTAAATGGAAAGAACAAAACAAAACTGAATGTTATGTGATTATTATGACTAATCTCAGCTATTTAGAAGAAATGGCTAAAGGGAAGAACTAAAGATAGGAAACAATGAATATACTGACTAAGTCAACTGATGTGATGGCTAGTCTTCTTTATAAAGGATGATTCTGTGGAGAGGAGAGGAGAAAGAATATAATTAGAAATGAAAGCAACCTAAAAGCAAAATAATAGTCTCACATGTACACACATTTTGGAGCATAGATTTCAAAGGATTCAGAGAAAAAATAAATAGGATATCATGGCCTAAAATCCTAAAAAAAAGTGCCTGGAAGGTAGAAAATGCTTAAAAATAAAAGGCTGAAGACAAAAACAAGTGATCCCAATAATCAGGAGGAAAAGGAGTAGTTGCCTAAGAAACCAAGACAAATAAACAAGGAACTCATTAAGCAACTTGATTTAAAAGATAGATTATAAAAGAATAGGGTGCTATTGTTTTTCAGTTGTGTATGATTCCCTGTGACATCATTTGGGCTTTTCTTGGCAAAGATAAAGGAATAGCTTGCCATTTTTCTTTTCCAGCTCATTTTACAGATGAGGAACTGAGACAAGATAGAATTAAGTGACTTGCCCAAGATCACACAGCCAGTTAGTATTTGAGGCCAGTTTTGAATTCATTCTAATAAACCTTTCTACTTGAACTTATGAATAAGTTCAATGCTTTATCTACTGTAACACCTAGCTGGTATTACATAGAGAAGTGTGAAGTGTACAGAGGATGATCACTAAAGCATGGTGAGTTAGAAAGAAATAGCATCAAGGTCAAAAGCTCAGAATGAATTGAAAAGGGTGACGAATGATAACTTCAGTAAAAGTTTGTGTATGTTTGTTTGTTTGTTTTAACAAAATTGGATAGCATAGAAGAATCTAGCAAGGAATCAGACTGCTATTCAAGGCCAATGTCATAATGACAATGGACAAGCAAGAAGGTAGAAATATCCTATTTTAGTTCTGTTTTCTCCACTATGAAGAATAAACTTTGTACTAGGAATGACAATGCAAGAAAAGTTAGTAGAGACATAAAAATCTAAAGCTAAAGAGAGACTTTGGACTAGAAATGAAAAACAAGAATAGTTAATAGAGACATAAAATCTAAAGATTAAGACAGAGTTCATCAAGTAAAACCATTCTATTTGAAAAAGAACATGATGAAATTAAAAATCAGCAGACTTAAATGAAAGTTTATCTTTCAGCTTTCTAACTTTATAATCGTAGGTATATTACAAATATCTCCAAGCCTTAGTTTCTTCCTCTGCAAGATGGTGTCACTAACACCATAGAATGGAAAAACAAAACATGATTTTCATAATCATAGGCACTAGTTACCTCCCTGGGTCCTTATGAAGGAAGACCTTTATAAATCACAGAGAGCCCAATAGAAATATGAATCATTATTATTCTTTCTGGGGATAACATAGCCGTTTTTATGATTTTGATTCATTTTTGATGAAATCCCTCAAAAAAAATTCATGATGTATCAGAAGGTAGACTGTTTGAAAAGGTAAAAGATGCCTGAGATTTTCTTTATCAGTAAGATGCTGATCCTGAAAAACATAACTTCTCTCTTTGGTCAATGTTATAGTTTTTAAGTCATTTTTCAGTCATATACAATTAATTCTCCATGACAATATTTGGAGTTTTCTTGGCAGATACTAGCATACATGCTAGAGTGGCCTGCCATTTTCTTCTGCAACACATTTTACAGAGAAAACTGAGGTTTAAGTAACTTGTCTAGTATCACATAGCTAATGAGGTCAGATTTGAGCTCAAGAAGATGAGTCTTTTAACTCTAGATCCTAAATTGTAACTATTGTACCACTTTATTGACCTCTAGACACATGCTAGAGCTTTAAAAAATTGGGGATCTGGGAAAGGATGCAGGGTTTGTTGGTTCCAGCTCAAGCCAGCTCCAGATTATTAAATTTTCTTTGTGAACATTTATACTTCAGAAATGGGCAAAATGCTACAAATCAGGGCTTGATTTATTGGTTTGCTGATTGTCTAGATTTAAGAAAATAATGAAGACAAATAATAATGCAAATTAAACTTAAAATTCTGTCTTGAACTCCCCAGAGAAATAGTTGTTAAAGATTTACCAGCACATTGCTGGAAGAGATTCTAAAGAATCTCTCTGATTTCTTCCAGCTCTAAATTCTATCATTTTATGATGTTATGTCCTCTCTAGGCTTCAGTTGCCATATTTGGGATGTCTGGACAATCATTTAAATATTAATTGAAAGGAAAAGTCTGGATCAGATGAGCCCTTAGTTCCTTCCAGTTTTAAGATCCACTATTCTATTCTTGTATCCTATCATTGCTCCCTCAAAAATTTCATCCAACCTTCAAGTTTCAATGGTAATCTTATGAACTACTGAGAAAAGAGGCAAAATGGTACAAGTAAAATGAGCACTAACTGAGGAGGCAGAAAAAGCTGCGTAGAAATTTTACCTATTTCTGAAAATCATGTTTTGTTTTTCCATTGTACCCTGAGGATCGTAACTATTAGGATAACTTGAATACTAAGGACTTTCATTCTGACTTGGAAAGACAGTTGACACTTCCATATTTGTTGCTTCTCTATTAGAAAGTAAGCTTCTTCAGGGTAGGAACTGTCTTTTGTATTTATTTACTAGGGCCAAAATGTTGGGATGAGACAGGGAAGAAATTTTACATCTTAGCTCAGTTTAAATGTAATGAAATTGTTTTGAACATAGACTAGGCTTTCTCTCCCAATCTAACTGATATAATAGTAAAAATTAGTACTATGTTTTTTCAATATATTGTTTATATTTTTTTCCCTTTTATTAATTCACATAGGGAACTTAAAAAAAAAAACCTCACTAAAAAAAGAGCACTCTTTTAGTCTCTGGAGTAATATACAAAGCTTAGTTCTCTGTCTTCATGAAACTCACAGTCTAGTATAACAGCTCACTATACTGTAGTAGATGAAAAGGTCATGTGATACCCTTTCTAAAACTCTTATTAAAAGATGTATTTCGTACAGAAATAGTTTGTATCCATATACTGTTTGCTGTAAAATTTTGTCCTTGCTTCTGCCATTACTTTCAAAAAACACCAAGTCAATCCAAGACACAATCCTGTGCAGGATTGCTAGCTCATATATAAAATGGAGACACATGCTACCAAGCCCTTACTTTTGTTCAATGAATTAATTTTCAGTGAATAAAAATTTTTATTGTTATTGATTTCCTTTGTCTTCTTCACTTACATAATCCAATATTATCTTCTCCCTTTTTTGTCCATTATAATAAAGAATAAAAATTCATTAAAAATAGGTTTAGCATGTTTAACATATATTGGACTACTTAACATCTAGGGAAGGGCATGGGGGAAAGGGAGGGGAATTGGAACAGAAGGTTTTACAACAACTAATGTTGAAGAATTGTCTACATTTATGTTTTGAAAAATAAAAAGCTTTAAAAAATTAAATAAAAATAGGTTTACCTTTGTGTGGTGATACATTCTTCTATTCCCTGATTTGAGCAAAACTGGTAAATCACCTGAGTTAGGGAGTCACAAGTTACAGTGAGGCTAAAATTGAATGGATGTCTTCACCAAATCTGTGACACTATGAAAATTCTACAATAAAGGGTGCTTCCTCTGAGGCTGTTTAAGGATTGTTATTGATTTCCTTTATCTTCTTCACTTACATATCCAATATTGTCTTCTCCCTTTTTTCCCCATCATAGAAATGTGAGATATCATTATTAACAGGTGGGATATCTTAAGTCCAAGTGTTAGAAAGTATTCACATGGACAATAGAGGGTACGAGGCACAGATCCCAAGTAGAGAGAAAAGATGGGTGTTTTTGCAAATTCCCTGGGCTGAGATTCAGTCTACAAAAGTCAAACAGAAATCTTAATGCATATGCCCAAGGACATATCATTTCAGTCAAGTCCAAGATAGAAGGCTGGGAGCTTTCACAGATTTTCTGAGTTCAAAATGAGTACCAGAGGAGGAACCAGAGACAAAAGATACAGTAAAATACTAGAAGCACTTCTTACATGCGAAGAATGTACAGAACATTATGTTAGGGATAACCCATAAGATAGCAGTAGCAAAGATGCTTGTTTGCCCAAGGATTCCTGGGATCATAGAATCACAGATTTAGAGCTAGAAGGGACTTCACTGATCATTGAATACAGCCTTCTAATATTACAGGTAAAGAAAATGAGGAACAGAGAATTTAAGTGGCTTGTTCAGGGATCACAGAGATGGAAAGTATCTGAGATGGAATTTGAACTCATTCTGTCTCCAGATTTTCTCTATGAATCTAGAATCCTAACTATTACACCACACAGCACAGACTGCTTTCCCAACCCGTATTGGCCCCATATGGGACTGCTAAGCTTCAAGTATACTGATAGCAAGAATTTTAATCTCATATTTAATGTCATGAAGCCAAAATAGGAAGGAAAAGACCTTTAGAAATCATCAAGGTCTTTATACTATGCACAGAGGGGACCCAACTTATTGCTATTGGCCAAGCCAGGTTTTCACTCAGGTTCTCTGATTCCAACTCTGATTCCAACTGAGCTATTCTGCACCCTCTTCCCCCCAAACCCTACATTTCTTTGTCTGAGCAACAGGCTGGCCTCTGGTAGATATGAGTCTGGAGTCCATTTATGGATACTCTATATGATCCTGATTAATAAAACAAGGAGAGGTAATTCTAATACAGCGAAAAGAGTTCTAAATTTGAAGAAAGAAAAATCAGGTTAGTTTTGATTCTACTACAGAACTGCGAAGTATCTGAATAGCTTTGGACAAGTCCTTTCCCCTACCTTTATCTTTAATCTATTTATCTATCAAATGGGAATAATAGTTCCTGCCTGTCTTCTTCATAAGTCTTATCACATAGACAAACAGATGCTGAAGAGCTTTGTAAATGGCAAAATACTTGCTAAACCCCAAAGCATTTTTAAGCATAGATGGCAGAGTACTTTAGAAAAGGTAAGCCCTTCTTAAAGTAGAAGCTGATAAATGCATAGCATTGATTACATTATTACCTGGAATCTGAGCACTGAGGGGAACCCTGCCCTGTTCCCCATACCCAGTTTACATATACTCTTTGACATATATATCTCTAGGCTGTGAGCAAAATATTTATGTTCACCAGCAGCTGTAAACGATTATCTGTGACAATGAGGTCAGTTTTAAACAAACCTCCCTTCTATTATGAAATCTTTACCATTATCACATGATGCACAGACCTTCAATCCATTGTCTACTCTGTGGTTGGACTCTTGTGGGGTTTGGTTGGTGCTTTGTTGTTTTCTATTTTCTTTTTTTTTCTTGCCTTGAGGAAGTTAAACAAGGTCAGAAAATTCATAGGCAAGTTGGAATGTGTGATGCACAAAATTCTTCCAGCCATTTTTTTTTCTGTTAAGAGTTAGAAACCAACTTACTGCACTTAAGAGTGAATGTATCTTCTGGAATCTGCCTGGAGGTACTCCTCCTGACAGATTCTTCCATTTTCCCTTCCCCATATGAACACCTTTAACTTGATCTAGCTGGCCCACTGAGTCATCTAAACAGTTCCTGACATACTTTGTAGAAGTCTTATATTTTGTAAATAGTCAATACTTAATAACCATATGAATGAATTTCATTGATAATTGATTTGATAGCATAATAGTCATAAGCTACATGTGCTGGAAGGGACCTTAAGACCATAATACATAGAATATCTGAGCTGGAAATACTATTAGAAATCATCTATCCATCAACTTCATTTTACAGAGAGGGAAAATGAGAAGTTAAGTCATTTGCCTAAAGTCACACAACTGGAGAAAAATTAACTTTGGGGGAAAAAAAGTCATTATAACTAGATTGATTGTAACATGCTATCAAATCAATTCTACTAGGCAATAAAAACCTTAAGGGCAGAGATAATGTCTTACTTAGTAGACTTTACAAAATTTAAGGATTTCATTTGAATCAAAATTAGGTAGATGTGTCACTGTACAATAATAAAGTGAGCATTGGGTTTGTGTCATGAGATTTGGGTTCAGGTATTTACTGATTCTGGGATCCTGGACAAATTATTTAACTTCTTTTATCCTCATTTTTGTTCTCTGTTAAATAAGTTATATTAGATTGCTTGTAAAGCCCACTGTATGCTAATGTTGTATGTTCTATGATCTTGATGTTCATTCTGGATCCGTCTATAATCTAAGATTGTGAAGATTCTTCCAACTCTGACATTTTGCAATCTATGCTTCCAACATCTTTATTGTATGATTCTAAGTAATCTTATATTCAAAAAAAAAATTGAGATTTGATATTTTAGGACATTAAAGCTTTTTCCTGTTACTCCCAACTCCTTGTATATGGAACTCCTTGGAATAAAAAATGTTTGAGTAATATTCATTGATCTGTCTTACATTGTAAAGCACAGTCCAGTCATAATTTTTGTGCCCATAAAAATTTATTCAAGGAAGTACCTGGAGGGTGTTATGGTATAAGGATATCTCTGATAAAATGACTCAGCTATGTTGGGAGTAGGATAATAGGGAAAATAGAGGCCTGTCAAGCTACAAGAATCAAAGTTTGGACCAGAAAATATCAGATGAGGTCATTCCTTCATATACCCCAGCATGCTAACCTCTGAGTTATATATTTATTGTAGGCATACAAAGGAGAAAAGGCAAGAGGAAAGGCCCCCGTGCTCAAGGGAACCAAATAATGGCTCAGATTGTTTCTGGCTCTGACGTTCTAGTAGCCTATGAGTGTTTGAGAACCAAGCACAGATAAATTCCTGACTACATAATCTAGAAGTCCTTTCATTGTATTGAACACATTTTTAGTTTAAAAAAATGGAGTCTCTTGATGCATTGTTGGTGGAGTTGTGAACGAATCCAACCATTCTGAAGAGCAATCTGGAATTATGCCCAAAAAGTTATCAAACTGTGCATATTCTTTGATCCAGCAGTGTTACAACTGGGCTTATATCCCAAAGAGATCTTAAAGAAGGGAAAGGGGCCTGTATGCGCCAAAATGTTTGTAGCAGCCCTGTTTGTAGTGGCTAGAAACTGGAAAATGAATGGATGCCCATCAATTGGAGAGTGGTTGGGTAAATTGTGCTATATGAATGTTATGGAATATTATTGTTCTGTAAGAAATGACCAGCAGGATGAATACAGAGAGGCTTAGAGAGACTTACATGAACTGATGCTAAGTGAAATGAGCAGAACCAGGAGATCATTATATACTTTAACAACAATACTGTATGAGGATGTATTATGATGGAAGTGGATTTCTTCGACAAAGAGAAGATCTAACTTGGTTTCAATTGATCAATGATGGACAGAAGCAGCTACACCCAAAGAAAGAACACTAGGAAATGAATGTAAACTTTTTGCATTTTTATTTTTCTTCCTGAATTATTTTTACCTTCTGAATCCAATTCTTCCTGTGCAACAAGAGAACTTTTCGGTTCTGCACACATATATTGTATCTAGGATATACTGAGACATATTTAACATGTATAGGACTGCTTGCCATCTAGGGGAGGGAGTTGAGGGAGGGAGGGGAAAAGTCAGAACAGAAGTGAGTGGCAAGGGATAATGTTGTAAAAAAAATTACCCAGGCATGGGTTCTGTCAATAAAAAGTTATAATTAAAAAAAAAAGATTAGTTATATTAAATTTAAATTCCCTCCTCATATGATATGATAAAATAGCAAAATCCCTAAATGTAATCTCCTAACTATATATAGTTTTCTATATTATTATACACATGATATGCCCATTGACATAATAAATAGTATAAAGGTACTGAACATAAAAAAAAAAAAAAAAAAAATGGAGTCACATCCCACTGGATGAAGAGTTAGCCAAACAAGGAAAGGTCCTGATCTTGAGCAGTCATATTAGGTGTAAAGCAGGGGAGGAGGAAGTAGGGGAAAAGATTCCAATCCAATTCCTTCTTGAAGCAACACTCATTTCAGGTCATCCTGACTATATGGTGAACAAACTGTGATCCTTTCATGGGTACCAGGGTTGGGAAGAACCTAACTTATCTGGGCATGGTGCCCATTGACTGGGAAAATCTGCAAGGGTTAAATCCTCCATCTTTCTATATTGTCATAGTTTCTTTCAGCTGTCCTTATTAAAAAACAAAACCATCTTTATTATAAGTCAATAGTAGAAAACAGTATAATGAGTAGAAATCACAAAAGGCTTGGGTATTTATTTTAATTCAGCCATTAACTTAGGGTAACATAGATAATATAGAAACCCAGAACATCATAAAAAGAGAATACTGAGGGTCAAAAAACATAAAATATTTTAGCTAAAAGGGGCTTTCTTAAATTTCTAGTTCAGTTCTCTCATTGTATGATTCTGTTTACCAGGCAGGCACCAGGAGTTATATAAGCTCTACCTCCATCTATTAAAGGAAATACTTAGTATAAAACTTCTAAAATGATTTTATTTCCCAGAAACTGAAAGTTAACTCTAAGCATTGATTCTCAGACATATAAAAGTGGAAACAAAACAGGAGTTCACAATCCAACCAGGATTGTTTTCCAAAATTTGGATGTATTCACTGCATTTTTTTTCAAGCTGGTAACTTGGTTTATTTTTTTAAATAATATTCTATTTTAAAATGTATTTAGTGTCATAGAACTGGTGTACAAATCTCTGTGTTCTTTACTTTTATGACTTTGAAAAAATCATTGCATTTTTCTGATTCTGTTTTATTTTTCTTTTGTCAAGTAAAGACTCTTCCATTTGCCTCAATAGTTGTTTTAAATAGTATTTTCTCTCCTCAAGCAAGCAATGTCTACTTTGCCTTTCTACTCACATCCAAAAGAAGACTTTGCCTCATACTTCTGTGAGAAAAAAAAATATTTTCTGAAACTTTCCTCTTTTGTGCTCCATTCTGTCTTCTTTACTCTTTGTTTCTGAGGAATGATGACCTTTTTCTTTCTTCCAAGACCAAACTTTGTTTTTGCCCTTGATCTCATTCTTCCTTTTTTTTTTTCATATGTTTAACCAATACATAGATGATCTCCTACCTCTCTCTCTTAATTCAGTTTCTTCCTACTTCCTGTCTCTTTCCCTGGTATCTATCAACATACCTTGGTCTATTTCCTTCATTAAAAAAAGACCTTAGTTAACCTAATAACTTTGGCAGCTATCTGAATGTATCTCTCCTAATTAATGTTAATTCCAATAAACTGCCTTCATTTCCTCACTACCCACTCACATCTTAAATCCTTAAAACTTCGCTTCTAGTATCCTCTCTCTACTAAAACTTTTCTCAAATGTTTCCAACAAATTTAATTAGACCTAATAAGTCAAATGACTACTAACTTTCTATTTACCAAAGTTTAAAACCTCAAAGTCACTTTTGACTTTTCTTTTTCAATTGTAAAAGCTATTTGATCTTGCTTCCATAATATCTCTTAGCCTATCCTCTTTTCTGACATTTCCCACTTTAGTTCAGGCTTCATTGCCTCTCATCTAGACTGCAGCTTCTCAAATTGTGATTCCTGATCCCACATGGGTTCTTGTAACTTAATGTGGGGGGTGCAAAATTAAGATTTATTATTGGTAAGTTTCTGATTTGTATGCCTATTTCATATACATCTACATCTACATAGCTAGGATCACATTAAAATTTCTTGGGTGAAAAGAGTGGAAAAAATTTAAGAAGCCGGGATCTAAACCACTATAATACTCCTAACTTATTCTCCCTCTTCTAGTTTCTCTCCTTTCAATTGCTAAATAACATTCCAAAAACGTAAGTCTGAATATCTTACTCCTAAACTGGAAAAAAGAACAAGGAAAAAAAACACCTTTCTGAACTGTTATTGTCAATTAACTAGCATTTTTCTTTACCTTCTCCTCCTTCCAAATTAAAAACAAAACAAAACAAAACACATGTAACTAATATTCTTAGTCAAACAAAACAAATTCCACACATTCAGTCTGAATTTTCAATCTATTGACTCTGTCAGGAGGTAGATAGAGTAACATACTATATCATTACTCTTTTGGATTCATGGTTGATCATTGCAGTGATGGGAATTCTTCAGTCTTTCAAAATTATTTATCTTGATAATGCTGTTTTTGTTGTATGATTTATTATTTTGATTCTGTTCACTCTACTCTTCATTGGTTTATTCAAATATTCCCGAGTTTCTCTGAATCCACACCTTTCATCATTTTCTATAGTACAATAGGATTCTGTTGCAGCCACATATCTTAATTTGTTCTGCCAATGCTCAATTGATTGATATCTCCTTGGTTTCCCTTCTTTGCCACTACAAAAAGAACTAACATATATATATATATATATATATATATATATATATATATATATGCAATATGTATATGCAAAAATAAATATATATTTATATATGCAATATATATATATATATATATATAAAAGTGCTCTTTTTCTCCTATTTTGACTTCTTTGGTGTATAGGACAATCCAAGGATTTAATGAGTTAAAAGGGATACATAGTTTGGTGATTTGAGGTGCATAGTTCTAGAAATGCTTTCCAAAATGGCTTAGATAAAATCACATATCTATAACAGAGCTTAAAGGAGTCCTTTTCCCCAGATCCTTAATACTTTTATAAAGAGATTATTTGTTGCCCCTTGCATAAAATGTGAATTCCTTAGCTTGTCATTTAAGGCACTCCACAATGTATTCCCATTTACTTCATACAGACAGGGGTAAATTCTGAAACTGTCCCCTTTGACTTTTGGGGGGATGCCATGGGGGTAAACTCTGAAACTCTTCTCTGACAGAGACCCACCCTTTAAGGCAGTTAAGTGGTTTCATTCTGTTGGAAATCTTGGGGGGGACTAATTACACCCTCTATTGAGTTGAAAGACCACCACCAGTAGCTTGAAGCTAAGTGATCTCATTTAGTTGGAGATCTGGGCCTGATATTCTTATTGAGTAGTTTGAAACTCCAAGATAAGTACTCTCTTATCAACTGGAAATCTAGGCCTGGGGCCATTGAATAGAAGCCATGGTCTCAGATTTCTTAGAAAAAGACAATTTTGAACTCCAAATCTCTGCAGAAGTCCGAAGTAGGATTATGCTTTGCCAATGAAGCTCTCTTGGTACAGCTGCCTCCCAGGACTCCTGCCCTCTGTGAATATATTCTCTATTCTCTATTATCCTTTATTTCCCTAACAGGACCTCTTGCCATTAAGAAGTTTGTCTTCCTAACAAAGCTGGCTTCTCAGTGCCAATAAAAATCCCTTGTGTCATTTTGACTTTTTGGGTTCCCAAATTCTTTCACATTGGACCTGTGTGCTGACCAGAGGGGATTCTCACACTTCAATTCTCTACCACTAGAACCACACATCAATATCTCTGTATCATGCAATTCACCATCACTAACTACATTTTGGTCAATCTGATCTAGTAACCATAACTTAAAATTCTATCTCTGATTTCCCTGCATTTTCACCATATACTCTTTGGGTGATTAGACTGGTATATGAGGCCTTATCTAGGCCAACCTATGCTTTTTCTGGATAATAATCATTCCACAGTTTTAGGCAGTTGATTATAGGCAGTATTAATCCTTTGCTTGGGGCTTTAGTCTTCCAGTCAAAGAAAACCTTAGGAGAGCCTGCATTAAGTCTCTGTTGAGATCCCCGGCTTGCTGGTTCTTGGCAAGATATAGGAAACACACAAGAATATTAAGGGGAGAGAATATAAGAGTATTTGGGATTTCTGGATTTTATTTTGCTTTATGTTGTTTTTACCAAGAAGGCTAATCTTTGGCCAAGAAATTGCAGAATAGAAATTGCTTGGAAGAAGTTAAAACTTGAGATAATTAAGGACTTGATGAATTGAAATCACCAAGGTTCAAATGAATTGTGCCCCCAGCATATTGAAACAACTAATAGAAGTGACCATTCTGTCACTGATAATGGTAGCTCTTTGAAAATGTTGAAAATAGAATGGTATCTCGGGAAGGATAAGGGTCAAGTGTTATCCTAACTATTTGAAAATGAGAATAGAGTTGGCAAATTCCAGTAAAAAAATTTGATTTTTAATCCTAATAAAATTTTAGATATTTATGTCAAGGATAGATATTGAAATCCAGAAAAGGAAGCAAGAAACACAAAGATTCAGAATGCCTTCATTAGGAATAGGTCATATTGAATGAGGCTGAAGTTTTTTGCATATATTTGCTGGAATAGAGTATTTGAGTGTCATAAACAAAGTTTACCCAGGTTTAGAAATGAATTTGATAAAATACTTTGTCTTTTTCTTTTGGACAGGAAGTAGAAATTGAGGCTTGTCTATTGTAAATAAGGTACGTTTGGAAATGGTCAAGTCTCATAGTATAATAATTAAAAGTTTGATGTCCATCTGGGGTTTTTAGGGAATTACCCTAATGATCTTTGGTTAACTCTTTACTGTTTAATATTTTTATCAGTTATCTGGATCAAGGTTTTAATATGATTGAATGCATTTTGAAAGTTTTCTTGCCTTCTCCAAGTCAAAAAACAAATTATTTTTGATCAATTCATCAGTAATAATAGGCCACTATCAACATTACAATAAGAAAAATAAGCTGTGGTTAAAAAGGAATCTTTCAACTGCTGTACAATTAATGGTGTAATTAAAATTGAATTAAAATAAAAAATTAAAATACTTGGGGCATTTTTTCTTTTTCTTTTCTTCAAAGCAGAGTTTCATAGAAATTAAAATTTCAATTACACAACAGGACAATGACTAGTTAACTCAAAGAAAAATCAATTATGCCAGTTTCAAAAAAAATCATTGAAACTATAAAAGCTTTTGTTTGTTGTTTTTGAGACAGTATAGTGTATAAGGAATAAATGAATTTTTAATTTATAACTCCTCATTATGGGGTCATATAAATACAAAATATAGAATTTAGGTTATGTTTCTTATTCTCTTTTTTTTAATTAAAGTTTTGCTTTCTCTCTCTCTGTGTGTGTGTGTGTGTGTGTGTGTATGTATGTTTAAAGTACTGCCTTCTAGTTTTCAAGGCAAAGATGGTATCATCATCACTTTTACCGATGACCCAAAATTGTAAAGAAATATGGGCTGGAAAATAATCTGAATTTTTAAAATTCTTGGCAAACTTAGACACTGAGCTTAATCTAATAAGGTAGAATTTGGTAGCAAAAATGTAGTCTTATACTTGGGTTTAAAAAAGTAACTTCACAAATATAAAAGGAAGTAAGTATAATTAGATGAAAATTAATCTGATAATTTGAGGGGCTTTAACAATCTTTAAATTCAATATGACAGAATAAGGTGATATGGAGGACAAAAAATAAACAAAATTTAAAAAGCCCATTTTAATGTTAGGTTATATTGAGAGTTCTGATGTCTAATTTTTTTAATTGATTGTTTCTGGCCTGGTTGAAGGATATTATACAATTTAAAATAAGCACTTAAATGCTTGTTGACTTGCTTTGACATCGATAAGTTAAGGAATGTTCAGGGAGAGCAATTAGAATGGTGAAGAGTCCTGCATTTATGACAGTTTAGGCAAAGAAGTACACTAAAGTTTTTTAGCCTAAAGGAGAAAAGGCTTGAAATTAATGAGATAGCAAATATCTACCTTTAAATTGTGTTTGATACCAGAAGTCAGAATTAGGAACAATGAGGGCAAGTTGTAAAGAAGCAAATTTAGGTCTAGTGTTAGGAAAAACTTGTAAACAGAGATGTCCAAAGGTAGAATAAAATGCTTCAGAAATTGTGGATCCGTTCTTCAAAAAAGTCTTTTTATTTATTTGGTTGAGTGATGTTTTCAGTCATATCTGACTCTTCACAACCCATTTGGGCTTCTCTCAGCAAAGATATGGAATATTTTGCCATTTCTTTCTCCTGCTCCTTTTACAGATGAGGAAAAAATATAGATACAAAACATATAGAATTCAAGTTGTTTCTTATTCTTTTTTAAAGTTAAAATTTTGCTCTGTGTGTGTGTGTGTGTGTGTGTGTGTGTGTGTGTTTAAAGTGCTGCCTTCTAGTTTTCAAGGCAAGATGGCATCATCATCATTTTTACTGATGAACCAAAATTGCCTCAGGAAACAGAGGCAGACAGGGTTAAGCAATTGCCCAGAATTACACATACCTTGTAAATGCATCAGGCCAGATTTGAACTCATGAAGATGAGTCTTCCTGATCCCCACATCTTCCACTCTATCCACTGTGTCACCTATTTGCTCCTAAGCAAAGGCTAGATGAATACTTATCAAGGATGACATAGAGGAGATTCTTATTCAAGTAGAAATTGGACAAGGTGAATGCCCAACTATGAGATCCTAATTCATATGATGAGGTTCTGAATGGGAGTATGTGGTTGGCACAGAGAAAATGGGATTTGATGCAATCGTTCTCTAAGACAAGAAAAGATAACGTTAGCTACTTAGTCCCACCCTCTGGGGAGGTCATCTGGTCAGAAATCCAAGTTCTGTCAAACCCCTATGGCCTATTCCATCATAAGGGTTGTGGGCAACATCTCCTTACCATATCCTGTCAGAAATCCCAGTTATGTTCCTGAGGTTAAAATTTCCCTACAAATCTACCTAAAGTCATACTTACAGCCCTCCTTTGTGGTCAGTTTGCCACGACATTCTCTCTCATGATGTCTTTCCCCTTATTCCTTCCCCATGCCACATGATATCTCCCCTAACACCATCATACTTCTCACCCCACATCTCCTCCTTATAGCTAACTAACTTAATCCCTTTCAGGATTTAGTCTGCCAGCTAAGGGCCTGCTCCTCATGAGGTACTTCTTTTCTCCTAATAAATAGCAAAGTCCACTAGAGAACTTGCTCTTTCCATAGAATCTGTTTCTATGCTCTCCCAATCCTAATTCATATTTACCATTCTTGGTGACCATTGGGCCCCATCATTTTGTTTGTAATCTCTTTCTTTCTTTTTTTTTTTCTGAGGCAATTGGGGTTCAGTGACTTGCCCAGGGACACACAGCTAGGAAGTGTTAAGTGTCTGAGACCTGATTTGAACTCAGGTCCTCCTGACTTCAGGGCTGGTGCTCTATCCACTGCATCCACCAACTGCTTCTGTAACCTCTTTTCTTAAATAAACCTACCTTTTACCAAGATAATGGCCATTGTGAATTCTTCACATGACCAAAACCTAACATTTTTTGCCTATCATAATCTGGTGTCTACATCAGCCACATGACACTCAAAGTGATGCCCTAAAATAAGCATTCTAACTCAGTTTAATGTATTCACATTTACTAAATGCTCAATCTGTGCCAGACATTTTACAATGCTTTGGGGATATTCTAACAGAAGCAAAACCATCTAGTCCAGATGTGGTCTGACCAGAAAAATGATAGTGGGACTGTAACTTCTCTTCCTTCAGACACTAGATTTCTATTAGCTATCTTAATTCCTCCTTTGTCCTTATCACATTTTCCCATGAATTACATTACTAGTATCTATGCTGCATCCCCCATTAGATTAATACTGTTTTTTCCATGTGGATCATTTTGTAGCCATTCCTGTACTTCTGCAGGCATTCTTGTTAAACCAAGCATAAGCCTTTACATTTATTGCTCTCAAATTGAATCTAATTTAGATTTATTCTAGGCTTTTTCCTATTAAAGATACTGCCTATTTGTCTGTCTATAGTACTTCAACCCATAAAAATGAGAGTGTGAGATGTATTTCTCTAGCTCACTGTGCCAGCCTGGCACTATGACTACGGAGTGAATGAGAGCTTAATTTGAAGTCAGGGAACCTGGGTCAAATTCTGCCACTTTTTACCTGTGTGACATCTTTTATAAGCCTTAGTTTCCTTATGTATTAAATAGAGGTGGAGGAACAACTAGATGGTCTAGTAGACAGAATGCCAGACATAGAGTCAGGAAGATTCAACTTTGTGACTTCAAATCTGGCCTCAGATAATTACTATGTCACTCTGGGTAGGTTGTTTAACCCTTTCTGCCTCAGTTTCTTCATTTTATAAATGAACTGGGGAAAGAAATGGCAAAACATTCTTGTCTCTTTGCCAAGAAAGCCCCAAATGGAGTCACAGAATCAAATATGACTGAACAATATCAAAAATGAGGGGAAGGAGGATTGTTATTACATTAAATGACATTGACTATCCATTCCAGTTCTAAATCAATTCTTTTA
Source organism: Sarcophilus harrisii (assembly GCF_902635505.1). Classification (NCBI taxonomy): domain Eukaryota; kingdom Metazoa; phylum Chordata; class Mammalia; order Dasyuromorphia; family Dasyuridae; genus Sarcophilus; species Sarcophilus harrisii. The sequence continues at coordinate 359,244,297 of NC_045427.1, read as the reverse complement.
TAATCCCCAAGCTGGCTGTGTCCTAAAATTTGATGGGCAAATTAAACTTTTCATACATCCCTTTAAAGAGATTTTGATGAAAGAAATGGCTATCTTCTGAGCTTGCTAAAATATATCTATAATCTTGAATAATAGAGGATAGTAAGTGATAGTAAGACTGAATCAAGCTGCCTAAAAATGGGTGAACCTGCCCAGGTAAACTTTCAAAAGAGAGAGTGAGAGGTTAAATTTTTTATGCCAACCAGTATGGGGATCAGATCCATGAGGTGGTCACTGCACTTTTAACCTAGGTGAAGTAGGGAAAAGAAGGAAGGAAGGAAGGAAGGAAAATAAAGAATTTTTTATGGAAATAAATATATTGTCTTCTCGAGTTTGTGGATAACAGAGAAAGCTAAAGCAACTCTATTTTGTCTACAGTTCCTCTCTTACCTCTGACCCTATCTACATTGCAGTCTCACCCCACACTGTTCAATCACAGGAAGCCTTATTTCCTATTTCTACCCTGTAAAACTCCAACACAACTGCCCTCAGATATCCCAGGTGTATAGATGTTATGTATGTGTATGTATAGATAGATGTATATCTTCATATATATATTCATACTTGCACAAATATATCTATATGCATATATCACACACCTACATCCATATATGCAAACATATATGTACATATATATGTATGTATGTATTTACACATATATAGACAATCATCTAAAACAATTTTAGTATGGTTAAGAAATAACATCGTTTTCAAGTTTTACTTTGAGATCAATGATTACTAGCCATACTTTTTTTCCAAATTAGTTTTACTCTTGATCCTTGTTATTATGTTTGTGTATATATCTCTTAATTTCTATCCCTACTAACTCTTCTACTTTTGTTCTACTCCTTAATTTGCCTTGCTATTGCTTAACCACCTCCTTAGTCATGGATTCATCCCTTACCTTCTTCCCCTACTCTCTCCCTTTCTCTTTATCACTTTTGCCATGAATCTATACACCTTATTCTACTTCCACCAATCTCTACACCTTTCTATATCCCAATTTATCCTATTCCCACTCCCTTTATTTTGTTCCAGATTTTGGAGGGTGCTCTACTCTTCATGGGATGTATGTGAATATGTGTGTGTGTATATGTATATGTCTGTCTATGTATAATTATGTACTTTTCCCTATTTAATCTTTCATGATGTGAGTAGGTTTTGAGAACTACCAGCCCTTCTTTTCCTCTCCCCTTCTAATGCCTCTGTCTCAGTTCTTACTCTCCACCCCATTCAATAGCATAATTACTATTCTTACCTTTTTTGAGATAGTTTTGCTTTTTAGCATCAGATCATATTCAACTCTTTCCTAATCATTCTTTCGAGCTACTCAATTACTGATTTCAGTCTTAAACATATGGTATACGTTTTCATGCAATAATTTGTCCATGCTGAATTTCTTAAAATTAATCTCTGGCATTTATTCTTATATATCCTTTTTTACTACCTTTGGGTTTGCTTGAGATAAAGTCCTGAAAATTTATAAGTTCGTTGAATTTCCTTTGTCATTGTTGTTCGACATTATAGTTGCTTTTGCTGAATATGATAATTTGGTCACAGGTATAGTTCTTTTGATTGCCAATATATATTATTTCAGGACCTAAGGCCTTTTATTGTAGTTGCTGATAAATCCTGTATAATTCTAATTGTAGCTAAGCATATTTGAATTGGTTTTTGTTGGTGGTGGTCTTTTACTTCTTACAAAATTTCCTCAATCTGAGGATTTCTAAAATTTGGCAATAATATTCCAATGTGTTTTCCATATAGGATTTCTTTCAGGTAGTAATCAGTAGATTTTTTTTTTCTATTTCTATTTTCCCCTTCTTGTTCTATCACTCCAGGACAATTTTCTTTGATATTTTTCTTGGATTATTGTTCTTTTTATGGTTACAACTTTCAGGTAGTCCAATTAGTATTATGTTTTGTCTTCTTGATCTATTCTCCAAATCTGTCATTTTTCTTATAAAATGTTTCACATTTCATTTTATTTTTTCATTGTTTATATGTATATATATATATATATATACACATATACATATACATATAAACAATGAAAAAATAAAATTGTTGTTGTTATTTCTTGGTCTCTTATGGCTTCACTGGCTTCCCCTTGCCTGATTCTGATTTTCAAAGAATTTTTTCTTTTTAAGATTCTATCTCCTAGGAACTTTTTTTCCTCACAATTATCTTGTTTTTGTTGAATGGTTCTTATTTTTTTAAGGTTCTTTGTGTGTGTGTGTGTGTGTGTGTGTGTATTGTGTATGTTTTAGCTTCTTTTTTTTCTTAATGTTTCTCATTTGATTTTTGAAGTCATTTTTGAGTTCTTCTACAAAATTCTTTCTGAGCAGGTAGCCATTTAACATTACTCTTTGATAGAAAGGGATTTTTTTACTTCTCTTCTGAAGATGAACCCCTGTCTTTCATATTCCCATAGTAAGTTTCAATGGTTGGGTCCTTTCTTCTTTGCCTGCTGATTTTTTTTTTTTTTTAATGAGAACTTGTTAGTGTAACCACCTCTAACCCTGGGATAAAAGGAATGGTGCTTCTGGCTTAGCTTCAACTCTCCCCTCTGACCTAAACTCTCAAACCAAGAGCTCCACCCTCCTACAAATGCCCACAACCCGCCCCTGCCCTACTACTTCTGCATTCACCAAATTTTCTGGTTCCTTCTTGGCTAGAATATCTCTGAAGTACAGCTGGGCCTGGCATTCCTTATCAGGAGGGATCCCCTCAATCTTCCTTGACTCAGACTCCTGACTCCCATATTGTCTACCATCCAGGAAATGAAAGTTTCTGTGGTTCAGGCTGAGGTTACCTCCAAATGCAGTTAGCTTCAAGGATCCCTACTTGTTTCTGCAGAGCTAGACTGGAAATGTTTACACTTCATACAGATTAAACCTGAGTCCTGGGGTCTTTCTTGTCTTCTTAAATTGCCCCAGGAGGACCCCTGTTCTGCCCCAAATCTTATTTGTTTTTCATCAATATATGTTTGCCTCAAGGCACAATTTTGTTTTGTTTGTTGGAAAAATCTTGTGAGCTTGGGATTTTTTGACCTACTATAACATCTTCCCAGAATCCTCCCCTCTTTTAGTATTTCTTAGATCATAATACACCCTTGGGCATAATGAAATCACAGACCCAGAAAAATAATGAAGTCACAGAATGAAGCCAGTTTCCTGCCTGAACTCATCCAAATATACTTGTTTTGTTATATTTAGACATAGTCCATAGGAGTAACACAGGTCCATGTCTTTTACTCTTGCCATGTCCAACCCACTTCTTCTTCTAATGTATGAACTCATAAACATCTTTTTGGTAATCTCCCACCTGATAATGTGGAATGTTAAGTAGAGAGATAACCTCTAGGCAAGTAATTGAAGCTCTTTTTTATGTGTTTGTCTTCCTCTTATTAGAAGATAAGCTTCTTAAGGGCAGGTTCTATATTTCTTTCTAGTTAGATTTATATTTTCAGGGCTTAATTAGTTAAATTCCTATCACATAATTAGCATTTAATAAGTTTTTGCTGCTTATTTGCTCATAGAACACTAAGAAATTCTTTAAGAATATAAACTGCAGAGAAATAATGTCAATCTATATCTGTCAACCTGAATTGGAAGAGGGAATCTTTTCATAAAAAGTTTTCCTATTCTTGTTGTTGTTGTTATTGAGTTATGTCCAAATCTTCGTGACTCCATTTGGTGTTTTCTTGGTAAAGATACTGAAATGATTTTAGATTTCCTTCTCCACCTCTTGTTACTGATGAGGAAGCTAAAACAAACAGGAATTAATGATTTGCCCAGGGTTGTAGAATTAATAAGTATTTGAGGTCAGATTTTTTTTCCCATCTTTTAAAAAAGTTTATTTTAATTTTTATTTCCTCCAATTACATATAAAAAAATTCGGTTATACATCTACTTTTTTTTTTACATATTTCATTATGAATCATTTTGAAAGAGAAAAATCATAACAAAGTGAAAAATCACCAGAGGGGGTGAAAAACAGAAGAAAAAGGGGAAAAAATGAACATAGAATGTGTTGATTTACATTCAGTGTCATAGTTCTCTATCTAGACGCAGATGACATTTGCCATCCAAAATTTATTGGGACTGCTTTGGATCACTGAATCACTGAGAACCAAGTCTATCATAGTTGATCATTGCACAGTCTTGCTGTTACTATTTACACAATGTATTACTGGTTCTGCTTGTTTCATTCAGCATCAGTTCATGCAAATCTTTCCAGGTTTTTATAAAATCAGCTTGTTCATCATTTTTATAGTACAACAATATTCCATTATTTTCATGTACTAACTATAACTTATTCAGCCATTACTCAATTGATAGGCATCTACTCATTTTTTAATTCTTTGCCACCACACACAAAAAAAGCTGCTACAAACATTTTTGCACATTTAAGTCATTTTCTCTCTTTTATGATTTCTTTAGGATACAAACCCGGTGGGGGCACTGCTACATCAAAGGGTATGCACAGTTTTTTAGTCCTTTGGACATAGTTACAAATTACATTCCAGAATGGTTGGATCAGTTTACAACTCCACCAACAATGCATTTTCCCACATCCTCTCCAACATTTATCATTATCTTTTCCTGTCATCTCAACCAATCTGAGAGATGTGAGGTGGTATGAAGTCAGATTTAAACTCAGGAAAATGGATTTTACTGACCCAGTTCTGGCAGTTTATCCACTGTACCACCTAGTTGTCCAAAAATTTATATCAATGAAATCATAGCTCCCAGTCCTTAGTCCTAGCTTCTCACTTTGAGAAAATGCTAGCTATACCTTCTGTCCAACACTATGGGCTTTTCCTTTGATCTTAAGGTCACATGTGGCAGTTTTGATACTTCTCAAATCACAGTACTCTTATTAACAGCCAATATTAGGAAAATATCTGGTCCTTTAAAGCAAGAAGCAGTTTGAAATCAATGAAAAGTGATATAAAAATTTCTCAAATGTGATCCCAGATGTCATCTCTTTAATTCTGGGCCCAGTTTATTTTTCCATATGCTGGGTCTAATGCATTAATCAATGACTTTCCTGTCCAGCTTCTTGTCATAATCTTTGCAACACAAAAAACACATTAGCTAGTAAAAAAAATGCCTATTACTAGACCAATCTCATCTAAGAGTCTTCAGTTTTTATGTTAGAAGACAAGCAAATGAGAGACATAACTAGGGTAAATCATCCACTAGACTTTGCACTAAAGCACTGAATTTTTTAAGAATTTGTTTGAGGGTCAGCTAGATGGTGCAATGGATAGAGTATCAGCCCTGAAGTCAGGAGGACCTGAATTCAAATCTGGCTTCAGACACTTAACACTAGCTGTGTGATCCTGGGCAAGTCCCTTAAACCCAATTGCCTCAGGAAAAAAAAAAAAAAAAAAGAATTGTATGATATTTTTTTTATTTTTATAGTACTATCATTTCTAAATTTTTCTCTTCCCAATCCCATCCCCTATTCAATCTATTAACTAACTCTGACAGCGTATGTAATAACGTAGACCCAAGTACGGCAATGGAGTTCAAATGACATTGAAAGACTTTATGCTATTTCAGCAATACTTGAACAATTGCAAAAATAATTAGAATTGCAAAAAAGAATTAGAAAATTCTTCATCCCCAATATAGCCAGTGGATGTACTACAAGTGAGCGCCTCTCTACTTCCATTTGTAGCCTCACCAAAAAAGATATTAATGTATCCTAGTTTGTCATTTCAGAGTAGGGTGGGTGTCCTGGGTCTCATAAGTCCAAAGAATCATAAAAATAGAAGGGACTTCAGAAATAATCTAGTGTCCAACCTCTCATTTTATTGGTGAAAGGAGGCCTAGGGACATCCCTTGACTTGCAAAGGGTCACACAAATACTAAATGTGACAGATGGGATTTAGATACTCTCTGTTTTCTACTTTATGGATCCTTGGCCTAGAATTTTTCCTTTCATAGGATCCGAGTTCCAAGGTTTTTCCCTCCCTTAAACTAAATTTGTCTTTAAAAGTTGTTTTGAGGATACTCACCGGAGGAGCATTTTGGGAAGCCTAGTCTGGTGTCAAGATGTAAAATATCTTTTCAGATGTACATTGTTCACACCTGACCTAATGCAGCTCCAGAAAGTCAGAAACATAAAAGGGGTTATTCTCACTAAAGCAAATATAATGAGCAGGAATTTCTGCCCCCAAAGTAGTCCTATCAAGGCAGGAGAGAGTTGTGGAATATGAAGGAACTTTGTAGATGCTTCTTCCTTTACTTTATAGGTAGAGAAACTGAGGCCCAGAAAAGGAAAGGAATTTGCCAATGGTCACATAATCCACCTAGAAAAATTCCAAAAATCCCACCTGGGCCCCTCTTTCTCAGTCCTATGTACTATCTCAGGCTACTTTCCAGTTCAGATCTACATACACTCCCCCATCCCAGACAAGGCAAAACTCACTCAAAAAATCAGAAGGTTGTTCCAGGTCTAGAGTCCCCTATGCTTTACATGGGCTGCCTGGATGCTTTCCACAGATGACTCATGAGGTAAAAAAGGAAAGGAGGCTTTAGGGGGCTATTCCACAGGAAGAAGGGAATAGTTATCCACCCATTCAGTAGGGCTGGTCCCAACAAGCCCAAAACCCCTGAACATGTTATTTCCTCCAATAGAAATCAGCTTTTTATGTTCCCAAGGCCTAGAGCATTGGGTAGCATACAGTAGATGATAAATAAATGCTTCTCTATTGATTGAACTTGCCTTCCTATAAAGGAACCAGCATTGGTAAAAAGGGATTAATGTAGCAATTGCTAATGATTGACTTGGGACCCTGGTTGGCAACCTGACAAAATCAATCTCACCCATGATATTTAGATTATATCAAAAAGTCTTTGTGATAAAGCACAGAGCAACTGAAATCATCACTGTTTTCCAAAGCATAGTGTCCTAAAAATCTCAGAATTAGAAGAAAATTTAAGAAATATCTATTTAAACATGAATCCCCTTGGAAACATACCTGGTAAGTTGGCATCCAGTCTCTGATTCCAAACCTCCCATAATAAACAACTTAATTGTAAGGAACAATTGCCAGCATTGAAATAAATCATCTTCCCTATCACTTCCAACCACTGTTCCTAGTCCTTGGCTGGGTGCTTTGGAAGGGAGAAGCAGAATAAATCTAACCTCTCATCCACTTGACAGCCTTTCAGAGATTGAAGATAAGGAAAAGATTCTCCCTAATTTAGGGAGTCTCCTCTTTCTCAGAATATGTATTCCTCATTTCTTTAACTTTTCTTTTTATTCCCTGGTTTCAAGTCCTCTTCTTGGTCTGATAATGACCCTCCTATGGACAAGTTTCCACTTGTCAGTTTCAATCCTAAATTTTGGTGACCTAATCTAGATATAATTCTCCTGATGTAGTCTGGCCAGGAGAAAGTACATGGATCTACCTATTCTCCTTCCTCATTCCAAATATTAGGTATGCAAAATTACATGAGGTTTCTTGGCTGCCATATCATCAAATATTAAAAGTAATATACTTAATAACCCAGCTTCTTAAATTGTAGCTTATGATCCCATATGGTATCTCCTAATTGAAAGTGGAGGTTGGAAAATTATGTTTTATTATAAGTAAATGTTTGATTTGTACAACTAAATATCCAGAGTCTCATTAAAATTTCTCAGGTTAATAATTGTATTACATGCTCATTTCACTTAGCATTTGGAGTTCTGGGAGAAAAGCCTAGGAAAAAGTAAGGATGGAACCAAGCTGGAGGTGAAAGCCAGGGAAAAGAATTTTGATTTGTATTATAGAACATTCCTCACTGATATTCTCCTTTAATGCCTTATCATTGTAGGAAGAGAACTTCCAGCCTCAAAGTCTGTCAGTGGAACAGAAACTCTGGAAGATCCTAACTAGCTAGAAGAAATTTCTCTGCAGTTGTAGCAATGGACTATGTATCTATTGTCCAAGACAAAACTAACTAAATATAAAGCTTATCACCAGTCATAGGAGGGTTGACTTCAATATTCATCTATGGAAAATTTATTAAAATAATTTAAAATGTTTAAAATTATTTAACATATGCATATATGTGCATGTACATATATTATAGGACATATGCAACCACTGAAAGTAATTAAACAAAGGCATAGAATGGAAAATTAATGTGGCATCATTTGGATAGTTTAGTATATGACTATAGCGAGTCAGAGGTAGAGAGATCCAGAAAGTATCAAAATCCAAGCTTACAAAGCTATGTACTCAGTAGTTTTATTCATGAAGGACTATAATAAAAAGCATGCTGGAGACCCTTCAAATTGATTTGAAGACAACCAATTATTAACATTTCAGCATGAGCATTTACACCTCAGAAATCATCAAACCCACACTTCAGGGTACAATTTATTATTATTGATGACATTATTGTTCAGTCATTTTTCAGTAATGCCCAATTTTTCATGACTTCATTTGAAATTTTCTTTTTTTTATTATTTATTATTTTTATTTTTTTATTATAATAACTTTTTATTGACAGAACCCATGCCAGGGTAATTTTTTACAAGATTATCCTTTGCACTCACTTCTGTTCCGATTTTTCCCCTCTCTCCCTCCATCCCCTCCCCTAGATGGCAAGCAGTCCTATATATGTTGAATATGTTGCAGTATATCCTAGATACAATATATGTGTGCAAAACCAAACAGTTCTCTTGTCACACAGGGAGAATTGATTCAGAAGGTAAAAATAACCTGGGAAGAAAAACAAAAATGCAAACAGTTTACATTCATTTCCCAGTGTTCTTTCTTTGGGTGTAGCTGCTTCTGTCCATCATTGATCAATTGAAACTGAATTGGGTCTCTTTGTCAAAGAAATCCACTTCCATCAGAATACATCTTCATACAGTATTGTTGTTGAAGTATATAATGATCTCCTGATTCTGCTCATTTCACTTAGCATCAGTTCATGTTAGTCTCTCCAAGCCTCTCTGTATTCATCCTGCTGGTCATTTCTTACAGAACAATAATATTCCATAACAGTCATATACCACAATTTACCCAACCATTCTCCAATTGATGGGCATCCATTCATTTTCCAGTTTCTAGCCACTACAAACAGGGCTGCCACAAACATTTTGGCACATACAGGTCCCTTTCCCTTCTTTAGTATCTCCTTGAGGTATAGGCCCAGTAGTAGCACTGCTGGGTCAAAGGTATGCACAGTTTGATAACTTTTTGGACATAGTTCCAAATTGCTCTCTCCAACCTTTCCTTCCTTCCTTCCTTCCTTCCTTCCTTCCTTCCTTCCTTCCTTCCTTCCTTCCTTCCTTCTTTCCTTCCTTCCTTCTTTCCTTTCTCCCTTCTTTCTTTTTTTCCTTCCTTCCTTCTTCCCACTTTCCCTTTCCTCCTGATGTCCAAATAGGGTACCATACCCTTACCTACAAATGCTCTTAAAGCCAATTTTTTCCTTTTGTTTTACAAATCTGAACCCTCCCGAGATATCTTGGGGGTTACTAGCTAGATTTCTTAAGGTCTATGACTTAAATCAATTCTCATTGATTGGTCACCAGTAGGTCCCAGGCCATTTGTCATTTGGTTGTTTGGGTCCTGATTGACTCAGTTTAAGGTAAATTACAATCATTTCTGCTTTGATGAGAAACTTTGAGATTCTTCCTGTCCCAGATTCATATACATATATAAAATTTGGGGGGAGGCTAATTGAAAAAGAGTCTTTGCCTCAATTGGTACCTAGTCTTAATGGCTGAATGAGTGCGGCCTCTGTCAAACTGAGACCTGGTGAAGACCTTAGCTTAAAATGGCCCAAGGACAATGATGTCATGGTCCTCTTTGAGAACAAAGGACAAACGAACAACAACAACAAAAACATTAATGATGTATTATATACAAAATACTTTTCTAAGTTGTTGGAGATGTAAAAATGAAAGAGCCTCTCCTCTCAAAGATTTATATTCTATTATAGAGAATGAATGCGGAACAAAGCACAGTATTTTTACCTTTTTGTTGTTCTCATTTGTTTGTTTTTTTCTTATTTTTTTCTTCGTTTGATCTGATTTTTCTTGTGCAATGTGATAAATATGGAAATATGTTTAGAAGAATTATGTATGTTTAACCTATATTGGATTGCTTGCTGCCTTGGGGAGGCAGGAAAGGGAAAAGGAGAAAAATTTGGAACATAAGTTTTTGTAGAGGTGAATGTTGAAAATCAGCTTTGCATATATTCAAAAAATACTATTTAAAAAGAAATTAACAGCTACCCTATACCTGGAAAAAAGATTTATATTCTATTAGATGAGACAACACATCTGCAAAACATCTACAAAATAAATATAAGATGGTCTGGAGATTTGGGGGTAGTAAATAGCATACAGGGCAATCTAGAAAGATTCACTCAGGAAGTACTGTTTGAGTTAAGTTTTGAAGAAAACTAAAGCTTATGTGACATGGAGGTGAGAAGGGAATTCATTTCAGTCAAGTAGAACAACATGTAATAGATTGGAGATAGGGTATACTGTAAAAGGTCATCTGAGCACAGTTGTGTTCCATTGGAATAGCTTTCAAGAATACAGGCTTATACCCAATGATGAGCCATCAAAGGAGGACATAAGTGGAGTAAATTTAGAATTAAAAAGAAATGTTAGCTAAAAAAAAATATTATTCATGGAAGGAAATGGACCTGGAAGCCTGCCTAAGTCAGGCTCCAGCCCTGCAACTCAGGCTCAGGACCCCAAAAGGCTATTGAAGAAAAAGTATTCTATCTTTTCATTGACTTCCCTTCTCCTGGCCTGAGATTCACTGATAAATCATGGCTTTCATCCAAGAAGCTACTCAATTGCACTGCTATGTTTCGGGTAAATCTAGGTGGGACACATCTGTTGTAGAATGATTTCTGGGAATTGCTAATGGACAACAGGGCAGGTGCTTGGAGCCATTGGTGGTGAAATATTTACAGCTGCCAGCATATCATCTTCCAGGAGCTCAAAAGTCTTTAAATATTTATTTTCCTTCACCTCAATCATCTTTCTTACACCCCCAGAAAGAAAGGCAAAGAACAAAGGCAGTGTTGTATAGTTAAATGTTCCTCTAATTTTTAATCAGAGAATTTGAAGTTATATACTAATAGCCAAAGAAAACAATTAACATCTATATAGTACTTAAAAGTTTACAAAGCACTTTACAATTATCATCTCTTTTCATTCTCACAACAACCTCAGAAAGGAGGTGCTATTGTTGTTCCTATTTTACAAAAGAGAAAACTGAGACTGACAAATGTTAAGTCATTTGCCTGAAGTCAACACAATGAGTTAAAAAGTCTCTGAGGTTGGATTTAAATTCAAGTCTTCCTAACTCTGGTCCAGCACTCTGTCCACTGTGACACTTAACTACTTTGAAATCCGAGTTTTGCTTCTTACTATTTGTGTGACTTCAGGAAAGTCTCTTTCTGAGAGACGTAGGATGTGGATGTGGAGAGAAGCGTCAATAAAACCAACAAACAAAATATGAAATACGAAAAGAAGTTCAGAATATAATTGAATAAATAGCATCATTTGTTATGATTTAATTTATATATTTATTTATATATCATTCATATATATTCATTTAATGTATGTTCTATAAAATAAAATGTTACATTAAAACATCCATGGTTCTGGATAAAGCACCATTTTTTGTTCTTTGCTTATTCTAATGTTTGTGTTTATTGATAACTATGAAGTTTGTAATAAAAAAATAAAAAGAATAAAGTTACTTCCTTTTTTCTGAGTCTCATTTTTCTCTTATGTAAAATAGATAAGTTGGAATGGGACATTTCTAAAGTCCCATCTAGCTCTACATTTTAGAGTCCTATCAACAGTTTGTTATTATAAAGCCCTTTAAGATACAATATTTAATTTAATATGATTCAATTTAACAAACATTTTTGAATTTGTAATGTGCAGGACTTTGTACTAGCTGAGGTTTTAAAGACTGAATAACAGAATTTATAATCCAATAGGCTAAGGAGCATCTAGGTGTTGCTATTGGCCCTGGAGTCAGAAGGACCTTAATTTAAATCTAGTTTCAGACACTTACTAGCTGTGTGATCCTGGGAAATTCACTTGACTCAGATTGCCTCAAAATCCTCATCCTCATCCTCATCTTCATTCTCATTCTCATCATCTAGCAGACTACTCACAAATCTTCTACGTGGTCAGAGGACAACTTTTATTCTAGAGAGGAAACTGAATCTCAGAGAAGCAAAGCACATAGTCAAGTGAAAAGATATCATTGAATAACAAAGAGAGAATCTTTTAAAATCTCGATAGGCTAGGATGATGAACTAAGTCTAATAAGGCAGAGGAAATTTTATAAGATTATTGCATAGTGGTAGGAATAGCTAGACAACAAAAAGGATTTGGATGATTAGAGAAAAATATCAGCATAATAATTCGTTATGACCAAATGGAGTTCAGATGAGAAATACAAGGATGGTTAACATGGAATTGAATCTTAATCACATGCTGTATTTTAAAGATTCCTTTTTAAATTATTGCTATCACTTGTTTTATATCAGCTTAATTACCTAATATGTCATTACTCTTAATCCATCCAGACAATCATATCTTATAATGGGAAAAAATGTTTTTTGTTTGTTGGTTGTTTTTTTTTTTTTTTAAACAAGGCAATTGGGGTTAAGCTAGTAAGTGTTAGGTACCTGAGGCCAAATTTGAACTCAGGTCCTCCTCACTTCAGAGCTAGTGTTCTATCCATTGCACTATCTACCTGCTCCATAATAAACATATTTTAAAGAGGAAATAAATAATTTAGATTTTTAACTAGAGTTTAATTTTCATCTTTTGTATTCATGTCACCTAGAATTTCTCTTATATCCCTCTCCCAATTCTCTCCCAGAGAATTATCCTTAATTACAAAGAATTAAAAAATAAAAGAAAAAGAAAATGGAAAGAGTTCATCGAAACCAATTGACACACTGGAAAAGTCTGATATTATTGGCAATGAATCACATACATGGACCCAAATCTCTGCCTCCATCTGGTGGATGTCTTTCAATGTCTCTTTTCATGTGCCAAATTTGGTTTTCATAATTTTCAACATTCATTTTTAATCATTTTGTTTGTAGTTTTGTTTTCCCAACTCTGCTTATTTAATTTTGAATCAGTCTATATGTATCTTTCCATGCATTTCTGTGTACATCATATTCATTATTTCTCATGGAATAGTTTTATCCCATTGTATTCATGCATCAGCCTTTATTTAACCATTCCACAACTAATGAGCATCTATTTTGTGTTCAATTCTTAGCTATTATGTTGCATTCAATAATTTGGTATCTCTAAGGATCTCCTTTTCATTAGTGATCTCCTTGGAATATATACTTTATAATGAAATCTTAGGGTCTAAGGATATGGATAATTTAGTCATTTTATTTGCATGATTTTAGATAGTTTTCCCAAATATATTAATTCATATATTTATTATTATACATACATATAATTAAAATATATGAATGTATTCTTTTCTTTTCTTTTACTCTTTCTCTAGTCCTTCCAAAATAAACCATGTCCATTTTTTTATTTTACTGAGATTAAAGAAATAAGATTTTAAAATTTATTTTTCTTTTATTATGTGTGATTTAGAACCATTGTTCACATTTGATAATAGTTTGGGATTCTTCTTTTGATAAATGATTGCTCATTTTCTTGAGTCATTTATCCATTAAGGAATGGCTCTTGAGCTCAAATATTTATGCTAGTTTCCTATTTTCTAGGGGTCTAAGACCTTTATCAAAGTCATTTGATGTACATTTTTTGCAGTTACTATTTCACTTCATATTTGCTTTGAATTGATTGCAATATCAATTGAATTGATATTGCAAAAGTATCTCAATAACTTTCAAACAAAATTATACATTTTATCTTTTGTGAATTCCTCTGTCCATTGTTTAGTTAATAACATTCCCTGGAGTCATAAGTGAAAAGGGAGAAAGACAGAGATAGAGACAGAAAAGAAAAGGGAGGGAGGTGAGAGAGTAGTTGATATGAATCTCTTTTAATGATTGTTTAATGGAGTTGGGGTCATATCTATCGTGTGCTTATTGTGATATGTGGTGTATGGTATAAGATTTTGACATGTGGCATAATTAATCTAAAATTAATTTTTGCTAAACTGAGCAAATTCTTTCTTGTAGGTGATAAAAAGAGGGAAACAAGCTTGGCTATTATTCAGAATCTTCCTAAAACAATTCAAATGGAAGCAATTATTTCCTGGCATGGTACCGGTGGACTGCCCAGGTTTCACAGGCTCTGTGGACAAATCTGTAGATTTGTAGTCAATCTAATACCTCTCCTCTCTCACACTTTACTTCAGAGCCTCCCAAACACTAAGTTAGCTCTGGCAATGCATGCATCAATCTCATTATCATTTTTTGTTTGTTTGTTTGCAGATGATTGTGCTCTCAATGCAGCCTCCAACACAAAAACGCAACAAAGTATGGGTCTACTTTCTGCTGCTTGTGCTAATTTTAGCCTAACAATTAAAATCAAGAAAATACAGGTTCTCCATCAGCCAACACCCTACTGTTCATATATGGAATCATCAATTACAGCAAATGGAGAAGCTTTGAATGCTGGGGATAAGTTCTCTTAACTTGGCAGTATACTTTCCAGGGATGTTCAAATGGCCAATTGAGGAAAAACAAAAACAAACAAAAGACATATATCGTATGTCTTGGATAAGGGTCTGAAATCTCAAGAAAATAGAAAACTAAAAATATTTGAGATCAAGAGCCATCCCTTAATGGATAAGTGGTTCAAGCAAATAAGCAAACAATTTTTAAGAGAAAAACCCCAAGCTATTACCAAACATGTAGAAAATTGTTCTAAATTATACACATTGGGAAAAAAAAAGGAAATCAATTCACTCAACTCAAAGAGTCAAATCCCAAGAAGGATCAATGTCTAATGCAAGTATATGGTGACCTCTTTTTTCCATTTTTGACTCCAGTTTACTGAGGATCTCATAATGGCTTTTCCTCTGCTACTACAGGAAAGCATCACAGTTGCCTGCTACTTCAGAGGAGCAAGAATCTCACAGGATGTTTAACTTCTTATGTCAACTTGACTTCAAAGACACTGCAGAAAAGACACAGTATTTTCCCATGACCCAATGACATAGACAAAACCCTTCTATACATGTGTTCACAAACATATGCAGGCATACGTGTTAAACATGAAACAATAAAGACTTAAAATATGCATTTTCCTGTAGGACAATAACCTCTCAGACATCATAAAAGCCAAGAAGTTTAGCAAATATTTCTGGGTGTATGCCATGTTATTTTTTAAATCTCCATTGTGTTTTTTTTTCTCTTAGTACTTTTTGAGATAGGGAATAACAATGGTAAAGATGATACTAACATTTGGCATTTATGGAGGACTTTAAAATTTATGAGAATTTTACAAGTATCATTTCATTTGAGCGTCATATCAATCCTATAAGGTAGGTACGACAGCTTAATATCTTCCCCATTTTAAACATAAAGAAACTGAAGTTTAGAAAAATTAAATGATTTATCTAGAGTCTCATAGCTAGAAAGTGATGGAAATTTGAACCCAAGTATTCTTGACCACAAGATTATGTCATCTGCTGTCATAATGTGATATCTCTCTACAGTATTATTGCTTTTAAAAGCTGTCTTGCCTATTTCTCCTTAGGATCATCTTGGCTTCTAAGGCTAATTGATTCCTTTCCTTTACTAATTTACCTAGTGTGGTGAACAACTTTTCTATTATTTCTCTTACCTTATTAAAATCATTGTCATGGCTGCTCCCAGACATTCCCCTCTGTGAATCATTATTCTTCTTTCTGTGTAATGACCAGGAAAAGGTAGCCAAGTTATCTCATTACAACATGCCAACTCCCTATGACTATATACCCTTAATAGGGATGAACATTCTCTTCTTCCAACCTCTCCTGCTCCTGCCCTTTTTCTTTGTTTTCACATTCTCTAGTCCCTATTTATGTTCTTATTCTTAAAAATCACTTACTTCTAGTTACCAATGTGCCATATAATCCAGCCAAAGTTTGTGTCAATTGTGCTTGTCTAGTGGAACTTTGACTAAAAGTTTGGATTTCAGTCAATGTTGGAATAACTTTGTTGATGAAGGATTTGTATTGGCAAAGATGCTCAATGGAAATGTGTATACACCTGTGGATCCCAGGATTCCTAGACATACCAGCATATATTCAAGAATAGTACTCACTCCATTTAGGAAAGAGCAATCTTTTACAGAAAAGTGGAATTCTTGGATAGCTATTTGGCAGGTGTGGTATGAGTTTTCTGTGATATTATAACCCCCAGAAATTACATAGCTCCATTTAGAATCCAAAGTTTTTGGAGATTTTTCTTTGGCTTTGGTATAGTTGAGAAGTGATGAGACAACATTAGGATCTGGTTGAATGGGCTTGTAGCTCTGCCTACTTTCAACTCCATGGAACAAGATACTCATCCCAGAATAAGCTCATAATTTCTAAATTCCACCACTATGGCAATAATTCAACTCTTGGATACCAATTCTTTCAGGATCCTCTCTCTGAGAGTAGAGGGCTAGAGGATGGAGCCTTCCTTTTTAAAAGGCAGAAAGTTTACTTTCAGCTCACTCCACTTTGAAACTACACCTCTACCTTGCTTCAATTCCACGGAACAAAATACTACCTACATTTCCCCATCCCTACCCCCATCCCAACACTTTCCAATCTCTTTTTGTGAATCCGCTTCACCTATTAGAAAATATAAACTACTTAAAGAGAGGGACTATGTCTTTTTCTTTTTTATTGTATTAAGTTTGTTTATTTTTAATATATATTGCTTTATGAATCATGTTGAAAGAGAAAAATCAGAGCAAAAGATGTAGTGTGCTTTCTAGAGCCCCCAAGTGCCAAAATGTACTTACTGTGCTTTCTGGAGCCCCCACACTGGGGTGCCAAAATATACCATCTAGACTAGCTCTCTGGAGGATTTCGGAACCAGCCTGAGTCCTTGGTCTTAGTGGAGGAGTGATGAGGCAGGGACCCACATGATTGGTCAAAGATGGAGTCCTTTTATTTCAAGTTCTCTCAGCCCTAAATACTTTAGTACAATTACATCATTACAGCACACTAAGCATGTGCTAACTACAAGCACCCTACTATTAATATGTAAATTCATCTTTTACTGTAAGTATCTCTGTCTCAAGTAGAACACAGGTTGTCATGCTCCCCTGACTTCTCAGGAAGGCTAAGATGCCCCCCCAAAGGGAGTTGAAAGCCAAACCAGACATTGTCAGCAGGTTCCCTCCAGGCTGAAGGGTCATGTAACTCACTGAGAGTTCCTCTATAGTTCAAAGTGTGGCTCTTTAAAAGAGGGGGGGGGAACAGAAAAAAAATAAAGAAATGAACATAGCATGTATTGATTTATACTTCTTAGAACTTTTTCTGGGTGTAAATGGCATTTTCTGCCCAAAGTCTGTTGGGATTGCTTCGGATCACTGAACCATTAAGAAGAAACAAGTCTTTCATAGTTGATCATCACACATTCTTGATGTTATTAAATACAATGTATTTCTGGTTCTGCTTGTTTTGCTCAGCATCAGTTTCCAGGCCTTGTTCATCTTTTTTTTTTTTTTAATAAAACAACAATATTTCATTACCTTGATGTACCACAGCTTGTCATTCTCCAATTGATGGGCAGCTGCTCTTTTTCCAATTTTCCAATTCTTTGCTATCACAAAAAGAGTTGCTACAAACATTTTTGTACATGTGGGTCTTTTCCCCTACTTTATGATTGCCTTGGAATACAGACTCAGTAATGGCACTGCTGGGTCAAAGATTGTCTGTCTTTTTCTTATTTTTATCCCCAGACCTTAAAACAAAGCCTGGTATGTATTAAGTGCTTAATAAATGTTTATTGAATTGTTTTGATCTTGCTATTTTAATCACATGGATCATTTAATCATATTGGATCATTACAAAGTAAAAGTTTCAGCAATGAGCAAACATTACAGCATTCAATAATTCATCCTCCAAAAAATTACCAAAGAAAGTTTCCTTAAGTACAGATAAATTTCCTAATCAAATTCCAGCAGCCTACATTGGAGCTCTTGACAATCTGGCTCTATACTATCTTTCCAGTTTCATTTCTTATTATTTCTTGAGCCATACTTGATCATTCAGCCAATCTGGCTTTCTCTGGTCTCTATGCATGGCATTTCATTTCCTGACTTTGTATCTTTGAACTGTAATTTCCCATGCTAGTGGAGTAAGCAGAATGACCATTGAGAGTCCAGTTCTTAGAATATTTTTTACCTGCTGACAATCTACATGGAGCCCTGATTAAATTAATTATGGAAAATATGTGAAGGAAGAGCCCTTGCCCTCTCTGCTTCAAAGTATGGGCCAGTATACTCTGAATGCTTCCTATTGGTTTATGAATTACAAAGTAATTCCTTTTAAAGTGTTCACTGAGCAAGAACTGGAAATGTATACAAAAAACTTTAGCAGATGAACTTCCTTTGGCTATTTGTGACAAGTAAAGGCAAGAACTGCTGCAAACTTCCAGTTTGTATTTTAGATCATCTTTTTCACCCAGCAGCCATGTGGCTATGAACACATGGCTCTACTGTTTCTTCTGTCTCTTTGTGGCTCTTGTTTTTTTTTATTTGTAAATGAATTTATTTAGGGATATAGAATGGACTATGTTACACCTTATAAACTTGAAAAAGCCATCAAAAGTTCCCTCATCTCGAAGCCAACTAGAAGCCAACTTTTGTGAATAATTAACCCTGAAGAGTAACCTACTTGATCCAACCTAACAGTGAATTGATCTGGAAGTTGATAGAAAGGGACCATCCATCAGCTATATTATACCCAGAAATTATCTTGTTTCGATGGAATATTTTGTAGCAACCCCTTAAAGTCTGAGCCCAATCTTTTCAGGGACCAAAGTCCCTATAGAAGGGAGAGAATAAACCTAATTTGTTGATTTTTAAAAATTTTATTCTTACTATTAAATAATCCTTTGTAAAAATTAATTGATATTAGCCAGTCAATTGATATTGTGGAAAACACTAGATTGGAACTTATGTGTTAAATATGTTAAAAAGTATTTTAAAAGTAATAATAAAAAATAATTAAAATTTAATAATAAATAATATAATATATCATATATTATATGTATAATATAATTACATAGTATATATAACAAAATAATAATTTTAATAAAATTAAATAAAGGACTAATAAAAGAGTATTAAATAACTGTTACTCCTAGCATCCAGAGCCTTACTCTGAGGACCCAAGCTGCTGGTATCAGTGCTAAATAAAAAAGTGAACACAGACAAGATAGAGCATGATTATGGACTAAACTTAGAATGTGCCCCCTCTTTTCCACTTCATAGAATACTT
Organism: Sarcophilus harrisii; assembly: GCF_902635505.1. Taxonomy (NCBI): domain Eukaryota; kingdom Metazoa; phylum Chordata; class Mammalia; order Dasyuromorphia; family Dasyuridae; genus Sarcophilus; species Sarcophilus harrisii. Next base: position 359,224,823 of record NC_045427.1, on the reverse strand, counting down.
CTCTTCCTTCCAGAGACAAACAAGTATAATTTCTATAGCTGTTTAGTGCCTCCCTCCCTCCTATAACATCTTATATTTAACTATTTTCTATGCATTTATGTTATTCTACTTATTTTAATTCTGTATATACATATATGCATGCGTATGTATATATGTGTGTATGTATATACATTCACTGCTCTCAAAGGTCTAAGCAATTCTCTGAAACTAGTGCTCAAAGATGCCAAAAAGGCATCTACCTACATTAGCAAAATAAGTCCACTCTCTAAAGGGTTCCCTATAACAATGAAATCACCAATGCAGTCCCTAATTCTACTCTATTCTTTGATATATGTACTTTCCTTTTCCATTTTAAGTTTTTTGCATGTAGTTGTTTTATTCATATATTTGTATCTCTAGTGTCTAGTACATTTAATAAATTATTTGCTGAGTTATTTGATAATTGAATCATTCAAATAAGGGAATGTCCATATTTTAAATAAGCAAATAATTACATAAAGTAGACATGGGTAGGTCAAACATTATATCAAATATCATTAATTACACATCTGGGATAGATGTGTAATCCTATATGAAACAGTGGAAAGAACACAAAATTTAAGGTCAGGGAATGTTACGGGCACAATCTGCTAGTTGCTGCTAGGTGTTATGGGAGTCACTTGCTAGTGGCTGCTGGGGATCTAATTCTAACCAGCAGAATAGATCCATTCATGTGAGAGGATGATAATGATACCAGGAGACTGAGAGGCAGTTGCATTCTCTGATCTTTCTTCTCTTCTCTCTTGCCTCTGATTTAGGCAAGTGAATTGCTGCCACAAGCACCATCTGTGTCAGTAAAAGGCTGCTTTGTAATTCCTTCAAGTATGTTGTGATTCACAACCATGGGGGCTTTCTGGAGAACTGACCCACTCCTTCACACTTAAGCATAGTTCTTAACAAGGAGATCAGGTTCTAATCTTAGCTCTGCTACTATCTGTGGATTTGGGACAATTTGCTTGTCTGGGAATCTATTTCCTCATTTATAGAACAGAATGAGAAGATATAATCTCTAAAATCTCTTTTTAGCTTTAAATGTTTGTACTTTTAATCCTGTCAAGTGTAAGAAAGGTGAAATTTCAAGAAATGGTTCATATATTCAACAAGTATTTATAAGCACTTTATTATGTGAAAGTACTGTATTAAGAATATAGTTCTCCCCCCAAGGTGGCAAAGATAAGAGTCTGTTTGTTTCCCCAAAAAGCTCTAAAAATGAGCTCCAATTACTCTTCCATCTCCATATGGCTTCATACTGATGAGTGTTATGTGATTCTCTCCCTCTCCATCATCGCCCTCACTGCTGCCTGCCTCTCTTTGACCCTATAACATCTGCCTCAGTATCCTTTTCCCCACTTGCCTGTGCTATTTGCCTTTATACTTTATATACCTTAGTAGAGTATGAATGCAGCCTCATTTCCCACTAAGGAGGTTTTTCCTAGCAAGTACCTAAAGAACTACGAGTCTGACTCATTTCATAATTTCACAAATTAATTAGCAATTTACCCATTATACATGGAGTCATAAAAAAAACTATGCATTTAGCTATGTTTTTGTTTTTAAGCAAGAAAAATAAAGGGGAAAATGCTTTAATCTATACTCTGAATCCATTAGTTCTCTATCTAGAGTAAGATAATATCTTATATTGTGAGTGCTTTGGAGATTTTGTGGGTCATTATATTAATCAGTTACTGTGTTTTCAGTTGATTTTCCTTACAATGTTGCTGTTGGGTAGATTGTTCTTGTAGTTTGTTTACTACACCTTTCATCACTTCATTTTGGTATTCTCAGGATTTTCTGAAACTATCCCATTCAATATTATCTTATGACAGTTGTATTTCATTATATTCATATACTATAACTTGACTAGCCATTCCCCAACTAATGGATATTCCTTCAATTTAAAACTCTTTTGCCACCATAAAAGCTGCTAGAAGTATTTTTGTTCAAATAGATTCTTTTTATTCTTTAATATCCCTTAATAATTTTAATACCTTTAATATTCTAGTAACAAGAACCACTGAAAATTCTTACATAAGGGCATGACAATATTAGACCTGTATTTTAGGAAGGTTAGTTTAACAGCTTTGTGAATTATGAATTAAAAATCAGTCTGGAAGCAAGGAGTCATCAAACTATTAAAATTGTACATAGATATGAGAGAGGTTATGGAAGTTAAATTGATAAAGACTCATGAATTGATTATTATTGGTATTGTTTGTTCTTTGCTCTTGAAGAGGACCATGACATCAGGGACTATGACATGTAAGTGAATTGGATTTAAGTGAGGGAAGGCTGTGCAAAGTTACCTGCCTCACATTCTCCTCCAGAACCATCTAGGTACTGTGACCAGATATAGATTGGGATGACTGAAGATGGCCTTGGATACAATGGGAGACTTGGTCTTAGATATGAGGTAAAGGAAGTGAAAAAATCAAGGATGAACCAGAAATTACAAACTTCAGTTATTGGAAGGTTGGAAGGGATCTCAACAGAAATTAGAAAAGTTTGGAGGAGAAATAGCTTCAAAAGGTAAGATAAGGTCTATTATCTTATATATTATCATTTTTATTTTAAACTACTGATTTTGTGAAGTTTTATGAGGCATCCAGGTGGAAGTATTCCACTGGCAGTTGAAAATGGAGAGCTGGTGTTCAAAAGAGAGTTTAGTCTGATATGTAGGTTTGGGGGTCTGGCATAAAAATGAAAAGTAAATCCAAGAGCCCTGGTAAAATCACAAGAGAAATTATTAGAGAAAGGAGACAAGAAGACTAAAAATAGAGCCTTGGAGTCTCCAACAACCTGTACAATAGATACTGCAGGTATTTTTATTCTCACTAGCAGAGTCCTCATGGAGAGAATTTGCTGCTTGCTACTAGTATGGCCTTAGAAAAATGATTGCACCTCTAAAAGTTTCAGTTTTATAGAATCATTAGAAGAAGAGATAGAAAGAACGTCAAAATTCATTTAGTACAACAGTCTTCATCTTTTAGATGAGGAAAATTAGGTTCAAGTATGTTTAATAAGTTAGCCCAGGAAACATAGGTAGTAGTCAGAGGTGAGATTTGAACCTAAGCTTTCTCATTCCAGATCCAGAACTATTTTCACTATAGCACACTGAGGAGATTGGGCTTGGTCCCCTTACAGGCCTAAATATATTTCCCAATTGTAAAGAAGTACCCCTTACTGAGTCTTTATTCCAAAGAGATTATAAAAGAGGGGAAAGGACCCACATGTGCAAAAATGTCTGTAGCAGCCCTTTTTGTAGTGGCAAGGAATAGGAAACTGAATGGATTCCCATCTGTTGGGGAATGTCTCTGAATAAGTATGGCACATGAATATAGTGGAATATTATTTTGCTGTAAGAAATGATGAAAAGACTGATTTCAGAAAAGCATGGACTTACATGAACTGATGCTGAGTGAAGTGAGCAGAACTAAGAACAACTAGATTATGTGATGATCAACTGTGACGGACTTGGCTCTTCTCAACAATGTGGTGATTCCCAGGCAATTACAATAGACTTGTTATGGAAAGAGCCATTCTCATCCAGAGAGAGAATTATTGAAACTGAACATTGATCAAAGCATAGTATTTTCATTTTTTGTTTGTCTCTTTCTTTCTCGTGTTTTTTTTTCCCCTTTTTGGTCTGATTTTTCTTGCACAATATGACAAATATGGAAATTTATGTAAAAGAATTGCATGTATTTAACCTATATTAGATTACTTGCTGTCTTGGAGAGGGGAAGATAAAGAAGAGAGGGAGGAAAAAATGGAATAGAAAGTCTTTTCCTTTTTTTATTTTTTTTGGCTGAGGTAATTAGGGTTAAATGACTTGCCCAGGGTCACACAGCTGGGAAGTGTTAAGTGTATGAGGTCAGATTTGAACTCAGGTCCTCCTGACTTCAGGGCTAGTGCTCTATCCACTGTGCCATGTAGCTGCCCCAGAATAGAAAGTCTTAAAAAACAAATGTTGAAAATTAGTTTACATGTATTTGGAAAATAAAATACTATTGAAATTTTAAAAAGAAAGAAAGAAAGAAAATGGCCCTTTTTGGATTTGAACAAATCTATTTGTGGAAAGGACCAGAAAAGCTCTGTGAAAACAGTCCCTCAAAGGCAAAAAAAATTTTTGGGAAATTCACAAATAGTTTTGAGATAGCCAGAGAAAAAGTATCAGTCATTGATAAAAAGCATTTACTTCAGTAAAAATACAGAAGTATTTAGCAGAAGTACCTATGGTACCTTGTTTCACAGTAATTAATTTACATATGACTATTATGAGTACTTTCAGGTTAACAGCTAGAAATATTTTGATAATGATGGAACAATTTTGCCAATTTGAGATATCTTTAACAGATATGCAAATATGTGTGATTTTATGTTATGATATATGGGATCCTATGTGAGAGGTAAGTCACTTCACACAAAGAAATGCTTTTTGGAACAGGAGGAGAAACAGATGAAAGATGACAGAAGACACAGAAGATAAAGAAGAAGCCAAAAAAAAAAAAAAATAGAAACAGTGTAGTCAGAAAAAAAGGAGAGTGAAACAAAATGAAGCAAAGCCGAGAGTTTAGGACTGATGCTGCCCCTGCTACTTGAGATGAGCTGGATTTAGCCTAATCCAAATGAGGGGAATGTTCATATAAAATAACCACTCTGAGAGTTTCAAAATAATCTTGGGGGTCTGCCTTGCTCCCCTGAAGAGCTAACTGAAGGAAGACCAGCTTTGCATCTGTTCCTAAATTGATTAGGAGAAAAGCTTAACTGCTGAGAGATGATTAAAGGAAGAGCTTTGCTGATTAGAACAGTTTGGAGGGTGGAAAGAGTCCTTTGCTACTTTACAGAGCTTGCCAGAGAAATTAGAAGTTTGTCAGTCTTTCCCTCTGGGATTTGGGAGAGGAAAAAACCCTTCAGGATTTTAGTTATTTTTTTCTTTCCTATACCTACAGCCTGAGAGGGCGAAATTCCTCAGAGCTCAGCCAAGGGAGCCAATCTGAATAGCCTTGTAAAAAACAGGTTTGTAAAACTGCTTTTTCCAAAAGAAAAAAAAAAAAAACTCAGATAAGGAGAACTTCAAGTGGGGCAACCTGTTGGTGATTTATAGGGTCTATACTAGTCTGTAAAGAAACCAAAAACATAAAAACCTGCCTGTAATTGAGTCACATATAACTCCATGATTGAGTTCCCCTATTCATTGTCTTCCTTCTAAGGTTCTATAAATTTATGCACACTTTTCCACAAGGACAATCTGTGCATTGGCAGGAAAGTATGTCTTAGGTTTTTTGGTAGACCATTATCTTATTCTTGCTTTACAAGTAAATACTTCATGATTCAAATTTAATGGTAATGTTTTAGCTAAGTTGTTTAAATGGGAAGACACTGGTAGGGGCTATTTATAAGTTATGAATGTATGCCTCACATGCACCAACAGTGAATTTACCACCCTGAATAAATTGTAACATTGTAGCTGTCTTTTCAAGAAGACCCAATTTGCCAATATGAGGAAAGGTTGGGTGAAGGAGCCTACCCTAACTCTGAGAAATGTGAGCAGGAGTGAGGGAGTAAAGGAGGAGAGGGAGAGAGAGAGAGGGAGAAGGAGAAGGAGAGGGACAGGAAGAGGGAGAGGGATAAGAAGAGGGAGAGGGAGAAGGAGAGGGACAGGGAGAGGGAGAGGGACAGGGACAGGGAAAAGGAGAGGGACAGGGACAGGGACAGGGAGAGGGAGAGGGACAGGGACAGGGAGAGGGACAGGGACAGGGAGAGGGACAGGGACAGGGAGAGGGAGAAGGAGAGGGACAGGGACAGGGACAGGAGAGGGAGAAGGAGAGGGACAGGGACAGGGAAAGGGAGAGGGAGAGGGAGAAGGAGAGGGACAGGGAGAGGGAGAGGGAGAAGGAGAGGGACAGGGACAGGGACAGGGACAGGGACAAGGAGAGGGAGAGGGAGAGGGAGAGGGAGAGAGAAGGGAAGAAGGAAGGGAGGGGAAGAGAGGACTCAGATGTCACACCAGTTGTGCTACACCAGGATCCAGAGGACAGGACATGGTCAATGATTTAGTAAAGGAATTTGAGAAAGGGTCATTGGATAGACAGGAAAACATTGAAGTGGGGTTATATATACTAAGGGAAGAGAGAGAAGGAAGGAGAAGGGAGGAGCAAAAAGCTACAAAAACTGCAAATGGTAGAGAAGGATGAGAACTGAGACAAATTAACCATGTTTACCCATTAATATAGGTTTGACAACTCTAGAAAGAGTAGTTTTCTTAGAGTTGGGGATACAAAAGGCAAATGAAGACTTTTGTGAAAGGTGAAGGAATGGCTGGGAATATTTAATTTTGTTTGAACTTGAGATGGGGAGGGCAAATAAAGGATTGTATTTTGATGGGAAGTTTTAAAAAGGATTTTTTCCCCACAAAACTCCAAAATAAAAAGTTTAATTTACAGATGAAAGAGAAGAAATGGAGCCCCTTACTAAACTTCAGAGGAAATAAGAATGCTGACCAATTAGCACTTTCTCTTTAGAGACCTATTGTTGGCAGTCTGTGACAATGATACTTCAATTAGGCATCTGAGTGCCACTTTTGGCTGTTCCTGACTTCTTCATCTTCTGTGGTTCCCAGTAGACATCATGATACCTCTCCACTAGAAAACTTCTTAGATGTCCCTATCTTTCCACTCTAGCATAGCAGAGGAAAAAATCCTAAGATTCCCTATTTTGGCAGGAAACTCAATTTTCTTTGCATGTGACATAAGGACAGTGCCAATTTGTTGGATAGAGGGTAAGTAGAAAGGGAAAGGCTAACTTGATGGTTTCTTCCTTGTCTTATGGCTCCCACTAACCTTTAAACCTCAAAATTAGTCCAGGGATCAGGAATATACTTCCATTCTTACATATGAGATGGGCTCTGTCACTAACATCCATTAAATGTGGAAACAAAGTGATTCCAAAGCTAGCTATCTTCTTATTTTAGATGACTCTTTAATAAATCTCCCACTTAAGTGGGCAACCCCTCCTCTCCTGGATCCAGAAGCTTGAGAAAAAACTTTAATTTTCACTTGAATTTCTGAGAGTCCCTCTGGTGGCAAACTTTGGAGTTGCTCAAATTGCCTAGCACTTCCTCCTCTAAAAGGAATAAATGGAAAGGGGGTTGTTTACAATTTGAGAGAAGAATGAGGAGAAGAAATTTAAGTAATACCCTCTATGGAAGCATCCACTTTGGATGGAGCATGTGACAATGTGTAACATTAGCAATATCCATTTCTTGGATAGCCAACAATAGTTTGTTTAGTGCTTTTCCTCATTGCTTCAAGTTCAAAGCCAAGACCTGAAAAAGGAAACTTTCCAGCTTAAGAAGCAATAATTTGAACAATAAGGAGAAAAGAGGGTTTTAGTATTTGCATCCCAAGCATATAATCCATAGTCTCACATTGGGCAAGCCAAGTCTGGGATTTCTGGGGATTAATTAAATGTGTGATACAAGAATAAACTAATTTTGAGGATCTAGTCCCTAAATCCTTAAGATGTTAAATTAAAGCCTGTATCAACAATGTTGGACCAAGCATGATAATTAGTTTTCACCAAGTAGAGACATTAATAAGATAACATATATTGGCAAATTCCTAGTTTTCCATTTTAAAATAATAGTAATAACAATAATAACACTTTTGTTGCCAGTATCTTAATATGATCCTATTTCTGCTCAAGAGATTGAATTCAGAACATTGTTCTTTCCAGTAAAGGATTCAGAAAATTACTTTTGGTAATGTCAGCCTGGGGTGGAGGAAATAAGGGGGGCAGGGGGAGTTGGGCTTATATTTGGAGGCAAAGGCCTGACTCTATACTATGTTCAAGCCAGAGGCATGCTCCATTACCTAATTTGACCTGAAACTTGGCTTGCTCTGTTGAGCATCAGGGAGAGCCTGGTGATTATAAGCAATAGTGGTTCCAGGACTACTTGTGAATGACTGCAATGAGAGGTAGAGCTATGCGACCTTGAACACAGTCATTGGCCTTCTTCTAGCCTCAACTTCATCTACTATTAAATAAGGGTATTGGGTTAGAAGGTCTCTAAGGTCCCTTCCAGTTCTAACACTCTATGATCTATGTCCAAAGTCCCCTTTTAAGAGCTCTAAAATTTGTTATATGATTCTAAAGCCTTTTCTAGCTCTTTTAGTGTCTGAGTCTATAAGTCACCATCAATTGTATAAATTTATACCAATTGAGAATAGCTCTAATTCTGGCTATCAGTTATATATCTGGCTATATTCTTTCTACTAGGCCAGGCTGTCCTAGTAGAAAGAAGCTGGACTGAGAAATAAAAGGTCTATATTCTTCTTCCACTTCCACATCTCTGTGACTTTGCATCATTTATTTTTCCCCTTTAAAAATTGGGCCTCAATTTCCTCATTCATAAAATAGGAACACCTATGTTCCATATTCTAAGATTCTATGGGGCTATATTCTATGAAGCTAGGTTCTAGAAGTTTATTCTTAAACTCTATAACTATAAGAATCCATGACTCTATGGCTTAGGATTAAGTGATTCTGAGATTCTATCTCTCTTTATCCTAAGATTATTTTCTTTTCTCTTCTATTTTTGATTAAGTGCAACAAATATCCATTAAGTACTGACTGTACAAACCATGATAAGTGCTGGTTAAAAAAAAAAGTGAGAGCAAAACAGGCAGTATGATATATTGTACTTCAATTCCCTTCCTAGGTCTAGCTATGTGACAATGGCCAAATCAAATGAAAAGCAGAGTTGATAGTCCATTCCCTGCTTCACTGATTTGTAGAGATGAAAGTGCTATAAAGATGTAAGCAGTTATTTGTTATGATCTAAGATTCTAGATAATACCTTGATTATCACATGAAAATTTAAATGATTTGCCTATGGTCACATAGATGATAAGTCAAAATTCTATTTTCACTTCAGAACCAGTTTTCTTTCCATTACACTAAGAAGCTTCTTCTAAGCTTATATGTATGTTGCTGTCAGAAATCAATTGAGGCCAGTTACAAAATGCCCAAACAGACAAACTTGCTGACTTTCTAGGTAGTAGAATAGTAGTGAATTGTCTTTTCTGCCAGAATCCCTGCACTCACCTCTGTTAATGAGGTGGCACTGGAAAGGCGTCTCTCACTGACGGCTGGAAGAGACCAGGCAGGCTGAACTCCCAAACAGATGACACATCTCTGGGTGGGAGTCCAAAGCTCCTGCCTGCCGTCTAAGTGCTCAAAAGGACTGAGCAAACTGTTCAGATGAGGAGAAGAAACCAGCCGTGACCTGGGAAAACAGAAGCATTTTGTCACGGAAAAAATATGTTGTTTATAGTTCTCAGGACACCGTTTTGGTGCCCATGTAAGACAAACAGACAGGGGATAAAGTTGCTCCGAGGGAGCCGTCTCCAGAGCATTAGGGAAGGTATGATATTGTGGTTAGAAGTTGGCACAAGGGAGAAATTACAGCAGGATTGACTTCTTGTGCTGGGAATTGGAAAATTTGTAGCAGTGTGGCATAGCAGAGGGGGCTAAGGGGAGCCTAGACTTCTAAATAAAATTTTCTTATTTTTCTAAAATCTGGAAACAACATCTTTGGGAATAACAAGTAGAGACAGAACATGATTGTGGCCTCAATATTTTCCTTCCATTTTGTCAGCCTACAGACGGTTTTCATTTAGAAAGGGCTTTATAAAAATGATAAAAATGTAACAGTTTTCTAAATGAAGTCTGAAACTACTCTATTTAATAATCTGGTGTATTGTACTCATTTTTTAAAGAAGGAAGGTCTAATGAAAAGCAATCCCAGCTTTGGGCAGCCTGTCAAAAAGGAATTCATATTCACAGAAGCAGCAGCACTACCACCCCTTCTACACCCCCATCTCCAGTCCCGGTCTGGTTTTATAGACATTTGCCTAAGTTTACTTGCCTAGATAAACCCTCAGGGCAAAAAGGGTGAAAGAGTGGAATATAGGTTATGGCAGAATTTGATTGGCTATGACATTTCTAATTAAAGAAGGTTCTGTGGGTGAATTTTTTAATGAAAATGTGAGTGGAAATGGGAAGTTGTCATTTTAAAACTAATAAATATTCTCTCTGTTGCCATCCCCTTCCCCATATTAAATAACACTCAATAAAACCAGGGCAAGAGACAGAGGATGACAAAGAAGGCAAAGAACACACACATGCACAAGCATTCGATATGAAATTAATTTCAATTCAACAACTATTTATTGAGTTCTTGCCTTATACAAGGCATTAATTATATAGATCAAAAAAACAAAATCTGTAATAGTCCCTGGAATCATATAATGTTTGACACTGGAACCAAAAAACATTAGGTCTGTTAGGGCACTTAGAATATAGAATATAGAATTTCAAAGCTGGAAAGAAATTTGGACTAGAGAACACCTAGAATACAGAACATCAGAAATGGAAAGGATTTTTTTTAATGGAATGAATTTTTAAATCAAAAACAAAAAAAAAAAAATGGACCTAGAATAGAATATCTGAAAATAGATGTGGTCTTATGATAGCAGCACCTAGAATGTCGGAACTGGAAATGTTCTTGGGAAAACAGATTGTGGAATATCTAAGAACATAGAACATAGAACGTTAGGGATTAAAGAGCCTTTAGACTCAGAGAACAAAACATTTCACAGCTTCAAGCTACCTTAAATCATGGAATATCAGAGCTAGGAACCTAAAATATCATTCAACCAAACTTCCAAAATCTAAATTAATACCCAGAAAAAGTGATTTGCTGAAACTCACATCATGTATTAGTGTCAGAGTTGACATTCAAACTTGTGTCTCTTGATTTTCTCTCAGACTAAAACCCTTTCCACTACGCTGGACTGCATCTCCATAGGCTCTTCATGAACATTGACTATCCTATGCCAGATTGGGAAGATTCCTAATTATCCTATTCTGCTTCAAGGCAGGGATTGATTTATGGAAAGGACCGATAGCTTCTTTGCCATTGCTTGAAACATGACCTCTGGGAAATGTTTCTCTCTGCACTAGGTGGGGGAGGGGGAGGGCAGAGAAAAGGGGGCTGGAACAGTTCTGAACTATTCTCTGGAGTGCTCCTGGCAAAATTCTGCAGAAGGCCCAGCCAAACCCCGTCTTTGGCAAGTTAGAATAAAGAAACTTGGGTAAATAGTGGCATTAAGTGCACACAGAAACCCTTTTTGGAAAGAGTAGGCCCAAGTGGGCGTCATCTTGAAATCAGTAAGGCCCTTGATCATCTCAGTCCAACCCCTCCCCCACTCCCAACAACATTTCCATGTGTTTGATTCATGGGCAGTTCTTTTCTTTAAAAAAGCAGTTTTATTAAATATTACTTAACTGCAAAGCAAAACCAGCTCAGAGGATGTGACTCAACCTCCAAATGAAGTACATCATGGCTTCTTTGCCTGCTCCCAGGGTGGGGAAAAGTTACCATTTTGATCAAACTCTAATTATGTTGGGTCACCTCCATAATACAGTCAAAAAAGAACAAAGACCTGAGGATATCAAGCCAGGAAACCATTAGGTAATATTCATATTAAGGATCCAGACAAAGAATATATACTATAAAAACTAGATAGGACCTTTGGATCATAGAATGTCACAACTGTAAGAGAACTAAGAGACCATCTGGTCCCATTTTACAGATAAATAAGTGACACAAAATGATAGTTTACATTTCCATAACACTTAAAGAATATAAATCATTTATAAGATAAAAATTACAATATTATTGTCCTGATTTTACAGAAGAGTATTACAGTTCCACAAAATTTCAAAAGTGGAAAGAACCTTAAAATCACAGAACTATAGAATGTCAAAAATGAAAAGGACTCTAAAATCATAAAACATCAAATATAAGGTCAACAGGGTAGTTATAAGTTATAGAACCCTAGAACAATTGACTATTAGGATTAAAATATTAAACACAGAATGTCAGAAAGAACTTTAGAAACTATCTAATCCATCTCTCCCATTTTACAGATGTGAAAAGTTAATTCCATAAAAAAAGAAAATCATGTCAAATTAACAAGCATTCTTGAACACTTTCTATGTGCTAGACACCATGCAAAGCAATAGATAGAGTATGCCCAAGTTCACAGAGTATACTAGCAGCAGACCTAAAAAAATTGGACAGGTCTCCTGACACCCTTGCCTGGTACTTGCTCCAAAATACTCTGCTGTTTCCATTTATGAAGTCAATTAAGTCCTAATTGGATGGTTCACAATTAGAGGAATATCATCATATGATGATATTATATGATGATATTACTAGGATGTCTGACAACTTTTTACCTAATAAAGATTATTATTGTCTATGATAACAGGGACTTAGGTTCAGAGCTGTAATAATTAAAGAAATGAATACCATATGGACATTGGCCTCCAGAACTCAGCTGAAAGCTGAAGAAATAAGAATTTATATAGAGAGATATAAATGTATAGATTAGATATAGATACAGAGAGATGGAGATATATAACTGCTATCCAAGATATTTGAAATAAATAATATTTGAAAATATTAAAAGAGGAATTGAAAGTAACAATTATTGGACTTCAGGGGTCATAAGGCTAGCTATTAGCTAGGAAGTAAAGGGGGAAAGGACTTTGGCATTATTACTTAGCTTATAAACTGTGCAAGATGTCTTCCTAGAACTCATAAATACTTCACCCAACTTTAAGATCCTCTGAAAAATAGGTTCTTTCCAAGCCATTTTAATAAAGAGGGAAGTGATCTGGAGAGGAAAAACTCAACACTTTGAAATGGCTCTACATTAGGGTCAAAACTTTAATTCAAGACCCTGTTTCCCAAGCTAGCTCTCTTACTACTTACTATTTATATATCCCACTTTGGTACACATCCATATTCTCTCTGTTATTTCTCTCTGAAGTTAGATAGACCACCAGAATCCTAAGGCTTAGAGATACAACTTTATTAAGAGATAATTAAAACAATAGTTAATGTGAGTTGGTTGTCTCCTATTACAAATCAGTAATTTTTCTCATACCACTAAATTAAGTGTTTCCAGAATTAATTAAACTAATTGAAAAAGAAAAGAAAAAGAAAAAAAAAAAAAGAAAATGTTACCATCTCTTAAAGACAAGAAGTTCCCCAGAAGCCAGATCCATCTGCCAACATGATTTGACTTTTCAACCACCCAAGAGAAAGTCCATGGGGCCAACCCTTGAAGGCCATCACAGAGTGAGAAGGATAACACACCACCTGAGGCAAACAGAGCTCAGGCTCAGTCAAGTAAGGCCAGTGTCTCATTCATAGGGCAGCATATTTAAGACCGTTCTTGTTAAAACCACAACCCAATAAATTGTCTAGCATTGAGTTCCAGGATAAAGCTGCGTAGTAGCACAGAAAAGGCACTTGACAAACTGCTATTGAAGAAATAATGATAATTTATATTACTATAGTGATATAAAGTCTACCAAGTGTTTCCCTTGCAACACTCTTTGGAAATGGGTAGTATAGATATTGTCATTTTCATTGTGTAGATGAAGAAACTGAGACCTAGAAAAATAAAGTGATTTGCCAATCAACAGTCACATAGGAGAGAGACAAGTCAGGATTTTGATTGTAACCCATTCGTATCTCTTCCACTAACTAATAATTCTAATCAATAAACATTTGTTCTAGTTTTTTAAATTGTCAAATGGCCAAACTTTTAATTATTACTTGGAGATAGTATAACATTGAAAAAACAATATTGAGCATGCAGTCAAGGATACTTAGGTTCAAATTTTGTTTCCCACACTCTCCAATTTTGTGAACAAGTCTCTTAGTTTTCTCATCTGTAAAATAGGGATAATGATATTCTCACTCCTTACTCACAAAATTGGTTTGAAAAAAAAGTCTCATAAATCTAAAAGCTCAACAAAAAAGATAGTTATTATTGTAATCTGGAATGACAATTATTGGGGAACAATAAGTACTGGCCAGAGGTTGCAGGGATTTAATAGTTCCCTGCTATGTAAATAAAGATGCAAATATTCTAAGTTCAAGATTGGAATTCTATGTCACACACTAAAATAAAAAGACTCCTTCCAAAGACCTATTTGGAACAAAGGATGCTGAAAGGCACAGTGGGAAACAGGTTAAATGCTTACCTCGGAACAATATGAAGTCCTAGGTTCAATTTCTGTTCTTGCCATTTGCTAGCTATGAGACTTTGAGCAAGATTTTTTGTCTGTCTGGGCCTTGGTTTATTCAATTATAAAATGGAATGAGAATATTGACTCTTACACAGAATCTTTGGAGTTAGAAGAGATTTTGCATGTTCCTTAGCAGTAGCTGAGCAAAAATGGCTCTACCAGACGTGACAAGTAGATTGAAAATCTTTGATAAAGATCTGTAATGATGGACCTCTTCTTGCTTCCTGAGGCAGTCTATTCCATTTTGAGTTACTATGAAGAAATAAATTTGAGATGCGGAAGTCAAATGAAATATAGTATATAGAATGCTATAAAATCACATGGATAAATTACTAATTTTATTATTTAATCTCTAGAAGGCTGGAACATTTCCCCATACAACAGTTAATCTATATTCACATTCAAATCATATAATTTCCACTTGAAATTGATGCCATCAATGTGAAACTTTTTTTCTGATGATGCAAAATGCAAATTGCAACACATACATACCTACCCATCCTATGTCAATGCTCACCAATAAATTCACTGCCTCGAATATAGGTAGCCTTCCTGACTTCTCTTGACATTGCAAAGATATTAGTGGAGGTTACAGACTTTTCAACAGTTATACTGCCATTTGAATTCCTTCCACAAATCCAGGATTTGTGCCTCAATGATGTAGATGCCTACAGGAAAAAAATCCCATTTTCTTTCTAATCCATCCCAAATTGCTATTCTTGTGTTGAATTCTGCAACCAAGTTGAAGAATTGAATGATGGCCATAGAAGTACAAATGCAATAAATAGAGTATTGTGAATTGAATCATTTGTTGAATCAACAAGTCCTAAAAATGATACTGGAACTTCAGATCAATATTTCACCATCTATGGCATTAGGACAATTGATAGTCTTGCCTTTACCACTATCTCTACGATCTTTTTGGAAGTTAGCATTAAAGCATTTGGAAAACTGAACTGCATTGATAAAATACAATTATGCTGAAATCAGAGAGTGTTTAATTAGAGCTAATAAGTAAAAGGACTAGTGAGGAAGTTCCTAGCATCATCATGAAGCTATCAAAATGTCTTTTTACCAATAAATTTATAATATAATTTAAACAATAACTTTGAAGTTATGAGACACACAGAGATCTAAAAGGAGGATGGAAATGGATTACTTTTCCAAACCAAGAATGACCTTCCTTGACATGAGATCACACAGAGAACCCAATTTCTAGAGTACAAGGAAGGAAAGAAAATAATAAGGTAATGAAGAGTGAAAAAAAAAAAAAGACTCCTGATCAATTCTCTGAAAACTGAGTAAAGAGAGGAGCACTTCTATGTCCTGTTGTCTAGAAAGGAGATAGAATCACAATGGTCTCTTGTTGTTCCATTAGTCTTATAGATGGACCATAAAGGCATTTTCTTTCTGCTATGTTGTCAACCAAGAAAAAGTGAGAAGAAACAATAGGAAAAAGAATATCACTTATTCCTCTGCCTTATGGGAAGGAAAGAGAGGAAGATTTGATCAGAGTTTTCCAAAAACTATTCTTAAGATGACTCACCGATTCTATCCTAGACAAATGTCTTCATTCTAGGATTTCAGTCTACTCAACTTTTTCTCCTTGAGGATTGTAGTAAATATATCTTTGGCATCCTATGTTCTGCCAGATATGAAGGTGGAATACTTTCTCCAGTGCTTGAGTCTTTTTTAGAATTAAGAGGACCTTGCTCTGGTAATAAAAGAAAGCTGTCTTCTTAATGATGTTATTCTGATTTGTTGGGACTGGTTATTGCATTTATTTAAAATGGGCCAATTCATAGGAGTTCAAGTCAAGGAAAGGTATGTATAGGACCAGAGATACTTCAGGAGAGAAGTGGTAAAAGAGAAGCAGTAGATATGTATGAGACACTAGCTCCTCAATATGATCCTAATTTCCAGCTTACTTCCTTAGAGACTTTTAGAATGGTCTTATTTGGATGACATTTGTTTCTTTCTCTTGTTTTCTAGTTTCTCATGGTTTAAGCAAAGCTATTATCTGAGAGCTACAAAAATGATTCACATATATTTTGTAGTATATTCTAATATGTGGTCTTTATCCAAATTCTGTTTGCAATTTTTCTTGGATAAAGGGGCTAACTCACTATTTCATATTTGCAATTATGGTCTTGTATATAACTAAAATTAGTTAGGAAGAACCTAAGTTGATGAGTATAAGCTAAGTTCTATCTACTCCTTTAGTAGTGACCACAGAAACAGGTTTCCTTCTAAACCTCTAATCAATGTATTCCTAGACCAGAGATATTTGAGAGAAATATATAGATCTAATTCTACCCAAATAATCCATTAAGAGACTACAGGTAAGAACACACAGTTTCATAGTATTACTAGGGCCTTTTTTTCTCTGCAGATATAAACTATTGATATAAACAAGAACTATGCTATTAATATAAACAAGAACTGTGGCTAACTTCCTCTCTACAAAGATAAGCCAGGTCTTATGATCTAAGACTTATCTAGATATTTAGATAATATGGATATATTGTATTGGATGTATACAAGATAGATATATTGTATACAGACACATAATCCTACATCTATTCTATCTGTATCTATGTCAATATATCTTATCAAATTACAAAATGTGATTTTTTAAAAGATTTTTAAAGATTTATAAAGAGCTTCTTTGATGCTCTGAGGTAGGTAGAAAATTAGAATATTACCATTTTATAGGTGAAAAACCTAAATGAGATGATTTTGCACCCAGTATGAAACTAGTAACAGTACCAGAATCCAAATTAAGGTCTTTGTACTTCAACCAACTGCTATCCCTCCTAAGTCAGGCTCCCAGTTCTAGTTTTCCTTATGCTAAACCAGACTACGTAACAAGTAGTACATTTCAATAATAAAAAAAAAATTTCTAATCAGCACTAACTGTGTCTTTAGAAAAGAAAATGTCCTTTTTATAAATTGTCAATCTTGAGAAAAAGTTGAATATAATTCACAAATTATTACTTATTTTACACACTATCTAGGAAACTAAAAAAATTTATTAGAATCAGATTTGTGTAAATGAAATCATATCCAAAGTAATGATATTGTAAAGTAAATAATTAACCCAAATGTTCTATCGAGTCAATATAGCTTTTTAATGTGTACAAAATACTGGTTTTCTTAATGAAGGACCTATGTGATATCAACTATGATTATTTTGCTGCCTAGACCTTAGCATATATGTGAATATGTATTTACATATATATAAAACTATATATAAACATACATACATATGTGTGGATGAGAAGAACTCAATCTGGGGTTTCATTTGTACTCCTTCATTAATTTATTTATTTGAACTAAATACAAAATAAGAAAAAAAAATTTTAAAAAGAAAGACTAAAAAAGGAAAAAAAAGGAAAAGAAAACCCAAAGTATTAATTAAGTTCCCAGCAGAACATCAGGGAGGGTTTGAAATATATAACTATAAATTTCCATTTCAAGAAAGCATATAATAATAATAGATTTTATTCATGACCTTCCATTTTTTCTTTGCTCCCTTGTAGATTGTTCTTTTGTTCTCTGCTGTGTACTTTTTACTTTATTTTTCTTTTTTCCTTTTTAACCATCCTACTTTTCCCAAGCAAGCTACAGTTAAGCACAGAGATAGATAGATAGATTTAAATATTTATGTTTATATTCACACATATATGTGTATATATATATGCATACAAACACATTCATGTATAGTCACACTGATATATACCCATATGCACATATAAATATATACACATCTCCATATAGATAAATATGCCTCTAAAATGGAGGACATATAAAGTAGATTTCCCTCTTTATTGAATCTGTGAGTTTTACTTTGTCTGAAATCAATGTTTACTAGACCTCCTTTTTTTCTTTCTCCTTTTTTTTCCTGAGGCATTTGGAGTTACATGACTTGCCCAGGGTCACAGAGCTAGTAAGTGTTAAGTGTCTGAGGCTAGATTTGAACTCAGTTTCTCCTGACTTCAGGGCTGGTGCTTTATCCACTACACCAACTATAACTAGTTGCCCTATTTTTTTATTCCAATAAATTCTACTCCTGTTCCTTGTTGTAATGTCTGTGTTTTTCTCTGATTTCCTACCCCTGCTAATTCTTTTATTTTCATTCTATCCCTTAACTTGCTTTGCTATTACCTAACCTCCCTTTACCCATGTATACCCTTCCCTCCCATTCCCATTAATCTATAAACATTGTCCTACTACCATAAATCTGCACATTCTTCTATACCGCACCTTATCCTATTTTCTCCCCCCTTATTTCTTTATAATGAGGATATTATATCCTTCATGATATATACACATACACAGACACACACATACACACAAATGCACATACACACTCAAAACATAATATACTACCTCACCTGACTCCCTGAGGGGAGTACAACTGGTTAGCAGCACCTTAGCCCATTATATGTATATTTGTGTAGGGTGTGGTCTGCATTGCCCTATTTAACCTATTCTCAATGTGAATAGATTTTCAAAACTAACAGCCCTCCTCCCCCTCTAATACCTTTGTGTAGGTTCATCTCATTTGTATAATGTAATTATTTTTATCTTTTCCTAGACAGTTTTACCTTTTAGAGTCAGATTGTATGAATTCTGTTCCAATATTTTCTTTGGGTTATCCAATGATGTAATTGGATATATGGTATGTATTTCCATGTAAAAAACATAAACAATTTGTCTATGTTGAGTTCCTTGGAATTAACCTTTGATGTTTGCTTTCATATGTTAAATTTTCTATTAAATTCAGTTGGTTGAGACAAAGTCCTGAAAATTTGCAAGTTTGATGAATATTCTTTTTTTGTTTTTCTGGATATGAAACTTTTGACTTCAGATCTAGTTCTTTTGATTGACAATATACATTATTCCATAATTGAGAATTTTTACTATAGCTATTGATAAATTTTGTACAATTCTAATTATAGGTTCAGCATATTTGAAATTTTTTATTGTAAAATTTTCTCTTTAATCTGGGGTTTTGGAATTTGGCAATAATATCCTATATATTTTGCAGATAGAATCTTTCAGAGTTGGTGATTGATGGATTTTTCTATTTCTACTTTTCCCTCATGTTCTATTACTTTCTTTTTTTTTTCTTTAATAGCCTTTTATTTACAGGATATATACATGGGTAACTTTACAGCATTAACAATTGGCAAACCTCTTGTTCCAATTTTCCTCTTCACCCACCCCCCTCCCTAGATGGCAGGATGACCAGTAGATGTTAAATATATTAAAATATAACTTAGATACACAATAAGTATACATGACCAGAACATTATTTTGCTGTACAAAAAGAATCAGACTCTGAATTATTGTACAATTAGCTTGTGAAGGAAATCAAAAATGCATGTGTGCATAAATATAGGGATTAGAATTTAATGTAATGGTTTTAGTCATCTCCCAGAGTTATTTTCTGGGCATAGCTAGTTCAGTTCATTACTGCTCCATTAGAAATGATTTGGTTGATCTCGTTGCTGAGGATGGCCTGATCCATCAGAACTGGTCATCATCTAGTATTGTTGTTGAAGTATATAATGATCTCCTGGTCCTGCTCATTTCACTCAGCATCAGTTCGTGTAAGTCTCTCAGGCCTTTCTGAAATCATCCTGTTGGTCATTTCTTACAGAACGTAATATTCCATAATTTTCATATACCAGTTTATTCAGCCATTCTCTAACTGATGGACATCCATTCAGTTTCCAGTTTCTAGCCACTACAAAAGGGCTGCCACAAACATCCGTGCACATACAGGTCCTTTCCCTTCTTTATAATCTCTTTGGGATATAATCCCAGTAGTAACACTGCTGGATCAAAGGGTATCACATTTTGATAACTTTTGAGCATAGTTCAAACTACTCTCAAAATGGTTGGATTCGTTCACAACTCCACCAACAATGCATCAATGTCCCAGTTTTCCCATCCCCTCCAACAATCATCATTATTTTTTCCTGTCATCTTAGCCAATCTGACAGGTGTGTAGTGGTATCTTAGAGTTGTCTTAATTTGCATTTCTCTGATTAATAATGACTTGGAGCATCTTTTCATATGACTAGAAATAGTTTCAATTTCTTCATCTGAGAATTGTCTGTTCATATCCTTTGACCATTTTTCAATTGGAGAATGGCTTGATTTTTTAGAAATTAGAGTTAATTCTCTATATATTTTGGAAATGAGGCCTTTATCAGAACCTTTGACTGTAAAAATGTTCTATTACTTTCAAGACAATTAAAAATTTGTTCTTGCATTATTATTTCAAGATTTTTTTTTTTGGTCACAGCTTTCAGGAGTCCAATTATTCTTAAATTTTGCCTTCTTGATCTTTTCTTCAAAGCTGTTATTTTTCTTGTTTCATATTCTGTTCTATTTTTCCATTCTTAATATTTTGTTTTGTTATTTCTTGGTTTTTTATAGATTCACTGACTTCTATTTGCCTCATTCTAATCTCCAAAGAATTATTTTCTTTTTTAATACTATCTCTCCTTCTAGTTGCTTAACATTTTTCCTCATAATCTTCTTTTTTCTTGGTTGTTCATATTTATTTATTTATTTTTAGTTTTTTTTTTCCCCCTCGATGTCTTTCCTTTGATTTTGAAGTCTTTTTTGAATTCTTCTATCAATTCTTTCTGGACAGGGAGTCATTTAATGCTACTCTTTGGGTATGACAGATTTTTTTGTTTGTTTTGTTTTGTTTTTACTTCACTGTCCTCTTCTGAAGATGAACCCTGGTCTTCCCTATTCCCATAGTTAGTTTCTGTGGTTAAATTCTTTCTTCTTTGCTGTTTCATTAAAAAAAAAAAAAAAGATATATTAGTGTAAGCATCTCTAATCTTGGAGGGGAGGAATAGCTCCCTCTAGCTCCACTCCAGTTATCCTCTCTGACCTGAAACCCCTAACCCCAAGCTACACCCTCCTGCAAGTGTCTGCATCCAGCAGAGTCTTTGCCCTACTGCTTCCGCACTCACCTGATGTGCTGGTTCCTTCTTATCCAGGGCTCAATCTTAGCAGCATAACCTAATCAACAGAAATTCCCTAAGTCTTCTTGAACTCAGATCTTTGATTCCCCATGCTATCAGAGAGGTAGAAGTTCCTATACTGACACATCTTCCTTATCCAGCTAGCCCCAGGGCTCCCTGCTGACTGTTTCTACAGAGCTTGCCTGATGGTGTTTACATTTCCCACCAGTTAACTCCCAGTCTTTCTTCAGGTCTTCTCAGGTTATCCTAGGAGTCCCTGTTCTGCCCCAAGTTTTGTTTTTTACTGGTCCGTGTTTGTCCTGAAGTGAAATTTTGCTCTGTTTGTGGGGAAATCTGGAGAACTTGAAATTTTTGGTCTACTCTGCCATTTTCCCAGAATTCTCCCTTGTAATTTCCTTTATAAAGAGAACAAATAAATGAGTAAAGTTCCTCTACCAATATGGATTGACACCTTTTTAGACATTGCTTGAGGAGTTTAGCTTTGGAGGTAGATGGCAACTTTGCAGTTAAATGATATAGTCAATGGACTGCTGACTCTGGATTCAGGAAGACCTGAGAACAAACTACACTTTAAAAACTTACTAACTTTATGACCTTGGGAATATCAATTCTTCTTTGTTGGCCTCAGTTTCCTCAACTGTAAAATGAAGGTAATAATCATTTACATTCCAGGATTTTAAGGATTATCAATGAGATATTTGTAAAGTACTTATCAGTGTCCTTGACATATAATAGGTGCTATGTAAACACTAGGTTTTATTATTTTAATAGCACTAAGAAATTAAGTAATTTAATGATTTTCCCAAGAAAATAGAGCCAGAATGTGCCAAAGGCATGACTTGAACCTCAGTTTTTCTTAACTGCAAGTCTAGCTCTCTGTCTACTATATACAACTGCCTCTCATATTTGCATATTTATACATAGAAATATATGTCAGTTCTATAGCTTGTTTATATGTGTGTATAATATACACATATATATATATATATATACATATACATATGTATATATTAATTTATTTTATCTTTTACCTCTCTCTTATTGAAAGATTGAGAAAACAGCCCAGCTTATTATAAAGGAAACATAAGTGGCTTGTTAGGAAGTTTTTTTTAAGATGTCACTGAAATAATGAATGGTTATTATGCCCTAAGCCCACAAGACCTCACCCAGTGCATGTGGTTACATAAATGACTTTTATCTAAATAGCATTAGACTGTTATTATTACTACTCCATGCACTCAGTCCCTGACTTTGACTCTAAAGCTTTCAAAGCTGCATTCATTAAAATGAAACTCCCCAAGGACCCAGGGAAATAGTAATCATCTCATGTGCTCGTTAGATACTGTGATGGAGTGGAAAGAGCATTGATCTGGAGGTCAGAAGATCCAAGTTCAAGTACTATCTATGTCACTAACTCATTGACAATCCTGGAAAATTTGCTTGAACCTTAGTTTCTTTATCCATAAGGTTAAGAGGACTTAACAGACTCAGTGATCTCTAAGATTCCTCCCAGTTGTAACGTTCTATAATCCGGGACTTTAAGACCGCTTCTAGTTTATAACTGATGCATCCAAGTACACTTCGAATTCTTGTGGTCATATGATATGTTAGAAGATTACCAAGGTGTCATAGTATAATCAAAAAAATCAATGGATTTAGAGTCAAAAGACCTGGCCCACTACTCAATAACTGAATCCTGAGCAAGCCACTTTACAGTTTTGAGTTTCAGTTATGTCAGAGAGAGAGAAAGATAGACAGATGGAGACAGAGACAGAGACAGAAAAATAGGCAGAGAGAAAGAGACAGGGACAAAGAGAGACAAGCAGAGACAGACCAGGGTAAGGAGACCTTATTCCTCTCTAGGTTGTGCTACAGATTTCTCCATCATGCCCCAACTTTTCATCCTGAAGCTTCACTATATCCCTGGAATTCACAAAGTGGAAGTACCCTTCTGTCCCTAAGGTCTCTCCCTCAGATCAAGTAGACCCACCCAGAATCTTCATTAAAGAATGTCTATGTCAGGCTTTATTCCTCTCCAAGCTACACTGGGACTTCTATTATCATGCTCTCTGGATGGCTGTCTTTGTTCCTTCTCCATTAAAAGTTTCATTTGGTGTGTTGTCTTCCTCCATTATAATGTAAGGTCTGTGATGGCAAAGATTGTTTACTTATATTACCAGGTTTTGCATATAAGTACTTAATAAATGTTTTTAAAATTGTGTCATATGAATGTAATAAGATACTATTGTTCCATAAGAAATGATGAACAGGCTGATTTTAGAAAACCTGAAAAGACTTGCATTAAGAGATGCTCAGTGAAATGAGCAGAATCAGGAGAACACTATATACAGTGATAGCAATATTGTATGGATGATCAACTTTGATCAACTTACCTCATCTCAGAAATAATAATGATAATTCCAAAAGACTCAAAATGGAAAATGATATCTACACCTAGAGAAAGAATTATGGAATATCAATGTAAATCAAAGCATAATATTTTCACTTTCTTTTTGTTTCTTTTGGTTTTTCCCTTTTGTTCAAATTTCTCTTTCATAACATGACTAATATGGAAATATGTTTAATATGATTATATATGAATGACATATCAGATTACTTGCCATCTTGAGGAGAGGAAAGGGAAGAAAGGAGGGAGAAAACAATGGAAATCATAATCTTATAAAAGTAACTATTGAAAACTACTTCTACATGTATTTGGAAAAATAAAATTTTAAATGAAAAAAAATGAGTGCCTTTTGATTAGCAAACAGGGTTGCTATAATGATAATAATGAACCATCTAGAGAAAAGCAACTTAGAGATCATCTAGCACCATTATTTTATGGCAATTATTTTAGGTAAGAAAATCCATGTGTCCAGGGTTTCAGGGGTAATAAGCAACAGAAGTAGGGTCGAAACTCAGGCATTTTAAATTCAAAGTCATCACTCTCTGTTAATTATGCAAAATCTTCTTATCTACTAAACATGATACAATATAAATTATTATTATTCACAATACTAAGGTGTTGGCCAATGGACTACCCATAGGTTGTCTGAATAACACATGCAATTATTTAGAAAGGTGCGATCTCCATGGGATAGGAGGGGAATACACATATGGATGAATTTATAGATCCTTGAAATACTGGTCATCAATGTTACTATTGTTATAGCATCAACCAAATGGCATAGGATCTCAGCATTAGGAGTGACATCAAAGGCATCCCAAACAAAAATTCCCTCTTCAGTATACCAACGGATAATTACCCAGTGTCTATTTAGAATCTTTCAGTGAGAAAGAATCCATCAACTTTATTCAAAACAGCTTTTTTTCCACTTGTGAATCCTTTCAGTAGTAGATAGATTTTACTTTATTGTTGTGGTTGTTAAAATATTTTTCAGTTCTGCCCAACATTCCATGATAGTATTTGGAGGATTTTTTGTTTTGTTTTGTTTTGTTTTTTGGGCAGAGACACTGAAATGGATTGCCATTCTTTCTCCAGCTCATTTTTCAGATGAGGAAACTGAAACTAAGAGGGTTAAGGGACTTGCCTAGAGTCACATAGTTTGTGAGTGTCTGAGGCCAGATTTGAAGTTGCAAAAATGAGTCTTCCTGACTCAAGGACCAGAACTCTCTCCACTGAGCCACCCAACATTTTTTTTTCCTTTTTTACTCATACCAAAATCTCCTTTTCTGCAACTTCCACAGTTTTCTTAATTCTGCTCTTAGAGGTCAAGCCCCACAAGTTTAATTCCTCTTCTTTATGATGGCCATTTAAAACCTATAAATAACAATCCTATAGTCCTGGAATTGTTTCAGATTTCATTTGAAATGGAAAAGAACTCATCAAGGACTTCTAAGTGCTCTTTTATGATCACTTCATTTATATTAGTCATTTTAGTTCTGTCCATATTAATTCAAAGATTCTTCTTTTTGGCAAAGAAAACAGAAGCAAAATTATAATATGGGATCTAGTTAAGTAAATAGTATGGTGTTTGGACATCTGGTCCTAGAGTCAGGAAGACCTTAGGGAAAACCTGGCTTCAAACATAAATTGTTTGATATTGCCAGGTATGTCTCAGATTCCTCATTAGTAAAATGTCAATAAAGATTATCTCTCTGTCCTAGGGATATTGTTAGGATCAAATGAAATAACAAATGTAAAGTGGTTTACAAAAACATTAAATCATTATATAAATATTGGCTATCATGATAATAAATATTTGTATCATGAGTTAAGTTTTGGAAAATTTTCACAAGAATTTGAGGGATAAGAAATACAATTATTATTTTCTGAAATTTATAGATGAGAAAACTGAAACTCTGTGAGGTTTAAGGAATTGACCATTGCCATATATTTAGTAAATTTCCCAAGCAGAAAGTGATTCTGCTTTCTTAAATTCAGGTCTGGTACCCTATCCACAACACTTTTTCTCAACAAGGAGCCAAATCTTTTGTTCTTCTTTTTATTAGGATTACCTCATGCACGACCAGTTTATCTATCATCTTGTTTGATCCTTATTTCTCCTCAATATTGTCTTTAAAAAAAATCTTCAAACACATCCTGTTGATTGTCCTTGATACTCCTTGCCAGGCTTCACCTGTTTTTATAAGGATAAGAAGGGATAAGAAGCAATGTACAGGAATGATAATTAGCACAAGAAGAACTTTGAGAAGGCATTTCAGGATGTGTTCAGAGTACCATCCTTTAGTATAATTAGAAGATATGAAGTGGAAGGAATATCAGATAAGGTTGGGAAGGTCAGTTGAATGGGGGTGTGTATCAGAGTAAAGAGATAATAAAGATTTATGGAAAAGGACTAGCCATAGTCCTTTAGATCAAAATTTCTTAAACTTTTCTACTCACAATCCCTTTTCACCCAACAAATTTTTACATGACCCCAGACATTTGGTATATAAAATAAGTATACAAATCAAATATCTAATGAAAATAAATCATAATTTCATGATTCCCATGTTCAGTTATGTGACTCTCATATCGGATTGGAGACCACACTTTAAAAAGTCTTGCCTTAGATAGCCTTTAACAACCTCTAGAAACTGAGGATATCCATCAGTTGTGAAATGGCTGAATAAGTTGTGATATAAGAATGTTATGGAATATTATTGTTCTATAAGAAACAATTGATAGGATGATTTTGGAAAGGCCTAGAGAGATTGACATGAACTGATGTTAAGTGAAGTGAGTAGAACCAAGAGAATATTGTAGACAGCAACCACAAGATTAAATGATGATCTACTCTTTTCAACAACAAAGTGATTCAGGCTAATTTCAATAGACTTGTGATGGAGAGAGCCATTTGTACCAAGAAAGAGGACTAAGGGGACTGAATGTGAATCACAAAATGGTACTTTCACCATTTTTCTTGTTGTTGGCTTATTTTTTTTTTTCTTCAGTGGCAATTGGGGTTAAGTGACTTGCCCAGAATCACATATCTAGGAAGTGTTAAGTATCTGAGACCAGATTTGAATTCAGGTCTTCCTGACTTCAGGGCTGGTGCTCTATTGTGCCACCTAGCTGCTCACTAGTTTTTTTTTCTTCTCATTTTTTTTCTGTTTGACCTGTTTTTTCCTGTGCAGCAGAATTTGGAAATAGGTAAAATAGAATTATACATGTTTAACATATATTGGATTACTTGCTTTCTAGAGGGAGGTTAGATGAAAAGAAAGAAAAAAAAATTTGGAACACAGGGTTTTCCAAGGGTAAATGTTGAAAACTATCTTTGCATATATTTTGAAAATAAAAAGTTCTTATAAAAAAATTGTGATCATGGGGGCCCAGTGACTCAGGATCCCAAGTTACAAAAAAACTTTTCAGAAAAACTGCCAGTTTTCTTGTCTAAGAAAGTTTCACAGATGTTCAACAGAGTATGTCTATTCAACTTAAGATTGTCTGATATACTTGTTTATCTGTTGTGTTTTTTTCATTTGAAAAGTTCTTGACTTATACCTACCATTAGCTGGGGAAATAGGCCTCCTTCTCATTGTCTATTGCTAACAGTTTTCATTACACATAATGAGCACATCTTAGACCTGGACAAGGAAATTACAAATGTTAGGTTTTCTCATAAATGCTACTTAGATGACATCAGCTTACACCAGCAACACCACCACTGCCATGCTCTTAGAGACATCATAATAAAAGTACAAAAGTAGAGAATTAATCACAGGTTGTCAGATAATTGCCAGATTTCTCAGAGGGTGGTCCTGATCTCTCATTTTGGGGGAGGTGAGGTGTTCACTGAAAAACTTACAGACATGTAAAGAAATAGCGTCACAAATTACCATTAATTCATCATCTCACAGAATTTAGTTTATAGGATCATAGAATTTGAAGACTGGAATGGTCTTTAGGAGTCATCTAATTCTAATTTCCCCTTAACATTTATAGAGAACAATTGGATTGTCCAAAGTTTCACAAATCTAGATAGCAAAGGTGAAATCCAAACATATTCTTTTAACTCCAAATATGACATTCTTCTATTCTGCCACATTACCTCAATTCATTTCAACCTACAGGAATTGTTTATGTTGTTGTTAGTCATTTAACTCATGTATAGCCCTGTATAACTCCAAATGATGTTTTCTTGGCAAAGATATTGGAATAGTTTGCCATTTTCCTTCTCCAGCTCATTTTACAGATGAAGTAAGTGAGGCAGACAGCATTTAGTGACTTACCCAGGGTTACACAGCTAGAAAGTGCCTGAAGTTAAATTTGAATTCAGGAATATGAGCATTCTTGAATCCAGGTCTGGAGCTCTATTCACTATACCACCCAGTTCACACAATTCAGTAAGTACCCATTAAGTATGAGGTCTGAAGTAGGTACTGAGGATAAAAATGGAATAACCTATCAGTCCTATGGTCAAAGACCTAACTATTCAATAAAGAATATAAAAATGTATATAAATAAGATGGCACCAAAAAAAGAGACTCAACGTGTTCTAGAAAATTTTGAGGAAAGATACATTACTTATATTTGGGAGGATTATGAAAGGCTCCATAGAGGGAGAGACAAGTCAAAGTGGACTTGAAGTGGAAAAAAAATTTTTTTCATATATAAATGAATGTGACTCAGTTATAGAGTGTTGGGTTTTAAGGAGATCAAGAATTATTACACACATTTGAGATAAGAGAAAACTGAAGCCCAGATATATCAGATGATTAGCATGAGGCTACAAAATGAGTCAGGAATATAATCAAGATCTGAACTCTTTTCTTTTGAATTCATACTCAGAGCTCTTTCAATTTCACTCTTCCTACTTCACAGAAAATAGAAATTCTTATTCAACATAGAAGATAGAAAATCTTACTCAACTAATAGATTCCCTGAATATTAAAATGAAACAAAAATAGAATTCATTAACTTAATGAGACAATAAAATACCTTTCAACTCTGAAATTGTATGATTTTTTTGTATTATTAGAGATATTATTACTGTTGTCCCCTATGCCTGGAACAATCTCCCTATTTTATCTCCTAACTTTTCTTCTTTTATGTCCTGGGTTAAATATTACCTTCTAAATGGATTTTCCCCCTTCATTTTCTCTTACTTCTTATGACTTTTATCTCAATTATTGCTGGTTTTTATAAAGTTGTTTGTATGGAGTTTCCCCTATTAGATTGAGATTTAGTGTCTTTTAAAATTTTTATTTTATTTTTAATTCCGAATTCTCTCCCTCTCTCCTCTTACTCCTCCATTCACCTCCACCCATTAAGAAGGCAAGAAAAAATATCTATCAATCCAATCTACATACATATATTCACACACATAAATGTATATATATATATATATATATATATATATATATATATATATTTAGGAGGCATATATTTATATATACATATATGTAAAGGGCTGAAACTTTGAATAGGTCCACTTGAATCAGACAACTGAGCACTTAAGGCTAATTACCAATTTGAAATAAGACAATGACTCTGTTGGCATATCTGGATAAATGGTCCTTCTCACCACTGATGCTGGTTCAATTTTTGGTGTAAAGATAATCATAGGCAAGGATTAGAGGTGGAGTGACAGAGAACAGACTCACTTGGCTGCAGGACTAGGAGGAGAAAGGTGGAGATTCTTGGATTCTAGAATTGAGGAGAGATCCTTGACAAAACTCCTGGAAATTTGTTTATCTCCTTCACTTCTCCCCCTAAAGACCAAGGACTTTTACTTATCCTGACTCTGGCTGATCCTGAGGCCTCCAGGGAGTTAGCCCAGACTTTACATTTTGGCACCCAATGTGGGCTAAGGCCTGGAAATAGGGTGAGTATTTTAATAGACAAATAGGGAACTTACTTTGTTAAGAGCTAAACTAGAAACTCTCATTTTCTAGCTGAAATGGGGCAGATATTAGGGAAAGATTTTCCCCACCCCCAACCCCACCCCAAAGGAGATCTACAGGAAGCATATTTAGACTAATTAAGAGGTAAGATTTGATTGTAACTTGGAAGCAGATTGATGAACT
Source organism: Sarcophilus harrisii (assembly GCF_902635505.1). NCBI lineage: Eukaryota > Metazoa > Chordata > Mammalia > Dasyuromorphia > Dasyuridae > Sarcophilus > Sarcophilus harrisii. The sequence goes on along the minus strand of NC_045427.1, from coordinate 359,195,100 downwards.
CATGTATACATTAGAATGCACATCCCTTTGGTTCTTCAAGGAAAAAGAAATAGAGGCAGATAATTGGAAACTAGTGGGAGATCAAGTATGTAAATATTACAATGATAAAGGTCCTGATTCAATTTCTAAGGAAACATTCTACATGTACAACTTAAAACAATTGGCCTTAAAGAATCCCGCAAGTTATAGAAAAAAGAAAAATTTTAAGAACAGACAGATGAGGAAGTGTGAGGAAAAAGAGGAAGAAAAAGCAGAGATTAATGGAAATATCGCCAGAGGGCATGAGGAATTAAGTGAACTTGAAGGGAATGGTGATTCTCACTCTCACAGCCCAGCTTCAATTCCACCTACACCCAAGCAGGTTGTTGACCCTTCTCCATCAACTTCACCTTCCTGGGTGGAGAGAGGAGGAGGAGTAGGAGGGACAATGATATCACCAGCACCTCCCCCCCACAATCATTCCCTCCTAGACTAGATTACAAATGGCACTATTTAAAGCCAAAGAAGAAGGGCAGGATACAGCTGATTTGAGAATAGAAATGTATCCTATGATTGAACAGCTTGACTCTTCAGGTCAAGAAAGCAGAATATACAATCCTTTTGATCTAGAAATTATCAAAGACCTAAAAAAAGCTTGCACTCTTTGTGGGGCAACAACAGTTTCTTATGTTAAAATGTTATTAGAGGGGGGTGGAACCAAGATGGCGGAGAAGGCACATGCGATTTTCTAAGCTCTTCTCTTACCCTCTTTATCAATATTATATCAAGCCTCAAAAATAGTCTTGACTGCTACAATTTGTAAAGATAAGAAGTATAACAACTCACCAGCCAAAGAAAATCTGCAGTCTCACCAAAAAAGGTTTGTTCTGGGGCTAGGGGGAAGATCAGCATAGACTGGGAGAGAAATTAGGTTCCAAGGAGAGCCTCAAACCGAAAGTGAAAGCACACATCTCAGCACAAGCTCGCATCCCCAACCCGCAGTATGGGGCTTTTTCTTGGGGCAATTGCAAACCTGCACGGCAGGAGGGCACAGCTCAGGTTAGCCTCTAATCTGTGCAGTGGGGAGCTAGGCTTGGGGCCATATAGCTTTTGCAGGGTCAATTTGCAATCGGGCAGAGACGTTGAGGCAGAGACATTGGAGCAGAGACTGCCAGGCAGAATCCCAGTAGAATCAGCAGTTTGAAGTCAGCTGCTAATACCCACAGCCCCACAAGAGGCTCCGGCCTGGGGCAGTGACACTTTCACCCCTTAGTCTCTAGCCTAGGGCAATCGCTAACCCACACATCCCACTGGGCACTTTGATAGCTTTGCCAGTGCTGAATCTACCTCCTGTTGGGGGAAGGGAAAACTCTCACTCAGAGCACTCCCATACCTCAGAGCCAAAACCAGTTTACATCTCTCCTGTTCTTCAGAGGAAGCTGGTAACCCCCTTGCCTAGGAGGCATACCCTAAAGGCTTTAAAACATGAATAAAAAGATGAAAAAAATTATTGACAGCTTCTATGCAGAAAAAGAGCAGCTCAGCAAACCTGAAGAGACATCAAATAGCAAACATGCACCAGACTGTCCTCTTTTACATGATGCTCTCTTAGAAGAGACCATTAAAAGTCTCAAAAGAGAGTTAGAAGATAAATGGGGAAAGGAAAGAGAAGTCTTACAAGAGAGCAACAACTTCCTGAAATACGAATTGGAAAAAGTAAAAAAATCTCAGGAAAGTAAGAACTGTGAATTGGAAAAAATAAAGAATTCACTAGAAAGTAGGATTTGTGAATTGGAAAAGACAAAGAACTCACAAGAAAGTAGGATTTGTGAATTGGAAAAGACAAAGAACTCACAAGAAAGTAGGATCTGTGAATTGGAAAAAGAAAATAATTCACTAAAAAAAAAAATCAGTGAAATGGAAAAAAATTCCACAGACCAAAACAATACATTCAAAAACTCAATTGGACATATACAGAAAGAAGTTAAAAAAAGCTAATGAAGAAAATAATTCTTAAAAATTAGAACTGAACAAATAGAAACTAAAGATTCATTGAGACAGCAAGAATCAGTCAAGCAAAAACAAAAAAATGACAAACTGGAAAAAACCATGAATTATCTACTTGCAAAAACGACAGATTTAGAAAATACATCTCGGAGAAATAATCTGAGGATTATTGGACTTTCTGAAAACTATGATGAAAAAAAGAGCCTAGATACTATTTTACAAGAAATCATCAAAGAGAACTGGCCAGATGTAATAGAATCAGAAGGTAAAATAGGCATTGAAAGAATTCATTGAACACCTTCTGAAAGAAACCCAAAATAAAACCCCAAGGAATATTGTGGCCAAATTTCAGAACTATCAGATTAAGGAAAAAATTTTACAAGCAGCCAAAAAACAAAACAAAAAAAAACAATTTAAATACCGAGGTGCCACAATAAGGATCACCCAAGATCTGACTGCCTCCACATTAAAGGACCAAAGGGCCTGGAATCTGATATTCTGAAAGGAAAAAGAACTTGGGATGCAGCCAAGAATAAACTACCCAGCTAAGCTGATCATTTTCTTCCAGGGAAGAAGATGGATATCTAATGAAACAAATGAATTACATTTGTTTCTAAGGAAAAAACCAGAACTAAACAAAAAATTTGATCTCCAACCATAGAACTCAAGAGATGCAGAAAAGGTAAAAATAACTCTTGAGAATTGTATTTCTGTTGTGGATATACAAAAGAATACATGTATAATTTGATTTTACTGATGTAACATAAAAAAGGGAAGTAGATATGGAAAAGGGATGATGGCAGAATAAGGTGGGAAGGAGGGATAAAAAGAGGGAAACCACATCCCATGAAGAGGCAAAGGAAACTTATCATATCTGAGGGAATGTAGAGAAGGGGAGGAACATTGTGTGAATCTTACTCTCATCAGAGTTGGCTCAAAGAAAAAGTAATTGACATTTGTTTTAGAGAAAATTCACTCTTGCCTCATTAAAAAAGGGGGAGAGGAAAAGGGAAAAGAAAAAGAGAATAGGGAAGGAAGGGGAAAGATTCAAAGGGGGGAGGGAGGGATTCTAAAGAGGGTAAGCATTGTAATACAAGTGGGGGACATAAGCTCAGAAAGGGGAAAGAGGGTTGGGGGAGGCAAGAAAAAGTAAAGCATAATCTGGGGTTATTAGGATGGCAGGAAATACAGATTTAATAATTCTAACCGTAAATGTGAATGGGATGAACTCCCCCATAAAGAGGCGGCAGATAGCAGACTGGATCAAAAGTCAGAACCCTACAATATGTTGTTTACAAGAAACACATTTAAAGCAGGGAGATACATATAGAGTAAAGGTAAAAGGCTGGAGCAAAATCTATTATGCTTCAGGTGAAGTCAAAAAAGCAGGGTAGCCATCCTTATCTCAGATCAAGCAAAAGCAAAAATTGATCTAATTAAAAGAGATAAGGAAGGAAACTATATCCTGCTAAAGGTTACTATAGACAATGAAGCAATATCAGTATTAAACATATATGCACCAAGTGGTATGGCATCCAACTTCCTAAAGGAGAAGTTAAGAGAGTTGCAAGAAGAAATAGACAACAAAACGGTAATAGTGGGAGATCTCAACCTTGCACTCTCAGAATTAGACAAATCAAACCACAAAACAAAAAAGAAAGAAATTAAAGAAGTAAATAGAATATTAGAAAAATTAGGTATGTTAGATCTTTGGAGAAAATTGAATGGAGATAGAAAAGAATATACTTTCTTCTCAGCAGTTCATGGAACCTATTCAAAAATTGACCATATATTAGGACATAAAGACCTCAAAATTAAATGCAAGAAAGCAGAAATAGTAAATGCTTTCTTTCAGATCATGATGCAATAAAACTACATTCAACAAAAAGTTAGGGGAAATAGACCAAAAAGTAATTGGAAACTAAACAATCTCATCTTAAAGAATGATGGGTGAAGCAGCAAATTATAGATACAATTAATAATTTCACTCAAGATAATGACAATGATGAGATGTCATGCCAAAATTTGTGGGATGCAGCCAAAGCAGTAATAAGAGGGAATTTTATATCCTTAGAGGCTTACTTGAATAAAACAGAGAAAGAAAAGATTAATGAATTGGGCTTACAACTAAAAAAACTAAAAAAAGACCAAATTAAAACCCCCCAATCAAATACTAAATTTGAAATTCTAAAATTAAAAGGAGAAATTAAAAATATTGAAAGTAAAAAAAAAACTATTGAACTAATTAATAAAATTAAGAGTTGGTTCTATGAAAAAGCCAATAAAATAGATAAGCCTTTGGTAAATCTGATTAGAAAAAGGAGGGAGGAAAATGAAATTAGTAGTCTTAAAAATGAAAAAGGAGAACTTTCTACCAATGAAGAGGAAATTAGAAAAATAATAAGGAGTTATTTTGCTCAACTTTATGCCAATAAATTTGATAACCTAAGTGAAATGGATGACTACCTCCAAAAATATAGACTTCCCAGACTAACAGAGAAGGAAGTAAATTGCTTGAATAGTCCCATTTCACAAAAAGAAATAGAACAACTCCCTAAGAAAAAATCCCCAGGACCAGAAGGATTTACATGTGAATTTTACCAAACACTTAAAGAACAACTGGCCCCAATGCTATATAAATTATTTGATAAAATAGGGAATGAAGGAATCCTACCAAATTCCTTCTATGACACAGACATGGTACTGATACCTAAACCAGGTAGGTTGAAAACAGAGAAAGAAAATTATAGACCAATCTCCCTAATGAATATTGATGCTAAAATCTTAAATAAGATATTAGCAAAAAGACTACAGAAAATCATCTCTAGAATAATGATCAAGTAGGATTTATACAAGGAATGCAGGGCTGGTTCAATATTAGGAAAACTATCAATATAATTGGCCATGTTAATAACCAAATTAACAAAAACCATATGATCATCTCAATAGATGCAGAAAAAGCATTTGACAAAATCCAATATCCATTCCTATTAAAAACACTTGAGAGTATAGGAATAAATGGACTTTTCCTTAAAATAATCAGCACATTTAAAACCATCAGTAAGCATCATATGTAATGGAGACAAACTGCAACCATTCCCAATAAGATCTGGAGTGAAACAAGGTTGCCCACTATCACCATTACTATTTAATATTTTATTAGAAATGCTAGATTTGGCAATAAGAGCTGAGAAAGAGATTAATGGAATAAGAATAGGCAATGAGGAAACCAAATTATCATTCTTTGCCGACGACATGATGGTATATTTAGAGAACCCCAGAGATTCTACTAAAAAGTTATTAGAAATAATCCACAACTTTAGCAAAGTTGCTGGTTATAAAATAAACTCACATAAGTCATCAGCATTCTTCTATATCACTAACAAAATCCAACAGTCAGAGTTACAAAGAGAAATTCCATTTAAAGTAACTACTGATAATATAAAATATTTAGGAATCTATCTGCCAAGGGAAAATCAGAAACTTTATGAGCAAAATTACACACCACTTTTCACACAAATTAAGACTGATTTAACCAATTGGAAAAATATTAAATGCTCTTGGATAGGGCGAGCAAATATAATAAAGATGACAATATTACCTAAACTAATCTATTTATTTAGCGCTATACCAATCAGACTCCCAAAAAACTATTTTAATGACCTAGAAAAAGTAACAACAAAATTCATATGGAAAAACAAAAGGTCAAGAATTTCAAGGAATTAATGAAAAAAATCAAATGAAGGTGGCTTAGCTGTACCCAGATCTAAAACCATATTATAGAAACAGTTACCAAAACCATTTGATTGGCTAAGGAATGATTAGTTGATCAGTGGAATAGGTTAGGTTCAGGGATAAAACAGTCAACAAATATAGCAACCTATCTTGATAAAACCCAAAGACCCCAGCTTTGGGATAGGACTTCCTGTTTGATAAAATTGGCTGGAAAATTGGAAACTAATATGGACTTCGCATTGATCCACACTTAAACCATAACACCAAGATAAGGTCAAAATGGGTTCATGACCTAGGCATAAAGAATGAAAATTATTAATAATTAGAGGAACACAGGATAGTTTACCTCCAACCTGTAAGGGAAGGATTTATGACCAAAGAAGAACTAGAGATCATTACTGATCAACAAAAATAGAAAATTTTGATTATACCAAACTGAAAAATTTTTACAAACAAAACTAATGAGACAAGATTAGAAGGAAGCAATAAACTGGGAAAATATTTTTACAAATAAAAGGTTCTGATAAAGGCCTCATTTCCAAAATAATAGAGAACTAACTCTAATTATAAAAATCAAGCCATCTCCAATTGAAAATGGTCAAGGATAAACAGAAATTTCAGATGAAGAAATTGAACTATTTTAGTCATGAAAAGAAGTCCAACCATTATTAATCAGAGAAATGCAAATTAAGACAAATTCAAGATAATTACTCCACACCTGTCAGATTGGCTAAGATGACAGGAAAAATAATGATGATTGTTGGAGGGATGTGGAAAACTGGATATTGATGCCTTGTTGGTGGAGTGTGAAAAATCCAACCATTTGGACAGTAGTTTGAATATGCTCTGTTATCAAACAGGCATACCTTGATCCAGCAGGTTACTAGCTTATATCCCAAAGAGATTATAGAAGGAAAGGGACCTTATGCACCAATGTTTGTGCAGTCTCTGTAGTGACTAGAAACTGGAAACAATGGATGCCCATCAGCTGGAGAATGGTTTAATAAATTGTGGTATATGAATATTATGGAATATTATTGTTCTGTAAGAAATGACCAACAGGATGATTTCCAGAAAGCTGGAGAGACTTTACACGAACTGATGCTGAGGAAATGAGAGGACCAGGAGATCATTATATACTTCAACAATAAATGATGACCAGTTCTATGGACCTGCCATCCTCAGCAAAAGATCAACCAAATCAATTTCCAATGGAGCAGTAAAAACTGAACAGCTATGCCTAAGAAAGAACTTTGATACTAAAACCATTAATTGAACTCCAGTCCCTATAAATTATGCCCACCTGCATTTTGATTTTCACAAAGCTAATTGTAATACTCAGAGTGTATTTTTGTACAGCAAAATAAGGGTTTGGTCATGTATACTTATTGTGTATTTAATTTACATTTTAATATCTTTAACATCTACTGGTCATTCTGCCATCTGGGGGAGGGGATGGGGGTAAGAGGTGAAAAATTCAACAAGAGGTTTGGCAATTGTTAGTGCTGTAAAGTTACCCATGCATATAACCTGTAAATGAAAGGCTATTAAATTAAAAAATATATTATTAGAGAATTTGGCTTATGAAATTTTAACCCTAGTGATTGGAAATCTATAGCAAGGACATGCTTAGAACCTGGACAAAACATGTTGTCACTGTCTCAATAAAGTGAAGTCTGTAGGATACAAGCCCAATGAAATAGACAAACTGGTGTTAATATTCCAATCACCTGTGACCAACTAACTGGTGTATGTTCTTATGCAGACATTTCAGCACAGATTAATTACCCCATAGCAGCAATGAGCAAATTGCTATTGCTGCTATCAAAGCATGGGGTTTTATCCCAGGTAAACAGGACAGAGGGAGAGGCCTTCACAAAAGTAGCACAAAGGTCAAATGAACCCTTTGCTGATTTTGTGGGATGTCTGCAGATAGCTGTCATATGAACTATTGGTTAAAAAACAGCAACAGAAATTATGATAAGGCAACTTGCTAATGAAAATGCTAATGAGATTTGTAAAAGAATTATACTAGGGCTACACAAGAATGTTCCTTTAGAGGAGATCAAAAGACACTGTGCAACAGTGGGCATAAATATCTTTTATAGCCAGGCTGTCATACAGATTTCCCAAAATCCAAACATGGGAAGAAAATCCAAACATGGGAAGACAGGGTCCCTTTTGGCAAGGGACTTCCAGAGAGATTTGTCAATGCTTTCAATGTGGTAAAGTAGGACATCTGAAAGCTTAATGTTGGCATAGAGACAGAGTGAGAAAAAGGGGTGGGAGAACAAGACCCAAATCTCCATGTCAAAAATGCAACAGAGGCTTCCATTGGGCATCAGAATGTAGAGTGATTCAGGGAAACAGGATGGAAGGGGCCCAGCCCCAGGGCCCAAAACAAAAAATACTTGGGGCATGATGGCAGCCGATGCTACACCCAGAGAGCATTTAGAAGTACAGACCAATCAGCCAAGACTCAATCTGATGGGAGAAAGGGATTACACAATCAATCAGACAGGAAGCAACCTGATGGGAGAAAGGGATTACAATTGGGGAGAATAGAGTTGTGTGTAGCTGGGACTACTGAGATACCCCCTGGAGAGATGAAACCTATTCCTATGGATCCCTCACTTCCAGGCACAGTAGGCTTGACCATTTCAATTTCCAAGAATACTTACAAAACAATGTTCATCCATGTACTGATGTGGGAAACTGGGGAATGTATAGATAATATCCCAGTCACTAATACAGGTAGACAATGTGTGACTTATCAACTAGGAGAAGTAGTAGCATCAGATTTACTGATACAGACTCCTAATAAGCAATCTGGTGATAGTTTCCCAGATTCTGACTCCAAACAACACAATCCAGGAATATTCTAGACAGCAGCTGTGACATCTGACTCACCTATGCTCACTATTTATATAAATGGCATATCATTAGAAGGGTTGGTAGACACAGGAATAGATCGTACAGTCATTAGGAGTGCCAGCCTAGCCAATCACTGGCCAAAGATTAAGGCAGACACCTATATGTCTGGCATAGGAGGATCAATAGCAGCTGAAGTTAGTACTACCCCTTTAAGATGGACCTTTGAAGGTTAAACAGGAGTTTTTACACCTTTTATAGTTGAAGAAATCCCCATCAATCTATGGGGAAGAGACATTTTACCACAGTTAGGATTACAAATGAGTACTTTGGTTTTTTTAGGCAGGGCTATTGTTGAAGGCCTGCCAACACTTTTACCTATTCCTATTCAATGGAAAACTGATACACTAGTGTGGATAGAACAGTGGCCCTTACTTAGCAATAAAATTCAGGCCTTATTAGATATAGTGCAGGAGCAACTTGACCAAGGACACTTACAACCTTCTCTAAGTCCTTGGAATTCCCCTGTATTTGTTGTAAGAAAGAAATCTGGAAAATGGAGGATATTGACTGATTTAAGAAAAGTACATGAACAGATGGAAACTCTGGGAACTCTTCAGCCTAGACTTCCATCTCCTACTCAATTGCCTAGAGAATGGCCTTTTTGGGTTATAGACATTAAGCATTGTTTCTATTCTATCTCTCTAGATAAGGAGGATATGAAAAGATTTGCCTTTTCAGTGTCCAGCATTAACTTAGCTGAGCTTTATAAAAGATATGAATAGACAGTTTTGCCACAGGGAATGAAAAACAGACCTACTATGTGTCAAATGTATGTTGTTGCTACTCTTACTCCAATAAGAAAAGCATTTCCAAAAGTAATGTTATTACATTACATGGATGTAATGTTCTAACAAATGTTAGAAGCTTGTATACAAAAGACCATAGAAACACTAAGGAACTACAAATTTCATATAGCTCCAGAAAAAATTCAAATGCTCCTTTTCAATATTTAGGATATGAAGTATACCCTAAGGTACTTACAGTACAAAAACTTTCGTTAAGAACAGAGAAACTGAAAACCTTAAATGACTTTCAGAAATTGATAGGAGATATCCAATGGATGCGTCCAGTGTTAGCTTTGACTACCTATCAACTGCACCCACTATATGACATTTTAAGGAGAGACAGTGCTTGAAACTCACCATGCCAGCTTACAAAAGAAGTTCAAGAGGCTTTGAGAGAAGTTGAACTGGCTTTATCCAATGTGGTTGAAAGAGTCGTTCAAAAACCCTTGAAAATATCAGTTTTTTTGCTACAAAAGAGGCACCCACAGCAGTTCTTCATCAAGGAGACAGTGTGATAGAGTGGGTGAAACTCCCGGCACAACTAGACCAAACCTTACTCCTTACCCAATGCTTGTGGCTAGAATTTTATTAAAGGCCATTAAGTGAGCAGTAAAATTATCTGGGATAAGACCTGACAAGATAATACACCTTTTATACCAATGCACAAATTAATGTATGCTATGAAACCATCCCAGAGTGGCAAATTTTATTGTCCATGGCCCCAAATTTTACACATGGGTCTCCATTAAAGATAACCTGACTGTTACATAATTGGTGATGGATTCTTGAAGAAAAGTTTCTAAAGTTCCTCTTAAAGGACCAACTATCTTTACAAATGCATCCAAACATAATATTTGCTATATACTCTCGTGACTTAACTATAATGAGAATAGAACTCCTTTTCATTCCTCTCAGCAGAATGAATTGTGTACAATCATTCTAGCTCTTACTTATTATCCAGGAGATATAAATATAATATCTGATTCTGCCTATTCAGTAGGTATGATACAAAGAATTGCCACAGCCCAAATAAAATTTGTAGCTTCCGATATCTTTAAAGCTCTTTAAGGAACTTTAAGAGCAAGTGAGAAAGCATCCAGGTAAGATATAAATCTTGCTTGTCCACTCTCATAGTAGACTTCCAGGTCCTATTTTTGATAGGAATTCAAAGGCAGATAGCCTTCTAACTATGTTGATCAATACTCCTTTACTTCAGGCAGCCCAAGAATCTCATTCTAAATATCATCAGGCTGCTGGAGCTTTATGTTTACAATTTGGAATAATAAAAGAGGAAGCTAGGAGCATAGTAAAAGTCTGTACAGTTTGCCTTCCTTTCTACACACCTATACTCCCTCCAGGGAAGAACCATCGTAGTTTGAGATCCAGTGAAATTTGGCAAATGAATGTGACCCATTATAAATCTTTTGGTTGTCTGTCTTTTATCCATGTTGTAGTAGACACCTTTTCAGGATTCACTTTTGCAATACCAGCAGCAAAAGAACAGCCCAAGTAGTCACTGAATTCCTTATACAAGCATTTGCAATTATGGGTGTGCCACAAGCAATAAAAACAGATAATGGACCTGCTTATACTTCTAAACATTTTGTACATTTTTGTGTATAATATAAGATTTTACACACTACTAGCATACCCTTTAATCCTCAAGGACAGGCAATAGAGAGGAGAAACAAAGACATTGAGATACTCCTCCAAAAACAAAAGAAACAGGGAGACACAGGTAACCCAGAGAACTTCTCAATTTAATTCTTTATACTATTGACTTCTTGATTTTTGACAAAGATGCACTGGCTCCAGCAGATAGATTTTTATAACCCACTGGAAGGGCAGTGTCCAGTGCGAGCAACTCCACTATCTTTAAATAATCACCAGGTGATGTGGAGAGATCCAGAAAGTGGTGAATGGAAGGGACCAGATAGGTTAACTGCTTGGGGGAGAGGGTTTGCTTGTATCTCTACAGATGGAAAAGGAATCAGATGGGTGCCAACGAGCCATATTCACCTTGTCTATCGGAGAGAGATGGAGCAGACCCTTGAAATAAAGGAGAAGACCCAAGAAGCATCACATGGTTCCATTGCTGATTGTGCCCACCACTGAAAGAGCATGACAATTATGGCAACTGAATCATGAACATCAAAAATTGTTGGACTTCAAAACCCTCAGGAATCATTCGAATCCCTGAGACATTAAAAGATTGCTGTAGGACTTGAAAACCCTGAGGAATCATTGGATTCTCTGAGACATGATGAGACTATTGCAAGACTTCAAAATCTGCAGGATTCATTGGATTCCCTAACATATAAAAAGACTGTTTCAGGACTTCAAAATCTGCAGGAATCATCAGATTCTCTGATATGTGTAGCAGTGGACAATAGATTGGATTTGGACTATCTCTTGGTTGCTGAAGGAGGTGTATATGTGATTGTTATTTACATACCCTACTTCTAGGACTTCTGCAAATCTTTTACAATACCATGTTGATTTATGTTGTTTGTTATATCACTACTTGCATGTATAATTCATGTTTGTTACACCACTTTGATCCTGCACCGGCTGTGGGGAAAGTAATCACTGCTAGCCTGTGCTTTATTGTTATGTGCTTGTATAATACCTCCCATGCTGATGGGTTTGTGCATAACCGTTTCTAGTAAAAGCCTTCAGCCCAGAAACCCATTAACAATATCTGGCTTGACTCCCCACTTCCCTTTGGGGTTTTTCATATCGCTTCCTGAGAAGTTGGGGGGGGCATGATCACCCTTTTTTAGTGCTTTCACCTCTCTTCGTGAGAAGTCAGGGCGCGTGTGATCACCTCCTTTTTGGTGTTCTCATCTCCCTGAGAAATCAGGGATGGCATGACCAACTGTATTCTAAAACTAAAGAAAGCAGAGATGTAAAGGACTGAAACTTTGTTATTTTTGTTTGTTTATTTGTTTTGTTTTTTTGTTTTTTTTTTATTTAATAGCCTTTTATTTACAGGTTATATGTATGGGTAACTTTACAGCATTAACAATTGTCAAACCTCTAGGACTGAAACTTTGAATAGGTGCACTTGAATCAGACAACGGAGCACTTAAAACTAATTACCTATTCAAAATAAGCAATGACTCTATTAACATATGTTTGGATAAATGGCCCTTCTCACCATTGATGCTGGCTCAATGTTTGGTGTAAAGATAATTGTAGGCAAGGATTAGAGGTTGGGGTGACAGAGACCAGACTCACTTGGCTGCAGGATGAGGAGGGAAAGGTAGAGATTCTGGACTCTAGAATCGAGGAGAGAGCCTTGGCAAAACTCCTGGCAGTTTGTCTGTCTCCTTCACTTCTCCACCTAAAAACCAAAGACTTTTACTTATCCTGACTCTGGCTGATCCCAAGGTCTCCAGGAAGCTAGCCCAGACTTTACATACATACATATATATATATATATATATATATATATATATATATATATATTACCATGCAAAATATATTTTCATTTGCTGAATCAAAAAGAGAAAGGAAAAAGAAAGGAAAGAAAATATGTTTCAATTTGCACTCTGAGCTCATCAGTTCTCTATCTGGAGATAGATAGTATGTTTCATCATGAGTTCGTGAGGGTCATTCTTGGTTCACTGTGTTGAAAAGAGTTACTAAATATTTCAAAGCTGATGAACTTTATAATTGTATTGTTACTATATAGACTTCTCTTGGGTCTGTTTATTTTACTTTGCATCACTTTATATGAGTTTCCTAGGTTTTTCTGAACCATTCCCTTTGTCACTTCTTTCAGCATAGGAATATTACATCACATTAATATGCCCCAACTTTTTTAGTCATTACCCAATTGATGGACATCCCCTCAATTTCTAGTTCTTTGCCTCTATAAAAATAGTCACTATAAATATTCGTGTATGTATTCATTGTTTTCCTTTTTTTACTCTTTTTGGGATATAAAACTAATAGTATCATTGATTCAAAAGATATGCACATTGTAATATCTTGGGAGGCATAATTCCAAATATTTTTCAAGAATAGTTGGACCAGTTCAAGTGCATTCAAATACTTATTTCCCCACAGTTCCTCCAGCATTTGCAATTCCCTTTTTCTGTCAACATAAACAACCTAATAAGTATGAGGTAGTATGTCAGTATGTTTTTTTTTTACATACAACAAGAATTTATTAAGTGTTTACTATGTGTCAAGGTTCAGAGGCTATACAACAATGAGGTCTGTAGACCTTCACTTTGGTAGTCTAATACCTCTCCTCTCCCACACTTTTCTTTTTTTTTTTTTAAATTATTATAACTTTTTATTGACAGAACCCATGCCAGGGTAATTTTTTTTTTTTACAACATTATCCCTTGCACTCACTTCTGTTCTGATTTTTCCCTCCCACCCTCCACCTCCTCCCCTAAATGGCAAGCAGTCCTATATATGTTGAATATGTATATCCTAGATACAATGTATGTGTGCAGAACCAGTTTTCTTGTTGCACAGGGAGAATTGCATTCAGAAGGTAAAAATAACCTGGGAAGAAAAACAAAAATGCAAACAGTTACATTCATTTCCCAGTGTTTTTTTCTTTGGGTGTAGCTGCTTCTGTCCATCACTGATCAATTGAAACTGAATTAGGTCTCTTTGTAAAAGAAATCCACTTCCATCAGATTACATCTTCATACAGTATCGTTGTTGATGTATATAATGATCTCTTGGTTCTGCTCATTTCACTTAGCATCAGTTTATGTAAGTCTTCCCAAGCCTTTCTGTATTCATCCTGCTGGTCATTTCTTACAGAACAATAATATTCCATAACATTCATATACCAAAATTTACCCAACCATTCTCCAATTGATGGGCACCCATTCATTTTCCAGTTTCTAGCCACTACAAACAGGGCTGCCACAAACATTTTGGCACATATAGGTCCCTTTCCCTTCTTTAGTATCTTCTTGAGATATAAGCCCAGTAGTAGCACTGCTGGGTCAAAGGGTATGCACAGTTTGATAAGTTTTGGGGCCTAATTTCAGATTGCTCTCCAGAATGGTTGGATTTGTTCATAACTCCACCAACAATGTATCAGTGTCCCAGTTTTCCCGCATCCCCTCCAACATTCATCATTATTTTTTCCTGTCATCTTGGCCAGTCTGACAGGTGTGTAGTGGTATCTCAGAGTTGTCTTAATTTGTATTTCTCTGATTAATAATGATTTGGAACACTCTTTCATATGAGTGGTAATAATTTCAATTTCATCATCTGAAAATTGTCTGTTCATATCCTTTGCCATTTGTCAATTGGAGAATGGCTTGGTTTCTTATAACTTAGAGTCAGTTCTCTATATATTTTGGAAATGAGGCCTTTATCAGAACCTTTAACTGTGAAGATGTTTTCCCAGTTTGTTGCTTCCCTTCTAATCTTGTTTACATTAGTTTTGTTTGTACAGAAGCTTTTTAATTTGATGTAATCAAAATTTTCTATTTTGTGATCAATAATGGTCTCTAGTTCATCTTTGGTCACAAATTTCTTCCTCCTCCACAAGTCTGAGAGATAAACTATCCTATGTTCCTCCAATTTATTTATAATCTCGTTCTTTATGTCTAAATCATGGACCCATTTTTTTTAAGTCCAAATCTTTTATTATCTCCTTCACAATCTAGTTTCCTTGCCTGGGGCCTGAGCTAGCTTCCTTAAAGGCCTTTGGACTCTTGGTTTCAGTGGAGAAGTTAAGTAAGACAGGCCTGCTACCAAGGTGGTGTGAGATGGAGTGAATGAATCTCTTTGAGTCCGAGGGCTTGTGCTTCAGCCTCCAGCCACCACAAAAGTGGAGGATGGAATGAATCTGTCTCCGGGTCCCTTCCGAGTCTGTGTCTGGGGCTTCTGAGTCTCTCTCAGAGTCCTTCTGAGTCTGTATCTATCTCTGACTCTGGCTGAATTTGTCACAGCTTTATATGCTCTATTTTAAGTATAAACCAATCATTATATCACTAGGAAACCATTATTTGTTGTAAGATTAAATCAGTCATACTGAACTTAGAGAACTATTAATCACCATACTAAACTAGATAACCATTGTCTCATCAATTCCACTGAATTAGCACCTTTTAAGAATCCTTGTTTTAAGTACAGAGTTCTGGTCCATAACACTCCCCAAAACAGCAAGCAATCTGATATAGGTTAACTATGTGCAATTCTTTTAAACATATTTTCATATTTGTTATGTTGTACAAGAAAAGTCAGACCAAAAGGAAAAAAATGCAAGAAAAAAAAAACGAGCAAATAACAAAAGGTAAAAATACTATACTTTGATCCATATTCAGTCTCCATAGCGTTCTCTCTCTTTCTCTCTCTGGATGCAGATTTCATTTTCCACCTTAAGTCTATTGGAATTGCTTTGAATCACCTCATTGTTGAGAAATCCAAGTCTATTACAATTGATCCAACATAATCTTGTTGTTACTGAGTACAATGTTCTCTTGATTCTGCTTACTTCACTAAGCATCAGTTCATGTAAATCTTTCCAGGCTTTTCTGAAATCAGCCAAACTATCATTTCTTATAGAACAATAATATTCCATCACATTCATATATCATAACTTATTTAGCCTCCTTAACTGATGAGCATCCTCTCAATTTCCAATTCCTTGCTGCTACAAAAAGGGCTGCTACAAACAAGTTTATACATTGTCAAGTTTTCCCTTTTTTATGATCTCTTTGGGATACAGATCCAGTACTGTCATTTTACTCTTTTCAAAATGACTAGATATACATTAACTTACTTGACCCTCAAAAAAACTATGGAAGGTTGAAAAAAATGAATATTGTGAATTTTGAGGAAAATGAGGGTCTAAAAGATTATGTAACTTTGCAAAAATCATATAGTTAACAAGTGACTGGACTAGATAGTCACTAGATTTGGAATCTAGTGCTTTTCTCACTTCTTTACACTTCCTAGGTAAAGACTTGAAAATCTAAATGTAAAATCAGAAGACCTAGTATTCATCCTGCCTTTGTTATTTATTCATTGTGACTATAGATTGATAATATAATCTTTAATTTAACTCTTTTTGCACTTTTCTTTCCTATTCTGTTAAATGAAGGATTGTAGTTGAAAACCATTAATTCCCCTTGTAGCTTTAAATTCACGATTCTATGATAACCATTTTATCTCCAGTGCTGCTAGATAAATATCTCATATATACTCTGTCAAAATTTAACTCTTCTATATGCCATTATGTCAGAGATTTGCATTCTGCCAAAAAATTTATCTTTGTGATACATTACTGGGGACAAATATGTTAATATCCTGCTCCATCTAAGTAACAAATTTTCATTTTGATGTGGGATTTTGGCAATAATCTCCTAAACTAAAGAAGTGAGAATTTCACATACCAAAACCTGTTAGTGACAGATAAGAATAGTCAAGTGAATCATGGACCCATTTTGATCTTATCTTGGTATACGGTGTTAAGTGTGGGTCCATGCCTAATTTCTGCCATACTAATTTCCAGTTATCCCAGCAGTTTTTGTCAAATAATGAATTCTTATCCCAAAAGTTAGGATCTTTGGGTTTGTCAAACACTAGATTGCTATAGTTGACTATTCTGTCTTGTGAACCTAACCTGTTCCACTGATCAACTAATCTATTTCTTAGCCAATACCAAATGGTTTTGGTGACTGCTGCTTTATAATATAGTTTTAGATCAGGTACAGCTAGGCCACCTTCATTTGATTTTTTTTTCATTAATTCTTTTGAGATTCTCGACCTTTTATTATTCCATATGAATTTTGTTGTTATTTTTTCTAGATCATTAAAATATTTTCTTGGAAGTCTGATTGGTATAGCACTAAATAAATAGATTAGTTTAGGGAGTATTGTCATCTTTATTATATTCGCTCGGCCTATCCAAGAGCACTTAATATTTTTCCAATTATTTAAGTCTGACTTTATTTGTGTGGAAAGTTTTTTGTAATTTTGCTCATATAATTCCTGACTTTCCTTTGGTAGATAGATTCCCAAATATTTTATGCTGTCGACAGTTATTTTGAATGGAATTTCTCTTTGTATCTCTTGCTGTTGGATTTTGTTGGTGATGTATAAAAATGCTGAGGATTTATGGGGATTTATTTTATAACCTGCAACTTTGCTAAAGTTATGAATTATTTCTAATAGCTTTTTAGTAGAATCTCTGGGGTTCTCTAAGTATACCATCATATCATCTGCAAAGAGTGATAGTTTGGTTTCCTCATTGCCTATTCTGATTCCTTTAATCTCTTTCTCGACTCTTATTGCCGAGGCTAGTGTTTCTAATACAATATTGAATAATAATGGTGATAGTGGGCAACCTTGCTTCACTCCAGATCTTACTGGGAAAGGTTCCAGTTTTTCCCCATTGCATATGATGCTTACTGATGGTTTTAAATATATGCTCCTGACTATTTTAAGAAAAAGTCCATTTATTCCTATACTCTCAAGTGTTTTTATTAGGAATGGATGTTGGATTTTATCAAATGCTTTTTCTGCATCTATTGAGATGATCATATGGTTTTTGTTAGTTTGGTTATTGATATAGTCAATTATGCTAATAGTTTTCCTAATATTGAACCAGCCCTGCATTCCTGGTATAAATCCTACTTGGTCATAGTGTATTATCCTGGGGATGATTTTCTGTAATCTTTTTGCTAATATTTTATTTAAGATTTTAGCATCAATATTCATTAGGGAGATTGGTCTATAATTTTCTTTCTCTGTTTTCAGCCTACCTGGTTTAGGTATCAGTACCATGTCTGTGTTGTAAAAGGAGTTTGGTGGGACTCCTTCAATCCCTATTTTTTCATTCCCTAATTATTAGTCATTTATAGCATTTTTTCATATGACTCTTGACAGCTTGCATTTCTTCCTCTGAAAACTGCCTATTTATATCCTGTAACTATTAACTGATTTGAGAAAAGTTCTTATTTTTATAAATGTGATTCTGTTCTACACACATATATAAATTTACATATATATGCTTAGATACACACACACACACACACACATATATATATATATATGTATTAGAAATGAGACATATCAGAAAAACTCACTGCAATATTTCTAACTGCTTCCTCCTCCCCCAATTTTCTTCATCTTTTCTGACTTTAGATGCATTGGTTTTGTTTGTGCAAAAATCTTTTAATTTTATGTAATCAAAATTGTTTAATCTCCTTTGAAACTATCTCTTCTCTGGTCATGAAATTTTTCCTTATTCAAAAATCTGATAGATAATTTTTTTCCATGTTCCATAATTTATTTATGATATCTTCATGTCTTAATCAAGCATCCATTTTGAGCTTACCTTGGTATATAATGTAAGGTTTTAATTCATGTCTAATTTCTGTCAGCCTACTTTCCAGTTTTCCAAAAAGCTTTTATTGAATAGTGAGTTCTTCTCCAAATTGTTGGGATCTTTGGGGTTATCACAAACCAGTATATTTTAATCATTTGCTTCTATATTATATACTTAATTTGTTCCAGGGATGAACCTTTTTATTTGTGAGCCAGTACCATATTGCTCTGAAGTTACAATTCTGTGGTATAGTTTGAGATCTGATTTTGTTAGGTTATATTTCTTGACTTTTTCATTGATTCCCTTGATATTTTTTATCTTTTGTTTGTATAGATGAGCTTTGTTATATTTGTCTAGTTCTATAAAATAATTCTTTGGTAGTTTACTTGATGTGACATTAATTTAATTTAGTTATTATTGTCATTTTTGTTATATTGTTATGGTCTATCTATAAGCAAATTAATATTTCTCCAATTATTCATATTTGCTTTTTCTATGAAGAGAATTTTAAAATTACATTAATATAATTCTCATATATTGCTTGGTAAGTAGACTCCCAAGAATTTTATTCTGTGCAAAGTTATTATAAATTGAATTTATCTTTCTATCTCTTATTACTAGAATTTGTTGTTAAAATTTAAAAAAAAAAATCCTGATGATTTGTTTGGATTTATTTTATTTCCTGCAGCTTTGGTGGATTTTATTGTTTTAATTAGGTTTTTAGTTGACCACCTAGCATTTTCTAAGTAAAGCATCATATTATCTTTTTGTAAAGCTTATTTTTCCCCCTCTTTGTCTATGCTTATTCTTTCTATTTCTTATCTTGTTGCTGATAGCTATCATTTCTAGTAAAATATTAAACAGTCAACATTTTAATTTATATTTTTCTTTCTCTATTTTAACTCTCCTTAGTTTATGTATCAAAACCATATTTGTGTCACAGAAGGAATTTGGTAAAGGCCTTTTACTTATTTTTTTTTAATAGCTTATGTGGGATTGGGTTTAATTAACCTTTACATATTTGGTAGAATTTGCTTACAAATCCATCTGGTCTCAAGGCATTGTTTCCCTCTTTGGGAATTCAGTTTCTTTTTCTAAGATGAAGTTATTTAAATAGTATTTCTTGATCTCTTAATCTTAATCTTAACAATTTAATTTTTACTTATAAGATTGCCAGTTTTATTGGATGTAGTAGGGCAAAATAGCTACTAATAATTGTTTTTATTTTTATTTCTTCTTCTCCACCTTAGATTGTGACAAGGATTATTTACATTTCTTTATGACAGGGAAATCCAGAAAGAGTCACAGTGGAGTTTGGCATAGGATGATTGACAGAGAAATTAGTGTTGGCCAGGAGCATGTACAAGTAGGATACACCAGTGATCAGGGATAAGCTATTCATTAGAACAAGGAAGTCCCAGACCCAAACCCAAGCGAGGTATCAGAAGACCTATTCTAGGTAACTGAGTTGGGAACAAGTGTCAAAGGGCAATTTAGCACCAAGTCACAGTACATAGTTTTAGACCAAAGACCTAGTGCAGGCTGAGAAGAAAACTTCAATATGGACAATATGGAAGTGACCTTCCCTTGTAGGGAGGCCCTTACTAAAGCATTGAGAATGGAGGACATTCATAAGCCATGCAGTAGTAGTCTGACTCAAATCCCAGGATCAGAGAAGGATCTCAGTTTCAATTCTAGTGTATAATCCTCTCTTTCTCTCTCTCTCTCTCTCTCTCTCTCTCTCTCTCTCTATATATATATATATATATATATATATATATATATATATATATATTCTCTCTCTCACTCTATACATATATATATGTGAAATCCAGCATAACCAGGGGAAGAGTCCAAGACCAAAGGAGAGCTTTCCAGAACATTCCAACAAGTTGATAAGGACTGAGTATAAGAGAAGTTTACTATTCCTTAGGTCCAAATCCAGGTTAGGAATTTGAGCATTCAGACACGAGAGGATTCAATCAGATATTAATCTAGATCAGACCACTTTTGGAGCACTGAAAGCTTACAAGTCCCCAGCATGGCCCTAACATCCTGGAATAACACAACATTCCACCCCAATAGAACAGTAAAGGGACCAATCTAGATCTTTCCTTCAAACACATTCTAATATCAAGTCTAAAGTCAGGAAGAAGAATGGGCAATTTTTTTTTAAATCCCTAAAGAACTATTATACCATCAGGCATGCTCAAGACATAAACTCAGAGTTTCAATTCAATTCAATAAACATGTATTAAGCGCTCACTATGTATTTGCAATACTGTCTTCAAAATATCTATAAGCAAAGTCTCAGAAAAAAAAAGTGTGAGTACAAGTTCAATAAGAATTCTTGAAAGAAATCAAATGAGGTACCTTTTTTGCTTTTTGTTTTTTTTTTTGTTTGTTTTTTTATTTAATAGCCTTTTATTTACAGGATATATGCATGGGTAACTTTACAGCATTAACAATTGCCAAACCACTTGTTCCAATTTTTCACCTCTTACCCCCTTTGCTTTTTGTTTTGAAAAGACTTAAATGTTTTCATAATTTAAAAATAAGAATACTTTAGAAAAAATTGGAAAATGAATGAGAGCTATCAGAGATAATAAGGAAAGATAGACACATCACACACTCTTGATGGATCTGTAAAATGATTGGATCATGAAAAACAACTTGGAAATATAACAAAAAGTTATGCTTGAGGACACACCCTATCCTCAAGAATCTTCCAATTTAACGGGTAAAGATAATATATGAAAGGTAAATAAATAGAAAATAGAAAATATTCATATGGTGTCATGATAAAAACATGTCTGGAGAGTTGAGAGATATAAAGTTGTAAGCATGGCTGGTCTAAGCACTTTCCTTAAAACAGAGGTTTAAAAAGGAACTGGACAATCAAAATAAAAGTCCACAGTGGGAGTCATCCTCCAGGATGACAAAGTTACTAGGTTATAGTATATACTAGGCTATAATATAGAGATGAAACATAAAGCGAATGGGCTTATATGTACCAAATTTTCCATAGCCACATTTTTATTTTAGCAAAGAGCTGGCAAGAAGACCACATTCATTTTGCACTATAAGTTGATGTTGAGCAGAAAAATCTTGAATCAGGTAATATCACATTTCCCTTTGGAATGGAAAATGAATCCTTGAAGCCTTAGGCATTAGCAAGACCTTGGACCTCAGTACTTCAAATGCTAAAAGTAGTGATTTGTTGATATTAAATCAATATAGAATGGAGAATTCTGACAAACTAAAGAGCTTCCCTTTACAAAATGATTTTGGACAATTTGAACAAAATGAAGAGGCTATTTCTGTCCTATGCCAGAGAACCAAAGCTTTGAGAGTTTGGTCTTATGAACTGATTCCCAAGGCCTTTAAAGATAGTAACCAAAGTCCAACTTAAGAGAGATTTTCCTGATTCAAAAAAAAAAAAAAAAAGAAAAAACTTGATATAACTCTTAGGAAGAACATAAGGGGTTAGAGGGACCTGAACACAAGCACATATACGCACACATGCGCATGCACGCACACATAAACACACACACACTTTGACTAGATTTCTCTTCTTGCCAGGTTGAAACTTGGAAGGTGAAAATAAGTGTTCAGACAACATGTAAGACATTCCAGTTCCAGAAAAATAGAAAAAAATTGATTGAAAGTGAGTGGATGAACAGAGAGAAGTGATAACCAACAAATATCTGACCTTTAGGATCATTTTGCCTTCCAGGTAACTAAGTTAAGAACAGAGTCCTGGGGTTCTAATATCAGAAAAGGATAAACGAAAATTAGAGATGGTGGTAAGAGGAAAGGAATATTTTGACTGAATGTTTTTTGCTGATTGAATCATTTCTTAATTAACAATTTAATGGTCTTTTTATCAGGCCTCATCCTTTTTTTTTTGTATTTTTAAAAATTTTATTAAATTTTTTGTCAATTGCATTTTAATCTGATTTGAGCAATCCTTAGGAGTTTCCCCAACTACTGATGTGTGGTTGGGTTTTGAGTTTGAATCACCTATCCCATATCATATGGCCATATACAAAATACATAAATAAACAAAACTAATGAAAGATTTTAATTGTTTTTTTAAATCTGCTCTTTTGAAATATATATATATATATATATATATATTTGTTTTGAAATATATATATATATATATATATATATATATATTTGTTTTGAAATTTCTTTTTCTAGTTCTTTTTTTTTTCTTTTCTTTTTTTTATTATAATAACTTTTTATTGACAGAACCCATGCCAGGGTAATTTTTTTTACAACATTATCCCTTGCACTCACTTCTGTTCCGATTTTTCCCTCCCACCCTCCACCCTCTCCCCTAGATGGCAAGCAGTCCTATATATGTTGAATATGTCATAGTATATCCTAGATACAATGTATGTGTGCAGAACCAAACAGTTTTCTTGTTGCACAGGGAGAATTGGATTCAGAAGGTAAAAATAACCCGGGAAGAAAAACAAAAATGCAAACAGTTTACATTCATTTCCCAGTGTTTTTTCTTTGGGTGTAGCTGCTTCTGTCCATCATTGATCAATTGAAACTGAATTGGGTCTCTTTGTCAAAGAAATCCACTTCCATCATATTACATCCTCATACAGTATCGTTGTTGACGTATATAATGATCTCTTGGTTCTGCTCATTTCACTTAGCATCAGTTCATGTAAGTTTCTCCAAGCCTTTCTGTATTCATCTTGCTGGACATTTCTTACAGAACAATAATATTCCATAACATTGATATACCACAATTTACCCAATCATTCTCCAATTGATGGGCATCCATTCATTTTCCAGTTTCTAGCCACTACAAACAGGGCTGCCACAAACATTTTGGCACATATAGGTCCCTTTCCCTTCTTTAGTATCTCCTTGGGGTATAAGCCCAGTAGTAGCACTGCTGGGTCAAAGGGTATGTACAGTTTGATAACTTTTGGAGCATAATTCCAGATTGCTCTCCAGAATGGTTGGATTCATTCACAACTCCACCAACAATGTATCAGTGTCCCAGTTTTCCCACATCCCCTCCAACAATCATCATTATTTTTTCCTGTCATCTTAGCCAATCTGACAAGTGTGTAGTGGTATCTCAGAGTTGTCTTAATTTGTATTTCTCTGATTAATAATGATTTGGAACACTCTTTCATATGAGTGGTAATAATTTCAATTTCATCATCTGAAAATTGCCTATCAGGCCTCATCCTTGACCCCTCATCAGCCTCTAACACCTTTTTACCTTATTACCCTTTTCACAGCTAAACTGTCTGAGAAAGCCATCTATCCTAAGTATATCCACTTCTCACACTCACTTCTAATCTCTGTTATCTGTCATTCAACTGAAGTTGCCCTGTTCAAAGTTATTAGTGATCTTTTAGTTGCCAAATCTAATGGTCTCTTCCAAGTTTTTCCCCTCTGTGAGGTAGATGTGATTACTATTCCCATTTTATAGATGAATGGAAAGGGAAAGTGACTTCTCCATTGTAATACATCCAATAAATGTCTCTGGTAAGTTTAAAATCAGATCTTTCTGATGGCAAACATTGCACTCAATCCATCAAGTCACTTGGCAGAATAAGGAAAGGTCTAGACAGAGTGGTATAAATATTTGAAAAGGAAATGATCATTTTCAGATAGTGGAAATCAAGAAAATGTTTATAGACACATGATCTGGACTTTGGAGAAGAAAATTTCAACAGATGAAGTTATGGAGGGAATCCATTCTAGGCTTGGGCAAATACCTAGAGGTAAGAGAGAGAATGATAACATCAGGAAAAAGCTAACAGTTCAATTTGATGAGAACATAGAGTATGAATCAATGAGAGTACTATAAAACAAGGAAAAAGATAAGGAAGGCCTTGAAGAACAAACTAAAGGGTTTGTACTTTATTTCACTGATTCTATGTAAATTTGCACAAGAGGGTATCCTATATTTATTGAAGGAATGTTTTATAGCTCCTGTTTTTACTATATCATCTTAATAAATGCCTTTGCTTTGAGCTAACTGCACATACCAATTTCCTATTTCAAGGAATCTAATAGAAATTGGAACTCAAAACTTTTTTAAAAATTTAAAAATTTGTTTTAACATATAATTGGGGGAAAATAAAATATTACTTTTTTTAAAAGAATCTTGAACTTAGAATAGTTATTCCTTTAGGGACCCAATTAAAAACTATGAGTGTCTTCTTGGTTGGATAGACCAGAGGGATCACTGCACCTGTATGTTTGTTATATTTCAACTTCCTGTTTTCATTGGGGGAGGGGGAATTGGAGGGGGTTTCCAAGGAGCAGTGAACCATACTAAGATTTCCAAATTGAATCAACTTTCACATATTCCACACTAATCCCCTGCCCCAGATATACATACAAACACACATACACACACACACACACACACATACACACACACTCATCTCTACTATATGGTTCTGGGATCAGTTCCGGTCACACAAAGAAAACACATTCATTTTAGGAAATTTTTCTCTTCCTAGTATCATTATGCTTTTCTTAATCATAGAATCCGACCAAATTTTATATATATATATATATATATATATATATATATATACACACACACACACATACATGCACATATATATATAACTATAGAGTTGGAAGGGATAAGAACCATATAGTCCAATCCAATTTCTTTACAGATGAGGAAATGAAATTTTGGAAGATTATCTGACTTACTCAAATTCAGGTAGTTAATAAATCTCATAAATGGGATTTGAGCCCAAGTCCTATAACACCAGAGCCAGTGCTCTTTCCATTATACCATACTGTGATGATGATAATGATGATAACTATAAGTTACATTTTAGAACATTAACACCAAGTATTTTCCTTAAAATAACCTTATGCAAGTTTTATATTATCCTCAGTAACTAAAGATTAAGTGTCCCCATGGTCAGACAGTAAGTGGTGGAGCAGAAAGTTAAACCCAGATTGTCTGATTTCAAATACATTACTCTAGGTATTACATATACTAGTTATATTTTTCTAAAGAAATAAAAACCAAATAGTCATGCTGAGGGGAGTTGAGAGGGGAGAGAATGCCCCTCATGCTAGCATCTTAGGGAATTCAAACCCTATCCTGAGTGACAGATGGTTTGTTTTTAACCGTTTCATGTTTAAACACCATATACAGCATTTTCACTATGTGGTTACAAGCTTCTAAACAAAGACAGAAAGAGATATGTACATGATTCCACCATTGGAGCTCCCATGCCTGGCCAGATGACCAATTCCAAGAAGTAGACAGACTTCAATAAGCTTGCACATCATTCGGTCACAAATTTCACTAACACTCCTGAATCACCCACTTTTACAACCCAAATACATGTGGTTTACAGATTAAGGAAGCCACAAAGAAACCCCAAAATAGCCCAACTT
This sequence comes from Sarcophilus harrisii, assembly GCF_902635505.1. NCBI lineage: Eukaryota > Metazoa > Chordata > Mammalia > Dasyuromorphia > Dasyuridae > Sarcophilus > Sarcophilus harrisii. The sequence goes on along the minus strand of NC_045427.1, from coordinate 359,168,925 downwards.
CTTACAGATAGCAGAAATTCTGTCCAAGGGATTTCATTGCTTTGCCAGTGCTGAAAGCTGTACAATGACAAATGTACATACTTGGTCTGAGACTTAGGCAAGAAACTTAGAGAACTAATGTTAGAATTGAGAAGAAATCTAAAAATTCATCTAGCCTAACTCCCTCATTTATAAGAGGAAGAATTGGGACTCAGGGAGATAGGGTGAGTCCTCTAAGATCACAGAGAAAGTCCACAGTAGGGCCAGCACTCAATTACCTTATCCATAAAATGAAGGATTTAGATTGGCTTGAGATTCCTTTAAGCTTAACATTCTATGATTTTAAAGATTTTTCCAATTAAGAATCATAGCATGCTAGAGAAGAGCATCTTTAAAGAGGTCCAAATCAAAAAATATTGGAACAGAAAGAGACACAAAGCTATAGAATATCAAAAATAGAAGAGAATTGAGAAATCCTAGACCTCATTCATAAAATATTGATGTACATGGGGTATTAGAGATTATTTAATTCAACCTAATTGAGTGAAATAAATGAATAAATTTGGAAGCTCCAAATTAAAATTTTCCTCTGATCTGGAATACAAGAATTTAGAATTAAATTCTTAAATTTTAATTTAGAAATATGATGATTCTAAGAGATGCAGTTCAATATAAATCCACTAAGTCATGGCTAGTGATGTCCACAACTCACACAGAGAATAAACCACATAAAATATTTCTTGGAAGAATATTAATTTTCTGGTAAAAAATATAACAAGAAAAAAATAAAATTTGTTAAATAATTTCAGAGAAAATCAGTAGTCCTGATAATGACTCACGAATTATAGAAAGAAAAGAGGATTGATTGGTTTGCTGTGAAATAAGCTACAAACTTTCAATTCACATCTTCTAAACACCCACAAGTGTCAGATGATTCGCAAATTTCTTCCAGCTTTGTTTTATGATTCTAAAACCTCTCTTAGCTCTGACACTCTTTGTTCCAAGATTCTAAGATTTCTTCCACTGTTCTTCGATTCTATATTCTACTTTTCCAAGGCCCTTTCCAATTCTGACAGGCTATGTTTAATATTATTTTTTCTATCATTCTATAGTAGTCTCACCTTACTGCTATTATGTCCCACCACAATTGGACTTGAAGTCAGGAAAACCCAGATTCAAATTTTACCTCAGGTATTTACCGGCTGTGTGACCAGAGTGACTCCATAATTTTTCTAATCCTCAATTTTCATCATCTGTAACACAAGAATAATACTAGCAAAATAGCAAATTGCTTTATAGGACCAATATGAGGATCAAATGATGGTTTACTGGCTAAGACCACACCTTAAAAAATCCAAATCACTCTCCCCCTTGATTGATCAACATTGTTTGGGTCCTCAGAATGAATGTAAATAGCAATTGTTTCTGTTTTAGCCTGGAGCCTCCCAGATTGATGTTTTTGATTAATTATCCTTAAAATCACAGATTAGATATTGAACTGAAACCTCTTAAAGATCTTAGTTTAAAAAAGCCAAGGTTTCTACTGCCTCAGGGCCATCTTCGGTTCTAATCTGTATCTAAACCTAGGTGAGTCAGGAAGAGAAAAGTGAGAATGGGGACTTTGAAGAAAACAGGTCCTTGAATTCTAATCATAAAAATAATGATAAAGAAGGAAAGAAATATCAATCAAAGTGAGCTAATATTTTCAAGCCTATTTCAAATGTGTATCACTGTGAGGATATTTGCTAATTGCAACAGAAACTGCAGGAATAGTATGTGTTATATGAATGGAGATCACAATTACCAATGACAGAAGGGAAAGGGTAACCTGGAAAAAATTGAGTGGGCTGAAGGCTGCAGGCAATTGTTTCGGAAGAAAGGATAATAGGAAATCAAACTTCACAAAATCTAGGCTAGTTCTGCCATGCCCTGGTTTGGTTAACTCACATCCTAAGTATTGTGCCCTCTTCTGGATACCATTGGAAGAACATTGATAAGTTGTAATGCATCAAAAAGAAAAAAGAAAAAAAACAAAGAAAACAGAAAGGACATGTTCCATGTGATTATCAATTGAAGGAGTGAGAGTATTTAGCTTAGAGAAGAGATGATTGGAGAACCTGTTAGAGAAGAATTTGATGTAGAAGACACATCAGACTTGTTTTGCATTAGTCAAGAAAATAACAGGGCCTTTTAAGTTCTAATACTCTATGATGCTAAGATTTCTTTTGGCTAGGAATTAAAATGAAAAAAGCATTTATTAAGATCTTACTTACATTTATTAAGAGCCAAGCATTGTGTGTGATTACAAATGTGCAAGATAACTAGTCAAGAGGATTCTGAGAAAATGGCAGAGTAAGTCAGAAAATGTTGGGCTCTTCAGATTTCCTCCACAAAAGAAAATAGAACATTGTCTCAGAAGGAATGAAGAATAGCAAAAACAAAAGTCAAATAAAACAACTGTTCTTCTTAGACAACCTAAGAAGATTCCAGAAAAGACCTGTCCTCCTGAGGCAGAGGTTCAGCCTGAGTGAAATGAAAACACCTCTGGGCCAGTTCTGCAGAATCAAAAATCAAGCCTTGGGGACATCTGAGGTTGGGAAGCAACCTTGGCCTTAGAAACTTTCATCTATTAAACAGTGTAGGATTGGGGATGGGAAGGGTCTGATAGCTAATCAGAAGAAGGGTCTTCCATTGTTGAGGGATGCCAAGGACAGCTATTCTGACCAGAAACATACAAAGTTGTCATGTTTCTGTTGGGGAGCACACAATAATGAGGGCCATAGTAGAGGGGTGGGGACCCTGCTGGTTATGGACATGTGCAGGTAAGCAGAGTCTCTGGTTTCAGTTTCTGGGCAGAAAGGACAGTTGTAGTTTGCAGCCACTGTAGGAAATAAAATCATTTGTGGGATGGCATGATTGGGGGTTGTAGCTGGGGTTTAGGAGTGGAAAATAGAGTCCACATTTGCACACTCAAACAGACCTAAAAATTCAATAATAAGAAGGACTTTAGGCTTGGGGAATAATTATTCATATTTCCAGACTACTAGAACTTGATCACACTAATAGATACTAAAATAAAATAAAATAAACAATAATAACAAAAATGAGTAAGCAAAGGAGAAAGAACCCAAACAGAAAGCTACTATGGAGATAGTAAAAGATAAGAGCTCATATTCATAGGAAAACAATGTAGCTAAAAAAGGCACTCCATTTTCAATGAGAAATGTCAAATGGTTTCAAGTACAACAAGATTTCTTAAAAATGCTTTTTTTTTCCTGATCTTTCCCTTGATCTCATTTATTTGATTTTTAAACTCCTTTAAAATCAGATAAATGAGATCAAGGGAAAGATCAGGAAAAAATAAGAGCAATCCAAGAAAATAAAGAAAAAATGAAACTTAAGAAAGAAAATAATCCCAGAATTGGACAAAGGGAAGATAATGACATTCTAAGACACCAAGAAATAATAAAAGAAAATCAAAAGACAGAAAAATAGAGGAGAATGTGAAATATCTCATTCTCTCTGGAGAACAGATCAAAAAAAATATTAGAATAGTTGGATTGCCTGAAAATTATGATTTATAAAAAAGAATCTTGATACAATATTGCCAAAAAAAAACTATCAAGGAAAATTGCTTTTAAGTTCTGAACAAGAAGGCAAAACAGAAATAGGAAAAAAAAATCCACCATTTTCCTCCTGAAAGAGATTCCAAGAAGGAAACTTAGGTGACTATCACAGTTTCAAATCTCCCAGGTTAAAGAGAAAATATTGGGGATATCAAGAAATAATAAAACAAAATCAAAAGACAGAAAAATAAAGGAGAATGGGAAATACATCATTCTTTCTGGAGAACAGATCAAGAAGAAATATTAGAATAATTGGACTGCTTGAAAATTATTTTTTTTTAAAGAATCTTGATACAATATTGCAAAAAAAAAAAAAACCCACAAACTATCAAGGAAAAATGCTCTGAAGTTCTAGAACAAAACAGCAAATCAGAAATACCAAAAAAAAAAAAAAAAAATCCACCAATTTCCTTCTGAAAAAGATCCCAGGAGGAAAACTTAGATGACTATCAAAGTTTCAAAGATCCCAGGTGAAGGAGAAATTATTGGAAGCAACAAGAAAAAAAATAAAAAATTTAAGTATCATGGATTTATGATAACGATTACAAGAGACCTCTCAGCTTCTATGTTGAAGGACCGTAAGTCTTCCAAAACTTAAGTATAATTGTGCATGGAAGTAATCAATTAAAAGACTTTTAAATATTTGTGACAAATAAGCAGAATTTAAGGGAAGATTAGACACAAAACATCCAGAAGAAATATAAAGTAAAGAAACAATTTTAAAAGATTCAATAAAATTAAATCATTTACTTCTTGTATATGAAAATATTATCCTTTCTTTTATGATCAGCATTTCTATTTGAGGAGTTTGAAAGAATAGCTTGAGTTGAGCTGAGTATGATGGGGGATTCTAAAAAATATAAAAAACTGGAGGGAGAGATTTTTTAAAAAGAGCAATTACCTCTTAAAAACAAGAAAAAAAAAACAAATACAAAAGAAGTTAGTGGGGAGAGGGAAGGTGAAACTGAAACTTTATTCTCACTGGGAGTGAGTTAAAGAGGGTTACAAAATATATATTATCCACCTCAAGAAAAATAAATGATAAGTGGAAACAAGCATAATACAGTCGTGTGTGTGTATATATGTAAGTTTATAGATATATGCATGTTTCATATATGTATGATATGAGTATACACATATTGTATACATATTAATATCTTTTTTATTATATTTTCATTTGTTTTGTTGAATATTTCCCAATTACATTTTAATCTGATTCTGATAGTCCACATGTTTATCAACTCTGATATACAGAATAAAATAAGGTTAGTCTCAGAGACAATGAACTCAGATTAAGGATGTTAGTTAGTAAAATCTAACAAAAGTTAGATTTTAGCTGAGACTTCTAGGAAGCCAGGGGAGAGAGAGAAAGAGAGAGACAGACAGAGATAGAGAGACAGAGAGAGAGAGACAGCGAGAGAGACAGAGACAGAGACAGTGAAAGACAGAGAGAGATGAAGAGAAAGAGCATTCCAGGCATGGGAGACATCTAGGGGAAATGCTTAGAGTTAGGAGATGTGGATCCTACAAAAAACTGCAAGGCAGTTAGAATTTTTTTATATCACAGAATATATGGAAGGAAATAAAGTATAAGAAGAATGGAATGGTAAAAAAAGAAGTCCAAGTTAAAAGCCAAAGGAACTTAGTTCAAATACTGAACTTTTAACTTCTATGAGTTTCAGTTTATTCATTGAGGTTTTTTTCTGAATCATTAAGATAAATTTTTAGTAATTTAATTGGGATGGCATTAAATAAATATATTAATTAGTAAGGTAACTTGGTCATTTTTATATTGGCTTTACCTCCTCATGAATAATAAATACTTCTTTAATTATTTAGATCTGACTTTATTTGTATAAAAGTGTTTTATATTTATATTTACATAGTTCCTGTCTGTTTTTGGCAGCTATCCTCTCAGATATTTCATACTGTCTAGTTCATTTAAACGGTCTAAAACAATTTTGAATAATATTGAATCAATAATAGTTTCCCTATTTTCTCTTTTTTTTTCCTATTTTCTTTTTTAGATAACTCTATTTTAGTTTTAACTTGATCTGAAATCATGATTACTACTCTTGATTTTTCTAACATAATTTGAAATTCTACCCTTGTTCTTTATTTTATTTTTGTGTGTATCATTCATTTTTATAGCATTTCCTGGAAGCAACATATTGATGAATTCAAATTTTTTTATCGTTTTGCATTTTATGGATAAATTCATCCCATTCACATTCTAAACTATAAATTATTCTTGTGTATTTTTCTCCTTCCTATTTTTGTCATTATCCTTCTCACCCTATTCCTATTCCTCAGCTCTCACCTGTTTTATTTCTACTCCTTATTTTGCCTTTGTCTTCCTTAACTTACCCACCCCTTTAAAGGTCCCTTCCTTATTCTCTCCCCACCATGTCATCCCCATGTCCCATGTCTTCTTATTTCTTTCCAGATTTAGAAGACTTTTATACACTTCTACCTCCTGCTACTGCTCTCACAAGATATGTAGTAGCTCCTTTGCCCCACAGAAATATTCCAGCTCAGAACAAGTCTGTTTATTACAGCTGTGCTTGGGTTTGACAGTGGAAAGTCCTTTAATATTCTCCTACTCAGCTATCAGACCCAAACACTTCCATGGTACCAAAGTTTCTATGGTTGAGGCAGCCTCCTAAGTCCAGCCACTCTCAGAACTATTGTTTGTGAGTTGTTTGAATTTCACTCAGGCTAAATCTCTGCCCAGAAGTGGGCTCTTTCCTAGAGATCTTTTGAAGTTTTCTTAGGAAAAAAAGTGCTTAGGTAAGGATTCTGGGAAGATGGTAGAGTAGGTTGGTAAATTTCAAACTCTCCCAATTTCCCTCACAATAAATTCACTGTTCGGGGAGAACATAGACTTATAAAAAATCAAGAAGACTTGGAGCAGAACTGGGGTCCTCCAGATACAACCTGAAAATAATTGAAGAAGGGCCCCCAGCTAGGGATTAACTTGTCTGAAGTGTTAACAACTCCTGGCTAGTATGTCAGAAACATCAAAGTGTGTGTGGGGGGGGGGGGGGGGGGGGGGGGGGGGGGGGGGGGGGGGGGGGAGAAAGGCGGTCTCTGACTAGCTGGATGTGGCTGAAGCCTCATAAGGAAACACAAAGACTTTCACCTCCTGGACTGCTTGTGGAGTCAGAGTTTGAGTTTGGGAAGACTGAATGAACCTGGACTGATTGGGAACACTGGGCCTAGCTGTGCTACTGAGACACAGCTCTGACTGAGAAAAAAAACCTAGTGATTATAGAAGCAATAGGGTAGGGACACTGCTGGCTGTGGGCACTTGCTACAGAGTAGAGCTCTTGATTTGGGATTCCTGGTCAGAGGGGAGAGTTGAAGGGAAACTTGAGGTGCCATTCCTCCACCCCATGATTAGAGATGCTTATATTAATACTTCTTATTTAAAAAATTTTAGAAGAAGAAACAACAAAGAAGAACCCCACCATTGAAACATATTATGGCAACAGGGAAGACTGGGATTCATCTTCAGAGGAGGATACTTCAGTTAAAAAAAAAAAAGCTTCTACCCAAAGAGTAACCTGAAATGGCTCCCTGCCCAGAGAAAATTTATGGAAGAACTAAAAGAAGAATTCAAAAATCAAATGAGAGACATTAGGGGAAAGCCAAAGAAAAAATTAAAATCATCCAAGAAAAACAAGAAGCTTATGAAAAAATGTTAACCAACTAGAAAAAAGAGGTACAGAGTCTCAAAGATGAAAATAATGTTGTGAAAATTAGAATTGGGCTAGGGGAAACCAGTAAAGCTATGAGAGACCAAGAAATACCAAAACAAATTTTAAAGAATGAGAAAATAGAACAGAATGTGAAACATGAAAAAATGAGAGATCCAATGAACAGATAAATAAGAGAAAATATAAGAATAATTGGATTGCCAGAAAGTTCTGACCAAAAAGAGAACCCTGACAAAATTATGCAGGAAATAATCCAAGAAAATTGTCCTGGAGTGATAGGACATGAAGGGAAAGTAGAAATAGAAAAAAATCCACCAATCATCACCTCAAAGAGATCCTATGTGGAAAACACATGGGGATGTTATTGCCAAATTTCAAAAACCCCAGATCAAAAAGAAGATTTTGCAAGGAAAAAAAAAACAATTCAAATATGTTGGACTTACAGTTAGAATTGTGCAAGACTTATCAGCAGCTATAATAAAAGACTGCAGATACTGGAATCATTTCTACGGACAAACAAAAGAACTGTTCCTGTGGCCAAAAATATCATATCCAGCAAAATTTTCTATAATACTGAATGAGAAAAAATGGATATTCAATGAGCCTGCAAATCTTGAGGACTTTCTATCACCAAACCCAAACTTAACAGAAACTTTAACATATAAGAGCCAATACAAAAGATCAATTTTAAGAAACTTAACATGGTCAAGTTGTTTAAACATGAACAAATTATTTATGTTTTTTATATGTATGTGTATATATGCATGCATGTATATAAGATTCACATCAACAATAGGATAGCTCAAAAGAAGGATTGGCAGGGTCAAGGAAAAAATAATAATCATGTTATACAAATAATGTGCAGAGGAAGAATAGACACAGAGGCATTAGAGGGGGAAGGGTGGCTTATAGTTTTAAAAACCTACTCACAACAGGAATAGATTCAATAGGTAACACTACATATATATCATGAAGGGCATAGCACCCTCCAAAATCTATAAAGAGATAACAGGGCAGGAATGAGTGGATGTGGAAGCAAAGAGTAAAGGAAGAAGACAAGGGAGGGATCCTTGGTTAGGGGAGGTTAAGTAATAGTGAAACAAGTTATGGAATAGAATTTAATTAAAGAGGCAGCAAGGATAGGAAAGACATGTGTGTGTATATGGGGTAGGTGTGGGTGTGAGTGTGTATATGTATCTATATATCTTTATGACTATATATATATATATACATAAATATATTTTTTCTTAAATGTAACTTTCTTGGGAGTAGTGAGAGGGATGAAATGGGAAAAATAAAAAAAGAAATAAGGTGAGCAGCAAAGAAGCAAAGAACAATTTATAAAGAAGTAAAGAAAAAATGGTCATTTATGAATATAATTTCTTCCATTAATATATATGTATATTTTCTTGATGTAGTAACTTGTTGTTATATATTTTAAATTCTCCCTGATGTTCTACTGGGCACATGACAAATGTTCTCTTTTGTTTGCTTTATTTCGTTTTTTATTTCTTTTCTGCTTTCCTTTTTTTCTTACTCTGTTTTAAAAAAAAAAGGAAAAAGTAATTTACCTACACTTCTATTTTCTATTGCTCTATATTTCCTCTCAGGTACCATTCGGTCTTTTTGGGGAGAGGAAATTTTGAGAGTTTCCTTTTTTGTTTTGTAATTTTTGTTTGTTTATTTTCTTGAGAGGCAATCCAGGTTGACTTACCCAGAGTCATATAGCTAGTAAGTGTTAAATGTCTGACTTCAGATTTGAACTCAGGTCCTCCTGATTCCTGGGCTGGTGGGCTCTTCAATTTGCCACCTTGCTGCCACTGAGCCAAAAGTTTTCTGACATACTCTGCTATCTTCCCAGAAACTTCTCCTCAAGAATGGTATTTCCAGGGACAAGGGTGAATAAAGCTGAGGATCAGAAGAAACAATAAGAATAATAATGATATTGGAAAAAATGAGAATTTAAGATTAACACTAAGTTGCTTTTTTATACATAGTTTATTCAATATTGTCTCTCCCATTAGACTATTATGAGCTTTATAGGGACTTTTTTTTTTTTGGCCTTTCTTTGTATCCCCGTCACTTAGCATAGTGCCTAGCACTTGATATGACTTGATTTTAAGTGAGCCTAAAGAAGTTGATCTTATGTTCTAATACATTATTCAACTATGAAAACCACTAGTTTGGTCCATCTGTGCAACAGTTTGCAGGCTAATAAATACTGAGGAAGCAAAGCTAAATAATATAATGAATAGAAAGCTAATTTAGAGCCAAAAAGAAATGAATTAAAATCCTTCTTTAGATATTTTACTGGCTGTATGATCCTAGAAAAGTCATTAATATCATCATTATTCTCCTCAAAGCCCAAGCAATCATCCATGTCATGAAGCAAGAACATGGGCAAAGCATTTCCAGTCAGGCTATGCACAGTGGAGACTGCAGACACTAAAATTGTCTGCTAGTTGTGAAGACCTGATGAGAACCCTGAAATGTGAGCTAGCTCAGCTTTGTATCCCAGCACTTAGAAGAATGTCTGGTACAACATAAACACATAATATTTCTTGAGTTAATTTGGGCTTGACTTTAAGTGAGCCTACAGAAAGTGATCTTAGGGTAATACTGCTGATTGGACTTGAAGCTACAGCAGTGAATCTAAGTAAAAAGGCAGGCTGACATAGAATTTCAGGCTGGCCCTACTGAAAACCATCTTGATGATGAGCTGACATAGAAGAGAGTATAACAAGTGGGGTTCTTAATTAAATGGTACCAAATGAAAACAAAACACATTGAAATAAATGAGAAATGACAAGACCACCATACCTGTTGGAAATGCTTCAGTGCAGATGGTGCTGACCACTAAAATGGGCAAACCAAAAGCATTCATAAAATGGCCCAAAGATATGAATATTTTCATTATGTGTCAGCACTATATCATAACAAAATTGGGAACAGATCTTTTCAATTTTAGGCAAGGACTTATATTGCTTTTTTGTTAACAATACCTTTAACTTTATCCAAGTCACACAACAACCTACTGCCAAATAATACAGGGCCATCATAAAGCAAAAAAAAAAAAAAAAAAAAATACCCTTAAGCCTAGATTACATGAAAGAGTGTAAGTGATGAAATCAAAAAGCTTCAAAAATCTGAAGAGGGAAAACTTGAAGAGCCTAAAGTCACTGAAATTCTTCACTTAATGCAAACTCCAAAAAATTATACCTAAAATAAAACAGATTTCAAAACCATGCTTAGAATGGGATTCTAAAAGCCACTTTTTGAGCTGATGGCACGAATCTAATGAGCAGATCGATTAACCCAAAAGACAACCTTTCAAAAAAGCTACTATCTGCTAAAACCATTGTGAATAAATGTATTCCCCCATAGTATTTAGCAGAGAGTTTAAAAACATTCCTGTATCTGTACATGACAGCAAACTCAGCACCATTGCCACAATAATAACTATAACAGGAAGCTTGTTACCTACATGTACTCACCCTTATGATCAGGAGTCAAACAGCATCATGATAAAGTCAACTTGGCCCATAAGAATCATAATTTTAGAGGTTGAAAGGATCTTAGAAACTGAGTACAACTTCTTCATTTTATAGATGAGGGAACCAAAGGTCCAGAGTGATTAAGTGACTTGCCTGGGTTACACATCTAGTAACTGTTTAAGGAAGTATTTGAATATCTGCTGAAAATTGCCAGAAGATTACATCAATATCAATATGGTATTCATGATTTTTTTTTAAAAGCACACCTTGAATGTTATATTGCCTGATTAAAGACAATGGAAATGAAGCCAAAAATAAAGATATTACAAATTTTAAGTTTAATATAATTTAATCCCTAATCATCAATTGCAAGGAAAAGTAAAAATTTTAATGAAACAGAACAAGTCAAAGCAGAAGAGAGCATAGAGGGAGAGAGCATATAACTCAACATCATTGGAAGTCATTTGCTCCAGCAGCTTGAGAATCAGAGAGATCAGAGGTAAGAGAGAGGCCTTAAAGAAGGATGATGTGGAAAATTTCAGGTCATTTATATGAGAAGTCCAAGACAATGTAAACTCAGGTTGGAGCAAATGAGAAGAAAGCATATGTATCAATATGATGAATAATGGAATAATGAGGAAAAGGTTGAGATTACAATTCCTAATAATCTTGATTCTCGGCAAAATGGAACTGGCTAATAGTACTAGTGAATATCCATAATCCTTAGCTAAAATCCTCCACAATAGTTCAAAAATTATTTTCAAAGAATTTTGCTGACTTCCTTCTCAGATACAAAACTGATCACACTTTTCTTAACAGAATAGCTCACTTATCATTCACCAAAAGATGAGAACAAAAGTGACATTCCAAGAGAGAGAAAGAGAGAGAGAGAGACAGAGAGAGACAGAGACAGAGACAGAGACAGAGAGGGAGGGAGAGAGAGGAAAAAAAGAGGGAGGAAAGGAAGGAAGGAGAGAAAGGGAAGGAGGAAGAGAGAGAATGAATCCATTCTTTCAAGGAGCTTACTTTTTAGTAATTGCTAGGAAAGGGCCTTTTTTTCTGACTAGGTAAAAGAAACCATACTGCCTTGTTTCCTATCTAGATTTATCATTGAATGGGTATTGCCTCAGAAACACTGAGAACTGTTACAGACCTTAGTTTTGGTTTGGTCATGTATACTTACTGTGTATCTAATTTATATTTTAATATTTTTAACATCTAGTGGTCATCCTGCAATCTGGGGGAAAGGGTGGGGGGTAAAAGGGGAAAAATTGGAACAAGAGGTTTGGCAATTGTCAATGCTGTAAAGTTACCCATACATATAACCTGTAAATAAAAGGCTATTAAATAAAAAATAAAATAAAATAAAGACCTTAGTTTTAAAAGGCCAAGATCTCCCATTGCATTCAGGGCCATCTCCAGTCATCCTGATCTTTATCTAGCTGGTGGACCCAGCTGGCTCTGGAGGACAAAGTGGGGCTGGTGACTTTGCACAGACCTCCTTCACTCAAATCCAATTCATATGCAAGTTATCACCTCCCTGATGTCCAAGTCATCTTTGGTAAAGATCAAATAAGATCAATACTTTCAGCACTTTACACAGAAAGTAATAAAGTAAATGTTTGTTGGTTTAATTGAATTGTCCTTTCCTCTCTCTCTCTTTCCTCTCTCTCTCCCTCCTTTCTTTACTTAATTCCTTTCTTTTTTCCTTTTTTGCTTTTTTCCTTCCTTTCTTCCTCTCTTTTTTCTTTTGTTTCTTTCTTCTTTCCTCTTCCTTTCTTCCTTTCCTTCTAAGATTTAGAGTTTACTTTGAAAAATTAAGCTCTAAATTTGGAATTTCACTTAAAAAGTTACCAAACTGTGCATACCCTTTGATCTAACAGTGTTTCTACTGGGCTTATATCCCAAAAAGATCTTAAAGGAGGGAAAGGGACGCATATTGCAAAAATGTGGCAACCCTTTTTGTTGTGGCAAGAAATTAGAAGCTGAATGGAATCCTGTAAGTTGGAGAATGGTTGAATAAGTTCTGATTTTTGACTATTAGGGAATATTATTATTCTGTAAGAAACAACCAGCAGGATGATTTTGGAGAGGCCTGGAGAGACTTACATGAACTGATACTGAGTGAAGTTAGCAGAACCAGGAAATCATTATACACAGCAACAGCAAGATTATACAATGATCAATTCTGATGGATGGGGCTCTCTTCAACAATGAGATGATTCAAACCAGTTCCACTTGTTCAATGATGAAGAGAGCCATCTACACCCAGAGAGAGGACTGTGAGAACTGAGTGTGGTTCACAACATAGCATTTTCAATCTTTTTGGTGTGGTTTGCTTGCATTTTATTTTGCTTCTTTCTTTTTTTATTGGTTTGATTTGATTTTTCTTGTAAGACACAATAATTGCATAAATATGTATGCATATATTGGATTTAACACATATTTCTATCATGTTTAACATATATTGGATTACTTGCCATCTAGGGGAGAGTGTGCGGAAAGGGGAACAAAATTGGAACACAAGGTTTTGCAAGGGCTAATGCTGAAGAATTGTCCATGTATATATTTTGAAAAAGAAAAAGCTTTAATAAAAAAAAAAGGAAAATTAATCTCTAATCAACATCATGGAATCTGTGAATAAGTTTTGCTACTGTTAATCCTTTTATAAAAAACTTAAAAGAGCATTAATCACAGTTCCAAATGTGGTAAGGGAAGCACATTATCATAGTACATGTTGAAATAGCATCAGTTTTAAGTAAGTATGACTTTTCAATCAAACAAATATTTCCTACCCCCTGGAGCCCCAAAGACTATTTCCATAAGGTGGCCAATGCTTCAGTTCCAATGCTTGGCTCCACAGAAAGGCTCCATCAAACCGCACATTGCCTAGTCAGACAGGGCACCAGAGCCATTCACATCTTCCACCAGGCAGATCATCAGCAGTGGCAACCTTGATTGCATTTCCGACTGAAGCCAAGATATAGGCTATACTGCCGTCAGCTCTGTTTCAGCCAAAACAATTTGGGGGGAGCCATCTGGTTCTAATGATATGGATCTCAAATACTTGATTTTCTTTTTACTGTATTCAAAATAATAACATCTTTTGACATATTTACTTTTGACCTGCTTTAAGAAAACATGCCCACTGCATTAAGGAAGGCAAGTGTGCATTTCAGAAGGCCCAATCTCTTAACCCTGAAGATTTCTAAAATGTTTAAAATTGAAAATGACAGCTGGCTTTCCCCCCAAAAGAGCTCAGGGAAAATAATAAAGAGTGCTCTCTTTCTTAGTGAGCGTACTCAGTGAGCCTGTTCTGTATGGGAGATGACAACAACACCTAACCATGAAGAAAGGAGACAGGAAAGAGGTGAGTACCTTGTAAAGGCCATTCTAGCCTTTAAATCATTTTATTGACACATTTTCAATATTTCCTCTGTCTTCATGATAATACTATCACTAATATCAATAAAGAAAAAAAATAAACGAAACTAATCAACTGTGTAGTGTTTTTCTTTTTCTTTTCTTTTTTTTACTTATTTCCTACATTGTGTCTGGCATTGTCCCAGGCATTATGAATACAAACACAAAACAAATAGTCCCTGCCCTCAAAGAATTTACATTCTATAAAGATAAAGAATATACAAAATATAAGCAAAATGAAAACAAGTATAACAAATGGAACAATTAAATGCAATTAATTTTGGGAAGAAGGAAGGAATTGGTAGGTGGGGGATCAGTGGTTTTTGTTTTTTTTGAAGAGAGGAATTAAATTATGGTGTAAAGGAAAGAAAAAAAAGAGGAATCATCAAGAAGCTAAATATTTAAGGGGAACTAAAAGAATCAATAGAAGTAATAGAGGAAGAATTGAATATATGTGTAATACACTAAATCTAGATAAAATGAGTTATCATATATGAAGTGTATTGCAAACCTAAAAACACTATAGAAATGTTAGTCACTATTACTAAGTACCCTCAGCTTAATAAGTGAATCAATAACTTCAATAGGAAAAAATAAGAAAGTAAGAAGTTATATGAATGGGAAGGAGGGGATAAGCTATAAAAAGGACAGAAAATACTTGCCTTTTAACTCCATAATTAATAGACTGTATATAAATAAATAATTGCATTCTCTCAATAAGAGTTGGAGTTCTGGGAAAATATGATAAAGTCAGGGAAGGGAAAGACTTGAACAAGAAAAATCTAAATAAATCTCTCCCTTAGAAAAGAAAAATGGAAAAATATAATCAAAGAACATTACACAGTGAGAGGATGTAAACATTTGCAGTAGATGAGAGAAACATTGTTATAGAGTTTCTTTAGTGGGAATTTGCACATGAGGAAGTGAAGAAAAAATAACGAAGACAAAGCAAAGAAAAACTTCTTAGAAAGGAGTTAATATTTTAACACTTCCACTTAATCAGGCAAGGAAAGAGAAGGATTAAAAAAGAGAAACAAAAATAGGCAAATGAATTTAAAAAAAAAAAAAAAAGGAAAAAGAAGCTAGGGGGAGTGTCTGTGGAAACAGACCAGCATTAAAGACTAATCACAAAATTAATAACAGCACAATACTGATTTCAAAGATGAAGGGGATGAAGATTTAAATAAAAGAAATGATGGAGGAAATATAAAAAAGCCCAATAAGTGTGACTTTAAATGTGAATGGGTTAAATAGTCCAGGAAAATTAAAGGGAATGGCAGAATGCTTTTTAAAGAAGCAGACTCCAAAAATTTGTAAAATGGAAGAAATACTTCTAAAATAAATTAACATGAAAATTAATTCTTAAAAATTATAGTAATATTTGATACATCAACTGATTTTTTAAAAAATAAGGTGTTACAATTATGTTATCAGAAAAAGTAAAATAATAATAATGCCAAAAGATACATAAGAAAACTACATAGTGTTTTTTTTTTATTTAATAGTCTTTTATTTACAGGATATATACATGGGTAACTTTACAGCATTAACAATTGCCAAACCTCTTGTTCCAATTTTTCACCTCTTACCCCCCCACCCCCTCCCCTAAATGGCAGGATGACCAGTAGATGTTAAATATATTAAAATATAACTTAGATACATAATAAGTATACATGACCAAAACATTATTTTGCTGTACAAAAAGAATCAGACTTTGAATTATTGTACAATTAGCTTGTGAAGGAAATCAAAAATGCAGGTGTGCATAAATATAGGGATTGGGAATTTAATGTAATGGTTTTTAGTCATTTCCCAGAGTTATTTTTCTGGGCATAGCTAGTTCAGTTCATTACTGCTCCATTAGAAATGATTTGGTTGATCTCGTTGCTGAGGATGGCCTGATCCATCAGAACTGGTCATCATCTAGTATTGTTGTTGAAGTATATAATGATCTCCTGGTCCTGCTCATTTCACTCAGCATCAGTTCGTGTAAGTCTCTCCAGGCCTTTCTGAAATCATCCTGTTGGTCATTTCTTACAGAACAGTAATATTCCATAATTTTCATATACCACAATTTATTCAGCCATTCTCCAACTGATGGACATCCATTCAGTTTCCAGTTTCTAGCCACTACAAAAAGGACTGCCACAAACATTCGTGCACAAACAGGTCCCTTTCCCTTCTTTATAATCTCTTTGGGATATAATCCCAGTAGTAACACTGCTGGATCAAAGGGTATGCACAGTTTGATAACTTTTTGATTATAGTTCCAAACTACTCTCCAAAATGGTTGGATTCGTTCACAACTCCACCAACAATGCATCAATGTCCCAGTGAGAAAACTACATAGTGTTTTAATGAAAGATAGGCAGTAAATCAATATTAAAGCTAAACTTTTCCTTTATGATTCTAAATACTATAACTAAATCACTTATCTAAAATCATAAAGGAAAAAGTTCACTAACTTGCAAAAAAGACACAGATACTGACACAATGATTTTAACTTTCCTTTTTCTGAGTTGACAAACTAAGAGAGAGAGAGAGAGAGAGAAAGAGAGAGAGAGAAAGGGAGGGAGGAAAGGAAGGAGAGAAGGAGGGAGGGAGATTAGGAAAGAAAAGAAAAAAAGAAAAAAGAAATTGCTGGAAAAATTAGGACTGAAAGACTTACAGCATTTTTTGAATGGAATCAAAGAACAAGGATTTCAAAGGATTTATCACGATTTTCAGTTTCCAACAATAAGGAAAGACAATTATCCCTGGGTCCAGTGGCAGACTGTGCTTGTCAACTAAGAAGTAGTCTAATAAAGTACAGTGAGGATCCTCACCAGTATAAAAATATCATCAACCACAGAAACTCGATAAATTCAAATGTGGCATGGAGTGTTTAGGATCTTGTTGTTATTGTCCTTTGTCCAGTTTTGAATGAGGATTAATGGAACAGGGGGTGATGTCTTGACTTGTACATAAATTGTATTTAAATGAAGCAAAGCTGCAAAGTAATCAGCCTTGCTATGTTCTTTGGAATCATGAAAGTCCAGTACCAAGATGTAAGTTAGGACAACAAGCAATAGCCCAGGATACAGTGGGTGTATCCTTTCTAAATTAAGGTCTCTCCCACATTGGTTGGGATCTAATGAAGTAGAGGAAAGAACACTTCTGCCATTGAAATCATATAATACTTGAAATATTTACATTGCTTAAACTAGAAGAAAAAACAAGGTTCATCTAAATCAATACTTCTTATCATAGAAAACTAGATCATAGGAAGGAAATAATTTATCCAAGGTTACATGGTTAATTAGTGGCAGGAATATAACAATTTTGAAAAGGTGAACAGTAGAAATGCCAGAATCTGAAAAAAAAATTGTCTGGATGATAGTTGTGTGATCTGAATGGCTATGGAAAAATAAACACATAAATTGGGACTCATGAGACATATTTTGGGAGAGAGATTATATATAAAGAGAGTGTCTATATATCTATACAAGGTATGTACTCAGAATAATTATGAGAGAGAGCCCCATTGTGAGAGAAGCTTAGGTGCTACAGTAAAAAGAGGGAAGGGGGAAGGAAAGGAAATTTGTTGTTCTTTCCATTTACACTAACTGTAGTCATTGTGTATGTTGTTTTCTTGATTCTGCTTACTTTGCTTTGCATCAATTTATGCAATTCTTTCTGTGTTCTTTATATTTCTCTCACCAATCATTCCTTATAGCATAGGACATAAAACATATTTTATATTATCATATATTTATAAGTATATTTATGTGTATATATAATTTTTTTCAATAGCCTTAAACTGAAATTTAGCATTTTAGTATATGAGTGTGACTATATATGGGGAAGAGAGAGTGGTATATATGTATTGTATATGGAGATAAAGACATAGATATGTCTCCCCATCTGAATTTAGACTCCTTAAAATCTATGCATAAACCCTATGGGGCAGAGAGGAACAGGGTCCAAGGAACCCTGCTCTAATGATTCAGAAGCCTTCATATTAGTCTTCTTAATGGATATGATCTGCTGGTTGCCTTTATTGAGGAGGGTGCTTGAGCTCAACCTTACATGTCCCCAAAGTCCTGGTTTCCCATAAAGATATCTTGGCAGTAGCAACATGACTGAAGTAAATATGATCATGGAATGATACCAGAAAATATGAAACAATGGAGCAGCTGAGATTTGAGACTCTAGGAATATGCAACTATCTTTTAAAAAGCAAACAGAAGAAATGCCAGATTTTAAGAAATACAACAGTTTGAATGACAGACTTTGAACCTCAGAGTTCTGTCTTCAGAAGTTACTTTGTTTTACTCATAATGAAATCAGGAATTCCCTTAACCACAATCTTGAGCATCGAGGTGCTATTGCAAGATGTCCAAAGATAGAGTATTTATTATGTACCAAGATGGCACTTTTCATTTGTTACTGTTGTTATTGTTATAGATATTATAAATTCGGTAACCATATTTCAAGAATAAAAATAAACTTTTATTCTGTATTCCCTTTCAAGTCTATCTGAAATTTTGCTATCTATTGCTTCACTTTTTTTCTTTCTTATTGTGTGTTTGTGTGTGTATATGTGTGTGTGTTTGTGTGTAGTATCATTTTAATCAAAGGATGTCTAGTTCTATTATTGGTTTACTTGCTGTCTAAGGAAGGGGAGGGGAGCATGTGAGAAAAATTTCCAACATTTCCAAAAAAAGGTTTTGAAATGATTAATGTTGAAAACTATCTTTGTATGTATTTTGAAAATAAAAAGCTATTATTATAGGGGGGAAAGAAATGATAAGCAAGATGCTCTTTGAAAAACCTGGAAAGACTTCCATAAGATCAAAGCGAAAAGCATTATGAACTAAGTAACAGCAATATTCTAAGATGACTAACTGTGAATGACTTTGCTGTTCTCGGCAATATAATGTTGCAAGACAATTAAGAAGGATTTATGATAAAAAAAAAATGCTATATATCACCAAAGAAAGAATTGATTGTGTCTGAATACAGTTTGAAGTATAAAACAAAAAAAGAATTTGCCCCTCTTCTCCTGAAGGTGTAATGCAACTTGTAATAGGTAAGGACTCTATTGTCATACAGCTGCATTAAGTCCCCAGGTTAGTGTTTGCAAAAATGAAAAAGTCTTGCTGTTCTATTCTAGAGCTGCTGCATTAGTTATTAAGCTTAGCCTAGGAAGAAACAGGAAATTAACAGTAACTAAACATACCAACTATAATATGGTATGTAATTCATGATATGCCTATTGTAGAGAAACTATTTCTTCTTTCTTCCCACTCAAACATTATTTTTTTTTACTTTCTTAATTTTTAGAATTTTCTGCATCCTGAATCTCATTAAATGAGTTCATACAAGTCCAGATGTCCAATTCCTCAATATGTGAACATTTAAATTATGTAGGAATTTTCTGCTCATAGTAGTTACTAAATAATATACTTCAGAGAAACCTGGAGATTATGTTCATTTGGACATGTCATTTACATCTAGGAGTAAGAATCATTCTCCAGTGGATAAAGAGCCAAAGGATATGATGATTTTTTGAAAGAAGAAATGTAAATCAATAAGCATATGAAGAGGAAAACAGATTTTCTAATAATTAAATTAATGCACATTAAAACCATTTGATATACCATGTTACACCCACTATTGGAAAAATCAATAAAATTTAGTGCTGGAATGGCTATGCGGAAAGAGTCACACTAATACACTATTGGCAGGTTTGTATTTTTTAAAACGTTCTGGTACAGTTAGAACACTTCTCAAATATTTTTCCAAGCTTGACAGTTACTATCTTAGATTCCCAAAGGAAAACCTTTGGGGTCAATATATTCTCATCACTATGGCTCACAGACTCCCAATGATATACTTCATACTAATAATCATCTAGAACATCAATTTGCTTTTAGCAAAAGTATTTACTCAAATGACATAGTAGAGCAGTAGTTACAAAACATTCCCCACAAAACTTTGGGGCATATTTTTCCACAAACATAATCAAATTCTATGGAGTAGGAAAGAGTTACATGATATTAAAATTCAATAATAGCAGGCTCAAATATAAGCAGTACATGTGGCAAGTCCCAAATCTGGATCTACAGACCCAAGAGATACTTCCTCTCTCTGCAGATTTGCCAGTAAAATTCAGTGTGGAGCATGTCATCGTTGATGGTCACTCCGCTGCCATTATAGGTTGGTTCTTTATAGGGCATAGCCTCTCCATTAGGTAGTTCAATTTGTTGAACTTTCTAGACTTATGTGCATCTGCAATCTTTACTATCTTCAATCTCAAGCTTGGCTGAGTGCTACTGGGTGCTCTCTTAAAGAAGGCAAAGGCCTCTAAAATCCGGCTCCCTTAAGGCATCAGCTATGAGATTTATCATTACCTTCCAGGCAAGAGGAAGAGACCCTGTCTTTTTTAGAGCTATTTTGCCTTAGTGAGTTAACACACATTAATTTAGGGTGACCATCCAGGATATATCCTACATCTATTGCTGTATGAGCAATGAGCAGCAGAATAAAACATAATAGAGTTCATTTCTGACATTTTCATAAAATATGAATTACTAAAAATTCTCAGATCCCCACAAGATAGGAAATACTTCAATTACTCCTAAAAAGACATTACTTTTACATTTCATCAACTCTGTCTATGCTCTTCACAACTTAAATTCTGATGAAGTATTTTAAAATAATGGATAGGAGGAAAGTATAAAAATCTTAAAGCTGTCTTGTCCAAGAGTTCTACTATTGAATTATAATGAAATAGGCCCAATATGGAAGCATGTATGTGTACAAAAACATCCTTAGTTGCATTCATTGTGATAGAAAAGAAATTAGAGCTAAAGAAGGTAGGCCAAAACTAGCACATGACTAAACAATGGTGAATAAATGTAATAAAATATTAGTATTGTACCCTTTCTAACAGCAGAGAAATTGGGGGGGGGGACTCAGATGTCCCCAAATTGGAAAATGTCTAAACAAATGAAAGTAATAGAATGGAATTTTTTCATAAGAAATGACAAAATCAAAGAATACAAAGAAATAATGGAAGACCTATGAAGTGATGAAGGATAAAGAAAGCAGAATCCAAAGAGAAACATACATCTAGGCTAAAACCATGGAAGAAAATACAATGAAAACAACAAGAAATCCATGTTAAATACACAGAAAAGAAGTTTAGAATTAGTACCAGGAATAAACAGCATAATTTTGTCCCCATACTATTGAAGTTGATATTCACTTTTTCTTTTTAAATTCTAAAAAGAAAATATATGAGCATATGCACAATCACTTTTCCCCCTTCATTTGGTTGCCTTTTTTCCATTTGCCCCTTCTTTATTAACATTAACATTAACATTTCTATCAGTCAAAAGAATACACAGGGGCAGCTAGGTGGTGCAATGAATAGAGCACCAGCCCTGACGTCAGGAGAACTTGAGTTCAAATCTGACCTCAGACACTTAACACTTCCTAGCTGTGTGACCTTGGGCAAATCCCTTAACCCCAATTGCCTCAGCAAGTTATTAACTGGCACAAACCCCACTTTTAGCCAGTGTACTTAATGAAATGTTCACTGAATGGATGTCAGCCTTGAACTTCACTCCCCTGAGTAATTTTTGTCTGAGTAGCGATTGTTGCATTTTTTAAGGAATCTCCAGGGAGTAAGAGTTTTCACAGGGGAAAAAAAAATTGGTAAGAGAGTAGTGTGGGACAGTGAGAAGAACATTAGACTTAACAGCCAGAAGATATGATTTAAAATTCCAGCTCTGGCACTGTTACATTTGGATAAGCAATTCTCCCTCTCCCCCACCCCCAACTCTCATTTTGTTCAACTGTAAAATTAAGGGATTGGCTTAGGAACTTTCCAGCTTTATAAGTACATTATTCCAAGAAGTGAAGAGTGGCAAGAATTTAAAAAGGACCAAGTGGGGTAGCTCTGAAAAACTAAAAGTCTGACCTTTTGTCCAAAAGAAGCCCCATCAGCATCTTAGTTTCATTTATCACTCTAAGGTTTATCAAAGGACTGAGAAGTCTCTGATAACAAAGCAAGCATTCATATAATACTTTACAATTTACAAAGCATGCCATAATATGTGATCTCATTTGATTTTCACAATCCTATGAATAGGTGATATTATTATGCTCTTTTCACTGATTAGGAAATTTAGGCTAAGAAAGGGTAAGAGACATGCTGCTTAGAAGGTGTCTGAGGTAGGTTTATGAACTCAGGTCTTCCTTACTCTAGGCCCATCATTCCATCTACCTACTTACTCCCTAAACGATGTTAGACAGTAGTTTCCTGTCTAAGGTGAAGATGGGAGGTCAGGAATTCTGAGTTATAGCAACATCATATAGTAAAAAGAGGACCATATTTATATTCAAACAACTGGTCTCAAATCTTAGCTCTGCTTTCAAACTAGCCTTATGATTTTAGGCAAGCCATTCAATCCCAGGAAATCTCCTATACAACAGTCATGTACTCAAAGTTTAAAAACCTCTTGTGAGGAAAAACCAAGAGTATACTTAAACCATCTCAAACTGACTCAGGAGAACTGACTGATAAATGTTCAGTAGGAACATTTACACCTGGGAAATAGTCAACTCCTACAAAGCATGGCTTGATTTATTAGTTTGTTAATTATCCAAATTTAAGAAAGTGGTGGAGAAAATGTTAATGAGCCAAATTAAACTTTTAAAATATAATTTATTTTGTTAATTATTTCCCAATTATTTTTAAAATTTTAACATTCACTTTTTGTAGCTTTGACTTTCAAATCTCTTCATCTCTCCAACCCCTCTACTACTCCTTGAGAAGACAAGCAAAATAATACTTGTGAAGACATACAAAATATATTTCTGTATCATTCATATTACAAAAGAAAACATATATGTATACACACACACACACACACACACACACACACACAAACACACACACACTCTAGGAAAAATAAAGTGAAAAATGTGCTTGAATCAGTATTCAGGGTTCCTCGGTCCTCTTGCTGGAGGAAGATAGAATTTTTCATCATGAGTCCTTTCAAATTGTCTTTGATTATTGTCTTTATCAAAGTAGCCAAGCCATTCACAATTGATCATTAAACAACATTACTGTTACTGTGTGAGATGTTCTCCTGGAGATGCTCATTTTATTTTTCATCAGTTCATAAAAGACTTTTCAGGTTTTTCTGAATTCATCCTAAGACAGGTTAAACTTAAATGTATATCCTTCTATATATGCAATTAGGTGGCACACTGAGTCTCTAAACCCTTGACTTGGAGTTAGAACCTGAATTCAAATATAGCCTCAGACACTTTCCATTTGCGTGATCACAAGCAAGTTACTTACTTTTTGTTTGCCTCAGTTCATAACCTGCCTCCAAGTAGTTATGAGAACCAATTGAAATAATATTTGTAAAACACTTATAATTAGCACAGTTACTAGCATATAACATAATATTTGTAAAACTCTTAGAAAAATTATTGGCACATAAGAAGTGCTATATAAATGGTAGATTTTCTTCTTTCTTTCTTCATATCTGTTTACCTTCCTTTCTTTCTAAAAGAGAGCCAATTGTTAAGCATTTATTATCATACTAATTCAATGATCAGATGTAGCTTATTCTAATTTCCCATGATTGATTCTTAGAAAAATTTTCCTTCCATTAAATGAATTAATTTAATTACTTAAATTAGCCTTTTAACAAGTTCACTTATCCTAGTTTTTTCTCTTTGGACCACAAAGATGAAGTCTTATCACTGTTTTTACATTAAAGCCTTTAAAATATTTTAAAGTTTCTAAAGCTTCCATTCTTCAAGTGATTTCCTTAGTTACTTCAATTGATCCCCATAATCAATCAATTGTCACATTTTCACATTGCTGCCCTTACACTTTCTCTCATCTCCACACCCTTCCTTATTCTTACAGGATCCCCACTTTAGTTCCCACCCTCATCACCTCTTCCTAGGACTATTGCAACATGCATTCCTTGCTATGAGTCTGCCTCTCTATAATCCATCCTACACACAGCTGCCAAAGTCATATTTTTTTTAGCTTTGATTGCCAACTTCAGCTCAATCTGTGCTTTAATACTTCTGGAATTGTTAGTCATCCTCAAGTATCTGCCTTTACCTTATAGTTTCTGTACATGTCTTCTTAAAATTCAAAGAAAGTCGCCTGTACAACCACATGATTCTCCTCTTTTTCTCCTCATTAGAATTTTCCCATTCCTTTGGAATATCATGCCTGAACAAGAAGCAAATGGTGATGCAGTAGATAGAATGCTGGGTCTGGAGTCAGGAAAATCTTGAGTTCAAATCTGGTCTTTAACATTTACTAGTTGTGTGGCCCTACACTTGTTTTTGTTTTTTTTCCTTAACTGTAAAATGAGGATGTTTCCCTAGTATTCTTGTGAGAATCAAATGTGATCATATTTGTAAAAAGCACTTAGCTCAATCTCTGGCATAGAGTACTCGCTATATAAATGTTTATTCCTTTCTCCTTTCCCCCTGCCTTTCATCTGAGCACTCATATGATGACTTCTATTCTCAAACATTAGAACATTGACTCTTATCTGTATTTCTCTTCTTTGAAATAGGATGTTCCTAAAATCTAGAATGCATATCAGTTTGATTGTAAACAATCTGAATCCCAAAGTGAAGAGCTTGGACCTTATCTCAAAAGCAATAGGGAGCCAGAGAAAGTTTTTAGGAAGATTGTGATATAATCAGAATTCTGTCTTAGAATATTTAGTTTGGCAGCATGTGTTGAATGGATTGGAAGCAAGGAGACCAGTCAGGACACTATTGCAAAAGTCCATGTGGGAGGTAATGAGGGCCAGAATTAAAGCAGGGGCTATGAGAATGTAGAGAACTCATAAATATCTTCTTATATATCAACATATGGTTTCATACTAAAATACTATGTTCTAAGAGGGCATTTAAGGCTTTCTGAACAATGAAAGGAACAGCTGAGCAATTTTCCTTATGGCCTCATCTTAAGATTATGTGCCATTAGCCAAGATGTACATTTATTCACAAAGGGAGGAAAAACAAACTTTTTTTTAATGATGCTGTTGAATAGTAATTCTCAGACAGGACAATGGTTTCTGGACCTAATCCAGCAGGAATTCATTGGCTGTCTGTCCACAGGCACTTGGATTTCACAAATGTTTATGTCACATAATCTATGTGGAAATAGGTCCAACAAAAAAAAATCCATTTTGAAGTATGAATCTGGATCTGATTATATATCTCAACTCCAAATATCAGAGCTAGGAAACTAATTTTGAGTATAATTATATGTCCAAATATTATTACCCTTTGTATTTTTGTAAAAACTCTAGGTGTTTCTACACTGGTTTAGATTTAATATATTCATAGTGACTCAGAGTTTGAGGTAGAATGTGTTCCTTAAAGTTATATAATGGAAAGTTAAAACTGGAAGAGATGTCTGGGAAGGAGTAGACAAGCATAAGCTAAATCTATCCATGTTTCTGTACAGTCGATGAACTTTAAGCAATCCAGATTTGGCCCATGGGTCATTGGTCATTGATCTCTGACTTAAAGCACTAGCACACAGAATAACCAGCATGGGTTTCTTCCCTGAGTTTCAGTCTAACATCAACAGCTTCCTTACTGGACATTTCAAATTATATGTCCTCAAATGTAATATGATCAAAAAAGAACTTATTATCCATCCTCCCAAATGCATGCTTATGCCAAAACTCTCCTGATATTGAGAACATTTTATTACTTTTTTAAAAAAAATAGCTTTTTATTTTCAAATATATACACAAAGATGGTTTTCAACATGAAACATTTCAAATAAATTGTTGTGTTCCAAATTTTTTTCTCTGTCCTTTCCCAGCACTCCATCCCTAGAGAACAAGTAATCCAATATATGCTAAACATATTCAATTCTTCTATAAATATTTTCATATTTATCATGCTGCACAAGAAAAATCATGTCAAAAAGGAAAAATAAGAAAGAAAACAAAAAAAAAACAGGCAAATAACAACAAAAATTGTGAAAATATTTTGTTGTGATCCAATTAAGTCTCCACAGTCCTCTTTCTGGATGTAGATGATTCTCTCTATCACAAGATATTGGAATTGACCTGAATCACCTCATTGGGGAAAAGAGCCACATCCATTAGAATTGAATGTTGCATAATTTTGTTGTGTACAATATCCTCTTGGTTCTACTCACTTCACTTAGCATCAGTTCATGTAAGTCTCTCCAGACTTTTCTGAAATCATCCTGTTGGACGTTTCTTATAGAATAATAGCATTCATATACCATTACTTATTTATCCATTCCCCAACTGAATGGCATCCACTTAGATTCCGGTTCTTTGCCAATATAAAAAAGGATACTACAAATATGTTTTTCACATGTGGGTCATTTTTCCTTTTTTATGATCTCTTTGGGATACAGGTCCTATAGAGACACTGCTGGATCAAAGAGTATGCACAGTTTGATAATCTTTTGGGCATAGTTCCATATTGCTTTCCAGAATAGTTGGATCAGTTCACAACTCCACCAAAAATGCAATAGTGTCCCAGTTTTCTTATATCCTCTCCAACATTTATCATTATCTTTTTCTGTCATCTGAGCCAATCTGAGAAGTGTGAGGAGGTACCTCAGAGTTGATTTAATTTACATTTCTCTACTCAAGAGTGATTTAGAACATTTTTTCATATAACTAAAAATGTCTTTAATTTTGTCATCTGAAAACTGCCTGGTCATATCCTTTGATCATTTATCAATTGGGGAATGATTTTTATTCTTATAAATTTGACGCAGTTCTTTATATGTTTTAGAAATGATACCTTTATCAGTAATGCTTTCTATAAAGATTTTTCCCCAAACTTTGTTCTTCTCTTTTAACTTGTTTCTGTTGGTTTTGTTTGTGCAAAATCCTTTTAATTTGATGTAATCAAAGTTGCCTTTCATAATGTTTTCTAGTTCTTTGGTCATAAATTCCTTCCTTCTCCAAAGATCTGATGTGTAAATTATCTCTTGTTCTCTTAATTTGTTTATGGTATCATCCTTTAAGCTCGAATCATGTATCCATTTTTATCTTATTTTGGTGTAAGGTGTGAGATGTAAGTCTATGCTGAGTTTCTCACATATTATTTTCCAATTTTCCCAGCAACTTTTGTCAAATACTGAGTTCTTATTCCAGAAGCTGGAGTTTAGGGGGTTATCAAATGCTAGATTGCTATAGGCCTTGTTTATTGTGTCATCTATTTAACTGATCCACCACTAAATAGTTTTGATGACTGCTGTTTTATAATATAGTTTTAGATTTGGTATTGCTAAGCTACTGTCTTTTGTATTTTTTTTTCATTAATTCCCTTGATATTCTTGACACTTTGTTTTTCAAAATGAATTTTGTTATTTTTTTTCTAGTTCTATAAAATAATGTTTTGGCAGTTTGATTGGTACAGGACTGAACAAGTAGAGTAATTTGAGCAGAATTGATATTTTTATTTTGTTAGCTCGACCTACCCATGAACAATTAATATTTTTCCCATTGCTTAGATTTGGATTTATTTGTATGAAAAGTGTTTGGCAATTGTGTTCATATGTTTTTTGGGTTTGTCTTGGCACATAGACCCCCCCCCCAAGTATTTTATTTTCTCTATGGTAACCTTAAATGGAATTTATCTTTCAATCTCTTACTGATGGGCTTTGTCAATAATATATAGAAATGCAGGTGTTTCGTGTGGCTTGATTTTATTTTCTGAAATTTTGCTAAAGCTATGAATTGTTTCTAGGAGTTTTTGGATGATTTTCTAGAATTCTCTAAGTATATCTTCATATCATCTGAAAAGACTATTGGTTTAATTTTTCCATTGCTCTTTTAATTTCTTTTTCTTTTATTATTGCTAAAGCCAACATTTCTAGTACAATGTTGAATAATAATGGTGGCATCATTGTTTCACACCTGATTTCTTTCAGGATGTGTCCAGCTTCTCTCCATTATAAATAATGCTTATTTGTGATGACCGCATATTTTAAAATCAGCTGGAGTCAGGAATTCAGGTTAAGGGAAAATCTTCAATCTTTATTCTTTTTGGAGGTGAAGGGGGATTCGCAATGTGAGCAGCTACAACAGGAATCAGCCAGCAGTCTCTTTCCGCTTCTCTCTCCGCCCCTCTGCCTCCACCCACCAAAATTGTCATTTCCTATACAACACATCAGGGCTTGCACAAAGAGTGGGTGAGGGCCATTCTTTCTCCAAACATATATATTAATAGAGTATGGTCCAATTACTATTTAGCTTCATGTGCTTGGGATCTCAGTGCATCAACTTGAGCCTCAGCCCATTACACTTACTCTTGGTTTTAGATAGATACTGCTTATTGTTTTAAGGAAAGGTCCCTTTATCCCTATTCTCTCTGGTGTTTTTTAATAGGAATAGTTTTAATAGGAATAGTTTAAGTATCAGTGCCATATTTGTGTCATAGAAGGAATTTGGCAGTACTCCTTCTTTACCTGTTTTTCCTAATTGTTTACATAGTATTGGAATCAATTGTTCTTTAAATGTTTTGTAGAATTCACTTATGAATCCATCTGGCCCTGGAGAATTTTTCTTAGGGAGTTCATTAATGATTTGTTCAATTTGTTTTTTCTAAAATCAGACTATTTAAATATTTTATTTCCTCTTCTCTAAACTTGGACAATTTATATTTTTGCAAATATTCATCCATTTCAGTGAGATTGTCAAACTTGTTGCCATACAGTTGGGGAAATTAGCTCCTAATTATTGCTTTAATCTCTTTTTCATTAGTGGTAAATTCACCCTTTTCATTTTTCTTGCTGGTGATATTTTCCCAAGTTATACTTTTCTCTTTCTCAACTTCCCAGTATTTTGCTTCCAACCATAAAATTTGCCCTTCAATCTGCCCTTCCCTTTTATAGCCCCTATCCACTTTCTTATCCCTTTCTCCTTCTATTTATTTTCTCCTTCTATTAATCTCCCTTTCCTTTCCCCTTTCCTCTTTTCCCTCCTACTTCCCTATAGGGTAAGAAAAGTGTCTCAATCAAACTAAATATGTCTCATGGTCCCTCTTTGAGAAAAATCCAATGAAATTAAGGTTCATACAGTGCTCATCCCCCCTCTTCTTTTCCTTAATTGTAATAGTTTTTTTTTTTTTTTTTTGGCCTCTTCATGTGATGTAATTTACCCCATTTTATCTCTCCTTTTCTTTTCTTCCAGTACAATCCTTTTTCCACCTCTAATTTCTTTTGTATATCATCATAGTAAAGTCAAGTTAAACCTACACCCTTTAAGTATACCCCTTACAAAGATACAGTTCCCAAGATTTAAACATATCATCTCCCATTTAGGGGTGTTATCATTCCAACCTTTAAAAAACATATTTTTCCTTTTCTTTATATTTTTTATGCTTCTCTTGAGTTCTGTATTTGAACATCAAATTTTCTGTTCAG
This sequence comes from Sarcophilus harrisii, assembly GCF_902635505.1. NCBI lineage: Eukaryota > Metazoa > Chordata > Mammalia > Dasyuromorphia > Dasyuridae > Sarcophilus > Sarcophilus harrisii. The sequence continues at coordinate 359,139,212 of NC_045427.1, read as the reverse complement.
CTCTAAGTTTTTCATCAAAGATAAATTAAAATCTCTTATTTCATTGAATGTTCATCTTTTCCCCTGAGAGAGATAATGCTTAATTTTGCCATATGATTTAAATTTGCTGTATTGTTGATTCTTAGCTGTAGTCTAAGCTCCTGTGCCCTCTGGAATATCATATTCCATGCCCTTTGATCTTTTAAAATGAAAGCTGCAAGATCCTGGGTAATCCTGGTTGTGGTTCCTTCATATTTGAATTGTTTGTTTCTGGCTACTTACAGTATTTTCTCCTTGACCTGATAATTTTGAAATTTTGCCACATATTCCTTTGAGTTTTCATTTTGGGGTCTTTTTAGGAGGTAATTGGTGAATTCTTTCAATAGCTATTTTACCCTCTGGTTCTAGGTCATCAAGTCCAGGCTCTTTTTTCATTGTGGTTTTGAGGTAATCCTATAATTCTTAGATTGTCTCCCTTGGATCAATTTTCTAGGTCAGTTGTTTTTCTAATGAAGTATTTTATATTTTCTTCTATTTTTTCATTTTTTTGTTTTGTTTGACTGATTGTTGATGTGTCATTGAGTCATTCACTTCCATTTGTTTAATTCTAACTTTAAGTGAATTATTTTCTTCAATTAGCTTTTGTACCTCCCAATTGAACTTTTAAATGAGTTATTTTGTTTATTGTATTTTTTTTCCATTTCATGAATTCTGTTTTTCAAGGAATTGTTTTCTGTTTCCATTTTGCCAAATCTGTTTTAAGGAGTGATTTTTCTTCAGGTAATTTCTGTGTTTCTTTTCCAAAGCTCTCATTTCCTTTCCCTATTTTTCTTTTAACTCTCTTTTTAAGATTCTTTTTTGAATTCTTCTAAGAGAGTCTTTTGATTTGGAGAACAGCTCATATCACCCTTTGAGGCTCCATCTGGAGCTGTGTTGCCTTTAGCATCCTTAGGGTTTGAGATCTGTTCTTCTCTGTCTCCATACTAGCTATCTCTGGACAGAGCTCTTTTTGCTTTTTTTGTTCATTTTTAAAGATTGAGGTCTGCTCTTAGGACAGAGGGAAGTTTTTCTAAGCTTCCTCTACAGGCAACAGTGGCTTCCTGATGCCCTGGGTCTAGTGCTGCTCTTTCTTCCTTCCTGTGCTGTGTAGATGTGGCCAAGTCCCACTTGTTTTGCTGAGGTTCCAGGGCTCACTATTTTCATTTTGGAGTTGCTTTGGAGGTTTCACAGCTAGTCTGCTGATCCACTGGCTTTTGAACCAGGACAGACTAGTCCATGATGCTCTGTTTTGACTAGGAGTTGGTTCCCAGTTGATTCCTTCAAAAGTGCAGGATCTCCCTGTACTGGATGTGTGTTGAGCTGCCTCCCTAACCTGCCTGACTTGAGACAATCATTTCCTGATATTCTTCCAAAATATCTTCCAGTGAAAATTTGTTAATCTCCAAATAACTGTGGATTCTGTCACTCCAAAATCTGTTCAAGGGCTTCATTTGGAATTAATGCTGAGGGAAGATAGGAAGAGCTCAAACAAAGACTTGTCTACTCTCTGCCATTTTAACTCTGCCCGGGTCCATCATGATATTTCTAATCACCAAGTTCATCACAGTGGAATCATCCTCATTTTCTCATTCCTTTATCAGATACAATCACTTCCCACATTCTGTTAGCTTTACCTCCACAATATCTCTTACATCTATTGCATTTTTCTATTCAAATAGCCATCATTTACTTGAATGTGAAACCTCATTGCCTGTTCTGTACTATGGCAGCAGCCTTTTGATTGGTCTCTTTTCCTCATCTCTCCCCTCTTTGATCTATCCTCCAATTATTCAATAAATCAACAAGCATTATTATGCATCTATATGCCAGTCACTGTTATAGGTATTAGAGATATGCCATAAAAAATTAAATTGTCTCTTCTCATAAGAACTTTAGGTTCTTATATAAGATGCAAGTGCACGAACAAATATATACCAAATAAATATAAAGAGAATGAATATGATCATACACAACAGTAATTAAATAAAGGGAAGCTAAAAGGGAACTACTTCCAAGTAGTTGGAAGGATCAAGAAAGGAGCTATGTGGTAGAAAAACTTCCTTTTACAGAAAAACAATAACTATATGAGTAAATAAATAATAAAGTGAATTCCAGATATGATTATGGGGGGGGGAGGGGGCGGGGAAGAAAAAATCCCAAAGAATGTGAAATGCTATAAGTGAGGAATTGAGAGAAGGCCAATTTGGGTAAATCTCAGAAGGGGAATAGTGCCCAATGAAGCTGAAAATATAGATGTGAGTATTTTGTAAAGTTCCTTATAAGCCAAATAGGAAAATATGTTTTATCCAAAAAGTAATGAGTAGGGCGTCATATGGCTATATGTGTATTTAAGAAAAACTACTTTTGTAGAAATGTTGAGGATAAGCTATAATGGTGAGAAACCTGAGGCAGGGCTACAATTTAGGAGATTACTGCAAAAATCTAGGCAGGAGAAAATGAGTATCTGAATTAAGGTGGAAGTTGCATGGGTGGAAAGAAGGGTTCTTATGGTAAAGATGTTGCTAAGATAGATTATAAATGTGGGATATGAGGATAACAGAGATAAACTTTAAGTCTATATACTTGGGAGAACAGATAAATGATAATACCTTCAAAACAAATGGGAAATTTTGAAAAAGATAAAGCTTTAGAGTGAGCTAAAGATAATGACTTTAGTTTAGAGATGTGTTAAGTCTGAGATGTCTCTAAAATATCCTGTGTGACAGACAACTAGTTTTTGCATGGAGTTGATAGAATACATGAGTGCTTATCAGAGATGTACAAAAAAATGTAAAAAATCAACCAAAAAACATGGTGGTAGAGATTTTGAAGTATACTCTTTTCTGAGTTAATAGGAGTGTGTGTATGTGTGTGTGTGTGTGTGTGTGTGTGTATGTGTGTGTGTGTGTACACACACATGTATGCCTGAGTAACAACAATTTTTGGATCACTATAAGCAGTATAAGCAAAAAAATTTTGCTCTGTAACTTGTACTAATTTTTACATGGAACTTTAATGGAATGACCTCAGTAATGAAATGGAAAAGAATTAGAGAACCAATAACAAAATATTCCAATGATATGAAATATATAAAATACATCTCAAGTCTTTATGCACATAATTTTAAAGTGAGGAAGAAGAATAGAATTTTTGTGCATAGAATAATCATTTCTATTAAGACAATACTCAAAATAGCATCAAGTTACTGAAATAGGAATACTGCATCAAACTTGAAGGTAATATAATGAAGCAATACTAAAATAAATTTTATATATATATATATATATATATATATATATATATATATATATATATATATATGTCAAACTTAATGGTAATTAAACATTTAAGGGAAAAGATGATTGAAATGGATAGACCTCAAGTGCAAATAAAATCCCAGAAGGAACTCACAGACATGAATAGAATATTTATTACAAAGACCAACTCTAATCAACTTTTATAGGCAAATCAAAAAGCAATGTTAATAAGTATGTTTTCCAAATTATATAAGGATTTTGCAAAATTCAATCTTATTCTAGGGTATAATTTCTCATTTTTCCAGAAAAAATGGGAATCTCAAACATATTCTTTATAGATCATAATACAATAATAAATATAATCAATTCTTAGATCAACAAAAATTCAGACCTAAATGAGACTAAAAATTATATCTTAAACAAGGTCAAAGAACAACTCAAAAATATGTCTATAATAATTACAATGAAAGTGTCCCCAAATTTTATGAACTAAGTGAGAAAAGGAAAATGTAGGGGTCCCCAAATCTTAAAAAGTAAAAAAAAAAAAAAAAAAACTAATGAAAAGGAAACAAGATACAAATGTATATTTACAGAATTTTCGAGTCAAGAGGATGTGGGTTTGAATGTCGACTCTGCTTATCTTTGGTAAATCATTTAAGCTTTCAAAGACTCTTTTTTCATCCATAATATTAAGTGGTTAAACTTAATGAACCTTCCAACTTCCATTATTGTAATCTTATAATATAAACATATAAGTTTAAAAAGTAAGAAAATGAAAAAGTGTTTATTTTCAAACAAGAGGAGGAAATTTTGAAAAATCAAGGAAAAGATAAGGAAAAGAAACTGAAAGCCCCAAACTAAACTAATAAATAAAGAGATACTCTAGAACTGATAAAATTGTTAAACTCTTAACTGAGACTAGGAAAACCAAATAAATAAAATAAAACATTCAAATTGAAATAGTAATGGATAATAAACCTAATAAACTTTTTAAAAATTTATCAGAAATGTTATGTCTGATTTTATTTGAACACAAACATTTAATTGAAATGGAATAATTGTCTAAAATATAAAACAAAGAAAATTATGTAGTTAAACATAAATAATAAATATGTTTACAAAAGTAAAAATAAAATAGTGACAAAAATATTCTTTATGTCCAAGGTGAACTTGTCCTAGGAATGCAGGGATAGTGGAATATCAGGAGTATTATTTAGCATAACCAGTTATATAAACAGAAAAAAGAAGCAAGATTATTACAACAGATGAAGGAAATATGTTTTTTCATAAACTATAATACTCAATTCTGTCAAAAATGAATTTTAAAAATTAAAAGAGATTTAATATAATCAAAAGAATTTTTCTAAAACCCAAAGTTATTATTTATTAAAAAAAAAAAACACTGGAAGCTTTCTGAATACCATGATCATTTAACATAGTACCAGAAGTGTCAGTTTTGACAATAAGCTGAGAAAAATAAATTAGGAGACTTAGTATTGGCAAAGGAGAGGGAAAAATATCTCTATCTGTGACTGTTATGATAGATTACTTAGAAAATCCTTAGAGAAACAACTAAAATATTATAGTGCTAATTAATAGCATTTGCAATAAATCAGGACACAACAGAAGTTATTTCTAGATTTCTGTACATTAATAAAAAGAAAAAAAAACAAGCAGAAAGAATAAAAAGGGGAAATGCCATTTAAAATAACAGCATAGTGCTAAAACTCTTTTGTAGTTATCCTACAAAGATAATGGGAAAATTTACTTAAAAACAACTCCAAAATTATTTTTATTGGATTAAAGATATGAGTAGTAGTAGTAGAGAAATTTAAGATTCATAGTTAGATCAGGCTAATGTAATAAGAATTACCTAAATTTATCTATATCTTTAATAGTATACCTATTATGTTAATAATGGGATGTTTTCTAAATTCTAAATATCAAAATTCATGTTGAAAAACTAATGGTCAGTAATACCAAAACACAACAGAAAAAATGTACAAAAAAGTTTGACACCATCTAATATCAACTTATATGATGCTCGTGATCACTAATAATTAAAGAAATGCTACTTCAAATTTGGAATACTAATTCTTATAACTATTTGGTACATGACAAAGAAAACTAAAAATGTGATCAAAGAAATATACCAGATGAACAAGACTTAGAAGCAAATACATATACTGATCTAATGTTTGATGAACCTAAGAATTCATTATATTATGAAAACAATTCAACAAATGATATTTGGATATCATTCCAATAGCAAACATATTTAGTTAATATCTTATATCAGGTATTCAAATGTATCTGTGAGCTTCTAAACTTAACAGTTTTCTTTAATATTTCAAATTACATGTCACCTATTACTGTCCATCTTTTCCATGGCCTCCCATAAATTTTCTACAAGGGGTCCACACAACGTATTCAAGTCACTTATCACTATCTCCTGATATCAACAGATTAATAATGAATCACTCTGGTAATTTGGTCATTCCTCACCTGTGGTACATGATCAGTCCATCTTCTTCTATCACACATTTCTTTAATGGCATCTTTTACTCTTTTCTTTCTTCCATGTTTCTCATTGGATATTTATCAACAGCCTCTGCACACATGCCTTACACCTTTCCATTGCCCTCTATGTGATACACCTTTTTAACTCTTTAGCATCTATTATACTTCATACCTCACTACAATATAATAATACTGATTATCCTGACAAATTCCAAATGGATGTGTGAATGCATGTATGTAGAACCTGCAAATCATCAATTTGTCTATTACTTAGTAGTCAAGTCCTAGGGTGTTACTTAAAACACATAGGAGTTAAGTAAATTGTCCAAATGTCTAAATGTCAGAGGTTTTCATATTTCAGGTATAGCATTCAGTCCTCTAATGAATTAAATATAAAAAGTCACACCTTAAAAAAATAAAGGTGAAGAGAATCTTGGGGGAGGGGAGCCAGTAACCTACCGTGAAATATAAAATCATAAAAGATAAAAAGTCATTATGATTATTCAAAAGCAAAACATATTTGCACAATTAAAAGCAATGCAGCAAATATAAGAAGAAAAGACACAATTTGGAAGAAAATATTCATGATGTCTCTGATAGAAAAACTAATAACAAAATCTACATATAATTGACATAAACCTATAAAATTAAAATACATTTACCATGCATAAAAGAATGAAGTTATTTTTTTTTAAAGTATAAGCTATTCACTGCCTAAAAATGCTCACAATGACTAATAATCAGAGAAATGCAATTTAAAATGTGAGGTATCATCTTAACCCTCTAAAAATGGCAAAATAACAAAAGATAGCAAAACTCAATATAGGAAAAAAACAATCATATTAATTCATTCCTGATGGAGTCATGAATTGTTTGAAAAAGAACTTGGAATTATGCAAGATAATAGCTCAATTTCTTAATAGATCTGTGACTCATTAATCTTCATATTCCTTCCAATGATGCATAATTAATATGCTTATATTATATAACCTTTGCTCATGATTTCCCATAAATCTGACAAAAGAAGCCTACTAATATTCTAGTATCCATCTTCATATCCTTTTCATGCCAACAGAGTAGTTAAGATATATCTATTCATTATTTCTTCCTCTCACTATAAGACTGACCTATCTTTTTCTAAGGTAATTCATGCTCTTATGTTATCATCTATACAAATAGAGACAAACCAATAGAGTCAAATAGAAACAGGGGCTATTGAACCATATAAAGAGATTCCTAGAGATTGTGTAATGACTTACTTTCCAAATGTAATATTGCCTATGGTATTTTTATTTCATTAAATTTTTTTGATATTTTGGGTATTTTTATCTATTTTTTAAATGTTTCCTAATTACATTTTAACCTGATTCAGACAATTTGGGAATGTTACATTTGTCTGGTCATACAATGATGATGATGATGATGATGATGATAGTGATGATAGTTTTTATTTACAAAACGTATGCATGGGTAATTTTTCAGCATTGACTCTTGCAAAACCTTCTTTTCCAATTTTTTCCCTTCTTCCCCCTACCTCCTCCCCTAGATGGCAGTTAGTCCAATACACGTTAAATATATTAATGTATATATTTATAGTTATCTTGCTCCACAAGAAATATCAGATCTAGAAAGAAAGAAAAAAACCTGAGAAGGAAAAGAAAAATGCAAGCAAACCATAATAGAAAGAGTGAAATGCTATGTTGTGATTTACACTCAGCTCCCATGGTCCTCTTTTTGGATGTAGATGGCTCTCTTCCTCACTGAACAAGTGAAACTGGTTTGAATCAACCCGTTATTGAAGACAGCCCCGTCCATCAGAGTTGATCATCATATAATCTTGTTGTTGCTCTGTATAATGATCTCCTGGTTATGCTTATTTCACTTAGCATCAGTTCATGTAAGTATCTCCAGGCCTCTCTGAAATCATCCTGTTGATCATTTCTTACAGAACAATAAAATTCCATAACATTCATATACCATAATTTATTCAGCCATTCTCCAATTCATGGGCATCTATCCAATTTCCAGGTTCTAGTCACTACAAAAAGGGCTGCCACAAACATTTTTACACATGTGGATCCCTTTCCCTTCTTTAAGCTCTCTTTGGGATTTAAGCCCAGTAGTAACACTGATGGGACAAAGGATATGCACAGTTTGATAGCTTGTTGAGCATAGTTCCAAATTACTCTCCTGAATGATTAGATTCATTTGCAATTCCACCCACAATGTATCAGTGTCCCAGTTTTCCCAAATTCTCTCCAACATTCATCATAATCTTTTCCTGTCATCTTAGCCAATCTGAGATGTGTGTAATGGTATCTCAGAGTTGTCTTAATTTTCATTACTCTGATCAATAATGTTTGGAGCACTTTATCATATGACTAGAAATTGTTTCAATTTCTTCAACTAAAAATTGTCTGTTCATATCCTTTGACCATTTATCAATTGGAGAATGGCTTAATTTCTTATAAATTAGAGTCAATTCTCTATATATTTTGGAAATGAGGTCTTCATTAGAACCTTTGAATATAAAAATGTTTTCCCAGTTTATTGCTTCCCTTCTAATCTTGCCTGCATTAGTTTTGTTTGTACAAAAACGTTTTAACTTAATATAATCAAAATTTTCTATTTTGTGATCAATAATGATTTCTAGTTCTTTTTTGGTCATTAATTCCTTCCTCCTCCACAGGTCTAAGAGGTAACCTATCCTATGTTCTTCTAATTTATTTATAATCCCATTCTTTATGTCTAGATCATGAACCCATTTTGACCTTATCTTGGTATACGATGTTAAGTGTGGGTCAATGCCTAGTTTTTTGCCATACTAGTTTCCCATTTTCCCAGCAATTTTTGTCAAATAGTGAATTCTTATCCCAAAAGCTGGGGTCTTTGGGTTTATCAGACACTAAATTGCTATAGTTATTGACTATTTGTCCTGTGAACCTAACCTATTGCACTGATCAACTAGTCTATTTCTTAGCTAATATCAAATGGTTTTGATAATTGCTGCTTTATAATGTAGTTTTAGATCTGGTCTAGGTAGGCCAGTTTTATTTGATTTTTTAAAATTATTTCCCTTGAAATTCTTGACTTTTGTTCTTCCAGACAAATTTTGTTGTTATTTTTTCTAGGTCATTAAATAGTTTCTTGGGAATTTGATTGGTATAGCACTAAATAAATAGATTAGTATAGGTAATATTATCATCTTTATTATATTTGCCCGAACTATCCAAGAACACTTAATATTTTTCCAATTTTTTAAAATCTGACTTTATTTGTGTGGAAAGTGTTTGTAGTTTTACTCATATAGTTCCTGATTTTCCTTTGGTAGATAGATTCCCAAATATTTATACCATCAACAGTTATTTTAAATGGAATTTCTCTTTATATCTTTTGCTGTTGGATTTTGTTAGTGATGTATAAGAATGCCGATGATTTATGTGGTTTATTTTGTATCCTGCAACTATGCTAAAGTTGTAGAATATTTCTAATAGCTTTTTAGTGGATTCTCTGGGGTTCTCTAAGTATACATTCATATCATCCACAATGAGTGATAATTTGATTTCCTCATTACCTACTCTAATTCCTTTAATCTCTTTTTCATCCCTCATTGCCAAAGCAAGCATTTCTAATACAATATTGAATAATAATGGTGATAGCAGGCAACCTTGTTTTACTCCTGATCTTACTAGGAATAGTTACCACTTATCCCCATTATATATGATGCTTACTGATAGTTTTAAATAGATGTTATTGACTATTTTGAGGAAAAGTCCATTTATTCTTATACTCTCTAGTGTTTTTAATATGAATGGATGTTGGATTTTATCAAATGCTTTTTTTGGATCTATTGAGCTGATCATAAGGTTTTTGTTAATTTGGTTATTGATATAGTCAATTATGCTAATAGTTTTCCTAATATTGAACCAGCCCTCTATTCCTGATATAAATCCTACTTGGTCATGGTATATTATCCTGGGGATGATTTTCTGTAATCTCTTTGCTAATATTTTATTTAAGATTTTTGCATCAATATTCATTAGGGAGATTGATCTATACTTTTCTTTCTCTGTTTTCATCCTATTTGGTTTAGGTATCAATACCATGTCTGGGTCATAAAAGGAATTTGGTAGGACTCCTTCATTCCCTATTTTTTTCAAATAGTTTATATAGTATTGGAGTTAATTGTTCTTTAAATGCTTGGTAAAATTCACATATAAATTTATCTGGTCCTGGGGATTTTTTCTTAGGGAGTTGTTCTAGTTCTTTTTCTAAAATTGGGCATTCCTCTTCCATTAATCTGGGCAATCTATATTTTTGTAGATATTCATCCATTTCACTTAGATAATCAAATTTATTGGCATAAAGTTGGACAAAATAATTCCTAATTATTGCTCTAATTTCCTCTTCATTAGTGGAAAGTTTTCCCTTTTCATTTTTAAGACTGACAATTTGATTTTCCTCTTACTGTTTTTCTAATCAAATTTACCAAAGGTTTGTTGATTTTTTCATAGAACCAATTATTAGTTGTATTTATTAATTCAATAGCTTTTTTTTACTTACAACTTTATTAATTTCTCCCTTTAATTTTAGAATTTCAAACTTAGTATTCGATTGGAGGTTTTTAATTTGGTCTTTTTCTAGCTTTTTAAATTGCAAGCCCAATTCATTGATCTTCTCTTTCTTTATTTTATTCAAGTAAGCCTCTAGAGATATAAAATTTCCCCTTATTACTGCTTTTGCTGCATCCCATAAATTTTGATATGTTGTCTCATTATTGTCATTCTCTTGGATGAAATCATTGTCTCCATGATTTGCTGTTTCAGCCATTCATTCTTTAGGATAAGTTTATTTAGTTTCCAATTACTTTTTGGTCTATTTTTCCCTATTTATTGAATGTAGTTTTTAATTGCATTGTGATATGAAAAGAATGCATTTACTATTTTTGCCTTTCTGCATTTGATTTTGAGGTCTTTATATCCTAATAGATGATCAATTTTTTGTATAGCTTCCATGAACTGTTGAGAAGAAATTGTACTCTTTTCTGTCTCCATTCAGTTTTCTCCAAAGATCTATCATATCTGACTTTTCTAGTGTTCTATTTACCTCTTTAACTTCTTTCTTATTTATTTTATGGTTTGATTTGTAGATCTGAGTGTTCAAGTTTGAGATCTCCCATTATTATGGTTTTGTTGTCTATTTTTTCTTACAGGTCTCTTAACTTCTTCTTTAGGAATTTAGATGCTATACCACTTGGTACATATATGTTTAGTATTGATATTTTTTCATTATCTATGATACCCTTTAGCAAAATATACTTTACTTCCTTATATCTTTTAATTAGGTCAATTTTTGCTTTTGCTTGATCTGAGATAAGGATTGCTACCCCTGCTTTTTTTATTTCACCTGAAGCTCAATAGATTCTGCTCCAGCCTTTTACTTTTACTCTATGTATCACCCTGCTTTAAATGTGTTTCCTGTAAACAATATATTGTAGTATTTTGGCTTTTAATCCAATCGCTATCTGCCTCTGCTTTATGGGAGAATTCATCTCATTCACATTTATGGTTAAAATGATTAATTCTGTTTTTCCTGTTATCTTATCCTCAGACTATACTAGTCTCTTTCCTTTCTCCCTTACCCCCCTCCCCAGTATTTTACTTAGCCCCTACCCCCCCCCTTTGAAATCCCTTGTCCTCAATGGAGACAAACTGCAACCATTCCCAATAAGATCTGGAGTGAAACAAGGTTGCCCACTATCACCGTTACTATTTAATATTGTATTAGAAACGCTAGCTTTGGCAATAAGAGCTGAGAAAGAGATTAAAGGAATAAGAATAGGCAATGAGGAAACCAAATTATCACTCTTTGCCAATGACATGATGGTATACTTAGAGAACCCCAGAGATTCTATTAAAAAGTTATTAGAAATAATCCACAACTTTAGCAAAGTTGCTGGTTATAAAATAAACCCACATAAGTCATCAGCATTCTTATATATCACTAACAAAATCTAATAGTCAGAGTTACAAAGAGAAATTTCATTTAAAATAACTACTGATAATATAAAATATTTAGGAATCTATCTGCCAAGGGAAAATCAGAAACTTTATGAGCAAAATTACAGACCACTTTTCACACAAATTAAGTCTGATCTAACCAACTGGAAAAATATTAAATGCTCTTGGATAGGGCGAGCAAATATAATAAAGATGACAATATTACCTAAACTAATCTATTTATTTAGCGCTATACCAATCAGACTCCCAAAAAACTATTTTAATAACCTAGAAAAATAACAACAAAATTCATATGGAAAAACAAAAGGTCAAGAATTTCAACTGAATTAATGAAAAAAAATCAAGGTGGCTTAGCTGTACCAGATCTAAAATTATATTATAGAACAACAGTTACCAAGACCATTTGGTATTGGCTAAGGAATAGATTAGTTGATCAGTGGAATACATTAGGTTCAACGGATAAAACAGTCAACAACTATAACAACCTAGTCTTTGACAAACCCAAAGACCCCAGCTTTTGGGATAAGAACTTCCTGTTTGATAAAAATTGCTGGGAAAATTGGAAACTAATATGGCAGAAACTAGACATTGATTCACACTTAACACCATACACTAAGATAAGGTCAAAATGGGTTCATGACCTAGGCATAAAGAATGAAATTATTAATAAATTAGAGGGACACACAGGATAGTTTACCTCCCAGACCTGTGGAAGGGGAAGGACTTTATGACCAAAGAAGAACTAGAGATCATTACTGATCACAAAATAGAAAATTTTGATTATACCAAACTGAAAAATTTTTGTACAAACAAAACTAATGTAGACAAGATTAGAAGGGAAGCAATAAACTGGGAAAATATTTTTACAGTCAAAGGTTCTGATAAAGGCCTCATTTCCAAAATATATAGAAAATTAACTCTAATTTATAAAAAATCAAGCCATTCTCCAATTGAAAAATGGTCAAAGGATATGAACAGACAATTCTCAGATGAAGAAATTGAAACTATTTCTAGTCATATGAAAAGATGCTCCAAGTCATTATTAATCAGAGAAATGCAAATTAAGACAACCCTAAGATACCACTACACACTTGTCAGATTGGCTAAGATGACAGGAAAAAATAATGATGATTGTTGGAGGGGATGCGGGAAAACTGGGACATTGATGCATTGTTGGTGGAGTTGTGAACGAATCCAACCATTCTGGAGAGTAGTTTGGAACTATGCTCAAAAAGTTATCAAACAGTGCATACCCTTTGATCCAGCAGTGTTACTACTGGGATTATATCCCAAAGAGATTATAAAGAAGGGAAAGGGACCTGTATGTGCACGAATGTTTGTGGCAGCCCTTTTTGTAGTGGCTAGAAACTGGAAGCTGAATGGATGCCCATCAGTTGGAGAATGGCTGAATAAATTATGGTATATGAATATTATGGAATATTATTGTTCTGTAAGAAATGACCAACAGGATGATTTCAGAAAGGCCTGGAGAGACATACACGAACTGATGCTTACACGAACGCAAAATAACGGTTTGGTCATGTATACTTATTGTATATCTAATTTATATTTTAATATATTTAACATCTACTGGTCATCCTGCCATCTGGGGGAGGAGGTGGGGGGTAAGAGGTGAAAAATTGGAACAAGAGGTTTGGCAATTGTTAATGCTGTAAAGTTACCCATGCATATAACCTGTAAATAAAAGGCTATTAAATAAAAAAACATAAATTAAAAAAAAAGAAATCCCTTGTCCTCAGAGTCCCTCCCCCTTTCTTATACCTTTGCCCTACTATATCTATATTCCCTTCTATTTAGCCTACACCTTCCTTTTTTGCTTTTTCCCTCCTATTTTTCAATAGGTGAGAGAAGTTTCTCTGTAAATAAAATGTCTAATATTTTCTCTTTGAGCCAAATCTGATTAGAGTAAGATTCAGACAGTGTTCATCCCTCTCCCTTTCCTTCAAATATAATAGGTTTCCTTTGCCTCTTCATGAGATGTATTTTCCCTCTTTTTACCTCCACTTTTCCCTTTTTTCTGATACAATCTCCTTTCCCCCTATAGGTCCTTTTTTAATCTTATAATAGTAAAATCAAATTATATATGCACTCTCTATGTATGTCCATTCCAGAAATACAGTTCTCAAGTGTTCTTTTTACCTGTTTATGTTTCTCTTGAGTCCTATATTTGGAGGTCAGTTTTTTTTGTTTTGTTTTGTTTAGTTCTGATTTTTTTCATCAGAAATAAATGGAATTCACCTGTTTCATTGAATGTCCATCTTCTTCCCTTGATGAAAATGTTCAGTTTAGTTAGGCAATTTATTCTTGGCTGCATCCCAAGATTCTTTGCCTTTCAGAATATCAGATTCCAAGCCCTTTGATCCTTTAATATGGAAGCTGCTAGACCCTGAGTAATCCTTATTGTGGCTCCTCGGTATTTGAATTGTTTTTGTTTTGGTTTGGTTTGGTTTGGTTTCTGGCTGCTTGTAATATTTTTCCCTTGGTTCGATAGTTCTGAAATTTAGTTATAATATTCCTTTGAGTTTTAATGTTGGGGTCTCTTTCAGGAGGTGTTTGATGAATTCTTTCGATGGCTATTTTACTTTCTCATTCTATGACATCTGGGCAGTTCTCTTTGATGATTTCCTGAAAAATGGTGTCTAGGCTCTTTTTTTTCATCATGATTTTCAGGGAGTTCAATAATCCTTACATCAGTGGTCCTCAAAATGTAATCCGAAGAATTTTTGGGTCTCTGAAACCCTTTCAGAGGGTCTACAAATTCAAAATTATTTTTTTTATTTCTAATATAATAAATTGCTATAAATATAACCCATGTGAACAAAAACTCTTTGAATGATCCTTGATAGTTTTACAACATGGAGATACTGAGAACAGAAGTTTGAGAACCACTGCCTTACATCATCTCTCCTAGATTTTTTTCTAGTTCTGTTCTTTTCTCAAGTATGTATTTAGCATTTTTTCTATTTTTTTTTTTGGTTTTGCTTGACTGATTCTTGATATCTCATTGAGTCATTCATTTCTAGTTGTTCAGTTCTGATTTTTAATAGTTATTTTCTTCATTTATTTTCTTTGCTTCTTTTTTATTTGTTCAATTAAGTTTTTAAATGAGTTGTTTTGTTCTATAGAATGTTTTTGTATTTCACAAATTTTTTATGGAGTTATTTTCTTTTTCCAATTCACAAATTCTGTTTTCCTGGGAGTTTTTTTACCTTTTCCATTTCACATTTCAGGGAGTTGTTTTCTTTTTCCACTTTATCAAATCTTTATTTTAATGAGTTATATGCCTTTTCTAAACTCTTGCAGAGTTTTCATTTCCTTTCCCCATTCTTCTTGTAGCTCTCTTTTAAGATCCTTTTCAATTTCTTCTAGGAGAGCCTTATGTGGTGGGGACTAGGTTATATCACCCTTTGGGACTTTGTCAGGAGACAATATGCTTTTAGTCTCCTCAGGGTTGGAAATCTGTTCTCTTTCACTATAGAAGCTGTATATAGTTAGAACTCACTTTGCTTTTTTTACTCATTTTAAAAAAAAGTTGGAATCTGCCTGTAGGGCAAGTTGGTTCCAAGCTTCCTCTACAGACCAGGAACGAACAGTGTCTGTGCTGGGTTTGGGTTGAGTCACTCCCAGTGTTGGGTGGGTGTAACCAGGTCCTGTGAGACTCTGGCACTTTGGGGTATATTCTTTACCCTCTGCATTTGTGTTGGATGTTCTACAACTTCTTTGCTGATCTGGTTTGCCACCAGGGCAGAGTACCCAACACTATGGTAGAGTCCTCCTTATAGATACTCTGCCCTGCAGAGACTGCAACCTGCCTCCAGTCTGCTCAGCATGCACTGGTCTCCAATGCCCTGCCTCCTTGTCTATGCTGGCCTCCTCCCATGACTGATCAAGACAGACCTTTTCTGGCAATCTTCAAAATAATCTTCTGCTGGTAATTTGCTGCACTCCCAATATCCGTGGATTCTACCAGTTGAGCACTATTTCAGAGGCTGAATTTCATAATTAATAGTGAGGGTAGTAGGAGAGCTCAGAAAAAAGCCTTTGTCCTCTCCACCATCTTAGCTCCGCCCCCTGGTCATACATTTGATGTCTTTGCTCTACATAGCTGTTTCTGTGTCATCATTTTTAATGTATTGCTACCTATTCATCCCCACACAAGATGCATCTTCTAGTGTCCTAAAATCAAGATGATCTTCAACCTTAATTGTTCAGTGACACACAATATTGAAAGAAGAATATTAATACAAAAATTAAGAATATTCATATTTAAAAGGTGGACCTTTTATTTTTAAGAAGATGCTTGGACTCTTAAAAGACAAGTTTTTGGAGTAATCTCCAAGTTCCCATTTTCATAACAGATTCTAAATATTGTAAATATTTCTTCAAACCACAACTCAGAAACCTCTTCCTCTGTTTTTAACTTTAAAAAAAAATGTTATCTATTTTCTTAAATATTTTCCAATTACATGTTAGAATAATTTAATATTCATTTTTTTAAATTTTGAATTCTAAGTCCTCTCATTCTGTCTTTAAGAAAACAATCAATTTTATATAAAATATATATGTAAAGTCATATAAACCATATTTCCATATTAGCCAAGTTACAAAAGAAAGCACAGATTCCCTCCCCCCAAGAAAAAAAATTACAAAAGACCCAAGAAAATAGAAAAAGTTTTGTAAAAGTATACTTCAGAGAAGAGGAGCCAAGATGATGGATAACAGACAAGAATTTGCCTAAACTCGTCCCTAAACCCCTCCAAACAACTTTAAATAAAAAAAAAATAGGAAATTGATAGAATATCTATCAAGTGAGGAATAACTGAAGAAGTTGTAGTATGTGATAGTGATAGAATATCTATAGCTATAAGAAATGATGATCAGAATTCTCTCAGAAAAACCTGGAAAGATTTACATGAGCCAATGCAAATTGAAATGAGCAGAACCAGGAGAAAATTGTATGTGGTAATAACAATATTGTATGATGGTTAACTGTGAATGAATTGTCTATTCACAGAAATGTGATGATCCAAGACAGTTTTAAATGACTCATAATTAAAAATATAATTCTTCTCCAGAGAAAGAATTGATGGAATCTGACTGCAAATTGAGCATGCTTTTTAAAAACTGTCTTTATTTTTTTCTTGGGGATTTTTTTTCTATTTTCTTCACAACATGACTAACATGAAAATATGTTTTGTATGACTGGACATGTATAACCTATATTAAATTGCTTGCCTTCTCATGAAGGGAACAGGGGAAAAGGGGGAGAGAATTTAAAACAAAAATACTTAATAACTATTAAAATTGTTTTTACATGTAATTGGGGAAAATAACAAAATATTTTTTAAGTATGCATCAATCTAGTCTCAGACTTCAACAATTCTCCCTGGAGGTAAATAGCATTTATCAATATGAATCTTTTAGAATTGAATTGTTTCATTGTCTTGAACTCACTCATGGTTAATCACCATTACAATGTTGCTGTTATAGTATACAATGTTTTTCTGGTTTTGTTTGTTTCACTTTACATGGGCCCATAGAAGTGTTCCCAGGTTATTCTTAAAATTTCTTGTTCATCATTTCTTAGATTATAATAATACCCCATTAATATCACATAACACAACCTGTTCAGTCATTTTATAAATTAATTCTAATTAGAATTCTAAATTCTAATTTTCTAAATTCTAAATTCTAAAATTCAGTTTCCAATTTTTGTTACCACAAAAAGAGCTACTATAAATGAAAGTATCTCATATTCCCTTTTAATTGATATGTTTGTGATGCAAACGTAATAGTGCTTTGTTGAATCAAAGGGTATATAGTTTTATAAATCCTTGCATGTAGTTCCAAGTTTTATTCCAGAATGATTGAACAGGTATACTACCAAACCAATAATGTATTAAGGTCTCAATTTTTACACCATTATTTTCTTATCAGTTCAAGCCTTTCTTTCAAACTACCCCCAAAAATTGACAGTTGGAAAAGCACTGATAATATTTTCATATATATGAAGTAAATGATTTAACCTTGTTGAATCCTTTATAAATATTTATATTTCTCCTGGATGTGATATGTTAAAATTTACCTTGATTATCCTGTTTTATCACAAAAACTGAAAGTCTTTAAGTTCATTGAATGTACTTTTTTCATTCAGGTTTATATTTAATTTTGCTGTGTAAGTTACTCTTGTTTATAACCCCAAACTTTTTTCTCTATGAAATATAGTATTCCAAGATCTATGGTCCATCAGTGTAGTAGAGCTAGGTCTTGTGTAATTTTTATTGTAACTCCACAATATTTAACTTTTTTCTTGTTGTTTCCCATATTTTCTTTTTAACCAGAAAACTTTGAAACTTGACTATGATGTTCCTGTAAATTTTGTTCCTGGGACTTCTTTCGGGGGGTGATTGATAGATTCTTTTTTATTTCTGCCTTGTCTTATTGTTCTAGAACTTCAGGACAATTTTTCTTGAAATTTCTTGTGTATCAAGATTCTTTCTTACGATAATTTTCAGGCAGTCCAACTATTTGTATATTATTTCTCCTCAATCTGTTCTCTAGACCAGTTATCTTTCTAATAAGATGTTTCACATTCTTTTCTATTTTTCATCCTTTTAATTTTATTATTTTTTGTGTCTTATAATGTCCCTATCTTCCCTTTGCCCAGTTCTAGCCTTCAAGAAATTATTTTCCTCTTTAAATTTTTGGTTTTCTATTTCAAGTTGGGTGACTGACTTTTCATAATTTTATTGATTTTCTTTGATTGCTCTAATTTTTCCTCAATTTCTCTTTTTAGATTTTTAAGGTCCTTTATAAGTTCTTCTAAGAAATCTTTTGGGGCTTAGGGACATTTGATATTTCTCATTGGAAAAAATGTGGCTTTTTTTTAGCTCTACTAGCTCCTTCTGACAATGAATCCTGTTCTTCTCTATGCCCATAGTAGCTTTCTATGGTTGGGTTCTTTTTCCTTTGCTTGTTCATTTTTTTTTTTTTTTTGGTTTTAATTTATTTTTAGCAGCTATTAGTGTCATCAAGTTCTCATTCTAGGATATGGAGAATAATGTCCCAAGTCTCAGGTGCTTTTTATTGCTATTTCTCAAAGTTGGTCCCACGGCTCAGCCTTAGGCTGTTCTTTCTTCATGAGCTTGGGTTAGAACCCCAAATCATTGGTCAGGTTATCCCATCTGTAATCCTATTACCTGTATTCTTCCTGATGACTGAAACTTCAGCTTTTCTCTCTTCCCTGAAACTGAAATCAGGAAATCTATTCTCCTAAAATTCCCCACATGCATAAGTCCTCCACCTCTATGCTATTGTTCTCACAGGATTGTGTTAGCTGTTTTCCTGGCAACTGTGACCCAGCCCAGTATGTATTTGGTCAGCATAGCTGGGGTTGGCATCCCTGAACAATGAAAGGTCCTTCAATCTTCTCCTACTTCAATGTCAGACCCCAAAACTGTCCATGAGATGAAAGTTTCTAAAATTGAGACTGCCTCCCAATCCTAGCTGTCTCCAAGGCTTATTGTTTGTTGATTCTGCAGAGTTGGCCTGAATGCATTTGCCCTTTAATCAGTCTGAAACTTTGCCCTTGGAGGGTCTTTTTAACTTGTTCCTGGAGTCTTCTTAAGTTGTCTTTTAAAAAGTGCTTTTACCTGAATTTTGTTTATTTCCTCTGTTCTGCATTTCCTCTGAGGTAATATCCTATGTTTTTTTTGGCAGAGGAAATTTGGAGAGCCAAGTCTTTTCTGATCTACTCTGCCATCTTTCCAGAATCTTCTCTATCTAATTAATTTTTAATCATGCTTCCATGGCCCTTTATTGATGGTAATTTTTGTTCTATTTTTGGTCTGAAAGATATATAGTTAATATTTCTTCTTTTCTGCAATTAGTTATGAGGTTTTTATACCCTAATACATGGTCAATTTTTGTGAAGGTGTCATCAACAGTTAAGAAAAAGGTCTATCCATTTCTATTCACATTCCACTTTTTTCCCCAGAGTTCTATCATATCATCTAGAATGATTGAAAGTTCTCTATTTCATTAAATATCATTTTCCCTTTAAAGGATTATGTTCAATTTTACTAGGTAGGTAATAAATACTTGTAATTCCAGTTCTTTTACCTTCCAGAATATCATATTCCAAATCCCCTCTCCTTCAGCGTAGTAAGTACTAAATATTGTATGAATTTTACTGGCTCTATAATTCCTTTCCAGCTGCTTACAGTATTTTTTTTCTTTAATTTGGAAGCTCTGCATTTTGGCTGTAATTTCACATTTTTAAGGAATTATTCTTTCTTCAATGAATTTTTGTACTCTTTTTGCATTTTACTATTTCTATTTTAAGGTGTTCTCTTTGATATTATTTGTATCTCTTTTATCAAGCTATTAATTGTCTTTTCAGAGTTTTCTTCTTTTGTTTCCATTTCATTATTTAATTTGATTTTGAAAATCATTTTTAGCTCTTCCATGAATTCTTTTTTGATTTTTGTGGCTACTTCACATTTTCTTTAAAATTTTGTTTATAGGTGTTTTGAATTCTTTATCTTTTTTTGAGTTCATCTCTTGATCTTGCCTGTCAACTGTAGTTTTTATTTTTTTGATGTTTGCACATTTTTCCACTCAGTGTCTTTATTTTGAAGTAGCTTTATGTTAAAGTTAGGTTTTGCAGTCAACAAATATAGCAACCTAGTCTTTGACAAACCCAAAGATCCCAGCTTTTGGGATAAGAACTTACTGTTTGATAAAAATTGCTGGGAAAATTGGAAACTAATATGGCAGAAACTAGGCATTGATCCATACTTAACGCCGTACACCAAGATAAGGTCAAAATGGGTTCATGACCTAGGCATAAAGAATGAAATTATTAATAAATTAGAGGAACATAGGATAGTTTACCTCTCAGACCTGTGGAAGGGGAAGGTTTTTATGACCAAAGCAGAACTAGAGATCATTACTGATCACAAAATAGAAAATTTCGATTATACCAAACTGAAAAGTTTTTGTACAAACAAAACTAATGCAGACAAGATTAGAAGGGAAGCAATAAACTGGGAAAATATTTTTACAGTCAAAGGTTCTGATAAAGGCCTCATTTCCAAAATATATAGAGAATTAACTCTAATTTCTAAAAAATCAAGCCATTCTCCAATTGAAAAATGGTCAAAGGATATGAACAGACAATTCTCAGATGAAGAAATTGAAACTATTTCTAGTCATATGAAAAGATGCTCCAAGTCATTATTAATCAGAGAAATGCAAATTAAGACAACTCTAAGATACCACTACACACCTGTCAGATTGGCTAAGATGACAGGAAAAAATAATGAGGATTGTTGGAGGGGATGTGGGAAAACTGGGACATTGATTCATTGTTGGTGGAGTTGTGAACGAATCCAACCATTTTGGAGAGTAGTTTGGAACTATGCTCAAAAAGTTATCAAACTGTGCATACCCTTTGATCCAGCAGTGTTACTACTGGGATTATATCCCAAAGAGATTATAAAGAAGGGAAAGGGACCTGTATGTGCACGAATGTTTGTGGCAGCCCTTTTTGTAGTGGCTAGAAACTGGAAACTGAATGGATGTCCATCAGTTGGAGAATGGCTGAATAAATTGTGGTATATGAAAATTATGGAATATTACTGTTCTGTAAGAAATGACCAACAGGATGATTTCAGAAAGGCCTGGAGAGACTTACACGAACTGATGCTAAGTGAAATGAGCAGGACCAGGAGATCATTATATACTTCAACAACAATACTAGATGATGACCAGTCCTGATAGATCAGGCCATCCTCAGCAACGAGATCAACCAAATCATTTCTAATGGAGCAGTAATGAACTGAACTAGCTATACCCAGAAAAAGAACTCTGGGAGATGACTAAAAACCATTACATTGAATTCCCAGTCCCTATATTTATGCACACCTGCATCTCTGATTTCCTTCACAAGCTAATTGTACAATAATTCAGAGTCTGATTCTTTTTGTACAGCAAAATAATGTTGTGGTCATGTATACTTATTGTGTATCTAAGTTATATTTTAATATATTTAACATCTACTGGTCATCCTGCCATTTAGGGGAGGGGGGGGGGGGTAAGAGGTGAAAAATTGGAACAAGAGGTTTGGCAATTGTTAATGCTGTAAAGTTACCCATGTATATATCCTGTAAATTAAAGGCTATTAAATAATTAAAAAAAAAAAAAAAAGTTAGGTTTTGTTTCAAGTAATAGTTGGTTAGGATCACTGTCTTAAGTATGAGATTTCTTTCTGAATTGCTATTTTCAGAGCTACTCCTAAAGCTGCTGTTGCTTCTGTTGTCAGCACCTTGTCTCATCAATCATGATTTATCCATGTATGCTCTGGGCCCACCTCTACTTTCATGTAACAGAATTCTTTTTCTGATCTCCTAAATTGTTCTGGAATAATATATAATTTTGATTTTTTATTGGCTTTACTACTCTGTATTTTAACTTTTAGTAATCAGCCAAAGGACGCACATTTTTGAACCAAAACATTTTAATTAAATAACGCTGCAATAATAGAGCATTCCTTCAATAAGTTTTGAGATCACCATTGCACCTCAGTGGGAAAAATACATCTGCATAAGAATCATGCATGTGGCATCTACATGAGGGAAATAGTATGGCCAAGACAACAGGATAAATGGGTATATACACAGGGAACATATTGCCTACAAAAAGAAGTTTATATATGGGGAATGCACTTAGCCAAGCAAGACACATGACTTAAGGGATAGATCCTTCTTCCAGTACTACATGAGTGTCGATATCTTCTACTGATATTATCATACTGTTGCTATTTGATCTGCCTTCTGCCACACATGATTCAGTTTATCCACACTGTTTTCTTTCAGCTGATCTCCAATTATCTAGCTATAGTCAACATCATTTATCCAGTCTCCAATATGCATTTGGATTGGAGTTCTCAACCAACAGCCTAAAATGGTATAGATTTCAGAGAGTCCATGAACATTGATGGGGAAAACAACTGCCTCTTTATTTTCACTAGCCCAGAACTGACATTTAGCTTAAAACATTATTCTGCAAAAGGGTCTATTGAATAAGGTTAATAGACTGTCAAAAAGATCTGTCACACACAAACAGAGACAGAGACAGACAGACAAACAGACATAGAGAGAGAGAGAGAGAGTGACAGAGACAGAGACAGATAGACAGAATTCAACAACCCCTGATTTATATAGAAAATGGTGAATGATATAATTCAATTATTCCAGTAGTATATCTACTCATTAAATATAAATTACCAACAGCCTACTATTATGTGATTCTTATCACTGTGGCCACTTCTCTGACTCTTTACCTATCTCATTGCTAATACAAAAGGAATTTGCAATGATTCCCTCTATTTTGTATCTTCTGCTCTGACTGATTTCCACTTCTTGAAACAAAATGCCCCTCCCAACATAAGTTCATCACTTCTACCCATGATATTAATTTAAGCTTTTATTGACATTACCTCCCTCAGCCTCTTCTTGCTTCTGATTGGAAGACTGAAGGATGGAATACCAAATATCTCTAATGGCTTCCTTTATAGAAGGCAGAAAGTGGACTCTCAGTTCCCTCCAATTTTCATCTACTACTCTGTTTTCAACTCAATAGAATCAGCTACCAATTAGTGACTTATTCTCTTCCCATTCACTCCTTCCTTTTGTTTGTTATCTCGTCCCATTAGATTAAAGCATCTTGAAAGAAGAGACTGGTTTTCTTTTTATTAATTGTATCTCCAAAGCTTAGCACAGCACTTGGCACCCAATAAAATTTTTAGAATTTTTTTTTTTTTGGATTTGATTGGTTTGCAATATTCTTTGTTTCTTGGATAATCATAGCATGACTTTCTCAACAATGTCCAGTCTTTGGAGAAGAGCCTCTTTTTACATAGCTAGATTGATCCTATGAAAACAAAAACAAACAAACAAAAGCCTATGACCAGTCCTGAATATATAGCTTTTCCATTATGATAGAATCAGTCAGGAATTATGCTCTTATAATTGACTATTATAAGTGCCCTGCTATTTTAGCTTTTGAAAAAGAGTGTTATCTTCTCAATAATGAGGTATTATAGGAGTAATTTGTAAGAGATGATATAAGAAAAGTGATGGAATTGAACATAACCTTTGGCCCAGTGAACCCATTATTAAATTTGACTTACAAGTATGCTAAGACTTCTCTAAAAATATTCACACTAGCATTATTTATAATAATAAAAAGTTGGGAGAGGGAAAACTGTGCCTGAAACACATAGTTTGGAGAATGACTGGACAAAATGTAAAATATCGATGTAATGGAATATCATTGTTCTGTAAGGTACTATGAATATAAAAAGTTCAGTGAAATATGAGGTCCGAATGAAGTGAGACCGAGTGAAGAAATCAAAGTTAAACAATCTATATACAAAATGATGACAACTATGTAAATGAAAATCACATTAAGTGAGGAAAAAAACCTTAAGGATAATAAAACGGAAAACACTGGTACTAACTTATTAAGCTACAGCACAAATTTTTTTTTTTCCTTTTAGCAAACACTAAAAAACAAAACACAGCAGACAAATGCATAAAATGTGGTTGTCATTTTGCCATGCTGTTTGGTTTGATGGTTTTCTGCAAACATATCTTGTAGCTGGCTTTTTTTTTTTAATTTCTTTGGATTAATCTGCGGAGTCAAAACAAATTTGTTAATAGTAATAATAATAATAAAAAAAGGAATTGAACCCCAGAGTTAAAGTGACTTTTTAAAAAATTGCAAAGATAGCTAGTGGCAGAGTTGGGATGGAGAGAGTTCACTATATAACAGGAAAGATAAAACATGGACCTAAATAATAATTCTCTCATACAGCAAATGAAAGACTTGGTGCATTCAATCAGAAGAATTAGTTAAAAAAAAACCCACCTAATCCTGGGAAGATTAGTTTAAAAAAATACCCACCTGGAGATAGGGTAGTGTTTGAATTTAGCTTTAAATAAAAATTTTAAACAGAATAAAATGGAGTGGGAGGAGCATTTTTTCTAATAAAGGGACGAATCTGAGCAAAGGAAATAATAGAAAAAGATCATAAGGTAATGGATTCAGAATAAGAAGGAAACTCAAAGGTTCCCTCATCCATCTTCTCATTTTACAAATAAGGAAGTCAAAGACAGAAAACTTTGGGCAAAATTTGAATTTTGAAGGTTAAATTGCAAGAGACAGAATAATATTTGAATCCAGGTTCTGTAACTCTACAATCAGTGCTATTCTCTGAATGGGTCATGTTTGGGAAAAACCAACAATCTCATGTGAATGGAACATAAGTTGTATATACAAGAGTGTATAAGAAGAGGAATAGTATAAAATGAAGGTTGAAAGCAATTTTGGGGTAAAATTGCAAAGATTTTGAATACCAGATTCGATCAGGAGAACCACATGCTAGCTAGCTCCAAGTATTTCAAGACCTGTCAGGTGGAAGAAAGATTGGATTTGTTCTATTTGGCCTCAGAAGAAAGATTCAAAGGGAATGGCTAAATGTCCCAAAAAAGAAAGTTTAAGATTAATGTCAAGATAAACTTCCTATCAATTAGAGATGTCCAAAAATGAAATGGGTTACCAAAAGAGGCAGTAGACTCTTCCTCCATGTAGGTTTTCAAGCAAAGGATGAGTTTCACACACACACACACACACACACACACACACACACACATCCAGTATATTATTGTGGATATTCCTTCTATGTATTTGTTGAATTTCCCAAATTCCCATGATTCTCCTAAATTCCATGATTCTTTGACTCTTATTAGGACACCACAATTTTATTTTTTTCTCCTTACTTAAACATGACTTGGTTATTTAGCTTACAGAAAATTTTCTATGAAAATTGAATTTGAACCCTGACTCTTGGTCATGATATTAATAATACAACTTTCTTTAGTATTTTTAGATTGACAAAAATTTTTCTTCACAAACGTCTCTTTTATTAAGTAGAATAAAGATGCATATCTACATATTACAAGTAAAGCCTTATAAGCATACCTACCCAACCATCCCCCATTTATAAACAAATTCCTAATTTTGGTCCCCCCCCATGTCTATTCCAGTTTGGGGATAAGTTCCATGTCTATAATCCCTAACATTAATGAGGTCACATCACTGTGTTTACCTTTCAATAGTCTACTAGGAGACACAATCAGTTCAACATAAAGGTCTTTATAGTAGGAGATTTATATGTCACAAATAAGTATAGAGCTTAGGCATGAAAAGCCTATATACTAGAAGACTATAAAGATAATCATATGTCAGATGTTGCCAGGTTCCTGATGTCCTATTCTGAATATCTAACCCCACTTTGCTTCACAATGAGTAAAATCTCTTAGCTAGATGCTAAGTTTTTTTGCTGGTTTCACTGGGGGTGCTCTCTATCAGGCACTTTATTAGTTGGCTATAATGTCTACCTTATTTATCTAAATTGAAATCCTTTGCTAGACTCTGCTATACTGTTTCAGAAAAAAAAGGAACCCTTTTTAGGACAGTAGGATGTCTCCTTAGTTCAAATCCCTTAAAATTACACTACTGAGCCCTACAAGTGAATTCTTAGCCCTAGGGACTAGGGTTTTTCTCTTCAAACTTCTCTGTA
The DNA here is from genome assembly GCF_902635505.1 of Sarcophilus harrisii. Classification (NCBI taxonomy): domain Eukaryota; kingdom Metazoa; phylum Chordata; class Mammalia; order Dasyuromorphia; family Dasyuridae; genus Sarcophilus; species Sarcophilus harrisii. The sequence goes on along the minus strand of NC_045427.1, from coordinate 359,112,729 downwards.
TAGTTAGGGATCAGGAAACAATGTCCTTTTAAGTCTCTTTCTCAAGATGTATGTAAGCACATGGCTTGTGAAATCATATGCTTCTTATAGTCTATCATTACCAATAACAAGAGATGGGGGTAGAGATGGGGAGAGTGGTACAGAGGAAAGAGAAATCTTTCATGCCTTGCTTATAGTCTATGGGAGGTAAAATGGGAAAGATACAGAAGAAGGTATAGAAAGTCCTCAAGAACTCAGTCCCTATAAATCTAGCTCTCTTATTAACTGTCGCAACCCTTAGTTTTCCTATTTTAACATCCCCATTTTCTGATGTTATGGTGTCTGATGAAGAAACTACACTTGTTGTAAGGGAAAAAATTCTGAGGTTTTCACCCTTTAAGGTTATATGGCCACCAAGAAATGGCCTCCTTGACCTATTCTTTTATTCTTTTCCATTATTAGTTCACTGAGTGGAGTCTTCGACTACAAGAAACTAGAAGTCAGAATCTACTCTTGCCCAATAAAAAGATTCATATAGCAGTCATATTGCAATTGGACCTGGATTTGGCCATGTAGAAACTGAAGTAATTTTGGAGGACTGTTTCCCCTGAGGTTTTGGAGAAAATGTTTGAATATTTATTCTAGCTATGTCTCTGTAATAAACACCTTTTAGTTTAAAAAAAAAGAGTAGGGGATTTATGGGAGGGATGTTTTATTGCTATTTTTCTTGCTATCCTTTTTTCAGTAAATTATTTTTATTTGAGCGTATTGTGGCTTCCAGCAAGACTATTAAAAGAAAAACATGAAAGTGGGGACTTTTGGACTATAAGAGAATTTTAAAATTTCAAACCTACACAATCTTTGGGATAGAAACCAGTAATCATACTCTGGGAATACCAATTGGCAGTAACCCCAAAAAGTTCTGTACTAGCAGATTCATGTCCTAATGGGGGAAATAGTCTGAATCTGCTCAAAAAAATAAAATTAAAATTAACATAGATGAACATCTACATTATGATTCTCAATAGCTTTATTTCTGAATTTATGAGGTACTCTTTCAGCCTTACATTTTAAAATATAGTTTGTTGTATTAAAAATATAAAACCCATGCTTAACTCATGGACCATACAAAACCACTCTTGGGGTGGATTTTTCCCTCTCTGTTTTAAACTATAAAACCTTTTTTTCAGCTAAACAAAATTTGGTCCCCAGATTTCTATTTTAAGTTCATTGTCAAGGACTAGGATTTTAAAAATGCAATATCTATCCTGCCCTCTGTATGGTTAACATAAAGGGGAAAAGAGGGAAAATATTTATGATCTACTTACATTCTTTGCTATTTATTTTGCATCTTATTTTAGGATCAAAGCCAAGAATCACAGATCTAGAGGTGAAGAGGACCTCAAAGGCTACCTAGAGCAATGGCGGCAGAATTTAATAGAAATGGGATCTCTGAAGGCCATATATAGATTTAGAAAACCCCAAATTGGCATTATTTATGTTGTGTCTTTATTCATCTTGTTAAACATTTCCAAATTAGATTTTAATATGGTTCTACTTCGGAGTTTTGCTTTGAGTCTTAAATTTGACAACCATGAAAAAGTGTTTTTTGTTCTATTTTCATGAATCATTGTTTGGAATACACAGCTTAGAACTTTGGGTTTAAATAGATGCTAATAAAGATACCCATCAAACCTAGAAAATAGAAAGACATCTCAAAGCCATCTGAGGACCTTAGGGAGTTCATATTATTTTTTAGTACTTCAGGGATTTATGCAGTCAGTGGTGCTAGTCAAACTAGAATTTATAAATGTACCCACTTTATGCCAGGCACTGTCTTAAGAAATAGAATTGAAAAGAAAGAAAAAAGTCTTTTCCTTTAAAGGGCTCACCCTGCATACAGGGTAAATTGGAAGCATTCTCAGAGGGAAAGCACTAAAAATATAGAGGATTAATGAATTCATCTATCTAGGTACGTCATCCATCTAGTATTTTTTTTTTTATGAGTCATAGTAACCAGAAAAAATTCACTACCTGGTAGTCAAGATTATGGTAATGAGCCTCTCCAGGTAGCTATGTGACTGATAATTACAAGACAGAGCCATCTCTATGCCATAGTTGCAAGCTGTTCAGGCGTGGTAGGAATTTCTAGAGCTGCTCTGCTCACCTAAGTTCACTATCCTGATATAATAAAACACTGGAGATTGACTTAAATAAAATATTAAGTACCATGTCCACAGTTTTTCCTAATTATCTATTGCATAAAACTTCAATTTCTACCATTACCAGAACATGGCAAGCCCACACACAGAAGGAAAGTCTATTAGGGAAATCAGAAGTCTTGATGTAACACTGTGTTGGAAATCCTTCCCACTCTGATTTAGACTGTCATACTGCCCCTGTATAATGAGTGAGAGGCCTTGTTTCAGAAACACTAGTGGTGTTTTACAGTTTGTCTTTCCTTTCAACAGGCTGGTTAATTAAATCCCTTCCAATGCAGGAAATACAGGTAAACTTCCAATATTAATGGGTTGCACTGTTTATTTCCTTGCCACACCCCTCACTCCCGCCAATGTTAGTTCTCAGTACTCTTGCCCTTCCCTCCCTTTCCACCTCATCTAAATCCTACTACTTACTGCTGACAGCTATTTGGCTGTTTAGCTTCTCCTCCTCAGTTTTCTTTCAAATAATTTAACTTTGCAATCAACCTTGAAAAACATTCGTTATTAAGACATATTTTCTCCTGGAACAAAAATCATGTTTTTTCTTTAAAGAAATTTGTATTTATTTTTTTGTTATAAACTTATTAATCTTTAATAAACATAAAATTACAAAATGCAAAAAAAAAAAAAAGAAGAAAATTATATATGGAACTGTGACCTCCTGTTATGTAGAGTTTGGTTTTTCAAGTGTATATTAAATATAGTTGAATAGAAACAAAATTTCCCTAGCTGGGCCCACTTCTGAACTTTTTTTTTCTTCTGTATTTTCATTTTGTTAATTAGCATCTTATTGATAACTGCTTCTTTCTTTTCCCCAATTTCTATCATTACCACTAATACAACTCCTCCCAATTCCTTCCTATTCAAGGAAGTCCTCCCTTTTAACATAAAACACATTAAAGAAAAACAAATAATGCATTGGCCCTTCCTTGAAATTCATGACTCACTCTATCTGAACCTCCAGTTCATTAATTCTCTGCCACAAGATAGGTGACACACTTCATTAGTCTTTTGCAGGCATGATTACCCACTGCATCAATCAGAATTCTGAAGTTTTTTAAAGCTGATTCTCCATATTATTATTTTCATTAAACTGCTTATTTCATTCTACATCAGTTCAGTTCAAGTTTTCTCATATTTTTCTCAATCACTAGATTGAGAAAAGTATTATTATTCATATATAAAACATAAAACAATAATTTTTTTTTAATTCATGGTCCACAATTATTAGAGTTTGGGATTAAAAACATTATTGTTGGGTTAAAAATATGTATAGTTTAGTGCCTTTAGGGATATATTCAACTTACTTTCCAGAATGGATGGATAAATTCATAGTTTTATCAACAGTGTAATAATGTGTCTAAATTCCTGAAGTCCTTTCAACAATCACTATTTTCTTCATATGATGGAGGTAGTGTAAAACCTCAAAGTTGTTTTTATTTGCCTTTTTATATTATTGGTAATTTAAAGCATTTTAATGTGGTTGTGAAAAGTTTGCATTCTCATGTGAAATGTACTATTCATATATTTTGCCAATTTAGTATCAGAAATTGCTTCTCATTTGTATACATTTGAATCAATTCTCCATATAAATTGAATATGAGACTTTTTTCAGACTAAATGGTTACAAAGATTTTTCTCCCAGTTAAAATAATCACAATTTCTTTTATAATTCTAATTACATTAATTTTTCTTCAGCAAAAGAATTCTAATTTTATGTAAGTGAAATTGTCCATTTTATCTTCTATGATCACTTCTTTCCCTTATTGTTGTTAAGAATTCCCCCTCCTCAGTCAGTCATTGAAAGTATCCCTTACCTTTTTTGTCTAATGTTTTTTAAATAATGTGACATTTTATATTTATGACATATATCCATTTGGAACTCAATAGAGTATGTGGTATAAGATGTCGGTCTAAATCTAATTTCTTTCTGACCACTTTCAATTTTTCCCAGCAGTTTTTTTTTTTTTTTTTTGTCTTCACACTAGTAGCTGGTATCCTTGAGTTTATCTAATACTATGCTTCTGCATTCAACTGCTTCTATGCATTGTTTACCTAATTATTTTCATTATTTATTCTTTCCATTTTCACTTTTTAACACTTTACCGTTGCTGCTTTTTTGTATAATTTGAGACATAGTATTAAAGTGCTCTATTATTTCACAAGCTGAAAGTCAAAAAAAAAAAAAAAATACTTTCAAGGTTACCACTGTCTGAACAAGAACATCTCCCTTTAAAAAAAGTAATATAGACTTCACTCTGGGAAGTTCCCAACTTCTTAGGCTTGATGTCAGTTAAAAAACAAAACAAAACAAAAACTCTCCAACAATCGTTATCCCAAGGTGGGTGAAATGGAATATGCCTGGAAATTGTGCTTTCTCCCTCATAGCAAGTATGGTAGGAAGAATATCTACTTCAGTTCCTGCCATACAGAGTAGGCAATTTTTTTCCTTTAAAGATTTGGAAGATGTCTTGAGACTTAATTATCTCTGGGAACTCCTTGTTTAATCTCTCTGGACTTCAGTTTCCTTGAATCTAAAATAAGAGTATTAGATCAGGTAGCCTTTGTGGTCCTATCTAGCTCAAGATCCATGATCCTTTGATCTATGAGTTCAAGCTCAAACCCTTGACAAAGCTTTAATGATGCTAAAGGAGGAAGCAAGAAGAGGAATTGTTATTTGCCTTGCTGTTCTGCCTTTAGGACCATGGAACCTTTCCATCTAATTTGCAACTAAAACATTCCCTCTGTGTTGTCTCTTCCATTAAAATGTGAAATAAAGTAGCTTCTTGGTTTTCTTTTTGGTGTACTAAGTACTTAGCACATTTCTTTGCACATAGTAAATACTTGATAAGTGCTTTATTTATCTTGCATTTCTTTTCATTCTTGGTGATCTAAGTACAAAAGTCAGCATACAGATCAGAAGTTTCTCTCTCAAATACTAGCTTGCCACCATGGCAAAAGCAGAGGCAAGAAAGCTATACATGACTGAATGAATGTTGTATTCCATTGGAATCTCTTGTTCATGCCCTAAATACACTTCCTTTTGTTAAGTGTTAGATGGTCTTCAAGCATTTTATCACTCCAATCCTAAATGCAAACTTAAACCAAAGAGACCTGCCTGAGTAATAACTGAGTAATAACTGTATTGCAATAAACAGTCTTAATTAAAGCAAAGAATCGATGACTTCTTAGGCATGTTTTCATGGAAATTTGTTTTTCAAGTACAAGTTGGATTAGATGGCCTCGAAAGTTGCATAAACAAAACCAGTGTGATCATGATAAAAAGGAATTTCCTTCACTGCTATTCCAAAATATCAAAATTACCAAAGTTAACTTTTTAAAGTGTTTATCTGACCATGTTAACCTCTACTTAACAAATTCTTATTATCACTATAATTAGAGGCTAAAATCCTATGTTGTCATTAAAGTTGTTCAAAACTTGGTTCTTTCCAATCTTTTCCACCTTATTGCACATTACTCCCCTCCTTAAACTCTTATTATACATCAACATTGGTGTATTTGTTGTTCTTCACACAAGTTCTAACTCCGTGTTTTCTTTACATTGGCTGGATTCCACCAATGGAATCCTTTCTTTTTTTCCCTTCTTTTATACTTCTCCAAATCCTCAGTTTCCATGAATATTCAGTTCAAATGCCAATTTATACACAAAGATTTTCTTGGTTTCTTAGGGGCTAGTGCTTTCCTTTCTAAAGTTTCCTTGTATCTATTTTGTATGTTTCTTGTATTTTTTATATTCACCTCATTTTCTCCATAAGAATATAAGCATCTTAAAGGCTTTAACCCAAACCCCAATATACAATCGAACTTTGAAATGCTTGTGGTTTGATTGATTTTAATTATAGACTAGGAAAATTATCTTTGCAGAAATATCTGAGATAAAGTTGTAATATCCAAGATATGCAGATTATAAATACTATTTACATGGAGACGTTGTAATTATATAATTGCAACAATAATCTTACTTACCATGTGAATATCATACATATATGTATAGTATGTGTAAATATGTGTATATATATTATAGTATGCAGTAATATGTATGCTATTAGGTAATCATTAATTAACCTCTAAAAATAAAGATATTTGGCAACTCTAACTTAATAAATAAATAAATAAGAAGAAGAAGAAAATCTCTAGTACCAAGGAACTCATGGCTTCCTGAGATAATTCATTCCACTTTTTCTTGGCTGTCAGGAAACAGGAACTCAGTCCTTCATTATATCAAGACAATCTCTGGCAGCCCTTAAAAGAAAACCAAAATCTCCAAGTAAATCTCTCTACAAAGCACCTAGTAAAACCTTACCTCTACCTAAAACTTGAATTCTCAACAAATTATCTTTTGCCTGAAAATCTTCAGTGAAGAGAACTTTCTATCTCCCAAAGCAATGTTTCATTTAGCTTTCTGTGTTTGTGGAGAACCCAATTCTAATCTCTGCTTTGATCTTGGGCACTTCCCTTCCTCTCTCTGAGCCAGGATCCCTCCTTCAAAGAATGAGGATATTTAACTGGGTAGTATGTAATATTTCTTCCAAATCATTCCCCTGGCTAGGCAAGATTTCAATGATGTTGGGCATCTCACCTCCAACCACTTAGATGCACCTCCCCTTAACTTTTCCTAACAATTCCAAAAACTGCAAAAAGGAGAACAGTAAGAATCCCCTGAGACTGATGGAGTGTTCTAAGTGAGAGTTGACATAAACAAATTAGCTTTTGCTGTAATTGGACATAAGCCAACTGATCCAAAGAAGAAAATGATGTGAAGACTATGGTTTAACAGAAAGAAACAAACCTAAAGATTGAAAAAAACTAGCTCAAGTTTCTTCTTCTATTAGCTTTGTAACTTCAGATACATTCATTACTTTCTCTGAATTAGTTTTTTCCTCTTTCATATAGAATCAATCCATCAGTAATGGAGAAGTATTTATTGAAAATCTGCCATGACCAGGAACTGCTCTACAGATAAAAATACTTTCCCTTTCCTCCAGAGAATGATAGATTAAGAGATGGAAGGTACCTCTGGATTGACATCCCTTTCTTCTTCAATTTATAAATGATGAAATTGGAACAGTGATGTTACTTCCAAAGGCTACACAGCTAGGTAGTGGTGGAGACATATTCCTTCCCTAAAGGCATTTTGCCTCTTAAGAATTTTTTTTTTCCATATAAGTGGTTTGTGATCATAGGCAAGACATTTTATTTTTCTAGATCCCAATATACTCTGTAAAATTCCCCTACTTTCTCATTCACCAAATGAGAATAAGAGGGCCAAAATGGGCTGAGACTATAAAGTACTCTACAAGCCACTGATCTGTTTCTCTCACAGGATATTCCTTTATTGATATCCACACTGTTTCAATGGTTATCCCTGAAATGTTTTCCCTCCTCATCTTAGCCTATTAATTTTCAAAGACTTTCTTTTTATATATAGAAAGATAGTCCACTTTCTACAAAAGGGTTTCCTGATTATATATGTATATAGGATTTTTACAATGTCTTTCTCATCATAATGTGATCTTCTTGAAAGCAGATTTTTTTCCCCTTTTGCATCCTCATTGCTTACCATAGTGCCTTAGACTTAGTGAGTACTTATTGACTTTTTAGATAAAGTGAATGAAGGTAGAGGGGGGACATATCTATTAGTCATTAGCTACCTTTTATCATAACATGTTAGAAGCAACCTTAGAAATCACCTAATCCTATCCCTTCAGTTTACAGATGAAAAACTAAAGCCAAACCAGATAGTGTGACTTGCCCTGGTTCACAGATAGTAAGTAGTTAAGTCCAGATTTGAACTTAGGCCTTCTGATTTCAAAGCCAAGAATCCTTCTACTGTATCACACCACTCATTGGCTCTGCCAGGCTCTCAAGCTAAGGGGAAGCCAGTGATGGCCGAGGCCCAGGCTGCTCAGACCGCCACTGTCTCTTCCCCTTGGCTCTTGGGTGGCCTCCAGGGTGTGGGTGATCATCTTGCAAGCTGGGAGTGGGACTGGGAGCCCTGTTTTCCAAGAAACAACCACTCAGCCTGCTCAAGAGAGCATTCGGAGGGATTGCCTGGGAGGCGGGGCTGTGAGTTCCTGGAAATGAGCTTCTAAGGACTTCAGGCAGGTCTTCCTCAGTGGAGGGGGCCCTCTCTACCTTCTGTATTCATTCTCTCTGGTGGCCTGCCAGTGTCTGCATTTGGCTGCCTCCCGGGCATGAGGCAAGACATATTGCTTTCTGTGTAGCTCAGATTTGTTTATCCCTGTTTGGGCTTGTTTACTGTTGACAATTTAACAACTGTTGTTTTTGGCAGCCTTCATCTTGGTCCCAGGCCTGCCCTGGCCAAGGACATCAGTGCCCCTGCACTGGGGATCTCAGGAGCCTCAAATCTCTGGGCCTAACTGGGGCTTATTTAATATTCAACACTTTTTGCAAAAGTTATTTCCCTGGGCTCTCCTTCACCTAGTCAGTGTTCCAGCCAAACTGGTTGGCTATCTGATCCCTAGATTTCTCCTGCTCTCTCTCATCTCAAGTTATCCCCCTCATGCCTGGGACACTCCATCCTCATTTCTTCCAATAGAAATCCTTCTTTTCTCATAAGACAGAGTTCTGGTGTTCCCTACTCTAGAATGCTTTCCTGGATTCCTCCCCCCCTTAGATAGAAAGATCCCTTGCTCCTCAAACCATAGAATACTTTGCATCTTTCAGAATTACATCTTAAGGGGAAATTTAGAAATTAAAATAAATTCACTTTAATGACTGTTGGTCAAGTGCCTACTATAGGCACTATATTAGGCATTATTGATGCAAAGATAAAAAATAAGTTTTTATCTTCAAAGACCCTACATTCAATCATCTAATCCAAAAGTTAAGATTTTGGGCAGAGATCTTTTTGTCAATCCCTTCTCAGAATATTTTTAAATACATAAAATAAAATGTATTGAATTGTAGCAGAAAAATATTGAAATACTTTTTTGAAATACATCTTTTTAAAAATCAGTTAATGGGTACCAATTTAAGAACTCCTAATCTTGTCTGACCCTCTTATTTCAGATATTGGTGTGGCCCAGAAAGGGACAATACTTTGGTAAGGGAATGCTAAGTGTCAGTGAATAGACAGGTGGGTCTGGAGTATGAAAGACCTCAATTTAACTCGGGCCTCAAGCGGTACATGTATAACCAGGCAAGCCATTTCACTTGCCTCTGTCTCAGTTTCCCCAACTGTAAAATGAAGATACTAGATATTAATACCTATCTCACAAGGTTTTTTTTTGTGATCAAATGATATCAAATTTGTAAAGTACTTAGCACAGGTCCTAGCATATAGTAGGCAATTAATAAATGCTTACTCCATTCCAATAGCAGTTATCACTCAAAAATAGGATTTTTGCCTCTCAGAAAGCCAGTGCTAAATCTACTAAAGCATGCTTCTTACCTTACATTACATTTATTTGTCTTTACAAAGAGCTCTTTACAAGAGCTATCCCCCTAAAGCTCCCTCAGGAAATAGATGATCATTTTTTCAACTTGGCATATAGCCTCAGAATCTAGCATGGTGCCTTGTAGGTGTTTCATAGATGTTCAATGATATGCAATATGCCATAGTGGATAGAATACTGTGATTGTTATCAGAATATATGTTTTTCAATTCCAGAATGACCTCAGATACCCATCAGTTGTGTCCTACAATCTTCTGAATCTCATTTACCTCATATATAAAAATGGAATAATATTAACAATGACTATAATATATTCTGAGAATCAAATATGACACTAGTATCATTTGATATGTGTATTATACATTGCAAAAAATGGTGTATAAATGTGAGATAGCATTATTATTTATTTAACTGAATTGAGAGAAGGGGGAGAAATAATTCAAAACTATCAAGCAACTGCCAAATGTCTGATCATCTGGTGATTTGGTGCTGCAAAGTCTAAGTCACTTAACTGAATCAGAACTAAGAATGGGCAAATATTGATAGATACTGAGTATGCAGAACGTGTGAAGCAGGTGAGGTTGTATGTGCAAGCTCAATGAGGAAAACTTTTCATATGAATCATATATATAAATGCCCAAAGTTTCATGGTGGCAGAAATTCTATGATCACAACTTCCAATTTTCTAGGTCATTCTAGATTTTAATATTCCTTTTGTACTTGTTTATGTATTATCTGAATAGGTGCTATCTTTCATATATGTGGTTCCATAAAATTTATCCGAATTCAATAAGATCCATATCCATGCAAACCATAGCCCACACCAATTTGTTGTCTGTTCTCTTATCAGGCAGTGGCCATGATTAGTGTAAAACTAAGGCATTTCAGAATATAGCATAGTAAGTAAAGTACATTAGAACATATACCCTAATAAACTGAGGATAAACTCTCCCCTCAAGTACAGACCTCAGAATTGAGAAAAAAGGGAATTTGTAAGGACTTCACACAAGATAGACATGTTGGCCAAGGCAAACACTTAGAGGAATATTTCATGCTTCTGAAACCTGAGGACAACTGGCATCTTCTGTTAGGGTCATCAAGTTGGTCTCACCTGCTCTCATTTTTCTCTATGTTTAGCATTTCTCCAGGAATTTTGCTTTAAGGGCTTCATGACAACCAATAGACATGTGATCCTACCTGGACAAAGCCCCACTGATTTCATGGTGACTACTGAGCATGGTAGATTCTAATAGACATTATTCTGAATAATGTCATGATAGTCATTGGATGTGTTTTGTTCCTTGCCACCATCTGGCATCATCTCTTCAGAGTCACCTACTAACCATTTTAATTACACTCTACTAGGATATATTAGCTAAACTCCCCAAAGAAAGGCAGGCTGACAGCTCTAGCCAGAGTCACTACATTCAACTAGCAAAAGTAGGTAGAATATCCCAGACTAATACTAGTGATTATATATTAATTTTCTTTTCCATTTCGTTGACTAGACAGATAGTAGCCCAGTTTGAGAAAATTATTGTATTTAATTTGAGGTTCTATGCTTATAAAATATTCTCTGGATGTAACTGCAATGTAAAGTGAATTACAACAAAAGGTAATCTAAAGAGATGAAAAACCTGTTTTTCATTTATCCAGCCTGCATTCTTGCCTTTATGCAGATATGCATAATGCATATATGCAGATATGTTAACAAAAAAATTCATTTTTTGCCTTCAACCATGTCCAAATTCACCTAATTCTCATCACCTAGCCTATTTTTCTCCAACTTGTGTACAAAAATAGGAAGAGGAAGTATCACTTTTTTTCTGAATTCTAAGTATTTCTATAGCATTTCCATGATCTACCAAAGTATCTAATTCCTTACTTATGAATTTTTACCACTAATTACAGTTCCCATCTTCCACATTTCTTTTTTTTTTTTTTTTTGAAGTGTCAATTGTGCTTTATTCTTCACATCTGTCTTGGTCACATAATTATAATTTAGAACTAATAGGAATTTTATTTTATTTTATTTTTACTTTTCTTTTTTTTTCTTTTTTTTTTTTTTAATTTAATAGCCTTTTATTTACAGGTTATATGTATGGGTAACTTTACAGCATTAACAATTGCCAAACCTCTTGTTCCAATTTTTCACCTCTTACCACCCACCCCTTCCCCCAGATGGCAGGATGATCAGTAGATGTTAAATATATTAAAATATAAATTAGATACACAATAAGTATACATGACCAAACTGTTATTTTGCTGTACAAAAAGAATCAGACTGAAATATTGTACAATTAGCTTGTGGAGGAAATCAAAAATGCAGGTGGGCATAAATATAGGGATTGGGAATTCAATGTAATGGTTTTTAGTCATCACCCAGAGTTCTTTCTCTGGGTGTAGCTGGTTCAGTTCATTACTGCTCCATTGGAAATGATTTGGTTGATCTCATTGCTGAGGATGGCCAGGTCCATCAGAACTGGTCATCATATAGTATTGTTGTTGAAGTATATAATGATCTCCTGGTCCTGCTCATTTCACTCAGCATCAGTTCGTGTAAGTCTCTCCAGGCCTTTCTGAAATCATCCTGTTGGTCATTTCTTACAGAACAATAATATTCCATAATATTCATATACCACAATTTATTCAGCCATTCTCCAACTGATGGGTATCCACTCAGTTTCCAGTTTCTAGCCACTACAAAGAGGGCTGCCACAAACATTCGTGCACATACAGGTCCCTTTCCCTTCTTTATGATCTCTTTGGGATATAATCCCAGTAGTAACACTGCTGGATCAAAGAGTATGCACAGTTTGATAACTTTTTGAGCATAGTTCCAAACTACTCTCCAGAATGGTTGGATTCGTTCACAACTCCACCAACAATGCATCAATGTCCCAGTTTTCCTGCATCCCCTCCAACAATCATCATTATTTTTTCCTGTCATCTTAGCCAATCTGACATGTGTGTCCATCTTCCACATTTCAATTACCAGAGCCCTTATTTTCTTTTACACTTACTTGATTGTGCATACATCCATTCTGCAGCTACCAATAGCATGTTTCTTATTCTAATTCATGGCTTCCCTCTATAAATTTTGTTTCCTTTATTCCACATTAGCCTAACCTTTAGGCTTCACTTCTTAAAAATTCGCTTTCATTTCTCCAATTAAAATTTCATTTCTCTGATTTTTTTTACCTAATTCTCTAAAAACTAAACCTTCATAAAATGCTCACAATGATCAACTGTCAAAAGCTGCAAGAGAGGTAAAATTTTAATCTCATTTATGATTGACATGAATGAATGAGGTGAGTAGGATGGGAAGAGAACATACTAGTCAGCACTCTCAAAGATACATTCATTATTAGCACATATAATTCATAATGAAGAACTTAATCTATACTTGAAGAAGCACACATAGACCAAAGACATTTGTAAGTGAAAGTAGTGTCCAATATATGGTAGGTATTTAATCAGTGTTTGCTGGCTGGCTGACTGGCATGGAGAAGAAAATGCACTGCCTTATATAAGGGATGTATAGTATTCCTCCCCTCAATACATAATTATAAATGGGGGTTGGGAAGAGAACCTACCTATATATGGGCACCACATACTCATATAATTGAATCCATTAATTCATTTCTAATTGCTTTTCCTCACACAAGATACTCCATCTCCTTTTGGGTTACTTTACACTGGTTGTGCCCTATGTTTGAAATACTTTTCTTCTTTGACTTCTGACTCTTGATTTCCCTAGCTTTTCTGAAGATTCAACTCAAATTCCATCTAAGGAAAAAGGGAGTGGCCTTTTACCAATTCTTTCTCTACCATATATCCCCCCTTCATCCTCTTATCTTCCTGCTGAGATTACCTTTCATATAGTTTGTGTATTATATGTGTGTGTATGTGTGTGTGTGTGTATGCATGCATGCATCTAATTATATGCATACTGACTCACCTATTAGAATGTGAAGTCTTTGAGAGAGTTTTTTGCTTTCTTTGCATTTCCCAATGTTTAGCATAGTGTCCAGTACATAGTAAGAGCTTAATAAATGTTTGGATTAATTCCCACTTATGTCATACTTACGATTTAAAAATCCCTGCCTTCACCACAACTCAATGAGATAGGTAGAAGAGATACCTGTCTATCCTCTCCCTTCTATCCCCAAACAATTCTCTTTAAAGCAATCAGCACTTATGATAGGCTTACTGAGTTTTGAGCCCTTTCTATATACTATGAGACATACAAAATTGAGAAAATCTCCGTCCCTAATTTCATGAATCTCACAAACAATTTCGGACAAATGAGATAAGTATTCATACTATTGCTAAATCCAAGTTAGCTCCCTGGAGGCCTCAGGATCAGCCAGAGTCAGGATAAATTAAAGTCCTTGGTCTTTAGGCAGGGAACAGCAAACTGCCAGTTTTGCCACAGATTGCTTCTTGATTCTGGAGTCCAGAATCTCCACCTTTCTCCTTCTAGTCTTGTGGCCAACTGACTCTGCTCCATCTCACCCCACCCTCTAATCCTTGCTTATAATTATCTTAACACTGAACATTGAACCAGCATCAACGATGAGAAGAGCCATTTTTCCAAACAAATGCTAATAGAGTCATTGTCTCATATCGAGTAGGTAATTAGCCTAAATACCCAGTTATCTGATTCAAGTACATCTTTTCATAGTTTCAGCCCTTTACATACTATAACCTAAAAAGTGGCTTAGGAAGGGAAATGAGTTATGAGAGATCCAATGAAGCAGGTTGCTACTGACTGAGAGCATAAGAGAAAGACAAGCATACTCACATTCATGAGCACTCTGACAGACTTGCATAAATAGCCTATAAAACAAACAATGAGTTGTTTTTTTTTCACTTCAGATCTAAAAAGCAATAATGAAACCCACTCTGTGAAAGTAGAAGGGGTGTTAGCTTGAGAGGGGAGGGGTGAAAGAAGAAGAAAGATGCTAGAACATATGTTTTTAGAAGCTGTTTGAAAAGAATGCATGTAAGAAGCATTTGCTAATCACCAGAAAAGCAGGAACCAAATGGAAAAGGAAAGGAATCAGGCTAGTAGAGGTCATCGTAGCTGCCTTTCAAGAATGAAATTTCTATTCTTCTTTCCCTAAACTACAGAGAATGAGGGTGAGAATGGAAGAGCACAATGGAAAAGTAATGAGGCTGGGGATGTCCATGAGGCTAGCAAAAATGCAATTGTGACATTATTGAATGGCAGAAACTGTTAAGAAATCAACAGTGTCTGACCCTACAAGAAGCATAAAACTAGGAGTCAAGAGAATTCTGTCAAGAATTTATTGCTTGTATTATTGTGGACAAGTAAATTTCTACCTCTCTAGCTCTCAGTTTCTTAATTAGTAAAATAAAGATATTGGATTTGATCTTTAAACTCCCTCTCAGCTCCAATATTCCTTACTCCCCCTGAGGCATTTGGGGTTAAGTGACTTACCCAGAGTCACACAGCTAGGAAGTATTAAGTTTCTGAGACCAGATTTGAACTAGGTCCACCTGACTTCAGAGCTGGTGCTCTATCCACTGTGCCACCTAGCTGGCCCCCTCCATTATGTTTTAAGATCTCCTTCTACTGTGGGAAAACTGGGACACTAATACATTCTTGGTAGAATTGTGAATTTTTTTTAAATTTTTTATAATAACTTTTTATTGACAGAACCCATGCCAGGGTAATTTTTTTACAATATTATCCCTTGCACTCACTTCTGTTCCTATTTTTCCCCTCTCTCCCTTCACTCCTTCCCTTAGATGGCAAGCAGTCCTACATATATTGAATATGTTGCAGTATATCCTAGATACAATATATGTGTGCAGAACCAAATAGTTCTCTTGTTGCACGGGGGGAATTGGATTCAGAAGGTAAAAATAACCCAGGAAGAAAATAAAAAATACAAACAGTTTACATTCATTTCCCAGTGTTCTTTCTTTGGGTGTAGCTGCTTCGGTCCATCATTGATCAATTGAAACTGAATTAGGTCTCTTTGTCAAAGAAATCCACTTCCATCAGAATACATCTTCATACAGTATCATTTTTGAAGTATATAATGATCTCCTGGCTCTGCTCATTTCACTTAGCATCAGTTCATGTAAGTCTCTCCAAGCCTCTCTGTATTCATCCTGCTGGTCATTTCTTACAGAACAATAATATTCCATAACATTCATATACCACAATTTACCCAACTATTCTCCAATTGATGGGCATCCATTCATTTTCCAGTTTCTAGCCACTACAAACAGGGCTGTCACAAACATTTTGGCACATACAGGTCCCTTTCCCTTCTTTAGTATCTCCTTGAGGTATAAGCCCAGTAGTAGCACTGCTGAGTCAAAGGGTATGCACAGTTTGATAACTTTTGGGGTATAAGTCCAGATTGCTCTCCAGAATGGTTGGCTTCATTCACAACTCCACCAACCATCAGTGTCCCAGTTTTCCTGCATCCCCTCCAACATTCATCATTATTTTTTCCTGTCATCTTAGCCAATCTGACAGGTGTGTAGTGGTATCTCAGAGGTGTCTTAATTTGCATTTCTCTGATTAATAGTGATTTGGAAGACTCTTTCATATGAGTGGTAATAGTTTCAATTTCATCATCTGAAAATTATCTGTTCATATCCTTTGACCATTTATCAATTGGAGAATGGCTTGGTTTCTTATAAGTTAGAGTCAATTCTCTATATATTTTGGAAATGAGGCCTTTATCAGAACCTTTAACTGTGAAGATGTTTTCCCAGTTTGTTGCTTCCCTTCTAATATTGTTTGCATTAGTTTTGTCTGTACAAAATCTTTTTAATTTGATGTAATCAAAATTTTCTATTTTGTGATCAATAATGGTCTCTAGTTCATCCTTGGTAACAAATTTCTTCCTCCTCCACAGGTCTAAGAGATAAACTATTCTATGTTCCTCTAATTTATTTATAATCTCGTTCTTTATGCCTAAATCATGGATCCATTTTGATCTTATCTTGGTATACGGTGTTAAGTGTGGGTCCATGCCTAATTTCTGCCATACTAATTTCCAGTTATCCCAGCAGTTTTTGTCAAATAATGAATTCTTATCCCAAAAGTTAGGATCTTTGGATTTGTCAAACACTAGATTGCTATAGTTGACTATTCTGTCTTGTGAACCTAACCTGTTCCACTGATCAAATAATCTATTTCTTAGCCAATACCAAATGGTTTTGGTGACTGCTGCTTTATAATATAGTTTTAGATCAGGTACAGGTAGGCCACTTTCATTTGATTTTTTTTTTCATTAATTTCCTTGAGATTCTCGACCTTTTATTATTCCATATGAATTTTGTTGTTATTTTTTCTAGATCATTAAAATATTTTCTTGAAACTCTGATTGGTATAGCACTAAATAAATAGATTAGTTTAGGGAGTATTGTCATCTTTATTATATTTGCTTGGCCAATCCAAGAACACTTAATATTTTCCCAATTATTTAAGTCTGACTTTATTTGTGTGGAAAGTTTTTTTGTAATTTTGCTCATAATAATTCCTGACTTTCCTTTGGTAGATGGATTCCCAAATATTTTATGCTGTCGACAGTTATTTTGAATGGAATTTCTCATTGAATCTCTTGCTGTTGGATTTTGTTGGTGATGTGTAAAAATAATGAGCATTTATGGGGATTTATTTTATATCTTGCAACTTTGCTAAAATTAGGAATTATTAGAATTGTGAATTAATCTAACCATTCTGGAGAGTAATTTGGAATCATGTTCAAAGGGTTATCAAATTGTGCATACCTTTTTGATCCAGTAGTGTTTCAACTGGATTTATATCCCAAAGAGATCTTAAAAGAGGGAAAAGAATCCATATGTGCAAAAATGTTTGTGGCAGCCCTTTTTGCAGTGGCAAGAAACTGGAAATTGAATGAATGCTATCAGTTAGAGAATGGATGAATAAATTACAGTATATAAATGTTATGGAATATTATTGTTATATAAGAAATGATCAGTAGGATGATTTCAGAGAGACCTGGAGAGACTTACATCAACTGATGCTAAGTGAAATGAGCAGAATCAGGAAATCACTGTACATGGCAACAGCAAAAGTATATAATCAATTCTGATGGACTTGGCTCTTCTCAACAATGAAATAATTTAGCCCAGTTCCATTGATCTTGTAATGAGAATCATTTACATCCATAGAGACTGTGGAAACTGAGTGTGGATCACAGCATAGCATTTTCACTTCTTTTGTTGCTGTTTACTTGAATTTTATTTTCTTTCTCATTCCATTTTCCTTTTGATTGGATTTTTCTTGTGCAGCAAGATATTTGATTGAATATGAACACCAATATTGGAGATATATGTGTTTGTGTATGTGTGTGTGTGTGTGTGTGTGTGTACCACGTTTAACATATATTGGATTACTTGCCATCTAGGAGAGGTAGTGGGGAAAAGGGGGGAAAATTGGAACATAACATTTTGCAAGGATCGATGTTGAAAAATTATCCTTTCATATGTTTTGAAAATAAAAAGCTGCAATTAAAAAAAAACAGCTCTCCTTCCAGTTCTGTCATTCTAGGTTTTATGATTGTAAGACTTCCAACTTCAACATTCTATGATTCTGTGAAAAGTAAAAGGAAGAATACTTTTAAAATAAGGTTATTAAATATTCATTAGATCAATGTAATAAACTAGAACAGAGAAATTCAAAAAATATAAAACCCAATAGTCAAGTATAGAGTAGAAAATGTAAGTCAAATGAAGAAAAATTTTCTATTTGATAAAAACTGCTGTGAAAACTGGAAAGCTGTCTGACAGAAATTAGGGTTAATCCAACACTTTATACTGTTTTACAATATATGCTATATGGATATTGGATTTTAATATAAAAGAGAATAACATTTAAAAAATTAGAAGAGAAACAAGTCATCTATTTCTCATAGCTATGAGTAGAGATGTGTTCTCTTTTTTATTTTTATAGTTTTTTTTATTTCTCCAAATACATGCAAAAATAATTTTCAACATTCACCTTTGAAAAAATTTGTGCTCCAGATTTTCTCCCTCCTTCCCTGTTCACATTCTCCCTTCCCAAGACAGCAAACAATCAGATGTAGGCTAAACATGTGCAATTCTTCTAAACATATTTCTATATTCATCATGCTGTGCAAGAAAAATCAGATTAAAAGGGGGAAAAATGAGAAAAAAAACAAACAAATAACAAAAAAAGTTGAAAATACTATACTTTGATCCATATTCAGTCTCTGTAGTTCTCTCTCTGAATATAAATGGGACTTTCTATCACAAGCCTATTGGAATTGTCTTGAATCACCTCATTGTTGAGAAGAGCCAAATCTATCATAGTTGATCATTGCATAGTCTTGTCATTACTATGTACACTGTTCTCTTGGTTCTGTTCCCTTCACTTGACATCAGTTCATGTAAGTATTTCCATGCTTTTCTGAAATCATTTAGAAATGTATTCTTAACCAAAAAGAAATAAAAGTAATTTCAAAAGATAAAATAATTAGTTTGATTACTTAAGTTGAAATGGTTCTACCCTGACAACATCAATCCATGTAGGATAAAAAGGAAAGTGGTCAAATAGGAAAAAAACTTTGTTTTAGATTTCTCTCATTGGTATTGAAGATATACGAACAGTAAATATATACATAAGTATATTTATGTGTGTTTATATCTAAATAGCCAGAGAACTGCAAAGTATTCACAATTAAATGCAAAAATGCTCCTAATCACTAATAATAATAAAAAAATGCAAAACAAAACAACTCTGAGGTTTCACCTCTCAAACATTAAATTGGCAAAAAATGATAAAAAAATAACAAAATCATTGTTGAAGGGATTGTAGGAATACAGTCACACTAATATAATATTGATGGAACTGTGAAATAGGACAATCATTCTCAAAAGCAATTCAGAGTTATGCAAATAAAGTGACTGACATGTCCATATTCATTGAACTAGAGACTCCATTGCTAGAGTTACTTCCCAAGAAAAACATCAATAAGAAAAAAATTTTCCATTTACTCCAAAATATTTATAGAAGCCCTTTTTGTGTTAGCTAAGAATTGGAAACAAAGTAGATAAATATCACTTGGGAAAAGCTGAACAAATTGTGGTATATGAATGTAATGGAATACCAATGTGTTTTCAGAAATGATATATATGACTACAGAGAAGCCTGGAAAGATTCATATCAATTGATGCTAAGTGAAGTGAGCAGTCAATAAAAATATTCATAGAAACTACAATAATGTAATGGAAATATTTACACACCAAAATAGATAAATAAATAAATAAAAAGTAAATATAACAAAATTATAAAGCTCAAATAGGACTCAAATGAGGAGATAATAAAAAACACCCTCAATTTATGAATGATTATTCATGTGTCCTTTAACTTATTTATTGTTAATTCCAAATTAAAAGTTGTCTAAGAAAAAGCTATCTCCCTCCCTCCAAGGTCTATGTTCCTGTTCTGAAATTAGATGCAGGAATTGCCATCTTTATAACTTTTACAAAGATCTTCAAAAAAGTAGTCTATGGTAATTTGCATGACCCAGATCAAGTACCCTGGAGGAAAACGGAATATGCCTAAACAATTTGAAAGGGAATGGGAATGCTTTTCTAAACTGTGAAAGGCTCAGTAAGAAGGTGTGATGGATTGAATAGGGACACCAACAGATAAGTAGATAGGTAGGACTCTTTAGGAGCTAACACTTAGTGGAAAAACAGACAATTATTTGAGTAAATTGAGAAAGGTATTCTCATGGTTACATATAGAAATTAGATATAGAAAATAAAACTATGAAATCTAAGTTTATAATTGGAGACTTAAAAGTAGTCAGTTAATGCTCCGTGAGTAGAAAAGAGTAGCAAGCAATGTCAGCTAAGATTCCAGTACAATCCTTCTATAGTCCAACTCCTTAGGAAGACAGAAAGTATGAAGCAGAAAAGCAAAAGTGAGCACAATGTAACATGAGAAAGATCCATAACATATCCCTCAACTGCCAATTCTTTCAGTGGAATAGTGATCAAATAGAAAATTCTCTTTTAAAAGAACAGATTGAGAGCACTGTTTTGTAGGGATGGGTACAAGTTTATTTTCCCTTGCTAGAGTCCCATATAATCTAATGTTGAAAGTCACAGGAGGAGTACTCCTGTTAAAGTTAAAGAGAGGAGAAACACAACTTGAGATTCTCTCCTTAAGAGAATTCCTGCTCTCAAGGAATTCAGATTCTCATTGGAGGAGAAAAAACATATTACACCAAATATATCCATCTGAAAAAGATATAGGAAAGCTTGGCTTCAGGGTGAGTGGCAAGGCCCAAAACTCCTCAAGTTATACCAGTACATAAGATGACAGGGCCTAGAAATCTAAAGGGCATAGAAGCAGAACAGATGATAAGGTCTACAGGTCTTCCATCTCACTAGAAGGTTTGAAAATGGTGATTCTCACATATTCCTTCTAGGATGAACAGCCAGCCAGCCATATTCCTTTTTTCCTTTCAGTTCCTGTTCAGTTACTCCAATGGCATAGAATTAACCTGGGCAACTTTGGTGGAAGAATGAAGAGAATCCAAGGGGGAAGAAAGGAATTCCAGATATTGAAGTTGCCAGATTCCAAATGATTGGAGGATAATAATTCATTTTTTTTCTTTTTTTTTTTTTTGGAGGATAATAATTCAAAGAGATATTGCTGGGCTCTTGGTATCAACAGAGAATTTTTGACACTAGGATTATATTTTGAAAAGTCAGACACCCAAACTATTTTAAAATTTCTTTCAATTAGTTTCATTTTAATTTTTTTTAATGTAGACTTTCTGCACTTGAAAGTTATAGGAGTACTTTAAAAAGGACTATTATAGACATGAAACTTAAGGACACAATATAATTACTTATAATTACATATGGGTGGAGGTGAAAAAGAAGGGATAAAGGATATTTGAGTATCCTCAAAACAGCTATGGCTACCCAGTTTTGGGAGGGCTAGAACACTAGAGTGTAGAGTCTTACAAAAGAGTTTTCTATTGGGAAATACCTGTGTACTATGACAGGGGTATCATTAAAAGGATATTGGTGACTTCTATGGCTTCTTTGAGTGCAGATGAAGAATTAGGGAGTGTATTCAGGAGAAAGGACACCAGGTCATTACTTTAAGTGAGATGCCAGAAACTATTGAACCAACTATTGAGCCTTTTTATGTCAAATTTTTCTGGAAACCTATTGAAATCTATGAATGCCTTTTCAGAATAATGTTTTCTGGTTTACATTCATAATTTTTAAATGCTAACTTTTAGTAGTTAGTAAAAATAGACTTTTTTTCCCCAGTCCAGGTTTAGAAACCCTCTGAAATCTATCCATAAACCTAATCCTTGAAAATCCATGCAGTCAGATAAAAACTTCTGATCTAAAGACATAACTGTACAGAGGGGTAATTAAAGGATGGTTATCAAACCTACTATTCTGTTCACAGAATTTCTAAAAAAATCAATCAATAAACCAACCAAAAGTGTTTTTGTCATGGTATAAGATAAACTTCAACAGGTTTGTAGTCAATTGTTAAATTTTCTGAGTAAGTATTGCCACTTGGAAATAACAAAGTTATAAATCAGGGAATTATTTATTGTTTTGTTGATTTTTAGACTTAAGAAAGTATTAATAATGTACATTAAATTTAAAAGTATTTTATTTTGGTGAAAATCCAGTTGTAAAACATTTAATAGCAAATTCTTACTTCTATGTTCCAAGCCCTTGAATGTTAAGTTTTAAAAATAAAAAGACAAAAATTAAACAGTCCCTACTTTCAATGATCTTATAAATCTATGATGATAAAACAACTTATATTCATATAAGCAAAGACAAAATAAATACAAGGATAATTAGAGGAAGGTAATAGAAGCTGGGTGGTGGACAAGAAAAGACTTCATGGTGTTTGGGCTGATCTTTGAAGAAAACTAGAGATTCAAAAACAAAAATGAGGTCCTTTAAAGATGGGCAAAGGAGTATATAGCAAAACTGCTAATGTGTAAGGAATCCTTCT
Organism: Sarcophilus harrisii; assembly: GCF_902635505.1. Taxonomy (NCBI): domain Eukaryota; kingdom Metazoa; phylum Chordata; class Mammalia; order Dasyuromorphia; family Dasyuridae; genus Sarcophilus; species Sarcophilus harrisii. The sequence goes on along the minus strand of NC_045427.1, from coordinate 359,090,041 downwards.
CATAAAATGAAAGTCCATTGCCATAAATGCCAAGGTTTCAGACAATAAAATAGACCCTGAGCCAAGCAGAATAAATATGATTTCATATGCAATCCTTTTCTCAAAGGGTCACTTGCACAAGACCTTCCTCATTAGTGGAGTTTGTTTATATTTTTTGTGAAGGATAGAGCTGGTGAGAATTGTAGAGTAGAGAGATCCTGGTCATCTGACTTCAGTCTTGGAGAGAGAGGACATATGATTCCAGACTCTTTTTAAGGTCCCTGAAGGAAGAAAAAGACCTAAGGAAGATTATAAGACAGATGTGCCAGCATCTTTACTTCAACTTCTTCCCCAAAATCTTTCTTTCTCTTTAGGAACCCAAAAGGAGTCTAGAATCACATATCTTCTCTTTCCACGTGAGAAGAAAGAAAATGATGACATTTTTCCTGCTCCTTCCAGTTCTCACCAATTATGGACATTTTCTCCCCATGCAAATGAGTCAAGGCTTATAACTATAACAAGTGATAGATACTTTTGTAAGAAATTGTTCACTTATGTAGGGAGAATACATGAATATGTCACTGAGATTTTACAAGCATTGCAAGTACCTGATACAGAAAAAATATAATTATTAAGGAAAACACAAAGGCACCTCTCTTTCATGTTCTATATAACCTAAAGATGAACTTTCTATCCATTACTGCAATTGATTATTTCCAGGTAATGCAGGTAATGGGTAAATTTAGAGTATAGAATGTATAAAGGATATTTATTAAATTCATCTAAATATACAGTGAATCTAATCAAATTAATATATTTTGTCCTGAATATTTTCTTCTAAGGTTTGGCTGGTTAAAAATTTACTTATGCCCTTTGAAGGCATGAAAGAGAAAATTCCATTATCTTATTATCTTATCTAGTACCAAATAATTATAACAATTATTGCTTTTTAGTATAACTTGAAATCTCTCAGATCTCAGTCCTCCTTTTTTCCTTTTCTCTTTTTTAAAGCATTCTTTTATATTCTTAGGCTTTTTTTTCTTCCAGATGAATATTGTTATTATTCTTACAAATTATTCCATTTAAATTTTGACAGCATTGAGATCATGGATTAATTTTTTAATAGCTTTTATTTACAGGATATATGCATGGGTAATTTTACAGCATTAACAATTGCCAAACCTCTTGTTCCAATTTTTCATCTCTTACCCCCCCTCCCCTCCCTCAGATGGCAGGATGACCAGTAGATGTTAAGTATATTAAAATATAAATTAGATATACAATAAGTATACATGACCAAAACGTTATTTTGCTGTACAAAAAGAATCAGACTCTGAAATATTGTACAATTAGCTTGTGAAGGAAATCAAAAATGCAGGTGTGCATAAATATAGGGATTGGGAATTCAATGTAATGGTTTTTAGTCATCTCCCAGAGTTCTTTCTCTGGGCATAGCTGGTTCAGTTCATTACTGCTCCATTGGAAATGATTTGGTTGATCTCCTTGCTGAGGATGGCCAGGTCCATCAGAACTGGTCATCATATAGTATTGTTGTTGAAGTATATAATGATCTCCTGGTCCTGCTCAATTCACTCAGCATCAGTTTGAAATCCTTTCTGAAATCATCCTGTTGGTCATTTCTTACAGAACAGTAATATTGATCATGGATTAATTTGGATAACATTGTTATCTTTTATGTATTAGCTTGACCTAAGCATTTGTATTGAATAGTCCTTCAATTATTTTGATTTTTTTATTGAAGGTAAAAAAAAAAGAAGAAAAATTTTAAAAATGTTTCATACTCATCTTTTTATATTGTAGGTCAGTAGATTAATTGAAATACTGTTATTGTTTTTGTCATTATATTTAGTTGAATATTTTAATCTTAATTTCTTGTTTTTATTAATGAGTTAGAGAAATGCTATTAATTGTTTTAATCTTATTACTGCTTATTACTACTGATTATCTCAAGTTTTTATTTGTTTTCTTGGTTTTCTAAGTAAACCAATATTTCAAACACAAATAGGCCTATTTGGTGGTCCTTTTTACCAATGTGTATTCCCTTAGTATCTTTTTTGTTGATGATGTATTGCAATAGTTAACATTTTGGAATAATGGCAATTAGTAACAGTGAGAAGACAAAGCTTTGCTTTACTTCCTTTCTTTGTGAGAAAGGTTCTTATTTTTATCTTTCATGTAAAATACCAGCTAGTGGATTAAAATGTGTCCTTTATTATGTTAAGGGAAAAATCTTTATGTTCTTATCAATTTTTATTTTAAAAAACATAAATGCATTCAACTTATCAAATACTTTTTTGTGTTTATTTAAGTGGGCTTGTTTCAGTCATTATCAAAATAATTCATTGGGCTGTTTTTCTAATATTGAATCATTATAGAAATCTTGGTATAATTTCAATTTGAACACTGATAAATGCATATTTTAATATATCATTATTTATCAGTCCTTTCATCAATAATTTAAATCATTTCCATAGTAAAAAAAAAAAGAAAGAAATAATTTAAAACTTTAAACTTATTTGGTACCAATCATAATTAACAGATATAATAAAAAAGGCCCCAGATTGTGCCAATATAATAAAAATGGCAATAAAATAATTTACAGATCTGATGCCATGCCAATCAAATGAGGCAAAGTAATAAAACTTATCTGGAGGAACAAATAGTGAAGAATCCCAAATCAATTATAATAATGATAAATGGGGAGGAGAAAGAAGGGGACAAGTCAGCACAAGATTTCAAAGAATATTATAATGCAACAAGCATCAAAAAATTTTGCTACCAATTAAATAGTTCTAAAAAAAAGTCAATCAGAACATATTAAGTAAAAAAAAAAAAAAAGGATCAGAACTCATAGCATAGTGTTCATCAAGGATTCACTTTTAACAAAAACAGCTCAAAAAGGTGAAAATTAGTCTCTCAGAAATTAGATTTACAACAATATCTCAGAGAATGTGTGACAATAACATTCTAATGATACATGATAAATAAAAAATTAAATAACAAAGCAACATGAAAATTGGGGCTGGAATTACTTTTCAAAATTCTGAGTAACAGAAGTATGATTGACTTAAACAAGAGACAGAAATAATCACATACAATCTGATGAAATTAAATATGAAAAAAATTCACTAGCAGAATCAATGCCAATAAAAGGCAATCAAGAAGCAGAGCCAAGATAGTGGAGTGTAGACGGTCTTTGAGATCTTTTTTCTTTCCCTCAGAATCAACACTAAATAAAGCTTCTGAACAGCTTTTAGAGTGATATAACTCACAAATATTTGGAATATAACAAATTCACAACAGAAGATTTTATGGAAGAACTTCAGGAAAGGTCTGTCTCAGTTATGCAGGAGAGGACAGGGCCCAACACAGGATCAGTGCAGGAAGACCCAGAGTTGAGAGGCCTCCACATACAGAGGAAATTTGTTGAGAGATTCAACCAAAATACAGCAGTTCTGTCCTGGTGTAGAAGCTAATGAATCAGCAAACTAGCTGTAATACCTCAATGCAACTACAGAAGGCAATTAGTGAGTCCCTGAACTTCAGCATAACAAGTGGGACTTGACCTCACCCACCCAGAACTAGAAGGAAGCCAGAAGCACAGGCCCCAGGGCAGTATGAAGTCACTCTCACCTGTAGATGAAGCTTGGGATAATTTCCCCTTTGCCATAAGATCAGACCTCAACCTTTAAAAATGAGCAAAAAATCAAAAAGAGCTCTGACCATACTAGGTGTAATGGAGACAAAGAATAACAGACCTCAAACCTTGAAGACACTGAAGACAAACCTTCTGCAGATAAAGCTTTAAAGAGCGATATAAGTTGCTCTCCAACTCAAAAGACTCTCTTAGAAGAATTCATAAAGGATATTAAAAGAGAATTTTAAAGAAAAATGGGGGAAGAAATTGAGAGCTCTGGAAAAGGAAACACAGAAATTGTTTGAAAAAAATCACCTCTTAAAAAATACACTTGGCAAAATAGAAAAAAAAACCAATTACTTGAAAAACAGAATTGCTTAAATGTGAGGAAAAAAATCCAATGAATCAAAAGTTCATTTAAAAGTTCAAGTGGCCAGATGCAAAAGGAGGCAAAAAAAAAAAAAAAAAAAACTAACTGAAGAAAATAATTCATTAAAAATTAAAGCTGAATAAATAGAAGTAAATAACTCAATGAGACAGCAAGAATCAGTCAAACAAGACAAAATAATAGAATAAAAATAGAAAAAAATTTAAAAAATAGAAAAAACAGAAAAACAACCGAACTAGAATATAGATCCATGAGAAACAATCTAAGAATTATTGGACTACTGGAAAAACCCCAATGAAAAAAAGAGCACAGACAACATCTTTCAAAAAATCATCAAGGAAAACTGCCCTGATGTTCTAGAACCAGAGGATAAAATAGCCATTGAAAGAATCTTGTATTTTTATTTTGTCCCAAGATTCATAAGCAATTTTCTTTTGACCAGGCTCTTTATTTTGTTCAAAATATTCAGACAATCTAATAAGTTTTGAGATTTTTCTTGTTGGAATACACAGGAGAGCTGTTGGAATACATGGGAGCCACCTGACAATGGCTGCTAGAGATCCAACCCAGACCAGTGAATGGACCTCCTCTTGTGAGAGGATGATACAAGGAGACTGAGAGGCAGTTGCTGTTCTCTGACCTCTCTCACTGAGAGGCTATTACATTGTCTGACCTCTCTCCTCTTCCCTCTGCCTCCAACTTATCTCATTCCCAGTCTGCAACACCTGTGTCAGCAAAGGCTGCCCTGCATCTCCTTCAGATGTTATGACCCACAGTTGTAGAGGCTCTCAGAGAATTGATCTGTCCCTTAAAAATTCCCCATTTCTTGTTTTTTTGCTGTTATTTCTCCTCCCTACCCCCTCTTCCCCCAGCATGGTTTGCACACTGAGGAATGCAAGAAGCACTATCACTTCTGGATAGCTGTACCAAGTGTTGATCTTATGAAATATCATGGAGGCAAACTTTCAAATGGAGAAGAGAATTGTAGTCAGAACACATTTATGTCTCTCATCAGTCTCCTGGCTTGGCCCTTTGATGTAATGGCCCACTTAATTACCCCGACTAAAAAAGTCTTAATGGGTCTCTTCTTCCTTAGCTCTGGAAGGATCCTCTCACGAACAGCTCTGGTTCTTCTTGTAATTCTTACCCCACGTTCAGGCACTATATGTTGGAATACATGGGAGAGCTGTTGGAATATACAGGAGCCACCTGACAGTGGCTGCTGGAGATTCAACTCAGAATGGATATCCTCTTGTGAGAAGATGATACAAGGAGACTGAGAGGCAGTTGCTGTTCTCTGACCTCTCTCACTTTGTGTTGTGTTGTCTGATCTCTCTCCTTTTTCCTCTGCCTCCAATTTGTCATTCCCAATCTACACACCTGTGTCAGCAAAGGCTGCCCTGCAACTCCTTCAGATGTTATGATCCACAGCTGTGGAGGCTCTTGGAGAACTGACCTGTCCCTTAACATTTTCTCAGTCAGTTTTTCAGGTCAGTGATTTTTACTGTGTGATATCTTAAGAGTTTCTTCTATTTTTTCACTTTCTTTATTTTGTTTTAGTAATTGATTTAAATTGATCAATTTAGTTTTTGTTTTAGTAATTTTTGTCACCTCATGGAGTTATTAACTTCTAATTGCTCTATTTTAATTTATCGGAACTGTTTCTTGGGCAAGATTTAGTATTTCTCGGGTCTGACTCTTTCCCATTCTTTCTCCCATAGGTCTCATTTCTTTTCCAATTTTTTTCCTTAATCATTATTTAAAGTGGAATTATTTTATTGTTATTGCTTTTATTTGCTTGCTCATTCTTTCAGCCAACTTTCTTACTTTGGACTTGAAGTTAGGGTTGAACTCTGCCACACTCCTAAAGGAAAAATCTGGATTGGTTTGGTTGCTAATGTCTTGGGGTGTTAAGTGTATTTGTTTTGTTTTGGTTTAATTCGGTTTTGATTTGTTTATTTCAGACTCCCAGGAAAAGCTCAGATTGGGAACTTGAAACCTTTCTGTGGTCTCAAAGTGTTCTGATCTAGGGCAAAGTCTAAATGCTGCCCCACCTGATCTGAGTTCTGACAACTTGACCTGTTTTTGTCTGACAATTACATAGTATTCATCAGCTTACAAAGTATTTATAAGTAACTAACTGGTACATTGAGTCAGCAAGACTTGAAATTGATAATCAACTATGAAAGACTTGGTTCTTCTCAATAGATTTTGTACAGAAAATAACATCTGTAACCAAGAAAAGAACTAAGGACATAGAATGTAAATCAACAAATGTTTTGTTCACCCCTTTTTTCTTTAATCTCTCTTATAGTTTTTCCTTTTTGCTCTGATTTTTCTCTCCCAACATAATTCATAAAGCATGTATTAAAAATAAATAAATAAAAAATAAAATGCAAAGTCACCTGAAATATTACATGATTACAAATCTTAGAGTTAGAAAGAACTCTGGTAGCCAAATAGTCCAATTCTATGACTCTATAAACAGCTGGTATCTGCTCAGCATCGAAAGAGTTATATGTACCTTGGCAGGGGCCAGAACAGAAGACAATATTTATTTGGCACTAGATAAAATAATAAAAGACAATGGAATTTTCTCTTTCATGCCTGCAAACAGCATAAGTAAATTTTTAAGCCACACCTTAAAAGAAAATATTGAGGACAAAATATATTAATTTGATAGTTGATCATCGCACATTCTTGCTGTGATAGTGTAAAATGTATTTCTGGTTCAGCTTGTTTCTCTCAGTATCACTTCATGTAAATATCTCCAGACCTTTCTAGAATCAGCCTGATCATCATATTTTATAGAACAGTAATATTCCATTACCTTCATGTACTACAACATGTTCAGCCATTCCCCAATTGATGGGTATCCTCTCCTTTTCCAATTCTTTGCTACCACAAAAAGAGGTGCTGCAAATATTTTTGCATACATGGATCCATTTCCCTCCTTTATAATTCCTCTGTATGATTATGCCTAATCATGGCACTGCTGGGTCAAAGGCATAACTCCAAATCGCTCTCCAGAATGGTTGGATCATTTCACAATTCCACCAAAAATGCATTAGTGTCCCAGTTTTCCCACATGCCTTTCACCATTTATCATCATCCTTTCCTTTCATCTTAGCCAATCTGAGAGGTGTGAGATGGTATCTCAAAGTTGTTTTAATTTGTATTTCTTTAATCAATAGTGATTTAGAGCATTTTTTCAAATAACTAAAAATGGCTTTAATTTTATCATTTGAAAATTGTCTGATTATATCTTCAGACTTTTTACCAATTGGGAAATGGCTTGTATTCTTATAAATTTAACAACATATTATTTTTCAGTTTTCCCATATATTTTTGTCAAATAGTGAGTTCTTATTCCAGGAGCTGTAATTTGGGGGGTTATCAAAAACTAAATAACTATAGGCTGTCCTTATTGTGCTGTGTGTATGTCCTCTATTCCATGATCCACCACTCTATTTTTTCCAATACCAAATGGCTGTGATGAATGCTGCTTTATAATATAAATCTAATATAGTTTTAGGTTTGGTACTGTTAAGTCACCATTCTTTGTATTTTTTCATTAATTTCCTTGATATTTTTGACCTTTTATTCTTCCAGATGAACTTTGTTATTACTTTTTCTATTTTTATAAAATAATGTCTTGGCAATTTGGTTGGTATGGCACTGAACAAGTAGGTCAACTTAAACAGAATTGTCACTTTTATTATATTAGTTAGAAATAATTTATATTTCTCAAATTGTTTAGATCTGATTTTATTTTTGTAAGAAGCATTTTGTAATTGTGTTTATATAATTCTTGGCAGGTAGACCCCCAAATGTTTTATTTTGTGTACAGCACTTTTAAATGTAATTTCTCTTTCAATCTCTTGCTGATGGGCTTTTGTGTGGGTTTATTTTATATGCTGCAACTTTGCTAAAACTGTGGATTGTTTCCAGTACACTTTTAGTTGATTTTCTAGGATTCTCTAAGCATATCATCATATAATCTGCAGAGTGATAATTTTATTTCCTCATTGCCTATTCTAATTCTTTAATTTCTTTTTCTTTTTTTTTATTTAAAGCCAACATTTCTAGTACAATGTTAAATAATAGTGATGACAATGGGCATTCTTTTATCACTCCTGACCTTATTGGAAATGCATGCAGCGTCTCTCCATTACAAATGATGCTTGCTGTAGGTTTTAGATAAATACTCCTTTTTTTAAAGAAAAGATCCCTTTATCTCTACATTCTGTGGTGATTTTTTTATAGGAATGGATGCTATATTTTGTTAAATTTTCTACTGAGATTTAAAAAATAATTTCTGTTGATTTTGTTATTGATAAGGTAGATTATGGTAATGGTTTTTCTGATATTAAACCACCTTGCATTCTCACTTGGTCACAACATATTATCCTGCTGATATATTGCTGTCATCTCTGTTAATATTGTATTTAAAATGTTTGCATCAATATTCCTTAGGTACATTGGTCTGCAATTTTCTTTCTCTGTTTTGGTCCTTCCTGGTTTAGATATCAGTGCCATATTTATGTCATAGAATGAATGTGGCAATACTCCTTCTTCACCTAATTTCCCAAATAATTTACATAGTATTGGAATTAATTGTTCTTTAAATATTTGATAGAATTCATTTGTGAATCCATCTGGCTCTGGAAATTTTTTTCTTAGGGAGTTCATTGAAAAATTGTTTAATTTCTTTTTTTAAAGTGGGACTATTTAAGTATTTTATTTCCTCTTCTATTAACCTGGGCAATTTATATTTTTGTAAATATTCATCCATTTCAGTTAGATGGTCAATTAGCTCTTCACACTATTAATTTCTTGATTTTTGGTAAAGATGCACTGGCTCTGGCAGACAGGTTTTATAACCTACCAGAAGGCAGTATGTGAGTAGCTCCACTATCTTTAGATAATTGCCAGGTGATGTGGAGAGATCCAGAAAGTGTTCAGTGGAAAGGACCAGATATGTTAACTGCTCGGGGGAGAGGGTGTGCTTGCATCTCTACAGGTGAAGAAGGAATCAGATGGGTGCCCATGAGTCATATAGCCCTTGTCCATTGGAGGGAGACAAAGAAGACCCTTGAATCAAAAGAGAAGACCCAAGAAACATCAGATAGTTCCATCTTTGACTACATATGCCACTGAACAAAGCATGACAATGATCATCAAAAATTGTTGATGAGACTGCTACAGGAATTCAAAATCTACAAGAATTATTGCATTCCCTGATGCATAATAAGACTGTTGCAGGACTTTAAAACCAGCAGGAATCATTTGATTCCCTGAGACAGGATGAGACTGTTGTAGGACTTCAAAATCTGCAGGAATCATTGGATTCCCTGACACATGAAGTAATAGACAATAAATTGATTTTGGACTATCTTTAGGACTTATGGAGATGTATAATTCCTCATGTTAATTCATGTTGTTTGTTACATCACTACTAGCCTGTTATATTACTATGTACTTGTGTAATATCTCCCATGCTGATGGACTTATGTATAACTCTTTCAAGTAGGAACCTTCAATCCAGAGGAAATCTGCTAACAATATGTAGTTTGGTATTCTCATCTTCCTGAGAAATCAGGGAGGGTGTGATCATCTGTGTTCTAAAACAAAAGAAAGCAGGAGATGTAGAGGGCCAGAACTCTGGAGAAGTATACTTGAAATAAGGTGTTAAATCAGTGGAACTGATGAGATAATGATTCTCTAGTTCACTTATATATTTAGTACTTAGTATGGTGATGTAATGGTCTCTAGTTCATTCATATTCAGTATGTTATAATGATGTAATTGTACTTAGGTATAAGGACTAAGAAGGACTGGAAGAGAGACATTCCCCTCCTCCACTAAGACCAAGGACTCAGGCTGATCCTGAGGTCCTCCCAAAAGCTTGCCCAGACATTACAAGGATTGTCTTTGTCTTTGATCACTAAATCACTGAGAAGAACCAAGTCTTTCAAATAGGTCATCACATCACATAAACTTGTTATTACTATATACAGTATATTTCTTATTCTGATGTTTCATTCAATATCAGTTCATGTAAATCTTTTCAGACATTTCTAAATTCAGCTTATTCATCATTTTTAATAGAACAATAACATTTCATTACCTTCATATACCATAGTATATTCAACCATTCCCCAATTGATGGGCATCTACTCATTTTCTAATTCTCTGCTACCACAAAAAGAACTTTTACAAACATTTTTGCATATGTGGGTTATTTTTCCTCCTTTATGAGATTTCCTTGGGATACAGACCCAGTAGTAGCATTTTGTTGGGTCAAAAGGTATGCACGATTTTATAACCTTTGGGCATAAATCCAAATTGCTTTCCAAAATGGTTGGATCATTTTACAACTCCACCAACAATGCTTTAGTGTCCCAGTTTTCCCACATTCCCTCCAACATTTATCATTATCTTTTCCTGTTATCTTAACTGATCTGAGAGGTGGTTCCTCAGAGTTGTTTAATTTAAATTTCTCTAATCAAGTGTGATTTAAACTATTCTTCATATCATTATAGATGGCTTTAACTTCATCATCTGAAAATTGTCTGTTCATATCCTTTGACCACCTATCAATTAGAGAATGACTTGTATTCTTCTAAATTTGACAGGAAACATTGGTTGTAAAATGTTTTTCCCAGCTTTGTACTTTTGTTTTATTCTTGTTTTTATTGGTTTTATTTGTGCAAAAACTCTTTACTTTACTGTAATCAAAGTTGTTCATTTTGCATTTCATAATGTTCTTTAGTTCCTCACAAGTCTTCTTAAACCTTAGTACCTTACTTACACTATGATCTGGTGACACTAATCATCTTGCTGTTTCACTAATAAAATACCATCTCTCAGTTCCAGGCACTTACTCTCCATCTCTGGAATTCTCTCTCTTACAGTGTTTTTATGAAGATCAGATAAGATAGTACATTCAAAATTAAAATTGCTGGTATAATTATTATTTCTATGGCAATGACCCAACCAGAAAACTAAAAATTAATCATGTTTCCCACAGATTATTCCAGAAGTGATAAAATAAGAGTTTAGAATAAGATGTACATTTTCAAATATAGCCAATGTGTAGATTTTTTATGTTTGGTAATATTTATTTATTATTGTTGCAAAACTTTCAATTAATCTTGATTTTCATTCAATTTTATTTTAGTTTTAGTTTTAGATTGTCTTTTTCTACCACCCATTAGGTAACACATTAAAATCTATTATAAATATAAAGTCATGCCAACAAATTTTTGTATTAGTCATGTTCTGAGAAAAAAAATCAACTAAAGAGGAAAATATGTTTCAATCATATTCTGAATACTATGCAAGGTGGGGGGATTGATAATACTTTTCATAAATCATTTGAACTGTGGTGGGTCATGTATTGATCAGTTACAAAATCATTACACAGTTGATTATAATATTGCTGTTCCTATGTATATTGTTATTCTGGTTCTTTGCACTTGATTTTATATCAGTTCATATAGGTCTTCCTAGGTTGTTCTGAAACCCTCTTTATCATCTATTCTGTCACAATAGTATTCTATCACATTCATATATTATAACTTGTTCAATCATTCCTTAATTGTAATTCCCCTCAGTTTCCAATTCTTTGCCACCACAAAAAGAACTATGATAATTTTTATACGTATGGGTCCTTTACATTTTTCTTTGATCTATTTGAGGTGCAGATCTGCTGTTGGTATCGCTGGGTCAAAGGGTATGCATAGTTTAATATTGGAGAGGAGGCAATAGTTTGAAATTGTTTTTCAATATGACTAGACCAATTTGCATCTCAATCAACAATGGAATTGCATACCTATTTTCTCACATTCTCTCCTGCATTTATTATTTTCTCTTTCTGTTGTCTTAACCAATCTAATGGGTATGAGATAGGTTTTAATATGCATTTCTCTAATTATTAGTGATTTGGAGCATTTTTTCATATGATTATAAATAGGTTTGATTTTTTTCCTCTGAAAATGTCTATTCATATTCCTAAACCAAATCTGAGAAATGGCTCTGATTCTTATAAATCTGGCCCAGTTCCCAATATATTTGAGAAATGAGACTTTCATTACAGATATTTGATGCAAATAATTTTTCCTACTCTTTTTTCTTTGAATGTTAGTTGCATTGATTTTGTTTGTACAAAAACTTTTCAACTTTATATAATAAAAATTTACATTTTACCTCTTGTGAACTTCTTTATCATGAATTCTTCTCTTATCCATAGTTCTGAAAGATAATTTCCATTAACTTGCTAATGGTGCTACCTTCTGTATCTAAATCATTCACGCATTTGAAGTTTAACTTAACATAAAACAATGTGAAATGTTGGTCTCTCTTTGGATTTACCAAATGTGAAATTGTGCTCATTTCCTTCAGTATATTATTCACTGCAACTAATCTACTGACTGGGCATTCTATTATTTATCCAGTATGATTATAGCTCTGTAGTGTCGTTTGAGAGCTAACACTGCAAAATTTCCTTCTTTCCCATTTTTTTTCATTGATTCCCTTGATATTCTTGGCTTTTTGTTCCACAAATGGGTTTTGTTTTTATTTTTCCTAGCTCCATAAAATAATTCTTTGGAAATTTGATTGAAAATGGCACCAAAAAGGTAAATTAATTTAGGTAATATAGCCATTTGGATTATATTGCCTTAGTCTTTTGTTTAGCAATTACCATTTCTTTAATTATTTAGATCTATGTTTAAGGAAAGCATATTTTGTCATTTTGTTTACATAGTTCCATTGTGTGAATTGGCAGGTAGACACCCAAGTATTTTATACTGTTTATATGATTTTTAAATGTAATTTTTTTCTTTTCTTGCTTCCTGAGGGATTTTGTTGGTAATATATGGAAGTGTTAATCACTTGTGTGGAATTATTTTATATTCTATAACTTTGATAAGGTTGTTAATTGTTTCAACTAGTTTTTTTAGTTAATTCTTTAGGGCTCACAAGGTAAATCATCATATCATCTGTAAAAAGCAACAATTTTCTTTACTCACTGCCTTTATTTTTTCTATATTTTTTCTTATGTTATTATTGCAATAACTAGCATTTCTAGCACAATATCAAATAATAATGGTAATAATGGACATCCTTGCTTCACTTCTGATACATCCCTGTTGAAGATACTGCTTGTTGGTTTAGGGGAAAAAAAAACATATCATTTTAATTAAAACTCTATTCACTCATATGCTTTCTAGTGTGTTTGAAAAGAATGAGTGTTGTAGTCTATCAAATGCTTTTTCTGAATCAACTGAAATAATAATATCTTTATTCTTTTTGCAATTGATATAATCAATGATATTTATGGTTTTTTGAATAATGAATCAGCCCTGTATTCTTGACATAAATTCCATTTGATCCTAGTGTATAATCTTTGGTATATATTGCTATAATCTCCTTGCTAGTATTTTATTTAATTTTATATCAATATTCATTCCAGAAATTCATTTGAATTTTCTTTCTCTCTTATTTCTTCTCTCTCTTGTTTGAATATCAAGCTCATAATTATGTCACATAAAGAATTTTATAGAGCTGCTTTTTAACCTATTTTGTTCAAACAGTTTATATAGTATTGGAATTAATAGTTCTTTAAATATTTGGTAAGATAAGCCTTTTAAATCCATCTTATCTAAATTTGTTTATTTTTCCCTTTGGTGAATTATTTATGACTTGTTTCATTTAGTTTTCCTAACATAAGATTTAGGAAGTCATTTATATTCTTTTCTGATAATCTGGAAAGTTTATGGTTTTGCAAACATTCATTGATTTTGTAATGTTTGTTGGAATATAGTTAGGCAAAATAATACCTAGCTAATGCTTTTATGTCATCTTCATTGATTGTGAATTCACTCTTTGCATTTTTCAGTTTGGTATTTTTAATTCTTTTTTAAAATCAAATTTATCAGTTTTTTTTATCCAGTTGTTTTCAAACGATTCCTAGTTTTATCAATTGACTTTTTTAAAATTTGTTCCTTAATTTTTAGAATGTTTAGTTTGAGTTTAATTAGGGATTTGCTGCTTAATGTTTTTCTGGGATTTTTTTTTAAGTTACATATCCAATTTGTTGATTTCCTTTCCCTCTTTTTTTTTTTTATTAATATGAGCATTTAGAAATAGAAATTTGTGAGATTTTTGCATCTTAATAGATGAACAATTTTTTGAAGATGCTTTGCACAATTGAAAAACATGTGCATTCTTTTCTTTTCCCTTTCAATATTCTCCAGAATTCTAGCACATCTATCTTTTTAAAAATTCTACTCTTCTCCTTAGCTTCTTTCTTGTTTATTTTATGATTAGTTCTATCAAGGTCTGAGAAGGGTAAAAGTAAATATATTATACCTTATTATAGTTTAATTATTTTAATAATATAAATACAAATATGTTGAATTAAGTTTATAATTACTCTTTTTTTTTCTTGAACCAATTCAGGTAAGAATGAGGTTTAATGCCTATAATGTCTGGACTTACTCTCTGGAAATTTGATCATCAGAGTCCAGATCAATGTTTTTGGGATACGCAACATCATATACCAAAATAACATCAAAATGGGTCCATGATTTAGGCCTAAAAATGAGATTATAAATAAATTAGAGGAACATAGGATAGTTTATTAAACTGTGCATACCCTTTGATCCAGCAAACACTTGGAAACCCCAAAGAGATACCAAAGAGGAAAGGGACCGTATGGCCAAAATGTTTGTTAAGCCCTTTTTGTAGTGGTTAGAAACTGGAAAAGAATGGATGTCCATCAATTGGAGAATGGTTGGAAATTGTGGTATATGAATGTTATGGAATATGATTATTTGTAAAGAAATAGCAAAGATAATACAGAGGGTTGGAGGACTTCCCATTGAACTGATGCTAAATGAAATGAGCAGAAGGAGATCAACATATCTTCAACAACAATACTGTATGAGGATGTATTCTGATGGAAGTGGTTTCAACAAAGAAGATCTAATTCAGTTAAGATCAATGATGAACAGAAAGCAGTTTCCCAAAGAAAGAACACTGGGAAATGAATGCAAACTGTTTGCATTTTTGTTTTTCTTCCTGGGTTATTTTACCTTCTGAATCCAATTGTTTCTGTGCAACAAGAGAACTGTTCGGTTCTGCACACATATATTGTATCTAGGATATGCTGTAAGATATTTAACATGCGGGGCGGAGCCAAGATGGCGGAGAAGACACACGCGACTTTCTAAGCTCTTCTCTTACCCTCTTTATCAATTATTTATCGAGCCTCAAAAATAAATTTGACCGCCAATTCTAAAGATAAAAGTAGAACTCAACCCGAAGAAAACCGCAGTCTCGCCAAAAAGGTTGGGTTCCCGGGGCCAGGGGGAGATGGCACGGGGGAGAAATAAGGTTTGGAGGTCTCAAAACCGAGGGTGAAAGGCAAAGATCCAACACAAGGCAGCCCAACCCGAAAAGGGCCCTTGGGGCAGGGATCCCAAACAGGAGGGACGCAGCCCGGGTTAGCCTCCAATCTGTGCAGTGGGGAGCCTTGGCCTTGGGCCATAGAGTTTCGGGCCAGGCATCAGGCAGAGCTGGGCAGAGTTTGGGGTCTGGGTTCCTGGGCCCGGGTCCTGGTCTGGTGGTCCGCGGTTCGCGGTCCGTTCTGGCGGCGCGGGTCAGCTGCTAATACTCACCAGTCCCACAAGGAGGCCCCGGCCTGGGGCAGGACCTTTCAACCCTTTAGTTCCCAGCCGGGGCAATGCTAACCCCCAGCCCTACCAAGCGGTTTGAAGTCGGCCAGTTGAATCCACCTTCCTGTTGGGGAAGGAAAACCTCCCAGAGCACTTATACCTCAGGCCGAAATCGGTTTACATCTTTCCCCCGTAGAGGAAGTTGATAACCCCTTTCCTAGAGACCCACCCTAAAGGTTTAAAACATGAATAAAAAAAGATGAAAAGAACGATCGACAGCTTCCAGAAAAGAGGGTCAACAAACCCGAAGGAGACCTCAAACAGCAAAAATGCATCAGACTGTCCTCCCCATAAGTTTCATAGAAGAATTAAAGTCTCAAAAGAGAGTTAGAAGATAAATGGGGGAAAGGAAGAAGCCTTACAAAGAGAGCAACAACTTCCGAAAAAATTGGAAAAAATAAAAATTCCACCAGAAAGTAGGATTTGTGAATTGGAAAAGACAAAGAACCCAAGAAAGTAGGATCCGTGGGAAAAGGAAAAAGAACACCAAAGAAAGTAGGATCTTGAATTGGAAAAAAGAAAATAATTCAAAAAAAAAAATTAGTGAAATGGAAAAAAAACGACCAAAAACAATACATTCAAAAAATCAATTGGAATTATATACAGAAAAAGTAAAAAAAAGCTAATGAAGAATATATTTCTTTAAAAATTAGAACTGAACAAAGAAACAAATTCATTGGAAAGCAAAATGGGTCCGGTTAAAAAACAAAAAAATGACAAACGGAAAAACCATGAATTATCTAATT
Organism: Sarcophilus harrisii; assembly: GCF_902635505.1. NCBI lineage: Eukaryota > Metazoa > Chordata > Mammalia > Dasyuromorphia > Dasyuridae > Sarcophilus > Sarcophilus harrisii. Next base: position 359,073,526 of record NC_045427.1, on the reverse strand, counting down.
AAAAACCACAGACTTGGAAAATAAAGATCGGAAATAATTGAGGATTTTGGACTTTCCTGAAAACATGATGAAAAAGAGCCCAGATACTTTTTCCAAAGAAATAATAAAGAGAACTGCCCAGATGTAATAGAATCCAGAAGGTAAAATAGGCATTGAAAAATTCATCGAACACCTTCTGAAAGAAACCCTAAAAATAAACCCCAAGGAATATTGTGAAAAATTTCAGAACCATTGATTAAGGAAAAAAAATTTTACAAGCAGCCAAAAAAACCATTTAAATAAGGGTGCCACAATAAGGATCACCCAAATCTGGCTGCCTCTACATTAAAGGAAAGAAAGGGCCTGGAATTGATATTGAAAGGCACAAGAACCGAGATGCAGCCAAGAATAAAATACCCCTTAAGTTAGCATTTTCCCAAGGGAAGAAGATGGAAAAAACAAATGAATTCCATTTGTTTCGAAGAAAAAACCAGAACCAAACAAAAAATTTGATTCTCCAAACCAAGAACTCAAGAGATGCAGAAAGGTAAAAATTTTTGAGGTTGTATTTCATTGTATATACAAAAGAATACATGTATAATTTGATTTTGATATAACATGGGAAGAGATAGGAAAAAGGTTGATGGCAGAATAAGGTGGGGGAGGGATAAAAGAAAACCCATCCCACAAAGGGAAAAAACCAATTTAAGGGGGAGGAACAGTGGAATCATCCAAGAGTTTTCAAAAGAAAAATTTGACATTTGTTTTAGAGAAAATTCCTCTCTCGCCCCATTAAAAACGGGGAGGAAAAGGAAAAAAAAGTAATAAGGGAAGGAAGGGAAAGACTCAAAGGGGGGGGAGGGATTATAAAGAGGATAAGTATCGTGGAACAAGAGGGGTTAATTTGGGTTTGGGGAAAAAGGGTTGGGGAGGCAAGTAAGTAAAGCACAATCTGGGGTTATTAGGATGGCAGGAAAACAGATTTAATTAATTCTAACCGTAAATGTGAATGGGATGAACCCCCCATAAAGGAGGAGGCAGATAGCAGACTGGATCAAAAGTCAGAACCATTCAATATTTGTTTACAAAAACACATTTAAAAGCAGGGGATACATATGAAGTAAAGGTAAAAGGCTGGAGCAAAAATCTATTTATGCTGGGTGAAAGTCAAAAAAGCAGGTAGCCATCCTTATCTCCAGATCAACAAAGCAAAAATTGATCTAATTAAAGAGATAAGGAAGGAAACCACATCCCTCAAAGGGAACATAAAACAATGAAGCAAATATCAATATTAAACATATATACCAAGTGGTATTAATCCAACCTTCCCAAAGGAGAATTGCAAGAAGAAATGGGAAACAAAACTGTAATTATAGGGAGATCTCAACCTTGCCTCTCAAATTAGACAAATCAAACCACAAAACAAAAGAAAAGAAATTAAAAGAAGAAATGAATATTAGAAAAATTAGGTATTTTGATCTTTGGAAAAAGGAATGGAAGAAGGGAAATTTTCTTCTCAGCAGTTCATGGACCTTTAAATTGACCATTTAGACCCATAAGACCTCAAAATTAAATGCAAGAAAGCAGAAAAGTCAATTTCTTTTCAGATCATGATGCAATAAAAACCCATTCAACAAAAAGTTAGGGAAAGAGACCAAAAAGTAATTGGAAACTTAACTTCATCCCAAAAATGATTGGGTGGAAGCAAATTATAGATACAGTTAATAATTTCCTCAAGATAATGACAATGATGAGACATCATAACCAAAATTTGTGGGATGCAAAAAGCGGTTAAAAATTTTATATCCTTAGAGGTTTCTTGAATAAAAAGAAAAAAGATTAATGGTTGGGTTCAACCAAAAAGACCAAAAAAACCCCCAATCAAAATAAATTGGAAATTCTAAAAATTAAAAGGAGGAAATTAAAAATATTGAAAGTAAAAAAACTATTGAACTAATTAATAAAACTAAAAAGTTGGTTCTATGAAAAAGCCAAAAAATAGATAAGCCTTTTGGTAAAATCTGATTAGAAAAAGGAGGAGGAAAAAAATTATTGGTCTTAAAAATGAAAAGGAGAACCTTTCCCCAAAGGAGGAAATTAAGAAATAATAAGGAGTTATTTTTTAACTTTATGCCAATAAATTTGATAACCCAAGTGAAATGGAGACTAACCAAAAATGACCTTCCCAGACTAACAGGAGGGGAAAATTGTTTGAATAGTCCCATTTTGAAAAAAGAACAGCAATTAAACAATTCCCCTGAAAAACCCAGGACCAGATGGATTTTAAAATTTTACCAAACATTTAAAAAATGGCCCCAATCTATAAATTATTTGATAAAATAGGGAATGAAAGGCCTAAATTCCTTCTATGACACGAATTACTGATACCCAAACCAGGTAAGGAAAACAGAGAAAAAATTAGAACCAACCTTTAAAGATGCCAAAATCTTAAATAAATTAGCAAAAGAACAGAAAATCTCCAAGAAATACACTATGATCCAAAAATTTATACCAGGAATGGGGCTGGTTCAATAATTAGGAAAACTATCAATATAATTGGCCATGTTTAAAAATTAACAAAAAACCATATGATCATCTCAATAGATGCAAAAACATTTTAAAAATCCAACATCCATTCCTTTAAAAAAATTTGAGATATGAATAAATTTGGACCTTTTCCTTAAAAAATCAGCAGCATCTATTTAAAACCATCATAACATCATATGTAATGGAACAAATCAACCATTCCCAATAAGATCTGGGGAAACAAGGGCCCACTATCACCCGTTACCATTTAATATTGTATTAGAAACGCTAGCTATAGCAATAAGAGCTGAGCAATTAAAGGAATGTTACAATGAGGAAAGCCAAATTATCACTCTTTGCCGATGACATGATGGTATTTAGAGAACCCAGAATTCTCTAAAAGTTTTAAATTCCACAACTTTACAAAGTTGTTGGTTAAAAAAAACCCAACATAAGCTTTCAACACTTTATATACTAACAAAACCAAACAGTCAGAGTTACAAAGAAATTCCATTTAAAGTAATTATTGATAATATAAAATATTTAGGAATCTATCTGAAAGGAAAATCAGAAACTTTTAAGGCAAAATTACAGACCACTTTTCACACAAATTAAGTCTGGTTAACCAATTGGAAAAAATTAAATTTTGGATAGGAAGAAAAATAATAAAGATGACAATATTACCTAAACTAATCTATTTATTTAGCGCTATACCAATCAGACTCCCAAAAAACTATTTGCTTTTCACTTCATCCTACCATTTATCATCATAGCATTAGCTATTGTACATCTACTCTTTCTACATGAAACAGGCTCCAACAATCCATCAGGCATCAACCCAAACTCAGATAAAATCCCATTCCACCCATATTATACCATCAAAGATACCTTAGGGTTTATATTTCTCCTCTTAATACTTTTCCTAGTTTTTTCCACCAGACTTCTCTAGGTGACCCAGCCCCTGAAACCCTTAAACACCCCTCCACATTAAACCAGAAAGTGGTACTTCCTTATTTGCATACGCTTTTTACGCCTATCCCTAATAAAAACTAGGAGGTGTCCCGCCATTGGCATCTATCCTAATTCCTAATCATCCGCACTGCACAGTTAACCGGAAGCATAATATTTGCCCAACCCCCAAACCCTATTCCTGAATTCTCCACTGCTAACCTTAATTACATTTACCTGAATTGAGGCCAAACCAGTAGAAACCATTATCACCACTGGAAAGCTTGTCCCACTTCCTACCGATTCTCGTCCTTAAATCCTCTAAGGTTTATTCGAAAAATTATATACCAAAACCTTGGTGAAAGCCGGGTCCAATTGAAATACTGGCCTTTGGCCCATGAAGGGCCTTCCTTCCAGGGAAAGGATTACGCCCCAAATCAACGTAAAGCCGGATTCTAATTAAAACTATTTCCGTTAAATTTTTTTTTTCACAAAATTTATTTTGTATACTATTCTCAGTATTAATTTTTTTACAAATTTTATAAATTTTAATCAAAAAATATATACATTTATATTAATACGTACAAATTAATAAATATATTTATGTTATAGAGAACATTTATATTCCTCCTATCCTTATAATTTATACATAATAATTATATTATTAAATAATTAATATAATGTATTGTTAATAATTAATTATAAATTCATATTTTTTATATTATAATCATAATTATAATTATACATAATATGTATATTACATAAGACATATAATGTTTGGGTACATAGACATTAACTCCATGGAACGAGATCAGTAAAGCTATATCCTCTGGCAGATCATCACCATTATGGATACCTTTATCCCAACTCACGAGAGATCAGCAACCCGCCATCCGAAGATACAACATCCTTCAGAGCAAGCCCATAACTTGTGAGCAAACCTTCTTTCCTATGACTGGCTACTGGTTGCTACTTCAGGCCCATTCGTTCCTATTTTCAGTTAAAATACGTTCCGAGGCATTTTGGATGGTAAAATGCTGTTTAGCCTCATTACGGCATTCCAGTGATCCTTCGAATTAGGTAATTTTTAATTTGGGGGTGGTTTATCAGCAGGGCGGGAGCCTGGAGGACACCATTAAAAATGCAGACTTACATAACAAGGCCAACGACATTTCAAACGGACATCAACTGAGGACTCTTTTCGGACACGCAGTTATTTCCATTATGGTGTTAATATATGAATGATGATTAGACATTATATTAATAAAAAGCAAGATAGATATATATTGTTTAGATATTAAGATATATAATAAATATCAATTAATTTACACATATAATCAATGATCGATAGACATATTATTATATGAATAAACCTTACTAGACATGGGTTTTTTTCTCCCCCAAATATTTTCACTTTTCGATAAAGTAGTCAACCAAAGGTGTTTTTTCAGTGGGCGTGTATCTGCATGTGTGTATATGTGTGTATGTGTGTGTATGTGTGTGTATGTGTGTGTGTATGTGTGTGTATGTGTGTGTGTATGTGTGTGTGTGTGTGTATGTGTGTGCGTGCGCGTTTAAAACAATAACAAATATAAATAATACCTATAAAAGTTTTCTACCACTAAACCCCCCTACCCCCCTTACTAAATTTTATCGCTTCCGTCAAACCCCAAAAAACCCGATGGAATAAATCCTCAAAATGGAAAAACATATAAGTAACAACTAGGTTTAACTAAGTCCAATCCACTATTTCACTGTTAAACTTCTTACTTATATAGAACCCAACAAACACCCCAACATTCATTTAATTAAACACACAAACCGTTTTTATCCCAAATTTAAATTTATAAAAAAAACGAAAAAAATCAAAATAAATTTAATACTGAATAGTAAAAAATTAAAAATTTTCAAAATTTTTGATAAATTTTGAAATTCAAACTGTTTGTGTAGTTTAAAAAAGCAAAGCACTGAAAATGCTTAGATGGACTTTAATCAATTCCACAAGAGGCTTGGTCCTTGGCCTTATTTAATTTTTATTAACCTTAAGAAGTTTCTCAACCCAGTGAGTATGCCCTTTTAACTTTTACTAGAGAAAAAGGACGGTATCAGGCACACTAAAACAAAGCAGCCCATGACACCTTGTTTTCCCCACACCCCGGGTTACAGCGGTGACCAACATTTGAGCTATAAACGAAAATTTGACTAAATCATAATAAACAAGGGTTGGTAAAACCTAAAACCCCACAGTCCATACGATTAACCCAAATTAACAGAAACACCTAAAGGGTGTTTAAGCACATAACCAAACAAAAGTTAAAATCAACTATGTTGTTCGCCCTAGTTGATATTAAAAACAACTTACGTGACTTTCAATTTGAAGACACTAAAGCAAGGTACAAACCGGGATTAGAGACCCCACTATGCTTGGCCGAAACCTAGGTAATTAAATAACAAAATTACTCACCAGAGAACTACTAGCAACTGCTTAAAACTCAAAGGACTTGGCGGTGCCCTAAGACCCTCCCTAGAGGAGCCTGTTCTATAATCGATAAACCAATACACCTCACCTCTTCTTGCTCAACAGTCTATATACCGCATCGTCAGCTCACCCCAATAGGGCCCCAAAGTGAGCAAAATCATCAAACCATAAAAATTAGGTCAAGGTGCAGCATATGAAGGGAAGTAATGGCTACATTTTCTATACCTAGAAACATAACAATTTCAACCTGAAACAAAGACATGAAGGAGGATTTAGTATAAATTAAGAATGGAGAGCTTAATTGGGAAATAGGCAATAGGTCGACACACGCCCTCACCCTCCTCAATAAAGTAACTTTTAATACCTAATTAGAATACTCAAAAGAGGAGAAAAGAATGTAACATGGTAAAGTGTACTGGAAAAGTTACTTGGACAGCCAAAATGTAGCTTAATTAAAGCATTTAGTTTACACCTAAAAATTTCAAGCTAATCCGCCATTTTACTAGATCTAGTCCACAAAACAGTATTTTAAACTATTTATTACCCCACAAAACATTTATCAGCCCTAGTATGGTGATAGAACAGACAAATACCCAGGCACAATGAAGTACGTGAGAACGTTGAAAGATTTCATCCTACAAGCAATAAAACAAAGACTTCACCTTCTACCTTTTGCATAATGATTTAGAATCAAACGGACAAAACAGTTAAAGCCACCCTCCGAAATTGTGACTATTGTGAACAGTTGACAGAACGAAACTCGTCTTGTAGCAAAACAGTGAGATGATTTTACAATAGAAAGGTAGAAAAGCCTATCGAACTTAATGATAGCTGGTTGTCCAAAAAATGAATTTAAGTTCAACTTTAAATTTAATCTAAGTACCTATAAACACTATTTAAATTTAAATGTTACTCAAAAGAGGGACAACTCTTTTGATATGTAGACAAACTTTTCTAGAGGATAATGAAACCAACACAAAACATTGTAGGCCCAAAAGCAGCCATCAATTAAGAAAGCGTTAAAGCTCAAACTTATCCAATACTTAATTCCTATATTTAATCAAAATCCCTTATTTTATATTGGACAATTCTATTCTTATTTAGAAGATATAATGCTAATATGAGTAACCTGAATATATTCTCCTTGCACAAGCATAAATACAGATCGGAACAACCGCTTACACTTAACCAAACAAATAATCATAACTATATACTAGAACCTTATTATATATTTTGTTAACCCAACCCAGGTGTGCATACAAAGGAAAGATTAAAAGGAATAAAAGGAACTCGACAAATATGAACCCCGCCTGTTTACCAAAAACATCACCTCTAGCACTTACAGATAGAGGCATTCCTGCCGGTGAAATTATGTTCGGGGTATCCACCATGCAAAGGTAGCATAATCACTTGTCTCTTAATTGGGGACTAGTAGAATGGCCCACAAAGGGTTCCAACTGTCTCTTATTTCCCAATCAGTGAAATTGACCTTCCGTTAGAAGCGAGTAATTATACAAGACGAGAAGACCCTGTGGAGCTTAAGTCGTATAACTCAACAAATACCAACATTCAACCTATTGGAACAATATGTATAACCTCTGAGTTATAGTCTTTGGTTGGGGTGACCTCGGAGCATAGAAAAACCTCCGAATGAATATAACCAAGATTAACAAATCTAATTAATATTACCATAATTAATATTTTGATCAACGGAACAAGTTACCCAGGGATAAAGCCCAACTATTTGGGCCCATATCGAAAATAGGGTTTACAGATTTATAAATCCAAATGGTGCAACCGCTTTAAAAGGTTCGTTTGTTCAACGAAAGTCCCTCGTGATCAGTTCAGACCGAGAAATCGGTCGGTTTCTATCTTAAATTCATTTCCCAGTATGAAAGGAAAGAAAAGGGCCAAATTCATAACAACCCTAAAAATTGAATTTATCTAAATATACTAAACCAATTATATCCCCAAGAACAGGGTTATTAAATGAAATGGTAATTCATAAAGTTTGCCTTTACCCCGGGTTCCCCTTTCAATAGATGTTTAAATTAACCTTCACTTATTTCCTTCTCCTTCGCTTTCCTAACACATTAAACCAAAGTACTAGGCTATATACAATTTTAAAAAGGCCGAACATCGTAGGACCATACGGCCCTTTTCAACCATTTGAGATGCATAAAACTATTTACTAAAAACCACCCACCCCTAACCTCATCCCCTCAATATTTAAACCCCCCTATCCTAGCCCTCTCTATTGCTTTAACAATCTGAACCCCCACCCATACCTAACACCCAAAGACCAAATCAGGACTTTTTTCCTCCATCGGGCATCAGTCTATTCTATCCGGATGATGAGTTAACTCAAAATATCTCTAATCGACCTCGGAATAACACAAACTATCTCATATAATTCCTTAGCTAATTCTCTATCTATCATATTAATCAACGGTCTTTCCACTTAAAAACAATATCAACACCAAGAAAACTTCTGACTTATTATCACAAATGCCTCCATTTGTATACTCAACTAGCGAAACAAACCGAGCACCATTGATTTAATAAAGAACCAACTAGTTCCGGTTTTAATGTAGAATACCCGTGCCCTTTCGCCATATTCTTTCTGGCAGAAATAAATATTATTTATAAAAATCACAACTATTCTATTTTTAGGACCATCCCTCAACCTAATTTATCCCACCAAACATTATCCCATAAAAAAACACTTTTCTCACCATAGCCTTTCTTAATTAGAGCATAACCACGATTTATGATCAGCTAATCATCTATTTGAAAAAACTTCTTACCAATAACTCTACAATATGCCTATGATTCATCTACTACCAATTGCCCTATCCTGTATCCCACCACAAATATGAAAATGTCGACAAAAAATTTCTTGATGGGATAAACAATAGGGTGGCCCCTTTTTGGACAAAGGACTCGAACCTATACCAAAAGAACCAAAACCCTTAGTGCTCCCCATTACACCACAATCCTAGTAAGGTCATAAATAAGTATCGGCCCATACCCCGAAATGTTGGTTCACCTTCCCATACTAATGTCCCCCTTGTAATTACATTTAACACTAAGTCTTTATCGGAACCTTTCTAACTATTTTAGTGAGCACGATTCCAAGCCTGAATAATTGAAATCAACATTAAATTCCCATAATAACCCCCCAACAACCCACGAGCCACTGGCGCCACAAAATTTTCCTTACAAGCTTCTGCTTTATGTAATAATATTTATCATTTTATAAGATGATCAAAAATCAAGAACCAATTCCTTTCAGACAAATTGGGCCTCCCCTCAATAACCTTAGTCTATGTCAAACTGGTCTTCCCTTTCCACTTTGATCCAAATAACACAAAAGGAACCCAACTAACAGGAATAACCCAAATGACAAAATTTGCCCCCACCTATTCTCTTCCAAATCCTCCCTCACCAACAAAAACCCAATTATCCTAGCAATCCTATCTACTTTATAGGAGGCAGGAGGCTTTAATCAAACCCATCTCAAAGATCCTAGCTTACTCCTCCATCGCCCCAATAGGCTGAATGTTATTTTGTACAAATCAACCCTCCCCTAACTATTCTATCACTTATAATTTTATTATGCTTCCTAACTTATTTCAACCTTAACCTATAAACACTACCAAAAATTAAATCCTTGAGGCCTGAAACAAATCTACTACAACAACCATCATCATCCTCCTCACTCTTCTATCCTTGGGATTACCCCTCTCACCGGTTTCATACCCAAATGACTTAACAAGAAAATTAACAATAACATTATAATTACACTAATAGCCTATCCGCCCTATAAACCTTTTTCTTCTACATAGACTTATTTTCATCCACCTACTATTTTCCATCTAAACCTAAAATACAATGATACAACAACTCAATACAAATCACCATCTAATCCAACACAAAGTAATTAGCCTCTTCTCCCTCCCCTATTTATTACACCTCCAACTAAAACACAAGATTTATCCTGATTCAATAATCTCGAACACTTTAATTGTTTCTTATATAAGCCGGCCATTGCTACTTCTTAATTTTTAATTCAACTATTAATACTTCAGAGCTACAAAGGCTTGGTTCCGACCAAAGTTTAAAGCCTTAAGCAGGTGTCAAATCCTAGCCTTTAAATTCCAGAGACCCTCCCTTGTAAGAAAAAAAGGCGGGAGTCCCGGGTATCTTAATAGAAAATTTTTCCCCTAAACTGGAAGTTTTATCCTACTATTTTAATTAACAGCTGCCCCTTTTGACATTTGCTTCAGTTTATCCGGCAAAAGAATCTTATTCTGCTTTGAATTTACAGTTCAATGCTTATCCTCAATTTACCATTTGTTACTGATATTTTTCACAAACCATAAAACAGGAACTTTTATTTATATTTGGTGCCTGAGCAGGCAGGGACACTCTAAGTCTCTTAATTCGAGCAGAACAAGGGTCAACCAGGCACTCTTATGGAACACCACCAATTTTAACTGCCCATGCCTTCGTTATAATTTTTTTTCATGGTTATACCATTAATTGGAGTTTTGGAAACTGATTAGTTCCCTAATAATGGACTCCTGACATACATTCCCTGAAAATAAATAACTTCTGACTATACCCTCTTCTTTCCTCCTTGATCTTCAACAGTTGAGGCCAAACTGGGACTGGATGAACAGTTTATCCTCCTTGAGGTAACCTAGTCCAAGGGGTCTGTGATCTAGCTATTTTCTCCTTCACCTGGGGTTTCCATTTATGTATCTTTATTTAACTATTATCAACATAAAACCCCTGCAATATTTAATATCAAACACCATTATTTGTTTGAATAATTTAATGACCCACAAAAAATAAAACAAAGTTCATATGGAAAACAAAATCAAAATTTCAGAATTAATGAAAAATCAAATGATGGTGGCTTAGCGTACCCAGATCTAAAATTATATTATAGAACAGGTTACCAAAACTATTTGTATTGGCTAAGGAATAGATTATTGATCAGTGGAATAGATTAGGTTCAAAAAACAGTCAACAAAAAGAACCTGCTTTGAAAACTCAAAGATCCCAGTTTTGGGATAAGAACACTGTTCGATAAAAATTGTGGGAAAATTGGAAACTAATATGGAGAAACTAGGCATTGATCCATATTAATTTAACACCAAGATAAAGGGTCAAAAATGGGTTCATACCTAGGCATAAAGAATAAATTATTAATAAATTAAGGAACATGGATGGTTTACCCTCAGACCTGTGAAAGGGGAAGGTCTTTATTTAAAAGCAGAACTAGAATCATTACATCACAAAATAGAAAATTTAAATTTATACCAAACTGAAAAGTTTTGTACAAAAAAACAAATCAGACAAGATTAGAAGGGAATCAATAAACTGGGGAAAATATTTTTTACAGTCAAAGGTTTGATAAGGCCTATTTCCAAAATATAAGAAATTCTCTAATTTATAAAAAAATCAACCATTCTCAATTGAAAAATGGTCAAAGGATATGAAAGACAATTTGTGAAGAAATTGAAACTACTACATATGAAAAGATGCTCCAAGTTTATTAATCAAAAATGCAAATTAAGACAACTCTAAGATCCACTAACACCGTCGATTGGCTAAGATGACAGGAAAAATAAATGATTGTTGGGGGGATGCGGAAAATAATTGATGCATTGTTGGTGGGTTGTGAACAATCCAACCATTTGAAGTAGTTTAACTATGCTCAAAAGTTATCAAACGATACCCTTTGATCCCAGTTTACTACGGGATTATATCCCAAAGAGATTATAAAGAAGGGAAAGGGACCTGTATGTGCACGAATGTTTTGTGGCCCCTTTTGTAGTGGTGAAACTGGAAACTGAATGGATTCCACGTTGGAGAATGGTTAAAATTTGGTATTAAAATTATGGAATATTACTGTTCTTAAAATGACCAACAGGATAATTTCGAAAGGCCTGGAGACCCCATGAACTGATGTGAGTAAATGAGCAGGACCAGGAGATCTTATATCTTCAAAACCAATCTATTGATGACCAGTTCTGATGGATCAGGCCCTTTCAGCAACGGATCAACAAATCATTTCTAATGGGAGTAATGAACTGAATAGTATGCGAAAAGAACTCGGAGATATAAAAACAAAATTGAATTCCCAATCCCTATATTTATGCCCCACCGCATTTTTTTTTCACAAGCTAATTGTACAATATTTCAATTATTCTTTTTCTACAGCAAAATAACGTTTTGTCAGGAATACTTATTTTATCTAATTTATATTTTAAATATTTAACATCTACTGGTCATCCTCCATCTAGGGAGGGGTGGGGGTAAGAGGTGAAAAATTGGAACAAGAGGTTTGGCAATTGTTAATGCTGTAAAGTTACCCATGTATATATCCTTTAAATAAAAGGCTATTAAATTTAAAAAAAAAAAAAAAATATTTAACATGCATAGGACTTCTTGCCATCTAGGGGAGAGGGTGGAGGGAGAGAGGGGAAAAGTCGGAACAGAAGTGAGTGCAAGGGATAATGTTGTAAAAAATTACCCAGGCATACGTTCTGTCAATAAAAAGTTATAATTATTAAAAAAAAATTCAGCCATAAAATGGAAGTGGATAGCAGAATAGATTAGAACTCAGAACCAAAAAAAATTATTGTTTACAATGGGTATACTTGAAACAGAAAGACATACACAAAGTTAATATAAAGAGCTAAAGCATAATCTAATAGGCTTTACTTAATCTAAAAAGTATGGCAAGAACAGCAACCTTGACCTTAGATAAAAACAGATATAGCTTATTCTTTGTGATCCCCCCCTTTTTTTGGCAAAGACTTCAGTTTTGGGTGCATCTGCTCAGGTTTAAATGACATATAAATTCTTTGAATAAACTGCCCAAGATTGACTGGGACTCAGAAATAGATGACTTAATCAAAATTCAGGTCCAACTCCTCACTGTAATGTTGATTCTCTCATAAATTTTTAATTCCCAGGGTTAATTGCTACTCTGGGAAACATCTACTTTTCAAGGGCATACAAACTATCAGCCTGCTGCCATGAATTGTCTCTGGTCTAAAAGAGATGACCAAATGAGCATCCTTTTATTAAAATGCTGGCATTATTAATAAAATGATTAAATTACCCAGGAATTCCAAAAAAAAAAAAAAATTGAAGTCATTGGTCTTTAGGGGGAGAAGTGAAGGAGGCAGGCAAGCTGCCACGTGGCTTGCCAAAGATGAATCCTGGACTCTCGAGTCTGGAACCTCAAGCCTCTCTCCTCCTCATCCTGCAGCCGAGTGACTCTGCCCTCTCTTCCTCAGCTCTCCAATCCTTGCCTACGAATACCTCACCACCACACATTCAGCAAGCACCAATCTTGAGGAGAGCCATCACATCACCATCTCATGTAAATATATGTATATCCAATCATTGAATAGGTAATTAGTCTTAATTGCTTTGTGGCCTCAGATTCAAATACACCTTTTCAGAGTTTCAGCCTCTACAATTGCCCATACCTTCTTCCCATACTCCCTTTTATGGTGTAAATATTTAGAGCATTACATTTATGTGAGATAATGTTCCCCATTTCTCCTTTTTCTTTGCCCATTTCACTGCATTTGACCTTCGTATACTTTCATTTTTCTTTTGATATCATTCCAACATAATAGAATTATACTCATGTCTTCTAAATTGATTCTCTCTAACTTCCTTAATGATCATAAAATTTTCAGAGGTTACAAGCCTCATCTTCCCACATAGGAATGTAAATGATTTAACCTTCTTTAATCTCTTATGATTTCTTGTGATGACCGCGTATTTTAAAATCAGCCAGAGTCAGGAATTCAGGTTAGGGGAAAATAGTCAATCTTTATTCTCAATGAAGAAAGATCGGAGGTAGAAGGGATTTGGCAATAGCAATGTGTGCAGCTGAGTCAAGAAGCTAGCTCGACCAGAAGCCATGAGACCAGCACCACCAGAGTAGAACCCAGGCCCAATCTCTCCCAGCCTCTCTTCCTGTCTCTCTGCCTCCACCCACCAAAATCATCATTTCCTATGCAACACATCAGGACTTGCACAGAGAGTGGGCGGGGGGCATTCTTTATCCAAGCATGTATATTAATAGAGTATAGTCCAATTACTACTTAGCCTCGCGTACTTGGGACCTCAGTGCATCAACTCAAGCCTCAGCCCATTACAATTTCTTACTGATTTTTTTACCTTTTTATGACTGGGTCTAGTGTTTGAATGTCAAACAGGAATTCTTGAAAATTTTCTATTTTATCAAATATTCATTTCCCCACACACACAAGATTATAATCAGTTTTTCCAGGTAGATTATTCTTGAATATAATCCTAGTTCCTTGACCTCCATTCATTTAGAACTGATAAATTTTATGTGATGCTGATCATGCTTCCATGTGGCCATGGCTCCATTTTGGTCACTTGCAGCATTTTCTTCTTAGCATTGGAGTTCTAAACTTTGTTTATAATATTCTTAGGAGTTTTAATTTTGGGATTTCTTTCCAAAGGCAACCAATGAATTCTTTCAATTTCTACATAGCCCAATGATTCTAAATATCTGGTCAGTGTTTTAATAATTTTTTTAAAACACCATGTCTAGATTTTTTTTGTGTGCTTGTTTGTTTATTCACTCATAGCTTTATTTATCCTAAACATATTTTCTAGATCAGTTATTTTATCCTTTGAAATATTTCACATTTTCTTCTATTTTTCAGTCTTTTCACTTTGTTTAATTGTTTCTTGATATCTCATAGACTCATTAGTTTCCACTTTGCTGATTCTAATTTTTTTTAAGGCAGAGATCTATTCCAAATTCATTTAGGGTGATTTTTTTTTTCAGAAAAAAATGTATAGAATTCTTAACAGTCAGCATAACACTTAAAAGTATTTTGTGGAAAGACACTAATGGCTTCATTTCTTTTTTTGGGGGGGAGTGAGTTTTATTACAAGAACATTTTTTGTAATCATCAAGGGATTTGGAAGATTTTATTTTTCATTCTTTCCCACATACCTCCAGAATTACATGGTTAGTAATATTAGGTGACTCTTTTTTTTTTCCTTCATGGCACAAATTATTCCCTGACAACAAACTTGCTTCTTTTTCTTTCTTCTTTTTTTTTAAAATAACTTTTTATTGACAGAACCCATGCCAGGGTAATTTTTTTACAACATTATCCCTTGCACTCACTTCTGTTCTGATTTTTCCCCTCACTCCCTCTACTACCTCCCCCAGACGGCAAGCAGTCCTATATATGTTAAATAGGTTACAGTAGATCTTAGATGCAATATATGGTGTGCAGAACCGAACAGTTCTCTTGTTGCTCAGGGGAGAATTGGATTTAGAAGGTATAAATAACCCGGGAAGAAGAACAAAAATGCAAGCAGTTTACATTCATTTCCTAGTTCTTTCTTTGGGTGTAGCTGCTTCTGTCCATCCTTGATCAATTGAAACTGAGCTAGATCTTCTCTTTGTCAAAGAAATCCACTTCCATCAGAATATATCCTCATACAGTATCGTTGTTGAGGTATATAATGATCTCCTGGTTCTGCTCATTTCACTCAGCATCAGTTCATGTAAGTCTCATAATGGCTTCATTTCTAAAATATATAGAGAATTGATTCAAATTTATAATAGTTCAAGCCATTCTCCAACTGATAAATGGTCCAAGGAAATGAACAATTTTCAGATGAAAAAATTGAAACTATTTGTAGTCATATCAAAAGATGTTCCAAATCACTATTGATCAGAGAAATGCAAATTAAGACAACTCAGATACCACTACCACTTCTCAGACTGGCTAAAATGACAGGAAATCATAATGACCAATGTTGGCGGGGATGTGGGAAAACTGGGACACTG
Source organism: Sarcophilus harrisii (assembly GCF_902635505.1). NCBI lineage: Eukaryota > Metazoa > Chordata > Mammalia > Dasyuromorphia > Dasyuridae > Sarcophilus > Sarcophilus harrisii. The sequence goes on along the minus strand of NC_045427.1, from coordinate 359,057,714 downwards.
GTACATTGTTGGTGGAACTGTGAACAGATCCAACCATTCTGGAAAGCAATTTGGAACTATGCTCAAGAAGTTATCAAATTGTGCATACCCTTTGATTCAGCAGTGTTTTTACTAGGATTATATCCCAAGAGAGATCTTAAAGGAGGGAAAGGGAACCACATGTGCAAAATGTTTATGGCAGCCCTTTTTGTAGTGGCAAGAAACTGGAAACTGAGTGGATGTCCATCAGTTGAAGAATGGCTGCATGAATTATGATATATGAATGTTATGGAATATTGTTCTGTAAGAAACGACCACCAGGAAGATTTCAGAAAGGCCTGGAGAGACTTACATAAACTGATGCTAAGTGAAATAAGCAGAACCAGGAGATCATTATGCACAACAGCAACAAGACTATACAACGATCAATTCTGATGGACATGACTCTCATCAATAATGAGATGATTTAAGCCAGTAACACCTGTTTAGTAATGAAGAGAGCCGTCTACACCCAGAGAGAGGACCATGGGAACTGAGTATGGACCACAGCATAGCCTTTTCAGTCTCTCTGTTGTTGTTTGCTTGCATTTTGTTTTCTTTTTTAGTTTTTTCTTCCTTCTTGATCTGATTTTTCTTGTGCAGCAAGATAACTGTATAAATATGTATACATATATTGGCTTTAATATATATATTTAACATATCTACCATGTATTAGACTACCTGCCATCTAGGGGAGGGGGTGGGGAGAAGAAGGGGAAAATTTGGAACAAAAGATTTTGCAAGAGTCAATGGTGAAAAATTACCCATGCATATGTTTTGTAAATAAAAAAAGCTTTAATTTAAAAAAAAAAAGACACTAATTTATTTAAGGGACTTTTTCCCACTGTAAATAACACTTTATATCTGGAAAATATATAACTAACATGACAACAATCATGTCAGATTAATAATCCCTTCTTCTACACCTGTGACAGACTCACCATGAAACGAGGAAAAATAACTCTCTGTAATGCAAAAAGTATGTTATAGGAAATAAGTAAAAAGTTGAACATGTCCTAGCAGAGTGTCCAGAAAATGGCCAAGAAAAACTACTCACTACTGACAAAGCAGGAGCACTCTTCTAGTTATGGAGGATGTCTAATTGACACTGCATGACTTCAAGATCTTCCTCCTCAGCAGCAGCAACAATTGTCACCCTACAATCTCAGACTCAGGAAGGGCATCCATAACTTTACTGGGTGCTTTGCCTAAAGCTCCTGCTATTGTTTCAAAATGAACTTTGTCAACCTCCATTTTTACTGTGTCCTCCATTTTTGCCCTTATCATCCATGCTTTTAAAAGTTATCTTCTAACATCATCTCTATGATTTCTACCTTTATCACCTCTTTGGACAGATCCATCATGGTTATGGGATCTTCTCACTAGGTTTTGCATGGTTTTCATCACTTCTGTGCTCATCTCTAAGTAACCATTTAAAGGGCAGCCAGTTTATTATTCATTTCCATGAGAACAGAATTTATATGTACTTTTGATGTATACAGTTTTCTCACCATTTTCCTTAATTTTATTGCTTCACTCATTCTTCTTCCCTCTGAATATCTCTTATTTGTCTACAACTATTCTCATCTCTTTTTTGATCTTCAACAACCATTCATTAACAAGCTCCTTTGGAGGCTTCTCTTTAGTCTTTCCAAAGAGACTCATTGTGAATTCCTGTCCATCCTAATTTTAAGTATTTTGTGACTTTTTTTAAACCAATCTATTCATTCCCTTTTCATAATTTTCTTCTATAATTCTCATTTCTTTTGCCAATTTATCCTCTACTGTTTTTTATTTTATTTTTATTTCCTTTTATTTTATCTTTCTTCTCCTAGGAATTCTTGATGGTCTTGTTCCAATCTTCATTTTTTTTTTCTCTGAGGCTTTGTTTATAGGTATCTTCAAGTCATTGACTTTTTTGGTTTATGTCTTGAGCTTCCTTTTCACCATAGCAAATTTTCATAGTCAGGTTTTTTTCCTGTTCAATTTCTCAACCTATTTCTTGACTTTGGACTTTATTGTTGAATTCTGCTCACCTCTGACAGGAAACATCTGCCCTGATCTTCTGGGTTTTTTAGGTGCCTGTATTTTTCTCCTTCACTCTCTCCTTACTTTATCTCTTCCAATTCCACTGAAACTACTCTCTCCACAGTTACTAATGATCTCTTAGTTGATAAATTCAATGGCTTTTTCTTGATCTGCATTCTCATTGACCTCTTTGCAGACTTTGACCCAGTTGATCACTCTCTCTTAAATAGTGTCTCCTCTATAGGTTTCTGGGACATAACTGCCTCCTGATTCTCCTCTTACTTATCTGACCATTGTTGGACTCTTTACAAACTGTTAAGTAATTAGAGTTGATAGAGACAATAATTATCTAATTTAGCATGGTTCAGTATGATTGATCTGATCCTATGAGGAAATGTTATGGGCCAGAACTTGAAACAAGGTACTAAGTACAATTGATAGAAACAATACTTGTGTTCACACCTTTAGAGAGCTCATATAAGCAAGAAATATTTAAGTACTCATTGGAGTTCACACATATGGGAGATTCACAAAAGTTAACTTTTTAACTTTGTGAATTCACACCTCCCTTAATCCCTGCCTCCAGAAGGCGGAGTCAACCTTTTACACTCAGCATAAATAGAGCTTCAGTGAGTCACTGGAGAGAGTGTTACTTCAGAACATTCCCAGGGGTCGGAGAGGAGCACTCTGGGAGGAAGCCCACAAGCCCTTTCCTCCAATGAATCCCTGTTCGGGTGCCAAAATGTGGTGTTTTTCTTCTTTAAAATAATAATATGATGGTCCTCTCTGGGAGAAAGCAGGATTTTGGGGGAGGTTTTCTGGAGGCAGCTTTAGTTTCAGTTAAAAGTAATAGTCACCCAAATGTAGCCAGGTGCGGAAAGTTCAAAACTTTTATTGTGTCCTTCAATATATCCTGGTTAGTTTTCTTAGAGGTCTCTCTCTCTCCTTGGTTCTAAGAGCTCTTGCAGCTTTGTCCTTTGCTTCTGCCTCTGCTTTCTTCAACCTCCAGCCAGCACAAGGTGAATCTGTGTTGCCTCTGAGAGAGGGCTTCTGGGTCTCAATCTCCCAGAGTGCTCCTCTCCGACCCCTGACAATGTTCCGAAGTAAAACTCTGGAGTAGCTCACTGAAGCTCTATTTATGCTGAGTGTAAAAGGTTGACTCCGCCTTCTGGAGGCAGGGATTAAGGGAGGTGTGAATTCACAAAGTTACAAAGTTAACTTTTGTGAATCTCCCAAATGTGTAAACTCCAATGAGTATTTAAATATTTCTTGCTTATATGAGCTCTCTAAGGTGTGAACACAAGCATTGTTTCTATCAGTTGTTCTTAGTACCTTGTTTCAAGTTCTGGCCCATAACATTTCCTCATAGGATCAGATCAATCATACTGAACTATGCTAAATTAGATAATTATTGTCTCTATCAACTCTAATGACTTAACAATTTGTAAAGATTCCAACACACCTTTCCTTTTGACTGTTTTGCTCTCAGCTTTGCATTAAATACACTTCATAATCCAGCTCCTTCCTGCCTTTGCACATTTCTTACATATCCCTAGTGGACATGTAGTCTTCAATTCATTGACAATGGCCTTCCTAAAAAAATATCTTAAAATAGAATCTTTTTTAAAGAAATGAATTCTCTTCCAAAGCATTATTATTTAAGTCCATTTGGATGGCTATCTAGTGTAAACACTGATTTTCATTTCCATAAAGGCATTTATAAGAAAAAAAATGATATCTGAAGACAATGACTTTCTGTCCATGAACAAAATACACCATCTTTCAGTTCCAGGTATTTTTTCTGGCTATCTCCCATGGCTAGAATGCTCTCTCTCCTTTACTCTGACAACTCTCCTTTCTTGCCTTTTGTTAAGTCTTAACTAAAATTCCATCTTTTTCTGGATATCTTCATAAACCCTTATTAATTTTAGTGTCTTCCATCCCTTACTGATTTCTTAGTTATCCTACATGTAGCTTGTATATATTTGTTTGCATGTTGTCTCCCCAACTAATTTATAAGCTCCTTGAGGATAGGGACCATCTTTTGTGTCTTTTTTGGTATCCTCATCACTTAGCATAGTGCTTGACACATAACATAGGTAATGTGTTTTGATTTGTGCATAAATTAGATTTAAGTGAAGCAGAGTTCCATGAAGTTGTCAGTCTCACTCTCTCTTCCAGAATCATCACTGTGCAATGGTAGGAAAAAGTCAAACTGACTGGTGATGGCTTGAGATGCAATGGATGACCTTAGCATCTTTGATGTCTAACCAAGCTCTAAGTGCTCCACAGCTCACACTTCAGCTGCCTTTATGGCAGATGGAACAAATTGTTCTCATCCACCCATACCACCAGGGAAAATCTTCATGTGCTCAGGGTAGCTCACAGACTAATTTAAGACCTAGTTTAGTCTGTCTGCCAAAATGATTTACTGCAGTGTAGCCATTTTGCATGCTACAGCTTCGGATCCTTAGCTCATAGTACTGTACTTAATATTGATTGATTGATTGATTGATTGCTTCTACCACTTGATTAATTTCTACTGCCGATTGATTTCATAGCTCATTCTGAGAATCTGTACATTTTCAGTGCTTCAAAAGTGATGTGATCCAAGGAGAAATATATTCACTGCCCTCCTGGTCTGTAAATTCTTGACCTCATTTGGATCTGTTAGCTTGTTGTTTGATTCATTTTCCATAGACTATTACTGGAGAAAGGTGTAATGTTCTTGTTTGTTTTCTTGGGGTCTCTGGGAGCAGCCTTCTTTTCAGTTGAGTAATCACCACAAGAATAGCCAGGTGTTAAAGTCCAAATCTTTTATTATCTCCTTCTAAGTCTTGTCTCCTTGCCTTGGGCCTTCCAGAGTCTTAGTTTCAGTGGAGAAGCTAAGGAGGACAGACCTGTCATCACAGTGCTGATGAATATGGAAATGAATCTGTCTCTCAATGCCTCACTCCCCCAAGAAAGCCACCAGGACCCTGACAGAAGATGGAATGAATCTTATCCAGTCCTTGCTGGCCGTTATATACTCTATTATCATAGGTGTGAATCTTGTGGAACTATATTAAGTACCCAGTACATGTACTAGTACACGAACTAGAGAACTATTAAGCACAATGCTAAACTTAATAACTATTGTCTCATCAACTCCACTGACTTAACACCTTTTAAGAATCCTTGTTTCAGATTGGCCCATAACAGTCAGGTACAGTTAACCAAGTAGGAATTTTTATAGATTTAGAGCTACTGAACAGCTAGCTCCTCTTTGGTTTTAATTTCCTTTCTTGGTTAATTCCAGTGCAGAATTATGTATGAGTTTTCCTTCTCTTTTTTGATTCAGACACACAGGTAGGATTTTGTAATCTGTCCTTTGCTCTTTATACAGGTAAGACCCCGGCTCCCTCATTATCCCGATTGGTCCTCTCCTCCCTGGAACTGGAACCGAATCAGATAATAGAACTGCCAGATGGCACCCATTCATCTTCTCATTAATAGTACAGGACTCCCTCTAATCTCTTTCTGCTCCAGTATTTAATCCTTCTACCATCTGTGAGCATTGAACTGCTTTCTGTGGCTGCTGCTGCTGCTGCCACTACAGCCCATTATTAATTCAACTTGTTTGGTCCCAATAGTGCTGCTTTCTGGTCAGTCTCCATCCCAGCATCTAAATATTGCTCTTTTTATCTTGCTAAACTGACCTAAGCTGGAAAAATGACTCACTGTGACTTTTCCTTGATTTTCCCAATCAGAATTCTGTCTGGTATTCTTTATCAATCATTATAGGAAAAAATGTAAAGGAGAAAGGGAAAAAACTGCAAGTTCTCATTCCTATTTTGACTCCACTTCAACTATATGTGTATGCATATACCTATACATGTGTATATAATTATATATTATATATATGTTATTATAATATATATATTATATATAATATATATATTAAATATAACAATATTTCATATATAGCTTTATATTATACATACATACATACATACATATGTATTTGTTATAAGAGAGGACTTTTTTCCCCTTTTGATTGACAGTAGAAGGAGAGAGGAGGCACTATTTTAGAAATATAGGAGGTTATGATAGTGATCACCACAACCCCTAAACAAAGCAGAGGGAAAGTAAGTCAAAGAAAATTTCTAAAATATACACAGCCTAGCAGATGGAAGAAAAAAAAAAAAAGAAAGAAATATTTATTAAGTGCTTACAATATGTCAGGTACTTGAGTTTTATAAATGTCATCTCATTTGATTCTCACAATAACCTTGGGAAGTACACTCTATTATTATTCTCATTTTATAGATGAGAAAAATGAGGCAGACAAGTCAAGTGACTAGATTAGGGATATGTAACCAGTAAATGAGAACAGATGTGAATTCAGGCTTTCCCAACTCTAATCCCAGTTTTCTATTCTGGGACCGGTTTTTTAATCAGAAGCAAGTTCAGGAGGGTCACAGAAAAGCATATCAATATAGTACTATAGTATTAAATTTGTAATATGTTTATATTGGTAAATAATTGAATTTCTCTAGTAGTCTCTGATAATTTTCTTTATTTCTTTAACATTCATTGTTGTTCTTCCCCCCTCCTAATTTTTTACTTAGGTTAAAGGTTTTCTTGCTCTTCATCCTACTTCAATTAGCTAACGGTTTACCAATCCTAACAATATTCTCAAATGTATATTTCTTTATTTAATGATTCTTTTTCCTGCAATTTTGATAATTTCTCAAATCAATTTAGTGACTTCTTGTGCTTTTCAAGCATATATTAATCTGTTAGTTTTTTAATGTTTTAACAGCAAAGTCATCTCATTAATTTTCTTTTTCTGTTTTGCTATTATAATAATTCAGAGTCATAAATTTATCTCTGAAACCTGCTTAACTTCATCTCATGTATTACATATTGTATTGTTGCTGCATAATTTTTAATAAAGTTCTTAATGTTTCTATAATTCTATTTTTTGACTAAAAATTATATTAATTTTTCACTTATAGGCTCATACCATTAATCATATTCATTTTATCAATTACTATTTAAATAATTCCATGGTTTATAAAATGATGGTTATAATTTCTGATGTTTTTTATATATGTTTTTAAGTTCTATGTTCAAGAGCAGAGGTTTCAATTTTTTTTGATCCTTTGGAAGTATGATGAAACCTCAAAAAGATGTATTTAAATGTATGATAAAACAAAATTTCAAAAAAAAAGACAATAATATAGTTATCAAATAGTTATTAAAATTTTAAAACAACAGATTCACAAATCTGAGGTTAATAGTTCTCTGGAAAGTAATTAAATTAATTTCTCAATATTTTTCATAACAAATAATTACTAAACTTCCTATTTTTTCTATTTTCTCAGTTCTCTGGACACATTTTGTATCAATATATGAAGGAATCTACGACTACATTGATTCCTTCTTTCAGTGAAGATAGCTACACTTTTCTTATTCTGTGTGAATCTTATTCACATTCCCCTATGTATCATCATCTACAAAGGATCTTCCCTATTGTTCCCGCTATTGTGCTGGGTATAGCACTCATTTGTCTGTTTTTCCTCAGTCTTTCTATATGACTAGCCAACCTTTTTTTATAATCACACATTTCCTGAATAATACTTTTTGCTACTTAATGTGAGAAAGTCAAGTTTGCAGCTGCCTATTAATTTGGAGAATCAATCACTATTGATCTTTTAAAGATTGTGATGGTCTAAAGTTTGCAGCCAAACAACATTAATAAGAGAATAATGGTGTTAAAAACTATGAATCTTTGCACTGGAGTGTAACTTGACATCATTTTTTAATACTGCAGGATTGCCCAAATGCTAATCAGCTTACTATCTTTCTATTCTGTTCGGGATATAATTCATTATCCTTCTGAAGTATCTATTTCCAATATATGTACTAATGTACTAACTCAGTAGTCTAGAAATCTAGCCTCATATCCTATGCCTCGGCCTGCAAGGCAGAGTGTGTGGACCCTGGAAGAAAAGAGATAAGGGCAAGAGAGAGGGGACGCACAAAATGGAGGCAAGACAAATCCATCTGATCAAGCCTCTTTTTTTTTTTTTTTTTAAATAGCCTTTTATTTACAGGTTATATGCATGGGTAACTTTACAGCATTAACAATTGCCAAACCTCTTGTTCCAATTTTTCACCTCTTACCCCCCACCCGCTCCCCTAGATGGCAGGATACCAGTAGATGTTAAATACATTAAAATATAAATTAGATACACAATAAGTATACATGACCAAAACGTTATTTTGCTGTACAAAAAGAATCAGACTCTGAAATATTGTACAATTAGCTTGTGAAGGAAATCAAAAATGCAGGTTGGCATAAATATAGGGATTGGGAATTCAGTGTAATGGTTAATGGTCTCATCTGAGAATTGTCTGTTCATATCCTTTGACCATTTTTCAATTGGAGTGATCAAATCTCCTTTTAATGGGTGCAATAGTACAGATATATATATCAGTAGGAAAGAAGGCAGGGTTGTACAAACACAGTACGAGCTGGGGGTCCTAGACAAAGGGTTGGTATCCCGCCCAAGGATGAGCTGCTCAGGTGTTTCTGGTGGTAGGAAGCTCTATGATGTGATTAGGGGATGCCTAGATATCTGCCTATTCAAAGTTAGGGCAGTGCTTGGATGTGATTAGGAGATTCCTATTCAGGAAGTCTTTGTTATGATATGATTAGGAGATTCCCATTCAAGGTTAGGAATGTGGCCTTATGTGGCTGTGGATTAGTGCTGGCTCCCCACAGGTTCCCCTTTTTTCATTTATATTAAAAGAATCAAATATAGAAGTTTTCATTTCTCAACCTGTGCCTGGCTTAGGTTGTTCCTATGGGGAAAAGCCTTACCCGTCATAGATAGGAAGGATGTACAGAAACATCTCTTCCTGGCTTAGGTCGGCTAGTCCTTGAGGAATCTTACCTGTCATTGGCCAACCAGGTCTCGATGTTTGTCGAAAATTTCTATTGCTCATATGAGCATCAAGGGGGTCATCACCAGTCTCAAGGCGGTGATAGTGTACATGAATGGGTTTGGCCAGCGCACTATCTACTTGGGATTTTACAAAGGAAATGATTTTCCGGAAGGCCCAGGGTCCAAAAGACAAAAGTAAAAGAAGGCCAATTAAAGGCCCAAGTAATGGAAGAATATAAGGGAGGATCCCATGGAGCCCACTCCAAAGAGGGTTATCAAACAGCTCTTTGTGCCATTTAATCAAATCATCCTGGAGTCTCCTAATTTTGTCCCAACAATACTGTATTTGTTTACATAGAAGCAACAGCATTCTTGGAGGGCTAAACCTCCTTGTTCTGCAGTGAGAAGATCCAAACCACACCTATTTTATAATACTACTTCTGCCAGGGCAATTTTAACAAAATAAGGGATTTTAAAGCTAAAGCATCCAAATTGAATCTGAACTAGTGACATAGGGGGTAGGTCAGAAGTGCCCAAGGCAAAGTGAATAGGGGTTCCCATTATTTCAGGTATTTTGAAAAAAATCTACCAGTTTCCCCAATGTTCTATCTCTTCCTCCCCCCCCCCCTTTTTTTTTCACGGAAAGGAATTATCAAATGATCATTCCCCATATAAATCCCAACAGTGAATCAAAATCCCTATACATAACAGACTAGTATAGTAGCATTTCCTAAAAAGCCCTCAAATATAATAGCAATAATTACAGTTTTAACAAATCCCATCCCAAATCTTAAACACACAGTGATAGATGATCCAGGCAAGGTTCAACAATCAGTCATCAACCATTCCCAAAGTCCCTCATATCAGTCCAAAGTACAGTAGATGCAGGGTCCAGTCCATGGTCTCATTTTAAAAACTACTGCTTCAGGCTGTGAAGTGATAGGAGGCTCTCATTCCATGCAGACTGGGTGTGCCATGCTGACAATCAAAGCTGATCAAGGTTCCAAAAGCAAGCCAATATCTTGAATATGACCGATTTAGATCAGTCTAGATAGAAAGACTCAGTTCACCAGACTGCTGCAAAATATGAGAAGGCCAAAATAAATCGTTTCCTATGTGAAGAGGTGAGTTTGCTTTACAGGCCAGGCAAACGGCTGCTGTCTTATAGACCCCTGTTAATTGTCCTCTCATCATGTAGAAACCTTAAAGAAACAAAACACAAATATCCAATAATAGAGAGATGACCAGGCAAAATACTTAGTTGCCCAAGCATTTACAATACAATGATTACATATAACCAGACTGAAAATAGCAAGGTATGACATAACTGAATTAACAGTTTCTATTGACCATTGCTCTGATCATAGAGATCAGTTACAGGAGGAAAAAGTATAACATAACATAAGCAGTTAAAACTCAACATTCAGCACATATAGGATAAAATAGCCTTAACCCAGTTTTATTCCAATCAATTGTCCCAGTAACTGTCAGAGGGTGGAGCTTTAAAACTCCCAAATAGCATTAACTAATTAATTACAAGTCTGAGAAATTTTACTTCCAATAACAAATTTCATTAATCAAATTTCTGATAAATCTTAAAAGACTTATCATAACCTTATAGTAATAACAGGAAGAAATTTTGTCAAAGTTCACAGCTTAAAACAATTATCATATCTAGGTAGATGTTACATAAGTGAACGTTATACACACAAGTTATTTTGCTTTTCAAATGCCCAATACATAGAAAAATATCCCAAATTGCATATTGTCCATAACAGAAACATTTCCCAAAAGGACAGAAAAAATTATTTTCAGAGGCCCTTTAAACAACCTCAGGATGACCCAATACAATCAATTTAAACTTATATAGAATACCCAATTCCATTATAAGAATTCAAGAAGTTTCTTAAAAATAGTAATTAACTTTCAGAAATATTCTTACCAAAGTATGGATCACATTTATGACCATATTCCTCAACCAAGAAAACTTATGTGTCAAGAAACAAATATTCAATCAAGTAACCTAAAAGTAAGCATGTTCCTTTAAATCACAGTTTGCTGCACTGTGGGGAGAGAGGAGAGGAGAGGAGAGGACTCCCTTCCCCCACTCCTTTCCCCTAGGAAAAAACTTCTCAGGTTCTCCGCTCAGTGTCCTAAATAGGGATCCTTTTCAAGATTTAGCCCATCAGTTTTATTTACTTTCTTCCCAAATCTACCCATTTCCAGTTTTCTCTTTCTCCCTAGCTATATACCTGAACACTCAGATGCGCCTTTGGCCTGGGCTCTGTTTCAAGGGGAAAAAAACTTTCCTGTCTGTAGTGGGCTGAGGTTTGAGTTGATGCACTGAGGTCCCAAGTACGTGAGGCTAAATAGTAATTGGGCTATACTAATATACATGATTGGATAAAGAATGGCCCCCGCCCACTCTCTGTGCAAGTCCTGATGTGTTGTATAGGAAATGACGATTTTGGTGGGTGGAGGCAGAGAGAGGAACAGGAAGAGAAGCTGAGGAAGATTGGGCCTGGGTTCCTTTCTCCTAGCTGCTGGTCGTATGGCTGCTGATCCAGCTAGCTTCTTGACTCAGCTGCACACATTGCTATCACCGATTCTCTTCCACCTCCAATCCTTCTTCACTGAGAATAAAGACTGACGATTTTCCCCTAACCTGAATTCCTGACTCCTGCTGATTTAAAAATACACGGTTTTCACATTTGGCGCCCAACGGTGGGAACCAAGGACTGAAGAAGTCTCCGGTGACCAGGAACTTGGGTGAGTATTGTTAATAGACAAACAGGGAACTTATTTTCTTAAAAACTAAACCAGTAATTTTTTTTGGCTAAAATGAGACAAATGCTAGCTAAAGACTCTCCATCCCCGCCCCCAACCCCTTCAACCCCTTCAATCCCACCCACTAGTGGTGCTATAGAAAGCATGCTTAAGCTGATAGAAGGACAAGGGCTACTTATAACTTGGGAACAGGTAGCTAGACTTCTGGGTACATTAAACCGCATCTCCCCTTGTCTAGGAGCAGGAGCAGATCTCTCGAGATATCTGGTCCCTGGTTGGACAACAGATGTCTGCATATTACAATGAAAACGGTCCTCATTCAATTTCCATCGAGGTATTTTATTTATACAATATAATTCAGTTAGCATTAAGAAACCCTATTCCTAGAAGAAGGAAAAAACCCATTGCTCCCGCTCCGAATAGCCAAAGAGGGAGGCCTGATATTAAGGAGGAAGGCAATGAAGAGATCAATGACCATATCCCCACAGGGGATGGAGACTTAAGTGAGCAAGGGTGTGGTGACTTTCCAGCAGCTTCAGCTCCATCTCAGGAGCAAGTGATTGAATCTCCTCCATCAACTCCACCCTCCAGGAGGGAGGAGGTGCAGTGGGGGACAGTACCAGCATCTCCCCCAGCATCCCCAGTATCCAATTATGAGTAGATTACAAGAGGGCTTAATGAAGGCCAAAGAAAAGGGCGTGGACGTCAGGGAGCTCCGCCACATATCTTTCCTGTAATTTCCCAGTTTAATTCCTCAGGTCAACAAAGTCGAAGATACGCCCCTTTTAACATAGAAATCATCAAAGACCTAAAAAAGGCTTGCACTCCTTATGGGGCTACATCAGCTTATGTTAAGATGCTATTACAGAATTTGGCTTTTGAAATCTTGACTCCTAATGACTGGAAATCTATAGCAAGGGTATGCCTAGAACATGGACAAAATTACATGTGGCTTTCTGAATATAGTGAGCTCTGTAGGATACAAGCCCAACAAAATAGTCAAAATGCTGTTCATGCTGTGATCACCTATGACCTACTAACAGGTATAGGTCCCTATGCAGATGTCACAGCACAGATTAATTATCCAGTAGCAGCATATGAGCAAATTGCTGCTAATGCTATCAAAGCGTGGACTTCGATTCACAATAAAAATGACAAAGGTGAGGCCTTCACAAAAATAACACAAGGGCCAGATGAGCCCTTTGCTGACTTTGTGGGACGTTTGCAGACTGCTATCACAAGAACTAATGGAGGGAATTCAACAGATGTTTTAATAAGGCAACTTGCTAAGGAAAATGCTAATGAGGTGTGCAGAAGGATTGTACTAGGACTGCGCAAGGATGCTCCTTTAGAGGAGTTCATAAGACACTGTGCCAAAGTGGGCACAAATGCCTTTTATAGCCAGACTATGATGCAGACTTCCCAAGATCCCAACATGGGTAGACAGGGTCCCTTCTGGCAAGGGACTTCTAGAGAGACACGTCAATGCTTTCAGTGTGGTAAAGTAGGGCATCTGAAAGCTCAATGTTGGTATAGAGGCAGAGTGAGAAAGCAGGGTGGGAGAACAAGACCCAGTACCCCATGTCCAAAATGCAACAGAGGCTTCCATTGGGCCTCAGAATGTAGACAGGTTCAGGGAAATGGGATGAGGGGCCCAGCCCCAGGGCCCCAGGCAAAAAACACTTGGGGCATGATGGCAGCCAATGGTGCACCCAGAGAGTGCCTAGAAGTCCAATACCCAGACATGACCAATCAGCCAGGAAGCCATATGATGGGAGAAAGGGATTACAATTAGGGAGAATAGAGTTATATGCAGCTGAGACAACTGAGATACCCCCTGGAGAGGTGAAATCTGTTCCTCTCCAGCCTATGGATCCCTTGCCCAGGACAGTAGGCTTGACCATTTTACCTCCTGAGAGTATGTACAAAACAGTGTCCATCCACACACTGATGTGGGAAACTGGGGAATGTGTAGATAATATCCCAGTCACCAATACAGGCAGACAATATGTGACTTATCACCCGAAATAGTAGCATCAGGTTTACTCATACAGAATCCTAATAAGCAGCCTGGCGATAGTCACCCAGATTCTGATTTCAGATCACAAAATCCAGCAATATATTGGACAGCAGCTGTAACAACTGACTGACCTATGCTCACTATCTATATAAATGGCCTTCCATTGGAAGGATTGGTAGACACTGGTGCAGATCAGACGGTCATTAGAGGTGCCAATTGGCCCAGTCATTGGCCAAAGATTAAAGCAGACACCTACATGTCTGGCGTAGGAGGATCAATAGCAGCTGAAGTTAGTGCTGCCCCTATGAGATGGACTTTGAAAGCAAAACAGGAGTTTTACTCCTTTTATAGTTAAAAAAATCCCCATCAATCTGTGGGGAAGAGATGTTTTACAGCAATTAGGGTTAAAAATGAGTACTTCACTTTTTTAAGCAGGGGTGTGCCACAAGCAATAAAAACAGACAATGGTCCTGCTTATACTTTAAAACATTTTGCACACTTTTGTGCACAGTATAAGATTTTACACACCACGGGCATACCTTTTAATCCTCAAGGATAGGCAATAGTAGAGAGGAGAAACAGAGATATTAAGACACTCCTCCAAAAACAAAAGAAAGGGGGAGCCACAGGTAACCCTAGAGAACTTCTAAATCTAGCTCTTTATACTATTAACTTCTTGATTTTTTGACAAAGATGCACTGGCTCGCAGACAGGTTTTATAACCCACCGGAAGGTCAGTGTCCAGTGCGAGTAGCTCCACTATCTTTAGATAATCGCCAGGTGATGTGGAGAGACCCAGAAAGTGGTGAATGGAAAGACCAGATAGGCTAACTGCTTTGGGGAGAGGGTTTGCTTGTATCTCTACAGGTGGAGAAGGAATCAGATGGGTGCCAACGAGCCATATTCGCCTTGTCCATCACAGAGAGATGGAGCAGACCCTTGAAACAAAGGAGACGACCCAAGAAATATCGGGTGGTTCTGTTGCTATTGTGCTCACCATTGAAAGAGTGTGGCAGTTATGGCGTTTGACTCATGGACATCAAAGATTGTTGGACTTCAAAACCCTCAGGAATCATTGGATTCTCTGAGACATGATAAGATTGTTGTAGAACTTGAAAATCCTCAGGAATCATTGGATTCTCTGAGAAATGATAAGACTGTCATAGGACTTCAAAATCTGCTGGAATGATTGGATTCCCTAACGCATAAAAAGACTTTTGCAGGACTTCAAAAAATCGGGGGGATCATTGGATTCCCTGACATGTGAAGCAATGGACAATAGATTGGCTTTGGACTATCTCTTGGCTGCTGAAGAAGGTGTATGTGTGACTGTTTACATACCCTCCTTCTAGGACTTCTGGTGATCTTTTTCAACACCATGTTGATTTATATTGTTTGCTATTCTGCTACTTGTGTGTACAATTCACGTTTGTTACACCACATCGAGCCTGCACTGACTGTGGGGAGAGTCATGCCTAATAGCCTCTTCATTATTGCTATGTGCTTGTGTAATACTTCCCATGCTGATGGGTTTGTGCATAATAAGACCCTTCAGCCCAGAAACTCTCTAGCAACCCCCACTTCCCTTTGGTGCTTTTCATCTCCCTTCCTGAGATGTCAGGGAGGGCGTGATCATCTCCTTTTTAGTGCTTTCACCTCCTTCCCTGAGAAGTTAGGGAGGCTGTGATCACCTCCCCTTAGGGGGGCTCTGACCTCCCTGAGAAGTCAGAGATGGCATGACCACCTGTATTCTAAAATAAAAAAAAGCGGGAGATGTAATGAGCTGAGGTTTGAGTTGATGCACTGAGGTCCCAAGTAGGTGAGGCTAAATAGTAATTGGGCTATACTCTATTAATATACATGATTGGATAAAGAATGGCCCCCGCCCAGAAACACACACATACACAGAAAGAGAGAGATTTTTCAAACTTCTTGATATTTTCTAAGCCTGCAACACAGAGGCTGAATTCTTGTCTTTTACAAACTTGCTAACTTTTAACACAGACTCACATGGAGCTCCATTTTACTAAGCACAGTTGCAACGGTGTACTTAAAATTTTTTCAACCAACAAAACAGACAAATCACACAGAACATAGAACACACAGTTACAACATTAAACATATAACACATACCCAAAGGATATTTTCCAGCGTCCCAGAAAATACCCGTTTCAGAACTTTACCCAGAACAGAACCAGAATAACCAGAACCAGAACCAGATGGGTACACCAAAAGGCACTCGGACAGACTTACTCTCCCAAATGCCCAATCAATATCATTGTCCACTGTAGGCCTGATTGAAGCTGAAGAACCGCTTCCTTCTTCAAGTCAGCGAAGCTAAAGGCTCTCGCTTGGGGAAGCTGAAGAAAAGCCATTGAAGCTTTGGGAGGAGGGTCATACAGAATCCTTTTCATTGTTTTGGGAGCCTAATTTGAGCCTAGAATTGGTGTGCTTAAGGGCACCTTTTAAGAAAGAGGCATTGTCCTGAATTACTTTGTTAACATAAAAATCATTAAAGCAATCTCCAACTTTTTCACATTTTCTCATCAATGGTTCCTTCCAGCGGGAACCATGGGCAGACATCTTCTAAAAGCTTAAAAATTTTACAAATTCATTTTTTCTTAACCTTTACTCTATGTGTCCTTAATACATCTTTGAAATCCTCAATAAATCTTATCATATACACTAATTTCTTCTCTCTTGGTATCGAAACCTCTTACCACACCCTGGTCTCTGTTCCTCGGGGCAGGTGGACCCGTGGCGACTTTATTCTCTAAATTCTCCAAATTCTCCGGGACTGCACAGTCTTCTTGTTGAGAGGTTCAATCTAGCAATGGCTACTCCTTTCTCCAAAATCTTCCGGGCCCCATGTATGGGTGCCATTTGCCTCGGCCCGCGAGGCAGAGTGTGTGGACCCTGGAAGAAAAGAGATAAGGGCAAGAGAGAGGGCACGCACAAAATGGAGACAAGACAAATCCATCTGATCAAGCCTCCTTTTAATGGTGCAATAGTACAGATATATTATAAGATATATTATAAGAAAGGAAGCAGGGTTGTGCAAACATAGTACAGGGTGTGGGTCCTAGACAAAGGATTGGTATCCCTCCCAAGGATGAGCTGCTCAGGTGTTTCTGGTGGTAGGGAGCTCTATGATGTGATTAGGGGATGCCTAGATATCTGCCTTTTCAAAGTTAGGGCAATGCTTGGATGTGATTAGGAGATTCCTATACAGGAAGTCTTTGGTATGATGTGATTAGAAGATTGCTATTCAAGGTTAGGAATGTGGCCTTATGTGGCTGTAGATTAGTGCCGACTCCCCACAGTCCTAGACACACTTTTTAGACCTTGTCTCATTTAGCACATTTTTTGTGTTCTTCTTGATTTTGTCTAGTCTTTCTTCTCATATTTATCTTATGTCAATTGGCCTACATACATCATATATTAATAACAATATAGCAGAGTTGAAATGTGTTGCTTCCATACATGCTGGTGATGAAAATAGCTTGTTATTGAAGCAATAATGAAATTTCTATTTTCCCTATTCCATTCTTACCTCCTTCTTAATTTCATTATAAATTGTCTTGAATTAAAATTATTTAGTTATATGCCATGTCAATGTTTTTGCATATTTCTTTAAGTTTTTGTTACTTTCCATCATTTTATGAGGTAATACTGTTCCTAATCTTTTTTTTGAAAAATAAGTTTTTTATTGATGTCTTCAGTTTCTTATATTATCATATTTATCCTAAATATTTTTCCTCTCCCTCTCCCAGAGAGTCATTCCAAAGAACAAATAATATTTTTAGAGTGAAACAAAATCAGCACAACTAATTGATAGATTGAAAAAGTCCAAAACCATAAGCGATGTGTAATCATAGGACCTATTACTTCTTTGAACAAGGGGTGTCCTCTCCTATCTCTTCTTTTGAAACAGCCTGGCTTTTATAAATGTTACATTCATTTTTTTTTTTTTTTTGATATGTAGTTCTCTCCATTTACAGTGTTGAAGTTCTTATGCATATTTTTCTTTGCCTACTTCACATATCAATTCATATAGATCTTCACACACTTCTCTGCATTTATCAAATACATAATCTCTTATAGCACAGTAAAATCTTAAATTCATGGACCACAGTTTGTTTAGCCATTTTCCAGTCAATAGGCATCTACTTCATTTAAAATTCTTTGCTATCATAAAAAGTGTCACTAGGTATATATTGGTGTGTAGGTTTATTGATAACTTCCTTAGGAAATAAGCCCAGGAATGGAGTCTCTGGTTCAAATAGTATAACATCTTAGTTATTTTATTTTGCCAATACCAGTTCTGCTGTTCTTTTGCTAACATTACTCTGACACTTCATCACAGTGTTGAAGTAACCCTTCATTCTCAAAGGCTATGCCAATGAAGCACAAGTTCTGGTAACATGTTAAGTGTAGTCCAGGTTCAGGCACTGTGTATCTGCCATTAAAAAGTCATTCTAATTAGATCTGGAGAGATTCAGGGTGGGTAGAGGGGTAATAATCTTTTCAGGTACAATAAGTCTTAAACTCCATCTGCTGTTAGTTACAAAACCATTTTGATCTTCATTGTGGGAGAGAGAAGCCAGAATTGGTCAAATTACAGAGCTTTGAAGTATTTGAGGAAGTATAAAATTTGCATTGAATTTCTGAAGAATTTTAAAGTTTGCCCAGACTTTGTTGTCTCTTCATAGGTGATTTACATATCAAAAGTCTTTGGCTAGCCCTGGCCTTCTATACCTTGAAGTTTTACTTCTGGGTTAATTTGCATATCAAAAGTTTGCTTTCTTCTGTAGAAATTATTAGAAGAGATACGGAGTTTCAAATGTACATTTTTCTACCTTTAAATATCATGCTTAGTTTAGCTGAGTAGTAGACCTTGGAATGGATCCCAATTTCCCTTGTTTTTCCATACATCTTATTCCAGTGTTTCCTATTATTTCTCATTTCAAATGAATAATTCTGAGGTATTTGAATTGATGTCCCTTGATAGATGGTGTTTTTCTTCTCAACTGCCTTTAAAATCATCTTTTTCTTGGCACAGCTCTGGAGTTTAATGACAATATGTCTGGAAGAGCTGAATCTGACATTAATTCCTGTTGTCATCTAGTATATTGAGTTAATCAGTAGTTTATTCCTTGATCTACACAATTCTGGGAAATAATCTTGAAATACAATATGTAGACACTTTCTCTCTTCATGTTTGTCAAGAAATCTAGTGACTCAAATAATATCCTGTAGTCTGTCTTCTACTTCCATTACTTATATTAATAAAGTCAAGCTTCTTTCAGTTTGGTCCATATTTGATCTTGTTTTACTGACTATTCTTCAACTTCCCCCATTTCATCTTTTAACAAATTAATGCTACTTCTTATTATTTATGTTTTTATTTAAATTTTCCACAGATATCACTATGTTCATTTTATTATCATTTTGTCTTGTTTAGAAAAGAAACAAGAATCATGAATTCCGCTTATCAAAGTCAAATCATATTTTTCCAATACCAATTCCTCTTTTATTTCTCCTAGAATATTCATCATATAATTTGATGCTTTCATTAATTAAGATTTGATGTGAAGATTCTATAATTCTGTTTATGAAGATCTCAAATTCTTTTCTGCAACTATTGTCATTGTTAACACATTTTTTCTGTCTGGTCTTTTGTTTTCAAATAATTTTAGTTAGTAGTATTTAACTGTTATGTTAGAAAGTGTTTCCCCTACCCCTATTTGCAAAAGCAGGTTTTTAGGAAAACCCCCTAGTTTTTCAAAGTATATCTTTGTATATCAAAGTATATCAAAGTATATTCAAAGTATGTCTAAAGTATATATCTTCCATAGAGCACTTGATCTCTTATTGAAAGACATATACATTTCTGGGATAACACTGAAGTTCCTGATTTGTTCCCAATTCTGAGGGGGCTAAGGGCATAAGTGTTGTTAAAAACTGTCCCTAGGATTAGAATAGTTACCCATCCTATGACTCTTCAAAATTGTAAAAAAGAATAGATCTACATCTTTTGAAACCCTCTCCCATTGTTTATACTTTCCTTCAATTTCCCACAAATAGAAGATGAAACTCTCCTCTTTGCCTCCCAAATAAATGGAAAGTACAATCATATGAAGCAGGAACATGTGCTTGCCTAAATGAACCTGAATCTCCAGATGTTTTACTGTTATTCTTTTATTTTCTCTGAAAACAAATCATGTTCATTTATCCCAAGAAATTAATATTTCCAGCCTCAAAAGCTACCCTCTGAATCTGTTTTTGAGCTAGGTTATTTAGCTAGTGATGATTTCTGTAAAAGCACTACTTCTCAGAGAACAGCACCATCATGAGGACTATTCAACTGAAAGACTAAAGACCAAAGCCAAAACCAGGTCTAATTGCCTAAAGGTCTTGAACACAAATGTAGGCTGTGAGATATCTATCCCATATTTTTTTTTCCTTTGGGGAGGAATGACGTTTTTGCTTCTTATTTTATAAAACATAGTGGAAAAGTAGACTTTCTTATGACCTGTTATTCTGCAGTCTTGACAGGAATCCTAAATCTTCTTTTTAATCTTCCTATATAATAATTATCCCTATCATGCACAAAGTATGATCAATTCTCTGATTATATTTTAAAAATTCAAATAAATTTTGAATTCAAATGAAATTAAAATCTCAAGAAATTTTGTTAATATTTATTACTACAGTGATGTAGTATGATGTAATGTATATCTGTGAATATTAATTATCTTTAATTTTTTTCCTCACACTTCACATCTCCCGATCACATATCTGGGGAAAATTTTGAATAGATATTGGAAGAGAACATGTCTAACAAAAGTAGGAAAGAGTAAAGTACTCAGAGTCTACATACTACAGTCAAACATTGGTCCTGTCATGTGCACACTATGCTGCTAAAATCACATCATTTTGTTTAATTCAATAAATGCTAGTCACCTATTAGGTATAAAGTACTGTGTTAATTGATGGGAATAAGGCAAAAATGTAACAATCCCTCTTTCAAGCAGCTTAACACTCCAATGATGTAGCATAACATATGCACAAGTAAATGTGCACAAAATATATTATCTAACAAAAAGAAATTTCAAAGGGTAGAGAGTGCAAATAACTGGGGATTAAGAAAGTTTCCATAAAGTGACTTCTGAGCTATGCTTTGAAGGAAGCTAATAATTCTTTAAGAAAGAAGTAAGGAAGTACTGTGATCTAAACATAAAGAACTAATTCTGCCAAGAATCAGAGATGGAAGATATCATATTATATGTGGGAAACATGTCAGTTTGACTACAACAGTATGTAACACTGAATGTTCTATAATTGTAAAGGCAAGACTGCCAAGACTGTCCCCCCAAAATAAATGAGGACTGCTTTAAAGAGGTGGAGGGGTCATGGGAATGGAATGTGCATATAATGTCAGACTCAGATGATGTGTTAGTTGGTTTTGCTGAACTGCTTCCTTATTTTTTTTTTCTTGTTATTATGAAATATAATTATGGGAGAGGGACTGGAAAGAAATCTACAAAGAAATGAAATTTATTAAAACAGACATGTAGGTGTCTGCTTTAATCTTTGGCCAGTGACTGGGCCAATTGGCACCTCTAATGACCGTCTGATCTGCACCAGTGTCTACCAATCCTTCCAATGGAAGGCCATTTATATAGATCGTGAGCATAGGTCAGTCAGTTGTTACAGCTGCTGTCCAATATATTGCTGGATTTTGTGATCTGAAATCAGAATCTGGGTGACTATCACCAAGTTTATATAAGTAGCAATGTGAGATGAACTAAGATGGTAGAATAAAGACAAAAAATCACCTGAGCCTAGCCTTCAAAAACTCCCCATAAATTGTATCTGATTAGTATCTAAAAATAAATTCTGAAGTGGTAGAACTAACACAAAAACAAGGTAAAACAATTTTCCATCCCAAGACAACTTAAAAAACTTTACAACATTAGTAAAAATTTCTTTTGCTGGGGTAAAAGTAGAACATATTTTAGAACAGGCCAATCCAAAAAAGCCAAGAGCAAGACACTGAGCCCTAGCTCAAACCAGTAGTGAGGCCCTGTGTAGGCAAGCAACTAGGCGGTGAGGATTCCAGGGTCAAGTCAGTAGTGAGATCCTAGTCATTTGTACCAGTCATTTGTACCAGCCAGTCGTATGTCATGCCCAGTGCAAGTCAGTAGCAGGTCTTGGGGATGACTGAATCTGTTGCAGTAGCTTCTGGAGCTTTCAATCCACAGAGAATAAAAGGGTCAGACAACTAATTAATAGGATTAAAAACTTCTTTGCTGATATTGGTTGGAGGACTCTGTTACATTGCCCATATGGGATTCTGGTTCATGGTCCCAGAGTAACAGGGAAGCTTAGCAGGAGCAAGGACCCTAATCACAGTTTCAGGGTATAAAAGAGTGCTTGGGATCATTCATTAGACCAGAAGGAGGGCCAGAAGAACACTGAATTCATAACTTTTTAGATCAAACCACTTCCAGATCCTCCCAGAACTAGTCCTGAAGATAGCAGCAAGAAAATCAAAGGAGGGATTAATAAAAATGAAAGTAAGAAATCATTGAGTGAATAAATAAAAGTAGGATCTGATTTCATGAAAAAATAGATTTTTTTTTTTGCATTTAACAAGTTTTAAAAAGAAAGAAAACCAAATTTCCAGCATCAAAAAGGAAAAGGGTAAAATCATCATCAATGAAGTGAAATTAAAGGGATTATTAAGTGTTATTTTGCACAATTATATGTCAATAACTCTTACAAGAAAAAATGTTGAATATTTACAAAAAGATAAATTCCCTATGTTAAGAGAAGAAGGAATGTAATTCTTATATAACTATCTTAGAAAAAGAAAGCGAATAGTCTGTTTCATTGATAGACTTAGGGATGAATGTCCCTAATGAATACTCAGGGAAAAATATCCTCAACATCAAAAGAATTCAGAAATGAATTCTACCAAACATTTAAAAAAATTAATTCCAATAATATATAATTTATTTAAAATTAGGTAAACAAGGAGTCTTTCCAAATCCTTTTATGGTGCTAATATAGTGTCAATATCTAAAGCAAAAGGAACTAAAACAGAAAAAGAAATCATAAACCAATGACCATAGATTCTACCAGAGAAATGAGTACATGAGTTAGACATAAAGGGTGATATGATAAGCAAATTAGGAGAACATGGAATAGTTTGCTTGTCAGCTCTATGGAAAAGGGCATGACCAAAAAGATATAGAAAATATTATGAAATGCAAAATAATTTTGGTTACATCAAATTAAAAAGGGTTTGCACAAAATATATATATATATATATATATATATATATATATATATCCAACATTAGAAGAATAGCAGAAAGCTGGAAAAGATTTTTTTTATATCCAATATTTCTGATAAAGGTTTAATTTCCTAAATATATAAAGAACTGGTAAATTTGTAAAAATATAAGTCATTCTCCAATTAACAAATGGGTTAAATTATATGAATAGACAGTTTGTAGATGGAAAAATGAAAGTTACCTATAGTCACATAAAAATGCTCTAAATCACTACTGATTGGAGAAATGCAAAGTAAAATAACTGAAGTACAACCTCATACATATCAGACTGAATTTGACTGAAAAAGGAAAATTATAAATGTTGGAAGAAATATAGGAAAATTTGGACACTAATCAACTGTTGGTGGATTTGTAAACTGATTTAACCATTCTGGAGAACTATTTGGAACCATGATTTTATAAAGGGCTATCAATTTATACATGCCTTTTGACCCACAATACAACTACTAACTCTGTAGCCCAAATAATTTTTTTAAAACAGAAGGACATGTTTGAAAACATTTATAATAGATCTTTAGAAGTGGCAATGAGTTGGAAAGTGAGGGGATGCCAATCAACTGGGGAATGACTGATCAAGTTATGGTATAAAATTGTGATAGAATATTATTGAGTCATAAGAAATGACAAGCAGGATGCCTTCAGGAAAAAAAAAAAAACTAAAACCCTTATATGAATTGATGAAAAGTGAAGTGAGGAGAGGCAAGAGAACACTACATACACTAAGAGTAACGAATTCCATTACTGTGTATGACCACTATTCTCAGCAATACAATGATTTAAGAAAATTCCAAAGGACTCATGGTGAAAAATGCTATCTATCTCCAGAGAAAGAACTGGCAGAGTCTATATATATCAAAGCATACTATTTTTCACTTTCTTTATAATTTGTGTGTGTATTAGGGAGATAGGGTCTATATTTTCTTTCACAACATGAATAATATGGGAACACATTTTGTATAATAATCTTGAATAACCTATATCAAATTGTTTGCCATCTTAGAAGAGGAGTGGAGTAGTAGGAAAGGAGAGAATTTGACATTCAAATTTTTTTTTAAAAAGTTAATTTACATGTATTTGGAAAAATAAAATATTCAATTAAAAATCCAATATCAATAAAATTTTCATTATCAGAGGGATAACAATATGAAATAATATTAAAATGGTAAGTAGGAGTTACATTGTGAAGGACTTTAAATGCCAGGATGAGGACTTAATATTTCATCCTATAAGAAACAGAGAGTCAGTGAAGACTTTTGAATAGAAAGAGTGACAAAACTAGGAATGTCAACTTGGCAACTATGAATAGACTAGATAGAAAGGAATAAGACTTTAATCAAAGTTTAAATCAAAGATGTCAAATAGGAGACTATTGCAATAGAGCAGCAGTATGAGTTGACAGGAGCTAAAGTTTTATAATTCTCAAGAAGAGTAAAGATTTGAAATATGGAAATAGAATCAAGAGTTGACAACTAATTGTATATAGAATACAACAAAACTAAATGAAAAAAAATCGACAGTAAATTCAAGACTGCAAAACTGAATGACTGGATAAATGGTAGTACTACCAATACAAATGGAGAAGTTTAGAAGATGGGAGCAATATAATGAATTTTGTTTGGGGCATATTGAGTTAGAGATTCCAACAAGATGTTCACAAAGAGATGTCTAGCAGACAGTTGAGCAAATGAAACTAGAATTTAGAGATTAATGCTAGGTAAACATATTAATATGTGCATATTTATCATGCACATAAAAGTGATAATTAAATAGAAGTAGTAGTTAAGTGGTGCATAGATACACTAAGGGTGGAAGACAAAGATTCAAATCCTGTTTCTGATACTTAGTATCTATATGACTCAGAGCAAGTCATTAAAGCTTCTCAGTTTCAATTCCCTTAACCATAAAATGGGAATGATATACTATCTATCTTTCAAGTTTGTTGTCATGATCAAATGAGACAAAATATCTAGAACCCCTTGCAAAAAGTGGAATTAATTGTCAACTATCATTAACCCATGGAAATTGAAAAGTTTATTAAAGGAGAGATGGCAAAAAGAGAAAAGAACCAAGGAAAAACTTTTGTTAACACCCTCACTTAATGAAATGAAGATGGTATCAAAAAAAAAAAAAAAAGAAAGAAAGAAAAGAAAAGAAAGAAAAAGAAAAAGAAAAATAAGGAAGCTCAGAAGATAACCTGAATTTCCCCATCTGCAAAGTAGAGGCACTGCCTAACTCATTGGATTGTTGCAAAGATGAATCAATTAATAATCATTTTTCCAGGTCCCATTAAGTGCCATTTATTGTGGTTTATGGGAGAAATACAAAAGCAAAAGTAAGACAGTTCCTGCATTCAAGGAGTTTTTATTTTAACAGAGGAGAACTGCATTTCCTTATGTATGGACAAAAAATCACTCTCAGGACAAGGGATCAGAAGCAGAGGGAAGGAAAGATCAAGAAAGGCCTTTGTGCAAAAAAAAAAAAAAAAAAAAAAAAAATGGAAATTGAGTCTTGAAGGAAGATGAGAATTCCAAAAGTTCAATGTGAGAGAGAAATACATTCCAGGTATGAGGGAAAGTGAGTATAAAGGGTTAGGAGATAAAGTTTTGTTTGTAAGGAAGAGCAAGTAAGTCAGTTTGGCTGAACTATGATTGTAGAATGGTTGTAGGAGGAAATGTAAAATAAGGCTGGAAAAGTACGACAGGGAGATTATTAAGAGTTTTAATGCCAATAAAATAATAGATATAAAGTTTTTAAAGGTACTTTTTTGTTTTATTAATAATTTATGATGTATTTGTTGTGGTGATTTAATATTTACCATTAATTTTCATCAACGTAAATGACATTGATAACATTCTTTTGTTTTTGCTCTTTTTCTGATATGTAATTTCCCTAGTATAAGGGACTCCTGGCAAGGAAGCATTTAAAACAAATAGGACTCCATTAAACAACTTTCCCAGAGGTCTTCTCAGCAACAAGTTCAGGTTTTTATCCATTATGCAATATTGTCCTTAAGGCACTTTCAGTACCTAAGAATTTCATTTTTCTCTTTCTTCTCTTATCTCCATCATTCTACCCTAATATTATTAGATGAATAATAATATCCAAGCAATCCAAGGATGGCTCCTAGAAATTCACTTTTTCCCTCTGTTTTTTCCATTTCTTAGGTGGATCTTGTTCCACTTGCAATTACTGTGAATATTCATAAGTCTGCTCCAAACATTGCAGAGATTGAGCAGTATCTTTCCTCTCACAGGCCCTGCATGGTATGACTCATATAACTGGAAAAAAACCCTTAGAATTATGGATCCACAGAATGTCAGAGCTTAAAGGGGCCTTAGAATTATGGAACATGGAGTAACAAAAGGGATCTTCATGCAACCACCACATTTTATAAATAGAGACGTTCTGACAGAATGAGAGAAATTATTGTTTCTCTCTTGTATTAATAACTAATTATTGAACTAGGACCAAAGTTTTCTCCTTTTCTATTTTTCATCCAGAAATCAACTAGTGTGGGAAATTTTGAGTAAATAATTACCTAGGAGAAGATCTAATGAAAGAAAGCAAAAAAAAAAAAAAAATTCTAATTTTAGGTGAATGGATGGATTCCTACTCGTGGTGCTTATTCAGATGACTAGGGAAATGTTGAGTCTCCCTTTTGTTAGATAGGTGATACTGAAATTGCTAAATCTTTTTGACCAAGATTCGAGTGCTCAGTGTCTCATATTCCAAGACCCTGATTGGAACATAGCCCAGTTCCTCATTATAATATTCATTTTGTCATTAATTATTAACCAACCAGAGATAGTGATTACCCACAGGGATACCCACTCATCCAAGGACATATAAATTGTGAGCTTACTGCCATGGGGGTTCTTTGGCATTTGAGAGTGCTACTGACCTCTTTTATTAAAAAAAAAAAAAGCATTATTAATAAAATTATTAATTACCCAGAATTATGTCTCTCAAACTTTTTAGATATCACAAGGTTATAGGATCATAGATTTAAAGCTGGAAAGGGGTATACTACTAAGTGTTTAGTGAGATTCCCGAGAAAAAATAAATGTATACATGATAAACTTTTAAGTTTAATCTGAATTATTCACATTTTCTCCCTCACCTTCTTAAGTCTAGAAAAACAACAAAACAATATATCACGTCCTGATTTGTATCATATGTTGGTTTCTGAGCTATAAAGTCTCATATTGAAAATTTAACAGTTTCTGAGCTGTAGTCTCATAATGAAAATTTAACAATCAGCTCTTGTGAGCCACTTGGAGCTGATTACAAAACACCCCTTATGGAATGTGACCTTAGAGATCATCCAGGATACCAGTACTACCACTGCCCATTTTACAGATGAGGAACCAAAGGCCCTTATGTGATTTGCTCAAAGTCACAAAGCTAATAAAGTGCAGAATAAGACTTTTGAATTCTTTTTCTGATTATAAAGCCAAAACTTTTACATTGTACTATGTTGCTGACTCATCCAAGTTTTCATAACTCATAAGTAGCAAAGACTAGGTCACAACCCAGGTGGAATTTGTTATATCCTTTTTCCAATCTAAAATTACTGCTTTCAAGAAAGAATTTTATTTCAGGCAGAGTGAGAACAGCCCTCATGTCCTATAGTATACTTATGGATGGAAGATTCCATATAAACATGGAATTAAATTTATATTATTGACTGGACTCAGAGAAGTATTGGGCTGAAAATTATGGGTAACTGAAAGTCTACGTTCCACAAATAGATTAGTAATATGGAAAATATTACTCTAAAATCAGCCTACTCGTCTTTCCCATGGAGAGGATAAGCTACTGATTCTTCTCCAGAATTAATCTTTGTCTCTTTCTCTCTGTCTCTGTCTCTTTATCTTCTTTTATTTCTTTCCTTTTTTCCTCCTTTCTTCTCTTTCTGGCTCTCTTCCTCCCTCCCTCTCTGTCTCTCTCTGTTTCTGGTTCTATTTCTCTAATATCCACACATACACACTAAAAAATCCAAATGTAATAGGATATTACATTGCAACTTTGGAGAAAAAAGTTGTCTTTCACAATGCCTTGTTATAGTTCATTTCTTCATGTCTCTTTAGCTAGCTTTTAACTAATAAAAAATTCGTTATAACCCTTCTCTTCCTTTCCAGTCTACTGGTGGCCTCTGTCCTTTCCTGAACGATCAGCAGTGATTAATGTAGATGATTTCATGAATGTGTTCTTTTCTCTGTGTGTGTTTTTAAGGCTCGGATAAAGATTCAACCTCAACCCTAGGAGCTAGGATTTGAGTCAATGCTGGACTTTGCTACCTAAAAATGTTTGCAGCTGGGAAACTGTCTCTAAACAGTCTCATAGACTTAGAGTATTTTCAAATCTACAGCACAACAAGAGGGAGTGTGGACTCCTGTTTCTCACCCTCTTTCCCCACTTTCCCTTCCACACACACCAGGGACTTCCTGAAATACACGACCTCCTAGGTGTTCCAAAACATAGCAAACGAGCCAAGGCAAAACCTTCCATCGCTCTCTCCCAGCTCTCTGTGGTTCACTCCCTTGGTCCAAAGTACAAGAAAGGGAGAAGGCTCAGGCAATTCACCAGGAAGGACCCAAGCCTCACTTCTCACCTCACAAGACCACAAGAGGGCCTTTCACCCAACACCTCCTCCCTGCGCCCACCCAGAACATGGAGCAGATCATGAAAAAAAAAAAAATGGCTGTGGCACTAGATCATAGCTTGAGCCTCCGCCAGGCTAAAACTCCCTGGCAAAGATGGAAAACATCACATCAATCATTTCTTGGGATGCAGTGGCTGAAAGTGGTATCTTAGAAAATATCAATCCCTGTTCCTTCTGTCACTAAAATCAAAGAGACAGGATGGTGGGAGGGTAGAATAGCACCAGCTGCTGCCAATATTCCTAACAGGGCTGCCATCTTTTTTCCCACTCTGAGGCTGCAGGAAATCAAGCCTCTATTTCAGTGTTTTTCAAAGTGTCTCTCACACTGTAGAATTGAATTGACAGGAAGAAGAGGTCTTTTGGTAACAGAGTAATACATTCCTAGATGGACTTTTCTGGTGCGGGAGTGTACATATCCTTGGAGAAATACCTCTATGTAAGTTTTGCTGGGAGTTGCTTGAAGTCTTAGAAAAAGAAAATATAAAGAATTAGGCTAGAGTGATTTTGAATTACAAGGCCAGCAATAGCTGTGTCCTAGATAACACCTTCTGAGTCCTTCTCTGCCCTCTCAAATGTGTTTGAACCCTTATAGGCTACATAGGACCTTTACAATCTGTGATCACTGGGCCCTTCTTCCTTTATTAATAATTCATAGATCCCAAGAAAAGGTAAACTCCCCTCTACTGGTTGGTTGGATCAATTTAATATTGAATAGGAAATAATAGGCTTTCCTAGGTTATTTAAAATTGCCTAGAATAAAAGCCTCTCCTCAACAACAGTTCTTATTCCACTTTCTCAACTCAAGCAATGTTTTCAGAGCTGGAAAAGGCCTTAGAATTAGAGAATATGGAATTTTAGAGCTAAAGATCAGACAATCACAAAATTAGAGAATGTTAAAATTGGAAGGGACTTTAGAATCATAAAATATGGACTCAATATGATGTAGTGAAAAGAGCTGGGTTCAAATTTAGCCTCTTGTTATTACTTACACTTACCATGAGCAGATCATTTAATCTCTCTGTGCCTTAATTTCCTCATCTTGAAAATGAAAATAATGCTATTATTATTATTTCAAGGAAAACTATGCAGAATAATGCACTATGGAAATTGAAATTATTATCATTAACAACAACAATAATAATAATGTCAGACAGAAGTTTTTAGACAATTATAGGACATAAAATGTCAGAAGAGAAAGAGTTTTGTATCAATTATTCAGTCTAACTTGTGGGTTTTACAAATGAGGAAACTAAATCCCATAAAAAAGAGATCACTTGCTTATGGTCATATTGTAAATTAATGGAAAAGCCATGATCTAAATCCAAGTCTTTTCCCTCTCAACTCAGTATCCTGTCTTGCCTTAAATAAGAATATAATTTCTTCTTTCTGTGCTCAAAGCTAAGCATGTGTCCATTATATGAAATGGGATTAAGGGATTGAAGGACATTTATCTTCTGACATCTGGCAAATACGGGAATTGCTCCAAATCCTGTATTTCTTTGGTCAACTCAAGTCTTAGAGGTCAATCGGGTTTGTATGTCAAACAGGGACAGCAAGAACTTAGGGACTGAGGTGGAGTTGTGGGAGGGGGGCAAGGAGGGCAAAGGAAAGGCAAATTGCTGATTCTACACTTTGTTGGAGTAAACCCCTCAGCTCACAGACAACATCCTGAAGCCATCAGCTTGCTGACACAGGAGGAAAAATCCCCCTAATGGAGCACTTTGATCTGCAGGAAAGCTTAAGAAGGCACCCTGCATAGATAAAACATTATTAGTCTGCTTAGGAGACTTCCCTGGCCCAGGCCTGCCCAGCCAAGATACATCAATGTGTGATTAAGCTTTTGCCTTAAACAATATATTTGTTTGGGGGGTTCAGGGGCAGGGGAAGATGAGCAGAAAGAGGATTTGGTTTTTTATTATGAGGACTAGATTGTTGGGTTTTATTTTTCTTTTGAATATAGGACTAGTTCTATAACTTCATTGATAGAAACTCTCTCGTGAGGAGACTCCTTGCAACAATCCAAGCCAAGGTTTTCTCTGCAACAAAGTGTCTTAAGAGAGAAATAATGTAATAAAAAATTAGGCCTTGCCCAGGGTCACATAGCCAAAGGTAACAGAAGCAGGTCTTCTTTCCAAAATCATTACATTGCTCTGATGCTCATTTTTAAAAGAACCAGATAAAGATTATATACACTTAGAGAAATATAAGGGGTTTTACTGTGAGGAAGCTAATTAGCTGATAGCTGCCACCAAAAGAGCTGAAGGAATGCTACAAGAGTTTGTTTCAGAGTCAGAACTTGCAGAAGAAAGAGCATCAGAAATGGAATAGAATGTCAAGGCTAAAAAGAACTCTTTATGGCCTGGCCAATGTGGGAAATTCAGGTATGAAATTATATATATAATGTTGGACTTTGTTGATTTGTTGGTTAGTATTTGCTAATCTGTTTTTTTTTCCTTTTTTTTTCTTTCTTTCTTTTTTCTTTTTCTTTTTTTTTTTTTTTTAACAATTCCATGTTATTAAAGATAGCTTTCTGGAAATAAGGTGGAAATATATTGGGAAATATAAAAACTCTCAAAAGATATCAATAATATTTGAAAAGAAAAGGCAATTTTCCATTCATCTTATTTTATAGATAATGGTACAAAATCTATCAATCTTCCATAATTTTTGCAGAGATGGGGGCTATGAATATGAAACACTTCATATACTATCAGACCAGGTTACTGCCTTCACTGATTTATCTAAACCACTCTTTTAAAAGTTATTTACCATAAGACATGGTTCTTTGGGAAAAGGAGTAGAGGGATATATAAATACCAAGATATCATTAATTTTTTGAAATTTTAAAATAAAAATTAGTAAGGAAAAGTGATTAGTTTAAGATCATACAATGAATAAGTAGCAGGTTGGGAGTAGAAACTAGACCTTCTGAGGCCAATCCAAGTTGATTTGATCCACATTCTTTCTATCATATTAAGCTGTGTCTTACTAAAACACTGTATGGTATTTCTGACACAATCTCTGAATCTACAAATTCTTTGAACACAATCTCCAAGAGAGACTGCACGTTTGACATCTGAGCATTAGCCAAGAGGTAACATAGGTATAGGTAACACTAAGTAACACAGAGAATAGAGCACTGAGCCAGTTAGGAAAAGCTGAATTCTGTTTGCCTCAGTTTCCTCAACTGTAAAATGGTAATAATTTTTTTTTATTTAATAGCCTTTTATTTACAAGTTACATGTATGGGCAACTTTACAGCATTAACAATTGCCAAACCTCTTGTTCCAATTTTTTACCTCTTACCCCCCACCCCCTCCCCCAGATGGCAGGATGACCAGTCGATGTTAAATATATTAAAATATAAATTAGATACACAATAAGTATACATGACCAAACCATTATTTTGCTGTACAAAAAGAATCAGACTCTGAAATAGTGTACAATTAGCTTGTGAAGGAAATCAAAAATGCAGGTGGACAAAAATATAGGGATTGGGAATTCAATGTAATGGTTAAAATGGTAATAATAATAATAATAGCATCTACCTATCAAGAGTATTTTATTGATCAAAGAGATATTTACAAAGTAATTAGCACAATGCTAGAACATAATAAGCATTTATATATTTTCATATAATTTTTATATAGTTTTATATAATTTATATAATTTTCATTTATGTATATTTTATAAATGCTTATTCCATTCTCTTTCCTTAAGTGTCCAAATGTAAAAGGGATCCTTTGAACAAACATAGTACATTACAAAATAGCACTGGCCTTGAAGCCACTTCCAATCCCACCTCTGATACTTTGTGAGTTTGAACAAATCATTTAATTGCTCTGAGTCCTAGTTTCTTCACCTGGAAACTGAAAGATTTGGATTAAATCATCCCTGATGTCCTTTCCATCTGTAGATCCATGAATCTATGGTTATATCGTCTCTTCCTGTTAGTAGATGATATTTATTAATTCTATAATAAAGCCCCAGAATACCGCAGAGTGTCCCAAATAAATCTATAAACACCCAAAAGAGTTAAACCTAAGCAACACACAGGAAAAAACCAATGGCCAAGACGTCTCTGTTGTACAAAGTATGGTTTGCCTTTGGATGAGCAGTATAGAAAACTGACCCATACACTTATACATTGTTGGTGGAACTGTGAATGGATCCAACCATTCTGGAGAGCAATCTGGAACTATGTTCAAAAAGTTATCAAACTGGGCATACCCTTTGATCCAGCAGAATTTCTATTGAGTCTATATCCCAAAGAAGGAAAGGGACCAACATGTGCAAAACTATTTGTGGCAGCCCTTTTTGTAGTTGCAAGAAACTGGAAACTGAGTGGATGCCCATCAGTTGGAGAATGGCTGAATACATTATAGTATATGAATGCTATGGAATATTATCTTTCTGTAAGAAATGATCAGGAAGATGATTTTAGAGAGACCTGGAGAGACTTACATGAACTGATGCTAAGTGAAATGAGCAGAACCAGAAGATCATTGTACATGGCAACAACACTTCTGATGAAACTGACTCTTTCCTGCAATGAGACAATTGATATCAGTTCCAATGATCTTGTGATGAAGAGAGCCATCTACACTGAGAGGACTGTAGAAACTGAATGTGAATCACAATATAACATTTTCACTCTTTGTTGTTGTTCACTTGCATTTTGTTTTCTTACTCATTTGCTTTCCTTTTTGTTCTGATTTTTCTTGTGCAGCAAGAGAATTGTATAAATATGTTTACACATATTGAATTTAACATATATTTTAACATGTATAACTTATATTGAATTGTTTGCCACCTAGGGGAAAGGGTGGGGGTAAGGAGAGGGAAATCTGAAACACAAGGCTATGTAAGGGTCAATGTTGAAAATTTATCTATGCATATGTTTTGAAAATTAAAAGTTTTAAAATAAATAATTTTTTAAAAAAAGAAAAGAAAACTGACCCATTAATACAAAAATCTTGAACAGACATTTAGGATCATCAGTGAGCTGGAAAAGGGAGGGCTGAATTGCCTTTGGGAAAATGAATATTACTTTTCATGACTTTAAGTTTATCCCTAAAAAATTCAAGCTTTGAAACAACATTCTTCCAGCAATGCTATATGTATCAATACATCCATGGTGTTCTTCCCAGATTTCAAGATATAAAATAATCCTGAAGGTTTTTCAGGAACAAAAACACAAATTCATACTTGTTCAAGTCATGTAAATTCAATCAATTGATAATTATTTGTTGATCCTACACTATATATCTATACCAGGTGCTGGAGTTATAAAGAAAAAAAATGAAATATTAATCCATTTTTCTGAAATACTGATGTCCCAATAAGCACTCTCCTCCTTAAAATAACTTCTATACTGTCTTGCAGAAGGACTGCTGAATCCTGAATCAGGACCGCTCATCCACCTTTGATATCCATCTTCCACACAACTCTTATTTGTGTCTCCAAGAAGGTATAGCATGGGAAAGTTTAAGACCATTTCAATAGATATGTTAAATCATGTTGAGGGTACCTGACAGGCTTCATACTTTTCTCTGAGTTAGAGACATGTCTACCCAAAGCATGTCAAGATTTCCTCTACAGAAATGGGAGAATGAGAACAATTTGTTCCAATGGCCATGAAGGCAGATGAAGCAGGCTTTGTGAACTACTTAGAACTTGGTCAGCCATCAAACATGCCAAGATCATCCACTGCACCCCAGGCTATTGCTAATCATCCTCAATTCTATCTAGTCACTAGACTTCAATGACTCAGGAAGGTAGAGTGAAGCTGGTTTGTGCAATACTGCCTTACATAAATCCAATTGATACAAAAGTCAAAATATCCCCAGTCATATCATTGATCTTTAAAAACAAAGGACAAACAACAACATGATGTAACTAATATTGATATCAAATTACTCAATACAGTCATTTCTTTAGGGCCCTGAATATTGGCACATTGAATCATAAGGAAGCACTAAACTCACAGAATGTCAGAGATAGAAGGGAACTTAGAGATCAATTAGACCTACCCTCTCCCAATCCCACCATTTTCATCTTCTTGATACAGGATATTCTGCCATACTGTTAAGCGTATAATTTTTGCATAACATTCCTTTCCTCAGAAACCATTGCTGTTCCACTTACCCCCATGACTCCAAATTGTATGTTATATAAGGACAAAATTCCTGTCCTCTAACTATTCCATTCTATATTTACCTTCTCCTCCTCTATCTTAAATTTCTGTGACTGCCCACTTGGTCATTATCCAATTTATCTTCATCTGAAATCTCTTTTTTTTCCATCTTGAGAAACCTATCATTCTTTGGAGGACCCTCCACCCCTGACCACCCTCTCCAATTTTAGTTTCTTCGTTCTTGTTAGTCCTTAGATCCCATGAACCAAAATAAAAAAGAGTTCAAATATATCCCCTTTGTTCTCATCGTTACTTCCACGTCTTTCCTTTATAGTCAGCATTTAGTCACTTAAGCTTTAATCTTTGCTTCTACTTTTCTTGGTCTCAAGATCATTCTCCCATCTTTCTCACTGAGCTCAACTTACAATCCTTCCTCTAGACATTAATTCTAATTCTAGTTTAGACATTCAATACTTGTGTGACTCTGGGTAATAATTATATATATAATATAAATAATATATATATAATAGTACATATATAATATATATACTATAGCATTAGTATAATAATACTACTACCCCCATACTACTCCCCTTCACAAATAGTGTTTTTGACAAACTTAAACACCAATGATGCCTCAAATCAGGTACTTATTGCTTTCTTCCATGGATTCACACAAGTCAAACTGCAAACCTAATGTATTCATTCTTTATGCTACTTCTCTGAATTAATTCTCCCATTAATTATAATTATTAATAATTTCAAATATTATCTTCATAAAGTTTTTCCAGGTTATACCTAAATGTTCTCCCCCTTCTCAATTTACCTGATATTAAACTAATTTGTGTATATGCTGGGGATGAGGAGTACGGGAGTACAGCTAGTTGGTACAGTGGATAGAGTACCTGAAGTCAGGAAAATCTAAGTTCAAATCCAGCTTCTGACATTTGCTAACTATGTGACTCTGGGCAAGTCACTTAATCCCTACTTTCCTCAGCTCTTCATCTGTAAAATGGGAAACACTGGAGAAGGAAATGACAAAGCATTCTAATGTCTTTTTCAAGA
This sequence comes from Sarcophilus harrisii, assembly GCF_902635505.1. Lineage (NCBI taxonomy): Eukaryota > Metazoa > Chordata > Mammalia > Dasyuromorphia > Dasyuridae > Sarcophilus > Sarcophilus harrisii. The sequence continues at coordinate 359,021,696 of NC_045427.1, read as the reverse complement.
AAACCCCATGAACAAAAATCTATGGGATAACAGTCAGCCATGACTGAATGACCGAACAACAAGAAGTCTATATGCCATATCCCTACAGCAGAATGTAAGCTCCACTTTCCCTTACAAGTTCTTTTTCATTTTAATTTTCTATTTCCCCTACTATTTAACAAATACTAGTATTTTAATAAAAATGATCTTAGGTTTATAAATCTGGAGCTGGAAGGCACCTTAGGGACTATATGGTCTAACTCTTTAATTTAACAAATTTAAGTAAGTCCTCACAGAAGTTAAGTGACTTGCTTGCTCGAGGTCACCTAATGGGAGTGAGAAATGGGATTTGAACTCCAGACCTCTTCCACAAAAGCTAGCTCTCTTTCCACAGTACCATGCTGCCTCTCAGACACACATTTGTTGAATCAGATTCAAATGAAGTAGATTGAATTCAGTGATTCCAAGAGTGCTTCCAACTTTGACACCTATACTTAATGAATCTCAGGTTCCTGCAGGGTCAGACACTCTATGGCTCTGTGTTTTAAGAATTGACATTCTGAGTTTCTATGTCATCCTGATTTCCACCAGGACTTAACATTAAAAGCTCTCCTGCTAGAGTTGTCAGAAAGCTAGTTGGTGTCATGGTAGCACAGCCCTAGAGTCTTCTGGAAAAAATCCACCTTCATCTTCTCACAATTGCCTCTATTTCCAAGCCTTTCTATTTCAGCAGACAAAGTTTACTTTGGGCTGAAAGTTATTTATGAACGAGGTGTTTGGCCAGCATGATTTGCCTTTGATCAGGAAGGACACCAGCAGGATTATTTTCTGAGCTATAAAAGTATACAAATCATGGCACTTTTGATTGTCCTGGGTAGATTCCAGCTTAGGACTGGAAGATGTATTCTGTCCCCAGACCCTCTTTGCATTGCTTCATGCAGTCTGCACACCAGATGTGTTAAAGATCATTTAGACCCCTAACCCCCAGTAAGTAGGGATTTCCTGCTTTTGTGTTTTGCTAAGAAAACTGAGTCATAGAATTACAGGATTTCAGAGTTGAGAGGAACCTGAAGGGGGCATCCACTTCATTGTATACCTAACTAGGAATTGCCTCAACAAATTCCCTGAAAGGTTTTCGTCTGGTCTTCATATGAATCACTGTAGGGATTCAGAATCTATTACCTTTCCAGATAGCCCAGTCCACACTGGGACAGTTTTCATTTTTTAAAAGTCTTTTTTTTTTTTTTTACATTCAGTTGAATTCTTCAACTTCTATATATTGTACTTCCTTCTGATGCCCTAACACAAGCAGAACAAGTTGAATTCCTCTTACTTATAATAGGTAGCCTCTAAGATACTTAAAAGCAGAACTCATTGTCTTTTAAGTTGTCACTTCTCCAGACAAAACATTATCAAACCCTTCAGTTTTTTCTAATTATGAATGGCATGATTTATGTGTCTCATCATCCTGGCCATCCTTCTCTGGATGAACAAATGAATAAATCAATGAATAGAATTGATTTTTTTTTTCTTTCCTACTACTTTAAGTTATGAAAAGCAGTTTATTATCTTAGTTGATCCTGATAACAACAATAAGAGGTAGGTGTTGCTATTTTCTTTACATTATAGATAAGGAAACTGAAGCAGAAAGTGGCTAAGAGCTTTGCCCAGGGTCACAGAACTAGTATTCAAAGTTGGATTTGAAATCAGATTTTCTTGACTCCAAACCCAGAAATTCCTCCATTGTGCCAAATAGTCACCTCTAACACAGTTAATAAGCACTTATTAAGCACTTACTACAGTCCAGGCACTGGACCAAGTACTGAGCATACAAAAACAAAAAGTAAGACTCTCTCTGATCCCAAGAAACTCACACTTATGCCAGGATACAATACTTACATGTGAGTGATAAGCATAGAAAGTAATTTTGACCTGAGAAATAGCAAGTGATGGTAGATAAATAGATTCATAGGGCAGTTAGTTGACAGGCCCTCTCTAAAAAGTCAACATTGTTGACTAGATTACTATACTCAGAAGAAGAGATGACAAGTGAATGAAAAAGCAGGCGGAAAGATGTTATGACAATAGTCATATCATAGATTGTGAGATCAAAATTTTAGAGCTGGAGGAGCCTTAAGAAGTCACAAAGTCTAAGCCGCTAATTATCCTAATAAGGAAACTGAGGCTCAGAGAGGTAAATAATTAGTGAGTATCTGAGTAGGATTCAAACTTGTCTTCTTTATTCTAAATCCCACATTCTCTCTACTGCATAGGATATGAAAACTAGCCAAGTCTTATTTTGAAAGATCTAGTGAGATATCCAGAAAGTTGTAGAGTTAGGCAATTTTGCATATGTTCAAGACATCTCTTCCCCAGGTTGTAAATTCTAAAATTGAGTGGATCAATTTCTTTAGGATCTGAGAATATAGATACTTAAGATTTAGGGCAAAAGATATCGGTCCAAATTGGGGGAAATGGCACCAACAGCAAGATGGTCTTGGTTTATGGCCATATGAAACAGGAAATATAATCTAAAATATAGCAGGTTCCAATCTGTTAATGTCTTCCTTCAACAAATTCATTATTTGTGAATAATTTTGGTTTGAACTTCTATCAACAAATGTACAATTGGCAGTGTGCCAGGAAAAGCATTGGATATAGAGCCAAATGATCAGGATTTATATCCAGCATTTGCTATATCATCAATGTGACCTTGGACAAATCACTCAATTGCTCTGAGTTTCAGTTTCCTTGACTCTAAAATGGGTTGAGCATTGGTCTTTGAAGTTATTAATTTTCTAGACTTATGGTGCTGTGAATGACTTCCTTTCTATTTTGCATTAAATTTTTGTCACACTTTATATCAATAAATATACAATTTGCCACTTGAGTTATTTGAATGCAAATTCTTCATCTGTAAAATGAAGGAGCATCTCTGAGGTCCCTGACAGAGTTAAAAAAAAAATATGTCATGCATTATATAAGAACCAAAGAAACATTTTATCAGAAGAATCATAAACCTTAATTCCCAAAACAAAATAAACTCCTAAAAATCTAAGATTTTTTCCCTTGAGAAGAAATCAAAGAAATAAAAATTTTTAACCCTATAAACAACAGGCAAAAGTAATACTAAAAATTATTTAATATATGTATGTATGAATATTATATATATCTAGCTCTACAGAGAGCATATGTTTATATGTGTGTATATATTCTATATATATATGTATGATATGTATGTGTGTGTATATATATATATATATTTGTATATGTATATACACACACACACACGGAGACACACAACTCTTTTGTCATTTATTTATCTGTTTGTTTATTTTGGAGAGGCAATGAGTTAAGTGACTTGTCCAGGGTCTCACAGCTAATAAGTGTGAAGTATAAAAGGCCAGATGTGAACTTAGGTTCTCCTGAGGATTGGTGTTATATCTATTATATCACCTAACTGCCCTTGCCCTTTTTGTAATCTAAAGGGTGATAAAAAAAAAAAACACCAAGAAAAAGTAATAGGAGTGAGTTATATCATCAACATTGTCCATTGTTATGATAACTTTTCAGCTATTTGACATTATAACTAAGTTATATTTATTTGAATGCATTTATTTTATATTTATCTTTTATATATAGTAAATGCAATATATTGTATATACTTTATGTAAAGTATATCCATATAAACACATCCATAACATGAATATAAAAAATAAATATATGAAAAATAATTCATATAAGGTAGCTTTCAAAGAATATCATATTATTAAGGAATGACAAATATGAAAAATACAAAGAAATGTGTCTTAAAACTTTGCATTTCTTACTTCATATATCTTCTCCATTTTTCATACATATATACATACATTTCTTGTTTTATATATCTTTTCCATTTTTATATATATCTTCATACATATATATATATATACATATACATACACAGGTGTGTATATACATTCATACATATGTGTGTACTATATATGCTTATAACAAACAAGCCTCTTCTTCTATTCTTATGTATCTACTAGCACAGTAACTAAAACATAAATATCTGTCAATTGATTCATTAACCACAATTATTTAGCCATTCTCCAATCATTGAGCATATAGTTTTTTTTTTTTTCCAATTAGAGAAGAGATAAGAAGGGATATCACAAACTATTTAGGAATACGTACACACAAACTACACAAAACTCCTAAAATAATACACATGACAAGGAGTTTTCCAGGCTATACTAGACTTATCAATAAATCCTTATTGATTGTATAATTAATGAAATGCCTCCCTTTAAGGACCCAATACCATTTAGGAAGTCATTGGAGTTAATTTTTTACTGATATCAAATAAATTCTTCTCTTTCTAGGCTTGAGTTATATTGATCCTGGCTCTGTCCTTGAAGACCAAAGGCAGCAAATCTAATCTTTCTCCTGCATGAATAGTATGTAATGCACTTACAGGCAGCTATCTTTTATCCCCTGAATCTTTTCTATGATCAGTACTCTGAGTTTCTTTTATGTTTCCTCACATTAGACATAAACTCAAAGTATTTTATCTTCATATTTGTTTTTCCCTGGACACATTCCAGAATGTTCTTTCTAAATTCTGGTGTCAAGAATCAAATCCAATCCTTTGGATGTGGTCTGACTAGAGCAGAGTACAGACAGACTAGCAAGATATTCCTGGAAGGCATGTTTTTGTTAATGAAACCCAAGACTGCATCTGCTTTTTTAGCTGCCACATCATAATACTGACTCATATGAACTTACACTTTACTAAAACCCTCAGGTTTGTTTTCCAAACAAACTGCTGCCTAACCATGCCTCCTCCATCTTGTACTTTTGGGGTTGATGTTTAAAAACTAAGTATAACATGTTACATATTTCATTGTGAAATTTTATTTCATTCAATTCAGTCCCATGCTCTAGTCCAAGGCTTCTTAAACTATTCCCACTCACGACCCCTTTTCACTTAAGAAATTTTTATGCATCCTGTCTTGAATCTGAGCTGAGGTGTTTCTGGCAGTGTTCATGTATGTTCAGTTCAAAGTGTACATGTTGTGTATTCAGAACTAAGGCTGCAGTGAAGTCATGCAATGGAATATAGACAAGCATTGTCAGAAACACCTCAGATTCATTACACGTTTGATTTTATATTAATTGTTAGTCCTTGCATTGAAAAACTGTTTACTGTTGCCAGGTGAGTCATGACCCACAGTTCAAGAAGTTTTGCTTTAAAAATGTTTGTAGCAGCCTTTTTATAGTAGTATGGAACTGGAAATTGAATGGATGCCCATCAGTTGGGGAAAGGCTGAATAAGTTAGGGTATATGAATGTAATGGAATATTATTGTTCTATAAGAAATAGTAAGTAGACTGATTTCAGAACAGTCTAGGAAAGACTTTAATGAACTTATGCTAAGTGAAGTGAGTGGAATCAAGAGAACATTGTATACAGTGACAAGAAGATTGTGTGATGATCAATTGTGATGGACTTGGCTGTTTTTAACAATGGAGTGCTGCCAGGCAATTCCAATAGATTTATGATGGAAAGTCACATCCATATCCAGAGAGAATACTCTGAAGACTGAATACAAAGCATAATATTTTTACTTTTTTGTTCTATTGTTGTATTGTTTTCTTGTGTTTTTTTCCTTTCCCGTGATTTTTGATTTGCTGTTTTTTCTGCAGTATGATGAATATGGAAATTTGTTTAGAAAAATTAAACATATTTAACCCATATCAGATTGTTTGCTGTTTACGGGAGGGGAAATATGGGAGGGGAAGGAGGAAATTTGGAACACAAGGATTTTGCAAAGGTAAATGTTGAAAATTATCTTTACATTAATTTGGATAAATTAAAATACTATCAAATTTTTTTTAAAGTTAAAGAAGAAGCTTTGCACCAGCCTATGGACTTTTGTTTTTTGATCCTAACTATCATCCAATATATTTAGTTTGGGCCCTATAAGAGTTATACCCAGGATTAGTATGCCATATATGTGTGTGTTACTGATCTAAGTGAGTTAAGTCTAAGTCACAGAAGCACAGATTACTTGGGCAATCCATTCAAGACTGCTTGCCAATTTATATTGATCCATTAATGATTTGTTTTCTTTTTTAATAATAGCTTTTTATTTTCAAAATACATGCAAAGATAGTTTTCAATATTTACCCTTGCAAAGCCTTGTGTTCCAAATTTTTCTCTCCTCCTTCCCCTCACCCTTATCCCCTAGACAGCAAATAATTCAATATATGCTAATATGTATAATTCTTCTAAATATATCTCCACATTTATCATCTGCACAAGAAAAAAACAGACCAAAATGGAAAAAAATGAGAAAGGAAAAAAAAGCATGTAAATAACAACAAAAAGGTTAAAATGCTATGTTGTAATCCACATTAAGTCCCCATAGTTCTCTTGCAGATGGCTCTCTTCAAATGATCTCTTTTCAACTGTAACCACCCAATCAGTTCCACATAATTGTATTATCTAGCCCTGTCTCTCCCTATTTTCCTCAAGAGCTGTATGAAAAATTTTATGAAATATCTTGATAAAACCTAGGTGAACTAATACCATTCTCTATTAATCAATAATGTAGCTGAATGGGCCTTCCCTCTGTTCTTTACCCACAGAACAGAATTTCCAGTCTCCATGCCTGAAATGCATTTTCTACTTCCCTCCTCCTAGAATCCCTCTTTTCTTTCAAGATCCAGCTCAAGCAGTATATTCCGCATGAAGCCTTTCTTAATATTTACAAATGTATTGTTCTTATTACATAACTATTTTGTACTTAATTATTCTGCATAGTATTCTGCATATCTCAGGTAAAGAGTAACTCCTTGATAATAGAAAACATTTCTTTTTTTTTTTTTTTTGCTTTTGTATTTCCAGCATCTAGTATATACTACACAAATCTGCCCAACTTTCTCTTTTTTTCAATTTTTGAAATATAATTTTAAGTACTTTTTAAAGCATACTTTTATATTCTTTGTAGTTCTAAATTTTTCCCTACACCTATCCAAAAATCTTTTGCAAAACCTATTGCAAATATAAAAAAAAATCAGAGACAGAGATAGAAAGAATATGTTCTGCTCTCTTAATCTAATTCTCTATCTAGATGTACATAACATGTTTTACCATGAATCCTTTGGAATTGTGGTGTCATTGTGTTGATCAGTTATTAAGTCTTTCAAAGTTGATTATCATTATAATTTTGTTGTTACTGTATATATTGTTCTGGTTCATGTCACTTCACTTTGCATGAGTTCCAATAGATTTTTCCAAGTTTCTGAAAGCTATCTACTTCATCATTTCTTAGAGCACAATAGTATTCTTCATATTAATATACCACAACTTGTTTAGCCATTCCCAATTCTTTGCCATTATAAAAAAGTTGCTATAAATTTATTTATACTTTTTTGTCCATTTTTTTACTCCCTTAGGGCCTAGCCCTAGTAGCTGTGTTTCTGGGTCAAAGGATATCAAAGCTTAATAGGTTTGGGGGCATAGTTCCAAATTGCTTTTCAGATTTTTTGGATCAGTTCACAGCTACATGTGTGGTTTTTTTTGTTTTTTTGTTTTTTTTTTTTTTTGGCATCTTAATGAATCTGATGGTGGGTGTGAGGTAGTATCCTTATTGTTTTAACTTGCATTTCTCTAGTAGTAATTTAGAGCATTTTCTTTTATGGCTACTGATAGCTTTTATTTCTTTCTCTGAAAATTGTCTAATCATATTTTTGACCATTTCTCAGGTAAAGAATTGCTATTATTCTTGTAAATTTGCCTTGGTTGTCCATATATTTGAGAAATAAGTCCTTTATCAAAGAAACTTGCTGCAAAAAGATTTTCCCCCAATTTCCTGCTTTTCTTCTAAAATGGGCTATTTTGGTTTTGATAGAACAAAAGCTTTTTTAAAAATTTTTACATAATCAAAATTGTCTGTTCAATCTTCTGTGGAACACTATCTCATTTGATAATGAACTGTGCCAGTATTCATAATTCTGACAGGTAATTTATTCCTTATTCCACTAATTTGCTTATGATGTCATGCTTTATGTTTAAAACATGTAACTATTTAGAGCTTTAGCATATGGTACAAATGTTGATCTATGCATAGTTTCTTCCAAATGATTTTCTAATTTATGTCAGAAAGTGAGTTCTTGTTCCAATAGTTGGGATCTTTGAGTCTATCAAATTATAGGTTACTGTGTTCATTTGCTTCTGTATAGTGTGCCAATAATAGGTTGCATATTTGTTTCTGTATAGTGTGTCAATAATGATTAGGCCTCTTACTCCACATTAAATTGTTTTTTTTTTAAATAATTATTGTTTCATAGTATAATTTGAATTCTGGTACGGGTAGATTACCTTTCTTCCTATTTTTTCATTGATTTCCTTGATATTTTTTAGTTGTTTTTCCTCTGGATAAATTTTGTTATGATATTTTCTAACTGTAGTAAGTAATTCTTTGGTAATTTGAAGGGTATGGCACTGAATAAGTAAACTGATTTAAGTAGAATTGTCATTTTATTATGTTGGCTTGGCCTAGCCATAAAACTTAATATTTCTCCACTTACTTAGATCTATATTTGTGTGAAGAGTGTATTGTGTTTATATATGTTTTGGTAGGTATATTCCAAGTATTTTATGCTGTTTGTATTTATTTCGAATGAAATTTCTCCAAGCCATTCCCCAATTGATAAATGATCAAAAGATATGAACAGACAATTTTCAGATGAAGAAATTGAAACTATTTGTAGACATATAAAAAGGTGTTCCAAATCACTATTGATCAGAGAAATGCAAATTAAGACAACTCTGAGATACCACTACAGACCTGTCACATTGGCTAAGATGACAGGAAAAGATAATGACAAATGTTGGAGAGGATGTGGGAAAACTGGGACATTGATATATTGTTAGTGGAATTGTGAATGGATCCAACCATTCTGGAGAGCAATTTGGAACTATGCTCAAAAATTTATCAAATTGTGCATATCTTTGACTCAGCAGTGTTTCTACTGGGCTTATATCCCAAAGAGATCTTAAAGGAGGGAAAGGGACCTGTATGTGCAAGAATGTTTGTAGAAGCCCTCTTTGTAGTGGCCAGAAGGCGGAAACTGAGTGGATGCCCATCAATTGGAGAATGGCTGAATAAATTGTGGTATATGAATATTATAGGATGTTATTGTACGGTAAGAAATGACCAACAGGATGATTTCAGAAAGGCCTGGAGAGGCTTACACGAACTGATGCTGAGTGAAATGAGCAGGACCAGGAGATCATTATATACTTCAACAACAATACTGTATGATGATCAATTCTGATGGACCTGGCCATCTTCAGCAATGAGATGAACCAAATAAGTTCCAAAGGAGCAGTAAGCTACACCCAGCTACACCCAGCGAAAGAACTCTGAGAGATGACTAAGAACCATTACATTGAATTCCCAATCCCTATATTTTTGCCCGCCTGCATTTTTGATTTCCTTCAAGGCTAATTGTACACTATTTCAGAGTCTGATTCTTTTTGTACAGCAAAATAACAGTTTGGACATGTATACTTATTTTGTATTTAATTTATGCTTTAATATATTTAGCATGTATTGCTCATCCTGTCACCTAGGGGAGGGGAGAGGGAGAAGGAGGGGAAAAATTGGAACAAAAAGTTTGTCAGTTGTCAATGTTGTAAAATTACCCATGCATATGACTCGCAAATAAAAAGCTATTAAAAATTTTTTAAAAAAAGAATGGAAAGGGATGCACATGTGGAAAAATGTTTGTGGCAGCCCTTTTTGTAGTGGCTAGAAACTGGTAAGTGAGTCGATGCCCATCAATTGGAGAAGGTTGAATAAGTTATGGTATATAAAGGTTATGGAATATTATTGTTCTGTAAGAAAAGACCAAGAGGATGATTTCAGAGAGGCCTGGAGAGACTTACATGAACTGATGCTAAGTGAAATGAGCAGAACCCAGGAGCACAACACAGCAACAAGACTATACAATGATCAATTCTGATGGATGTGGCTCTCCTCAACATTGAGATGATTCAAACCACTTGTTCAGTGATGAAGAGAGTCATATACACCGAGAGAGAGAACTGTGGGAACTGAGTGTGGACCACAACATAGCATTCTCACCCTTTCTGTTGTTTGCTTTCCCAGTTTTTTTTCTTTCCTTCTTGATCTGATTTTTCTTGTGCAGCAAAATAACTGTATAAATATGTGTGTGTATATATATATATATATATATATATATATATATATATATATATATTGGATTTAACATATATTTTAACATATTTAACATGTATTGGACTTCCTGCCATCTAGGAGGGGGGAAGGAGGGCATAATTTGGAATAGAAGACCTTGCAAGGATCAATGTTAAAAAATTACTCATGCATATGTTTTGTAAATAAAAAGCTTTAAGAGAGAAATTAATAAATGGAATTTCTCTTTCTATTTCTTTCTGTTGGAATTTGTCCTGCTTTCTCTTAAACTGTCACTTATTTCTTTTTTCATAGCACAATAGCATTCCTCAACATTCATATACTATAATTGGTTCATCCTTTTTCCAATTGCTAGGCACTTCCTCCAACCCCATGCTTCCAGATCTTTGCCACCACAAAAATATTAATTATAAATATTTTTATACATATGGGTCCTTTTTATTTTCCTTTGATTTCTTGAACCAGTTTTTTTTAACTATACACATCTTTCCTATATGAGAACTCCTTGTCCAGTAGAAAGTATAGCCTAAATTAAATGTTACATAAAATTTGAAGTGATCTATAATGAGTTATGAAGGATGGCATAGCTCTTTCATAGGGTATATATCTAACCTTTTGAGACTTGCATTATGGATGACAAACTTTTTTCTACAATTTCTCTTCTATGTCACTGTCAGAAAATCTAATGAGATGCATCTGTTTTGCTCAAAATAACAGATTTTATGTTATTTCATTTTAGATTAAATTCTGAGATATATATATAGAGAGAATGAAATGCTAATGTTGACTCTCACATATAATAATATGTAATATTATTACATAATAATAATAACAAATAATCACAATCATATCTAGAATTTATTTAACATGATGTTACTTGGTACAATACTAAACACGTTAAAATTTTTATTTCATTTGATCTTCATAACAATTTTGGGAACCAGGTGCTATTATTATTCTGATTTTCCAGATAAGGAAACTGAGACAAGCAAAGGTTAAGTGATTTTCCCAGAGTTACACAACAACTAATAAAAACTAAGTTAGAAACTTTTTCTTACAGAAAGAAGGGCATTGGATTAGAAGCTTAATTAGCATGTCTGGTGTCTACCTACGCCTTCCTTACTTCTGTTTCTAGAATCTCTATCTTTTTTAAAGCCCAATATTATATTTTGATAACCCTTCATCATCCCTATCTGAGAACCCTTTTTGTTGTTTAGTCATTTCTAAATCTGTGATCCCATTTGGGGTTTTCTTTCTTTCTTTCTTTCTTTTTTTAATGATTCTAGATCTTGTTTTTTTTAATAGCTTTTTATTTACAAGTTATATGCAAGGGTAATTTTACAGCATTGACAATTGCCAAACCTTTTGTTCCAATTTTTCCCCTCCTTCCCCCCATCCCCTCCCCTAGATGGCAGGATGACCAATACATGTTAAATATATTAAAGTATAAATTAGATACACAATAAGTATACATGACCAAATCGTTATTTTGCTGTACAAAAAGAATTGGACTCTGAAATATTGTACAATTAGCCTGTGAAGGAAGTCCAAAATGCAGGAGGACAAAAATAGAGAGATTGGGAATTCAATGTAATGGTTCTTAGTCATCTTCCAGAGTTCTTTCCCTGGGTATAGCTGGTTCAATTCATTACTGCTCCATTGAAATTGATTTGGTTAATCTCATTGCTGAAGATGGCCATGTCCATCAGAATTGATCATCATATAGTATTGTTGTTGAAGTATACAATGATCTCCTGTCCCTGCTCGTTTCACTCAGCATCAGTTCATGTAAGTCTCTCCAGGCCTTTATGAAATCATCCTGTTGGTCATTTCTTACCAAACAATAATATTCCATAATATTCATATACCACAATTTATTCAGCCATTCTCCAGTTGATAGGCATCTACTCAGTTTCCAGTTTTTGACCACTACAAAGAGGGCTGCCACAAACATTTTGGCACATATAGATCCCTTTCCCTTCTTTATGATCTCTTTGGGATATAAGCCCAGTAGTAGCACTGCTGGATCAAAGCCCATTTGGGGTTTTCTTGGCAGAGATACTGGAGTCATTTGTCATTTCCTTCTCAGGGGTAAATGACTTGTCCAGGGTCACATAGTAAAGGTCTGAGGCCTGATTTGACTCAGAAAGTTGAGTCTTCCTGACTCCAGACATGCGACTCTATCATAGCTACCCTTCTAAGAACCCTAGCTGTTTCTTATTCCCAACTAGTTCTTCTGTTTCTATACATTTGTACATACCAGGACTATATTTTTTTTTCCTTTCCCTACTTGATAAAATCTATTTCTTCCTTCAAGAATCAGTTCAAATTACTCCTCCAGAAAACCTTGCCTGATTGCCAGATAAAAGTATTTCACTTCTCAAATTCTAGCGTTTATGGTCTGGAGTCATCCCTCCCCTCTATTGGGTTCTATTTTGTAGCATGTGTACCTCAATATATATCATTAGTTGAAACTCCTACACATGTCTGTTAGACTATATAGATTTAGAAGAGAAATTTTTTTATCTTAATTATCAGTCAGATATCACTCAGTTCTTAAAAAACCAATCTCATCCATATGTATGCATGCATGAATATGTGTATATATATATGTATGTGCATACATATTTCTACATGTGCATATATATATACATATATATATATATATATATATATATATATATATATATACCTGTGTGTCTGTGTTTATATATACACGCATATGCATATATATATATATATATATTTATACACATGTAGAAGGAATTAATGAGTATTAATTAAATTGAATGAATGCTTTAAATAGTATCAGAGGAAGGATATAGAACAGAAGCACCTTGGAAGACTAATGAAAATCCATGCACAAAAATCAGATTAAAAAAAAGATAAATATGGACAAGTTGTAGTCTGCACTACTGGAAAGAATTCCACACTGATAAAATAGAAGCATTATTTTGAACGTATAATCACTCTCAAAGGATATTGGAAAAATGTTAAACTGTCCATTGGACTAGCAATTCCCTTTAAACCACAGAATTGCTAAATTTGTCAGGCTGTTCATCTTTGGGATTACAGATTATTTCAAACAGCTACATATTCATCAGGATATGATTTCATCCCATCAGAACAGAGCTCACAGAAAAACAGTTCAAGTTGACTCTCTAGGACAGGCAAATCCTCCTGACCAGATTTTCACTCACCAGGATCCTACATCATCAAATTCTTTGAAGGATCTCTTCCAATTCAGCAAAGCAGCTGTAAGACCTGTCTTTCCTCTTTCTACTCTTCCCTCTCACTCAGACCAGAAGGGTATTGAGAGCCAAAAAAATGGTTACCGCTTAGATGCTTCACCCCCCCCCTTTACCTCTAGGGGGCAATGAAGGGCAATAACTGAAAAAGAAGTTCTAACTCTTAATCATAACAACTACAGAATTTATTCAATCAATCAGGAACTAGTAACCAAAGTCTTCTTATCAATTGAAATTTTAATAGCAACTCATGACTCCTGTTGTTGATTTCTTTAAATAGCTTATAGGAAGCTGCTTTTTGATCCTCTGTTGCTTCTCCTATATATTTTGATCACTCCAAATTCAGCCTCAGCCTCCAATCAAACAATAAACACTTAAGAAGTACGTACTGTGCTGGGAATACAAAAAGAGAGAAAAGACAGCCCTTGCTCCTTTAATTACAATGCAATTTAATGGAAGAGACAATGCAAATATATATAAAACCAATTTAACAGAGAGAAGGCACTAAAAGTAAGTGGGGTCAATAGCTTAAAATATTCTAGTATTCAATAACTCATTGTTCACTTATGAACTAACAACATGGCCAATTTCATCTATGAAATCAACATTTTCCATTTCACCATCTCTTAGATTCTAGGTATGTTATTTCATTTCCGAGTTCTACCCTCTTAAGTTTTAATATACTTGCATGCAAATGAGCTGACACCCAGAATGCCCTATAGCTGTTTTTAAAATCATCTTCCAATTCATTTTATTCTGGATATTATCAGCTTTCTTTGATCCCTTTAAATAATAAAATTGATCATATATAAACAAAGCCTCACTCTTTACAAAAGGAGTCAAGCTTTTGTATTTATGCCATGATTCATTTTCAATCCCAAAGGGTCCAAATCCCATCTGAAAATTATGTTCCTTTATACAACCATCTTAAGATTTTAATAAAGCAAAAAAAAAATTCCAACTCCTTTCAGAGATCCAACTGTGCACCAATTAATACTTTCTGCATGAAAGGGAGAAGGCTTTTGTCCCTTTCAGCCCATAAGGAAGTTTGTATGGGAGGACATCTTACATACACATGAAAATATCAAGACTTACAAGGATACCTTTAAAGAAATTAAATAATATTCAAATAAATATTCAAATATGTCACCTTCAGTTTCAGTCAGAACTTCATCTTCTAAATCTAAAGATTCTTATAGGCGCTATTATATAGTGGGGAAAAAAGAGAGACTTCCTTTGGTATCACTCTTCCCTCATCTCAGAGATCTGGTTTCTTTAAATGTTGATTCTTTAAAACATTTAAATGGTTTTGAGGAGCGATATTAAAATCAAAAGGTACTTGTTGAACTTCTATCCAATTTCCATACCCCTTAAATGTTTCCTTTCTCATCAAATTTTCCCTAAAATATTTTGTTAGGATGCTTCATTTGTCTCTATCACATTATATTTTGTTTATTTCTGAGTGTGTATAGCATGTTCTTTCTATTATATCCCAAGCTAAGAGTAGGCAGGTATTATATCATTTGTCAAAATTATGCATTGAGTACTCCCTGGCTCCTTCTCCCAGAAGCAGGTCTACTACATCTGCTTCTCTTGATTCAAGGCCACCCTGAGAGATTAGATTGTGTCTTTTTATAAGATCATCACCTTGAGCTTGGGTCAGCTATGGTACATCTATTAGGGGTCTATGACTAGTATCCCAACTCCATCTCACTTTCTAACATTAAGTAGCTTTTTACAAATTTATTTCAAAGACAAAACAAGAGTAAATGTCTCCCAATGTCTCCGAGGCATGCTCTCCCCTCCACTACCTTGATCCCTAGAAATAATAGGCTCAACTTAGCTCAGTGCCTGGACAGTACTAGTCACAGTACATTCATATATAAAGGAAAAATCTTTCCTCAATTAGTCAGTCAATACACATTTTATTAATTGCCTACTAAACATCAGCTACTGTGTTAAGTACTGGGGGTACAAAGGAAAATAAAAGATATTCCTGGATATCACAAGTTGCTGACAGTCGATTGGGAAACACAATATGAGAACAACCATAGACAAACAGACTATAGAGAGGATAAAATGAATGTGGTCTTGTTTGATCTATCACTAGGCTGGGGGACATCAATGCTATGCTGATTGTATATACAATATAATTGGAAACATAACTGCATCTTTTCCCTCCTTCTGACCACATTTGAAATATAAATGTACCAAATTGTCAAAATGTATATTTTTCAGTGAAGCTGATATTGAGTAAGGTTCAAAATGAAAACTTCATGGATGACACTGAACAAACTAAACATTTTGTAAGACTCACAGAAACAACTGGATGCTGAGGAACCCTCCAGAGCTTTTGAACAAAGGTGTTGAGATAAAGAGGAAATAAATGAAACTTTTTTGATACCTCCACTGCCAGTTAAAGAGCCTCCTCTTAACCATAAGCCAACTGAAATGAGTTACAAAATATCTACAGAGTCTGTCAATCTCTTCAAGGGACTTCCATTTCACATAATCTTATCTTCCCTGGAAGCAGGAAGCAGCTCCCCAGCAAATCCATATAGAAGAGATACCATTAGAGGCAGAGAGTCAGATCCCTATTTCAATTGAATCCTCAAAATACCACAAAGGGTTTAACAAATGTTCATTAAGTTAAATGTAATTAAAAAATAACTGATAACTTTTTTTACTATAGTTTCTGAAGGCTTTCAAGCTGATTTCATAGGAATAAGGAGGGAGAAAGCAATGCAAAAAAAGACATGCATATGAAAAGACAAAAGAAGTAAGATTAAACATATACTTGGAATATGAGGGGAGTGAGGGAAGAGTTACTCTCTCCCAGGGAGAAAATAACAACTAATATTTATGTAGTGGTTTAACATTTATAAAGCATTGTACTTATATTATCTCATTTGATCCTCAAAACAATCCTCGGAATTATATGCTTGCCTGGCTATGAGGAGGATTCCATTTTTTTTCTCTTCTAAGTTACACACCAACATTTCTGGTGATTAGTTTCCCTTTTTCAATTATTCTCAAGCATGGAGCAAAGTAGACTATGGAGTAATGGCTCCTTTTTATCTAGAAGGAGCTGGTAAAGAAACTGTTCCAGATGTTTTCTTTCTGGATAATACAGACATTTCATATGTTTTATGCAGTTATGTTGAACACTCTACTTTTTGATGTGCAACCAACTGCCTAAAAACCCAGGGGTGTGTGTGTGTGTGTGAGTGTGTGTGTGTGTGTGTGTGTGTGTGTGTGTTGTAAAGGAAAAATAATTGAAATGCTTATGCTTCTCAACAACATAATATTTTCAACATTGACCCTTGAAAAGCCTTCTATTCTAAATTATCCTCTCCTTCCTCCCACCCACCCCCCAGATGGCAAGTAGTCCAATACATGTTAAATATATTAAAATATACAACATAAGTTTTTCTTTGCATTTTGCCTGTTTCATAAAAATTCTTAACCAAATGGATAAATAAATTACATACTTCAACTTTCTAGAAGGACTAAATTCAAAAATACAAAAATTTGTTTGGATTTTTTCATGGAGATTTACCAAATTAACCTTGGGATTTTTATTCCCCATTAATTTCTTTGTTAATTAGTTACATTTATTTTTAATACAACACATGAAAATTTGTTTTATAACAGATTTTGACTTCTGAAAGGAGGGACCAGAATGTATTACATATCTGCAAATATAATGACAGTCTGGAGAACACCTAGTTTAACCATTTCATTTGAAAGAATATTGGTAAAGAAACTGAGGCCCAGAAAGGAAAAATAACTTGACCAAGATTTTCTAGGTAAAATATAGATTTCAAACCCAGAGCTTCTTATCTATCATTTTCTTTCATGTTTCCTCCCCATTCCATGCCTAACTCAGACATAGCAATGATGGTGAGGAAGCATGATGCCTTGAACATAACAAATGTTTAATAAATGTTTGCTGAATTACATTGAATTTAAAAAGCAAGGAGCAGCTAGGTGTCATAGTGGATAGAGTATTAACCTTAAAGTCAGAAGGACCTGAGTTCAAATCTGCTCTCAGACACTTAATGCTTCCTAGCTGTGTGACCTTGGGCAAGTCACTTAACCCCAATTGCCCCAGCCAAAAAGAAAAAAAAAAGCAATTGTATAATTCTTCAGGAAACATAACTGAATCCTTCCCCTCCTTCTCACCAATCTGAAACATTAAATGTAGGAAATTGTCAAAACATCTACTTTACAACACAGCAAACACTGAACAAGGTTCAAAATGAACACTTTCTTGATAGCAGAACAAACTAAATGTCTTCCAAGATTCATTGACATGAAAAATTGAAGGCATTCTTTTCTTACCTGATAAAATGAGGAAGATAATGGCAATAACACTTTAGCGCTCTGCTGCCCTATGTCTCATGGATCTAAATTCCATGAAGGATGATATGCCAATAGCTCTGGCAGGTTCCATAAAATTGAAAAAGCTTCCAGTGTGTTCCCAGAATCTGGCAGGGTCTGCTCTCTAAGGACCTTCAAGGCTAAGTATAGAAAGGCTCAGCTCCAGTGGGTTGGCCATCACGTTGGCCAACCTTCCTTCACAACAACTCAATAAGAAAATTAATTTACATTTAGAAACTACTACTTGAATGTTTAAAAAGCATTTTCTCCAGACAATCTGTGCCTAAAAATATTCCCATTTCATGGAACATGTTTGTTTTATCATTTTGTAACTTATATGATATTGTAGAAGTTTCCAAGCAAAAATAGGGTACCTTTGCCTTGGGATAAAGGGTCTAAGACCTTCAGAGGAAGAGCACAAAACACTGGCCATTATTATTGGATATTTTTAACACAACTCCCACATAATGGGTCCACTTCTTTTTCAATGGAAACAAAGTTCAAGTCAAAGTATACAAAATCAAGAGAAATAATGAGAAATTTGGTTTTACTAAAAACAAAGGCTGAATATAGGTAGATGGCAGAGTGGATACAGTGCCAGGCCTGCAGTCAGGAAGACTACCTTCATAAATTCAAATCTGGCATCAAACACCTACTGTGTGATTCTGGACAAGTGATTTAATGATGTTTACCTCAGTTTCCTCATCTCCAAAAATGAATTAGAGAAGGAAAGGGCAAACCATTCCAATTTCTTTACCAAGAAAACCCCATTGGAATCATGGAGTCAGATGCAACTGAACAACAAACAGTAAAGACAAACACAGTTACTTAATACTCTTTGTATAAACTAGTTGAATTTAAGTCAGTTCATGTTGCATCTCAAAACAGACATGTCACTGTTAGTCAATGTACAACAAAATGGATTGTTTTGCCATGTTATTTGCTGCATTTGAATATAGAGTGCATATACTTTTTTTAAGTGAGGCATTGTTGTATGTCTGTGAAACCTGGATCAGCGCCATGCCAGGAAATCAAATCATTTCCTTTTTAATTGTCTTAGGAAGAACACCTGGCAGGAAAAGATATGAGATACTGAGGTACTTTCTCAAACTAAACTGCTAAGTATCCAACTTTACTGCAGAGAGTACAACTCCATTGGGCTGGCCACATTGTTCAAATGCTAAATATATCCTTGCCAAAAAGATTATGTTATGGAGAACTCACACAGGGCAAACATTTATAGAGTATTCAGAAAAAGCAATACAAGGACACTCTCAAGGTTTCTCTTAAGAACTTTAGTATCTACTGGGATTATATCCCAAAGTGATTATAAAGAAGGGAAAGGGACCTGTATGTGCACTAATGTTTGTGGCAGCCCTTTTTGTAGTGGCTAAAAACTGGAAACTGAATGGATGTCCATCAGTTGGAGAATGGCTGAATAAATTGTAGTATATGAATATTATGGAATATTACTGTTCTGTAAGAAATGACCAACAGGATGATTTCAGAAAGGCCTGGAGAGACTTACACGAACTGATGCTGAGTGAAATGAGCAGGACCAGGAGACCATTATATACTTCAACAACAATACTAGATGATGACCAGTTCTGATGGACCAGGCCATCCTCAGCAACGAGATCAACCAAATCATTTCCAATGGAGCAGTAATGAACTGAACAGCTATGCCCAGAAAAAGAACTCTGGGAGATGACTAAAAACCATTACACTGAATTCCCAATCCCTATATTTATGCACACCTGCATTTTTGATTTCCTTCACAAGCTAATTGTACAGTATTTCAGAGTCTGATTCTTTTTGTACAGCAAAATAACGTTTTGGTCATGTATACTTATTGTGTATCTAATTTATATTTTAATATATTTAACATCTACTGGTCATCCTGCCATCTAGGGGAGGGGGTGGGGGGGTAAGAGGTGAAAAATTGGAACAAGAGGTTTGGCAATTGTTAATGCTATAAAGTTACCCATGCATATATCCTGTAAATAAAAAGCTATTAAATAAAAAAAAAAGAAAAAAAAGAACTTTAGTATCAATTATAAAATATGGGAAACACTGGTACAGGACCAATCTGCATGGCATGCCCTCATCAGAGAAGATTCTGTGCTCTATTAGTAAAGCAAAATTGAAGTAGCTCAGAAGAGATATGAGATGCACAAAGTTAGAGAATCCACCCCAAATGTTCATAGGGACTATTTATGTCTGACCTGTGACACAGTATTCTGGAGTTTGTATTGTTCTAATCAGCCATGGTCAAATACACTAACGTAATCCTAACAAAGCAATGTTATTTTGGTGTTGTTCAAGAACGAAGACCAACAACCAAGCAACATACAAATAATCATTGTGTGGAAGTCTGAAAAAGCATAATAGCTGTTATATTTCTCACTGTCATTGATTTTGATTAGTATACTACAAAAAGGAAGTTTTCACAAAACTGACATGCAAAAAAATTAAAGTAATTGGGAATGGTTATAAATAATAATTTGAAATTTTCAATAATAAAATATAAATTCCATTGTGAGTCATCTCTAATTAAGGTGAAAAATATTATAATAATGAGAGACAATAAACAATTACATTGAAGGAAAAATATACTTGAAGAGTTGCAATTATAGCAAACAAAAGCGATGGAGATATTTTAGCAGAAATACAATAACAGAAAACAAAAAGTCCACAACCAGAAAATATGATCTACTGTTTTTTATCATTGGTGTTCACAAATATTGTTATTTTATTATCTATAGTACTTTTTAACAAAAATATATCTTCCCTGATTATCTCTTTTAATCGGGTTTATTTTTGCTTTTGCTTTGTTTGACATTATAACCACTAACCCTCCTTTTTTTAAAAAATTCAGCTGAAGCATAATAGATTCTTCTCTAGTCCCTTCTTTTTATGCTAGGTATATACATATCTCTGTTTCAAGTGTGCTTTTTGCAAACAACATATGGTTGAATTCTAGTTTTTAGTGCATTCTGCTATTCATTTCTGTTTTATGGGTGAGTTCTTCCCATTCATATTCATAGTATGATTACTAATTGTATATATCCCTCCATCAAATTTTTTCCTGTTTATCCTTTTAACTCTCTTTTTACCCTGTTCCTCCTCAAAAGTTTATTTTGCTTCTGACAACTACCTTTTTTAATCTGCCCTCCCTTCTATCAGCCCCTTTCTCACTCTCTCTTTCCTTTCTACTTCCCTATAGCAGAAGATAGCAACTGAGTGTATATGTTATTGCCTTTTTGAGCCAATTCTGATAAGAAGTAACATTCAAATGTTGTTTATCAACTCCCATTTCCTTCATTATATAAGCTCTTCCTTTTGCATCTTTTTATATAATTTTTCTATTCTTCCTTTCCCTTCCTCCTTCTCTCAATGCATCTTTCTCTCCCTTTAATTTTATTTTTTTTAAATCATAACATTATATGCAACTCATATCTATGCCTTTGCCTAACATACTGTTTCTAGTTGCCCTAATAATAATAAAGTTCTTAGGAGTTACAATAAAATATAGAATTCTTCACAAATGTGTGTTTCATCTTGGGAAGGAACCATCCTCATATTCTCTATATCTTTCATTTTTACATTTGCTACCAAAGCAAGCATTCATTCCCATTAAAAACACTAGAAAGCAAAAGAGTAATTTCACTTTCCTTAAAATGATGAGTAGAATCCATTTAAAACCAAGAGCAAGCATTATTTATAAAGGGGGCAAGCTAGCTTTCCAATAAGATCAGAGTGAAACAAGGATATAGATTATCACCATTACTATTCAACATTGTACTAGAAATGGTAGCTATAGAAATAAGACAAGAAAAATAAATTAAAGGAATAAACATAGGCAAAGAGGAAACAAAATTATCAGTTTTTGCAGATGGCATAATGATTTGCTGAGAACCCTAAAGAGTCAATTTAAAAAATAATTTAAAATGATCATTTAAACAACTAATAAATTAAGCAGTTACAGGGTATAAAATAATTTCACACTAATCATCATCATCTCTACATATTGCTAACAAAGTTCGTTAGTAAATGATAGGAAAATAATTTCCATTTAAAATAATTTTAGACAGTATAAAATATTTAGAAAATATTTTGGAAAATGTGTTGGAAAATGTTGAAAATAGTCTAGAAGAAACTAGATATAGGCAAACATCTCATACTATATGTTCTATATGAACCATAAGTTTCAAATGTGCATATGGTATTATAAGCAAATTGGTAGAACATGGAAAAAATTGCATGTCAGATATTTGAATAAGGGAAAAGTTTATGCCTAGACAAGAAGTAAAGGGGTTCACAGAAGGTAAAATGAACAACATTTATTATATTTTCAATTTTATGCAAATAAAACCAATGAAGCTAAAATTAGAAGATAAGCATAAAATTGTTGGAGAGGAGATATTTATATTAAGTTTCTTTGAGATATGTAGAGAAATGAATTAAATTTATACAAGTAAAGGTTACTCTTCAATTGATAAACAGTCAAAAGATCTGAATAGACAGTTTTTAAAGAAAGAATACAAGCTACCAAAATCAATATGAAAATGCTCAAAACTGCTAATAATTCAAGAAATAGACATTAAAATTCTGAGGTGCCACCTCATACCATCAGATTGACAAAATTGAGAAAAAAAGGAAAATAACAAATGCTAAAAGGACTACAGAAAATGAGGTGCTTTAATGTACTGTTGGTTAATGTAATGTAAAATAGTCCAAACCATTCTCAAAATTGAACTATGCCCAAAAAACTTATTAAATTGCATATGTTCTTTGAACCAGCAATACTGCTATTAGAGTTATATCCCAAAGAGATCAAAGAATTAGGAAAATGACTCATATGCACAATAATATTTAGAGCTGCTCTTTTTGTGATATCAAAGAACTAAAAACTAAAGGAATAGCCACCAATTCATGAATGGATGAACAAGTTAAGAAAAATGAACGAGATAGAAAACAATTGTATCCTAAAAAATGGTGAAGGATATGGCTTTAGAAAAACCTAGGAAAACTTCTATGAACTGATGTTAAATTAAGTGAGCTGAATCAGGGTAATAATTAAATAACAAAAATATTATATATACAGAATTAAACTGAAAATGTAGGGAGAGAGGATGATAACAGGACACATGGCAGTTGGGAAGATTTAGTGAGAGGATTATGGAGGATATGTCAGAGAAGTCCCGTAATAGTGCAACCAGATAGGAAATAAGATAAGATATCTATCATAGGCTCCCTTCTTAAATTGACACTTTGAAATCTGTAATTTCACCCTCCAGTTACAGAGTCAGAGGATATTTATCATGTATGAGTTCCAAGACCCATTGGATCTTTCAGGATAATGAGGTATTCCCAAGAATAAACTTCCTGGGGCTTGGTGAAGTCAGTGAAGTCCCAAAGTTTTATAATCAGATGGGAAATAATAATATCAATCCTGAGCTCTCTGTTCTCATGAGGGGAGGACAGATAGATATAGGACTGTAGTTAGCAGGAATGGTTAGATCAAATAAGGTGGTTTTTTATTTTTGTTTTGTTTTGTTTTGAAAAATGGAAAACATCAGAAGGACCTGAGTTCAAATCTGGTCTCAGATACTTAACACTCTTAGTTGTATGACCCTGGGCAAGTCACTTAATCCCAATTGCCTCAAAAGAAAGAAAGAAAGAAAGAAAGAAAGAAAGAAAAAAAGAAAGAAAGAAAGAAAGAAAGAAACATGAAAATAACATCTTAAAAACAAAATTGGCCTAATGGTAAAAGAGACACACAAAGTCACTAAATAAAAAATATCCTTAAAATGAAAAGCCATTCCCTCAGTGATAAATGGTCAAAGCATATGAACAGTTTACAAAGGAAGAAATCAAAGATAGCTACAGTCACATGGAAAAAAAAAAGATCTAAATCCCTATTGACTAGAGAAATAAATTAAAACCTATCAGAAAAGACAAATGTTCGAGGGAAGGAGGGAAAAATAGGTACACTAATGAACTGTTGGTGGGGTTGTGAACTGGTTCAATTGTTCTTAAAAAGAATTTGGATTATATATAAGGTTATTAAAACAATACCCTTTGACCTAGTAATAACACTACTAATTCAATATTCCAAAGAGTTTGAAGAAAAAGTAAAAGGACAATATATACAAAAGTACTTATACTAGCTCTTTTTTGTAGTGGCAAAAAAATAGAAATCAAAGAATATTTATCAATTAAAGAATGGCTGAACAAATTGTGGCATATGATTATGATGACTACATCAATTATGGCACAAGACATTACAAGGAGTATAGTTTAAGAAAAACATAGCAAGGCCTTTGCAAACTGTTGCATTTTAGATAGGAATAGTAATGTTGTAGTAATGTTCAGATATGAAAGACTTGGCTTTCTGATCAATACAATGATCCAAGATAATTCCAAAAAAAATTCATGATGAAAAATGATACCCACCTCCAGAAAAAGAGGTGATGAACTCTAAGTGAAACTTGAAATATAAGTTTCTCACTTCCTTTATTTTTTCTTGTTTTTGAAATACAATTAATAGGAAAATATGTTTTGCATGATTTTACATCTATAATTGATATGATATCTCTTGCCTTATTCACGGGTGGAGAAGTAGATGGGAGTGAGAGAAAGCATTTGGAACTCAAAATTTAGAAAAAGAATTAAAAATGTTAGAAAATTTTCAAGAGAAAAAAGTGGACAAGGGATTCAAGTGTTGTAAGGTTCAAATGAGCTAAAGTATTTTAAGTGCTTTTCAGGACTTAAAGAACTACTTGTAAGTAAATTACTATGATTATTCCTTTTTAAATTTTTATAATAGCCTTTTATATTTCCAAATACAAGAAAAGATAGTTTTCAACATTCACCTTTACAAAACCTTGTGCTCCAAATCTTTCCTCCTCCCTCCTTCCCTCTTTCCCTAAACAGCAAGCAATCCCTTACAAGTTAAACATGTACAATTCTCTGGGCTTATATCCCAAAGAGATACTAAGGAAGGGAAAGGGACCTGCATGTGCCAAAATGTTTGTGCCAGCCCTTTTTGTAGTGGCTAGAAACTGGAAAATGAATGGATGCCCATCAATTGGAAAATGGTTGGGTAAATTGTGGTATATGAATGTTATGGAATATTATTGTTCTGTAAGAAATGACCATCAAGATGAATACAAAGAGGCTTGGAAAGACTTACATGAACTGATGCTGAGTGAAATGAGCAGAACCAGGAAATCATTATATACTTCAATAACAATACTGTATGAGGATATATTCTGATGGAAGTGGATATCTTCAACAAAGAGAAGATCTAATTCAGTTCCAATTGATCAATGATGGACAGAATCAGCTACACCCAGCAAAGGAACACTGGGAAATGAGTGTAAATTGTTTGCATTTTTGTTTTTCTTCCCAGGTAATTTTGACCTTCTGAATCCAATTCTTCCTGTGTAACTATCTGATTCTTCACATGTATATTGTATCTAGGATATACTATAACATATTTAATATATATAAGATTGCCTGCCATCTAGGGGAGGGCATGGAGGGAGGGAAGGGAAAAGTCCGAACAGAAGTGAGTGCAAGGGATAACATTGTAAAAAATTACCCATGCATATGTACTGTCAACAAAAAGTTATAACTTTTTAAAAAATGTACAATTATTCTAAAAATATCTCCATATTTGTCATTCTGCACAAGAAAAGTCAGATCAAAAGGGGAAAATGCATGAGAAAGAAAAAAACAAACTAACAACAAGGGAAAAAATGGATATAGTATGCATTGATCTGCATACAGTCTCCTAAATTCTCTCTCTGGATGTGGATGGATTCTTTCCATCACAAGTCTCTTGGAATAGCCTTGAATAACCTCATTGCTGAAAAAAGCCAAGTCGATCAAAGCTGATCATCACATGATTTTATTGCCATATTCTCTTACTTTTATTCACTTCACTAAGCATCAGTGTATGTAAGTCACTCCAGGATTTTCTGAAATCAGCCTACCCATTATTTCTTATAGATCAATAATATTCCATTACATTCATACATCAGAACTTATTCAGCCATTCCCCAATTTATGGGCATCCATTCACTTTCCAATTTCTTGTCACTACAAAAAGAGTGGCTACAAACATTTTTCCACATATGGGTCCTTTTCCCTTTTTATGATCTTTTTGGGATACAGACCCAGTAAAGACACTGCTGGATCAAAGGATATGCACAGTTTGATAGCCCTTTGGGCATAGTTCCAAATTTCTCTCTAGAATGGTTGCATCAGTTCACAACTCCATGAATAATGCATTAGGTCTCAGTTTTTTAAATATCCATTCCAACACTTATTATTAACTTTTTCTTTCATTTTAGCCAATCAGAAAGGCATGAGGTATTACCTCAGAGTTGTCTTAATTTGGATTTCTCTAATCAATAATGATTTAGAGCATTTTTAATATGACTAGAAATGGCTTTAATTTTTTCATCTGAAAATAGTTTCTTCACATCCTTTGAAAAATCTATCAACTGAGGGGGGAATGGCTTGTATTCTTATAACTTGAGTCAATTCTCTATATATATTTTAGAAATGAAGTCTTTATTAAAAACCTTGCATATAAAAGTTTTTTCTCAAGTTTCTGCTTTCCTTCTAATCTTGGCTTTTGTTTGACCAAAAACTTTTAAATTATAATTCTCTGAGAACACTAAAGGCAAAATGCCTCCAGATGAAGCCTCAAAGGGGGATATGAACTCATTGCCAACTCAAAAAGTTCTCTTGGAAGAATTCAAAAAGGATTTTTAAAAAGTTAAAAGAAAATGAGGAAAGGAAATGAGAGCTTTACAGGAGAGTTTGGAAAAGGAAACAAATTAACTTAAGAAAACAACTCCTTAAAAATAAATTAAAAATTTGGTGGAAATATGTATAGAAGAACTGCACACATTTGATATATATTGGATTAATTTCTGTTTGGAGGAAGGAATAAGAAGAAGGGAGAAAAAACAAAGTTTTGCAAGAGTGAATGTTGAAAACTATTCTTGCACATATTTTGAAAATCAGAAGTTATTCATAAAAAAATTACATTTGACAAAAAAGGGAAAAGATATACTAAATAAAACCATGTCTTAAAAATAGATTTGGGGGGGGGGGAATTGGAAAAAGAAAACAACTCCTTGAAAAATAGAATTAGAAGGGCAACTAGGTGGCACAGTGGATAGAGAACCAGCCCTGAAGTCAGGAGAACCTGAGTTCAAATCTGTCCTCAGACATTTAACACTTCCTACCTGTGTGACCCTGGGCAAGTTACTTAACTTCAATTGCCTCAGGGAAATAAAAAGAAAAATAGAATTAAAGGAATGGAAAAAGAGAACAACCTAAAAACAGAATTGGTAAAATGGAAAAAATAGCAATTCCTTAAAAATTGAATTGGTGAAATGGGGAAAAAAATGAACAAAGCAACTCCTTTAACAGTACAATTGGCCAAATACAAAAGAAGGTTAAAAGGCTAACTGAAGAAAATAATTTATTTAAAAAATAGAACTAGACAAATGTAAGTGAATGATTCAATGATATAGCAAGAATCAGTCAAACAAAACAAAAAAGAAAAGAAAAGAAAACAGAAGAAAATATAAAATACTTCATTGGAAAAACAACTGACCTGGAAAATAGATGCAGGAGAGGTAATATAAGAATTATTGAACTACCTGAAAACCATGTTGGAAAAAAGAGCTCGAACAACATCTTTCAAGAAATCATCATGGAAAACTGCCCTCATATTTTAGCACCAGAGGGCTATTAAAATAGCCGTTAAAAGAATCTACCAATCACCTCCTGTAAGATACCCTAAAATGAAAATGCCAAAGAATATTGTAGCTAATTTCCAGAATTATCAAATCAAGAAGAAAATAACGCAAGCACCCAGAAAGAAACAATTCACATATCAAGGAGCCATAAGCAAGATTATCCAGCTCTTAGCAACTTTCACTTTAAAGGATTGAAGGGCCTGCAATATGACATTCCAAATGGCAAAAGAACTTGGACTTCAGCAAAGAATTAACTAGTAAGCAAAATTAACCATTATCTTTCAGGGGAAAAGATAGAAATTCAATGAAATAAGGGTTTTTCAATTATTTTTGATAAAAAGATCAGAGCTGAACAGAATATTTGATCTTCAAATACAGAACTTAAAAGAAGCATAAGAAGGTTAAAAAAAGGAAGGAAAAAACCTATATTTTAAAAAGTGATAATGTTTATATCCCTACATGTGAAGATAATATATGTAACTTTTGAGAACTATATTTTTGGTAGACTATTCTTAGAGGATGTATTATAAGTTGACTTTAATATGAGCATATAAAAAAGAAACTAGAGGTGGAAAATGAATTGTACTGGAAGAAAAGGAAAGGGGAAGTAAAATGGAGTAAATTACATCAGAAAAAAAGAACAAAAAGATCTATTATAGTTGAGAGAAAGAAGGGAAGAAGATTAGCATTGTTTGAATCTCAATTTCATAAGAATTGGCTCAAAGAGGTAATATTGTATATATTTAATTTGCTATAGAAACTTGTCTCACCCTATAGGGAGCTGGGGGGTAAAGGGAAAGGAAAGGGGAAGACTAATAGAAGGGAAGGCAGAAGTAGAAGAAGAAAGGAGGGAGGGGCTGAAAAATGGATGACAGATTAAGGAGGTGATGGTCAGAAACAAAACCCTGGTGAGGAGGGAAAGGGGAAAGGAGAGAGAAAAGTATAAATAGGGAAAACATCTCCTGATTATGGCCTTAATTTCCTCTTCAGTGGTGATAGGTTTTGCCTTTTCATTTTTGATACTGTAATTTGATTTTCTTCTTTCCTTTTTTTTAAATCAAATTAACCAAAGGTTTATCTATTTTGTTGGTTTTTCATAAAACTCTTAGTTTTATTTATTAATTCAATAGTTTTCTTGCTTTAAATTTTATCAATCTCTCCTTTGATTTTCAGAATTTCTAATTTGGTATTTAATTGAGGTTTTTTAATTTGTTCTTTTTCTGACTTTTTTAGATACATACCAAATTCATTTATCCTCTCTATTTTATTCATGTAAGCATCTAGAGATATAAAATTTCTCCTAAGAACTGCTTTGGCTACATTCCAAAAGTTTTTTCATACTGTCTCATTATTGTCATTCTCTTGGATGAAATTATCAACTGTTTTTATGATTTCTTGTTTCAGCCATTCATTCTTTAGGATTAGATTATTTAATTTCCAATTGGTTTTTAGTTTGCCTTTCCCTGGTCCTTTATTTAATGTATTTTTATTGCATCATGACCTTAAAAAGATGCATTTATTATTTCTGCCTTTCTGCATTTGTTGTGAGATTTTTATGTCATAATATATGGTCAATTTCTTTGTAGGTGCCATATACCACTGAGAAGAATGGATATTCCTTTCTATTCCCATTAAAATTTCTCCAAAGGTCAATCATACCTATTTTTTCTAAAATTGTATCAACCTCTTTAACTTCTTTCATGTTTGTTTTGTGATTAGATTTGTCTGGTTCTGATAGAAGGAGGTTGAGATCCCCCATTAGTATAGTTTTGCTGTCTATTTCTTCTTGCAACTCACTGAACTTTTCAAGGAATTTGGATGCTATACCACTTGGTGACTTTATGTTTAATGTTGATATTCCTTTGTTATCTATGACACCCTTTAGCAGGATATAGTTTCCTACCTTATCTTTTTTCATCAGATCTATTTTTGCTTTTGCTTGATCTGAGATCAGGATCACTATCTACTTTTTTTTATCTATTTTAGCTGAAGCATAATCGATTCTACTCCAGCCTTTTACCTTTACTCTGTATGTATCTCACTGCTTCAAATGAATTTTCTTATAATTAACATTTTGTAAATTCTGGCTTTTAATCCACTCCGCTCCATGGTATATTGTTGAATTTCCATCTTTTTTTCCTGAACAATAATGCTTAGTTTTGCTGGGTACCCAGTTTGCTGAGTAGTTGATTGTTGGTTGTAGTTGAAGCTCCTTTGCCTTCTGGAATATCATATTCTAAGTTCTTTAATCATTTAAAATGGAATCTTCTAGGTCCTGGGCAATCCTGATTGTAACTCCTTAATATTTGAATTATTTCTTTCTGGTTGCTTGCAATATATTCTCCTTTATCTGATAATTCTGGAATTTAGCTACAATAAATATTCCTTAGCTTTTCAATGACTATTTTATTCTCTGGTTCTAGGATATTGGTAGAATTTTCCTTGATGATTTCTTGAAAGATGTTGTTCAGGCTCTTTTTTTTATCATGGCTTTCAGATAGTCCAATAATTGTTCACCTATTCAGCAAAAATGAGTATAATCCTTCAGAGAAAGAGGTGGATTTTCAAACATTTGTGATGAAAGGACCAGAGCTGTATGGAAAATTCAATTTTCAAATAAAGAATTCTGGAGAAACATAAGGAATAATCAGGAAAGTGTTATCATAAGGGACTTATTAAGGCTTATCTGTTTACATTCCTATATGGAAGGATGATATTTGTAACTCATTAGAACTTTATCATTATTGTGGCAGTTAGAATGAGTATATATAGACAAGTGTGGGTTGAATATGAAAGGATAACATCTTTTTAAAAAATTATAAAATTAGGGATTGGAGAAGAATGTACTGGAAGAAAGGGAAAAAGAGAAGTAGAGTGGCACAAATTATCTGCCATTAAAAAAGAGGCAAGAAAAACTTTACAATGGAGGGAAGAGACAGAGAAGAGGATAAGAGAGTGAACCTTATTCTCATCAGAACTGGCTCAAAGAAGAAAGTATATATATATATATATATATATATATATATATAGAGAGAGAGAGAGAGAGAGAGAGAGAGAGAGAGAGAGAGAGAGAGAGAAAATAGATTTCTACACTGCTATTAAGTTAATAACAGTGTAGAAATCTATTTTATCCTTCAAGAAAATAGGAGGGAAATGGAATATGAGAAGAGGGGATAGGTGAGAAAAGATAGGGCATACTGGGAAATGGAGTGGTCAAAAGCAAAACACTTTTGAGGAGGGAGTGGGTAAAAGGAAAGGGAGAATAAATGTGGGGAAATAGTTAGCAATAATAATTATAAAAAGAATTGTAAAGCATGTTTCTCTGAGAAGATCTCACTTCTCAAACATAAAGTGAACTGAGTCAAATTGATTAAAAAAAAAAATAAGAGCCATGCTCCAATTGATAAATGATCAAAAGATATGATTTGTGCTCAAAGGGCTACAAATCTCTGTATATGCTTTGACTTAACAACACCACTACTTAGCATAAATACTAGAAGAGAGTCAAAAAAAAAAAAAAAGGAAAATGATCTATTTGTACAAAAGAAAATTTATAGCAATTCTCTTCTCAGGGCAAAAATAATTGGAAATTGAAGATATGCCTATCAATTGAGGAATGGCTCAATAAACTATTGTGTGTTTATGATGGAATGTTATTACTCTATGGGAAATGATGAGCACTATGCTCTCAGAAAAAGAAAAAAAAAACTTGGAAAGTCTTCCATAAACTCAAGCAAAGTGAAATGTACTGTATTCAGAGTAATAGCAATATTCTAGGATGACCATCTTTGAATGACTTTGCCATTCTCACTAGTATAATCCTCCACAAGACTTAGGATGAAAAATCCTATTCATACCCAGATAAGGAACTAGTTGTATCCAAATACAAATTGAAGCATTCTCTTTCTTTCTTTCTCTCTTTTTTTAACTTATTTTTTCTTGAAGGGCTATATTTTCTTAGGGTGGAAGATCTATGTATTTTTTTTTCACAATTTGACTTTTATGGAAATGTTCTGCATAACTTTCCAAGTGGTTTATTAATTGTGGGTGGCCACAAGGGAGAAAGTCTTGAACTAAAAAACTTTAAAAACAAATGTAAAAAAATAAACTTTTTTTTTAATGTAAGTGAGGAAAATATTAAATAAAGAAATAAATTTTTAAAAAACAATAATTCTTATATTCTCTATCCTGTGTAGAGGGCTGAAACTCTTGAGTCGATGCATTGAGGTCAGGACAGCCAACCACTTGAGGCTAACTACCGATTGGACAATACTCTATGGGCATATGCTTGGGAAATGGCCCTTCCCACTATCCTGTGCTGACTTGATAATTGGTATATACAGAGGATTGTAGGAGGGACTAGGGGGTGAAGTAAGACTAGCCAGAGTCACTTTTGGTGATGGACAAGGAAGAAGGTGGTTGTGGAGATCCTACTTCCATCCCCTTCACTTCTACCCCTAAAGACCAAGAATAAAGACTGAGGACTTTTGCTTATCCTGACTCTAGCTGATTCTAAGGTATCCTGGGTGCTAGCATGGTCATCACAATCCTGGATCTATTTTCTAGGTCAGTTGTTTTTACCATGAAGTATTTTGCATTTTCTTCTATTTTTTTTCATTTGTTTTGTTTTACTGATACTTGCTGTCTCTTTGAGTCATTTATTTCCATTTGTCCAATTCCAATTTTTAATGAATCATTTTCTTCAGTTAGTTTTTTTTTTTTTTTACCTTTTTTTGTATTTGGTTAGCTGTACTTTTAAAGGAGTTGTTTTGTTCAGTGGATTTGTTTTTTTCATTTTGTCAATTTAATTTTTCAAGGAGTTGTTATTTTTAAGAAGTTGCTTTCTTCAGTATATTTTTCCATTTTGCCAAATTTATTATTTGAATTGTTTTCTTCAGTCAATTTCTATGTTTCCTTTTCTAAGCTGCTGGCTCTTTCCCTCAACCTTTCATACTTCTGTATACCACTGTATACACTGTATACTTCTGTATACCACTCATTTCTTTTTCCCATTTTCCTTCTATCTCTCTTTTAAGATCATAAAAGGATCTCTTTTCAAGAGATACTCTTTCAAGAGAACCTTTTGAGCTGAACACAAGTTCATATCCCTCTGTGAGGTTCACCCCAGAGCAATTCATTTTTGTTGTCCTGCTCTGAATTTGTGTTCTATTCTTCCTTGTCTTCATACTAGCTGTCTGTGGTCAGGACTCTTTGGTTTTTTGCTCATTTTTAAAAGTTGAGCTTTGCTTCTATGGCCCAAGGGAAATTGTTTCAAACTTTTTTTTGAAAGGGGACATGGACCTCTCCTTGGCTATGGTGGGCTAAGGTTGGTGGTGCTGCATGCTTCCCCACTGTGCTGGATAAACATGGCCAAGTCCTACCTGTTACATTGATCTTCCAAAGCTCACAATTTATCTTCTGTCTTTGTGTTGGAAATCTCACAGTTGGTCTGCTGATCCACTGGTCTTTTGAACAAGGAGAGAGTAACCAATGTAGCTTTATTTTGGTGAAGAGCTTCCCACTAGATTTCCCGCGCCAGGCCTCCCCAGAGTCTCTACCCTTGACTAACTTCACTGCACTGCACCAGCATTGGGCTGCATTGCCCCTTGCCCAATTAGACAGATCTTCCCTGAAATCTTTCCAAGATATCTTAAGCTGGAAATTTATTACACTGAATGTGGCTTCGGTCACTCCAAAATTAATTCAGGGTCTTAATCTAGTGTTGATTTTGAGGGAAATTGGGGAGAGCACAGGCAATGTTCTATCTACTCTCTGCCATTTTGTCTCCTCCTCCATGGTTATTATTATTAACTATTATTATTTCTAGTGAAGCTGGATGATTTTAATCACATTTTGAAAAACATTGGAGCATGTGGAAAGATTTTTTAAAAACATATTAGATCCACTAGATCCCAGTTTTGCAGATCTTCTGTCAAGTACACACATCATACAGTATACCAGTAGGGATGCAACTGCCCCTGAGAAGACAGAAGCACTCATCCTAAGCATGTCAGAAAAATTATGGGGCTACTAGCATTCCTGTCTTCTTCAAGAAATTTTTTACATCATAATGCCCTTCAATAACAACATCAATAACAACAGTAGCATTTATATAGAGTTTCAACATTTGTTAAGCACTCAGACCTACAAAAACTTATTTTTCTGCCTATCCTATATATAGGTTAACTTTTGCAGATCTCTACAAGCCCTGGGTATGTTACACACTAATTTCAGCATAGCTTGAAAATAGTTTTATACTAGGAGAGTGATGGTTACCAGAAGAGGGCTGCATTCGCTAGTAGAGGACTCAATGACAGCAAGACTCATTATTCCATCAACAAATTAGAGTTCTTGGCTTTTAAGTGAACTTGTCACTGAAAAAATTTGAGACTATGTGAATGGAGAACGGATGACAAACTGGCTTGTAATCTGACAAGCACAAAGTTGGATGCCGCCAAGAGGTGGATGCTGGCCAATGATGAATTCAGTGTGCATACCCAGCCAGGGAAGACTAACATAAATGTAAATACATTAATCAACAGGGTCCAGAGTATGCTAAACCAAGGTTACCACCATACCAGAGGTGAATGTGATAACATTTAGAAAGCAGCTTCTAGAGAGTCTAGGACTTCCTCCAAAGAGTGGGATATCCATAAAAATAAACATTGTAGTAATCACTAGTTTTTTTCTGCACTGATTGTCCATTGAGAGAAACTGAAGGTTGAAGGCCTACAAGAAAATATACAAAAGAGACAGATAGGCAGAAATAAAGAGAAAGAGACACAAAGAGACAAACAGAAAGACTGAAAATGAGACAAACACACACACACACACACACACACAGAGAGAGAGAGAGAGAGAGAGAGAGAGAGAGAGAGAGGACTCCAAGGACACAAGTTTAGCTTTTAGCTTTTCAGAGGTACTCTGCTATAAAAATAACAGAAACTGGCATTGTAAAATGTTGCCTAGAATTATCATAAGTTTTTATGAGATATGAGACTACAATCACCAAAGAGCATTTATAAAGTGCCTCCTGTTTGCCAAACACTATACTAGGCACTGAAGAAACAAATATAAAAATGACTCATCCCCTGTCTTCAATAAGCTTCTACCAGTAGGACCCAACTTGTTCACAGATAAAGAGTGTGTGTATGTGTGTGTGTGTGTGTGTGTGTGTGTGTGTGTGTGTGTAATAAATACACAGTGACAGGGAGTGAGGAGTACTAACAACTGGAAGATTCAGGAAACCCTCCCTGAAGGAGATGTTACTTGAGCTAAGTAAGGGATAATTTAAAGGGAAGAAGCAATCCCAAGGTATGGAAGGGAGGAGAAAGCACATTCCAGAATCAGGGACAGTCTATAAGAAGGAATTAAGGTAGAGGTGAAGCATCAAGACAGAAAATATGTATCAAGGACAACACAACTTCCACTAAGGTAATGTTTTCCATATTTTAGCTCTCTAGTTCCTTATTCTTTATTGTGATCTAAATAAGGATATGATTTTTGTTTCTTAGAATTTTGTAACTACAAGTGCTATCTTTCCTTAATTTGAGGAATATAAATTAATATTGTTTGCTATAAAATATATAGAATTTGTTTCCAAAATTTTTAGTGCAATTTTAAGCTACCAAAATTATTTTTGTTCAATTGTTTTGGGTTTTTTTGTTTTTGTTTTTTTTGTTTTTGTTTTTTGCTTTGTTTTCTTTTGGGGTTTTAGAAGCAATCAAGATTAAGTGACTTGTACAGGATCTCACAAGTTAGTAAATATCTGAATCTGAATTTGAATTCAAATCTTTCTGATTACAGGGCCAGTGTTCTGTCTACCATACCACCTAGCTGCCCCTAAAGTTTACAACTCACTGGGAATTTTGGGACATCCTGTTCATGCATACACACCTAAGTAAAGTTTTATATCTCTAATATTATCTTTCTGTGTGGGAATTTTATAGCCTTTTTCTTATGGATTCTGAGTTAGCATTTCACATGTGGAATCCCAAGGGAGAAAAAAAAATTACGTGTCTCTATACTGACATTACAGAATAATTTAAGCCTATTCTTGGCATTTTCTAGAAGACTTCCACATACTGTGTAAGTCTTAATTGTCTCTTGCTTTTTGCTTTCACCCCTAAAACCCAATGGGAACATCTCCCGTTTTTGCCAAATAATATAAAAAGAAATATGCATTTCTCTAGCTCCTACAAGGTGACAAGCAACCGCTTTGCAAGTTTTATCTCATTTATCTCATATATCTCATATATCATTTAATCTCATAACTGTGGAAGGTAGTTACTATTATTGCCTCCATTTTATGTAGGAGGAAATGGAGACAGATTTCAAGGTACCACTTTTAGTGTTTTAGACTAGATTTAAACTTCATTCTTCCTGATTCCCCATGTTCTATCCATTAGACTACCTTGCTGCCTCAGAGAACCCCAGAAACAAAACATCCTTCCGGGTCTAGGTAATCTGAAATCACTCAGCATAACTAAGACCCTCTAGTCCCTCTTTTAAGGTTGCCTAGAATAAACTAAAGTAAATTCCACACCATATTCTCATTCCCTTCAACCAGTCTTTGTACTCAAAGAATCCAGAGAGCAGCTCTGAAAGGACTGATAATAGATAACACTTTGATACCCCCAAATTAACCATCATGGAACCCTACCCCACTCACACCTCCAATCAAGGAAGCATTTCTAACATAATCAAAGATAAAACATTTTTTTACACAACTTATAAACTGATCCAACCACTCTAGAGAACAATTTGGAACTGTGCCCAAAAGGCTATCAAACTGTGCATACTCTTTGATACAGCAGTTGTCTTTACTGATGCCTGTCAGTTGGAGAATGGCTGAATCAATTATGGTATATGAATGTTATGGAATATTATTTTTCTATAAGAAACAATCATCACAATAGTTTCAGAAAAACATGAAAAGACATACATGAACTAATGCTAAGTGAAGTGAGTCGGACTAAGAGAGCATTGTATACAGTAACAGCAAGATTATGTGATAATCAATTATGACAAATGTGACTCTTTGCAACAATGAGATGATTGAGGGTAATTCCAATGATCTTGTGATGAAGAGAGCCCTCTGCACCAAGAGAGAGGACTGGAAGAACTGTGTGGATCACAACATAACATTCTCACTCTTTTTGTTGTTGTTTGCTTGCATTTTGTTTTCTTACTCATTTTCTCTCCTTTTTGATCTGATTTTTCTTGTGCAGCAAGATAATTGTATACTATTTTACAAATATTGGATTTAACATATACTTTAACATGTATAACATATACTGGATTGCTTGCATCTAGGAGAGGAAGTGGGGGAAGTAGGGAAAATTTTGGAACACAAGGCTATGCAGGGGTCAATGTTGAAAAGTTATCTGTGCATATGTTTTGAAAATAAAAAGCTTTACTTAAAAATATTTTTTTAAAAAATGTGCATACTCTTTGATCCAGCAGTATTTCTACTGAGCTTATTTTCCAAAGAGATCTTAAAGAAGGGAAAGGGACCTACATGTGCAAAAAATGTTTGTGGCAGCCCTTTTTTGTAGTGGCAAGAAACTAAGTGGAAGCCCGTCAGTTAGAGAATGGCTGAATAAGTTATGGCATATAAATGTCATGGAATATTATTGTTCTATAAAAAACGATCAGCAGGATGATTTCAGAGAGGCCTGGAGAGATTTACATGAATTGATACTAAGTGAAATGAGCAAAACCAGGAGATTATTATACATAACAACATTAAGATTATATGATGATCAATTCTGATGGATGGAAGTCTTTTCAACAGTGAAATGATTCAGACCAGTTCCAATGATCTTGTGATGAAGAAAGCCATCTACACCCAGAGAGGCAACTGTGGAAACTGAATGTGGATCACAACATAGCATTTTCACTCTTTTTGTTGTTGTTTGCTTGTATTATATTTTCTTTCTCTTTTTTTTCCTTTTTGATTTGATTTTTCTTGTGAAGCAATATATTTTACATGTTTAACATATATTGGATTACCTGCTTTTTAGGAGAGGAGGTGGGGGGAAGAAAGGGCAATTGGAACACAAGGTTTTGCAAGGGTTAATGTTGAAAAATTATCCATGCATATGTTTTGAAAATAAAAAGCTTGAATAAAAAAGAAAAAGCAAAAAAAACTATCTTTGCATACATTTTGAAAATTAAAAAACTATTATTTTAAAAAAATAAAAATAAAACTTTTCCCACCATCTTTGGATCTGCCCACTATGGTTCCCCAATCTGGATGAAGATTTGGAGGCACATTTATCTCCTGTGACTCTAAAGACTTTAACAAATCTCTTTTAGGTACCTACATTTACTGGTTTCCTTTTTTCCCTTCCTAGTATGGACACTTGCGTTACCACACAGTTATTTATTTGGAGAACCAGTTGCCCTGAAATTAGTGATTTGAAATTGGTTAGGAAAAAAAATTTTCAAATTCCTCAGAGTAAGAATATTCTTTTTAGTTGTTACAATGAGTCACTCATTAAGAACAGAAGATAATTTGGTTGGGAGGGGATAATGTTTGTAATGGAAAGTAATGTGTAAAATTGTACAAGACCTATAGGCAGAAGTTATATTATGAAAGCCTTTAAATGTTAAATAAAATTGATGTTTTATTCTCAAGGTAAAAGGGAACCCTTGAAGCTCCTGAAGAAGAAAATTATACTCTCCAAGTCTGTGCTATAAGAATTTAAATTGGGAAGCTATGTTGCATATGGATTACAAAGAGAAGAACTTTTAATCTAGGGTTCCATGAGAACCAAAAAAGAAAATCTAGATGAATGTGACTCCAGATGGTGATACATATATGTAATAAACATAAGACCTGTGCTCAGTGTTTTAAAAGATAGAGGACGTGTTGGTCTCAAAGTCAAGAAAACCTGAGTTCATATCCTGCCTCTGACATGACTAGGCAAGTCTCTTTTTGCCTCAGTTTCCTCAACTGCACAATAGGGATAATAGCTCCTAACCTCATTGGTTGTTGTAAAGATTCAAATGAAATATTTTAAAAAGCTTATTGCAGTACTTGGGACAATAGGAATTTGATAAATGCTTATTCCCTTCTCTTTCTCTCCCTCTCAGTGGCCCAGGCAACTCCCTAAACTTCTAAATTGCAGAACAAGTACTGACTTGCATTGGTAAAGGAAATCCCTTTCTGGAGGAATTCCCTGTACTGATGAAGTCTCAGGTCCAGGAGGGAAAAATCAATAAACTATTTACTTATAAAGCATGAGCACCAATAATACTTCAGAGTTGGTGTATGGAAAGAGGTTGAAAGAGCATAAACCATAGTCTTGTAGCAATAATCCATTTAAACCAGAATGAACAGGTGCATCTAACAATTAATCAATCAAGAGAAATTTAGTGAGAAAGTTTTTTTTACAGTGGCCAAGGCATTGTGGGAAAAGGTTTTTGGTTGGTCAGAGGAGGGGGGGGAATGTGTGTGGTTTCCCCACAAGGGCACATCCTGATCCAAATTAAGCTCTTAAGAGCAAACTAGTCAAGAAGTGCTAGTCTCTGCAGGTATCTTTTTCATACCATCCTTACAGAAGCCTATAGCTAGAACCTTCTAATCCTTCTGTTAAACAAACTGGAGATTCTGACAGCTGAGCAGAAAGTTTGGTTTAGGGAGCTTTCTCTATCATCAGCCTTCTTAATCTCTCTGGAGCATCTAGCTCTATTCTAAAACTCTTCTGGGCATTTTTTTAATGACACTGCTCTTGGTCCTCCTCAGATCTGACAATTTCTTTTGTTGAATTTCAATTATCATTATTTCTACCTTGAGTGTCTTTGACCCTTTTTTATTTTCTCTCTGTCATTGCTCACCTGATGACTTCAGCAATTCTCATAACCTTAACTACCATTTCTATGCCAATGACTCACATACTTATATTTCTAGCACTAATCTATCTCTTGAACACTAGTCCCACATATCCACCTGCTTACCTCATATCTGTCCCAAAGGCATTGCAAATTTAAGATCTCTAAAATTAAACATATTGTCTTTCCCCCAAATCTTACTCTTCTTCTGAACATACCTATAAGGCTACCATCCTTCTATTCAACCCACCTGACAACTTTGCTATCATCCTCAGTTGCCAAATCTTATTTTTTATACATCTACAACATTTCCTGCATCTATCTTCTTCTCTCTAATCACAGAGCCACCATCCTAGTTAATATTTTCATCACCAATTACAATAGTTTTTTTCTTTTTTGGATATTATTTCTTTTTTATTTTTAATCTGAAACCATATTTCATATGGTTCTTTTTTTTAAATAGTGTTTTATTTTTCCAAATACATGCAAAGATAGTTTTTGACATTCACCTTTGCAAAATTTTATATTCCAAATTTTTCTCCCTCTTTCCCCTAGTTCCCCCCAAAACAGTAAGCAATCTAATATAGATTAAATATATACAAGTCTTATAAACACAATTCCCTATTCATAATGCTGCACAAAAAATTCATATCAAAAGAGGGAAAAGCACAAGAAAGAAAGAAAAATAAGCAAACGAACAAACAACAAAAAGGTGAAAACACTATACTTCAATCCACAATCAGTCTCCATACTTCTGTCTCTGGATGCAGATGGAACTCTCCTTCACAAGTCTATTGGAATTGCTTTCAGTCACCTCATTGTTGAAAAGAACCAAGTCCATCACAGTTGATCATCACATAATTTTGTTGTTGTGTTCAATGCTCTCTTGATTCTGCTCACTTCACTTTGCATCGGTTCATGTAAGTCTTTCCAAGCTTTTCTGAAATCAGCCTGCTCATCATTTCTTATATAACAATAAGATTCCATCATATTTATATACCATAACTTATTCAGCCATTCTCTATTTGATAAGCATTCACTCAATTTCCAACTCCTTGCCACTACAAAAAAGGCTACTATAAATATTTTTAGAGTAAAACTTCTTAAACTGTGGGTCATTACTCATCTGGCAACATTTATTATATGTTAAAAACACCATTCTGAGTATTTTCTAGCTGTATTATGAATTACTCACCCTGCGCACACTCTGATCTAGCCAAAATGGATTTCTACTGCTCTGAGAAAGAACTCCATCTTCTGCCTTATTTTCACAATGGCTATCCCCCATGCTTGGAATGCATCTTCCCCTCATGGGAGGAAAGCCTCATGGCTTTCTCTCAGAATACCCAGTTTCCTTCAAGGCCCTATTGAAGAATCATATTCTATAGAAGGCCTTTCCTGATGCTCCCAGCTACTCATACCTTTTCAAAATCACCTCACAT
Source organism: Sarcophilus harrisii (assembly GCF_902635505.1). Classification (NCBI taxonomy): domain Eukaryota; kingdom Metazoa; phylum Chordata; class Mammalia; order Dasyuromorphia; family Dasyuridae; genus Sarcophilus; species Sarcophilus harrisii. The sequence goes on along the minus strand of NC_045427.1, from coordinate 358,980,787 downwards.
TTATTTCAGATACACCCATAAATATACATATTGTCTCCTCAAGGGTAGATTATAAATTCCTAAAGTCAGAGATTATTTTTATTGTCATCATTCATTCCCAGAACCCAATACAATGTTTGTTACATAGTAGGTACAAAATAAATATTTAATTAATTAAATGACAAATAAATGTAGCAAGACTAGGAAACTCTCTTAAGGGGCAATTTAGACAAGATTAAATGAAATTGCCCAACCTCAACCCAGCAACATAAGAAACATCAACATTCTCCTCACAACAGAGCATAAGAAAGACAAGTGGCTATTCTGAGGATACATAATATGGTCATGATAGAAAGAAAAACATTCTTCTTTTTTTAAAAAAAAATGCTTAATTTTAATTTGCCTCTTCTCTAATAATTAAATCAATATGAACAGAAAAGATAGGGTTATGCTTTTCTAAGAATCTGTGGGAATTCTTCATACCTCGAATGTGTCAAAATTGAGCTGTACATAGTTGCATGAAAGAGTGGCTTTACCCCTGGTTTGGGGAGGATATGACCTTGAATCTCAATTCTGCTACTGTGACCTTGATTAAGCCACTTAATTTTTCAGCCTCAATTTATTTCTCCATAAAATTAGAGAACTGGACTAAATGGAACAACATTCCATCTCTCAACTAAGCATTTTCACTGCTTCTTAGCTTCCCTAACCTCTTCAAGTCTCAGCTAAAAATCCTACCTTCTGCTTTGCCCAATTCCTTTAGTCTTCATGTTTCTTTCTGAGATTACCTCTAATTTATCCTGTCTATATCTTGTTGACATGTAGTTGTTTACGTGTTGGCTCCACCATTGGATTATGAATTCTATAAGGAAAGACACTGTGTTTTTGATTTTTTGGGTTTTTTGCCTTTCTTCATTCCTCATTCCTCAGCTATTTCAATAGACCACTTTTGTAGTCAGGTCTTATACAGGTAGCAGCAGCTAGATAGTATAGTAGGTAGAATACTGGGCTTTGAATCCAGAAAATTTGTCTTCATAAGACAGTTACTAGCTATGTAACCCTGGATAAGTCACTTAACCTTGTTTGCCTCAGTTTTCTCATCTGCAAAATGAGCTGGAGAAGAAAAATAAAAAACCACTTCAGTATCTTTGCCAAGAAAACTCCAAATAGCATCACAAAGAGTTAAGACACAACTAAAATGCTCCACAACTTGTGAAAATATTGCTATTGTAATTAAATTTTTAATAAATGTTTCTTGTGTTTGTATGAGATAAAGATTAGAGGGATAAAAACAACTTGCCTATTGCTAATAAGTGTGAAGACTGGAGTTTGAAGTTAGAGCTCTCAAATAAAGAATTTTAAAAATTATGTATGAAATTCCAAATAGTTTGAATTCTAGAAATTCCCTAGGTAAAAACATCAGTCTTCTGGATGATGGTGTGCCTATACAAAGCATGCTGTGTCCATATTCATCCTGTCGGTCTTCTGATTCTGAGAGGGACAGTATTATTTGAAGGTTGCTCCCCTGTTGACAATTATAAAGTGGACTGTTCTTTCCAAATTTTCCATACAAACTGTTTGTTTTCAAAAGAGTCAACACAGCTGTCCCTGTTAATGTAAGGACAGTGGGATCAATTGGGTCCACAGGAACAGATTACAAAGCAGGTGGCTTGAGGCTAAAGATAAAGTCTGTCCTCATGTAACTTGCACGAGTGGGATGTAGATAGCTCCTAATGCAATGAAGAGATTGTATAGTTACTTATTTTTACTGTAGAAATCTCAGCAAAGGCCTTATCACTATCAGAATGCCCCTAAGGGATTCTGCTGGGCCCCTGCTCTAATCACAGTCCACAAACATTTGCAATCTTTGACTCTCACCAAATGCCAAGGCATATCTAAAAGTCATTGCAGGTCACAGGAGAAAAAGAACCTTAGAATTGTAAAATATAGAATGTAAGAACTGGAAAGAATCTAAAAGACCCTTCCACACTAAACCAGTATAGACCTCTCTTATTTAGCCAAGTCATTGAATATAAGAAAGAAACTGAAATCCCAAGATGTGATACCCAATATGATAATTTCAAGACAATTTCGAGCAGAGATAGAATTGGACCCTTAACCTCATATGACTCCCTTCAGGGCTTTTAAAAAATTTCTTCCTTATAGACTTTTGCCCATTCATATCTAGCAAGTAATGCAAAACCAAGAGAGAGGGTAAAGGGTTTCTGCCCTAGAATCAGAGTCCATCACTCCATGTTCTCACCTAGTGAATAGAGCCTGATAACTGGAGTTAGGAAAACTTGAGTTTAAATTTGATCTAGAACAATGTGATTTATCTCACCTCTGTCTGCCTCAGTTTCTCACTTATAATATGAGGATGATAATAGCACCTATCTGCCAGGGTTATTTTTAGAGCCAAATGAGATGATATTTGTCAAGAGTTCTAGCAGGCAGTTGGTACTTAATAAATGCTTGTTCCCTTTCCTACCTAAGTTTTTAAGCATCCTGGAACCCAGATTCTACTCCATTATCTACTTCTGTGGCATTCACTTTCTCCAGCTGTACTATTTTGAGTATTGTCCTACTATCTGCCATAATCCATATAGGAATCAACCAGAAATACTTTGTATTTAGACTACCATCTTTTATCTCTGCTAGTCTACCCAATGAAAACCTGTTGTTTTCTAAATTTAATTAATTTTTTTTAGGTTACATGAACATTCATCTTTTACATTTTTCCATATGAGTCAAGTTAGGGGGGAATCAAAACAGAAGGGGAAAAACATGAGAAATAAAGAAAAAGAAGAAAAAGGAAAAAAAAGGTGAAAATAGTGTGCATTGATCTACATTCAGGCTCTATAGGCCTTTTTCTGGATACAGATGGTGTTTTCCATACAAAGTTTATTGGAATTGCCTTGGGTCACTGAATTGCTGAGAAATATCAAATCTACTAAGCTTATCATCACACAATCTTGTTGTTTCTGTGTACAATGTTTTTCTGGTTCTGCTTAGAGCCTGCTATTTTCATTCATGCTTCAGTAGAATATAACCAGGGTGTTAAAGAAACTTGTAATCATGCAATGTGAGGATTGGTTCATAGGATCAGAGCATAGATTGAGAGTGGGACAGGACTTAAGGGTCTGTCTATTCAGATTTCCTCATCTTACCAAGAAGGAAAATGAAAACCAGGAGGCTTAGCTACTTGCCCAAGATCACATAGATTTTAGGTGTCAGAGGGAAATTTTGAATGCAAGTCCTCTAATTACAAAGCCAACACTCTTTCTGTGCTTGAAATAATTGGGGATATTGTTCCTTGAAAAGAGAAGATTTAGGGAGATATAATTTCTGCCTTCAATTATCTGATGTATGGTCATATAAAAGAGGAAAAATATAGTTTTAGTGAAATAACACTAGATTTAGAGTCAAAGAACCTATGTTGGAATCCCAGCTCTTGTAGTTTACCTATATCGCCTGAGACAAATTGTGTATTCTCTTTGGGCTGCAGCTCCTTCACCTGCAAAAATGAATTTGGACTAGGGGATCATTAATATCTCTTTCAACTCTACATACTAGCATTTTATTTTTTTATTATTAAATCATTAATTTATTATTTAATTATTTTATTTTATTAAACGTATTTATTTGCTTAAAATTTAAGTACAAAATAGAAAAAAAACACCATTGTCATATATAGGCAAAACATTAAAGGTTTCAAAATGGGTAACACATTTACATTTCAAGAGAGTATATATAATAAAACACACTGTATGCAAAACTGTCCATCTTTGCTTCCTTATAGGTTTTCTTTAGTTCTCGCTGTGCACTTTTTATTTTATTCTATCTTTCTCCTTCCCCTCTATCATCTTCCCCTAGTAGACTACAGTTAAATATGGATATATTTATGTGTATATATATATATACATATACACAAATATGTTTGCACATGCACATATACACATACATATAATATAAAATATATACAAATAATGCATTAATTGTTTGTCCTCTGTCTCTCTAAAGATTTTAACATCATCCTTCTTAGGTCCAAGCCTTTCCATTTTCAAAATCTACCAAGTCTTCATTTCTTATCCCACAGCAACATTCCAACCTTATGCTATTTAGTTGTTTTAAATCATCTAAAACAATATTAATATAGCTGACATATAATGTAGTTTCCTTATTTTTGTCTTTTGATGGAATCTATCTTAATTTTAATTTTGAGATCAAGGATTACTACTCCTGCTTTATTTTTTCTAATATATTCTATTCTTGATCATTATTATTGTGCTTGTATGTATTTCTTATTTCCTATCCCTGATGACTCTTATACTTTATTTCTACCTGCTAGCTTGCCATGCTATTACTTAAATTCCTGTCAGGATCCCTTCCTTTTCCTTGTCCACCATCTTTTCCCTTCTTCCTGATCCCATTCCCATTCATCTATATGCCTTATCCCATTCTTGCTAATTTATACACCTTTCTATACCCCTAAACCCTATTTTTTCCTATTCCCTCTTATTTCTATATAAACTTTGACGTCTTATACCCTTCTAGTGACTCTCCTCCCCCATTTAATACCTCTGTGTCAGTTCTTTCACTCATACCTCAATCATAAAACATACTTTTTTACATTTCCTATATAATTTTGCTTTTTAGAATGACATCATACTCTAGTCTGTCCCTATCTTTCTTTTGAACTACTCAATTACTAATGAAAATCTTACACATATAGCTTATATTTCTACAAATAAAGCATATACAATCTGTCTTTATTGATTCCCTTGAAATTAGACTTTGATATTTACCTTATATTTTTCATTGTGTTTTATATGTCAATTTTTCTATTAAATTCAGGGAGTTTTTGCAACAAAATTCTGACAGTCTGGCAATTAACTTAATGTACTTTTTTTTCCCATTCAGGACCAGGGTAAAATGTTTTCAGTCACAACCCTAGGTTGCTTTTTTTTATTTTTGATATAGAGTATTCTAAGACCTCTGATCTTTTATTTTAGACACTATAAATCTTATGTGATTCTAATTGTGGCTCCTGAATATTTGAAATGGATTTTGTTGTTGTTGCTCGTAAAATTTTCTGTTTAATTTGGGTATTTCCACATTTAGCAATGATGTTCCCATAGGTTTTCTTTATAGAATCTCTTTCACATGGTGATTGGTGGATATTTTTATATTTCTATTTTTCCTTCTTCTAACATTTCAGAACAATTTAAAATGGTTTTCTCTTATCATTGTATCGAGTTTCTTTTTTTTTCATCATATCTTTCATGTAATCCAATTATTCTTATGGTTTCTCAATGTCTCACATTCTCTTCTATTTTTTCATTCTTTATATTTTGTTTTATTATTTCTTGATCTCATAACTTTCTGGCTTCCCCTTACTCAATTATAATTTTCAAAGAATCATTTTCTTACTTAAGATTTTGGATTTCCTTTTCTAGTTGGTTGAGTTTCCTTACATAATCCTCTTGCTTTTCTTGGACTGTTTTTGCTGTTGTTGTTAGTTTTTCCTCAATCTCACTGATTTTTAAAGTCATTTTTGAGTTCTTCTGTGAATTCTTTTTGGATAGGTGACTATTTAATATTACTCTTTTTGTGGAGGAAATTCTTTTTATACTTCATCAATCTCCTCTGAAGAACCACAGTCTTCCCTATTCCAAAAGGAACTTTCTATGGTTAGGTACTTTCTACTTTGCCTGGTCAATGTTTTTTTTATTAAGAACTTTTTAGTGTAATCACCTAAGAAGCCATAGCCAGCAGTGTCCCTGCCCCACTGCCTTTGCCCTCACCAGATGCTGTTTCCTTCTTGTTCAGTCTTTATCTCTGCAGCACAACTGGACCAAGGTTCCCTCAATCTTCTCTGGTTCATACTCACAACTCTTCATATTTTCTGGGAAGTTAAGTTCCTTTGACTGGGCCCGGGTAACTTTCTTCCACTCTCCAATTGCTCCAGGAGAACTACTGTTCTACCCCAACTCCTATTTGTTTCTAAATGCTCCATGTTCATCCTGAGGCTCAATTTTGTCTTATTTGTGGGGGAAATCTGGAGAGGTTGGAACTTTCTGACCTAGTCTGCCATCTTGCCAGCATCCTCTTCAATCTTATCATTTTATTGCAAAGGGTGCTTTCAGTTCAACAAATGTCTATTAAACATTTACATTTACAAAGTACTGCACTGGGTACTAAGGATACGAAAAAGAAAAGCAAAATTTAGTTCCAGTCCTTAAAGAGTAAACAGTCTACTGAACTGGACCTATTCTGTAGAAGTAGAGCAATAATAAGTGGATATTACAGGGTTGTTTTCAGGGAGCTGGACAAATAATAGCACAATTCTTCTGGAGCAACACAAGGTCAAGAACCTTAAGGGACATCATGAAAAAAGTGGTAAGAGAGCTAGCAGTATCAGATAAACTATATTATAAAATAGTAGCCAGTAAAACTATATTACAAAAAAGTAGCCAATAAAACAATACTTTTACTTAAAAGTATTTTTATTTGACTTAAAAATAGAATGGTATAACAGTAAAAATAGATTATATAAATAATTATTATGGTTCTATTGTTTCAGTCATATACAGTTTTTTGTGATCCCATTTTGGGATTTTCTTAGCAAAGATACTGGAATGGTCTGCCCTCTCCTCCTCCACCTCATTTTACAGATGAGAAATTTGAGAGAAATATGGTTAAATCTTTTGCCCAGGTCATGCAGCTAGTAAATGTCTGAGGCCAGATTTGAAGTCAGATCCTCCTCACTCCTGATCAGGTGCTCTATCTACTGCACTACCTAGCTGCCTATATAAACAATATTCAGAAGCAAATAAATTTTGTAGTCTAGCAGTTACTGGGATAATGACACATTCTTTCACAAATAAAGTTGATCAAACTGGAAATCTAGCTACTAGAATTTAGACTTAAGCCAATATTTTGTACCATATACTAGGGTAAATTCCCTATAGATGCATAATCTACATAGTAAAGTTTATATTATAAACAAATTGGTAGAACAAGGAAGGAACTATCTTTCTTCTATCAACATAGCTAGGAAAGAGTTGATGACCAACTAAGAAAGAGAAAGAATGCCTGCAGATGAAATAAAAAAGTTTTGATTATATAAAATTAAATTTTTAATAAAAAAAAAAGATCAATGCATCAAAGATTAGAATGGAAAAATTAATCAGGAGTGTGCAGAGGATCTCAGTTCTATTTCTCTTTTTAAAAAAAGGTCTCATATCCAAGATATATAAAGAACTAATTCAAGTATATAAGAATGACAACCATTTTTCAATTAATAAATGATTAAATGATATGAAGAAGCAATTTTCAAGGGAAGAAATCCAAACTATTAGCAAAATAGTAAATAAAATCTCCTCTGAAGAACTTTAGAGTTCAAAAAGTAAATAAAAATGATCATTGTTGAAAAGGCTGAAGGAAATCTGGCATACTGATGCCACATATATGTGGTGTGTATCAGAGCAATAAATTGGTGAAGCAATTATACAAAACAATTTGAAACTATGTCCCCAAAGTCATTAAATGTTACCTATCTTTAAATTCAATTACCTGTACCTAAAAGAGATACAAGAGATCCCAAAAATATTTTTACCAGCTCTTTTTGTTGTAGGAAAAAACAGGATGTCAAGTCAGTACCCATCAGTTGAGAAATGAATAAGTAAAATATACTATGTGAATGCACAGTAAAAATAATGGAAGGAAAAGTTTTGGAGAAACCCAAGAATACTTGAATGAATTGCTGCTACAGAGAAAAGTGAACAGAACCAAAAGAAGAATAGGTAGAGTAAGAACAATGTCATTTAAAAAAAAACAGTCTTTGAAAGACTTAAGAACTCTGATGAATGCAATAACTAAACATGACTTCAAGGGATTAATAATGAAGCATGCCCATCTCATTGAAAGGTGAAGCCAAGGTATAGAGCAAACATCTTTTTAAGCATGACAAATGTGTGGATTTTTTGTCAATACTTAGGTGTTACAAGGAGAACAGTTGATATTTTTCCCTTTTTATTTGTGGAGAAGCAACAAAAGGAATGAGGGATAGAATGCAAAGAAGAGTATTTATCTGCTCCTCAAAAAAAAAAAAAAGAAAAAAGAAAAGAAAAAGAATGTGGTTATTGATAAATAACAGAAGGGAATAGATACACAGAAGGGAAAAGAACAAATTTCAATGGGAAGCACAGGCAAGCAATAAAGCTTTGAAAATAATATTGAATCTCATGTATTTTTCCCCAAAAGGCATCTATACATAATTGGGATTCATGGTTTTGTGTATAGTTATCTTTTTTTCTGTTCAACTATAAGTCTGAAGATATTCTCTTCTTGGTATTCATTAAATTTAGAATTAAAAATAAATTTAAAAATATAAAAATCAATGCAAAATGAAATATTTTAAAAAATAAAGTTCTCTGCTCATAGCTAACCTTTGTAGTATCAGCACTGTTATCACCATTTTTCAGATAAGTGAGGCTTAGAAAGTAGAAGTTAAGCTATTTCTTTTCTTTTCTTTTCTTTTTTTATTAAAGCTTTTTAATTTTCAAAACATATGCAAGGATAATGTTTAAACATTTACCCTTGCAAAACCTTGTGTTCCAATTTTCCCCCCTTCCTTCCATCCCCTCCCCTAGATAGCAAACATGGTAAAACAATATGTTAAATCCAATATATGCATATATATTTATACGATTATCTTGCTGCACCAGAAAAATCAAATCAAAAAGGGAAAAAATAAGAAAGAAAATAAAATGCAAGCAAACAACAAAAAGAATGAAAATGTTATGTTGTGGTCCACACTCAGTTCCCACAGTCCTCTCTCTGGGTGTAGATGACTCTCTTCATCACAAAATCATTGTAAATGGCCTGAATCATTTCATTTTTTTTAATAATTATAACTTTTTATTGACAAAACCCATGCCTGGGTAATTTTTTACAACATTATCCCTTGCACTCACTTCTGTTCCGACTTTTTCCCTCCCCTCCCCCAGATGGGAAGCAGTCCTATACATATTAAATATGTCACAGTATATCCTAGATACAATATGTGTGTGCAGAACTGAACAGTTTTCTTGTTGCAGAGGAAAAATTGGATTCAGAAGGTAAAAAATCCCGGAAAGAAAAACAAAAATGCAGTTTACATTCATTTCCCACTGTTCTTTCTTTGGGTCTAGCTGCTTCAGTCCATCATTGATCAATTGAAACTGAGTTAGATCTTCTTTTTGTTGAAGAAATCCACTTCCATCAGAACACATCCTGATACAGTATCGTTGTTGAGGTATATAATGATCTCCTGGTTCTGCTCCTTTCTCTTAGCATCAGTTCATGCAAATCTCTCCAGGCCTCTCTGTATTTATCCAGCTTTTATCCAAATTTCTTACAGAACAATAATATTCCATAACATTCATATACCACAATTTACCCAACCATTCTCCAATTGATGGGCATACATTCATTTTCCAGTTTCTAGCCACTACGAAAAGGGCTGCCACAAACATTTTGGCACATACAGGTCCCTTTCCCTTCTTTAGTATCTCTTTGGGGTATAAGCCCAGTAGTAGCACTGCTGGGTCAAAGGGTATGCACAGTTTGATAATTTTTTGGGCCTTATTCCAGATTGCTCTCCAGAATGGTTGGATTCGTTCACAATTCCACCAACAATGTATCAGTGTCCCAGTTTTCCCACATCCCCTCCAACATTCATCATTATTTTTTCCTGTCATCTTAGCCAATCTGACAGGTGTGTAGTGGTATCTCAGAGTTGTCTTAATTTGCATTTCTCTGATCAATAGTGATTTGGAACACTCTTTCATATGAGTGGAAATAGTTTCAATTTTATCATCTGAAAATTGTCTGTTCATATCCTGACTATTTATCAATTGGAGAATGGCTTGATTTCTTATAAATTAGAGTCAATTCTCTATATATTTTGGAAATGAGGCCTTTATCAGAACCTTTAACTGTGAAAATGTTTTCCCAGTTTGTTGCTTCCCTTCTAATCTTGTTTGCATTAGTTTTGTTTGTACAAAGGTTTTTAATTTGATATAATCAAAATTTTCTATTTTGTGATCAATAATGATCTCTAATTCATCTTTGGTCACAAATGTCTTCTTCCTTCACAAGTCTGAGAAGTAAACTATCCTATGTTCCTCTAATTTATTTATAATCTCATCCTTTATGCCTAAATCATGGACCCATTTTGGAATCATTTCATTGTTGAAAAAAAACCATTGGAATGGTTTACCATTTCTTTCTCCACTTCATTTTACAATTGGGGAAACTGAGGAAAAGTGGGTAAGTGACTTGCCCAGGATTAGAGAGCTAATAAGTATCTGAGGCCAGATGTGAAATTAGATCTTCCATATTAGAGAACAATTAGAGAACACCCTGCACCAACTATCCTTTTTGAGTTTTTTTAAAAGAACTTTAATTTTTATAATCTTTCTCATTCTGAACAGAAATCTACTTTCCTTCTGTGTACTCTGGGCCCAAACAGAACAAAACAGCTCGCAGTTCACCCGCAAAACAGTCCTTAAAATGTTGCAAGATAACATTCACATTACACTCAGGTCTTTTTTTCTCCAGGGTAAAACATGCTCAGTGCCTTCTACTGAGCCTTGTATGACATGGCCTCCAGTACCCTCATCATTCTGATCCTTCCCCTATGGTCATGCTTAGCTTGCTAATTTCCCTCCCCAAATGCAATGCCTACAGCTACACACGAGATTTCAGATGTGGTCTGATCAGGAAAGAGGACAGGGGCACTAGTGTGTCTCTCATTCTGGATACACAGAGTTGAGAGTCCCATCACCACAAAAGACAACACCTGCCTGTATGTTTGTATTATTAAGAGTTAGATAAAACATTTCCTCAAGTGTCTGTGAGAATGTGAAATCGCCTTCAATGAGTCTACCTGAAGGCTCTGCAGCTGGATCTGGTTCTTAGAACTATCTTGTCCTTTAATGGTCTGCCATAAAGCAACCCACTCAGCTCTCTATATGCTCAATAGAGAATTACCAAGATTAGGGGAGTTTTACTGTTTAGAAATCTAAAGGGCCAAGTTTTCCACAGAGCACAAATAAAAGTAAGTTGTAACCAGGGATTCTGGAAACCCAAGCACTGAAAGATGTTGGGTTTGGAGGGTTATAAGGAATATAATGAGGGAGATAGAAGTATGGACAAGAGAGAGGGCATTGGGAATTGGGGTGGATCACTTGAATATATCCCTTCAGGTCAGTTTTCACTGCTGATTTTCAAGCACATAGATAGAAATATCCCTAGAATGATCTAGCTAATTAGGGAGTGACTCCTCAACTCTGAAATTCTAAATCATTTGAATTAAAGAAGACCCTTTCTAAACATCTTTTGACCCAATCATGAAATTCACCCCACTATTTCTAAGAAAAGATGTTGTTCTATGCATAAATTCATAAATTCATCTCTCTTATTAGCTAAATAGGCCCTTCCTAGCCCCAACCCTTTCCTGAAGCTTGACATTACCTCATATTTATAACACATTGAGTCTCAAAATGAGTTCTCAGCAATAACCCTGTGAAGTTGAGAATATTACTATTATTATCTCTATTCAGAGATGAATAGACTGAAGCTCAGAAAAAATAAATCATTATTTTTCCAACACAGAACCATCCAATCAATGTCAGAGGCAAGATTAGATTCAGGCTTCCCGAGTTCAGGTCCAGCAACTTTTCCACAGTGCCAGGTTGTTTCTAGAATGAAATATTTAAGCATTTAATTCCACATAGGAAAAACACACAAATATTACTTAACAGGCAATCCTTTCAACTAGACAACTAACCATTTAGCCTGAGGTTGTGAAATATGGTTTTATTTCTAGTTCAGTATGTAAAACTGGTGGTATAGTTTGGGGATGAAATGAGCCTGGCAATCGGGAAGACCTTCTTCTAATTCTTCTTATAGTTGACCATGAGGCTTTGGAAAATGACTTCTCAGGAGCTATGGTATCTTTTTTGTATTATGCGCTTGTTTAAGAACATATAAGGCTCAATGAAATAAGAATTGAATTTGGAGTCAGAGAAAGAGAGGAAAGAATAAGCATTTATTAAATGTCTACTGTATGCTAGGTACCTCACTAACCATTTTACAAATGTTATCTCATTAGATCCTAGGAATTAGATGCTTATTATAATTTTATAATTAAGGAAACTGAGGCAGAACAAGATGAGATAACTTACCTGGAATAATACAACTTAGACTGGATTTGAATTCTTCCTTCCTCCAGGCCCCTCAAGTTCAACTAGCAAGAAATATATTCAAATTCTAAATCTGCTACATATCCCTTATATACTTATATAATAATCTTGCTTGTAAAATGAGGGGGTAGACAAAATTCCTAAAGGCCCTTTTAATTATAATCTATGATCTATCAATTTGGAGCCAGAAATTTTAGTTTCAAGTTCCAGGTGATTTATATGATCTTGACCATGTTTCTGGGACTTGTGTTTTTTCATCCATAAAATGAAGAGGTTGGGCTAGATGACCCTTCCAGTTCAAAATCTTCCCAGCTTTGACACTCTTAGCAATAGCATTCCATGTCATTAGGTGAAATTTAAAGATTTCTTGCATTTATCTCAGTAGATCAGTGGCAGAATAGACTTGGACCCTTTGGGCTGGAGCCCAAATATATAATATAATAACATATAAAATATATATATATATATAATAAATATATAATATATATATTATATAACATATAATATATATATATAATATGTAAAATATAATAATATAACATCTTTCAGTGCTTGGGTTTCCAGAGTCCCTGGTTACAACTTGCTCTTATTTGTGCTCAGTGGAGAACTTGGCCCTTTAGATTTCTAAACAGTAAAACTCCCCTAATCTTGGTAATTCTCTATTGAGCATATAGAGAGCTGAGTGGATTGCTTTATGGCAGACCATTAAAGGACAAGATAGTTCTAATATATATATATATATATATATATATATATATATATATATAATAATAATAATATATATAATAATATAATATAATGTAAATATATTAAAAGCAATATTATTACAAGGTCCTTCTAATTTGCCCAATTACTAAGCCCTCTTGGTCAATATCCATGTTTAGCTCATGTTCTACTGCATTCTGTGGTATAGCCAGGATAAAATGGTTTTGTTGGGCAAATATAATGGACTGAAAATTAACAAAGAGAAGTTTTAAATTAAAAGGATTCCATTTCAAAGGCTCCATAGGGGATAGAAGCTAGATCTATGATTTCCTTTCTACAGGGCATTTCCTTTCTGAATAGGAAACTCTATAAATGCATGTTGGGATCTTCTTTATAAGTTAGGTTGCTGAAAAGTTGTGACTTGCCTATAGTCTTTCTAGAAGCAGGACCTGAACCCCAGATCTCTCTAGCTTCAAAGCCAGTTCTCTATTAGCTGTGTTATACTGCCTCTCAGGGGTTTCACTGAGATTTGAATTCAGATAACTAGATTCAGAATCCAGAGTGCTACTGAATTCTGTTATATATGACCATGCTATATTCAGCATCCTATAAAAACCATATGAAACATATTTTTTCATGAAAAGGCAATCTCTAACTTTATTAGACAAATAAAATAGAAGGAAAATTAGCAAGCAAAGCTTTAAATTAACAAGATGCTATTTTACAAAGCCCTATAAATTCAGTAAAGACGTATGTCAGCAATGGCTGAGTCACAAGCCTAGGGTGCCTTTTTATTATATAGTATGTATAATTTTTCTCAAATGTAAGCAATGTGTTTTTCTTCCAAATATGATCTTTTCAACGATTTGGAAAAATAAATTTCCTACAAATCATTGCTTTTCTCAACCGCAAAGAGAGGGTCAAAGAGGACATGGCTTTTCTCCTTGTATAGCCTGAGCTGAGCTGAACTGGCCTAGGCTGGGCTCTTTTACTGTGACTGGTCTAAACAAAATAATTGAGTTTTGTCTTGTGGGACAATTTAGAAGTTTCTGTCCAGAGAAGAAAAGCTTAAGCTCTGTTGTCCACTGAGCGCAGCAATTGACAGCTGGGAGCCATTTGTCAACAGGAGGGTTTAGGTAGCAAACACACCCACTTCACTAGCCCTTAAACTTTAATTTGAACAACACAATGTCCTCTTTATATCTGCGATGAACATCTGCTAGTTGCTGGCTGCCTTTAGGCTTGGGCCTCTGTCTCATTGAAATCCTCAGCCTCATGGCTCATTTACCTTCAGGGCCCCTGAGAGTAGGACCAAACTCACCAGTAGCTCAACAGGCCAAATTAGGGAGATTTTCAGGGCCAGGGAAAGTCTTCCAGTTAGGAAAAAAAATTATCTGAATCTTTACTAACTGATGTCAGAAAGACCAAGCAATCAAGCAATCAACAAGTATTTATTAAATGCCAGCTATGTACCAAACCCAGTGATAAAAATACAAAGAATGAAAATAATCCTTGTTCCCAACAAAATTACATTACAATGGGGAAGAAACAAGAACAGATGAAAATGGACACAGAATAAATATAAAGTTAATAAACACAAATATATACAAAACAGCTAAATAGACATTAGTTTAGGAAGAAAGTAATTAGCGGCTGTGTCTAGAAATACTTCATCTTCATTAAGCACTTACTATGTTCCAGGCACAACAGCAGCTAGAGTACAGGACCTGGAGTCAAGAAGAACTTATGTTCCTGAGTTCAAATCTGACCTCAGAGACTTAGCACCTGTGTGATTTTGAGCAAGTCATCTAAACTGTGTTTACTTCAGTTTTTTCATTTGTAAAATGAGCTAGAGAAATGGCAAAGCAAGCACCCCAGTATCTTTGCTAAGAAAAACCCAAATGAAGAGTCAGACAAGACTAAGACAATTCAGCAACAATAATTTAACTCAGTGTTTAGAGGGCAGGGCAGCAGTGTTAGAAAGGGGAAGAAATAGTGTCAGAGAACACTAGTCTCAGAATTGGAGGATATAAACTTTTGATTACATGGAAAAGAATTGGGAAGGGCATAGTAATGGAATTCAAGTATTTGAAAGACTAACCAGAAAGAGAGATTGAGACTGAGCTCTATTTCTGGCACTAGAGGGTAGGGCTAAGAAGAATAGATAGAAGTAACAGAGGTAGATTTAGACTCAGTAAAAAAAAATTTCCTACTAATCAAAGCTACCCAATCATGGATTGAGCAGCCAACTACAAAAAGTATCAGTTATGTCTTACCATATAATGGTAAATGATGGTTGGGCACTCCTTGCTGAGAGGAAATTTCTATTCAATTAATAATTTGACAAGATGTGGTTTTTCCCTTTTGTTCTGATTTTTTTCTCCCAATATGACTTATATGGAAATATGTTTTAAAAATGAATGTACATGCAGGAGTCAAAAAATTACAAAAATAATAATTTGACAAGAAAACTTGTCAAATTATTGCATTCTAAGATCTCTTCCAACTCAGAGATTCTGTGATTCTGGAACCTGGATCACAGAATCAGAATTTCAAACTGGAAACAATCTTGGAGATTACTCTCATTTTATAGATGAGGAAACCCAGACCAAGAAAGGTGTGTTGGTCAAACTATTTCATCTTTTTGGGAGATGATGACCTCTAAGTTTCTTTTCCATTATGACTTTCTGTTAGTTGGTATAATGGAATGGAAAGAGCACTGGACTTGAAGTCAGGAGAAACTTTGGTCTCAATCCCACCATCAGTATTTTTTATTTACATGACTTTATAAATTATTTATTTTTACTTATTTATTTATTCACTTACTTTGTTATTTACTTATACGTAATCTCTGTGAGCCTCTCAATTACCTTAGCTGTAAAAAAAAAGAGAGAGAGAGAGAGAGATAATAACATATAAAATATCTACTTCTTCATGTTGGTATGAGGATCAAATGATATAGTATGTATAAAAGCACTTTACAAATGCTAAAGTTACATATATCCCCAGTCTGTATCCATATAATCATTAAATTCAGTTGAAAATATAGATTAGAATAAGTTTGCAGATGGCACAAAATGCTAGACTAATTTTGGTCTTGGCTTTGCAGGTAGTAGGAAATTTGTTGTTGCTGGGTTTTTTTAAGGATAAAGTGGTGTTGAGATAAATATTTGAGAAATATGAAAATCCTGAAGGGCACAGGTCTTCAGAAGGAAATTATTCAAAACATTCCACACCTTCTTGGCATTCTGTTTGTGTGGCAGCACTCGAGCATAGGTGTAATAGGAGAGACCAGAGCCAGGTAAAGTTAGTCAAGCATCTTGGAAGTAGCAAGTGTTAAATAGTACTTGGAAATATATTTAAT
This sequence comes from Sarcophilus harrisii, assembly GCF_902635505.1. Classification (NCBI taxonomy): domain Eukaryota; kingdom Metazoa; phylum Chordata; class Mammalia; order Dasyuromorphia; family Dasyuridae; genus Sarcophilus; species Sarcophilus harrisii. The sequence goes on along the minus strand of NC_045427.1, from coordinate 358,964,488 downwards.
ACTAAGCTAAACTCTATCAATGGTCTTGCCAAGTGTTTATCTTGTCAATGATTTTCCAGGAATATTAAGTAATAACAATGTAAGTGGGCGTCCTTAGTCATCAGACTCTTTTCCCTATCATAAATCTCAATTGCTTGACTTTGGACTTCTGTCCATTTATCTTTTTGTTGCTTGTTGAGTTCCTGGGATTGTAAAGGGGTTATTGAGGACAGTGTGAATCATTGCCTCTCACAGAAGTCCCCTTCTTTGTGACAAGTTTCTACAAAACCAGATTTGCTATTGGGCATCATCTCAGGGCATTATGCCTCCTAGAACACTGACTGATTCCTATAAAAGACATGAGCAGATTCCTCACAGCTCACTCACCAACTGCCTACTAAGCAATTAGAAATACAAACTAGCAGGTATAGGATCATTCAAAGATCCACTAAGGTATTATCTTCATTTCATGCTATTGCTAAGGTGGTTTGGGGGGTATCAAATTCAGTTAGACCTATTCCTATTCGACCCTGACCAGATGCATGGTATAGACTGATTGTAAACTTCATTTCTTATTACCTGCTTGCTCTTCCAGAATATTCTCTTTGATTTAAATGCTCCCTCTTCCCTTTCCCCATTAGCACACCTTTTCTTAACTTTCTAAATCCTACTTAGACCCCATGTCTCAATCTAAAACCCAGTTCCTCTATGGAGGAGTCTTTCAAGGTTCCATGAAGTTTTCTGTAACGATCCTTGAAACCAAAACTAGTAATCTCTGTTCTGTAAATTTACATAGTCTGCCCCCTTCTTACTGAATCTAAATTGAACCACAAATCCAATGCCTTGTTGTATCTTTTTGTCCAAGTTACTTTCCCTATTTGGGTATCTATGGTCTATATTCCAAAGTCCCTTTCAGTGCTAATATTCTAGGGTTCTATGATTCCAAAATTCATATGTACAGTTTTATTTCCTCTGTTAGAAGCTCTTTAAAGGCAGGAATTGTAATTCATTCATCTTTATATCCTGTGCTCTCTGGTGCACAAAAGGGACGGAAAGAAGGAAGGGAGGAAAGGAAGGAGGGAAGGAAGAAGAAAGGAAGGGAAGGAAGGAGAAAGGAAGAAAAAGAGAGAAGGAGAAAGGAAGGAAGGAAGAATGGAAGGAAGGAAGGAGACAGAGAGGACAAAAGAATCTCCTCCTCAATAAGACTTCATTTTTAAATCACTTAAGAACAGGTGATATGTCTATTTTATTTATTGCTTATTTTATTTATCTTGCTTGTTTAAAATAAAAAGGTGGAAATCATCTAAGCAGCCATCTTAACCAACCTTGCTTCTTCCAGTATGACATCTCTACTAAATCCATACATGGTTTAATTTAGACTATCTTCTTTAATATGTCAGGTATTTACCTGCCTCATTCTTCATCCCTGCTATTCTTTCTCTTCTTTCCAGTATTTCCTTTCCTGAAATCCTTTTCCTCTTTTTACTACCTCTCCAAAGTCAACCCATCCTTCAGGATCTAGTTCAAGATTCCCAGAATGACAGAATCTCAGACTTGAAAGAGAACCCAGAGGCCATCTACTCCAACTTAGATCTGAACAGGATCCATTATTTCCCAACAAGAAGTAACATATAGGCCTTTCTTGATGATTTCTAAGGAGGAGTCACTCACTGTCCCATGAAGTAGTTAATTCTACTCTTAAACAATTCTAAATGTTAAATTTTTATTTATATTATGATTATATATGCATATTTATATATATATACATACATACATGTATATGTATATATATGCTTTTTTATAACTTCAACACATTGCTCTTAATTCTGCCCCCTAGAGTCAAGTGAAATAAATAGCTAATCTCTCATCCATATCAAAAATTGAAGACAGCTATAATCCATTCCAATTCAATTTTTCTCTTCCTCAAGCTAAACACTCTTAGGTCTTTCTGCCAATTCTTTTATAGCATGATCCCCCATGGAGCTTTTTCTAGAATAAGTCTTTTCACAAAGTAGGTGTTCTTAATTCTTGTTAAATGATAGATTGATTTCTTATTTCCTCTTCCAAAGTGCCTGTGTAGCAAGCTTATCCTGGATCATCAACCCTTCAGGCATCTGTACTTGTGTTGCAATCACTCCTTGACCATTGCAAGTCCTCCTCCCATTTTCTGAGCCAAGGCCACAGCTATTTGGAAAAGCATACTGGCCATTCCATTCAGGGGAATGAAAGTGGTGGACCCCATATGCACCCTGCTATGGCATTGGCTCTTGTGTGGAAGTCAAAGGTAAGTATGCTACCATGGCATCTGTTCAAAAGAACAGGGGGAGTGAAAACAGAGAAGGAAGGGAGGCGCCAGAGAGCACAGGCTATAAAAATACTCCATCCCTGCCCAGATGATTAAATGGGCCTTTGGGGATGGGAAGTGTCCCACAAGTAAATAAATACCAGGTCTCCTGCCCATGTAACAGGATAAGATGGAAAACACACTACATGATGAAACTGTATTTAAAAGATAAAAGTCAAAACAAATAAATTAACCTAGTATGTTATGAAACAATTAAAACAATATTGTCCTCCCCCAGGTTTAATGAGAGGTTTTTTAATTGACTTAAATCATTGGCATTTGCCTCAATTTAAATTGGCCTATAAGTTTCTTCAGTTCTACAATGCCAAAAGGTTAATGATGTCTACTTATTTCTTCAATATCAATAAATCTAAAAAGGTACTCATCAGGCAGTGTTTAGAATAAGAAGAGCAATGGACTTGCATTTAAGAAATCTGAATTCAAGGCTCAACTCAGACACTTGTTATGTAATCATTAAAGAACAAATGACTTCAAGTCTCAACTTTTTTACCTGCAAAATGGGGATAATACTTGCATAGTGTGGTGGTGTGGGAATGAGTACTTGATTTGAGCTGAAGGACCTGGGTTTTATATTCCAGCTATTCTATTTATTAGCTGTGTGATTTTGGATAAATAACTTCAATTCGTAGGCCCCGGTTTCTTCATTTGTAAAATGAAAGCCTTGGACTAGATGAATTCAAAAGTCCCCTTCTTTACTGTTGATTCTCTCAAATTCATCCTCTTTGCATGTAACTGTTTATTGTATTTTGAATTCTTTGAATTCGGGGACTGGCTTTGTTTTTTTTTGTTTGTTTGTTCTTTTTTTTGTTGTTTTGTTTTGTTTTGTTTTGTCTTTCTTTATATTTGTATTTGCCAGTGCCTGACATAGTAGACACTTAAATGGTTAATGAATGTTGATTGACAATTCACATCTTTGTTGTGAGGGAATTAGCCTCAAAATTCTATAGACATGTGAGGTATGTTACTATTTTCCTCATAAAAGTTAGGCAGGAGTTAATTCTAACAGTTGTGGAATTCATGTGTTTATGGGACTGACTTTATTGTTCCTCTCTTCAGAGAAAGAATATCTTTTTGAAGATGATTATTATTCTGTTCTCCAGTCAGTGCAAACACTAGTGTCTTTTAGGTATAAAATATTAAATCACATTTATAAGTACCATCTACTGCATTAGGCTTTTTGAGCTTCTCCCCACTGCCTCCCCTTCCTCTTATATCTGTTTGCATATATTTATAAATGTGTTGTTTCCCAGTTAAAATGTAAGCAGAGATTGGCTAATTACAAAGGAAAAAGACCAACTAACCCAAATCCAAAATGATGAGAGTGAAAATGGGAAGGTGACAAAAAAATAATGTTTTATGGAAGACTGGATAAAGCAGGGAGATTGAAAGGAGTGGTGCTATCTAGAGAGACAAATTAATAAAATGGAAAGAATGCTGATTTTTAACTAGAAGAACTTCTATCAGATTTCAAATAGATATTTAATAATCTGGTTATCAAAAACATGTCGATTCATTTCTCTGAGCCTTGATTTCTTAATCTGTAAATATATATATATATATATACATATATATTATATATATGTATATATATATATATATATATATATATATATAATTATATTTATATTTCCTACCTGACAAAGGTTATTTTGACATTCCCGGGAATGAAATGTTTAAGCAATCAGAGATACTTAACTAAAGTATTCCCACCTTAGGCAGGAGGTTGAATTAGAGCAAAGTTTCTTAAACTCTGAGTTGCAACTCCACATGGGGTGACAAACTGAATGTGGGGATTGGGGGAAATTTGGCAACAGTTAAAGTTACCAAATATTCTGCCAAGATATAGTGCTTATAGATAAAAATAAACAGGCACATCTATCTCATTGGTATGCGAATTTGTTTTTGTCTTTACTAAATGGTAAAATTTTATATATTACACACATATATGTATATATAAATACCAAAGAATTGTTTCAAAGTAAATTTCTTTGTGAGTTATCATTAGTAATGTTTGTTTTGTATACTTATTTTATATACCTTTTTTTAAAAAAATATTTCTCAAGTGAAAAGAGATAATAAGTGGAAAAAGTTTAAGGCCTAGAACAGTGGTCCTCAAAGTGTAGTCCAAAGAATTGTTGGGGTCTCTGAAACCCTTTCAGAGGGTCTACAAATCAAAATTATTTTTAAATTCTAATATAGTAAATAGCTATAAATATAACCCATGTGAACAAAAACTCTTTGAATAGATCCTTGATAGTTTTTTTTTTTAACAACATGAAGATACTGAGAACAAAAGTTTGAGAATTACTGCAGACTCTCTATAACACCTTCCAACTCTAAAAAGCTAGTTTCCATGATCTCTGTTGAGAAGTTTTAGGATCCAGAATCTGTTTACAAATAGAGTAATATCTCACTTATCAGAACACAGCCACAGACAAAAAAGAAAGAAAGAAAGAAAGAAAGAAAGAAAGAAAGAAAGAAAGAAAGAAAGAAAGAAAGAAAGAAAGAAAGAAAGAAAGAAAGAAAGAAAGAAAGAAAGAAAGAAAAAAAGAAAGAAGATACTGAGTAGCCATACCAAATGTCACAAATTCCCTGAAATGAAGATTATTTACTATATTCTCAGAAAAGGCTGTTTTCTCAATCCACATCTGATTGTAGTAGTGAGGTACTAGTGGAAGGAAAGCTTTGCTGCTCCAAGCATAGCGATAGCAGCAAGTGGAAGACACAGTAAAGGAAAAGTAAAACCTGTTAAGGACAAATGTAAAAATTCACTGCATATATTCTCATCAATACAACAATCCAAAACTACTTTGAAGGATTTAAGATGAAAAATCTATCCATATCCAGAGAAAGAACTGATGGTGTCTTAATAACAGAGTGAAGCTTTTTTTTTGAGGGGTTTTTTAATCTATGCTTTTTTTCCCCCACACCTTGACTTTTATGAAAATGTTTTGTATTAATACACATGTATAACCTAGCTAGACTTAGCTAGACATCTCAATGAGGTGGTTTGGGGAGAAAGAAAAGAAGAGAATCTGGAACTCAAAGTTTTAAAAACAAATGTTAAAAATTGTTTTTACAAGTAACTGAGGGGGGAAAATACTAAATAAACAAAAAAGGGGACAGGGCAGAATTCACAGTATACTTTGGGTTAATTCCTGGAGACTGGAGTGATTTTACTTAGATAACTCATTGGAGTTGAAGATCTCAGTGAGATGGAAAGGACACCCAGTATGAACGTCAGGAGTCATGCATTATAAGAGAACTGTTCGGTTCTGCACACATATATTGTATCTAGGATATACTACAACATATTTAACATATATAGGACTGCTTGCCATCTAGGGGAGGGGGTGGAGGGAAGGAGGGGAAAAATCAGAACAGAAGTAAGTGCAAGGGATAATGTTGTAAAACATTACCCTGGCATGGGTTCTGTCAATAAAAAGTTATTATAATAAAAAATAAAATAAAATAATAATAAAAAAATTTTTTAAAGGAGTCTTGCATTTTGGTTCCAGCTCTGCCATTTACTATGGGGTCTTGAGTGAATGAGTCATTGTACTACTCTGAAGTTGTTTCTTCATCTGTAAACTGGCTTCAAGCCAGCTCAGATCCCCTTTTTTCCAGATCCCTTGACTCGTAACTTCCTTTGGAAATTATCTCATATAAATGTCTTGTATACATACTGTTTCTTTCATTAAAATGTGTGCTTCTTGAAGACAGGGACTTAATTTTTGTTCTTGTGCTTAGCACAGTGCCTAGTACAAACTAAGTATTTAATAAATGTTTGTTCACTAAGTGAGGGTAATAACACCCAATAATAACACAGGCACCATTATTACCTTCACTACAATATTTTTAGAAAAGTATTCTCTGACATTGGCCCCCTTTGATCTGGTTTCCTAAAGCAATACCAGATTTACCATCCATACTAAAAAATGTGATACTATAAAAATGCAAATTTTTGTTATTGCTGATCATAAGCATAAATTCCAGAGGCTATGGTGGGAAGGGGAAAATATAGTGATGTGGGTATCAGTTTGACCTGAGTTCCAATTCTGTCTCAGAAACTTAAGAGTTATGTGGCTCCTGGGGAAGTCACTTAAAATGATTTCTATTTGAATCATGCAGTTTCCAAGGACTTCAATAATAAGCTATACTATAAGTTGTGTTGCCCAAAAAAAAGGTAAAATTATGCTTTGGAGTCCACTGTTTACCAAGACAAGGATATATCAATCAATTTTAGAGAACTTTCTATCCCGAATGGTGAATTTATCAAAGTTTGACCCTCACCTGAGAGAGCATAGATTATCTTGAAAGTCATTCACCGGACTAAAGCATATACTGAAAAGACTAGATAGTAAAAAACATAAAACATTTTCCTTCTATCAGTTCCATGAAGCAGGTAAAAGATTTAGAATTCAAAGCTTTAAAAATAAATGTTAAAATTTATTTTTAATTGTAATTGTAGGTATAGAATCTGGAACTCAAAAGTTTTAAATATGAATGTTAAAAATTGTTTTTACATGAACCTGAGGAAAATTAAATACTAAATAAAAGAGAGGAGACAGCAGAATTCATACCATACTTCAGAATAATTCCTGGAGACCGGATTATCCCCATATACAGAAGGGATGACATTGTAGGGAAAAAAATAGTGGATTTCACCCCAAAAAAATAACATTTAAGTCCCCACTTTGTCATTTCAATACTATATGGATTTGCCTCAATTTCACCATGTAAAAATGAAACTTTTAGGCTAGATGATCTGTAAAGTTTTTTCTAGTACATCTAGCATTGTGCTGTGATGATAACAGAGACATTTAAAATACATTTTTGATTGATACATTGGTTGATTATGATTCTTATATTCTATGATTCTTTAACTAGTTTATGGCCATAAAACTAATTAGGTCGGAATTGAGATTCACCATCCAGTATCTTTACCAACTTCTGTACTTTCTCCAGGATACCACCTTATCTCCAACAAAAGGACATCTATACAATAGCCCAGTACAGTGACTAACTAACACATGTCACTTCAGAGCACATTCCACCTGTAGTTTGAGAGTTGCCTGAAGTTCCAGAAAAAGTTTAGTGAGTGACCTATCTGGAATCACATAGCTAGTAATTGGAGATGAGGGATTTTAAACCTGTCTTCCTAATTCAAAATTCAGCATTTTATTGCAGCAGCACATTGCTTCTCTGCCTTGCTAATAGTATTTGTTTCCAAAATATTTGTTGAATTGTTTGTCCCTTCCACCTACATCATAAGCATCATTACTGTAAGTGTTTTACCAGTAAAAACAGGTTGAGCAATGTCAGGGATGACCCAAGCTTACCCCTAGCCCCACCAAGGTCAGCTACACATTCATTTCTGCTGGGAAAGTATCTGAATTTTCTGTCTTCTTTACATTTGCAGGCCAAAGCCACAGTGTGCCTTTTAGTCTTCCAGACATAGTGAGGATAAAGAAAACTAGAACATTTATGGGAACCTCTGTCCTGCTTCAACTTACCACTCCTATCCTCTCCAACAGTTCTGTTGAAACCTTAAATAGAATTATATGGAGGTCAAGTTGACAGACTGAGTTAAAGGGCTCCTCAAGTATTTCAGTTACTAAATGTAATAAGTATTTATTCAGCATCTATGTCCAAGAAATCATGCTTTCTCTAAGAAAGTTATAATTTTTAGGGAGAAAAACTGGAGCGGGGGTACAAGGTATGGGGTGGGGGGGAAATCCTGTGATTTCATTGATATATAAAATTAGCAGCAGATATTCTTAGAAAATTATGTGGGGACATAATGAGAGGATCAGTGACTAGTCAAGGATCATATAGCCAGTTCAAATCAGAAAGACATTCAAGTCCCATTTTGACACACACTAAACTGATTTGAATAAAAAAAATGATAAATAAGAGCAAAAGAAGAGGAAAAGGGACTGGTCCTGTGATGAGAATTCCCCAATAAAGATATACTTTCCTTCCTAATGTAGATCAGTACCTTCTCCACCCCTCATAGCCTTAGAAAATTGCCTAAGGCACTAAGAAATTGAATTTTCCAGGGTCACAGAGATACTTTGGATCAGAAACAGACCTTGAACTTAGGTTTTCTTGACTTTAAGGCCAATTCCCTATCACTTAAGCACAAACAAAAGAAGATAGAAGGAAACAGTTCAGCAAAAATCTTTGCAGCAAATTTTTTTGATAAATTTCAAGATTAAAAGAGAATTAATAGGAATATATAAGAACAAGAGCCATACAAAAAACTCAAACACAGCAAAATTTAAAATAGATCTAATTAAAAGTGATAAGAAATTATGTTTTAATAAAATATACTATAGGCAATGATGTGATATCAATATTAAACATATATGCACCAAATGGTATACCATCCAAATTCTTTGAGACAAAGTTAAATGAATTGCAGGAGGAAACCATACTAGTGTGGGACCTCAACTTCCCCTTTTCAGAACTAAATAAATCTAAGCCAAAAAATGAACAAGAAAGAAGAACAATATTTTAGAAAAGTTAAATATGACAGAAATTTAAAAGAAATTATATATATATATATATATATATATATATATATATATATATATGTTGGGAGAAGCTAGATAGTTGGTTGGTAGATAGAGCACCAGTCCTGGAGTCAGGAGGACTTGAGTTCAAATCCGATCTCAGGCACTTAACACCTCCTAGTCACTTAACCCCAGTTGCCTTTAAAAAAAAAAAAAAATATATATATATATATATATATATATATATTCTCATCAGAATATAATACTACAAAAAAATTGACCATGCATTAGAGCATAAAAACCTATGCACCAAATGCAGAAAAGCAAAAATATTAAATACATTTTTCAGACAAAAATACAATAAAATTATATTCATATTTAATAAAGACCTTTGAAAATGTAAATTAAAAATTATTTGGAAAGTAAATATTCTATTCCCAAAGAATGAGTGGGCAAAAGAACAAATCATAGAAATAATCAATAATTTTATTAAGAGAATGGAACAATGAGACAACACACCAAAATTTATGGTGTATAACCAAAGCTGTAATAGGGGAAATGTTATCTTTTTAAATGCTTAAATCAACAAAATAAAAAAAGAGAATATCAAAAAACTGGACATATCACTGGGGGGAAAAAACTTTAAAAAGAAGTAATGAAAAATCCTCATTTAAGTATCAAATTAGAAATCCTGAAAATCAAGTGACATTAATAAAATTAAAAGTAAGAAGTTCACTGAACTATTAAAACTAGACGCTGATTTTATGAAAAAGCCATAAAATGTACAAACTATCAGTTAATTTGATTTTTACAAAAAAGAAAGAAAATCAAATTACCATTATCAAAAATGAAAAAGGTAAATTCACTACCAACAAAGAGAAAATTAAAGCAATTATTATGAACTATTTTGCCCAATTATATGCCAATAAATCTGGCATTCTAAGTGAAATGAATGAATATTTATAGAAATATAAATTGGCCAGATTAACAAAGAAGAAAATAGAATACTCAAATAACCTCGTGGGCAGCTAGGTGATACACAGATAGAGTCAGGGAAGACATTTTCCTGAGTTCAAATCTGGTCTCAGATACTTACTAGCTGTATGATCCTGAGCAAGTCACTCAATCCTGTTTTCTTCAGTTCCATATCTGTAAAATGAACTAGAGAAGGAAATAGTTAACTTATCTGAGAATTTTTCTGAGAAAACCCTAAATAAGGTCATGGGGAGTCAGACAAGATTGAAAGATAATTGAACAATAAAATAAACCCATCTTGGAAAAAGGAACAAGCCATCAATGAGCTCCCTAAGATAAAAATCACAAACTCTAAATGGATTCACAAGTAAATTATATCAAACATTTAAGGAACAATTGATTCTAATACTGAGGTGGTTTATGAAAGCAATTCCTAGTAGGCATCAAATGTTAGGGTTCAGTTATGTGAAGTATGTACAATGACCCTTCCCTTTGGCAAAAAGTAGGTTTATTTAGAACAAGAGATTACAGACAAAATAATAGATACAATACAATACAATAGACACCAGGAATGGTAAATATGAAATAGAATTGGGAGAACATATAGTTAGCAAGGATAGGGGATTTTGATAATTGATGACAAAAAAGACAACTTTGTTAGTGGAACTCAAATTTGCCAGGAGAAAGGGAATACTCTATGAGGTTGGAATATGCCCTTATCTGGCAAGTAAAATAGCAAAAGAGATTTGGTACCCTAAAAGCATTAGTTAATTATAAAAAGGAGAAAGACACCACAAGGCATGATGGGGGGTTGAGAGAAAAGACACCACATGCCACTGGGAAGAAGTGAGAAAGATACCATGAAGGTATAATCCCCAAGAGGGATTCACCAAAGATGGACAAAGCCATGGGCAGACTCAGGAGACTGACCAGACATAGCAACACAGAGCTACTGAAACTTCTACAGAGGGTGAGATTATAAAGTTAAACTGATCCCCAGAAGATGAGACTATAAGATTAAACTGATCTCCATCAGGAAGACTCATTTCTTATCATTTCAAATCCAGCTTCAGATACTTATTAGCAAGTAACTTAATTGTTTCCTCAGTACTTAGCACTGGGACATAGTAAGTACTTAGTAAATGTTTACCATTAAGATGGACAAAGATGTCAAATCATTAAATTATTGTTCTTGGAGTGACTGGATAGAAAGGCAGACTAATGTTCTAGTGATGGAGCTATTAAATGATGAAACCATTCTGGAAAGCCATTTGGAGCTATGCCTCCAAAGTCACTAAACTATGTATACTCTTTGACCCTAAAATGAATTACTAGGCTTGTGTGCAAAAAAAAAAAAAATTGGGAAAAGACAAGCATGTATAAACAAATACATATATTTGTCACACACACACACATATAATATATATTGTCAGAAATAACTGAAAACAAAATAAATGGCCTCTGTTTAAAAATTGCTAAACTAAGTATTCCAAGTGAATATAATTGGATAATAAGAAGTTATGAAAGAAATAGATTCAGAGAAATCTAAATTATATTAACTGATACAGGATGAATAAGTAGAGCCAAAAGTATGATAATAACATTACAAGGAGAGAGAAAAACCTTTGAAAACTTAAGAATTCTGATCAATGAAATGTATAATCACAACTCAGGAAGAGAGATGCTTCCTTCCACTTATTGGTGGAGAAGTGATGAATTATAAATATAGAATAAGACATACTTTTCCAGGTAAGTCAAATACACCTCAAAAGGGAAAACTTTTTGGAGAATAATGGAAAGGTGGGGAGGAGGAATAACAAAAAGACTAAAAACTACACAGTGAAAACAAGAGGAGCATTCAGAGGGTGACACAGACAAGTGGAGCAATAAAGGTACTACCATATTAAATGTAATGTATATTGAATGTATGTAGTACATTCACAGTTTCATACCACGCTCTATTTTTCTGGTATCTTTTCATAGTTTTTCATATTTGTTGATGATGATCTCATTAATAATAATAAAGCAAAAACAACATTTTTTTTTAGAAATTTAGTACTTTAATACCATCCTTGAAAACACTCCATTCAGGCTATAAGCTTTGCGAATTAATTCAGTCTATGATATTCTTGTTCCTATGTTTCCATAAGCCATGAATTATGGATCTGTCAGTCACTCGAGAGTTTCTTTTGTGATTTTCTCATAGTGCCAGGGCATTAGTATAGCAAAAAGACAGTTCCTTTATCATTCTCCCTCTTGCTAAAATAATCTATCTCCAGGGATGTTCTGAAACCAAATAGAACTGATTTAAAAGAACCTGTTACATTATCAGTGTAAGCATTAACACCTTGGAAATTGGCAAATGCTGCAAATCAGGTTTTGATTGATTGTTTTGTTGATTATCTATACTTAAGAAAGTGATGGATAAGAAATTAATAATAATTAATAATAATGCAAATTTCTGGCTCTCAGTCCGCCCCCCCTTGCCTGGCTCTTCTGAATCTCTCTCTGAGCCCCTCTGAGTCTGTCTCTGGCTCGCCTTGGCTCCAAGAACTTGAGCTCCCACCTCCAGTCCACTTGTCTTCTCTGACTCTCACTAGCTGAATTTGTCCCAGCTTAATTACATTATTACTCTTATAATTACATTATCATAGGTATGAATCTTGTAGACCTATATTAACTCTTAAGTACATGTACTGAACTACAGAATTATTAAGCATCATGCTAAACTAGATAACCATTGTATTTATCAATTCCACTGACTTAACACCTTGTAAGAATCCTTGTTTCAAGTTCTGAGTTCTGGCCCATTACACAAATTAAAACTTGGAAATATGCCATATATACAACCCTCTCCCAGAAAGCTGATTATCAAACATTTACTAGCACACCCACACCCCTGTCCATCTCATTTTCCAGTCCCATAGGGCCAAAAACAAATAATCTTTAAGAAAATGTTGCATTCTCGGCATACCCATATGCATCTTTCCATTGACATTTAGCTCATTTTCAATTTTGAGTCTTCTAAGATTGTGGTATTCTATGGTACACTGCCATATAGAGTAGCACAGTGGAAAGAGACTTAGTAGTCAATAGACTGGCTTTGAATTCCACATTATTATGAATGCTATGAATACTACTTTTTTTATACCTCTAACAACATGCATTAACCTTCTCATCTTAAAAAAGAAAAAAGAAGAGAGTTGGAGTGGTTGCCTTTCTAATATATCTTTCAGCTTAAAATGTATGATACTATGTTATATGAATGGATTTTAATATAAATAAGCAACATGGGATTCTTGAAGATAAGGGGCAACTTACAAATAGAACCTGCTGTCCTCCTCCTAAGCAGTACGCTTTGGAGAGAATGTTAGATATTAAATATGGAAAAGTTTTTTCATTTAGTCTCTATTATCGAATACAGGGGGATCATTACTAGGATCTCTAAATACTAACAGAGACAGGATCGTTAAGCCGCAATTTTGCAAATTTCTCAGGACAGATCATACTTTTAGAACTAAAAGACACAAGTAAAAATTCCTAGAAAATTTAAGATATTCTGGTTTAAAGATCAACATTTATGTCATTTTATTAAAAATTAGTATTCCATTGTCACTGAGACTAGGTTGCAATTTTCTATATTATTAAAACTTTACTAAATATATAGTCATATTATTTACTAATCAAATCATGCAACAATTGACTGATGAAATTGGAGATAATTAGCCTGATCCAAGTGGGCAGTTAAGTGGCACAGTACATAAGAACATTGATTTCTGCAGTCAGGAGGACCTGAGTTTAAATCCAGCCTCAGATGCTTTCTACATGTGTGGCCCTAAAGTCACTTAACCTCTCAGTTTCCTCATTTATAAAAATGAGCTAAAAAAGGAAATGCCAAACCACTCTAGTACCTTTGTCAAGAAAACCCTAAATGAGGTCACAGAGAGTGGAAACATGATTGTTGTCATTAGGTATTGCTAATGCTGTGATGAAAAAGGGGAATAAGATGAATCAGAAGCTAGAAGTAGAAGAAGATTTAGGCACCATCAAACACAATCAATGAGGTAATTAGCATAACTTCCTGGAAAATTTCTAGATTTTTATTTATGTTTATATATGTTTTATATGTTTTAAAATTTATATGTTCTAGTGTAATAGGCTGAAGCACGAGTTGATACACTGAGGTCCCAAGCATGTGAGGCTAAATAGTAATTGGACCATACTCTATTAATATATATGCTTGGAGAAAGAATGGCCCCCGCCCAGTTTTTGTCTAAGTCCTGATGTGTTGTATAGGAAATGATGATTTTGGTGGGTGGAGGCAGAGGGGCAGGAAGAGAGGTGGGGAGAGAAGGCTGGCTGGCTTCTGCTCTGGTTGGCTTCTTGACTCAGCTGCACACATTGCTATCGTGAATTCCCCTTTACCTCCGATCCCCCTTTACCTCCGATCCTTCTTCACCTCTACTGAGAATAAAAATTGAAGATTTTCCCTTAACCTGAATTCCTGACTCTGACTGATTTTAAAATATGCGGTCATCACATTCTAGTGAACATATAAAAAAGAAACAATGATTACAAAGAGTCACCAAACATGGTTTCATTTAGAAGAGGACATAAGAGATTATTCCATTTTCATTTTTGTCAAAGGTATCTGATCAGGGGAAAGCTATAGATATTTCAACCAGTCAATCAATAAGCATTCATTAACACATTTTTTATATGCCAAGCACTACTGTAGGCACTGAGTATATAAAGAAAACTTGAAATTAGTCCCTGCTCTCAAAGAGCTTACATTCTAATAGAGAAAGCAATGTGTACATATAGGGGTAGAGACAAGAGGTAGATAGGTAGATAGATAGATAGATAGATAGACAGACAGGTATAATATAGATTAGATAATATTATACATGTATTATATGTATGTTATATAATGTATATATGTGTGTATATATAAATGTATATACATATATGTATATATGTGTATTATAGGTATATAGAGATAATTATGTGTTATAGATTGGATACATTTCATATTATATAATCAAGTATAATACATTACATATTTTTGTTGTTGTTCTTTGTTCTTGAAAAAGATCAAAATAACATTACTATGTTATAGTCAGGTTACACTGTATCTTTCTGTGACTGATTAGACCAATATAAGCTCAGAATGCTCTGCCACAGGTTAGACACAAATAGTCAATAGTTAATATTTGGGATAGTTTCTCTAGCTTTGCACATCTTATGTTTCTTTTGAACTAATTCAATTCTGCTTTGCTCATAGAGCACAACACCTTCACTGATAGAGCATACTAGGCAATTCTGTGTCCGTATCTCCCATGTCATACAATTAATTCTAAAGTTCTTAAGAGAGACCTTGAGAGTGTCCTTATTTTGCTTTTTCTAACCATTTTGTAAGTGTTTGTCCTATGTGAGTTCTCCATAAAATAGTCTTTTGTGGGGCATATGTGCATTTGGCATTTGAATAATGTGGCCAACCAAATGGAATGGAAATTAGATATAATATAGATATTAAATAAAACATAACTTTAGAGGAAATGTTATTAGCAACTTGGGAGACTGGGAAAGCCTTCATGAAAAAAAGTGATGCTTGAACTGAAGCCTGAAGGAACCCAGACATTCTAAAAGGCAGAGGTGAAAAAAGATAGCACTTCAGGAATGAAAAAAGCCAGTGGAACGGCAAAGACAGGAGAGATGGACTGTTGTCTGAGAGTGATAAGGTCAATATGGCTAGTCCAGAGAATACATGAAGAGGACTTACGGTAAGAAAACTGGAAAGGTAGGAGGAGGACAGGTTGTAGAGAGGTTTAAGCATCAAATGGAGGAATTTATGCTTGATTCTGAAAGTAAGAGAAAGCCACTAGAGTTTGTTGGTATTTGTATGGTTGAGGGTATGGGTGGGATAGAGTGAGGAAATAATATAGTTAGATTTACAGCTATGTGAATGATGGATTTGATTGAGGAGAGATCTGAGAACAATGAAGAAGCTATTGCAACAAGCCAGATGAGAGGTAATGAAGTTCTAAATTAAGTAGGTGTCTGTGTGAATGGAAAGGAGAGAATCTGTGTAGGAGATGATGCAGAAATAAATAGGTAGGTCAGCTTTGACAACCAATTAAATATGTGAAGTGAGTAAAATAGGTGAATTGGTGATGATACCTAGGTGGAACCTAAGTGACTAAAAGGATGGTAGTAACTTTGACAGTAATAGTGAAGTTTAGAAGATGGGTGGGCTTTGAGAGGAAATATAATTAGTACTGTTTTGGATATCTTTAGTTTGAGATGCTTATGGGACACCCAGGTCAAAATGTTCAATAGGCAATTTGTGACATGAGAATGGAGTCCAGGGCAGAGTAGGATACATCTGAGAGTTATATAGCTAGAGATGGTAATTGAGACTAAAGTAACTGATGTGTGTGTGTGTGTGTGTGTGAGAGAGAGAGAGAGAGAGAGAGAGAGAGAGAGAGAGAGAGAGAGAGAGAGAGAGAGAAGAGGGGGGGGAGGGCAGGGAAGGGGAGGAGAAGAGAGGAGAAGAGAGCAGAGAAGAGGAGAGGGGAGAAGAGGAGAGGAGAGGAGAGGGGAGGAGAGGAGAGGAGAGGAGAGGAGAGGGGAGGAGAGGAGAGGAGAGGGAGAGGAGAGGAGAGGAGAGGAGAGGAGAGGAGAGGGAGAGGAGAGGAGAGGAGAGGAGGAAAGGAGAGGAGAGGAGAGGAGAGGAGAGAAAAAGACTCAGGAAAGAGATCTGTGAGATACCTATACTCTATTTCTGTTTCTAATCTAGTCCCACAGCCAACTTTGAAGGGAACAATCACTCCTCATCACCATTAACACTAATTGCGGAAAAACTGCCACCAACAGGCAGTCAAGCGCAAGAGTCCTAGTAGTGGACTATTCTGACTACTAGTCTTTCTTCTAATTCAGCTCTCATGTCTATTATACAAGAATAAAACATCTTGGATAAAAGAGACTAGATATTTTTACTAATTGCAGACCTACTGCTACCTGTGGGACAGGCCTGTGAAATGTGTCCCATACTTGGAACATAGTCAAGCAAGTCAATACAGCTGATGTAACAAAGCTCCCTAAGGGAGAGAAAGGGTTTAGAATATGCCAGGCAGTCTAATGATCATCACTACTAGCTCAACCACCACCTCCTTTCAAACTCTTTTAGAGACTTCCTGGAAATCAGAATCCAAAAATATTAGGAATATCAGTGCTCTTGAATCCCAAAAAAGATTTTCTTTAAAAAGAAAAGAACCTATATGTAAAAAATATAGCAGTGCTCTTCTCAGGACAAAAAAAAAATGGAAATTGAGGGGATGCCCATCAGTTGAGGAATGGCTGAATAAACTGTGGTATGTGATTATGATGGAATATTATTTTATGAGAAATTATGAGCAGGATGTTCTCAAAAAACCTTGGAAAATCTTCTAAGAGCTCAAACAAAGTGAAATGCATGTGTACAAATTAATAGCAATGTCCTGGGATGATCAGCTATGAATGATTTTGCTATTCTCAGCAATAAAATGATCCACAACTACTAAATGTCTTATGATTAAAAATACTATCCATATCTAGAGAATGGACTTATTATGTCTGAATACAGCTGAAAACATAATCTTTTTTAAAAACTTTATTTTTCTTGAGGGTTTTTATTTGGGGGAAAGATGTATGTTTTTTTTTCACAACATTACTTTTATGGAAATGTTTTGTATGACATCACATGTGCTTTCTGTTTTAAATTTATTTTTAATAATAGCCTTTTATTTTCAAAATATATGCAAAGATAGTTTTCAACATTTATCTTTGCAAAACCTTGTATTTCAAATTTATTCTCCTTTCTTTCCCCCCCATTCCCTCCCCTACACAACAAATAATACAATATATGTTTAAAATGTGCAATTCTTCTATATATATTTCTACAATCATCATGTTGCACAAGAAAAATCATCACAAAGGGAAAAAAATGAGAAAGGACACAAAAAGCAAGCAAACAACAACAAAAAAGTCTAAAATTCAATTTACTTTCTTAATTTCTTTCTTGTTTATTTTGTGGTTTGATTTATCTAGTTTTGATAGAGCAAGGTTGAGATCCCCCACTAGTATAGTTTTGCTGTCTATTTCTTCTTGCAGCTCTCTTAACTTCTCTTCTTGGAATTTGGATGCTAAACCACTTTGTGCATATATAATTAGTATTGATATTACTTCCTTATATATGGTAATCTTGGTATCTATGGTAAAGCAAAATGTAGTTTCCTTCCTTGTCTCTTTGAATTAGATCTATTTTTGCTTTTGCTTAATGTGGGATCAGAATCACTACCTCTGCTTCTTCTATTTCAGCTGAAGTATAATAGATTCTACTCCAGCCTTTTACCTTTACTATGGATGTATCACTCTGCTTTAAATGTGTTCTTGTAAACAACATATTTTAGGATTCTGGTTTTTAATCCAATCTGCTAACCACTTTCATTTTATGGGAGAGTTCATGCCAATCAAATTCACAGTTAAAATTACTAATTCTGTACTTCCCTCCATCTTGTTTTCCCAAATTATACTTTTTTCTTTCCTTTCCTCTTTTCCAGCCTCACCAGTATTTTTCTTCTGATCACCACTTCCCTCATTCTGCTTTCCCCTTTTACAGCCCATACTCCTTATCTCTTTCCCCTTCCACTTCTGCCTTCCCTTCTATTAGCTTCCCTCTTTCCTTTCTCTTCCTACTTCCCTATAGGGTGAAACAAGTTTCTCTATCAAACTAAATATATTTGATATTCTCTCTTTGAGCCAAATCTGATGAAATTAAGGTTCACACAATGCTCATCTCCCTCCCATATTTCCCTCAACTGTAATAGGTCTTTTTTTTTTTTTTTTTTGCTTTTTCATGTGATGTAATGACCACATTTTACTTCCCCTTTCCTCTTCTTCCAGTATAATCCCTTTCTCTATCCCTAGTTTCTTTTATATATCATTATATAAAGTCAGATTATACCTATACCTTCTAAATATACCCCTAACAAAGATAGTTTTACACATATCATCTTCCCATATTTTAACCTTTAAAAAGCAGGGGGTTTTCTTTCCATTTTACCTTTTTATGCTTCTCTTGAGTTCCGTATTTAAAAATCAAATTTTCTCTTCAGCTCTGGTCTTTTCATCAAAAATAAATGAAAATCCCCTATTTAATTGAATGTTCATTTTTTCCCTGAAAGATGATTTTAATTTTGCTAGATAGCTGATTCTTGGATGCAATCCAAGCTCCTTTACCCTCTCGAATATCATATTCCAGGCCCTTCAGTCCTTTAAAGTGGAAGCTGCTAGGTCCTGAGTCATCCTGATTGTGTCTCTTACATATCTGAATTGTTTATTTCTGGCTTCTTGCAGTATTTTCTCCTTGATCTGATAATTCTGAACTTCAGCTATTCCTTGGAGTTTTCATTTTGGGGTCTCTTTTAGGAGGTAATCAATGGATTATTTCAATGACCTTTTACCCACTGGGTCTAGGTTATCAGGGCAGTTTTCCTTGATGATTTCTTGAAAGATTTTTTTTTTTTAATTTAATGTGGTTTTCGGGTAGTCCAGTAATTTTTAGATTGTCTCTCCTGTATCTATTTTCAAGGTCAATTGTTTTTCTGATGAGGTATTTTACATGTTCTTCTATTTTTTCTTTTTTTTTTTTTTTTGGGGGGGGGGGGGTTGTTTGATTTATTCCTGATGTCTCGTTGAGTCATTCACTTCCATTTGTTCAATTCTAATTTTTAGTGAATTATTTTCTTCCATTAGCTTTTTTAATCTCCTTTTGCATTTGGCCAATTGAGCTTTTAAATGAGTTGTTGTTCGTTGAATTTTTTTTCCATTTCACAAATTCTGTTTTTTAAGGAGTTGTTTTCTTTTTTCCATTTTGCCAAAACTATTTTTAAGGAGTGATTTGCCTCAGACGATTTCTGTTTCCTTCTCCAGAGCTCTCATTTCTTTCACCATTCTTCTTCTAATTCTCTTTTAAAATCCTTTTTGAATTCTTCTAAGACAGGCTTCTGAGATGGAGTTCAATTTATATCACTCTTTGAGGCTTCATATAGAGGCATTTTGCCTTTAGTGTCCTCAGGGTTTGAGGTCTCTTCTTCCCTATCCTCATAATAGCTATCTATAGTCAGAGCTCTTTTTACCTTTTTGCTCATTTTTAAAAATTGGGTTCACAAAGGTGAATTTGTCCCAAGACTTCTCTATACATGACAGTGGCTTCATGCTGCCCTGGGGTAGGTGCTACCACCTTCCTTCTCATATTGGATGGGTATAACCAACTCCTGCTTGTTATGCTAGGGTTTGCCTTCTGTAGTTGTGCTGGAGGTCTCATAGTTAGTTTGCTTATCCATTGACTTCTGAACCAGGACAGAGTAGAAAATGCTGCTGTAATTTATCTAAGAGCCTCCCACTAGATTCTCCCGCAGGTGGAAGCCTCTCCATCCTGGCTCTCCCTGCACTATGCTGTGCCTATATTGGGCTACAATCTCCCCTGCCTGATTGAAACAGATCTTTCCTGAAGTTCTTCCAAAATATCTTCTGTAGGAAATTTGTTATACTCCAAATATTTGTGGATTTTGTCACTCCAAAATCCATTCAGACACTTGATCTATTATTGATCTGAGGGAAGCCAGCAAGAGCTCAGACAAAGACTTGTCTACTGTCTGCCATCTTGGCTCCACATGTGCTTTTTTAATCAGGGCTGGAGATGAGGATAAGGAAGATAATCTGCAACTCAAAGTTTTAAAAACAAATGTGAAAAAAATCTTTTAAATGTAATTGGAGAAAAATTAAAATCTTAAAAAGCAGTAAAAAAGGGAGGTATATAAATTCTTTTAGCCAAACCACCATATGGAAAAGCAATCTATAATGGAGATGTGGCTTGGCAACTTATTTCATGGGATCTGCAGTCACAGATATCTACACAAGACCTACGGAAGAAAGTTCTCACACCAAAGTTCTTGGCATTTCAAATGGTTCAACAGCAGAAACTGATAGAATTTTATTAGTGGGAATAACATTAAAGGAGAGACAATACCATCTGCCTTTGCCTCTGTACCCTAAGCACCATGGAAACTTTCCATCTGACTTTTATCAGAGAATTTCTAATTTGTTGTTCCATCCTTTAGGATATGTATTCCATGAGAGTAGATACTGTCTTAGTATGATAACTGTGATTTTTAAAAAAAAAAACTATATAGTTTGATATTGTAAGAAAAGTGATAGGATTTCAATAAAAAGTCACTGAAACTACATGGTTCTAATTACCATACTTTTCCATTGTTTCGACTCATCCTAACTTTATATCAACCATCTAAAAGATTTATAATATCTGATTGAATGAGATGCCCCATTGATTGCAGAGAATTTTCTGAAGTCCTTGACTAAGGATTTGAACATTCATGCATTTTTTGATCCTGATTAGGAAACTTCTCCACCCAAGTTTGGTATTGATACAAGACCTGGGAAATTTTTCTACCACATCTGGATGGGATTCTGGATACATCTTCCTGTATCTAGCATTGATTATCTATTCTAAAACATGCCCATCTTTAAACTTAATGTTTGTTTTAGTTACCAGAGTACCATTTTTTTCTATAAATCCTCAACCCTGGTCTTTTCTCTAACCTTAGCCATAAGGTCAATTAGAACATTTATTTTCTTAGAACATTTATTTTCTATGTGTATCCCTAAAATTTAGATTATGCTTTGCACATAGAAAGCACTTAATAAATGCTTTTTCATTCATTCATCCATTTAATTATGTAGATTAGGATTCAAAAAAAGAGACAGACAGATTTAAGGAGGACTAAAAGAAAACAATGTCACAAATTCCAGAGAGAATTATTATGGAAGGAAGGATGGTCAATGGTAACAAATAACAGAGAGGTCAAGAAGGAAGAGGACCAAGGATGGCTATTAATGCATATTGTCAACATTAGAGAAGAATTTGTAGTTGAATGATGAGATCCAAAGTTAGAAAGACATTAGAAAGAATTGAGAGGAGAGGAAGTGGAGGAATCAAATATAGATAGTTTCTTTTTTCAAGTTTACTTGAGAAGGAGATAGACGGGACAATAATTAGAGGGAATGGTCAAATCTAATGAAGTTTTTATAAGGATGTTTAACTAAAATTTGACAAACCATGCCATGCTTTTCATGTGGTCAAGATTGAGAAATGTAGACTACACAATAGTATAATTTGGTAAATTTACAACTGATTGAGCGTTCAGAACCAAAGAATAGCTATTAACAAATGGTTCAATGTTAGCTTAGATGGAGATTGCTAATACAACAAAAGTTTACATTTGGCTCTATGATCTTTAGCAATTTGGCAATGATAGGAATAAATATGTGAATGATATGCTGATCATATTAGAAAGTAGCACAAAACTAGGAGGAATAGTCATCATGTTTGATGCCAGAGTTAGGATTCCAAAGTTCTCCTTTTGTTTTTTTTCCCGGGTTATTTATACCTTCTAAATCCAATTCTCCCTGAGCAACAAGAGAACTGTTCGGTTCTGCACACATATATTGTATCCAAGATCTATTGTAATCTATTTAACATGTATAGGACTGCTTGCCATCTGGGGGAGGGGGTGGAGGGAGGAAGGGGAAAAATCAGAACAGAAGTGAGTGCAAAGGATAATGTTGTAAAAAATTACCCTGGCATGGGTTCTGTCAAAAAGTTATGAAGAAAGAAAGAAAGAAAGAAAGAAAGAAAGAAAGAAAGAAAGAAAGAAAGAAAGAAAGAAAAGAAAGAAAAGAAAGGAAGAAAGAAAGAAAAGAAAGAAAAGAAAGGAAGAAAGAAAAAGAAACAAATCTAGCCAGTAAACCCTAAAAAAAAAAAAAAAAAGAAAGAAAGAAAGAAAGAAATCTTCACTAAGCTTCCAAAAATTAACTTTGCATAAATCCGAGGGTGGATGAATGATTTGACAATAGCTTGAAAAAGACCTGGGGCACTTGGTGATGTCTACACTCAGTTTGACCTAAAATATGTTATATGGCTCAACAAATTAATATCATTGTAAGCTCCATTAAGAGAGATCAATGCCTAATAATGGGGAAGTGACAGTACTGATGTACTTCTCACTATTGAAGACCACATCAAGACTTATACTACTTTGAGATCCATAGGCCATATTTTGAGAAGTAAATTAGTTGCCTAGAAAGCAGAGAAGGAAATTCAGTATGATGAAAAATATTTGTTTAATTTTGTATGGGGATCAACTAAGGATGATGGTGTTTATCCTAAAAAAGAGAAGACTTGGGGAAAGAATGATAGCTATCTTCATGTATTTAAAGGATTATCGTATGAAAGAAGAGTTATACTTCTACTTGATCATAGGAGCAATTCATGGAGGTTCCTCAAGAGGGAAATTTTGGTTGAGTGTAAAGAAAAAGCTTCCTAAAATTAGAGCTATCCAGAAGTACAACAGGCCATTAGTACACATCTTCCAGATTTCCTTAGTACAATGTCTTCAAGCAAGTGCTGCCATTTTCAAGAATGATGCAAAGAGAATTCTTAGTCTGGTATGCACTGGATCAGATAGTCTATGACCTACTTTCCAACCCAGATTCTATAATTTCAAGTTCCCTCCTAACTCTGCAAAGCTAATATTTTTGTTTGTGTTTGTTTTGAGTTTTTTAAATGGCCTTGGATTTCATCAATGTGATAAATCCTTAATGTATAGAATTCTTTGGGGTATTAGAGAGTTAAGTGATTTGCCCAGAGCACCATAATGAATTCAGTGTTATTCTGCAAAATTAAAATACAATTTTCTAGTGAGAGATTCTTACCTTCCCCACAATCCTGAGAAATTTTGTCCACATAACAAACCTCTATAGGAATAAGAGACCCCACTACATGCTACATGTATGATTTTGGACAACCCATTTAAGCTTTCTGGGCTTGTGTCCTTCCTTGTAAAATCAGAGGGCTTAACTAGATGATTGCTCAGGCCCTCCCAGATCTAATTCTTATATATGATCTTATATGTTAAGATATATGATCTTATATATTCCCAGAGTGACAGAAATTGAAATCAAGGAATATAACTACAATCTATGTGGGTAAAACAAAAATTTTAAAACAATATACCTGAGTCTGTGTTTTCCCTCTTTGGAACCCCAGACTGGCAACATTAATCCATAGAGTTCCATCAATATGTAGTGAAACATAAATTATCTGACAGAAATTTTAGTTGTAAACATGTTTGTACTTTGCTCTCCAATTACACTTAGTTCATGTGTTGTGTTAGTGAGAAAAGATAACCTTGACCATAGCAGTTAATTTTTATCCAACATTACTTCTAGTAAACAGAGAATTTAGCATCCTTTTTTTTTCTACTAGGTACTACAGAAAGATTCATTTACAAATACAAAATTTAGAGCAATAGGATTTTCATGGAAGGCTCAAATGATAATGAATATTTTTTTAGCAATAAAGTAGTTTTCAAGTAAGGCATGTACTTTATTTTTTGGATAATACTATTACACATTGACTTGACTACAGTATAGGATAAACATATCTTATATACACTAGAAAACCAAAAGTTTTGTTATGACTTGCTTTATTACAATATTTGTTTTATTATAGGAGTCTAAAATCAAAAGCACAATATCTCCAAGGAATGCATATGTAACTATAGGCATATAAATCAATTTATAAATGCATGCAATTCATAAATCCCTTATAACATAATATTTATGCATGTATAAATTATATGCACTATATATATTATATACATAGAGATATTATATGTGTGATATATACATTATATTGAATTAAATACATATTCTATGTACAATATATATCATTATATACACATGGACAATATATATATATATATACCTGTACAGAAACATGTAGTATAAATATATAGATACATACATAATACATAGTATGTGTGTGTGTGTGTGTGTGTGTGTGTATGTGTGTGTGTGTGTGTAGAAAACATAGCATTGCTATTAGCCAGGCACTGCTTGGCTACAGGAGTTGGTGACCTTTCCATTCTAGTTCTTTACCTCTCCTCATAGGTTTATTGTTCTGGAATTGTTTGTTTGCTCAACAAGTAATGAACTAGATTTTCCAAACTTCACCTTCCACAACTCTATTTTTATTTCTAGGGTATCAGCAGGGAAAAAGACAGGCAAAAAGAATACCCAGAGTTTGTGTGTATACACACACACACACACACACACACACACACACACAAATCAAGCATGGAATAAGCATATAAATTGTTGTCTACACACACACGTACACACATATCCAAGGGAATGCTAAGCAATAAAGCCTTAGACATTTGCTAGCTCTGTGTCCCTGGATAAGTCACCTAACCTTTGATTGCCTAACAAAACAATTTGCTAAAAGAGGAAATGGCAAACCACTCCATTATCTTTGCCAAAATCACATGGGTTATGGTCCATGAAGTCACAAAGAGTCAAACACAGCTGACTGAACAGCAAGAAGAAGCAATAAAGAATTATGGAATGATTATAATTAATTGAAAGGCTAATATTCAAGCCTTGTTGGCATATTTGCAGATAATTTTTCGCAAGAACTGCTTATTAGTTATTTTATAATTTGCCTCCACTGGTCTGATCAGTCCCAATTAGGTTCCTTCTTTTGGGGGGTTGTCTCTGTATAGGCTAGTTTTTCCCTCTTTGCTAGTCTGCTATTGCTACCAGTTAAGTGCTCCAATAGCCAATGTTCCAATGTTCAGGTGTCCCATGAAGGAGTAAAGATGCTAAATCTTTTCAAAATCTCACTAAGATGTAATACCAAAGGACAGAAGACAAACTACCAGATACTTGAGGCCATGTGCTGTTAAGATCAGGTCAATAGGAAGAAGGGTATTCCCCACAGAGCCTTCAGATTTTAGAGTCACTCTTGTAACTATAAACCTATAGGAAAAAGAAGTCTGAGAAGTGGAAGCTGTCTATTTAGTACACCAGATTTTTGGCTCAATAGCCATTTTAAAATATCATTATGATTGACATTAATTAGTTAAAGCATATCTGTCTATGCTTGTTCTAAAGTAAGGGGAGGACTGTACATCATGAATTTACAAAGCAATGTTGTGTACATGCATGCATCATTCATACATATACTCATATATACATATACATACATATACATATAGAGAGAAAAAGAGAGAGAGAAAAGAAAAAGAAAGAGAAGAAAAAGGGAGGGAGAAATGGAAGCATGGAGGGAGAGAGAGAGAGAGAGATGCCTGGCACATTAGTAAGCACTTAGTGTTTATTTATTCATTGATATATGCATATGGGTACACATATGTATATACAGATAGTATGACAATAAAATGGCTCTGAGGCTCCCATGATCCCTTCCTTGCTTTACTTTATGGAGCTATAAATCAGATGAAAAGTTTATGCATTCATAATAACTCTGATCCCCCAACTAGAAAAACATCTAACTCAGGCATAGCTTTGGTTCTCTGATTTAATCTAAATTTTCATTTATCTTATTTCCTGCCCTCTTTATTTTGGGATCAAAAATTAAAATAGATGTAAATTTTCAATGTGTATATATAGATATCTTTTATATACATATAAGTTTATAATGTAAATGTATAGTGCCTTCTAATTAATTTATATGAACTTCCTGAAGAAGTGGCATAATGAACATGACATAAAATCAAAGCCGCCAAATATACCAACTGGGACCAGACTTTTGCAAATTAGCTATTGATGACTTCCTATAATGAGTCACAAGCAAGGTTTTATTCTTCCTTTATCACCAAAGTCTAGCAATAGTTATAAAATAAAATAGTCATTAGTCTTGAAAGATTTGTTTTAAAGAGACAGTGAGATTGACTAAGTTCTCAGAAAAGAAGAAATGATGGGAAAAGACCCAATATCAAAACAAAGAAAAAAAAATCATGTTTTGTTTTGTTTTTTGTTTTTTTAAGAATTCATTAGGTCAAATTGAAATAAATATTTTCCATCATTTTCCACACACCTCATTGTTGTCACTGATCCCCACTGGGACTAGAAGAACAGACAAGGAAGGCTTTGTACTAGAAGCATTCCTAACCCCAGCTGAGGCAGGAAGCTTATAAGGATACACTGGTGTAAACTGAAAGCCCCAGGCACAAGGCAATTTCAAATAGCTGTTGTATTGGGCGATCACAATACCCAAATACAAAACTTATTTGTTTATGTGGCCTACCAGCACAGTCATATAATTTCTTACTTGAAAGGGGCCTTAAAGTCATGGAATATAGAATGTCAGAGTTGGAAGGGACTTAAGGAATCATGAAACATAAATTCTAAAACTAGGAAGGACCTTAAGAATCATAGAACATAGCATATCAGAGCTAGAAAGGACCTGAATTATGTGTAACAATAGTGGGTATTGCTGTAGAGTGTGTATGTGGCTAGTAAATGCTTTTTTGCTCCCTTTTACCTACTCAATAAGAGCAGAACTGAATCCTTCCCAGGCTTTTACTATTTCTTCCCTGAATGTTTTAGGATGTGATCTTTTCTCTAGATACCATCCTTTTCTCCAAAAGCCCTTTTTTTCTGGATAATCAATCGGCCACACTCTTTATAACGCTTGATTTTTAATGTAGAAAGGATACATTGGCATTCAGGTTCTCAAAGTCTTTTATTTTTGGAGTTTTTTTTAATGGAGTTTTATATCAGATGAAAAGTTAATACAAAAACAATAACTAAGAGTACCCAAATAGGAAATCACTTAATTCAGAGAACTTTTGCTCTCTGCTCTAATTTGAATTTTCATTAATTTTTGTCTAATCTTTGGCCTCTTTATTTTAGGGTCAAAGATTAGGATATAAGAAATATTTAGGCAAAAGAAGTTAAGTGCATGATACTGGATAGGTATGAAGAGATCATGGTGGGCAAAGATCAGATCTTTGTTTAGGGCTTTCCTCATTCTTTAAAAGGGTGGGTATAACTGGTAAGTTCAATTCTCCTTCCATTTCCTTTGGTTAAGTTTCTTCTTTCAGTCTTCTTCATTCACTTGTTGCTCCTGTGTCATCCATTCTTTGTTTCGGTTTCTCAAGGCATGGGCAGATTTGGGGATACTTGTCTCTCCAACCAATGCTCCAGGATCAAAGTCCTCAGCCCTCCTTCACAGTTCCAAAATTATATGTTGAGGCATAACAGGACTAAGCCAGGTACATAATAATTGTAAAGTTTGGAATTTAATAATGGGCTTTTTGAGAGACATTATGACATAGTAGAAAGAGCATTCATTTGGAGTTACAGGACCATCACATACATAATGGAAAGAAGCTGCAAAAGAAAAGCTATAGAGTAAAAAGGCTTGTAATCAAAGACTACCTCTGAAAATTACTAGTTGTGTGGCCTTGGGCAAGTAACTTCAATTTCCTATATTTTTTCCCTCATCTGCAAGAATGAGGTAACTTCTAGCCCTGATGATATAAGCCCAAATTTTAACCTTCCTACTTCCTCCCTGAGTAACTTCAGGTAAATCACAACTACTCCCTAAGTTTTAGTTCTTTCATCTCTAAAATGAAGAGATTGAACTACATGATCTCCAGCATCCTTTTCAAATTTGACCTTTTAGGAAACAAAGTACTTTCCTCCTGACAACCCTGTAAAAGTCAGTAGTTTAGGTATTTTATCGATCTGAGAAAATTAATATTTTGATAATACCACTGTTCAATGAATGTTGCTTGCAGTAATGTAAAAGTAATCATAATAGCAATGTATATGATGTTGTTTTAAGCCTCTCAAGTATTCATTCACACATCTACTTTTGTCTGTTGCTATCACTCTTCATAACCCCATTGGGGATTTTCTTGGCAAACATACTGGAGTAGTATGCCATTTCCTTCTCCAACTCATTTTACAAATGAGAAAATTGAGACAAACTACATTAAGTGACTCATCCAGGATCACACAACTAGTGTGTGTTAGGCCAGATTCGAACTCAGGAAGATAAGACTTTCTCTTTCCAAACCCAGCACTCTATCCATGCACAATTTAGCTGCCTTTGATGCTCCTGCCTAAGCCTTACAATAAGAAAATATCCTCATTTCACAGCTATAAAAAGAAAAGCTTCAAGTAGTAAATTATTTGCCCTTGTTGACATAGCACATAAGGGTGAAAGGTAGGTTATCGTCCCTTTCCCTGATCTTCCCAGGTTTCAAGGTATATATCAGCTGGAAATGTATAGGCATCAAAAGGCTCAACCCACTCTCAGTCTCAGTTCTCACCATTTTTAAAAAAGAACTAATATACATGTGAAAGGTGACAGATTTATTCCACTTGAGCCATAACCAGCCTTATCTTAAAGAAGTCCTGCCCTTCCCTTCAAGGAAAAGTCATTAATATGAGGAACAAATAATAGAATGCAGGGACTAAAACAGCTTCCCAACAAAAATGCACAAATAGAAAAAAACTAAAGATTTTCTGAGAGGCTGAGTCAGGTGGTCAGAATTCCAAAAAGCCAGGTGGGAGAAATGCAAGGGTAACTTCAACCTATAACAGAAATGAAAAGGGACAGACAAAGGAATCATAATAGAGGAATGTTCGGTAGCACTCTGGAGTGGGCAAAAAGTAGAGCTTAGAAAATGGCAGGGGTCAGGGGTAGTATGGAGGAATGGTGAAGCACTATGAAGACTAGAAGACTAAAAAGGACACTAGTCTTCATATCAAAAGACCTGAGTTCAAGACCTAATACTGATATGTACTATCTTGTTGGACTTATAGGAATTAGAATTTGAAGGTACCTTAAAGGTCATGTAGTTTAACCCCATTATTTTGCAATTAGGAAAAATTAACCCCAGAAAAATGAAGTGATTTACTCAAGATCATAGAGACAATAACAAGAAAATCTCTTTTACTACTTTGTTACATCTTCCCTTTGAATCATTGTAACCTCAAATAAATAGCAAATGCCCAAATCATCTGAGATGAAGGGAGACATAGGAGAGATGCCAGGCACCAGCTACTAAGAGAAGATATTCTCCTCCCACTTGAGTGGGAGCAGCCTCTTCTTATTGACTGTGTAGCTGGAATTGGGTTGCATCACCTAATATACCAGAGGGATACAAAGTTATTCTCTTTTTCTGGGGTCCATCAAGGGCGGAATTCTTATTCATCCACAACAGGAGTACCACTCACGCACAGCATAAGCTGGATGAGGTCACAGATACACAGGAAAAGCAAAAATTGTATGCATCTTTTTTATGAGTATATGTTTCCTGAACTGATTTCAGGAAATAACTGATTTATAATATAATAGAGGGAAAGCTAGAGAATCACAAATATTGAGCTAGAAGTGACCTTGGAAGTCATCTATTAAAACTCCCTCATTTTACAAATGAGGAAATTGAGATTTAGGGAACTTAAGTCCATTAAGTGCCCAAGATCAAACAGGTAGCAACCCACATGAATATCTACTATGCAAAGGATAATAGATTCATAGGATAGAGAGCTGAAAGGTTTCTATGAAAAAAAAAAAAAGCCAGCACTCATTCAACTAGCATTTATCAAGAATCCACTATGTACTGTGCTAAATGCTGAGGATTTTATGAAGGGAAAAAGCACACACAGGATTCCTGCTCTAAAGGAGCTCTTAGTCTAACATGAGAAATGACATACCAACAGTAACAAACAAACCTGGTAATACCCAGAATAAATTCTTAGAAGGAAAGCACTAAGATTAAAGAAAACTGGGAAAGGCTTCTTGCAGAAGATAGAATTTAGCTGAGACTTCAAGGAAGTCCAAAAAGCTAGGAGGTGGAGATGAGGAAAGAGAGAATTCCAGGCATGGATAACGGCCAGAGAGAATGCTCAGAGTTGAAAAGAGCAACATGTGTGTGTGCATGACAGCAAAGAGGATAATGTCACTGCTTCACAGAATCCATGGAGGAGAATCAAGTATAAGAAGACTGGAAATGTAGGAAGGAGCTAGCAGAAGATGTTTTATTTGCTTCTGGGGATAATGCAGAACCACTGGAGTACATTGAATAGAGAACAATGAATATGATAGTTGAGTGGGGGGAGGAAGGGGTGATCTAAAATGGGGAGAGACCTCAGGCAGGCAGACCCACCAGCACAGTTTTGCAATAATACAATCATGAGGTGATGAGGACCTGAAGTAGAGTGATGGCAGCATCTGAGATAGGAGAGGGCAATAATATCATTGTTTGTGAAAGACAAGGAACTAGACACAGATTATTCAGAGATAAAAGTTTAGTTATCAGAGACACAAACAGGAAGAAATATCTTGCAAACTGACTTCAGAGCTAAGAAGGTATAAAAAATCTATAGATATTAGTGGAATTCAGCATTTATCTAATTGGTTTTAGACTTGTCAGGATTCTTCAGAAGCACAGGACAAGAAGATGCCATAGCAGACCTACCCATATATTTTCTCTTCATCTTTAACCCAGCACATGTTTCCCAGCTTAATTAATATGCCCAAGCCCAATTTTCATAGAAATTTAATATGCCTAGAGTTTTATGAATTTCATTCATTGATTAAATTCTCCTGATAAATGAGAGCTCCCTTGCCTCAATTATAATTAATGGATTGTAAGATTGCCACTACGGACAGTGCCTTATCACTCACACACAAGAACATTAAGCAAGACTGCATCACAAGGAGAGAGAAGCAGAGTAGCAGAGGGTATAAAAACTGGCTTTAGAGATGGGAAATCCTAAGTTCAAATCCCATCTCTGACCTATACTATGTTATTCTGGGCAAGTCATATTAGCTCTTAGTACTCTAAGCAATTACCTTAAACTCAAAGTTGTTGAAAAGATGCCACTCTGCACTGATAGGAGAAGGTCTTCCCTGGGAGCTCCATGCATGATTGAGATCTCAAACTCTATGTTATAAGAAGTGGTTGGCATATATCTTGGCCACAACACAAGAATACATTCAAAAAGTCATTTTGAGCATGGAATTTCCCAGTTTGTTTCTCACAAAAGAGAAAGCAATATACCAAAGCTTCTCTGCCTTTCTTTTTTCTTCCTTTTTCTTAAGACATCAAAGCAGGCTTAAAGTCAGGTAAAATCCGAGTTCAAATGTAGCGTCAGATGCTTTATTGCATGACTCCAGGTAAGTTATTTAACTTCTGTCTGCCTCATTTCCCTCATCTGTACAATGGCAATATCACCTATCTCCCAGGGTTATTGCAAAAATAAAATGAGATATTTGCAAATCATAATGTGTTTTACAAATGTTAATTATTGTTATTACATGTTGTTATTATTATTATTATTATTATTATTTCCTGTGCTCATGATGATTAGATCCTTCTCCAGAGGGAGGAGGGACATGTAGACAGAAACATGGGGTATTATTATACCAAAGGAAGTCTATCAACCCCTGTGTTTATCTTCATATGTCTTGTTCTTGATTGGTGTCTTCAAATGTTTCTGACCTCTGCTTACCTTGTAAAAAACCCCAGCTTCCCTTTTATTCCTTAATAAAAATGAGAGCTTTCCTTACACACTTTTACCTACACAGAATTAGCAGTTTTGTTTAAAGGTTCTAAATTGTACATGCATATGCTTCATCTCTTGGAATGCACTGCCTGACCACAAGCATGGTGGCAACTGATTCCTGATTGGTGGTCAGAGAGACCTATATTCTACTTAACCCATGTAGCTGTGTGAGCCAATGGACCAAGAGCTTGGCTTAGAATCAGGAAGACCATAGGTAAAATCCAGCCTTAGACAATCATTAATTAAATGATTCTTGGCAAATCATATAACTTCTTTCTGCTCCAGTCTTCTTGTCTATAAAATGGAGATTAAAAAATAACACCTATTTTCCCATGTTATTGTGTAAATAAAGTGAGACAGTATTGTAAAGCCTTTTACAAATTTTAACTGCTATATAAATGCTAATTAACATTACTATTATTATTATTACGACTTTAGAAATGAGACAATATAGTCATACTCATATATAAGTATATAGCTACTCACATTTTAGATCACCTTCCACTCAAGTATGTGTGTGTGTTTTCTATTAACCATTGACATACTTCTAATAGCTCTTACACACTGACACACTCCTAATAGCTCTTATACTTAGATTAGAGAAAAATATAGCTGTGTCTCTATTCTTTGAGATCCTGAATTTTTCTATTCACTTTGATTTCTTTGATTTATTTTGTCAATGGACCATAAGAGGTAATGAAAAGGATTCCATACCAGAGATTAGAAGATGTAAGTTCAAATTCTACTGTTTAGAATTCAACTGACTAAGTCACTTTACATTTCTAAGCCTCAATTTCCTCATCTGTAAAATGGAAAAGAGAATAATCAAATTTCCATATTGGTCTTTCCAAGCTTCATGTGAGAAAATAATTATGCAAGCTCAAAAAAAGCATTATAACAAGCTCAAATACTAAAGAAAGAATGTCAAGCTGGTCTCAGTATCTGATATAGTATAAATGAGAAAGCATGAACTGCCCTCCCCCAACCTACTCCCAGGAGACAACATTTGAAATTAGCTAAGTAAATCTTCATGGGATCTTTTAAAAAATAATAATAATGAAATTTTCACTTTAAGAAATTTCAGGAAAGAAGCAGAAACAAATAAGTCAAGAGTAAATTAAATTAATTACTCAGAGATACATCATAATTATTACTTACAGATTTGATATTTAGGGATTTGTGACTTATAGAATTTTGTTTTCATTAGTTCATCAGAAATGTTGATAATTTATTAGCAGTTTCATATTTGACCTGCTCTTCAAAGCCCACTTTTTCTATGAAGCCTCCCTGATTACTTCAGGAGTAAATAATAGATCTAGAACCTGAAAGGACCTTAGAAGACATCTAGTTCAATCCCTACATTTTACAAAAGATGAAACTGAGATTCAAGGAAGCTGTCATTTGCCCAAAATCACAATTTAGTGTCAGGGTTGGATTTTGAACTCCAGGTCCTTTATGTATAGAGCCAGTTAATCATATTCAATAAGCATGTGTGACAATATAAAAATATCATGGTCCCTTGCCCTTAGGTAGCTTATACCCTAGTAAAAAATGGCATATGTAGACATAAGTAAATATAAAACATATACAGTGTGAGTACATGTACTCACAAGTAGAAAGATGTAGATTGTCTTTCTGCTGGACGTGGCAAGTAAGCAGGTATTTGAAGGAAGATACCTACAGGGATCCTAGGAAGCAGAGGGAATGAGGAAATGAATTGTAGGTGTACAAAATGAATTTGCAGCTATGCAAAAGTGAAGAGGTTTGCCCACAAATAGTCTGTATGAATATTTGGGGTGAATTCTCTAATCTTGCAAATCTCATGTTTTGGGCTACTTCATTCTGCTTTGCTCATAGAGCCCAGCATCTTCTCTGCTGAGGTCATGCCATGCTGGACATGGCATGTCACAGTGTCTCCCATGCTATGTAATCATTTCTAAAGTTTTCAAGAGAGACCTTGAGAGTGTCCTTGTATCATTATTTTCTGACCAGCACATAAGAACTTATCCTGTGTGAGTTCTCTATAAAATAGTCTTTTTGCCAAATGTACATTTGGCATTCAAACGATGTGGCCGCTCATAGAAGTGTACTCTTTGCAATAGAGTTTGAACACTTGGCAGAGTAGTTTGAGAAAGGATCTCAGTTTTTGATATCTGATCCTGTCAGGTGATATCTTAAGACAATTCAAAAGGAAAGTATTCACTTTTCTGGCATATCACTGGTATACTATCCAGGTTTCACAAGCATATAACAATAAAGTCAGTACAACAGCTCTATAGATCTTCAGTGTGGTAGTCAATCTAATATCTCTTCTTTCCCATACTTTCCTTCAGAACCTCCCAAACACTGAGCTAGTTCTAGCAATGTGTTGTTTCAACATCATTATCAATGTGAATATACATCCCTGGAAAGTATACTGCTAAGGTAAGTGAATTTATCCACAGCATTCAGAACTTCTCTATTTTCTAATACTAGTGGTTCCAAAGATATTGTGGCGCACTGTATTTTCACTTTTGTTGTTGTATTGTGTTTTCTTTCTCATTTTATTTTCCTTTTTGATCTGATTTTTCTTGTGCAGCATGATAATTGTATATATATAAGAATTGTACACGTTTAATATATTGGATTATTTGTCATGTAGGGGAGAGGGTGAGGAGAAGGGAGGGAGAAAAAATTTGAACACAAGATTTATCAAGGATGAATGTCGAATATGCATATGTTTTGAAAATTAAAAGCTTTACAAAAGATTCTCACTTCATGGCTATTGGATTGACTAAGATAACAAAAGGGGAAATGATAATAAAGGTTAGAGGGGATATGAGCAAATCAGGACACTAATGTGCTATTGGTAAAGTTGTGAAATAATCCAACCAGTCTGGAAAGTGATTTGCAATTACACCCAGAGGGTTATAAAACAGTGTATACTCTTTGATCCAGCAATACCACCTTTAGGTATGTAAACCAAATGAGATTTTAAAAGGGGACAGGGCTATGTATATAAAAATATATATAACAACTCTTTTTATGGTAGCAAAGAATCAGAAAGTGAAGAAATGTCCATCATTTGGGGAATGACTGAACAAGCTGTGGTAAATGATTGTGATGGAATGTTACTGTATAATAAGAAATTATAAGTAGAATGTTTCCAGAAAAATCCAGATTTACATGAATTGATGCAAAGTAAAGTGAGCAAAATCACTAGAATATTGTACACAGTAATAGCAACATTGCATGAAGATCAAATGTAAATGATTTAACTATTCTTAACATTACAATGATCTAAGACAATCCCAAAGAACCCATGGTCAAAAATTTAATCCACACCCAGAGAAAAAACTAATAGAATTTGCATGCAGAATGAAGCATACTATTTTGTACTTAAAAAAAAAAAAGATAATGTGGTAACAGTTGTGAAGGGCTTAAAAGGTAAACAAATGAATTTGTATTCCATCTTTATATCAGTATGTAACTATTGGAGCTTTTTGAATAGAGGAGTGGTGTGATAAGAACTATGCTATAGAAATATAGCATATCACAGAAATATGTGATAGGTTATCCTAATCTCTCCTTTCCCATTTTATAATCAGTATCAGACAATTGTACACTGAATTTCATGGTTTCTAAGAATCTAGGGCAATAGACTCATTAGTCATGTAGCCAGGGAATATCACATGACACTAGGCAAATCACTAAAATGAAAATAATATTTACACTCTCTACCTCACAGGAATACGCTGAGGAAAGCATTTCATAACTGAAAGATTGCAGAGCATAGTAGGAAAAGCCCTAGATTTGGAGTCCCAAGACCTTATCTGGAGTCCCACCCCTGCCACTTGCGGCCTGGAGGGCAATCTTAGCCCCAGTTTTCTGTCTCTGAAATGGGGAAAATCATATTTTCATTATGTAGCACATACTATATTTGTGCAGAACTAAACAGATCAACTTTAAACCTCTAGATGGAAACTGTGATTTTCATTATGGGCTCTCTCAATAGGGAGAAGGTTCATAGAATCTCAACCTGGGAGGATCTCAGAGGCCATATGGCATGGTTTCTTCCTGAATAGAAATGACACCTTTAAGACATCCCTGACAGGTAGGCATTTATTATTCAGCATTCACTTATAGACTTTCAGTGAAAGCTAATCACACATGTGCTGGAGACATCACAAAGCCATTCAGGTTTTGGATATATTTTGAGTATAACTACTTGTACTTAACGTTTTAGAAGTCAGCTAACTCTATAAATCAGGCCTTGATTTATTGTTTTGTTGAAAGGGATGATCAGAATGTTAATAATTCAGGTTAAATTTAAAAGTGTGCCTATGCACATTTTTTTTCCTTTCAGAGAGGGGATTGTTAAACATTTGTAAGTCCATCTTTGGAGCCAAGTCATCACCTCCCAAGACAGCTTGTTCTAGGATGCAGCTGACTGACTATTGGGAGATTTTTCCTTATATCAACTGCAAATCTGCCATGTAGTATAGTGCAAAGAGAGATGAACTCAGAGTCAGATGTTATTTGCGTTCGAATTCTACTTTTCCTCTCAGATCCTCTTCAGTAAAATCAGACTAATAAAAACTTATGCTAACTAGGTGGTGCACTGTATAGCATGTCAAGTTTGGAGTCAGGAACCAGAAATCAGTCAAATCCAGTTTCAAACACTTACTAGTTTTATGACCTTGTTTGCCTCCCATTCCTCCTCTGTAAAACGAGCTGGAGAAGAAAATGGTAAACTGTAGAAGACTGCAGATAGCAGGAACTCTGAGAAAAGTACACTTGAAGCAAAGATACTTACAGCAGGGTGTTAACTCAGTGTGATTAATGAAATAATGATTCTCTAGTTCACATATATTTAGCATTGTGATGTAATGGTTCTCTAGTTCATACATACATAGTGTGCTGTAATGATGTAATCATACTGAGGTATTTTAGGGCTGAGAGGACTGGAAATGACATATTCCATCTCTGACTATCCTCCTGGTGGCTCTCCTGCTTCCTGCACTCCTCCACTAAGATCAAGGCTGGTCCCGAGGTCCTCCAGAGAGCTAGTCTGGAACACTACATTTTGGAGCCCAATGTAAAGACCTTCTAGAAAGACATTACAATACACCACTCTAGTATCTTTGCCAAGGAGTCATAAAGCATTGAACATAACTGAAAAAAGATTGATTGAGTGACTAGCTATGCCGAAGCAATTGTTGAGAGAACTATAAGGTCATGGGATCTTGAGCTAGACCTAAAAGGGCCAGGAATAGATTGATGATCTGGCTGAAGTTACTAAGATAATCAGGCATCATATATTGAACCTTGGCCTCAAACTTCAGAACTCTTGCTTTTTCCATTGTGAAATAATATAAAGGATATTTTTATTTAAGTTTTAAAGTCTGAGATTTAAACTATTATTAATAAGCAATCCTGTCTCCACCTATTGTTCTTAATTCTTCCCTTTGAAGCAAAGCAGAGTAAGTCCAGTCCATCTTTCATCCTGGCAATCTTTCAAATATTTAAGATGGCTACTGTGTTCTGCACTGATGTCAGGACCACATATCATCTGTCTTTCAATCCCCTCCTAAACTATGATCTTCAATCTTCTTATGTTTCAATAATTTTAAGACATTCTTTTTCATATCAATATCCTTCTTAAAATGTGGCACCTAAAACTAAACACCATCCTCTAAATTGTGTCTGCTTCTGTGTGCCACTGCTCCAGGGATGTGCGGGTAAAAGTTTAACAAATGGGCCTCTGGAGGGAAAATCCAATGGAACCAGATAAAGGAGAACTATCACCTCTTCTATTCTAGACAAGACTCAATGTCGCCAAGTGACTTTCCTGACCACTACATAATATTCCCTTTCGATTCATAGTGATATTGCAATCTACACAGACTCTCAGATCTTTTTCATAGCAACTATTGTCTTGACACTCTTCTTCTATCTTGTGATTTTTTTTAACTCATATGTAAACTATTGCATTTATTTCTATTAAATTTTATCTCACTAGGTAGCACGATGAATACAGCATTTACCAGGAGTCAGGAAGATCTGAGTTCAGATCTGCTGGGTGATTCTGTGCAAGTCATTTAACTAAAGGATAATATATGCAAAGCATTTTGTAGAGTTCCTGGAACATAATAAGTACTATATAAATACTTATTCTCCCCTTCTCAAAAACAAAACAAAACAAAAAAAATCTCTGTCTGTCTCAGTTTCTTCCCAAGATTATTAAATCAAAGTATTATTTATAAAGTTCTTTGTAAATCTTAAAGCACCGTATAAACAGAAGCTATTGTTATTATTACTAGAATTAATCCATTATTAGAACTCATCAAAATCTTTTATTGCAGGTTTGCTGTCATACAACATTTCCCTCCTAACTCTGTGCTTTCCTTGAATTCTATAAATGAGCTTTCTATTTCTCCATTCAAACTGCTAATCCCCACAGTTCTGGAGGTTTGAACATATGTCAGAGATGACATTGAGGAGATACCTATACCAGGTATCGGTGGATCAGTTGACACCTGAAGTTCAGGCATAAGTTTCTATAATTCTATGGATAAATGATCTCACATTCTTGAAGCTCTGAGGAGAAAGTAACTGTACAAATTTAAGATGCTGTCAGCTGTCAACTTTCAACTAGTTCTCTCCAGTAACTCCAGGATTTTACCTTAACAAGTTTAACTGGGCCCTTTACAATCCTTTTCCATTCTACCTGCACTAA
Source organism: Sarcophilus harrisii (assembly GCF_902635505.1). Taxonomy (NCBI): domain Eukaryota; kingdom Metazoa; phylum Chordata; class Mammalia; order Dasyuromorphia; family Dasyuridae; genus Sarcophilus; species Sarcophilus harrisii. Next base: position 358,925,424 of record NC_045427.1, on the reverse strand, counting down.
AGGCAATGATTTCAAATGATTAAGAAGCAAGGCAGGGACTACATTTGCTCCATGAGCACTCTGGTTCATAGATTTAAAGCTGAATTGAACCTTAGAGACTATTATAACTTTCTGATTTTACAGGTAATGAGTTTAATCAGGGGAGTTCCATTTTCTGTTGGAAGGGGCCCAGGCTTAGAGCTACAAATGCTCCGTGGGATAGAATTCATAGGCTCCAATCCAAAAGTATAATGGGGCTGATCAGGGCAGCCCCACAATGTGCTATACTGGAGCCTTCAGGGATCATCCTATGAAACAGGCATAGACATAAGGCTGGGGAAGTTCCAAACTAGCAAAAGAAAGAAAGGGAGAGAAGAGGGAACAGACCTCTTTGATTAGTTCCCTCATATGCAAAGGAGTCCTGAGAGGGGAGGCTTGAGGTCATATAGGGAATTAGTGGCACAGGGCCAGAGTTCAACCTTCAAACACCTGATTTTAAGCCCAGTGCCCTAACTATTGCACCAGGGGGCACGCTGTTTGTGTTGTTATCAAAGAACCATTGAATTATATATTTAGAATCAGAAAAGAGCTTAGAAGTTATTAACTCCAATGCCTATGAAAGGCCATGAAATGAGTCAGAAACCCATCAGGCGACATGTTTACCCAGGGGCTTCAGAGCAAGAAAGAGAGGAGGGCTAAGTATATTGATCCCTGCATTCATTTGTTGCCTCCTGGCCAGAAATTAAGAATGGGCTCCACAATACTCTTCCTAATTGTCAAATAAATGTATTCAGTTCAACAAATATTTATTAAATTCTCACTATGTACAAGGTATTATGCCAGATAGAGGAGTCACAAGGATAAAAATGAAATAGTCTCTATTATCAAGAAGTTTTCCTTTTACTGGGGGAAAGGAAATAGGCATAAATAAATACCTTAATAATAATGGGGAAGAGAGAACAAGCACTGATAATTGGGGTCATCAGCAGTAGGAGGAGGCATTTGAGCTGAGTCTTTAAATAAGATAAGGACTCTAATAAACTGGGGTGAGGAGAGATAGCATTCCAGACTTGAGGGGATGACTTGTATGAGCCTAGTTGAAAGATAGAATATTGAGTTCTAGCATATGAAAAGCAATAGTACAAAATTTCTGGAATGGTAGGTGGGAGGCAGATAGTGGAAGGCAAGTGTCTCCTGATCCCAAGTCCAATGCTCTTTCCACAAGAATACATTTCCTCTCTAAAAAGAGGTGTGCCAGTAAATATTTAACAATCTTTCTAGAACTCATGACACACTTTCAAATTGAATCTGCATTTATTTATTAGCATTTTTCCATCACTTTCTTAAGTCTTATTTGACTATTTAGTCAATAAAATAATAAACCAAAACCCAGATATGTTGCATTTGCTAATTTCTAAGGTATAAATATTTACATTGAAACTATAACAATCATCCCAGCACATGGTGTCTAAAAGACAGTGATTTAGAATGGTACCTTTGGGCTGGCTGTTATAATTATGCTCCTGCCAGGTTACAAGAGTGCAGTGAAGAAACACAAAAATGGCAATTAGATAGAAACTTTGACCTCTTTCTTCATGACCCAAACTAAAGTAATCACCCTGAGTCATCCTTATCCTTTCCTGACCAGCTATCCTGAACGGATGTTGGCACTCATTTCATCATCCCAAAACTGATTTCCCTGCTAAGTCTTGTGATCAACAATTACACACATTATTGAACATGTCATAATTTCCTAGACATATAGTCAAGAAGGAACCTTGGTTTGAGTCCACCTACCGGCACTTCCTATGATGATTGACAATGGCATTAAAAAAGGTATAAGACAGGTGGTGGTAGTGGTGGTGGTAGTAGTCACAAGAGCAGTACTAAATTATAAAAGTTCCCATTTCTATAGTACTTTAAGGTTTACAAGATAACAACCCTATGAAGTAGTAGTGTAAGTATATGTGCATGTGTATGGGTGTGTGTGGGGGGGGGGGGTGTGTGTGTAGAAACTGAGCCTGAGAAATAAAAATATTAAACCCAAGATCTCATAAATCCAAGTTCTTTTTTCCCTCCCCCACCCCAGTAAAAAAAAACAAAACTATATATATATATATGTGTGTGTGTGTGTGTGTGTGTCAATTGCGCACAATAGAACAATATATGCTAAGGAGGACATATACATTTAAGATAAGAAATGATTTTTGCCCTAATGAGGAAGAAGGTATGAGAGAATAACATAAGCTCACTGAATTAAAATCAAAGGATAGGTCTGTTCTTGCTTTTCAAAATTAATCTCATTTATCATAACTTTCTAAGAATTACGACTTAAGTGACATATGTGTCTACATTTATTCACACTCATACACATATGTATTATATAAATGGGTGTTTATATATGTGTATATATACTGCTTATATGCATATAGACAATACATGTAAATATATGTATTTATATAATATATATATGTGTATGCATTATATATGTAACATGCATTTATGTGCTGCATGGTGTGTCTAAATCCACACTGTATGTTGTACATGTATCTGTGTGTTGTGCATTGCAATTAGTGTCTTGTGCACTGTGTATATGTGTATGTTTTAAAATCTTTATACATGTGTATATATGCATATATAATTGTGTATGTAGCCATATATGAATGTGCACATGTGTCATGTTTATATAATTCTATGTAAAGATAATACCTTTAGTAGCCTAAAGTTTACTGCTTCCAGTCCAAACTTCACCTTATTCAACATTTCACTTCAGTGGCCCTAAGTGGCAGGCCCAAGTCCAGAGAAATTTGAAATTGGAGCAGCTGTGATGGGCCAATAGAGAGAAAAACCTGGCAAGGAAGCAGAGCAGGGCAGCCTGGGAGGGCTTCTTTCTCAACTCAGAGCCCTCCCCAGGACACTCAGTTCCTCCCTTTTACCAAACCCTCTACATTTTCAAAAGCATCACATCTGGAATTAGGCACAGCTAGGCCTCCTGGGAATACATGTGAAAAAAAAAATGTGTCAATATGAAAAAATTCCCCCAAAATGAAAAAAAAAAACATACAATATTTCTATTTCTTTCTTTCTTCCTTCTTTCTTCCTTTTTTGTTTCCTTCCTGCTTTCCCTAATACTTCAAGAAATTATTTCATTAATGATTAATGGCTTCATCCATATTAAGGGAAAGCTTTCCATCCTTTAGGAAATTATTTTATCAGAAGCTATCACCAGTCTAAATCCCCTAAAAAAATCCACCTGGTTGAGGATGAACTCCTCTGTACTTAGCTAGGATGACAGAGACATGCAGTCTGGGCTGATGCTCAATGCTCTGGGTCTTTAAGAGTCCAGGGTCACCTCAACCTTGAAGCATCAGAGGAGAATATTCAAAGGATCTTGCTTCATTAGAAATGAAGAAAAGAAAATGTAGAAATGTATTAGTTCAAGGGAAACCACTCTCCCAAATTGAATCCTCTAAGAACACTGAGAGGTGAGAAGGGAATAGGGAAGCATGAGGTAAAATTTGAATTTCCAGAACCCATGGAGAGCAACTGGAACAACAGGAAATGCAGTTTAACTAAGGAGTATGGTTTTGAGGGAGTAGGGAGAAGAGGAAAGTTGGATGAAAGAGAATAACAAGACACCATAGCCACTGCAGGGACTAAGTACAGTAAAGCAAATACTTGGATCCAATCTAACAGAGGCCTAATGGCATGCCAATTTAGTTCAATCTGACAACATTTATTAAGTTCTTTGTATAAAACTCCAGGATAAGCATTGAAGACCAAAAACAAAACAAAACAAAACAAAACAAAAATTATCCTCTGCTTCTTAATAACTAAGGTGTAGAATTATGGAATACCAGAGATCATTTCTAAACCAGCCTCTTCATTTTATAGATTAAGAAACCCCCATAAATAAAATGACTTGTTCAAGTTCACACAATTCTTGATTTACAGAGTCAATATTTGAACTCAACACCCATCACTATAACACATACAATTGACGCTCAAAGAAATAGAGACCCCCTAGAAGAACAGAGACTTTTTGAAGATCACAGTGTTTTTATTGTCAGTGATTCAATAGCATGCAACTGTGAGAATAGTTCTGGTCTTATAATTCCAGCTCTTCCTCTTATTAGCTATGTGACACCGTTATCTCTTTGAGCCTCGGTTTCCTCATTTGTGAAAGAGAGGTAATAACTACTACCCTTTCTCCTTCACTGGGTAGTTGAAAATCAAATGACATGATGGATGTAAAAAAGGCTTTATCACCCTTAAAGGGCCACATAAAGGCCAACCACTATTATTATTGTTTTAATTAATGCAACAAAGAGCTATAGGAAATAGGAGGATGTCTCCCACAGGGTCCCTGAATGTGAAAGAAGCCAGACATTTTGATATTGTCTCCATATTAAAAACCCATTAATTGAGAGTGCCATGTCCAAGGGAGCAGCATAATATCATAGAAGAAGGCCATTTCAGAGAAGGTATGCATGCATTTCCAACAGTTCCTGTCACTTATAGGCCCCAGCATGTTACTAATTGAGAGCCCCTGTAGGGCCCAAGACAAAAGATTTAATTATCCCACGGAAAGCACATTTAATGTACACAAAGCCAGTTCTGTATTCAGCAAAGACTGGGTACAGATGTACTGACCTTTAACCCACTTTGCAAAATTAAGTTCGAAAGAAATCAACCATGGGGTTGAAATCAAGATTTCTTTCTTTTTTTTTTTTTTTTTTTATTTAATAGCCTTTTATTTACAGGTTATATTTACAGCGTTAACAATTGCCAAATATCTTCTTCCAATTTTTCACCTCTTACCCCCCACCCCCTCCCCTAGATGGCAGGATGACCAGTAGATGTTAAATACATTAAAATATAAATTAGATACACAATAAGTATAATCAAAACATTATTTTGTGTATAAAAAATGACTCTGAAATCTGTACAATTAGCTTTAAGGAAATCAAAAATGCAGGTGGGCATAAATATAGGGATTGGGAATTAATGTAATGGTTTTAGTTTTCCCAAAGTTCTTTCTCTGGCTAGTTGGTTCGTTCATTTCCCATTGGGTGATTTGGTTGATCTTGTTTTGGGGATGGCCAGGTCCATCCTTTCATCATATAGTTTGTTGTTGAAGTATATAATGATCTCCTGGTCCAGCTCATTTCCTCAGACAGTTGGTAAAGTCTCCAGGCCTTTCAAATCATCCTGTTTACTTACAAAATAATTTCCATAATATTCAATTACAAATTTATTCACCATTCTCCAACGTGGGCATCCATTCAGTTTCAGTTTCAAACTACAAAAGGGCTACAAACATTCTAACATACAGGTCCTTTCCCTTCTTTTAATCTCTTTAGGATATAAGCCCAGTAAGTAACACCGGATCAAAGTATACAGTTTGATAACTTTTGACAAGTTCCAAATACTCTCAAAATGGTTGGATTCATTCACAACTCCACCAACAATGCATCAATGTCCCAGTTTTCCCATCCCCTCCAACAATCATCATTTTTTTTCCTGTCATCTTAGCCAATCTGACAGGTGTTAGTGGATCTTAGAGTTGTCTTAATTTGCATTTCTCTGATTAATAATGACTTGGACATCTTTTCATAATAGAAAAGAGTTTCAATTTCTTCATCTAAATTTCTGTTCATACCCCGACCATTTTTCAATTGGAATGGCTTGATTTTTTAGGTTAATTCTCTTATTTTTTAAATGAGGCCTTTTAGAACCTCTGACTGTAAAAAATTTTTCCCATTTTTCCTTCTAATCTTTCTATTAGTTTTGTTTTACAAAACTTTTTCAGTTTGGTATAATAATTTTTCATTTTGTGATCAAATGATCTCTAGTTCTGCTGGTCATAAAAACCCCCTTAAGGTCTGAAGGTAACACCTATGTTCCTCTAATTTATTAATTTTCATTCTTTATCCTGGTCATGAACCCATTTTGACCTTATCTTGGTTACGGTGTTAATGGATCAATGCCTAGTTTCTCATATTAGTTTCAATTTTCCCACAATTTTTATCAAAAATAAGTTTTATCCCAAAAAGTGGGGTCTTTTGGTTTTCAAAAATAGGTTTATATTTGTTGTTTTATCCTTGCCTAACTATTCCACTGATCAACTAATCTATTTTGAATCCAAATGGTTTGGTAACTGCTCTTATAATATAGTTTTAGATCTGGTACAGCTTTAAAACCTTCATTTGATTTTTTTTTTCATTAATTTTGGGAAATTTTGACCTTTTTGTTTTCCATATGAATTTTGTTTTTTTTCTAGGTCATTAAAATAGTTTTTTGGGACTTATTGGTATGGCTAAATAAATAGATTGTTTAGGTAATATTGTCATCTTTTTATATTTGCTCGCCCTATCCAAGGATTTAATATTTTCAATTGGTTAGATCAGACTTAATTTGTGGGTGGTCTTAATTTTGCCATAAAGTTTTGATTTTCCCTTGGCAGATGATTCCTAAATATTTTATATTATCATGTTACTTTAAATGGTTTCTCTTTGTAATTGCTGTTGGATTTTTTATGATATAAAGAATTATGACTTATGTGGGTTTATTTTATAAAACCCAATTTCTAAAGTTTTAATTATTTCTAATAATTTTTTAGTGAATCTCTGGGGTTCTCTAAATATACCATATGTTTGGCAAAGGTATAATTTGGTTCCTCATTGCCTATTCTTTTTTAATCTCTTTCCAGCTCTTATTGCCAAAACTAGCGTTTCTAATAAATTTAAATAGTAAGGTGATAGTGGGCAAACCTTGTTTCCTCAGATCTTATTGAGAATGGTTGCAGTTTGTCTCAAACATATGATGTTACTGATGGTTTAAATGATGCTGGATTATTTTAAGGAAAAGTCCATTTATTTCTATCCTCAAGTGTTTTTTTAATAGGAAGGATGTTGGATTTTCTTTTTTTTATTTTGAGATGATTATGGTTTTTTTTTTGGTTGTTAATGTTTATATGTTTTTTGTTTTGAAGTGATTCCTGGTATAAAACCCTTTTTTATTTTGGAGATGATTTTTTTAGTTTTTGCAATTTTTTTAAGATTTTAGATTTTATTGGGAGATTGGTTTAATTTTTTTTCTTGTTTTCAAATTTGGTTTTATATTTAATGTTGTGTTGAAGGATTTGGTGGATCCTTTTTTTTATTTTTTTAAAATAGATTAGGGCCAATTGTTTTTAAATGGTTGGTAAATTTTAAATATTGGTCCTGGGGATTTTTTTAGGGGTTTTTAATTGCCGTTTTTTTTTTTAAATGGGGATTTCAAAATTTTTTCGTTGTTGGAAACATTTTTGGGGTAGGTTTTTTTCATTGGTTAAAATTTAGGTGTTGAGAAAAAATTTTTTTTAATTTTCCCTCTTTTGGTGGAAAGTTTTTTCTTTTAAGACTATTTTTTTTCCTTCCTTTTTCAACAGATTTCCAAAGGCTTATTTTTTATTGGTTTTTTTAGAAAATTTAGTTTTATTAATTGTTTTTTTACTTTTTTTTTTTTCTTTTTAATTTTAAATTTCATTTAATTTTGATTGGGGTTTAATTTGGTTTTTTAGTTTTTGTTTTAAAACATTTTTTTCTTTTTGTTTTAAAATAACTCTAGGATATAAAATTTTTTTATGTTTTTTTATCCCAAAATTTTTGGTATTGGTTTCATTTTCATTTTTGGTATTATTAATTATTATAATTTGTGTTACCAATTTTTTAAGAATTTTTTGTTTCAATTTTTTGGTTTTTCCCCAATTTTTGTTGAATGTGTTTTTTTTGCATATGAGGAAAAGAAAGATTTATTTTTTTTTATTTAATTTAGGTTTTATGTTCCTAAATTATTAATTTTGAATAGGTTCAGAATGTAAGAAGAAAGTATATTTTTTATTATTTAATTTTCAAAATTAAATATAATTTTTTTTTTATTTTTCTTTTTCTTTTTTTTGTTTTTGGTTTGTTTTGTTACTGGGGGTTTTGGGTTTCTCCCTTTCAGTTTTTGTTGTTTTTTTCTTGCATTTTCTTCCTTTGGGTTGGGATGCCATCAGGTATTATTTTAATTTGATTTGTTGTTGTTTTTGTTTTTGGGGATGTAGTTTTTTTCTTTTTAATTAGATAATTTTGTTTTGGGTTTTGGATAAGGATGGTATCTTTTTACTTCACCGGAAGTAATGATTTTTTGGTTTTTTTTTTTATATGTTTTCTTTAAATGTGTTTTTAAAAAAATATTGTGGGTTTGACTTTTATCAGTTGTATTGGCCTTTTTGGAGTTTATTCATTTGGGGTTAGAATTATAAATTTTTTTTATCCTAAAAAGTTATGATTTTTTTTGCTTCCCCAACCCTTTTCCCTTTTAGTTTATTTCCCCCTTGTTGAGTTTATCTTGAATTTCCCCTTTGGATTTTTCCCTTTTCCCCCTTTTCTTTTTTTTTCTTTTTCCCCTTTTTAATAGGGTAATTTTTCTAAAAAAAATGTAATTATTTTTTTTAGCCAATTTATGGAGTAGATTACAATTTTCCCTTTCTAATTTCAGATATGATGTTTTTTTGCCTTTTGTGGGATGTGGTTTTTTTATTTCCTTCCCACCTTTTCTGCCATTCCCTTTTCATTTTCCCTTTTTTTTTATTTATATATACCAAATTATAATGTTTTTTTTTTGTATATTCCCAAAAATCTTTAAGGTTTTTTTTTTTCTGATCTTTGGTTTTGGTTGGATATAAAATTTTTGTTTAGTTCTGGTTTTTTTTTGAAAAAATGGAATTTTTGTTTATTATTATCTTCTTCCCTGGAAAATGTTTTCATTTATAGTGGTTTTTTCTTGGTGTCCCAATTTTGTTTTTGGAAAATATTTTTCATTTTGTTTTTTGTGGGGAAGGATTTTGTTTTTGGGCATGGTATTTTTGGTTTTTTGGTTTAAAAAAAATTTTTTCTTTTTGTAGTTAAATTTTTTATTTCTTTTTATTTTGGGTTTTTGGGAAGGTTTCGATGAATTTTTCAATTCATTTTCCTTTGTTGTTTTCACTTGGGAAATTTTTTGTGAATTTTTTAAAATTTTGGCTCTTTTTTTTCTGTTTTGGAATTTTAATTTTCTCCTGATTTTTTTGTTTTTTTTTTTTTTTTCATTTTTTTTAATTTTCTTTTTTTTTGTTTTTTTGAGACTTGTTTAAGGGAATTAGTTTTATTTGTTGTTTATTTTTTTTTTTTTACTTTTTTTTTTCTGTTATGAAATTAAGGTTTTTTATTTTTTGGTTTGGAATTTTTTTTTTATAATTTTTTTAGTGTTATTTTCTCAATTAAGATTACCTTGCAGTTTTTGTTTTTTTCTTCAAATTATTTCTGGAATTTTTTTTTAATTAAATTTTTTTGATTTGGGAATTTTTAACTTTTTAATTTTTTCAGGATTTTGTTTTTAAACTTCTTTTTTTTTTTTTAATTTTTGGGATTTTAATGGTTTTTTGGGAGTCTGAAGGGGAAGTTGAGTTTTTTTTGGGTTTTGGGTTTGTTCTTTTTCTGCTAAATGTTGACCTTTTTAATGTTTTAAAAGGGGAAAGGGGTTTTTCTAAAAAATTGGTTGGGGGTTTAGTTTTTAAAAGGGGAAGTGGGGTGAGGATTTGTGGGTTTGGCCCTTTTTTGTTGGGGATTTTTGGGAATTTCTTTCCCTTCCAGGGTTTTGGGCCCGGTGGGATTTCCCCCGGGCCCCTTTTAAAATTTCCCCTTAAAGGATTGGGAAAATTTTCCCCGGGAGTTGTTTTATTTTTTATTTAAACTTTTTTAGGGTTTAAAAGGGAATAAAGGGGGATTGTTTTTTATTTTTTTGAGGTTTTTATGGTTTAGAAGGGTAAAGAAGAGTTAGAAATGGTGTGCCTTTCCGCCATTTGGCTCCCCCCAAGATTTCTTTCTTGAAGCACCAACTTGTCATCTCTTCTAAGGCAACATGGAACAGGGAGAAGATCATAGGATTGGGAATCTGTTTTTTTTTTATTTAATAGCCTTTTATTTACAGGTTATAATGGATAATTTCAAGTAAAATTTAAACCCTTTTCACCTTTTTACCCCCCCTCCCTAGATGGCAGGATAAATAGATTTAAATAATTAAAAATATAAATTAGATAAAATGTATAATAAAAATTTTTTTAAAAAAATAGACTCAAATATTGTACAATTAAGAAGGGAAATCAAAATGCAGGTGGGCATAAATATAGGGATTGAATTCAATTAATGGTTTTTATTATCCCCAAAGTTCTTTTCTGGGCATGTTGGTTCAGTTCATTTGCTCCATTGGAAGTGTTTGGTTGATTCTTAAAGTGGGTCCATCAGAAGATGTATATATTGTTGAGTATATAATGACTCTGTCCAGCTATTTCCTGCATGTTGTGTAAGTCTCCAGGCCTTTCAAAATCATCCTTTGGTCTTTCTTTGAAAATAAATTCCATAATATTCATATACCAATTTCCCAACCATTCTCCAATTGTAAGCATCCATTGTTTGTTTCTAGCCCTACAAAGGGCTCCCAAACATTCTGCCAACAGGTCCTTTCCTTCTTTATAATTCTTTGGGATATAAGCCAGTAGTAACACTGCTGGATCAAAGGGTATGCACAGTTTGATAACTTTTTGAGATAGTTAAATTTCTCAAAATGGTTGGATTGTTACAATCCACCAACAATGCATCAATCTCCCAGTTTTCCCACATCCCCTCCAACAATCATCATTAATTTTTCCTGTCATCTTAGCCAAGGATTGGGAATCTAATGACCAGCTAGCTGAGCTCAATACTTCCTAGCTATGGGGTCCTCAGTAATCCAGTCTCTCATCTGAGGTATGGCTTTTTAATACGCAAAATAAGGGGGCTAATCTCAAACACCACTGATTTTCCAGGGTTTTGCAAGCATCAAATGAGAAAATTTCTGTAAAAGTTTTTCTTTTTTGTAAAGGTATTTATAGACTAAAAGATTCTATAAAAGGAACAGCTTCCTATTATCTAACCCTTTAAGGATTACAAAATACCTTCTTTACAACAGCTCTGGGAGGGAGGAATGGCCACTAATGTCACTCCTATTTCATAGAAAATATATGAGATAGTGATAGGACTTAAAATGTGGAAGGGTCCATTTTAGAGTCTACCCAAAGCAAGCCTCTCATTTTACAGATGAGAAAATTGAGACTCACAGAATTTAAGAAACTCAGTATTATATAGGAACTGTCTCAATTTTTCTCTTTATGCCCACAGCATTTAGCACAGTCTTTGACACACTTTAAATACTTAAAATAAATTTTTTCATTCATTCAAATTTTGAAAACAAACTCAAGCATTCTATCTCTAAAATAATTGCTCTTTATGCTAATCCAACTCATCTAAATGTGTGTTAATGCTTGGTTATTTTTTGTTTTGTTTTGTTTTATTATTATTATTCCTCTTACTGATATCTTTCTCCAATGCCTCACTGTCATGAAGGTGACCCCGGGCTTTTCAAAGCTATACTAGGAAAAAAAAAATGGTTCTGCAAGGGCCTTTTTAAGACTGAATCTGGTGTATGTCATCCCATGACCAAACTAAAATTCAGAGAGTCCTGCCTTTGAAAGGCTGGATCTTGCAGAATGAACGTTTAAGCCACAAAAATGACTGAGTATTTAGGTATGGAGAGATCAACACTGGACTCATAATCAAATACTGGTACTGAGTCTCACTATCTGTGTAACCCTAGGAAACTCATTAGCTTCTCTGACCTCCATTTACTCATTTGTAAAAGAGGACTCATAAAACAAACTCACAAAGTAGTCAGAAGAATAAAGTAAGAACACAGAGAGAGAGAGAGAACTTTGCAAATCTTAAAACTTCTCATTTTCAGTTATTATCTCTAGTAATAGAGAAAGGATATCTATCTTTCAAATTATGACTATTTGAAGTATTGATAGAAGTAGAAATGATGTAATACCTAAACAATTTAAGTTTTAGAGATAGTAAAGTAACAGGCATGGAATCCATCAACAAGTATTTAGTAATATAAGGGATATATAATATAACTGGTAATAGTAAAGTAATAATTATAATATCCTATAATAATAATAGAGTAATATATATATATATATCCATATGTGTTTACATACATATATTATATATATAGCAATATGTATAGCAATGTATAGTACATAGGGTGATTCAGAGAGATGAAAGGGCTTGCCTAAACCCTTTTCATTTACTTGATCACCTTTGGTGTCCACCTTCAACCAAGCTGTAAGAAGTATATATAGCAGCCACACCCTAGTAAACTGTCTTGGCAGGCAGGCTAAAACAGGTCGAACATAACCTATAGGCATCAATCCCATGGGCAAGTTAAGGGGATGTCTAATTTTTTTTAAAAAGTAAAGACTTCCCTTAGAAGAATGAACAATTGAAAACAATTTGTTCCAGTGTCCATGAAGGTGATATTTAGAAACTGGTCACAAGCTGCTAAGGTTATCCTGGATTGCATCCTGGATCATCATGTCATCTTGACTTTTATTTTGCTCTAGACTTCAAAACTCTGGAAGAGAAAGTAATAGTGATGATTTCATAACTCTACTTCACTTGAGGTACCACTTCACATCTTTTGGCTAATGTACAAAAAAAGGGAAAATGTTAGATGTGGGAAAATTGAGACACTAATTCACCATTGGTGGAGTTGTAGACTGATCCAACCATTCTGGACTGCAATATATTTATATTCTTTGTGCATACTCTGATTCAGCAATACAACTGCTATGTCTATATCCCAAAGACATCCACAAAAGGGATAAATGGACTTATTTGTACAAAAATATTTACAACAGTTCTTTTTGTGATAGCCAAAAATTGGAAATCAAAGGGATGTCCACCAATTGGGACACAGCTAAACAAGCTGTGATATATGATTGTAATGGAATATTATTGAAATAAAAGAAGGATGATTTCAGCAAAACTTGGAAAGACTTACATGAATTGTTGCATAGTGAAATGAACAGAACTAGGAGAATGTTGTACATAATAACAGCAATATTGTTCAATGAAGAAAGTGTGAATGACTTGGCTTTTCTCAGCAATACAATGATCCAAGACAATCCTAAAGAACTAATGATAAAGCATACTATCTGATTCCAAAGAAAGAACTGATTTTTAATACAAATTGAAGCATGCTGTTTTCCTTCCTTTCTTTTTTTAATTTATACAAAATTACCAAAATGGAAATGTTTTATATAATTGTACATGAGCAATTTATATCTGATTGCTTATCATCTCAAGGGGAAGGGAGAGAAGGGATATAGGGAAAAAGAGAATTTGAAACTCAAAACTTTAAATAAAAAGATTAATTAAAAAGGAAATCATTTCATGCTGTCATTGATCATATTTAAAATGAAAGGCAAATAATAATAACAAAGTAAGAATCTATATACCAGGTTCAGAGCAAAGTACTGGGGCTACAATAGCATAAATTAAATAGTTCCCATCCTCAATGATCTTACATTCCACAGACCAAAGTATATATGTGTGTGCATTATATGGGGAGATACAATATATGACACACAAATAAATACAATGTGATTTTGTTGGGAATACAGTAGGTATTTGGATGATGTTATTACATTATTCAGGGAATGCTTTATATAGAAAGCAGTGCTCCAAATGAGTTTTGGAAGAAACTAAGGCAGAAGTGAGAAAAGGGATGTAACAGATCCCAACCTCAGTTCCCTAATCTATAAAATGAGGATTATAATTGCATTTATCTCAGAGTGGTTTAGAAGAATCAGATGAGATAACATATGTGAAGTGATTTGCAAACCCTAAAGTGTCATCTAAATATTAACTATTATTATTCATATTTGGAGTCAAAGGACCTAGACGCTAATCCCATTACTTGACATTTGTATGACCTTGGGGAGAATTACTTCTTCATCCTTATAACAATGGTCTGAGGCTAGATGAGACTTAAAATCTAAATCTGACAAGTGGTCTATTTCTAGCTGCAACTGACTCAACCACTCTTTTCTTTTGGACTAAGCTAATATTCTTGCATGAAGCATTTAGATACACAAAGCAAAACATCATTCTTGCCTGGAGACTCTAGAGAGGCTGAGAGAACATTTCCGAAAGAACAAACCTAAATTTCCACCAGCTGCAGAATCCGTTGGTTGCTCCACACACAGTAAAATTCTGCACACAGAGAAAAGTAGCAAAACAAAGCCAGACAAAATACCCAGCCACAATACCCTTTCAATTAAATTAGAGAAACCTACTTATTGCTTCTTGGAAGGATTCTCTTTTCCTAGGGGTGATAGAGGGAAGTGCTCCCTCCCTCCTTAAGTTCAAGACAGTCATATTAAGGAAAGGACACAAATCAAAACTCTTGAGCCAAAACTGTCCCTCCATCTTCAATATCAGGAAAATGTATGTCTCCTGATAAACAACTGGAATACTATTTTATACCAACTAGAGCACAAGCTAGAAAGAGATAGTTTGAGAAAACAAGCACAAATCAAGAAGGAAATTTTGAGGAAACTAGAGTTGTATTTTATAAACTTTTTTAACCAAATACTTTTATCAGTCAAAAATGTTGGACCTCCCAATATTTTTCCCTTTTTGTAATGGTATATATTTGCACTACTGTACTAATTATTATGCAAATTATAGCATTTACATAAAAATAAAATATTTAAATGAAGTTTTACACTTAAAGAGATAAAATAATAGTTTATCCTAGGTTCAGTAAGAAACTACCACAAAATACTGAGCAAATGAGTAATGCAGATTTAGCAAAAACATATTGGCAGTTCTTATGAAGGATGGATGGTAGAGAGGAGAGACTTGAGGCAATACAGAGACCAGTTAGAAGGCTATCTGGACTAGAGCTGATAAGAGCCTGAATTAGGGTAGTGAGTTTTGTTGCCACTAATTGTTCTTCATTTTCAAAGACAATTAGTGACATAATAAGGTAGTGACATGATTTCTACATGAGGCAGAATTGCACAAAATTTTCTGCCTAACTTTCTCTTCCAGAGTCATGACCAATGTAGTGGAAGGGCAAAAGTCAGAATGACTGGCAATGACCTGGATACAATGGATGACCTTGGCATCTTCAATGTGTGATCAAGCTCTAAGTGTTTTACAATGTCTGCTTTAGTACTTTTATGGCCAATAGAACAAATTGTTCTCTTTCACCCATTTCACGAGAGGAAAGTCTTTACATATTTGAGATAGACTAATTCACGTATGGGCTTGAGGCATGTCAGTTACCTTCAACCTACTTTAGCTGATCTATTGAGATAGTTTTACTCAGGTATGGCTGCTGCATATGTCGTAGATGAGAGCTGGGTGACCAGTTGGACATCAAAAGTTGGATGGGTTTATGGGGAAGATTGATGAGTTGAAGATGACATTAATATTATGAAAACCTAGAATGATGATGACCTTGAGGGTGTTTGTTTGTGTGTTTGTTTATTTTGGAGGGGAGAGTGTTATGTAATGAGATTTTTGATCTACATCATAATCCATCCATGACTGCTTATCCTGTGTGATTGACTCAAAAGAAACAAAAAGGATTGGGGTTCTTATTCACCAGTCACTGTTCCCAAAGCAAAATCCAACTCTCTGATTGATGCTTATTAAAAACATAAGGTTATCTGAGAATACAGAGAATTAGGACAAAATTGGCCCTGTGGTATCTGCCCAGGTGCTGTGGACAGGGTGAGCTTCAGTAATAACTCTCTCAGGAAGGATATCCAGTTCAGAAGGGGTTAGCTGGGAACTTGCCCAGGAGAGGTAAAGGGTGTCAATATTACAGAAAACTAGGCTAAGTATCATTGGGTTGATGATAAGCCACCAATTGATTATTTCAGTAAGGATAGATTCAACCTGCCTTTTCACTCTTCATTTGATTGATTATTTATCCCATTGGATGAGACGATCACCCCCATTTTGGAGACCACTATACTAGCAACCAGAAGACACTTTTCTTTTCTCCTTTCTTTCCTTCCTTCCTCACTTCATTCTTTCCTTCCTCCTTCCTTTTTCCTATTCTCCTTCTCCTTCTTCTCTTTCTTCTTTCTATTTTTCTCTTTTCTTTCATTCCTTCCTCCCTTTTTTAAAGTCAATACATGTGCCCAAGTTTGTTTTTGGCAAACAATTCTGCTGCTGTTTTCCATGAAGTCACTCCAGGCTGAGTTAGATAATAAGCTGGCAGTCACTTCTGAGTCGTTTACAGTGTTCCTTAAAAGAAGGGACAGACTGCTCACTAAACTCACTAGGGCTGTGGGATATTTTCTCTTCTTTTCTGGGCTGTCTCTGAAATAAACAAATGGACTTTTAAGTATAATTAAAAGTCATCAGAGACTGAAATAAACAACCAGAGAGATTCTAAAGAGTGGACGATTACAGGTCTATCCCTAGATATTTTTCTTTCATGCATTTACCCCCAACAGAAGTTGTAGATAGCCAAAGACATACATTCACCCAGTGAAACACAAACACTGCACCCACAAAGGATGGAACAATCAAAGACCAGGGTGGTCTAGTCTCCAGTTCCTCCCAAGGAGTCTTGGAAGCAAGAATTTGTCTGACTCGGCTGGCCTTCTGATTCAGAGGATCAAAACTACTGAAGCATTTCTCCAAAACCACTATTTATTATTTGCTTTTGAAAATGTATATATGTCTAACTATAAATATGAATTTTAAAGCATTTAAACATTCACCAAGCATTTCATTGTCTTGTTAAAATACAAGGGTACAAATCCCAGAACTTCTAAAAAAGTAAGATTCCTGTAAGAACCTTAATAAATGCTTTCCTTTAATCCATAAATTCAAAGTATTAAAATCATGACTTGGGGTTAGGATAACATTTGGTATTTATTTGACATTTTGATTGAGTGTTTTTTCCATGGAATTCATTATCATTTATAGTCACATTTATTTGTGTTCGGAAATGTTATTAATCCAAATGGTTCAACCAACAATGGGTACTGGGAAGATCCCAAGATATCTCAATCTCTACCCTTCTCCACTAATGTCCAATTTGCTGAACATCCACTTTTTGAAGTAGCAAGAATTAGAAACAAAGTAGATGTCTATTATTTGGGAAATAGCTAAGCAAATTATGGTATAGTAGTGTAATAGGATATTACTGCAACTTAAGAAACAAAGAATATGAAGAATTCAGATATAAGATACTATGCCTTTTATACGTAAACAGTTTGACTGATGAAAAAGAGCAGAAAAAAAATATTTGAGTGAGAAAACTGATAGAAAACCACTAAAAGAAGAGACAGTCTCAGATAAATCATTAAGAAAAGAGAAAGGCTATCTGAAGACCAGATAAAGAACTGCCCCACAGATGACTGAAGTAAGAAAATATATATTTTTAAAACAGAGCAATGAAGTCATTGTGGTCTGTCAAATCATTTGCATGTGATTGTTGTTCTCTAACAACTTGAAATTTATAACTGACAAAATTATAAATCACAAACCTGGGAAGATTATATAGTGATATTGAACTCATACTTGACAAAAAAGATGGATTTCTTGAGTTTTACCTCACAAGATAAAGATGAGTCAGTAACTTTTCAGGAGGCTTTGATCTAAGTCACTTAATAGAATTAAGATGCAAATGGGAGACAAAGCTTTGAGAAGAAGCTTTAGGAAGAGATAGAAGTAGGATAATGAACTGAGCCCATGAGCAATCATAAAAAGCTGGAGACAAAAGACATAGAAAGTTTTTACATGAGACAACTGACTTGACTACTTTTTCCTGAACTTTGAAAGGCATCACTTTCCCAAAGAGCTAGAAAAAGGCTGGGTAGCTACTAGAAGCTCATTGGCTGAGTGCTGAATCTCACTGCTCTATGAAGAACTACTGGAGCTATTGCTCTCTAGTGCCATCTAGACCTCTCAGGAGTGCCTGTGTTGCCATTTGCTCTTTCATTTGAGAAGTAGAAATATAATGAAATATGTTTGAGTTTTGTCACTTTTTGTCTCCCTCAGAATTGTTTTTCTATGAGGAGAAATTGAAATTGATTGAACGAAGTACAATTCCCTGCTCTTTCTATATTTGAGAAGCTTAGCCATACCACCGTTTGATGGAACTGAAAGAGTATAACACTTTTTCTCAGAATCCTGTTGAAAATGGGTGTAAACAAAAAAGAACCTGGCACTGCTCCATGGGTTCCAGAACAGAAAAGAAGCAACTATACTATTAGGATGAGAAGGGAATGTGGTAGTAGAAAATTACCTTCATGTGGTGCTAATTGTTCTTGAAGAGGCTAAGGACATAATCACCTTGTGTCCAGAGCTGTGAGTTACTCTGAGGGAAAAAGATTTCCCTACACAACTGCTTCTTTGCAGGGTTTCTTTAAGTACATGCTTTATTGGACCCAGTTGGACCCATTATGAGTATTATAGGTATAGTGTTATTCTCGCTTTTTCAGATGTGTCCTTCTGCTGAGTAAATATTGAGCTTATAAGTAAATGTTTATTAATTTAAAATGTCATGATGACTAATTTTTGTTAAATTGAAAGCACTCTATTATGGGCTCGGAAGTCACAATCCCACCAGGCCTCTGAGACCTTGAGAGAATAGGCAGCTGTAGCTGCATAATGGTGACCCCATTACAGAAATCTTAGACTTGATAGCATGAATTTAAGTAAGCCAGCCATATACCAAAAGCACAGGTATCATATCACACCCAGGCAACATTTTGGGAGTTCATCCAGAATACATTCCTCCTACATTTATTCAATAGAAGAACAGAACAAAAATAATCATGATATAACAGTACAAGCCTCTTCTCATAGAAAAGCACAGCTCCCAGAAACACAGATACAGAACCTACAACTGCTTCTCAAAATTTCTCTTCCTGTTTGATTCTTAACTCTATATAATGTTTTTAGATCAGTGCTTTTTATGAAGTCAATCATTCATCTTTACCTTGTGAGATAAAACTCAAAAAATTCATCACTGTGTTATACATGGTTCTCAACAATATGTAGCAGGGACAAACAGATCCAGTGAGGGTTTTTTTGTGTGTGTGTGTGTGTGTGTGTGTGTGTGTGTATGTGTGTGTGTGTGTAGATTTTGGTTTGGGTTTTGGTTTTTTGGTTTTTTTAGGATGAGAGGGACGTGAGTATACTTGCAAGAAGAAAGAAAGCAGATAGTAAACAAGAAAAGATGGAAGATTAGTGAAACAGAAAGACTGTGAAGAAGGGATAGTTTCCTGGAAAAGATGGGACATGTGAAGATCATATGTTCACATAGAAGAAAGGTTCGCCCTGGAAAGAAAGGTCAACTCTTCATATAAGACAAGGGTGAAGGAGGGGACTTCGAGGGAGACATCTGGATTATATGAGATGAAGAAAAAGGAAAAAGAAAAAAGTTTCCATGAATGGTTTTAATTTTTATTAGTGAAATATAAGGCAAGTTTCTCAGTGGTGAGGGTGGAAAAGGAGAGAACCATGACAGGTTTGAGGGGAAATAAAAATATTTTTGAAAGGTGCTATGGTGAGAAATAGCGAATTAATTAGAAAGATGTGAAGGATTGTCTTGTAGCAATATGGTTCCAATTAAGATTATATAACATAAATTTCTAGTAGATTTTGTGAATTTGGTTTCATGATTTTCTCTGGTTTCAAACAGCAATACCTGAACAAGCATAAAGGTAGCAGATAGATATCGTAATCCAAAGTTAGGACTTGGCAGGAAAATATAGGTGATAGGATAAAGAGGCAAAGGACTAGAATAGAGAAGAGTGTAGAGTCCAACAGGGTCACCAAATAATCAAAATGAGAAAAGGAGGAAAGTGTAATCAGTGAAGGAGTGACAATACAGGAAAGATCAGAGGGATTGAAAGTCACAGTGAGGACAAAAAAAGAATTAAGAATTGTAATGGGCTGAAGCTCTTGAGTCCACTGAGGTCCCAAGCACTTGAGGCTAATTAGCAATTGGACAATACTCTATTAATATATGCTTGGAGAAAGAATGGCCCCGCCCACTCTTTGTGCAAGTTTGATGTGTTTTATAGGACATTGCAACATTGCTTAGAAGATTTGGTGGGTGGAGTGTGAGAGTCAGAGGCACTGCTGGCCGGATTTGTGTGGTAATTGCTCTCACTTCATATTGCCATTCTCCTTCACCTCTGCAAAGAATAAGGATGAAGGATTTTCCCTTATCCTGACTTCCTGACTCTGGCTGATTTTAAAATAAAGTGGTCATCACAAAGAATCATAAAGTATAAGGGGAAATAGAATGACAATGGATCATGAACAGATAAAGGAATTTCAGATTAGAAAATTTAATGACAAGGTCAAAGATAACGATGATTTTTATGTCTGTAGATGTAGTAAGTTAGAGGAAATGCATAAATCAAGGAAGTAAGAAGTTAAGGTATTTGAGACAGTTGCAGTTTATATGTTGAAGTTCTGTAATTTGGTGGTAGGAGTTGATCTCCCTATCTAAAGTTTCTCCTTACCTCAATCCATTTTCCCATTGAACCATCAAAGTGATCTTGAAGTACAGATCTCACCATGTTACACTCACTCCATCCTACCCAAAAAACTCCAGTGGCTATTATCTCCAAAAAGAAAAAAATCCTGTTTGGTTTTCAAAGCTCTTTATAATCTAGTCTATTCATACCTTGCCAGTGTCCTTATAATTTGCCCCTCCTCTACTTCTATATTCTACAATTCAAAAACACAGATCTCCCTGCTATTCCCTCACACAAAACACTCCATCTCCCAACTCCATGTATTTTCACTGGATGTCCTCCCTGCCAAGGATGCTTCCTCTTCATCTTTGCCTCCTGGATTCCCTGGTTTCCTTCAAGTGCCAGCTAAAATCTCACCTTATGCAAGAAGCTTTTCCTAATTTTCCTTAAGGCTAAAATCTTCCCTCTGTCATCACCTCCAACATATGTAGTATAAACTTATTTACAAAATGTTCACAGATTTTCTTCCATTTGATTTTTAGCACTTGAAAGCAAAGATCATATATATATTTTTTTTTACTTTTCTTCTATTGCTGGTTCTTAGCACAATGCTTGGAACATAGTATCTGTTTAGTAAATGCTTATTGAGTAAGAAATAATTTGTTGATAACTTTAGAGATAGCAAGTAAGTTAAGTGAAAAAGATGAGAGCTAAACTGCAAGGCATAGAAGCAAAGAGTCAATGACTATACATACTTTTTATAGAAGTTTGGCTAAGAGTGAGGAAATATCTAGGATGGTACTTTGAGAGGTTGGGAAGATCTACTGAAGTGTTTCTTTTGTTTCTTTTAAGATGGGGAGACTTGTGCATATTTGAATGAAGCAGGGAAGAAACACATAGATAGAGAGATGCCAATACAATCTTCTGGAGGAGGTAGGAGAGAATGAGATCAAGAGGAACTGGAGGGAGATTGTTTTTCACAAGAAAAAACACCATCTCATTGTCAGAGACTTGAGAAAAGGAGAAGCAATTATGGGATGATATCAAGAGGATTTGAGATGGAGACAAGAGCAGAATATGGAACTTAGATTAAATGGTCTCAATTTCCTCAATAATTCAAGAGATAAGGATCAAGAGATCTAAGAAAAAACCTACAGGAAATTTTGGAGAGGAGATACAATTTGAAACAAATTCTGGGAGAGAATAAAATTAGGTAGCAATAAAGGAATTGCTCCCAGAAAAACTGAGAGGAGCCATTTGAAGTTGGATGGCATGAATCTGTAGTGTACTCAGTCTGTGCTTCCATTTCTGTTCAAGTGCATATGAACAGGAAGAAGGGAAGTAGATAAATGAAAGGAATAATCTAGAGCTGAGATTTAGTAATGGAGGTGAGAGTTAATGACAGTGTAGAATTGAAATTTGGATAAAGAAAAAAGCAGAAGCGATAATGGATTAAAAAGATTGAGGGGTGGAATTATTGGAGAGGGGGTCACAATGTGTTTAAGAATGGATTTAAGAAAGATGAAACAGGGAGATATTTATGATAATATATTTCTATCAGAAAGAAAAATATTAGAGGGTGGGGTTTTGTTTGGGGTTTGGTCTTTTGTGGGGAGAGTCAAGGTTTGATTTTATTTATTCTTTTTTTTTTTCTGAGACAATTGGGGTTAAGTTACTTGCCCAGGATCACAAAGTTAAGAAGTGCTAAGTGCCTGAGACCAGATTTGAACTCAGGTTCTCCTGACTTCAGGGATGGTACTCACTGCACCACCTAGCTGGCTCAATTTTATTTATTCTTTAAGGAAGTAAAATGCTTGTGGGTAAAGATAAGACCCATAGTGTGACCATTTCCATGCATGGCTGAGACAGAATGAAATAATGACGAAGCATCAAAATGCATATTAAAGCCCCCTAGTATAAGGCAAGGGCAAGAATTGGGAAGGAAAGAAAGATGGTGAATCAGATACTGATCTCCTTGAGAAAAAAGAAAGAACCATTCTGATATGAATATTTTAATCCTATGAATCCTATGAAAAAGGAAAAATTACTCCAACATGGCAATAAGACTCTTGAATACAACAATTGAAATGGTGAAATGGTGGTTGATTTTATTAAACTGCTTTCCCACACACACTTTTTTTAAAATCCCTGTTTTAAAGGTATTTGTTAGATAAAAGAGAGAAGAGATAATGTTCAGGTCATGTAACCAAAAAAAAAGCATCAATAATTTTAAAGGATGCTATTAATATTTGTATCATCAATCAAGTATTTATTAAGTGCATATTATAAGCAAACTTGGACATTTTTGTGGTAACAGTGTAAAATAGTGTAAAATCCTTCTCTCTAATTAAACTCAGAATATCAATAATCAGCTGGGATGCTGCTGAGCTAGTGATGTTTAGAGAAATGATTAGGGTATATAGTAAATTTTTCTGAGAGAAACAGGATAAATTATTTCCAGAGTAATTCCTAAAATGTGGGATGTGATAAATTACTCTAATCACACTATACAAACATTACATTCCCACAAGTTTCTCACTCATCAGACTAAAAATCAACTTCACCTCAGGTCAGAACTATTCAGTATTTAATTTTTATTTTTATCTGAATTATCCTAAATTAATTTATAGAACATAGAATGCCAGAACTAGAGAATACTTGATAGCCATGAGCAAGTCACTTCATCCAATGAATTTTCAGTTCCTTCATCTATAAAATGGGACTGATATTTACAACATCCACCTCTTTGAGTTATTGTGAGGAAGACAACTGCAAATCTTAAAGTAGCTTAAAAATGTGGCCTACATTTGTTATAATTACAGAAAGGTAGAAAAAGGAAGGACACTTTTTTGATATTAACCCTTTTAATA
Source organism: Sarcophilus harrisii (assembly GCF_902635505.1). NCBI lineage: Eukaryota > Metazoa > Chordata > Mammalia > Dasyuromorphia > Dasyuridae > Sarcophilus > Sarcophilus harrisii. The sequence goes on along the minus strand of NC_045427.1, from coordinate 358,902,162 downwards.
CTAGACTTCTAGGGTTCATAACACAGAAATTGATGAAATATAATACAACTCAAATATTTTAACTATATAAAATAAAAATATTTTATGAATATTTTAAGACATATAAAAACTGTATTTTAGAGACTCAGGAGTAATTTAGTTCCATTATTCAGCTTTCTTATAGCTATTTACTATTGTCAGACCATAAGAGTGTTAGTGAGTTAGCATTGAATTTCAGTTGGATATATGTTAAGGATATTATTTTTTCCTTCTTAAAATAAAACTAAAGTCATTCAACTTTCTTGAATTTCTAAGGTATCACAGTATTATTTATACTTAGAAGGGAAAATATTGGAATGTAAGAGCTAGATGGGATTTGCAGTCAAACCTCTTAATTTTTCAAAATGAAAACTTAAATTGTAGAGAGGGAAAGAGTCTTTTCAAAGGATATACAGCCAGCTAGTGGCAGAGCTTCATTTGCCTAATTCAGAGGAATCTGTCATATATGAGAATCTACAAGACAAGGACTAACTCTGTTTAATCTCTTAATTCCACAATTTATATAGCAACATTCACATAAATTTAATGTATTTTAAAAGACTCTGTCTATGGTGAGAGATAAAAAAAAAAAAAGAGAGATGTGGGACTAGCCTAGGGAAGGAGCTGAAAATAAGAATTTTCACTGAGGAATTCAGAGTAAAAGTGGGTATGAACTGGAGGCTGAAGAAGGGTACAAGTTGAAAGATTTAAATCATTAAATCTTCCATTTTGAGAGAATTGGTGGATCTGGGAGTTTTCACCTACAGGGAGGAAGTCAATGAAAAGGTGAATAAGTAAAGACATGGATCAGAGAAGGCATCAGAAAATGTTAATTGGCATTATGGAGTAGGGTGGCCACCTTGTGGCTGGTGGCACTGACCACTGTGGGAAGTCTAGTTGAACTCCAGAATCTCATTGATAGAAAGGGGGAGAACCTGGCTCAAAAGGTTTTAAAAGGTTGAAATTGTAAATTGGAACATGAGCATCATTTATCTATATTTGTAATACATTTTCTATAATTTTATAACATTCAACACATGCTTTCTTTAAGAAGGGAGAAATAAGTTACTAATAATATGCTAATTTCCCTAGCTTTAATGTGTCCATCTATTAGTTACCAGATTAGATAGCAGAGATGAAGGTCTTTCTTCTGCCAAACTTAAACATAAGATTCTAAATCATCAAGACTGAGAACTAAAAAGAATCTTAGAGTCCATTAACTCCTACTCCTCATTTTACTGATAATAAAACTGAAGCCTATAAAAATTAAGAGGCTTTGCCCAAGGTCATTCAAGTAGGAAGAAACAGCCAAGATTTGAACTCAGATCATTTAACTCCAGATACAACATGCTTTTCCACAGAACAGCATGAGATATTGCAAATGGAAGTAGTTCCACTAACCAAGACAGTTTTTATGTGTGTTCACCTTGAAGAGACCACATATGCTTCAAGTCTTTTGATAATAGTTAAGTTCAAATTCCTCCTCTTTTATAAAGCACTCTAATCTTGGCAGACAATGATGTCTTTCTCACTTGGGAACATTTTGTTGACCTTTCTGCCCTTTTGGCAATGAGTTATCATACCTTTCTCTGCCAATTATGTTCTATATGACTTAGAACAAGGGGTCTCTTCTCTCTGGGCTACAGGATCCTAATGTGAAAACTTGTGGGCTTTGGACTAAGTAATATTTGAGACAGAGTGTGTTAGTATATGTTTAACAACCAGATCTCCAAGAGAAAGAAAAAATGTACTCACAACACACTTTTAAGTTTAATCTGCATTATTAGCATTTTCTTCATGAGTTTATTAAGTCTAAATCAACAATGCAATAAATCAAAGTATGGCTTGTAGAAATGCCTATTTCTATAAATGCTTACAATAAAAAATAAACAATTATCATTAGACAATCTGAACTAATACATTATACTCCTGTTTGTAACATCTCTTGCCTTTTAATTCTATGATTTAAGATCCTTTCTGTTCTGATATTTTATGGTTCTGTGTTCCTAAGGTTTATAAATCTGGAGTTGGGAGGACTTTAGAATTCATCTAGTTTAACCCCTTTCACTTTATGGAGAAGGAACTAAGGTCTAGAGATATTAAGAGCTTTCTCCAAGTTCACAGAAGTACTATTTTTGTTGTTGTTGAATCATTTCAATCTTGTCCAACAATCTGTGATCCCTCTTGGGGTTTCTTAACAAAGATACTGGAATGGTTTGCCATTTCCTTCTCCAAGATAAACTAAGATCAATAGAGTTAAATGACTCATCCAGGGTCACACAACTAGTAAGGGTCTGAAGTCAGATTTGAACTCATGACAATGAATCTTCCTAATTCCAGTCCAGTACTCTATCCATTCTGCCACCTAACTGCCCACAGGTAGCTGAAATTACAACCCAAGTCCCCTGAATCTAAATTCAGTTCTCTTTCTACTAACACTAATCTGGTCCAGTTTTGATATTCCAATATAATGAGATTTCTAACTAGCATTATTAACTTTTTATGTATTTTGTATCCCCAATGCTGCCAGAAAAAAACATATTGCCTCTTATAGATATTTCTTCTGTTTGGAGGAAATTAAGCAACCACATATTAAATAAGAGGAAGTATGAAACAATAAATAAAGCAACTAAATTTAAAGACAGACAATGTGTGTTTGAATTCTAATTCTGCAATTTATAAGCTGAGGTACATTTCTTCTTTTTAGCCTTCACTTCTCTGGTGATTAAAAAGAAAGGGATTGAACCCCATCGTCTCGAAGTTACTTTTTAGAACTAACTCTTATGATACTGTGATATTTAGATCCTGGTGAACAAGAGTTCAGATTTCACATGGATGATCTATAGAAATCAATGGATAGGTAAGAGGACAAGAGCCAGAAAATGAGAGACAGGTTCCACATGAATAAATTTGGAAGAAATTTAACCTAATGACCAAGGCCTTAGGGTATGGAAATTCCAACTAGGAGTATACTGTACAGCATAGTCTTGATCTGGAATTATATTATTTTCCAAATTCTTGAACTTATGGGGTAAAACAAAAGTGTTTTTAGAAAGAAAAAAATTTTGAAGAGAAAATGGAAATTTGAGCAATATTTTTATTGTTTAAAGACATTGGTTAACTTAAAGAACATAAAAATGCATTCCATTTAATTTGATTCACTTACCCAATGATCATGTTTAGTAAAAGAAATTTGTTTATCCTAACAATAATTGCACATTTGTTGTTTGCTTTTAAGCATTTTTAATTTTTTAAAACAAATGAATCAAAGAATCTCAAAATGGAAAAGAACTCCTAAAACCATCTAATCCAAATTTACTCCCAACACAGAAATCCATTCAGCATATTTGTCAAGTGGGCATTCAGGGATCTACTTAGACACTGTCAGTGATGGTCAATTCACTAACAAGGAAATCCAACAGGAATTAAATGAGTTGAAAGGAAAGAGAATTTCTTGGGAACTGTTATCCAGATTAAATCTGCTGATGAAATCCTAACCAGTCTCTAAGATTCTATTAGTTCTTTCCCAAAGTCATACCTGATCATCCCAGAGAATAGCAATCTGTCTGACATCCAAATTTGTCATTTTGTTTATATTTTTACTATATATTTTCATCAGCTTTACCCCGTCTTATCCTCTCACTAAGTGTGAGCTCCTTGGAGAGAGACGGTCTTTGTCTTATCCCTCTCTATTTCTCCATAGGGCGTATCATAAAACCTTACACAAATAAAGGGCTTAGTTAAAGCATGTTGAAAAATCTCTTAAAGATATTCCTCACTTAAGAAAAATTATTCCCTGTCCCCTGCTGCTCAGTTACTGAACACATGACAAACCCATAGCAAAGTAAGAGAATCTCCTCAAACACTCCTTTATTGTCTGTCTCACGGTTGGCAAGAGAATGTCTACCCCCTAAGCATATGAAGACTTCTCCCAGTATAATAGGCAGATGAGAACAATTTGTTCCAACAGTTGGAAAAGTGGCTGAAACAAGCACTGTGAAGAACTTAGAACTTGGTCAGACATCAAAGACGCCATGGTTATCCACTGAATCCCAGGCCATCACCACTGGCCTTTTATGACTCTGGAAGAGAGAATAAGACTGAAGATTTTGTGCAATTCTGCTTCACCTAAATGTAATTTACATGCAAGTCAAGACATCATCTTTGATATCATTGGTCCTCTTTGAAAATGAAGGACGAACAACAACAACAATAATAACTGTTTGGCTCAGTCATGTAGGGATGGCAGACAGCCCAGAATGTCAGTAATTAGGAAACAAATCTAGCCTGAGAGTCAAGAAATCCAGGTTCCAGTCTTAACTGTGCGATGAACTTTCTATGAGACCCTGGGCAAATTACTTCCACCCTCTGGGTCTCAGTTTCTTGAATGGCAAAGAGTTTTGGACTAGATCAGATGATCGAATGTCTCTTTAAAATTCTCTATCGTGATTCTAAGGACCTTTGAGGTAAGGGGTACTGGGAGAGGGAATTGCCCCATTTCCACATGTTTACCCTTGGCCTCCCAGGAGTTCCCCACAGACCTGGCTATCTCTAGCCCTCATTAATAAGAAAGACCTCTCTGAGAAAGATGCTCTACATTCCAGCTCAATTACTTTAATCCTCTGAGTGCTTCTCTTCTTGCCAAAAGGGAATAAAAACTCCAACCCAATAACCAGACCCCTTTGACCAGAACTAAACTGACTCATGCCTATGGCTTTCAGGCTGAAGTCTATTCCCTAGTTTCCAGGAAGACTGCACTGATCCCTCTGATATCTCCTGACAATCACATTGCATTCTCTCTCCTCCCCCACATTCACACAACCTCCAGAGCAATAACCCTCTCCCTGCAACAGAACCCCTGCCAGCCTAGAGGCAGAAAACTCATTTCTTTAGATTCAATTAAATTTGATGTCATTCATTCAGCTGTTAGTAAGCATGTACTATATGAAGGTCCTATTCTCTACTTTGTGGATACCAAAGTGAAATAATAATTATTAGCAATTATATTCATAGTACTTAGAGGCAGGATGGCAAAGTAGCTAGAAAGGAGATCACAATGCCAAAAATTAGGTTCCAAGTCTTACTTTTGCCACATATTGGTATATAATCCTGGGAAAATCACTCAATATGTAACTTTCTAAAACTATAATTTGGAGAAACTGTCTACATTGGCAGAGGTAGTTTTCTAACCTAAGAGTTGCTTTTATCAGTGAATCCAAGGTCTAGTCTCTCTTCAGATTCTAATAACAACAATAGTTTATTTGCTGAGCGTTTATAATAACTGTGATTTGTATAGCAGATTAAGGATCGCAGAATGCCTTCCTTAACAACTCTATGATGCACTTTATATTTACACCCCTTTTATCCAACTTTTCCTCAGTCTCCCTTTGTAGCATGGAGGTGACTGGTTTCTCTAGGACTATGCTATAGTAACACAAGCTCTGACAGATCACACAAATCTGGAAAGGGCCCCACAATGGAATGCCTATTAAATGAGAATTAGCCTCATTAAGTTCAGGGAAGCTCATCACAAGACAATGAAATTTTTGGATACAGAAATTCTCAAGAACCATTGATTAACTCATAGAAAAATTATGCAGACAATACCCCAACTGACGAAATCACAGATTCCTGAAGAATGTAATTCTGATCTGTACGACCCTGGGTCACTTCCAATGGGCCATGTGGGCTCTGGCTCAGTCCTGAAAGACTTTGCACTTTAAGATGATGAAGTACTTCCTTTATTGGCCACTGTGCCAGGAAGAGTCACTTACTTAATAGACTTTAAAAGGAGAGACAGCTTATAGTCTCACCCTTTTTCTTCCTCCCTATGAAATATCTTCTATTTCCCTGTGAAATGTCTTCATTCCCTGTCACAAGGATGGCTGGAATGTAAGGAGGAAAAGAAAGGGAACAAATATTTATTAAATGCCTACTATGTGCTAGGCTCTATGCTAAATACTTTATAAATATTAACTAATTTCATCCTCATATCAACCCTGGGAAATAAGTGATATCTATTCTCTCCATTTTACAGTTGAAAAAAGAGGTAAAAGGATCTGTCTATAGTCACAGTTAATAAATGTGTGTGGCCTGATTTCATTTGAATTCTTGACTATATCCATCCAGTGCTCTAGCACTCCTTCTATAGCTTCGAGGTAGGACTTGAACCCAAATCTCCCTGACTTCAAGATCAACTGTCTGTTCATTGAAATTTCCAGTTTTTTCTTTCTCACCTCTACCTCCCAAATTCATATGTTTATGTTGTATCTCTTCAATGGAACGTAAATTCCTTGATGGCAATGAATGTTTCATTTTGGTCTCATTTTTGTATCTCCAATACCCACCATACTATCTGACACTTAGTATCATAAGATCATGGAATCTAAGTTGAAAGAGACCTTAAAGGTCATCTAGGTCAACTGTATTACTTTACAGAAGAAAGATTAAGTAAACTTATCCATGTTCTTTGACTCAAAATCCAATTTTTACATGGTAGAAACAAAGGAGAAGGAGGAATGGGAGGAGGAGGAGGAGGAGGAAAAAATGAGAAGAAGGAAGAGGAGAACAAGAACAAGGACAAAAACCCAACATCCTGACCTCAAAGTGTTCACAATCTAATCATTTTAACAACATGCCAACACTATGTGTAAGTCAAACATATTAAAAATAATTTAGAAATATCTCAGAGAAATTCCAAATATTAAGGAGGACTGGAAAAATGCTTTTTGAAAAAAAGGAAGCATTTTAACTAAGTCTTGGAGGAAACTAGGGAAGATAAGGAGTGAAGATGACAAGAGAGAATCTAGGCAAAGAAGAAAAGTAGCAAACACACATGGAGTTAGGAGATGGGGTACATTAGCACAACATTTACATTCGTATGACCTGAGTTCTTGTGACCATAAAAAAGTCACTTCCATTCTGGGAATCATTTATTCACCTTTAAATAGAGATGGTTGAACAAAATGGTTTTTAAGGTTCCTTCTAATTCTAAATCTCATGAAACATATAAAGACTTCTAGTCTAGCCCTTTCATTTTACATGAAGGAAACTAATCCTCAGGTTGCTCATTTATAATCTGGGGACTAATCTAGCTCATTAAATTTCTAGCTCTAAATCCTCTGAATCTCATAAGAATATATAATCCAAATCTTTCCTTTTCCAAATGAAGAAACTGAAGGTCAGAGAAGTCTCCCTAAGAGAATAAAATGCAGATTAGTTGTGAGTTGATTGAGGATTTTAAAAAGGCCCTGAGTGCCAATACCATTATGTACAGATTAGAAAACCAATGGAGAGAAGCCAAGTAAAAAGGAAGCTCCATATACAATGTACAAACTTTATATAGCACACAAATCCACTCAGATTTGATTACACTGTCTGAATGAAGGGATAACTTCTCATCCTGATTTAGGCAGGAAACAACAACCTATTTCTCATTTTTATTCCCACTGTCAGCAGAACATACTAAAGGACTAGACCCAGATGTCCTACTTGCTCTGACTTTGGTTTACTAAGCAACTGTTGGACTAGGCTGCATCACCCCCAACAGACCAAAAAATGTTGTCCTTCTGCCAGATCCCTTTAGTATCCAAAGGAATTGAAAAATATGTGTTCCTAATAATAATTCCTAATAATGAGATCATTTTTCCTTTGCCTCAGGTTTTTCTACAAGACTGCTTCATCTTATGTCTTTAGGCAATTCTCAAGGATACAAGTTCACAATACCCCAAAGGAAAGAATCACGGTCTCATTCTGTATGTATTGAGCTGGGGCAACAATTGTCAAATCAGAGACACAGATGGTATGAAAGTCTGAAGCCATTCTATTGCAAGCTAAAGCTTACATCATCATGGAATCACAGAATGTCCAAGCTGGAAAGGACCTCAGAATCAGAGCACAAATTGTCCTAGTTCCATTATTTACTTGTTATCTGTGAATCCTTTGACTTTCTTTCCTGAGCCTCAGTTTCTTTATTTGTAAGAGAAAGAAACACACACACACACATAGAGGGAGAGTGAAAGAGAGAGAGAAGAAAGAAAGAGAGACAGATAGACAAACAGAAAGACAGACATTGGCAGGCTGGATTCAGTGACCTCTAAAATCCTTTCCTGCTTTAGATCCTATGAACCTTGAATATCAGAGGTGAAAGAGGGGTTATAATCATGAAACAAAGAAATTTCAGTCCTGGAAAGAGACTTGAATATAAAGCAGAGAATGTCAGTGCTGGGAGGGGCCTTCAGACATAGAACATTAGAATTGGCAGAGAAATTAAATTTAGACTCTAGAAATAGATGTGAATTAGAATGTGAATGTGAAAATGGAAAGTGAAAATAGAATGTGAAAGTGGACTATTCAGAAATCATGTAATCCAACCCATATCCCAAATCATGTATAATTCCCAATAAGTGATCATCTTAACCTCTATTTGAAAGACCTTTAATGATGGTAATCTTATCTCTTCTGAAGTAACCCATTCATCTATTAAATAGTAAATAGAAAGACCAGCTTTAGAAAAAAATTAAAATAATAATAGCTAGTATTTAGCATTTCATCTTATTTTGACCCAACACCTTTATTCCATAATTACTACCTTATATTATTGTAGTGATCCATATAACTCCTTTCTGCATTTTTCCAATGATAACCATCTAAATAGTTCACAGAATCACAAAATGTTGAAGTTAAAATGACCTTAGAGATTATCTACTCCAGTCTCTTTATGTTAAAGGAGGAAAAATAATTTACCCAAAAGGGTAAAATAATTTTCCTAAGGTCACACATCTACTAAGTGGTAGAGCCAAGACTCAAGCCCAAATTTTCCTTCCATGCCTAAGTCCAGGTAGCTCTTTCTACTGTCTCACAGTAATTCTACCCTTTCTAATTTTTCTCTTCCCTAGGGTTAGTAGTCGGTTTCTTCAGTTGATCCTCAAATAATTTCTAGTGCCCTCATAAATCTAGGCCACCTTCCTCTGGAAGCATTCCAGGCAGTCAATGTACCTTAAAATGTGTCTTAATATTTTAATAGTTTAAAATATACTATTAATGAAGGAAAACAGTGTAAGTATTTATTGACCTGATGTTGGGGGGGGCAATAGATCTTTTGTCACCAAATATAAACATAATTAACCATCCAATATCAGATTCCACATCTTTTTAATGTACTTTAAGGCTCACTGCAAAATATTTTTAATATCTTTCTGTTAATAGTGTGTTTAAGGGTCAAGTAAGGGTAAGACTGGGAGGATTAAGAGATTTGGTTTCTTCCTGAGGCCTTTGTTGTGAGGAACGAAAGAAACTATAAAACAAAGATTTATTCAGTTTTAGCCGGACAGCCCAACTGCACAGCACTGCAAGAACCAAGGGAAAGAGAAACATCTGGCCAGAAAGCTCACTTGTTTATGAAAAATAGTAAGAAGGGGAGGAGGGAAAAAAGACTTCTCCAACCTCAACCTCCCTGGTTCTCTGGGCCAAAATTAAGCCCAATATTAAAAACAATGAGAAAGTTTGAAAGCCAGGTGGCCATAAAGACAAGGAAGAAAATATAATGCAAATAACAGCTCAGATGTCTATGTTGAAGGTCAAGAGAGGACTTTCTTAAATGTGAGATAGATCATGCACATATTTGTAGTCCCATTTTACAGATTAAACTGAAGCTCGAATTGGTGAATCAACTTATTATTTGGGATTTATGTGTGTGAAAGGAACCTTAGAAACTAGCCCAAAGCCTTACTTTTATAGATAAGTTATCTGAGGCCCAGATTGCTGCTTCGTTCAAGAGTCCACAGGAGAAATATTGAAGCGATAATAATCAAACCAAGATCTAATTCCAAGCCTAGAGCTCTTTCCATTGTCCCATCTTTCCTTCTTACCCAAAACCACCTTGCTAATAATATGGGAGCCAAAATAAGAACCCAAACCTCCTGATCCCAAGTCCAATGTTGTCTCCACTATGTCAAGACACCTCTAACATTATATCTCTTACTTATTTCACTTTACTTTTTTTTTATACTCAGAGCAAAGAAAGATCTTTAGCTAGCAAGTAACTTTTATCAAGAGAATGCAACTACACCATAATGATGAATAGGAATCTGGTTTTCCATAACCAAACATCCAAATCAACTTTTTGATGAGGACATTTTCTAGTGTGGTTGTTCAGGAAAAAGAGTATTTAAGTATTATGGAAGACTCTTCACCTTTTATATAGGAAACAAAAAGTGTTTAGAAGAGGAAAGCTGATTTCCCTTCTTTCCTTCTTCCTCTCCTCCTTTCCCATGCAGCCTACAGTCTAAGAAGTCAGACAAGAATAAAACAAGAAAATGATTGAAAGATTCCCCACACTAAACTATCATTCAGAAATGACTATATTTTGAAAGACCCTGGTGATAATACTTTCAAAACTAAGGAAGCCTGAATTGAACTAAACTATGAGCTCCAGGTAAAAGGATCAATGATTCATCTAATTTCTATATTTCACTGTACACCTCCCCAAAATTAGTGAGCATCTAAAAAACATTTGCTGAATTAATGAATGCACAGATGTAAATGAAAGAACACTGCCTTTGAAAACAGGAAAAGGTATGGTGAAGTGATGAGTGATATATTTGGAATTAAAAGACTGATTTTAACAAATCTTGATTTTAACAGTGTGTGAAGCCAAGAGCTTTTAGCTGGATCTCAGTTTTCCCTTTATTCAACAAAGGAGTTGCACTAGATGATTTCTAAGACCCCTTTCAATTCTAAAATCTCATGATTGGTGAATGAATTGGCAAAGAGGGCTCTGCCTGGGCTTGATTAGGAAACTCAGTTTCTTTTCCCTGGTTTGCTACTGACTCACCCAGAATGCCTGGGCCAAATTCTCTGAACTGAAGACTTTCTCCTTAGGCAAAGCCAGGGAAAACAACAGACTTTGGTGCCTTCACCTCTTTTCCCCCTGGATATTAATGAGATTAACCAGTTAAGGTGGGTAAGGTGCTTTGCACTTCTTGGCACAGAATTGCCCTGACCACAAGCACTAATCCACCTGATTGAGAAGGTTGATTAAGGTTAGAAATTCTGCCCTGTGTCTGTGAAATGCATTTGGCCCTGAATAGGAATGGATTCAATGAGCTAATGGGAAAAGACATAGTCTGCAATTGCATCTCTAATTCTAAAGTGGGCAGCACAACCATTATCAAAATAGAATTGTCCTTATACTGTCTTTTCTGGGTCTTGCATATAGAAAACTACAGTTTCCACCTGTTTAAGCATCTTAATCTTCAAAAAGTTTCAAATACCTTGCAAATTAAAATTCACTCATATTTGCCTTTGAAAGGTGAAATGTCAAAATTCAACCCATTTTCAGGGTATTTTGCTTTATAAGGCAGCTAAGTGGAAGAGTGGATAGTTATTCACCTAGCATTTATTAAGCACCTATTATGTGCCAGATAGGAATAATTTGTTCCACGAAGGTGGCTGAAGCAGATGCCATGAAGCACTTAAATATAGGTCAGATACTGATGTTGCCAAGGTCATCCACTGTGCCCCAGGACATTAGTAGTCATGTTAACTTTTGTCTTGCCACTGGATTTTTTTTCCTTTTTTTTTAATTAAAGTTTTTTTTTTATTTTCAAAACATATGCATGGATAATTTTTCAACATTGACCCTTGCATAGCCTTGTGTTCCAAATTTTCCCCTCCTTTCTCCCATCCACCCCCAGATGGCAAGCAACCCAATATATCTTATACATGTTAAAAAATATATGTTAAATCCAATATATATAAACATATTTATATAATTATCTTGTTGCACAAGAAAGATCAGATCAAAAAGAAAAGAAAATGAATAAGAAAACAAAATGCAAGTGATCAACAACAAAAGAGTAAGAATGTTATGTCGTGATCCACACTCTGTTTATGCAGTCCTCTCTCTCAGAGTAGATGGTTCTCTTCATCATAAGATGAAACTGGCCTCAATCTTCTCATTGTTGGAAAGAGTCACGTCCGTCAGAATTGATCTTCATATAATATTATTGCTATGTACAATGATCTCCTGTTTCTGCTCATTTCACTTAGCATCAGTTCATAATGTTAGTGTCCCAAAGCCCTCTAAAATCACCCTGATGATTTTTTCTTATAGAATAATAATATTCCATAACATTAATATACCATAACTTATTCAGCTATTCTCCAATGATGGGCATACACTCGGTTTTCAGTTTCTTGCCATTACAAAAAGGGCTGCCACAAACATTTTTACATATGTGGGTCTCTTTCCCTCCTTTAAGATCTCTTTGGGTATAGACCCAGTAAAAACCTTGTTGGATTTTGATCCACTATGCACAGTTTGATATTTTTTGAGCATAGTTTCAAATTGCTCTCCAGAATGACTGGATTCGTTCACAATTCCACCAACAATGTATTAGTGTCCCAGTTTCCCCATATCCCCTCTAACATTCATCATTATCTTTTCCTGTCATCTTAGCCAACTGGAAATGTGTGTAGTAATATCTCAGAGCTGCCTTAATTTGCATTTCTCTGATCAATAGTGATTTAGAGCACCTTTTCATATAACTAAAAATGGTTTTAATTTCTTCATCTGAAAATTATCTGTTCATATCCTTTGACCCTTTATCAGTTAGAGAATGGCTTGAATTCTTATAAATTTTAGTCAATTCTCTATATATTTTAGAAATGAGGCCTTTACCAGAATCCTTAAAATGTTTTTTTAAAATGTGTAAAAATGTTTTCCCAATTTATTGCTTCCCTTCTAATCTTGTCGGCATTAGTTTTGTTTGTACAAAAAAATTTAGATTAATATAATCAAAAGTATCTATTTGGTGTTCAATTATGAATTCCAGTTCTTGTTTGGTAACAAATTCCTTCCTTCTCCACAGATTTGAAAGATAAACTATCCTATGTTCTTCTAATTTGCTTATAATATCACTCTTTATGTCTAAATCATAAACCCCTTTTGATCTTATCTCGGTATGTGGTGTTAGGTGTGGGCACATAGTTCTGCCATACTAGTTTCCAATTTTCTCAGCAGTTTTTGTCAAATAGTGAGTTCTTATCCCAACAGCTGGAGTCTTTGGGTTTATCAAACACTAGATTGCTATAGTTATTGACTATTTTGTCCTATGAATCTAACCTGTTCCACTGACTGACTACTCTATTTCTTAGCCAATACCAAAGAGTTTTGAGGACTGCTGCTTTATAATAGTTGTAGGTCTGGCACAGCTATTGCCACTGGATTTTGATAGTTCTGGAAGAGAGTAGAGCTGACAACTTTGTATAACTCTTCTTCACTTAAATCTAAGTCACTTCTAAGTTAAGAATCAGCCCTACTCCAATTTTGTTATGTCATTGGTCCTCTTTAAAAATGAAGGGTAAACAACAACTGTGTGCCAGATACTGTGCTAAGTATTGGGCATATAAAGAGAAAGAAAAGACGATCTCTGCTCTCATGGAGTTTACAATCTATTAGGGTAAGCAATAAGTACAACTATGTATAACCCAGATGTAGATTGCAAAAAGTTTCTTGCAGAAGGTGTGTCTTTAAGCTGAGACTTGAGAAAAGCCAGGGAAGCCAGGGGGCAGAAATGAGGAAAGAGTTTTTCAGATAGGGAGGACAATCCATGAAAATGCCCAGTTAAGGTGGGTAAGGTGCTTTGCAGAGACATTGGGATACAAAGCATTTTATACAAGGAACAATAAGGAGATTAGTTTTAATGGATTTCAGAGGAGTAGGACATGGTAAGGCTGGATGAGTGGGAAAGAGTCAGGTCATAAAGGGCTTTATAAACCAAACAGGATTTTAAATTTGACCTTAGAGCAAATATGGAACAACTGAAGTTAATTATTTGAGGGAGTAAGGGAGGGGGACCTGGTAAGACCTACACTTTAGGAAAATGAATTTGACAATAAAGAGAAGGATGGATTGGAACACAGGACTTGGATTCGTGAAAACCTGAGTTCAAATCATGTTTCAAACACTTTCTGGGCATTTTACCCTGATGAGTAACTTGAATTTGTGATAGATAAATGTAAAGTATCTATCCATCACACACAGAGTACAGACAGTTTTTATAAAAGATGTATACAATCATATTCGCACATGTGTGTATACGCCTGGTGTCTACTATTCAAAAGTTCACATACGCTTCTCTTGATTGCCTTTTTCTTCTACTTATCATGCTTTCGTGAATCTTAAGAAGTTCCTTCTTTACTAACACAGGCAGTCTCTTGTCCAATCAGGAATCAATTTTCCTTCTGTGCACCCAGTGACACAATACTATCCCTCAAGAAAACTACCCCAAGCTCAGGTGGGAGTAGTCCCATATCTGTGAGAGGAAACATGGCGTAATAATAATAATAATAATAGTCAAAATCACAATCATAGTAATAGCTAACATTTATTTAGTACATACTGTGACAAGTACTCTGTTAAGAACTTCACAATTATCTCATTTGATCCCTATTTTACAAGTGAGGAAACTTGAGGCAAACAGGAGTTAAGCAATGGTTCCAGGGTCACATAGTTACTAAATGTCTGAGGCCAGATTTGAATTCAAGAAAATGAATCTCAACCATTCTGGAGAACAATTTGGAACTATCCCCAAAGGGCTATCAAATTGTGCATACCCTGTGATCCAACAGGATTTCTCCTGAGCTTGTATTCTAAAGAGGGAAGGGATCCGCATATACAAAAATGTTTGTAGTGGTAAGAAACTGGAAAGTGAATAGATACCCATCAGTTGGCGAATGGCTGAATAAGTTATGATATATGAATGTAATGAAATATTATTGTTCTATAAGAAATGATCATATAAGATGATGTCAGAGAGGTCTGGGGAGACTTACATGAACTGATGCTAAATGAAATAAGCAGAACTAGGAGATTATTATATATAGCAACAGTAAGACTATATGATGATCAGTTCTCATGGACATGGCTCTCGTCAACAATGAGGTAATTCAGACTAATGGTCTTGTGATAAAGAAAGCCATCTGCACCCAGAGAGAGGACAGTGGGAGTTGAATGTGGGCCATAACATAGTATTTTTGCTCTTTTTGTTGTTGTTTGCTTGTATTTTGTTTTCTTTTTCATTTTTCCCTTTTTGATCTGATTTTTCTGGAGCAGCATGATATTTTTGGAAATATGTATAGAGGAACTGCACATGTTCAACATATATTGGTTCACTTGTCGACTGGAGGTGTGGGTGGGAGAAGGGAGGAAAAAATTAGAACACAGGTTTTTGTAGGGGTGGATGTCAAAAATTAATCCATGTATATATTTTGAAAATAAAAATCTTTAATAAAAATTTTAAAAAGAAGATGAATCTTCCTGATTCCAGATCTAACATTCTACACCTTTGCCTGATAGCAGATATATTGCATGGCCTCTATAGCATCAAGGAAGATCTGGATTGAAATCTTAGATACTTAATACCTACAAGACTTTGGACAAATCACCTAATTTTTCTCAGTCTCAGCTTCCTCGTGGGAGTAATAACAAAACTTACCTCATCAGGTTGTTCTAGAATCAGTGAAATCTTATGAGTTGGTTATTGTTCCTCTAAAAAAACTTCTGAAATCTCCTAACACTTTGTTTCCACCTCTCCAATGTTACAGCATCTGCTTTGCTTTTAATACTTTGATGAGTCTATGATCTCAGAAATATGATCATCCTCTCCAGTGAGATGATAGCATCCTGATTTTTATATATGTCTATAAACTCTCCAAAGAATAGCTACCTAATTCACAGAAAGCCTTATTCTTATTCTTTTTATAATTTATAGATAGATGTTTGTCCAACCCGTCTACCTCTCACTCCTAACCATATATGTCCCTGCATCAGAGTTGATGGGTGTCTACAGAAGGGAAACAGATGTTCAGAAAACACAACAAGACCAGGAGATGCCTTTAACTTGCCAGTTATATTCCTCAGCTGTACTAAAGGAGCCTAGAAGTCTTCTCTTGACATTATTGACTGAATAGGAGAATTGTAGAGGCATGGTCCAGAGAAACTAGTCTCTGGGTGTGGTGAAGGAAAGAGTTTAGTTGGAGAGTTAGCCTGTGGGTCAGAATGATTGAACAGGAGGCTGATGAGACAAAGAGAGAGAGAGAGAACAGGGTGTGACTGTGAGTCAGTGCACTCAGTTGTGTGTGGGAGTCCAAGAATGGGAGTCCTGGCAGCTTGTACATGGGCTTTTCATTGAGACAATGGGTACTGGGGTAAGGTGGAACCATGCACACCTCAACTGTGCCTCTAGACCAGTGGTTCTCAAACTTTTGTTTTCAGTATCTTTATCCTATTAAAAATTATTGAAAATATCTCCAAAGTGTTTTTGTTTATCTGGATTATATTTATAGACATTTACCATATTGGAAATAAAAACTATTTTTGAATTTGTAGACTCTCTAAAAGGATTTCAGAGATCCCCAGGATTCCCTAGACCATACTTTGAGAACCACTGCTCTAGACCATCCTGTGACTATATACAGATTCTGGATCCTTTTGTACTCAAATATGCTATTGCCAGTAAGAAGGGATAGTGATAAAAGATCACAGGTCTTGGATTTAGATATGGAAGAAACCATAGTGGTCATTTTTTTTACCTTCTCACATTACAACTGAAGAAACTGAGGACCAGAGAGATGAAACAATTGACAAAATTTTAAACCAAGCTATCAAACTTTAAAACCAGCACTTATTCTACTAAATCAAGTTGCTTCACACAGAGTCCAAGAGACAAATTAGAATCTCGATATCTAAGTGACATGTTTCTGAGCTCCCTGTAGTCACTGAAGAGAAAGAGAGACAGCAAGACAGGGAGAAAGATAGTGACCAAAAAAAAAAAAAAAAAAAAAAAAGAAAAGAAAAGAAAGAAAGACACGGAAAGAGAGCTTCTAGAATACTCTCACCTCATCTTTCTGAGGAGGAGGCCTCTATTTCAAGGCCACAAACGTTTCTTCTTCAATTCATCTTCCAGCTCACTTTGATGTGTTATCTTCTTCCCATTTTCTCTCATCAGTCATTTTGTCTGTCTACCTAACTCCTTTTGTCTCTGCACAATAAAACAATCCCCAAAGTAAGCTATGATTGAAATGTGTGGCAACAAGTATATATAAATATGTCTTATATCCTGATTATGTCATTTACACAACAAATATGAAAACATGCGGCCCCCAGCTCTGCAGTCTTGAAGTAAAGCATTGATTGGCAAGGGGTTAGGCATCTGATGAGATGCATACTCCATTCTAGAGCCCAAAATTCTAGGTCTCTGTATTTCTATTTTATTGCTGTAGCTGGGCAGATTTAAAAGGACCAAATAGGAGGGGGACTTTAGAGGCAGTCAATTAGTGAATAGTTGGGCTGTGACACTACAGACACTCACACAAACACACACATACACACACACACACACACACACATTTATCAACCACATGGGCATTGTTTTAGGAAAGCTAAATTGATTCTGATCAGGAAAGCCTATTTGGAAGATCTAATAGGTAAAATTGCCTAAACCAGTTATTAGATACATAGGAACCAGTAGTATTGTAGTCAATTAGTAATTGTAGTCAAACATGGAGTTACCTTGGTTAGCTGGGGTCTAGTAACAGGCTAACTGTCACAGAAATGTGACTGCCATCTCTATGATTTCCCAAAAAAAAAAAAAAAACAGCAGACATAAATGATAATTCTAGGAAATTAGATTTATTAAGTTTTGTTCAAGTTTCATCTTGTTTTCTCTGAAGGATTCCATTGCCATTGAAATTTTTCATATTTATTGACTAAGCTACCATGATACTAATCAATCCCTTCTCAAAACCTTGGATTCATCTTTGACTCTAATATCCCTCACATTTATTTCCTCCTCTCAACTCATACTGCCAAACATCTGGGTTAATTTAAGTCCTTTAGACCTCTTGCCTAGTTTATTTTAATGATTTTCTAACTGGTTTCCTTGCCTCTTCTTCATCCTATAATCACTCAATCAACAAGCATTTATTAGGCTCCTACTCTGTGACAATGACAAAAATGAAATAATCTCTACCCTCAAGTGATTTATATTTTATCAGGAGAAATACCATGTATATAAACATGTATAAAGACAAAAATGAAATAATCTCTTGCCCTCAAGTGGTTTATATTTTATCAGGAGAAATACCATGTATAATAAGCAAATAGGGCAGAGTTAGGTGTCAAAGTGGATAAAATGCTAGAGCTAAAGTCCAGAAGACTTCCTGTGTTCAAATTTGGCCCCAGATACTAGCTATATGACTCTGGCCAAGTCACTTAGCCCTGTTTGCCTCAGTTTCCTCATCTGTAAAATGAGCTAGAGAAGGAAATGGCAAATCACTCCAGTATCTTCCAAGAAAACCCAAAATGGGGTCATGAAGAATAAGACATGACTCAAAAATAACTAAATAACAAAATACATAACAAAACATATACGATCTTTAAAATGAGGGAGCTGAGACTTCCAGCCAAGATGGCGGCGAGGAGGCACACAGCTGTGTAAGCTCCACATTTTCTCTCAGAATCCATCTAATTACAAGCCTCTGAATTAATGCCTGACTGAAAAAAAAACCCACAGTTACCAAGAGAAGACATCCTTGAGATTCGCCAGGAAAGGTCTGTTTTTGCTCGAGGGTGGGACGGTTTTGGATCGGGCACAGGCTGAGGGCAGCAGCAATGAGAGTTTGGCAGGCAGCTCACAGCCGAGCAGACCAGAGGGGGGGGTGTGATCTCAGCGCTTGTGGGGAGAGCTTCACTCAGGATTGGATACTTTGCCCTCAGCAAGTCAGTAGCCCAGCAGAGAAGCTAAAAAAACCAAAAGAAACAACCCCAAACAGCTGAGTTCTTTAGGCCCGGCCACCCCCTCCCCCACAGCATCTCAGCTGCCTGAGTCTAGAGCCCAGGCGCAACATTCCCTTGGTCTTTGTAGGGAGGAAGCCGAACCCACCCAGCCCCTCCCCAAAAAAGCAGATTCCATTTGGGGTTTTTTCCTTTTTTTTCTTTGCTGTTTGTCTCTGATTCTTCTCTGAAAAATGAGCAAAAATTAAAAGGATTTAAGATTGACAGCTTTTATACAGACAAGAACAGACTCTAAACCCTGAGGAGACTAAAAACAGATTTCTTCAGGTGAACCCCAAAGGAGGAGATCATCTGTTCCTCGCCAAATGAATCTCATGAAGAATTAAAAAGGCTCTCACAAGAGGCTAGAAGAAAATGGAAAAGGAGAGGGAGGCTTGGCAAGAGAGTCTGAGGAAGCATCCCACTCATTTAAAGACAAGTGGATAAAGAAATCAAATCCCGAAAAATAGGATTGGAACTGAAACGAAAACAGCTCTCTAAAGAATAAAATTAAGGAAATGGAAAAACATTCCATAGAACAAATTGGACAATTAGAAAAGATATAAAAAAAGTGAGTGAAAAAACACTTATTGAAAATAAGAATAGAACAAATGAAATTGAATGACCTAGGGACAAGAAGAATCAGTCAAGCAAGACCAAAAAAAACCAAACAATGGAGAAAATGTGAAATACCTTCTGGGGAAAACAAAGACCTGGAAAACGGGTCTGGGAGAACAATCTGAGAATCATTGGGCCCCAGAAAAATCGATGAAAAAAATGGACACATTTTCCAGGAAATTATCAAAGAAACTGCCCAGAAGTCATAGAAACAGAGGGTAAAATGACATTGGAAAGGTTCTACACCCACTGAAAGGGTCCTAAAACAAAACACAAGAAATATGTCCAAATGCCAGAACCCTCAAACAAAGGAAAAAATACCCTAGTTGAAAACCCAATTCAAATATAGAGGAGCCCAAAAGGATCACCCTAGATCTAGCAATCCACAAAAAAGATCAAGGGGCCTGAATATGAATCCGAAAGCGGGAACCTTATGCAACCAAAATAAAACCCCAGCCAGAATGAGCATCTTTTTCCAGGGAAGAAGATTCATTCAAAAAAAGGAATTTCACCTATTTTGGGGTTGAAAAACCAGAACTTAACAAGAAGTTTGATCTGCAAATAGAACTCAAGAAAAACCTAAAAAGGTAAAAACAAACTTGGGAACTATATTTCCAAAGATTAAAAAAATACATATATACCTTGTTCTAGAAATTAGAGGTGGAAAGGACATTTTATCAGAAAAAGGGTAAAGTGGGGTACTATATCTCACAAAGAGGCAAAGGAAACCTTTATATCTGAGAGAAAGAATGGAGGGGGAAATATAGTGGGTATTTACCCAAAGAATTGACTTTAAGGAAAAATTTAGAATATTCAAGATTGGGAAATTCCCCATCTCATTGAAAAAGAGAAAAAAGTGAAAAGGGAAGGAATAAGCTAAGAAGGGAAAAGAACAGAGGGAAAGGAGAAGATAGGGGGAGAATAAGGTGGGGAGGAGGGATACTAAAAGGGAGGGTTAAAACAAGGGTGCCCGTTTTCTGGGAAAAGGATAGAGGAAAAAGGGAGAAAAGAAAACAGGGGTTAAAACATGGCAAAAAACAGAATTGGTATTTTAACCAAAATGGAATGGGTAACCCCCAAAAGAGGGTGTTAGAGAATGGATTAAAAGGAATTAAATTTGTTTACAGGAAAAAGAAGAGGGAGAACAAGAATAAAGGTAAAGGTGGCAAAATGCTTGGGAAGTCAAAAAGGGGAATTATTCCCAGATCCAAAAAACAAAAATGGATCAATTAAAGAAAGGAAGGGACATTCCAAAGGGGAGCATAAAAATTAAATATCAAATTTAAAATATTAAAGTGAGATCTAAACTTAAAAGAAATTAAGGCTGAAAAAGAAATAGGCAAAAAAATATAATCTCAACCTTCATCTGAATTGATTCAAACAAAATAAATAAGAAAGAAGTCAAAGGGTAAAAATACAGAAAAGGAATGATAGACCTCTGGAGAAAATGAAATGGAGACAGAAAGGGCCTTTTTTAGCAGTTCATGGAACCAACAAAAAACATATATTGGAATAAAACCTCAAACTCAAATGGTAAGGCGAAAAGTGAACATCCTTTTCAAACCGATGCAAAAAATTACACTCAACAAAAAGCCAGGGGAAAGAGACCAAAAATAATTGGAAACAAAAACTTACTTAAAGAATGATTGGGTGAAAAGAAATCATAGACATAATTTTCCCCAAGAAAATGACAATAATGAGACATCATATCAAAATGTGGGGAAAGCCAAAGCGGAATAAGGGGGAAATTTATATCTCTAGACACTTCAAAAGTAGAGAAAGAGGGTCAAAATTGGGCTTGAACTAAAATGCTAGAAAAGGAACAAATTAAAAACCCCAGTCAAAATAAACTTGAAATTTAAAAATAAAAGGAAGACAAAAAATTGAAAGAAAAAAACTATTAATTAATTAAAACTAAATTGGTTTTATGAAAACCAACAAAATAGAGAAATCTGATTACAAAAAGAAAAGAGGAAAATCAAATTGTTAGTCTTAGAAATGAAAAGGAGAACTCCAAATGAAGAGGAAATTAGAGCAATAATTAGGAATTATTTTGCCCAACTTTATGGCAATAAATTGACAACTTAATAAATGAAGAATACCTTCAAAATATACCCCGAAACAGGAAATAAAACTAAAAGTCCCATTTAGAAAAAAAGGTATTAAAATTAAAAAAATGGACCAGATGGATTTTAATAATTCTAAAAATTTAAAAAAAACCCAATGCTATAAAAATATTTGAAAAAATAGGGATAAGAGTTTCCCCAAATTTTTTAAATAAGAATTGGTATGATTAAAAGGTGGTGAAAAAGAAAGAAAATTATAGCCGTTTTAATAATATGTTAAAATTTTAAATAAAATTTAAAAAGATTAAGAAAATTTAAGATAAACTAGACGTAGGATTTAAGGAATGGGTGGTTTATTAGGAAAATTTACAATTGTTATAAAAGAAATAAAAAAAATATGATATTAATGTGAGAAAAAAATTTGTAAAACCCAAATCAAATTTTAAAAAACTTGAGAGTATAGGAATAAATGGATTTTTTTTAAAAAATGGGATTTATTTAAAAATCAGTAAGATATATGAATGGGGAAAAAATGGAATTTTCCAGTAAAATTAAGTAAGGGTTGCCCTGTCAATTGTTATTCAATATTGTTTAGAAACATAGCCTGGGAAAGAGTCAATAAAAAAAGGAATTTAGAATAGGGGAAAAAAATATCATTTTTGGATGATTGATGGTAACTTTTTTTTTAATAGCCTTTTATTTACAGGATATATACATGGTAATTTTTGATTAAAATTGCAAACCTCTTGTTCCAATTTTTCACCTTTTCCCCCACCCCTCCCTAGATGGGGATGAAAGATTTAAATATATTAAAATATAAATTAGAACACAAAGTATATAGCAAAAGTTTTTTTTGTACAAAAAGAATAGACGAAATATTTAAATTAGTTGTGAAGGAAATCAAAAATGGGTGTAAAATGGGATTGGGAATTAAGAAATGGTTTTTTAGTCAATCCAGAGTTTTTTTTCTGGGATAGTAGTTGTTATTACTGTGTTCCATTAGAATGATTTGGATTGTTGTGAGGATGGTTTGGTCCATGAACAGGTATATAGTTTGTTTTGAAGATAATATTCCTGGTCCTGTTTTTTCACTGCATGTTCGTAATTCTCGGCCTTTCTGAAATTATCCTGTTGGTCTTTCAAGAAAGTAATATTCTAATATTATATACCAAATTTATTCAGATTCTCAATGATGGAATCCATTCATTTAGTTTTAGACTAGAAAAGGGTGCCACAAAATTGTGCATAAGGTTTTCCTTTTTTAACTTTTGGGATATAATCCCAGTAACCCGGATAAAGGGTAAAGTTTGATAACTTTTGAGATATTCAAATTTATTCAAAATGGTTGGATTGTTCACAATCACCAAAATATAATGTCGTTTCCCATCCCTCCAACAATCATTATTTTTTCCCTTCATTTTAGCCAATCGACAGGTGTGTATGGATCTTGAGTTGTCTTAATTTGATTTTCTCTGATTAATAATGACTTGGAGCATCTTTTCATATGATAGAAATAGTTTAATTTCTTCATCTGAGAATTTTCTGTTCATATCCTTTTGACCATTTTTCAATTGGAGAATGGCGATTTTATAAATTAGAGTTAATTCTTATATTTTGGAATGAGGCATGAACCCTTTTGATTTAAAAAATATTTTCTGTTTAGCTTTTCTAATTTGTCTGATTAGTTTTGTTTGTAAAAAACTTTTTGTTTGTAAATTAAATTTTTCTTTTTGTGTGTAAGATCTTGTTCTGTTTTCAAAAATTCCCTTCCACAGGTCTGGAGGTAAAATTTCCATGTTCCTCTAATTTTTAAATAATTTTTTTTATCCTAGGTTTAAACCCATTTTGATTATTTGGTTAGGGTTAAGTTGGGATCAATGCTTAGTTTTGATATTGTTTAATTTTTCCGAATTTTATGCAGTGGTTTCTTATCCCAAAAGTTGGGATTTTGGGTTTTCAAAGATAGGTTGTTATTTTGGGTGTTTTATCCTTGAATAATTTTCACTGATCAATAATTTTTTAGCCAATACCCAAATAGTTTTGGTAATTGTTATAGTATAGTTTTAGATCGGTACAGTAAGCCCCTTATTTGATTTTTTTATTTTTTGAAATTTTGACCTTTTGTTTTTCCATATGAATTTGTTTTATTTTTTCTAGGTTTAAAATAGTTTTTTGGGGTCGATTGGTATGGCTAAATAAATAGATTAGTTTAGGTAATATTGTCATTTTATTATATTTGTGCCTATCCAAGAGATTTAATATTTTTCAATTGGTTGAAGACTTAATTTTTGGTGGTTCTGTAATTTTGCTCTAAAGTTTTGATTTTCCCTTGGCAGATAGATTCCAAATATTTTAATTTGTAGTTATTTAAATGGAATTTTCTTTTTCTGACTGTTGGATTTGTTAGTAATATAAAATATGATTTATGTGGGGTTTATTTTATAACCACAATTTTGTAAAGTTGTGATTTTTTAACTTTTTAGAGTTTTGGGGTTTTGAAATGACGGAAAATATAATTGGCCTTGCCTTTTTTTTTTTTTTCTTTTCAGTTTATTGAAGTAGGTTTTAATACAATATTAAAAGTAACGGTGATAGTGGGCAACCTTGTTTTTACTCAGATCTTATTGGGAATGGTTGGGTTTGTCTTAATATGATGCTTACTGATGTTTTTAAATAGATGCTGAGATTATTTTTAGAAAAGTCCATTTATTCCTATACCCAAGTGTTTTTTAATAGGAATGGATTTGGATTTTATCAAATGCTTTTTTCTCTCATTGAGATGATATATGGTTTTTTGTTAATTTGGTTATTAAATGGCAATTTATTGATAGTTTTCCTAATATTGAACCAGCCTGATTCCTGGTAAAACTATTTGATTAGTGTATTATCCTGGAGATGATTTTTCAGTCTTTTTTGCTTATCTTATTTTGGATTTTAGATCAATATTCTTAGGAGATTGGTCTGTAATTTTTTTTTCTGTTTTCAGTTTACCTGGTTTGGTACGTACCATGTTGTATCGTAAAAGGAGTTTGGTAGGACTTTTATTCCCTATTTTATCAAATAATTTATATAGCATGGGGAATTGTTCTTTAAATGTTTGGTAAAATTCATGTAAATCCATCTGGTCCTGGGGATTTTTTTGAGTTGTTTAATTCCTGTTTATTTTTTTCTGAAATGGGATTATTCAACTTTCTCCCTGTTAGTTAAGTCTATATTTTTGGGGTCCATTTCCTTAGGTTTCAAATTTATTGGATAAAGGAAAATTAATTTATTATTTTTCTAATTTTTTCATTGGTGGAAAGTTTCCTTTTTATTTTTAAGATCTAATTTCATTTTTGTTTCCCTCCTTTTTTTTCAATGATTTACCAAAACATCTATTTTATTGGCTTTTTTCATAGAACCAACTCTTAGTTTTATTAATTAGTTCAATAGTTTTTTTACTTTCAATATTTTAATTTCTCCTTTTAATTTTAGAATTTAATTTAGTATTTGATTGGGGGTTTTTTAATTTGGTCTTTTTTTAGTTTTTTTATTGGCCCAATTATTAATTTTTTTTTCTCTGTTTTATTCGAAGTCTAAGGATTAAAACCCCTTATTATTTGGTGTATCCCAAATTTTGGTTGATGTCTATCTTGTATTATCTTAGGAAATTTTAATTGTATTATAATTTGCTGCTTCACCCAATCTTCTTTAAGATGAGATTTTTAGTTTCCAATTACTTTTTGGTCTATTTCCCAATTTTTTGTTGAATTAGTTTTTTATTGATATGACTGGATTTATATTTCTGCTTTCTTTGCATTTAATTTGAGGTCTTTATGTCCCAATATATGGTAAATTTTTGAATAGGTTCCTGAATGCTGAGAAGAAAGTATATTTTTCTATTCCATTCAATTTTTCCCAAAGTCCAAAAATAATTTTCTAATATTCTTTACTTTTAATTTCTTTCTTATTTGTTTTGTGGTTTGATTTATCTAATTCTGAGGTGGGTTGAGATTCCTACTATTAAGTTTTGTTGTCATTTCTTCTTGAATCTTAATTCTCCTTTAGGGTTGGACATACCACTTGGGCATATATCTTTAATATTGATATTGCTTCGTTTTTATGTACCCTTTAGCAGGATGGTTTTTTCCTTATTCTTTTAATTAGATAATTTTTGCTTTTGTTGATCTGAGATAAGGATCACCCCTCCTTTTTGACTTCACCGAAGCATAATAGATTTTGCTCCAGCCTTTTACCTTTACCATATGTATCTCCTGCTTTAAAAAGGTTTCTTGTAAACAAATATTGTAGGGTTCTAACTTTTGATCCAGTCTGCTATCTGCCTCCTCTTTATGGGGAATTATCCCATTCCATTTACGGTTAGAATTCTAAATCTGTATTTCCTACCATCCTAATAACCCCAGATTGTGCTTTACTTATTCTTGCCCCCCCCCACCCCCTTTTCCCCTTTTAAACTTATTACCCCTTGTAACATATCACCCCTTTATAATCCCTCCATCCCCCTTGGTCTTTTTCCTTCCTTCCTTATTATTTTTTCTTTTCCTTTTCCTCTCCCCATTTTTAATGGGGAGAGAGAATTTTCTCTAAAACAAATTAATTATTTTTTCTTTGAGAATCTAGAGGTAAGATTCCACAATGTTCCCTCCTCTCTAAATTCCCTCAGATATGATAATTTCCTTTGCCTCTTTGTGGGATGTGGTTTCTTTATCCCTCGTTCCCACCTTATTCTGCCATCATCCCTTTTCCATATCTACTTCCTTTTTATTTATATCAGTACAATCAAATTATAATTATTCTTTTGATATCCAAATAGAAATACACCCTCAAAGTTTTTTACCTTTTCTATTCTTGAGTTCTATGGTTGGAGATCAAATTTTTTTTAGTTCTGGTTTTTTTCAGAAACAAATGGAATTCATTTGTTTCTTAAATGTCCATCTTCTTCCCTGAAGAAAATGCTCAGCTTAGTGGGTAGTTTATTCTTGGTCATCCCAAGTTCTTGTGCCTTCAGAATATCATATTACCCTTCTTTCCTTTTAATGTAAGGCAGCCAGATCTTGGGTGATCCTTATTTGGCCCTTTGGTATTTAAATGGTTTTTTTTGGCTGAAAATTTTTTCCTTAATCTGATAGTTCTGAAATTTGGCCCAATATTTTTTGGGGTTTTTATTTTTAGGGTTTTTTCATAATGTGTTTGATGAATTCTTTCAATGCCTATTTTACCTTCTGATTCTATTACATCTGGATTTTTGATGATTTTTGTAAAATAGTATCTAGGCCTTTTTTCATCATAGTTTTGGAAAGTCCAATAATCCTCAGATTATTCTCTCCTAATCTATTTTCCAAGTTTCGTTTTAAGTAGATAATTCATGGTTTTTTCCAGTTTGTCAATTTTGGTTTTGCTTGTCTGATTCTTGCTGTCTCAATGAATCATTAGTTTCATTGTTCAGTTCTAATTTTAAAAATTATTTTCTTCATTAGCTTTTTACTTCTTTCTGTATATGTCCAATTGAGTTTTTAAATGTATTGTTTTGTCTTGGTTTTTCCATTTACTAATTTTTTTTAGTGTTATTTTTTTTTCCAATTCACAGATCCTATTTTTGAATGTTCTTTTTTTTTTTACAAGATCCTACTTTCTAGTGAATTTTTTATTTTTTTCCAACACAATTTTTTTCCGAGATTTTTTACTTTTACAATTGATTTGGGAAGTTGTTGTTTCTTTAAAGCTTTTCTTCCTTTCCCCATTTATCTTCTAATCCTTTTGAGATTTTAATGGTCTTCTATGAGAGCATCAAAGGAGGACAGTCTGATGCATTTTTTGTTGTTTGGGGTCCTTCAGTATAATGGATATTAGAGATTCTAAAAAGTATTAGTAATAATCCATAACTTTAGCAAAGTTGAGGTTATAAAAATAAATCCCATAAATCCCACATTTTTATACATCACCAACAAAATCCAACGCAAGAGATTACAATGAAATTATTCAGAATAACTGTCAACAGCATAAAAATATTTAATCTATCTCAAAGGAAAGCGGAATTATATGAGCTAAAGTACAAAAACTTTCCAAACAAAAAGTCAGACTTAAACAATTGAAAATATCAATGTCCTGGATAGGTCATAATAAAAAGATAAATTATCCCTAAATTAATCATTTATTTATTTATAAATCAGACTTCCAAGAAAATATTTGAAAGATCTAGAAAAAATAAAACAAAATTCATATGGAATAATAAAAAGGTCAAGAATCTCAAAAAATTAATAAAAAAAAAATCAAAATGTATTCTAGTTACCTGATCAAAACAATAAAGCAGCATCACCAAAAACCCTTTGGTATTAAAAATAGATTAGTTGATAGTGGAACAGGTTAGGTTCACAAGAAAGAATAGTCAACTATAGCAATTTAGTGTTTAAAACCCAAAGATCCTATTTTGGGATAAAATTCATTTTTGACAAAAAACTGCTGGGAAAACTAAATTAGTATGGAAAATTAGGCATGGACCCACCTTAACACCGTATACCAAGATAAGATCAAAAATGGGTCCATGATTTAGAATAAAGAATGAGATTAAAACAAATTGGAGGAACATGGATAGTTTCTCTCCGATTGTGGAAGAGGAAGAAATTGTGACTAAAGACAACTAGGACCATTATTGATCAAAAATGAAAATTTTGATTGCATCAAATTAAAAAGCTTCTACAAACAAAACAATTAAAAGATAAAGGGCAAAAACGGGTAAACATCTTCAAGTTAAAGGTTCTGATAAAGGCCCATTTCCAAAATATATAGAAGCTGACTTAATTTATAAAAACCCATTCTCCAATTGAAAAATGGTCAAAGGATATGAACAGACAATTTTCAGATGATGAAATTGAAATCTTACCCTATATGAAAAGATTTCAAATCATTATTAATCGAGAAATGCAAATTAAAAACCTAATAACTACACATTGATTGGCTAAGATGACAGGAAAAATAATGATGATTGTTGGAGGGGATGGGGAAAATGGGACACTGATACATTGTTGGTGAGCTGTGAATGAATCCAACCATTCTGGAGAGCAATCTGGAATTTAAAAAGTTATCAAACGTATACCTTTATCCACAGTGTTTTACTGGGCATATCCCAAGGAGATACTAAAGAGGGAAAGGGACCAACGTAAAAAATGTTTGTGGCAGCCCTGTTTTAGTGGTAGAAGTGAAAACTGAGTGGATGCCCATCAATTGAGAATGGTTTAAATCGGTTATGAATGTTATGGAATATTATTGTTCTGTAAGAAATGACCAGCAAGATGAATACAGAGAAGCTTGGAAATTACATGAACTGATGCTAAATAAATGAGCAGAACCAAGAGATCATTATATATGTCAACAACGAATGTATGAAGATGTAATCTGATGGAAGTATTTCTTTTGACAAAGAGACCTAATTCAGTTTCAATTGATCAATGATACAGAAAAGCTACACCCAAAGAAAGAACTGGGAAAATGAATGTAAACTGTTTGCATTTTTGTTTTCTTCCCGGGTTATTTCTACCTTCTGAATCCAATTCTCCCTTGCAACAAGAAAACTGTTTGGATCTGACAACATTGTGTCTAGGATATACTAGGACATATTCAAATATATAGGACTGCTTGCCATCTAGGGAAGGGGTGGAGGGGGAGCAAAAATCGAAAGAAGGAGTAAGGGATAAGTTGAAAAAAAATTACCCTGGCATGGATTCTGTCAATAAAAAGTTACTATAATAATAAAAAAAAGGATATGGAAAAAAAAACATATACAACATAGTTTAGAGAAGGAAAACACAACACAACTGGGCAGATCAGGAAAGAACTCAAGTACAAAGTGAATCTTGAATTGAATTTTTAATAAAGTAAGATATTTTTCAAAGAAGAAGAGACGAAAGAGTATATTCTACAAACAATCAGAACAGATGCAGGGAGTTCGGAGATGGAAGCCCAAGAAGGCCAGTTTGGCCAAATTATAAAAGGCAGGATGAGAAGTAATGGAGGATGGAGTTTAAGGGGGAAGTAAGGAAGTAAGGGGTCAAGTTGTGAAAAACTTTAAGAAACAGACAAAAATTGTTATTATTAGGTAATATATTAGGTAACAAATTAATTAGGTAATAAAGATCTGCTTTAGATAAATTATTAAGTAATAAATTCAGTTATATATTAGGTAATAAAGACCCACATTATTTAATTGAGCATAGGAAAGTGGAATGAAATGGTCAAACTGGTGTATCATAGAAGTGTCCAAATAATTTTTCTAATGTTCTCTTCTAACCGTGTCAGTCCTCTACTCCCTAAAACTTCAATGACTCCCTATTGCCTAAAGGATAAAATTGCATTTAAGGCCCTTCGCAGTCTGTCTCCAACTTTATTTAGCATGACTTTTCATATGCTATTTTCCAGTCAAATCACACTGATAGAAAAATGGAGAGAAGGAAGAAAAAAAGACAGATAAACAGATAGAGAAAATAGATAGGGAAGGAAAGAGGAAAGAAAGAGACAGAAAAGAGGAGAAAGAGAAGGAGGAGAAGACAGAGGAGGAATCAAAGGAGAAAGATAGAAGAAAAGAACAACAACAACAGGAACAAGAAGAACAAGAGGTGCGGAAAAGGAGGAAGAAGAGGAAAAGGAAGAGAAGGAAAAGAAGTAGGAAGATGAGGAAGTGGAAAACAAGAACAAGAAAGAGGAAGAAGATGATGATGGTGATGATGAAGATGACAACAAAGATGAGGACAAGGAGGAGAAGGAAAGTGAGGACAAGGATAGGGAGACAGGGAAGAGAAAGGAAAGTAAACTGTTTTAATATTTACAAAGTTCTCCACAAAGTTATCATGATAATGTGAAAGTACCTATGGATTATGCTCAGAGGTGCTTACATTCTAGCAAATTCTATCAAGTTGAAAAAGTTTTGAGTGCAGAGGTAAAAAAATAAACCAGAACCCTGAAGTAGACTTTTGCAGTGATATTGTTGGAGTAACACTGAAGAAGGTAGTGGATAGTAAAGGTCACACAGCTTTCCAATGACCTATGACATAAATGGTTCTAAATTTAAATTCTTTGCCTGATACACTGACCCCAAAAGTGGCATATTACTGGAAGAACTGAACCACATCAATATTAGATCCAGAAGGAGTGAAGTGTTCTGGAGAAGTGTATTGAGTGAGTGGAAGTGAGGAGTCTAGACATTGCTGGATCACTAGCAAGTTTTCATTTCCATCGAATCATCACCTTTTGCTGTAGGCTGCTTGTGTTAAATTTATGGGGATTGGCCTAAGTAATGAAGAAAGTAACAGATGTTGCTCAAACTTTAATTAATACATTTACTGAATAAAATTTATTTTGGTGGAAAAAAGGGTCCAGAGTACATTTTTCTGATGCCAAAATACTGTCTACAATTGGTTTCATATTTTAATGCCACATTCCTTTGAAGCTGGATAAAGAAAAAAAATGATGTTCAATTACTTTGGTGTGCTGGACTAAGCTCATCATATTTACCTTATTAAAAAAAACAAGAATTTTCTATTAAAATATTTGATTGACATTTCATTCAATAATTACTAAGAGCTTACTAGGCTGTGCTAGGTTTTGAGGGAACTTACAAAACGATAAATACATACACAGACAGTCATAGGGCTCAGTATGAGCTTGTTGAGAGGAAGCATAGGAGATAGATTTTATTGTTCAATTCTGTTCTAACTCTTCATGACTCTGTGAATCATGCTGTCTGTGGGGATTTGGGGGGCAGGGCAGGGGGTAAAGATACTAGAGTGGTTTGCCTATTTCCTTCCCTAGAGGATTAAGGCAAATATAAGTTAAGTGATTTATCCAAGGTTACACAACTGATAAATATCTGAGGCCATATTTGGACTCAGATCTTCACAATTCCAGGCCCAGTGACCTATCTAGTTGCCTAATTGAGCATTAGATTTCAGATACAGAAGACCTGGGATTCAAATCCCACAATAAACATGTATGGAGTATGAGCCGGTATACTCATGCTCTATGCACTCCTCAAATTTTTGATAATTAGATAATTTTGAGCAAGTTGCTCAAATTCTCTCAGCTTCAGTTTCCCCATTTGTAATATGAGAATAGTACTATTTTGCAGACCTTAAAGAACTAAGAAATAGCAGTTATGATTACTGGAGCTTAAAATTAAAGAAATTTAACCAGTATTAATTTTTCCTTAAAGAGGCAATATAGTAAAGTGATTTTAAAAATCCAGCCATGAAACCAATTAAACTAAGTGAAGTCCTGCTGCTAGTACGTACTAGGTATGTGATTCTAGGCAGACCTCTAAATAACTCCATTAGATTGCACAAAGATACTGACTTGCGTCAGTGGAGGGAATTTCCTAACCTGGGAGATCTAGGCTGTACTCTACCTAAGTAGTCAATGTGCTACTCAAGTAAAAAGTGAGTGAAACAAAAGTGTTAACAAAATACAGTCCTCACTCTCAAATACTGACAATTATCCCTTTTTTGTATTCCCAGAACTTAATATAGTGCCTAGCACATGGTAAGAATTTAATAAATGATGTAGACAAATTTGCCAATTGACTACTGAAACAACTACAGTATAAAATAATATATAAACAATGATTAAGAGATGTGCAGACAAGATGCTATGTGAAGGCCAAGACAGAAAATGTCATGACTGACTCAGGGAGTCTGGAAAGGATTTTCTGAGGAGACATTGAAGTTTAGCTTTGAAGGATGAGTAGAAGCTTGGTGCCAGAGAAGGCATTAAAAGTCTAAAGAATAAAGAGATCAAACACATTGAGGGGAAAGCACAAAACAGTATGCAGGTAGCTCAGATCAGGTCATGTTCAGAATATAATGGTCAGTTTCCTGTGTTACATTTGAGGAAAGACTTAGGAGAAGAAGAAACTTGTCCAGGAGGGGGTGACTAAGATGGTAAGAGGACTAAAGATCATGCCATGGAAGGATTAGATGAATGAAATGGAAATATTTAACCTGAAGAAAAGAAAGCTACAGGATGTGGGGAGGCATGAAGGAAAACTATCATAGCTCTTTTAAAGTATTTAAAGGGTTATCACATGGCAGAGAGTTTAGAAGATGGGTGCTATAATTATTCCCATTTTACAGATAAGGAAACTGAGGTAAATAGGTTAAGTGACTCATTCAAGATCACACTCATAGCTACTAAATCTCTGAGACTGGATTTGACCTTAAATGTTCCTGCCTCTAGGCTTTGCTTGAATATTTCCAATAAGGGGAAACCCTTTACCTCCCCAGGCCAACTATTCTGCTTCAGTATTTCTCTAATTATTAAGAAGTTCCTTCTCCCCACTTACAGTAAACCTGAACAACTTTTTTCTTTAATGAAATTCATTATCTGGACAGAAAATGACTGGTTATTGATGAGTCATATCCTGACAAGTTATGTACAATAAAGTCATAGATAGTTAAAACAAAGATCAGAAATCAAAATCAAATTAGAACAAATAAAAATGACAAGAGAATGCACATACTTGTACCAGGTTTGATTTGATTTATTCCAATAAGTTACTATAGTAAGCAATAGAAAATGGAAAAAAGACTGAGGTATTGATTTTGACCATTTCCAATTTTTTTCCAACTGTAAAACAGTTGCTATAGCAAGAAGGATAAAAGAGGTCATTAACCATTTTAACCAGCAAACATATGAACCACTTGCCAAGCAAAGAGTCATTATATCCAAGGGAAACAAAACTAGAATGCAAACTCATTTATAAAGCATGCTGGAAAATGACGGATTATTATAAGCAGTATTTCTTTATAATACACTGAAAAGTACTGGAGGCATAGACAATTTCCAGTAAGTTTGGTGTGAGATTCGAGTGAGTGATATCATTTCCAAGAGCAATCAAAGATGAAATAGACTTGAGGACAACAAATAGAAAAAATAAAACAGATTAGTTAATGGTCTGTATAATAATTTATTTTCATTATAATCAAATGATAATAAAGTTATCAAGTAATTTTCTCTTTTTTTTGTTTAGATGCAGATGGTATACTCCTTTATAAGTTCTTTGTGGTTAATCTGGACATTTATAATAGTCAAAATAACTTGGTTGTTTCCTTGATGTGTGATCTTGGGGAAGCCACTGAACCCCAATTGTTTTGAAAAAAGAAAAAGAAAAAAAATTGCTTAAATTTTTTTAAACAATATTGTTGCTACTGTATACATTATCTTTTTTTATAAAAATCTTTTTATTTTTCAAAACATATGCAAAGATAATTTTCAACATTTACCCTTGTGAATCCTTCTGTTCCAAATTTTTCTCTCTCCCTTTTCCTCCAACCCTTTCTCCTAGATAGCAAGTAATCCAATATAATTTAAACATGTGCAATTCTTCTAAATATTTATCATGCTTCACAAGAAAAATCAGACCAAAGGGGAGGGGATGGAGTAAGAATGAGAAAGAAAAAAAAGCTAGCAAACAGCAACAATAACAAAAACAATGAAAAACTATGTTATGATCCACATTCAGTCCCCATAGTCCTCTCTCTGGGTTCAGATAGTTCTCTCCATCACAAGACTACTGGAATCTCCCTGAATCACCTTATTGTTGAAAAAAGCCAAGTCCATCACAGTTGATCATCATATAATCATGTTGTTGCTGTATACTAAGTTCTCTTGGTTCTACTCACTTCACTTAACATCAGTTCATGTAAGTCTCTCTAGGTCTTTCAGAAATCATCCTGTTGATCATTTCTTATACAACAATAATATTCCATTACTTTCACATACCATAACTTATTCAGCCATTCTTGGGCACCTACTTTAGTTTCCAGTTCCTTGCCACTATAAAAAGGGCTAGCACAAACATTTTTGCATATATGAGTCCTTTTTCCATTTTTTTGACCTCTTTGGGATAAAAGCCTGGTAGAGATACTACTGCTGGATCAAAGAGTATGCAGAGTTTGATAGCTCTTTGGGTATAGTTCCAAATCACACTTTAAAATAGTTGGATAATTTCACAAATCTTCCAAAATGTACTAATGATCCAGTTTTCCCACATTCCCTCCAACATTTATCATTAACTTTTCCTGTCATCTTAGTCAATATGTGAGGTATGTAGTGGAACTCAGAGTTATATACAACCCTATCTTAATTCTGTTCATTTTATTCTTCATTATTTCATGCAAGTCTATCCAATTTTTTTTAAGATTATTGAGTATCTCATTTCTTATAGCACAGTAGCATTCCATCATAATCATAAGTCACAACTTGTTCATTCTCTAATTGACAGCAATCTCTACAATTTCCACTTCTTTGCTACTACAAAGAGTTGCCATAAATGTTTTAAAACATATGGGTTCTTTTCTTTTCTCCCTAATGATCTTTGTGAATAGACCTAGAAGTAGTATTGCTGGGTCAAAGAGCATACTAAGACAGTGTCCAAAATTATATTATAAATATTTTACATATCTTTATATCACTCGTTGTTCCTTTAACATACAGCCTTGTGATGGTAATGTACTGCTCAATGTTTAACAAACTTTCCTCTTTGGAGGAAAAAAATATACAAGACACACTTTTAAATTTAAACTGCATCATTAACACTTTCTTCACCAATTTTGTTTGTCTAAATAATTAGTAAAACAATCAAGCCTCCATTTGTAGTGTTTGCCACTTTTGAGGTATAATTTTCAGTTCACACTAAAAATTTAATTATAGCTTCTTATAAACCAATTTGAGCTATCTCCAACTTGCTTTGTTGCATTATCAATACTCACAGTTCCAAAGCACTTCAAGATTTTCAGAGTATGCCATCATTAACCATATGAAATATGAATATGAAATTTCATATCCATTTTACAAATTAAAAAAACTTAAATTCAGAAGTGTTCATTGTCTTGCCTGAAGTCACAGTTAAGAAGTATTGGAGCACGGATTTGAACCTGGATTTCCTTAATATAAGTCCACTATTCCTTCCACCATACCCAAATGCCTCTCATGTTAGATTCTCTTGGAATCACAAAGTCACAAAATGTCAGAGTTGGAAAAAGGTCTCAGATTCAGAATATAGAATATTAGAGCTGCATTGGACATTTGAAAATCCTCATCTAATTTTACAGATTACAAAACTGAGCCTAGCCTAGAATGGGACTTAGTTATGCAATTGGTTAGTGGTAGGTCCTGGACTGGAAGGCAGGTCTCATGACTTCGGCTCTCTTTTTATGTGTTTACATCTTGTCTCCCCACTTAGATTGCAAACCTTTTATTTGAATGATTGATTAACACCCAACATAACCCTATCAGAACCAGGCAATAAGTCAAAGTGAGATTTTCCTTCTGAAATATTCTCGTTTATGGGAATTCAAGGCCAACATTCTCCATGCGGTCTCAAAGTAGTTTCCATCTTTCTGATGAATGATTGCTCTAAAATGGAAAGGCCAGATAGATTATTGATGTAGATCCAACCCTGACCAAACCATTCTGCTCTCTGAGCCATTTATGTTAGAATTTTGGAATCAACCATCTCTAAATTCTGTCTGTGTGTTCCAGAGTTCATTTCTAATAATATAACTTTTTGGAGAGAGGAATAAGTCAATTAACCAATGGTCTGACTGATTTTACAACCCCCCAGTCTCATGAAATGGAAAGACCTATTTCATTCTCAATTTAATTTGATTCAACAAACATTTAGCAAAATCTTGTACTATGCACTAGGGAAGATGAAAGATGACTCAGTTCCTGGCTTCAAGGTACTTAGAGTCAAGTAGAGAGATACACACACACACACACACACACACACACACACACACACAATTAAAGAGATATGATGTAAAATGTGAAAAGAGCAAAGCAATTTCCTTTATCATGTTTGAAAAAGTTAGTGTTTCACATGATTCTCTAGAGCAGAAATAAAAGCAGTGGGTGAACATTGCACAAAAGCAAATTTTGGCTTTGTGAATAGAAAAAATCCTTAAAATTTACACCTATTTAATAATGAAGTGAACTATCTAGGGAAGATGGGTTTCCTCTCTCTGGAGATCTTACACCTGTCAGATGGAAATTGGATGACTTTTTCTCAGAATTATATAAAGGAGCTGTCAATCTAATGATATTATTACTGTACTTTATACCCCAAAGAAACAAAGAAGAAAATGTCCTATATATACCAAAAATATATATTTATAGTTGTTCTTTTTGTAGTCAAAAAGAATTAGTCACAAAAAAGTGGGAAAAATTAGTTGGGAAATGGCTAAACATATTATGATATGGGATAATTGTACTATAAAAAATTGTGAAGGATAAAATTTCAAAGAAACTTGAAAGGACCTGAATTAACTGACACTGAGTAAAGTGATCAGAACCAAGAGAACTATTTTTTTCTTTAAGAACTTAGTCTATATTATTAGAATAAATATGTTCTTCTATATTATGTTATTACAATTTATTCTATAACTTTAAAAGAGAAAAATTGTGAAACGGTTAAATATAATTAACTCAAGAACCCATAATAAAATATTCTACCCACCTCCTGATTTGTATGCAGAATATAGATATATAGATATACACATACACATACACATACACATTTATGTGCAAATGTAATACAATTTTTTTTCTTTCTTTTTCTTTCTCCAGGAGTGTGGAAAGATAGGAAAAGGGAGAGGAAAACAAGTACTTGTTAACTGAAAAAATGTCTATGTAAAAAAATTAAGATTATATCAGTTCATGTACAGATGCCCATTGAAGTCCCTGATTCTTTAATTCTAAGATATCAATGGTGTCTTCTAAGAAAATGTGATGAGGGAGAGATTATCTTCAGCTTGAGAAATCAGAGAAGACTTCCTGGTGGAAATGGCATTTATATTGATCCGTGGAAGAAGGAAAAGATTTCAACAGGTAGAGATAAGGAAGAAAGGCTTTGCAAATATGATAGGGAATGGGGGAAAGGGGTATCCTGAGTGAAAACTCAGAGGCTGGAGCAGGAATTAATCTTGTCTGGCTGGAATGTAGAATGAGTGAAAAATAGAATGAGATAAGGTAAAAGAAAACTGTACTATTCAAAATTAATGAGCTTATATTTTCATTTTAAAAGCCAAAGAAATACTGGTACCAAACACATGTATTAGGAAAGTTATTTTGCCAGCAGGTTGAGAAATGCTTTAGAGTTGAGGGATCCACTCAGAGGCTATTACAATAGTCCAGGTAAGAGGTACTGAGCTATTTAAAAACAGAGACTATCTTCCTTTTTCATTTATGCCTTTAACACTTAGCACAGGGCTTTGCACATAATAAGGGCTAGATAGATGCTTCATTCATTCTCTGTAGCTTTCATCCTCTGCTCCTAATTATGTCTTTTGGACATAATTATTGGGGCTTAGGATCTACCTCTGGTAAATGGGTGCTGAATCAAAATGAAATGAAATTGAATTTGGTCTTTCCATCGCATGATTCTGAGGGGTCTGTAAAAGCAGTCAAACCATTCTAAATTGACCTGAGCTTCTTTCCAGAATGTTATATTATTAGAAATGAACTTTGGAAGACACAGACACAGGAGCAGCAGTGTGAGTAGAGAGAGAATGATGGGAAATATAGTGTGACAGGCAAGAGGATGAGCCTTAAGGACTGATTGGACATCCAGACTTAGAGAGGGGGAAGAATCAAAGATACTGAACCTTCAATCCTGGATCAAGAAGAGGAAGGCGGGAACCTCTCCCTTGGACTCTACTTTCTTGCTGCATTTTCAAGGAAAGTTTCCATGCCACAATAGAAGTATTGGAATGGGGAAGATGTCCATAAATCATGCTCCCCATATTGCCTATGAAAATAAGAAACATGTTTAAAATAGATGTGGTTTTAGCCTAAGTGAACAGCACAGTCAATCTGAGATACGTAGCATTGTGAACAGATGTTTTGAAGGATTCTATCAATAGGATTACTCAAGAATTTACGCACCACCATAAATCAGCACAGGACCTTGACTTTCCTGCTGTCTTGCTAATTTATCCTACTGATTGCTTCCTCTTACAATTCACATGAGGGTGATGAGTTGCTATTGGGTAACATAGACAGTCCAGCTTAACCCAGCCTGAACCTTTAAGAAGCCCTACTCTCTGTTCATCTCAGCTTTCAACTGAAGTCAATAAATTCTTATCAAATTTCAATTCAATTAATACTTATCAAATTCAATAAATACTTATCAAAATGTTGAGTCCTGGGTTCAGGGAGAAATAATGTTTAACTGAGACCTAGTTCTTTACAGGGCCATCTCCAGTCATCCCAGTCTATAAATGATCATTAAACCCAGATGACTCTGTAGGGGAAAGTGAGAAAGGTAACCTTGCCCAGCCTTCTCTCCCTTAAATTCAATTCACTTACATCTCATGGCATCACCTCCTTGATGTTATGATCTTCTTCTAGAATAAAGGACAAACAAAAACAATTTCTTACAGCCTTAGTTAGGGAAGGGCAATGTAGATATAATATACATATGATGCATGTTAAATTTGTTGTTGTCCAATCATTTCAGTGACTCTCTGAGACGCATTTGGAATTTTCTTGGTAAAGGTACTGGAATAGTTTGCCATTTTCTTCTCCAGCTCATTCTACAGATGGGAAAACTGAGGCACACAGAAATAAGTGACTTGTGCAAGACACACAGATGGTAAGTATCTCAGGCCATATTTGAACTCATTATCCATCTAGCTAATCATGTGGTAAACATGTAAAAATGTGTGATAAGTACAATACATGAAAGAGGTACAAACCAAGCACTGAGTGAAAGATAATTCAGTACTCACATGGTTAGGGATGAGGGGTGGGATATGTTAATAGGTTTCCTGGCATTTGATTAGGGCTTTAATGAATAAATAGAACTCCAATAGGAGGTGAATGGAAATATAGGTTACTATAAGCCAAGGAACAGCCTTGGAGATAGGAAAATGCCAAGAGTAGAAGGATAGGGGTGGGGAAGAGTGGACGAGAATGGGAAGAGTAATGTAATTTGTATAGGCTGAAGCTAAAAAGAAATTGTACTGTCAGTCTGAGGAAGGCCTAAAATACTTATCTAGAAAAGAATTTGCACCTATCTATCTCAGTGGGATGGGGAAAGGATTGTGGTATGCTAAAAAGAAAGATATTACTGCACTTAGTCTCATTTAATCTTAGTAAGCTGCCTGAAGGAAGTGGGCAATTTTAATACTGTTTTTCATGTCTTGCCAAGAATATCTGTCAAAAAATTAAAAAAAATAATATAGAGGAAAACTTAATAAGTCCCTAAGCAGGCAGAGCCACACCAGGACAGCTGTCCCAAAATGCCTCTGGGAATGCTTAGGAGAGAATTTTGGCTAAGTGGAGTGATCAAGGGGTGATAAACAGGGAGCCTTTCTTTGAAAAGAAGCCAACCCAGCAGGAGCAGCAAAAGCCCAGAGTAACCTGAAGGCTGAAAGAAACTACTGTAGAAAAAGAGCATGGATTCCTTTCCCTTTGTTTTCTCCTTTTCTAGACAATTTCATCATAAAAGTCATTTTTTTTCACAAGGAATTGTAAGCCCTAAAGTTGATAATCAACTTCAACAAACATATTAAATACCTACCATATGTTCAACTACATTGAACCCACAACGGATGTTTAACACATTGTATTAGACTTTGCAGAAGATACAAAGACTAAATGTGACACTGTTCCTTCTTCCAGAAAGCTTAGTACATGATAGGGAACTGGGAGACATACTTCAAGAGAGAACCACACTTCATGACTACAATGTCTCTATAATCTCATAAGTCTTATATCTCTATTAGTGAAGGTCACAATCCCTCCAGATCTTCTAATTCTGTATGATAATTGTCCGTGCTTTATTTTTTCTAACAAAGTAATCCATAAAATCTATTGGGGAATAACTAAACAAGCTGTGTTAAATGATTGTAAGGGAAAATTATTGCGCTATAAGAAATAAAAAGCAGAATAATTTCAGAAAAACCTGAAAAAACTTAAACTGATGCATATGAAAGTGAACATAACCCAGAAAATATTATATAGCAACATTGTTAAATGAAGAACTGTGAATGACTCAGTTATCATCAATACAATGATCCAAGACAATCAAAAATGATAAAACTAATGATAAAATATATTGTCCCCCTCCAGAAAAGGAGCTAGTATTATCTGAATACAGAATGAAGCATGCTGGTTTTCATTTTCTTTCTTTCTTTCTTTCTTTTCTTTTATTTGAGTTTACTTGTATAAAATGACTAATATGGAAATGTTATATAATTTTATATAAATTAATAAAATTTTAAATAAAAATGTTTTTAATATTTTTAAGAAATCCATAGAGAAATTGCCCAGATTGTTGGACTCCTTCCTCTGGTATTTTGAACATTTCATGGATGCCATTTAATCCTCATCTATTAAATTTCATTCTTATTACATGACCAGCCTATCTCCTTTTCTGATTTCCTTAACAGTGTCTGTTATATTTCTTCTTGCATACTAATTGTAAAGGCAAAAATGTTAGAGGCAGGCAAATGGCTGTATAAGAAAGGAACCACATAAGCAGTTGTTCATCATCATTAATTAACATACACATTAATTAGCAAGATTAATTAACAGTAACATTAATTAACAAAATTAATTAGCATATCCTAAAAGCTATAAAGAGGGTCACAATAATAATAATGACTTATATTTATATAGTTCTTTAAGGCTTGAAAAGTGTTATACTTATGCTATCTCATTTGATTCTCACAATCCTGTGAGGTAGGTGTTATTTTTATTCCCATTTTATAAATGAAGAAATTGAAACTGTGACTTGCCCAGTCACAAAAGTAATGTATCAGACAGGATTCAAACTTAGGTTTTGCTGGCTCCAAATCCAGTTCTCTCTATCTACTACATTATTTTTCTAGGTGACCATGATTGCATCAGGTGTGATAATAGTTATGAGATTTCACCTAAGTTTATTTGTGACCCAATATGAAATCTATATTTAATTAACCTGGATGCAAAAGAAAGAATGAAATATAAAGTGATTGCATATATAATATCAACATTCATAGAAGATAAAGAAAATACTAAAACTAGCTAGAATGTTGAACAAATGAAGAATAGCATGAGATAAGACCAGCACGTATGGCCCACACTCAATGTGCACCAAGAATACAGAATAGATATCAAAGGAAAAGAAGGAAGAAAGAGTCTCCAAGTGCCAGTTCTCAAAACCCAATTCCATATTGAGTCTGTGTGGGAGGAAGAGCATTCATATGTGGATCCTTAGAGCTAATTCTTTTTGTATTACATGTAGACTGGCAGACAAAGGGAGGAGGGAGGTATACTAAAGAGGGAGAGCTGGGTGATGCAAGTGGGACCAATAAGTTTAATACATGTAGACTGGTAGATAGAATACGCAACTCTTTCATGGATAACTAGAGGAAAAAGTTGCAGTTTCTGGGCTCTGAGGTAATCCATATGGAAGAACTATAGCATTAAAATATCTTTAGTAGCCAAATCTTGACAAATGTAAATATTTAATGGACAGAATTCTGAGACCCTAGAAGTCTTCTCATAGGAAAAAACGCATTCCTAATAAGAAGCCAATATATCCAGATGATGGATGTGAACACAATAAGTGGCAAAAAATATATATATTGGTTTGCCTCTGAGAAATTGTGGAAAGACACAGGCCATGTCATAGATGATAACGGTGGTAACATGTACCAACCTCTTTATACCTATCAGCTATATATTGGGTTACCTGCAATTTGTGTTTTTCTAAGAATACAATGTTCACATGTGGTAAAAAAAAATAGATTTAGTATCCAAAAACATAACTTCAAATCCCAAGTCAATCATTTATGACATTGGGCAAGTCACAACTTCTGTGTGTCTCTGTTTCCTCATTTATGAAAGGAAAAGTTTGGACTAGACAGTGAAAATGTCCTCTCCGGTTCTAAATTTAAAACACTGTGACATAGCATCACCAGAAAAATTATTAGCTTTTTAGCAAATAGGCTCTTTGCAGAAGTGAGAAGTTTGGAATTGTTCATTACTGATTTATGTCCTCATATTCAGCTCTGGGCCAAGGGCATTAACCATCTGTAATACCTGTCCATGGTATATTTACTAAGGGATTTGATCAATGGTCTGTTTATTTAACTGCATATCCAAAGCTGAAAAATGTATATGCTTCATCCACTTCTTTTTTCCAAAATGGATGGCCAACCTGACAACTTCTGGGTAATGATGAATTTAATTGAGAAGACCCTGGAATGTTATGAGACTCAATGCAATCAATATAATATCATGTATAAAAAAGATCTTCTGCAAATCCTAATGAGTAATAAGTTCCTTTTTTATTTGAGTTCTGTCCAAGATGTCAAGGATAACATCTTTGGAGAATATATGTCTCCCCATGAGGTTTATTATTGATTATGATCAATAATTCAGTGTGTCATTGAACAAAGATACCTACAGTACAATATGGATAACAACAAGAAAAACATAAATGCACAGAATGGGAGTAAAATATCCTTTGAAGTTCCAAGCTGAGTAAGGCCATTATCAAAACAGGATCTTAGAATCCTGTTTTGCTATTGCTATTGAAAGATGGACCAAATATCAATAGACAAAGATCTTGTAGGAAGAAAGAGAAGGTTTCAAAGTATGAGAATGGTATGAGGAAAAGAATGGAGGCAAAGAAATATAGTCCATAGAATGAGCATAGTCCAGTTTAACCAAAAAGCAGTACATATGGATTATACATAATATGAGGTAAATCTGGAAAGATTAGGATGACATAAAATGTAGAGGGTTTTGAGACACCATGGTGTAGTTGACTCAAATACTGGGTGAAGTTTGGCAACTTATTCAATTTCTCTGGTCCTTCAGTTCCTAAACTATAAAATAAGGAGGTTGGACTTGATAATCTATAAATCTACCATCTAATCTACCAAGGTTCAGACTAAATAGTCTCCAACATATAATACAGAGGTATTCTTTTGAACAAAAAAATGACATGACCCATTTAATACATTTGAAAGATTATTTTTATAGTAGTGTGAAGACAAAAAAAGAGAATTAAGTGAAAGAGAAGACTGTAAAAATTATTTTAAAGAGAATTAAGTGAAAGAGAAGACTGTAAAAATTATTTTAATAGTTGAAGTGAATGGTAATAAAATTCTATCCTAAAGCAGCAGCAGTGGAAATAGAGAGGATAGAATGGATAAGAGATGTATCAAATTAATGTGACATGAATGCAAATGATCTGAATGAAGGAGACCTTCTTCATAGACCTTGAGGGGCTTCAGCTCACATGGGGCAAAAAAAAAACCCTTATATGTATTTCCAAATATGAAAAATATAAATCTTTACATAGCCTCAGCCCCCTTTGTTAGAAAAACTGGTCTCCCTGCATTCTAAGGA
This sequence comes from Sarcophilus harrisii, assembly GCF_902635505.1. Lineage (NCBI taxonomy): Eukaryota > Metazoa > Chordata > Mammalia > Dasyuromorphia > Dasyuridae > Sarcophilus > Sarcophilus harrisii. The sequence continues at coordinate 358,858,230 of NC_045427.1, read as the reverse complement.
CTTGGCAGTATCTTGACCCTTTTGGTTGTTTGTGTAACCTTTCCTTCTTAAATGACCCCATATAAAGAAATGCATGGTCCTGTTCAGGCTTTAGACCTTGTAGGCCACTATAGCTTTCTGGTATGTTAGCTCTACCTTGGAACTTAACCAGAGTTCTGAACGCCAAGATTTTCTCCTGTGATTATTTTCTAAATCCCACTGATCTCTAAGTTCTGGCTCAAGGCATTAAACCACCTAATTTTCTTGCTAAGAAGTCTGTTTGGTTCCTTAGCTTTTCCCATATAATGCCACTGGCACAATGATCCTGCATTACAGTTATCTTGGAATATATAAGTTCATAGAATGTCAGAGCTGGAAGGGACCTTTGTGACATAAAACATGAAATTTCAGCACTTGAAAGAGAAAATCATAAAATATTAGAACTGAAAGGAACCTTAGAATCCTGAGTCATAGAATGTCAGAAACAAAAGGAACCTAAAAGGAATCTAGTACAATCTTTCCATTTTTCAGATCAGGAAACTGAGTCTCACAGAATACCTACCAAAGTGAGAGGCAACTAGGAACATAGTATCATAGAATAAAAAATTGTCACACCTGGCCATCCAATACAGTATAAATGACCAAGAATTCTCTTTATAACATAAGTGACAAGTTATCAACAAATCTCTATTTGAAGAACTTTAGTGAAGAGCTATTCAGTACCTTCCAAGGCAGTCCATTCCATTTTGCTACAGAAAGTTAATAGTATCTTCCCCCACATTGAGCTTAAACTTATTTCTCTGCTATTTCTATTCATTGCTCCTAGTTTTTTCCTTCAGTGGCAGAAGATGGCAATTCTTATCCATCTACTACATGAAATCTCTTCAAAGGTAACAAAAGAACAATTCATACATACATACATACATATGTGTGTGTGTATACCACCCTCCAAAACCTATAAAGAAATGAGAGGAGGAAATGGGATAAGGTGGAATATAAAAGAATGTGTAAATCAACAGGAATGGGATAAGGTGTGTAAATTAACAAAGGGATAAAAAATGAGGGAAATGAGCACAAAGGAGAAGGTGAAGGTCCAGAAGAGTAATTTGGATTAACAGGAATGAGGAAAATGTATTGATTAATAGGAATGGTTCAAAGAGGGAGGGAAAGGGTGAGGAAAAAAGATAAAGAAAGAATCCATAAAGGGGGAGTATAGGGAGACTAAATAGTAACAAAATGGAAAAGTTACCAGGAATAGGAAATAGGGAGTAGATTTTATTAAGGAAAAAAAAGTAGGCATAGAAATTATTGATCTCAGCTAGCAAACTTTAAAAAGATTCAATCAAGAGAGAAATTTACCTTAGGTCAGCCTTATTAATATTATTTTAAGTGTACATCTATATATGTATATATGCACATGTATATATATATATAGATATATAGATATTAGTATATATATGTATGTTTATATGTAAGTACATATGTGTGTATATGTATGTGTCTGTGTGAATATTTATAAATGTGTTTCGTATATATTTGTGTGTGTGTGTGTATATATATATATTATGGATGTGTGTATGTATACATGCTTAACTGTAGCTTTCTTGAGGGAAGTGGGGGGAGGAGAAAAAATAATAAAGGAAAAAGTACTACAAAGAACAAAAGAAAATCTACTAGGAAGCAAAGAAAAGATGGACAGTTATGAATACAATCTCTTCTATTATTATATATGTTTTCTTGAAATAGAAATTTATTGTTAACTATTTTGAATCCTCCACAATATTCTGGACACATGACAATGGTTTCTTGGGGGGGAGGGGAGAGTTGTTCTCTTTCTTTTTCCATTTTGTTTTTCCTTATTTTGCATTTAACTTGTACATAAATATATTAAATATTTTTTAAAGGCAGCAAAGAATTGGCAGGTAAGTGGCACAATGATTGGAGCACCGGTTATGGGAGCCATGAAAACTAAAATTCAAAGCCAGCCTCAGACTATCCTATCCAATAATCTTTTATTAAGTATCTACATGTCAGGCACTGAGCTAAATACTGAGGATACATTTTTTAAGATAGTTTCTGCCCTCAAGAAGCTTACAATCTAAAGAAGTGACAATACACAAAAGGAGGCTGGAAAGTGGGGGATGGGAATGGACACCAAGGGGATACCTAAGCCAGGCATTATGTTCCATGAAGTTGAAACCACTGAGAGTAGCAGATACAGAATGGAGTAAATTTAGTTTAATTTCTGCTTCCATAAAGTAAGAGGAATTTGGATGGGTGTAATTTGATCTTCCTTGGTCCAATCAAAGTAGAGAAGAGCTGAGGGGATGTAGCATCAGTCAGGACTGGAGTTAGCAGCATGGTGATAAGATTAGAAATGATGAGCTATTCTGGAAGGAGCCTCTTGTTCCTTAGAGTTGGGTGATCTTGGACAAGTCATTAAACTTCTGTCTGTTTTAGTTTATTTATCTACAGAATGGGTATAATAATACCTCTCTCCAAGGATTGTTGTGAGAATAAAATAACATATTTATAAAAAGTATTTTGCAAATAGATTGTCCCAAAAGTCTTAATGAAATTTTGAGCTTTAATATATATATCGTATTATTATTGTTATTATCACTATCATTATTATAACTAACAATATCTTTAGGGACTTTAAACAGTTAAGTTCTGGGGAACTTAAAATAGTTTGAAGACATTTCAAGGTAACAGCTACATGTAGATCCTCTCTCTTCTCTCCCTTCCCCATTGACCATGTAGCTTTGAAAGAGTATTATTGAAAGCAGTAGGAAACATAACATACATCAGGAAGCTAAGACTCTTCTTTCAGGCATGGAAGCAAAGAGACATCCAGAAAAGATGCAGTTTCAAGGAGCTAGCCTTAGCAATCAAGAGTAAGTTTTAGAAAAGAATAAACTCTAAGAGCCTAGATAAGCAACCTACCTGGAAGGAAACTGAATGCAATGTGATAAAGATGATGACTCTACCAAGATGAAAGGGCTTCAAGGCTCTGCAGTAAGCTGTCTGCTACATGTGTGCCTTACTATCATTGTGCTTTCCACATTTGCAGTTCTATTTCATCAATTCAACCAAGATGTGAGATCACCTAAGACCATCTCATCCCATTCCAACCTGCCAATAATGCCAAATTACAAGTTATTGGACATTAAATAAAAGGAAGCTGACTTTTTGCCTTAGTATGACAAAGATATGTAACAATGATAAAAGCAGCTTCTATGGAGGCAATCCCCCTCATTTCCATATGAAAATGTGCCTGTTTTACTAAGCACAATATGATGACTCATGGTCTTCAGATATCTGACAAATTACAGGGGTTAGACTCTATGTGATTCTATTTTTATGTCCTCGGATGACCAGAACCCTGCATTAAGGGAGTGAGGGACCAATCAAGTCCCAGAGACAATTGTGTTGCCTTTCAGGAAAACTAATCTCAATTATGGGGAACAGGAAAATCCTGATTTTAACAGAGAAACACACTGGTAAAAACTCATTAAACAGACCCACAAAGTTGCTCCTATCTTAGAAAGGAGAAAACAGCTACCCTCTAGGCAAGCCACTTGCCTCAGTTTCTCCATCTGTAAAATGAAAGGGTTGGATTTACTGTTTACTAAACTTCAATCTAGCTCTTGATTTATTCTCCTATGATCTTCCCTTCCTAGCTCCTCTCCATTGAATGGCAAATAATTTATTAATAAATATTTTATTGAGTGTCTATTCTGCATAGCTTATAATAGCAAAAATGTTTAAACTGACTGACCCCGAAGGGAAATCATTTTTTCAATGCCCACTTGGAGTAAATTTTTAACTAGTTTACAAAAGGTTATATCATTTCACCACTCAAGCTATCAACCTCTTGCCAGTGACCAAAAAAAAAAAATTAAAATACTGTTTTGTCAGAGACCACACTGAAATAACGACCCTGGCAACTCAGAAGGGCACACTGACCCTCTTTCTAGTGCTTGGCACATAGTAAGGAAAACAATAACAACTCACATTTCAAAGACACTTTAAAACAAAGACACTTTAAAGTAACTACTAAATGAATATATTTTAATTAACTAATTGAAATAAAATGGTGGCCAGTTAATATGAAATATGACTGGGGATTTTATACAAATGTGAGAGATCTGAAGGCAATTAGGTGATGCAGTAGTAAAGTGCTAGACCTGTCAGGAAGAATTACTAGGCACCAATACTTAGAAGATGTGTGATACTGAGCAAGTTACTTAATCTCTGCCTCAGTTATCTCATCTGTCAAATGAAGATAAGAAAAACACTTGCTCTTCAGGATTATTATTAAGGTCAAATGAGATAATATTTGTAAAGTGCTAAGCAAAATGTTTGGGCACATAGTAGGTGCTTAATCAATTTTTGTTTCTTCTTTACTTCCCTTACTTTCTCTCTATTTTATTTCCCCTGTCCTTCCTTCCTTCCTTCCTTCCTTCCTTCCTTCCTTCCTTCCTTCCTTCCTTCTTTCCTTCCTTCTTTCCTTCCTTCTTTCCTTCCTTCCTTCCTTCCTTCCTTCCTTCCTTCCTTCCTTCCTTCTTTCTTTTCTTCTTTCCTTCCTTCCTTCCTTCTTTCTTTTCTTCTTTCCTTCCTTCCTTCCTTTCTTCCTTCCTTTCTTCCTCCCTTCCTTCCTTTCTTTGTAACTCCCTCCTTTCCTTCTTTCCTAAAGGAGGGAGGAAGGAAGGGAGGGAGGGAGAAAGGAAGTTGGGAAAGAAGGAAGGAAGGAGAGAAAAAGGAGAGAAGAAAAAAAGGAGGAAAGAATGTCTTAGAAATCATCTAATCAACCCCCTCCATTTTAAAGATAAGGAAACAAAGGGCAAGAGGGGATTGTTGACTTTTCCAAGAACACCCAGACTAAGTGACAGATTCAGAACCAGAACTTCAGTATCCTAATTCCTAGCTCAGTATTCTTTATAATATATAATACCATCTCTTTGAATGACAGAATGTCAGAGAGAACTTGGAAGATACAACTTTAAAAAAAAAGATATAACAACAAGTACTTAATATTATATAGTCCCCATGCTAAGCATTAAAGATAACAAAAACAAAACAAAATTTAAAAGTCCTTGACCTCAAGAAACTTACATTCTACTTTATCTTTTTGCACTTCAAATACAATAATGAACCTCTAACATAAGTCTTTTGAAATTTTTGGTTCCTTTCATGTGGAGTAGGCCTGCAAATATTTGTTGCCTGACTGATGGACTAATGAATGCATCAATTTCCTCTAAGGGGGAGCATTATCAAATTAAACAATTGGCCAAGTGAAAAGTCACTGACTTCAATGCTTCCACTGTGTCTCTGGAACTGGATGGCCTTGATCAGATTTCACCTCCTAGTTTAATATTGTTCTTGTTTCTGTTGCATTTGCTACACTCTTTTTTCCCCCACTAGTATGCAGTAATGAATAAAATTCTTTGCATTTTTTCTGAGGCAAAACAACAAAACAACAATAAAATTTTTTTAATAGCTGATGAAAATACTTTAAAATTCTATTAAATCTTTCAAAAGCAAAATTAGACTAGAAAATGAGAAAATGACAACCAAACCAAAGTAGTTGCCACTGTGAGTGATACAATTACTGGAACTATTCCAGGTCCAAGAGAATGACACTTCTGCAGCAGTTTAATTCAATTTCTACTGAACCTTAGTTTTTCCATCTATTAAAATGAGGGGAGAGATAGCCTGTATGTAATGGAAAGAAGAATACCTGGAGTAAGAAAGCTCTGGATTCAAATGCTATCTTTTATATATATTAAGCTAAAAGATCAAGAGCAGAACATTTAATCTCAGTACTCAAAACAATTCCCTACAGGCCAAGAATTGTTTGTCTGCCTCAATGAAGTAAGTTTCATTACCAGAATTTCCCTTCATTATTGTTGTTTAGTCTTTTTCATGACCCTAGTTGGGTTTTTCTCAGCAAAAAATACTTGAGTGGTTTGCGGTGTCCTTCTCCAACTCATTTTACAGTAAGAAAACTAAGGCAAACAGAGTTAAGTGGCTTACCTGGGGTCACACAGCTAGTGTCTGAAGGCACATTTCAACTCAGATTTTCCTGACTCCAAGGCCAATGCTGTATTTACTACATCACCCAGCTGCCCTAGAATTTCCTCACTACTGTGAAAACACATATTCAAACAAGATGACATTCTCTGGGAAGTCAGCATGGTATAGGAACCTAGGGCCAGCTATGTGACTCTGGATAAATCAGTTCCCTCCTTCAGACCTGTTTTCCTCATCTCTAGAGTAAAGAGATAGAATCACATAATTTCTAAGATTATTTCTATCTCTAGGTCTATGGCCATGTATTTCATTCCAAGGTCCCTCCTCACTCCTACATTCTATGTTTAATCATTTCAATTAGCTTTTTGATTGCCTTTGTTAATTTGAAGTAGTATCAAAATAGTAACAAAATCCTCTTCCTAAATCCCCTCAGATCCTGAACTCTAAACCCAAGACCCTCAGGAATAGTAGTACCTCCCAGATTCCATATCCTGCTTCCTGCCCAGGCTCTGAAGCAATCCTTCCTCAACTCCACATTGTGATGCAGCTTGAAAAATGCTTTTGTGGAAGCTATATCCATGAAGTAACACTGAAGACACAGAAAATTCTTATCATCAAGGCCTTTGGCATTGTCAAATGGTGTATCAGAAACTGGTATAATTTTGTCAATGGAGATTATATTAAAGAAGATACATTATTTCCATCTGCTTTCTTTCTATATCCAAAGAACCATGTGAACTGTTGATCTTTTTTGTGGATGAAACCTCTTCCATATTCTGTCCCCATCACTCCCCATTCATGAGTTCCTTGAAAGCAGGAACTTTCTAGTTACTAGTCTAATTGTGTCCCCAATATTTGCAAGTAATAAGAGGCTAATAAATGCTTTTTATTCATTCCTTCATGATCATAGACCCTTTTCTTCACTTGAATTATCTAACAATGGTCATGATAAGGATAGGGACTGTGCAAAAGATTGACCTGAGGTGGCTCTGGTCAATCCATTCCACTGCTTGAAGGACAGATCAAAAAGCACATTCAGCTGACAGTGAGTCACAAGCATCCTCTTTGCATCTAAATGACAGTGTGTTTATACAGACATAGAATACTAAAAGAGAACAAAAGCATCCAATGTATGTCAAAATGCTAAACTAAAAATAGCCTGGTACCAAACCAGGATAATGGGGGATAATAGAATTGAATTGATAGCTAAGGAAGGGTAGAGGTAGACAAAGAAAGAAGGGAACTAGTAAGAAAAAGTGAACATTTGTAAGCACACAATCAATACAGCTTTATCTTTGGACTTAGGGGACTTGAGTGCAAATTCTGACTCTAGGAGTTAGTCCCTGTGTGATTTCTCAGTTTTCTTATCTGTAGAATAAGTAGGTTAGACTAGATGATCAGCTCTAAATCTATGATTCTTGGATTCTATGAAACCCTCAACATAGGTTTATCCAATAGTGGAATGGTTCTAAAACAAGTGGAATAGGACCACAACAAGATGTAGAGACTTGAATAAGACATATTCCATCAGAATCTGCACATATGCCATAATTGAGATGGGAATTTTTCACTTACTATCTCAGATAGAAATGACCCCTTTTCTCATCTGTTCTCCTAACACTTTTCATATACCTTGTGTTCTAATAGATTAGAAATAGAAATAGAAGATATAGATATTATTGTTGTTGTTCAATCATTTCAGTCATTTCAATCATGTCCAATTCTTTGTTACCCCTTCTGGGGTTTTCTTGGCAGAGATACTGAATTTTTTTTGGCATTTAGTTCTCCAGTTCATTTTATAGATGAGTAAATTGAGGCAAAAAAGGTTAAGTGAGTCCAGATTTGAATTCAGAAAGGTAAGTCTTGATTCTAGGTCCAGCACTCTATCCATTATGCTACCTAGCTACCCAATACAGATATAGCTAATACCAACATCTATCTGTCTACCTATCTATGTACTTATCAACATTTATTAGGATGGAATATTTCTTACATACATCCCGCATACATTCCATATATACATAATAGGTATATACATAAACATCTATTTATACAGAGAGAGGTAAATGTATATCCCGATAGAACCCTAAATTTGCGCCTTCGCTATACTTCTCTACCACATCTCCACTCAAATATTTTCTTCCCATTTCCACTTTTCAAATCTCTTTTATGTACTGTCTGCCCCATTTGAATATAAATAAACTCCTTGTTGGAAGAGAATAACGTTATGTTTGTTTGTATTTATATTTCCAGTGTTCAGTGATGCCTGACATATGATAGCTGCTTAATATATGTTTGTTGATTAACTGATTACATTTTTTCTCCACTTGTTCCTTTCTCTGCATTAATGGAAACCCAATGTGCAAAATAAGGGAAATGATAGCTTCCCCATTTCTCTGCCAAATACCCAAACTTGTAGGATGATACCCTATTCTAAGAGCTATATTTCAGGAAGGACACAGAAGCATTATTACATGGAAGAATGAGTTGAAAGGAAGGAAGGAAGGAGAGGGAAAAAAGAAAAAGGAGGGGAAGGAAAGAAAAAAAGGGAAAATAGAGAGAGAGAAGAAAGGAAAGAAAGAAGAAAAGAAGGAATGAAGGACGAAGGAAGGAACAAAGGAAGGAAGCAAAGAACATGAAGTGTTTGAAATTTTGTCAAATGGAAGAAGAATTAACCATCTGCTTGATCCTTAGGGTACAATTCAGAGCAATGGTTAGAAATTTCTAGAAGGCAGATTTAGACCCCATGAAAAGACAAAGAATTTTCTAATAATTAGAGCTATTCAAATGCAGAACAAACTTCCTTAGAGATTGCAGAAGTCCCTCAAACAGAAACTAGGTGACCACTCATTGATTGTATGACAGGGATCCTGAATTGTTGATGATATTCCAGTAAAGGATAAACTAGGACTTGGTTTGCTAAACCCGCTGTGTCTCTGGCATATAAGAGCCAACTTAGCTGAATCCAGAAAGTCATCAACAGAAAGTTGCATCCTTAGGAATAAATATTTTTGGTCCCTGAACCTCATGTTAATTTTTCATTAAGGCATGGGGTGAGTTCCCATGTTGGTGAGATCACAGCTCTTTTGAAGTCAATTCATGTCTTCTATCTCTTATTAGAATGCTTCAAGGCATTCTTATTATCTTTTTATCCCAATCAAAATTTAACTCAAATCTTTACACATAATGAGTGCTGAATGAAATGCTAGATGAGTAAATAAATTAGAAACTGACTGACAGGTTGAATTAATAAATTCAATGACTCTTTAAATCCCTTGTGATGTTACCAGTGAAAATGCTACTTCTACTCTGCTCCCTCTGATTAAGGAAGATAAACTCCTTAGAAAAGATCTCAGGTTATTTTATCATTGGAAGGCACCTTGTCTCTGAAATTCACTCAATATGTGAGTGTGAGGAAGAAAAGGAACTCATAATTATCAGAATCCCCAAGAGGTGGTTTAAATCTGACCATTATCCATACTTTTTTTTCAAGCTTTATTGTGGACCCATGAAAATGTCTGCAAATGAAATAAAGATTACTCAGCATTCATACTATAATAGTATCAAAAATAAGGCAGGAGATAGTCTCATTGTCCATGGACCAGTCACTCTTGTAGGATTCCCATTCTGAGTTCCACATGTTATTTGCTCGTTTTAATTACCTTTTGGAATACCAAATTCTGATTCTTTTGGTTGGTTGATTGTTTTCCTTTGTTTTCAAAAGGACCAAAAAGACATCACTTTGTTGGGGTTAAGGTTCAATGTGTCTGACTATGATTAATCAGGCAAACATTTGCTTGGAAGACTCTACTACAGTTCAGACACAAATGATCCATATAAACATTTGTAATATGTCTCTAAATTTGTACAACTTATGATTCTGTGATTCTTCTATAAGTGTAATGTCTTCTACAACATGAGTATTTCAGCACATAATGTATTCAGAGCACTGTGATGACACTGGGGGAAGTAAAACCTAAATAAAATATACCCCTGCTTTAATGGTGCTTGGAGTCTATTAAGGGAATAAAACATGCCAAGAAAATGATAACATCTATTATTATATGATGAGGTCTTAATTATTTATTTATTCTAATAAATTATTAATTTGTTCTATGAGGCTTGAGGTAAGAGGCCATTATCCACAGAATGTACTAGGGATACATTTCTTTACAAAGAAAATAGTATTTGATTTGGACTTTAAAAGATGGGCAGGAATTCAAGATGCCAAGATGAATTAAATGAAAATATGTGGAGGGGAATGGAGTAAGATAAATCTGCAAGCATAAAGGAGTATTAAATTGTAGAGGAATTTTAATACTGAGCAGAGAAGTTTGATCTTTATAGTCATATTTCAATAATTCAGTGAATTAACAATCTCATTAATTTCTCTTCTCCCATCAAAGGCATAGATCACAACTTATTGATATCTTCTCATAATCCATAGTTTTTGCCACTATCTCCCTTATAATTTTTCTATATAAAAGATCCACTAAATAAAATGGAAGTCTTTATATAGGTGTTTTTTTAGCCTTTTGTGGATACCAGTGAAACACTTGGGCTTTCAGTATGTTATCCCTCTCCCTCATTACATGACCAACTAACCTTTTCTGCTGATGCATTTCCTGGATAAAGTCTTTTATGCTAATTTTTGTGTACAAGATAACACAGGTAATATTCTACAATTTACACCAATAGAAGCCGTTTTTTCTCTATAGAATCTCTTCAGTAAAATTCACTATCACTCAAAAGAATTTGGCCTGATAAACCAAACAAAAAAACAAAACAAAACTCTGAAGATGAAGAATGCCAAGGATCCAGAATTAGATATTATTCTGTTGATCAGGAAACAAATTTAAGTTATTCTGAGGGGTGGAATAACTCTGTTTCTTTAGCACACTAGAATTTATAGTCACAGTGGGGATCCTCCTCATAGTTCCAGGGCGGAAAAGCATATTTGTGGTCAGATATCTAAAAGGATCTCTCAAAACAGCTGCATAAAACCCCTGAAGCTAAGGACATTACACCCTTCACTATGGAAACTGAGGCCTACTTTAACAAAGAGATAAAAGCCAATTAATAGGCTAGAAAGATGAGCAAAAAACAGAAAAGATTTGGACCATGAAAAGTTACCATACTGACAAGGAACATCAAAACACACAGTCGGAAGAAGGTAAGAAAGTCAAAGCTCCTCCATCTAAAGCCTCCAAGAAAAATCAGACCAGGGAAGAACTCAAATAGGAATTTGAAAATCAGGTAAGAGAGGTAGAGGAAAAAATAAAAGAAATAAGAGTGATTAAAAGGGAAATACAAAAAGCTAATGAGAAGAATATCTTTAAAAGCAAAATTGGCCAAATGCAAAAGGAGGTACAAAAGGTCACTGAGGAAAATAATTCCTTAAATATCAGAATTGATCAAATTGAAGCTTTGAAGCAAATTGAAGTAAATCTGAAGACTTTATGAGAAATCAAGAAATAATAAAAACCAAAAAACTCTCAACCAAAAAAAGACCAAAAAAAAATGAAAAAAGAGAGAAAACAATGTGAAATATTTCATTGGAAAAACAATTGACCTGGGAAATAGATCCAGGAAAAATAACTTAAAAATTATTTATCTATGGAAACTGAATAAAATAAAATTTTAATTGGGAATGACTGAATAAATTATGATATATGATTATAGTGGGATATTATTGTTTCAGAAATGACAAGTAGACTGATTTCAGAAAGGGCCAGAAAGACTTACACAAAGTGATGCTGAGTGAAGTGAGCAGAACCAAGAGAACATTGTACACAGCAGCAACAAAATTATGTGATGGTCAATTGTGATGGACTTGGCTCTTTTCAACAATGAGATGATTCAAGGCAATCCCAATAGATTTGTGATGGAAAGTTCCATCCATATCTAGAGAGAGAACTACAAAGACTGAATGTGGATCAGAAAATAGTATTTTTATCTTTTGTTGTTGCTGTTTTGTTTGTTTGCTTGGTTTTTTTTTCTTTTTTTTTAACCTTTTGATGATATTTTTGCATGGCATGATAAATATGAAAATATGTTTAGAAGAATTGCATGTTTAACCTATATTGGATTACTTGTTTTCTTGGGGAGGGGGAAAAAGGAAAGAGAGGGAGAAAAATTTGGAACACAAGGTTTTGCAAAGGTGATGTTGAAAACTATCTTTGCATATATTTGGGAAAATAAAATACTATTTTATGTTTGTGACAGCCCTTTTTGAAGTGGCAAGAAAATGGAAACTAAGTGGATGTCCATCAGTTGGAGAACAGCTAAATAAATTATGGTATAAAAGAATGTTATGGAATATTATTGTTGTATAAGAAATGATCAGCAGGATGATTTCAGAGAGGCCTGGAGAGACTTACAGGAACTGATACTAAGAAATGAGAACCAGAAGATCAATATACACAGCAACAACAAGATTATCAATTCTGGTGGACATGGCTCTTCTCAACATTGAGTTGATTCAGACCAGTTCCAATGATCTTGTGATAATGAGAGCCATCAACACCCAGAGAGAAGACTATGGGAACTGAATGTGGAGCACAACATAGCATTTTCACTTCTTGTTGTTGCTTACTTGAATTTTATTTTCTTTCTCATTTTTCTTCCTTTTTGATCAGATGTTTCTTGTGCAGCAAGATAATTGTATAAATATGTATCCCTATATTTGATTTACATATACATATATATATATGTATATATATATATGTACCTGTTTAACATATATTGGATTATTTGCCATCTAGGAGAGGGGGTGAATGGAAGAGGGGTAGGAATTGGAACACAAGGCTATGCATAATGCTGAAGAATTATCCTTGCATTTGTTTTGAAAAAAAATCTTTAATAAAAAATAAAAAACAAAAATTAAAAAATTAAAAGTTAAATAAAATACTATCTTAAAAAGAGTCCTTGGGGGGAAAATTATTAGTGTACACAAAGCCATGATCAAAAATAGAACCTAGATATCATCTTTCAAGAAATAATCCAGGAAAACTGTCCTGATATTCTAGAACCAGAGGGGAAAATAAAAATTAAAAGAATCCACTGAATACCTCCTGAAAGAGATAACAAGATGAAAACTTTTAGGAATATTATAATCAAATTCCAGATTTCAAAGAAAAAATATTGCAAGCATCCAGAAAGAAACAATTCAAGTATAGTTGAACCACAATCAGAATAATACAAGATTCAGCAGTTTCTATATTCAGAATATTATATTCCAGTGGAGTTAGGATTACAACTAAGAATCACATTTAGCAAAACTTAGTGTAATCCTTCAGGGAGAAAGGTCGATATTGGATGAAATAAAGGGATTTCAAGCATTTGTGATAAAAAGATCAGAGTTATACAATCACAGAAATTTTGATTTCCAAATACATGATTCAGGAGAAACATAAGAAGGAAAGGGAAATCATAAGGGACTTAATAAGATTTATCTGTTTACATTCCTATGTGAAAAGATGACACTTGTAACTCCTAAGAAATTTCTTATTATTATAAGTTAGGAATATATATAGAAAGAGGTCACAGGTATGAAATACCAATTGTGGGACCAGAAGGTGGTGACCGAAGCAAGAGCAGCTTCAAGCGCTCTCAATTAAAAGGAAGTAAGGAGACCTAGCAACTGATCAGAAAGAGATTGTCCTGTTGTAGCAGTGGGTAGAGGATAACAGGATAGAGGATAAGACACTGTTTGGCCAATCCCACAGTGTAAGGGTAAAGATCAAATACAGCACAAGAAATTACTGAACACAATTTGCCCTGGTTTGTGCCACCTTAGAAAGACTGAAAATTCCCAAACCTTTAGAACTGGTTTTGAAAATAATAACACAAAAAAAGCTTGAAAGTGTGCCCCTCAACCTCAATGAGGAATAGAGTCCAATATTAATATAAAGTCCAAAATCAGAAAATGGGTTGGGGAAATGACCAAACAACAATAACAGCAACAACAACAAACATGATAAAAAATTACTATGGTGAAGGGAAGATCAAGACACAAGCTTTGAAAAAGACTATAAATTCAAAACAGCAACAAATGGAAAGAAAAGGTGAGGGGGGAGGTGAATTGGACACAAGCCCAATAAGAATGAATGGAAATGCTTAATAATTACTTTCAAAATCAAATTAGAGTGGTAGAAAAAGAAATGGATAAAGAAATGAAAGCAAGTGAAGAAAATTATAAAAAGGAAATTAACAGTTTGGTAAAAGGGGCACAAAAATATGAAAGCAAATAACACTTTAAAAAACAGAATTGGCTGAATGAAAAGGCTCACTGAAGAAAATAATTCCTTAAAAATTTAGAATTGAGCAAATGGAAGTTAATGGCCCAATCAAAATAGGTAAATGTAAGTTAATGGACCCATCAAAAAACAATTTAACAAAGTCAAAAGAATGAAAGAAATAGAAAAAAATGTGGAAATTTTCATTAAGAAAAACAACTAACTTGGAAAATAGATCAAGAAGAGATAATTTCAGAATTAGTGAACTAACTGAAAATCATGATCAAAGAAAGATTGTAGATATGATATTTCAAGAAATTATCAAGGAAAAGTGCCTCAATACCCTATAATTGAGGGTTATAGGGTAAAATAGAAACTGAAATAATCTACCAATTGCCACCTGAAAGAGATTCTGAAATGAAAACTTCCAGTAATATTATAACCAAATTCTAGAACTTCCAAGTTAAGATAAAATACTTTAATAGACAGAAAGAAACCAATCATATAATATGAAGCCATGATGAGTATCATTCAAGATTTAACAGCTGCCACATTAAAGGAGAAGATGGTTTGGAATATGATATTCTAGAGGGTGAAGAATCACAATCAAGAATCATATACCCAGAAAAACTGAGGGAAAAATATTTCATTGAATGGAGAATTTTCAAGTATTCCTGATGAAAAGACTGTTGACTTTCAAATATAAGATTCAAGAGAAGATAAATTTTTTACCTCTTTATAAGAAAAAGAAATAACTTCCAAAAACTTTATCAGTATTAGGGCCAATAGAAACATTCTATACAGAAATAGGGCACGAAAGTGAGTAGGTTTTGTTAGAATGATATAAAAATGTAAAAAAGGAAAAACAAAAAGCAAAAATGAGTGATATCCAAAGAAGAGGGGAAAGAGAGAGAAAGAATGAAGAACACTGTCTCATATAAAAGAAGCATGCAAAGAAAATATTTGAAAGTGGAGAGGAAAAGGTGGGTCAGGCAAGAAAAATCTCACACATCTAAATTGGTACTAAGAAGAATATACAGAAAGTATGTACTATAAATATAATTATATGTACTCTATAGGCATTCATTTTATACATATTATATGTGTTATATGTTTATATATATTTATGATATATGGGTATAAATGTATATTTTAAGTTTATTTATAATGTATACTTATATGACAATTGTAAGTATTATAAATAAATGTGTGAGCCTTCTTTTATTTGCCCTCCCTTTTCTCAGCTTCTCTTTCTCTTATACTTTTCTCCTCCTCATTCCCTTTTGGGTAATATATATTTTTGTTACCAATTGAGTGTGTGTGTGTGTGTGTGTGTGTGTGTGTTCAATATAAGAGAAAATAGAAGAAAAATAGTGGTCAGAAGTAAAAATATTTAGAGGAGAAACAGAATAGAGAGAGAAGGATAAATAGAAGAAAATAGAATGGAGAGAGAAATGTAAAATTAGCTATGATACCTATGTACATGGAATAACCTTATCCATAAAACAGAAGCAGATAGCTGGATGTATTAGAAAACAAAGTACAACAATCTGGTATTTCTAAGGAACACACTTGAAATGGAGACACATAGAGTTAAAAAAAAGAAGCTGGAACAGAATCCATTATGCTTTGGGTGAAGTTTTTGAGAAAGGCAGAGATAGCAGTCATGACCTCAGACAAGTAAAAGTATAAATGTACATGATTAAAAAGGATAAGTACTGAAGCTAAATTTTGCTAAAAGAAAGCATAGATAATGGAGTAATATTACTACTAAGCATATTGCACCAAATGGCATAGTATCTAAATTCTTAAAGTAAAATTTAAATGAATAATAGAAGGAAATAATAAACGCATATTAGTGGGTGATCTCACCTTTCCCTTTTCAGAACTAGATAAATTTAACCATAAAATAAAAAAGAAATAAGTCAAAGAGATGAATTATATCTTAGAAAAGTTAGATATGATAGACTTCTGTAGAAAACTGAATGGGAATAGAAAGGAATATGCTTATTTTCTCAGCTGTTTATAGCCCTTTTGTGGTCAAAAATTGACCATGTATTAAAAAATAAAAACCTCACAAACAAATTCTGAAAACAGAAATATTAATTATACTTTTTCAGACTGCAAAGCAATAAAAATTTCTTGTGAATTATATAGAGAGCACTATAGAAACAAAAAATTAATTAGAAGCTAAATAATCTAATCCTAAAGAATGAGGGGGTCAAAGAACAAATCATAGAAATAATAAATAATTTCATTAAAGAGACTAACAATAAGACAATATTCCAAAATTTGAAGAATGCAGCCAAAATAATATTTAGGGGCAAATTTATATCTCTAAATGCTTACATCAATAAAAGAATGAAAGAACACACCGACAAATTGTTGATGTTTCAAATAGAAAATGAACAAATTTAAAATCACTAACGAAACATAAAAATAGAAACCATGAAGATCAAAGGAAAGAATAATAAAATTGAAGGTTTAAAAAAAGTACACTGAACTAATAAATAAAACTAGAAAATGGTTTTATGAGGAGAATCAATAAAATAGATAAATCATTGGTTAATTTGATTTTTTTGGAGGCAGTTCGGGTTAAGTGACTTGTCCAAAGTCATCCAGTTTGTAAATGTCTGAAGCTTGAACTCAAGTTCCTTCACCTCAGGGTTCTATCTTCTGCATCATCCAATTGCCCATAGTTAATTTTATTTTTTTTAAAGAAGAAGAAAATCAAATTGCTAGTATAAAAATTAAAAGAATGAATACATTGAAAAAAATGGAATTTAAAAAATTATTAGCAGTTATTTTGCCCAACTCTATACCTGTAAAACTGACAATCTAAATAAAAAGAATAAATATTTATAAAAATATTAATATTATTAATAGAAGAAGAAATATAATACTTAAATAGACATCTTAGAAAAGAAATTGAACAAGACAACAATGAGTCCCTATAAAATAAAAATCCCCATGATTTACCTTGGGAATTCCCCAAACTTTTAAAGAACAATTAATCCCAAAACTATTATATAAAATATTTGAAAAAAGTAAGAAGTTCGACCAAACTCCTTTTATGATGCAAATGTGGTTTTTATATCTAAATCAGGGAGAATAAAAACATGAAAAAAAATAAAATTATAAACCAATGTCTCTAAGGAATATCAATGAAAAAATTTAAATACAATACTAGCAAGGAAATTACAACAATATATCACAAAGATCTAACCAGGTAGGATTTATATCAGGCATGCAGGGCTCCTTCAATATTAGGGAAATTATCATTATAATTGATCATATCGGTAATAAAAACAACAAAAATCATGTAATTACATCTATAGATACAGAAAAAACTGATAAATACAATATTCATTCTTATTTTTAAAAAAACACTAGAAAGCATGGAAGTCAATGGAATGTTTCTTAAAGTGATAAGTAGTTCTTATCTAAAACTAAGAGTAAGCATTATCTATAATGCTAAAAAATTTGAAGCCTTCCTAATAAAATCAGAAGTGAACCAAGGATGTCCATTATCACTATTATTAATCAATATTGTGTTAGAAGTGGTAGGTGTAACAATAAGACAGGAAAAAGAAATTGAAGGATTAAACAGGGAATGAAGAATCAAAACTGTGACTTTTTAAAGATATATAAATATAGACATAGAGAACTTTAGAGAATCAACTAAAAAAACACTGGTTGAAAAAATCAACAAATTCAGCAAATTTTCAGGATATAAAATAAACCTACAGAAATCATCAGCATTTCTATGTACAACCAACAAAACCTAGCAGCAAGAGATAGAAAAAGAAATTCCATTTAAATTAATTATAGACAATATAAAATACTTAAGAATCTTCCTGCCAAGACAAATATAAGAATTATATGAATACAATTACAAAATACTTTTCACATAAAGACAGATCTGAATAGGTCGAGAAATATTCGTTGTTCATGGGCAGACCAAGCCAATGTAATAAAAATAACATGCTACTTAAATTAATTCTACCTAAATTATTTAGTGTCCTATCAATCAAATAACCAAAGAATTACTTTATGTATCTAAAAATTAAATCATGTGGAAAAACAAAAAATAAAGGATATCAAGAGAATCAATGAAAATGTAAGGAAGAAGCCTAGTAGTTCCAGATTTCAAACTATATTAAAAAAGAGTAATCATCAAAATAACCGAGTATTGGCTAAGAAATAGAATGGGAGATAACTGGAATAGATTAGGAAAACAATACATAGTAGTAAATGACCATAATAATCTACTATTCTATAAACAATCCCCTTTGGGGACAATAATTCATCATTTGACAAAAACTGCTGGGAAAATTGGAAAATGGTTTGGCAGAAACTAAACACAGACCAAAATTTCACACCATATATCAAGAAGAGGTCAAAATGGATAAATAATGTCAACATAAAGTAAAATGTCATAAGTTAAGGGAGCATGGGGAAATGTACCTGTTGGGTCTATGAACAAGGGAAAAGATTATAACCAAGCAAAAGATAGGGAAGATCATAGGAAATAAAATAAATAATATTGACTACCTGAAATTAAAAAGCTTTTATACAAACAAAATTAATGCAACCAAAATTAGAAGGAAAACCAGGGGAAGGCAAATGTTTACAACAAACTTCTCTAATAAACCCTCACTTCTCAAATATATAGGAAACTGAGGTAAATTTATAAAAATATGAGCCACTCCCCATTGTTAAAAGATATGAACAACTGGTTGTCAGAAGAAGAAATTAAAGCTATCAATATTCACATTAAAAATTATTTAAATCACACTGACTAGAGAAATTAAAATTAAACCAACTCTGAGATACCACCTCACACCTATCAGATTTGATAATATAACCGAAAAGGAAAAAGACAAATGATGGAGGGAATATAAAAAAAATTGTGACACTAAAGCAGTGTCCATAGAGTTGTGAAATAATCCAATCATTCTGGAGAACAATTTGGAACAATGCCCAAAAAGCTATAAAACTTCAAATTTTTGAACCAGCAATATCACTACTATGTCTGTATCCCAGAGTGATTAAAGGAAAAGAAATTATACATACAAATATATTTATAATAGTTCTATTGCTGATCACAAAAAACTGGACATCAAAGCCCAACAATTGGGAACAGCTGAACAAGTTGTAGCATATGATTGTGATTGAACATTATTATGCTATAAAAAGGGATGAACAAGTTAGATTCAGAAAAAACAGGATTTAAATTAACTGATGCAAAGTGAAATGAGCAGAACCAGAATATTGTATACAATAAAAGCAATATTGTAAGGATAATCAACTTTGAAAACCTTGGCTACTCTGATCAAGACAAAATATCCATGATGAAAAATGTTATACACCTCCAGAAAGACAACTGATAAACTCTGGATGCAAATTCTTGTTTTATTTTATTTGTGTTTCTTTTGCAACATAACTAAAATGAAAATACATTTTGCATGCCTTCTCAAGGTGGGCCAGGGATAGATGGGGGAGAAAATCTAAAACTAAGAATTTAAAAAATATATATTTGAAATATTTTTCCATGTAATTAAGAAATATTTAATGAAATAAAGTATTTTTTAATGTTTACTATGTGACAGGCACTTTGTTCCAGCATTAGAAATACAAATATAGACAAAAAGAAAGACAGTTCCTGCTTTTCAATTAATGGGGAAGACAATGCACCAAAGGGAGCTAAAAGTGTAGAAGAGAGATGGTAGGTAGTGAAGTCCACTGTAGAGGTTGATAAGAAATGAAGACATGACTGGTCTGTGAGGGTTCCTTAAACTGAAGTTCTGGAGTAAACCATCTAATCTGAGGGAAGGTTAATAGAGAAAGAAGTTATTTACTAGGTGTGAATTCCAGGGCTTGAGGGACCCTCCAGATTGAAGAGGTTTTGGAGTTGTAACAGAGAAGTTGAGAATGTAACTTGGTGAAAAATGAATGAGTCAGTCTATTTGTGCATATATCTTGGGTAGGAACTACAGGTCAATGATAACATAGATGAAGTATTAAAAAGGAATGAGAAAGAGGACTAGATTCCATTTAGAAAATTTTATAATTTCAATAATTACTTGGTGTTTCCTAAAATGAAAATTCATCTTTTAAACACTACTATTCTCCCAGTGATGCTGTGTAAATGCAAATCCTGAATTACCTTAATCTTAAGGGATTCCAGAACCATAGGTTTAGGGTTGGAAAATGTCTCAGAAGTATCTAGTATATCTGCCTTATTTTACAGAATAGGAAACTGAGATTCCAAGTGGTTAAATAACTTATGTAGATTTACAAAGTTGGTAAGTAAAACCTACTCTGACTTCAAATCCAATTTTACTAAACAGAAGAATCTAATCATTCTAGAGACAGACACAAAATTACAAAATTGTGGGACATAAAAGTTGGAAGGGATTTTTATCCAGCCCATCTCTGAAAAAAAAAAACTTTCCATAATAGCACACCCAATAAATTGTTATGTAATCTTTTCTTGAAGACCCACAACTTCCAAAGGGAAATAGTGCCTCAGAATGGCTCTAATTTTTAAGTTTTCCTGCACAAGTTTAAATTTCTCCTCCTTACAATTGTTCTTGGTTGTATCTTTTTCTACACATCAGCCAATCAAACCTTAAAACAGCCATTATGACCCACCTGAATCATTTTTTCTCCAAATTAAATATCCTCAATTTTTTCAAAAAATCCTTATATGACATGGTCTCAAAGACTTCCTCAGATTATCAATTAACTTTTTAAAAACAGTTTTACCTATCCAGAATGAAAAACGATTCTTCGTATATGAACTAGATATAAAGTAGCACAGAGGGACCATCATTTCTTTATTCTTGAAAGGCATCACTCTCAACATATTCCATGATTATATTAGATTTGGGGATTGCCATATCACAGTTTAGATTCCAGTGAATCTTGATAAAAGTTATAGAGCCAACCATAGATCCCAGGAATCCTCACAGAAGATTTCTTTTTAAACTGTCACTGAATTATTGACTACTGAGATCAACCACTAGACCAATTCTCATCTAATGTATAATCTAATAAATATTGAGATATTTTATTATTCTTTTAATACCCTGATTTATAATAATCCCACCAAAAATCAAAATTAGACTAGTTTGGCATTCCTTATTCTTATTGAAGCTATGGTGGCTTTTTATGATCATTGTTAGCTTTTATAGAAGTGAATTAACAATATCTTTACTGATCCAATATAAAATTTTCCCAGAAATCAAAGTCAAGCTCATGAGCATTTTACTTGCAAAACCTATTGTCTTTCCTTTTTGAAACCAGGAACATTTACCTTTTTCCAGGACTGCAGAATCTCTCCCATTTTTTTCATATATTACTGACAATTATTCAGCAATCACATTGACCATTTTTCCTGTATCCAAGAATGAAGTTCATCTCAGTAAGCTGATATGAGTTTTTCCAGGGCAAGACAGGAGCTATCTTATGAAGAAAGGCAATGTGGCCAATAAGTGGAGAATTTGATTTGGAATCAATATAGCCTGGGTTTAAATCTTGATTTAGACACATTCTATATGGACAAATCAGTTAATTTTTCAGCCTCAGTTTCCTCATCAGTTTGGGTTTAATGGAACCTTCCAATTGGATATCTGTGACTTTCTCCCCAATTCTCTTGAGTGTCAGCTCCATGTTAACATTTTTCTGTACACACAAGAAAACAAACTAAAGAGTTTATATGAAATTGAATTTCACAGTTTGGTTTTTTAGAGTAGGTAATAAATTCTACCTGGTACTTTGGCTTGCTCTGTTTCCTTGCAAACCATCTTTTGTTTCTGTCATTTCTATTGCTTTTTCTTCCATGACTTCCCCTTTCCCATTAGCAATAACAAAAACAAAGTAGAAAACTTACAAATCACCTTGGTCAAGCAAAATGAATCCATAACATTGATCATGTTTAAAAATCTATTACCCCTCTATCAAAAGATGCTTTAGCACAGGTCCTCTGGAGTCATGGCTGGTCATTTACTTGAAAGAGAGTTTTTAAGTATTTCAAAATTATTTTGTTTTATATGATAGTTCTTAATGTAAATTCCTCTCTTGGTTCTTCTCACTTCATTTCAGTTCATGCTACCCAAAATTCTCTGCAATTATCTCTTTATTTGTTAAAGGGCAATAATGCAATATTACTCTAATATACCTCAATTTGTTTAATCTCCATCAACACCACCACTACCACCATCCTCATTATTTAAGAAGTCATCTAAAGCAACCCCTTAGATGCTAATTCTATTCTTTTTTCTCTCTCTCCCTTTTAATCTCCCCATCATAATCTTCCAGTAAATTTGTTTTGTTCATGACTATTCTTTCCTTTTACTCCTCCCTATCACCATTTATTTTCTTACTAATTTCAATATATGTCTATGCTAAATTCATTTTGTATATGTTCAACCTTCACTTGTCAATTTCAGAGGAGTGAGATTCATCTGATGCCCACTCTTCCTACCTTTTCTATGTTTCTATATTTTCACATACTCCAATTATGAGAAATAGCAAGTCCCTCACCATCTTCTTCCATTCTGCACAAGCTTATTATTTCTTTTATTCTCTGTTCTCTTTCTTCTCTTCAAATATTCAAGACAGAATCATTTCCCTGTCTCAGGACCTCTGGTTTTTTTTTTTACTTAACATTTTCAATATCGTTTGAATATATCAAGATTCTTGACAAATACTTGATTCCTTAGCACTCTCCATTAGAACATTAGCAGTATATCATCCTAAAACTTTTTCCAAATGAACAAATAAATTTACTTTTCTAGGTTTCTTTGAACCCTTGTATTTGCATTTCCAAATTCTTACTTGTTTCTGGTCTTTACTAAGAAATGGTTAAAAGTCCTCTTTAAAAAAAGTTCACTCTCATCAATAAATAAACATTATATTCATATTTTCAGGGCAAGTTGTTGGAAATAAGCCTATCTGTTTTGGAATATCATATCCCAAGTTCTCTTCTGATTTTCAATAAAAGCTGCCAAATCTTGTATGATTCTAAATGTTGCCCCTTGGCACTTTAATTTCTTCTTCCCAGATACTGACAGTAATTTTTTTTTCTTTGACACAAAAGTCTAGATTTTGGATTTGAAGTTTCTGGACCTTTTCTTTAAAAGCTCATTGGGTTGGGAAAGGAAGGGATTATTTCTCTTTTCTTTGCCCTCTTGTTCATTTATTTAAAAAATATGATGCCCTGTTTTTTTTTAAGATCATGATTTTCAAGTTCAATAATTTTTAAATTATTTCCATTTGACCTGTTTTCCACGTCAGTTGATTTTTATAATTCATTTTCTCCTCTATTCTTTCTATTTTATTTTCTTCTATGATTTCTTATTGTATAAAGTCACTAATTTAAGTTTAGTCCATTTTAATTTTCAGGGAGTCCATTTCTTGGGTAAGTTTTACCATTTCCTCTTCTAAACTACTTATTCTCCTACCAATTCTTTTTCAAAGAGCTTTTATTTCATTTTTAGCTCTTGTTTCATTTATTACATGTATTCATGAAATTTTTGTAGAAAATAAGAATGAAATATGGGATATCCCAAAATGTCTCAGTCCAAAGGAGCCTGAGTTCTGATAATGATAAAGCAAAAGCTCACTTATCAGAGCACAGAATCCCAGGAACAAAATCTATCTTAATTATGCAGGGTGTTTTGAAAATCTTTTGTAAGCTATTTAACTTTAAAATTGCATTGAGACTTTTGGGACATACTATATATTTCAGTTCAATATATAAGGAAGAAAGTTTTAATAATCTGAGTCATTCTAAACTGTCTTCAGGTAATGAGTTCCTCATCACTGATCCTATATGTACAAGGTAGAAGATTACATTGCAAAAGAGGAAAGATCTTGAACGTCCCTTCCATCTTTCAGACTTTTCATTTTGATAACAGGAAATTTTTCAGTATTTCAGTATTTTCATTTTAATTCTTTGTTTATGAAATCCTGGAGCTTTTAAAATATTTCCTCTAGAACCCCAATAAAACCCTTGTTGTTGTTGATATGTTGTTGTTGTTTCCACCAATCAGCTATAGAATTAAGAAGAGGATTTAAAGAAAATTATCTAAGGGAACTCAACTTAAATATCTGACACTCATGTGTTCATCATGTTAAATTTCATTTCTGGAAATATTTCCTGGAGCTCAGTCAGAGCAGGAATGGAAATGATTTACTATATTTCTGGCTGGGTATCAGTTCCATGAGTCTGATATATAGGGAGGGAGAGCCAGAAGACTTGAGAACAAAATTCTCATGTGCTGATAATCTTCTTTATCAACTCCTGAGGACACTTATATAGTTTATATTTAATGTCCTGTGCAAAATAATAATTGCTGGCATTGTTCTATTCCAGAGTTCTTAATCTTGCTTATGTCATAGGATCTTTCTGGCAGTCTGGTGAGGTCAATGAATCTTGTTAAATATGTTTTATTAATAATGTTCTTCAAAATACATAGGATTACACAGTAAATTAATTATACTTCAATTATAATATATACAATTGAAATAGAATAGTCAAAAAAAATTAGAAACAAGTTCACAGACCCTTTAGAATAAGAATTCTTGTTCTAGGATTTCATAATTTATGAGAATTTTCATGTCTATCTCCTTATCTTTACACTTGACAGATAGCACAAGTATCACTATCACCATGTAACAGATAATATAAGTGAGGCTCAGAAAAAATATGGTCAAGAAGATAGCAAAGGATGGAATCAAGACTTTAATCTATTTCTTCTGATACCAAGTTCAAGATTCTGGATAATGGACAGTCATTGATTATCTGTTACAATAGCTGAATATACTCTATTGTCATATGAATATTCTCTTATCCTAACTCTCACACTTACAACATGTGTAGAACAAATCTCTTCACTCTAGACCTAGATACTTCTCTATGTGTGTATGTGTGAATGTATATATGTATGTATGCATGTGTGTATATTCGTATGTGTGCTTATGTATATATGTATATATGATTTAAATTATATATAATGAGATTTAAATATATATATATATATATATATATAGCATATATATATTTGTATATGTATATAATTTAAACCTTATAACAACCCTGAAAGTTAAGTGCAGGGGCAGCTAGATGGTGCAGTGACTAGAGCACAAGTACTAAAGTCAGGAGGACCTGAGTTCAAATCTGGCCTCAGACATTTAACACTTCCTAGTTGTGTGACCTTGGCCAAGTCACTTAACCCTAATTGCCTCAGCAAAGAAAGAAAAAAAGAAAAGAAAGAAAGAAATTTAGATGCTAATTTATCTGTGTTTTATGAATGAGGAAACTGAAATAGGCAGAAGTTCAGTGATTTCTCTAAGGAAAAGTCTGAGTCAAATTTTGAATTCACCTCTTCCATACTTCATGTCTAGTATCCTATTCTTTATACTATCTAGTTGACTAAAGAAACTGAGATCTAGAGATGTGAAAAAGTTTGTTCCAAACAGATCATTAGTGTGTAAGCCAGGACTTAAGGATATGAGAATACTCATATGACACTAGAATATATCTAGATACAGATATATGTATGTATTTATATATGTATTATGTGTATATACATACTAGCATCATATGACACTAGGATTTTTGTATATGTATATGTATACACATATATATGTATAGACATGCATATATATGTATATATTTATATATCATCTTGAAAACAAAGTATTATACAAATGTCAGCTGCTGTTATTATTAATGTGTAAAATGAATATAATATATTTCTGTTCCTAAAAGGTTTGTCTTTCCTTGAAGAAACATAGCTACCTGTCTTCACTGAAATAGACAGCAGGCTAAGATAGGGGGTAGAGCACCATGTAATCTAAGAAGGTGTAACTTCTCCAAGTCAGCCTAATTTATCAAACCATCTTTGGTGACTTCAAACTAGTTAGGGTAGATTTCAGTTTTTAGGGCACATTTCAATCCCTCATATTGAATGGAACAGGCATTTTTACAAGAGTAAATCCTTATAGTTTTACATTTTTCAGAAAATCTTAAAGCATTGTACAAGCATTAATTATAATTTTTTCACTAGTCTTTATGAGCCTAAATTTCCTACTGATTGCACTCGAAAAGCAAGGTCTCTGTGACCAGAGCAGTCATCACTGAACTTCAGATTTACTAAGCTCCTATTCATACTTTCTTTCTTTGACCCTGAAAATTTTATTTGGGGCAATTATTAGGCTAGAGGTACAATAGCCTATTTATATGTATCAAATGGAAGTAGTGTTTGAAATCCAAAGGAAGATAAGAATCCTTTTCCATTTAGTCTCAAAAAGTCACGGATAGTTTCCATTATTTGTATAGGGAGTCGTGTGTGTGTGTGTGTGTGTGTGTGTGTATTTCCTTTTTGCTATGCCAATGTACTAACCCAATTCTTTTCCTGTACCACATATGTATTTTGTATGTAGTATTTGATTGTAATTGTTCCCCTTCCCTCTCCTCCCTCATCTTCCATCATGTGCTTCTTAGAATATGAACTCCTTGGTGGAAAGGAAATTGTACCAGAAAAAGGATGAAGTGGGTATTACATCTCAAGAAGAGGCAAAGGAAACCTATTATATCTGAGAGAAATAAGGGAGGGGGATAAACATAGTGTGTATCTTACTCTCATCAGAATTGGCTTAAAGAGAAAAATATTAGACATATTCGATTTCCCATTGAAAAGTGGGAGGGGAAAAGGGAAAAGGGAAGGAGTAAGCTAAGAAGAAGGGAATATAGAAATTGTGAGGAAAGGGGGTAAGAAAAGGGGAGGAATGCTAAGGTGGGAGGAGGGATCCTAAAAAGAAAGTGCTGTGAGAAGCAAGTGGTGCTCACAAATTTAATACTGGGGAGGGAGATAAGGGGTAAGGAAAGAAGAAAAGGAAAGGGATTAGAGAAAGAGAAAAGGAGAAAGGGATTAACAAAATGGTAAATAATACAGAATTAGTCATTTTAACCATAAATGTGAATGGGGTAAATTCCTCCATAAAGAGGAAGCAGATAGCAGACTGGATTAAAAGCCAGAATCCTACAATATGCTGTTTACAGGAAACACACTTCAAGCAGGATGATACCTACAGAGTAAAGAAAGGTAAAAGGCTGGAGCAGAATCTACTATGCTTCAGATGAAGTAAAAAAAAAAAAAAAAAAAAAGCAGGGGTAGCCATCCTCATCTCAGATCAAGCTAAAGCAAAAATTCATCTAATTAAAAGAGATAAGGAAGCACACTATATCTTGCTAAAGGATAGCATAGATAATGAAGCAATATCAATATTAAACATATATGTACCAAGTGGTGTAGCATCTAAATTCTTA
Source organism: Sarcophilus harrisii (assembly GCF_902635505.1). Classification (NCBI taxonomy): domain Eukaryota; kingdom Metazoa; phylum Chordata; class Mammalia; order Dasyuromorphia; family Dasyuridae; genus Sarcophilus; species Sarcophilus harrisii. The sequence goes on along the minus strand of NC_045427.1, from coordinate 358,830,636 downwards.
AAAGAGAAATTAAGAGAGCTGCAAGAAGAAATAGACAGCAAAACTATAATAGTGGGAGATCTCAACCTTGCACTCTCAGAATTAGATAAATCAAACCACAAAATAAATAAGAAAGAAGTCAAAGAGGTAAATAGAATACTAGAAAAGTGAGGTATGATAGACCTTTGGAGAAAACTAATTGGAGACAGAAAGGAGTACACTTTCTTCTCAGCAGTTCATGGAATCTATACAAAAATTGACCATATCTTAGGACATAAAAACCTCAAATTCAAATGCAGAAAGGCAGAAATAGTAAATGCATCCTTTTCAGATCACTATGCAATGAAAATTACATTCAATAAAAAGCCAGGGGAAAATAGACCAAAAATTAATTGGAAATTAAATAATCTCATACTAAAGAATGATTGGGTGAAATAGCAAATCATAGGCATAATTAATAACTTCACCCAAGAAAATAATAATAATGAGACATCATACCAAAATGTGTGGGATGCAGCCAAAGAAGTAATAAGGGGAAATTTGATTTTTTAATAACTTTTTATTGATAGTACATATGCATGGATATTTTTTTACAACATTATCCCTTGTACTCACTTCTGTTCCGACTTTTCCCTTCCCTCTCTCCACCCCCTCCCCTAGATGGCAGGTAATCTTTTACCTGTTAAATATGTTACAGTAAATCCTAGATACAATATATGTGTGCAGAACCTAACAGTTCTCTTGTTGCACAGAAAGAATTGGATTCAGAAGGTAAAAATAACCTGGGAAGAAAAATTAAAATGCAAACAGTTTACATTCATTTCCCAGTGTTCCTTCTCTGGGTGTGGCTGATTCTGTCCATCACTAATCAATTGGAACTGAATTAGATCTTCTCTTTATTGAAGATACCACTTCCATCAGAATACATCCTCATATAGTATTGTTGTTGAAGTGTATAATGATCTCCTGATTCTGCTCATTTCACTCAGCATCAGTTCATGTCTTTTCAAGCCTCTCTGAAATCATCCTGCTGGTCATTTCTTACAGAACAATAATATTCCATAACATTCATATACCACAATTTACCCAACCATTCTCCAGTTGATGGGCATCCATTCATTTTCCATTTCTAGCCACGACAAAAAGGGCTGCCGCAAACATCTTGGCACATATAAGTAAGGGGAAATTTTATATCTCTAGAGGCCTACTTGCATAAAATAGAGAAAGAGAAGGTCGATGAATTGGGCTTGCACCTAAAAATGTTAGAAAAGGAACAAATTAAAAACTCCCAATCAAACACTAGACTTGAAATTCTAAAAATAAAAAAAAGATTAATAAAATTGAAAGTAAAAAAACTATTGAATTAATTAATAAAACTAAGAGTTGGTTCTATGAAAAAACCAACAAAATATATAAATCCTTAGTAAATCTGATTTTAAAAAGGAAAGAGGAAAATCAAATTGCTAGTCTTAAAAAATGAAAAGGGAGAACTCACCACTAATGAAGAGGAAATTAGAGCAATAATTAGGAGTTACTTTGCCCAACTTTATGCCAATAAATTCAATAACTTAAATGAAATAGAAGAAAAATCAATGACTTGATAGTTCTTTAAAAAGGAAATGATGTCTTCCTGTCTCTGTCTTCCTTTAACTCTCCAAGTACTATCATGTAACTCTGAGACTTCCAGAGAGAGGTGAGACTAGATTTTCTCTTTTCCACCCTGACCACCATGTGATCATGAAAACATAACATTTAAAACACATATCCTACAGAGCCAACTTCATCTGAGACTTCATCTCAAAGCCCTGGCTGCCTTTTCTGGGGTTTTTTTTATTACTTTAATGACCTGACCAAACTAAACTAAACTGACCATTTGTCTCAAGATGAGTGTGCAATTGTGAATAAAAAGGTTCATAGTCATGGGTCCTACAGTTAGTTGAAGGTGATTCTTCATTAGAAAAAATGATACAGGATTAGAAGCCATTTGAAGCTCTGGTGCCTATTATCCAGTTCCAAAGGGTAAAGAGACTTCAGTCTATATATTGATAAGGAAATTAGGAAAGAAGTGGGAGGATTCTGGGAAGATGACAGAGTAGGTTGGTAAATTTCAAGATCTCCAGATTTTCCCCACACATAGAACAAATTTGTGCTTCAGGGCAACAGCTGACTAGTAAAAAATCAAAGGTCCTTTGGTACAGCCCAAAAAGACCTGAAGAAAGATCATAGACCAGAGATTAACTTGTGTGAAGAGCAAACATCTCCCGGGTAGATCTGCAGAAAAAAATTTGGGGATCCCTGAGGCTAGCTGGGTTTGACTGGAGCCTCAGAAGGAACCACAGAAACTTTCATCCTCCAGACTTGATGTGGAGTCAGAAGTCTGAGTGTGGGAAGACTGAGTAAACCTCAGCTGATTAGGAATGCTAGGTCCAACTGTGCTGCAGAAACAAGACTATATATGAAAAGAAATCAGCATACCCATGAGTGCAGAAGCAGTGGGGCAGGAATGCTGCTGGCTGTGGGCATTTGCAGGAGGGAAGAGTTCTTGGTTTAGGGTACAGGTTAGAGGAGAGAGCTGAAGTGAAGATAGAGGCACCATTCCTCCCATCTCATGATTAGAGGTACTTACACTAATACTTCTCATTTTAAAAAATGAACAAGCAAATAAAAAAGAACCCAACCATAGAAACCTATTATGGAAATAGGGAAGATCAGGGTTCATCTTTAGAGGAGAATACTGAAGAAGAAAAAAAAAAGCTTATACCAAAGAGTAAAGTGAAATGGCTTCCTGCCCAGGGAGAATTCATAGAACTCAAAAAATAATTTAAAAATCAAAGGAGAGACATTGAGGAAAAAAATAAATAAATAAAAACCAGTCAAGAAAAACAAGATTACGGGGGACAAAAAAAAAACAGCCAATTATAAACGAAGATATAAAATCTCAAAAAAGAAAATAACTCTTTGAAAATTAGAATGGAGAGGCAGCTAGATAGTACATTGGATAGAGTAACAATCCTCAAGTCAGGAAGACCTCAATTCAAATCCAGCCTCACACACTTAATACTTTCTACCTCTGTGACCCTGGGCAAGTCACTTAACCTCAATTGCCTCAGAAAAAAAATTAAAACTGGGTGAACTTATGAGAGAAAAAAATGACAAAACAGATTACAAATAATGAAAAATAGAACAGAATTTGAAATATAAGAAAAACAACCTGAAAGTTGTGACCAAAAAAACCTTGACACAATAATGTAAGAAATAATCCAAGAAAATTGTCCTAAAGTGATAAAACATGAGGGGAAAGCAGAGATAGAAAAAATCCACCAATCATCACATATTGAGATACTTTGTGAAAAACATAGAAATATTATTGCAAAAGTAAAAATTGATCTAATTAAAAGAGATAAGGAAGGAAACTACATCCTGCTAAAGGGTAGCATAAACAACGAAGCAATATCAATATTAAACATATATGCACCAAATGGTATGGCATCCAACTTCCTAAAGGAGAAGTTAAGAGAGTTGCAAGAAGAAATAGACAACAAAACTGTAATAGTGGGAGATCTCAACCTTGCACTTTCAGAATTAGACAAATCAAACCACAAAACAAATAAGAAAGAAATTAAAGAAGTAAATAGAATATTAGAAAAATTAGGTATGTTGGATCTTTGGAGAAAATTGAATGGAGATAGAAAGGAATATACTTTCTTCTCAGCAGTTCATGGAACCTATTCAAAAATTGACCATATATTAGGACATAAAGACCTCAAAATTAAATGCAAAAAAGCAGAAATAGTAAATGCTTTCTTTTCAGATCATGATGCAATAAAAACTACATTCAACAAAAAGTTAGGGGGAAATAGACCAAAAAGTAATTGGAAACTAAACAATCTCATTTAAAGAATGATTGGGTGAAGCAGCAAATTATAGATAAAATTAATAATTTCACTCAAGATAATGACAATGATGAGACATCATACCAAAATTTGTGGGATGCAGCCAAAGCGGTAATAAGAGGGAATTTTATATCCTTAGAGGCTTACTTGAATACAACAGAGAAAGAAAAGATTAATGAATTGGGCTTGCAACTAAAAAAACTAAAAAAAGACCAAATTAAAACCCCCCAATCAAATACTAAATTGGAAATTCTAAAATTAAAAGGAGAAATTAAAAATATTGAAAGTAAAAAAACTATTGAACTAATTAATAAAACTAAGAATTGGTTCTATGAAAAAGCCAATAAAATAGATAAGCCTTTTGGTAAATCTGATTAGAAAAGGAGGGAGGAAAATGAAATTAGTAGTCTTAAAAATGAAAAAGGGAGAACTTTCCACCAATGAAGGGGAAATTAGAGAAATAATAAGGAGTTATTTTGCTCAACTTTATGCCAATAAATTTGATAACCTAAATGAAATGGATGACTACCTCCAAAAATATAGACTTTCCAGACTAACAGAGGAGGAAGTAAATTGTTTGAATAGTCCCATTTCAGAAAAAGAAATAGAACAGGCAATTAAACAACTCCCTAAGAAAAAATCCCCAGGACCAGATGGATTTACATGTGAATTTTACCAAACATTTAAAGAACAATTGGCTCTAATGCTATATAAATTATTTGATAAAATAGGGAATGAAGGAGTCCTACCAAATTCCTTCTATGACACAGACATGGTACTGATACCTAAACCAGGTAGGCTGAAAACAGAGAAAGAAAATTATAGACCAATCTCCCTAATGAATATTGATGCTAAAATCTTAAATAAGATATTAGCAAAAAGACTACAGAAAATCATCTCCAAGATAATACACTATGATCAAGTAGGATTTATACCAGAAATGCAGGGCTGGTTCAACATTAGGAAAACTATCAATATAATTGGCTATGTTAATAACCAAATTAACAAAAACCTTATGATCATCTCAATAGATGCAGAAAAAGCATTTGATAAAAATCCAACATCCATTCCTATTAAAAACACTTGAGAGTATAGGAATAAATGGACTTTTCCTTAAAATAATCAGCAGCATCTATTTAAAACCATCAATAAGCATCATATGTAATGGAGACAAACTGCAACCATTCCCAATAAGATCTGGAGTGAAACAAGGTTGCCCACTATCACCGTTACTATTTAATATTGTATTAGAAACGCTAGCTATAGCAATAAGAGCTGAGAAACAGATTAAAGGAATAAGAATAGGCAATGAGGAAGCCAAATTATCACTCTTTGCCGATGACATGATGGTATACTTAGAGAACCCCAGAGATTCTGCTAAAAAGTTATTAGAAATAATCCACAACTTTAGCAAAGTTGCTGGTTATAAAATAAACCCACATAAGTCATCAGCATTCTTATATATCACTAACAAAATCCAACAGTCAGAGTTACAAAGAGAAATTCCATTTAAAGTAACTACTGATAATATAAAATATTTAGGAATCTATCTGCCAAGGGAAAATCAGAAACTTTATGAGCAAAATTACAGACCACTTTTCACACAAATTAAGTCTGATCTAACCAATTGGAAAAATATTAAATGCTCTTGGATAGGGCGAGCAAATATAATAAAGATGACAATATTACCTAAACTAATCTATTTATTTAGCGCTATACCAATCAGACTCCCAAAAAACTATTTTAATGACCTAGAAAAATAACAACAAAGTTCATATGGAAAAACAAAAGGTCAAGAATTTCAAGGAATTAATAAAAAAAAATCAAATGATGGTGGCTTAGCTGTACCAGATCTAAAACTATACTATAGAGCAGCAGTTACCAAAACTATTTGGTATTGGCTAAGGAATAGATTAGTTGATCAGTGGAATAGATTAGGTTCAAGGGATAAAAAGTCAACAAATATAGCAACCTAGTCTTTGACAAACCCAAAGATCCCAGCTTTTGGGATAAGAACTTACTGTTTGATAAAAATTGCTGGGAAAATTGGAAACTAATATGGCAGAAACTAGGCATTGATCCATACTTAACACCGTACACCAAGATAAGGTCAAAATGGGTTCATGACCTAGGCATAAAGAATGAAATTATTAATAAATTAGAGGAACACAGGATAGTTTACCTCTCAGACCTGTGGAAGGGGAAGGTCTTTATGACCAAAGCAGAACTAGAGATCATTACTGATCACAAAATAGAAAATTTCGATTATACCAAACTGAAAAGTTTTTGTACAAACAAAACTAATGCAGATAAGATTAGAAGGGAAACAATAAACTGGGAAAATATTTTTACAGTCAAAGGTTCTGATAAAGGCCTCATTTCCAAAATATATAGAGAATTAACTCTAATTTCTAAAAAATCAAGCCATTCTCCAATTGAAAATGGTCAAAGGATATGAACAGACAATTCTCAGATGAAGAAATTGAAACTATTTCTAGTCATATGAAAAGATGCTCCAAGTCATTATTAATCAGAGAAATGCAAATTAAGACAACTCTAAGATACCACTACACACCTGTCAGATTGGCTAAGATGACAGGAAAAAATAATGATGATTGTTGGAGGGGATGCGGAAAACTGGGACATTGATGCATTGTTGGTGGAGTTGTGAACGAATCCAACCATTTTGGAGAGTAGTTTGGAACTATGCTCAAAAAGTTATCAAACTGTGCATACCCTTTGATCCAGCAGTGTTACTACTGGGATTATATCCCAAAGAGATTATAAAGAAGGGAAAGGGACCTGTATGTGCACGAATGTTTGTGGCAGCCCTTTTGTAGTGGCTAAAAACTGGAAACTGAATGGATGTCCATCAGTTGGAGAATGGCTGAATAAATTGTGGTATATGAATATTATGGAATATTACTGTTCTGTAAGAAATGACCAACAGGATAATTTCAGAAAAGCCTGGAGAGACTTACATGAACTGATGCTGAGTGAAATGAGCAGGACCAGGACATCATTATATACTTCAACAATAATACTATATGATGACCAGTTCTGATGGACCAGGCCATCCTCAGCAACGAGATCAACCAAATCATTTCTAATGGAGCAGTAATGAACTGAACTAGCTATGCCCAGAAAAAGAACTCTGGGAGATGACTAAAAACCATTACATTGAATTCCCAATCCCTATATTTATGCACACCTGCATTTTTGATTTCCTTCACAAGCTAATTGTACAATATTTCAGAGTCTGATTCTTTTTGTACAGCAAAATAACGTTTTGGTCATGTATACTTATTGTGTATCTAATTTATATTTTAATATATTTAACATCTGCTGGTCATCCTGCCATCTAGGGGAGGGGGTGGGGGGGTAAGAGGTGAAAAATTGGAACAAGAGGATTGGCAATTGTTAATGCTGTAAAGTTACCCATGTATATATCCTGTAAATAAAAGGCTATTAAATAAAAAAAAGAAGTCATAAAAAAAAGAAATATTATTGCCAATTTTCAAAACCCTCAGATCATAGAGAAAATTTTGCATGAAACAAGAAAAAAAAACAGTTCAAATAACAATGGAGCTACAATTAGAATTGTACAAGATTTATCAGCAGCCTCAATACCACAGGCTAGAATCATATCTACTGACAACCAAAAAACTATGTAAGACCACAGTCAAAAATATCATATCCAGAAACTTATACGTAATATTGAATGAGAAAAAATAGACAATTATGAACTTGCAGATTTTCAGAACTTTTTATCCAAACCTGAACTTAATAGAAAATTTAATATATAAGAACCAATATTAATTATAAATTTCAAGAAACTTTAGCATAGACAAATTATTTTTGTTTTCTTATATGGGAAATGTATACAATATGTTTAAGGAAAGTTCCAAAGGAAGATTGAGGCAGTTAAGGTAAAATAGTAATTATATTATATAAATGAGAGGCAAAGGACGAATAGACACAGAGTAGTATTAGAGAGGGGAGGAGAGCTTATAGTTCTGAAAATTTACTCACATGGGGAATATGTTAAATAGGCAACACTACATGATCCATGGGCAGGGGGAAGTTAAGGCAAGTTAGGGAGTAGAATTAAAGCAAAGAATCCACAGGGATAGGAAAAATATGTGTATGTGTATAAGTACGTGGGAGGTAACTGTGTGTGTATGTAAATGTATGTGTATGTATATATCTACATATGTACACATAAATATATCCTTTTTTAACTATAGCCTACTTGTGGGAAATGGGGGGTACTAAAAGAGGAGGAGGATCAAATAAAAAGTGTGGAAAGCAGAAAACAAAAGAACAATTTACAAGTAAGTAAAAAAAAAAAAAAGATGGACATTCATGAATATAATTTCTTTTATTGATATATACCCTTTTCTAAATTAGTAATTTGCTTTTATATATTTTGAATCCTCTCTGAATTTCTGCTGGCCACATGTTTTTGTTTTGTTTTAATTTATTTTGTATTCCTTTTCTGTTTTCTTGTTCTTATTCTTTTTAAAAAATAAAATAATTGTTAAAAGAGAAAAAGGGGAAGGAGTGAATTCTGGATGCACCAAAAACTTCGAGGCCCCCACATTGAGCTGTGAAAACAAAAGGACATAAAAAACAAATGCCAGCCATACAGAAATGAACATAGCCCAAATCATAAAGTTCAAAACCAAGAAACTGATTGGGATGTGGTGATAAATAATGAACTAATACTGAAAAAAAATAAAGAATTGGACCAAGAAAAGCTATTATGGTGAAAGAGAAACTCAAAAGAAGGCAATAACTTGAAATCATCCACAATAAAAGCTCAAAGGAAAAAAATGCAATTTGGACACATGCCCAACACAAATTCTTAGAAAAACTTAAAAGAATTTTTTAAAAAGAAAACAAAAATTAAACAGAGAAGCAGAAGTAAAATTAAGAAAAGGCATGAAAGTTACACAAGAAAGTTATCAAAATAGAATTAATAATTTGATACAAAGAATCACAAAAGATGATGAAGAATATTTCTTTTAAAATAATAATTGGCTGCAATGATCCAGGACAATTCCAATAGAATTGAGATGGAAAATTCTATCTGAATAGAAAAGATCTTTGAAAACTTTTCATCTTTTGTTATTGTTTTATTTGTTAGCTTTTTCTTTCTCCCAGCTTTTTTCTCTTTGGTCTGATTTTCCTTTCACAACATGACAAATATGGAAATATATTTAGAAGAATTGTATATATTTAACCTACATCTAATTGCTTGCTATCTTGGGGAGGAGAAAGCAAAGGAAGGGAAAGAGGAAAAATTGGAACACAAAATCTTACAGAAATGAATGCTGAGAAGTGTCTTTGCATGTATTTGGAAAAATAAAATACTATAAAGAAAAAAAATCTAAAAAAAAATATCCAGTTAAAAATATAATTAACCAAATGATAAAAAAAAAATGGTACAAAACATCAACAAGAAAGTATTTCCTTAAAACTTAGAATTGGATAAGTGGAAGCTAATGAATCCCTGAAATATCAAGAAAAAATAAAAATGAAGGCCAAAAAACTGGGGAAAATAGTAGAAAATATGAGCCATCTCAAAGGAAAAACAATTAATCTGGAAAACAGTTCAAAAGAAAATCAATAATTATTTGTCCCTATGGAAAAATCAAAAATAAACAAATCTTGGTATCATATTTCAAGGAATTATTAAAGAAGAATTGCTCAATATCTTAGAACCAAAAGGCAAAATAGAAACTGAAAGAATCCATCAGTAACCTCTTGAAAAAAATCTCAAAATGAAAATTCTAATAAATATTATAGCCAAATTCCAGAACTCCAAAATCAAGAAGAAAATACTCTAAACACCAGAAAAAAAAATTTAAATACTATTAAGTCACACTCGGGAATCTCACAAGACTTAGCAACTACCACTTTAAAGACCTGAAAGATTTGAATATACTATTCTGGAAGACAAAAAATTAGGATTACAACCATGAGTAACCTAGCCAGCATCTTACAAGTATTAACCTTCAGAGGAAAAATGGAAATATATTGAAATGGAAAACTTTCAAGCATTCCCAATGAAAAGATCAGAGCTTAATAGAAAATTTGATATTTGAACAAAAATCTCAACGGAAACACAAAAAGGGAAACCTGAATGAGAGAATCAAATTAGCTAATTCAATTAGCTAAACAAGGTTAACATTCCTACATAAGAATATGATATATGTAATCCCAAAAAACTAAATTATCATTAGGATGGTGGTTATAATGAGACTATTTAGACAGAGGGCATAGGTGTGAGCCTATTATGTTCTAATTAACTCAAAAGAAAAATGAAAGGCAGAAAAAGAGATGCACAGGGAAAAAAGGGAAGAGAAAGGAAAATAACAGAAATTACTTTGCACAATAGAAGTACACAAAGAAGAATATACATTATGAAGGGAAAAAATCAAAGGAATGAGATAGCAGCAGCAATGTTTGAACTTCACTTCATCTGAATGGGTTCATGGAGAGAATGAGCAGGAAGAGAAGCAGAAGAAGCAGCAGAAGCAGAAGAAGCAAAAGAAACTGAAGCAGAAGCAAAAAGAGAATGAAGAGGAGGAGGAAGAGGAGGAAAAAGACAGAGAGAGTTGGGTACAGAAATTCATCTTGAAGAGATGGGAGGGGGAGAGAGGCAAGCTGGTGGAAAGAAGGCAGGAAGTTACCTGAGCCCTCCCCAGTTTCTCTTGGAAACAAGTTTGAATCAATCTCCTGAACAGATTCCAAAGCAATCGAATCTTCAAAGAAATAGAGTGAAACAATTTTCCAGCTTAAAATGGCTTGGAAGGATTTCAGGAAAGATCAGTCTCACTTGGGTGAAAGAGGAGTATAGCCCACCACAGTATCTAAGCAAGCCAGCAGGAGAGTCTTAGCCACAGCAGAGATAAGTAACCAAAATCCCTTTATCCTAACTTAACAGGATAGTAGCACAGAAAACCAGAGATGATCCTCCAGCCCCAACAGAGAAGGCAAATTGCAGCCTCAAAAACCAGGCAACAACAGGCACAATGAGGTCAGGATACATAAAGACAGTGAATAGGTCACCAAACACATGAAGCCTCAGAGCTCAAAATCCACAACCCAGCACAAGAAGCTCACAACAGAAGTCAACTTTAAAAACAAAATTGGGGGCAGAGGGAAATAGGGAAGAAATAAAAAAGAACCTTGATGTTAAAAAAACTACTATGATAGTGATGATCAAAATGCCAACTCAGAAAAAGACAAAATGCCTACATGAAAAATCTCTTTACAAAACATATACATAGGTAATTTTTCAACATTGACCCTTGCAAAGCCTTTTGTTCCAAATTATCCCATCCTTCACCCCACTCCCTCCCAGATGGCAGATAGTCCAATACATGTTAAATATGTTAAAATATATGTTATATCAAATATATGTATAGATGTTTATATAGTTATCCTGCTGCATAAGAAAAATCAGATCAAGAAGGGAAAAAAACTGAGAAAGAAAACAAAATGCAAGCAAATAACAACAGAAAGAGTTAGAATGCTATGTTGTGGTGCACATGCAATTCCCACAGTCCTCTCTCTAGGTGTATATGGCTCTCTTCATCAATGAACAATTGTAATTGATTTGAATCATCTCATTGTTGAAGAAAGCCATGCCCATCATTTCAATAAGATGAATCAATCATCTTATAGTCTTATTGTTGCCATATATAAGGATCTCCTGATTCTGCTCACTTCATTTAGCATCATTTCATATAAGTCTCACCAGATCTCTCTGAAATCATCCTGCTGGTTGTTTCTTACAGAACAATAATATTCCAAAACATTCATATACCAGAATTTATTCAGCCATTCTCCAATTGATGGGCATTCATTCAGTTTCCAGTTTTGTAGTTCCACTACAAAAAGGGCTGCCACAAACATTTTTGCAAATGTGGGTCCCTTTCCTTCCTTTAAGATCAGTAGAAGCCCACTAGAAAAAATATTGGGTCAAAGGGTATGCACAATTTGATAAATTTTGAGCATAGTTCCAAATTACTCTCCAGAATGGTTGGATCCTTTCACAACTCCACCAACAATGCATCAGTGTCCCAGTTATTTTATTTTTGTGGAAAGTGTTTTGTGGTTTTGCTCATATAGTTCCTGACTTCCCCTTGGCAGATAGATTCCCAAATATTTTACACTATCAACAGTTATTTTAAATGGAATTTCTCTTTGTATCTCTTGCTGTTGGATTTTGTTAGTGATGTGTGAAAATGCCGATGATTTATATGGATTTATTTTGTATCCTACAACCTTGCTAAATTTGTGAATTATTTCTAATAGCTTTTTAATAGAATCTCTGGAGTTCTCTAAGTATACCATCATATCATCTGCAAAGAGTGATAATTTGGTTTCCTTGTTACCTATTCTAATTCCTTTAATCTCTTTTTCATCTCTTATTCCAAAGCTAGCATTTCTAACACAACATTGAATAGTAATAGTGATAACAGACAACCTTGTTTCACTCCTGATCTTATTGGGAATGGTTCCAGTTTATCACCATTACATATGATGCTTACTGATGGTTTTAAATAGATGCTATTGACTATTTTAAGGAAAAATCCATTTATTCTTATAGTCTCTAGTATTTTTAATATGAAAGGGTGTTGGATTTTATCAAATGCTTTTTTTGGATCTATTAAGATGAGCATATGGTTTGTGTTAATTTGGTTATTGATATAGTCAATTATGCTAATAGTTTTCCTAATATTGAATCAACCCTGCATTCCTGGTATGAATTCTACTTGATCATGGTGCATTTTTCTGGGGATGATTTTCTGAAATCTTTTTGCTAATATCTTATTTTAGATTTTTGCATCAATGTTCATTAGGGAGATTGGTCTATAATTTTCTTTTTTTGTTTTTGTCCTACCTGGTTTAGGTATCAATACTATGTCTGTGTTATAAAAGGAATTTGGTAGGACTCTCATTTCCTGTTTTTTTCAAATAGTTTATATAGCATTAGAGTTAATTCTTCTTTAAATATCTGGTAGAATTCACATGTAAATCCATCTGGTCCTGGGGATTTTTTCTTAGGGAGCTGATTAATAGCTTGTTCTATTTCATTTTCTAGGATAGGACTGTTTAACAGATTTACTTGTTCCTGTTAATCTGGGCAAGCTATACTTTTGAAGGTATTCATCCATTTCATTTATCAAATTTATTGGCATAAATTTGGCAAAGTAATTCTTAATTATTGCTCTAATTTCCTCTTCATTGGTGGAAATTCCCCCTTTTCATTTTTAAGACTAACAATTTGATTTTCCTCTTTCTTTTTCCTAATCAAATTTGCCAAAGGTTTATTTATTTTGTTAGTTTTTTCATAGAACCAACTCTTAGTTTTATTTATTAATTTAAGTTTTTTTTAACTTCCAATTTTATTAATCTTTTTTTTATTTTTAGAATTTCAAGTTTAGTTTTTGGTTGGGGGGGTTAATTTGCTCTTTTTCTAGCTTTTTTAGTTGCAAGCCTGATTCATTGATTTTTCTCTTTCTCTATTTTATGCAAGTAGGCCTCTAGAGATATAAAATTTCCCCTTCTTACCGCTTTGGCTGCATACCACACATTTTGGTATGTCGTTTCATTATTGTCATTCTCTTGGGTGAAATTATTGTGTCTATGATTTGCTGTTTTACCCGTTCATTCTTTAGGATGAGATTATTTAGTTTCCAATCACTTTTTGGTCCATTTTCCTCTGGCCTTTTTTTGAATGTAATTTTTATTGCATCATGATATGAAAAAAAAATGCACTTACTATTTCTGTCTTTTTGCCTTTGATTTCGAGGTCTTTATGTCCTAATATGTTAAGAACCATGCCTGGGTGAAGGGGCAGATCAGTTCTGCAATAGCCTCCACAGCTGTGATTAGAATATTATTCTTCTTTTTATCTTTGTATGTCTTTTCCTCAGAAATAAATGAAATTCACCTGTTTAACTGGGTAATTTATTCTTGGCTGCATTCCAAGTTCCTTTGCCTTTCAAAATATCAGATTCCAGCTCTTCAATCCTTTAAGATGGAAGCTGCTAGGTCTTGGGTAATCCTTATTGTGGCTCCTCAGTATTTGGATTGGGTTTTTTTTCTGGCTGCTCTTAATATTTTTTACTTGGTGCAATAGTTCTGAAATTTAGCCATGATAATCCTTGAAGTTTTAATTTTGGGATCTCTTTCAGGAGGTGCTCAGTGAATTTTTTCAATGGCTATTTTGCCTTCTGATTCTATAACATCCAGGCAGTTCTCTTTGATGATTTCCTGAAAAATAGTGTCTAGGCTCTTTTTTTCATCATGGTTTTCAGGGAGTCCAATAGACCTTAGATTGTCTCTCCTAGATCTATTTTCCAGGTCAGCTGTTTTCCCAATTAGATCTTTTACATTTTTTTTCATTTTTTTCATTGTTTTTTGTATTGCTTGACTGATTCTTGTTGTCTCATTGAGTCATTCATTTCCATTTCTTCAGTTCTGATATTTGGTGAAATTATTTTCTTTATTTACTTTTTTTGACTTCTTTTTGTATTTGTACAATTGAATTTTTCTTTTTCTTTTTTCTTTCTTTCTTTTTTTTTTTTTTTTTTTTTTTTTTTTTTTTTTTTTTTTTTTTTTTTTTTTTTTTTTTTTTTTTTTTTTTTTTTTTTTTTTTTTTTTTTGCTGAGGCAATTGGGGTTAAGTGATTTGCCCAGGGTCACATAGCTAGGAAGTGTTAAGTATCTGAGGCTATATTTGAACTCAGGTCCTCCTGACTTCAGGGATGGTGCCTTATCCACTGTGCTACCCAGCTGCCCCCTCAATTGATTTTTTAAATGAATTGTTTTTCCTATGGAATTTTTTTTCCATTCCACAAATTCTGTTTTGTAAGGAGTTCTTTTCTTTTTCCATTTCATAAGTTCTGTTTTTCTGGGAATTGTTTTCTTTTTCCATTTTGTCAAATCTATCTTTTAATGAGTTATATGCTTTTTCCATTTCACTAAGTCTATTTTGTGTTGCCTTTTCCAAATCCTTTTGCAAAGTTTTCATTTCCTTTTCCCCATTTTTATTCTAACTCTCTTTTAAGATCCTTTTTAATTTCTTCTAGGAGAGCCTGGTATGATGGGGACCAGTTCAATCACCTTTTGTGGCTTCATCTGGAGACGATCTGCTTTTAGTCTCCTTAGGGACTGAAATCTATTCTTCTCTTTCACCATAAAAACTATCTACAGTTAGAGTTCTTTTTGCTTTTTTATTCTTTTTTTTAAGTTGAGATCTGTTTTTAGGGCAAGGGGAGTTTTTCAAGCTTCCTCTACAAGTGGCAGTGGGTGTGCTGGGTCAGTGTTTACTGACTTCTGGTGCTGGATGGGCATGGCCAAGTCCCATGAGATTCTGGCATTTTGGGGTTCACTATTTACCTTTTGCATTTATGTTGGATGTTTTATAACTTCTCTGCTAATCTACTGGAGTGCCACTAGGGTAAAGTAGCCAACACTGCTGTAGATTCCTCCCTGTAGATGCTCCGTCCAGCAGAGCTTCTGGTCTGCACTGCCACACTGGCATCAGTGCTCAGCCTGCTTGTGCTTGGCTGGCCTCCTTCCATCCCCAATTGAAACAGACCTTTTCTAACAATCTTTTAAATTATCTTCTGCTGGTAGTTTGTTGCATTCCCAATATTTGTGGATTCTATCAGTCCGGGCCTATTTCAGAGGCTGGATTTGCTAATTAGTCTAAGGATCATGGGAAAAGATCAGAAAGAAGTGTGTGTTCTCTCCACCATCTTGACTCCAACCCCATGAAAAATCTCAAAAGGGAATATAAATTTTTCTCAAGCCCAAAAAGCTTTCCTGGAAGAGCTCAAAAATAATTTATAAGTCAAATAAAAGATATGGAAGAAAAAATGAGAAAAGAAATGAGAAGTATGCAAGAGAGGACCTTAGAAAAGAATGGAGAAAAATTGACTGAAGAAAACAATACCTTAAAAAGTAGCAGTAATAAAAAGGAAAAGAAGATTCTGAATCTCACTGAAGAAAATTATATCTTAAAAAGTAGAATTTGGCAGATGAAATCTAATTACTCCATGAAACATAAAAAAGCAGTCAAATGAAATAAAAAGAATGAAGAAAGGAAAGAGGGCTGTAAGTATAAATTGACTGATGTGATAACATTAAAAATTTAAAAGATGGAAAAAAGGTTGTATGGAAGAAAAGGAAAGAGGGTAAAATGGCATAAATTAGATGACATGAATAGGCACAAAAGATTTATTACAGATGAAGGAAAGAAGGGAGGAGAATGAGCATTGTTTGAACCTTAAATTCATCAAATTTGGCTCAGAGATGGGATAATATACACAATCAATCAGGAACATAAATTTATCTTATCCTATAGAGAAGTAGAAGAAAAGGAAAAGAGATTGGATGGAATGGATAGAGAGGAAGAAAGAAGTAGTAGGGGAAAGGGTAAGATAAGGTAGAGGGGATGATAGAAGGGAGAGCAGACTGAGGGAACCATGGTCAGAAGCAAAATACTGATGAGGAAAGAGAGAATGAAGAGAGGGGGCACGAATGGGATGGAGAGAAATACACAGCTGGTAATCATAACTATAAATGTGAATGGCATGCTCTCTCTCATTAAATGGAAATGGATTAAAAGTGGATTAAAAAAATCCTATACACATTTGAATCATAGAGACATAAAAAAGGTAAAAGGCTGGAGCAGAAAGCTTCAATAACTTGAAATTAAAATGATTCCACTCAGAGTAAAAAAAGAAAAGAAAAGAAAAAAAGCAGTCTGCTCTCAGACACAACAAAAGTGATAATATATCTAATAAAAAGAGATAAAAAAGAGAATTACATCTTGCTAAAAGGTATCATGGACAATAAAGTAATATCAATACAAAACATATATGTACCAACTGATACAGCATCCAAATTCTTAGAGGAGAAATTAAAAGATTTACAGGAAGAAATAAATTGTAAAACTATACAAGTGGGGATATCAACCTCCCTCTCTCAGAAATAAATCTAACCACAAAATAAACAAAAAATAAATTTAGGAGGTGAATAGAATTTTAGACAAGTTAGAGAAATTTTTCTAAAGAAAATTGAATGGGTATAGAAAGAAATATAGATTTTTCTCAGCAGTACATGGCACCTACACAAAAGAGATCATGCATTAGAACATAAAACCTCAGAATCAAATGCAGAAAGGCAGGTTCCTTCCTAAATGAATCCCTTTCAGATCATGTGGCAATAAAAATTACATACAATAAAGGGTTATAGAAAGGTCAACTAAAAATTAATTAGAAATTAAACAATCTAATCCTAAGGAATGAGTGAGCCAAACAACAAATCATAGAAGCAATCAATGATTTCATCCAAAAGAATGACAATATTGAGAAAACATACCAAAACTTTTGGAATTCAGCCAAAGAAATTCTTAGGAGAAATTTTAGATCTCTAAACGTTTGGGTAAACAAAATCGAGAAAGAGGAGATCAATGAATTGGCATGAAATTTAAAAAGCTGGGGAAAGAAAATTTAAAAATTCCCAGTTGAATACCAAATTAGAAATTCTGAAAATCAAAGGAAAGATTAATAAAGTTGTAAGTAAGAAAATTATCAACTTAATAAATAAAACTAGGACCTAGTTTTATGAAAAAAAACAATAAAATAAGTAAAACTTTGGTTAATTTGATTTTAAAAAAAAGAAAAAATATTACCAGTATCAAAAATTAAAAAGTTGAATTCATCATCAATAAAGAGGAAATTAAAATAATAATTAGAAACTATTTTGCCCAACTGTATGCCAACAAATCTAAGTGAAATTGATGAACATTTATAAAAAATATAAATTGTCCAGATGAACAGAAGAGGAAATTTTAAAAATTAAATATCCCCATTTAGAAAAAAAAATGAACCAATTAACAATGAACTCCCTAAGAAAAAATTTCCATAGGCAAATAGATTTGCAAATGAATTCATCCAAACATTTAAAGAATTAAAAAATTCCTATAGTCTATAACTTATGTGAAAAATGGGCATCTATTAAATTCTTTCTATGAAACAGCTGTGTTGTTGATACCTAAACTAAGAAAGGTCAAAACAGAGGGGGGTAAATTATAGATTAATCTCCCTAATGAATCTTGATGCAAAAAAAATTTTAATAAGATATTAAGCAAAGAGATTATAGTAATGTTTCATGAGAAAAATACATAACAATCAGATGGAATTTATACCAAGAATGCAGGACTAGTTTAGTATTAGGAATGCTATCAGCACAATGAACCATATCAATAACAAAACCAACAGAACTCATATGATTATTTCAATAGATGCAGAAAAAGCTTTTTGGCAAAATTTAGCATTCATTCCTATTAAAAATGCTAGACAGCATAGGAATAAGTAAAGTTTTTCTTAAAAATGATATGTAGCATTTATATACTTATTCAGTGCTGTATCAATGAAAGTACCAAAAATATTTTATAGAGCTAGAAAAAATGATAGCAAAATTCTTCTAGGAGAATAAAAGCCCAAAAAATCAGGAAAACTCATTTTTAAAAATGCAAAGGAATGGGGCCTAGACATACTAAGTTAAATACTATATTATAATGTTGCAATCAGCAAAACTAGCTGCTATTAAGAAATAGAGTGATGAATCAGTGGAATAGGTTAGGTATACAAGACACAATAGTCAATGACTATACTGATCATAAAGTGATAAAGATTTCAGTTTCAGGAATAAGAACTCCCTATTTGACAAAAATAGCTGATAAAATGGAAAATACTATAGCAGAAACTAAACATCAATGATCATATACCAAGAAAAGGTCAAAAAGGGTACATGATTTAGACATAAACAAATTAGGAGAGCAAGGAATAATTTACCTTTTACATCTATGGAAAAGGGAAAAATTTATGACCAAAAAGGAGATAAAGAACATTATGAAATACAAGACAGATAATTTTGATTACATTAAATTAAAAGGTTTTGCAAAAATAAAGACAATGCAACCAAGATCAGAAGGGAAGCAAAAAACTGGGAAACAATTTTTGCAGCCACTGTTTATGATAATGACTTCATCTTTAAAATATATAGAAAACTGACTGAAATTTATCAAAATAGAAGTCATTCCTCAACTGATAAATGGTCAAAGGATATGTCAGGCAGTTTTCAGATGAAGAAATTAAAGTCATCTATAGTCATATGAAAAAAATTGCTCTAAATCACTATTGAACATTTGGTATAGAAAATGTCATCTGAATGCGGAATGTTGGAGGGGATGTGGGAAAACAGGGACACTGATAAAAATTTGTTGGTGGAATTGAGAACACATCCAGCCATTCTGGAGAGCAATTTGGAACTATGCTCAAAAAGTTATCAAACTGTGCATACCCTTTGATCCAGCAATGTTTCTACTGGGCTTATACCCCAAAAAGATACTAAAGAAGGGAAAGGGACCTGTATGTACCAAAATGTTTGTGGCAGCCCTGTTTGGAGTGGTTCAAAGCTGGAAAATAAATGGATGCCCATAAGTTGGAGAATGGTTGAGTAAATTATGGTATATGAATGTTATGGAATATTATTATTCTGTAAGAAATGACCAGCAGGATGCATACAGAGAGGATTGGCAAGACTTACATGAACTGATGCTAAGTGAAACAAGCAGAACCAGGAGATCATTATATACCTCAACAACGATACTGTATGAGAATGTATTCTGATGGAAGTGGATTTCTTCGACAAAGAGATCTAACTCAGTTTCAATTGATGAAGGATGGACAGAAGCAGCTACACCCAAAGAAAGAACACTGGGAAATGAATGTAAACTGCTTGCATTTTTGTCTTTCTTCCCAGGTTATTTTTACCTTCTGAATCCAATTCTTCCTGTGCAACAAGTGAACTGTTCAGTTCTGCACACATATATTGTATCTAGGGTACACTGTGACATATTTAACTTGTATAGGACTGCTTGCCATCTGGGGGAGGGGGCAAAGGGAGGGAGGGGAGAAGTCAGAACAGAAGGGAGTACAAGGGATAATGCTGTAAAAAAAAAAAATCTACCCAGGCATGGGCTCTGTCAATAAAAAGTTACAATAAAAATAAAAAAAAAATTTTAAATTTAAAAAAAAAAAAGGAAGAAGAAGAAATTGTCATCTGGATCCAGAGAGAGAACTATATACTATTTATATACCACTTTCACATTTTTTTGTTTGTTTGCTTTTTCTTTCTCAAGGATTTTTTCCTTTTTGTTCTGTTTTTTCAAAACATCACCAATATTAAAATATTATTCTTTTATATTAATTATTAATTAATTAATAAAACAATACTAAAATGATTGTACATGTGTAATCTATTTCAGATGGCTGCTATCTTGGGGAGGGGGGAAGCAAAGAAGGGAGAGAAAAAAATTGTGGAACTCAAAATCTTAGAAAAATTAATGTAATTGAATTCAAAAAATAAATAAATCACTAGAGAAATACAAATTAAAACAATTCTGTACCACTTATCAGATTTGCTAAAGTGACAGAAAAGGAAAATAATAATAAATTTTGGAGATGACGTGGGAAAACTGGAACACAAATGCATTTCTGGTGAAGTTGTGAATTCTTTCAACCATTTTGGAGAGCAATTTTGAACCATCTTAAAGGGTTTTTAAACTGTGCATACCCTTTGATTCAGCAATACTACCACTAGGTCTGTTTCCCAAAGAGATCACCAAAAAATGGAGGAAAATATCATACGTATAAAGCTTTTTGTGGTGACAAAAAAAATTGGAAATCAAAGGGATGCCCATCAATTAGGGAATGGACAAATTGTGTTATATAAACATAATGGAAGAGTATTGTCCTATAAGAAATGCTGAACAGAAGGATTTCAGAAAAATCTGGAAAGATGTACATGAACTGATGATGAGTGAAGTGAGGTGAAACAGGAGCACATTGTACAGTAACAGCAATATTGTACAAATGATCACGTTTAATAGACTTTGTTCTTCTTAGCAATATAATTATCTAAAACAATTATAAAAGATATGATGGAAAATGCTACCCACATTCACAGAAAGATGTATGGAGTCTGAATGCAAATCAAAGCATAATATTTTTATTTTTTTTCTTATTTTTTATTTCTCATGTTTTTCCCTATTAATCTGATTCTTCTTTCACAATATGACTAATGGAGAAATATTTTAATAATAATAATAGTATTGGCCTCTCAAAATTGTTGTGGAAATCAAATGACATAGTACATATAAAGTTCTTTGTAAACTTCAAAGTATTATATAAATGCTAGCAATTACATCAATAATTTTTTTTTACTTTTTGACAAAAAATGAAAAAAAAATTAATCTTACTCAATAGGAAATGAGTGAAATGGGCTAGGAAAAAGGGGGAAGGGAATGATAAAAATGGAGCACAAATTAAGGTACTCAGTAGCCAGAAGCAAACTAAATTTGAGGAGCCACAAAGTATAAAAGAGGACAAATATAAGAACATATAATGGAGCACAATGTAAAGTTAGCAATCATAACTATGGATATGAATGGGATGGACTCACCTACAAAATAAAAGAAACTAGCAGAATGAGTTAGAAGTCAGAATCTATCAATGTATTATTTACAAGAGACATATTTGAAACAGAATTATGAGCTGAAATAGCTTCTACCATACATCAGCTGAAGTGTAAATGACAGGGGTAGCAATCATCATCACAGCCAAACAAAAGCAAAAATAGACCAATGAATACATATCAGTACTAAACATATATGTATCAAGTAGCATAGGTACAAAATTATTGAAAGAAAAGTTAAAGGAGTGAAAGGAGGAAATAACAAAAACATTCAAGGAGGAAACAGAAATTTATCTTTTTCAGAATTAGATAAATTTAATAATTAAAAAACATTTAAATGAAGATTAAAATATGAATGAAAGTTAGGAAAGTTAGATAATATAGACCTTTCAAGAATATTAAATGGGAATAGAAAGGAGCATACTTATTTCTCAATTGTATATAACAATTTCACAAAAATTCAAAAGAAATTACTCTGTATATTGTGGTATAAAAAACTTACAAATACAGAAAAAAAGAAATATTAAATACACTTTTCCCAGAATATAATGAAATAAAAATTATATTCAAAAAGGGTCCTTGAAGCATATAATGAAAATTAATCAGAAATTAAGTAATCTAATCATTAAGAATGGGTGGGTCAAAGAACAAATTACATAAATAATCAGTGATTTCATTAAAGACAATTAACAACAATGAAATAACATACCAAAATTTGTGAAATGCAGCAAAAGCAGATTTTGGAAGAAATTTTTAGTTCAAAGCACTTATGAGAGAGAGAGAGAGAGAGAGAGAGAGAGAGAGAGAGAGAGAGAGAGAATGCATTGATGAAGTCAACATGCAACCAAAAAGAAAACTAATTTAAATTTAAACTTTCCAATTAAACAGAAAAATAATTGAAAATCATAGGCTAGTTAATAAAATTGAAAGTTAAAAATATTTAATTAATAAGTAAAACTAGGTGCTGGTTTTATTTTTTTTTAATAGAATGGATAAACCATTGATTAGTTTCATTTTTTAAGGAGAAAACCAAATTATAGCATGAAAAGTGAAAAGAATGTATACACAACCAATGAAAATGAAATTAAAGCAATTGCTAGGAGCTATTTTTCCCAACTATATGCCAATAAAACTGACAACCTAAATAAAATGGATGAATATTTATCAAAAATATAAACTATCCAGATAAATAGAAGAACTAGAATAGTTAAATAATCTTATCCTGTGAGAAGAAGAGAAATCAAACATGCCATAAATGATCTATCTAATGGGGAAAAACTCCAGATGTACATGGATTTACAAGCAGATTCTACCAAACATTTAAAAGAACAATTAATTCTAATACTTATAAACTGTTTGAAAAAAAAATAACTAAATTGTTTCCATGACAAAGATATGGTGTTGATGTTTAAACCAGGAAGAGCAAAAACAGAGAAAGAAAAACAATTTTTCTAATGAATATTGATGGAAATTTGTAAATAAAATATTAACAAAAAGATTACAGCAATATATCATTAAAATATGACAATTATGGATTCATACCAGGATTGAAGAGCTGGTTCAATATTAGGACTATTAGTACAATTAACTACATAACAGATCTGAAATAGGTTTAAACTGCATGTGTGAATTGAGAACATATAGACCTGTAAGTGGGGAAGGAGAAAGTAAAACAGTCTTAAGAGCATTTCAATAGTTAAATGAGATATTTTAGACACTAAGGGGATCAAAATGGGTTACCATGTCAGATTCAGAAACAGAAAAATCCATTTCCTACATCTCAGAAAATCTCAGAGTTAGAGGGGACCTATCAGTCTAACTATCCATATCTGAAAAAGAATACTTTCTAAGAAAAACAACAGCAATAAACTGAAAAAGGGGGAAAAAATACTTTCTACAATTTTCCCAATAATTGGTCGTCATTCTTTCCCTAAAGATTATAGGTAGAGCTATAAATAAAGTTGGGAGACTAAAACTTTGTCTCAGGATATCAAAAATTTAAAGAGATGTTTTTTTTCCAGATGGTGCTCGTTTCTCTCTCGGTCTTCTGCTAGCCCCATATGTAACTACACTCATTTCCCTAACACAATAACCACTATACCTTCACCCAAGCTTTAGGCCCCTAGTCCCAATGTTCTTTTGCTCCTGTATGCAGATCCACTTCTCCATTTTGCAATCTTATCTGCTACAATTTTTCTATGTCCCAGGGAAACAGCTATTGCTATTCTCCTGGCATGTCTACCCTCAGTAGAGAGTCATTTCATTTACTGTCTTGTACAGTTACAAACCAAATTCTCTGGTATACAAAAGGATCCATCTCTGGCATGATTATACCTAATCCTTGGTAGTTTGCATAAACCCACTCATAACAAAGTGAAAGTATCTAATAGAGATAGGAATCTAAACCCTTCTAGATTTCAGGTGAATTCCTCTTCAGTTTGGCCTAGTCCAGCTTCGCTTTACTATATCTGCAGCAGCAGGATCTTAAAAAGTAATTTTGTTTTCTTTCCAAAGTCCCTACCCTTATTCTTTGATGACTCAAGAACTAAAAATTCTGGTAATAGTTCTGGTACAGGAGAAGCCAGTACTTTCTCCTTTGTTTTTCTAAATTGTTGGAAATTGTTTTCTAATTGTTAGGAAGTTGCATCAAACTTAATCCACCTCTTCTACTCTTTTCTACTAGTTTTGCTCTCACAGTTCAAGCAAAAGATCATTGAAAAAAATTCAGCAATCACTTTAACCCATTCATTTTTTTTCCAACGCATTCTTTTATTGCAGAGAGCAAAATTTTGGGGGGGCCTAGAAATTTCAGTTAAATAAAAACAACTTGGAAATCTTTTGCTCTCTCCTTATAGTTTGTACTTTTTGATGCAAATATCATTTCTCACCATCCTCAGTTCATTCTGAACTTCAGCAATCCTGAAATGCTTTTTTATAGAAAAGAACACAATCTACTTTTGCATTTATCTTCCAATACCTGCCCTTGCTTCCATCTGCTACACATGTATTTTTTAAATTCAAAGTTAGTACACAAATTCCTTTTACGGGTTTCTTGACACATCTCTCTTTTCTTCTCATCATTATTGTTTTTCTTTTTGACTAGAGAATGAAGAAAAAATTAGGAAAGTATCATAGTTATCAAAGCAAGAGATGCTACAGGCATAGTCATCATTCTATAAATGATAGTTGTGTAGGTAAAAAGAAAAAAAATGGATATGAGAAATGCTGTGGAGGTGGTGAAGCAGGAATAGTCAAAGATGACTCTGAGTTGGTAAATTTTAGTGATTAGGAGAATGATGGTACCTTAACAGAGACAAGGATGACAGCGCTTTTAGAGGTAAAGATGATAAGTTCTGTTTTGGACATCTAAGTTAGAGACGTAGATGGGACATACCTTGTCTCCATAGTCTAGGATACCAAGAATCTAACTGGGTTAAAAATCTAATGAACTAACAATTGAGAAGGCTAATAATCCCTAAACTCTAATTCACTCAGCACTTTCCCTACTGCCCATCATGCTCTGGAAGAGGTCTGCATAAAAGAACACACAAGTTTGCAAAAAAAAAAAAAAGTGAACTCTATGATCGTTCCCTCCTCTCCTTTCACCCCATTCATAATATCTCAGAGACCCACAAGGCAAAAGTTTGTTCAGGCTACCAGTACAGTAGGAAGAGCAACAGAGTTCCATGTCACAATAGAATTCAGCCAGACAACTGACAAATAGAGAGAACTGAAGGACAGCTACATGGAACTCTGTTTGACTTGAGGGAAAGAGCCTAACATTCATTTGGGGCCAGTTCTGTCCTTCCAGAAGTCACTTGAGGAAACACTAAATTCAGTAATAAACCATTAAATTGAGGAAGCTGAGATAGTTTTGAATCTAGCCCTCAGAAAAATGACCATCAAAGAAGACGAAGTAAAAAAGTGAACACTAAAAAAAAATATGGGTGAAAGACCAAGAAAACTCACTCAAACTTGAGCATAAGCTGGTAAAACTTTAGAAAAGATATTAAAAAGAGAAGATTTCTAGATCAGGTAAAAGAGCAGAAATCATGGGGAAATATTTCAAGAAAAGGAAGATTAATCAATATCTGATAAAGCAGAGGATCCCATGTATTTCCAAGAGATCATGGAACCACAAGTTTTTCCTAAAAGAGAAATAAGAATTATGAAAGCAGAATTTATGATTTACACAACAAAAATATTTAGCAAATTTAAAAACTTGAATCAAAAGAGAAAGAAAAGAAAAACTTGAAACTATAGGGATAAGTCTCACCAAAGAAAACAAAAGAGAGATTGCTGATTAGGAATATATATATATGGAAGTGAAGGACAATCCAGAAGAGACTCAAAACAAACAAACAAACAAACAAACAAAACCTAGCAACATCAAAAAGAAGCATAGAAATGGAACCAAGATAGTGGGGTCTCCTCAAAACCACTTCAAATAACTTTAAATACTTCTCTAACTTACGTGAACTAATACTAAGTGAAATGAGTAGAACCAAGAGAATATTGTACACAGCAACAACAAAATTATGCAGCAATCAATTCTGATGGACATGGCTCTTTTCAACAATGAGATGATTCAGGTCAATTCTAAAAGGCTTGTGATGGAGAGAGCCATCTCCATTCAAAAAGAGGACTATGGGGACTAAATGTTGATCACAACATCATATTTTCACCTTTTTTGTTGTTCTTTGCTTGCTTGCTTTTGGTTTTCTTTCAATTTTTTTTCCTTTTTGATCTGATTGTTCCCATGCAGTATGAAAATATAGAGAGATGAATTGCATTTGGATCACTTGTTGTGTAGGTGAGTGGATGGGGGAAGAGAGAAAAAAATGAAATCCAAGGTTTTACAAGAGTGAATGTTGAAAATTATCTTTGCATATATCTTGAAAATAAAGTTATTATTTTTAAAAATTCTTTAAAACAAATTATAGAGCAGGAGAATCCACAAGAGAGCAGGATGAAATATTTTTCCACTAGGGTGACAGTAGAGTGCAGGTCCATAAAAGCCATACTCTTAGGACAAACCAGCATTAGTCCTTGCAAGCAACTGAATCAATCATGGCAGTGGATGTGACATTTTCTAGACTTCTTAGTTCTCAGATGAAAAGGGGGTCAGCCATTTTTAGTCAAAGGTTCTGATAAAGGCCTCATTTCCAAAATATATAGAGAACTGATTCTAATTTATAAGAAATCAAGCCATTATCGAATTGATAACTGGTCAAAGGATATGAACAGACAATTCTGAGACAAAGAAATTGAAACTATATCTAGTCATATGAAAAGATGCTCCAAGCCATTATTAATCAGAGAAATGGAAATTTAAGACAACTCTGAGATACTACTACACACCTGTCAGATTGGCTAGAATGAAAGGGAAAGATAATGTAGAATGTTGGAAGAGATGTGGGAAAACTGGGACACTGATACATTGTTGGTGGAATTGTGAATAATTCTGGAGAGCGATTTGGAACTATGCTCAAAAAGTTATCAAATTGTGCATATCCTTTGATCCAGCAGTGTTATTACTGGGCTTATATCCCAAATAGATCTTAAAGAAGGTAATGGGACCTGTATGTGCAAGAATGTTTGTGGCAGTACTCTTTGTAGTGGCCAGAAACTGGAAACTGAGTGGATACCCATCAAATTGGAGAATGGCTGAATAAATTGTGGCATATGAATGTTATGGAATATTATTGTTCTGTAAGAAATGACCAGCAGGATGAATACAGAGAGGATTGGCAAGACTTACATGAACTAATGCTAAGTGAAATGAGCAGAACCAGGAGATCATTATATACCTCAACAACGATACTGTATGAGGATGTATTCTGATGGAAGTGGATTTCTTTGACAATGAGATGAACCAAATTAATTCCAGTAGAGTAGAGGGTGTAGTTCCAGCTACACCCAGCGAAAGAACTCTGGGAAATGAGCATGAACCATAGAATTCCCAATCCCTTTATTTTTGTCCTCCTGCATTTTTTATTTCCTTCACAGGCTAATTGTACACTATTTCAAAGTCCGATTCTTTTTGTAAGCAAAATAACTGTATGGACATGTATACATATATTGTATTTAACATATTCTTTAACATATTTAACATGTATTGGTCAACCTGCCATTTGGGGGAGGGAGTGAGGGAAGAAGGGGAAAAATTGGAACAAAAGGTTTTGTAATTGTCAATGCTGAAAAATTATCCATGCATATATCTTGTAAATAAAAAGCTGTAATAAAAGAAAAGGGGGTCAGCCAAATGGTCAGAAGGAGATTACAAAGAACCCTAAGGGCAGGACTCTGTTGCATTGCCCTACACTTAAATCTGAGTCTCAGCTCCAGGGATTGGAAGAACACTAGGATACCAGAGTTTGTAGTCACAACAGTTTCACAGTGGAAAAGAATGCCTGTGGTCCCTCATAGATCAGAGCACAGGCCAGCAGAATAGGAAACATATCTCTCTCAATCAAACCACCTTGGAAAAATCAAAAAATCACAGCTACATAAAAAACCTGAAGTTCAGAACAATACTTCCTGCACTCTAGAAGCAGAGTTTCACTTTAGCTAAAAGTTAAAATAAAATTAAAATTTAAAAATTAAGAATGAGGCTGGAAATGAGCAAATAGCAAAAAAGATCCTGACTATAAAAAGTTATGGTGACATGGAATAGCAAAATACAAACTCAAAAGAAGACAATAAAGACAAAACTGCTGTATGCAAAACATCAAATGAATTGGTCTTGAGCCATGGAAGAGTTCAAAGAGGATTTTAAAAATCAAGTAAGGGATAACTAGATGGCCCAATGGAGAACCAGCCCTATAGTCAGAAAGATCTGAATTCAAATCTGACCTCAGATACTTAACACATCATAGTTGTTTGAATTTGGGCATGTTATTAAATCCCAATTACATCACAAAAACAATCAAATAAGAGATGTAGAGAAAAATAGAAAGAGAAATGGAAATGATACAAGAAAATTATGAAAAAGGTAAATAGGTGGGTAAAGGAAAAACACTGAAAAAAAAAATCTTAAAAAAAAAAGAATAAGTCAAATGATAAAAGAGACATAAAAATGCATTGAAGTGAAAAATACTTTGAAAAGCAAAATTGACAAAATGGAAGAAGATATATAAAGACACACTGAAAAAAAGAAAGAAGGAGGTGAACACAAAGTAATCATGACTGTGAGGGAGATTTACATTAAGTTTCTCTAATAAAAATCTCATTTCTCAAATACATAGAGAACTAAGTCAAATGTATAGAAATAAGAGACACCCCTTAATTGATAAATGGTTAAGGGATATGAACTGGAAGTTTTTAGATGAAATAACCAAAGTTATCTATAGTCATATAAAAAATGTTCTAAATCACTATTGATTAGAGAAATGCAAATTAAACAACTCCGAACTACCACCTCACATTTATCAGGATTGACTAATAAGACAGAAAAAGGAAAATGATAAATGTTGAAGGGAATGTGGGGAAATTGAGACACCAGTGCACTGCAAGTGAAGTTGTATTTGATTCAATCATTTTATAAAGCAATTTGAAACTATACCCAAAGAACTGTAAAATCATGCAGATATTCTTTGGCCAAGAAATGCCACTACTACGTCTGTTTCTCAAAGAGATTATTTTAAAAAAAAGACTTTCATGTTCAAAAGAAATTATAGTAGCTCTTTTAGCAATGACTAAAAATTGGAAATTGAGGGAATACCCATCAATTGGGGAATATTAAACAAATTATATTGTGATTCTGATGGAATGCTATTGTGCTAAAAAAAAAAAATGAAAAGCAGGATGCTGTCAGAAAAATCTGTAATGAGTTAAGTGAACTGCTACAAAGTAAAAAGAGCAGAAGCAGGAGAACACATATACAGTAATAGGATGTTGTATTATAATCAATTGTAAATGATTTAACTAGTTTTAACACTGATCCAAGACATTCTGAAGAAAGTATGATAAAAATATGTTATTCATCTCCAGAGAAAGAGTTGATGGAATCTGAAAGCAGATTGAAGCATACTTTTTCTTTACTTTATTTTTCTTGGGTTCTTTTGTCTGTGCTTTCTTTCACAACATGAGTAACATGAAAATATGTTTTGCATGACTGCACATGTATAAACTATATCAAATTGCATTCCTTCTCAAGGAGAGGAGGAAGGGAAGGAGAGAATTTGGAACTCAGAAAATTTTTAAACAAATGTTAAAAATTATTTTTACATGTAATTGGGAGAAAATAAAATTTAAATTTTAAAAAAGAAAACTTTAACATGCTATATAAATTTCCATTATTATGATAAGAATAAATTGACAAGCTAACATGAAGTCAGCAAAACCTAACCCCATAATGCAAGAAATAATTAAAGAAAACTGGCCAGAATTTCTGAACACAGAGAACAAAATGCCAGTTGAAAGAATCAACAGACTGCTTATAGAAAACAAAAACAAAAAAAACTATGCTCAAAACTGCAAGATACATAGTGGTTAAATTTGAAAATTCCCCTGGCAAACCACAAAACTGGCAAGCAACCAGACTTTAGAAGAAAGACTTTAAATATAAAAAGTAACACAGAGAATTTGAATAATACAGAGAAACTTGGGGAGATTTTATATATTGATGCAGAATGAAGTAAACAGAACCAGTAAAATAAGATACATCATGATTATCACAATGAAAACAAAAAGAACACTAAAAATGATACAAGGTATATATTTATAAGGACAAGGTTTGGTCTCAGAGAAAATATAAGAAAATATACTTCATTCCTTTCACTGGTGAAGTGAGAAATGTGGTTTTAAAATACTATTTGCTAGTTTTTTTGTTGTTCTTGCTTTCATCTTTGTTACATAGAAAGTTTGTCTGAGTACATTTGGGAGGATACATTTGAAAATGAATGCAATGTAAAAAAAAAAAAAGCTATCAAATATACATGGGGCTTTAGTCAAACATAAATTCTCTGGCTATTCAAAGTTTTATTTTATTTTATTTTAGATTGTGCCATGATTAAAGTCAGAGTCAATGTAGGATCAGTTTTCAGATATTTCTGTAAATACTTCATTAATGAAGCAGCAATCTGGTTTATTTAAGCATTTCCTGGCCACAAGTCAATAATGAGAACAAGAGACAGTGAATCTGGGAATGTTGCCCAGATTATGACTGGCAGTTGGACAGACAGCTCTTTGACTTAATCAGTCCATCAGTATATGTACCTTATGGAAGAACTATAGTTAGTATTTTGTCAAAGGCAGGATTTGAACTCAGAACTCTTTGATTCATGATTCTTCGCATGTTGTCTTTACTTGAGAACAGGTCCCATCCATTAAACCTTATATTTCTGACTACAAATCACAGATTTGATAGTTGGAGTACTGGACATGTAGTAAGGAAAAACCTGACACTTCACATCATCCCATAGGACTAAACACATGATATGCCAGACAACTTTTTGTCTTAGTCTCCCCATCAGGTATCTGATCACCTGGCCCCCAGCTTTTTAGTTCCCTTTAATTTCTTCTACCACTGAGATACAAATTCCTTGAAGGCAGTATTATATTTCTTTTTGCTTGTTTGTATTAGTACTTCTAATGTTTAGCATAGTGTTTGGCACATAGAGAGAAGAAAATTATTTATAAAGTGCCAACTATGCTCCACTAATATATTGTGCTTTATAAATATTATCACACTTGATCCTCTAAACAACCCTGGGAGGAAAATGCTATTATTATCCCCATTTTACAAATGAGGAAAGTGAGATTGATAAAGGTTAAGTCACTTGGGGTTGCATGGCTAGTGTGTGTTATTCAGCCATTTCAGTCATATCCAACTTATTGCAATCCATTTGGAATTTTCTCATCTAAAATACTGGAGTATTTTGCCATTTCCTTTTACGGATGAGGAAACTAAAGTAAATAGGGTTAAGTGACTTGCCCAGGGTCACATAACTGGTGAGTTTCTGTAGTCATATTTGAATTCAGGAAGACTCATTTTCCTGACTCCAGATGTCTATTCCCTGCCTAGCTGTCCAACCAGTAAGTATCTGATATTAAATTTGAACTCAGGTCTTCAAGACTCCAAATCCAACTCTAATCTACTGCTCCACTGAATTGCCTCATATTAAGTACTTTCCAGATGCTTTATCTAGTTAGCTAGCCATTTACTGTCAGGAAAGCAATTTTTGACAATTATGTCAAAAAAAAAATTTCTTCCGTATAATGTTTCCCTAGGACCTTTTCCCATTCATTTAGCTATCTGGGACCAAAGTCTATCCATTTTTCTGCATGACATTCCTTCAAAATACTTGAAAACTGTTATCATAATCCCACTAAAGTTGTTCTTGGCCAGGCTAAAAACCTTCAACTAAGCCTCCATCTTACTGAATGGTCTTTAGTTCTTTTAATTATTTTGCTCACATTTCTTAGATGCCTTTGGTGTACCTAATGGAATTCAACCCAACAAGCTTTTATTAAGTGCCCATTATAGGTGGAGTTACCAAAGGCACCAGAACAAAAATAGTTCTTGTCCTCATGGAGCTTTCAGTTTCCTAAAATATTAGCAGGAAAATCAGAGTATTTGGATGTGTGGATTCCACTTCTAAGGTTATTCACCTTAGTGCTTCCTTCACCCACCCAACAACTGAAAAAACTGAGAAAAGAGCACTTTGAATTTTGAGACAGAGGATGTATATTGGAATTCCAGTTCAGTTATTTATAATTTTAGACAATTTTCTCTTCCATGGGACCTCAGTTTCCTCATTTTCTAAAAAGTAGGCCTTAGACTACATGGTCTATAAGAACTTCTAGCTTTAAATATAATGGGAGTGCCAAACAATTCTCTAATTGTTGCATGTTAAGTTGTGAAGTAACAATTTTACTGAAGTGTTGTCTGGATGGAACTAATCCAATTAAATATTTTCCAGATGGAGCTAATGTATATGTTGAGCCCCATTATTTTCACTTTAAAAAAAAAACTGGCTTCTAAACAGTTTTTATGGTGCTGCTTAAATAATTTAATTAAACTCAAATGGCATTATAGAACCAGGTATAAAAAGGAGGCAATTCATCGCTGAAGCTGACATTTGTTTCATAGTTAATTCAGTGGTGCCTAATTATCTTGCTGCCTCCTCCTACAACTAACACTAGTTACCAAGAACATTGCCCATAATTATAGTGCAGCCAATGTAGCTAGCAACCTTGCAGAGATAACATGAGTAATGCTCGATATTCTCCTCATCTCCTGCTATGTCCCGGAATGCCCCTGGGCACAGAAGAAAACAAATCTACTTATTTTCAGAATCTACTGCAGCATGGTCCTAGTTATGGAATCAGAACCTATATTCAAGCCTGACTAGGCTACTTATTAATTTTAGCAGGTCATGAATCCTCATGGGGTTTTGATCTCCCTAATAAAATGAAGGAGGGATGACTGGAATAGATAACTTTTCCTTTAGTTCTGGCATTCTTTGGTTCTACAACATCAGGCCCTTATAGAAGCTAAATAATTCTAAGGTTCCTTCCAACTCCAGAAGGATCTAGTTTTAGGATTATAAAATCCTCCCAGCTTTGACATTCTGTGTTCTATTATTCTAAGATCCCTTTTAGCACTAAAAATGTATGCACTATTACTTTATGATTCCATTTGACTATAACTTCTCTCCTTTTGTGGACAAATCTGCTAGGACACTATTTCTTGTACACCAAAAAAGCCAACTTTGACACATTTGATTCCAAAAATTCACTAGTTAAACATCAAGCTGACATTTTCCCACCATTGTCACTGTAGAGTAAATCGATTTTGAAGACTGAGAAAAAAATTTAAAACTCAACTCCAAAAATCTCACTAGGAACTAAAATAATCCAAGATTATTGTCATATTTTAGTAATTGTGTATGTGAGTGCAAGTATTTGTATTTATGTGTGCATGTGTGTGTGTGTGTGCGCTTAAAGTGATTATATTGGGTAAGATTTCTCTTTCCAAAAAAAGTTGGATTTTTTACAAAATCCATTGCTTCAAGAATTTTGAAATTAAAAGGCACAGGGCTTCTTTGAATGTTCCAAAATTATACCCTGTTTACTTCTCATGTTCTATACTCTATGGCAATTTTATTAGGTTGTCATAGTTTTCAACCATATCAAAGATAAATATTTTTAAATTCTGAAGAGCATTCATTTAAATGTCACTTTCACCTAAGATTCCATAAATATGATAGTATACAAAATCAAAGGTCAGTATTCTCTATTCCTCTATTTCTCCGTTGGAGAGATAAGGGATTGTTGGCTAAAAGAATACTACATATTACTGCTACTTACTTAATGACATTTACACTTTGTCAACTCCCTAGGCTGGATTACTACTAAGATCTGCTGAGTCCTTACTACCCCAAGGCAATATTTTACTCCTGCCTAATTAATTCTTTATCACAATTTTCATAGTTGAGCCAAACCACCTTTTCTCTCCTCAAGACTTCCTTATTATCTCCTCTCCTGATCTTCTTAATAGACAAACTTACCTCATAAGATCCCATTTTCCCTTACTCCTCAAAAATCTCTTCTCATCATCTGCTATGCTCTCCTCCTTTTACTTCAGTGCCAGATGAAGAGTTCTTTTTAAAAAAGCCAATCCCTGTTGTACCCTTGTTCCCAAACACTCTTAGCTCTGAAACACTACTGCCACAATCTTCCTCTCTAATTTTAAACTCTCCTATTTACTGGTTTCTTCCTGCTGATTACAAAGTGATACGTTTCCTCCATCTTTTAAAAAAAACTCATATTTGACCCTACCATCCCTTCAAGCTATCATCCTATGTGCTTCCTCCTTTTCATAGCTAAATCTCTGGGGAAAAACTTTTGATTTTCCTTGTCTCCACTTCTTCTCTTCTCACTTCCCAACCATTTCCAATCTGGCTTTTCTCATTTCTCAACTGAAAATGCTCTTTCCAAGAGAACCAATGATCTTTTAATTACCAAGACTAAGAGAAATTTCTCAGTCTTCAACTTTTGTAATTTCTGTAGTACCTTTGATAATTGGCCACCATCTCCTCTTGTGTTTTTGTGATACTTGTTTCTCCTCCTGTCTGTCTGACCACTTTTTCTTTGCTTAATTATTAACTATATCATGTCCCCTAAATATGGGCAAAACCCTATCCTGTACCATTTTCTTCTCTCTCTCTCTTTCTGTATTCTCTCTCTTGGTTATCTCATTAGTTCCAACTGACTTAATTATTAACCTCTATACCAATGACCCACAGATATATAAATACAGTCTTATCTTCTCTCCTCAGTTTAAGTTCCACATCATCAACCATTTAAGAATATTTACCTTTAAAAATTGTTTTATAATATTAATTTATATATAATTAGGGAAAAAATAAAATATCAAGTAAATCAACTTTAAAAGAGTTCAACACATCTCAAACTTAACTCATTATCTTTCTACTCCTCTTCAGAATTTTCCTATTTCTCACAAAGATACTACCATACTCTTATTCAGGATAACTCCCCAAAATTGTTTTTGATTGTTTATGCTCTCTTACCCCACATAGGTAATCCACTTCCATGACTGATTCTACAACATCCCTTGTATCCATTTCTTTCTGTCTACTCTCTAATTCAGACCTTCAATTACCTCTTCCCTAGGTTACTGCACACACCCACTAATTGATCTCACCCTTTTCCCCTCACCAATCCCTCCTCTACATGGTTGTTAAAGTGATTTTCCCAAAGTTCAAGTATGGCCACATCATTCTCCACTCAATAAATCCCAGCAGTTCCATTTTGCCTTTAGGTTAAAAAAAAAAAACTGTATTGGGCATTTAAAATCCTTCACAATTTAGTTCTGCTTTACTTTTTTAGATTTATTAAACTTTAATTCCATTCATATACAGCAAAGTCCAGCCAAACAAACCTTACTATTTGTGACACTCAACACTAATTACCATCTCTGCTTTTTCACTGGCTTTTCTCCATGTCTGGAATGGATTCCTCTACTCACCTCTGCCTAGTTTCCTTCAAATTTCAAATTACAAGAGAAATCTTCTATATGAGATCCTAATCTATTAATGTTTTTCTTTTTCTCTCAAATCACCTTGTATTTTAGTGTATATGTATGTATGTGTATATATATATATGTAACATATACATACATACTGATAGATATAAAAATAGATGTAGACATAGACAGAAGTAGATATAGCTATATGGATACAGATAGAAGGTAAGTTCTTTGAGGGCAGGAATTATTTATTTTATCTGTTTTTCCTGCACCTACTATAATGCCTGTCAAATTAATAATAATAAATTCTTATTGATTGATTAATTGGTTTTCTAGAATTGCTTTTATTTTTAATAATGAATAGCTCTGCAGCTTAAAAATGGCAGAAGGAATATGTTGAGAACTGGCATTGATATAAAAATAAACAATATGTACAAGTATAAAAATTTTTAAAAGGTCACAAATATTATAGACAGGTTTCATGGTTATCTACCAGAATCTTGTAAGAAATAGTCTAACAATTTGAATTTATTGAGCATCTACTAATTATAAATGGTTTAAACATAATAACCACCACCAGCAATAATAGATAATGCATTTATATAATGCTTTAAGATTTTGAAAAATATTTTAAATATATTTTCTCAATCAGTTCTCACAATAAATCCTTGAATGCAAATAGATGGTACAAATATTATTATCCTCATCAAATAGAGACAAAAGAAAATTCAGAGAGGTGTAACTTATCCAAGACCACACAGCTAATAATTGATAACAAATATAATCAGGAAGGGAAAGCAAATGATCATTGAAGCAGGAAGCCAGCAGATATTGCCAAAAACCTTGTTAAGGGTACTAGTTTCTCTTTTCCTCTAAGGCTCCATGTAACCAACTTATAAAAGCAGAGTTAGCCCAAGCTTTTTACTCAATATTTCATGAATAGGTGCTTACAGCAAAGCTCCCTATGTTGAAAAGAAGAAACATAAGAGAACCAAGAAAGATCTGTTGTTGGCAGAACAGTATAGTGCCAGAAAGGACAATCACTGGGAGGATTTTCCTTGTGTCTATGCTTGTTGTCCCCTATGCTGAATGTCATCTCTAGGGAAAATCTTAAACAAGGAGTTATAATGGAAACTATTGGCAGTCTTAAGTACAGAGAATAAACAAACTGGGCAATAGTAACTCAGTATCATCATTCAATCAATCAATAAGCATTTATCAAGTACTTACCATTAAGTACTTATCATTAAGTATTTACTACTACTTACTTAAGTACCAAGCACTATGTTTGATTCTGAGTATAGAAAAATTAAAAAAAAAAAAACCTGAAAGTCCCTGCTTTGTGCTTGCATACTATCAAAGAGGCACCATGTAGACATATAAGGATAAATGGACAAAGTAACAGCTGTATTTTTTGACAACATCCTCTGAGCCTTTCCCTAATCCCTTAACTGTTCTGTGCCAGAGGTCATGAATCTCTAATGATCAGAAGTTTCTGGACCCTACAAGTAGCATAGTTGAGACTGTACTATCACCTCTCTCTTTTAGAAGTATGTTACCTTGGAGCCTGCATTGAAAAGCAGGAAACCATAAGGCAAAATCATGACTGTGCATAGCTCTTGCCTTCAACAGCTGAAATATTAGCGAAAACTGCCAAATGAGTGGATAAAGACAGTGACAATTAAAGGAGGGGTCTTTTTTAGGCAGCAGACAATAAACAGATCTGCTACAAAGAAGCTACAATAATAACTGGAGGCTTCCTATCTGGGGCATCATGAAAAAAAGATAGATCTTGGCCCTCAAAAATTTTCAATAAAATTAGAGAGAAAAACAAGAGTAAGACAGCATTTTTAAAATTACAGCAAACAGAATGTAGATGAAATCTCATTACAAGCAATAATAATGAGCGGGCCCTATTCTTTCTCTGACCTAGAATCTTGTGGTATTTAAGTTCTGTCTGGATTAAGTTGGCTCTAATGGTTTGGTTTGTTTAAAAAAAAAAAAACAGTTTGTGGTTGTAATGGGATTTAACCCAGGAATATATGTTGAGTACATCTATTCTGAAAAGACACAAAGCTAATGAATGATTATAGAGGGGTAAGATTAATCAAGGAAATGAGGGGTTTTTATTTTTAAATTAATTTAAATTTTTTTCAATTAACAAGGAATTTTTTTCTCTCCCACCCACTCCACCCCTTACTGGAAAAAGAAAAAGAAAACCCTTATAACAAATATGTATAGGCAAGCCAAAATAATTTCTCTCCTTTGGCCACATCCAATGTCTCATTCTGCATATGTAGTCCATCATTTTTATGTCAAGAGGTGAGTAACTTTCTTCAACATCAGCTCTCTGTAATAATCATGGTTAGTCAATGTGTTGATTTGAGTTATTGTTATTGTATAAACCCTTCTCTTGGTTCTGGGTCTTACAAAAGTCTTGAAAGAGCTGGAGATGAGACAAGCTTCAAGATCAGGGAAATAACATGGGGAAATCTATGAAAGGTATTAGTTAGAAAACTATGAGCAGATCCTGATGATGGGCTCCCAAAGGCCACACCTGGGGGCGAAAGCCTGGCAAATCCTACCAAATTACAAAGGCAGATGTTGAAATAACAACTATAACTGGACTGCCCTGGAGATGGGCTATGTGCCTACCATCTAAAGACAATTTTAGTTAAATTTGGAGGAGCTGAACACCAGGATTAGCATCAGGAAATGAAAGTTTTCAATCACAACTCATATAATTTCCCCTAAGACCATCAGAAGTTATAAAATGTCAATGGGAGAGTTGTTGTTGTTTGTTATTGTTCAGTCATTTCAGTTAGGTCTGCCTCTTCATGACTCCTTTTTCTTGGCACAGATACTGGAGGGGTCTCTCATTTCCTTCTCCAGCTCATTTTACAGATGGGAAACCAAAATAAACAAGCTTTGTGACCTTGCTCACACAGGTAGTAAGTGTATAACGTCAGATTTGAACTCGGGAAGATGTCAGAAATTTCTGACTCCAAGATCTGCATTCTATTTGCTATATCAAATAGCTGCCTTATAAGAAGAATATACACACCAATATCTTTAATCTCTTGAAGTTAAATATAGAGAAAAATGTTGCTCCCTCCAAGAAAAAGGGCTGACTCTAGAATCAGTAAACCTGGAGTCAAATCCCACTTCTGATATTTAGTACCCATGTAGCCTTGGCAAGAATAATCTTCCTGGTCCTTAGTTTCCTCATCTGTAAAAGGAGGAATTGAGCTCAATAACTTTTGAGGTGCTTCCTAATTCAGAGCTATAATCCCAAACCTTCATCTTCCATCATCTTTCTAACTCAGACTTGTCATCATCTTTTTTGTACCACTCTGATACATTTATCATATTTTGTGTTTTGTTACAATTCTCTATATTTGTACTTTGTTTCCTATTGGTCTTATGGAAGTTAGAAATTATGGCTTATCTAAACTATATAGCTTCTCTAGCACCTACCACAAACTTCTAAACACAGTAAGTATTTATTAAACATGTTCAAGATTGGATAGAACAAATGGATTGTCCTGTGAATGACAAAATATGAGATCAGAGGGCCAACTAATGGCATACCTTGACATTTGGTGCAAGACAGAGGAGTCCATCGGGTCTACACTTCATTCCAGTGGAAAGAGCACTAGATACATAATTGAAACCAGGGTCTCACAACTCTTTCCTTTACTAGCTATGTGACCAGGGGAAAGTTATATTACTTCCTTGAACCTCATCATCTCCATCTGTAAAATGGATATAATTTTTTACCTACCTAATTTGATTTTTCTTAAGGAAATAAATTTATAAATATTGAAGATCAACAAAAATGAGGGTTATTATAACAGGAAAATAAAATACAAAAGGAAATAAACACAAGTAAAATGGAGAAAGGAAATAAAATTAAAAGGAAG
Source organism: Sarcophilus harrisii (assembly GCF_902635505.1). Lineage (NCBI taxonomy): Eukaryota > Metazoa > Chordata > Mammalia > Dasyuromorphia > Dasyuridae > Sarcophilus > Sarcophilus harrisii. The sequence goes on along the minus strand of NC_045427.1, from coordinate 358,791,275 downwards.
AGAATAATTTCCTCTCTTCCTTCTTTAACTCTCCTTTTGCTCATCACTCACCACCACTAAGCTGGATTTAAATGACTGCATGTTTTCGCCAATATGTAGGAAATAAATTATTTTAACAAGTGGTGAAATTTGGCTCTTTCTCCCAGCAGAAGGCTCTGCCCTGCAGTCTTCTATCCCTTCCACAGAAAACTCTAAAATATTTCTGCAGATTCCTTTTCCTTCATTATATATCTGGTATTTACATAATCTTCAGCAAATAAAAAAATACAAATGCCTTAGTCTTGCATAACTGTGGTTCAGTTTCTATTACACTTCTCAGGGGAATAGTTTTTGATTACAAAGACTAGCCAAAATCATGGTTCTATTGGCTGCCATGGATGGTAGAATCTAAGGGAGGGGGTATCATCACATCAGATGACTCACATGTAGAGAGGGACACAATGCTGATAATGGGAAGGTGACTTCCCCAAGATCACACAGCTAGTAAGTAGCAGAGTGGAGATGAGAACACTTTCTTCTGATTTTAAATCTAATATTTTGCCATTTTAGAGAGGTGAGGCTACAAGATGAAACTTTGAACAAATTAGAAAAGTAAAAGTCATTTGACTATAATTTTTTCCTAGTTATGAAGTAGGTGTCTTGATTCTTACCACATGCACTCTTTCCTTTATTTTTATGCTGACTATTATTTAGGCTTAACTGGGTGATACAGTGGATGGAGTCAAGAAGTCTTATCTTCCTGAATTCAAATCTGTTGGTGTCATACATTTATTAGCTATATGATCCTGGGCAAGTCACTTAACCCTGTTTGTCTCAATTTTCTCGTTTATAAAATGAGCTGGAAAAGGAAATGGCAATCCATCTCAGTATCTTTCCCAAGAAAATCTCGTATGGGATCACAAAAAGTCAGGCATGACTGAATAACAATAAAAATCTTTTAGGTGCCTACTTGAGATTTTGCTTGGAAAATAATCCCTAAACCTAATTAGAGAATGATTAAGTTAGTCATAAATGTGAATGTATGACATAGGTAGAAAAGTTTATCAGTCTTTTTGGTTTAGTGAACAAAATACTAGACTTGGTCTTCTGAATCCCCATTCTTACTGCTCTTTAATTTACTATTTCTGTGACCATAAACAAATCATTTTATATCTCTGAGTCTCAGAATGTTCATCTGTTAAATGGGTATAAAAATAAAACATTTTACCCATGTGACCCAATTTTCCTTGAGGAAAGCATTTTTAAGCCTTAAAAATCAAAAGAAATTATTATTATAATTCATTATTGTAACAAACATGAGGGAAGAAGAAATCACAATTATTGAAAACCTTCCTCTAAAACCCTAAGGAATTGTGATCTATGTGAATAGGAAAATACACATCAATAAAATCGTCCATCTCTTTAGATACGAGAAAATTTGCTATTGTCTCCAAGAAGGAGCAATGGCTCTGGAATCAAAAAAGTTGGATTCAAATCCTACTGCTAATGCTTACTATCCATGAATCTTCAGGAAATCACTAGCCTCCATGGTCCCTGGTCTCTTTATCTAGGTAAATGAAATTAGTGTTATAAATGATTTCTGAAGTCCTCAATATGTCAGAAAGGAAGATGCATATAAATCAAAAAAAAAAAAAAACTCAGCTGTCTCCATAGAAAAATAAACTGAAGGAGTTGGCAATTGAAAGAACACTGAAATTGACCTGGACACTGAACTTTTCAAGGACATGAATTTGAACACTATCTCTGGGTTTTTTTTACTACCTATATGGTCTCACATATTTTCTCCCCCTTTCAAGATAACAATGTAGAGGATATAGACCCCTCTATAGAGGATTTGTGGAAGAATATTAGCATCATAGATTTTGAAGTGGAAGGGTTCATTGAATCAATTTTACAAATAAGGAAAGTGAGGCTCAAATAAGTGAAATGAATTACCTTATAACTGATAACTAACAAGTATCTGAGATAGACATGGATAAGAGCTGCTCAGAATCAGAAGGCACAGATGGTTTGCAATCTGAATCTCTGAAGGGAGTCCCTTTGTTGATGAAATCCCAGATCCATCAAAGCATTGAAATATCTGAGTACATATATACACATGTCTATCTATAGATACATAGGCTTATATATCGATATAAAATTGGAAGTGGGGCTATATAAAATTGGAAGTGGGGCTTTTCTGGAATCTAGTATTGGTGAGTTATATAAAAGTCAAAAGCTGAAATTAAATTCAGCATTACTGGACTCTTATTCTATTTGTATCTTCATATAAATATTAACAATTAATTCATACATTAGTCTTGTCTGCTAAGAGATGAAGCATGACTATTTCATCATCAGTCTTCTAGATAAGAGCATCATATAGAATTAGAGGCTGGAAGAAACCCTAAAAGCTAACAAATACAAACTGCTTATTTTATAGATGAGGAAACTGAGGCCCTAAGATTATAAGTAACTTGTCTAAAGTTAACAAAGTAGTGATAGAGGTGGTGATAATAATTACAATGCAATATATTTATGTTAACAAGTAAATAATAAATATTTCTAGTTGAAGTGGATAGAACCCTGATTCTGGAGTCAGGAAGACCTGAGTTCAAATACAGCCTCAGACACTTAATTAGTTACATAACCCTGAGCAAATCACTTCACCCTGTTTACCTCAGTATTTTCATCTGTAAAATGAACTAGAGAATCAAATGGCAAAACACTCCAGTATCCTTGCCAAGAAAATCCCAAATGGATTCACAAAGGATCAACCATGGCTGGAATGACTAAACAAAATGGGGATAATAATAGCATCTTCCTCCCAGGACTGGTATAAGGTTCAAATGAGATAATGTTTGTAAAGCATTTAACACAATGCCTAGCTCATAGTTCTATATAAATGCTAGCTATCATCATGCTCATTGTTTACACAGTGATTTAAGGATAAACTGTAAAGTAATGTGGAAGAGTGGATAGAGAGCCAGCCTCAAAACCAAAAAGACCTGGATTCAATTCCAGTGTCACTCAGCCTCTTAGTAAGCTATGAAGCTCTCTATAAGCTTCAGAAAACATGACAATATACATTGGTAGAGAGTTTTCTTAACCAAAAGTTCTATATAATAAAAAAATTATAGCTGCAGTCCCTATTACTATTCTTATCTCCTATGAGGTTAGTAGAATATTTTCATCCACATTTTACAGATAAGGAAAATAAGACAAAAAAAATATAAGTGACCTGCCCATGCTTGCCAACCTATTAATTTTTAGAGCTGGCACTCAAACCCAGAAACCAAAATTTATGAATAAAAATAGGTAGAGACTATCAAGGAAGCAGACATCTTGGCTAAGAAAAAATAAGAAAGTTGTAAAATGCCAGATGATTAGAGGTCTCCCTACCACTCTAAGAATTTTATCCAGGAGTCTGATTACCCCCAATATTCAGGGCTTATCTTGCTTGAATTAAATTGAAATTTTTTTAACTCAGTTATTTGTGATAATGCCTTGAACAACTTCAGACCTTACCTGAATCTCTTTAAAAAAGGGCTAAGAATTATGATATGAGTATAATATATATAATATTGTAGTCTGACTAAAAATTGAAGTGAGTGGGGGCTCAGAAGGCAACAAAATAAAACAGGAGTTTGGGTTAGAGTTTAAGACTGAAGATATAGTTTTTGACAATCATTTTCATAAGGAAAATGCTATTTGATTGAAAGGATCCTCTGACAGTCTTTAGGATAGAAAATCAATGGCTTTACTAATAGAAATGGATCATTTTAGAAAGGAACAGGTCTTCTAGTAAAACTTCATTGCTTCAATTTAGGGAACTATGAGTTTGAATTGATGACAAAACATCAAAATAGAGTTTTCCTATAAACAGTTGAAAATATGGAAATAAAAACAGATAGTAAATGAAGCCATAAGAGGATATCTGTGCTCTGTAGTGACAGATAGATAGATAAATGATAGCTATATAAGGGATTGATAGATGCCTAGATACACATATAGATAGGCAGATGAAGAAAGGAGAAAGGACAAGAGAGGAAAGGAGAAACGGAAGATACAGAGACCGAAGAGAGTGCACAAAATATCAAGGACAGAGACTTTGGGGACACCCCGAAAAGTCCATGAAGGACAGTCATCTAGGCCTTACTAGACAATCTCTAGCAAAGGGGAAAAGCCTATTCTAGTTTTGAAAGAGTATACATTTTTAACTGATATATGTTAATGGACAGATGGGCAGCTATGTATCACATCACCTTCATTTGCCAGAATATCCATCTTTCCTTTCCATCTCAGAATACCATTCCCTATAATAAAGACTAGGAAAAAAAGACTAAAAAAGAAAGAGGGTAAAAACATTTCAGCAAAACTAAATAATACATCAACAAATACTGATATTATTTGCTGTGTTCCCCACATGTATTCCCCTACTATGCATTACTATATCTTTTCTTTGTGGCCAAATGTGATCATTATAATTTCACAGCTTTTAGTTTTTATTTTCATTCTTGTTCTTTCCATTTATGTTGTTGAAAACAATAATTATATTGTTTTACTGGTTCTGCTTGCTTTCTTTTTCATCTATTCATATAAATCTTACAATTCTTCTAGATATTCTTCATATTCATAATTCCTTACAGAGCATTAATATTCAATTGTACTCATATACCACAATTTGCTTAACCATTCACACAATTAGTAAGAATCTATTTTGTTTTCACTTCTTTGGTATAATGAAAAATTTTGCTATTGATATTTTTGTTTTACATGGGTCCTTACTTTTTAGTAAGGCATCTGTCTAGCAATGGGATTTCTAGTCAAAAGAGAGGGACATGAGTCTATTTTTTAGAATAATTTCAAATTCCTTTTCAGAATGATTGGATCAATTCATAGCTCCCCCAATAGTATATCAGTGCACCTGTTTTACTATAAGCCATCCTGCATTCATTATTCCTGTCTTTGTCAATTTTCTGAATATAAGATGAAAGATTCTGAATTGTTTTGCTCTGAATTTATCTTATTATGGTTGTTAATAGTTCCAATTTCTCTTTTAAGAACTACTTATTCATTTCATTTTACCATTTATTTTTCAGATTTTAGTCTTTTTTATATTCATTTTCTATATAGCTTAGATATCAGATACTTATCAGAAATAATTGAGTCAAAAAAAATTCTCAATTGACTGATAAATAATGATTTTTTGAATAAATAAATGAATCTAATCTATTACCAAGTGCCATCAAGTCTTCTGTCAGAACATCCACACGATTCAGCCTCCTTCATCTACATCTTAAATGGCCACCACAAAGTCTAGCCTCACACCATAATTTCTTATTTAAAAGCCTCCCAAATCATCTCCCTGTATTGTGATTCCCTCATTGCCCCAGAATATCCTACTTAGTACTATAGGATTAATTTTCTTAAAACAGAGAATCAGAAAAAAAATTTTTTTAATAAATTGAAGGTGCTGAGTGAAAAGAGCAGGACCAGGAGATTATTATATACTTCAACAACAATTCTATATGATAATCAATTCTGATGGACATGGCTCTCTTCAACAATGAGATAAATCAAATCAATTCCATTTGTTCAATAATGAATAGAACCAGCTACACCCAGTGATAGAACTCTGGGAAATAAGTGTGAACCACTACATAGCATTTCCAATCCCTCTATTTTTTGTCCACTTCCATTTTTTATTTCCTTCACAAGTTAATTGTACATTATTTCAAAGTCCGATTCTTCTTGTGCAGCAAAATGACTGTATAAATATGCATATATTATATTTAACATATTTAACATGTATTTGTCTACCTGCCATCTGGGGGAGGGAGTAGAGGGAAGGAGGGGGGGAAATTGGAACAAAAGCTTTTGCAATTGTCAATTATGAAAAATTACCCATGCATATATCTTGTAAATAAAAAGCTATAAATAATAATAATAATAAATAAATAAATTGAAGGGACTTCAGCCATAATTTAGAGGCTTTATAGCCTCTATAAAATCCCCAATGCCTTCCAGTCCTTATGTGAAATCCAACAGTGAATCATTAGACTCATTCCACCTTGGGGACAGTATTTTTTGTTAGGAAACATTTCCCTACATTTACAAAAAATCATCTTCCTTCCACTGTTCCTAGTTCAGACTTTTGGCAATAACCAGAAAAAGTTTAATCTTTCTTTCTCATGATAGCCCTTCAAAAACCTGAAGATATCAATCATGTTCCCTATATGCCTTCTTTTCTCTATTCTAAACATCCCCAGTTCCTTCAATCAATCCTTACATGACATAGTTTCTATTCATTTAGATTTTTAATGCACTTGTATATGTTGCATGAAAATAATAATAGCACCACTTTGGGCCCAATATGAAATTTCTAATGTTCCAATGTGTCATCACTATTAATGGAGTTGTTACAGTAAGAATTTTTTTTCCATATTTCAACACATTGGAGTAAAAAAAAAAACCCAACAACACCCTAATAATGTCCCCCTCCCCAAGTGCCAAAGAGTTAAATGTTTTAGCATCTGTTACAACAGAATTTTCCTGAAAAGAGTTCATTCCAGCAAAAGACAGATCAGGGGAAATCTCATATCCAGCCAATGTGAAATGATCACTAAACCCTCTCTCCACCTCATAAAGGGAAGCATATGTATAACTATTCAGCCCTCCAAGAGAAATGAACAGAGAGGTTTACACAGTGTTTTGCAATGTGAATTAAAGGTTAGACAGAAGTCTGCAGGAAACAAATTCATTACAACCATATCGGCCAGTAATACAACAGTTGTTTCTTGCCTGCTTATCTGCTTTCTCTAAACTTACCTTTTAGTGGGAAGCACATCTGTCTTTATTCATGCTTAAGCATTACTCTTTCCTCTGGGAATACCAATAAAAGTTTTTAGATGCTTGTGTGGAATATTGCTTCATTCAACTCCACTTCATTTAATTTTTTTTTATTTAGAGCCAGCTACTTACAAGATACTGTGCTCATTACCCTGGATATACAGTTGGAAAATGGAATATTTTCTGCCCTCAGAGAGTTCACATCTTATTGGAGTGAGAGATGTAATGGAGGTCCATTTTCTCAATAAAAATCATTCTTTACATTGTAGCAAGTTAGATGAGCCCTAACTCAACAAAGTGACTAGAGCTTTGACCCAAAGCATTTTTTAGGAGGCACAGCAATCCTTCAGCAGCATGCAAACTGCAAAGCTTAATACCAAGTTAGCAGGACTCATTTAAAATAGGAAGTTTCCAGAATACAATCTGGGTTAAGTAGCTCAACCACTCTCCTCTGCCTTATCATCACTACTAAAACAGACTGTTGTCCTATGGACACTATTTCTGCTAACCCCAACTAAGTGACAGCTCTTTACCTCTTATATCAGCTATGCTTTTGTGATTTTTGCCCTGGTCTTGCAACAGGTCCTGGTTATGGCTCTGAACTTCTGAAGTCTATTCTGGCTTGAACTGATTGATTCTATAAGCCTCTGAATGCTCAAATTCTGAATTTCTTTCAAACACAAATATTCTTTAATTTTGTGACTAAGGATGGAACCAGGTAAAAAAATGATAGGGGCAAAGGAGAGACACAGACAAACTTGACCAGGAAAATTGTGGAAAGGAGAAACACTTTCAGCTAATGGAATAGCCAGAGATTTCATGAAAGAGGAGACACCTAGGCTGATCTTGAAAGAAGAGAATTTTGTCAGACAGATCAATTGGGAGCATATTACAGGTATGGAGAAAAGGCCACAGGCAAGAGAAAACTAGAAAGATTAATTTAGATTGAGGAACCATTAGTAGCAGTTTAGTTATAAGAAAGGATGCAAAACACAAGAAGCATAGGCAGGAAGAAGGGACTCAATTTTGGAGAATTTTGAATAATATTCTACAAGACAGTTTTAGAGATGTAGAGAGTTGTAAGATTTTCTCTATTAGACTCTATGACTCAAAACTCCACTAATTGTGGAAAGGACTTGAATTTTTTGCTGTGTTATCATAGAATCATAACATGATGAAACATAACCAATATTTATTAAACATCTATTGTGGGCACAATCCTCTGCAGACTCTAATGCAGGGATCCTCAAACTTTTTAAATAGGGGGCCAGTTCACTGTCCCTCAGACTGTTGGAGGGCCGGACTATAGTAAAAACAAAAACTTTGTTTTGTGGGCCTTTAAATAAAGAAATTTCATAGCCCTGGGTGAAGGGGATAAACGTCCTCAGCTGCTGCATCTGGCCCGCGGGCCGTAGTTTGAGGACCCCTGCTAAAGTAAAGAAGAAGCCTCTTGACATGAAATCATAGATCTAAATTTAAAAAGGACACTAAACATTATATAGTCCAAAGCTTTAACAGATAAGAAAGCTGAGACTCAGAGAGGGAAAGAGATTTATCCAACATCACACAGATAAGTAAGAGTCAAGATTTGATTCCAAATTTAGTGTTCTTGATCTGTAACCTGGGAACAAATGGTCTAGTAAGAAAATTAAGCCATGCACACCTCTAAATATTTGTTGAATACATAAATAGCAATAAGATAATGGAATTTATTTAGAATTCAAGATTTGTAAAGCATTGTAATTATATTATTTTATCTGATCCTCAAAATAACTCTGTGGAGAATGGTACTATCACACATATTATGACAATTGAACCAGCCAACTTCAACTTCATGTGTCACCCAAACTTTCCATTCTTTTTTCTAATCTAGGCGTCTTTACTTTGTTTTTGTCATGGATTTTTGGCAGTGTGGAAAACCTCTAGGCCCCTGTTCAGAACAATGTTTTTAATTGCACATAATAAAATGCATAAGATTACAAATAAAACCAAGGACTCTGAACTCATATAGACTAGATTCAATTCCAGAGGTCAGACTACAAATTTCTTTAATTTGTTATATCTCCATTTCAATTTCTCCAAGAAAATCTTTAACATAGAGCTTAAATATGGTTCGTGTTTAGGTATTCCCAAATGTATCTAAAAGGATTCTCCTTCCTAAAGGTACTTAATATACTATATGGGTATTAGATATAGAGTATTTTTATTTTACTCATCACAGAAAGTGAATGAGATGCAAAGGATTCATAAGCATCCATGAATGAACACAAAAAAAGAAAATATTCAAAGAGCTCATTGAACTAATAAGCTTCTCCCAAACAGACATTTTGTAGGACTACTAATGAAATAATCTGGTTCACCTCAGACCTACACAATTTGAATAACACACACAGTAATGAGATGGAGAATAGGAAGGTCTATATCTCCCAGTTTCTTGTGTGATACATTTTTAATCTTCCAGCTATAGAGCAATCCTGTTAGTGGCTATCTTCATCTTTCAAAAAAAAAAAATCTCCCTCCAATAGGCCACTTCCTGACTCTCAAACTTTTCAATTCTCTTAGAAACTCCAGAACTAAGGATTACCCAAAAGACAACCCCTGAAGTCTGAAAATTACCATTTATTCTCAGGATCCATAGTTGTTGACCTTGATCACAAAAGAAAACAAAGAGAAATGGGAAGGTAACTAGCATGTCTTAAACACCTACTAAGTGCTCAGAGCTTTTCAAATATTATCTCATTTGATCCTTTGAAAATTGAGAATAAGCAGCAAGTAATTAGAGATTTAGAAACTACCCTTTCTGACTTTCCTGGATAAATACAAGTAGCCAGCTACATGTTCCTCTTGCAAGTTCCATTTCTGCCTAGAGTAGAAAAGAAGGAGAAATCCTCTACCCTTTCTACTATCACCATCATTTTGTTTCACTGTAGAGTGGAAATCCAAAGGAGAAAAAGTATAGGAAAAGAAAAAGGGGAAAGGGATCAAGCTTCATTATTTATTGACTCTTACAATCTTTGAGGGAGGTACTTCTAAGGAGATTCCAACCTCCCTGGTTTTCAGCATCTAATCATCTTGGAGGCAGTCACAATCAGACGAGCTCTTCATGTTCTGTCAATGAGGACTTGGGGGTATATCTACCTCCATGGAAGGACCTTTATTGAGATAACTCATCAAATTGTTTGGGGCTTTTCTAATCATCTCCATTACATGCTAATAGTAGTATACAAATTAGCCAATATCTGAATTCTCTTGAGCAATTATTGGGGGTGGGGGGGATTAAGATCCAAATATCACCAGGGGTCCTCAAACTACTCCGAGCCAGATGTAACAGCTGAGGACGTTTATCCCCCTCACCCAGGGCTATGAATTTCTTTATTTAAAGGCCCACAAAACAAAGTTTTTGTTTTTACTATAGCCTGGCCCTCTGAGGAACAGTGAACTGGCCCCCTATTTAAAAAGTTTGAGGACCCCTGATCTAAACTATCTACCATTTTCAAATCTCAAATCATAGAACAAGGAGTGATTATAGGAGGCAATATGGTATAATGGAAAGAGTGCCTTGCACATGGTAAGTACTTGGTAAAAAATTGCTTATTGTTTAGGTTCACACATTTGTGTGAACTTGAACAGTCCATTTGCCTTCCCTGAACCTCTAATTCCATTTGCAACCTGTAAAGTGCCATAGAATTGGGAGCTTTTATTACTATTCAAGAAGGGAATGCCACTACAGCCTAGAGAAAAATGGGAGCCTTTACACTCTGTGGTATGTGATGGGTCCTGTTCATAAAATTGCTGTTGCTCATTGTTCCCATTAAGTTAGGTCAACATGTGCCTGTAAATTCCTCCCCAAAGAGAAATCAGAACAGCATCATCAGCACCAGAATATGACAAACAACTCAACTATGGAGAGGTGGCTGCCAAACATTCAGCAGTGCTCAGATTGCACCAGAAGGGGGGGAATCAGATAAGAAAAATAAACTGAAGTTTTGTGCATAGTTCCCTAAATATGTATCCAGCCTGGAGATTACTGTCCACTTTCACTGTAATGAATATTTGCATTTGGTAGGGTCAGAGAGCTGTGGTCCCACAGTCCTTAGTAGAATATAATAGTCACTCTCCCTTCTCTAGTTCTTTCCTCCCTTTTCTTTCCCTCAGGCCAAGAACATAGTCTGGTCCAGAAAGTTCAGGCCACAGCATCACCAGCCCTCTTTTTAAATCCTGACCTTCCTGCTGAATGACTGCTGTGTGACCTTAACCAACTTATTGGCCTCTCTGGCTTTGGTGTCTTCATTCAGGATAATAGCCTTAGATTACATGTTTGCAAAGTATTCTGTCCCCTGAAGAGCCAGTACAAAATACTTTGGGGAAGGAGATAGTTGTTTAGTTTTTTTCTGAAATATGAACCTGAACATGGGCCAACCCCATAACAAATTTTACCAACTGTCTGAGAACCAGTCAACCAATCAATTAAGGAGTATTTATTAAGCACCTACTATGTGCTAGGCACTATGCTAAGTGCTGAAGATAAGGCAGAAATGAAAGAGTCCCTGACTTAAGAGAGCTTATATTCTACCCGTGGAAGTGTTTGTATAAGTGTATATATAAACTACATAGAAAGTAAAATACAAGGTAATAGATGTGGATAAGTAACACAAAGGGGGATGAGAGTGAATAAAAAAAGACCTCTTGCGGGAGTCTGAAGCTCTGAAGGAAGTTGAAGATTCCAAGAGGCAGAAATAAGATGGGAATGCATGGGAGGATGGAGTGGAGAGAAACAAAGGCACAGAAACCAGACAAGATAAGTGCAGAGAAATTGATACCCAAAGGGCTGGCTGTCAGAAAATGAATAATTGTGGTCTAAGCAATTTGGGAAAGCATGTTAAGATTGCAACATGCTCATAGGATCATAGCTTTAGTGCTGGAAGGGACCTTACTGGGGGGGAGGGGGTCATCTAGTCTGACCACTTTATTTTTCACATTGAGGAAATAGCCTCAGGGAAGTAATGACTTGACAAGATCACAAAAATAATAAGGAGAAGCCAGAAATTGAACCCAGGTTATCTGAACTAATTCAAAATCTAATGTGAATTCCACTACACCAGAAGTGTCAGATTCAGAATCTAGTGGGCAACAAAAACCATAAGAAAATGTAAGTGGGAAATATTTAATTGGAGATAAGTATATAGTGCAACATAGATAATGTTAATTTGTGGTTTTATGAGTCAGTGTGCAGTATGGAAGGATTGTTTCTATTCTATTTGAGTCTGACACCACTGTGACTATATTATACTCCTTCATAAAGGTGAAAATCACATTGATGAAATCTCAAAACCTCAAAATATGAGGGAAGTTATTTTATAAGTGAGGATTGCTTCCAAAACAACCAATTAGAAAATAATATAATAAAGAGAATCCTATTCAGTTACTGACTAGTCAATCAATGATAATGAAGAGGATGATGACCCTGATGATGTAATTTACCCAAGATCACAGAGGTAGTATTTATTTGAGGTTGGATTTGAACTCAAGTCTTCCTGACTCCAGGACCAGAATCCAACAAATAGTCATCCAGTTTGATTGCCTCCACTGATGAGAAGTGTGCTTTTTTTAGGGAGCTATTATGGGTAAGATGGGTTCATCCTATGTCACCCTATAGGAGTTTACCTGCTTGTTGAATTGTACTCACATTCAATACAATCGATTGTGCCATGAAATTGGAAGTGGGATGTCTCCAGATGAACAATTCTCTGACTCTCCCAACGATTAACTGGGAGCCAACAACAAACTGTACAATGTAAATGTTGATACTTTGCCTCTATTCATTTGCTCCCACACAACCCAATTCCCCCAAGCAAAGCACTTTTTTTTCAAGGGGACTCTTTGTCAGCAGAGGCATCATTCTTTCTCTATTCTCTCCTCTCCACACCACTATCCTGAAATTGCCTAATGTTGATAAATTCTTTTAAAGTTTATAATGTTTTTATTATTTGGGGGATTTATACTATCTGTCTGTCTAGTCCTCTAACCTCTTGCTGAAATTCTGGACACAATAATGTAGAGATTAGTAGATCATCCTAGAGAAGGTTACTCCTCCTCTCCCTGTCCCATTCCTGACTGCATCATCAATCTTTTGAATTATTCTCATATTATATTCAACCAAACTCTCATTTTCTCCACCTTCCACTCATTGATTCCATCTCTACCCTCTGGAATAAAGAAGAACAACTCTAATCCTTCTGTCACAAGGCACTTCTTCAAAGACTTCGATGACAGCTAACATGTCCCCTAAGCCTTTCCTCAAACCAAACATTGCTAGTTACTTCCATCAATCCTCCCACAGGATATATTTTTTAGTCTTTTCACCACCTAGGTCATCGTCTCCTGGGTATAATTCAGCTTTTCAATATCCTCTCTGAAATCTTGCAACATGAACTGAATGTATTATCCCCGGTTATGGACTGACCAAATATGGCAGGGAACATGACTAACTTATCTCAATCTCTCTAATGCTGATAAAAAATAACCTCCTTGCACAGAAAGGGTCAGAAGCTGTTTGTATTGGAGATCACTGAGCTAGAGGGGAAAGAGAAGCCACAAAACCTTTACAAACCCAACAATGTTCAACCACATGAAATTGACCAGTGAGATTTCATTTTAGGCTAACGTCAGGACTTATGCCAACTTCCCAATGCCACCAATGGAATGACTGAAAAAGCCACAGCATAAATAATGACAGAGCTGGATAAGAATTTGGCATGAAACCAAAACTGCCTCAGATCCCATGGCCTTGGCTTAAGACAGGCATGTTATGTTTGTCAGAGAAGAGTTGGGAGAGGTCTAATTCTAAGGTAACTGAAGCTAGAATCATGCAATCATAGAGTGAGGGATTTAAGAATCATAGAACACAGAAGATCAAAACTGGGAGAAGCCTTATAACTAACATAGGTCATAGAATATCAGAGTCAGAAAGACCCTTGGAATCATAGAACAAAGAATATCAGAGCTGAGAGAAGCCTACCATAGAATTAAAAAAAATGGAATGTGAGAACTGAAGAGGTTTTAGACCATAGGTCATAGAATATCAGAGCTGGGGGAAAGCAGAGCTAGATTATGGGACATAGACTATTAAAGCTAAAAGAGGACTGAAATCAAAAGACCATAGAATATCAAAGAGGTATACACTGAAATAACTAGAAGTTCTGTTAGAATCATACAGTAACTTTTTTTTTTCCAGTGAAGGGAGGGAAGTAGGAGGAAGAGAAAGTAAATTTTTACTATATGGAGAAAATATATCTTAAAAAGTAATGGAAATGAAGAAAAAAGAAGAGGAGTATCAATATAATAAAAAATTAAAAGTTCATAAGGTTCCACAGAGAGATTTTGTTACTACCATGTTAAATTTAATATCCACGTTTAAAAAAAAAACTACTGCATATAACATATTTTCATGGTTTTATACAAAAATCATAGAGTAATAAAAATCTAGAGCTGGAATGAACTTTGGAATCACAGAACATAGACTAAAAGTGCTGGAAGGGATTTGACTCATAGAACATTAAATATTCTAGATAAAGAAAACATCAGAAGCTATAAATTGTAAAAAGTGATGATCTTAATCCCCCTCATTTCAGAGCTCATAGCTACCTTTCTTGAATCATTTCTCCAAAACCAAAGAGCCCCTAAAAATGTGCCAAAAAGCCACCTCAATCAAGTTTTTTCTGGTCCCTCTCAGATGTCAGGAACAATATGTACTGCTTTAAAGGGGAACAACATTATGAAATCCTAATCTTGCTGGGGAAATTGAAGAATCTTGCCGCTCAGCCTTTAGAAGGTTGACATGGTCACTGACTTCTCAGAGAGGGAAGTACCAGCAACCTCTCTAGCTACCCAGGCCACTATGTTCTGTTGAACGGCTGAATCAACCTGTCCATGACCTGAGGAAGTCTCCAATTCCCCAAAAGAAAAGACTGTGGAGTGAGAAGAATTCAGTCAATCCATGATAAGGTCATTGTGACTCTTGGTGCTGTTCCACTTTCCTCTCCTTGTAATATTATTCATGAAGTCTGCATATTTCTTCACTCTTGTGTTAGCTTTCCTTACCCATATCATTTATTTCTAACTACTCCCTTAAGCTTCTAATAGGAAAATCTGGTTTGTTTTTAATATAAAATGTAAACTCCTTAGGCCAGTAGTCTTTTAGGTTCTGCACAATTGGGTAAGAACTTAGCTTTTCAGATTCACTTCTCATCTTGCCCAAGTGTTCCCAATTACAGGCTTGTCTTCACTCCACCCTATGTATAAAATACCCACACATATTAAGAATATATTAACCAATTAACTATACTTCTCTTTTTTCAAGACAATTTATTCCATGAAGCTTTCTCTGATCATACTCAGCTCTTAACATTTGAGAGATCCTTTCCCCCTATTAAGTTTTCTTAGGAAACTTTAGCTTTGCCTATTTTTTTGTTATTATTGTTCTTCAATTCTACTTTATAGCCTACTGATTCTTGTCTTATCCTATCTATTAGAACATAAGCTATTTGAGAGCAGAAGCTACATGATGTTCCATCTTTGGGTCCCCAGCACATAATCCAGTACTCTGCAAATTGTAAATGTTTGCTTAATTAAATTGAATTGAACAACTACCTACATTTAAGCCAACTTTATCAATAAATAGGCATTTATTGAATTTACTATGTGTTGGTACTATACTGTGTGTCAAAAAAGGCAATAAAAAAGCTTCCCTTGCCTTCAAAGAGCTTACATTACATACAACTTGAACATATACATGATATATAATATTTTAAGAGAAATTAGAAATAAAAGGCAATTTTGGAAGGGAGAGTACTAATAACTGAGGGAATCAGAAAAGACTTTATGAAGAAAGTAATCCCTGAGCTGAGCTTTGAAGGAACCGTGGATTCCAAGAAACAGAAATAAGAAGGGAAGTCATACCAAGTGTGAAAGGTAGTCAGTACAAAGACAGCAAGATAGAGACAGACAGAAATAGAGACAGACAAACAGACAGTCAAACAAACACACAGGTCAGTATGATGGATGATTTAAATCAAGGAGAGAAGTAATGTATGTAAGAAAGATAGAAAAGAGTCAGTTTTTGAAGAAATTTAATGTGAAAAGAGGAGCTTTATATTTGATCTTTTGATGGAACCAACTAGAGTTGATAAAACACTTTTAAAACAACACTTTTTTTAAAATCACTGGCAGGTATGTGGGGGCAAGCATTTTATTGTTCAGCTGTTTTTCAGTTATGTCTAACTTTCCATGACTTTTTTTTTGGCATTTTCTTGGCAAAGATACTAGAAAGTTTTGGCATTTCCTTTGCCAGCTCATTTTATAGATAAGGAAACTGAGGCAAATAGGATTAAGTGATTTATCCAGTGTCACACAGCCAGTAAGTATATGAGGCCAGATTTGAAGTCCATCTTCCCAATTCCAGGCCCAGCATCCAGGTTATATAGCACCTGCCACCTAACTGCCCTATGTTTTCCTGTAGAGCTCCATAGTCATGGCAAACTATGACTCTACATTAAAAAAAAAAGAAAATTAATTAAATGTTTCTCTTTAAAATTGTCTCCACAATGAAATTGGTGAAGGAAGAAAAACAGGAAAAAGACTAATTAAATACTTCTCTTTAAAACTCTCTCCATGCTGAAGTATTAAAGAGGGGGAAAAATTCCCAAAGGATATCCTAAGAGTACACAGCAATATTGATGTGTAGCCCATCTAGAGGTCCAGAAACCAATCTTCTTAAAGACAGGATTTATAACAGAAGTCATTCTGAGTTTATTTACTAAAAACAAATTGTGTAACAACATATCCCGTGAGAATTGTTCTTGTCACATAATTGGTAAGAAATGGCAAGATTAACTTCAAATTTGAATGTTCAAGTCAAACTCTCCAAGTTACTATTAGCAGGTGCTCTGTGAAATCTTCAAGCATTCCCACCCAAAATTGGTTGCATAGTCCCCAATTTCAATGCTGTCTGAGATGTCAATGTAATTGTTTGCTAAGGCCAACCCCGAACCAAACTGACTTTGATAACACCAAACATCTCATGCTCCATCATGAAGATTGATCCCAAATGACTTCAAAATGGATCATTATGAGTCAGCTTTAAACTGTTGAATCTGATTTCAGATCTGTCTTTCGGTGAATTAAGAATTGTGATAGGATGGGATTTTTTTTTCAGAAAATTCCCAGTTTCACCAAGCCCACAGAAGGTATCTTCCATCATTTGCAAAAATACTCTCTTTCACATTTTATGTGTCAAAATCTGATGACAAGAGTTTCATCAATTCAGTAAAGAACATGCTGTCTTCTTTTCTGACTAAAATATGAAAGTTATCTATTAATTTCTCTCTAGAAGAAATGAAGCTGTATATCATAGCTCTTGATCACTTGAGCTTTGGTCACCAAAAGGTGTTTGAGTGGGGAGTGGGGGTTGTTTTGTTTTGTTTTTGTCATTACATCATGACAGCTCTAAAAGTTAATTTCTTAAGGTAAGGAGGAACTGCAATCTATATTGATGTAGGGAAGGTCTATATCAATGAATTCAGTCTTTTGACGAATTTAAGTAGCCATAGTTAATATTTCCCTAATCCTTGACGTTTAACAAAGCACTTCATAGAAGCCTGCACAAAATAGGTGCTTAATAGATATATGCTTCCCTTCCCTTTAATATTCATTATCTCATTTGATAAAGGAAATCACATAAATTCTGATATTCAAAGAAGAAGCACTCTTTAGACATTAAGTGTGGTAACTTCTAGTCAATTAAAAAGCATTATTAATAAAAATCAGGAACATTTATTAGCATCTATTAATTAAGTACCATACATTATTTTAAATATTAGAAGATACAAAGGAGAAAATGATCCTTGGCCTCAAGAAACTCACATTGTAATGGGAAAGCCAATATGAAAATAATCTCATAGAGGAAGGAATAATAATTTGGAATGGGGTTAGAGGATGGAAAACAAAAAAAGATTTCTGCAGGATATGGGGTTTTAACTTGGTTTTGAAGGAAATTATGGAGGTAAAAAGACAAGTAAAGGAACATCATTCCAAATCAGGGGAACAGAATATTCAAAATGGAGCATCATGTGTGAGGCTACTTCACAAAAAACAAATCTGCAATTGATTTCTTTTCTAAGTCTTTCCAACTTCATAGACAGAGATTTCATTTCATTGGCCAAGTAGAGAACTGCAACTCACCAGCACATCAAGGACATGACAGCTTCAGTCAGAGAAATGCTGGCTTTTCCACAGCCACTTGTGGATTTCAAGGAAGACACCCCCCTACCACCAGGCCCATTTGAAGGATAGATAAACTAAAGAACAAATAAATTCTTTAGTTAAGTATGAGACAGAAACTTAAGACGTGACAGTACAATCTTGTGTGTTTGCTTCATTTAAGAAAAATAACTAAAAGACCATTTCTAGTGCTTTAACAAATAACTAGTTTGTATCTATCACTAAGATTTGATCCAAATTAAGAAATAGCTTTATATATAGAAAAAAACGCTATTATATATCAGGAGAAATAGATTCTAGTGCCAATCAATCAATCAACATTTATTGAGTGCCTATGTGCCAGGCACTATGCCAAAGCAGGTGCTTAATAGATGTTTGTTACCTTCTCCTCTGATATGCATTATCCTGTTTGATAAATCAAAATTACATGAACTCTAATTTCCAAGGAAGAAGAAACATTGTATATGTCTCAAGGTTGGTGATACTAGTCATCACTGGAGATACAAAAAGAGAGAAAAAAGACTTCAAAGAGCTTACATGCTGCAGCAGATGAATTCCTGGAACTAAACCAGCTGCAGATACTTATCAACCTGTAGCCTAGGTAAGTTATTTAACCTCTCTCAGCCTGTTTCTTCATCTGTAAAATGTGTATAATAATAGCATCTACTGTCCAGTTTTGTGAGAAAACATATACATCCTGGGAAAATGGGTCTGGCCTAATCTTTAAAATAAATAAATGTGTGAATGGATGAATGCATGAATAAATGGATGAGTAAATGAATAAATAAAAATAGACACAATGACAGATAGATAGATGGATAGATAGAGAGAGAGAGAGATAGAAGCATTATCCTAAATCCTTCTAGCATAGGCTACATAATCATGGAATCTCAGTTTTGGATGGAGTCAATATCTGAAG
The DNA here is from genome assembly GCF_902635505.1 of Sarcophilus harrisii. Taxonomy (NCBI): domain Eukaryota; kingdom Metazoa; phylum Chordata; class Mammalia; order Dasyuromorphia; family Dasyuridae; genus Sarcophilus; species Sarcophilus harrisii. The sequence goes on along the minus strand of NC_045427.1, from coordinate 358,772,248 downwards.
GGGGAAAGAAATGGTTCTACAGCCTCTCATGATAAGTTGTTTTCCAGACTCAATTGGAAACCTTCATTGACAGGAAAACCACTACATTCAAATGAAGCCCATTGTTTGATACCTCTAATAATTAGGTAAGCTTTTTTTCTTTTTTCACTTCAAATCTCTCACTACAACTCTTGCTTCTTCCTTCTTTAGGCAAGCTAAACAAGTCTCATTTAACTTCCATATGACAATTCTTAAAACATTTAAAGAAAGAGATCACATTCCTTCATGTTTTCTCTTCTCCAGAGTACACTTCTTCAGTGTTTTTGATTGATCTTTCTATGCCAAGGTTGATGGTTCATCAATGTTCTTACTAAAACAAGGAACATAGAGTTTAAAGCAATGTGTTCTGATCACCAGGATGTATATAACTACACAGTGAGCAATATACTTCCACTGTGCAGCAGAAGAGTGCATTTGTTTGGTAGCTCTCATTTCAAGTTGAGCTTAGAGTCAACTCAAGGAAGATCAAATGAGATAACAGTTTACTTTTCAAACCTTAAAGTGCTAATCATTATCATTAGCAATAATAGTTTTTAATCTTCTTCATAAAAGGTTTCCAGATCTCTAAAGGTGAAAGTAAACTTTTTATCTCTAAATTTCTCATAATACTTTTCTTAGACTTTTCCCCACTTCTTGTCTCACACATCTAGTATTATAATTGTTCGTATTTCTTCCCTATCCTTTATCTCCTTACATACAATCTATGCAGAGCATTGGATTTCAAATCAGAAGAACTATAATCCAATTCCAGCTCTGCCTCTTCCTCATAAAAAGACATTGTGTTGGTAGATATTTGGGAGCACTCAGCAGGAACTGTCCCATTGCTCTTTCTCTTTCTCCTCAGTAGAGTTTTAGAACATAGGAGTGTAAAGGATGGTTGTAAAGTACATAGAGTGGTGAACCTGGTGTCAAAAAGTTCTAAATTCATATAAGCTAGCTGTGTGAATCTAGGCATATCATTTAACCTAATTCAGCCTTGGTTTCCTTAAATGTATAACAAGAATAAAAACAACATCTACTTTCCAGGGTTATTGTGAAGTTCAAGTGAAAAAAAACAAAAAAGATAGGTAAACATTTCATAAACCTTAAAGCACTACCTAAAAGTTAGCTATTATTTTTATAAATAAATGTAGAAATATTGAGATATATGATTTTTTTAAGTATGGAGATCACTGAACTAAATGGTCACTAAGCTTCCTTAAAACTTAAAAATTCCATTAACTCTTTGTGTTAATTGCCTTAAAATGTAACTCAAGCACATAGTCTGACATGCAGCCCTAGATTTAAAGAGAGAAAATTTCAAATGTTTAATAAAAGGAGAAATAGGATATCATGGCTAACATCCTTTAGGGGAAATCAGATTTAAAAGGAAGGAAAGCTATGAAAAAAAAATAATTAAAATGAATTGCAAAATTATAATGACTGAGCTTGCCCCCAAAGAAGAGACATAAGTGTGTATGTTCCTCTCTTCTTTGCAGAGGTATGGGATGATGAGTATAGAATATTTTATATATATAATACCATATTTGTTTGTTGTCTGATTAGTTTTACTGAATTTTCTTCCTTTTTTAATTCTTTGTTTTAAGGAGTAGCTTTCTGGAAATAATAAGAAAGATTTGTTGGTATGTAAAAGTTATATGGAAAAAAAAGATACTAAAAAAGTTAAAGATACAGTTTTATTTTTTGTGTTCTCATTCATACTTAATGTGTCTTATACTTTCCATCTTCCTTCCTAAAGAAGTTATTTTTGATACACACAAGTATAGCTAGGTAACAGATGTTCTAGAAAGGAGATGAGGTTGCACACTTAACACCGTATACCAAGATAAAATCAAAATGGGTCCATGATTTAGGCATAAAGAATGAAATTATAAATAAATTAGAGGGATATAGCATAGTTTATCTCTCAGACTTGTGGAGGAGGAAGAAATTTGTGACCAAAGATGAGCTAGAGACCATTATTGATTACAAAATAGAAAATTTTGATTACATCAAATTAAAAAGCCTTTGTACAAACAAAACTAATGCAAACAAGATTAGAAGGGAAGCAACAAACTGGGAAAACATCTTCACAGTGAAAGGTTCTGATAAAGGTCTCATTTCCAAAATATATAGAGAATTGACTCTAAGTTATAAGAAATCAAGCCATTCTCCAATTGATAAATGGTCAAAGGATATGAACAGACAATTTTCAGATGATGAAATTGAAACTATTTCCAGTCATATGAAAGGGTGTTCCAAATCACTATTAATCAGAGAAATACAAATTAAGACAACTCTGAGATACCACTACACACCTGTCAGATTGGCTAAGATGACAGGAAAAAATAATGATGAATGTTGGAGGGGATGCGCGAAAACTGGGACACTGATGCACTGTTGGTGGAGTTGTGAACGAATCCAACCATTCTGGAGAGCAATCTGGAATTATGCCCCAAAAGTTATCAAACTGTGCATACCTTTTGACCCAGCAGTGCTACTACTGGGCTTATACCCCAAAGAGATACTAAAGAAGGGAAAGGGACTTGTATGTGCCAAAATGTTTGTGGCAGCCCTGTTTGTAGTGACTAGAATCTGGAAAATGAATGGATGCCCATTAATTGGAGAATGGTTGGGTAAATTGTGGTATATGAATGTTATGGAATCTTATTGTTCTTTAAGAAATGACCAGCAGGATGAATACAGAGAGGCTTGGAGAGACTTACATGAACTGATGCTAAGTGAAATGAGCATAACCAAAAGATCATTATATACTTGAACAACAATACTATATGAGGATGTATTCTGACAGAAGTGAATTTCTTTGACAAAGAGAAGATCTAACTCAATTTCAATTGATTGAGGATGGACAGCAGCAGCTACACCCAAAGAAAGAACACTGGGAAATGAATGTAAACTGTTTGCATTTTTGTTTTTCTTCCCGGGTTACTTTTACCTTCTGAATCCAATTCTTCCTGTGCAACAAGAGAACTGTTCGGTTCTGCACACATATACTGTAACCTATTTAACATGTATAGGACTGTTTGCCGTCTGGGGGAGGGGGGAGAGGAAGGGAGGGGAAAAATCGGAACAGAAGTGAGTGCAAGGGATAATGTTGTAAAAAATTATCCAGGCATGAGTTCTGTCAATAAAAAGTTATAATTATTTAAAAAAATTAAAAAGAAAAAAAAGAAAGGAGATGAGGTTTAGTAGGCTGCATGATATGGCCACTCAAAAAGAAACTAATGAAATTTTGGTCTGCAAAATGGTCACGGTTTTTAGGAATAAGAAAGTGACCACCTCACTGTACTTTGTCCTTGTCAGGCCATAGTTGAAATACTGTGTTCAGTTGTGGGCACAACAATTTTAAAAGGACATTAATAAGCTGAAGAATGTCCTCAGGAGGGCAACCAGGATGATGAAGCACCTGGAGTCCATGACAAATAAGGAATGATTAAAGGAACTGGGTCTATTTAACTGGGAGAAGAAAAGACTTTGGGAAGTCATAATAGGTATGTGAAAGGCTATCACATGGAGGATAAAATAAATTTCTTAGCAGCTATCTTTCAGTGTTTCTGCAAGTATAAAATGAGATAATATTTGGAAAGTGTTTTACAAACTTCAAAACCTCTTCTTTTACAATATAACCAGCATAGAAATATATTTTAATGATTGCACATACATGATCTATGTCAAATTACTTATCATCTTAAGAAGAAGGTGAGAGAGGGAGAAAAAAATTTAGAACTCAAAAATATTTTAGTGAATTGAAATTTGTCTTTACATGAAATTAGAAATTAGAATTAGTAATTAGAAAAAATAAAATATCATCTGAAAAAAAGAGAGACTTGGACTGGATAGATTTGGTAATCATCTCCATAGAGGCTGAACTCAAAGAAACAGATAATATAACTAAATAAGACAGTAGAGAGAGAAAAGAATAGAGGATCTAGGGCAGCAACTTGGTTGATCCTTACATGCATCACATGGATGAAGAACTGAAAAGTGATCATATATATCAAAAAGGAGTCTCATTAAAACTCAAAAAAGAAAGCATAGACAAGAAGAGAATGCAATCAATAGTGTCAGTGTATTACAAGGTTTCTGAAGTCTCTTCCACAAAATCCTGTGATTCTGACTGCAAATAATCACAATCCTTTGGTATCTTTACTTTCCAAACTATATTATCTAACAAAATTCTTTATCATTTTTCTCTACTACTTTATTCTGAAGTTACCAAGTATCAAGGTTTATAGTATATTATCAAGTTCATAGAATTTCCTTTTTTTTTTCAGATCTTACACCACATGTTATTTATGCTGCAATTAACTTCCATTGAACTCATTTTGTTGACTATCATCATAAGTGCTGCAAGGTGAGATGATAAATGGTCTTAAACTATGTTTCTTGTTGCCTTTGGACAGAGGATGAAATAAAAATTGTCAATTTCTTTATTTACTTCTCTAGGAAGAGCCCACAAATTTATCATTCTTCTCAGTCAAGGCTTCCTTATTTCGTTTGATGCTATTTGAATGGAGAATATAAAGATGTGGTTCACTTACTCCAGCATGTCAAATCACTGGTTATTTTGACAATGCTTTCACATTTAGAGTACCAGAAATTAAATTAATGTTTCTATGTAATATAAAACTACATAATTCTTGGCATTCTCTGCTTCTTTGTTCAGTTTCTCTGAGACCAACTCTGAAGAAATGGATGGGTCTATACAACTGAAGTCCATTTTGTATTTTTTATGTATTTTCACGAGTTTCATTCTTGCCAAAGAATTCTTCACCTAGTGACCAGCCTTCTGTGCTTGAGCATCTTCATATGGAACCGCCCTGGATTTCAGACAACTCACTAAGTCTGTTGCCAGAAACTTAGACAAAGCCTTTCTAGCTTGGCAGAACATAAGCAAGTTTTCACTTTGCTGGCAAAGCCTTCAAAAACCCAAGGTTACTTTTAAGCTTCAATGAGACATTAGAAGATCAAGGTTTTAATTTTAGGGTTTGGGTTTTGGGAGGGGAGGTGGGAGGTAATTTTTAATAAATGTTTGTTTTTGAAAACATTGAAGGGCAAGAAGTTCTGGACTGGAAATCAGAGGACCTAATTCTAGTCTTAGAACTGACTATGAACTTAGGCCCATATTTGTCCTCAGTTCTCTCTTCTTTAAAATTAAAATTTTAATTTAGATCATCATTAAGATGATAGTGCAGAAGATAAGAGGGCTTAAAGTCAAGAAAATCTGAGTTCAAATCCAGTCTCAGGAAATTTTTAGCTGTGTGATATTTGGCAAGTCACTTAACTTGGAAAGGAGAGGAGAAAAAAAGAGAGGAAAGTAGAGAAGAGGAAAGGAGAAAAAAGGAGAGAATAGTTGCCTTCAGTTTATCTCTTTCCTCTTGCCTTCCTGTCACTTGTTGAATAATATTTCAAGGATTATGCCCATAAGGTCACTTTATCCACTTATGCCTCTAATTTGTCATTTGGTTTCAGTCTCTACTATTGGACAAAAACAATTGACAGTGAATACCTAATCGTGACTCTTGTCACCTTCCCAAAACAGGGTATTTCAAAAATCTTAGTGTAGCACCTTGGGGACAATCTGTACAGTTATTCTTCAAGATAACTTCTTTAATTCTTTTTTGCTCTTCCTTTTTCTTGGTTATTTCTCTATCACAGCTTCAATGAACAATAGTAAATCTAGATCTTTACTTCACATGTATGAGATCATATATTTAGACTTAAAAATGATCCGAGAATTTATCTAGAACAAACCCTTCATTTTACAGGTAAATAAACTAATGCTTTGAATTCAAAAGTTATTCAGTGACTTCTCCAATGTCATATACAGAATCATGAACTTTGCCTAGATCATCTAATTCTACTTATTCTTCTCTTATGGAGTAGTAATTGAACTTTTTTTTTCTTCAACAGCCTGTATATCTTTCTTACTTTCTGTTTTAGTTAACTCTACTTGCAAATCTCACAAGATATCTTGGGGCTTCTGGGCTAGATTTCTTTCTTAAGAGCCATACCTTAAATCTAAACTATTCTGGCTTTCATTTATTGTCCAGCAATAGGTCCAAGTCCCACTTAATCATTATTTGGGTTCTGATTGCTAATAAATAGCAAGCAATCTTTGTTTTGGCCCAAAACTCTGAGGGTCTTTCCTTCCAAGACTGATTTTTTTTAACTAGATGTAAGAGGCCACTTTTGGTCTCATTTCTTAGCTAGCCTTGATTACTGAATGAGCATTGGCTCAAACTGAAACCTAAGAAAGACCTCAGCTTAAAAAGGCCAAGATCTCCAATTACATCTAGAGCCCTTCAATCATTCTGATCTACATCTTGCCACTGGACCCAGATGACTTTGGAAGATAAAGTGAGACTGATGACCTTGCACAACCCTACTTCATTTAAATCCAACTAACTTGCAAGTCAGGACATCACCTTCCTAATGTTATTGGTCTTCTTCAGGAACAAAGGACAAACAAAAATGTTACCATAGTTTATTTTGAAAATAGGGAGTTTTGAAAATAGGAAGTCAATCTTTAACCACAATATTTACTCCAGTAAATACAGTGCATAGCTATGTCTAATAGAAACACATTTCAAAATAATTTCTCACATACACCTCCTCCTTTTTATTTATACTTCCTATTGTGATAGATTATTGTAATTATCTCCTCATTTTATGTCAGTCTAACCTACTGACCGCTAAAAAAAAAATTCATCCCCCTAAAACACTGTTCTTATATTATTCATTTTGATCTAAAAAATGATTACTAAATTTTGCATTGTTTAAAATGTTCTGTATTATTCACAATACTTGGGTAAGTTGCCCATTTTTTCTGTTGCCAATAACTATCTGCCTCAGTTCTTCATCTGTAAAAATGAGGAAACAGCAAACAATTACAGTGTCTTTGCCAAGAAAACATAGAGTCAGACATGATGCAATGACTGAACAACAAAAAAATGTTTCTTCCACCTCTAAATGTCTATAAATCTAGCAAATATCAATTGTATGTCTAGCCAATAAATGTGAAATCATATGCAAAAAATAATTCATAATGCAAAGGTAAATCATCACCAAAGAGAAACAAATAGTATCTGTCTAAATGACCCTTCATAGGACCAGTGGGGAAATCTCGCATAAGAAGGCACTTAGGAAAAATTCTTAGATCATTGACTATGACTAATGAGAGTTGAGGGGATGGGAATGTTGAGGAGCTAATGATGACAAGCAGCAAAATTGTCTTTGAGGATAGCTCGTCAGTCCTTGGAACCAACTCTGTTCAAAGTCAGAAATGCTTTGATGTTGCTAAATGAAAAAGAACTGTTTTTGAACCTCTGTGGATCTCCTAATTTAAATAGTACAATCACAGATTATACTATCTACATGGGTTTATCTTCTCAATAAAAAACAGGAGAGGAGGAAACTAGTATCATTATTTAAAATGTATATTCTTTCTTAAAGCTTAAAGGTGGCTCAATGAATACAATGCCAGACCTTGAGTCAGGAAGACAGTTTCCTGAGCTCAAATATAGCCCTACCTATATTTATATTACTTGCTGTGTGACCCCAGGCAATTACTTAAACTTGTTTGCCTCAGTTTCCTCATCTGTAAAATGAGCTGGAGAAGGAAATGACAAACTACTCCAATATCTTTGCCAAGAAAAACCCAAATGCAGTAAGAAAGAGGCAGACATGGCTGAAACCATCAAACAACATTCTTCCTTTGTTTGCAGTGATTTCATTTACATGCCAAAGAACTCAGTTACCATAATAAGAGGGTATATTTCTAATATTCTTAACCCCTCTGGCCCCTCACAGATTCTGAGATCAATCAAGAAAGAGCCTCAATTTTAATACAAAACTAGGATTAAACTGGTAAACTGGCAAACATCCAGATAACTGACATTGCATCACTATGGGGGAAAAAATGAGATAGTTGAAGAAATTAACATCCAAATTTTGGCTTTTTTACCATCTGGACATTTGGGGAGATATCCAGAAGGTGCCCAGGCCACAGCTGGAAAGAAGCAGGATAGTCATTTGATAATTTACCAAATGCTACAAATTTCTTTTGTCCACATGCTGTGGCCAGAAGGAAGAGGAGAGATGCTTCTTCGAAGAAGTTTCTCACGGCCTGAATTAAATTACTGCTTTTAAATGGTTTCTGCACATGAACAAGCAGCTTATTACAATGAGTATCCATTTCTACAGTGTTTCAAGGCTTACAAAGCACTTACCTCATGTGATAGATATCACAATTATTATGATCTCATTTAACAGATGAGGAAACCAAGGCTCGGCAAGACAAAGAATCCTGTCCTCAGTCACATAGTCAGCTTTTGAGCCTAGATCTTTTCATTTAAGCTCAATGATCTTTCTACTCTACCTGAGAGGATAAATCAAATGAACAAGCTTTTATTTAAAATCTTTCAGGATACAAAGACTGAGGACACTAAGATATAAAGGAAATAGCCCCTGTTCTTTACATTCTATAATAACAGATAATATCAAAATATCAAATTATATATCAAAAAAGGTTGTGCAAATGAAATATTTGGTAAACTTGGGTGAGGCACTAGCAGTTGTCAAGATCAGGAAAGGCCTCATGTTGTTGATGTGAGCTGAACTTTGAAGGAAAATGGGAGGGGGTAAAGGAACTAGGGATTTTTGGAGGTGGATATGAGGAGTGAAGATATTCTAGACATAGAGGAAGGCATTAAGATGAAATAGGGAGCATCATGTGAGAGAAATGGCTAGAGACTGTTTGATTAGATTTAAAAATGATGAAGGGGTTAATAAAATAAGTCTAGAAATATGAGTTAGAGTCAGGTTGGGAAGAACTTCCAATACAGGAGTTTATATCTGAGGACAGTGATAATAGGAAATCACTGATTTTTTTGAGCAAGAGCAACAAAATGGTCAGATCTATGCTTTAGAAACATTGCTTTGCCAGCTATAGGGAAAATAAATTAGAGAAGGCATGTGACTATTACTAAAAGACCTATGATTACTTTCTTCCTTCATGGTGACTATGGACAAGTCACTTTACTTTCTCCAGGTTGTTACCTATAATAAATATTTATAATATATTAGTATATATCACACAAATATATGTGCTGATATTTATATATATGTGTGTGTGTGTAATATACATATATATACTTATGTTATATATTTACACACACACACACACACACACATCTTTATATACCTTACAGGGTGCTTTTGAGGAAAGCAATTCATAAATAATAACATTTTATATAAAAAGAGCTAAATACAATTACTTTGAATTTGGGGTTATATGTCCTAAAACTATACACTTTTCCTGGCACTTAAACCACAAAATTGAGATGGTGCCAAAGGGCAGAGCAATTCTACCTTTGCTATCCCCTGAGACTAATGCAATCTTCAGAAATGCAATATGTTCCCTAAATGTCTTGGAAATAAGCTTTTTATCAATGTGATTTATTTTGAACGCTGTGTTTTGATTCAAGAAAGTGACAGATTGTTTTATTGTTGAAGCATGCCATCCTTACAACTGTCTAGGGAGACCTTCTTCAGGTCATGAAGGAAGAATCACTTAAATTCTCTATTCAGTCTATTCCATCTCTCCCTTCCCATGCTGTTTTGCTATTCCCCATACACTAAGTTAGGACATGAAGGCCTGAAACTGAGTGTGGTCATGAAGGTCATGGAAGCCTAAGAAAAGAAAATCCAGCCAAAGATCATGAGAACTAGTTTCAGACAAGCCCCAGAACTCACATTTATTAGTCTTATGACTTTGAACAAATCACTTCACCTACATTTCTCCATGTCTAAAATGAGAGGATTGGACGAGAAATGTCTCTAAAGTTCCTTTCAATTCTTTTTTTGTTTTTTTTTTATTATAGATTTTTATTTAAAAGATATATGCATGGATAATTTTTCAGCATTGACCCTTGCTGTTCCAACTTTTCCCCTCCTTCCCCCCACCCCTTCCCCCAGATGGCAGGTAGACCGATACATGTTAAATATGTTAAAGTATATGTTAAATACAATATATGAATATATATCCATACAGTTATTTTGCTGCACAAGAAAAATCGGACTTAGAAATAAGGTAAAAATAACCTGAGAAGGAAATCAAAAATGCAAGTGGACAAAAACAGAGGCAGTGGAAATGCTACATAGTGGTTCACACTCATTTCCCAGAATTCTTTCACTGGGTGTAGCTGGTTCTCTTCATTATTGAACAAATGGAACTCATTTGGTTCATCTCATTGTTGAAGAGAGCCACGTCCCTCAGAATTGATCCTCATACATTATTGTTGTTGAAATATACAATGATCTCCTTGGTCCTGCTCATTTCACTCAGCATCACTTCATGTAAGTCTCTCCACGCCTCTCTGTATTCATCCTGTTGGTCATTTCTTACAGAACAATAATATTCCACAACATTCATATGCCACAATTTATTCAGCCATTCTCCAGTTGGTGGGCATCCCTTCAATTTCCAGTTTCTAGCCATTATGAAAAGGGCTGCCACAAACATTTTTGCACATGTGGGTCCCTTTCCCTTCTTTAAGATCTCTTTTGGATATAAGCCCAGTAGTAATACTGTCCTTTCAATTCTAATAGTCTATGAGTCTGAAACTGAATTCAATTGACATCTGTCAAACAGATCCAAGTTAAGGGATTTCTATGGTCCCTTTCAGCTTTAACATCCCATGAACAGGGGGAAAAGATGAACCACAAAATATATACTCTAAATATCAGTACATGTTTGGTGGTAGGGATTTTTCCCCATGTTGGCCAGTCATTTTAACTACCTCTTATTGCAATGCTTAGCATAACATGCCTACCATATTATAGATGCTTCATAAATATATTTGATTGATTGTTATATTTATGTCAAGGGATTGAAATTAATAATTTTTATTCTGTATCAGCTAAAAAAATTACATTTGTTTGGAAAAGGCTACACTTTCCTCCAATATCTGATTGTATGTAGCCTATAATAAATGTTACATTTTGTTTACGGGTTTGTATCTATCATTTGTATACATACGTGTATATGTGTATCTACATATATATAGTATTATATATACATGCATATTCATTTTATATGTGTATATATGTACATGTCAATAGATTAAAAAAAGAGACAGAGAATTAGAAAGTTTGGTTTTCCATTAAAAAAAAAAAGATCTCATTTTAATGGGGTGATAATATTCAAACCAACTTCATAGGTTGTGATTTTCATGTGAAAAAAATGAAATCGTGGAATTTCTACAGTATTTTTAGGAAAGAGTGAGTGCATCAAAGAAGAACTAGCTTTTAGATTATGGAAGCTAGAAAAAAGTTTCTCAATCCTAAAAATAAAAGCTAGCATGATATAAAGGAAGGAACACTAATCTAGGAGTTAGAAGAACTAGGACCTAATCTTAACTTTACAAACATCAAGTTGATGAGGGACTTAGAGAAAATCACTTCCTATTTCTGTCTGTCAGTTTCTACACTGAGTTTCTATGACCTAAGGATTGTGATGGGAGCAGTAACATTAAGGCCTTACCCCATACAGGTTATTCTAGTTTTTCCTTAAAATGTATTGAAATTGCCCTGGATTTAATTGACTCAGAGGATTAGGGCTCAGGCTGTTGGAGTAACTTCCTGATTGCCCCAGTATAAGAAGCAACTCCAGCTAGCCCCTGATGGTCTGGTGCTCTGTGGGCATCAGAGTGGGGGAAGTTGAGTCAGCCAAATCAACCCAATGTCCTTACTGAATATTCTTATTTAGTATCCTTCTCTCCCATTCCCCATGGCTAAGCAAATCTCATTTTGTTGTGTTAAATATTCTATGAGTATTTTATTTTATTTCAATACTGAAATGAGTCAAGCCTAACCTGCAAAGGCCCTTTCCATAACTGTTCTTCTGAGATTCTAGATGGTACAATGGATCTATCTAATCTGAACTCCTGGATAATTTGCAGGAGAATGTGCTTGTTCTCCATGGCATCAAATTTGAGAGATGGAAACATGATCTATAACAATCCTGAATACCACATGGATTTGTCACCCATGGTTGTATCAAAACCATTTAAAATTTATTTTCTATGTCATCTTTGGGGGGAAACAAATCCCATAATGTTCCTGGCAATAATCTAAATATTTCTCAGAATCATGAAATATAAAATAGAGCTGGCAGGAGCATTGCAATCATAGAACATAGAATGTTGGAACTGGAAGGAATCTTTCAGATTATCTCTAGTCCAATCCACTGATTTTACACATTGAAGAAACTGAAGCCCTCATAAAAAGACAGAAAAAGATGTGTCCAAGGTCACACATGAACTTCTAATAAACAAATACTTATTAAGCTCCTACTATTTGCAAAGCACTATGGTTAGCACTGGAATAATGATTAAGAGGAAGCAGTCCTGTCTTTAAGGCCTTTATATTCTATTGGTAAGGATATGATATGCTCACAGAGAAGTTTAAAAAAAAAAAAAAAAAGGAGAGATTGGGGCAAAGTTGGGATCAAAAAAAGTGTTTCAGAAATATTTAAAATGAGATCAAAAGGTTTGTGCTGAGTATTGAAGAAAGATAAAAAAAAATGTAAAAAACAAATGTGGAAAATATGTAGCAGTCACACTTCTTCACAAGTTGCTTACACTCAGAACAATGGCTTCTTTTCTAGTGTTGCATTCTGCAGATTGCTAAGGACACAAAGCTATGTGGATCAGATAAATCCCAGAAGAGTGATCCTAAAGATCACAGCAGAATGAAATCTTCATGAAAGTAGTGATGATCTTATTCTTTCATTTTCTTTGTCCCCAGGGTCTGCCACGCTACTCAATGAGAGCTTAATAAACATTTGTTGAATTTAATTTAATTTAATTTACATATGCTGGGGCTTGATTTTTACAACCAACCCAATCCCACAAAGGTTAATATGAGACTAGGATAGCACTAGAACTAATTCCAGGACCCAGTCCATAAACGTCCTTGGACAAGAATCATTGCTGAAAGTCTTCAAAAGCACAGTCTGGGTGATCATTTTCTAAGAATGCTAGTTAGTTAGCTATGTGCAAGAATACATAGCCTCCATTTTGCTTTTCATTAATCAGACTATTTTCATGATAAGTGATCTTTCCACAGACTAGAAGGTGAGGTCATCTGCTAGGAGAAGAGAAGAGGCCATAATGGAATGCTTAAGAAAATGTTTGGAATAGCTACTATAATCACTTATGGATTTGTCATCCATAAATATATCTAAACCATCTGAAATCTTTCTTCTCAGTCTATGACATTTCTTGGGGATGACAAGTTTCATAAAGTTACTGGCAGTAATCTAAATCTAATATTTCTTAAAATTTTGAAATACAGAATATCAGAGATGACAGGAGCCTTACAATAAAAGAACATGGAAAGTTTTCTGCTAGAAGGAATCTTCAAATCTTCTAGTCCAACTAATTCATTTTATGTTAAAAAAAAAACTGAGGCTCAAAGACAGATACTTATTCAAGGTGACAAAGAAAATTCAATTATAAAAATGTTTATTTGGTATAGAACAGTTCCTGTGGAAAGTAAGATAAAGACATTCAGAATCAGATAAAAAGATTGTAATACATATAATAAAAAAAAGATTGTAATGCAGTAATATGACCAAGTTGAATATAGATCCCATGAATTTGTAATAAATGCAGTCACCAGCTTTCAGCAGTTTAAGAATAGAAAAGATGGATGATGAGAATGACCCAAGATTGAAGATTGGCAGGGCATTAATGGTGGAATTCATTTCCAGTCACTGTGGAAAATAGAGGAGGCATTTAGGACAAGTGGGCAAAAGTTTCAAGGGTGGAGGACAATAGATTATGTAATGAATTAAATATAGTCAAAATTGTGAAGGGAAGACAATAAAGCTAGAATGGAGGTCAAGAAATGAGAAAACACAGATGGATGAAGGGAGTCTAATCTGATTTAGAAGACTAAGACAGAAAGACAGATGCTTGAACAGAGAAAAAATAGATTATGATCATGGCATATTGTCAAGATCACAGAGATGCAAGAATTTCCTTCAAACTTCAAAGAGTTCCTTCCAGTGACTGTGTTCCTGTATTTAATGAACATTAATCTATATACATCTGATCAATAAGTGACACAGGTTTGCCTACAAAAGTCTTAGTGATTTAGATTTGCCCAAAGTATCTATCTGTTCTGAAAAGAATAAACTCTTAGAAAATACTTAATGCAGATGCTCAATACTTCCTAGCTGTGTTATTCTGGGCAAGTTACTTAACCCCTTGCCTCAGCAAATTGAGAGAGAGAGAGAGAGAGAGAGAGAGAGAGAGAGAGAGAGAGAGAGGTGGGGGAGGGGAGTGAGAGACAGACAGACAGAGATACAGAAACAGAGAGAGAAGAAAATACTTTATGAAATATAAATTTAAATTGCCTCTGCTTTTTAAAAGATGTTCTCCAATATAAGCCATGGGTGTGACATAGGTAAAACTCACTGGAGAAAGTTCTAGGTCAAAAGGTTTTCAGGTTGCCTTGCAAGAAAGGGGGTTCCCTATTGGGGCATAGGTTCCCTGGGAAGAAGGAAGTAGACACATGGAGTTGAGAGTACTATTCTGTGAGAAGGAAAAGCAGGCAGAGTTATCACATCTGGCAATGACTTACAAACAGGTGGTGAAAACCTGGAAGAGAATAAACACATGGAGAGAAACAGACCTAATCAGCATAAGAGATGTACAAGCATTCAGGAAAAACTGGCAGTGAAGTGAGAGAACCACAGGATACGTGAGCAGAGTTTTGCCACAAGGATTGGCCGTGGTTTGTGATTCCAGAGATGTAATATAGAGTATACCAAAGTCAGATCATGCTAGCTCAAGACAACATACTGTCAAATTTTCAGTATGAACATTTATACTTCAGAAATCTACTGCTTTGCTGATTTTCTAAACAAGAAATTAATAGGGTGGGGGGGAAATGTTCATAATACAGATTAAATCTAAAGGGTCTCATGTGTATTTTTTTTTCTTAGCAAGCCAATTATTGAATATTTGCCCCTTGCTACAGTCAACATTTCTCAGCTGGCCCTGAAATGTTAGTATTCTAGCTTGCCTCTTTGAGACTAGAGAAAATGATAAAAATTCCAGAGAGAAGGTATCATAACCCGAATTGTCATGGGCCGTGAACAACCAGAAGACCAATTGTGTGTGAGTAATATAAAATAAAATTGGAAAGGTTGGCAGGAACCAGATTGTGGAGGGCAAAGGACTCCCATGCTTTATACTAAGGGCAATAGAGAACTATTGAATATTTTTGATTTTGATAGTCAGATCAACATTCCAAGATTATCTATTTGCCAGTGAGTTGGAAAATGGACAACAGAAGCAAAAGATTAGAGTCAGAGTAACCCAAGCATTTTCATAACACAGTATAATAAAAAGATGATTTTACATGAAATTACAAATCTACTCTGCATAACTTGCTAATTCTTTCAAATTAAAACAAAATTATCATGTAAATTTCTTTTTTTTTTCTTCCTCCTCTCCCCAGAGATGGCTACTATTGGATACAAATAGTTATGTGCATCTGTATGTCTGTGTGTGTATATATATGTATATATATGGGGATAGATGTATATGTATGTGTGTGTATGTATGTAAAAATGTGTGTAAAATAATTATTCTATACACACTTGTATTTATCAATTCTTTCTCTGAATATGATAGCTTCTTTCTTCTTATGCCCTTTATACTTACAATTAAAGCCTCACAACCTACAGTTGTATAAATGAGACCAAGCAGAACATGTTTAATTCCTTATCCACACAACAATCCTCAGATTATTTGAAGATTCTCATTGGACCAGGTACTCTTTTTTCCAGTTCTTTCAGCCAGTTCTTTATGTGGCACTGTCTTTGGTCCTCTCTCCATTCTCCTGGGCATTTATCCATGCCTCTTATCAAATAGAGGCCCCAGTACTGACCACAGCACTCCAGATATGGTAGGACTATGGATTAAAAAGAAGTCTTAATTCCCTTAGAAGAAACAATGACATAATAGATAGAGCAATATGTTATCTGGACATGTTGTGTGAACCTAAGTAAGTTACTTTATAATTTTGTGAGCCTTGATTTTCTCATAATATGAATGATTATAATGATGATCTTAGTATGTACCTCACAGGGATGTTGTGAGGTTCAGTTAAGATCATGTTGATTACCTGCTTTGTAAACTTTATTACATGATGTACAGTTAGGCTAACTGTACATTATTTTGAGTATTATGCCTCTCAAGACAGAAAAAAAAAAAGTTGTGAGGAATTTCAGCAGCTACTTTTTACCTTTGGTTTTTATTGAGTTTGTGCCACAGGGCTCCCCAGATTTTTATCTCACAAATCTAGTAACCTTCCTCTACCTGTACTTCTACAGTTGTTTTTTTTAACGTAGGTAGGAAATGCTTAAGAATGGGACCTATATATAGGAATATATATATATGGGAATATATAGATATAGATATAAAATTTATTGACAAAAAATGAAAATCGTTAATACTAAAAGGATTGTAGAAAAAACAAGCATATAAATGCACTATTAGAAAAGCTATGAATTAGTCCAATCATTCTGGAAAGCAATTTGGGATTATACCAAGAAAAGTACTAAAATATCTGTATTCTTGGACCTAGAATGTCTACTACTAAGAATAAGCTCCTAAGGAAGACAGAGAGGTTGAATATACATCAAAATATTTATAGCAGCACTTTTTGAAGTAGAAAGGACTATTAAAAAAAACTAGATACACATTAATTAGAATTAGGTAATGGCTAAACAAATAATGGTACATAAATATAATGGAATGTTATATAGAATAAGAAATGATGAATATGAAGAATTCAAAGAAGACTAAGATGAATTGATGTAAAAGTAAAATAAGCAAAAGCAACATAATAAAATACATGACTAGTGCAATATAAATGGAAAGAACAACAAAAAAAAATGGAATTCTATGTAATTAAAATGCCCAAAAAAAGAACAGAGGTAAATAACCACAAGTGTAGAACACTGCAAATACTGTCAGACTTAGCTGTTGTGTTCATTAGTTCTGCTAAGTTACCTTTTTTTTCTTTTCTTTTTATTCTTTGTTATAAGAGTTGGCTCTCTGTGTAAAGGTAGTTAAGATCGATGTTTGGAAACGAAAATGAGGGAAATGAGGGAAAGCTAGAAATATATTTTTAATTTCACTTTTTTAGATTTGACTCAATTTTCTAGCCTACTGAGATTTTTTTGGATGACATCTCTATCATGTGATGTGTTAGCTATCCCTTCCAGCATGTTACCCATGCAAGTATCGATTGAAAGGTTGAACAGACTAAGACTGAGGATAGAATCCTGGACACACTCACCTAGGACACTATGTGGCAATTTTGGGACTTAAATCCAGACATCCTAACCCTTAAATAATGAGTTTTCTAATATAACGCACTAATTCTCTATCATGAAGAAGAAAAAATTCTTCCCAGCATGCCTTGCTTATTCTTAAAGAACAGTTAACACCTGAGAACTGGGGAGGGCTTGACTTCACATATAACAAAATGGTTCTCTAAAAACCATAGTCAATTAATACAATATACATATTAACTGAAGTAAAAAAATTCAACAAACAAATGATTATTAAGTCAAACTCAGGAAGATGAGTCTTCCTGAGTCCAGGTTTAGCATTCTATCCACTGTGCCACCTAAAAATCTGAATTCAAATGTGACATTAGAAATTTACTAGCTGTGTCATCCTGGGAACCACTTAACCTCTCTCAGACTCAAGTTTTCCCTCAGCCCCAATAATGGGCATGAAAATGGTTCCTACCTAAGATTACTGTGACAAATAAGAAAACATTTGCAAAATGCTTTATAACTTTAAAGCATTATAAAAAATATTAGAAATCATGTTATTATTTTACATATGAGGAAACTGAATAAATGAATGAATGAACAAAGCATTCATTAAGCTCTTATTATGTGCAAAGTATTATGCTAAGTACTGGGAAACAAATAGAAGGGTAAGGCAGACCCTTCTTTCAAAGAGTTTTTATCCTATTGGGAGAAGCAACACATATGGAAGGTTTCAATTGGAAGTTAGATGAAAAATTCCCATGATCCTTAGGACACAGCAGCAAAGCAGTAATGTCTCTTCTTTAATGTCATTTCCATTAATGAAATAATAATCACTTTCTGATGTTGAACCATTTGAAAGTGCCAAAATCTTCAGTTGCAAAAACTTTCCTTTCTGGGTTTGGGATGCAAAGTCCTTCATAACTTAGCTTCACACACACACTCCCTCACCTTTCTAATCTTAATATACCTTACTCCTTCCCACATACTCTTTTGAACACTAGCCTCCTTGCTGTTCCAGGAACAAGACATTCTATCTCTAGATTCTGGGCATTTCCTCTTGCTGGTCCCCATGCCTGGAATATCTCCCCCCTCATCTCCACCTCACGGCTTCTCAGTCTTCCTTTAAGTTTCAACTAAAGTCAGTCTTTCCCAATCCCTCTTAATTCCTTCTGTTAATTATTTCCTATTTATCCTGTATATAGCTTGTTTGTACATATTCCTTAGCTTGTTACCTCCTTAATTAGATTATGAGCTCCTGGGGTGTAGGAATGGGATTGTCTTCCCTAGTACTTAGTACAGTGCCAGGTACATAAAAGGCATTTAAGAATTATTTAGTAGCTATAACTGTAATGTCTGCACTACAACTCCATAGTATTGCTTCCAAGGATGATGGTTGAGGGTACTGGGTTAGAAGCAATGCCATTCCCAGGACTCTTGGGTCAAGGCCCTAAGATGTTTCCATGGGGATCTAAAAGGAGTTAGAAGTCAGGATAGCAGTAGTGATTTGACTTGTCTGATACTGAGTGAATTTCAGTCTGATCCAGTTCTTTGTTGTCAAAGCGGACAAAAATGACATCCCTGTGTTAGAATCAAGTTATGTCCAATGGTGACTGAGCTCACAATGTTCTGCCACAGGTCAGACAAAAATAATCACCATGAATATTTAGGGTAGCTTCTCTAACTTTGCCTATCTAACATTTCTTCTGAGTTAATTCAATTCTGCTTTGCGCATAGAGCACATCACCTTCTCCGATGAGGGCACGCCATGCTGGGTGGTCCTGGGTCAGTGTCTCCCATGTCAAATACTTGATTCTAAAGTTCTTAAGAGAAACTTTGAGAGTGTCCTTGGATCACGTTTTCTGACCACTTCATGAACACCTGTCCTGTGGTGAATTTTCCATAAAAATAATATTTTTAGTAAGCATACATTTGGCCTTGAACAATGCTGAAGGCCCAATGGAATTGCAATCACTGCAGTGGAGTTTGAATGCTTGATAGTTTATTTTGGAAAGGACCTCAGTGTCTGGTTCCTTATCCTGCCAGGTGATCTTCAGAATCTTCCTTAGACAATTCACATGGAAGTGATCCAATTTGAAACTGAGTAAGTTAATGTGATTTAAAGATAGCAAGCCTCAGAATTAGAATAGGAACTGAGATCCAGGATCACCACTCTTTCCACTGTACTACATTGCCTTCAAACAAAAATCACTGGGCTGAGACTAAAGATACACATGTACCTGCTTGCAGGGATCTTACATTCCAATTGAGGTGTTAAGAGAAAGCACATATACAAATAATTACGACACAAATGATACAAAAAAGAACAAGATAAGTGTAAAGGAGAAATCCAAGTCAAAGGATCTCTTTCACCAAAAAGTTAGAGAAGGCATCACAGATGAGCTGGTACTTGAGTTGGGACTTGAAAAAAGAAAGAGAAGGATTTCAAGGATTGAGGGAGAAAGAAACAGATTTTATTCACCACTCTATCAACATTTTGCTTATAATTTTTAGCAAGCTACTTTCTGGGACCTTAGTTTACTTATCTGTAAAATGTAACAGACTCCAATAGTCTGAAAGTCTGTAAATGAATTAGATGTAGAAAGAGCAAAGAATTGAAGACAAAGGAGGGCAGGATCAGAACATGCGGATGGTCTGTCTGGAACATATAGGGTAGGTGAGGAGGAAGAAGGTAAAATGAGATCAGAAAGATAGGCTGAAATCATAATGTAGAAGACTGAAAATAGCATGATTAGGAGTCCATACATCATTCATTAATAATAATAACTGACAAGTTGTGGGGAGCAGAGGAGAGATAGTAGAAAATTAGGTAATCTAAAAACAAAAGTTTTCAATAATTTTTTTCAAAAAAAAAAACAAAAACAACCAAACTAAAAAATAGAAATAATTGACATAATGTTGTATTTGATCTTCACAATAGCCAAGTGATGAATATTACAGATAATATCATTCCATTTTAACAGATAGGGAATCAGAAGCTCAGTGACTAAGGAAGCGTCCAAGGCAAGATTCAAATCCAAGTCTCTGCCCATAGCCGGTCCATAGTTCTTTCCTGTATATATCCCTGCTTCTTCAGGCAACTGATAGAAAGTTTTCAAAAGAAGAGTGGATTGATGTTAGTGGGTGCCTTGGGAAGATTACTTTGGCAGTATTCATAGGAGAGGCTGGAGACAGGAAGAGGAGTTAGGAGTCTATTGCAAGAGGTGGTGACGTTGGGCTAAACTTGGGTGGTGGCAGTGGGAGTTGAGAGAAGAGGGTGGATTCAAGACAAACAGCAGAGTTAGAATGGCCAAGATTTGGCAACCGGTTGGCTGTGGGCGGGGTGGGGGGTGGCGGGCAGAGGAAATGCTATGATCCACTACTTTGGCCTGGGTGAGCTCTGGACAGCTTGTGCTGTGCTTTAAACAGCTGTTGACCTCTGAACTCCCCGAGGAGGACACACTGTACAGATCCAGCTTTTCTAAACACGGCCTCAGTTTTGGTGCTATGATTTCTGCCCCCGGGGCTTGAAGGAGGACCCAGAAGTCTCTACAGAAAGGCTTAGGCAGATTTGGGGGTTCTAAGCTCACCTTCAAGCATGTCAAGGATTGAGAGCCTATGTGAAAGTCCCAATAGGATTTGAAACCAGTGTTTCCAAAATATTTTGGCCATAGGATACTTAGGTATTTAAAATATGATGTTAGGACCTATAAATATAGAAATTTGTGGTCAAAGCTACAAACCGCCAGACCAGTGTACTAACTCTGTTCAGAGTAGGCAACCAATATATGTTTGTTGCATTGCCAACTGGTTGAATGGATGAAGACAGATTGCATCATGTTGTAGTGAAAAAAAAAAGAAAGAAAGAAAGAAAGAAAAGCAATGGACTTGCCAGTCAGAGGACTTGGAGTCAATTCTTTGCTCCACTATTTGTTACTGATGACCTCTACAATAATGGGCAAGTCTCCTGTCTGAGCCTCAGTTTCCCCATCTATAAAATAGGTAAATTGGACAATTTGATCTCTAAGTTCCTTTTCAACTCTTTATAAATCACAGGTACTTGTGAAAGGCAACTACAGCATAAGAAGGTCAGGACTGCAGTGTCCCTGTCTTGGTTTTAGCAAAAAGTTCATGGACCCGAAATCAGAACTCTTGAAATCAATAGCCACTGTCATATCATAAACAAGTGTCTTAATCTCAAGTCTTTTCTCTTGTAAAATGGAGCCAACATTAGCATTCTCTACCTCACAGAATTGCAACAAGAAGACTTTTATAAATCTTAAAATGCCATTAAAATGTGAATTGTTGTGCTTCTTCAGATGATCTCTTCCATTTTTTTCTAGAGGGAGAGGGTCAGGACCTTGTAAGAGAAAACAGAAAGACAGAAGGTTAGTGTAAGTGTGAGGGTCAGGAAGATATAGTTTTTAGCAAGAGCAGACAGAATAGTTGGGGAAAGCCACTAGAACCACATGGGCTATATACAATGATCCTGTAGATACTAGAGCAGCAAAGCTCTTTGTCCTATGAGCTAAGGTTCTTTCCCTGACATTCTGTGTCCTTTCCACCTCTGACATTCTACAGTCAAAAGTTTACTCTGGTCAAGGATCCCTTTTTGCTAATTTGAGAGAAGGGAAAACCCTTCTAGCTGACCACCAGCATGGAAATTCTTTTATATAAACTCTAGCCACAATACATGGGACACCACCTACAGCTATGAAGGTTTCAGGAGACATGATGTCAGAAATGCTGATCAGGACCAAGCCCAGGACAAAGTTCATTCTGCCAATTAGGAGTGTTTGTGGGTTTTACTCATAAACTGTCACCTACTTCTGATAGAAATGATATCACATTTGTTATAACCCCATTACCAATGTCTCTCCTAGCATGCTACTTCTCCATATTGATAGACTTTGGAGACAGAAATGCAACTTTCTAGTCTACAGAGCCTTTAAAATATTTGACCAAGGAAAGTTCATGATCCACAGTAACCTCAATGTTCCTGTCAAAACCCACTGTCCAAAACTATGTGCCAGCCAAACAGGAGCCCGGAAACCACAGGGTTTTATACCAAATGACAGCTATTCCATTTTGGCTGATCTGAGGCTCCAAGAATTCCAAGAAACAAGCTTGAAATTCAGTCAGGCAACAGACAACAAACATACTTCCCTGCCAGATTTGACATGAGAGATAAGAAAGGTTGGGTTCCTTCCATGCAGCAGTCGTGCTTCTATCAGAGTCTGTTTCATCAAAGGCCGTCAGTGGCCACACAACATGAAAAAGGGAAAGAGAAAAGGAAAGTGAAAAAAGAAAAAGAGAATCATGAAGGGAAACCCCCAGAAAGATTAACCTCACCCCAAAACCAAAAAGAGAGAGAGCGAGAGAGAGAGAGCGAGAGAGAGAGAGAGAGAGAGAGAGAGAGAGAGAGAGAGAGAGAGAGAGAGAGAGAGAGAGAGAGAGAAAGAGAGAGAGAAAGAGAAGAAGCAGCTAGGAGCCATGTAAAATGTCTTGGAGTTAGAAGATCCAAATTTTAAAGACCTGATTCCAATCCACCAATTCAATTATGCTTTGAACAAGTTTCTTAAACTCTAAAGGTCAGTCTTCTCACCTTTTAAATGAAAGAATTGGTATTGGTAATCAATCTCCTGGATCCCTTACAGTGTGAAATCTTATGATCCCATAAAGGATCCCAGAGCTGGAGCTATTAAAAACTTTAAAGGTCAGATGGTTAAATCCCCTCATTATTCAGATAAGGAAACTAAGGATCAGGTGATTTATCCAAGACCTGAGGAGAGGAGGGAAACAATAATAAAAAGTAGTATTTAAAATAGTACTTTAATTTTTGCAAAGCACTTTATAATTATCTGATTATAATATATATTATTATTATATAATATATTATTATAATAGCACATAGGAAAGAGGTGCTATTGTTATTCCCATTTTACAGATAAGAAAACAGAAATAGGAAGTAGGATAAGTGACTTGTCCAGGATCAGACAGTATATGAGGCAGAATTTGAACTCAGCTCTTCCAAATTCTACATCCAATACCATCCAATGTGCTGCTCAAGAAATAAGGTGGGATTTAAACTCAATATTGCTGCCTACAAAGCCAGTATTCTTTTCAGAGGGTCTCCCCTGGCTGCACAAAAATAAAATATGGATGTACCCTGTTTACTGTGAGATTTAAAGTTATCATGTGGAAGAAGGGGTAAACTACCAAAAATAAGCTAAATGGAAAGAGCATGGGTCTTTGATTCAAAAAAAACCTGCATTCAACCATATCCTGTCTTTTTGGTTGTTTAGTTGTTCAGTCTTGTCTGACTCTACATGACCCCATTTGTGGTTTTCTTGGCAAAGATACTGAAATGGTTAACCATTTCCTTTTCCAAGATGGGGAAACTGAAGTAAGCAAGCTTAAGTGACTTATCCAGGGTCACACAACTAGTAAATGTCTGAAATCAGATTTTAACTCAGGGAAAACTCTTCAGATATTTCTTATGACATCACATCTAAATCTGACCAGCAGAGGCTTTGTATTGAGAGAAAGAATTATTTCTCTCACATTATTAGCCAATTATTAAAATTAGACCCAACCTTTTTTTTTCCCCTGTCCTATTTCCTTGTCCAATCTGTCAAGAACCAGGCTGATGGAAGATAGGATTAACATTCTCCTCCTTCTAGATATTGCTACTCCACCCACCTACGTCAAATTTGTAATCTAAGATGAAACTCCCAGCCCATTGTCTTCTGCTCAGACTTGGATCCTGGATAAAGAATTTTTTGTTTACATTTCCCAAGGCTGGGGGTAACTCAGAAGTAAATGACATAATGAAAATTCATTAGAATAGGTCTAGCCCCTCATTGTAAGATTCATTTCCTCCTTACTTGTTAACCAATCAGAGTTCATTCACCACTCAAACATCTACTTTTCTTTTTAAAAAAAATTTTAAGGAGTAGCCCTTACATTAGAAGAAACTGAGTTCAAATCTGGCCTCAGACACTGAACATTCCTACCTGTGTGACCCTGGGCAAGTCACTTAACCCCAATTGCCTAAGCAAAAAATAATAATAATAATAATAATAATAATAGCTTTTAATTTTCAAAATAGACGCAAACATAGTTTTCAACTTTTTCTCCCTCTGTTCTCCCCAACTCCCTTCCTCAGACACTAAGTAATCCAACATGGATTAAACATGTACAATTTTTCTAAATACATTTTTACATTCATCATGCAGCACAAGAAAAATCAGATCAAAAAATGCAAACAAACAACAATAAAAAAAGTGAAAATATTATGTTGTAATCCACATTCAGTCCCCACAGTCTTCTTTCTGGATGCAGATAGTTCTCTCGATCACAAGTCTATTGAAATTGGCCCGAATTACCTCATTGTTGAAAAGAGCCAAGTCCATCACAGTTGAAGATCACATAATCTTCTTGTTGCTGTGTATAATGTTCTCTTGATTCTATGCATTTTGCTTAGCATCAGTTCATGTAAGTGTCTCTAGGCCTTTCTGAAATCATCCAGCTGGCCATGTCTTATAGAACAATAATATACCATTCCATTCATATACCATAACTTATCCAGTCATTCCCCAACTGATAAACATCCAGTCTGTTTCTAGTTCCTTGCCACTACAAACAGGGATACTACCAACATTTTTGTATATATGGGTCCTCTTCTTGTTTTTATGCTCTCTTTGGGATACAGACCCATTAAAGACACTACTGGATCAAATGATATTTGTTAGCCTTTTGGACATAGTTTCAATTTCTTTTTTTTCAAATTGCTCTCCACGATAGTTGGATCAGTTCACAACTCCACCAACAATGTATTAGTGTTCCAGTCTTCCCACATCCCCTCCAACATTTATCATTATCTTTTCCTCATGTTAGTCAATTTGAGAGGTGTGCAGCAGTCCCTCAGAGTTGCCTTAATTTGTATTTCGCTAATCAATAGTGAATTAGAGCATTTTTTCATATGACTAAAAATGGCTTTAATTTCTTCATCTGAAAATTGTCCCAAACATCCACTTTTCCAAGATCATATAAGCCTTGATTTGAATCACCCCTCTAATCTCTCTCACCATAAGGGTCTTTTGACATTCAAGAGAGCCAATGACTTCTTTTATTAAAATGCTAGCAGTAATGATAACACAGACATTATGTCTTTTAAACTTTTTAAACACCACAGTATCTCCTACATTCAACCATTCTGACTTTCTCTACACATGATGCTGAAATATGCGATATCATCTCTTTCTCTAGTTCTGGTAAGTAGAAAAATACAAATATTAGAGTATCAGCAGGCTGTACCAAGTTTGGAAGTTTGCCAAGTTTCAGAAAATAGGATTTGCCTTCAATTCATATTTTAATGTTACAATAAGACATGGGCTCTTATCCTGCAGTCAGTGAAATTTTTTTATTTGTAATAATTTTATAATTTTTCCTTCTAATTAGAATCCTTTGTAGTCCTATGCATTTTATTTTACATACTTTAAAAACATTATTCTGAGAAGAAGTCTGTAGGATTCAGCAGGCTATCAAATAGATCCAACACACACACACACACATACACACACACACACACACACACACACACACACTGTCAAAAATCATTTCGTTAAATTTAATTCTAGAGGCAGCTAGGGGTACAATGGATAAGAGTGCTGAATTTGAGGAGTCTGGAAGACTTGAGTTCAAATCTTTACTTTGATATGCACTATGTAACCTTAGCAAACCATTTAACCTCTCTCAGGCTTACTTTTTCCTCATCTGTATAAAAAGAATAATAATAGCAACTATCACTCATAATTTTTTTTGAGAATCAGATATTTGTACAGCACTTGGGGAGGAAGAACATAATTCTACTGTGCATAAGTTATATTATTTCATATAATCTTGATGACATTGATGAATGCCTTGAACAAGACCTCTCCCCTCTCTGTATCTGTTTTCTCATTTGTAAAATAGAAAAGTTATATAAAAGATCTCTATGATCTCTCTCAGCCTCAAACTTTATAATTCTCTTGGTATTACTTAGTAATTAGCATAAGATAACATAGAATTTGATGGTAATTCATTATTTACATGGACATTATCATTAATGGTATAATAGAAAACAACACTTAAATATCTCTTTTGAACCCCAGCTCTGGGACTTACTCCATAAGCTGTAGGATCGCCGGTTCTTAACATATTAACCTCCTAGCTCTGTGACCTCAGGTGTATTTCATCTAAGTTCAGGCTCAGGTAAAATATCTTGCTCATCACCCACCTCCAAAAACCAGAGTTCTTATTCCATTTATCCATCTTGAAATATCTCAAGGATATCAGGTTTGGAATTGAGTGGACCTTCAAGGTCATAGGATCATCATGATCTAGATTGGAATTGGAAGAAACCTTAGACTCACTGAATCTAACATTCCTATTCTCCAGATGAGGAAGTGAGGCACAGAGATTTGCCCATGGTCATACAATTAATGTGTCAGTGGTCAGATTTGAACTCAGATCTTTCTGACACCAGGAGGCCTGGCACTCGAACCACTGAACTACCTAAACCACAAATCAGGAGCCTAGTTGATGGCCAGAAAATAAATCACAGATTTGCATGAACTAATGTTGAGTGAAATGAGCAGAACCAGGAGAACATTGTACACAGCAATAACAAGATAATGCAATGATCCATTCTGATGGACATGGCTCTTTTCAGCAGTGAGGTGATTCAGGCCAATTCCAGTAGACTTGTGATGGAGAGAGCCATGTGCATCCAGAGAGAGAACTATGGGAACTGAATGTGGATCACAATACAATATTTTCATCTTTTTTGTTATTGTTTACTTGTTTTTTGCTTCTTGTTATTTTTTCCTTTTTCATCTGATTTTTCTTGTACAGCATGAAAATTGTGGAAATATGTAGAGAAGAATTGAACATGTTTAACATATATTGGATTACTTGCTGTTTGGGGGAGGGAATAAGGGAAAGGGAGGGAGAAAAAAATTGTAACACAAGGTTTTGCAAGGGTGAATGTTGAAATCCATGCATATATTTTGAAAATAAGAAGCTAATTTTTTTTAATTTAAACATTTAAAAAAAATAAATCACAGTATCACTCCTAAAAATGACCATCTAAAATTGAGTAATATATGATTAAATCAATGAAAACCATGAAGATCAATCAAACAAGAAAAAGCAGGAGGATCACAGTCTTGCCATTCCCATACCCTTCACCAGAACAGAAGAACATTTCTTCTGAAGGGGACAACATTTAGCAGTTGCTTCACAGGGTGAACCCTGCCAGCTGTCTTGCTCACATTAGTAATATTGCAATATTAGCACACAAATTACATTAGCATGCAGTGACAGACTTCTGTGACAAATGGAAGTCCCTGCCAATCTTCCCAGAGGAAAACATGTAGCTCCTAGCCCTTTGTTTCTGCTTCTCCAGAATACCATAATTCAAAGGACTATGCAATTAGGAAGCTAGAAAAAGCATTAAGAAATAAAAACATAAAATGTCAAAGCTAGAAGGCTTTGACCTCAGAATATGGAACATAGAATGTCAGTGCTGAAAGGAGGGCTCTCATCCAACTCTCTTATTTTCAGAGGAGGAATCTAAGAATGAAGAAACAAGAGACTTAGTGAATCATCAGGTATAGAAATTTTATGGGCCAACTGGATCATTCAAAAACCATTTATTATCTTCATTAATGATGGAAACATGAAAGGTCCTAGAGGAGACTTTACCACAAACACTTCAGCAAAGTTCTAAAAATGTACCAGAAGGAAGAACAATAAAAAAAATCAAAGAGACATAAGAGCTTCCATCCATTCCAAGAGAGAACAAGCAATCTGCCGGAAGCCTGAAGGAATTCTGAATGGAAACAAGGCAGGCAAGAAGGAAGCCAGGACTATGAATTGGGGCCTAAAGCCAGCAGGATCTAGGCCCTGGCCTGTCAGGACAGCAAGGGGAAATAGCCAACCTCCATCACTCACTGCAAAGAAAGATGGGGCTGGGCGGCACAAGCTCACCTGGGGCCTTCCAAAAGGCCTAAAGCCAGCACCCTGGCAGGCCATGCTGGAGCCATAAGAAAACAAAGCCAGCACCAAGTCTAGGAAAATTGCTAAAGCCACAAAGTAGACAGGGCCAGCAGGAGACAGAGCCAGCATAGCACCCAAGCAGCCCCAGCATGAAGGGAAACTACAAGAGTCCTAACACAACTGCTCCTACCAGAAGCATCACAAAAGCCAGGGTCAGCATAACAAGGGAGAAGCCCCAACACCTTGTTCCTTTTAATAGATATGTGAATATCATCACCAAGGATGTCTGTCAGGGCCATAGTAGGGGATGGAGAGGGACAAACTTTGAAAAAACCCTAATGAAAGGACCAGAGCTGAATGGAATATTTGAAACACAAACACAAGAGACAAGAGAAACAGAAAAGTAAACACAACTGAGCAATTAAAAGTGGTTAAAAGATGATGAAATTCTTACATTCTAATAGGGAAAGAAGAGACAAATATCTCCTCAGAATTTCACTGCTTTCTAAGAATAAAGTAAGACAAATTCAGGGTGGTCTTAGTTTATATTTTAAGTTTTAAAAGAGTAAAGAAAAGGGAGGAGGAAAAGAATACCAGAAGGAAAAGTGAAGAAATAGGAGGAACTTATAGAAAAGAACATTAAAATGCATACTTACTGGGCAAAGAAAGACTGAACACATAAACTCAACAATGTTGGTATGAAACAAGAAATGGTTTATAAGAAGAAGGATAAAACTGAAGAAGAAATAGGCACAAGCAAAATAAACTTTTATTTCTAAGGGGCATTCACAAAGGGGAGATCAAAAGAAAAGTATCTGGGTCAGGATAGAAACTGAAGAGAGGGGTTCAGAAAAAATGGACTCAAAATACTGCATTTATAGGATATGTTTATTATATTCCTTTTATTTCACCACTTTCTTCTTTATTTGAAAAAAGAAATGACAAATTGGGGAACATTTTTCTACTGAAACTGCACCCAAGGGTAAGTTGGGATGCCTAGAACCAAACCCGGTATTGAAGCCTAAAAAGCTCAGGAGAACAGGGATCAAATGATATCTTTGAGTGACTTCAAAGAGATCACTGAAAGTTTGCAGCTCTCTGGTTTAAACAGCCCATGTGATCCATGAAGAACATAATAATCAATAACTAAAAAACCAGGACTCCAGAAAAAAAAATAGGTCAGAATCATACAAGTCCACAACTTTCAGAAGCAGTTAGAGACCAGAAATTCCCAATCCCAAAAGCAAGACAAGAAGAATAACTAAGAAAACAGAGAAACAAAACAAAATGAAACAAAGAATAAAAACCTATCATGATGGCAAAGGACTCCCAAAATACAAAACCAGAAAAGGAGAATAACTTCAAAATATCTGCCAGCAAGTCTAAAGAAAAATACAACTCAAACCACAAGATCCATTAGAATTCCAAAAATAAATTAGGAGGGATTTTACAGATTTGAGTTTTTTTTTTTAATTTTAAAAGCAATATTATTGAAAAAAAAATCTGGAAAATAGATGAGAGTTTTGTGAAAAGACTTGGAGAGAAGAATTAACATCTTAATGTTAATGTACAAGAGGTAGAAATTCTCATGCAACTGAAAACTTACCTGAAGGTTAGTGTGGACTCATTTCAAATTAATGATTACATGGAACTATAAGAAATATTAAAACAAATTTCAAAGATTAGGAAGAAATGTAAGGCATCTCACATAAAAGATAACTAATCCAGACAACAGATCAAAGAGAGGTAATTTAAGAATCACTGGACTACCTGAAAGCTATGACCAAAGTATAAATATATATATATATACATATATATATATATATATATATCATATTTTAAGAAATCATGAGAAAAAAATTCCCCAGGCTTCTTAGAACCAGAGGGAAAAGTAAAAATATTTTAAAATCTACCAATCACTTCTTGAAAGAAATCTTAAAATGAAAGTCCTCAGAAGCAACATAATACAAATCCAAAGTTTTCAAGTCCCATAGAAAAAAGGGAAAATAATCTTGCAAGCAGTCAAAAAGAAAAAAATCAAGTATCAAGGAATCACAGACAGGAATAGACCATATTTAGCAACTGCCACAATAAAGAACTGGAAAGCATGACATATGATATTTTAAAAAGAAAACATAATAGGCTTACAATCAAGAATAACTTATCCAGCAAAACTGAGAATAATCTTAGAGAGGAAACAAACAAAATTTTAATGAAATAGAAGACTTACAAGCATTCTTGATGAAAAGACCAGCTAAGTATAAGCTTTGAAATAGTAACATGCGATTAAAGAGAAATAGACAAGTGAACACAATATAGAAGGATGAAGTATTTGAACTCTAATGGAAAGTAAGAATGATGCAAATATTTACTAAGGGCCATCATATAATCAGGAATCATAAAATGAGTCAAATGTGATGGACAACTTGGGAATAATTTTCCTTATGACTAAATAATGTTAAAAAGAGAAAAAAAGGGAAGGGAGAAAGGAAACACTGAGAAGCAAAGAGGAGAAATAGAAGAACTTAATAAGAAGAAAAAGAAAGAAAATTTTCTTTTAAAATAACTACAGAAAAATGAAATAAAATAACTATATTCTGTACTTGGGAATCTACCTGTCAGATAGAAGAAGTATAAGAATATAACTTTAAAACATTTTACAGAAATAGACACATAAATAATTGTAGTAATATTAACAGCTAATGGGTATCTGAATAAATATGATAAAAATAACAATAATGTCTATAAAGTTGCTTATTCAACACCATGCCAATCAAACTACCTAAAGATTACATCATATTATAAAACTATAAAAAATAATAATGATGAAATTCATCTAGAGAAAGAAAAAAGATCAAGACTATTGAGGAAAATAATGAATAAGCAAAAAGAGGGCCTCATAATACCAGATCTCAAACTGCACAATGTATAGTAATCACTAAAACAACTTAGTACTGATTTAAAAAAAGAGGTCAATTATTAAAATAAGTTATTTATTAATTAAATTAAATTAAAAAAAATAAACAACGTACAAAAGCAAATAAACTTATTACCTTGTGCTTGACAAAACTAAAGACCCCAGCAATTGTGGTTAAAAACTCAATATTTGACAAAATTTTCTATGAAAACTGGACAGCATTCTAGAAAAATAATTCATACTATATATGAAGATATATCCAAATGGGCACATGACCTAAACATAAAAGGTTACATCATAAAATTGGAAAACAAGAAAGAACTTTCCTTTCAGATTTATGGAAAAGGAAGACTTCATAACTAAATGAAAGATAGTCTCACAGAAGACAAAATAGACAATTATGATTATCTAAAATTAAAAAGAAACAAAACCAGGGTAGCTAAAATTGGAAAGAAAACAATTGAGAGAGGGGTTCCTTTATAGACATTAAAGGTCTTATTTCCAAATTATATAAGGAACTGATGCAAATTTATAAGAATAAGAGTCATTCCACAATTAATAAATAGTCAACACACATGAACAGGCAATTCTCAAGTAAAAAAAAAAAAACAATTCAAACTAACCATAGGCATATGAAAAAGTGTCCCAGATCATTAATATTTTAGAAATATAAATTAAAGCAATTATGAGGTCCCACCTCATATCCATCAGATTGGCAAAGTTAACAATATGGGGAAATGACAAATGTTGGAAAGTCTATGAGGAAAACGAGAACATTCAAGTAATTTTAATAAAGCTGATAGGATAGCCATATGCCACTCTATAAAAATGGTGGTATAGTCATTCTAGAAAACAATTTGGAACAATAATCCAAAAATAATAGCTAAAAAATTTACTAACCTAAAAAATAACTAATATACTCTTTGACTCAGTAATATCCCTTCTATACTAATATGTACCCCAAACTCCTCAAGGAAACCAAGAAAGAGAGAAAAATCCTAAATATGCAAAATTATTTGTGGCAACTATTTTTTGGTAGCAAAGAAAATAAGGAAGCATCCATCAACTATGAAATGGCTGAATAAATTATAGTATCTTGATATAGTAGAATACTATTGTTCTCTTAGAAATGAAAAGCAAGGTGATTTCAGAAAAACATGGGACGATTTACATGGATGGATGCAGATGGATAAAGCAGAGCCAGGAAACAAGTTAAGGAAAACATCAACATTATAAAAACAAACTCCTGAAAATTAAGAACTTTGATCAAAATAATGATCAAAGATCATTCCTGTAGGCTAATTAATAATAATCATATATTTCTATAGTACTGAATGTGTCAAACACTGAGCTAAGCACATTATAATTACATCTCATTTTATCCTCTCAAAAACCCTGAGAGGTAGGTGCTACTATTATCTTTATTTTACACATGAGGAAACTGAGGCAAATAGGAGCTAAATGATCTTGCACAAAGTAACACAGCCAATCAGTATCTCATGCTGGATTTGACCTCAAATCTTCCTGACTCCAGACATGAGGTTTTATCCACTGAGTCACCTAGCTACCCCTGAAGGTCAAGAATGATACCCATCCCAGGGCAGGAGAGAGAGTGGACTGGTTTAAAGAGTGAAATTTTTGGATTTGGTGATATGGGAATTTGTTTTACTTGACTTTGCTTATTTGTTAAAAGGACTTTGTTTTATTTGAAGGGAGGATACAAGGCAAGTAGGAAGGACAAAAAAAAAAAAAACCAACAATAACAAATGCTTCATACCTGAAAAAAATAAAATTTAATTTATAAAAAGAAGTATCATCTCAGGTCATGGTTCAATCAATGACACCCATTTTGAGAAAGGGGCAGGTCCCCAGAAACAGCACCTCAAATCTCAGGGCCAAGAGAGTGGGGCATCTTAAAGCACAGAAGAAAAGATAAAAAAAGAATGCTGTCTTACCAAGCATAAAATACTGCTCCAGATTTTCTAAATCCCCTTGAAAGCTCTTACTACTGCTTCCATGCTGTTTAATATCTGACACTATTAAAAACTGCAGAAACTTAGATTTACTGTTAAAATATCTCAGTGTGAGAGAGCTATTTTTTATTAATAATAATATGAAGCCTCAAGTGGTTAATCGTTTGTGTCAGAGTCTTTTTAAGGACGTTAGATTGCAATAAAAAGTCTTTGGTAATAATTGGACACTGTCTCAAACACCCTAGCTGATTTTTACTTTTATTATTTTTGTGAGAGCAAAGATTCTCTTGGCTTACTCTCAGGGTTCTTGGAGTGCCTCTAAAGGGTAAGGATGTCTCATTCCTAATTCCATTGACCCAAACCTCTCTTACAGGGATATTTCCTCCCTCCCCCTAGCCAACCAATAATTAGTATTTCAATTATATTTAATAAATTAATATGAAGTAACTTTTACAAAAAGATAGTAATTTTAAAGCTATAGTAATATCAAAAGAACAAACATGTGCCTTTAGCTCCTTAAAGAAACACTTTCCTATATACCAATTAGACAGAATAGTCTCAAACTAATTAGTTTTTCCTTAGCATTGGTACCAACAAGTTCATTTCCAAACCAAACAAGTTCATGCCAGACAAATCCTGAATACTCTTAGCTACCTCCAAGCCAGGTTTAGAAGGTGTCCTCCTGGTTCTGAACTCATCAATATGGACTGGTTGCAAAAATTTAATTTGAATTTGACTCCTAGACCAGTAGATTTCCTGAATACCTGGACTTTCATGTTGTTCTCCTAACCTATGTAAATTCAAATCGTCATAGCCTCCAGATTAATCTTCACCAAAAACAAAAGGGAAAAGACAAATGATCAAGGCCTATTTTCATAAGGCACCATGTTAACCTTGGATAGGGAGGGCAATCTCCACCTATAGATAAG
Organism: Sarcophilus harrisii; assembly: GCF_902635505.1. NCBI lineage: Eukaryota > Metazoa > Chordata > Mammalia > Dasyuromorphia > Dasyuridae > Sarcophilus > Sarcophilus harrisii. The sequence goes on along the minus strand of NC_045427.1, from coordinate 358,737,982 downwards.
AACACTAGAGAAGTCACCATCGGAGGTGTGAGCAATTTGTGAAGTGTGACTGCTACATAATCTTTACATTTTTCTTTCATATTTTTTTATTTTCCATCAATGCTCAGCACAAGTAGTGCCTTCTCCATGTTTCTTTCATGGATCTACCTTCTGCCCTCTATCCTTTGGTCCAACTCAAAAGGTTTGATCCCATTTTAAATATTCCTGAAACACTTTTTCTGATTCCAACTTTGCCCCATCTATCCTTTTTTTAAAACTTCTCTGTGATCGTATCATATCCTTAAAAATAGAATACAAAAGCCTCAAAGATGGAACTGATTCCTCTTAGTCATCATTCCAGTGCCAAACATAGTACCTTGTAAATAATAAAAACATAATAAACATTTGTCTACTAAAACTCCATGTGTGACCTTGCATACATCTTTTTCTGTCTTGCTATCAGGGGTTCAGTTTCTTCAATGTGTAAAATCAGTGGATTAGACTAGAGATAATCTGAAAGATTCCTTCCAGTTCCAACATTCTATGTTCTATGATTTCAATGCTCCTGCCAGCTCTGATATTCTGTATTTCATGATTCTGAGAAATATTTAGATTATTGCCAGGAACATTATGGGATTTGTTTCCCCCAAAAGATGACATAGACCAAGAAAATAAATTTTAAATGGTTTTGATACAGCCGTGGGTGACAAATCCATGTGGTATTCAGGATTCAAATTTGATTACATGGAGGGCAAGCACATTCTCCTGCAAATTATCCAGGAGCCTAGGTTAGATAGATCCATTGTACTATCTAGAACCTCAGGAGAACAGTTATGGAAAGGACCTTTACATGTTAGGCTTGACTCATTTCAATATTGAAATAAAATAAAATACTCATAGAATATTTAACAGTTAACAAAATGAGATTTACTTAGCCATGGGAATGGGAGAGAAGGACACTAAACAAGAATATTCAATAAAGACATTGGTTGATTTGGCTGAGCTCAACTTCCCCCACTCTGATGCCCACAGAGCACCAGACCATCAGGGGCCAGCTGGAGTTCCTTTTTGTACTGGGGCAATCAGGAAGTTACTCCAACAGTCTGAGCCCTAATCCTCTGAGTCAATTAAATCCAGGGCAATTTCAATACATTTTAAGGAAAAACTAGAATAACCTGCATGGGGTAAGGCCTTAAGGTTACTGCTCCCATCACAATCCTTAGGTTCATAGAAACTCAGCACAGAAACTGACATCCAGAAATGGGAAGTGATTTTCTCAAAGTGCCACATCAAGTTGATGTTTGTAAAGTTAAGATTAGGGCCTAGTTCTCCTAACTCCTAGGTTAGTGTTCCTTCATCAAGGGGCTTTTATTTTTAGGAATGAGAAACTTTTTTCTAGCTTCCATGATCTAAATAACCAGTTCTTCTTTGGTGCACTCACTGTCTTCTAAAAATACTGTAGAAATTCCAGGATTTCTTTTTTTTTCACTTGAAAATGACATTCTATCAAGTTAGTCTGAATATAAACACACCCTTAAAATGAAACCTTTTTTTGAAATGAAAAAACTAAACTCTCTAATTCTGTCTCTCTGTGTGATTCTCATTTTCTCTCTGTCTCTGTCTTTCTGTCCTCCCTTTTCTCTTTCTTTGACTTTCACACTTTGACTTTTTATCATACAAATACGCACATAGATGCACATACATACACATGTATACATACACACAAACTTAAGCAGACGTATGAAACATAACACTTATTATAGGCTATACAAAGTATAGATACAACATCAGATATTAAAAGAAACTATAGCCTATATTCAGACCAAAATATTTTTATTTAGTTAGTTATAGATCAAAATTATTAATTCTATTCCCTCAAAATAAATATAATAATCAATCACATTATATTTGTTAAGCACCTGTCACGTGCCTGCCACGCACCATGCCAAGCTTCGAAATAATACAGGTAGTAGAAATGGCTTACAGGTAGTAAGATGGGAAAAAAATTCCTACCACCAAACATCTACTGATGTTTATTTAGAGTATATGTTTGGTAGTTTGATTCTGGCATTTTTTTTTTTGCTTGCATTTTTTAGCTTGTTCTTCTAACCTTTGTAAATTCACAATTTCCTAGCCTCCAGTTTAATATCCTTCATCTAAAACAAAAATGGAAAGGCACAGGACCAAGGCCTATTTTCACAAGGCATCCTTGTCAGACAAATCAATCAAAGAAAAGTCAAATCAAAAAAAGTGATAGGAGACAGCTTTTGAATGTCTCTCCAACCAATTAAACAGCCTCCTACTAACCGGTTAACCAGCCTGAGTCAATTATAGAATGTCTACACATGTTCCAAAGTCTCATCAAGACACTTTCTCTACTTGCCTCCCAGAAGTAGGGTTCTTGGATTCTACATGGGTAATTGCATCAGCCAACCATATTGATGTAGTCTGTACAAGTTAATAAGAACTGAACTTAATGACCTATTCTCTGTTCTATCTGCTATAAATTTTGTCCTATCTTCTCATTTCTACTTATCCAAATTTTAAAACAATAATCAATGTGATTTGCATGTCTCTTCACTATTTACAAAGCATTTTCCACATTGCAATATGGTTAAGTAGACAGTGTACATTTAACTCCATTTTATATGCAAGTAATCATGGGCTCAGGAGAAGCTAGTAAATGGCAGAGTGGAACCCAAATCCTCTGACTTCACATTCACTGTTCTTCCCACTATATCATACCACTGAAAAAGTTTTTTTATTCACCCTTCTTTACCAAGGTTAAGACAGAAAAGTATTATTGTATGATGGAAAGAGCACTATACTTCAGGGTTCTTGTACTGGCTTTGGTATTAACTTATTGTTGAGTCATTTTAGTTGTGATCAACTTTCCCTAACCCCATTTGGAAGTATTTTTGGCAGACATTGAAGTAGTTTGCCATTTCCTTTTTTAGGTCATTTTACAGATGAGGAAACTGAGGCAAATATGGTTAAATGACTTGACCATGGTCACGCAACTAATATCTGAGAATCCAAGATATTGTATAAGTTTAGAAGTCATATGTTTCAATCCCCTTATTTGTAGATTGAAAACCTGAGACCTAGTGAGTAGAAGTGACTTCATTGAAATCACACAAATAGCAAAATAGCAGAGCAGATTCTCAATCTGTCACCTCTGGCTTTAAATCACAGGAACTTTTCATTACATCATGTAACTGTGTTAAGTCCTTTAACCTTCCTGGGCATTCATATCCTCATTTGAAAAATGAAATTGTAGGCAAGAAAATACTATGGAAGACACACCCAACTCTGAGTTCTTTAGTTCTTTTACTCTACAGTCCCTTCTGATATTAAAAAACCCCAGAAATTGTAGGAAACCTCTATTACAGTCTTATATCTTACATGATGTTAAAAAAAAAAAAAGGGAAGGAAGCTAAGACTAGGATCCAAGATGAACACTGGCTATGCAGCTGTTCTATTGTTTTCAGAGGATTGATTAGTTTGTTTACTTTACATATTTCCAACCTTCCCAATTGTTACCAGTTGTTAGAAATTCCTTGGTCTTCTCAGTGTGGTCAGAGAGTGTAGAGGTTGCAGGATGCAAGATGATGGATGGTCAATGCTCTTTCTACAGTGGATGAAGCATAACAATAAAACTGAGCTCTGTCAACAGGAGATTCAAACAGGCAATTAACAAAGGCCATATCTTTTGTTTTCTTCTCCTTGGGTTTTCAAATGAGACACTCTCAATTATCTTCTTGCCAACCTCTTTACTTCCTTATACTTTGAAAAGTCACAAGCCACCGCAAAGCTGTTTCCCTCGTTCTTGTACAAATGCACTTCAAACTCTGGGGCTACCTAGCTAGCAGCAGGGTTTAATTAGTTTCAGGTTTTTTGAAAAGAGTCCTCAGCTCAACTTGACCACAGTTTATTCTGTGGCCAACATGACTGAATTCCACTGGCATCTCTCTTCTGAGCATCTTGCTTAGGAGGAGTAATGCAGTGCTTTCAATGGCATACATGGAAAGGTTGAAGAAATATAGGACAATTGAATGGGTTGAGTGATGGCCTCTGGGACATTAAAACTAGAAAATATATTTCCTTTCCCCTCTTACCTTAGTCCCAAAAGTGACCAGTCATACAGATTTCCTAACATTCACTCCAGGAACTTCCTACAATGTTAACTCAGGAATTCATTACAAAAAAAAAGATTAACATCATCTGATGCTAGCAGCTTCCTAGTGTATCCAGGATAAAATCTAAACTCCTTTGTTTAGCTTTTAAAACCCTTCATAACCTGGCCTCAAACTATCTTTCCAACTTTATTGATTGCTCCTCTCTCACACATATTCTTTAATCTAGCCAAAGTGTCCTTTCTGTTCCTCACCTATAACATTCCAACTGATTTGCATGTTCTAATATCCACACTTGGAATGCTCTGCCTTCTTACATCCATTTCTCAAAGTTCTCTAGCTTTAAGTTGCTGCTCAGGCACTAAATTCTGCATAAATTCGTTTCTTATTTCATCCAATTACTAGTGCTCTCTCTCCCATATTCCCATTTAATTTAATTGGATGAATAACATTTTTATTATCATAAAGTTGTTAAATGTTTATCAATACACTGTCAAATAAATTTATATATTTAAATACTTTGTATGTTGTATATATTTATATATGTATTTAACATCTCCTTCATTAGAAATATAAGCTCATTTTGAGTAGGATGTTTTAATTTTTCTGTTTGTATTAATTTTTCTGTTTGTAGGTGCACCTAGCAGAAAAGAAGGAAGGAAGGAAGGAAGGAAGGAAGAAAGGAAGGAAGGAAGGAAGGAAGGAAGGAAGGAAGGAAGGAAGGAAGGAAGGAAGGAAGGAAGGAAGGAAGGAAGGAAGGAAGGAAGGAAGGATGTACTAAGTGCCTAGTCTATGCCAGGCATTGTGCTAAGCACTTAATAAATACCTGTTTATTACTCCTTAACCTCAATAAATGCCTCTCTAAATATATCTAGAAATAGCAGAACCCATAATATGACAAAGGTGAAATCAATTGGAAAGCATCATAAAATATAACTCCAATCACTATTATTAGAATTATACAATAATTCACATTTGTATAGTACTTTATTTTTTGTAAAGTGAATTCCTTACAACTTTGAGGTAGGGAGTGAAGGAAGAAGTGTGTACAAGTATAATTATCTCCATTCTAAAGATGAATAAAATAAAGCCATAAGAGGTGATTTAATTTGTCTGCAACTTTTCAGTATATAATTATGGCTAAGAAGCACATTACTCTGTACTTACTTTAATAGGCATTTTTAATGCTGAATTTCAGAATATGTAGCATTTGTAAAACAATTTTGAAAAGTGAATGATGGATCAGCCTATTCTCATTTTTGTAACTAAATAAGCCTAGGCAGACCCAAGAATAATGTGATCCTCATTACCATGATAGCACATGGTTTGATAATGCTTTAAGGTTCAAAAAGCGCTTTCTTTGCAATTTTCCCTGTGAGATATCACAGAATATTACAGAATTTTAGAATGAGAAGAACTCTCAAGAGTGTACCTAATGAATGTAATCCCCAACTTGTTTCAGTCCCTATGATCTTATGCTTTCAGTAATCCTTCCCATATTCTCTATTCCATATGAAAGTAAATAAATTCCATAGTTTAGAATGCATGTGCACATAAGAAATAAAGAGATTAATTTAGTTTAATTGGGTGAATAACATTTTTATCATCACAAAGTTGTTAAATGTTTATCAGTACACAGTCAAATAAATTAGTGAGACCTTCAATTATGCTTCTTATCAATGAATACTTTTATTCTCTATTTGTAATTGTTGAAAAAATATTCATATATCATGTTCAGTCTCCAATTTCTTTCATATTTTGGATTTGCTTGAGAACAGGACTGAGAATTGTGATTCACTGATATAACTTGTTATAAAGATAATTACAACTTTCTGAGCACATAAATTTAGTAAGAATGGGACAAGCTCCTCCAAGAGTATACCAAGAAGTTTAGAACTTCATGACCAGAAATCAAATTAGCTTATGGTTATTAAGGAGATCAATTAGATAAATGGTCAAAGGATATGAATGGAAAATTTTCAGATGAAGATATTAAAGCCACTATACCCCAAAGAGATACTAAAAAAGGGAAAGGGACCATATATGCCAAAATGTTTGTGGCAGCCCTCTTTGTAGTGGCTAGAAACTGGAAAATGAATGGATGCCCATCAATTGGAGAATGGTTGGGTAAATTGTGGTATATGTATATTATGGAATATTATTATTCCGAAAGAAATGACCAGAGGGATGAATACAGAGAGGCTTGGAGAGATTTACATGAACTGATGCTAAGTGAAATGAGCAAAACCAGGAGATCATTATATACTTCAACAACGATACTGTATGAGGATGTATTCTCATGGAAATGGATTTCTTCAACAAAGACAAGACCTAACCCAGTTTCAATTGATCAGTGATGGACAGAAGCAGCTACACGCAAAGAAAGAACACTGGGAAATGAATATAAACTGCTTGCATTGTTGTTTTTCTTCCCAGGTTATTTTTACCTTCTGAATCCAATTCTTCCTGTGCAACAAGAGAACTGTTCGATTCTGCACAGATATATTGTATCTAGGATATACTGTGACATATTTAACATGTGTAGGACTGCTTGCCATCTGGGGAGGGGGTAGAGGGAGGGAGGGGAAAAATCGGAACAGAAGTGAGTGCAAGGGATAATGTAAAAAAACTTAACCCAGGCATGGGTTCTGCCAATAAAAAGTTATAATTATTTTAAATAAATAAATATATATATATATATTATTTATTATTATATATTATTTAATATTTATTATTTATTATTATTATATATTATTTAATATATATTAAAGCCAAAAATTTAAAAAGAAAGCAATTAAAGTCATTTTAGTGATATGAAAAAAATGTTCTCAATCATTATTGATTAGGGAAATGCAAATTAAAACAATTCTTAGGTACTACTGCACATCTCTCAAATTGACTAAAATGACAGGAAAAAATAATGATAAATGTTGGCAGGGATATGGGAAAACTGGGACACTAATACATTGTTGGTGTTGTTGTGAACTGAGCCAACCATTCTGGAGAGCAATTTGAAACTATGCCCAAAGGGCTATCAAATTGTGCATACCCTTTGATCCAGTAGTGTCTTTAATGGGCCTATATCTCAAAGAGAGCATTAAAAATGAGAAGGGGACCCATATGTACAAAAATGTTTGTAGTATCCCTTTTTGTAATGGCAAGGCACTGGAAACTGAGTGGATGCTCATCAGCTGGGGAATGACTGGATAAGTTATGATACATGAATAAAATGGTATATTATTGTTCTATAAGACGCAGCCATCTAGATGATTTTAAAAGGGCCTAGAGATACTTATGTGAAAAGATGCTAAGCAAAATGCATAGAATCAAGAGAACATTGTACACAGCAGCAAGATTATGTGATAATCAACTGGGATGGACTTGGCTCTTTTCAACAATGAGGTGATTCAAGGCAATTCCAATAATCTCGTGATGGAAAGAATCTATCTGCACCCAGAAAGAAGACTGTGGGGACTAAATATGGATCACAACATAGTATTTTCACTTTTTGTTCTTCTTGTTTGCTTGCATTTTGTTTTCTTTCCCCTTTTTTTCCTTTTTGATCTGATTTTTCTTGTGGAACATAATAATTGTGAAAATTATCATGGAAAGAAAAAAATTGGAACACAAGGTTTTGCAATGGGGAATATTGAAAATTATTTTTGCATGTATTTTGAAAAGAAAATGCTATTATTTTTTTTAAAAGAGAGAAATCAATTAGCTTACCTCTTACTACTGTCACTCTTTTCTATCTAGTTTAATAGGAATAGGATTTCATATCCAAACCTCATTCATTTTATTTTGGATCAGTAGGAATTATTCCTCCAATTGTCTCTTTCATATTTTTATATGTATTATAATACTCCCTTCTTTAACTACCCTAACTCCACTTCCTTACCATTCTCTCATTAATCCACAAATTTTTTATTAAAATGTTCCTTTGAGAATATTTTCATAGAATAATATAATCATTCACCAAATATTTCCCTGTATACTTGGGGACCTAGAAAATTGGGGATTAGGTATAACCTTCTCATATGATGAGGAAACTGAGGCCCAAGGAGGAAAAATGATTTGCCCAAGACCACACTACCAAAAGACCACACTGGCAAATAGCAAAGATTTCTGAGATCTTTGTCAGCTCTAAATCTTATGATCCTAGGACTTGTTCCAGGTCACATTGTTTGGTAGGAGCAGAGAATGCCCTTGAATGCAAATCTTATGACTCTAGAATATGTCTTCTTTCCATTTGAAAAGTTATTTGACACTCATCTGTAAAATGAGGGAAGTTATTGCTGAACTGTCCACTTCACAGAGTTGTTTGAGGAAAGTATTTGGCAAACCTCAAGACTCGTTAGAAACATAAACTACAACAAATATTGTTCTGGAAGTGTATTATATTGTATTATTAATTGTATTATATTGCCCCACCCCCACTTTTTAAAATAGTATTTTATTTTTCCAAATACATGCAAAGATAGTTTTCAACATTTATCTTTGCAGAACTTTGTGATCCAAATTTTTCTCCTTTCCCACCCCAAAACAGCATATAATCCAATATAAATTAAACATGTGCAATTATTCTAAACATATTTCCATATTTGTCATGCTGCACAAGAAAAATCTGATCAAAAAGGGGAAAACTTGAGAAAGAAAAAAAATAAGCAAACAAACACCACCACAAAAAATTGCTTTGATTCACATTACTTCCCACAGTTGTCTCTCTGGATGTGGATGGCGCGCGTATTGTCTTGGATTACCTTGTTGTTGAAAAGAGCCAAGTCCATCATAGTTGATCATCATATAATCTTCTATGTGTAAAATATTCTCTTTGTTTTGCTCACTTTAAGCAGCATTGGTTTGTGTAAGTTTTTCCAAGGTTTTCTGAAACCAGAACTTTTCTGGCCATCATTTCTTATAGAACAATCATATTCATATACCATAATTTATGCAGTCATTTCCTACCTAATGTTGCTCTCTACTTTACAGATTAAAATATTAATAGCTTTTCAATGTGTAATTGTGATCATTATATTACATTAGTGCAGGGTTTACTCAAAAAATATGTTTGGTAACAACATTCATAACTGACTATTTGTTTAATAGAACATAGATTTGAGGTTAATCAGTTACTCTCAACCTGGTTTAGCTAAGCTGGTTTACTAGGATGTGGCTGCTACTCATGCTGCAGCTTCTCAGAGCCACAAGTAAGAGTTGGGTGAACAGGTGGATACCAAAGATGGAGAGGCAGCCCTGAAAAGTTTGGCAAGCTCTCCCCCAGGATGCTAGTCCTAATGAATACCCCTTACATCTTGCCACTAGACTTCAGTGATTCTGGAGGAGAGAATGAGGCTGATGACTTTGTATAACTGCTCACTTTAATTTAATTCATGCATAAGTCAAGATATCACCTGTGAGGTCATTGGTCCTCTTCAAAAAAAAGGATAAACAACAATGGGACACAATTTGTCCTATTCACAAGTTCTTTTCACAATTTGCTTAAGGTATGATTTTACATGTTTTGTTTCACTTCTTCAGGGCTTTAATTGGTCTCTGATCTCATGAATATGCACACTTCTCTCATCAGTGCAAATTTCAACCCATCTAAAGCATTTCATTCTGTAAGACTTTTGGACATATATTCCCATTAATCCATAACAATGGATTCATCTAATCTTCAGAAGCCTTGCTCTGACTCTTTTTTGCATAAGTACCAGCATGAGAGCTGTTCATTTATTTCTCAGTCTTGTCATCCAACCAACCCACTTCCTTTTCTGAGCCTCAAGAATATCCCTCCTACCACTTCTTATCCATAAATCATTTTTGGACATATGCTGCTTATTATGTGTACCTATTGTGCATCTCTTCATTGTCTACTGAGGTTACCAGAATTACTTTGATTCCTTATAGCATCACTGGAGAATGTATTCATTAAAAGGATGTATCTTATTCCAAGGAACAATTTGGGGTTGCTAAAAGCAAAACACAATTCCTAAAGGCAATCTAGTCTTCATTCTTCCTCCTATTCAGTTCTGGGTCCAGTTCATCTTTGAATGTTGGTGCTTATTTCAGACATATGTATGCTCTCCTTTAATTATCGAATAGAAAATCCAGACTTTTTAAATTATCTTGCTAGCTTCCCTGAAGTCATATTTGTACCTGACTCCTACCCCTACTTTCTATTTCTTGGCCTGAGAACAAGCCATAACAATTAACTACAATATGACTCACTCACCATTCCAATGACACCCCAAACCAGAACTTTCTTCCCTGGCTATCATTTTCTTATATCTGTTGCAATCTCCTATTAGAATATATAATTCCTTGTGGACAGGGAATGTTTTATTTACTCACTTATTAATTTGGATATCATTGGAGAAGTCCTGAAAATGTTCTTGTGCTTGATGAACTAATTACAGTGTCATTCCTGAAGAATATTATATGGAGGACCTTATCATCTATAAACAATCTTTCTTCCATCTATACATTGCACAGGGAATTTTCCAATGTTATCAGTGAAGATCTTTGATGAAGGCTGTCTACCTAATTTGATCTTAACATAACCAGATTCAAGAAGAATTCTTCTTATGGTTGTATTTTTAAAGGAATTTGATATTATGTCATAAGACATATATGTATATATATATATATGTGTGTGTGTACATATATATATATAATGTGTGTGAATATATATATATATATATATATATATATATATATATATATGTAATGATTCCTAATTGGAGAAGAGCTGTTGAGACCTCATTTTGTTGTACTAAACCTACTTTCTTTGTAATTAAGTTCAACAGGATTTTCTGTCCTCTGCACTTTGGTCAACCCTATAACTTAGAAATACAGTATTTTCTGAAGAAAATTATATACAAAAATCTACCTGTCCTCTGCTTATATTCTCATCAAGGATATTCTCAATACATATATAGATCATATTCAAAAAATTCTATAAAAATGATAAAGTAAGTATATGGGTCAGTAGTTATTTATGTTCTCTCAGTTGCCTTTGGGAACATTCATATGATTTGAAATTTTTTTTCATCTTCAGTATCTTCTCCCTGAGATCTCTTGCAAAATGTTCCTTCCAGATTGTGTTGTCCCCAGCACAGAAATCCTCCATGCATCTGTCCTCAAACTAAGGCAGCATTCTCCCTGGCTTCATCTTTTTACATGTAATCTCTATGTTGTCCTATTTGGAATTTGAAGAGTTAGTTTCAAATTAATTGATAAATATTTGTTGATACTGCACTATGTGTCAGGCATTGCGCTAAATACTAAGGATACAAAGAAAAGCAAAAATATTGTCCTGTCCTCAAGGAGCTCATAGTCCTCAATTTTGAAAAAAAGCAAAACATAAAGAATATGTGCAATTTTTGTTTTCCCTCTCAGGTTTTTTTAACTTGCTTTCTAGATCTGATTTTTCTTGTGCAGCAAGATAACTGTATAAATATGTATATATATATATACATATATATATGTATATATATATATATATATTGGATTTAACATATATTTTAACATATTTAACATGTAATGGACTACCTGCTATCTAGGGAAGAGGGTAGGGGGGAAGGAGGGGAAAAAGTTGGAACTGAAAGTTTTGCAAGGGTCAAGGTTTGAAAAATTACCCATGCATATGTTTTGTAAATAAAAAGCTATAAAAATTTTTTTAAAAAAAAGAAGAATGTGTGCACAAGACATATGCAAAGGGCATATTTGTTAATATCATAGAGTAAGACTAGTGGGCTGGAGGGAGTTGGAAGAAGTGCCATGGGACAGACCAGGAAAGGCCTCCTGCAGAAAAAATAGTATTGCTGACAAGGAATATGATCAGTATAGAAAATGATGACAAATTTACTCCATTTTCCATCTATCCCTCTATTAGTTTTGTATATGAATACTCTTGGTTTTGTGTGGTTCATTTGGGTCTCATGCTAAGATTACTATTGACTTATTTTTGCATTCACTTATTTTCACTGTTTGGTGAGGCAATACTGCTTTCAAACTTCCATCCTCCTCCTCTGAAATGTTTTATAAACAAGCTTGTGTTCTAAACTGCCATAGCCCTGGGTTGGCACATCTCCCTGTGAGGGAAAAAGATGTAGAGTTCTCTGGATAAAATAGTTTTTGGAATCATTCGGTTTTCTTATGTCAGTGACTGTTTTACATTGTTTAAATTTTTACAGGAAATGATGATAATCAAGGGCAATACCTCTGTGGGATTTGTTGTTTGGTTTGTTTATTTTTTACCATTTTCCTTTTCCTTTTTAGCCTCTCATGACCTCTAGTTGCTCATTAGTAAAGAGAGGAGATTGGACCAGATAATAACCTTCCCACTCTAAATCCTAGGTTGTTGATACAGTGGAAAGAACATCGACCTCTGGAATCAGATTAGCGGTTCATATCCCCATCTCTGAAACTACTTGTGTGATCTTGTGTGTCAATCTTCCTGGCTCTCAGTTTCTACATGTATAAAGTAAGGAGTTTAACCTACATGGCCTCTGAAGTTCCTTTGAATACCACTTTTATGAACCTACAAATATTGCAAAATTGTATTTTTTGATTAAAAATACTTTATATACATTTGTTTATTTGAGCTTCACAACTACCCTGTCAGTAGTGAAAAAAATCCTGTCTTCATCTTAGAGATGAGAAAACTAAGGTCCAGGAAAAGTGGCTAGCCCTGAATCATACAGAATTGTGGCTAAAGGCAAGATTTTAAACAGGTTTTCTGAACTGTAAGCCTAACATTCCATCCATGATAGTATGATGGGGATGGTGAATAAAGAGAGGATCTTGGACTCTACAACATGTCCTCTAACTCTTAGACAAAGGTTCTTTCCACTAAGCCACTCTGACATTCTCAAAAAAAGGTCCTTTGGTTCTTGCTATGATATTCATAATGCCCTGAAAAGAACTATCTTAGAGCAAGAATTCAGAAAATGGAGTTCAGAGCATACCATTTTAGAATTAGACAGAATCCCAGAGACTTTTTAGCCCAAGCCCCTTATTCTTGTCTGCAATATGGCTAAAAATCATGGCAGTTAGGTGAGGAAATATATTTTAAATGCCCAATCACTCTAAAATTAAACTGTTGCCTAAATATGCTGTCATAATACTTCATGTAAACTACTTGAGAAATTAACACACCATATTAGCAGATTTTAAATTCTTTTAGGATAGTGTCTATTTCATTTTTTCATTATTGTAGCCCCAGAATTCATGATAAGGCCTGACACATGGAGGTACTTAACAAAGGTTTTGTTTGTTGTTGTTCATCCTTTGTTTTTGATTAAAAATAAAGACATGACTGAGGCATGTCTCGGCTTGTGCACGAACTGGATTTAAGTGAGGCAACATTGTACAAAGTCATCAGCCCCTCTTTTTCTTCCACAGTTGTTGGAGTCCAGTGGCAGGACAAAAGTCAAGGTGACTGACAATAACCCAAAATGCAGTGGATGACCTTGATATCTTTAATATTTGAACAAGCTCCAGTACTCTACAATATCTGCTTTAGCCTCTTTCATGACCATTGGAAGAAATTATCCTCATCTGCCCATTATGGCAAGAGAAGACTTCACATGCTGTGGGCAGACATCCCCCTAACTTACCTACATGTTCAAGATCCTTCTGTTTTCTTCAATGAGGTTTAGGCCATCTGATGAGAAGGTTTTACCAAGGTGTAGCCATTGCACATGCTACAGCTTCTTGGAGCCAAAGGCTTAACTTAATCCTTCCAAATGTGATGGGGAAAAAAAGCTGGATTTTTAGTCAAAGAAATGGCCTCCAATACTGCTCTTGTTACTTACTGGTTGTGTGATCTTGGGCAAGGTCATTTCATTTTCTGGGTCTAAGATTTTTCAACTGAAGCAATCAATTAAAAGAATTATTGAGGATATATTTATTACATGTCAGGAACTGTGCTGGGTGCTGGGAATACAAGAATGAAAATAAAATAGTCCCTGTGCTCAAGGTACCTACATTCTGTCAAGCAAGGTAACATGTATTCTATCTAACAATAGAGCTGGATCAAATGATCATTGAGGTTCCTTCCATTTCTTAGCCCCATGATGCTATACTTTAATTTTCTGTTTAAATATTAAGAAGAATGTTATCTGATAAAGTCATGCAACAACAATTTCTCTCTTCATTGGGTCCCAAGCTCAAGATGTTGCTGGAAAAAAAAATAGCTTTTTCCTGCTGATCCGCTGATTTTAAAAGAGAGACAAGTGTGAGCAAACAAAAGCTGTTACCTCGAAAACTGGGACCAAAAAATCTAGAAAAATGCCAGATATGTTTGCTGCTAAATAAACTCATTTACTTATTATTTTAACCCATTCACTTTCAGAAAGTCAACCTGTTAAAAGGCTGGCTAATTAGGTCCATTTGCATATAATATTTGCTAGAGGGAATATGGAAGAGAACTTAATGCTTAATGGGCTTATAGTTACATATTGATCCACATTTCTTGTAGGTCACAGATTGAAGTAGAGGCTTATAAATTAATGGTCCCTATAATTTTGGTACAGTGCTTTAGAATATATATGGATCTTCCACATTCATGTTTTCACTTAATTCTCACAAAGTAAGAAATAGTAGGGGGTGACACATTATATCCATTTCATAAATGAGGTGGTTAAAGCTCAGAGATAGGAAGTGATTGGGCCAGAATTTTGAATTGATTTCTAATAAAAGACAAAACATTTACATAAATAGCAACAGCAAGCTAAATAAATATAAATATATAGAGGAGGGTGGGGGGGAAAAAGGTAAGCTATTAAGAAGGGAAGGGTAACTGGGGAGTGGGGCATGGAGTAGGTAGAGATCCAGAGAAGTCATGAAAGAGGCAAAAGGATTAAAACATGGAAGCGACCTAAGATTAAGTAAAACATAAAATCTAGGAGTAGAAAGAAATATAGAGATTACCTTGTCTGACCCTTTTATTGGGGAGAGGGAAGGAAAGGGAGATGAAGCAATTTGCTCAAAGTGAAACAGGTTGTAAGTAACAGAACTAGGAAATCAGCCAAAGTCCCTTGACTCTAAAACTGGTACAGATTCCTCCATTACATAAAGCCTCCAATTCTCATTTTATATAGACCTGAATATGAAGGCCAGTGAATTGCATAGAGTCACACACAGGTATTGAGCATGTAACCTTGGCCCCAAGTTGCCTACCTCCAAACCCATCTCCCTTTTCACTCAACTATGCTGCTGTCCTCTTAGGATTTTCAACTGTAATCAGAAAGAGTGTGGATATGTTTTTATTTCATAACTTCTCCTTGGGGGATCATGCAGGATAAATTTTAATTACTTACAATCTGCAGAATGCAGAAAAATCATCTGCCAGTTCAAGATTCCAGGAAGCAAACAGGCAACCTGAGATTGATATAATCCTCTCTCAAAATTTCCTCAAAAAGGAAATTACAACAATTCTCTGTGCATATCCCCTTCTTTGCCTGTTGAATCCAACCATCTTTTAAGCATAATTTATGTACTCTTTACTCC
The DNA here is from genome assembly GCF_902635505.1 of Sarcophilus harrisii. Taxonomy (NCBI): domain Eukaryota; kingdom Metazoa; phylum Chordata; class Mammalia; order Dasyuromorphia; family Dasyuridae; genus Sarcophilus; species Sarcophilus harrisii. Next base: position 358,722,350 of record NC_045427.1, on the reverse strand, counting down.
AAGAGGTCTTCCTTGATGTTCCTTTTTTATGAAGCCTTTCCCCCATAGATGCCACAAAGCATTTTTTTTCCTCATTCCTCTCTGAAGGCCCTTAAGTTGTAAGTACTGGGGAAAGCATGGGGCCAGGAGATATATTGGTTCTAATACTGTTAGTTTACTATCTGTGTGATCCAGAGAGACTTTTATCTGTCTGAGTTTCAGTGTCCTCATCTGTAAAAGAAGAAAAATAAGAGTAAATAATAACTAAATAAAATAAGACCCTCAGTGGGTTGTTGTGAAGAATCAATTACAAGATAAATTACACGAAGTATTTTGCAAACCATAAAGTCATATAAATGCTGGTTACTGTTGTTGCTTTTTTTTTGTTGCTATTATCTCTAGATAAAGTGTGATATAGTGGATAACAAATTGATCTTAGAAACAGAAATATTAAGGTTCAAGTCCCACCCTGACACACACTGGCTGTGTAATATTTGGGACAGCTAACTATGCATTGTGCTCTTGCAGTTGTTGCCATTGTTATCCAAATATGAATAGACCTACAAGATGAAACTAAAGTTCTCAGAAAGGTTAAGTTTGGGGGAAATGACTCTCACTTACATGGTTCTGACGTGATTTATGCTGGAGGTACAACCTAATTAGTAATTCAGGAGCATGTTCAAATGATCCTCTATAATTGTGAGACTTCAGATATTTCAAGAATTGGAGTCACTTTTTTACCTTTTTTTTTTTTTTGGCTGAGGCAATTGGGGTTAAATGACTTGCCCAGAGTCACACAGCTAGAAAGTGTTAAGTGTCTTGAGGCTTCATTTGAACTCAGGTTCTCCTGACTCCAGAGCCAGTGCTTTATCCATCTCAGTTAAGACAACTTCTTCTAAGCATAAGGATAGAACTGGACCAAATGATCAGGTAAGATAACATATATTCTTCTAATCATAAGGAAAGAGCTGGACCAAATGACCAATGAAGTCCCTTCTACCTGTGAGCCCCATGCTATTCTCCAATTTTTCATTTAAATATAAGAAGAATGTTATCCATTAAAGACATGCAACAACAATTGCTTTCTTCATTGGGTCTTAAGCTCAAGATGTTGCCAGGGGGAAAAGTAGGTTTTTCTTGCTGATCCATTGATTTTAAAAGAAAAACAAGTGTGAGAATCCAGCTCATCTAGCTGAACTGACTCAGTCAGTTCTTGAATGCTGATTAAACACCAGGTAAGCAAAAATTATGTTTTAGGTTAAAGGAGATGAAAAGTACAGATCACACATGTTCCCTACTCTCAAGAAATTCACCATCTAGGAGAAAGATAAGATACCACCAATGAATCTACCCCTGCTGAAGAAGTTTACATATCCTTTTTGCAAAATCTTTATTCACTTTGGTTCTTTAGTGTGGAATTTTCCTCTTACTACCTTTTTATAAATTAAATTTTATTTTCAGTTCTGAATTTTCTTATTTTCTTCTTCCCTTTCCCCACCCACAAAGAAGGCAAGAAAAGCAAAATCCATTACAAATACGTATAGTCATACTATGTCCAAGAGGGAAGAAAAAAGAAATAAAAGAAAATATGCTTCAATTTGTACTCTGGGTCCATCAGATCTTTGTCTGGAAAGGGATAGAATTTCTTAGCATGAGTTCTTTGAAATTGTGGTTGTTTATTGTGTTGAACAAGGGCATCTATGTGGCCCAGTTGATAGAATGCCAAGCCTGGAGTCAGAAAATCAGCTTCCTGAGTTCAAATCTGGCTTTAGACCCTCACTAGCTTAGTTATCCTGAGCAAGTCATTAAAACCTTTTTGTCCCAGTTTCCTCATCTGAGCTGGAGAAGTTATCTTTGCCAAGAAAATCCCAAATAGGATTACAAAGAATCAGAATAAAACGACTGAACAACATTGTATTGCTTTGCCAAGTTTTTCACAATTGATTATCTCTACAATATTGCTGTTATTGTATAGATTGTTCTCTTGGTTCTGTTTACTTCACTTTGTTGTAATATATCCATGTCTTCATGGGTTTTTCTGAAAACACCTCTTTCATCCTTTAATTTTATATGATAAAAATGACCCATTTTTTTCACCTATGAACTCCTCTCCTCTTGCTTGGATATTAATTCCTCCTCTATGCAAAGTTCTTACAGGTAATTTCTTCCATCTTCTACCATTTTGGATACAATGTCACTCTAAAATTTCTAAATCATATACCCATTTTGAGCTTATCTTGGAATATAGTGTGAAATGTTGGTCTTTATCTACTTTTCTGCCAGCTTATTTTCCAGTTTCCCCAACAATTTTTGTCAACTAGTAAGAACTGTTCCAATAGCTGGGATTTGGGAGTTAGTTAAACATGAGGTTGATCATTTATTTCTGAATCTTTTCCACTGTAATTACAATTTTATAGTATAGTTTGAGCTTTATAATTTTTTTTTATTTTGATCCCTCTTCTCCATTATGGTTCTTCCTCACCACACTACCAAACATACTCACAAATATCATGTAGCTCAGGCTCTCATTACTACTTATTAAATTAGCATCATTGACTCCTAACTTGTCTTTTAGCCTCTAATATCTCTTCTTTACAAATATGTCCAAGTAACTTTCTGTAGGTATGTGTCTGTATATTAAAATTGTATATCAAAAACTTTCAGTGGCTCCCTATTGCCTTCATATCCCCATATTCTCACATCTCCATATCCCCCATGTGATAAAATACAAATTTCCTATCTTGGCATTTGAGACCTCATGCAATCTCTCACTCCTTTTTTTCAAACATGAATTTCTTATCTTTCTATATTCAAATTGGATAACTAGCTCTCTTCCACTTTCTTTCCATTCTTTGAGACCACTATGTTTTTTTGCAGATCATCTCCAATGTCTGGAGTAGTCTTCCTCCTAAATTGGAAATAACATTGAATTTGAAGTCATGAGAGATCTGGATTCCAATCCTGAGTCTGACATTTACTAGTTGTGCAACCTGGGAACATCTAGCAACTTTTCTAGACCTCATTTCTTCATCCATAAAATAGAGATAATAGAACCTAAAATGTGTCTATCTCAAAGGGTTTTAGTGGTGATCAAATGAGACATAATAGAAAAACACCTTGGAAACCTTAAATTACTTTATATATTTCAGTTTTTCTTATTATTAATGGCATCCTTGTTTTCCATTATGGCCCTGTTCAAGTACAATCACCTTCAGGAAACCTTTTCCACATCTTTCCACACTTCTACTTGTGCTCTCCTGTTCACTTAGCACAGTCTGACTTATACTATATTTACTTATTGCTTTATCTTCACACTAGATTGCAAGCTCCTTGAGCATAAGATTGTCTTTAAAAAAAAATCTTTGCATCCCCAATGCCTCATAATAGTGCTACAAATATAAAGCACCTAATAAATGTTCTTTGAATTTAGTTTAAAATGAGCGAACCTGGGCAAAGTATGGGATTTGGAGTGGGGTTGCTTTTATTTGTTATGGTGATTGTTTTTTGTCATCTCCCCATTTGTCACTTATCTACCAAGGTGCTATGTGACTCCAGTTAAGTCACCTGACTCTGGGTTTCAATTTTGTCACCTGTAAAAATGGAATAAAAAAATTTGCATTTTTATTTGCATTTATTATGAACAACACTATTATAAGGAAAATTCTTTCTAAACTTTCAAATACCATAGAAGGGTTAATGTTGGATTTTTTTAACAACAGAAGAAAGAAGAAATTTGCCTCTGGTTAATAAAGAATCCTTGTGGATCTTCCAGAGCAGAAGATACTATTTTATGTGATACTTATGAGAGAGTTACTTACATCTGTCCTACAAACTGTGGAGGCTTTGATTACAAGTAATCACTTGAGTGATGATGGCTGAACTAAATTGAATCTCCCTATTTTACATGGTGGGAAATTTGCTAAATGCAAGTGACTGACTAGTGAATCTTATCCCTCTCTTTCTGGGAAAAAAGTTACTAATAAAGCATTGAACTCATGCCAAAAATATTTACATTTGTTTATAATTTTTTTCATATTAAGAATCCTAGATTCCAATTTGCTTTTGGTTAAGTCACAGTAGAGGAATGTTGAGGCTGAGGACAGAAAAAAAAATAAGTTTCATCATACAACTATGTGTTAAACAAATGCCCATCATGTACTCAAAAAACCCTCCATCAAAGTAACCCTTCATATGTGTGCAGATATAAATATATACACATGTGTAAATACATATTTATAAACTTATAATGCATATGTGTATTGTGTGTATATCTATATATGTTGTGTGTGTACCTATGTATGCGTATTTATATATACACACCTATATGCACACATATATACCTGAAGACTAGCCTTACTAAACAAAATGATTCATGGCTCATTACCAGTATTCTGTCCATTCAATGATTAATTCTTTGGCCATGGCAACCTGTGCAATGAAAAATTAGGAAATCATCCTCAGTCCTAAAGAGACCCATCCTGATCACGTGATAATAGTGGCATAGTGGGAATAAAGGAGGCAGAGGAGGCTAATTTTTTTTTGCCTACTTATAAACATTATCTTATTGGTTGATATTCTAAATATGAAATTTGGATCCAAGGACAAATGAGGGGACACTTAATTAGAAGAACTGACCCACTGTTCTATAAAATCCAGTGTTTCTATAACCAAAAAAAAAAAAAGCAAAAGGAAGCTAAAGTTAAATAGAAGAGTGATTCACAGATTTTCCTTGGAGAGACAAATAAAAGAATTTATTGAGTTACCTTTGAAGTGAATAATTATGTTACCCACAAAATCAGAAAAAGCTAGGTTCTAATATCATGTCAGTTAGTCAATGGCCATGAGAATATAAGGAAGCTTCAGTTTTTTCATTGGAAAAGTAATAATACTTGCACTACTTTCCTCATTGACAGATAGATGATGTAATAGATAGAGTACCAGGCCTGGACTTAGAAAGACCTGAGTTCAAATCCAGTGTCAGACACTTAATATGTCACCCTGGATAGGTTATTTAACTTTTAGTTAAGCTTACCTTTTCAGTTTCCTTGACTGTAAATTGATAAGAATAATAGCATCTATTTTCCAGGGTTTTTGTAAGGATCAAATGAGATAATATGACTTGTACACGATAGCCACCTTGTACATGCTTATTTCCTTTCTACCAGAAAATGATTATGAGAAAGTGCTTGGCTAACTTTAAACTTGTTTATAAATGTGATTTGTTATTATTATTTCTGTTGTTGTTTTACATGCAAAGGCAATGAAAAACTTTATTTCAAGGGATACAGTCTTCTCACCTTGCAGAGCTAGTGACGACCATAAGGGGAAAAAAAATCACTGAAACCAAATTATGTTCATAGAATAAAGTAAATTTTTATTTTGTAAAAGAAAAAAACTTATAAAGAGTTTGAAGAACTTCTCCAAAGTAAAAATCAACATATACACAGTGAGCTCAATAGGCATAGAATATGATAAACTGTTGGGAAAATAGTTCAGAATTGAGAAATCAAAGAGATCAAATGCTTGAAAACTACTCAGAAGTCTAATGAATATAATGAATACTTTATATAATAAGAAAGGAGTTGTGGTTAATGCCAAGGTTATAAATCTGGAAAACTGAAAGAAGGTAGTAACCTTTTATAGAAATAAAGAGATTTGGAAGATAGAGTTAGAGAAACTTGAGATATAATGAGTTTTCTTTTGGCCATATGGAGTTGGAAATGCATCTGAAACTGTGTGTAATGGTTAATATTTGACAACTGACTCTCCAAAAAAAACCATTGTTAAAATCCATTTTTAAATTTAATCTTCATTATTAACATTTTCTCCATCCCTCCCTCAAGTCTATACTATCCACAAAGCAATAAATCAAGCCTTGATTATAGCCTTTGCAAATTTCTGAGATGCAGATGAAAATGTGACAAGAGAATCCATATGATCTAACTGTGGCACATATCTACTCTTAAATATGCAACCACTTGAATATAGAATATGTAGTTGGTGACTCCCATTTAAAGCTTGGGACAAATTGAAACTGGATATATAAATTTGTCATTCACATAAAGATGAAAATTAAACCAGTGGGAGTTGAGAAGGTAACCTAGAGAGTGTATTGTGAGAGATGAGAAGATAACCCAGTAGATTTCAGAAAAAAAAAATAGAAAGACCTACATGTGAAATGCAAAGTGAAATGAGCAAAATGAGAAGAACTTTTGTACATAAAACCAGCAACATTGTGTGATAATCAGCTATGAATGATTTAACTCTTCTCAGCTACCCAATGATTTAAGACAATTACAAGGGACTCATGGTAGAAAATGCTAACCACATCCAAAAAAAGAACTGATGGAATCTGAATGCAGATTAAAGTACTTTATTTTCATGTGTTTTTCATTTTATCTTCACCTTATTTTTTTTCATTTTTTTTAATCTTTTGGTCTGTTTCTTCTTTCATGACATGACTAATTTGGAAATACATTTTATATTATTGCAAATATATAACCTATGTCAAATTGCTTACTATCATAGGGAAGGGGTAGAAAGAAAGGAAAAGAGAAAATTTGGAACTCTAATTTTTTAAATTAATGTTTAAAATTGTATTTACATGTAATTGGAAACAATAAAATGATATTTAATAAGAGAGAAAATAATACAGGAAAGAACACACACATAAATAGAGCAAATATATAGAGGATGATCTAGCAAAGAAAACTGAAATGTATCAATTAAGTAAGAGGGGAACAAGGAGGAAATCATATCACAAGAATCCAGAGAGGAGGGAGTTTCCAGAAGAAGAAGTTGGTTAACAGTGCCAAAAATAGCAGTTGTGTCATGAAAAATTAAGTCTGAGAAATGACCATCAGACTTAGTAATTAGATCATTAATAACTTTGGGATTCAGTAGTCTAAAGGGCGAGTGAGAACAAGGGAAGATAAGTCAAGAAATGGCTTTTTCTAGGAGTTTGAGAAAAAAGAGAAGCAATAAAAGAAGATAGATTGAAGGAATCCTAGGATCCAGTGAAGATTTTTAATTTCTTTTTGAGGAGGCAATCTCCTAGAGAAGAAGAAAGGAAATGTAATTAAGAGCACAGAGAGAAGGAATGGCCTTGACAAGGTCACTTCACTGTAAGAGACCAGAGACAAAAAGAACAAAGATAAGAGTATGATGCCAGAGGGTTTTAAGATGAAAAGGAAGGGAGAAGAGAGAGTTCACAGTGAATCATTTCCATTTTCTCAGTACAATAAGAAAAAAGGTCCTTATTTGAAAGATTAAGGGAAGAGAGAAGTATTAAGGACTTGAGTAAAGAAATAATTTGGTATAGCTACTATGGATAAGATAGGGAATCAATTAGGAATTAACAATAGAATTGCCTTGCTATAGCAACTACTAATCCAACTAATTTGGAGAGCAATTTGGAATTCCCAAAGAGTTATAAAACTGCCTATATCCTTTGACTCAGAAATACTACTAGTAATGCTGTTTCCCAAGATGATTAGGGAGAAAAGAAAAGAATCTATATTTCTATCATATTTATAACAGTTTTGTGGTGGCAAAGTAAATTATGGAGATGTCTGTCAGATGGGGAATGGCTAAAGAAGTTGTAGTATATGATTATGATGGAATATTACTGTGCTATAAGAAATGATATTATATGATTTTTAAAAAATTAAAAACTTGCACAAAATAATGATCAAAATAAGCAGAACCAAGAAAACATTGTTTATAGTAGCAGCAATAATATTTTAAGAATGAGTTTGAACAAATGAGTTTTTTCACTATTATAAATATCCAAATTTACTACAAAGGATCTATGAAGAAAGATGCCATCTGCATGAAGAGAAAGAGCTAATAAATATATACACATACACACATATTCACACAAACACATACATAAGCATACCTATGATTTGGAGATTTGTATACATACACATATACAAAATACATATGTAGTATGGTCTTATATATATGGTATATATGGTAGGCTACATATGCACAGGTGTATATATTATGTAATTATATTATTGTATGTATATATATATACATATATACATATTCACATAAATTTAAAGGGGAAAGCAAATTATACATAATAGATTTGTAATTTCATATGCAATTCTTTTTTTATTCTACTTTGCTATGGAGATGCTTATTTTATTTTTTAAATTCAGAATTTTAAAAATCTCTCCCCAAAATAGTTTAATTGATATTAAACTAATTTTGTAGTTTATAGTCAATTAAGTGGCTTCCTTCCATTTTTACTCAATAGCACATGAATAGAAATGGAATAAGAAAGTAGTAAAAATAACTCAAGATTGGTGTTTGACTAGGGATAAGCAGCAGTAGAAGAAAGAAATAAAGAATTTGAGAATAGAGAGCAGAGTTGAATTGATTAATCATCAAATAAATTATGAAAAAAGAAAAGTCAAGTCAGAGCAAGAGTGATAGCATGAGAAATTACTGAAAGATGAAAGGAATGGAGACTACAATGAAAGAAAAAGAATAGGCTGAGGTAAGATGAGGCATAAGGACATCTAGAATGATAAAAAGTGACAATCTAGTAAAGGGATATAGAGTTTTTATTTGTTTTTTTTTTATCAAGAAAGTTGAATACTTATGAATAGTTGTGAGGTTCCATGTGTGATCAACTGTACATGGCTGAGGTGCAGTGGAAGAGTAGTCCTATTTAATAAGAAATAGTAATTACACAAAATAAAGTTTTATCAAAATCAGCTCTCTATGTGCTGTCAGACCATTAATTATCTAAAACAAAAGTCAAAATTCACACCAAAATAGAAAAAAGAATACAGATGAGAAAACACTGGAACTACTTAACAATAGTTTCAATCTCACTTATTCAGATAAAATAGTAATGCCAAAACTGGTAAATGGATAAAGGATGAGAAGTGACATAGACTTTCATAATTTCCTATTGAAGTTTTGTTGTTGTTGTTGTTGGCTTTTTGTTTTTGGTTTGAATCCCAAGGACTTTAATGAATTACAGCATGAAAATACTCCCATATGCCTTTTATAATCATCCTGAGTTTATTTTGATGTTGCTGTTGTTGTTATTGTTGTTCATTCATTTCTTTGTGTCCTACTCTTTTTGACCCTATCCATCATAGGGTCCTTCTATCCACTACTATCTCCCATAATCTGCCCAAGCAAATGCTCACTGCATTGATGACACTATCTATCCTACTCTTCTTCTATCTTTCCCTTCTCCTTTTGCCTTCAATCTTTCCCAACATCAGGGTCTTTTCCAGTGAGTCCCATCTTCTTATTACATGGCCCAAGTAGTTAAGCTTTGGCTTCAGTATCTGTTCTTTCAATGAATAGTCTGAATTATTTCTTTAAGTATTGATTGATTTGATCTCCTTGCTGTCCAAGAGACTTTCAAATGACTTCTTCAATACCACAATTTGAAAGCAGCAATTCTGCAGTGTTCAGCTTTCCTTCTAGTCCAACTCTCATAGTCATACATTATTACTACTGGAAAAACCATAGCTTTGACTGTACAGACCTTTGTCAACAAGATGATAATTCTGCCTTTTAGAATGCTGTTCAAATTTGCCATAGCTTTTCTTTCCATTGAGCAAGCATCTTTTAATTTCATGACTATAGTCACCATCTGCAGTGATCTTTGAGCCCAAGAAGATAAAATTTGACTCTGCTTCCATTTCTTCTTCCTCTATTTGGCAAGAAATCATGATTCAGTTGCCATAATCTTAGTTTTTATTTTAATAATAGGCTTTAAGGCAGTTTTTGTGCTCTCCTCTTTCACCATTATCAAAAAAATCTTAATTTTTCTTCATTTTCTGCCATCAAAGTAGTATCATCCACATACCTGAGACGGTTGATATTTCTCCTAACAACTTTAATTCTGGCTTTTGATTTATCCAGCCTTGCATGTTGCATGATGTTTACTGCATAAATGTTAAACAAATCAGATGACAAGACACAACTTTGTTATACACCTTTACTAATCTTAAACCAATCACTTGTTTTATGTACAATTCTAGCTGTTCCTTTTTGAGTTACATAAAGATTCCTCAGGAAAAGAGATGATCTAATATTCCCATATCTTTAAGGACTTGCACATTTTGTGATGATCCACACAGTCAAAGACTTTATTGTCCTCAATGTAGATGTTTTTTTCTGGAACTCACTTGCAAGAATAGACAAAAGAACTATACAAGAAAGACCAATGATAACCATAATGGTGTGTTTACTGATCTAAAGCCATACATCCTAGAGAATAAAATTAAGTAGACCTTAGGAAGCATTGCTAACAACAAGATTAGTAGAGGTGACAGAATTCCAATTGAGATTATTAGAATCATCAGTCAAAATAATTCATTGTGCTACCAAAAAAATCTCAGATTCCTCCCTAAAATCAATATTGAAAGAACAGAAGAAGAAAACATAATGATAAACACTTGTTATTGTGGAACTTTCTTCAGTGGATATGAAACATCTCTGAGAAGGTGATTAGTTGGTCCCTTGCTTCATCTTGAATATCATCTGGGGAAAAAAATAACAATAAGTTTCTTCTATGTCAGCATAAAGAAACTGGAAATATACTTTTAGCTTATGAGATAAAGGGGTGTTATGAAAAGGTATTCATTATAAGAATATCACAAATTATAAGATGCTAAAATTATGGGAGCCTTTTCATGCCTGAAAGCAACAACTAAAAAGGATAATGAAGCTCATTCAATAAGGCTAATGCTATAACAAATAGACTGAAAGAGCCCAGAAACTGCCTCAGTCAGCAAACACTTGATCTTCTTGCCAAATGGAGAGACAAGGCAGCCAAGGGCAACTCTGGTTTGGAATATAAACTCATTTGCAAAACCTTATGAAGAAGAATGGTGGAAGATTATGAGAAGAATTGCCTCATAAAGAGCAAGCAGTGAAGCGGAAACTAAATCTGCTGAAAATATGGTCTAAAAACTAAGTCAGATTAGCCCAAGAGTACTTATAGTTGACATTGGAAGTGGGAAAACAACCAGATGAAAAATGGAACAGATCTGTCATCATTTCTATAACAATTTCCAACAACTTTGCCATATTCAGACTCCAACACCACCAGCCCTGATCTGCTATCTGAGGAAGAAAAAATAGCATTAAAGAAGATGAAGATGGGGAAAATAATTGAAACGTGCCAAATATAGGAAGAAAAAGGAGGAGACAAGAATTTACAATTAAAGGTCAAATCCACTCTAAGAATTAATGAATCAAGTTTTTAAATGTAGAAAGAAGGAGAAGATACTAAGTGACTTGGAAAAAATCATCACAAAGAAGGAAACAAATTTTTATTTAGTGCCTTTTTGTGCCATGCATTGTGAACTTGAAGTAATCATCACAATATCATTAGAAAATATAGGGGATCTTGTAGGACATTCTTCATAATAGCTAACTCTTTTGACTCTTTTGGTAAATGTACCTCCCTCTATTTTAAGACTCTTTTTACAATGGTAATTAGATCATCATTAAACAAAATTAACTCTGTGGACACATTTGATCCTCACAACAATGAAGGAGGTATTAATAGTTGAAGAAATTGAATTAGATAGAGATTAAGTAATTTGCCTAGGACCACACAACTAATAAGTACCTGAAGCTATATTGGAAGTCATTATTCTCTAACTCTAGCCTCTGTGCTCTAGTTACTGCAATCACCTACCAGCCTCATAGACAGTATTATTATTCAAAACAAATGATTGAGAAACTTTCAGAAATCCCCAATCCATGGGCCTACTTACTCATCTTTATAAACTATATGTGAGAATGTGCTATATATGCACTGAATATCTCTAGTGAATATATGAGAAGATTTTCACAGTTTTTTACAGTCACATTGATTAAAAAGTGCTGGAAATACAAGATTTTACTGTATTTATCATTTATGGACCATAAAAAGATAGATATAGATACCTGTTATCTCTCCTATTCAAATGTAATAATTTTAATTGTTTCGCTTTCTCTTTGTGTCTTGGGCAATAGCATTTGGTACCTAATAAGTGCTGATTTGTATGAATTTGATAAACGTAGAAAAGTATAGAAAAATTCCATGAATTGATATTAAGTGAAGTAACTGAAGTCAATAAAACAATATTACACAATGGAATGGAAGTAGAAAAAACAACTACCACAGAACAATAGAAAACTAATGTTGTAAAACTGTAAAGAATAAACTAGGCTCTCAAAAACAAATATGAGAAGATTACAATTGTAAGGGACTCATAGTGAATCTTTTGTTAGAATTCTTTGATGTCTTGATTGGTTTTCATGCTTTTTCCTCCCTTCTTCCTCTTTTTTTAAATTTCATTGTTGTGTGGGATAGCTTTCAGGGAGGAATACAGAAGAAAATTCAGGCAATGTAATAAATTGATATACATAAAATTTTATTTAATAAATATATGCCTGTTAATTGATTAGTCATTTAAAGTTAATCTTTTCTTTTTAATTATATTTTTGTCACCTATATTAAATATATTTTCCTCTCTCTTCCTCTACTAAGCAAGTCCTCCCTCATAACAAAGATTTTTAAAAGAAGGAGGAAAAAAAAGTTGAAAAATTCCAAATAATGAATCAGTCATGCTGGAAAGAAGATTCAATGTTGCACATCTTTGTAAAAAATAAAATAAAATAAAAGGGGACAGGGGTGAGAATGAAAGTAAATTCCCTTAACTTTTCACTAGGGCCAAACATTCAGTTTTGGCTTTTTTGTTCTTTCAATTTACATTATTATTGTCATTATGTCTATTGTTTTCCTTGTTATGCTAATTTCATTTTGTGTTAGTTCATAGTCTTCTTATGTTTTTCTGAATTCTTTATATTCATGACTACACAGTAATATTCTATTCCATTTATAAAGGGAGACTGGAACAAGCACAGTATACATCAGGGTGCTGCTTCTGGGAGAGTTCTGATAACATTATCAGAGGTACCTTGGAGAGACAATGGAGTATGGATAACATTCTAATTACAATAACACAGGGTTCAAAGAAGTCCCATAAATTGGCTTTTTAGCTGGAACTGAAGGAGTGCCTCCAAAAAGGCCTTGGTCATTTAGTGCTTTGTCATTTATTTTTCAGCTGCACTTTTGTTGAATCTCTTGGATTTTTTTTCTGACAGTATCCAGTAAGAGACTATTTATAAGTCAAGAGGTCTTGGGCACTCCTCATTTCAACGTTCCTCTGTCTATTTTAAGTGTAGGGATTGGAAATTCCAACTGTAAGTTTTCAAAGGTGAGAAGATCAGCATTCTATCTAGATGCCCAGGTTTTTGTGTCTAGACCACCATCAATGCCTTGGGGAGTAAGAAATGGCCTTAAACAGTGATTTGGGGTCCAAGTCATTAGTTACTGTAAGGGAAGGACTCCTCTATTCCCATGTCACATCTGAATATAAACTTAGTGTGACCAATGTTTTATAAAAACTTTTCTGAATCTGAGACCTTGAACAGGAAAGTGTGCACCTAAAATAGGAGGGAGAGAGGATTGTATTTTTATTATTGCTGTATCTATAAAGTAAATATTCATTTATAAAAACTAATTGATTTTAAGTCATTAAAGGGAACTGGGATACTATTCACTTACTCCTAACAGTGAGAGTGAGAAACATAGCCACAAGGGGTTCAAGGTTTTATTCCATTAGAATAAAAAAAGAAATCCTCAAACTCTCCAGATATTTTTAGAATTCTGAGGAGCAGATATGAGGTCTCACTCTTCCCAGAGGTAATCATTATAAATTCATGAATCACAACTTGTTTATATACAAAACTCTTTAATAGATGCATTTATCTCACTTTGTTCCATACTACTCTGATTATGAAATGAGGTAAAGAATATAGGGAAATGTACACTCACCAAAGGAGTTAGCCATTATCATGAAGTATTTCCTACATAGTTTCCCTATGATGAGTGAGATCCTTCTGAAGTATCTATTTGGTAATATTGTTGTGATAATTTTATTAATTTTCAAAATACAATATCACCTCCTAAATGAGACTCACTTCAAAGAATCTAGTTTAACAATCCACCAAAAAAACAAACAAACCAAAAAAAAAAAAAAAAAAAAGCAAGTAGATGAATAATTCCCTTTTCCAGTGAATCGCATATAGTAGAATAGGTTCCCAAATGAGTGAGTCCCATCAGGACATCACATTGGACACACACTACAGATGCTTCCAGAAATAAACAGGTCACTTGGACTATTTAATTTATTTTATTCTTAACTTAAGAAATAAAACAAGCATTTTCATAACATAGAATAGGAAAAAAAAGATTGTATATGAAACTGTAAATCTATCATGTTCAACTCACTGTTCCTTTTAAATATATAATAAAGTTATCATGTAATTTTCCTTTCCTTTCCTTCCTGTTTTTTTTCCCTCCCTCCCTACCCCATGTCTAATGGTAACTATATTAGACATAAATGTGTGTAGATACATATATATGTAAAACTGTTTTATATATGTGTATATATATACATAAACACATACCTATGAATGTATATTAGTTCTTTATCTGGATATAAATGGTTTCTTCCTTCATATGTCTCTTGTAGTTAATTTAGGCATTTATAATGGACAAAATGACTTAGTCACTCAAAGAGAGTTCTTAAAACAATATTGCTATTACTGTCTAAAAAGCTCTCTTTGTTCTGTTCATTTTGTTCTTCATTATTTCATGCAAGTCTATTCATGTTTTTCTAAGATAACTGAACTCATTATTTCTCATAAAACAGTATTTCTTCATGGATTTCATTTAAGAGAGTACACAATCCTTTCAATAGTCCCAAGCAACTCCTTACCATGAAATTTCATCTTTTTAACATGAACATGCTTCCAGGAATTATCTATGGCTACAAACCATGGAATATCTCAAAGAATCCAAATTGTGAGTGAAAACAAGCAATGAAAAGATTCAGGGTGTTAACAAGTTTCAGCAAGTTGCCAATGGCGATTTACATACAAGAAACTGCAACTACCTCCCTATCTTTGCCTCCTGATTTCCCTGTCTTTCCCAAATCTCAGCTCAAATCCCACCTTTTGCAAGAAACATTTCCCAGTTTCTCTGAATACTAGTACTTTCCTTCTCATAGTACCTCCAGTTTACCCAGGGTATTTAGACATACATAGTTGCTTGAATTTTTCCTCCCTCATTAGAATATGACCTCTTCAAAGGCAAAGAATGTTTTGCTTTTTTTTCTGCTCACCAGTAATTAGTACACTGTCTGGAACATAGTAGGTTACTTCTTTCATTGATAAAAGATGTCATCCAGAAAATGAACGGTCAAGAAGTTAAGTCAATTGTATTATTGGTCCAAGATAAAATAGATGAACAGTCAAAAAAGATAATCTCTGAGAAATTTATGGAAGGATATGGATAAGAATAACTATATATGAACACATACACACATACATATAGGTATATGCATATATACATGTATTGTGTATTTATATGTATGTATATGTTGTGTTTGTATGACTGTGTGTGTATTGACAGTGTGATATAGAAGCCAAAAGAAACTAATTCAATTATGTGTTTCTTTACAAGAGGTTTAATGAACAGGGTTAGGGAAGTGAAAGTACCACTTTGGAATATGATGTTCAGCTGTGGGTATCACACTTTAAGAAGAACATTGATAAACTAAAACATAAATAAAAAGACAGCCAGGATAGTGGAGGATTTTGCAATATAAGAATCATTTCAAAGAACTGACTATATTTAGTTGGAGAAAGTCTCAGAAGGAAAGAATATGTGTTGTAAGTATCTGAAGGACTGAAAAGTGGAATGGGTATTAGGGTAAGTCTCATTGGTCCCACAAGGAAGACCAAGAAACAATGAAAGAAAGTTACAAAGAAGAATTTTTGTTCAGTCATTTCAGTTCTGTCCTATTCTTTGTGATCCTATTTAAGGTTTCTTTGGCAAATATACTGGAATGGTTTGCCATTTCCTTCTGAGGCAAACAAGGTTAAATGCTTGCCCAAGGTCACAGTCTGGTGTCAGATTTGAACTCAGATCTTCATGACTCTAAGTCCCATACACTATCCACAGAGCACTGGATGTCTTAGATGCCCTGAATAATAATACTGTCCCCAACTAATTAAAGAGTGATTTCAGAAACAAAAATATTGCCACAATGGAATCAGAAGTAATTAGAAAACTTTATCTCAATGTGGGAAATCATATTCCTCAAAGCTAGAGTATTCTGTATCCTAAGAATATCATTATTTTTTGTGCATATCCAATTCTTTATGAACCTATTTGGAATTTTATTGGAAAAGATACTAAAGTACCCTTGCCATTTCTTTCTCTAACTCATTTTACAGATAAAGAACTAAGGCAGAGTTAAGTGGCTTGCCTAGAATTACACAGCTATTAAGAGTCTGAAAACAAATTTGAACTGAAGTTCTTATGATTCCTGGTCTGACAGTCTATCCATTGCCCCAACTGCCTTCCCCAGACAAAGAGAAACATTTAAGCTTAATGTAAAGAAAAATAATTAAACAATAATAGTTATCCAAAAGTGGAAGGAACTGCCTCTAGAGGGTTCATTCTCACTAGACATTCTTGAGAAAAAGCTAAAGAGCCACTTGCTGGATAGTTAAGAGGACAACTGTTCAGGTTCATATCACAAGGTGCTTCTAGAGTTTCTTTCAACTCTGTGACTATGAAGTATTAAGGTTTAGAGTGTTTGATGCTCGGAGATGAGGAAATATAAAGTTTAGATAAAATGCAGCTCTTGTCTTCATGAAGCTTACCGTCTAGGACTATTTAGAGCCCTTACAAACTTGGCTATATAACTTAAATAACTTGTAGAAATAGAATAAATTGTTTTGTATATACTAATGCTGTCTCCATGGATAGAGTGCTGGTCCTGGAGTGAGCAGGGCTTTTGTTCAAATCTGGCCTCAGACACTTAATAGTTCTGTTACCCTGGGAAGATACTTAATACTGTTTGCCTCAATTTCCTTACCTGTAAAATGAACTAGAGAAGAAAATGGTAAAGCGCTCTAGTATCTCTGCCAAGAAAAACCCAAATGTAGTTGTTATTTGTTTGATTGTTTATTTTCCCTTTGAATCTGACTTTTCTTGCACAACAAAACAAATTTGGAAATATTCCTTTAAAAACTGCACACATTTAACTTATATCAGATTGCTTGCTATTTTAGGGAAGAGGGAGAGAAGAAAGGGAGAAAATTTTGGAACACAATGTTTTGCAAAGGTGCATGCTGGAAACTCTCTTGGTATGTATGTAAAAAATAAAATACTATTTAAAAATAAATAAAAACTCATGAGGCACTTAATGATTTTCTGTTGACTTGAACAGAATGTCTTAGGTACTGTGAACCACTTGGCCATCAACATTTGCCTCATCCCTCCAAAACTGAAGTCAACAAGTTCTAAGTCTGTGCCTCATGCTCCACCTGGGGTGGAGTGGGCACAAGAAGAAAGGGCTCCTTGGGTAGTCCTGTGGCTACTGTTGCCTCTATGGATCCTAGGTTGCCTTCTCAACAATGCAATCCTTATATGGCCCCACCTAATCCAGATATTCCTTCTGGACCAAGAGCTGCCAACTCTTGGTGGAAATGGGATTCTGCCAAATCAAAAGAAAAAGCTACAAATTAAAGGAACTCAGAGACCATGCAGTCCAACCTGTATTTGAAAAGTATAAATCCCCAAGCAATCATCTAGATTTCCCAGTTCTAGAGAATTTATAATCTCCTCAAGAAGCCCCTGCAGCCCTTTTCTCTGATTGGTTAGTTTCTCTTGAAACCTCCATTTTTAAGGAAATGCCCATCTTCATTCTTTCATTTCTCTCTAGGATCCACCTCTGAAAATCAGGACTTCTTTCCTTTTTTTTCCCCTACCCCTATATAGGTACTTTCTTCCTTCCTCCCCTTTCTTTTCCCATTACTCTTTTCAATTTTCTTCCATGTGCTATCTTCCCTCCCCCCATTAGAATGGAAGCTTTTGCAGGACTATCTTTTTGCATATATTCACAAATGATTGGCACATAGTAAGTTCAAAGCAGATAGTTCTAATTATGAAAACACTCTTCCTTATAAAAAACTAAAATCTGCTTCCACAATTTCCCTTCATTGCACCTACTTCTGCCCTCTGGAACTAAACAGAACAAATCTACCAAATCAATTAATCAACAAAATTAATTAAACTCTTATTGTGTGCCAGGCACTGTGCTAGGTGCCAAGGATACAAATGTAAAGAATGAAACAATCCTTATAATGAGCTTACAAGAAGAGAGAAGTATGTAAGGAAAGCAACTAGGTAATATAGTGAATAGAGCCCTAGACTTGACAGACATTAGCTGTGTGATCTGGACAAGTCACTTAACCTGTTTATTTATATGTAAAATCACACTAAAAATGTCACCTACTTCACAGAGTTGTTGGGAGGATCAAATATGATATCATACATGAAATGCTTTTCAAACTTTAACTATCTATGCAAGTGTTAGCTATTACAAGGATATTTTTATTGTTGTTCAGTCATTTCAGTCATTATCCACTCTTCATGACTTCATGTGGGATTTTCTTGGCAAAGATACTGGAATGGTTTGACATTTCCTTCTTCAGATCATTTTACAGATGAGGAAATTGAAGCAAACAAGGTTAAGTGACTTGCCCAAGTTCACATAGCTAGTAAGTATCTGAAGACAAAATTGAATTCAGGAGGATATCATCCTGTCTTTAGACTCAGCATTCTATCTACTTTGCCACCTACAAGGATCTCTACTTTGCCATTTACAAGGATATACAGAATAAATATAAAGTGAATAAATAAGTAGAAAGTAGTAAAATACTATATAATTTGAGGAGGAGGAAGGCTCTAGAAGGCTTTTTGGGAGGGGGAGAAGAAATCCCTTTTCCACAAAATATTCTTCAAATATTTAAAGACAGATCTCATATCATCATCCACTCCACCTTCTGCCCTCAAGTTTTCTCTTCTGCAAGCTAAACATCCCCAGGTTATTCAGCCAGTTTTTGCATGGACTATTCAGCTCTAACACCATCTTGATCATACTCTTCTGGGCACTAATGAATATAAGCTTTTGAGAGACTATATTTTTGCTCCTCAATATCCTTCCTAAACTGCAAAGCCCATAACTGCACATGATTCTTCAGACGGGATCTGGATAAATGTTGAATGAGATTAGGAATTTTAAATGAAGCACAGAGACCATAAATAGTTTTGCTTATGGACAGAGATGGGACTCCAGTGAGCACAGTTCTTTTGACATTAAGTCTCTTGACTCCTCAAGATACCAGTAGTCTTTTGAGAAATGGAAAAGATGACCTCAGGGATATGCTGAAAAAATATTTATTTGAACTGTTTGGACATGTATATATATAAAATGTAACTTATACTTTAACATATTTAACATGTATTGGTCAACCTGCCATCTGGGGGAAGGGGTTGGGGGAAGGAGGGGAAAAGTTGGAACAAAAGATTTTGCAATTGTCAATGCTGAAAAATTACCCATGCATATAGCTTGTAAATAAAAAGCTATAATTAAAAAAAGAATTTATTTGCTTTTGGGGGCTAAGGCTTTGATTTTTAATCTCAAGTGGAAAGAAATGTCCTATCTTATGCAGAATGTAATCATTCACCTCGACATCTAGGAGATTCAGTGGATGTAAAGTCAGGAATATCTGAGTTTAACAAAGCCTCAGATACTTACCAGCTGTTTGACCTAGGTAATTCACTTTAATCTGTCTGCCTTAATTTCCTCATCTATAAAATAGAGATAATAATAATAACACCTACTTCGCAGGATTGTTGTGAGGATATGAGGTAGATATTAGTAAAGTACTTTGCCAAAAGAACCATATAAAAGCTATTGTTGTTGTTGTTGTTATTTTTATTCAATCAGAATGCTCCCTCAGATGAGAGAGCATAACTGGTCTGCTTAAGGGTGCCTAAAGAATGGAGTCCCAAAGTAAGGCTCCTTCCTACCCTTTAGTGTAATAACTCAGCTAAACTGTTTGCATAACAGTGCTGCTTAGACATTTCACTGTGGGCTTGTGTGTGGGATGAAGTGAAAGCTGCACATACCATCCCCGTATTTCAGAACTTGTGTGTGTGTGTGTGTGTGTGTGTGTGTGTGTGTGTGTATGTGTGTGAGCTCAAAACCTCATATTTGGATGAGATACTTAAATAACTTTAGATGAGTTGTGGGTAATTATGTAAGTTCTTTCCCTTCACAGAACTTAGAAATGTCAAATTAGTTCATAGATTTAGAACTGGAAGATTTGGAGCTTTTGTGGTCATCAGCCAATCCAATTCCTTTTTTTCTGACAGAGGAGGAAACTGAGGTCTAGAATAAGTGACTTGTTCAGTATTGCCATTGAACAGAGCTAGGATTCAAACTCAAAACTCCAAATCCAAATCTCTCTCCTCAGTACCTTTTCTGCCTAGATTGAAATATGTGTGTGGGTAAGTATTAACACTGTAAGGGCAGCTCAGTGGCCTATTATATAGAGTATCAGCCCTAAGGTCAGGAAGACTCATCTTCCTGAGTACAAATCTGACCTCAGACATTTACAAGCTGTCTGACTCTGGGCAAGTCACTTAACCCTGTTTGCTTCAGTTCCTCATCTATAAAATGAGCTGGAGAAGGAAATGGCAAATCACTCCAGTTTCTCTGCCAAATTCCAAATGGAGTCACAAAGAGGGAGACACAACTGGAATGACTGAAAAACAACAAAATCAATGCTGGATCAATGTTCAGAATTTGGGTTTCCCCACTTAACTAGTTATGTGACTAGAAAATTATTTTCTGTCCTAGCCTCAGCTTTCTAGAAGGGAGTCTTTGCCTCTTTTTGTATCCCTAGTGCTTAAATGTTAAGTATCTGAGGCTTAGCACAGTGTCCAACACTTAGTAGGAAGGAGCTTAATAAGTATGATATGAAAAACCAAGATACCTCAGAGTTGCTATGAGAAAATTCAGACAACAGTCAATGAGCATTCATTAACAGTTGTAGTAATATGCCAGATCTGCATCATGGTACCATCTAATCCTTGGTAACCCTTTAATTAACTGTAAAGATGTGAGCTGCCACCCATCACCATCAGTGTTGTTATTCTAGACAATAGGCTTAAAGAAATTGCAGCCGAAATTCCCTCTTCATCACTCAGTCAATAAACATTTATTAAGACCTTCCTATGTACCCAACATTGAGGTACAAAGATCTTTTCCCTGGCAAAGATACTAGCATAGTTTGCCCTTTCCTTCTTCAACTCATTTTACAGATGAGGAACTGTGACAAACAGGATTAGGTGACTTGTCCAGGGTCTCACAGCTAGTAAGTGTTTTCTTGACTCAAGGCCCCATATTCTATCTACCACACTACCTAGATTAAGGTAATCTAAATGGGAAAGGCATTGAGGGAGAGGAAAAGAGATCCAGGAAAACTAGGAAAGACTTCCTGCACAAATAGGATTTGAGTTGATTCTTGAAAGGATCCAAGGAAGCTAAAAGGAAGAGATGAGGACTGAAAATATTCCAGGCATGAGAGGAAGCCTGTGCGAAGTCACAGAGCAGGGAGATGGGAGTGTTGTGTTGAGAAACCACAAGTGACCAATGTAGCTGGATTATAGAGCTGGGGGGAATAGAGTGTAAGAAGACTGAAAAAACATGGAAGCTTTATTTGTTTTTTTTTCCCCTTTGGGCCTCTCCTATTAAAAATATTTAGCAATTCATAGACTAAAGATACCATTTTAGTATAAAATATTATTAGTATGTATTTTATACACATTTAAGTATTTTATATTAGAATACTGTATAAAATAATGGGCCTTTTGAACCAAATGACTAAATCTAAATATAGCATTCAATAACAAGTTTAAAAAATTGTGTATGTACATACATACATATATGTAACATATTTTGCATATAGTTAATCTAATGTATGACTATATAATACATAGCTCATCTATAGATACATATGCATGTTATCATTATTATTATTATTATTCTACAGATTAAGAAATTGTGGCCCCAAAAAGATTATATCACTTGCAAAGATCACACAGGTAATAAGTGTCAGAGCTAAGATTCAAATTCATGTCATAGGATCATAGTATCAAAAACTTAGAGCTAAAAAGTAGCTTGGAAGTCTATTTAGTCCTGCTCCCTCATTTTATCTTTAAGGAAACTAATGCCCAAAGAGATTGTCACCTAAGATTATGCAGACCCTCGGTCTTCTGTCTCTACATTCAGTACTGAGTACACAGCACTTTCTGATTTTAGGTCAAATATACTTTCTCTCTGTGTGTCTGTCTCTTTCTTTCTCTTTGTCTCTGTTTCTGTGTGTATGTCTCTGTCTCTCTGTTTCTGTGTGTGTGTCTCTCTATCTCTCTGTCTTTCTCTCTCTGTGTCTCCCTCCCCCTTCCTACCTCCTTCTCCTCATTCCCCTCCACTGTACCACTATACCACTATACTACATCTCCTCTCTCCTCTCCTCTTTAAAGCACTTCTTGCTTTTATTCTGCTGACCTTAGAGTGTAAATCTTACATCCAAACTGAGAGAGAGCATTGTCAGTAATTAGCATTTACTTATTCCTCCCCTCCCCCTGGTATGTGAGTTTGTCTCCTGTGAAGTGTATATCCCATGCTGGAGGAATATCAAAAGAATCTGAATATCACCATCTGGAAGTTGTGCCCGGGGTTCCAGTGGGCAGAACTAAGAAGAGCTGGATTTCTCATCTTCCTTTGCAAGTATATTTTTTGGCTTTGAACCCAGCACAGACATTTCTGGTACTTTTATTCTGCTAATATAAAACTTTAACTTCATTTCTTTCTTATTTATTTTGATGTCACAATTCCCCTTAATCTTAGAGCTAGATAGGACCTTGGAGATGGTATTGTCTACAACATTCCTGTTTGCAGATGAGCATACTGAGGTTCAGGAAGTTACTGCCTGAGGTCACAGATTATAAATTACAGAAATAGATATGGATGCCAGGTAAGCTGAGAAATCACCAAATCATAGAATGTTAGAACTGGAAGGTACCTTAGGGGTCATCTTTATTTCCATAGAAGAGGAAAACAGGCCCATCATTTGCTCAAGGTCATCCAGTTTGTTAGTGGTAGAGCTTGGACTTGAACCCAGCTTCCCTGATTTGGAAAGACGTTAGCTAACTCTAAATTCTTTTTCTTTCTTGCAATGTTGGGTTTTTGTTTGGAAATTGTTTAGTTTTGTTAACATTTTTTTACTTTTGCTTCCAGGACTTTGGATAGTTTATGACTTTGTTTAACCACAAAATTGAATATGCTGAAATATTCAAATTCCATCAAATTGGTAGAGCTTTTTCTTTCAAAATAGTTCATGATGGGTTTTGATTGGGTATGAAGAACTTATGGGAATTGCTCCATTTTCAATGGCAAGCCAAAAATGGCCAATATAAATTACCAATTAATTTGTTATTGTTATATTATTTTTTACTAATATTCCTGAAAGTTTACTGGTTAGTTTGTCACTTTTCTAATTCTCATAAAACCAGAATTTACCATGCAAAAGTACTCTTTAAATTTAAAAATTTAATAGAGAAAGTTCTGTGTTGGAATTACAGCTCTACCACTGGCTAGTCCTATGACTTTTCAATTTCCTATGCTGTAAAATTGGAGTAAAAATAATTGTTATTTTGAAGGTTCAATGGGGGAGTGGGGGGAAAAAGGGAAGAGAAAGAGGTAAAAGAATATTTCCAGAATTGAGTATGAAGTTTTTTTTAAAAAAAGAGATAAAGCTGTACCATTAGCATTATAATTAATTATTATTATCATTATTATTGAGGAGTTGTCATTTTGATCCCTCTTAAAACCTAAACTATTGCCTATATCATAATGGGGGCAATACCCAAGTAGCATAGTGCCCAAGTAGGGATAGGAAGCAGGCACTTTATGTGCCCTGCAATCATTGTGAAGGCCTGACAGAAATTCCAAAATAACTGGACATTGCCAATATCCCAGGGCATCCTGGTGGATGAAATGAAATTGCTCCTAAGAATGTAATCATGGGCATACCTTTTATATATAGATGATGGCTAAGGTCTCTTCCATCTTTCAAATTCTATCCTTCTATAACCTATAAATTAAATAGAGCAGCATAGCATGGAAAGCTAGTGCCACTCAACATTACCTTAGCTTAACATAGGGGACAATAAAGCAAGCCCTCTGCTTTCATGTTCTGATGCCATAAGAAGACATCTAATCAAATCAAAACTCATTTAAAAGCCTACCTTTTTTGGAAATGCTTCAATGCAGATGGCAATGAGGACTAAAGTAGACAGTGAATGTGCATAAAATGAACTAAAGATATTACGTTATTGAATCAAAACAAAATGTGGAAAATATCTCACCAGTGATAGTCAAAGGCTTGGTCAATAGTAAGAAACAATTTCATTCTTACAAGCAACTCAGATCTGAACAATCTGAAGGCACTGAAAATTTGCACTTACCATGAACTACAGAACCACAGCCAAATAAACAGATTACCCAAAAAATGCTAATATCTCAAATTATTTTGAAGAGGAAATAGGTATAGGTAAAATGAAATTTTGGAAAACACTCATTTATATTGATGGTATCAATGTAACAATATTAATGATGGTATCTATTGTAGGTGTTGTTTGTCCTTTGTTCTCAAAAAGAACCAATGACATCAGGAGGATAATATATTGTCTGGCAAATGAATTGGATTTAAATTTGGCAGGACTGTGCAAAGTCATCAACCGTACTCTCTCCTCCTTAACTATGAAGGTCCAGTGGCAAAATACAGATCAGGATGACTGAAGCAATGCCCATTCAGTAATTAAGGATGACCAAGAAAAAAGACTCAAAAATGTCCTTTTACCTAAAAAAATCATTCTGGGATGAGAAGACCCTCAGTTTTTTGGCAAAAAGAAATTGCTATGTACACTCACTCAAAGCCATCAAAACTAAAACAACTTAAAAAGCTGCATCTGCCATAGCTATCACTCATTCTCCCACAGTATTTGAAAGAAAGCTCAAAAACTTTTTAAGACCTGCATACAATTATATGTGTTATGACTATTGCCATTCCAAGGAAAAGATAGAGCTAAGACTACTCCTAATCACAATTATCAAATACCCTCATGAGACACAGTTTGATGAAATTATTGGAGACTGTGTAGATGAATCAGTCAATTAACATCTAGTAAGCTCCTATTATGTGCCAGGCATTGTGCTAAGCAAAGAAATGCAAAAGATGGTACCCACTCTAAAGAATCTCACAACCTAATAGGGGAGAGAATATACAACAACTATAAATATAAAAAGATGCTGGAAGATTATATTAATAAGAATAGAATACTCAAAGGCAATTTTTTTGGCCAGGAAATTGGGGTTAAGTGATTTGCCCAGAGTCACACAGCTAATAAGTGTTAACTGTCTGAGGCCAAATTTGAACTCATGCTCCTAATTCCAGGACTGATGTACTTTCTATTACTCTATCTAGCTGCCTCTCAACAGCAATTTTTAAAAGTGTAAAATGGAATTTAGAAAACAAAAGTTTATAAGTAATTCCTGATACTCTTACTCAGCAAAAAACAAGAGTCAAAAGAGTCAGACAATACAGAAGTCAAAGCAGTGCAAAGAATGCAATAAACAATGTTTTAATAGCAAAAACTAAACTACAGACAATTGAGAAACAAAGAATTTGGGAGAAAGAATATCTCCTCCCCTCATCCCCAGAAAAGAAGAATAGGGATGATTTCTTATTAGTTAAATGGTCTAAAGATGCCCAGCAAAATGAACATGTAAGCTGGGTCAAATGCAAAACAGAAATCTCAAGAATTATTAATAAAATGATTGAAAAAATGGTTATGTCAAGGGAGGTAACTGAAACTCTAACTTCTCCAAAAAATTGGAAGGCAACAGGGCTGGATAAGATTTATAATTATTGGATGCAACACTTCACAGTGGTATGGGAATTACTAGCAAAGCCCTTTACCAGTTTTCTCTCAGAAAGAAATCTTTTATCCTCATTTCTTAACAGAAGGCATTACATATCCAATTCTCAAAGAAGGGAATGCTGATGGATCCTCTAAATACATGGCAATTACATTTGTACATTACACAAAACATTCATAGGTTATGTCATTCAAAAATATCCATAAACACAAGAAAACAATAGATTTGCTGAGAAACAAACAGGCTATGCAAAAAAAAATCCCAGAAGTACAAAAAGCAATGCATTGTCAATTCAGTGGTTATTGGACAAACCACTCAAAAGTGCTGCAACATTTTACACTATCACCAAGAAAAGGAATAGCTAAGAGTATAGTCAGTGCAGAAACTATGGCCTGGGAAAGAATTAAGGGAGAGAGGGAATGGAGGTCAGGTAAGGACAAAGAAGAAAATTAGGGATCATAAGCCATAAAGAAAGATTTAATGATAGAAGATTATGGTCAAATGAAATAAATTTTGAATTCATGTACATGGAGAGAATATGTATGGGTGATGGCAAGGTCAAGGTTATCACTATATCTTAAATGGAAGAATAGGATAGTAAAATGGAGCATATTGAGGAATTGGGAAGTTAGGGGACTTGAAGCAACATCAGGATATATGATGAAATCCCCTAGTTGGAGATCAGAAGATTAGAAAACCTAATATTCAAGCACTGGACTCATTGAGAAAGGAAAAAGAATATCTTGGGATATTGATAGATAACAACCATCAGGATCTGGATCAGATGACAACTTTGAATAGAAAGAAGATGTAGAAAGAAGAATGGTTGCTGAACAATGATGGTAAGGTAAAATCTGGAAAAGGCAATGTGCAGCAATGGAGCATTCCAACTCCATTGTAATCAAGAAGATATAAGATAAAGTACAGCCACTACTAAAGTACAGCTAAGTGGCAAAGTAATTAGAATACCTGGCTTAGAGTCAGAATGGCCTGAGTTCAAAATTTGGTCTTGGCCACTGTGTGACCCTGGACAAATCATTTAATCCAGTTTACCTCAGTTTCCTTAATCATAAAATGAACTGGAGAAAGAAATGGCAAACCACTTTAATCTTTACCAAGAAAACCCTAAATAGGGTCAGAATCAGATAGGTTCAAACATCTGCACAATAATAATAGCCAACACTAGAAAGAGTGGTGAAGAAAGCAGTGTCATTAGAAGGGAACCAGATCTCAATGAATTCCATAATATGGAAAAAGACTTAAGAGAATAAGAGGTTGAAAATAAAAGGAAGTATATTAATTATGGAGTATCTTATTCCAGAGGATAGAATAGAAGAAATGGTCAGATCTGTAGTAAGATATTGAGAACATAAGTAGGGCTGAGATGTATGGGAGTAAGAGAATGGATATTTGGGAATGGAAACAAGATTTTTACCTTGGTAGCAAGAAGCTGAAATATGCAAACATTGAGAATTACAGGCAGAGCAGCAGTAGCTGAAGAGAGGTATGTTAACTGGGTAGGTAATTAGAGTTAGGTCATCCCTCCAAGTCTTCTCTCATGAAAAGTGGTGTTTGAGAGCTCTGAGGTGTCAGGAGGTCCATTCCATTGCAAGAACAGTCAGGAGAGTGTGGTTCCTTGCCTGCCTTTGAGAAGATTCTAGATTCAATAATGGATAGAAAGGGGAAGAACCGAATGAAGAAGAATGAGGAGACCATGGAAGCTGGTACTCAACAACTTGGATCTAACATTAGAAACAGCATGGGCAAGGCTGATAGAACCTATGTTGATAGATGTTCTCAGAACACACAAATGAGCAGGTTTGTTTTAAAAAAAAGTTTAATTAAGAAATATTTTGGTGATAAAAAGCCCAATTTAACAAGTACTTAAGGCTAACAAATCTTCTATGAATCAATCAAATGAAATAAAAATATTTTATCTTCAGACAGTACCTGTGAAACAACTATGATCCAAGAGCAGAATCAGGACTATATCTACATAAACTCTGCTATCTAGATGTCAATAAAGAAACATTCAACAAATTGATGAGTTAGGAAGATTTGTTTAGGGGATTAGAAAGGTTTATGGCAAATCAAGATCACTTCACCAACACTAGACACTAAAGAATGGTTGTCCTCAACCACTCATTGTTACAGATTAAGCAGTGAAAGCGTAGAAGATGCAGTTAATCACTGGAAATTGAGAAAATATATTATTGGGGCAACTGGATGCCACAGTGGATTGAGTACAAACCTTGAAGTCAAGAGGACCTGAATTCAAATCTAACCTCAGATACTTAACATTTAAGCAAATAAATCACTTAATCCCAATTGCCTCACACACACAAAAAAAGCATTATCTACCATATATCCAGAGTAACATGATCAAGTAACTATAATTATAGTCTATAATTCCTAAAAAGTAAAAAGAGAATACCTCTCCACAGATAGTTTTAAGATTTTGACAAATAGCTTGTAATGGAAAGAAATTACCCAGGCAAACAGAGAGCCATAAAAAATTTTCAAAATGTCAACATGCTAAATATGCATAATTTCCAAGCCTCATGAAATAAAAAGCTTTCAAAATGTAGAAATTCAGGGATGAAATTAAAACTACAAGGAAAAAGGACAAAATACATTCATCCCTTGTTATCCCGAAGTTGGCCTAAAGAAGCTATCAAAAGCCTATGAAGATGGGCTCACATTCAAATTTTGCTGTTACTATTGAGTTATTTTCAGTCCTGTCTGAGGCTTCATGTTTGGGTTTTCTTGACAGAGATACTGGAGTGGTTTTTCCCATTTCCTTCCCCAGCTCATTTTACAGATAAGGAAACTGAGGCAAACAGGGTTAAGTGATTTGCCCATGGTCACACAGGTAGTATTTGCCATATTTGAACTCTTTCTGACTTTAGGCATTATAGTCTATCTGCCTTGCCATTTAGCTGCCCTAAACTCTCACATTCCTATAGTTTCATTTGATAACCAAAACAAAAAATATTTTTGTTCATTTGCACAATAGTTTGCAGAAAATTAAATGCAAATGACTAATAGCAAAAGATAGCAATTTGCTCTCAGACCATTTCTATGTGGATTTCATCAAAAAAAGATGAAAAGGATAAGAAGACAAGAACAATAATACTTTGCCTAGATATTTCGCAGGATTGTTTTGAGGATTGTTTGTATACTATACTTTAAAATGGGTTGATTGTCATCTTTTTAACTATTAGAGATGATATTATGATTACCACTATAACATCTCACCTTAAGTTTCTTTGTTTTAGCTTTATAATTTTGTTGTTACTGTTGTTTGTATATGCATATATATATATACATATATATATGTACATGAAAAAAGAGAGAGATGGGAAAGGAGAAAGAGAAGAAAGAGAAAAAGAAGAAGAAGGAGGAGGAGGAGGAGGAGGAGGAGGAGGAGGAGGAGGAGGAGGAGGAGGAGGGAGGGAGGAAAAAATTTGAATGCTGTGGATAAGTATACTTTTCAGGGATAGAATATATATGTAGATGATGAGGTTGTCATACATGTTGACAGAGATAGTTCAGTATTCAGGAGGCTACAAAGTAGACAGAAGTATCAAGTTTTTTATCAAACTGAAAGTCTACAGAGCTACTGTGCTGACTTCATTGTTGTATCCTAATGAAAGCTGGAGAGTATATCAGCACCATGCAAAGAAAGTGATCCATTTCTATTTGAATTGTCTTAGGAAGATTCCTAAGATCATCTGGCAAGATAAGGTAGCGGACACTGAGGTTCTTTCTCAAACTGAACCATCACGCATTCAAACTCTACTGCAAAAGGCACAACTCTGCTGGACTGGCTATGTGGTTTAAATGACAAACTCACATTTCTCTAAAAAATTATTTTATGAAGAACTCACATAAGGCAAGAACTCATACAAAGAAGAGACAAAGGAGCACTTATAAGGTCTCTGAAAGAACTTTAGAATTGATTGTGAGATATGGAAGACACTGGCACAGGACCACCTAGTATGGCATGCCCATATCAAAGAAGGAACTATGCTCTATGAGCAAAATAGAATTGCAGTAATTTAAAAGAAATATGAGATATACTTTTAGAGACATTTCCACCCCAAATGTTCATATATGACTATGTGTGACTTATAATAGGGTCTTCTGAGCTATATTAGTCTGATCAGCCACAGTCAGATACACTGTAACTTGACCCAAATATAATGATGTCATTTTGGTCCTTTTCAAGCACTAAGGACAACAACCTTGTTGTATATCTGTGTCTGTGTGTCTACAAAGATCTATGTGTACTCATTCACAAAATCTCAGAGTTGGAATAGACCTCTCACCTTAGAGGCCATATATCTCAACTCATGTTCTCAATCTTCTCTATAGCATTCCTGACAAGTGATTATTATCTAGCCTTTGCTTACTTCTGTAGCCCCATGCTCTAATATAAACTCATGAGGCTGCTCATTTTATACTGAGACCACTTAGGGGGGAGAGGGGGAGGAACACTTTAGATATTTGTCAAGTAAATTTCCTCCTAAAAGCTCAGAAAATTTAACAATCTAAAATTTATTCTCACCATAATCCTCTGAAATATAAATCCTGGATTGGTTCCAAGTTTGTATTAACTTCTTAAGACATTAACATGTGTTACAAGACCCTTAGATATGCCCGTTCACCATTTATCTGTAAAATGGGAGGGGAGGGAATAAGATTTTTTTCCTAATATATCTTGCAACTCTAATCTACTAAGGGTAAATTTCTATTAACCTTCTATTAAATGTAAAGAAAAGACACATCTCTTCTATTATATTAAACAGTAGTTTGAGAGGAAAGGCACTAGTACTTGGGGGATCAGTAAGGATGTTTGATCTGTGTCTTGACCCTTGTGTCCTTGGATGGGGGAGCAGCCACAGAAGCCACAGAGAGCCCCCTACCTCGATCCCTCCCCTTCCCTTTTAAAGCTCTAAGAAAAACAATTTGGAATTATTTACATAATCTGGGCCAAATGCCCTGGAGAAAGATGAAAGCCAAATAGAAAGAGAACCAGAGTGCCCCTCTATGCCACAAAAGGAGATGTTGAGGGTGAGCAAAAGGCTATAAGCCAATCCAAAGCAGAAAACAGAGACCCATTTGAGTATCCTGAGAGAGAGATGTTCAAACCTAAAGAGGCTCTTTGTGAAAAGGGTGGGACTGTGGGACCCAGGCATAAAAAAGCAGAAGCACTCAATGTCCCAGATGCAAAAAAGAGTTGGAAGAGAATCAGCTGAGGCTACAGTGTAACTGGTCCATGACCCCAGCCCTGATGTTCAAGCCCTGATGCCTCAAGAGGAGGCCAGATGAGCACACTTATAGTGATGAGAAAAGTCCATGATGCTTGCCAGCAACAGAAGGTGGAGGCAGCAGCAGTAAAGCACGAGTCTTGGAATGAAAATTTGTCCAAGAATGAAGTAGCAAAAGAGGAAAACGTTGTCTGGAGGAAATGATTATCTTTAATAAACAAATAGTGATAAATTAAAATAACATGAAGATGGTTGTATATGCTTGTGAAGACCATGTATTTTTAAATCAGCAGGAGTCAGGAATTCAGGTTAGGGGAAAATTGTCAGTCTTTATTCTCAGTGAAGAAGGATCAGAGGTGGAAGAGAATCGGCAACAGCAATGTGTGCAGCTGAGTCAAGAAGCTAGTTAGACCAACAGCCACACGACCAGCAGCTAGGAGTATGGAACCCAGGCCTAATCTCTCCCAGCTTCTCTTCCTGTCTCTCTCTCTGCCTCCACCCACCAAAATCGTCATTTCCTATACAACACATCAGGACTTGCATGGAGAGTGGGCAGGGACCATTCTTTATCCAATCATGTATAATAATAGAGTATAGCCCAATTACTATTTAGCCTCACTTGGGACCTCAGTGCATCAACTCAAACCTCAGCTCATTACATATGCTTATCCTAAAGAGTAGAATTTGCAACCATATTGCTAAGCTTCAGTTGATTCATGACAAGCTCAATTAGGTTCCAGGTATAGATTGTAACATGATGTATCCTTGCCTTCTTGTGTTGCTTGCTGTGCTTTCCATTGTTGATATCTTTTTTTTTTTTTTTTTGGGGGGGGGGGTGCAGTAGTAAAGGGTAGAAATTAAATTTTGATTTTAGTTTTTGGAGGCTGGAAGTGCTATGGCCACTCATAATAAATTCCACTACTAGTTTGAAAGGGAGCTTTGACCTCTTCTATTTCTGACTTCCCTCCTTAAGACAGTCTAATAGTGACAAACCATATTGGTGCAGAGCTGAATAAAGACATGTTATTGGCTTAGCTCACAATACCTCAAAACTCCTGAATTCAAGTGATCCACCAGCCTCAGCCTACGAATTGCAGGGATTACAATGTGCCACAGCTCCCAGATTTTAAGTTCTTCCATAAATTATCCCTAAATAATCTCCTCAGCATAATGAAGATCTTTGCTTGTTCAGTTGTTTCAGCTGTGTCCAGCTCACTTTGACCTCAATTGGGGTCAAATTGGCAAAGATATTGGAGTGGGTGATCATTTCCTTCCCTATATCATTTCACAAATGAGGAAACTGAGGCAAACAGGATTAAGTGACTTACCTAGGGTGTCATAAATATTAAGTATCTGAGACCAGATTTGAACTCAGGAAGATGAGTTTTCCTAATTCCAGGCTAGGTGCTCTGCCACCTAATTATGAATAACAGTACAATACAGGCATTCTTATTTTAATCTCTCTAAGTAACAAGTCAACTTGCTTTATTAAATTATATATGCTCCATCTTCTATAGTACGTCTTACATGCAAGTTATTTCTGGCAATATGCCACAGCCTAGTTACACCCACCAGGCAGCTTTGCATTGCCATTTGGTCATCTTTCCCATGGTTCACTCTGTAGCATCCTGAGGAGAATATTGATGTTTAAAAAACATGGTTTTGAGGGAGAAATCATTCAAAATGTACTATTTTCATATTAAATAACCACCCACTTGACTCCTCCTATACAATTCTAGACCCAGGTCATGATCTAGCTCCTTTGAAAGATATATGTTCTAATGAATTCAATGGGCTGCCCACTCTACTGCATAGCATATATTGGACAATATGTCCAGTTTCTAGATAAT
Source organism: Sarcophilus harrisii (assembly GCF_902635505.1). Lineage (NCBI taxonomy): Eukaryota > Metazoa > Chordata > Mammalia > Dasyuromorphia > Dasyuridae > Sarcophilus > Sarcophilus harrisii. Next base: position 358,689,281 of record NC_045427.1, on the reverse strand, counting down.
CTAAAAACGATGTGGTTCTTAGAACCTTTTGTCCCCTTTTCTGTGAACCTACTATCATCTCTATGGAAATGGAAAGGAGCTGCATAAGACTAGGGCATTTTATTTTTTTATCTATTTCATGGGTCTTTATTGGCAGAATTCATCTAGTAAGCAATCTGATAGTGATAGCATTTATATAAAGTTTTAAAGTTTACAAAGCACTTAATATATATTATCTCACTTGGTCCTCACAACAAATCCAAGACTTAAGTGCTACTATCATCTCTAATTTACAAAGGAAGAAACTGGGACAGAAACTAAGTGATTTGACCACTGTCACACAGATAGGAAGTGCCTGAGGCAGAATTTGAACTCTGGTGTGTCACTCTATCCACTAAATCACTTAACTGCCTTTAGGCTACAAAAAATATGCTTGAAACTTTACTGCTTAGCAGAAACTATTAGAGATTTAATTCTACTGACAAGAACCCAGGGTTATCTCAAACCTATGCTCTGGTATCAGTAAAGAAAGAAATGGAAAGTTTTGAAATATGGAGAAAGAATATAAGCATCAGAAAGTATCTTAGGGATTAGACTAGTTCTGCTTGGCTACAGAGATAAGAATAAGGAACAATAAGTGTGTGTAGACAAAAAGCTTATTAAAAGTAGAAAACTTTGTGGAATCAGAGCTCCTTTACAATGCGAAGGACAACTTCAGGAGGTAGTGACTTCAGGAAACATTGTATAATAGAATTACGAATGGGTTTGGCATCAAAGGGCACAAATTTGAATCTCAGATCTGCTACTTACCACCTGTCCCACCCTGGGCCAATAATTTTCACTTGTCTGAGTCTCAGAGTCCTCATTTATAAAACCAGAGGATATGGATTAGAGATCGTTACTATGGTTTCTTCAGTTCTTAAGATAATACTCTTCTAGTAAAAATTGGATGGCCACTTATTGTAGGGAGATTCCTATTTAGATATTTTTTGTGTGAGACGACCTTTAAAGTCTCTCATACTTCTGAGATTCTGAAGTCTTTTAAATGCAGTGCCTCTGGCCTTATCTTTCCTTACAACGCCAAAAAGAGGTGACTCTCTGATGCCAGGGTAATAAGAAATAAACAATTTTTTAAAAGCATTTAACTTGGCCAAATAGACAGATGCTAATTTTCTTATAAAGCTGGTAATCTCTCTCATGCCTTACTATTTTTAATGTTCTGTAAAAACAAATTAGTACTTTGGGGTATGTTTTGTTTTTTTTTTTTTTTAACAGATAAAACAACACTCTTTAGCTTAAAAAAACAATGAAGGTAAGCATTCCTTTTTTTTTTAAACCTCTGGACCTAATCTTGGAACAGTTTTAAAAATCAAAAGTCTGATTTCTCAAATATCAAGGATGATAGTTTCAGAGTTTTTGTCTTTAATTTAGTTTAGTTTCATGTTGAACAATCAGGGAATGTGGTATGGCAGAATTCCAACTTCTTGGCTCTGACAGGTAGCAAGTCAAATTTTTTCTCTCAATTTCATTTTCTTCACCAATAAAGTAGGAATGAAAATTCATACTATCTTCTTGGATGAGGTCTACTGTCTTCCTGATTTTTTGAAGAGTCAGCCTTCTTCAAAAAAACCCAAACAACCAAAAAAAACCCAATAACTTGTGTGAATAGAAAGGATCATCTAGATTCTAGTTAAATGTAAGCAAGTAAGCTTGTGTGATTGATGTAGTAGACTACAGATATGTACAATCTACCTATACCTAGAAACACAGAATTTAATTTAGTGATCATCTAATATAACCAAAAGGAAAAAAGACTCCCCATTTTCAAGTTTCTAACAAGGATTGATCCAGTTTCTGATGGAGATCTTAAAATAGCCTAATAGGCTTGATTCTGCTCATCCTTCTCTTGTTTGTTAAGTTTTTCTTAATATTTTACAGATTAGTTTCTATGAATGCTACTTAAAACTCAAATTTCATCTATCTTCTAATTGATTCTTATTTTGATAAAGCATAAATTCTGTTTACAAGTGATTGAACTCTTATCTCAATCATCCAAGTTTCTGTGTATGCAAACTTCCCATAAATGAATTAATCAAAAGCATTTATTAAGTGTTTTCTATATGCTAAGCATTAAGGATACAAATACAAAAAAGAGCTAGTTCCTGCCTCAATGAGCTTATATCCTTTATCTTTATTTTGTTTATTTTTTACTTTGTTTTACTTTTGTTTTGTCTATTTGACCTAGACAGGAAGTGGCCCCTAAGAGGACCAATCCTATACCTACACTTTTTCTGACCTGGGGCTATCTGTTCTTCCTTTCACAGCTTAGTGGCACCCCACTCTCAAGGATTCACCATAATTGGTGCTAGGCCTGGTGCTTTCACTCTTCTCCAATTCAGAACTCCTGAGCTCAAGTCATCCAACTGCATTGTGGCAGTCTCCATCAGAAGCTATGATTATGAGACAGTGGACACTGTCTAGACCCAGCAAGAGGAAGAGACAATAAAGGAGAGTGGTGATTTGAGAAGGTAATGGTGATATGGTTAAGTGTAGAATGGTGAATTAATCCATAGGGAAGCTGAATGATAAATCTTTTCCCCAAAAAGCAATGGCACTGATTCTGACTTAAGTACCCCAAGAAGGATGTAGAGGGAAGGATAAGGGAAAGACTGTGTTACAAAAAAGTGGTGATAAAACATGCTCAGGTAACTTTAATAGCTACCTATGTGGTGTAATCACAACAGGATGGCACAGACAAATTGGCATTTCCCATGCATGCTAATCTCTCCATGACATCTTCAGGGAGCTGGAAAGCAAGCTATTGATTATAGTACTGCAAGTACAAATAACAGGAATATATATAATGTCCCAAAGGGATCTTAAAAGCCCTTCTTTTTATACGGGAAAGGAGAACATTGCTTTCCTTAGAAAAGCACCAGAGTTGCTATTTTGACTGATGTCTCATAGAGGCAGGTGGAAGGATTGACTATAAAGCAACCTCTAGTTTTCATCTCAAGCATTTCAGAATCTAACCCCTAAAAGTGAAAGAGAATAGCACTATATCAAAAAGAATACTGTCTCTGAAGATCATTGGATTGCAGACCAGGGACCAAATCAAGCAATTTGGTGAGGCTGTTGTGATACTATTTTCTTAATGGAAAGAATTCCCCAGGCTTAGGATGATCTGCAAGATGTGACTATGACAAGATTAAGTTCTTACTCTTATATTTTGAGTTTGACTATATGGCCAATAAATTACTTGTATCCAAAAGAGCAAATTGGCAATATCGCTGTTACTAGAGAACTGAACTCACTTACAGATCCAAAAGGGTCCAGGGAGAACAACATAATTGGTTGACTCCTTGCTCCAGGCCCTCACTGGCCCCTGGTGAGGGATATTCTGTGTAAATAAAGGCAGCTAAGTGGCACAATGGATAGAGCACTTGGTCTGTGGTCAAAAAAATCCAAGTTCAAATCAGGCCTCAGATATTTACTAGTTGTGAGACCCTAAGTAAGTCACTTAACTTCTAACTCAGTTTCCTGGATTGTAAAATGGAAGTAATAATAGTACCTAAATCACTAAGTTCTTGTAAAAATCAAATGAGATATTTGTAAAGTGCTTAGCTTAGTGCACACTAAGGATGAACACTATGTAAATGTTTATTCCCTCTTCTCTCTACCTCCAACTCCAAAGAGATATAAGTACATGTTAATACTTTGAATATCTAGTTTGTTTCTTCAGGTGTGAACAAAGTGGGTTTTGCCACAACTTGGACCCAGGTAATTGACAACAGCACTAGTTATAGATCTTATTCTATTGGGTAAAATCACAATTTACTTTGACAAACTCAAAAATCTTTAAGAGCAGGAGAAGACTTCGACTAACATCTGGATTTTGAATTCATACTCCCTGTATATGACCTTAAGAAATTTTTTTCATCTCTCGAGACCCAATTTTCTAATCTGTAAAATGAGAATTGAACTAGAGAATCTCCAAAGTTCCTTGGAGCTCTGATACCCTATGATTCTAAGACATTCTAATGATTTTCCCTGAAGAAAATTTGGTAAAAGCTTGCCACAGGCTAGCTGTGTCTATATATTTGGGGAAGGAGAGGTACATTCCAGATTTGTGATTTCATTGATATAAGGAAATTCCTCCTACCAACATAGATTAGCAAATATCTCACAAATTTTATTCTTAAAGCTGAAAACTTAATTGACTTGCCAGTGTGTATCAAAGGCAAAACTTGAATCCAAGTCTTCTTGACTCCAAAGCCAGCTAACTAGTAACTAAACCCAATTACCTGGATTTTGTTTGGTTGTTTCAGTTGTGTTCAATTTTTTGTGACTCCATTTAGGATTTTCTTGGTAAAGAAACTAGAGTAGTTTGCCATTTCCTTCTCCAACTTATTTTACCGATCAGGAAACTGAAGCAAAAAGTAAAGTGATTTGCTCACATCCCATGCTAAAAAGTGTCTGAAGCCAGATTTAAAGTCAGGAAGATGATTCCTGATTCTAAGCTTAATGCTTTATGCACTGGACCATCTAGCTGCCTCTATGGGGTTAAAAGGGACTTAGTGCAACCCATCTTCTTTTAATTGATGAGGAAACTAAGGCACAGAGTAGAGAATTTTCTGAAGATCACAAAAAAGAAGTGGTGGGATAAGAATTTGGAACAAAGTCCTGAAAATCCAGAAACAGTGTTCTGTCCATTATGCCAAGTTGCTTTTATAACATTAAATAAACCAGATCTAGCCTGCCAGTGTGGTCAAATAACTATGAAATCTATAAATTGATTTTGGTCATTTTATTAAATAGCATAACATAAATGTAAATAATAATAATTAATATTATTTATATAATTTTCATATAGAAACCACTCAAGGATAAGTCATTATTTTACTATTACTAGTTTACATTTAATGTTCCATAGAATGTCAAGCCTGTGAAAATGAATGTTTCTGGTATTTGAATAAAGAATTGGAGAATATAAATTCATCTTCTATACCATCTTCTGTAGACTCACTGAAAACATCTTTGGGACATTTCAAATAATAGACTAGATGACAGGGCTCACATGTACCTCATCCTGTCCCAACATGGTTTTAGTTTCTTCTGCACTTGTGTCTGTATATTTTTAAAGATTTTGATTTTAAATAGTTCAAGCCATATAAATATTCCATAGGGTATCATGTATTAAAAACATTTCATAGATCAGTATATTCTATTTGGGTAGTTGTAGGCACAAATATGTCTACAATGATGCTCCCATCCCAATATATCTTATTTTCCTAATTCTCAAGAATAATTTGAGGCTTTCACTTAATGTATATGAATTTGTGACCTATTAGAGTTTTTTTAGAAGAGAAATTTTATTTAAACAAAAATAGAAATGAGAGTAATTTCTATTTTTAAAAAATCCTTGATCTGGTATGGCAAAAACACAGCTACAGAAACTATTAGTTTTTAAAAGATAACAAGATTCTTGTCAAATGAAAGACTTTATACTTATTCTTACTGAATTTTATCATATGAGTGAAAATAATCCTCAAACACATTAAGATCTCTTTGGATATTGACTCTGACATCCAAGGTGTTAGTTATTATTTCCATGTGTCATAGACAAATTTGATGAACAGATACATAGGGCAAAGCACAGATCTTTGGAATGTTCCTCCTAGAGACTTCCTGCCACAATGAAATTGGACCATTAATAACTTCACTGTAAAACAAACTGTCCAGCCAAAAGGTGACAAAAGGTGTTACTGAAGAAGGAAGTAGCAAACCACTCCAGTATTTTTGGGAAAATACATACACACACACACACACACACACACACACACACACACACACCTAGGGATAGCACTAAAATGATAAAAGATAACATAAGAAGATGAGCTACTCAGGGTGTAAAGTGTTCAGTACTACTTAGGAAGAGTAGAGGACAACTACAAGTAGTTCTAGTACTACTGAAGTAGCTGGATCAAAACTAAAAGAAAGCTCAGCTGCCAGTGTATCTGGTGATGAAAGGAAAATCCATTCTATAAAGGACAATCTTGCAAAGGAACGTGGAATGTAAGATCTATGAACCAAAGTAAGGGAGATGTAGTTAAAACAATAAATGGAAAGATTAAACATCAATATCTTAGTGTCTTAGCAAATGTATATGAATGGAAATGGATGAATATAATCAGGTTATGACAACATATACTACTGTGGGCAATAATCCTTTAGAAGAAATAATTAGTTATTCATAGTTAGTAAAAGAGTTAGAAAAACACTATTAGGATATAATCTCAAAAATAATCAAATGATACCTGTTGAATCCAAATCAAACCATTCAGCATTATAATAATACAAGCCTATGTTCCACTCATGCAAAAGAGGCCAAAGTTGAACAGTTCTATGAAGACCTACAGTGTCTTCTAGAAATAACACCAAAAAAAAAATGTCACACTTATCATAGGAGATTGGAACACTAAAGTAGGAAATTAAAAAATAATTGGAATAAAAGCAATATAAAGACCAATGTAGCCAAGATTTAAAAGGGAAGCTGAAAGCTTTGGGGGGGGGGGGAGAAAAGAAATTTACAGCCAGTGTTTCTGGAAAAGGTCTTATTTCTAAAATATATAGAGAGAATTGACTTAAATTTCTAAGAATACAAATCATTCTTCAATTAATAAATGATCAAAGGATATGAACAATTATTGGATGAAGAAATTAAAGCCATTTCTAGTCATGATAAAAAAAAAAGCTCTAATCACTATTGATTAGAAAAATGAAAATTAAGATAAAACTCTGAGGTACCACTTCACATCTCTCAGATTGGCTAAGATGACAGGAAAAGACAATGATAATTATTGGAGGGGATTTGGAAAAAGTGGGACACTGATGCATTGTTGGTAGAGTTGTAAAGTGGTCGGACCATTCTGAAGAACAATATACCCAAAAATGCTTTCAAACTGCATACTCTCTGATCCAGCAGTGTGTGCCAAAGAGATCATAAACGAGGGAAAAGAACCTACATGTGCAAAAATACTTGTAATAGCTCTTTTTGTAGCAGCAAAGAACTGATAATTGAGTGGATGCCCCTCAGTTGGGGAATGGCTGAATAAGTTATGGTATATGAATGTAATGAAATATTATTGTTCTATAAGAAATGATGAGCAGAATGATTTCAAAGAAGTCTGGAAAGACTTACATGAACTGATGCTGAGTGAAGTGAGCAGAAGAAGCAAGAGAACATTGTACACAATAACAGCAAGATTATGTGATGATCTGGGAAGGTAGGTGGCACAGTAGATACAGCACCAGCCCTGAAGTCAAGAGGACCTGAGTTCAAATGTGATCTCAAATACTTAATACTTCCTAGCTGTGTGACCCTGGGCAAGTCACTTAACCCTAATTGCCTCAGCAAAAAAAAAAAAAAAAGTGATGATGAACTATGATAGACTTGTCTCTTTTCAACAATGCAGTGATGAAAGGCAATTCTAATAGGCTTGGGATGGAAAATCCCATCCTCAGCCAGAATGAGAACTACAGAGACTGAATATGGATTGAAGCAGTATTTTCACCTTTTTGTTGTTGTTTGTTTGCTTGTTTTTCTTTTCTCATGGCTTTTTCCCTTTTGATCTAATTTTTTCTTGCACAACATGACAAATATGAAAATATACTTGAAAAAATTACACAATTTAACCTATATCAGATTATTTGCTATCTTGGGGAGGGGAAAAGGGAGAAAGGGAGAAAAATTTGGAACACCAAGTTTTATAAAAATGAATGCTGAAAACTATCTTTACATGTATTTGGAAAAGTAAAATATTATTTAAAAATAATTGGAATAATAAGCAAATTTGGCCTTGGAGTACAACATGGAGCAGGACACAGACTAATAAAGTTTTGTCACGATAACTCACTGGTCAAAATACTCTTTTCAGCAACTCAAAAGGTGACTCTATATATGGGCATTTCCAGATGGATAATATCAAATCAAATTTATTTTATACTTTGAATCCAAAGATAAAGAGGTTCTATACATTTGGTTAAAATAAAACCTAGAGCTTACCTGTGGCTTGAATTATGAGGTTCTTATTGCAAAATTCAGACTTAATTGAAGGAAGTACAGAAAACCATCAGATCATATAGGAATGGTCTAAATAATATTCTTTATGAAAATAAAATGAATGCAATGAATGCCTTTAAGAGATTAGGTCTGGTTGACTGAATACCTGAATAATTATGAATAGAAGTTTGTGATATTGTAAAGGAGGTAGCACAAAAATAACAATGATGAACATTCCAAAGGGGGGGAAAAGAGCAAGAAAACATGATGACTATTTGTTAAGGCTGATAAAGGGGAAAGAATATTAGGGAATAGCAAGGAGAAATGAGGTTTTCTGAAATGAACAATTCAAAGAAATAGAAGAAAACAATAAAATGTGAAAGACAGACATCTCTTCAATAAAATTAGAGATATCAAGGGAACATTTCATTCAAAAATGGCATGATAATTTTTAATGGGAAGGATTTAACAGAAATAGAAGAGATTAAGAAGAGGTAGCAAGAATATACAAAATAACTATACAAGAGCTTAGCACCACCACTATAATGGAATGGTTACTGATCTAGAGGCAAACAAATGGGCCTTAGGAAGCACTGCTAACAATAAGGCTGATAGAGGTCATGGAATTACCACTGAGCTATTTAAAACCCTAAAAAATGATGCCATTAAAGTATGTGCTCAATATGCCAACAGATTTGGAAAACACAACAGTGGACACTGGATTGGGAAAGATTAGTTTATATCCCAATCCTAAAGAAAGACAATGCCAAGAACTGTTCAAATTGCAAACAATTATGCTCATTTCATATGCCAGCAAACTAAACTTCAGTAATATGAACCAGGAATTGTCAGTAGAGTAGGCAAAGAAATCGGAGACCAAATTGCCATTACTTGTTAGATTATGGAAAAAGAAAGGTGTCCCAGAAAAATATATACTTCTGCTTCATTGACTACACTAAAGTCTTTATGTGAATTATAACAAAATGTGACAACTCTTAAAAGAGAAGGAAGTACTAGATCAATTTATTTTTCTCCTAAGGAACCTGTATGGGGGGCCAACAAGCAACACTTAGAACCAAAATGGAACAACTGATTGTTTAACGTTGAAAAAAAAGTATGATTAGTATGTTACCTTTTTTATTTAACTTATATGCTGAATACATCATGCAAAATGGGAAGCTGGATGAATCAAAAGCTAGAATCAAAGTTGCCAGGAGAAACATCAATAATCTCAGATATGCAGATAACACCACTCTGCTGGCAGAAAATGAAGACAAAGTAAAAGAAGCCTTTTGATGAGGGTGAAAGAGGAGAGTGTATAAACTGGCTTGAAGCTTAACATAAAAAAAAATCCTCAAAGATCTTGGCAACTGGTTCTATCACTTCCTAGCAAATAGGGGGGAAAAAAGGAAGTGTAAGATTTTATATACATGGGCTCAAAGATCATTGCAGATGGTGACTACAGTCATGAAAATAAAAGACTTTTACTTCTTAGAAGAAAAATTGTGGCAAATCTGGATAGCACACTAAAAAGCAGAAATATCACCTTGGCAGCAAAGATTCATACAGTCAAAGCTATGATTTTTCCAGTAGCAATGTATAGCTGTGAGAGCTGAACTATAAGGAAAGCTAAGAACTGCAGAATTGCTCTTTCAAATTGTGCTAGAGAAGACTTTTGAGAGTCCCTTGAATAGCAATGAGACAAATCAATCAATACTTAAAGAAATTAACTCAGGCTATTCACTGGAAGGTTAGATATTGAAGCTGAAGCTTAAATACTTAGGACACATAATCATACACACACACACACACACACACACACACACACACACACACAGACATACACACACACACACAAATACATAATAAGAAGATGGGACTCATTGGAAATGACTGATATTGGAAAAGATTGAAGACAAAAGTAAAAGGGCATGGTAGAAGATGAGACAGATACATAGAGACATGGAAACAATTAACATGAACTTGGGCAGACTTCAAGGGATGGAGGAGAATAAAAGGTCCTGGTATGCTATGATCCATGAGGTCACAAAGAGTCAGACATGACTGAACAACACCACATCCAGCCAGATTTGAATCTATATAATTGCATTATCATCCAATCCATGTATTTTAACTTTATCCATAGTATAAAATATTTTATTAAAATTTTTGTTAAAGCAAATGAAAGAAAATGAAGCACTCCTCTAGGACTCTTCCCATCTCTCAAGTTACAATCACTGGTGTTTTAGATCCAGTATCAGACTGGATAACAGAGTATCTGACTGTTACTCTCAAGATTTCAGGGGTAACTCTAAAGGTCTCTACTTCTAACATTGTCGTTCCTGAATGGAGGTGCTATGTGCTTTTCATTAAGCCAGACAGTGGATTTAATTAGCTTAGCAAAAGTATTTCATAAGTTAGAATGTTAAGTATGGTGGGTACAAAATATTCCTCCCAGAAGCCTACATTATCCCACAAATATACATAGGATCCATTGAAAGAATAGACTCAAACCTAGAGTGTAATAATAGTTGAGGCATAGGAAAAGATCAGAGACATGATTTTTCCTATAGAATTCATGATATTTCATAACTCATAGACATACAGCATCACTGAAAGAAGATATTAAAAGCTGAGCCTTTTTAATAATGTGGACAATAGGCATTCTTCATACACTTGGTTAGGGGTTTGTTTTTTTTCAATTTTTATCCATTGTGAGGTTTACAATACAGGTGGAGCAAAAGGTAACAAATTTCTGGTGCAAGAAATCCTTTCTTCCTTGGTGAAGTTCCATCTTGGTATAAATCTCTGCTGGGTAGATTACTTAAGATAGGCTGTTTCCTTGAAATAAGGAAGAGAGAAGGGGAGGAGTGGACGGAGGGAGGGACGGAGAGAGGGAGGGAGGGAGAGAGAGACAGAGAGAAAGAAACACAGAGAAAAGGAGGGACTCTGCTAGACTTCATCCTTGTCAGTAGCAGACAGCTTTGACAAGGAAAAATCTCTTTGTCTTATTTCTTGTTTGATATTTATGACAAAAGAAGTGTTAAAGTTACCTCTCTTACTGCATCTTTCAAAGAATCATGCATAATTTTAGTATACGTATTAGAAATGCTTTATTGCCATATAGCTTTTAGATAGCATTTTGCTCTGCCATGTCAACTACTTTTTTCATATAGTTAACAAAAAAATAAGTACAGTGGGATCTTATGTTCTCTGTACCTTGTAAACAAGCTTATGATTGTAAAAGATGTGGACTGCTGAAGAATATCATTTCTTAAATCCTTGCTATTTCCTTCTCATACCTACTTCAAGATGCCCTTCATATGTACATTATTATATATTATTATCATGATTCTACAAATATGTGTAAGTAAGTGTATGGGATAGTAATTGTTGATATTTCTTTTCCTATCTTTTTTGTCAGTATAACAGTATGATTTTTTTCCCAAACCTTTTATCTTTCAGATATTTTAAGTACTGATCCCTTAACATCTTCAAAACTGTGTTGTTCCCAGCACATATCTCTTCTGTGTACAATTGTTCTAATCCAACAATGATTCTCATAATTCTTTTCTTTAGCAACATTTCTCTTTTCCTCAAGTAGCACTCTGGGACCTGTGAAGTTAGGATTTAATTTACTATCATTTATGGAGAGAATAATTTGTTATAGCAATTGTGACTGATCTTTTCCATTTTTACTCTATTGTCTTCTTTCAACTTTCATTCTTGAATGCTCTCAGGAAAATGTAGCTTATTTGGATCTTTCTCCAAGTTTTCCTTTAAGTTTGTTTTCCCTTCATTACTCTTTGCATTTTATGAAAAAAATAATGATCATCATCATATACCACCCTTACACATAAAATTTTTAAAACAGTATTCTAAACCTGTGTTATCCAAAACTTCCTCATTTTTTTTTCTGGGAAAAAATCAAATGTTTGCTAACTAAAATAGAACTCCTGGATGAGAAAATTTATCATTTTCCTCTACCAATGCAGATTGGTACCTTCTCTATAATTTAGAGTCTCAGTTGTGTAATAAGAAATGCTGAAGAAATCAGTTTCAGAGAAATCTGAGAACATTTGTATAAATGGATGCAAAATAAAGTGAGAATGTTATAAAAGAAAAAAATAATTGTTAATTGAAATATATCTCAATTTTAAAATAAATTTGTTTAAAATACTAAGAAGTTAAGGTATTATCCCAGGATTACACAGCTAGTGTGTGTCAGAGGTGAAACTCGAACGTAAATAGGTTTACTTCATTCTAAAACTGGCTTGCTGTCCACTATACCACACTAACTCTCCCTATGTTTACAGATATAAACTGTGTAAGCTTTGTCCTTATTGGGATCTCTTACTCTACCCCCTCCACACCTTCTGAGGACTATTTTATTTTTCTTCTTTTCTTAGGTTGCTATAGTCAAAGAATTCATCACCAGGTACTCAGCCAACTGGTGATGTCTGAATTTAACTACTCTGGTCCTCAGACAATCTGTTGTGGGGACCATACTACAATCCTATCTAGCTTGGGTAGAACTTGTCATCACTTGCCTGACACTGGCACACCTTTTTGAAATCCAGAATCACTCCATACTATGATAAGGCATTACAGTCTGACTTTATCTTTATTAAATCAAATAGATTTTTCAGAGAGAAATAAAGTCTTTAAAAGCTTCACATTTACATCATTGTGAGTGATCCTCCCACTATTGATCAGACATTCCATTCATTAGAGGCCAGTCCTTGTGAGCTACTATAACCAAAAAATAAAAAATAAAAAAAATTAATAGAGGATATAACTCACATTCAAACAAATAACTTTATGCTTTTGTTATGGATATCATATTTGCCCATACATTATGACATGAAGTAACAGAAAAGAGTCTTGGGAGAGATAATGTAGCTAGAGATTTGGCTTGAGAGTCAGGAAAACTTAACTTCAAATCCCACCACTAAAACATGTTGGCTGTGTGATTCTGGTCAAGTTACTTGACCTCTCAGTGCCCCAAGAAACTTCTTAAGACTCTCAGTTGTCTGGTAACTACTGATCTGAATTTTAAAAAGGCATTTATCTTCTGGGAATTCCATAGAGTTAATAGTCTGGACAAAACCACAAAAACAAAATAACCACAAAAGAGCCTGGATTTGTTGGCATTAAGACGTGGGTTCAAAAACCAGCTCTCCTACTATTATTTCCCATAAGACCTTAAACAAAACATTTCCCCTCTCTATCCTTCTATTTCCACCTTTCTAAAAGGAGGGGCTTGAACAAGAAGATTGCTTACATCTCTTCCAGCTCTAGGACCCTATTATTCTAGGATATAACAACATAGCAACTATATGAAACTGAGAGGGTGAGCATCCTCATTTGTCAAATGAGGAAACTGAGACTCAGAGAAGAAAAGTAACTTCACTGTAATCATACAGGTTTCAACTCTTAAGTACAACACTCTTTTCCTTATACCAGGGGAATCAAGCATTAAAAACAAAAAGACGGATTTGAACCAAACAGATCCATGAACCAAAAACCAGAACAAACCACACTAATTGACTGGCCACTGGACTGACCCCAAATATTAGTTTATTACTGAAGCATGAATTCAATGGAAGTCTTTTTTGTTTTTCATTAAAAAAAAAAAACCTAATGAACTGATTTAAACCCAAACTAAGCCTGAATATTTTCTTAAACTGTTAGGCTGGAACCAAACCAATACATCACAATATCTCCAAACTGACTGAACTAAATCAGTATTTAATTCATTCAGTTCAAATCTCTAAATCAAAGAAATCCATAACAGGTCACATGCAGAAATGTATTTATGGAACCACAGAAGTGATTCTGGATGCATAAAATATAAATACTTTTATCATAAAAATATCATGAGAAAGTGAAGAAGACTTTCAGCATTTCAATTGAACCTCCTATAATGAACTTGTGGAATAACATGGATAAAAGAGTCAAAAAGAGATAGATGGGGATCAATGGGTCATCATCTGTCACTGGAATAAATATCAAAACCAATTTAATCACATTAATTTTATTATTTAATCTTTAAGAGATTGAAAGAGCTTCCAAGGGGAATCCCCCATGTGCCCAAATGGGACAGTATTCCCAGATGGCCTAATATAGGTATGGTCCTGAGACTAGGACTAGAAAAAGCACAAGAATATATCAAATTATCTAATAGTGAAAATAATTCACATTTCTATGATATTTTACATAAAAATAACTTTAGTTTCTGTGGTAAGATTACAAAGGTTTTTTTTCCCCCATGCCAAACCTGTAAGATAGGTTTCTGTAATGAGAGAAAAGAGATGAACCCATTCTTATCTTCAGGACATTGGACCATTTCCAATGGGATGTATGTGTTCTGGTTTATTGATAAACACTTTGAGACAGAGGTGCTTACAGAGCAAGTCACAGGGTGGCAAGTAACTGGTTCACTTGGTCAATGTTTGTGAACTAATGCTTTATTGGTGGAGTTGTGAACTGACCAACCATTCAAGACAGTTATTTGGAACTATGCTCAAAAGGCAATCAAATTGTGCATACTCTTTGATCCATAAGTATCTCTTATGGATCAGTATCCCAAATAGATCATAAAAAAGGGAAAAGGAGCCACTTGTCAAAATATTTGTATATTTCTAGCAGCCCTCTTTGTAGTGGCAAGGAACTAGAAACTAAATTTGCTATCAGTTGGGGAATGGCTGAATAAGTTATGGTATATAAATGTAATAGAATGTTACTGTTCTATAAGAAACAATCAGCAGCGGACAAAGCATCCAGAAAGAGGACTGTGGGGACTGAATGTGGATCACAAATCCATAATATTTTCACCTTTTTGTTGTTGTTTGCTTGCTTTATGTTTTCTTTCCCATTTTTTTTCCTTTTTGATCTGATTTTTCTTATGCAATATGATAATTGTGGAAATATGTATAAAAGAATTACACATGTTTAACATATATTGGATTACTTGCTGTCTAGGAGAGGGGTGGAGGGAAGAGAGGAAGAAAAATTTGGAACACAAGATTTTGTAAGGGTGAATGCATATATTTTAAAAATAAAATGCTATGATTAAAATTTTTTTTAAAAAAAGAAATGATTGGCAGACTGATTTCAAAAAGGCCTGGAAAGATTTAAATGAACTGATGTTGAGTGAAGTGAAGTGAGTAGAACCAAAAGAACATTGACATGGCAACAAGATTATGTGATGATCAACTATAACGGACATGGCTCTTTTTAATAATGAGATGATTTAGGCCAATTACAACAGACTTGTGATGGAAAGAGCCATCTGTATTCAGAGAAAGGATTATGGAGACTGAATATGGATGATAACATAATATTTTCCCCTTTTTTGTTGTTGTTTGCTTACTTATTTTTTTTCATTTTTGATCAGATTTTTCTTGTGCAGCATGATAAATATAGAAATAGGTTTACAATAATTGCATTTGTTTAACCTATATTGAACTGCTTGCTCTCTACAGAAGAGGAAAGGGAGAGGGAGAAAAATATGGTAGAAAAGGTGAATGTTGAAAACTATTTTTGCATGTATTTTGAAAAACAAAAAGCTATCAAAAAAATAAATAAAAATGTTCTTTACAGCTACCTTACCACTTCTTGAAGGAGAATATGACCACTAATTAGAGAAGAAGTTTGACCCCTGGATCTTAAGGGAGATAGTAAAGAACTGAGTCAGATCTATCATGCCTACACATTCTGGGTAACTCTATTCCATGTCCTTCAATGACTCTATCACAGGAGTCCACCCACCATGTTGGAGAGCTTCTTCCTCTCTACTGCTGTCAGTAGACCTTCATTCTTGCCATGGGATCAGCCCATCTTCCTTTCCTATTATATAATTCCTTGATCATGTCTTTTATTCCTATTCTTTAGAGTTTCTCATTGGTACTATCTTGCACCCTGTTTGTACTCATTATTTGCACCTATACGTTATTCACCAGTGCTTAGCACATGCTTGGCCCATAGTTGGTACTTAATAAATGTCATTGACTGACTGTGGTATTCATTTTTAATCCTTAATAGACAGTAGTGTTCCCTGTTTTGTTGTCATATAGTAACACTGATAAAATATTGATATTAAAAATATATACCTTTGATTTTATGGAAAATTTAGGGTCAAAAAAGGAGCTTTGAAATTTTCTGGAGCCAATCCCATCTGGTATTCTTCTGGCTAACACTGGGTCCAACACATTAACCATCTGTACTGTCTCTCCCACTTTACAGAAATTTACAAATCACTAGAGCATGAAAACCTCAAAAAGCAGAAATATTAAAGATATTCCTTAACAACAATAATGATAATAATATCAAGAATTTTATATAGCACCAGATTCAAAGAATTATTATGCATAGATAGGTGGCACAGTAAATAGAGGGCAGGCCTGAAATTAAGACTTCTCTTCCTAAATTCAAATCTGAACTCAGACACTTATTAGCTGTGTTACCCTGGGCAAGTCACTTAAGTTTTCCTCAGTGTCCTCATCTATAACATGAGCTGACAAAGGAAATGACAAACTTCTTTACCAAGAAAATCCCAAGTGAGATCATGAAGAGTCAGACAAAACTGAAAAAACAACTGAATAGAATTAGAAATAAAAAATTTAAATTGGCCAATCTCAGACAAAAGAATTAAACAAACCATAAAAGAAATCTCAAAGGAAAATCACTAGTACCATATAAATTTGTAGGTATCTAACAAACATTCAAAGGACATTTAAATTAAATATTATAGAAATAGTTACTTTGAAAAAAAATTAAACACAGCATTCTACCAAATCCTTGATTGAGATAAATATAAACCTAATACCCAAAACAAGAAGAGATAAAGCAGGAAAAGAAAGCTATTAACCAATATTGCTAATATCAATGTTACTAATATTAAAAGAATTTATTTTAAAATTTATTAAAAGAATAAAATATTAACACAGAGTCTAGATGCTAAAAGATTATATTATTAAAAGGTTATATAATAATAAGATGTTCAATTCATACCAGGAATGAAGGTTTGGTTCAACATTAGAAAGAGTATAAATATAATAAAACATATTAAGAACAAAAATAAAAGAAATCACATTCTATAGTAATAGAAGCAGAAAAGACTTGGACAAATTATGACACAAGTTTTTAAAGTTTTTTAAAAAAATTACCAAGCATAGGGATAAATAGAACTTTCCATTATACAATAAATAGCATTTAATTGAAACAAAAAACTGGCATTATCTGTAATGGAGAAAATAAGAATGTCCACAATCATCATTATTTAACAAAATTCTAGAAACACTAGCTATTGTATTGAGAATGAAAAGAAATTAAGAGAATATGCATAGACAAAAATCAAACAAAATTAATGCTATGTACAGATGTTATAGTTTACTTAGAGATTCCTATAGATTTAACTAAATCTTAATATAAAACAATTTCAGTAATAACCTGAGGATAACAACCATCTTCTAGAGACACAATTTACAAATACAAATTAAGTGAGTAGTTCTGAAGGGATGTTAGATTTATGCTTCCTTTTTTAAAATTTATTTGTTCTTTAAAATGTTTGCACATGATTAAGTTCACTATATATAACTATATATATATTTAAAATTAAATATATATGTATATATTTTAAAGGAGGAAAAATAAAACCAATGAGGCACTAAGCATAGTGTCTAAAGCCCTTATTTGATGTTAGTGGGTCTTTACCTGGAGTTTCATTCTTTATGGTTCCAGTCAAAATACCTGAAATTCAACTCCAGAGCAGCATTAATCCTTTGCCTGTGATCTCAGTTTTTCTAGATCTAGGCATGATGTCTCTAGTTTGGATGTAACTGTATAATTTAATGTAAATTCAATTCAATTTATGTGTTCCATAATGCTCTGAATAGGTCCATTCTTCATGAAAAGATATATTCTTTAACTGAAGCCTAAAAATATAAGCTATTTTAATAATTTCTATATCAGATGATTAAATGGAAATTTTAAAGGTTAACTCCAGAATGAGATGATGAGTAGCTAATGGTCACATTATTTATTATTTTAGCAAGTCAAGATTTAATGAAGATATCTTCCTATATGTTAATAAAACACTAACAATAAAACACTAACAAATAAGGAATCTTTCTTATATAAAATACTCCACTTACTCTAAGGAATAAGAATGTCTTATCTTTATTTTAGGGGAGAAAGTAAATTAAACCATAAAGTCAACAATATAAAAGCAAAATTTAGAAGACTTCAGTATACTTAAAACCATTGCCTCATGAAATAATTTGTGTAGGACAGGGATTCTCCATCCAATAAACCATAAAATTTTTAAACTCATTTTGATATAGCTGCATTTTAATATAATTTGATGAGGTTAGGGTAGCAATTCCTGGTTTGAAATAAACATGTAAGAAGTTCACAATGGCCATTTTCTTTATTTAAGAGAAGAGGTTATAGACAAAATGAAAGATAAAATAGGCACTAGGACTGGCAAATATGAAATAAAAAGTTGGGAGAGCATATAGTTAGCAAGGAAAAGACAATTTCCCCAGGGGAACTCATTAACTAAGAAAAAGAAAATACTCCATGAGATGGGAGTAAGCCATTGACTGGCAAGTTAGATCCATAGAGGAGTTAGCAGACTAACCAGAATTAACTACAGTAAGGTGAAAAATGTCATTAAAGGGAAGGCAGTATGGGGGGTGGGGGGAGAGAAGAGAGAGAGACAGAGACAGAGAGAACCTCATAGTGGGTTTAGTCCTAAAAAAGACTTTGCAAAGATCTTCATCATGGCAGATCTTTTATAGGGAAAATACTGCCTTGGGAGTTTCTTAGAAGAGAAGAGGGAAGTGTCAGGGAGCTCAGAGGGAAAAAAATCAAAGAGGAGACAGATGGAATATTTGGCAGATCAGGTCCCAGAGCTGTTTAAAAGATATGCTCATCAATATCTCAAAGGTGGTTTAAAGATCCACAAAGGTTGAGGAATAGACAACAGAGGTTGATAAAGAGTTCCATCCTTACAATCATTCTATACAAACAGGATAATCTGGGAACTGATTATGCCTGATAATAGCCAAATGGGCTTCTTCCTGATCAGGAAAGAGAATAAGTGCACATCATAAGTGGTTTCTTCTTAAATACTATACAATTTTTTAATACATTTTAAAACATTATTTTAGGCTTCACCAAACAGTTAAAGAATTTTATGATCCAAATAAGATTCAAAACTACTTTTCTAAGGTAATATAATTCAATTTACTTCAGCAAAAATGTATTCAGCAACTACTATGTATGAGACTTTGTGCTAGATTCTGAAGAGATCAAGAAAAAGACAAAAGTTCTAGCTTCTATAGTACAGTGGAAAAGAATCCTAGGTTTAGAACCAGGGAATCTGGGTTGAAATCTCACTATTCTTACCTTATTATTTGTGAGACCTTCAAGCAAGTGATTTCATATTTCTAATCCTCAGATTCCTCATTTGGAAAATAAAGGAATTGACTTGTGTGGTACCTGCTAGTCTTTTTATTACATTTTCTGCACATTTTTCTAAAAAGTGATGTGGGTTTGGCACCAAAATGATGTAGATACTAGATGATGGCAGGCACCAAAACTTGGGGTTCAGCCATGTGAAGAATGTACAATGACATTCTCTTTGGCAAAAGGTACATTTATTTAGAGAAGAAGTTACAGACAAAATGAAGTAAAGTAATCACCACAAGAATACCCAGATGTTAAAGTCCAAAAGTCTTTATTATCTCCTTCAAAGTTCTATCTCCTTCACTTGGGGCTTGGCTAACTTTCTCATGGCCTTCAGAGGGGACTTGGTTTCAGTTAATGCAGGAGGCCAGGCTAGCCACCACAAGGCTGATGAAGATAGAAATGAATCTCTCTCCCCTTGGCTCTGAGAGCTTGAGCTCCTGCTCCAGTTCTTTGTCTACTCTGCCCTCTGAATCTGGCTGAGGGCAGATGCTTATATGCTCTACACTGAGTATAAACCAACCATCATATCCTACTGAACTTAGAGAACTATTAAGTATTATAATAAACTAAACAATCATTGTCTTTATCAACTCCACTGGCTTAACACCTTGTAAGAATCCTTGTTTCAGAGTTCTAGCCCATAACAATGACATAATTGAGAAATTGTACTTACATTGCTCTAATATCCACTCTAAGCAAACTCTCTCAATCTTTGAAATTAACTAAAGATTTCTGCATTACACTGCCATATTACTCTTCCTAGGAAACATTTATATAGGATCCCCACCCAAATCTGTTTATCTACCCCCCCCCCAATCCCTTGAGGTCAAAATAGAGTTTAATTTGTTTAATTTGAGTAATATTCACAATAAATCCCCAACCATTTTTCCCTATCTTTTGTGAAATTTTTCTATGATAATATACCTACTGATGTCTTCTTAACTCTGTACAAATCTGTGTGACATCCCCTATCTACTGATTCAGGAATTCAGAATTTTTGAAACTCATTACCTGATGCTTTCCGTTGTTTTGCATGTCAAATATCTTCACCTGAAGATTGGTTTTCTTCCTAATTTGAAAAATAGATTCCATCCCAGCGTGATTATTTTTCTTGTAAAAACATTTGAAAAACATATGGTAATCAGAGGTATAATTTTTATCTTTGATTATTATTCCTAGTTTGGTAGGGTAGAAGATTCTGTAGCAAAGTCTAATTTACCTTGACTTTCTTTAAATCATATTCTAATTTTTCTGTGCTCCTCATAGGTGAATAATCCCATGTTATTTGAATTAGAAATTCTTTATTTTTTTCTTTATAGTAACTTATAACATCATATCTCAATAAAACTCTCTAGTTTGGTGGCAATATTACATTGTAAATTCAATCTGACAAAATCTTTTTAAGACTATCCAGTAAATTTTATGAATGTATAATCTATTTCTTGATTTTATATCATAATGCTGGAGAAACTGAAGC
Organism: Sarcophilus harrisii; assembly: GCF_902635505.1. Lineage (NCBI taxonomy): Eukaryota > Metazoa > Chordata > Mammalia > Dasyuromorphia > Dasyuridae > Sarcophilus > Sarcophilus harrisii. Next base: position 358,668,285 of record NC_045427.1, on the reverse strand, counting down.
AAGATAGAGATGAGAGTATTTAATAATTTCTTTGAAAGGGAGAGATTTACTGGGATCAAATGGATCCATGGTTTGATCCTAGGACTGAATGAGACTAGAGAATCCAAGAATCCAGCAAACAATGTGAGTTCTCAATGACATATATACACGTGGCTCAGATACAGGGGAGAGACAGAGGCGGGGATGGAGTCAGGTGCTAAGAGCAGAATGGGACTCTGACAGGGTGGGGAGAGACACCAGACATTCTGGGATTGGGAGAAGCATTCTGATAAGTAGGGAAGGGGTGGAGTCATGATGTCTAAGATAGAAGGTCTTTTAACCTTATAAAATATTCTGATGATTAGGAAGGAGGCATGGTGTTGCAGGATTGACCAGAATAATTAGGAACTGAGGCAGAACAATTCAGGGAAACCGAGGCAAGATAATTTAGGGAAACTGAATCAGGATAATTAGGGAAACTGATTCAGGATAATAAAAAGAGAACTGTGGCACAACAATATTTCTGAAATTTTTTTCTTGAGTAATTTTTATCTGGAAAAAAATCAATATTTTTATTTTATTCATATTTTTAGGTAATAAAGTAATGTTTAGACAATTTTTGATTAGACATTTGATTTTCTTTCCAAACTGGGATTGTCATTGCTCATTGATTCCAGCAAAGTTATCTTCCAGATTATCTATAATTATCCCATAATATTTATCTGAAAGGCTATAATCTTTTAAAGTACTTTGGTAATTCTTTTGCTTTTCTAACTCTTCCCCAAAGGGGTGTGTGTGTGTGTGTTTATGGGGTTTTTTATTCTGAACTTAAGAAATAAAACAAGCATTTCTATAACAGTAGAATAAAAAGGGGGAAAGATGATTTCACATGAAACTGAAAATTCATTATACACAACTTGCTCTTCCTTTTAAATATATAATTTGATTTTTTTTCTTTCCTCCCCACTCCTGAGCCTAGAGATGGTCACCATTTTACAAACACACACACACACAAACACACACACACACACACACACGCATGCATGCATGCAGGCTTTAATATGAGAACTTTATTGTATCAATTGATAAAGAGCAGGGGAGAATGAGGAATTTACAAATTTATGCTCTCTCACTCCACTGTCTTGTGTAAAAAGTCTAGGAATTAAAATTAAAAGGCAAAATTATCAAGAATATTCAACAAATTCTCATGAGAGTGACCCCAAAGTGATACAATAACAGCTGAAAAAAACCTTAGTAGTCAAGTAACTCAACTTAAGCCTTGCCAAGAATCCCTTCTAAATGGTTCTCAACAACTAGTCATCCAACCTCTGAATGAAGACCCCCTATGAAATGGAACCCCTTATGTTCTGAAATACCCCATTTTACTTTTTAAGTCCTAAAACTATCTACCTCAGACATCCATTCATTGTTCCTAGCTTGGTATTTTGTGACCAAGCTAATCAAATCTAATTTCTCTTCTTTATTACACGTCTGAAAAAAACAAATGAAGACATCTGTCTTCCTTCCAAGTCTTCCCTCCAGATTTAACATCATTAATAATGTCCCCATTTCTTCATTAGTTTTATCCTACATTCTCCACTCCTATTCCAATACATTTATTTAGTTTGTCCTTAATGATAATGTACTCTCCCTTTTTATCTCTACCTTTCAAATTCCTTGTCTTTCATCAAAGCTCAAATCAAATACCACTTCTTCTCTGCAGCCTTCTCTTATCATCCCCCAGCTCAGTTAAGCATCCTCTCCTCACTATACTTTGTTGAAGGTTTTTCCTTAAACCCAACCAAGATCTGTAGTTTTTAATTATGTGTTCTAGCTCCAAGAAAAAATAAGAACCAATCACTCTCTTGAACTCTAATCACTCTCTTAGGGAGGCAAAGCCAAGATGGCAGGGTAAAGTCAGGAACTCTGCTCTCCCCAAAACAGACCCAAATTCCTTTAAATATTGGCTCTAAAATTTCAGTGTCAGAACACGCAAAAAGATGGAGTAAAACATATCCCAGCTCAAGACAGCTTAGAAGGTCAACAGGAAAAAAACTGGCATCAAGGTAGGAGTCCACTAGCAGTCCTGGCACAGGTGGAGCCAACATAGCCCAACCCCTGCCCTAGCACAGCCCCAGCTGCTGCCCCAGCCCCTGTGCCAGCAAAGCAGGAACTGGCCAAGGGATTTCTGAATCAGTGGCAGTACTGGTAGCTTTCAGATCTCTCAATTCAGAGACATCAAAGACAATGTGGAAGGTCAGGGGAAAAGGTCTGGGGTACCAGGGTGGGAGCTCAGCATGCAGTCACAGTGTAGGAAGCACCAGTGCAGCATCAGCCCTGGCCCTGGACCCGGTACCAGTAAAGCGGGAATGGGTCTATAGACCTCTGCATCAGCAGCAGCAGTTTCTTAGCCCAGAGACAGCAAGGACAACTTGGAAGATCAGCAGGAAAGATTTGTCACTGAGAGGGCCTTGGGAAACCAGCAAACCAAGAGTGAGTATGGACAGTGATGGTGCTCGCTGCTTCTAGAGACCTCAAATCACAGGAGGTCTCTTTACTAATACTGAAGAAGGACTCTGTTGCTTTAGCACACTAGAACTTACAGATAAAGAGGGGAGGAGATATCCCTCACAGTTCCTCAGCAGAAGAGTATTTATGGTCAGGTCCCTAGAGGGAGCTCGGAAAACAGTTGCACAAAACCTGGGACACTTGACACCTGGGACAGTGAACACTCCACCCTGGAAACAGAGCCCTACTTTAATAAAGAATTAAAAGCCGAGTAATAGACTACAGAAATAAGCAGACAATAGAAAAAAAAATTGTGACCCTAGAAAGTTCTATGGTGACAAGAAAGAACAAAACATAGAAGAGGACAGCAAAGTCAAAGCTTTTAAATCCAAAGCCTCCAAGAAAAATAAGAATTGGTCTCAGGCCATGGAAGAGCTCAAAAGGGATTTTGAAAATCAAGTAAGAGAGATAGAGGGAAAACTGGAAAGCGAATTGAGAGTGGTGCAAAAGTAAATACAAAAAGCTAGTGCATTAAGGAGAAAAATGCCTTAAAAAGCAAAAGTGATCAAAGGGAAAAGGAGATACAAAAGCCTACTGAGGAAAATAATTCCTTAAAATCCTACTTTTATATCACAATTCTTCTTCTAGTTTAAATATTCTTGAAGCATTATAAATATCACTCCATATATATGTATATATATATACATATATATGTGTATGTGTAGTCTAATAGTCCCCATTTTTATCTGAGTGTGAGATTAATGCTTTAAAGAAGATTTATAATAGCTCACCAACAGCTTCTCTGAGTTTTCAATATTTTTTGATTTAGCATATCTACACTAAGGGCCTAGTGGTCTGTAGATAGGAAGACCCTTTCCAATCAACTACTTATTTTTTATTTCAACTCCCTGCTAATTACTTGGGCTCCATTGTCAGAATAATAATCATTTTCAGTGCTAAGATCATATTTCTAAGATATTTTAAGAACATTTTTTAACATTTCCCCTTTCGTTAAGTAAATAAAATTCAAGGATATCCAGATCTGATTTGAGTTTGTTTGCCTAGTTTTGTTTCAGTTGGAAATTCTTTCCTCTAATTTCTACTTCTGCTTTCATGGCAGCTCTGCTAAGTCATATTCATGTGTTAAATAAAAATGATTCCAATGTAATTTAAGAAACTTCATAGTTGAGGTCACAAATAGTCACAAATTCTAAAATTTTAATAATAAAAATAATAAATAATATTTATAATGCTTACTATGTGCCAGGCACTCTGCTAAGTGCTTTACAATTATTATGTTGTATATAATTCCTAGGAATGTTATGAGAATCAGACAATTATTATCTCCATTTTAGAGATGAGAAAACTGAGGCAAATACTGCTTAAGTAACTTGCCCAATAATACCTATTCTTCTACCAAAATTATCCTCTCATGGCTCATTGTGGTGTGCAGGAGACCCAGGATCTTTAAAGACAACATTAGGAAGATTCTTCTCTCTTAGTATTCCTTTATAATATGGTTCAAGGTTACCATTCCACTTTATTAGCAGATAATGCAGTGGAAAAATATGGAATTTGGAGCCCAAAGGTTTTGTGACACTTAGCTAATGATATAATAATAATAATAATAGCAGCATTTATTTTTTGTTTTAAGTGTTTTAAGATTTGCAAAGTACTTTACAAATATTATCTCTTTTTATAATCATAACAACTCTGGGAGGTAGATGCTATTGTTTTCCCAACTTTAGAGATGAAGAGATTAAGACAAATTATATGACTTGCCCAAGATCATATAGCTAATAAGTGTCTGAGGCTGGATCTGAAGTCAGGTTTTCTTGATGCTAGGCCACTCTATCATTGCATAATTGTCTCCTAATTGTCTACACTTAACTTGGCTGAACATAAGTTTCCACATCTGTAAAATTAGGAGAATGGCAAGAAGTCCTACCAAAATGAATTTGTTTTAAATGTGAGCCCATTGATGAATTAGGATTCAGTTAACAAAGATATTAGGTAAGGGCTAAGAGACTCATTGTGGAGGGATCAGGATAATGTCTGTAAGAGCGTGATTTAGCCATAGCTACTCATTGATTCATCTACTAACACTTGAACAAGTCACAATCTGGTTTGATGTGTGACAAACAAGATTGTTGTGAAGAAAGCTCTTTGGACAACTGAATCTACAGAATAAGGTTAGACATTGCACTAATAGCTCTTGAATTCTATATACCAAATTGCAGAGAACTTGGGATCTTCATTGATCAAGAGAATATCCATAAAATTGAAATCATGTTTCATTGTAGACAAGCACTACTACAATCATTAAAAATTGTGGAGCAAGAACTTAGAAGCATGAGAATACAAAGTACAAAAAAAGAAATCATATTTTTACAGTACACTGAGGTTTACAGAATACTGCCTTTATTATATACATGTTGCATCATCCAGTAAAATGTAAGTTCCTTGAGGGAAGGAAGTGATTTATTTTTGTCTTTATATACCCAAAACTTAGCATAATACCTTGTGTATAATAGATTCTTAGTGAATATTTGTTCAATTTAACAATAATTTAATAATCCTGTGTTATATATATATATATATATATATATATATATATATATATATATATATATAAATGATGAAATTGAGAATGAGAATCTCATCAACTTGGGCAGGTAATAAATATCAAATATTAAACTTAAACTCTGGTCTTCACTCCAAGACTACTGCTAAGCTATGTTGCAGGGACAAATAATTGGTTTACCTGGAGAGTCAGATTTTGGAGGAATACTACAAGAAGATAAAGAATAATAGGGAACAGTTTCATGTGCAGACCCCATTAGCTTGCTTCTGGGAGAATCATGATTATGTATTTTTTAAAGAGTATCTCTGAGAGATTAGAATATAAAAAGAGATAAACAGGGAAATTACATTATGCTTAAAAACATTACAGAGTTTTAAAAACTCAATATAAAAGTGATTCAGGCCACTTCATCTTATGATGGAGACAGCCATATGCATCCAGAAAGAGAACTATGGGGACTGAATGTGAATTACAACATAGTAGAAGCTAAGGATTAAATAGAAGTTTAGAAAAAATAGAACTATGGCAATTACTGAATGAGTAAAGGAAGGAAGATAAATATTTTTCACTGTTTGTGGCAAGTTTTTAAAAATTGATAACATATTGTTGTTTTATAAAAAACTCACTGAAAACTATAGAAATTCAGAAATACTAAACAATTGATCACAATTCAAGAAAACGTTCTTAAAGAAAGATTCTAAATGTACTTGGTCAAATAATATAATTCTAAAGAACAGGTAGTCAAACCACAAATAATAAGAATGTTAAAAATGTTATTGAAGAAGATTCTAGGTGGATCAGGTCAGAAAATTCTGAACTCTGAAGATTTCTTTCACAAATAAGACAAGACAGTGCCCTCAGGGCAAATGTAGAATTTCTTCTAAATTATGTTTTGTTAGAATATAATTGGACAGAATAACAAACCCAAATTTATTGGATACAACTGACTAATTCTAAAGGGGAACATGCTTGCACACACACACAAACAAACACACAATTTTATAATTGAAAGAAAGACTTAATGAATCGGGCATGAATTCTTAAAATTAGAATATTAATAAATCAAAAAATTCTAATTAAATAACAAAGTGGAATTTCTGAAAATTAAGGAAGACTTAATAAAAACTGAAAGTAGAGACTATTGCATTGATTGTTAAAAGTAACTTCTTTTAAATTTTTTTTAAATTAGCTAGATAATCTGATTTTTAAAAAGAGAAAGCAAGCATATTATTAATTTGAAGAATCAAAAGGAGAGCTCAAAACAATTGAAAGGGAAATAAGCAAAATTATCAGAAACTATTCTGTTCAATTACATTCTACCAAAACATAATTTAGAAGAAATAGGTAAATACAAAAGTAAAAAATGCTCAGATTAAGAAAATAAGAAATGGACTATTTAAATAAACTTATGTCCAAAAAAGAAACCAAGCCATAAACTACTTTGAAAGAAAAAAATAACTCCAGGACCATATGATTTCATAAGTGAATTCTATCAAACATTTAAAGAATGACTAATTTCAATATGGCATAAATTGCAATAAGAAAAGAAGGTGCCCTTCCAATCTTTTGTATGACACTTTTTTTATAATTTGTTTTGATTATTGTTGTTTGCTCTGAATTCTCAGAGAGGACCAATAACATTAGGAGGGTAATTTGCAAGTGAATTGGATTTAAGTGAGGCAGAGCTGTTCCGTCATCAGCCTTACTCCTTTCTCTAGTCATCAGTATCCTGTGATAAAGTATAAATCAAGATGAATGGACATGATCAGGGGTGCAGTCAGAGTCCTTGATCTTTTTTAAGCTAAGATCTTTCCAAGTCTCACCTATTCATTGATCAAAGGTTAACTTGATGTTGTTTATCTTTCATTCTGCAAGAGAATCATGATATGCAAGTGAATTGGATTTAAGTGAGGAAGCATTATACAAAATCATCAGCCTCACTTTCTCCTCCAGGACTATCTAGGTCCAAAGGCAAGATGTAGATCAGGATGACTGGAGATGGCCCTGTATTTAGTAGGAGATGCTTGGTCTTTGCAACATGGGGCAGCTAGATGGTACAGTGGATAGAACACCAGCCCTAAAGTCAGGAGGACCCAAGCTTAAATCTGACCTACACTTAGCATGTCCTAGCTGTGTGACCTTGGGCAAGTCATTTAACCCCCCAAAAGAAAGAAAAGAACAATTTCTGTAACATGTTAATAAAGGTCTTATTTCCAAGATATATAAATTATATTTATATATGTGTGTGTGTAACTGATTGAAATTTAAAAGACTAAAAGACATTCCCATTCAAAAGAAAAGAAATGAAAAAAGAAAATGACTTTCAAAAGAAGAAAATCAATCTATCAACAATCACATGAAAAAATGACCTAATTCACTAGGAATTGAATAAATGCCAATGAAAGCAACTGTGAGATTCTGCCTCACACTTATCAGGTTTGGAAAGATGACAAAAGAAGAAAATGGCAAATGTTCGAGAAGCTATGGTAAGACAAGTACATTAGTGCACTCTCAGAAATATGAATTATTCCAGTTTTTCAGAAGAGTAATTTGGAATCATTTCCAGAAAATTATTAAATTGTGCATACCCTTTAACAAAGCTATATTACTGCTAGGTCTATGCCCCAACAAAATCAAAAACAGAGGAAAAGAATCAATACATATAAAAATATTTATAGAAGCTCTTTTCATGAAGAAAAAATTGGAAAACAAAAATTGGAAACTAAGGAAGTGATCTATTGAGTAATAGCTAAACAAATTGTGGTATGTTGATGGAATGAATATTATTGTGCCATAAATAATGCCAATTTCAAAGGGAACTAGAAAGAACTTTATAAACTGATGCATAAGAAAGTAGCACTTCTGATCAAAATAATGATAAACCACAGATCCAAAGAAATGAAAATGAAATATACCTCCTAACAGAAAAAAAGATAAACTTAAAATTCAGATAGAGATATACAAGTTGCATGTGGGAATTTGTTTTGCCAGGGTATGTGTTACACACACACACAAATTTACTTGAAGTGGGACTTGGTTAATGCAAGAGACAGATTAATTTTTTTTTAATTACTTCTTAATTTAAAAAATAAAATAAAAAATTCTTTAAAGAAAACCATTATGTTCAGTGAGGACTGAAAAGGACAGATTAAAAAACTACTTCTTACTTTAAAATAAAAATATGCTTAAAAGAAAAATATTATGCTCACTGGGGAAAAGCAAAGATATAGTACTTATTGGGGAATACCAGAGATTCAACATTCAGTGGTGAGTTGATCAAACAGATAGAATGAATGAATGAAGAGCATTTATCTCCAAGACCATTGTCTTCTAAGCATCAAAGGCATTAGACCCCTCCATTATACCTTAGTTCTATTTTATGCCCTTCTTCACAAGTGCTTCATCACATGTAATCCCCTTATATGTGTGTTCCATATTTGATTTCTATTCATATGCACTTTTCCTATTGAGGATGTATGTATCTGTGGGAGACTAACTCAAGGATCATGGATGAATATTCTATTGTTTTTAATTACTGTTATTTCACTAACTGTTTTTGCTTTGAACTAAGAATTCTCTCTGACTGATGAAATAAATCAGCAATGGGTACTCATGAGTTTATAGATACTTTTGATACACAAAATACTTAGAAACTACTATCTCTTTCCAGGAACTCCCAGCTTATTAGAACCCTGAGTGCCTTACCTAGGTACCTTACTCTCTCCTTTCTCTCTACTTTTTCAAATTTCTTTTTTCAAGGTTCAGTTCAAGTATGCCTTCTGAAAGCATTCAATGATCTCTCCCATTGAAAGTGTTTTCTTCCTCCCCATATTTTCCTAGAGCTCTTTATCTCCAACTCTCTTTGATCCCTAATTTGTATCCCTAATACCACCATTCCTAGCAACATGGAGATTTAAGCCTCATAAAGGCAAAAAAGTATGTAGTTCTTCATCTTTCTGTTTATCACAAAGTCCTATATAAAACGTCTGTAATTGTTTAAGTAAGCCCATGCCATTCTGCCTCCTCCAATAAATTGTTCCCTGTTTCCCCACTCTTTCACTTTTTTCAGTTTCTTCTATTCATTTCGTGCTTACAAATATGCCCACGTCTATCATGAAAAAAAACTCATTTATCCTTCCATCTCTGACAACTATCAACCCATATCTCTTCTACCCTTTGTGCTAAACTCCTTAAAAAGAACCTCCATAATAGGTGCTTCCACTTTCTCTCTTCTTAACACTTTATAATCTGATTCCCACCCTTATCATTCCACTGAAAATGCTCTCTCCAAAGTTGTTAATGTTCTCTTATTTACCAAATCCAATGATTTTTCTCAATCCTCATTCTCCTTAACTTCTCTACAGTAGTCTTTGAAATTGTTGATCACTCTTTTCTTGATACTCTCTTCTCTCTAGGTTTTCAGGATACCACTCTCTCCTAATTCTCCTTCCTCTCCTTCTCTGTCCTTTTGCTGGATCTACCTCCAGTTCACACCTTCTAATTCTGAGGTTTCTCTCAGGGTTTTTGCTGTAGATCCTTTTTTGTTCTCTCTATACTATTTTATTTAGTGATCTCATCAGCTCCTATAAATTTAATTATCATCTCTGTTTTATTGATTCTCAAATCTATCTTTCCTGCCCCAGTCTCTCTTCTGGCCTCCAGATCAAACATCTAAGACTAGAAGTGCATTAGACGTCTTAAATTTACTATGACCAAAATAGAACTTATCTTTCTCCCTAATCCTACCCTCTCTTATCTTCCTTTTTATTATAGAGAGTAACACCATCCTCCCAATCCTTCAAGTTTGCAACTAAAGTCAATCTAGACTACTCACCATTTCTCACTGCTATTTCCAAGCTGTAACCAAGATCTGACAATTTCACCTCTGCAACATCTCTCAGATATGGCCCCTTTTCTCCTCTGATACTAGCACCACTTTAGTTCAGGCTCCCATTACCTCATACCTTGGTTACTGATGGATTTGCCTACCTCAAGCCTCTTCCTATTCTAATCCAATATCCTTTTAGCTATTAATGTGATTGTCCTAAAACATAGGTCTGATAATGTCCTACTCTATCCCATTCAATAAACTCCAGGGGCTTCTTATTGCCTTCAGATGTAAAAACAAAATGCTTTGTTTCATGTTCAAATTCCTTCATAATTTGTCCCCTTTCTATTTTACCAGTCTTCACACACCTCACTTTCTAGCATATAACTCTCATTCAGCAACATACATCTCTTAGAATGTTTTCTCTTCCCCACTCCCAAATATTGATTTTCCTGACTTTCTTTAAGCCTCAATTAAAATCTCACATTCTTCAGAAAGCCTTTTCTAACCTCTCTTAATTACAGTGATTTCCCCCTTTTAATTATTTCCATTTATCCTTCATATAGCTTGCTTTACATATTTTTTTATTTACATGCTATCTCTCCCATAGATTATTAGCTTTTTAAGAGAAGGGATTTTGGGGAAGTTTGGGCCTCTTTTTGTATCTCTGGTGCTTAGCATAATGGCAGGTATAGTATAGGTACATAATAAATACTTAGAGATTGTTTGATAAGTACTTAATAAATATTGTCAAATGAATTTGATTGAGTGATCTTAATATCCTATTTAGAAATTTTTCATAGTTTAGATGCAAAGACAAAGTAAAATCAGAAAATGTCAAGTACAGACTACTATTTTTTAAATTAATATATGTAATTGAAAACCACAAACAAAATCCAAAATTTTCTAAATTTAGCATTTGGCTTTTCCAACTGAGTACCTATTTATACTTTAGTTCTTTATAACCTTTGATTAATTTCACAAAGTTGTAAGTGACCCAAAGAGCAGTAACGATGCACACAGTGAGTACCCGTAATCTGAAACCTGTTTCAAAAGGTGATCTACAAGCAAGAAATAAAGTAAAGGATGTTATGGAGGAAAGGCATGGCTAGAAGAAGCAATAGACTAGTCACTTACTGAAAGCAAAGAATAAAACCTGGACAGTCCAAGCAATTCACTTGAATCCACAAAATACTAAAAATTATAAGAGGACTGTTAGGGAGCTCTTCTGTAGTACATCAATGAAAGAACATAGTCAAGAATTTCACAAAATAAAAAGACAAGGATAGATTGAAAATCTTCACTGATGGAAAGGATATTATTGATTCATCTGACAATGAAATATTAATTCTTTAAAACACTATGTCTCTTTTAAATACTAATTTCTGGATGAAGTTTTCAAAATCTGTAAGAACAAAGGACACAGCAAAAAGTAGAAAAGGACACACTATGTGTGGTAAGTCATGAACGTTTACTATAGATACAGAAAAATCAAAATGAATGAGGGAATGACAAAAGAATTTTTAAGCATTCATTTAAATTCCAAGGAGTCCTAAACTGAGAGACACAAATACAAAAACAAGGACAATTCCTGCTCTAGAAAAGCTCAGAGTATATAGTGAACGGGAAGCAACATTTATTGAGGAGTAGTGACAAGGGAGGGGATATTTTGGTTTTGGAAAGTTACTGGAGCCACTGGATAACAGATTGACACATTTTCCAGGAAAAATGACAAGAGCTGATTTATGTTTCCAAAATTGGAAGGGAGGATGGCAACAAAGGAGAGTATAAACCTGATGGATGGTGATGTGATAGGAACTACCAATCAACAATCATGTTGTAGGGCAGGGATGAAAGGAATTTCCCTTTAGGAAAGTGCTAAGCCCTCCAGGGTTACATTTCTAGGGTAAGTAGAATGGCAGCTGAGGGGTTAGCTGGGGAGGAGTGAAGTTAAAATATATAAATAGATGAGAGAGAAGGAGAAAGAGAGAGAGAGAGACAGAGAGAGAGACAGAGACACAGAGACACAGAGACAGAGACAAAGAGAGAGACAGAGAGACACAGAGAGACACAAAGACAGAGACAGAGACAAAGAGAGAGACACACAGAGAAGTAAACAGAGAGAGAGACAGAGACAGAGACAGAGAGAGACAGAGAGAGAGAGAAAGGAGGGAGGGAGGGGGAGAGAGAGAGATGCCCCACATAGCCAGTTCAGAAGTTCATTTCTCAGCTTTCTCCCATTAAAACTAGCAACTTGATAACAGTTTTGTTGATTTGCTGGATAAGCTCACCATTTTGGAATCAGGTTGCTAACTGGGGCTATAGACCTTATTATTTCTATTAGAACTGTTCTTTCCTCTCTCAATAGTCTACTTTGTCGATTATAATTTGGCACCAAAGTATGTTAAGTTGAAACTTGGTCCTCCATGATCTTTTCTGAGCATGACAAAATTTCTTTGATCTAGTTTTCAAATCTTAGCTAATCAATTTTCAAACAGAAGGGAGTGAAAATGTACTTCCACCTCAAAATGAAGAAAAAAGGTACAAAGACTAGGTTGATTTATTTAAACTGTTGCAATATGATGATACTGAATAAAACTGTTTCAGATTTAAATACTTGTCAACCCTATCCCACCATGTTTTGTAAACATTGATTTTTACTCTAGCTTCTGCTCTTTTACCAATAAGAATTTATTTGGGAAAGGAAGGAGTGAAGAGTTCAACGCCAGGCTGTTGTGAATCAGCTGAAGGAGGAAGTAAAAACCCATGGCTCCCAATGAACTAGTTAAACTCTATGAAAGTATTGAGTCCCTCCTCTTGAAGATTGTGGGAGTTTTGGCTGCTTAATAGGATTGTGATCAGGCCCTTCAGACTCTATCCTTTAAAAGACTACAAGGCACCAGCAAGACACCAAAAAAAAAAAAGTCTAATGAGTCTAATTGCTGACTTTCTATGAAACTTTTTTGAGCTACATGGACATCCTTGCAAACAACAACAAAATTAAATGCGGCAGAGTAATAATAGAATTAAAGACTGCAGAATGATAGTAATTACAAAATTGAACACTTCAGAATAAAAGTTGCATTTCTTTTTTGATTTTCAAAACAAATCTCTACATTAGGAAGAGAAATTACTCTCTGGCACCCATAAACTTGCAAAGAAAAAGAAAACAAAAAATATTTTTTTAAAATCCTCATATTTCTGTATTACAGTTGGCAAAACATTTTCCTCACAAGAGATCTTTCAGAGGCAAATTACTCGTACAAGGTTGCTAACAAAGGTAATTATTCATTTCTATAGCACTTTTAAAGTTTTAGAAAGTGCTTTCCTTACAAGAACCTTGGGGGCGGGCGGGGGTGGGGAGCGGAGGAGAAGGAAAATTATTCCAAGGGGAAAGGTTGTGTTCTCAACAAAGTGTGTATAGGGGGTAAGGCTGGGAAAGGGAAGATCTTTAGTTTATGTTGGACAAAGCAAAATATGAGCGTTCCCTTTGGTAAGAGGAAAAACGCGCACAAAGAGGGAGGATCCTAACTGGAGTCACAGAACAGCCAAAGTGCTGCAGGGGTCTCCAAGATCGGCTTAAGGACGGGGGGGGGGGGGGGGGGGGGGGGGGGGGGGGGGGGGGGGGGGGGGGGGCAGCTTCCCCCAAAACTGAAGCAGCCTCCCCGCGCAGCAGCTTTTTACCTCGGCTACTTAGGCGGCCCATTGTGAGTCAGTCACCGGCAGCGACCCGACTCGGCAGCATCAGTATTCGGGAGGCGCTCGCAGCCAGTCTGGCGCGGGCTCTTCAAGGCCGCTGTCCTCAAATGACCCTAGGGCCCTGGCTGCCCTTTCAGGTCGAGAGCGCTCACACAGCCTAGGGCGAATGCGAGGGAGGAAAATGGCAAACCCGGGGTTCCCTGAGCCTTCCTCCGGGGGGGACGTCACCACCCACCCACTTCCACTCCACGTCTCCCTCCCACCTTCCACACCTTCCCCTAGGCACTATAGAGAGCGCTTGGTCCCAATAGTTTAAGGGACTGCAAGCAAAAGGCGGCACGAAAATTGCGCCGCAGAGGCAAAGGTAAGAAAGATGGTCCAACCCGGCGGGGGGCAAAATGGGAGGAAGTCGGACTGGGTCTGTGGTTGGGGAGAAGAAGAGGAGGAGGAAAAAGGAGGGAGGACGCGGGGTGTGGGCGCAGAGCGTGGGAAGGCTTCGAGCCTGCTGTGAGGGTGGGAAGAGAGCTGCCGCTCTACACTCTCTCCCTCCCCCCTCCCATTTGTTCTCCTCTCTCTCCACTCCCTCCCTCGCCTGAGAGCTTGTTTTGTTCCCTCCTCCCTCTACTCAGCTACCCAGGTGAGGATGGGGAAAGGAGGGGAGGAAAGTGGTCGCCTTCTCCGCTCGAGCAGTCCCTGCGCCTCCCATCTGGTTTCCAGTTTTGGAACTGTTTCCTAATGACTTTGCAATCGTTTCTCCAGTTTACTACATGTAGCCAAAGCTGGTTTGGAGAAATAAGGGAAGAATGATATGACTAACCGAGCCAGCATTTGCGAAAAGCCAAATCTCTTTCCTCCCCACCCCTCAATGCACCCAATACCTAACTTCATTGTTCCTTCAGTGGCCCCCTCCAGAATTAGATCCTTCATCAAAGCAGGCAAATGATAAGCAGGGACTAGGAATGTGGAAATCACCTAACCCTGGGAAGCCTGTTTCCCTGCTAGTCCCCAAAGAAGTGAATCCTTCTCTATAGGACTTTTATCTAGACCTATGACCTTCTGTGGAGGGGGTGTAGTATAAGCGGGCTCCCTGCCCTTTTCAGCTTTAAACTTCCTGAAGCCAGGTGCATGGATAACTGTACCTAGCCCGGGTCCTTACCTAGAAGCTCTTAACGTTTGTTATAAGAGTAAAGCAAAGATTTGTTGGTCTAAGTTAGGCTCCGAGTAGGGAACGAGTTCGAGTTATCGTTCCATAATTACAACTTCTGCGCCTATGAGCAAATCACTTAACATCTCCAACTGTATTCTTCCACTGTCATACCTCAATATTTATGGATCCTTAATTTAACAAGGATTTCAGTTCTCAGAGCATCTCCTCCTAGACAACTATTGTCATTGTCTATCCATAAATCCTTCACGTTGGAATGGTGTTCTACCTTTAGATTTTCCATTTTGATTTCTCTTTGGACAGGCAGTTTGGCATAGTGAATAGAGAGCTGACCTCAGAGTTAGGAAGACTTAAATTCATACAACTCTAATCCATTCAAATTGTGTGATTTTCGGCAAGTGAGTTAATCTTTCAGATCCCTCTGGCAACTTTTTAAGATTGTCACTGGCAAAGAAAGTAATGTTCTGATTTGCTAGGTGGAGGCCCAACAAAAATCACAGATAAGGTCTCCCAAAACTACATTTATAAAAAAAAGAGAATAATTATCTGGCACTACCCACCTACCTCAGGAAAGTATTTCTAGGAAAGTTTACTGTAAAGCAATAGTGTTTTGAGCCTCCTCTCTATTCTATCCTACATTTGTGGGGTGACCCTAAGTTCAGTTTTCTCCCTGAAAAATTGGAGACAACCATTTATATTACATGGGTGTGGGAAGGAAGAGCCTTTAAAGTTTTTAAGCATAATCAAAATGCTTAATTTTGAATCTGGGTGATGCAAAATCTGCCAGAAGAACTGGGCAGAATTTAGGGTTTTTAACCTGATTAACAACCATCTCTGATACAAGTTACATCTTATGCAAGCTCAATATCCCAATACTTCAACGAATACTCATTTTCTCCTCTTCCTCCTACTTTTCTTTTCACCAATATATCTCTTCCTCATCCTTTCTTTCTCCTCTATTTGGCTCTTCTTTTTCCTCCTCTCTCATTTCTCTTCTTCCTCTTTATTCTCTCCTGGATTTTATTCTGGGTTCCATTCTTCAGAAAGAATTTTGAAAAAATGGAGGGTGTATAAAGGACACTTAAGATGGCAAAGAAAAGTACTTAGGTTTATGCCATCTAAGAACTTGATTGAAGGAAATTGAGATGTTTAATTTTAGAAGAATATAAAAAGGGGCATGATGGCTCTCTTCAAATATTGGAAGAAATATACAAAAAAGGCAGTACAAGCAGAATTAAGAAAAGTTGATAGAAATTGCAGAGAAAGATGTAGGCTTGATGTAAGGAAAAGCATTCTAAAAATTTGGGCAATCCAAAAGTGTGATGAACATGTTCTCCCTGAATAGGACTCTTTAAGTGAAGGCTGAATTGTTAGGTTTATTTATATCCTGAGCCTTTAGCACAATACCTGCAGCATATTAAGTATATAGTAAATGCTTATTGATTGATGGATGTCTTAGAGAAGACCCTTGTTTAGGTATGGATTAGACTAGATGGTCTTTAAGATCCCTTCCAACTCTGAGATGCTATGATTCCAAGTTTCTTGTTCTTATTTCTCTAGTCCCTTCAATTTCTCTTCTTTTATATCAGATTGACTCCAATCTTTTCTTTTTTCTTTTGTCTTCTCATCATTTTCTTACCTTCTTCTAATTTATCCTTGTTACTTTTTTCTTCATCCTCTGGTTCTGTTTTTTCTTTCTCTTTTGGTATTCTTCCTCTAACTTGCTCTATGCTCAGTATTTTGCATTTTTTTATTCTTTTTTTTTTTTACTTCCTATTCTTTTTTTTTTAAGGGAAGCATGAGGACTACTAAACACTTGTAGCTAAGTATGTGATCCTCTTTCTAAAGAAAATAGAGTTTTATCCTGGAAAGAGAATATAGCTGCTTGTCTTCCAAGGAATGATGAAGTAGATCCACAGAGTAAGAGATTTTACATATAGTAAAAGTCAGAGAAGGAAGAGACTACTAATGGTGGTTGATTCCCTGATGAAATGAAGCAACTATTTGTCAACATTATAATAACAACAAAAGATATGCTTTCATATATATAAGACATGAAATACTTTCCAAGATGTAGTAAAATTGAGGACCACACCTGGTGATGCATATGAGTATGATATTGCCAGAAAGAATATTGAAAATATTACTAGAATTTTTAATTCCTGGGAAGATACTGAAGACCTGAGTAGTGCATGTGATGTTTTTATTCTTTAAGCTGATGAAAGGCAAAGACATTGGAAAAGAAAGACAGATTTGTGAAGGGAACAGCTGATTAAGATGATGATATATAAAGTGGAATTTGAGTTTCTAAACCATAGTTTAAAATATAGTGGACTCATGGACAGAAAGGAAATAAACCTAACAATAGGTGGTTAAAAAAGGGGGCGGGGTATTTGCTTGAATTATTGCTAATCCAAAAAAAAAAAAAAAAAAAAAAAAAGGTCTTTAAAGAAGAGGGAAAGAGAAAACTGCCTATGTATGCATTCACTCAACTGGATACCATGAGAGTATCTATAATGGAGAATGATTAGCAGTAGAGAAGTGTAGACATTCACTAAAAATAGAATCTATGAAATTAAGTGGGATGGATGCATGATTTCAGATATCTATGCTCAAATACAAAAAGGATGTATAATAAACAACATAAACTAAAAAATACTAAGCTAAGCAAACAAGGCAAATTTGACAGGTAGATATTGAGATGTAGGATGAGATCTATCATTTGTGTGTGGCCCTGAAAGGCTATACATTAATTAAAAGAGTAGGATAAGAAAAAATATGATGGAGGGAATAGAACTGCATGTTAAGGAAAAAGAAGGGAAAAAAAGAAAAAGAAAACTGGGAACCAAAGGGAAGAACCATTATAAAGAATGTTTTAATAAAGTTCAATAGAGGTAGAAATGTGATGTCATCAAAGTGAATTTATAGACCAGAGGTCAAAGAGGTGACAAATATGGTGGCAACATGCTGGGAGTAAATACAAAGTAGATTAAAATGTAATTGGGAAATGTTTAACAAAATTAAAATACCATAAAACATAGGTAGCATTATATTTTAGAATAAAACAAGGAAATTAAGAATTTGGGAACCAGAACCCAAACTTGGCTCAGACATATGCAGTATAATTAATGGGGAACTTCAATTATCTGGACATCTGTTGGCACTCTCTGCCAAAATCAGTGTAGTTAGTACACTCTTGGCTTGCCTTAATCAAGTTTTTAAAAAATTATTTATAAGGTAGAGGAATCAACTAGAAGACTATAATTCTTTACCTGATTCTAACCAACAAAGAGAAACTTGTTGCTAAAGTAGAAATAATGGGAGATATTGAGGGAATTGATACTTTTATCTTATAATTTGTGATAGAAGAGAACAAAGCCAACATACACTTTATTTTTGAAGAGCAGATTTCAGAGGTTTCAGAGAAAACATAGGTAGGATTCCAAGGACTAAAATTGTAAAGGAAGACAGCACAGGAGAGGTAGGAAGCTCTCAAAAGTGAAGATACAAAGAGGAAGAAGTTTAAAGAGAAAGAAGTTATCTAAAGAGATCAATGAACATGTATATAATACTCACCTGCTAGGGGGAAAAAATGTTAAGATATGGAAATAAGGGTAGGTAAAGGATAATCAAAATAAAATATTATGCCACAGTCTTGTAACAAGAGTTCAAGAATGTTAAAGTTAAATATTATCTAAGACTGATGAGGAAAGCTAACAACAACAAAAATAAATCAGTGTATGTTTTAATCATATTAGTATGAACCTCCAAATGAGTAATATTGGGATGATGACAATATAGAATGAAAGAGATATTCAATTCTTCTTATACTTGCATATGTCTGCCAAGGAAAATTATCTTCATATTGAAAAGGAGGGGGGAGAGGCTACAAACTTGTTAATGCTCAATATAATTAAAGTAAAAGAGCACCAAGATACCTATAATGATTTCAGATTACCTGGTCTAATACAATTACATCCTCAGGTATTGGTAAGAAAGGGAGGAGTAATGAGAGAGAATGGATTACTGAACCAAAAATTAGTAATCTGAAAATAAGAAAAGTGTCATAGGACAGAAAAAAACTATCCTGATTATAATCTACAAATTATAAGCTAATGATATTGACTAACTCTTACACAAATTTTAGAATATATATATATATTATTTAAAATATGCTTACAGAACATCTCAGGAATGACAAAAATGAGATTGCTGTGTGTAGTTGTTTCTCCATCTTGATTTTCATGTCTATTAACTACTTTTTTATATCTTTATCAATGTTACATAATTGTGATGATAATTAATCTACAAGATAATTTAATGTCTGTTTATATTAAGCCTCCTCCATTTATTAATTTTTTAATTTAAATTTATTTTTTTAATTTTTTGCTTTTGTCCCTCCAAATAAATTTTATTGTTTTGTCTGTTCCTATTAAGCAACCCTTGGTAATTTCATTATTATAGGAGTTAGTTGATATATTAATTTAGGTAGTATTATCATTTTTATTTTATTGTCAATGTCAAGCCATGAGCTACATCTATCTCTACATCAATTTGAGTCTTGCTTTATTTTTGTAGAGAGTGTTATTTATAGAAGTTCTGTGTATATCTTAGTAACTGAATTCCCAGATAGTTTAGGTATTTCAGCTATTTTGAATAGAATTTCTCTTTCCTGATTCTAATAATATATGTAAAGTTTGGCTATTTTGTTTATTTTCTATCCTGGTACATCTCAATTTTCTAAGAACTGATTTTTCACAAATAAGGATAATTTTACCTCTTTTTTTTCTCTTTCTTATCTTATAACTATAACCAACATTTCTAATACTGTATCAAATTGTAATGGAGAAGGGAAATGTCCTTGTTTTACAACTGAACTTATTTTTTTTTTAAATCTGATTTGTTTTCATTACAAATAATGCTAGCTCTTGGATCAAATCATTATATGTTTAAAACTGGAAGAGGTATTAGAAGCCAACACCCTCATTTTGCAGAAAAGGAAACTAAGATCCAGAGAGATAAAATATCTTGCCCATGGTGGCAACAGGTAGCAAGTGACAAAGCAGGGATTTAAAACCAAGTCCTTTTACTTTAACATTATCAAGATCTCGGTCTCATCATGTTGATTTTAAGGAACTTTCCACGGCTACTTTATTGAGTTGTAAATACAAATAAGTATTTAGTCAAACAGAAAGAGATTGGGTTTTTTGTTGTTTGCCTCTACTAGTGTGATCATGTATTTTGGGGTTTTGTTATTTATATGACTAATTATGCTAAATGTTTGCCTATTGTTGAATCATCTTTTCATTCTCTTGTATAAATTCAACTCAGTCAAAAGAAATACTTTATACATTACAAATATAATGCTATTATATGTGTGTGTGTATAATTGGTCGTAATATATTACTGTAGTCTGCTAAATTTTTATAAAAGTTATTGCATCAATACTTAGTAATATTGATTTAGGGTTCTCATTCTCTATTTTCCTCTCCATGATTAGGATATAAGAGTCTTATTTGTCTCATAAGAGAAGTTTGTTAAGGTATCATTATTGAGAATAATTAATTTAGGAGAGAATTCAATTGCTTTTTAAAATTTTTGATAGAATTCACATGTAAATATAAATAGACCAGAGATTTGTTGTTATTTGTGGCTTTCTAGAGTTGTCTTTCTAAGATTTTGTTCCCATTTCTAGTTCTTATTTTGTAATTTAGCTAGTTATCATTTTAAAAATAGCCATCCATTTTCTTTCTAATCTCAGGTTAATTTATAATTGGACATCATTTATAATATTTCTCTTTATTTCCTCTCTATTTACCATGCCCTCACTTTGTTCATTTTTTTAGTTTGGTAATTTGATTTTTCTTCCTTTGATCATGTTAGTTACATTGTTTATTGATTTTGTTAATTTTTTAAAAGCAGCTTTTTAACTTATCAGTTAAATAATTTTTGTTTTTAGTATTCTCTGATTTTCAAAATATCTCATTGTGTCTTTTTGAGGAGTGTTAATTTGTTTATTTTCCAGTTGTTTTTTTCTATTGTGAGCTCAATTTATTAATCTTCTCTTAAGCTATTTTTAACTGTCTTCAGAAACAAGAATTTGCTGTAAGAATTACTATATCTGTATCCAATATATTTTGATTTATTATCACATAGTTATCATTCTCTTTAGGATAATTATTTCTAGGATTTGTTCTTCAGCCTTATTATTTAGGATGTCATTTAGGCTTCATTTTTTCTATATCTTTTGATACTTTTTTATTGATTACTATTTTTATTGCATAAAAGGATTTTTATTTTCTATATTTATTTAGGATATCTTCATTAATATAGGATCCATTTTTGTAAAGGTACTATTTATTGCTGAAAAATACACACATGCTTTAATATTATTTTATAATAATATCAATTTCCCTTTAAAACTATCATTGATCTTTCATATCTCATTGTCCCAATAATATGCTTAAATTTGTATTTTCTTTTATCTTTCTGCTAGACTTATTCATATCTGAAAAAAGGAATGATAGTCACTTGTATTTGATGTCTATATGTTATCTTGAATTTTAATAATCTTTTTCTTTCATTCCTTATACACTGTGCAGTTTGATACAAATGTATTTTTAAATGATATTGTTTCATTGTCTATAGTATCATTAAGCTCAATGTAATTTCCCTATTTGTTTCTCTTGGTAGAATCAATCTTTAGTGTTGCCATATATAAAATTCTTATTGTAACTAGTGGTTTCTTTTTTAATTGTTTAAAGCATAATAGATTTAGTCGCAGTCTTTCATTTTAACTTTGTGTCTTTATGTTTTAAGTTTATTTCTTTTATGTATATGTATAAAACTAACATGATGTACCTATGAGGGGGGTTATTTTGGTTTACACTAATCTGATCTCAGGCTCTTTCCAAAAACCCTCACTCAACTTTCCTGTTATGCAGGTCAAAACAAAATTGCTTGAATGTAATTTTATTGGACTACCCCCCTTCTCTTCCTCCTTCTTAGCCTATTTCTCCCTTTTCTGAATTGAATTTATCTATCTTGTCTCTTTCCAAGAAATAATATTTTAATTTACCCCTTTTTTTCTTTGCTCTTTCTAGTATATTTTCAAATCCCACTGATACTTTATTCTCTCTATGATCTTAATATTGTTTGATATTTCTGGAAGACAAAACTAATCTACATCTGATACCCTCATTGTTTCCTTTTCATGTCTTTGTACAAAGAACCTTTTTTCTACGGATACCCATTTCCAGAAATACTAATTCATTAAGGAGTCCATGTGAAACAAGAGAAGGAGCTTTATATTTAGATACTGACGAGTCAGGTAAAACCATCATCTTAATTTCATCACCTGTTCATCCTTCTCTCAATCATATTATACCTCTCGTTCTCTTTTCTCCCCATCTGCCTGCCCTTTCTGCCAGAAGCTTCAGAAACCTACAGCTATTCTTTGCTGGAGGGGAACTGGCAATGTATTTAGAGGAAAGAAGCAATTGAATTCAACTGAAAGACTCAATCAAGTGTCAATTCTTCCCAGATAGAACCTTCTGCAAGTCTTAGAAGCACCTCCTCACTTCCACAATAATGTATTGTTGGGAAAGTCCTATATCAACACATTTCTATTGATGGAACTTGATGCATGTTCCCTGAAACCAGAGTTCTAACTCCAAATATTATTTTCGTGATTTTCCCAGTTCAGTTATAAGGAAGGATGAACTATCACAGAGGAAAGGACTCCTATTCTTCTCTGGCCCAAGTCAAGTAGAGAGGGTCTCTGGATCCTCCTATTCTCTCTACTGTCATATTCTTGTTTGGAAGATCTTCATCTATGGAATTAAACTTATGTTCCACTTCCAGAAATGTTAACTGAATAATCAGAGATCTGGGTTCTAAACAAGGCTAGAACTATTAATTCTTCTCTCTTTTTGAAGTTTGTTCAGAAGTATTCTTTCAGTAATCTGAAGCAAGGAGAGAATTTTATAAAATAGATTTGGCTAGCCCTAGAAGCATGCAAACACTTTTATTAAATACCTATTTTTTGTGATATCTGCTGCTTTATCTTTCTCAAGGATCTTTTGTTTGGTGAGTTTATCTGTTAAATTCCCTGGTCACATTTGTCTTTTTCAGAGCTTCCTTTTTGCCAGAAAATTTAACCTCAGTTTTTCAGGATACATTAATTTGGAGATACAAATTTCTTTTGCTTTTCAAAATAGTACATTCCTGTTTTCATGAAAATGAGAATAATCTGGTACATTTGATCGTCTTACATGGTTGTAAGATTTGATATTCAACATTGAAGTTCTGAAGTTTGGTAACTTGTATAGATAATTCAAATTTAGGATTTCTCTCTGTCAGATTTCTTCTATGGACTAATTACAAGATTTGGTGTTCAATAGAAATTATAAAGTTCAATTATCCTTTATAGGCAAGGCATAGTATAGGTTTCTCTTTGCCAAATTTCTGTGGACTACATCTATCTGTACTTTGTCCACTGTTTCCGGTACTTCTGAGGAATTGTCTTATATAATGTACTGATGAATAATATTTAGTTTTTTTGATTCCTTCTATTTTTTGTTAAAGATCTATTACTCTCAAATCCATTCTGTCAGGTCAGCTACCTTGGCTTCTAAAGAACTAAGGTTTTCTTCTAACATTGATTTGGATAGACAGAAAGACAGACAGATAGATAGTTGTCTCCCTTTTTTATAGCCTAGATTTCCCCTGTATCTTTCCCCTTCCTTGTTCCAAGAGAGTGATCCCTTATAATAAATTTTTTTCTCTTGATCTTGCTCTGACAATCTTCCTTCCATTTTTGCATTTTTCAATTCCAAAGTTGCTATACTCTTTTCCAGAGAATCTATTGTTTTGGAGATGCTGGACATTATTCTGTTATTTATTTTTTTTGTCTTTTAGAACTTTAATTTCCGTCCAAATTCAATTTTTTATTCATTTCTTTAATTTTTGCCTTGTTCTGCATTCTGGAATTTCTTAGAGTTATTGCATTAATCATATCTGGAGATCTCAACTTGTTCACTTCATTTCCATGCAATTTAGTTAGCATTTATTGAGCATTTACTATGTGATTGTCCCTGAAAATAGAGACAAAAAATAATCCTTGCCCATAAAGAACTTAAATTCTACAGGGGTAAAACAAGTTTTCTACAGAAAAATATGTACATAGACAGTAAAAAATCAATATGGGCAAGAACAACAATAACTGTGGACATCAAGAAATATCTACAATAAAAGGTGGCACCTAATCTGTGGTGTAGCATTTTAATTCTCCTTGGGGTTTTCAAGTCATTTTCTTGTATTCCTATGATATTTATTTAATATATTAGAGCCTATGGTTGGATATCTACACTTTTCTTACCAACTTTTCTGCTGACTTTTCTGTGAAATGGATCTTAGAGTAAATTCTTCTCCTCTTTGTGGTTTTTGTCATCACTACTGATCCTTTTTTTTTTTCTGTTAGATGCATTTATTATTATTTTGAGATGCTGGGGAAAGATTACTTAGAAGAATCTCACCAATCATCTACATAAAAGTTCTGTTTACCTAGATTTTTTAAAGAGGCATTTGGAGTTAAATGACTTGCCCAAGATCACACAGCTAGTAAGTGTCTGAGACTAGATTTCAATTTAGGTCCTCCTGACTCCAGGGCTGGTCCTCTCTCCAAGGAGATTCTTTTAAGCCCAGGTATGGAGTCTCTGGTTCCAAGAGTATGAGCATTAAAGCACTTTATTTACATCATTCTGAATTGCTTTCCAAAATGGATGTACCATATCACAGTGTTCTTATCCTCCCACAACTCTTCCAACATTAACTGTTGCCATTTTTTTTTGGTCATTTTTGCCAGTTTGCTGGATATGAAGTGAAAGGTTTATTTTATTTGTATTTCTCTTGTTAATAAGGATTTAGGGCATTCTTTTGAGAACTGTTTGTTTATATCTCTTGACCACTTATCTATTAAGGAATGGCTATTAGTTTTAAATCTTCCATAAATTTCTCATTGACAAAATGAGAGTTAGAGATCAGACCATGGGACATTTGGATGTTTTCAAAATGGACTAAATAGCTGGACTGAAAGAGCAGTCAGAATGACTCAATGCCTTGTTGAAATCTCTAGTGTAATGCTCCTGAGACATATATTTAATCCTGTACTATTAAGCTGTTTGGGGACTGAATAAAAGCAGGGCTCATATGGTTATCAAATTTGCTGGTAACCCAAAGCCAGGAGAGATGAATAGCACTTGGGTTATCTAGTCAGAATCAAAAATGATTTGTCTAGATTACTTTCTAGTGATATAGAACACTGAATCATAACTAAAATCAAATAGAATAAAGATTAAGATATCTTTGGACTCAAAAAATCTATTTTACAAGTACAAGATGAAGGAGATGTAGCTAGCCAACATTTTGTTTTCTCAGATTAAAAAAAAAACCTAGATGTTTTAGGGGGATTAATCTCAATATTAGTTAACAGTAGTAAAACTTTTTTTTTTCTTCCAAATTTTAAGTTTGCAAAGTTCCTTAAATGTTATCCCTTCTAATCCTTATAAACAACCTTAAGGGGAGGGGGAATGGAAAAAAGAACAAACATTGATTGTCTGCTACTTGCCAGCCACTTTGCTAATAATGGCTTTACAAATATTCTTTCATTTAATCCTCACAACATAGAGAGATGGGTGCCAATATTATCACGATTTAACAGAAGAGGAAAGTGAGCCTGAGAAAAAATGACTTGCCTGGAGTCATGCAGCTAGGAATTGTCTGAGGCAGTATTTTAATACAGGTCTTCCTAAACTGTGTTACATGGAAGCCAAAAAAAAAAAAAAAAAGTTAATGCCATTTTAGACATTAAACATAGATGGAACCAGCTTCTAAAAGGAGGTACTGTAGGCCACTTCGTTCAAGGTCCTTGAAACATAGTCTGAATCTCTTAGAACATTGTAGAGGACATTTGTAATTAGGTTTGAATTTTACTAAAAATGTCTTCCAAATCTCTTCTAACTCAAATTTTTCCCAATTTTTCTGTTCTCTACCCGTCTTCCTCTTCCTCCAGTCTCAACCTCCTTGACTCATCTTTTCCTACTTCCACTTTCTATCTTTATTGGGAAAAAAATCACAAAATAATGCATTTCCTAAAAACTCTGGTTTTTACACTTCTGTGAAATGTGTCCCCTGGTTACCTAAAGTAGCCTAAAACTAAGGCAATTGAGAGGTAGGGAGAGATGAAAAGATTGTTATTCTCTAAAATTCGAGGAACTGCTGCTCCCTGAGCTGCTCTGACCTCTCTTTATCCTCAAATTTCTTCCTCATGCTTTTATCTAGTCTTTCTCGTTCTTTTCAGCCCAAATTATGTCCCGAGGGCTGTTAATATGATTAAAATCGGCTTGAAAGTTTCTTAATGAATCTTGTCTAATGGGAATAGGCTTCAGCCCGCGACCTATCTTCCCTTCCAGTACCCTTCTTCTTGTGTCCTTTTCCTTATGTTTTCTTCCTCCTGTTCTCCTCTAGCTCGCATCCTCCTCTCTTCATCCACCATCCTTCTAGATCTTTCTCCTCCTTCCTTCTCCCATCCTCTGCTCCCTCGCCTCCTTCTCCCTAACTCTTCCATCACTCGACCACGACTCATAGACGGCTGAAGTCCTTCCCCAGGTGACTACCTCCTGATAAACCGCACCCCCTTCCTCTCACTGAGCATGCCCTGGCTAGAGGGCGAGATCAGTGCTCAGTCCCGGGAGCTTTATGTAACACGTTGTGCTTTTGTCCCGGGCCAAGAACCGGCCGCCTTCGGTTGTTTTCTCCCCGTAAATTTTTCAGTCTCCCTTGTTTTGAAAGGAGATCAGTGGCCTGAGCCCCTTTCCCCAGGTCTCCCGCCTCCCTCTTTTCTTTTTTATGCCCATCCTCCAGCTCCGAGGCATTGGTGGCTCCGGACTGTCTATGGGGGAAGGGAGGAGGGAAGAGGGGAGGGCAGCTGTTAGCAGCTTCTCTTCCCTTGTTTACATGTGAGTTCACGTACGTGGGGTTATTATTTTGGTGTTTGGCGTTGTGTGTGCTGTTTTGTTTTGGTTTATGATTTTTTCCGATTAAAAAATATAGCCCCCAGTTTCCATGTGTCGTCGTTTTTAGTCACCCTCAGAGTCTGGTTTCTTCCTTGCCCAGGGGACTAATGCCCCCATCTCTCCCGGGCCCGCACCGCCTGCACTCTCCACTCCCCGGCCCAGGCCTCGCATCCTCCCCATTTGTTAAACACATCATTAGGACTCGCTTTGGGCCTCCATTCCCCTGGCCGAGCCCCACCCCCTGCCCTGAAATATATTTGCCAGATAAAAGGCCACCGTGGGTGGTCTCCACCTCCTTCCCTTGGGGGCTGTAACTTCCCTGGGTTGCTGGGGAGGTGGGGGGCGGAGGAAGGCAGGACTTCTCAGGTTGGTGACAGCCTGAGAAACTCCCAGAGAAGCTCGCTGGGAGGCCTGGAAGGCGAGAGGCAAGAAGCGGGGGCGGTGTGTGTGTGGGGGAGGTGTTGAGGAACTAAGGGTGGGGGGGGGGGGCGCTGCTCTTTGAAAGGAGCGACTCTCCCACCCCCCCCCCCCCCCCCCACCGAGGAGGAATAAGCAATCCTTTGAGGGGCAAGAAGTAGAATGGAAGAGGGCGGGGGCTTCCCTTTTTGGATTTCTGATTGCATACGATTGCATACTTGGTCTTTACAAAAGCTGACCTCAAAGCCCCCCTCTTGTTAGGAATCTCATTCTCAGCTTTTAGTTCGTCGCTCTCGGCCTTCTACCACTTCCAAATCTCCCAGAAGAACGCTACACTGTTTGAGCTAGAAAGGATCTGAAAGATCTTCCAGCCCAACCACCTCCATAGAAGAGGAACTGAGACTGGGAGAAGAGTTCTAACGTGTACATGGTCACACAGCTGCTAGAAATAATACTGACATTTATATAGCATTTTACGGATTAAGAAGCTCTTTGCATATATTATCTTATTTGAGCCGTACACTGATTCCAAGAGAAGGGGATTAAGTATTATTTTATCTGCATTTTAAAGGCTACTGAAACACAGAGAGGAAGTGACTTTCCTCATCAGTGGCTGTGGTGGTCCTGGATCCCAGTTTGTGTTTCTGTTTGTGTATGTGTGCGTGTGTTTGAGTGTGTAGATATATAGATAAATATGCGAATCCAGAGTTCTTTACAATGCATCTCTAGTTTATCCATTGTGTTGAGTCGTTTTTTCTGTCTACTTCGACACTACCTGATCGCGTTCGGAGTTTTCTTGGCAAAGACTGGAGCGGGTTGACATTTTTTATAGATTTGGAAACAGATAGAAAGGTTGTGACTTGTCCCGGAAGCTACTAAAGGTCTGAGGTCAAATTTGAACTCAGAAAGAGCCCCTTCTTGATTCTAGGCTCGGCAATGTATCATCTAGGTCACCTAGTTGAACCCAGTTTGCTTTATGACTTCTCCACTAATGCCTATCATTATCTTTCTTCGCCAATTTGCAAAATGCTTCTCCTTTTGGCCTCCTCAGACAACAGTTGAGCTGACATAAATCCTCCCTTCCCTCTCCCACCACCACTCCCCGGTCTCAGAACCTGTGGTTGGAGGAAAAACTGGAAATGTGCCTTTTCAGTTGCACATTTAGAGAACGGTAGAGATGTTCCTACAGTCCTAAAATCAGACACTAGAGAGAACCTTAGAGACAGGCAAATTCGACCCCCTTATTTTACACAGAATGTGATTCTGGGAGAAAGTGACGGAGCCCAGTACAGCAGAGCCTGGATACCAACCGAAAACCTCCTGCCTGAACTCTTTGCACCACATCACTCTCCCTCTTATGTTTGTAGAATGAATGAATGAACTAATGAATGAATGATTCCTGCTTCCCAATCCAGTCATCGGGAGCTAGTTGTCCTCAGACCGCGAGTTCCTTACCCTGCTCAAAATGAGACTATAAGAAAGGGGGAAAGCAGCGGGAGTAACAAATCCTTAATCTGCCAGGGAATGGAACTTGGGGGGGAGGGGAATGGCATTGAACATATTAATGTTATTCTTTTAGCCATGGCGCGGGGAGTACGAGGGAAGGGTGGGGGAGGAAGAAAAAAAAAATACCAGGCCCTCAAAAGGTGCACCCAGGCAACTCACAAAAGGTATGCTTTAACTGGAAGTTCCTGCTAGGCGTGGAACAGTCTTTCCCAGCTAACCGAAATCCCTGGAGGGAACCGAAAGAGCGCTGGGGCTGAATTCCTGCCCCTCCTGAGTAGAAAGTCTGGAATTCGTTAAGACGGGGCTGTAGGAGAGGAGGAGAGCGAAGATAAAAGTCAGATTGAAGCCAGGCGGAAAAGTAAACTCAGGACACTCGCTTTTGGTAGCCTGTGCCCGGAGTTAATCTGTCCCGGAGATGCGCTTTACTGTCAGTTCTGGTTTAGCTTGCTCCCCGCCAACAGAAAGCCCTTGTGGTGAGAAAGGTCCAGTTGCCCCTAATATGTCCCTGGGGGGCCGGATGATACTGCTTTTGTTTGAGAAAGAGACTTTGTTTTGAGAGTTGAAAAGGTTACTTTTCGATCTCTGAAACTTTAGGATTTGGGGGAATGAGGAAATGGCTACGGAAGGGGAGGGGGAGGGGGAGGAGAAACATTTGTGGGACTGGGATTCCTGGCTATTAAATCACAACCCGACAAGTGGAGGAAGGAGAACAAACCACTGAATTAAAAATCGAAGAACTGTATTCGAATTCCGACTGCTACTTAATGAGCAAATCTCACTTAACTTCTCTGGGCCTTGATTTTCTATTCTGTAAAAATGAAATGATTCTCAAACTCTAAACTTGTTGCGTTTAGAAGAAAAACTCTAGATAAAACTCTCCATGGGCACTTAGCCCAAGAAGTCTGTGAACTATTTTCCACCTGCCACAAATTCAGTTCACTTTTTATACTCCTTTCCTCTCTAAACGCCCACTTTCAGCTCACTATTTCCTCTCTTTCCTCTCCATACAACCCCTACCAGCAGCAGCAACAGCACCACCAGCAATACCACTCCAACACAGACACAAACAACACAACACAACACATCTACAGAAAGCTGGCCTGTCCATTCGATTTCTCATGCTCTAATATGACAGTTTCTAATTAGCAGTTATCAAGGATTCAACGCTAGAAATGTAGCAAACATGATGAGAGGAAGAGGGGAGGAAGGTGAACCTTTCCCCTGCATTGAAAGTTGCCTGTCATTTAATACAGCTGTTAAGACACTCCTGGGTGCTCCTTGTAGCCAGCCGTTCAGCTGAATAGTCAATTCAGAAATTGCACAATATCTGTAAATTTGTTAGGCAGGATTGGCAAATTTAACTCCTAACTAGTGAAATATCCTCTGGTGCATTTATGTTTTGTCTTTTAGAACAAAAATAATATAAATGGTGGGAAAAAAAAAAAAAAACACAAGACTTGAAGTCCAAACACTTGAGTTCCAAGCAAAAGCTTTGCAATTGAATATATCGTAGTTTAATAAGAAATTCATTCTAGTCTAAATTGCTGGTCTTGGTTTCAAATGACCCCTAGTTTTGATACAATTGGCTGTGTGATTGTGAACAAAGCTCTCCAGCCCCTGTTTCCTCATCTACAAAATAATGATTAAAATAAGTACATGATTTTACTCATAAGATAGGGAAGTAAAGTAAAGCACATTACAAGTCCCTTCCTTTCTCTGGTTCTGTTTTCTGTGTGAATTGAGGGGGCTTGGAATAGATCTTTAAATTCCCTTCAACATTAGCTTGAGGAGCTGTTATCATAAGAATAATTATTAAGTTGTGTTTTTGTGTTTCTTTTGAGCTGACAAAATGCTTTACATTTATTATGTCTTTTGAGTCTGAAATGATAAAATATGTGTATAGAATGCAAACAGAGAGCAATTGAGGGAAAGGGGAAGACTTATTATATAGATAGTAGCTTCTTTGGGCTATGCTCTCAAAAATCAAACCTTTTCTTTCCTGCCTGTCCAATGCTTTACAGATCCCAGATAGCATTTCTGGGAGCCTTTAGTAATGTACCTCTCCAGCCTCCCTGAAGAAAATATAAAGAGGCTGCAGAAATAACAGATGCATATCTGTGTCTACCCGATTACACTTTCCATTTCTCCTTTTAATACACATTCAAATAGGCAAACAAGCTTTTGTAATTATTTGGAAAGTCTGTTGTTTACTTTTCAAAGTCTTGGTAAC
The DNA here is from genome assembly GCF_902635505.1 of Sarcophilus harrisii. Taxonomy (NCBI): domain Eukaryota; kingdom Metazoa; phylum Chordata; class Mammalia; order Dasyuromorphia; family Dasyuridae; genus Sarcophilus; species Sarcophilus harrisii. Next base: position 358,637,295 of record NC_045427.1, on the reverse strand, counting down.
TAAAATAGGTAAGAGAACTTTTCCCATCCAGCAAATATCTGAGATTAAACTCCTCTGAGAATAGTTTGAAAAAGAATAGTTTGAACAATCAAAAGCAAAGTGAACTTCAAGAAAAAATGAGTTCTTTTAAAAATCAATCATTGTGATATTTTAAAATTCTCAAAATTTTTTGTGTGCAGTAGATATAGAATTTAGAGCTGACAGGTACCAATAAATGTTTTTTTTTTAACCTTCATGAAAATTAAGTAAATAATAAAAATTAACAGAAACCCAAACCAAGAAAACAATGCATAGGTAAATAGTGGCAAAGGATTAAAATCCCTTTCTCTTCTATTGGTCAAAAAGAAGTCTTAATGAAAATAAAAGATGAAATTATTCTATGTTAACTTGACATATGGAATTAATTGTTTCCTTTAGGATTTATGAAAAAGAAATCTAGCTGCTTTCTGTGTAGGCAGAATGTGCCAACTAGACTCAAACATAATTGAGTTCTTTTCTGAAAGCTTCTGAGAAAATTATGAGGGAAGGGTAAATGACTCCCAAGATTTCTGTGTTTTTAAGAACGATTTATAATATGTTAATAGACTCTGAAATGAAAGTCATGTGAGAAAACCTAGTCATATTCCTGATCTCTTTTTTGAGAGATATTACCAAGAGGATATTTCTGTTTTTGTTTTGTTTTGTACAAAGTTTTGACTAATATTTAACAAAATGAGTGACCTTGGGGTTTAATCTGCAACTAATTTCACGTCATGACTACTGGTCTAAAAAAAAAAATCTCAGTGTTTGAAGTGAACTTTTATTTGTTATCAAATGACTTTAGTTTAACAAACTTGTGTCAATAGGAGAGTAGTGTATAGTAAAACAAATACTTTGTATTTTCCTGGTAAATAAGTCTCAGTCTCAAAAAAATTTTAAAAATATGTTGACTGCTTTTTAGGAATAACCTTTAGACTAAAGAGGAAAGGGAAAGGGGACACCTGTTCATTGGCATTTTGAAAACAATTGACAGCATTTATTATTACATTGTGACATTATTCATCTAGATTCTTTCCCTGTTTTCAGCTCAGTTTGAAAGAAAAAAGAAAAAGAACAATCTAAAACAAGATCTGTTGAATAACATTCATGAACTTAGAAATATGTTGCATTATGGTAGTATATAACTTTCTAGATAAATGACATTAGAATATAATTTCCTAGATAAATCGAATCTAACTTTATATGTAAAGAATAAAGCTTTCCAGGTAAATTAAGACAATTCTGAACTTTGTTTTCAAAAATGAATAAATCATTTTAAAATGTGGAATAAATAATTCTATTGTAATTGTTAGGCTATTCACTTATAGGTTCCCAGAAAAGTTATCCTGAATTCTACTTTCTGAGTCAATACCCACTCAAAAACCATAGCTCATAAATCTCCACTGTGTTTTCTTTTACCAGCTAAAAGACAGGATAGTTCAAAACAAGAGATTCAATCAAACACTGTGGGGGTGGAGGAAGAGGGAGAAAAACAAGACACTATTCTAATAATGCATACACTGGAGCATATTCTTCCACAGGTTCCACCTCTGTATAGGAGGATACAGAGATATGTGACAAGGGAACACATACGTAAGGCATTCATAAATGCCTTAACCTAAAACATATGTTCAGGGGTAAGATACCAACAAGGTCAGAGTCCAAACAAAATCAAGGTATGAAATACCTTTGACTCTATAGGGTTCCTGATGTCATGATGATGATGATGGATGGCCTTTGCCAGATATATTTTCTCTGCTTGGCTTCTCTGGTCACAAAAATTCTCTTTGCTCCAATCTCCTAAGGTGAAGAGTCCAGAAACTTTCTTCCTGACAAGGACATACTGTCTCTTTCATTGTCTTTGGGTCACTTTACCTAGCATGACAACTAACAAAAGCTAGTTAGAGTGCTCTGGGCTAAGATTAAGTTTATTTATTTATTTTTTGTTTGTTTTCTATGTCTGATATTGATTTAAGGTCTGTGATTTCAGACAACTCATTTTTGGATTAGAAATTACTAATAATTTCTGGTCAACCTGTTACAGAGGTAATACAAATGGTCTTTGTAACCATTTTACTAAATCCTTCTTCCTTCTTCTCTCCCCCTTTCCAAAAAAACTAACAAACAAACAAAACCCAGCACTTTCTTAGGGCTATTGTGAGGATTGAGACTACAAAACCTACTCTCCTAAAATCTTCCCAAAGTGACATGCAAATTAACTTGAGTAGAAACAAAGTTAAGTGAAGATGGCTAGAGCATAGCAATTTTTCCTTCTGAGCCCAATCCCTGACTTTGTTATGATTGATGGTCAACAGCAACAAGAAAACAAGACCTGACTTTTTTTTTGGTTGGTTGATTTTGTGCTTTATTCTGGCCTGGATATAACCTCATGATTTCCCTACAATATACATCATAGTAAAATAATTACTAAAATCAGATTAGGACTCAATATCAGGTCTTCTGATTCCAAGTTTAGGCTGATAGAGGAAAAGACATCTTAATAACGAAGAAGAATTCATAATCCATTGCAGGAACTTTACCTAGTTTATTCCTACCAGGCTCTGCACATACCTCAGACCACAGTCCAAGAATGACTAGCCTGCAATGGCCATATCCAATTGAATAATTATACCATCTAGCTCCTTACCTTTATAGTGAAGGATCATAGAATCAGAATTTGCCATTTAGAAGTAACTCATAAAGTTACAGAATGTTAGATTTTTGAAGATACCTTTGATATCATATAGATGAGGAATGGGGAGCTTCTAGCTGGGGATAAGTGGGACATGTAAGATCCTCGAAATTATTTGCATACTCAGCCAAAGTGATGATGAGCTGCAAGGTAGGTATAACAACCTCCCACTATTTGAGTTCTGTAAATTAATAATTTTTATAGCCCAAGAATTATGTTATAAATATCCAAATGACCCTTGACAGAAAAAAAAAAATTCCCCACTCCTGATCTAGACCAAACTCTCATTCTACAAAAGAAGAAATTGAGAACCAACCAGACAGGAAAAGAGAATTGTTTAAGAATTCACAGCAAATATGATCTTCTCTTTTCCTTCCAAAGCAAATATATAACATCGATTCAGTTGGATGCAGCTTTCCTGCCTATACATTTCCCAATGTGCCTCCCTGCCCAAAAAAACCCTTCCATCTCCTATTCCCTAATCTCCCTGTTCTCCAACTCGTCTATTCATCCACTCATCCCTTCCAAAAAGTTATGCCAAACTAAAGGAACATCTTGACTTTTGATGCTTAGAAAACCAGGAAATTACATCATTATTTTGAAACTTATTATTCTGTATCAATTCATTTTGAGAGACAGAGAAAAGAAGAAAGATATGAGTCAGAGACAGAGGCAGGGACAGAAAGTCACAGAGACAGAAAAGAAGAGGAGAGAGAAGGAGAAGAGAAGAAGGAAAAGGAGAAGCAGAAGGTGGAGAAGAAGGAGAAAGAGGAGGGAAAAAAGAGGAGGATGCTGATGTTCATTTTCACAATTTTTCTGTCATTCTATACTTTAATTTCCATAATCTGCCCTCCTTCATTCACATCCCACAGTCAACTTACATGGCACTTACTTATCTATATCCACATTTTATCCTTCTTTTCCCTGCCCAAGAATATAGGTTTATTGAATCAAAGAAATGTTTTATTTTTTAAAAGGAAAACAAAAAATCTTAGTGTCTAAAAAATGCCTAATCACTATGCCTAATCACCAGAACCAAGTTTCAAACTCTCCAAATTCAGTGCTCTTTCTTTTGCCTCTTATTGCATGGAGTTGCTCCCAGTTGAAAGGTTCATTTTAGTTGGATTTCCAATTGTTATTTTATGCTGCATCTTTATATATTTCTATTTGTGCCAGATTCATCTCTTGCTTCAGTTTTGCATATATTTCATGCTTTTCATTTCCTTGGATGGAGACTAACTTACTTTTCTTGTCTTTTACATTATCATGACTTTGATGATTTATCTTCACATTAATTCCTTTATTAATTCAATTTGTTTTTCAATTGTGTTCATTTTTCATTGCTTCAACCATGTGGAGTTACTTCAGTCAAATTTATTTTTCTCTTTGGAGTCCTTTTGGTTTTCTGGGCCCACCAAGACTGTAAAGTAGAAGAATGTTTGCATGGAACAACCAGAACTAAAAATCTTGTAGGTCTGCCCAGTAAGAGGAAGAGAATTTTAGAGCTAATCAAAGGCTTTAACATATAAAGGTCTTGAAGATAATCTCATCCAACTTTTTCATCTAAGAGATGAAAAAATCAAGATCAAGAGAGGCCAAGAGATTTATCCAAGATCAAATAATATGTCAGCTTAAAGAATAGAACCTTAGTCTTTGACTCCGAAGTCTTTGCATTTCTCTTTCCACTATATTGTTCACTGGGCTTATTGTCCTTATTCTTGCTAAATTATTGTGTAGGTCTCATTCATCCTTCAGGTCTCTAATTATTAGATCATGATCTTTTCCTTTTTGGAACTGTTAGGATTTAGGAAACTTATTCTGGGATGCAGTGAAAACTATAATTGCTGGTTTAAATTAGAATTGAAATTTTGAGGGGTTTTTTTCCAAGGCAGCAGATAGAACTAACTTTAATTATAAGTATAGATACCTAGTTTCATCATCTATAAAACTAGTAGCTAGATCAATTATCCACCCAAGTCCATTTCAACTTTAAACTTGTGAATCCTATATGTTTTTGGAGAGTTTCTTTTCATGCTGCCTATGGATCAAACAGTGCCACACCCTTTGGAGTGTTTCCAATAAGAAAAAACATTGTTCTTGCTGTTCTAGGAGCAAATAGGTATAGAACCTAGAAGGAAGACTGGGAGTGAAGAAATAAGGAGGAGGTGATCAGACTTAATATAATAGGAGTCTGAAATCTAAGTGAGTCACTCCCACTTTTTTTTCTTTTACAGATGAGGAAATTTAAGATTAAAGAGATAAAATAATTTGTATTAGTAGTGGTGGTGGTAGTAGTAGTAGTGATAGTGATAGTAGTGATGGTGGTGGTGGTGGTGGTGGTGGTGGTAAAATGTTTTAAGGGGGTAAAGGACTTTATCTCATTTGATATAATAATCCTATAAAGTAGTTGTTATTACTATCTCTATTTTACAGATGAAGAAACCAAGGTGAAGTGACTAGCACTGAGTCATGCAACTAGAAAATACCTTTGGAAAGATCTGAATTGATTTCTTCTTGACAATAAATCCAACACTTAAAAAAAAACTAACACTTTATCTACTAGGCTGTTACCTCCAGTATAGCAAATAGCAAAACCAGGATTTATACACAGCTCTTCTAATTCCAAATAAAGTACTCTTTCTATTACTTGGGTCATGAGCTAATAAAGCCAGCCTGATACCCCTATCTTTCAGACTGCATTTTTAGAAATTGTAATTTTAAAGCCTACATCTGCAGTATATTTGGATATTTAAAACCTTTATGTCTCCCGTCTATGGCTAGATAAAGTCAAAGGAAGGCATCTGAGACATTTATGAAGAAGTAGTTTGCTATTGTAGGAATCTAGATTTTACAGAAGTTAAGATACAAGTTCAAAATTCTGCTTATCATTTGACACTGCCCACCACTAGGGGCCGCTCTTATCAGAGAATGGAAGATAACTGTAGACATAGGAATGGAAAGGACTTTAAGAAGTTGCCTAATCCAGCCTGTCTTCAAAAAGCATCATAATGGACAATCTCAGAAAGATTATAGATTTCAGAGCCTTATAGGGAAAGAAATTCTGTAATCTCATTTTACAAAGCAATGGAGAAAGTTAGTTTATACCAGCTTACCACCATGATTGGAAAACAGTGGATTAAGAAATATAGATGCTTGATAACTCATTATAGATTAAGAGAAAGAAAAGAAAATAAAAACCTTAGCAATAACTGAGTACTTTGTGCTTTGGGATAGACATAATATAAATAATACAGGATCTGATCAAAAGCTCTAAACAAGAGAATAAATCACAAAGGGAAACCAGAATAATGATATGCAAATGCATTTATGTTCTATTAAAAAACTACAGTGTTTACTCAGGCACCCTAAAAAATTGTTACTTAATAGAGACCAAAGAATCCTAATAGATAGAAGGCTCTACCTGCTCCTCCACATTATACCAATAATATCAATACTTTCATTTAAAAATGAAAGATTCAGAGAGACTCTGAGACTTAGAGGTCTTAAGTTATTTGACTAAAACTTCACTGGTAATAAATGGCAGGCCTGGGAATCAAACTACTTTAAGCTCTACTTTCAGCACTTCCTCTGTCATGCTGCCATCTGCTCTGTCTCTCTGCTTCACTTAAGTAATCTCAAAGAACCATCCATTTCATTCTTAAAGAGTTTCAAAAACTTTCTTTGGTAACTTCTTATTCCATGATTTAAAATATCTTAACTCTCAAAGGGCTCTTACCATCATAGAACCCTTAGCAAATGATTTTAAACACAGTAGAGTTTAGAATACTGAGTTCTTATCCTTAAAAAGATGATTGCAGATAATCTGGAAGATGAACAGCTTGTATAAAGCTGTCAATTAAATTTAGAGAAAAATACTTATAAATCCTTACTACATCTGAGACACTATGCTAGCGCCTGAAGGACAAAGAAATGAAAGTTCCTGACTTCAAGAAGCTTAAGCTCTACTGTCAGTAAATTTCCTAATCTCCCACATCTAGTCTTTCTAAAGACTATCATGATGCTCAATTAAAAAAAAAGTTTTTAAAAAGTGTTTTCCCTGATCATTTCCAATGTAACAATCAATGGACAAGTCACTCACTTCCTCTTCCTTGCCCTTAGTTTCTTCAACTATTTAACAAGAAAGTTGGAATAGATGAACTTGAAATTTCCTTTAACCTTTAAAGTTCCACAGTTTGATTTTACATATAAAGTTCTGCATATGATATATGACTATAATGGTATGTGATTTTAACAGACCAGAACTTATTATACCACAGTGTCTACAATATGATTCCATTAAGATGACTATTATTACAATTATTTTTGAAACTCCTCTCTGGGAATAGTGTTTGAGCAGACATTTACCATTAGGCTAGGCACTAGGAAATGAACCGCAGATGAAATGTCTTCCCCAATCTCATAGATCTCAAAATCTGATAGGAAAGTTGTGATAGTAAATAAATAACTTATTTAAAACAAAACATGGCACTGTGTAAAAGATGCAAAGAAAAGATTATATAAGATCTAGCCATATCCAAATGAGCAGGCAGGGAAAAGAGCAGACATCACAGAAGGCATCATGGGAGATGGCAATATGGGAGTTAGGTCTTGAATGAAGGGTAGTATTTCTCCAGGTAGAAATCAGAAGCAAAAAGCATTCCAAGAATAGGGAACGATATGACCATTCTTACCAGAATGAGGATCAAAAGTATTTTCATTTGGCTGGAACACAGAGTACTATCCTTTAAGTTCTCTACTCCCCAGCCAAACTGGAGTACTCAACATCAGTAATTCTCATTCTGCCCCTGATTAACCTTGTACCTAGGTTCATGTTGTCCCTTGTTCTTTGAATGGATTTCCTCCACCCCCAATTCCATCTGTTGAAATATCTCTCTTCCTTGTAGAACCAAGTCAGGTTCTACTTCCTCTCAGAAGTCTTCCCTCACTCTTACCCCTACTCTTAACCCTGTCCAGAAAGAAAACAATCTTTTCCTTCTCAATGTTTTTTGCCTAGGCTCTGGGATTCCTTATCTTTCTTTCTACTTCTTAAGAAGCCAGGTTTCCAAAGCAGCAAATCATTCTTTCTTATATGTTCCAGAACCTTTTCTTCATATATTAATTTTAAAAATTACTACCTAGCGCCTACCATTTTAAAAACACAGATAAGTAGACAAGCAGCTAAATATATGATACCTGTTCTCAAGAAACTTAGTGTCTAATTGGAGAGATAAAATTATTACGCATAAAAAGTTAAATAATATTGTTAAATAGTAGCACATTTCCATTATTCTCTTTCCTCATGATATCCCCTTCCTGCCTGGAAGATGGGATAGAGAGAAAACCAAATCCACAAGAAATTAAATAATGTGTTTGTATTCAAATAGAGGCAGTATGGAGCCAAATGAACTGGGCTTTAATCCTAGCTCACTACTTATTTCGGTGACTTTTATCAAGTCGTTTCTGTTCTCTGCATCTGTTTACTTCTATGAAAAATAAAGGTGTTGGACTAAATAGTTGCTAAGGTCAATCAATCAATAAGCATGTATTGAGTACCTACTATGTGCAAGGCACTATGCTAATTACTAAGGATAGTGTTTAGTACACTGTCTAATGGGAAGGAAGAATAAGATGTGAATGACGATATACAAAAAGGATATAGAAGGAATAAAACTAGAGATAACTAAGGAGAGAAGGCACTAGTTTAGAAGGGTGATAGGGCCAAAAACTTTCTGGAAAACAGATTTTAACTGAGACTTGAAGGAAACTAGAGAAGTTAAGAGACAACCTTGAGAAGGGAGAGAATTTCAAATTGGGGGGATAGCCATTGAGAATTCCCAAAGTAAGAAGATGGAGAGCCTTGTGAGAGGACTAACAAAGAAACCAGTGTCACTGAAGTAGCCAGTTTGTGAGGGAGAGTAAAGCATGAAACACTGGAAAGATAGAAAATGAAAGGTTATAAAGGATCCTTAAAACATTGTGATTGCTATGATTTCTAAGATCTCTTTCCATTCTGAATCTGATCATCCTATGATGATAAAAAGTATTTAGTAATTGAACATGAATGGAAAGGTAGTCCTCCAACTCTGAGTCAGGAGATTGTTCCATTCTTCCTCTTCAATAAGATGAGATACAGTCTAAGTGCTCAATGAGTAGCACAGGCAATGCAGGCTTCAGAGGTTCAGAGGAGGCACACATCACTATATTTGAAGTGGACAGAGCAGGCCTCATCTGTGGGGATGTGACTTAAGTAGCTTGAATGCTTTCTGTATATATTATGATAAAAGAAAATTTCAATATGTGGGAAATATGACTGATCCCCTCAGTATAATTGAAAACATAATAAAGACTTGACAAATAGGAAATTGCTTTGAAACAGAGTTAGTTATAAAGCATATTTGTTTTTATGGGGTTTGTATTATTCTATAGGTGTTCCATAGGTATGATAAGCCATAAAGAATAGAGAACAGTCTCAGAGAAGGGACAGGATTATATTTCTTTTTCAATGGATAACCACTATCTCAGTCATTTCTTAATAGCCATTCACACTCCTAGGCTGATTTCAATAGAAAATTGCTTTGGGGTAGATACCAATGTAAATATTAGCTCTTTCTCAAGAGTTTTAAACACAAGAACAGTAAATATGGGAAAATGGAATAATAATGTGTAATCAGTATATTTTATGTTACCTAATTTGTCCAAATACCTGAAGTTCTGCTATCTAAAAAAAAATGAAAAAAATCTTCATTAAATACTTACTGTGTGCCAGGTACATAATGGAGCTATCTACTCACCAAATTGTCCAAGAGAATGAAGTTTTATCTAAAGAATGAAAGAAGGACTTCAAGGCAAAAAAATAGAGAAAAGATATGAAGAGGCAGAAAGGTATCTTAATCTGTGTTAAGAGCTTGGAATTTAGAAGAATGTGACGCAATGTAGAAGGATCAGTTGAGTGCTGAGTTGTGAGGCTCTTCCAGAGGAGTGAAGAGTAAGATTCTCTGAGGAGGAAACAACTACTTTTGCCCCAGGAAGTGATCAAGTGAAGTCACAGATCTGTCTAAAAAGAGGTTACCTAGTAAGAGAAAGACAGAGAAGAGAGTGCTTGATGAGGACTATAAAGGCAGCTATTTGTTTGCCTAATGTGGCCATGAAGTCTGCTGCCTTCTCAGAACATATATCTGAGATAGAAAACTAAGACTTAGAAAATCTGATCACTATTATCTAATAATAGTAATTCATATGAGTATATATGATTCTATTGTGAAAAAAGAATAGTTTATAATTATCTAGCAATTCAAGATATGGGAGAACTTTATAAATATTTCATTTGAATAACAGAATGAATCTTGGTAAAAGTTATGAAGTCACTGGGCAAAGAACAAGTGATGATCAAAGAGAAAGGCTTCAGGAAAAAAAAATACTTCTTATGTTTTGTTTGTTTGTTTGTTTGTTTTGCTGAGGCAATTGAGGTTAAGTGACTTGCCCGGGGTCACACAAATAGGACATGTTAAATGTCAGAGGCCAGATTGGAACTGAGGTCCACCTGACTTCAGGACTGGCCCTCTATCCACTGCACTACCTAGCTGCTCCTGAAAGAACACTTCTTGAGGGCAGGTATTGTTTCATATTTTTATTGATATTCTCAGTGCTTATTATAGTCTCTGATATAAATAAGGGATACACTTGACAAATGCTTACTGATTGATTTTTAAAATTTTATTTATTTAATATTTCCCCCATTACATTCAAAACAATTTTTACATTTGTTTTTAAGATTTTTGAGTTCTAGTTTCTCTTCTTTATCCCCACTGACAATTAAGAAACCACATGTGAAAGAACATTTCCATAACAGTCAAGTTGTGAAAGAAAACATAGCTCGCACCCTAATGAAAATAAAAACCTTTAAGAAAAATTAAGTTAAAAATAGAGAGTAATAGAGAATGCATTGATCTATATTCAAACAATCTTACTGACTTGATTTTTAAAGGGAAAATTTGAGAAGTGAATAGCTGATTAAAAATTAGAGAGATGATACATGAAAACTTAATTTAGATCTCTGTACCTGGCTTAAAATATGATAACATGGCCTCTTGACCAAGTATGAAATTTGAATAGAGAGCTGAGGAAAAAAGATTTGCTTGAAAAGGCTTTAAATTGAAAAGGGAGTAGGAATAAACAACTCTATAACTACCTCTCTTAAGCAAGATATCAATAGGAGATATAATACAGAGAGAATAACAGTTATTCCTAGGAAATAAAAATTCAAGAAAAGAAGGTAACAATAAAGCTCAAATACTGAAAGGTCCAAATACACACATAGCTGCACAAAAAATTAATAACAAAGAAAATGAATTATAAATACTGACATAAGAATGCATATTTGACTTTGTGGGTATACCTGACATACTAATGGTTGGAGTTAATAACAGGACTATAAATCTGGAAGAATATCCCTTATTTAAAAGAAATAGAATTTTGAAAGAGGGGGATATTACAGAGTTTAATTGTTTGTTAAGATGAGCTAGTATTAACAAAAAAATTACTGAAACTAAGGAAGAACATGATGGGAAAACATTGGAGAAATGACCAAGAAAGAGAAAACCTGGAGGAATGTTATTGTGAGATTATATTAAAGACCACCTGAACAGAAGAAAAACTAGATGAGGAGTTCAGAAAGATAACACCCTTGCAAAAATATATGATTATAATAATGGGAAATGAATATCAATCAATTAATAAACACTTGTTTTAATGATGATTTTACTCTTCAGAAGTTAAAGGAAAGCATTTATGAAACTGACATTATGGAGCTAATTCTGAACTACAATTAGGCATTGATTTCTGGATTATAGATTCTGGAACTCTTTGGGAGAAGTGACAACTCTGTCTTATAGTTTGTGATGAATGATGAGTCATAGGATTAGTGAAAAAGGAAGTCAACACAAAGGCGTTGGGAAGCTCCTAATTATGAAATTTTTTCTCTAAAAAAAAGGGAAAATTCCACTATGGAGAAAAGAAATGGAGAATTACCAAAAGAAACTAATGTGAATGTCATAGAACAAGCGTATGACTCTATAAGAATAGGAATTCTATTCTTAAACCATAGAATTATCTGAGACTGAAGAGGAAATGTTAAGATCAACAACAACAAAATGCTTATGCTGACAAAAGAGAGGAAAAGAAAAGAAAGGACAGAACCACTATTCAGTATGATTGGAAAATGTTAATGAGAAGAAAGCAAATAATCATCATTATTATTACTATTAGTTTCTGTTTTCTTTGCCAAAAACAGTGATGTATCGGACAAAGCAAAAATCACTGATCTGGGTAGAGAGAGGGAGGAAGCAAAATACATAAGGATGTGATATGAAAATACCTAGTGACCTTTGAAAAGTTCAGGCCACCAGGCACAAGTATAATATCACAAGTTACAGATGTGATCATTGAGGCACCGCTAATGATCTTTAATGGATCATAAAGAATGGGAGAAGCTGTATGATAAGATAAAGATAAACATCCTGATTTTCTTAAAGGGGAAGCGAGTGGAGTTGTCAAATTATAAGCTATTAAGCTTGGTTTGATTCTTTGAGAAATTCTGGGTAGCTTCATCAAGAATAAATCATACTAAAGCAACTTTCATTTTTTTTTAAATGGGTCATTAGAATGATTAGGAGAATGCTACAATATGTTGTTTTGAGGTTTTGTTGTTACATTTTAGAAAACATTTGAAAAAGTTTCTCATTATCCTTGAAGAAAAGAAGGGAAGATGTGGCTTAGAAAATGAGGCAGTTAGACAGTTTAGAGCTAATAGGAAGGATGCTGATAAATTAGTCAACAAAGTCAGAACATAATACCTATTATGTTACTACTATGTATTATGTAATACTACATGGTTTTTCATATATATATATATATATATATATATATATATATATATTACTATATGGTACTACTAGTTACTGTGGTCTACTAGTCATTGTACTAAGAACTGGGGATGCAAAGAAAAACAAAAGAAACTCCCCTCTCTAAAAAAAAAAACAAATTATAAGACATATGTAAAATAAATTGGAAATAATAAAAAAGATACACATATTAAGAGGATTGGGAAAGATTGTTTGTAAAAGGTAGAATTTTACTCAGATATCCAAGGAGTTCAGAATCCTTGGTAATAGTATGGTAAAATTGAGAACAGGCAGAAGAAAACCCAAATGGTAGAGGACTTTAACGTCAAGCCATATAAGGTCGAAGAAATTGGCTATTGGCTATCTGTGAGAGAGAAGACATAAGATGGCCAATGTAGTCATCTTTAGGCATGTGAAAGTATCAGAAAGATTAGATTTATTCAGCTCTTCCCCAGATGGTATAACTAGAAGTAATGGGTAGAAATTGCAGAAGGGTATGTTTAGGCAAGATGCAAAGAAAAATATTCTGAAAAATTAGAGATATTCAGAATTTCAGCAGGTTTCCTTTGGAATGTAGCGGATCCCTCCCTCCTAGGGTGCCTGAAGTTTAATTTGGATGACCATTTGTCAGAGATGCTATAGAGAGGACTCTTGATCAGGGATGCTTTATTCTTTGACAGGGATGAAATCCAGGACTTTCTACTACAAGTGGAATGTTCTTTCTCCTACTTGTTGTTTGGTCATTTCAGTCATATCTTAGTCTTTGTGACCCCAATTGGAGTTTTCTTGGCTAAGATACTAGCGTGGTTTGTCATTTCCTTCTCTAGTTTATCTTACAGATGAGAAACTGAGGCAAACAGGTTTAAGTGACTTGCACAGGGTCACATAACTAGGAAGTATTAGAGACCAGGTTTGAAATTAAGAAGATAAGTCTTCCTGACTCCAGGTCTGGTATTCTATCCACTGGTCTACTTAGCTGTTCTTTTTAATATTCATACTTAACATGCAGCTTCCATAAGGGACAGAAAAACTGTATAGGTCATGGTTTTTTATTTCTGACTTGCAGTCTTGTTGGATAGACAATGACAGGTACATAAAACCACTATATGGCATAAAGAAATATATAATTGGAAGCCAAAATTAGGCAGAAAGGGAAAAATCAATGTAAATTGGAATAAGCAAGGAGGCTTCTTTGGGGAAGCATGATTGAAACTCTACTCTGAAAGATAGATAGAATTTTCTGAGATGTTAGGGGATAATTGATGATGGAAGGAAATAAAACCATTGAATGTTCATCTATCTTTATTTATATATATATATATATATATATATATATAATTAACATTTCTATGGCACTTTGGGGATTGCAAAGCATTCTATGTATGTTATCTTATTTAATCTTTATAATAAGTCTATGAGGTAGGTGCTATTATTATGATCATTTTACAGATGAGGAAACTGAGGCTCAGAGAGGTTAAGTGACTTACATCTAGCAAGTGTCTAAGACTGAATTTGAATTTAGGTCTTTCTGACTAGTTGTCTATTAAGCACATGGAAGATCAAGTGATTCCAATTCACAGTTCAGCACCCTTCTCTCTACCATACATATTTCTCAACTGAACTATGCTGTAATTTTATCCATAGAAATAAACAACCTGTTCTCTGTGTGTGTGTTTGGTGAACAATACCCAGGTTCTCTTTCTCACATGTATCAAAATGGCCTGATTGAATGGCACTATTTTTATTTCTAACCAACCCTTGCCAGATTGCAATGTCAAGGCCAGGGCTTTGGAGGTTTTTCCTCTGTTTCACAACTTGCACAGTGACTAACACATGCTCTGATTTGAAAACTTGGTAAAAATTTAAACAGAGCCGTAAATCCCTAAAAAGGATAATAGTTAATGGAGCATAAAGAGCTCTGATCCTTGGTTTGTAGCCCTGGACAAATATTTTTATGTAACAAGGGAGCTAAATATTTTTATAGCTATAAAAAGACTCTTTCTCCTTCTCCTCTTCCTCTTCTTTGTCCTTCTCTCCCTCCCACTCTTTTCTCTCCTTTCTTTTCTTTCTCTCTCCCTTTTCACCTTCTATCTCTTCTTCTTCTTCCCCTTTCATCTCCCCCTTTTCTCTTTTCACTTTATCTCTTGTCTTCTTTTCCCACTCTCCCTTCCCATTCCCTCTCTTCCTTCCTTGCCCTCTTCCTATCTTTCCTCTCCCTTCCTTTCCTTCTCTCTCTCCCTTTTCCCTTTCTCTTCTATTTTCTTCTTTCTTTCTTCTCTCCTATCTCCCTTCTTCTCTTTTCCCTGCTTCTCTTTTTTTATTTGTCCTCCTTTTCCCCTTCCCTCTCTTTTCTTCCTTCCCTTTCCCCTCTTTATCTCTCCATTCCTCCTTACATATGTGTGTGTGATGTATTGTATACTGTGTGTGTGTATCTAGCTCCTCTCAACACATATGAACTGTGCTATAAGGAAAACATCAGATTAGAAGTCTGATTCCAGGGTTCTAGTCCATTCTATCCTTAACTTTCTGGAAATTTTATAGAAATTAGCTTGTGGAAATTATAAAATACCTGAAAATTATAGAATATAGTATGTTAAACCTAGAAGGGATTTCAGAGATGATGTATCCCAGGTGCCTCATTTAACAAATGGAAAAATGAAACGCAAAAGTAAAGTGACTTACTAAGGTCACTCACCAAGTTCATCTCAGAGTCAAGGCTAAAACATTGTTCTCACTTTCTTTTGAAAGATAATATAAAGTCTTATTTAAACATGCTACATTATCTTCATGTTGCATCCCAAACCATTTGATACTGGATTTAGTCTATAGTGGAGTAACTTGCCTTGGTAATATGGGCAGCTAAGCGATGCAATAGATAGAGCACTGGACCTGGAGCCAGGAAGACCTTAGTTCAAATTTAGTCTCAAACACTTACTAATTACCTTGGATAAGTTACTCAGCCCTTTTACCTGTTTCCTAATCTGTAAAGTAAGCTAGAGAAGAAGATGATAAACCATTCTAGTATCTTTGCCACAAAAATTCCAAAAGGGCTTACAAAGAGTTGGATACAACTGAAAAGCTATATGACAACAAAAAACACTTAGGTAATATAGGGAAGTAAATTTTCATTTATATGTCTTGTTCATTGTGACCATGATTTTTTTCTCTTCTCACTCCTTTTTATTCATCTTTAAAATTTTTTTCTAAGATTATTTTGTTTTTCCAAATACAAAAATAATTTTCAATATTTACTTTTGCAAAGCATTGTGTTCCAAATTTTTCTCCCTCTCTCCCTTCCTCCCTCCTCCCTAAGCAGCAAACAATTTGATATGTTAAACATGTGTAATTCTTCTAAACATATTTCCATATTTCTCATGCTACGCAAGAAAAATCAGGAAAGGGGAAAAAATATGAGGCATAAAAAAAAACAAGCAGACAAACAACAACAAAAAGGTGAAAATACTATGCTTTGATCCATATTCAGTCTCCATAGTTTTCTTTCTGGATTTGCATGGCACTTTCCATAACAAGCCTATTGGAATTGCCTTGAATCATCTCAGTGTTAAAAAGATCCAAGTCCATCACAGTTGATCATCAAATAATTCTTTTACTATGTACAATGTTCTCTTAGTTTGCTCACTTCACTTAGCATCAGTTCATGTAAATGACCATGATTTTTAATTCAGTTTAACCAATGTTTATAAAAAGCACCTACTGTGGGTGGATACTGATGGATAAAAAATGGTCCCTACCCCAAGAAGCATGAGAGTTGGAAAGTGAAATGGACTTGGAATCAAAAAATCTAAGTTCTAGGTCTCACTCAGTCCTGATTCAATATCCAGGATCTTTCCTCTACCCCATGGGTTCCCAAAATTTTTGTTCTATAAACTTTTTTCAACAACAGTAAATGTTGTAAACTTTCAGTTGTACTACTCATAATGTCTTTTTAGATTTATTGCTTACAATGAAAACTTTTATCCCAAAAAAGCTTATGATTGTTTCAAATTACTGAAGAAATAAAACTAATATACTTAAAAACACGTACAGTCTTGTTGAGACGGAGGAAAAATATATTTGTAACATGATCAGACAATTGCCCAACTTATGAATTAAGGCTACATTAGAGAATTTTTAGTGTGAACTTTTTGAACCAATATGGTGAACTCTCAAAGGATTCACAAACCACTAAGTGGAAACCACTGCCTTACTCCATACCACTTCCCAAGCTCTAATTACTTAAGCTAAGCAAATAGCACAGAATTGGAATCATAATTGGGAGAAATCTTAATGCTTGTTTACTCAAATTTTCTTCCTTTTCAGGTGAGAAAACTGAGAGTCAAAAAGAATAAGTGGCTTTCACAAAGTCACAAAGTAGCAGAACTACATTTTAACTATCATCCTCTAACTCCATATTCAGCCCACTTTCCACTATATTATTCTGCCTCATCCCTCTTAGGGAAAAGGAAGACAGATTTTTTTTTAAAGTGGGGGCGTATTTTTATTTCTTAAAAGACAATGTTCTGTAGGATTTTTAATACTTCAAAAGCATCTAAGCATTTCAACTTTTTAGAGTAGCCTTTGTTTTAAATAATATGACTGTCATTTAAGATAAGTACATCTAAGTTTTACTCATTTCAAATTATCATAAATATCACTATCCTTTTAAAATGGTCTCAATAGGATCTAGATTTGATGTGCAGTTTTAATTCTCTTAATCTTACAGAAACACAGAATTTGAGAGGTAGAAGGAATCTCAGCATACACCTTGTCTAAATCATAGACAAAAGAATATCCAGTATGACACAGACAATAAGTGGTCATCCAGCCACTGCTCCATAACCTCTAAGGAAGAGGATTCCACCATTTCTAGAGATAACCCATTTCATTTGTGTACAATTTTAGGTTGCGAGAGTTTTCTTGACATCAGGTTACAATTGGCCTCTTTTGAACTTCCACCATTGCTCCTGGATCAGTCTTCAGGAGTCAAATAGAACATCCTTTCTTTACATGACATCCTTTCAAATACATAAACATCTATCATATTCTCCTCTTCATTGTACACACACACACACACACACACACACACACACATACACACACACACACACACACACACACACACACACATACACACACACACACACACATACATCTTTTCTCCTGGTTAAATATGCCCAGTTCTTTCAATAGATTCTCATATGACCTGGATTCCAGATCACTCACCATCCTTATTCCTATCCTCTGGACAATCCTAAACTTATCAATATCATTTTAAAATAGTGAATCCAAGCACACAGTGCACCAGATGAATTGTGACAAGGGCAGACTCTTTCTCTGGAAGTTATGTTCCTCTTAAAGCAGCCCAAGATCAGATTAGCTTTCTGAGCTGCTGTTTCATGTAATGCAGTGATTCATACTGAGCTTGTAGCTTGCTGAAATCTCCAGATCTTTTTTTTTCAGAATAATTAATCTGTAATCATGCTTTCCCCCATCTCATACTTAGGAACATCTCTCTCTCTCTCTCTCTCTCTCTCTCTCTCTCTCTCTCCCTCTCTCTCTCTCTCTCTCTCTCTCTCTCTCTCTCTCTCTCTCTCTCTCTCTCTCTCTCTCTATATATATATATATATATATATATATATCTGTCTATCTATATATCTCCAAATGAAAGGCTACATTTTGTTCTATTGTTGAATCATTTCAGTCATGTTTCCACTCTTTATTACCCCATTTGGGGTTTCCTTGGCAAAGATACTGGAGTGATTTGTCATTTCCTTCTCCAGCTCATTTTACAGAAGAAGAATTGAGGCAGAGTTAAATGGCTTTCCCAGAATCATACAAGTAACTGAAGGCATATTTGAACTCAAAAAGATGATTGCAAGCCCAATACTCTATCCACTGTACCATCTAACTGCCCAGATTTCACTTTTACTTTCATTGAATTTCATCCTCTTAAGTTCAATTCAATGACCTACTCTGTCAAAAAAAAAAAAATGGATCTTGATTCCATCATCCAGTGTTTTAATTATCCTTCCTAGCTTTGTATCACCTGCAAATTTGATCAGTATGTCATTTGTCTTTATCCAAGACAATTATTAAATTATTAAAAAGCACAAATCTCTAGGATTGCTAAAAAGGCCTCTTGCCACATCACTATTGAAATTTTAACATTTACACTTTAAATCCAACCATTCCAACATTTTTAGTCCATCTGATTCTATTACTGTCTGATCCATATCTCTGTCTTCTGAACAAGACTAGTAAGAGACATTTTATCAAAAGTTTTGCTATAACCTAGGTCAGAGATTTCAAACATATTACTAACCTGCACTAACCAGATTAAAAAGTAATAGGGAAATATTTAACAAATTAAATAAAAATATAATAGAATGTAAATGATGATAATATGTCTTTTAAGTCAATATGTGGCCCACAGGGATCTTTACATATGGTTTAGTGGCCTCTGTGTCCATTCTTCTTCCTTCTTGAACTATTTTTCTATATGTCTTCAGAATTTCAGTTCTTGAGTATCTTCCATCCTTCCTAGGCTGACTTCATTTGGAGTATCTTTCCTCAGAAGCCTCTGAATTCTCCTTTACCCAAATATAAGGTGCATGTCAGATTATGCGCAGATTTCTTTTCTTTCTCTATCACAACACCTATAATGAAGTGGTTACTTCCCCTGAGAGTTCCCATTTTCCCCACTCCAGTAACCAGTTATTCTTTCTTTTTTTCCCTCAATAGTATTTTATTTTTCCAACTACATGTAAAGATAGTTTTCAACATTCATTTTTGTAAGACTTTGTTTTCCAAGTTTTTCTTCCTCCCTCCTCCACAAAGACAGCAAGCAATCTGATATAGGTTAAACATATGTAATCTTTTTAAATATCTTTCTATATTTGTTTTGTTGTGCAAAAAAATCAGATAAAAAAAGGAAAAAACAATGAGAAAAAAAAAAACAAAAAGTGAAAATACTAAACTTCAATCTATATTCAGTCTCCATAGATCTTTCTCTGGATGCATATGGCACTTTCTGTCCCAAGTCTATTGGAATTACCTTGAATCACTGCCAAGTCCATCCTGGTTGATCATCACATAATCTTGTTATTACTCTGTACAGTGTTCTCTTGGTTCATCTTGCTTCACTCAGCATCAGTTCTTATAAGTCTTTCCAGGCTTTTCTGAAATCAACCTGCTCATCATTTCTTATACAACAATAATATTCCATTACATTCATATGCCATAACTTATTCAGCCATTCCCCAACTGATGGGCATCCATTCAATTTCCAGTTTCTTATCACTACAAAAAGAACTGCTACAATCATTTTTGCACATGTAGATTCTTTTCCCTCTTTTATGATCTCTTTGGGCTACAGACCCACTAGAGACACTGCTGGATCAAAGAGTTTGCACAGTTTGATATCCCTTTGGACTTAATTCCAAGTTGCAATCCATATGATTGGATCAATTCACAAACCACCAACGATGCATTAATGTTTCAGTTTTCCCCTATCCTCTCCAAAATTTATCATTATCTTTTTCTGTCATCTTAGTGAATCTGATTTGTATGAAGTTGTACCTCAAAGTTGTTTTAATTTGCATTTCTCTAATTAATAGTGAGAGCATTTTTGTGAATATAAATGCTTTAATTTCTTCACCTAAAATTATTTATTCATATCTTTTGACATTTATCAATTAGAGAAAGTTATTCCTTCTTAACAAGAATAAGAGCTATATTAGGATTCCCTTTTCTTAGTTCCACTAACTTTGGAAAGATGAAAATATTGCTAAGGTTAAGTCAAGAAATTTTTAGTTGTTCTGTTTTTAGCAGAGATAAAGTTCCAGTAAATGTCTGAATATTTGAAGTCTTCAGTAACCTACCATCTAATGCCTCTTTGTCAGACTTATATTTCCCAAACTCTTCATCTATTTCTTCTTTCTGTGTACTTTATTATATACATAACAAAATCACTTGTGTTTTTTTCTTCACCCAATAACTCTTTCATTGTTTGAAACTTTGTGCACTAAGTATTTGAGATATTTAAAATTATTCTAAGTATCTTGTGGATGCATTTTTTTGGACAAGCAGTCTTTTTGATTCATACATTTGCTCCATTCAGTCTTTCTTTGGGATTGCTATTAGCTAAGGTTCTAGTATTAAGAGTCAATAGGGTACAATGGAACATTATATTTGAGTAAGATAGTAAAAATATTTATTAAGTACCTAACTAGGTACCAAACACTGTGTTAAGTACTAAAAATATAAATACAAAAGCAAAACAGATTCTTCCCTCCTCAGAGGATCTTATATTCTCCTGGAGAAAATAGCAAATATGAGTGGTCAGGGGGAAATAATTTGTGGTAGAAAGCCATAAATTTGGTGAGTGGAAAAATAAGATAGTCCATGATACACTTTCCAAAGAATAATATAATATTAATTTGATTACATTTCCCAGAGATGGAAATCAGAGAGAAGTGAGTAAAATAGTGGAAGAACATGAAAAAGACCTAGGGAGAAGAGGCACTTGAAATCAAGAGACCCAGATGGAATGATATAATATATACAAAGCATTTTGTGCAGCTTAAAGCTCTATAACTATAAGCTACTGCTATTTTAATTATCACCATTGTTATTAATGTGTTCTAGTGTATAAGTAAGCAAATCTTTTTACCTTTCAGGGGCTCGATTTCCTTATTAAAAAAAAAACAACCTTAAATGGATTAATTGCATTCTATTAATATAGGATATTTCCTCCACTAGTATAGATTTCAACTTTTTCATACCTCATCTTATGCATTCATTCATTTCCTCTCATAAGTTCTCCAAAAGCATCTACCCAATTCATTTTTCTAGTTTTTCCCCCTTAATAGTATTTTATTTTTTCTAATTACATGTAAAGATAACTTTTAACATTCTATCTCTCTTTTTTTGCTATTTTGCTATTTTATTTATTTTTTAACTTTTTTATTTAAAGTTTTGAATTCCAAATTATTTTCTTCTCTTTCCACTTCTTGAGATAGTAAGCAATAAGATATAGGTTATACATGTACAATTATGTATAACATTTCAATATTGATTATTTTGTACTAGAAGATTAAAATAAAAGAAGAATTGAAAATGAAAAATAGCATGCTTCAGCTTAATTTCAAATAATATCAGTTCTTTCTCAGAAAGTAGATAGTATGCTTTATCATTAATCCTTTGGGATTGTCTTACACCATTGCATTGCTGAGAAGAGCTAAAACTATCATAGTTGAGCTCATATAATGTTGCTGTTACTGTGTACAATGTTCTCCTGTTTATGTTTACTTCATTATGCATCAATTCATGTAAGTCGTTTTTTTTCTGAAATCATCCTATTTGTCATTTCTTATAGCACAATAATATTCCATTATAATTATATACTACAGCTTATTTAGCCATTCCCCAATTGATGGAATCTAATTCCATCACAAAAAGCCACCACAAAAAGAGCTGCTACAAATATTTTTGTACCAATAGATCTTTTACCCCCTTTTTATGTCTTTGGGGTATAGACCTAGCAATGCTGTGTCAAAGGGTATACACAGTTTTATAGCTATTGGGGCTTGGGTCCAAATAGCTCTTTAGAATGTCTGGATCAATTAGATTCTATATAGTTGTGATTCTACCAACAGTGCATTAATGTTCCAGCTTTTCTCATATCCCCTCCAAAATCCAACATTTTCCTTTTTTTTCTATATTAGTCAATCTGAATGCAATTGTGTCTCAGATCAACATTCATTTGTATAAGATTTTGAGTTCCAAATTTTCTTCCTCCTTACTTATCCTCCTCCTTCCTCAAGAAAACAAGCAATCTGATATAGATTATACAAATACAATCATGTTAAACATATCTCCACATTACTCATGTTATGAAAGAAGAATCAGAACAAAAAGGGAAAACCATGAGAAAAAATTTTCCCACATCATCTTCAATATATATCATTTTTCTTTACTATCATATTACTCAATATAATAGGTGTGAGGTGGTACCTCAGAATTGCTTACCTTCTATTTCTCTAATCAATAGATTTAGAGCATTTTTTCATATGGCTATAGATATTATATCACATGAAGAGATGCAAGAGACCTGTTACAATAGAAAGAAAAAAGGGAGAGGATTGGCATTTTTGAATCTTACTCTCATTGGATTTTCTAGCTCTGTAAAATAATTTTTGGCAGTTTGATGGTATGGACCTAAATAAGTAAATTAATTTATGTAAAATTGTCAGTTTTTTAGATTAGCTTGATCTACCCATGAGCAATTGATATTTCACCAGTTGTTTAGATCTAACTTTATTTGTGTGAAAAATATTTTATAATAATGTTCATATAGTTCCTGGATTCATGTTGGTAGGTAGATTCCCAAATATTTTATATTTCTATAGTCATCATGATTGGAATTTTGTTTATATCTTGCAACTTTGCTAAAGTTGTTGATTATTTCATATACTTTTTTTAGTAATTTCTCTAGGCACACCATCAAATCATCTATAAAGAGTGATAGTTCCATTTCCTCGTTGCTTTGATTTCTTTGATTCTTTTGATCAATTCCTTTGATTTCTTTTCTTTTCTTGCTAGAAATAATATTTTTAATACTATAGTGAATAATTGTGGTGATAATGGGCATCTTTTTTGTCTCTGATTTTATTGGAAAAGCTTCTAGCTTATACCCATTACATATAATATTTGCTGAAAGTTTCAGATAGATATTACTTATTATTTTAACAAAAACTCCATTTATTCCTATGCTCTCTAGTGCTTTTCATAGGAATGGGTAAAAAGTTCTTTTTTTTTTTGTAAAAAGTTTTTCTGCATCTATTCAGATAATCATATTTTCGTTAGCTTTGTTACTGATATGGTCAATTATGCAGATAGTTTTCCTAATATTGAAAGAGCCCTGCATTTCTGATATGTCATAGCTTGGTCATACTATGTTATTCTCATGATTAGTTACTATAATCTCTTTGCTAATGTTTTATTTAACAATTTTTCATCAGTATTTATTTCAGAAATTGGTCTATAATTTTCATTCTCTGTTTTGGCTCTTCCTGATTTAAGTATCAGCACCATATTTATGTCATAAAAGGAATTTAATAGGACTTCTTCTTCACCTATTTTTCCAAATAGTTTATATAGTTTTCTTTAAATGCTTGGTAGAATTCTTTAAAATGTTTGGTAGAATGTACTTGTAAATCCATCTTAACCCTGGATTTTTTTCCCCTAGGAAATTCATTAATGGCTTTTAAATTTTCTTTTTCTAAAATGGGGTTATTTAAATATTTGATTTTTTCTTCTATTAATTTGGGCAATTTAAATTTTTGTAAATATTCATCCATTTCACTTAGATTGTCAAATTTGTTGACATACAATTGGGCAAAATAGTTCTTAGTTATTGCTTTAACTTCCTCTTATTGAAGAGGTGGTGAATTCCCCTTTACATTTTTGTTACTGGTAAATTGGTTTTCTTCTTTCTTTTTCTAAAAAAAAAAAAAATCACATCAGCCAATGATCTGCCTATTTTATTGCTCTTTTTGGTTAAAAAAAACAGCTCTTAGTTGTATTTATTAGTTGAATAGTTTTCTTACATTGAATAAATCTCTCCTTTGATTTTTAGAATTTTTAATTTGCTTTTTTAGTTGCATGCCCAATTCATTGATCTATTTCTTCTCTATCTTATTCATATAAACATTTGAGATATAAAATTTCCCCTAGGAACTGCTTTGGCTGCATCCCATAAATTTGGGGAAATTGTCTTACATTACTGTCATTCTCTTTGATGAAATTATTGATTGTTTCTATGATTTGTTGTTTGAGTTGCTCATCCTTTAGGATTAGATTGTTCAGTTTGAAATTAATTTTTTATCTGTTTTTCCATGGTCCTTAAATAGGTGTAATTTTTAGTGGAGCATGATTTGAAAAGGATGAATTTAATATTTCTGTCTTTCTGAATTTGAATGAGATTTTTATGCCCCAATATATGATCAGTTTTTGTGTAGATGTCTTGTACTGCTGAGAAAAAAAGTATATTTTTTCTATTTCTGTTCATTTTTCTCCAGAGGTCTATTATATCTAACTTTTAAAAAATTATATTCTTTTTCTTAACTTCTTTTTTGTTTATTTCATGTTTAGATTTATCTAGCTCTCAGAGCAGAAGATTGAAGCCCCCTACTAGTATAGTTTTACAATTTATTCATGTAACTCATTTAACTTCTCCTTTAAGAATTTGGATGCTGTATCGCTTGATGTATATATGTTTAGATTTGATATTACTTCTTTGTCTATAGTACCTTTTTAGCAAGATGTAGCTTCCTTCATCTCTTTTAATTAGATGTATTTTTGCTTTTGCTCTTTTTGAGATCAGAATTGCTACCCCTGCTTCTTTTATTTCTTTACTTTAGCTGAAGCATAATATATTCTGCTCCAGCTTTTTACTTTTATTTTGTATGTATTTCTCTGCTTCAAATGTGTTACTTGTAAACACCATATTATAAGATTCTAGTTTTTAATTCACTCTGCTTTCTGTTTCTGTTTTGTGGGAGAGTTCATCCCATTCACATTCACAGTTATGATTTCCAACTTTCACCCTCTCCCTCCTCACCAGTATTTTGCTTCTACCTACTGCCTCATTCAATCTGCCTTTCTATCAGAGCACCTCCTTTTCATTTCCCCTTTTCTTTCTTACTTATAGAGTAAGATAAATTTCTATACCCAACTGAGTGTGTATGATATTCCTTCTTTGCGTCAAATCCAATGAGAGTAATGTTCAAATAATGCTCATTCTCTCCCTTCTTTCTCTCTATTATAACAGGGTTTTTTTGCAGCTCTTCATGTGAGGTAATTTATTCTATTCTGCTTCCTTTTAAGGTCTTTTAACAGTACCAGGTATCAGTTCAATGTTAAGACTGTCCATCTACCATCACTTACTCCTGATATAAATATAACTAACCTGCTTCTTTTCCTAATTATATATTTCCTATTATATACCTTTTTGCCATTTTTTGGGTGTAAGTTAGTAATGTACCATACATCTCTACATTTTCCTTTGAGTTACATGACATTTTTATTGTTTGGAGATAGTGTTATTCCATGGTTCAGAATCATACAATATCACTGGTAAGAATATTGGTGTCAAAAATATGACAGTTTTGATTCAGGGAAAAGCTTGGGATAATTTACAAAAAAAAAAAGCTGTAGAAGTTTCCTAAATACAATTCAAGTTGCTCTTTTCCACCTATTCAATGACAGATCAAGCTCATGTCCATCAGCTTTGATTGTCTAACATATATAGTCCCATAGTAACTCTGTGAGCCATAAACATCCTAATCTGGGCCATAGACATTCTACATCTACTTTTTTTTTCCTAGACATATTACAAAACAAACTCCTTTGATTGTGACTCTCATAAAGGCTGTGTACTATTCTGGAACTTGTGTGATCAGTGTGTCATCCACAAAGAAGAAACTTGGAGCACCTCAGAATCTCTCTTCCATCTGTGATAAAGATAATACTTTTAAGACAGGATGCATAGATAGAATTGTTCTAAAGAGATATAAATCATAAAAATGTGAGCTGTTACTATTGCTGCAAATGGAGGAAAGGGAGTTTTTAAAAGAAGATTTTTATCTATATCTGAAACTGAACTCAAATTATCTGAACTTCTTGTTCTAAATAAGCCATTTTCTAAACCCAAAAGCACTGAAGAGATGTAAGATTATTTCTTTTGGCAAGACATGGAATCAGAGAATTTCAGAGTTAAATCTCAGAGATTAACTAGATCAACCCATCCCTGATCAAAAATTACCTCAACAAATGGGCATCTGCTTTAAGGATCTCTTCTGAGGGAAGAGACAGAAAAATCACTACTGAGAGACAGTTCATTCCTCTTTTGGACAGTTCTAATTTTTTTATTAAAACTTTTTAATTTTCAAAAGATATGCATGGATAATTTTTCAACGTTAACCCTTGCAAAACTTGTATTCCAATTTCCCTCCCATCTCCCAATCCCCTCCCCTAGATAGCAAGTAATCCAATATATGTTAAACATGGTAAAAATATATGTTAAATCCAACATGTGCATATATATTTATACAATTATCTTGCTGCACAAGAAAAATCAAATCAAAGAGGAAAAAATGAGAAAAAACAAAATGCAAGTAAACAAGAACAAAAAGAGTGAAAATGCTATGTTGTGAACATCTCTAATTGTTAAAGAAGGATGTGTGTGTCTGTGTATGTGTCTCTGTGTGTGATTCTCTGCATGGAGCCTCAATCTGTTTTTCCTCAATTTCCAACCTTTGCCCCAAATTCTGTCCAGTGGAGCCCTGCAGAACATGTTAATTCTTTCATATAATAAACAGCCCTTCAAATAATAATAACAATAACTAGCATTTATATGGAACTTTCAGATTTGCAACGTGCTTTACAAAGATTATCTCATTTATCCTCACAGTAATCCTGGGAGGGAAGTTCCATTATTATCCCCATTTTAGAAATGGGGAAACTAAAGACATAGGCTAAATAACTTGCCCAGGATCACACAACTAATAAGTGTCTGATGCTAGATCTGAACTCAGATCTTCTTCAATTCAGATCCATTGTGCAACCCAATTGCCTGAATACCTGAAGACAGCTATTTTTCTCCTTCTAAATCTTTTTTTCCAGGCTAAATATATCTCTTCATCTGTAAAATGAGCCAGAGAAAGATATGCAAACCACTCCAGTATCTTTGCCAAGAAATAGGGTCACAAAGAGTCAGGCACGGCTAATAACAATTAAATAACAACAATAACAACTTCCATCCAACAATCTTCAACTGTCTCAAGTCCACTTGCCATCCTGAACATTATATTGTGGATCTCCTCCAGCTTATTTACATCCCTGAGTTGAACTTCAGATGTCTGGAACATAGTTGTCTAGATGCAGTCTACCCCTGGGATCAGATTCAAATTTCTCTATTTGACATTTGAAATCCTTGACGTTTTGGCTCCAGTCAAAATAGTTTTCCTGTTGTTCCTTATTTATGGTATCCCATCACTGTTTTTTGGACTAGTAGTCCCAAATGTCTTCCTCCCCAGACCTAATAGAACTTCTTCAAGACTGAGCTCCACTTCTACCTTTCTACATCATCTTTCCTGATCCCCTCAGCTGTTATACTCGCCCTCCCAAAACTGCATTATATATTTTTTGCATTAATTTTATTTATACTTATATTAATATATATCATCTCCTCCTAATGCAATTAGAGTGCTGGGCCTGAAATCAGGAAAACTCTTTCTGAGTGCAAATCTGACCTCACCTACTAGCCATGTGACCATGGGCAAGTCATTTTGTCCTTTGCTTTATTTTCATCATTAAAAAAATGAGCTGCAGAAGGAAAGTATCTTTGCCAAGGAAATCCCACATAGGGTTATAAAGAGTTGAACCTGATTGAAATGATTGAACAACAACAAGGTGGCACAATTTATAGAATGCTATACCTGAAATCCAAGTAAGCTCAAATCCAAGCTCAGATGCTAGCAGTGTGACCCTGATCAAGTCACTTAATCACTGTCTGTCTCAGTTGCCCTCCAAAAAAGATAAAAATTGCACCTGGGTCCCAGAGTTGTTTTGAGGATCAAATAAGGTAATATTGCAAAGTGCATAGTATATATAGTAGACACTTAATTAATACTTGTTTCCTTTCTATATGTAATGTAAGTTCCTTGAAGGCAGGAACTGATTTGATTTTTGTCTTTATATTTCCAGAAACTAATACAATGCCTGAGAAATAGAGATACTTAATAAATCCTGTTTGTTAATTGATTAAAATAGAGATAATAATCCTCTAACTACCTACTTTAAAGGGTAATAATGAGGTTTAATTAAGATAATTTATGAAGAGTTGAATTGTTGATTATGAAGTGTTATATAAAAATCTTTTCCAGGACTTACTCAATAATCTCCTTCATATGTTCTATGGTCTGCCACATTGGCTCATTGTTCTCACTCATGACATTTCATTTCCCATCTCCAAGACTATACACAATTCATACTTTAGATCTGAAATGAGCTCCTTTAACAGGTCTGCCTTGTAGAATCTTAAGTTACCTGTGGAGTTCAGCTCAAAGACCACCTGCAATATGAGACTTTTTCTGATCCCTTAAGTAAAAGAAATAGATTTTATTTTCCTCATTTTTATAGTTGTTGTTTTAATCTTTGTATTCCCAGAGTTTAACACAACACTTGGCATATAGTAAATACTTACTGTTTACTAATTGATTATTTTCTCCTTACACTGATTTTGTATTTGCATTAGTTGATGAGGGAAAAGAAGGGTTAGCAGTAAAAGCAAGAAACACTAATTAAACTGTTGCTGAAACTTTTTGTTTTATATGATGAATGGGAGAATAAACCTGTTTCTTCCATTAATAACAATGATTCACATTTATATAGTGACATAAGGTTTGCAAAACACTTTACAAATATCATTTCATTTTATCTTTTTAGATATTGTGTCACACTGAAATAGAAATGGGACCTGAAGGGTACAAATTGACTTAGAAAACTGCCTATTAATGGGGTTTTTTAATCATTTTATCATTATTATTATATTTTATTACAGAAATAATATATTATTTTATTATATTTTTATTCATTTTATTAAACATTTTCCAATTACATTTTAATCTGGTTTTGCTACACTTGGGACCCAGTGGCCACAGTTTGATACCTCTGTTTTACAACAGTTTGGGGAGGTAGATGAAGAAAAGGAAACAGGGATTAAATGACTTATCCAGGGCTTCATAGATAATAAGTGTTTGAGGCTAGATTTGAATTTAGGTCTTCTTAACTCCAAGTTCAAAGATGGCTCTGTAGATAGACTTTTGAGCCTACAATCAGGAAGACTCGAGTTCAAATCCAGCCTCAGACACTGACTACTTGGTTGACCCTGGGCAAGTCATTTATCCTATCCACTGGAGAAGGAAATGGCAAATCACTCCAGTATCTTTGCTAAGAAAACTCTGTGGGTAGCACTAGTATGCTACATTCCACAGGATCACAAAGAGTCAGACACAACTGAATGACTAAACAACTCCAGTTCCAATACTCTATTCATTGTACCACCTAGAAGATTCTTCTGCCATTATAATGGTTGTGCTCCTACTCTTCCAATGGAAGTGAGCTTGAGTTTCATTAGTTTCTTCTATCCATGCTCAGGCTCTGGCAAGCCCCATGGAGTCAGAAAGGCTTTAAGTACAGGCCATATAACAAATGGTGTATCTATATTCTGAGGACCAGCTTCAGTCACAAGAGACTTGTTGCCAGAAGGATGCCTATTGGATGAGGATTTTGTTTAGCTACATAAATTCAAGAATTCTATCTGCTAAGATACGAAAGAATTATGATCTGCATCTGTGGAAGTGGAAGACTTAAACTGATGAAATCACAGATCCTTGAAGATCTGAAGTATTACAGACTTTGTAAGATTCTGAACCCCTTTTATTGTGATCAGGAAAACATAATTTTTACATTCTTGTTGAGTAAGTCTTTACTAGAAAACAATACATTGAACTAAAAGCATGTGATCTACCCAAATACACACCCAACTCAATTCATCAACAAATATTTTTAAGGGCCTACTAGTAAGCCAGGCCCTGGAGATACAAAAAAAGAGTCTAAAAGATAGTTCCTGCCTTCAAAGAGTATTTATAATTTGAGGGAGACCACATGCAAACAAATGCACAAAGCAAACTAGATAGAGAATAAATAAAAGATAATTAACAGAAGGAAGGCACTGGAATTAAAAGGAGTTGGGGAAGGTGGGATTTTAGTTGGGACTTAAAGGAAATTACTGTGGTCAGTAGTCAAAAAGGAGGAGGGAAGAGTGTTCTAATCATGAGAGCCAAAGAAAATGCCTGGAGTGAAGAGATAAGAGTATCTTGTGTCACTGGATAGAAGAATACATGTCAAGGAGGGAAGTATAAGAAGACTTGAAAAGTAGGAGGACACAAGGTTATGAAGGGCTTTGAATGCCAAACAGAGCATTTTGTATTTGTTCCTGGAAAAAATAGAAAGCCAATGGAATTTATTAAGTAGGAAGGGCTACATGATCACATCTGATCATTTTAGGGGCAGTGAGGAAGGACTGAAATAGCATTAAAGTGGAGGCAATCAGACTATTACATTAGTTCAGGTATGCAGTGATAAGGAACTACACTATAATTGGGACAGTGTCAAAGAAGAGAGAGAAGTGTATGCAAGAGATATTGCAGAAGTGAAATCGACAGACCTTAGAACTAGCTTAGATGTTGGGGTTCAAATATAATGAGGAAACCATTCCCAATAAGATCAGGAGTGAAACAAGGCTGCCCACTATCACCGTTACTATTCAATACTGTATTAGAAATGCTAACTTTGGCAATAAGAGTTGAGAAAGAGATTAAAGGAATTAGAGTAGGTAATGAAAAAAACAAATTAAAACTCTCTGCTGATGATATGATGGTATACTTAGAGAACCCCAGAGATTCTACTAAAAAGTTATTAGAAATAATCCACAACTTTAGCAAAGTTGCAGGATATAAAATAAACCCACATAAGTCATCAGCATTCTTATATATCACTAACAAAATCCAATAGTCAGAGTTACAAAGAGAAATTCCACTTAAAGTAACTATTGATAGTATAAAATACTTAGGAATCTATCTGCCAAGGGAAAATCAGAAACTACAAAACACTTTCTACACAAATTAAGTCTGATCTAACCAATTGGAAAAATATTAAATACTCTTGGATAGGGAGAGCAAATATAATAAAGATGACAATACTACCTAACCTAATCTATTTGTTTAGTGCTATACCAATCAGACCCCCAAAAAACTATTTTAATGACCTAGAAAAAATAACAATAAAGTTCATTTAGAAAAACAAAAGGTCAAGAATTTCAAGGGAATTGACTATAATTTATAAGAAATCAAGCCATTTTCCAGTTGATAAATGGTCAAAGGATATGAACAGACAATTCTCAGACAAAGAAATTGAAACTATTTCTAGCCATATGAAAAGATGCTCCAAGTCATTATTAATCAGAGAAATACAAATTAAGACAACTCTGAGATACCACTACACACCTGTCAGACTGGCTGGAATGACAGGGAAAGATAATGTGGAATTCTGGAGGGGATGTGGGAAAACAGGGACATTGTTGGTGGAATTGTGAATACATTCAACCATTCTGGAGAGCAATTTGGAACTATGCTCAAAAAGTTATCAAACTGTGCATACCCTTTGATCCAGCAGTGTTACTAGTGGGCTTATATCCCAAAGAGATCTTAAAGAAGGGAAAGGGACCTGTATATGCAAGAATGTTTGTGGCAGCCCTCTTTGTAGTGGCCAGAAACTGGAAACTGAGTGGATGCCCATCAATTGGAGAATGGCTGAATAAATTGTGGTACATCAATATTATAGAATATTATTGTTCGGTAAGAAATGACCAACAGGATGATTTCAGAAAGGCCTGGAGAGACTTACATGAACTGATGCTGAATGAAATGAGCAGGGCCAGGAGATCATTATATACTTCAACAATAATACTATATGATGATCAATTCTGATGGATCTGGCCATCTTCAGCAATGAGATGAACCAAATCAGTTCCAATGGAGCAGTAATGAACTGAACCAGCTACGCCCAGCGAAAGAACTCTGGGAGATGACTAAGAACCATTACATTGAATTCCCAATCCCTCTATTTTTGCCTGCCTGCATTTTTTATTTCCTTCACAGGCTAATTGTACAATATTTCAGAGTCTGATTCTTTTTGTACAGCAAAATAACGGTTTGGACATGTATACTTATTTTGTATTTAATTTATACTTTAATATATTTAACATGTATTGGTCATCCTGTCATCTAGGGGAGGGGATGGGGGGAAGAAGGGGAAAAATTGGAACAAAAAGTTTAGCAGTTGTTAATGCTGTAAAATTACCCATGCATATAACTTGTAAATAAAAAGCTATTTTAAAAAACTTCAAAAAAAAGATAAATATAATTAGGAATCTGGGATGGCTTCTAGATTGGAAGCCTGAGAGGTTGGGAGGATGGTACTGTTTTCAACAGTAAAAGGGAAGTGAAGTAATAGGAGTGAAGGAAAGGTTTAAAGAGAAAGATAATGAATTCCATTTTGGCCATATTGAGTTTGAGGCTCATATTGATATATGAAACTTAATCATAATTATCTCATATCTGGTTGTGAAGCAGGTATCATCTGATCTGAAGACCCAGAAGAAAGGTGATATAGTGGTATGGAAAATTCCTGGACTTGGAGGCAGGAAAAATCTGGATTTTAGTCTCTCACTTCTGATATTTGCTAGTTATATGATCATAGCTTAGTAAATCACTTAATTTCTCAAAATCTCAGTTTATTTATAAAATGGGGGGATATAATAGTGCTTACCTCAAGAGTTATTTTGATAATTAAATTATTGCATCATTATTGCAAAAGAATATATTACTAAAAAGTGACAAAGCTGGCACCGTTTCTCTAATACTGAGAGAAATGTAAATGAAAACAACTTTGAAAACTCATTTCACACCATGGCAATTGACCACACACACACACACACATACACACACACAAAGATGGGATCAATGTTGGAGCAGCTATGGAAAAACAGGCACAGTTATATACTCTGAAGTGATTCAACTATTCTAAATGTCTATTTTGAATTGCACAAGAAAAGTGACCCCATTGTCAATACCCTTTGCCAAAGCAATCTCATTATTAGGGATATGCTCCAGAGAAGTCAAATATAGAAACAAATGTCCAGGATAAAGCAAAATCTGCATGGCAACAATCTTTGTGGGAAAGCAAAGAACCAGAAAAGAACAAAGAATTGATGTCCTTTGATACCTTAATTATGGAAACTGACTTTAAAAAATGAAAGTAATGGGAACCAATGAAGGTCTTGGTGAAAAAATAATTAATGCCTCCTTTCTGATAACAGAGAGATGGGAGTCTAGTTAGACAGAATACATCTTTATCATCACTGTCAATTTATATCTATATAATTTTAAAAACACTTTACAGGTATTATCTGTTTTGATCTTCACAATAAGCCTGTGAAAGATTGCACATCAATTTTTCAATCTGTTTTGCAAATAGAGAAACTCAAAGTCACAGAGGTCACAAGATTATGGGATCATAGACCTGGAATCAGATAGTAACTCAGACGTACTTTTGAAGCAACTGAGTCACTGGAAGGTTAAATAATTAGTTTGTCAGGGAAGAAGTATAAGAGGAAAATCTGAGTTAAAACCAGCATCAGCTCTAACTCTGGGCAAGTAACACACACACACACACACACACACACATCAACAACCAAAAAAAATTGTCTTTCTGCCTCAGTTTCCCCAACTGTAAAATGAGCAAAACTTATATCACCTTTCTTCTAGAGTGGCTTTGAGGATCAAATGAGATGATATTGTAAAATACTTAGCACAGTGTCTGTCACATAGTAGATGCTTAATAAACGCAAAATTGTCTTTCTGCCTCAGTTTCCCCAACTGTAAAATGAGCAAAACTTATATCACCTTTCTTCTAGAGTGGCTTTGAGGATCAAATGAGATGATATTGTAAAATACTTAGCACAGTGTCTGTCACATAGTAGATGCTTAATAAACGCAAAATTGTCTTTCTGCCTCAGTTTCCCCAACTGTAAAATGAGCAAAACTTATATCACCTTTCTTCTAGAGTGGCTTTGAGGATCAAATGAGATGATATTGTAAAATACTTAGCACAGTGTCTGTCACATAGTAGATGCTTAATAAATGCATGTTCTCTTCCCTTGTTCATGAAAAAAAAATCCAATTTCACTTCCTGAGAACTCATGATAGCTTTCTCTCCAGGATCTGAAAGAAAAAAGACATTGGAATAGTAGTTTATTGGATGCTGTTTTTCAGTTATATCCAACTCTTCATGATTCCATTTGGGGTTTTCTTCGTAGAGATACTAGAGTAGTTTGCCATTCCCTTCTCCAGTCATTTTACCAATGAGAAAACTGAAGCAAACATAGTTAAGTGAGTTGCCCAGGATCAAACAACTAGAAAGTGTCTGAAGTCAGATTTAAATTCAGGGAGACTCATCTTTCCAACTCCAGACTCAGTACTCTCAACTATTCTACACCATCCAGCTGCTGGTGTAGTGCAGAGAGCTATGGATTTGAAATCAAAGACTTGCATTTGAATCACAATTCTGCTATTTATTCATCCCTATATATTGCAATGCTGGACTCTAGGATCTCTAAGATCACTTTTAGCTCCAAATCAATGATGCTAAAATGCTGACCACTTACTCTAAATCCAGTGATTGTTTCAATGATTTGCAAAACCAAGCCCAGCTTCCCTGGAACTCCCTCTATTCTGTCTTCTGCCCACCCGGACAGATACAATCACAACATTATCTATTATTCACATGACTAAAGAGGAGCCAAACTTAGAAGTCTTGTGAGATAGGATGTCCAAGGATTCTTTTGACCTTTTTTTTATAGACAGCAAAAGCAAGGTTCTGAGAGGATATAGCTTGAAGATCACAAAACTAATAAGTGTCAAATCTGAACTTCAGCCCAGAGCCCTTTGCTTGGCTGACAAAGATTTATTCCCTGCCTAGTGGCAGTATCAATGCCAATACCCTTAAGTGTACCTTCCCTTCCCCTTACCCCCCACTTTCAAAATGAAAGGAATTGAGTTATTGGTTTCTTTGCTATTAAAGCTCCTTTTACATAATAAATTCTCTTCTTGGAACTTGTTCATTTGGTTTTCACAGTTATATGGACTAAAGTCAGTGTTTACAGGGCCCAATTTCAAATGGACATGAGTTACTCTTTGTAAAGCCAAAAAGAATAGATATTTTCCACCTTAAGAAAGATCATTTCAACAAACCAAAAGAAAAAAATTAAAGATTGAGCTTGAGCTTTTAAAGCAAATCGCTTTTTATTCCATCAAAACAATGTTTTAAAGCATGAAGTTACCCAATATCCTTAATTTTTAGAAAAGGGCAAAGGCTGACATGTATAACTGATATGTGGCTCTCATCCAGCCTGGTACAGTGGATTAAACGCTGGATTTTGACTAACCTATGTAATGATGGGAACTTCTAAGAAGAAGGAAGGCAGGAAGGCAGGAAGGAAGGAAGGAAGGAAGGCAAGAAGAAAGGGAGGAATGGAGGAAGGGAGGGAGGGAAAGAAGGAAGGAAAGGAGAAAAGGAAGGAGGGAAAGAGGGAAGTAGAGAAAGAGGGAGGGAGAGAAAGAAGGAAAAGAGGAAGAGAGGGAGGAAAAGAGGGAGAGAAAGATGGAGAAAGGAAAGAAGGAAACCTTTGCTACAAATATGATTAGTAAAACAAAACAAATGGGTCATGTCAAACAAATTAGGATATTGGTCATGTCAAAAGATGAATTTCATACTTGGCATCTTGAGTCCATCTTTTCTTTGTCAGGAAGTGGGTAGCGTGTTTCTCATCAGTCCTTTGAACCATAATTGTTCATTTCATCTAACAAAGATCTTAAGTCTTTAAAAGTTGTTTTTCTTTATAATATTATAAAAAATGCTCTCCTGCTCTGCTCACTTTACTCTGTATCATTTCAAACAAGCCTTTTCTGAAGCAATCACTGTCATTGTACAATATTGTTCTCCTGCATTCATATACCATAATTTAATTAGCCCTGCCCCATTTGATAGGCACCTACCACCTCACTCCCACTCCTTAGTTTCCAGTTCTTTGATTAAAAAAAATAAAAACAAAAGAGTTGCTACAAATGTTTTTGTGCATATGGGTACTTTATCTCTTTCTTTGGTCTGTTTAGATTATAAGCCTAGTAGAGGCATTGTCTCATTAAATGTTATTCAGAGTTTAGTTGACTTTGTGAGCATAGTTCCAAACTGCTTTCCAGAATAGCTGGATTCTTTCACAGTTCTATGAACATTGCCTCAGTCTTCCTATTTAACTGCAGTCCCTCCAAATTCTGCCATTTTTCTTTTTAGCCAACTTGATAGATGTGAGTTGCCTTAATTTGTATTTCTTTAATTCTTTGGAGCATTTCCGTACAGTTGTTGGTATCTTGGATTTCTTCCTTTAAAAACTGCTTGTTTATATCTTTTGACCATTTATCTGTTGCAGAATGGTTCTTGAATATGAAATTTTTATTGAAGAAACTTACTCAAAGATTTGTTTTCCCCAGTTAATTTTCTCTGCATTTGGTTTTGAATGAAGCTTTTTAATTTTATTTGATTAAAATTGTCAGAGTGTCTTGTTTTTTTTATAAAATGTTATTTAAGTTCTTTGCTCATATCTTATTTAATATTTTTGCTTTAATGTACATTAAGGATGGTGATCTATAGCTCTCTCTCTCTCTCTCTCTCTCTCTCTCTCTCTCTCTCTTGCTTTTTTCTCTCCCTGATTCAGGTAACAACAATGTACTTATATAATAAAAGGATTTTGTTAAGGTCCTTTCTCTTTCTATTTTTGTATTCCATTTAGCATTTTAGTTATTTCTTTCTTTGAATGTTTGATAGAATTCATTTGCAAATTCATTTGTTCCAGGAAGTTTTTCTTAGGAATTTCATTTTGAGCTTGTTTAATATCTTTGTCTGAGATAAGGTTATTGAAATTATCTTTCTTGTTATGTTAATCTTTATATTTTGAATTTTTGCAAATATTTATCAGTTTTGTATAAGATCACTTGCTGGTATATAATTGGCAGATGGGTTTTTGATAATTTTCTTTTATTTCATCTTCATTGTTGTGAACATTCCTTTGGTGCCAACATTTGGCTTTTCTTTCTTTTTCCAGAATGTTTATTTAAAGCTGATTATGTTTTTTTAAGGATACTAGTTTTATTTATCAACTTAATGGAGGTTTTTTCCTTGTAAGCTTTAATTTTGTTCAATTCTTTGATTTTCAGATTTTTCAATTATGTGTTTAGTTGAGGGAGTTGATTTGTTGCTATACTATGTTGCTTTGCTTTTTATTGTTGTTGTTGTTACCTAATGTGTTCTCTTTCTCTTTTGTTGATGAAAGCATTTACTGATATAAATTTTCCTCCAAGCACTGCTTTAGCTAGATCCAAAAAGTTTTGGAATATTGCTATTATAATCTATTATTTCTATGACTTGCTTTTTGAACCATTAATTCTGTTTGTATATGGCATGACTATTATATGAAATAGTAAGCTCATAATTTGGACCTATGCCCAAAGGGCTATCAAATTGTACATACCCTTTGATTAGCAGTGTCTCTTCTGGGCTGGTATTCTGAAGAGATCTTAAAGAAGGAAAAGGACCCACATGTGTAAAGGTGTTTGTAGCAGCCCTCTGTGTAGTGGCAAGAAATCGGAAACTGAGTGGATGCCTATCAATTGGAGAATGGCTGAATAAATTATGGTATATGAATTTATGGAATTTATGTTCTATAAGAAAAGATCAGCAGGATGACTTCAGACAGGCCTGGAGAGAATTGCATGAAGTGATACTAAGTGAAGTGAGTAGAACCAAGAGAACATTATTCACAACAACAACAAGATCAATTCTGATGGACATGGTTCTTTTCAATACAGGGGCCAGTTCAATGGTCTTATGATGAAGAGAGCCAGCTACCCCCAGAGAGAGACTGAGTGTGGATCACAACATAGTATTTTCACTTTTTTGTTGTTGTTTGCGTGCATTTTGGTTTTTTTCTCATCTTTTTTTTTTCCTTTTTGATCTAATTTTTCTTGTGCAGTTTGATAATTGCGGAAATATTTATAGAAGAATCACACATGTTTAGTATATATTGGATTACTTGCCATCTAGGGGAGGGGGTTGAGGGAAGGTAAGGGAAAAAAACTGGAACACAAGGTTTTTCAGGGGCGAATGTTGAACACTATGCATATGTTTTGAAAATAAAAAGCTTTAAAAAGAAAAAAAAAAGAAAAACTTTTAAAAACTAATAAGCTCTCTCCCCTTCCCCTTCCTTCATTTTCTGGTATTTCCTTTTCCCTCCTTTTTATTTTTCCTCTTAATATCATTTAACATTCTACATTTAATCTGTAGAATTATACTCATATTTTTAGAGTAAATTATAAATTATGGGCAGTCAAGTGACATAGTAGATAGAGAACTGAGATGAAAGACTCATCTTTATGAGATCAAAATTGGCCTCAGATATTTATTAGCTGTGTGATCCTAAGTAAGTCATTTAACCTAGTTTGCTTCAATTCCAAAAATTCCACTAACAGTCAGATGCAACTGAAATGACACAACGATAAAGTTATTAATTGTCACTTTTTAACTTTTGCCTTTTGGAATATTGTGTTCTAAAGTCTCTTCTTTTATAACATTATCTTCCAAGTGAAGTGGTTCCTTATTGTTTGAAGTCTTTTCTACTTGCTTATAGTATAGAATATATATATATATAATATATATTTTTCTATTTTTTCTTTGCCCTCTGGTTCTAATATAGTAAATTTTCAGTTCTGGATTTCTGGAAATATGTTATCTAAACTTTTTTTGTCATGCTAATGTGAGGATTCTTGACTATATCTTTCATTGACTTGTTCTCTGGTTCAGTAATTTTTGACAGCATATATTTTATATTTTCTTCTTTTTTTCTTCAATGTATTTAAAAATATTTCTTGTTGTCTCATGGATCATTAATTTCAATTTAGACCACTGTAGTTTTCAGAGCCCAATTGTTGAGTATCATTAATCTTATTACTTCTCCTTATTCTTTTTCCCCTAGACCTCACTTCATTTGACTGTTACTTAGTTATCATTAATGTAATTTTTAAATTTCTTGCTTCATTTCTTCAAGATGGTCTGATAGTCCTTCTGATTCCATCTTATTTTCTGAGGCTTGTACTTACTGTGGAGTTACTTTATTTTTGCATTTATCTCTTAGATTTCTCTCAGTTCGTAGTATTTGTTCACTGTATTCAACATTTTTTTTTTTGCTTTAATCACATTTGCAGAATCCATTTCTATACTGTTGTTTTATGTTTGCATCAAATTGTTGACTTCTGCACTCTTAGATGATATAGGTAGTTCCTGCTTGGTCTTGAATTAGATGACCCCTCTTCAAGAATTTCTGGGTTTAGGTTTAGTCTACCAATGGGTTACTTTGGGTTTTAGCCTCAGTCCCTTTCTGTTCCTTCTCCCTTGAACATTCCAACACAGAAGTGTCAAATATGTCTGAGTATCAAATATACTATAGAAATCAGATTAAAATGTATTTGGGAAATATTTAACAAAAATTAAAATATAGTAAAATAGGGAAAATTATTATATAATTTTCTAAGTCAATATGCAACTCACAGGGATCCTTAAATCTGATTTTGTGGCCCCTACTTCTATTAGAGTTTAATACTTCTGCTCTGAATCTTGGAATTGGCTCTGCCTTTTGATTTTGATTTGATGATTTTGACAGATCCCAACTAAATATTGTGAATAATGCAGGTAGCAGATTTTGCAGAAGATCTCAGGTGCTTTTTTTCCTCGTTGCTATTCCATTTCCCCCTGCTATGGGACCTGCATGGGCAGCCTGAGCCTTGGGCTGCTCATTCACTGGACTAGCCCTTTCTCTTTCTACAATAGGAATGCACTGATGAGTTCTGAATTAGGGTTGGGTATTAGATTGGGCATGTGCTGCCTCAGTTCTGGATTAGCACTGTCTCCTTCTTGGTTTGAGAACAGTCAAATTAGACACTGTGCTGTCTAGAAGCTGATTTAGCCCGGTTTCCTGCTTTGTTTCAGGTAAATTATCACATAGATTGGCAGGACTCTGTTTTCTATATGTCTCAATTCTAAATCCTACTGTAGCTCAGTAGGGCTGTTTGGACGCAGTGCTGGCCCACTCGTCTGGCCATATCTTCTGCTAAGGTTTGCATGGGCTGCCCAGGCACTAATCTAGCACTACTTCCTGCCATGGCACCAACTTGGGTATCTGGATCCTAAACTGGATACTGGCTTGTTCATGCCTCCTGCTATAGGTTTGGGCTCTTTGTTGGCTCTGCTATTCATATAACATGACTTGTCTCTATTTAGAGCCTCTGCAGCATTCTGGGGAGATGCCTCATCTAAGGGTTACCTGTGCCAATGAATCACAGATTTAATTGATATCCCAAATTCCCTCTGAGCCCAGGCATTCTAGAAGTCAAAAGAATTTTTAAAGGCATTAAACATTTCTTGTTTGCTCTTTGATTTAAAATAGTACCCCTAGATCTCATATAGACATGGCTGTAGGGAATAATGACTAGGAGTGATGATGGTGGTATTTATTTCTATCCAGAACTCTTCATGACTACATTTGGGGTTTTCTTGGCAAAGACATTAAAGTGGTTTGCCATTTCCTTATCCATTTTACAGATGAGAAAGTTGAGATTGAGTTAAATGATTTGCCTAAACTCACACAACTAATAAGAATCTAAGACCAAATTTGAATTCAGGCCTCCCTAACTGCAGACCTGGTGCTCTATCCATTGTATCATCTAGTTGCCCGTGATTAGGAATAAATTTATGTAACCCAATAAGATTTGAAGAGCAGGACATTGAATC
Organism: Sarcophilus harrisii; assembly: GCF_902635505.1. NCBI lineage: Eukaryota > Metazoa > Chordata > Mammalia > Dasyuromorphia > Dasyuridae > Sarcophilus > Sarcophilus harrisii. The sequence goes on along the minus strand of NC_045427.1, from coordinate 358,596,105 downwards.
TGGGATAAAACCCAACATACTATTGACTCATTTGTTCATATTAGATTATTGGAAGATCTGAGCTAATTCTTGGGTTTGGGGCTTATAATGTGAAGCAAACAGATTTTCCAGAGAGTCAGAGAGAATTCCAGAGGCCAGAAGCCAGAAAGAGCAGCTTAGAAAGCAAAGAGGGTGAAGAAATGGTGAAGCTCTTGCATAAAGAAATGGAAACTATGCAAAGAAGAATCATATGGTCCTAAAAAGAGGAGGGAGCCACATGGCTCAAGAGGAGGAAATGACCAAGGAGTAGTGGTATGAAGTAGTAAAAACTCCAGAAATCTGAAGGATTGGTGAGATTTCTGACACATTGAGAGAAAAGTGAATCTTTGATAGCATCAAAATTCTGCAGGGAAGAGGAGCAAGCACATGGCTATGGAGGTAGAGGAACAACAAGAGGCTAATCCATGATGTATGGAAGCAGGGTGGGTGAGAAGGAAAATTGTTTGCCTCTCCAGTAACCTTAAATGCCAAATTTCTTTTTGGAGCAGTCTAGACTCTTGGAGCAATGCTATATGTCTAAAGAATTATGTAAAACTATTAGAGTTAAGGTCCCAGAGAGAGAAGGATAATTGGGTTTGATTGTTAAGAATATATTATATTACATTTTATTCTTTGTTTGGAGAAAAGTAAAAGTTGCGCTGTAACTGAAAGGATTACTAATTGAATGCTTTCAAAGGAGCTGAGGATCCTATTTTATACCTATATAGAGACGCAAACTAAATTCTAAGATTCCTATAGAAAACTATATGGGGGCAAAACAAATCAACCAGAGTGATTTAGCAATAACCTCCCATGACTGGCCATGTGAACCTAGATCTTGGGGGTCTGGACCATGAGTTAGTAACAAAGATGATGTCTTTTATGAATCACACAAAGTATCACTTCTCCTTCTATGTATAAGTCAATCTTATTGTAATTACAAACTCAAAACCATTTGTCTTTGTGTAATACAATTTTACAAAGTATGATTGTAATAATAGTATGATAAATAGGAAAATTAAAATAGGAAAACTACATCTCTTCTTTTTGACTCAGTACAAGATCATTGTATAGTTGCCTACCCAACTTAAGAAGACCATTCCCTCTTCAAAGTATCTCCTCCTCTTCCCTCTCTTCCTGCTCACTGGACTATAGGCATATATCTCCATATAGGAGAACTCTAGTAAAGGAACTCTCCAAACAGGTCTGGCACAAATCAAGAACATATTCTCATTTTTTTAGAAATAAGTACAATACAATACATGGTACAAAAGAATGAAACCCTGAACTGGAGATAGAAAAGTCCAATCTACCTGCCACCACTTATCAGGTATACAACTTTAGACAACTCTTTTTATGAATCTAAATCTCATTTTCCTTATCTGTAAAATGAAGGTAAATAAAGACCTTTCCTGTCTCTATCACTGTAGTATGTGAAGATCAAATGAGATTATTGGTGTGAATATTAGAATTGGCTAAGTTTATAAGAGATGTATGAAATTTTATTTGGAAGAAATCTGGTCTTAAGAGTCAGGAGACTTGAATTTTAATCCTAAATCTGTCGCTTAATTGTATGATTGAAGATAATTATGTTTCTGCACTCTTTCTCATAGAATTGCTGTAAGTAATTACATGATTAACCCTATGATTAGTTATTATCCTTTCAAATTACTCTCACTTTTACTACTATACTCCAAGAAAAAACTTTTTACATTTATTTCATTCATTTCCTTACTACTGCCCCATTCCCCATTTCCATCATTTCCTATTCTACCATTTCCATTCATTTTCTAACCACTTATAATCTAGTTTTCAGCATCATCACTCTACTGAAACTAGTCTCTCAATGGTGATCCATGATCTTATTAAAATATATTATGTTAATTATTTGTCTCTTAATAACTAAACATCATGACTTTATCCATCATCATAGGCCTCATTCAACTTGACCTTTCTTCAGCTTTCAGGACTATGGATAATACCTTTTCCTTAAATATTCTCTCCTCTTGATTATTCCCTCATGATTCTCCTCTTATCTATGCCTGATTATTCCTCCTCGGTCTTCTCTGTTGAGTTATCATTCATTTCCTACCTTTAAGAGCTCAGGAGGTCTTAAGCCTATTAGCACATGATACTCAGCATGTCTGAAAAAAAAATTTTTATAAAGCTTTTATTTTCAAAGCACATACATAGTTTTCAACATTCACAATGGCAAAACCTTGCGTTCCAAATTTTTTTCTCCCTTTCTTTCCACAACCCACTCCCCTATACGGCAAGTAATCTAATATATGTTAAACATGTGCAATGCTTCTATACATAGTTCCACAATTATCATGTTGCACAAGAAAAATCAAATCAAAAAGGGAAAAAATGAAAAAGAAAGCAAAATGCAAGCAAACAACAACAACAAAGAAAACATTATATTGTGATCCATACTCAGTCCCTATAATTCTCTCTCTGAGTACAAATGGTTCTCATCATCACAAGACATTGGAACTGGCCTGAATCACCTCACAGTTGAAAAAAGCCATGTCCATCAGAATTGATTATCACATGATCTTCCTGTTGCTGTATACAATGTTCTCTTGATTCTATTCATTTCACTTAACATCAGTTCATGTAAATCTCTCCAGGCCTCTCTGAAATCATCCTGCTGGTCATTTCTTATAGAACAATAATATTCCATAACATTCATATACCACAATTTATTCAGCCATTCTCCAATTGATGGGCATCCACTCAGTTTCCAGTTTCTTGCCACTACAAAAAGGGTTGCCACAAACATTTTTGCACCCGTGAGTCCTTTCCCCCTTTCTTATGATCTCTTTGGGATACAGACTCAGTAGAGATACTGATGGATCAAAGAGTAGCATGTGTGAAATTGAACTCCCATCATCATCTTGCTTCAACTTACCTTCTTCCAAAATTAACTATTTTTGTTGAGGGGAACAAAATTTTGATGTTATCTTTAACATGTCCTTCCCTGAATCCCACAATTAGCCAAATAAGAAGTCTTACTGATTCCACTTCCAGTGCTTATCTCACATCTATTCCATTTTCTCAAACCATGGTGCCATAATACTAGCTCACTAGCAAGCAGCTTGGGGGGAGGGGAGGGGCAATGAATAGAGTGCTAGGCCTAGAGTCAGGAAGACTCAACTCCAAATCTAGCTTCAGACACTTCCTAGCTGTGTGTCTCTGGACAAGTCCATTAACCTGTTTGTCTCCTCAACTGTATAATAAGGAAGAATAATAATAGATCCTTTTCATGGTTGTTGTGAAGATCAAATAAGATAATATTTGTAAAGTGCTTAGCATAGTGCCTAGCACATAAGTGCTATATAAATGCTAACTATTATTAATAGCAATAACTTTCTAATTTGTCTCTTTGCCTTCAGTCTTTGCATTTTCTAATCCATTGTCTACACAGCTACCAGAATGGTCTTTTTGTGGCACAAATCTCCCAACTAAAAACCTTCAGTCATTCTCTTTTACCTATATAATTTACATTTATCTATAAAGGCTAAAGAGAATAATTAAAGAATAATGTGATAATATTAGGGCATTCATATATGAAAAGAATATATAATCTCTGCAAAAGAGATCACCATTTTAAAGATGGAAGGAACATTTGAGGTCATCTAGTTCAACTTTATTTTAGAATTAAGGAAGCTGAAGCCCAGAGAAGTCAAATGGTTTCTTTGTGGTCACACAGATATTTAGCAGAGGCAGAATTAGGTTCTCTGACTCCAAGTCCATCACTCATTACACTGCACCAAGCTATGTGGGAACAAAAGAAGAAAAGACATTTCCATCTGGGTGAAGGGGCAGGAAGGGCAAGGAAAGAGAAATAACACTGGATGAAATTGCACTAGCTATTTTTTTAAAGATATCCAAATGGTTTTTACAAGGACTTTCTCACTTCAAAGGACATCATTCCTGAAACTCTCAGGGCAGAAGAAGGGTTAATGCTGTAACAGGAGGCATCTGGACCTCCATCTCTATCCCACACATTGCGCTGCCTCTAGCAAAAGAAACCCCCTTTTCCAGGCGTTGTATAGCTTGCGGATTTAGACAGCGTTTTTGTTAGAGAAATCAAAAGGCCTTCCCAGGCTATTCAAGCAAACTTTATCAAAGCCGGTTTTGTATTTATAACCACCATCAGCCATTAGAGCGGGCAGCTTTTGTCTTCCTCAATGGGGAAAGTATCTTTTACTTTACTCTTTTGACACTGACTACTTGGCTTAATGCAGTAACCAATTACACTAATTAATCCCTGGGCATTATCCCCCCCCCCCAAGAGAAATTGTGTGCTCCCACATTTAAAATGGCAACAAAGGAAGTAATAAGATTCTCTAAACAGCACAGGACTTAGTGTGTGTTTCTGAAGCCGGAAAATGTTTGCATAAAGCAGCCACTTGCTCCACATTTTGCTCCCAGATCCATGGACATGATAGTCTCTGGTCCTCACTTGGGCTGCCCCTGTGATATATGTTTAATGGACTTATTAACTCGGACCAATGCTCCACTCAATCTCATATTCAGGGGGCATATAGCCTCCATTCTTCCTCTCAATCTGGCTTCCAGCCATGGAGTCTGTCCAAGAGGAAATGTTTCCCACTTCCATGAACAATCAAAACTTTTTTTCCCTTAGGGGAAAAACCTCCCCAAATTGATGGTGTATATATAAAACTTTCTAGGTTCTGGCAGCGCAGGAAAAAAGAACCAGGATTCTCACAGAATAGCTGGGATAGGTTATTTTTAAGAACCCAGTCCTCATGATATATAGAAAGGTTAGAAGCTGTGAGGGATCTTGGATCATACAGTCCACTTTGTACCCTCTCACTTTATACAGGAGTAAACTGAGACCCAGACATGTTAATGAAACGTACAAAGTCATACAGGAAAGAGCAGAACCAAAATTTAATTCACTTCAATTCATCTGTATTAAGTACCTACCAAGCATGGAAGAAGACCAGAGAAGATGCAACATTGGATTAAAAAAAAAAAAAAAAAAAAAAAAAGGTTCCTGTTTGTTATCGAGTTTAGAATCAAGTAAAGTGATAAATTCAGGTTTTGAACCCACATCTTCCAATTGCCTGTTTACTGCACTTCCCTCTACACTAATCTCTCCTTATAGGAGTGGCTGTAGGATCTATTACATGGAGATAGGATCTTACCAGATATATTTTCTTAAAAGAAAAGAGAAAAAAAGGATGGGTACTGCCAAAAAGAAACAGCTGTCCACACTGTTGATTCAAATATCATTCTGTTATTAATAAAAGTGTTTTTTTCTGTTCTCTGTGGTATCTCAAAATATGCATGGGTTAGTTAAATATATGCATTTAGATTCAATTAGGGGAGCTAGGTAGCACAGTGGATAGAGTGCTAGAGTCAGGAAGACTCTTCTTCCTGAGCTGAAAATCTGCTTTCAGACAGTGTGTGATCCGGGGCAAGTCACTTTACCCTGTTTGCCTCAGTTTTCTCATCTGTAAATTGAACTGGAGAAGGAAGTGGCAAACCACCCTGCTAAGAAAACCCCAAACGGGATCATGAAGAGTTGGAAATCACTGAAACGGCTCAACAACAAAAGCAATAAATACCTCAGGCATAGGATTTACATTTGGATTTGTAGGGAATATGGCTGCACAGGTTCAATTCACCAAGTCACAGAATTTCAGATCTCAAAAGTACCTACTGGTCATCCAGTCTAACTCATACTTGAAAAGTATGTGTAACATTTAACTTAATTCAAAATATATTTATCGTGTTTACTCTGTGAAAGACACAACTAGTGGCTGGGGATACAGAGAAAAAAAATGCATGCAGTTTCTCTATATAAAGATAAAGATTGGACCTGTGCTTTTGCTCTTGTAGAGAATGATCTAGTTGGGGAAAGTTCAGAGGCAGGTTGTCCCCTCTTTTACCATTTGTGGTCTTTGAGATTTCCCTGAATTACTACAAGGTTAAGAGATTTGTCAAGGGTCTGAAAGCCACAGGGTCGTCAGTCTTGAACCTGGGTCTTCCTGGTGTCTATATCTACATCAAGACACATATACATATGGATGTTGATATAAATACAAGTGTTTTAGATACAGATATAGATGGAGTGTAGGGAGAGGAGTCTCTGTATGTGTGTATACATATCTAAATATATAGATGGAAATAGATAAATAGCAATGTCTATTTATATATAAATGGAAATAGATAAATCTTTATACTCCCTACATTGACAGATAAATAGATAGATAGACAGACATAAAGGATAGATATGTACCACATTTCTAAAGAAGAGGCAGCATGGTATTGCACATAGAATTAGAAAGTTCTCTGTTCAAGTGTTGTCTCTGAGACACACTTAACCATTGGCAAGACACCTAATCTTTGATTTTCCCTGGCAGCTGTATTAAACTCTAAGTTACACTACCAATTGCTCATTTCCATGGACTGGAAGGTGTCTCTATACTTCTGAACTAAATGTATGTGTGTATGTGTATTCACAAGTGTGCACATACACAGCATATGTGCATTTGTGTGCACATATATGCATATATTTTTGTTGTCCAGTAATTCAGTCATGTCCAATTTTTCATGACTCACGGGCATGCCAGTCCTCAACCATCTCCCAAAAACTATCCAAACTTATGTTTATTGATTTGCTGACACTATCTATCCATTTCATACTCTGCCATCCTCTTTCTTTTTGCCTTCAATCTTTCCCAACATCATGGTCTTTTCTAATGAGTCCCATCTTTTCATCATGTGGATCTTCAGCTCCAGGATTTGATCTTCCAGGAAATAGTCTGAGTTAACCTGTATATTAGATGCTTAAAAAATGCTTGTTGATTATCTGATCAAAGGTTAAAGAGTTTCTCATCCATAGACACAACATAGTATAATAAAAAGTGAACTACTTCTAAATTTTGTTCAAAGAAGGCAGTATAGTACATCACTATATTTGAAGTTAGAGGTCTTAACTTCAACTTAGAGTTCTGCCACTTACTACCTGTATGACTTTGGAATACACTAAAACCACTTGGACCTCAATTTCCTCATTTGTAAAATGAGGACTGTATTAGATGATCCTTTATAACTATATTCAAATATGGCTATTTTTTCATAGTTAAATATTCTTATGCAGCATAGTTATACACTTGCAGACTTTAAAAACCATCCCAGAATCATTCCCTGGATCTTTTTAAGAAAGGGATCCTGCTTCTTTTGCCACCATAAAAAATGAAAACTGGACAGGTCACTATTATAGTCTTTATACACTTTCAATAAAAATGTATTTTCTTTTCACTCAATGAAAAGTTGTATCTTTTTAATGTAAGGTTTTCAAATCCTTGGTATTAAAACCAGTCATTTATAAGAAGATTTCTCACATGGGTCCATATTTTATGACTCTAATACACTGAGCAAGTACTTTTGCATAATGCTGTGGTCAGAGATGCTTAGGACAAGTTTAAGCAAGGACACATTTATCCCCTTGTCTTCTGACAGTGCAATCATTTTTCCTTTGGTCAAAGCAAATAAAAATCTAGGCCAAGGGGTGAGAATATCTTCTTTGTGGCAACCAGGCCATTCATTATAACATACATTTGTACAATGTTTTAAAATTTCTAAAGGCCTTTTCTATTTATTATCTTATTTGATCCCTACAATAGCCTAGGACAGCAGGGGGAGGAAAGGAGAGCTGGGGGAAGGGAGAGCAGGATGGAAGGGAACAATCAGAGTAAAGAATATTATCCCTGTTTTGTGAATAGAAAACAAAATAACTTGCCCATGGGCACAGAGCTAAGAAATGACTGAGTCAGGACTCAAACCCCTCATTACTATATGCTGCCATCTTGAGAGATGTTGGTCAATGTAAATCCCGGGATAGAACCCTCTTAAAAGGATACTCGGTCAATTAAACCAATCTGGCATCCACTTGGTTTCTACAAGATTGAGACAGGATCAAGCCCCAAGACCAGCTATGGCATAGATTAGAAAGGACACAAGCCATGCAGAATGGATCTTCATCTCTGGAGCTGGAGACCTAAGTCTGGGTTTTTTAACAGGGAGGAAGATAATAATAATTGACATTTAAATCATGATAGTAATGTATTATATGATATTCTGTGATAAGCGCTAAAGCAAAAGATGGCCTAATTTGCCTTCATAAAAAAATCAGTCTGAGAGGGAAGACCCAGTGTTAGAACTTTAAGGTATTTTAGAGAGCATCTAGCTTTAATTTATAGAAGGGAAGTAACTTGCTTAGAGAATCAGAAGTAAAAGTCTAGGTTTTTTCACTCCTTTAAATCAGTTCTTACAGTGTTCTCTCCACTGTACAATCTTTTCTTTCTCAGACTTCACAACATTCTACTTAATACTGGACTTCCCATCCATAATAAGATGCATATGTAAAAATCATCCAATTAAGGAGCCCTGAACTATTTGAGGTACATTTATCATTTGGTGTTCATTCATAACAAAATGGTAGCCATGGCTAACCCTCTAGTTCTTGAGCTACAAAGATTTTTCCATGGTCTAGTATTTGCAGAAACACCAGAAGGCTGTGGTCTAGCTCTAACTCATCTTCAGCACAGAATAAAATAATAGTTATGATTGGCTTCTTATTATCTTCTTTATCCTGGCCTTATTTCTCTATGAAATTATGTCCTTATTTCTTATTAAATCTTTATTTCTCTGTGAAATTAGGGAGTTAGACCAGATAACCTCTGACATTATTTCTAGGTCTTGATTCTGTCAAAATCTTAGCTTCCTTGTTAATGATTCTGAAAACTTAATATTTTTCTTCAACACCATCCATGTAGACATTCTCTTCCAGTATTTTTTTTTTGCCATTCCAAATTCAGGATTTTTATCTGTAAGAAAGGATAAAAATTCTTTCATTGTATATCCTGTCCAGTGTACCAAAGTCATCTAACATATTGTTTCAGGTTTCTTCTAACTATGTTATTTCTTCCCAGGTAGTGTGCTTCCATAATGGAGGCACACTGTGTTTGATCTCTATTTGAGACACTTACTAGCTAAATATTCTTGAACAAACTAATTCTTTCTTTAAGAGCTTAAGTTTCTTCATCTGTAAAACAGGAATAATAAGGTTTTTACTATCCATCATACAAACCTTGTTTCAAAAAAAAGTGTTTTATAAACCTTAGAACACTATAGAAATACAAATTATTTTGAGACAGTATCATGATATGCAAAGAGAGGTGGTCTTAAAATAAGAGTTCAAAACAAGTCTAACACTTAGGTCTGACATGATTACTCATGATTCTAGTCAATTCAATAAGCTTCATTTTCCTTATCTAAAATAGGAATCATAACATTTGCACAAGCAATGTAAAGAAAGTGTTTTGTAAACCTTAAAACCATATAAAGGGCAACTAAGTGGACCCTTGTAGATAAGGTATTGAGCCTAGAGTCAAAAAGACTCCTTTTCCTAAGTTCAAAGCCAACTTCAGACACATAATAGCCATGTGATCCAGGTCAAATCACTTGACTCTGCCTCAGTTTCCTCATCTGTACAACTGATCTGAAAAAGGAAATGGTAAACCATTCCAATATTTTTGCCAAGAAATCCCCAAAAGAGTCACAGAGAGTAAGACGTGACTGAAAAATGACTAAACAACAACAACAACAAAAACACCCCATGGAAAAGGGGCCTTTTTTTTCTTTTCATGGATTGGTAGAACAGGAGAAACTTCTGAACCTGGAATTCAAGCAGTTTTATAACCTGAATCTGACCAAGCTTTCTAGAACCAACTCACACATGTCTTTTCTTAAGTTGTATATTCTAATCAAATCGGGCTATAGTCTGACCTTCCATCAGCTTTCTCCATCTACCCCATCCCATCGCTTTGATTTTATTCATAGCATCCCCCATTCTCAGAATGAATTCCTCTCCTTCACTCACATCTCCTTCATTGAAACTCCTTCCTTTTCTTAAGACCACCATTTTTCAGGATATGTGATTTGCCCAAGGTCACATTTGGTAGTAAGTATTCAAGAAGGGATTCAAACCCAGTTCCGACGAATTTAAATCCAGTGCTCTTCCCACTATTTAACTTATGTAGACACACAGTGTTTTAGCTCTCAACAGGATGCCTGGGACAGGGTGGCCTTAAGAAACCTTAGGGGATATGTATTGTTGGAATGGAAAAGATGGTTACTTTTAGTATTCACATTGGGTAAAAACTTGGGGGAAAAAATTTTAAACCTGTCAAGTCTCAGAACATTTCACAGCAACAAAAATAGTTGCATTTTGGAAAAGAAAGAAACATGGGAACACTTCTAGAAAGAAGTTAATCACTTGAGCAATTTGCCAAATGCTTCTGTAATTGACAGGTTAACTTTGAAAGGTGGCTATCACAACAACTGCAGCATTTTATTTTGCAAGATTCCTGGGACTAAGTTTAAGATTTGTAAAAAATTATACTGCAAAGCTGATAATTCCCCTCTATAAAATAAAAGCATTGGACTAGATAACCTTTAAGGTTTCTCCTAGCTTTGACATTCTATTGTTACTTGATTCTGAAGTCCCTTCCAGCTGGAAGATTAATCTACTACTTGGTAAAAGTAGAGGGCAGCTTGGTGGTGTAGTAGTTAGAGCAGTCGGCCTGAAATCAGGAAGACTCATCTTCATGAGTTCTAATCTGGTATCAGACACTATTTGTGTGATTCTCAGCAAGTTGCTTAATTCTGTTTGCTTCAGTTTTCTTATCTGTAAAAAAAAATGAACTGAAAAAGGAAATGGCAAACCACTCCAATGTCTCTGCCAAGAAAACCCAGATGAGGTCTCAAAGTGTCAGATGCAAGGGTAAAAGCAGGTGAAAGGTTGAAAAGGTTTTATTTAGGCTTTAACTGGATATACATATACATATATGTGTGTAAAGACACATGGGCTCAGCTTAACTTTTGGTAGTGAGAAGCTAGAGAATCCTGAAAACTGAGGGTCCTTAACAGTATTAAACTAATTGCTCTTAAGTAAATGGCAATCTGATGTAGTTTAGACTTCAGAAATTAAAATTGAAAGGAATACTAAGATAGTGAATAATCGTATGAAGTTGTCCAGCAACCAGGAAGTTCAGTTTAAAAGACATATTCAAACTCTAGAGCACTAGCTTCTTAGTTCCTAACTTAGCTAGCAACTTCTCTGATCTTTGTTCTTTAAAAGTTTGGTGTCCAGGGCAAAGAATCTCCTGTTGGAGGTGAGAAGTCTCACAACCAAGACTTTGAAAGGAGCAAGACAAGTCACACTTTATAAGAAAAAAAAGTATTTTCACAAATATAACTTTTGCAGGTCCATGACTGAGAAGCTGTTTTCTAAAGGAACTTTTAAAAGAAAGTCTCTTGTTCTGAATTAAAAGAAAAGGACTGAGTCCTCTCTTCTCATGAGAAATAAATAGCAATACAGACAAAGACCTCAACTAAAACATAAAACTAAAAGAAACTCCACAACCACAAGCCCCACTGGAGTTTGGGCCTGGAAACATCCAACAAAAACAATTAATCCAACGGAACTGTATAGAATAGAGCAGTGTACAGCAGAGCAACATGAGGTGGAGATTGCCTGTACAATGGAAAACATTCAATGGAATGGCAGGTCAAATCCTACATTTAGACATTCAATAGTTGTATAATCCTGAGTAAGTCATCTAACCTTACTCAGCTTCAGTTTCTTCATCTGTAAAATGGGGACAGTAAAAAGACCTATCTTATAAGGTTGTTATGAGGATCAAATGAGATAATATGTGTAAAGTACTTTGCAAACTTTTAAGAGTTTTAAAATTTTTAGTTATTACTATGGTAGAAAAAATTATTATTTTTTATAACTATTCTACTTTGTTAAATAATTTTTCTTTTAACTGAGAATATTCTCTGGATAACTATTAAATATAAATACATTGGTAGGGGCTTCGAAGCCATGGCTTTAAATACACAGAATACCTTAGTCCTGGAGTAGTTTCCTCTGTAGAGCTCACTTGTCCCCAAACCCTACAACTGCATTTGGAAATATAATACAACTTAATTATTCTCTCTCCTATTTAATGCTACCCTTACAATTATGTATTATTTCATATTTTCAATAGCTACTTAAAATAGAATAAACCTATAAGAGAAAGTGACTTAAGGAAAAGGAGTGAGCATGGTTTTTATCAGAAGTGAGCCTTATTTCTGACAAAATATGAAACCAAACAGTGAGTTGGAACAAGTTCTAGTCCTGAATTTTCTACTATCTTGCTGTATGATGATGGGCAAATCACTTTCTTCGTCTGGGATGTCCTTTTATCACCAGAGGAAATGAGAAAGGTTAGCTAGATGACTTTCATAAAACAGGGATCCCGTTAAGAGAAACAGTTTTTCAAATGTGGCTCACAGTTCTTCCAAGGTGGGAAGGTTCTTAAAAATCACAGAATATTAATGTCAGAACCAAAAAGAATTGTAATGATCATATAATCACATTCCCTTATTTGATAGTAAAGGAAACTAAGGCCTTACTGAGAGGAAAGGACAGTCACTCCTGATCATACAATTGGCACTTGGCCCTCATATTTTTCTAAAAGATGTACCAAAATTCATGTATTCAGACAGCTCGTCCCTGGCCATGTGTTGGAGGGGATTAAAGTGGTGTGTGTGTGTGTGTGTGTGTGTGTGTGTTTCCAGCAAGGATCTGGAATAAATTATATCCCACAAATTGGCTTCTGATGTACTTGTTTCAGACATTAGCATAGGAATAACCTATGTGTTTGCTCAATCCACCCACCTGTGATGAAATCTTGGCTTGTTTGGTGGAATCTACCATCAAAAATGCAAACGATGCACAGATCAGCGTTGTCTGGAGGAAGGCATAAAACTGGTGGATAAACAGTTCAGTACAAAAGTTGCTGGCAGCATGTCCGTGAATTCTTCCAAATTTTAGAGATCTGCAATGCAGATCTGAGGACACAATTTGCTCCATGGTTCTTGCGCCAAGTAGGATATTATGTAATTCCTAGTCATTTCAGTGGCCCTCTGTAGATGTACTGGGGGATTCAAACATTCTAGGTACTCATAGACTAAAGGAGAATATTTCCTAATGCATGCAAGTGCAGCGCACGCATGTGCACATGCACACACACGCACACACTTGTCTATTTCTATCTTGTGCTCTGAAAGAAATGAGTATTAATTTCCTAAAATTAAAATTCAAAACATTTTTCTGAAGCAAACAAATATTGCTCCATTTTTCAGATGGAAATAAAAAATTGGAGGTAGAAAGATTTATATAGACTGATAGTTAAAAACAAGCTTTTTATTTTTTTATTTTTATTTAATTTATATTTGAAAAAGAAATAATGTTATCACTTACTAAAAAAAAAAAAAACTCCCTTAGCTATGTAGGTTAGTAGATAAAATGCTGAACCTAAAGTCAGAAAGACCTAAATTCAAATTCTGCTTCAGGTACTTACTTGCTGTGTGAATCTGAGTAAGTCCTTTAAAATCATCTATTTTCCTCAGTTCCTCAACTGTAAATGGGGGTAAGGATAGCACCTATCTCACAGGATTGTTGTGAGGATCAAATGAAACAATATATGTAAAGTACTGAGCACAGTGGCTGAAACATAGTTTAATAAATGCTTGAATTCAGACTAAAGAGGAAAGATGGATAGTGAAGATACTAACCTGCTTTCAGAGGACAAATTCAAGCCAAGCCTTTGTCACTTATTGACTAAGTGATCATGGACAAGTGAATTGATCTCTTAGTCTCAATTTAATTCAATTCAATAAACATTTATTTAGTGCCTATTATGTACCAAGCTCTGTGCTAAGCCCTGAGATACAAAAAGAAGAAAAAAGACAGTCCTTGCCTTCAAGAAGCTTACAATATAATAATGGGGGGAGGGAGGCTCAACATGCAAAAATATATATACAAAACAAAGAAAGCATTATACATGATACAGAATAATTCACAGAGGAAAGGCACTAAAATTAAGAAGAGTTAAGTGTTGGGATTTTAGTTGAGCCATAAAGAAAGCCAAAGAGGTCAAAGGTCAAAGTGGAGGAGAGAGAGCATTCTAGGCATGGGAGACAGCCAAAGAAAATACTCAGAGTAGGAGCAGTTGGATGATAAAGTGGAAAGAACATGGGGCTTGAAGTCAAGAGTATCCAGAGTATCCAGTCTCAGACATTTAACTTTTACAAGAAGTGTTAACCCCAACTGCCTCTCAAAAAAAAAAAAAAAAAAGCGTATGGGGTGTGTGTGTGTGTGTGTGTGTGTGTGTGTATTCAAAGCCAAGGGATGGAGAATTTTTTTGTAGACTAGCCAGGAGATCAGTGTCATTGGATGGAAGAGCGTGTGCTGGAGATGGAAATAGTATAGTAGAAGAAAATTGGAAAAGTAAAAGAGTGTTAGACTATGAAGAACTTTAAATGCAAAACAGAGCATTTTGTATTTAGTCCTGGAGGCTACCAGAAATCACTGGGTTTCTTTGGAGGGACATGGTAGAAAAGTAGAAAAAAGAGGAATTTTACAATAGGGCTAATAAATCTTGTACAGTCTCTGTCACAGGATTATTGTCACCAAAAATGCTTTGTAAATTGTGAGGTGTTTTGAAAATGTGAGCTATTGTTATTATATCTCTAAGGGAACTTCTAAATCTAAATCCCACTGCCTTAGCTATGAGTTGAAACCCATCAAATCCAGTACATTTAATTTTTTAAAATGAAGTCATATTGCTTTAAAATCTATTCAGTTCCTGGAATTTAGCCAAGAAAGCCTTGTGTAGTAGGGAATTCTGCTTTATTGAACAAATAGGAAAGATTTCAAATTAGCATTTCAATTGCTTGCATGGTAGACAATGTGGGATAGTGAAGAGAATGTTGGATTGAAAAAATAATAATAATAACCTGGGTTAGTCTAGGCTTTCATGCTTTGAATGACATTGAGTAACTGTTTTCCCTCTGTGGTCCTCAATTTCCCCATATGTAAAATAAGTTGAGTAGTTTAGAATGTCCCTTCCAACTCTAAATCTTCTAAAAGGGCATTTAGAAAGTTCATAAAAGCACCTTTAAAAAAAATAGCTAGTATTTATGTAGTGCTTTGAGGTTTGCAAAGTACATTACAAATATTATACCTTCTTATCCTCACAACAACCCTGGAATGGGGAAGTGCTATTATTATTCCCATTTATAGAATAAAAACCAGAGACTTGAGAGAGGTTAAGGGACTTAGCCAGAGCCACACACCTAGTAATGTGGCAAGATTTCTGGATTCTATGTCCTAACCTCTATAGTCTATTCTGTATCATCTGGCTGCCCTTTTTCTATCAAATGAGGTCAATATCCACCCGTGGATTTTGTTTTCATTTTGACAGTTTTTCCCCCTATAGTTGAGACAAAGATAAACTTCAACCTAATCCTTTTTAGAATTAACATATTTCAGTATAATAGTAACCAATATAATAGAATCAGAAAATCATAAAAGTAGAAGGGAACTGAAATGACCATCATAGGCTTGGAATCCAGGTTTTCTGGTGCCCAGATTAGTGGTTTTTTTGGCAGTATCTCCCACTTCCCATATAATTATATGTCTCAGTAATCTCCCATTTCAATGATGATTCAAGGTTTACAAATTACCTTTCTCATAACCCTTTTGGGGAAGTAATGAAGCAGTACAAGGATCATTTTATCCATTTTATAAGTAAGGATATTGAATCTCAGAGAGGTTTATTCACAGGTAATAAATATCAGTCAGAAATCAAATGTAGTTCTTCATTCAACCTTTATTAGAATCTAAAAGATGAAAGGGACTTCAGGGATAATCTAGCTCAACCTAGAAGGAAAAAGAAGTCTCCTCTACTTTTTATCAACAAGTAGTCATCAGATTGTGCTCCAGGGAGAGGAAACCAAGTATGTAATAGAGACAGCTTAAACTGATTGTTATATTTTTCAGTGAGAACAGCAAATACTATAAGTTAAGGAGTTTTTTTTTAAAGTAATGAAGATTTAAGAAAGTAATGAAGAAAAATGTTAATAATGTGGATTTTTTTCAGTGACTTCATTTATATCTCAGAAAACAGCAAATACAACAAACCAGGCATATATATATAGTTTTGTATAATTTCTAGACTTAAGAAAGTGATGGGGAAATGTTATTAATGTGAATTGAACTTAAAAGAATGGCATGTGTGCTTTTTTCCCCTAAAGAGATAGTTGTTAAACATTTACTAACATACTGCTTTGGAGATCATCCTTTGTAAGCATCCCATTCCTTTTTTTTTTTTTTTTTTTTTTTTTTTTTTTTTGATATTTGCAATTAGTAGCATCCTTTTAAAATCGAACCTAAATCTTCCTCTATCTGAAGATTTTACCCACTGCTCATAGCTCTATCCTATGGGGCCAAAAAGAACAGTTCTAATCCCCTTTCTAAATACCAGACTTTAAGCTATTTGAAAATAATGGCCATGTTCCCCCTAAAATTTACCTTTTCCAAAATAAACATTGTAAATTGATTCAGTTCTTTCAAGACAGCATCTTCAGTTTTCTCTTAGTCCTGATCATCCCTCTGGGAAAGTGTTCCATCTTGAATATACTTTCTAAAATTTAGTATCCAGAGTATAACATAGCATTCCAAATGGGGTCTAAACAGGGCAATCTACAGCAGCACTATCCCATCCTTTGTTCTAAATGTTAGGTCTTTCTTCATGAAATCTAGATAACAATTGAGTGCTTTTTCTCTCAGATGTTTTTTTCCCCCTCTCAATAGTATTTTAGTTTTCCAAATACATGAAAAGATAGTTTTTAACATTCATTTTTGTAAGATTTTGTGTTCCAAATTTTTCTCCCTCCCTTCCTTCCTCTCTCCCCAAGACAACAAGCAATCTTATATAAGTTAAATATATGCAATTCTCTTAAACATATTTCCATATCTGTCATGTTGTACAAGAAAAAACTGATGAAAGGGGGAAAATATCATGAGGGGAAAAAAGCAAACAAAGGTGAAAATACTATGCTTTATGCCACATTCAGTTCCCATAGTTCTTTCTCTGGATCCTGATGGCATTTTTTCATCCCAAATCTATTAGAATTGTCTTGAATCACCACATCGCTGAGAAGAGCCAAGTCCATCATGATTATTCTCAGATCTTTTTTCATATGATTTTTTTTTGTCTAAGCATGTTTTTTTTTTGACTTTGTAGTTGCAAAGTTGTTTTGTAACTGAAATGTAAAACTTTATGTGTAAATGTAACTATTAATTTGATTTTTATTAAAATCAACATATCAATTTGAACCTAACAATATCAAACAATTTATTAATTTTCTCTCCAAAACCTGCCATTGATACCTTCAGGTAATCCATTGATAAAAATTCTGTCCCAAATCTTGGGACAGAACTCGAAGGTGCTCTACTAGAGGCAACTTCAGTACTGATATTAGACTATTAAAGACAACTCTTGGGTTTGATTCTTCAAACACACATCTCTCTCTCATCTCCCATTTCTCTCATATCTCTCCATCTGGTCCATAATGGTAACCTGAGAGACTTTATCAAATGCTTGGCTGACATCCAATAGACTATATATCCAGGTCCAGAGAAAGAACAATGATTCTAAATCAGCTTTTACCTCTGACACTTACCTGTGTGAACTTCAGCAAATTCTTAACTTTTCTGGGCCTTAATCTATCTATCTATCTGTAAAATTAAGCTAGGCTACACTTCCTCTAAGGTCTCTTTCACCTCTCAATGTATGATACCATAAATTCTCTTCAACTATCAGTGTAGTTACCCTCTCAGTAAAAGAAGCTAAGTTAGTTTGATTTTTACATTTTGAAACTATATTGATTCTCATTTTCCTTGGCAAAGATACCAAAATGAGAATTAAGCAGCTCTACTTCTCAATATCATCTATTCCCACCATTCCTTCCATACTAAGCAATTGTCCTATCACTTCTTTCTTTAATCCTGCTTTTGCCCATAACACAGTCTTTTTTTTTTTTTGTAATCATGAGCATAAATAGCTGCCTCATCTGAGCTTTAGTGCTCTTGACACTATTTGTACAGCATAGTTTTACTTTGGAGTCTTATTTTCAATTACTTCCCCTTGCTTCAGTCTTTACATCTTTTTATTGGAGGTAAGGAAGAATTTCATTTGACTGAAGGGTTCCCTTTGCAATCACATTAAAATCTAAATAACTGCCTCTTCTCCTTTCCTCTATTATTAGAATATTTTGTCTCAGAATTTCATTCTTGGGTATTTCTTATCCCTCTTGCAATGACTGTCCCTTGGAGAATTTTAGACTATGAAATCTGACTTGGCATTTTTCTTGGACCCTTTGAAATCATCTCCTCCCCAGATTCTATGATATACATGAGCTCGTTCTCAGCTTTACTTTTACCTATCACAAATATTGAGTTTCCATCTTTCTATAACTAAATCATCTTTGTTGGTCAGAATCAATTCCAGAATTATAGTTTTTCTTGTAGCTTCTTCTACCTTTTAAAGACTAAAACTGTCACTCAGGCAGAGCAGCAGTTTGTCAGTTACTCTGTTTTTTATCAGAGAAAAAGCTCTAGCAAATATATCTAGATAATTGAAATCCTTCATCACCACATTATCATGCTTTCATGCCAACTTGTAATCTTTCTCAAATTTATCCCATTTTTGCCATCAATCTGAATGTTTTGCATTGTATGCTTATATAACATCACTTCTTTTACTTCCTTATTCTAAAGTCATCATCATGTCTTCTATACACCTCAAAAAAATTTCCATGCCTCTTCCATATGAATATATTTTCTTTAATATATAACACTTCTTATCCCCCACCTATTCTTTTTTTTTTTTTTTGCTGATTTTAGGTTGTGTCCAAAATAAAATGACTCAGTTTGCACTCTAATTATATCTCTTCTCTGCCTAAAGATGGGTAACATGTTTCATCTCAATTCCTCTGGAATTATGGTCAGTCATTGCATTGATCAAAGTTTCTAAGCCTTTCAGAGTTTTTTGTCTTTACAATTTTATTGTTACTGTACACATTGTTCTGCTTTTTTTCACTGCATTCTACATCAGTTCATACAGGTCTTCCCAGATTCTTCTAAAACTATCCCCTTCATCATTTCTTACAGTATAATAGCATTCTCATATTTCTATACCATAACTTGTTCAACTTTCTTCAACTGATGAGTACCTTCTCAATTTCGAATTATTACCAACATAGAAATAGTTACTATAAATATTTTGTATATATTAAGGGAAGAGGAACACATTTATTAAACATTTGTTAAATGCCTATATGCCAGAAATTCCACTAAATATTTTACAAATATTTTATTTTGTCATATGAAGAAGTCTTATATGAGACCTTTTCCTCTGTAAGAATTATAGTGATAATTAGCATTTATATAGCACTTTAAGATTTGCAAAGCATGTTACAAATAATAATAAGTAGCATATATATGGCACCATATGTCAGACACCATGCTAAATGCTTTACCAATATTATCTCGTTCAATCCTCACAACAAACCTAGGAGATAAGTGTTATTATTTTATACTTGAAGAAATTCAGATAGTGGTCAAGTGGCTTGCCTCTGTCATATAGCTAATAAGAATCCAAGGCTAAATTCAAATTCAGACTTTCCTGACTCCGGGTTTAGCATTCTACTGTACCATTAGATGCTACTTTCTTTGATCTCTTGGAGGTCACCTATGACAAATTCTTTAGAAGTAAAACAAGAAGGAAATATTTTATCTCATAATTGGGCCAAAGAAAATGAGAAAGTAGGGAACTGGGACTTGGGATTAAATTCTAGCTCTATTATTTCCCATAGATATATGCTGAAATACTTAATCTCTGCACAACTCTCATCTTAGATTCCTTCTCTTCTCAGTTTTCTTTCACAGAATTAAAAAACCTCAGAATTTAAATTGGGGCTATTTTGTCAATCCTTACTAGCACCAATCATCTCTACAACATACTTAACAAATAATTGTCCATTCTTTGCTTGATTCCCTCTAATGAGTGGGAAATTGCTAGCTCCTGAGGTAATCCATTGAACTTTTGAAAAGTTCAATTAAATCAAGTAAGCAGGTGAGCATTTATTGGGAGCCTACTATTTGATATTATTATTATGCCAATTTCTGGGGATATACAGACTACAATGAAACAGATGGGTCTCAATTAGTGTGAATAATGGATTACATGTATTTGAAATCAAACATTTTTGAAGTTATAATCATGACAGTGATAACTTTTTCTTGTCCATTGGAAATATGTAGTGATAATTTGAACAAGGTCATTATTTCTAGGGATTTATTATTCTACCAAAATGTCATTCCTATCTTCAATTGGCTTACTTATTGGAGTCTCCTCCAATAATATGTATTTTAATAAACATATACAAAAAAGAATACAAAGTAAATTTGGAGAGGAAAAGGTATATTACGGGAGCTCCTATAAAGATCAGGAAAGACTTGGTATAGAAGATACTACTTGAACAACATTTTGAAAGAATAAGAGATTCTAAGAGGCAGAAGAAGCAAGGAGTCTAACATATAGGCCAAATACTTCCTTCTGTTACTTCTAACTATTGTTTAGGTTCTATTTTAGCTACAAACAAGTTTAATCTTTCCATTTGATGGGTTTTTAAGTACTTAAAGACAATAATAATGCCTCCCCCAAACTTGACTCTTGAAGGCAGGGCTTTGGGGAAGGGAGTCTATTCATTTCTTCTCCAGGCTAAATATCTTCCGTTTCTTCAAAGATCTTCATGTGGTCTCAGATGAAGCCCTACACTATTTTGATGCCAGTCCCTAAATATTTTTTAGCTTATCAGTAACTATCCTTAAACACAGTGCCTAGAAGTTAACATAATGCTTTAAATGTAGTATGGCCAGGACAAAAGCACAGGTATTTTCACCTCATTAACACAGGATAAGACTTTCCAGGTACTCTATAAAAGAATTCGTTGGAGATTGAGGAGTGGGGGTGAGCTGTATGTAGTTTTATGTTACTTTCTTCTTGTCATTAGATCAATGAGCTCTCAGGATTCGGTAGCTGCTGCTTACCAGCCTGAGTGGGATGAAATTTCATAAAGAAATTTCACAGAGCACAACTGCATCCAAGTACAAAGTATAAGCAGGAATAGGAAAATCTCCAAGGGTTTTCACAGTGTATAATGTTGTTGCCTAGAAGTCCAGAATCAGAAGAAGGTGACAAAAGCCACCTGCAAAATGAGCACAGAAATAGTTCCCTGGGTCTGGGGCCATTTTCTTTCCCTCTTCCCATTTCTGTTTCCCATTCCTTCTTTTTCCTTCCTACTCTCCCCTCAGTCTTCACACATCTCTCTTGCATGACAGAATTCTGAAGGATATGGTTTCCAAAGGAACGTGGTGTCATCTCTAACTATAATCCTACGTCTCTCTTTCCTTTCTCAGCCAAACTCTTTGAAAAGCTGTCTATGCTCACTGTCTTCACTTCCTCTCACTTCCTCTTCAACTCTTTTCAATTGAATTTCCAGCCTTATCACCCAATTACAACTACTCTTTACAAAGTTACCAGTGATGTCTTCTCACATTTTATCCTTCTCTACCTATTTGCTTCATTTGACCCTGTTAATTTACTTTCTCTTAGACTCCTCCATGGATTTTCATGACACTACTGTCTCCTGAGTCTCTTCCTACCTGTCTAATCACTCTTTTTCAATATCCTCCTCCTCCTCTTACTTCTCCTCTTCATCATTTTTTTTTCACATTCTTAATCATGGGTGTTTCATTCCCCAAGGTTTTGTCCTAAATCCTCTTCATTATCACCAATTATGTGAAGTATACATAAGTTCTCTGAGGCTGCATATTGACTTAAAGAACTACATATTAACATTATTTGTTCTATTTTCTTTGTATGCATCTTGTTAAATATTTTGCAGTTACATTTTAATATTATTCTGGCAGGTTGATGGTCACAGTGTAGCAACTGTTTTTGATTCCTTTACTCTATACTCCCTTTCTTGCTAATCTCATCAATTCCAATTGCATTTAACCATCATCTTTGTAGATGATTCACAAAGATAAAGATAGAGATGTAGATGTATAGATATGCATTATGTATATGTAACATATATGTGTATGTGTGTGTAAGTGAGTATATACATATGTGTATATCAGCTAGGTGGGATAGTGAATAGAGTGCTGTATCTGGAGACAGAAAGACTCATCTTCCAGAGTTCAAATCTGACTTCATATACTTCCTAGCTATGTGATCCTGGGCAAATCAGTTAACCTTGCCTGCCTCAGTTTCTTCACCTGTAAAATGAGCTGGAGAGGGAAACAGCAAACTACTCTAATATCATTGCTAAGAAAACTTCAAATGGGTTGCAAAAAATCAGACTTTTTTGAAACAACTGACTTTATTGAAAGAATTGAACAACAACAAAATATGTGGACACACACACACACACACACACACACACACACAATCTCCAGCAAGCCACAGTTTTCCCCATGTTCTTCAGGCTCACATCACCAATTGACTTTTGGATATTTCAAACAATATGTCCCAGAAAAATCTTAAACTGAACTTATCTAAAACTGAACTCATGTTTCCCTACACACCTTCCCCTCTTCCAAATTTATGTATTTCTATCAAAGATACCATCATCTTTCTATTCTTCCATGTCCTTAACTATGATATTATCTTTGACCCTCACTATACATATCCGAGTTACTAAAACTTGCTTTGCAACGTCTCTTACATTTGATCCCTTTTCCACACTCATTCAGCTATCAATTTAGTTCAGGTTCTCAACACATTGTTGTAGTCTCCTAATTGATCTTAAAATGTATGGTTCTTGCAAATAGGAATTATGTCATCCTTTATACTTATATCCCTAGTGTTCTAAACAGTGTCTGGCACACAGTAAATACCTGTTGATTGATTGAAAGGTACTTTACCTCTTTCCAGGTAAAATATAATAATCATAGTTTACAATAGTAAAATGCTTTAAAGTTGACAAAGTACTCTACAAGTTGCATTCTCATTCTATCTTTGTATTTACCCTGGAAGGGAAGTCATATTATTACCCCCATTTTATACGTCTGAGGCTATATTTGAATCCTGATTCCAGGTCCTGTGCTCTATCCACTATACCACCTAGCTACCTCCTTAACCTGGCATTTAGTCTCCACAATTTATCCCTAATGCCTACCTATTTACATTATATATTATTGTTGTCATTCTCATTCCTTTTACTTATTTTATACCTATATAGACTATGGCGATATCTGTTATCTGAACTCCATCTTCTCCATCACAATAACATTGTACCAGAATTTCCTCCTCACTCCTATCTTAACTTTCTTCAAGGTACCACTATTTACTGGAAGACTTCCCAAATGCCTGCTCTTACTCTCCTCAAGGTGCCTCGTATTTTACTTAAATGTGGAATTCTACTTGTAGAATTCAATCTCCTGAAAGGCATAATTCATTTCATTTTTTGTCTATAATGTAACCTTAGCACAATATCTTGCCCACAGTGGGTACATAATAAATAAATTGGATTGAAGAAAACAAAATAAAGGGGAGGGGATTGGTGTTAAAATTCACTGAGTTTTTCCCCACAGCAAAGTTCCACCGGTTTTTTGTATTTTTTATTTAAAACTGGCATCATATCCACCAGTTTTTTCAATAATGCACTGAACCAGGAGGATGAATCTAACAACATTGGTTTAGAGATAGAAGGAATCTTAAAATTAATCATCAATCATTAAGCCTATACTGAGTACCACTATGTGCCTGGCACAGTGCTGGATACTAAGAACATAAATTCAAAAAGTGAAACAATCCCTACTCACAGGGAGATTATTATATTTTGAGATCAGAACATGTATACAGCAGAAATAAAAAGTTAATAAATACATATACAGGTAATTCCATACAAGGTAGTTTAAGAGAAATAACACTAGCAAAGGGAAGGATTCATACAAAAGATCATACTTGAGTTTTATCTTAAGAGAAAATAGAATTTATGAAATGGACAAAAGGAAGGAGTATATTCCAATGTTATGGAGTATCCAGTGCACAGATCCATGTTAGTCTTGTTATTTGTCCTTCATTCTAGAGGGCAACCATGATATCATGGAGGTGATGCTATGAGATGCAAGTGAATTGGATTTGAGTGAGGAAAGGCTGTGTAAGGTCATTACCCTCACTTTGTCCTCTGGAGCAATCTGAGTTTAGTGGCAAGATATAACTCAAGATGACTAAAGATGTATTGGGAAACCTTGGACTTTTAAAGCTCTTTAATAGGTCTCAGTTTGATTGAGGCAATCAAAGCCCAAATAGTGATTAAGACTGGTTAAGAAAGAAATGAGGCAAAGAAATGGCCTTTTTATGGGGAGTGGAGAGGGGGGTGCAATAGAGAGCGAAATGGAAGGAAGGCGGGAGAGTGAGGGGAGAGATGTATGGATAGATAATAGACAATTTTTTAAAAAAGAACAGATTTGGGAGGGGAAGACTCTTAAGGTTTCTGGCCAAAACTGAATTAATGCTACTTATATTCACTCAGAGACAATCAGGGCCAAAACAAATATCAAGTGGAGTTCTCCTGGAACCTATTGTTAGTTAACCAATAGAGATGGGAGCCACAGTGTTCAAGAGGAGAGTAATGTCCAATGAGCCTGGAAAGATTGGATGCAGTCAACTTTTAAAATTAAATAAGGAGTTTATATTTGATCCTAAAGACAACAGGAGAACACTGGGATTGGTTGAGTTATTAATGAGTCCCATAGTTAGAGTTGCATTTAAGGACAATTATTTTGACAACAGTGTGGAGGCTGTACTGGAAAGGTGAGAGGCTTGAATTAGGGAGACCAGTTTGACTGTTGCAGTGATCTAGGCAAGAGTGATTAATTAGGGTATAGAATGGGACGACAGCCAAAGAACGAAGAGGAATCAGATAAAAGAGATATTTTAAATTTAAGATTTGACAACTGATTGAATATGTTAGTTGAGATGGAGGAGTGAAGGATAATGCTGATTTTGTAAACCTGGGTGATCCTCAACAGAAATAGGGAGTTTAGGAAGAGGGAAGAATTTATAGGGAAAGATTTATAATTAGTTTTGGATATACTAATTTTCATGTGCCTAGAATGTCCAATTTGAAATTCCTGAAGGGCACCTGATGAAGTGGTCTGAAGATTAGGATGGAAAATAGGATTGATATCATCCTGTCAAAGTCTGGCCTTTTTCTGCCCCATCTGATTTCTCCCTTCTCAAATAAAGCAAAGACTATTGGAGGAGCCAGAAGGATCTGAAATTAGAAAGTGACAGAGAATCCTAGGCATTGAGATACACCTAGGACACTGCTATAAAGAATATTTGCTCATTTTGCAGATGAAAAAACTGAGGCCATGAGAATGAAAGTGTTTTTGCCATAAGCCACAAAACCAGTTAAACATCAAAACCTGGGATTTGCACCCAGTTCTACTCAAGCCAAACATGTATCAGGCATTGGCTAATAATGTCCTCTACAAGTTTACATTATGTTCCTGGAAGTGCTGTTTTTAATATTACATAGAATTCTTTGGAATGAGAACTGGAAAGAACCTGAGAAATCCTTCAGTTTAATCTACTAAATTAATGTGATAGAGTACCAGCCCTGTGATCAAGACATGAGTTCAAATCTGACATCAGATACTGAATATCTGTGTTACTTTAGTTGTCACTTCACCCTATTTGCCTCAGTTTCCTCATCTGTAAAAATGATCTGGGAAAGGAAATGTCAAACCATTGCTAAGAATATCCCAAATGAGATCAGGAAGAGTCAGACATGATTAATCTACAAAAAACAAAAATTTAAAAATATTTGTATCACAGATGAGAAAACAGGTCCTACCTAAGAAAGACAACCTGCCCGAGATATTATGGTTAGTAAGTGGCAAAAACAGAATTTAAATGCAGATCTTCTAATAACAATGTAATCAGTGCTCTCTCTACTATGCCACACTATTTCAAGATGCAGTATGGGGAAATGAAAAGAAGACGTGTCTCCATGATGTCCTCATGATGAACTCAAGCAGCCACATCAGATGTATGTTGCAACTTCACACAGTGTGAAGTCCTTCTCTTTTCTTTCTTACATAGGGCAGTAGAATGGAGAGATAGGAGAGACTCGGAGGCCATCCAGTACCCAGTACAGCAATTGCCATAGAGTAAGCGCTTAAAAAATGCTTGTTGATGGGAGTGGATGCTTGAGGATATGGTACAATCCACTCAATTCTGTGTCAAGAGAAACCAAAATGGCCCAAGAAAGCTGATTCCAAACCCTGGCTCTTATGCAAGTCATCAGGTGCAACATGTACGTCACCAGGAATCTTCTACATTTCTTACAAATATCCATCCAAGCTCTTCTTGAAGACTTCCAGAGTGGAGAAGCAAATGACATATGGATGATTCTAATTGTCAGAACAATTTCCCTTGTATCAAAGTGAAATCTCTCTCTCTCTCTCTCTCTCTCTCTCTCTCTCTCTCTCTCTCTCTCTCTCTCTTTCTGTCTTTGTCTGTGTGTGTGTCTTTTTCAATGTATCTCTTTGTCTCTCTCTCTCTGTCACTGCCTCTCTGTCTCTGTTTCTGTCTCTCTCTGTTTCTGTCCCTGTCTGTCTCTGTGTCTTTGTCTCTCTATCTCTTTCTGTCTTTCTCTCTCTCTCTCTGACTTTGTCTCCCTCTCTTTTCTCATTTTCTTTCTTTCTCTCTCTCTCTCTCTCTCTCTCTCTCTCTCTCTCTCTCTCTGTCTTTCTCTCTCCCTTCCCCTCCCCTCTTTAATTTTGAATTTTTATTCTGATCTTAACAACCCCACCCTCCAAAGAAAGAACATTTCCACATACACAACAAAACACAGAGAAGATTGTATATGGAATCATGAATCTTCATTCCATATTAATTGCTTTTGAAGGTTTTTTGTACATAATGAATTCAGAATTATTATGAAATTATCCTCCTTTTCTGTGCTTCTTTCTAAACTAACTTCTATTCATGTGTGTTAGAGATATCCTCTTGACACTGAAAATCAGATTATCAAGGAAAATTTATTAAAGAAGAATCTTAAGGAATTGTCTTAAGGATTCTGGCCAGAAGAGAGGCTCCACTCCTTTTCAGGAAGAGAGAGCGCTGAGCACAGAAATGGGAAAAGCTTTATAGTTGTTGTTTGCTATAGCTCCTCCCTTCAGAGAACAGATTAATCTGTTCCTTTCTGGTTACAATCTTTCTGATACACCCACTACATGTTTTCCGTCTAAATATGTATAAACATGCCTCCCCTCCCTCATTATACATCCCATGTTCAAAAATGGCAGAAAAGTCCTCCTATGGGGTGTGCTGTTTAATATTCAATTAGCCTATTAAGCAGGCACAATAGTAATTTGGTCAAGTCAGGTCACTGACCCCAACTACTTTGGGCTGGATCAATTATTATCTTAAGTTTGTGGTTTTCTCAAAACCACAAGACTCCTGATTGGCTGATGGACCTGTGTCTTCCTAGCTCCCCAATTCCTTGTTTGCTTCAAGACTTCTATTGATCACTTAGTTGTTGTGTGAAATCTTAACCTTCCTTAACTTCACACATTCTGAAAACTTCTTGGTCAGTGGTACCCACTATCCCACATTATCTCAAAACTTGCAGCACTTCAGAAACCCAACTTTTCAGTATTTCTCATAATGTATTAAATACTTCAATGGCCTTTTTTCTTTTCTTCTTTTTATATCATTACTATTACACATTCTTCATCATTTAAATGCCCCTCTCAATTAAAATCAGAAGAAAAAAAATTTAATAAATAAGAATAGTTAAGCAAAATTAATCTGACCATTGACCATGTCCAAAAATATAGTTCTCTTTCTGCACCTTGAGTTCATCATTTTTCTGTGACAAAGAATACAAGATTATCTATGGTTCCTCATAAGAGAGAAAATAGCAGATCTAGAAATATAAATGATAGGTCCTCTAGAGATAGGTCATTGCTTTGATCACAATTCTTACTTTTTTTCATAGTGTTGTCATTTTATAAACTGTTATCCAAATTCCACTCACTTCACTTTATATGTTTATAATATCCTAGATTTCCTCAAATAATTTCTTACATCATTTATGGTTATATATTTCAATATTTCACTATAGTTAAATAACAATTATATTAGACTAAGTGAAAGGGATTCTTTGCCTCAATTACTACCTAGCCTTAATCACTGAATGAGTGTGGTCTCAGTCAAATTCCTTAGCTTAAAAAGGCCAAGGTCTCCCATTTCATCCAGCGCCGCCTCCAGTCATCTTGATCTATATCTTGCCACTAGACCCTGGATAGCTCTGGAGGGGAAAGTGAGGCAGGTGATGTTTGCACAGCCATCCCTCACTTAAATACAATTTACATGCCTATTATGACATCACCTCCCTGACATCTTCATCCTCTTCTAGAAAAAAGGAAAAAAACAACATTTATATATACTCAATTTATTTTTTAATTGATGGTCCCCCTTTTAATTTCAAGTTTTTTGTTTTATTTTTTCCACCTTCATTATTAAGAAGTTTGTTTTGCATGTATAAGACTGCTTGCCATCTAAGGGAGGGGGTGGAGAGAGGGAAGGAAAAAGTCGGAACAGAAGTGAGTGCAGGGGATAATGTTGTAAAAAAATTACCCAGGCATATGTTCTGTCAATAAAAAGTTATAATAAAAAAAAAAGAAGTTTGTTTTGCTTCTCTTCTCCCAATCTCCATTTAGTTTCCTGTTAATTTTGATACAATTATACCAAATTCTATAAAAAGGTGTATAAGTACCTCTGCAAGTGCAAACACCTCCCTTCTCTTTATTTGGATCAAATAATATTGAAGTTCATCTGATGCTTTTTATCTTAATGTCTTCTTCCTCTATGTTTGTATACTCTTAAAACTGGACTTGGACAGCTGGAAGACTCCTTTCTTTTTTCCTTACTTCCTACTTTCACTCACAAATTATGAAAAAGAATAGCTTCTATTCCCTTCTTGGAAATACCAGGCTTGGTCAGGATGACTCCTCTTCATGGGTTCAAATCCAGTCTCAGCTGGATCTGAACTAGCCATGTGACTCTGGACAGCTCAATTAAACCTGTTTGTCTCAGTTTCCTTCTCTATAAAATGAGCTAGAAAAGGAAATGACAAGCTGTTCCAGTATCTTTGCCAAGAATACACTAAATGCGGTCACTAAGAGTTAGATATAACTGAAAATTACTAAACAATAATTCCCTTTTTCCTCTTTTCTATACTAGTATATTTCTCTCTTCCCTCTTCAAACCTTCAGAACAGAACCAATATACTTCTCAGGTCTTCTGTGTCTCTTAATTCCTTAAATACTCTTTGAAAACATTAAGATTCTGAAAGAACCCTTATGGATTTTTTCCCCTCTTTTAGAATATTAGCATTTCATCACTATACAGCTCCTTCCAGATCAAATAAATTTACCTTTCTAGGTTTGTCTTGATGCTTGTGTTTGTATTTCAAAGTTCCTCTTGAGTTCTGGTCTTTTCATAAGAAATACTTGAAAGTACCCTCTCCCAATGGTATCAAATTCAAACAGAAGTAGAGACCATATCCATACATAAGGAGCTGCATATTGACTTAGTTTTTATAATGTGATGTTATCTGAGTCATTTTCTTATTTTGTTAAATATTTCCAGTTATATTTTAATCTGGTTCAGCTTGCACTCAAGTGTGTTGTGGGTTGCATGTGGCTCACAGGCTGCACATTTGACAGCTTTTTTCAATACCATTTTTCTCCTATAGGATTACACTAAGTTTTGAAAAGTAAGCTATTTTTGGATGTAAGCCAATATCTTTTGCCTTTGGGAATATTATACTACAAATCTCCCATATAAAAGCTTGTGTAGTTAATTGTAGTTCCTTTGAACTTTAACATTTCTTTCTGATTACTTCCACCATTTTTTCTTTGACATGAAAGGTCTAAGTTCTGGCTATGACATTTCTGAATCTATTCATTTGAGGTTTGGCTTGGTTTGGTTTTCAGGAGGTGATTAATGCATTTATTCTATTTTCACTTTGTTCTCTGACTTTAATAGATCTGGATAGTTATCATTTTTTAATTTTAAAAACATAGTTTCCAGGCCTTTTTTAAAAAAATCATGTTTTTTAAGAAGGCCAATGATTCTTAAATTCTCTCTCCTTAACTGTTCTCTGGGTCCTTTGGGCTTAAAAGCAGATGGCTTTAACATTTACTTTTTTTTTTAATCTTTTTATTTTGTTTTAATATTTCTGTCTCATGAAGTCATTGGTTTATCTTTAGTCTCTTTTTGTTTTGAAGGAGTTGTTTTCTTTGATAAGGTTTACCAAGTGGGCTTTCTGTTCTAAACTACATATTCTAATTTTTCCTCCATAATTTTTATTTTATGTTTCATTTATTGCTTCATATTTTCTAAGTATTTCTGTAGTGTTTGTGGAAAATCTTTTTTTTCTTTGATCACAGATGTAAAGTAATTACTTATTCTTTTTTTTAGGGGGAGAGGAATCTCTAGATTTACAATGATTTTTTATATTAGTTGCTGTCTTTTGTCTTTTTTTAATCATTTATCTCTCCAGCTCTAGTTACTGATTTTGTGTTTTATGCCACCACCAGGTTCTGCCTGTTGCTGTGCTTTTGGGTGGTATCCTTGGCTCTGTTTTCACTTTGATCTGTTGGGCTCCCTCACTGGCCTTTACTTCTCAATGTCAGGTTCCTATGAATTTTTAAGATTCAGGACATTGCACAGGTCTTTATATTATCTCATTGTAAAATGTTGGGACTGCAAACCTCTTGGGCAAATAGGCTGCTGCTCTCATTACTACCTTTCCCTAAGGCTTTCAAGGATCCCACCCTGGAACTTTCTAATCACTTTAGGACTTTCTAATCTTCCTCCAGAGTCCTTCAGATCTTTTCTGCCTCTAGACAACAAGCCTTGCCTACTATATAAGTCTCTGGTCTATTGCTGGTCACTAGGAGATGGAAGTTGTTTACCAATTCTGGCACTGACTTTGCTGGTGGCTCCCTTTCCTATTGTATGTAAGCTTCTGGTTGATTTTTCTTGCACTTCTGGGGTGGTATAAATCACTTACTAAGGTTTTTCATTGGATTTATTGATTATTTTAGGTTTTTGCTGAAATATGTATGTGGGAGCTAAACCGTTTGCACAGTAGAGTTTTAAGATGAGTGCATCTTAGCTAGACATCTCCATTTCTAATTTTTTCCCATAGACTTTTACATTGTCCTCATTTCTGTTTACCTGTCTTTCTAAAGTACCTTGAGTCTGTTTAAATTATTAGTTTATCTATCCATCCATTTATATATGTATATATATATATATATACTTTTTATTCCCACTTCTTTTGACATTTTGCTCTCCTTATTCATGTCAGTGTGGTTCAAAATCTCTTTTCCCCTTTTCCCAACTCCCAACTCAATCTTTTAATTTAAGTAACATTAAGTTGTGGTATCCTTTCACAAGAAATACTCATTTGCTTTTCTTCCTCTTATTTTTTTTTGTCCCATTCAGTAGCTATGTTATAAGCTCCCTTTTCTCTATTCTCTCTTGGTTTTTATGAAAGAAAAGGCTTATAAAAGTCAAAAGTTGAGTTTCCTTCTCTATAGTATTTCTATGTTCTCACATTTCTAGATTTTATTTCTTTTCCATTATTTTTCTTTATTTCTAAGTGTCACTGTGAGTAAGAGAACCAGAAACACCTTAAGTCCCAAAGTTAAATCCTTCCTCAATCATAAATTGCTTCATTTCACAGCCTCATTTGCCTTAACTTTAAAATGAGGATAATAATAATAATATCTACTTCCCAGAATTTTTGTGAGGATCCAATGAAATCCTGTGGATTCAGCTCTTTACAAACTTTATAATTCATTTAAATGCTGGCTATATTCTGTGCCTCATTGCTACAAATCAGATGAAGGACTCTCAAATCAAATGAATCCCATGTGTCAAATGAAATCCCATCTTCCCAATTCAAACCTGGCTTCAGATACTTGCTAGTTTGTGATCCTACACAAGTCACTTGACCTTATTTGCCTGTTTTCTCCTCTATAAAATGAACTGGAGAAGAAAATGGTAACCACTCCAGTATCTTTACCAAGAAAACCCCAAATGGGGTCATGAAAAGTTGGATGTGATTAAAAACAACACCACCACTACTTAAAAAAGAAAATAATAGAGATAATTATGTGATACATTAAGTTCTTTCCCTTTCAAAGGTCAAGAAATCCTTGAATGGCTCATATACATCACTGTCAACTATCCTAAATACAAAACTGGGAATGGCCCTTTTTATCCTTATAAAGGGTTCTCTCCTTTCAGGCAAATGTAAAGAATATTTTAACACTTTACTCCTATAGGAGGTAAGAAGAAATTCCTCAAATAATTTGAAGGAATTACATAATTACAAAGCATTTGCATAAATCACAAGATCCTCATCTCAGTCATGTAGAAAGTGCAACATTCTTTTGGGTGCAAGATTGTTATTTTAAAAAGCATTCTGGTAGAATCTCTATCAAGCAAGAAAAACTAACCCCTTATATGATTTCCTAAAGGAAAGTGAAGGTGAAGGTCTACCCCTACAGATTTTCAAGCTAGGAAAATTTGGTTTGATTTTTGTTTTTTAGTTTTAGACTACACAATGTAACTTTTGTTACAAGTAACATTGTATAGTCTAAAACTTAAAAAAAAAGGGGGTAGAACTACAAACCAAAAGAGATATTTGATGTTGATGAAACTGTCCTATATTGAGAAAAAACGTTTCAGAGGAAGTGCATCAACCAGGAAGAGAAGTGAACCCCAGATTTTAAAGCAAAAAGGAATAATCTTGTCCTTTTGAGGTAGTGTTGTAATGCTCTTAATAAAAATACTCCTGATCTATAAAGCCACTAAATTTCTAGCTTTGAAAGGACAAGTATCAGCTACCTATTTCCTGTATGTTCAATAGAAACATGGATGACCAAAGTGTTTTTACTTGACTGTTTCCATCAGTGTTTTGTGTAAAAGATTAGTAAATACCTTGTCAGTAAGGAATTACTCCTTAAGGTGTTATCATTTCTAGAGAATGCTCTCAGCCACCAAGAACCCCATGAATTCCACAGTGAAGACACTGAAGTCATATATTATTTTCCTCAAATTTGTTCCATTTCTTAAAAAATTTTTCGTATCTATTTTGCATTTTTGTTTCTTTTTCACATAGTACTTTTATTTAACATTAATCTACAAGTAACCTATGACCAAATACTTAACCCAAATTTTACAATAAGTAAGAAAAAGAAAAAAATTCAGATTTCTTCTCTGGCATAAAGAGAAGGCCAAAAGATTTTATATGGATTTTCAAGATGACCTGGGTGCCACACCACTAATCCCTGAGATATGGAAGAGAGAACTACACATGGTAACTAGCAATTTTCTGAGTTTGAAAAAAAAAGGAGGAAGAGATGACTGACATTCAAAAAAAGAACTTGCTATAGAAGTAAAACTGAGCCCTTGAAAGGGACTCTCTCATAAATTTTTCTTTTGCTTCTTCTAGTCTGTGGCAAGAAAGGGTGCAGGGAAGTAGAGGAGGGAATGCCACACACACAGTAGTTAGTAGGCCCGGTGGGTGCATTTAGAGTAGAGTTGAACTGAAGAGGAAATCCCAAAGTAATAGCCTGCCCAGCAAAGATACTGTGCTGCTTTAGTAGCAAGCAATATGAGAATACCAGAAGGAGAGAAAAGACATTGAGGCTGAAGATACAAGTTGTCTTGGCCATTTGTGTAACTCTCTACAAGTATACTCTGTGTAACTCTCTACAAGTATACTCTGTGTGTACCCACTCTTTACACTGTTGCTATGTGTATTTATGAGACAATATGCCCCAGATTTAAGGAGAAATATTTTGTAGCCATTATTGTTTCTATTCCATTTCAGTAAATGCCTTAGCTGTGAGCTAATTATGTCCCCTGACACCTAAAGGCAAATTCATCTGTGGGGACTAATGAAATATTGTTTTAGTAGTGGAAATCCACAGAGCTTGGTATGGTCTTATAAGTATGAAGAAGGTAACCCAGATAGGAAGAGTTACACATCGTGCAGGATAGAAGGAAAGTGAGAAGGAAATAAGTACTTATATAGCCAAAATGCTATACCAGACACTTTTCACAAATATTACCTCATTTAATCTTCACAAAAAACTCTGCCAAGATAGGTGCTATTATCATCTTCATAGATGAGGAAATTGAAACTAAAAAGAAAAGAAAAGAAAAGAAAAAGAAAAAGCTAAAGGATTAGCCCAAGGCCACATGACTAATAAGTGTCTGAGACTCCATTTGAATTCAGGTCTCCCTGACTCCAGGTCCAGTGATCTGGTCACTGTACTACCTAAATAACTGCCTAGTCTTTTCATTCCATAAAATACAAGAGAATTATTTTCCCTACTTAGTAATTTCCTGATAATTATTTTAATTTCTTGTATTTCTCTTAAGTTTTAAAATATTTTTCCAATTACATGTAAAAACAATCAATCTTCAACATTTTTAAAAATTTTGAATACCAAATTGTCTCCTTCCTTCCCTCTCCATCCTCCTCCATGAAAAAGCAAGCAATTTAATATAGGTTATACATGTGCAGTCTTGCAAAACATTTCCATATTAGTCATGTTGTGAAAGAAAATACAGGCCAAAAAAATCCCCCCCAAAAAATGAAGTTTAAAAAAGTATGCTTCAATCTACATTCAAACTCTATCAGTTCTTTCTCTGGAGGTGGATGGCATTTTCATCATAAATCTTTTGGAATTGTCTTAGATCATTGTATTGCTGAGAATAACTAAGTCATTCACTGTAATATTCTTCTCTAAAATATAATGTTCTCTGGAAGCAGGTTTCTTGGGGGGCTTCTGAGAGCAGCCTTCGTTTCAATTCAGTGTAATCAATCACTCCAAATGCAGCCAGGAGTTAAAGTCCAAATCCTTTATTTTTTCTTTCCAAGTCTTGTCTTCTTCCTTGGGCCTAGGTAGCTTTCTTAGGGGCCTATCTCTCTCCTTTGTTCCGAGAGCTTAAGCTGCCTTCTCTGGCTTGTGAATCTCCTTGATTGAATCCTGGCTGAGGCTCAGAGCTTCTAGTGGGCTTCTGTGTCTGAGCCTGAGAGCTTCTTGCTTATATGCTGTACACTGAGTATACATCGATCATTATATCACTAGGAAACCATTATTTATTGTAGGATTAAATCAATGCTAAACTAGATTTAACTACTGTCTCCTTAATTCCACTTACTTAGCACCTTCTAAGAATCCTAACAATTCACAGTTGATCATTATATAATATTGCTGTTACCATGTATATTGTTCTCCTGGTCTTGCTCATTTCACTTTGTTTCACTTCATGTAAGAATTTCCAGGTTTTACTTACATGAACTGACGCCGAATGGAGTGAGCAGAACTAAGAGAACATTGTGCATAATAACATCAAAATTATGTGATAATCACCTCTGATGGACTTGGCTCTTTTTAAATATGAGGTAATTAAAGACAATTCCTTGATGGGATGGAAAGTCCATCCACATCCAGAGAGAGAACTATTGAGACTGAATGTGGATTAAAGCATGGTATTTTCACCTTTTTTGGTTGTTGTTTGCTTGCATTTTTTTTTCTGAGGTTTCTTCCCTTTTGATCTGATTCTTCTTGCCTAACATAATGAATTGTTTAGAAGAATTGCATATGTTTAACATATGTCAAATTGCTTTCTATGCTGGGAAAATGGGGGATAAGGAAGAAACGGAGAAAAATTTGGAACACAAGGTTCTGCAAAGGTGAATATTGAAAACTACCCTTGCATGTATTTGGTAAAATAAAATACTATTGGGAGGGGAAAACTTTACAGGTTTTTCTGCAATCTTTCTGCTGGCCATTCTTATACTGCATAGTATATTCCATCACAATCACATACCACAACTTGTTCCTTGATGGCCATCTCCTCATTTTCCAATTCTTTGCCACCACAAAAAAAGTTGCTATAAATTTTTTTGCATAAATAAGTCCTTTTCTTTTTATATTTTTAAAATCTCTTTGGGATACAGACCTAATAATAGCAGCATGCTGGGTCAAAAGATATACATGGTTTTATAGCTCTTTGAGCATAATTTTAAATTATTCTCCAGAATGCTAAGACCAGTTCTCAACTCCACCAACAGAGCATTAGGACTTCAATTTTTCCACTTTCCCTCCAACATTTTTCATTTTATTTTTCTATCATATTGGTCAATCTGACAGGTGTGAGATGGTTTCTCAGAGTTGCTTTAATTTGCATTTTCTAATCAATAATTTGAAGCATTTTTTTCATGTAACTATAGATAGCTTTGATTTCTTCATCTGAAAACTGCCTGTTCATATTTGACATTTATCCAATTAAGGAATGATTTGTATTCTTATAAATTTGAATCAGCTCTTTATATTTTTGAAAAATAAGGCCTTTATCAGAGAAACCTGCTGTAAAATAATTGTACTTATGATTACTAATCACATTTCCCTTCAGCCTATTTCTCCCTATTTATCCTTCTCTGTGTCTCTCTCTGACTCTGTCTCTCTGTATCTCTGTTTTTCTGTCTATCTGTCTATCTCTCTCCCCTTTCACCTTCTCCTTCCTTAAAAGTGTTTTGCTTCAGGCCCTTCCACCCTCAATCTGCCCTCCTTTTTCTCAGTCCCCTCTCCCTCCTACTTTTCTGTTGAGTAAGATAAATTTCTATACTCAACTAAGTGTATTTGTTATTCCTTCTTTGAACCAATTCCAATGAGAATAAGGTTCAAATATTGTCTGCTATCAATACTCCTTATGACACCTTTCACTGTAAAAAACTGTTTCATATCTTTTTATATAAGTTAATTTACTCCATTCTACTCTTCTTTTCACCTTCTCCAAATGCATCTCTCTTTCTCACCCCTTAATTTTATTTTTTAGCTCATAATAGTCAACTCATACCCATGTCTTTCATCTATCCAAATGCCCTCCAACTGCCATAATAATGAGAAAGTTCTTATGAGTTACAAGTATAATCTTCCCATGTAGGAATGTAAACAGTTTAACCTTATTGAATCTCTCATGATTTCCCTTTTCTATTTACTTTTTTATGCTTCTCATGAGTCATATTTGAAAGTCAGATTTTCTATTCAGCTCTGATTTTTTCATCAGGAATGCTTAAAAGCCCTTTATATCATTAAATATTCATTTTTTCCTGAAGAATTATACTGTTTTGTTGGGTAGGTAATTATTTACCTCCTTTGTCCTCCAGAATATAATATTCCAAACCCTCCACTTTTTTAGGGTGACAGCTGCCAAGTCTTGTGTTATCTTGACTGTGGCTCCACAATATTTGAATTATTTCTTTTTGGCTGCTTGCAGTATTTTCTCCTTGCCTGGAAGATCTGGAATTTGGATATAATATTCCTGGGTGTTTTCATTTGGGGATCTCTTTTAGAAGGGAATTAGGGTATTTTTTTCAATTTTTATTTTACCCTCTGGTTTTAGGATATCAGGCAGTCTTTCTTGATAATTTCTTGAAATGTCATGCCTAGACTTTTTTAATCATGGTTTTCAGGCAGTCCAATAAATTTTAAATTATCTCTCCTGGTTCTATTTTCCAGATCAGTTGTTTTCCTATTTTTTCCATATTAGTCATGTTGTGAAAGAAAATATAGGCCAAAAAAAATCCCCCAAGAAAATTGAAGTTTAAAAAAGTATGCTTCAATCTACATTCAAACTCTATCAGTTCACATTTTCCCTATTTTTTTTTATTCTTTTTATTTTGTTTTGTTTCATGGAGTCATTAGTTTCCACTTGAGCAATTTTAATTTTTAAGGAGTTATTTCTTTAGTGAGTTTTTATGCCTCCTTTTCCATTTGACCAATTCTTCTTTTTAAGAAGTTCTCTTCAGTGGAATTTTATGTCTCTTTTACCATTTGGCCTATTCTGGTTCTTAAGGTATCATTTTCTTCAATATTTTTTGTACCTCCTTTACCAACTGTTGACTATTTTTTTCATGACTTTCTTGCAACATTCTCATGTTTTCCTCTGCCTCTCATTTCATTTTTAAAATCATTTTTGAGCTCTTTCAGGAATTCTTTTTTGGAACTGAGGCCAATTCACATTTTTTTGGAAGCTCTGAATGTAGCAACTTTAACTTTTCTGTCTTCTTCTGAATTTGCATTTTCATCTTCCTTGTCACTATAGTAACTTTCTAAGGTTCATATTTTTGTTGTTGTTGTTTGCTAATTTTCCCAACATATTCTTAACTTTTAGCTTTATGTTAAAGTTGGACACTGCTCTTGGCAGAGAGAGGGCATTGTCCCAAGCTTCAAATTTTTCCTGCTGCCATTTGCAGAGATTGCTCTGGAGATCTGCAAGTTTTCAGTTTTCTAAGTCAATATTATCTAAAAAGAAAAGTGGTCACTGTTCTTCTGGCCTGTACTCTGGTCTATGAACCATAAGTACTTGTTTCCATCCTGGAACTGTAACCATGGTCCCTGCTTCCCTGCAGCTGTAGGCTCTAGTGCTCTTCCTTGCTCTAAGACTGCAACCTGGAACTTCATATATATAATGGAGCAGAATCCTGCACCCAATGCCAACAAAAGGTTCCTTATAATCTCCTTCTGACTAGTTGTCTAATTCCCTTATCATCTGTGGACTGAGAGTCATTGTTACCAATTCAATTTCTCCCAGGGCTGCTTTCAGAGACATAACCTATTCTGGATTGCATTCTACTCTCACTCTAGTGTGACAAACCTTTCCTGCCAAACTTCTAATTTGTTTTGTAATGGAAAATTATATCATCCCATTATTTTGTTCATTCTGCTGCTCCAAAATTCATTTTTAGATGTTACTTTAAAGTTGTTCAGAGGAGAATTTGAAAGAGCTCAAGTGAGTCCTTGTCTTTACTGCACTATCCTGGTTGTTTGAAATATTTGGAAGTCATATGTTCACCCCTGATTTCTTTTAGAGAAATAAGTCAAGTAAAAATATATCTCTTCAGTTCATCTTTATAGGCTATGTTTTTTTTGTCATTTTTTTAAATAGGATATTTTAATGTCCTAAAAAGTTTACCACATCCCAATCTCTTCTATAATTTTTCAAGGATGCAGATTTCCCATATTATTTAAGTTGACTGTTGTAGCTAAAATCCTTTCTACAAGCCCTTTGCAAGATTTGTGTCTGCAATTGAAATTCTGAAATTTCACTACTACATGATTTGGAGTTTGAAGCAGTTTTTCTTTGGCAGGAATATGCCATCTATTGATCAATACTTTTCCATTTTTTTAAAAAACTTTTGGACAATTTGTGTTATTTACAGCAATATGGTATTTGGGTTTTTAATTTGTAATCTTTTTCTAGGGGATTTGAAATCCTCAAATTATATCTATACATCCTATATTCAAGGAAAGTTCCTTTGTCTTGCATAAAAGCTGTGTCCTATCAAAATTGTTATTTATTTCTTTTCTGCCAAATTTTCTTCCAGTTCAGTTTTTAGATTCTTCATCTCTCTCTCTCTCTCTCTCTCTCTCTCTCTCTCTCTCTCTCTCTCTCTCTCTCTCTCTTTCTCTCTCTCTCTCTCTCTCTCTCTCTCTTTCTCTCTCTCTCTTTCCCCCTCTTTCCCTCTCTCTCATATTATCTTAGATTATAAAATATCATTTTGTATCTTTTTTTCATTTCAGAGCCCTGCTTAAAGAGTTTTTCCCCTCTATTTAGCCTTTCTGGAATTTCCTACTGTTGCTTTATTATTTCAGAGGAGTTCAAAAGAATACAGATTTCTCATTCTCTTTTTCATTGGGAGCCGATTCATTTTTCTTTCAAACGTAATACATATCACTATATTGGGTAGTGTTTGCTCATTTTTCTTTCATTAGGAATCTTCTTTTCATTTTATCTACTTGGAAACTAGACTTTCCCTTTTGACCTTTTGGGTTTTAACCTTTTTCTTCTATTTGCAGAATTTTTATCAGAGTTCTACCACTCTTCACTGCTTGGCTCTTCCAGTGTTGTGACTCATTATCTCCTATGCTAACGCTTAAATTTGGAAAGTCTCAACCTCCTTGAATTTGGGATGATGAGGATTCGGTTGGGTCACTGACATGTTTAAACTCTACCAGAAGAGGACTAACTGCTATTAGATATATAGGCCTATATCTCAGGGACACTGCAGTTCCTTCACTTTTAACAGGTATATACTATCAGATATTTGCCTCCTCACAGTTGTACCCACTTGCCTTTGCATGATTTAATGGCATCATGCTATGGGATATAAGGGGTTCAAATTGATTCATTACCATAAGACAAGTTGGGAGCAACTTCAATTTCAAAGCTAGCTACACATGGGTATTGAGGACCAAGGTTAAAAAGCGAGAGGGAACATAAAATAGTAAATTATATCACAGTTCTTTCAGAAGGTTTTATCTTATGTGGTGGTACTTCTGGCTTCTCTTATTTATGCAACTTTAATTGTTATTAATTTGGCTCATTTCTAATTGTTTTAAAATTGTTGGGGTAAAGAAATTTACTGAAAACAACTACTCCATCATCTTGCCAGTAATGTTCTTTTCATTCATTTTAATTCCATCTTTTATTATTATTATAGTTTTTCATTGACAAAACAGATGCATGGGTAATTTTTCAACATTGACCCTTGCAAAAACTTCTGTTCCAACTTTTCTCCTCCTTCCCCCCACCCCCTCCCCAAGATGGCAGGTAGTCCCAAACATGTTAAATATGTTAAAGTATATGTTAAATACAATATATGTATACATATTTCTATAGTTATCTTGCTGCATAAGAAAAATCGTATTTAGAAAGAAAATAAAAACAACCTGAGAAGAAAAAGAAAAATTCAGACAAACAATAACAGAAAGAATGGAAATGCTATATTATGGTCCACACTCATCTCCAGTATTCTTTCACTGGGTGTGGCTGGTTCTGTTCATTATTGATCAATTGGAACTGATTTGGATCCTCTCGTTGTTGAAGAGAGCCACTTCCATCAGAATTGATCCTCATATAGTATTGTTGTTGAAGTGTATAATGATCTCCTGGTTCTGCTCATTTCACTTAACACCAGTTCATGTAAGTCTCTGCAAGCCTCTCTCATTTCATCTGTTGGTCATTTCTTACAGAACAATAATATTCCATGACATTCATATATCACAATTTATTCAGCCATTCTCTAGTTGATGAGCATCCATTCAATTTCCTTTTTCTAGCCACTACG
Organism: Sarcophilus harrisii; assembly: GCF_902635505.1. Classification (NCBI taxonomy): domain Eukaryota; kingdom Metazoa; phylum Chordata; class Mammalia; order Dasyuromorphia; family Dasyuridae; genus Sarcophilus; species Sarcophilus harrisii. The sequence goes on along the minus strand of NC_045427.1, from coordinate 358,554,822 downwards.
AAAAGGGCTGCCACAAACATTTTTGCACATATGGGTCGTTTTCCATTCTTTAATATATCTTTGGGATATAAGCCCTAGTAACACTGCTGGATCAAAGGGTATTTTGAGTATAGTGTGAAATTGCTCTCCAGAATGGTTGGATCCATTCACAGTTTTACCAACAATGCATCAGTGTCCCAGTTTTCCCACATCCCCTCCAACATTCAACCTTTTTTTTTCCTGTCATCTTAGCCAATCTGACAGGTGTGTAGCAGTATCTCAGAGTTGTATTAATTTGCATTTCTCTGATCAATAGTGATTTGGAACATTCTTTCATATGAGTGGAAATAATTTCAATTTCATCATCTGAAAATTGTCTCTTCATATCCTTTCACCATTTATCAATTGGAGAATGGCTTGATTTCTTATAGATTAGAGTCAATTCTCTATATATTTTGGAAATGAGGCCTTTATCAGAACGTTTAATTTTTTCCCCAGTTTATTGCTTCCCTTCTAATCTTGTCTGCATTAGTTTTCTTTGTACAAAAGCTTTTTAACTTGATATAATCAATATTTTCTATTTTGTGATCAATAATGATCTCTAGTTCTTCTTTGGTCACAAATTCTTTCCTCCTCCACAGGTCTGAGAGGTAAACTATCCTATGTTCTTCTAATTTATTTATAATCTCATTCTTTATGCCTAGATCATGAACCCATTTTGATCTTATTTTGGTATATGGTATTAAGTGTGGGTCGATGCCTAGTTTCTGCCATCCTAATTTGCCATTTTCCCAGCAGTTTTTTGTCAACTAGTGAATTCTCATCCCAAAAGTTGGGGTCTTTGGGTTTGTCAAACAGTAAATTGCTATACTTATTGACTATTTTGTCCTGTGAACTTAACCTATTCCACTGATCACCTAGTCTATTTATTAGCCAATTCCAAATGGTTTTGGTGACCGCTACTTTATAATATAGTTTTAGATCTGGTACAACTAGGCCACCTTCATTTAATTTTTTTTTTCATTAGTTTCCTTGAAATTCTTGACCTTTTGTTCTTCCAGATGAATTTTGTTATTATTTTTTCTAGGTCATTAAAACAGTTTCTTGGGAGTCTGATTGGTATAGTACTAAATAAATAGATTAGGTAGTATTGTAATCTTTATTATATTCACTCAGCCTATACAAGAGCACTTAATATTTTTCCAATTGATTAGATCTGACTTTATTTGTGTGGAAAGTGTTTTGTAGTTTTGTTCATGTAGTTTCTGACTTTCCTTTGGCAGATAGATTCCCAAATATTTTATACTATGACAATTATTTTAAATGGAATTTCTCTTTGTATTTCTTGTTGGATTTTGTTAGTGATGTATAAAAATGCTGATGATTTCTGTGGATTTATTTTGTATCCTGCAACTTCACTAAAGTTGTGGATTATTTCTAATAGCTTTTTAGTGGAATCTCTGGGATTCTCTAAGTATACCATCATATCATCTGCAAAAAGTGACAATTTCGTTTCCTCATTACCTACTCTAATTCCTTTAATTTCTTTTTCATCTCTTATTGTCGAAGCTAGCATTTCTAATACAATATTGAATAGTAATGGTGATAGTGGGCAACCTTGTTTCACTCCTGATTTTATTGGGAATGGTTCCAGTTTATCACCATTATATTTGATGCTTACTGATGGTTTTAAATAGATGCTACTGACTATTTTAAGGAAAAGTCCATTTATTTCTATACTCTCTAGTGTTTTTAATAGGAATGGATGTTGGATTTTATCAAATGCTTTTCCTGCATCTATTAAGATGATCATGTAGTTTTTGTTAATTTGGTTATTGATATAGTCAATTATGTTAATAGTTTTCCTAATATTGAACTAGCCCTGTATTCCGGGTATAAATGCTACTTGGTCATAGTGTATTATTCTGGGGATGATTTTCTGTAATCTTTTTGCTAATATTTTATTTAAGATTTTTGCATCAATGTTCAATAGGGAGATTGGTCTATAATTTTCTTCCTCTGCTTTTGTCCTACCTGATTTAGGTATTAGTACCATGTCTGTGTCATAAAAGGAATTTGGGAGGACTCCTTCATTCCCTATCTTTTCAAATAGTTTACTATTTGAAACTATATAGTTTCAAATTATTGTATTGTATATTGTACTATATAGTTACAAACTCAAATGTACCATTGGAGTTAATTGTTCTTTAAATGTTTGGTAGAATTTACATGTAAGTCCATCTGGTTCTGGGGATTTTTTTCTTAGGGAGTTGATCAATACCTTGTTGTATTTCTTTTTCTACAATGGAACTATTTAAGTAATTTATTTCCTCTTCTGTTAATCTGGGCAATCTATATTTTTGAAGGTATTCATCTATTTTATTTAAGTTATCAAATTTATTTGCATAAAGTTGGGCAAAGTAATTCCTAATTATTGCTCTAATTTCCTCTTCATTTGTGGCAAGTTCTCCCTTTTCATTTTTATGACTAACAATTTGATTTTCCTCTTTCCTTTTCTAATCAAATTTACCAAGAGTTTATCTATTTTGTTGTTTTTTCATAAAACCAACTCTTAGTTTTATTTATTAATTCAATAGTTGTTTTACTTTCAATTTTATTAATCTCTCCTTTTATTTTTAGAGTTTCAAGTTTAGTGTTTGATTGGGGTTTTTTAATTTGTTCTTTTTCTAACTTTTTTAGTTGCAAGCCTAATTCATTGATTTTCTCTTTCTCTATTTTATGCAAGTAAGCCTCTAGAGATATAAAATTTCCCCTTATTATTGCTTTGGCTGTATCCCACACATTTTGGTATGTCATCTCATTATTGTTATTCTCTTGGGTGAAATTATTAATTGTATCTATGGTTTGCTGTTTCACCCATTCATTCTTTAGGATGAGAGTAGTTTCCAATTACTTTTTGGTTTATTTTCCCCTGGCTTTTTATTGAATATAATTTTTATTGCATTGTGATCTGAAAAGGATGCATTTCCTCGTTCTGTCTTTTTGCATTTGAATTTGAGGTCTTTATGTCCTAATATATGGTCAATTTTTGTATAGGTTCCATAAACTGCCAAGAAGAAAGTGTACTCCTTTCTGTATCTATTTAGTTTTCTCCAAAGATCTATCATACCTAACTTTGCTAGTGTTCTATTTACCTCTTTCACTTCTTATTTTGGTTTGATTTATCTAGTTCTGAGAGTGCAAGGTTGAGATCTGCCACTATTATAGTTTTGCTTCAATTTCTTCTTGCATCTCTCTTAACTTCTCCTTTAGGGATTTAGATGTTATACCACTTGGTACATATATGTTTAGTATTGATATTGCTTCATTATCTATGCTGCCCTTTAGCAAGATATAGTGCCCTTCCTTCTCTCTTTTAATTAGATCAATTTTTGCTTTTGCTTGATCTGAGATCAGGATGTCTACCCCTGCATTTTTTACTTCACTTGAAGCATTGTAGATTCTGCTCCAGCCTTTAGCCTTTACCCTGCTTCAAGTATGTTTCCTATAAACAATGTGTTGTAGGATTCTGGCTTTTAATGCAGTCTGCTATCTGCCTATGCTTTATGGAGGAGTTTACTGCATTCACATTTATGGTTAAAATTGCTAATTCTGTATTTCCTGCCATCTTGTTATTTTTAGATTATGTTTTTCTCTTTCCTTTCCCTCTTACCCCCTCTCCAGTATTAAACTTATGAGCACCCCTTGCTTCACACAGCCCTCCCTCTTTAGAATCCCTACCTCCCCCTTAGAATCCTTCCCCTTTTCTTAAACCTTTCCCTTACTATTTCTGTATTCCCTTCTATTTATCCTACCCATTCCCTTTTCGCTTTTTCCCTCCCACTTTTCAATGAGGTGGGAGAAGTTTCTCTGTAAACCAAATATGTCTAATATTTTCTCTTTAAGCCAATTCTACTGAGAGTAAGATTCACACTATGTTTATCCCCCTCCAATTTTCCCCTCACATATAATAATAGGTTTCCTTTACCTCTTTGTGAGATGTAGTACCTCCATTTTTCCCTTTTTCTAGTACAATTTTTTCCCAACTCTAGTTTTTTTTTAATATTATAACAGTAAAACCAAATTATCCGTGTACTTTTTATATATGCCCATAACCGAAATACGGTTCTCAAGAGTTCTTTTTTCCTTTTTATGCTTTTCTTGAGTCCCATATTTAGAGGTCAAACTTTTTGTTTAGCTCTGGTTTTTTCATCAGAAATAAATGGAATTCACCTATTTCACTGAATGTCCATCTTCTTCCCTGGAAAAAAATGCTCACTTTGGCTGGGTAAGTTATTCTTAGCTGCATACCAAGTTCCTTTGCCTTTAGGAATATCAGATTCCAGGCCCTTCAATCCTTTAATGTGAACCCTGCTAGATCCTGCATAATCTTTATTGTGGCTCCTTGGTATTTGAATTTTTTTTTGTTGTTTTGTTTTTTTTCTGGCTGCTTGTAGTATTTTTTTCCTTGCCCTGATAGTTCCGGAATTAATCCACAATATTTCTTGAAGTTTTAATTTTGGGATCTCTTTCAGTAAGTGACCAATGAATTCTTTCAATGGCTATTTTACCTTCTGATTCTATGACCTCTGGGCAGTTCTTTTTGATGATTTCCTGAAAAATAATGCTTTGGCTCTTTTTTCATCATGATTTTCAGAGAGTCCAACAATCCCTACATTATCTCTCCTAGATATATTTTCCAAATCTGTTGTTTCCCCAAGTAAGTATTTAACATTTTTTCTATTTTTTTCTTTTTTTATTTTATTTATTTATTTATTTATTTATTTATTTATTTATTTATTTTTATTTTGCTTGATTGATTTCTTGGTGTCTCCTCAAGTCATTCATTTCTATTTGTTCAATTCTGATTTTTAATAAATTGTTTTCTTCATTTACTTTTTTATTTGTTTTTGTATTTGTCCAATTGAGTTTTTAAATGAGTTGTTCTATGGAATTTTTTGCCATTTTGTCCATTTTATTTTTTAAGGAGTTATTTTCTTTTTCCAATTCACAAATTCTGTTTTTCAGGGACTTGTTTTGTTTTTCCACTCTATCTTTTAATGAGTTATATGCCTTATCCAGACCCTTTTGTAAAGCTTTCCTTTCCTTTTCCCATTTTTCTTCTAGCTCACTTTTAAGATTCTTTTTAATTTCTTCTATGAGAGTCTTATATGGTAGGGAGCAGATCATATCCACTTCTGGGTTTTCATCTAGAGACAAACTGTTTACAGAGTTTGAAATTTGCTCTCTTTCAATATAGAAGCTATCTATAGTTAGAGCCCACTTTGCCTTTTTAAGTCATTTAAAACAAACAAACAAACAAACAAACATTGCAATATGCTTATGGAGCAATGAGGTATTTCCAAGCTGCCTCTACAGACAACAGGAAGTAACAGTGAAGCGACAGTGGGACAGCAGTGGCTGCACTGGGATTAGTGGTTGTGCACTTAGATTGTGCTGCGTCCCTCCCAGTGCTGGGTGGGTGTGGCCAGGTCTAGAGAGACTCAAGCATCTTGGGGGTTATAGTCTTTACCCCTTGTGTTTATAGCTTCTCTGCTGATCTACTGGCTTGCTGCCAGGGCAGAGTAGCCAACACTGTGGTAGAGTTCTCCCTGCAGATTTTCTGCCTGAGGAGACCACCCCCTAATCCCCCTCAGGTCTGCTCAGCGTGAGGTGTTTTCCATGCTCTCACTACCTATCTGCCTGAGTCTATGCCTCGCCTAGCCCTGTTTGGTCCTCATGCAGTAGCAAAAACAGATCTTTTCTGGTGAATTTCAAGTTTGTCTTCTGTTGGCAATGTGTTATACTCCCAATATTCGTGGGTTCTGACAGCCATGCACTAATTCAGAGGCTGAGTTTCATAAAATAGTTTGAGGGTAGAGGAGAGCTCAGAAAGATGAGTGTGTCCTCTCTGCCATCTTGGCTCTGCCCCCTTTAATTCCATCTTTACAGATGCCAGATCCTTAATTTCTCATATTGAGTTTATGAGCCATTTTGAATAGTCCTGATTTCAATATACTTTTCCTTAGGGGTCTTTAAAAAAATTCAGTTATCCCATCTTCAGTTTTGGGGGGGGGGCGTCCATTGTATTTGAACCTTTTGCTTTTGCTTAATTATTTCTTCATTTGATTTTTCTCCCTTCCTTGTGTTGCAATTTCCTTTGTGAAACTTTTTTGCTTTTCTTATTTTTGTCCTTTATTTGAAGGAGAACTGGGCTCAAACATGGCTGGTCATTCTACCCTCTTTCCCATTCAAACACATTTTAAGCCATGATCCAGAAATCCAAATGCTATTATCTTCTTAGTCAGGTCTTCACTTTACCCAAATTGCCTTTTTGTTCTGAATGCTTAGATCATAAGTAATAACAAAAAGACCACTAAGACCTTTAATTTTTTGGCCAGGATTTTTGGTCAATTTATTCTAGGTTACTTGTAGTATATCATTTGCTTGCATATGCATCAACATAAATAGGTAGTTGTAAAATTTATCAAGTTTCAGGAGGTTCTCTATCATATGACAGATAGATGCCTTGGAAAGACACACTATGCCTTTGTTTTTATGTCAATACAAATAATAGTTGTCACAGTAACTCCTCAGCAGGGAATGACCAACATCCAATGCTTGTCTCTTTCCTCATTTACCCATCACTGAATGACCTTTCACTTGACAGCATCTATGGAAATCTGCCATCATTCTTTGGAACACAAGTTGCTACCTCCAGAGATGATCCTAGTCTCCATTCTATAACAAAAGTCTCATAACCATTTCTTAGCTCCAAATGTTCAATGGCCCTTCTTTCTTCTGTTCCCATATCACCTTCATCCAATACTGGTTATTACCTTCAGCTTCCTCACTTTTTCTGTTTTGTTTCCACCTTAAGGTGTTTATTCCATTACACCAAGGAATATTTCACTTTCCTTGATTTCTTCAAGTGCAGAGATATGTTTTTCCAAATGGAAAAGCTGTTCCACTTTTTGTAGGATGGAAACTAATTTGCATCAAAGAAATACAAACATAATACACTCTTTCTACAAAATTCTCTTGTTCTTTCCAACATACATGAAAGCAAAATCTACAATCCTTTGTCTCCTTTCATTTGTCTTTATCCTTTTTAATTATTTATTTAATATGTTATTTTCCCCCAATTACATGCAAAAACAATTTTCAACATTCATTCTTAAAATTTTAAGTTCCTCTTTTGTCTTCTTTCCCATTAAAACCCAACCCTCCTTCACTCTTTCTTCTTACTCATCACCAATATCTAATTACTTGCCAAGTGTCAGATGTAACTCCACACCATCTCTTGAATCTTTCTCCACATTTACACAGACTCCATCCTAGTTCAGGTGTTTAAATTTGACATCATTGCACTACACAATACTGTTCTTCCCATATCTTGTGCATACTTAATAAATGCTTATTGAGTTCAGTTGAATTTAACATCTTAATGTATACAAATGATTTTCCTCTGGTCAATTATAGCTGGAAACCAAGAGAGGATATGTGTAAAACTTCCCACTTGGTCACAAGGAAGCACAATTGAGCATATGCCAGAAAAGGAAAGAATTGGGGGACAGAAGAAAATGGAATCTGGCAGAAATATAGAGGACTCCCAGAAAGAATTGTCTATTTTTTGTCTTAGGAAGCCTCAGTTTATGGCTTCTCTATTTTTTTCCTTCCTGGAAAAAGTTAAAACAATAGCTCCATTCCTGTCTTCCCTGCATCAAACAGAAACAGAAACTATCTTTTTGTGTCCACCTTTTTTGTTCCCTGATTATAGGTTACTTTTCTTCTAGTTAGTCATATCTTTTGCACTATGGTCATATGGGAATAAACAGATCTAATTCCATAATAGATAGCATGCTTCTCAAGGGCAGGGATACTGCTTCTTTTTTTTTTTATTTTTGCCAGCACTTAAGACAGTGCCTTTGTTCACAATATGGCATAATTAGAAGGGATTATAGAAGTTCTTTAATCCAACCCCTTCATTTTACAATAATGAAACCAGGGCCAAGGTCACAGATGGGGTACATAACTAATATAAGTTGAATTAACATGAATTAAATAATTTCCTGTAATTAATTTATTCATTCAACAAACATTAACTATCTACTTGACTCAGGACTCCAATACAAAAAGGACAGAGTCTCTGCCCTCAGGGAATTTATAGTCCAAATGAGAAATTGAAAGTGCACTTAGGGTAAATATTACATAATTATAATGCTAAAATAAAGAATAAATGGTGGACCCAGGGCTCAAACCTATGTATCCAGCCCCCAAAAATAAAATATAGTGTAGAATAAAAATACTACAAGCAGCCAGAACTCTCCCATCTCTAAGTCGCGTTTCTCCCTTCATTGTGTTCATGGTCTAAAAGAAGAAATAAGGCAGAAATCAGATACTATAATACAATACAAATAAGAAAGTATTATATGCATTCTAACTCATAATCTCACTCGTATGAATGCACATGTTTCATTAGAGTATGCAATCCAAAAAAAATTAATTTTAAAAGCAATCATTTATTAAAGAATCATAAAGGACATTACTTGCATTTATCAAAGTAAAGTATTGAATTTATTAAGCTTAAAAATAGTAGTCAGTCATAATATAGCATTCTATATTTTCAAATTAAAAGAACTAAAGATGAGCTAAAAATTAAAATGCAAAGCTATCTTTGTTTGGAAACACTAGAGTATGTCATGGCATATCCTTACACTTTGTACACATGAAGAGGTTGCTGAGCATATGGAAAGGTACTCAGTTCCCAAACAACTCTTCCCTAACTGCTTCTCTGTAGGCTGAAATTCCAATAACTCAGAGACAAATCTTTCACTCCACAGAGAGTAGGGTACTCTGTAATTGACCTTTGGGAAAGGAATGAGGGTGGAGATATAGTAGAATGAATCCAGGACTGAAAACCAGGAAAGTTGGGTCTAGTGACTTCTTCAGGGGTTTGTGTTTCCTTCTCCATAAAATGAAGTGAGTCCTGCTTCCCTTGAGGGGTTGATATCAGGAATAAAGGGTATAATGGATGGGAAAGTACTTTGGAAGCTATTAAAACCTATATGCCTCTAAGGTAGTGTTGTTAGCTGGCAGACAGTATTGATCTAATGCAAGTCCCCTTGAAGTATTTGGATTCTTTTCTTTCTATAAAATCCAAAGACAAAAGACACATCCAAATGCAGATTCTATATGAAGAATGAAGTTTTGTCACCAAAGGTTTCAGAATTCTGCCCCATGTGAGTTGCCTATGAGATTTCTTCCATTCACTCCCCATGGATGTTGTGAGGAGAATGGAGTGTGGTACACACTGAATATTGCACCAACAATCAAGTGACTTGGATTCAAATCTTAGCTCCTGCAGTTACCTAGAACAAAACCTTCTCCCTTAGAGGGAATGAGGGCTGTTACCCTTTTGGAAATACTGACAAACTACCCATTGAGATTTAGGATAAAGAGCATTCCAAGTCAATCATTTGGCTGAGGATTTGATTACTTGACATATATAAAGGACCAGATCTATGATTTCATCTGTGTGGATAACTACCACATCTATGATTTCATCTGTGTGAATAACTATCAGCCATTCACCAGTAACTTGTAATCTTATAGTATTAACTGAGACATTGAAAGTTTAATGTTTCCAGGTCATAAGCTAAGATAAGATTTAAACTTATGTCTTCCTGACTCCCAAGTAGAGTTTTGTTTATCTTTGATATATGTTTGTTTATCTATGATATATGTTTTGATGATAGAACAGCAACATATCATTCTGCAGTTATAATTTACTAAATATTTTGTAGGCATTACCTTATTTGATCCTAGGAATAAATGCTTGCTTTTTGCAAGCAAGCCTGTGAAAACAGATAGTGCAGCTATTATTAGGCGTGTTTTACAAATGAGGAAACTAAGATTCTCTCCTAGTTTTCTTCTGACTTGTGTAGCCATTCCTCAGGCTTCTTTGCTATATGTTGCTCCAGGTACAACTGTGAGTATCCCATTGATTTCTTTTTACTTTATTTCAATTAGTGATTGTATCAGTTCCCATGCATCTAATTATTATCTCTCTGCAAATTATTTTCAGATCTACTTCTCCAGCCCTAACCTCTTTTCGAGGTTCCCCAATTTGCCGATTAGACAACTTAAATAATATATCTCATAGAAATATTAAATTAGAAATGTCCAAAACTGAACTCACTGCCTTTCTACCCCAAATCCTCTTCTCTTTCAAATTTTCCTTTTACTATTATGGGTATCACCATCTTCCCAGTAAATCATCAAAATCTAGGTATCATCCTTGACTACTCACACTTTATCACCCCTATATCCAAACCCATTGAATCTTTCTTTGTAATGTCTCTCATTTCTGCCTCCCTGTCTCCTAGAGCACTGTGACTACTCTAATGCATGCTGGGACTATTGCAATAACCTGAAGAATCATCTCCTGCCTCAAATCTCCCCTACTCCACTCCGTCTCAATTAGCTGCCTAAATGACTTCCTTATAGCACAAATCTGACCATGTCACCTCTCTATTCAATAAATCCTGGTTCTATGTCATCTCCAGGATCAAATATAAAGTGTTTTTTTTTTAGTCTTCATAATATGGTCCCTCTATGCTTTTCAGTCTTCTTGCACTTTCTTCCTCCTTACATGATTTAAGATCCAATAACACTAACCTTCTTGCTGTTATGCAGCTTCTCCATCTCTTTTTCAGGTATTTTCACTAACTGGTTCCCATGCCTAAAATTATGATATTCAGGTTCTCCCTCCTTATTTCCACCTTCCAATTTCCCTGATTTCCTTTTAAAATTCAAGCTAAATTCCTGCAAGAATTCTTTTCCAATCCTCCTTAATCTTCCCTCTTAGATTATCAGCAATTTATACTGTTTTTATATAATGTTTATATGTTGTCTTCATTAGACTTTGAGCTCCTTGAGAGCAGGAACTGTTTTTTTGTCTTTCTTTAGATCTCCAGCAGTTACATAGTGCCTGGCATAGTGGACACTTAATTAATGCTTTTTGGCTTGACTTGATTTGACCAAATCAGAAAGGTAGAATTTGAATCCAATTCCTCTGGTTAAAGAACTAGTGTTCTTTCCATTGTGCAATATTGCTTCCTTATCTGAGATCATATTAAAGGATTGAATCCTAGACTTTGAACATAAATTACTAGTAAATAGAAAAGCAGAGACCAGAACCTAGATTTCCAGACTTAGAATCACAGAATTTTAGAGTTGGAAGAGAGCAATTACCCAGTTCAGCCCCCTTATTTTATAGAAGAAAAAAATGCAACTCAGAGAGTGATTTGACAAGTTCAACAAGGTAAAAATGGTGGATCCAGGGCTCAAACGCATCTATCCAGACCCCAAATCCATTTCTTGAATTTATTTCTCTTCTTTCTTATGGACACTGCTTTTTGAGCATAAACATTTGCCTTGGTAAATGTTGCATCAGTGGGTTTCAAATGTGTCTCACTTACAGAAATGCCTTCTTCCAATTTACATACCAGCACGGAAAGGAGGAAATTGTCTCTGTCCCTTTGGGGAGGGTGACTTCTGCAGAAACATTCATTAGTGGTGGAAATGTTTATACTCCATGGTTCTCCAAAATAGTCCAAGTATCCGCCCAGCACACAAAGAACCCTGAAGTTTAATTTACACCTCGGTGAGTCACTGGAAGCAAACACGGGCTCCTTGGCATCTAATCACTGCCTTTTGAACCTGAACAATACTAGCCTATTATTTCATACACCATATTTAATAACAGGGGGATGGAACTTTGTGCCTGAAGAAATGCATTCTTGTCTGAGACTTCGCTCTAAGCCATGTGAATAGACAGCATAGTGCTCTAAAAGGGACTATAGGGTCATAGATTTAGAGCAGGAAAGGATATTTGAGGTCATCTAGATCAACTGCCTCATTTTACAGATGAGAAAACTGATACACAGAACAGCAAACTGACTTGCTCAATGTTACCCATGTAATAAGTGGCAGAACTAAGATCCAAATCCTGGATTGTCTGATACAAAATACAGTGATCTTTTCACTCTGCTACACCAAGTGGTACAATAAATAGAGAATTGGTATAAGGAAGACCTGAGTTCAAGTCTAGCCTCAGATATTTTACCATTTGACTTTCAGCAAGTCACTTAACCTCTATTTGCCTCAGTTTCCTCAACTGTAAAATGAGAATAATAATAGAACCAACTTCCCAGGGTTGTTATGAGGATCAAATGAGATAATAATTGTAAAGCATTTAGCATTGTTCCTGGCACATAGCAAGTACTATATAAAAATTATAGTTTTACTATACATACAACACACTCTTAAGTTTAATCTGAATTATTAATATTTATTCATTTTTCTCCATCAATTTTTAAAGTCTAAACAAGCAACAAAACAATAAATTGTACCCTGATTTACAGCATTTACTGCTTTATGAGGTGTAAGTGTTGATCCTGAGTATTTAACAATTGGCTCTTGCAAACTGGTTTGAGTTCATCCCATCATACACTTCTTCCTTCAAGCCTTCTTCCTCAAACAGACTCATAATTTCTTCTTCACTCAAACCTTTTGTCTCATATTTGAAGACTTCAATAGATATAGATATAGATATAGATATAGATATAGATATAGATATAGATATAGATGATGTTCCCTCAAGTAGTCCTCCGAGTCCAGCAACCTCCTCAGCTCCATTGATCTGTCCCCCGTTCTATATTTGTATTCTTGATCTTATAATCACCTTTAACTTTTTGTCTGTGATCCAAAACTCTGAAATACCTCTCTAAAATCATAACCTCTTATTCTTCTATCTTTTCTTCTACTTTGTGTGTCTTAAAGCAATTTCTTTTCTTCTTCATTATCTCCAGTCACCCTTCTTTAAACCTGAATCCTTTATCCCTTATCCAATCTTCAGTCATACTTTTCTAAATCTCAGCACTGAGTTATCCCCATCATCCACCTTTCTCTACTTCTGCTTATATGCAATTGAATACCTCTAGAAGAAATCACATAATCATGATAAGTGGGATTTATTTAGCTTTATATTTACCTGTATTTATTGAGCTTTTTATTTATGTCATTTTAAGGTTTGCAAAATACTTCACAAATATTTCTTTTTATCTAATTTTTATCATTACAAGAACATTTTAAAATAGGTGTTCTCCCCATCTTATAGTCAAGGAAAATACAGAGGTCAAATAAGTGATTTATCCAGATTATAGAGCTAAGAAGTGTCTGACTTAGGATTTGAACCTAGGACTTTCTGACCCCAGCCTTAGTAGTCAAATTCTTCTTACAGATTAGAATCTTATCCAGAAGAGCAAATCTTCTTGTTGGTTCTTCCACTTTTTGAAAGATTAAGTTACCATTAAAGTATATCATCAACCTACCTTGTGCCCCTGCTTTGAACAGAGACAGATAGAGAGATAGACATGGTTCTAGCACATTATCTGGCTAATTGAAGTCCTCCCACTTGCTATTATACTATGTTACATGCCAATCATGAGTATACTTTGAGGATGGTCCAGATGTATTTGAAAGTACTTGATTTCAATGAGTATCTATGATACTATGTTTGGGATCTTTTATTTTTGCCTCCTTCCTTGAATTTTGATCTCCTTTGCATTTCTGAGCATCTCTATTAATCTCAACCACTTTGGGGGATACTTAATGTCAATATCATAAATTCATTTAATAGATAAGTAAACTAAGACTTAGGGTTATAAAGTGCCTTTCCTAAGATCAAAAACTTTAGTTTATCATTTATTAAACTATATTTCCCGCTGCGCCTATACAGAATCCAACATATACTAGATCGTATGAAACATTTTTTGTTTGAATGAATGAATGAATTTGAATGAATGAAATAAACATGTCTTTCTACTAAGTTTTAGCCATGAAATCTGTGCTTCTTTCTGAGATAATAAATTTCTTGAAGGCAGAGATTGTTTCTTTTTTATCTTTATATTTGTAGCACCTAGAACCACTGAATATCACATAGTAAACACTTAAGAAATGTTGAATTGAACTGAAATTGAATTCTCTGACATTTTCATTCCATGTCCACCCTACCCTACTCTCTAAAGGGCCTCACAACCCAATGCATTCTGTCCATATCTCTGCCTATGTTGTCCCTCTTTTAAGTTCTTGCTCAGGTACTGCCTCCTTCACTAAAACTTCTCTAATCTCCATCCCATTCCTCCCAGAAAGGGGGGGGTGGGAAATTTGATGTCTTTATCCTCAAATTTCTTTATTTTAAAAATGTTTTATTGATGCTTTTTTGAGGCAATTAGAGTTAAGTCAATCTTAAACCATATTTAAACTCAGGTCCTCCTAACTTTAGGTCCAATGCTTTATCCACTATGCCATGTAACTACCTTTTAATTATATGTTTAAAAGCATTATCACTTCCCAATAACCCTCCCAGCATCATAATCAGAAGAGTCCTTCCTTGTAACAAAGAACAATTAAAACAAATAAGCACATTGGTTATAAATACACAATACCACACTGTACCAGCACTATACCAAGAATCAGAAAGCATGTTCATATCAATCCATAGAAGTCACTCCTCTACTGAATTCTTTTTGTCTTGTTTAAATCAATAGTTTGTAAACTTTTTGATCCCAAGACCCCTTTGTTACATTAAAAAATTATTGAAAACTTCCTCCACAAAGGCTTTTGTTTACATAGGTTATATCTATAAATGATTAGTGTATTAAAAATGAAAACATTTTACTATTATGAAAATAGTTTTTACCTTGAAGACCATCTGAAAAGATTTGAAAGATCTTTAGAAGTTCTTAGACATACTTTGAAAAAGAAGTGTTTTAAATTATTTTGGTCACCATGTAAGTTTTTCTCCTAGTGCTTTTGACTTTACTTCACATCTATTCATATTGGGCTTCCCAACTTTCTTGGAATGCTTTATATAGATCTTTATCATACAGTAATATTTCATTACACTCCTATAACATTATTTGTTCAATCTACTAGGTCCTCAGGTTTATTAATACAATTTGTCTTGACTTCTCCTTTGTCCCATCATATTCTATATTATATTCATTATACTCGTTTCCTCCTTCATTGGACTGCAAACTTCATGGAAATATAAAATGTCATTTCTCATCTTTGTATAATGAGTATTAAGCACAGAATCTGATACTTAATAGGTTCCTAATGAATTCTTAACTTAAATTATATTTTATTGAATTATATAAAACATCTTCTTCAAATCTTTCCCCAGCCAAAGAAACCCCTAGGATTATCAGCCACAATTATTGTCAAACCTCCATGAAGACAGTTTGGTTTTTCCAAATATGAGATTGAAAGAGAGAAAATAAGGCAAAGATTCAGAGGGTGTCAGAGTTGGACTCATCTCTTCCATAAACTCAGCTCATAGATTTAGAGAGCTGGAAGTGGAGGAGAAGAGACATGGAACAGAATTAAGATCATAAAATATGGAAATTAAAAGACTTTTAGAGATCATCTAGTCCCTCTCCATTCATGGGAACTAAGGCTTAAGGAAACTAATTTGCTTAAGATCATACAAGTAAAAAGTAGCAAGGTGAGAATTTGAACTGAGTGTGGTTCTTAGAATTAAAAGCTCCTATTCTCTCCACTGTACAATTCTACATGACATTACATGTCACTTAAATTCTCCAAACCTCCCCATCCTACATCTATAAAATTTCATGACTAATGGGTACCTCCTTGCCTGTGACTTCAGGGATAGGAAACTAATCCTCCTACCTAAAAAGGCCACTCCTTACTCCATAAATCTTCAGGGGTAGGAAACCAATCCAACTTACCTAAAAAGGTCCCTCCAATCCCTATAAGACATCTGCGTTGCCCTGAGCTTGGAGTTCCATAAAGTGAAAACTCCCAAGAGTCCCAAAGAGAGAGTTTGCTCCCAAATCCTGAGAGCATCTTTTCACAAGATTATCATAAATTCTTTCTTCCTGCCATGACCTCAAGACTCCTTCACAAAGCTTTCTGGTAACATCTCAGTTCTTTTTTTTTCCTTATTTGGAAATGCTAACTCCTGTCCTAGTTTTAGAGGTGCCAAATGTTGCCCTAGTCTAGGAAGTAGATGATGTCCTGGTTCTTGTCCATTGTTGCTCCTGCCTAAGCCTCCATGTTTGTCTTGATATTTCCACTTAAACCACATAGCCTCACCCTGAAACAAACCTAATAAAAGGGCATATTGCTTTCTTCAGTGACAAGGTCAGTCTGATTTTTCTGAGAATACCTCAAAGTGCCAATATAACTTAGAAGTTCTAAAGTATAATGGCAGTTATTATCATCACTGATCCATCTGAAAATACAATTGCAAACCAACACAGCATTCCTGTTTACCATTTTCCTCTCCACCCCCATCAGTTGGCCTTCTTTTTGTAAGAGATGATGAGGCATTTAGTAGGATGTGGTTATTCCTCAAATCTCAAGTGGGACGAGAAATAAGGAGAAGAAATGAGTGATCATTCTCCATCCTCAAGAAGGATAAGAGAGACCCAGGAAAAAATCAGGAAAGAGAGGCAAGAACAGTTATAAATGAAGCCACATGGTGATGTTCTCCCAGCTCAAGCCACCCATCTTCTTTTGTGGGTGCACTACTGCTGCCAACACTCAAGTAGTTATACATGCAACTAATTTTGCTGGCACTAGGCCCCTTGCCCTCTCTTTCATGGGTACACAGGGACAGTTGTGCACATCAAATAGCCCCCAGTGGGGTGGGTTTTTGGAGTCAGATTCAGATTGCCTCAGGGGAGGGTAAGTCCTGAGTGTAAAATGGACTCCTGGACACACAGGATGGGACAGTACAGTATGTTTCTATTATTTCAAATTTCCTGTTCCACATAGTGATGATTTTATATCCTTGTTTATGAAAAGGGTTAGAACAGGAGGTGGGGCTGGTAAAAAACAAAAAACCCAACAACAAAAAACCAACTGTATGTCCTCCCTCTTCCCTGGTATTATCTGGAAAACATCCTGACAGAAACATTGCTTACATGGACCAGTGCCTCCATATTCCCCTCCCTCCTTTCTTGTTAGTATCAAAGATGCAACACTGGATATCTAGGTGAATCATAAAGCCATACAAGGTCAAATCTATAAGAGCCTTTAGAATCTTAGAACATAGAAGGAGCTTGAGCAATCCTTGCCAGTTCAACTCTGTCATTTTTCAGAGAAAGAAACCAAAGCCAAAAATGAGGAAGATCTTTACCTTATCGCGCATCATTCTGAGAATCAAGGAGAAAACCAGGAATCAACTTAAATTCTACAAACTTCTCTTCTTTCTACTATGCCATGAATCCATCAGTCTTGCCATGAACATATAAGAACTGGATTTAGATGGAAGATATGAAGTAGGAAACTACTGAGAGGGAGATGAACAATCAGAGGTATGAGTATTTGTACAATGTATCTCAAAAACTGATTATAAAAAAGTACTTTATATGACCTGACATTCATAGAAATGAGAATTATTGATATTATAATGTGAGAGTCAAAATGTTTTAGGTATGAAAAGAGCACTGGGTTTGGAGTCAGAGGACTTGTGCAAGGCTGGGAAAGTCATTACTCATCTCTGGGCTCTTCTTGTATGAATTCAAATTATATTCCTAATTGATTCCCTATCACATTCATCTCAGCAGCCATTCCAAACTTTCTCCTCTCCTCACTCTTCTTCCCTTTCCCCATCCATCAAGCTTTTCTGCTAAGAAGCTCACCCTATACTTCCCCAAAATAACTGATAACAATAATTGATAGTAAGAGCTCCCTTTTTTCTTTTCCTCATCTCACATGCCTGTGTCATTACCATACACACCTTGTCTCTAAAGATGAGATCCCTCTTCTACATTTTTTTATATTCATCTTTGGTCCTATTCCTTCTCATCTTCTTCACTAATTACTCTATCATTCTTCTCTCTCTTCTCTCTTTCATCTTCAATCTTTGCTATATACTCATTCCTTTCCTGACACCTAAAAATACCTTCAGGTTTTCCCCATCTTAAAAAAAATTCCCTTACTATGACCATCATCTATTATCCTACATATTTCCTCCTCTTCTTAGATAAACTTTGAAAAAGCCATCTTCAGTTGGTGTCACTATTATCCCCCCTTTCATTCTCTTCTAAGCTCTCTGTAGTCAGTCTTCTAATCTCATCATTCAGATGAAAATGCTCTCTCCAACATTACCAATAATGTCTTAATCGCCAGATCTAATGGCTTTTCCATCCTCATTCTCCTTGTCCTCTATACTATTTGATACCTCATCCTAGATCCTGCTCTCCATTCTCCTTTTACCTGTATGACTTTTTGAGTCTTGCTGTGAACATTTTCAATCTCTCTTGCTAGCTCTTCATCCATATCACTCCTGTTAATCATTGGTTCTTTCAACACTGGTCCCTCTTCTATTTTCTCTTTATAGTCTTTCACTAATTGATCTCATCAGTTAACATGGTTTCAATTATTATCTCTATAGAAATGACTCCTTAGTCTATATAATCTTCCCCAGAACCAACTTTCTTTTGGACATCTCAAACTAGATGTCCTGTAAGATCCTCAAATTCAATACCTACAAAATAGAACTCATTATCTTTCCTCAAAACTCCTCTTCTGAATTTTTCTATTACTGTTTAGGGAATCTTTCTAGTCAACCAGGTTTGTAACTTCAGTGTTATCCTCAATTCCTCTGCCTTGTAATTCCTTTTTCTATAACACTCCCCCCTTTCTTTCATTCATCCAGTTGCACCACCCTAATTCATCCCAGTACTGTTTCACTGGCATTCCCCATGGTTAAAAAACTCCCCACTCTCCTAAATCTCCCACTTTTATAATCTCTGGCTTCCTTTTAAGACTTTGCTCAAGTATTACTTCTTTTCTTAGTTCTCTTTCCTACTCCCTGCCAGCTGCTAATTCCACCATCTTCTCTAAGATTACCTTCCAACCACTCTGTATTTTTATTATATGTTCTGATTTATATATGTTGCCCACCACATTATAACATAATTTCCATGAAGGCAAGGTTCATTTTTTGCTTTTTCTTTGCATCCCCAACACTGAACCTAGTATCTGACGGAGAGTGAGTATTTTATAAATGCTTTTTTTAAAAATTTGGTTGGCTAGATTGTTTGAACTTTACAATTAAATTCCTTTGGATCTTAGTTTCTTCATCTGGAGAATGAAGGGATTAGACAAGATGATGTCTGAGGCCCCTTTCATTTTCAAATTCTATACATAAGTTTTACTTGAATCTTTTAATAGCTACCCCTCCCCAATTGCCATTAAATGTACCTTAGTCTTATCCTATAAGATCTGCTCATGGAAAGGGGAAACTACCTACAAAAAACAATATGGGGGAGATTGGGTACTCCAGGAATTCAGTTTAACAAATATTCATCCAGAATATCTGCCATGTACTGGGCTTTGTGTTAAGTGCTGGACATAAATCCAAAAATGAAAAACAGCATTGTCTCTATCTTCAAAGGCAGAAAAGAGAGATAAGAACTCTCTTTTAGTTCTCCTCAAGATTACAGTCCAAGAAGATAACTATGAAACAAGTTAGAAGATGCTTAGGAAAGATCCAATAGAGTGGCCACAGAACTGAGCAAAGAAGGATTGTTTCTATCTAAAGCCACATGGAGGGATTCACAAGCTGGACTTTGAAGGATGAGAAAGATTTCAATAGGAAGAAGCATAAGAAGCATTATTCCTGTCTGGGAGTCAATATATACAAAGACATGGAGCTGGAAGAAGTTGAACATGAAGGAGAGTTTTGAAAGATAAGGCTAATATAAGAGGACCTCCATCATTTACCCTACCTTAAAAGTAATTGCCTTTTAGGTAAGAATACTTTTTGATTGAGCCAGTGAATCTGAACCAAGTGAAAACTGGGGCTGTATAACTCCTTAAATCAATCAAAACTTTTCTGTGAAAGAGTGAATTTGTGTAAATAAGAAAACACTGAGAAAACTATCTCAGAAGGAAATTAGTTGGGGGAAGATTCTAATGATTGAGTCTATAAGTAGAGGTTAGAACAAATCTGGCATTTCGGGTTTACCTCTGAGGAGCAAAGGGAAGACTGAGTTGTGGCAGATAAGGGAAATAGCGAAGAGAGCAACTGATTCTATAGGAATCTCCAAGCAGAAAGCCCATACTCAGGAAAATCTCAAGTAAAACTTAGCCTTTTCCCTAAATTCCCTTTCCATAGGTCTCTATCCACAGATACTAAGCCATAATCTGTTGGAGTGTTTTGTTTGTTTGTTTTTTACCTAAATGCATCCGATAAACTGAATTTTGTTTCAACAACAAGGAAGCTAGGAATTAACTAAAGATAAATATAAATATCAAGTGAGGGAGAAAACCTGATCTTTACTGTGGTATTTTTTTTCCTAACTGGGGTCTCAAAGTGATGGTGCCTAAACTCATAAATTGTCATCTAAAATAAACTCCTTAAATATGAAAAGGAAGGAAAACCAAAACATCATATTGCACCTTAGAGTTGTTATTCAGTTGTTTTTCAGTCATGTCCAATTCTTCATGATCCTATTTGGGATTTTCTGGAAAGATACTCAAATGGTTTGCCATTTCCTTCTCCAGCTCATTTTAAAAAAGAGGACACTGAAGCAAATTAGGTTAAGTGACTTGCCCAGGATCACACAATTATTAAATGTCTGAGGCCAGATTTGAATTCAAACTTCAGGTCTAGTTCTCTGTCCACTTTGCTACCTAGCTGTTCTGACTCTAGACTTAAAACAAGCTAGTTATTGTAGTTGTTTTTTACCTAGAAGGGTAGGGTAGAGTAATACCAGATTCTTGAATGACAAAATAAATTTAGGCTTTATTTAATAGGGAGAAAGGAAACTTCTATTGTTTTTGGTTTTGTTTTTAGTATTGCAATCAATTCCCAAGAAGGTTGGTCTTACAACTGCAATTATGTGAAGAATTGGTAGGGGGATGCGGGGGGGAGGGGGGGCGGGGGGAGGGAAATATTTTGGGCAGAGGACCATTCAGGAAGATACATTAAAAGTTTAAGTGAAATGACCTAGAAAAAATAACAACAAAATTCATATGGAAAAGCAAAAGGTCAAGAATTTCAAGGGAATTAATGAAAAAAAAATCAAATGAAGGTGGCTTAGCTGTACCAGATCTAAAATTATATTATAGAGCAGCAGTTACCAAAACTATTTGGTATTGGCTAAGGAATAGATTAGTTGATCAGTGGAATAGATTAGGTTCAAGGGACAAAACAGTCAACAAATATAGCAACCTAGTCTTTGACAAACCCAAAGACCCCAGATTTTGGGATAAGAACTTACTGTTTGATAAAAATTGTTGGGAAAATTGGAAACTAATATGGTAGAAACTAGGCATTGATCCATACTTAACGCCGTACACCAAGATAAGGTCAAAATGGGTTCATGACCTAGGCATAAAGAATGAAATTATTAATAAATTAGAGGAACACAGGATAGTTTACCTCTCAGACCTGTGGAAGGGGAAGGTCTTTATGACCAAAGCAGAACTAGAGATCATTACTGATCACAAAATAGAAAATTTCGATTATACCAAACTGAAAAGTTTTTGTACAAACAAAACTAATGCAGACAAGATTAGAAGGGAAGCAATAAACTGGGAAAATATTTTTACAGTCAAAGGTTCTGATAAAGGCCTCATTTCCAAAATATATAGAGAATTAACTCTAATTTATAAAAAATCAAGCCATTCTCCAATTGAAAAATGGTCAAAGGATATGAACAGACAATTCTCAGATGAAGAAATTGAAACTATTTCTAGTCATATGAAAAGATGCTCCAAGTCATTATTAATCAGAGAAATGCAAATTAAGACAACTCTAAGATACCACTACACACCTGTCAGATTGGCTAAGATGACAGGAAAAAATAATGATGATTGTTGGAGGGGATGTGGGAAAACTGGGACATTGATTCATTGTTGGTGGAGTTGTGAACGAATCCAACCATTTTGGAGAGTAGTTTGGAACTATGCTCAAAAAGTTATCAAACTGTGCATACCCTTTGATCCAGCAGTGTTACTACTGGGATTATATCCCAAAGAGATTATAAAGAAGGGAAAGGGACCTGTATGTGCACGAATGTTTGTGGCAGCCCTTTTTGTAGTGGCTAGAAACTGGAAACTGAATGGATGTCCATCAGTTGGAGAATGGCTGAATAAATTGTGGTATATGAAAATTATGGAATATTACTGTTCTGTAAGAAATGACCAACAGGATGATTTCAGAAAGGCCTGGAGAGACTTACACGAACTGATGCTGAGTGAAATGAGCAGGACCAGGAGATCATTATATACTTCAACAACAATACTATATGATGACCAGTTCTGATGGACCTGGCCATCCTCAGCAACGAGATCAACCAAATCATTTCTAATGGAGCAGTAATGAACTGAACTAGCTATACCCAGAAAAAGAACTCTGGGAGATGACTAAAAACCATTACATTGAATTCCCAATCCCTATATTTATGCACACCTGCATTTTTGATTTCCTTCACAAGCTAATTGTACAATATTTCAGAGTCTGATTCTTTTTGTACAGCAAAATAACGTTTTGGTCATGTATACTTAGTGTGTATCTAATTTATATTTTAATATATTTAACATCTACTGGTCATCCTGCCATCTGGGGGAGGGGGTGGGGGGTAAGAGGTGAAAAATTGGAACAAGAGGTTTGACAATTGTTAATGCTGTAAAGTTACCCATGCATATAACCTGTAAATAAAAGGCTATTAAATTTAAAAAAAAAAAAGTTTAAGTGAAAAGAGAAAAGTGCCTGAGAAAAGATGGTGTGGGTAGAAACAGAAGGGATAGAATAATTGTGAGAAAGGTTGTAGAGGCAGAATCAATAGATTTGGCAACTGATTGTGGAAGGAGAGGACATGACAAGTTGCTTATAGCTGCATCTCCACCTCAATACAAAGAAGTTAGTAAAATGGTAATGAGGAACTAGAAAGACTAGTCCTAAGGATGTGTACATTCCATTGAATACCTGGATCTTTTTTTTTTTTTTTGTCTGTTGGGGGCTGGAGAAAGATCAAATAAGGAACGACAGCTGCATTCTAGGGAATTCTAGGGAAAGGGAGAACTCCTCAACTTTTGTCTTGCTTCTGTTCCTCTTAGATTGGGAAAGCTTAGAAAACAAAAGTAGTTAAGAAAATTGAAACTTTAAATATTAGTTATTTTTTTGCCACTTTTATATTTTTACATACTAATTATTCATCTATTCATATTACTTTCTCAGGTTTGTTGATATAATTTTATGTAATATTCCCTAATAATTTTTTTATCTCTTTACTACTCATTATGATTTCTTTCCCTTTTTGATTTTGGGGATTTGTTTCTCAGGTTTGTTGATATAATTTTATGTAATATTCCCTAATAATTTTTTTATCTCTTTACTACTCATTATGATTTCTTTCCCTTTTTGATTTTGGGGATTTGGTTTTCCAAATTTTGTACTTTATTTTGAAATTTGGTCTCATCTCAATGTTTAAAAATATTTTTCAAAAAATAACAGTCTACTCAGTTATTTCAATGAGACAAATTTAGTCCATACTCTAAATCAAGGAATGATAAGCAGAGATAGACCAATGCTATTAATAAGTATATTAAGGATTTATCATTTCTTCAGTATGTGGAAACTCTATACCATTTACAAGTAGTAGATAAGACTTGCTTATTGCTTAAGGTGACAAGAAGTTAAATGATTTAGCCAAGATCATAACGTTAATAAGGTGATATTCTAACCCATTTCCTTGACTCTTACTCCAATTTTTCATCTTCTCAGATATGTTTTTCATTCTTAATTGAATATCAGTGCAAAAGTACAGCAACATATAAGTATTTTGATCAAAAAAGTATGATCAAATAGATTTACACAAGGAAGGCAAATAAAGTTTAATATTCATAATATAATTAACATAACATAATAAAAAATATTTATCAATAGATGCTTTGGACGCCTTGTTAAAAACAATACTGATTTGTATTAAAAAAAAAACTTAAGATAGTGTAGAAAAGTATTTTTTCTCTGCATATCATTTATTTAGACTACAACAGTAAAGTGACATCTATTTTAATAAGTGATCATCTTCACATAGTTGTAAGGATCATATGAGATGAAATAAAGTGTGTAACACAATGCCTAGCACACAGTTGATACTTAATAAATGCCTATTTCCTCTCTTCCTTCTCATCCACTCTCTACTTAAAGATTTCCAGTGAGGGAGAAACCACTAACTAATGAGGTAAACACATACACGCACAAATCTTTCTGATTTCACCCCTAATTCCTAGGACTACTTTTCTGTAGGCTAAAGCATTATTACTTTCTTCAACCCTGTGCATTTCTTCAAGTGGTTCTTCACCGTCCTGGTCTCCTTTTTTGTAGTCCTTCAGTTTATCCCTGTCTTACTAAATGGTGGTGTCCAGAACTAAAGGTAGTACTCTAGATCACAGCTTCTTAAATTTTTTTACTCATGATCCCTTTTCATCTAAGAAATATTTATATGACTCCCAAGGATAAAGGTATATAAAATAGGTATACAAATCAAACATTTACTGATAATAAATCACAAAGAAATTGTTTTAAAAACAATTCTTGGGTGTATATATATATATATTATATATATATAATTTTACCATTTACTAAAAATGAAAGCAAATCTGCATACTAATGAGATAGATTCTTTATTTTTACAAAAAGAATTTAAATCTTGGTAGAATATTTGATACCTTTTACTGTTAACAAATTTTTCACGCTCCTACATTCAGCTATGTGACCCCATACCAGGTCACAAACCAGTTTAAAAAACTTTGTTCCAGATGCAACCTAGACCTGATGCCTCTCTCTACACAGTCTGAGACTGCTTTTGGTTTTTTCCTTGAGTCACCCTATGCTGTAGATATAGGCAGCCTAATCAACTTGATTAGGATCATAAGAAGATAGATTTAGGATTTGAAGGGACAGCTACTTTATTTTGCATTACAAAGAGTGCTGAGGTCTAGAGAGGTTAAGGAACAAGTCACAAAGGTAGTTAAGTAGTAATTATATAAAAAGATTATATAGAGTGACTGGGACACTCTGTATAAAATTACCACAAGTTTTGGGTTCACTGTCCCCATCTGCATTGGATTGGTACTCCCCGCTCCCCGCCAGAGGAGAGCTGACTCCTACTCCTCTCAGGGTTCTAGGAGTAGCTCTGAGGGCATAGGGGTTTCCTAAAATAAGCTCCCACTGAGTGAG
Source organism: Sarcophilus harrisii (assembly GCF_902635505.1). Lineage (NCBI taxonomy): Eukaryota > Metazoa > Chordata > Mammalia > Dasyuromorphia > Dasyuridae > Sarcophilus > Sarcophilus harrisii. The sequence continues at coordinate 358,529,549 of NC_045427.1, read as the reverse complement.
CCCCTATGAGTATTCAGTGAATATCAATTAGCCAATCACACTTAATTAGTATTTAGAAATGACTCTTTCCTAAGGAAAAATAGTAAGAACAATGAGTACAAAGCTTTTCCCTTGTCCTATTAAATTTCCAGTTTTGCTATAATGGATCGCCCCGAGATTTAGGGAACAGATAAACAATCCCTTTAATGAAAACATCCAATAACCCTCAGGGAAAAGGCAATTCACAAGATGGCTAAAAGCAGGTCAGGGAAGTAAAAACAGTCAGCAAGGAGATTCCCTGGGGCCTCTGGAGCTTTCCCATCAAAGTCTTAAGACTATTTTTATATTCTCCTTATCCAAGAGTTTAAAGCTAAATCCCAAATCAATCTCCATTACAGCAAAATTATTTCAAATTGCTCTAGGTCTGCTATACTGATTCTTCGATCCCAACAACCTTAGGGAATATGGGGGAGGAATCCTAGAGAGGAGGTTGTAGCTCAACCTTCCCTATCCTACCAATATCCTAGCCCATAACACATTCCAATAAGAGGTACTCTAGACCATAAGTCCAAAAAGAGTCCAAGGGAAAATGGGCTTAAACCAAAGGGGAAACTGGGGATTTATGCCTTGGGTTTTTGGTCATCTAGCACTGAGAAAGTGATGGAAAAAATGTTGATAATGAAGATTACACTTAAACTGTATTCTGCATATATATGTGTGTGTGTATGTATGTACACATGTGGCAAAGAAATCATTCATAATGGCTAAGACTTCTTTCCTCCTCTACATGGGGTTCTCATGAGTTACTCTTAAGCAGGTAAAGTTTTTTTTGCCCAAAGTACCTAATTTAACCACTGCTATTCTGGGGACACAGCCAGGACACACATGGGAAGTCCAAAATCTTCCAACCTTTGGAAATCCACAAGGTCATCCTATGGTCAAGTGACAGGGAAGAGAAACAAAGGTTCTTTTCTTCACCCCCACTGCACCCACCAAGCAATTCCTTCTCAAGGATTTAGCTTGGACTAATTCAACTATTATGTTGATGTCCAGTTCTGAACTGGCTTGCTAGTTTATTCAAGCACTGGAGGAATAAGTGAGTCTTTTTAACCAGTCCCAATATACTTCCTGTGTAGCATCATTTCACTTTATTCAAGGGTTTTCACTTCTTCAAAATCAGTTTAGAACTTGCTGTGCCCAATTTAATGCTTTTGATTGGTTGGTTGACTCAGTAGAGTTGTTCTCTCTTAAAGGAGTCAGTATGGAAGTATCTTCTTGATTATTTTTAGTGTGGGGTGATTGATTGAGTCATTTCACTGACTCTACCCATATATAAAAATGAAAAAAATTTTTGTTTGGTGAAAAGAAATCCAATAAATCCAATAAAAATGAGGCAAAACAAAAATTGAAAACAGATTTGCATCAAATATTTCTGCTATATCCTTGATATCAAAAATATATAAGAAATTGACTCATTTTGGTAAGAATAGAAGCATTCTGTAATAAATAAATATTCATAGGTTAGAACAGTCAGTTTTTGAAAGAAGGAGCAAAAATTATTAATAACCAACTGCAAAAAAATTCAAACTTCCTGATGATCTAAGAAATTAAATTAAGTTTAAAATAATATAAAATTAAAATGCCCAGAATATCTATCATATTGGCAATAAAAGACAACAAAATTCACTGTTTGCACAGCTGTGCATAAGACAAGCATGCTGTTATAGTACTGGTAGAGTTGCAAATTAGTCCAGTCTACAGGGAAAATAATAAGAGAGACATAATGTCAAGCTAGCATAGTGAAGAGGTAACTCAAATTGAAGTCAGTCAGAATGGCCTGAGTTTATAATCCTCTGCTTTTTCTGTATCTCTTTTTTTTCCCTTGCTCAATGCTCTAACCACTTGATTGAATGCTTCTGATTTCAAAAATGAATCGTCACAATCTTATACCTCACCATTTGTCCTTTTACTTTTCACCTCTAGGAGTCTCCTTTGGAGGCTTGGGTTTGATTTAGAAAAATATGAATATTATTGCCCCTGGCCATCACAGTTATGCTGCTGCTCCTTGTAATAGGGGAAGGCATCACCTAACCATTCTTCATTCTTTTATTCTCTGCTATTCCCTTTTTACTTTATTTTTTTTTCTCTTTCCTCCTCCCATCTCCCACAAGTAGACTACAATTAAGCATGGGTATATTTATATGTACATATACTCACATAAACATATATACATACATATATATACTTATACATACATGCACACTTATGCCTACATTTTTATATATTTGCCTTTGCACATACTTACATACCTCTAAAATAATATTAATATAGCTGATATGTAATATAGATGTTGCTCTTTTGATTGAATCATTTTTAGCCTTGACTTTGTCTGAGATCAATGATTTCTACTATTTTTTCTAATAAATTCTACTCCTGATCATTGTTATTGTGTTTGCATATACTTCTTATTTCCTACCACTGCTAACTCTTCTATTTTATTTCTTACTGCTAGCTTGTCTTACTATTACTTAGACACATATCTCAAAAGGATCTCTCTCTTATCCTTACTCTTCATCCTTTCCCTCTTTCTTTATCCCATTCTCATTAATCTAGACATTTTATTCCATCCTTTTGTATCTCTCCTTGTCCTATTCCATCCCCCCTTATATAAATTTTGGAGAGTTTTATACCCTTCTGGGATGTATATGTATCATTCTCTCTTTAACCATTCCTAATGTCAATAGAATTTCAGAACTACCAGTCCTCCTCACCTGTCTAATTCTTCTGTGTCAATTCTCGCTCTTACATCTCAATGGCATGATATAATTACTGTTTCTATCTTTTCCTACATGGTTTTACTTTTTAGAATCACATCATATTCAGCTCTACCACAATCTTTCCTTTGAACTACCCAATTGCTAATGACAATCTTAGACATGTGTTTTATATTTCCACATATAAAGCATAAACAGTTTGTCCTTTTTGAGTCCCTTGAAATTAGTCTTTAACATTGACTCTTATTTGTCATATTTTCTATGAAATTCAGAAATATTTGCGACAAAATCCTAAAAATCTGGCAATTTGTTGGATGTCCATTTTTTCAATTTAGTGTTATGCTTAATTTTGCTGGATATGATATTTTTGCCCACAATCCTAGTTCTTTTTAAATCTTCAATATATAGTATTCTAAGACCTAAGGTCATTTATTATAGCCTTGTGTGATCTTATGTGATTTTGATGGTAGCTCCAACATATTTGAATTGTCTTGTCGTTGTTGTTGCTTATAAAATTTTCTCTTTGATCTGGGGATTTCAGAATTTAGAAATAATGTTCCTGTAGATTGTCCTTGTAGGATTTCTTTCAAGTAATGGTCAGTGGATTTTTTCTATTTCTACTTTCCCCTCTTGTACTAATACTTAGAGACAATTTTCTTTGGATTATTGTATCCAGATTCTTTTTCATCATAGCTTTCAAGTAGTCCAATTATTCTTATGTTTTCTCTTCTTTATTTGTTTTCCAGACATGTTATTTTTCTTATGTCTTACATTCTCTTCTATTTTTTTCATCCTTTATATTTTGTTGTATTATTTCTTGGTCTCTTATAACTTCACTGGCTTCCCTTTACCCAGTTCTAATTTTCAAAGAGTCATTTTCTTAAGTCTCTGGAAATCCTTTTCTAGTTGGTGGACTTATTTTTATTATCTTGTTTTTCTTTGTTGTTTTTTTTCCTCGATCTCTCTCATTTAATTTGTCAAGTCCTTTTTTAGTTCTTCTATGAATTCTTTTTTGGGCAGGTAATCATTTAACATAAAGATATTTCTAAGAGCACTATATGTAATAGAAAAAAGTTATCAAATGATATTCAATGATTGGATATTGATTAAATAAATCATTATATATTAATATAAAGATAGGAGAACTATCTATATCAAAGTTTATGTGCACATCTTTGGTACTGGCATTAGCAATCACTAAATAATAGCAATTTGTAGGATCATTTATAATCCCTTGGTTTTCATTTCATCTTGTGAACTTGCTTTTCTCACTGGCTTTCCTTTCAAACTTGTTTGTCATTCACTATAATGACTTCAGAATGGTGATGTGTTCTACCATAGCAACTCTCAAAGAACATTTACTAGATCTGGATAGTACACAGGAAAAGTGTTAGTGACTTTGAAATCAGAGGAGTTGACTTCAAATTCTGTGCAATTTGGAGCAAGTCACTTAATCTCACTTAGATCTCAGTTTCCTCAATTAATTAAGTGAAGAGGTTGAATTAGATGGCTTCTAAGGTCCCTTCCATTACTCAATCTATGATCTTTGAAACAGGTAGTTGTTTAAGAGAGATGTGAAACACAATAGAAAGAAAACTAGCTTTAGATTCAGGGAACCTGGGGAAAGTGAGTAGCCCTCTGACAAATATTAATTTTCTGACCTTGGGCAAGACACTTTATCTTGATTTCTTCAGTTCTAAAATGAAAAAGTTATTCCTTCCAGCACAGATCCAGGTTCCTCCTCCAGAAACTCCTTATTTTCATGAAATCAGTGATTCAGAAGAAAAAGCCATAAAGAACTTGTGATCTATATTACTATGAATTTGTTTATGTATTTGAATACCTATACTTGTCAATGAAAGTTAAAGTTTATATATATATATATATATATAATATATATATGTGTGTGTAAATGTGTAAGTTTATAAATATATGTACATACATGTATGTGTGTATATATGTATGTGAATATATGCCTATGTGACTATATATGTATGCCTACCTATACATATACATCCATATAAATGTTTATACATGTTCTTGGAGCTTATAAGGGTCCAAGGCAAGATCAAAAATCAAGTTTTTTTTCACTCTTAAATCCACTGCTCTATCCACTGCGTCATGGAGTTTCCTACTAACTACGTGACCATTGTAAATAGGTCATTTCATCTCACTGAGGTTCACTTGCCCATATGGAGATGACTACCTTGTATGCTTGTTCCCTCTTAAGGTTATTGTAAGGAAAATGCTTTTCTAGACCTTGAACTTATGTGTAGGTGTGAGATATGATTCTGAAAGTATTAGATAGTTCAACTGTCAAATTTACAGATGACATGAAGTTGGGAGGGATTCATAAATCCACAAAATAACAACAGAGTAAGAATCCAAAAATATTTCAACTAGATGAAACAAAGAGTCAAGAAAATGGCCTCTAATAAATTAAAATTGAATTGAAATTAAGATAAACCTCAAGTGCAGGAAGGAGAAGGAGTAGATAGACAACAGTTCACATGGTTGGGGGGGGGGGGGAATAACATGGAGATTTTAAGATAACAGGAATTCAAATCTGACATGGAAGTTAAATTTTTTTTAAACTAATTTGGTCTTATTTTTCAGTACTTCATTGAATTCATGACAGAAAGTGTGGTAGAAAGAGTTCTGAACCTGGAGTCTAGGGAGACAAAAGGAACTTGTTTTTTGAATCCTTTCTTGAATACTTATTAACTATATGATCCTAGATAAGTCATTTTAAAAAATAATTCAACAAATATTAAGGAACTCTTAAGACAAAATTGAAAAACAGACCCTGCCCTCTAGGAGTTTCTATTCTCCTGGAGTATAAAGCAGGTAAGATAGAAAAACAAATGTAAGACCATTTGAGGAAAGAGAGAGAATACTAACAGCTAGAGCTCCACTGAAAAGGGAACACCTAATCTGAATTTTAAAAGAAGAAAAGGATTCTCAAAGGGAGAAATAAAGAGGGAATGTATTCCAGAAATGAAGGACAAAACCCATTCAAAGACAGGGAGACCAAGATGAAATGCTGAGTCCAGAACACAAAAAAGAATTCTTTTGGCTGGGACAGTGGTGTGTGAAATGGAATAAAGTGAAATAATTCTGAATTACTTGAAGGCTGAAGCAAGATTGTGAAGGACTTTAAATGCCAGATTTAGGAGTTTATCTTTTATCTTAGATACAGGTAAGAGGAAGATATTTTTGTAAAGGGTCATAGGATCACAGATCTACAATTGGAAAGGACCTTATCCAACCTCCTTCATTTTGCTGATGATGAAACTGAAGTTCAGAAAGGTTTAGTAATTTGCCGAATATCACTCAGCAAGTATCTGAAGTGAGATTTAATGTAGCTGTTCTTTTTCTCTCTACTACACCATATTGCTTCTGACCAGAGACCCACCAGTCAAATATGCCAGTGCTTTAGGAAAACTATTTGGTGGCTATATATAGGTAGAGTTGGAGGGAGAAAGCACTAGAAACAAGGCAATTAATTAAGAGACTAGTATAATAGTACAGGACAAGTTGGTGAGGGCCTGAAGTAGGGCAATGCTGTGTAAATCAAAAAAAAAAAAAAAGAAAATAGCTATGAGAAATGTTACAGAGTCAGAGTCAATAAGTTTTGGCAATCAATTTATAAACATATTTTAACCCCTTTCTATGATCTGTTAAACATGAAGATACAAAAGGCAAAAACCAAGATTCCAATCTCATGGAACTTGCAGTCTAATAGAGGAGAAAAAATGCAAACAAATATACACAAAACAGGATAAATAGGAAATAATTGATGGGGGAAGGAACTAGAAATGAGAAGAATTGGGGAACTCTTCCAATAAAAGATGGATTTTTTGTTGAAACATAAAGGAAACTAGAGAGATTTATAGATGGATAAAAGAAACAAAGCATTTCAGGCATAGAATACAGCCAGAGAATGCCCAGAGCAGAGACATGGAGTGTCTTCTTTGAAGAAGAAACAGGTGACAGTAGATTGATAGTAATTGATGAGGGAGAAAAAAGAATCAAGAAATACTCCAAGATTATGACTCCGGGTCACATTAAACATTAATATGAAACATCAGTATGACCAGACTTGCTTAACTATTATTTATATTTATATAAATGAATTGCAATGTTTAAAATGTAATACATTTTCAGTCTTTCTCAGTTGCCAAAAGGTTTCTTTGTCAAATCATTCTAATTTATTGTTATTTTTCTTTTTTTTTTTTATTTATTTAATAGCCTTTTATTTACAGGATATATACATGGGTAACTTTACAGCATTAACAATTGCCAAATCTCTTGTTCCAATTTTTCACCTCTTACCCCCCCACCCCCTCCCCTAGATGGCAGGATGACCAGTAGATGTTAAATATGTTAAAATATAACTTAGATACACAATAAGTATACATGACCAAAACATTATTTTGCTGTACAAAAAGAATCAGGCTCTGAATTATTGTACAATTAGCTTGTGAAGGAGATCAAAAATGCATGTGTGCATAAATATAGGGATTGGGAATTTAATGTAATGGTTTTTAGTCATCTCCCAGAGTTATTTTTCTGGGCATAGCTAGTTCAGTTCATTACTGCTCCATTAGAAATGATTTGGTTGATCTCGTTGCTGAGGATGGCCTGATCCATCAGAACTGGTCATCATCTAGTATTGTTGTTGAAGTATATAATGATCTCCGGGTCCTGCTCATTTCACTCAGCATCAGTTCGTGTAAGTCTCTCCAGGCCTTTCTGAAATCATCCTGTTGGTCATTTCTTACAGAACAGTAATATTCCATAATTTTCATATACCACAATTTATTCAGCCATTCTCCAACTGATGGACATCCATTCAGTTTCCAGTTTCTAGCCACTACAAAAAGGGCTGCCACAAACATTCGTGCACATACAGGTCCCTTTCCCTTCTTTATAATCTCTTTGGGATATAATCCCAGTAGTAACACTGCTGGATCAAAGGGTATGCACAGTTTGATAACTTTTTGAGCATAGATCCAAACTACTCTCCAAAATGGTTGGATTCGTTCACAACTCCACCAACAATGCATCAATGTCCCATTTTTCCCGCATCCCCTCCAACAATCGTCATTATTTTTTCCTGTCATCTTAGCCATTTATTGTTATTTTTCAAGTGATCATAGTATATATTGTCTCCTTCTGGTCTTTTAATTTGGTATTATTTCATAAAGTACTTCTTAAATTTTTTATGCCCTTCATATTTGCATATCTTAATTGCCTTAAAGTATTCTATAGTATTTCATGCACCATAATTTATTTAACTATTCTGCTATTTAATCTATATCCAATTTTTTTGCATTAACAAGCAATATTGATACAAATACATATTTATGTATATATAACACATAGTTCTTTTTTTGAGAATCTGCACAGAATTTTTCAGTCCCCCTTATTAATAAGTATACCTGTTTCTTCATAATATCAACTATCTGGCATTCCACTATATTTAATTATTTTGATAATTTTTGACTGTGAGGTAGTGCTTAGAGTTGTTTCAGTTTTCATATATTCTATTCTAATGAGGTTAGATATTTTTTAAAATAATTATTTGAATTATTTTTGTGTTTCCTCTTTTGTATACTATGCATGATTCCATAATCATTAATTATTTATATCTTAGAGTCTGGGAGTTGCCTTTAAAAAAATTTTAATGATAGTTTATATATTTTAGGTTTTAGTTTTGATCTGTTGCATATTTGATCATGGTATTCCATAAACTTAATGTAGAAGATCCATTCAATTACCTGGAGAAGTAGCTCCAGTTTATTTAATATTTCATGGATGCCTATGCAACATTAGTCTGATCTCTTATCCCTTTTATCTGATCAGTTCACTTCCTTTCCCAGTTATACATCTCCCTAATGATGACCTTGTGATTCTTTTTGTGAATAACATATTACTGGCCGCATGCTGCAACCTGCTTACAGTCATTCCTGGAGTGCCCTTTACTTATCTGCGATTCTGATCTTTTGAAATCATGATGTCTTGTGATTTATAGTGAAATAGCATCAATAGGATGATATTAGTCTTTTTTTTTCCCCGTGAGGCAACCCCAATTGCCCAGTGATTTGCCCAGGGTCACACAGCTAGGAAGTGTTAAGTGTCTGAGAACAGATTTGAACTCAGATCCTCCTGACTTCAGGGCTGGTGCTCTATCCCCTGCACCACCTAGCTGCCGCTTCAGTCTTTTTTAATAGAAGTTTTTGTAACACTTAGTATTTTGATCTCATTGAAAGAAATGTGTGCTTCTCCAAACATGTCCCACTCAAATACCATTTGCTGTTCAAATCTGAGCCTAGCCCATTGGTCCAATATTATGCTACATCAACGGCAACATGAAATCCAGATTAAAGTAGGTGACAGTCTTACTGACCTTTCTCCCCTAGTAGACCGTGAGCTCCTCAAGAACAGTCATTATTTGTTTATTCTTGATTTGATGTATTTGGGGAGTTTGTTTTTTGTTTTGCCTTTCTTTATATCCCTCAGTATTTATTTAGCATAGTACCTGGCACATAGCAGGTGCTTAATGAATGCTTGATAACTTGACGATTTGGCACATTGTATTCATTTTCTGGGTGCCACATTTTAGAAAAGAGAAGGGATTTATTTCTCTGTTATAGTTGTGCTAGGTGACATCTGACATCAACAAATAAGCATTTATTAAGTCCTTACTATGTGCTAAGCACTGAGTGTATATATACAAAGAATGAAAATATAGCATGTCTAGAGGACATGGGGAAAAGAGATGACAGTTGAAAGAACTGGAGGTGTTCAATTCACTTCAAGAAAGGAAAGACAGGAAGGACACACCCTCTCTTTTTAAATATTTGCAAAGCCATAAAATAATGTAGAAACATTTTCTCTGCATGACTGCAAGGGACAGACTTAGAACAATGGATAGAAGTTGTATAAATTAGTATATTTTAGTTGAATAAATGGAAAAACTTCCTAACAATTAGTTCCTAACAATTTCAGTTGAATAAATGGAAAAACTTCCTAAAAATTAGTCCAAAAGTGTGGAGGAGGAGTTGTAGGGGGCAAAGGGGAATGAGTTGCCTGTTACTGGAAGTATTCAGACTGGAGCGTTTTTTTGGCGATATGGGGGAGAAGATTCCTGCCTCATTACAGATTGGACTAAGTATTCTTTGAGGTTCCTCAATTCTCTTTTGGGGTTCCCTGATTCTTTTATGCCATATTCTAAGACTTTTAAGATGTTTTGTAACTTGGTAGCTTTTTTCTAGTTTATTTTACTCTCTGTTGTAACAAGCAGCAAAAAGTCTAAGAAAACCTCAGAAAGGGTTTATACTGTCTATAAGAGACCAGAGACACTGGTAGGTGAACTGTTTTTTCAGGAGGCCTGGGAAGGGAGAACCCCAGGAAATGATCAGTTGGTGATAGTGACCTGGGTTGAAGGGGACCCTCTCCCAAATGAAAACTTTGGCCCAGCAGAAGAAAAGCCCTGCTCCCAAGCAGAGCCCAGGAGGACCTAAAATCAATAATAACATATGCTACTACTTGGGCTTGTACTGACTTCACTTAGAACCAAAGAACATGGAATTCCCTGAAGAGACTTTAGAATAATGGAGAGGAAAGTATTAAAGTCAGGAGGGCTTAGAGATTGTATCGGATCTTCGAGATATACGATTATCTCATTACATAGATAAAGAAATTGACAAGATCCAGAAAAGAATAAATTTGCTGAAAGTCACCAGGCAAATGCTGGCAGATTCCAAGCTAGAACCCAGTGCCCCTGACACCTAACTAGACTCTTCCCACAGCATTATTTATGGGGGTAATCCTCAAGCTTAGAGGCATGAATTATATGATGCCTCAAGAACCCTCTCAACTTTGGGACTCTATGAAATAAACCCAAGTTCCTGGGCTCGGAAATTTTCCATTGGAGATGTCCTTTTTTGAGCTCTTTGATTTTGCAATCATTCTTGGCCACTAACCTTCATTTTTCTGGCAATCACAAGCTTTGCTCTTACATTGTTTAGTCAATAATATCCCCCACTTCTTAACAATTGGTCTGGAAGGACTTCTAATTTCTCAGTGGCTTCAATTGTTCTTATTTATTTTCCCACCCCCATGCCCAAAGTCAAATACTTCTAAACCAGACAGCCAGAGGATATTTCAGGCCCAAAAGAGAGAGAAACTTGCCATCCAGGAGAATGGGCTCCAGGTGATATATCTGCTAGTCTTCTCCATACTTTCAAGCTAATTCCCTCCAAATGATCAAATTTCTAGGACTAATCATTTTTTGGCTAGTTCTGAATGATCAGGGTTTACATGAGGACAGAGACAAATGAACCCCAGATAAGATACAGTGTTCAGAAAATTGGACTTAGGGTCAGGACACCTGGCTTCTGTCTAGTCCAGTACCTGTCAAGAACGCAAGGTATTACTTTCAGTTTCTTTCTACAATGATATAGATGGGATAAATGGCTTCTAAAGTTCCTCTGAACTCTAACATTCCCTTTTCTGTGGTTCTAAGACCCCTTCCATCTCTAGCATTTCATGTTCTACAGTTTTAAGTTCCCTTCTTACTTTGACATACTAATGGAAGATCTAAATTGCTCAAGATGGATGACTCTGTTTTCATGGTCCTCCAAAGACAGAGCCTCCATACCTTCTAAAGAGTAGTTGTATTCTGAGTCAGAATTAAGATGCCCTGATTGCCAAAAAGTTGTCATATGTCTTACATGTTACTTCTGTAGTGATGATACAGAAATGTTATTGAATATCATTTCAATAAACATGAAAAACTGGACATCAGAGAGATCACTTCCAGCCTCTGGGAAAGGGAGGCAAAGCAAGGGAGTAGAGACCCAAGAAGAGTTCATGAGGAAAAACAACAACTGAGCTCAGCCTTAAAGGAAGGAGAACATTTTAACAGGTGGAACTGGAGGCTCTGGGTTGCCATCTATTCTGGGCATACAAGACAACGTGAGAGCAAAGGAGCAGTGATGGAAATGGGCAGGATGAGAATGGAAGATGGAATAAAGTCTAGTTTGGGGGTTTTTTTGGTCAGTCAGTCAGTAATCACCTATCAAGTGCCTACTACTACAGGCTGAGCACTGAGAATACAAAAATAAACAGAGGAAGAGTCCCTACTCATGAGTAGTTCATAGGCTAATGGAAAAGATAATATGCAAGCAATTATGTTCAAACAAGATAATTACAAGATTGGACATGATCACATAGGGAAAGCAAAATCTTGAAGGAAATCTAGGAAGCTGAACTGATCAATAAGAACAATCCAGGCAGGAGGCACAGCCTGTAAAGATAGAAAAGTAGTGGAAAAGACAGGAAAAAGACCTTCAGAATGCTCCAGAACTTAGTAGGTACTTAATGAATATTTATTGACTAACTTATTCATCAATCTTACAGAAGCCCAGATAAGAGAACACAGAACATAATGGAAAACTGTTAAATCCAAAATTAGAAAACTGGAATATTAGCTATGTCTGCTAAGTGACAATGAGCAAGTAACATGTCTTCTCCAGGCTGTATCTCTGTCTCTCTGTCTTTCTTTCTCTGTCATTGTCTCTGTTATTTTGTATCTCTATGTCTCTGTTTCTGTCTTTCTATTTTTCTCTCTGTCTCTCTGTTTGTCATCTCTCTTTCTGTCTATCTCTCCCTGTTTCTGTCTCTATCTGTCTCTGTCTATCTCTCTCTGTTTCTCTGCCTCTCATCTCTTCCTCCCTGTCTCTGTCTCTCCCTGTTTCTGTCTCTTTCTTTCTATCTCTGTCTGTCTTTTTCTATCTTTGTGTCTATCCCTCTTTCTCTGTCTCTCTGTTTGTTTCTTTGTATCTCATCTCTTCCTCCCTGTCTCTGTCTTTCTCTCCTTCTGTCTCTGTCTCTCCCTGTTTCTGACTCTTTTTCTCTGTCTTTCTGTCTCTGTGTGTCTCTTTTCCTATCTTTGTGTCTGTCCCTCTTTCTCTGTCTCTGTCTCTGTGTTTGTCTCTCTGTGTGTCTCTATCTCTGTGTCTCTGCCTCTGCCTCTGTCTCTGTCTCTCATCTCTACCTTTCTCTATGTATCTCTGTCTCTGTCTCTTTGTCTCTGTCTCTGTGTCTCTCTGATTCTGTCTCTCTGTCTCTGTGTGTGTCTCACTGTTTTTCTGTCTTTGTGTGTGTCTTTTTCTTTCTCTCTCTGTCTCTGTCTCTGTATGCATCTCTGTGTCTCTGTCTCTGTCTCTCTCTCTCTCTCTCTCTCTCTCTCTCTTTCTCTCTCTCTCTATCTCTGTTTCTGCCTCTGTCTCTGTCTCCCTTTCTCTCTGTTTCTCTCACTTGTTCCCTCTCTCCATCTCTCCCTCTTGTCTTCCCAAACTAACTTAACTAGACAGTCTCAATTCCACTAAAGACCACTTCATACGACCTATTTCCCACAGCTTTCCTCAATCTGCCTGCACTTCTCTGGCCCCACTCCAGCTTTTCCACGTTTTTTTTAAAGCCTGGACCTTAGATGGACACAGGCCCCCAGTAGTACCCTGATCCAGCTAAGCTTGGCCAGAAGGCCTCCTTCTGGATCCTACCTGTTTCATTGCTGCTAAGCATGCCCCAAGCATCACGTCTCCTTTTTGTAATAAGAGTAGAGAGGGCCCTAACTCACTGGCAGCTGGTGACTCAGCATGACTCGTGGATTCCTCAGCAATGGCTTTTTCCAAGCCTGCATCCCTCAGGTTCCCCATTGGTCACCGGGGAGATAGGTAAGTCTTGGGGCTGCAGAAAAGGAACTGAGTAAGAAATATTGAGACTGGGATTGTAACACCAGCTAAGCCACTCATAGGATATGTGGCTTAGAGGGAATGGGCATGGTATAATGGGATCATGGATTTTGAAAAAAAAAAAAACTCTGAAGTTTTAATTTATTCTATTATGAAATGAGATGATTGGGGAGAAACAAAAAAAATCAAACTGTTACTAGGTAATTATAATGAACAAACTCTATTCTAGAGAAAAACTGAGAAAACATACCTTTCCTTCTTTCTTTGCATATAAGGAGATGCATGGGTGTTTAACAATATATACTCATTCAGATTTAGTTAGTGTTTTCTGGTTTTGCTGAATTCTTTTTTTTTAATTCTTTGTTACAATAAATGGTCATTGGAATAAGAGAGGTAAGAGAAACAATATTCAGAAGTGAAATTATAAGAAAAAATAAAAGATTTTTTAAATGTCTAAAAATAGCATGATTGAACTAAATGATTTATAAGGTCTCTTTCAGCTCTACAGCTGTCATTATTATTATTGTTATCTATGAATTTATATACAAGTCACTGTCTTTTGGTAAACATGAGGAGATAGGATTGGATCAGATGACTTAGTTCTGTTACTAAGGTAAAATGTGATGTGTCTGGGAGTGCACAGTGCCCTTGGGGTCAGAAGACATGAGACTTCAAATCTTTGCTCCAACCTAAAGTAGCTTCACCTGACTGTACCTTGGTTTCTTCATAATAGAAATTCAACTTCCAGCCTAAAGATTTTTTTTCATTAAATGGGTTCATTAAATGTCAGACACTTACACAGGTATATGGAAGGTAAAAAAAAATAATAATAATAATCTCTACGCTCAAGGAGCTTAAGTACAACATACTAGCAGGTAGAATTGAGAAAAGGTTCCTGTAGAAAAAAAGGAAGAAAACAAGCATATATTAAGCACTTACTCTGTACTAGGCACTTTGCTAAGTCCCTTACAAATATTATTTCATTGATCATCAAAAATGACCCTAGGAAGTAAGTGCTATTTTTGTTCTTACATCCTTGGGAAACTGAGGCAGACAGAGATTTAAGCAACTTGCTTAGAGTCACACAGATAGTAAGTGTTTGAGGCTGAATTTGAACTTGGGTCTTTCTGAATTCAAGTCTTTTGCTTTATTCTTTCCCTATTACCTCTGTGGAGCATGAAGCAGCCTCCACATAGAACATGACAATGGGGTTGAGCTTTGAAAGAACTTGTAACATTCTATGATCTATAATTACTATGATAATAAAAACTAAATTTCTATGAGACCTCCCATGTGCTAGGCATGTTATAGATCCTATCTGATACTCACTACTCTGGTCAATCAGTCAGTAATCACCTATCAAGTGCCTACTACAGGCTGAGCATTGAGAATATATCTGTGGAAACTGAGACAAGGAGAGAGTAAGTGATTTGTCTATGATCAAACAGCTAATATCTGAGGTCAAATTTAAACTCAAATCTTCCTGACTTTGGACGAATCACTCTATCTACTACACCATCAGCTGCCTCCAGGAGCCCATTCCAGGTCAATCTTTGGTTTATGATTTCATTTTACTTCATTTACTTCATTCACTCTTACTGAATACATGGGACCTAACTATGTTAGGTTGTGTTTTGCTTCTGTTGATAATCAATTTGTCATAATAATTTGTCCTGTTTATACCTTGTTTTAACAAAGCTGCTTGCATTTTGTCTTCCCTATTAGACTGGGAGCTTCTTGAGATCAAGCTCTTTTGCCTTTCTTTGTATCCCCAGCACTTAGTTCAATATCAGGTACATAGCAGATGTTTAATAAATGTCTATTGATTGATCGACTAGTTAGCAACTCATCTAATCAATCTGACCACATCAAATATTTTCCCCAATTTACAGAAAAGCAAAAAGAAACCTAGGAGAGGGTAGGGAAAACTGACAATGATTCCATAGCCAGTAAAAGGCAATTGGGAGGGAGAGGTGTGTGGGGACCCAGGAGAGAAATACAAACAGCAATCTTCTCAGACCAAGCTGGAGACCTTTGCATGGGCCCGCCCTCCCAGGGGCCTATACTACATTTGAGGAGATAAGCCTGCATTGGCAAAGCAACCACTCCATGTACCCGAAAAGACTTGTTCTTAGAGAATCAGAAACTGTACAATTTTACAGCTGGAGGAGAACATAGAATCCACTATAGAATGTCTGGACTGGAGATGGGGGAGGGTCTTAGAGAATCAGAAACCGTACAATTTTATAGCTGGAGGAGAACATAGACTCCACTATAGAATGTCAGGACTGGGATGGGATCTTAGAGAATCAGAAAAGAATATCTGAGTGGGGAGAAAGCAGAGAATCATGGAATATGGAATATTAGAGCAGGTAGAGGTTTTTGAATCCCAGACAGAATACAGGATTTCAGAGTTTTGGAATATAGATGATCATAGATCTCAGAAACCATCTAGTCCAATGGCCTCATTTTATAGATGCTCAGTGTCATAGGAGTTAGTGGACAATTGGTCCCTTGGATCCAGATTTCCAAGCTTTGTCACATCCCCTTCCTAGCTCATGAACCAAACGCTGTCTCCTTACATCAGTTTCCTCCTCCTCCCCTCTTAGGACAGGTTCTATCTCACTCCCACACCACACCCCTAACACACACACACACACACACACACACACACACACACACCAGGATTTAGACAGTTTATCTTTGTGAAAACCAAATAGCCCCAGTGACCCTCCCTCCCCGTTCAGCGTAGGCAGCAGGGACATGAAAGTGGAATTTTAAAATACCATCAGGGAGGGAGGGGGAGAACTGCTAAGCATTCCCTCAATTCGCCTCTGAACGAAAGAGCTATTGGGAGGGGGGGGGAGAATGTTTCTTTCCTCAAGCTAAAAAGCATGTTTTTTGGACTTCGAATTAGCAGGTGACTTACATGGGGGAGCATTGGGGTGGGAGTCTGGGCCTCCCCCTTTGTTTTGTTCCAGGTTATGCTTTCATAGTCAGTCAAACCCTCATCCGGGCCCACTGGATTCAAGTCATTGCAGGGAGCCCGGAGCTCAGAGCCCGAAGCAGACGCTGTCAGGAATTTTGCCTCAGATAACCCGACCCACCATAGTTCTGTTTGGGAATGAAAAGGAATCCGAGTTTTCTTGGCTTCAGAACTTGTCTTGTTTGTCATGTTCTCCAATGTGAATCGTGGCCACCGTTTAGCATTATAATTAAGTACAATTTAGAAAAGGGGGGTGGGGTGGGGGGGAAAGCTGTCAGATCTGTTCAAGGCTCTTGCCAGAAACAGCTAAATGAACTTCAGCAGCACAGACAGGGAAAACAGGGATTTGTTTGAAACTTTCCAGCCGAATGTTCTTGTACTGGTGGGAGGGAGGCTGGAGGTTCCTAGTTCTAGAGGGAGGGACTTGGCAGGGGAGTGAAGGAGTTTAAATGGCAACTCTTTAGTGACCTTAGACAAGTCATTTCTCCTAATTTCAACCTCAGTTTTCTGTTTTTAGTTGAATTAAAATAATTTCTATGGTTCTTCCCCTCTGTAGGAATAGTGTCACTTGTCTGATAAACAGGCCAGACGTCCAAGCATAAATCTCTGCCCCATTCCCTGTCAGCTGGAATACCCTCCAAATATAACCTGTGATTCAAAGCCTTTTTCTTTTTTTTTTTTTCTTTTTTCTTTTTTTTTTTTATTTTAATAGCCTTTTATTTACAGGTTATATGTATGGGTAACTTTACAGCATTGACAATTGCCAAACCTCTTGTTCCAATTTTTCCTCTCCTTCCCCCCACCCCCTCCTCCAGATGGCAGGATGACCAGTAGATGTTAAATATATTAAAATATAAATTAGATACACAATAAGTATACATGACCAAACCGTTATTTTGCTGTACAAAAAGAATCAGACTCTGAAATATTGTACAATTAGCCTGTGAAGGAAATCCAAAATGCAGGTGGGCAAAAATATAGGGATTCAAAGCCTTTTTCTAAGAAACATTCTTTAACCACCTTAGAACCAAAGTGATCCCTCCTCCCAAGGATCTCCAACAGTATTTATTAGGAGTCAGCAGGATAGGTTAGAAAGAGCCTCTACTAGTCTGAAAGGGACCTGATTTATGGTCTCCAATCACGAGTTAAGAGTTGTATGATCACAGGCAAGTCATTTCTCTCTAATTCTGGATCTTAGTTTATCCATCTGTAAAATAAACAGACCAGAAAGTTCAAGCATAAAAAATGCCATCCTACTACCACCCTTTCCACCTGGAATACTGAAAGAGAGAAACTTTAGGAGGGAGGTGACAATTATATCTTAATGTCATCAATTATCTTGCTAGCTGGTCCTTTCCCTTCTGTAGGGTAAAGTATTTCCTGTCTGATAAACAGGACACAAATACCAAGCATAAAAAATACTCACTCCCACCTGAAATGCTGAAGAAAGGAAAATTTAGGGGGAGGGGATGACAATGGTTTTTAAGAATTTGAAGGGCTAACAGATAGCAAAAGAGAGATTTTATTCTTCTCAGCCCCAGAGAGTAGAAATAAGAGCAACTAGTAAAAGTTTCAGAAAAATAGATTTTCATTTCATATAAAGAAAATTGTTTTGGTGATTCCAATTATTCAGAAGCAAAATGTGATATCTTAGGCAGTAGTCGATTCCCTTTGATAGAGGTCACTTGTTTGTCAGTTAGGGGATTCTTGTTCTATAGGAATAAGTCTAGGTGACTTGTGAGCTCCCTTCCAAATCTGAAATTCTATGTTTTTGTGATTTTAATTCTCATTTGGTTTGTGACAGTTGGGCTGGTACTTGGGCACTGGGGATAGTTCAGAGGATTGAGGGATTGATGTTTTCTCAGATGGTAACACAGTGAGGACGACTCCAAACCTGGCCCCAAAAAGGAGATATGGCTAAGTGGAACAATGATGGATGATGGCAAAGGGTAGGGGTAGGTTCAAGACCAAAGAGCCTTGATGTTGACTGCAGGCATACCTATCTGTGCCCTTGATAATAAGGAGAGCAAAGGTGGTATTATGTCCTCAGGAAGTCAGCAGCAATTGGTGAACCATAACAGAGGAGCTTCCTCTTCTACATGGAACAGCCTAATGCTACCTTCCTGGACCCCATTCACCTGGGTTCTCTGTAGTAAAAGAAGGCAGAGATATTATTTTCTCAGATCAGAGAGATCCTGCTTTGACCCAAAGCAATAGAAGACTCCAATCCCATTATCTCAAATGAGACAATATTTGTAAAACACTTAGCACAGTTCCTGGCACAAATAGGTACAAATATATGCTTGTTCCTTCACCATCACCATCACAATTCCTTTAAAAGCCAACTTGACCACCTGAGTGGATCAAGGAAACTAAAGGGGTCAAAAAGACTTTCAAGGCTTTTGCTGAGCAAGTGAATATTCCCGCAGTCCTGCTCAATGCCACAGCCAGAACAAAAGCACGAAAAACGAAAACATGGCTGCTTTATTTTTTCAGATCCTTCATGGTTAGTCCATTTACAAACGGTTTTCTTTCCTATTTTTACAGGCTCAAGATCACAGCCTATGAACAGACATACTGAGCAGGAGTTTAACTAGAAGAGGAAGGGTCAGGTAAGAGGGGTCCGTCAAAACAGACCCCACTGTGCAACATTTCCCTACCTGCCCTCTGACAAAAGACAGCCAATGGGAAGCCAGACCCATGAGGGCAGTATTGTCCAAAGGCTGTGGCTGGGGTCTTGGGGATGGGAAAAGGGAGATTGAGGCAGTTCTAAAAATAGGTACAGGGCTTGTTAACCCAGAGCAATTTCAAACATTCCCAGACAAGGGGGAGATCTATAATGTAGCAATCACAAAGCAGCCAGTGTAAAGCTGGAGGTGGCCCAGGAAACCATTTAATCCAACCTTTTCCTGTTGCCTATGAGGAAATTGGTGCAGCTCAAAGGGGAAGGCATTTGGCCAAGGTCACAAGGCAAGTTAGTGTCAGAGAGGCTTCTAAAGCCCAGTCTCCTGACTCCCAGAGAAAGATCAAAGTTCTTTTCACAGTAGAATTTAAATACTTTTCCTCAGGTGCCCGAGTCAGTCTGAGTTCAGTTTCAGATCTTAGAATTTCTCAAGTCCTCATCTACTACCTGGAATGAATTCACTTCTCATCTCTACCCCTCCAGATCTTTCTTCCTTCAAAGTTTAACTCAAGTGCCACCTCTTCCAAGATATCTCCCTGATTACCCCCCACTCCAGTAATCAGTATTCTCTCTCTCTAAGAATGCTGGATTTGGACTCAGAGGATCTGTCCTGCTACTCACCACCCATGAGATCTTGGACAAATCCCTTAACCTCATCAAGATTTAGTTTTCTCATTGGTAAAATGAAACAATTGAACGCAGTAGCTCCTAAAGTTCTTCCTAGTTATAGATCTATGATCTCTCCACAAATTATTCTGTTTTTACTTCTCTGTATCCACGAGAGCCAGAGCAGAATCCAAGGACCTGAATTCAAATCCTGTCTCCTCTCACTTTACTTTTGTGACCTTAAACAAGTCACTTCTGTAAACCTCAGTTTAGAGAGATTATTGGCTCCAACCCCCTCATTTTGTGTATTAGAGGAGAAGAGGGAAACAGAAATCTTTACAGATTTTCCTAATCTGTAAAATGAGTTTGAAACTCTATAATCTCTGGGTTTCCTCTCAGTGCTAAATTTATGATCCCATGTTATATTCTTCCCTTTGATGGGGATACTACTTCATTTCTGTCATTGTGTCATTTTGTCATATAAAATTCTATGGTTTTTTAAGTCTAGGACTATAAGATTCTAATTCTAAAGTTTCAAAATTCTTATTCTGTGGGAACAATTATGGAGTTTCTGCTTCGATTCTCAAGCACTCATAAAAGTTACACAAGAAGTTTGTAAACGACTTTTGAATTGCATCATTTTCACTAACTCTGAGATCAGAATATGGCATCCTTCACTGAATGGAAATTTCTTAAGCAGGCTCCATTCCTCTCCCCCACTTTCCCCTCCTCCCCCCTCAGTGCTATCATCACCTAGGTGTGGTATTTTTAAAAGATTGAAAGCTCAGCCTGTTTCTGTTTAAAGCGGTGATCATTTCTGGTTGAGACCTTACAGGAGAGAGTAGAGAGTATCTTTTTTAATGGGGGAAAACTGAAAGGTGGGGCACAAACACATGGTTAATCCCTTGCCTTGATTTGATTGTAATAAGTGAATTTTCTGTCATAAATGGGGTATAATCACATTCAGTCCTATAACCTCATTTCCAGTCATCTTTATTCATTGTCGTTTTTATTCCAAGAATTCCTTGGCATGTTTGAGAAGCTACTGAAGTGTTTAATAGCTGTTCAAAGTAACAACATGCGCTGTTTAGAGCTAAACTGAGGGGAAAATAGACTTAACCAATTGGGTCATTATCTCTGTAAAAAATGTGTTTTCTTGGGACAGGGCATGAAACAAATGTGTCATATGGAAACAACCAATATTCAGTACATTTATGTCCAAAAGGCATCATAGAGAAAGAAACTTAAATTGAGGAATCAGGGAGCCAGACTTTTTACCCCTAATTCAGCTATTCATTTGATGGATAACCGTCAGAAAGCTCCTTTAGTTTTCAATTTCCTCATCTGCCAAAAAGAGACAGTAAACACTGCCCTGGCTCCCACAAGGAGCTGATTTGAGAATCTAATGATTATGATTTGAAAGTGCTTTTATGAACCATAAAATATTCTGTAAACTGTAAAATCCAATTCAATTTAGCAAACACTTAATAGATACCTATTGTATGCAAAGCTAGAGAAGAAGTTTACCCTAGCACAATGGATAGAGTGCCAGCAGTCATGAAAACTCAGGATCAAAATTCACCTCTGATACTTATTAGCTACAGGAATAAGACTATGGACTGGATTATAGATGTGATGAGAGCTACTCCTGCCTCCCTATCTGCCTGATACAGTGTTCATCACTGGGGTTACAAAGACAGAAATGAAATAGTTCTGCATTCTGGAAGTCTCATAGGTAAATAAAATACAAAATCATTTGTAAAAGAAGAGTAGGGATCCTTAAAAACTGCAATGGTCAGGGGATACTTCACTGATGAGAAAATGAAACCTGATGTGATATTAGAGGAGGGAAGGGGAAAATAAATTTTTACAAATTTTCCTAATATAAGATAAGGCTTCTAAATGGCAGAAATAAGGAAGAAGTATATTCTAAGCATAAGACATTGTTTGGGCAAATGCTCACAGACAAGAGATGTGATACTTTTGGGTCCTGAGTCTAGCCAGAACTTAAGGATGCCAAAAGACGAATATTATGAAATGAGTTAAAAAAGACAAGGTAGAGACAAATTTTGGAAGGCATCAGGTTGATAAATTTATATTTTACTCTAGTGGTAATAAGGCACCAGTAGAGACTTTGGGGCAGGAAAGGGATCTAATCAAACCTGTGCATTAGGAAGATTATTTTGTCAATTTGGGAAGAGTGGATTAGAAAGGAGAAACTGGAATTAGGAAGAATATTTTGCATACTATTAAAATATTGTGGGCCATAGGTGATAAGGGTCTGAACTAGAGCAGACCATGTGAGTTGAGAGAAAGGGTCAAAATCTGAAATCTTGTGCAGAAAATATCAACAGGACTTGGCAGTTGACTGAAATATTAGGAATGAAGGTGAGGAAGGGTATTTGCTCTAAGGTTATAATTTTCTGGGTTCTCAGCTATAACATTATCCTTAATTCCTTACTATCCATCAATACTGAGGAAAGAATGCTGGGTCTGACATTGAAGGACATTGGTTTAAGACCTAGTTCCGCTCTACACTTCCTGTGTAACTATGAGCCTTGATTTCCCATGTATAAAATGAGAGTGTTAAACCATGTGGCCTGTAAGGTCCTTCCATAAGGACCTAGGATCCATTCAGTTCCCACATCTTCTTGTTCCACTTCCATAATAATTTTGCATCTGATTCTTATCTACTCATATGGATCCTAGATTAGATCCTCATAACCTTATCTGGATTATTGCAGTTAGTTTCTTGTTGGTCTCCCCATCTCAAGTATATCCATTCTCCCATCTCATCCTCCAGAGATTTTCTGAGAGCATCCATTTGACCATGTCACTCCCTTACTCAATAAACTCTGCTTCCTTATTGCCTCTAAGATGAAAAATAAACCCTTCTGTCATGTAAAACCCTTCACAACCTGCTCCTAACTAATCAGCTTTACAATCTATTAACCTTTTGTATACTCCATAATCCAGCTAAACTACTTTTTCTCTTTTTCACACAGGGTGCTCCATCTTTCATTTCTATATCTTTTTGCTTGGAATGCACTTCCTCCTCTTAAAATTCCTTATTTCCTTCTCAGCTCTTCCTTCTGGTCTCAGCTTAAACACTACCTTCTTCATGAAGATTTTCCTCATCTCCTCAACTTTTATTGCCTTCCCTTCCCAAATTACTTTGCATTTATTTTGTATCTGTATCATATATTATTATTTATGCATATGCTGTCTCCCATGATATATTGTACGTTGTCTGAGGGCAAGTACTATTTCATTTTTGTCATACCAAAATGCATCTAGCATATTGACTGCTATATCACAGGTAACTTAGTAAATGTTTATTGATTGATTGATTAATAATCTAAATTTTCTCAGTAAAGTGGGAAGTGGAATGGTTCATCTGCTGAAAGAAAAGAAGAAACATATATTTATTAAACACCTGGTATCATACAGGTACTGTGCTAAGCACTTTACAAATATCATCTCATTTGATCTTCAGATCAACCCTGGGAAGGTAGTGATATCATTATTCCCTTTTATAACTAAAAAACAGACTGTTATTATGCATTGCTGTCAGTGAGGAGAGTTCAGTGACCCTGAAACAAATCATTTTTATTATTCTTTAATATTTATTTAATCATTTAATAAAACATATTTACTATTTAATAAATATTCTAATTTAATATTTCATGTTCTGTTGACTATTTCACAAGTGGATAAAATAACTGCTTTTATAACTGAATAAAAAATATCGAGATCTAAATTGATCTTGGGTAGGTTCACTGAAAGCATCCTCAGAACTATTCCACTAGCAGATAGAATAATGTATCTCATCTTGCTCTCAATGGACTTTGACTTCATCTGCTAATATTCTATATTTGGAAATCATTTTTGTTCCACATACGTTTGAGATTATGAGTATTTAGTAGAGCTGTGTCTAAAAATATTGTCTTTAAAGTTTTATGGATCAATGGTATGACCAGGTGATTGTGGGTAACAGCTCTGTCTATGATAATGGTGTAGGTCTAGTGTAGTTTATTAGTTGAATCCTCAAGGATATTTCGAGACCCATACTTGTAGTATGGGGATTTGTTATGTTAGTTGATGAAAGATAGTGAGCTTCTGATCTGTAATTTTAGCTATCACATGGTATCTTACTAGGTATTTGGTAGGTGAGTGCTAAATTTTTGTGATCTGCATGAAATGCTGTATAGTTTCTATTATCTCCTTCCATAATTCTACTTTGATCAATAAATCAAGACTCTTTAAGGATAACTCTTCTGTAGTTTATAGTGACAATGCTCCTCAATTGCCCTCAAAAATCCCACCATTTCTATAAATAAGTCCATGTGACTCAGGCATTTGTTTGACTTTTCTTTGTTGACATACTGTTGGATTAATTCATGTGGATGTTGCCCACAGGGGGCCTTTTGATTCCACTCTTGGATCTTAGCCATTTCATAAGTTTTATCCAGAGATAAACCATTTTCAATTATGATCAACAAATCCAAAAGCATGAACTTAAGAGCTTACTGATGAATAAGAAGTGAGTTCTGCTTGCTTTAAAAATATTTCTGTTTTTAACCTACTACTCTTTAGCTGATTTGGGTAATAATGGACCCTGTGTTTCATAACATTGAGTGGGCTTTTGTTAGGATATCTCCCATCTCTTACGAACAAGCTTGTATTTCCAAAAGTATATGTTAATACTGGTATCACATTGGTGATATTACATAGGTGTTAATTGCTTAAAACATGTTGATTTTTGTTTCTTTTTTTTTTTAACCATTGAGCTTTGACTTCAGGATGTTGGTAAGTTTTTTGATATACACAGACACAGATTTCTCATTGATGGGTTTATGTTCTATTTGTCTTGTCTGAAGGCATTCAAGGTATTTATAAGTATTGCCTACATCTATTGGCTCAAAATGGCACTTGGATTCAAGCTCATATTCTTCGACCTTTATAGTTTCTATATATACATCAAAAATTTTATAAGTAATGAGCCCACATGACATTTTGATGGCACTGCAAAAGATTCCACAAGATGGAGTTTTAAAGTCTGTTTTTCAGTGGACCCATACAATTTAATATCATCCATGTATGTCAACTGATTCATCAAATGTTATGTTATGACTCCCTCTTTAATTTGGAAAGCAAACTCAGTTCCATTTAGAAAAGATGGCAGTGTTGGTTTAAGGCTAGGTAGAACCATAACATGAAATATGCATGAAATATATCACATTTTATATTAGTTGTTCTTGGCATTATTGTTTTGATGGCATGTTGTAAGTAGAGAATGGTTTTCTACATAGACACCAAATGCTCTAGTATTCTCACAGGACTTGGATATATTTGATATATAATTTGCAGTACATGAGTAAGCCACGGGTGTGGAACCAATCTAAAAACTCTGATTAATAAGACAATAAAAGAGCATGATATTTGCCTTTTGTACCTCTGGGACTTTGGGGCACTTGTTCTTCAAGCAATTATATTGTTTTATTATGTTCATAGATTTTTAAACATTTTAAGTTATGAATGCTTTCTATTTGTGAATACATACAAAACATATAAATACATAAATTGCCTGTATTTGGAGATGCCGTTGGTGTTTTCATATTGTAGTAATAGATTATGATGCTTTTTTTTAAGAAAGGGGGAATCTACTCTGTATTTGAGAGGAGGCTTCTAAAGTATTTTCTAATTGCAGCAGTTAAGGGGTGTAAGTAGATAGAGCAGCAGCTCTGGAGTCAGGTAGACCTGAGTTCAAATTCAACCTCAGACATTTACTAGCTATTTGTGACCCTATTCAAGTCACTTCACTCCTATTGCCTTCCAAAATATTAATTAATTAAAAATTATGTTGCCAGTAGTTAATGTACCACTGTGAAGCATTTGAACTAATAATTGTGGATTTTGACCAATCCCTCCACTTTCCAGTTTTACAGAAAGGCTAGAGTTCCAGTGAC
This sequence comes from Sarcophilus harrisii, assembly GCF_902635505.1. NCBI lineage: Eukaryota > Metazoa > Chordata > Mammalia > Dasyuromorphia > Dasyuridae > Sarcophilus > Sarcophilus harrisii. The sequence continues at coordinate 358,503,786 of NC_045427.1, read as the reverse complement.
AGTCACTTCCTTTGATATAATTCTCCTGTTATTCATTATGTAGACTGTGCTCAAACTTTGTGTTTCACAATTGAACTAACTTGTGTTATTGTTGTGTTAGACTTCTTGTGACCCTGTAGATAGCCTGAGGTTTTCCACATCCTTTTTCTTTAATAGAAGCAAAGGAAGAATCTGAATGTAGTGGGTATTCTTTAAGAGAGGGGGTAATTCTTTTCTCTTCTATGATTTATTTGCATCTCTAGTCACCATAGTAAAGTTATTTTTAAAAATTAACATTGAATTGCATATTTTTGTTTCTATTTCTTGACTATATGTTCCCTTTAAATTTTGACTTTTACTTTCAGTTGCTGATTAAAGGAATCTAAAAATTTTAATATACCTTTGTTTTCTTTTTATCTTTCCACATGTCCTTTTTTATTACCTTTAATGGGTGACAATGTAGTTGTCGTACATATTGGCCAAGTATTGAGAATATATTATTGCTTTTATTTCATTCTTCTCATTCTTTTCTATGATATTAAGCCAGAAATAGTCCTGGGATAAGATGCTGCCCTACTATTATTCTTTTTTTAATTAAAAAAAATTTTTGGCTACATTTTAAGTTCTGAACTATATTCTCCCTCCCCAACCCACACTAGAGGAGGCCAACATTTGTTGCAGATGTGGATTTATGGTTATATAAATGTAAAGCCATACCATGTATACTTTTATTTATCAGTTTTTATCCTGGAAGGGGATAACATCTTATTTTGTAGTTGATTTGAATATTTATAATATTCAGAATAGCTTAGTTGTTCACAGTTATTCTTCAAACAATATTAGTGTTACTGTGTACAGCACTGTCTTAGTTCTACTCATTTAACTCTTCATTATTTCATGCAAATCTTTCCTGTTTTTCTAAAATCAAACTGCTTATCATTTCTTATAGCACAGTAATATTTCATCATAATCATCTGTTGTCGTTTGTTCAACTATTCCTCAGTTAATAGGTAGCCCCTCAATTTCCAGCATTTTACTACCACAAAAAGAGCTGCTATAAATATTTTAGAACATATAGGTTCTTTTCCTTTTTCCCTAATCACCTTGGGAAACAAAGGTATGGTTATTCCAGCTTGTTCTCCAAAAACGTTGGATCAGTTCACCGTTCCAGTATATTAGCATTCCAGTTTTTCCACATCATCCCCCACAGTTTTTCATTTTCCCTTTCTATCATTTAGTCAATCTGATAGGTATGAAATGATATCTCAAAATTGTTTTAGTATTCTCTAATCAATAATAATTTGAGCATTCTTACATGACTATATATATCTTTGATTTCTTCATCTAAAAATTGCATTGCATACCATTTGATCACTTATGAATTGAGGAATGACTCATATGCTTATAAATTTGACAAAGTTCTCTATATATTTGAGATAAGAGATCTTTCTTTATCCAAGGAGTGGTCTATAAAATTTTTCCCATTTTTTTGCCATCCTTACAATCTTGGCTATATTAGTTTTATCTATACAAAAGCTTTTTAATTTAATGTCATCAAAATTATCTATTCTACATATCATGATGCTCTCTATTTCTTGTTTATTCAGAAATTCCTCTCCTAATCTGCACTCACATGGACCACACCAGACCCAGAGGACTGCATCAAATGTTTCTAGAGGAAGGGAGACATCTCCTTTTTTCCTTTGCATTTTTATCCAGAAAGTGTCTGCTTATCAAAAGAAACTGCCCTTTTTGATTTTGTCAATGTTATCAAAAGGATTTTTGCCCATTGATTTTTCCATTTTTCCTTTTACATTGTCTCCTCTCATAAGTCCCAAGAAACCCGGAATGCTGTGTTTGTCTTTGGACTAATTACCTTTGGTCTAAAAAAGATGGCCAAATGACCATCCTTTTTAATTTAATAACCCATTGGTCTTGTTAATAAAACGATTAAATTGCTTCCCCAAAAAACAATTAAATAAATTCTTCTCCTATCTAGAAGTCTGTAAAATAGTATGTTCCATGTTCTTCTAATTTATTCATGGTATCTCCTTTTATATCTAAGTCATATATCCTGCTGTTATTCTTTCATATTTAATAGTCTAAAACTATTACACTGCTGGATTTTGTAGTTGAATATAAATGTCAGGATAGAAGGTCTTTCTCACAGAATCAACCTCAGCATCACTTCATCAGCAGGCAGGAGAAGGGAGTTGACAATGCATGTCATCCTGTACCTGCATCCTTCTGATCTTCTCTACTCAGTATATTTTGACAGCTTTTCACTCCATATAACTTAGAGATTATGAGTATTTGAGAATATATGGAAATAGCTATCCAAAATGTTGCTCTTATTATTTTTATTAATTGGTGTTACATCTTGGTGATTGTTAGCAATAGTTCAATCTGTGATGGTAGTTTCAGTACAGTTTATTGGTTGAGTTCTGTGAGGTAATTTGAAGGTTGTAGTTGTAATGTGGAGATTTGTTGCCATATGTCCATAAAAGACAGTGACTTTCTGATGTATAATTTGAGCCACCAGATTACATCTTTTCTGGGTATTTAATATGTTCTCAGTTTCTACAGCTTGTAACAATGTGTTGCACAGTTTCTACTATTTCTTCTTATTATCTCTATTGATTCTATTATTATGAATGTTATTAGGAAAAAGAAAAGGAAGGGAAGACTGACATTAATCAAAAAGTAGAAGCAGATGTTAATAGAGGTTTGGTCTACCATGATCTGACCTTCAATCTCTCTGTTGCCTATTGGTTTGAAAGGTTGGGAAATGGTGCCCTCTATGTGTTATATTATATCATGGATAGATAGATTAATAGATAAATGGGATGGATGGAATGCATGGATAGGTTGGATGGATAGACTGATAGAGGGATGGATGGATGAATGATGGACAGTGCTTCTATGATATGAGGATTCTATGAAGAATATCCTATGATTCTAACTTCCCTTCCAGTTCTGGCATTCTATGTTCTAACATTTAGCATTTCTTTCAGCCCTGAAATATTGTGTTTTATCATCCTAAAATTCATTGTATCTTGGACATTCTATATTTTATGTTCTGAGATCCCTTGTGTGTTCTATGTGTCTTATAATTTGAATGTTCTTTTAAATTGAAAAAAAAATAAATTATAAACTAAATTGATTCTTAAATAGGGATTTCAAATCCCAAGGAAGATAGTTGAGGTGTTAGTGGAAGGTCCCTGTCTCCATTTATCTCACATTGCTCCACATAAATAATCATCACTGTCTCTCCATGTTGACCTAGTTCTGGGTTAAAATGAGAGCCAAATATAGGAGACATACTACAGTAGTAAAAAGAGGCACAGAATAAGGGAGTAATGCTAGAGGAGATATTTGAAGTCAACTGTAGAAAATAAGAGAATTCAGAATTGGAAGAGACTTTAGAAATGTAGAAGATGAAATGTTAGGGGTGAAAAGAACCTGAAAGATAGTAACAGAGATCAGAGTCTTTAAAAATGGATTGGATTTGGAGGGGCAAGAACTGTGGGAAGCAAGGCATTTGAGGGAGAAAAGCATATGTCAGAAGGTTTTTTTTAAAATATTAATCAAGTTAGAATCGCATTTATGAAGGGGAATAATAAGAGATAAGATTAAAAAGACAGGTGGAATTAGATTTTAGCCACAATGCCAGGATTAGGAGTTTGGATTTTATCCTAAGGACCGAGGGGACCTCTGAAGGTTTTTGAGCAGTGAGTAGCTTTAAGAAGATTATTTTGGCAACTCTATGAAGGATAACTAGGTCAGAGGAAAGACCAAAGTCAGGGAGACATATTAGAAGCCTTAGTAGTGTTGAGGGCTTCAACTAGGGTCCTAGACAAGTGAGTAGAGAAAAGGGAATGAATAAGAAAGAAATTATGGATGGTTTAACAAAAGGCTATATCCACTTAGAATAATGGAGAAGGAAGAATCAAGGGCAATATTTTTTAAAGGTAGGTAATTTGGAGGATGCTAATGCTCTCAATAGAAATAAGAAAGTTGAGAAAATGACTGAATTTCATTTTATTTTGGACATAATGAATTCAAGATGCCAGTAGTGTATCCAAGTCAAGATGTCCAGCAGGTCAGTGGAACTGAGAATCCAGAGATTAGAGAAATGATTACAAATGCAGATAAAGACCCGAGTGTTCTTTCATGGAAGTCTAAATTGCTAAAAATCAAAAGGAGCCTTAGAGATCAGATCTAGATCTGATTTTCTAGAAACAAAACTGAGGCCCTGAAAAGTAAAAAAGTGACTTGACCCCATATCCTAAGTGATTATTGTGGGACTCAAACCATAGCAGCATTAAGTGGTGAAAAGTAGATTAATTTGGGAGTCAAATGAACTAGGTTCAAAACCTAGCTTTGTCATGATTTATCTTTGTGCTCATGGGTAAATGAATCAACTTCTCTGGGCCTCTGTTTCCTCCTCTTTTTCTAAATAAAGAAGTAGAAATAGATAACCTCTTAGACCATTTCTAGCTCTCAGCCTCTGATCCTATTCTTCTAATTCCGTATCCATTTTCAGGACACCAGGGTGTTTATTCATGGATGGATGCATGGATGGAATCTTTAGCTTATACAAACCACTCATCTGTCAAACAATTTAGGCTAAAAGAGACCTAACCTGGTCATTGTTAGGGGAGGGAAAGGGGTCTGATTTGCATACAATTTTTGGTTCATTTGTATTCACATAATTCCTAATCCTATTGTCCAGAACCTTTTTTCTTTAATTTTTAAGCCCATGTGTATTTTAAAGGAAATTTAATCTGTATGTTTCTGATTCATGTACACTTTAATCATTACACTGCTATTTTGTAAGAGCCATTTGAAGTTCCGGAAGTCTTTTGATGCTGTTTAAAAGGCTTTTAATAAGCATTTTAATCCTTTTTCTCTTTAAAAACAGGAAGTAATAGTTTGCCAGCAGTTAAGAGAAAAAAAAAAAAAACCTTTAGCACCAGAAGGTCCAAGTTTGGTTCTAAACTTCAAGCCTAAGAGTTCTCAGTGACTCCTAATCTCACACAGATGGGAAGTTCTATGCCCAGTTCCAGCTCCAAAATCCCTACTCTTCAGAGAGTAGTGCTGCCTCCTCATGCCCAGGCCCCATGAACACATATGTATTTGCTGTTTTACTGGACTAGCTTCACAAGGGAGTGCAAGTAGCCTGAAACATGTACTCGTGTTTTGAGGAGGCTAGGATTCCATTTCCCCCAAAATCTCCCCACTATATATCACAGTCTCTGAAAATTTACCATTAAATATTATGAATCTGTTCTCTGGGTTTTCCATGTTTTGGGAGGCTTGATTTTGGTTTGGGTTTTTGGTTTTTGGTTTTTTTAATCTCCAGAGAACATCTTCTATTCCTTGTCATCCTACAAATAAAGAAATTGACTCCCAGAGAGATCAAGTGACCTTCCTTTCCCCACTTTGTTGTTTTTCCTCCTTTCAGGGAGAGGATGCCATGCAAGTGAATTGTATTTAAGAGAGGGAGGGCTATGCAAGGTCACCAGCCTCACATTCCCCTGCAGAACCATCTGGGTTCAATGGCCAGATACAGATCAGGACAACTGGAAATGGCCGTGGATGCAATGGGAAAACTTGTTCTTTTTAAGATAAAGTCTTCAATAAGTCACAGTTTAAGTAGCACTTCCTCCTTCCCACTTTGTAATAAGTAGCAGAGACAAATCTTCTAAGGGCCCAAGATTCACAGAACCATATGGTCACAGGATTTTAGATCTAAAAAGGACTTCTGTTTCCCTTTTTCTTCCATCCATCTTTCATTCTTCCCTTACTTTGTTCCTTTTTTTCCTTCCTTCCTTTCTTTTTTCTTTCTTTCTTCTTTTTCTCTCTTTTGATTTCACTGCATTACAAGATTTCTGTGAGAAATTTTTTCTCACACAGATCACCACTTTTTCTTCAATTACTAGTCTTTTCATAATGCCTGGGGGCACTAAAAGGTTAAATGACTCCCCCAGGATCACACAGCCTGTCTGGTTTCAGAGGTTACACTTGAACCTAGATCTTTCTGACTCTGAGGTTCGATCTCTATCTCCTAATCCTTGAAGCCTTTTAGCACAATCCTCTTATTTTACAGGGTAGGAAAAGGAAGACCAGAGGAGAATGAGTTGCCTAATGAAGATCACATATCAAGTCAGTGGCAAAGTAAAGGCCAGTGAGAGAGATTTCAGGTTTTGGGGAATCACCACTCCTCTTTCTCCCTAATTTAGAAAGCGTTATCTTCCTCCCTGTTCCACCTTTCCATCCCCAATTTCCCACCACTATTGGGTCTCTAGAAATTACTCTCTGACAAAATCTTACTCTGGAAGATAGCGTGGAGATGTGGGAAATTCACCACACATGTACTTAATCTTAAAAGACAGACTTGGAGAGAAGAGGATTTATTAGGTGATAAATTATAATAATATGATTATATATGACATGAATATAATAACAATTTACATTTAGATAGTACTTTCAGATTTACGCAGTACTTTGTTTTCAATATTCCTGTGAGGTCACCAATACAAGTAATTTATTATCCTCATTTACCATTGACAAACAAGAGACTTAGAAACATTGAGTGATTTATTTATTCCTGGCCCATACTTTTAAATGTTTTATCAATAATTTGAATGAAGGTATAGATGCCATGCTTATCCAATCCACAGATCATGTGACTCCGAAAGGAATAACTAACATTTTGGATGTAGCAAAAAATGTTATTGCCATTTACAAAACACTTTACAATTTAAAAAGGCATTTACAGTTACAGAGTTTTCATATCTATCTATACTAGCTCCAAGAGAGAAGCAATGAATTGTTATTCCCATTTAATTGATGGGGGAAATGAGGCCCAAGAAAAAAGAAGATGCTAATATAGACTAAGTCCAGGTAAAGTCAGGACTGGAGTACCGGAAGAATACTTGACTCTGTGGGCATTCCTCGTTCCCTGATACCAGATAAACTTTCCCCCTGTGTTTTCTCTCCAACCTGGAATCAATCTCTTTTCTGTAGAAAAGAGATGTGTCAACCTGTGTTTTCTTTTTCTTTTCATCAGTGACCTTTCTGTTTGCCTGGCAGGGATAAGGATTCCATTCTAAACGGAGGGGGAAGGGTCACATTTCCCAATGGCAGCTATGGGGCGGGAGAGGACTTTGGCCCTGGCCTTGGTTCCTGTACCCTCACCTTCTTTCATTCAAAATTATGATCTTCTGATTGTGTCAACATCTGGCTGAATTGACTTTAGCATATTTTTTTTAATATAATGAGTTTAAATTTTTAGTAGCAAAGGATGAAAAACCATGTTTAATTTACTCAAACCTTTGCTTCATCAATATTATTGATGAAGCAATTCAGTTTTAGTCTTTGTCCTGAGCACTCCCTTGGAGTGCATGCATTCCTGCCCTGCCCACAATGTGGGAAAAGGGGAGGAGAAACCTAGAAAGAAAAGGTACAGGCCCTACAATCCCTCTGTAGGGGAAGGTCAAGCATGGAAATAAATAAGCAAGAGACACCAAACCAAAACAGAAGTTAAAACAAGGAAAAATTTAGCAAAAGGGGCAACTAGGTGACTCCATGGATTGAGCACCAGGTCTAGAATCAGGAAGACTTATCTTCCTGAGCTCAAACCCAGTCACAGATACTTACTGGCTATGTGACCCTAAGCAAGTCGCTTAACTGATGAAACCTCAATTTCATCCAATCTAAAATGAGCTGGAAAAGGAAATGGAAGACCACTCCAATATTTTTGCCAAGAAAATTCCCAATCAGGTAACAAAGAGTCAGACATCATTGGAACAACTGAATCGAAAATTTAGGATGACCACATCACAAGCCTCCCCTACTACACCAATGAAATCACCAGTTCTATAAAAACAAAACAAAACAAAACAAAATCCTCAATAATTATCAATAAGGAGGTAGAAGAGAACTTAGGCAATGTAGAAATAAAAAACATCAATAAAAATGATACCCTCCCACTAAGTATTTTTCAATGCCTTTGTAGATTTTTCTCATTAAAAATTGTATAGCTGTGTAAGTTAGCCATGTGAGTTTATACTTATTACTGTTCTTTTCATAGCTGATTTTGTTTTTGGATTTGGTTTGGTTTGTAATGATAAGGTTGAAGTTTTTCCCTCATGTCTTTGGTATTCTCCTCTCTGTCATTAATCAGAAGAATCATTCCCTCAATACCATCAAAATTATGTCATCTCTAACACAGTCTTCCTCTACATATACTCATTCTATCCCTACTTCTTTTCCATCTTTGTTTTCCTTGGTATCATGTTCACTTCCTCAGGCAACCAACATTATTATATAGTTTATCCTTTCTTCTGCCAATCACTGTATCCTTAGGCAAAGCTCATACTGGCAAAGGTCCTCAGCCCAATCTTGATGAAACATTCTATTCATAAAGATTTGTAAAGCTCTGGCTATGATCATGATAGTATGCAAAGTACTAAGGTCACAAACACAAAAATTTTCTAGCTCTGGAGGAGATTAAGTTTAGCTGGTGAAGAAAATTTTGCTTCAGAGATTTACCTAGCTCATATAAACTGAGACTTCTCTTTTCTACAGAGACATTTCCAGTCCATTGGTTTCATTACTTTGTCAAAGATTTCTAATCTATTTGACCAATGTCCTTCTCCAAGTTTACCATCAATTACTAATACTTCCCTAAGGACCACAGGGCAAAGCACTTAGACGTCCAACAATAAGCTCTTTCTGTTTTCTTTTGTTATATTTTGTTTTAGGAACAAGTAAACAAATCTTTCCCAAAGACTCAGTTTCAGATATCAGTCTCAGAGCTGGAAAAAACCTAAGTGAGGATCTAATCTAATGACCTACCCTAGAGAGAAATTCTCTTTTTTTCATTCTTGATTAGTATTCTACTTCTGCTTGAATTTCTTCTGTGATGGAAAGTTCATTACCTCTATTTAAGAATGGTATAACATCTAAAGCATTGGATTTAGGACCTAGGTTCAGATACTATTTTGCTACTTGTGACATCTATGACCACAATTGTGCCCAAGTCATTTAAATTATCTTAGCATCAGTTTTCTCAAATCTACTATGAAGGAGCTGGATTACATGAACTCTAATGCTCCTTCCTGAACTAAATCTCCAGTGCCATAATCCTAAAGCAGCTCATCCCAACTGTTGAACAGCTATAATTGTTAATTCTTTAACTGACCTAAAATCTGCCCCCTTCTTTTCTAGTTTCCCCTTCTGAAGACACAAAGAATTAGTCTATATACAATAATCCTATGTTAGCACAGGAAGGGACCTCAGAGAAGATCTAGTCCAGCCCCATCATCTTACATAGATGAAGAAGCAAAAGCTCGGAAAGGGAAAAGGGACAGGACTTTCCTGAAGTGATCTAGATAGAAAGTATAAAAGTTAAGTTTTAAAACTGTCTCCTGACTTCATATTTGGTTATTTTCCATTAGACCATGAGCTCCTTAAGAGCCAACCATCTTTTACCTTTCTTTGCATCCCCAGCACTTGGCATAGTACCTTGCACATAATAGGAATTTAATAAATGTTTATTGACTGACTGACTTTCTCTTACATCACACTGGCCCTGACTTAACAATTTAGTCTTAACAGAATATTAAGTCTGAGTCCAGATCTGAATTCAGGTCTTTCTGACTCAGGCCTAGCACTCTATCCAACCAGAGACACAACTAGTATTTAATAATACTTTAAGGTTTACAAAGTGCTTTTTAAATATCTCATTGTATTCTTCCAACAACTCTGGGAGGCAGGTACTATCATTACCCTCATTTTACAGATGAAGAAGCCTTGGCAAAGAGACATTAAGTAACTTAACCTAAATTTATACAGCTAATAAGTGTCTGAGGACAAGTTTCAACTCAGGGCCTCCTGACTATAGGTCCAAGGCTCCATCCACTGTACCACCTAGCTGCCTCCACTATTTGAGAAGGCATCAGAGAATCAAAGATTCTTAACTGGAAGGAACCTTAACAGTCATCCAGTTCAACTCCCTTATTCCACAGATTAGGAAATAGAGGCCCAGCACAACTAAAATCTGAACACAAATCTTGTAATGGCAAAATCTGTGCCCTTTCCATGGTACTATGTTGCCTGAAATTTTCTGCTACAAATAGTTTGTGGAGTAGGACATGAATTATTACTGACATTCTACTATAGAACAAGTGATTCCCATCCAGAGTCACATAGAATTTCCTTTTCATCATCAGGGTCTCCACCTGCTTCATCCCTCTGATTCTTGTATTTCTTCATATGAGCTTATTTTCTTAATATGTGATATCATTCTGCCCCACCCCTCTTAACCTAGTACCAGGAAGTAGAATTCAGTGTTCTTTCTAATAACTCCATGCTGCCTATTAACATTTGATGTATAAAATGAGATCTAACATTGCAAATGGGAAACATAGAACCATTGGAGATGGAAAAAAAAAAAAAAAAAAATCAGGTCTTCCAGGACCATCTTCAACAATGATGGAACTGGCTCTATTATAGGCAAAAAAGCTGGGGGGTGGGAAATTCTCTTGGCAGCTCAGCTGAAGAGGAAGTGGGGTGTGGTAGAAAGGCGGTGACCTTAAAGACAGAAGACTTTAGTTCTAGACAAGCCCTCTTCCAACTTTCACATTGCCTCATGCTCAGCTTTACCTTCCCTCCCTGCACTCCCATGTTGCTCAACTTCCCTCTTCTGACAATAGACATTCTCCAGTCTTTCTAATGAGTTAATAAATCTTTACATTTCCCCAACAACTCATTGTGTTTGTCTGAAAGAGGCCTGGTCCACAGTCTTCCTAGAAGGGTTATGGTATGAATGACTCTGAGAATTAAGCTCTTGTGACAGTCCCATGAGGCTTAGCTTCAGTTTCAGCTCCTGCCCCAGGCCCATGGGCTAAGGGTTGACTGATCACTAAGAGGTTGTGGAAAAACTGGTGAAAGCCCATTTCCAGGAATATTTCAAAGTAATTTTTTCACTCCCAAGTGAACTTGCTTGAATCCTCCTCCATTGACTTAAATATGGGCATAAAGACAGGGATGAGATCTGGGGCAAAAGGCCCCATGAGCTCTTCTTTCCACCCTCATAAGTATTCCTTTCCCTCCCCTCCCTCCTCCTGAATTCAGCAACTCAGTGGTCCTAGGAAACCACAAAAAAGAGCCAGATGTAGATTCAAAAGGGCTCATGCCCATCCCTACCCTCCTTGAAGGAAAGTGCACATAATTAGGACAGCAGCAGCAACAACAGCACAGTGATAATTCACATTTTATAGGACTGTCTATTTATTTATTTGTTTGTTTTGCAAAAGTCTTTTATTTTTCCAAATACATGCAAAGCTAGTTTTCAACATTCACCTTTGCAAAACCTTCTGTTAATAATTTTTCTTTCTCTCCCCTCTTCCCCTGATATAGCAATCTGATATAGGTTAAACATATGCAATTCTTCTATGCATATACATATCCATATTCAAAGCTATTCTGCACTTATAAAGAACTTTCTTCACAATACTCCTGTAAGAAAAATAATGAAAGAATCATTTTCCAATTGAGGAAACTAATGGTCCAATTGGTAAAGTAACTTGTCCAAAGTCACTTAGCTTTTAAATTTCAGGGTACAAATTTGACTTGTCTCCTGACCTATTCAGCCCCATTGTCTCTCCACTCCATTGGAAGCTGCATCCCAGTTTGTCATCCTAGAACCAGCCCACTCCTCTCACCTTAACCCACAACAATCAGATCTCCTGACACTGAATAAGATCTGAGTCCAAAAAATAATTCACATTTGTATAGTATATCAGACATTACAATTGTGTTTTCCTCACAACAACCTATGAGAAAGACTATACATTTGTATAGTCTATTTGTATAGTATAATTGAAGCAGCTATTTTACAGATGACGAAATTGAGGGAGGAAAAAAGAAGTATTAACACAGTTAATAAATATCCAGGCTGTGACTTGAACCCTCTTTTTTCAGATTCCTGTCTGATCTAGGACAAAAGTCTAGCATATTTGTAATGTAAAAACTGGCAGATAGAATTCTGAGTGACATCCCCATAGTGAACTGTGGCCCTGGGACCTCCCTTCCAGCCTGAGGATAATAATCTATTGCCTCATTCAGACTGAAGGAAGGGAAAAGACCCCTCAGCTGAGTAAGCCTCCAGACCATCATCTCAATGAACAAATAAATAGGAGGTACTGATAATTCCAGCTGAATCATGATTTTTTTATCCATATCCCAGGAAATGTGACTCACTGAATTAACATGGCTCCACATGAGTCACTGTGATGCATTGACAGTGGATTTGGGGTCAGAAAGATCTCTCTCAAACACTTACAAGCTATGCGCCTCTGGGAAAAGTTTCCTCATCTTCCACATGAATGAGCTGGACTTAGTGGCCTTTAAGGTCCTAATTAGCTCTAAAAGTTAAAAGTTTCAATCCTATGACTGTGTGGAAAGGCAAAAAAAAAAAAAAAAGCCCAAGATTAAGAGTCAAACAACTGTTTCTGATCCCCAATATTAAACTTTCCCTCTGATCATAGTCAATTCACTCCCACCATTTAAAACTCAGTTTCCTCTCCTGTAAAATAAGGAGATTAGACTAAATGGTTTCTATAGTCTCTTCTACTTCCAATAGTTTATGTTCTAAAATAATGCCCCCTGAAAGGTTTGGAAAATGTATGTTTTTCTTCTTTATAATTTCTTTCTCCCTACTTCTGTTAAGGTCACCACCATCCTCCTAGTTACTCAAGCTTGCCATCCTAAAGTCATCTTTGATCTTTTGTTCTCCATTGCTCTCCATACCTAATCACCTTGTTGTTCAGTCATGTCAGTTCTATTCAATTCTTCATGATTCCTATGGGGTTTTCTTGGTAAAATTACTAGAGAAGTTTGCCACTTCCTTCTCCAGTTCATTTTATAAAAGAGGAAATTCAGGCGAACAGGGTTAAGTGGTTTGCCCAGGGTCACACAGCTAGTAAGTATCCAAGATGAGATTTCAACTCAGAAAGACGAGTCTTTCTGACTCCAGGCCATACACTCTCTCCACTGAACTACCTAACTGCCCCTTGCCTAATCACCTATCAGGCCCTGGAGACAATACCTTTCATAACCTTATACTTTCCTCAATTTTCACTACCATCATCTTGCAAACTTTCCATCATCTTTCATTTGAACTCATACCCCTCCCAGCTAGTCTTCTGGCCTCCAGGCTCTCTCTTCTCCAATCTATCTTGCATAGCTTATTGGTGGATTGTTCTTCCAAATCCATGGCTCTGACCATTGTCACTACCAGATCAAAACTTCTCATTCCCATGGGAGACTTCCCATTGCCAAGATGATAAAATACAAACTCTTATGCCTAATATTCAGGGACCTCCTAAAACTGACTTCCACCTTTTCAACCTTATCTTATTTTTCCATTCCACATCAAGCATCAGTCATACTGATGTACTTGTTCCTGGAACAAGAGCTATGCTCTCCCTTTCCTTAACATTCCTGCTCAGACTGTTTCCTATGACTCTTCCCTTTCTTTGACTCTTAAATCAGAGAATCTTTGAGTTGGAAGATACTTTAGAAAATAATTAATCCAACAAATTCTAAAACAGGGAATCCTTCTACAGCCTGCCCAAAATTGGCCACCCAGCCTTTACCTGAGTGCCTCAAGTGAAATGGAGCCCACTACTTCCAGAAGTGACTCATTAGATTAGTGTTCATTGAATGATAGATTTAAAATTGCAAGAGATTTCAGAAGTCATCTAGTTCTTCCCATTTGTGTGGCACATGATGAAACTGAAATCCATCAGTAGATTAACTGACTTGAACAAGGCATTATAAGAAGTGGGATTTGTTCAAATGGAAAGAACTAGATGACTTCTGAAGTCTCTTGGTAGAAGGATTTGGAAAAACAATCCATATTGTGTGTGTTTTTCCTGATTGTGCTTTACTTGATTTTCTATCAGTTAATATAATTTTCCTGTGATTCTCTGAATTCTTCAAATCTATTGTTTATTATTCTGTTACATTCAAATACTACACTTTCTTTAGCTATTTCGCAATCAATGAGAAACTACTTGTTTCCAATTTATTGTTATCCAGTCAGCCATATACTGATCCACAGGATACAAAGAAAGGCAAAAGCCAATCCTTTCTCTCAAGGAATTTACAGTCTAAAGGGGAAAATAACATAAAAACAATCATGTACAAACAAGATATATAGAGGATAAATTAAGATAGAATTAATGAAGGGAAGACACTAGCATTAAGGGGAATCAGGAATTTCTGCTCATAGCTTTCCCTTAGAAAGTGGAATTTTAGTAGGATTTAAAGGAGGAGGCCAGGGAAGCCAGGAGACAGTGATTGTGAAGAAGAGCATTCCAGACTTGGGGAAAAACCACTGAAAATGCACAATCTGCCATGAATATTTTGTTATCTATTAGATCTTTCTTTTTGTCTACCCTTTCAATTCATCTTGACCTGGATTCCAATCCAGTAGACACCTTAAACATATCCAACAGAGAATTTATTCTCTTTTCTCCCAAACTTTAACCTCCTCTGACCTTCTATATCATCATAGAGGACAACACCATCCTCCCCAATTCCTACCTAGAAGATATCTTCATCTTATTATCTCTGAATTCCCATTTGTGGTCAAGGTCTTTTGATTTCCCCTCTACATCATCTCTATTATATTCCCTTCTATCTTCTGATACTGACTTTATTCTAGTGAAGACCCTCATTCCAATCCATCCTCCACTCAGCCATCTTAGTATTTTTCCCCAAAGCATGGGTCGGACCATGTCACTCCCCTACTCAATAAATTCCAGTGGTTTCCTATTGCCCTTAGGAATATATACAAAATCCTGTTTGGTATTCAAAGCTTTCCATTACCTAGCTTACTCCTACCTGACCCATCTATTTATACTTTACTCCAAGACACATATTCTTTGAACCCGAGATACAGACCTCCTTTCGGTTTCACAAATAAGACACTCCATCTTTTGACTCCAAGCATTTTCTTTGTCCTGTATTCTTGAAATGCTTTTCTTCCTCAACTCAACCTAATTTCCTTTAAGTCCCAATTAAAATTTCACCTTTCCAATGACTCCCCTCCACTAATTATTTCCTAGTTATCTTGTATATCACTTTGCTTTGTCTGTATTTGTTTGCATGTTGTCTCCCTCATTAAAATGCAAGTTCTTTGTGGGCAGGAACTGTCTTTTCCCTCCTTCTATATTACCTGTACTTAGCATGTGCCTGGCACATAGAAGGTACTTAATAAATGTTTGTTTGGTTGATCCTAACAGAGGATCTTGGAATCAGAGTGTATAAATATATAAGTAACTTTTGTTTTTAAGCACAATTCCAAATTGCTTTCTGGAATGGTTAAACCCTGTCACAGACACACCAACAGTTTATTAGTCTGCCTATCTATCTATGGTATTTCTAATAAAGACCATTTCCATCTCTTCTCAATATGTTAGGCATAAGCTAAAATCTCAAAGTTGCTTTCATTTGCATTTCTCTTATCATTAGTGAACAGCCTTTCATGTGGTTGCTAATGGTCTGCAATTCATGTTTTGAGAACCAGTTGTTCATGTGCTTTGTCACTTGTCATTGAGAAATCACTAGTCATATGTATTTGTGTAATTCTCAGCATATCTTGGTATCAGAGTCTTTTGACAGTTATTTGATGGGGAAAAAAATTTTCTCCATCAGCATTTTCCCTTCTTATCCACTTGCACAGATTATATTCATACAAAAGCTTTTTACCTTCATGTCATGTCATCAAAATGTTCTATCTTATCTATTGTCATCTCACAGTATAAGAACTCTGCCCCATCCATAGTTGCAGAAGGTATTTGATTTCATTATATTTGATTTTGCATAGCTACAATTGTTAGGAAATTTCTTATTACATCAAGAAATTCTCCATTCTGAAATTTCTGCTCATAGCTTCTACTTTTGCTCTTTGTGTCCAAGCAGCATAAATCAAATCCTTTACCATTTGAAAGACCTTCAGGTGTTTGAAGAGAACTGTTTTTCCCCTCACCAAGTCTTCTCTTATATAATCTAAATAGCTCTACTTCCTTCAAATAGTTCTCATATAACATAATTTCAAGACTTATCACCATATTGGTGTTCTCTATCTTATTAATATTCTTCCCAAAATGTAGAATTTCCAATGAGAACAGCAAGAGTTCTTAACTTCTTTGTATCATGGCTCTCTTGGCAGTCTGGTGAAGCCCTTGGATTTTTTCTCAGAGTAATATTTTTTAAATGCATAAATAAAATATACGATTACAAAGGAAACTAATTATATTCAACTATATTTATTAAAAAGAAACAGACTCGATTAAGAACCCTTGTTATATAGATATATAGAATACACATAGAAGAATGATAATCAAGGAAGAGTATTTTCATTTGAAAAGTTACAAATCTAAAGAATGGAGGCAGAGGGAAGTATACTGACATGCCTTCTTCAGTAGTGGTAGTAGCGTTGATTGATGTGATTAAAGTTCCATGATGGAGAAAGGGGAGAGAGTGAGCAGAGGGTTAACCCTAACCCATGTAATCAAGTAAAGAATAGTTAGGGTCAGTCTATATGTAGTGAACCAAGTGAGATTATCACCCACTGGGATAGCAAGGGAGTAGAGGATGAAAGGGGAAGGACTATCAGGGTGGGAATTCCAGAGCTAAAAAGGCCAAGTTCTTCAGGACCCTGGTATGTAATCCATGATATAAAATGGATGATGAGAAGATGGCTGGAGAGAACAAAGTAGTTCTTAATTTCACTTCCGCCACTCTCAAGCTGTGTTGGTTAGCTAGGTAGACCTGTGGATAGAGCATAAAACCAGAAACACTTGACTTCAAATCCAGCCTCAGACACTTAACAACTGTATGACCCTAGGCAAGTCCCTTTACCCCAACAGCCCCAGCAAAAATAAATAAATAAATAAAGATAATGATGATAGTAGTGCTTACCTCCAAGCTGTATTATAAGGAGTAAATGAAATAAATATTGTAAAGTACTTAGCACAGTTCATGGCATATAATAAGCACTAAATAAATGTTATCATAGTTCTTGTCTTCTTTAGCAAGCCCCTAAATTCTGAGTCTCACTTTGTTCATCTATAAAATAAAATTATTAGATGTAATTTCCAAGTTTCCTCCTGACTTCTGAATTCTATGAAGCCAATGCTCTAATTGAGATGGAACAAGAAAAAAGGCTTACCCTGTTAGAGGTGACTATTATATTGATTTGCTCTGCTTAACTGTTCAACTCTGCTACAAGAAAGGGTTCTCTATAATTGGTGAGGGAATGGGGAAATCATTAAGAAGTAGCAGGAATTTTTTTAAGAGCTTCAACAAAGCATTTTTTTTAATTAAAGCTTTTTTTTTCCCTCCAAAACATATGTATGGATAATTTTTCAACATTAACCCTTGCAAAACCTTGTGTTCCAATTTTCCCTGCCCCCTCCCCTAGATAGTAAGTAATTATGTTAAACATGGTAAATATATATATATATATTAAATCCAATATATGCATACATATTTTTACAATTTTTTTGCTGCACAAGAAAAATCAAATCAAAAAGGAAAAAAACTAGAAAGAAAATAAAATACAAGCAAACAACAAAAAGAATGAGAATGTTATGTTGTGATTCACTCTCAGTTCACACAGTCCTCTAACTGGGTGTAGATGGCTTTCTTCATCACAAGATTATTGGAACTAACCTGAATCATCTCATTGTTAAAAAGAGTCATTTCCATTAGAATTGATCATCTCCTCATTTCTACTCGTTTCACTCAGCATCAGTTCATGTCTCTCCAGGCCTCTTTGAAATCACCCTCCTGGTCGTTTCTTAAAGAACAATAATAATCCATAACATTCATATACCATAGTTTATTTAGCCATTCTTCAACTGATGGGCATCCACTCAGTTTCCAGCTCCTTGCCACTACAAAAAGGGCTGCCACAAACAAAAATATATATTTTGCTCTTGTGGGTCCTATTCCTCCTTTAAGATCTCTTTGGGATATAAGCCCAGTAGGAAAACTGCTGGATCAAAGGGTATGCACATAAGAGCTTCAACAAAGCATTTTTCAAGTCCACATCATAAGAAAGCAGTATAGAGAAAGCTGAAAGGGGTTGGATATGTATCAGAGAGTAAAATAAAGCATTTATCTTTTGCTCAGTAGGCAGGGTGAAGAGATATGGTTCTCAAGTGGAAGAGTAATATGAATCAAAGCAATCATTGACCTTTAAGATCATGGGATCATAGATTTAAAGCTGAAAGATACCTAAGAGATTTTCAAGGCCAAAGCTTCTTAAACTGTGGCTCATTCACCTTTTATGAGTTCACATAACTGAATGTGAGGTCACGAAACTATGATTTATTGTTAGTAAATTTTGTATACTTATTTGTGTATTTATCTTATATACCTATATATTCAGAGTTCTGTAAAAATTTTGGCAAAAAGGCAAAAAGAAGTTTTGAGTGAAAAAAAATTTAAGAAACCCTGCTAGTCCAATCCACGAAGTTCACAAGTCTACTATGATTCAGTCATAAAAACTATAGTATATCTAATTATCTTTGGTATAGAATATATAGCAGGGCTTCTTAAACTTTTTCTACTCACAATTCTTTTTCACCTAAGAAATGTTTATACAACCACACATACATAGTATATAAAATAGATGTATTAATCTCACATTTACTGTAATAAATAATAATTTCACAAACCTCGGATTCAGTTATACAATCCCATATGGGTTCACAGTTTAAGAAGCCTTGAGTTATTGTCATAAAGTAAATTCTATAGAAGTCTAGAGGGAGAAGTAATTTCCAGTTGGAAGGTAGAAAAAGAAAATCAGGGAAGATTTCTTGGATGAAACACCACCAGAGCTGGACCTTGACAAGTGGGTAGGATATCAGTAGGCAGAGTGGAATATCACAAGTGTGGATAAAGTCTTCAGCAAGTTAGTGTGGGGATCTGTTTGGGAGGTGCTGAGATTTCTAGTTTGGTTGTATCTTAGGCTTACCAATATGCAAGACATGTAGCTGAAATTTGCAAAAATTTTACAAGTGTAATTAAGACACAATCCTACCCTTCCCCACCCACCCAATCTCATACATTTCAAACCTTCAGAGAATGCTGATAAGCAAGATACACAAGAGAATTGGTTTGATTTGGAAACAATCTCAGAGGGCATCAAATCCAATTTACCTCTGGACACCATCCCCCTTTATAGTGCCTCCAAATCCATGACCGCCTATTCCTCACTGGATGAAGAAACATTTAATACCTCAAAGATAGCCCCTACTACTTTGGGACAGCTGCCAATAATGGGAATTTTTCAATGTATGGGACTGCCTCTCTCTGCACCTTCTGCCAATGGCTCCTTGGAGTTTCTACTTTCCCCCCCCCCCCCCCCCAACCAATCATTTTATTAAGTGAATAAGTGCCATGAACCAGTGGGTGAGGTGTAGATTTAAGAGAATATTCAGTCCAAGCATAAAAGCACTTGAAGCATTAGGTTTCAGCAGCTGGTCTGTGAGCAAATATTTCAATGGACATTGCTGTGAATACTAGGCCATAGAGCAGGAGCCATGATCTGTTATCTGTAGCCTGTTACATAAATGCAGGTATTATTGCGAAAGGCAGGGTCAGGAACTCAGAGCAGGCTGCTGGAGGCCCCTTCTCTTGCAAGAGGTGGCTGTGCTATCCTGGAAAGAGCCTTGGACAGGCAGTCAGGAGAGCAGGGCACTGAGATATAAGGCAAAGAGCTCCAGAGGCAGAATCAGAGGTCCTAAGTTGGAAGGACAGTTCAAGTTTCTGCTCCCCCATGTGACTCTGGGTTTCAAAATCTCCTCCAGTTCTAACGTCTAATTTTATGGGTTTTAATTCCTACTCTGCCATTGACTTGATGTGTAACATTAGGCAAGTCATTTCCCTTTTGGGGATCTCAATTTCCCTATCTGTAAAATGAAAGGGTTGGATTTAATACTCATTAGCAAAGTGATTCTTAATATTTTTGTGTCATAGACCTTTTTGGCTATCTAGTTAGGCTTTCGGGCCCCTTTGGAGAATAATGTTTTTAAGCATATATATTTAGGATTAATAAAAAAATAATGTGTTGAAATACAGTTAACAAAACAATTTTATATAAATAACAAATTAATGGAGTAAGAACTTTTACTCCAAATTCTCTGCTAGTTCTCCTGTTTGTGGGCTTTAAAAAGTGCATCTTCACAGAATTGCAAGGAAGTATACACTGCCTGGATTCAGGGAGAATTTAATTACAGTCCAGTCCCATTATAATGCAACTCATTGTTACAAAGAATCAGATAAAACACAGATGACATCCTGTCCTCTAAAATGGACATGGGTGTGGGGCTCATAGAAAATCACACAGTGTCCCCTCCTTCTCCACAGGCAAGAGCCACAGTCCTAGAGCATAAAATGTCAGAGCTGGCAGAGATCTTTGAATCATAGAATCCAGACTGTCAGAAGGGGAAAGGACCTTAAAATCCCAGGACATAAAATATTGGATCCGGAAAGAATCTGAGAATCATAAATCATAGAATGTCTGGACTCAACTGAAAAGCCACCCACTTTAGAAAGTCTATCTTCAGTCTCTGCCTCACCCCTTCCCACGTTCTCCCCTAGTGGCTGGTTGCCCTTCTCCCTGAAAATTATTTTGTGTATGCTTTGCATATACTTTATATTTACTTTTCTGTGTGCACGTTGCTTCCTCTCAGTAAAATACAAGTTTCAGGAATTGCTTCATTTTTGTCCTTGAATTCTCTCATACATAGTTGATTATGATGGATGGAAGAACGGATGGATGGATGGATGATGCCATAGATATAGTGTGGCCCTGGAATTAGGAAGACTCCCAAGTTCAAATCTGGCCTCGGGCACTGAGCTGTGTGACTCTAGGCAAATCACTTAATCCAGTTTTCCCCAGTTTCCTCATCTGTAAAATGAGCTGAAGAAAAAAATGGCAAACTATCCCAGTATCTATGCCAAGAGAACCCCAAATGGGGCCATAAAGAATCGAATACAACTGAATCATAATAACCTCATGTTATAGACTGGGAAGTTGATATTCCCCAACCAGAAGTGACCAACAGCAGAATGAGGAGAACTAGGTCCCTTGATACTAGCATGATACTAAGAATAAACAAGGATGAATACTTAAAACATTTATATTAGTCCTAGTGCTCAACTATATCCTTGGGGCTATTTAAGAGGCCTTTCAAGAGAAGAATTCTCAGGATCACAAAAAAACAGAGGAAACTTGTTAGAATGGGAAGATTATCAATAGCATAGAGTCTATACAATTAAAGACTCCCACTGACTCCCCCTGTACTGTTCAAGGCATCAAGATGTGACATCAAGTCTTGAGCCCCAGTGAGTTCAATTTAGGGCAAATTGTAAATCCTAGGTAATTATTGTCCTTCTATCTTAGTTCCTCCTTCTTGGTCAATAAAGTGCTTTCCTGGAACTGGAAGATTGTGGACCTTTATCACAATTATCCTTGGCCCCACCTAAGTCCCTTCCTTCTGCAAGAAAAGTTAATATCTGTTCTAACCAGAACTGAATTGACTTTTCTAATACACTGTTCTCACTACATCAATCCTCTGTTCAGACTCTCTATATAGTTACTTTCTATGAATTTTTCAAAATCAGACTTGGCATTCAAGGCCCCCCAAGTCCAAGAAGAACTGGATTTGTAGTCAGCAGAGAGACTTTGGCCAAGTCATTTGCACATTCATGATGCCCCCCCCCCCTTCCTCCAACCCCTGTCTTCTCATCTGTAAAATATGGGGATTAGTCTAGATGATTCAGGTCTAAATCCTATGATACCTTCCCTGTCTTACCTCACATTACTCACCATAACCACCCGCCCCCCCCCCAGACTCTATGCTTCTGCCAACAGGCCTACTCATTTCGTCCTGTATTTTTCAGCTTTGTACATGCTGTTCCTCATACATAAAATGTCCTCTCCACCCTACCCCCAACCTCTTTTGAATTTCTGCCCATCCAAAAGCCCAACTCAAATGCCATCTACTTTATAAAGCCTTCCTTGAAGTGTTCTCTTAGTAATGGGCCTTACTCTTCACATTTCACATTGCACTTTTGTTTGATAATTCTGGCATCCAAACCATATAATTTTATGCATTGTACTAGCCATATTGGTGTTTTAAACTATCGTAAGTGCCATGAAGGCAGGGAAGATCTTAGCTAAACTCTGTTTTTCTTTCAGCCACCTAATCACAGAGTTCTACTTACTCTAGGTACCCAGGAATATCCAAGCCCCACCCATCGGTATGCTGGTTAAAGTTTAACAATCAGCTTTGGAGGGGAGGGGAATATATGACCCATTCTTTTTAAACTTGTTAGTTTAGTCTGAATTATTAACATTTTTTGTCACTTTCTAAAGTGACTAGACAATAAACACAATAATAAATCAAGCTTTGATTTGTGGCATTTGCTGATCTTCCTGTTAAGTACTCACACTGAAAATGTATCAATCAGTTCTTGAGTCATACAAGTTGATTCCATCACACCCTACCCCACCCCCACTCAGATGGGATGAGGGATAATTATTTGAAGGGTCCACAAACAAAATTTTGTTGAATTTGTTGAAGAGAATAGCATGGGCTTGCAAGCAACAGATCTTTCTAGGGCACCAAGAATATGCAGAACATGTTAGAAACCTGCAGCCTTCAGTAAGAGTCAGTTCTTGACACTGAGCTCAGATATTTGCAAGTGAACTGGAAGCAGAGAGGGGGGAGGTCATTCAATTATCCAAACAATTAATTTTAATGGAGGGGATTACATGCAGCAGGAGATTAAAAAATCTCTCTGCAGGAGGAACTGAAGAAAATGGGACTTTCTTCATTCTATTCTTTATCCCCCCCTCCCACACCCTACGTTCCCAACAGGCTCCTCCTCCACATTTCTCTTTTGTTTGCTATGACATCACCTTCCTCCTGGTCACTAAGGTTCAAAATCTTAGATTCATCTATGAAACTCTTCTTTATATCTTACCCCCTCCCCAGCAAACAGTCCTCTCACAAGCATCTCTCACATCCTTCCCCCTTTAATAATCACCCAGCTGCCATTCTATTTCAAATCCTCATCACGTCCTGCTTAGATTATATAAAGGGTTTGGTCTGCTTGTGGTATATAAAGGGGGTATCCTCCACCCCCACCTCACCCCACCCCCACACACCAATTTATCCTTGATGCAACTGCCAAAGTAATCTTCCTAGTGCATAATTCTGATCACATCACTCTCCTGCTCAAAAGTCTTCTTTGGCTCCCCATGGCTTATCTGATAAAATGCAGTCTGACTGTCAAGGATCCCTCATAATTTGTTTCCACCCTACTCTTTTTGCTTTATCTCACATTCTTCCCCTTTACACTTTCTATTCAGACAAAATGGACTGACTTCTGCCTCAAAAAGATCCTTGGATCTTCTGGTCACTCTTTCTCCCCCACTGAGGCACTTGGGGTTAAGTGACTTGCCCAGGGTCACACAGCTCGGCAGTGTTTAGTGTCTAAGGTCACATTTGAACTTAGGTCCTCCTGACTTCAGGGCTGGGGCTCTCTCCACTGCACCCCTAGCTGCCCCCACCCCAGTCCCTCTTGATTATATCATTCCTTTTGCCTAGAATGCCTTCTTCCCTTCGGGATTCCACCATTCATCAAGATCCTGATCCAGAAAATTTCCCAACACTATTGAGAGAAATCATCCCTAGGATTTCACAGGTCACAATGGGTCACAGAATCCCAAAATATTCAGCGTTGACAAGAACCTTCGAGATGATCCAGTCCAATGTCTCATTCTGAAGATGGATTAGGGGAAGGGAACCGGCTAATAATGGCCAGTCTGAGATTTGACCCCAGGCCTTGGGACTCCCGGTTCCTGTGCCCTCCTCTCCCCTTCTTCTTGCCCTTAGAGGCTGGTGAAGGCTCTGAGTGGGTCTCTGGATCTGGCCGCTCCCAGATGGGCATGCCTCTCTCTAAAGTGAAAGTTTCTGCATATGGGGGCTTATAGCTCCATATGCTATGTTTTATACAATATGCTTGTGTGCCCTGAAATGCCAGGATCTGGTTTTTCAATGTTTCCTGCTCTTATTTTAGGAACGCTTTAGCAATGTTCCTTTGAGCACTTGGGGACATGTTCCCCTGAAGGTGTGCAGGACTTGCTAGCATCCTGGTTCGGCGCAGACCCCAACCCCACCCCCTTTACCCCCAGTCACAAGCACGACCTCATCTTCCTCCTGCCTTCTTTTTATTCTCTTTTCCTTCTTCCCAACCCCCCACTTTTACCGACTCCAGTTCTGAGAAGAGAACATACTCTTTGGGTCTGTGTTTCCCTGGGAGAAATCCATTTTCAGAATCTGGAGGTGTTAAAATGTGTTTGTTTGTTTTTTTCCACTCCAAGGAACCCATGGTGAGGACACGGAGCCCTGAGGATCCCTCTGCATGTCTGTGTCCTTACTATCTCCCCAGGGGACCTCGAACAGGAGCCTCACATTCCTCCGATTGAGGAGTAAAGCCGAGGTTCCCTGGGGGGCAGAAGGGGAAAACCTGGTTTCCTGCCCGTCAGGCTGGTGGCGATCAGCTGGGACCAGAGAAGGCAGTTCCTCCTTTCTGTATAGCCATGCTACCACTGATGGCCCTGTCCTTAAAGGACCCCAGATTTCCACTGGGTGGGTCTCTGACTCTTTCCCCTGGCTGGAGCTTCTGCTTATTGTGTGGAAGAACAAAAGGATTTCTCAGTTTCCAGAGCAAGGCAGGCCACTCAAATGCTCCTCATGGGGTGTCTTGCTTAGTTTCAATCTAATAGAATCTAATAGAATGTCAGAGCTGAAAAGGACCTTCAGAATCCTCTGGTCCAAGAGTTCTTAACCTGAGGTTCCACAGATAAATTTCAGGGGAGCTGTGAACTTGAATGGGAAAAGAGGGAGTTATACCTTTATTTTTAACTCTAATTTGGCATTTCCTTCTATTATGAATTTTTCTAAAAACACATTTTTTTTTCTGAGAAGGGATCCATAAACTTTCACCAAGGAGCTCCATGAGGAAAAAAAAAAAAAAAAGATTGAGAACATCTGATTTAATGTAATTCCCCCCTTCCACAGATGGGGAAACTGAGGCTCATAAAGACAAAGAGAATCTTGCCCAAGGCCACATGAGGAATTGTAGCAGACCTCTAAAAATCTGCTTTTCCTGTTGTTTTGTGAGTGCCCTTTCTTTATTACACCTCTCTGCCTCCCAACCCCCTCACATTAAATTGTGTCCAAATAATAGGCTGAACACAACATTTTTTTTTTGTTATTGCTATGTAAGCTTCTTTTAAAAATAAATGCCATTGATATTCTTTTTTTATCATAAATAAGGGACAGTCATAGACAAAGATAAGGGTGTATTTTTTTTTCTTTTATCAAGCCAAAAGATTTATTAAAACCACAAAGCTGTCCATCCATAATGGGATGAGACTCTCCTAACACCACAAAGGTAAAGTGAGGGAAGCACTGTCAGTTAGTGGGAGCATTGAGCGGTCAGAGGACCTGAATAAAGATCCTTATGTGATCTTAGGCAAACCACTTCCCTGAACCTGAACCTGAACCTGAAATGACTATACACTGGCCATCAGGCGTCCTCCAGAAGCAGAATGATGTTAAGTGGAAAGAGCGTTCATTGCACAGGGAGTCAGAAGACTCACAGACCCTTGCCAGCTGGATAACCTCGGTTGCTGCCCATTTCTGGGTCCTGGCTTCCTTCTCTGTAAAATGGACCAAGGACAGCCCAACTACGGAGACTAAAGTGTATAAATGCAAAATAAGGTCAAAGGAGTTTAATTAGTCACAATTAGTTCAATAAAAACAGGTCCTGCTATGTGCCTAGTCCCCAACCTTGGGGATGAAGGACAATGTGAAAATGAGACAATATACTATCCCTTTGCCCTGATCGACCTTGAAGTTTAGGGAAGAAGATAAGACATGTGCAAATAATGATCCCTGGGCTTGTCAAAACCACTAGGTCTTTTTCAAGGGAACTGTTGTCAAGCTAAGTTTCCCCACACCATCCTTGGAATCTCTGATATCTTACATTTTAGAAGGCTTGAAAAAGGACACATGACTTAGAGAAATTCATTTTGTTTCTCAGTTTCCTCATCAGCCAATTAATTGCCAAATTTTGTCATTTCTCTTTTTACAACATCTCTCCTTATAAAAAAAAAGTCCCCTTCTCTTTACTCATACAGCCACAACCTTAATTCAAGACCTCTTTATTTTTCCCTAGGATACTTGCAATATCTTTCTAATTTACCTCCATGCCTCAAGTCTTTTCCCACTCCAATTCAGTCTCTACTTAGCTAAGGTGATTTTTCTAAAGCCCAGGTATAACTATATTATCCACAAAACCCTCCTCACCCTGAGCTCAAGGAGCTCCAATGGCTACCAGTCACTTCCAGGATCAAATATAAATCCCTACTTTGCATTTAAAACTTAGCCCCTTCTTAATATTCTTACACTTTACTCCCCACCACTACATGTTCCTCACAAATAAAATTCCTTTTCCATTCTCTAGGTCTTGGTCCTCTCCCATGCCCAGAATACTCTGTCCCCTCACCTCCCCCTGTCCCTCCCCTGTCAGTTTCTCTGGCTTCCTTGAAAACCCAGCTCAAGTTCCACTAAATACCTTTTCCAATTCCCCTGCCTGCAAATATCCTTCCTTCACAGAGTATCTTCCATATCTCCTTTCTCTCTGTTTCT
This sequence comes from Sarcophilus harrisii, assembly GCF_902635505.1. Classification (NCBI taxonomy): domain Eukaryota; kingdom Metazoa; phylum Chordata; class Mammalia; order Dasyuromorphia; family Dasyuridae; genus Sarcophilus; species Sarcophilus harrisii. Next base: position 358,476,985 of record NC_045427.1, on the reverse strand, counting down.
CTCTTTCTCTTTCTCTCCTTTCCCCTCTCTCTTTTCTCTCTCTGCCTCCGTCTTTCTCTCTATGTCATAAATGAAACTAGTTATTGACATATAGATTAGATTAGAATGTATTCTACCTGACAACAGGAACTATTTTTGCCTTGCTTTGTATATATAGTTCTTAGTACACTTCCAGGTAGCAGTAAGTGCTTAATAAATGCTTGTTCACTAACTGATAAATGGTCTAAGATTCCTTCCAGTTTTAAATACTGTGCTGCTTCCTCATTTAGTAGAAGTGAAACTGAGGCATTGTGAGGCAAAATACCTTGCCTAAAATTACAAGATGAGTAAGTGTCACAATTAGTACCCAAACTCAGGAATGTGGCGTCTGTAGTTCTGGGGTTGGTCCTTCCCTCATCCTCCAGGGTGGGGTAGAGCTCAGAACCCCCTTAGAAGTCATTTAACAAAAATTAATAATTCAGGGCTGATATAACAAGCTGAAATAAAGAGGCCTGGGCTTCTTTATTCCCCAAGCTCACTCTCAGGAAAAGAGACTGACTTCAAAGCAGAAGATCTGATTCTAGGCTTTGTGACCACTCTTCTAAAAACTTACTTTCTTCAGAGACCAGTAGCTAGGTGATATAGCAGGTAGAGTGCCAGGCCTAGAGTCAAGAAGACTCGTGTTTCTGAGTTCAAATCCAGTGTCAGACACTTATTAACTATATGACCCTGGGTACGTCACTGAACCCTGTTTGTCTGAGTTTCAACATATGTAAAATGAGCTGGAAAAGAAATTAGCAAACTCCAGTAATTTTGGCAAGAAAACCTCAAATGGGGAATCACAAAGAGTCAGACTGGACTAAAAAGAAACTGAACAACAAATTCTGTATGTACAGATTCTCATTCTTATGAGCCAGTACAGAACAAGGACTTGGTGTTAAAACACCTGGATTTGAGTACAGAAAACTAGATTCAAAAAAACTACTGGACTTGAGAAAACTATTTTCTCTGAACCTTCATTTCCCTGTTTATAAAACAGAAATGAGAATACATGCAATACCTAAATGACAGGACTACTATGAGGAAAATACTTGATAAAATATAATGTGATATAGAAATGTGAGCTGTTACATTTAGTCGGCAATCTCCAAATTAATTGGTTTTCCCATAGATCATTGGTAATCACAAGATTCACACTTTAAAAAAAAGAAAAGAAACCACCTGCGTTGTATTTCACATTGCTCCTTTGCCATCTTTGTCCTGGGATATTGGAAATTCATGAGATCATATATTAAGAACCATAAGGGACTTGAGGAGCTAATCTAGTCTCTTCAATTGACAGATAAGGAAACTGATTCTTAGAAAGGTTTAATAACTTGTTTGAGGCAGGATTCAACTAGTTTTCCTGACTCCAAGATCAATGTTCACTCAATGCCTCTTTTATCATCTTGGGGAACATCATCATAATCCCAGCTCATCCTTCTCCAATATTTTTAGACCTACCAAGCATTTTCCTCACAACAATCCTGTGACAGGTCTGAGGATCAAAGACTCAGAGCTGATCAGGATCTCAGATCATCATATCCAACCCATTTATTTTATAGATGAAGAAACTGTGGAATGGAAGACTTAGAATCAAACATTGAGAAAGGTAGAATTTGACTCAGGGCCTGAGATCCTCAAATCTAGTCTTTTTTCCACTATACCACTTTGAGAAAGAGTAAAGTTGCAAGTATTATTCCCATTTTATAAATGAAGGAGCCACTATGTGGATAAAGTGCTGGACTAAGATTCAAGAAGATCTGAATCTTCTTCAAATCCAGCCTCATAAATCAGTTGTATGACTCTGGGCAAGTCACCTAAACAAATTTGTCTCAATTTTCACATCTGTAAAAAGAAGCTGGAGAAGGAAATGGAAAACCACAGTATTTTTGCCAAAACAAAACAAAACAAAAATAAATGTAATCATAAAGAGTTGGACATGACTAAAATAAACAACACTGAAATAGATAAAGGAGCAAGATTAATAGCTACCTGCCTTGTGATAAAAATAAAGAACACTTTATAAACTGTAAAGCATTGTAGAACTATGAGGTATTAATAAGTGCCCAAAATCAGACAAGTAATGAGGAAAAGAATCTAACTCAGTCTCAGGCCTCTGATTGTCAAGAAAGCAAATGGACCCCTTTTCAGGGCTAATCCTCAACTTCAAAGACTTCCCAAGTTATGGGATGAATACCGGGCTAGTTAGAGGTCAAGAGATCTGGGTTGTGGTTGACTTGGGTTCAAGCACTGACTCAGTGGATAAGGTTGGTCAAGTCATTTCTTGAATGTCAGAAAAAAAAATTTGAAATCAGAGCTGTCCAAGGTGGAATAGTCTGCCTGCACAGGTGATGAATTCCTCCTTGGAGGTCTCCATCCAGAGCCTGAACATCCAGATATGTCATAGTGAGGATTCTTTTCAGGTATGGGTGGAGCCAGATGGCTATTGAGATTCCAAAACTATAATTCTTTTCTGAGTCTCAGTTTCCTCAGTTGTAAAATTGGAATAATAAACACTGTCTTCCCTCCCTACAAGTTCTATTATGAGAAAATGAATTATTGTGAAAAAATTTATTACAAGCAGCATAACTAGTTCATTTTTCCTTCAAGACAAGAATGTAAAATTGGACACCACCCCTCCCAGAATAGCATGGAAAGCCTAGAATTATTAGGTGTATTATTTAAGCTATGTCAAATTGCTTGCTGTCTTGGGGAGGATTAGAAGGGAAGAGAAGAAAGGAGAAAAATTTGGTTATAAAAAAATGAATGTTGAAAGCTATCTTTACATGTATTTGGAAAAATAAAATATTATCAAGAAAATGGAAGGAAAAAAAAAGAAGAATAGATGTTTACTTTAAATACTTGTCCATAGCCCTAAGCTTTCAAAGGCCAATGGAAGAGCTTTATTACCCTCACCCTTGTTGTGTCTCTTTTTGTAATCACTAATCTCAGTTTCTCCTTGTTAACTGCAACAATGACAAAAATAACTATTATAATTATAATATAACTAGCATTTATACAGTGCTTTAAAGTTCATGACAACTCTGGAAGATAGGTGCTATTGCGACTATCTTTATTTTATAGATGAGGAAATTGAATCTTTGAGAGGTTACATGGCTTTTCTAGTCAAACAAGAAAGGCAACATGTTTTAGAGGAGGAAAAACTAGATGTAGAATCCAGAGACATGAGTCAAATCTAGCTCCAATAGTTAATAAGTATGGGAATTTATGGAAATTGTTTCATTTCTCTTGACCTCAGTTTCCACTTTTGTGAAGAGGGATTGAAAGTCTTCTCAGGAAATCATTTTAGAAACCAGAAAACACTAAAGAAATGGAAGTTGTTATTATCATAAGCTTTCAGGCCCCTAATAGCTTCTCAGTTATTCAGAACCTTTGTCATGACCCTGCCCATGAAAGTAAATGATGATGGATTTTCCATAATTATGCCGGGTAATTGTATAATACAAGCATGCTGAACTACTTAACTATGATACTTAACTGTAATAACAAAAGATTCTGGATTCACTAAATACAGATTTAGTCTAACTATTCTCCATGCTTTGGGAAAAATCTCTCCCTGCTCCTTCCCCTCCATAAGGAGACACCCAGGGCTGCTACCAGATATAAGAGAGAACATCCAGTGCCTGAAAAAATAAGACAGATAAACAAGGCTCCAAAGAACATCCATATGACAAGTGGGATCCAAGGGAGAGGGTACCTCGATACCATGGTTACATTTGAGGGTCACTTTCAAGATCATTTATCTTTTTTCCCCTTTTGTGGACTTATTTTCTTCACTAAGATTTGGGTTAAATGAGACAACCCCCTACAAGCATACAACTCTACCTATGAACTTATATTTATCCCACACTCCTAATCATGGTTAGAAAGCAGAGAGACAAAGTAGTTTGATAGAACTATTTATTGGTATATGGTTTCCCTACCAACCTTTATTTAAACAAAGATAAGAGATAATCAATTAAATCCTTAAAGAATTTTGAGTTATTCTATAAAATAACAATAACTCACATTCCCATAATACTTTAAGGTTTGCACATCTCTTTTCTCCAACTTCTGAGAATATTATTATCTACATCGTAGATAAGCTGAGATACAGAATGGTGAAATAATTTTTCCAGAGCCACAAAATTATAAGGTATCAGAGAATACATTCGAACCCAGATCTCCTGCCTAAAGAGGCAGATAGGTGGCACAATGGATAGAGTGCCTGGCTTGGAATTCGAAAGATTCACCTTTGTGTTCAAATCTGTCTTCAGACACTTACTAGCTGTGTGACCCTAGGCAACTTACTTTAGCCTGTTTGCCTCAGTTTCCTCATTTGTAAAATAAACTGGAAAAGAAAATGGCAAGCCACTCTAATATCTTTGACAAGAAAACCCCAAATGGGATCATAAAGAGCCAGAACTGAAATCAAATAAACAACTAGAGTCTTTGATGACGCCAAACATTTCCCAAGAAATGAAACAGCAAAGGCTTGTTCTTAAAATATTAGCATTCTACCCATGGCACTGTCCAAGTTATAGATTGTCACAGTTTCTGAAGAATTAAAGGTATAGGGCCTCCAAATAGCACTAGGAAAGTACATGGTATAAGGGAATAAATGACAACTTATTGCTGACTAAGAATTATGCAGAAGAAATTTTGGGATATCATGGCACCTGGTTGTGCAGTGGATAGAATACTAGGCTTAGAGATAGGAAGACATGAGGTCAAACCCAGGCACTTACTATATGGCCCTGGACAAGTCACTCAAACTGCCATCTGTCTCAGTTGTCTCAACTGTAAAATAGGGTTAATTTCTCAGGGTTGTTGTGAAAATCAAATGAGATAATCTTTATGATGGACTTAGCACAATACCTAACAGGGGTCCTCAAACTTCTTAAATAGGGGGCCAGTTAACTGTCCCTCAGACTGTTGGAGGGCCAGACTATAGTAAAAACAAAAACTTTGTTTTGTGGGCCTTTAAATAAAGAAACTTAATAGCCCTGGGTGAGAGGGATAATCATCCTCAGCTGCCGCATCTGGCCCGGGAGCCATAGTTTGAGGACCCCTGAGTCCTAGCACATAGTAGGAGCTCTATAAATACTAGCTTTTGAGAGAAATAAGCAGAACCAAGAGAACATCGTACACAGTAACAAGATTGTGGGATGGTCAACTGTGATAGACTCGACTTTTCAACAATGAGGTGATTCAGGTCAATTCCAATAGCCTTGTGATGGAGAGAGCCATCTGCTTAAGAGAGAGGACTATGGGCACTGAATGTGAATCAAAGCATAGTATTTTCACTTTTGTTGTTTTTGTTATTGTTTGCTTGCTTGCTTGATTCTTTTCCCCTTTCTTGTGTTTTTTCCCTTTTGATCTGATTTGTGTGTGTGTGTGTGTGTGTGTGTGTGTGCAACCTGGCAAATATGGAAACATGCTCAGAAGAATTGCATGTGTTCAACCTATATTGGATTACTTGCTGTTTTGGAGAGTGGGAAGAGGGACAAGGGAGAGAAAAATCTGGAACACAAAGTTTTGCAAAGGTGAATTTTGAGAACTATCTTGGCACATATTTGGAAAAATAAAATACTATATAAATAAATACTAGGTATTATTATCATCATCAGAGAAATGTAAAACTGGAAAAAAAAAGAGATGGACTAATGGTACAGCCAGAGAAGGAAACTATATAGCATTTTAGATGGAGAGTTGGAAGGGACTTCAGAAGCCATCAAGTCCAACTCCTCATTTCACAGGTGATGAGGAGGTTAGGTTATTCACATGCACTATTAGGTGATCTAGAGCCCAACTTCTAAAACTGTGGTTCTCCACCTCATATGGGGTCTTGTAATTGAATGTGGAGAGGGGGGATCACAAAATTATGATTTAATATCAGTAAATGTTTGATTTGTATGCCTATTTTATTTTCCTATATACCCAGGGTCATTTAAAAATTTCTTCGGTGAAAAGGGGTTGCAAGTGGAAAAAAATTAAGAAGCCCTGATCTAGAGGGAAGAATTGGAAATAGATGGAAGTGGGGATAGTCAAGGAAAGAAGAAAGGGGAGGAAGAAGGAACAAGCATTTATTAAGGACTGATTATGTATCAAGCACTTAATAAAATACTTGTAAATGCTTTACAAATAATATTTCATTCAATCCTTATAAAAGTTCCAAAAGAGAAGTGCTACTGTTAATCATCTTCCTCTGATACTTGAGGAAACTGAAGCAGAGGTTAATTAATTTGCAGAGGGTCTAATAACTAGCAAGTATCTGATTCAGGATTTGAACTCAGGCCTTCCTTCCTGACTTTAGACCCATCACTCTATCACCTGCATCACTGAGCTGCCTCTAAAGAAAGGGAAGAGCTGCTTCTTCCTAACAAATCTGGGTAACTGAAAGGATGCTGGGGCTTGAAACAAGAACAGGGATATTTGGAGGAGGGACAGGTTGGGGGAGGGGGAGAGATGATGAGTTCACTTGGGGACATGTTAAGTTTGAGGTGCCAGCAGAACAGCCAAGTGATAAACTGAGGAACAGATTGGACAAGATGGCCTCTGAAGTCCCTTCCAACTGTGAGATTCTGTGGTGATTCTCTCCCCTTTCTCTTTCTGTACTGCTTAGCTCTCCCTTCTCCCATCCTTTTCCTCTCTCTTCTCCCCTCCCTCTCCTTTCCCTATCACTCCCTTTTCTTTCCTCCTCCTGTCCTCCAGTCCCCTCATCTTCCCTCTCTAAATGCTATGATTTTGTAGCTTTATTTTTATTTCCTTTTATTACTCCTTCTCTGCATCTGACTCCTTTCCCGTTTATCTTTGTCACACTGGGGGTCTCTCTGCACATCTCTCTGAGTATACCACTTTCTCTCTATCTGTCTTTCTGCATCCTCCCCTTCCTCTGTTTATTCTATCTCCATGCTCTATCTCCCTCAATCCTTTCATTTCTCCCTCTGTCTCTCTACCTCTGTCTTTGCTGTACCTCCCTGTCTCTGTCTCTCTGTGTGTCACTAGGCATTTCTGACTGTCTGTCTCTTTCTTTTCCCCTTCTTTGCTATCTCTAACTCTCCTTCTACCTCTCTGTCCTTCAGTATCTGTCTCCATTTCTCTCTCCCTTCCCCTTCTTTCCTTTCTCTCCTACCCTCCTCCTTCTCTCTCTCTCCGCCCTATCTCCCCCTTTCCCTCAGTCTCAGTCTTTCTACCTGTATCTCTCTGTCTCTCTGTTTCTTCCCCCTCCCCCACTCTCCATTTGAAAACAGAGTCCTTAATTATAATCAGCCGGTGCCTGCTGCTTACAGTTATCGCTCTGCTGAGAAGCGACAGCTGTTTCTATTGGCAGCCCAGCAACTGCGACCGTCAAAGTCCTTCCCATGATGCTTCACCTCGCAAAGATGGCCTGGGTGAATGCAGGGCACAGTCTGCCCCTCTACCCCCCTCAAAGCCCCCCCAAACCCCCCAATGGCCAGCACCTGGGTGGACACAGGGCTGTGGCTTCTCTGAGGGCTGAGCGAGGCCAAATCCAGGCAGCCCTCCTTCTGTTGGTCAAGTCACATCTTTGTTTTTGAACACAAGCTTTGTTTTTGTTTTTTCCATTCGTTTTTTGGCTCAACTGGAGCGTAACACCAATTAAAATTAGATTAGGAAGAAAATGTCCATTTCTGCAGAATACACCAGAATTCTGAATATGTTCCCTTAGTACAGGCTGGAGAAAAGAGGAGATTCGCCTACAGTGGGCAGCTTCTGGCACTGGCAGAACTTTGCTGGGCTTTTATTCTTCTCATTCTCCCTATCATGTATTTGTCACTGAGACCACAAGACAGACAAAATGAATCCCTAGAAAGATTAGCTAGCTGTAGATCGGTGACAGGTGGCCAATTATTGATCAGAATATCAATTTGCAGAAGGTCATCCAAAGTAGAAGGCACCCTACCTACCCCGAATTGGTACCTAAAGAAATTAAGGCACAGAAAAGGAGAGGGACGTAGGGCCAGTCAGCAAGTTGTCTGACTCCCCAGACCAGGCAAGAGAGTTTTAATCCTTACCTCATGATGATTGCCACTCTTATTTCATAAAAACTAGAATGTCAGAGCTATAGGAAGACCTTTAAAAATTAGGACACAGGTGGATCTTCGAGATTAGCTCCAATCTTCTGAAGGGATAAACTGAGGACCAGGTAGAAAACATGACATAGTGATATAGCAGATCTCAAATTAAAACTCAGCTCTCACTTCCCATTCCTTTTTCTAACCCCATCAACATCTAAACATTTCCCTAATGAGTCCTCTCCCCAAGAAAAGGGACACCTGGCTATCTACGGCTTCGCAGATGACAGATTGTTCACATGTTCAAGATGTAGGACTTGACTTTCTGAGTCCCTCCTTTGCTTCTCATAGACAACTAATCATCAGACTAAGGGTGTTGGGATGAGGTAATGTGGTAAGGTGAGCAGAAGAATCAATGAACTTAAGGACAGGAAAACACCTGCTTAATACCTGCTAGGGCACTGACTGACAGGATGATATGTTATATTCCTTCTCAGGATCTCAGTTTTCTCATCTGTCAAATGGGGATAATAATCTCTACCAGCTGTAATAAGTGGCACGATAACCAAAAGAGATAATAATAGCATTTATATAGCACTTTAAAAGTTGGAAAACATTGGAGAGACAGAGAAGGATAAAAGAGTCTTATGTGTTGTAATCCATAAAATCACAAGGAGTCAGGCATGACTATGACTGAATAACAATTTAAAAAACATAGAAATATGGGGTATGTTATTATGTTTTCCTGCCTTTTCTGTGTTACCTCATTTGATCTTGACAAAACCCTGAGATATAGATCCTATTTTTGCCTTCATTTTATAGATGAGGAAACTGAGGTGGAAGTAACTTGCTTTCTGTCATACAACTAGTGAATGTTTGAGGCAAGATTTGAACTCAGATCTAAAAAGTACCAAATATATAGTGATAGTAGTATTATTTATGTTTTCATTCAACCACAGAATCTTAGATTAGGTAAAAGCCTCAAAGATTATCTAGTCCAATTGCTAGCTAACATAGGTAGGATACAAGGGCAGAAGATATCTTTTAGGCAATGATATATGAATCTCCTCTCCACGTCTCTGACAAATGGTCATCCACTTGAAGACTTTCAGTAATGGGAAACTACCTAAAAATGCCATCCATTCTATCTTTAAATAGCTATAATGAGGGTGGCTTGGTGGTATAGTAGATAGAGTACTGGCTCTGAAGTCAGGAGGATCTGAGTTTAAATCTAGCCTCAGACACTTGACATACTACCTACTAGCTATGTGACTGTGGGCAAGTTACTTAACTCCAATTCCCATGTAAGGATAAATAACTAGCTATAGTTTTTAAGAAACGTCACATTTGGTTTAGAAGTAACAGATTTGATATCCAAGGCCAAGCAGAATAAATCTAATCCTTCCATCCAGCTATCCTCTGAATATCATAATCATCTTGCTCTCATTCCCATATCTCACACACATATCTTTTACAGAGACTTTTTCTCCATAGTTTTTGCCCATCTCCTTTCCTAAAAAGCCCTAGTTTCTTTGAGCAATCCTCCCATGACAAAGGGAGGCAACTTCTCTGAAGATGATAGAAGCCCAGAATGCAGAACTGGAAGAGATTAATATCTAAATATACTCTTTCTAGCATCTCCCAACATAGAGTTACCTAACATCTCCTTAAATTAGGGAATCTGGTAGTTCAAAAGGAATTCATTGTTCATTTAGTCTGACTATACATGAAAGGAATCCCCATCATAATACATTGAACACATGATGGTCCAGGCTCTGTCTAAAGACATCTTCAAGAGGAATCTACTACTGCCTCTTGAGAGAGTCACTTCTACTATTGGACACCTTGAATCGCTTGGAAAATTTTCCTGACATGAAGTTAAAATTAGTTCTTTATATTTTGCTCCCCATCTATTCCTTTAGCCAAATTGCTGATTAAAATATAAAATAACAGAAAATCAAGCATAGATCCCTGGGATACTCCACTGGAAACCTACCATGTTGACACTGAACCATTAACAATGATTCCTTTGGTCCAGTCCTCTATCAAGCTCTGAATCCATCTGATTGTGTTACTGAAGACTCTGATAAGATGGAACTCAGTACATCCTGAGGCATCTATGGCTAGTTGTAATTATTAGGAAGTTTTTCTTTATAATAAATCAGTTAAAAAGAAAATATTTTCTAAGTGCCTATTACAGTATTGTGCTGAATGACTAGGGAAAAAGAAAGAAAAAATGGAAAGAAGGAAGAAGAAAAAGAAAGAAAAAAGAGAGGGAGGGACAGAAGGAAGGAAGGAAGGAAGGAAGGAAGGAAGGAAGGAAGGAAGGAAGGAAGGAAGGAAGGAAGGAAGGAAGGAAGGAAGGAAGGAAGGAAGGAAGGAAGGAAGGAAGGAAGAAAGGAAGGAAGAAAGGAAGGAAAGAAAGGAGGGAGGGAAGGAGGGAGGGAGGGAGGGAGGAAAAGAGTATGTTTTGATGTGGATTCAGATTTCACTACTTCTTTTTGTGGGGGTGAATAGCATTTATCATCATGACTTCTTTGGGATTGTCTTGGTATAGGCAGCCTTTCCTGGTCTCCCCCAGCAGCTAAATGCCTTCTACTATCTTCCATCTATTTTGTATGCATCTTTTATGTATTTAGATAAATGTGTGTGTGTGTGTGTGTGTGTGTGTGTGTGTGTGTGTATAATCTCATTAGACTATGAATTACTTGAGAGCAGGGACAAGGAAAGGCTATCTGCAGAAGACATATTTGAGCTGACACATTTGTAGCCTCAGACAGTCTAAGTTACCTCAACTCTAAAATGGGGGTAATAACAGCACCTATATCCCAGGGTTATTATGAGGATCAGATGAGATAATATCTACAAACTAGTTCATAGGTACTTAATGACTGTTTCTCCCTTCCTAATTCTTCTTTCTTATATAGCTCATCAAATAATTATATCATATTCTTTTTTAGTGTGCAATTCTTTAGACTAAACATCACCTGTTCTTTCATTAATGGCATGCTCTCAAGGACTTTCTCTATCCTAATTGCACTCCCACTCATCACCCACCTCTGCCAATTTATCAATGTCCTTCTGAAAATGTGGTGCCTAAAATGAAATTCAATATTCCAGATATGATCTGACCAAAGCAGAGTATACCAATACTGTTATTACCTCCCACACTCTGGGCACAAGGCTCCTAGTAATGCTCCTAAAGTGACATTTCTATAACTATTTTTCCCATTAATGCATCTAAAGTAATGCATAGGGCTAATAATAATAGCTTGCATTTATATCATTTTTTTTTTAAAGTTTGCTAGGTGATGCAGTGAATAGAGTGCCCAATCTAGAATCATCAAGACCTAAGTTCAAATCCAACTTCATGTACTTATTAGTTGTGTGACTAGTTGTGTGTGGGTAAGTCACTTAGCCCTGTTTACCTCAGTTTCTTCATCTGTAAAATGATCTGGAGAAAGAAGTGACATCAATTCAAATCAAATCAGTTCTTTGCCAAGAAAATTTCAAAAAAGGGATTACAAAGAGTTAAACATGATTGAAAACAATAACAAAATGTTTATTGACTGTGTGACCTTGGGCAAATATGCTTGCCTCTGTTTCCTCACCTGTAAAATGAGGGTAATAATAGTATCCATAATCCAGGGCTGTTGTAAGAATTAAATGGAATTCAAAGTGCTTTGCAAATCTCTGTGTAAATCTCTGTATAAATGCTAGCTCTGTTTGTTAGCTTTTATTCCTTTAAGTCTTCATAAAAAAAAAAAAAAAAAAAAAAAAAAAAAAAACCCTGTGAGGTACATGCTATTTTTATAACTATTTTACCAAAGAAACTGAAACTTAGAGAAATGATTTCCCCAATATCACAGTCTGAGTAAATGTCTGAGGTCAAATTTGAACTTAGTTCTTGATTTGGGATAAGTAAAGCATAGAATGTTTTCTATATGAAAAAAATGTATTCAGAACTCCAACCTAAGAGAGGTATGGAATTCATTTCTCCCTATGCAAGTGGGATTGCCTCCAGTTCTAGGATGCTGCCTCTGGCAGAGGTGGAGACTCCATCAAAGGAGAGTGGAAGAAAATAACAAGTAACATATGAATTGATGGACAGGAAGAATTGGGAAGACTGGAGTTGGCTTTAAGTAAAGGACCTCAAGGATAATTATTTTTAGTTCTTACTTCCCTATTACCCCTTTTATTTTTTCCCTTAAGTCTTAGCTTACCTGCTTTTCCACTTCCACCACCTAGGTTTTTTGACCAGTTTTCTTTCCTTTCCTAACGGAATTTGGTCTCACGCCTTCTCATGTCCTTGAAGTAAGCACAGAACTAATATTTCAATGAGCTTTAAGAGTCATGAGTTGTTTAACAGAGATTCCTCATTTGATCCTTGAGAGGCTCCTGTGAAGTAGGTATAACAGGTTTATTTTTCCCATTTTACAGATAGGGACACTGAGGCTCAGAAATGTAAAGTGACTTATCCATTATCCCACAACCAGTAAATTGCAAAGACAGGATTGGAAGGTAAATTTCCATTAACTCCAAATCCAATATGCTTTCTGCTTTACCATGCTATCAACCTGTTTCCAGAGTTTGGTATAAGAAAGACAAATAGGTTGTATCCTAACCCTAACCCTAAATTCGTTTCTAACCATAACATTAAATGCTATTTATTTCTAACCCTAACCTTAAATATAATGTCGGATTCCTCTTTTGTATCCTTCAGTCTCCAGCACAAGGCCTGGTACAGAGGAAAGATGTTAATAAACATTCAAACTTAAATTCATGTTTCCTACTCAAATACTTGCAATGGCTCCACATTTCCCCCAGGAGAAAATATTGTTTCCTTATTTAGAATTCCAAGGTTACAGTCCACAGTTTGTTTCTCCCCCTCCTATTTCCAGATGAGGAAACAGGCCCAGAAGGGACTAGGAAATAATGGATCCAAATTTTTAATCCCCAATCAGTTCTATAAACATTGATTAAACTGCTTCCATGCCCTAAACTCCAGGTGCTAAGAATATATCCATCCCTCAAAAGAACCTATAGATGATTGATTTAGGGCTCATTTGGATCAAAAACAATACCCAACAAGCATTTAGTATAGTGCCTGGCATATAGGAGGCATTTTTGTAAAATGTTTGTTCCTTTTCTCCTTTTTTTTAAATTGTTATACATGTTAAAAATATATGTTAAATTCAATATGTGGAAACATATTTATACAATTCTCTTGCCGCACAAGAAAAATCAGATCAAAAAGGAAAGTAAATGAATAAGAAAACAAAATGCAAGTGAACAACAACAAAAAGAGTGAGAATGTTATGTTGTGATCCACTCCTTTCCTCTTTACATTACACCATGTTTCTTTCTGAATTTGTTGATCTGAACTGAATGCAATTCGACGATAAACTCCCTTGTCTATAGCATGGTAAGATTTATAGAGTGCTGCCTTCACACCAACTCTACAGTGTAAAGTGTTATTCCCACTTAAAGATAAGAAAATCAATCTCAGAGAGAAGTGACTTGTCTAAGGTCTCATAGTAAGTGACAGATTTTGGATTCTAGTTCAGATTTTCTGCACCCAGGTTTCTTTCTACTTCACTACATTTAAAATCTTCAACAAGTAATTTGCTTCTGATTTGGGCCAACTGAAAAATTCTAACTATCTCAGGTCCCCAACTGTCAGCCTTTGTCAGGCTATTGAAATCTATTTAAAACATGCCCAGGAACCAGCTATAGCTTTCTCCATTTCTGATAAACAACAGCTTGTAGTTATATGAGACCAAGAGAAGAAAAGATGCAATTCTTCTGGTTTCCTATATGATTCATTATTACAATAATGTGTCCACACCAAACCCTTGCCACAGATATCATAAAAATAAATCTCTGGAGTTTAGAAAGAACAGCTCCTGAGGCCACAAAGGAAGGGAGACATTAAGGGAGTATCCTGGAAACGAAGACTTATAAGTCACCAAAATTTGAAAGAAACACATTTCAAATGTTGCATAATGTCATCTGATGGCTAAAAATAATGGAATGCCAATGTAAGTGCCAGGAAAGTATACTCTGGAAAATTGAACAAACATTTTTGTCTCCTGAGCTAGAAAGTGGAGGAACTGAGTTCTAATCTGGGACAGCCACTCACAAACTGTGTGACTTTGGGGAAGTTCTTATATCTTAAATTCCCCTTTTGAATAATGAAAGAATTGGACTAGTCAGAATCAAAGGCAGAGGCATTTAGAATTAGGATGCAGGTCAAAGGCATGAATTTCTATTAGGGTCTTTTCGGCTTCACTATTCTGCATTCTATCATTCTAAGGTCCTTTCCAGTTTTGACATTGGATGTTCTATGATTCCAAAGCTACTTCCAACTCTAACATTCTGTAATCATGTTCCAAAATCTGCTCTAGTACCTACCGATGGTCAGTGTTTTCTTGAGCTAAGTCTTCTTTAATTTCTAACATTCTATATTCTGAAATTCTAATGTCCCATTCTGATACATTTTATAGAAAGTGAAGATGATAGGCCATAAAAGGACTCAGCCTTGCAACACAATTCTACCTTTAGCCCCGGGAAATAAATATTTTCAATTCCATTCCACAAATAGTTTTGAAGCACCTACTATGTATAAGGCCCTGCTTTTTGAGTTTGGAAGGCATAAATATGAAAAATGACAAGTTCTCTGTCTTCAAGGAGTTGAGAAGTTAATAGGGAGGAATAGAAGAAATACATATGTAAAATGTGTGTTGTCCAGGCAAGTTTGTGTCCACATGGGTTATCTAAATGATGCTTTCAGGAAGACATGAATAGAATCCTATTCACTGCTTTCCAAGAGAGACTTTGATTTCTACTTGCTGGATAACCAGAGAAAAGATCATGAGATTAACCACACTGGCTTCTTCAAAGATACTATAAATTAAATTTGAATTATATCTGTTCATCTCCCCCTACTAGTCTAAGGATTTTTTTTTTAATTATTTGCTGAGGCAATTGGGGTTAAATGACTTGCCCAGGGTCACATAGGAAGTATGAAGTGTCTGAGGCCAGATTTGAACTCATATCCTCCTGATTTCAAGATTGGTGCTCTATTCACTGCACCACCTAGATGCCCCCCTAGGGGGAATTTCTTTTCCCTTTGGTTCAAGGTATTTTCTTGGTCACTACCCTTTAAATAGAAGGCGAATGGCTGATATCACAAGCCTTGATTCCTTCTAACCATATGCTAAACAAAAGATCGTTACAAATTATGAATCAATCCATTTATTAAAACAGATAACAAATAAAAATCTTTAAAAACTTTATAGATTATTACATACCAGACAATACACGAAGTGAATAAATACCATCATTGAAAGTAAGATATCTCAACTCAATGAAGAAAGAATCTTTGACATCCCCCAAGAGGAAATTCCTCAATATCTCTATGGGGGCAAGATTTGTTTTTCCTAAATGCCTGCTTTCTGTAGTCTATTTGTTTTTCTCTTCGGATTTTTCCCAAAAATGGATCTAGAACCACAAGGGCTTCTCTTGAAGAAGAAAGCAAGAAGAATGTCTTTGTTCCCAAATTTCCAAACTAATTCTACTCTTCACATAGGCCCACAACTTTTGTCACTATTTCCTTCACCAATGGGGCAAGTTTTATATAAATGATTCAGACTTGAAACCTGGGTTACACATAAAACAACAGAATACAAAGAAAATGTGATAAGAGCAGATTTTATTCCCTGCGCATCAAGTATAGTTCTTTAATATAGTAAAGTTGAAATAAATATGTATGGGAAAAGAGAGAAAGAAAAAAGAAAAAGAGAGAGAGAGAGAGAGAGAGAGAGAAAAGGAGAAAGGAGGAGGGAGGGAGGAAGGGAGAAAGAGAGGAAAAGAGGAAGAAAGGAAGGAAGGAAAGAAGAA
Source organism: Sarcophilus harrisii (assembly GCF_902635505.1). Classification (NCBI taxonomy): domain Eukaryota; kingdom Metazoa; phylum Chordata; class Mammalia; order Dasyuromorphia; family Dasyuridae; genus Sarcophilus; species Sarcophilus harrisii. The sequence continues at coordinate 358,461,026 of NC_045427.1, read as the reverse complement.
AGGAAGGAAGGAAGGAAGGAAGGAAGGAGGGAGGGAGGGAAGGAAGGAAGGAAGGAAGGAGGGAGGAAAGGAAGGAAGGAAAGAAGGAAGGAAGGAAAGGGAAGAAGGAAAGTATGGAAGGAAGGGAGGATGGAAGGAGGGAAGGAAGAAAAAAGGGAGGGAAGAAGAGGGGGGAAGGAAGGAAGAGAGGGAGGGAGGGGGAAGGAAGGAGGGAAAGAGGGAAAGAAGGAAGGAGGGAAGGAAAAAAGGAAGAAAGAAAAAGAAAGAAGGAGGTAAGGAAGGAAAGAAGGAGGAAGGAAAGGAAGGAAAGGAAGAAGGGAGAAAGGAAAAAAGAAAAAAGGAAGAAAGGAGGAAAGAAAAATAAAAAAGAAAAGGGAGAGATCTAAACAAAGTGGCTCTGAGAAAATCTGAGAAGACATTTTTTTGCATCTAACAGTTGGGTTCTCCCACTCAGCATCAATGTTGGAACAAGATTTCAGAATTTACCAATCTTGGCTCCAGCTGACCCAGTTTCCCATTTATAAGTATTCCTGTCATGAACATAAGCCCCCTCCTTTCTTCCCTGTTCCATTGTATCCTGTTCCCAAATCCTGCTTTCATGATAAAGATCAGAAAAAAATTTATTCACACTAAGGTCCAAGGGATTGAAAACAGATCAGAATATTACCCTAGCTTATCAAGCTTATCAAATATGATGAGGAAGGATTCAGAAGTTTTTAAAAGTCTCCAAGTCACATATCCTAGAGCATAAATATTCCTTTCCTCCCTTAGTCAAAACTTTTTGCTCCTTGTCAAAAAAAAATTCAATCAAAACCATAGTTGACCTAATTTTTCAGATACTGAAAATATTTTATATCCCCCAAATTCAAAGGATGATAAACTTTAGAGCTAGAACTGATATTGGAAATCACCTAGTCAGTCTATACACTCTACAGAAGCAGAAATTGACTCCAAATCCCATGTTCCTTTAAGGTATACCTAGGTACTGATCCTCCACCCATCAAGTGTCTTCCTTTTTTCCTTCCTTCCTTCCTTCCTTCCTTCCTTCCTTCCTTCCTTCCTTCCTTTTCATTGCCTCTTTGAAGAAGGTTCTGGGGTTAAACAGTGTTGTTGTCAAACTAGGATGGTGAAAATTGATTATAGGTTCACATTCAACTCTGGATGAAGGATTGTTGGTTGTGATTATTGATTGCCAAGGTCCTATAGGCTCTAGTCCAAAAGAATGGAGAAGAGCTCAGAAGGTGTTGAAAGCAAGAAGTAGAAAAGTAGAAAGAGCCCTGCCTCTCAAGTTAAAAAACCTGAATTCAAATCCCACTTGTGATGCTTATGACCCATGTGCCTGAGTAAATCTCCTCCCCTCCTTGCAATTTAATAGTCTCATCTGCAAAATGATCATATTACATAGTCTTTGAATGTGAGAAGAACAAATTATTTCCCCATAGCATCTAGCACAGTATTTTAATATATTAGGGGTGAAATAAATATGTATGGGAAAAGAGGCAAAGGAATCCTTCCCTAGGTCTAAGATCTAATGTTTTCAAAGGGAACTATAGCCACAGTGGACAGAGTCTGGACCTGTAGTCAGGAAAATCTAAGATTAAATGTGGTCTGAGAAACTTACCAACTGCAAGTACTATAAACTCTTTCTTATGCAAGTCACTTGATCCCTGTTTGCCTCAATCTCTACATCTGTAAATTGGGGATAATAACAACCCTTGAAGGATTGTTGGGAAGACCAAATGAGATGGTATTTTTAAAGTGCTTGGTACATAGTAGGAATGCTTATTCCTTTCCATCTTCCCTTTTGCAGCTGTTGCTAACTTCATGACAGAAAGTCATCATTACCTTTGCTGTCCTCTGTTCTTAATATCTCAAAAATCTTACAGTACAGCCCAATAAGATTTCATCAGAGAAACGCTTGTTTTGGGGAAATAGGAATGTAGACACAACAGAGAGCCTCCCTAGAGCAGCCTTGCTGGATCACAGAATGGAAGAGTTGAAATAGACCTCAGAGACCATGTAATCCAACCCAGGTAAGAATCTTCTCTAGAAGAGTTATCTCCAGTTTTTGCTTGAAGACTTCTAGGGAAGGGAAAGCTATGACCTGACTAAATAGTTTCTTCCACTTCGGGATAAATCTAATTGTTAGAATATTTTTCCTTAGATATTATGTTTACTCTTTCTCTCTCCTTTTTTGTCCCCCACAAACAAATAGCTATACATTCAAAGTTAAGGACCAGTCTAGGAAACAGCTCAGAAGTAGAACTTTTTCATATAATGTCTGGTGTTATTTAGGAGAGCAATTTGTAGTTCTGTTTGGGGGTTAGCACCAAATGTTGAAATTAATGTAGGCACCAAATGTTGGGGTTAAGCCATGTGAAGTCACAATGGCTATTTTCTTTGGCAAAAGGTAGTTTTTTTTTTTTTTAGGAGATAGACAAAATGAAGAGATACAATAAATACCAGGAATGATAAATATGAGAGTTGGGAAAACACATAGAAAAAAAAAAAAGGTGGGGTCAAGGAGATACTAAAGAAGGGAAAGGGACCTGTATATGCCAAGATGTTTGTGGCAGCCCTGTTTGTAGTGGCTAGAAACTGGAAAATGAATGGATGCCTTTCAATTGGAAAATGGTTGGGTAAATTGTGGTATATGAATGTTATGGAATATTATTGTTCTGTAAGAAATGACCAGCAGGATGAATACAGAGAGGCTTGGAGAGACTTACATGAACTGATGCTAAGTGAAATGAGCAGAACCAGGAGATCATTATATACTTCAACAACAATACTGTATGAAGATGTATTCTGATGGAAGTGGATTTCTTTGACAAAGAGACCTAATTCAATTTCAGTTGATCAATGATGGACAGAAGCAACTACACCCAAAGAAAGAACACTGGGAAATGAATATAAACTGTTTGCATTTTTGTTTTTCTTCCCCGGTTATTTTTACCTTCTGAATCCAATTCTTCTTGTGCAACAAGAGAACTGTTTGGTTCTGCACACATATATTGTATCTAGGATATACTGCGACATATTCAACATATATAGGACTGCTTGCCATCTAGGGGAGGGGGTGGAGGGAGAGAGGGGAAAAATCGGAACAGAAGTGAGTACAAGAGATAATGTAGTAAAAAATTATCCTGGCATGGGTTCTGTCAATAAAAAGTTATTATAATAAAAAAATAAAATTTGAAAAAAAGAAAGAAAAAAAAAGGCGGGGGGTTAATAATTAATAATGGAAAAGACAAGTTTCCTAGTGGAACTTTAAGTTCTTAGCAGTACTTTAGTTTTTCTCTGCCAAACCCAGCTAGTTATTCAGAACCTCATCAATGCTCAAAGAGAAATAGGTGGAAATGTGTTAGAGCACCAGGCCAGGAATTAGGAAGATTCATCTTCCTGACTTCAAATCTGGCCTCTGAAATTTACTAGCTGTGTGACCCTAAGCAAAGTCACTTAGCCCTGCTTCATTTGTTCATCTGTAAAATGAGCTAGAGAAGGAAATGGCAAACCATTCCTGTATCATTTGCCTCCAAATGGGGACATGAAGAGTTGGAAATGATTGAAAAACAACTAAACAACAACAATATACTGTGTACAGACAACGCAGAGTAGAACAGAGACTGGTGTCCTTGTTTTGGCAGTAGATACTACCTTCCCAAGCAATCAGTCAATTAATAAAAATTTATTAAGCATCAACTAGGTGCCAGGCATTATGCTAAATTCAGGGTATACAAAAAGAGACAAAAAATGATTCCTGCCCTCAAGGAGATTATACTCTAATGAGGAGGACAACAAAACATACAAACTGTATACACAATAAATAGGAAATAATTAACAAAGGGAAGGCATTAGAATTAAGAGAGGATGGGGAAAATTTCCCAGAACCACAGCTCAGTTGCCCAGCCTGTTTGTGAAGGAAGAGACACAGTTCCACATAGAGATAGCCTGGAGAGAAGGGATCACTTTCTAAATTGACTAGGATGACAAGCAAAATTTTTAAAACTTACCAGTGATGAAAGACTTGATGAATAACAATATCACGTCAGCACAGCCTAGAGGGGACTACACTGCCACTTAATAGCAGTAATAGCTCATGTTTCTACAGTTTTTTGCAGTTTCCAAATCACCTTTCTCATAACAATCTTGAAACATAGAGAGGACAAGTATTATCCTTATTTTAAACATGAAGAAAATGACGCTCAAAGACAGCCTTGAGTTCACATAACATACAGCCTAAGTTAGAAACTGAACCCAGATTTGATGATTCTGAGTTCAGCAATTTTTCACCTTCCAGTGGGTATAATCCCACTGCAAGCAGGATATCTGACTTGACAACTGAGAGCAGCTGGAGACTGAACAAGCTCACCTCCTCTCCTGCCCCCAACATTCTGAATCATCAAACTGTGGTTTTTAGTGTCTTTGGACAGGAGAGAGAAATAAAGGGGTTCCCAAGAGACATAATATCTTAAGAGTTCTGGACTAACCCACTGATTTTAAGTAGTTTCTCTAAATGAGGGGCTCATTTAGCTCAAGGAAGAGAAAAGATATTTGTATCTGTGTTCTCTGTGGAGAATAGTATCCAAGAGCTAGTGCTGATTTTTGTGTGTACCCAAGAGAATTCACTTACATTATACAGAATGTAGTCCCAAGACTCTGCCCACAAGAAAGAGAAAGCCTCCAAAGCTGTGAAGGATTCAGGTATCCTTGACACCTTGTGGCATAGATTCATATTTTTCCTGTACTATAGATCTCAATAAACCATTTTTCTGGTTTTTCTCTTATTGTCTCCTTTACTAGTTTTTTAATCCACCTTTTTTTTTTTTTTTTTTTTTTTTTTTTTTTTTGTCCCTAAGAGTAGGTTGCTTCCCCAAGTTTCTGCCTAAGGTTTCAGAATACAGAACTTTCTTTTCTCTCTCTCTCCCTCCTTTCCTCCTTTTCTCATTCTCCATTGCGTTTTCTCTCTCTTTCTCTCTCTCTCTCTCTCTCTCTTTTTCATATTAACTTCATCAGCTCTAATGGTCCAATTATCTCTTATTACACATGACTCCATAAAATAGCTGTACAGAACTAATCTCTGTCCTAAATTCTAATCTTATATTTTCAGCTTCCTACTAGATGTTTAGACCTATGTCTTCCACCAGTAATGAAAAGTCAACAAAATGAACTCATCACCTTTGCTTTTACTTTGTTTCAAAATCCTTCCCCTTTTCCAAACTTTTTTCAGTTGAGGGCATCAATATTATCCCTGTCACCCAAGGTCACAAATTTTAGAGACAATCTTGACTTTTCTTACTCCCTCACCCCACCCATATCTAATCTCTTGCCAAATCCTGCCTATTCCACCACAATGGATTTCATTACTATCCCCTTTTTTCTTCTCTTAACCTGTGAAACAATCATAATATGGTGGCTGGACTCCTGGTCTTGGAGTTAGAAAGACTCTCTGATGTTCAGTTTCTTCATCTCTAAAAATGGAGATAACAGTAGTGACATCACAGGATTGTTGTGAAGATCAAATGGCATTATGCAAATAAATTGCTTTGCAATCCTCAAAGCATGCATTTCCTCACCCAGAAATTCCCTTTACCAGTGAAATCACATATTCTTTCCCTATCTTCATTACTCTTAATTGTTGCCTTGATCACCACTTACCTGGATTGTTGTAATAGCCTCCTAACAGGTTTCCTTACCTCTAGTCAAGAATGTCAGAACTAGAAGAAGCTTCCCTTGGCAAACCTTTCTTGTCTCTTCGCTTGCTGACTCCTTGTCTTTTCTGATTCCCCACTTTCTGCTTATCCTGTTGGTCAGTCCTGCCCTGATGTTTGACATGAACCAGAGTTCTCAAAGCCCAAGCTGGAAGTTCCTAACTACCCATGTCCCAACACTGACTAGTGATCCCTAGAGATACACAGTCCAGCTCTGACAACTTGTGACATTTCCATGTCCTTAAAGCCTGCCAGGGCTGACATTTAGAACAGTGGCTTTGCAGAGCCTGGCACTGTGTGAGATTCAGGTCTTTCCCAAGCTCTTAGCTTCAAATAATCCTGCCCATTTCTGAGTACTCAGTCAGTCAAGTCTCTAAACTATTCCAATTTCACTTCTGTTTAATACAGAAGACTTGGATTGGGGAAGTCAGCTTGCTAAGCAAATGTCCAGAAACAACTAAAATTCTACACTTCCCTCAAGATCTAGTTCACATGTATTCTCTTCTAGAAAACCTTCCCTGATTATCCTCTAGGAAATAATTTCTCTCTCCTTAGAGCTCTCATGGCACTTTTAAAAAAAATCTCATCTATCCTTTTATCCCTGCCCCCTACACACACACACACACAAACACACACACACACACACACACACACAGTTCTAGAAGTGAAAGGATTTCAGAATTCCAAACTCTAGGTCAGGGATTCTTAACCCAGAATCTGTGATTCCCCCCCCCACCTGTATTTTAATTATGATATATCTTATGTATATTTATGTAATTTTATTCATTTAAAAAAGTTCTGAGAAGGGATCTATCCTCTTCACTTGACTGTCAAATGGAATCCATTGTACAAGAAAGGTTAGAAAAAAATCCTATGATCTAGTCTAACCCTCTTATTTTACAACAGAGGAATCTGAGGTGTTAGGGTAGAGGGCAATGGCTTGCACAAGATCACACAGAGGAGACAGAATTCAAACCCAGGTCTTCTAACTCTAGAGTTTGTACTCTTTACACTGTATTATGTTGCCTCCCTATTGCATTCTACTATAATTATTTGTCCCTCCTATAAAAATGAGGATCCCTTGAGGAACAGTTTCATGTTTTATTTTTTTCATCTAATCTGCCAACATAAGACCCTTTCATTCAAGTACTTAGGAAATGTTTCTTGAATTGACTAAATAATATCAACATTTTAATAAGTGTTAATGTTTAAACTGCTGCTTTAGACCCTTTATCAGCATCACTTGAATTCAAGCAATGTTACTCGTTGTTACTCTTGCTGATGCTTTTAGATTGTCTTTTAAATTTAAACTACAGGTTCTGAAGAATTTGTAGTTGAGAACAACTTGTTACCCACTGGTTTGTGTTAATATGCTCTCAAAGTGATAAAATGATATTTTTTAAAAGAAACTACTCTATAAACAGAACTTCCTAATCATTCTGTCAAATCTTCCATTCCCTTAACTGACCCTAGTGTAAATGGACTACTCTGTTCCCTGAATATAACATATCCTGCCCGCTTCATCTCAATACCTTCGCTCACAATGTTCCCTAGACCTGGAATGTCCTCCCTTCCCCTCTTTATATATTGAATTTCTGCCCATTTTGAAAACCTAACTCAAAGATCATCCCCTCCAATAAGACTTCTCTAATCCCCACCCACAATGCCCATTAAGACCTCATTTATCATTTATTTCTATATATCCAAAATATATTTATTATGTACTAGAGTTATCTGTTCATGTGTTCTATTACCCATAATAATAGATCTTAGAATCATGGATCTTATGCTAGGAGAAACCTTAGAAGCAGTCTAGTCCAACCCCACTATTATACCAATGAGAAAACTTAGGCCCAGAGAGGTTAATTGATATGCCCAGGGTTTCTCAAGTGGCAAGTGGTAGAACTGGAATTCAAACAACAATGCTTAACTTCAGTATTAACCCTCTTTCCACTGCCCCATGATGTCTCCATGTAAACTTCATGATGTCAACGGTCTCTCAGTGACTTAGTGTTCTACACATAGTTGAATTAGGCATCTATACAATTCTAATTTAGTTAGGGTTTTGCCACAGTATACTTTTGTTTTGTTTGTAAAGTCTTAGTTCTGACTGGTTTTCTTGGGGACCTATCTGAGGCTTTCCCACAAATATGATTAACTCACAATGGTTCTGATGACTGATTTAGTTTTTGCTCAGCCATTTCAGTCATGATACTTTAGCACAAAGTCAGTATAATTTAATCAGAAAATCAAAAGGCTCTCTAACCTATCCCAGAGCATTCTATCTGCTAAAAGCCTCAGTGGGCTCATACCTACCACACTCTTACATATCCAGCCCCTTCCCTGATGGCTAGCAGAAGGTTCTGAGTAAGTGGTCGTCTAAGTTAACAAGGATTCAAAAAGGCTAATTCTCTCAACCTTTAAGGGAACCAACTCTTGGATGTTAAGATCATATTACTCAGTGCTAAATGATCCCTGAAGAAAAACCAAAAACCCAGGAAATTACCCTCCCCCAGGTCCTGTTTATAGAAATGAAGAGTTTCTATGTTTTCTAGAGCTGTTCAGAGGTGAATTCATTGATAGATTTCTGATTCCCCTCTTTTCCTTTCCTCTGCCCGCCCTCTGGTGGAGCTATGGGATGGCCCAAAATGGCAGGCTCAGAAAGGAAGAAGCAAAGGGGAGCAATGACGGTTCTGAATAATCCACAAGCTGAACACTTCATCTACAAATTGAAACCATGATGTTGATTACAAACTCACAGGAAGTTGACCTTGTCTTCTGGAAGAGAAAAAGAAAGCCAAACCCTACTATTATAATTAGGAGGGGATCACCTCCACTCTTTAGGATGGGGAAGGAGCAAGAGGCAAGTTTGCTTTAAGGAATCCTCCTCACCTTCACTTAAAGACTGCACATGTATTAGTGAAAGAGGAAGGACCAGAAGAACCTGGCATGGGGAGTAAGGAAAAACGAAAAACAAGAGAACAGTGCTGTTTGGTTTGGGAAAGGGGAGGTAAGGTCAAATATCTAGCAAAAGTGGGGTAGAAAGTACTAATTCTGATTCTGCCACAAAGTCTGTGTGACTCCTAGAAAATTACTTTCCCTTTCTGAACTTCAGTTTCTCCATCGCTAAATTGATTTCTAAGTTCCCACTTTTAATTTCCTTTGATTCCGAGATTCTAAGGTTCTTTCTAGCTCAGAGGTTTTACGTTCTAAGATTCCTTCCAATTGTGTCACTCTATCATGGGGGGTGGGGAGGGAAGGGAAGGGAAAGAGACAATTAATATATCCACCTCAACAGGTATCTCAAAGGGCATTTGACAACAAAATCTTAGAGGGGGAAAGTTGTCTCCCATGCTATTCCCATAATGAATTATTGAAACCTAGGGTTGGATAGTGTGTTAGTAGTTCATATTCTTAAACTGTGGCAGAGGGGAAAGTGGCTGGAGGTGGGGCTGGCTGTCTCTGCAGCGAAGTTGGATCTCAGACCCCCAGACGCCAACAAGAGAACTCTTTACTAACCCTCCCCCCAGAACGCCCTTCTTTCTACCCGAGGTTCTTTGAAACAATTCCTATATAAGGGGCTTTAAGGAATGGTCGGAAGAGAAAAGAGAGAAGTTGAACTCCCTGACTGGCCGGATTAATGCAGTGCATTCGGTTTGAAAAGAATTCTTAATCTCCAGCTGAGAGACAGTTGCCCTCCTCCAAGTAGAGGCAACTTCCGAGGATTTGGGCCCCTCTCGAATCCTCAGTCGCGCAAAGACTGTAAGTCCTCAGCTAAACCCGCTCAGTCCACCTACTTCCTCCCAGCTGCCCTGTCTCCGATATCTTGGTGGTCCCCGGAGAAGCAGTCCAGAGAGACCACTGCCCGTCCTGCACCCACGAAATCCGTGGCCGCTGCAGTCTTCTGAGGCAGCGGTGTGTCAGCACCCAGGGTCCGTTTGATCTCAGGGGATCCTGGGCGCTCGCTCTCTCCGTCTCGCTCAGCCACAGAATGCGGACAAGTACGCGGCTGCCCCAGAAGAATCCATATCTGTGCTTGTTCTAGTTCGGTGAGAGCCCCTAGGATCTCACAGGAATTAGAATTGGAAAGACATCATCCAGAACATGGCCCTTCTTTTTGCATACGGGGATACTGAGGCCAGGAAAAGAAATAGGACATGAAAAGGTTACAAAACTAGTGAGGAGGGCTCTGGGCTTGAACCGAGGTCTTAAGAATGCAAGTCCACGACTTTTCTATTATCTCACCACCACCAGCACCAGTACTACCAGATGCGAATGCTCCCCATGGTGACCGGAGCTGCTCATTTTGAGAAGCTGGTACCTGGAACACATAGTTGGGACAGATTGCTCGGGATGCCTTCAGGAGCAGCATGCAAGTTCTGGCTCGAACAGTTCTCACAATCTGCCTCTCTCACACTGCTCTCTCCGTTGCCTGGGGCGCACCACTTTATGCATTTGGCATACTTTCTCCCTTACTGGATTCCCTAGCTAGAAAAGGAATGTCACTGACCGGGAGTAGAGGGACTTCGAGAGGGGTCAGTATCCACATTTCAGAATCTCAGAACAAGGGAACTGGAAAGAACCGTAGAAATCACCTAGCGAATATCATTTTACAGTTGTGGAAACTGAGGCCCATATTACAAAGTCAATTAATAGCAAAGCAGAATTTGAACACCGCCTTTCTAACACTGAACCTCTCTTCCAGCAGTTCACCAGTCACAGGTGAAAGCTTCCCTAACCCCAAGTTATTTGAAGAGAGAGAGAGAGAGAGAGAAAGAGAGAGAGAGAGAGAGAGAGAGAGAGAGAGAGAGAGAGAGAGAGAGAGAGAAACCTTGTCATTACTTAGTGTTGGCTGTCCCCGAGCGCAGCCTCCCCGCCCCGACTGGAGTGTAACCGAGTGTAGGAAGACAAAGTTCAGACCCTAGGAGGCAGGTTGACGGGGCCCTCGACGTTGAGGAGGAGGGAGGGCACCCCGCAGATCCCCCAGAGCAGAAGCCAAAGCATAGGACGAGGGCAGGAGCGTCTTGGGGAGCTGGGGAGAAGAACCTGTTCGCCCCACAGACAGCTTAGGGAAAGCTGGCACTCCAGGCAAGGAGCGAGAGCATGCCCCCAGCACCTCGGGACCGGACCCACTGAAGCAGCGACCACCGGAGATCGGAGCCCAAATGCTAAACCTCAGCTCAGGGGATAAGCATCTGCCTAGGTCTCCAGCTCTCGGCCAACAGCTACCCCTAGCGGAAAATCGACCGTCCCGTTCCCCTCCGTGCCTCCCAGGGCGTTCCGAGGCTCAGTTAGAGAGCCTGGGTAAATGAGGCGTGTGCTCTCCCTACTCCCTGCCCTCTCCCAACCCCGAGCTCTGCCCCTACACTGTCCTGTTGGGAGGCCACCAGCAAACCCGGCCCCAGCTGTCCAGGATCCCCAAATTTGGCTATCCTTCAGACTCTATACCCTCTCCTGCCGGCCTCCCTACGCCCGGAGCCGAAACCGACTGGAACTGCTGCTCCTTGGACCGACAGGCGGCGGGAGCTCGGGCTGCCTTGGCGAAGGTGTAGGGCGGTGTCCGAACTCGGAGCTGGACAGTATCTGTGCTGTGGAACTGGATGAAGGAAGATACGTGCATCAATAGAGTGGAAAAGTAGGGTGCGGAATGGGAAGCAAAAAGGTGTAGGACCGGGGGGATTCGTTGTAGGGGATAGAGAGCAATGTAATGTATCCTTAGTTCTAGAGGTGTACAGTGCAGGATTGTGTGGGATAAGGGTGCATAGTAATGGATTTTGTGTTCCGGGAGTGAGATACACCGAATGGGTGTGGTAAGAGGTGATGGAGTTGAAGAAAAGAATGGTGATGGGGAAGGTGAAGGGAGCGTATTGTTTCCGCAGCAAGACCGGAGAAAAGTGAGTCTCAGAAGCCGATCTGTGAGTCGCTGTTCCTTGATTTACTGGGGATACCCGTCGGGCTGGGAAACACGTTGAGATGTCTGGGAACTAGGTGCTTCTAGGAGCAGCAGGCGTGGGTTGGACGTGAAAAGTTAGCAAAGCTTTCTTCCACTCCCATTCAATCCCATAGTAAGTCCCGCAGCAGAGGCAGAGTGTGCACGGAGAGCCAGCCTAGACGGAGAAAACCCTAACACTTCCACTGACAGCTAAAGGTGCCTAGGGTTTCACTTGGGACGCACCCGGCAGGTCCGGCCCCGATGTTCAGGTGGGAGACACTCCAACTGTGGATTCCACTCACTCACCCACCCACCCAGAGTAACCCAGAACTTTAGAAAGGCCGGGCGTTAGAAGAGGATGAGGGCTTAAGTACTTCTGTCCCGTAACCATAGGAAGACCATCTGAAGAGCGCAGCAGAAAGAAGTCTCTATGGTGCAGAGCAAAGATCTCTCCTAGAAACCAAGGGCCGAATGGTTGAAGACCTGGGTTCAAGTCTCGATTTACCAATTTCTCTCTCTTTAATTTTGAGAAAATGCTTTCTCTTTTCCTTGCCTCAGTTTCCCCCCTCTTCTAAATAAAATCGGTCTAGAAGGCATCTAAGGTCCATTCCAACTATGATGTTAGGTAAGTTCTGTATACCTCCTCCTTTCACCCTCCCCCGGCTTTCCCTGCTCCACTGCACGTCTCTAGCCCCTCGTTGGGTCTCTCTCTTTCCCCTCCTTGCCTGTTTATTTTTAGGTCATTGGCGAGCTCTAGGTAATCCCCAGGCTGAAGTTCCAAGGGGGCGGGGCCCTACTGGGGGCGGAGTCGCCTTTTCTTTTAAACCCGCGACTATAAATCCAGTTTAAGGGGAAGCGGGATCTCAGATGAGCAGCCCGGACCCAAGTCGGCTAGGGGAGCGAGGGGGTGGGGCCCAGGGCGGCCGCGGCCGCAGCTGCCCAGCTGCGCCGCGGCTAGCCGGCAGGCTCCACTCCCTCCTGGTTCACACCTTGGGCTTTCTTACCCAGGTGGCCGCCTGCTGTTTCCTGGGCCCGCGCTTCCTGGCCACAGCGCTGACGCTGTGGCTACTGGACTTCCTGTGCATCCGCAAGAAGGTGCTGCTGAGACGCCGGCACGAAGGCGAAGCTGAGGAGCCCTGGAAGGCGGGCGGGGGCGGGAGCAGGGGTGGAGGAGAGGAGGAGGATGGGGCAGCTGTTATCCTGTTCCCGGGGCTACCCCCTGATGACCCGCCAATCTGGGTCTCTGACTCCAATCGGCTCTGCACTATAGAGTCGCTGAAGGCTGTCTGGCACGGGCAAAAGATGGACTTCTTCAAGACTGCCCACAAGGGCTCCCTAGCCCCCAATCCCGAGGTCATTCAACTGGACGGACTGAAAAGACTACGCATCTTAGACTTCGCGCGGGGCAGCCGGCCACTGGTTCTCAACTTCGGCAGCTGCACCTGACCCCCGTTCACGGCGCGACTGCGCGCCTTCCAGCGTCTCGCCTCCACCTTCCTAGACATCGCCGACTTCTTGCTTGTCTACATTGAAGAAGCCCACCCATCCGACGGCTGGGCCAGCTCAGATGCAGCCTACGACATCCCCAAGCACCAGTGCCTTCAGGACCGATTGCGGGCTGCCCGGCTTTTGCAGGAGGGCGCCCCAGGATGCTTACTTGCCGTGGACACCATGGACAACGCGTCCAGTGCAGCGTATGGTGCCTACTCGGAACGGCTCTATATCATCCAGGAGGCTCGAGTCATGTACCAGGGGGGACGAGGCCCCGAGGGCTACAAGATCTCAGAACTGAGGCACTGGCTCGACCAGTACAAAGATCGCCTGCAGAGTCCACAGGCCTCCGTGGTCTTACCTGTGTAATTGACCGTTTCCAAAACAAAGAACCCCAAACAAACGTACAATTGACGGTTCTTAATCACAGAAAGTGACAGTTACACAAAAGAAGGGGGAAGGGAGAATTAACCCATGTGGGGGAGGGGTCCGTGGGGGGAGGAACACCTCTCTTCCCTCCTCCCCAAATTCAATTTTTTCTCTCCTTGTTTATTTTTCTCCACTTTGTTGAATGCAGTGCGAACATTATATATGTTGCGCGTGTGCATGCGTGTGTAAACCTGTGTAACTCTGTGAGTGCCCGTTGTTTCCCGCAGAGAGAAGACACCCCCGCCACCTGGGACAACTATACCTCTACGGGGCCAATCCCTGCTTGCATAGAAAAAGAAGGAAGGAAGGAAGGAAGCAAGGAAGGAAGGAAGGAAGGAAGGAAGGAAAGGAGGAAGGAAGGAAGGGAGGAAGGAAAGAAGGAAGGAAGGAGGAAGGAAAGAAGGAAGGAAGGAAGGAAGGAAGGAAGGAAGGAAGGAAGGAAGGAAGGAAGGAAGGAAGGAAGGAAGGAAGGAAGGAAGGAAGGAAGGAAGGAAGGAAGGAAAGAAGGAAGGAAGGAAGGAAGGAAGGAAAGAAGGAAAAGAGGAAGGAAGAAAGGAAGGAAGGAAGGGAGGGAGGGAAGGAAGGAAGGAAGGAAGGAAGGAAGGAAGGAAGGAAGGAAGGAAGGAAGGAAGGAAGGAAGGAAGGAAGAAGGAAGGAAAAGAGGAAGGAAGAAAGGAAGGAAGGAAGGAAGGGAAGGAGGAAGGAAGAAAAGGAGGAAGGAAGGAAGAAAGGAAGGAAGGAAGGAAGGAAGGAAGGAAGGAAGGAAGGAAGGAAGGAAGGAAGGAAGGAAGGAAGGGAAAGAAAGAGAAAGAAAGAAAAAGAGAGAGAAAGAGGGGGAGAGAAAGAGAGAGAGAGAGAGAGAGAGAGAGAGAGAAAGGCGGGGGGGGGGAGAGATAGAATTAGAGTCCTAAATAAGTGTGAAGAATTGTACTGCCAAGTATCCCGATGTGTGACTCTGTAATCTCTGCTCGCTGGTTCGCTGGCCTGTGTGTGTGCGCGCGCGCGCGTGTGATCCGATATCTCTCGGTGTGTGACTTTTTAAAGAGGCGTCTGGGCTGACCCTGCTCCTCCCAGGCCATATCTCCTCTTTGTTTCTACCCATATCATATTGCCCGGATTCTTTCAGTCTCCTAATCTCCCGAGGTGTGTGTGTGTACGTATGTTTGTGAATGTGTGTATGAGGGTGGGGGGGGGGGCAGTCCGGAAGAAGAGGGGACTTGGTGGGGGAGAAGGGTTGGGCTGGGCGCGAAGGGTGTGTCTAGTTAGCTTTTTCTCGTCCCGGTTCTGGCACTTCTTTGGTCCCTCTGGTAGTGACGACCTGTTTCGAATTGGTCCCGGACCAGGAAACCGTGTCTGATATTCTTAGAGATCTAGAAGTGCCCTAACCGCGAGAGAAAAATAAGTGTTTAATGTATTTATAAAAGTGATTGGGACAGATAGGTTGGGATTGGGGGTGGGAGGGTTCTCGGGTGGGATTTGACGATCTTTGAATCTTGAACTGGGGCGGAGGGAGGGGGGGTTCCTGGGACAGGTTAGAGGGATATTGAGGACATTTAGGTAATCTTGAGTCTATTCGGTTTGGAGAACCTAGCTTGACGATCTAACGATTTTGGATCTTGAGCGTGGGGTTAGTTATCCTTGATTTGAAGGGAATATCCATTACTGATGTATTGTGGAAAGAAATCTTCACGAAATCTATCGGTCCCTTGTTTAGAAGGTGAAAAAGCAGGAATCTCCCTTCTGGTATAAATGAAGGGTCCCTGGTTTAAGCTCATTTGCATGGTGTAGACTTAGAAATATTTCAGATTTCATGATATCTGGAGGAAAGGGAAATCTTGTCTGAAGGAAAGGGAGACAGGAAATCCTTCTTTAGGTGTAATGGGAAATTCCTGGTTTGAAGTAATTTGCATGGTCTGAATTTGAGAGGGATCTCAGGTTTAGTGTGGTTAGGAAAGAACCTTTCCTTGTACATAACTTGAGGGATCCCTGGCTAATGTACTTTAAATGATGAGAATTGGAAGGGGATGATGTTTAGGGACTTGGTATTATTTCCATATTAAAGGTTGGAGGAATATCCAGGTGTATGCATGTACTCTGTAACTTTGAAGCATCTTCTGGACTGCGGTGTTTGGGCTTCAGTCTGACACAATTGAACATGGGGTGGGAAGCATCTATTATTTGATGTAATTTGGGATTTAATCCCTAGTCTGAAATAAATTGCATGATGTGGAGTTTTAGAGGTGGCTGAGTTTGTGATTGAGTAGACCTCTGATCTGATATGAGTTTGAGGGATATCTGTTCTGGTGTGGTGGGATGATAATCCATGGTTTTCCTGTGGAGACATCCATGATATAGAGTAGTTGGGGAGGTGAGGACTCCAGTTTGATTGGAAAAGTCCCAGGTTTGGGATGGAGGTGGAGGAGAGACCTGAGATTGGTGTCTTATTTGTTAAGTTGTTCACTATTTGAACTTCTCTTCTGTAAAATAATAATAATAAAGATTTTGAAGGAAATACATTCTGATACCCCTTGAGCTCTTTTTCCTTATGCTGCCAGAATTTTGTTAAGAAGTAAACACACATTTTCCTTCATTGTCCCTGGAGAGATCAAGAGAAGGAAGCAGAAATGGGAAGGTGATAATGGCAAGATCAGTCTTCTCTCCCTACCCTGAGAAGGAATCATATTTTACAGGATAGAGACAGAGCTAGGTAGACTTCTACTGAGATATTTGGAGAAGAAATTTCCATATTTCATTTCTACCTAACTCAGTGCTCATCCCTGTCCCTCATGCCAGGAATTCACACTTCCAATTTTCCCAGGAGTCTTCCAAAGATCCTGTCTGGTGCCTGAAAGTAAGGGAAGGGACAGAAAGAAACCCAACCCTCTACCCACAGCCCCCAAAGTGCTCAGGAGTTGGTCCAGAGCTATCTTCTAATTATTTTAGGATACTCAACTGTTGGACAGTTACCAAGCTCTCAGTTTTTGTCTTCAAGTTTTCTGCTTTTAACATCATTGGAGTTCAGTGCTACAGCATCTGCATCGATGTTCTGGAGATCACTGGGCTCAGCAGGGAAATAGGAGAGAGCCAAGAACCAGCAGGAATGTCATCACATCTAAAGCCTCTCATTTGGAGAGATGGGAGGGAGTGGTGAGAAAGGGAGAGAAATGAGATAAAGGAAAATGAGAACAATAAAGAAGGGGGGGAGGAAGAAATAAAGAGAAGAGGGATGGAAAAGTTATATAATTGTGGAATAGGAGATATAATAGCGGACATCCATACTGTGCTTTAAGATAGGTGATCTTATTCCCACTTTACAGAGCAGGAGAAATTAAGTGATGCTCTTATGATTACCCATGGGTAAGTGATGCTCTTATGGTCATACATAGCTAGAGCTGGACTTCCAGTCTAGGTCTTTCCTGATTTCAGTTGTAATGATCTTTCCACTACACCAATGGAGGGGCAAGGAGAAGGGAGAGATGGGGAAAGCAAATAAAGAGGTGGAGGTGGAGAAGGGAGAGAAAGAGTTGAGGAGTAGGAAATTGAGAAGATGTGAGCAATGTAGCAAAAGGGATGAGGAGTGGGAGATAGAGTTATTGGGTTTTAAAGGGAGTAGAGAAGAGGGAAAGAGAAAGGGAAATTGGAATTAAAAGATAGTTTGTGTTTGTTGGAACAGAAAAAATGATTATGGAGAACAACAGAACAGGGATTGGGAAGGCAAGAATGAGGGGGGATTGGATTTAAGAGGATAAGAGGCATAAATAAGAGAGGGTTACAAGAAGGATGGAGGAGAGGAGGGTGGGAGAAGGCAGTTTTTAGTGAAAAAAAAGTATGGGGGGAGAAAATGGAAGTTAATAAAGGAACAAGAAGGAGACAGAATGATGCACGGGAAAGAGTATCAGGTTTCAAATCAAAGGATATAGATTTGAATTTCAGCTCTGCTACCTCTGGGTGAACTTAAGCAAGTCATTTTTCTGCACTCAGTGGAATAGATAACCACTAAGATCTCTTCCAGCTCTGAATCCTATGCATCTTTAGGATCCTTTGAGCCTAAGAAGGGAATAAGTGGGATGGAGGAATAGAGGATAGGGATGGCAATTGAAAGAGTGAGTGTATAAGATGGATAAAGAAACATGAATGAGAGACTACAGTTGAGAAAGTACATTACCTTAGGGAACCCAGGAAAGAAGTGCATCTAATATTGGGGTAGGATCCTTAGTGATAGACACTGACAAGACCACAATATCTCTGAAATGTAAACTTTGAGGACTTACCCCTTAGCTTTTTACTTTTTTTTTTTAAAAGAAAAAACTGGATTTCTGAATGTGTGGCATTTGGTCATTTCTTCTCCTCCTTTCCTTATTTCCAGAACCACTATCATTCCCTTCCTGACCACAATCTTCTCTCCCTTCCCTTCCCTCCTCAGACATACACAGAAAGAAGTACAGTCTATAAAAGATTCTTTGAGCCCTCAAACCTTAACTTCCAAGGAGATCAGTTCCTTCCATTTGCTAACCTCAGAGGACCTTTGCCCATGGCTGGGAATTGCTATCTGTGACTCAAAGCAGCTAACATAGAGAGTTGGATTGTTGTTCAGTGGTTTTTCAATTATGTCCAACTCTCTGTGACACCATTTGAAGTTGTGTTGTTGTTTGTTTGTTTAGCAAAGATACTAGAATGGTTTGCCATTTCTTTCTCCAGTTCATTTTACAGATAAAGAAACCAAGACAAAAAGGGTTAAGTGACTTGTTTAGGGTCACACAACTAGTGAGTATCTGAGGCCAAATTTGAGCTCAGAAAAATGAGTCTCCCTCACTCCAGGCCCTTCATTCTATCCATTGTACCACCTAGCTGTTCTGACAGCTCAATAGTTTTTCCTACTATATTGTGATCTTGACCCACATACCCACTGTATCTTAAGAATTTTCTCTTTTCTTCATCCCCTGCCACTCACCCCAACACCAGAGGTTCTTCTTAGGTCATTTATTGGTGAGAGGGAGGAATTACAGATATAACAATATTAAGGTTCAGGTGATCACAAGGGCAATTAATATAATGCAACCAGCAAAGACAAGATAATGCCATCCTTCTAGATAACTTCCATTTTCCCAGGGATTATGATTCTCACAGTCCCACAGCCTTCATCTCTTACATGATCAGGAAAAATAGTAACTCCCTAAAGAAGCCCCTACCTAACACTCACCCCACCTCCCAGTACCGATCTGGGAGAATCCTCCGACAAATTCTGGTTTTCAGTCCTGAGCTCATATAGCTACTAAGTCTTACTTCAAAAACAAAAACAAAAAAAGAGCATTTGATTCTAGGTTATAGTAGTGGGGAAGTATCCAAAACAAGCGAGGTGATCAATAAAATGAGAGTTGAAAAAGATTATCAGTAAAATCCCTATTAGTTCTAAATCCTATAATAATTACTTGCTCTGACCAAAGCAATCCACAATGTTGTACTAATTTCTGGACTCTCTATTTTCTTGTAAGCTGTAACCTAGGGTCCCTGAAGGATTCTGAGCTTACATGGACTGGGTCCAATCACAGAGGCTAGGTCATTTTTTTTCCCTTTGGCTCATTGCCTCCAACTCAAAATTTTACTCCAGGGAAATCTCAAAAATAAAAAGTGTAGTTTGTGTCTAGGTTTCTCCCATATGTGTGTAACAGAGTCATCACCTTCCACATTACAATATAGTTACTCAATATGGCACAGACTTCATTTTTATTCCTTAGGGAAAAGACACATAGTATATAAAAGATTTACAACAGCCCAATAGCAGTTTCGGAAATATAAAAGCAGTCAAAGAACCCATCAGTTCTTCCTGGATAGGAACTAAACTTAGAGTTACCATCAGGACAACCCTTTCATCACCCCAGTGAGTTCTTCTTTCCCATCAAGTCTTTCATCATTTCCTCTAATTTGGAGAACTTCTTGTGATTTAGAATATCATCAGAATCTTAAGGATGCTTTGGGGATTACTAAACAAGCAAATTTACTACTCATCAGACCCACGTTGTCTGATTAACTCATTGGTTTTGCTCTTTAAATAGGGTGATAGGATACTGTGGATGTTTTTTTTCCTTCTGTCCCCAACAAAGATGCTGCTTAAGGAATTCCCTAGAACTGTGGTTCACAAACATTGTCCATGAATTACACGTGTTTCTTTATAGTGGCCATGTACTTCCTTTAAAAGCCATAATTATTGTCCAGGGTTGTGGGGGGGGAAAGAAGGAGAAATCTCCCCTATCCTTAATGTATTTCAAAAGGTAATGCATGACACACATGTAAGCGCACACACACACACACACACACACACACACTACAATTAAAGTCTTAGAGAGACACAGAGACTGAAAAGGGAGGGAAGGACAAAGGGACAGGACCAAACTGGATTTTATGGCTCACTTTTAGTGACCATATAGGGACAGACATCTGAGAGTCAACAGTGAAGAAAAAACAGCATTAGTTTCTGAAACCAAATCAGTATGATACCAGTGATCACATCTACATTTTATGAAGCACTGCCCTTGGATTATCTTCAAACAGTAAAATAATTCTCCTATAGTCTCATCAAGGTGATTAAGGAACATCACATATTGATCAGTGATAACTTTGATTGCTTCTCACCTTCCATTAAGTAAGACATTGAATGAGATTCACTCAAAAGAGAGTAAGTGTCCAGGATGATGAGAGGACTAAATTCAATGCCATTTGAGGTTCTATAAACATTTAGCCTAGAGAAGGGCATGATTGTTTGAAAGAGCTGTAAGTCAATAATAGTCTCTCTCTCTCTCTCTCTCTCTTTCTATATATATATATATATATATATATATATATATATATATATATATATAAATACTAAGTTCCTACTATGTGTCAGTTACTGTGCTTAGGGTTAGGGATTCAAATATGAAGAAGAAAGACAGTTCCTACTCTCAAAGAGCTTACACTCTAATGAGGGAAGATAATTCAGGGAGAATGCTGAAAAATGGGAGGAGAAGGTATGCTGGAGTCCAGTCCAAAGGAAATGAAGAGATGGCTGTCCTAGGAATCCTTTTTACAAGGAGACTTTGGAAAGAGTTCTTTGTTCTGTCCTCTAGACTGCCAGTCAGAGAAATAAAAGGTACTAAAGATATTGAAGTACAAGTACCAAACTAATGCAATCTTGAAGGTTGTGTGTGGAAGAGGGATTAAAGTTATTTGATTTAGCCTCATGGAGCCCCAGTTGGTAGAGTGCATAGAGCACCAGGCCTTCCATCTGGAAGTTCAAATGTGATCTCAGACGCTAGCTGAGTGACCCCAGACAAGTCACTTTCACCAAATTTGCCTTGGTTTCCTCATTGGTAAAATGAATCAGAGGAGAAAATGGCAAATCACTTTGCCAAGAAAACTCCAATTGGGACCACAAAGAGTCAGACATGATTGGTTTCATGGGGCAGAACTACGAGCAAAGAGTGGAAGATTTATTTAATGTAAGAAAAAAAACTTTCTAGATGAGAGCACAACTTCCTAATTAGAGCTGTCCAAAGTACTATGACTTCCTAACATTTCCTGGAGGTTTTCAAAGAGTATGGAGAATCAATTTTTGGGAATGATGTAGGGTGGTTCCTATTCAAATACAGGCTAAACTAGATGGCTTCTAAAGTCCCTTATAGTTCAGATTTTGTCAGGCTAAATCAATCAGTTCTCTGTCCCCCAGAAGAGTGCATTACATAAACCTTTCATATCATACTGCTGAAAACCCCTTTCCCTTGAAATATAGCTTCAGGCAAAGGAACCTACTTTTTCTGGATTCTAGACACTTCCTTCCAGTGAAACTTGAAGGTTTGGGAAAAGAGCATTGTAGAAATAGTCAAAAGCTCTTGGTATTATTTGAACTGCAATATACATAGTCTAATAGTCTAAACATTTTGGTATTATTTGAGCTTCAGTTTGTTTCATTTCTGTGCAAAATCCATAAGCTCCCTGAGAAGGAGATCTGGAAAACTTGGCAAGAGCCCCTTCACCTTTCCTATCTTAGAAGTTCAGGGAAATCTCAGATAGTCACAGAATGCTAAAACTATAGGTAACTTTAAAATGGCAGAATATGTGAGATTAAACTTTACATGAACCTTAAAATCATTCAAGGTAGAATGTCAAATCTGGAAAGGACTTTAAAGTCATAGAACATAGAATTTCAGAGCCAGAAAGTTTTTGAATTCTAGAATTTATTTTTTGTTTTTATTTTCAGTTACAAATTCTTGGTCTCCTTCCAACTATCCCCCACCTATTAAAACAGAAAGAAATATGACACCCATTAGAATATGAAGTCATGCAAATCATATTTCCACATTACTTTGGAATTGCTGTGGATCATAGTCTTAACTGGAGTTACTAAATCTTTCATAGTTGTTCATCCTTAAAGTATTGCTATTGCTGTGTGTTCTCCTAGTTCTTCTCCCTTCATTTCATTGCATCAATTAATATTAATCTTCTCAGAGTTTTCTGACAATTCTTTTCATCATTTCTTATAGCACAATAGTAGAATTATAGAATTTCTTGTCAGAGCTACAAGAGGTTTGAGAACACATAACATTAAAGGTACAGGGACACTCAGAATCATCGAACATCAGAGCTAGAAAGAACCTGAGAGATCACTTAGTCCATTTTTTATTTTACTGTAGAGAAAATCAAGGATAGGAGAAGGAAAGTACTTGTCAAAGCTCAGAGAACAAGAGAGTAAATGGCAAATCCTGAATTAGCAGAACCCCAGGACTCCAGACTTCCAATACAAGGCACATCCCTACAGCAAACCTTTGTTCTATAATCAACAGTCACTTTTGATATCTGTTCTGCAAGGGGGAAGTAAAATCTCTCTTCATTTAAATTCAACTCAAATCACTATGTGAAAAGCATAGTCCTAAGTGCAAAAATCTCTGCTCTCAAAAAATTTGTATTCAAACATTGGGATACAACAGATAAATGTAAATATATAATATCACATAGTAATAGAAGGAGTAATGGAGAAATCTGGCACAATGTTCTAGAAATGTTTGAAAAGGGAGAGAATACTAATGGTTAGAGGAATCAGCAAATTCTTCATGAAGAAAATAAATAAGCTGAACCTTGAAGGAAGGTAAGAATTCTGAAAGAGATAATTCATTCTTATACATTACTTTCAAAAAACAGAAAATGATCCAGTCAGCTATGAAGGTGAATGGTATGAAATGAATGGAGAGAAATCCTAGAGCCATGTAGTTTAAGTGAGAGGTAATCAGGACTGAAACTAGAGCAAACTGATTAAATATTGAAGATAAGGGAAGGGGAAGAGTTTTGAACAACTTTGAGATTTCCATTATGGGTGACTGAGAGTATGATGATGACCTCCTCCCCACTCCCAAAAAAGGAAAGAAAATTGAAGAGACAATTACAAAAGAAGAAAGAAATTGGTAATTGTTATTGACAAAGGCAGCACAATGGATAGAGTATTGGGTCTGGACTCAGGAAGACCTGAGTCTTAACTAACTGTGTGACCTTGGGCAGATCACAACATCTCTCAGTCTCTCAGATTCCTCATCTGTAAAATGGGAATAATAACAATTTGCCTAACAGTTGTTATAAGGGTCAAATGAAGTATCATGTATAGTGCCCTGCAAACTTTAAAACACTATATAAATGCTATTATTATTAATAAAAAAAACTCAAAGTTGGCAGAATTACAGAGAATCAGTTGCTAAGATATACTTGTGATGAAATTACAAGCTAGATCTTTTTGGAAAGTCATTTGGAAGGAGGAAACAAAAATTACAAAAATAGTTATATCTTTTAACTCTTTAATGTAATTATAGGAAATAAACCCTGAGAGTGTTAGCATAAAGAAGAGAGTGAGAGCACAAGCTATATTTTTCAAATATTTTTGTAGCATCATTATTTGTAATTGCAGAAATCTAAAAGCGATCTAAATGTCCAATAATAAAGAAAGGGCTAAATAGATTATGATACATGAATGTAATAGAGCACTATGATTTAATTAAGACCAAGAAATATAAGGAATGCAAGGAACTTTGAAAGGACATTTATGATATAATACAAGAGTGTCAGAATCATAAGGACAGAGCACATATTAATTATAACTTTTTTCAAATAAATGAAGATGAATAAACAAAGAAACCTGAGCAAAACCCTTATTTATTGAAAAAGTGATGATATATTAAGTATTAAAATTCATTTTTACATGTAAACAGTTGTCAAGAAGTCTATTCAATTGTGTTGACTGATTTTAATATATCTTTTTATTTAATATAATAAATCTTTTTAAGGGAAGTTTGGAGAAGTGTTTGTGGGGGAAGATGATTTCACTTTTCAACATGATGGTGCCAAGGGGACATCCAAGTGGAGAAATCCAGTAATAGATGGAGATGTGGGGGAAAAAAACTTGGTAGAGAGACTAAGACTGTACAGAGAGATTTGGGAATCATATGCAAAGAGATGGTAATTGAACCCATGGGAACAGATGAGATCATCAAATGCCTACTTCTCAACTCCAACCTGGAACTGGCTCTTAAAAGGAGCCAGGTCAAACTTCCCAAAGGGCAGTCTTCAATTTTGAAGAGAATAAATAGCATGCAATTTATCAGCTGTAATTGGAGAACAGAATGAGGAAAGCCAAAGTTGAGAGCTGGTCCCCAGAAGATATGTTCTTCATTACAAGAGGATCTTGTTCCCACAGAAGCTCTAGCCTTCCCAGGAGCCTAAAAGAGTACATCTTTTAGTTTCAAAGAATCATAGATAGACTTTTTTTTTAGCTTGAAGGAATCTTTGAGATCATCAGTGTTCATTTTACTAGGAAAATTGAAGTACAGAGAAGGGGATACAATTAAGAAATAAATGATACAGTTAAGAGAACAAGAACACTAATGACTGAGGAAGAAATGATAAATTAATGAAGATGATGAAAAAATAAGTTATTTTAAAGTTTATTTTTTCATAGCAATAAATATAAAAAAGTAAAAACTTTTCACTAAAAAATACATATACACTTAAATAAGGTAATTTTGTATACTTATATTCTAATATACAGTGAGTGCATTTTCCCCCTTTCCAAGGAGTCTCCTTTTAGGGATACTAATAACTGGTATTTATACAACCCATTTTAAAGTTTGCAAAGTATTTTTCATTTATTCTTTCATTTCAGCCTCATCATAACCCTGAGGAAGAGTTATACAAAGTATTATTATTCTTATTTTACAGATGAGAAAACTGAGGATTAAAGATGATCATCTGGCTGGTATCAGAAGCATTATATCTGAACTCTGATTTTCAATTTTTATGAAATAAAATGCAGTGAAAAACAAAATTTCATTTAAAACACATATATGTGTACATATATATGAATATATATAAGCATACATGTATATAGTGTTATTATTATTGATGCTCATGTTTAGACCACAACAATCCATGCTCACATCATGTAAAAAGAGATAATTTTTATGGAAAAGAGATATTATTGATTATCCACAAGATCTATGACCATGGGAGCCCCTTAAATGAATGAATGAGAAAATGAATGAAAAGTACTTACTACATGCCAGGCTCTGTGCAAAGTCCTAGGGATACAAATACCAGAAAGCAAAGCTATCCCTGCCCTCAAGTAGCTTACATTCTAATGGAAGAAAGCCATATACAAAGGGAAGTTGGAAAGGGAAAGTGGAACAGCAATGTGTGGAAAGGACATCTGATCCAAAAGTTCACTTATCAGAGCCAAGGATACTTCTATGGGTAGAGTCCAAGATTCTGGTAGCATAAGGAAGAGGAGGAATGAGCTGGGCATGAGTATAGGAGACATGATTTGTAAATAACATTCTTCTATTCAACTACATAAATTTTAAGTTCTGATTGTTTCCCCATTAGTCAAAAGTACATCTAACCTTTCCCTCTATCCAAAGACTAATCAGTTTTAGAGTTGGAGAGAACTTTAGAGATTCTAATCCAACTTCCTCATTTTACATAGGTCCTGGAATGAGTGACCTATCCAAGTCTATATTGATAGTACCAGAGTTAGGATTCACACTCAGTTCTGTTCACTCCAAATTCAGTGCTCTTTCCAATGCAACATGCTGCCTCATTTCCAACTTAAAAGGCTAAACTCGGTTCTCACCTCCACTGAATCCCAATGATTAAGTCCCCATAGATTTTAGCTTTTCTCATCAATTTCCATCTCTCCAATACCACTCTGATCAAAACTGAACTATAATGACCTCCCCTCCACTAGAATCTTCTTTCAACCAGGTATTATTGACGACCAAGAAATTTAGTGCAAACAGATGACATTTGAAATATCCTAGAATCCAAATACAAGAAGTTCTTATTCCCATTGTCCTTTGCCCCATCAGACCACCTCTCGAGTATAGTGACTAGGTAGGACATTGACAAGCTAGAACATGTCTCAAGAAGTTTAACCTGGATGGCAAGAGGTCTACTATACTCCTATCTTTCAAGGTTCCATGATATATTGTGATATATTCTTCTTCCAACTCAAATCCTACATCCACTTTACGTTAGGCAACACATCAGGGAGAAATAGGTTCCTATGCTATAGAAGGATCATTTGAAGGGATTAGGAATGTTTGGTCTGGAAAAGAAAAAAGAGGAACTTAATAGCTGTCTTCAAATACAAATAATGAGGAAAGGGGCACACACCAATTTATTCTATGTGAGATCAAATTATAAAATTTTAGAGTTATATTTGGGCAGCTAGATGGCGCAATGGATAAAGCACCAGATACAAAGTAAGGAAAACTCATCTTTTTGAATTTAAATTTGGCTCCAGAAGTTTATTATTTATGTGAAAGTGGGCAAATCACTTAATCCTATTTGCCTTAGTCTTTTGAGGGCAACTAGGTGGTGAAGTGGATAGAATTTTGGCCCTGAGTTCAAATTCTCTCTTAGACTCTTACTAGTTGTCTGATCCAGGTCAAGTCATTTAGCCTTATTTACCTCCATTTCCTCATCTGGAAAAACGAGCTGAAGAGGAAATGGCAAAAACCACTTCAAAAAACCTTGCAAAGAAAACGCAAAATGGGGTCACTAAGAGTTAAACAACTACAAATATGAATATGGACTCTCAATATAAAGACAAAATTTTAACAAGAGCTTTTAATTCAATTAACATTTATTAACCCTACACAGAAATCTGTGCTGGATGACATTCTGAAATTAAGATATTGGCCTTGTCCAAAGGGAACTCATAGCCCAACATATATAATACATGATAAAAGCATGAGAAGTGTAAACAAATTGTTAAGCAAAGCTGTCTCTAAATGAGTGCCCAGAGATCTAACTTTAGTTCTTCTCTATTTCACATTTTCATCAATGACTGCAATAAATGCAAAAATGGCATAATTATCATATTTGCAAATGACAGTAATAACTACAATGTTGAATCAGCATCGGGATTTTAAAAAAATTATAGGTTAAAACATGAATCATCCCTAATATGATGAAAATTTAATAGAAGCAAATATAAAGTCCAATGCTTTAGTTTGGGGTGGGGGGAGGAAATTGTCTCAGAATAGGCAACAGTTCATGTGGGAAAAGATTTGAGGATTTTAGAGCACAGAAAGCTCAAAATGAATTGACAGTGTTACCAGGTGTCCCAAAAAACCTAAAGAATTTTAGACTGAATAAATAAAATAAAATAAATTTGAAGATGCTCAGAATGTTCCCTAGCTAAGGCAGTTCAATATCTCAGTGGATGACACATTGGACCTAGTTAGGAAAACCTGAATTCAAATCTATCATTAGATTCTTACTAGTTGTATGAACCCAGACAAATGATTTCACCTGTTTACCTTTGGATTCTTCAACTGTGAAATGGGAATAAAAATAATATCTACCTCCCAGAGTTGTTGTGAGGCTCAGTTGAGGAAATATTTTTAAAGCTCTTTGAAAAATGCCTAGAAAATAGTAGCTCTGAAGCACCACTTAATCATATTGGATGTTAGTTTTCTCACCTGTAAAATGAAAGGATTGAACTAGATGACCTTAGATATTCATCAATGAGCCTATGGATTATAAAAGAATAAATTTTAACTGGATGAAAGAAAAACTTCCCGAGAATTAAGTCTGTCCATAATTGAGATGGGTAGCTTTAATATTTAATGAATTCCCTGCAATTGGAAGTTTTCAAATTGTTGTACAATGAGGTATTTCAAGGCAATTCCAATAGACTTGTGATGGAAAGAGCTATTCACATCCAGAGAGAAGTGTGCATGGTATTTTCACCATGTTATTTTTGTTACTGTTGTTATTTGTTTGTTTCTTGATTTCTTTTCTTTCTTATGGTTGTTTCCCTCTTTTGATCTGATTTTTCTTGTGCAGCATGATGAATATGGAAATATGTTTAGAAGAATTACACATCTTTAGCCTACATCAGATTGCTTGCTATCTAGGAGAGGAGGGGAAAGGGTGAAGAGAGGGTGAAAAATTTGGAACACAAGATTTTGCAAAGATGAATGTTGAAAACTATCTTTGAATGTATCTGGAAAAATAAGACTATTAAAGAAAAAAAATTGTTGTAGTGGTGGTGGTAGCAGCAGCAGCTGGTTCTTCTTGCTTGAAGAGAATCAGAATGATATTGTGATTATGAGGTCAATATACAGTGTGTACAACTATGGCCAATTAGACTAGTATGAGCTCAGAAGGTTCTACTACAGGTTGGGCACAAAGAGTCCATATGACCATTTGGGAAATAGATGTTTCTAAAAATCTAAATGATTACTTTCTAGAAATGTTGCAAAAGGGATTCCTGTTCAGTTACAAATTAGATTAGCTATCCCCTGAAGCTCTCAGATTCTGTGGTTCTTTTGCATTAAAGTTGGGTTGGACCTGTTTGAGAAATTGGAGAAGATGGAGATAGTCTATAAACAGTTACAGTTTGGGTCTGGGTTTTGAAAAAGGGCTGAGAGGTGGAAACAATATTTTGGGTAATACTTTATGTTAAATAAGGAAAGAATGTATAAAGAGAGAAGACCAAAGAAAAAGTATTCAGAAACATCTACCTTGAGGCAACAAAAAAAATAGAAGGAAAAGTCAATAAAAGCACCAGAAAAAGTCAAGTTTTAAAGACAGGAGAATATCATGGTTCCAGAGCCAAATCTAGGTGCCTTGGGAAATTGGAAAAGACTGTGTAGAATCTTGCTGCCAGGCAACACACAAGAGAAGATGAATAAAAAAAAAAAATAGGACAACTAGGAAAATCCTCCCCAAACTGCTATCCTATTGGGCAATCTTGAATAATAATAATAATTACTCAAAACTATTGCAAACAAGATTAGAAGGGAAGCAATAAACTGGGAAAATATATTTATAGTTAAAGGTTCTGATAAAGAATATATACTGATACTTGAAATGTTCAAACATGAATCCTTTAGTAGGACTGATGAAGTAATATTTCTCTGTCACCTCTAACCTATGTTGCAACTCACAAGTTGGAGGATCTCTAGACTTGGACTTTGTCCAAATATATAGAGAACTGACTCTAATTTATAAGAAATCAAGCCATTCTCCAATTGATAAATGGTCAAAGGATATGAACAGACAATTTTCAGATGATGAAATTGAAACTATTTCTACTAATATGAAAGGATGTTCCAAATCACTATTGATCAGAGAAATGCAAGTTAAGATAACTCTGAGATACCATTACATACCTGTCATATTGGCTAGAATGACAGGGAAAGATGATGATAAACATTGGAGGGGATGTAGGAAAACCGGGACACTGATGCATTGTTGGTGGAATTGTGAATGAATCCAACTATTCTGGAGAACAATTTGGAACTATGCCCAAAAAGTTATCAAACTGTGCACACCCTTTGACCCAGCAGTGTTTCTACTGGGCTTATACCCCAAAGAGATCTTAAAGAAGGAAAAGGGACTTGTATTGCAAAAATGTTTGTGGCAGCCCTCTTTGTAGTGGCTAGAAACTGGAAACTGAATGGATGCCCCTCAATTGGAGAATGGTTGAATAAATTGTGATATATGAATGTTACGGAATATTACTGTTCTGTAAGAAATGACCAGCAGGATGAATACAGAGAGGATTGGGGAGACTTACATGAACTGATGCTGAGTGAAATGAGCAGGACCAGGAGATCATTATACACTTCAACAACAATACTATATGAGGATCCATTCTAATGGAAGTGGATATCTTTGGCAATAAGAAGATCCAATTCAGTTCCAACTGATCAATGATGAACAGAACCAGCTATACTCAGAGAAAGAACACTGGGAAATGAATGTGGATTCCTTGCATTTTTGTTTTTCTTCCTAGGTTATTTTTACCTTCTGAATCCAATTCTTCTTATGCAACAAGAGAACTATATAAATATGTACACATATATTGTATTTAAGATATACTTAGCATGTATGAGGCAGCCTGCCATCTAGGGGAGGGGGTGGAGGGAAGGAAGGGAAAAGTTGGAACAGAAGTGATTGCAAGGGACAATGTTGAAAAATTACCCATGCATAGGTTTGGTCAATAAAAAGCTACAATAAAAAAATAGTTAATATCATATTAATAACTAATTATTATTTAAAAACTAACATTTACTATGTGTTAGGTATTGTGCTAAAGGTTTCATAATTATTATTATTTCATTTGATCTTTATAACAACCCTGGGAGGTAGATGCTATTATTATCCCCATTTCACAGATGAGGACACTGAGGCAAATTGAGGTTGTGAATCATCCAGCTAATAAGTGTCTGAGGCTGGATTAAAATTTAGGTCTTCTGCTAGCACTTTATCCACTGTATCATCTAGCTGTCCCTTATGAATCAATTAGGTGATAAGAGGACAGACATAGTATACAGCAGAGGAGTGGAGGGGAAGGGGAACCATCAAGTCTCATTTATGCCAGGCAAACCCTAAAAGAGGCAGAGAAGAGTTGGCAGGGGAGAATGTGCTGCCAACTTTGATGGGGAGTGGACCTGAAGAAGTCAAACTGGGCAAGTGACTGTCTCTCAGGACAAATGAAAGGGAGAAGAAAGGTAATCCCACTGAACAACCACTAAGAGGAAGCCAGTGGCAGGTCTGTGTCTTCTTGGTTAATGATTAAATTCCTGAGAGAGGGCCAGCCCAGGAAAGAGGCAAAGGATGTCTACAGTGTATGGAAAACTCCCAAGAGAAGAAGACGATGACAGTGGAATAATAGGATGGCATCATGCTGTATGGTTGAAAGGGCCTGGTGCAGTGGAAAGGATGTTAGATCTGGTGTCAGAAGGTATTGCCACTTACTGCCCATATGCTTGAAAAAAGTCACATATCTTCTCTGGCTCTCAGTTTCCTCATATATGTCTAGTAGAGGGTTGGAACAGAGCCCATTCATGGAGCATAGTCTGCAAAGACCATTCCATGGAGCCTTATGGAGTTCAGCCTGCCCCTTAATTAGGGACCTAAGTTCTAGTCATGGCACACTCCCTTCCCTGGCAACTTGTGCTTATATGTGTTCTTTTACTGAAGGTCAAGTGTAACCAGAAGCTCCTGGCTAGCCTCCTGAGCTCCATGATGGGAGGCAAGGGGGATAAAACAGAAGTATTGGAAGAAAAGGATTGGTCCTCAAGCCAGGTGAAACTTTTAAGTCGATTTAAAAAGGAAAGATCCTGCTTCCACCCACATTGATTAAGGAAAAGAGAAGATATGCTTCCCCTCCACCCCTTGGCTTGCCTTGTACTTGGTAGCAAGGACAAGAGTTTGCCTAAGGTGAGCTTGAGACTGAATTTCAAAGGGGACAACTGCCTTTTCTGCTTTGTACTTCCTTCCCAGACCACAGGTGAACAAAGAGCATCCAGATAGATAGATATTTATATACCAGGCTTTGACAACAACCTCGTGAGTTCCAGAGGTCAGAAGTTCTGGATTCATTTCCTGGTTACTCAACAAGAAATGATCTCTACAACTTCCCAGAGAAGAGGATGATCATTGCCAGGAGGATGGGACAAAGTCCAAGTCTAGAGATCCTCCAACTTGTGAGTTGCAACATAGGTTAGAGGTGACAGAGAAATATTACTTCATCAGTCCTACTAAAGGATTCATGTTTGAACATTTCAAGTATCAGCCTCCAGGGAAAATATAATAGAAATGATGACTTACTGAATCATGTTTTAAATTCTTATTAATGCCTATTTATGGATCTTGCACTTTAAGCATTTCTTTGAGGTAGAAGGAAATTCTGTCATACCTGATTCTCATTGGATATTGAGTCTCTTCATAGAAAGAACTCTGTTAATTATCTGAAGGAGATTCTAAATATGACTCATTCCCAAATTTTGTTTAAGAGTCTTTCTCTATAATACTACTCTGGGCTGTGCTGGAGAAAATGAAAAGGGTTCTTCTCTTTTAAAGGACACATTCCCATGAATGTGAACCACTACATAGCATTTCCAATCCCTCTGCTTTTATCCACCTGGATTTTTGATTTCCTTCACAGGTTAATTGTACATTATTTCAAAATCCAATTCTTCTTGTGCAGCAAAATGACTGTATAGATATGTATACATATATTGTATGTTAAATTACCCATGCATATATTTTGTAAATAAAAAGCTAAAATTTAAAAAAAAAGGATACATTCCCTCAGCATTGAATTTAGGATTGTGTAAACAAAGAGCCACTTAGTGGAAGAGGCTGCCTAAAAAAATCTCTAAAGTCCCCTCCAGCTCTGAATCTGTGAAGTATGAACTAAAAACTGAGAGGCAGTAGAACAATAATCAAGCCAACCTCTCCAGGTTGTTGCCCTGGGGCAAAGCCTGGACACCCTATTTCAGTTATAGCTCTAAGAGTTTACAAATTCATAGGAAAAGCAAGTATCCAGGAAGAAGTGTGTCCTATGTGAAAAAACAGAGAAAGCAAAGAAGATGAAATCTCCAAAAAAAAAAACACAGTAGATTATTGTCAAAGGATGAATGATTCTATTTTACTGTACAATTTCAATAGAATGGCGGAAGCAGAAATAAATTGCAAAAGGTTACGAAAAAAGTAGAGGGTGAGGAAATTGAGGAATTACAAAGAAACTAATTTTTCCCAGATATTTTGATGGCAAAAGTATAGAAAAAATGGGTTGTTATTTGGATTAAGTAAAATATAAAGGGAAAATTCTTTTAGGATTGGGATAGAGGTTTACTGGTAAATATTTAACAGTCCCTTCTCAATAAAGTAATAAATCAAGCCTTGATTTGTGCATTTGCCTGTTTCTAAGATCTAAATGTTCACATTAAAAATTTAACAAGCAGTTCTGTTTTAATTGGCTCTTAGCATGTTTATAAGCAACAGGTTCATGTCTAGATGGATGGGCTAGATCAAACTCTACTATAAACCTGTACCTCTGAATATCCTATCTTCCCTACCACCATCAACCTGATGTGTCACCTCTCTTCTCCTGTCCCTCTTTTCAGGAACTGGATGTTGAGACAGGGGTTGGGAGTAACAGAATTTGATGTTGAAGGTATGGACTATACCATAAGAGACTTGGGGCTGCACTTTATAAGGAATATATTATTTCTGCTCATGGCATGTCTGCACCTTCTAGAGCAAACTATTCAATACTACCCCCAACTGAATTTACTTCACATTTCCTAGAAAGCAAAATTTCATGGAGAGAGAAAAGCTAAATGCATGAAAAGGGGAAGATGGCTATTGGAACTGGAGATAATAATGATAGCTAGCTCCTTGAGGAGAGAAATGATAATGTAATTAGCCTTAGTGAGGGACAAGGATACCTTTTTCTCTGTGACCAAAGAATAAGAGAAAAAAGCAAATGATGACCTGAAAAGTTTTTATACATCAGTGGGGGGAATATATGAGTGAATTTAGCTCAGACAACCTCAATCTTCTCTGGGAAGTAGGATGCTAAGTCATTTGATATAAAGGGAGAAGATGATGCAACTGGGACATCACAGCAGCAAACAAGATGGGGAATCAATAAAAGAAGGGTCAACAAGCATTAAGAAGTGTTCAGAGTGCCCTCCTGAGCATTTTCATGATGTTCTAGAGGAAGAAATAGAGGACTGACTTGTAGAAGATCACATAGTAAGTCCATGACAGAGCAAGGGCTGGATCTGAGTTTCTTGACTCACTTCCTAATTTCTGGGGACCTAAAATACTTGGACAAACATCCCCTTAACTTCTACTCATATTCCAAATTTAGCAGCAAATAGAAAACTCACAATGCTGATCTTGGAAGGAAAGTTCAGTGTCCCCATCCCAACTGACCATAGCTTTTGAAACAATTATTGCTCTCTTTTGTTCTTATATCACTTACATTCCCCAGTGTATCCTTCCTTCTCCCCTGGTCTTGTAATATCCTAGTTGTGTGATCTTGTATAATTCCTTCATTTCTCTCAAATGAGGAGTAACATTCCTGGTCTGCCTTCTCAAGCTGGATTGAAATTCTAAATGGAGAGTGGATGAACAAGGCTTTAAAAACTGTCTCCCAAATGTTGGGGTTTTATACTCTGCTGATATTTGAGGAACTCACCAACATTACCAAACAACCCTGCATGAATCCCAGGATCAGATTGTAACTAGGTCGTAACTGCTAATCAAGGTTCTCATTATTTACCTCCTTTATCTCCTTCTGGATAGTCTAAGTATGACTAACCTTTGTCCCCTGCAATTCTGCTCTTCCCCAGACAGGCCACACTGTACCAGTAATGTTACCTTTTCCCCTTCTTATTTTGTACAGGGCTAAGAAGAGGATCATCCTTGGTAATCTTCATTGGGGAATGTCAATATCTTTTTTTCCTTTTCTTTTAAAGAGTTTCTAATTTTTTTCCAATAACATATAAAAACAAATTTTAACATTTTTTTTAAAATTTTGAGCTCCAAATTTTCTCCCTCCCTCCTTAAGATGTTAAGCAATTTCCTATAGATTATATATGTGCAACATGTAAAACATATTTCCATATTAATCATGTTGCTAAAGAAGAAACAAATGAAAGAAAAAATCACACAAAAACAAAGAAAATGAAAATAATATGTTTCTATTTGCATTCAGACTTCATCAGTTCTTTCTCTGGATGTGAATAGCATTTTTTCTGAGTCCTTTGGAATTGTCTTAGATTATTATTACACTGCGGAGAATGTCATTCAGAGTCCATCATAATATAATGTTACTATTACTGTGTACAGTGTTCTCCTGGTAATACTCACTTCATTTTGCATCAGTTCATGTAGGCCTTTCCATGTTTTTCTGAAATATACCTGCTTGTCATTTCTTATAGCACAATAGTATTAAATTGCTTTCATATACCACTTTTTCTTCAGCCATTCCCCATTTGATGCACATCCCCTCGATTTCCAATTCTTTGCCACCCCAAATATAGCTGCTCTAAATAGGAAATGTCCATATCTTGTTTGTTGATTTTAATTTTTCAAAGCCACATCAGACCCAATCATGAAGCTTCCCAGTACTAATGAAGAGGTAGAACCATGCAAACTTCTATCGATAAGAAGACTAAATACTAAATAAGGAAATGTCCCACAGCTTGTAACTGTAAGAGCAAAAAGTAGACCTAAAGAATAGTAATTCTTTGCATTGGTGAGATTACAGTTCCAATGAAAGCTCCTGTAAGGCCTGGCTCTAGAAGAGGAAACAAAATTTATATGGCCTTCTGTCTACTAACACTTGTACCACATGGTCCTGTCTCCTTTCCTTGATACCTTAGCCCAGTCAAACTAAAAGCAGACTTTTCCTGATAGAGAAATAAGACACACTGAATGCTGTATTTGATGTGTTGATTGTTGTTGAAGTGTGAATGAAAAGACATACAGAATCATAGAAATTTTCAAGAGTTAGAAGATTCTCCAATGGACAGCTACTCCAACCCATACCCAAAATGATATTCCCCCTTTAAGATACTAGAAAAGCAGTCATCCAGCTCCTGCTTAAAGACTTTAGAGGAAGAACCCATCACCTCTCAATATACCCATTCCACTTTTGGACAATTCAAATTATTAGGAAGGTTTTTTTTGTGGTTGTTTTTTTCTGATTTTGAAGACTCTTTATAACTTCTAATTTTACTCTCTGGGATCAAACAAAACAGGATTAGTCTTTCCCAAGACAGCTCTTTATATACTTGAAAATAGATGAATTTTCTCTCAAACTGAGAATTGGAGGGTGGGAAGACTAGGGGCAAGTGGTAGTTTTTAATCATCCTTTCCTTCCTGTCCCACACAGCTATTCTAAGTTTGGTCATTCTTCAAATATAGTCCAAACCGCAACCCAGTTGTTGAATTCATCAAAATTTGTAAGTTACCCCATCATGTATAGAGAAAAAGCATAGTACTAGGCTATTTCCTCACTCATTTATAGAGTGTCCCAAAAATGTTAATGCATTTTAAAATTTTAATAACTTCAGAAGTATAGGTGCTACTTAAACAACAAAAAAACCCATAATTTGCAAGATTGCTTAAATGTTTAGTTTTGTGGATTTTTAATAATAAATTTTAAATTTTAACTTTAATAAAACAGGGCATTCTGTCATTATGTGTTTTAAGATTCTGGATGATACTTGCTCTGATTTCTGGATCTCTCCTATTCTATTTACATGAGACTTTCAAAGTCATCTTAAAGCTAGTTTGACAAGTGTAATCATTTTAGTCACTGGACAACATCTGATAAAAACTTTGACAAAGATATATAGAACAGAGTGGTATCTGATTTTAATTAGAAACGTATCAATCAACATTTAAAATTTTTAAACAGTCTTTCAAATGTCAGAAAGTTTTGGTTTTTTGTTTTTCTTTTGAAAATTTATAGTATTTACACTATATGTGTTATTAAGAGCAGCTAAGTGGCACAATGGATAGAGGAAAACTTCTTTTCATGAGTGGATAGAGACCAGGTCTGAAATCAAGAAGACTAATCTTTATAAATTCAAATCTAGCCTCAGATACTTCCTGGCTGTATGGTCCTGTCTGCCTCAGTTTCCTTATCTGTAAAATGGTCTGCAGAAGGAAATAATATACTACTTCAGTATCTTTACCAAGAAAAACCTAAATGGGATAACCAAGAATTGGATATGACTAAAAAGATGACAGCATCAACATTATAAATTTTATAAGATTAAAACTTCAATAAGACTTTCATTACATAAGCTCCTTGAGGGCAGGGATTATTTTATTTTTGTTTCTGTATTTCCTAGTTTAGCATAGTGTCTGGCACATATAAATCACTTTTTAAAAGTTTCATTTAATGTTTTATATTTATTTATTAACTCAGTAGGCAGTTCTCAATTTTTGGAATTCATACCTCTTTAACTTTTGAAGTCCTTTCCTTCTTTTAAAACCTATCCAATTTATGGGGCAAGAAGTCTTCTCTGACTTCTCACTAAATAATAAGTTCTCTTCCTTGAATTTTTCTATAGCATTTTGAATATCTCTTTTGCTCTTTACATTTAATTAGTGCAAATAGTTAAATGGAATAGCAAGGTAAAAATAAAGGTAAATCCTTCTCATGAAAAGAAATACAATCTTCCACAATTTCCCATGATTCCAATGGAAGAGTGAACTCTCCCTAGACAATTCACAATCCTAGAGTTGTATCCTAGCTGGCACACTTCTCATGACTGTTTTTCTCAGTCTCCTGGCAACCCATGTTCCTCAATATTGCTTTACTCCACTGCCAGAGCTGGTACTTATTATATCTCCACAGAATGTGGCTATTATCAGTTACTAGAGATATCCTTGGCTTGCTAGAGATGCCTGAGCTTATTCTTTGTCAAAGTGAATATTGTGATTCTTTTGTGAGATTGAGCATTCTTAGAAATGGTTTGAACTCTTTTGTTAGTCAGGTCTACAACCAGCCCAGCCAACATAACAGAGTCCCTCAACAAGTTACTTAACCTCGGTTTACCTCAGTTTCATCAACTGTAAAATAATAATAATAATACCTGATTTCCAAAGTTGTTATAAAAATGAAATGAGATAATATGTGTAAAGCATTTAGCATAGTGTCAGGCACATAGTAGGTACTGTGTAAATGGCAGCTATTGGATGATGATGATGATGACATTCAGTCATCATGGTTCCCAAGTCTCCCTAAGGACATTACTGTTATATACATTCTCTAGCCCACTTTGGAGGTGGTGCTTACTTTACCAGTTGTCATGTGGGTGGCAGTAAGAGCGCATTTTTCTCCAAGTATTTCTCCAATTAAGCTACTTGTAGGTTACTCCTTAAATGTGCCAAATAAAAACTCCCATTGCTCTCAGCATTGACTGTATGCACCTAATTTTCCAGTGCCCTCATTAGTAGTTCAGGGAATATAAGGGTAAATAATAATGGTTATCAGAATGTTGTCTGTGGAAAGAGGCACCATAGATACAGTTATAGCAGTCTGCTACAGTTTTCATCACAAGTCTTGATAAGGAGCTAGAAGAAGGGCATTCATTAATCTCAGCAATAGACCCTAAAGCAAATTCAAAACTTAAACACAGGTATTCTCATTCAAAAAAAAAGGGATAAGGAACAGTAAGGGAATAAGAAAAAATAAAGTGCTTATTATGGACCATGTACTAAGTGCTTTTCATTAATATCATTATTTGATTCTTATAACAACTCTTCAAGGTAGGTACTTTTTTATAGATGAGGAAACTGAGACAAATAGAGATTAAGTTATTTGCCCAAGGTCACACAGCTAATAAATGTTTGGGATTACATTTGAATGCAGGTCTTCTGACTTCAAGGCCAGCCCTCTATCTACTGAGACATCAGCTGCCAAGCTTTTCCCACTAGACCAAGAGTTTTTAATCTTTTTTGTGTCATGGACCCCCTTTGATAGTCCATTGAAATTTTTGGACCACTTCTATAGAGTATCTTTTTTTTTAAAATGCATAAGATGAAATCCATTTGCTTACAAAGGAAGTCCATTATTTTGAATAAAAGTACCAAAATGTTTAGTTTAAAAAGAAAATTAGTTCATAGACCTCAGGTTAAGAACCTTTGCACTAGACCAAATTTCTTTTCTAAAAATATTATTGAATACTGGTTGAGAAAGAAAGCTGGCTAAGCGGTTATTGTAAAAGTGCAAATAAACAGGCCCTAACTGGTGGAGAACAGATTGGTGACTAAGTGAGAAGAGAGAAGAAGAAATATGAAAGAGATGTTATAGAAATAGGAATTGATGAGATTTGACAATTGATTGGATATGGAGTTGTTGTTGTTCTTGTTGTTTTTAGTCCTTCGTTCTCTAACAGGACCATAATATCAGGGAAGTGATGCTATAATATGCAATTGAGTTGGATTTAAGTGAGGGAAGGTAGGCAAAGTCAAAAGCTTCACTTTCTCCTCTAGAGCCATCTGGGTCCAGTGGCACGATATAAAATCAGGAAGATTGGAGATGGCCACCAGGATACAGCCTTTGTAAGCTTAGGTCTTTAAAAGGTCTCAGTTTTGTCTGATGCAATGTCCATTCGGTGGACTTTAATGGACGGTAAAGTAAATATTTGAAGCAAAGAATGGCCTCTTTCACCTGGTCAAAAAAATACAATTGGGGGGGAGGGTCTTCCGACCCTCAGTGTTCGGGCCAAAATAGAAACAGTG
Organism: Sarcophilus harrisii; assembly: GCF_902635505.1. Taxonomy (NCBI): domain Eukaryota; kingdom Metazoa; phylum Chordata; class Mammalia; order Dasyuromorphia; family Dasyuridae; genus Sarcophilus; species Sarcophilus harrisii. The sequence goes on along the minus strand of NC_045427.1, from coordinate 358,421,873 downwards.
GGACTTGGCCTGGTATCTATTGTTGGCATAATCAATAAAAGCTAGAGTTTAGGGCTTAGGGTATTATATTTAAAAAAGAAATCTAGATGGTAAATCCATTTTGCTCTGGAGGAGAAAGTAAGATTGGTGACTTTGCACATCTCACCCTCACTTAAATCCAAATCATGTGGATGTCATTCCATCATCTCCTTGATGTCATGATCCTCTTAAAGAATGAAGTACAAACAACAATCTTTGTGTTTGAACTCCCCCACAGGAATCCCAACTCAACTAGTCAATTGGACAACACAGCTTTCTTTTCTTTCTTCCTCCCTCTCTCTGTCCCTTTTCTTCCCTCCTTCCTTTTCTTTCTTTCTTTCTTTTTTCATAGGCTATCATACCCTTACGTGTGGATGTTCTGCCCAAAGAAATGTAAAGGTTTTTTGATTGCTGAGACTTTCCAAGATATCTTGGATATGGAGTGAGGATCAGAGGGAAGAGTCAAAGATGACACTAAAGTTGCAAATCTGGGCACTAGAAAAATGGTTCTTCTCTCTCAATAAAAATAGGGAAATCTGGACAAGGAGCAGATATGGGGGGGATGATGAATTCAGTTTGGTAAATATTCAATTTGATGTACCAGTGGGACATCCAAGTAGCAATGTTTCCTAGGCATTTGGAAATGTAAGACTGGTGTACATGAAACAGAGTACATACAGATTACATACATACATAGAGAGTACATAGAGATAGTCACCTGCAAAAGGTAATGGAAAATGACCAAGTATAGAGATTATGTGATCCTTGGGGATAACAATGCTTAGGAAATAATAGATAAATGAGGATCCAACAAAGAAGACTAAGAGGAAATGAGTGATCAGGCATGGAAACCAAAGGAGCAGAGAATACACAGGGAAAAGGGATGGTTAGAGTTGAAATGCAGCAAAGTCAAGGAAAAGGAAAATTTAGAAACCCATTGGATTTAGTTCTTAGGAGATCATTGACAACTTTTGGAAGAGCAGTTTCAGTAGCTTCATAAAGCCAAAAGTCAGATTATAAGGGGCTGACAAGTGAATGAGTGGTGAAAAAGTAAAAGCAACTGGCAACTTTTTCCAGGAAAGAAAAGTACAGATACATGGCTATAGCTTGAGGGCATGTCAGAGTCAAGTGAAGATATTTAGAAGCTAGGGGAAATTTGAATATATTTCTAGACATACATCAATAAGGAAGCCATTCTAATGGAAATTGAACATAAGAAAAACTAAAGGAATAACATTTGGGACCAGCTCCTTGTTGTTACTGTATACAATGTTCTCCTGATTCTGTTCACTTCACTTTCCATCAGTTCATGCAAGTCTTTTCAAGTTTTTCTGAAAGCATTCTGCTCATCATTTTTTATATAGCACATTAGTATTCCATCACAATCATATAGTGTATATATTATTAATTTCATTTTACAGATGTGGGTATTGAAAGTTAGGCATTCTCAAGATCATGGAGTAGGTCAATAGGGAAGTCAATTCTCAAATCAAAATATTTTGAGCCTCTTTCCAAAGTTTCATTCATACTTCCTTAGAAAATTGATGTCAAATTAAAGTGATGTTGAAAGAGCAACTGCATGAATACTCTGCATGACAGAAGAGTGTTTGGTAAGAGAGAATGTCAAGGATAAAGGTGAATGCCGGCTTCTATCCCACTTAGACAAACATTATTCCACCTATATCTGTGAAAGAGGAAGTAATAACTGTTCAGAGTGCTTCACTCCTACAAGGTACAAAACAGTCAAAGATGGACCCAATCAACCATGGACTGCTGTTTCCAATGGTTTTTGGAAGAAATGAGAGATGACACAGAGTAATCTTGGAGCCAAAAAGTCCTGGGTTCAAATCCTTTCTGAAACCTACTTGTTGTGTTACCCTGTGTAAGCTATTTAATCCCTCTGAGTTTCAAGCTACTCTTTGAAACCAATCCAGTAAAACTGGTTGATGAAATTAAAAACTTTCTATGACTTATAAAACAAGTTTTTCATGACATTCAAGGCTCAAAATATCAATGATCTTGTGGTCACCTTTCTGCTCACATACTGCCTTGACACTCTGGTCCTCAAAGGATATGTAGTCCACCACTGGAACCACATCAAAGCTTTTACTGATCTATAAGATCCTCTAACATTTGTGCTCTTCCAACATAGCCTTAGAGAAACACAGAGAATTATAGAGAAACTCCTTATCATGATGTGGCTTCAGATTAAAAGTTTGTTGGAGGAGAGTGCTCTACAAATGTAAATTGTGGTTTCTCCAGTACTTCAAAAATACAAGATGATATGAGTGTGAATGCTTTCTCCATCCCTCCCTCTTAACATTAATAATAACTCTTTCTTTCCTTGATAGTTGGTACTCCTGAATTGCTCTAACTAAAAAAGAAAAAATAATCATTATAATCACCTATTAACCCACTTTCTGGCAATGAACTTTTCAGAATTGAATGACAAAGCTCATGGGGCAAATATACAATGTTTTCCATCTTGGTAGGACTGGCAAGGATTTGTTCTCTGCAGGCACAAACTTTGAGAACACAGGGTTCTTTCTATACCACAATGAGTCACCTTTGAGTCACGACTTAAGTAGATCAAGGTACTCAAGTCAGATTCTTTATAAAGGCTTCATTAATTCTGCAACTGGAAGCATTCTTTCTCTTCTTAAAATTTCCTAGAGAATAGGTATCAAATATATGTGACCCAAAACTCTTCCAAAATATACAGAACTAAATTAAATGTAATTGAGAAATATTTCACAAAGTATAAAATATAATAAAACATAAATAATATCATATTTTAAAACTATCAATATGCTGCCCACAAGGATCCTTATGTATGAATTAATTACTATGCCTGTTTCTATATGAGTTTGACATCATTCTTCTAGTGCAGTTTTCCTGGACTTCTTTTTTTTTTAATTTTCAAGTTTTATTATTTTTTCAAATACATGTAAAGTTAGTTTTCAACATTCTTCTTCTTTTTTCTTTTTTTTCCTTTTTTTTGCTGAGGCAATTGGGATTAAGTGACTTGCCCAGAGTCACACAGCTAGAAAATGTTAAGTGTTTGAGACCAGATTTAAACTCAGGTCCTCCTGACTTCAGGGCTGGTGCTATCTACTGCACCAACCAGCTGCCCCTTCTACATTCATTTTTGTAAAACTTTGTGTTCCATAATTTTCCCCTTCCCTCCCTTGCCTTCCCCCTATCTAAGACAGAAAATAACCTAATATATGTTAAATATATGCAATTCTTTTAAACACATCATATTTGTCATATTTTGCAAGAAAAATCAGACCAAAAGGGGGAAAAAACACAAGAAAGAAACAATAAACTAATAAAAAATGAAAATACTATGCTTCAATCCATATTCAGTCTCCATAGTCCTCTCTCTGAATGTGGATGGCACTTTCCATCACAAGTTTATTGGGATTGCCCTGAACCATCTCATTGTTGAAAAAAGCCACATTTATCACAGCTGATCATCAAATAATTTTGTTGTTACTATGTACAATGTTTTCTTAGTTCTGCTATCTTCACTCAGCATCATTTCATGTAAGTTTTTGTGTTGGTGTGTGTTTGTATTTAACTTTTGTATTTAATGTATTTAATATTTTCCCCAGTAACATTCAAAACAAAAAAAAATTTACATTTGTTTCTAAAATGTTTATGTTTTAGGTTCTCTTCCTTATCCCCATCCACAATTAAGAAACCACATTTTAAATTATGTAAAACATTTCCATCAAAATCAAGTTGTGAAAGAAAATATAGATCTCCTACCCTAATGAAAATAAAAACTCTCAAGAAAAATGAAGAGGAGAAAGAGAGGGGAGGGGGGGAGAAGGAGAGAAAAATCTTCAATCTGAATTAAGAAACAATCAGTTTCTTCTCTGGTTATGGATAGGATTTTTCATCATTAGACCTTCAGAGCAGTCATGGCTGATTGTACCACTGAAAGTAGCAGTCATTTACAGCTGGTCATCCCAGAATATCACTATTACTTTGTCTACAGTATATTTCACTTTGCTTGAATTCATGAAAGACTTTCCAGATTTTTTTCCCTGAGAGCATCCTGCTCATCATTTCCCATAGAATAATAATATTTCATCACCAATATATACCACAGTTTATTGAGCCATTCCCCAATTCATAGGCATTCCCTCAATTTCCAATTTTTTTTTTCATTTCCCTTTTTAAAAAAATCTTTTTTGGTACTTAAGCCTAGTAATGGTGTTATTAGATCAAAGGATATACAGAATTTATAGCCCTTTGGGCACAGATCATGTTTTTTCATTGTTTATCAATTGGGGTATGGCTCTTATTTTTTATAAATTTGACTTAGTTCCTTCTATGTTTGTCTCCTTATCAGAGAAATTTACTTTGAGATTCTTTTTACAACTGTTACTGCTAACAGTATTTCCCTCCTCCCATTTTCTTTCTCTCCTTTCACCCTGTTCCTCCTTCTCCCTCTTCCAATATGCCCTTTCTTTTATCACCCTCACCCCTTCCCATATCCCATTACCACTCATATTTTCCTGAAGGCTAAGATAGATTTCTATACCCATATTGAGTATGTATATTATTTCCTCTTTGAGCCAATTTTGATAAGAGTAAGGTTCACTCACTCACCCTTCTCCTCCTCCTCTTTCTCTCCACTGTAAAAGCTTTTTTCTTGCCTTTTTTATGACACAATTGGCACTATTCTATTTCTCCCTTTTCCTTCCTCCCAATATATTTTTCTCTCACTCTTTAATTTCATCATTTTTTTTTAAAAAAAGATGTAATCCTTTCATATTCAACTCATACCCATGCCCTCTGTCTATATATACGCCTTCTAATTGCCATAATAATGAAAATGTTCTGATGAGTTACAGTACCATCCTCCCATATAAGAATGTAAAGAGATAAACCTTATCAAGTTCCTTATGATATCACTTTCCTGATTACCTCCTTTTGTTTCTCCAGACTCCTGTACTTATAAATCATATTTTCTATTAAGTTCTGATCTTTTCATCATGAATGCTTGAAAATCCTCTATTTCATTGAATGACCACCTTTTTTCTGAAAAATTATACTGTTTTGCTGGGCAGGTGATTCTTGGTTGTAATTCTAGCTCCATTGCTTTCTGGAATCGCATATTCCCTCTGGTTCTTTAATGTAGAAGCTGCTAAATTTTGTGTTATTCTGACAGTAGCTCCATTCTGTTTCTTTCTGGATGTTTGCAATATTTTCTCCTCAATGTGGGAGTTCTGGGATCTGGCTATAATATTCCTGGGAACTTTCATTTTGGGATTTCTTTCAAGAAGTAATTGATGAATTTTTTCAATTGCATTTTACTCGCTGGTTCTAGAATATCAAGACAGTTTTCGTCAATAATTTCTTGAAAAATAATGTCCAGACTCTTGTTTTGATCACGACTTTCAAGTAGACCAATAATTTTTAATTATCTCTCCTGGATCTATTTTCCAAGTCAGTTGTTTTTTCAATTAGATATTTCAAATTTTTTCTATTTTTTCATTTTTTTCTGTTTTGCTTTATTGTATCTTGATTTCTCATAAAGTCATTAGCTTCCATTTGCTCAATTATAATTTTTAAGGAATTATTTTGCTCCATGAGTTTTTGTATCTCCTTTTCCAACTGGTCAATTTTGCTTTTTGAGGCATTTTCCTCATTGGCTTTTTGTATTTCCTTTTGTACCACTCTCAATTCTTTTCCTAATTTTTCCTCTTTTATTTATTTTCAAAATTCCTTTTGAGCTCTTCCATGGTCTGAGTCCAATTCTTTTCTTTTTGGAGGTTTTGGATTTTTTTTTGACTTTGTTATCATCTTCTCAGTTTATGTTTCAATCTTCCTTATCACCATAATAACTTTCAAAGGTCAAAAACATTTTGTGTTGTCTGCTCATTTTCATTAAAAGTTGTTGTCAGCTTTTAACTCCAGAGTGGAGGTGGCACTGTCCCAAGTTTCAGGGGTTTTGTACACCTGTTTTCAACCTCTAGGGTCTGACCACAACCACTTTTTTTCTACCCTAGAGCTCTTAGGAGTGTCACTGTCCCACTGTAGCTATAAGATTTAGTGTGCTAAAGCAACAGAGTACTGCTTTTGTTGTGCTGGTGTGCCCTTCACTGGAACTACATACCGGACTCCCATTCTGGTGCCACAGACTTTTTCTGCTGACTTTCCCAGTCCTTTTTGATGCCTCTGATCATCAGTACTGCCACTGATTCAGAAGTCCTACTAGTTCATTTAAGTCTTTCCAGGCTTTTCTGAAATCAGCCTGCTCATCATTTCTTATAGAGCAATAATATTCCATTAAATTCATAAATCATAACTTATTAAGTCATTCTCCAAATGATGGGCATCCACTCAGTTTCTAGTTCCTTGCCACTACAAAAAGGACTGCTACAAACATTTTTGCACATGTAGATTTTTTTTTCCTTTTTTATGATCTCTTTGGGATATAGACCCAGTAGTGATACTGCTGGATCAAAGGGTATGCACAATTTTATTGCCCTTTGAGCATAGTCCGAACTTCTCTTCTAATCCCATCACATAAATAACCTTATTTCATGCTCATTTCTACATGTATCCTATGTCCTGAGTAAACTAATCTTCTCAAGGGCAAGAATTAGATTACCCTTCATCTTGGTGAGCACCATTGTATTAATAAATGTTTTAACCATTGAATTAAATTAAAAGCACTCCATAAATGAAAGAGGGAGTTTCTATATTTACATTTTGGTACTGTGAGCTACATTAAAGTTGCTTCACTGTTGTTCTTCCCTAATATCCCTCCTGAATTCTAGTTCCTGATTACTACCTAACTGTTGGACAGCTCCACATAGACATTTCATGGGCATCTCAAATGTAGCATGTCCAAAATGGAATTCTTTTTTCTCCAAAATCTTCCTTCCTCCAAACGTCCATATTTCGGGAAGCTACCATTAATCTTCTAGTCATCAGGTTCACCATGTCTTAATCATCCTTTATACTTTCCTTCACCTCAAACTCCATATTCAATCACTTGTCCCAATCCAATTAATCTACCTCTATATTTCTTATATTCATCTCTGCTTCTTCACTTACATAACAATCATCCTAATTCAAGCTTTTTAAAAAAAAACTCTTTATTGGTCTGTCACTGTTTTTAGTCTTTCCCTTTTTCAATCGATGCTTCACATAGCTGCCAAAATGATGTTTATGGAACACATATCTTACCATGACATTACTCTACTCAAAAATCCTTAGTGGGTCCAGACCAAGGTTATACTGAGCCAGACCTAGATTCAAAAGAGCTGATTATTAAGTTTTCACTGTGAGCTTTTACACCTCAGAAAATGGTAAATGCTACAAATCAGGATTTGATTTAGTTTGTTGATGTCTAGTTTTAAGGAAGTGATGAGAAAAATGTTAATAATGCAGTTTAAATTTAAAAGTGTGTTATGCATTTTTTCCAGATAGCAAGTTTGTTAAACATTTACCAGCATACCCATGGTCTAATCTATCCTTTACATAGCTGCCAAACTGATGTTTATAAGACACAGAGCTGATCTACTCAAAACATTTTCAATGGCTCTCTATTGTCTCTAAAATAAAAGACAACTCAGCTTGACATTTAAACATTTAAGGAAGTGATAGAGACAATGTTTTTGCTTTTTAAATGAAGATTAAACTTTAAAATGTGTTGTGCATCACAAATCTGGCACTTACCAACCTTTCCAATCATTTTGTATTCTCGTTCACACACTCTAATCAGATTGATCTGCTAGGTCATTTCCTGTAAACAATATTCCATCTCCAAACTGCCTATCTTTTCATAGGTCCATACCCTGTAACTGACTCTTCTCCAATCTTACCTCTACCTCTTAGAATCCCTTGCTTCGTTCAAAGCCCAGCTCAGATATTGCTTCCTAACTGTGGGGTTTTTCTCCAATTATATTTTCTTCATCTTGAAATTATCTTGCATAATGAAGTATATACTATGAATTTACTTGCCTGTACATATACTGCATCCCTCTTCTCAATACCATTATTAGAATGTAAGCCCCTTACAGGAAATCTTTCCTTGTTTCAGAATCTCCTGCACACCTAGAACAGTACCTTGCAAGCTCTGTTTGTTCAGATCTGCAGTGGCATTGATGTGGGGAACCACTGGTAAAAAAAAAAAAAAAAAAAAAAAAAAAAAAAAACTCCTACTACTAAAAGCACATAGCAATTCTGATTTCCCTACTATTTATTCTTCTTCAGTAGAGAGGTGCCTGGGACACTGAGAGCTCCAGAAAATGTCCCCCATAGTCACAGAGTATTTACCTAAGGTAGAATTTGAACCCAGGGTCTTCCTAATTCCTATGCTTTTTCACCATCTACAATCCTTTCTTGGCTTTTGCTTTGCACTAGCAGATGTTTAATCAATTTTTGTTCAGTTGAGTTAAAAGCAAATTGCAATTCTTCCTTGATTTAATAGACTGAGTTCAGGAATTACTGTAAGCAAAGTGGTTAGTCCTCAGATGATGAAATGTGGCACTTACCTGGCTGGTCCTCAGATAAGATCCAATCATTTCTTTCTTTTTACTTTAGCACATCTTCCTAGGTATATAGAATCCCTGTTCCACTAGCATAGCCTCTAAAAATCCAGAGCCACGGGAGCAGCTAGATAGCACAGTGGATAAGAGTACTGGCCCTGAAGTTAGGAAAACCTGAGTTAAAGTCTGACCTCAGACACTTAGCACTTACTAGCTGTGTGACCCTGGAAAAATCACTTAACCCCAGTTGCCTCCACAAAAATAAATAAATAAATATAAAAATCCAGAGCCACTCTTCTCAGCAATGTAGTGACTCAAGGCAGTCCCAATAGACTTGGGATAGAAAATGTCATCTGCAACCACCGAGATAACTATGAAGACTGAATGTGAATCAAAACATACCATTTTCATTTTGTTTGTTTACTTCTTTTTTCTCATTTTTCCCCCTTTGCTCTGATTTTTTTTAGTATAATATGACAAATCTGGAAATATGTTTAAAAGGATTGTAAATGTTTAGCCTATATCAAATTGTTTTATGACATGAGGAACGGGGAGGTAAGGGAAGGAGGGAGAAAAAGCTGGAACACAAAATCTTACCAAAATGAATGTTGGAAACTATCTCTAAACGTATTTAGAAAAATCAAATACTATCAAGGAAAAAAAAACAAAAGCCACCTTCACATTACAATTAAAAATGGTTTCTTGGAGGGATGGGGAACGAAGAGGGTAGCATTGTTAACAATGGTATTCTATAAAGAGAAAGGGAGAGACTTTTAGAAATGTTGAGGAGTAGAAATAGCCCAACTTGATTAAATATTGATTACCACTGATTATCTTCTCATTGCCACTGAGGCAGTTGAAAATAGCACATGCCAAAGCACAGTCAAAAACTAAGAACTGTTAACTATTTGGAAGAACTGAAAAGTCTGAGAAAAATATTAAAAGAAAAAATGGGAAATATATTTTTAATAACTTTGGATCAAGACAAAGCTTTATTCAAACAGACTTTGATTTTGACAAAGTCTTACAATAGTGCTGGACCTAGAATCAGAAAACCCTGAGCTCAAATCTGACCTTATTCTCTTACTAGCTTGGAGACCCTGGGCAAGTCACAACCTCTCTTTGCCTCAATTTCTCAATTGTAAAAAGGGATAATAATAATAACACTCACCTCTCACAGTTATTGTGAGGATAAAACAAAACTTAGCACACGGCCTAATAAATAGCAGGCACTTTATAAATATTCATTCCCTTTCCTTCCTTAGTATAAAGTTAAATAGTATAGGTATATGAGTTCAGAACTGGTTAAATGTGAAATGCAAAGAACAATCATTAATCAGACAAACTCATCTGGATTGGAGGTCTCTAATGGAGTGCTCCCAAAAGCTATCCTTGATCCTGTCCTTTATAATCTTATTACCAATAACATATCTAAAAGTCTGAATGACATGCTTCTCAACTTTTTAATTGATAAAAAGTTGGGAGGCAGAACTGACACATTATGTACCAAGTCAGGATCCAAAAATACCTTAATATGCTAGAACAAAGCCACCAAATGAAGCTAAAATTGTAAACATTCAGAATATAAATATAATTTTGTGTTTTTTTAAAACTTCTCAATTTAGAACCAGGAGATCATTATATATGGCAACAACAAGACTATACGGCAATCGGTTCTGATGGATGTGGCTCTCTTCAACACTGAGATGATTCAAACCAGTTCCACTTGTTCATTGATGAAGAGAGCCATCTACAACCCAGAAAGAGAACCATGGGAACAGAGTGTGGACCACGACATAGCATTCTCACTGTCTCTCTTGTTATTTGCTTACATTTTATTTTCTTTCTCAGTTTTTCTTTTTCTTCCTTCTTGATATGCTTTTTCTTGTGCAGCAAGATAACTATATAAATATATATACATATTTTGGATTTAACATGTATTTTAGCACATTTAAAATGTATTGGACTACCTGCCAGCTAGGGGGAGGGGTATAGAGAAGGAGGGAAACATTTGTAACAAAAAGTTTTGCAAGGGTCAATGTTGGAAAAATTAGCCATGCATATACTTTGTAAATAAAAAGGCTTAAAAAAAAAAAGCTGCTCAATTAAGATCATCAAAGAGAGACAGATTGAGATTTAGTGAGAGAAAGACAGAAACAAAGACAGAAAGAACATTGAATAAATGTTTGCTATAGAATTAAGAGAACTTTCTGATTATCAAGTACAATCCCTTTATTTTAAATATATGGAAAGTGAAACACAGGGAAGTTATTAATTTAAGGTCACATAAGTAATATGTAGGAGGAATAGAATTTGAACCCAGAGATTCTGAACTCTAGCTCTTGTACCATGTTTTCTTTTTATTTTTAGGATGTGAGAGGGAAGGAAGAAAGTTATGGCTCATTTGAAAAGGCCTGGGGGTTCTAATGTACTACCAGCTAAACATGAGTCAGTAGTATGACATGACAGCCAAGAAAGATAATCTAATCTCAGCTGCGTTCACAGTGGTATCACATCTGGAACAAGGGAGATAGTTGTCCCTCACAATACTCCAGTCAGGCTACTTCAGATGTGTTCAGCCCTAAGTACCACATGTTACAGGAGAAAGGAGGAAGGGATGTGGGAAGAAAGGAGGAAGAGGGGGAGGGGAGAAGAAGGAAAGAAGGAAAAGAAGGAAGCAAGGAGTGAGAGAGGGGAGAAGAAGGAAAGGAAAGGAAAAGAAAGGGAAGGGAAGAGAAGGGGAGGGAGGGAAGGAAGGAAGGAAGGAAGGAAGGAAGGAAGGAAGGAAGGAAGGAAGGAAGGAAGGAAGGAAGGAAAGAAGGAAGGAAGGAAGGAAAGGAAAAGGGATGAGAAAAGAAAAAGAGAAAGGGAAGGAAAGGGGGGAAAGGGAAAGAAGAAGGGGAAGAAAGGAAAGGAGAAAGGAAGAAAGGAAGAGGAGGAGGAGAAAAAGGGAAAAGAGAGGAAGGGAGGCAAGGAATAAGGTAGAAATGAAACAAGCATTTATTAAGTACCTGCCATCTGCCAGGCACTATGCTAAATACTTTACAAATATTATTTAATTTTATTCTTATAACAATCCTGAGAATAAGAACTATTATTGAGAAAACTGAGGCAAACAGATGTTAAGTGACTTGCCCAGCTTCACATAGCCAGAAAGTATCTGAGGTCAGATTTCGTCCTGACTCTGATATTTAGCCCAGAAAAAAGATTTTCTGAGTACAGTGGTAGCTGTTCAAGTGTTTGGGAGCCTGTCATTTGGAAAAGTCACTTTGATTTACTCCATATGACTCCAGAGGATGGAATTAGATGCAATGGTGTGATAAGAACAGTATCATAACCCTTCCTGCCCCACCTTTTCCATGCAGGTTAAAAAGGCATTGAGTCATTTTTCAAGCATTAAGTTAGTTTAGGTGCCTAAGAGCTCAGAAAATTGACATCATGGCCTCATAGCTTGAATTCAAAGAAACCATAAGGACCTGGGGTGGGGATAGGAGATGCTCTCAGAGATTTGGCTTAACGAATCACAATGATTAATATAGATTAGGGAATTTGCCTCAACTGAATCACCTCAGGCTGTCCTCCCTCTATATCTAAATAAATCTCCTTTTGAAAGTTGTAGAATGACTTATGACCATCTCATTTTGATGCAATATTGAACCTAAACTACCCAGAGACTGACTGGTCTGAGTCTGGTCCAATCCAAAATGAATAGGATGAATATATAAGGAGACTGATTTTTATGAGTCAATGTAAGGAAAAAATACCCTAAAGGAATCCTACTGCTATGGAATAAGATCCTGTTGTCAGGAAATGAGCTTCTTTCACACAAAATAGTTAAGTGAATCATAAGATCATAGCTGGAAGATACTTCAAAAGTTATTTAGTACCTACTCCAACCCCTGCATTTTGTGCATTAGGAAACTAAATGCTTGGGGCAACTAGATGGAGCAGTGGATAGAGCACAGGCCCAGGAATCAAAAGAACATGAATTCAAATATGGTCTTAGGCACTTAACATGTAATAGATATGTGACCTAACCCCAATTGCCCACCCCTCCAAAGGAAACTAAATGATGATCTCTTTTCAGGATAGTTGCAGAGAAGTTGCCTGTTTTAGGTAGAAAGTCTAGACTCAATAGATCTTTTAAAAATATTACAAATTATTGTGATGTGCCAGGTAAACTAATGAACTATGCAATGACATTGTTAGCTAAAATGACCAATATTCTCAGCATTTATACATGGGTAAAGAAAGAAATTTCCAGGATAACAGAGGTGAGGTTAAAGCTTTCCAATTAGCCCCATCTAGCAAAATCCTTCCCTGATAAGGTCCAGAAAATTATCCTAATTCTCCATTACTACTCCTGGAATATAAATCTGAAGAGACTTTATCAAGAGTAAAACCTCAATGTACCTAGGGAGAGGCAGAAAGGGGATAAAGAGATTTGCTAGAGGTCATCCTAAGTAGCAAAATGATGACTCAAATTCAGGTTCTCTGATCCTGGTTCCAGCAATCTTGGCACTATACCACACTATCTTTCTAGTACATCTCCTCCCACAAGTTGGAAACTATTTCATTTTTCTCTCATTTTTCCCTAGCACCATTTCTATAAATCTTTTATGCCACTCCCATGTACCCTATTGAATTATACGTTTTTCTGCCCAAGTCTTATCTCTCACTAGATTGTGGGCCCAATGAGGGCTAGAATTTTGCTTTATACATCTCTGTCTCCACCTAAGTACCCAATGGGCATGCCATAAATAAATGCATGTGGAATGAATGAGTAAATAAGTGTTTGTTATATCAACTATCAGAAAGTGCATATCAGAGTAGAAAGGCAGAGTAAAATAAGAAAGGGCTGGTGTCAGGCAGGCCAAGACCAGCTGTAGTTTATTGCTCATTTCAAACAACAGCTGTAGCATGAAATTTGGGTCTAGGGAATTAAAGACATAAAGAGCTCACCTGAGAAGTCTAGAGAACAGAGAAAAGAGTCATAAAATCAGTGGATGAAGAAATCTGGTATTATGGAAAAGGAAGGGAGGGAGGAAGGAAGGGAGGGAGGGAGGAAGAAAGGAAGGGAGGGAGGAAGGAAGGAAAGAAGGGAGGAAGGAAGGAAGGGAGGGAGGGAGGAAGGAAGGAAGGAAGGAGGGAAGGAGGGAGGAAAGGAAGGAAGGAAAGAAGGAAGGAAGGAAGGAAGGAAAAGAAAAAGGGAGGAATAGAGAAAAGGGGAGGGAAGGAAGAAGGGAATCTTTGGCATGGAATTTGGAGGGAATAAAGAAGAAAAACAAGGTGGGAAATAGAATTTCTTAATCTAAACCCAGGACTATATCTTCTACACCAGGGCTTTTAAAACTTTTTTTCATTCACAATCCCTCCCAATCTTACAAAGTAATCCTCCCAGTCTTACATAGATTTAACATAAATAACCACTTTGAAAAACAGCCTTTTTGAAAAGCCTTTCCTATAGAGGCTAGAAAACTGTTGCAACCTCTTTAAGAATCAGAGAAGCTATTGTAACAGTTATTCTATCAGGGCCTTATGTCTACAGAATTAAGAAGAATACATGTTTTATATATCATTTATGAGGATATATCTATGTCGAGTCTATGAAGACAGGAAAAAGGTCAGGAGAAATTTCTTGTGAGAATTGTATTAATTCTTGTAAAGAAACATTATCAATATTTAATTTTATGGTTGTTTAGTCATTTTTCATTCGTGTCCAATTTATGACCCTATTTGAGGTTTTCTTGGCAAAGATACTGCAGTGGTTTGCCATTTCCGTCTCCAGCTTATTTTACAGAAAAGGAACTGAAGCAAAGAGGGTCAGGTGATTTGTCCAGGATCACTAATAAATGTCTGAGACTAGATTTGAATGTATTAAAATGAGTTTTTCTGAATCTAAACCCAGGACTATATCCTATAGAAGATATACAACAGGGCTTTTTAAACTTTTTTTCATTTACAATCCCTTTTCATCCAAGAAATTTTTATGTGACCTCAGGTATATAGGTTTATAAAATAGGTATAAAAATCAAGCATGTATTGATAATAAACCATACTTTCATGACCCCCGTGTTCAGTTACAAGATCCCATTGGGATTGCAAGCCACAGTTTAAGAACTACACCACCTCGCTGCCCTAGTGAGGAATATAATAATAATAATAATTTTATGAATGATTCTTCTCTTATTCTCATTGCTAACCACAGTGTCTGCACAAAGTAGGTACTTAATACATGCTATTGACTGATTGATTAGAAAGATACTTAAGAGTGAAGGCTTGGAAAAGAATTCTTGAGATGCAATATTACTTGGTAGTTAAATGATGGAACTATATTTTCAGAAGAAAGGAGAATCATCTTCAATTACAATGATGATTAAAGGTGATTCTGAGATCTTTCTTGCTGTTAAAATATCATTGGTTATTTATGTCTTTGTGTTATTATTGATTAAATTGTTATAAATTACATAGCAAAACTTTAATCTCAAATAATTAAGACATTTAATATATAAAAAGATGAGTAACTACTCTTAGGAAAGGAGATTTATCTAGTTTCTTAAATAAATAAAATTTGATGAGTTAAAGGGAGGCTCTGAGCTTAGATGATTGAGAGTTGTGTTGAAATTTTATTGATTATTAGGAAAAATACAAACAAACTAACATCGTGGACAATTTGTAAACAAGTCAAAATAGCAAGCTGAAGGGTGACTTATAGATGACTTGTAAGTGAGTACAGTGGCCTCAAATAACTTTACTACTGATGGGAGTCTATCCTTACTGCATTTGCAAAGCACTTTGCAAATCTTAAAAGACTATATAAATATTATTAACATCATCATCATCATTATATCCTTCCAATCTTTGTGACTTCCCCCATTCGCAACATAATAAAATGGAATGGGTTTGGGGGTTAGAACATCTGGGTTTAAATCCTGATTCTGTCACTTCTTATGGTGATCTCTGGCAAATCAATTAACCTTTCTGGGTCTCAGTTTTCTTATCTCTAATAAGGAGGAGTTGGACTACTGTGGAGGAGTCAAACTTACAACTGACAAGACTACAAAAGGAACTAAATTAAAATGTAACTGAGAAATGTCTGACAAAATAAATTAAATTAAAATCCAAAATAAATAAAAATACAATACAACATAAATAATGTTAATTTGTAGTTTTCTAAGTCCAAATGCTACCATTTGACATCAGTAGACTAGATGACCTCAGGGGTCCCATTTAACTCTAAATCTAAGATGCTTTGAGCCTAATGAGTGTAACCAGAATGACAAGAAAACTGGAGACCGTTCCATTTGGGGATGGGTTGAAAGAACTGATGATGAATAGTCTAGAGAAGAGAAGGCAGAAGAGAGAACATTACAACTCTTCAATTACTTAAAGGTCTCTCAAGTAGAATAGAGAATAGGAGTGAAGTGAGAATAGTTAAGTAAAATTTTCAGAAGGATAGATGTAGACATGTGAAACAACCTTGTATTAGGAAAATCTTCCAAGCTTCATTTTGTTCTGAGTCAACTGTTATTGTTTTTAAATCAACAAACAATGGGTAATGAGGAACTGAATACAAAGGGCCCCACAAGTCTTAGTATAATTTTAAACTAGTAAAACTTCCCTTTAACAATATATTATTGTATTATCCCTTTGACAATACATTAATATTAATCAAAACTTTTAGTAATATATTATTCAGAGTACTCTGGATATATTAACATATTAACAATAATAATAAAAGGTATCTATCCCTTTTAGTCAGCTATGTGACCTACCATATATAAGATCTACCATGGTGTAGCTGATAAAATGATCATATAGTCCTCTTTGAGAACCAAGAAAAACAAAACCTGTGAATAATAGTAAGTGCTTCATTGGAGATCCAACTAGCCAGTTCCAATTGGGCAATTGGACAACATACTTCCTTCTTTCCCTCCCTCTTTCACTCCCTCCTTTCTTCTCTCCTTCTTTCCTTCCTTCCCTCCCTCCTTCCCTCTCTCCTTCCCTCCTTTTCCCCTTCCTTCCCTCTTCCCTCCTTCTTTCCTTCCATCCCTCTTTTTTCCTTTCTTCCTACCTACCTTCCTTCCTTTCTTTCTTCCATCCTCTCCCTCTGTCCACGTATGGAATCATACATAACCTTACCTCTGTCCAAAGGAATATAAAATTTGATTGCTGAAACCTAGAAATCTTAGAATTTATGGGCTAGATTTATTTTTTATGGACCATACCTTAAATCCATCACTCTGATTGGCCAAGAATAGGTCCCAGTCCAAGCTCACTCAGTCATTGTTTGGATTCTGATGCCTCAGAGTGAGTGTAAATATCAATTGTTTCTGTTTTGGCTCAGAAACTCTGAGTCTTCCCCTTCCAAATTTTTTTTTTCTTTTTGAACTAGGTAAAAGAAGTCATTTTTTGCCTCATTTTTACCTATCTTTAATCACAAAAGGGTGTTGCCTCAGACAAAATGAAACCTGGGAAAGCCCTTAGCTTAAAAGGCCAAGGTCTCTCACTACATCCAAGGCCATCTCCAGTCATCCAGATCTATATCTTGCCACTGGACCCAGATGACTCTGGAGAAGAAAGTGAGACTGGTGATTTTGCACAGCTTTCCCTCACTTTAATCCCATTCACTTGCAAGTTATGATATCTCCTTCCTGATGTCATGGACCTCTTCTAGAACAAGAGACAAAGAACAACAATTAATAGATAAAGCATTTATTGTTAATAACGATAGCTAATATATACATAGTTCCTTATCCATCTTTATAGATTTTAACTCATTTGATCCTTATAACAGTCCTAGGAGTAGGTATCATTCCCATTTACAGTTGGGGAAACTTCCTTCCCTCCTTCCCTCCTTCCCTCCTTCCTTCCTTCCCTCCCTCCTTCCTTCCTTCCTTCCCTCCCTCCCTCCTTCCTTCCTTCCCTCCCTCCTTCCTTAAAGACAAAAGTTAAGATAAGGGTTATACAGCTAGTAAATGTCTGAGGCTCAATTTGAATTCAGGCCTTCTCATTCACACTCCACATCCACATTCACAGCTCAGTACACATCCACTGTCTATCTAGCTGCCTATTAGCACTTTCTCTCTCTCTCTCTCTCTCTCTCTCTCTCTCTATATATATATATATATATATATATATATATATATATATATATATATATATATATTAGTTACATTGAACTGAGTGCAAATACAGGCAAAAAAACAAAAAACAAACATTATAATGGATAAAGACAACACATAAAAGGAAGCTGAAACAGGAAAGAGAAAGTGTAAATATCCAGAGTCAGAAACCAAGCTGTGAAAAAAGCAAAAATGGCTGACCTGGACCCTTTTTTCAAATGGAAGTTCCAGGCAGGAACACACCAGTTCAAGAAAAGGGATAAAGGCACCTCCAGGGTGAGGAAGCAGCTGGGGAAGAGATGTCTAGGACTGGTTGGTCAGAAGTGGAGCCAAGAAAAAAGATTAGAGTCATGGCATATGATCCTTCCTAAACGGCTGCAGTAATTCCAGAAATGTGTCCACACTGTAGACTGTGGGAGTAACTCTCCCACTGGGAGAGTACCAGGAAATCGATCTCTTTCTTAGCCTTCTCCCCAGCAAAAAGAGGTTTTTGAAAAGTTTCCAGTCTTAGCCACAGGTCTGGACTCACCTTTGCAGGCTAGTCTCTGAGTTGCTCTCCAGACTTTGTAGTGCAGCTTCATACTGATCCTTGCTTCTGTTTCCAGACATCCTTAACTTCTCCACTGTCCATCCCAGTTCAAACCAAAGGAGTCCCCCCACCATTGACCACCACTGGCCAGTCCCCACCACCAACCCCGGGAAGTTTTCAGATTTAAAGGCAAACAGAAATAAGGCAAAAAATCAAAGGCCAATCTATGTGCCCCATGTACCAAATATTACATCCTTTCCTTAGTTCCCATGACTCTATCCTGTAATGAGTGTGCATTCTATGCAGCCCTGATGTTTTGTAGGTGAGTGAAGAGAGGAAGAGTATGGCAATCCTCAGAAGCATTCTTCTTTCTCTTCCCCAAATTGCCAACATCCTAGGTACTGGGACCAAAAAAAAAATTGTGTGGCAGATAGGGCAGCTAGGTGGCAAAGTAAATAGAGTGCTGGGATTGGAGTTAAAAACAAATCTGAGTCCTGCCTCACACACTTATTATCCCAGAGTTCTGAGCAAGAAATTTCATTTCAACCCTTAAGATCCCTTCCAGTTCTAAATCTATGATCTTCCAATAGTGTAAGAAAATATAGTATGATCATCCATTAATGCAATAAAGAGAGAAAGGAAGGGTTGTTTTTCAATTGTTTCAATCATGTTTCTGTAACCCCATTTGGAGTTTCCTTAGCAAAGATACTGGAATGGTTCGGCATTTCCTTCTCCAGCTCTTTTTGCAAATGAGTAAACTGAGGCAAACAAGGCTGAGTGATTTGCCCAGGATTTGAACTCAAGAAGGTGAGTCTTCCTGACTCCAAGCACAGCACTTTATGCACTATGGTGCTACCTAGTGGAAAGGAAAAGAAAAGAAAGGGAAAGAAGAGAAAAGTGGAAAGAGATGGGTAAAGAAAGGGAAAGAAGGGGAGGAACAAATGCCAAACCCCATCTTTTATCTCACCTTCACTCTTGATACAGTAAAGGTGATTCATTTGTCCACTAGAGGCTCAGGGTTCCATTTTTTTGGATAGCATTCCCTTGGCATGGAGTCCATGTCTTATGAGTATCACCTGAAGGAGATGAGCATTTCAGAACTTGAAAGCATGTCAGTTCAAAGAGAGATTTGATTTGTTCTGTTTGGTCCCAGGTGGCAGAAAGAAAGGAGTGAAAGTTGCAAAGAAAAAAATTTAAAAGCTTCCAAAAAAAAAAAAAAAACTCTATCCCTTTCCTCGGACTGGTGGTGTTCCTGGAATTTCCATTTGAAAAAAGGGGTCCAGGTCAGCAATTCTTGATTTTTTTCACAGCTTGGTTTCTGGTTCTTTGGATATTTATATGTTCTCTCTCCTGAGATATAATTAGATATCCTTGGAATATAGTGGGAGGCCTGCAGGTCAATAATCAATCAATATTTATTAAATGCCTACTAGGTGCAGGCACTGTGCCAATTACAAATAAAAGCTGGCTTACCATTTATTGGAGAGTTTGTGGGTAGAAGTCTTGTTCAGGTGAATTGCACTAAGCAGTTCTTGGGTAAGTGTTTAACAATCAGCTCTCAAGGGAAGAAAATATACACACAGCACATTTTTAAGTTTAATCTGCAATTTTAACATTTTCTCCATCACTTTCTTAAGTCCAGACAACCAACAAATAAATCAAGTCCTGATTTGTAGCATTTGCCAATTTCTGACATACTCATTGAAAATTTATTAATCAGCTCTAAAGAGCCAGTTCAAGCTGGCTTTAGTTCACTCCTGCTTGGAACTCTGGGGTCCCTTCCAACAACTCTCAGATTCTATGAATCTGTGACAGAGAACAACTGGTTACAGACATGGGAGCCATTTCAGAATCAACAGTCTGATTACTAACTGATTCAACTAACAATTACTAACAATGTTCAAATTAACCCCAAATTATAAGAAAGGAAAAATATGGGAGGGGGGGACTGAAATTATAATAGCTCTAACATGACCTATTTAAATGAGTTGAGTCTGGGGGGAGGAGAAATGGATAAAAGTCAAAATTCTGAATCCTTCCATTTTTTAATAGAAGTCTATCTAATAATAAAATAATAATAATAATAATAATAATAATAATAAAATAGACACCACTCTAAGGAGGCCAAAAGAGATCAGAAACAGACTTAGCCAACAGACACTTGATCTCTTTGCCAAGCAAAGACATGGCAGCCAAAGCCAACAGTAGCTTAGAGTGCCAGCTCATTCGAAAAATGTTACAGAACAATATAAGGAAAGATTATGGGCAAGATCACCTCAGAAAACACTAAAAAATGGCAGAAAGGAAAGCAGGTTTTTAGGAGAGTTAGCAGGAGACCCATAAAGCCAGCTTATCCAAAGTAAATTTGTGGAAGAATTTAACAGGACAGATAACAAACAGATGTAAAACAGAACAGAATCACAAGTTTCAGGGTCAACCAAGTAAAACCATTTGAATTCTAACACCTATGTAACCAACTGTGCTAAATGAGGCAGTGGACATGACACTTAAGGAGATTAAGTCCAAACAAGTCACTGTACTTAAGCTAAAGCATACAGATGAAGTTCATGCTGATGGTGCCATAATTAAAAAGATACCTGGATACCTGGACTTGATTTTCAAAATTCCTCAAAGAAGAAAAAGTTTTTCAAAATAATGAAAACGATCCTTCCATTTTTTTAGTCATGTCTAACCCTTTATTTGGGGTTTTTTTGGCAAAGATACTAGAGTGGTTTGTCATTTCTTTCTTCAGCTCACTTTACAGATCAGGAAATCAAGGGAAATAAGGTAAAGTAACTTGCCCAGTGTCACCCAGACATCAAAAATGCCCAATGAAAGCATATATAGTTCCAGTGTTAGGCAAATCACTTCCCCCTGAGTCTCAATTTCTTCATTGTCAAATAGAGACCTTCAGAAATATGAACAAATCATCAAAATTTGGGAGACAAATGAATTGATACAGAATCAGCACACAACCATGAAAAAATGTATACAACCAGTATAGGAATGGAAATAGAAAGAACAATTAAATTAAACTAAATGTAGTGTAATTTTAATGAGCCTGCCTGGTGAAGAGCTGAAAAAAAATGCAACTTCTTTCATTGCAAAAGTGATGGATTACATTGCAAAAGTGTGGAATATTATATAGGCATTGTAAATATGTTGGTAGATTTTTATTAAATAGTTTCTTTTTCTTTTTAAAAATCTTTGTTAGAAGAGATAGTGTGATGAAGCAACTATAGAGCTTAGCTAAGAGTCAGAAGACCTGAACTGACACACTGGCTGTGAGATCCAGATCTAATTACTAAATTTCCCCGTGCCTTCAGGCAATTTTTAAATTGTTTTTCCAACTCTTTATGACATCATTTGAGGTTTTCTTGGCAAAGATACTGGAGTGGTTTGCCATTTCCTTTTTCAGGAAACTGAGATAAACAGGATTACATGACCTGGCCAAGGTCACATAGATAATAAGTAGCTGAGGTCAAATTTGAATACAGGTCTTATTGACTTCAGGTACAGCACTTGTGCCACCTAGCTGCCCTATAATTTTAAAAGCAGATGTAAATCAGCTTTGCTTCGTCGAGTTTCTTTACTTGATTTTCTGAAATCATAAGTACAGGTCAAACATATATATAAAAGGCTTGAGATGAGGAGCAGAGTGGGCAGGCATATATTTAGAAATGAATATGCTATCAAAATAAAAGATCAATTTTAAAAGATTGTGTGTGTGTGTTTATGTGTATATTTAACTAAACAAATTATTGGTCCAAAATACAGGCAAATATACTCTTGTGACAAGTGGTTTCTCTATGCACAAACTTTAATTTTTAAAAATTTTGAATTAAATTTCTACTCTATCCATTGAACTAAGCAGATTTCATCACAAATGTGTAAGCATTTCAATCTCTTTTATAACATGAGGTTCATACCCTCAAATAGGATCCTTTTCCCTTCTTCAGATGAGGAATAAAGTTTATTTTGCTTTAAAATTATCTCAACCTAGTTCAAATGCTAAATTAGTGTTCTTTTAAATTAAGAGACACAGAGACAGAGAGAGAATATTTACACTAAATGATCTCCAAGATTTCTTCAAGCACCACATGCTCTATATAACTTGTTATCTATCAACCTATTTCTACATATCTATCTTTCTATCTATCCCACAGCTAAATAATCTGATAGAAAGATAAACAGAAAGAAAAAGAACTGAATAGATTATTGAAACTAGATTTAAAAGAAGCAGAATATTAAAGAGTAAATATTTTTTCTCAGTATCCCATGCTAATTTTACAAAAGTCAAATATGAGTTAGAAAATATAGAAATTATAAATAATATAAAAAGTCAATGCCACAGATTCTTGAATTTTTTTCTTAATCTTTCTAATCTTAAGGTTGATAGTCATCAAAGAGTCAGGGAGATAGTAAATTCTTATCAATTTTCCAGTTAAATCTGAGACCTTTCAGGAAGGCAGAACCTGCTCTTCCATATAGTCATGGGCCATAGAGAACCAGGGTTGTTTATTTTTAGAGGAAGCTTCCCCACACCCATAAAGCGTCAGGTTTATCCCAGTCACCATCTGTTTTGTTTCCATATCCTGGGTGAGATAGGGGAACAAACCAATTCTACCCTTAATATGTGAATAATGACACCAAAGCTTTGAATAATACGGCCAGATTCCCATAGTGAGTCAAGACTGAACATGAAACCATTATCTACTGACTCCTGATCCTGTGGCTCATTATGAAACTGTATCAACATATACACATGAAAAAATAATACTATTACAGACAGAGTCTATATACAGACAGAATTAAATTATTTGAATGTGAAAGAAGGGTTAGACTTATTCTTAATTCCAGAATACTAGTAATAAGAGGAAGAGTTTACCAGGAGACTGATTTCTGTTCGAAAGACCAAAGAACTTCTTAAATATCAGTTGTCTAAAAGTGGAATGCAGCTTCTTCAGATAGGGAGTTGCCTGTCACTGAAGATATTCAAGCAAAAGCTTTCAACTTTGTCTGAGAAACTGGGCAATGCCAATCCCTCTTCAGATTACTAAAGGAAAAGACTCTGGGAAGAAGCTGGCATGAGAAGAGCTGGCAGTGTCTATCATGTCTCTATCACCAAATTGCTACCCTAGACTTCAAGGTACTTCTCCTTGGGTGATAATTAGGACTCTTTTTTGGTTAAGCTGGGTTTTCTCTTATAAAGGAAGGAAAAACTGTCTTGTCTAGAATGCATTCTCCCATGTATACTTTCTTTGATTTCTGGTTTTTGCTATTGGCTTTTTTGCTTTCCTATTATGTCATATATTTATTGTGGAGCTGCTATTTTATGGAAGTCAGAAACAACCAAAGAGCCACAGAGTCTGAAAAAACTCAGACTACAAGAAAATTGAGGAACTCTCCTCTCTCCTTACCAACTCTTACTAACTCCTCCTTGACTCCTACATAGGCTCCTCATGGATACTCAGGGTGTTATTATTCCTTGATGAATAGAGAGTCCTATTCCAGTGGCATTTGGGACTTAGGTTACATCTCTATGTACATGAGGGTGTGAGAGGATAGAATAAGATCAATAAATGCAATGCAATAAGAGGAGTTCAAATTTGGTCTGCAAGAAGTATTGTAGAGAAAATAAAGAATAATAATGCTCAAATGGGAGCAAAAATTCACAATAGATTAGAATGTGAAAGAAATAAGGATTAAAAAGTAAATGAAAGTTCAGCAAAGGTACCATACAAAGTATGTTTCTTAAAGATATGGGGGAGAGGAAGAATTTTTGAACCATGCATTTTTCTGGGTAGAGTCAAGAGGGTAGATCATGTAAATAAAAAATAACTAAAGATATGTTAACAATTTAAGTAAATACAATGGATGCTGTATAGGATGGATAAATCAGGGGCCTGTCTGGCATACAGTAAATAATTAGTTAATTAGCTAATAATTAATGCTTTATCTAGCTTGTTATCACATCAAACTATTTCTATATATTTATCTTGCTATCTAGCTATCCCAGAACTAAATAAATCTAAGAGAAAAATAAGCAAAAAGAAAAATAAAGAACTGAACTGGTTATTGAAGTTAGATTTAAAAGATAAGACATCTTCTGAATCAGAATATTAAAGAGCAAATCCGCTGTGCCACCCAACTGCCCTGTCTGGAATATAGTATGTAACCAATTAATTAATAATTAATGCTCTACCTAGTTTGTTATCTATCAACCTGTTTCTACATATCTATCTTTCTATCTATCCCAGAGCTAAATAAATCTGATAGAAAAATAAACAAAAAGAAAAAAAAAAGAACTGAATAGATTATTTGAGCTAGATTTATAAGAATCAGAATATTAAAGAGTAAATATTTTCTCAGCAACCCATGCTAACTTTACAAAACTCAAATATGTGCTAGAAAATATATAAATTGTAAATAACGTAAAAAGTCAAAATATTAAACACATACTTTATAAAACATAAATAATAAAACTAATATAGCAAAGTCATGAAAAAATACATACTTAAACGGAAAATTTAATAATGATATCCTGAATAATGACTGGACCAAAGAACAAGTCAAAGAAATAATGAGCAAATATGTGAAAGAGAATAATAATCACAGGATGCCATACCAAAATTTTGGGATTGAATTAAAACAATCCTCATTGGGAAAAAATTATATATCTGACAATATATATTAACAGGATAGAAAAGTAGGGTTAATGAAGTGAATATATAATTTTAAAAAAAATAGAGAATCAAGAAATTATCAAAACCAAAATAAGCACAATGATTTTTTTCTTAAATTTTATTTTATTTTTTAAATTATCAAGCATTTATTTTTTCCTCCACCCCACTCCAATTCTTTTAAAAACTGAATCTGGGCAGTTAGTTGGTGCAGTGGAAAGAGTACTCGTCCTGGAATCAGGAGACCCTGAGTTCAAATCCTACCTCAGACACTCACTATGTGACCCTGGGCAAGTCACTTAACCCCAATTTCTTCCCAAAATCCCCAACAATAATAAACCCCCCCAAAAAACAAAACTAAGTGTTTAAATATTGTTAGTTTTTACAATGTTGACATTATATTATTTAAGTTATTTTCCTGTTTCTTTTCACTTTACCTCAGTTCATTCATCTTTTCAGATTTCTCTAAAACCTTTCTTCATTTCTTATAGCACAATAGTAATCCATTACATTCATATACCATAAATTTTCAGCCATTCTCCAATTTATGGGTACCCTGCTTAATTTCCTATTTGCTACTATAAAAAGTTGATATAAATATTTTAGTAATCTTTTCTTCTTTCTTTGATCTCTTTAGAGTATAGACCTAACAGTAGTTGTTGGGTCAAAAGGTATGCACAATTTAATAACTTTAGGGGCATCGTTCCAAATAGCTTTGCAGAACGGCTCAGATTTCACAGATCCACCAATAGTTCATCAATATATCTTTTTTTCTGCAGCTCCTTCAACATTTTTATTTTCCCTTTTTGTCAAGTTTCCTAACCTAATGGGCATGAGACTCAATCTCAGAATTGCTTTGATTTTCATTACTCTCCAGGCATGATTGTACATGTCTATAATTCCTGCAACTAGAAAAACTGAGGCTGATACATTGTTTGACTTCAGTGGGCTGAGATGATCAGATGTGGTGAGGTATTGGGAATTGGGGGGGGGGGGGCATCAGGCTGCCTAGGAACAAACCAACTCAGGTTAGAAGCAGAGCCGGTCAGGATTCTCATGCCAATCAGTAGTGGGATTGGACCCATGAGTGACCACTGCTCATCTAGCCTCAGTGAAATAAGGAGATCTAGTTTCTAAAACAAAATAAAACAAAACCCTCTGTTATAATTTGAATCATTTTTGTCATATATCTATAGTTCTTAAGAAGTCTATTCATATCCTTGGACCACTTATCAATTAGGGAATAACTCTTATTTTTTTAATCAGTTCCTTAGGTATCTTGGAAATGAGGTCTTTATTTAAAAAAAAAAAAACAACTGGCTGCAAAGATTTTTTTCCGTTAACTATTTCTTTTCTCATCTTAACTACATTAGATTTGTTTGTGCAAAAAACCCACATAATTTTATGTGTCCTTTGTATTTTCATGTATTCTCATATTTAATTTTATGTATTTTAATTTTATATAACAATATTATTTTTTTCTCTCTTTCCTTCCTACTTTCTCCTTACATAGAAGAGGAATGTAGAAAACCATATTGGTCCATGTTTTATGCAAACAGCTTCTATTCCCTTTCTCCCTTATCTAATTGAATCTTAGTCTTCCCCAACATCATAATGACTCTTCATCTGGTTTTGTTTTACTCATTCTTCCAGCTAGATGCTTTAGCCAGCTTGGCATCTCTGGACCAGCTAAGGCTGTTAGGAGCTAAGACCATGCTTCAGTCCCCTCTAGAAGACACTACACTACTGATTTGGGCCCAAGTCTGGGACCAAGATCATCTCTGGACATCCCTACTCTGCTAGCCTAGCTTGAAACCCTGAACACTGAGTCTGCCCATCATTCCCATCACTGAGACTATGGAAGAGTCACTTGATTGTAGTCTGAATTGGTGAACTTGGACTGAAGAAAAGGCATTCCCTTTTTTTTTTTTTTACTTGGTTCCAGAGGGAAGAATTATAGGAATAATGAATAGAAATAAAAATCAGACAGACTTACGGAAAATATTCCTGACAATTAGAATTGTCCAAAAATGGAACAAGCTGAGGTTCCATTAGGAAGGTAATGAATTCTCCTCTACTATACATATTTAAGCAGCGTCAGGGTTACTACTTATAGAAATTGTTGTAGAGAGGATT
Source organism: Sarcophilus harrisii (assembly GCF_902635505.1). NCBI lineage: Eukaryota > Metazoa > Chordata > Mammalia > Dasyuromorphia > Dasyuridae > Sarcophilus > Sarcophilus harrisii. The sequence continues at coordinate 358,394,866 of NC_045427.1, read as the reverse complement.
CTTTTTAAGGTATGGGATGGACTCCATGGTCTTAGAAATATTGTGATCCTGTGATTTGCAAATCTATGTTATCTGTTCATTCCTCCAGACACAGGCTTCGGAGGCAACTAAGAAAAGATAAAATACAGGAAAGAGAAACATACTTATGTTTAAGGATCTTAGGAAACAGAAGGCCAGAAGCTATATCTTTCAGTAGAATATATTCTCTCCTGGGCTCATCCAGGCCTATAGTTCAGACCTGGCCAAAGACAGCTTTTGTAATTCATCTCCCACCCCCACAGGAGCCTCTGAGGGCAGACTACCACTAGCCAAAACTGAAGGGAAAAATGCTGAGTTCCATTGCAGCCTGGCCCCTTCTGCAGGGAAGGAAACCACAGGGCCGGCTAGGAGGGATGCTAAAGAGACAGTTTGCTCAGGGAGCCGCCCATGGCTGGCAAGGCCCTGGCGTGCATTCCCTTCGCATGGAAACCAGAGGGAGGCGGCAACCTGGCCCCTCTTGCCCACCCACCCACCAAGCCTTGTTGTCTCCAAGCCAGAGCTCTGTGGCCGTATGGTGCTTTGCTGGGCAAAGGAACAAATGGAGGATTTTTCTGCACTTATGGGTTTTCTTTTTCCTAGAAATATAATACCTTAGAATCATAGAACATGGTATGTCAGGCCTAGTATAAAAGCCATTTGATCCCAGAATTATAGGACTGAGTTCAAATCCTGGTTCTGCTAACTTATTTTGTGTCCTTAAATGTCATCTTTACTTGCTGGACTTCAGTTTCCAACCTGATAGGTTTGGACTAGATGAGCACTAAGCTTCCTTCTAACTTTAGATCTCATGAATAGGATTGTTGAGGATAAAGCGTGATATGCTAGAGTTGAAAAAGCCTTGGAATCCATGAACTTAGAATGGTAGGGCAAGGCAGTGTCTTAGGGAAACTGAAACCCAAAAATGAAACAGCCTTCTCTAAACTCATCTCTGTTTAGAAAAATCAACATTCATTTTTCACTGCTGTTCACATTAGGCCTCTGACTCTTGACAATAAATAGCTATTTAAGAAGCACTTATTATATCCTGTAAGTTCTGGGACACAGTAGAAGAGACACAAAGTTTAAATAAGGCACAGTTGCTGTCCTCAAGGAGTCTATAGACTGGTATAAGGATAAGACCCAAACATAGATAGCAATAATATATACAACAACATATGAAAAGTGAATGTAGTTACAAAACAAAGAGTTAAGTGAGGTCAAAAGAGTTAATATGCATGAAGCATCCCAGAAGCTTCCTGAAAAAGTGTGAACTTTCAAGGATGCATTAGAAGCCAAAAGGGAAAGAGGGGGAAAGGGGAAAAGGTCATTTTAGACATAGGAAGTTGAGTAAATAGTCAGAGAAATGTCTTCTTATGGTTTTTTTTTAAGAGGCAAGAGGAAGGAGGCAGAATGAGTCAGTTTGGTTAGAGCATAGAATCCATGGAACTGAATAATATGAAATAAAGATGAAATGGTAGGGTGATACCTGATTATGAATAGTAGAGTGGTACCTGATTATTGAATACTTGGCAAAAGAATTGCTAGGAAGCAATAGTGAGTCCCTGAAGGATTTTGAGAAGAATGGCATGACTAGAAAGAGAAGAGTGGAGACAGGAAGATTTGTAAGAAATCAATTGCAACCACCCAAAATTGTGGTGATGAGCTTGAATACCAGCATGGTAGTCATGGAAATATAGAATATGGAACAGATTTAAGTGATATTGAAGAAACAAAATCAGGAGGAGTTGGTAACTGATTAATTGTAAGATATGAAGAAGATGGAAGAGTCCATACTGATCCCAATACTTCAAACTTGGAAGACAGGGTAAATAGTGGCACTATGGATAAAAACAGGCAAGACAAGAATTTGATAGAATTTAAGCTCCTTGAGGGTAGAAACGGTTTAATTTTTATCATTATACCTGTAGCACAGTGCCTGACACATAATAGGCACCAAATAAATACTTGGCAGTTAATTGAATGATTAAAGAACTAGGATGAGAGAATATGTAAGTTTGAGGAGTTTGAGACAGATTGAAATTGAAATGATTTGCTCTCTGAGGTTTACAGTAACAACAAATCACCTGGCATTTACTGAGAAATCTATTCCTTGCTTAACTGTGAGGGAAATAGGCAAAGGAAAAGAGATCACCCCTGCTTATGATCTAGTTGTGGACATAAGGTACAGGGGAGAGAATTCTGGACTTTCTTCTTGGTCCTGACTCTGCTATCCTCTATCATGTCACATTATTCAAGGAATTCAAATTTGTACAGTAAACTTGTCTTAGTTACCTACTATGTGCTAAATATTAATTAAATTAATTAATTAATTATTAATATTAATAATACTAAATATTAGGGATATTTAGCCCACAAAAGGAAATGGTACAGTGGAAAGACTTAGAGGACATTGCTATTTCTTACTTTTGGCTCCCACTTATGCTCAATTGGGAGTCTATTACACAGGTAGTCTACCCATTGGAGCATAAAGAGGACTGCAGGTCACAAGAAAGAGTATACATCTCTTCTTCTCCTTTCCTTCATGGAAGGCAAGAATTCTTAACGTGGAGTCCATGAACTTAAAAAAAAAAAGCATTTTTTGACAACTGTTTTTCTAATTCATTTCCTTTTTAATCTTATGTATTTTATTTTACTTTTCTGAGTACTAAAGTACTCTGAGTTCTGAGTTCTGAGTACTAAAAGTACTTTTCTGAGAAGGGTACCACAGGCTTCTCCAGACTGCTGACAAAAAAGAGCTTCTGCTCTCCACGCCCCTTCCTGGACGCTTCCCTAAGTTAGTAGTTTTGAGATGCCCAGCACTTGAAAACAGTGAGAAGATTTATTTTAGTTCTAATATAATAAGTAAATAGATAAATATGTCCATGATAATTTGAGAAGGAAAGAGAACTTAAAGACCTAGGGAGATTAGGAGGTGATGTGTAAACTGAACCTTGGAAGCTAGCAATTCAAAGAGTTGGGTGTGAGGTCTTGTATTCCAGGTACAAGATACAGGCCATGCAGAAGTGGGAGGTAGGAGATCCAGTACTAAATTGGGAATGTGAGAAGAAGCAAATTGACCAGAACACAGAGTGTATAAAGGAAAATGACATTAAATAAATCTAGAAGAGAAGCAGAGCTAGATAATAGAGGGCTTTCAATGTCAAGCTGAAACATTTATATTTTGTCTTAGAGGCAACTGGCAGCTATTGAAGGTTTTTGAGCAATAATATGACCAGATTTATGCTTGAGAAGATTATGTTGACATCTGAGTGTAGGAAAGATTGAACAGGAGAGAAACTGGAAACATAGAGATCAATTGAGAGACTTCTGAAATAGCAGAGGCAAAAGATACTGAGAGACTGAAGTAGGGTGGTGTCTACATGGAGAGAGAGAGAGAGACATACAAGAGATTTTGTGAGAATAAAATTGACAAAAATTGGCAACTAATTGGGCTGGAAGAGTGAAAAGTCAAGGATGACTCTAGGTCACTTAGATGACTTTGCAGGATAATGGTATTCTGAATAGAAACCAGAAGTTAGGAAGAGGTATGGATTTGAGGGGAAAATAATGAGTTCATTTTGGAGCTGGTAAGTTTGAGATGACTATGGGATACAGGAAGTTGAACAAATAGAGTTAGAAATCAGGAGAGAGATGAGGGCTAGTTATATGTATCTGGAAGTCATTTGATCAGAATGAAGGGAATTCTGTTGCTTCAGTCTTGGATCTGAGGCCTGCTGATGTCTAAGTAATAGATTCTCAGGTCCAGTTGCCAATCTTTCTGGAGCAAAGAACAGGGTTTGCCTAGCAAAATAATGCCCTTAAACTTGGCCTTTTCTTTCTCTTTCCTTCCTTCTTTCTTTTCTTCCTTCTTTCTTTCCTTTTCTTTCTTTCTTTAATTAATTAAAGCATTTTATTTTCAAAATATATACATGGATAATTTTCAGCATTCATCATTACAAAACCTTGTGTTCTAAATTTTTTCCCTCTCTTCCTCCCACCTCTTCCCCTGGACAGCAAGTAATCTATGTTAAACATGTGCAATTCTTCTATACATATTTCTTCAAATATCATGATGCACAAGAAAAATCAGATCAAAAAGGAAAAAAATGAGAAAGAAAACAAAATTTAAGCAAACAACAACAAAAAGAGTGAAAATAATGCATTGTGATCCACAGTCCTCTCTCTGGATGCAAATGGCTCTCTTCATCACAAGACCATTGGAACTGTTGGTCTTTTCTTTCAATGACACTTAGGATGGCTATCCAATATACTTCCCAAAAGTTCATTTCTCCAAGCTAAGCTATAAACAGATAATTTGCCTAATAACTATGTAAGGAAGAGAATTCCTCTCCATTTTCATTAATGTAATCAGAGAAGAACCAGAACATAATCAGTATAAGGAAGGAATTTCTTTCCCCATTCTCAATTAATGAGAAAATAGAGGGCCCAGCATATAATTGCAAATGATGTATCACCACCAACAATAGAGATGTTAAAGAATGACATAACAGTGTACAAACAAATCCTTAATCAGCTTGAGAGAGTAATAAGGCCTTGTCATTGGATGACAGCACCTGACCATACATTAAAAGCATCTTATTTTTGGCTGAATTATTCATGCCCCAGGGAACTATATATAAAAACATCAAACCAATTAGCAATTGAAGAGTCAAACTCAAAAATGATTTCTGGAGGAGATCCCTTTGGAGAAGCAAAAAGAGGCTTATCTCTTTTATTTTTCCATCATCCATTTCATCTGGGCTATTGAATCAATAGAAAACTGTTGGAATCCTTACAAAGTGTTAACTCAATAGAGTTGATAGAGACAATAATTATTTAATTTAGCATGGTTCAGTATGATTGATCTGATCTTACAAGGAGATGTTATGGGCCAGAACTTGAAACAAGGTACTAAGTGGAACTGATAGAAACAATGCTTGTGTTCACACCTTTGGAGAGCTCATATAAGCAAGAAGCTCCCAGGGCCAAAGAGCACTCTGGGACAGACACAGAGGCACTCTGGGACAGACACAGAGCATTCTGCAAGGAAGCCTACAAGCCCACTCTCGGAGGTGGAGTCAGATTCATTCCAACTTCATCTTGGTGCTGGCTGGAGATATTTGGAAGAAGAGAAGTCAAAGCTGACAGAGGCGAAAGATTAGCAATAAGAGCTCTCGGAACCAAGGAAAGAGATAAGGAATAAATGTTTGGATTTTATCAGCTGGCTATATTTGGAGTGATTATTACTTGGAACTGAAACTAAGACTGCCTCCAGAAAGTCTCCCCAAGAAACCTTCTCAGAGAGAATGATCATATATTATAAAATAGAAGAGAACACCACATTTTAGCGTCCGAATGTGGGACAAAATCCTGATTCCAATGGAAAAGCCTCTGATCCTGAATCCAGTGGAAAAGTCTCCTCAACCCAGAAATTAAGGTGAGTACAACAAAGAAATTTTGTTAAAAGAGTTAAAGTAGAATTTCAGCTAAGATGGGACAGATGTTTAGAAAACAGCCTTCTGTTTCTGTTCAAGGAAAATGTTTAGAGAGCATTGTCAAGGTTATGGAAAGCCAAGGTTTGATTATAATTTTGGAGCAAATCACTGAACTTTTAGAAACTGTTAAGTACATATATCCTTGGCTTTCTATGGAAAAAGAATTGAATCCAAATGAGTGGAAATTAGTAGGAGAGAAACTAGGTGAATACTATAATTCTAATCCAAACTCAATGGAGTGGAAATTAGTAGGAGAGGATCTTTGTCAATTCTGCAATAAAAATGCAATTTTCAAAGACATACTTAATACATACAATTTAATACAACTGGCTTTAGGAAATTATTTAAGTGTTAGAATGAAGAAAAAGAAGAAAGAGCAAAAAGGGAAGGTGCCAATTAAACTAGGTGAAAAGGAGGAAGAATCTGATAAGAATGGAGTTAAGTACAGTGTGTGATACTTCACAGCAGGATAAATTAGATCATTCCACATCTCATGATCCTCCCCCCTCAATTAACCCTTCATGGGTGGAGAAAGAAGGGGGAGGGAGAGAGGCAGAAACACAGTCAGCTTCTCCTGTGAAGCAGAATATAACAAGATTAGAAAAGGCATTAATTAAGGCAAAAAATGAAGGAGAAGATATATCTGATTTTATAAATGCATATCCTGTTATTGAAGAGCTTGACTCTTCAGGTCAGAAAGAGAGAAGATACACTCCTTTTAATTTGGAAAAAATTAAAGATTTGAAAAAGGGATGCACTCTTTATGGGGCTATATCATCTTATGTTAAGATGTTACTAGATAATTTGTCTTATGAAATCTTAACCCTGAATGATTGGAAATCCATAGCTAGAATATGTTTAGAACATGGACAAAATTTGTTGTGGCTTTCAGAGTTTCATGAATTATGTAGGATTCAAGCCCAGTGCAATAGGCAAACAGGAGCTAATGTACAAATTTGAACAACTAGCTGGTGAAGGTCAGTATGGAGAGAATTCAGAACAGATTTATTATCCCATACCAGTGTATGAGCAAATTTATAAGGCTGCAATAAAAGCTTGGGGTTCCCTCCCAGGACAAAAAGATCTAGGAGAAGCCTTCACAAAAATAGAACAAGGTCCCAATTAACCTTTTGCAGATTTTGTGGGATGTTTGCAAACAGCAAAGGACCATTGGAGATAATGCTGCCACAGAAATAATGACCAGACATCTGGCTAAGGAAAATGCCAATGAGGTTTGCAAAAGAATTATATGGGGACTAGACAAAGATGCTCCTTTAGAGGAAATCATAAGGCTCTGTGCCACAGTGAGCACAAATGCTTATTATGCCCAAACTGTGATGAACATGGGAAGACAGGGTCCTTCTTGGCAAGGGACTTCTAGAGAAACTCGTCGATGTTTTCAGCATAGAAAAGTTGGACATTTGAGAGCTCATTGTAGATATAGAGATAGAGTAAGAGGACAGGGTGAGAGAATAAAAACCCAAAAATCCCATGTCCAAAATGCAACCGAGGCTTTCACTGGGCCTTTGAATGTAGACTGACCCAGAGAAATGAGAGTCAGGGCCAGCCCCAAGATATCAATCAAAAAACAGATGGGGCATGATAGCAGCTGGAGTTACACCCAGAGAATCTTTAGAAGGTCAGGACTCTGATGTGATCAATCAGCCTAAAAATAATCACATGGCAGGAAGAGATTACAGTTGGGGAGAATACAGGCCTTTTAACACAACAGGGCAGTGTCCAGTGCAAACAGCTCCAATGTAATTACCAGATGATGAGGAGAAATCCCCAAAGTGGTAAATAGAAGGGAATTAAGTTAACTGCCTAGGAGAGAGGGTTTGCTTGTATCTCTACAGGAGGAGAAGGAATCAGATGGTGCCAATGAGCCGTATTTGCCTTGTCCATCTGAGAGAAACAGAAAAAGAGAAAAACATCAAAACAAAGAAGATTTAAGAAACATCTGACACTGAAAGAGCATGGCTGCCAATGAGACTGTTAAAAGAACTTGAAAATCTTCAGGAATCATTGGATTCCCTAACACAAGATGAGACTGTTTCAGCAGGAATCATTGGATCCCTTGAGATGAAAAATTGTTGATGAGACTATTGCAGTACTTCAAAGATTACAGGAATTATTGGATTCCTGGCACATGAACTAATGGACAATGGATTCCTTTTGGACTATTTTTAGGACTTATGGACATGTATAAATTCTCATGATGATTCATGTTATTTGTTATATCACTTCTAGCCTGTATTATATTGCTATGTGCTTATGTAATTTATGTAATTATGTGTAATATCTCATATATTGATGGATTTATGTATACCTATTTTGAGTGAGCCCCTTCAGAAACCCACTAATCTGATTTGACTTCCCATTTCCTTTGGTGTTTTCATCTCCCTTCCTGAGATGCCAGGGAGGGTGTGACCACCTCCTTTTTTATGGTGTTTTCACTTCTTTTTTGAGCAGTCAGGGAAGGTGTGATCACCTTCTTTTTGGGGTTCTCACCTCCTTGAGAAGTCAGGGAGGTCATGACCACCTACGTTCTAAATCAAAAAAAAGGGGGAGATGTTGGAATCCTTACAAAGCGTTAACTCATTAGAGTTGATAGAGACAATAATTATCTAATTTAGCATGGTTCAATATGATTGATCTGATCTTATAAGATATTATAGGCCAGAACTTGAAACAAGGTACTAAGTGGAACTGATAGAAACAATGCTTGTGTTCACACCTTTAGAGAGTGCATATAAGCAAAAAACTCCCAGGGCCAAAGAGCACTCTGGGACAGACACAGGAAGACTCTGGGAAACACAGAAGCCCTCTCTCGGAGGCAAGACAGATTCATTCCAACTTTCACCTTGGTGCTGGCTGGAGACATTCGGAGTTGAGCTAGAGGCAAAAAACTAGCAAGGAGAGCTCTCAGAACCAAGGAAAGCTGAGGCCTCTAAGAAAGCCACCCGGGCCCAAGGAAGGAGAAAATAAACGTTTGGATTTTATCAGCTGGCTGCATTTGGGGTGATTATTACTTTGAACCAAAACTAAGGCTGCCTCCAGAAAACCTCCCCAAGAAACTTGCTCAGAGAGAATGATCATATATTATAAAATAGAAGAGAACACCACAGAAAACAATATATCTAGTAAGAAGCAGAAACATATATGCTCAGGGACATATATAAAGAAGCAGTTTTGAGCAATGTTAACCTTTGAAGCACAGAAAAGTCCAACTATAAAATCAAGACCCTTGGAGTGACTAAAATCAAGACTCAGCTGAATGGCCATCTATCAGAGATGTTACTTCTAAGGGAAGATGCATGAGCCCTTAGAAGAAAAAGAATTTTCAATCCATGCAGTATTAGATGTGAGTTATTCTTTGCTAGATATATCCTACACATGATTCACATTATTCTTATATTCTAAATTCAAGCCCAATCTTTCCATATATGATACATGCATTTGTGAAAGAGTACACCTCAAATTTTAAGCAGGAAATGTTCTTGTATCAACTCTTCTTGCTATGTTACTTTAGTAAGTGCCTCTGCTAACAGTAAATTATCTACTAATTGGTGAGCACACCAATGAGGGTCCACGAGCTAAAAAAGTAGGAATACTCATCCACATGATTATTCCTAGAACCAGAAGAGAACCTGAAAACCAAGACAGGAGTTCAAGAGCAAATGGGACAAGCAGCCTGACAGATATCACAATTATCTGTAAGCTTTGAGATTGGAGTTTCTGAATTAAAACACACACACACACACACACACACACACACGCTGGATCTGTCCCATTCACATTCATTAATAAATAGAGGGAGAAAAAAATTGCAATTCCTAACCTTTTCACATGCAAAAATGGCCACTCAAACTCTAAAAAGTGTACAAGTTTACAGAGATAATAGAGAAAGTGAAAAGAAGAAGCCCAGAAGAAAGCCCAAGACAGTTGTAGATAAAGATCCAGCAAAGAAGAATGAACAGGAGCAATCAGACAGGTAGAACAAAAACAAAGATGAGTTTATATCACAAAACCCTAGAAAAAAGTGAGTATATAGAAGGAGAGAATAGTTGACTATCAGACACTGCAGAGAGATCAAGTTTAAGAATTGAAAAAAGCCATTGGAGTTAGTCCTTAAGAAATCATCAATAACAAAGGAGAAATCAATGTCTCTTGGGTACTGAAGCAGGAAGACAGATTAGAAGATATTTTGGAAGGGAAGAAAAAAAGTTAATGCAACAATTAAGAATAGGAAAAAACTAGTTTTTTCCTAGTTTTGGTATGAAAGAGAAGGGATATAGGAAAATAGTTCAAGAAAATGATGGAGTCAAATTGAAAGTATGTTAAGGAAAGGGGGTGGGACATGGAGACCTAGTAAAGCCTCAACAGAGTCTGGAACCTAGCTCCTTATTGAGAATCACAAAAAGTAGGCAGAGATTATCTGGAGACAGAGTTAGATCAGAATTGAGGCAGGAGATAGAGTCTGACAGCAACTTCCCCATCCATATTAGCAACATCTACAATAAGAAAAGAGACAATCAAACAAGACATATTCAATCAATTTAAGATCATGAAAAAAGGGTGAGAAGGAACTTTCAGGAGACAAGATGGTGGAATAAGTAGTATATTGCCATAACTCTTCCATATTTACCTTTAAACCCAACCATAAAATAGTACCCCCAAACAAATCCTAGAACAGATGAAACAATCTTTTAGCCCAAAAAACTTGTAAGATCACCAAGAAAGGTCTATCTCATTTGGGCAAAAAAGAAATGAACCACAGAACAGGAAGCATTCCAGCAAGCCCCACCTCAGCAAACCAGTGGGAGATCTTGAGTCCCAGTGAGGAAGAACAGGGAAATTCTTACCACAGGACCCTACCACATGCTTTAGCATAGTCAGGGAAATGGGTAAGCTCCAGATTCAAGAACCCTATGTGTGTAGTTCTGGGCAAACAGGCAATCTCCAGTGGCCAGAAGTCGCATACTTCAGTGTAGCCCTAAGGGAAACATACAAAAAACCCACCTGCCTAGCCCACACCATATACTAACACTAGGAACCCAGCTCAGTACCAGATAAGCTGCCAGATCTCTACAGCCTCCAGGAGCACCAGTCACCCTCTTAACATAGCATAGACATAAGGGTCCCATGAACCTCAGGGCAACATCAGTACTGTACCAGATAAATTATCAAGTCCTACAGAACTTGGAACAATAATAGTGCTCCTTCCATCCGAGTAACAGCTCAAATTTTTTAAAAAGAAAAGAAAGAAAGCCACAAAAGAATAGCAAAAAAGTAACAAAAAATAATCTATTATGGTGAAATTATTATGGTGACAGGGAAGATCAAGATACAAACTCAAAAGAGGACAAAAATATCAAAACATAAGGGCAAAACCCCAAAGAAAAATGAAAAGTGCTCAGAAAGAATTCATGGAAGAACTTACAAAGGACCTTAAAAATCATAGAAGGGGTAAAAGAAAAATTGGGGGAAAGAATGAGTGAGTCAGAAGAATTATGAAAAAGAGTCAGCAACTTGGAAAAAGAAAACAATTTCTTAAAAAATATAGTTGACCAAATAAAAGGAAATATAAAAGCTAAATGCAGAAAATAACTTAAAAGTTTAGAATTTGGCAATTGCAGGTTAATGATTCTATGAGACATCAAGAATAAGTCAAACAAATTCAAAAAACTGAAAAAAATAGGAGAAAATGTAAAATACTTCATTTGAAAAACAACTGAACTGGAAAATAGATCCAAGAGATACAATGTCAGAATCACTGGACTATCTGAAAGCTATCAAAAGGAGGCTCTAACTAGCATCGTAGAAGAAACTATTGAGGAAAAATGGCTGTATTCTGGAATCAGAGAAAAAATAGTCACTGAAAACCATTAATCATCTCAGGAAAGATATCTTTCCTTTTTCTATCATCTCAGGAAAGATAAAAACTCAAAGGAACATTATAGTCAAATTTCAGAATTATCAAGTCAAAGAAAAAAATACTACAAGTGGCTAAAAAAACAAAACAAAACAAAACAAAAAATAAATAAACATTAGGGAGCTACAATCAGTTTTACACAGGACTTAGCAGCTGCAATGTTACAGGATTAGAGGTGATGGAACCTGATATTCTAGAAGGCAAAAGATTTAGGACTACAACCAAAAACCACTTACCCTGTGATGGACTCTCCGAGCACTATCCTAGGCTGTCAGGGCCATACTCACCGGTCTTTGGAGCCCAACCAAATACACATGGAGACAAGCCGATCTTGAGGTACAAACATCTTTTTTTCAGTCATTCTCTCAGTGAGGGTAGCAGGAAGCAAGAGCAAGAGAGTGCAAGAGCAAGTGTTCATGTGTGTGTCCGAGTTTGGCTCATAACTGGCTATTTATGCTTCCTCTCTTCTGGGATTACCCTGTGCCCAGCCCACTCAGTACTGCATAGGTGGAACCACAGAAAGGAGACACCTGGAGGGAGTGCTGTGTCCCAAAAAATACCATAGACAATGAAATAGTATCAATACTAAACATATATGTACCACTTGCTATAGCATACTAATTCTTAAGGAGAAGCTAAGTAATAGGTTCATGATCAATCAAGAGATAGAAAGTATTACTAAATATAAAATGGATAATTTTTTTTGTATTAAATTAAAAAGCTTTTGTACAAACAAAATCAATGCAACTAAGATTAGAAGGAAAGCAAAAGGCTGCAAAATAATCTTTATAGGAAGTGTCTCTGAAAAAGGTCTCATTTCTCAAATATGTGAAGAACTGAGAAATGAATTTATAAGAAAATAAGCCATTCCTCAATAGATAAATGGTCAGAGGATATGAATAGGCAGTTTTCAGATGAGAAAAAATCAAAGCTATCTTCAAATACATATGAAGAAGTGCTCTAACTCACTTTTAATTAGAGAAATATACATTAAAAACAACTCTAAGGTACCATCTCATAACTATGAGATTGGCTAATTTTTTTTTAAATGAAAATGACAAATGTTGGAGAGGATGTGAGAAAATTGGAATGCTAATACACGGCTGATGGAACTGTGAACTGATCCAGATATTCTGGAGAGCAATTTGGAATTATGCCCAAAGGGCAACCAAATTGTATATCCTGTTTGATCCAGCAATACCACAACTATGTTTGTACCCCAAAGAGATCATAAAAAAGGGAAAGGACCTACATGTGCAAATATGAGTATGTGTGTTTATTGGCCCTTTTTGTGATGTCAAAATATTGGAAATCAACTGATAAATGGTTGAATAAGATGTGCTATATGGATGTAATGGAATGCTATTGTGCAATAAAAAAGGCTGAATAGACAGATATCAGAAAAATCTGAAAAGACTTGTATGAACTGATGCATGTGAAATTAGCAAAATCAGAAAAAACCTTGTACAAATACCACCAATAGTGTGTAATGATGAATATCTTTTCAGGAACCCAACAATCCAAGACAAGTTCAAAGGATTCAGGAAGAAAAATGCTGTCTACATACAGATAAAGAATTAATGGAATATGAATGCAGATCAAAGCATACTTTTTTCACTTATTTTATTCTTTTCTGCATTTTTCCTCTTTAATTTGTTTCTTCTTTAATAAATGACTAATATTGAAATACGGTCTATTTGATAACAGATATATAATCTATATTGCCTACCATTTTAAGAAGATGAGAGGAGAGAAGGAAAAATTTGTAATTCAAAATCTTTTAAAAATGAATGCTAAAAATTGTCTTAATACATAATTGGGGAAAAATAAAATGCTAATTAGGAAAAAAGGGTGATGAGGGAACCAAGCACAAAATCTCAAACCAAGAACTGAGGCTGAAAATACAAGTAAACAGAAGAAAACATAAAACACAATGAATAAACATTATGGCTTAAGTCCAAGAAACTAAAGCAGGAGAAAAGAGTACTCACAAAATAACTACAAGCAGAGACTCAGGGGAAAAAAATGGCTTGGCCACAAGAACTTCAAGAAGAAAGGGGAAAATGAAATAAGAGATCCAAAAAAAAATAAAATGAGATTTCAGGAGGAAAATGTAAACATTATAAATAACTTAGAACAGATAGAAAATCTTATACAAAAAATAATAGACTTAAAATAAAATGAAGCAAACATAATTCAGTCTATAAGACAAGAAATATTTGAACAAAAATAAAAATTGAAAAATAAAAGATAATATAAGGTCTACTCTTAAAAACGACAGACAGGAAACATCAAGGAGAGATTGTTGAGATTCAAGGAGAGATTTTTGAGATTCCATGAAAACTGTGGCCAAACCAAAAAAAAAAAAAAAAAAACAGCACCACCAGCATCACTGCCCCCAACAACAACCCAAAAATCCTCAAAACACCCTGCATACTATATTTCAAGAAATTACAAAATAAAAGTGCTCAGATCTATGAGAACCAAAGGCCAAAGAGAAAAAGAAAGAGAAAATAGAGAAAAAAGTCACCAGTATTCTTCTGAAAGAAATCCCAAAATAAAATCACTTAGGAATTCATTGCCAAACCCAGAATTTCCAAATCAAAGAAAAAATGGAAAAAAGGAGTTCAAATGCCAAGGAATGATAAGATCATATAAGACCATGATGGAGCTACCATAAAGAAGAAAAAACTTACAATACAATACAGACAATTTTTACTTCACATAAATTTGCATCATACAAATTTGACTATGTAAAGAACTCTGAAAGAAATACACATTCTAAAAAAAAAAAAAAAAAAAAAAAAAAAAAAAACTTAGATTAACTTTACTATACAGTACTGTGCTCTTTCTATGTCTCTACTCCTGCCCCATGGATTATGCTCCATGACCTCCCACTCATTCCACTAAAAAAATAAATTAATTAATTAAAATAAACTTTTAAAAAATCCTCCAAATGAAAGCAGAAAAACAGAGGAGAAATGGGACGTTAGCTTGAGACTTCTGATCCTGAGAAAGGATACCTTTGTCATGTTCCAACCACATGTTCTGATCCCTGAATGTATGTATATCTTCCATTTGTCCACCCTTGGTTACTATATGTCTGGCGTTAGTCCCAAAAGTTCCTCCTTTTGTTCTTGCTTTTTTATCCCAACGCTGTGTGCCAGCCCTTTCCTTCATAGGTACATGATCCCCTTTCTGCTTACCTACCTCCCTTCCCCACATCCATGGGCAAATTCATATTATACAAAAATCACTTTAAGTGGAGGTTTATAGAGCAGTCCATTTACATAAAGTGAGAACTGTATATATTACAAAAAAGAAAAAGGCTTACAACCAAGAATAGCCTAGTCTTTAAAAGAATAGAGGCCTTTCAATTATCTTGGTGAAATGACTAGAGCTGAGCAGAAATTTTAAAATGCAAACAGAGAAATCTAAAACATAATCTTAAAGAAAAAGATTTTTAAAGTAAATATATTTGAACAGTGTGAAGGAGCTAAAAAAATCATGAAGTGTTTATATTCTAATGGGGCGAAAGATACAAGTATTTCTTCAGAATCCTAAAGTCTTCAAGAATCACAAAAAGGGAGTTAAAATAAGACAAATTGAGGGCTAGTGGGAGTTGAGTGGGCTTCTGGAATATTGATTTTAAGAGAGGAAAGAAAAAAGTGATGAAAAGGAAACACTAGAGAAGAAAGTAGAAGACGGAGAAGCACTTTCCATTTTGTATAAATGGGGTATATGAAAATGTTATACAAACTTAGAGCAGGGAATAAGAGTAACATGCATCTCATGTCCTCTTAACTGGATAAAAATATTTAACAAGAAAAGGAGGGAAGGTAAGGATGAAAGGGGGGAAAGAGATAAAGGGAAAGGGAGAGGGAAAGGGAGAAAAAAAAGGGAGAAGAAAAGGAAACGGGCATAAAGGAAAGAAAGAGGAAAGGAGGAAGAAAAAGAGGGGGAGAAAAAAGAAGAGAGGAAGAAGGAGAGGGAAGGAGAAAAAGAGGAAGGGGAAAGGATAGAAATTGTAGAAATGTATTTAACTCAAGAAGGATTTGGATGGAGTCAGGGGAAAGTGAAATGGGATAAAAGAGGGATATTAGAGTCAAGGAGAGAATAGTCTCAAGTAAACAAACTTCAACCTGAGGGAGTTATTTATGAAGGATGATTTTTTAAAAAGTAAAAAGTATAGAAATTAGAGATTGCAGTCTAGTCTTAAGGGAGAGGAGTAGTAACAGATAACTTCAGTTATAGGTTACTAGTATTTATCAGATTCCTTTTCTTTCTCCAACTCTTATTTGTAAAGAAGATTCTGGAGAGAAAGAGAAAAACTATAGGGAGGTCATGATGAAGGGAAATATACAATTAATAGTTAAAACAGTAAAAATGAATATGGTGAACTAACCCATAAAACAGAGAAAAACACAATAGATCAGGAGCAATATGGGTTTTTTTTCAAAAACACATTTGAAACATAAAGACTCAGAGTTAAAAATAAAAGACTGAAAAAATTATTATACTTTAAGCAAAAATGGAAAAGCAAAATAGCAATCATGATCTCAGATAAAATAATCAAAAAGATGAGGAGAAACTACATTATGATTAAAAGCATCATCAATAATTAAATAACATCAATAGCAGATAAGCATTTATTAAGCACTTGCTATGTGTCAGGCACTATGCTAAATGCTGGAAATTAAAAATACATCTGTGTCCTCAGGGAACTCATATTTTAATGGGAGAGGCAACAGATGCATGAAAACAATATACCTGGAAGAATAGCTAATATTTATGCACTGAATATCATAGCACTTTTTATTTTTAATAGTATTTTTTTTCAAATACATGTAAAGATAGTTTTCAACATTCAGTCTTTAAAACTTTGTGTTCCAAATTTTTCTCTCTCCTTCCCTTCCCTCCCCCCTTCCCTAGACAGAAAGCAGCTTGATGATATAGGTTAAATATATACAAGTCTTTTAAACATATTTCCATATTTGTCATGTTGTATAAGAAAAATCATATCAAAAGAAAAAACAAGCAAACAACAAAAAAAGCGAAAATATTATGTTTCAATCCACATTCAGTCTCCATAGTTTTCTCTCAGGATGAGGTTGGCATTTTCCATCCTAAGTCTTATAAAAGCTAACTAAATTACATTGAGAAATAGCGAAACTATAATCACTGAGAACCTATTTCATACCTGTTTCAGATATATAGAAATCTAGCAAAAAAGATAAAGTTAATAGACACAAATAGAATTGTAGAAAGTTAGATATGATATCTCTCAAATAGTTATTGAATTGGAATGGAAATGAACATAGGATTTTTCTCAGTAATATGTAACATGTAATAGGATGTTAAAATTCATAAGAAAATACATAAAAGCAGAAATATTAAACATCAATTACTGACTACAATGAAATAAAAATTACAATCAAGGAAGAAAATTTGAAGAGTTCAAACTTAAGTGGAGATTGAGTAATTAATCCTAAAGAATTGGTGCATCAAAGAGCAAATTATAACAATAATAGATAATTACATAAAAAATTACAAGATAACATTTAAAAACTTTTGGGATGCAGACAAATCAGGCTTTGGGAAGAATTTTCATCAGAAAAAGAGGAAAAGAACAGATTAATGAATTAATCATGCAACTAAAAAAATTAGATGGAAACAAATAAAACCAACTAAACAAAAAATAGAACTTCTAAAAATGAGATAAAATTTTGACTTGAAAAATAAAACTAGGAGCTGTTCTTTTTCAAAAGTGTTTGGCCACACAGGAGAAAAACAATAAGTATATATAAAAAATCTTTTTGTCTAGATTATAATATGTATGATGGTCAGTCCATCAAGGTGGTTTATCAAGAAACATGTTTTGTGATCAGTTCTGATAGATATAGCTCTTTTCAACAATGAGGTGATTCAGGTCAGTTCCAATAGATTTGTGATGGATCACAACATAGTATTTTCACTTTTTTTGCTGTTTGTTTGTTTGCTTTTTGGTTTTTTTTTCTCATTTTTTCTTTTCTTTTTTGATCTGATTTTTCTTGTGCAGCACAATAATTGTGGAAATATGTATAGAAGAATTGCACATGTTAACATAGATTACTTGCTATCTAGGGGAGAAGGTTGGGGGAAGAAAGGGAGAAAAATTTGGAACACAAGATTTTACAAGGGTAAATGTTGAAAACTATTTTTGCATATATTTTGAAAAATAAAAAGCTATTATTGAAAAACAAAGGAAAAATGTATCTTGGGCAAATGTTACAATAAATGGCCAAGCAGGCTACATTGCATTTAGAAAATTCTATACTGTTTTTAATGATCTGAAGTTTTCTTTAAAGCAAAGACATCAGTATTTTTCTGGTGATGCTACATGACTGTAAATCAAAGAATACCACAGTATTGTATGAAGAATTAAAATTATGTCACTCAAAAGGCAATGAAGAATGACAAATATAATAAATATAGAGAAGCATAGGGATCTTTATATGATCTGATAAAAAAAATGAAGTAAACAGAACCAAGAAAACAATATACACAATGACTAAAATAATGTAAATGGAAGAACAACCACAAGACCATCAAAAGTAAATGTTGCAATTAGAAGAGAAGCTATAAACTGGGAAAACATTTTTACATTCAAAGATTTTGATAAAGACCTCATTTATAAAATATAGAGAGAATTGACTCAAATTTATATGAATTCAAACCATTCTTCAATTGATAAGTGGTCAAACAGACAATTTTCTGATGAAGAAATTGAAATCATTTCCAGCCATATGAAAAGGTGCTCTAAATCACTATTGATCAGAGAAATGCAAATTAAGACAACTCTGAGATACCACTACACACATCTCAGATTGGCTAAAATGAAAGGAAAAGATGATGATAAACATTAAAGGGGATGTAGGAAAACCGGGACACTGATACATTCTTGGTGGAATTGTGAACTGCTTCAACCATCCTGGAGAGCAATTTAGAACTATGCTCAAAAAGTTATCAAATTGTCCATACCCTTTGATCCAGCAATATTTCTACTGGGCTGATATCCCAAAGGGACCATAAAGGAGGGAAAAGGACCCATATGTGCAAAAATGTTTGTGGCAGCCTTTTTTATAGTGGCAAGAAACTGGAAACTGAGTGGATGTCCATCAGTTGGAGAATGCTGAATTGTGGTTTATGAATGTTATGGAATATTGTTGTTCTAGAAGAAATGATCAGCGGGATGATTTCAGAGAGGCTTGGAGAAACTTACATGAACTGATGCTGAGTGAAATGATCAGGACCAGGAGATCATCATACACGGCAACAGCAAAATTATGCAATGATAAATTCTGATAGGCGTGGCTCTCTTCAATATTGAGATGATTTGGACCAGTTCCAATGATTTTGTGATGAAAAGAGCCATCTACACCCAGAGAGAGAACGGTGGGAACTAAGTGTGGATCACAATATAGCATTTTCACTTCTTTTGTTGTTGTTTGCTTAAATTTTATTTTGTTTCTTTTTTTCCCTTTTTGATTGTGGCTATTTAGGCCAAACAACTTTTTAAAAAGAATAGATATTATGAACCAACAGAGAACCTTGACGTGATATGATATGAGGTACAAGGTCTTTCTCAAGTCCCAGTTTGCCTGAGACAATATTCATTCAGTGAGTAAGGAATAGGTAAGAATTATTTTAGAAATATTGAGGTCACATATTACATTATAGACCATTGTCAGTCATCTTAAATTTTGTCCTGCCACTGGACTCTGATGAATCTAGAGGAGAAAGTGAGGCTGACAAGTTTGAGCGGCTTTGCCATGTGAATTGGAACAAATGATCACCAGGGCTGCTTCCAATTCTGCAACTTATTTCTTCTCTTGCCCGATCTCTCCCTGTTCCACATAGGACAGTCTCATTATAATACCTCAAACTTCATAGATATTTTGTAAATGTTTCTTATTTTGAATTAATTCTGCCAGACAGATTATGAACACCAAGAAGATAGAGCTTAACCAGTTAGGAAATCTGTGTACTTTTGGGTAGAGAGATAGGGAAAGGTTAGATGACCTTAGTCCTTTAGAATTCTGTTTATTTTACCTCATGCTTCCAAAAATCATATGGAAAACCAAGTAGATGCAGTACAACAATTTTAGTGAAGAAATCTTTGTACTTAGAGGCTCAAGAGTATGTCTGCACTAACTTATATGAGTTTGGACAAGTCACTTTCAATCTCAGGATTTTCTTCCTTATTTGTAAAAGGATATTGGATTAAATAATCTCTATAGTTCCTCTCAAATGTGGTGTTCTATGACTTTGAGACTAACAGCACTTTAAGAATTCCTTGCTACTGGTTCCCAACTTCAGTGAATGATTATTCATATTATATAACAGAGTGGTGATATCACCACCAAAAAACATAAATTATGTAGAGAAATGTAATAATTTTTTTCCTTTGGTTCTCATACAGCGTGTATGTGTGTGTGTGTGTGTGTGTGTGTGTGTGTGTGTTTGTGTGTGTGTGTGTGTGTGTGTGCCTTGTCTACTAACTACTCCACTGGCATCTGTACAATGACAAGAGAACTACAAAGAGATTCCAAGGCAAGAGATTTACTGGAAGACAAGAGTTGTATGAAGTCATGGGTAGGTTGCAATTAGCACTGATAGAGGGCATAGTTATAACAATGAAGTCCTAGATTCACTGAAATATCAAAGAATACACTTATCATATACTGTTCTGTATTATAACTATCTGCTCTGATGTTATAGACCATGGGTCTGCGAGAGCCCTCAGTTCTAAGCACAACAAACAATGGATGTTTGGTGAATGAAAAAATGAACAAGTAAATGAATAAGTGAATAAACAAATGAACAAGCAAATGATTTAATGAACAAGTCCATAGACATTTTCATGGGCTGTTCTTTTCCCAAGTCGCCATGGCCCTCTGAGGCACATAAAAAGAGCAGGTCTATATTTGGAGGAAATGGAGTTCAGAGACATTAAGTGAGCAACCTACATGCTGACTCTGGGCCTGGGGAACCATAGAGCCTCCTTCCCTCCCTCCTCTCTTCAATGAAGGAGCCATGCTTCCTTTCCAGAAATCCAGCATTCAGAGACAACCTCAGGAAACTTCAAGGGAGAGGCTGGGAAGAAATTAGTAACTCTCTCTCAGATCTGCTTAGAGAAGCTGTAGATGCTGGGCCAGGTCTCATCTGTCTTCAAGTCTCTGGGGCTCAAGAAGCCAACTATTTCAGTGGTCAGACAGCTTTGGAGACACTGGAGAACTGACAAGCCCACAGTCCTGGAGAGAGGACTGAGAGGGGGAAGGGGAAGTTTCACTGTGGGGCCAACCGGCTCTACTAGTCTCTCTCTTCAGAGAGGTTAAACATGCTGCCCAAAGTAGCACAGCAAAGCTTAAGGGAGTCACCTTTCTTCTCTTCCCCATCCCTCCTCCCTCCTACCCCTGGATTTATTTGTCCTGGATGTATCAGTAAGAATGATCTCTTAAGATTCAATACCAGACACAAAGCATCTAGCTTCATGTTAAGATTGGAAGGCTGCCCTGCAAACTCTTTGACCAAAAATTTTGATAGCAATTAATAGCAATCTCTATCACAAACAAAATTACATTTGATCTTCCCAACACACCTGTGAAATGGACAAAGAAGGATTTATTATCCTCATTTTTGAGGTGAGAAAGTTGAATGAAGTAACTAGAACACAGAGCAAGTTAGTTACTGGGCCAGGACTAAAACCCTGGTCCAAGCCTCTTTCAATTATACCACAATCAAGAGAGTTCTCAAAAAAAAAAAAAAACTTCAAGATGAATGCAGTAGAAAAGATGCTCTCCTTTAGTGATAAGTGATGACTGATAGATTTCACTAAACAGGGCATCTGTCTGAAGCTTTAGGGTTTGGAAAAAAGAAGAGGAGGTCATCCTAAAATTAACCAATATGATAGTCAGGATGCTCTTCCAAAGGAAATTTCAATTCTTTTTTTAAAAAATATTTTATTAAAGATTTTTATTCACAAAGCATATGCATGGGTAATTTTTCTATCATTGTCCCCTGCATAACTCCCTGCCACAAATTTTCCCCTTCTTCCCCCATCCCCTCCCCCACCTGACAGACAGTCCAATACATGCCAAATATGCCGAAATACATGCCAGATCCAATATGTGTATACATATTCACACAGCCATCTGGTTGTGTAAGAAAAATCAGATCAGTAAGGAAGAGAAAGAAAAACAGAAAAAAGAAACAAAATGCAAGCAAATAATAACAGAGAGGGTGAAAACGCTATGCTGTATTCCACCCTCTGTTCTCATGGTTCTCTCTCTGGGTATAGATGGTTCTCTTCATCATTGCACAAGTGGAACTGGTCCAAATCATCTCATTGTTGAAGGGAGCCATATCCATCAGAACTGATCATCATATAGTCTTCTTGTTGCCATGTATAATGATCTTCTGGTCCTGCTCATTTCACTCAGCATCAGTTCCTATAAGTCTCTCCAAGACTCTCTGAAATCATCCTGGCTGGTTGGAAACCTCAATTCTTAAGAAAAGGAGAAAAAATATTTTGTCAAATATGGTAGAATTCACACACTATTCTCCAGAATCAGATATTTATGAATACATAACTGTCAGAACTTCGGTGGTCTTAGAATCATATTGCAAGAGATCTAAATAGTCTAACTTATTTCTGATTAAGAATCCTCTATGACATCCTAGAGAATGATTATCCAGTCTCTCCTTGAAACTATCAACAATCAAAAGCTCATCATCCTCTGGAAGTAGGACTGTTCCACTTTCAGCTCTAATAATAGTTTATCTTCTGCATCTCAAGGCCAATTGTGACTCTGCAACACCTCCAGTATCCAATCTTAGTTCTAGTCTTAGTTGCCTTCTGCTTCCAAACAAAGCCAGTCTGATCATTCTGCAACATCCCAGAATTTCAAACATCTGAAGCAGTAATCACAAACCCATAATCTTTCTCAACACACCAAATATCTAATTTCTTCAACAGATACTTCCTTCTTATATTCTCAGTTTCCCCTGTCCATTCAAGTTGCCCTACTCTGGATGAATTCTGATTTGTCGATGTCTTTCCTATAAATGTGGTCTCTAGCTCTGAACACAGTATCATTGATGTAGTCTGACCTTCCTTATCTGGGTATGTTACAGTGGGAATTTTGGGGGGGTATGGGACTAGACTAGATGGCCCCTGAGGCCCCTCTTACCTCTGAAATTCTGTAACTCTATATGGTAAAGAGAAAACATTTAAATAACTATAATATATAACATTCTATATTAAAAAGCTAATTTGATGCCAAAGTGCCATGAGAAATTCAAAGAAATAGAAGGTGTGGGATCAAGGAAGGCTTCATGGAAAACATAATGTTTGAGTTGGACCTTAAAGTATAAGTAGGAATTGGATAAATGAAGAATGGGAGGGATGCTATTCTAGACATAAAAAATAGCACAAGTATGATAACAGGAAAATGTCAGGAGTGTTCAGAGGTCAGAGAGGAACCAATGACAAGAGTGACTGGAGTATACAGATCATAGAGTAAAGCAAAGTGACAAAAGTTTAGAAAGGTAGGATGGCACCAAATAACATGAGAGATGGGCAGACAGAGATAGAGACAGGTATAATAGATGAAATATACATGTGTAATCATGTGTATATATGTGTGTGTATATACACATATATACAAACATGTGTACTTACATTGTATACATGCATTATTGAATATTATTTATTGTGGTGTTTGTATTGTATTGTGCATTGTTTGCATGCATGTGCAAATCCATGCATGTATTCTTTTATATGATGTGCATTGTGGACATGTGGACATATATACATGTGTTGTTTATATACGTACAGCTACATGTATATGTTTTATGTATAGATAAATAGATAGAGAAGTAAACTGAGGCTCAGAAAATTTTAGTAACATTTCTATAGTCACCCAGCTGGTAAACATTTGTATGAGTATCTGACCACAGTTCTCTCCTAAATCCAAGTCCAGCAAGTTTTCTGTTATATGTGAGACTAATTCTAAGCTATATTTTTGTCTCTTTCCCAAGCATAGTGTGTTGCTGTATATAGTAGGTATACAATACATGCTTATTTGGGATATTAATATTGTTATTCAATAGGAAATCAATAATCTCAGATGCTAAGTCCAGCTCTGCTCTGTAGTATTAGACAAATTATTTGCTCTTTCGGATCTACAATTTCCTCATCTATAAAATAAAACAGAATAAAAGAGATTTTGTGAAGGTAGACACTCTAATGCTGTTAATGGAACTGTGATTTGGCCCAGCCTTTCTGAAAAGTAATTTGGAACTGTGCTCTTTTTTTAATTACTAAAATGTCACTTCTCTTCAACTCAGAAATTCTACTGTTATGCATATCCCAGAAAGGAGGTCAAAGACAGAAAAAAAGGTTCCTGATATGCCAAATATTCATAACAGCACTTTTTGCGGCATCAAAGAACTCAGACAAAATAGATGTCACTGACTAGGAAACTCCTAAACAAATTGTAGTATATGGATGTAATGAAATATTATTATACTATGAGAAACTGTAAATATGAAGAATTCAGATAAATAGGAGAAGTCATATAAAATGCTGTAAAAGAAAGAAAAGAAAGAAATATAACATACACAATAACTACAAAAATACAAATAAAAAATCCCACAGCAATAAATAAATAGATATATAAACAAATTGATGAATAAATAAAGTGAAAGTAGTTTAATTATAATGACCAAATTTGGCCCTGAAGAAATGTTAAGAAAATGTATCTCCCTTACTTGAAGAAATGGGGTGCTATGGGCATGGAACATCACATATACATGCATTGTTTATATATTAATATATTGGCTGGTTTTGATGATCTGATTTTTTTTCTCTTCTTTTTTGCTCTTTGTTACAAAGAAAGGCTTATTGGATAGGGAATGAAAAGGGATATATTTGTAATGAAGCTGTTGTAAATGTGTGTGTGTATCAATAAGAGTATTTTAAAATAAAGAAATTGAACTAGATAGCCTCTGAAATGCCTGTCAGCTCTGACATTAGAGGATCCCATAAGGATTCCAAATTGCTGATATTCTTAGACCCTTCCCTAACCTATAACCTCTGCCTCGGGTATATCTCTAGGGTTGAAACTTGGAAGTTTTTTGCTTTCTTATGGTCAGTAACTTTCTAACCTCTCGGGACTAAATTGAGCCTGCTCAAAATCTTTACATTCTAAAATTAAAAGTTCAGATCCTACTATCTTCTCTGTCTACAACTCCCCAGAATTTGGGGGAAGTTTCCCAAATATCTTCTCTTGGAAAAGTTCATTGATAGGCACAGCTTTCTTATCTCCCATCATCCCAGCCCCAGATGTGGTGACTAATGCTAAAAGCCTCTCAAACCATTGAGTCCTTATACTACTTTTATCCTTACTTCACTCCCTCCAAACACATGTTCTCTTTCAGAAAAAAACAAAAACAAACAAACAAAAAAAAACAACTGGTGGGATGGGAGCTTTTTAGGACTTAAAGCTCTGTCCCTTACTTTTTTTTCATTCTGACTTTCAAGATACTCTTTTAATATGTCCTCCCATCTATATTTCTAGATTTATTTCCTGCTACTCCCCTGCATATAGCCTCTGTTCTAGTCAAACTTGGAAATTCGTAATTTCCTAAATCTGTCTCACTTTCCTGACATTCTAACCTTGCTAATGTTGTACCCTAATCTGGAATGTCTTCTTTCATGTTTCCAATGGCATCTCCTCCATGTAGAGTTTCCCAATGCCTCCTGCTTTAAGTGACCTTTCTCTCCACGAGAGTTCCACAAATCTTTGGTTACAACCCCCTAGATATCAAAATTTTGTCTTGTATTGATGGTTATCTGTATACTTAGGATAGATTTAGAACTTGAAAGAACCTTTGTCCAACTAGTCCAGTCTCATTTCACAGATGAGAAATTTGCCAAGAAAAATGAAGTGTTATACCTAAGACTACAGAGATGTTAAGTGGCAGAGCTGAGATTCAAATCCTGATTGTCAGATTTTAAATCCAATATTCTTTTCACACTGCAAAATGCTGATACACCACCAACTTTCATTTCGACTCCACATTTATATTAAAGGGGCAGCTGGGAGCACAGTGGATAGAATGCTGGGCCTGAAGTCTGGAAGACTCAGTTTTCTGAATTCAAATTTGGCCCAGACACTTTGGCCCAGCTGCATGACCCTGGGTAAGTTACAACCTTGTTTGCTTCAGTTCCTCATCTATAAAATGAATTGGAGAAGGAAATGGCAAACCACTCCTGTATCTTTCTCAAGAAAACCTGAAAAAGGGTCACGAAGAGTCTCACATGATTAAACAACCCAATAACAAAAAAAATTATATTCAATATCCCATGTGTGAGAAGCATTGTGTTCAGTTTGATAAATAGAGAGAAAATGTCAAACAAGATATGGCAGTCCCCACTCTCATGGATCCAACTATTTAGCAAGGAGCATAATGGAAGGAGGTGAATTTTTGAGTCAGAAAGCCTAAATTCTAGTACCAACTGGGCAAGTTTTATTATTATTATATTATTATGAACCTCTGTTTCCTCATCCAAAATTTTTTAAACGTTAAGAATTTCTCTAAGTTCCCTTTCAACTTTGAAAAAGTAGTATAAAATCATGTGATAAGCATCAGGAGGCATGTGAAGTATAGAAAGAAAAGTTCATTATCTATGGGGACAACCAAGGAAAGATTTCATGGGAGAGGCAACATATAAGCTGCTTAATGGTAAGTTTTGAGGAGGTAAGATGCACCTTGCTTTTCTTTCACTCTCCAATATTATGGAGCCCAGGACATTATACATGATGTATAGGTAAGAAATGTGTGCAGACAATAACAATAATAAAACAAATAAAAAGATCAGGTAAAAGAAACCTGACCTTCTTGGCCAAGAGGTGGGGTAGGGAGTGTTGCCAAGGTAAAATCTTTCACTTTATCACTTGAGTTTGATGAACTGTCTTTCTCTGTAACAAGGCAGGATTCAGCGGGAGGAACAGAGCATGAACTGGAAGGGATGCAGCAGCAACATCCAGAAATAGATAGGATAGTAAAAACAAAATTTGATTCACAAATTTGATAGAATCCTAATAATAAATAAATGAATAGATGAAATAAAATATAAAGGCAGAAGAGAAGAGAGGAAAGGGGAAGGGAAGAAAGTAGAAAGGGAGAAGGAGGGGAAGAGTTGAGGAAAATATGAATTGAATTGTGTTGAATCACCAATAAAAAAAACTTCAAATACCTCTTCTCAAAAATAAAAATGATTTTAAATGCCAGACTGAATTAGGCATTGATTTCCAATGCAGGTGAGACTTCTTTTAAAGTAATCTAATAGAAAACATCTTCATAATTCATGGCAGAAACTCCTTAGAGATCCTTGCAAATAGAGTTACTCGACCAGTAAATCAAGGCAGCCATGGACATAGTATACTTGAATTTCTGTGGGACATTTGACAAAGTTTCTCATTAGATGCTAGTTTATATCATAGAGAAAGAGATATATCTGGGATATTAATTCAGTCAGTTAAGGTTTCATAATTGCTTCAATGACCAGACACATAGAATGTTAATTTATGAATCAATGTCAGATAGGAGAAAGGTCTGCAAGGGCTCCATCTTTGGCATCAAACTATTTAACAGAGAAGAGAGTATAACTAAAATGCCAATCAAATTTGCCAAAGGGGCAAAGTGTAGGTTGGTTAATCTACTGGATAACAGAATCAAGATCTATCTTAAGTCCTCAGGTCAGAATAATGGACCAAATGTAATAAAATGAAATTTAATAGAGATAACTATAAAAGTTCTATGTTTGGCTCCAACAAACCAACTGCTTACATACAAAATGAAGGATGCTTGGTTAAGCAATAGCCATAAAGAGATTTAGGATTTTAGCAAGCTCAAAGTGAATCATCAATGTAGCATAGAAGCCAAAAAAAGAAATGAGATATTAGGGAACTTTTAGAGAGGTATCAAATACAGAATACAAGCTGAAGCATTATGTCCAGCTCTGAGCAGGACATTTTAAAAAGAACATTCATAACCCGAAGCAAAGGGGTGATCAGGATTATAATGGAAATTGCTATAGGTGTCAAAAGGGCTGTCATATGAAGAAGGACAACATTGATTCTATTTAGTACCAGGAACCAAAGAATCAACAATACAGAGAGGTAGATTTTAGCTCAATAAAAGTATAAAAAGAATAAAAGAAAATCTTACTTTCTCTTAGGATTATCCAATAATACAATACTTACTTAGCAATGTACCTGGCACTAATAAATATTGA
Organism: Sarcophilus harrisii; assembly: GCF_902635505.1. Taxonomy (NCBI): domain Eukaryota; kingdom Metazoa; phylum Chordata; class Mammalia; order Dasyuromorphia; family Dasyuridae; genus Sarcophilus; species Sarcophilus harrisii. The sequence goes on along the minus strand of NC_045427.1, from coordinate 358,367,073 downwards.
TAGATTGATTGGCTATCTCAGTAGGAACTGAATTTCCATAAGTAGAGATCTTCAAGGGCAGCATGGATCAGAAGTAACAAACTCAGTGCCTGCAAAAAATCCTCAATGTATCCTGAACCAGAATAAAATATAATTGGGAAATATTTAAGAAAATAAATAAAAACATAATATGACATAAATAATGTTAATTTGTGGCTTTCTAAGTCAATATGTGGTCCATAGGGATTCATTTCTAACAAAATAAAATTCATTTAATCTAATAAAATCCATTTCAAATAAAATATAACAGTTGGAAAAGAGAGGGAAGGGAAGAAGAAAGAAGAGAAGAGAAAAGGAGAAGAGAGAAAAGGAAAGAAGGACTTTGAATTTGACCTCACTGGTCATTTGCTGAGGATTCTGTGATCCAGTGATATTGGATTTCTTGCTGTACCTTACACATGACACTCCATTTTTCAACTGAAAGTCTTTTCACTAGCTCTTTCCTGTATCTGGAATACTCCCCCTCCTTAACTCTGACTCCTGGCTTCCCTCGATTTCAAGTTCCACCTTCTGTCTTTCCCAATCTTCCTTAATCTTAGTGCCTTCCCCCTGAAACTACCCTCAATTTTTCTGCCTCATTTTACATAGCTGTTAGCATGTTGTCTTCCCTATTAGACTGAGATTTTTGAGAAATCAGGGACTATGTTTTTTGCCTTTCTTTGTATCACTATCACTTAGGATAGTGCCTAGCACTTGTTGTTTAATCATTCAGTTATGTCTGACTCTTTGTGACTCTTTTTTGAAGTTTTTCTTGGCAGACACACTGGAATCATTTGCCGTTCCTTTCTCTAGCTCATTTTACAGATGAGGAAACTGAGGCAAATGAGGTTGTGATTTAATTAGTAATTGTTCAAGGGCAATTTGAACTCAGATCTTCCTGAAACCAGGCCCAGCACTCTTTCACTTATCCACCTAGTTGCCCTATGCCTAGAACATAATAGGTAATTAATAATTTATACGTTTGTAGGATTTAGAACGAGAATAAACCACATTCATCATCTAGCTTAATCTCCTCATTTTACATATAAGGAAACTCCCTCCCTGAGATGGGGAATGGGACTAACTCAAAGCCTCAAAGAGAAACCAAAACTAGGCTTTTAACTCAGGTCCTCAAACCCCAAATCCAGTATTCTTTCAACCTTATTTTTCTGGGGGTTTTTTCCTATGATCCTTTCTAACATTCTATACTTTATGCAAAGTCCCTTAGAATTATGCATTCTGTTTTCCAATCATTTTTAGGGCTGCTCATCCACCTTTGGTGCTACCTTCACTCAATGATCATTTGTGGCTCCAAGAAGCTATAGCATAGCAGCCAGTTCTCAGTAAAATTATCTCAGTAGATAGGCTAAATCATGTTGAGAGCAACCAACAAGCCTCAAATCCATTAGTGAGTTAAAGGAAAGTCTACCCTAGGCATGTGAAGACTTTTCCCAGAAAAATGGGCAAATGAGAACAATTTGTTCCAACAGCCATGAAGGTGGCCTGGGGCAGATGCTATGGAACACTTGCTTGGTTAAACATTGAAGATGCCAAGGTCATCCACTGCATACTGAGCCATCATTGATCATCTTAACTTTTGTCTTCCCACTAGACTTCAATGACTCTGGAAGAGAGAGTGAGGCTGATAACTGGGCAACTCTACCTCACTTACATCCAATTCATGCACATATCAAGACATCATCCCCCCATGTCATTGATCCTAGAATATACAAACTCTCACTAGCCTTCATCTGACTTTTCTACTTTGTAGCATCAGTTTTAAATCTTAACCAAACTTCTGGGTGCTATCCTATATGGACATAAGATATCTGTTCCTGGTGCTAGTTGGTGTTTGCTCACAAAAGGAGAATCAATGTTGATACCAGCTCAAGGTAAACAGAATTAGGAAGCTAAATTGGTCATATGCATTCACAAAGAAATCATAATCCATATTCTAAAGTTAAGCAGAAATCTGAAAAATAAATAGATAAATAAATGCATGCATGAATGAATGTATAAATAAATGAGTTATTTAATGATTCATATTCTCTGTATCACATTCTTCCCTCCTAAGTCATTCAAATGGTAAATGACAAGTTGAAGTATTTGGTATGTTATAGAGAATTCCATCAATTCACCAAATGAACATCAGTTGAATATGTAAGAGCTAGAGGGATACTTAGAGACTATCTTATAAGATTCCTTCATTTTATAGATGAGGAAACAAACAGAAATTCAAAGATCTGGTTTTTACATTTCTCCCTTCCTCTCCCCATTTATCTCTCTCTCTCTCTCTCTCTCTCTCTCTCTCTCTCTCTCTCTCTCTCTCAGTTTCCTTCCCCCTCCTTATTTGCCTTCTTCCCTACTCTCTTACTATTGGTATCCCTCTCCTCTCTCTTGTTCTTTACCCTTATACTCCTTTTTGTCTTTCTATATGCCTTTCTTGGACATACCACTTTTCCTGTCTCTTCTTATGAGTTATCTGGTCTAAAACCACAATGCTTTCTCACTTAATTTTTACTCTTTTTCTTTTCATCTCTAAAAATGTACATTCTCAATAAACATGATTTGGTATACTTCCTCTCTTCTCTCATGGTTTCATGAGTGTGCTATATATGAAGAAAGGATTGTTCTTTCCATGGTGTTAAGGAGGATGAGAGAAAGAATAGAAGATGAACCATATTTGCCCAGATTCCTTCCCTTACTCTCCCCAAGCTCCCAAAAACTTGGTCCCCAGGTCCATGGGGAAGGAGAGACTAGACACAATCACTAGACATTGCTAGGGACCACAGAATCAACCATGAATCACATCCATGAACCACACTATGGTGGTCTCTATCACTATGTTATTGATATGTCATTTAAGAATAACTCCTTGTAACAAATGTGATTAATGCCAAAGCAGTCCTAATGAGGAGTCTCACATCTTCCTACTGTCCTCCTAAGACAATCTGACAAATACCACCGTATCATCTGTCTATGAATTACTATGAATCAGAATCAACCTAAAGTGACAGTATAAGACAATTCAGGACACTGTGGAGAGTGTGGAGAGACATTCTGGGATAGGGAGGAGGGGTGTAAAGTAGAGAAAGGGAAGGTCTGGGAAATAAAGAAGAAAAGAGACAAGAAAAGTGGTATGTCCAAGAAAGGCATATAGAAAGACAAAAAGGAGTATAAGGGCAAAGAACAAGAGAGAGGAGAGGGATACCAATAGTAAGAGGGTAGGGAAGAAGGCAAATAAGGAGGGGGAAGGAAACTGGGGGAGAGAGAGAGAGATAAATGGGGAGAGGAAGGAGAAATGTAAAAAAAAAATATGAATAGAACAAGAAAAATAAAGAAAACACAAGAAGAAGGAAAAGAGACAAAGAGAAAGAGGGAAATAATCATCTTGGGAATTGGAGGAGGGAGGGAAGGAAAAAAGAAACGATGACTATCATATATTTAAAAGAGTAGCAAGTTGTTTATAATAAAGAGATTTGCAGTTTCATGTGCAATCATCTTTGTTTGTTTTACTGTTATAAAATGTTTGATTTAGTCCATAAATTAAAAGTAAAATAAATTTTTTAAAATAAAAAAGAGAGATTCTGGGCAGAAACAAAGTGCAGAGAGAGATAGAAAAGAAGAGTGGGAACAAGCAAGTGAGAAGTCGAGAAGAAGAGAAGAAAATACCCAAGGGGGAGAGTAAAGAAAAAGAAAGTTAAGAAGATATGAGGAAGAGATGGAGGAAAGAAGAAAAGAAAGGGGAGAAGACTGAGGGAAAGTAAAGAAAAAGCAAACTGGAAGGAAGAGGAGAAGAAAGAGACCAGAAATGAAAGTGGGAAAGGGACTGGATGTTTGCCCCTTCATTTGCTAGAAAGGCACTAAGACACTGCTAGGAGCCCAGGCATATATATACACACCTTTCCTTTCTATAGTTTAGAGCTTCTCTCAAACTTACATATACAGCTCCATTTGTCTTAGATGAAGACTTCATGGGCTGGATTAATTTTGCCTGAAATTGAGACTGGCTCCCAGAGGTCAAGAAAACAGGATTTCTTTAGAGTTGCAATTAGCCTCACTGCAAACAACTAAGCAGGAGGGAGACAGGAAGAGAAGAAATTTGGAAGAATAGCAAGATATGTACATAGACACATAAATTTCTATCTGGGGGGGGGGGGGGGGGAGACAGAGAAAGAGACAGAGCGAAAGACAGACAGAGAAACAGAGAGACAGAACGAGACAGAAAGAGAGAGATAGAGACAGAAAGATAGAGAGAAACCTCCAGAAAAAGACACAGAGAAAGCGATACAGAGATAGAGAGAGACCCCTCAGAGATACAGAGACACAGACAAGAGAAAAACAGAGAGAAAAAGACAGATAGGAGAGAGACAGAAAGGAGAGAGAAGAAAGAGAAAGTAAGAGAGAGAATCAGAAAGAGAGAAACAGAGAAAGGGAGAGAGAAAAAAAACAGAAGGAAGAGAAAAAGGGAGAAAGAGAGAGAAAAGGGGAGAGAAAGAGAAAAGAGAGACAAACAGACACAGAGAGAGGCAGAGAGGAGAGAGAGAGAGAGAGAGAGAGAGAGAGAGAGAGAGAGAGAGAGAGAGAGAGAGAGAGAGAATACAAAGGAAAGACAGGGGAGAAAGAGATAGAGGGAGAGAGAAAAATAGAAAGGAGAGAAAGAGAGAGAGAGGAGACAGAGAAAGAGGGAAAAGAGGGGGAAGAAACAGAAGACAGCAAGAGGGGAGAGAGGGGGAAGGGAGGAAGAGAGAAAGAGAGAGAAACAGAGGAGGGAGAAACAGAGAGGGGAGGAAGAAAGGAAAGACAAAAAAACAGAGAGAGGAGAGGGACAGAGAAAAAGAAAGTAAGAGAGAGAAACAGAGAGCGGGGAGTGAGAGAGAAACAGGAGAGAGAGAAAAACAGAGAGGAAAGAGAAAAAGAGAGGGAGGGAGACAGAGAGAAACTGAGGGAAAGAGGAGAGAAAAACACAGAGGGAAGAGAAAGAAGGAGAGAGAGAAAGAAGGAAGAGAGAGAAAAAGGGGAGAGAAAGAGAAAGGGGAGAGATAGAGAGCCTAGAAAGGAGAAAGAAAAGAAGAGAAGAGAAAGAGAAAAGGGAGAGAGAAAATAGAGAAGAGAGAAAGGGAGAGAAGAGAGAGATAGAGGGGAAAGAAGGAAAGGGGGAGGAAGGAGGGAGGGACAGAAAGATGGATATCCATGGGTTAGTTAGGTGGTACAATGGATAAATTGCTGGAATTATAGTCAAGAAGACCCAAGATCAAATATAACCTCAGATACATTGTGTGAATCTTTAGACAACCATTTAAAATCTTTCACCATGTTTCTTCAACTGCAATAAGAGCACCTAACAGACAGAGCTGTTGTGAAAATCAAACGTGAACATATATAAATGCTAATGGTAATGATGGTGGTGGTGGTGGTAGTAGTGATGATGATAACAGTGATGATGTATCTGTGACCAGAAACTGACAGAGTTTTGATACTGGCCAGTATATTTAGTTTATGATAATAGAGCATTTTCCCCTAGACTTTTAAAGCATTTAGCTGACAACCATCCTATGAAGTAGGTATCCTTGTACCCATTTTACAGGTAAAGAAGCTAAGGATTAAGAAGGTTGAGTGACTAAACAAAATCATACAGGTAGACGGAATTTGAATCCCCAGGTCTTCAGATCCTAAGTCCCACATTCTTTCTACTATATTAAATTGTATCTAGAAAAGAACTCCTATTCCCCCCTCCCCGGTTTAGCCTTGTTGTTGCAGGGCTTTAGTGCATCTCTCTATCCCTTTTTCTATCTATACTTTATCAGAAGTGTAGAATCTTAGGTTTGAGAATGGGAATGGACTTCAAGGTATCCTCAGATTCAGCTTCAGGTGGAGGGAGCATCATTCCCATTTCATAGAGAAGAAAACTGAGTCAAGTTCATGTATTAACAAGAGATAGAGTGGGCAGTAAAGTTCAGATCTCACATGTTCTAGTGATAAACTTTTGCTCCTTCATTTTACTTAAAATATTCAATTTCCTGATTTGATTGCTTCTCAAAAATATTAATATCTCAGATCTAGACAGGACTTTTGTTGGTGGTCGAACACTTTGATATTCATTCTCTCAAGCTGTATCTGACTGTCTCTGACTGTCTTATCCCCTTACTAGTCCATGAACTAGCTCCCTGACTGAAGGGACTCAGGCTTCATTCTTCCATTCCCCCTGAGAGTCCCAGTGCCCTGGACACAAAATGGGTATTCTGAAAATATGTATTGGATGGAGCTACACTACCACTTCATGAAGCCAAAGGCCATCTGAGGGCACCCAGGGAGCAGAAATTAGTACCCCCCCACCCCCACCCTTCTACTGAGTGGTAAACACCCCTACTGTTCTAATGGAAACCACATGTTTAGGAGGAAAAAGTGAAAACTTAGCCAGGAAATTTAATCCAGTCATAAACAATGACTTCGAACTTGGTGTGTTGTGGGGATGGGGGTGGGGGGGGGGTGAGGGAGGAGAAAGAGAGGAAAGATTGAGAAATGGAGAAGGGGGAGAAATGAGTGGATGGCTGGGTAGGAGCTTTGTGTTCATATTGAGAAGTATATCAGGGATATATGTGCATGAGAGGTATATGAATAAGATGTATATGTAAAAGGAGCGTGTTTGAGGATGTATTTGTACATGAGTGTGTGTGTGTGTGTATGTGTGTGATGGCTGTACATATGAGGGAACATGTATGTACATTATGGGTCTATAACCGATTATACCTAAGGGTGCACATAGGATATGCCTGTGTGTGGTATATATGAATGAGGGAAGAGCATGTGCACAGGGAGGGGTCGAGTGTGAGTGTCACTAAAGAGCACATATGTGAGAAGTACAGCAAGTGTTTTAAGATGTCTAGATGGTAGCATTTAAGGCTATGTGGTGTGCATGTGTGATGTGAATGAGGAGGGCTGTATGTGTGTCTACATGTGTCTTGGTAGGAACAGGGAGAGATTTACAGCTGAGCATCACTTTATTAAGTGGGTCATTCAAAGGGTTGAAGATATTGCATTTTCTGGGATGTTCTGATACTTCTCACTGAAATGAACCCCTTCCCAAAGTCAGCCCCACAGTTACCTACAATGCTATGACTTGTAGAGAATAAGTAGCTCTGATAAAATGTTGCCTCTCCCGCCTTTCCCTAAGGAGAGCTGGAGTAAGCCTTAGTGAGAGATGAGAATATATGGAGAGGAGAGACAGAGTCGCAAGGTTTTTAGACCTGGCAGAAACTTTATAGATCATCTCATTCATTTTGCAGAAGGGGAACTAAAACCCTGATAGGAGAGATGACTGTTTCAGGTCGCATAGTTCAGAAATGCTCTAGCCAGGGTAAAACTGAATACTTCTAAATCATTTCATTATCCATGAAGTTTCCAAAGAGCCAAACTGTGAGACACAGAGAATATAACTCCCATTTTACAGATGAGGAAACTAGAAAGGACTCAGTAGTATGAAGTGCTATGACCAATCTGTGATTATGCAGCTTGTAGTGGCTGAGCTAGGAGCTGAACCCAGCTCTTCTGGTTCTCAATCCAGTGTGTTTTCTGCTATAGTGGGGCCAATCAGCAGCAAGTAGACAGAGCAATTGGTCTGGAGTCAAGAACACCCAAGTTCAAAGTCAATGTCAGATATTTACTTAGCTGAGTGATCCTGAGAAAGACATTTAACTCTGGTTGCCTCAATTTCCTCATCTGTAAAATGAGCTGGAGAAGGAAATGGCAAACCACTCCTGTATTTGTGCCAAGAAAAGCCCAAATGAGGTCACAGAGAACTGGACATGACTGAACCTTCTCAACAACACAACAAGTTACCAATTAGGTCTGGGATTTTAGGTTGAGTGACTCTAAGATCCTTTCCAGCCCTGAAATTCTATGTTCTACATTCTAAGATGCTTTCTGGCTTTAATATCTTATGTCCTCTATTCTAAGAACCCTTCCAGCTTAGACAGCTTCTTATTGTATTCCTTCTGGCCCCAGACCCAGATAAACTCAAACAACAAAAAGAATGCCAAAGCTGGGAAGAATATTAGAAATCTTCTAAGTGCCTTTATTTTCCCACTTTCTCTAACTTAGGCAGCAATCTGAATCCTCCTCAAACTTCTCCTCACCCCTATCCCTTCTTATGCTGCTATTTTCATAAGCCTGCATTTTCCTACAGAGAATCCCTGCTTTGTCATAGACCATAGAATTAAGAATCAAAAGGAAACCCCGTTCTTTTCCAGAGGAGGATTGTCACTTGGTCCCACTTGAGATCCTGCCCCTCAGTTTCCACATACCAATTAAATTAAATTAAATTAAATTAAATTTACTATGGCACCTACTATGTTCTGAGAACTGGACTCTGTGCTGGAGCAGAAACTGCAATTCAATTTGGTTCAGTAAATATTTACTAAATGCTTACTATGTATCAATACTAAGTTGAGACAAAACACTAAAAGAACTCTAAGGAAGAGAAGATCAAAGAGGAGGTATCCTCTGCATTGGGCCTTGAAAGAATGGAGGAATTTCAACAAAGAGAGATTAGAGATTGTACACATTCCATCCCAAAGTCTGGGACAGAGACAGGAGAGAGAGAATTATACAGTTTGGGGGGACATAGAATATGTAATAGGTGTCAATACCAGGTAAATTCAATTCAATTTACAGACAATTTTGAATGGCGAGATCAGAAGTTTATACTTACCTTAGAAGGCAATAAGAAGTCACTAAATGTTTTTAGTAGAGAAATGACATGATTTTTGTTTCATTTTGTTTTTTGAGACTGTCTCTCTATCTTGTCCAAGCTGGACTTGAATGGCCTTCACCAGCCTGATCCCCACTGTTGATCATCATAGAAGTTTTGATTTGTTCTATTTCTGACCCAGGCCTGGTTCAGCCTTCTTTAGGCAGCTGGTGGCTTCCCACTACTGGGAATTTGCCACCAGTTGACTTTACTGTAGCTCGGAAATTCAGAACTCAAATTATCCGCTATCCCCTTCCCCCCCCCCCCCCATTCTTCCCAGTAGTTAGGCAGTCAATAAATATTTATTAAGTACTTACTATCTTTCAGATGATGTAAACTGTGTCCCCTTTAATCTTTGGGAGGGAAGGGTCAGAAAGAAACCTTTGGGGGAAGGGTGTTCCTGACTCTCAAACCCTCCCAGACTCTGGGAGGGGACACACCATCCAAGATAAGTAATCTCATTCAAATTGAAAATCAGTCTCTCAAATTCATCCAGAGATTGGCCCCCAGCTTGTGACCAAAGATCAAAGAAACTCCAGACCTCAGAAGGCTAATAAAAGACAACTCTGAAACCCCAGCCTTTGCAAAATGCTCCCTCTGGACTTAGACCACTGATGAAGATATTTTCTTTTCAGTGTAAACCCATCTTTGCAAAATTATCCTAACAGGATTCTTCCAACTCTTCCCCCCAAAGATTAAAGGGGACACAGTTTACATCACAAGTACTACATCAGGCAGTCAATAAACATTTATTAAGTACTTACTATCTTCTAGGTATTACTCAAAGTTTTGAGTATATAAAAAACATCAAAAGACAATCTACCTTCAAGGAGCTAACAACAAACAAATACATACAGACAAGCTATATACAGGATAAGTGGGACGTAAATGAGAGGAAAAGCACTAGAATTAAGAAGAGTTTGGAAAGGCTTCCTATAGGTGAGATTTTAGTTAGGATTTAAAGGAAGGCAGGGAGGTCAGCACTCTGAGATGAGGAGAGAGAGCATTAGCAGGATTATAAGGCATGCAACACCACCTCCAGCAGGAGAGACAACAGAGTAGCACATCAGAAAGACTTCTGAGGGACCAATGGGTAACATAATTTGTAAAAGGGATAGAATGGAATCAGAGAAATCATAGAAAATACAGAGGTGGAAGATCCTTGTCATCTTTCTCCCCTAAATCCACCCCTTCCTTTTGATTTCTATATTTCTCAGGATCTCTTTGGGCATCAGAGATGAACTAACTGTACTCATACCTGAATAAAAATCTGTCCTATAATATCCAGAGGAATTGATAATATAGTCTTTAATTAGACTTGTAGTAAGAAAATAAAATAATGCCTGCCAAATTAATTGATTATATATTCTCTATTAGTTGAAATCAACTATAAAGCTATTAGTATATCTGAAAGTTGGGAAGCTAGGTGGTGTTGAGTTAGGGTTAGACCTAAAGTCAGGAAACTCATTTTCCTGAGTTCAAATCTGGTCTCAGACAGTTACTAGCTGTGTGACTTTGGGCAAATCACTTAACCCTGTTTGCCTCAATTTATTCATCTGTAAAATGAGCTGAAGGATGAAAAGGTAAACTATACCAGTATCTCTTCCAAGAATACCTCAAATGGAAGAGTTGGACATGTCTGAAATGACTAAATAACAACTAATTAATGAGAGTAGTGGCCATGTAATTGGAGAAGATGGGGAGACACTAGAGATATTAAGGTATCAATGATAAAACTTGGGAAATTATGGGGCAGTGGGGATTGGGGAGAACTAGAAAAGGGAAGAATCACCAAAGATTCCCAATATGTGAACTTGGGTGACTGAGAAGATTTCAACAGAAATAGGAGGTGTCAATTTTGAAGATCTCTGAGGTCTCTTTCAGTTCTAATGCTACTCTACATTAGGACCTTATAGGATATAGAATTGAAAAAGGCTCTTAAAGATATAGTATCATAGAAAGACCTTTTAAATCATCAAGTTCAGAGCCCTCCCTCAATTTTATAGATAGGAAAATTAAGACAAAGAGAAGTTAAGTGACTAATAAATCCAAAGTCACACAGCTAGGATTGGAACTTGGATTCCAAATTCAGTGCTCCTTCTACATCAGTTGCCTTCTATTTTTGTCCAATTGTTCCATGATTATCTTGTCTTTCTATTGAACTATCAAATTCTTAAGGACAGGGGTTCTATATCCCCTACACAACTGAACATAAGATATATGCTCAATAAATCCTTGTTGAATTGGATAAGGCAAATTCTATTTTGCATTGTACCCAAGTCACTTAGTCAATGTTCCAGAACCTGCCTGAAGGGCACAGGCTGCCAGAGAAGTGCTGTTTGCTTGAAATGAGTTGTAGAGAGTCTCTGGGCTCCAGGTTTATGAGCCAGGGATACATTTTTGATAGGTCAGAAACTTGAGCAGGCCGATGGCAAGGGAGGCATGGAAAGTTTAGAGTGATCTGTTCTCTCTGAAGCATGGAATTGATGCAATCCAAAACTGGCTTGAAAACATCAGAGAAGATGGTAAACATCTTATCTGGTGATGAATAATAGAAATATTGTGGGATGTCAGAATTGGAAAGACCCCTTAAAATCATCAAACATAGAATGTCAGAGCTGGAAGGAATTTTAAAATTGTGGAACACAGGATATCAGAACATAGGAAGGGGCCTTCCAAGATCTGATCTAGGCCTTTCTTTTTTGCAGAGCTTCTAATCGAGATTCAGAGACAGAGAGCTCTATATAAGAATCCAGGTCTCTTGGTTCTCCATTCAGGGATTTTTCTATTATACCATGCAAATATTTATGATCTTGGAGCTAACTCTTATAAATAAGTCTTGCAGAACCTGCTCCATGAATATTATCTTTCATGCAATTAAAGATATGTTTATATTGAATTTTCTTGGCTGGATGCCCAAGTCTTATTACAAGACAGATAAGATACATCCAAGAAATCCAGGGAGGGGGTGGTTCAGCTAGGAATGAAGGAAGCCTTGGATAGAACTTGATTTAAAATCAACTTCTTTCTAGGAATGTAATTTAATGTCTGCTTTAAAAGTTCATGTCACACTTGGATCAAGATATAGAAACATATGATAGCAATAAAGTACAGGGTGTAATATTTTACAACTGGAAAACATTTTTATAGTCATTGTTGTCTTATTAGATTCATTCAATTAAATAAACATTTATTGAATCCCTACTGTATGCAAGACCCTGTTTGGGGATATAGAGACATATACAATACAGCTCTTCTCAAGAAATTACCAACCTAAAGGCATTTGCTAAACTATCATAAAAGGAAATTTGAAATTAAGTACAGAAGAGAGGTCCAGGCAAGATACTAGGAGAAATCTTCGGAGGCAAAAGAACACTTTTATCTGGAAGTAGAGATTCAGGGGAGAAAAAGGGAAAGCTTCACAGAATAAACTGTATTTCCCCACAATGATCCTGTGGGCAGTTCAGTGGTGTAGTGGATATAATGCCGGCCTGAAGTCAGGAAATCTCATCTTCCCGAGTTCAAAGTCAGCCCCAGACATTTACTAGCTGCGTGAGATTGGTCAAGTCGCTTCACCCTATTTGCCTCGGTTTCCCATCTGTAAAATGAGCTGGAAAAGGAAATGGCAAATCACTCCAGTATCTGCCAAGAAAACCCCAAATGGAGTTACTAAGAGTCAAGCATAACTGAAAATGGCTGAACAACAACAAAAAATGATCATGTGAGGTCTACTGGGCAGGGATTATTGACTCAAAAGGGTCAAATGACCCAGATTGTAGGAGATATAGATGGGATTCAAATTCAGGTTCTCTGACTTCAAGTCCAGAGGTCTTTGTATTATACTATATACATAACTGAGGCAGCTAGATGGTGCAATGGATAGAGCACTGGAGATGCTTACTAGTTGTGTGACCATGAGCAAGTCACTTAACAGCTATTTGCCTAAATTTCCTCAACTGCAAAATTTGAATAAAAATACTGTCTATCTCCCAGAATAGTTGTGAGAATCAAATGAGACACTTAGCACAGTGTCCAACACATAGTAAATGCCTAATAATATTTATTTCTTTCTTATAACTCACCCACCCTTTTATTTCTATAACTGATTAGAATCAAGACTTTAAGCTATTTTTGGAATACAATGAAGGGCCACTGAAGGTTTTTCAGTAAGCAAGGACTGTGATCAAAACAAAACATTAGAAAATTAATCAGACAAACATATGATAGGATCATAGATTTAGAAGGGGAAGAAACCTCATTTTACAGATGAGAAGACTAAGACCCAGAGATTTTGATTTTCCCAGAATCACCCAGCAATATGAGCAAGATTTGATTCCAAGTCTTCCTGACTTCACCTCCAAAATAAAGCTATCAATCAATCAACATGTATTTATTAAGCACCAACTATGTGCCACATACGATGCTGGACACTGGGGATACAATAACAAAGAATGAAACAATCCCTGCCCTCATGAAGTTTACTTTCTAACAAAAGGGAGAGACTGAGGCAAGACATATTTTGCATTAAGAAATTTTAACATTCCCTATTTCCAACTTTTTCTAGAGGAAAAAATATAGTTTTCCAAAAGATAAATCAACCTATTGCCAACCATATAATACTATTCCAAATTGCTAATAATTAGAAAAATTCAAGTAATTGGCAAAGATGAGCAAAAAAAATGGAAATAGTCCATAAAATATCAGATTTGGAAAGATATTTGCAGGGACTGCTGAAAGTCAGACACACTAAAAGACTGTTGGTAGAGAGGTAAACTAGTCTGATGAGTCTGGAAAGCAACTTAGAATTATATGAGAAAAATTACTGAATACTTTTTGACCCAGCAACTCTGCTACTAGGCATGTCCTGCAGGGAGATCAGAAATAGAAGGAAAAAACCAAGTCCCATGTGTATATGACCAGCAATGGTTATGGATTCCCATTCTTGATAGTCTTAGATAATCCTTTGACAGCGAGGATTCTTTTTTATTTTTTTTATTAATTTTTTTATTTAATAGCCTTTTATTTACAGGTTATATGTATGGGTAACTTTACAGCATTAACAATTACTTACAGCATTAACAACAGCATTAACAAACCTCTTGTTCCAATTTTTCACCTCTTACCCCCCCATCCCCTCCCCCAGATGGCAAGATGACCAGTAGATGTTAAATATACTAAAATATAAATTAGATACACAATAAGTATACATGACCAAACTGTTATTTTGTTGTAAAAAAAGAATCAGGCTCTGAAATATTGTACAATTAGCTTGTGAAGGAAATCAAAAATGCAGTTGGGCATAAATATAGGGATTGGGAATTCAATGTAATGGTTTTTAGTCATCTCCCAGAGTTCTTTTTCTGGGTATAGCTAGTTCAGTTCATTACTGCTCCATTAGAAATGATTTGGTTGATCTCGTTGCTGAGGATGGCCAGGTCCATCAGAACTGGTCATCATATAGTATTGTTGTTGAAGTGTATAATGATCTCCTGGCCCTGCTCATTTCACTCAGCATCAGTTCGTGTAAGTCTCTGCAGGCCTTTCTGAAATCATCCTGTTGGTCATTTCTTACAGAACAATAATATTCCATAATATTCATATACCACAATTTATTTCAGCCATTCTCCAACTGATGGGCATCCACTCAGTTTCCAGTTTCTAGCCACTACAAAGAGGGCTGCCACAAACATTCATGCACATACAGGTCCCTTTCCCTTCTTTATGATCTCTTTGGGATAGAAGCCCAGTAGTAACACTGTTGGATCAAAGGGTATGCACAGTTTAATAACTTTGAGCATAGTTCCAAACTACTCTCCAGAATGGTTGGATTCGTTCACAACTCCACCAACAATGCATTAATGTCCCAGTTTTCCCCGCATCCCCTCCAACAATCATCATTATTTTTTCCTGTCATCTTAGCCAATCTGACAGGTGTGTAGTGGTATCTTAGAGTTGTCTTAATTTGCATTTCTCTGATTAATAATGACTTGGAGCATCTTTTCATATGACTAGAAATAGTTTCAATTTCTTCATCTGAGAATTGTCTGTTCATAGAGGATTCTTTTTTAAAGCTAAATTACACTAGATGGCTATTGAGTTTCCCTTGAATTCTAAAATTCCAGGATTTTGCATATGTGATATACACCCTATCATGCTAGGAGTTGCATAAAGGCAAGATCTAATCTGAATTAAACTTTGCATGTCCCTCAGCATGTCATGGTATTCTGCATACAGATAACATTCAACAAATGTTTTCTCAGTTTGAATTTGAATCTACCACTTAGGCAAGAATCTACTGTCAGATAGTAATCATTCAGATATTCCTCTAACACCTTAAGTCAGGTCAACTCAATAAGCAATTAATAAGTTCCTACAATGTACCAAGTCTTGTAATCAGTGCTAGGAATACAAAGTAAGGCAAAAATAGCACAACATGCAAAAAAAAATTTACATGCAAACAAGGTATAGACAGGATAAATTGGGGTAATCTGAAAGAGGAGGCATTAAGATCAAGGAAGATTGGGAAATGTTTTACTTTAACACTGGTGGTGACAACGAATTCTCAACTTATGGAAGCAGTCCATTCTGCTGTTGGACAATTCTTGCTGTTAGAAATTTGGCGTATTTTTTTCTTATATGAAACAAAAATCTCTCTCTTCAACTTTTCCCCCCTACTTCTGGTTTTGCCCTCCAAACCAGATAAAACAACCCTAACTCTTCTATGACAGCCTTTAAAATCAAATTCTTGCATACTTTTACGACAATTTTTTTAAACTGAACACATATCCCCATATATACTTATTTTAAAATTATATACATCTAATATGCCAAAAAGTTATGTATCCTGTAAAATTTGCATGCAAAAAGAAAGTTTTAAAAGGATGAAACAAAGAAAGGTAAAATGATATTTGCTTCTGAAGGTAATAAAGGGTCACTGAAGTTTACTGAACAAGTAAGTGACATGATCAAATCTGAGCTTTAAGAAAATTACTGACAGCTGAGTAAAAAATGAATTGAAGTGAGAACAGAGACGAGGCAGAGATCAATTGAGAAGCTGAATGTTTAGAGATGATGAGAACCTGCTGATGGCTGAGTGAGTGGTGAGAGAGCATATACAAGAGATGTTGTGAAGGTAAAAATGACAAGATTTGGAAACTGATTTTATATGTGGACTATATAAATGGGAGAATGAAGCATCTAGGATATTGGCAAAGTTACAAAACTGGAAAATTAGAAGGATGGCAGTCTCCTCAGCAGAACTAGGAAATTGAAAGAAGGGAGAGTTTGGGGGGAAAGGTCTACCCATCATGATGAGTAAGGGAAGGTTGATTAGGGGGAAGGAGTGATGTTAAAGAGGTTTATTCACCAGCGGGTGCCCCTAGCTCTGAACTTGTGGCTGGTTGAAGAGGGAATGGGAGTGGGGAAGAGGAAGTAGGGGAAGAGGAAAGGAAAGGGAGGCAAGGAATTTCACCTGATGGGTTGCTGCAGGTGTCCAAATTGGGTTAGACTGCAATTTTCCTAAGGGAACTAGTCATAGGGGAGTCCACCAGAAGGAGAGAGCACAATAGAAATATTGTGCTCTGGAAGTAATGAATAGATAGCTGAGAGATGGAGAAAATATGACCCATCTTCCCATTCTCTAGTTGGCTGATCATAGACGTATTTATGGTTAAGCTATAGCCTCTATAATACCTTCCCTCTATGCTTACCAGTAGGTTATAATTATTACCTATCAATGATAGGACCAAATGAGATGATAAACAACAAGATTGGCAAATTTTGTTGTTATGAAGTTGTTTCAAACTCTTCATGACCTCATTTGGGTTTTTCTTGTCAAAGATACTGCAGTGGCTTGCTATTTCCTCCTCCAGCTCATTTTATAGACAAGGAAATGAAGGCAAATAGGATTACAGAGCTAATAAATGTCTGAGACCACATTTGAACTCAGGTCTTCCATACTCCAGTCTTGTGCCCCAACTACTGTGCTACCTATTTGCCCTTGAAAATCTTAATATGCTATTTAAGTACTGTCATTATTATTATTAATGTGACGTGAACTATCTTACATTCTTCTTCATCTGTAATATGACTAGGTTATCTAAAACAGGGTATCCCAAAAGTCTTAATGCTATTTTAGGCTTTAATAACTTGAGAAGTATAAATGCTACCTCTCAAATATGGCTTTGTTTATTTCTTTTGTTCAATTTGTGATTTTGTTGGTATAGAAACCAAAATTATGGCATGAGGTCTTAGAGGCCACTGGTGTCCTAGACTTGGTGCTTCTAGCATAGTGGTGATCCTGGCTCTGCAAAGACTGAGTCAGAGGAACCCTCAGAATCAGAGAATTTTAGAACTAAAAGGAATCTAAGAGATCAGTTAACCCAGTCTGTGACTGAAAATGAATCTGAACTACAATGACAAGTGGCCATCTTAACTCTGTTTGAAGCTTTAGAGTGATAGAAAACCCATTCCCCTTCTGGATAGTCTCAATGATAAAGAAGTTTTCCCTTATAATAACAGTAACAACAACAACTAACATTTCTATACACTTTAAAATTTACAAGATCTTTTACAAATATTATCTCATTTAAACTTCACAACAACCCTATGAGATGGGTGCATTATTAACATCAATTTTATAGATGAAGAAACTGAAGCAGACAGAGGTGAAGTGAGTTGCCTAGCATTACTCGACCGGAAAGTATAGGACTTCCTGACTCCAGGTATAGTCCATTATTCCCTGCCCCTTATCTTTTTGTAGTTTATACCAACCACTCCTGGTGCTTCTTTCTTTGGCCAAACAAAACAGATTGGATCCTTTTTCTTTTTTCCTTTTTAAAAATAATTTTTGTTATATTATAAAAAGCATTTTCCATATAGATAACTTTCAAATACTTGAAATTCTTTCAAATACATTCATACCCCCTTAAGCCTTCTCATTTCTAGGCTAAATATCCTCAGTTTCTTTCATGGATCCCATAGGACATGAAATCTGGGCTCTTTATCTTTCTGGTAGCCATTTTCTAGCTCATCAATAATCCTTCCTAAATTGGGGCTCCCAGAACTGAACACAATTCTCTAGATGTGATCTGCCCAGGGCAAAAGAACTTTCAGAACTCAATTTCTGACAAACTTATGAAGCTTGAAAGGCTCCAGTTCCATGGCAGATTGGGCATCTGTCTTCCAAGAACTACCCAAGGTAAGTATGGAAAGGCTTGGCACTAGAAAGAAAATTGATTACTAGAAGATTGATTTTTCTTAGCTTTACCCATTTGTGTATGGGTTGGTATTTTAGTAGATGGAGAAAGGACTCACAGCAATGACCTCAAAGACTCTTTAAGGGATGAAGAGGGAGCTACACACTCAGGAGATGTTTAGGGATAATAGTATATGATGGGGACAGATGAGAGCAAGCAAAGAGGTCAATCAATCTGAAAACTTAACCTTTTGAAAAAATGGCTGTTTTTGTCTTTCAACAACCCCCCAAAATGTCCTTCCTTGCTTACATTGTAAATTTCTTATGGGAAAAAATAATAATTTTTTTAAAAAGAGAAAAAAAATATTTTAAAATTTCCTATGGGCTGAGTCTTCTAATAAATACAAGTGCATATATATTTCTCTAGGGATGTGGAGGAATAGATAGTCTAAAAATAAAATTGCTTTTTTGGCTTTCACTGGTTCTATATCAAGGGCTGTGGTAGCAAAGTGCATTTGGAGTCAGCCAAACCTGTGGAGATTGAGCTGGGCCAGGACCCAGGGCCCAAGGCCAGGGGAGAAGAGCAAATTGTGTATCCGAGTCCTCTCATGTCCTCCTGGGGCTCATAGCCTGTGCAGCTTTAGGGGATTGCAGAGGGATAAGGGGGCTGGACAGAGAAGAGAATAGGATAAGATTAGAGAGAAGACAGGATTAGTGGAAGAAAAAGGCTGTACTCAATGCCAGGAAGATAGATAGGGACAGAGCCTCCTAGCCTAGCTGACTTCCACATGTTTTTATTGTTTTTGTTGGGTTTTTTTTTTTTGTTTGTTTTGTTTTTTTAAGGAAACAAGTTAGGGGAAGAAAACATAGCTCAGATGGGCCCATAAACACTGGGAAGGGTGGAGCTGGAACTTTAAAAGGTCCAAGTTTTCAAAGATGCTACAGTGTTGTTAACATTCCGAGAAATTATCAAACTTGGATGTTGTATAAACGTTCTTGAACAACATAGCTGTGCACACACACACATACACACACACACACACACAGAAACCCACCACATACACAGAAATAGACAAACACATTATACTTAAATCTCAGGAATCTTTCATTTTTCTCCTGCTGGAACAAAACTTGCTTCTGTCCTACACAATAGCCCCCACAAAGAGAGTAGGTTGATATTACTTGCCCATACAAGGAGTCCAAACACAACCACTGCCCATCACAATGTCATAGGAGAGATTCCAAGGCACACAGCAAGTGATATTTTACAAGAAGCAATATCTTGGTTCTGGCAAGATGCCATGTTTTGGCTAGAATTGAAAGCTTCTTTGCAGAACTTCGTGATAAGGTGAAGTAAAAAAAAATTTTAAAAGCACTTGGAAAAAATTTCAGAGTGATCTAAGCACATTGGAGAAACTGTGAGTCTCAATCCCACCTCTACTCATCTGCACATTGTGTCTCTTATGCAACTTGTAAGAGTGCTTGAAGCCAGGAAGATCCAAGTTCAAATCCCACTTCAGATACTTAACCTCTCAGCCTATTTCTTCATCTCAGTCAGTCATGTCTAAGTACATGTACATACACTTTCTATATTCCAGGCACTGCTCTAAACTGGAAATACAAAGAAAAGATAAAAGCCACTCCTTGCTCTTATGGATCTCACAGTCTAATTGCGAGAATTAACATGCCAACAACTATGTACAAACAAGTACCATCTAGATAAAAATGAAAATGATCACAGAAGGAAAATGGATGAAAAAAGCTGAGATTTTAGCTGAGACTTAAAGGAAAACAGGAAGCATAGATGAAGAGGGAGAGTATTCCAGGCATGGAGGGTGGGGAAGGACAGCCAGTGAAAATGTTGAGTGTCTGAATATGGAGGAAAGTCTTATTGGATGAAAAGAAAAAGATCCCTGAAGCGTATGTGGTGAGGATTAAGGTGGAAGAAGACTACAAAGTTTCAGGGAAGGAGAGACACCTGGCCAATAATGAAGTACTTTCAACAAAATAGGGATAATAATAGCACCTACCTTCCCAGGATTGTTGTGAGGATCAAATAAGATAGGATTACTTCTGAGCTTTGTAAATCTCAGAGTAGATTCACTTTAACATAGAATAAACCCGTGATCCCTTTCTTTCTTCAAAGTCAAATTCAAGTGTCACCTTGTCCTTTGTGAAATCCACCTTGAACCTATTTCTTCTAATATGGCCAGAGCACTTTGGCTGAGTCTTTCTTCTGCACATCAACACTCTCCCCAGCCACCTCCCCCATATTCTGCCTTGGATCACACCTATTGGTTTACGTGCTGAACCTACCCCTAACACCCAATGCCTTATAACCTCCTGAAAGGCAGAAAGGATGTCTTTAATCTTTCTATCCCCAAAGCCCAGAGCAGATTGTTTGAAAAAGAAGGCACTAAATAAATTTTTACCAAATTGTTTAAAGTCCAAAAGGGATGAAAACATAATAAAACTTAGAATATTAGCACGGGAAAGCATCTAGAAAATGTCTAGTCCAACTCTATGATTTGTAGCTATAAAAGCAAGTCTGAGAAGGGAAATGATCTAGGACTAGAGAAAGTCAGTAAGGAACTGAGAGGTGATTTAATCTAAGCAGAGAAGGAGTTTGTGGCAGAAAGATAAAGGGACTTTGCCTACAGTCACACTGCAGGGTCACACCAAGACTTGAACTCAATTTTGTCCCATGCCCAAACTAACAAATGAAAGATGGCCAGGCACAAATAGATCAAAAAAAGACAGTGGCATCAGAGTAGACCACAAGTTCAGAATGAGCTTCAATATGGTACTGTTATTGATTTTGTTAAAAAGAAATCTAACACTTGTGTGTATTACCCAGGATGAAGACTTAAAATATTGAAGAATAAATATTTCTACTTACTGCCTCTGAAACCAGTAAAGTATTTTTTTTCCTTAACAGTGTGGTATTCACTCTGGTCTTGTTTTCTGACAGATGTGGAGAAATTGGAAACGGTCAAGGGAAAAGCAACAAAATAACAAAAAAGGGAAAATTCAGACTAAGGCTTGGAATTGCTTAAAGTATCACGAAGCAGAAAGTCAAAGTTGGGTCCAGATAGCAATGTTAGAAATTTTCAAGCATGCCTCTTATAAGCTGCTCAGGGCCTCTTCATGGAACCTAATTCTCAGCATAAGCAACCTCTACACTGGCTCCTATCTCTTGGGGAATGTCAGAGACCACTTATCACTATTAGAGTTATCACCCAGGCCAGGAAAGGAATAGTATTTTTTAAATGGGGAAAACCATTGGCCTGGTGGACAACTCTTTCTTCATTTGTGTTTCCCAAGGAACAAGATTATCTAGGTCTACAAATCCACATCCAAGCTATCTCTCAAAAAGGAAGCAGAATGTAATTCAATGCAAATAGCCTTCAATTTAAAAAACCTCAGTTCTGCCACTTATTACTCTTGAGACTTGAGGCATTCCAAATAACATACATGAGCATCAGTTTTTTCATCTGTAATATGAGTTCATCATGCTAGACGGTCCCCTTTCTGACTTGATCATCCTATTGTCCAGAAAAAGTGTATTAATGTCTCAATTTTCCTATCCCTTCCAATATTTGAATAATCTTCATTATTAATAGAATATATAGTACATCATCCCCAAATTTTCAGCAGCTCCCTATTGACTCCTGATCATCCAAAGTCCTCTATAATTTATTGCCACCTTACCTTATCTCATGATTCATTTTCATATAATTTTATGCCCTAGCTAAGACTAGATAAGAAATGTTATATTATCATTATGTCCTTGGTCATCAGAGGACCTGGGTTCAATTCTGGTTTTGATTTTTAGTGCTTTTATGATCTTGGATAAGTCATCGCTTTCCTGGACTTCAGTTTCTTCATCATATGATTAAGATGTTGAAGCTAATATAGAGAGGGTTTCTTTTTTGTTATGAGTTAGCCTACGTAAACTTTAAGAACTAGATAGACTAGATATTCTCTAAAGTGGCTTCTAGCTCTAAATCTGTGGTCCTATGATTGAGAGCACCAAAACAATTAATTTAATGATTATAGATGGTTTAAATGTTATGTGAACCTCTTTTTTTCCTTTCACTCTACAAAGGCAGAAGGGAAATGCAAAGAACTGAGGTTGTGTGTGTGTGTGTGTGTGTGTGTGCGCGCGTGTGTCTGTGTGTTTGTGTGTATCTGTGTCTGTGTATATGTTTGTCTGTGTGTGCCTGTATCTGTCTGTGTGTGTCTATGTGAGAACTGAAAGAGATCTTAGAACATAGATCACAGAATATCAGAACTGGAAAAAGCCTTAGATCATAGAACACAGAAGGAAAGATTTGGAGAGGGCCTTAGAATATAGAATACAGAATATCAGATCTGGAGGGAGCCTAAGAACATAGAATGTAGAATGTCAGGGCTGAAGGAGCCATAGAAAACAGAATGACAGATTTGGAGAGGGCCTTAGAACATAGAATACAGAATATCAGAGCTGGAGGGAGCCTAAGAACATAGAATGTAGAATGTCAGAACTGAAGGAACCTTAAAACACAGAATATCATAGATGGAGAAAAGCTTAAAACATAGAACACAGAATGACAACAGAATTGGAAAGGGCCTTAGAACATAGAATACAGAATATCAGAGCTGGGGAAAGGAACCCTAGAACACAGGACCCAGAGCATCAGCACTGAAGGGACCTTAGAATCATGTATTAAATGTCAAAGCTGATAGAGGTCTTAAAAGATTTGCATGAACTGATACTAAATGAAGTGAGCTAGAACCAAGAAAACATTGTGCACAGTAACAAGATTATGTGATGCTCAACTGTGAAGGACTTGGTTCTTCTCAACAATGAGGTGATTCAAGGCAGTTCCAATAGACTTGTGGTGGAAAATGCCATCCCCATCCAGAGAGAGAACTATGGAGAGTGAATATGGATCAAAGCATTGTATTTGCACCTTTTTGTTATTATTGTTTGTTTGCTTGTTTGCAAAGAAGGCAAAAAAGAAAGGGAAAAAAAAGAAAAAAGAAGGAAGGAAGAATGAATTCTTAAAGATAAGCTTATCCAAATGTCTTCTGTCATAGATGAGTAAACCCATAGCTCAGAAAGCAGAAGGAACCTGCCCATGTTCATACAGCTAATGAGATTAAGATCAGCCCAAGATCTTTATGATGTGCAAGTACCAATTTGGATCCAAAGGATCTGTTTTCCAGTTTTACTATCTGACTGAATTTGGGCAGATTACTTAATTTCTGAGTTTCAACTTACTAATAAAATGAAGAATTGATTTTCTCCAAAATTCCTTATAATCTCTAAATCCTTTGATTCTATAACTTCTAACTCCTTGCCCAGTCCTTTTCACCACACCATCATGGCTATTTGAACATCTCTCAGGTTTGATCATTCTTGAGATTGCTCCTTGCGAGTGGCAACAGAACAGAAAATTTTGGTTCTAGTTCCAGACTGACACCAAAAGGTTTTGTTATCTTGGAAAAAATTCCTTTCCCTCTCAGGGATATTCTTTTCCCTGAGAGGATAAAATGAGAGAATATCCTCTCATTTTACTTTTACATCAAAGTGGAGTTTGGATCAGATTCTCTGAAGCAGATTCTCTCTGAAGCTCATGCTAAACCCTAAAATGATAACATCTTGTCCCTATCTTATCAGGAAGAAAACTGAGAGCTATAGAAATTAAAGGACTTTCCTAAAAATCAAACATCCCATCATTAGTAGAGCCATGCCTACAGTTTAGCCTTTCTGGCTCTCAGTTTTATATTAGTTTCCTACTTTTTTTTTTTTTTTTTTGCTGTGGCAGTTGGGGTTAAGTGACTTGTCCAGGGTCATACAACTAGGAAGTATTTAGTATCAGAGGCTAGATTTGAACTCGGGTTCTCCTAACTTCTATTCACTGTGCCATTTATCTGCCCCAAGTTTACTTCATTTTCAAAGAAAATGTTTTGAAAAAGATAAAACATATTTCAAATGAAGATTGTTTGAATAGAGAGAAATTGAAGTACATATGTACCCAGCAAAGTTATAAAAAGAGCGCTAGACCAAATAATGATCAAAAAAATACAAAGAGAAACTATAAAAAGTACCTTCATTCTAGCTGACAAATATACAAAAATATAGCCAGAAACTGGCAAGCATTGGAAAAGAGGTCTCATCTCCAGCAGAAAAAAGGGCTGGATCTATAGTCAGAAAGACCAGAGTTGAAATCTGACCTCAAACACATACTAGATGTGTGACTGGGCAAGCCATTTAATCCCTGTCTGATTCGATTTCCTCTACTATAAAATGTGGATAAGAATAACAACTATGTCTCAGGATTATTGTAAAGATCAAAGGAAATGATATTTGTAAAGTATCTTCTTTTTTTATTTAACCATATTTATTTTGCTTCTGGAGTGCTCAAATTATGTTGAATAAACAGATGACTTCTGAAAAATTTTCTAAACAAAAAAGGAAGTAAATGAATGTAAAAGTACAATTCTAACTGGCACACAGGACAAAAAAAAAAACACTTAAATCAATGAATTCTACATATGAACAGTAGTAATAAATGTTAATCTTTCATAAAAATGTAGAAATTTATATTGATGCTGTTTTGAGAGAAAAACATAATAATAAATTTAAAATTTCATGAACCACAAAAATATAGAAACAAAATAATTAAAAGAAAAAATCTTAAATACAAATTCAACATGGATTAGATAATGTTAATTAGAAAAAACTTTTTTCTAATAAATTAGTTGTAGAAATTTAAACTCACTTTTTAAGATAACACTCACAAATTGAAACTATTCTTTATTTTATAGTATATATATTACCCAAATGTGTTTCCATTTTTCTTTCCTTCCTCCCTCCCTCCCTTTCTTTCTTCCTTCCTGTTTCCCTCCCTTCTTTCCTTCTTCCCTTCCTTTCCAACTTCCTTCCTTCCTAATTTCCTTCCTTCTCTTCCACCAGAAGCACAGGTAAATAGGCCAGAAGCTTGTCAACACAGATGAGAATTGCTTCAAGGTCACCTGAGATCTTTAATACTCTTTATCTAGAGACAGGAAGAAATAATGTTGGTGAGAAAGTTCTTGGTGAGAACATTGGCTCCAGTAAATCTGACCATTGACAGTGGTCTAAGAGCTGGCATCCTCAAACCAGTATGCCCCAGAGCTAGGATTTAACAAGTGTCTCAAATGCCCAGAGAGCTCTGAAGACCACATTACAAAAGTATTTGGATGATGCAGGAGGGCCTGAATCCTGTCAGTATTCAGAACCCACATATACCTGAAAAAGCAAAAATCAGCAGCAGGAATCCAGGAGATTAAAGTCAAAAGGAAACAGGATCTTAAATTTTCATACAAAAGCAGGAGGAGGGGAAGTCTAACACAAGGTCACAAATCAACAACTAAAGCAGAATAAAAGAGCAAATAGATAAGGACCAAATGTAATAAAGAGGTATCATGACTCCAAAGACTACCAAAGTGGAAACCTGGAAGAAAATAATCACAATTATAAGTAGAGTATCAGGGAAAATAGCTTGACCATGAAGATTTTTGAATATTTGGAAGAGCTGAAGAAAGGAAGATGTGTGTGTGTGTGTGTGTGTGTGTGTGTGTGTGTGTGTGTGTAAAATGTTAGCTAATCTGATTTAAAAAGAGAAGATATGGAAACCAATTTGCCAGTATCAAAAATTTTTTTTAAATTAAATAAAAAGACATAAAGAATATTACTAGAAGAAATTGTTTTGTTTAATTAGATGCTAACAAAACTGATAAATGAAATAAACTTTGTATACTACTTTGTATACATCTCTGTTGACACTTCTGACTCTCCAGATTTTTCTATTTCTGAACTAGCAGCTTTCTCATCCTTGAAATGCTTTCATTCTTATACACCTTTCTCTGATTAGTGAACTCTTGCCTGAGAACTCTACACAATTCTTTTAAACATATTTCCATATTTGTCATATTGTACAAGAAAAATCCGAACAAAGGGGAAAAAACACAAAAAAAGAAAAAAAAATCAAACAAACAACAACAAAAGTAAAAATACTATGCTTTGATCCATATTCAGTCTCCATAGTTTTCTCTCTATGTGAATGGCATTTTCTATCCCAAGTCTATTGGAATTGTCTCGAATTGCTACATTGTTGAAAAGAGCCAGGTCCATCACAGTTGATTATTACATAGTATAATTTGTGCATATATATATATATATATATATATATAATATCCAGATTAATAGAATAAAAAACAGAACATTTAAGTAACCCAATTTCAGAAAAAATGAATTGAATAAACAAAAAATTTCTGAAATGAAAAAAAAGGAATGAATGGATTTACAGATTAATTTTTTGAAAAAGGCAAGCAATTCTAATGTTACATAAATAGCATGAGGGTGGAACAGGGCAATTTTTTCTATGATATGAACATGAGCTCAACAAATAAACCAGGAAAAGAAAAATAAAAAACATTAGATCTAGAGCCTATATCTTAACCTTGTTTCATGGACTCCTTTAGAAGTCTGGTGAAATCTAGTGACTCTTCCTCAGAAAAAAATGTTTTTAAAAGCTTAACAAAATATGTAAGATTACAAAGGAAACAAGAAAAAAAAAACAAATTTATTGATCTCATTAAGAACTCCTCTTCTAACTTGATGTCTGTAATGAATTTTAATGCAAAAATATTTAATAAAATACTAATAAAGAAGCCACAGACATATATTTAAAGGTTAACAACCAAGAGCACAGAATTGGTCTAATAACAGACTCAATAAATCATAACAATAACAAAAAAACTCATTTTATCAATTATTTCAAAAAAAAGCTTTTGATAAAAATGCAGCACAATTTCAATTTTGGCTTTTTAAATATTTGGGGGCAGAGTTGACATGTTTTGTTTTTACATCACTAACTTCATAGTATGAGTACTGATATGTAACTAAGTAAAATAATTAAGCAAAGCTGACAATATAGTAATTTCATCTGAAAGTACATGAAATATTCCACATCTGTAACTCTCTACCCATCTCTCTATTTTTAAAATTTTTTAAATTAATAATAATATTATCTCCATCCTTACCCCCACTCCCACTGGGGAAAAAATAAATGCTTTGTATAAAATAATTTTCATAAGCAAAAAAACCAAATTCCTTCATTGAGTATAGGTCTATTGACTGTAAAAATTCATCACCCCTTTGTCAAGAGTGGGATAGGATATTTCTTCATTATTCCTCTAGAATCATGGTCATATATTGATCTTAGTTCTTACAAATTTAAAGGCTATTTTTACTTAGGTGCTATTTTAACTATATAAATCATTTTCCTAGTTCAACTCATTTCCTTATTCATCAGTTTATAAAAGTCTCCAAAACTGTTGGGCTTTATCATATTGAAATCATTATATTATTCCTTTTTTTTTAATTTAAAAGAATAAAAATAAGCAGACCTTTCCTTAATATAGAAAACTGTAACTATCTAAAACAAAGATGTATAATGGAAAAATTCCAGAGGTCTTCCCACTAAGATCAAGAGAAAAGATAATCACCAACATTATTGATCTAATGCTAGAAATATTAGAAATAGCAATAATTAAGGGAAAAAAACTGAGCGAATAGGTATAGGCTAAGAAGAAACAAACTTATCATTTTTTGAAAATAGTATTATGAGATCTACTTAGAAAACCCTAGAGATTTAATTAACAATTATTTGAAACAAATAACAACTTCAACAAAGTAGCAGGATATAAAGTAACCTCCACAGATCATCAGTTTTTCTCTATATTACCAAAATGACCCAGCTGTAAGGAATAGAAAAATTCCATGCAAAATTACCACAAAATATATAGAATATTTAAGGGTTCACTTATCAAAATATAAAGTATATTAATACAACTACAAAATGTTCTTTATAGAAATAAATATCTAAATAATTGGAGAGATTGTTCACAGTTGTGGTGTGCGCATTGCCAAATGATGAAAAACACCAAGGAAGCCCTGGATCCAAGCTTCTGGACCTTTATACCAAAGGACATTTTCAAGGAACTTTGCTTTTGCCCAATTTAAATCACCCACTCTGACCCCTTCTGGAAACTTTTCTTAGACTTGACCTACTTTAAACTTCTGTCCAGACACCCCAGATTATCCTTGCACTTGTTCCTGCCTATTATGAGGCCTTGCTTTACATTGCCATCAGTTATGAAACTAGAACTCAAGGAAGGACAGCCTTGAACAGTCTAATAATATGGCTCTCTTCAGATATTGACACTATTCCTGGATTCCTTCCTCATTTCTCCAAATTAGTACAAACCCTATCACCAATCCCAATAGTCTACTACTTCACTATTATCTTTCTTAATCCTACCATGGTAAATGTCCCATGACAAATATATATATATATACCTTCCACTGTGCTTTTTGCGATGCCTTCTCCATAATTAACAAGTTTGTTTCCATCTTAAACTTTTCCTTTGTCATTCTTTCCATTTTCTGTTACTCATTTTGACCTGGCTTCTTTCTAATAACACTGAATTCCTAGCTCCCTTTCCAATAGTAGTTTTTATTCATATCCTTCAACTCAATGGTAATAATACAGGAGTCACAAGACTACATGATCATTTAGTTAACCAGTATTTTTTAAAGCAGATACCAGGCACTAAGTACTTAGGATACAAAGAAAAGCAAAAATGTAAACTCTTGATTCCAAAGTGTTCACAGTCCAATAGGGGAAATAATTTGAAAAGAACTTTGTATTTATAAGTTCAGGGCAATTGGCCGGTGCAATAGATAGAGCAACAGTCCTGAAGTCAGGCAGACTCATCTTTAAAAGTTCACATCTGGTCTCAGATAGTTTCTAGTTCTGTGACCCTAGGCAAATCATTTAAACCTATTTGCTTCCGTTTCCTTATCTGAAAAAATGAGCTAGAGAAAGAAATGGCAAATATCTCCAAGTATCTTTGCCAAGAAAACCATAAATGTAGTCATGAAGAGTGAGACAGACGGAAAATGACTGAACAACACCACAACAAACCTCTAAGATCAATAGTATAAATGGGAGAGAATCTCAGAGAGATTAGCAGTAGAAGGAACCAGGAAAGGCTTCTTTCAGAAGCTGAAATAAGAGCTGAATCTTGAAGGAAGCCAAAGGAGCCAGAAAAGATAAGTGGAGACTATTGTATCTAATCCTCATCTTTCCAGCTACACACTGCCACCCTTACTTTATACCTAGACCATTGAAACTGCTTTCTACTTGGTTTCCCTGCCCCAAATCTCTCTACTCCAGTCTATCTTTCCATTCAGCTGCTAAAGCGATTTTTCTGAAGTTCAGACCTAATCATGTCACACACCTCCCACCCATATTCAATAAGCTATTTTGGTTCACTGTTATCTCCAGGATAAAATATAAAATCCTCTGTACAGCATTTAAAGCCATTCCCCTTCCAACATTCTTAGTTTTCTTAGACTTTATTCCCCTTAACATTCCCTATGATACAGCAACACTGGCCTCCTTATTATTCCTCACACATGGCACTTGGTCTCTACCTTTTTTCAAGTCATTCACCAGCCTGGTATATTCTACATTTTCAACTCTTCCTGGATTCCCTGACTTCCTTCCAGATTCTCCCTTCTCACCTTCAGCAACAAGAATGCCTTCACTAAGAAGATGCCCATCAACTAGGGAATCAACTCTGGTGAATTCTGGTAATCAACATTATAGTATGTGGATAATGTAATATTATTAAACTAAAAAATGATGAAAGAACAAAAACCTTGAAAGTATCACATGTCTTGATGCAGGGTGAAGTCAGCAGAACCAAGAGAATAATTTATACAATGACTACCTTATAGAGAAAAAACATCTTTGAAAGATTTAAGAACTGATCAATGCAAAGACCAGTCATGCTTTCAGAGAACCAAGAATAACAGGTAGGTGATGGTCCAGTGGTGTAGAATGAAATATATTTATAGACATTGCCAATAAGTGAATTTGTTTACAAATTTTATTTATTAAAAGGAAGAATATTTGAATAAGGAAAAGTCAAAATGGGGGGAGGGGACGATGAGAAAGGACATTGTGGACACAAGTAGGAAAAAAGTGCCAATGAAATATATATAAATACATAGGGAGAATAAAAGCAAAAGGATTTCTGAAGGACACAAAGACAAGTAGCACATCTTTGGAATTAACTTTTAATTTATAATTTTAAAAATATGTAATTTTCTTGGTTTCAAATACAATCCTCTTTTTCTGTTCTTCTTTGTATAGCACAATGATCATGTTTCAGGTGTTTGTCAAGTTCAGAATAATCAAAAAATATTTTTAATATATAAACAATTACGCAAAAAAAGAGGGATATATATACATTTCTACATTCTTTACCAATCAGGCATGCTTGATGTAATTTCTTTGACAAACCGGCTGGAATGGTTCCTTTCCCTGGGGGCGTGTGCTCCTCCCTGCTGCTGCCAAAGGACTTCACATGTAATGCATTCTGACACCTGGCTAAGTCTCAGTAAAATCTCCTTCCCCAAGGCAGGCAATTGTAACCCTGGAATCCCGGCTTAGAGTACAGAGCCACCCACTGAGCCTGGAGAAGTCCCTCTTGTTCTCATCCCACCCCATCCCCCCAGCCCTCCCAGGCCTTAGCTCCTCTAAACAAAGGAGAAAACGAAGTTACTTTATACAAACCCACAAAAAGAGGACATAAAACAAGACGTTGAGCATCGTGGGACTAAACTGGGACAGTAAAAAGTATCAGTGAAGGTGGACAGAGATAGTGAGAGGAATTGTTCACTGGTCAGGAGAGTGGGGGCACTTGATAAAGCACATAACTGTTCTGGGATGTCAAACACCTGGTTTTGTCACTAACTCACTAACTCAGGGTAAAGCAAGTCACTTTCCCATTGTGGATTTCAAATTTCTTCCTCTATAAAATGAGAGCTTGGATCAGATGGTGTCTGAGACCCCTTCCAGTTCTGAACAACTCTGAGTCTAAATTTTCTTCAGAGAATTTAAGAACTGAAAGCATCTCAGAGCTCATCTAGCCCAATGCCTTATTTTTCAGAGAAGGAAGCTACTCTCTTGGAGGGAAAATGAATTGCTTAGTCACAAATCCTTTCTGCAGCATCCTTAGCAGGTTATCACCCAGCCTCTACTTAAAAACCTATCCTAGGGAGATGCCACCACTTCCAAAGTAACATCCGTTCAGAACTGCCTCTCTCACTCCAAGGACAACATCTCAGAACCTCAGAGTTGAAAGGGACCTCAGAGGGCATCAAGTCCAATTATGATCAAGAATATCCTATATACTGTCCCCAGTATGAGATCATCCACATTAAGATCCATCTAATGACCTTTAGTGAGAGGAAACTGTGAGGTAAAACTTCCCTTTTCTGGACAGCTCTTAGCATTAGAAAAGATTTCCTTACAATGAGCTGAAAACTTTAGTGCAATTCCCATCCAATGGGAGCACAGGATCATAGATTTAGAAGCCAATTTCTCCAACCTTTTGATTTTACAGATGAGGAAACTGAGGTCCAGAGACCTTGTATTAAATGGCAGTGTTAGGTGGGAAAACTGGCACACTAATGTGTTGCTGGTGAACTTTTGAAATAATTCAACCATTCTGGGGAGCAATTTGGAACAATGCCCAAAGGTCTATAAAACTGTGCATACCTTTGACCCTGCAGTGCCATTACTGGGTCTGTAGCCCAAGGAAATCATAAAGGAGGTAAAAGGACCCACCTGTTCAAAAATGTTTGTAGCAGCTCTTTTTGTGGTAGCAAAGAATTGGAAAAGAAGTAGATAACCATCAATTGGGGAATGGCTAAACAAGCTGTGGTATGTGAAGGTAATGAAATATTATTTTTCTATAAAAAATCTCTGTCATTATTCCCCTTGGCTCTGGACAAGATATGATTCAAGGGGGTCTCTTTTTCTGTGCTTCCATCTTGTCATTGAAGGCAATAAGGAACAGAGAATCAGCTATGAAAACCTCATTTGTTCTCATTTACTCCAGGGTTGGCTGCTATTGGCAACTTATCATCAACAAGTCAAGACTTCTTAAAAATCCACAATTAACTCAGCCAGAGGCTGGTGCCCAACAGCCGGTTGGGAATAACCCAGTATTTCCATAGCTCCGGGAGCAGCCTGAAAATGGAAGTAAGAGAATTCAAATTCAACTCTTCTCACCCCATTTCCTCCCTAATCCTAAACCTACCCCCTTCCAGCGGTAGCCTTCCCTGACCTCAGGAAAGTCAAGAACTACACAGATCATGGGAGATTCAGAAGCTCCTACCTACTGCATATAGTACAGGACAGATCCCTACCACCCCTCTCTATGGGGACTCTATGAGGTTAAAGGATATTCATTCTCCATAGAAAAGAAGAAATTATATTATAGAATTATATTAAGAAATTATAAACTCACTTTTTTTCTAGTTCTTAAAGATTTACAAAGTTTTTCTATTCCTTGTGAAGTGTTCAGAACTATAGTTTGAAGCTAGATGGGATTTAGAGATCATTTTGTCTAAACTCCTTGTTTTATAGGTGAGAAAATTGAAACCAAAAGAGAAGTGTTGATCCACCATCACACAAATAACAAATAGGGAGGGAAGGTACTAAGCATTTATATAGTGCCTATTAATATACCAAGTACTTTTTACTATTAGGCCTTAGATAGCAGACCATACCCCACTCTTCCTAGTTAGGCCCTAAATAGCAGAGGCAGAGCCAGAAAGGAAACTCAGGCCTTCAATCTTCAATTTTAAAAGTCTTATCACTGGATTAAATTGCCTTCTCATCTCCTAGGCAAGACAGACAAAAAGATAAATGCCTGTCCATAAAGAATTGACCCTTCAAAAGGGGAAATGACAACTACTAATAAGGCCTAATAAGGTACATGCTGAGTCAGAATGAGGAGAGGGATCAACAGTGCAATGAGACTTCAGAGGAGAGATAATAAAATCACCAGCAATGGGACTTTAGCCCCAAAGCAGTAGAATTTCACAGAGGGAGTACCCTGTGAGCTGGGCTCTTGAAGAAGGGTAGGACAAATGGCAAAAAATATGAGAAAAGAGAATTCTAGACAAAAGGGAGTTGCCTACGCATAAAGTCCAGAGGATAAAAAGTGCTGAATGTATTCAGAGAACAGTGAATCATCCAAGATGGTGGAAGTAAGTTACATGAATAGAAGCAGTGTCAGAAAGATTAAAAGGGTTGGCTAGGGTCACATTATAGGGGGTCTTGAATGCCAGGTTAAAGAATTTGGACTTTCTGGGGGAACAAAATTGGGAAGAAGGGAGGGAGAAAATTTTGGAACACAAGGTTTTGCAGAGGTGAGTGTTGAAAGCTATCTTTGCTTATATTTTGAAAATAAAAAGCTATTATTAAAATTTTTTAAAATAAAAGTTCAGACTTTATCTTGGTCAGGTAAACACCTGCACAAGCAGGAGAATCACCACAATCAGAGTTGACTCTGGTCATGTATAAAGCAACTTTAAATATGACATTCTTTGACCCTGCTGGAGGAAAGGACCCAATCTTGTACCATCCTTTTTCTGATTCTTTGACCATCCAGAAGTCTATATTTTAATTCTATGGAGCATTATAATGTATAACCATGGATGAATGGGGATCCAGACTAAGGTAGAAGAGAAATAGAGAGATGGAGAGACAGAAAAACAACCTAGAGGTAAAGAGAACTGTTAGGAGAATAATAAATTAAATAAATAAATTAAATTCAGCAACCATTCAGTAAACATTGTAAATGCAAAACCTTGTGCTAGGTACTGGGGATTCAAAAGACAGATGAAATTATTTTGATTGAAAATTTTGATGTATAGTTATATACATCATGTATATGATGTATAG
The DNA here is from genome assembly GCF_902635505.1 of Sarcophilus harrisii. NCBI lineage: Eukaryota > Metazoa > Chordata > Mammalia > Dasyuromorphia > Dasyuridae > Sarcophilus > Sarcophilus harrisii. Next base: position 358,333,247 of record NC_045427.1, on the reverse strand, counting down.
AGGGAGAGAAGCAAGTAGAACAATTACACAAATAACTATGAAAATAAGAGAGATAGTGAGTGCAAAAGGGAAATGCTATGGAGTTTTTCTAATAATTTGTTGTTGTTGAGTCATGTCTGACTTTTTGTGATCCCCATAGAGCGTTTTCTTGGCAAAGATCCTGAAATGGTTTGCTTTTTCTTTCTTCAGTGGATTAAGACAAACAAGATTAAATGACTCATCCAGAATCACACAACTAGTAAGTATCTGAGGCTAGATTTGAATTCAAGTCTTTCTGACTTCAGGTGTGGTACTTTATCCACTAAGCCACCTTCCTGCCTTTCTGACACTATGAATGTACAATACTATTTATATCACCATCACTACAAATTCAATGCATTTTTTGGTTTCGCTAAAAGAGAGTTGGGAGGAGCAATTTTCTGAAAACAACTATAGTATTTTTCAAAATAAAATATTTTTTAAAATTTTAATTTAATTTAAATTGAATTTGAAATTAAAAATTTTAAATAAAGCATTTTTATTAATTTAAGCAAAGCTGAAAGGGACCTTAGAGTTCATTTAATTCCAACCCCCTTATATAATAAATGAGGAAACTGAGGCCCAAATAGAAGCAACTTATCCAGTTAAGTATAAAATCTATGACTTGAACCAGGGTCCTTGAACCTCTCAAATTTACTACTACCCTTTTCAGGTGATAAGAATATGAATTAGGATTTCTGCCAGGTGAAGGAACTGATGCAAGAGATAGAATAAATGTATCTGAGAAGCTTCCATTCATAGGATCATAGGATTCAGAGCTGGAAAGAATTGCTAGCTCTCATCTAGTACAAATCCCTCCTTTAGCAGATAAAGAAACTGAAACAGGAAACTAGAGTTATAAATTCCTTTGATATTATCTACCCTAACTTTCTTCATTTGACAAATTGGAAAACTGAGGCTCAGAGAGAATAAGAAATTTGTCCAAATAACATAGGGAGTAAGTAGCGGAGACAGGTTATGAATTCAGTTACTCTGATTCCAAATCCAGTGGTTTTCCCATTACATAGACTAACTTGTCAGCATTTGAACAGAAGAGAACTAGCCCCTCTCCCTCAAATTTGTGTCATTTTTAAGAAAACCCCAAATCCATTGCTAATACCCCCCCCCCAACTGTTCAGTACAATGAGATTTAAATGTCTCTTTCTTTAGGAAAATTCCTAATGGAAACAGAAGATGAGAAACCACAGAGAATAGACCAAGAAGTTCAGTAAGAGGCAATTTTTTATGGAGCCAGTAGAGCCAAAAACTTAGGAAACCCAATCATTTCACAACCCAGCAAGGTTGGGAGCGAGGAAGCGCAGACAGCAAAAATCTGAGAAAATGAGTGTCCCAGAAATTCAAGTTGTTTAATAATACCCGATTTTCCGCAAGATTGCAGAATAGCGGTTTTGAATCCTACAAGGGATTTGGCTCTGGTTTGTCCATTGGCCCCTAGATCCTCGAAGAGAACTTGGGGAAAGGTGCAGAAAGAATCCATTTGGTGATCAAAGGCAATAGGGATCAATCCAAAACTGAGGCGGGTTTCCCAATATTTGGCAGCAGGTTGAAATAAGAGGCCAGAGACTTAAGCAATGGAGATTCAAGGATGGGGAGAAAGAGGGACTGACGAATGGTTTTCATGCCTCTCTGTGCAAAGCATCAAGTTCTCCAAGCTCCAAAATCAAATGTTAATTTCTTGGCAAACTACACAATGTGCTAGGATTTTGGTTCCCACCCCCCCCTTCAATTTCTGAGTGTGTTTGGACACAGGGTAATTTCCCTCTTGATTTTCTTTAATTATCTCCTCATGAAAAATTGGGGATTGATGCAGACACCCTGTGCTTTGACCTTTTTTTCATAGGACTGTAGGGTCACCAATTGGCTTGGTACCTTGTACTTGGAGTCATCCACCCGCACGGCTAAGGCCTGTGCTGAAAGGATGTCTCACAGGTCCCCCCCAAACCTCTAGGGCTAGGACTTGGTGAGTCACTCAGGAAACAGGATGTATCATGTCCTTTGGACAGAGCTGGAGATACAGCTGCGGGTGGGGGAATTTTAAGATTTGGGATTCCTAGGGCAAATATGAATTGAGTACTAATGACTCAGTCTGGCTCCTTGAGAACATATTTTACAAGCAAGTTTCAGCCCCCTCAATTCTCTCTTCCCTTACTTCCATTTCTTCACCTTTTACCCAACCATTCTAATGACTCAATGACTTATTTATATCTGTGAGCAGCACCTGAGTTTAAGTATTTTCTCTCTCTCTCTCTCTCTCTCTCTCTCTCTCTCTCTCTCTCTCTCTCTCTCTGTCTCTCTCTCTGTGTCTCTCTCTGTCTCTGTCTCTGTCTCTGTCTTTCTCTGTCTCTGTTTCTCTCTCTCTCTGTCTCTCTCTGTCTGTCTGTCTCTCTCTGTCTCTCTCTCTTTCTCTCTCTCCCTCCCTCCTTTCCCTTTCTCTCTCCTCTCTTCTCTCTCTCCCTCTCTCTCTTTTCTCCTTCTCCTCCTTCTCCTTCTTCTCTTTTGTCCTTCTCCTTCTCCTTTTTTTCCCTCTTCTCCTTCCTTCTTCTTCTCCTTCTTCTTCTCCCCCTCCTCCTCCTCCTCTCTTCCTTCTCTTCCTCGTCCTTCTTCTTTTTCTTCTTCTCTCTCAATTTCTCCATTGACTCATAGAGTAGAGGCAACATGAAAAGAGCACTGGGTTAAGTTCAAATTCTACCTGTCTTTTTACCTTGGTAAATTTTGGGTAAATCACAGCTTCAGTTTCTTCATCTATAAAATTAGGGGATTTGATTCAATGGCTCTAAGCCCCAAGCTCTCCTACTTTTCCACCTCTCTTTCTAATACTAGATCTATGATCTAAGCACCAGGTCCAAATCCTGTCTTCAATGCTTTTATGAGTGTGATCTTAAACAAATCACAACTTCCTTGGGCTCATTTTTCCTCACCCAACAAGTGAGAGGGTGGAGTAGGTGGTCTCTGAAAGCTATGACCCCTTGGTTCAAACAAAATAATCTCAGAGCTGGAAGAGACTTCTTTTTGGCAAGGCAGTTAGGGTTAAATAACTTGCCTAGGGTAACATAACTAATAAGTGTTAAATGTCTGAAGTCATATTTGAACTCAGGTCCTTCTAATTCCAGGACTGAAGTTCTATCACACTATACCATTTAGCTTCCCCAAAAAGACTTTAAAACAAGGATACAATGTTAAAGATAGGAAACAGTTTATAATAGGAAACAAAAACTGTCAGAACTAGAAGGTACTTTAGACTCATACCTTTTGCATAGTCTTTCCTGATTCTTTCCCCCGGAGATTATCAAAAGTAAACACTGAGTGTGAAAGTTCCTTGAAAAAAAAAAAAAGAATGTTACCAGACTACAAGAGATTTTTTAAAATGTAATTGCTAACTATGATACAAGGTAAAATACCCCCTTAAAAGAAATAAATGATTCTCCCTGAATCACAAGTTCTACTGTTTTGATCAGGATGGTGATTATGACATCCATTGGGACAAAAGCCGTCCAAATATGAATACTGACAACTTCCACTGGTCTCTCAAGTCATATTTGGATCTACAGAGTGACCACACAATTGGTTTCCTGCCCCCTCCCTTCCTCCAACCTCCCCTCCCCAGAACCCTTAGCAGTTGTAAAATAAGTCAAATCAACATTCTTCACCACAATGCTGGCCCAGTGGGAAGGAGGCAAGGCAATGCTATTTTTAAAGCTTAGCAATGCTGGAGAACTACCTGAGTGGTATGATTGGGAATATTGACAACTCTCTCAAAAATATATCAGTGGAACATGTTTTCCTTTAATGAAATTAAGAAGCATGAAGTTAAATTATTCTATTGCCTCTGATAAATTAAGAATCTAATTCCTCTGATCACTCTACTCTCTATTGTCCTAGCCCCAAAGATCTAAAAAAATTTTACTCTTACCATGATTATTATTACCATATATGGAATTCTTCCTTTAATCCTGCAGAATAATTGCATTTATAGAGTACTTTAAGGTTTGCATAACAATTTACTACCGTTCTCATTTGATCTTCACAACAACCCAGGGAAACAGATGCTATTAATAATTCCACTTAATAATTGAGGAAACTGAGTCACATAGTTTACAAGTATCTGAGGCCAGATTTGAACTCAGATGTATCCTGATTTTAGGCCTACTTTTCTATCTAGTGTATCCCAAGCTGCTTAAGATCCAGGAATTTATCTATCCCTCAATACACATTCTAGGGAGAAACATAATTCTTAAAAAGTGCTACATTTATAGTTAGGAGTTAAGCAACTGAATTTCAAATTCCAGCTTTCACACTTACATATTGGGAGTGTCTACTTGGCCTCAGAAAACAGAAATAGGAGCAGTGAATAATAGTTACAGATTTTGGTTTTGTACATGGAAAAAAACTTTCTGACAATTGGAGCTACTGAAAAGTAGATTGAATTGTTCCAAAAGATATGAGTTCAATTCCATATGACTCACAATGAAACATGCTTCATGCTTCTAAATAGAAAGGTAATAGACTCAGAATGCAGATTGAGGCTTATTTTTTGTTTTGTTTTGTTTTGTGAACATGACTAATGTGAGAATTTGTTTTGTTTGAATTTAGATAGAGTCACAGTTCTTACATTCTCTGGGTCTTTGATTCTGCATCAATAAAATAAGTAAGTAGGATAACAAAATCATAGAATTTCAGAGTTTGAAGGAAACTCAAAGGGCACCTATTGCAACCTGTACCTAAATAAATACTCCATTCAAAACTCCTTTATAATGCTTTTGGATAGCACTAAGAAGAATGTGTTAACTGCTTTATAACTATCATCTAATTTGATTGTTACAACCAGGTAAGGTAGGTGCTATTATTATCCTGATAGAATAGGATCACCCCCAACCCTCACCACTCAGGCTCATTCCCCTAGCTCTCAATGAAATTGCAAGCTAGGTATTCAGTGGTGGAAACAACTCCCTCAGTTTTCTAGCTAACTGCAAAACACTACAGTTTCTAATATTGTTGCTCATGAGCCCCAATTGGTGTGCTTCCCATTTCAAGCAGACAGTGTACACAATTAGTTTTTTGTATCTATTCCTTTTTTTTTTTTTTTTTGCTGAGGCAATTGGGGTTAAATGACTTGCCCAGGATCACACAAGTCATTGTGTGTTAAGTGTCTGAGGTCAAATTTGAACTCAAGTCCTCCTGCAATTAGCTTTTTAAGTATCATTCTGTTTTAGGCATTACAAAACAAAGCATTTTTAAAATATTATCTCATTTTGATTCTTACCTCAACCCTGGGAAATAGGTGCTTTCATTATCCCAATTTTGTAGTTCACAAAACTTAGATAGAGGTTAAATGATTTTAACCAATAGATATCCAAAAGCATATATCTATTAAATGCCTGAGGCTGTATTTGAACTCTGATTTCCCTGACTCTAAACCTAGCACTCTATCTAAAGTGGCATCTTAGCTCATTTATAGCAAAGGGTATTTATTGAAATGATATATTGAAGTTGTCTTAGAAGTATAGTAAAAATTAGGGGTAAACTCTTTTCTTAGACACACAAAGTCCCTGGGTTGGGTGGGCTCAAAATTAAACAATACATATGATCAAAGGTTAAACTAAAAGTTTCTGATTTCTGGAAGTCTTTTTGTATTTTCATGGAGACCTCATTGTTTCCCTTGGCTGTAGTTCTGTGCTAGACTCTGAGAATCATGTCCTTCTTGAGTCCTGGGCCTTCTTTCCTCCATGTGTCTAGTTTGTTCTCAAAATATCTCTTAGTTCACAATGCACCTGTTTCTGTAAGTCAGGGCTGCTCTGGACATTAGGCTCAAATGGACACTGCTACCAGGGTCAATGTATGTCTATATCTTCCTATCTTTCAAAGTTAAGAGGATCATAGCATGATTAAACACTCAATTAAACACTTTTTAAGAATATAAATACAGCACAGTACATGGACAGCCATCCTCAGAGTCAGAAAGACTCTGGCCTCAAATTTGACACATACTGGCTGTGTCATTCTAAACAAGTCACTTAGTCATTTTTTTTAGTTTTCAAGTTCTTATATGTAAAATGAGGTGATTACACTAGATGTTTTCTATATTCTCTTTAAGCTCTAAATCTATGATACTATAATCCTATGTATGTAGCATTATTGTGAACTAAAAATTTAGTTACCTGTCCAAAAAGGAAATGAGGCTAGTCTAACATATCTTGTTTTTGATGAATCTGTATGAGCCCTTTGTGTTTACTTTTTTCTTTTCTAAATGTTCAAAAAACATACATTTAATACTATATTCTAGAATTTGGGGAGAAATAGATGATTTCTCTTTCCTTTTTTTTTTCTTTAGGAAATGTTGATCCAGGAAGCTCCAGATTAATTTCATAGTTCATCCCCTAACCAATTTGATGAGATTACAGAGTAGATTTTCATTAGTAAGACATCTTTCATAAAGGTAGCCATGCTTCCTGGGTCTTGTTGAGTGAACACAGGGATCCCTCCAATTCCCAGGAACCAGGTTTGCCTCCAAGTTGATCGGTGATTGAAAGTAAGGACAGACAGACTTTTCTCAAGAGTCATCTTTTTTCCTAGGGTCTGCAAAAGCAAGCTATGAAACAGATACTTTTTGTCTATTTTCTTTCCCCTAGATTTTCAGACTTGACCAAATAGGGAAATTTATATAAAAAATAAAGGGAATTTCTCCTCTCTTAACCCTGAAAGGAAAATGGTGACTTGCAAGAGCAGCACATGATGAACCTTAGAGGGAAGTATCTGGACCTACAGTTCCTAATCACCTTCTTCTTCTTAAAAGTTTTACTTTCTGAAATTGATGAAACAGTGCATCCCTGGAAATGGGCTTTCCTAGTCTTGTGGATTGATTCATGGGTAATGCTAAGTTATCAAAATTCAGAGTTCAAAGAGATACTGGAGTTCCAGTAAAAGATACTGGGGGAAAAAGACTCCTTCAACAATGTGCTCCTTAGAGAATGAAGAGGTCCACTAACATTGTCTCTGCAGATGGAAAATTGGAGCCACAACATGGAGATCCAGTAGATCCGGACCTTGTCAACCCTCCATGATATTGGCATGAGTTGCAGTGTAGGTGGAAGGTAGATGGGGGAGTGTTTTTTAGGCAATCCCCAAAAGGTTTTTGCCTTCAGGTAGAGGTAGAAGGTGATGGACTATTTGAATGCTTTTCATTTCTATTTTAGTTATGAGACCATATGAGTTTGTCACATCTTATACATTTTCTGTGATGAGTGAAATAAAGACTGTCTCATGCCCATTTGCTCATATTGGTATCCTGACTCAGAGCTGAAGACCCTATTACCTATCTTTGGAGAAATGTGAACATGAACTTAAGTTTTATTTTGGAGATTCACATTCCATTTAGGGGTAGGGAAAGATGAACCAAAAAGATATAACTAGGATTGGCCAATGAGCCCAGTCCTTATGAGCATTTACAAAATGCTAGTTAATTAAATCTTCATATGGACTTAAGAATATGAACATTCAGCCACTGGGTTCTAAAATACTAACCACAAAGTAAAAAAGAGCCTTTTTGATTGGCTAGGTAGTTGGGATGAGGGTATATTCAAAAAATGCACTAGAACAAACTTAAATTGTGTATTTCCTAGAATTTCTGAGTCTAGATTGAATCTATGTATTGAGGGTCTTCTGAGCCTCAAGAGGGGTGATAGAAAGAACATTACAAAATAAATATTGTTATTTTATATGTTTTTCCTTGTATTCCTTGATATATTTTCTACTCAACTATTGATTCTAGGGAAAAAAATTAAAGGCACCATTCAGGCAGGGACAATTTCTTGGTAGAGGCTCTTTGTGGACTTTCTACCATTGGTGAAAAAGGATAAGTTGCTAAAAGCCATTGAAATCATTGTTCCTCTCTTACCTGGGGCTAGGAGCACAGAGCCCATAGTCCTGCTGTGGATTTCAAGTTTCCTCTCTGCAGGATCCATTCTTTCCTGCTTTTAGATGGATATTGGATATAGCTATGACTTTATGAGTTTCAAAAAGATCATGATAAGCACACTAACTGGGGTCTCAGAGCAGAGTCCATGCTAGGATTTGTAGCCCAAGGTCCCAAGGGAAAAAAACAACAAACAAAAAAGACTCAAGCCAGTGGTATTTGAGAAGCACTAGATGAGCTTCTATTCAGAATTTAAAAGTGAATTCTGGAAATATAACACTATAGAAAAATTTTATTAATTCTGACCAACCTCTCCACAGAATTAAAGGTAGTATGGGGGACACGCTCTCCTACGAATTGGGGGGAGAGGTTGTATTTCTTGCTTTATCTATAAAGTAAAAATCCCTTCATAAAAAGTAAGTGATGCTTCATTAACTAAATGAAAATGGGACAGGAAGTACTCACAGCTAAAAATGAGGGGAACAAAAAAAAAAGGGGGGCAAAAACCAACAGCTTTGGAAAAAATGTCATCCTATGATCCCTCTAGGGTATTCCCTAGAATCAGGAAAGGGCAATATAACTATACTCTCTTTGAGAGAAGGAGACTGAAGTAATTAACTACAGAGAGAAAATGAGAAGGTCCTTGGATAGGGATGACATTTCAAAATCAAGGCATTTTCTCTCCTGAAGGAGTCCTGTGTCACCTTTCTTAGTCTCCAATCTTTCAAAAAGTCCCAATAGAGCCTAAGAGATCACAACAAAGCTGTTTTTTTTAGTATGCTTGGATGCAGTTCATTTGAGTCTGGTAAATTCATTCAGAGCAGCAGTAAGGCAATAGAACCATTTCTTCTCTTTGCTTGAGCTTCAACTACATGATTATTTTTGCTTTTTCCTTATACCAATCCAAAGTCATTCTTCTTGGAAGAAAAAACAAAAGTTGCTTTCTCACCATCCTCTGTTATCATTACCCAACCCTCCCCTGAGAAACACTCCTATTCCCTCCTTGGTCCTCTTATTGCTCCCCCAAAAAGCATGAAAAAAGAATATCAAAACAAAACTAAACCTTTGTTGTTTGTGTTCATCTAGCTTCAGCTAGTTGGTTGTTCACCTAGTCTCAAATAATACATGCTTCAGTGCTTCTGATATTATTTTTACAAGACTCTTCTATTGTCTATAAAAAAATTTTTTTAAAAAATTTATTTAATCACTTGTTTTCCCCTATAGCCATATCAGTTTTTTAGAAACAATTTCTCTTATTAGAATACTATTTTACTAGTATTTACTCCAATACTTACTACCAATTTTTCTCCTCTTTACTTTTGGGTCAGAAAACATTGATTCTAATAAATGGCATAGGAGACTAAATCTGATTCATAGCATCAATGATAATCTAAAAACAGCAACAGTTTTGCATGATTATACATGTATAACCTTTATTGAATTGCTTGCATTCTCAGTTGAGAGGAGGGTGAGAAAGGAGGAAGGGAAAGCATCTAGAACTCAAAGTTCTAAAAACAAATGTTAAAAATTGTTTTTACATGTAACTAAGGAAAAATCAAATACTAGATAAATTTAAACCAAAAAAAGCAATTTTTAATTTTTAAGACCCAAACTCCCTTGAAATGCTAGAAACACAATTTTTTTTCCTAACATCACTCTTTTTCTGGAAACTTTCATGCATCATGGCACAATGGACATTGAGCAGATCTAAATACACCTGACTTTAAAGTCTTAGTTCTGATTATGTGACCTTTAACTTTCAGAGCGCTAGAAAACTATTTCTACAAGTTGTACATAAGGTATCAAGATACATTGGTAGAGGAAGTTCCCTCATTTGGGAGCTCAATTACCACTGAAATCCAAGGTCCATCCCCAATTCCTATACATATCAAGTCCTTTCCTTTAACCCAGTCCCTAATTCTTCTCTTTCTGAAACATGATTTGAGAAATCAATCAGATTTAGCTAAACTAGACTTTGATACCTCCTTCTAAAATTCATGCCCCCCCCCAATTACTTGAAGCAACAGATTGTTTCCTTCCTTGACAGTAAAACACAGGCCTGGGTTGCCCTAGAGTATAGGCTACATCAGTTTACAGAACTATTGGTACTGCACTGATGTGGAAGTGTCATTGCAACCCCGTCATTTGCAACCCTAGTTGTATCTTTCTTTTATTCCCTCTTATCTCTTTACTTCCAATGTTCAGGTAGCTTTTTAAATCCTTTCCTTTTGTTGTTACTCTGTTATAAAGACCCAGATGTATTACATCCTAGGAGACAGAAAGAACTGACAGATATGGATAGCTGTTTTAAGCATTTACAAGCTGATCTGATTCTTTTGTGAAGCCTCCTTTTAGTCTCCAAACTGTTTCAATAAATTGGAACAGCCCTCATCATTGTTTCCTAATTCTTCTTTATGTTACCTCCCTCTGCTCCCCAACCTCTCAGCACAGGTAAAATTACTCCTTTGACTCTTCATTCACTTTATCTTCTTTATTTCTTCCTGGAAGCACTTTTTTATACAATTTCAAGGGAAAACCTCATTTCCCCTCATAATCTGGGAAGTAAAATTAAAGTCTTCCAATAATTTCACCTAACGAAAAGACTAGCTTGAACTCCATGCATACATAGGTGCTTTTTGGCATTTACCAAAACAAATAAAAATCCAGAAATAGATAAAAATGAAATTTCTTTTGGATAGCTTTTTCAGCTAACTACTCTAACAAATTGCCCTTTCCATCTGTGTTCACTGCAGTAGGGACTCAGGTCCTAAGAGATCCTGATCAGAAGCTTAATTTATTTGTGGTGGAATTCCCTTTCCTCCTGATAGAGTGATATTAGCTATTCAGTTGTTTTTGATTGGCAATTAGTACATTCTTGTCATTTCCTAATATGAACAAAAGGTAACAGAAGCCAATCTAGAAAAAATTAAATTATCCCAATTATCTAATTGCATCTAATTGATCATCTTTTTTTTTTTTTTTTTTTTTTTTGATCTGCCTGCTGATGTCCAAATATATCCTTTTATTTCCCTATCTGCTTGGCTCTCTACACCAGAAACTCTTAACCTGAACTCCACAAACTCCCAAGGAGTTCATGAGGAGATTTCAGGGGTTCTGTGAAATTAGATGGGAAAAATTATTCATTGTTTCAATGTAATTAATTTCCTTAGTAATACTATGTTTTTTATTTCGTACATTTAAAAATGTTATTCTGAGAAGGGATCCATAAGCTTCACCAAATTGTCAAAAGGTTCCCACCACAAAACTGAGTTAAGAATCATTGTTCTAAATATCTTCCAAGTTCCCTTTAACTCTAAAGGTTGATTTGTTAGAAGAGAGGGTTCTATAGGTAAGGATTTCAATTGAAAGAGGTTGTGACAGGTATTAACAAAAAAAAAAAAAAAAAAAAAAAAAACATAAAACTTTTTAAAGAGAAGCAACACTCAAGAATATGAAATAGTGGAAATGGCTTAAACCTTAAATATATATGAAATAAATCTGAGTGATATGTCATAATTTTAAAATTATTGAAGGATAAATTGTCAAGATATCTTAAAGAAGAGACAATTCCCCCCAAAAATGGAGTGGTTTTTTTTAAAGTATATCACTATTTTTGTAGTGATAAGGAACTGGAAATTGAGTGGATGCCCATCAGTTGGGGAATAGCTGAATAAATTGTGGTTTATGGATATAATAGAATATATACAAGAAATGATGAGCAGGCTGATTTCAGAAGACTTAGATGAACTGATGCTAAGGGAGAGTGAGCAGAACCAGAACACTGCACATAGTAACAAGATTATGTGATGATGAACTGTGATGGACTTGGCTCTTCTCAACAACAAGGTGATTCAAGGCAATTCTAATATATTTGGGATGGCATAAAGATGGCAAATGCCATCTGCATCCAGAGAGAGAACTATAAAGATCGAATATGGATCAAAGCATAGTAATTTCACCTTTTTGTTTGTTTGTTTTATTTGCTTTTTCTCTCTTGTGATTTTTTTTCTTTTAGTCTGATTTTTATTGTACAACATGACAAATATGGTAATGTATTTAAAGTGATAGCACATATTTAATCTATAACAAATTGCTTGTTGTCCTAGGGAGGGGAGAGTTGAGGGAGAGAGGGAGAAAAATCTTCAACACAAAGTTTTACAAAAATGAATGTTGAAAATCATCTTTTTGTGTATTTATAAAAAATAAAAACTATTGCAAAATAAAAATAATTAATTAAAAATCTCTAAGTAAAAAAAAGAAAATAAGTGATTTTTATATAGTTTATTATCTTTCTTGCTGATATTTAACTATTATCAATAATCACTTGAACAGTTAGATAGCATAGTAGATAGGCTTAAATCAGGACTCCTGTTCCTGAGTTCAAATCTAGTCTCAGACAGATACTAATTTGTGACTCTAGATAAGTCGCTCAACCCTATTTGCCTCAGCTTCTTCATCTGTAAAATTAGTTAAAGAAGAAAATAACAAACCACTCCAGTATCTTTGCCAAGAAAATTCCAAAAGGAATCTTGAAAAATCAGACACAACTAAACAATCATGTTTAATTTTTTTCTCTCCAGACTGAAATAAAACTTTTTTTTCCCTAACATCATAAATTTTTATTGTAGAATCATAATCAGGATTTCTGATCTAGTTGGCATCAAAAGTTCTCATGTCTATCTATTTACTCCCTTAAATATTAGTGCTCTAGGGAATGTGATTAAGTTTAAGCTAACTTCTGATTGTTTTGTCATTGGGGGGAAGGAGAAGCCAAAGCTCTATATCCAAGGTTTGACCCCTTCCCCATTCTACCAATTCCACAATGAACATCCAAATCATAGCAAAACAGAAATCAGAAAAACTATAGGTGAGGCAATACAGAATGAAGGAGCCCTCCCATTGGGAGCAAGATAATTCAGCTCAACCAAGATGAAAGTTTCAGGATCTCATCCGAGGAGAAATTCTCATAGTCTCATTTGAAGAGTTTAGTTCTTTCATAAAACTGGACACAAAATATTGCTCTCTTCTTTCTATTCCTCCACTCTCCTGCAGATTTCTGCTATGACATGGAATGTTCCCATACACTATTGCAGCCTAAACAAATTTCCTTTATATTGGATCTCCATAATACTGGGGACTGGGTTCTATTATAAGTCCGTGGGCTGACTTGTGCAACCTTGCTGCTAGGCACATATGGTGGGCAGAAGGAGGTGAGGTGCTAAGTAAGAGCAGGTTAAGCATTAGTTCAAGAAGTTTTTACTTTGTTTGGATTCTTGGCTCAGGATGAATGTAAATAGGAAATATTTCTTTTTTGGCCAGAAACTCTGAGCATCTATCTCTCTCAGATTGATTTTTTTTTTCTCTCACTAGGTTATAGAGGCCATTCTTTGCCTCAAATCTTAACTAGCCTTAATCACTGATTAGATTATCAACTCAGTCTAACTAAGAGCTGTTAAAGACCTTAGCTTAAAAAGACCAAAGTGTTCCACTGCATCCAGGTCCATTTCCAATTGTCTTGGTCTATATTTGGCCACTGGATTTGGATGACTCCAGAGGAGAGAGTGAGGCAGATGTCTTTGCACAGCTCACTCTCACTTAAATCCAATTCACTGGCATGTCATGGCATTAACCTCCCTGATGTCATGATCCTCTTAAAGAACAAAGGACAAAACAACAACATCTCCTCATTACAAAGAAGAAGGTAGTAAAGTACAAAGACTGTGCTTAATACTGGTATTCTTTAATTAAAGAGAAGGCAGATAGGTGGAGCACTGGGGTTGGAATCAGGAAGACCCATCTTCTCAAATTCAAATCTAGCCTCAGACATTTAACTAGCTGTGTGACACTGGGCAACCCACTTAACCCAGTTTGTCGGTTTGTCACATGAGCTGGAGAAGGAAATATCAAGCCATTCCAGTATCTTTGCCAAGAGAACCCAAATGAGATCACAAAGATTTGGACACAATTGAAAAATAACTGAACAACACAAATTCTTCCTTTTTCTTTCCTCCCTTTTTTTCTCCTCTTTACAAAACACCATTATTATTATGTTTATGACTTAAATTTAATGTAATTTTACACCAAATTCTTTATATATGTGACTATTCAACTTTTCTTTGTCTAATTCAGATGAAAGTCTCTATGTTTGTATATTCTTCATCTACTTCATCCCAATAATGTTCAGATGCTATTACCCTTTCTTCTTTCTTCCTTGTACATTCCCTTTTCCCAACCTTTTCATGTTTTCTTCTAGGATCATCAAAATAGAATCAATCAAGCCCCCAGCCATCTGTCTTATTTAACTTCCTCTAAGACATTAGGCTTTTGAAGGAACATATCTTTTTTCATCTATTAGAATGTAAATATTTCATCATCATTTAAATTATTCCAAATACTGAAGTATATTTGCTTTTTATTTTCCTCATGAGTGCTGTGATCTTTTTATCAGCAATTCTTAAAAAGCCACTATTCCATTAAAATTCCCCTTTTCCTCCTTTCAACTATACTCAGTCATGGAGAATACTTAACTTTTGACTATAAACTTTTATTCTTGGCCTTTTGGAATGTTGTATCTTGAGATCTTCTCTGCTTAATGATAGTAGCTTCTAAATCTTGTATGATCCTGATTGTGGTTCCTTTGTACTTGAATTCCTTCATTCTGTCTACTTCCAGCAAATTTTCTTTATATTTTGGAAACTCAAGATTTCAGTTATGACTTTGCTGGGATCATTTTGAGGGTTTCTTCTAAAAGGCAACTGATATATAGTCCTGCTATTTTTACTTTGTCCTCTGATTCTTAGAGGTTGAGGAGTTTTCATTATGATTTCTTGAATTACAGTATCCAGGTTCTTTCTTTGGTTATAGTCTCCAGGTAGTCCAATGATTTTTGATTCTCTCTCTTTGACCTGTGAATGGGACTGATCCCAATCAGTGTCATTTTCTCAGTTTATGAGACTAGGCCTAAGTCACATGATCCCTATTCCCAGAGCCTCAAGACCTCATCTTCTTGGGCCTCCAATTGCAGGACATTACACGATTTCTTGGCCTAGGTCAGTAAAGGTCAGATCCAAGTCAGTGACAGGAAGTTACAGGATATGATGGGACCCACAGGAAGCAGACACCATTGGTGATCATTAGTCAAGGATGGTTACTTCCTTTTAGTCTATCCAATGAAAAACTTTTGGTCTTTTGCTATTTAATCAGGTGTTCCCACTTCCTGCCAGTCAGGTTCCATAAGCACATGGTGAGAACTGAGATGCTTCCCAGGTGTGCTTGGGTCTCTCCCTACAGGGACTAAATAAATGCTTTCTCTTTGTACCTGAAGATGTCTCTGATTAGTTAATTTGGGAAAGGGGATCTAGCACCCATCCCACATACCTCTTTTCCAGATCCATTGTTTTTTATGCTGTATATCTTACATTTTCTTTTATTTTTCCAATTTTTAATTTTGTTTTACCATTTCTTGTGTAGTCATCCATTTCTGTTTGGTGCACTTTAATCTTCAGGGAGTTTATTTCTTGAATAAAGTTTGCCACTTTCTGGAAGACACTTAATTCTCCTTCAATGTCTTTATCCCTTAATTTTCTTTTTATTTATAATCTGTCTCTGACTTTAAAAAAAAAAATTTCAGGAATTTGTACAAGTCTTGTGTCCAAGCCATTCTATTTTCTGAGACTCTTCTGGTAGTTATTTAATATTATTGTCTTCTTCTGGATTTTCCTCTTAGGTAGTCCTTGACTCATTCTATTTCTTCATAGTTTTTAGCATCTACTTCCTTAATCTTATCTCTAGCCTCAATTCTTGATTTGAAATTTAAAGCTAGGACCAGATTCTATCTCTTCCTGCCTAGGATGGTAAGGACTTTTTTTGATCTTCTCCTCACTTTCTGACTTCCTCTTCCCTTAACTAGAGATCTAAATAATGATAAATTTCAGTGTATCCTGTCCAACTCAGTGATTATCCCTAAACTTGGTAATCTTCTGTTCCCCTTGAGGCCTAAGGGCCTCTTGTATCATCTGGGGCTGTGAAACATAATACATTGCCTGCCATATCAAGACTGTGCCCCCTATGACTCCCTAGTCTAGATTCTGCCAAGGTCTGTTGTTCCCCTCCCCCATTTCATGATCTTCAGAAGTCTGTCTTTTTTGTATCCTTTAGGATTCTCTTATTCAGGGCACAACCTGGTTTATCACCCTTCCTGGGGTTTTCCAGGTCTTGCCACTGTCTCTTCTATTTCTCTGGGCTGTTTCTCCTTCCCCTTCAAGAGGTCACTATTAGGTCTACTGAGCAACTATTGATTTCCTAGTGAGATTACTTAAGGAGTCGACTCTCAAAGAGTTTTTTCTGCTCATGTTACTACTATCCAGGTTCCCCTGAGTTAGGGGCTTCCAGACCTATGTTTCCTATGGCTCTTAAGTAATACACCTCTTCCACTGTCCCCAAAGTCTGGTCATCTTGTTATTCAATCCTGGGCTGGATGAAGAAACTTACATAAGTTTCTCTTTGGATTTTTTTAGTCTGTTCAAACTGGTATTAATTTTTAGATCACTCTGAAGTGAAAATGGAGCAGGATGCAGCCATTCTCCTATCTGGAAGTCTCTTGTGCTTTGAAACAGTGTAAATGTCTCTGGCCAAGGAGACCATAAAAGTTTGCAATCTATTTTTCCCCCCATGTAGCCCGAGCCTGAATATCTTCTCCAAAAGAATAATGGGAGGGGAGTGCTGGAGAAGAAACCAAGCCAGAAAGCAATAAATGTCCAACAAAATGATCACTTCATTCCCTGGCGCATTGAAAGGGCAACTCCTCTTTGGGCTGACTTCGCCAACATGATTCTAAGCATGTCCAAAAGCCCCTTAACTCTTCTTAGTTGGCTTACTTTCATCTCATCTTTTGAGCTAACTCTATGCTTGTACTTGCAAACAAAGAAGGGAGAAACTCATTTAAAAAATATGGATTTGGTGCAGCTAGGTGGTGCAGTGGATAGATCACCAGCCCTGAAGTCAAGAGGACCCGAGTTCAAATTTGGCCTCAGACATTTAACACTCCCTAGCTGTGTGACCCTGGGTAAGTCCCGTAACCCCAATTGCCTCCTCAGCAAAAAGAAAAAGAAATATGGATTTGTGTTTTTCTTTCCTACTTCCTCTCAATTCCTATAGAATTTTCTTGCAAATTGGGCTTAATAGCCTAGTGGAAAGAACACTACACCAGAAATAAAGAGCTGAGTTTGAATCCCAGCTCTGATACTTCCTAGTGTTATGAGAGAGAAATTTTGTAAACCTTCAAGAGTAGGAGAAATATGATCTTTTATTGCTAGAAAGAAAAATAAGGCGAATATCCAGGATGAAATTCAAAATCATCTTCACCCTCTACTTGAACTGCTATATTCCTAACAATCACCCCTCTTAATAAAGTAGCTCTTTAGTCAAATGACTTCTAGAAAGAATTTCCCTTCCTTTCCCCATTCTGCATCTGCATTTCTCAAGACAGATTGCAGATGTGGGCAACCTGTCCCAAGCTAATTTCCCTCTTTAGAGAGAAATTTCTTCACTTTAATAAGAAGAGAGGCAAAAGGGCCTTCATAGTAATGATTTCAATTTCTATACTACTTTATGGTTTGTATGGTTTTCTTTTCCTTACAATAGCAATGGGAAATAGGTACTGCAAATATTATTTTTTCATCTAACAAAGAAAGAAACTGAGATTCAGATGGGTAGTGAATAGGAACCGGGATACAAAGCCCAGTTTCCCAGATGTTAAGGTCAGAGCTCTTTCCATCATATCATGAGCTCATTTTGGATACTTGGCCCTTGAATTGTAAGTATTTTTAATTTTCAATTACATAATAATAAATAGAAGAGGGAAGGAAACACCAGTATTTATTAAGTGCCTGTTATATGCCAGGTACTGTGCTAACATATGTTGCCTCATTTGATCTTCACAATAACCTATGAGCTGGGTTCTATTTTTATCCCCAATTTATTCAGTTAAGGAAACTGAGGCAGAAGTTAAATGAGTTGCCCAGCATCACACAGCTAGTAAGTATCTAAAACTGAATTTGGACTCAGACTCCAGAGTTTGAACTTCCTAATCTGATGCTATATCCACTTTTCCATCTTGCCATAACAATAGCAATAATAACACAGCTGGGATTATATAGCATTTTAAAGTCTACAAATCACTTTTCCGTGATGTCTCATTTACACCTTGCAACAATCCTGTGAGGCAAGTATTGTACACATGATCTCCATTTCACAAATGAAGTACCAGACCCTGAAAGCTTAAAAAATTAAACCTTGATCATAAAACTAATTAGTGTCAGGAGTGTGACACTACAATAGTCAATGACAGGGATAGGAGTCCAAATGCAGCTATGCACCAATTCTTAAGCTAAGACATGCTTTCTCTCTTCCTTCAGGCTCTCACATAATATATCAATTGGGTATTCTCTGCATAGGGGCTCATTGGAGCCTTCTGAATAGCTTCACCTATGAGAAATGACCAAATGATTTCAATTTGCTTAGGTGCTTAGGATTGTGTCCAAGGCCTTCAATCAACCCACACCCTACAATGGGTGCATTACATGCAGAAAAAGAAAAACACTTTCAAAATCTTTTTTTTCCCCTTCCAATATTAGTAACCAGGGGCTTTATGGACAGACTCTCAGGGAAACCAAATTATTTTTTTTCCTACAGGATTTGGCACCTTTTATTCCTCTCCCTTGATGAGTCTTCACACCTTGGCCTGGCATCTTTTCCCTGCCCAGTGAGAGCCCTGCTAATGCCTTCATTTCCAAAGCACAGATTCCCTCTAATTTGCCCAAGTAGAAGTTCTTCACTGGGGACAACTTTCATGCTAAGTGGGTTTGTTCATCTGTTTTGAGTTACTTGAAAACATATAAAACTTTTTTTTTAAATCAAAGCTTCATTTTTAATAGGAATCTAGTGTTTTCTTAATAGTCATAACTTAGTAGCAACTACAGGATTTTTTTTTTAACTAAAATTGAAAAGAGAAAAAAAATCATCTTTGGACTCTGACACAACATGACAAATTTTAGCCAAAGTAGAATGTCAAAGTTATGAACAACGGAAAAAACAAGGGTAACAAGACACTCAGTCTTCTTGGTGAGTAGTCCCAGCCACGCCCACCATCAGGGTATGTACACACTTCATCTCTCAGGCTAGCCATCACAGGATGGGCAGCCTCAAAGGTCACCATACTGCTAGGTTTTGAGCAAACAGAAGGTAATTGCAATTGGAAATCTCAAAGTGTGAAGGCTGCTTTTCAGGCTCATGTCTATTACATTTTCCTGGTCTGTTTCCCTTAACCCAATGCCAAGGACCAAGCCTTGAAAAAAAATAAAAAACTGCCCATCATGGAGTTTAGTTTGAACTGAGTACGAGAAGGGAAAACACACACAGAATACCTAATTGCTTCCAGCACAAATGACCTGTTATAAACAGACTGGAACACAAAAATACTCTCATAGAATGTCAGAGCTGGAAGGGACCTTAGATTCACAGAACATAGACTGTTAGATCTGGAAAGGGTCTTAGAATCACAACACACAAAATGTCAGATCTGGAAAGAACCTTGGAACCCTAGAACGCACAGTGTCAGAGTTGGAAGGAGACATAGTATCAGAGAACACAAAAGGTCAGAACTGGAAGGAACCTTCGAATAAAAGACTATGAAATTTTGAAATTGGAAGAAACTTTACATTCACAAAGCTCTAGGATATCATATGACAGGCATGTGCTATAAGAATCTGAGCCATTCCTAAGAGCCCAGAGCATCTTTTCTGATGATATCACAGGAACAAGGATGCCTGAACACAATAAGTTCAGAGAAGAGATTGCTGGAAATAGAGGGATTAAGACAATGGCAGCAATGAGAAAAGTAGGTTAACTGGCATCAGTCAGTGAAAATCATAACTACTCTATGACTAGCTTGGACTTCTGGAGCCAAGCTAGGCCTGCAGTACCATGCAGAAAATGACAGTATGTACAAGGAACAGTGGCCAGGAGCCAAAATAATGGTAGCAGACACTGTAGTGAAAGGAAGGAAGAGAGTACACACCCTGGAGAACAGCTGACATGGTACCAACCTTGGGACTCAAGTTAGCTGGGCAAGTAGCCAGCATTATTAAAACATTATTAATGTTTTGTGGGTTACTTGTGTAATTAACCAAATAGGGGATAGAGAGGAAATAAGTCTTACCGTGAACATGAATTATAGATGTTGTCTTGCTAGCCAGCCTAGGGTACTAGTCCTTCTCTGTTCTTTCCATGTATTTTGATGATGTATTATGACTTGCTAGTTTAGTTCTTTTTAAAAAAAAAAAAAATAGAGGTCCAAGCCCACCAAAACAGTTTATTCACATGTAAGTCATAAACTCTTTTTTTTTCAAATTTTCAAATTTATTTCATTTGAAGAAACAGAATAAGCAAAAAGAAAAACAGAAAAGCAATACAAAACAAAATGAAACAAAACGTCATGTGCCAAGCAGAACATCAAGGAGGATTCAAAATATATAACAACAAAAACCAATTTAAGAAAAGATATATATTAGTAAAAGAAATTATATTGAGTGTCCATCTTTTCTTTACTTCCTTGTAAATTGTTCTTTAGTTCACTGCTATATACCTTATTTACTTTGTTCTTTTCTTCCCCTTTTCATCCCCCCACCCCAAATTAAGAAAGGATATATTTATATATACATATGTAGATATATACATACACACACATACAGACATATCTCCCTTTCATCCCCCATCCCAAAACAGGCTATAGTTAAGAAGAGATATATTTATTTATGCATATATATAGATATAGATATATACATACATACATACACACACTCACCCACACATACCCCACATATACAAGTCTTTCCTATCCTTGCTGATTCTTTCATTAAATTCTGCTCCATAACTTGACTTACTATTACTTAACCTCTCCCCACTCAGAGATCCCTCTCTTGTCTTCTTTCCTCACCCTTTGCTTCCCTATTTACCTGTCCCTCTCTTTTTATTTCTTTATAGATTTGGAGGATGCTAGACCCTTCTCATAGTATATATGTAGTATTGCCTATTGAACCATTCCCAATTTTAACAGATTTTCAGAATTATGAGCCCTCCTCCCTGCCTCTAATACCTCTGTGTCTATTCTTCCTTTGCACCTCTTTTGTATAACATGATTGCCATTTTTACTTTTACTCTGCCAACCTTTCTTTTGAGTTTACCTTATTTTGATGTAAATTTTAACCTTAAAGTACACATTTCGTATACTTTGTATATATACACATTGTATACTTACCTCTCTTCCTCCCATAATTACATTTCCCATATAGAAAAAATAATTTGTCCATGTTGAATTCCTTAAAATTACTCTTTGATATTGGCTCTTATATGTTAAATCTGCTAAATTTGGATTTGGTTGATACAAAGTCCTGAAAATCTTCAAGTTCATTGAATGTCCATTCTTCCTCATTCAAAATTATAGATAATTTTGTTGGATATGATATTTTTGGCTGCAAGCCTAGTTCTTTTGATTGTCAGTAGATACGATTCTAGGATCTGCAGGCTTTTATTGTAGCTTCTGATAAGTCTTGTACAATTTGAATTGTAGCTCCAGTATATTTATTGTTTTTTCTTGTTTCTTGCAAAATTTTCTCTTTGATTTGGTGGTTTTGAAATTTGCAATAATATTCCCGTGTTTTCTACAAAGGATCTCTTTGAGGTAGTAATTGGTGGACTTTTTCTATTTCTATTTTCTCCTCATGTTTTATCACTCCAGAACAATTTTCTAGGATTATTTACTGCATTATTATAGCAAGGCTCTCTTTTTTGGTAACAACTTTCTGGCTGTCCAATTATTTTTATATTTTTTTCATGTTGATCTGTTCTCCAGATATGTTATAAGGTGTTTCACTTTCTTTTCTATTTTTTCATTCTTTATAATGTCTTGTTATTTTTTTGGTCTTTAATAACTTCACTGACTTTCCCTTGCCCAATTCTAATCTTCAAAGCATTATTTTCATCTTTGAAACTCTGTATCTTCTCTTCTAATTGGTTAACTTTTTTTTCATAATCTTCTTATTTTTCAAGGATGGTTTTAATTTTTTTTCTTTAGTTTTTCCTCAATTTTTTTTTATTTTTGAACTCTTTTTTGAGTTCTATAAATTCTCTATGGGTGGGGAGTCATTTCATATTACTCTTTGAGGGAGAAGCTTTTTTATAAAGTGTCCTCCTCTGAAGATGAATCCTGGTCTTCCCTGTTTCCATAATATATTTCAATGGTAAGGGTCTTTCTTTGTCAATTCATGTTTTTGAAAAAGAGGTATTAATGTAAGCTCTAAGGAGGGTAGACGGGATGATATCTCAAGCATAATTGACTGTTTCTGTGGAGCTAGCCTGGAGGTGTTTATACTTCAGACAGGTTAATTCTAGGCCAGGAGTACTTCTTGAGATCTCATTGGATTATATCAGGAGGATCCTTGTTCTGCCTCAGGTCTTCTTGGTTTTTCAACTCTCTATGTTCACCCTGAGGCACAAATTTGTTCTATTTGTGGGGAAAATTGGGAGAGCTTGAAATTTGCCAACCTACTCCACCATCTTCCCAGAATCCTCCCCATTAGTTTAATTCTTTCAGAAGAACTGAATACCTTTGAGGAGAACTACAAGTGAAACAAATACAAATGTTACCACAGTTTCTTTTGGTGAGAATAAAATAAGCCATGGTTATTGAGAAAACTTCATGTTTGAATCCAGTTCATTGGGGTCAAGAGTTAACTTTTGATTCATAGATCAGAGCTAGACAAGAATCCAGCACCTAGTCCTAGTCTCCCTTGGGTTACAAATGTGGAACTGAGGCTGAGAGAAATTAAATATCTTACCCTAGGCTATACAGGTAATAAAAAGTAAAGTCAAAATTTTACCTCAGATTTTCTCTGGTGTTCTTTTCCATTTATCAACAATAAAGTCAACATTTCTGTGAATAATTAGTAATCATGACTCCCATTTCTGCAGCTCTTTCAAGTTTACTAAGCACTTTCCTTAGAACCCCATGAAGCATGTAGGTATCTAATGTGTGTAATATGCAGGAAGTGTACCTGGTAGACATTTCTAGTTTCTTCATTTTATAGATAAAGGAACTAGGATCCAGAGGAAAAGACAGACAGAAACACAGAAAGATACTAAGGGGAGGAGAAAAAAAGAGAGGGGAAGGAAGAAGGAGAAGGAAATATAAACAGAGAAACAAAGAAGCACAGAAAGAGAAAGAAAAGGAAAGAGAAAGAGAGAGAGAATGAGAGCATGTGTGTGTATGTGTGTGTGTGAGAGAGAGAGAGAGAGAGAGAAAGAGAGCGAGAGAGACAAAAAGAGAGACAATGAAGAGTAATTTGTTTTAATCAACAAAGCACATAAAGAAGGTAGCTAGGAGATATAGTGGCTAGATCACTGAGTCTGGAGTAAGAAAAACATAAGTTCAAGTCTGACCTCTTCATTTCTATGTGACCCTGGGCAAGTCACTGTTTGCCTCAGTTTCCTTATCTGTAAAATGAGTTGGAGAAGGAAAGAGCAAACCACTCTAATATCTTTGCCAAGCAGCCCTTTTTGTAGTGGCTAGAAACTGGAAACTGAATGGATGCCCATCAGTTGGAGAATGGCTGAATAAATTGTGGTATATGAATATTATGGAATATTATTGTTCTGTAAGAAATGACCAACAGGATGATTTCAGAAAGGCCTGGAAAGACTTACACGAACTGATGCTAAGTGAAATGAGCAGGACCAGGAGATCATTATATACTTCAACAACAATACTATATGATGACCAGTTCTGATGGACCTGGCCATCCTCAGCAACGAGATCAACTAAATCATTTCCAATGGAGCAGTAATGAACTGAACCAGCTATGCCCAGAAAAAGAACTCTGGGAGATGACTAAAAACCATTACATTGAATTCCCAATCCCTATATTTATGCACACCTGCATTTTTGATTTACTTCACAAGCTAATTGTACAATATTTCAGAGTCTGATTCTTTTTGTACAGCAAAATAACAGTTTGGTCATGTATACTTATTGTGTATCTAATTTAGATTTTAATATATTTAACATCTACTGGTCATCCTGCCATCTGGGGGAGGGGGTGGGGGGGGGTAAGAGGTGAAAAATTGGAATAAGAGGTTTGGCAATTGTTAATGCTGTAAAGTTACCCATGCATATAACCTGTAAATAAAAGGCTATTAAATAATAAAAAAAAGAATCACTGAAAAATAATTTTGCAAAATGACTATAAAATATATGCATGTACTATAAAATGTGATACTTATTTTAATTCAAATACATATGCTTTAATTCAAAAAAAAATCTTTGCCAAGAAAAATCCAAATGAGATCATGAAGAAGAGAATATAACTGAAAGAGAATAAAAGGAAGAAATTTCTTACTTACCTGTCTTGATCCATCTTCTACATCATTTTCTTTACTCCTCTTTCATCAGAGATTTTCAGAGGTTTCTATTGCATCAAGAAAGGAAACAAGTCATAGTATGGGATCAAGTAAGGGAAAGGAAGAGGAGACTTGGAACAACAACAAAAAAGTTAAAGAATTCCAACTCCAAATAACTAGTGCTCTAAATATAATAAATGTGTTTAAAGTTTACACTTAACTAGGGACTTTTGAGTTAATATCTCCATATGCAAAATTGAATAGATTGCTTAAAAGAAGCCATATTTAGTATACAGGGCAGAAAATAGCGAAGTATGATGATTTACACCAAAGTTGAAAATTACATCTCCTTCAAAATTTAATTCTATTTGGGAATATAAGATTAAGGAAAGGAGTGTTAGAAGCCTTCTTTGAATATTTCTCTTATTTCCTGGTTGAATTTCAACTTGCAACTGCCTTTAAGCCCCATTCTCTTGGAACAGAGGGAACTTTAGATGTAATTTTAAATTGCCATTTTTCATTCTGACACTTTCACTCAAAGAAAGTTCCACCCATCCATTGTTTCACTCTCTATACTCTCCCTTAATTGGAGTATTCATGACTGAGTAATTGTTTCAAATCTAAGCAGAATTTGGACCATCATAATTACCAATGACAGAGTGAAAAGTGCTCCAGGCTTAGAATCAGAAGAATTCTGTAGGCCTCCCAGTTTCAATTTCAACTCATTTCTCCTTTCTAGGCCTCAGTTTCCTATAAAATGAAGATGATAATTTTCATATCTTTCCCATATAGGATTGTTGAGGAGAAAAGTTTTGAGAACCTTAAAGCTCTATAGATATGTGAATTATTTTTTAAAATAGCCATGAAGCATTTTTTTAAATATACAAAAGAGAACAGAATAGAGAAAAAAAAATCATAAGAAAAAAAGCTAAAAAGGCCAGTTTTACTGTTGACATGTTAAATGTAATAGACACTTAATTTTTCAAAATTGCATTGTAACAGGTCAGTTTCATATAAATCATCTTTTTTATCCTTAGAATATTGAAATGTTCATGTTTGTGGATGTTTATTAAGTATACAATAAAAATATTATTTTTAATAGTGTAGTTAGTGTTAAGTATTTGCTGGATGAAAAAACTCAGACATTACAGATGTATTAATAAAAAATAATGAATAAATGAATAAATCATTCTGAATTGAAACAAAGTTACCCAATTCGATTCATCAAGTATTAACTGGACAACTACTGCAGACAAGACCCATTGGGGAGTCAACATAGGTATTTCACATAGTTCCCTGCTCTCAAGAAGTTTACAGGAGAGATAAAGGTAAGATTTATGCAAGTGGAATAGCTAATAACTATATGAACCCTGTGACAAAGTTATTCAGGAGTTCCTTTAGGAATCCTTCTACAACAATAAATTATTAAGGGTCAACTCTGATCAGCTATATAATAAATAATAATTGATTTCAAACAAAGGAAAGATTATCTTGGACTGAAATAGTTAAAGGAAGGTTTCTTGGAGAAGGTGGTATTTGAGTTGGACAAAGAAAAATGGATACAGACTGGGATAGGCAGAGGAAAAAATGTAGAGCATTCTAGGTAAGAGAGACCATCTGAGCAAATGTTCACAGGCAGAAAAGAGCTCACCATATTTCAGAGAACCTGTCCACCTTGAAGTATCAGTAAAGAGATGGTTAGATAGGGAGGGGCTGGATTCTAGTAAGTCAAAGAGATTCTACTCAATAGAAGAAATAAAAAAATCATTCTCACCTTGTTTTAAATAAAATTTTAAAACACTATTATGACACTAAAGAAACTTTTCATTCATATTTAGAGGTTTTTAAAGAATCTTTTTTAAAAGAGCAGATTACTAAACAGAGTGATAGAATGAACTAACAAGTATTTATCATGTGCCTTCTTTATATGCCAGATACTATTCCAGGTGCAGAGGTGGGGGAGAGATGTAGAGAGAATAAGCATTTATTTAGTGCCTAATATGTACCAAACACTGTACTAAAGACTTCATAAATATTATTTTATTTGATCTTCACAATAACCCTGATGTTATTATCTCCATTTTTCAGATTAGGAAAGTGAGGATAACAGAAATAGAATGATTTGCCCATAGCCACAAAGCTATAATTTTCTGAAGCCAGATTTGAATTCAGGTCTTCCTGGCTCCAGGTCCAACACTATTCACCACCAGCAAACAGGAAAAATAAATAACCAAAAAAGCAAATATAGTTAATCTTCAACTTTCTAGGTGAAAATGATACAAAAGTAAAAAATACAAATGTTGATACATTGAACTTAAGGGAAGTAGGGGACTAGCTTCCTAGGACCACTAAAAACTGTAATATTTCACTAGAGATCACTGAAAATATACTTTTCTGTATACAATTCTTTATAACAGAACATTAATTCTGATGATATGCACTTTTCCTAATAGATTAACCATGAAATAATCCATAAAATGCAGTACACAAAATAAAATTGGTAACATGCAAAACATTTTTCTCACTACTAAATTTCCTAGACTTCTGTGACCTTTTGTGCTAATATTTCAAAAAAAATTATTTCAAACAATATCCACTTTTCATAACACATGAAATGGACAGTACCATAAATACTATACAGTAAAGAAAAATTTTAAAACCAAGATTTTTTTTTAACATGAATTTCATCTTCTACTGTGTCAAATGGTAATGTGAGGACATTGTACTGTATTATTTACTGCTTGCTATCAACCTTTCTACCTTGATCACCCTCTGAAATTCAAAGGAGAGGTTGATGAGACTTCTGTCAGAAGATGCCAAGACTGATGAGGTCTCACCATCACCTCCAATACTCTGTCCTTCACAGCTGGTGGATTCATGAACACTTTTATGATTGCTTTCCTCCTTTTTGTGGATACAGTAAATCCTTAACTCATTAACACCAAATTTGTGGTCAACAGTGGCTGCAGACATTCTAATATGAAGTTTATCTAACGCTTTTATTGTCTCACTTAGACACATAAATGATTTTGCACACTTGGGCTTAGAGCCCAAAGGACTTATGCTATACTTTGCAGGCATATTATAACGTAAAACTTTGGTTTGAAAGGCAGACTGTGAAAACATGCAATAAATGCACGGGAATCTCTTTAAAATGAGAGGGTGAACAAGACCAGAGAAGTATCTAATAGTATACTAGCCACTACACAGTCATATGCATTGTGCCTCTCATTTTTCTTTTTTTTTTACTGTGCATAGCCACAAATGTGCACAGTTGCCAAGTCAAAAGTCAAAATGAGGTCATTAATAAAATTACCCAAATGCTTCAAGATCTGAAAGTTGTACATGGGAATATTGAGGGTTGACTGTAGATTTTTTAAAAAGCAAAACAGTCTCTGTCCTTGGGAAGGGAAAGTATGAATGGGGGGGGGGGGAAAGGTAAATGCAAAAAATATATACAAAGTAATTTCTGGTGGGAGTGAGAGGGTGTAGGTAATACTAAAAACTGGAAGGTTGGAAAAGGCTTCCTCTAGCAAGCAACCTTTGAATCAAACCTTGAAAGAAGTCAGGACTCTTAAAAGGTACAAGTGAAGAAGGCACATATTCCAAAGCTGCGAGACAACCTGTGCCAATGACAAGGAAGCGCAGGTAGGCTCATTTGGCTAACAGAATGTGAAGGAGAGAAGCATGCAGTCAGCCAGAAGGTAAGTTGGAGGTAAAGTTTTAAATACAGAAGAATTCACATTTGATCCCAGAGACAAAAAGGAGTTTCTTAAACTTCTTTAGAGAAAAACAAAGGTTAGCTCTGTATTTTAGTGCCATCAACTTGACAACTGGGTAGGAGATGGATTGGAGAGGGGAGTGTACTATGATAGTAGGTAAAAAGAAGGGGACAGATGAAAAAGACCTTGTGAAAAGGTTTTGCAATTGTCAGTGCTGAAAAATCACCCATGCACATATCTTGTAAATAAAAAACTATAATAATAAAAAAAAAGAAAAAAAGAAAAAGACCTTGTGAACATAGGATCAACATTTCTAAATAATTGATTCAATGTGAGTGATGAGGGAGAGACAAGGATGGGAGGGACCCCAAGATTAAGACCCTGGGCCTTCTACAGAAATAAGAAAGTCAGGAATATGAGGGGTTTAGAGAAAAGATAACTGGGTTTAGAGTTTAAAACCTTGGCTACAAGTCATTTAATTGCTTTTCTCATTTTCATCTTGCCTAAATAATCATTCTGTAGTTCTTACCTCATAAGGTCATAAGGAAGTGCTTTGTACCTTTAAAAGTTCTCTGGGATTGGGAGCTCTTAAAGGCCACAACATGTTACAGACCTTCAGAAGAGTTATGTGGCTATTACAATCCTTCTTCCAAATGTCTGTCTCTATTTTCAGCAGGGCCATCAAGCTAACTCTTTCTTGTCCTCTTTATCCTTTTTCTCTACCAATTACCAAGTTCTCCCTCTAGCTACATAGCATAAAGGACTAGATTAACATGTAATTGGGAAATAATAAAAGAATAGAACATATTAATGTTCATATGTCAATACATCATCACAGAGATGCTGATATATCAGTTTGTGGTTGTTTATTGTTTAACCCTATATGATTCTATAGCCCTTTTGGGGGGTTTTCTTGGCAAAGATACTGGAATGGTCTGCCATTTTCTTCTCCAGCTCATTTTACAAATGAAGAACTGAGGCAAATGTGGTTAAGTTAGGGTTAACCTAGGATCCCACAGATAAATAATTGATTCAATATGAGTGATGAGGGAGAAACAAGGATGAGAGTGACCCTAAGGTTAAGACCCTGGACCTTCCACAGAAATAAGAAAGTCAGGAATATGAGAGAAGAGAACTGGGTTTAGAGTTTAAAACCTTAAACCAGACATGAATTCAGGAAGATGAATTCCTGTCTCCAGGCTTGGCACTCTGTACATTATGATACCACCTAGCTAAATATATACCTCACGTATCAGTTGAGTGGCTCCCATTTCTATTTGAGCTTGACCTTACTTCTCTACATTATAGTATGTCAAATGGAGCAGGTCCTTCTGCCAGTCTCATCAGCTGTGACCATATGATTATGGGGTAGAGGATAAAGAAAGCAAGAACAAGAAAGCTACAGATGTCCTAGATTACAGTTATCTTCTGAGACTTAATGCCCTCTACTTTTTTTCCTTTTACTGTCTTCGTAAGTCTAGCTTCTGATTTCATCACTCAAAGTAAACTCTGCTCTCCAAAATTACCACTTGTTTCATAAGTGTCAAATCTAATGTCATTTCTTCAAGTTTCATCATTTCTGATCTCTTGATCATTTGATATGGTTAAATACCTTCTCCTGGATATCCATTCCTCTCTGGATTTTTTTGACTTTATTCTCTCATAGTTCTTCTATCAATCTGACTACTCCTCAGTTTCTTTTGCTGGCTCATCATCCATACCATTCTCACAAGGCATGAATTTGTAGTATATAAGATAAAGAGTTCTGTCCATTCCTCCCCAGTATGATCTTCTTACCCTCCCATTTTCTTCTTCTCTCAGGATTTTCAAAGCAAAACAAACCACCACCACCCCCAGATCATCTTCCTGTTTTATGTAAGTTTCTCTATGATTCTTAAAGATCTAAGACTAAGAAAAGACACTTAGCATGTAAATAATTCATTCTCTTGCAGTCCCTTACAAGTGATCAAAGGTGTATAACTTTCCATGCTTTTCTTGTCTCCTATGTTTCCATTTCAGTTTCTCCTTGGCTCTGGCCTTTTTGTCAGAAATGTTTGAAAGTACTTTATTTCATTAAAATTCTATTTCTTCCATGTATGATTATCCTCAGTTTTGAAGGAATGGTAATTCTTGTTTGTAAGTTTTTAGTTTTTGCCTCTTAGAATATCACATTCTAAATTCTCCTCTTCTTTATTACAGAAGCTGACAAAACTTAAATGATCCTCACTGTGATTCATTGGTACTTGGATGCTTTGTCTGTCGCACTCCCATCCTCTGACCACTAATTGTAATGTTTTTGTCTTGGACCTAAGAAGTTCTGGATTTTAGCTATGACATTCCTGGGAGTTTTCTTTATAGAATTTCTTTGAGGAGGTGTTTGATGGATTGTTTCTAACTTCATTCTGCCCTGATTCACTGTCCTCTGGGCAATTTTCATTTATGATTTCTTAAAATATAATATTTATGCTTTTGGTCATGATTATCAAATAGTCTGATGATCCTTAAATTATTTCTCCTTAACATGTTTTCCAGATCAATTATTTTTGACACTAGATAGCTTACATTTTCTTCTTTTTTTTCTTCTTAAATCCTTTTACTTTGTTTTAATATTTCCTGCTGTCTTTTTTGATCTTGCATTGTTTGGTCCATTAGAATTTTCAAAGAGTTCAATTCTTGGAATAGTTTATCATGGTCTCTTCTATGATATTTACTCTCCTTGCCATTCTTTTTCCCCTGTTGCTTCCAATTTTAAAAATCTCACTTCTCTTCTCTGATGTAGTCCTAGTAATCTCAACATTATTCTCTCTGAAATGCTACTTCAGCCCACTATTGAATTGCTCTTCTGTTCTCAGTTTACTCCTTGGACTTTGATCAATTTAAGATATTTCTTTATTATATTCATCATTTTCTTCTATTTATTCATATCTTTGACCTCTTTATGAATTAAAGACTTGTGCTTAAGTCAAAGTCTACTCTCATACTCCTGGGAAGCAGAGGCAGAAGTTGTTTGGTCCTGGATTCTCTGGCTAAAACTAGTCCTCTCCTTTTTCAGGAATTATAGTCTTCCTGGATGCTGTTCTAGCCTAGTCTGCTCTTATGTATCCCTTTAATGATTTCCATTACACTACATTGCTTCTTCATGCCTATCACTATGCAGCCCTTCTTTTGAGATGGAAGACTGGCTCATATTCTAGGCTGAATCTAAAATACACATTTGGATACATATTCTTTTTTCCTCTGATACTGTTACCACTATGATACAAGCCTCTGTCACCTCTTTTCTAGACTATAACAATAGACTGATGGTTGTTCTTATTACTTTGAGTCTCTCTCCCACTCCAGTCCATCCTCCATTCAGCTGTCAAATTAATCTTCCAAAAATGCAAATCTGACCATATCAGCCTCCTATTCATTAATCTCTAGTGACTCCCTATTACCTCTAAGATCAAATATAATAAATATCCCTTATTTGCCTTTTAAAGTCCTCTATAAACTGGCCTTTTCCTGCTTTTCCTTTTCATATATCTGGTACCTCCAGTCCCACAATAATGTATGATACAATGATACTGGTCTCTTGGTAGTCCTCTCACAAAACATTCCATCTCACAACTCTAGATATATCCCTTATTCCTGAAACTTTGTCCCTCTTCATATCTACTTCCTGGTTTCTTCAGCTTCCTTCAAGTCTTAGCAAAAGTCCCACCTTCTTCAAGAAGCCTTCCTTTATCCCCCTCAATTATGTCTTCCTATGTTATTTACTTCCAATTTATTCTTTCTATATCTTGTTTGTAAATAGTTTTTTTTATGTTGTCTCCCCTACTTTAGACTATAAAGCTTTTGAGAGCAAGTACTGTTCTTTGCCTTTTGTTGTTTCCACCAAGCATGGTGTTTGGCACATGGTAGGTACCAAATATATGATAGCTGACTGACTGACTTCAGCATCATATAAATGAACATTCTGTGTCCAGCTTTAAAGAAACACAAGTGTCATACTAAGGATGTCAGCAAAGAAAAAATAATCATGAATCCAAGATTCAAAGGCATACAGCTAACTCCTGCTCTCCCTGGCCTGTTGAGTGCATAAAGAAGTAGCTTCTGAGATAGTGTTAATTGTTTAGGAGGTTGAATTTGATCTGGCTGTAGTAAAGGAAGGCACACAGTATTACTGGCCCAATCACATTCGTACTAAGCTCATTCCCATGTCCAGCAAACCTATTTGTGCTCCTGCCAGCATGATTTTCTCTCTCCCACCTGCATTCTCATTTCCCATGGGCAGAGTGCCAGGTTTTCAGAATTGTACTATTGCTCTCCAGTTATTGCTGCTACAGTATGAGGACACTTGGAATAAGAGATGTACAGTTTCAGGACAGGAAACACCTGTAGGAACAAGCTAGTCTTTGTCAGTCTCCAAAATTCCACAATTCAAAACTTATTCATAGCCTACTGGGACTCTATATCCTCCACTCTTATGTTTATGCCTAGAATTACTACCAGAGTTCCATATCACAAAGTCACACACTTTGCTAACTCACTGACTCATGGAAACCAACCCACACACCATCTTCCACATATCCCACTGCAAACATCCAGGAGCCAGATTTCCTACCACCATTCCAAACACCATCACCAGTATCAAAGCAACATTTTTGACACTGCCTAAATAACCTGAGTATTTGTGGATATAACTAACAGCTGTGGGCAGCTGCATGCCTGTACCACCTCCTTAGCATAGCTATTTACATTTCAACTTGGGTGTCCCCAGAGTCCAAAAGACTGGAGAGCTAGTGTTTGAGATGGGGATCCAGGGAGAAGGTACAGGAGAATGAAAATTTCTGAAAAAGAACTTGGACAAATGTAAAGCTGCTGTGTTCTAGAAATGCCTTTAGTTCTATTCCAATATGGACTGTTAGGAATGTATGTCACAGTGTCCAGACACAGACACAGAAATTCATAAATATACATATATAGACTTATACATACACACATGTTCATGGACACACAGAGAAAGCAACACATAAGCTATTAGCAATACATAAAGGCAACTAGGAAAGAGGAACATTTAAAGAAGCCATAGTAGAATGGCCATCATTAAATCATTACTTAGTATATCAAAAGGACATATCAAATACTCAGGACAAAGACCCTGGTTCCATGGTTTGCTTTTGGAAGATCTGAGACCCTTGACCTATAGGTTCCAGCACTATTCTCTTCTCTTTTAATCTAAGGCAATGTATTGAGCCCAAACCAACCTCCAAGAAGTGAGGTTGAGATGCTTTTTCATGATGCCTCCTTCCCAAGAAACAGCAACTCAAGTCCAAAGTGATCAATAAGAAAAGATTCATAGTCTCCAACACAAATTTTAGAAGTTAAAAAAAGAGCAGATCATCATCCAGTCCTGTATCTAAGAGTGGGTAGGGGAAGCAGTTATATCTGAAAAGAAAGAGAGAATCCTAAAGAGATCTCAAAGAGAGGAGTAAGGTTGAATGAGGTGCTGTCAGTGTACTGAAAAGTATAGTCAAAAGGAACACCAGAAAAAAAAAGTTTAAAACAGTACTAAATCCAAAAGCACTTTCAAGAGCTTCCAATAATTTTGCCCTCAGTATAAATAGAAATTCCTCATGCCAATGGAGTAGATGCACCTCTCTATCTCTCCAAAAAGAAGTAGGAGAAGATGTACTTTGGAGAGAGCATAAGACCAAAAATCGATATACCATGAAAGGAGGTCAAGCTGAGCATCCTGTCTGAGTGGGCAGGCAGGGACAGGATGGTATGGGGGGGGGGGGAGGAGGTATTGGACAGCTACCATCTATTCCCCAATGCCTTTTTAAAGGATCAGAAAGTATTTAAAGTTGTTGTTGATCATTTTGGAAATTGGAAACTAGGTTGGATACAGTGAAAGGAAGGAAGATTATACAAAGAGATTACTTGTTGTGATCTAGAATGTGTGAAGGCAACAACTAGCAATGCAACTAAAAAGACCAATAAAAGAAAACTACCATATTATGTAATTATAATGAAAAATTTTAGCCCCAGCGGGGAAAAAAAAGGAAGTTCATCTCCTTTCTTTTGGTGGAGAGGTGAGACAGGTGTGGAATGTTGCATATGCTGTCAAATGGAGTTGATACATTAGTTGCTTGTAGTTTGGGTTTGTTTTGGGGTTTGTTTTTGGCTTTTTGTTTGTTTTTTGCTTAACTAATTTATTTTTTCTTTGTTACAATTAATTATATTGGTAAGGGAAATATCTAGAAAAGATTTTGATGTCAAAATAAAAGGTATCAATAAAACTTTTTAAAGTGAGTAATTTAAATGTTAAATACTAGGACCTTGAAAAATGAATAAAGAATTGAGCAATTTTACGGCAAAGGTTCTTTGAGGGATGGAGCTGGACAAGAAGGATACTATTCGGGTGTTTCTTGGGAAGTATTTGCAGTCAAAATATAGTGTCAGAAAGGCAGCATGGTATAAAGGGGAAAAAAATAACAACATTGGACTTGAAGGAAAGAAAGACTTAGTTCAATCTCATTATTGACCTTATTGACATCATGGGCAAGTGATTTAATCTTCCTTATCTAATCTAATTTAAAATGGGCATAATATCTAGGCTAATTATCTCATAAAGTCATTTTGAAGATTAAATAAGATAATTTATTCAAAGAGTTTGAAAATCTGAAAACACTATAGAAATGCCAATTGTTATTACTGTACTACTATAAAAGGGAATGTTGCTCTCCCTCGCAGTAGCTAGATGCAAATAGGGCAGATCAAGTGATATCTTGCACTAGATTGATGAAGCTGTACTTGATGGAGAGAGCAGTTTTTCAAGTAAAAGATAGGAAAAGAAAATGGTAGACTCCAATTCTAAATGATGTAAAACAATGTAAAGTTTTCTGATGTGATAAGAGTCATCACTTCTGATAAAAATGACACAGAAATGAGCATCGCCTAGTACCCAAAAATCAATCAATAAAAAGAGAATGCAGAATACTAGAATACTAGAGCACTTCAGGATTCCAGTTGTGGGTACTAGCCTTAAGACATTTTGTCAACCATTGTTTAAGCAAGCTTAGCTTTCCACTCACTATTTACAATGTCCACTCCATGAACATGGAAGAAAAAGATTCAATG
This sequence comes from Sarcophilus harrisii, assembly GCF_902635505.1. Taxonomy (NCBI): domain Eukaryota; kingdom Metazoa; phylum Chordata; class Mammalia; order Dasyuromorphia; family Dasyuridae; genus Sarcophilus; species Sarcophilus harrisii. Next base: position 358,298,000 of record NC_045427.1, on the reverse strand, counting down.
AGACTTCTCTGGAAGCAGGGATTTCTATCAGAGCTAGCTGTTTTGTTTTGTTTTGTTTTTCAACTAAGTTAAGACTCAATAAGGGAAATGATCTCTAGTTCTGGGAATTGGGTAGAAAGTGTGGTTTATATTACATGTGACTAATGCTTTTACTTGTACTAATCTATAATTAAACTCTGAGTTTAAATTCTGACCTTGAGTGAAGGTCACACAAACTACACAAAGGGAATGCAAAAGAAGGAATGTAGTCAAGTAAGTACAGCTAGATAGTTCTAGGTAGACTAGCCAAGAACCAAGTGATGATGTCATTTTCAGCCCTGTGACAGTTACCCCTGTCCATGGTCCTATCTACTTGGAGAGGCACACACTGTAACATTCTTGGGTTATATATATACTTTGTTACATATATATTTAAATAAGCAGAGAGTGATTAATGAGGGTAGGGAGGATATTTGAGGAGTGGGAATGTTGAGGTCAGGAACCAAATGTTGAGGTGTAGACCACATGTTGAGGTCTACATTTGGGGTACCTAAATGCAATTAGGGTTTAGTTAAGGTCTAGTGGCAGGTTTAGGGTACAGGGAGTCAAACAGAGTTCCCCTGCAACCCCCTTGGATTCGGCGCAAGGATATGGCAGTAGTAGCGGCGCGGAATTCCCAATAAAAGCATTTATTGGCCCAGAGAGCTAGATTAATAAAAGAGGTTTATTACTGAGTTTAGAAGTAGGAGATAGGTGAAGGTAGAGATAAGGAGGGCACTGGACAGAGGGTCCAGTGGACAGAGGGTCCTCACATGGCGACCATGTTTGGAATCTCTGCAAAGAGGGGTTCCCAGTGTGGTCCTTTTAAGTCGGAGACTTAGCTCAAAGGGCTTTTGGGTATAGCCCCAAAGTTGGCTCAGATCCGGGTGGGGCTGGGACAGGTCCGGATCTTCTATTGGAATTCAAAGGGACCAGGATTTGTGAGTCAAAGGGTAATTTACATTAGCTAGGGGGGTGGGGAATCAAAGATTGGAATCTTTCCAGCATCAGGAAAAGGAGGGATAGAAAGGGAGAGACAGAGAAAGATGCTGAGAGAGCCACAGAGACAGAGAGAAACAGAGATTAAGGAATGAAAATTTACAATCAGATTTAATCATCTCATGCCAATTACCTGTGAATAGGACTGGTTGGATTTCTCAGTATTGAATCACATGATCCCTATTCCCAGAGCTGGGACCTTGGGGGGACTGGGGGGCCGTTTCTCACATGATCTCTGGAGGGATGAACTTTGAACCCTGGGATACAGGAAGTCAGTGAAGTGGGAGGCAGCCAACATTGGTGACCATTGGTCAAGGATGGTCACATCCTTTTAGTCTATCCAATGAGAAGGCTTGGGTCTTTTGCTTTTAAGACCTGGACAAGGTGGAAGCTGGCCAAGTTCCAGGCACACATGGCAGGAGTTGGGGTAGCTCCCAGGTGTATGTCTAGGCCTTTCCCTGCAGGAATTAAATAAATGTTTTCTCTTTGTACCTAAAGATGTTTCTAATTAATTAATTTGGAACTAACCTTTCCCACACACCTGAATAGAGTATTTTTTTCTCTCTCCTACTCTGTTTTGGGAAACAAATACTCAAAGAACCTAAAGTAGCCTAGGACATAGAAACATGTATGGCTCTAATAATTATGTGATTGAGTGACAAAAGAATCCATCTACATATAGATACATATAGAAAATAGGCATATTACACGAGGTTCTGTCTCTTCCAAGGAGTCAACAGTCAGAAACCAAACAATAAATACAGAGGAGGATATAGAGAAACCCCAGATCATAGCAGCTGAGCCATAGTCCTGGTTCTTGGGCATCTATCTAAAAATTAATTTACATATTCTACACAGCACTTATTACCAAAGATCAGCCAACTCAACATATGTACGGCAGTACCATTTTCAGAATTGATACCTACCTAAATACTCTTTTTTAAGCCATATATAAGTGGAACTAGCCTTGTGTTCCCCAGCCTCAAAATCACTTGCTACAGCAAGTAAATTGTTTTGAAATCTTCCTGGATAGTACAAGGACTTAACTGGCTACTGAAGCATGCAACCCACGAACTCTGATATACCATAAGTTTCACTGGTCTTAAAATGATCCTACCACTAAGGCAGGTTAAGGACTACTAGGATAGTAACAGCAACCCTTCACTAAGGAGTATCTTCTCTAGATCCCTGAGGTACAATCTATTCTTAACTTTGGGTTTCTTGTCTATTCCTCTCCAAAACAGAGGAGAATCCAGAATCCTCAGGTGCATTCTCCTACATTTTCATTGATGTTTGCTTCTTGACTTATACATCAAATAAAATAAGCACATATATAATAGAAAAGAAAAATAATAATGATATCTAATATTTATGTAATGCTTTAAGATTTGCATAATACTTAATATATGTTAACTTATTTGATCCTCAAAACAACATAGGTAGGTAGCTACTATTATTATCCCCATTTTATAGATGAGGAAACTGAGACAAAAGAGATTAGATTACTTGACCAGGGTCAAGTAAGCAGCTAGTAAGTGTCTAAGGCAGGATTCAAATGGACTTCTTGACTTCAAGTTTCTTGCTCTGTTCATTAGCTGCCATTTATAGTTAACACTGATCTAGAACTTACTATGTTTCAGGTACTGTGCTAAGTGCTTTACAACTATCTTATTTGATCCTCACAATAACCCTGGGAGGTGAGTCCTATTATTATGTCCATTTTACAGATGAGGAAAATGAGACAAACAGGGAGCAAAGGATTCACTCAGGGTCACATAACTAGTAAGTATCTGAGATGAGATTTGTATTCAGGTCTTGCTTACTCCAGACCTGGCACCATATCTGCCATGCCACCTAGTACCTTCAAAAGAGAATTGAACTTGAGACTGAAAATCTGTTAGGTAAAGATAGCTTTTCTTTTAAAACAGATTGTATATATTATAGTATATTGACATATGCTACATAAACAATTTAATAAATTGGAAATGCAACTTTCAAAGCTACCATGCTTTTTTCTGATTCTTTCTGGCTTTTCTTCTGTTCTTTTCTTTACATTTTATAAAATATGCTTTAATGATCTTCTTTTATTTCTTTGCTTTTCCTTTTTCCCCCTGGCCTTATCTCTTAGTCTTCTCATTGCTACCTACTGCCATTTGGAGAAAAAATAAATAAACATAAACAAAACCATTGTAACAAATATGCATACGAAAAAAATACAAATTCCCATATTGGCCATGTCTGGAAATGTCTGTCTTATTCTGAATTTTGAGTCCATTACCTCTCTCCCTGAAGATAGGAAGCTTGCTTTATTAACTGTCCTCTATAGTCACAGTTGGTTATTATACTGAACAAAGTTCTTAAGTCTAAATGCTGTGGGTGGGTTTTTTTAATTTTGAAAGATTGTTGTTATTGACAATTTTTCTCTTTATTCTGCTCACGCTATTCTGTATCAGTTCCTATAAGTTTTTCCAAGTTTCTCAAAAAAATAATCCCTCTCATCATTTCTTATGTTACAATAATATTCCATTTCTTTTATATATCATAATCTGTTCAGCTGTTCCCTAATTGATGGGTACCACCTTCATATCCAATTCTTTGCTATAATAAAGAGAAATAACTTTAAATATTTTTATACATATAGGTCCTTTTCCTCTTTTTTTGATTTTTCTAGGACTATAAGCCTAATAAGCAGTATTGATAATTAAAAGAGTATGCACCATTTAGTGACTTTAGTAACATAATTACAAATTTTTTTCCAGATAATGATTGACTAATTCTTAGCTAGACCAACAGTGAATTAAGCAGCACCCCCAATAATTGGCATTTTTCTTTTCGATCATCTTTATGAATCTGAGAATATGAGATGGGTAAAACTTTGTATTTGTCTCATTAATACTAACTTGAAGCATTCTTTCATGTAGTTGTTCATGATTTGAATTGTAATTTTAAACTGCCTATTCATATCCTCTGACCATTTACCAACTGAGGAATGACTCTTGTTCATCTAAATTTGAATAAGTTCTTTACCTATCTTCTGAGATTTTTATCTGAGAAATGTCCTGAAAAAAATCTATTCCTATTTAAATGTCTGTCTTCTAATTGTAACTACTTGCGTTTTGTTGAAAAAAAATTTTTTTATAAAATCGCAAGTATCTATTTGATTTTCTGTAATCCTCTTCATCCTTTGTTTGACCATGAATTGCTCTACTATACATATATTTAAAAGGCATTCTGTTCCTTGGTCCTCTAATTTATTAATGATTTAATTTTTTTATGCTTGTCATGTATCCATTTAGACCTTATTTTAATATGTGGTGTGAGGTATCGATCTCTATATTTAATTTCTGCCAGACAGCTTTCCAGTTTCCCCATGAGTTTTTACTAAATCATTAATCCCAGTAGCTAAAATCTTTGGTTTTATCAAGCACTAGGCTTTTAGTTTCTTTTGTTTCTTTATGTTATATATCTAACCTGTTCCAATGATTTAAACTTTCTGTTTCTTAGTTGATACTAAATATTTATGATAATTATGACATTTTTCCTACTTCTACAAAGTAATCCTTTGGTAGCTTAATTGATATGACACTAAATAATTAAATCAAGTTATTAAGTATTATTACTGTTATATTAGATCAGTATAGCCTGTTATGAGTAATTACTACTATTTCAATTATTTTTATCTCTATACAAAAAGTATTTTGTAATATTATTCATGTAGTTCCCATGTGTTTTGGTATATGGACATTCCAGTATCATTCCAGAGTTATTTTGAATGGACTTTCTCTTTCTAATTCTTCCTACTGTGTTTTATTGGTAACATACACAAAAATATAATGATTTGTATAAATTTATTTCATATTTAGAAATTCTGCTGAGGTTTTTGTTTTAGCGTTTTAGTTAATTATTCAACTGACTCTTAGATTCTTTGCCAAAAGCAAGAGTTTTGTTTCCTCTTTGCCCATGTGTATTCCTTTATCTTTTTCTTGTCTTTCTGCTATTATTAACATTTATAACATTATGATAAATGATAGTGGTAATAACAGACATCCTTGCTTTACTCCTGATCTTGTTATAAAGTCCATCAATCTTCTTCATTAAGTACACTGTTGACTCTTGGTTTTAGATAGATAGTATTTGTCACATTAAAGAAAGATAGTTTTCCTATTTAAAAATATTTACCAAATGAGTGTTGCATAATACCTATTGACATGATCATGTGGTTATTAATGTTACTATTATAACTTATTATGTTTATAGTTTTCCTTTTATTGAAACAAACCTGTATTTCTGATATAAATAAAACCTAGGCATAATGAATAATTTTTTAAAATATTATCCTCTTTGCTAATGTTGTATTTATTATTTTGCATTAATTGGAGGTAATGCTCAAAAAAAAAATTTCTGCTTTTTCATTCCCTAATTTAAACATCAAGACCATATTCATATTATAGAGTTAAAAGAATCTTTTCTTTTCCTATTTTTTCAAACATTTTATGTAATATTAGAATTAAGTGTTTTGTGAAGGATAAAATTTACTTCTAAATTCATCTGTTTCTTTTTCTTTTGAGAGTTCATTTATGGCTTGTTCGTTTTTTCTGATATTGAACTATTTAAATAATTATTTTCGTTCTATTAATTATTTTATATTTTTGTAAATATTCATCCATTTCATCTGTTATCAGTTTTATTGGCATAGTGTTGAGCAAAATAGCTTTTGGTAGTTTTCCTTATTTCATTTTCAATTGTTCTGAATTCTCCTTTTTCATTTTTTGATACAAATAATTTGATTTCCTCTATTTTTCATACTACTTCACCATTTTTATTTGTTTGCTTGTTTTTCAAAACACAGCTCCTAATTTTAATTATCTATTCAGTAGTTTGTTATTAGACTTGTTTTTTGAGTTTGGGGTTTTTTTTTCATCTTCAATTTTGTTAATCTCTTCTTCAACTTTCATGATTTGTGGGTATTTAGTTGTTGGTAGTTTTTATTTGTTGTTCTTCTAAGTTTTGCTTTTTAATTGCTTGCCCAGTTCATTGATCTATTGTTTTATTTTTTTTTGCTGATGAAAAAATTTAGAGATACAACTTTCCCCCTAAAGTCTTCTATATCTTCTATCCCATACATTGTCTCATTATTGTCATCTTCTTTGATGAAATTATTATTTCTTTCTATGATTTTCTTCAGGATTAAATTATTTTATCTCCAATTAACTTTTAATCTTTTCTTCAAAAGCTTTTTATTAAATATAATTATCACATTTTGGTCAATAATATTGCATTTAATATTTCTGATAAGGTAAACTTGATTCTGGCTAAATCTTTTGTTAACCTATAATTTAGAAATTATAGGCATAATTTATGAAGGTCACATTTCATCTACATCTAATAATAATATTCAAAAATCTAAATCTATTGCAAAAAGACTTCTGATAGTAGCACTTCATCAACACTGATGATATTGATTAAATACAGAAAAGGTTTTTAACTATCAGAGGCAACGTGTTACAATAGAAAGAGTCTTTATTTAGAAAAACCCAGAGACCATATACAATCCAGGTTCTGTCTCTAGTGTTTATCAGTATTGAAAAATTAATTTAATATTCTTCATTTTCCTTATTTCTCCAAAGCATTATATATACACAAAAGTAGAACTGGACAATGGACACATAAGTCTCACAACCATTTTCTTCAAAGTGGTGTATGGCAAGCCAAATTATACTCTTACAACTGGTTTAAGAAAACAAAGAATAGATTGAGGAGGCTACAGTATTAAAGATGAATAGAAGGTAGTACAATGCTGGGAGAGGGAAGTAAAAAAATTAGAATTCTGATGAAATTATAGTTAGTGGAACACAATGACTCAGCTATAATTAGAGTATTCTAGGAAAAAATATTACAAGTTGTTCAAGTATTTTCCATTGTCTGACCTAAGGACAGCTTTCTTTCCTTATAGTTTCTTCATGTACCAATGGCCTTTGCAGTAATGTTAAATTCTAAAAACACAACTAAGATAGGGTTCTGATTCTACATTAGCCATAAGATCTTGAGCAAGTCTGCATCTCAGTTTCCTCATCCTCAAAATGGAAGTGCCAGTTCCAAAAGCTAATCCATACAATTCAAGAGACGGAAGCTGAGAGGCAGGGAGATCCACGAGTAAGCTTTTAAAATAATACACTTGAAAGGTCATGACGGCCTGAACAGGATTGTGACTGACAAAGAGAAGGGAGATGGATAAGAGAGATGTTCTGGAAAAAGAATCCAAAGGACATGGAAACTGATCAGATACAGAATCAATAGAGGAGGAAGTCCCCAGGAAGCGGAAGTTACTAACACTGTTATAAATTGCAGATAGGTCAAGAAACAACCATCAGATTTGGCAATTAAAAGATAATTGACAATTTTTGAGGAATTTTTCATCCAGTGAATAGTTAATTATAACAGATAATAAGGTCAAAAACCAAATTACAGGAAGTAGAAGATGAGGAAGCAAAAACAGAGAGTACAGACTAGGGTACATGGTGGTATTCAATAAACATTTGAATGAATTAATGAATGGAAAATAAATTAATTAATTGTATACACAACCTCTCTGGACATTTTCTACTCAATTCAACAAGTATCTGTTCTGTGAATCTGGAAGCAGATAAAATAGCTAGTCTTGAATTATATCCCCCTCCCCTAATCCTTATGTATGGCTTAATATTTAGATTTGCTCATATCTGAAGCCACCATAGATAATATCTCCTCAGAATAGCTCCTGACAGGTTTCTGAAACAATAATGGCAAGTTAATGAATTCTGCCCTGGTGATCTGAGGCAGGCATCTAAGTAGCCCAGATATATTGTCTGCTCTGAGTTGACTTTAGGTGCGCATTTAATACAAGCCAATCAGAGGATAATCAAAAGTTAGGAAATATAAAAAGCTGCCTAGGCAGAGATTATTTTTCAATCTTCAGGTTGTTTTTTTGTTTGTTTGTTTGTATGTGAGCATTTCAATGAAACTTTGAAAAAAGGGTCAGTTAATCCATCAGCCTTTGTTTTTAGCATGAATATATTGTGTTTTCTTCATAGCACATATGCTTTCCTCCAGCAGAGAATTAATCTAATAGTATATACCCAAGGGCCCTTCCCTTTGTTTATTGATTCTCTGGTGTGTTACAACTGCCATGCCTGAAATCATTAAGCCTTGTAGTCCAGTGAAAAGGGTGCTGGATTGGGAGTCAGGAGATCTGGGTTTGGATTCAATCTTAAACACTGGCTGTCTGTGCGACCATGACCAATTCTCTTTATGTTGTTGTTATAAATTATATTATAAATAAGTATGATTGTTCATTGTTAGCTAATTGTTAATTTATGTACATTTATGTAGTACTATGTGGCAGATACTATATTAGATTCTTCACAAATATTATCTCACGTTTTAACAACCCTGGGAGGTAAATGCTCTTATTATCCCCAATTAACTGAAGTAAGTAGAGGTTAAGTGACTTGTTTAAGATCACAAAACTAATAAGTGTTTGAAGCCAGTTTTGAGCCCAAGACCTTTTCTAATCTACAAAGTGGATGTAATGGTTCTCACATTCTCTGATTCTTGAGTTGTTTTTCAGTTGGGTGTTTTGTCTTAAATATTCTATTGATGCCTTTTATTTTTACATTACAGTTATTTTTACACATATATCATTTTCTACCCCCACTCCCAACATACTCATACACACCTCCCCCAGAATTGAACAAAACAAAACAAAAAATCCTCCTAAAGCCTCCTTCCTTTTAGCTTCCCTATTGCTGTTGAAGGCATCACCATCCTTCCGGTCATAATCTCAGTATCATAACCTAGCTCTTAATCTGAGTATCATCTTCACCTCTTCATTCTCACCCTCCTTATCCAGTCAATTTCCAAGTCCTATCAATTTAACTTCAAAATAATCTTTCATATACATATATAAATACATATATATATACATACACAACATATGTATAAATATATATGTTGTGTGTGTGTGAATGTGTGTGTGTGTATGTGCGTGTGTGTGTGTGTGTGTATCATATAATTCTTTCTTTCCTTTAACACTGCTGTTACTCTGGTTCAAGCCTTTTCTGGTGGGTCTCTCTAGTTCAAGTCTCCCTCCACTACAATCCATACTTCTCTTTGCAGTTCATTTGAATTTCCAAAAGCATGGATCTGACCATGATACCTACCCTTACCTACCCCACCTCCTTATTATTCAGTAACAGTGGCTTCCTATTACTTCCCAGATCAAATATAAAGTCTAGGAGAGAGGAAGAAGGGAGGTAGAAAATAATTTGGAACACAAGGTTTTCCAAAGGTGAATGTTAAAAACTATCTATGCATATGTTTTGAAAATAAGAAGATTTATTTGAGAGAGAGAGAGAGAGAATGATGACAATCTTTTCTTTGTATTCCCAGTACCTAGCACATTGTTATTGTTCAGTGGCACCCAATTCTTTGTGACCCTATGAACCATAGCATGCCCTTCTGTCTTCTACTATTCCTCAAAGTCTATCTAAGGTCATATTTATTGTTTGCATGACACTATCCATCTCATCCTCTACCAATCCCTTTTTCCTTTTTCCTTCAATTTTCCCCAACATCAAGTCCCATCTTCTCATTAAGTGGCCAAAATACTTAATCTTCAGTGTCAATGTTTGACCATCCAGTGAATAGCCTAGCACATAAGTGCTTACACTTAATAAATATTTATTACCTTGATTTGACTTGGAAAAAAAAGTTAAAGACAACAACCAACAAATAATCAAAATGACAATGTATACACAGTTCTTTTCAAGTAGTTTTCAAGTATATTTCTTCATCTCTGTTCCCTGGAACTATTATTGGTTTTTCATTTACTCAGAATTTGACTTGCAGTCTTTTCATTTACATTATTATAATCATCTCACTATTGTTGCTTTGAAAAAATGATTTATAAACTTTGAAGTGTTGTCTAAATGCAGGCTGTTGTTATTCTTCACTGTGATTGAAGGCCTCCACTGAGTGATAAGGAATTCACTCTCCTAGGTTCTGAAATTTCACTTTTGGGCAAGTCTAACCAACATCTAGGTGTTACAGTGGATAGAATACTGAGCCTGGTGTCAGGAAGACTCATCTTCCTGAGTTTAAATCCTGCCTCAGATACTTCCTAGCTGTGTGACCCTGGGCAAGTCACTTAACCCTGTTTGCCTAAGTTTCCTCATCTGTAAAATGAGCTGATAAGGAAATGATACCCCTCTATTATCTTTTCCTAGAAAACCCAAAATGGAGTCATGAAGAATCAGAATATCTGAACAACAACAATGATTATAAAATTCTTCTTGGCATTGAACCAAAAATTCCAAATTGAATTAATTTAAATGGATCAAACATGTTTAGCCTGGGGGATGGAAGTCATTTTCCCTCCTGCCCTCACCTTCCATGAGGACAATACAAGGAAAAAGGGGTGGACACCAGAATTAAGCTGGTGTCAGAAAAGAAAAAACTTCCTAATAGTTAGAGCTATGGAAAAGAAGAATGGATGGGCTGCTCTGAAGGTTATGAATTTGTAATGCTGGAGAAACTGAGGCAAGATAGAAATTAGAGAGTATTTAATAATTTATTAAATAGGAGAGATTTACTGGGACCAAATGGATCCATGGTTTGGTCTCAGGGCTGAATGAGACTATCGTCTCCAAGAATCCAGCCAACAATGTGAGTTCTCAAGGACATATATAGACATGGTTCAGACTCAGGGGGTAGGCTGAGGCAGGGGTGGAATCAGGGTGCTGAGAGCTGGAACAGGACTCTGACAGAGTGGGGTGAGCCTCAGGAGAGGGGGATGACATAATAGGGGGAGGCAACCCAGAGACAGGGCGGGGAGGCATCTTGATAAGATGGTATCTGACATTCCGATAACTTGGGATGGGGAGAGGCATTCTGATATTCTAAAACATAATATCTTTTATCCTTATCAAATATTCTGATAAAGAGGGAGGGGAGGTTTTGCAGAACTGAGCTTTGAGCTGATCATTATAAATTGAAGCAAAAGAATTAGAGAAACTGAATCAGGACTGGGTCAGGATAATTAGGGAAACTGAGTCAGGACAATAAAAGAGAACTGTGGCATAACAAGTTGCCCTTTCTTAGAGGTCTTCAACTTCTAGTTAGGTATATTATTGTGGGAATTATTTTTAAGTATGCATTTGATTAGATAACTACTGAGGTTCCTTCCAAATTTCAAGTTCTGTGATTTTATGACTATCTATAGAACATCCAATGTGTCTCACTTCTCCAATAAACAGTTTTAAAGTTTGGTTTGGTATTGTTTTTAAATAGCCCTTAACTTAGGGCTTTGCGGAAGACAGTTGAAAAGAAGCTTAGAGATCCCTCCTCCTTGCACCATCACCCCAATTCAATACCTATAACACACAAACATACATATACACACATCCTACAGGTGAGGAAAGTGAGATTGAAGGTAGTTAAATTAATTCCTCAAGGTCACATGAATTGAGCAAGGCTTGAATTTCAAATCAAGTTCTCTAACTCCATTGTTATCTCCATTACAACACATTGCCTTCAAGCTTAAGTTTGAAATCCTAGCTCCAATATGTATTAATCCTAATGATGTAAATTGTGTCCCCTTTAATCTTTGGGGGGTCCCTGATGTAAACTGTGTCCCCTTTTGGGGAGAAGGGTCAGAAAGGAACCTTTAGGGGAAGGGTGCTCCTAACTCTCAAACTCTCCTGGCCTCTGGGAGGAGCCCATCCTTCTGTCCATTCAGGAAGGTAACTCCCAGGTAAGTGAGCTCATTCAAGTGGAGATCTTGGCCTGGGGCATAATTACCTCCCTCTATTGAATCAAAAATTTGCTTTTAATCTCCTCAGCCTCAAATCTCAGAAGGCTAATAAAAGAGGACTCTGAACCCTGAATCTAATGCCCTTCTGGACTTAGCCCACTAGGTTTTTCTCAATGTAAACCTTTGCAGAAGTCTTAATAGGATTTTGCCCATTGATGAAGATATTTTCTTCTCAGTGTAAACCTATCTTTGCAATAGTCCTAACAGGATCTTGCTCACTAAGAAAGCTGTCTTCTTACCACACTGCTTTCTTAGAGTAAATAAATCCATTCTTGCCACAAGCCTTGAGCTTGTATTCATTGGAGTTTGCAAATTCTTTCACAAAGCCTGCCACCAGCTAAGGGAATCCCAATGCTGTTAGGGGATCTCTCAACTCTCAATTCTCACACCTCATCACAAGACCCAGGAAAAGTTTTTTTTTTTTTTAATTTCTTTGAAATCCAATTTTCCTTAAAGAAAAGGGAGCAAATGCTTCTGTCACATCAGATACTTCTGAGTTTAGTGGAAAGATCAAATGAGGTGATTGATGGGAATGTTCACAATGGTCCTAGAGTGCAGTATTCTTATGTAGGTTCATTTCAAAGAATTGCTGAATTCATCCATTTATATATTCCCTCCACTGACACAAGTCATATGACTGCTACACCTTAGGAGGCCCTGCATCTTAATCAGTAGCCATAGTTACAAACATTCATTATCTGCTGGTCAATTGAGCTAACTGTCTTTAGAGATGGATGGACATTCACTCACCTGTTTGTCATCCTCACAGCTTTCACAGTTTACTAAATCCTGCCCTTCTTTGAGAGCCCAGGGTCACCTCCTTACCACAATGCATTGGAAAGGAAATTCTGTGAAGACTGTTGAATACTATCCACAATAAATAAATCTAAAATGTTCCTTGTAAGAGGAGAAAACTACCAAGAAATCCACAAATGAAGAGGTTCTGTATAATATCAATTGAGCTATAGAGTCTTGAATTATTAAATTATTTGGGAATCATTACAATTTTCACTCTAAAATATCAAAGTATTGTGGTTCAAGGACCAACATGATTTGGTTGATGTATATACCGGATGGTAAAGCACCAAAAGTTGGGGTTTGGTCATATGAAGAATTCATAATGGACATTCTCTTTGGCAAAAGGTAGATTTATTCAGGGGAAAATGTTACAGACAAAATGAAGGAATATAACAGACACCAGGAATGATAAATATGAAGAGCATAGAAAGGGGTTTTTCTGAAAGGGATCTAGCACCCTCAAAGAGTTAGCTATAAGGAGGAGAAGTAGGGATGGAAACCATAGTGGAGTTAGGAGAAAGGCCATATGGCATGGGGAGAAGGAAGGGGAAAGACACCATGAGGCAGAGTGCCATAGTGGACTGACTCAAAAGAGGGCAGCAGCCATGTGGTGGCCCATAAGTAGATTTTATAGGGAAAATTAAACTCAGGGACATGACTAGGATTTCTGACAGGGCATCCTAGTCATGTCCCTGAGTTTAATTTTCCCTATAAAATGGCATGGCAAGGCGAGACTGCTCAACACCTCTACAGAGGGTAGGTCCCAGGGGTATGAATATGACTTGGATTTCAGACTGGATGACCTCAGCAAAGCACCATGGAGCCAAACTTATCTCTATTAGTGCCTTCTCTCTGCTTGCCTCAGGAATCAATTCTTTAGTTTCTCTCTGTCCAAAACACCATTCTGGACCTCATCAAAAATGTATAAATACATTTCTTAGACTACACTAGTCATTGAAAGTGTATTTACTAAGTGCCCAGGCCTGCTCTAGGAACTGTGTAGGAATAGAAAATGTCAGGGAAAAGGGGTATTTACAGGAAAAGTAGAAACAATTCCTGTATTATTTGGGTATCTATTGGTTGGGAACACAAGAAACAATGGCAGGGCAAGCTGATCATTTACAATCAAGAGCTAACAATGTGGTACAAGTGCTGAATGTTTTTGTACAAGGTACTATTGAAAAGAAAATTCTTTGGGCATTTATCCTGATTAATGAGGCAAAACTCAGTACAAAGAGAATCAAAAGGAATTACTTAGTATATCTAGGTAGCTGGATATTTCATTCTGATCATTAGAGATAAACTATGGCTTTTATTGGTAATTTTTGTAATGAGATAAAGACAATTCAGGAAGGTCAATTTCAACAAAAGTTTGGATCCTTGAATTTTAGGTTCCTTCTCAAGGTGGCAAGGACAATTTCCAGATAGGGATACAAACATCACAGATAAGGGTTTGGTGGGACAGCGAACAGAGCAGGAAGTCCTACTGGACTTCCAGGGAGTCAGGAAGACCTATTTTCTTGAATTCAAATCTGACCTCAGACATTTGCTAGCTGTGTTATCCTGGGCAAGTCACTTAACTTTGTATGCCTCAGTTTCCTTATCTGTACAATGATCAAAAGAAGGAAGGAAATTCAGTATCTTTGCAGAGAATTCCAAATGGGAACATGACTGACATAACTGAACAAAGGGTATATGAAAAAGAGAAGGCAGTGTAAAAAAACTACAGATTGGATATTGCCTTTCCCAAAACAGCCTCCCCTGACACTGATTGATAAGCAAGGATGGAAACAATAGGTCACTGAGTCAACATAACTTTCAACAGTGTCTTTGTGCCTGGGATACCTTCCCTTCTTAGCTCTGCCTCTCAGAATCTATTGTTGTTGTTGTTATTGTTGAGTCATTTAGGTCATGTCCAACTCTTCATGACCTCATTTGGTGTTTTCTTGGCAAAGATACTAGAATGGTTTGCCATTTCCTTCTCCAGCTCATTTTTACAGATGAGGAGACTGAGGTAAACAGGACAAACTGACTTGCCCAGGATCACACAGCTAGTAAGCATCTAAGGCCAGATTTGAACACAGGGAGATGAGGCTTTCTGACTTCTGGCCAGAATCTCCATCCATTGTGCCACCAAGCTTAGAATCTCTACTTTCCTTCAAAGTCCAGTACAAATTTTACCTCCTATATGTGCCCTTTCCTGTGTCTCCTTCAGCCCCCAAAATTTTGCCCTGTATTTATTTTGTACATATTTATATGTTTTCAGTTTATCTCCCTCCAACAAAACAGACAGAACAGATACTATTTCATTTATGTTTTTCAGTCTTCCTGCAAAAGGAAACTGGATGTTTAATAAATTTACGTTTTTGATTGATTGCTATAGAGTTAAGTTCAATATGAGCTAGACTAGTCATGGAGGGGTTCATTGATAGAATATAGAATATAGAAAGTCAAAACTTAGAATAAAACAGGCCTTAATATGAAAAGTCATTGAGTACTCAAACCTTACAAATCAGAGCTAGAAGGAATAGTGGAGATTCTTTAGATCTCAGCTTCTTAAACTGATTCAAAATCCTATATGGGGTCTTGTAACTGAATGTGAGGCTCATAAAATTATGATTTGCTATCAGTAAATGTTTGATACCTGTTTTACATACTTATATACCTGAAGTCACAAAAATTTCTTGGGCAAAAAAGGGTAGCAAGTTTAAGAAGCGCTTAATTTTACCTTCTCATTATCAGAAAAGCAACTGAAATCCAGAGGGTAAAAGTTACTTGCCTGAATTGGTGTCGTTGCTAAGAAAGATGGTAAGTTTTTTGTATTTATGTGTGTGTGTGTCTGTGTCTGTGTGAGTGTGTGTGTCTGTGTCTGTGTCTGTGTTTACAGTAGCAACATACTGGTTTTCTAGCTTGATTGACAGCTCCTGTCAAAAGAAAGTGCTTTCAAGGATCTTCATTCCCTGCACTAACACCCAATCTATCACAACTAACTGTCTGAGCAAAATTGGTGTGAGAAACCCTAATAAAAGAAACCATTAAATTTGCAAATAGAAATTCATTGTCTATCTGTCTATAAAACAAAAGGGCATCCAATTAAGAGACCTGCTGATTTGTGAATTTGTCTTGCTCTCTTTAGAGCTAAATTGATATTAACTCTATGGAGAGGTGAGAAATAATGCTTTGGATAGCCTTTGACAAACTAATTCTGCTTTTATTGCCTTACTGGCATGCTGAGAAAGCTTCTCTCTTCTCTTTGATTAAATACCATTTCCACTAGAGCCAGACCAGCTCTCTGGGAATTTGTATCTATCACCACAATCTGAGCCCCATCTAATTTTCTGGCTACTACTCCACTAAGTGAGCTCTCTGATCCACTCAAACTGGTCATTTGAGTCTTCTTCCTAACTTCCAGTACTTTTGCTCTCTTGGGATATGTTTCCTCATCTGTAAAATAAGACCCTTCTTCCTCTCCCTCTTCAATTGATGCACTATGATTTTTTTCAGTTATGTTCAACTTGTCATGACTCTATTTGGGATTTTCTTGGGAGAAATACTGGAATGGTTTGCCATTTATTTCTCCAGTTTCTCCTCTCTTTAGATCCCTTCTACTTCTGACATTCTACATTTCCAACTTGTTCTTCTTCTCAAAGGCAACCTTTGTGAAATCTTTGAGACCTTCAAACCCCACTTCTTTGGCAAAGTCCTAACTTCTTCTATGAAAGCATCACCCCGTAGTATTCCCTACATATTTCTTTCTATGCTAAATTTTCATCCACCCTCTTTTCATACCATTCATTTAGCAATTCCATTGATCATAATTATTCACATTTCCATAACATTATTCACAAAGTGCTTTCTTGGGCACAACCCTATAAAATAGTCAGGATACGCATTATAATACTGAGCTAGGTGGTATAGCACATAGAGCTCTGAGTCTGGAGTTCAAATGCTGCTTCAAACACTTAACAGATGTATGACCCTGAGCAAGGCACTTAATTCTTATCTGGCTCAATTTCCTCAATTGCAAAATAGGAATGTTAATAACATAATAGAGTTGTTGTGAGGATAAAATGAGAGATAATATGTATGTAAGCAATTAACACATAATAAGCTCTTAAATATTTGTTTCCTTCTTCATTTTACAGAAGAAACTGGGAACATGTCTTTCCTAAATTCACATGACTGACAAATGTCAGACATTCAACCTAAGGAATCACATTCTGCCTTTTAATAGTTTTTCTATTGATATTTTGAAATGTGACTTAAATCATGTATAGTCATTTTATTTGTTTTTTTATTGATGTCTACCTCTGATGCCTTTATAATAAGGAACAATCTTCACATGAAAAAGGCTATGGCACCTGCTTCCAGAAAAGTGTGCAGATATGCAACATAAGGATCCTGTTCTCCAACGTGAAGTATGTGCAGCAGACATGCTTCAAGTAGCTACAGTCTATTAACTATATTATGAAGACAAACCTTTTCGTTTGACTTTAGAGTTAAAAATAGGATACATTCAAAAAGTACCAATCAGTAAAAATGAGTCCCTTGCCTTTGGTCTTGGTCTTGTTATCTGTAAGAGAGACACAATGCTATCAAGAAAAAAACCTAGGGGCTTCCCCTCCAAGGAAAACATGTGGCCTTTATTTTTGGCCAGCCAGTCCAGTAGCTAGGTTCCAACAAATGAATGATCTTCAAGTTCTAGCCTAATGGTTGATTAGACAAGGAAATATCCATCAGCGATGCTTCTTTTGGAAATCAACTTGGTTGGTAAATATTTGTATTCACCATGCAAAAACTTGTATTAAGTTTGAGACCATTCTTTCCAGGAACCAACAGTCCTATAGAAAAGGATTTTTCACACTAGGTAGTAAAGGGAGTAGGGAATCTTTGTACTTCTTGGCATAGCTTCACAGCAAATATCCTTTTCTAAAATAGAATTGTTAATTCATTAAATGGGACAGTCATTACTGAAAGTTAACAGTGAAGTAATACAAGAGTATGGGTTCCTGAGCCAAAAGCATTAAAGAAAAACTTCCCCAACACCCTGAAGGGTATTCAAGAACCCCTGAAAGGGTGACATAGCCAGTTTCACTCTAATAAAGTTAGTACAGAGCCTTGACATGGCATGAAGATGATCCCAAATTCTCAAAAGCTATGACTAGGAAACACACCCTAGCAGGACCTACCAATCTGAAAAGCCTTCAACAAACTATAAATATCTGTTTCTATAAACCAGCCCAGGTAAGGAGAATACACTTTTCATCTACAAGTAAATGACCACCAGGTAAGGAAATACTTTTAGCCACAACAAATAGCGAACACTAACAATACACATTTCTATAATAATTTCAGACCTAAAAAGGGCATTCCTTAGAAGATGGATAAGTTCCCATTATATAATAAGAAAGTGAAGCTCAGAAAGGTGGTTTGCCCATGATCACTTACTTAGCTAATAAGGGTCAGAGAGCAGGATTTGAATCCAGGTCTCTTTGTGATCCTATTTAAGGTTTTCTTGGCAAAGATACAGCAGTAGTTTGCCATTTCCATCCCCAGATCATTTTACAGATAAGGAAACTGATGCAACAGGATTGCATAAGATCACACAGCTAGTAAGTATCTGAGACCAAATTTGAATTCAGGAAAATAAGTCTTCCTGACTCCAGATGTCACCTAGCTGCCCTAAGCCCTGACTTAAAGTTTTGTAATCTTTCCAGTATATCAGACTATCATTTCATGAGATATAAAATAACCATAATGTGCCTTAATAGAGAGAGAGATGTTCACACTTTGCCTGCTCAAGATCCTCAGAAATCTGAGAAAATCTTTAGGCCAAGAAAACAGACACTAACTCATTTCCTCTTCCAACAGATAATTCACAAGAACAGTTTTACTAAAAGATAGAAAAACATAAAATCTCACTCCTGAAAGCTCTACAATATCTATTTCCCAAGGTCACTTATAGTTCCTTAGCCAGAGTTGCCCCTGTTCAAAGTACTCTGTGAAATCCTCATTACACTGCTGCTCTCTGCTGGTCTGTACTGGTCAGTCAGGACCAAAAGGTTTCTCAACTAAAAAGCCTTCCTGTGGAGAAAGGGAAAAGAAGTTTCACTTGACCTCCCTGATGAAGGCTTCAGGGCAGAGTTTAGGACAAAATTGTAGTACAAAAAAACCAAAGGTAGTTGGCTGGTGACGCAAGTCTTAGAACAAAAAAGTCTCTTCTGTCTGAGGAGACAGCCATCTCTGAAGGAGATGCCAAGTTTCAGGAGCCAGAAGTCTCTAAAAAGGAGGTGAAGTTAAAATCAGAAGCACAACTAAGGTGGGGTATGAGATGAGAAGTCCAAGTAGGGAGGCAAATTCCAAATTCAGAATCTAAGAATGAATGAAAAATCATTTATTACCTAGTTACAATGTGCTAGTGTTCAATGTTGGACAAAACAAGGTATAAAACAAGCAAGCTAATTCCTGCCCTCAAAGAGCCTATATCTGAATGGGGAGAACAACATGTAGAAGTGTTGCAGCAAAAGAAGTAATTTTGGCCAAAGAAGCTACAGGTACAGGGACTGTAAATTGACTGGCACATCTTTTCCAGAAAGGATAATGTTGGTTTGATGACTACCTCAAACTTAAGCAAGAAGGAGGGAGAGAGACATGAAGGAGTAGAATAACTGAAGATGGCCAAAGGAAAGGAATTGTTATAAAGAAAGAAACATTAGAGCTGAAGTCAGATTAGTCAGTTCAAATCCTAGCTGCAATATGTCCTATATGTGTGACTAACACAATCCACTTAACTTGTCTGTTCCAACTTTTCCACCTCCTTCATCTCAACATAGAACTGTGCCTCATAGTTTTCCAAGAAAATTGATATCAT
This sequence comes from Sarcophilus harrisii, assembly GCF_902635505.1. Lineage (NCBI taxonomy): Eukaryota > Metazoa > Chordata > Mammalia > Dasyuromorphia > Dasyuridae > Sarcophilus > Sarcophilus harrisii. Next base: position 358,278,465 of record NC_045427.1, on the reverse strand, counting down.
GTGTTAGAAATTAAAGAACCTTATTATCCTTCAAGACAGAAATAGCCTAAGATAACAGGAAAAGATAATGATAAATGATGGAGAGGATGTGGGAAAATTGAAATACCAATGCATTGTTGGTGCAATTGTGAAGTAATCCAGTCATTATGGAGAGCAGTTTGGAACTATGCCCAAAGGGCTATAAAACTGCACATGCTGTCTGATACAGAAATCTTACTACTGGGTCTGTATTCAAAAAGATCATAAAAGAAGGGAAAGGATTCATATGTGCAAAAATGTTTATAGCAGATTTTTTTGTCGTGACAAGTAACTGGAAATTAAGTGGATGCTTATCATTTACAGCCGAGGGCCAGATGCAGCAGCTGAGGACGTTTATCCCCCTCACCCAGGGCTATGAAGTTTCTTTATTTAAAGGCCCACAAAACAAAGTTTTTGTTTTTACTATAGTCCGGCCCTCCAACAGTCTGAGGGACAGTGAACTGGCCCCCTATTTAAAAAGTTTGAGGACCCCTGATAGGGAAGAACTGAACAGGCTATGGTATATGAATGTAATGAAATATTATTGTCCTATAAGAAATGATTTGCAGGCTAATTTCAGAAAAGCCTGGAAAGACCTATATGAACTGATACTGAGTAAAGTGAACAGAATCAAGAGAACATTGTTCACAATAATAACAAGATTATGAGATGACCAACTATGATGGACTTGACTCTTCTCAGCAATGATGCAAGACAATAGAGTTGGGATGGAAAATACCATCCATATTCAGAGAGTGAACTATGGAGACTAAATGCAAATCAAAGAATAATATTTTTTCCTTTTCTTTTTTTTTCTTTCATATGTTTTTTTCACTTTTGCTCTGATTTTTCTTGCACATCATGACAAATATGGAAATATGTTTAAAAGAATTGCACATATTTAACCTATATCAGATTGCTTGTTATCTTGCGGAAGGTGAAGCTAAGAAAGAGGGGGAAATTTTTGGCATGCAAAATCTTGTAGAATTGAATGATGAAAACTATCTGCATGTATTTGGAAAAATAAAATACTATTTAACATTTTTTTAAAAAATAAATTCATCCAAAGGTGGGGGAAAAAATTTGGAAATAACCTTGATACTCAGACCTCAGCATAATTTTTTTCCCTCTAATTGGAGGGCTCCTCCAAAAATCTCAATTTAAGGAAGATACTCAGGCTAAAAAACTTTGTCTTGCCCAGCTGCAGTCCTTTGGATTTGTCCAACTTATGCTCCTCACTAGATCCTTTCCTCCCCTACTTTCCAGATTCTTTTTGTGTATTTTCTTTCCCCCATTAGTTTGTAAGTATTCCTAATGCTTAATCTTTATAGACTTTTCCTACACTTCAAAGCCCCTCAACGTCATCCCCGATTTATTTTTCCACTTCATTCCCTGGAAAAATGATCCCTTTTGATTTTATTTGTGGGTGTACCCTAAGTCTCCTTCTCTGTCCCTGTCTCTATCTCTGTCTCTCTGTCTCTGTCTCTGTCTCTGTCTCTCTTATCTCTTTCAGATGACTTCTAAATCTACATCACCATTTCTCTTAATCTCCACTGTGCATCTCCACCTCGTTATCTCATAGACACTTCAAGCTTATATCCAAAATATAACTCCATCTCCTTAGTTACAAATCTTCTTCTTAACTTCCTTTTTTTTTCCTATTGAGGGCATCACAGATCCCTCTGAAATTACTCAACAAATTCTTTGTTCATCTTTGTGTTTACTTATCTATATTCTTATTATATATAATATATATACACGTATATATATGAAAGATAAGACCTCAGGTCCTTTCCCCCTTCTAAGCCATGTGGCTCTATGAAACGAGTCTTGGTTCTTCTCCTCCTCATTTCTTTTTTCCTATTCTAGCTAAAAGGCATGAAGTCTTTGACTTCATGAGTTTGAAAGGTCAGGAGAGTAAGCTATCATATGGGTTTTGTACTCAGCCCAACACTGATATCTCAAGGAGCAAGCTATGACCTTCAAGAATGATCTTCTGGAGGTGGTCCAACAGAAGCTGAATTGAAAACTCATCTCACAATAAAGCCATATATGGTTATGAACTTAATAAAAAACAATGCTATACAGGAACTAAGTTAAATTTTGAGTTTGCTATCTCCCCCACTACACACGCGCACACACACACACACACACACACACACACGTGGAATATGGTAAAGTATATCCCAAAAGTGATGGAGGAAATGGTTGTACTTTTGTAATTGTTTTATTTTTGAGTAAATATCCCTTTGTAAAAGCTAAGTGATGCTAACTGGTAAAATGGAACTGAATATTAGTCACAGGTACCTTACAAAGATTAGAACATAAATTGTGAAGATTTAATGGTAAGAGTTAGAAAGAGCACTTTCTAAACTTTCTAAAATTTTCCCTCTTTCAGCTATTGGAACATTTAAGTTTTAAATATCTAGTCAGGGCTTACCTCCAAATATCTCCTGTCTCTTCTGCATTTGGAGACTATCCCCATTGCTGCCATCCTCATTCATTTTTCTGACAGTTGTAGAATCTGCATGATAGTAGACAGACAAATGCAATCTTCATCCTTTGCTGTTCTTAGGTCCCAAATTCACTGAGGGGTCCACTGTGTTAATCTCCAAGTCTACCATACCCTGAAGCTACATAGAGCAGGCACAGCCTGAGCAGGTTTACAATGGGGGCCCTTTCTTCTGTGATGAGTACTTCCAAGTAACAAAATTTACAGGTATTAAAAATAAATTTATTAATTATACTAATCAAAAATAAATAAATTGATGTATGATGATTTATTAGTAATTAAAAACAAAAAGGCAGGATCTTGGAGCATCTTAAATCTACCTGTTTCCTTCTGACAGAGTCCTCCCCTAAGAAGTGAATAGCAACTATGACACTTAATAAAGTGGGCTAAAAAGTCTTAGCCTGTACAGATTATTATGCTGTTGAGGGGGGGCCAGTCATCGGAGAAATTATGCTTTGTCATGAGTTTTGAACCCCTTCTAGCAATCAGGACATCTTGATCAGGTTCCCTGTGATTTTATTTCTCCTTCATGAGCCAGGCCACCCCAGATTCTAATGAAAGGATACAAGACATATGTTCATCCCCCCGGGGAAGGAACAAACTCAAGCTGGGTCCTGTTTATAGAGAAAACAGAACTCAGGTTCCCAGTTGAGTGGTGTCCAACCCAACCTAATAAACAAGAAGATGCCTTAAGAAGACACTTATGTGATGACATTCCTTAGCTGGGGAGGGGCTTCTATTTAAGCTAGTATAAGAGATGGCCTTTTGACAGGAAAGGGAATATTACAAATTAATATCAATAGTCAAATGGTATGGCATTAATATGAATTTGCCTCACTTTTCTTCCCACCTGTGCTTTAGATTATATTCCCATTTTTAAACGAATGGAGCAAATGAGAAACTTGGCTAAAAAGGGCTATTCCCTTTTACTCAGCCATCTAGGGTTCATTCCTACATAATTTAGAGCTGGCAGCAAGGAGAAATGGAAAGGACTAAGAGTTGTTCTACAGAGTCACAGTTCTACCACCTACTGCTTAGGCAAATCAATGAATCTTTCAGTAAAATGGGAGTAGTATGAATATTATCCATATCACAAACATATTGTGAAGAAAGTACTTTATAAACTATAAAATAATATAGAAATGGCAGCAATTATTCATTCCTTCAACAAGCATTTCTTAAGTGCCTACAATAAATGGTTGGGAGCAGCTGGGTTGTGCAGTGTTGGACCTGGAATCAGGAGAACCTGAGTTCAACCATTACATCAGATGCTTACCAGTTATGTGATCCTAGGCAAGCCACTTAACCCTGTTTACCTCAATTTCCTCATCTGTAAAATGAGCTAGAGAAGGAAATGGAAAACCACTTCATTAGTTTACCAAGAATACCCCAAATGGGGTCACAAAAAGTTGGACATGACTGAACAACAGCTACCACATAAATACAGTCTTGGTGCATTAAGATCCTCTGTGTTACATCCCATTAAAATGCTCCTTCAGTGTCTCATTTGGGAGATAGAGTGACCCTGAGCACTCAAAGACTATGCCAGCATAATCCCATATTCTGGCAAGACCTACCAAGTTAGAAGGCCCTCTTATATAGGTCTGGCAATGGGCTATCACTTTAGCACCTCCTCTCACTAAGTTTAGAGATGCCCCTAACCAAAACGCTGCTCCCCAGAAACTCTTGTAGGCCATATAATAAAACTTTATGAGGATAGGGGGTGACTTCAGTGGGGAGTGCTTCCACTGAAAAAAATCATAGATTCTTGAAGTTTTGAAGATCATAGAACTGGTGTCAAGACTGAAATTCAGACCCAGATTTTCCAGGTTGTCTTTTTTTTGTTTATTTATTTTTAAATTTTTATTTATTTATTTAAAAGTTAAATACAAAATAGAAAAAGACAAAATGTTACCATCTACACAGCAGAACATGAGAGGATTCAAAATATAAAGTAATAAATTTCCATTTCAAGAAAGCCTATATAATAAATACTATACATTATATTCAGAGCTGTCGATCTTTTCTTTGCTTCCTTGTAGGTTTTCTTTTGTTTGTTGTGCATTTTTTTACTTTATCATTTTATTCCTTATTACTTCTTTCCTTCCCCAAGAAAGCTACAATTAAACTCGTACATATATACATACCTATATAGGTTAAAAACATACATATATATGTATCTATAACATATGCATCTTTTTTCCATACAATTTAGTCTATTCCAGTGAAACTCAACTGCATGCATCCCTTTTGTTGTTATTTTAGTTGTTTTTCAATCTTTTCCAACTCTTCATGTCCCCATTTGGGGTTTTCTTGAAAAGATACTAGAGTGGTTTACCATTTTCTTTTCTAGGTCATATTACAGATAAGAAAATTGAGGCAAACAGAGTTAACTGAATTGCCTAGGGTCACACAGCTAATAAGTGTCTAAAGCAAGATTTGAACTCAGGTCTTGCTGACTCTAAGCCCTGTGCTCTAATCACTGGGCCACCAACCTTTCCCCTTTGCAAAGCTCCTAAATACAGATATGTGGGAATGGATGTTATGTGTTCAGGGTAGGGATAAAATGAAGATCTGAGTTCAACTAAAACCACAAGTAACCAAGCTATATTCAACACAAGAATGTGGAAAGAGTTCTGGATTGACAGAAGATGTGGATTTGAAGTTTAATTCCATTTTTTGTGAATTACTTTTATCACTTATTTTTTGTGATTTTGGGAAAATTCTTCAGTCTATTTGAGACTCAGTTCCTTCTCCCCATCTCTTCCTAACATGAGGCCTTGCACATGCTAGGCTTTCAGGAAATGTGTGTTCAGTTGAATAATTGAACTGAATTTAATATGAGGGCTTTCTTCCCTTCCAAAAATTATCAGATCTTAATTGTTTAGTATAAATGAGGTCACTAGAGGGCACCATTGCCACACTTATATCTCTAGCACCTAGAGCCGCCAGTTTCTCCTTCTCTTATGGGTGAGCAATTTACATCAGAAGTGTATGGCTTTCGGGAACAAAAATAATTAGAAGCAACTTAGTGAAAAGAACATTGGTCTCAATGGAAAACCTGGATTCAAGTCCCCAAATGGGAAGGGGCTTCATTGGATTTTGTGTATGACCTACCCATATTCCAAATAAAGATCTCTTCTACAAAATTTCCAATAAGTGGTCATTCATTTTCTGACTGAAAATTTTAAGTGAGAGACAAACGACCCTTTATTTCCCAAAACAGCAATTCTAATTGTTAGTGAATTTCCACTGGCATCAATTACTTCACTACTATTTGCCTCAGTTTCTTCAACTATAAAATAGAAATAATAACAACTACCTTCTAAAGTTGTTGTGAGGATCAAATGAGAATAATTATGAAGCACTTGGCATATATTAAGTGCTATCTAAATGTTAATTATTATTATTTGGCTTCAGACATGCATTAGTTATGTGACATTGGACACCTCTGTTTACCTCAATATCTTCAACTATAAAATAAACATAATTCTGCTATTCACTACCTCTTGGGTAAATTATTTAACTTCTCTCAGCCTCAGTTTTTTATCCGTCCCTTCCAGCTCTATACCTATGATTTTCTCTTAAACATAGATTTCAGGACCATTCCCATTGAGACCTCATTCTACAATGGCATCAAACCTCTGACTACTACTCTCTTTGATTCCAGAAATTCTACCAATTCTATATCTATACAATGCACCATCCTCTAGCTTATTTTTTCCACATGAATAGTTAAAATACTTTGACAATTTGCTAAAACCCAGATAAATTATAATGACAACATTCATCTCATTTACCAGCTTAATCACTTTATCACAAAAGGAAATTAAGTTAATCCAACATAACCTATTCTTAATGAAGCCATGCTGGCTCTATAATCATAGCTTCCTTTTCCATGTATTCACTAATCATCTTTTTGATTCTAGATTTCTTTTTTTGCAGAAATCAGTCGTCTACCAGCCTATATATTCTCTGCTTTTTTCAAAATGGTGGCATTTGCCCTTCCTAAACCCTGCAATATCTCTCTTCTATTCTCCATGATCTCTCCGATTTATTTTGACAATCACATCTGCCAATTCTTTAAGTACCCAATTATGTAGTTCTTGCTAGACAATTTTAATTCATTAAGAGCAGTTGAGCATCCTCTTACTATCTCCTTATTTCTACTGCATATCATTTCCTGTCATTCTTATTGAGTATCAATTTCAAGACATTTTTGTTCTGTCCTTTCTAGTCTAAGACCTATTCCCTTCTCAGAGAAAATAAAGGGAAAAGAAAGATGAAGCATCTATGCCTCTTGGCTACTGTCAGTCATCATTGTCCCTTCCACCCCCAATAGTGGTTCTATCTTTTCTTTCCTCTATTAAAGCTTTAAAAAAAAAAAAAAAAAAAAAAACTTAGTTTACAGTCATCCTTGGTATATTCTGAGTCTTAAACACCCTTGACCTGACTCAGTTTTAAATTATTATGACATACTTTTGGATTAATCCTATTAGCTCTGAGTACTTCAATCCTCTATATTTATGACTTTGAAATCTAATTTGATTGTCATTATTGTGACAGGTAGTAATAAGTTGCCATTTACATAGCACTAAGGTTCAAGCTAAGCATTTTACAAAACCCTCACAAGAACTCTGGGAGGTAAATGCTACAGTAGAAAAAACTGAGGCAGGCAGAGGTTAAATGGCTTATATACTGATAAGAGTATGAGGCAGGATTTGAACTCAGGTCTTCCTGATTACTAGTGTTATATTCTATCCTCTGGACCACCTGCCATTCTAAAGTCACTAACCCTCTCAAAGCTTTGAATAATACCTTCATTATATCTTAGCAGGAACATAAGGAATTAAATAAGATATAAGCCTGATGCTTTATAAATGTTAGTACCTAAGGGCTATATCTTAGAATGAAGAAAATAATTCCCATCTGTATTTCACTTTCAGGCTGGTTAAGAGCTTTTCCTGTACTACCTCTTTTGATTTTCAGCGATTAAGAAATGGATTTGGAGTGATCATATCTGCCATTTTCAAAATGAAGTTTATGTTACCATGCTGTTCAAAGTCCCATGATAATTTATAAAGTAAATTATATTGGAAATTTCTACAGTTAGATTATTGATCACCTGAGTGATCTTAACCAACTATTTTTCCTTATGTATATTATACCTTATTCATCTATAAAATTGAGGGGATGTCTAGATGATTTTAATAGACCTCTTCCTTCACTAAATGTATGATCCTGCTATTACTTCCCTTCATTTAAATAAATGTATTTTGTATTATGCATTATGAGATTTTCCCATTAAAAATAAAGGAACTGGGACAGCTACACAGTGCAGTGGATAGAGCACTAGCCTTGAAGTCGGGAGGATCTGAGTTCAAATCTAGTCTCAGACACTTAATACTTCCTAGCTGTGTGACCCTAGGCAAGTCACTTAATCCCAATTGCCTCAGGGGAAAAAAAATAAATAAATAAAAATAGAAATTTTTTTTAAAAAGGAACTTAGATTATTTATTTAGCCTGGGGGAAAAAAAGATTTGGAAAGGGAGGAGAGGAGAAAAGGAGGTATAATCTTGCTTCCAAATATGTGGAGGGCTGTCATATAAAGGAAGTATTAAATGTGCTTTGCTTAGATCCCAGGCCATGTCAGAAGTTGGTTAGAAGTATCAGAGAAGCAGATTTTGGCTCAGTACAAAGAAAAACTTCCTAGTAATCAGAACTGTGTGCAAAGGAAATGAACTGCTATAGTAAGTAGCAAGATCCATCTCATGGGAGTTGATCAGGCTGAAAATCACTTGTAGGAATGTTTTTGCACCAAGTAGCCCTTTGCTCATGGGCCAGCGATAGTCATAGAAAGGAAATATCCCTCCTCCCTCCAATGTCCATTCTCCTGGCCAAAGCTTTTAGTTACTCCACCCTACAGCTCTGAGTAATTACGATTGAGAGCCACCACACAGAGAGTAAAAATGAATCTAGACAAATTTAGAGAAGGCAGTATGGTGAAACAAAGAGCAGACTATATTTGCAGTCAAAAATCTTATTTTCAATTATTGGCACAGAAAATTATTGTGTCACTCTGGGCAACATACTTAACCTCTCTTTGGCCTATTTTCTTCTCTATAAAAGAAAGATCAAAGCATTTCACTACTTATTTCTCCGTGTGTGTGTGTGTGTGTGTGTGTGTGTGTGTGTGTAGTTGTTATTGTGTTTGCCCCTTGTTTTCTAAGAGAATCAATGACATCATAGGGTGATGTCTTATTTCATGCAGGAATTGGATTTAAGTAAAGCCGAGTTGCACAAAGTTGTCAGACTCACTCTCTCTTTCTGGGTCATTGCAGTCCAGTGTCAAGACAAAAATCAAGTTAACTAGTAATGGCTTAGTAATAGTTAACTAGTAATAGTTAACTAGTAATAGTTAACCTTGGAGTCTTCAATGTATGACGAAACGCTAACTCCAAAGCACCTTCTGCAGCCTTCATGACCATGCAAACAAATTGTTCTCATCTACCTGTTCTCCTGGGCAAGTCTTTACATACTTGGTGTGGGCATCCCCCGAATACGGACAGGTCTGAGGCCCTCAACCAGGTTTAGCTGTCTAGCAAGAGTTTCACCAGGATGTGAACACTAGGCATGCCATAGCTTCTTGGAGCCAGGAGTGAGAGTTGGGTAATAGGTGCACAGCAAAGGTAGAAAGGAGTCCTGGAAAGGGCTCAGAGGTCCTCACATCAGAGGTATTTGTCCTATCTAAACACCCTCAGAAGACAGATAAATAGATTGAAATATAGATAGATGTGTGTATTAAAAGAAGACCATGAATGTTAGCCATTATTTTAGAGGATTATAAAGGAATAAAAGCAAAAAGAGAGAGAGAGAGAGAAACTGGGGATGATGGAAAAGAGCAGATGAAGGTGTGAGGACAGATATTGGAGGAATATCCTTGTCCTCTCAAGAGAAGAACTTAATATTTGTTGTCAGAAAAAAATTTGTGAAATAATAGTTTTATTTCATATTTAAAAATGAAAAATGTATGGAATAATAAATATAGAGATAAATACTGTATTATCCTATTTATATTTATTATATATTTATATATTCTTTATTATAAATGTTTACTATTTCTATATTGTAAATATATATTTAATTATTATAATTATATTTATACCTTAATAAATTATATAAGTATAATATATTATGGTAAATATACCATTTATCCATGCCTATTCATATAATGCAAATTTTGTCTATAAGTTTACCATAGCAGATGGTATCTGGGACAATATATATATATATATATATATATATATATATATATATTTTTTTTTTTTTTTTTTTTTTTTTTTTGCTAAGGCAATTGGGGTTAAGTGACTTGCCCAGGGTCACACAACCAGGAAGTGTTAAGTGGCTGAGTCCACATTTGAACTCAGGTCTTCCTGACTTCAGAGCTGGTGCTCTATCCACTACACCACCTAGCTGCTTCTGGGACAATATTCTAGGACATTTTCCCCCTACCTTTGATATTGAAGATAAAAGAATATGCATGTAGACTATTCAATAGTTATCTTTTTCTCTTGCTATACAGAGAACTAGAGAAAGATGTCAATGTGTGTCTCTTCCAGTCCTGAGGAAAAAGAAAAAGAGGGAAGACACTGGAATCCAGCTATATTCTGTTCTGTCTTCCTGGAAATTACTTGGGACAGAGATCAAAGCCAGTAAAATGTAAATTTACCAGAGTGGCAAGATGCTAAAATAACTTTGTGATCTAGTCCCCAAGGAAAACCCCTTCAAAAGGGAAGAAGTTAGAAAATGAGCAATAAGGAAGAAAGACTGAAATTAACCAAAGATCTCAGAAAGAAGAAAGTCATTTAAAGATGTTGAGCAGAACAGATAAACCAACAAGAAAAGTATTAATAATAGAAGACAATATGATCTCCAGGTAACTAATATGTCCAAAAATCCATGATTAAGTATTGAAAGACAAAGAAAAATGAACCTGATGAAACAGAGTATTCTGGATTCCCAAGGGAAAAAATGGAACTACAGCAGGATATTCTCAAATGATTAAAAAAGAAATAAGAATTATGAAAGAGAAATTGTTGGTGTTTTTGTTCTTTAAAATAATAATAGTTCTCTCTGGGAGAGAGGGTTTCTGGGAGAGGTTTTCTGGAGGCAGCTTTAGTTTCAGTTACAAGTAAATAATCACCCAAAATCACAGCCAGCTGGTAAAAGTTCAGATCTTTTATTGTGTCCTTCAATATAGCCCGGTTAGCTCAGAGGCCTATCTCTCTGCTTGGTTCCAAGAGCTTTTGCAGCTTCGTCCTTGGCTTCTGCCTCTGCTTTCTTCAGCCTCCAGCCAGCACCAAGGTGGAAGATGCAATGAATCTCTCTTGCCTCGGAGAGAGGGCTTGTAGCCTTCTTCCCAGAGTGCTCCTCTCTGACCCCAGTCAATGTTCCGGAGAAATTCTCTCGAGTGGCTCACTGGAGCTGTATTTATGCTGCTTCACCAAGAAGGGGATTGTGGGATATCTCCCAGCATGCTCTCTGGCCCTAAGAGCTTCAAGGGAGGTGTGAATTCTGATATCTCTTTCTAAACCCTGAAATCTCCCAAACATGTGAACTCCAATGAGTGCTTAAATATTTCTTGCTTCTATGAGCTCTCTAAAGGTGTGAACACAAGAATCATTTCTATCAGTTGTACTTAGTACCTTGTTTCAAGTTCTGGCCCAAAATATCTCCTTCTAAGATCAAATCAATCATATTGAACCATGCTAAATTAGATAATTATTGTCTCTATCAACTCTAATGGCTTAACAATTTGTAAAGATTCCAACAAGAAATTATAATCTTCATAGCAGACATAATTGACAGAATAGAAAAGCATGAATACACTATTGCAAATTCATCGAGAGACAGACAGAGAGAGACAGAGAGACAGAGAGAGAGAAAAAACACTTATTGAAATGCCACCAAAAGTAAAGGAGTATTTAGAAGTAAAGTAGAAGTAAAGGACTATCTGGGAGAGGAAAAATGAAAGAAAAAAAGATGTGCTCTCCATATAAGCAAAAAAATTGTGATCTTGAAGACAGAATGTATAAAGACAATTATAGGGAGAATATAGCCTCCTGGAAGAAAAAATCCAAATGCCACCGTGCAAGAAATAATACAAGAAAACCAGCCCAGAACTTTGGAATACAGGAAACAAAATACCTATTGAAAGAATCCATAGATCACTTCCAGGAAAAAACAAATGAACAAAACAAAACAAAACACATGCTGCTAGAATGGACTAAATACTGCTGCCTAGACATAGCTAGATCCCTTCCTTCCCACTGCTCTGCTTATTCATATCCAGGGAAAGGAGCTGAGTGTAATAAACTGAAGCTGATATTAATGAAAGAAAAGTAAAAGTTTAATATCTTTTATGCTTTATGCCTGCAGATGATAGAGGTCTAATCCTAAATTTCTCTACTTCTCTAAATTCCTTCTAATTCCTGATTTTTTAATGTAAAACCATAAGTAGTAATCATTGCTATGTAATTTTTGTCTGTTATTAATTTACAAATAGCGAAGCTGCCACAGAATGAGCCAGTGAATGTCTGGTATTTGGTATAGAAAGGAAAACAGAGATTCAGGGTCTTTATTTTAAATAGCTACAGTGGTATGCATGTTATTTGAGACAAGCAAAAATTTTGATATGGTTTTATTTTGCATAGTAATGATTATGTATATATGCTTCTGCTAACACTAGGCTGATTCAGAACATTGGCTTTTATCAAATGAAAATAGATTGCGCTAACCATCTTTAGTTGGTTTTCTATCGGGTCACTACTTAGCACAGAGTAAGGCATAGAATAAACACAATATTGAGTGAGTGAGCGATTTTATAGGCATACATAAAGTATTTCCTTGCTCTTCTGTTTTTAATCTATGATATTTAGGAATGAGTATTAGTCCAGGAAAAAGGCAAATGGTATAGTTCTTAGTTGTTGGTTTAGGAAAAAGTCAAACATTTCAGAAATTATTTAAGCCCTCAATGAAACAAAATTAATCATATTGAAACACAAAGAAAAGTTCAGTTGGAAAGAAACAAAAACAATTCCAAAAATTGACAAACTATTGTTGGAAAGTCTTAATCATCAAAAGACAAGAAAAGATTTTCAGAGGAACCTGGCAACTAAAGGCATTATTATTTTCTATGGTGTAGAATGGCTTCATAAAGTTAAAAGATCTGCAAAACAAAATAAAAACAAAATCAGCAACTAATCATTGCCATGAAAAAAGTACCTTTCTCCTGGGCAAGACAATACAAAGATTTACTGAAGATTTAAGAAGAATAACAAATTTTTACTAAGGAAACATCTTTTTTCATTCAAAGCTATATCAAAATCATTATGGAAGAAGTTCAAATGAACCAATAAGGTTTGAGTGTCTTCCTAATATTGTAATAAGTTTACCAAAGAATAGTTTGGGGGATTTTTTTAAACTTCTAAATGGGCACAAAAATATTGCCTCACTGAGGCAAAGCCCTCAGATAAATATTTTTATTTACTGAGAAGCAGAATTATCATAGTAACAATCCCCTACCCTTTTCCTGGAGCAGGTTAAAGGATAAGTTGTTTTGTTTTGTTTTTAAGTAGAATTACATAAATTCCAAAGTGTTAAGTACAGAGTCCTCACAAGGCCTGAGTACTCCTTCCTTTATTATATCTTTCCAGCTTAACACATGTAACAATGTAAAAATAGTTATATTAACAATTAAACTGTACTTTAAAAAAAATACTTTAAAAATAAAAGACAAAATTCAAAAAAAAAATCTGTGTGGCATTATGGAGTGCCTGGGCATATCTAGAACATACTCTATCTAAACTTAATCCACTGTGTTTGATGGTAAATATATATATATATAATTTGACTTATTTATAGAAATTCATTTTATTTGTAAAAGTTATTATTACTTGTAGATATTTTTATAAGATGACTTTACCTTGTTGGGTCTCTTGTCAAACTTCTTTTAAACTGGTTTTTCTCCTCCATTGCTTCTTTTCTTATGAAACAATATCGCTAATAACTTTCCACCATCCATCTTTATATTTCACAAATGAGTTTATATTCTATACTATTGTTACCTTCAGCTGTCATATCTTTCTGTTTGTAAAGCAAATAAAGTTTTTGCTGGTTTAAGTGTTTTTAGACTATGAAGAAAACTGATTGATATAGCTAAAGTTGCCTGAAATTACTCTAATTTGTGCTAAAAAAAAATGTTCTTTACATATTTTCCACTTTTCATCAATAACTTACGTAAAGAGATAGTGATAATTGCTTTAGTTATTTAACACATCTTTTCTGATTTTTCTTTTTCTAGTTTTGTATTAATTTTGATTTTTATTTTAACAAGTTAGGTATCTGACAATACACCAACAGCTGATTCAGCAATGACTCCCACATTAAAAATGAGTCATTATTTGTCTGCTTAAAATATAATCAAGTTCACTTTGAGGATATTATGCAGCTGAATGACTTCAGAATTCTCTTTTTTTTAACTTAGATTTTATTTTATGTTTTAAAATATTTTTGATAGCTTTTGCTTATTTATATTTCCTATTACATCCTGTCCCACTAACAGCCATTTATTACAAGAAAAAATTTTAAGGGAGGAAAAAAAATTCAAGAAAGCTAACTAGCATATCAAAAAATCCTGATGTTATATGCAGTTTCACACTCATGATCTCCCATCTTTGCAATGAAGGTAGGAGTGGGGAAGAGATTTACATGTTTCTTCTTTGGGTCAACTTTGGTCATTGTAATTTCACAATACTTAGTTTTGATTGTTTTCGTGTTCTTTCCATTTACATTTCTATAGTCATAATCTATGTTGTTTTCTTAATTCTGCTTTCTTCACTTTGTAGCAGTTAATGTCTTTTCATATTTTTAATATTCATCATATAATTTCTTATAATATTTTGGATCAGTTCATATAAGTCTTCCTAGATTTTTCTGAAATCTACTCTTTCATTATTTCTTTTTTTTTGTAAATAGTATTTCTTTTTTCCCCCAATTACATGTAAAGATAGTTTTCAACATTCATTCCTATACAATTTTGAATCCCAAATTTTTCTCCCTCCTTCCCTATACTCCCCACTCCCCAAGCCAATAATCTGATATGAATTATACATATGCAACTATGTTAAATATATTTCTATATTAATAATGTTGTCAAATAAGAAACAGAACAAAAGGAAAAACAAAACAAAGTATATCATAGTTGACTATGTTACTATTACTGTGTACAGTGTTTTCTTGGTTCTATTCACTTCACTCAGCATCAGTTTGTGTAAATCTTTCCAGGTTTTTCCCTTTCATCCTTTCTTACAGCACAACAACATTCCATCACCTTCATATAATACATAATTATTTCAGTCATTCCCCTATTGATGGGCATACTTTCAATTTCCAAGTCTTTGCTACCACAAAAAAAGAGCTGCTAAAATATCTCTATGAATCCTTTTACTCTTTGATCTTTTTGAAGTAAAGACAAGTAAAGACCTAGGGGCAGTATTGCTCAGTCAGAGAATACATATAGCTTAGTAGTTTGGGGACATAATTCTAAATTGCTTTTCAGAATAGTTGGAATGGTTCTCTACCAAGAACAGATTAAAGTACCTGTTTTTCCACAGCTTCTTCAGCATTTGTCATTTACTTTTTTTTATCAGTTTAGCCAATATGATAAATGTGAGGTGATACTTCAGAGTTCTTTAAATCTGCATTTCTCTAATGATTAATGATTAGACTTAAAATGATTTTCATTTGACTATTGATATCTTCATTTTCTTCCTTTGAAGACTGTCTATTCATGCCCTTTAACTATTTATCATGAATTGCTTCTTTTTGAGGGAACCATAGAAGGCATCATGAAGAATCTTGCAACAAAATTAATCCTTGAAGGAAGAGAAGATTTTACTGACTAGATTCCAGGTAATGGCTAAATGCAAGATAGAAAAGGAATGGGTGAGATCCTAGAATAATAAGTAGTTCAATTTTATTGGACTACTTATATAGTAGAAGAAGTAAGGCTGGAAAGGTATGTAAAAGACATTGTAAAGAGTCTTGAAAGCCAAGTTAAATGAGCTTGCATTTGGTTTTATAGGCAATGGGGAACCATTGAATATTTTTGAGCAGAAGAGTGTTATGATTACAGATGTGTATTAGGTAGATTATTTGGAAGCACAGGAAGGATTACAACAGGGATAAACTAAAGGCAGGAGAACAGTAAGGGAAGTGATTACAATAGGCTAGGTCATTTGGTGGGGGTGGAAAATAGAACTGAGAATTTAGATGCCAAGGAGATGGGAAATATTGGACTAGATGATCTTGAAGGCTTTTTTTTTAACTCTAAAATTGATTCTCTGCACATTCTAAGAAAATGTTCAAGTTTAGGAAAGCAAGAAAACACCAACAACAATAAAGAATAGCCCTAAAGCAAGCAGGTCATTTTTCATTGTTTTATTATTAAAAGCACAGTACCTTAGATTTATTCTTTAGCCAATATGATAGAGTAGTCATAAAGGAGGTTACCCATTAGTCTAATTTGAGACGTGCTAGAAAGAAATTACTGTTCCACTAACAGTAGAGTCACATAACCTAGGAGTCTCAGAGCTAAAAGGGACTCACAGATCATTTAGTCTAATTCTCTCTTTGAAAAAAAGTTTTATTACAAACTTAACAAAAATTTAAAGATTAACTATACAAAGAATAGAAAAGCAAAATGTATATTAACTGTGAGCTCTTCCACTTAGTTACTCAAGATCTCATCTCATATATAGTTTTTTCATTTAATTTTTCAAAATTGTCAAGCTTTTATTTTTTCTCATTTTTTCTCCTTCCAAAGAAAAGCAAAATATATTATAGTCAAGTAAACTATATTGTCCATATCCAAAATTGTGTCTTATTTTTCATAATTAGTCTACTACCTTTCATCAGGAGGTAGGTAGCATTCTTCATCAGTCCTCTGGAACTATGGCTGATCATTGCATTGAAATCGAATTCTTAAGTCTTTCAAAATTATTCATTTTTACAATGTTATTTATAGTATAAATTATCCTACTGTATCTTCTCACTTTACTCTGTCATTTCATGCAATTCTTCCCAGGTATCTCTGACATTGTCTCTTTCACCATTTCTTATACCACAACAGTAATCTATTACATTCCTATACCATAATTTTTTCAGTCATTCTCTAATGATAGGTACCCATTTCCCAGTTCTTCAATACAACAAAAAGCACAACTGCAAATTTTTTGTGCATATGAATCCTTTCCCTGGATATCTTTGGGTGATAAGCCTAGTATTTATATTACTAGGTCAAAAGGTAAATGCAGTTTAGTGACTTTTTGGAAATAACTTCAAAATGCTTTTGAGAACAGCCCATCTAACATTTACCCTTTTCCTCTTTTGTTATGTTTGCTGATTTAATGAATTTGAGGTAGAACCTCAGAATTATTTTTTGTTGTGTATTTAGCTAATTTTTATTGACTTGGAGCATTTTCCATATATTTTTGCTAGATTACATTTCTTCAACAACTACTTGTTCTGAGAATAATCTGGAATTATTCCCAAAGAGTTACAAAACTATAAATACTCTTTGACCCAGCAATAACACTATTAAGTCAATTGAGGAATGGCTAAACAAGTTGTGATATATGATTGTGATGGAATACTACTGTACTATAAGAAAAGATGAGTTGTTTGATTTTAAAAAACATGGAAAGACTTGCATGAAGTAATTAACAGTGAAGTGAACAGAACCAAGAGAACGCTGTATACAGTAATAGCAATAAAGTATTGTTTGAAGAACTGTGAACTACTAAGTTGATATTGAACTCAATTATAAGGAAGATGCTAGCCACCTCCAGGAGAAGAATTAATAAATAGAAGTATGCAAGGTGGTTTTATAGAAGACAGATAGATATAGATAGGGCTAGGTTAAGTGATGTCTTTCTCTAGTGTGTGTGAGGAGGGAAGGAAGGAAACAGTTTGAAATTTTAAATGTAACAAAAATAAATTAAACCAATTTTTTAAATGTTTTAAATTTTTTTAATTAAAAAGAATTTTTTTTAAATAAAGAAACTTTGATGTAGTTATCAAACATAATTCTGGAAAACTCATGATGAAACATGCTAGCCTACCTCGTGACAGAGAAGTGATGGACTCAGCGTCCTGGCTGAGACACAATTGTCTTGATGTGGTCAATATAGGAACGTGCCATATTTGACCCTGTATTTGTTACACATCTGCTTTTTTTCCCCCTTTTTCAATCAGGTGAGCAAGGAAGGTGAATAGGAGAAAAGGTGCATTTTTAATCAATTTTTGGCCATTAAAAAAGAAAATTAAGTTTAAAAAAGAAAAATAAAACTATTCTATCTAATTTATTTGTTTTCTCTGCAAAGAAAATGTTACATTGGAAATAACAGAACAAAAATGTCTAGCAGGGAATTGGTATCCAAAATAATTAAGATTTGCCCTTGATGAATGGCAGATGGCCCAGATGAAATAAAATTTACTTGAATTGTTTCCCAGGAAATTACAATGGTGACAATGAGAACAGCCCTTCTTGTCAATGAGGTACAATCATAAGATGATAGGGACTTAAAGGGATTTAGATACTTGTATGTTGAAAAAAGTGTCCTAATAACTGAAATGTCAGGGAAGGCGGGCAATGTATATAGCACTGGAGAAGGGCAAGTGCCATTCTGATTATCATAAAATGGAAGAAATCAGAGTCCATAAATTTTAGGACTCATAAACTTAAGACTAGTTAATTTGACTTCAATTATTGGGGAAATTCCAGAACAAGAGTATTAAAATGATGATTATTGAACATCTAGGGAAGGAAGCAATGATTACAAAGAACTATTAAATTATTTTAAAAAAATTTTTTCTGAAAAATTTATCTAATTATTGGATCAGGAGAATATTGTACTTTAAGTTTACTTAGATCTTAGCAAAATATTACCTAATGTATCTTAAATGGAAAGATGTGGACTGAACAGTAATGTAATTAGATGAATTTGAAGAATGGCATGATGTTTAAAGATTTCACCTAATTTTAGTGCATTCCTCAATAGTAAACAAACAAACAAAAAAACCCCTCCAATTAGTAGTTTCTGTGTTCTAGAAATCATCTAAAGATTGTAACAAAAACCAGAAAAAATAGTCATTAATGGCTCAATGTCAATTTAGCTGAAGGTCTCCAGTGGAGTAACCTAGAAATCCATGTTGGGTTCTGTATCATTGCACAGTATTGTCAATGACTTAGAAAGAAGACATAATTGTGGCACGCCTATAAGATTTGCAGATTACATGAAGTTGGAAGAGAACATCAACATTGTTAGATGACAGACTCAGCAGCCAAAAGGATTAACAGGTTGACACACTGGGATGAATCCAGTAGAATGAGTTTCAAACAGGGATAAATGTAGTATTTATGGAGTTCAGATAATAAACTTCATAAATACACAACAAGGGAAGTCTGGTTATGCAGATATTTGGCTGAAACAAAATTGAGTTTTTAGTGAATTGAAAACTCAAATATGAGTCAATCTTGTGAGGTAGTTCTTTAAAAAATTAATGTGAGAAAGAAAGGAAGGCATTAAACATATATTATCACCAGACACTGTGCTAAGACTTTACAAATGTTATCTCATGTAATCCTCCAAAACTCTAGGAGGCAGTTGCTATTATGAAAGTGGGTGGGCTGAAATCAAGCAATTTGCTGAGATACACAACTAGAAAAAAATCTAAGGCTTCATTTAAACTTGTCTTCCTGACTCCAGACTCAGTTCTCTATCCACTAAGTCACCTAGCTAATGGTCCTGTATTCTCATATCAAATTTGGAGAACTGTGTTCAATTGTGTGTCACAATAAAAGGATATTGGTAAGCTGGAGTATGGCCAGGGAAAGGCAACCAGGATCTTGAATCCATGTGATATAAGTGAAGAAATTAGGGACATTTTTCCTGGGAAAGAGAAGTCTTAAGTGGGACATATGTCTAAGATGTGTCTAAGTATTTGAAGGACTATTGTGGAAAAAGCATCTACAATTAGACTTACTCCATTAAATCTCAGAAGAAAGAACCAGGAGAAACAGATCAAAGTTATGAGGAGCCAAATTAAGTTTGATGTCAAAAAAACTTCCTAACAATAACAGTTATCCCTGCCACATTCAGGATTTAGGAGTGTGGCACCCCCAAATATGGAAGATCTCTGTAAAAAAGTTTTACCTTCTCCTTGTATCAGAGAAACTGAATCATTATATTAGAAGATAAAATATATTAGTATTATATAATACTTTACATATATTTATACATTTCAGAGTTTCTAAACTTTTTCTATGTCATCTGCTAGCTTTTGCGTATTGTCTGTGGCTTCCAAAAAATTCCCTCAAAATTCCCATTAAATTGCATAGATCATACTGACCCATGATATATCAAAACCACAAAGGGGAAAGTCACACTGTGGAAGAGAGAACTATGGAGTTTCCCCAAAGTGTAATGGGCTGCTTTGAGAAGTAATGGGTTCCCCTTCTTAGAGGTCTTCAAGTTTAGACTAGATGACAGCTTGTTGAATATGTTGTAGTGCAGATTTCTCTGGTTATAAGTTAAACTAAGTTGCCATGTTAGTTCATGTAACCTGGAAAAACGCAAAAAAAAAATTATTAATTTTTGTTACCTAGAAAAGCACCTATATAAGTTTGAGAGCTATAGATATCAAACAGTTGCACACATACTCTCTTTCCTTCTCTCCCTCTCCCCCCTTTCTCTTTCTTTCTTTCTTTCTCTTTGTCTCTTTTTCTATCTCTCTCTCTTTCTCTGTCTCTCTCTCTGTGTCTGTCTCTCTGTCTCTGTCTGTCTGTCTGTCTCTCTCTCACTTTCTCTCTCCCTCCCTCCCTCCCTATACACACATATACATGAGATACATATATATGTACATATTCACACACGTATATATGTATGTATGTCCCAGGGATTCAAACAAAAAAATATTCTTCCTATCCAACTATGTAATTGACTCCTTGAGTTAAATAAACATTTATTAAACATGCAAGGATCCTCTGAAGAATAAACAGTCCAGGGCAAAGTAGGCTCAGGCCCTACCTAACATAATCTGTAATTTGTAAAATGGGCAGGAGAATGAACATGAGGCATAACTGCAAAACTGCCCCTTACCCTACTCAAAACAGTCTGGAAGACCCATAGGCTAAGTGACCAAGGTTCTACATTCCTACACATTGCCAGGCAATAACACCTTTTAAAGACTGAGCATTATTATTCATCTGCCACCCACTACAAGTTCTATGACTAATGAACTCCCACCATCTATTTCTTTCCCTTTCTCTGTATTACTCATTTACTGGTCACTTAGAAACAAATCATCCCTAAACCCTACCTTACATTCTTTCATGCCCATCTTCTTCAACCCTTGTTCTATTCAATTTCTGCTCATTCCTTCCATTATGCTCTTTGGAATTCCTGTTCTATAGTGAACAAATTTCCCTTTCCAGACCTCTTTCTCTCACAATTCTTTCACCTATTTGCCCCCATTGAGATCTGGGCTCCTTCAAATGGCTCTGCATCCCTGTCATCTTCAGTATTTTAGCTGAATCTTCCCTCACATCCCTGATACACTGGTTCTAGAGGTAAAGTTGCATTACATCTTGCTTCTCCTTGAAATTGATAC
Organism: Sarcophilus harrisii; assembly: GCF_902635505.1. Lineage (NCBI taxonomy): Eukaryota > Metazoa > Chordata > Mammalia > Dasyuromorphia > Dasyuridae > Sarcophilus > Sarcophilus harrisii. The sequence goes on along the minus strand of NC_045427.1, from coordinate 358,257,203 downwards.
TTTCATTTTTAACCTCCCCTCTTTTGAAGTTCATATTATCAAAATTTTCCACTCCATTAAAATTATGGTAGCTTTTATCTATGTACTTACCCCCATTGGGATTAGAGAGTCACAATAGCCCATGATCTTTCATGTTACCTGCATAAAAGGAGATATATAACTCTCGATTATGTGATGTGACTCAGGCCTTACCTCAGTCTGTAGCTAGGGTTGAACACCAGGAAAGAGACTGATTGACCAAGAGATTTTTGACCTCAGGACAATGTGTACAATGTATGTGAGAGATATAGGTTTGAATGGACATTAGATCTGGGAATGATTAGAGAGCTCAAATAAATCTTTTTTTTTTTCCTGGTAGTGGTGTATTTTTTATTAAAGGTTTTTATTTTCAAAACATATGCATGGATAATTTTTCAACGTTTACCCTAGTAAATGTTCCAAATTTCCCCCCTTCCCTCAATTCCATCCCCTGGATGGCAAGTAATCCAATATATGTTAAACACGGTTAAAAATATATATGTTAAATAAAATATTTACATAATTATTTTGCTGCACAAGAAAAATCAGATTAAAATGGGAAAAAATGAGAAAAAAAACAAAATGCAAGCTAACAACAACAAAAAAGTGAAAATGCTATGTTGTGATCCACATTTAGTTCCCACTTGCCTCTTTCTGGGTGTAGAAGTACTTTTTTCATCACAAGATCATTGGGACTGGCCTCAATCAAGAGATTAAATAAATCTAAGAAAAAAAAGATATATGCTTTTATAATAGGAATCCCTAGAACTTAGTTCATATGGGGGAAGCCCCCTCACCCCATATGTCCCTTGTTTCTCAGTATCTGAACACCTATGAATTGCTAAGAACAAATCTCTTTGGTGAAGTCATTCTCTTCTTGACTGAGCTGAGATTTTATCTCCCTTCCTAAGTGAAGAGCCTTTTTTTTTTTTTTTTTGCATTTTATTGCCAAATTTCCTAGTTTCTGTTCAATACATATGTTTGTCTTTTTGACTTTGTCTTTATGACTTGTAAAAACTTTAGTGGGAGCAGTAAGCTAGAAGAGACTAGTCAACTTCTATTTTCTCCTTTAGAGTAACCAGGAAAATAACACTTATTCTAATCCCCACAAAAAAGAATCATACTGCACGTTTGAAATATATTTAATAGACAGATGCTTAATCTTACATACCCTACTTGATATTTCTAAAGAAAACTATGATTAAAAACATCTTTAGATAGAGCAGGAGAAGAACCATATAAAGTTATTCATTTCTTCACTCATCTCCAAGGAAGATACTGAGCTAGAATTATATGGATCATATCATATTTTGCCAGAAAAAACACCTCATAATCCCATCTGAGGAACATAAGTATTTTCTTTACATAAAGCCTTTCTGATCTTCATTACAAGGTCTCTTAGATAATATCTAAAATACAGAAACTAGTCATTAGATTGTGTTTTATTGCCATCCAAAGGATTTTTTTCAAGTACTTTTTTACTACTGAACAAAGCCCTAAAATTAGGTGAAATCTTTAAATATCATGTCATACTTCTGTTTGAAAACCTTAGTGAAGGAATGAGGAAGGAAGTAGCATTTATTTGGCCTTTTAGAGAGGCCATTGATCTAATTAATTGGTTACTGCTAACGTAATAAATTGATCATGCTAAGATCTTTTCTCAGTTTGCCTTAATTTTCAAACATAACAATTGGTGTCCCATAAAGGGATAGTGAAGAGACAATGATCCCTTAAAAAGCCATCCAAGGAAATATATTTTTTAAAAATCCAATTCCCCTGGGGCAGCTAGGTGGTGCAGTGGATAGAGCACCAGCCCTCAAGTCAGGAGGACCTGAGTTCAAATTTGACCTCAGACATTTATCACTTCCTAGCTGTGTGATCCTGGGCAGGTCACTTAACTCCAATTGCCTCAGCAAAAAAAAAAAAAAATCCAATTTCCCCACCTTGATCCTGCTCATCACCTCCATGCTCTAAGCTCTCTCACTGCCACCTACATCCAAATCACAGGTGTATCTGCTGTGTCTGTTATGTCATGGCTTTCAATGGCCTTAGTAGTCCACCTACATCCTGACTCAATGATTGCTTCCGTGCCTGCCATCATGAATGCTCTTTGAATCATTGTGATGCCTATGGCACCCTCTGTTATACCTATTATGGCACTGTATCCATGTCTCATGATTGTGCCAACAGCATTTGTACTAGCTCATCCCTATGCCTCCAATTCCAATACCAACCCTAATGCCTCTTATCCAGCTTCCATCAACCATGGAAGATGAGCCTGCTTCTAAGAAACTAGACAGAAAACAGCTTTATGCCAAGTTTCTCAAGAAGAACAAGGTTCAAGTCACCAATGAAGTATAAAATGAAGGCCAGGGACAAAATGAAGTTGATTTGGTATCAGAATTGAGAAAACCATTTGGATTATATTTCAAGAACACTGACTCCATCTTGTGTTGCCACATGTAGTATCCTCTATCTTACTTTTTCTGCAAATTATTAAAAGAAAAATAGATGGTATAAGTTATCTATTATTTCATAAAACTCAGTTACTTCTCCCAATTCTTGGAAGGGAAAGCCTTTGAAACCCACTTGATCCTCTTGACTTAACCAAAATCACTCTTCCCCACTCTCAACTTGAAAAATCTATCGTTATTCTTCCAATTAAAAGTCAGATTACATAATCTTGTATCCTTGTTTATATCCTATTTTCTTTTAATGCATTAAAAAAAAGTCTCCCTCTGTATTAAAGATTCAGTGCCAAGCTGAGATGGCCTGGTCTCAATTTGTCATGCAATTGGTATGTATAGCTTAATAAATCCATATGCTAGGTGAAGGCAGGGAAGATATTTTGATAAGGTGGTAGGATAACAGTCATCTTTGCTCTCTTCAAAAAATGTGAATAATTCTCAACTAACTGGGTTAGGCTACAGATAATGGGAGTAGTCCAAATAGCAACTTTGGTTGAATCAGAATTTGGGTTCAATAAGTTACAAAGATGGATAAAACCAGTGTGGGCAAACAAATTGCACTAATAGAACTGAGACTACCTAAGGAAGAAGATAATTACAAGATGGACCACTAAGTCTGATGAGTTCATATTTGGACTTCAGACATTTACTAGCTACTAAATGGGCCCTTGTTGACCCCACAGTTACTGCTCTAATAAGACCACCAAATTATGTTAACCCCTTCCCCCCAGGTTATTTTTTTTCTCCTATAAAGGACCTGCTGATTCTACCTATCTCTGAACAGAGACCATTTTTTATTCTTCCTTTTAGAAGAGGATCACGTGATATCACTCTTGACTTGTACCTGAGTTGTATTTGAGGCAAAATTGAGCAATCATCAGCCTTCATCTCACCTCCAGAGTTATCAAATAAAAGGCTTTAAATGTCAGAGGAATTTGTATTTTTTCTTAGAAGGGTTATGGAGACACTGAGATTTCTTGAACAGGGGAGTAAAATTATTATACTTGTGCTTCAGGAATATCATTTTGGCAGTTGAATGTAAAATGCATTGGAAAGAGAGATTTAACCCATTAAGAATCTATTAGAGCAGTACATGTGAGAGGTGATAAAGGCTAATGAAAGGAAGAGGATAGAATTTGGCAACCAATTGACTATATGGAATGAGGAAAAGTGAAGAATCAAGGATGACTCAAAGGTCACAAATCTGGATAATTGCAATTATGCAATTTGACCATAATAAAGACATTCAAACAGAAATAAGTTTGGGAAAAATACCAAATTATACTTTGGACATGTTGATTTTTGAAGTGCCTCTGAATATCCAGTTCAAAATGTCTAATAGGCAATTAGCCTTGTATGATTAGAGGAGGAGGAGAAGTAGTAGTAATAGATTTTGCCCAGAAAGGAAAGTACAAATTTTGTGACTGACAGAAAATTGTTAATATAACTGCTAATATAAGGATAATTTTAATAGCTTTTTATTTTTCAAAATATATGCAAAAATAGTTTTCAAATTCACCCTTGCAAAACTTTGTATTCCATATTTTTTCCATCCTTCCCCATTTTTCTCCCTAGACAGCAAGTAATCAGATATAAATGTGTGGTTTTTCTAAACATATTTCCACATTTTTTATGCTGTGCAAGAAAAACAACAAAAGGAGGGAAAATGAGAAAAAAAAGAAAGCAAACCACCAACAACAAAGGTGAAAATTACAAGTCTATTGGAATTGCCTTGAATCACCTTATTGGAAAAGAATGTGGATTGCTACTCTCTTAAGTGATTCTTGTAATGTCAGAACTTTAGTAATGTCCTTAGATTTCTACACTTAACTATTACTCTTAAGTTGAGCTTAATCACATGTTAGGTCCCCTTCATGGGATTTGCCACCAAATGATGGAAAGAGGGATTATTACCCCAAAAATATATTGTCTCAGGCTAGTGTCATAGATTGTTTCAAAAGAATTTGGAGATTGTGATAGACTTGGCTCTTTTCAACAATGTAGTGATTCAAGGCAATTCCATAGATTTGTGATGAAAAGTGTCATCTGTATCCAGAGAGACTGAATGTGGATTCAAACACAGTATTTTCACTTTTTTTATGGTTTGATTTTCTTTCTCTTGTTTTTTCTCCTTTTTTTTTCTTTCCAAACATGGAAATTTGCTAAGAAGAATTGCATATGTTTAACCTAAAGAAAAAGAATTTGTAGGCTTAGACCTTTTCCAAATCCAGAGGCAAAAAAATCTTTGCACTACTTACAGGGGGCTAAATCCATACTATGGGAGGTTTTAGCAATTAACAAGGGGCCTAAGGCACCATTGAAAAGGAAGACACCATAAAGGGGGAAAATGCCTTTGTGTGGCAAGTTCCTAATGAACTCCCAACTCCATAAGGCTGCTAAATCCCTAAAAGAGGAATTTAGGAGGATATTACATTACTTTTATAGCGCTGTGAAATCCTCTTTGATTTTAACCCTGAAATCTTTTGAACATTTGTCTTTGATTTTTCCTTGTCACCATCATAATGATCTTGACTTTATGCTTACCTGTGTGCATATAATTTGCTCTTTAGCAGAAGGCAAACTTCTTTGGGGCAAGTATTGTGCAATTTTAAATATCTGTCTTTCCATTACCTATCTCAGAGTTTTGCCCATAGTAGATGTTTAATAAATATTTGTTGAATTCCTACATCTGTATCACAATTTGTGTTTTATACCTTTTTGTTTACAATCTACATGGTGTGAGAAGCAACAAGGTGATATGGTAGAGGTTGCTAAACATGGAACTAAACATGGAATAAAGACCCGAGTTTTAATTTTTGTCTCATTTAAGAGTTGTGTCACCAGAGCAATTATTTAACATGTCACCCTCGATCCTGCAAAATGAGGATGATCAGAATTCTTGTGAAGGTCAACTGAAATATTTATAAAGCAGTTTATGAACTTTAAAGAGTTACATAATTGCTAGTTATTGTTATTATTGCTTTTTCTACCCCTTCAAATAAAACTCCATAATATTTGTACCTTCTTTTCTGGGCAAGATGTTACTAAATTTACTGAATAGACTAAGCAAAGCTTCTCTGCAGAAGGCTGAGCTGTGTGGGTGGTAGGATTGCTATCCAAACATAGATGTCAACTCTTCCCTGCTCTCTCATTCCAGCCAATGCTCCTTTTTGTAAGCCTGGGTAACCCAGAGATGCCTTTTCACCACTCAATACCTATGTGTGTGGAGGGGAGCAATTCTTTTCCTAATATATCCCCCTGGCCTTGCATTTTGCAAGGAGAGTTAAGGTGCATGAAAGTGTTTGCCTAAATGAATTTATATAAATAAACAGTGCTGAAAATTTGGGTTCTTTTTTTTTTTTTTAATCTGAGTCCTTAGATCCTAGTTTTTCCAATCAGTTCCAAGAATTGTAGAGTGTGGTAGAAAGAACCAGGAGCAATCAAGAGTCCTGAGTGCTTGATTCTTGATTCTTCCATTTAAGGAACATAAAATTCTGAAGAGAGTGAAATTTTCCCATTTTTATAACAAGGCAGCTGACATTAAGCTCTAACTTTTTATATTCTTGGACTCTAAATGTCCATTTCTGAAATAAAATTAGATGTTTTATGATTCTAGGGTCACTTTCAAATCAATTTTGTATGAATCTATAATTCAAAGGCCCTATTCTTCTCTGAAATTCTATGTTCTATGGTTTCCAAGATCCCATTCGGTATTGACATTCTATAGTTGTCTAATCCCATAAGCTTGCTTTGGTCAATCAATCAATCAAATATTTATTAAGTACCTACTAAGTGCCAAGTCCCGTGCTAAGTGCTGGTGCTTAGTACTTCTTCAGTTTCTTTTTCCTGACCCCAAACTTTAAAAACCAAACTTTACTCTCAGATGTTTTTCATACTTACAGATGTCAATGACTATTTAAAATCTGTTAAAATAATTTGGATCAAAATCTTAAGGCTGGTGGATGAAGCTTAGTAAGAGTTTTATCTTTTAGCTGATATAAGAGATGATGAAGAATGCAGTTTATTGCAGAATTATAGAATGTTAGAACTGGATGTGAAATTCTAGAAAAATGGATTTTCCAAAGTTTTTGAACTACTTAGTGGTTTTCTGGCTCCTAACCCTTTATCCTAAGTCTTATGAAAAAACTATAGTCAGAGTCAGTAGGCTTAGGTGTGAATGCTGGTTTTAACACTTATAGTCATGTGATTATGGACAATACTTCACAATCTGAGTTTCCTCATCTTTGAAATGGGGATATTAATACTTGTACTGTCTACATGTCTACTTTGTAAATTTTAAACTATAGAGATCTTATTTATCTGTGTCATTCATAGAATCAACAACTTCATAAAGGAACACCAAAAAATGAGGGAAAAATATACTGAAGTAAATGACTCCTTAAAAAATAAAATGTCCAAATGAAATAAGTTTTTAAAAAGTTAACTGAAGAAAGTAACTCCTTAAAATTGGAATTGGACAAGTAGAAGCTAATGACTACACAAGACATCAAGAATCAATCAAACAAAATCAAAGGAATGAAAAACAACGAACTGGAAAAAAAATTGAACAGACATAATTTAAGAATTGTTGAACTATCTGAAATCCATGATCAAAAAAAGGATCTGGACATCAAATTTCAAGACATGATCAAAGAAAAGTGCCCTGAACTCCAAGAACCAGGGATAAAATAAACATTGAAAGATCATCTCCTGAAAGAGATCCCAAAATGAAAATTTCCAGAAACATTACAGCCAAATTCCAGAATTCCCAAATCAAGGAGAAAATATTGCAGGCAGTTAGAAAAAAAAATTCAAATATCATGGAAACACAGTAAGGATTATACAGGATTCAGATTACATCGGATCACATGCAATATGATATGTTGGAAAGCAAGAGAGTTAGAACTATATCCAAGAATCACTTCCCCATCAAAACTAAGCATATTCCTTCAGGGGATGGAGAGAAGAGGGGAATGGTCATTCAATTAAATAAAGGACTTTCAATTTGACAAAATACAATACCCATTCCTAATTTAAAAAAAAAACCTAGACAGCATAGGAATAAATAGAGTTTTCCTTAAAATGAAAAGGAGCATCTACCTACAACCATCAGCAAGCATAATATGTAATGGAGATAAATTAGAAAAATTCCCAATAAGATCAGGAGTGAAATAGGGTTGCCCATTATTACCGCTATTATTCAATATTGTACTAGAAATGTTAGCTTTAGCAATAAAAGAAGAAAAAATATTTGAAGAAATTAGAATAAGTAATGAAGAAACAAAACTATCACTCTTTGAAGATGCTATGATGGTATATTTAGAGAATCCTATAAAATCAACTAAAAAACTATTAGAAAAAATTAACAACTTCAGCAAAGTATTAGGATATAAATCTACATAAATCATAGGCATTTCTATATATTAGCAAGAAAATCCAGCAGCAAGAAATAGAAATAGAAATCACATTTATTTTTTTAATTTTATTTTATTAATAGCTTTTTATTTACAAAACATATGCATGGGTAATTTTACAACATTGACACTTGCAAAACCTTCTGTTTTAAATTTTTCCTTTTCTCCCTACCCCCTCACCCAGATGGCAGGTAGTCCAATACATGTTAAATATGTTAAAATATATATATTAAATGCAATATATGTATACATATTTATAGTTATCTTGCTGCACAAGAAAAATCAAATCAAGAAGGAAGGGAAAATAATGAGAAAAAAAATGTAAGCAAACAATAACAGAGTGAAAATGCTATGTTGTGAACCACACTCAACTCCCACAGTCCTTTTTCTGGGTTTAGATGGCTCTCTTCATTACTGAACAATTGGAACTGGCTTAAATCATCTCATTGTTGAAGAAAGACCCATCCATCAGAACTGATCATTGTAGAGTCTTGTTACTGTATATACTGATCTCCTGCTTCAACTCATTTCACTTAGCATCAGTTCATTTAAGTCTCTCCAAACTCTGAAATCATCCTGCTGGTTGTTTCTTACGGAACAATAATATTCCATAACGCTAATATACCATAACTCATTCAGTCATTCTCCAACTGATGGGCATCCATTGAGTTTCCAGTTTCTTGCCACTGCGAAAAGGGCTGCCACAAACATTTTTGCACGTATGGGTCCCTTTCCCTCCTTTAGGATCTCTTTGGGATATAAGCCCAGTAGTAACACTGATGGGTCAAAGGGTATGCACAGTTTGATAACTTTTTGAGCATAGTTCCAAACTGCTCACCAGAATAGTTAGATTCATTCACAGTTCCACCAAGAATGTATCAGTGTCCCAGTTTTCCCACATCCCTTCCAACATTTGTCCTTATCTTTTCCTGTCATCTTAGCCAATCTGACAGGTTTGTAGTGGTATCTCAGAGTTGTCTTAATTTGCATTTCTCTCTGATCAATAGTGATTTGGAGCATCTTTTCACATGACTAGAAATAGTTTCAATTTTTTCATCTGAAAATTGTTCATCTCCTCTGACCATTTATCAATTGGAGAATGACTTGATTTCTTATAAATTTGAGTTAATTCTCTATATAGTTTAGAAATGAGACCTTTATCAGAACCTTTGAATGTAAAATTGTTTCCCCAGTTTATTCCTTCCCTTCAAATCTTGTCTGCATTAGTTTTGTTTCTACAAAAGTTTAGCTTAATATAATCAAAATTATCTATTTTGTGATCAATAATGATCTCTAGTTCTTTTTTGGTCACAAATTCCTTCCTTCTTCACAGTTCTGAGGGAACTATCCTATGTTCTTCTAATTTATATCATTCTTTATGTCTAGATCATGAACCCATTTTGACTTTATCTTGGTATACAGTATTAAGTGTGGGTCAATGCCTAGTTTCTGCCATACTAGTTTCCAATTTTCCTGGCAATTTTGTCAAATAGTGAATTGTTATCCCAAAAACTGGGGTCTTTGGGTTTGTCAAACATTAGATTGCTATAGTTATTGACAATTTTGTCCTTTGAACCTAACCTATTCCACTGATCAACTACTCTTTTTCTTAGCCACTACCAAATGGTTTTAGTGACTGCTGTTTTATAATATAGTTTTAGATCTGATACAGCTAGGCCCCCTTCATTTGATTTTTTTTTCCATTAATTCCCTTGAAATTCTTGACCTTTTGTTCTTCCAGATGAATTTTGTTATTTTTTTCTCAATCAATAAAATAGTTTCTTGGGAGTTTGATTAGTATAGCACTAAATAGATTAGTTTAGGTAGTAGTGTCATCTTTATTATATTCACTCGACTTATCCAAGAGCACTTGATTTTTTTTAATTGTTTAGATCTGACTTTGTGTTTTGTAGTTTTGCTCATATAGTTCCTAACTTTCCCTTAGCAGATAGATTCCCAAATATTTTATACTACTGAGTTATTTTAAATGGAATTTCTCTTTATATCTCTTGCTGTTGGATTTTGTTAGTGATGTATAAAATGATTTATGTGGATTTATTTTGTATCCTGAAACTTTGCTAAAGTTGTGTATTATTTCTAATAGTTTTTAGTTCTCTACCTATAGGGATTCTCTAACTATAATATATCATCTACAGAGAGGGACAATTTGGTTTCCTCATTATCCACTCTAATTCCTTTAAACTCTTTTTCTTTAGCATTTCTAATACAATATTGAATAGTAATGGTGATAGTGGGCAACCTTGTTTCACTCCTCGTCTCATTGGGAATGGTTCCATTTTATCCCCATTACAGATGCTGCTTGCTGATGGTTTTAAATAGATGTTACTATTTTAAGGAAAAGTCCATTTATTCCTATACTGTCAAGTGTTTTTAATAGGAATGTATGTTGGATTTTATCAACTGCTTTTTCTGCATCTATTGAGATAATCATAGGGTTTTTGTTATTTTGGTTATTGATATAGTCAATTATGCTAATAGTTTTCCTAATATTGAACCAGCCCTGCATTCCTGGTATAAATCCTACTTGGTCATGGTGTATTATCTAGGGGATGATTTTCTGTAATCTCTTTGCTAATATTTTATTTAAGTTTTTGCATCAATATTCATTAGGAGATTGATCTATAATTTTCTTTGTTTTTCTCCTACCTCATATAGGTATCAGTACCATGTCTGTGTCATAATAGGAATTTGGTAGGAGTCCTTCATTCCCTATTTTTTCAAATAATTTGTATAATATTGGAGTTAACTGTTCTTTAAATGTTTAGTAGAATTCACATATAAATCCAACTGGTCCTGGGGATGTTTTTCTTAGGGAGTTGATTAATAACTTGTTCTATTTTTTTTACTGGGACTATTTAAGTAATTTATTTCCTCTTCTGGGCAACCTGTATTTTTGTAGGCATGTCTCCATTTCATTTAGGTTATCAAATTTATTGGCATAAAGTTGGGCAAAGTAACTCCTAATTATTGCTCTAATTTCCTCTTCATTGGTGGAAAGTCTTCCCTTTTCATTTTTAAGACTAACAATTTGATTTTCCTCTTTCCTTTTTCTAATCAAATTTACTAAAGGTTTATCTATTTTGTTGGTTTTTCATAAAACCAACTTTTAGTTTTATTTATTAATTCAATAGTTTTTTTTTACTTCCAATTTTAATCTCTCCTTTTATTTTTAGAATTTCAAGTTTGGTATTTGATTGGGGGCTTTTAATTTGCTTTTTCTAGCTTTTATAGTTGCAAGCCCAATTCACTGATCTTCTCTTTCTCTATTTTATTCAAGTAAGCATTTAGAGATATAAAATTCCCCCTTATTACACTTTGGCTGCATCCCACAAATTTTGGTATGTTGTCTCATTATCATTCTTTTAGATGAAATTATCGTGTCTATGATTTGCTGTTTCACCCATTTGTTCTTTAGGATGAGATTATTTAATTTCCAATTACTTTTTGGTCTATTTTCCCCTGGCTTTTAATTGAATTAATTTTTATTGCATTGTGATCTGAAAAAATATGCCTTTTTTCTGCCTTTCTGCATTAGATTTTGAGGTCTTCACATTTTAATATATGGTAAATTTTTGTATTGGTTCCATGAACTGCCGAGAACAAAGTGTACTCCTTTCTGTCTCCATTCTATTTTCTCCAAGGATCTATCATACTTAATATTTCTAGTATTCTCTTTACTTCTTTAACTTCTTTCTTATTTTGTGGTTTGAACTAGTTCTGAGAGCAAGGTTGAGATCTCCCATTATTTTAGTTTTGCTATATATTTCTTCTTACAACTCTCAACTTCTCTTTTAGGAATTTAGATGCTATACCACTTGGTGCATATATGTTTAATATTGATATTGCTTCATTGTCTATGGTACCCTTTAGCAAGATATAGTTTCCTTCCTTATCTCTTTTAATTAGATCAATTTTTGCCTTTGCTTGATCTGAGATCAGGATGGCTACTCCTGCTTTTTTTACTTCACCTGAAGCACAATAGATTCTGCTCCAGCCTTTTACTTAACACTGTATCACTCTGCTTTAAATGTGTTTCTTGTACACAACATGTTATAGGATTCTGGCTTTTAATCCAGTCTGCTATTCCCTTCCACTTTATGGAAGAATTCACCCTGTTCACATTTACAGTTAAAACTACTAATTCTATATTTCCTGACATCTTATCATCTTTCTTTTCTCTTTCCTTTTCCCCTTTCCCTCCACCCCAGTATTTTACTTATGAGCACTACTTGCCTCAAGCAGTCTTCCCCTTGAGAGACCCTCCCCCTCATACCTTGCTCCTATTGTTTTCCCTTCTATTTAGCCTACCCCTTCCTTTTTCTGCCTTTCCCCTCACACTTTACAATAAGGTGAGAGAAATTTCTCTGTAAACCAAATATGTCTAACATTTTCTCTTTGCATTGTGATCTTTGCAGATCACAATGCAAATCTGATGAGAGTTAGATCAATACAATGTTTATCCCCCTCCCTTCTTTCTCTCAAATAGGTTTCCTTTGCCTCTTTATAAGATGTAATTTCCTTCATTTTACCTCCATTTTCCCCTTTTTCAGGTACAATCCCCTTTCTACCTCTAGTTTCTTTTTTATATTATAACAGTAAAATCAAATTGTACATGCGCTCTCTATGTATATCCATAACAGAAATACAGTTCTCAAGAGTTCTTTACCTTTTTATGCTTCTCTTGAGTTGTATATTTGGAGGTCAAACTTTTTGTTTAGCTCTGATCTTTTTATCAGAAGTAAATGAGTTCATTGTAGAGGGTGGAACTCTGAAAAGGGATACTTGAATCTAGGTCAGCAACGTATTTATAGTTGAGCATATATTTACTACTTAGTATGGCGATATAATGGTTGTGCATGCTCAGTGTCCTGTAGTGATGTAATTGTACTGAGGTATTTAAGGGAGTGCTCTGTCAATCACAGACAGAGAGAAAACTTCAGGCTCCAGACTTCAGAAGCCAGACTCCATCTTTGACCAGCCTTGTAGTGGTTGAAATGCCTCCTTCAGTCCTCCACTAAGACCAAGGACTTGGGCTGATCCTGAGGTCCTTCAGAGAGCTAGTCCAGAATTTACATTTTGGTGGCCAAATGTGGGGCCCTAGAAATGCAGGACCTTGCAAAGCAGGGCACAAAGCAGCTCCACTGACATAGGCCGAGATGGGCCTAGCTCAGCAGATAGGCCAAGTTTAGTGGAGAAGTCCCTGAGACCCAGAAATAGGGTGAGTATAAAAATAGATAAGCAGGAAACTTTGGTAAAGGCTAAACTAGTCACTTTTGTTTTTTAGCTGAAATGGGGCAAATACTAAGAACAGAGCATCCTCCATCCCAAGGGAAGTATGTAGAATGCATAGTTAGGTTAATAAAAATGCAAGGTTTGTTGGTAACTTGGAAGCAGATCACTTGACTCTTAAATATATTAGAGTGCATGTCTCCTTGGCTATCTAGGAAGAAGAATTAGAGCCAGATATGTGGGAACTAGTGGGAAAGCAACTAACTGAATATTTTGAGTCTATGGGTCCTGATTCAATTTCTGAAGAAACATTATGAAGAAATAATACAATTTGCTTTAAAGAATTCCACAAGTTCTTTAAAAAAAAAAAAAAAAAAAGGAAAAGTTCTAAGGAGAACAGCCATACAAGGAAGTGTGAGGAGAAAGAGGAGGAGGAAAAAGAGGAGGGATGGTACTGATAAAGCAGCTGAAAGGCATGGAAAATTGGACAAGAACAGAGTGCTGATGAACTTAAGGGGTATGGTGCTTTTTACTTTCACAGTTTATTTACACCCAAGCAGGCACCCTTAGGGCATTCCCCATCTCTTGACCATCCTCCCTCAATTTCGGCTTTGACGGGGGGAGGAGGAGTGGGAGGGTCAGTGACACCATCAGTGACACTATCAGCACCACCCATGCAGCAGCTTTGTCCACTCCCTATGACACAATTACAAAGGGCACTAATTAAAACCAAAGAGGAAGGGCAGGATATATCTGATTTAAGAATAGAAATGTACCCTATGATTGAAGAGTTTGACTCTTCAGGTCAAGAAAAAAGAAAATACACTCCAATCTGGAAATTATCAGAGATCTGAAAAAGGCTTGCACTCTTTACGGGTTTACTTCATCTTATGTTAAGATGTTATTAGAGAAATTGGCTTTTGAAGTTTTAAGCTCTAATGATTGGAAATATATAACAAGGACATTTTTAGAACCTGGACAAAACTTGTGGCTTTCTGAGTATAATGAACTCTGTAGAATACAAGCCCAATGAAATAGGCAACCTGGAGTTTAATATACCAGTCACCTCTGACCAACTAACAGGTGTAGGTCCTTATGAAGACAGTTTAGCACAGATTACCCTTTGACAGCATATGAGCAAATTGCATCTGCTGCTATCAAAGTATGGGGCACCCTCCCAGGAAGACAAGATAGAGGGGAAGCCTTCATGAAACTAGCACAAGGTCCAAATGAACTCTTTGTTAATTTTGTGGTACATCTGCAGAGAGTTGTCATACAAACTATTGGTGAAAATGTAGCAAAAGAAATTATGATAAGACAACTTGCTAATGAGATTTGTAGAGGATTCCATTAGGCATCAGAATGTAGACTGGCTCAGGGAAACGGGAAGCAGGGCTCAACTCCAGGACCCCAGGCAAAAAACACTTGGGGCATGATGGCAAATGATGTTACACCCAGAGAGTCTCTAGAAGTTCAGTACTCCAGCATGATCAATCAGCTGAGAAGCCACCTAATAGGAGAAAGGGATTACATAATCAATCAACCAAGAAGCAACCTGATGGGAGAAAGGGATTACATGATCAATCATCCAAGAAGCAACTTGATGGGGAAAACAGATTACAGTTGGAGAGAACAGAGTTGTATGCAAGTGGGACTACTGAGATATCCCCTGGAGAGGTGAAATCTGTCCCTGTCCAGCCTATGGATCCTTTGCCTCCAGGCACAGTTGGCTTGACCATTTCACCTCCTGAGAGTCCTTACAAAACAGTGTCCATCCATACACTTGTGGTGTTTTTCTTCTTTAAAATAATAGTTCTCTCTGGGAGCAGGTTTCTTGGGGACCTTTTCTGGAGGCAGCCTTAGTTTCGGTTAAGAGTAATAATCACCCAAACGCAGCCAGGTGATAAAAGTTCAGATCTTTTATTGTGTCCTTCAATATAGCCCAGTTAGTTTTTTTTAGAGGCCTCTCTCTCTCCTTGCTTCTAAGAGTTCTTGCAGCTTTGTCCTTTGCCTCTGCTTTCTTCAGCCTCCAGCCAGCACCAAGGTGAATCTGTCTTGCCTCCAAGAGAGGGCTTCTGGCTCTCAATCTCCCAGAGTGCTCTGTGTCTGTCCCAGAGTGCTCCTCTCCAACCCCTGGGAATGTTCCAAAGTAAGTTCCTCCAGTGACTCACTGAAGCTCTATTTATGCTGAGTGTAAAAGGTTGACTCCGCCTTCGGAGGCAGGGATTAAGGGAGGTGTGAATTCACAAAGTTACAAAGTTAACTTTTGTGAATCTCCCATACTTGTGAACTCCAATGAGTACTTAAATACTTCTTGCTCATATGAGCTCTCTAAAGGTGTGAACACAAGCATTATTATCTATCAGTTCTACTTAGTACCTTGTTTCTTCTGGCCCATAACATCTCCTTGTAAGATCAAATCAATCATACCGAACCATGCTAAATTATAAACTCATTAATGAGTTAGCACATTGTAAGGATTCCAACATACACTGATTTGGGAAACTGGGTAATGTGTAACTAATATCCCAGTCACTAACACAGGTAGACAATATGTGACTTATCACCAGGAGAAGTGATGGCATCAGGTTTACTTATACAGACTCCTAATATGCAATTTGGTGATATTTACCCAGATTTATTTTTTATTTAATAGCCTTTTATTTACAGGTTATATGCATGGGTAACTTTACAGCATTAACAATTGCCAAACCTCTTGTTCCAATTTTTCACCTCTTACCCCCCCACCCCCTCCCCCAGATGGCAGGATGACCAGTAGATGTTAAATATATTAAAATATAAATTAGATACACAATAAGTATACATGACCAAACCATTATTTTGCTGTACAAAAAGAATCAGATTCTGAAATATTGTACAATTAGCTTGTGAAGGAAATCAAAAATGCAGGTGGGCATAAATATAGGGATTGGGAATTCAATGTAATGGTTTTTAGTCATCACCCAGAGTTCTTTCTCTGGGCGTAGCTGGTTCAGTTCATTACTGCTCCATTGGAAATGATTTGGTTGATCTCGTTGCTGAGGATGACCAGGTCCATCAGAACTGGTCATCATCTAGTATTGTTGTTGAAGTATATAATGATCTCCTGGTCCTGCTCATTTCACTCAGCATCAGTTCGTGTAAGTCTCTCCAGGCCTTTCTGAAATCATCCTGTTGGTCATTTCTTACAGAACAATAATATTCCATAATATTCCTATACCACAATTTATTCAGCCATTCTCCAACGGATGTATTTACCCAGATTTTGACTCCCAACAACAGAATCCAGGAATATTCTGGACTGCAGCCATTACAGCTGACCATTCTATGCTCACCATCTATGTAAATGGCATACCATTAGAAGGGTTGGTAGCACGGATGCAGATCGTAATCATCATTAGAGGTGATAGTTGGTCCAGTCATTGGCCAAAGATTACAGCAGACACCTATATATCTGACATAGGAGGATCAATAGCATCTGAAGTTAGTACTACCCCCTTTGAGATGGATATTTGAAAGTGAAACAGTTTTTACTCCTTTTGTAGTTGAAAAAATCCCCATCAGTCTATGGGGAAGAGACATCTTACAACAGTTAGGATTACAATTGAGTACTTGGCTTTTTAGGCAGGACTGCTGTTGAACTCTCATCTCTTTCCATTCAATGGAAAACTGATACACCAGTATGGATAGAACAGTGGCCCTTAGCTAGTGATAAAATTCAAGCCTTATTAGGAACAACTTGACCAAGGACACTTACAACCTTCTCTAAATCCTTGGAATTCCCCTGTATTTGTTGTAAGAAAGAAATCTGGAAAATGGAGGATGTTGACTGGATTTGAGAAAAGGAAAAGGAAATAGAAATAGGAAACTATGGGAACTTTTCAGCCTAGACTTCCATCTCCTACTCAATTGCCTAGAGAATGACCTCTTTGGGTAATAGACATTAAGAATTATTTCTATTCTATCCCTTTGGATAAGGAGGATATGAAAAGATTTGCCTTTTCAGTGCCCAGTGTTAATTTAACTGAGCCTTATAAAAGATATGAATGGACAGTTTTGCCACAGGAAATGAAAAATAGCCCTACTATGTGCCAAATGTACACAGGAAATGAAAAATAGCCCTACTGTATGCCAAATATATGTTGCTGCTGCTCTTACTCCAGTAAGAAAAGCATTTCCAAAAGTTATGTTGTTACATTATATGGATGATACCTTGGGGTGTGCACCTGACGAGCAAATGTTAGAAGTATGTCTACAAAAGACCATAAAAACACTAAAGAATTACAAATTGCATATAGCTCCAGAAAAAATTCAAAGACATGCTCCTTTTCAATATTTAGGATATGAAGTATACCCTAAGGTGCTTACAATACAAAAACTTTCCTTAAGAACAGAGAAGCTAAAAACCTTAAATGACTTTCAGAAATTGATAGGAGATATCCAATGGATTTGTCCAGTGTTAGGCTTGACTACCTATCAGTTGCAACCATTATATGACATTTTAAGGGGAAACAGTACTTTAAACTCACCATGCCAGCTTACAAAAGAAGTGCAAGAGGCTTTGAGAGAGGTTGAAATGGTTTTATCCAATGTAGTTGAGTCACTCAAAAATCCTTGGAAATATCAGTTTTTACTACAAAAGAGGCACCCACAGCAGTCCTTCATCAAGGACACAGTGTGATAGAATGGATGTACCTCCCAGGACAACCAGAACAAAGCCTTACTTCTTACCCAGTGCCTGTGGCTAAAATTTTATTAAAGGCCATTAAGAGAGTAGTACAATTATCTGGGATAAGACCTAACAAGATATATACCTTTTATACCAATGCACAAATTAATATATATTATGAAACCATCCAAGAGTAGCAAATTTTTTTGGCTACAGCTCCAAATTTTACACATGGGTCTCCATTAAAGATAAGCTGGCTATTACGTAATTGGCAATGGATTTTTGAAGAAAAAGTTTCTAAGGTTCCTCTTAAAGGACTAACTGTCTTTACAGATGCATTCTAACATAACATTTGTGCTGTATACTCTCATAACTTAACTATAAAGAGACCAGTCAGAACTCCTTTTCAGTCCACTCAACAGAATGAATTATATGCCATCATACTAGCTCTTACTTATTGTCCAGAAGATGTAAATATAATATCTGATTCAGCCTATTCAGTAGGTGTGGTACAAAGAATTGCCACAGCCCAAATAAAATGTGTAGCTTTAAGGAACTTCAAGAGCAAGTGAGAAAGCATCCAGGTAAGATTTATATCTTACATGTCCACTCTCACAGTGGACTTCTAGGTTCTATTTTTATGGAAATTCAAAAGCAGATAGCCTTCTAACCATTAGCCAATATTCCTTTATTTCTGGCAGCCCAAGAATTTCATTCTAAATATCATCAGGCTGCTTGAGCTTCTTGTTTGCAATTTGGGATAACAAAAGAGGAAGCTAGGAGCATAGTAAAAAGCCTATCTGTATAAGCTTCCTTTCCACACTCCTATACTTCCCTCCTCCAGGGAACCTTGTGGTTTGAGAGCCAATGAAATTTGGCAAATGGATGTGACCCAATACAAATCTGTTGGTCGTCTGTCTTTTAGCTATGTTATAGTAGACACCTTTTCAGGATTTACTTTTGCAATACCAGCAGCAAAAGAGATAGCCTGAGTAGGCACTAAATTCCGTATACAAGCTTTTGCAATTATGAGTGCCATAAGCAATAGAAACAGATAATGGACCTGCATATAGTTCTAAACATTTTGCACACTTTTGTGCACAGTATCATATTTTATACACCACTGGCATACCTTTTAATCCTCAAGGACAGACAATAATAGAGAGAAGAAACAGAGACATCAAGACACTCCTCCAAAAAACAGAAAAAAGGGAGAGCCATAGGTAACCCTAGAGAACTTTTAAAGTTAGACCTTTATACTATGAATTTTTTGATTTTTGATACAGATGCACTGGCTCTGGCAGACAGGTTTTATAACCTATGGGAAGGGCAGTGTCCAGTGTGAGCAGCTCCACTATCTTTAGATAATCATCAGGTAATGTGGAGATATCCAGAAAGTGGTGAATGGAAGGAACCAGATAGGGTCTTTGGGGAAAGGGTTTGCTTGTATCCCTACAGATGAAGAAGGAATCAGATGGGTGCCAATGAGCTGTATTTGCTTTATCCAACAGAGAGAAAAGGAGAAGACCCAAGAAACATCAGATGGTTCCATCTCTGACTACATTTACCACTGAAAAGTCATGACAGTGAACATCAAAAACTGTTGAGACTACTGCAGGATTTCAAAGTCTGCAGAAATCATTGGATTTCCTGACACATGATAAGACAATAATCAAAAACATCAAAACTTACAGGAATCGTTGGATTCCTCAACACATGAAGTAATGGACAATATATTGATTTTGGACTATCTCTTGGCTGTTGAGGTGTATTGTGATTGTTATTTATATACCCTCTTTCTAGGACTTATGGACATGTATAATTCCTCATATTGATCCATATGGTTTGTTACATCACTACTAGCCTATGTGTTACTATGTGCTTGTGTAATATCTCCCATACTAATGGATTTATGTATACCTGTTTTAAGTAAGACCCTTCAGTCCAGAGAAAACCTGCTAACAATATCTGGTTTGGTGTTCTCACATCCCTGAGAAGTCAGGGAGGGCATGATCACCTCCTTTTTTGGTGTTTTCACCTCTTTTCCTGAGAAGTCAGGGAAGGCATGACCTGTGTTCTAAAATAAAAGAAAGCAGAAGTTGTAGAGGACCGGAACTCTGAAAAGGTATACTTGAATCTAGGTCAGCAAGGTACTTATAGTTAAGTAATATACTTACTTAGTATGGTGATGTAATGTAATGTAATGCTCAGTGTGCTATAGTGGTGTAATCATACTGAGCTATTTAAGGGAGTCTCAGACACAGAAGATGCTCTCTCAGCCAACAGCTCTCAGCCAAGACAGGGAAGATTTCAGACTCCAGACTTCAGACACCAGACTTCATTTTTGACCAGCCTCACAGTGACTGTTCTGTCTCCTTCACTTCTTCACTAAGACCAAGGACTAGGACTGATCCCAACGTCCTCCAGAGAGCTAGTCCAAACTTTACAATTCACCTGTTTTGCCAATAATTTTAATAATCTAGTGTTTGACAAACCCAAAGACCCCAGTTTTGGGGATAAGAACTCACTATTTGACAAAAATTGCTGGGGAAATTGGAAATTAGTATGACAGAAACTAGGCACTGACCCACACTTAACACCATACACCAAGATAAGGTCAAAATGGGTTCATGACCTAGGCATAAAGAATGAGATTATAAATAAATTGGAAGAGCATAGGATAGTTTACCTCTCAGACCTGTGGAAGAGGAAGGAATTTATGACCAAAGAAGAACTAGAGATCATTAGTGATTGCAAAATAGAAAATTTTGATTATATCAAATTGAAAAGTTTTTGTACAAACAAAACTAATGCAGACAAGATTAGAAAGGAAACAATAAACTGGGAAAACATTTTTACAGTTAAAGGTTCTGATAAAGGCCTCATTTCTAAAATATATTGAGAACTGACTCTAATTTAAGAAATCAAGCCATTCTCCAATTGAAATGGTCAAAAGATAGGAACAGACAATTCTCAGATGAAGAAATTGAAACCATTTCTAGCTATATGAAAAGATGTTCCAAGTCATTATTAATCAGAGAAATGCAAATTAAGACAACTCTGAGATACCACTACACACCTGTCAGATTGGCTAGAATGACAGGGAAAAATAATGCAGAATGTTGGAGGGGATGTGGGAAAACAGGGACACTAATACACTGTTGGTGGAACTGTGAATACATCTAGCCATTCTGGAGAGCAATTTGGAACTATGCTCAAAAAGTTATCAAACTGTGCATACCCTTTGATCCAGCAGTGCTACTACTGGGCTTATACCCCAAAGAGATACTAAAGAAGGGAAAGGGACCTTTATGTGCCAAAATGTTTGTGGCAGCCCTGTTTGTAGTGGCTAGAAACTGGAAAATGAATGGATGCCCATCAATTGGAGAATGGTTGGGTAAATTGTGGTATATGAATGTTATGGAATATTATTGTTCTGTAAGAAATGACCAGCAGGATGAATACAGAGAGGCTTGGAGAGACTTACATGAACTGATGCTAAGTGAAATGAGCAGAATCAGGAGATTATTATATACTTCAACAACCTTACTGTATGAGGATGTATTCTGATGGAAGTGGATTTCTTCAACAAAGAGATCTAACTCAGTTTCAATTGATCAATGATGGACAGAAGAGCTACACCCAAAGAAAGAACACTGGGAAATGAATGTACTGTTTGCATTTTTGTTTTTCTTCCCGGGTTATTTTTACCTTCTGAATCCAATTCTTCCTGTGCAACAAGAGAACTGTTCAGTTCTGCACATATATATTGTATCTAGGATACACTGTGACATATTTAACATGTACAGGACTGCTTGCCATCTGGGGGAGGGGGTGGAGGGAGGGAGGGGAAAAGTTGGAACAGAAGTGAGTACAAGGGATAATGTTGTAAAAAATTACCCAGACATGGGTTCTGTGAATAAAAAGTTATAATTATGAAAAAAATAAAATGTAAAAAACAAAAACAAACAAAAAAATTCACCTGTTTCATTGAATGTCTTTTCTTCCCTGGAAGAATATGCTCAGTTTAGCGGGGTAGTTTATTTTTGGCTGTATTCCAAGTTCCTTTGCCTTTAGAATAACAGATTCCAGGCCCTGCGATTTTTTAAGGTGGAAGCTGCTAGATCCTGGGAAATCCTTATTGACTCCTACTTATTTGAATTTTTTTTTAGCTGCTTGTAATATTTTTTCCTTGGTCCAATAGTTCTAAAATTTAGCCACAATATTCATTGGAATTTTAATTTTGGGGTCCCTTTCATGAGGTGTTTGGTGAATTCTTTCAATGGCTATTTTACTTTCTGATTCTACAACATCAGGGCAGTTCTCTTTGATGATTTCTGAAAAACAGCATCTAGACTCTTTTTTATCATGATTTTCAAGGAGTCCAATAGTCTTAGATTGTCTCTCCTAGATCTATTTTCCAGGTCAGTTGTTTTCCCAAGTAGGTATTTTACATTTTTTTTCTATTTTTTCTTTTCTTTTTTCTTCTTTGGTTTTGTTTGACTGATTCTTGATGTCTCATTGAGTCATTCATTTCCATTTGGTCAGTTCTGATTTTTAGTGAATTATTTTCATTTTTTTTTTACTTCTTTTTGTATTTGTCCAATTGAGTTTTTAAATGAGTATTTTTGTTCTATGGAATTTTTTTTTATTTCACAGATTCTCTTTTTTAAGTAGTTTTTTTTTTTCCATTTCACAAATTCTGTTTTCCTGGGAGTTGTTTTCTTTTTCCATTTTGTCAAATCAATCTTTTAATGAATTATATGCTTTTTTCATTTCACTAAGTCTATTTTGTGTTGCCTTTTCCAAACCCTCTTGTAAAGTTTTCCTTTCCCCGTTTCTTCTCTTCTCTCTTTGAAATCCTTTTTAATTTCTTCTAGAAGAGTCTAGTGATGGGGACCATGTTCTTTCACCCTTTGGGGCTTCATCTGGAGATGATCTGCTTTTAATCTCCTCAGTATTTGAAATTTGTTCTTTTCTTTCACCATAAAAACTATCTATCTATGGTCAGAGTTCCTTTTGCCCTTTTACTCAATTTTTTAAAAAAAGTTAGGATCTGCTTTTAGGGCAAGGGAGGTTTTCCAAGCTTCCTCTACAAGCAGCAGCAAAGCAGCAGGGCTGTGCTGGGTAAATGCTGACTCACTCCAGGTGCTAGTTGGGCGTGGACAGATCCTATGAAATTCTGTTGTTTTGGGGTTCACTCTTCACCCATTGTGTTTATGTTTGATTTTTTTTTAATTTTAATAGCTTTTTATTTACAAGTTGTATGCATGGGTAATTTTACAACATTGACAATTGCCAAACCTTTTGTTCCAATTTTTCCTCTTCTTCCCTCCACCCCCTCCCCTAGATGGCAGGATGATCAATACATGTTAAATATATTAGAGTATAAATTAAATACAAAATAAATATACATGTCCAAACCGTTGTTTTGCTGTACAAAAAGAATCGGACTCTGAAATAGTGTACAATTAGCCTGTGAAAGAAATCAAAAATGCAGGCGGACAAAAATAGAGGGATTGGGAATTCTATGTAATGGTTTTTTGTCATTTCCCAGAGTTCTTTCACTGGGTGTAGCTGGTTCAGTTCATTACTGCTCCATTGGAACTGACTTGGTTCATCTCATTGCTGAAGATGGCCAGGTCCATCAGAATTGATCATCATATAGTATTATTGTTGAAGTATATAATGATCTCCTGGTCCTACTCATTTCACTCAGCATCAGTTCATGTCTCTCCAGGCCTTTCTGAAATCATCCTGTTGGTCATTTCTTACTGCACAATAATATACCATAATATTCACTTATTCAGCCATTCTCCAATTGATGGGCATCTACGCAGTTTCCAGTTTCTGGCCACTACAAAAAGGGCTGCCACAAACATTCTTGCACATACAGGTTCCTTTCCCTTCTTTAAGATCTCTTTGGGATATAAGCCCAGTAGTAACACTTCTGGATCAAAGGGTATGCACAGTTTGATAACTTTTTGAGCATAGTTCCAAATTGCTCTCCAGAATGGTTGGATGTATTCACAATTCCACTAATAATGTATCAGTGTCCCTGTTTTCCCACATTCCCTCCAAAATTCTGCATTATCTTTCCCTATCATTCTAGCCAATCTGACAGGTGTGTAGTGGTATCTCAGAGTTGTCTTAATTTGCATTTCTCTGATTAATAATGGCTTGGAACATCTTTTCATATGGCTAGAAATAGTTTCAATTTCTTCATCTGAGAATTGTCTGTTCATATCCTTTGACCATTTATCAATTGAAGGATGTCTTGATTTCTTAGAGTCAGTTCTCAATATATTTTGGAAATGAGGCCTTTATCAGAACCTTTAACTGTAAAAATGTTTTCCCAGTTTATTGCTTCCTTTCTAATCTTGTCTGCATTAGTTTTGTTTGTACAAAAACTTTTCAATTTGATATAATCAAAATTTTCTATTTTGTGATCAGTAATGATCTTTAGTTCTCATAAATTCCTTCCTCTTCACAGGTCTGAAAGGTAAACTATCCTGTGTTCCTCTAATTTATTTATAATCTCATTCTTTATGCCTAGGTCATGAACCCATTTTGACTTTATCTCGGTGTACGGTGTTAAGTATGAGTCAATGCCTAGTTTCTGCCATACTAGTTTCCAATTTTCCCAGCAATTTTTGTCAAACAGTGAGTTCTTATCCCAAAAGCTGGGGTCTTTGAGTTTGTCAAACACTAGAGTATTAAAGTTATTGGCTGTTTTGTCCTTTGAACCTAACCTATTCCACTGATCAACTAATCTATTTCTTAGCCAATACCAAATGGTTTTGGTAACTGCTGCTTTATAATATAATTTTAGATTGGGTACAGCTAGGCCACCTTCATTTGATTTTTTTTCATTAATTCCCTTTAAATTCTTGACCTTTTGCTTATCAATATGAACTTTGTTGTTTTTTTCTAGGTCATTAGATCCAATATTTTCTACTTATGTTACAGAAGAGGATGTTGAAGCACATTAAAAGGAAGTGACTTACCCAACCCAAATTTTCACAGGTAATAACAGAGCTAGAATTTGAATCCAATTCTTCTAACTCTTTTCAGTTTTCTTTATACAACATCGAGTGATAGAGAAATCAGTGTCAGTAATGGGAATAAGGGAACTTTTTTGTTGTTAATTTTTTTAAATTAAAAAAAAATTAATAGCTTTTTATTTTCCAGAATACACGCAGAGATCGTTTTCAACATTCACCCTTGCAAAACCTTGTGTTTCAAATTTTTCTCTCTCCCACCTCCTCTAGAGAGCAAGTAATACAATACAGGTTAAATATATGCAATTTTTCTGAACATATTTCCACATATATCATGCTGTACAAGAAAAATTAGGGAAAAAATGAGAAAGAAAAAAAAACAGCAGCAGCAACAAAAAGCGAAAATGCTATGTTGTTATCCACATTCAATGCCTATAGTCCTCTCTCTGAATATGGATGATTTTTTCCACCATCACAAATCTATTGGAATTGCTTTGAATCGCCTCATTGTTGAGCTAAGCCCATTACAGTGGATCATCACATCACATAATCTTGTGCCTGTGTATAATGTTTTCTTGGTTCTACTTACTTCACTTAGCATCAGTTCGTGTAAATCTTTCAGGCCTTTCTGAAGCCAGCCTGCTCATCATTTTTTATAGAACAACAATACAAAACAATAATATTTCATTACATTCATATGCCATAACTTATTCAGCTGTTACCCAACTGATAGGGAACTCATCACTCAGTTTCCAGGGGAAATTTCTCAGTGTGGAATGGAAGGTCATTAACATTTTACAAAATAGGTCCTCTGTGAGAAACAAAGAATTATTTAGTTTGGAAAAAATGAAAGCTTTATATCATTAAGTATCTGAAGAGAGTGTGAGAATTTAGTTATATCATTGGGTCATCTGAGGACCAGGCGAAGTGAGAAGACCTAACCTGATATTTTAACTGAGTTATTTAGAATGTTTGTAATTTTGGGCACATTACATAACCACTTTGGAACTCGGTTTCCACATTTTTAAGAGTAAGAGCTTGGATCAGGATTTCTTAAACTTTCCCACTCATGACCCTTTTTTTTGCGTGAGAAATTTTTACATGACCCCGGGCATAGAAATATATAAAATAAGTATACAAATCAAACATTTACTGATAAATCATAATTTCATGATCCCTACATTGTCACGTGACCCTACTTAGGGTTGTGACTCAAATTACTCCAAAGAACATTTGGATTACATGATCTCTAATGTCCCCTAAATTCTTTAATTTAGGGACCTTTCATTCTAGGGTGCCTTTGTTGTAAGACTTAGTAACTTTATGAAACTGACATCAATATTTTTTTCTTTTAGGAGATAAAGCTGAGGTTAAGCTTTTTTAGACACCATAATTTTCTTTTGTTTTCTCTGCTTATATCTTTTTAAAAATTTTATTTTATTTTATTTTATTTTTTTTTGCTGAGGTAATTGGGGTTAAGTAACTTGCCTAAGGTCACACAGCTAGAAAATGTTAAGCGTCTGAGGTCAGATTTGAACTCAGATTCTTCTGACTTCAGGGCTGGTGCTCTATCCACTGTACCACCTAGCTGTCCCTCTCTGCTTATTTCTTACCTGGTCTTAATCACTGATTGGGCACTGCCTCAGTCAAACTGAGATCCGTTAAAGACCTTATCTTAAAAAGACCAAGGGAAGCAGTGAGAAAAAACAAAAAAACAAGATCTCCCGTGTGATCTAGAGTCATCTCCAGTAATCCTGATCTGCACCTTGCCACTGGACCCAGATGTCCAGAGAAGAAAGTGAGGTTAGTGACTTTGCCTAATCCTTCCTCACTTTAAATCACTTGTATATCATATCATGGGGCATCATTTCCCTATTATCATGGTCCTCTTCTAGAATGAAGGTCAAAAAACAGCTTATTTGGTGAACAGACTCATAAGGGAAGGAGAGAAGAACTCTTATCTTAATTGGTAGCTTAGATAGTTCATACCCAGGGACAGATTTACAAAAAATCTGAATATTAAAGGGAACACTTTTTTGTTCAGTGAAATGCTGTTCTTAGCTCTACAGAACAGCAAAAATTCTTTGAGAGAATATAGAAAAATTACACTAATTTGGGATAATCGTTGAGAAGGCTAATCTGGTTAAAGGTACTATAATATAATGAAGAATTGATGGATTGGTCCTGGCACTTCCTATTCAACTACATGTGACCTTAACCACTCCAAGTCTCCTGATTTGTAAAATTTAGTAACAAACATGTGAGGAGACAGAGCCAAGATAGCAGATTAGGGGCAGCCACATAGCTGAACTTTGCCAACATTCACTTCCAAAGCATTTAAAAATAACTTATCAAGTCAAATTTTGGAGCTGCAAAACCAACAAGTCTTGGGATAAGATATTTTTCCACACTAAGAAAACTTAAGAAATCAGCAAGAGGAATTTGTGACACTAGAGTGGAGGCCTATCCAGAGCCCAACACACATGGTAGCAACAATTGCTACAGAAGCAACTTCAGGAACTCTTAGCCCAGAGATTAGGTAAGGGGGTCAGGCATCTGTCAGAAAAGAGATTACATAGGATTGGCATTGGATACAACTCTATTGCCCATATTCAGTTTTGATTTGCAGTATCAGTGCAGAGAGGAGTACTGGTGATCCAGTCCATTAACAATGCAGCAGGGGCCATGGTCACAATTTCAAGGAAAAGAAAATTCCAGTACAGCTATAGGGAAGCAGGCCCCCTTCCTGAGTAAAGAACACAGTGCAGAGGAGGAAAGCAATAACCATACTTCTCCAAAGATCACACCAATTTGGAAGCACCAAAAACTTCCAGGCCCCCAGAAGTATCTCTGAAAATAGCATGAAAAAGTCAGGGCATTGCCTCTCAATGCTAAGATAAGCAAAGGCAAACTTTAACAAAATTGAAAGTCAAGAAAGAGGCTGACAAAATGAACAAAAGAATTTGACCATAAAAAGCTGCTAAAATGTCAAGGAAGACTAAAATATATAACAATGTAAAAAAGTCTCAAAGAAAAATTCTAATTGAATCCAAACCCAACAAAAATTCCTAGATGTTACAGAAAGATGAGTGGTAGAGGGAAAATTAGGGAAAGAAATGAGTGATACAAAAAATTATGAAAAAAGTTTAATAAAAGGAACAAAAATATTGAAATTAATAACCTTAAAAAACAGAATTGGTTAAACGGAAAAGGAGAACACAAAACTTCACTGAAGAAAACCATTCCTTCAAAAACAGAATTGGCCAAATGGAAAAAGAGGTACAAAAAAATCTCACTGAAGAAAAGTTCTTTAAAATGAGAATTGGGCAAGTAGAAGCTAATGACTCCACGAGATACCAAGAAACAAAGTGAAAATAGGAAAAAATAGAAAAGATGAAATATCTCATTGGAAAACTGACCTGGAAAATGGGTCAAAGAAAGAGTTTAGACATCATCTTTCAATAAATTACCAACGAGAACTTCCCTGGTATCTTACATATAGAGGATAAAATAGAAATTGAAAGAATCTACTGATCATCTCCTGAAAGATCCCAAAATGAAAACTCTCGGGAATATTATAGTCAAATTCCAGATAAAAAAGAAAATATTAAAAGCAGCCAGAAACAATTCAAATGTTATTGAGCTAGGATCATACAAAATTTAGCAGCTTTTAGATCAAAGAGTAGAAGACTTGGAATATATTATTTCAGAATGCAAAGGAGCCAAGTTCCAACCAACAATCACATCCCAGAAAAAAAAAAGAATCCTTCAGGAATAAAAAAATGGATATTTAATCAAAATTTCAAGCATAACTGGTGAAGAAGACGAGCTGAGTAGGAAATCTGCCATTCAAATACAACACTTGAGGGAAGCATAAAGTAAATATCAAAGAATAAGGGGATCAATAAGATTGAACTTTTGCATTCCTATGTAGGAGAATGATACATGTAATTCCTAAGAAATTATTATTGGGGTAGTTTAAAGGATTTTACATAGAGGATTATGAGTTGATTGTTAGAATAATCTCCAAAAAAAGGAGTGGAAAAGAGGAATGCACTGGGAAAAAGAAATGGAGAGATAGGATGGAGAAAGTTTTCACTACTGATCTTATTGGGAAGGCATCTAGCTTATTCCCTCTACAAGTGTGTGAATGCCCACAATGGCATTCACTACTCTTGTGAATACCCTTGTTCCACTCTGTATTCACTATTTCCAATCTCTTCTATTTCCCAGGCCCTCAGAGAAATCTCCTGTCACTGTCTTTTGCAATGCTTAAACCAATTTTACCAAACTTAACTCTGTCTGAAGTCTTCAGAAATCTCTGGCCATCATTTCATACAACAATGGTACAGTAGAGTGCTTGAGAATAGCCATGTGCAAACTCAAGATCTTTTATTCACATGTTCACATCCTGCCCCTAACTGACCTCCTGCTGACTCCTAGTGAACTCCTGATGAATTCCCAGTCAAAGAGAGCTACTTCCTCGTCCCTACAACTTAAACTATGAGGTCATACACACAGCCAATCAGAGAAAGAGATGCCTCCCATTAACAATGCGGATCTCTATGCCACCAGAGTTTCTACCCCATGAGGTGGTCCCTGTTTATTCAGAGAACCCACTTCTGTGGATCTCAGACTTCAAAGTCTCTTTTACTTCCTGATTGTGCAATGCCTGACTCCTCTTCTACCCTTACACAAATGTTTGCTGATATTTTTAGATAACATGTGTCATTTTTAAGGAAAGCTCCCTTTATTTTTATGCTTTCTAGTATTTAATAGGAATGGATGCTGTATTTTATCAAAAAACTTTTTCTGCATCTATTGATATATAATTTCTAGTTTTGTTATTATGGTTCATTATACTGCTAGTTTTCCCAATATTAAACTAGTTTGACATAAATTCCATAAAAATGACATAAATCATAGTCATGTGATCATACAATTATAGATGATTATATCTGAAAGCTTCCTGTTTATGTTCTTTGATCATTTATCAGTTGGGAATGACTTGTATTCATTTAAATTTGATTCAGTTCTCTATGTATTTGAGAAATGAGGCTTTTAATAGAACACTGATGTAAATTGTTTTCCAGAGTTCTCTGGATTCCCTTCTAGTCCTGATTGCACTGGCTTTCCACAAAATCTTTTTAATTTAATGTAATCAAAATCATCCTTATATTTCATAATGTTCTCTAACTCCTATTTTTTTCATAAATTCTTCCCTTCTCCAAAGATCCAACAAACTGTCCCTTGCTTTCCTAATTTGCATATGATATCACCCTTTATGTCTAAATCATGTACCCATTTTGACTTTATCATGGTATATGATGTGAAATATTTGTCTATATCTTGCTTGTGCCCTATTATTTTCCAGTTTTCTCAGTTTTTGTCATAGGTTAGAGTATTTAGGTTTGTCAAACACTAGGTTACTGTACTCATTTACTATTTTTATTTTGTATATTTTATCTCTTAATCTATAATTCTACCAAAATTAACAATCATTCTGAAAAGCAATTTGACACTATGTAAAGAAAGAAGACATTGTTCATATCCTTTGACCCAGAAATTTCACTACCATGCAAAGAGTTTGTTGAGATAAAGTCTCCTATTTACCAAATATTTTTATTGAAATAACTTTCATGGTAGTAGCAAAGAACTGGAAACAAAAATAGATGTACATGGATTTGGTTAGTACTAAAGTTGTGATATGTGGATATTATGCATTATCACTAGGATGTAAGAAATAGTGAATATTGAGAATACTGAACAACATAGAAAGACACAAATTGCTGCAGGAAAAAATTATACATGTCTACTAAAGCATAAATGGAAAGACCAACATCAAAATAAGAGAAATTGAATGTTATAAAATAATCATGAAGTTTACTCCAAATAAAAGCTGGAAGGCTATAGCTTTGAAAGGCCCCATATAATATCAGACTTTTGGAATAATCTTGCTTAGTTTTGCTAAATTATTTTTCTCTCTTTTTATTCTTTGTCATGAGAGACAACTCTCTAGGAGGTAGAAAGGAAAAGGGATATATTATGAAATGTAGATGATGAAATATCAGAAATTTATTTTTAAAAATAAAGTATAGAATGGTCATTTGCTCCCAGGAGAGCCCTATTTTCTTAAACAAGTTTTTTCCTCAATGGAATTTTTCTCGTTGTTGTAACACATCATTTAGGCCCTATCAAACAGATTTGGCCATGGAGTGGGAACCAGGAAATTTCTCTACAGATGGATTTCTCAGCTAACTTTCCCTAATCTACTTAAACTTGATCCAAGAGAGAGCAGCAAGGGACCAAGTAACATCTATTTGTCTCAAAGCAACTTTCTCTTGTGCCAAGAGACTTACATTTCCAGCTGAGCCCACCTGCTCTGCAGTCTCAGGTGAGAAGAGATTCTCCATCTGTACATGTCCCCTGAGGGAAAGCTGTGATAGCCATCTTGTGTCAACACAAAGCAACTGCTGCCAGCCTGATCTCCCAATCGGGATGTGGAGAATCTCGGGTACAAATAGAAGCAATCTTTCCTTTGACTTTAAGCTTTTCATCTCCTGCTGTACCTGTTTCTTGAGGGAAGAGGAAGAAAGTTGGTGGGGAATAGATAGGTCAATCACAGACCTTAAACTCCTAAGGCATAGTCGCACCAGCATTCTCAGAGTATCTTACTT
This sequence comes from Sarcophilus harrisii, assembly GCF_902635505.1. Lineage (NCBI taxonomy): Eukaryota > Metazoa > Chordata > Mammalia > Dasyuromorphia > Dasyuridae > Sarcophilus > Sarcophilus harrisii. The sequence goes on along the minus strand of NC_045427.1, from coordinate 358,225,706 downwards.
CCAATATGGTGGCTCCTGTTGCCTGGCCTAATATAGTCAGAAAATAGTTGGGGTTGGATATCTAACAGAATCAAGGGGGAAAAGTATTGTTATGAAAAAATGCTTCCACTGATCATAATCATAAAATTAGTTTCTACAGTCACTCTAGAAATCCTGGTCCACTGACCAGGATAGGTGAGTGGATGACTGGTTGACACAAGTAGTATGGATTCAGTGTTTGGCCTGGCTAGATATACTCAACTATTTAAATTTGATGCTCAGTCACGTACCAAGACAACTCAAAGCCTGTAAATTAAGCTCAGAGCTGAGTAAATTAAATTCACAAGAACATTAAGTCTTCCCCAAGTGGGTTTAGCTGTATTTATACTCAATCCACAGTAAGATTACCAAAGCAGTGAGAATTTTAATGTAAAATAATCTGAGAAAGAACAGTAAAGTACCAAGAACTATATAGGTGGTGTGGAATAAGGTTGTCAAGTTTTTTTCATTGTGATCATGGCAATAGGAGAGATATTGCTTACAAATAAGAAGAAAAGCACTAGAATCTATAGATTCTTTTCTCGTTGTTGTAACACATCATTTAGGCCCTATCAAACAGATTTGACCATGGAGTGGGAACCAGGAAATTTCTCCACAGATGGGTTTCTCAGTTAATTTTCCCTAATCTACTTAAACTTGATCCAAGAGAGACCAGCAAGGGACCAAGTTAACTTCTATTTGTCTCAAAGCAACATTAGATTAGAACAAATGGCACAAAAATCCACTTCTATATTTATTTTATGACTGAAATTAAGCATTTTCCTCACTTGTTTAAGTAGTATTCTGAGAAAAGAGTCTAAGGGCTTCTTCATCTGACTACCATCATTTGATATAGAAAAGATTTGTTCTAATCTATTCCAGTGTCAGAAAAGCCATAACGTTTATTTGATATCTGTTCAGAAACCAATAAAACTAAGTACTGGACTTGATCAAGCTTCTGGTATCCACAGTAAAGTATCTGCTTTCATCATCATCAATATTTTTCATGAAGTTGTTCAAGGATGAAGGCACACAAATTAAAATTTACCTTATACTCTTTGGTACAACTAAGGCAAAAGAGAGTTTGTGTTATTTATATTTGGTTTTTATAATAAAAGAGAAACAAAACTGAGGATGATTTTAATTTACAATGTGGCCATTTCAACACATTCAAAACTACTGAATGTTTCTTTAAAATAGCATCAAGATGAAATTATCCAAGAAGGTCAAATGAGATGCCACTAATATAATTTTTGATAATGGGAAAAGAAATAGAACTATGGGGAATAGAAAAGAGAAGGAGAACAGAGAGAGTGAATACAGTTGACAACAGTTATAGCAAAGGTTATATTGAGAAAATCTTGGGAAGGACAAAGTTACAAGTACTATAAAGTAAGTCCAAAATATTTTATATAATGTTATGGGAGGTAATTCTTGAATCTGTCATTTATACTTTAACATGAATGAGTTACAGATTAAATTTTTTATAAAAACATTATGAAAACTCTTCCTCTCTCCCTCCCAATATCTTTGTCAAGAAAACTCCATGAATTAGATAACAAAAAAGATAATACTGGAAGATGGGCCCTTCAGGTCAGAAGGTATCCAAAATACTATTAGGGAAGAGCAGAAGACAACTACAAGTAGCTGATACTAGATAGTGTCATGGAAATAACAAGAATTGGGACAGACTTTTGAGAGATAGTGGAGGGCAGAAGAGCCTGCTATGCTATGATCCATAGGGTCACAAGGAATCAGACACACAATGACTGAAGAACTATAAAGATACTGAATGCCTTAGGCAGGAAATGAAATTGAGATTCAAAAAGACAGAAAAATTAGGAAGCACATGGTATAAATAGTTAACTTTCTATTTCAAAGTTTTTCTTTGGGCTGCCAGTACTGATGATGACTGTTCAGAATGGTTCTAGTGGTTCTAAACAACTGAATTTCTTGTTTTTTGATGATTTTGAATAAACTTCTAATTAATAATTTATTAAATAATCAGCTGTCATTTATGATGTTATAGATGTAAGAGAAAGGATGCTGAAAACAAATGCCCCCCCCCCTGCCTTACATAAAGATAAATCAAAAATAAGTTAAAGTCCCTGCTCTCAAGGATGAGGCTAAAGCCTCAAACTGGTTAAAAATGTTTGTTTTTAAATCAAAGCAAAACAAAAAGTTAATATCTATTAAATAAAATGTAAAATGACTTGAAAAAGTTTTATAGAAAGATTTGCAAAGTATCAACATCCATATGAAAGATTGCTCCAGATTATTACTATTAAGAGAAATTCAAATTAAAATAACCCTTGAGGTTTTGTCTCACATGAAGAAAATTGGCAAGGATGATAAAAAGACAGAAACGATTATTTGATGCCTATCGAGTAGAGCATGGCTGAACAAATTTTAGTAAATAAAAGTCATGAAATAATGCTATGCCATAAGAAATGATTAATATAAAGAAATTGAGGCAAACAGGTCAAGACTTGTCCAGAATCACATAGCTAGAAAGTGACTTGAGGCCAGATTTGAACTCAGGAAGATGAGCTTTTCTGACTCCACACCAGGCACTCTGTCCATTGTGCCACCTTCTCTGCCCCTAATTCAATTTAATGCTATGTAATTATAAAGATCAAAATTGGCTCTGGAGAAGAGTTGAGAAATATATTTCCTTTTTTTGCAGACATGTGGGACTATGAGAATATTAAGTTATATATATTGTCCTGCTTGGTGCAAATGGTTAGTTTTGCTGAACTTCTTTCCTCTCCCTCTTTTTATTGTTTCAAATGATAGCTCAATGGGTAAGGAAATAGGGAGAGGTATATTTGAAAATCAAGATCATGTAAAAGTAAAATAAAAAATTTTAATAACAAAAAAGTACTTTTCTTTTCATGTTATTTGTTCTTTTCAAGTTTATAGCCTAGTAATATACAATTTTGTGTATCTATCACATGTGAAGGGCCCTGCTATTTTAAGCGAATGTTATTTCACTCTTTGGCAATACTGCTTTTTGTATAACGTAGCTTCAAAAGCATGCAAGGCATTGAGTTTATGCAATTAGACTGTTATTAGAAGTAGTGAAGTTCATTGGTAAGAATTCTATATTTTTCATATATTTCCACCAAGGAAACTTAGCAAAGCCAATCATCCTAAACATGAGTTGCTATTCAGTTTTCAAGTGAAATGCCCAAGACTAGGTAGCAAGCACATATATCTTTATTCTTCACCAATTACATATAAATATATGTTGGAGGAGTCATTACAAATAGTCTAATATTTCCAAAGCTTTTAATTTCCATTTTTACAAATTTCTTATATTTAGTTTTTGGTTTTCTTCTGTGGCAATCTTCATTGGCACCAGCATTTCAGAAAGCACTTTTTGCCAGTTGGGAAAATTCCATAGTTATAAGGTTAATGTGTCAGAAAAATCAAAACTGAACAAAGTTATTTAGCATGTCAGACTCGGCATGATTCAGTGTATAACTCTCATTTGGCTTAGAGTGTTACTGAAGCATTTATTCATACAACTCAGAAACTAAAGGAGGTAACAAACACTCTCAGGAAGCTGCTATTGACTTTCTCTTTAAATGTTTCTAAAGAGGCTACTATATCCTTCCTTAAAACAAACAAAAACTTGGCTAAGGCTTGACCAAGGTTCAGTTTGAATTTTAAAGGAGATATACATGGCTCTGAAAAAAGCTGGAACTGAAAATTTCATCACTAGCTATAAGTGGTAGGTTAAATAATTTAAGTAATCTGAGAGATATACTTGATTACTACTTTGAACATTGTTTTCTTTAAGTAATTATCATAAAATTTCTATCTGGATTACAGATAAAATATTCCATGGGAGAACTCTTTTAGTAACTACCTTAGAAAATCATGATTAGCTATGGACAAGATGTATGGATTTCTTAAGTATCAGAGCACTGGCTGATTATCAGAGTTACCTAAACTTTTCAAATTCTGTTCCTTCAAAAGATCCACACCTATATGACTTTCATAAATGCTACAGTTTAAAAGATCAAAAAGTTTCTGAAGTTCCTCATTTTCTAAAAAGAGAAGCAGTTTGCACAGCAGAATGTTGGGAAGCAATACAGTGAGCTCTTTTTTATAAACTCTAACATATCTAGAAAATGCACCAGACCAAATCCTGATGGGGATATTCAAAAAAGGTCACAGTGAGTTCTTTGTCCAGATCAGCGTGGCAAAGGAAGTCTGACAGACAAATTTTCAGATACTGGGCAATGTACAGAGAAAAGATTAAGTTCAGAAGTCAACAGCAGCATCAGTGATATATATAGTTAACTTGGACTAAGGAGCCAAAGCAAAATCTCACTTCCAATGTCTAAGCCAGACTATAGAGGAATATCAGGTCAATGAGAAGTCTACAGTTCTGATACTTTGAGTCAGTAGATCAGGTCAGTTGGCTAATATGGGTTGAGTCCAATGTCAGTCTACATTTGCTCAGAACCAAACCAAGGTCAGGAATTTGCAGAATTCTAGACAAAGAAGGCAGAAATCAGACTCTGCCTTGGATCATACTATTTTGGGAGCACAGAAAGCCCAAAGATATCCACTCTGTCTCTGAAAGAATAAATTGATCAATTCAGATCAATATCCCGAGAAAGTAAGACCAGTCCTTAGATCTTCCCTCCAGAATTTCCACAGAGTCCAGACCTAAGATCAGGTCTAAAATCAGAAGCAGGTTAGAAGGATGAGCAACCAAAAAAACAACCCCACCATGATGGCTATAATGTAAGCAGGGACATCTAAGACACAAACACAAATATTCCAAATATTTATAAATATTGCCTCAGAAACACGGCTTTGGGCACAAACATAACTAAGAATTTCTATAAGAGTTAAAGACTTTATTTTTTTAAAGAGAGCTAACTTTTTTTTAATAAATGAAATGAGAATGCTTGAGGTAAAAATTGGAAAAGAATTGAGAACCTTGGAAGAATCATTGGAATGGGAATTAATAGGTTGGTCCAAGAAGTACAAAACCTTGCCAAAGTAAGGAGAAATTCTCTGAATATTAGAATGAAGAAAATAGAAGCCAATCATTCCACAAGACAACAGGAAATATTAAAAACAAAGTTAGAAGACTTAAATAGAAAAAATGTAAGATATTTCACAGCAAAAACTGGAAAACAGATCAAGAAATGAGTCATCAAATTATCTGAATGACATACTCAAAAGAGAGCAGCTGAGTGGCACAGTGGAAAGGGTACCTTTGGCCTGGAGTCTGGAAGACTCTTCTTCCTTGAGTTCAACTCTGGCCTCAGTTATTTCCTAAGTCTGGTTTATTAGCATATCACAACCCCATTTGCCTTAATTTCCTCATCTGTAAAATGAGCCAGGGCTGAAAAAATAAATGGCAAACCACTCTTGTATCTTTGCTAAGAAAACCCCAAAATGAGGTTATAAAGAGTTGGATATGATTGAAACAACTGAACCAGTACCACACCACAAGATATTGCACTTCAAGAAATCCTAAAAAGAAAACTTCCCAGATTTCTTAGGACTGGAAAGCAAAGTATAAACAGAAAGAATCCAGCAGTAATTTACTAAAAGAAACTCCAAAATGAAAACTCTCATAACTAAAATGCAGAGTTTTCTGGTTAATGAAAAAATACTGCCAGAAGCCAGGAAAAAAAGCACTCAAGAGCTACAGTCAGGAACATACATTTAAAAGCCAGCACTATGAAGATCCAGAAAATTTGAAATATGATATTCTAAAAGGTAAAGAATATGGACTTACAGCCAAAATAACTTACCCAGCAAAATTGATAGTAATACTACAGGGGAAAAGTAGATTTTTTTTTAAGACAACTTACACGCAATCCTTATGAAAAGGTGAGAGCTACCAAGAAACTTTATAAAGAATAAACACAGGAGTGAAGAGAAACATAAAAAGGTAAACAGGAATGAACAATGATAAATAAAAAGGTAAACATCACAAGTCTATTGGAATTGGCCTGAATCACCTCACTGCTAAAAGGAGCCAGGTCCAATGTCTTGATGATCTTAAGAAAAGAATAGAAAGAGGGAAGAGGAATATATTGCAGGAATGGAAAGGAAGAGCAAAGATTAAGGAAAATCTCAGATAATCAGGCTGTACAAAATAGACATCTTATTTGTATAAATGAGGGGGAGAGCTGAACTTGAACCTCTCATCTACACTAATCAAAAGAAAGAAGACAATATACACACAGAGTTAGGTACAGAAATACTCTTCATTCAACAATGAAATAGGAAGAAAGGGGTCAGGGCTAAATTAGAAGGTAAGTTAAAGGATTAGTCTAAAGCAAAACAAATTTTTAAGACATACAAAAATTTTAACTTTTGAGCTGAGAATCTGAGGTAGTGTCCATAAATTGGAGGAATATATGCACAAATTGTAATATGTAAATGAATTGTTATTGTTTAGTCAATTAGTCATGTATGACTTTTCATGATTTCATTTAGTATTTTCTTGGTGAAAAAAATACTGAAGATATTTGTCATTTTCTTCTCTTATTTTACAAAAGAAATTGAGGCAAACAGATTTGAATTAAATCATTCTAAATTCCAGAGAGAGGACTAAGTCTATTGTGCCATCTAATGTACTGATCTATTTTTAGAATCATAAATGGCCAATCAGAATTCCAAAGAACTAATGATAAAACATTTTCCCCATAGAAATGTAGGTAAGAAAGATGAAGAATGTAGAATGCAGAATCAGACAAATATATTTATACCAGAGGTTTGGGGCTTTTTGGCTTTCTAAATTGGAGGGGGGAGAGAATGAGAAAGGGGAGTAAGAGAAAAGAAATGAAAGGGAAAAATAAAGGAAGTTGAAAATAAAATTCAACCTTAAAAAAATGACAGTGCGGGACAGCAAGCAACAGCAATAGATAAAGCACTGGCCCTGGAGTAAGGGAGATCAGAGTACAAATCTGGCCTCAGATACTTGACATTTACTGTGTGATCCGGGGCACGTCACTTCACCCCAATTGCCTCATAAGAAAAAAAAATAACAGCCTAAAACTTGTTATTATAACACTTTTGAGGACCAGTTTCTACCATGTTTGGAAAGAATTTCTGCATTTCTTACATGTTTCTTCAATTTTTTTGCAGTTCTACCAAAGGCTTTGTTCCACTCATTAGCACTTAAATTTTACCAACTTGCTAAGCAATTTGGCAACATGAATATATCTAGAGATACAGCAAACAGTCTTAGTCCTGCCAAAATCTAACTGTATTATATAGCCTCTCTCTAGGTTGCTCTCTTCATAATAAAAAGATCTTTATGACCTGGTCTGACATTCTCTTTGTAAAACTCTTTTTATGTGACCAAATTTTCCCTTCAACTCTGCAGCTAGATATCTTGACTTCAGTAAGAATGCTTGAAATAATCTTAATTATATAAATTATTCCAATTTAATCCCCCCATTCCAGTGTACATACTCTTCACATCACCATGCAAGTAGCTATATGTCAAACAGCAATGTATTTAGTTTAAAATTTCGAGGTAATTCACAAAGGAAGAAATAGGCAACAGAATCCTTCCCAGTTTCTGCTATCTTCCTACCAGAAAGAATACAACCTCCTCAAAAAGTAATTACAAAGAAAATTGTTAACTTCACTCAGTAGTGAAACAAGTTTCAGTGCCAGCATGAAAATCTACAATAGCCTCTAATATGCAAGATTTTGCCTTGTGTCCAACATTATCCTGGAATCCATCTCTTTCCACAAGGAGTGATGTCTTGCATTTTCCTCTGGAGTCTATTGAGTCTACTTATAAGAGCCGCTTTGGCTAGCATTCCCAACTTATTATCTGGCATTACATGGTACCAGCTTGCTTCAGCTTTCCCCTCTCTTCAGCAGGACGAGGGGAAAAAAACTATTTTGCCAACATCATGCCTGGTCCCAATGTCTGTTTGCTTTCCTAACCAAATTTATGCTTCCTGATACATTCCTTGCACTTAAGAAGTCTTATGGTATTCTGATGTCCTTGAAGCTTCTCCCACAAGTGGTAGCTCTTTTGTCTCATCAACTGTCTCAGGTCAATGAGATCAGATAGGAGTCAGTCATTGTTAGCATTGACCAACATACCATTATTTTATCTTCTCTTTGGTAAAAATGTGGAGTCACTGCAAATCACAGCAGATGCATAGTTATATTTTTAGGCATACATCATAAAACATCCACTAATTTGCAGTTTAGTTTATTTTCAGACAATTCTAGAAACAGACTATATACATAAGCATGTAATGAGGCATCTAGGTTGCTCAGGGTATAGACTGCTGGACTTGGAGTTAGGAAGAGCAAAGTGCAAATCATGCCTCTGATACTTAATAGATGTCTTAACAGCTGCCCAGCTATTAAGATGGGCAAGTCATTTAACCTGTCAATATCTTCCTCTGAAAAATGTGTATAATAATTGTACCTACCTCATACAGTTGTAAGGCTCAAATAAAGCTCTGTATGTAAAATACTTTGCAAATCCTAAAGTGCTATACAAATGCTATTGTTACATGCAAATATATATAGTACATAAAATATCCAAGTTAGAATATGTCATAGGACAAACATATAGATTATATGAAGCAGCAAACCCATTATGCGATACAACCCATAAAAATAACCTCAAAGATACTGGACCTTATGAAATGATGTAGTTAGGAATGATGTATTTCTTCCTCTAGGCTATCTTGCCTTAGTTTACCTTATATGGAAAGGATGCTGAGCCCAAAAGATTGCTGGCTGTCAGATATCAGCCTGCTGGTCAGTGATAATGGCGTTTCTAAGACTAAGGAACAATAATAAAAAGGGTGCTAAAAGTTAACAAGGAGCAAAACAAAATTGGATGCCTGCCATTTGACCTACTGACGTTTCAGACCTAAAAACACACTCTGTAAGGTTCCCCAAACATACATACACACCAGTTCTGACTAGGGAACTTTGGATACTGTATTTATGCACAAAGTAAGATCATTCCTCAACTACATATCTCTAAGCCATAAAATTAGCATATCATAATGAAGCACCTGATTTCTCTTTTCCTTATAAATTTAGCTTCTTGCTCCGGCTCTTTGTTAATTTCTTTTGGAATTTAACCTGCATTAATTGGCATTACAATTACAAAAAAAAAAAACTTTTTCCTTTGATTTGGAGATAGGTCTGAGCCTGTAAATTCTTTTGATACACCTCAGAACAAAGGGCTGGGACCTCAGCATTGTTGGTGGTCCCCCTTGAATCCCATCAATAGCATCACATATCATGGCTAAATACTGGAAACCATACATCCATCAAATGAATTATTATCAATATATACAAAGTACATTTTCAATATATTTCACTAGTGGTCACTACATGTGGTCAATTGCATGTAATTTATTAACTTGTTACACTTAACATTTCACATTTCAATCTGGTTACTAGCTAGAAATCCCTTCTACAATGACCCATACTCAGTTCTATATTCTTGGTGGGCCAGAAGGTCCAAATTTTGCTACTACATTCAACCCATGAGTCAATCTTGATAAGTAACCTCAGTTCCCTTGGGGTCCCCAAAGTTACAGTAGTTGTCTACAAAGATAAAACTGTAACCTCTGGCTTTAGCCCTCTCCCAGGGCTCTGTCTGAGCAAGAACAGGTTCCCCAGGAGCCAGAACAAGTCTAAGCAAACTTCACTGACCCCAAAGAGAATATCAACAGACCACATTTGTCATTTTGGATCATAATATGGATGTTCTAGATATATAAGACATATCTAACAGCAACTGTATCAGGAACAGGGAGGGCCTGGCTTGAAGCCTGCTTCTATCCCCACTTATTGTTAAGGAGTCCAATCAGCTCTCCTCTAAGCTTCAAACTATTGTGATATATCATGTTTTCAGGGTCTCAGTCAGTCTCAGGATCTACTTTATAGATTCCTTGGTCTTTCAACAACTTCATAATGTATAATTCTCCATCAGTAAACTTTTGTCTGTTTCATTAAACACCAAGATTTTAGAGCAAAATGTCCTTGGCTAGAAGTTCTGACTGCATACTTAGGTGCCATATTATTGTATGCCCTTTCCAATCCTTCTGGACTTAGGTCATTGCTGGGTGGTAGACCTCCTTCAACTGAACCTTCAGTTAAGATATACTGGTGTGTCACGAATGTACTGGAATCATTTGCATCACAAGAGCTAATTATGAAATTTTAGTTGCAAACATTTACTATCTTAGAAACTGAGGGTTTACTTTTCTAGACTTAAGAAAATGGAGAAAATATTTATTAATTCAGAATAAAAGTGTATCATGTACACTTTTTTTTGAGAGCTGTTAAATATTTATCAGCACACCATTGAGCGTGAGCCTTCACATCTCCTTCATCTCCCTAAATTCAAAAGCATAGATCAACAGTGAAATACGGCTTTCACCCAAACACCAACAAGTCAGTATACTCTGTGACCTTATTCCAGGGGGTGCAGGAAAGATTACATGCTAATTCCACTTAATTTTCTTCTCAGCCCTGAAGATACCCTGCATGTTAAGTAGAATGCAATTAAGATGCTCTAACTTCAGATTTTCTTCTAGTAAATATTTTTTTAAACAGTAAATTATAATTTAGAAATTTCTTCATTCCTCCCAATGCTAACATTTCCTCGAGCAATTGCTCTCAAAATCTCAACCTTATATATAGGCATCCTAGTAGGGTTACACAAAAAATGTTTCTTTCATGAGAGTAACCGTAGAAACCTGTTTCCCAATTAAGCAGTCTTGTACAAGTCTTGTGTGAAATGAACTATAACTATATGGATTAGATGAACTATAACTATATGGATTAGATCCTTTCTATTTCCTCTGAGAGATAAAAAGTAGTTAAGTTGGTCAATCAAAAATATTTACATCAAGCATGTACAAGCAGGAACAATATTAAGTGCTAGGGATACAAAAAGAATGATAAAAGACAAGTTTCTCCTCACAGGGTATTTAATCTAATAAGGGAGACAACATACAAACAACTATGCACAAACCAAATATATACAGAATATATTGGAAATAACAGAGAAGACACTACTATTAGAATCAAGAAAGGCTTTTTGTAAATGGTGGGATATTAGCTGGAACTTGAAAAGCCAAAAGATAGAGATGAGAAACAAGAGAATTCTAAGCAAGAGGGATGGCCAGTGAAAATCCTGAAATCAGGATTTGTAGTGTTTTGTTTAAGGAATAACTGGGTGGTTGCTAGATAGCACAATATATGATAGGAGAAAAGGTGAAGTGTAAGAAGACTGAAAAGTTTGGGGGGGGAGGCTAGAAGGTTATTTAAGGCTTTAAAAAGGGAAAAAAACCTTTTTTTTTTTTTTTTTTTTTAAATCCTGGAGGTGATAGAGAGCCACTGAAGTTTATTGAATAGGAGTGGAATAATATAGTTAAATCTGCATATTAGGACAATTACTTGACAGCTGAATTGAGGACTGACTAGAAAAGCTTGAAGCAAATCAACCAATAGGCTATTGCAGTAGTGCAGGTATGAGGTAATAAAGGTATGTTCCAGATAGGGACAGTGTCAGAAGATAGAAAGGGGCATATGCAAGAGATGTTACAAAAGTAAAATGACAGACCTTGTCAACAGATTGGATATGAGAGGAAGGCAGGATAAAAGAGTGAAAAGTCAAAATTAGTACTTGTTTTATAAGCCAGGGCACCTGGTAGGGTAGATACTATTAGAGTGGTATCTAGGAAACTTGAGAGAAGAGAGATTCAAGGAGAAGAGGGTGATTGCTAGTGTCAAAAGCTATAGAAAGGTCAAGAAAGATTAAGATGGATAAAAGACCATTAGATTGGGCAAGCAAGAAATCAAAGAACAATTACAGGTGAATGATGGCAGAAGCCAGATTGTAGAGAGTTAAGAAGCTGCTATGATGAGATAGTTATTTTTCTAGTAGAATCCAATTCTCCATAACTCCCTTTCTTGGAGGAGGGGTATTTTCTTGGCAAAGATGCTGGGTTTCCTTCTCCAGCTCCTTTTACACATTAGGAAACTGAGGCAAACAAGGTGAAGTGGTTTGTCAAGGGTCAAAAAAGACAAACTAGAAATATATTGTCAGATTTGAAGTCAGGAAGATGAATCTTCCTGATTCCAGGACAGGCAGTCTATCCACTGGGACACCTAGCTATTTAGTTAATTAGGGAGGTGTAAAAGGACTGTCTTGCTATAGTGAGAAGTTATTCTCCTAGTTGAAATTATGTTAACAAATTTGTCAGCAGTCAGCAGAATACAGTGATTTTCTCTACCTTTGTTAAGTAGCATGTAAGCAAGAATGGGGGGAATAATCGGTGCTAAAGCTTGGTAAGGCAAGACTGGTAATACGATAAAGGGGCAAGGGATTCCATAGAGTTGAATCAAGGGATCATGACTGGGAGCTGATGACTTGGTAAAGAACTAAAGAATCAAAGGAGAGATTACAAAGAGGATAAAGGTCAGAGTTTAAAGCTATAGAGGCAGAATGATAACATATTGTGATAAGGGAATTTCAGTTCATAAACATGAAAGTAGATATGGGTGATGGCAAAGAATTCTATTATCTTAACAGTTCTAAAGGTTTGTTAATGTTCATGCTCTTTGGAGAAATGATATGAGTCAGTAACACTTTGCTTCAGACCTCCCAAGTATAATTCTCACACTTAAGTTTCTATGGGCATCTTAAGTGAGCAGAAACTATTCTAAACAAGTTTCAGCGTTCTCCCTATCCCCATCTGTTGGAATCCTAGTGTCAACTCAACTTGAAACAAGGTGAAAACTACCTTAGAGCGAATCCTTACAAGGTGATAAGTTGCTAATACTGATGGAAACAATGCTTGTGTTCATACCTTTAGAGAGCTCATAAGTATCTAAGTACTCAATGGAGTTCACACATTTGGGAGATTCAGGGTTTAGAAAGAGATATCTGAATTCATACTTCCCTTAGGGCCAGAGAGCATGCTGGGAGATATCCCACAATCCCACTCTCGGAGAAGTAACATAAATAGAGCACTCTGGGAGATACAGAAGCCTACTCACCTCAGTTGGAGATTGAGAAGCCACGAGTTGGTGCTGGCTAGAGGCTGAAGAAAGCAGAGGCAGACAAAGCTGCAAGAGCTCAAGCAGAGAGATAGGTCTCTGAACTAACCGGGCTAATTTGGAAGGAGAAATAAACGTTTGCATTTTTATCAGCTGGCTGCAATTTTGGAGTAATTATTTCAATTGAGACTAAGGCTGCCTCCAGAAAACCTTCACACTCGGAACATCAATGAAAACATCTTCCTGTTGGATCAGTTATTGTCTCGTACAACAATTCATTGCATAGCTCTAATTTCTGGTGCTTTCTCAATAGTAGGATGTCTTTCAGGGAACTTAAGCTTGAGTCCTTAAAACATTTTCTTAACCAAATGACTTCTCAAAAGCCTTTATTTTGAAATAGCACTTGCCATCAGTCATCTAAACATAATGAGTACCAAGAAGGTAATCCAATGGTAGTTACACTTCCACCAATGGCACACTCTGGTGGCCAGACTCTCATCTGTGCTTTGTTGTGCAAGCCAAAAAGTTTACAGTATTTTTATAGCCTGCTCTCCCATCATCTAGGTTTCTGATACACAGACCTATAGGATAGGGTATATGTACTATATTCATCTTCCCTAGCTAATAAGGCATGATGAACTTATAATTGTCCATTGCTGTTATCTATGTTTGGCTGGCAGGCTAGCAACATCACTTGTCACATGTCAGACTATAAATAGTTGGTGATGGTTCACCCATTCTTAGAATTCAACTCCATGCACATAGTCTTGAAGTTTATCAGTCACAACCTATTTAGAAGCCAAGAATTCCAGTTTGTAAATAGGATAATGTTACACTGTCAGTGAATACTCTATGAGATAATGTAATAGGGCTTCTAATGGTTATTGCTCTGCTGGTTTAAAATGGCTTCCATGATCTATATGCAGGCATCAAACTGCAGATGCAATAGTGTAGGAATCTACATTTCTCTAAATACCTTAAAGTTTATGAAGAATTTAATAAATTATTTCATTTGATCTGTATCAATAACCCTGTAAGTTAGATACTATTAAAAACTAAGGATTAAAGATTTTTTTAAATTGTAGGGAAGAATAACTATTTTGGTTGCTGTTGAAAAATAGATCAAAGCTCACTAGCCCTTTCAATCTCTACCAAATTTAGCCATTGGAATTTTACTGAATATGAGGGGCATTGGGGAGAAAGGCAAAGGAAAATTTGAGAAGACTCATTCCCATAGTTCTTTTGCAGTTTTGCTGAATGGTACCCACAGGAAATTACTTATCGGCAGCAAGTATATGATTGGAATTAAAAGGAATTGTATGACCACATCTCAAGATTAGAATTAAATTGAGAAAATTAGAGAAGCAATAAAAAAGTCAGTTCAAAAGCAGTCTTAAAATATCTAAGCATTTTCTCCAGGTATTAATCAACAAACATTTATTAAAAGTCTACTATTTGCCAGATATATTCTTGCTTAATGGAGGCTAAATCCGAAAGGAATAATTTAGAGATTCTAGATTTAGAGCTTGAAGAGAATTTAGAAGTCATTGAATCCAACGCTCTCATTTTTTAAATAAGGAAAATAACTATTTCAGCTATAGACCTTTCAGAAATGAGATCCTGGAGTTATAATCTAGTCAAGACATCTATCTCAGCATAAACCCACAAGTGGTAGTAGGGAGTAGATGAGGTGGTTGGTAGTAGGGAGTAGATGAGCTGTCCCTGGATCATCTCATGCACTCCATTTTGAAGACCTCTCTCTTTCAAGACTTACCACAATTGGTATATGAATGTTATGGAATATTATTGTTCTATAAGAAATGACCAGCAGGATGAATAGAAAGGCCTGGAGAGACTTACATGAACTGATGCTAAGTGAAAGGAGAAGAATCAGGAGATTATACACTTCAACAATAATACTACATGATGATCAATTCTCATGGACATGGCCCTCTTCAACAATGAGAGGATCCAAATCAGTTCCAATTGATCTGTAATGAACAGAATCAGCTACACCCAGAGAAAGAACACTGGGAAATGAGTATGGACCACAACATAACATTTTCACTCTTTCTGTTATTGTTTGTTTACATTTTTGTTTTTTTCCTCTCAGGTTACTTATCTTCTTTCAAGATCTGATCTTTCTTGTGCAACAAGATAACTGTATAAATATGTATACATATATTGTATTTAACATATACTTTAACATATCTAACATGTATGGGACTACCTGCCATCGAGGGGAGAGGGGAGAGGGAAGGAAGGGAAAAGTTGAAACATAAATTTTTGCAAGGGTCAATGTTGAAAAATTACCTATGCATTTGTTTTATATATAAAAAGCTATAATTAAAAAAAGACTTACAATTCAGTGATAGTCAATCATCATTCAGTTTATAGCACAAGAAGTTTAAAAACCGTATAAACTTTGGTTTTAAGTCTAGACAATGTAAACAGAGAAGCATGAAATTTTCTCAAAAATAGATTTTTGGATCATAGATGATATGTGTCTACATGGATTATCTAAATATATACAACTTACAGATCTCATGAATAGATAAGATTTGAGGTCTTCAACAGGTCTCAGTTTGACTACCATTCAGTGATTAAGGGCCAGGTCACAATTGAGGCAAAGAATCTCCTCTTTCACCTAGTCTAAAAAAAATTAGCTTAAAAAGGCCAAGGTCTCCCATTTCATCCAGGGCCATCTCCAGTCATCTTGATTTATATCTTGCCACTGGAACCAAATGGTTCTGGAGGAGAAAATGAGGCAGATGACCTTGCACAACCCTCCCTCACTTAAATCCAATTCACTTGCATCAAGGCATCATCACCTCCCTGTTGTCATGGCTTTCTTCTAGAATGAAGGACAAACTACCAATGTAGCTGTAGTAGTGTGTAGTTTTGAACTGGTCAGTTGAAAGACCCGTTCCTTTACTCTCTCCCTCCTTCTCTCAAGATAGGGTATCATACCCTTACCTACAGATACTCTTAAAAGCATTTTTCTCTTTTGCATCTCTGAACCCTCCCAATATATCTTGGGGTTTACTGGCTAGATTTCTTAAGGATCAGGCCTTAAACCAAAAGCAATCTGATTCTAAGTGGTCACCAATAGGTCTTAGACCAAGCCTCATCTGGTCATTGTTTGGGTCCTGATTGACTCATATGGAATGTAAATAGCAATCATTTCTGCTTTGGCCAGAAACCTGAGTGTCTTCCCCATTCAGATTCATCCATTCATTTTAGATGACCAGTCAGCATAAAATAAGTTCTAAGTATATATAAGGAGAGTTAGATCACAACAAGGGAAATCCTCCCTGTATAACTGCTAGGGAGGCATATAATTATACCTATTTGGTAGTTAAAATTTGGGATATTTGCTAGCT
Organism: Sarcophilus harrisii; assembly: GCF_902635505.1. Taxonomy (NCBI): domain Eukaryota; kingdom Metazoa; phylum Chordata; class Mammalia; order Dasyuromorphia; family Dasyuridae; genus Sarcophilus; species Sarcophilus harrisii. Next base: position 358,209,258 of record NC_045427.1, on the reverse strand, counting down.
TTTTAAAGATGATTTCCTGTGAATTTCTGGGTGTTTTAACTCAGTCTCCTCATTGTCTACTATTTATGTTATCTAACTTTGGGGTGGGAATATACATGTTCTCTTCCCCCATTTTTTTAGAGCATTTTGATAACATTTGCAAGATACCTAGTAAATATATTCTTATGAATTTTTGTTAGATATACTCCATCTACTCCACTAACAGGAATAAGTCAATTCTATATTGTAAACCTGTAAACCTTGATTCAGAAATCCAAATCTTATTATCAGACATCACTTTTCAATATAACTTTATACTTCCTAAATTATTTTTTCTCTTTTATCAAATGACTAATGTGCAACAATAAAATGCAACTTGTACCCTTCTGATCTTAGTTTCTTCCCTAAGGTTATAAACTATCAATACTTTTTAGGTTTCTGCTGGAAATATCATTTTTCCATGCGTTAATGATCAGAAGTGGGTAGTTGTCATTTTGGTAAGTCCTGGGAGGTTTTGTTAATTTGGATATATAGCCCCCAGGAAGACAACACTCTACTGTTACCATCAGGTTGACTAACTTTCAGGAGCCTTGAACAGGAAATACCATTTTTCTTCTGCCCCTAATTGAATGCTCATTTTTAATTTTTTGGGAGAAGCAATTAGGGTTAAAAGTGACTTGCCCAAGGTCATACAGCTAGTGTCTATGAGGCCAGATTTAAGCTTAGGGCTAGCCAATTTTTAATTTCTGTGGGACATGGTAGTTAATGAAGAAATGAGGCTTTATGTATAGACAACTTTTCCGAGTCTCGCAGGGAAGGAAAAGATGGGGTGGGTAACTACCAAATAGTTCAAAGGAGAATATTTCAGTCTATTGTGCTCTTCTTGGGAAGAAAAGCAATTTCTCCTCAGCAAATTCAGCTTCTTCTTCAAGAGCAGCCTCAAACCAATTTTGAAGTTGTAATTTTACTGCAGTGATTTTTCTTCAACACTTTTCCTTTTTCTATCATCCTGATAAAAGGCCAAATCCACCTCAGATTTCCTTTTTTATAAAGTTATTTTGTTTCAGAGATGTTCTTTTGAGTCCTTTCAACTTCTAACATCAATAAGTCAGTCAGCTGTGCTAGAAATACAAATATTATATACTTAAAACAATCATTTCCCCCATTCGCCATAATGGCTGAGGTGTTCCTTCTTCCTTCTCTGAACTTATGTCCCATCTGTCTTTTCCTTCCCTGCCTAACTTCTTGAAAAAGTTGTCTCTTTATGAAGCATCATGTCCTCACTGCCTTTAAATGTCCAATCATATATAATTTTGTGACCCTATTTTGGGGAAAGTTTCTTGTAAAGCTATTAGGGTGGTTTGCCATTTTCTTCTTCAGTTCATCTTACAGATGAGGAATTGGGGCAAACAGGATTAAGTGACTTGTCAGATCACATACTCAGTAGGCTTTTGAGGTCATATTTGAATTCATAAGAGTTGCTTCTTCATGACTCCAATCCTAGTGCACTATCCACTAAATCACTTAGCTGCCTTGTCTCATTGCCTACTCTCTTCATAGGAACAAACCTAGATTCTGTTACCACTACTTTGAAGAAAAAACTTTCTCAAAGCTCACCAATTGCCTATTTGCCAAATCCAATTTCCTTTTTAGTCTTTATTCTTTATGATCATTTTATAAAGTACTGACCAACCTCTCCTAGATATTTCCTGCTCCCTTATTTTCTGAGACAAGTCCCACAGTTTTTCTCTTACCTTTCTTCCCTGTCTCCCCTTTTTTCTCAAACTCTTAATTAAGGTACATGTTTCTCAGGATTCCATTGTTCTTCTCTGTTCTTTTCTTTGGTAATCACATTCATTCCACATAGATGATTCCCAAATCTGTATGTAGCAACACTTTGTTCTTCCCCCACAACTAAAGGTTTTGCAGAAATGGGGGAAAAAATAAATTATGCAGCAAAAGGTGATGAGACTCAACAGCATGAAAAGGTCCCAAAACTCAAGGTCAGAAATAAGAGTAGAATGTTAACAAGCTGCTCCACTCATCCTGAAGAATAAGCTAAACACAACAAGCAGTCATTAATCAATGTTAATTGACCAGCATTTATTAAATACCAATTATAGGGCAGGCATTATACCAGGTGCTACAAAAACAAAAAACCAAAAGTGAGGCAGTGCCTGCTCTGGAGACTTAGTGGTTTAAAATATAATCACAGTAAGTGCAAGATTATATATACCAAAACAACCCACCCCCCCAAAAAAAAAAAAATACTGGGAGTGAATGGGGCAAGATATAACTGGTGGAATCAAATATCTTTTCAATGATGTGAGCTGAGTATTAAAAAGAGCTAGGGGTTCCAAGAAGTTGTAGTGAGGAGGAAGAGAATTCCAGGAATAGGAGGAAATTTCTGAAAGTGAAGGAAAGATGGGACTTGTCTAAAAAAGAATGCTATGGATGCCGGGAAGCTCACCAACAGGTTTGTTTGGTTTTTTTTGTTGTTGTTGTTTTTGTTTTTTTTAATAAAACTGTACAGGAGTTGGAAGATCAAGTAACAGAAAGTTAATATGAGTATAGAGTGGTTCTATAAAAATAGGTTCCAGAGAACCAAAGATGAGGTACTGATGGGATTCCTGATTCAAAGTCAGATATATGCTTTGGATAGTAGTTTTAACTATGCAAAATATTACTTTTTTATCCCTATTTGTTCCTTATATTTAAAGTTACATCATACTAATATTAAATATTCCATTAAAAATTGACATAATCACTCTGTTATCAAGACAGTGGACTAAAATTTTCCAATAATCATGAATTGCCTCTAAGTTCCATTCTACTTCTGTCTAATATATAGTAACTATTAATACTTTCTTGATTTTAAAAATATATATTCATAATTAGTGCTGGGATTTAACTTATCCATAAGATTATTTTGTTTGGCCAATTTTTATTTCATCATACTAAATGATGAAATTGTTAAAACATTTTTAAATTTAGGGCCAAACACAGTTTAAATGTACCTCACAGATCACCTAGATCCAACTTTTCCTTTTTCAGTTGAGGAAACTAACCCCAGAATTTGGCAAATCCAATGAAAAAGTAGCAAAGACAAGATTCAAACCCAAACGCAGGTTTTCTGATTCCATATTCTTTGATATTTTCATTATTTCATGTTGCCTTTCATTAACAAATCTGTAGAACCTACAACATAACCCATAACTAACTTCAACTGTTGAAGGGATGGAGGTGAAAACATGTGGGGAAGAAACACTTCCCCATCACTTTCATCAGCTACCCAAGAGGAACACAGACCCTGACAATATACTACAATATACTGTTGACAATCCTCTCCTCCAGAATTTTTGTTGACACTATCTCCTGGTTTGTCCATTCCCTCTTAATCATCCAATTCACATGCCCTAACTATAGGTATGCAAGAATTTGTTCAAAGCTCTCATCTCAGCAACTACATCAGCTCACATTGGTTTAATTATCATCACTATACACATGACTCATATATATCAAGAACCAGTCTCTCATAAACTTCAGTCTCCTACCTAGATCAACATGTCTGAATCTGAATTCATTCCCTCTCCCCAATTTTCCTATTTCTATTGAAGGTACCACCATTCTTCCAGGTTCATAGCTTTTAGACAGCTCAAGACCCTATTCTTTATGAAGTCTTTAGGCTAAGGGCTAATTCTTCTCCTTTCAAACTACCTTTAATAACTGTATATATTTGTGATGTAAATTTTTATATGCACTGTTCCCTTCTCTCCATAAAAAGTTAAGTTCCTTAAAAGCAGTTTAATTTTTCACTTTTATTCTCAGGGCCTAGCATAGTGTCTGGCACGTGTAAGTTGCTTAATACTTAATTCACTATTAGTTTTTTTTGTAACAAGAGTACTTTTTCTTTTGTTTTCAAAGCATCAGGTCTTATCCAAATTATATTACTAAGCATCCTATTTATCTTCAATCCAGGTGTTCATCTAAATGTATGTTTGATCAGGTCCCTGTAGGTAAGAAATTTACTTTTAAAATTAACATTTCCTTTAAATTTCGAGTTTTCTGGCTTTTAAGTTTCCCATAACTGAGCAGCACATACTATTTTGCAACGCTCATTGGAAATGTGGGATGACAACTCAAGACGTCTAAGCCCTGCCTAAAATTGGGCTATCGGCTTCTGAATTGCCACATATTTAGTGAGATGCCTCGTTTTGACACAAATTCTACCAAGGGATAATGACGTAACACGCGTTTTTGACTTCTAAACATTTAGATGACCCGTAGTTTTGAGTAGTCAATTATTTCTAGATAGTGGCCAAATTGAGTATGTACCCTCAACTTTCCATCTTTTTAAATGTTTTTTAATGCTTCAATGTTTTCCTTGGGAAACTCACGCCTTCTCATATATGTAAGAAAAAATAAGATGACTCCCGGTCATAGTGCAGGAGTTTCTCCTCACACCGCGAATTAGCCACGGGGGAAAAAAACCCCAACATTCTTTTAAGGACAGTTGCTGTATCTAGCAAACCCGCTGTCTGATCCATTTCGTTTCCCCGCCCCCACTCCCCGCCCACCCGGACAAAAACAGGGGCAGACCCCCCCCTGAAATGCATGTCATCACCTCTGCAGGCGCTGTGGACTCTGACCCAAGGGCTTCCAACTTGGCAAGAAGAGGCTAGAGAAACAAAGCCTCAAGAGCATCAGCTCCACCTAACGAAGATAACCCAGGCGGAGGCCTCCATCAGGAAGCATATTTTGGCGGGGGGTGGGGAAGTGTTTGAGGGGGAGTAGGAAAGGGGACCGGCTGAGGTGAAACCAAAACCTCGGGCTCTTCTTGTTTTACCTTAGCCCGGAAAGAGGGCCAGGAAGGAGGGGGGAAGGCGTAGCAGATAACATCTGACACTTCTCCCCCACACATACCCCAGGCTAATTGGGTTTTTACTCCCAAATCCGCTTAGACCGAGAGGGAGCCAGCGAGAGAAAATACTCCGTTTGGGGGGAGGGGGAGGGCGGGATGGGGACAAGGGTGTTCCCGCTTATCCCCCGCTAGCTTCCGTTTTGGACCGCCTACGTTTTCACACATCGCTTTCAGCTTCTCCCTTTCCCTAGCCTGGGCTCCGTTACCACCCCCAATAGCAGCTAACGTTCCCAGGCACCACGGACTCCTCTCCCTCCGCACACCCCGTTCGGGTCAACCGCAGCCGGCAGCCGGCTCGGGCCGCCTGGCGTCAGCGGCCCGGCTCCGCGTCTCCCTCGCCCCAGCCCGTCACGCCTTGTTCCTCCTTCCTCGCACTGCCCAAAGGAGCAAAGCCCAGGCAGTCGCCTACCAACGTCCTCGGACTGAAGGCGAAAGAGCAAACTCGAGACCCAAGCCCGCGACCGACCCCCCCCCAAAAGCGCGAGAGTGAGGGAAAGCCGAGCTCCGGAGGACCGGAGGAGGGACAAACGTTAGAGGGCACGTGACCGGAGGAGGAGACGAAAGCTCAGCCAATGGCAAAGCGTCGTACCCGACAGTGGGACGGCGCTGAGGCCTGAGTGGGGCGGGGTCCGGAACCCGGGCAAAGCGGAACGGGGCGGAGAAGGGGGCGGGGAATGGGGGTGGGGTTACGAAAGGGGAGGGGAAGGGGGAGGGGGGCGGTCAGGGCTGGGGGGGAGGGGCGAAGAGACGCCGCCGCCGCCGCCGCGGCTGCTGCTGCAGCCTCTGGGAGCCTGGAAAAGGGGAAGCGAGGGCGAGGGAGGGACTCAGTCCCCGGCAAGGCGGCGGCGGGGGTGGCGGCTGAGAAGGCGGCAGTAGGGCAGAGGGAGGCAGCGTCAGGGGCGCTGCTGCTGCTGCTGCTGCGCTTGCTGGTGCTGCTGCTGGAGGCGGCGGTGGCGGAGGAGGAGGAGGAAGAGGCGGCGGCGGCGGCGGCGCAGGAGGAGGCGGCAGGGGCGGGCGGCCCGCACCAGCCATGCCGAATAAAAACAAGAAGGAGAAAGTGAGTCCGGGGCCCCAGCGGGCCTACCGAGCCAGCTGAGGGGACGGGGATTGGGGGCCGGGCCTGGAGGCGGGAGGGGAGAAGACGAAACTGCCCCTATAGGGACGGGGCCTAGTGTGGGGGCTCGGGCGCCGCCCCCCTGAGTCGAGAACTCGCCGACAACTTCTGCTACTGACTGGAGACCCCGTCTGCGCTTCCCCAGCTTGCCGGGACCCCAGTTCTGGGCACTGACAACTGATGCTCCAGAGTTAGTCACCTGGAAGCGGGGCCGGTGCGAAAGCACCTGGGGTGCCCAGGCCTCGGACAGGACAGCGGGTGCCCTACCTCCCGGCGGCCTAACCCTAGGTCCACCTTCCACTTCCCCCCTCCCTAGGAGTTTGGTTAATCTCAAGCAAGTGGGAGACATCATTCCCCATCCTGCCAAGCCCTGGGGGCTGGTGGCGTCTACATCTCGCCCCCTCTGCCCTCTCCAGGCCCTGGAGATCAGTGACAGCAGCCCGAGATTGTCCTGGAAGTAAAGACAGGCGAGCGGGAGGGGCGGGGAGGAGGAGTGAGGCTGCCCCGGGAAACGGCATCTGGCGTCCACAGTCGGTGCCTCCCCCGCCCCAGAACCTCTCCGGAGCAGCAGCAACAGCGGGAGTGGGGGTGGAGGGATGATACCGGGTGCAGAGATGCTTTGGAACATGCCTCCCAACCCAGGAGGAGAGGGTGAAGCAACAGCTGCAGCCGACAGGAGTTGGAGGGAGGGAGGGTCTTGCGAACGAACTCTAGTTGGAGAGAGGGTTTAGGAAATCAACCCTGGACACCAAACTTCCTTTGCTCACCGTAATTGTCTAGAGGATTCCTCGTGATGGGGAGGAATTTTGTGTGGTTTCAGAGAGAGAGAGACTTTCTAGTGCTGTAAAATAGTATTCTTGTCCTGCATTGTGATGATGTGTATTGTGTGATGATATGTATTTCTGCTGCGTTAGCTTTTTTTGTTTTGGTTTCAGGTGGCGCTGTATAGCGTTTTAGTATCACCTTAGAAACCACCATCATAGGAGTTTAGGGAAAGGAAAAAGGAAGGGTCCTTTAAAAAAAAAAAAAAAAAAAAAAAAACTCGTACTACACCATAAATAATTGCATGTAACTTACGTTCCTTTTTTTTTTTTTTTGGTAGTCTTGGTAACAAAAACTTTAAGAGTAAATAAATGTCTTGTAGTCTATTACATCTTCTAAACAGTATATGTTAGAACTTTTTGATAATATTAAAATGAGATAATTGCATAGGTTAAGAGTTTCAAACTTTTAAGGATTTTACAAACTTAGAAATATAAAACTTGCTTAATGTTTTCTCAGGAACCAGCAAAATCGGGGAAAAGTGGAAAAAGTACAAAAGAAGGACAAGATGCTGTAGAACAGGAGGTAATTAATTGTTTTTTGTGTTTTTTACTTTAGTCAAACAATTTTGGTTCTAGCAGTTAGCAAGACTAAGAAGGGCAGAACCCAAAATACTTGGCACTTTTTCCTGCATGGGATTTTTGACTTCTGCCATCCTTTCTTTGTATTTATTTAGGAGATATTTGGAAAAATGGAAATTTCATGATTCAGATTTGGAAAATTGAGGAATCTGGATGTTTAAATGAAAAGTTGAACAATGTAGTTGGTAATTCATAGATGCCTTATGAAGTCTTCCAACAAACCTGAGATTGTTTCTGTCAGTCAGACATGCTTGTCTGACTTATGTTCTACTTATCCCTTTTAGCTGTTGGTTCTTCTTCTTTTCAGCTGCTGGACCAGTTTCTTTTTAATCTGCCAGGAGACTATACCAGTTGTTATTTCTTTGCACTCTGTCCTCTCACCCCTCACCCCTCAATCTCTAGACTTTCTTCTGTTGCTTACTCAAATCCCCCTCCCTTCTTGAACTCCTCCACAGAGTATCTATGCTAGGTAGGTCCTTCTTTCCTTCCATATTAATTGATCTCTTATCCTTTTCTATCTATCAGTATTCTATTTCAGTGTTCACACTTTTTTGTCCTATTGTTCATATTATTTTGCTGATTCGTGACAGAGTAAATTCCAAATTGTACTGGGTTTGACAATAGCCTATTTTTTAGTGTTGTTCCTTATTTACTGATGATGTCATTGACCTACTGTCAGGACAGTTGCTTTGAGTCATTTTAGCTTATGGATTTCCACAATCACCACTTTGTTTTGCTCATTGGGTTTCTGGACTGAATGAAGATGACCAAGTAGCTGAACTCAGAAATCTAAATCATACTATTTAAGAGAGCAGCTAACAGGCACATTGAATTAGGCTCCTTACATTTAAAAAAAAAAAAAAAACCATTACATTTGATGGTTCTAATATACCTTGTCTAATCATTTTGACATTTTCATTTTTATTTAAATTAAACTAGAATTTATAAAATTCTGTTTAAAAATTATACTTGGGTTTTTTGAAAGCCATATAATTTTTCATCTATAAAATATTTTCTTTATCACATATCTATGTATATATTATATATGTTATAAATATTATTTATATGTATTGGTACTTTTTAATTTCCATTTTCTTTTCCTTATCACTCATCATGTTTTTGATCTTTCTTTTCTTGCATTTAGGAAGTTTGATGATTTTAATGTTAAACTTTTCAGGAAGGTAAATCTCCTGATCCCCAAAATTATAGAAACATATTGAAATTTTTTAAAAACATACTTTTGAATTATTTATACCAATATTTTCCCTACCTTTTCATTATTGTACTTAATCAAGAGTTGACTATACACATTGTAAATGCTTGTTTTAATAATAATACATTCTGTAAATCAGTTGATTTAAATTGGCACAGTAGATAGAGGGTGATCTTGAAATCAAGAAGACCTGGGGTCATTTCCTGCTTCTGGTATATGTTAACAGCTGATTCAAATGACTTCACTTCTCTGTGCTCCAAGCAATTTTTAAAAATAAATTTTTATTGTTATATTTTGTTTATATAATACCTACATTTTTCAAAGTAGTCCTCCCTTTCCATATAGCAGTCCTTTGTAACAAAGAATAAGATAGAGAAATAATAATCAGTTTTTCAAACTTGCCTACATGTTGGACAAAGCCTGACATTAAATGAAGAGTCCCATAAACCTCTCCCTGTTCTCCAAGGAAATGTGGGGCACATAATTCTTTAACATTTTAGGTGATCAGTAAACTTCTGACCTGCCTCAGAGGAGGAGGTCTCCACACCAGGAGTTCCTACACTAAAAGTTTCCCAGGATGTAAATGTTCCTTTTACAAGCTCTGACATACCCAATAACTGCCAAAGTTTCCTAGTTACTCTTCAAAATGTCCTTTATATCCAGTGTGTGCTGGCAAAGAGGGATGATCTTAGAACCACCGGATTTGGAGTCTGAGTACTTGGATTCGAATTGCAGCTCTGCTGCTATCTGTATGATCTTGGATAAGTCATTCAAACTCTATGGGCCTCTCAGTATCTTGCTCTATAAAATGAGGGAGGTGTAGTAGACTAGATTATTTCTGAGGTTGCTGTAAATCCTATAACAGCCCCTCTTACTAATAAGGTGTATTAAGGATTTCAGTGTTTATTTCATTTACCTAGATTGCATTGCAGGGAAAAATCAGAGTTGGAGACTGCTAAATTCAAATTTGGAATTGAACCTGAAAAGCTATTAGTAGATCAATAGGAGGTAGGCTCTGAAAAACACTAAATATATCAGTTTTATATAAATATAAATATTATGGAAATTCTGTTAGGTGGTTTGCTTTTAGCTTTGGGATTTTTTTAGCTCCTGAGAGATAAAACTCATTTTTCAGTTTCTCTTTATTTATATCACCAATATTGCTTTGAAAGTCACAACTAAAGATCTAAGTTACTTAGGATATTTCTTTGAAAGGATGAAGGATAGAATATTTTTAGTAACTTGAAGTAATAAACTGAGCAACTTTTATTTCTGCCTGAACCCATATAGCTTTAATTCTTGTTACTTTACTTTCAGTTCTAGCTACTTATTATTGTAGAAAATGAATGAAAAAGCATTTATTAACCATTTACTATGAGTGAAGCACCATGCTAAGCATTATTAAATGATTGACTTATTGTGTGATCAGCTGAGCCATTATTGCATATTTTTTAATTTCTTTTCTTTCCTGTTATTACAGTTATGTTTGAATATTTCAGATGAAAATCTTAAATAAGTTTAAATTTCCCTGCCTCATTTTATTTTTTTATTTTTTTTTATTATAGCTTTTTATTTACAAGATATATATGGGTAATTTTTCAGCATTGACAATTGCAAAATCTTTTGTTCCAACTTTTCCTCCTTTCCCCTACCCCTTCCCCCAGATGGCAGGTTGACCAATACATGTTAAATATATTAAAGTATAAGTTAAATACAATATATGTACACATGTCCAAACAGTTATTTTGATGTACAAAAAGAATCGGCCTTTGAAATATTGTACAATTAGCCTGTGAAGGAAATCAAAAATTTCCCTGCCTCATTTTAAAGCCTTCTTTATTTAATATCCACCTTTACTATTATTGTTTTTTTATTACACTGTCCTGCATGCAGTAACAGGCCTTTAATGATAAAATGTTTGTTAAAATGAATTAAATATCCCAGGAGCTTGCCCTACATTAGGACAGTGTATCCCAAATCATTCTAACCCAAAAGTCAAATAGCCAATTGCATTGAAAAAAAGCACCAGCAAGAAAATTGTTCAAGAAATTGACTTTGTATACTGATGGTTTATTTTGTTTCAGGTGTCTGAATGATTCTTATAATAACTGTTCTCTATCTCACTGAAGAGAATTCAAGAGGGAAATTGGCTTATAGTGCAAGAAGACGACTTTAAATTGAATATAATAAAGTTTGCTTAATGGATACTGGATAAAGGAAAATCTTCTGAATTAATTGGTACTAAGAAAAACAGATTTATATAGTGGAAGGAACCATAAATCAGATGACCCAATTTCTCATTCCTTAGTTGCCACCAACTTGCTCTTAGACTTTGAACAGGTCACTTGGGGTCATAGGTTTCTTCTAAAATAATGATTTCTAAAATTCTTTTCACTTTAAAATTCCCTTTGCTCATAAGTATTATCCATTTACTCTTGGATGGTTTAAGAGGAATACTACCTAAAAGAACTTACCCTATGGAATTTCTCTACAATAAAGGCTTTTAACTTTCCTTGGACTTTTTTTGACAATCTAGTAAAACCTATGGACCCCTTCTTAGAATAGTGTTTCTAATGTATAAAATAGAATATTTAGAATTACAAAGGAAACCGATGATGTTACAATATAATTATCAACTTTAAAAAAAAAAAAAAAAAAAAAAGTTTATAGATCCAGTGTTAAGAACCTGTCCTATAGTTTAGATGATTTCACTTTTGAATGTAGCATATAATTGTAATTGCTTTAGTTACTTTTATTGAATCTTAAAGCTTTATGTGTATCTCCTTTTTCCTTTCTCTTTCCCACAATATCCCTATATTTGTTTGTTTGTAGCTATTAATAAGAAAATCTCATGCACAAATTCCCAAATCAATTCATCTTGGAATGTGGCTTGAAAATCAGCAAAGGAAAACAATTCTTAGAAAATTGTTTACATTTTATAGTATGCTATATTTAAATCTTTGCAAGCACAAGTAAAATAAATTTTTTGCCAATTTGTAATCTTTGTAAATTGATTTGTTTTTCTAGAATTTAGTTGTGTTGAATTAAACTATATATCATAATGTTCTTTTAGTGCCACTTACAAATTGGTTGTTGCTTTAAAAATAAATTTAGTGCATCTGCAAAGTATCTACTTTTAAACACATTAAAGTAGTTTCATTTTTTCCTTTATGATTTCATTAGGTATATTTATGGCTTTAGTTATGTTTAGAAAGTCTCTGTAGGAACTTCACAATATCTCTTGCTGAAGAGAAGACCTGTAATGGTTCCTAAGTCTCATCCTATTATCCTGTATTGTCACCTCGTACTTTTTTAACAGCTTTCCTTGGTTCCTCGTGTCCAGTCAGCCTTCAAATTCTGTCCATTCTTTCTTTTTAAGATTCTCTCCATTGTGTCATCTTTTTTTTCTTGGTGACATCAACCCTGTCATTTCATGCCTGATTTTTTGAAATTGTCTGTCCCTGTTTTAGACCTTTTTTCTGCTAACTAACCTGCAAAGTTATTTTCATCATGCTAATTCCCTGCTCAAAAATCTTCAATGACTTCATTCTTCTAGGGTGTCAAACTTATCCCTACAGATCATATTTTGACGTATTTTAAAATATAATGTTGCCTATATTTTATTGTTCTTTGTTATTTTGTTAAATTTTTCCTAGTTACATTTTAATCTGGTTTTAGCAGCAACTTGGTTTGTAGGCTGTTTGATTCCTCTGACCAACAAAGTAAACTTCAAATTCCTTAGCTTTACATTCAGCACTCTTATGGCTTATCCCCCACTTATTTTTATTTAGCTACTACTCTTCTATATCAATAGCTCCTAACCTATTCTGACTTTAAACTCATGCAATTGGCAAACAACATGGTTCTCACAGTTAAAAAAGTTTTCACAGTTTTAGGCTTCAAATTTGTTCTATCCCAAGTTTTGCCATCTTTACCCCTAAGATAGGAGGAAGCAAAGGCAACTGTTTTGATGGGGAGAGGGAGTTATTAGTTTTTTCTTTTTGAATCTGGTGACCAACTCTTGAAATGATAATTTTATTACATTCCGGTAGAGTATCAGGACTGTGTAATTTTGTAAAGAAACAGCCTCTTTTTCAAACTGCTGAATCTCCCATCAAACCTTGCTTCACTCAGTCTTTTGCCACAAGCTTGAGGAATGAGTTTTTTTTAGCATTCTTTACCAACTTCTCTAAACTTTCAGCAGTACACTGTGTTACATCAGTATTCCATACTTGTCCTACTCATTGTTATATCTAACCCCAATCTTACACTTTCCTGCCTTTATTTTATTTTATTTTTAACTTTACACTTTCCTACCTTTATTTTACTTTAGGTTTTACAAGTTAATCTTCTCTTCAGTACCTTTCTCTCTGTTCTTTGGCAGCATCCCACTACTCCTTTCAGGTCTGGCATAAATACTTGACCTAGATTCTAGTCCCATGTCTTTCTGCTCTGAAACCTATAGCATTTACTGTCCATATCACTTATTTGGCAATTTAAAATATTATGTAGGTTTCTTATGTTCATATGACTTGTTTCTTTAAAGTTCTCAGAAGTTGGACAAAACAAAATTAAAATTTCCATGAGGATAGTAACTAGCTCACTTTCTTTTCCTTTGGGTGCCTTGTAGGTAGAATGTGTTTTTAATTTAAGTTTTTAATTACTTGGTAGATTTTTGAAACATTAAGTCAGTTTAACTTGGATTAAAAATAAGAAGAAATAATAAATCAGGAATCAAATAAAGTTGAAATCATGGTGATTAAGCTGAAGAGATGTATTATTACTATAAATTTTATTTTCACTTTAACAAATATAGGTATATGAACAAGAGGATAAGAACATTTTTAAAAGTGTTTAGGCTGAAACAACCCCCCCCCCCAACTCCTGAAGATTGTAAGTGATTGTTCCTTTATTACAACTTTCATTATTTATTGACTATGACACATACCACAAAAGATGAGTACATTAACTTAAACACATTAATACTACCTAACCTGGTACTGAATGGTGCTGGGAGAAATCACATTTTGTTAATTGTGCTCTCTTCAGATTTGTTATCTAATCTCAGCTGGGTCTCATTGCAGCAAGGCAATCCTTTTCCTTAATTTATTTTCTATCACACTTTCTAAAGCTGCTGTTCTAAACTTTATCTTCTCAAGCTTCCTAGTCTATTCCTATCTGGCAAGGGCTCCCTAATCTTTCATATGCTACATCTCAAGCCCCCTTAACATTAGTATTCATTTTTTCTTCCTTTAGTAAGGACTTCAATGAAAGAGATAGTCTTTCTCCTTGTCAAGGCCAGCTCTCCTCTGCTTATATCCTGGATCTCCCTCCCTTCCCATCTTCAATAGATTTCTCCAATAGTCATTTTTCTATTAGACATTTTGAACTGATTATTTATGTCAAACTTAAAATGTCTGAAGTGGAGTTCATTGTATTTTCCCCTCCCCTCTAAAACATCCATTCCTTTTCTGTCTTTCTATATTTCTGTCACTATTCTTCTTCATTCTGTATAACCAATTATCAAATCTTGTCAATTGTCCCTCTGTGTGACTTCTCATATTAGTTCCCTTTTTCTTTACTAGCGCAACTATCAGCCTAATTCAGGTTATTAGTCCTCTCCCCCCCCCCCCAAAAAAAAATCCACATTATTATTATAATCATCTAGCCTCTTTCTCAGGAGTTCCCAAATGTTCCAGTCTATTTTGACTTGGTTACCAAAGTAATTTTAAAGCACTTTTTTGAGGGAGAAGCCAGAGTCAATCACTTTAAGGAGACACTGAACTTATTTCTGAGCAAAAAATACAGGAAAAAAAAAGTCCTTTTACATGTATCATTTTGGGAGCCATAAGCCTCCTTTAAATTGTCAGGCCTATTCTTTTATACTTTTGGGTGGCCAAATGAGGGTGCAAACACAGATACTTATGTAGACTTGACTTAAAGAATATAGACTTAAAGAAGTCAACTCTTTGAGGAGATGGATCCCTATCAAATGCATACTTCCCTTAACATTTAAAGCCTTCTACAACCTGATTCCAATCTGTCTTATTCTTTACAGTCTGACAGATTTGCCTTCTTACTGTTAAATTCAATATAGCATTCCATTTCCTCTATCTCTGTGTATTTGGATAGACGTCACCTAAACTGCAGTGCACTTCCTTCTCATTTCTGCCTCTTAGAATCCCATTTCCTTCAAAGCTCGGCTAAGTGCCACCTCATAAGTGAGTTCTTTCCTGATCCACTTCTCTATCTACTAGTGCCTTCTTCTGACTTCCCTCCTCCCCCCATTCCAGTTACCTTGTCTTTGTCTGGTATGTGTATACATGTTGTTTTCCATCATAGAATGTAAACTGCTTAAATATGGGAATTTTCATTCTTGTCTTTTTATCTCCAGACCTAACACCCTGCCAAAACACATATGATAAATGGTAATTAATTCTCAACTGGGAATAGCCATCTTCTCCCCAACATCCCATACATTTTGTTGTCTATAAAATGTAAATTTCTCACATGATTGAATATATAAATTCTTTGGTTTTGCTTTTGTTACCAATTTTTTCCTATGACTGGATTTGATATAGTTGATATTAGAAAAGTTATATGTAATATTAAGAGTTTCCAAAGTAGATTCTTTTAAGGAAATTTTTCACATAAATGGAAGAGAAAGGCAATGTAGTGAACATATTTTGGCACAACTGTAGATCCAACCAGATAGAAACTGCATATGCTTATGCCTTTACTTCTAAAATAAAACCATTTCCAAACTCATTTTGCCACCGGAGGGCATAAGAGAACAGGTCTGACAACAATTCAGTGTGCATGTCTTATGATATTGATGAGGTGTGTAGCTGGGCTCAGAAGAATGACCCTTATCAATATGGCTATAGAACCAGAGGAACCAAGCAGCTAAGATTTAAATACTGGAAAATCCCTATAGATCCTCACTGACTTGCAATGGACATCCATTGCTGTGCTTCCCAGTCACACTAAGGTAGTTCAGAGAGCTAAAAGAGGAGATCAAAACCTTTCTCTCCCCGCCTCACCCCCCATCCAGTAGAGATACTAACAAATTTGACCCAGGAAATCTTTTTTTCTTAAAAAAAAATTTTTTTTTTAAATTCTGCACTTAAACATCAAAAGAAAAATACTGTTTTTACATCTACAGAACAGAAAAATGCTAATTGTATATAAATTTGTGACTTGTATACAAAATTTTTTTAAGTTATGTAATAAATTCCCCATATTATTTTCCAAGTTACCCTGCTTATCAGTATTTCCTTTAGAACTTCTGTTCTCTGCTACATTTCTCTTTAGCTTCCACTGCTCTTTTCTTCCCTTTTTTGGAGTGGGAGGTGGGGGGTGGTGAGGGAGAGGGAGCAGGGAAGCAAACAATATCACTAGCTCTGCTTCTCTTCCCCAAGTTCTCCTCCTCACTGAATTAAAAAAAAAAAAATTCACACAAATCAATCCATACATTGGCTATATCCTAAATTTATTTCAATTATCTCTCTGTCAAGAGGTAGATAATATTCTTCATTCTTTCTTGGTCCTCTGGAAACATGGTTGCTAATTGCATTGATCACAAGTCTTAAGTCTTCCAAATTGTTTTTCTTTGCTGTTATCATCATATAATTGTTCTGTTTTAGTGACTGCATCATTTATATACGTTTTCCCAGGTTTCTCTTAAGTTATCATAACTTTTATCATTTCTTTCATTATTTTTATGTATTTTGATTCATAATCCCAACTAATGGGTGCCTGCTTTGTTTCAAGTTTGTAACTTTGCTACAACAAAAAGTTTCTATCATTATTTTTATAAATATAGATTCCCCTCCCCCTTTGATTTTTTGGGGGATTTAGGCTTAGTTGTATTATTACAGGGTTGAAGGATATGCACAATTTGTTGGAGTTTTTACAAACTGTTAAGAACATATGTCCTTGTTTCTCTCTGGAGAAAGAATTAGATCTAGATGAATGGGACTTAGTAGGAGAGGATCTTTGTCAATTCTGTAATAAAAATGGCCCAAAATATCTTTCTAAGATCAAATCAACTCCAATGGCTTAACACTTTGTAAAGATTCCAACAACAATTAAAGTTTGCTATTGCTTTCCAGAATGACTGAACCAGTTCATTTCTCTACCAACAGTATGTTAGTTTTGGAGGATAAGAACAGGAAGTTCTGGAAGAAATGTTGATGAATGACTCTTCTCATATATTTGAATCAGTTTCTTTACCTTAGATATCTTTTATCAGAGAAACTTGCCACACATGTTTTCCCCCCTCAGGAATTATTTCTCTTTGATGTTGTTAAGACAAAATGTTTTCAATTTTATGTAATCCAAAGTTTTTCAAATTATCTTCTGGGATCTTCTCTATCCTTTATAATTATGCTGTGACTTTTTAATCTAAGCCACATATCCATTTGGAATTTATTTTGCTATCGGGTGTTATATATATATATATATATATATATATATATATATATATATATATATATATATATTATGCTTTGTTGGTCTAAACTGATTTTTTTGGCCAGATTAATTTCATACCTATCTGTATCTCTCTTAATGGTTGAATTCATCCATACTAGCCTTTGTCTCTTATCTCTTTTCTCTTTTGTAGTGAAACTCTTTGAGGAAATCATCTACAATAGGTGCCTCTCTTTGTTTCCTTCCCAGTGTCTGAAATCTTTGCAAGCCAGGCTTCTGAACTCATCATCCAATAAACATTACTCTCTTCAAAGTCACTAATGATTTCTTAATTACTGAATCTGATGTTGCCTTTTCTCAGTCCTTGTCCTTTACCACCCTTCCTGTTGCAAGTTTGACCTATATTGGATTTGTTGATGTTTGAGGGAGAGAGAGAAGTTTGGAATGCAAAGTTTTGCAGGGGTATATGTTGAAAACTATCTTTGCATGTATTTTGAAAAATAAAAAGCTATTAGAGTAGGAGTCACGAGTAATACAAACTCATAAGTTTGAATCAGAAAGCTGTAAAGAAGAGTTTAAAAGGAAGGAAAGAAAAGATAATTAGCTGATTGTGGGGGTCTGGGTGAGAGAAAGAAAAGAACAGCAGAAAAGTAGAAGTTAAATGTGTCAAAAAACAAAAGCATCTGTACTCTTCTTAGAACTTTGTTAGAGTAATAATGGAGGAAATTGGATTTTCCTCCTTTCTGCCTACTGTACAATTTTTACTGGGCCTTTCATACTGAGTTTTTATGAATGAATGGTTTATGACCCATGTTTCTTAATTATGTAAGCGTTATGTTCCAATTTTTATATTTATCTTCCTTGAAAAGTCTACAGTGATTCTAATTATTACTTTTAAAATATTACCTGGTAAGAAATTCATTTCTGGCACTACAGCACTTTTTCTTTATGTTTTCCTATTGGAATTTAATGAGGATGTGTCCAGGCATGTTTAATCTTTGGTTTCTGTGGAGTTGGGGATAGGACATGTGGTGGTAGCTAGATGATAAGTATATGGAGTAGTGAGTCTGAAATCAAGAAAACCTAAATTACAAACATAGCCTCAAACACATACTAGCTGGTGACCCTATTTGCTTCAGTTTCCTTATTTGTAAAATGAGCTGGAGAATGAAATGCAAAAAAGCATTCCATTATCCTTAACCAAAAAAAGCCTTTCTAATGGGTGACACTCAGACACAATTGAAAATAGCTAAATAACAACAAGGCAGAGGGAAGTTGATTTAGGAAAAATTTTGACAGTTTCATGAAGTATATTACCTAAATCTTTTTTTCTTAGTTTTCTAGGATGTCAGTAATTGGGCTAGCTGAAATAGCTATTTTTGGATGTCTGTCTGTTGAGTTTGCATGTTTTGCAATAGTATAGTTAACTCAATTACACGTTAAAGACCATATTTCTAGTTGTTTTATTTTGAGTTCAAATAATTGGTACTCTATTAGTTTATTTATTTAGTTCATTAGTTTAGATTTGTTTGGGGTCTTTTTTATAATTTTTTTCTTCCCACTTTAAAAACTTGTTTGTGTTTGTGTTTTGCTTTTACTTTTATTTGATTTAATCCTACAATTTTTCAGAACTCTGCCAATTTCTTAATTGATTTCTTGTGATGTCATTTATCCGTTTGAGGATGTCAGTCAAGATATTTTATATGGTTTCTCTCTCTGTTGCTTCTACTTACTTGAGTTCATTAGTTGTTCAAAAATTTTTAAAACTATAATGGCACTCTGATTTGATCTTTTATATTTTTGTGTATGTTCAATATTTCAAGTTTTTTGGTGGGTTTCTTTTTGTCATGGGGAAAACCTGGCTTCTTCAGTGTTTTCTGTCCACCATCTTCAGTCTCCCATCATTATCCACTGGATAAACATAAAAGGTATTCTTCCTCATTCTGTACAAACTTTCCTATTTTTCCCCTTCCTCAAAGAATCAGGTTAAAATCTCAGCTCAGACATGAGCTAGGTGGCCCTGGGAAAATCACTTAACCTTTCTCTAGCCTCAATTTTCTCATTTATAAAATGAGGATAATACTGGTAGCTACCTCCAGAGAGTGATTAGTGTAGAAAGAGTGCTTTTCTAACCAGAAAATGCTATATAAATATTATCATTATCATTATTTTTTATTCCTATACTACAGGGAACTGGAAATGGGAAGTAATTTAATAAATATTTATTAAGCACTTAGTGTATATAGAGGCTCACTATTGTTATGGGGACTACTAGGTTATGAATTCTTTGACCACAGCAATCCATAATATAAAATGACCCTCAGTCATCTGAGGCTCCTTGTTCTTCTACAGTAATACTGTTAGAATGGTTGAAGGCAGAAAATACTAAAAATCATGATTTTTTGACAGTATGTAAATATAACTGTTATTTTTAATGTACAATCCTTTTTCATCAGTCATTGTGTAGATATATTACTTGGAGGAGGAATGAGATCATATCTTGACATTTTTGCTATAAATGCAACAAAGGTATTGAAGTTTTTGATAAAATATAAGGAGATACAGTTAAATAAAACTGTGTCTCATAATTTCTTCTTTTGAGAAGCAAAGAAAGAAGTTGATCAAGTTGGTTTTGTTGGTATCGAGAGCAAGGGGAACATCATTTGATGGAATTTGGTCATCTTACTTTAGAGTAGACATGATCGTAAACAAGATGATAAACTTGTTCTTAAATTAGAACTAGTTCTCAAATTAGTACAAATAATGAATCTTATGAAGTTGTCACATATTTAAATTCATGTTATTCAAAGGTATTATGTAAACTTACGGTGATTGGTTCTAGCCCAATAGAAATATGCAATGCAAATTTGAATGAGAGAAATTCATAGGGTACATTATTCATGCTAATTAAGACCTGACTATAATTATAGCTTGTTTTCCAATATCTCTTCCAGAAGTCGAAGAGGTAAAGAAATTCTTTACAATCCTATAAATTAAATTGAGACATTATATTAAAATATTTTAGATAAATTTGTTGCTATATTTTGTGTTTATGTAACATACGTTTACCTACTTCATAGTTTCTCCTTTCAGAGAAGCTTCCCTTATAACAGAAAATTTTTTTAAAAATTCAACAAACTGACATATCAAAGGAGGTCTGATATTATCAACATAGAAGTTAATACTTGGTAAATTCAATATGAGGCTGGACAGTGAGGTAGAAAATCCAGAAAAAAAAAATTTGAACATATGGCCCACATTACAGATACAAAAGAAACTAAAGGCTTATATTACACAGAAGCCTTATGTCTATATATCTATTTGATGTTAGTATTTTTCTAGATAAGTATCAGAAGACACTGGACATGCCACAAAAATTGGCTGTCTTTAAAGATAGGAAGCTCTTGTAGGTATGAGAGTTATACTAGAATTAGTTGACTATATGAGTAAGATGCACAAAGTGGTATATGGTAAAGCACAAAGATGAAAAAAATCACTAAATAAAAACTTATACGATGTCAAATCTGACCTACTTAAACTATTGATATAAAAAAGGAAAATGGATAAAAATAGATGTTGACACAGTAATCATTTCCTACTGAAGTTTACGGTGCCTGGCATATAATTAGGTATTCTTATATATGCTTGTTCCCTTACTCTTTTTCTCTCTCCTTTTCCTTCCTCTTCCTGTATTCTTCCATCCCTTCCCCCCCAAACCACCTCACCCCTGGAAAATCATAGCCAATGGCAAAAAAAAAAAATAAAAGGGAAAGAGTGAGAAAAAAATATACTTCATTCTATGTTCTAAGTATCAGCTCTCTATGTAAAGATGAATAATTCGGTCAACAAACATTTGATTTTCTTGACAAAAAGAAAGATATGGCAGTTCAGGTAATGATGGTTTAGAAATTAAATTCATTTGCAAATCCTCACAGTAAGGAAAGTAGAAAATTATGAGTACCATCTAGTAGAATCCTGAGAAGTTTTGAACTAAGGAATATGATTTTATGAAAAACTACTTGTTTAAACCAAGTCACCCAGGAACATTGAAAAATGAAAAATTGAGGATAATACAAACAAAAATTGAAAATTCTTGGTCAATTTTATAACAAGCTATTTTCTTTATCAGTTATAGTGTATCACTACATTTTAGATTTAGAAATATCAGGGACTCTAATATTAAAAACAAATTAAGATGGGAAAAAGAAGTGAATTAGATTAAACACTCGCAATAGAGATCCATACTGTTTTGAAGGCATTGAGAAATAGATTCTAAAGATACTGAATCATTGGGGAGGAAATAACAAGCATCATTACTACTATAAAAATCAACAGAGGCAGTTAGGTGGTGAGTGGATAGAGCACTAGTCCTGAAGTCAGGAGGACCTGAGTTCAAATGTGATCTCAGTCACTTAACACTTCCTAGCAGTGTGACCCTGGGCAAGTCACTTAACCCCAATTGCCTCAGCCAAAAAAAAAAAAAAATCAACAATTGAGAAGTTTTTTAACTGGTCCAGCTTTTTTTTTTTTTTTTGGTGAGGCAGTTGAGTTTTAAGTGACTTGCCCAGGGTCATATAGCTAATAGTGTTAAACTTTTCAGGCTGCAATTGATCTTGGGTCCTTCTGACTCCACTCTCTACTATACCATCTAACTGTCCCCAGTCCAGCCTTTCTTGAAAGGATTTGGAACTACAACTAAAAAGCAATTAAGCTGTATATGTCCATTAACCCAAAGATACTACTATTAGAAGTCTACCCAGAGATCAAGGAAAGAAGAACCCATGTGTCCAAAAATATTTCTAGCTGCTCTTTTTGTTGTGGCAAAGAATTGGAAACTGAAGAGTTGCCTATCAGTTGGGGAATGGCTGAACAGGTTATGTTATATGAATGGGATGGGATGCTACTGTGCTATAAGAAATTATTAAAAGCATAATTTCAAAAAAAAAATTTGGAAAGACTTCCATAAACTAATGCAAAGCAGAGTGAACAGAACTAGGAAAACAGTTTATACAATGACAACAATATTATTAAGATGAACAACTTTGGAAAAACTTAAGAAATTTTATCAATACAATTAACCACATTTCCAAAAGATCATGATGAAACAATATAGAAAGCTGCTGGGTTTAGAATGCACATTGAAGGATCTTCAAGAGATGGCTAATATGGGAATTTTTTTTTGATTGACTGTACATATTTATAATGGGTGGGGGAGTGGAGAAGGAAATTTGGAACTGAAAATAAAAATTGAATTTTTTTTGATTCAAAGAAGGTCAATAATTACATGGGGAACTGAATGCGATTTACAACATAGCACTTTCACTCATTTTGTTGTTGTTTGCTTACATTTTGTTTTCTTTCTCATTTTTTTTATCTGACTTTTCTTGTGCAGCAAGATTATTGTATAAATATGAATACATATATTGGATTTAACATTTTAACATTTTTGACATATATTGGATTACTTGCCATCTAGGGGAGGAGATGGGGAGAAGGAGGGAAAAATTTGGAACACATGGTTTTATAAGGGTCAGTGTTGAAAAATTTTCTATGCATATGTTTTGAAAATAAAAAGCTTTAAAAAAAATACATGCACTTTTTCAACTCTATAAAATCTGTGGAACAGTGATCCATTCAACATATATTTCAAGACTATCCTTAATGAAAACTTGAGAAATGAAAAGGCAGCATTTTATAAATGCTCTTCTGCAACATACCACATCCTTTAGTTAACACAGTTAACAAAAAGATGCAAAGACCACAAGATCCCATGGATTTTGTTTTTAAAGAAGTATTTGAGTAGAGCAAATTGTTACCTTAAAGGATATTCTTTAGCAAAGTGCATATGTTGGGATCATACAAGATTTTTTGATAGTTGCAACAGTAGAAAGAAATTTGATTATATAATTATTCATATTAAGCAACGTATAAGACAGAGAAACATGCCCACTAAAAAGTATTTGCATATCAAGCATAGTATCCAACTAAAAGAGGAATTCTTAATAGATGGTGAGATTCTTTAGTTGCTCCAATTTGCAGACATCATTGTGTTGTGTTTATACGAAACCTTTTAGACATTGGAAAAAAGAGAGTTAAGCATCCATCGCTTATCACTTCTAGCACCTGGGGACCTAAGGGTACAGACAGCAAGGACAGCCAGGTATCCACGATGATAGTGATTAAGCCCTTGGAGCTAAAGCTGAATTTATATACTGTGCAAGACCCCAATTCCTCAACAAACACATAACCTCTTTCCAAAGTAGAAGCAATGAAACATATCCAAAAGGTACTCTAGTTGTAGAGTAATAGTTCACTCCTCATCTCTGACTCCTCACTTAACAGATGGTAGTTCTGGTATGAGGTGGTAGAGCATGAATTTATACTCACTCCATTATTTCATCCCAAAATGTTGAGGGGATAAAGTACATACAGATGATGTTCCTCTTTGGCACAAGTACTCCACTCTCCACCTTTAGTCTAATCCTAATTTTTCTCATTTTATAAATAAATAAATGGAGGCCCTATCAGGCAAAATGTAGGATGGAGAATACTAGGATGATCAAGAAGTGTTTTTTTTATTTTGTTTACACAGAACCTTAAAAGTGGCAGGTAGGTCACATATATTTGTTGTTGAATATGTATCATTAGCTTGTACTAGTTTCTGTGGGTTCATTGTTTCAGAAATTCCCTGGAGCCAGAGTTGGGCTCAGTTAATTTTGCTAGGATTAATATTATGTGCTTTCAAGGTCTGAAGCATAGTATATCTCAGCAGCCCAGACAGAAATCAGGAAAAGGCAAAATATACTATTTTACTTGTGCCCTTTACCCCTCGTGGGAAAGCTGAAGTCTTTCTGTGTTGACCTATCCTGTTCCTAGGGTCACAGAACGACTGTTTGCTCTGGCTCATATGGCTTCTTGAATTCCAAAGCACTTTCCCATCCTCAGTTGTCTCCACACCTTCCTCCTGGAAGGACTAAAGAGATTATAGCTTTTTTTTTTTTTTTTTTTTACTTTCAGGGACTTCTAGATCTAGTCATTTGTGCCTATCTGTGAACATGTATATTTAGAAATATCATGTGGATACATGTGGTAGCAATCCCTTTACCATATATACTAGGCTCAGCATTAGAGATAGCTGAGTCCAGAAGTTAAAATAGGAGATTTTAGAGCTGGAAGGAAGAGTATTTAAGAGATCAACTGATACATCTTGCATATTTCACAGATACAGAAATTGAACCAGAGAGAAGTGACTTGACTTCTAGCATCCTCCTTATTTGAAATTTATAATACTATATTTGCTCTATATTAAGTGATAGACTTGAGAGAATTTTTGTTTTTGTATTATTATTGCTTAGCACTCTGCCTTGCACATATATATAGTAGGAGATTAGTATATATTTAACTTGAGATAAAGTTGTTTTAGAGTCTAGAAATGTATGTATAAAAAAATAGCATGTTACTAATTCAAGGCTGCATATAAATGCTACATGAGGAACATGGATCACAAGTGTTGGGAGGAATCCCCAAAGAAGTATCTACTACCTGTTTGCTTGGCAAAGTGGAATGTAAACTTCTAATTGACCTTTTCTTTATAGGTGAGGGGCACACAGGCTCTAAGTAACACTGATACAATTTCTCTTTTCTGTGGTTTTGAATGTTCATTCCAATAACAAAGTTTCTGCTGACAGCCCACTATCACACAGCTTTCTTATTAAAAGATTGTGTTGGTCACTGTTGCCCTGATTGTCCATGTTTTCCTCCATCCCCTTAGTGAGCTTGGTATCTTCAGCATCATACCTTCATTGTTTTCTTGTTCAGTAATTATGGCAGAGCTCTTGGTAAATGGTCAAAGGATATGAACAGACAATTTTCAAATAAAGAAATTGAAATTATTTCTAGTCATATGACAGGATGCTCCAAATCATTATCACTCAGAGAAATACAAATTAAGACAATTCTGAGATACCCCTACATTCCTCTCACAGATTGGCAGAAAAAGATAATGACAAATTTTGGAAGGGATGTGGGAAAACTGGGACACTGATAATCACATTGTTGGTGGAGTTGTGAACGAATCCAACCATTTGGGAGAGCAATTTGGAACTGTGTTCAAAAAGTTATCAAACTGTACATACCCTTTGATCCAGCAGTGTTACTACTGGGCTTATATCTCAAAGAGATCTTAAAGGAGGGAAAGGGACCCACATGTGCAAAAATGTTTGTGGCAGCCCTTTTTTATAGTGGCAAGAAACTGAAAACTGAGTGGATGCCCATCATTTGGAGAATGGTTGAATGAATTATGGTATATGAATGTTATGGAATATTATTGTTCTATAAGAAACAATAAGCAGGATGATTTCAGAAAAACCTGGAGAGACTTGCATGAACTAATGCTAAGTGAAATGAGCAGAACCAGGAGATCATTGTACATGGCAACATCAATATTATATGATGATCAAATCTGATGCACATGGCTCTCTTCAACAGTGAGATAATTCAGGCCAGTTCCAATGATCTTGTGATGAAGAGAGCTATCTACACCCAGAGGGAGGACTGTGGGAACTGAATGTGGTTCACAACATAGCATCTGCACTTTTTATGTTGTTGGAACACAAGGTTTTGAATTATCTATGTTGCAGAATTATCTATGCATATGTTTTGAAAAACAAAAAGCTTTATTTTTTTTAATAACTTTTTATTGACAGAACCTATGCCAGGGTAGTTTTTTACAACATTATCCCTTGCACTCACTTCTGTTCCGATTTTTCCCCTCCCTACCTCCCCTTCTCCCCAAAGATGGCAAGCATTCCTATACATTTAAAATAGATTGCAGTGGATCTTGGATATAATATATGTGTGCAGAACCGAACAGTTTTCTTGTTGCTCATGGAGAATTGGAGTTAGAAGGTATAAATAACCCGGGAAGAAGAACAAAAATGCAAGCAGTTTACATTCATTTCCTAGTGTTCTTTCTTTGGGTGTAGCTGCTTCTGTCCATCCTTGATCAATTGAAACTCGGTTGGATCTTGTCTTTGTTGATGAAATCCACTTCCATCAGAATACATCCTCATACAGTATCGCTGTTGAGTATATAATGATTTCCTGGTTCTGCCATTTGCCAGCATCAGTTCATGTAAGTCTCGTAATCCTCTCTGTATTTTTTCTGTTTTCATTTCTTACAGAACAATAATATTCCATAACATTCATATACCACAATTTACTCAACCATTCTCCAATTGATGGATCCATTCATTTTCCAGCTTCTGGCCACTACAAACAGGGCTGCCACAAACATTTTGAATACAGGTCCCTTTTCCTTTTTAGTATCTCTTTGGGGTATAAAGTAGAGTAACTGCTGGATCGGGTATGACAGTTTGATAACTTTTTCATAGAATTCAATTGTCTCCAGAATGGCTGGATGTATTCACAATTCCACCAACAATGTATCAATGTCCCTGTTTTCCCACATCCTCCAACATTCTGATTATCTTTTCCCTTCATTCTGGCCAATCTGACAGGTGTATAGTGGTATCTCAGAGTTGTCTTAATTTGCATTTCTCTGATCAATAGTAATTTGGAACACTGTTTCATATGAGTAGTAATAGTTTTAATTTCATCATCTGAAAATTGTCTGTTCATATCCTTTGACCATTTATCAATTGGAGAATGGCTTGATTTTTATAAATTAGAGTCAATTCTCTATATATTTTGGAAATGAGGCCTTTATCAGAACCTTTGACTGTAAAAATGTTTTCCCAGTTTATTGTTTCCCTTCTAATCTTGCCTGCATTTGTTTTGTTTGTGCAAAAACTTTTCAATTTGATATAGTCAAAATTTTCAATTTTGTAGTCAATAATGATCTCTAGTTCTTCTTTGGTCATAAATTCCTTCCTCTTCCACAGGTCTGAGAGGTAAACTATCCTATGCTCTTCCAATTTATTTATGATCTCATTCTTTATGCCTAAATCATGAACCCATTGTGACCTTATCTTGGTGTACGGTGTTGTGTGGGTCAATGCCTAGTTTCTGCCATACTAATTTCCAATTTTCCCAGCAATTTTTGTCAAATAATGCATTCTTATCCCCAAAACTGGGGTCTTTGGGTTTGTCAAACACTAGATAATTAAGGTTATTGGCTGTTAACAAAAAGCTTTAATTAAAAACAAAATAAAAAATTTCTGAGGTAAACTCAGAAATTAGTTTCTAGTTATGCCTTTAACTATTGGTAACCAAGGATAAACAGAACAGTAAAGAGATAATTATGTCAAATTGTAAAGTTTTTCCAGCATATCTTATAAAATTTGACATAATTAGGTTTCCTTTAATTTTATGACACTAATATCCCTTTAGTTTAAAAAAAAAAAAAAAGCTCAGCTTATTAGGTGACACCAAACTATTGCTTAAGAGATATCAATGAGCTAAGAATGATTTTTACAGTTTTAAATATAAGGAAATTTGATGGACGAGATTTGGCCTTTACCATACTTTGCAAACTCCTGCTTTAAAAAACAAAATTCTTTTTTTTTTTAATGTGTATAAGAATATTCATTTGAGCGCAAGTTTGGTATTTCTTCTATTTGGCTCTGCCTAATTATCTTTGTAAATTTGTCTCAATAAAGTAGAGCTTGGTAGATATGCCAAAGCTCACTCTGTTTCTGTTGGTAAGTGGGGGCTTGCTTGGGTAAGTAGAAAGGAGGAGAAAGGTGTGGAGGGAAATATTAATTGTATTGTGAATGTGATAGTTGTAGCATTACCTGTGGCAGCAGTTAATTCACATGCTGAAGAAGATCATTCCATATCCTGTCTTTGGCTATTTAATTTTTGTAGTTCACAACTGTCATCTCCTTGCTTAAAAACTGTCAGTAACTCATCATTACCCCAAATACTATCTAAATTTTATTTGCATGGCATTTTAGATACTTCATGATTGGGCCTCCAACCCTCCTTTACAATTTTATCTTCTCCAACTCCTTTTTACAAATTGAATTGAAGAACTTGTTCTATATATATCCATTTGGACTTAAGGACAAAGGAGATAGCTTGTGCTCAGCTGATAATTTATTGAAGTTAAACAGCAAATACAGTTATTATAAGATACTTGAGCTGGAAGGAACCTTGGAGGTAATCAATTCCTCATTTTTCAGATAAAGAAACTAAGGCTAACAAGGTTAAATTACTTTCCCAGGGTTACTTTAAAATATTATTCCAATGATGGCAGGCCTTCTTGGAGAGAGGGAGGAGGGAAGGGAAGGAGAAAGAAAAATTTGGAATTCAAAATTTTACAAAAGTCAGTGGTGAAAAATAAAACAGTATTGAGGGGGGGAAAAAGACAGTAATATTGTTCCATTCCTATGACTTGAACAGGGCTTGAACCCATGACCTTGGCATTATTAGCATCATATTCTAACTGACTGAGTTAGCTTGCCACACAGTGAAGCTCTAAGTTGGTCTGTGTATGTTAATTAATTCCATTGTTTGTGATGTAAAACCTATGTTCCCTTCTTAGAATAATGTGCTTGGTTTTTTAAATGCATAAGTGAAGGGAATGTTACTGGATTTAGTTAGATCTTAATACAAATAAAGATATAAATCTTCAATTAAGACTCTAGTCAAATAGAAAGGTGCTCTAAATCACTATTGATCAGAGAAATGCGAATTAAGACAACATTGAGGTACCACTACACACCTTTCAGATTGGCTAAGACAACAGGAAAAGATAATGAATGTTGGGGGGATGTGGGAAAACTGGGACACTAATACATTGTTGGTGGAGTTGTGAACTAATTCAACCATTCTGGAAAGCAGTTTGGAACAATTCTCAAAAGGTTATCAAACTGTGCATACCCTTTGATCCAGCAGTGTCTCTAATAGGTCTGTATCCCAAAGAAATCATAAAGGAGGAAGAGCGACCTACATGTGCAAAAATGTTTGTAGTAGCACTTTTTGTAGTGGCAAGAAACTAGAAACTGAATGGATGCCCATCAGTTGGAGAATGACTGAATAATTTATGGTATATGGAGGCTGTGGAATATTATTGTTCTATAAGAAACGACCAGCAGGATGATTTCAGAGAGGCCTGGAGAGACTTATATGAACTGATACTGAGTGAAATGAGCAGAACCAGGAGATCATGTACACAGCAACATCAGTATTATACAATGATCAATTCTAATGGGTGTGACTCTTTTCAATAATGAGATGATTCAGGCCAGTTCCAATGATCTTGTGATGAAAAGAGCCATCTACACCCAGAGGAGTATAGGAACTGAGTGTGGATCACAGGATAGTATTTTTACTGTTTTTGTTGTTTGCTTGCATTTTGTTTTCTTATTTTTTCTTTTTTGATCTGATTTTTCTTGTGTAGTATGATAATTGTGGAAATATGTATAGAAGGATTACACAATATTGGATTACTTGCCATCTAGGGGAGAAGATGGGGGAAAAGGAGGGGGAAAATTGGAACACAAGGTTTTGCAAGGGTTAATGCTGAAAATTATCCATGCATATATTTTTAAAATAAAAAGCTTTAATTAAGAAAAAAATCTTTCCATCCAAGTTTATGAACCTCCTGAAGTCTATCTGCAGACCCCAAGTTAAGATTTCCTGATCAGACATGTGAATTGTCACATCACTCATGATGTGACATTTCTTGGGACTGAGCTGAGTTTTCCTCCCTTAGATATACACTTGGTATAGCGGAAATGATATTTGGAATCAGGAAGACTTGGGTTGTCACTTTAACTCTCTAAGCCTTAGTTTTTTCATCTGAAAAATAGTGGTAATAATGTTTTTGGTGCTTATCCCATGGGGTTATTATATGACTCAGGCTATTATGTGTAAAATATTGTACAAACTTTAAAAGCATTATATCAATATTGGTTTTCATTAATCCAAGGGAACAAAAGGAATTAAAACCTTTTACAGATGGCTCCTAAGATAAGCAATAATCTCAAAAATGACAGAATGAAATCTGTTTAAATCTAAAACAAACCATTCAGCATCTTAGTAATATCAGTCTGTTTCAAACATTGATTATACTTTGATGAAATCCTTGCTGATTTGTTCCTTCTGCGCTACAAGCCAGGAGTAACATCTGCCCTATTAACCAACATGGCACTTTGTACCTGTCTTATGACATTTGTTCAGCCCTGTGTATCTGTTTTTTCTTGTTAGACTAAACTCTTATTTGGATAGATAAAGACTATACTTCTTTCTTCTTTGTATCACAATTCTGTTTTGCATGTGGCAAGTACTTGATAATGAATGAATGCAATGGAAGGGATTAATAACCTTTGTTCTATAAGTAACAATAGAATTATAGAAAGTTGAAAAGGATTCCAGTGTTCATATAATCAGATTACCCATTCCATGTTGGAATTCTCTTAACAGTATCCCAAGTGTTCAATCTTCCTTTGCTTAGACACTTAAGGACAGGGGATACTCACTACTTGAACATGTTAAGTATTCCACTCTTCATTCCACTCTTGGACATTTCTATTTATTTGTAAGCTGTTTGTCATAATGAGCTGATATACCTTCCCGACTTTGTGCCAGGCTTTATGTTAAGCACTTTACTATTATTATTTCATTTGATTCTCATAATAATTCTAGGAGTTAAGGGCTATTATTATTCCCATTTTGCAGATGAGACTGAGCCTGACTGGTTAAATTACTTATCCAAGGTTACACAGCTAGTAAGTGTTGAAGTGTCAGGTCTCTCTGACTCCATATTTGGTCTTTTATTTACTGTATCATCAGCTAAACATGTGAAAACAAGATTAATTTTTTTTAACGAAATAGTTTTTAGAGGTATTAAGAGAATAAATTGGAATTTTTCCTCCCACTTAGTTATGTCTAGTAAGGGAATATGTTACTAGAAGGAAAAAAAACCTCCTAGATCACAATTTACAGATAGTATGTGTGTGTGTCTGTGTGTGTGTGTGTGTATGTGTGTCTGTGTGTCTGTGTCTGTGCCTGTGTATGTCTGTGTGTCTTGTGTGTGTGTTTTCTTATCTGATAATCTCCAAGTTAGGTTTTATTATCATTATTCTTTAAATAAGGAAACTGGCTCAAAATGTTATGATTTGCCCAATTTCCAACAGCTGTCATTTGCTGACGTGTTCCTATCAAAGAAAATAGTTAAGCAGTGTTTTTGTTTTCTTTTTCATTTTTTTTTCCTTTTTGATCTGACTTTTCTTGTGCAGTATGATAATTGTGGAAATATGTATAGAAGAATTGCACATATTTTGCCACATAAGGGAGGGAATAGAAGAAAGGAAGAAAAAAATTGGAAAATCAGATTTTACAAGGGTAAATATTGAAAATTATGCATATACTTTAAAAATAAAAAGTTCTTAAAAATTAAGTAAAATCATTGTTTACCCTCATAATTCTCTACAAGGGGAGGGAGGAAGTGTTTTCCTCCTCATCTGTTTACTGAGAACAAGATAAAGTCTTTATAGTCTGAAGATGGATATCTTTATCGATAGATTTTGTTTAATGTTGTAGTCGTCGTTTTTCTGACTTCACTGTGCATCAGTTCATGTAAATTTTATATGTGAATTCATTCTTTTTATTCATTGTTTCTTACAATCGTAGACCAATAAAACTTAACCACCCACCCATCTTCCAACTACTATTAGTTGCCTTTTTTGGATCAGCAAGTGTAGAGAAAAAAAAATTCAAAGAATTGGAGAGAGTGGAGTGTTTTATTTTTTCAAACATTTAGCAAAGGCAATCAAAATAGCAACTGCTTCTGACAAGTGTGTACTGTATAGCATATCCACAATCCCTCCCCTCTTCTGAGAAAAGGAAAGTTTGTTTCATCAGTTTTCCAGTAGTGAAAATAATAATTACGATTAATCAAGGTTAAAGTTGTTTTTTAATATTTAACACCATTGTGTATATTCTCTTGGTTCTACTTTACTATTACACCATGGAATTCTTCCAATGTTTCTCTGAATTATTTCACATAAATAACTTCTTATGGCAACTAAAATCCCACCTTGTACAGGAAGCCATTCCCAACCTCTTTTAATTCTAGTGCCTTTCCTCTGCTGATTATCTCTAATTTGTCCTGCATATAATTTATTTTTCCATAGTTGTTTATGTGTTGTCTCTTCTATTACACAGTGAACCTCTTTAGAACAAAGACTATCTGCCTTGCTTTGTGTTCCTAGTGCTTTGTCTGGCATTTAGTAGTCACTTAATAAGTAAATATTTATTGATAGATTGGCAATAATCTATTATATTTACATACCACATTTTATTCAGTTATTTCTCAGTGGGTATTGATTTTGCTTCTTTTTTTTTTCCAACTAAAAAGAATGCTGCTTTGAATTAGTTTGCTGATACACAGGATCTTTTTTGTTTTAATCATGGATCTCTTTGGGGCATATAACCTAGTAATAAGTTACATGATTTTAGGTTATCAACAAGTTTGTGGCTTGTCTTGCATGAAACTTCAGGCTTTTTCAGATTGATTATATCATTTCACAGTATTATTAATAGAATATTAATGTATGTATCAATTTACTGTATTAACTGAATATTAATGTACCCCTCTTGTTTCTTTTTTAAAATCCCTCTCTTTTGATGGGCAAAAGGAAAAACCATGGAGTTATTTAAATTACATTTTTTCTTATTTTTTTTTCATATACTTGTCATATTCAATATGTTTCCAAGACTTATTGATTTTACTTTGACATCTCTTGCATTCCTTTCTTTCTTTCTGATACTGACATTGCCACCACTTTAGTGTAGGCCCTCAATGTTTCTCTCCTCTCTATACCATTTTCCATTTAGCTATCAAAGTGATCTTCCTAAAATAAAGGTCTAACATGTTATACACACCCCTGCCCACCCAGTCCAGTAGCTATCTCCTCCAGAGTCAGATTTAAAATTCTGTTTGACATTCAGGGCTCTTCATAACCTGCCCTGCCCCTTCCACTTCTCCAATTATCATCTGCTTTATACCATACCCACTACCCTCCAGGTACTCAAGTACAGTTCATTGACCCTGGCCTCCTTGGTATTCTTCAAACAAGGTATTCCATCTCCTCAACTCCTGACATTTTCTGTGGCTGTCTTCCATGTTTGGCATTCTCCTCATTTTTACCACCTGGCTTTCCTGGCTTCCTCCAAGTCTCAGCTAAAATCCAACCTATGAGAAAATGCTACCAATCCCCATAATGCTAATGACTTCCCTCTGTTGATTATTTCAAATTTATCTTGTATATGCCTTGACTGTATGTACTTATTTACATATTTTCTTTACAATTAGACTGTGAGCTCCTTGATAGTACACTGACTTTTGCCTTTCTTTCTATGTGTAGTAGGCATTCAATAAACTATAGCTATATTTCAAATATTGCTAGTGTTAGGGGCATGATTGGCTTATAACAAAAAGCCAATGACCATCCTATCCTCTCTTCAGGTGGAATTTTCTATAGAGGTTTGGATTGGACACAGAGATTTGAAAGTCAGCTGAGATCATTGAAAAAGAATGTATGGAAAGAGAAAAGGGGACCCAAAGAAAAACGGCACCGCTGAAGGTGGTACTTGGATTATTGCCCCTTAATTTTTGTCTTCTTTTTACTGATTAATTAGTTTGTATTTATGTATCTCTTTTTATTTTTTCCCATGTCTCTCATAATGTAAGAACCTTGAGGATGTGGGAATTGTTCGATTTTATCTTTGTATCATTTGTATTATTAGAACCTTACATAGTAACCTACACAGCATGTAATTTAGAAATGTTTATTGAATGAATAATTAGAAAATACTACTACTATATTCATTATATTCTGAAGCTTATCTAATCTATTCCTCTGGTCTACTTTTTAAATAGTATCAAGTACTTTTGAGTACTGCTGCTTTTATTATACAGTTTTAGATTTGTTAGTGCTATGCTCTCTTTATGCCTGCATTTTTCATTATTTCCATTTGAGATTCTAAACCTCTTATTGCCACGAATGAATTTTATTTTGTCTAATTCTATAAAGTTTAAATCCCTTACATTGTTGGTGGAATTGTAAATACATCCAGGCATTCTGAAGAGCAATTTGGAACTATGCTCAAAAAGTTATCAAACTGTGCATACCCTTTGATCCAGCAGTGCTACTACTGGGCTTATATCCCAAAGAGATTTTAAAGAAGGGAAAGAGACCTGTATGTGCAAAAATGTTTGTGGCAGCCCCCTTTGTAGTGGTCAGAAACTGGAAACTGAGTGGATTTGCATCAATTGAAAAATGGCTGAATAAATTGTGGTATATGAATATTATGGAATATATTGTTCTGTAAGCCGTGACCAACAGGATGATTTCAGAAGGGCCTGGAGAGACTTACATGAACTGATGCTTTGAAATGAGCAAAACCAGGAGATCATTATATACTTAATGATGATCAATTCTGATGGGCGTGGCTCTGTTCAACAATGAGATGAACCAAATCAGTTCCAATAGAGCAGTAATGAATTGAACCAGCTACACACAGTGAAAGAACTCTGGGAGATGACTATGAACCACTACATAGAATTCCCAATCCCTCTTTTTTTGTCCACCTGCATTTTTTATTTCCTTCACAGGCTAATTGTACAATATTTCCAAGTCTGCTTCTTTTTGTACAGCAAAATAACTGTTTGGACATGTATACTAATATTGTATTTAATTTGTA
Source organism: Sarcophilus harrisii (assembly GCF_902635505.1). NCBI lineage: Eukaryota > Metazoa > Chordata > Mammalia > Dasyuromorphia > Dasyuridae > Sarcophilus > Sarcophilus harrisii. The sequence continues at coordinate 358,174,522 of NC_045427.1, read as the reverse complement.
TTTTAACATTTAATATATGTATTGGTCAATCTGCCATCTGGGGGAGGAAGTGGGGGGAAGAAGGGGAAAAATTGGAACAAAAGGTTTGGTAATTGTCAATGCTGTAAAATTACCCATGCATATTACTTGTAAATAAAAAGTTATTTTTAAAAATGCCAATGACATTGAAAAAAAGTTTAAATCTTTGGCATTTTAACTAAATAACTAAATCTGTAAATTAATTTAAATAAGATAGTTGTTTTTCTTTTATTGATGTATAAACTAACCATGAACAATAAATTTCTGCCTTTGTTCTTGTTATGATTATTTTGTAGCAGTGTTTATAGGCGTTCTAAATGTGTCTTGGAAGTAACTCACAGGTATTTTATATATTCTGTTAATATTTTGTTTAGAATTTCTGTAACTTTCGTCTGTTTTTTTTTTGGGGGGGGGGTTGGTCCAAGATTTTATTGTCAAAGGAAATTCTCATCTCTGTGCCTATTGTACTGACTGTCCCCTATAATTGGAAAGCACTTTATCTTCAAATCATAAAATCTCTCTTCCCCTTCAAAGTGATGCTCAAGTGCCACCTTCCTCATGAATCTTTGATTCCTACCCCCTCCTCAACTTGTAGGGTTCTCCTTCCTTCTCTGCCTTTTATTTATTTTGTGTTCTGTAATTTTTCTGCACACATGAGCATACATATATACATTGGCTACCCTGATAGAATATAAGCTTCTCAAACTTGAACTGTTTTTTTTTTTTTATCTTTGCCTTCCAGTGCCGCCTTATTTATTGTTGTTCAGATATTCATAATGTCCAACCCTTTATGTCCCTGTGGACTACAGCATACCATTTCTATCCATGGGGTTTTCTTGGCAAAGATAGTGGAATGATTTCCTTCTCCAGTGGATTAAAACGAACAGAGAGAAAGTGACTGGGTCAGGGTCACACAGTGAGTATCTAAGGCTGGATTTCAACTCATTTCTTCCTGACTCCAGGCCTAGCATTCTATCCACTGAGCCACTTTACTGCCTTGTTTTGTTTTGTTTTTTACTTTAAAAGGCCTGGCACAGACTCAGATATGATCGACTATATATTGACCACCACCCTGCTACTTTTATCCTTGGAGGGTTTGTCTGAGGCAGTGGCTAAATACGGGGACCATATAATCAATTTTTATCAGAGAAAGGGCTTAAACTCAAGTCTTGACTCTAAGGCCAGCTTGCTAGTCTGTTATTGCAGAGTAATATACTGATTGCATTTGCAGATTTACTTGATATTTTATTTATTTATTTGATATTTATTTTATGTCCTACTATTTCATTCAAGAAGTTCAGCAAGGTAAGCACACTGGCTTGACATCATGAAGGCTAAGCTTCATGAGTTCAAATCCAGTTTCAGACTCTTACTAGCTGTGGGATGCTGGGCAAGTCACTTAACCCTGTTTGCCTCAGTTTCCTCATCTGTAAAATGCATTGGAGAAGAAAATGGCAAACCACTCCAATATCTTTGCCAAGAAACCCCCACCAATAATTAGATTTTGGTTTTAGATGTTTACTTTTGATCATATTAAAATTAGGATCTTTCCATGTCTTTGCTTTTTAAGGTTTTAAACATAAATCAGTGCATTATTTTATCAGACATTTCTATGCCTATGTTAAATCTTTGGTGTTTGTTGTTTTCATAATTGTTTTCCTAATATTGATTTATTATTGTCTTTCTAATATCAATCCAAGTTGGTCATGAAATAATTTTTTGGATACATCACTATTCCTATTACTAAGATTTTCTTTAAATCTTTTGCATCAATTTCAAAATCAGTATTCATTGAGAATGGTTTATTCTCTACTTTATTTCTCTCTAGTTTGAACATCAGAAATTATATCTGATAAAAAGGAATGTGTGAGGGGGCTTGATACAAAAAGATTTTATTTTGTAAAGTAAGTACAAATATTTTTTTTTGAAAATCATGATGGTTGATGGTACAGACAGTAGTCATTAGAAGAGAATGTTTAACTTGGAATATAGTGAAATAATTAATGAAGGAATAAGACAGACTAAATCGAAAATTGTTTTCTGAATCTTTATGCTACAAATTGCAAGAACAGCTTTTAAATATACAATTTTGTTTTGTTTTTATCTTAAAAACAGATTTCCATCAAGAAAAACAGCATTATTCCTTCCCAAACTACATTGTCTAAAATGAAACTACCTACTCCACAACCTATAGTGAAAAAAGAAAAACGCCTAAGTACTTCAAGGTTTAATGTTAGCAATAACAGGGAACTACAAAAACTACCAGCTTTAAAAGGTACTTTTCATTATTTTTACCTTGTCAATGTTTATCTTTTAGGGGAAGGAAAAAAGAATGTTAATGATCTTTTGTCATCATTTGTGATTCTTTTCTTTTTGTATTTTATAAAATTTCCCTCTCAGTCTCTATTTTAGACTGAATGTATCTGCGTACATAATAATTTAAATTATTTTGACAAATGTTGCAGAAATAGGTAATAGCTGCTAAAAGCTAAATAGCTACTAAAGATGGAAATATGATCACAAGTGAATTGTAGGTCTTTCTATTACAAATAGTACTAAGGTAAGGTTTTTTGGTGCTTCTGTTGTGTTTTCCCCCCTCCCCCCATGAACAAAAGTGAATTATTAAGGAAAGTATAAGATTATTCATTGGAAGGGCAGCTAGGTGATACAGTGGCCACTAGCCCTGAAGTCATGAGGATCCGAGTTCAAATTTGGCCTCAGACTTACTTAGCACTTCCTAACTGTGACCTTGGGCAAGTCATTTAACCCCAATTGCCTCAGCAAAAAACAAACAAACAAAAAACCAGATTATTCTTTGGTCGTTTGTAAGAACAGTGGAAATCCATAAATTTGTTTTCTCAAAGAAAACTTTTCTTGCCATGCATCATTAATTTTTTTAAAAATCTGGGCTAAGTACTTGTAGCTCATAATTGTTAACAACCTTTAATATTCTCACATTTGCAAATAGTTCTGCCCAATTGTTTTAAGATTCCATAAGGATTATAGAAAAGTTTCTGGGCTGATGCTAACAGACGAGTTATTTATTAATGGTTTAAAAGTTAAGTAGAATTTCTTTTTATATAGATTGATGCAATTACGTAATCATGTAAGAGAATATGTATAATGCCTGCTTTCTTGATGAAAATGTATTATGTATAAAGAAGAAAATTCTTTTAAAATTCCTTTCCATCATCATGCTGTCCTTCACTAGCTTGATTAAATAAGTATCTCAAAATAAAGATAATCTTCATTTTGAAATCCCTTAATAATATAGTACTTATACACCTTCTATCCAAACCTCATTGAGGTGATTTTGAATGGTAATGGGAATGCTAAAAAGTTTTTGAACTTAATTTTCACACATTTCCTAAAACATTATTTTTGGAATATTGCTAGGATTGGTGAGGTTGTTTTTGGTTTTTTTTTTCCCAACCTTTTCAACTAGACATTCTCTACCACATTGGTTGTTGGGAATAAAGTGCTTGGTGAACTTTACAGTATTGCAAAATTGTAAACTGTTTGGAGTGAGAATGATAATTCATACTTAAAACTTACAAAGTATTTTCCTCACAATTCTTCAAAGGTATTTATACAGATATTATGATGTTCACTTTACAGATCATAAGATCATATATTTAGAACTGGAAGGAACTTCAAAAGTCACCTAATCTAGCCCCTTTCATTTTACATATGAGGCTGATAAAGATGTGACCTTGTTCAAAGTCCCAGCAGTTAAGTCCCAGAAAGGAGGGAGAGTGTGCAAGCAACCTGTATAGGAGGCTATTATAATAATATAATTCAGAGATGAAGAGAACCTAAACTTAAAATGAAGTTGGTTGTCTCTGGCAATAGAAGAGATCAGATTTGAAAAGAGGTAGAGACAGTAAGATTTGACAAACTGATCCAGAGATGTGGAGGGAAAGAGAAGGAGGAGTTGATAAAAATCAAGATTATCCTGGAAGATACCTTGGGATACTGGAAATCTGGTGGTGCCTTCAGTAGAAATTTTAAAAATGTGAAAAAGCAGTAGGTTTGGGGGTAAAGATAATGAGCTCAATTTTGGACATGTTTGAACTTGGGATGTGTTTGGAGCACCCTTTCTGAAATGTCTATTAGGCAATTGATAATAAGAGGATTAAAGCTCAGGGAAGGAAATGGTTGCTAGAGATGTTGATTTGAAAGTCATCTGCATAGTTCATTAAACCCATAGGAGTTGATGAGATTGCACAGAGAAAGTATGTAAAGAGAAGAGGAACCCCAAGAAAGTCTTTAGGTCTTTAGGAAAGTTGCCTCCATAGTTTGAAGACATGATGTGGTGATGAACCACCAACAGGACACAGAAGGAATGAATGATTAAACAGATAGAAAGCTAAACTTTGCAAAAACTCAAAAGGGTGTGGAAGAGAGCATATGACCTACAATGTCATTGAATCAAACAGCTGAGAGAAGGATTAGGAATAAGAAAAGATCGATTTGACAGTTAAGAGATTGTTGGTCATTTTGGAGGACCATTTGTCTTGTGGAAAGCAAGGTTACAAAGGAATCGATGTGTGAAAATGTGAAAAGTCTAGACAATTTTTTTCGCCTTTGGAGTTTGATTTAGAAAAGAATGAGAGATGGTTTGAGGGGCAGAGTGAAGTGTCTAGTAAATATTTTTAAGGATGAGGGGAGAGTTGATAATGTTTGAAGACAATAGAAAAGTTTGAAATAGAGTAATAAGAGACAAGATCTAAGAGAAGGAGGGATGATTGAGATTCTCTAGCAGTTTGCTAGAGAAGGTGGGAGGAGAGGATGGGATCAAGTGCAGAGGAACTTTCCTTGAAAGTCAGTAAAAGAGCCACCTTATTATGAGAGACTGGGGAAGTGAGGAGGAAAAAGTAGGGGATGCTTTCAAGAGTTTTGATGTGAAGAGAAAAGGAAAAGAGCAGTCAATGACCTTGATTTTTTTTTTCAGTGAAGTAAAAGGCAAGATTCTCAGCTTAGAGAATAAAGGAGTAGCTGTAGAAAGCTTGAGAAAAGAAAAAATGAGAATAACTGTGTCTATAAGATTATGGGTTATAGTCAGAGAAATTTCAGCAGTCTTAATTAAGGAAATAGAATATTTACAGATAAAGGTTAGATTCTGGATGTTACTATACTTGTGAAAAGAACACCAAAAAAATCATGTTTTCTTTTGTTTTGATTTTTTTTGTTTTTAGCTCAAAATATTTGTTGATAATAGAATAAGGATAAAGTTTGAAAAGATTTCTTTATATTTCTAAATTATCATTCTTAATGTATTTTTTCAGTATGGCATTATTTAATGTCTTAAGTTAGGCAGGTTGCATTTGTAAAAAGCACTTATGAAAATTTTACACTTACCAGTATTATTGTATACTTGGAAAATTATAATATTCTGATGATCATTAAGGAGGTGATTATATTGATGTGAAGTTGTCTCACTTGAGTGATATGAAATTGTATTTTATTGATTTGATATTTTAGAATACTCATAGGCACATTATAAAATAAGAGTTTTACATATTTATTCATTTCTCTTCCTACTTGTTTACCATTTAAAAAGTTATTCTGGTATTGTGATCTTATGTTGAGAGCTTAGGTGTGGACATCAGAATACCAGGGAAATCTATTTTTAGTCATACAACTGAATTGCCTTGACTAAAATGTACATATATTACTTGTTGGGACTTGTTTTATCTTAAAGACTTTTTTCTTTGTGAATCAGTACAAGTTATAATTATCCTCTAACAGATTCCATAATCTAAATGATATTTTATTTTTCATGCTATTTACTTCAGTACCATAAAGGTTCTTAATTTTGTCATTATGAGTAAGCATCTTTCTCTGCTTCCCCTCTCCAAACAAATGCACATGTTGCAGCCACTCTAGCATTTAATAGAGTTGCAGTTGGAGAAAAATTTATCCTTTCTGCCAACCTGATGAGTAAACTCTTCAGATTTAGCTGGGCTGGTTCTCCAGTGACATACATATAGTTTATGATGTGTACTAAGGATGTTTGTGATATATTAATCTAGAAGGAAATGCATATTATAATCAGAGGAGCACATAAATAACACACTGTATTAATGTACAGAAAAGGCTTTATTAAACCTTAAAGTTTTCTTTCTTTGAAATCAGCTACTGTCTTGCATTTTTTCCATAAATAATAAAGGGTGGAGTTTTTTGCATCCCTGACTAGTTTTTAGTCTAAATGTTGTGTAAATTATGACTTTCATTTTAAAAAATATCTCATACTTACAAAAACATACTTAGAAAATCATTGTTAAAGCCAGAAAGTGAGACCTATAGAGATAGGCTAGTGCATGCAGTCTCTTCATTTCACAGGAAATTGAGATTCATGGGTTGCATGTCCAGAAAGGCTCTGCCACCATGCCTAGCTTTTCTTTCTTTCTCTCTTACAAATTTTAAAAACAAGTCACTTACTACAGTTTCTCTTCTAGCACCCAATTTTTTCTCATTGATGAAGATAAGGTTTTCCTTCTAAAAGAATAATATTACTCTTAAGGTTAATTAAGAAATTATAAATTGCTATGCTATGGACAGAAAGCTCTAGCACATGTCTGAAAGTCCCTCTTCATCCTATATGAGGCTTCCATGCTAGGTTTCTGTTTCCCAAACATTTCATTTATTTCGTTCTTTTTTAAGAAGTCAATAGTATATGTCTATGACATTATTAATTCTATTTCTTTTTCTATTGATCTTCACTCGTATGCTTTCTATTATGTTTCTTCTGACTATGGTTCCTGAATTTCTCACATGCATATATATCTACTTAATATTTAAGGCTATTTTCCAACCACCTTTTATCCAATCATGAATTTATCATTCTACTAAGTCTCAGTAATATTGCTGGCTTCTTTCTTAGATTTTGCTACCTTTGGATTTTGGGATGTGACCTGCTATTCTTAAATATGTTGTAAAAAGTGCTAGATTTAGGGTGTAGAGAACCTGGATTCAAATCTTGGCTCTGCCACTTTCTACTTTTGTGACTTGTTTAAATCATTTAGTTTCTCATTTATAAAATGCTGGGATCAGACTGATTGCAAACAGATCCTTCCAGCTCAAAATGTATGGTCTCATATTTTGGTGTATCTATCTTGACAGATATATCTAGGAAATTTTCTCATTCTTCCTTCATTTTCAGTTTTAAACTCTTTTCATGAGATTCACAAGACTTCAGGCAAATATAATTTTTCAATTAGGTTTTTTTTTTAAAGTGTTGATGCCTTGCCATTGTCATTTCTTTATTTTTTTTCAAGTAACCAAAATCCATCGAGAAGACAGAAGAATCCCTCTTACATCTCCTCCCCTCAGTTGAAAAAGAAAGAAAAAAAAAAGTGCTTTGTAATAAATCTGTGCAGTCAAGCAAAATGATATTGCACATTGGATATACCCCAAAAAAGTCTGTCTTCACTCTGGATCCATTACTTGTTAGGAGGTGGTAGGTTGCTACATTAATCAAAGTTCTTATATCTTTCAAAACTGTTTTTTAACAATATTATTTGTTATTATATAAAAACATTCCTTCTTAATGGTTTTTGTTAGATGCATTCTATCCCTGATCAGGAGTCTGCATTTCCTATATTTTAAACAAAAGGTCAAGAAATACATATCTTTTTAATCTGCTTAAATCACCTTGTAAATCTGCCTTTCTCAGCAGAAGTCCTTGGCAGCAATTGCCCTCAAAGACACAAATTTTAGCACAATGATTTTTAGATGCTTTCTGGCCTTTTGTGCCTATGTAAATCAATAGAAGTTAGTTATCTAGTTTGATAAGCCTTGGGAGTTACTCAGTCACATTTATATTCATACTCCCAGAAGGTAGTAGTTCCCTCTGTTGTTAATAAGTCAACACAAAACTCTCAAATTTCCTTTCTGGAGTTTACCAACCACTATGACTTGTTTTTCTTGTTTCCTCTTACCTTTCCTTGATGATTTTTCATTATCATAGAATTATTACTTTAGATCTGGAAAGAACCTGAAAAGTTTCTCCTAGCCTAACTAACTCTTCCTTCATTTTATATATGAGAAAACTAAATCCTGGAAAGGATGGATTATTTTCCATGGTCACACATGCAGCTAGCTCCTAACAAAGCTAGAATTTGAACTCGGGTTCTTTGATGCAGTGGATATAGAGCACTGGGCTTGACGTAAGAAAGACAGCTTCATGAGTTCAAATCTAGCCTTAAACATTTACTGGCTGTGTGACCCTGGGCTAATTGCTTAACCCTGTTTGCCTTAGTTTCCTCATTTTTGTAAAATGAATTCAACCCAACAAAAGCAGAGGTAGAGCAGGAGTGAAAATTATCACCACTAGTGTTCAATGTTATACTAGAAATATTAGTTTTAGCAATAAGAGAAGAAAAAGAATTTGAAGGAATTAGAGTAGGTAACGAGGAAACAAAATTATCACTCTTTGCAGATGATGTGATGGTATGCTTGTAGAATCCTAGAGAATTAATTAAAAAACTATTAGAAACAATAACTTTAGCAAAGTTGCAGGATATAAAATAAATCCACATAAATCATCAACATTTCTATATCTTATCAACAAAGTCCAGCAGCAAGACATAGAAAGAGAAATCCCATTTGAAATAATTATAGATAATATTAAGTATTTCGGAGTTTTACCTGGCAAGACAAAGTCAGGAACTATTGGAACAAAATTACAAAACACTTTTCACACAAATAAAGTTAGATCTAAACATTTGGAAAGATATCAGGTACTCATGGGTAGGCCAACCTAACAAAATAAAAATGACAATTCTACATAAAATCTACTTATTCAGTGCCATACTAATCAAACTGCCAAGAAATTACTTTATAGAGCTAAAAATAAGAAATAAATAAATGACAAATTTCATCTGAAAGAACCTTTTGGTCAAGAATTTCAAGGGAATTAATGAAAAGAAATGCAAAGACTCCAGTTTCTGGCATAAGAACTCACTATTTGGCAAAAATTGCTGGGAAAACTGGAAAATAGTATGGCAGAAACTAGGCATTGATCAACATCCAATACCCCATACCAGGATAAGGTCAAAATGGGTTCATGATTTAAATTGACATAAAGGGGATATACTATAAGCAGATTAGGAGAGCAAGGGATAGTCTTCCTCTCAGATCTGTGGAGAAGAGAGGAATTTATGGCCAAAGAATAACTAGAGAACATAATGAAATGCAAAATGGGTAATTTTGATTATATTAAATTAAAAAGGTTTTGTACAAACAAAACCAATGCAGCCAAGATTAGAAAGGAAGCAGAAAGCTAGGGGAAAATTTTTATATCCAGTCTGATAAAGACCTTATTTCTAAAATTATATAGAGAGAATTGATTCAAATTTATAAGAATGTAAGCCATTCCCCAAGTGATCAAAGGATATGAAAAATTTTCAAAGGAAGAAATTTAAGCTGTTTCTAGTCATATGAAAAAAATGCTCTAACTCACTATTGATTAGAGAAATGCAAATTAGGACAACTCTTAGGTACTAATTCACATCTCTCAGATTGGCTAAAATGACAGGAAAACAATGATAAATGTTGGAGGGGATGGGGAAACTGGGACACTAATCACTGTTGGTGGAGTTGTAACTGATTCAACCATTCTGAAACAATACCCAAACAATGCCCGAAGGGTATCAAACTGTACATATTCTTTGATCCAGCAGTGTCTCTATTTGAATCTGTATCCCAAAGAGATCTCAAAGGAGGGAAAGGGACCCATGTTTGTAATAGCCTTTTTTGTTGTGGCAAGAAACTGAAAAGATGCCCATCAGTTGGGGAATGGCTGAATAAATTATGGTATATGAATGTTATGGAGTATTATTCTATAAGAAATGATCAGCAGGATGATTTCAGAGAGGCCTGGAGAGAGTTACATGAACTGATGCTAAATGAAGTGAGTAGAACCAAGAAAACATTGTAAGGGCATCTAGGTGGTGCAGTGGATAGAGCAGCAGCCCTGAAGTCAGGAGGACCTGAGTTCAAATGTTGTCTCAGACACTTAATACTTCCTAGCTGTGTGACCCTGGGCTAGTCACTTAACCCCAATTACCTCAGCAAAAGAGAGAGAGAGAGAGAGAAAGAAGAGAGAGAGAGCATTGTACACAGAAACAGGAAGATTATGTGATGATCAATTCTGATGGATGTGGCTCTTTTCAACAATGAGAATGCTTCAAGGCAATTCCAATAGACTTGTGATAAAAAGTGCCACCAAATCCAGAAGAAAAACTATGGAGACTGAATGTGTATCAGAGCATAGTATTTTCACCTTTTGTTCTTATTGTTGTTGCTTTTTTTTTTTTCTTTCTTATGCTTTTTTCCCCTTTTGATCTGATTTTTCTCATGCAGCATGAAAAATATAGAAATATGTTTAAAAGAATTGCATCTATTTGATTTATTTTGGATTATTTGCTGTCAAGGGGAAGAGGGGGAGAGAGAGAAAAAAATTTGGAGCACAAGGTTTTGCAAAGGTGAATGTTAAAAACTATCTTTGCATCTATTTGAAAAAAATAAAAAAAAACTATTAAAAATGAGTTGAAGAAGGAAATGGCAAACTACTCCATATCTTTGCCAAGAAAATCCCAAATGGGATCACAAAGAGTGAAATATGACTAAAATAACTGAACAGTAGCAACAAAAATTTAGAGGAGTAAGTAATGTTTTCTAGTTTGGACATCTTGAATTTTTAGATAGCTATGGAATATTTATAGCTGTTGTTAAACAGGTATTTTGTTAAGTGGTAGGAAAAAACTATGTAGTATTTTTTAAGTTGGGGGATTTGAGGAGAAGTTTACATCTTTTATCTCATTTTAGTCTAAATATATACCCTTGGGAGGCTGATTAAATGTTTATAGTGTGCTGTGTATTGTGATAAGTACTGAGGATACAAAGAAAGCCAAAAATTAGTCCCTATTTTCAAGAAGCATACATTTTATTTCTATTTTTAATAGTATTTTATTTTTCCAAATACTTTCAGAGATAATTTTCAACATTCATCTGTGCAAAACTTTCTGTTCCAAATTTTTCTCTCTCCCACACTCTTCCCCATGATAGCAAACAATCCAATATAGGTTAAATTTGTGCAATTCTTCTAAACATATTTCCCTATTCATCATGCTGCACAAGAAAAATCTGAAAGAGGAAAAAACACAAGAGAAAAAACCAAGCAAATAAAGAAATGAAAATATTATGTTGTGATTCACACTCAGTCCCTATGGTCATCTCTCTGAATCCAGATGGCTCTTTCCATCCAAGTCTATTGAAAATGGCCTGAATCACCTTATTGTTGAAAAGAGTCATGAAGGAACATGCATTTTAGTCAAAGTACCATGGTTATGATTATCCTCATTTTACAGAGGAAGAAAAAGAAGCAAGGAAAGGACAATTAATCATCAAGCCTTTATTAATTATCGACTATGTGCCAAACACTATGCTTGGCATTGGATGCACAACTACAAAAATGAAGCAATCTGGGGGCAGACAACATGTACATAAAGTATGTATGCAAATAAATACAAGATTGTTTAGGGTAGAGAGTTGGAGAATTTGAAAAGATTTCATGTAGAAGAAAATAGTGCTTAAGCTGAGATTTGGAGGAAGGGATTGTATGGCTTAAAGATGAGGTAGAAGGTATTCTAGGCATAGAAACAGCCAGTGCAAAAGTACAGAGACAAGGGACAACAAGACCACCAGCTAGGCTAAACCAAAAAAAATCATAGGAAATAGATGACACATAATGAGTCTGGAAAAATAAGTTGAGATCAAGTTATTAATGGCATTAAAAGTCAGACAGAGGAATTTAGATTTTATCTAAGAGACAGGTTGGAGCCACTGTGTTTGAGTCAGACCTGAACTTTAAGGGGAATCACTGTGTGGGAAAGATGTGTTAAAATAGGAAAAGACATAGGGCCAGGAAAATAGAAGGCTAAAAAGTAGTTCAGATGAGAGATGATGAGAGTCTGAACTAATAGAGTTGATCATGTGATTGCCAAGAAAGAAATGGATATGAAAGATGTTAGGGAGATAGAAAAGGGAAATTTTGGCAACTGAATGGATATATGGCGTGAGGGAGAGTTAAGTGTTTAGGGCAATTCTAAGCTTGTAAACTTGATAGAATGGAAGAAATATATTTTGGTGGGGATGAGTTTTATTTTGAACATATTGAGTTTAGATATCTTTGGGATATACATTTTAAAATACCCAGTAAGTAGTTCAGTCTCAGGAAAGAGAAGCATAGATAGGTGATGGATAGATGGATGGATGGATGGGGAGAGAGAAAGAGAGAGACAAAGACAGAGGAAGAGGGAGGAAAGAAGAAAAAAATGAATTATAAATCATTTATATGGGTACTAATGAGGTCACAAAGACAGAATGTGTACATAGAGAAAAAGACTCCAAAGAGAGTCCTTAGGAATACATCCTTAGTTATAGGGTGTGGCATAGCTAAAGAACCAGCAAAAGAGACTGAGAGTGAGTGACCTGGCAAGTAGGAAGAGAAGTTGGAGAAAGCAATGTCAAGAAATCCCAGCAAAGACAGTACCCAAGAGAAGAGGATGCTCCACAGTGTCATTCTGCCGAGAAGTTAAGAAAGACAAAGATTTGAGAGAAAACTTATCAGAACTAGCAATTAAATTATTTGAGTGGGGGCTGGGAGTGATGTAATAAGCTATATATACACACACACACACACACACACACGTGTATATCATTTTATTTTAAATTATTGGTAACTTGAAGAGAACAGTCTTGATTAACAGTGAGGTCAGAAGTCAGATTGCAAAGAATTAAAGGGAAACAAGAGGCAACAAATTTAAATAGCTTTTTCTAGGAGTTTGTAGGAGAAAGCAAGAAAGGAATGATAGCTTGAGGGAGAATAGTAGGGTCTAGTAAAGATTTTTTAAGACTTGTTTGTAGGCATCTAGGAAAGAACCAGTAGATGAGAGAGATTGAAGATGGAAGCAGGGTTAGAATGAAATGAGAAGAGATAGAATCAAGGGCAGCTGTATGGACCTTTTAAGAAAGGTTACCTGATTTATCAGAGACTGGAGTAAAGGAAGAGTTGGAGAGATGAAGTGAGATCAAGAAGTTTGTAGATGAAGTGAAGGAAAGAGTACTTATGTACTCCAATTCATGTATTCCAATTTTTGCCTTTTTCCTAGAAATCTTAAACATGGTTTTAAAGCATCCAGTTAGTCCCTTTCATCTTTTCTTATAGTAAATATTAATCTATTACATTTACATGACATTATCTGTTCAACCATTTTGTACATATGATTCCTTTTGATCTTTTTAAAACAGCTAGATGGCATAGTATTGGACTTAAAAGAGTCAGGAAGACAAATTCAAAATTGGCCTCAAAAACTCGCTAATTGCTTGACGTTGGACAATCTCTATTGCCTCAGTTTTACCTCTCTGCAAAATGGGGATAATAATATTATCTACCTCCTTGGCTTTTTGAGAGTATCAGATAAGTTAATACATGTAAAATGCTTTGCAAACCTTAATTTGATATCTAATAAATATCTAAATGCTATTTGTCCTCAACATCACCCTGTTCCTCATCATTATTTAGGCCTAAATAATTGGGTCAAAGAGTATGCCAAATTTCAAATTGCTTTAAATTGTTGAAACAGTTCACAATGTAATCAAAAGTTTATTAATGGGTGTTTTTCTCACAGCCCCTTTAACATTTGTCATTTTCCTTTTATGACAACTTTGCCAATCTAATGTGAAGTAGAACCTCAGAATTACTTTTAATTTTCATTTATCTAATTATATTATATTTCTTATAAATATTTGTGTGATATTTAAATATTTATTATATAACATAATTTTATATGAACAGAAATATTATAGTTAAGATTATATTTTAATAGATTTTAGTACTTTATGGTACTAAGAATGTACTTAATACTAAGTACTTAGAATGGATATATGGAATATCTTAGAATGGAAGAAACTTGTTAGAAAGATTTTTTTCTCAGTTAACTCTTTCCATTCTAATTTAGGTGCATTGGTTTTGTTTGTGTAAAATCTTTATAGTTTTATATAATCTAAATTCTCTCCAAAACTTGTGATCTGTTTCCTTGTTCATAAATCTGAAATTTGAATTTTTTTCTTGTTGCTGTGTGTCACTTTATGATGTGCTTTATGATGTGATTTATATTTAAAGTCATATATATATTTGGAGCTATCTTATGTGAAGTGTGATCTAAATCAGGGATACTTAACTTTTTCCCCGACTCCCGTTACCCACATACACACACCCTCACTCCTGACAGCCATGGACCACTTTGGCAGTCTGGTGGAACCTTTGTTACCTCTTCTCACAATATTTTTAAATACATGAAATACATAGGATTGCAAATGAAATAAATGATATTGAAATAGTTATCCAAAAATAGATTTTTAAAGAAAAGTTTAAAAATCAGAGGTTAAGATCTTGTCTAAAGAGCTCATTGAGAGTCTAAAACTAATTTGTGCCTGACTACTTTCCAGTTTTCCCAGTGTTTTTGTCATATAATGAGCTTGTAATCCTGGGAGCTGGGGTCTTTGGGTTTATTGAACAATAGGCACTAGGTTCATTTGCTACTATATACTGTATATCTCATCTGTTCCATTCTCTTTTTCTTAACTCTCCACCCTCTCTTTTTTAACCAGCATTAAGGAATTAGATGATTACTACTTTGTAGTAATATATAGTCTGAGAACTGGTACCCTTTCTAACTTTTTTTCATAATTTTCCTTGAGATTCTTGACCTTTTGTTCCTCTAGGTCAGGGGTACCTAACATGAAGTCCATTAACTTTAATATTTTGATACTAGTATTTCAGTATAACTGATTTCCTTTATAATCCTCAGTGTTTTATTTTTTGCTTTCAAAATCATTCTGAGAAGAAATCTGTAGATTTCGCCAGATTATGAAAAGGGCCCGTGATGCACAAATGGTAAAGAGCCCCGATCCAAATTAATTTCATTATTTTTTTCTACTTCCATTAAGTAATCCTTTAATATATGGTTGGTATGGGCCCTGAATAAATATACCAATTTGTTAATATTGCAATTTTTTATTATATTGGTTTGGCTTTTATATTAGCATTAAATACTCCTCCAGTTGCAGGTTTGTCTTTTATTTTTGTAAAGAGTGTTTTGTCTTTGTATTCATGTAATTCTTGTAGTATAAGAACTATATAAATATAGTGTAGCTATGTATTAGTATAGGTATACCTTGGTAGGTAGACTCGTATTCTATACAATTCTGTGGGGGAGGGAGGAGGGTTTTCAGTATAAATCCACTTTATATTCATGCTGGGTTTTATTGGTAATATTCAAAAACAGTGATGATGATTCATAGATTTATCTTACCTCTTTTTACTTTGAAGTTATTTTTTCACTTAATTTTTTAGTTGACTTTTTAAAGTTCTCTTATCATTCAGTTCTTCCAAGGTAGTATGCTCTAAGGAGAGATGTGTTACTGTGCACTGGTTTGTGAATTAGAATTGTGACCAGGATATCTGTTCCTCTATGATCTTAAGCTCTGGTGTACTGATAGACACCTATATACAGCTAATGCCAAGTCCAATTCAACAGTGCTTCCCCGAGGGCCAGCAAAAGGACCCCTGTAATCTCCTGACTAGTTGGCTAATCTCTTTAGTGTCTGTGAGCTAAGAGGTTCATCTTGTTTTTTTGTTTTGGGTTTGGTTTGGTTTGGTTTTGTGAGTTCTGCCATTCTAGAATTTATTTTAAGGTATTATTCAAAGGGTTTGGAGGAAAATTCAGATGAGTTCTTGCCTGTTTTCTACCATCTTGAATCCATGCTGGGTTTTTTGTTTTTTGTTTTATACAGCTTTCTAGTCTTCGTACAATTGGGTTGGGTTTTTTGTTTGTTTTTGATTTTCCATCTTGTTTGATTTTCAGAATTCCTACTTTGGAGCTTAATTGCCTCAGATTATATTATAAAGCAATAATCATCAAAACTGTTTGATATGAGTTAAAAACAGAAAAATAGATTAGTAGAACAGATTAAGTATTCTTCCAGTGCCAAAATGGTGGAATGAGGAAGAAACTCTTTAAAGTCCTTTCAAATCCCCCTCCAAACAACTGGAAAACCATCTCAGAATTGGTCTAGGAGCAAGGAAGAAGTGACTTATCAGCCTTACAGGAAAAGTCTGTCTCACTGGGGTAGGAGAGGAACAAGATCCAAGACCAGCTGCAGCAGCCAGTATTACATCATGGGGCCAATTGTAGGGCTCTGGTCCTGAGGCAGTGCAGAGCAAGGCCCCACCTCCTGCACTAGTAGATTCTTAGGCAAGTTAACAGCCCATGTAGCACAGTACCCATCCCAGCATAAGCCACATTGCTCACCAGGAGTGAAACCCCACCCATGCGGGGGTGCAGGTTAGCAGTTAAACTCTGTACCAATAAGAGGCCAAGAGGGAGGCTCCATTCCCCCAGTACAAGCCAGAAAGGAAACCTTCAGAAAAAGTAAATAGGTAAGCCCTGAAGTTCAGTAAAAATCAGCAGTAAAACCCAAGAGCTCCAACACAAAAAGCTCTTGGGACAATGGAAGACTAGATCTTGACTCTCACATAAAAACACCAACTCACCAAAACATGAGGAGGGGGAAACAGAAAAAATGAGCCAAAAAAAAGAGCTTGACTATAGAAAGTTGCTAAGGTAATAGGGATGAAGGTATAAGCTTTAAAAGAGGATAATAGTGTCAAAATGTATACATGTAAAGCCTCAAAGAAAAATATAATTTGACCTCACTCTCAAAAAGAATTCCTAGAAGAGCTTTAAAAGGATTTTAAAATGCAAATTAGAGAAGTAGAAGAAAATTTGGAGAAAGAAATGAGAGTAATGCAAGAGAATCATGAAAAAAAGAATTAATAGCATGGAAAAAGACATACAAAGATTTACCAAGGAAAATAAGTCCCTAAAAAATAGAATTGGCCAAATGGAAATGGAAGTATACAAGCTCATTGAAGATAATAACACCTTAAAAATAGAATTGAACAAATGAAAATTAATGAATGTATGAGACATCAAGAATATAAAAAAAAAAAATCCAAAAAGTAAAAAAATAGAAGAAAATATGAAATTTTCATTAGAAAAACTGACCTACAAAATAGATCCAGGAGAGATAATTTAAGAATTATTGAACCACCTGAAAGCCACGATTCTCCTGAAAGAGATCCCAAAATGAAAACTTTCAGGACTATCATAGCCAAATTCTGGAAAATATTACAAACAGCCAAAAACAAACAAACAAGAATAATTCAAATATCATGGTGATACAGTCAGGATTATACAGAATTTAGTAACTTCCATATTAAAAAACCAGAAGGCTTGGAATATGATATATTGAAAGACAAAGGAGTTAAGATTATAACTAAGAATCATCTACCCAGAAAAATTAAATATAATCTTTCAGGGAAAACAATATTTAATGAAATAAGAGGAATTTCAAGCATTGCTTATCAAAAGATCAGAGCTGAATAAAAATATTTGACCTCCAAATAGAATATTCAAGTGAAACATAAAAAGGTAAACAAGAGAAAATATAAGTTCAAAAAAGTTAAATTACTTGTATTTCTATATGTCAAGATAATATTTGTAAATCTTAAGAACTTGATTACTATAAGAAGCAATTAGTATATGTAGATGTTACACATATAAGGTCTATGGGATGATACCCATAGTATCAAAAAAACAAAAAAGGGGGGGGGGGGGGGAGAAAAAAATCATCCCAGAAGGAGGGGGGGAAGTTGAATGGGAATAAATTATCTTACATAAAAGAAACATGAAAAAGCTTCTCAAGGGAAAGATAAGGGAATGGGTTGGATAAAACTTAAACTTTACTCTCATCTAAATTGGCTCAAAGAAGGAAAAATATACCCTCACTTGGAGATAGGAATATATTTTAGCTATAAGGAAGTAAAAAAGGACAAAGATAATAGAAGGGGAACTGACAAAAGGAAAGGTATGCTGAGAAAAGTGGTGATCAGAAGTAAAGCATTTGTTAAGAGGGAAGGGGGTGGGGTAAGAGAGAGATGGAATAAAAAGCAAAAGATAGCATGGAAGGAAATAATTATAACTATAAATGTAAATAGGATGAACTTACCCATAATATGGAAAAAGATAGCAAAATGGGTTAAAAACCAGATTCCTACAATATGTTATTTACAAGAAACACATGAAATAGAGGGAATTATACACAATGTAAGAGACTGGAATAGAATTTATTATGCTTCAACTAAAGCAAAGAAAGCAAGGGTAGCAGTCATGATCTCTCAGACAAAGCAAAAGCAAAACTAGATCTTATCCAAAAAAAAAAAAAAAAGATTAAAGTAGGAAACTATATTTTGTTGAAAGGTTCCAGAGATAGTAAAGTCTTATCAATACTAAACATTTATGCACTGAATAGTACAGCAAGTAATTTTTGAAGGAGAGTTGAATGTGTTACAAAAGTAAATAGATAATAAAACTGTACTTACTACTGGGGGTTCCTCACCTTTCCCTTTCCCTTCTTAGAACTAGCTAAATCTAACCAAAAAGTGTTTAATTAATTAAAGAGGTGAATAAAATTCTGGAAAAGTTAGATGTGATGGCGCTCTGGAGAAAATTATATGGAAAGAGAAAGGAATATACCTTTTTTTTCTTAGCAGTGCTTGGCGCAAAAAATTGATCATTTATGAGGATTAAAAATCCCACAACCAAATGCAGAAAAGCAGAAATAGTAAAATGCATCCTTTTCAGATTACAGTGCAATAAAAATTATTTTGATAAGGAAAGGATAGATTAAAATTTAAATGGAAATTAAATCTTCTAATCCTAAAAAGCAAGCAAGTTAAAAAATAAATCATAGAAACAATCAGTTAATTTCATTAATGAAAATGACAGCAATGAGACAACATAATAAAATTTATGGAATGAAACCAAAGCAATTACTTAGGTGAAAACTTATATCTTTAAATCTTTATATCTTATACCAGTTTAAAAAAAAAAAAGAAAAAGAAAAAGCAGATCAATGAATTGGACATGCAGCCAAAAAATTAGAAAAAGAACAAATTAAAAATCTCCAATTAAACCAAATTGGAAATCCTGAAAATCAAAGGAGAGAAGAATAAAAGTGAAAGTAAACTAGAAACTGGTTTTATGAGGGAAGAGAGGAAACAAATAGTTAATTTGAAAAAGAAATTATATTAGTCATCAGTGAATTCCTTAAGAAATAATCCCCAGGACCAGATGGATTCACAAACAAATTCTATGAAATGTTCTTAAAAAACAGTTATATAGTTTCCTATATAAACTACTTGGAAAAATAGGTGAAGAATCCTAGCAAATTCCTTTCATGATTCAAATAACAATGCTGACACCCAAACCAGAAAGAGCCAAAACAGAGAAAGAAAATTCTAGACCAATTTCCCTAATGAATATTGATGCGAAAATCTTAAAATATTAGAAAACAGATTACAGCAATTTATCACCAGCATAATACACTATGACTAGGTAGTATTTATACCAGAAATGCAGGGATTGTTCAGTATTAAGAAAACTCAACAAAAACTGACCACAGCAATAACAAAACCAACAGAAATCATGCAATTATCTCAATAGATAAAGGAAAAAATCTTTACAAAATAGAGCATCTATCACCCCTAGAGAGCATTTGAATTAATGGAGCTTGCCTTAAAATGATGAGTAATATTTATCTAAATTTGTCAGCAAGCATTATCAGGATGGCCATTATCACATATATTAATATTAAGTAGAAATGTTAGCTGTAGCAATAAGAAAATAAAAGGCATTAGAAATGTTAGCTGTAGCAATAAGAAAAGAAGAAGAAATGAAAGGCATTAGAATAGGCATTGAGGAAAGAAAACTTATCAATCCTTGCAGATGACATGATGCCATACTTAGAAAATCCTGAAGAATGGACTTAAAAACTACTTGAAATAATTAACAACTTTAGCAAAGTTGCAGGATACAAAATAAACCTACATAAATTATCAACATTTCTGTATATAATCAACAAAGTCCAACAGCAAGAGATAAATTCCATTTGAAATAATTGGAATCTGAAATAACTCCCAAGTACTTTGAGAGTCTACAAAAAAGTATTTTGTAACTGTACTCATAACTGTATGAGTACAGTTACAAAATACTTTTCACACAAATAAGTCAGATCTAAAGAATTGGGAAAATATAAATTGCCCATGGGTTGTCTGAACCAGTATGATAAAATTGAAATTTTACCTGTTAATCTACTTATTCAATGCCAAACCAATCAAACTATCAAAAAATTATTTTATAGAGCTATGACAAAATTCTTAAAAGAATAAAACGGGAGTTTATATCAAGGGAGTCAATGGGAAAGAAGATGGTCTAGCCACACAAGACCTCAAACTATATTATAAAGCAGTCATTATCAAAACAATCTGGCTGCTAAGAAATTGAGTGGTGAATTGAGTACAATAGATTAAGTACAAATTTACATTATAGTAAATTATTTTTTAAAAGTCCAAGTTTTTGTAATAAAAATCATCATTTGACAAAAATTAATTGGAAAATTGGAAACACGATGAGAGAAATCAACTTTTTACACTGTGTATCAAGATAAAGTCAAAATGGGTAAATGATTTACACTTAAAGGGTGATACCATAAGTTTAAAAGAACATGAAATAGTTTGTCAGATTTATGAATAAGGGAAATGTTTAGGACTAAAAGAGAGGTATAGAGAGCATAACAAAATATAAAATAATTTTGATTAAAGTAATAAGTTTTTTTGCACAAATGAGCAATGTAACTAAAATTATAAGGAAAGACAGAAAATTGGAGGGGGGGGGGGGGGATTTGCAACAGGTATTTCTCATAAAAGCCTCATTTCTCAAGCATATAGAGAACCAAGTCAAATTTATAAGAATACAAGCCATTTTGCTATTGATAAATGGTTGAAGGATATGAATAGGCAGTTTTCAAAGAAATCAGAGTTATCTATAGTTATATGAAAAAGTGCTCCAAATCACTATTGATCAGAGAAGTGCCCATTTAAAACAACTATGAGATTGTGGCTAACGATAAAAAAAAAAAAAAGGAAAATGTTGGGTAGGGATGTTTTGGAAGGGATATGGGAAAACTTGAGACATTAATGCACTATTGGTGGAGTTGTGAAACTAATTCATCCATTCTGGAGAGTAATTTGGGTCTGTGCCCCAAAGACTAAAAAAAATGTGCATACCCTTTGATATACAGGTCTATATACCAAAGACATCCAAAAAAGGGAAAAGAACCTATTTGTACAAAAATATTTATAGCAGCTCTTTCTGTGGTAGCTAAGAATTGGAAATCAAAGGGATATTATATATCCATTAAGGAATGGGTAAACAAGCTGCGGTATGTGATTGTAATGGAATATTATTGAGCTGTTAAGAAATGACTAGCAGAATGATTTTAGAAAAACCTGGACTGACATACATGAACTGGTGATATATAGTGAAGTGAATGCTACCAGGATTACATTATATGCAATAACAATATTGTTCAATTATGTACTGTTAATGACTTAGCTTTTTTCAGCAACAACACAGTGATCCAAGACAATCTCAAAAAACTAAAGAGGGAGCATACTCTCCATCTCAGGAGAAAGATTTATATAAAGTGATGCATAGTGAAGTGCACAGAACCAAGAGAATATTTACATAGTAATAGAAATATTGCATAATTGGTCAACTGCACAATTTAAGTATTTTCAGCAATATAATGTTCAAAGACAATCCCAAAGGACAAATGCTAAAGCATACTATCTGACTTTAGTAAAAGAAATGATATTGATTGAATACAGTATGAAGCATGCTATTTTTCACTTTATTTTTTTCCCCTCTACTTGTCATCTTGTACAAATTGACTAATATGGAAATGTCTCCCATAATTGCACAATGTATACTATATCTACTTGCTTACCATCTGGGGAGAGGTATGGAATTCAAAAATTTAAATAGAATTTTTTTTTAATTAAAGTTTTTTATTTTCAAAATATATACATGGATAATTTTAACATTCACCCTTACAGAACCTTGTAATTTTTCCCCTCTATTCCCATTACCCCCTTCCCTAGATGGCAAAAATAAAAATATTTTTAAAATTTTTCTAAAGAATAGATAAACTACCTATCTTAATTTCTCTAACAGGTTTGAAAACTTTTTTTTGCGGGGGTGGGAGGGGACTTCTGGGCAAACTGGACATCAGTTTGGCAGAAAGTAAATTTAGATTCTTTTGGCCCTCCGAAAACATTGTTTTTAAATATGCATAAAAAAATACACAGTATTATTTAAAGAAATCAATTATATTAAAATAGCTATCAAAATACTTTTTTAAAAAATAAGTACTAACACCAGATTAAGAAATCCTGGTTTAGACTAGGATATCATACCATAAAGCACAGTATGTTCAAAATAGATATATACCCTTTAATTTCAAACATCTTATTAAAAGAAAGTAGAAGAAAATGTGATTGAGTATATTTTTTAAACAAAAGTAGTGGAAAATTTCTTAACCAAATAAAGGATAGATTGATCACAAAAGATAAAATAATATTTTACAGGATGATTTGAAAGGAAATTGAAACACTTAAATGACAAATGAGCTAGGATTTTAAAAGCTGATAATTGTTGGAAAAATATTTTCATCAAAATATTTTAAATAAGTCTTTTATTCAAACATATAGGAAATCAGCACAGATAAAACTAATAACTGGTCCCCAGCATATAAGTGGTCAAGGAATAGGAATAGTTCCCAAAAGAATTATCAGATCACTGAGAGAAATACAAATCAAAACAAACTTGATGTTTTTCTTCATGCCCAGCAAATTGACAATGATGACCAGAGATAGGCAGAATTGATGTTGGAAGAGTTGTGAAATGACAGGCATAATTTTGGTGGAGCTATGAACTGTTCTTAGAACTTTGTAAAGCAATTTGGAATTATGCTTTTTAAAAAGTAAACAAAATTGTCTATACTCTTTGACCTAGGGATTCTATTGTTAGGGTTAAATATTAAGGCCACAGGTGGAAAGAAAATTCCATATTAATCAAAATATTCATAGCAGCTTCAAGAAAGACTTGACTGTATGTAGATGCCCATAATTTGGGGAATAACTAAACAAGCCAAATTACATGAATGTATTATAATATTGTTGTAACTAATTGCTGTAATGTAAGAAATCATAAATATGCTATTTGGGAAGATATATGAATGAATGGATGCAAAGAAAATAGAATCAGAAAAATAATATATCTAACGACAGCAAATTAAACAGAAAAAAAGAAGCAAATTTGAAGACTGAATAATTGTAATGATCAAGCTTTGAGAGAAGAGAAGAATAAGTTTTACCTTCTCCATTTCTATTCCTACAGAGGTAAAAACAAGAAGGTTAGAACATTACATATAATATTGAAGTTGGTTAGTGTATGGTTGTTAAATTAGTTTTGCTAAATTGCTTTCCCCCCACCCCCTTTTTTTTATTATATAGAAGGCTCTCTTGACGGGGGAATATAGAAGGATATGTTCAGAATTGAAGATGATAAGAAAATAAAAGCTATCAATTTCTTTAAATAAATGGATAACAGCAAAATTGAGTAAAATAGATTAAAATATAATTTGTATAAAATAGTGTGAATAATGCCCATTCTACTTTTCAGTGATGGCTGAAACTCAAGAGATTTAAGTTATCAAAAATAAAGTTTTTCATCTTTGTTGTTTGTCTTTGGCAATTTTTTAAATAGCTTTTTATTTTTCCAAAGGCATGCAAAGATAGTTTTCAACATTCACCTTTGTACAACCTGGTGTTCCATTTTTTTTTCTTCCCTCCCCACCTTCTCTCTCCCCTCGATAGCAAACAATCCAATATAAGTTAAACATGTGCAATTCTTCTAAACATATTTCCATATTTGTCATGCTGCACAAGAAAACTTAGATCAAAAAGGGAAAAGATCCTTTTCAAGGAAGAAAGAAAGAAAGAAAAGAAACAGGTATCAAACAGACAACAAAAGTGAAAAAACACTATCCTTTGATCCACATTCAGTCTCCATAGTTCTCTGGATGCAGATGTTTCTTTCTATCACAAGTGAATTGGAATTGCCTTGAAGCACCTCATTGTAGAAAAGAGGTCTTTGGCAACTTTTAAAAAAGCAAGGACTTCTCTTAATCATCTTTTATGTTCTTCCTGGGTCTGGTCCAGTATTTTATACGTAACAGTAGCTTAATGTATGATTATTGATTATATGGAAAAATACTAATTGGTTCTAAATTTTTGAAGTTGGATCTTTAACAAAAACATAATTATCATGATCCTGTCTTTCAAAAAATGTTTTATTTTTTAAACATTAATATCACTTCCCATTCAGCCTCTAATGCTCAAACAGAATCCATATGTTGATCATGATTGAAAATGTGTACTTCTAACCTACCTCCTGTCTGATGAGAAGCAAAAGATTTGCTTCATTATCAGTCTTTTCAAGCCATTTCACATTGACTTTAAAGAATCAGTAACATGTTAGTGTTCCTCAGTTGTTATATGGCATATTTTGCTCAGTCCAAGGAAAGGTCTCTAAAAATGATTTCAGACCCTAAGATACAGGTCAAAAAATGAGGGGTTAGAATAATTCCAATCCAAAATTCTCTAACCTTTTATGTATGTTGAGGTAATCTTAGTTTCTCAAACTTCTGCCAGCAGATATTGATAGATCATATATCAAGTATTAATTATCAGGCACTATGCTAGGTGCTGAGATACAAAACCAAATATTTTTACTACTTGTCCCTAACTCACTGATCAAGGTAAGACAATTGGAATACTCCTTGCTCCCAATTGCTACTTCCAGACTTTCCTTCTACCGTCACTTAGTTATCTCTTCTCTTTTTAGAGAAAACATGAAAACTACCCAGTGGTAATTTTTCTAGCTGCTGTTTGCATCTTGTAGAGCATTCTATTCTTTATTCATTGAGTATAGTGCCTGACTTAGTCTTTCCTCCTAACTGCTGTCCTCCTCAAACACACTAATAACTTCATGGTAACTCAGCCATATGCAAAGCTAGTTATACTCATGATCTTGCCAACACTCTATGAATACAAAGCTAGTTATACATCATGATCTTGCCAACACTATGAATACAAACTGTTGCTATTCCACATCTATTTTGCAACATCAGACAGTTTTTCATTAACAACATGGCCTTCAATCCTTCCATCTCTTAGTTCTTTTCCATGCTGTCAGCCCCTGCACTAACTAGACTTTCTTCCCCTCCCTTTCTTGATACCTTGGTGAGGCAGTTCAATTCTATAATGCCTGTTTCAAGTTTCTTTTATTGTATCACCCATATGGTATCATCAGCTATGTTCTACCAAGCCTTACTTTTGGATCACTTCCAGCATCCATCATTTTCACTGCTTCACATGTGCTGCTGAATGAAGTTGGAAAAAGTCACAAACCATATCCTTAAGTGCACATCAGATTTATGTCACACAACTTCAACTGGGCTTAGTTCCTTCCCTAGGCAGTCATTCTCTTTACACTAATTGATTTACCTGTATTAGAGTGGTGGCGATATCAGAGGAGAAAATGGGGGCGTACTTTTGTGATTGTTCATTTATTTAAATTGTAGCTGACTCTATTTTTGGATAAAGATCTTATTTTTTTACTCTAACTCATTTTGCAGATAACAAACAGGTTTAAATGACTTGCTCAGAGCCAAACAGAGAGTGTCTGGGCCAGATTTGAATTTAGGAATATGTGGTCTTGATTCCAAACCTAGTGCTCTATCACTACACCACTTCACTGCCCTTGGTGGGGTAGTGGGGGGATTCAATATTAGTATGTTACAAAGGTAAAGCTGGCAAGACTTGGCAACATATTGATTATGATATAAAGGGAATAATAGTGTGAGAGTATATATAATGTTTCTGCTCTTTTGCATTTCTCTATGAGGGTTTTTATGCCTCGTAGAAAATTTTTGTAAGTGACAGTCATAGAATGTGTATTTCTTTCTATTCCCATTTATTAATCACCAAAGAATTATAATAGCTAAACTTTTCTCAAATTCTATTCAAGTCCCTATTTATTTCTTTTTTATTTATTTAATTGGTCCTGGTCAGGGTATAGTACAGCCCTATTACAGTATTGCTATCTCGATTTCTTCCTGTAATTTTATTTTTTCCTTTAACTATGTAGTTACGGAATTTGGTACATGTTAAATATTTTTATTTCATTGTCCATGAGGCTTTTAAGTATAACGTAGTTTTTCATATTTTCTTTTAACAAAGTCTGACATCAAATCTGCTCCTGCTTTTTTGAGTTCATCTAAAGCATAATATGTTCTCTTCAAGCCCTCCATATTTACTTTTTGTGAATCTTTGTTTTACGCTTATTTCATATAAACCATCTATTAGAAAGAACTAGAGAGGGAAAGCTGATGCACTGTGAAATTTATAGTTTATATCTCTTATGCAAAATGGTTGCTTTGAAGTGAACTATAAAAGATAGTGGATTTCAGTTTCTCACCCAGTTTTAGGATATTATAGTCCCATAAAGCTTACCACAGTTTTTCAGGTGGTGGACACTCAATATGTACTTGCATACAAATGGGGAAATTATCAAGCTATCTAAATAATATACATCTATATTGTTTCTCCCTGAAACCTGTGCTACTTGCTGACATTTCTGTGGTTCAGCCATTGCTGGAATGTCTTTTTCCAGCACCATCTGACTTTCATTTCTTTCATCTTTAAAATCTAATTGCCAAGTCCTATCAGTTATCTCTTGACTGTAAATATTTTTTAAGCTTTCTTTTCTATTCCTGTTAAAGACCTCTCTTTTCTTTAAAATGAAAAGTTTGGACTAGATAATATCTAAAGTCCCTTCCATCTCCCAACAGCCTTTTCTTTTTTCTTGATAACATTTTATTTTTCCCAATACATATAGAGTTTTCAACATTCATTTTTCTAAGATTTTGTGTTCCAAATTTTTTCTCCTTTGTTCCCTCCTTTCTCAAGGCAGGAAGAAATTTGAAACAGGTTAATCCTGTACAATCCTTCTAAACATATTTACATATTTGTCATATTGTTCAAGAAAAAGCAGATCAAAAAGGGAAAAACCATGAGGAAGAAAATGCAAACAAATGAAAAAGCAACAAGACTATGCTTCAATCCACATTCAGACTCCATAATTCTCTCTGTGTATGTGGATGGCATTTTCCATCCCAAGTCTATCGGAATTGTCTTGGATCACTACATTGTTGAAAAAAGTCTGTCATAGTTGATCATCATATAATGTTAGCTATTAATATATACAATGCTCACTTCACTCAACATCAGTTCCTGTAAGTCTTTCCAGGCTTATCTGAAATCAGTCTGCTCATCATATAGAACAATAATATT
Source organism: Sarcophilus harrisii (assembly GCF_902635505.1). NCBI lineage: Eukaryota > Metazoa > Chordata > Mammalia > Dasyuromorphia > Dasyuridae > Sarcophilus > Sarcophilus harrisii. Next base: position 358,147,053 of record NC_045427.1, on the reverse strand, counting down.
CTATTACATTCACATACCATAACTTATTCAGCCATTCCCCAATTATTGGATATGTGCTCAATTTTCACTTTCTTGCTACTACTGCAAAGAGAGCTGTTACATTTTTGCATGTTTGAGTCCATTTCCCCCTTTTATGGAAATACATAATCAGGATAACTTGGGATACAGACCCAGTTCAGCCACAGCCTTCATAATTCTACTTTTCCAAGTTGTTTCACCCTATGCATTTGTGTGTTTTCATAACATTGATCTCTTAAAAACTAAAATTGTTTTAGGTACTTGAGGATTATCTCTTTGGGAAACACCATGATTTCATATAAAGATTACTTTGTTGTTGTTGCTGAGGCAATTGGGGTCAAGTGACTTGTCCAAGGTCACACAGCCAGGAAGGGTTAAGTGTCTGAGATCACATTTGAACTCAGGTCCTCCTGACCTCAGAGCTGCTATTCTATCCACTGCGCCACCTAGGTGCCCCATATAAAGTTCTTTCAATTTGGAGTCAGGATTTAGGCTTAAATTGTAATTCTACAACTTACTGTCTGTGTGACATTGAGCAAATTTCATAACCTTACTGGGCTTCATTTTCCTGATTTTTAAGAAGAGGAAGCTCTAAACAAGATAATTTCCATGATCTTTCTTCAAGATTAAAATCCTGGGATGTAATAGATAGGCAAAACTATAAATGCAAATAACTGTTATAGTAAATTAAAGATTGTAATTAGTTGGAAAGACTGATGCTGAGTAAAATGAGCAGAACCAGGAGAATATTGTATATGTAACAGTAACATTGTATGATAATCAACTGTGATAGACTTAGCTTTTCTTAGCAATGCATTGATCCAAGACACTGCCATAACACGTGATAGAAAATGTCATCCATATTCAGAGATAGAACTTTGGAGTATGAATCCAGAGAGAAACATACCATTTTCACTTTTTCAAAAACTTTTTTTCTTTTTCTTGGTTTTTTCCTTTTGTTTTGATTCTTTTCATAACATGATTAATATGAAAAAAGTTTAAGATGTATAGCCTATATTGGATTGCTTGCTGCCTTCAGGAAAGCGAAGGGGGGAAAGCGAGGGAGAAAAAATTTGGAACTTAAAATTTTTATTTGTAATTGGAAATAATAAAAATACTATTAAGTGCAAAAATATTATAATTAGTATAAAAAAAGGTCAGGAGAATGAAATACGTGAGAAATTTTGAGACAGGAAAAATCTCTTTTAGCCGAGTGAGGGAAGAAGTAAGAAAAACCCTAAGGGAAGATATGGCACTTTTCTTAGACCATGAAAGAAGAAAAGAATTTCAAATACGGATTAGAGGGTTGGGACATTCTAGATTTGAGGGATGATAAGAAAAAAATATGCATAGCAAATGAGATTAAAGAATGAAAATCAGATCTTTAGTCTCAGAGAGACTGACAGCATCTTTAATTAATAATGATAGCCTTAATAGATTAATAATGATAGCCTTAATAATAAAATGATTAAATTACCCCAAAACAAAAAAGAATCAACATTGTTAAGAGTGGAGGCAAGAGACCAAAGGCAAGGACTCACCTGAACTCTCCCAAATTTCCCTCTATTAAAATGATGTCTCAAAAGAAATTTTGGAGCAGCAGAACCAGTAATAGGACAGGAAGAAACAATTTTCCATCTCAAGACAACTTAGAAGGTTGGCAAGAAAGTTCTTTATCACTGGGGTGAGAGTGGAGTGCATTCAGCTCAGACCACACCCTGGTAAGCCAGCCCCAGGCTTTGGGAGTGACTCATTGTCATTCTGGAACTCTAAGCCCACCAACGGTAAGGGGGTCAAGATGACTGATCAGAGATTACAGGGAAACCTTGGCTAGCACTGAGAAACAGGACTCTTTCATTGCCCTTACATGGTTTTGAATCCTAGTCCCAATGCATGAAGGAGCACTAGCAGAAGCAGAGACTCAGAGATCATAGTTCCAGGGTGAAAAAGAGTGCTTCTGATTGTTCACAGACCTGAGCACAGGATAAAAGAACAATGACCACATCTCTTATTAGATCAAACCACTTGGAAGAACTGACACTGACCACTGAACTCTGAAAACAAACGCACACAAAAATCTAAATTTCGAGACAATGCCCCCTCCACCCTGGGAGCAGAGTCCATCTTTAATCTCAAATTAAAAGTCAAGAAAGAGATTGGTAAAATGAGCATACAACAAGAACCTGACTATAGAAAATTTATATAATAAAAGGGAAGATCAAAACACAGACTTGAAAGATGATAATCTCAAGACTGCTCCATGAAAAGACTCAAAGAAAAATGTGAATTGGGCTCAGTCTCCTCTTCCTCCTTCTCCCAAAAAAGGATTCAAAAAATCAAAGAAGAAAGCTAGAGGAAAAATTGGAAAAAGAAAGTACCATGCAATTAAAAAAGTCAACAGTGTGCATGCACGCACATTCACACACACACACACACACACACGAAAATACCTTAAAAACAGAGTAAACCGAATGGTCAAAGAAATACAATCCATTAAAGAGAGAACTCCTTTAAAAGCATAATTGACCAAATGGAAAGGGAGTTACAAAAATTCCCTGAAGAAAACAATTCCATAATAGTAGAATTACCAAATGGAAAAGGAAATACAAAAACTCGCCAAAGAAAGTGGTACCTTAAAAATTAGAACTGGGCATCAGAAACAAACAAAAGGAAAAGAATGAAAAATAGAAGACAATGTGAAGGATCTCATTGAACTGACCTGGAAAGTAGATTGAGGAGAGATAATTAAAGAATTAGTGGATTCCCTGAAAGTCATCATAAAAAAAAAAAATTATCTCTTAAGAAATTATCAAGGAGAACTGCCCAATATCTTAGACCTAGAAAATAAAATAAAAATCAAGAGAATTTACTGATCACCACCTGAAAGAGATTCTGAAATGAAAATTCCCAGGAATATTATAGCCAAATTCTAAAACTCCCAGGTCAAAGAGAAAATATTAAAAGCAACCAGAAAGAAATAATTCATATAATATGGATTTATAGTCAGGATGACACAAATTTCCTGATGAAAAGACTAGAGCTAAAGAGAAAATTTGACTTTCAGATACAAGACTAAAAATATATATATATATAAAAAGGTAAACAAGAAAGAGAAATTATAAGGGATTCCATATGGAAAGTGATACTTGTAACTCTTAAGAAATTTCTCATTATTAGAGCAATTAGAAGGAATATATAAATACATGACACAAGTTTCAGTAAACCGGGATGGCATTAAGAGGTGAGAAAGAGGGATGCCCAGGAGGGAAAGGTAGAATAGGGTAAATTATCTCACATAAAAGAGGTACAAAACGGGCAGCTAGGTGGCACAGTGGATAGAGCATCAGCCCTGAAGTCAAGAGGACCTGAATTCAAATCTGCTCTCAGCCACTTAATACTTCCTAGCTGTGTGTCCCTGGCAGCAAATCACTTAACCCCAATTGCCTCAGCAAAAAAAAAAAAAAGATATGTAAAAGTAAGGTGCTAGAGCAGAATCTATCATGATATAAAAAACAAAAAACTGGGGTGATAATCATGGTCTAGATAAAAGCAAAAGCAAGAATAGAACTAATTAAAAGATAAGTAAGGAAACTATATTTTACTAAAAGATTTCATAAACAGTGAGGCAATATCAGTATTAAACATTTATGTACCAAATGATATTAGCATCTGAGTCCTTAAATGAAAGGTTAAATGAGTTACAGAAGGAAATAGTCAATAGAACTAAATAAATCTAACCAAAAAATGAACAAGAAAAGATTGAGATAAGTAGAATTTTAAATGTTAGATATGATAGACCTGGAGAAAATTAAATGAGAATGTTACCTTTTTCTCAGTAGCACATATACAATAATTGACTAATTATTAGGGCATAAAACCCACAAACCCAAATACAGAAAAGCAGAAATATTAAATGCATCCTTTTCAGATCATAATGCAATAAAAATGACATTTTAAATAATAAGTGATGGAAACATAGATTGGAAACTAATCTAATTCTAAAGAATGAGTAAGTGAAAGAAAAAAATCAGAGAAAGTAATTTTATTAAAGAGAATGACATAACAAACATAACCAACATAACCAAAATTTATGCAATGTAGCCAAAACAGTAATTAGGGGAAATTGTTTCCTTTCCATTTTTTAAAAACTTTTCACCCAATTACATGTAAAACAATTTTAACATTCATTTTTTAAAAATCCCTTCCCCCTTATTAAAAGGCATGTTGTGAAAGAAATCACAGGCAAAAAGAAGAAAAGGTATACTTTGATTTCCATTCAGACTCCATCAGTTCTTTCTTTTGAGATAGCATTTTTCATAAGTCTTTCATAATTGTCTTATATTATTGCATTGCTGAGATAGCTAAACCATTCATAGCTGGTCATCATACAATACTGCTGTTGCTGCATGCAGTGTTCTGGTTCTGCTCATTTCACTTTCATATTAGTCTTTCCTGAGTGTTCTGAGAGCATCCTTATCATATAGCAAAATAGGTAAAGCAAAATAGTATTCTATAACAATCATATACAGTAATTTATTCAGCCATTCCACTTGAGGGAAATTTTATCTCTCTAAAGACTTAGATCAACAGAATAGAGAAAAAGCAGGTCACAGATTTATGATTAGGCATATAACTAAAAAGTCCTATAAAAAAGAAAAAAACTTCAAGTCCCTTAATTAAACATCAAATTGGAAATCCTGAGAATCAAAGGAGAGATTAATAAAATTGAAAATAAAAAACCCTTGAATTTAAGAGCTGCTTTCATGAAGAAAAAACAAATCAGTAAACTACTGGTTAATTTAATTTTAAAAAAGAACAAATTATCATCAAAAATGAAAAGGGCGAATGGACCACCAATGAATAAAAAATTAAAGCAATTATTAAGTTATTTTGCCCAGTGGGGGAAAAAAAAGTATTTTGACAGTAAAACTGACCATGTAAATGAGGTGGATGAATATTTTCGTAAAAATATAAATTGCTCTTACTGATAGAAAGGGAAATAGAATACTTAATTAACCCTATCTTAGAAAATGAAATTTAACTATGAGCAACCTAAGAAAAATTCCCCAGGACTAGATGAATTCATAAGTGAATTCTACTAAACATTTTAAGAACAATTCATTCTATATAAACTACTTGGTGAAATAGTCAAAGAAGTCCTGCAAATTCTTTTCATGATACACATGTTGCTGATGCCTAAAACAGGAAGAATAAAAACAGAGAATAGATCAATTACCATATTGTAATATTGATATAAAAATTTTTGATAAAATATTAACCAAGGAGATTATAGCAATATGATCAAATGGGATTTATACAAGAATTGCAGGGCTAGTTCAACATTTGGAAAACTATCAGCATAGTCAACCATATCAATAATAAAAACAACAGAAAGGATACGATTATCAATAGATGCAGAAAACTTTTGACAAAATTAAACACTCATTCCTATGAAAAACACCAGAAAATATAATAAATGGAATTTTCCTTAAAATGTTTGTTGGTGGATTGTTCTCCATTGTTCTTGAAGAGAGTACCAAATTGACATCACTATGTTAGGGTTCAAAGTACAGCTGACTGATCAGACCAATATGAGCTCAGAAGACTGCTGTAAGTCAGGCATAAACAGTCCATATGAACTTTTAGAGTGGAGATGTCTATAAATTTGTGCATCTCACATTTCTTTTGAGCTTCTGCAATTTTGCTTTGGGTACAGCACCTTCTTTGATGTGGCCACATCAAGCTGGGTGATCCTATGCCAATGTCCATCATGTCTCTCAATTGATTCCAAAGTTCTTCAGATGGATCTTGCGAGTATCCTTATATCACTTCTTCTGATTTCCAAGTAAGTACTTGCCTTGTGTGAGAGTTCTCTATAAAATAATCTTTTAGCAAATGTACTTTGGGCATTCAAACAATTTGGCTAGCTGATCAGAGATGTGCTCTCTGTGATAAAGTCTGAATGCTTAACAGGGTAGCTTGAAAAAGGACCTTGGTGTTCAGCACCTTATCTTAGCAGATGATCTTCAAAATTCCCAAAGACAATTCAAAAGGAAGCAATTAGTTTTTTGACATGGTGTTGGTATATTGTGCAGGTTCCACAGGCATACAGTGATCAAGTAAGCACAATGGCTTTGTAGACCTTCAGTTTTGATCTGTCCCACACTTTCCTTTGGAACCTTCCAAACATTGACCTAGCTCTGGTGATGTATGTTTCAACCTCATCATCAATGTAGACATCCCTGGAAAGTATATACTGCCAAAATAACTGAACTTTATCCACAGTATTAAGATTTTCTCAATTTGCTGTAACTGCGAGTTCTATGAAGAGATGGTATGGTACTGGCTGGTGGAGAACTTCAGTTTTCTTTCTTTTAATTGTTAGGCCAACATTTTCACTAGCAGCAGAGAAACAATACCTACTTTGTTGCATCTCAGCCTCAAAGACTACTACATTTGTTGAATGTGCAGTCATCTATAAACAAAAGTCAAGTATCAACTCTTCCTCCACTTTAGTCTTGGCTTACAGGCTTTTTAGGTTAAATAAATTTATTATCAGTGAGGTATGACTGACCTTGATACTGTTATTGTCCTCATTGAAGGCATCTGACAACATCACAGAAAACATGATGCTAAAAGGCATGAGAGCAAGCACATAGCCCTGCCTCACTTCATTGAAGTTTGGGAAAGAGTAAAAGCATCATCCATTATCCAGAACCCAGACAAGCATGCCATCATAAAACTGATATGCAATGCAGAAAATTTTCAATAGCCAGCCACATTTTGCCATAATTTTTCACAAATCTTCATGAGTAACAGTGTCAAAGGCTTTTATTTGATCTACTGATGTGTACACTCTTCTGTTTTGCTCTGGCATTTCTCCTGGAGTTAAGTAGTAAACACTGTATTGACCATTCCTTAGCTCTCTCTGAAGCCACACTGGCTCTCAAGTAAATGACAGTCTTTAATATTGAAAATCAGGTTATTAAGGAAGACTCTGATAAGAATCTTGCCAGTGACTTTCATAGAACAACCTATTTGCTTTACCTTTATAGAGATGACAGTGAAGGCATCCTTGAACTGCTAGGTACTGAGCTTCTTTTCTAATTTAGAACATGTCAGTCAGTTTTTCATTTTTGTTTTATGAGCATTGGACCCCCTACCTTGTAAATGCATGATGGAATTGAATCAGAACGGGTATTTTGCCACACAAGAGGAGCATAATGATAATCAAAACCTCTCCTTCAATTGGTTAGACACTGAACAGGTTGAAACATACATCACCAGAGCTAGCTCAATGTTTGGAAGGTTCCAAAGGAAAGTATGGGACAGATCAAAACTGAAAGTCTACAGAGCCATTGTGTTGACTTAATCACGGTATACCTATGGAACCTGCACAATATACCAGCGCCAACTTGAGATATATGCTCAGTGGCTTCGGCATAGACTGATGATGATCTGTTGAGAATACTGTGGAACAAGTATGAGAATACTTGTTCACCCCATCTCTCTCCAAGATCATATCTTTATCACTAGTCAATGTGGCTTTATCAGCAGTAAGTAGTTGAGATGCACCATATGTCTTGGCTCATAAATAACCTTTAGGGCATCATAAAAACACTTTGGATTGTTACTATCAGCATAAAACTGAATTTAATCTTCCTTCTTACTGAGTCAAGAATCCTACATCTCTCTTAAGTTTTACTTGAACTTTACTTTTGATGGAATTAAATGCTCCCTTCTTAGAAATGGATGAACTATCCTGTTTATAAATCCTATAGAGGTCTTGTTTTTCGTTTAGCAGCTTCTGAATTTCTCCCCATCCTTTTTATTAAAACAATCTTGTGTTCTGGCCCACATGAATATATGCAGTGATGCTATACACCAAGTCTCTGAAAGTTGTCCATTCTTTCATTGTTTCATTGATCCCAAAAAAAACCTGAAAAAACTTCCATGAATTTTGAAAATGAAGTGAGAAAAAAACCAAGAGGACATTGTACATAGTGACAGCAATATTGTATGATTATCAATTATGGATGACTTACCTATTCTCAGCATTTCGATGATCCAATTCCAAAGGACTTATGAAAAATGCTGTTTACCTCTAGAGGAAGAACCGATAAGATATTTATTTTTGTGGGGTTTTTTTTCATAGCATTAATATGGACACTTATGTTTTGCACGATTGACATATCAAACTGCTTGCCTTTTAAATAAAGGAGCAGAGAAAAGAGGGATGGAAAGAATTTGGAAATTAAAATTTTAAATAGCAAATGTTAATTGTTTTTACATGTAATTGGAAAAATATTTAAATTTAAGAAATGTAACAACAGTAAAGAATAAAAGTCAGTCTAGTTTGGAACGTAAAGTAAGTATTAAAAATAGAAGATAACTGGAAAGGGAATTTGGAACCATACTGTAGAGTGCCTTGAATTCTAGAACATGAGCTTTTTGCTTTCTTTGGTAGCCATGAGGAACTCTCTTTAACAAATCATAAATTGTCTTAGGGCTGACTATTGCTTTCTCTAAATGCTCATTTTTTAATTTTATTTTTTCATCCATGTCCAAAAATATCTGCTGCTTCATGAATCTTTGGTTTATTACCTCTTTTTTTGTTAGTTTAATTTACTTTATTCCAATCTTAAGAAATAAAACTAGCATTTCCATAATATAGTAGAATAGGGAGAAAAAAGATTTTTGTACATGAAGCAAGTCTATTAAAATCTTTTTTCTTCCTCCCTTAATCTAGAAATGGCTACCATTAGACATTTTATGTGTATGTGTGTGTGTATATATATATATATATATAAAATTTATGTGTATATATACATGAACATATGTACACATACATATGTGTGTATGTAAAGCCATTCTTTATATGTTTCTATTAGTTCCTTCTCTGAATGCAGATAAAGTCTTCCTTCATATGTCTTTTGTAGTTTATTTGGGTGTTTATAATATAGTCAAAATGACTTATTGTCACTCAAAGTTGTTTTTAAAACAACATTGTTATTATGTACAACATTCTTTTGGTCCTGTTCATTTCACTTTTCATTATTTCATGAAAGTCTAGCCATGTTTTTCTTAGATTATCAAGCTTTTTTTTAAAATAATTGCTTTTCATTTTCAAAATTAATGACAAAGATAGTTTTTTCAACATTTACCTTTGCAAAACCTTGTGTTCCAAATTTTCCCCCCTTTCCCCTCATTGGTCATTAATTCAGTTCATTTTAATTTTTAGGGATTCTCATACTTGAATGAGGCTTACCACTTCCTGTTCTTTTCTTCCAAAACTTTTACTTCATATTTTGTTCCGTACTTAATGTTTTACAGGTATTAATGTAGTCCTTATCTTTGAACCTCTACTGACAGTTGTTAGGTATTTACTTTTTCTCATGTCGGATTTTTGTTATTGTCTGGATTGCCAATTAACTATATCTCTATAACTTCTTATTGACATCTTAAACTGAATGGACCATAGACATCTTATTTTCAATAGTCACCCTCAAATTAATCTCATTATCTTTCCCTCTAACCCCTTCCTAACCTTTCTTTATTGTTGAACATACCACCATCCTTCCAGTATTCCAGATTCCAAATGCAGGCTCTTGTCACCTCACTCCTGGACTATTTCAGTGACTTGCTATTTGGGTCTCCCTGCCCCAAGTTTCTACTATAGTCTATCTTCCTCTTGAAAGTGATCATCTTAAATATCAGGTTTAATCGTGTCACCCCCTTGTGGTTCATGTCGCTTTCAGGATCAAATATAAAATTCTTGTTTAGCAGTTATCACCTTTCATAACTTGGCCCCCTTCTACCTTTCTTTTTTGGGTGCAGTTGTTTGCTTGTTTTTTTCCCCCATTATTAGGCTATGATTTTCTTGAATAGGGACTGCACTGTCTCTTTGTCTTTATAGCTTCAGCACTTACTGGCACATGGTAATCACTTAATAAATCTTTTTTCACTGATTGATTCACACTTAACAACACTATAAAAATTATGATAAAAGGCCTTGAAAAAAAAGAATTCAAATTTAAATGGAAGCTAAATAATTTAATCCTAATAAATTGATGGGTCAAAGAACAAATCATAAAAGTAATAGGTAACTAAATTGAAGGACCATGATACCAATGAGATAATAACTTTTGAGATGTAATCAAAGTATTCCACAGGCTCAACTCAGTAGACCCTTAATTTGTTTGTTGACTGGTTGATCCTATCAGTTCTTTGGTCCTCCCATATTATGTCAATTATTCATACTTGTTATTTTTAAGTACAAAATAGTATTCCATTACATTTCTACATATCATTATGGTTTTTATTAAATTTTTGTTATTCTGAACTTGATAAATGCCAGTGAACAAGAATGTTATCAAAGAACAAAGTATTGCATGAAACCATGAAGCATTATATACAGTATTTTAAAATATAAATAGAATAAATTCTCATCTGTATTTCAAAAACTGACCTGTTTGTGTTTCCCTCTGAATTTCCTTCTTTCCTTTTTTTTTTTTTTTTTTTTAAATGGGGGAAAGGGAAGGAACAAGCTTTTGTGAACTGCCTAATTATATCTGGCACTATACTAAAGCATTTTTAAAATAGTATCTTATTTGATTCTTAAAACAATCCTAAAAGGTAGATGCTATTATTATGCTCATTTTGTAATTGAGTAAACTGAAGCATAGAGTGGAAGTGACTTGTTGAAGGTCACACAGGTAGTAAATGTCTTGAGGCCATTTTTAAAGTCTAGGTCTTTCTGACTCCAGGACTTCAACTATCTATTGAGCCTTGAATCTGTCATTGGTATTTCCAATCCCTCAGTCTCTTTTCCTTCCTGTCCTTCCCAAGTCAAGGGGTAATTTCCAGTTCTTTGCTATATATGACAGAAAAAGTTGCTATAAATTGTTTTCTTGGTTCTGATTATTTTATTCAGCATTATGTTATATAAGTCTTAAAATTTTTCTTTGAATTCTTCACTTTTAAAGTTTTTTTAAATAGATTTTTATTTGTATATCACATATTTCCCAATGTAGGTCATTTCTTCCATTCACCTAAAGAGCCATCCCTCACCAAAAAAAAATGGAAAAGGGAGGAAAATAGTTCAGCAAAACTAACCAAAACACTAACAAAGTCTGACATTGTCCCTAGTTCTCCATTTCTTCAAAAAAATTTTTTTTAAAAAAGGAATTGCCTTCTCCCATATTTTCTGTTTAGGGTCAAACCCTATCATTACAATTTCATAGTGTTCAGTCTCAGTGTTCTGTTGTTTCATTTTTACATTGTTGTAGTAACTGAGTGTAATTGTTTTTCTTACTTCGCTTTAAATCAGTTGATGTAACTTCCCATGCTTCTCAGTATTCAGAATATTCATTGTACAAGGATGAAGATATCCTGTTACATTCATGTGCCATAATTTGTTAAGCTATTCCACAATTGATTGGCAGCTGATTAGTGTCCAGTTCTTTACTACTACAAAAAGTGTTGCCAGAAATATTTTTTCCATGTATATAGGTCTCTTTATCATTGAACTTTCTTAAGAATATATGTCTAAGCAACGGAATCTCCAACTCAAAAGGGCATGAACAGTTTAGTGATTTTTTTATTGAATGACAAATAGCTTTCCATAATGGTTTGACCAATTTACAATTCCATGAACTTTTCATTAAATGTGTCTTTCTTGGGGCAGTGAGGTGGTGCAGTGGATAGAGAACCAACCTTGAAGTCAGGAGGACCTGAGTTCAAATCTAGCCTCAGACACTTAAAACTTCCTGACTCTGTAAAACCTGGGCAGGTCACTTAACCTTAACCCCAATTGTCTCTGCCCCGCCCCCACCAAAAAAAGTGCCTTTCTTTTTGAAGCATTTCCAACATTTTCTTTTCCCATTTTTTGTCATTTTTGTCAGTTTACCAAACATGAGAGAATTTTGCAGTCTTGGGAACATTGAGATATTATTCTTAATAGTTTGTAATCTTTTTTAGAACTCTTTATCCCTAGCTTATGACCATCTAACTTTTGGAAATGGTTCCTGGTCTTTTATATATGCATTGATTCTCTATGTAACTTGGATGTCAGATCTTTGTTTGATATAAAGATTATATTTCTGACTTGATAGCTTCTCATCTAAATTTCATTGATTTTTGTCATACAAAAGCACATTTTCTGTAATTTAAATGGTCTAAACTATATAAATATTTATATATACATATATTGTATTTAACATATACTTTCACATATTTAACATGTATGGGAATACCTGCCATCTGGGTGAAGGGGTAGAGAAAAGGAGGGGAGAAGTTGGAGCAGAGGTTTTTGTAGGGATCAATGTTGAAGGATTACTATGTTTTGTCGATAAAAAGCTATAATTTTTTAAAAAATTAAATGGTCTGTTTTAAGTTTTCTAATCACCTCAATCTCAGGTTTGGTTAAGAATTCTTGCCTGAGCATTGTCTACATGATCTCATTCTCTTCAAATTTTTTTTAATGATGTGACTTTTATGTTTAGGCCATATGTCCATTTTGAGCTTGTTTTCAAATGTGATATAAGATAGAATGCAAATCCCTTAAGAGCAGAGACTGTTTTATTTTGGTCTTTATATCTCCAATGCCAAACAAACCAAACATCTGTTGTGGTTCAGTCATTTTCAGTTTGTCTTGACTCTTCATGAACCCTCCTTTGGGGTTTTCTTGACAAAAGATATTGGAATGGTTTGCTATCTCCTTTTCCAACTCATTTTACAAATAAGGAAACTGAGACAGATAGGATTAAGTGACTTACTTGGGGTCACATAGCTAACAAGTCTAAGACCAGATTTGAACTCAGGAAGTTAAGTCTAACTTCAGATCTGGCACTCTATCCACTTTGCCACCTCACTGCTCCTACCAGACACACATAAGAGGTACCTAATGCTGATTGGTTGAATTTATGAGATCAGACTTAATTTTTTTGATAAACTGGTTTTCTTATTTTCCAGCAATTCTTACCAAAAAAGGGAGTCTCCAGAAATTTATTTTCTTGGGAATTCTTCCCAGTACTTACTAACTCTGGACTTTTTCCTGTTATTTCTCTTCTTCTTCTTCTTCTTTTTTTTTTTTACTTAGTTTATTCCTAGTTTATTTTTAAGCTAGAACCAAATGACTTTGATAAGTGCTTCTTTAGAATATAGATTGAGATTTGGTAATGAAATGATGTGTACTTTTTCCTTATTTCCCTTGAGTTTTGAAACTTTTTATATTATGTCTACTTCTTTAATGTATCCCTCAATTTGTTTGTCATAGCACTAAAACTGAAAATTTAAGTAATAATGTCATTTTTATTATATTGGAATGGCTCAACCCTGAACAGTGGATACCTCTTTATAAATTGTGTTTTTTCTTCCCAATTTTATTTGCTAGCCTATGCATAAAATTTTATTTAAATACTTAGTATATTCCAGACCAAAATCATTCATGGTTATCCTTGTTTTATATCATACTTCCATGTTTATAATCATGCTCTCTATTGATTCTGTAGAGTGTTTTTTTTTTAGTATACCACAATGTAATTTGCAAATATAGATAATTTTTACCCCTTTACAGATGGTTACTCCTCTGGTTTTGTTCTTATTTCTATAACTAGTATTTTTATAATGCTGTCAAATAACATGGAAAGAAAGTGAGCACATATCCATACTTTATCCATATCGGGAAACTTGCTAGTATTTTTTCCATTTCATTATTTATTTCAGAACATTGCTAGTTCATATTTTTAAATGTATGCTTTCCACTCATATTAAATATCTCTTCTCAACTTTCTTTTGACACTTTAAAAATTTTTTTATTTTTAATTTATGAAATATAACAAGCATTTTCATAACATAAAACTAAAAAAATATAAAACTGCAAATCTGCTGGTACAACTTGCTTTTCCTTTCAAATATACAACAAAATTATATAATATTTTCCTTTTTGTCCCCCCTCTACCTCCTAGAGATGATTACCATTAGACACAAATGGTTTCTCTCATATCAGGTTTATCAGATAAAGGTCTCATATCTAAATTATATGAAAAACTTTGTCAAATCTTTAAAAAGTCATTCCCAATTGATAAATGGTCAAAGGGTATGAACAGGCAATTTTCCAGTGAAGAAATAAAAATAATTTGTAGTCACATAAAAAATACTCTAATTCATTATTGATTAGAGAAATACAAAGTAAAACAGCTTTGAGATATTATTTTACACCTATCAAATTGGCTAAAATGATAAAAGGGGGAAAGTGAAAAATGTTGGAGAGGATTGATTTGTGGAATTGTGAAATGATCTAACTACTTTGGAAAGCAGAAGAGGAATTATGCCCCAAAAATTCTTTTTGGAGAATGGTTAAACAAACATATGTATATGAAAATGATAGAATACAGTTGTGCTGTAAAAAATACTGAAACAGTTTCATAGAAACATGAAAAACTGGTATGACGTGAGGAGAACCAGCAGAATTTATAAAACAATAAAAATGTAAAAATCAAATAACTTTCAAAGACTCATGACTTTTGATCAATGCAGTTATCTATTAGATTTCCAAAGTATCATTGATGAAGCATAGTTGCTATTACCTACTGACAGGAGTGATTCTATGCAGAATGTTTTATAACACATACACATATATATGTATAACAAGATAATATAAATATAACATAAATAATATGCTTACTATTTATATTACATATTATAAACACTATAAATAATAATACAAAACAATATAATAATGTAACTGTATTTGTGTATATATATGCACAAATATATTATTATATTATTTTTTCTGATTATGCTTGTACATTAAAATTTAAAGAATCAGGAGGGAAAAAAAAGAAGAAAAAATGAACATAGCATGTGTTGATTTACATTCAGTCTCCATAGTTCTCTCCCTATATGCAGATGACATTTTCTATCCAAAATTTATTAAGATTGCCTTGGATCACTGAACCTCTGAGAAGAACCAAGTCTCATAGTTGATCATAGCACAATCTTGCTGTTACTATGTACAATGTATCCTGGTTCTGTTTGTTCTTCAAGGGTCAGTTTGTATAAATCTTTCCAGACCTTTCTAAAAATCAACTCATTTTTTTATAGAACAGTAGTAGTCCATTACTTTCATATACCATAATTTATTCATCATTCCCTAATTAATGGGCATTTGCTCATTTTCCAATTCTTTGCCACCACAAAAAGGACCGACTACAAGCCTTTTTGCATTTGTGTGTCCTTTTCCCTCCTTTATCATTCCTTTGGGAAACAGACCTAGTAGAGACACTACTGAACTAATGTTCTCTAGTTCTTCTTTGGTCATAAATTTCTCCCTTCTCCAAAGATCTGATAGGTAAACTATCCTTTGTTCTCCTAATTTGTTTATGGTATCACCCATTATGCCCTTATCATGTACCTATTTTGACCTCATTTTGGTATGGGCTATGAGATGTAGTTCTATGCTGAGTTTCTAACATTATTTTCCAGTTTTCCAATTTTTGAATTGTGAGTGTGAAATTGTGAGTTCTTATGTCAGAAGCTGGAGTTTGGGGGATTATCAAACATTAAATTACTGTAATCACTGATTATCATGTGTATGTATCATGTGTATCTAATCCACTGGTCCACCACTCTATTTCTTAGCCAATACCAAATGGTTTTTGATGAGTGCTGCTCATCCTCCCTTTATTTTTTTTTGGTCCCACTAATTCCCTTGCTATTCTTGACCTTTTCTTCTTCCAGATGAATTTTATTATTTTTTCTAGCTCTATAAAATAATTCTTTGGCAGTTGGTCTACTTAAACAAGTAGACCAATTTAAATAGAATTGTGATTTTTATTATATTAGCTTGGCTTGCCCATCAGTAATTGATATTTCCCAGTTGTTTATATCGGAACTTCCCTTTTTTGTAAAGAAATAATACTTTAGACTTCTTAGGAGGAGTACATTCTAAAATCCTTAACTACATCTCATGTTTATTTCTATAGGATTTGTAATTTAAAGGGATAGTATGTGGTTTTTTTTTTTAATTTCCAAAAAGTAATGACATGTTTAGCCAGTATAAGAGAACAGAGATAGTATTGCATAGTGAAAAGAGAGAGCTTATATATTAATCATTGACACCTTGGCCATTGAAATTTCATATCTGGTATTTAAAAAATAAGAAGAATGGGAGGATTAATCTGTTAATTCTCAAAAAAAATATTTTAATGCCAATATTTCTCACTGGTATGACTTGTTTTGTGTTCTGATTTCCCTAATTTAAAATATTTTGTTAAATTATGCAAAAAGGAAAATTGTTTGGGGGCGAACATTTTTCATGTTTGTCCAGATTGTATTCTTTTGACTTTTCTATCATTTTTTACCTACATTTTGTACATTTTGCATTGTGGGTTAAAAGCACAATTTTTGATAGGATAGTATTTTCAGCCTTGATATAACTTTATCTTTTTCCATAATTTTTATTATTCACATCATAAATTTTGACTTTTTCCCACTGGGAATAGGCAACTAAATGTTATTTTAATGCATGTTAACATTTTCAAACAGCAGATCACTTCAGGTTTAGCCCAAAATAATTTTTAAAAGATAAATGTTTCTTTTTTGACATTTTAAATTAAAAAAAAAACCCAAAGAGAATTAATGTTATACTGTGGCAAGATATTAAATTTTTTTTTACATTTACAAATTCTAATAATTAAACAATATAGTAAATCTCTAAATAAAAACCTAAAATTTAAACTGTTTGCATTTTGAAGAAAATTCTATATACTTTAACAAATAATATATTTGCTATATTTCCTTCAGAATTTGTCCATATATTTGTCATTTTTTTATAGCTGTCAATGTTATTTTGCTTTGTATGCTTTGTAGATTTTTCCAAATTTTCTTACTCTTTTTATGTCATTTATCCTACTTCTTCCCAATCATCAGATATTTAACTTATAGGTGTTTTGCTATCAGAATACATAATTACGAATATTTTATATGAATATTTTTTCTTTTTAAATCATCTTTTGGTTGTATTTCTCGCAATAGAATAATTGGTTCAGTTTTAATTATTAGCATAACAAAATACTTCACAATCGATTCTAGTGAATAGTCGAAGGAACCTCTTAACTCTATATTTAACTTTGACAGCTGTCTTAGAAAATCCTGGATCCTTAGAAAACTAGTGGTTTTATATTGATTTGCCTGCTGTTTTACAGAAGGGGGAGGTAAAGGAGGTAAAGGGAGAAAAAAAATTGGAATTCAAAACCTTACAAAAATGAATGTTGAAAACCATCTTTACTTGTAATTGGAAAATAATATCCCATTATGAAACTAGTGGTTTAAAGAAAAATAGCTTGTTACCACCTGGTGGTGGTGAAGAGTGGACAAATACCCAAATTTATAAGCTTGTATTTCATATATTTTTAATGGCAATTTAAGTCTAGACTACATAAATATTAAGTATATTGTTCACCCGAGACTTACTAGAAATAAATTGTGTGCCAAGTACTTGCCAATAAAATCATTTAGGAACAATAAATATTAAAAATCTAAAGTTTTCAAGTAATTTTCTCAGCCTACTTCCTTCTGATCACCAGTTGTTTGTTTTGTGGAGCTATAATAACTAATCATTTGTTCAGTCACTAAAATGACTTTTAAATAATACAATCATTGTTTAAAAGTTTCCGACTTATTGCAGGAAGTCAAAATATGTGCAAGTTTCTAATACACACTGACAAACAGAAAGCTTTTTCCATTTGCAATTTTTAGTGTCATTTTAAGTTGCTGCTTTTAGCCAATCAGATTTCTCAGTGCCTGCTGACATCACTAACTAGCCAGTTCCCTCCAGCTGCAGAGAGCTTCAGTTTGTCTCTCTTTTTTTTTTTTTAAACTAAAATGGAGGCTGGTTTCTTGCCTTAAGGAGTACATTGCCTTTCCTGCTGAAGCCTAGATGTTGACATGTAATAAAGCTAGCAGCAGGATGGTGGTGGATGCAGCTAATTCCAATGGGCCTTTCCAGCCCGTTGCCCTTTTACATATTAGAGGTAAGTTATTGTGTGTATATTTTAGTGAATTGTAACCTTCTGTGGTCAGTTAATAAATGGCTATTGTGCTTCAGATAAGAAAAGCAGGAAGTCCTTTGTGCCGGAATCCATTTAATTTCGCTTCAGATTTAGCCATATAAAATCGAGTGTGCAATGTTAGTTTGATTTTTTAAGTACTACTTACAGATTTTAAGAATTCAGAGAGACATTGCATGCATAGTTAAAAGCTGGTTTTACTGCTCTCTGCTGTCTCTCCCCATCCCCCTTTCAAGGCTGTGCTGATGTCAAAGGATGTGAAGTCACCAGCTCAGTGAGGTGGGGGGCAGGGCAAAGCTAAGTTATCAGTAAGCAGAGTTTAACAAGTAACATTTATGTTGTTTGATACTATAAAGGTTTCTTCAGGCACATCGGTCCACAGGATTAAATATGGTTTGTAACTGAAAAATAGCTAGCATTTATTTTCAAATAACTTTATTCACAAAGGGTTCGTCCGGGTCTCCCTGCACCTTCTCCTTCCTCGATCAGATCTCTAAAGATATATATATCCATGTATGCTTTAAAATGTTGAAATGATATTGTTTCTAAAATATTTAATATTTTTGTCATTTAAAAGCATAACTCCTTTAGTGTGTGAAGAGAAAATAGTGTATTACACCCTGCAAATCTTAAATTATGATTAGTCTTTAAATTTTGAAGCAGCAACAAGTTTTTAGGGTCCTTTAGAAAACTGCATTAGTTCACGCACCCCCTTTTGTGTTTTACTGATTTTATGTTCGCTACCTTTCAAAAAATAGAATTTTAAAAGGAAAATTAGGCATACAGAATATAAACCCTTCAGAATAGTTTATATATATGAGTTGTTGGGTTTTTTGTTTGGTGATTTTTAGGGTTCTTTTTTTTTTTTTTTTTTTTTAACATTTTAAAGATTTTCCAAATGTACATTTTAATGTTTTTTATTTGTTGAGGATGAATGATAGACACTAGACTTTGTAAAAATTATTTTTGAAATTCATGGCATCCTATATAGACTAGTCATGTCCTTTATTAATAGAAAAGCTGTACTTTTTAGACTAAATCTTTAAGGACCTGTGCTAAGATAGGGTGGGGGAAAGATTTCTAGGTGACTAATAGCCTGTATGACTAAAATGCCGGACAAGATTTTTCAGATTCTAGGGTGTATCCAAAGAAGACTAAAACCATATGAATACAGTATCTCTTGATTCAAAATGGGTGGTGTGAATTTAAAATGACCAGAGTGTAAAAAATAAGATTTTTTTTTTTTTTTTTAGTGGTGCCCAAAGGGAAAACCTTAACAAAATCTGTAGGCATTTTAGATGGTCTGGTAGGATGAAGAAGAGTAAAATGTGTTGTTTTTAGGATTTGTCAGTCCCTAGATAATTATTGAATCACTTGAGGGTGTGTGTGTGTGTGTGTGTGTGTGTGTGTGTGTGACACACATAGTATGATTGCATTGTACTTATCAGGTACATATTTTATTGCATTTATAATGTAAATCATAATTTTTTGCTTATGGTTTTATTAAGTTTTATTAAAAACTACTATGTCCTGAAAAATATTTGAAAGATGAAATAGATGTTAGTGATAGTTTATTTTATTTAACAGATTAATATTTAGGACCTGAAAGACTTCCCCCATTAATAAATTAGAAAGGAAGATTAACTCAGTAAAAGCAGTCAGAAAGGGTAACACTTTTTTAAAAAGTCCAGCTCTAAATTTATTTTAAACTATGAAATAATTATTCATCTCAGAAAAATAAGAGTTGCTCTTGGAAAGTATTTTTATTAAGTCCTTGGTCTATGATTAAATTCTTGCATATAAAAATAAAAACTCTTCTTGGACATGGGACCACACCTTAAAATAGAAAATTAGTTCATTGACAGTTTTTATGAAGGGTTTAAGATTTTTGACAGTCCCTTCCTTCTGAACACATATTTTTTCTTACCTAACTCACCTGTTCTTTTAACATCTGAAACATCAACACCCATTTATCTCTTACCCCATGAGTAAATCTTAGGGTTTGTCCTAGGACTTCTTCACTTTTTTCTTTCTATTCTTCTGATGAGCTCATCAGCTCCCATGGATTAAATTATCTCCATCAAATTAGCTCCCAAAGCTATAAATCTAGTTCTAATCTCTCTCCCAAGTCCTGCTCCCCCCCCCAAGACCAACTACCTACTGGACATCTCTTCCTGGATAGTCCTTCAGTATGTCTACAGTAGAATTGATCATCTTTTCCTTTGAACTTACCCCTCCTCTAAACTTACCTAACATGATTGAGGGCACTCTCATCCTTTAAGTCACATAGGTTAGTAACCTTATAGTCATGCTTAACTCTTCCCCTCTTCATTACTTCCACATCCAATCATTTACTAGATTCTCCTGATGTAGCCTCTACAACAGCTTTCATATATTTGCACTTCTAGTTCAAATCTTTATTTTTCTTTGATTATTGTAATGGTTTCCTAATTAATATCTCTACTTCCAATCTACCCTGGCCACAATTGCCGAAATCATCTTTTTAGGTAAGAGTTCTTTCTGTGTCATTCCTCTGCTTAGAATCTTTCAGATTCTGGTTTTTAAGGTCCTATACAATATGGCTATGATCTACCTTTCGGGATTTCCTTTCATACTCTGCATTCCAGTAAAACTGGACAAATAGCTGTTTTTTAAACTCAGCCTTCCATCTTCTACCTCAGTGCATTTGTATGAGTTGTACACTCTCTCCGACCAGGAACTTAGTCCTTCAGTTGTTCACCTCAGTATCTTTTTCTTCTTTCAATATTGGTTTGGTTTCTGTCTTTACAATGATACCTCCCTGTTGGTGCTCTTTCTTCAAATTTGAATTTATAATGCCTGGCAAATATTAAATAGTAAAATATTGATTGATTATCTGTACATGTTATGTCTCTCCTCTCCTCCCCACTTCTACAGTAAAATTAGTTGTCTTGGGGGCAAGGTCTATTTTCTTGTATACCTAGCATATACCTAGTTTAATGTTGAATTTAGTTGAATTGATTTAGAGCAGATCTAAGTTCTCATAATTCCATGCTAACATTGATCCAGATTTCATGCCAGATGATGGATATCATTTTCTGGGATGACAATTGATTTTAGATACCTGCATGTCATGATGAATGAATTAATGAAAAGGCATTTATTATATACAACACACGTGCCAAGCTCCAGGGATACAAATAGGAAAAGCTAGACAGCCTCTGCTTTCAAGGAGCAGTTTCATTGGAGAAGGTAACACATAAAAGTTTAGCTGTGGGCAGATGGAAAAGCCTGAAAGTTCTTAAAAGTCCAGGGGTATGGCAACAGAACACCCGGAGGATCTTAAGTTACTTAATAGTTTGGGAGTGCTGTGGAGCCATAGACATGTCATCTACCATCTCATCAGGACGATTGGGGGTTGTTGAATTCCATTTCGTTCAAACTCTCTTGGATAGTTAAATAACAGGCAAGGTTATAGGGTCCTCCTAAAGGATAGTTGGCGTATTTAAAAAAAAAAAAAAAAAAAAAAAAAAAAGAATTATAGCTTTTTTAGAGTTTTACAGTCAGATAGCTAGCTTATTTTAAGCTCCTATTTCATCAAAACCCCAAAGTAAAGGAAATAAAACATCTAATCTTTTGAGGCTTCATAGTCCATGTGAGAACCAGAAGCCTATGATTTATGCCATTGTTGAAGGAGGAAGAGGAGACTATTTGGCATTTATATACCCTTTTAAGATTTGTAGCAACCCGGAGAGGTTCCTTTAAGGCCAGTAACATAAGTTGACATATTCCTTGCTTCCCCTCAACTACTTTAAGATCCTTCCTCTTTGACTATCATCTTCACCTTCTCTTCTTCAAAATTTACTACATCCAATCTAGATTTTTTTTTTTGCTTTTATCTTTGGATCACTAAGTCACTCTCCTGGATTCCTTCTATTAAGTTCAATACCTACCTCCATCTTCTCCATACCATCCCTTTTCCCCTTTGAACATCCTAGCTTCACAATTCCTGTCTCTTCAACTCCTATGGACTTCTATTTCCTTTCTACTCCTGTCTACTTTCTACAATCTCACATAGATTGATTATATCTTACACTTGACCCTAGTTGGAACTCTGTCTTGAGCGTTAGTGCTCTGAAAAATTATGAGGAGTTTACTAAGTCCATAGTACAGTACAGTATAGTATGGATGGTGAGAAAGTGCTGCTGTTAACCATAGAACATTTTAAATCATTATAAAGGTGAGAAAACATATACCATTTACTCCGTGTATATTCAGCCCCTCTTAAAAACATTTGAGTGTTTTTCCCTTTTTCTCTGCCCCAGGATCTAGTTTTGTATTGAATATTCCTCATTGTTTTAAAACCTGATAGAGAAGCAAATATTAGTCAGATCAGAAAGAATTGAATGTCAGAAGTGGGAGATAGAAAGAAAATGAGAAATCCTTTCTTAGTTTTTGAGAAAGGAGTTTTTTGTTTTTGAGAAAGGAGTTGATCCTTCTTTCTCAGTTTTTGTTTTTAGTCTTTCTAAACCAGGTTACTTTTTTATCTTTGTCCTATTGCCTTCTCTTTGCACTGTGAACCAGAAATGGTAATAGGTTCTTTCTTCTGGGTGATGAATATTTACCTTTTTAATCAGTTATTGATTATCATTTAAATTGTTCTAATTTAAGAAATAGAACAATTTTAAAATAAATTTTTTGTTATTATGAATCTTACTATCTACCACAAAGGAATTGGTGGCAGAGTAGACAAATTTAGGATTGTTCATTAACCTTTCTTTTTAATCAGTTTTTTAAAGAAAATTTTTAAAAACTTGAAACTCTAAGGAGAAATGGTCATGATCCATTTCCAGACACTACAGTGGTTAAATTTTGAATGCTTTTTTTCCTTGAGAGAGAGTTAAGAGGGAAAAGAGAAAGGAGAACAATATCCTCCTTTTTTCCCCTCTAAACCAGAATGTCACTGAAAGATCCAACCACCAAAAAGTAAATCTAATTTTATGCTATTCTCTGTATCAATTCAACAAAGAATATGCCTTCTCTCAGACATACATTTTTTAAAATAATTGTACTTTTTTCAGTGGTGAAATGAAAGCTGAATTCTAGTGATTCAATATATATAACATTTTTCTTTTGTTAATTTTCTTTATGATACCTAAGAGTAAATCAAATGAAAATTAAATAGTTCACTGGGAATTCATATTTTTTTGTGTGAATACAGTCCTTTTGGTCTTATATTCAGAAGAATTGGTTCTTTTGGAGCATGAATTCTTAACCCTTTTGTATCATAAATATCTGTGACAGTCTAAAGTCTATGGGATTCTCAGAATGATGCTTACATTCATAATTAAAGGAAATGCTAAATTTCTGTTAGCAGTCAGTAAAAATAAAGATGAGATTTTTTTTTTCCTCATTCAAGTTTATGAATTCCTTAAAATATGTCCATGGACATAAAATATGTCCATGGAAAATATAGAAGTAAAATAAAGAAGCAAATTCTTCTCAAAATTTTCTCAATGTAATGTGGTAGAAATAGCACTGGATTTGTGAAAAGGGAATGAGAGTTTAGCTCTGCTACTCATTAGCTCGCTATGTATGATCATGACCAAATAACTTAATGTGTCTGTAAGACGGGGAGGAAAGAGGGAGGGAGGGAAGGAGATGTGTGTGTGTGTGTGTGTGTGTGTGTGTGTGTGTGTTTTGGTTTGTTTGGTTTTTTTTTTAAGGAAAGAGCTGTGTAAATATTATAGTGATGTAACTGTGAATTTTTCTTTGAAGTAACCTTAGCAGTAGGTCATATAGTCCAAACTTGCCACTTGGTCAGGCATACATGGTGGTACATAATAGGATCTGGACTTTAACCCCAGTTCTCTGACACTAGGCTCAGTCTCCATGCAGAAGAAAGAAAAAAAAAAGAGTATGATAAAAATAGTTTTGTTCTGTTGTCCTGGGAGAGGAAGAGATGCCAAAGGGCAATGCATCAGACAGCACAGCAGTGTATTTTAAACTTGGCACTTTAAGGAATTCCCAAAGAACATGTTTGTGATTGTTATTTAACATCATAACTTGCAAGCCTCAAAAAAGAGAGGAATAAATAGTTGCTAAATTACACACTTAGTATGTTTTTCAACATTTAACTTTTTTTATGAAACAGCACATTAGACTATAGGTTATATATAATTCAGTATTCATATTTAAAGCATAATTTATAAATTGATTTTAGGTAATAAATATATCTATGAATTAAGTATATATACATAGTATATACATATAGTATGTACTAGGCATATTTGGTGAAGGGGGGGGTATGGAACTTTATAGATAAAATTGTTACTCTTTTAGCAATTTTTGGTAGTATTTGGTACCTGATCATACAAGCAGGTATTGTTGAATTCATCATTATCTTTGTCATAACTTGGTGAAAAAGTGCTATGTTAAGATACAATTTCCCAGCTTTCTATACTTCCTGTGGAAAGTCAGGTTAAAATGTGGCTACAAAAAAGATTTGAGGAGCTTCAAAAAATATTTCAAGAAGTATTTCAAGAATTGTCACTGCTGAGAGAAAGACAGAGAACTGCAAAGAAAAACCATCCTTGGAAAGACATTTGTTAAAGTTTATAGTTACACATTATAACAACTAAATTTGATTTTTATTTTAGATACTTAAGAGATGCAATGCAGTGGAAAAGTTCTGGATATGGAATCCAAGACTCAAGAACATGGGTTCAAATTCTGACTACTGCTAACCTCCTATGTTATTAGAAAAGTCATATAATCTCTCTGGACCTCATCTCATGGGTTCTTAATGTGGAATCTATGAACTTTGGATGAAGGAAAAAATATCTATTTTCACTACCACCCTGAAATTTAGCATTTCCTTCAATAATTTAAAACAATACTGTGAAGGATCCATGGGCTTCCTCAGAATAAGTCTGTAACTCACAAAAAGTGAAGAACCCCTAGAATAGGTGAACTTTCATTTTTTTTCCAGTTCTAAATCTGTGATCTTATGAGTATTTGTAAATCAACATTTTTTTCTAGGACAGGCAGAAAAACACATGAAGAGAGGAACCTTATAGGATTTTAAATTTAGACCAAGGAGGCACTTAAAGGTCATTGAGTCCAAGAAACTGAAATTCAGAGAGGTTGCGATTTGTGTCTTTATTTTATCAAGAAAACCCACACAAACAACTCTTTTTTTGGGGGGAAAGGGTGTCGTCCTCAGTAAAAGTGTAAATAGATCCTGAAACTAAAAAATTTAGGAACTTCTATTTTAGGACAAGACAATTTTCTACTTCTTTTGGTAATTTTTCTTGATAATTGGTCATAGCCGTGTTCAAGATACACTTTAAAATGACTCTCAGGTTACTTTCTCAGTTTATATGCTTTCACTTACTGTACTCCAGTTAAGAATGGTTTGGATTTTTTCTTCAAAGTGTATTTATTACATTGACTTAAGCATTTGAAAGCTTATCTCCCATTGTTTTGTCTATTTTTGTAGCTTATCCCTACTGACTTAATATTTAATAATGTAAGAGTTTACGTGTCATTTGCAACCCTGAAAATGCTACTATATACTCCTAAATTATTTACAAAATTCTTGTGAGAAACTCTGCGCTAATATTTGGGGGAACCCACTATTTGTAACGTCTTTAGTTTGTAGAATACTTACTTGTTTGTCCCTACTCTTATTTATTTCTCCAACTCTATCCAGTTCTACCTATACTTATTCCCTTGGTGACACTATATTTTTCTAATATTTAATTCCTAGTGGGGTCTTCATTTGCATATATAGAATAATAGTAGCTGACATTTATGTAATGCTCTATGGTTTGCAAAACTATATATTATTTATGATGATGTCTTTAGAAGCAAATTGTTTAACTAGTTTCATGATAAAATTATCAAAGAATTGTTCATAGAAATAGAAAAAAGGTTTGTTCATGGAAGATTTTGTCTGTAATTAAACTTAAGATAATTTTAGACATCACATTCCTACAGTTATTTTTAAATGCATTTTAACTGATTTTCATTGGTTTTAAATTATTTAAGTGCCACAGGTCAAATCCTATTAATTTCTTTTCAGGAAGAATTTTGTGGTTTTAAATACTGTTTGAATTAAATGGAGTACCATTTGAGACTTAGAAATATTTTAAAGGATCTTTCATCATTCTTAATCTCTGTCATGATGAGATCCTAAAATGAAAAAGCAGTCCATGAATGAAGGAGTATAAAACAGATGATGTGTTGGAAGGAAAGTCTTAACTAAGAAATGCATATTGGGGAGTGGTATGGTAGCTGAGGGAGAAACAGGTTGGAGGCTGTATTATATTTAGTGACTTTGAATAATATCTCAGTAACAAATATGTGAGTTATTTATTACCTAAATTAAGGAGCATTGAAATGTTTTTAAGCAAGGGATTGACCTGTTCCAGACTGCTTTAGGAAAGTTAGTCCTCTGTGAGTTGATGCTAGGTGAAATGTACTTTTACAAAGTAACAGCAATATTGTAAGGTGAAAATTGCGAATACTTAGCTGTTCTCAGCAATACAATGATATAAGACAACTCTGAAGGGCTAATGGAAAATGCTATCCTTAACCCAGAAAAAGAAATGGTGGTATTTGAATATAGATTGGAGCATACTTTTAAAAATGTTTTATTTTTTAGTTTTTGGTTGGGGTTTGGAAGGGCATTTGGGTGAAGGGAATCTATGTTTATTATTTGGGGGGTAGGGGAAGGAGGGAGAGAGTATGGATTGTTAAAACAAGTGTTAATTGTTTAAAATTACTAAATTTGTTTAGTAAAAATTGTTTAAAATACTAAATTTAATATATAGATAAATAGATTTTGCTGGGGGGGGGGGGGGGCAAAAAGAAAGATTAGTCCAGTTACTATATATAAAATATATTGGAGATGGAGAAAAAAAGACAGCAAGACCAATAAGAACTATTGCACTAGTGGAAGTGAAAGGTCATAAGAACCTGGTAGTTGAGGGGAGGAGACAGATGGGGAAGAAAAGAGATGGATGTATTCAGTTTACTTAAACAAATGTATAAGTACTTATTTCATTCCAGAACCAATAGTAAAGTCCTACTCTGATTTTTTTCATTATGTTGTTGATAGGGTATGGTCTTCTTAAGGTCTAGCTTTAGCCAAGCTAGAAAGGCTAAGAAACAAAGACTGTTCTTTTTCATCCAAGCATTAGCCTAGCTAAATTCCTAAGGGTCTCATTCCAAGGAGTTTGGATAGCAGATAATTAAATTTTTTGGTGACAGAAAATTATAACGACGTCCATTCTACTAAAGTTGGGGGGATGGGGAGAGGAGGCATTATAATCTACATTTGTTGAGAAATTGTTCCTAAAACATGGAAAACAAAATTTTTAATAACCTTGAGAACTCTTAGGTAATGTAATATAATAATATTCATGCCAGTTATAGAGAATGAAAGTTATTTATGTGTTCAGGGAGAAGGCCAGTAACTATATTTCCTCAGGGTTTTGTTTATATAACCTTTTAGCTTGTGACTTTGTGCCATTGAGATATAAACCAAAATCACTTGGAATCTATAATCTGGTTAAAGCTTATTGTTTGGCTTTCATTTTCATGTATTCCCCCTTCTCTACCTCCGACATAGCTATCCTTTAAATTTTCACTTTAAAGTCATGTACTTTTTTAAATATAATATTTGTAGACTTTACATTGAAGCCACTTAAAAGGAATTGTGTTTTTTATCTCCAACAATCTCAAGCTTGGGTAGCAATTCTAGAAATGTTATTGTTCAGTTGTTTCAAATATGTCTAATTCTCTGTGATCCCATTTGGCGTTTCTTGGCAAAGATTTGGATTGATTTGCCATTTCTTTGTCCAGCTCATTTTATAGATGAGGTGCTGAAGATAACAGGGTTAAATGACTTGTTAAAGTCCCATAAGTAGTTAAGTGTATGAAGCTAGATTTTAATCAAATCCTCTTGACTCCAGGGCTGGTACTCTACCTATACTGCTCCACCTAGCTGCCCAATTCTAGAAACTACAAAACTGAATGTATAATGTCTTTGTGCCTCCATAAAATAGTCTCAGAACTGATACTATAGTAATAAGTAGTAAGGTGCCCCAAGATTAGTTTCAGGCCTTAATGTTACGATTAAATTTTAACACACCTTTTAAAAATTGATAGCCAGTTTAGGAATGGAAATAGTTAAAGGGAATGACAGTTTGAAAATTAGCCCCGAGTTTGACAGTGAGTATACTGCAATGTGACCCTGAGCAACACACTTAATTTCCCAGCATCTCAGTTTCCTCATCTGTAATATGAAAGGATTAGATTCTATCTCTAAGGACCATTCCAGCTCTAAATCAATGATCCTATAACTATAAAATCAAAAGGAAAACAATCTGTTAAGTCTTTGCCATGTTTTTGTTCATAAGTTCTAGAGCTGGAAGGAATCTCAGAGAACGTCTAGTGCAGAGGTTCTTAACCTTTTTTTTTTGGCAGTCTGGTGAAGTCTATGGATCACTTTTTATAATGTTATGTTTTCTACATTCATAATTAAAGGAAATGCTAAATTTCCAATAGAGGTTAGTGCAAATAAAGATGTAATTTTTTTCCCCATTCAAATTCCCAGACCCTCTGAAATTCATCCATGGACTCTAGGTTTTAAAAAAAAAAAAAAACCAACTTGGGTCAATCCCTCATTTAACTAGTAAAGAAACTGAGACCCAGAAGGTAAAACATATAGTAAGGATCAGAGAAGAAATTTGAACCCAGGTTCTTTGATTCCAGAGCCAATGAATGCCCTTTCTGCTATTCCACTGTTATATCCCATCTTTATTTGGATACAAAGATGTTTTAATTTAAAATATATATATATACATATTTGTCACTATCTTTTCCTGCATTTCTCAATACATCTCTTTTTCCTCTCATTCCTAGAGAAACATATCTTGTAATGAAGAATAGAAAGGAAGGAAAAGCTAAGCAGAGTGACACATGCCTGTAATCTCTGCTATCAAGGAGAGTGAATCTAGAGGATCTCTTTGAGCTCAAGAATTCTGACCTGCAATAGGCTAGATAGATCAGGTGTCCACACTAAGTTCAGCATTAATGTAATAAGCCCCAGGAGGGGGGAGAAGGGCAGGCTACTGGATAACTAAGTGAAGGAGGGGGTGCACAGTAGCCCAGGCTGGAAACAAATCAGGTCAGATTTCCTGTGTCAATCAGAGTAGCATTGGGCCCATGAGTTGCCTTGCATTTTCAGCTTACTTGAGATAGGGACAACCCAGTCTGGAAAGAAAAGGAAATGTGAAAAGGGAAAGGAAAAGAAATGGGGAGAGAGAGGAAAGGAAGCATGACAGTTAAGTCTGAGAACTATATTTATTGTCCTATACCTGTGTCTCCCTATCTCTTCCCAAATAAATAAATAAATACAGAAAATACCTTCTCGTATCTTTTCTTTGTGGCCTAGCTTGGTTAGTCAATATAATTTACTTTTGATTGTTGTTTTTGTTTTTCTTTATATTTACATTGGTATCATTGTTTAGGTTGTTTTCTTGGTTCTGCTTGCTTCAGTTTATATGTCTTTCCATGCTTTTCTGTATTCCTTGTATCTGTTACAACACGATAATATTCTATTGCATTCACATACCACTACATACTTAGTCATGCTCTTGTCAATGAACATCTACTTTCCAGTTCTGTGCTGCTACATATACTTTAGGGTAGATGGGGCTTTTCTTTTTGTCATTGACCTTGAAGGAAACTTTCTTTAACAACATACTTAATTAAATTATCTATTTTCAGTTAATTGCTAGGAAGACATTGGAACTCCTAGAGCACAAAAGCTTCCATAGAAGTCATAGCAGCCCTGAAAGAATCTGTAGGAGTAAAAGCTCTGTAGTGTTAACATGCAGTGCTCATCTCATTTTACTTTGTGCTTTAGACAGGAACACTATAAGCATAGAATTGAAGTGAATAGTTGTCTAGTGTTTTTAAAGGAAAAATGATTAATAAATCAAGCTGATGATGATGATATGTATCCCTGAGCATCTTTGAAAAAGTACCCTTACTGACTTGAAAAGATCCTTCTTAAATTTCCATCTCAGATGAAAATTAAATTGATGGTCTTTTAGAATTTAGATTTAATATTTCATATGAGAATAAATAACTGCTCCTAAATCATCTTATTTATTTTAGGATAGATGATTTTAAACTTCCTACCTACATTCATTCTCTTTAATTCTATATTTCCCAACTGTCTACTGAACATTTCTACTTTGTTTTCTGATATGCTTTTTATTTTTTTTTTTAATTTAATAGCCTTTTATTTACAGGATATATACATGGGTAACTTTACAGGATTAACAATTGCCAAACCTCTTGTTCCAATTTTTCACCTCTTACCCCCCCCCACTCCCTCCCCTAGATGGCAGGATGACCAGTAGATGTTAAATATATTAAAATATAACTTAGATACACAATAAGTATACATGACCAAAAGATTATTTTGTTGTACAAAAAGAATCAGACTCTGAATTATTGTACAATTAGCTTGTGAAGGAAATCAAAAATGCATGTGTGCATAAATATAGGGATTGGGAATTCAATGTAATGGTTTTTAGTCATCTCCCAGAGTTCTTTTTCTGGGCATAGCTAGTTCAGTTCATTACTGCTCCATTAGAAATGATTTGGTTGATCTCGTTGCTGAGGATGGCCTGATCCATCAGAACTGGTCATCGTCTAGTATTGTTGTTGATCTGATATGCTTTTTAAATATATTTTTCTCCTCCTAAACCTCTACTTCTCCTTACTTCCTTTTATTCCTCATTGATTTCACATTACTCTCATTTACTATGTCAAAGTGGCATATTTATTATTCCATTTATATAACATTCTGTCTCCCATCTCTGTGCTTTCACACAAATTGTCTACCTGGAATGTTCTTCCTCCTCCCCTTTTCTTCTTGAAATATATAGCTCCTTTCACTTGCCACCTTAAATAAACCTTTCCTGACTTCCCCATGCTTTCTCTTCCCTACTCCAATTTATTTTGTATATACTTTGTATTTATTTGTCCATATTTGTGCTGTTTGCCCCATGTAGAAGATAAAGCACCTTGAGGGGAAGAACTCTTTTTGTTTTTCTTTATACCATCAGCACTTCCACAATGCCTAGCACATAATAGATATCTAATAAATATTTACTTAATTAAATCTGTGGTGGGCCCTCAGTATAGATTGCCACCCTTAGACAGTATTTGAGGATTGCTAAAGACCAAGAAAATTCCCTTTACAGACAACTGATAAGTCTTCTGTATTTAGATTGCTTCTTGATGAAGAAACATATACAACCAATTGCTTTGCTTTGTTTTGAATTCTGCCAGATCTCACCTTCTGCCTAAAGTTATCTTAAACCATACTACATATCATCCAAGAAGGACTTTAATAGATGCTTATTTCTCCTCTTATTTTTACATGAAAACATAAGAGAAAGTCTAATATCTAATGTAAATATACTGTGCTTTACTTCTGTTTAGAAAATTAGATGTATAAGTTTAGCATGAGGGTAGGGACACATGGCTAAGCAACAATTAACATATATTAGATCTAGGCATTTTAGTGTACTTCAAACTCAATATGAGCTAACAGTTGATATAGTAGCCAAATCCACATCCCACTCTGACTTTTTGAAATTCTTATTCCAATTGAATGGATGCCCATCAATTGGAGAATGGCTCAGTAAATTGTGGTGTATGAATGTCATGGAATATTATTGTTCTGTAAGAAATGACCAGCAAGGTGATTTCAGAAAGGCCTGGAGAGACTTACATGAACTGATGCTGCTAAGAGAAGTGAGCATTATATACTTAAACAACAATACTATATGAGGATCAGTTCTGATGGACGTGGCCCTCTTCAACAATGAGAGGATCCAAATCAGTTCCAATTGATCAGTAATGAACAGAACCAGCTACACCCAGTGAAAGAACACTGGGAAATGAATGTGGACCACAACATAGCATTCACACTCTTTCTGTTGTTTGTTTGCATTTTTGTTTTTCTTCCCAAGTTATTTTTACCTTCTTTCTAAATCCGATTTTTCTTGTACAACAAGATAACTGTATAAATATGTATACATATATTGTATTTAACATATACTTTAACATATTTAACATGTATGGGACTACCTGCTATCTAGGGGAGGAGAAAAGTTGGAACAGAAGTTTTTGCAAGGGTCAATGTTGAAAAATTACCCATGCATATGTTTTGTCAATAAAAAGCTATAATAATTTTAAAAAAAAGAAATTCTTATTCCAGAATGAATAGTAATCAGTAACCATTTATTTCTAAAATTAACTAATTTATTTTACAAGCATTTATGGTCGATTGGACCCACTTGACCTCTTATAACAACAACAAAAAAATTCTTTATCATAAATATGAGTAGTCCAGAATAGCAAATTCCCACATTGCACATGCCCCAAAATGTTTGTTTTTCTCCATATTTTATCACCTCTCATGCAGGAAATAAGTGTCACATTTCATCTTCAGTTTTCAAAGTTCAAAGCATTTATTATGCTTTGTCCTGTATGAGGCATTGTGCTAAGCACTTAGGATTCAAAAGGGCACCAATAAATACTGTCATTAAGAAGCTCACCAGATACACATAGAAGGTATTCTATGGAAGAGAGGGCACCAGCAGCCTCCTACAGTAGGTAATATGTAGTTGAGTCTGACTTTAGGGATGGAGATGAGGGAGGTAAGCACTCCAGGAGTGTTGAGTTTGAGTTAGTGTGACTATATCATAGATTGCATAGAAGAGAAAAAAGTGTAAAAACAAACAAACCTAAAAAGACAGAAAAGAATCAGATTATAATAGCAAATATGTTTAAATTTATTTTTCTAATTAACAAAAATCTATTTTCTTTCCTTCCCACATATCCCCCCAATTGACAAAAAAAAAAAAAAATCCAAACCCTGTAATAATTATGCATAGCCAAGCAAAACAAGTTTCTGCATTATCTATAACCAAAAATTATGTCTCATTATATACTCTGTTTTTTATCTTGGTCCTATGGAATCCCAATTGGTCATAGTTTGTAAGTCTTTCAAAATTGTTTATCTTTACAATATTGTTATTGTATTAAAGGTTCTTCTTTTTCTACTCAATTCACTTGGCATCAGTTCATAAAGTTTTCCCAGGTTTCTCTGACATGTTTCCTTTCACAATTTTTTAATAACACAGTTATAGTCACATGACATAATTTGTTGAGCCATTTTCTAGTTGATGGATATCTCCTTAGTTTCCAGTTCTTTGCCACACACACAAAAAAAATAGCTAAATATAGAAATATGTTTTGCATGCCTTCATATATGTGTGATTAAGATCAAACTACTTGCCTTCTCATTGGGGGAAGGGGAGAAAGATTTTAAATTTAAATATTTTAAAAAATGAATATTAAAGATAAAATCTTCTGGAAAAGAATAGTTAACATTTAAATAATAGCTTAAAGTTGGCAAAGCACTTTATATATTTTCTCATTTATGCCTAACAAAAGCTTTATAGTTTAAGTGCAATTATTTTCCCCATTTTATAGATGAAGAAACTAAGGCTGGAAGAAATGTTCAGTGACTTTCCCAGGGTCAGATAACCAAATTAAAAAGCATTTTATTAAGCCTTATGTGCTAGTCACTGTGCTAAGCTTCTCTGTTGTGTTCAAGATAGGATGGAACTTAGGTCTTCTGAATCCAGTATTCTTTTGTTAATTGCCCTCATTCTGTATTTCTTCTTCTCATATTCATTTTATCACTAAGTAAGACCTGACTTCCCCTCAGATGGTTTACTATTGCTTTTAGAGAATTCTGTTTTAGAGAGCTCTGTTAAATTCTGAAAGCTCTTTACATGTGCCCTCAACCTGTCTTTCCAGTCTCATAGTACATTATTCCCTCTCCTATACTTAAGATCTAACCGAACTGGCTTCCTCTTTATACCTTGACACAGCAGTTCTGCATGTGTTAGCTCTAACTGTTCTCCATGATCCCTTAGTTCTATTTATTTATTTTGTATCAGTTCATACAAGTCTTCCCATGTTTCTCTCAATTCTTTATTTTTTTGTTTTCTTTATAGTAATCAAAATAAGTAGCATTTATATAATGCCTATTATGTGCCAGGTACTATGCTAAGCACTTATAATTATTATCGCATTTCATCCTTACAACAACCTTGAGAGGTAGATGCCATTATTATTCTCCTTTTATAGATGAGGAAACAAAGGCAGACTGGGGGGTGGTTAATCAGCTTGCTTGGAGTCATGTAGGTAGTAAGGCCAGTCTGAAGCCAAATTTGAACTCAGGTCTTCAGATTCCAGATCTAGTGTTGGGGGGGATGGTGGGTGGAATGTTTTCTTTACTGCCAGTCTTCCACTTCATGATTCAACTAAACTGCCCTTTTCTTTTTTTATTGATGTGGCATTTCATGTTCCTCCTTCAATTTGCATTGGCTGTTCCTCATAGCGAAATGCTTTCCCTTTTTATCGCTACCTCATAAAATCCCTTTTTCCTTCAAGATGTAATCTTAAAACATGAAAATGTTCATCTACCCACTTTGTTCCCTAATTATTTATATTTAAGTACTGTTTATATTTATTCTCCTTATGTTGTGCATACTTATATATCTGTCTCCTGTTAGAAAATATTCTCTTTGAGAATAGAGACTGTGCATAGAACATAGTGTTTAATAAATGCTTATTAATTAACTAGGTTCTTAAACTTTGTTAAGGAAGATACATAAAGAAATTAAGAGTTTTGTCCATATCCAAATAGTTGCCAAGTCCACCATAACATCTCTTGCATATCTATCCCTTTTTCTCTACTTAGAAAGCCCTAATCTTCTCTTAA
Source organism: Sarcophilus harrisii (assembly GCF_902635505.1). Classification (NCBI taxonomy): domain Eukaryota; kingdom Metazoa; phylum Chordata; class Mammalia; order Dasyuromorphia; family Dasyuridae; genus Sarcophilus; species Sarcophilus harrisii. The sequence continues at coordinate 358,112,094 of NC_045427.1, read as the reverse complement.
CCTGGATTATTGAAATAGCTCCCAGTAGGACTCCATATTGAATTCTTTCTAATCCTTCACTCATATATATAGTTGCAGAAGTTCCTGGAACCTGTTGCCTGCTACTAGTATAAAATATAAATGCTATCTATAACTTGCCACTTAAAACTCTTCACCATAAGAACTCATTACCCACTCTGATATTCTCCCTTCTTTTCATTCTGGTTTGCTTGCTGTTTCTCAACTTGACATTGCTTTTCTTGCCTTTTTGCAAAAGGTTTTGCATGCCTGAAATGCACTCCTTCACATTTGTCTCTGAATTTTGAGCTTCTTTTAAAGCTCATGTAAGGCACCCTCTCCTTTCGGAATTCTTTTCAGGTCTTCCAGTTTTTAGTGTGAAAAATACATGTAGAATTATGTTGTATTTACTTATATGTGTGAAGATCATATTCCCTCCCCTTCCCAACCCCACTGATTTTAATTTTGTCTTTGTATATCTATAGCACTTAGAACAGTACTTCATAAAATATTTGACACTTGTTAATTTTTTTTAAATCTGAGTAGTTCTATCATATTTTGACCTACTCAGACTATATTTGAACCAGCTAAAAGAATTCTTTCACTGCTTAGATATTTGTAGAGAGCACATTGTTTGTTTCTCTCCTTTGCTGTCCCATCCACTCTCCCTATGTTGTATTATTATGCTTTAATGCCTAGTTTTTTATCTTAAAGATAATAGATTCTTAATTTTTTTATTGAATTGATATAAAAATAACACTTGGCATATAGTAAGTGCTTAATTAATGCTTATTGACTTGTGGTGGTATGTTTTGGAACAGATTTTGACAAGCTCTATTGTGATAAAGGAGAAACACTGTTCTCGACTTTTGTTGGTTTTTCTATTAAGAATTCACCTACCTTTTATTAATTATTGTAGGCACTGTTTAACTTATTTGTTTACTTCTGCTTATTCTGTTTTGTGTCAGTTCATACAAAATTTTCATGTCTCTTTGAACTCCTTAATTTTTCTTTCTTAAAATTAATATACCATATTTTTGTTTTCTTTTATCTGCTTCCATTCCACAATCATTGGTCCATCACAGAGGACTGCTATGTATATTTTGACAAACAATGTATCTTTGTTTCTGACTTCACTTTCCTTAAGAGTGTGCATGCAATAGGAAGAACACACACACACACACACACACACACACACACTGCATATAGTCTGGAGAGAGAAAAAGACTATATATGTGGTACATATGTATATATAGACAATTTATATTTATAATTCCAAATTGAAATCTTAGTTCTCCTGTTTTACAGCTCCACTAACAGTGTGTGTATGTACATTTGTATGTATGTTATTTATATGTACATTTTGAATGTGACTTTTATTGGTGATATTTAATGCAAGAGAAACCTTTCTAATTAAGAGAGCCAGCCTCTGTCAATAAGATCTAGACTTAGGTCTGATCCATCCTAGCTAAGTGTTCCTAAACAAGTCACTGAACTTCTTCCTCCCCAGATAACTTTGTAAAACTCCAAATGATAGAGCAGGTACTATCTGTATTGGTAAAGGGCATTTTCTCATGAAAAGTGTGATGCACCATTTAAATCAAGGAACCAGTACAGAAAAAAATTTTTTTTGATTTAAATATTTTTCTTCTAGCTACCAGTATCTTATACATGCAAAACTTTTAATTTTATGTAGTCAAAATTGTCTGTTTTATCTTGTATAGTAAAAGCAGATGCCATTCTTTATTTGGCTAAGAATTTGTACCGATTTGTAATCAGTTGTGCAAAGCACCTTATTTATCCCCATGCTAGTAGTAGTTTAGAAAATTTAAAAATCAGTACCCATGTAAATATTTATGGCAATTGGGATTGCCATCAAACTCTGGCAGAATTTTTGGATCAAATGAAATTAAAATGTTACCCCTCACTGTTTTTCTAGTGTTGTTTTTATAAGTTAACTGATATGCCAAGCTTGTCTATTCCATTCCTTCTTCAAAAATATATAATTATTTTGGGATATTTGAATTTTAAAAAGTGGAATAATGGGAATATCAGATAATAAAACTCTCTCCTCTACTACACTACCCTGTTTTCAAATAGCATTATTTGTTCAAATTTGAGAAAAACTAAACATAGTTTCATGGGGATTTTTTGTTTTTGTGAAGCAAGTCAGCTTTGTTTTAAGCATTTGGCTATATTCATGAGTAATGTATGTACAGCATAGCAGAAGCCCTAATGAATGTGGGTAGAATGTTATTGTTTGTTATTAGCATCCATGGAACTTTTTAATCTTCAAAGCATTTGGCAAACGTTAATTAATCTTCTTCACCTTTGAGTAGTGGTAAAGAGGTATTATTATCCTCATTTTTACGTTGAGGAAACCAGGGCAAAGAGGTATTCTGACTTGCCTCAGGCCCAGAAGGAGTAGGTGACAGAGACAGGATGAGAATTTAGTTTTCTGACTCACAGGTCTGTGTTCAGACCTTGAACTGTGTAGCAGAGGCTGCTGTTACAGGTTTTTTAATCAAGCAAATAGATCGCCAGAATGCCTTCTGCAGGGAGTTTTTTGGGGTTTTTTTAGTAGGCTGTGCACCTGATATTGACTTAAGTGATCTTAATGGTATCATCTAGAAAAACAAAAGATGCAGATCTTGGGTCGTGAAGGTAAGGTCAGGACTTCAATTTTTGTGTTTATAAATTAAAGTCAATTTGGATTGTCTAGCACAATATAGAGTACATTTGCCCATAAACAAATTGAAAAGTAATAGAAAAAATTAAACTGAAAGGGAAAAAATGATTAAAATTTCTATTTCACTTGAATGAATACTAAGAGAGGTTTGTTTTATGTTTCATTTTAAGTACTCATAGTTTGAATACTTCTTAAATGTGTTAAATGTAAAGACGACTCCTGTTGATGTAAAGTCAAATCTTAAAAATATATCCTTTCACCTGGTTGTAGTATATTATATTTTTCTAACTTTGTCCTGAAAACCGACATGAGTAAAGATGTTAGAAACAGCAATTGGTTGTTTAAAAATAAGGGTACTTTAATATAATGAAACTTATGAAATAGTACAAGTTCTTACAACTCATTCTTTGAACTATTCTATTGTATTAATAGCTGAGTTGTAAGTCAGCTTTATCTGAATTTGCAAAATAATTTCTTGAGGGTTTTGGGGGGGGTATAGGGAGAAAATAAGATATAAGTTTTCTTTTGCAACATGATTTTTATGGAAATGTTTCGCATAATTTAGGTAATAGGGAGGAAGGGAGAAAATCTGGAACTTTAAAAAACAAATATAAAAGGAAAATTAAGATATTAAAACATAAATTTGCAAAATAAAGTTATAAACAAAAATTTTACCTGTTCACTCTAGTCTAATTGCAATAATCTTTGGCTTTTCTATGCTGCAGAATTCTATTTTATTCCTTATTCTATTCTATTTATATAACATTTATGATGCTATATATTATATTATATATATTTATAATAGAATATTCATTCTATTATCTATTTCTATTATATTATTCCTTATATAATCATTTTAATATGCCAGGAACATATCTTGTCTAACTCTGTTCCTATCTCGAACTGTTGAAAAATTATCACCTATCCTTCAAACTCCAAAAGTACTATTCTGTCCATTATCCTTAGCCAAAAGTAATTCTTTCCTTTCTCCAAACTTCCCTGAACTCTGAGAGGTAAAGACTCAAAAATTGGCACTTTCTTCATTGTCTTTTACTTATTTTCATCTTTATCTTGTTCCCTTTTAGATTGTAAGTCATTTGAGTACAAGAACCCTTTGTTTTATTTTTCCATCCCCCATATTTATCCCCCACGTTGCTTTATCTGGAACAGGCACAGTGATCACAAAACTTCTGGTAATAATTCTAAAGACTTGCACTGTTTCTCTGTATTTATTCTTTTTGAATTCTCTAACTAAAGTAGACACCAGTTAGAATTTACCAGGTAGTGAAAGAGCACGCATATCACTTTTTGATCCCCTATTTCTGACAAGAAACAGAATCAAAAGCTTGGGGGGAAAGTTATAGGCAAAATAGAAGAAGGATATGTCAATTCACATGCTTCTTATGTTATGATTTATGGTCTTTTAGGCCCATTTAGATCATGGAGAAAAGAATTTCATCTCCATTTGGGAAATTAATTTATTTCACCATTCTGTACTGCCCAGTATTTCTGTAAAACCCTCCCATCTTGCAAAATGCATAGCATTGGTCCTAAGAAGAAGCAGGAAAAAGAATATGTCTTATGCAAATTAATTACACTTCTTTTTGTTTAAATAGAATTTCGTGTGATAAAGCATGTTCGCTTTTGTTCTCATTTGATTATCACAATAGCTTTGTTAGGTAGATTACACAAATAATAAACCCCATTTAAAATGAAACAGAGCCTAGGAAAGGGTTAAGTGATTTGCCTGAAGTCATCTTTGGGAGTCAAAATTCTAAGCCAGGTTTCTTATCTCTTAAGATACTTGTTCTTTCTATTAAACAGTTATGCCTTTTTGTTGAAAATACATAATCTTCTGGTGATTATTTGTAGTGCTATAATCCCATTAAAGAAAAAGTACTTGTCTCTTCCAGTCTTTAGCTAAAAAGACTACTTCCCCAGTGTTAGAATAACTACTAATAAAAATTCAGTCAATCAAATGTAGTTTTATATGCATAACTCTAGTAAACATTTTTAAAAAACTTCTCCCCCCACAAATTTGATTGTGTTCGCACAGTTTTGACATCTTGTAGTTATGGCTAACATATGATATTGTTTTTCCTATTTCTTATATGTAGTTATGAATGTTGTTCCTATTGTTTTTTTGTGTCTAGAATTTACAATTTACAGAATCTTCTAAGTATAAGCATCCTCAGTATATTTGTTAGCAGAGGTAGTTTTCTAATCTTAATAATAAAAATAAATAATAAAAAGCCTATTGACTCCTGAAATTGTAGTGGCTTATAAAGCAATGTTTTTTATTAAATTCCCAGGCCTTTTTCAGCTCTAAATATTGATGTTTGAAATTGAATATAAAGAAAAATAAGCTCTCTAAACTATACTTCTTACATACTTGCTGTTATCTCATGGATAAGTAAAACAGCATACAAGTAGCCCTTTTCCACCCTCTTCATCAAAAAATATTCTCTAGACTATCTCTGGTACCACAGTTGAATTTGTAAAGGGATACAATGTCCTTCCTCTTATCCACACTTTTTCTTTTCTTTTGTTTCTTTTCCTTGTTGGTTCTTACTATCATGCCTTGTACTAGAGCTGAACCGCAAATGAAGGCTGAAGAATATTTGAAAATTAATAAAAGTTTTGTATTTCAGTTGTTGTAAAATTGGATTATCTAGTTATGTTAATATGTGTGATGTGTTATATGATTTCTAAAATATCTTAATATCCATGTAGAAATCTAATTTGATTACTTGTATCTAGACATAAACTTGTAAATTGTTAGCAATATAAAGGGCCAGCTCCTTTCTTCACTTACAGATGAGAAACTAAGGCCGTAGATTCTTGAGACCTTTAAACTCCTGCTTAGTACATGAATCTATTGTGTTTAAAAAAAAAAAAAAAAAAAAAAAATGTTTTTGCTAGGATGATGCCAGTGAAGAAAATGGCTTTTTTACAACTTTCTAAGGCAGTCAATTGAATTTTTGGATTACTCTATTAGGAATTATATTCCTGAGCTGAAATCTCCTTTGTAAATTCTACTCTTTGGCTTTTCTTGGTACTACAATTAATTTCAGATATTTTTGTTTAATATTATATAATCCCTGTGCTATATTTACCTATCTTCTCAAGCTGAATTGACATTTCTTTGCTAGTGGAATTTCTGGTTTTATTAACTTTGATATATGCTTAAAAAAAAAAAAAGTGACCCTTATACTGCAAATCCCAGCTTCTGTTAGTTCTCAGCTGCAAAGCCATATGGAATCCCTAGAAATTTGTATAATGCATAAAATAAGAGAAACTTCTAATATAGAGTTGATTGTATGCTTAATATCAATCATATTGGATTTATTGTAAATAGCCATGTTCCATGAAATGGAAACACTAAAGTTTTACAGATATTATTAATGTAATTTGATAATTTTTAAAGTATAAATAACCATCCTTAAGATAACACTATATAACTTTAAAAAAAAACACCTCATTCCCCCTCATTCTCAACTTCTCTGTATAAATATATCTCATCTGAAATATCTTGAAATATCTTGTCTGAATACATTCTTACATATTTCTGTCAAATCCAAGTTGTATAAAACTTGACCAGAAGCTATATATACTGTTTTATTTTTCAATATATAATTTTAAGTATATTTGGTCTAATGCAGCATATGTGTATTTTATTTATTTTTTTAATGAAAGCTTTTTATTTACAAAATATATGCATGGGTAATTTTTCAACATTGGCCCTTGCAAAACTTTCTGTTCCAATTTTTTCCTTCCTCCCCACTCCCTCCTCTAGATGGGAGATAGTCCAATACACATTAAATATGTTAAAAATATATGTTAAATCCAATATATGTATACATATTTAGTTATCTTGCCGCACAAGAAAATTCAGATCTAGAAAGAAAAAAAATCCTGAGAAGGAAACAAAACGCAAGCAAACATCAACAGAAAGCGTGAAAATGTGGTCCACAGAGGCTTGGAGAGAATTACATGAACTGATGCTAAGTGAAATGAGCAGAACCAAGAGATCATTGTATATGTCAACGATGATACTGTATGAAGATGTAATCTGATGGAAGTGGATTTCTTTGACAAAGAGACCTAATTCAGTTTCATTTGATCAATGATGGACAGAAGCAGCTACACCCAAAGAAAAAACACTGGGAAATGAATGTAAACTGTTTGCATTTTTGTTTTTCTTCCCGGGTTATTTTTACCTTCTGAATCCAATTCTCCCTGTGCAACAAGAAAACTGTTTGGATCTGCACACATACATTGTATCTAGGATATACTAGGACATATTCAACATATATAGGACTGCTTGCCATCTAGGGGAGGGAGGGGGTGGAGGATGGGAGGGAAAAAATCAGAACAGGAGTGAGTGCAAGGGATAATGTTGTAAAAAAAAAAAATTATCCTGGCATGGATTCTGTCAATAAAAAGTTACTATAATAAAATAAAAAAAAAAGGGGGGGGGGAAGAAAATGTGGTCCACACTCAGTTCCCACAGGCCTCTCTCTGGGTGTAGATGACTTTCTTCATCACTGAACAATTGGAACTGATTTGAATCATCTCATTGTTGAAGAGAGCCGAGTCCATCAGAACTGATCATTGTATAGTCTTGTTGCCATGTGTAATGATTTCCTGGTTCTGCTCATTTCACTTAGCATCAGTTCATGTAAGTCTCTCCAGACCTTTCTGAAATCATCCTGCTGGTCGTTTCTTACAGAACAATAATATTCCTTACCATTCCTATATCATAATTTATTCAGCCATTCTCCAATTGATAGACATTCGTTGTTTCCAGTTTCTGGCCACTACAAAGAGGGCTGCCACAAACATTTTTGCACATGTGGGTCCTGTTCATGTGTGTATTTTATGTGTGTCACAATAACCCTGTTTGGACACAAAGATAATTGGTATTCATTACCTGTTTCTTTATTTCTGAATTTTGAAAGTTCTACAGAAATGCATCCTTTATTGTGCCAAGGCATTGAGTTCTCCATGCATCACGTATTGTTAAAACCTAAAACCTGAGTGACTTAGTACAGATCATTTGGGGAAAAAAAAATACTTTGTTTTCTTTTTTCCAAAGGGTTGAATTTTTGTTTTACTTTATAAAAGTTTTAACTTTGTTACTACATTTTTAAAAGAATAATCTCCATTATAAATTTTGTCTTAACAAGTGTGTTTTTTCTCCATTGGTGTAGGGAAACTCTTGGTAAGGAAACTTTCCCTAATAATCTTAATAGATGCATTGTGCATTGTGGTTTTAAGAGATTTGCCTTTGACTTTGAGAGGTTAAGTTCCTTAACTAGGGTCATAGTCAATAAGTATGCCAGAGGTAGTACTTGAACCCCCCAGGTCTTTCAGACTCTAGTTCCAACTCACTATCTACTACTGCAAACTGTTTTTATATGTCAACCAGTATATTCAATCAAGATAAAGAATGAAATTCCAAATAATACTTTACATTTAGATAAAACTATAGTTAAACTAAAAATCCAGGTGTCATCTTCTGCTTTTCACTATCTAGTTCAGTGGTTCTCAAAGTGTGGTACAGTGAATCCTGGAGCGTCTTTGAAATCTTTTTAGAGGGTCTACAAATTCAAAATTAGTTTTTTTTTCTATTTATGATAAATATTATGTAACCCATATAAACAAAAACTCTTTGGACATATTCTCAATAGTTGTTAATACTGTAAAGATACTGAGAAAAAGAGTTTGAGAACCACTGATCTAGGTGGCACAGGTCCATTGGACCTGGAATTCAGGAGGACCTAAGTTCAACCTCAGACACTTAGTAGCTATGTGATCTGAACAATTCACTTAATTTCTGTTTTCCTCCGTTTCTTCAGCTGTAAAATGGAGCTAATAAATAATACTTGACTCCCAGGATTGTTGTGATGATTAAATGAAATAATAATTGTAAAGCACTTAGCACATAGCAAATACCATATAAGTATTTGTTATCATCATCATCTCTTCCTATATCTACTCTATTGACAAGACCTTCACACTCTCACATAAACCCCATTTTCTCCTCTGATAGTTCTCTGTTGCAGTCCTGTTATCACCTTGCTCTTGGATTATGGTAGTAGCCTGGTTGTTGGTCTCTTTTACAAATGCAAGATTAACATTTGGAGAAGTTAAAATGGGAATATAATGGAAATATCATAGGATTTGGAGTCAGAATACCTGTTTGCATTTTACTAGCTGAATAACTTCCGGGGTTCAGTTTCTTGATCCATCAAATGAAAGGATTAGATTTGATAAGTAGGGACTGCTAAGCCTTCCAGTTCTGTATTCTTCTTCAAGTTGACACAAAGCTGGCACTGGTCTTCAGCCTCCTAGGCAAGTGTTCTTTTCATTCTCTACAGATTGATATAGAGCACCTTCAGCCCTTGGTGTTTATCAGTTTAAATATTTGAAAAATTTTTTGAGTGGAGAATATTTCTTCCGTGTTTTTCAACATTAGACTTTGTATCACAATGTGTCATGATGAAGTATATATAGATTCTGCTGAGCACTTTTCCCATGACAGTCAGCAGGGAGTTTTATATTGATTTTCCTTTGGCCCCCCCACCTAGGACACCAGAATGCATCTGGAGGCATAGCTTCCCTTTTGCTGCTTAGGACACATACAGCTAATCTTAGAAGTGGGTGGGAACATCCTGCTAGAAGAGCCTACAATCCTAGCTGAACACACTGATGGCCTCTTCCTGGCCTGATGTGTTAAGAAAGAAACATTGTGAAAGAAGTATATGTCTACTTCATTTATCTCTTAGCTTATTTCCCCCATATTTTAGCATCATATATTTCATTGTATATTGTAAATGATAACTTTCAGTAGTAAAAATAATAAAGTAATTGAGAGATAGCATGTGTAGTGAAAAGCATTTTAATTATTACTCAGAAATTTAAGTAGTTTTGTGATCCTAGGCAAGTGAATAAATTTCCCTGAAACTTTTCCTTTATTCATCAATGAGACTAATGATATTTATACTACCCACCTCAATTTAACAAATCTTAAAACACTATACAAATGTGAATTGTAACCTAATGAAATCTTCTTTTGTCATCTCTTATAATAAATAATCTGCCAGAGAAACTAAAATTGTGTACTTTTCTAATTAGCATTAATGAAGCCTTGTAATTATAGAAAATGTAAGCTAAAGCTATAACCTGCTTTTTTTTTTAAAAGCATATGCATTGTTCATTTCTTTTTGAGGCTTTGTTCAGCTAAAGTGCTATTCCTTCATCCGAAAAGTTGTATTTATTGTAACTAGTTGGCATATTGCTACCTTTGCCCCAAAATATTAAACTGGGGCACTGCTGCTACTTCAATAGAGGTAAAACTGAAATGAAAGCTAGAAGCTTAGTTGATTTCCAATCTCAAATCAAGCTGTCAGTTCACTTATCTAAACTTGTTGCTTCTAATATATTCGTTTTCTACTGGCATGACTTAGCAGATGATATGGGGGAGCAATTTTCTTGAGGATGTTGTATAGTAGTACATTAATTACCCCCTTTCCATCATTCCACAAAATGCCCCATATCTGAGGAATAGTTCTGTGTGGGAGTCTTTATCACATTATTATTAGCTTGTTTATTTTTTCCCTCTAGTATTGTTTTTCTAGTATGTCTTTTTTCCCTAGTTTAGACTATATATATTCTTATAGAGCAAAGACAGCCCCTTAGTTATGATAATCAATATTTTTCTAATAAAAAACCAGGACATGTGGTCTTGACAGAGGACTTCTGCAAAAAAAGAAAAAATCTTAATTGAGATCAACATAGATCTTATTCATAAGATGATGAGTCATAAATTGAAGGTTTTAGATTTTGTTCTATCCCAGAATTTTTCCATCTTAAGCTAAATTTAAATGCTACCTCCTCCTTGAAGCTCTCCATGATTCCTGTAGCTTAAGTTATTACTTAATAACTTTAAAATGCTATGTAAATGTGAGTTGTTATCTGTGATTATTATCTCTTGTTGGGTTATAGGTATCTGCTTTTGCTTCACTTTTGCCTCACTCCTATTATATTCCCGGTTAAACCAGAAGCTTAGACAGAAGCTGCCTCTAATTTATTTACCTTGTTGTCTACTAGCTACCCACAGCTTTTTGCCCTCCTGCAATAAAATGGTCAAAACTACTGTAGTTAGAAAGTAATTTCAATGTACCTGACATTAAGTTGAAGAGTAATGTATACAAAGAAAAAGGAGTTTGACTGAATAACTGTTATGGGCCAGAACAATAGTTATCTAATTTAGCATGGTTCAGTATGATTGATTTAATCCTACAAGGAGAAGTTATGGGCCAGAACTTGAAATAAGGTACTAAGTGGAATTAAGAAGACTGGTTAAATCTAAGTTTAGTCCTGATTTAATCCTACAAATAAATAATGGTTTCCTAGTGATATAATGATTTGTGTATACTCAGTTTGGGACATATAAGCAAGAGGCTTTCAGGGCCAGAAAGACAAGCGCACTAAAAGCTCTCGGAACCTCAGCCATTATTCAGTGGAGGAGATTCAGAAGCCAGAGAAGGCAGGCAGGAGCTCAAGCACGCGGAACCAAGGCCAGACTGAAAGGCACTCCAGAAAGCTGCCCCGCCCAAGAAAGGAGATAATAAAGGATCTGGACTATAAGAAAGCTAACGGGGTCACAGGAAAGAAGACAAGAGTTGGAAATAGACAATAAAGGATTTGGACTTTAATCCCTGGCTGCACTTGTGGTGATTACTGAACTGAAATGAAGACTGCTTCCAGAGACCCCAAGAAAACCCCAACAAGAGAATATTACATTTTAGAGAGAATATTGCAAATAACAACAATAATTAAATAATGCTTTATGATTTGAAAAGCACTCTACAAATAATATCTCATTTTATCTTCACAACAATACTGGTACAATTATTATCCTTATTTTACAGATGGGAACACGAAGATAAACAAGTTAAGTAACTCCCACAGTATCACACAGCTAGTCTCTTTGGCAAGATTTGAACTTAGAGCTAACTGACTCTAATTCCAATGCTTCATCCCCTTGCTCCTAGTGATGACCTCAAAGTCATTGCTTGCAACTACTGTCTTCTTTCATCAACTTCTTGACAGCCCGCCTAACCTCATTATGGTTATAGCCAGGGCTTTAAAACAGGTCCCAATGGGTAGCACCAGAAAAACATCCACTGATCCTTACATCTGCCCCACCACTAATGGCCCTTGAACATTGCCATGAAGTCTCACACAAAATCCTAAGGCCCAGTGGATCTTTCCATCAACCTTATAGATGCTCCCCCCTAAATATGTCATTTCCCATAATTGGAATGTAAGCTTCTTACAACAACAAAAAACCTGTTTTGCTCTTCTTTTTATATCTTACATTTAGAATTTCATCTCATCATTGAATAAGTACTTTTCCATTCCATGTTCCTACTGTGTGCAAGGTGCCAGGTCTGGCAGTGGTTAGATAAAGATGAAATAAGAGATCATGGAGACATAGGAAAAGGAGATAATGGTGAGGACAAAATACAAATATAAAAAAGCACCATATTAAATCGTTAACTCTTTAAACTGACCAAATGAATCTTATTTTGGAATTTTACTAATTTCAGGTTTTTTAGAATTGCAGGGAAGGGGATCTCATAGGCATTTAGTCCAACCCTTTTATTTCACTTATGGAAAAAACAGAGATGAACAGACTTGCCTTAATTCACATAGAGTTCATGTAGAAGCAGAACATTTTCTAATTCCAAAATTCAGCATACTTCCTACTATAGTATACTACTATGCTGTGTGGGAAGAGCTGGTGGTGGTACTATTATAACATTTATCCTCATACTTTGGATAAATGAGACTAGTTTATTAGGAACTTTTTATGAGTACAATGGAATTTTTAATGTTCTATTGAAATTTGAACTTAATTGCTTTTAAGAAGTGATGGGAACTACCCAGAGGTGTTAAAAAAAAGTCTTGCATACAGTTCAGCATACTAAGGAAGGGTGGAGCCAGCTATAATTGTCATTTGGCCTTTCTGTTACTGTAGATTCTTGAGCAAGAAATATACCTTATTTCATTAAATGGAAACGTTTTTTTCCCCTTAAAAGCTTGATTATGTCAAAGATATGTGATTTTATTGATGTAGGAAAACTCTGATAAACCCTATTATCAGTGCAACTCAGCAACTTTTTTACAACTTATATATAGTCTTAGAGTTGAAGTTAAGCAATTTGCCTAGGGTCATACAGCATGTATATTGTCAGAGGTATAAATTAAACTCAGGCTTTTCTAATTCAAAAGCTAGCACTCTGTCCACTATGCAGTGTTGCCTTTCATGTGGATATAAAAACCAGATAGCATAGGCAAGGACCTTGGGCATAAAGTAGTTATATAATTTGTCCAAGATGACAGTGTGATAGGGTTTGGATAGAAACTAGTGTAGTGTTCTTTTCACTTGAATTCCTTCATTGAAAAATTTGTGTGCCATAATAGAAGACTTTGTAAAAGCAAAAAACTAGCCTGTACTTGCAGTTCTCTTATCTTTGTCAGAGCCTCCTGTTGTACTCCACTCCACCCCACCCCACCCCTAGCTGGTTCAGCCAACTCTAATGAGTGAAAGATGAGTGTGAAGTAAAGAATTGGACTTCAAAGCAAAGAAAGAAAAAACCCTACAAAATAAAAAAGGATTTGATGATTTTCCCTACCCACTATGCAGGAGAGATAAGAAATGTGTCCTTTCTATTTTTATCATGCTTAACTTTCACTTCCTATGTCAGTAGACTAAAGAGTGATCCAGAAATAAAAACTAAAAAAGGATGATCCTAAATGTTAAAGGTGGTGCTCAGAAAGAAAATGAATTTGCTACCAAGTTAACACATTTCTCTGAACTTTGTTCTAGGGTATGATTAGAAGATCTTTTTCTTTAGAAGAGACCTAACTTGATAGGTGTGTATAGCTATGGTGAAAAAAAAAAAAAAAAAAAATTATGGTTTTGTAGGGTGTTAAAAAGACTGGGAATCAAGAATACCCAGATTATAAAAGTAGCTTTGCCATTTAACTGTCCATATAACAACCAATCACTTTCAGTTCTTTTTAGCTTTAGTTTCTTCATCTCTAGTGAGTTGGACTAAATGATCCAAGAAAACTTTTAGTTCTAAGTTTTATGAACAAAAATACCAAATTGAAAAAAGCAGTGTCAATTTCATTTTTGAGCGGCATATTTTGCTATAAACAACATTTGCTGGAAATTATTCTTAAGTTGTTAGATTTGTAATAAATGAGGTTTTTTCCCCCAGAGTAGTCCTAAGAACCACTCTCAAAAGTATTAAACTATTTTGCATTTAAAATGTGAGTGTTGAGACTTGTGACCTTTTTTTTGAAACGTTTTGCTTATTTGCTTCATCTTAGCCAATTATATATAACCATTGTTAGACACAATGTGTATAGTCTAAAAAGGCACAAAACTTCACTTGGGTGAAAAAAAAATTAGCAGTATGAAAAACAGACTCACAAACATGTTTTGTGGTTAAGAACCAAAGTGGTCAAAAATTCATCAGTAGCAAAGAATAAGAGTCCCTAGTCCCTAATGGCATCTTTTTCTCTCCTTTGGCTGATCAAATGGTCTCAGACTCAAATGGATATGGTTCCCTGGGGGGCCACATATTGACTTTTAAAACTATACATTAACTTTATCTGTGTTATATTATGTTTTTATTTATTTTCCTCAACATTTCTTTGTTATATTTTAAGCATTGTTTAATACTTCTGCCTTAGACCATAATATTTCGTAAATTTGCCTCTAGTTTTCAGTTTCTAGTAAAGATCAATACAGTATTGCTATGAAAAGGCAGTTCTGAAAGGAAGAAATACAAGCTGTCAACATTCATATAAACAAAATGCAAATTAAAACAGCATTAAGGTTCTACCTTATACTTAATCAGATTGGCACAAATCTGCCTGAAAACAGGCACATCAGTGTTGATAGTGGTGTGAATTGACCCACCTATTCCAGAAAATAATTTGGAATTCTGCCTGAAGAATCATTTAACTATGCCTGCCCTTTGATAGTGAGACTATTACTACTAAATCAATAGCTCCAAAGAGATATTTTTTAAATATGAAAAAGATCTATTTATCCAAGAATATTTATTGCAGCTCTTCTTGTAGCAAAGAACTGAAAGTGAAGGGATTTGCCCATTAGTTGGGAAATGGCTGAATAAATAATATTCCGTGTAATGAATTTATTATTGTGTCACAAAAAATGAGGGGGGAAAAGTGAATTCAGAGAAACTTGGAAAGATTTGTAAAACTAGGAGAACAATTTAAATGGCAAGATTGTAAAGAAAAACAACTTTGAAAGACTGATCAATACAGAAACCAACCACAACTCCAGAGATGTTATCACTAGCTTAACACAATATTAGTGTATTCATCAGAGAGAGTAAAAAATCTTTATGATACTAGGGGAAAGGAATCTTTGAGTCTTGGGTAGGGTGATATTTAGGAAAAATGGATATACATTTGAGAACCTACAACACTGTAGTCAAGAACAATTTAGGACAGATAATTTGTTTTGAAACCATACTATTTTGCATTTTATATCTATTTGGTTTTAATCTTATTTACCCACTAGATGTTTTCATGAAAATACAACTTTTCTTAATCCTTTGTTTCTTTAATCTAATACAATTTTACATATAATTGGTCCTTAAAGTATTTAACTTCACTAAGTGTTAAAGCAGATCATTTATAAATATTATGTTATTTTTTATAAATGCACAAGTATATGTTTAAATGAATAAACGATAAGACTTAATTGTTCTCCAGAGATGATCAGTATTAGTTTAAATTTCCCTTAAGATACAATGTAATACAATACAACACATATAATACAAATTTATTGAGCTCCTACTATGTGCCAGGCACTGTGCTAAATAAGAAAAAGAAAATTCTGCCCTCAAGGAGCTCACTTTCAGAGAAGACTACACATCAGACAGGAGACCAAAAGGTACCTAACCTAAGGATATGGTGTTGGTAGACTACACATGAAGCCAGTTGCCTGTCCTTTCTGAGCACCATTTACAGGGAGCTTTAGAAGGAATTTTGTTGTTGTTGTTGTTTTATCCTTCAGTCAGAAAAACAGAGACAAATGATGAATAAATACCAAAGCTAAAACAATCTCCAGTGATGATGATGATGATGATGAGTGCTTGATAATGAGTTTATGGGATGGGAAGAAATAGTAGAACCTAAACAAAGTGACTGCATCTCTGGCACCCTTGTGAATATTGTAATAAGAAAGCCCTCAGAAATCTGATTTCTAATGATATAGATTATATATGCATGTGTGTAATATTAATGTCTTTTTTATCCTTCATGCCACCTAGGACTGAGTTTCTGCTTAGATGCCTCTTTATATCATGGAAATTAAAATATATATCAAAGTTGAAAAAAAGTTGTATGTTTTGAAATAAAAAGCTTTAATTAAAAAGAGAGAGAGAAAAAAAACTTTTAAGTATGAGTCCATCAGAAGACTGAGGCTCCTTTCTCAGGTCGACCTAAGTAAATATAGACAAGCATATTATGTTGAGATTGACTTTGTGGGGTTGAAGTTTCCAACTGTAGCAATTCTCAAAGATCATTTATTTTAGCATAGAGAAGTTGAAATCTATTAGTGGAAGTAGGGACTCACACTAGCAAAATACTGAATTATTAATTAAAATATAGAGTCAAAGTACTAGAATGTAAAGGATTTTGTTCATATTAACTGATCAATAAATATTTTAAAGCATATATACATACACACAGACTTTTTTTTTTTAACAAAGCACTTAACTCAAATTTACATAAAATTGGTCTTGGAAAAACATGTCAATAGTAAAAGAAATTTAGATCTATAATTTATATTGGATACTTTATTCATGGATAATTTTGCTATATCTGCCCCAAATAGATTTAAAAAAAAAAAACAACTACTTTATCAGCTCATCTGCTTAGGAAACACAGCATGTCAAAGTGGAAAGATGGTTGGATTTGGTTAAATGGATAAAGCCCCAGCCCAGAAGTCAGGAGGCTCTGAGTTCAAATCCAGCCTCAAATCCACTCAACACTCACTTGCTGTTTGACCATGGGCAAGTCACTTAACCTCAATTGCCCCCTTTCCCACTCCCCCCCCCAAAAAAAAAAAATGGATGGATTTGAAGGTGAGTATTCTCACTTCAAATCCCACTTATATCACTATTTAACCTTAGGCAAGTTTCTAGACCTCAGACATAAAATTAGGGGGTTGAGCTCGATGACCTCTATGGTTCTTTTCAATTCCAAATTTATGATCCAACCTTCAACTAAATTGCTTTTCATTTATAAACTTAATTAATTATTATTATTATATATATTGTTATTTTATATGTATGATACCTTTCTTGTGAAAAATTGATAAATTACTTAATTTGTAAATAATTAAATAACCTACATAACGAATTTGGGTTAAATCTACAGAAAATGAAAGCTTAGAGCATTAATATGCCAAGGATATGTGGTATATCCTATACTCACATTGGCTCATTGTGATGTAAAGTGACTCTACATTTCAGCAGGTCCTGCTAAACCAGAAGGGCTTCAAGTATAGATGCAGAAAGTCATTGTCTGAAGAATCAGCCTCACTAATTTGGAGAGCGACAGCATTCAGAAAATGGGACCACTAGCAATCAGTTCTTTTCTGCTACAACCTATGTTACTTTGGACAAATAACTCCACTTTTCTGGGTTTCAGTTTTTTCATCTGAAATTGAAGTGGTTCAGCTAGATAGGTGCTGAGGTCCTATCCAGTTCTAAGTTCATGATCACATCAGATCTATTTAGACACTCCATCCCACCATACTCCTGCCATGACAAACTCTGGTGAGATCAAAGAATAATTTATGAAGACCTACCTAGAGACCCTTGTTATCAATGTGCCAAAAAAGGACAAGCTTATAATTCTGGATGGCTTTAATGCTTGAATAGGCTTAGACTACCAGATGTGGCAAGTTTTTGGGAGGAATGAGCTGGAGACAGCAACAGCAATTATTCCTAAAAATTTCATGCATCTATGACCACCTCATCATCAACATAATCTTCCATTTACTACCCTCACAGCAAATGTTGGCATTTAATAAATAATGTCATTGTAAGAGACAGGATGTGTGTAAAGGCAATGTCTGGTACAGAGTGCTGGACTAATTATAGACTTATTCTCTCCAACCTAAATATTCACATGCAACAGACGTTTCAGCTACAAGGCAAAATGACCAACAGAAGACTTAAATGTCAATGGATTATGGTACTTTCAGAGCAGAAAACAGTTTATTTGGATGGAAAGTTGAATCAACACATAGGTTGACAACAGTGGAACAGAAGAGGAACGGGCAACTTTCAGAGATTTAGTGAAAAGCATTGCATTTACTCATCTGGGTCAGAACACTCACAAACATTTAAGAAAATGATAGGAAAGCATAGGAGCTGCTAAATGACAAATGAGAATCCCAAAGGGTTTATCAGCAGGATAAACCATCTCTAAGTTCATCCATCTCTAAGAAGGCAGTATTTAATTCACCATCAAAAATAAAGTGCAAGAAAAGCTTAGAGAGATGCAGTAAGAAGATGCTCAGTAAGAAGGCAGATTGAATTCCGTTTTATACTGATATTAGTCAGCTAAAATATTTTTATGATGCCCTGAAGGCTATTTATGGGTCAAAGACATATATTGCATCTCAACTCCTCAACTGATGGAGCTACATTGATTAGTAATAAAGACATGGTCCTAGAGAAATGGCCTGAACACTTCCATACTTCCATAATTTTCTGAACAGATTGTCATCAATCAGTGCTGAAACCATTGTCTGTTTAATCTCAAGTTGAAGTCGATTTCCAACTGAAGAAGTTTTGAAAACCAATATGTACTTGTGTGGCAAAACACCTGGTTCTGATTCTATTTCAGCATGCATTTACAAGGCAGGCAGTCCACTGCTCATAAAAAAAGCTGACTGAAATTTTCTGGATTATATCAAGAAGAGAACTTCCTCAAGGAGTTCAGATTGTTCATCTCTATAAAGATAATGGAAATAGATTGTCTTATGACATGGGGAGTGAGAGGCAATGTCTTTTAATCATTATTGGCAAGATTCTTGCCTGAGTCTGAGGAATGGCCAATATGGTTTTTGCTGCTTGACGAGTCTAGGAGAAATGTCAGGAGTAGCACAAAGGTCTCTATACAACATTCAGTGATCTGATCAAGGCTTTTGATAACTGTTGGTCGTGAGGGCTTATAGAAAATTATGTCGAAATTTGGAGAAGTCTGTCAGTTGTATATCAATTTCATGACAGCATGCTTGCCTAGGGTTTGGATACTTTCTCAGTCACCAGTGAAGTAAAACAAGGCTCTATACTTGTTTTCATGCTTTTTAGTGCAATGTTTTCAGCCATGTTGTCAAATGCTTTCAGTGGGATGAACATGGCATATTAGGTTCAGCTGTTGCACTGATGATAAATTCTTCCACTTAAAAAGGCTGCAAGCCAAGATTAAAGTGGAAGAAGAGTTGGTATGTGACTTTCTGTTCATAGATGGCTGGTCAGTTATTGTAGCCCTTGAGGCTAAGATACAACAAAGTATGAGAGTATCCTAACAACAGCAAAAAAAAAAAAAAAAGTTCTCTACCAGCCAGCACCATCGATTCACAAAACCATCGGTTACAGAAAATGGAAAAATTTTTAATGCTGTGGATGATGTTCACCTACCTTGGCAATATATACTTTCCAGGGATGTCCACATACATGATTAGGTTATTATCTTTATGTAGTGCTTTACAAATATCTCATTTGATCCTTGTAACAATCATGCACAGTAGTTGATGATGTTACCATTTTACAATTGAGAAAACTGAGTCACGTAGCCCAAGGTCACAAAGGCTGAATTTGAAGTCATGCCTTCCTGATTCCAAGCTCTGTAGTTTATCTATTGTATCATCTTACTTCCAGAGAAAGATAAAAAATGGAACAGAGACCAAATGGTTGGATAGTAAAGTAGAACATTTAGCCTGCACTAGGCTAGCCACTAAGTGAGTAGACAGAAATGGACAATATTAGAGCTATGAAGATAAAATTGATAAGATGTGGCATTTTATTAGATTTTGGAAATGGGTTACAGATCAAAGGATATTGAAAGAGTTTTTAACTTGTGTACTGGAAAATTGGAGAAGTGCATATAGGGGTAATAGAGGAATTCTGTTTTGGACATGCTATCATTTAAATTTCTATGAGACATCCAAATAAAGGTTCTAGTAAGTAGTTGATAATTTCATAGTAGAATGTGGGGGAGAGAGATGAAAAGTAGATATTTAGATTTGGAGATCATCTAGACTGAGATAATTGCTGATGATGTTATCAAGAGAGAGCCAAGGACAGAGAACCTTTGGGGATTCCCCTGTTTAGGCGGCAGGATCTGGATAATAGTCTAGCTAAGGAGACCAAGAAGGGCCTGAAAGATAGGAAGAAAGCCAAGAAAAAGCTGAAGTCTAAGAGAATATTATGCAGGAGAGGTCAGCAATGTCACAAGCTACAGAGCAGGCAGCAGAAATGAGTTCAAAGAAATAATAAGAAATCATTGCTTTCCCAGTCATCCATCATCACTCCTACACTAGTCCCAAATCCTCAATCCTAGAATTATAATCAGTTCATCTTCACCTTATCTTCTCAACTTACTGCATTTCAATTTTGAATTCCTCCTTTTAAACGCTAGTGCTACTCTACCTGCAACTGTGACTGTGTCTTTACTGCTTCATACTATTTGTTTAATCTTCTTTTCTATTGGCTTTTTACAGCATTCTCCACAGATTCTGCCCAAACCTTTTTCTTCTAGTCATAGAAGCCTTTTAGTAGAGAACATCATTTTGCACCTCACTAAACCATTATGTGATTCACAGCATTTTAACACCATCCTCTCTTCCTATCTGTTTGAATACTGTCTTCCTACCTCCATTTTTGAGGGTTTCCCTCTTCTTTCATAGCTTAGAATGATAACTGTACTACATGAAGCTTTTCCTCATCCCTACTCTCTTAAACTTGCCTCCAAATTATTGTCTCTCTTTTATTTGTCCCTCTGTCTCTGTCTCTCTGTTTCTTTGTCTCTGTCTTCCTTTGATGCATTATTGTAAGCTCCTCAAAGAACTTTTGCTCTTATATCCCCAGGCAAGTACCTGACATATAGTATATGCTTAATAAATGCTTTTTAGTGACTGATTGATCAGAAAGATATGAAGGAAATTGGACCTTGTTAGCATAGCTTTGGGAATATCAGGGTCATCTCCATGCCATAATGTCTCTCAGAGAAGGTCTTGGGCAAAGAGCCTACTTTATAATTTGACATCATCATAATAACAATGAAAACTAGCACTTGTATAGCATTTTAATGTTTACAAAGTGCTTTACAAATAAAATCATTCTTAAAATAAACCTGTAAGACAATGTTATTCCATCTTTATATATAAGAAAAGTGAGGCAGGTAGGTTATGTGCGACATTCCTAAAGTCATATAGCCATTAGGTCTTAAGACTGGATTAGAATTCAGGTGTTCGTGGCTGTAGGTCCTGTGCTCTATCCATTGCACATGTAGCTGTCTCTGACTTTCACAATAACCTTGTTAGATTGGTAGGAGTTTTTATTTGCTTTTGCCAGACTTATGAATTCATTGGTATAGGGAGCTCCTAATAACAACTTTTGTTAACCAGTTCACATTGATTTTTGCTTTGCAACTTAGTCTTAGAAAATTGCCTGAGGAATTGAGAAAGCCAAGTAACTGATCAACTAACCAGTATATGGCACAGGCTGATCTTGAGCCCAGTCTTCCTGACACCATGGCTCGTTCTCTATCCACTAAACTAGTTCCTTTGAGGTAGGTAGTACAAATTGTGCTACCCCATTTTATAAATGAGAAAATAGGCTCACATAAATTAAATAATTGGCCCATAGCCATGCCACTTAGGTATAGTGCTGAGGTCTTCTTGTCATGGGACAAGTGCTTTTTCTACTATGATGTATTCTTTTTAAGTATATAAATAATAATGATGATAATAAATTATTTTTATATTATGATTTGCAAAGGACTTTCTTCACAACAACCCTATTAGGTAGGTAATGCTACTATTGGCCCATTCACAGTAGAAGAAACAGAAGTCAAACATGTTAGATAATTGAACTGCAGGCATGTAACTATTAATTGTCAGAGCCGATACTCTTAGCTCAAGCCAAGACACAGAAAGCTTTTTGACTTAGAGCACAATATCCACTGAGCTTTGATGCTTAGATTGATTTGAATTTTTTGTTGTTGGCACTGAATATTATTTTATGTATAGGCTTTATTGAGACAAGTAAATGAATAGCTACTTTTATTAAATTTAATAGCAGTCTAATTCTGCAAATATTGATCTCTTTGCCAGTTAAAAAACCCACCATATCCCTAGACCTTAGAATTACAGTAGAGTAGGCTTTGCTATTAGTAAAGATGCTGGAAAACATTTTCTGGAAGATCAGATCACCTGCCTCTTATTTCTGTTTCATTGGAAAATTATGCCTGATGCAAATGAAACAAAGACCAAATGAGACAATTTTGAAGCTTAGGTTCAGTTAATAGTAAAGAAATGTTATAGATATAATAATATAGAACTGAAGACCTAGACAACCATTTGTGAAACAGAAATAAGAAAGTATTTTGGGATTAATAAGTTTTTATCATAAATCTTGTGTTCTTAGCACCAGATTTGTTTTTCCCAGCATGGCTTCCAAAGAGTGTATATAGTCTATATACTATAGAGTATAAAAGAAAATACAAATTTCCTGTGTAGTAGGTGAAGATTCCAAATAAATTAGAAATCATTCCCTCTTCTGGTAGTATCTATTAAATTCCATATGTTATTGGAACTTAAATATAGGAATCCTTTACTTTTTTTCTGCATTCACCAACATATTCCATGTCCCTAGCATTATTTCCAGGATTCAGATTAATGGAACATTATGTTGATGGCATTCCTATATGGCCTTTAAATAAAGTGTCATTACACAAGGACATTTAATCATAAATATAAGTGATTCTTTTTATGATATATTGTTTAGAAAGAACATTTATTTGGATTTTTGAGTTTTAGTTAATGCATCTGAACTGTAACTAGGCCTGGAGTCAAAAAGACCCAAATTCAAATCCAGCCTCTGACACTTATTAGCTGTGTAACGAAGTCATTTAATTTCTATTTGCCTCCAATCTCTCAATATAAAATGGTGGTAATAAAAATATCTAGTCACAGGATTTTTGTAAAGATCAGATGAGATAATATTTGTAAAACACCTGTCACAGTGGCTATATATATTATTTTTTCCCCTCCGACTTCATTTCTGTATTGTAACTTAAATGTATTTTTAAAACTCATGCTTGGAATCACAAAATGTTAGTTTTATTAGGCCAGAGAATATAGTTATGATATGATACGTCACATTTATATAGTAGTTTAAGCTTGTGAAGGACTCTTTACATTGGTACCATTTTGCAGATTAAGAGCTTGACACCCAGAGAAGATAAGTGACTTATCACAATACCTATCTAAGTACTCAGATTCGGAAGCCAGTGTTCTTTCTGCCACACCACACTGCCTATGTTGGTACATAGAGAAGCCACTTTCCTAGAGGTCATCTAGTCCAAACCCCTCATTTTTTAAATTGAAGATAAGTCAAATGAATTAACTGTATCATCTAGCTTTGTTGAGTTAGTGAGAGTCAGGGCTAGAACCCAGTAGGGTCTTTTGATTCCCAAGTTTCTTTTTTCACTCTCTCATGTGATAATTTGATTAACAGTAATTTTGAATGGATAAATAAATAAATAAATCAACTGCGAAATACTTGAGAAATATGTACTTATCTTTTTAAACATATTTCAACAGAAGTTAATTAAATTATCTTCTGTTTAAATCTGAGTTAACCTGGAAGTATTAATAACTACTATCGTGTGTATATGTGTTATCTAATATATATAACTACTATAATATGATAATTATATCTACTGTAACTCTGATATTTTCCTCTTATTTTCAAAACTATATTAATATCATACATATGCAGTGACTTAATGTATATACACATGTATATGTATTTATATGTTTTGTAGTTTATTGTAACCCTAAGATTTAGTTGTAGTAGAATTAATTGACAACTTTTCCAAAGTCTGAACATTTTTTGGGATAGGATATCATATCTCTAAATATAAAAACTAAAAACAAGGAATTAAGATTAGTATATTTTGGGTAACTTCAAATTTAATTTATTTCTAGCATGGCTTTAATTGTCTCTTTTGTCAAAGTCGCTGTTTTTCATGAGCAACAGTTATTTTGAACCACTTTCTAGTTAAAGAAAATATTGTCAACGACAACAGTGATGATCTACAAGTGAGTGTCTTATTTATTTGATACCTTCCTATTGCTCTTAAGACTGTTGATTAATCTGTTCTGGAACAAAGAGATCCTTTCCAGTTCTAAATCTCTGATTCTATGATCTCAACAGTCTGCTTAAACTTTGAATAAGCTAGTCTTAAAGTGGGAGTAAATGGGGAAAAATACCTACTAAATATTTATTTTTTTTATATTATTTCAGTTACCAAGTAGTAATTAATTGCATGGTTTGAGTCATCATCTCCAATGTAGTAGTTTATTACTTGTGAGTCAAGCAGCTGGGAATGTCAAATATTAGACTAGATTGCAACCAACAGTATCAAGTTCTTGGTTTAGTTATTGGTCTTTTTATTTGGTACACATACTTGTGTAATCAGTTGTATGAAACTACATATGAGTAAAGTTCTGTTATAGAGTAGTATAATATAAGAAATAAAAGTTAATGCTCACTAATGAAGGAGGCAGAAATATTTGTAAACTACTTCATTTTGTCACTTTTTTTCTGTTTTGTTTTATTGGATGTTTGACTATAAAACGAGAAGAAAAATGTTATATATCACAAATGCAATATAGAAACCAGTCCCTAAAAATATTATTATTGTATGGATTATAGTGGTTAAGTAAAATCATGTTTATCCTGAATCCTTGAAAACTGAATCCTTTGTAAGAATCAAGTTTTCCAGAATTGGGGCTTTAAACTTTGAAACTTTTTTTTTTAGTTTAACCTTTTGGGACAAAAATCTTTCTGAAAAATACACTTCTTTGCCTCCTTAAGTAATGAAAACATTGTGTGATGATCAACTTTGATAGGCTTAGCTCTTCTCAACAATATAAATGATCTAAAACAATTCCAAAAGTCTCATAATGAAAAATGCTGTCCACATTCTGAGAAAGAACTGTGGAACCTGAATGCAGATTGAAGCATACTATCTTCATTTTTTTTTTCCTTTCTCATGGTTTTTCCCTTTTGTTCTGAATAACACCATGATTTCTTTCACAACATGACTTATGTGGAAATATGTTTAATGTCATTGTACATGTGTAATCTATGTTAGTTTGCTTGACATTGTGGGAGAGAAGAAGAAAAAAGTAGAAATCAAAATCGTATAAAAATGTTGAAAACAAAAAAACTAAAATAGTAATTTTTTTAAAGATATATAAAAATGGGATGTTATGCAAACATTTGAATTTCTTTTTGTTGACTCAGGTTCATTCATGAATATTATGGTACTATATGGTATAGGAATTCAAAAAAGAATGTGTTTCTAACAGGATCATCAGTGAAGGTGTTAAAAGAGATCACCTTGAGTGGCTTTGAATTATATATAGGATTTGGAAAAGAAGAAAAACCAATGAAAGAGCATTTCACATAGGTAGGTGGGAGTAACAGAAAATGATGTGAGCAAAGTTAGGGAAGTAGAAACATATAGGATGTGTTACAAAAATGAGAACTTTTAACTTACCAGTTGGGATGGAGAATTTGTATTAAGGAATTAAAAAGGGATAAAGATAGAAATCTAAATGGGTGCCAGTTTGGGAAAGGAAGGTATCTTCAAACTCTAGGCCAAGGAATTTCAACATTGTCCTATAGGTTATGGATAGTACTTTTGAAAGTTCTGAGTAAGCAATCACTTATTTCTTTTTTCTTACTTGAGGTATTTTGTTTTTAATGTAACAGTCACTTCTACCAAACAACTACCACACCACCACTACCACCATCCCCCCGACTGAAATTCATTCCCATTATTAAAAGTTAGGAAAACCACCTAAATGCCTCTTCTTCTGTGAATCCTCTCCTAATGTCTCCTCTTTAAATTTTCTTTTAAGTTAAATTTTAATTTTCATCCATTTTTGTCCAGTAATTAAATGTAAACATCTTTCATCCTCCTAATGTAAATATAAATTATAAATTCCCTAAGAATGAGAACCATGTTTAATGAATCCTTATACTAGACACTAAAAGGGATTCAGTCTTGAATTATATGTTCAAAAAAAATGTTCAACCAAATTTCAACCCCCTTTCCCTAGATGATTTTGCACTAGAAAAACTGTGACTTTAATAAGGTATTATTTACTCTAGCCCATCCTCGACACAAGTTGCAGAATTAAAGTCATTGAGTGGCTGTGGTTTAAAAAAAAATTGTTATCTGGTGGCCAGATTTTTATTGATGAGCCTTTCCAAATATAGCTAGGCCATTCCTTCCTTAGATGTTAAGTCCATTAATAGGCTCAAAACCTTTGAGAGCTCAGATACCCTTGTGTTATGATGGAGCATTAGAAGAGTTATTAGTACTTAAAAATAGCTAACAAGCTCTATAGCAGATTTGCAAAATGCTTTGCATGTATTATCACTTTTGATAAGTTGACTATTTACTAATTTGGTCTGGAACTTTTCAAAAATTTGGTTTCTGTTCTGTAGCCCCTATCTCTTCTATATGAAAAATAAAACAAGTTCTCTTAAGTACCTTTATGTAGAATTCTTCTGAGTCCAGAAACTTGAATGCAAATAAAGCAGCATGGCACTTTACTATCTTAAATATCTTGAACTTCAGTTCTTTTTTTAACTATGTTTATTTTAATTTTCTCCTTGGTCAAGACTAATTCGAATTAAATAACTGTGTCTTTATTTTAATGATCTCAGCTATCTCTAAACATTAGACCTATCCCTTTTTTATTCTTTTGCTTCAAATTTACATTTCTAAGGTTTTTCCTTAACGTCTTTTATTAGTTGAACCCATTTTGCAGCTTAGTACTCTCTTATTTATCTTTAATTACATTCCCTTCTTTTACTTTTTGCTTAGTGATCTTGAGCCTAGTTACCTAATACTGTTGGGGTTTTTGGAGTGACTTGCCCATCTCCTTTTAAACTTTAAATATGTCTAAAATTTCAATACAAAGTCTATAGATTTTACCTTTTCAATCCCATCTAGCTCATTCGATCCAATTATCAGAATTTTATTTTTTAGAGATTACTCTCTATTGAGTTAGTATTCCCCTTGGGAGGGATAAGTGCTAGACCTCCTTTCCCAAATTAACTAATCAGAGACATCTTCAGGTACAAAGGGAAAGCATTTATTTAGTTCCTGCAAGGAGAGGCCCATGTCAGGATTTAAATAGCAAAAGACCCAAGCCTTTTATTGGATAGACTAAAAGGAAGTAACCATCCTTGATCAATGATCACCAATGTTGTCTGCTTCCTGTGGATCACTTCCTGTCACTTCCAGTCACTGACTTAGGATCTTTTTAGAGATCTCTAGGCCCAGAGATCATGTGACTTCATGCAACTTGAGATCCAAATCTCCACATGGTCCCATTCACCCTTGTTTTTAGTCGTAAGATTATGTCTGTCATTCTATCATTTCTACAAACTTTGTAAATAAGGAATTTCCTAAATTTTGTCAATATTTCTCCAACTATGCCAACATTTTCTCCCTTATATTTTATAAATTCTAAGATAACATTGACACTTTGTTTTCAAGGATTCATTTGTTTGTTTTGTGAATTGAAGTGGAAAAAAAAAACTGCGTGTATAGGTATAGGAAACCTGGTTTCAAATCTTGTTTTCACTTTTAATAACTTTGTCTTTAGGCAAGTCATATCTCTTAGCAACATCATTTTCTCTATCTGTAAAGTGAAAATGTCTATTGTGAGGTTGTCATGACATTCAGTGTCTTTCCAACTTTCTCTGAATTCTTTATATTCTTCATTTCTTGTGGCATATTAACATCTCATTACTTTTGACCAGATTTATTCACATAATATTTGTAACTTTGTAAGTTATAAAGTACTTTATAAATATCAACTATAAAAATACTTTGTTAATTGTAAAGTACCATTTAAATATGGGTACTTTTAAAAATCATTGTTGCTGTTACTAACCAATCATTTCTTCTTATTGGTCAAAATTAAATCCAGAGTCATTAACTCAAGTCTGTACAGTAAGGAGGATTTGCTGAAGACACTAGGACTTTTTCGCACAGATAGAAGACTTAGGAGAAATACAATTACATTCTTCAGTTATTTGAGATTGGTTATCATATTAAAGAGATATTAGACTTAATCTTCTTGACTGCAAAAGGAATGACTAGGACTACTAATGGAGTAGAAGTTATAGAAAAGCTGATTTCATCTCAATGTATATAAAACTTTCCAATAATTAAAACTGTCCAGAAATGTAGTGGACTGCCTCAAGAAGAAATGAGATAACCTTTTTATTTTCTTCCAGCTCTTGTGATTCTAGGAAATTGAGTTATCTATTCAAGGGAAAGCAAATAATCATCCATTTGGTTGGGACATGAAATATAGTTAAGGAGTGTATTGTGAAAAGTCTGAGAAGAGAGGATGGAGGCAGACTCACTATTAGACAAGGGACTTATGAAGACTGCCAGGAGTTAGAAGTTTTTAAGCAGTAATGTGTGATACTAGCATACTTACTCTAATTACTGCAGAACATATATTCTTCCATGCATCTATATAATCCATTACACAATTTAATTCTTGAATACATATATATATATATATATATATATATATGCATATTATCCTGTCTTTCCTAAATAAATCCAAAGTGGCTTGATAGAAAGGTCCATATTTATATATTTTGTTATTTCCCAAAGGACTTAACATCATAAACAATCAATAAATACTTAACAGGGTTTTATATATTTGTGTCATAATGGTAGTTCAAGCAGCAATGAAACTAAGAGTTTCAGCAATGAGACAAGGCAGTGGTAGTACAATGAAAAATCACATTTATTTCTAAATGTACTTTCTCTATTTTCAACCTACTTCTGCCCACTAAACCTTTCCTTGTAACAAAAATTGATCATGATAAATTAAGGGCCAGATCTGAGACATGAGTTCAAATCCAGTCTCTCTTAACACTATGATTTTAAGCAAGTCACTTCCCTTCTATATAGGGGCCTTAGTTTCCTCATCTCTAAAATGAAATGGTTAAACTAAATGATAGGAAAGTTCCCTTTCAGCTTTAAATATATGCGCCTATGATCCTGTTGTTTCCTTTGACTTCTAAAATGAAAATTTTAACAAGATAAGTTAGGCATTTACTACTTGGAGAAAGATGATTATTGCACTGGGTGGCTATTTTTACTTAGAATATAGCTGACTTTTTATAGCCAGTCTTTTCCTTTTGGCCATTGGATTCCTTTACAGTCTTATTATCATCAGTGTTCTTTGTATCAAAAAATATAAAATAAAATATTCTGACATGGTGGCAGGTGACAATTCATTGTATTTTGCTAAAACTGTAACAGTAGTTCCCCAATCTTTTTTGGGGGGACAGGTATGTTGTCAATAGAGGTTATTGACTCAGAAATAGATGCATTATGGTAAGAAAAGCATTGAGATAACCCAATTTAAGAGCATTAACAAATCTGAGCACATCTAAAGGATAGGCAATCAAGGTAAAGACCAGGTCATAAGATCAGAATCTGATGAAGTAAGCTAAGGGATAGCTGGGCTTTTGTTTGTTTGTTTTGTTTAGCTATATTGGACAAAAGAGAAGAATCAAAGAAGGGATTGGACCACTGCCCTGGAGACATGAAGTAAATGGTACTCACAGACTGAGAGGAGCCCCAGCTATTCAACTCTTCTCTGCCAAAGAAAAGAGTTTCTAGCTTGGAAAAAGATAGAACAAATATGACTAATAGGGAGTTGTTGTCCAGGATAAGAAGATAATGAAAGCGCATCCTTGGTGCTTTTGAGCTCAAGTTACCCAAATTAGACAAAGTATGTAATGAAAGAATTAGCAGGTATGATTACTAAGCCACTGTCAAGGATTTTTAGGAAATGATGAATTGAAAAAATATCACAGTAAAGGTACATGTCCCAATTTACAAAATAAAGAAATGAAATCTACAGTTGTAGGCTAAAAGTTCTTAACTTTTTTGCATCACAGACCCCTTTCGCAGTCTGATGAAGTTTATAAAATACAAGGAATTAAAGGAAATCAATTATTAAAATGAGTCCAGGAACCCCAGTTTAAAAAGCATTTGCTGTAATCCAATCAACTTAAAAAAAAAAATTAATTCTTTTGCTTCCACACCTATTATTTTTGTATGTACCTTCATTCCTCTCCACTTACTAAATTTACCTCAGCTTGTCACAAAGTTTTGCCTTATAAGTTGTTGGTTTTTTAAAGTTCAACAAAACCAACATGTGGCCTTGTCGAATTGCACATGTTGCCCATGATTAGCAAATAGTATTATTCAGCTGCAGCTCCACTCTATATAGTGCTTTAAGGTTTGCAACAAGCCTTACACATGCTTATTTGATCCTCACAACAGTTCTGCATAATAAATACTATTGTAACACATTTATACACATGGGACAACTGAAGGTTAGTGAGATTTTGACTTGCCCAGTGTCACAAAGGAGTAAGTATCTGAACTGGGATTTGAACTTATATTTTCCATGCTCTTAAATCCCATGTGCCATTTATTGTATCATGCTACTCTGGAGAGAGAGGATTTTCCATCACCAAAAGTTTAAAAAAAAATCACTCAATTAACAGGTAAATATGGTGCAATGAATTAGAGTGCTGGACCTTGAATCAAGTAGACCGAAGTTTAAATCCCATCCCAGGCCTTTATTACCTATGTTATTCTGGGCAAATCACTTAACCTGTCTGCCTCAGTTTCCTTATCTTTAAGTGGGGATAATAGTAGCAACTATCTTATAGGGTTGTTAGAAGGATCAGATAGGGATAATAATTGTAATGTGCTTTGTGAACTATGTAAAACTGATTTATTAAAGTGCCCATTGCTAATTTCCTAGCTGCTAAAGATACAATGAATGAAACTAGTCTTCTAAGAAACATTCTAATGGAAAAGACAAGTACACACACACACACACACACACACACACACAAATATGTATTTATGGAATAATATGGGACAAAGGTCAGGAAGGAGTGCATTGCAGACATGAGAAATAGTGCAATAGCATAGAGATAGAATTTCATTTCTATGTAAAGGATAAGAGATGACTGGATTGCTTAATTGCGTAGTGTAAGAGGAGAAGGGGAAGTTGTATTCTATGAGGCTAGAAAGCTGAGGCAGATCTGGGTCAGTTCATGAAAGGTTTTTCAATCTAAATAGAGAAGTTTATATCTTATTGTAAAGGCGATAGGAAATTACTACAGTTGATTGATTAGAGTCATCCTATAAATGATATATTTAAGAAATATCACTTCGTCAGTGGTATGTAGAATGGGTTGAAGAAATAAGAGGCTTGAGCCATGCTCAGTCTGAATTGAATTTAATTGAAATAATGCAGGTAAGAAATGATGAGTCTAAACTAAAGCGGCAGCTGTTTGGATAAAGAGACTTTTGGATGCAAGAACAGCAAGATTTTGACTATTGGCTGTATAGAGTAAGGGAAAAGGAGAAATTGAGGATAATGAACCTTGGAGACCCAAAGAATGGTAGTGCCTGCAGAGGAAGGTTACATGACCACTTGTCAGATATGGGCAAGATGAGATGGATTTGAGTTTCCTTCTAGATCTGAGATTAAGTAATTTGATGATGGGTTGAAGTAAAACTGGAAAAGTTAGATAATGGATTAAAAGTAAGTAATGGGAGTTCCTTGAATTCCAGAATAAGCAGCTCCAATTTTATCCTGAAGGCAGTTTGATAGAGTCCTGGATTGTAAGCATAAATTTAGTTCCTGGTTCTATTCACTATTATAACCTTATTCACTTCTCTCTCTAGGCCTCAGTTTCCATATCTATAAAATGAGAGGTTTAGACTAAATGAGCTTCACTCTAAATTCTGTGATCCCTGTGGCAACATTAATTATAAATCTACCAGTGAAGATTTTAGAAGCCACTGTGAAACTCCATTTCTGATCTCTTTTCCTTTGCATATTGCTCTCTCCAATGCCTGGAATGCATTCTTACACCTCTTACAGTCTTTTCTTTCCTTTCCTTTGAGACTAAGCTAGAGCTCCAGCTTATATAGAGAGACTCTCTTGATTCCTACTTACCCAGTTTAATGCCTGTCTGCCTCCCCCAAAACTCAAAACTGCCTTATATTTGTCTTGTATATATTCCTTATGTGCAAATCAGCTTTGACAGAGAGGATTTCCTCAATGACAATTATTAGCTAATTGGTCTGGTCCAGGGTATACCTGAGTATAGTTGTCTTCCCCAATAGGATGTAAGCTCCTATAGCTTACTGTATAATTTTTTTATCTTTTTACCCTCTCAGTGCCTAGCATAGGACTTGGCACAAGTTCTCTTTGTTTAAGACACATCAAATGATTCCAAATGCAGATGTGCAACCTTTCTACAACTTCCTGAGAATCTATGGAGCACTCAGAGATGAATGATTTTCTCCCAAATCACACAACCAGAATATCTCAGAGGCAAGATTAGAATCCAGATCATCCCTACTATGTAGGGCCATTTTTCGCTTCATTGCTTCACATTGGCCATTTTCATGTGACAGGCATGAGAGTGTCTTCTACTCTAAATCTCAGGCTAAGATGTGTTATTCTTTTTCTCCCCTCAAATATCAGTACCATCCAAGTTATCAAGTATTGAAGATACTTATCTGTATTCATTTGTGATTTAAATAACCAGTAATGTGCAGAATGTAGATGCATTGAACTAAACGTATAATGAAAGGGAAAACTACATGAAGAGAATATATCTATTCTTCAAGGAAAATTGAACAGCCAGCCACATACTCTGTCATGATGGCTTTTATTTACTCTGTTGCTGGATGGTAACTTAAGCCAGATAGAGCCAATGTACATTTTGGATATCTTCATATTAATGCCACCCACTCTCATTTTTTAACTCGTCTCAAATGACTCTCCCCTTCTCTCTAATTCTTGACTCCCATATGTTATAATTGAGGTAATATTTAGAATGGACTATTACAATCTGATTTTTTCTTCTTTTCTGCCTTTCAGATGTACCTCCTGCTGATCAAGAGAAGCTTTTTATCCAGAAGTTGCGTCAATGTTGTGTCCTCTTTGATTTTGTTTCTGATCCACTAAGTGATCTAAAGTGGAAGGAAGTAAAACGAGCTGCTTTAAGTGAAATGGTAGAATATATCACACACAATCGAAATGTGATCACAGAGCCCATTTATCCCGAAGTAGTACATATGGTAAGTGATTCCATTTTTAATTATGGTTTCTCTTACTTTAGTTAGGCAATAGATTCAGGTATTTCAGGGTGGGATAAGGCAGCATATAGACTTCTTTTGCCATCATCTGTCTTTTCTGTTTACATTTGGAAGGATGTAGATATTTGTCATAGTTGTATGCAGTATGTATCTTAATTTTGTGTAATGTATAACTATTTATTGTATATCTTAATCACCATGCTCAGAGCATGGACGTTAATCCTAGCTGCTTCCCGTAGGTAGAGGAACCAACATGGATCAAAGTAAATATGTGTTTATGTTGTTATTTCAGTCCCCTTATTTGGGTTTCTATACCAGGCCTATACCTTTCTGACTACTTGCTTCACCATAGCTCTCTTCTCTTATAATTGTACTGTCCAAACTTTAGTATGTACAGCTATATCATAAAACTAAAAATTGGTAATTTCTCATAACTTCTATATTTTAGAGAAGAATATAATGTTCTCTGGGAACGGGTTTCTTGGGAGGCTTCTGGGAGCAGCCTTCATTTCAGTTCAATGTAATCACAAGTGCAGCCAGGTATTAAAAGTCCAAATCCTTTATTGTCTCTTTCCAAGTCTTGTCTCCTTCCTTGGGCCTAGTTAGCTTTCTGGAGGCCTATCTCTCTCCTTGGTTCCGAGAGCTTACGCTGCCTACTCTGGCTTATGAATCTCCTCGACTGAATCCTGGTTGAGGCTCAGAGTTTCTAGTGGGCTTGTGTCTGGCCCCGAGAGCTTCTTGCTTATATGCTCTACACTAAGTATACATCAATCATTATATCACTAGGAAACCATTATT
Organism: Sarcophilus harrisii; assembly: GCF_902635505.1. NCBI lineage: Eukaryota > Metazoa > Chordata > Mammalia > Dasyuromorphia > Dasyuridae > Sarcophilus > Sarcophilus harrisii. Next base: position 358,077,986 of record NC_045427.1, on the reverse strand, counting down.
TGTTGTAGGATTAAATCAATCCTAAACCTAGATTTAACTACTGTCTCCTCAATTCCACTTACTTAGCACCTTGTAAGAATACTAACAATTTTTATTTTCCACAATTGGCATTTTCCTTATTGATAACAAGAATAATTATTATAGGGTCCTTTTCAGTGTGAATACTATATTCATTAGTGAAAATTGCAAGTCTTCTGTGTCTTCTCATCTGATGCAATTCCTGTCCATTTTCTTCCACAAATCCTTCATAAGGTATCTTTATCCATCATTCTAGGGATCTTCATCTAGTCTTAAAACTCTTAATATGCATCTTTCAGGTTGTATTTCTTTTGTCCTTCTTTCTTGACACTTGACTATTGTTCCTCTTTCCCAGCCATATATTCTTGAATCAATTCTTTTTTCTATCTTTTGTATATGTGATTTTTGATAATGTTACAGCCAATTTACATCTGTCTTATGTTTTCACCATAGGTGTTCTGCAAATTTTATTCTTCAGAAATAATAGTGATCAATGATTGACAGCTATATTAACACCACACACACCCCCCAGCAGAGAATTGGTGTTTAAAGTTAGGGTTTTGTGTCAGAAGTCGTTTAGGATAAAACCAGCATACCATGTAGCCCATTTTCTCTTCTCAGTGGATACTTCAGTCAATTCCCTAGACTGCCTGTTCAACTGCATACCAATCTTTATCCATTTGTTTTATGTTGTTTACTGTCTGTATTAGAAGGCCTCTTTTTTGAACAGCTGTGGATCTCATGAAAAGGGAATGCACAGATTTTTATAGTTTTCTACAACAGACTATATATCTTCACAGTAACACAACTGACTGAAAGTTTTGGAAAATACACAATTTTACTGTAACATATAAAAAGTCAAACAAAACAAATTCCAGATTGACCATTTCCAGAAACATATGTCTCATTCTGTACCTTGATTCCATCATGTGTCCTCTGAAATCATAATTAGTCATTGCATTAACCACAGTTACCTTAAGTCTTTTAAAAGTTGTTTCCTTTAAGTCTTTTAAAGCTAATCTTTATTATTATTGTTATTAGCATTTTACTTATTAACATTAGTCTTTATAATAATGTTATTATTGTATAAATCAAAAATCTTAGGTACCTTCCTTTTTTCCCTCATCCTTTATGGCCCGGCATTTACAGGTTTCCACAGCCTGGCTTCTGTGTCCTATTCCAGACTTACTTTGTATGACTCCCCTTCTTATTCTCTGTGTTCCAGCCAAATTAAAAGTTGCCCCCTGAACTCAACATTAGTCATCCATACCTATGCCTTCTTATATAGACTGTCTCCTATGCCATTGGCACTCCTTTCCCATCATCCTTATCTTCCTTCTGGATTCTTCTGAGGTATCATTTCCTTTTCCCAATTGTTACTCTTTTTTTTTTTTTCCTTCTTCAAAATACCTGTAATTTCTCTGTAATTATAAGGCAGCTAGCTGACATAACAGATACAGTACTGGGACTTGAAATTTGAACTTGGTTTGAATCTAAGACCTTTACTTAGCTGTGTGACTTTGAGTAAATCATTTCATCTCACTCATCCTTAGTTTCCTCATCTGTAAAATAGAGATAATAATAGCATCTACTTCACAGAGCTATTATAAGTATCAAATGGGATAACATATATAAAGCTCTTTGCAAATCTTATGATACAATATAAATGTTAGCTATTATCATTGTTGTTATGAGGTTAAATGCTTCCCACCCTCAACCCCTAAATGGAAAGGAAAGCAAGTTCCTCAAAAAGCAGAAACTATTTAATTTTTGTCTTCATGGCTCCAAGGTACATTGGTATCTTGTAATATTGTATATTTTGTAAGTGTTCACTGAATTAGATTTAAACAAGGAATACAATAGGGCTTTGTTAGTAATTATGCTTATACTTATATATATAGCGCTTTATGATTCACAGAACATTTTTCCCACAATAGCCTTATAAATAGTGGAAAAATCATTACTCCCATTCTACAGTTGAGAAACATCATGCTTAGAAAGGTGGTAACTTGCTTGCAATCATGAGCTAATGAGGAAACGGATCTGAAAGCCCAAACTGAGCCCCTGCCTGATTGTATAGTCTCATAGCTTTAAAATGTCTTTATTTTCAACCAGAGTATCTCCTTTTGTTAAATGAGGGAGGTGGAAAAGAGGTTGAATTTGTTGATCTCTTAAGTCTGTTTTAGCCTTAATTCTCTTAACTGGAATCCAGCACTGCCACTCTCAGAAGGTGGAGGAGAGGGGGGAGGAATGATACTTAAATGTTTGTTCTCTAAAAAGATATGTTGTCCATGAAAATATTTAAATCTTTTTAGAGGCCTTAGTTATTTTGATATTTAATTGTTTTCCTATATTAGCTACAATTGCCTATTAAGCTTTAGAATAAGAAAATCCTGGGGTATTCATATGATTGACAAATATTACTTTCAATATGTTTCTAATGTCACTTTCCAAATCTTTACTATTCATTTGATTATTCTTAGTAAATACTAATAATAAAAAGTATGTATTGCATTTCAAAATCAATTTTACTCTGAAATGAAAACTTTATTTAAAGAAGTTTCCTTCCTCACCTCTTTTGTATTTTATAATCAGGGCTGTCTCAAATATTAAATAGGCCCCCAGTTAGTGTTCGTTTGCTCTCTGCCATTGTTTAGCAACCATTATAACTAAAGACCAATTTGACAACTTCCCTCAAACATTGGAAATCAAATACTAGGATCATATGATCATAGAACCAGAGGGCCCTTTAGAGATCATGTAGTTTAGGCTTTTTATTTTTCAAATAAAAAACTGAAGTTTAAAGCTGGAAACCCAGACACTTCTGACTCCAACTTCAATGCTTTTTTCGCTGCCTCATGGAAACAAAATAAATAACACAAGAACTAATTCATTTGAAAAGTTTGGTTTGACAAGTTCTAGTCAAATGCAAATTAAGACAACTCTAAGGTACCACTACAACCTCTCAAATTTACTAAAAAGACAGGAAAAGATAATGATGAATGTTAGAGGGAAGATGGGAAAACTGGGACACTAATGCAATATTGGTGGAGTTGTGAACTGATCCAACCATTCTGGGGAACAATATGGAACTATGTTCAAAGGGCTATCAAACTGTGCATATCCTTTGTGTTTCTATTGGGTCTGCATCCCAAAGAGATCATAGAGGGAAAGGGATCCACATGTGCAAAAAAAATGTTTATGGCAGCCCTTTTTGTGGTGGCAAGAAAGTGGAAATTGAGTCAATGCCCATCAGTTTGGAGAATGGCTGAATAAGTTATGGTATATGAATATTATGGAATATTATTGTTCTGTAAGAAATGACCAGCAGGATGATTTCAGAGAGGCCTGGAGAGACTTACAGGAACTGATGCTGAGTGAAATGAGCAGGGCCAGGAGATCATTGTACATGGCAATAGCAAGATTATACGATGATTGATTCTAATAAATGTGACTCTCTTCAAAAATGAGATGATTTGGGCCAATTCCAATGATCTTGTGATGAAGAGAGCCATCTGCACCCAGAGAGAGGACTGTGGGAACTTAGAATGGATCACAACAGCATTTTTACTCTTTTTGTTGTTGTTTGCTTGCATTTTATTTTGCTTCTCATTTGTTTTCCTTTTTTATTTGGTTTATCTTTTGGCAAGATAATTGTGTAGCTATATATGTATATATTGGATTTAACATATATTTTTACCATGTTTAACATTGGATTACTTGCCATCTAGGGGAGGGGATGGGGGGAAGAGAAGAAAAATTAGAACACAAGATTTTGCAAGGGTTAATGTTGAAAAATTATCCCTGAATATGTTTTGAAAATAAAAAGCTTTAAAAAAAAGAAAAGAAAAGAAAAAGAAAGAAAAGTTTGTTTTGAATTAGTAAAGAAATTAGTAAAAATTATTCATTATAGGGCAGCTAGGTGGCGCAGTAGAGAGAGCACCAGCCCTGAAGTCAGGAGGACCTGGGTTCAAATCTAGTCTCAGACATTTGACCCTTCCTAGCTGTGTGATCCTGGGCAAGTCACTTAACCCCAATTGCCTCAGCAAGAAAAAAAAATTATTCATTATAATTTTTTTTAAATATTTAAACTTTGAGAACAACTTCAGACTAATACACTATTGACTATTAATCACTTTAGCAGATAATCTTTTAGTAGATCAGTTGTTTGTATTTGGCAGTGTAATGTTCTCTATTTCGTTTTTCTTGGGGTTTCTGGGAGCAACCTTTGTTTCAGTTCAGTAATCACCACATGAGTAGCCAGGGGTTAAAGTCCAAATCCTTTATTGTTTCCTTCAAAGTCTCTCTCCTTTCCTGGGGCCCGGTTAGCTTTCTTAAAGGCCTATCTCTCTCCTTGGTTCCCAGAGGTTGAACTCCTGCCGCCAGTCCTTTGCCTTCTCTGCTTCTGCCAGCTTCTTGAGGTCCTCTTGAATGTGTCTTGGTTTCTGTGGGAGAGGCAGGAGGACTGCCACTGCGGTCTCTGTCTTCCAGTTCTGATTCTGGCTCAGTTTATCTGAGCTTATATTTTCTCTTATCATAGGTGTGAATCTTGTGGAACTATATAAAGTACTAAGTACATGTACTGAACTGGAGAACTTTTAAGCATCATGCTAAACAAACATTGTCTTTATCGATTCCACTGGGTTAGCACCTTGTAAGAATCTTTATTTCAGAGTTCTGACCCATAACATGGCAGTGTCTTTTTTTTTTTTTTTTTTCCATAAAAATATGCTGTAGTACTTAGGGAAAAAACCTTTAATTTGCCCAGAATAACCATCGGCCCTAAAGGGAGCCAAGACACAAGTTAGGCTTTGCTTTGGCTGAATTGTCCTAAATCTTGAATTAGTGAACAAGATGTTTTCTTTTTTTATTTCATGGTCCCATACCCTATTTTGTTAAGTTTTTATTAAAATTCCTGTTTGAGATCCATTTCTAAGACTTCATTTTCATTTCTGTCCTAACTCAGATGTATATGGACAGGAGTAGAGGGGTAGGAAGGGGGAAAGAGAGAGAGAGAGAATAGAATGAGATCTATCTCTGGCATAGATAAGGGTGTGAATGAGTATATGTATGTGTACACACACACACACACACACACACACACACACACACACACACGAGAATGCAGGAAAGGGACAGTACCAATATGAGCAACAATTCTTAGACTTAACACTGAAGATGAAACTTAGAATCTAAAGCATTCTTGTAATAGAAGACAATTTGTTTGTACTGGATGTGTTTACATTGCTTGATGAGTGTCTAATTAATTCTTGTAAGGAGATAAAGACTAGACCTATGATTTAATTGATATGGGGAATTCCTAGGTAAGGAATCTTAAAATACTGATGCAGGGCATTTCTCTGAACTGTGTAGTCTTAAAGAGTTGCCTGAAGTATTAAGAGGTTAGGATTTTCCTAAAGTGCAGATTTCTCCTTATTCTGTTTTTCTTTCTATTACCACCAGAATAAAATATAAAATCCTCTATTTAGCTTTTTTTTTTAATACCCTTCATAACTTTTCCTTTTTCTAACTTTACAGTCTTCTCATACTTCATAACTTGATGTACTCTTATGATCCAACACCACTGGCCTTCTTGCTGTTCCTTGCCCATAACACTCCATCTCTACACTTTGAACATTTTCACAGGCTGCCTCTCATATCTTGAATGTTCTTCCTCGTTTCCATCTGTTGACTTCCCTGACCTCCTGTCTCAGCTTCAATCCTCCCTTCTGCCAGGGACTTTTCTCTGGCCTCTCAATACTAATACCTCTTTTCTGAGATTACATCCAATTCACTCTTTGTTGTGTACATAGTTGTTTCAAATTCTTTGCCCCATTATAATGTGGGTTCCTTAAGGGCAGAAACTGTTTTTGCCTTTCTTCATATCCCCAGAGATTAACACATTGTAAGAGCTTAATAGATGGGTTTTTTGTTTTGTTTTGTTTTGTTTTGTTTTTGATGAGAGTTAATCCTGGACTTCTTTGGAAGTGAGATTAGTATATACTCTTCCCAGAGGGAAGAGAGAGAGAGAGAGACACACACACACACACACACACACACGTATAAATATAAACATGTAATTATTTGGTCATATATATGTATAAATATAAACATGTAATTATTTGGTCTTAGCTTCTTGATGTGTGGTAGCCCACAGTTATAACTTTTTAAAGTCTTCGAAGTCCATACTTGTAAGAGTACTTGGAACGTTAATTAACAAAAATTATATTGAGTAAACTGCCTTTCTACATAGCAAAAGAATCATAGAATTTTTAAAGTAGATGGGATGATAAGAAACACTGGCTAAGTTTATCTTTAAATTGGTTCTATAGTCCAAGGAATTTCCATGAAGAGAAAAGTACACACACAAAGTACTTTGATTCATTGTTCATGGTGTATAATGTATTATTAATTCAGAGAACCATGCAAAATGAGTTTTAAGTAGATCCAATAAATGAAAAGTTGGCTAATTTATGATCTAGAATTGGTCATTGGAATACATTCGGTAATGTATAAACACAGTCAATAGATGATCATTTTATCAGCAGAGATGATATAAAATGGTCTAAATCTTTTAATCTTTTGTTTGTTTTTACACTATTTTTGTACCAAAACCCATGTGGAGGTAAAAATTAAAAATGTAAAAATAAGAAAGCAAAAGTATTTATAATTAAAGCCATTGTAACAAAACAAACATCCTTGAAACTTATTAATTTACTTAAATTTAAAGCCTTCAGAATTCCCATTTAAAAAACAATACAACTTTAGTGTCTAGCTGCATCTCTGATAGCAGGGAATTCCTATTATGGAGAATATCATCAAAAAAAAGTTTAACAAATCTGTTTTCCATGATCCAGGTGATGTTTGTGAGACAATATTAATTAGAACATTTTATGGCTCTATTAGCTGCTATGATGTGCCATTTTCCTGGTGTGGGAAAATATTCTGGTACCTGAAAAGCTAGCTTCTTTGTGATTTAGAATCAGTAATTCACTTGCTGAAGCTAGAATCTTATGAGCTCTTGTCACCTTTCTTCTTCCTTCATCCTTTTCCAATCAGTCGACTGATTTATCTGTGCACTGGGCTAAGTACTGGAAATATAAAGAAACTTCAGCCTCCAGCACTGAAGTCATCCTCATCTAAATGTCCAAGCAACTCATAAAATTAAATCAACATACATAACACTGTGAATTAAAAAAAAAAAGTAGGATTGTAATGTATATTTAATAGCCCTCTTTTTTGCTAGGTTCAAAGATTTTCTTTTTACTTCAGAGATATTGAATCAACTTTGTTTACTCATTTAACTACATCCTTTAAAAAAAAGAAAAAAAAAAAAAGACATCCTGGTAGAGTTCATTATGAGAATGTATTAATGAGGGCTTCATTAATCTACATCTACAGAAAAGTAGATGACTTTTCTGAATCTTTCCTGCTAAAACCTGATTTTTAGTTCTTCCTAGAGCCTAAATATGAAATGAGGGCAATTTGTGTAATTCTCTGAATAAATCCTTCTTACATCTCTGATACTTTAAGGAGAGAGGACAATAAAGAGAAAAGAAACAGAAGATAGGGTTGGGGCTTGTTCCTTTCAAAAATGAAGAAGTGGAATTTTTCTTTGTGAATAACTATCATAAAATGAGGCCATCTCCATGTTCTGATCTATATCTTGCCATTGGATCCAGATGGCTCCAGAAGAAGAGAGTGAAGCTGGTTGTTTTGCATAGCTCTGTCTCACATAAATCCAATTCACTTGCAAGTCACGACATCACTTCCCTGATGTCATGGTTCTCTTCAAGAAGAGAGGTCAGACAACATCTATTCTAAAAGAAGTGAGGAGCATTCCCATCTCGTTGCCTTACTTTTTCAGATTAGTGTTTTATCATCTAAATAATTTCTGGAAAAGAATGTGTTAAAACCATCCAAATGAAACCCTAGGCATCAAAATGACCGTTATGTTTACCAAATGTATGTAATATTTTCTTCTAGGTTCTAAGTCAGCTTCACTTGAAATGCTTTCCAAGCTTGGAAAATTGCCAGTGATATTTACTTTTAGTTGCCATGCCATAGTTAGAAAGGCAGTAGTATATTCTTTAGTATTCAAAGCCCTGTAGATTCCTTAATTCTAATGTTTTTCCTTTGAAATAAGGAATAATTTATTTTATTCTCCTTCAGCAGATCAAAGAAGATAAGTGGGAAAACTGAATTCAGGGAAATTGTGCCTTCCCTAGGTTAACCTCTGTAATGGGAAGTGGAAAAAAAGGTCTTGGATTATCTTTTGTTTAATCTCTGAACTGTGAGTGTAAATTTCAGATGCCTTAGTATAGCTAAAAATACATAGAACCAAAAATTAGGAGACCCGAATTCTATTCCTGCCATTTAATGGCTACATGATTTTGGACAAAGTAACTTTTCTGAACCTCTATTTTCTCATCTGTAAGCAGAGGTGATATTTTAAGGCACTATATATATTAACCCTTACCGTGTTATTAGGAAAGTGGTGTAAGCCTTAACACACTTGGAGAAATATTAATTGATATAATGATTCATATTTCAATAGTTACCCAGACCTTTTCATGGTAGGAGAGTGTTTAGGTGTCATCTAACCTAATTCTTTTATTTTACAGATAAGAAAACAAAAGTTCACAGAGAAAAAGGAGTTTGCCTAAAATCATATAGTAAATGTCAGAGTCAATATTCAGATTCATGATTTCTGATTCCAAATCCATTGTCTTTTTTTGGTGTCCATATTTTATTCTGTTGAATTTAAATAAATTGACATGTTTTGTTTATTGTGGAAACTTTATTTCTCTCAACTGCTGGTATCTAAGTGAAATAAGAATGCAGTTTGCCAAAATTTCCTTAGTTCTCAACTTCTTAAATTTCATCCTTAAACTTCTAGTAACATTCTTACATGCTAACATTCTTCTTTAACAGCTCCTCTTAGAGTATACTCACTTTCTTGGCTTTGATGATAATGCTTTCTTCTGGTATTTCTCCATATCTGACCATTCTTGTTTTAGAATCCTTTACTAGTTCAGAACTCTATCAAGATTCAGTGCTAAACCACCTCCTTTTTAGTCTCCACTACAGTGAAATCAATTCCTCTGGATCTTAATACTTTCTTAACGATATAAACTTCCAAATTTATAAATTCAGCCCTAATCTTTCCTAAAATCTAGTTTCTCATTTACAAAATGTTTCATAGGCATCTCAAACTCAAAACATCTAAAAAAGGATTGTATCCCAGGAACCCAGAAGATATGTGTCCTTGATTTTTCTCCCTTACCCCGTGTTAAGTGAGTCTTGTTCATTCTAGCTTCATATCTCACAATCAAAATCATCTCTTCATTCACTTAGGTGGTCATCATTCCACTACAGATTTTCATCACTTCTTACCTTACTCTTAATAGCATCCTAATCAAACTATTTCTAGTTTTTCACTTTTCTATTACATCTCTTTCACAGTTACATATGTTTCTAAAATACAGGTCTAACCATGCCATTGCCCTAATCTTCCCCATCACCTCTAAAGTAAATACTAACTCCTCAACCTGATAATGAATGCCCTCTGCAATAAAATTGCAGGCTACTCTTCTATTATTCTCCTTTGAACATTCTCCCTTCTAACCTTCCCAAACCTGGCTGTTAACTATTAACAGCTGTTAATATTAATTAGCATTAATTAATATGAATAGTCATCAAATTCATTGTTTCATTAGCCTTCTCCATGTATTATTTACACACACTATCCCCCATTTCTGGAATACATTCCTTCCTCCTCCTTTACATGAGTGTGCTCCATGGTAGTCTGACCCGAATCTCAGTTGTTGAATCTCTTCCTATTCATATGATTATCTTTGAGAATACAATTTTCCCTTATGGAATACTCCTCCCTTTCTTTTCATGAAAACTTCCTAATTCATACTGTTCTTTCTATTCTTTTAACTTATAACAAAGCATTGTCTTGGTTATTAATTTTTGAAATTTTTAATAATAGCTTTTAATCTTCAAAATAGATGCAAAGATAGTTTTCAACATTTACCCTTGAAAAGTGAAAAAAAGTGAGAAAAAAGAAGAGAGGCACCCAATGTAGACAGACTTCCCTTAATGTTTAATCACAAAAGAAAGAAGAAATAAGTGACAATAGGTAGTGGGAATAGGTGGATCAAGGGAGAGTTTATTGAGGATAGGGTTACCTGGATATGTTTATAGGCAGTACAGTGAAGGAATAGAAACTCTATTCCAGGTTTTTCTTCCTACCTTCCACCTCCCCTCTCCCCTAGGCAACAAGAAATCCAATATATGTTAAGTATATGCAATTCTTCTATACATATCCACATTTATCGTACTGCACAAGAAAAGTCAGATCAAAAAGGAAAAAAAAATGAGAAAAAAGGGGGAAAGGAAGGCAAACAACAACAAAAAGGTGAAAATACTATGTCATGGTCCACATTCAGTCTCCACAGTCTTCTTTCTGTATGCAGATGGTTCTCTCTATTACAAGTCCATTGGAATTGGACTGAATCACCTCATTGTTGAAAAGAACCACATCCATTAGAGTTGATAATCACACAATCTTATTGCTGTATACAATGTTCACTTGGTTCTAACTCACTTCATTTAACATCAGTATATGGAAGTCTCTCCAGGCCTTTCTGAAATCATCCTGCTGATCATTTCTTACAGAACAATAATATCCCATAATATTCATATATCATAACTTATTCAGCCATTCTTCAACTGATGGGCATCCACTCAGTTTCCAGTTTCTTGACACTACAAAAAGAGTTGCTACAAACATTTTTGCCTATGTGGGTCACTAAAATTGAAATGATATAGAAAACTAACTTTTTATAGTGCTTTAAGATTAGCAAAACACTTTGCATATTACATTAGCCCATTTCATCCTAACAATTTCTGTGAAATAGATGATACAAGTAGTAGTATATCCATTTTACACATGATGAAACTGAGATTCCGAAGACTTGAACAACTTGCCCCTGTTCACACAGCTAGTTATGTGTCAGAGGTCAGATTGGAATCTACTTTTTATACCTTACTCCTTTCCACATCCTCTGCAATCCAGTGACGCCGCCTCCCACACAAGGTACCCTGCCTAGAATCTTTGTACTCCTCAGCTCCCTGACTTTGTTTCAAGGCTTAGCCAAAATCTCATCTTTTGCAAGACATCCCCAGGCCTCATGAATCTTAGTGGCTCCTCTGAGATTTTTCCCAGTTTATCCTGTATATAGCCTGTTTGTCCATAGTTGTTTACATGTTCCTTCCCCCATTCAGCTATGAACTTCTCAAGAATAGGCACTGTCTTTTACCTTTTTTTTTTTTTTTCTTTTGGTAACAGCACCATTTAGCAGAATGTCTAGTACTTATAGTAGGCACTCAATGAGTACTGGCGTCCTGATGAACTGATCTAACCTCATATTCCTTGCTTTTTCCATTATGGCACTCTCCCTCTCTAGATTGTACTACAGTTCCTAAGGCAAGTGTGCTATATTAGAAAATGTCCTTAGAAATCTTTGGTTGTTCTCTAATTCCACTACTCACTTTACTACATGAAGTGAGATCAGCTCCTTCATTTTACCTGATCTCAGTTTCTTCATTTATAAAAGAAAGATTCCTGAACTAGATGGGCTCTTAAAATCTTATAATGTACACATTATTGTCTATCCCATAAGCTCTAAATATATGTATCATGTTCTGTTTTCTATACTTTTTGTTGTACATGTCTAATCCTCCCTACTTCAGTTCCATGAGGCAAATTGTATTAATCATCGTTTATCCCTTAGTCCTTGGATGTCTTACACTACTAGGTTCTTAATAAGAGTTTGTATGAAAATGATATTGACCATGACATAGCAACCAGAATATAAGTATCTTCCCACTTGACTACAGGTTTTATTACTGATTTTTGACAGTGATCCAGAAAAATTATTTAACCTGTTTCCTTAATTATGAAACTCATACTGCCATATAATTTCACATGAGTTATAAGCTTAACACAAGTACTGATTATTTACTTGAGCAGTGTAGTATAGCAGAATAATTGTATAAGAACTAGGATTTTAGTCATGTAAACTTTTTAATAATAATAAAATAATATTATTTTTACATTATCAAATACTGGTCTACAGATTTTTTTCTCATTTATTCTTAAGATTAAACTTGCCTATTCATAGTAAAGGATATGGAAGAAGTTTGTTTATTGGCCCGTTCCTTGAGAGATTTCCACATTTGAAATTCCCAGGATAATTGTTATATGTGTCACTTAAGTATTAATATTGGAACCTTTCCATTATCTATTTTTATTTTTTGATATGTGCAGTGGAAAGTATTACTTAAAAGGGTAAAGAGAGTTTTGAAGTATGAGGATTGAAGAAAGAGATATTTTGTTTCAAAGTAAGATAAGAAATTATGGTCATGGCAATAATTTTTGAGTCATTATGAATTATTTAAATTTATAATGTAATCAGCTCTTACTCTCTTTTCTCTTTAGTTAGGGCTTTGTTACACTCAGTCACATTCACTAGGTAGTACTATATTAATGCTGAACTCTGTAAGAACAAGAGAACTTCAATTTCTATACTCTGTTTTTTTCATTGTCACTATCTAGTAAACTATTTTCCAGATGTTAGTTTTAACTACTACTCTGCTGAGGTTTGCTATGTTTGAAAGAATGTGTGGTTAAAAATAATGCCACTCTTAGGGATCAGTGGGTAAGAGTTCAAAATATAGTGGCTCTGAATTAAGTTATTCAACCTTTGCATTTCAGTTTCCTTATCTATAACATGAGGAGGTGAGATGTAGATGGCCTCTAAAGATAGCCTTCCAGATCTAGATTAATCCTGTTAAATCATATTTCAACATTCATTAAGGCCCTACTACTAAGTACGTTACACACTAAGAATTCAAAAATAAAAACACTCCTTTCTTCAAAAGCCTACATTCTCTTGAGGAGAATGTAATACACACTAAAAAATATGGTACCAGGAAAATTGACAGTGATAGAGCCAGTGAATGAGCAATTAGGGAACGCCAAAGATGGAATGAGCTGAGTTTTATCCTTGCAGACAAAGATAGAGGAGGAGGAGCAGTGGAAATGCACAAAAGCAGAAGATGGAGTGTCAGATTTGGGGAATTACTAATAGCCCCATTTGGCTGTAGACTTGATAACTGTTTAGATATTGTAAGAGGAAGAAGAAATTTCAAAGTCAAAAATGTAGGGCCACATTGATAAAGATATTCCTGAGAGGAAGAGAGGAGGAGAGAGAGGCTTCAGACCGTGGTTATTGATTTCAGTTCAGTAATAAAAACAATAATGATGATAATAATAATAACTAGCATTTATGTAGAACTTGTAAGTTTACAAAGTTCTTCAGATATCTCATTTTATCATCATAGATGCTATTATTATTTCCATTTTATAAACAAGGAAGTTGAAGCAGACTGGTTATATAACTTACCCACAGTCACATAGCTAGTATATTTCTAGGGCAAGATTTGAATTCAGGTTTTCCTGATTCAAGACCTTGGGATCTAACCACTACATCACCTATCTGCCTATAGCTACAAAGAGAAGAGAAGGAGGAAAAGCACCAAATACGGAATCAGATCCTTAATATTAAAGTCCTAGTGCCTGAGACTCTGATAAGTCTTCAACTTATTCATTTCAGGAATTGGTTTCTGGGGTCCTGGTCTAATAGTGCCAGGCCTTGGTCTGAGATTCTAGCAACTTCCTTGCCTTTGAGTAAGCCACAGTTTATCTTGTTGGAGGTAAAAGATACCCAAAGAAATACAAAATACTGGGCTTAAATTATCTCACTTAATTATCTGCTTTGTGTTTGTTGGATTGTGTTAACATATGAAAGAAGCAGCTTTATATATAATTACATTCCTTCATTCTACAAACATGAATTTGGAGCCTAGAAAGCAGACTATTTTTTCATATAATTTTTTAAAATTTATTAATTTTTGCTGAAGCATTTGGGGTTAAGTGACTTGCCCAGGGTCACACAGCTAGGACCTATTAAGTGTTTGAGACCAAATTTGAACTCAGGTCTTCCTGACTTCAGGGCTGGTGCTCTGTCTACTATACTGCCTAGCTGCCCTGGGCAGACTATTTGGGGAGGGGGGAGGGAATTATTATAATACCTACTTGCTGAATAGAAAGAGTTTGATATCTTTCTAAGCAAAATTTACAGATAGGATAAAATTTCCTAATCCTTTCTCATTTTCTTTCTCTTGCTCTACATCCCTTCCCCCCCCCCCAGAAAAAAAAAAGGTTTACAACAGAGATCTAATTAGTTTATAATAAGAAAGGATAATTTGGTAACTATAAATGCTAAGGTTAGAAGGAAAAAACCCTAAGGAGCTTACATTCTAATAGAGTAGACCAGTAGTATCAAACTCATATAGAAATGGGGCCACATATTTGCTTTTTAAAAAGCCACAAATATTATCTACATTGTATTGTTTTTTTGTTTTTTTAAATAAACATTTCCCAATTACCTTTTCATCTGGTTCAGGCTGCCTTCGGGAGTTTTGTTGGCTGAGCAGGTGGCTGAGTTAATGGAGTGGACTACACATACCTAAGTAGGTACTTACAAGATACAAACTAGATGGAAGGTAACCCTAGAGGGAAGGAACTAGAACTAATCAGGCTGGAAAAGGAGTCTTGCCAAAGGTGGTGCTTGCCATGAGTCTCAAATGAAGCCAGAGATTTTAAGAGGCAGAAAAAAATGAAAAAAAGCATTGTAGACATAAGAGGCAACCAGTGACCAAAAGGAAGTATAGATAGCATCTTAGATGAGAAGCATTAGGAAGGCTAACATAGCTGGACCTTAATGTAGAGGAGTAATGTATTTTTTTAAAAAGTAAAAAAATAGGCAGGGGCCAGGTTTGTGAAAACCTTCAAATGCCACATGGAAGAATTTAAAAATTATGAGGGAGGCTTTGGACTTTGCTGATTAGGAGAAGACAACACATAGACTTCAGGAAAAGCACTCTGGCAACTTATATGGAGTCAGGGGAAATCTGAGGCAGATTAGAAGGCAATTAACAATATTATAGGCTATAATTATATAGGCTGAATTAGGACATGGGTGTGTTAGTGAGGAGAGAGACCTGGAAGAGAAGGGATATTTGAGTATGTATAATGAGTGAGTGAGAGCAAGGAATGGTAAAGAATATTCCTGAACGTGTAAACCAAAGTGACTGAGAAAGTGATGGTGCTGCCAAAGAACAAAGAGAGATGGGTTTGGACAAAAAGACAGTGAATTCTTTTTGGACTACAAAGTTTGAGGTGCCCACAAGGTATGCTGTTTGAAATATTCAACAGGCAATTGATGTGGGACTGGTGCTCAAGAGAAAAACTAAAGCTAGATATGTAGACCTGGGAGTCAT
Source organism: Sarcophilus harrisii (assembly GCF_902635505.1). Classification (NCBI taxonomy): domain Eukaryota; kingdom Metazoa; phylum Chordata; class Mammalia; order Dasyuromorphia; family Dasyuridae; genus Sarcophilus; species Sarcophilus harrisii. The sequence goes on along the minus strand of NC_045427.1, from coordinate 358,062,551 downwards.
TTGCATAGAGATTAGAATATAGAAACAAAAGAGAAAAGGACCTAGGATAGGACTTAAAGGAAGAGTTGGATTGAGGGTGACATGGATGAAAATCCAGCACAAGAGACTGAATGAGCAGCAAGATTTGATAAGGGGGAGCCAGAAGCGAAAGGAGTGTGATTTTTAAAAAGGAAAGAAAGAAAAGAAATGAGAGGAGAGAAAATGACCAGCATGTTATGCTGAATGAGGCCATTAGAGTGGGCAAATGAGAAATCATTTATAACTTTGATGAAAGCATTCCATACTTCCACAGTTAATAAAACTGAAGTATTCTACAACTTTAGTTCTTTTGGCACCAAATGACTAGCAGAAAAGTATATGATTTTGTGAAGGCTTCACCTATAGAGTCAATAGAAGCAGAATATGGAACTCAGTTAACTGTTCAGTATAAAATTTTAAAAGACTAACAATTTAGTCATTTAAAATGGGAAGATGTCTTAGGTTATGTATTATTTGTATTTTCATTTTTGGATATTTAATTTAGGAAATTTAATTTAGTTCTTGGAAACTTTTAACAGAAAATATTCTTGAGCAGCAGAGTTGCACAAGGGAAGTCAGAAGTAGACATTTAGCATAGCGTCTGACACATAGTAGGCACTTAATAAATGTTGATTGATTGATTAAGGCAGAAGGATTTGACATATATTGAATGTCCAGGTAGCATGAAATCAAAACCAGCAAACAAGATAGGAAAGAGAAGTTTGTGTGAGTATGGTAAATCTAGGAGTGAAGCAGAACCCTAGACTTCTGGATTTTCAAATTGGCACATCTTCTGAGAAAATGTGCCCTGAACTTGGGATTCAATATTGGCTCTACTATCTACTAACTATAATACCTTGGACACATCACTCAATTTTACCTGTAAAATATGAATGTTAATATTTGTACTATTTACCTTAAAGAGTTGTTGAGAAATTCAAATGAGGTGATGTAAAGAAAATGTTTTGTAAATTCCAAAGCATACATAAAAGTGAGCTCCAAGTACAGTAGTCAAAAAGAGAGTATTGTCATTAAAAATCTAGAAAGAAGAGAGTATCAGAAGAAAGAAGTCAAAGGCTGCAGAAAACTCAAAAAGGGTAAGAATTGAAAAAAGATCCTTAGATTTGGCAATTATAAGCTCAATAGTAACCGTTTCAATTAATTGTTTGAAAGCAAAATGAAAAGCAAAAAAAAAGTGAGAAGAAAGAAGAGAGGCACCCAATGTAGACAGACTTCCCTTAATGTTTAATCCCAAAAGAAAGAAGAAATAAGTGACAGTAGGTAGTGGGAATAGGTGGATCAAGGGAGAGTTTATTGAGGATAGGGTTACCTGGATGTGTTTATAGGCAGTACAGAAGCAACCAGTAGGCTGTGAATGATTGAAAATTAGTATAGAGGATAAGAGGGAACAATCTGTAGGAGAAAATGAGATAAAGTTAAATCACTTGTACATACACTGTCTTTGGCAAGGAAAAAGTCCATCTTTTAATGGGAGACAGGAGTGAAGGAAATAATGGTGGGAAGCATCTGAAATAATGTGGAATAGGGAGAAAAGGGAAAAGAGAGAGCTTTCAGCAAATGAATGGTATCAGTTTTTTCTTTGAATTGAGGCTAGGCTGAAGAGGAGCCATGGGAGGTTGGAGGAAGAATGAAGAAGTATGGGGAAAGGCGCTATGGTGAGTGTCATAGTGAATTTATAGGAGGTATAAAAGAATGCCACAGTGAGGACCCATTTGAAAGTAAAAATTGGTAGTGAACCAATTCAGCATGATTTGGTGGTTTTTCTCCAGTACGTGAATGAAAGGACTCTACTGTAGCCCCTTATTTTATAGTTGAAATAAATTTATTACATATATATTAAATACAAACATCAAACAAGGCATTCTGCTAAGACTAGAGGTAAAATGTCCATCCCACTTCCATACAACAGCTAACAAAACTAGATTCCTATTTCTTTAAGTCAGTCCAATTATGTTTCCACTATAATTCATTTTCCCCCTTTGTAGTGCTTTCCAGCAGTACTATTTCTTCTATTTTCTTCTGTTCTATTTCTTCTTTATATTGTTTCTTTTTGTTATCCTATCCACTCCCATGAGAGGAGTAGTAGAGTGTAGAAGATGGGAGGAGACCTTTAGTCTTTCCTTTCTTCCTGGTTCCAGGAATCATCCTTTTCTTTCATCTCTTATGTAGAAAATATAGGATCACTGAAAGCACTGAAAAAGTTCTCAAATGCATTCCAATCTGTTCTTCTTAGTTCCAGTTTCAGCTCACAATCTCTATATAGATTGGTTTGTCTAATTGGACAAATTTCATAGATTGCTGAGTAGGATGTCTTTTGCATCCATTTTTATTTTTTCTTTATGAATGATTAGATAAACTGTTTTCAGGACTGTAAATTTCTCTGAGAAGACTTTGTAGTATTCCAAAGCTCAATGTAATTAATGTGATGTCATCTACAAATAGTTTTTAGAGAACTTCAAAATTCTTTGACTTCAATTAAGTCCCAGTTAGAAAGGGGTTGAGGGGAGAAAGAGAGAGATATTGTAAGGTGAGTTATATTTAAAAATAATAATAATAAAAACAAAAAACGAAAGACATCATTAAAAATAATCACTACCACCCCCAAAAGAATGAGTAAATGTGAAGCCCAGAAAAGTTGTGACTTGTCATATGGCTGTATAGATTTATATGGGATCTTGAACTGAATCCTCAGATCTTCCAGTTACTATAGAATTACTACCAGGCTTCTCCCTGTTGTGACACAAGCCTTATTGCTTTAATCCAAATGAGTCTTTAAAAAAATAGCAGTTATAAAAAAATTTCTTTACTTTTCTTTCCTAATCAGATGCTGAGAGTAAATTATATGTTATTTTTAGAAATTGAAAATATTTGATGTCATAGTATGTAATTGTTAGTAAATAAATTTACATTAGTACTACAAACTTTATATGTTAATCTCTTTCAACAAGTTTGTTATCCCCAGAAGTTTTTCATGTAAGAAATATTCTGTCAGAAATAAAAATTGAAGGATTATTTGAGGTTTTATAGTGTTTGCTACTGACTCTTCAGAGATGATTATTAGCCTTTTGTATAGTATTCATCCTTGTTCACTAATGAGCACTAGATGCTCATGTAAATAAATGCAAATATTTTTAGTGGATTTTCTTTTTCCTTTCATTTTTTACACTATCATTTTCATGTCTTTAACAAATTTTTTGTAAATTTTTTTTAAATAATCAAGTATATGAGTTCTTACTATATTATGAGAATTCCACTCAGCACTCTGAGAAATATGAAAATGCCTGCCCTTTAGGAAATTATAATTTAGTTTAAAAAGATAATGCAGGTGATAAATGTGGAAATATGTATAGAAGAATTGCACATGTTTAACATATATTGGATTAATTGCTATCTAAGGGAAAAGGGTGGGGGAAAGAAGAAAAATTTGGAACACAAGGTTTTGCAAGGGTAAATGTTGAAAACTATTTTTGCATGTATTTTGAAAATAAAAAGCTATTAAATTTTTAAAAAAAGATAATGTGGTTAAAATGTGATATAATGGAAAGGGATGGAAGGGCAAATAGCTAATATGTTAGATGGCAGATCAAGATTCAGAAACACAAATTATAATTGTGTACTGAAAACAACGAAATGAAATTTAGTGGAAACCAATATACTTCATTCGTTTTCAAAAATCATATTGTACAAATATGGGTGAACTTACATGAAAAAGACAGTATCTTGACCACAAGCTAAAAATGAGCTAACAATTTGTTGTTGCTAAAATGGCAAATGCAGCTTTAATCTGAATTGATAGAGACCTAATGTCTAAACTAAGGGAAATAATACGTCCAATGTACTCTGCTATGATTAGACTACATTATAACCCTTTCAGTACTTACAGACTATTAGCATATATAAATCATCTCTAGGTTAAGTATATGCTGTTTCCTTAATCCCTCGTTGTATTATAGGATTTGCAGATTTTCCATCATCCTCACTGCTTTCATTATGATATAAATAAGGGTTAATAAACACATTTTGTATTGCTTAGAAACTATAGGAAAACAGATTTCTTTTCAGGAGAACTTTTAACTATTAGACCTGACTGACAGTGGAATAGGCTATCTTGTAAGATAATGAGCTTCCTATTTATTCAATTCAATAAGCCTTTATTAAATGCCTTCTATGTACCAAGTACTAAGCTAGGTGCCAGGGAGACAAAGGCAGAAACAATCAAGGAGTTTACATTCTATTGGGGGAAATTACATGTAAACAGATCAATATTATATTCATTTTGATGGTTTGGGATAAGGAAATCAGGAAAGGCCTTTTGAAGGTGTTGGCAGTCTAGCTAAGCTTTAAAGGGACCCAGTGATTTCCAGTTTAGGAGATGAAAAGATTCTGGGTATGGGAGATGATTTCTGCACAAAGATACAAGTGGAAGATGAGCTACTGTAACCCAATCTTACTAAAGAACTAGTTTGGTTAAAATGAAGAATATTCAAGAAAGATTAATGTGAAATCAGTCTGGAAAAATAAATTGGCACCAGATTATTCAATCTGAATTTGAATGAAACTATTAAGGATTTTGTAGGAATTATTTCTGGCTTGCAAGAAACTTAGCTGGATGACTTGTAAGATCCTTATAATTCTAAGAATAAACACTGTGTGTCCTGGACTTAGTGGAGTACAAATTTACTAAAGGATATGTTGAAGAGAAATAAGTTTGAGTTAATGAAATTGAACCACATTCTGAAACTCTGTAAAAGCTAAATGAGAGTTTAAGCTTCATTCCACAGGTAGTAAGGGGACTGTTACAGGTTATGGTACTTAATTTCACACACAAATCCCACTCCTGGGCTTTAATGTGTTTTGAAGATAGTCTTGGGTTTTTGAAGGTGTGAACAGAACAGAGTACAAGTGTTTAGAGGTCCTACAAGTCTGGAAAGACTTTTATTATGGACCCATTAATAGGTTTGTCATCCAGAGAATTAGCCTAAGTCTGGAGAAGCTAGCTATGAAAAGGTTAAAAATTCATGAAGCCCTTCTCCTGGTCTAGAGAGGGGCTGTCACCTGCATTGTTAAGAGGAACCCTTAGATCTTTAGAAATACTTAAAAGTCATACTGTGCCAAGTGCTGAAGTACATACAAAGCTCAATAAGATCCACTGGGGGAAGGGAGGAAGGATTCACTTCTTGTGTAACCCACATTCTCTTGATCTTAAATACATTTATCCATCCTTTCTCTTTGCATTACAGTGAATGAGACTTAAAACATTTTTATATAATCAGTAACCATACCAATGAAAATCAAATCTCTAGAAGTATCAAAATATATTACTTAGTTTTAAAAGACAAATAGAAAAATAACATCTATCTTTTCACCTTTTTCTTTCCAACCTTCTTTATAATCATGCTTGATTAAAATTCTTTTCCTTTTATTTCCTTGATGCTTAAACCAACAAAAAGTTGTAGGTTTGATGTTGGGGGGCTTTTTGTATTCTGTTGTCTGATACCTTTTAAGGTAAATATTTTTGTCTATGAGGGAATAGATTTGAAGTTAGGAGAAAGAAAAAATAGTTAATTCATTATTATTGTATTTTTCTATAGTAACTGAAATTTTGTACTTATTATTTTCATAATAGTATTTTTATAGTGTTATTTTTAATTTACCCTTATTAGTTTTGTACTTTTTGTGTGTTCTCTTGGAGTTAGCATAATTAAATTCCTTTTTGACTGATCCACATTTCAGTTTTTTATAAAAGAGTAGTAGTGGTTTTTTGAACTTTAAAAAAGGGTCACTTTATTCATTTATAGCATTAAATTCCCTATCAATATTTTTTATTTTATTTTATGAGCTAATATTTTTCATATTGAGGATGAGCCATCAAACTGCATTATCCTAAAAAATGCTGTACAGAGAACTTTAATCTTTAACATATTTTTTTTTAAGGTGAAAATTAAGGGAGCTTTAGGAGAGAATAGAGAGAAGAATATAAGAAGGAAAGAATACTGGTAAAATCTGAGAGAATCAGGGAATATTCTCAGGAAAATAGCAATCTATCCAGGTTCCTAGAAAGTGACTTCACTAGGATTGTATAAAGGACTTTATGCCAATTATAGTTAAAAACAAGGTATAATGTTTTCTTTTCTGGAAATACTGCTTCTGAATCTGTAGTAGAGAAGAAAATCAGGTGAATAAAAGCCTTTTTTTCTTGAAGTGCACAATATGAGATTCATGTTCACGTTACCAAAGATTTTTCACTTCAGCAAACATTAAGTGCCTACTTTGTGCAAGCATTTAAAATTATTTCATGCTAATAATGAAAAAAAAATTTGTGAATTTTAGTTTGCAGTTAATATGTTTCGAACATTACCACCATCATCCAATCCCACGGGAGCAGAATTTGATCCAGAGGAAGATGAACCAACACTAGAAGCAGCCTGGCCTCATTTACAGGTATTTAACTACAGGATTTCACTTTGTGGATCAGGGAAAAGAAAAGGTTGGTTGTTAGACACAGGCTGTGAGATTTTTAAAAAAGCAAAAGGTTTCCCTTCTCTGTCCCCTGCTTTAGGAGCCAGCATGGATTCTTTAAGAACACTAAATAATGGTGTGCCAGAGGCAGCTCGTACAAGTTCATGAGGGCTAGTTGTTCATTTTCAATGTGGTTGTTTACAACTTAGAAAATACCAAATACTACAAATTGGAGTTTAGTTATTGTTTCATCAATTTGTCTAGACTTAAGAAAGTGATGGGGGAAATATTAATAATGTAGATTGAATTTACTTTTATGTCATACGTGCCCTTTTTTTTGGAGAGCTGATTGTTAAATATTTGCCAACAAACCACTGATACTAAGTGATTGGGAGTCAGAGATGTCCATTAAAGCAAGAACGGGGGAACAGAGGACACCAGCTAGAATAGCTTGAGAGAATTGAGACTAACCTGAGAAAGGAAAAGGACAGGTTTAAGAAACAAGCCAGAAAGTAATGTGATAAAATAGTTAAAAGTTGTTTCTTACATCAAAATGTTAGGTGTTTTTTTTATCTTTGTAAAACATGACATAGGTATAAAAATACTATATTGACAGACTGTATGCTATGAAATAAAGGTAAGATTCTAGTTCTTTTCCAGTTAGATACTAGGTCTATATAGAAAATACCAAGTTAAGTTTGACAGGTCAAGCTGATTATAAAACTCAGAATTTCCTTTGTGCTTGGCTGTGTGCCTTCTCATTGCAACACTTTCAAGAACCAGGATACTTGCCATACACTAGGAGACTGAGCATGACATTATTTGTTGACAGTCTTGGTCCCTACTGTTAATATTGAGTAGCAAAATTTAAATATTAGTAAAATATAACATCCTATCACCGTAAGATTGGTTACAAGGTGATGAATCTTTTTGCCCATAACAACTCATGAGGATCAAAGAACTTTGTAAATATTGAGGGAATTTAACATGAAAAGTGTTATTCCATGGGGAAAATTTTCCTCTAAGAAAGAACATGTCCAATATGCATACTACCTGAAATTCTGTTTGTTCTAGCAATTATGTTATATTAAGACATGTAATTAGCATTTGCTTTCTAGAAAACTAGTTTTTTTTGTTTCAGGTGAACATTTTTGATTGTTGCTATCTAAAATTTAAAGTTCATTAAATACATGCAGTGAAAAAAAATTAAAATGTACAGTATTTTTATTTGCTATTCTTTCTCTCAAACTAATGCTACTGTTTGCATTTTTCCCTAGCTTGTTTATGAATTTTTCTTAAGATTTTTAGAATCTCCAGATTTCCAACCTAATATAGCAAAGAAATATATTGATCAGAAGTTTGTATTGCAGGTAAGAATTTTACATTAAAATTTTAAACCTACTCATTTACATTGAAGATTTTTTTCAGTAACTGTCCCTTTTCCTTCTTTCAGCTTTTAGAGCTCTTTGACAGTGAAGATCCTCGGGAAAGAGATTTTCTTAAAACTACTCTTCACAGAATCTATGGAAAATTCTTAGGCTTAAGAGCTTACATCAGGAAGCAGATTAATAATATATTTTATAGGTAAGTTAGATCTTGCATTCTGTTAGCCTTTTTATGTGATATGTATTTATTGTGACATTTAATATTCCCTCATTGTTTTATGTGTCTGATTAATAATCCCAATTAACAAACATTATACTGCTGTCCCTGTGCTTCCTCTCATACTCTTTTTTTCTTGGCTTGTAGATAACCCTAGGTAACCTCTCAAGTGGGAGTATAAACTATGGCAGCTGGACACTAACTATATATCAGTGGAACTAACTTTTCAGAGTCTCATCACCATATTTTTGGTTGCAAGATGATGAATTCCTTAGCCACTTTAATCTTCAAAGACAAAGTTGAAGGAGGGTATTGAGGGTTGGTATTAGCAATACCCCCATACCTCAATGGGTATATACCCCAATACCTCCATAAAATCATAGATCCTTAAAGCATAGTGAATACCACTATCAGTTCTCTCTTTTTATAACATTTAAAAGAAAAATAACTTTGGACTCCCTTCACACTCAGAAAAAAAAAAAGTTTGTTTTTATTCTGATATTTACATGATAATATATAAATAGTCATTTTGATAAAGTGTTTTTTTTTTTTTAATGACAAAAAATTAGCAATTTGAGTCTGTAGTATTACTTCTTTGGAAATTCCATTTACCAATACACACTATACCTCCTTTGTACCATCTTCTCCTGTGTGAATCTTAATCATTTCAAAGGATAAATGGTTTTTCAGAAGATCTGGAGAGCTTATTTTATTTCAGGTTCTATATAAATCGACAGTGTGATATAGTAGTAAAAAAGGTGATGCAGTGTTGGATTGCATCTTAAAAGACATAATTTCCAGAAATAAGGGATCAGAAGTCCATCTGCATTCTGTTTTGGTCAAACCATATCAGGTTTTTATGTTAAGTGTTGCATTCCTTGGTTGATAAGCTGGAACATTTCCAGAGAAGAGAACCAAGGGGAAGGACCTTGAGTTCATATCATGTAAGGATCTATTGAAGTGCCTCTAGGGATAGTTAGCCTAAAGAAAAGATTTGGGGGACATGAAAGTTGTCTTCAAATATTTGAAAAGCTGTCTTTGAACCCAGAAGGCAGAGCTAAGAGCATAAAATGGATGTTGCAGAGAATATACAGTTAACCAATGAGGTGATTCAGGCCAATTCCAATAGACTTGTGATGAAGAGAGCCATCTGCATCCAGAAAGAGAACTATGGGAACTGAGTGTGAATCACAACATAGCATTTTCATCATTTTTGTTGTTAGCTTGTTTTTCTTTCTCATTTTTTTTCCCTTTTTGATCTGATCTTTCTTGTGCAGCATGATAAATGTGGAAATTGCACATATTTAACCTATATCAAACTACTTGCTCTGTAGAGGAGGGGATGGAGGGAAGGAAGGGAGAAAATTTGGAACACAAGGTTTTGCAAGGATGAGTGTTGAAAACTATCTTTGCATGTATTTTGAAAATAAAAACTATTATCAAAATTTAAAAAGTAGAAAAAAGAAGAATACAGTTGGCTGCTTTCAGAAGTAGTGGGTTCTTCATTACAAAACTTCAGGCAGAGGCTAAGTGACCTCTTGTCCCTGGATGTTTTAAAGGGCATTCCTTTTTTGGACTAATTGGACTAGTTGACCTTTCCAATTCTAAAATGTAGTCGTTCCATGAAACATCTTTGAATTATTCTTCATAATGCCTATATGTAATATAGGCCTTTGGATATTTTCATTTTATATGCACTAATGATGATTATTTTTATATTTTATATTCATGGCACAGCTAAAGCTAGGATCCCACAATAAGATTCTTAAGTCAACTCACCAAGTCATATTGCATCACTATGTGTATAAAAATACATTACTTGTATTTCCTGGAGCAAAATGATCCTCAATCCAGGTTCTGCTGCTTAGTACTTGTAAATTTGGGCAAATCACTTAACCTATGTAGACTTCAGTTTCCTCATTATAAAATTGAGAGATCTGCAACACATGACTTCTGAGGTCACTTCTAACTCAATCTTTTGATCTTCGAATTAAGTTTCAACTGTTTAGTTTATATTAAATCTGTGTTGTTAAGAACAATTTTTCTCTTTATAACTATGGATCACAAATTTGGAACATTTATGGGTTTTTGGGTTTTGTGTATTCATAAGATTTCTATTTTCTCATACATTTTTTATTCTTTTGATAAATTGCATGTCTTTCAGCTGTTTCTCCATTTGAAATTGAGAGTAAGGTTTATTTTAGGGATTGATTTATATACATATTTCCAGTAGAATAAGAGAGAAAATTAGGTGTTTCACTTGCAAACATAATGTAAAAGTTTAAACAAGACTAGTGATTCTTAAATTCCAGAGAAGAGTGGTAAAAGCTCAGCACAATTCAGAGTGTTTGTATTGAGGAGGAATGGAGTTCAGTTCATACCTTGTTAGCTATTTCACACAGACAAGCTGATATACAGATCATGGCATGAATCTCAAGTGTTTCACTACAGGATTACAGATTGAAACCTGGGAGGGACTTCATATCTAATTATATTAACTTAGGTTCAGTAAACATGCTTGCTATATATCAAACAGTATGTTGGGCTCTTGTGAGAGAGTATAAAAATAAGCATATGATTCAGTCCTTTCCCTCAGTAAATTTACAATCTGATACAAATTTAAATTCAATTCAGTAAATATTTTCAACTGTGGAGGGAAGGGGGGTGTCAAAGAGGAAGGACAAAGTGGCACCTCAGCTAGTCCATAAAAGAAAAGATGATTTCAACAGGAAGCAGTGCTGAGGGAATGTGTTTTTGATATGGGATAACAGCAATCTGCTTGGGATATAGGAGGTAAAAGACAACAAGATAAAGCTGAAAAATGACAAAGACAGACAAAAAATGCAAATAGTACAAGTTATAATATGATAGGTGGCAGAGGTACTGCTGTTAATAAGAACTCGTATTCACATAGCTCTTTAAGACCCGCAAAGCATTGTACATATATTATTTGATCCAAATCTCAAAACAATCCAAGCTTCATTTTATAAATGAAAATAAACAGGCACATACAGTTTTAAGAGATTTTGTCCATGATCCCACAACTGTCAAAAGTTAGGATTTAAACCCAAATTTCTTTTAGCTCCAAGTATCTTGCTTTTCTTAATCTCCCACACTGCCTCTGCACCCCCAAAAAAATCTTTGGCAGTATAGCAGCAAAAGAAACTACTACCTCTGAGATGTCAAGAAAAATTTCATGAAAGAGAGACAATTGGACCTGGGCCTTGGAAGAATATATAAAATTTCAAAAGATATATATTTGAAGTGAAAGACAGTAGAAATTGAAGATTTGCACAAAAAAAGGTATATAATATAAAGTTAAAGCTGCAAAGGGCCTAATCAGTTATATGGAAGTATTTTATATAAAACAGACATGGGGATTTAAGTGTACTCTTTGTACAATATGAATCACCATTGTGGAAGACAAGTCAAAAAAGTTAGTGAAATCTTGAATTTCGTTCATAGAAATTAGCATGATGAGGGGTGGGACTTTATCATGGTGAAACTACAACTTAGAGTATTGTGTCTGTCCTGACAACCAAATCTTAGAAACTTTTTTTTTGGGGGGGGAGGGGGGGGGTAGAGGGGAGGGATTGGTCCAGAAGGTTGTGGTGTTCTCTTCTTTAAAATACAATGGTTCTCTCTGGAAGCAGGTTTCTTGGGGAGGTTTTCTGGAGGCAGCCTTAGTTTCAATTAAATGTAATAATCACTCCAAATGCAGCCAAGTGTTAAAAATTCAGATCTTTTATTGCTTCTTCCAAAATAGCCCAGTTAGTTTTCTTAGAGACCTATCTCTCTGCTTGGTTCCAAGAGCTCTTGCTGCTAATCTTTTACCTCAGCCAGCTTTGGGTTCTCTTCTTCCAAAAGTCTCCAGCCAGCACCAAGGTGAAAGTTGGAATGAATCTGACTTCGCCTCAGAGAGAAGGCTTGTGGGCTTCTGTATCTCCCAGAGTGCTCTGTGTCTGTCCTAGAGTGCTCATCTCCAACTCCTGGCAATGTTCCGAACTGAACTGACTCTGATTGGCTATCTGAAGCTCTTCTATGCTTGGTGTAAAAGGTTGACTCCTCTTCCAAGAGTGGGATTATGGGATCCGAGAGTGGGCTTGTGGGCTTCCTCCCAGAGTGCTCTGTGGCCCTAAGAGCTTCTTGCTTATATGAGCTCTCTAAAGGTGTGAAAATAAGCATTGTTTCTATCAGTTCCACTTAGTACCTTGTTTCAACTTCTGGCCCATAACATCTCCTTGTAAGATCAGATCAGTCATATTGAACCATGCTAAATTAGATAATTATTGTCTCGATCAACTCTAATGAGTTAACACTTTGTAAGGATTCCAACAGAAGGTGATCAGAATGGTGAAAGGAACTTGATTCTTTTATAGCTTGTTTCCATCTGAAAGAACCTGGAGATCCTTAGACATAGTATGGTAGCTTAGATTTGGAATTTAAAAGTCTGAGTTTGAACAGTGGCTTTATTATTTATTATTTCTGCAACCTTTGGCAAATCATTTGACCTCTCAGGGCCTTAGTTTTCTTTTCTATAAAATATAGAGGTCAGACTTGATCTCTAAGATTCCATCTGTTTCAACATTTTTAAGAATGTAGTTTCATTCTTAATATGGAGACATTTGAGACCTATGAATCCAAGAGAGTTAGAAATAACAATGTCCCTCCCCCTGAAACCACCAGATCTGCCTTCTCAATCGTCATTTTAAAAAAATTGTTTTTTCCCCAATTACACGTAAAGACAATTTTTATATTTGTGTTTTAAAATGCTGAGTTCCAAATTTTCTCCCTCTCCCCTCATTGAGAAGATAAATAATTTGATATAGGTTATACATGCCTCATAACCATCATTGAGGAGAGAAATCATGGTAAAGAAGGGGCTTCCTTTTTCATTACTATCAGCAGCGATTTCTGATCAATTTCTGCCAATAAGTAGATAAGCCCCAGAGCACTGGAAGACATAGTACCCTCCAGACTACTGATCCAGACTACTGCTTTCAGCCCATACCTTACAGCCATCCTCTGGGGATATGGAGCCAGCCATCTCAAGGATAGGTATGTCAACCTGGGTGAAGTGCCACAGCTCTCTGAGGGAAAGACAGGAAATATTGTGTACCAAGTAGAGAGCCCAGGACCTTCAACTTGAGAGCCTTTGGGTTTCTAACCAATCCCCATCCAATCATCATCCCAGGAAGCAAGATGCAACCTGACAGCTGCTCCTGTAGGTGCTACTGAACCTAAGCTACCAAAAACCTAGAGAAAAAAGTTCCTGCTTCCAAAATCCTCGATACTATCAAATGATTCAACATCAAAAACTGATATATTATCCATAGGAATGGCATTTTTAAAAGTGGCTTTAGCTCTTTTGGTGGTAACAAAGAATTGGAAAAGGAGTGGATACCCATCAGTTGGGGAATGGCTGAACAAGTTGTAGTATCTGAAGATAATGGAATATTATTATTCTATAACAAATGATGAATAAGCTGATTTTAGAAAATCCTGGAAAGATTTACATGAACAGATGCTGAGTGAAATAAGCAGAACCAGAAATACATTGCACACAGTAACAGCAAGACTGTGCAATAATCCACTATAAAAGACTTGGTTCTTCTCAGTGGTTCAGTGATCCAAAGCAATCCCAATAGACTGAGAGAAAATGCCATCTGCATACAGAAAAAGATCTATAGAGACTGAATGTAAAGCAACACATGCTGTGTTCACTTCTTTTTTTGTTACTCTCTCCCATGGTTTTTTCCTTTTCCTCTTATTTTTCTCTCTCAACATGATTCATGTATTAAAAATAAATAATTTTTTTAAAAAGAAAAAAAAAGTGGCCTTTACTTCTGCTTTGCTACTTTTCCATCCAATTTGCAGCTGAAACCTTCATTAGAATGAGCTCTTAATATCATTTTAGAAATGAGACTGCATTTTTCCTCCTTATTTCTGTTCTCAGAGTTTATCACAGTGCTTTGTACAGATTTAAGTAAACAAATACTTTAATTTGTTCATTTATTCGGCCTCATTCATTCAAATGGTAAGATCAGAAGCAATGGAGGGGAAAAAAATAAAGTGATCCTTTCCCCTAGTTTGACTAAAAAGGAGATGAGTTATGTACTTGAAGAAATTATTAGAATCAAGTTGAAAGTGTTTAAGATTGGGAGAAACCTGTACATATTTGAAGATGCCAAATTAGTGCTAAAGTTAGCTCAGAGAAGAGGGAGAATAGAATTTCTCTGATTTTTGTGTCAAAAGATAATATAATGGAGGGATTTTTAGGAGACGTCAGAATGGAAACTTTTAAAGTCCTGCTCCAATAGTACATCATAGTGTAGAGGCTCATAGCATAACAAGTTCTACCTAGCTGGAATGATTTTGAATATGGATCTGGTGATCAGAATATCTGCTGTCTGAAGGTTTGCTAGCTAAATTTTGAGTGCATCTGTGGGAGGAATGCCTACACAGAAGAATCACAGATTCTTCAAGTACTTCAAGTATTCATAATAGAACTGCTTTAAAATTAGGTGCACTTGTAAGATCAGGTTTTTTAAAAGAAAGAAATTTTTTCTGAAATATAATCATACAAACCCCGGTATCTTTATTTTTGCAAATGTGTCTCTTTTTTTAATAATTATTACTTTTTATTGACAGTACATGTGCATGGGTAATTTTTTTACAACATTATCCCTTGTACTCACTTCTGTTCCGATTTTTCCCTTCCCTCCCTCCACCCCCTCCCCTAGATGGCAAGCAGTCTTATACATGTTAAATATGTCACAGTATATCCTAGATACAATATATGTGTGCAGAATTGAACAGTTCTCTTGTTGCACAGGAAGAATTGGATTCAGAAGGTTGTTTGCTGGGAAGAAAAACAAAAATGCAAACACTTTACACTCATTTCCCAGTGTTCCTTCTCTGGGTGTAGCTGATTCTATCCATCATTGATCAATTGGAACTGAATTAGATCTTCTCTTTGTTGAAGATATCCATTTCCATCAGAAAACATCCTCATACAGTATTGTTGTTGAAGTGTATAGTGATCTCCTGGTTCTGCTCCAAATACCTCTTTAAAGAAAAATTTCTGATTCTCCAAGCTATAAGAACTAAGAACTGTTTTGGACAGTCTCTCCTACTTTAACACATATAGGCATGGCCACATATAATCTTTAAATTTATCCTATTTTTCAAAGATCTTCAATAGTTTTATGTACTATTTTTTCCCTTTTTTTTTGGAAGGGAGGGGAGTCTAATAAAAATCATCCTTATGGAATTCTACTGTACGTTCTTTGTGTTGCATTTAAACTCAAATTTCCTTTCTTTTATTAATATAAGTAAATTTGTTTACCATATGCAAATAACACTGCAAATACTTGAAATTGTCTCCAGATTAAAAAATGAATTTAAATCCCTCTTTCATATTTTTTAGTAAATAACATGTGTATATGTTTTTCAGACTTTTATTCTGAGCTATAAAACTTAAGTTTGAAAATTAACTTAAAAAAAACAAACAAACACAACATAGTTGTTTTGGTTGAGTTTAAGGATTACTTGGTAAGAAGATAAAAATTGTGAACCCAATTCCATAATGTTCCTGAATATACGTATGATGAATGAATGTATGTACTTTCCACAGATCTTTCTTCTTCTCTCAGTCTCTTCCCTTCCCCTTCTCCATCTAAACTACATGGAAAACTTACATGTTTTCCATATTTATGTTATTGAGATGATAATATGAGATGAGAAGATATTCAAACAAAAGAAAGTGAATTTGAATTTGCTTTTGTTTTTAAGCAACTTGCAAGCTTGCAAAGAAATATATTAATAGCTAAAGTCACATCAGGAGAATAATTTAGATATAATCATTACATGATTCCTCTTTTTTTTTTTTCTTTATTTTAAAAAAGAAAAACAGAAAAGGAATGCAAAACAAAAGAGGACATTGTCATGTGCCCAGCAGAACATCAAGGAGGATTCAAAATATATAACAAAAAATTACCAGATCAAGAAAGTATATATATTAGTAGAAGAAATTATACTCATGAATGTCATTTTTTCTTCCTTTTAAATTGTTCTTTGGTTCTCTGCTGTGCACCTTATTTACTTTATTCTTTTCCTCCCTTTCATCCCTCCACCCACCTACCAGCAAGCTGCAATTAAATATAAAAATATATTTATCATATATATATATATATATATATGTACATATATACATGCACACACACATATTTTCATATCCCTGCTGATTCTTTAGTTAAATTCTGCTCCCTAACTTGCCTTTCTTATTACTTAACCACCCAGGAATCCCTCCTTTATCTTCTTCCTTCAACCTTTGCTTTCCCATCTACCCATCCCTCCCCCCCTTATTTCTTTTGAATTTTGGAGGGTGCTATAACCTTCATGGCATATATGTAGTGTTGTCTGTTAAACACTATGAATAGATTTTCAGAACTATGAGCCCTTCTTTAAATGCTTCTGTATCTATTCTTTTGCATTTCATTTGTATAACATAGATTACCATTTTTACTTTAACTCTGCTACTAATCTTCCTTTTTTGAGCTACCTTATTGTTGATGTGAATCTTAAACATACAATGTACATTTCCCTTATTTAAAAAAAAAAAAAAAAAAAACATAAAACAATTTATCCATGTTTAAACAGTTTGTTCATGTTGAGTTCCTTAAAATTGCTCTTTGATATTGGTTCTTCTATGTTAAATTTCCTGCTAAGTTTGACTTTGGTTCATTGAAAATTCTGAAAATCTGCTAGTATGATTGAATGTCCATTTTTTTTCATTCAGAATTAGATAATTTTGCTGGATATGATATTTTTGGCCGCAGGCCTAGTTCTTTTGCTTGTCTATAGATATGATTCCAGGACTTGCAGTCTTTTATTGTAACTGCTGATAAGTTTTGTACAATTCTTAAAGCTCCAGGATATTTGAATTGGGTTTTTTTTTTTCCTTGTTTCTTGAAAATTTTTCTCTTTCATGTAGGGGGTTTCAAATTTTCCTGTGTGTTTTCCACAAAGGATCTCTTTGAAGTGATGATTTGTGGATTTTTTTCTATTTCTACTTTCCTCTTATGTTCTATCATATTATTCTAGGACAAGGTTTCCCAGAGGTGTTTGCACTTTTGACAGATTAATCCCCAATCCAAGTTCTTTCTTCAGATCTTGTCGGGTTGAATCAGGAAGACCCCTGTTCTGCTCCAAGTCTTGATTTTATTCCACTCTGTGTTTGCCCTGAGGTACAGATTTGTTCAGTTTGTGGGAGAAACCTGGAGAGCTTGCAAGTTGCCAACCTATTGTGCCATCTTCCCAGAATCCTCTTGTCATATTTCTTCTCTTTTATGAAATCAATTTTTCACATAATGGATAGAGCCACTTACCAGAGTAAGAATCTGGTTCAAATACTTAGCCGTGTGACTGGGCATGTTACTTAACTTCAGTTGCTGTGCTCAAAGGACTATAAAACAGTGAATATCCTCTGATCCAGCAGTCTCACTACTGCTGCTTATCCCAGAGAGATAATGTAAAAACAGGAAAAGGACCCATATATGTAAAAATGTTTGTAGCAGTTCTTTTTATAGGGGCAAGGAATAGCAAGGTTCTGTAAATTGAGTGGATGTCCATCAATTGGGCAGTGGCTGAATAAGCTATGGTATATGAATTAATGGAATATTGTTGTTCTATAAGAAATGATGAGTAGGCTGATTTCACAAAAGCCCAGAAAGATCCACATGAACTGATGCTGAGTGAAGTGAGCAGAACCAGGAGAACATTGTACACAGTAACAGCAAAATTATATGATGATGAATTGTGATGGACTTGGCTCTTCAAAGCAATGTGGTGATTCAAGACAATTTCAGTAGACTTGGGATGGAAAATGCCAATCACATCCAGAGAGAGTACTATGGAGACTGAATGTGGATGGAAGCATAGTATTTTTACCTTTTTGTTTGTTTTGTTTCTCATTTTTCCTTTTGGTCTGATTTTTCTTTCACAATATGACAAATATGGAAATATGTTTAAAAGGACAGTACATTATTAATCTATATCAGATTGCTTTCTGTCTTAGGGAGGGAGGTGAGGGAGAGAGGGAGGAAAATTTGGAAACTATATGTTTATTTGGAAAAATAAAGTACTATTGAGAGAATAAAAAGTAAAAACTTCAGTTGCCAAAAAAAAAAAAATCACTATTTTTTGTTAAAAGATTGAATTTCATACAACCACAATGTTTGCAATGTTGAAAACTATTTTGGTGGGAGAGAGGAGGAAGTAGGGAGGGAAGGAAGGTGAGAGAGAGGAAGAAAAAGGCGGAGTAGAGAGAGGGGGAAGGAAGGGGAGAGAAAGAGGGAGAAGGGAGGCAAGAAGGAAGCGCAGGAGCAAGTGAGAAATAAAGGAAATCATTTTACCTTAATGTAAAAGGTTAGGAAGCAGCTAAATATAACAACTGGATTGCCTGGCAACATCTTTTGAGCTCTGTGAATGACAGAATAGAAGCTAAGAGGAAACTAAAATGTCTGAAATGTAGGTGGTTTTCTATATTCTCCCAGTCACCTAGACTCAGCTCTTCATAAATTTCAAAGGCAACAAGGTACAATAGATAGGATACTAGACATGGAATCAAGAGACCTGTTTCTAAACCTGCCTTAGACATGTATGATAATGGGCAAGTGTCCTTAACTCTGAGAAAATCAGTATACTGATCTGTAAATGAGGATAATCCCAATCACACAGGGTTCTTTTGACAGAAGCATTTAGGCAAACCTGGGATCATTACATACGTCAGTTATTATCATTATTTCCTCTTGATTTGTTCCCAGCATTATATCAGTCTTCAGATTTTCTCATTCTTCCTTCTTAATTTATTTCAGACCTTTTCTTTCTATTGACATTGCCATGATCCATCCTTGTTCCTTCACTGTCTATAGAGACAGTGTCAGTAAACTCCTAACTAATGTCTTTACTTTCTTTCCTTCAATATTTATGCCAGATTAAATCTTTCTACAGCACTTCTAGAATAGTCACTTCCCTGTTCAACCTTTCATTTATTCTCTAGTGCCCACTAGGAAAAAATCCAAACTCCTTACCCTGTGAATCAAGGCCCCAAAGGTACTGGTCTCTACTTGTCTTTATCAGTTTGCTCACACTTTTAGTTTAAACTGATCCATTCACTGCTCTGCAAATATATCTTACACTCCTGCCTCTGAAAATTTTTGCTCCTGTTTTCTTTGCCTAGAGTCTACTTGCTCTTTCACTTTCTTTCCCATCTCTAATCTTTGATCAAAACCTGTCTCAAATGCCAACTCTCCTTAGAATCTTCCCAGTCTTGCCACATGTGAAGTGATTTCTCCTCCTTTCATCAGTCAGCGAGTGTTGACTCAAATTCCTAAACTTCTTTAAAAAAAAAAAAAAAAAAAAAAAAAAAAGTAGGCATTGATTGTAAGGAATAAGCATAACTTGTTCAAAAGAGGTCCATACTTGAATAATTTTGCTTCCTCTTCAGTCATTCTCATAAAATCTAAGCCTCTTAAAAGACATTTTGCCTAGCACAGTGATTGGTATATAACAAGCATTTTAGCATTAACTCATTGATTGACAGAGTTACTGATCCAATAGATCAGGGGAAAAATGTAAATAGAATATACCTAAATTTAGTTTAATTTTTTTAGGCTGTAATAAACTATCTCCTGGAGAGAGCTAGGCTGCTAATAATGTACAAAGGCAAATTCAAATCTAGCTGAATTGCCAGAATAGAAGAGAAATATTTTGTAATTCTATATCATCCCTAGAGGCAATCTCCAGTAGAGTTGCTTTCATGATCCTTGCTTGGCCTTGTGCTATTTGTTTTTTTAATATATTTATCATTGACTTGGATAAAGGTACACCCAAGTGGCATGTTTATTAAATTTTAGAAAATAGCAAGCAGAGAGTCTTAGTAACCAACAGTTATGTGTCGTATGCATGTATGTAGTTATGATGACACTAAACCAAAAAGATCTTGAGAAATTAGCATTGACCTAAATGTAATAAGATGGAATTCATTGGGAATAAGTGTAAAGTTTATGCTTGGTTTGTTTGTTTGTTTTTTAATGATCAGCTTCATATATGGAAAGACCATTAGGCAGTTGTTTAAAAAGATTTAGGAATTTTAGTAGCCTCCAAGCTTGGTAGCAGTCAGCATTAGAGAGAACTTGGGATGTTTAGCGTGAAGGTCCTCAGGTCATGTATGATAGCTTTCTTCAAGCATTTGAAAAACTGTCCTGTGAAAAATAATTAGACCACTTCTAGTTGAACCCAAAATGAAGAACCCAGGAGCAGAGTCCAATTTAATCTTGAAGTAAACAAAATTTCCTATTAGAATAATTGGGAAGTCAAGAAGGATGCTTCTCAAGAGCCAATGGTTTCCTCTCAGTGGAGGTTTGCAAGCAAAAACTAGTTATCCTCTTATGTGGTGTGTCAAAACAGGGAATTCCTTTTGGGATGTGGTTTAGAGTAAATGGTCACTTCTGAATCTTAAAATTATGCAATAGTACTTTGCATTTCTTTTGTTCCTTTATCACATTCTACTTTATATTTGCCTACTTTTTCTATTCCTACCACATTTAGTTAAGGGTTCATTGAAGGCTTAGGATTGTCTTATTAATTTTTGTGACACCTTCTTACCCATAAAAGTAATAATGCATCAAACTTAGTATTCTGCCATTCACTTGAAGCAGTTTGTTTTTGTTGATTGCATGTACTGTCCTTCCATTGTATTGTAAACTCCTAAAAGTCAGGGACCTTGTGTTAAGCTTCTTTGCATTTTTCATAGTATCTTGACCTACATAAGCACTATTTGTGCAGTATACATTTGTTGAATGAATAATCAAGAATTATAATAAAATATTCAGTTATTTACTTAAATACTAAAATGAAAACTCATCTATATGAACATATTTCCTAGCATTTGCTTTGAAAATATAGAAGATATTTTTATTGGAGTTTGCTAAGTGACTTTTTCTTTTTTTTTTTTTAATAGCTTTTTATTTACAATGTATATGCATGGGTAATTTTACAGCATTGACAATTGCCAAATCTTTTGTTCCATTTTTTCTCCTCCTTCCCCCCATCCTCTCCCCTAGATGGCAGGATGACCAATACATGTTAAATATATTAAAGTATAAATTAAATACAAAATAAGTATACATGACCAAACCGTTATTTTGCTGTACAAAAAGAATTGGATTTTGAAATAGTGTACAATTAGCCTGTGAAGGAAATCAAAAATGCATGTGTGCATAAATATAGGGATTGGGAATTCAATGTAATGGTTCTTAGTCATCTCCCAGAGTTCTTTCGCCGAGTGTAGCTGGTTCAGTTCATTACTGCTCCATTGGAACTGATTTGGTTCATCTCATTGCTGAAGATGGCCAGGTCCATCAGAATTGATCATCATATAGTATTGTTGAAGTATATAATGATCTGGTCCTGCTCATTTCACTCAGCATCAGTTCATGTAAGTCTCTCCAGGCCTTTCTGAAATCATCCTGTTGGTCATTTCTTATCTAACAATAATCTTCCATAATATTCATATACCACAATTTATTCAGCCATTCTCCAATTGATAGGTATCTACTCAGTTTCCAGTTTCTGACCACTACAAAGAGGGTTGCCTAAGTGACTTTTTCTTTAAACTAATACTTAATTTAGAATGTTACATGTTTGAGTCAAGGAGAAATGCAGTTCGAAATTTAATAGAACAAAGTTTTGTCATTGATGATGAAATATCAGATCTCAACACAGCAGAGTATACAAGTCCTCAGTGAGTCCTTAGTTCCACTTTTCTGACTTTATTTCCCATTACTCCCCTATACTGAACCTCAATTCTAGCTAGAGTAGTACTGGTTCATCATTCCCTAGATTGGGGGAGAGGAGGAACCTTTTTTCTGCTAAGGTTTATTTAGATATTTGTAACATCATTTGTGGGCCATACTAAATTATCATCTTACAGAAATCAACCACTGGGAGGTTGTTGGTACGTACCTTTCAACTATCATCACCTGCAGTTGATTATGCAAATGATTTCATGGGCTTTATAAATTCCCCACCTCTGCCTGAGATAAACCAGGTTCATTCATAAAGCATTTTCTTTGACATTGTCAGCCATAAGAGTATCCTTTTCTTGCCTTAATGCATATCTAAATCTGCCAGCATAATATTTTAGGCCAACCCACCATACATAGTAAGGCACAACATGAAAGGGACAGTAGTATTATAAAATGAAAACTCATCTATGTGGACATATTTCCTAGCATTTGCTTTGAAAATAAACTAAATTGAAATATAAAAAAAAAAAATTTAATTACCTAACTCTAAAAAATTTGTACTCTAAACTTTCTTACTTGAGAGTACTAAAACTACACATTTTTTGGATACATTAATTCAATTCAAAAAACATTGAGTGCAAAGAAATGTTCTTATTTCCAAAACTTAGAGTCTGTGTAGAAGAGTTTTATCGTTTGTTCTAATAGAAGACCATGTACTTTGAGAAAATAATATCATCATAGTTAATCTGACTTCATAATGATTACTACCATCAAAATCAGCCATAGTGTTTATTCATTTTTCTTAAACAAATATCAGTTCATATTTTTGGCATTAAAGATTGCTTCATTCACTTTGAAAAATGTTTTTCTCTTTGAGCTTTTGTTACTATATATTTCACATGTTTAATTGTAATTGTTTAAATATGTTTCACCCACTCCCCCCAGGTTTATTTATGAAACAGAGCATCACAATGGCATAGCAGAATTACTGGAAATATTGGGAAGGTAAGTTATTACTGGTAAATGCATAAGAGATTTCTGTTTTTTGTGTTCTCTAAAACATATATATATATTTTTTTTGATAACTCAGTAGGGCCTCACAATCATTCAGGCCAATCCTTTACCATAATCATTCAAAATTCATCTAGAAGAATAATATACAAAATTTTATTTACTATAAAAGGCTAAACTTATTCTTTTCATATATCTAGATAGTATCTCAATTTGGAAACTGTGGAGGTAGAATATTAAATATATTTCTAGATTCAACTGATATGATGTTTTTCCTGAAGTGATTCTTCCTCCTTTTTTTATTACCCCCCCACACACACACCTATTTTTGTTATAAGAGAGGGTTCTCTGGATAAAAGAGAAGAGGACCTTAAGGATCTGTTCAGAAAGAAAAGTGGCATAATAATGGGTTTTTTATGTATGCATACCTTTGTTGTGTTTCAGTATAGTCATCTTGGAAACCCAATGTTAAACCTCAGCTATAATAATTTAAAAAACAACTAAACATAAATATTAATTCAAAAAATTTTATTAACCATTTTATTAAACTCATTTAGGTAGGATATTAGGTGTAAATATTAATGTTCCAGTTTTCCTTTGATTTCATAAGTTACATGAACTACATAAATGTATTGAATGCACATTATAACATTGTGAATATTCATTATCTCTGTTAATGAAAAATTCCCCTGTTTAGAGAAATCAGGAAAAAAATTTCTTAATTTTTTTTATGTGGGTTTTCGTTTTTGTTTTGTTTATTAAAGCAGAGGAAGAAACATCATAGTATAGTGACTAGAGAACTGTCCTTAGATTAAAGAAAAACTGGGTTCAAGTTTTGCCTCTCTTCCTTACCTGCGGCCTGGGCAAATCATTTATTCTCTGGAGAATTTGCTTAGAATTGATACCCAGGAGAATATAAGTTTCTGGAGAATAGGAATTGTTTCATTCTTTGTATCCCTAATGCCCTGAACTTAATTGGTATTTAAGAAGTAATGCTGATTGAATAAAATCTTGACTCCATCATTTGCTGTTATTTAACTTTTCTGTGCCTCAGTTTTCTTATCTGTACAAGAGAAATACTATTTTTCCTAGTCACTTCATTTGACTACTATGAAGAAAACATTTTTGTAAACCATGAAGCTCCACAAAATATGAGTTCTTATTATCACTATCACTATTTTCTAACTCAAAACTGTCGATTCACAGCCTGAGGCCTTCAAAACTCTTAAGTAATGAAAATTTAATTAGGAACTATTTAAATAAAAATCAACACAATAAATATCATGTGAATTTGTTCTTTTTTAAGTCACTATGCAGTTGTAAGGATCTTTTTCTTTTTCAGTTTGACACCACTGATCTATACCATTTTTTATATGCCAAATCAGCAAGTTCTCATAATTTCCCCTCCTGACTAGTAAAGATGGCCAAATAGAACAATGGAAAAAGCATTGGATGTGGAATCAAAAAGACCTGCCTGAGTTCAAATTCTACTTCAGATACTCTACTGGCTATACAAGCCACCTTCCTCAGAATTAATTTACTCTCTTCTGTAAAAATAGATAATGATAGTAGCACCTATTTGACAGGATTTTGGGGAGATTCACATCAAAAGATATATGTAAAGCACTCCTCAAGCTTGAAATCATTATATAAGTATTGAGTTATTAATATGATGATGTTTAGACTTTCAAACAATAGATTGCAGAGAAAAAAACATTTTAGATTCTTCTAGAATAAATGAGTCTTAATATTTTGTCAATCAAATTTATATACACTTATTTAATTATATAAATATAACATATAAAACCAAATAAGTCTATTGTAAATGTTTGCTATTTGACATACAAACTTCAAACATCTAGTTTGCTAAATGGAGCAAGAAGGATCATCCTATAAGATGGTAGAGGCCTTCATGTCTTCCTTCTATTGGATTTACATTTTAAGTTCTTGTAATGCTGGAATAATGAGCCTAAAAATGTTAAATAGTTTGAAAGCCTAAAGTTTGACAGATCACTGATAAAAATGCAGAATTTCTTTCCCCAATTAAAGAGATGTATAATTGGATAGATCAAGGTATTGCAGGCTTCCATGGAACAGTTGAAAATCCTTTTGTAAACAGTGTATCAAATCTTGTACTGTAACATAACAAGTTGATTGTTTTTCCCCTTAGAATGACATTCTACTTGAGCTTATTTTTTTTTTATTTTGAAGCTGTATAGTAGTAATTTCTTCGAAACTATCAAGGTTCTAATGTCTATGCTTCTAAAAAGATTTTTTAAACATTAAAATTTCCTGTGTTTTTCCCTTTTGAAAGAAACCTGACTTACCTTCAGGATTTCCATGTGAAAGTAGAACTGGAGGGGCAGCTAGGTGGCTCAGTGAATAGAGCACCAGCCCTGAAGTCAGGAAGACTGAGTTCAGATTTGGCCTCAGACACCTAATACTTCCTAGCTATGTGACCTTGGGCAAGTCACTTAACCTCAATTGCCTCAGCAAAAAAAAAAAATGGGACTGGAAAAAAATGACAGAATTACAGATCTGATATTTGTGAATATATTAAATTTTAAACCAAATCTTTTTTTTTTTCAGCATAATAAATGGATTTGCCTTACCATTAAAAGAAGAGCACAAGATTTTCTTATTGAAGGTGTTATTACCTTTGCACAAAGTGAAATCACTGAGTGTCTACCATCCTCAGGTACAATGGAGTCATTAGCTACTTTATGTGGATGAGTCCAGTTGTTAACAAGTATGTTTCATTAACACAATATGCTACACTCAAGACCTTGCAACTTTTAAAGGAAATATTACTTTATTGAATTAAATTTGATGATTTACATAACACAGGTGTTGCCTCTTAAATAGTTATTTAAAGGATTAGTAATAAAATTATTTTCCTTTATATTTGAAGGGCCAGAAATGGAAGCACTAAAATTAGAAATATGGAATTAAAATATAGTTATATTTAATAGTTTTAAACAATGCAACTCACAAATTCTGAAGAATCAAAGTTGGAAGGAATCTAAAAGGTCATACTATTGGGAGGGAATATTTGCTGCAACATCTCAGCCACCAATAACCAACTTCTGCTTGAATATTTCTAAGCATGTCAACACATTCCATATAATTAAGTTGAACCAAGTTCTACATCTGTGAAATTTATATGCAACTTATATTCATTTGTCATTCTTTTCTCTGAAGCTAAAGAAAGTAAATTTAAATCCTTTTCGACATGATTTTCTTTCAGATATTTTAAGACAAATCTCATCACACATACACACACACACACACACACACCTCTAAAAATCTTTCAAGTCCTTCAACTGTATACTTCATGAAATATTTTTTCTTCACCATCCTGATGCCTTTCCTATTCATTAGTTTCTCGATACTTTCTTATTAAGGTATGATAAAAACTGAATACCATGTTCTCAATGCTATTTGAGCATCCTGTGTCTTGTAGAACTTTAGCTATCTCTCACAGATTTGTTGTTATTCACAGTTTTGGTCAGCATGTATGCCAATCACATGTTTATCAGAGTCACTGATAAAAAATGTTGGAACAAGACTATGCCTTTTTTATCTTTGTATTTTCTCTAACATGTGTCACAGACTCATATATACATATTCTTGGTTTGATCATGATTGTTTATTGATTTGAAGTTGACAAATCCAAGGACAAAATCCATCAACTTGTCCCTGAAGACTTCTAGCTCTGCATGTTAATACTGATCCATCAATCAACTTGAAGAATTTGTATAAAAATTTATTTCTTACCAAACACTTTTGTGTATGGACAACAAATGTCCACACCTACAAACAGTTTTAAATTTTGATTCTTTTAAACTTTTTTAATAAATGCATGGAATCCTAGCATGTTTGAATTCCACTAAGTATTTTGTGGTTATTGTTCATTTTTAATTGGTTTATTAGTAATAGGAAAGAATCGGAAATGGAAGAGTTTGGGGGGGAAAGCTAATTTGCTTTGTTTTTAGAATGCAGCATTTAAGATACTTCCTGGAGCTCAGCAGAGAGATTCAGGCTGCACACACCCTTCCTGGGTCATCCGCATTCGTAGGAGCTGATGGGATCGCCAGGCGAGTTAGTATAGGGGGAGACAAGAGAAGGACCCAAGACAGAGCTTCAAAGGGAAAATGTAAAACATTAAACATTGGTTTTTATGTGGATCCAAGCACTTCTCTGAATCATGATATATGTTAGATCAGCAGCTAGAAAACAGAATTTGAAAAGACTTGAAGCACCTACTTGTTAACAGCTGTCACATTGCTTCCTGATACTTTTCAAAAGTTAGCATCTGTTTTTCCTTATCCAAATTTGGAACATATTAGGTTCATGTAACTTATTGTAGAAAGTTAATTCAAATATAATATGTTTACTTTGGCTTCTTGGGAAATGATATTTATTAGGAATATTATAGAAAAGTACTTCAATCTCCATAAAACCCCATTTCAGTGCCTCAGTGTAGAACAAAGGTGACCTTGAGTTCCTGGAGCCTTTTCCAGCAGAATGAAAACTTGGACAGGCCCTAACAAGTTAGAAAAGCTTTGAGTATGGGCTCAGTGATGTCTGTTGCCTGAGAAACAGTATAATTAAACTCAGGCTCATTTCCAGATTGTGTACTTAAGTGGTAAATTTTTTTCACTACAACTACTCATGGACACTATTGAGACATAGAGGGCTTTCAGTCTGCATGAAGTCCTTTCAATTTGCAGGATCCACACTGAAGAAACACTGGACTGTTGATCATTGAAGTATTATACATAAACCTAACCAGAGAGATACCAGATTGGTGACTTTGGTAGTAGGTGTTAAAATTCATCAGAGGACTCAGTTAAGGATTTTCAAACAATTAAATTTTGACATTTTATCAGCCGCTTAAATAGTCACTAGTTTTGGCAGACATTTAATTCGAAAACTATTAAGTACCTACTATCTAGTAAGAGTCATGTGATAAAATAATACAAATTCCTATCCTCAAGGAGCTTGCATATTAATGAAAGGATAAGACAAACATAACTCTCTTACAAGTTAGGAAATAATTGAATTCATAGGAAAGGTCAAACAGGAATTCAATGAGAAAGGGAATCGCATCTGAGAATTGGGATTCTCCCTTTTGGCTATGTGGCAGAGCCCATCAACCTCTTTCAGAATCATGTAAGATTATAAAAGAAACCAGTTATATTGAAATATAATTTTAAAAATATAAATCCATGAATCCTAGTTTTAAGAACCCCTATTGTAGTCCAGTCCCTTCATTTTATACAAAAGGAAACTCCTTGGTGAGCTTTCTAAAAGTCACAAGACGACTAGTACCTAATAGAGGCAGCATTCAAACTCAGGCCTTCTAAGAGTCTTTTACTGTTCTTTTACAATACTCTTGATTAGTGGTCTTGGTAGTGGTTGGTGAGAGAAGAAAGAATCAAAACTTTTTGAACTTGGGTTATGAAAGGATAATGATACTAGCAACAGAAAAAATTTTGTTGGGCCAGGAGGCCCAAAGGTCAGGGGATGGAGGAAGAGGGGAAAAATGTGGGTTTTAGAGAATAATAGGTTCGGTTTTTGATATACTAAGTTTGAGATAACAGTAGAAATATTTAGCAGATTGATGGAAATATGAAACTGGAATTCAGTTGGAGAAGTTGGAGATTTGGAGATGAAGATTTATGTCTTTTTTAGTTGAGAGAATCAAGAATCTTTAAGCCTGGTTTTTGTTGCTGCTGGCTGTTGACAAGCAGAAAAACTGTATTCCTCACTTTGCCTTATAAATGTATATATTGTATGAATGTGTATACAAGATTCATTTCAGGTTTTCTCAACATCATCAAATAGTGCGTAATATAATTAAAAGCATCAGCATAATATTTTTCCCTTAGAAAAAGAGAAAACTAAATCAAGAAGTTACATTGCTGGCCTAAGTTTTCAGCCATGAGTTAGTGAAAAACCTAGGACTAGAGCCCAGAGACTCCTTTGTCTAATACTCATCCCTTGGCCATGTTATAGGATAGCCTCTACTATTTGTTGTTTTGGTTTTTTTAACATTTCGAGGATCTTTCTAAAGAATCAGGTGAAATGTGTGCTAAAGTTTTTCATATATGAACTCTTAATTGTCTTTATTCCAGAATGTTGATATTGGCTCTTTTCCTGTTTTTACGGTGCCTTTTTTTACCTGTAAAAGAAGGGGAAGAGAAAGAGGGAGGGAAACATTTACTGGGTTTTTTGTTTGTTTTTTTAAATCAGCATTCCAGAATTTCTCCTTGCCCTTTTCCCAGTTGCCAGTATGATATTACACATTCAGCTGTTCTGTTGACATTCATATTTGATCAGTCTAGCTTCAATTTTAGTTTGGTTTAATTTTTTTTAATGCCCCTTAGTCTGGAGAATCATTGGCTCTTTTCCCCTGACAATTTTAGTCACCTTATACTGACAACAGCTTGAATTTAATCTTTATATTAATAAATTCATTTTTCTGCTAATGTTTTGAAATGATTGCACAATTCAGGGTTGTCAGGGTAATACTAAAATGAAAGGTTTCAGGAAACACAACTCTAATCTTCTCTCCATCCAAAAAAGTTATGTAATCTAGAGGAATGGAACACTGCAAAATTATTTGTGCTTATCTCCTTTCCTAGATTGTAAGCTCCTTAAGGAGAAGGATAACATATTCATTTCTCTTTGTATTTTCCCCTCAGGGACATGTACATAGTAGGCCCGCAATAAATAATTGTGGAATTGAAGAGGGGACCCCGAAACTCTGAAAATCCTTGAAGTAGAAAATCTCCTTCAACTCTGCCTCAATAAGGGACCCTGCCCCAAGTCCTTTTTCCCTTAAATGAATTTAAGTTTTGACTGCTTGAGTGGGGAATGAAGAGGGGACCCCAAAACTCTGAAAATCCTTAAAGGAGAAAATCTCCTTCAATTCTGCCTCAGTGAGGGACCCCTCCCGGAGGGACAAACAATTTCACCGTTGTTATCTGGGTGGGGTTGGCTCAGCCCTGAAACTCATTCAATTCAGAAAATTCCAGCTCAAGCAGAAACCCAGCTAGGAGCCAACTTGGGACTCCACCCACGAACCCCCTTCAGCTTGAAATCAAAGCCCCCTATTATAAAAGAGCTAAACTAAAATCCCCTCTTTGCCAAAGTTCCAAACATGCGGGCCCTATGTTTGGCATGCTAAGGGCCTCTGTCCACTGGAACATTCCTTTCCAGTGCCATCCTCTCTTTACCCTCACCTATTTCCCTAACCAGACTTTATGCTTCTATCAGGATTTTTAACCTACTTCGAATGCCCATAATAAACCCTTTTATCAATCTAGGTTTTTGGGTCTGTAAATTCCTTTACAGACAACTTATGCGTCACCAGAAGGGAGTCCCCAAAACTTCCTACCCTTGCGCCGAATCCCAAGAGATTGCAGGGAAGCCTAACCTCTCCACTTGGTTCCCTGAACCCCGAAGCTGCCACTAGACCTTATCATTTAACTCCTTGACCACCAGAAACCCTAATTTCATTTTGGTTCCCTAAATCTAAACCTCATCAGAATGAATAATACTAGAAAATATTAGGAATAGCTACTTTGAAATATATGTTTACAGTTTGGGCTTCTGGTAGGTTTCCCATTTATTAACTACTTTCTAAATAATAGAAGTTAGGAAATAATATAGGTGATTATCAAATAGTGAAATATTAACATATCTTTTCTCTCTTAACCTATTTAGCTGGCATACTGTGTAGTTCAATTTTTAGAAAAGGACAGCACACTTACTGAACCAGTAAGTATATATTTTTTTATTTTGGTCAAATTCACAATTATATTGTGAAAATGTGTATGTATTTGCTAAGTGTAAATATAATACAGTGTGGTTTTGTTAACAAATTGTAGAATTATATTCATTAAAGATAAATAAACTTTTTACATTCATTTGCTTCTATTTAAGCTATAAAATTAATCCAGTTATGGATCCAACTATATATATAGGTTTTGAAAGACAGTTCACTAACTATAATAATTAGTTCTGTAGCAATAAGCACTTGTTATAATAAAAACTATTTTCTCTTGTCTTAAATTTTTCTTACTCCTTTTTTTTCTTTTGCACTCAAAGTATTTTAATAAGTACCTTGATTAAAGCACATTTTAATCCCACTATTAAGCACTTTTATGATTTTTTTTAACTTACTACATATCCAGCTGGCCAATCAGAGTAAATATGGTATAAAAATTAAGTATCTGAAATATCTGTTATAACTAAAAGGGGTCTTAGTCCAGGAAGCATTTAAGTTTTTTCTGTGTCCTGGACTCCTTGGAATTTGCAATTTGGTGAAATCTGCATGCTTAGAAATAATATACAATTTTTTAAATTAATCAAAGGTAATTTTTTTTCCCTTCCAAGTTAACAAGCAATCTTCTACTCCCCCATCTCAAAATCTGTCTATAGACCTGAGCAGTAGAGGAAGTAAGAATCTTCTTCAGTTTGTTTTATGATGACTATTTCACAGTTAGAACTGTTAGCAGTTGCTAGTTGGATTACCTGCTTTTGTGTACTTTGTCATTTTAATTTCAGGATATGGTTTTAAATTTGAATTGTATATTTAGATACTAGTGGAAAAGTATGATTTTTTTTAAATAGTTAGAAAAATAAAGTGCATAGAATTGAAACTTTCTTTCTTAATGGCTATACTGTTTCACTACTAAAGTACCAATTTTAATATAGAAAACAAAAATGTCAAAAATCTGTAAGAATGAGATAATTGTCAGATCAATTCAGGGGAGTTCAAACACAGGTTGACAACACTGATTTCCCCTCAGGTAACTTTGTTTAAAACCTGTGCCACACATCAGACTTATAATTTCCATGCTTAGATCTATCCCCTTAAATTTCTCACAGTACAAGAGAAAGCTCTTGGTCATCATCCATCAGGCACCAAAAAATGCTGCAGAGGTGATGCGCTCATAAACCAGGTGAAGGAGAGCACTGTCTGACTTAATCCCTGCCTCCAGCCATCTTAAGGAGTGACATTTACTCTGCATTCTCCACAAAGGATTCCCAGGAACTATCTACCATATTTGTGTCTGAGACTTTGGAAGGAATTGTACCTAAGGAATTGTACCAAATCATATCAGACTTCAATATCAAGCACAGTTGAGGTACTGAATGCCATGCAGAGGATACATTGTTTTTATCCTCCTTAACCAAACTAAAGACATGTTTTGATGGTGGAAATGCAGCTGCATAATTGATATGGAATCACTTTTTTAAAGCCTTTTTTTTTTTCTAAACATGTGGCATAACCTATTTCTTATATTTGCAAGATATTCTATTCTTCAGATCAAAGACTCAGAAAGAGATTTCATTATTATATTATTTTTCTGTCCCAGGAATTAAATGAAAACTATGAACATTGAAGATAGTTCTATTAGTTGTCAAGGTTATAGTACTGGTTGTCACCCTAAAGGACACTGGAAGGTCCTGAAATTAAATGGGACCCAAAGCTTTGTGATAAGTTCAGACTATAAAGTCATAGAGAAAAAATATTTAATTCTACCACAAGGTCTTTTTTTGAAGCTCTATTAGACTTGTAGTCCTTGTAATCAGTTAGGATAAGTACTGTGAATTATAATATTCTGTTCTTACTAGTATATCTGGAAAACTTTAGTACATTATATGCATTTTGTGCTTTAAGGTATTTGAAATTAGCAAAAGGATCTTGTGCTTCTTTTCAAATTACTTGTTTTAGTGATGATGATATTGAAATAGAGGTTATGTTATTTAGGCATTCTGTTAAATAAAAATTGACAAAAGTATAATATTTATACTTAGTGGTTATTCTTAAATGTTTTAATATATTTGATATATCATATTTTGATATTTACATTTTAATAAATATATGTAAAGCATATGTTATATTAAGATATTCTCCAAAGTGAGATGTTTATCACTATTACTGGTGCTTCATTATTTTATAGTTCTATTTAAAAATTTAAGGGATTTTAAAACATCTAGTATTACATTATCACTCAATTCTTTTATAAAATGTTTATCAAGCCTTAAAAGATTTCTGAGCTCACACACAAAATTTTCTTTAAGGAGAAAAAAAAAAGTCAACACGTCTAAGTATTTAACCTCCTTAAAATACATCCTACAAAAGTGAAATATGTAGTTCTCTTCCATTTGTCTTTGAGTAACCCTAGCCAACATACAAGTCTTGAACCAAATCCCAACATATAATAAATTTCCTCTCCCCCACTTCCCACTGTCATGCCAAGTCAAGGGAGAAATTCCAAAGCCAGAGAAACCACAAGTCTTGAAACCCCCTGACCTCAGTTCTTCGAAATTCAGGTCTTAGGACCATTAGTAATCTTGTCCAAGCTTGGCTGTCAGAGGATTCATAGTAAGAGGTTATCTCCAAGGAAATTGGCTTAGAAATTTAATTCTTATAGAAAAGTTTGATTTCTTGAATTGCACTCAAAAGTAAGTAACCATTGTTGATCAGGATTAGCATTCCCAGTGCAATTCACTTTCTTTAAAAAAAAAAAAAATACTGTTAACATTTTGAATTCACAGAAATAGTTTAGTGTTATCAAATACAGGAATCTAAATTGTCCAGGTTCTGCTTCCTTCAAATCAATTTTTCCCCCTGAGGCAATTGGGGCTAAGTGATTTGCCTAGGATCACACAGCTAGAAAGTGTTAAGTGTCTGAGGCCTGATTTGAACTCAGATCCTCTTGACTTCAGGGCTAATTCTCTATCCACTGGGCCACCTAGCTGCCCCCTTCAAATCAATTGTATATTAGCTCTGTAAATTATTCTTAGAAATTTTTAAGAGATAGTTAATATCAGAGCCAATTTCTATTTTATGGCTCACAGATTTTTTTTCTATTTCAAACAATAGGATTTCATTATACAAGTGAACAAGGAAAAATAGTAAATGTGTAAAGTGATTTTTAGAGAGACAGCATGCCATGGTAGAAAGGCATCTAAACTCAGAGTCAGAAGACCTCAGTTTGATTGCTGACTTCCAATATTCACTAGTTATGTGTGTACCTTGATACTTTAACTTTAAGCACTTAACTTTAAGCCTCTATTTTCTTATGTACAATGGAGATGATAATAATTATAAAACATAAGGAGCTATGGAAACTTGAGTTTTATGTTATTATAATTGTTGTCTGAATTCCTTCAAAATTGTAAATTTTAGATGGGAAATAGGGAGATACCTTACATTGGCTCATATGAATACCTTCTTTGAAAAAAAAATTCTATTGTAAAAATTTTCACAACTGGGTTAACCTATAAACAAGTAGTTACTTTGTGTAAGAAAAGTTCTTGAAGGTACAAAAATTTTTCAAAACTAAGTCCAGATGCTTATTTTTCTGAATAATGGAATTGAGAATTGGGAATGATATAAAGGACACAAAGGATATGTCTTTGTGTGTCACTGAAAATTCTGTACCTGGTCCAGTCTACAAATAAACCAGTGTATTACATCAGTCATATTCATCTATTTTTAGTTGCCCCAGTTCCCTTTATTCTTTATTACTCCTGACCACTTATTTCCTTTTTGAAAATTTATTCAAGAAATCAACTTTAGGGCAATTTAACTAGAAAGGGTTTATTACATAAACTTAAAACCTGGAAGTAACATTTTCCAATTTTAAGAGACTGAAACTATTAACTTTATCATCCTTTCTACAATCATACAAAATCTTTGTCTTTATTTGTGTCATTATATAATGAATTAATATCAACTATGTAGATTGAGAATTGAAGGACCTTGTGTGTACAGAATTTTAATGTGATTTTTCTTTTCCTAGGTGGTGATGGCACTTCTTAAATACTGGCCAAAGACACATAGCCCAAAAGAAGTCATGTTCTTAAATGAATTAGAAGAAATTTTAGATGTTATTGAACCATCGGAATTTGTAAAGGTCATGGAACCTCTTTTCAGACAACTAGCCAAATGTGTTTCCAGCCCACATTTCCAGGTGTGTATTGTTTAGAAAAATATAATGAATAATTAGCTTTATGAATTTTTTTTTAACTTTTGAAAACTTTTGAATGGAGCACCAAACTTTGCTACAGTGCCAAAGTTATTCATCGTAAAATACAAGTTAATAAATTTTTACATTTATTCTGACTGGTCATGCTATAAAACATATTAGCCTCCTTTGTGTTACCATTTCAGACTCATTTTCCTTCATTTTTTATTAAAGTAGAGAGAATATTGCTGATTTCTAAAACCAGTGCCAGTTGTCATCTTAATATAAAGTCCTACTTCCAAAGCACATAGCATAATATTTTAAACCAAGTAGTTGCAAGACTGCAACCAAGCAGTCTCTATATTATATTTCTTCTCTTTTCCATTGAGACTTCTCACATTTATTATCTTATTAATCTCTTCTTTTCCACAGGCTCCTTCCCTTCCACTTTTAGACATACACAGGCCTTTCTGTCCTCTAAACAGATTTCCCATTGACCTTGCTTCCATCCTCCATTCCCAATTTTCCATTCCATTCCTTTCGTTACTTATTCTTATAATGTATTATTATTTCTGTGCCTTTATGTTTGTCTTTCCTATCCCTTCTTCTACTCCTGCTTTTTGACTTTGATCCCTAATACTATAATTTTCTCAGATAAGTAATAATGAAAGAGTGAGATGCAGCAGGAAAGAAACCTAGATGTGTCTTCAGGAGACCTGTATTCAATCCCTACCTGCTGTTAAGTATCTAGGTAAATCACTAAACCTCTTTCAAAGATCAATTTCCCATTTGTAAAATGAGGGAATTCTCATAGATGATTTCTAAGACCCATTCCAAGTAGGAAAAAGCCAAGTTGTGTTAGTCTTTAAATACAAAACAAAAGACTATATTTGGTCCTGGAGATAATAAGGAGCTACTAGAGTTTGAGGAGAGGAGGTGACATAGAACTGAACCTTTGGTACCTGATGAAAAAATGGATTAGAGATATAAGGCAGGGAGATCAATAAGGACATTGTTATAGTCATTTCAGAGAAAAGTGATGAGGACTTAAACTAGGCATTGTGAGTGAAGATATATATAGATATATAGATATGACAGAAATGACATATATAGGGTGACATATAGGGTGGAATGAAACTAAGGAGTTGAAGATGATTTCAAGAAAAGGATTGCTGCAGACTTAGAAAAATACAAATTAACATCTATATTTATTACATTTTGATCTGCTTCGGGTCACACTCATCATTGGGGATTAGGGTGGAAGATAGTAAGCTTGATATTCTCTGACTTAGGGTGTATGATGGTTTGATGTGTAAATTAACTAACTGAATCCTGGGTCTGTGCAACAGGGTCAGGCCTAAAGCCTAAGTTTTTTGCTTCCTTATGCAGCATTTTTTCTCTTTTACAGTTTCTATTTAATTGTCCTATTTAAGAAAAGAAAATAATTTTTAAGCCAACTAGCATGAGTCTAGATCAAGAAAGTACCGTTGTTTGGAAGTTTTAAAAGGTGGGGCAGTGAGGTTTGAGTGCCTGAGGACCTGGTTTCACTTGCTATAGCTTTGTGACACTGGACAAGTCACAATACCAATTGCTTCCAGAAAAAACAAAGAAATATCCAAAGAGCAGTTGATAATGTGAGAACTGGAATTTAGGAGAGAGGATAAGACAGCACTTAATTCAACATATGGTTTATATTGCTAACTGTTCCCTTTCAATTCATATTTTAAAATATTTGTTGTTTGCTTACCATGTGCAAAGTATTCTGCTAAGTGCTGTGTGAAATAACAATCTAATAGGAAAGATAAAACATACTTGAAAACCTAGTGTGACAGCAAGTGTCCTAAGAGGAGTACAAAAAAAAAGCTGGATAAGTTCCATGCTGGTAAAGCTCAGTTTCTGCTGGGTTTATCAGAAAAAAAATTTACAATAGAGATGATAGCATTTCAACTGGTCTAGGTAGGCTAGTCTTCCAACAAACAGAGATAGAGAAATTGGAGGGAGAGGAAAAAATGGTAAAGATGCGTGACAGACACCAAGACTGGAATGTTTAAGGGACTAGCAAGTTGTATAGTTTGACTGGAGTCTATGATGTACATGTAATGGATAAATAAAGAAGTTTAAGCCAAATCATGGAAGGCTTTAAATACCAGGTTAAGGAAGTTGAATATTATTCAGTGAACAATGGAGTGGTATATTGAAGGTTTTTAGATAGAGAAGTAAAACTATCAAAATGGTATTGTATGGTGATTAATCTGGCAGATGGAGTTGGGTCATTAAGAAGGGAATTTTGAATATGGAAACCAGTTATGGTAAGAGACAATAAAGGCCTGAAATAAATTAGTCACAAGCATTTGTGCAAAGGAAAGTATGTTGTATTGGGTTTAAATTGCAGCTTTGTTACTTTTATTATCTTTATGACTTTGGGAGAATCACTTAACTCTTCTCCAAATCTGTAAAATGAAGTGGATTAAATGACTTTTAAGGTCCTTTCCAGATTAAAATCTATAATAATATGTAAAGTGGATTATAGATTAAAAGTAATTACTATGTACTACCTATTCTTGTTTATGACCTCCAAAATTCTTCCAAGAGTCTGCCCAAAATGTAGTTCTTCCTCTTGGCTTTTTAACATAGTAAATATTCTATTTGATAAAACACTTGAGCTGTCCATCTTTTGTCTTTCAATATAACCCCATTTCCAACCAGTTTCTTTTTCTGATCAAACACATCCTAGGAATATTCTATTCCTTTTTGTGTGTGTGTGCAGGTACCATTGGTAATATATTGCTATTGTTTAATAGCTATGGCACTATAGTTTTTCCATTAGTCCTTGGTTCAGTCACAATTTTGATTGTTCGTGGTTTTGTGGTATTCCATCATTCCTAGTCTTATAACATCACTTATAGAATTATCCAAATGTACTATATTATTTCCAAAATTGTCCATCTGTAGTATTTAAGATGAATGTATAAATATATATAATGGTCTGTCCATCCACTTGCAAATCCTACTCTGGAAAATAGTCATTCCATATCCATTTAATTTTTCTTGTGTGAATTGATTGGCCAAACTTTTTAGTGATTGTGAATCTATAGAATCAGTCCCTGAATACGCTCAAAATTCTGTTACCTTGAGCATGGATTTCCTGTAATGTGTACTTAACATGGACCAGCTGTTCTTCTGTGTTATTCTTGAGTACCATTTCTACTTCCTCATTTAGCACATCATGGACTAAGTAAAATCCAGATATAGTGGCCCCACTTTGAAAAAGGCTGACAGATCTGTACCTTTTTTTTTTTTTTTTTTTTCATTATTATTCAGCTAGTTTCGTTATGAGGGCAAGAACCATTTCATTTTTATCTCTGTATTCCCCAGCATCTAGCACAATATCTTATGCATGATACTCAGTAATAATTGGTCATTAAATTGTTTAATTTCTCTGATAAGATTTGTTCTCTCTGATCTGGGAAGTTGAGAGTCACTGGACTTAATATAACCAAGTTGCCCAACAAATTAATGTTGTTCTATACAAAGCATGAAACATTTTGTTTCAGTGTCAATATCAGCATTTCCAAATCTATTTCTAATCCCATGTTATTTTTTCAAAGCCTAACCTAGTTGTAAAATTTTAATGAAAAATTATTACTAAAGCTTGGTAAAGAATTTGCTTATATATCAGACATTGGTAATCTGTTCTGTAATGTTAGTTCACTTATTTTAGTAATGTATATAGAATTAGTTTTCATTGGAGACCATTCCATATAGAATCATAGCATTTTAGAAGTCATTTAATCGAACTCTATCATTTAAAGATAAGAAAATTTGATCCCAGAGATGTGTAAATTAACTAACTGAATCCTGGGTCTGTGCAACAGGGTCAGGCCTAAAGCCTAAGTTTTTTCCTTCCTTATGCAGCATTTTTTCTCTTTTGCAGTTTCTATTTAATTGTCCTATTTAAGAAAAGAAAATAATTTTTAAGCCAACTAGCATGAGTCTAGATCAAGAAAGTACCATTGTCTGGAAGTTTTATGCATAAAATCTATTTAGATAACATAGTACATTAAAGTAATATGAAATTTGAGTCATTAAAAACAGTTTTCCCAGAAAGTTTGGACTTCAACTTCAGTTACAAAATTAGCTAATATAATAACTTCAAGAACAAGCAGATTGGCACATGAATTCCACATTGTGCCTTAAGTCATTGTGTATCATCATTTTGAATAGGATATAAGCATATGACAGGAAGCAGAGGAGAAGAGAAGCCACAGAAGAGACTAAAGCAAGATTCCAGGTGCAGTATGGTTAGAGCACATACCAGAATGTTTACCAAATGTATGATTTGAGAACAGTTATGATATGAGACCAATATTTAAGACATATGTTCAAAAATTGAGTTTACAAGGTTTGGATTTGGGGTTTTTTTGTTTTGTTTTTGGTTATCAAAAAATCCACTATTATTTAAACTGTAATGAATCTGTGGTCTTGTTTGTATAGATATTTCTTCTACCCATACAGATTACATCCATTTATTTTTTTCCCTTATGGTTCTTGTCCATGTCTTTGTATAAGTTCTTTAACGGGTTATGAAGTACCTTCCACTCTTGGCCCTAGGGAGCATCTTGATTTCTTGGCCATTTGTAGTCCATACTTTGTTCTTGTTAAATGCCTAGATCATCTCCTTTTTTGGAGTCATCTCCCTAATGATATCCTTTACAGTGCTTTGGAAAATGTAAGTTCTTCAGTGATACTACATTGCAGGTTATTCATATTCATCATGTACCGCTCCACTGTATTTTGTGTGCCCTGCAACATTTAATTCTTTAGACACTGATATTCTACTAGTCATAGCTATGCAGGACCACCAGAAAATTAATAGTATTAAAAAGATGACTGTTTTAGGGAAATTCTTCAGGTTATTAAAAGCACTTTGCAGTTTCCCAAATAAAAACTAGGCATATTTTTTCCTTCCTTTTCAGATTTGGGTACACTTCATTTTCATAGCTCTCGCTCTCACGCTCTCACGCTCTCTCTCTCTCTCTCACTCTCACATCAGCAATATGAGGTGTCCATCCAACCTTATACCATGGTCTAGTAGAGGCCATGGCCTTAATCAAGGGGGAATGTTATCAGCCAGTCTAAAGATGGGAAGATGAATGACATACCAGCCTCTAAAAAAACTAATCAGAGGTCATATCTCCAGCACAATCACACTTGCATTTCTCCCTTTACAGCTCCAAATTCCTCTACTTTGTTTCTTTCTGCAGCTGTGTTAAGCTCCCAACCTTCCTTCCCCTTTTCATAGTCAAGCATTTGTTCCTTAGTGTAGTTATAAACTGCACACAGCAGCAGCGCAGGTTTCACTGAAACAGTTGCACACATACACCAACATATCCACCGGGGAAAAAATACTTTTTATAGGACTGTGCCAGCAAAGAAAAGTTTGGAGACCACTGATCTAAACAGTGGTCCTTCTTTATTCTGTTAGTTTTTCCTATATCTATAGCTAGGTCTGACATTTTTCTATGATTATGAACCTCAGTAACCTCTGAAGTGTTCTGAGACTTGAGGCAAACACTACAAAATATCCTCTGCAAACAAAACCTATGGAGAACTTTACCAGCTATAGATAATCACTCTTCAGTTTTGACATTGTTAGACTGCATGACAGTAACAAATACCTTTGGAAGCCTGTGTCTCTTTGCTTTAAAAGTTTCACTTGGTAGCTTCAGAGGCTGAATCCAGTGCTTTTACAGGAAATAGAGTAAGATCTTATCCTTTTTACATCTTTTAGTCATTTGGG
This sequence comes from Sarcophilus harrisii, assembly GCF_902635505.1. Taxonomy (NCBI): domain Eukaryota; kingdom Metazoa; phylum Chordata; class Mammalia; order Dasyuromorphia; family Dasyuridae; genus Sarcophilus; species Sarcophilus harrisii. Next base: position 358,021,836 of record NC_045427.1, on the reverse strand, counting down.
TTACTGTGTAGATATGATCTGCTTTTTTTGCAAAAGGTTGTCTATTCCCTTATACCTTCATCAAAGATTCTTTAAGTAAGTATCAATTGTTCTTATAAAAATGCTGTAGTGATGGAAAAGTAAACATTTGGATCAATTTATTGTTTAGTCATTGAGATAGGTCTGACTTTTCATGATCCATTTGGCAGTTTTTTTGGCAGAGATATTGTACTGGTTTGCCATTTCCTTCTCTGGCTCATTTTACAGATGAATAATTAAGGCAAAAAGGGTTAAGTGACTTGCCCAGGGTCACATACTCAATAAGTGTCTGAGGACAGTGATATGAAGAGAAGAGGGAGCTCAGTGAAAGGCATCAATAAAATATGTAGCCAGGACTCAACTGAAGACTGGGGTTGGGAGTGGGATGGGGGAGGGGAAGAGGAGCCAAGGGAGATATAATGAGAGATGAGAAGGTTTGGAAGCAATTTCTTGAAGACCTTGTGATAATATGAATTAAGCGTATCTTTTGCCAAGCTTTTTATAAATTCAGTTGTTTTCCTCTAGTACTTCACTGTTTTATATCAGTACCTTTCATAAATTTTAACTATCCTATTTCTTAAGTCTTTTTATTAATATCTTTATTTTGACATGACTTTCATTGCCCAGCATATCCCTTTCTTCTACAAATCCAGAGAACCATCTTTTATAAACAAAGAATAAAAATAAAGAATATGTGGTCAAAATAGCCTGTGCAGATGCACACTTTCTTGGCCACCTTCACCAGTTTTTAATTTGTTTTGGTGGTTTTGTTTGTTTTAAAGCACAGGGCTTTATTTTTATTTTTTTTATTTCAGGTTCTGTCTTTCTAATCCCTTCCCCAATCCAGTGAGAAGATAAGAAAAATAAAATCTATTGCAAATCTGTATAGTCATGCAAAACAAATTTCTATAATAGCAATGTTCCCTTCATAGGTTACAAAACAAGCTTATAATTTAAACCAGTATTGCATCCTAGTTCCTAATATCTCTGTGGCCAGAAGATCATGTATTTGCTGACTGAGGTAGCTTTTGAGATTTTTTCCTTACCTTGTGCTATTTACATCAATCAAACTTTGATAGGATGTGGTATTGCTGATCTATGTTTGTGTCTGTTCATTATCCATTTCCCAATTTTTCACATCAAGTTGGAAGTACAGTTGTATATATCATGTCTTTTCCTTTTTCTTCTTGTTTGATGTTGTTTTCTATATTACCTCTATCAACTCAATCTTACATGTACACAAACAGCTGATTTGGAGTTATTCCCTCCTAATGGCCAGGCATTTTTTTGGTCTGTTAGAATTTTGGGGAGTGATTTTTATTTGGTACTTCTCATATACATTGCCTCCCAACTCTGTTCTTTAAAAAGTATTGGTGGTATATAAGAATTAATTTTCAGGATATTCTACAAGTTATACATCATTTTTTACATTCTCTACTATTTCCCATGTTCACTGAGCAATAAATATATATTGATTTAACTCAGAATTTTGATGGCAACGTATCTATAAAATGATGTTTCTTATTGTCCTTGGATACATTGTAAAACCATTCCTGTCAGCTCTATTATTGTCTTTCCAAGAAGACTTTGTGAGCCACTTCGTCTTTTGGTTTTAAGATGATATGGTTCAGTTCATCCTTACTTGTTCATTCAAACCACCATTATCCTAGGGCGTTTGCAGCCAAATTAACATTTATAGACAGTCAGAAGGATGATTCTTAGCATCTCTTGTTTCCTTTTTCATCAATTTGCCATTGTGATAACAAAGAGGCTTCAAATTTTCTATATATTGTACATTTTATGGGTTGCTGTGGTCCACAAGTATAGAGAGCCCTTGGACAGCAAGCATCAACTGTTGCCAGGACTATACTCAAAGCCTCTGTAGGATGGTCTAACTACCACAGCCTTCATGTTATAGCTGCAACTTTGAGGTTTCAAAGTCATCTCTGTTCCACAAGGAGGTATCATCATAGTAGATCTTTATGGGAAAGGTGTTTAAAATGCAAGAAAAATTTCAGCTCTTTCCCTGCATTTCAAATCATTTAACTTTCATATTTCTTAATGCTACTGAAATCTTACTTCCAGAGTTATCTCTAGTCATTTTCCTCTTAAGTGTTACAAAATTCAACTGCTCTATGTTTTTTGAAATTTCATGCTCTTTGATATGCTCCATTTGTCTATTTGGATAGTATAATGCTTATATGTAGAAATAATAATTTTGGATTTTAAGTTCGTAATTTAAAGTGATTGCTCCTTCTGAACTCCTATGACTTTATATATAGCATTTTAAAAGTACTTTTCTCATTCTAGCTTGTATATGTTTTGTTTTTGTCTTTCCTGTTGAACTATAAGCATAGTGAAGATTATATTCATGTCTTACTGTCCTTAGTATTCCCCACAAGTGTTCCACATAGGACTTTGCATTCACCTTTATTCATTGTGTCTTTATTGAATTAAAAAAATAATATGGTTGACTAATACTACCTTAGAATTATCGTCTACTGGGATCCAGAGTCAAGTGGTATGGCTTCCATAATGCCAACCAGGTCAGATATCAGTGGATATGTCTTAAATGAATGGCTTTTAATAGATTACAGATATATATCACTTAATTCTCCTAGACAACATAATTTCTCAATAAATTATTTAATAACAACATAATCATGTTTTAACTGAACATATCACTCCTAAAAATGTGTAGCTCCTCACATACATTGACTCTACTTTCATCTCTCTATGGTATATTTCCCTACTTTTTCTCACTATATGATCTCAAATATCTCTTCCAACTCTAAATCCTATGATTCCAATTCATTTTTTTTTTCAGTGAAACCATTGTACAACATTAGGTGGCATAAGCCTGTACCTTACCCATTTTCAGGTTCTTAATTTGTTATTTACATATTTAAACCTGTTCATTATAGAAAAAAATTGTGTCTTTATTTTTCAGGTGGCAGAGCGGGCACTGTATTACTGGAATAATGAATATATTATGAGTTTAATCAGTGACAATGCAGCAAAGATTCTGCCCATCATGTTTCCATCTTTGTACCGTAATTCAAAGACCCATTGGAATAAGTAAGAAATAAGTCACAACTTTGACCAACAATGTCTACACTTTGTCAGTTTTACTGAAGCTTCTTGCCAGTTAGTGTTGAAATTTAGATTTCAAATGTCAGTGAAGAAAACTCAAAAATTGAAACTCCAGATTTATATAGACTCAAGAAATACTGTGGATTCTGTCAGTGGCCCTTTTTTCTTCTTAGTCACCAAGTCAACATTATAGAGTATCAGTTAACTCACAGTCTTTATGACTTCCCCAAAGACAATATTTGATAAACCTCATAACCCAGGATCTCCCTCAGAGAATCTAAAACTTCTTCTTGATCTGTTTTGTTAATGTAAAGATGGTTCTAGAAGATTTCATAGCCAATTTTTGCCTTTTGTGTGTCTGATGGCAAATGCAATATTCCAGATCCATGGACTGAGGAATCCTTGTAATACAGAAGTTAAAGTAGCTTCCATTATACCACATAGATTCTAACTAAAAAAGAGAAGAGAATGTACTGAAATACTAATAGTGTCCAAAAGAAATAAGTATACTTGATTTTGTCCTTCTATGTTTATGTTCCTTTATTTCAAGTGCTTATTCATTCAGTTATGTCTTTTGAGATATAAAGAACTTATTCTGGATTTTGCCATGTAAAATTAATGTTTTCTTGCTCCAAACTTTCATCAAAAGCTACAATATCAGAGCACGAACTCTGACAGGTACTAACACAGTGAAAAGACTAAATACAATGGATTTGTTCTAGGTTATAGAATTTTTTTTAGCCATAGCAGTTCATGAACAGCATATATTAAGTTCTGCCTATATAGTATCAGTGTTATGTATTTTTATTTATTTATATCTGAACATATACAAGAAAGGAATTTATTTATATCTGAACATATAAAAGAACAATGATCCTTTTAGGCATCAAGAGATTCTATTCTGCATTAATGGAGATAATGCCCAGGCTAATAAAATTACAACTCTTAACATCATGTCATAGAAAGTATGTTACATATGTACACATAGAGAAACACAACACCATATCACTGGAAGGGATTTTAGAGGTCATGTAGTTCAAGTTATATCTGCACAGGAAGCCCCTAATCTTTTTTATATCCCTGATAAGTGGTCATCTAACCTGTTCTTAAACATTGCCAATAATGGGAAATTCACTTGTTCTCAAGGCCCCCATTCTTTTATGCATTTCACATTGTTGTCAATCTAGGAAGGTAGGATTTGAAACACTATTCTAGTAGTATGTATTACCTCTGTGATCATAAGCAAGTCATTGCTTCATTTCTTTGAGAGTGTTTCTCAGCTCTGTAAAAGGGTCTAATATAGTACCTATCTCACAGATTTGTTGTAAGGAAAGTGCTTTTATAAACCTTAAAGAAATTGAAACGTGAGATTGTATAGTTGCCATCCTTAAAACTGGCAGAAGAATAGTCTAAGAATCAGCCTACATGAGTAGGGCGAGTCATATCACCAAGTTAGCAATAGGGTGAGGGATCTTTTGGCCATAGCAGTTCTTTGGTGGAAAGAATGCCCTCACTGATGAAATTACAGATTATTGATTCACTTTTTTTTATAGTCAGCCAAAACAAAGTCACATATTGCTCATGTTCAAAAATGTGTTTCATTCTGCATATTAGCTTTTCATCACTTCAGATATGAGGAAACTTGAATGACAGAGAAGGGTTGCAATTGGCTCAAGTTCACACAACTAGAGAGTTGCAGAGTATCTTTGTGGGTATCTTTGATTTTATCACAATACCCTTTACTGACAATCATATTTGCACACAGACTTTTTTTTCACCTGTTGCTCCTGATTTACTTGAACATCTCTGTGCTTCTGGTAACGAAGTCATGGATATGATTTTGAATTACCAATGAGCAAATAAGTAGATGGAAAAGCTGACACACTGAAGTTATAATGCTATTCAGTATAATTTGATTACTTGGCATTATTGTTTGTTATTGTCGTAAACACACTTAAACATACTTTTCATGACTTCTATAATGTAAACATTATCAATAGTAATATCTAAAAATTTAAAAATAACTATTGAATGCCACTGATTAATAATGTTGAATATTCTTGCAAAATTTGAAATTTGTCTGCAAAGGAAGTTTCTCTTAAGTATTGTATGTTATTTTATTAAGATTAAATAAAGATGTTTGGAATTTAAGAATACATTTAATCAATTTTTCTTGAGCTTTGAACATCTAAAAACTATAAATCAATTCAGTTTTTTAGGTAGGGGGTTGGACTAGGTGATCCTTAATTGTTCCTTCTTGTTTGGCAATCCTTTGGTTCCTCAGTTAATAAAATTTGCAAGATTGTTAAAATTATCTAAAACACTTCAGACACTGGCTTCTTTTTAAGTGATATTACATAAGTGTTTTTGTGAGGCTGTGTTAGTCTTAAAGATTTCTATTCTAATCATATTAAAATACCTACAAATTGAGTGCTCTCCCAAAGTGATTTAATTCTCCAGTTATCTAAAACAGCTGACTACTATTGACCAGTAATGGTACATTATTAACCTAAAAGTATTAAGTTTCAACCTGAAATTTTACTTATAGAACAATACATGGCTTGATATATAATGCGTTGAAACTCTTCATGGAGATGAACCAAAAACTGTTTGATGACTGCACACAACAATTTAAAGCAGAGAAAATGAAGTAAGTTGCATTCTTGTATATATATTATTTCTGCAGTGTCTTCCTAATTATTGCTTATCAGCTTACATTGCTTGTTCTAGAAATTTCCTCTTAACTTTAGAATAAAGCTATGGCCCTTTCTCTCAGGACAAATAGCTTCAACTTTAACCTGTCATAACTTTCATATGAATATACTTTATGGAAGGTGTTTGAATACTGTCAGTTAGACTTTCTGTTCCTGAAACTATAATTTAAGACTTTCTGTCCAGGAAAAATAATACCAGCAAAAATTATAAGAGAAAAGCATAATAAATCAACTCAAGTTATTATTTTGATTACCCTTTGTAATCAGTTCTTCTCCCCTTCTCTTTCCTTTTCCCCCACTTCTTATTTCTTTCCCCTTTATTCTCCTCTCATTTCATGACTAGGACCCATGGACCATTTGTAGGAAATTAGGCCTTATCAATTAATGGGAAAGATGACATCCTTTCTACCTAGGTTCAGACCACGAAATCAAAAGAAAATAGCTACATTCAAATAGTACTTAAAGATTTATACTCCTTTAAACATAGTATCTAATTTGATCTTCATAAGATCCTGTGAGGCATATATTGCATACAGGAATCATTTTCCATATTTAGTGACTATTTTCCCTGTGATACATTTGAGAAATCAATAAAGAGAAGTTAAATGACCTATCAGCCCACAGCTAGCAGGGGTCAGGACTGAGGTATCAAACCAGGTTTCTTCTGTTTCCAAGTCTGGTACTTTGCTTCCCCCACCTTTCTGCCTCCCAGAGAAACTGGCACCAGAGTCTGTGGGATGTGTAATGCCAGGGTAATAATAAGAGAAACAGGGAGAAGATAGTAGTGCACAACAAAACCTTGGATAAGGTATCAAAATGATAAGAAAAGAAAAGCAATACATTTGCTTACATTTCAGAATTTCATCTACAGACATTTCAGAAAAAGGCAGAATGCCCTAGTTAGCCATACTAAACAACTAATAACAATGGATCTTATCAAAAAACATTTCTTCCCCCCCTTCACTTAACCCTATCAAGAACCTTTTTTTTCCCCATTGGCAGCTGCTCAGACCAATTTAGTAGGAATGGTCTTTTTTCCCTATGATCCCATGTACCATATTTTATAAAATATCAGAGATTTCATGATATGAAATGCCTCCATCATCTTCCTTCCAAACAAATCCTTTTGCATTTCCTATAATTTGTATATAAATTTTCATTCACTTCAATGTTCTATATTTTGAATCTGTGATCTTTTCAGTTTGATACTCCGTTCCACTGTACAGATTATATAGCTTCATTATCTAGTACTCATTCCTTGTAGTATTTTTCTCTATTCCTTTGCCTTAAATTCCTCACATATCAATCCTACATCCTAACAGACTGCAGGAGGTCTATAAACTACAAAATGAAAAAAAAAAGTTTTCATTTTAAAGCATTCTGAGGAGAATCCATCAGCCTACTACAAGGGCTCATGACAACAAAAAAAGGTTCAGAACCCTTGTTATTGCCCTTCTAACAGTTCATGGATATTGGTCTTTAAGTGGTACAGTAACTTCTCTAAAGATCACAGAACCTAAGTTGCCTGACTCATAGGATTCATACTTGTGAATAGTATTTCCTCTGGCATTTCACCTCTTTCCACCCTGTCTCCCATTTTGTCATGGACTCTGATTTTGCTTTAAGCACAAATAAATTATGCCATTCAAGTTAGGAAAGATTGTAGATTTTATAGAGACTCTTCAAGGATAAGATGAGAAACTATATCATGTGTTAAATGAAAAGTCAATGTTTTAAAATACTTATGGATAGATGCCTTCCTCTGCAGGAATAAAGAACTTTGGAATAATACATACTATGTCAGACATGTTTGATATGTGGGGTTGCTCTTTAATTTTTATTATAAGAATTAGCTTACAAGTTAAGAGAATAATAATATATTCAAGAAGTGAAAGTAAAAGACAATAAAAATGAGATAAAGATATTGTGTATTTTTAGAAATTAACCTTTTAAAATTTCTCTTTCCTGGTATTTTAATTTGACATTTTGCTGTTTTTCAGAGAGAAACTTAAACTGAAGGAACGAGAAGAAGCATGGGTTAAAATAGAAAATCTAGCCAAATCAAATCCCCAGGTACTGAAAAAAAGAGTAATATGAAAACTTTGGGGGTTTTGTTAATATCATTATAAGATCAGGTATTTGATATCATCTTAGAGATGGGGAAAGAAACAGTTCCACTAATAATGTATATGCACTATCTGCAATAAAAAATACTTTTAAACTTTGTAAACTTCCTCTTGTGCAAGTACTTATTTTGTGTGTCCCTCACCATTACCCTGCAAAAAAAAAAAAAAAAAAAAAGTACCTCAAAATTTACAGGTTTTTTCTTTTTTAAATATGGAGTTGATCTTGTTGCAGCTATGAAATGTAAATTAAGTGGCTGTCCTATAATCCAATGAAATTCTTATTGGGACTTTTGGTCTTTGAACTACAAGTACAGCCTGTTTCTTTTCTGACAATTGTCATAGATTTTTTTTTTAAAGCCTGAAGCAAAGTCTTTTGCAAGCAAAGATATTCTCTTCTCTTTTTAAAATACACAGAATTTTTATAAAGGAGTTAAATTTAAATTGAGTATTTTTTTTTTTTTTTTTTTTTTTTTTTTGCTGAGGCAATTGGGGTTAAGTGACTTGCCTAGGGTCATATAGCTAGAAAATGTTAAGTATCTGAGACCAGATTTGAACTCAGGTCCTCTTGACTTCAGGGCTTGTGTTCTATCCACTGCACCACCTAGCTGCCCTGTTAAATTTAAATTGAAAATAAAGCAGATAACTTTTTATTCTAGCACTCCTTTACTCTTTAATAATAACTAAGTGTGCAGCACATATTACTACAATTTCACAGGAGTTAGATCTGGAAGACCACCCTAGAGATCACCTAGTGGCAACCCCTTATTTTACAGGTGAGGAACCTGAGGCACAGAGGTGTTACGTGACTTGGGCAGTCACAAATCTAGTAAGTAGCAAAGCCATGCCTTGAACCCAGGCTTTCTGACTCTGAAATCTGGGCTCCTTTCCTTTGACTCAGGCTTCTGGGGCTATGTATGTTAACTGTCAGTCTGACTTTTAAAAACTTCATTCATCAGAGTTCTACATATCAAAAAAAACTTTTTTTTTTTAATTTAAAAAAAGAAAGAAAAGAAAGCTGCTTTTAAAACTAAAGGCAAGTAAAAGATTTTATCAAATAGTTGTAATTCCCAAATTAATTCCAGCTTTGGCAGGATAACTTTTTGAAAATGGAGACCTTTGTTTTGTGGACATCTGGTATTTGTAAACTCAAAATAATATCAGTTGTGAAATTGTATTACCTCCTGCCTTCTAATTGATATGTCACTCTGATTCTAATGATGCCATTTATTGCACATCAGTCACTGAATCTTTTCCACACCAAGATTTTATCCAGTTCTTTCTACTCTGCGAAAAAGAAATGATTTCTTAATATAGTAAGAATCACTGGGTGAATCTCAACATTTATACCCAGTGGTATTTCTACTGGGGTCTGTAGTTATTTTTGTTTTCTTGTAGGAAAAAAATTAAAGTTTTTTCTTTCTATATGTTTTTCTCTGAAACTAGAAAATGTTTTTTCAAATGATCACTAAAGTCTACTTTATGACTTTTTAATCTCTTTTTTATCATTTATTACCATTCTAGTCCAACAGGTTTTTGTAAATCTTAAGAGTATAGAACTGTGAGGAAAGGAAAATTCTGTTTGATCTAGAATTCATGTATATAATTAAGAGTGATTTGTATCATAAAATATGTATTTAATAGTTAAAATTCTCAAAAATGCCTTTAAAAAGAATGGTAACAAAGAAGCTAGTTTTATTCCAAATTCCAACATGTTTATTCCACTATGTTTATGAAAATAAGCCTATTGATTTTTATTACCTATCTGTTAGAGCTGCAAATTAAATCTCAAACATTATACTATTTCATAAGTTATTTCATAAGACTAGAAAAATTAACTTTTTAAGCCATATTCATGGAAATATTTTACTACTGCTTTATAATAACATGATATTGTATAACTTTTTCAAAACTTTTTTTAAAATTGTATTTCTTTTTATGTATAAATTTATGCTAAGCACTTTCTTTTTAATAGGTTCATAGTATATTATGCTTGGAATTTTTTTAAGCAAATGAATTTCAAATAATATTCTTAAGTCTTCTTACAAAGTTTCTTAATAGGTACCACCAAACTATAAACTGATAAGAGTCTGAACCCTTATATGTATGTGTGTGCTTAATGTTGCAAAAGTATCTTGCTTGGATAAATTATTAACACTGATGCTATACTAAACAAACAGTTGAAAATTAACAAGCTGAGAATTTGTTCTCTCTGAAGTTGAAGTCACTGCCTTATGAAACATAGACACATACCACATCTGTAGTAGATGGGCCCTCTAATTGTGTTTGCATAAAATACAGAAACTGAGTTAAAATGCTTTATGTCTTACCCTGGAAGAATAAGTCAAGTATGTGGCTGAGTACATTTCAGTGAATATGGGTTTACTTTTGGTACTCATTGTAGCATAAGAAATATTGTTCTTCTTTTTTCCTTCCTAATTTTTGAATTTTCTAAAGTTTGATTGCTATCCTCTTGTCATTCTTTTGCAATATTCTTGTAACTTTACCAATCATGTAAAAATAATAGTTTTAACCCAGTTATAGTCTTCAAATAAACCATTTTGTAATAGCAGTTACAAACTTTTATAATACCGCACTGTGAATTTAACGTTCTGACTTTTCATCTCTGTACCATTTGTGACTAAATCATAGTAACATCTGTCAAGCACCTTTACTGTTTGTTACGTGACAGTATTTGAAAATGGAAAATACTTCATGGATTAAAATTTCAGAGTATGAAATTAGAGGGCTTAGCATATGTTCTTTAAATTATTGAGAGAAAACACTAGTCTTATAAGCGTTTTAGTATATTGCTTGCTGTCCTGTGTCTGAAATTTTGTAGATTCTATTAATTGTTCGTTATATAACCAACTAATACTAAAGAGTTCCTATAAATAATATTTTGAGGTGATTGAAGCCAGTTTTCAGTCCCAAATCTGACTTTGGGTAGAATGTGTCATGATTGTTTTATTTTTAAATAGAATTGCTAATGGCTTACCATATGTTCATTGTTATATATTTAGAAAACTTGTATTTTACTTAGTCAGCGCTCATACTTTTTCCCCAGTTTAAAAAAAAAAGTTTCTATTTGCATCTTTTTCTTAGATACAGAAAGCAACTATATTTAGAGGTTTGCAAGGTTTGAGGTACTTTAAGAAGTATTCAGTTCTCATCAGACACATTAAAATTAAGATTTTTAATTACCTAAAACAAATTACTCCTTGAATTAAATACTACTTCACCAGCAATAAAATGCTTTGAAGTGTGTAGTGGTTCCTTCTAACTGAGAGTGACAATTTTAACAATTTGCATTTTAGTACACAGTGTATAGTGAAGCCAGTTCCCTGAATCTTCCAGTTGCAATGGAAACAGATGGGCCTTTATATGAAGATTTACAGATGCTGAGAAAGACAGTCAATGAAGAGTCACGTCAGGTAAAATTATATGGAGATAAGTTGAGCTGCTCTTAATAAATACTTAAAATTTAGTTGATGGTACTATATGTACCAGTATCTTTGTTTTAATTAACATGATAATTTAATTAATTAAATAGCAGGCTTCACCCATGGTTCTTATACAATAGGGTCTCTAGTATTAAGAGATAGGTCTTTTTTTTTTTTTTTTTTTCAATTAAATACCCTGACATTTTCCTTAATCAAATTTTTAATGGCAATAATTTGAAAACTAGCCATATTAGTTTTAACTTCTGTACAACTCTTATTCTTAAAAACAATAGCAACCTCCCACCTCCCTAGCATATTCTTTTGCTTCCCTGCTATTTCAGTTTAATCCTGAAGCAGTCTCTTCTTTCTGTGTCCAAATGACTAATTCTGCCCCTGACCACACTGGAAACTTCAAAATTCTTTTTTTTTTTTTTTTCTCCACTCAAGCAGGAACACAGGAACTAGCAGGTGGGGAAGAATAGGGCTGCAGAAGTTAGGGTCACACTAGTCCAGCATCTCAGCTGGGCTTGTGATAGAGACTAATGAAGGGAATATTGAAGAGATATTTACTATGTATAACCAAATATTGTACTTAATTCTAAAGAACATAATGCAGGAAGAAAAGACAATTCTATTCTCACTCAATTTCATTTTTATAGGGAATTCCCTCATGAGCTTACCTCCCTCTAGTAGGGCATCCCAGCTTCTTTGCAGTGAGTAATTCTAGAAAATTGCCTAGGGCATTGAAGGGTTAAGTCTATTCCCAGATAACTAATAATGTGTCAGAAATAGACTTGAACACTGGGTTTCCAGTCTCACAGGGCTTGTTTTTTATCCATTACCACCTTGTTCTAACACTGTATTCAGTATTACTTGATGCAAGATCAGTTTTATTTTTGTATAATTTCAGCCTAATTATTCCCTCTACCAATCAAATCACAGATCTAATTTAAGCTTGTCATAGTTAATCAACTAAGGCAGCATGGTATAACGAGAGAAGGGAAGGAAATAATAAACATTTATGTAGCACCTACTCTGTGCCAGTCACTGTGCTAAGCACTTTTCAAAATAATTGTCTCATATGATTCTTGAGACCTCTCTGCAAAGGAGGTGCTGTTATTAGCCCCATTTTACAGCTGAGAAAATTGAGGTAGACAAGTCAAGTGATTGGACTTCTAGTCCACACTAGTCCACTAGTTCTAGTCCACTAATCACACAACTAGTGTGTGAGGTCAAATTTGACCTCAGGTCTTCTTTTAGACCTGAATTCTATTCACTGTGGTGCTTCATTGACTCAGGTGAGGCAACATGGTATAAGGGGAGGAACCCTAGTATGGGAAGCCAAAAGACTTAAACATTCTTTTCCTATCTCTGCCATTGGCTGTGGTGACATCAGACATATAATTCTCTGGCTTCAATTTCCTCTTTTATGTAGTGTAAGTATTGACCTAGATTGTTTCAAAGATCCCTTCCACTGTGGCTATCAAGAATTCTTGGTGAATCACATTTCAATCATAGTCCCTTCTGTAGATATTTTCTAGATACTTCTGGCCTTGGCTTGCAGCTTTTTTGGGGGGTGAAGGGGAAGTTGTTTCATTGTTTATAAGGAAAATTGATTTCTTCTCCTGACTTTGTTACTTGGTATGGAACTCATTTACTTCTGAACCTATTCTAAGAACTGGAATAAATCCCTAAGATCCTTTCGAACTCCAGTTCTGTACTTTATGTATCTCTGGTAGTGATTGATCTAAACAAGCTAAACTTTAAAGGAGAGTTTCTCCTGGTATATAGATCATTTAGCTTCTCCCAAGATTTAAGTAGCTCTCTTACTTCCCATTTGTATGTCATTTGTTAAACGAATAGACATATATTTAGCCATAAGCATATTCAGGAAAACTGAACCTAGGAATAGCTCCACCAAAGTATAACATATTATAAAGGTGATTTTAGGTTCTCAAGAACTGTGAAAACTCTAGCAAGTCCTACCAAGTTAGAGTGCTGTCAAGAATGGGCCTTCAGATAGTCTGTCAGTTATCTGAGGACCAGACTTGACAAGTTTAGAGAAGGTTATCAGTAGGTCATCCTAAGTGTGATAGATTTTTCAGCTACAACTCATGTTGGTGATTGTAATCTGTATGAGAATAAGGATTTTTCTCACTTAATGAAATCTTTTGTTTTGCCCTTCAGCCACTGTGACATATTTCTTTAAGAAGTCACAGAGTTAATTGGCAAAACATTTAGTATTTCTTTTTAAAAACCAACCCTTTAACATAACTATCAAAACTTATGTTTTAATATGGTGTATAACAAACTACACTTGCTTACAGTTAATTGCTAAGCCTAATTAATGCAGAAAAGACTAGAGTTTTGTTCAAGTTCAATTAAGTCAAGACACTTCAAATTAGTTGTGGATCTAGACAGATATAATAATGATTTTTAAATCATGTTTAAACATCAGAAAGCAGCAGGCTTTTTTTCATACTCCCTGGTTTAATAGCAGCACCATGTCATCTCTAAATCTGTGACCATTTTTTCCATCTCACTGAAGTTTTTAAATTATCGACATTTGCAGACTTAAGGTGTAAAGGACTCCTTTGAAAACATAAATAATCCATATGTTGCGTAATCTGGTTATCACTAAATTTCATACTTTTATGAGATAATTCAGTGCTCTGTGAAAGTTTTTCCAAGAATTATTTTGCTTTTAGGTGTTGTTTTTTTTTTTTTTTTTTTAACTTTTAAAACGTAAAGGAAAAAGAATTAGAATTCACTCATGAACTAAAGAACAAATGTTACCATTTCATTTAGTTTTTCTTAATTTATTTGAGAAGCAACCTGACAGTGGTTAGAAACTGACCTTGAGGTCAGGAAGGTCCTGCCTCTGGGACCTTCCTATATCAATGAAATCACACATCTAGGCTCTGGCTCTCTAGTCTTAAGTTTTTTATAAAATACCACTCCAGTAACTCTTAAGAAAGTCTAATGATTTGATAGCCTATAGACTGAATTCAAACCAACCATAAAATTAGCCAACCATGAACTCAAATTATAGAATAACTTAGACTAGGAAATGACCTATTACATCTAATGGAGGCTTCATACCATATGTCTTAATTGCAAGGATTGGCTGAGTTTTGCACTTTTAGATGTATTGCCTCAAACACAGTTCTCAGGATTTAGATACCATTACTTGTAAAAACAGCATAGGTCTCTAGTATACTAACAACTCTGGTTATACATGTGAGTATTAGAAATAATGTGATCTATAAATACCATATTAAGTCAGAACTGAAGCTAAAGAAATATGTAGCTTAGATTAAAATTTGAATTTCTCATATAAGTTAACTTTCAGGACCAGGATCTTAAGTGCTTAAGGGAAGGAAAGGAGAAATTGTCTGCTGTCTGCAAAAAGACACTTGTTAGAACAACACTTTTGACACTTAAAATCAGATATCGAGGACATTATTAATTAATCATCTTAATGTTTCTGGCCAGAAGCAAACCCCACTCCTCTTCAGGGAGTGCTGAGCACAGAAGTGAAAGAACCTTTATTCTTGCTAGTTTAGCATAGTCCCTCCCTTCAAAGATTCTTTCTGATCGACTGAATTCACCTGTGCCTTTCTAACCCTTCCCCTCTCCCCCCCCAAATCATTGTTTACTCAAGCCTTCTATTGATTACTTCATTGTTCTGTGCAATCTTAACCTTTCTTAACTGCTCACATTCTGAAAACCTCTTGGTCAGTGATACCTGCTATCCTACACTACTTTGAAGCTTGCAGCACTGCTAGCTTCTCACATACTATACTTAAGTATTTTACAAATATATATCTCATTTGATCTTCACAATAACCCTGTGAGGTAGATACTTGTTCCCATTTTACAGTTGAGAAAACTAAATCAAACAGATATGTAAATGACTGAGACTGGACTTTTATTTGAGCCTTCCTGACTCCAGATCTAGTGCTCTTTCTACTGCACCATCTAACTGCCTGCCTCTCCAAGCTACTTAATAGTCCTTTGACCACCATAGCATATTTCTTTAAAAAGAATAGTCAGACATTAAGAGAAATGTAAACAAATACCTAATAGTAATAGCAATATGCCATAAAAGATGCAATAGCATTTTAGGATGGGAAAGGACCCTAATGTTCTAAATTCCTTCAAGTATGGGGAGAGGGTTTTCTTGTGTAGGAGAGGATCCTAGACTTCCATTTTAGATGAGCCCTTATGCATATTTTTACATGTCATATTTTAAACTCCTTTGGAGCAGTGTGGTATTTAATCCAATCCAAACCCTTATTTTACATATGATGTTACTGTAGCAAATGCAATTTACCTATAGTCGACTACCTGGCAAGTTAGTGATCAAAGTGGGGACAAGAACTGAAGTTTTTTTTTTTTTTTTTTTTTCCTAGTTCATTATATAGCCTTTATACCAATGAACTATAAAAAGCAAGTCAAGTTGGACAGATTGAGATAGGGTTGTTTTAAGGGTCAAATAAGGAAGGACAGGGAAGGAAGTATAGATAGAAAAGGAATTAAATTGTGTTCTTAGACCCTAAGACTATTCTGTTTTTGAGTGTTTTTTATTTATGTGCTACCTTGTTCTAAACAGTCTCATTGAGCCAAGCAAATATGCCAACAAGTTGACCTATATATTTCTTTGAGGAAACCTGACACTTATTTTAGTAATTTTCTTTCTACTACAATCTAAATGTTGATTATTTGATTGATTCTGAGTTATTCCAAGGGGTCGTGAACTCTTAGATCCCACCTGACTAAAATAACGTTGAATATCTGCACAGCACTAACTTGGGTATCTTCTCCTTAATCATGGACAAATTGGCTATCAAAGTATCAATTTAAGGCTTAGCAATTCATGAAGACACCTTCTTCAGGCTTTCATATGCATCAATTGGGGATTGCCCAGTAAAGTATTAAAGTAGTAACAGATCATTAATATCTGGGCACTTTCTTAGAACAGTTATGTGTCTGTTATAACCAGGAAGAGAATTTCAGCTCTCATATAGGTATCATTTACCACAGCACCTTCAATGTTTGGTACTGTTGCTGGCACATAGTAGATATTTAATAATATAAATACTTCTTGATTTGGCTTGTAGTCTCATCCTAGAAAAGCAGGCATTTGGAGAAGGATTTATTCGTTTATACAACAATATTTATTAAGTGCATGCTTTATTCAGTACTGTATCCTAGTTGGGCACAATGAACGAAAAAAGTGTATCTTGCTTTCAAGGATAGTTAAGTGAATAGACTATAGAAATCACTGAATAAAATATAGAAATCGCTGTAAAAGGGAGTATAAGTACAAAAACAAGGCAAAGGTTTGTTTTACTAGAGGAAGCAATCATTGGGGAGATGGAGGGAGTATTTATAGTAGTCTTTTTTAATGAATTATAATAATATATAATATCAGATTTTTGATGCTGTTATATAAATAGCTCTGTTCTTACAAAAACCATTGGTCCATAACTTCCAAAGGACCAAATTAAAAGTTTTGTCCCAAATTTCAACTATTCTAGATGATGAGATATTAAGAATAGAGCTTCCATTTATAAAATCCTGGCAGGATCTGCTTTTGAACCTTTAACATTGTTTTAAAAATTGGTTACTTAATACATATTCATTTTCCCAGTTAGGCTGCCCCTGATCATTTGGCCTCTATATTTTTAGGAGAGCATAGAGAACTAACAATTGCAGTAATTACTTATGTTAGCTTTAAGTCAAGTCCAATGTTCTTTTTCCTTTTTTTTAAGAAATGCTATAACTGAATCTTTGGCACAGTAATTTTTGTGCTTTCATGAAT
Organism: Sarcophilus harrisii; assembly: GCF_902635505.1. Classification (NCBI taxonomy): domain Eukaryota; kingdom Metazoa; phylum Chordata; class Mammalia; order Dasyuromorphia; family Dasyuridae; genus Sarcophilus; species Sarcophilus harrisii. The sequence continues at coordinate 358,004,618 of NC_045427.1, read as the reverse complement.
TTTTTTTTCCCCATTGGGCAACTTTCTGTGGTTTTAGTTTATTTGTTATTAAATTTATTTTTGCAAAGTGATAAATTTGAACTAGACTCTTTATCCAAAAATCGGGAATAGTCACAGGACCTGAAAATTGTTATATTAATGTAAAGAATAAAAAGAAACATCTGGAAAAGAAACAAGTAAAGCAATTTAATAGTTAAGGTGTTTATTTCCATTCCCCTGGAGAATTTCATTGGGATAATAGTTTTGAGGAATATGTAAAATCCAAATTTTTTATCCCAGAAACTTTATAAAATTTGTATGAGCTCGATATAGAATCTACTAAATTAAACATGAATCTTATTTTGATCAGAAAGACTTAAAATGTTTACAATTCTTATTTTAACAGTCGGTCGGAAGAAAAACAGTTACACCCATGCAGATAAGGAAAGTCTAAAAAGATGAAAAGTATAAAGTGAAGGTATTCATTATTAAACTTGTACAGTGTATTTAAAATTTTAGCTTTGACTTTAGAAAACAACTAAAAAAGTACATAATTTTATACATGAAGTATTTTCCTTTTTTCATGTCATTCTAACTTTGTGACAGTAGTCAAGAAATTGTACTTTAGAAACGTGAATCCTTACCTAGTTTATTTGCTTTATCCTGAATTGAATTATGAGCTACTAATCCTTTTAGAAAGGGAGAAATGGACTATTATAATCACTTTATTCTATTATTTTTTCTATTTATTTCAAAGTCTGGCCTTTTAAAGGAAGCTTCAATAGTTTGTCATTTCATTCTTTCCTGAAGCCTTCTTATGGATTAAAAAAAAGTGTGTGTGTCTGTGTCTGTATCTGTGTCTGTATGTGTCTGTGTGTCTTTGTGTCTGTGTGTAGTGCTTGTTTCATATTTGTTACTGTGATTTTTTTTTCCAGTAAACATCCTAATACATTTGTGATTGCCATCTTCTCCAGCAAGCATTATTCATTCAGTCTGTTGACTTGCATGTCTGTCTTCACTTCTGTTTTCTCATTTTCTCCCTTGTGAATTATAAAATTGCTCTCTTTTTGAGTTTAATTAACAAAAGCCCTGTGTGTGTCACAGTTTTTTGCCCCTCAGGAAGTTTAAATTCATCAGTTCTGAGGTTTTAATCATTATCTTTGCTGTAAAAATAGAATTATGGTTACTTATGGTTCCTGCTTCTAAAATGACTAAATATTTTAGATTTTTTTTTTTAATGACTACTATGACTTGTCTGGAAGATTCAAAGAGAAATCTATGAAGTACATAGGAAGACTTGTCCTCTAGGATTTATGTTTGTAGTTCTGTTAGACTACTTTGTTAACTGGACTTCTATATATTTGTCATTATTCCTAAGGAAAAAGATTCTCAAAAGATAAATTATTTTCTTGAAAGAATTGGAATTATTTCATTAAGCTAACCTTATAGGAAGTATTCCTAAAATAACATCAAATTAGAAATCTTTTTTAGTCTTAATATTATAACTGTTTCTGTACATTCTCAAAGGACTATTCCCTAAATAGTCACTGGAAAAAGTTGAGGGAGATTTCTTTGCAGATATAACCTTTATCTGATGAATTTCTGAAGTTAACACATAGTTTATTTTTGTTTTACATACCTGTGCATCAGTTTGATATCCATTTTATCAAAAGTTAGTATAGATGAGATAAAGGTGCCAAGAAGATAACTATTACAGTTAAATCACTTCTATTGTCAGATGATATTGTTAAGGAATATTGTTACAATGCTCTTGACAGTTAATTACTATGTTTAAATACAGTGGCTGGTTTCACACACATAAACAGACACACACAGAGAGTTTTAAGATACTTATCTGGTTCAATCAAAGGAAAAGAAAAGATAATTGCATGTTATTTGATTTGGTTTTTAATCAACTAGCTTTTTTTAAATAGAAAACTTTTTGTGACATCTGCTTCAAAACTATGAGTTATTTGCTCATTTATTGCCTCAAAAATATAAATTAATAGTTTTTAACAGTCTAGGCTATTATTGTTTTAAAGTATATGGTTATTAGAATTTTCTTTTTTGACTATTTTAAAATATCATTAATGGAAATAGATTGCTACTATTAATGATCTCCCAAAAAATTCTTAATATTAGGTCTCCCTTCTTTAAAGACAATTTCAATTTTACACGCAAAAAGGTCTTATTTAAACCATATCTATTTACCAGAAAGAAAAAGCAGTTTCCTACATTCCAAATGGTGAAGGTCAGGGGACACGTGTATTTTTCTACATGAAAGAAATGGTTTTAAAGTGAAAGAGTTGTCAGTCCTGTCTTTACTTACCTCCAATTGAAACTATATGAAATTTCACTGCTTTAAGAACAGTATGACCAATGATGATTGCTGCAAATTAATAGGAAAGTCTTTCTATGAAATAGTCAGAAATTGGTCTCAGAAAACTTAGAGAAGTCTATAAAGTGGAATAGATGAATTTATGAGCTATTTACAAGTAGTTTTTTTTAATATGCTAACATTTGACACATTCTATTTCCCTTTCTCATTTCATTTGAAGAAATCCTATTGTTTAGTATTCCCAGCAATATACTAAAGCCTTCATCATGTAATTAGCCAATTTTTACTCACTTTTCTGAAATGTATTTCATTCTTCAGATAGCTTAGTTTTTAGCCAACTTCATTGCATTTTTAATTTCAGGCACAGAAAGATCAGAAAAAGGATCGTCCTCTTGTGCGACGCAAGTCAGAACTGCCTCAGGATATCTATACCATGAAAGCCTTGGAATCCCATTGCAGAGCTGATGAGATAATATCACATGATGGGCATTAGCTTATTACCATGGAACATATGGGGAGGAGGCATATTATTTTTGACTTAATAGAAAATACATACATCTTGTGCCATACAAATCAGTTGTACTCAAAGTCAAAAGCTTTCTTCAACCCAGTTCTGTAGGCAATAATTTAATTCAGCATACAGCTCAAGATCAGTAGTTCAAACAATGGTAAATTATCAGGCTCCATTTTCAGAACCATGGGTTGATAAGTATTAAATGACCACATTATTCAGGTGGTGGTGCCGCCATAACCCCAGCATATTCTAAATTATGAGTATTTCAGTTAAACATTAGAGCCAAATAGAAAAGCACCCTGATCATAATCAACTCCATATTCCAACAGAATTTGTAAACATTAAAAATAGCTGGTACTATGATAATGTCAAATGTTTCAGAATTGAAAGTACCTTTAAAGTATTACACATTTTAAGACTTTACAACCTTGAAATTATTTCCACATTGTTCTATACCAGCAGTTTTTAAAGTACATGAAAATGATTCTTTCATATTTTAACAGAACTTACAAAAAGTTGACTTATGACAATCCTTCAGTCACTGTTGTTTTTCTATGTTATTTCTTTACTTTGGATAGAGACATGTGTATCGTGTCTTAGTAGTTTTACATATATCTAAAGCCATATCTTCGGATCTTTAATACAATACCAGTATTCCAGGAGTAAAATGGTAGAAGAAATTTGTTTTCCTAAGAGCTTTTTCTGTCTACCTTAACTGGAATTGGATTAAATTTTTTAAAGTGTTTCATTTTCATTTTCCAAATTTTACTTTGCTTTTAAATGAACATTGTTGCCCCTTATCAAGGCTCTTGAACCTTAATAAAATATTTGGGCTCTAAGAGTTCAGAATTTTGTAGAAAAGTTAGAATAAAGTCATTTTAAGTTGAATCATTCTCGGCCTAGCCCAATCTGCTGCCTTCCAGCAAAAATAAACATCAGTTATATAATGTGCCAGGTGTTAAAATGACATTGTTCTATGTCTTTAAGTAAGTGTTGGTCTCAGAGCTTATAGGAAGCAACAGTGATGATAATTTTACGTAAATGTATATTTTTTTCTGTTGAAAAGAGCACACATGTTACAAATACACCTCACAAGTAAAATGAAAATGCATCTGTTTCCATTGAACTTCAAATGCTGCTATATATTCCACAAACTTACTTGCATGTAATGTACTTTTTGTTTTAAATGGAACAGCACGAGGGAGGGGAGGGAGGGAACTCTAACTTAGTGCTTTGTCTATTTTTTATTTTCTCTCAGGGTGGCCAGTATTTTGACTTATTTATCCTGCTTGAAAGCTGTTTGAGATGTGTTCTGCTATTCTAAATGGGTGGTATTAGTTTTCTTTTGTCTCTGACAGTAAGATGATATAACTTGCAATGTTAAATGTCAATGCATAAGAAGATAATGTGGCTTCTTTTAAAAAAAATTTTTGTTCAACAATAAAATGAGGTCTCCTGCATCCATAAAAGATATTGTGAAAAGCAGACATATAAATAACTTGTGCAGATGTAGTGCCTGCTATCTGTCAGTTTCATTTAAAATCCATTTCCACTGGTTTATTTCTTTTTGTTTTGGAGGAAAATAATTTGGGGGGAGGGGATTTATTGTAATGAGAGCGAACTAATTAAGATTGCCCCTGCTTTAAAGTGGAAAAGTCCACTTTGTAAGAACAAATATTTCCTGTGAAACTTGAAATGTATCTGCTTTACCATTATGAAAATCTATAATTAAAAAAAAAAGTTTAGATGCCTTCTCCTTTTGAGGGAAAAAGGGTGCTTTTTTATTGTATAAAGCAGTGTCTTATGTATTTTGATATACCATTGTTTGAACTTCCATCTTTAGCTGGTAGATTATCAATAGATTTGATTTGGGGTGTTCACTATGTTTGTGCAAAAGATTTCTGGAAAGAGGTTATCTCCTTTTTTGCTCTAGAAGAAAAAAGCATATATATCAATGTTTGGTTGATTATGTAAAAGCTCGGCTTTTAAAGAACATCTCTGTTTTATTTCTGCTCTTTATTGAAGTTAAACATTCACCAAAAAAAAGACAAATCTGATGATGGTTTTTTGGGAGAAACTAATTTCTGCATAGGCAAAAGTATGACCTGATACAGTACTTTGGCCCATTCAAGTTTTCATAGTCAATACTAAAATTCACTTATGCTAACTGTTCAACTTATTAAAAGTCCAGGTATATCGTGTAATTTATACTGAGCTAATTTTAAGACTACTCCATCAAAAGTAAGCTAGAATTTTGGTGACTGTTTTTCTTCAGGAAGTTCTGTGTTTAACATCTTTACATTTTCCAGAACATACCTGTGCATCAGGAATGTCAACAATATTATAAGTGTCTTTTTAGTGTGGCTTTAGTATGGCTTCATTTTAATATTGTACATACATTGTACTTTGTTTATGATAATAAGTAATAAAAATGTAGACTTCATATTTTGTACAAAATGTCCTATGTACAGAATAAAAAACGTTCATAGAAACAGCAAACATAGGTAAGTGGCACAATTATTTTTCATTAGATAATATCTGTAACTTTATGCTTTAGTGAAATGTTAAGTTCAAGTGTACCTACATATTTTTTAACTTTTTGTAATTCAAGACTTTTTGTTCTGACATTGTTTATGAAGAGAAACTTCATACACTTGCCATTTAATATGCTCTTTTATCTAATTTTAAAATTCTAAAAATGGTGTATTATATGGTCTAAATAAAGAACATGTGAGTTTTACTTGTTCATCATGAAACTAAATATAGCTGCAGTGCTGGGTAACCTGCTTCTGGTGAATACTCAAAATAACTTTGACTTGGTTTTGGTTTTGGTTTCATCCAGAACACGTAGAAAGGAAGCTTGCAGTTAATTAACAATTATTTTTTTAAATGCTCCATAAACTAATTTTAAAGCTTTGTTAAATAAAATTTTCATAGAATGATGTCTTTTTTAAATTGCCAATCTGACCCTTTTTCTGATTAGCTGACACAATCCAGAATCAAAGGGAGTTTTGGAACTTTCAGAAATAACATTACTTGAATTTTGTCAATTACATATAGTTTAAGGAAAGTACTAACCAAGCAAAATATAAGAGGTTTTGAAAAGATAGTAGCCATTTATAACATTGGATACCAGATAATCTTTCTTCCAATACCCTATTAAATTGGTTATGATCAATAATGCTGTTTGAGATTAATGAATGTTATTAATTGCTCTTCAAAGAAGAGAGACTGCTGTCCAAAACAGACAAGAGAACAGGATTCTGATTCCCTTTCCACAGTTATTTAATGTGCTTCAGACAAAGTGCTCCACTAGAAAGCACTTTGCAGAACTCTGTGTTATGTAAATAAATGTTGGGTGTTTTTTTTAAATACATAAATATTACACCCTGGAGTTTCAAGATGGCTATGAGATAAATTCTGCTTAATGATAGTGTACATCATTAATGCATCCTAGAGATCAAAAGCAAGGCCAAGCTATACAATTACTTCTTCCTCCCTTGAAGTTAATTTTAAATACTTGTAGGAGTCTAATAAAGAAATACAATGAAAAAAAAGAGAAAAGAATCTGATTCTCAAAGCACCAGCACTTAACAGCAGTGTTATGCTAACACTGTTTTAAAATGAAAAATTGGTTTTTCATTGAACCAAGCCAAAAGGAATATAGGTTCATTCTCATTTTCCAGAAGAGAAAATAGGCTCATAACTCAGTCACAGCAAGTTAGCTAGCTAGCTAGAATAGCAAGCTAGAACCCAGAAATTTACATTAGGCTGCTTTCCCTCACATTATTAATCCCATTAATTCAGGAACTCTTACATCACCTGACATGCTAAAAGCATTTCTAGGGATAGAAAGATTTGATCTTTTCACATTTACTCTGCAGCTTAGAGAAGGATTAGCACAACTTTCATGCTGTATTTACTCCCTATGTCACCCAACCACATGGGGTCACATTAACACTAGCTTAATACTATGTGACCACCAAGGACTGAGCCACAGCAATTCATGAACCCTAAGTACTGAGATGTGAGGGGTTAACAGCATCAGTGGAGAAAGCCCCTGATTAATGATCACATGGATTCTTGAAGTCATTTTCTTCTAGAAGAAAAAAAGGTTCTCATGTTCCAATATTCTAAGAACACTAACATTGTTTGTATTTATTATAGAATCACGCTAGTATGCTGAACCTTGAATTTAAACTTTGTGGTATTGTTCTTTTTTAATAGCTAAGTGCATTACTCAAATAAGAATCAGAAGGATCACTAACTTGTCTTTTGCTTATTCCTGTTAACCAAAAAAAATAAGGACAGGATCTTTTTTAAAGTCCATTTGGTAGTGCATTATTGGAAGTATAGAACCTCAGCCAAAATGCCCATGTGGGAAAAGGGCAGTGAGGTCTGCAAAAAAAGATTCTTATCCCAGAGATATGAATTTCAAACTGTGATGTTCTCCTCTAAAATGTGCATCATGATAAGCGGTCTCTAAGCAAATAAATATTTTATAAAACCATTTTCCCGTTGACTTCCATAGTAATTTAGCAGAACCACAAAAATCCACCTTTTTCAATGGATCTCAAATTCTTACTAGTTCTTCAGTTTGTGGCAAACACATCTATCAACATTAAAATTTGTCTCTACCAGGTTCTGCTCCTTTCCAATTACATAAACATCACAAAGATATTTTTGGTACAATTCCTATTAAAGGACCACAAAGTTTCTCACTGGGAACAGTTTTTCTGATAGAAATGTTCTGGAGAAAATCATCTGTAGGTTCGGATAAGACTAAAACAGACTTTATCTGCTAACTTTGCTTTTTGCTTTTCTGTCTAGTAAGAATGACCTTTATTATAATATGGTACTTCTCATAATAGGCCCTAATAAAGGAGAAACATATTCTTACTTCATAATAGATTCTATCAAATCTTAACTGATGATTTTTGTTGTAGAACCTGGAATGGAACTAAAAGGCAAAATGGAAAATATGGAAAGAAAAGTACTGTTAAATCACTGCCTTTTCAATAACCTCATTTCAAAAAAAATATTTTTGCTCATCACTTGAGTACAAGATTCATAAAATTCCATGTCAGAAAAATACCGACTAAAAGGCTTTCCAAAATATTCAATGGAAAAAGTACTTTGAAAGCAATTAACAAAATGCTTGAATTTTTAGAACTAATATAGGAATGAAGCATCTTCCAGAGAGGAGAGCTTTTTAGATAACCTTTTGAAGGACTGAAAACTGATTTGTAGAAGATAATGGTGATTCTTACAAGAGAACAGAAAGAAAAAACAAATTTCTTTTTCAAACTGTATTTGTAGAAATAAGCTAACCACCTCAAGAAGCTAACCCATTTTCACCATCTCCAGGATCAAACAACTTGTTCTCTTTAAAGTGAATTAGGTACTGTTTACCATTATTCCAGAGAGATGTTAAATGGGTAATGTTCACTTTCACTGTACACACACCCCAAAAAAATTAATAAAACACTGTTAAGTGAAGTGGGATGTGTATATCTCTTGTCTGTTGGAGGAGGAGACAGGGAAAGAGAGGGGAAGTACAAGAAGAAAGAAAAAACATTAGCTCCCCAGAAGCTTTTCCTAAGAGTGTTTCTAGTAGCACTCTAATAATAATAATGCATCAAAATGCTGAGGGGGAAAAAAAAAATCACTTCTCTACTGAAGATAATGTGACCCTAGAAAATTTTAATTAGAATGTTTAATATTAAAAAATGTTAATGGATGTTAAATATCTATTAGGTGCAAGAGGAAGAAGATGATCATCTTTTAGAAACTTAAATTTAAATCTTCAGATCAAAAGGTCTGTATATTTGGTGATACAGGTAGGTACCCTATATGTAAAATACAAACTACAATGAAATCATCTAAGGTATATATGGTAGAAATTGGCTACTTCTTGATCTAGGAACACCAATCAAAAACTTGTCCAAAATGTTTGCAGAATTCCCTTTTCGACACAATATTATTATTTCATTATAATATAGTCACACATAGGTTTTTTTGGGAGCTTTTGTCATTGAGTTTTTTTCTGGAAATCAGAGTGGTGATGAATCAATATCATAGGCTGCATTAAATACCCACAAACCTCTAACAGTTAAGATTGGGAAATAATCCCATTAAATCTGTTTACAGTAAATAGAGGAATAAACATGTATTAGGTTGAGCTAAACAATGAAACATTTTGGTAATGGAATCTAGGAGAATTAAAAATTTCATTTGAATAATTGGCCTTGAACATTACATAGCCTTGCTTTTAATAGAAAATATGAAACAACAGAATTGAAAGTATTTTCCAATTAAGTCAACATTTACTAAGCACTTATTTTGCATGAAAGTCCTGCATTGTGACCTGATGATAAAATGACCTTGCTCTCAAGAAATTTAAAAGTGTAGACAATGTTGTTTCTCAAGGTACTACTAATTACAGAACCTAAGCTATAAAGGATTGTAAAGGAGGTCTGGTCCATCTAACCCATACCTGACCAAAAATCTTAAAACATCCCTAACCAGTAATTTTCTAGTTGATACCTGAAAATCTCTGACAGAAGGCATCCCATCCCACTTTAGAAAGGGATTTTTGTTAGTTTTTTCTTCAAACCTAAATCTACCTCTGCAGCTTTATTATCCCAAATTCTGGCCTTTTAGGACAAACAAAACAAATCTAATATTTTTCTTTTTCAAATACTTGTAGATATTTCATCTTCAGCACCCAGCTCCTTCAATTAATCTATGTATGATAAATGGTCCAGTCTCATCACCAATCTGTGCTGTTTTGTAGTTGCACTATGCCCTATCTATATTCTTTCTGAAACGTAATGCCTAGAACTAAAAACTTTTCTAAAGGTGTTCTGACACATGACCATATAATAATATAACAGTGAAACTATGACTGCTTTTGTCTTGATTGCCATTCCTCAAAGCAGTCTTGGATAGTAATAACATTGCCCTTTATGAATCCACTAAAAACTCTCAGATCTTTTTCAAAAAAAAAAAAAAAAAAAATGTTGCTTAGCCACACCTTCTAGATATTTGTGGAAAACTTTTAAAACCCAAATGTAAAACTTTACATTTATCCTGATAAATTTCTTCTTAAATTTAGCCCTATTGTGTTTTAGGGAGTTTTTTGCTGAGGCAATTGGGGTTAAGTGACTTGTCCAGAGTCACACATCTAGGAAGTGTTAAATGACTGAGATCAAATTTGAACTCGGGTCCTCCTGACTTCAGGGTTGGTGCCCTATATAAGTCAATTTATGACTGTTGGGTTCTATCAATTCAATAAATTCCAATTCTGCTAACTACACTATTTTGTATATATCCTATCTCCCTCTGTCCTGTTCACAAGTTTAGCATGAGACTATCAAATGTTTTATCAAAATGTAAATCACCTGTTTTCTACCATTCTAATTAATCTGTTAAAAAGAAAAAAAAAATTAAGATAATGAGTTTTGTTTGTTCTTGAAGTCAGTCATATTACCTTTTAGATTTTTTCAGTTTACCCTTCTAAGTGCTGAAAAAAACTTCTCTTTAATAATCTGTAATTTCTCCCAAGAATAGAAGTCAAGCTCATTGGTGATGGAGACTTCACCTTTTTCCCTTTTTGGAAAATAGGGAAATTTGCTTTTCTCTGGGCCCTTGGTACCTCTCTTTATGACTTTAAAGGTTATTGAAAACAAGTCTGCATGGCAATCACATCTGCCTGTTCTTCAGTGTTCTAGAATATATTAAGGCCAGAGTTACTGGTTTTGAATTCACTAATAGGTACCTATCTTATACTCTTGAGTTTTCATTTTCTAATAGCCAGTCCAGAGAGCATTCTCCCTAGATGGAAACACAAAACTAGAATTGAATAGTTTAGGCTTCTTATCCACTGAGATCTAGCCATCTAGAAATAGCTCTTTGATCCACTTCTTTATACTCTGCTTGACTAAAATTCACATATGAATAATGAAGGTATGGAAGAAAAGAAGGAAACAACATTCACATATTTGGGGGAAAGCATTTACTTTGTGCCAGGCACTGCTAAATTTTTATAAATATCTCATTTGATTCTCACAGCCCTGTAAGCTAGGTATTTCCATTTTGCAATATAGTTAAGTGACTCACTGGCTCACACAGAATAAATGCCTGAGGCTAGATTTGAACGAGGATTGTGCTAACTCCAGAGCCAGAACTCTACCCATTTTGCCATCAAGCTGACAAGGCCACTAATGTACATGCGATCAGCTAGAAGAATGTCCATTCGTGAAGGAAGAATAGTGCTAATGGAACTAGTACCTAATGAATAAGAAACCAAATTTGAACCTAACTTAAATCTTGCCCTCTGCAATGTCAGTGCCAGAATCTTGCATCTAATAGGCCCTTAATCAGTGATGGTTGAATAGAATTCAAATCTGATAATAAGTAAAACTCACAAACCTTAAACCACTGTATAAATGTTAGCTGTTATTATAAGCTTTCTCTTACTTGCCAAATCTGGTGTCCTTTTCTCAAAAATTTGTTTAATCTTTGGGCTTTAGGCCTTGTTGACTATCCCACCCCTATATATTCTCCCTGGATTTTCAGAACATTGTCCTTTTTTGCTTCTACCTTACTGGAAGCTATTCGGTGTCCTTTGCTGAATCTTTATTTGTGTCCTCTTCCCTAATCAATAGTGTTCCCCAGGGCTTTGGTTTAGACCCTTGGTCTATCTCTTCACATTCACAAGAGATCATGTATGCAAAGCATTTTGCAAATCATGAAGTATTATGTACATACTAATTAGTGATCACAGCTCCCTGGCTTTCAGGTATCTCTGTAGATCACTCCAAATCTGTCCAGCTGTGCTTTCCCATGCTCAAGTGCTGTGTGACTAGCTGCCTGTTAGACATTTCCCAACTATACATCCTATAAGCCTCAGATTTGTGTCCAACTAGAACTGCTCTCTAAAACTAGAAGTCTAAACTAAAGTCTGGGCATGGTTCTGTTATATCTTGATGATCTTAAGAAGAGGAAAGGAAAGACAGGTTAGGGGAAATTACTAGTCAGGTTGAAGAAGAGACCCCGAAACTCTAAAACTCCTTGAAGGAGAAAATCTTCAACTCTACCTCAGTGAGGGACCCGCCCAACGAAAACAAGACAATTTCATTCTGTTGTCTAGCAAAAGGAATTCCAATCCTATTGAATTGAAGAAACTCACTGAATTTTATTCAAATTCCAGCTCAAGCTGAAACTCAGTGAGTAGCTTCTATTATAATAGAGCCAATCTAAAATCCTCTCTTTGCAGAGGTTCCAAACATGCCATGCTAGGCTATCCCATGCTATGCAGAGGAGCCTCTGCCCACTGGATAATATTCTTTTCCAGTGCCACCCTCTCTTTATCCTCGCCTATTTCTCTAACCAGACTTAATGCCTCTCTATCAGGATTTCTAATCTTACTTTCAGTCCCTATAATTAAACTTCTTTTATCAATCTAGGTTTTCAGGTCTGTAAATTCCTTTACAGAGAATCTCTGCGCTACCAGAAAGGGGTCCCCAAAACTCCCTACCCTTGCACCAAATCCCAAGGTGGTACAAGGGGAGCCAAACCTCTCCATTTAACTCCTTAACCACCAGAAATCCTAATCTCATTTTGGTTCCCTAAATCTAGACCCTACTAAAGGGAACCCCAAAACCTAAACTTCATCAAGGTTGCACAAGCAGAAAGATTGGTAAGAGGGAGAAAGTGGCCTGCTCTTGAACCTCTCATCTAAGCTGCTCAGAAAAAAGTTATTTTTTGCAAGTGACCAGAAATAAACAGTGGGAGACTGAAACAAATTTCACTCAGAAGAGAAATAGGAAGGAAAGGGGTGGGAAGAAAGGATAGAAGGAATTTAAGGGAGGGACAGAGCCATAGGCCTGGAATTGGGAAGACCAAGGTCAAATCTAGCCTCATACACCAGCTGTGTGATTCTGAGCAACCCTTTTTACCTCAGTTTCCTCATCTGTAAAAATTATAGAAGATGGCAAACCATTCTAGTAGTATCTTTGCCAAGAAAACCTCATATAGATCAGGAAGAATTGAACACAAGTGAACTAAAGCAAAGAATAAGGGAGAGTTTAGTCTTAAGGAAACTTAAAGATGCTGAACTTGGAAGTAGCAAATAATGGGTATCTGAAGAAATGCTCGTAAATTGGAAAAATGATAAGTTGTAAATGTTATTGATAGAATACAATTGTGCTTTTCTCAATGAAGAAAGAATTTTGGACAAAGCCAATGTGGAAATCTGTTTGGATTAACTATATATTTGCAATGGGTTTTGTTTTTCTTGTGTTCTCAGTGAGATAAGAGGGTAAGAGTAAAGAAGGTAGACTTTAGTTGATTAAATCAAATAATTTTCTGAATTGTTTTCCTACTACTGCTGATTTTACTCTGAACCAGTTCATACAGGTTTCCCAGAAACCATCCCCCCTTCATAAAGCACAAAAGCAAAAACATCACATTCATATACCATAACTTGTTCAACATTCCCCAGTTGACAAGCACCCTCTCAGTTTCCAATTCTTTACTGCCTCTAAAAGAGCTATATTTTTGTGCAGCATTAAAGTTTGTTTTGCTTAGGACTTAATCTTAATTAACTCTTAATTCTTTCTTCCTTCTGCTCTTTTCCTTCTTCCCTACTGAGACTTATTATTTCAGCAACTCCTGTTTGTGTTCATGTCTGTTCCTCTTACCACTTCACATAAAAATAAGATTCAAGTGTCAGCCACTCCCCCATCACTTCTTCCTTGTTTATATAGACTTCTACTTGTGCATCCTGATTATGTGAGATAATTTTCCCTAACCTTCCTTTTCCTTTCCCTCCCTACTATATCCTCCACCTCTCCATTTTTTTAAGATCAATTCATAAAAGACCACTCCCTGATCTGTCTAGTTAGACTTCTTATAGATCCCTGGTGATAACATGGTTCAGAGAAGACACACCTATCTCTCCACATTAGGATTAAACAGTTTATTATTGTGTAGTCCCTTCTGCTTGATCATTCTGGTTTTTATATATATTTCTTAATTCCTATGTTTGCACTTCAAAGTTTCTGTGTCATGCTGGGTATTTGTATCAGGAATATTTGAAAGTACATTTTTCCAGGACCAATATGTACAAAAATATTTGTAGCACTCTTTTCAGAGCAAAAACATTGTACATAGAGAGACTACCCATCAACTGGGGAATGGCTGAATAAATTGTGGCATGTAATTGTGATGGAATATTATTCTATGACAAATGATGAACAGGATACTCTCAGAAAAAAACCTAAAAAGTCTTCCATGAATTCAAGCAAAGTGAAATGTACTATATACAAAGTAATAGCAATGTTCTGGGATGATCAGTTATAAATGACTGCTGTTCTTGAAGGATTTATGGTGAAAAATCCTATCCATATCCAGAGAAGGCACTTGATTGTGTCGTCTTGAGTGTTTGTTGTTTTGTTTTGCTGTTTTTAGGATGGGAGATCTATCTTTTTTCACAATTTGACTTTTATGGAAATGTTTTACATAACTTCACATGTGGTTTCTTGATGGGCACTAGGGTTGGGAGAGAATCTAGAACTCAAAAATTTTAAAAATAAATATTTTAAAATTGTTTTAAGTGTAACTGGAAAAAATATTAACACATATGTATTATATATATGTGTGTGTGTGTGTGTGTATATATATATATATATATATTTTTTTTTTTTTTTTTTGCTGAGGTAATTGGGGTTAAGTGACTTGCCCAGGGTCACACAGGTAGAAAGTGTTAAATATCTGAGACCAGATTTGCACTCAGGTCCTCCTGACTTCGGGGCATGTGTTCTATCTAGTACACCACCTCGCTGTCCCTCTAAAATATATTTTTTTTATTATACCTTTTTATTTACAAGTTATATGCATGGGTAATTTTACAGCATTGACAATTGCCAAACCTTTTGTTCCAATTTTTCCCCTCCTTCCCCCCATCCACTCCCACAGATGGCAGGTTGACCAATACATGTTAAATATTTTAAAGTATAAATTAAATACAAGTATACATGTCCAAACAGTTATTTTGCTATACAAAAAGAATCAGACTTTGAAATAGTGTACTATTAGCTTGTGAAGGAAATCAAAAATGTAAGTGGACAAAAATATAGGAATTGGGAATTCTATGTAATGGTTCATAGTCATCTCCCAGAGTTCTTTTGCTGGGTGTAGATGGTTCAATTCCTTACTGCTCTATTGGAACTGATTTGGTTCATCTCATTGCTGGAGATGGCCACGTCCATCAGAATTGATCATCATATGAAATTGAAACTATTACCACTCATATGAAAGAGTATTCCAAATCACTATTGATCAGAGAAATGCAAATTAAGACAACTCTGAGATACCACTACACACCTGTCAGATTGGGTGGGAAAACAGGGACGCATACATTGTTGGTGGAGTTGTGAACACATCCAGCCATTCTGGAGAGCAATTTGGAACTATGCCCAAAAAGTTATCAAACTGTGCATATCCTTTGATCCAGCAATGTTTTTACTGGGCTTATACCCCAAAGAGACACTAAAGAAGGGAAAGGGACCTGTATGTGCCAAAATGTTTGTGGCAGCCCTGTTTGTAGTGGCCAGAAGCTGGAAAATGAATGGATGTCCATCAATTGGAGATTGGTTGGGTAAATTGTGGTATATGAATGTTATGGAATGTTATTGTTCTGTAAGAAATGACCAACAGGACGAATACAGAGAGGATTGGTGAGACTTAATGAACTGATGCTGAGTGAAATGAGCAGAACCAGGAGATCATTATATACCTCAATGATACTGTATGAGGATGTATTCTGATGGAAGTGGACTTCTTCACCAAAGAGAAGATCTAATTTAGTTTCAATCGATCAAAGATGGACAGAAGCAGCTACACCCAAAGAAAGAACACTAGGAAATGAATGTAAACTGCTTGCATTTTTTTTGTTCTTCCCAGGTTATTTATACCTTCTAAATCCTATTCTCCCTGAGCAGCAAGAGAACTGTTCGGTTCTGCACACATATATTGTATCTAGAATATACTGTAACCTATTTAACATGTATAGGACTGCTTGCCATCTGGGGGAGAGGGTGGAAGGAGGGAGGGGGAAAATCGGAACAGAAGTGAGTGCAAGGGATAATGTAAAAAATTACCCTGGCATGGGTTCTGTCAATAAAAAGTTATTAAAAAAATAAATAAAATAAAAAAAGAATTGATCATCATATAGTATTGTTGTGGAAATATATAATGATCCCCTCGTCCTGCTCATTTCACTCAGCATCATCAGTTCATGTAAGTCTCTCCAGGCCTTTCTGAAATCATCCTGCTGGTCATTTCTTAATGTACAATAATATTCATATACCACAGTTTATTCAGCCATTCTTCAGTTGATGGGCATCCACTCAAGTTTCCTGTTTCTGGCCACTACAAAGAGATCTGCCACAAACATTTGTGCACATACAGGTCCTTTTCCCTTCTTTAAGATTTATTTGGGATATAAACCCAGTAGAAACACCACTGGATCAAAGAGTATGCATAGTAAAATAATTTTTTAAAAAAATTCATTTCTCTCATATGTGGTTATATCAGTTTTGCTAGATAAGTTATTCTTGGCTATAAGCATATATATCCTTTGCCTTCTGAAATATCATATTCCATGCTCTCTATTCATTTTTAATGGTCATTGAAAAAACATAATTCTTACTGTGACTCCTTGGTTCTTTAATTCTTTCTAGTCACTTGCAATATTTTTTTCTTTTACCTGGAAGATCTAGATTTGGGTTATGATGTTCTGGAGAGTTTTTGTTTTCAGTTCTCTTCAGGAGATGACTAGCTCTTTCTATTTCCATTTTGCCATCATGTTCCAAGAAGTCTAGGCACTTGTCTTTTATCCTTTCTTAAAAAAGAATCTCTAGACTTTTTTTTTTTTTGTTCATGGCTTTCAGATAATTTTTTTCTCCTCTATAGTTCTGTTATTTTAGCTATGAAATAACCTAAATTTTCTTCTCATTTTTTTAAGTCTTTTGATTTTGTTTTAATATTTTTCATTATCTCATAATCTCATTAACTTTTATTTAATCTATTCTAATTTTTTAGGGAATTTGATGTTAGGGCAAAATTTTGTACTACTTATGCAAAGCTGTTGATTCCCTTTTCCAATTCTTTGTTCTATAACTCCTTTGTTTCTGAACTTTTATTTCCTATACTTCATTTATAAAAATTATTTTAATTGTTTTTAACTCTTTTTTTCTTCAGGAAATTCTAGATGGATTTGTGTCAAAGCTTTATTTGTAATTGTTTTGATGTTGG
Source organism: Sarcophilus harrisii (assembly GCF_902635505.1). NCBI lineage: Eukaryota > Metazoa > Chordata > Mammalia > Dasyuromorphia > Dasyuridae > Sarcophilus > Sarcophilus harrisii. Next base: position 357,987,465 of record NC_045427.1, on the reverse strand, counting down.
TGTCTTAAGCATCCCTGTTACATAATAGCTCATTGTGGTGGGGTTATTTTTGTTTATTTGTTTGCTAGTTCTTCCAAACCTATTTGGAACCTATTGACTTCAGACTTGATGTTAAAGCTGGACTCTGCATACGCTGGAGGGAAGATCTGGGCTGGTCCTGTTGCTGCTTTCTTGAAGTATTAAATATTATTCCAGTATTTCATAGTCTAGGGAACTCAGTCTAAGGAACTGCAGGCTTTCAGTGCTCAAGTATGGTCTCTGTCCTCTGGTCTGCGTTCTGCAAGTTCCTTCCCAGATTTGGGTTTGTGAAGAGAATCCTTGCTTCCTTTGTGGATTTTCTTGCTTTGAAATTTCTGGATTCAACCACTATAGCAACTAGAAAGCTCTCCTACTACAGGCTTCACTTTGTCTGAGAGTCCAGGATTACTGCTCTGATTCTGCATGCCTGAGGCTGGCCTAGAAGTTGGACCTGAGACCCTGATCAACAACTAAGATGAAAGCCACAAATAAAGTTATTTGTGACATTGGATAAGGCAGCTTTATATGGAACAAGCCTGTAAATCTATAACCCCTCAAATGCCAATTAAATGGTTTTTTTTTTTAAATCACTAAAGCTCTGTCCATTGAAAACTTTCTAGAAATCAGTCTGATTCAATATGATAAAACATGCATGCTGCAAACTATTTTGACAACGTATCTTTATAGTGTGTCAGATCCATGTCAAATTATTCAGATGTTTAATTTTGTTACTTTCTTACTGAAACTGCTCTCTGACTTAGCACTGATGCTAATGATGCTAATATGATGGTCTTTTCTCAAACTTCATCCTTCCCAATTTATATATTACATTGATCTCTAGCCATCTTTTTCTCCTACATACTCTCACATTACCTGGGTTTACATTGACACAACTCTCTCTTGATTCTCCTCTTCCCCGTATTCAGTCTCCTTTGCCAGTTCATCCAGGATATGCCTCTAGGAACAGTTGTACCCCAGAGTTCTAGCCTATATTTTCTCTTTTGCTGACTTTATTAGCTCCAATGAGCTTAATTATCATCTTTATGCAGAAGATTCACTTATTTACATAACCTGTCACAATCTCCAGAGTTCTGTTCCTAAGTCATGAGCTACTATTAAATGTTTCAAACTGGGTGTTCAAGAAGTCACAAACTCAGTATCCCTAAACCAGAACTTATTGTCTCTCCCAAAAAATCCATCTCCGTCCCAAACTTCCCTAATTTTCTAAGGGCACCAACACTGTTCCACTCTCCTGGGTCATCCATGACTCCTCTCACATACCTTACATATCTATGTCCTCCTGGACTAATTCCCTCCTCTTTATCCTTTTCTTACCTCTTACTCTTTTATATATCCATTCAGCTGCCAAATTTTTCATCCCTTCTTCTGCAATCTTGCACACATACTATTGTCTCCAATCAACAGATGCTACTTAAATTTAGGTTTTCATCAGTTCAACTATTTCCACCCTTCAGTGCCTTCATTAGGAAGCCATTTGTCTCCCTACTTCCAGTCTTTCCCCTCTTCAATCCATTCTCCACACAAGTAGGAAAGTGATTTCTTTCAAGTATAAATCAGACCATGTTACTTCCCTAAGCTTTGGTATTTTACCGCACCCTATTTTTCCAATCTCCTCCTTCCTGCATTCCTTATAATCCAGCCAAACTGGCCTTTATTCTCACACATAGCACTCCATCTCTCCTCATCTTGTCTTTGCAGTGGCCATCCCCTATTTCTGGAATGCACTCCTCCCTATTTCATCCCTATCTCACATGAGAAGGTGGCCCTTCTTGTAAAAACAAACTACTTTTATGTCCAAATGATCTCATCCCTCCCACAATTGTCCAGTAGATTGCCTTTATCATCCATACATTTTCACTAATCTTCAATCTTTCCCTGTCTACTGACTGCTTCTCTACAGCCTATAAATGCCTATAAACTCTCCCTTGAACTACCCATCCCCCTAGCTCTTGTCCTATATCTCTCCTCCCTATTATGGCTAAATTTCTTGAGAAGGCCATCTACAATAGTACCTAGTTCTCTGTTATTTGGGTTCTTTGACCTCATCATTCAACAAAAAGTATTCTCTCTAAAGTTACCAATGGTCTCTTAACTGCCAAATTTAATGACTTTTTTCCAATCCTCATCCTTCTTGACCTTTCTGCAGTCTTTGATGCTATTAATTACCCTTTTCTTCATGGTATCTTCTCATCTTCTCTCCAGGTTTTCATGATACTGATCTTCCTGATTTTCCTCCTACCTAACTTTCTTCTCACTCAAGTCTCCTTTCCTGAATCTTCATCCGGGTCCTGCCCATTAATAGACAGTAAGGATCTATTGAAGGGTTTTTGTTTTGTTTGCTTTAATAGAAGAGTATGATTAGATATATGCCTTCAGAATGATCACATTTTGGGGATATGGTTGTTGGGAGCAGGGAAAGGAAAAAAAAAATATTGAACATCAAAGAGACCTTAAAAGTCCTATCAGTTTAACACCTCCCCCCTCCTTGTTTTGCCTAACAATTCCTTTCCTTCTTATACTATCTATCAAGTATACCTAGGCACCTAAACACCAGTAACCTAACATTCACTCTCACAATGTAGAAGTATAATGGAAAGAAAAATAAGATGGAAGCCAGAAGACTTGAGTTTATTAATTTTGCCACTTTCTGTGAGATCTGTGTGTCACAATCTCTCTTTACAATTAGAGGGGAGGGAGAGTAGAGGCAAGGGAGTAGGAAAGGAGATAATTCTTTTATTATTATGAAGAGCCATTGAGAATATGCATGGGAAGGATCTAAAATCCTTGCTCTAAGAAATCCTAATCTGCCATTCTCAATGATGAGAATTATATATTGTTTCAGTCTACATCAGCTACACTAATTGAGTCAAAGAACTCTAGTAGCAATGAAGTCACTTGCTAATGATTTAAATCAGCTATTTTATTAGGTAATAGATAAATTAAAAAGCAATGTGTCATTTATATAGGCTGTTCACCTCTAGAATTCCTACACTTCCAAAATCTGGTTTTTCACTGGAAAGAATGTTAATGGGAATTTCCACTACTTGGGAAACCCACAAAATACCCTAGGCTAAGAAATGTGGAGATGGATTACTAGAATAAGTTCCATGAATCAATTAAACACAGGGCTGAGGGATAAACCCATGGAGACAGCATCACAAACAATCAAGGGCTCTTATTTATGCCATGCAACAGTCCCAAATTTGCAAAATGGGACATACAGGCAATTCAAATTCTAGAAAAAACAGCAGTCTGTCCCATAGTTTATTCACAAAGATCTTCCAAGATCTTTGCTAGTGAAATCTCTTGGGCTAGTATTTTTCAGCCCAACCCACATAGGTGATATTTTGTAGCCCAAGATAATAATAGATTAGAAACAATTCCATGTTACATATTCTAGCCTCCTAAATTGGTTCTTAGGCCTCACAAACCATGCCTTTGTCCTTGTTACAATCACAGGACTGTGTGTGTGAAAGCCATTGTATTGTATTCCTAGGAAAAGAAGGCAGCCTTGAAGTTTGTACAAAGAGAGGTAAGCACATTGCAGATTGGTTCCTTTTTTTTTTTTTTTTTTTTTTTTTTTTTTTTTTAGAAATGACTCATGTTACAAGTATACCAAACTCAAATGGGAAATAGGGGAACAGGGAGCAACAGGTCCAGCAACATACTGGGAAGGTAAGAGTCATAAGAAAAACATTTCCTGTTTCTGATGTGGGAATTAAAGTCAAAGACAGAATACTTTAGTATTTTAGATAGACTTTTAGACAATTGGGAAATGGTTAAAGCAGTATATATATATGTAATGGAATATTATTCCATCATAGGAAATGATGAAGTGATTTCATAGAATCTTGATATAAACTGATGCAAAGTGAAATAAGCATAATTTAAATCAGTATAACAAAAAAAATAAATAAATAAACAACTTTGAAACTAATGAATGCAGTCAAAACACCATGTCTCCAGAAGACCTGGAGATGTCTTCCCCTCCAGGTGTGACATTTCTTCAGACAGAAGATAGAAAATGTACATTCTGATAATGAGGTATCCCCAAATAGAACCAAAATAATACCTTTATCTAGGGCTTAGAAAATTCTGTAGTTCACTTAATGGCATTACTGTTTCTGGTGATATTAGCCAATGAATAAGAAAAAGGTGGGTCATTTTGTTTTGAATTATAATTATTTATTGCTAAGTTTAAATATAGATTGTCATATATAAATCAAAACATGCCCTCCCCCTGCAGAGAACTGCAAATGAAACGTTGAATTCTACAATTACTTGCTTTAAATATTTAATTTTACTTTCACTTCAAAGCAGTTCTGCTTGTCATGTTACTAGCTGGATAATTAAACTTTCCTTATGTTAATTTAAAATATTACAACAGTCCTTTAAAACATCATCATCATTATTATTATATATTGTAAATTAATTCCACTTTCCATTAACTTCCCTTTCTTCCTCCCAATTAAAAATACAAAGGGTCAGGAGATGAAGGAGTTTAACACAATCAAAAGTAATCCAGAGTGGCCATATTTAAAAATGTATCAGAAATATTGACACCCAACTATCCTCAAGTTATTTTGAATGCATATGACTAGAAAAATAAACCACCCATCCCCCAAGCTGTTGTCAGAACATCTCTTCAGAAAAATGAGCAACAGAGTGACTTTTGGCTTATAAACCCAGACAGAACCCTTGATTCAAAATGCCATATTGACAACACTGAAAAGGAAGTTTTCTGTCATGGGGGGGCGAGGGGGGTAAAAGATGCCTTCAACAGATAAAGTATTTATTAAGCTAGCCATTAAGCTAAGTATTAGGAATCAGATACAAGAAAACTGAAATGGTCTCTACTCAACAGGAGTTTATATTCTAATATAGGAAGACAGAATATAAAGGGGAAACCAAAAGAGATCAGGAAAGCAAAACTGCTGCTGAGGCAGGCAGAAGAGTCAGTTGAGCTATTAAAGTTGAGCTATCATTGAGCCTTAAGAAGACCAATGATGGGCAGCTAGGTGGCACAGTGGATAGAGCACTAGCCCTAGTGTCAGGAGGACCTGAGTTCAAATTCAGCTTAAGACAATATTTCCTAGCTGTGGGACCCTAAGACCCCAATTGTCTCACAAAAGAAAAAAAAAAAGATTAATGGGAGCAGCTAGGTGGCGCAGTGGATAGAGCTCCAGCTCTGAAGTCAGGAGGACCCGAGTTCAAATTTGCCCTCAGACACTTAACACTTTCCTGGCCGTGTGACCCTGGGCAAATCACTTAACCCCAATTGCCTGGAGGGGGGGAAGATTAATGACATCATGGGATGATGTCTTGACTCATGTATTGATTGGATTTAACTAAAGCAAAATTACCCATAGTCATCAGCCCCAATCTTCCAGAGTCATCAAAGCCCAATGGCAAGTCAGGACAACTGGCAATGGTCCCAGGCCATCTTCAATGTCTGACCAAGTTTTAATTGCTCATAACCTTCATGGCCATTGGAACAAATTATTTTCATCTATCCATTCCATAGGGAAAAATCTTCTTATGCTTGGCATAGACATTCTAGCCATGAGATTTGAGATTCTCAGTTGCCCTCAATCTGGGTGGTTTACCAGGGTGTGTCCAGTGCTTATGTTATAGCTTCTTGGAGCCAGAAGTGAGAGTCAGGTGAAAATCTACCAAAGGTAGATGAGCAAAAGGGCTCTAACATAAAGAGGTGCTAGTCCTCCCTGAACACTTCATACAAATGAACATGACTGGGGCTTATCATGAAATGGCAATCCTAGCTAGGGACATGTTAATCTGGGAGGTCAAGTCCCAAAGTGGGGACATGTCCAGGATGGATTGTCCTGCTATTAGAGTCCTTTTTCTAGTGCTATTAGGGAGTTGATTGGCTAACATGTTCAGATCTGGACTTAAAGAAAATCACTTTGACTGCTGGGTGTTTGAGGCAGGGAGAACTGAGAAGCAGTAATTTAGGACAGAGGTGATAGGCACCTGTGGGAGGGAAGAGAGACATAATCTAACATCAGAAATGGCAAGTTTTAGCAACTGACTCAGATATATAAAATAGGAAGAGCAGTCAAGAATATTGCTGAGGTCACAAATCTAAAAGGATGATAATGTTTTTTATAGAAATAGGGAAGTTTGAAAGAAGATTTGTGAGATAATGAGTTCATTTGGAGACATGTTTATATTTCTGGGACATCAAATCTGAAATAACCAGAAGGGAATTGGGTACGTGGAATGATGTTTAGGGAAGAGCCTATGTAGATCTGTGAGCCAACTGAATAAAGCTGATAATTAATTAAGCCCTTGGAAGTTGATGAGGTTACCATGAGAGTGTAAGAGAAGAAAGTTCTGGACAGAAAACCTTTAGGCATTTTAATTGAGAAAATGGTTGTAATATATTTAAAAAAAAGAAAGAAAAAAAACCCTAAAAAATCATTAATTAAAAATAAATACAATGGGGTCAGCTTGGTGGTGCAGTGGATAGAGCACCAGCCCTGAAGTCAGAACAACCTTTGTTCAAATTTGACCTCAGACACTTAACATTTCCTAGCTGTATGATCCTGGACAAGTCACTTAACCCCAATTGCCTCAGCAATAAATAAATGCAATGGTTCAAGAACAGTAGAGAGAAAAAAATCATATTCATCAAGGAAAGATAATTCATTGATTTATATTCACCCTAACCTGAGGATTCCAGACAGCTAAATTTAAAGTGCTATGTCTGGTGTCAGGAATATCATCTTCCTGAATTCAAAATCCAGCCTCAGACACTTATTACCTGTGTGGCCCTAGATAAGTTACTTAGTCCTGTTTGCCTCAGTTTCCTCATCTGCAAAAAAATCCCAGTTGGGGGTTACAAAGTAGCTTTGTGCCCTTGGACACCTTTTTGAGGTTTTCTCTAACTAACTAAAGAATTAATCAGATTACAAAAATTTTGCTTGTTGTAGCTGATTGAAAGCTGGCAAGCTGGCTTGGATTCTGGAAAACCAGAGTTAAAGATCAATTCCAAACCCTCTTTTGTTATTTTGGACAAGAACACTTACTTTTTTTAGGCCCAAAGCAACTCTCTAACTGATTCTAACATCCTAAGCAGTAGAACAAAATAGAGGGAGTATCCTCACCAGGAATTTCCAGTAAAATACCAATGAAATGATTCTTTTAAGTTCTATTCCATTGTTTCATCCTCCTGTGGAAAGTTTCAGAGGCTATGTTAGTGAAGCACAAATTCAGTTAGATACTAATGAGCATTCTATCAAACTAAAAAGTCTTTGGGCACAGTCCCAGGGAGAGTTTATTTCAAGTTGGCTTCCCAGAGTCATCAGTAGAAGGATATGACAACCCAATAGATGAGAAAAAAATTTTTTTGGTCCACCACATAAGTGTGGAGCAGTTATCTGTAACAAAGAAGGGGAAGCATCATGTTTATGAAACTTTAAATAATTATTGTTACTGTTGATTCAAATGTACAAAATACTTTACGGTTTTCAAAGCACTTCCTTCTTAATAGGAAACCTCAAAAAGGTGTCCAAGGGCACAAAGCTACTAAGTGGCAGAGTCCAGATCCAAAATAAGGCTCTCTCCCGAGTCCGGTCCCGCCTCTCTGCCAAAAGTCGGAAGTTAAATAAATCCTCTCCTGAGAGCTGATATTGCCAGGTAGGAGGAAGCATAAGGGCAGGGATTACACTTATAAGAAAACCTTACTTGCACCTTCACATTAAACACCTTGGGAGGACCAGCTGTGTCCTTCACTCAATCAGCTGGCACGGCATTCATCATTAAGTGCCAACTATGCACCAGACTTTAAACTAGGCAGGCGCTGAACGTTCGATATGTTGCACCCTTTACGTGTGTGTGTGTGTGTGTGTGTGTGTGTGTGTGTGCGCGCGCAGGCCCTGATGGGTTCATTTTTTGCACAGCATACATGTAACACGTCCACGATTCCCTAGCTGAGATTGCTTGAAAAACGATCTTCACCAAATGCTCCAAGGCAATTGTTCCAAGACTGGCGGACGCACTGGGGCGCTCCTAGAAAGCTGAGGCCATCAGCTTTCCCTGAAACTTGGGAGGAAATCAGTTTTTTTTTTTTCTTAGCTGGGGGTAGCTCTAATGACATCACCGCCGCAGCAGAGGATAGGCCCAGCAAAGCCGTCCAGCAGCTGCGAACTACGCCTTCGCTTTCCCTGGGGGTGGGGCCCAATACGCCACGAGGGAGCCAATGGGGCTGGGAAGCAAAGGAGCTCAGTCCAGCGCAGACCGACCACTCCGCTAGGCGGAGTCTCCGGGAGAAAAAACGGAAAGATAGACGTGCGAGCTTGAGTGCCTGGAGGAAGGGTTGGAGGCTGGTGATGCCAAGGCGGGGTTGCTAGGCAACTGAGTCGGAAGTCCTCTGAATCTAAGCCAAGCCTGCTGGGAGTTGTAGTTGGAAGAGAGGAGGAAGCCGAGAGTGCTGGCGTAGCAGGATTGGCCGATTCCCGCCGCATTGGAACGGTAAGGTAATACCAAGCGAAAATGACCCTGAGGTTTCATCGAGACTCGCCGCAGATGAGGGGAGGAGAAATATCGCAGAGCAGCTGTCCTCTCTCGTGCTCCTCGGTCGTGTCAGATCGCGTTCTGGGCAAGCGAAGACAGCAGCCCAGTGCCTGGCATACAAGAAGCGCTTAATAAATGCCTGTCAATTATTATTGCTACTGTTAATAATAATAACATTGATAATAATAAATTGCTTTCCAAAGGAGAGGCAAGAGGGAGGAACTTTAGAGAATCCTGAAAAGTCATAGAAGGACCTAGGATCCAACAGCAGAAGAGGGATCTTTAGCTATCAAATGATCCAAATTCTCTCATCTAATAAAAAATGTGCTCCCAGGAAATTCAATGACTTGCCCCTAGGTCATACAGGTAGTGAGTGGGAGATAAAGAATTTGAACTCGTCTCCTAATTGCTGTCCACCTGCTCAGTGCCCCGATTGCTGCTGCTCCATCCTTGCCACTCCGCTCCTTTCTGCAGAAAGGGCACTGGAGAGCCAGAATGTCTCAGAGAATCTATTCAGAAGCTGTGCCAGTTTCAAGATACCGATTTCAAAATGTATTATTCCATTATTTTTAACATTCATCTTTTTGATCATTCGTTTTTGAATTCGTTCTTTCCTTCTCTCCAGCCCCTTCCACGCCCATTGAGAAGGCAAGCAATATGATAACCACTATATATGTAAAACCATATAAAACATTTTTCTGTTAGCCATGTTGGTGGGGAGGAGAATAAGAAAAAGTGAAAAAATAATATGCTTGAATCTGTACTCTTAAGAAAAAGTATCTGGAGGTATTTAGCATTTTTCAAAATGGATCCTTTGGAATTGTTGAGGATCATTGTATTAATCAGAGTAGCTAAGTCTTTGTGCGTTATTGTTACAATATGAATAGATGACCCTCATTTAGTGAATGATTGAATAAGTTGTGGTATATAAATGTAATGAAAATATATAAGAAATAATGATCAGACTAATTTCAGAAAATCCTAGAAAGATATAAACTAATGCTGAATAAATTGAGCAGAACCAGGAGGAGACTGTACACAACGATAATATTATGTCCTTGCTTTTCTCAGCAAGATAGTGATCCAATATAATTCCAATAGACAGGATAGAAAATGCCATCCATGCTCAGAAAGAGAATTATAGACACTGAACATAGATCAAAGCATAATATATTTTTTTTACCTTTTGTTTTTTTCTTTCTCGTGATTTTTTTTCCCTTTTGGTCTGGGTTTTTTGTTTTTGCTTTCTGCACAACATGGCAAATATGGGAATATGTTTAAAATGATTGATTGTACACAAATAACATCTGATTGCTTTCTGTCTTGAGGAAGGTGAAGCTTTGTAAGGGAGGAAAAAATTTGGAAAGTGAACTCTTACAAAAATGAATGTTAAAAAAAATCTTTACATGTATTTGGAAAAATAAAATACTATTGAGAAAAAGTGTTGCTGTGTACTTTATATGTTACTACATACAATGTATTCCTGGTTCTGCTCACTTCATCTATAAGTTCATATATGTTTCCATTTTCCTCTGAAACTATGGACGGGGAATGATTTTTTTTAATTCAACATTTTTGAAACCTAGTATATTCAAGTTGTTATATTTGTTGATTATAAGTTTTTGTATTTGTTTGAACACTATACAAAGAACCAAGTATTCAGAGACAAAGCAAAATATGTAACATTTGGAACTTCTATTCTACTGAATGCTCAAATGGTGCTTTATGAAGATCAAGCTGGTAATTGTTTAGGATTTATTAGGAGGTGAAGAGATTTTAAATTGACTTTACAATACACAGCAGTTCTATAGCAGAAAAAAATCTTTTCTACCACTAGAGGGTGAAAAAACACTTGCTATAGTCTCGATGGAGAGTTCTGAAAATGGAAACCATTAGCTGTTTCAAGAACATTAAAGAATATGATTTGATTGAGGTTTTTTTATTGAATCTGCCATGAAATGGAAAAGGGTGGAATTTCTCAAACAATTTTGGTCATAGAGAAGTAGGAAATTTGAAATATGAAGGAAGCCATAAATGCAGTGGTCTAATGGCAAAGCAACAACTCATTGAAGATAAAAGTTAAGGACAAAGGTGCTTGTGAAAGTTAATCACAAGAGGAGCAAAAAGCACTCAAAAAGTGCAAATATCCCAACTGCTTTCTAGAACCAGCTCAGGGAATTTTAATAACCTTCCCCAGCTCCATATGGGAAAAAAGAAGATGGAGAGTCTAGGATGCAGGATGGCCAAATTCTGTGTGAACAGATTTTTTAATGAAGACTAGACTGGACCAGTTTCTAGCTTGGGAAGGGGAGAGGCCAACGAGAACAAGGTAGAGGCAGGTATGTAAGGACATAGAGTAGCAGTATGATTTATTTCAGAACTAGGAAAATGACTTGTATGCAAGAAAGTCCCAAGTCACTGACCACCGCTACCCTCCTTCCCACCCCACCCCACACACACAAGGAGAGCTTAATATGCTGGGGGAAGGCAGTGCTTATTTACATAAATGGGCTGGATTATGACATAATTTTTCTAAGTTTTTGAATAGCAGTTTTCCCATAGGACACTTGGGTCCTGTGGAAAGAGTCTCCAATTCTGATCTACCACAATTCTACAGGAGGCTGAATAAAAACTGTTTTGGGTAGTACAAGAAGGGGGGGTAGGAGGGAGAGTTAAATAATATCCTATCCACTCAATAAGGAGACTCTATACTTTTGGGATTTATTTTACTATATATATATATGGATCATGTAGAGATAATAAGTGGCACAAAGGACAGAGTGTGGGACCTGGAATCAGAAAGATTCATCTTCCAGAGTTCAAATATAGCCTCAGACACTATGGCAAGTCACTAAAATCAGGGCTTCTTAAATTTTTTCCACTTGTAACTCCTTTTTACCTGAGAAATTTTTGAGTGACCCCAGATATATGAATATATAAAATAGATATACAAATCATTTGCTAATAAAATAATTTTCAGACATTATGAGACTCTTCACTTTCAATTATGAGGCTTCACACAGGGTCATGAATCACAGGTTTTTTTGTTTTGTTTTGTTTTTTAATTTTCTTTTTTTTTTTATTATAATAACTTTTTATTGACAGAATCCATGCCAGGGTAATTTTTTACAACATTATCCCTTGCACTCACTTCTGTTCTGATTTTTTCCCTCTCTCCCTCCACCCCTTCCCCTAGATGGCAAGCAGTCCTATATATGTTAATTATGTCGCAGTATATCCTAAATACAATATATGTGTGCAGAACCGAACAGTTCTCTTGTTGCACAGGGAGAATTGGATGAATCATAGTTTTAAGAAGTTGGGATTTAAACCTGTTTGTCTCAGTTTCTTCATCAGAAGGAAATGTTAAACCATTCTAGTATTTTTGCTAAGAAAATCCCAAATGGGGTCACAAAGAGTCAGATATGACTGAACAACAACAACAAAAAAGAAAACCATCTACTAATAACTAGTATTTATATAACATGTTAAGCTACAAAATTCTTTACACACATGTCATTTGTTCCTCATAATAACCCTATGAGAAAGGTGCTGTTCTTAATCTCATTTTACAGAAGAAGAAACTGAGGCTGAGAAAGGTTAAGCATCTTGCTCAAGAGGATTTGAGGCAGGAATCAGATCTTTCTGACTTCAAGTCAAACATGATCCACTGTGTCTCCTAGCTATTATAAAAAAAAAAGTCAACCCACATCAAGGAGTTAAGTGGTAGAAAATGGACAATCATCCATGAGAACATTGTACACAAGATTATGTGATAATCAATTGTGATGGACTTGGCTTTTCTTTTTTTTTTAATTTATTTATTTACAAAGCATATACATGGGTGATTTTTCCAACATTGACCCTTGAAAAATCTTTTGTTCCAAATTTTCCCCACTTGCCCCCACCCCCTACCCTGGCTGGCAGGTAGTCTAATACATGTTAAATATGTTGAAATACATGTTAAATCCAATATATGTATATATATATATATATATATATATATATGTTTATATTTATACAGTTATCTTGCTGCACAAGAAAAATCAGATCAAGAAGGAAGAAAAAAACTGAGAAAGAAAACAAAATGCAAGCAAATAACAGAGAGAGTGAGAATTCTATGTTGTGTTCTACATGGTCCTCTCTCTGAGTGTAGATGGCTCTATGAACACATAGAACTGTTTTGAATCCTCTCATTGTTGAAGAGAGCCACATTCACCAGAACTGATTGTCGTCTTGTTGTTGTCGTGTACAATGATGTCCTGGTTCTGCTCATTTCACTTAGCATCATTTCATGTAAGTCTCTCTAGGTTTTTCTGAAATCATCCTGCTGGTCATTTCTTACAGAACAACAGTATTCCATAGCATTCATATACTATAACTTATTCAGCCATTCTCCAATTGATGGGCATCCAATCAGTTTCCAGTTTCTAGCCACTATAAAAAAGGCTGCCACAAACATTTTTGCACATGTGGGTCCCTTTCCCTCCTTTAAGATCTCTTTGGGATATAAGCCCAGTAGTAACACTGCTGGATCAAAGGCTATGGATACTTTGATAACTTTTTGAGCATAATTCCAAACTGCTCTCCAGAATGGTCAGATCCATTCACAATTCCACCAACAATGTATCGGTTGGACTTGGCTTTTCTCAACAATGAAGTGATTCAGGGCAATTTCAATAGATGAAAAAGCCATCTATATCCAGAGAGAAAACTAGAGACTGAATGTGAATCAATATTTTCATCTTTTTTGTTTTGTTGTTGTTTGTTTGCTTGTTTCATTTTTCTTTTTCATGTTTTTATCCCTTTTGATTTTTCTTGCACAGAATGACGAATATGGAAATATATTTAGAAGAATTGCACATATTTAATCTACCTCAGATTTCTTGCTGTCTTGGGGAGGGAGGAGGTAGGAAAGAGAGAGAGAAATTTGGAACTTAGTTTTACAGAGGTGAATATTGAAAACTATCTTTGCATAACTGCATGGACATGTATACATATATTGTATTTAACTCATCCTTTAACATATTTAACATGTATTGGTCAACCTGCCATCTTGGGGAAAGGTGGGGGGAAGGAGGGGAAAAATTGGAACAAAAGGTTTTGCTATTGTCAATGCTGAAAAATTACCCATGCATATATTTTGTAAATAAAAAGCTATAATAAAAAAAATTTAAAAGTAATCTATCTTTGCTTGTATTTGGAAAAATAAAATACTATAAAAAGAAAAAAAAGGCAATCAAGGCAGCCAACAAACATTAGGTGCTTATTATATGCCATGAAATTCATTAAATTCTGGAATTTACCCAGTTCCAATAATGGAGGACCATTTTGAGGAGCATATGGAGCACTTCCAAATCACCTAAAATGGAAATGATTTTTATCTTTTTTTCCTACTCTAGAGACTTTTATCTCTAAAACTGGCAAGACTAAGTCATCTGAGCCCTTAGTTCTTTCCCTCCATCCTTTAACTTTTTTTTTTCAATTTTATTTAACTATTATTTTTAGATTATATGTGTATATTAATTTTTAACAGTTCCATTTGAGTTATATTGGAGAAGAAAAATCAGGACCACCTTCTTTCATGCACAGCATTAATGCTATGAACTGAATGGGTGAAAGGGGAAGGATCTTGGTCTTCTCTCCATTTGTTTCAGCTCTGAAAAGTGGATCAAAAAGTATCTGTGTGGTTTTCTCAGATTCAGGTGGCAAAGGTAACCTTCTTGAGACTTAAGATTGGAGACATAGCAATCTGGGGCCAGGATTGCAGATGGAGTGGTATAACTAAGCCAATTCAGCATGGAACTCCTGAAAAGCCAGGGTGCCTGGGACTCAAGCCAGAGAGAGATTTGGGATTTGAAATTGGGACTGTGCTCTATAGTGTTAAAAATAATACTCGACACTGAAAATCAGATATCAAAGAAAATTTATTAAAGAAGAATCTTAAGGAATCATCTCAATATTTCTGGCCAGAAGCAGGTCCCACTCCTCTTCGGTAAGAGGAAACCCTGAGTACAGCAATGTGGGAACCTTTATAATTGCTAGTGTGATGCAGCTCCTCCTTTCAGAGAAGGGATTGGTCTTTTTTATCCAGGTTACAGTCTTTCTGATATGCCCACTATATGTTTCCCCTTAATATGTATAAAACATGCCCCCCTCATCATTTATCCCATGTTCAAAAATGGCAGAAAACTCCTCCTCTATGGTGTGTTGCTTAATATTCAATTAGCCTATTAAGCAGGCATGTTCATTTGGTCAAGTCAGATCATTGACCCCAACTAGTTTGGGCTGGGGTGGGCTATTATCTTAACTTTGTGGTTTTTAAAACCACAAGACTCTTTCTGATTCTTTGAATCCACCTGTGTCTTCCTTCCCCCTCCCCCCCAATTTCTTATTTGCTCAAGGCTTCTATTGATCACCAAATTGTTCTGAAAATCTCTTGGTCAATGGAACTATCCCACACGACCTCAAAGCTTGCAATACTGTGGAAAGCCAACTTTTCAGCATTTTTCACAATAGGAACCTGGATAAACTATGAATTTCATTCTCTTTCCCTCCCCAGAAACTGAGGTGATATAGATAAGAAGGAAAATTAAGCCTCCCATATATTGAAGGAGTAAATTTGCATAATTATTATTAAACCTTCAAAAGTAAATATTTCTAGGTAAAAGCTACTGTGAATCTTAATGACTAAGTAGAACTCAAATTCAATGGGATTACCCCCTACAGTTGAAGGAGAACACCACAGCAGGGAGTCAGAGCACTGGCAGAAAGCCTAGACACCTCTTAGTCCCTTTAAGGTATCAGAAAACCCTTCTGAAGTGGAGCATACCTGGCTTTCCAAGAGCCAAATTAGCCTGATTATCCACTGTAATGGGGAAATATCACAAAAGGGAGTTGAAAAGTAAGGGGCAGATTCTTCAAATGATAGTCAAAGAATATGAACAGACAATTTTCAGATGAAGAAACTGAAACTATTTCTAGTCATATGAAAAGGTGCTCTAAATTACTATTGATCAGAAAAATGCAAATTAAGACAACTCTGAGATACCACTACCTCTCGGATTGGCTGAGATGATAGGAAAAGATAATGATGATTGTTGGAGGGGATGTGGGAAAACTGGGACACTAATACATTGTTGGTGGAACTGTGAACAGATCCAACCATTCTAGAGAGCAGTTTGGAACTATGCTCAAAAAGTTATCATACTGTGCATACTCTTTGACCCAGCTATGTTACTACTGGGCTTATATCTCAAAGAGATTTTAAAGGAGGGAAAGAGACCCACATGTGCAAAAATGTTTGTGGCAGCCCTCTTTGTAATGGCAAGAAACTGGAAACTGAATGGATGCCCATCAATTGGAGAATGGCTGAATAAGTTATGGTATATGAATGTTATGGAATATTATTGTTCTATAAGAAACGACCAGCAGCGTAGTGTTCTCTTCTCTAAAATATAAAGTTCTCTGCGAGCAGATTTCTTGTGGGGCTTCTGGAGGCAACCTTAGTTCTAGTTCAGATCAATAATCACCTTAAATGGAGCCAGCTGTTAAAAGTTCAGATCCTTTGTCTCTTCCAAAATAGCCCAATTAGCTTTCTTAGAGACCTATCTCTCCTTGGTTCCAAGAGCTCTTGTTGCCAGGCCTTTGCCTCTGCCAGCTTCAGCCTCTCTTCTTCCTAATCCCCTGTTCTGCCCGACTGCAGTCTCTGGCTTCTCAATCTCCCCAACTGACTCTTGGCTGAAGCTCGTCCTTTTATATGCTCTTTTAGAGGTGTGAACTCAAAAGTTGACTCCTCCTCTGACAGTGGGATGGTGGGAGCTGTGACTTGTGAATCTCCTGGACTTGTAAATCTTGTAGAACTCCAATGAGTAATTTATACATTCATGAACCAGAGAACTGCTAAGCATGATGCTAAAATTAGACAACCAACTTATCACTTTGTAAGAATCCTAACAAGCAGGATGATTTCAGAGAGGCCTGGAGAGACCTACATGAACTGACGCTAAGTGAAATGAGCAGAACTAGGAGATCATTGTACACGGTAACAACAAGATTTTACGATGATCAATTCCCTCTCTAAGACAGCACTCATAAAACCTCTGTAATTAAATACAAAAGTTTTATGAATTATTTTAGGGAAAATTATTCAAACGAAAGTTTCTTAAACTGTTGACATAATGTGGGGGGTGGCAAAATTATGACTTATTATCATTAGATGTTTGATTGATATACCTATTTTATAAATTCATATTCCTAGCTTCATGTGAAAAATTCTTCAGTGAAAAGGGGTCACAAGTGGAAAAAGTTTAATGAGCCCTAACTTAAAGGGAGTAATATTATTTTCAATGAAACATATGTTTCTATTAACTTTTTTGTGAATTTGTATGTTTGTTAGGGGAGCTGTCCTTGGAGAGGACATGATACTCTTTAACAAGGCTAACCCCTTACTTGTTCAAGTGATCCCATTCCATCTTATGTTCTCCAGCAGAATGCCCCTCTGTCATCCTTTACTCTGATTTCAATTTCTTCTTGAAGTCTTATACCCTACTGCCTACAAACATGACCATCCCTTCCATCCTTTCCCATGTCATCTGGATGGGGGCAGTAGAGGTTTCCAAAAACTTCTGGTATACAAGAGTTATTCTATGCAAGATAATTTTAAAGAATTAAGCATGTAGTTTAAACATTCATAAATTAATAGACAGAAAAAGCTACAAATGATATGTTAAGAATTTTAGAAACCAACAACTGAAAGTAAAAGAATAATTTAATTAGTCAATAATCTTTTTAAATTAGCTAACAAACTTTCTTTTATCCTAAATCTTTTCATCTACTAGCTATTACTGAAAGCTGGCTCCCCATTGATGACACAGTCTACCCATCCATCCTTTCTAGTACTAGTTTCACCTTTCCTCATTCCCCTTGGCTGAATGGTCAAGGAGGAAGAGTTGTAATACTCCTTACTTGTCACAATCATTTTCAGGTTCTCTCCTTACCTCCAACATTTATAAACTTCTCTTTCTTTAAGATTCATACTATCCATACCTACTATTCAAAATCCTAGTAGCAATTGTCCACCAACCCCCAGATCATTCCCTTTTCTTCCTCAATGAATTCAGTACATAATTCACAATTTTTTTCTCCTTCCTAATTCTTGTATTTACATTAGAAGACTTCAATATAGTCCATCTCAAAAAGCCTAATTTCTCATTTCCTCAGTCTACTCACTTCCTATGAGGTACTCTACCTCAGCCACCCTAAAAATGGTCATACCCTTGATGGCAATGTTATTACCCACAAACATAAGACCTCCATGCTCAAGAATTTTGAAATCCCCTTATCTGACCATAACCTGTTGACTTTTCATGTTTCATGTTTGCCTTCCCTTATAAAATGCTATTCTTCATCAGTATCATGACCTCAAATCCCTAGACTTTTCAATCCATACCCAGGCTATCCCCCCTATATTAGCTATTCTCTCATATTTTCCATATCTTGGCACCTTGGTAATTCAATTTAACTCAATACTGTCCTTTTCTTTTGAATCTACATCCCCCTAACATATCAATGATTATACTCTGCCAAGTCTCAGTCTTGAGTCACTCCCACCATTTGCCACCTTGGGGCCATACCCATGCTGCTGAATGAAGGTAGAGAAAATCACACAACTGTTCTTACTGGGTCACTACAGATTTATAACACAATCTCAACCCTGGCTCTCACTGTTGCTAAGCAATTCTACTGTATCTCTCTTCTCAACTCATTATCCCACTTTCCACATGGGTTCTCCTAAACTTTTTCTTCCCTTCTCAAAACTCCCATGGTTTCCCCTCCCCTTATCTTCTCAACTGATATCCTTGCTTCATATTTAATTGAAAAAAAAAAAAAATTGAGGCTATTTGACATGAACACCTTCTTCTTCCTGATTCCTTATCTCCTATTATTCAGGTATCTTTTGCCACTATCTCTTCCTTTGTTATGGGCCAGAACTCTGAAATAAGGATTCTTACAAGATGTTAAATCAGTGGAATTAATAAAGATAATGGTTATCTAATTTAGCTTAGTGTTTTCTAAGTTCAGTATGATTGACTTAATCTTACAACAAATAATGGTTTCCTAGTGATATAATGACTGATTTATACTCATTGTGGAGCATATAAGCAGGGATTGAGAGCCACAGAAGAGAAGAGGGCTGCTCACAGAGACCCCAAGAAAACCAAACCAGAGAACATTACAACCCCCGTTCAATCTAATGAAGTGTTCTTACTCTTTAACAAGGCTAACCCCTCTACTTGTTCAAGTGATCCCATTCCATCCTATTTTCTCCAGCAGACTGTCCCGGCATCATCCTTTACTCTAATTTCAATTTCTACTTGAAGTCTTATTCCCTACTGCCTACAAACATGACCATCTCTCATCAATCCTCAATAAAACCTCACTTGATCTTTCCACCCCTGCTAATCATCATCCTATTTCTTTTCTGCCCTTTGAAGCTAAACATTTCAGAAAAATCCATCCAATGCCTCTCCTTTCTCTCCTCTTACTCTCCTCCTTACTCCCCTTAGAATATAGCTTCTGATCTTATTATTCCATCAGAAATGTTCTCCCATTTCTCCTTGATTTCTCTGTAAGTTTCTTCTCCTAATTATTCTCTTCTCTCTAGATTTTCAGGACACAACTCTCATCTGATTCTTCTACCTATCAAATTATGTTATTTTTCATCTTCTTTACTAGATTCTCATTCAGATGATGCTCTCTAATTCAGGACTTAATTTTTTTTCCACTCACAAACCTTTTTCACTGGAGAAATTTTTATGATCCTAAGTACATAAATATTTAATTACGTGATCCTACATGGGATAGTAAAGCTTTTAAGAAGCTTTGATCTAATTGTAGATCAATTTGGTTGATTTCTCAAATTCTGTCCTGGGCCCTCTTCACTCTCTATACTACTTCACTTGATGATCTTGATGATCTTAGTGATTGGCTGCCACGGATTCCACGGATGCCATGTGCTAATAATGATTCTCAAATCTACTATCTTGCTATCTTGTCTGTCCTTCATTTCTGAAGACCAATGACATATCAATGAGTGATATTTTCATTTGCGTGAATTGGATTTGATAGGCAGAATTGCACATAGTCAACTTTGTTGACTCATTGAATCATTGAAATTCAGTGGCAAGACAAAAGTCAGGAGGATTAGGTATGGCCCAGAATGCAGTGGATGATCTTGGCATTTTCAGTGTCAAACAAAGCTCTAAGCACTCTACAATGCCTGCTTCAATCACCTTGGCTATTGGAACAATTTCTTCTTATCATGTGCTTGGAATATACACTCCTCTAGATCACCAATGGGTGATTCTTCTCTTGTATTCTCTAGAACATTATTTCCCAAAGTGTGGTACGCATACCCCCAGGGGTATGAGAAGAGTTTGGTGGGAGTATGAGTTGCACCAGAGTTTGGTGGGGATATGCACGTGCTTAGCTGCACCTAATTCTACCTTCTCATGAGTCAAGTCAAAACAATCTTGTGAGGCATGAGATGGTCCAGTGTGACACAGTGTGAATATACTGTACTTCATTACAGAGTTAACTTACTTCGTTAATAGTGGCTTCTCCAGGCACCCGTGTATTTTTAGCTTTTGTGAGATTTTTCTTATAGGAAAGGTTTATTATGTGCTTTAGTAAGTCCCACTAATTTGATTATTTTTATATAGAAAGATGAAATTATTTGTGCTGAGATAACAGATCATCATAATTTGTTGTTAATTTTAATCTGAGATGCGGCTCCATGTCCAATGGTCTGTTCCTTTTTTTCGACTTAATGTCTACAAATGCTGAAAAAGCAACTTCACATAATATGAAGTTAGAAAAGGCAAGATGTATTTCAGAACTTTTTCTGTTAAAACAGGATACACATGTTGCATTTGTAACCAGAATGATGTTAAAGTACACTCCTTATGTTTATTTTTCAAGAATCCATCTGAAGCCAATTCCACCAATTGCTCTTCTTCTGGTATGCAACAAACCTTCTGGCATGCATTTATATTTTATTATGAATAATTTTACTTTTCATTTATTATTTTGTGTATGTATGTACAAAAAAAGGAAAAATAAATATATTTTGATTGTTATTAAAATACATCCATTTTTTTGACAAGGAGTACTCAGTGTTATGGAAATTATAGAAGGGGTACACATATGTCAAAAGTTTGGGAAACACTGCTCTAGAAGAAAGAAAGCTCCTTGAGAACAGGAATTATTTTTCATTTTGTATTTATATTGCTAGCACCCAGAGAAATATTTTACACATAAACAGATGTTTACTTAATAGGATTAGATTGAATTGGATTTAGAGCTTGAAAGGATTTTGGTGGTTGTATTGTGAATCCAATCCCCTCATTTTCTAGATGAAAAAGCTCAGGCAGGGAGGAGTCAAATGACTTGTATCCTTTTTTTCTCCTCCCTCTCCTTTTTTCTTCCTCCCTGTTCCTCCTCTTCCTTACAATTAACTTATTCATAGTGCTTACTAAGTGCTAGGCATTGTGCTAAACACTTTACAAATATTATCTCATTTCATTTTCTCAACAACTCAGGGAGGTAGCTACTATTATCACTCCCATTTTACAACTGAAGTAACTAAAGAAAACAGAAAATTAGTTAAATGCCTTGCCCAGGTCACACAACTAGTGAGTTTCTGAAGCCAACTTTGAATTCCTATCTATCTGCTGACTTCCAATCTCCATATCTCCAGTTATCTTTACCTTACACTGAATAACCAGTAGACATCTTAAATTCAACTTGTCCAAAAAGGAATTATCTTTCTCCCCCCAGTCTCCCTTCCCTATTACTGTGGAGAAAGCTATCATCTCAATTCTTCAGGCTCATACCCTAGAAGTTATCCTGGAGTCTTCAATATCTCCTACTCCTATATCCCATCTGTTACTATTTTTGCAGTATCTCTTAACTGTGCCTTTCGCTCTTTGGATGTTGCCACCATCACCCTGGAGAGATCTCTCATCTGCTTGTGCTTGGATTATTTGTAAGAGCTTGCCAGTAAGTTTGACTGCCTCAGATTTTTCATTCAATTCATCCTCCATTCAGCCACCAAAATGATTTTTTTTGCCTTTACTCCACCATGAAAAAATCACAAACTCCTCTATCCAGGGACACTAGATTTCTTGCTGTTCTAGGAACAAGATGCTCCATCTCTTGGTTTAAAGCATTTTCTCTGTCTTTTCCCTCATGCCAGGAATGTTCTTCCTTCTTATCTCTACTTCTTGTCTCCCTTGCCTTTTTTCAAACCCTAACTAAAAATCTCATCTTCTACAAGATGTCTTCCCATTCCCTTTTAATTTTAGTGCTTTCCTTACATTAGTTATTTCCTATTTTTCCTGTATCTTGTTTGTACACATTTATTTGATTTCTGTCTCTCCCATTAGATTGTGAACTCCTTGAGGGCAGGGACTGTCTTTTGCCTCTTTTTGTATACCCTACAGAGAGTTTCTGGCACATATCTGGATGATAAATGTTTAATGACCAACTGATTAAGATCTGAGATAAATGTGAAAAATTTGTTCAACAGTCTCACAAAATTGTATTTACCTTTTTAGAAGAGTGTAAGTGTAAAGGGCTGAAACTCTTGAGTGGGGTCTTAGAAATGCAGGACTTTGCAAAGCAGGGCACAAAGCAGCTCGACTGACGAGATAGGACGAGTTCAGTGGAGAAGTTCCTGAGACCCAGAAATAGGGTGAGTATAAAAATAAACAAGCAGGAAACTTAGGTAAGAGCTAAACTAGTCACTTTTGTTTTTTAGCTGAAATGGAGCAAATACTAAGAACAGAGCATCCTCAACCCCAAGGGAAGTATGTAGAATGCATGGTTAGGTTAATAAAGATGCAAGGTTTGTTGGTAACTTGGAAGCAGATCACAGGACTCTTAAATATATTAGAGTGCATGTCTCCTTGGTTATCTAAGGAAGAAAAATTAGAGCCAGATATATGGGAACTAGTGGAAGAGCAACTAATTGAATATTATGAGGCTATGGGTCCTGATTCAATTCCTAAAGAAACATTCCTTATGTACAATATAATATAATTTGCTTTAAAGAATCTCACAAGTTCTTAAAAAAAAAAAATAAGAAGAAAAGTTCTAAGGAGAACAGCCAGACAAGGAAGTATGAGGAGAAAGAGGAGGAGGAGGGGGATGGTACTGACAAAGCAGCTGAAAGGCATGGAGAATTGGATAAGAACAGAGTGCTGATGAACTTAAGGGGAAGGGTGCTTCTCGCTTTTCACAGTTCAGTTACACCCAAGCAGGCACTCTTAGGGAATTCCCCATCTCTTGACCATCCTTCCTCAATTTCACCTTTGAGGGAGGAGGAGGAGTGGGAGGGGCAGTGATACCGTCAGCACCACTCATGCAGCAGCTTTGTCCACCCCCTATGGCACAATTACAAAGGGCACAAATTAAAGCCAAATAGGAAGGCCAGGATACAGCTGATTTGAGAATAGAAATATACCCTGTGATTGAAAGTTTGACTCTTCAGGTCAAGAAAAAAGAAAATACACTCCATTTAATCTGGAAATTATCAGAGATCTGAAAAAGGCTTGCACTCTTTATGGGTTTACTTCATCTTATGTTAAAATGTTATTAGAGAAATTGGCTTTTGAAGTTTTAACCTCTAGTGATTGGAAATATATAGCAAGGACATCTTTAGAACCTGGACAAAACTTGTGGCTTTCTGAGTATAGTGAACTCTGTAGAATACAAGCCCAATGAAATAGGCAACCTGGAGTTTAATGTATCAGTCACCTCTGACCAACTAACAGGTGTAAGTCCTTATGAAGACAGTTTAGCACAGATTACCCTTTGACAGCATATGAGCAAATTGCTTCTGCTGCTATCAAAGTATGGGGCACCCTCCCAGGAAGACAAGATAGAGGGGAAGCCTTCATGAAACTAGCACAAGGTCCAAATGAACCCTTTGTTGATTTTGTGGGATGTCTGCAGAGAGCTGTCATTCGAACTATTGGTGAAAATGTAGCAACAGAAATTATGATAAGACAACTTGCTAAACAAAATGCTAATGAGGTTTGTAGAGGAATTATACTAGGTCTACACAAGAATGCTCCTTTAGATGAGATCATAAGACGCTGTGCCACAGTGGGTACAAATACCTTTTATACCCAGGCTATGATGCAGACTTCCCAAGATCTGGACATGGGAAGACAGGGCCCCTTTTGACAAGGGACTTCCACAGAGACTTATCAATGCTTTCAATGTGGGAAAGTAGGGTATTTGAAAGCTCAATATTGGCATAAACAGAAATTGAAAAAGCAAGGTGGGAGAACAAGTCCCAAAACCCTATGTTCAAAATGCAACAGAGGATTCCATTGGGCATCAGAATGTAGACTGGCTCAGGGAAACAGGAAGCGGGGTTCAACTCCAGGGCCTCAGGCAAAAAACACTTGGGGCATGATGGCAGATGATGTTACACCCAGAGAATCTCTAGAAGTTCAGTACTCGACCATGATCAATCAGCTGAGAAGCCAGCCTGATGGGAGATTACAATTGGAGAGAATAGAGTTGTATGCAGGTAGGACTACTGAGATATCCCCTGGAGAGGTGAAATCTGTCCCTGTCCAGCCTATGGATCCTTTGCCTCCAGGCACAGTCAGATTGACCATTTCACCTCCTGAGAGTCCTTACAAAACAGTGTCCATCCATACACTGATGTGGGAAACTGGGGAATATGTAACTAATATCCCAGTCACTAACACAGGTAGACAATGTATGACTTATTAACCAGGAGAAGTGGTAACATCAGGTTTACTGATACAGACTCCTAATAGGCAATTTGGTGATGTTTACCCAGATTTTGACTCCCAACAACAGAATCCAGGAATATTCTGCACTGCAACCATTACAGCTGACCATCCTATGCTCACTCTCTATGTAAATGGCATACCATTAGAAGGGTTGGTAGCACAGATACAGATCGTAATTGTCATTAGAGGTGGCAGTTGGTCCAGTCATTGGCCAAAGATTACGGCAGACACCTATATATCTGGCATAGGAGAATCAGTAGCATCTGAAGTTAGTGCTACCCCTTTGAGATGGATATTTGAAAGTGAAACAGGAGTTTTTACTCCTTTTGTAGTTGAAAAAATCCCCATCAGTCTATGGGGAAGAGACATCTTACAACAGTTAGGATTACAATTAAGTACTTGGCTTTTTAGGCAGGACTGCTGTTGAAGGCCTACCTGCACTCTTACCTCTTCCCATTCAATGGAAAACTGATACACCAGTGTGGATAGAACAGTGGCCCTTAGCTAATGATAAAATTCAAGCCTTATTAGGTATAGTACAGGAGCAACTTGACCAAGGACACTTAGAACCTTCTCTAAATCCTTGGAATTCCCCTGTATTTGTTGCAAGAAAGAAATCTGGAAAATGGAGGATGTTGACTGGATTTGAGAAAAGGAAAAGGAAATAGAAATAGGAAACTATGGGAACTCTTCAGCCTGGACTTCCATCTCCTACTCAATTGCCTAGAGAATGGCCTCTTTGGGTTATAGACATTAAGAATTATTTCTTTTCTATCCCTCTGGATAAGGAGGATATGAAAAGATTTGCCTTTTCAGTGCCCAGTGTTAATTTAGCTGAACCTTATAAAAGATATGAATGGACATTTTTGCCACAGGAAATGAAAAATAGCCCTACTATGTGCCAAATGTACACAGGAAATGAAAAACAGCCCTACTGTGTGCCAAATGTATGTTGCTGCTGCTCTTACTCCAGTAAGAAAATTATTTCCAAAAGTTATGTTGTTACATTATATGGATGATATCTTGGGGTGTGCACCTGACGAGCAAATGTTAGAAACATGTCTACAAAAGACCATAGAAACACTAAGGAACTACAAATAGCTCCAGAAAAAATTCAAAGACATGCTCCCTTTCAATATTTAGAATATGAAGTAAACCCTAAGGTGCTTACAGTACAAAAACTTTTCTTAAGAACAGAGAAGTTAAAAACCTTAAATGACTTTCAGTAATTGATAGGAGATATCCAATGGATTTGTCCAGTGTTAGGTTTGACTACCTATCAATTGCAACCATTATATGACATTTTAAGGGGAGACAGTGCTTTAAATTCACCACGCCAGCTTACAAAAGAAGCACAAGAGGCATTGAGAGAGTTGAACTGGTTTTATCCAATATAGTTGAGTCACTCAAAAAGCCTTGGAAATATCAGTTTTTACTACAAAAGAGGCACCCACTGCAGTCTTTCATCAAGGAGACAGTGTAATAGAGTGGGTGTACCTCCCAGCACAACCAGAATAAAGCCTTACTCCTTATCCAGTGCCTGTGGCTAGAATTTTATTAAAGGCCATTAAGAGAGTAGTACAATTATCTGGGATAAGACCTGACAAGATATATACCTTTTATACCAATGCACAAATTAATGTATAGTGTGAAATCATCCAAGAGTGGCAAATTTTTTTGGCCACAGCTCCAAATTTTACACATGGGTCTCCATTAAAGATAAGCTGGCTGTTACATAATTGGCATAATTGGTATAATTTTGAAAAAAAAGTTTCTAAGGTTCCTCTTAAAGGACCAACTATCTTTACAGATGCATCCAAACATAACATTTGTGCTGTATACTCTCATGATTTAACTAGAGACCACTCAGAACTCCTTTTCAGTCCACTCAACAGAATGAATTATATGCCATCATACTAGCTCTTACTTATTGTCCAGAAGATGTAAATATAATATCTGATTCAGCCTATTCAGTAAGTGTGGTACAAAGAATTGCCACAGCCCAAATAAAATTTGTAGCCTCTAATATATATCAGCTCTTTAAGGAACTTCAAGAGCAAGTGAGAAAGCATCCAGGTAAGATTTATATCTTGCATGTTCACTCTCATAGTGGACTTCCAGATCCTACTTTTGATGGTAATTCAAAGGCAGATAGCCTTCTAACTATGTTGGCCAATATTCCTTTATCTCAAGAAGCCCAGGAATCTCATTCTTGTTGGTGTTTAAGAGTTCTCTCTGAGAGAAAGCAGGTTTCTCGGAGAGGTTTTCTAGAGGCAGCCTTAGTCTCAGTTGAAATGAATAATTACTCCAAAATCGCAGCCAGCTGATAAAAGAGCTGAACTTTTATTGTGTCCTTCAATATAGCCTGGTTAGCTCAGGCCTATCTCTCTGCTTGGTTCCACCAGCTCCGCCCAAATGTCTCCAAATCTAAAGGTTTGTCCTTCCAGCTCCAGCCAGCACCAAGGTAGAAGATACAATGAATCTTTCTTGCCTCAAAGATAGGGCTTGTAGGCTTTCTTCCAGAGAGCTCCTCTCCGACTCCTGGGAATGCTCCCAAGTAACTCTCCCCAGTAAACTCTCTCAAGCTCTAAGAGTTTCCTGTATATATATGATCTCCCAAAGGTTAATTCTGCCTTCTGGAGGGAGAGGGATTCTGGGTTATCTCCCAGAGTGCTCTCTGGTCCTAAGGAAGGTGTGAATTCGGATACCTCATACTAAGCCTGAAATCTCCCAAACCTGTGAACTCCATTGAGTACTTAGATACTTATGAGCTCTCTAAAGGTGTAAACACAAGCATTGTCTCCATCAGTTGTACTTAGTATCTTGTTTCAAGTTCTGGCCCAAAATATCTCCTTCTAAGATCAAATCAATCATATTAAACGATGGCAAATTAGATAATTATTGTCTCTATCAACTCCAATGGCTTAACAGTTTGTAAAGATTCCAACACATTCTAAATATCATCAGGCTGTTCGAGCTTTACATTTACAATTTGGAATAACAAGAGAGGAAGCTAGGAGCATAATAAAAGCCTGTACAGTTTGCCTTCCTTTCCATGCTTCTATGCTCCCTCCAGGGGAGAACCCTCGTAGTTTGAGACCCAGTGAAATTTGGCAAATGGATGTGACCCATTATAAATCTTTTGGTTGTCTGTGTTTTATCCATGTTGTGGTAGACACCTTTTCAGGATTCACTTTTGCAATACCAGCAGCAAAAGAGACAGCCCCAGTGGTCAATGAATTCCTTTTTTTTTTTTTTTTTTAAATTTAATAGCCTTTTATCTACAGGTTATATGTATGGGTAACTTTACAGCATTAACAATTGCCAAACCTCTTGTTCCAATTTTTCACCTCTTACCCCCCACCCCCTCCCCCAGATGGCAGGAGGTCACTGAATTCCTTATCTAAGCATTTGCAATTATAGGTGTGCCGCAAGCCATAAAAACAGACAATGGACCTGCATATACGTCTAAAAAAATTGCACACTTTTGTGCACAGTATAAGATTTTACACACCACTGGCATACCCTTTAGTCCTCAAGAACAGGCAATGGTAGAGAGGAGAAACAGAGACATTAAGATACTCCTCCAAAAACAAAAGAAAGGGGGAACCACAGATAACCTTAGAGAACTTCTAAATCTAGCTCTTTATACTATTAACTTCTTGATTTTTGACAAAGATGCACTGGCTCTGGCACACAGGTTTTATAACCCACTGGAAGAGCAGTGTCCAGTGTGAGCAGGTCCACTATCTTTAGATAATCGCCAGGTGATGTGGAGAGACCCAGAAAGTGGTGAATGGAAGGGATCAGATAGGCTGCTTGGGGGAGAGGGTTTGCTTGTATCTCTACAGATGGAGAAGGAATCAAATGGGTGCCAATGAGCTGTATTTGCCTTGTCCATCGCAGAGAGACAGAGCAGACCCTTGAAATGAAGGAGAAGACCCTAGAATCATCAGGTGGTTCCATTGCTGACTGTGCCCACTGCTGAAAGAGCCTGGAAGTTATGGCATTTGACTCATGGACATCAAAAATTGTTGGACTTCAAAACCCTCAGGAATCATTGGAATCCCTGAGAAATGAAAAGATTGTTGTAGGACTTGAAAGCCCTCAGAAATCATTGGATTTTCTGAGAAATGATAAGACTGTTGCAGGACTTCAAAATCTGCTGGAATCATTGGATTCCCTAACACATAAAAAGACTGTTGCAGGACTTCAAAAACTTGTGGGGATCATTGGATTCCCTGACATGTGAAGCAATGGACAATCTCTTAGCTGCTGAAGAAGGTGTATGTGTGACTGTTGTTTACATACCCTTCTTCTAGGACTGGAAATCTTTTACAATACCATGTTGATTCATATTGTTTGTTATATCACTACTTGCATGTACAATTCATGTTTGTTACACCACATTGAGCCTGCACTGGCTGTGGGGAGAGTCACCACTAATAATAGCCTGTGCGTTATTGCTATGTGCTTGTGTAATACCTCCCATGCTAATGGGTTTGTGTATACCTATTTCTAATAAGACCCTTCAGCCCAGAAACCCACTAGCAATCCCCATTTCCCTTTGGTGCTTTTCATCTCCATTCCTGAGATGTCAGGGAGGGCTTTTTAGTGCTTTCACCTCCCTTCCTAAGAAGTCGGGGGGAGAGGGGGTGATCACCTCCTTTTTGGTGTTTTCACCTCCTTTCCTGAGAAGTCAGGGATGGCGTGACCACCTATCTTCTAAAACAAAAGAAAGCGGAAGATGTAAAGGGCTGAAACTCTTGAATTCATGCACTGAGGTCAAACAACCGAGCACTTAAGGCTAATTACTTATGGGACAATATTCTATTAGCATATTCTTGGAAAATAACCCGCCCACTATTCTGTGCTGGCTCAATCTGTTGGTGTATACAGAGAATTGCAGGAGGGATTAGAGGGTGGAATAAGACAAGCCAGAGTGACTTCTGGGTGGGAGAGGAAGAAGAGAGGTATGAAGATTCCTGTGTCCATTCCTCTTACTTGGACCAAGAATAAAGACCAAGGACTTTTGCTTATCCTGACTCCGGCTGAGTCTAAAGTATCCAGGGTGCTAACTTGGTCCTCACAATTTAGTGTAATGGATTATTGCTTAATATTTCTCTATGTTTGTTAACATGTGCCTTTGAGGAGGAAAAGGGACCTACATGTGCAAAAATGTTTGTGGCAGCCCTTTTTGTAGTGTCAAGAAACTGGAAACTGAATGGATGCCCATCAATTGGAGAATGGCTGAATGAATTATGATATACGAATGCTATGGAATATTATTGTTCTATAAGAAATGACCAGCAGGATGATTTCAGAAAGGCCTGGAGAGACTTACATGAACTGATGCTGAGTGAAATGAGCAGAACCAGGAGATCACTGTACACAGCAAGAAGATCATACAATAATCAATTATGATGGACATGACTCTTTCCAACAACGAGATGAATAAGGGCAGTTTCAATGATCTTGGGATGAAGAGAGCCATCTACACCCAGAGAGAGAGGACTGTGGGAACTGGGAACTGAGTGTGGATCATAACATAACAGTCTCACTCTTTTTGTTGTTGTTCATTTGCATTTTATTTTCTTATTCATTTTCTTTCCCTTTTAATTTGATCTTTCTTGTGCAGCAAGATAATTGTACAAATGTTTACTTATATTGGATTTAACATATATTTTAACATGTATAACATATATTGTATTACTTGCCATCTAGGCAAGTGGGGGAGGTGGCAGGGGGAAGGACAGGAAAATTTGGAACATAAGGCTATGGAAGGATCAATGTTGAAAAATTATCCATGCATATGTTTTGAAAATAAAAAGCTTTAGTAAAAATAAAAATATATACCTTTGAATTATTTGTTTTATGCATTTTCAGAGATAGAACCTATACATATACCTAATACTCTATTTACAAAGAATAGATTTTCTAGAATGGATCATGTTAATCCTATTTAGGAAGACCTTAAACATGAATTTACATCTCTTACATCTATTCCTTTCTTTCTGCTAACATGTTTACCATTTTTGTTCAATCACCAGCCTCCCAATTGGACTCCTGTCTTAAGTCTCTCCCCTCACCAGATCATTCTGTACAGAAGGGGATTTCCCTTAATGTATAGACCTTGTTAGCCCTCTGCATGTTTAATTTAGTAGTTTATTGCCTCTAAGATAAAATCTAAACTTTTATTTAGCTATTAAAGCCATTCAAATGCTTCAATTCAGCCAAACTAGACTCTGTTCCTCACACAGAACTCTCAGTCTTTTGTCACCACATTCTGCACTTGTCATTTCCCATTCACGGAATGTAAATTCTTCTCACCTAGGCTTCATTGGATCCCTCTCTTCCTTCAGGGTTCAAGTATCATTATGAGACTGAATATAGATCAACACATACTATTTTCACCTTTTTTTTCCTTCTGTTTTTTTTCCTCATGATTTTCCCCTTTTGTAAAAAATAAATGTACACGCATACCTAAAATAAAATAATGAAAAAATTCACAAAACAAAGAGTTGGGGGTAATGGAGAACTAGAGAATAAGAGAAAAAGCCTAACACCTCTCTCTTTGGAGTCAGGAAAATTCCTGAATTGAACCTGGGTCTCTGTGGACCAGACTGAAGTCTGAGATGGATGAAGAAGAGACCGTCACCCCTTTATCCCAAATGAATTTGGAGGTGACTGCTTGAGAGGGGAATGAAGAAGGGACCCCAAAACTCTAAAACTCCTGGAAGGAAAAAATCTTCTTCAAATCTGCCTCAGTGAGGGACCCCACCCAAAGGAAACAAGATAAACAGCTTCATTCTATTATCTAGGTGGGGTTGGTTCAGTCCTGAGCTAAAAGAATTCCAAACCTATTGAATTAGAGACTCATTTAATTCTATTCAAATTCCAGCCCAAGCTGAAACCCAGCTTGTAGATAAAAAGAGCCAGCTTGAAACAACTCCTTGCAGAGAAATCCTCACATGCCATGCCAGGCTATGCCCTGCTATGCCAAGGAAACCTCTGCCCACTGGGATCATATTCTCTTCCAGTGTTATCCTCTTTTTATCCTCACCTATTTCCTTATCGAGACTTTATGCCTCTCTGTCAGGATTTCTCTCTGCCTCCACTGAGGAATTCTGCTTTTATTCTTGCATAGTAAAGCTGACTTCCCAATGCCAGTAACAAACCTCTATTATCAGTCTAGCCTTTTTGGGTCTGTAAATTCTTTTACAGAGAATTTAGGGGAGCCAAACCTTTCCATTTGGTTCTCTGAACCCCAAACCTGCCACTAGACCTTATCATTTAACTCTGACCCCAGGAACCCTAATCTCATTTTGGTTCCCTAAATCTAGACCTCATCATTTGGTTTCCTGACAAAGGGAACGCCAAAACCTAAACCTAATCAGAAGGAGGATCTCTTCAGCCCTGGAGTACAGCAATAATAATAAGATTTGCAAAACACTTTGGAATCATTACTTTATTTGATCCTCAAATCAGATAAATACCAAAGATTTTAGTGTTTTCATTTTACAAATAAAGAAGCAGGCTTAAGGAAGTCAGAGTGATCTATACAAGTGGGGTTCAAACCCTGGATCTTTCCTGACTTCGTTTCAGAAATCTTTCTACTTTACTGGAATTTCTACAATAAAAAATCAGTAATGTTTTTAAGTTTTTAAGTAAAGTATTTTAAAGCTAACTATGCATTTCCCCTTGTTGCTGATTTATCAAGGTCAGTGCACACAGTCTCTACAGAAGCAGCTCTATAAGGAGCTGCTTTTTTTCCCCATGTGGAATTCCTGCCAGACTGCAGAGCTGAAGCATTTCCTCAGACATTGGAGAGCCTGCTGGTTAAAACAGTTCTTGCTGATTCATACAGGGCCTGCAGATGTCTTTGCGTCAAGATATTTCCTTACTGGACTTTGGTACTGAAATGCTTAGTCACCTACAGAGGCAGCAATGCAACATTTCACTGAGACTGAAATTAAGAGATTTCTCTCTTCCCCACACAACCAGCCCCTCACTGCTCCATTCCAGTCCTATTAATTTTCTGTGAAGCTCCCTGCAAGGGACTGGCCAAGCCTCTTTCCTCAAGCCTTTCACCTCCCTATTTGCGTATATATACACTCCTATTTTATTAAAGAAATTGAAGGCCTTGATTATAAGATCCTTCATCTTCTTTACAACATATCTAAGCTCATGTAGAACATACCTACAATATATTGTCATCTATGCAAAAGCAAAAGCACTCCAGTTTTTTTATTGTTGTTGTTTTGTTTTTCTTTTGTTCCAGTTTCAGAGGATTAAATAGCCCTTGAAAGGCAAAACTTTCCTCATACCCCAAGGTAGGAGGGGGGTAGGTTATGAAAGGCTTTGAATGCCAAACAGAGCATTTTGTATTTGATCCTCAAGGTAACAGAAAGCTACTGGAATTTATTAAATAGAATAGAACCTGCATTTTAAGAAAATCATTTTAATGACTGAATGGAAGATGGATTAGAGTTAGGGAGAGGCTTGAGGCAGGTTGTTCCCACTAGCAACCTATTGCAATAGTCCAGGCATCAGGTAAGGAGGGTTTGTACCTGAGGGATGGCAGCATTAGAGGATAGGAGAGGGCATATATAAGAAATGTCACAAAGGTGCAATTGACAGGTCTTTTCAACAGCTTGAATGTGAGAGGTGAGAGAAAGAATTAGAAATACAGGATGACTCCGAGGTTTCAGACTGGGAGACTGAGAGGATGGTATTGCAGGTATTCATGTAAATGAAGGGGAAAAAAATGTCACCTTGTTCTTCTGTAGACAGATTTGGAGGGATCCTACAACTAATAAGGGGCTGAGTTAAGCTTGGAACTATAGTTTTCCGGGTTCTAAGTCTAGCAGCATACCACTAGGCAGACTGATCATTTCATTTCTTCCTAAAGTTTATTTTCAAGACTATGCACATGACTGCCTCATTGGGGAATCAATTCAAGTTAATTTAGCAAGCATTTATTGAGAACCTACTTTGTGCAAGACACTATGTTAAGTGCTGGGGATGCAAAAAGAAAAGCTTCTGCCCTCTAACCATCATCCCCTTTCTAAACTGCATCACCAACTGCTCAAGGAGCATCAATCTCAATACATCTAAAATAGTCCTACTACTCCATTTT
The DNA here is from genome assembly GCF_902635505.1 of Sarcophilus harrisii. NCBI lineage: Eukaryota > Metazoa > Chordata > Mammalia > Dasyuromorphia > Dasyuridae > Sarcophilus > Sarcophilus harrisii. The sequence goes on along the minus strand of NC_045427.1, from coordinate 357,953,916 downwards.
GAAATTCCATATCTTATCCTCTGGAGAATCGGATAATGCGAGTTCGAATCCTGCCTCTGTCTTTCACTACCCGGGTGACTTGGGACAAAGCACTTGGCTTCTTTGGGTCCTCCCTCACTGGTAAAATGGGAACCATAATATCATTTAAGTCGCAGGGTTGTCAAGAGCATCAAACAATGCATGCCAAATCAAAAAGCACTTATATAGTCTAGGCACCGAGCACATGCAGAGATGTCTGTAAACTTTAAAGGACTACCAGCATCACCATAATCATCTTCTTTTAATCGCCCCCAATCCTTGTTTGCCTCTCGTCTCTTTTTTCTCTAGCCAGTTCTAGAGGCCTGCGAACTACAAATCCCAGGAATCAGTGCGGCGGGACCGCCGGCGCACGGGTCTCGTGATGGGCGCTACTTAGGGCGGAGTCTTGCCTCCGCGCCCCGGTCTGTCTGTTTCGCTGTCGGCCGGTGGGGTTGCCCACTGAGTCTGAGTGGCTCGGCCAGACCCGTTCCTCTCTCTGGCTCTCGCCAGGTTCCCCGGCACCGATATCTTCACGGCCAGCTTCTCTCTTGATCACTCACGCACCGCTCTCTCACCTCCCATACACCTCTCTCTCCGCGGCAGCGGCAGCGGCCCCATGTCGGAGTCCGGGGGCGGCGGCGGCGAGGACGGCTCGGCCGGCCTGGAGGTGTCGGCGGTGCAGAACGTGGCGGACGTGGCCGTGCTGCAGAAGCACCTGCGCAAGCTAGTGCCGCTGCTGCTGGAAGATGGCGGCGAGGCCCCGGCCGCGCTGGAGGCGGCCCTGGAGGAGAAGAGCGCCCTCGAGCAGATGCGCAAGTTTCTCTCGGACCCGCAGGTCCACACCGTCCTGGTGGAGAGGTCCACGCTCAAAGGTGCCGCGCCCCGCCCCGCCCCGTCCCACCCCGTGGGGGCTCCCCGATCCCCGGAGCTGCGACGGCAGCGAGATTCGCCCTGCCTTCCTTTCTTTCCTCCCTCCAAACCCGCAGTCCCCCGACCCCACCCACCCCCGGCAGGGCGGGGCGCGGGGCAGCTCCCAGGGGATGGGCGGAGCCCGCATCCCGCGAGGGGGCACCCTGGCCAGGCCATCCCCATCCCCAGCCCGGAGGAGGCAGGGAAGAAAGCGCTCGTCAGTTTTTGTATCCCGGGTTACCCCGCCTGTCAGTGAGGGGGGGAGGGGGGGACCAGAAAGTGCTTTCCCCCGGGTCCTTCCCAGCCCAGACTTCCCCCGAGTCTAAGATTCCCGAGCCCTAAACTGTGGGGTCCAGACCGACTGGCTGACTTCAGAGGCATCTATCCTGAAGCCAGTTATCTGATGGAGGGAGGAGACTGGGGTCATTGTCTTTCCTCTCAACTCTCAAAATGGCCGTGTTGGGTGGAGCCTCTTCTTGTTAGGTTGGAGTTTGGGTCTCTGCCAGCTTTAGTTTCCCTTTTCCAGTGGGAGTAGGATCAGGAAGGAATCCCAGGATTTGAAGAATTATATTCAGGCCAAAGCTAGCCTTGAGAGACGAGGAATCTGATATCAGTTCGATTCAAAGATCGTTCACTTCCACCCCTTTATTTTACAGATGGACAAACTGAGACTCAAAGTAGGGAACCGCCTTGTCCAACTAAGTTCACGTATTTACTTAAAGACCAGAAAAGATTAGAATCAACCCTTTTTCTCCCTAGCAGTATGCTTAGCTGAAAAAGCACTGGTATTGGATTCAAGACAGACCTGGGTTCAGAACGCTTTTGCTTACTGGTGACCTGGCAAATCACATAAATCTTTGACCTTCAATTTCCCACCCAGAATTGTTAGTTTAAAATATTTGACAAACTTTGACATAGATGTAAATGTCACTATTTTGACTGAACCAGCTATTCTCATCGCTACCATATTCTACTAAAACTTGTATCTTCAAAAAACAAAACCAGGCTTTCTCAGGATAAAGCTTGTGCGATTTCAAGAATTTCATCTTGATGCTTTAAAAATGATCAGTTACTGCTAGATTATCATTAATACAGAACTCAGGTTGCAAGTCATAGTATGCTTTTTTTTTTTTTTTTTTTTTTTTTTTTTTTTACAAAATAGAACACTGGTTTATCACATTACCTTTCTTATGCATAGTTTTCATAATTTGTCTAATTGCGAATTATTTTGAAATCATGGTTGCACTCCTAAAGAAATTATTGTATCTACTTCTAAACCAGAACTATTATAGAAAGAATTTTGTCCTCTGATGTGTTGTTAGATCTTGATCAACCTAGTTTTCTAAATTCTAACTGCGTTAACATCACAATTACAGCTCTTCTTTATTTGAATTGTGTCCATTTTTTGTGTTATGGAAATATTTTAGGTGAAATATTTTCTGCAGTATCCCTTCTGTTACAGATCGGAAGTGATCTTCCTATTCACTTCATTCTACCCCCTTTCAGGAAAAATGAGCATCCCAACTTTTGCATCAACTCCATAATGACTTGCAATTTTGAAAACTGGTTCAGTGTCTCAAATATTTAAAAATGAAATCTCACTTTTTTTATCTTTAAAATAGCTAAATTTTTGTTAACTCCTATTGTAGATATAATTTTGGTTTTTTTCCCCCCTCATACTGAGATCTAAACAAAGATTGAATTTAAATTGATATTTAGAAACAAAAATTCATTAGTCTTTGTTGTAAACCTATTAGCTTAGATTTCTTTCACTGGATTGCACAGTGCCTCATCATGGTGTAACTAACACAATAATCCAAAGAGGCAACAGAGTAGAAGACCTCTCTTCATATTCTACCTCGTAACTTAATAGCTCTGGTGGACACGTTTCTTAACCTTTCTGAATTTGGATTTCCTTATTCATAAAAGGACGGTAATAGTAACTTTAGTATCTGTACTTCATAGGAGTCTGAAACTTTCGTGAAATATGTATAAAGCACTTTGCTCTTAATGCTGTAAATTGCAGAATGGTTGCTGATTCTCAATGTTAAGATGCAATTTCCTCACTGGGTTTTTGCTACAAAGTTGAAATCACAGATTCCACCAGTTGGCAACGATGTTCAAGGACTAGTAAATTGAGACAGGCTACAGATGCAAGGTCTTTAGGTAATTTTTTTTTTTTTTAAAGGGAGGCTTAAGGATGACTATAGCAACTTTTTGGAAATGCCCTCTCAAGTATATACAGATGATAGAGGGAGGGAATGCCTACTTATATGGATGAAATAATAAGTCTTTTGAAGTATTGAAATAAGCTTAAAGTTACCTGTAGTGTGAAACAGTGTGATATATCAATATTACCTAAGGGCTTTATTATGTCCTATTTTTTTTTTTAGAACTCGTTTTAAAATTGGATTTTACCTTTTCATTGCAACAAGAATCTGAAAATCCAGGGTTTTTTTAGTATGCAAACAGGTCATACTAGTTCAAACCAACTAGAGACTGCCAACATTGATTTGTTTAAATTGCTTTTATTTTGTTGAAATGTGTCATTATTAAGTCACAAAAGAGCAATACAATTTTATTTTTATATCTTTTTAGAAGTTAAAAGATTTGAACTATTTCTTTTGATGAAACACTGCTTTGATACTTTGAATCTGAGATTTCACAGATTCTTAAGAGTCGGGAGGAAACTTGAGGCCATCCAGTATAAGTCATTTTCTGAGAGAGATAGATTTTGATCCCTGTAATATGGCTGATCAAACACTCCTCTGCTTGAGGATCTACAGTGAGTCGAATCTCATTACTTCCTCACATTCTCCCATTTTGAAGACTGTTTCAATGGTTTAAAATTGTTTTCTGTCATTAAGACTAAATCGGCTATTCTACCCATTGTGTCTTGATCTAACCACTAAGATCAAGCAGAACAATTCAGATCCTGCTGTATGAAAAACTTTTTAAGATATTTGAAGACGTTATCGGGTCTCCAGGTCTTCTCTAGGCTTAACGTCTCCAGTTTTTTAACCAATCTTTGCTTCTGACAATACTGATTGCCCACTTCTGAATGAATTTCAGCTTGTCCATATTTCATAAAGTTAGGTTCTGAATTCAGCACCATTCTTCTGATGCAGTCTGACCATAGCAGAATATAGTGGAACTCTTATTTAGTTTTCTGTGAATCTTTTACCTAATTTAGTACAGTTTACAATAAAATTTTTTTTGTCTGCCATAGCATTAGCTTAATTTGTAGTCGACTAAAATTAAAAATAATTTTCATAAAAATTGTTGTCTAAAGTACAATTTCTCCATCCTATACTTGTAAAAGTAGTTTGTTTTTTAGAACCCAATTATAGAACTTTGTTTATTCCTTTTAAATTTCCTTGTATTAAGTTCATTCATCTTTATCTTTTGAGATATTCTTGAAGCCTGGCAACCCAACTTCTTAGTTATCTTTTTCTAGCTTTATGCCATTTGTACATGCAGTAAGTATACCTTTTATAGCTTCATGCAGAAATAAAAATTTTGAATAATATATGGCCAAGTATAATTCTCTGGAGCACTGAACTAGAAAACTTCCTTCAAGTTGACATTGACCCATTGATGATTACTTTTGGTTCTGGTCACTTTTAATTTCTCTAAATCGGTTATGTGTTATAATTTTTTCATAAAGATAACATGAAAAGCTTTATCAAATGCTTTGCTAATAACTAAGTATAGTAGATATAGATCATTTCTTGTCTAGTAATCCTAATGAAAAAGGAAAAGTTAATCTGTTTCTTTATTTAAAAAAAATTTTTTTTTATTAAGGTTCTTTGGACATAGCAGGTCTGGTGAGAGAAGGCCCAAAAGCTGAGAATATTGCTGCTAGGGTAGAACAGGCAGGAAAGCAGGGGAGAATCTAAGAAGATGTGAATAAACAAAGATATCTTGGGGCAGCTTTGATTTCAGAAGAGCAATAGCCCTAATGGAGTCAATGATTCCAACATAAGTATTGTGTTCCATTAATAGAATACTGGGCTGCAAGTTAGATAATTAGAATTCTTAGTCCTGGATTTTATCATTAGTTAAATATCAGACCTCATCTGAATATTTGAAATTTGGAGTTATTCTGTTCGCCTTAAAGACAGTTTCACATGGAGGTTAGACCAAGAATCACAGGCAGACCTGAATCTGAATCCTGACTCACCCTTAAGTCTTTGCACTTCCTCTCACTCTCAATTTCCTTATTACTTTGAAGTCACCAGTACTTCAGACTTCATCCTGATGGTGTCAGGATATCAACATTTCTTAGATTTCATGTCTGTTAAGAGTCTAGCATATTGAAAGATTAAGGCTTAGAGCTGAAGAAACTGGGGGCTGTCCCCGAGCATTTCCAACAACTTTTCATCTGCCATCTATGTATCTAGGATCTCATACCTTTTGCTGACCATAGCCAACTACTCCCCCGCACATTTTTGGAGACTCAGATTTGAATTTGAAAGTAAAAACAAAAAGATTAGGAAAAGAAAGAAGACAAGGAAAACTTTGAAAGAAAAATCTCAAATAGATGTAAGACATTCTGTGATTGAGGAAAGTAAATGTTTTTAATTAGTAGAATTTCATGAGTACAGATGGGAAAGAGACTTGGTTTGTGGACAGGAAAAGATTGTGGAAGAACATAGGAAATACATAGGAAATCAGGTGCATAAGGAAGTAGGGAAGGGTTTGAGGTTTGAAGATGGGGTCAAATTCTACTTCTGCAACTTTAAGGCATTTAAAACTAATTGCCTTTGAGATCTTCAGTAAGATATTTTGCTTTTCTGGGCCACTTGTGAATGAGAGAAAGGCTGTCTCTTCTAAGTCAGTTAAACTCCCCAGACCACAGCTTCCCCATCCCTAAAGTTAAGAGATTGAATTAGACTATCCAGAATCCCTCCTAACTCTAGGTTTTAGGATACAATAAGAGTAACTGGTAGGCAAAATAAATATATGGAAATTAGGTAAATAGTTCCACCCTATTTATCCCTATCTGGAAGTAATATAATCCTTTAGGTTACCCACCTTCTTTCTCTTTGTTTCAGTTATTACTTAGTGCAGTGGGGGCAGGAATTCACCCTTTTCACAAGATAATGTCAGAAATTATAAAACATTTGAAGTACTTTAAAACAGTATTAATTGATATTTTGTACAGTGTCCCTGGAAATTAAATCTTAGAATTTAATAAAAGGAAGCTTACATCATGAGTCATTGTAATCCCTGAAACCAGTTTGGTTTTATTACCTTTGTTTGTGACAGAACTTGAACTTGGGAGTTAGAATCCCATCACAAACAGTATTAGTTGTGTGACTTAACCTCTTTTGGTCTGTTTCCTATCTGTAAACTCAGAGGATTGGATTTGACCTTAAGGCCCCCTTAATCACTAAATACTAATTGTTATATTGCCTTTTAAAGATTTGCCAAGTGTTTTCCATATAGAGGGTATCCCCAAAGTCTTAGTGTAGTTTTTTGATATTAAAAGCTTTCAAACACACTAAGACTTTTGGGACACCCTGGATTATTTCATTTGATCTTGTCAACAAATCTGTGAGATACTCTTATTACAGAGTAGGAGACTGAGGCTGAGCAAAATCAGGCGAGTTTCTCAATGTCGCACAGCTCATTCTAAGTCAATTTTTGAACTGATTCCAAGTCCAGATTCTAGTGCCTAAACACAACCTGTCATCTTCTGCCTGGTCTGCCAGTAACTGGAGAAGTAGTTGTTACCAAGTAGATTTTAAAATTGTTGCTAATCTAGATGGTATTGGAACGTTCTAACGGGCAATATCACATTCAGTGTTTGACTTGGACTTTGTATTTGGGTTTTTGTTTTGTTTTGTTTGGTTGTGTTTTTTTTTTTTTTTTTTTTTGCTCTTCTATTTGTTTACTTAAGCAAATGATATGGTCTGGTCTTCAGTTTAATTGTTATAAAATGAGTCAATATTGCTTAACATTGTTTAATGATTTTTATGGAAATATGTATGTTATATTTATATAGGTAGAGCTTTCATAGAATACTTTTTGGAGTGTGCTAGTGTAAAGATTAATTGCATTCTTGTCCTTGAGGTAACATCCATTGTCTCTCTGCCCGCCTTCTCCACCCTTTGAAACTGATTTCTGAGAAAGTAATAATGTAGCTCATACTAATATTTGGGTTATAAAGTGCTTTACATGCATAATGTAATTTGAACTTCAGAACTGCCTTGTGAGGTAATATCTACCATCATTTCAGGAAACTGAGATACAAAAAGGTTAAGAGATTTGTCCTTGTTCACACATTTGGGGTAAATGGACCCAAACCTAATGGTCTAATGCCCTCTCATGGAGCACTCCTATTGAAGAATGTTTGTCTCTTTTAGTCTTAAGTCAGTGTTGTTTATTTTGAAAATGTGCTCAAAACTGGTGAAAAACCTAGTTAGGGCTCAGAATTTGAGAAATTTTAAGTGAAACTCCAAAATTGTTAGAAATGCTTAAAATTCAAAATTTCACAATTCATAAACAATGAAGAATTAATTCTATCCACTATATGCGTAATAAGCTATTATTTTTCATATAGCAAATCAGGGCTTTCATAAGTGAATAAATTTAAGAAATATAACTTACATAAGGAACTCAGTATGTGTTGACTTTGGAGATTATGTCATTGGGCGGATTTTTATGCTGCATTGCAGTAGTCTTAATGTGGAAGTATAAGAATTCCTGATACTCCAATGACTCATTACTTTTGTGAGTCTTATTTCTTTTTGTCTTCTTTAATTGTAATGTAGCCAGAAAATTAGGAATCATAGGAATGGAAAGTTTTAGCTTGAGGCCAAGTTTGAGTTGCTTGTTTTCTCCAAGTTTTTATTTATATAGCTAATCAAAAGGGTTTTTTGTTTGTTTATTTCTTTTGAAACACATAGGGAAACACAAAGATTGTATATTTGAATAGAGGTAAACAAAATTTTCTTTTGGAACCAAATTTTAAAAATGTAACATGTGTTATCTTGGTCTGTGAATCTTTTAATATAGATAATAAAACCTTACTTAAAATAGAAATGTCAGTTTTCTAAGTGATGTTTTCAGTGTGGTCAGAAACACACTGCACTTAGATACAGATGCATGGACTTGCTCTTTTATCTTAGCAAGAAAATGCTTGTTTTAAGCTATCTATTTATTCTATATATAAGCTATTTATTCAAGATACTTTTTTAAAATAGTGGCATAGAATTATATAAATTTATATTCTTGAATAAATTGAATCAATGATATTTAAGTATTTTGTTGCATTTATTTCTGAGAATGGTGCTTTTTGATGCTGAAAAAAGCTGATATATGTTCAATTTTTTTTTTATATCATGTAGGCTGTTTTTTATTTCCCATTCTGTAATAAGTAGGGAATGCCATAGAAGTTGAAATAAATCTCTTTCTTTTTTCATGATTGAGAACATGCTTTGTTGATTAGTTATGTTGTTGTATTGACCTCTTCCTGCATTATTTGTTTTGAGGTGATATTATTTGACCTGTGTTTCTTCTAAGAATATTGGAAGTCCTATATCTATACCTATATTTTTTGCTGTCCTCCAACAAAATAAGTCCACATATACACTACAGTTTGAAGAGTTGACTGAAACACTGAGATGAAGTGACTGGCTTACATGGGCTCCCCCAGTCATTTATATTAGGTCTTACTGATTCCAAAGCCATCTTTCTGTCCCTTAGAATAATACATGGCTTCTCTGTTATGAAATATCTTGTGTCTACATTAACTATCTCATTGCATCATCACTTATACTGACTTAGGGAGTGTGTGCTATGCTTGGAGTTCAATGAAAGCATCTTCTCCCCCCATTTATTTATTTATGACATACATTTAACTTTTTTTTTTGAGTTCCAAAATTTATCTCTCCTGCTTACTCCTCTCCTTTCCTTGAGAAGATAAAAAATATAATATCAATTTTATATATATTAAATCATGCAAATGTATTTCCATGTTAGACATATTACATAAAAATGAAATAAAAACCAAGAAGCCTAAAGGAAGTGAAAAAAGTATACTTTAATCTGCATTCAGAATAATGAAAGCATTTCAATATTCAGAAGTTATCTAGAAGGGATTGGCCCTTCTCCCAGTACAACATGGGAACCTTTGATCCTGGGGATGCTATACTATAGTAGCCTGCAACTCTGACCTCTGCCTTTTGGATTAAATTCATTAAAATTATTGGCTGTTTTGTGTGATCACTCTTCGTAATGTACTCTCCCCCACCTTCCATCCCCAAAGTAATTGTCTTAACCCCAGAGCTCTGCAAAAAAAAAGGGTTATATTTTTCAGAATTTTACTCTGGCCAGATCAGTTAAGAAACACTGCTTTACATGCCCATATCACATAGCTGGTAAATGTCTGAAGCAAGATTTGAACTCACAGAGATGAGTCTTCCTAACTTCAACTATTCACTGTGCCACCTAACTGCCCTCAAATCAAATGAGATCATATCAAATCAGAGCAGATCAAATGAGATCATATTTATAAAGCCCTTAGCACAAAGCTAGCACATAAGTAGGTGCCTAATAAATGCTATTTTTCTTCATAGTCTGTGTGGACTTCCAAATGACCTTCAGTATAAGTGTTTTTATGTTAATAAATATCAAAGATTTAAAGTTCTCTGTGCACCTTTCACTTATTTTATGTCAAGATTAATGAAGAAAGTAGCTTTCAGATAATATACTCATGAACTTTTCATACATGTTAGCTTCCTCACATGTTAAATGGGAAGGTAGAGCTATATTTTTAAAGTCTTACTATCCAAAAAGTCTGATTTTATAAGTATAGTACCCTATAATTGATGGTGAAACTAAAATTATTCATTTGCATAAAGTCCCTAATTAGAGAGAAATCTATAGATAATTTTTGCTTTTATATATTGTCATAAGAAGAATTTATTTGTAGCTTTAGTTAACTATTAGTCTATTATTAGTCTCCATACTGAATTTAACACTTACTAGTGTGTGACTTTGTGCAAGTCACTTGTTTGCTCATTTTCCCATCTATAAAATAAGCTGGAGAAGGAAATAGCAAATCACTCCAGTATCTTTGCAAAGAAAACCCCATATGTCATCACTAAGAGTCAGACATGACTAAAATGGCTGAACAGCAACAAGTGAATTTAAGCTTTCTTAGGGTAAGTATTCTTTATTAAGGTCATAAAACTTAGGTCATTTATGTGAAAATTTTCTAGCAAATGGCTTTTTTTTTTTTTAAGATTGCTTAGAAACTTAAAGTGTAAGCCCAAAATTAATTGTCTATAAATGCTAACCAAAACTGGGGGAGAGGGAGAATCTGATCAATCTTTTTTTAAAAAATAAAAAACAAAAAACTTTTGGTTTTGCTTTGTAGAGGATGTTGGTGATGAAGGTGAAGAGGAAAAAGAATTTATTTCCTATAATATCAACATTGACATTCATTATGGACTTAAATCCAATAGGTGAGTAGTAAAAGTTAAAATGGAATTAAAAGGTGCTTATTAAGTGTTTATTATGTTTAAAGCACTAAGTTTACTACTTAGCCCTAGTTATACAAATAGAAAACAGAGATAATGTTTTAAAGTCATTTTTGTCAACAAGCACTTATTAAACACTGCATTTTGATTAGTGCTAAGGGTACAAAGAAAGACAAGAGACAGTTCTTACTTTCAAGAAGTTGAGACTATAAAGGAATGACAGTATGCAATCAACCATGTATCGAAGATGAACTAGAAATAATCCTAGAGGGAAGATAATAGAATTGAGGAATCAGGAAAAGCTTTTCATAGAAGGTAAAATTTCAGCTGGGACTTGAAGAAATACAGGAAATGGAGATAAGAAAAGGCATTCTACAGATGAGGACAGACTATGAAAATGCCTGGAGTCTGGAGATTGGGTATCTTATTCAAAGAATAGCAAAGAAAGGTAAAGTTACTGAATCTCAGTTTGTGTGGGGGAGGGGAGGAGTGGGGAGAATAAGATGTAAAAAGCTTGGAAATGGAGGAAATTGTAATGAAAGTATCAGAGAATTTTATGTTTGAACTTGAAGATGACGAGGAGCCAGTGGAGTTCATTGAATGGGAAGGGTGACAATCAGATTTGTGTTATGGAGAAAATTCAGTAGCTGAGTAGAGAATGTACTGGAATGTTGAGAAATTTGAGACTTGGAGACCCACCCGCAGTTATTGAGGTATAGTCTATGTTTGAGCTAATGAGGGCTTATACTAACAGTATCAGAGAAGAATAGAAGATATATCCAAGATGTAGCAAAGGTAAAATGGACAGGACTTGGCTACAAATTAAATGATGGAGGGAGAGGGGTTGTTGAGAAAGAGTGGGCAGTTATGGATGATCCTTGGGTAGCAAGCCTGGGTGATTGGGAAGATGGTAATGTACTTAACAGCAGGGAAGTTATGAAGAGGGGAGTTTTTGGGGGGTGAGAAAAACTATAATGAGTTCAGTTTTGGACATGTTGAGTTTTAGATGTATACGGACCTCAAGTTCGAAATATCCAAAAAGCTGTTGGAAAGTGAGATTGGAGGTCAAGAAACAGGTTAGAACTGAATAGATCTCATGTCTGCATAGAACTAATAGTTGAGTCTGTGGAGCTAATGCGATCACCAGGTGAAATAAAATAGTGGGAGAAGACCAAAAACAAAGCCCTGCCCTAGGAAGATATTCACCATCCTCAAATGTGACCTGACTGAAGTGAATCTTCAAAAGAGAAGGAGAAGGAATAGTCAGGTAAGATGAGAAGCAGTAGATAGATAGAAACCTAGAGAGAAGAGAGTATCAAGAAGAGGATAATCAACAATTTCAGAGGCTGCAGAGTGATCAAGAAGGCCCAGTTGAGATTATGTGACATAAATTTATAGTAGATCCAGTCTTCATGTACTTTCTAATGGGAGAGATAACGCATATGGGTTGGACAAGGCTGGCAAGAAAAATGGTAAGACTTTGTGGTCTGAATGGTAAATAATGTAGTTTGGCTAGGTGTAGAGGAGAGATATGGTTGGTATCTTTAGTTTAATTTTAATTATATCCAATTCTAATGTTGAGCAACTTAATAGTACTAAAAAATTTAGAATGAATATTTTTTTCCAGTTCTTTAGTAACTATAGCTGCTAAGAAAGTAGAAACATCATTGTTGGTCAGAAATATTTCTGATACATGTTTTTACTGAGATTGCTTCTCTGGATGACTATCGATAGGGTTGAGCTTGTAAATATAGCCAGGGGGCTTGAGAGGGTGCTGCTACTCATGGGACTTTAAGATGGGGTCTTGGCAAGGTGATACTGGTGATGTTACCTCCTTTCTCTACTTTTTGGGTACCTAGTTGACTCTGGCTTAATTGACTTTTCCAGCTGCTGGTTGGTTGTAGATGGAATGATACTGTTCTTCATTATAATGCTAAAGGTTCAGTTCATTCAAGGGAAAAGAAGGTTATTGATTATTGATAGACTATTGCTAATCACATTTACACCTTAAGATGAGTATAACAAAATAATAAGACTGGTTGCAAAACTGATTTTCTAAGTTCTATTGTGTAGGTCCTATACTAAATGACTATATGTTGATATAGCATTGAATCCTTAAAATAAAATGTAATGTGGTACATACAGATGATGGCCTGAGAGTTGAGAAACTCAGATTCATTCACAGTATTTTCTAGTTAATTTTCTGGCTCAGTGCATCACTGAAATAAGTATGTGTAATAAAGATGACATTTGATTCCTTTTACTGTGAATTAATGTTTCAAATTGATATAACAGGTTAAATGAAGTGTTTTAAAAGCTAGTAATAATGATTAAAGCAGCATTTATTAAGCATCTACTGTGTATCAGGTACCATATTAAGCACTTTATAAATATGATCTCATTTCATCTTCTTAAAAACCCTGAGAAGCAGGTACTATTATTACCCTCATTTTATAGAGGAAACTGAGGCAAACAGGGGTTATATGACACAGCTCATAATTGTTTTAAGACTGGATTTGAATTCAGGTCTTCCTGATTCAAGGCCCAGACTTCTATTCCCTGTGCTATCTAGATGCCTCTCAAAAATCACAGTACTGATAGTTTAAGACCCAGACCATGAATCTCTACACATATGGCATAGTTAACATTGTTCTGTTTCATGATCACTGCTAGTAATCTTCGTCAGAGTGTGCACAAAATGCCATTAGTCTAAAGATGGGGAGGAGGAAGTTTAAGGAAATCCTCACCTTTTAGTAGAGGACACTCAAAATACATGTCTTTCTGACAAGATAGCTCAGTACTGATCTTTTAGCTGAGTTATACGTTGGTTTTTTTAATTGTTCTTTTAAAATTATAAACTGATGAATATGTAAAAAAGCATGATATTTTCATACTCAAAGAACAGAAAAAAATTATATTGGCTCTGTTATTGGTTTTTAAAATTATATGTTAAATTTAACAGTTCATTAACAATGCTGAGTTTTTTTGGTTTCCTTTCTGAAAGGTTCAGTTCTTTGGTTTCCTTCTCTCTTTTGGGAATTTTTAAGTGTATTGTTGGAGGGGAGGGGTAGTTGGCATCAGACACTAATCCTTTATGCTCATAACTCCCTTACCTCCTTGGCAACAAAAGCCAAAAATGGTCAAAGAAAAAAAATCCATATTCTACATGTTGATACTGTCCAAAAGTATGTCTTACTCTGTATTTCTAGTCTATTATATTTATGTCAAGATGGTGAAACATGATTCCTCTTCATTCTTCATATTTGGTCAGTGTATTATTCAACATTAAGTCTTTCAGAGTTATTTTTTTTTTTTTGCTACTGTTGTCACTGCATGAATTATTCTCCTATTCTTCCCTTTTAACTCTACACCAGTTAATATTTTTATGTGTATGGTTCCTTTCTGCCATTCTTTGCTCTCTTAGGGATTTTGCCAACTTATGGTGTCACTGGGTCAAAGGATATGTACAGTTTAGTAATTCTTGGGGCATAGATTCTAATTGCTTTCTGAAATAGTTGGCCCACTTTTCAGCCTCATGAGCAGTGCATTATTGTATCTCTCTTCCTACATTCCCTCCAACAACCATTAGTTTTCTTTTTGTCAGCTTTGCTAATCTGATGGATGTGTCTGGGGATGGGGGGGAGACTAAAGAGTTTTAATTTGCATTTTACTTTATAACCAGTAATTTAGAGCATTTTTTTTCATGTGGTTGTTAGTAGCCTTTATTCTTTATTTTGAAAATTACCTGTTCATATGTTTAGAGTATTTATTTACTGGGAATGGTTGTTATGTTTAACTAAATTGAAATGTGATTAATGATACATATTTTCTTCTATTTCCTTTTCAGTCTTGCATTCATTAAACGTACTCCAGTAATTGATGCTGACAAACCAGTATCTTCCCAGCTTCGAGTTCTGACACTGAGTGAAGATTCTCCATATGAGACATTACATTCCTTCATTAGCAATGCAGTGGCTCCATTTTTTAAGTCCTATATCAGAGAGTCTGGCAAAGCAGATAGGTAAAAATCTTTGATTTGTTTGAAATATTAAGCTAATTGCTAATATTGTTACATGTGAATAGTACTACCCATTAGAAAGAGGCAGAAGATTATATAAACTACAAATAGCCTTTCAACATGTTTTGATTTTAAGGTATTTCCTATTTTTCAGAGATGGTGATAAAATGGCTCCTTCTGTTGAGAAAAAAATTGCAGAACTTGAGATGGGCCTTCTTCATTTGCAGCAGAATATTGAAATTCCAGAAATTAGTTTACCAATTCATCCAATCATTACAAATGTTGCAAAACAGTGCTATGAACGTGGAGAAAAGCCAAAGGTTACAGACTTCGGAGATAAGGTTGAAGATCCAACTTTTTTAAATCAGCTGCAGTCTGGAGTCAATCGTTGGATACGAGAAATTCAGAAAGTAAGAAGTGAGGGAATGAATACCTAAAATGTTTCCTTTACAAACTGTAATTTGAGTTCTTCATGGGAGACTAGGTTTACATTTTTCTCTTACTCTTCTCCAAAAGAAAATATTAATACTAACCTCTATCTGATTGCTTGTTTTTTTGGGGAGGAAGAAGGAAGGCAGAAAAATTTGGAACTCAAAATCTTAACAAAAAATGAATGTTAAAAGCCATCTTTACATATAATTGGGGAAAATAAAATATTATTATTGAAAAATATTATTAATGCTAATACTGAGGATTACTTTAGACTTTAGGTGAATTTGATGGTTTATATTTTAAATATTAAAAGTAAATAAAGATTTGTTTAGGATGTTTGGGGTAATTGTTTTAAAAATGATTTCCTTGGGATACAGACCTAGTAGTGGCATTGCTGGGTCAAAGGATATGCACAGTTTGATAGCCCTTTGGGGATAATTCCATATTGCTCTCCAGAAAGGTTGGATCATTTCACAATTTCACTAATAATATATTAGTGTCCCTGTTTTCCCACATCCCCTCTATCCCTTATCATTATCTTTTTCTGTCAGATAATTGCCAATCTGAGAGTGTGAGATGATTTAATTTGTTTTTAATTTTCATTTCTTTAATCAATAGTGATTTAGAGCATTTTTTTCATATGAATATAGATGGATTTAATTTCATCATCTGGAAATTGTTCATATCTTTTGGCTATTTAATGCAGTAGTATTTTTAAAAATCTTTTCTTTTGGATTTGTTTGTGCTTATTTGTACATATTTTCTTTCCTCATAGAACATAACCTCTTAGAGGGCAAGAAATGTTTGGTTTTTGTCATTGTATCCCCAGCACCTAGAATAGTGCCTGCTACATACTACATGCTTGGTTAATAGTTTGTTTTTTAATTGATTAACCTAATATTTGTCTTTAAAGGTGACCAAACTTGACCGAGATCCAGCATCAGGAACTGCCTTACAGGAAATAAGTTTTTGGCTAAACTTGGAACGTGCTTTGTACCGTATTCAGGAAAAGCGTGAAAGCCCAGAGGTTCTTTTAACTCTGGATATCTTGAAACATGGCAAACGTTTTCATGCAACAGTCAGCTTTGATACAGATACAGGTAAAAAAAAAAAGTGCTAAAATCTTAACTTGAGAATGTTTGATTTAGGTTTTTGTTTTTGTTTTGTTTATAATGTTTAGTACTAATGATTTTTGGTAAAATTAATGATGTGCTGTGCTTCTTGGCCTAGGGATCATGTAAATTGAAAATCAGGACTTGAACCCTGATATTCTGACTTCTGTTATAATAGTTCACAATAGTGAGGCAGCTAAGTGGTGCAGTGGATAGAGCATAGCCCTGAAGTCAAGAGGACCTGAGTTCAAATATGATCTCAGACACTTAACACTTCCTAGCTGTGTGTCCCTGGGCAAGTCACTTAACCCCAATTGCCTCAGCAAAAGAAAAAAAATTAGTTCACAATAGTTATAAGAAAATGATTAACTTTTCTCTTTCATACTCTAGGTTTGAAACAAGCTTTAGAAACTGTAAATGACTATAATCCTCTGATGAAAGATTTTCCTCTGAATGATTTGCTATCTGCTACTGAGCTTGACAAAATAAGGCAGGCTTTGGTTGCAATTTTTACCCACTTGAGAAAAATCAGAAATACAAAATACCCTATTCAGAGGGCCTTGCGTCTGGTGGAGGCCATTTCAAGAGACCTGAGTTCTCAGCTACTCAAAGTATTGGGGACAAGAAAACTCATGCATGTGGCATATGAAGAATTTGAAAAGGTAAGTCTTAATGTTGTGATAAACAGTTCTTCAGGAAGTTAAAAAAGAAGCTTGTTTTTAAAATATTTCCACTCT
Organism: Sarcophilus harrisii; assembly: GCF_902635505.1. Classification (NCBI taxonomy): domain Eukaryota; kingdom Metazoa; phylum Chordata; class Mammalia; order Dasyuromorphia; family Dasyuridae; genus Sarcophilus; species Sarcophilus harrisii. The sequence continues at coordinate 357,937,199 of NC_045427.1, read as the reverse complement.
TCTTTATGCCTCGCTAGGTCATGGTCGCTTGCTTCGAAGTTTTTCAGACATGGGATGATGAATATGAGAAATTACAAGTGCTACTGAGAGACATTGTTAAGAGAAAAAGAGAAGAAAACCTGAAGATGGTATGGAGGATCAATCCTGCACACAGAAAACTTCAGGCCCGCCTTGACCAAATGAGGAAGTTCAGGCGCCAGCACGAGCAGTTGAGAGCTGTCATTGTTCGAGTGCTCAGACCACAAGTAAGGTTCTAATACCAGATCACTGGAAGTGTTAACTTGTATTTTTTTCTCCTTATTATACTGATGATTTGCCTATATTATTATCTGGTTGCTAGAATACACTTAAACACACAAAGGTGTTTGGGTTTGTTTTTTTTTAATTGATAGTAGTTGATGCAACTACATTCCTCCTTCCCCTCTTCTCCAAAGACCCTCCCTTGTAGCAAAGAATAAAAAAGGAGAAGAAAAGGCAATTTAGCAAAAACATCCAACATATGACTCAAGTATGACAGCATATGCATTGTTTCATATTCCTCCACCTCTGCAAAGAGGGGAAGGAGGTATGTTTTCTCATCTCTTCTGTTGGGTATTTTTTTTTTCTTGCTTCCTTTCCTCTCTCTTTTTCTCCCCCAATTCACATTTCTTCCAATCAAATCAATCTCATCATTCATTACTTCATGACATAGGTAGATTTTCTTAGGTTGTCTATCATGCACATCCTTGCCTTCATATCTTCTGAGTCTATCTTTGTTTCTTGCTTTTCCAGCAGTCCAAAATCTAGTTAAAAACTCGCCTTCTGGGAACATTCTTCAAATATTTAAGTACTTAATGTTCTATTGTAATAAGTGCTTGCAATGATAATTAGTATGCTTTTTAAAAATTGCTTTAGAATGCTAAATAGTGGGTCACATTTTTCAGGTGTTTAGCTAAATTATAATCTGATTTAATGTCAAAATATTGAACTGTTTTCACCTATTAAGTTTATGCTGCAGATTTGAAAGTATTCTTTCCAATTACTCTTATTTTATTATCAGTTTAACCTTTCCTTAAACCATGGTACAAATGGTGGTTTTGGTGATAGTTTGTATACTGATATAATTGTTAGGTTAGGAAATTATTATAGAAATCTAACATTAGGGACAGGTAGGTGGTATAGTGAAGAGAGCACCAGCCCCTGAAGTTAGGAGTATTGAGTTCAAATGTGGTCTCAGACACTTACACTTCCTAGCTGTGTGATCCTGGGCAAGTCACTTAACCCCAATTGCCTCAGCAAAAAAGAAAAGTAAAGAAATCTAGTATTAAAATACAGGAACACTTTTCCCCCAAAAGTAACTAGAACCATTTAGAACTGCTATTGAGCAAAAGACCTATCTTCAGTATATACTTTATAGCTGAAATATATAATTCAGATTTACCAAAAGGATGATGAAAATCTAAATATCGAAAGTATAGGTTTGTTCTGGATTATAAGCAGAGGAATTTTCTTTTTATAGTAACCCTTTTTTGTGTTATTGTTTGTGCTGTGGTAATGAAATGATTGAATTAAGATGGAAATATACATGATAGTTATCTTTCTATGCAATATATAATGTAATGTAGTACCCACACTGAGTGAAATTCAGACCTTTTATATGGTTTTTGCTGCCCATTTCCTCTTCAGGTCACTGCTGTTGCCCAGCAGAATCAAGGAGATGTACCTGAACCCCCAGATATGAAAGTAGCTGAAGTTCTTTTTGATGCTGCTGATGCTAATGCTATTGAAGAAGTAAACCTTGCTTATGAGAATGTCAAGGAAGTAGATGGGCTAGATGTTTCTAAAGAAGGTACAGAAGCTTGGGAGGCTGCAATGAAGAGATACGATGAGAGAATTGACAGAGTAGAAACCCGAATCACTGCTCGCCTTAGGGATCAACTTGGTACAGCAAAGAATGCGAATGAAATGTTCAGAATCTTCTCCAGATTCAATGCCCTGTTTGTCAGGCCTCACATTCGTGGTGCCATTCGTGAATATCAAACCCAGCTAATCCAGCGTGTCAAAGATGACATTGAATCTCTTCATGACAAATTCAAGGTTCAGTACCCTCAAAGTCAAGCCTGTAAAATGAGTCATGTTCGTGATTTGCCTCCAGTATCTGGGTCCATTATCTGGGCTAAACAGATTGATAGACAACTTACTGCCTACATGAAACGAGTTGAAGATGTCCTGGGCAAAGGTTGGGAGAATCACGTTGAAGGTCAGAAGCTCAAACAGGATGGAGATAGTTTCCGCATGAAGCTTAACACTCAAGAAATATTTGATGATTGGGCAAGGAAGGTGCAACAGCGTAACCTTGGTGTTTCTGGTCGTATTTTCACCATTGAAAGCACTCGAGTTAGAGGCCGAAGTGGAAATGTTCTTAAACTAAAAGTTAACTTCCTTCCTGAGATCATTACACTTTCAAAAGAAGTCCGAAATCTCAAGTGGCTTGGTTTCCGTGTTCCACTGGCAATTGTGAACAAGGCTCATCAGGCAAACCAACTTTATCCATTTGCTATCTCTCTGATTGAAAGTGTTCGTACATATGAGCGGACCTGTGAAAAAGTGGAAGAACGCAATACCATCTCCCTTTTGGTAGCTGGCTTAAAGAAAGAAGTACAGGCATTGATTGGAGAAGGCATTGCCCTGGTGTGGGAATCGTACAAACTTGACCCATATGTTCAGCGGCTGGCAGAGACCGTATTCAATTTTCAAGAAAAGGTTTGTTTTATCTCAAAAATAATTTGAAAAGAATTTTAATTATCACCATTCCATAAAATCCATGGGATTTCATATTGCCATGCCATAAAATCCATGGAATATATGTTTTAAGGGTAGAGATAGGTAATGTGACAGTAGATAGATAGCCAGCTCCAAACCAGGAAAAGCTGGGCTCAGATCTGGCCTCAGATATATACTGGCTTGGATGACCCTGAGCAAGTCACTTAACTTTTCCACATTCAGGGCAGTTCACTAAGACCACAAGTTTCAGAGAAGGTACTGTTGTACATTGGTAAGGGAACTTTCCTTAGCAGGGGGTACCACCTACTAATGAATCTACAATTTATCTTTGTCCCTGTTCCTTTGTTGGGTATTCTAGTTATGCATTAGATCTTTTAATAGAAAAAAATAGCTACAATGTTTTATAACTTTGATACTTAATTTCTACTGAAGATAAACAAATTCAGTGTTTTAGGACTGATTTTAGCCATACTTAATGCTGAAAGTTGAACAGTGGAAGAAAAATTCTCTTTACTCAAACTGTTTAAGGATATTAACTTGATGATAAATGTGTTTTCATACAAATTTAGCTCTGAAATTTAATGTGTATCATCAGAAATTGAAATTGGCCTCCCCCTGAGTATTTGGTTCTTTTCTTCTTTCATTATAAACCCATCAATAAAATTACTCAGATAACTAGGGGAAAAGTGACCAAATTGATATTGTTGCAACAAACTTAAGTAATGGCTTAAATATAATATTTAATGCTTTACAGGTGGATGATCTGCTTATTATTGAGGAAAAAATTGATCTTGAAGTTCGGTCCTTAGAAACTTGTATGTATGATCACAAGACTTTCTCTGAGATCTTGAACAGAGTCCAGAAAGCTGTGGATGATTTGAATCTTCATTCCTATTCCAATTTACCCATTTGGGTCAACAAACTTGACATGGAGGTAAGGGATGGTACTAGGAGTCCTTATAAATTGTTTTTTTCATTGAGAAAGGTAGCAATAATTTTCTTTTCTAAAGTTAATCTAAGCAGTGCCCAGCTTAATATTGAATTATAGTCTAAAATGTAATTTTATAAATTGGAAATTTGTAATATTGCTTAAAAGAAGAATGTAGGCCATCATTTCCAGTAGGCAAAGGGAAATGGTAAATTCCAAGACTAACTTCAGAATTCTCATTTAATTTCTAATGAAATTTTAATACTGTTTTTGAGTTGCAGAGACTCATCTTACATAAAAAGGAGGAAGGTGGAAAAAGCTTTTCATCTTTCTTGGGTTTAGAGTAAAACTTCAAAATTAAGGAATTTTTATTTGTAGACCCTTCTATTTCCTTTTCTGTATTCATCTTCTCTTGGAGCTTCCAATCTGTCTGCATCCAAGAGGCACTCTTACCTCAAGGATTCTAAGGTTGTTTTTCCCCCCCTACTCCAGAATCAAAAGTCCTCATGTCCTCATTATTACCAGTTCTGGGTGTCAAAAAGGAAACTCTTTGATGGATGATGGAGTTCTGTTTTAGACATGTTGCAGTCATGATGCTTGTGGGATGCTGATATTGAAAAGAGAATAGATAGTTGGTAGAGAAACTAGCGTTGGACATTTAAAGATGCTCAAATCTTCACTGACTGACTCACCTGCCTGGAAGATAATTTGTCCTTGAGAGCTAGTGTAATTATCAAGAGATAGTAAGTATAGAAGAGAGAAGACACAGGTCAGAAGCTTAGGGTATCCTCACAGGTAGGGGCAGAATATAGATGATGAATCAGTGATGAAATAGGTAGGAGATGATCTAGGAGACAGCTGTGCTATGATAACAGAGGAGACAGAACATCCAAGATGATGGGGGTGGAGATGGGTACAAGCAGTGTTATATGTTCTGCAGAGAATTCAAGAAAGATAAAGAAAAAAGATCTTTGAATATAAAGATTAAGACATGTTAAAGTATTTTCATAGCCATTTTGGTTGAATGATGAGATCAGAAGTCAGATAAGTTGAAGAGTGAGGAAAAAGAGGAAGTATAGAGGCTATTAATAAAAATCAGTAGAGGCATCCCCTTTCCACCCTTTCACAGGTAAAATGCATAGAATTGTTTGTGCTTTTGGAAGATTGTGTGGTGGAAAAGAGGAAGTGGGATGAAAAATTTCTTGGTTAATAGCATTTCTTTTTCTTTAGATTGAAAGAATATTAGGTGTTCGTTTGCAAGCTGGCCTGAGGGCTTGGACCCAAGTTCTTCTCGGACAGGCCGATGATAAAGCTGAAGTTGACATGGATACAGATGCCCCTCAAGCTAGTCACAAACCAGGTGGCGAGCCAAAGATTAAAGTAAGTATCCCAGGATCAAGGCAGCCTTCTGAGACTCTTAATTAATAAATCTCATTCAATATCTTCTTTATGCATGAGGTCTGACTTAGCAAATACTAATCAAATATTCTTCAAGAATTTAAAAGGCTTACAAGTAAATGACTCATCTAGCATTTTTCAGAGAATCTTTGTTACTGGTTTTGCATTTTTTAAGGCAGAATAATAAATTAAGGATAAAATAGTAAGTAGAGCTCCCACAGTATTTTTCTGTTGTTTCTTATCCTACATATCTTTTGCTTCTGGGAATGAGAATAATTGGTAGGGACCATTGCAAACCTTAGTTTAGTTTTAATCTAGAAAAAGAATTCTACTCAACTAGTCAGAAATGTTCAAAATAAATCCACTTCCTTTTTTTCCTGTCTATTGAATTTTTCTGTTTCCAGCAGTGTGGGCAGAGGAATGAGAACTAGATTTGGTCAGAATACTATGTTCAAATCCTGGTTATTTAACCTTTCTAAGCCTTGGGCTTCTCATTCTAATTTTGAAAATAATACCTCGCATAATCTTTTCGGAGTTGTTGTGAAGAAAATACTTTCCAAACATTAAAACATTTCTAAGCATTTCAAACAACTCAACAGCATGAAATGAGAATTAGAATTAGAGAAAAAAAAGTAAGATTCTATCTAATAGAAAACAAGTTTTGTCATTCTGACTTAATGTGTTATAAAAATTCAGAGAAGGGGAGGGGTTTATGTTTGTATATACAACTTCATGTTATTTAATTGGCAATTTATTTTTCCAGAATGTTGTTCATGAATTAAGAATAACCAATCAGGTGATTTATTTGAATCCACCAATTGAAGAATGCAGATACAAGCTCTATCAAGAAATGTTTTCCTGGAAGACAATAATACTTTCACTTCCCAGGATTCAGAGTCAGAGGTATCAGGTAAGCACTTTAATAACAATGGTTCTTAACTATTTTATCCTATAACTGACTTAATATGAATTGACCACTGATCAAAGGATTCCTGTGATGTTCTCCCTCTCAAAAAAAGCCTGCTACACAATTCTTTCTGTGAATCTGCCCAGATTGTTTTTTTTAAGTACATGAGAAATTAAACATCTCAATTCCAAGGCTGATCTCCTTCTCTGTGTCTCTCTGAATCTCCTTCTTTTCTGTGCTCCATTAGTGCTCTTGTCTTTCTTCTATTGTTTTGAAATTCCTATCTCCAGCCTTTTCCTTTCCAAATATAAAAAATATTTTTAAAATATCCCCCTTATAACAACTAAGCATAGTCAAGCAAAGTCTTCAAGCATTGGCCATGCCTTGAAAACATCTCATTCTATACTTCTAGGAATCATTTCTCTGTCAAGATATGGGAAACATGACTCATTTTTCTAGTTTCTTAATTATTCATTACATGTATCAGAGTTCTTAAGTCTTTCATAGGTTTTTTGGGGTGGGGAGGGGGGGAATTTGTTTTGTTTTTTGCGATGTTATAGTTATTTTATAAATAGTTCTACTTCAGCTCACTTCACAAAAGTCTTCCTAGGTTTCTCCAAATCTTTAACTTTTTTATTCTAAATTTAATGAACACCTCAGAAAAGAACATTTCCTTATATAAAGTAAGATAGAAAAAAGAGGGCTACATGTGAAATTGCAAGTATTATGTACAGAGGACTTTTTAAAAACCTATATAATAAATTCACTTGTTACTGTCAGACCTTTTTTGCTTCTCTGTTTCCTTCTGAACTTTTTTGTATTTTTTTCTATGTATTTTTCATAGTGTTTCACTGACCCTCTTTTCTTTTGTTTTTTTTTTTTTCTGTAAAAATATCAGTAGCTTTTCTTATCCCCTAACCTTTTCCCCTCAAAAAGAAAGACACAATCATTTGAGCAAGTAAACACATTGAAAACAAAACAAGTCCACACATTGGCCATCTTCAAAGACTTATTTCTTATTATATACTTTGATTCTATTACTCATCTGTCACAAGATAAATAACATGTTTCAAAGTTTTTATTTTGCTATCCTGTTGTTATCTTGGGTTTTGCTCACTTCATATTGCATCAATTTGAGGTTTTCCAGGTTTCTCGGAAACCTTGTCTTTCATTATGTTTTTATAGCATAATAATCCATTACTTTCCTATATTAATATTTGTTCAGCCATTTCTCAATTGATAGGCATCCTTTTAGTTTCCAATTTCTTGCCATATTAAAAGGACTGCTAGAAATATTTTCGGTATGTATAGGTCCTTTATTTAGCATCTTTGGAATATAAGCTCAATAGTAGTATCACAGTTTGAGAGTACATACAATTTAGGGACTTTTGGAGTGTAGTTCTACATTGCTTTCCAAAATAGCTGGACCAGTCCACAGTTCTGACAGCAGAGCATTAGCGTGCCTATCTTCCTACAACACCTCTAAACAATTATCATTTTCCTTTTTGTCATCTTTACCAAAATGATAATAAGGTGGAACTTTACAATTTTAATTTGTATTTTTCTTAATGTTTTAGAGCATGTCTTCATATAATTGTTGATAGTATGTCTGTTACTATCATTTGACCACTTAGCAATTGAGGAATAGTTGTGATATATTGAGTCAGATCCCCACATAACTTAAATATACCTTTATCAGATGTATTTGCAAAAATTTTTCCCCCAGTTAATTTTTCCTTCCGATTTCAACTGTTGATTTTGTTTGTGCAAAAGATTTTAATTTTTTTGTAATTAGAATTATCATATAAACAAATATTAAATTCTTATTATGTGCCAAGTAGTTGATATCCCATGATCCTCTCTCACTCTTGTTTGGTGAACCATTTTCTTAATCTACAGTTGCCAAAGAAATCTTATTCCCTCTATTGTAATTTATTTGTGATGTGCTTTTATAGATCTGTGTCATATATTCATTTGAAACTTACTGTGATTTTGAGTTTGAGTTGGTCTTAACTTAAGTGTTGCTAGACTGTTTTTGAGTTTGCTCATCAGTTTTGTGGACTAGTTTGTAATTGGAGTTAAACCAGCAAATCTTTAAAGATTAGAGGGAAGATTCTTAGAGGAGCAAAGTTAATCCAATTAATGCTAATGTATCTTGACATTGTCAAATACCATTACCAAGCATTTAGAGTTACCAGCTTTGCCCTCCTTAGTTTTGTTTTTTGTTTTTGTTTTGGAACTCTGCTACTAATTAGATCCCTTATTTTAATGAGGAATATCTTTTATAATCTTATCTCATCCAATTGCCTGCCCCTGGGCAAGAGATTGTCCCCCAAATCTCATATTAACATTAACTTTTAAACATCTCTTTTTAAAAAAAAAAAAAAAATACTTAAATTTAGGAGCTCTTTTTTAGGGTTTATGTTTTCTTTAATCACACACACATTGTTTAATACGTAATACATAATAATGATCTGAAAAAGTAATTGGTAGCTGACCTTGTAATATTTTCAAAATTGACATTTTTAAACTAATTATGTATTTCACTGTTGCTCTCTGCTAAGACACTGGTAGACATTAAAAATTCAATCATCTTTACATTCATGGAATTTAATTTAGCTAAGAAGTCCTATCAGATTTTTTTTTTCTTAACTATTACTCAAATTTATAGTCATTTTGAATTGTATCGTTTTGCCTGAAGTATTAGCAAGGCTTATTAACTTGTTTCAACTCTTTGCCAGGAATAATTTTTTTTTAAATCAAACATTGAGTTTATCTGTTGTATACTTAAGTAACCTAATAGATCATACCATATTTTCTTAATTTGATATAAATCTTGTTAGCAAGAATTGAGTTGTACTATATGGTGATTTGTAGTACATAAATTTGACATCCTAATTGTTATTTTCCAGTTAATGTGTCATAGATGCAATGTGGACTTTGAGGAGCTCAACACTGTTTTTTATACAGATGGCTTGTACTCAGAGGCTCCTTTTTTATTAGGTGGGTGTACATTATGAATTGTCTGAAGAAGAAAAGTTCTACAGAAATGCTTTAACAAGGATGCCTGATGGTCCTGTTGCTCTTGAAGAGGCTTATTCTGCAGTTGTGGGCATTGTGACTGAAGTTGAGCAGTATGTCAAGGTAATAGCCTTCATTTAAAACTCTGGGTTCAATTTTCTCAAGCTTTTATAGTAAGCCCTAAAAATATACAGTTCAAAAGTATTTTCATTTTTAAAAAATTCACTCCCTATCTTAGGTTTTGTCTCACAAATATGAAGATGAACATTTTTTATAGGTATAATGATTGGGTTGTTTAGAAATATTTATATTTAAATCCATCTTAGTAATGAGGTTATTTTCTTAGGTTAGCTATAAACATTTTAAACTTTGCTTCCCCAAATCTGAATATTCTAAGACTCTAAAGAGCAAGGTTTCCATGTTTTCTGTTAAAGATTGATAGATTCATGTGGAATATGAGTAGAGTCAGTAATAGACTTTAACTTGATTTAAGCTATGAAATTGAGAGCATTATAAGTATTGTGTTTCAAAAATCTCCTGTGTTACAAGAAGTAATTTTCACACTTGAAAAGCAGAGGTTCTAGTTTCCTCCATTTTGGTTTACACATCAACAGTATTGAAGAATAATGGATAGCATTCACAGATATTATGCGTTGGAAACTCTCTTTATGGAAAAAGAGAATGAAGTTTGGATACATTTCTCCAAATGAGGATAGGGCCTGGACTTGTGCTTTACTGGAATAGGGCACCTCTCATGTAAAGAAACTCTGCACTACTGCAGGTTGGCACATTTCTGCAGCTTAGAATTTTATCATTGCCTATAGCACTGAGAGATTAAGTGACCAGAGCCATTCAGTGTCTGGGGGAAATTTGAACTCATGTCTTTGTGCTTCCAAAGCCAACCCTCTGGTCCTAGTGCTGTTCTGTTTTGTTCTAGCTTCTAAACATTTTTAACAGTATTACTTAGTCATTTTCTGTATTTCCAGGTTTGGCTTCAGTATCAGTGTTTATGGGATATGCAGGCTGAGAACATCTACAATAGACTTGGAGAAGATCTGAATAAATGGCAAGCTCTCTTGGTTCAAATTAGAAAAGCCAGAGGAACTTTTGACAATGCAGAAACTAAGAAAGAGTTTGGACCAGTAGTTATAGATTATGGCAAAGTAAGTTGTATTATTGAAAAGCTGGGGACAATTCACAAAAGACCAAATTTATTTTGGATAAAATGTAACTGAAATATAAACTTCTAAGACAAAGCTAAATGCTGTAATCTTATTCTCTTAACAGGTACAATCTAAGGTGAATTTGAAGTATGATTCTTGGCATAAAGAGGTCCTCAGTAAGTTTGGACAAATGCTGGGGACAAACATGTCAGAATTTCATTCACAGATCTCAAAGGTAAGATGTAATTTTTGTAATATTGACTAGTCTACATATATAACTTTGTTTTCATATTTAAAGTACTGTACTTTTTTTTTAACAGTCTCGACAAGAATTAGAACAACATTCTGTGGATACAGCTAGCACATCTGATGCTGTGACATTTATAACATATGTTCAGTCTTTAAAACGGAAGATCAAGCAGTTTGAGAAACAAGTTGAGGTAAGGTGGTTCATGGCTGCATGAGAATAGTTTAATTTTTGTAAGACAGACCAATATTTATCCTTATTGAAAGTTATTTCTGTAATTTATCTCAGCTATTTTTTGAGGACGTAAATTCAATTTATTAAGGATTTTCTTAGAATTGCCCATTGTTGACAGTAAAATAATCAAATACAAATATTCTTGCGGCTTAAAATAAGAGGGAGGCCAATATACACTTTCCAAATACCCTTTAACATAGTTAATGTCAAGGAAATCTGTGATCATTTGGTCGGGACCACCAATAGTGAGTGGTTGGTTAAACTATGGAAATTAAGATTAAAGTCCTAAAGAATATTTTTTATCTTGGTTTAAACTGTGTGGTCACATGCATTAAAAGCATCTGTTGTACTAAAGATATTATTTATATTTCAAGAAGTACATGGTGATCTTTGTTTCTTAAATTAAAAGCTTTACCGCAATGGCCAGCGCTTGCTTGAAAAGCAAAGATTCCAGTTTCCTCCATCATGGTTATACATTGATAATATTGAAGGAGAATGGGGAGCATTCAATGATATCATGCGTCGCAAAGACTCTGCCATTCAGCAACAAGTGGCCAACCTCCAGATGAAGATTGTCCAAGAGGACAGAGCAGTGGAGAGCCGAACAACAGATTTACTCACAGATTGGGAAAAAACAAAACCTGTTACTGTAAGTCCTGTGTGTGTGTGTGTGTGTGTGTGTGTGTGTGTGTGTATGTATGCTTGTGCCCGTTTAGAGTAGAAACTTGGATTTATCAAAATATTTTATTGACCCACTCATCTCCATCTAGCCCCTTGTGGAGAATAGGCTTGCAGTGTATAGCACTACCTAAAATGATAAATTTCTCCAGGAATACATGACTTTGTATTTGATAAGCCATCCCTTCTTTTTTTTTCCACTCTCCATGACCCTTCTTCCTCTCTCAGGCCCACTCAGCTATCATCTTCTCCTATGTTAAAGTTAATCCTCAGTATATGGCTGACATAGCCCTGCACATGCCTAAACTGCATGTTCTTGTTTTTTCTTCCTTTTAGCTGGCTACTTCTACTACTGTAGAAAAGGGTTATTTAAAGATAAACCCATTGAAATTGGTGGTCCAAGTGTTTTATATGCATGGGATAAAATTTCACATTATGATTTTTTATACAATATGTAAAGCTTCTATATCCGAAAGCTCCTTTGTGCACTGAAGCCAATTCTACCGCTAGGAGAAACCTAGAGAAAAAGGTGATAGGTAGCCCCATGAGGGAAATTTGAAAATTATCTCTTGGATATACCTTTTACTTCAAATGAAAAGTGTGAGCTTTAAAATCTCTGGTCCTTATTTCCAGGGGACAAATGGGATTTAAGAGAAGTGAAGAAAGTGAGTCACCTTTCTTTAAAGCTTAGAAAAATAATAACATCTTAGTTGACCATTAGCACTAGAAAGAACCTTAGAGACTGTCAAATTCAGACTTTTGATAGCTCTAAGCATTGGGCTTCACTTAATACTTTATTGGTTATTACAATTCAGTCAACCAACCAACATTTCAGTTCAGCCAACCTACTTTTATCAAGCACCCATTGCATGCACTTTGTTCAGTCGTATCTCATTTTCTGTGACCTGTTTTGGGATTTTCTTGACAAAGATACTGGAATGGTTTGCTATTTTCTTCTCCAGATCATTTTACAGATGAGAAAACTGAGGCAAATGGCATTAAATGACTTGCCTAGGGTTACATAGCTAGTAAGTGTCTGAAGCCAGATTTGAATTCAGGTCTTCCTGGCACTTTATCCGCCATGCTACATATAGCTGCCTGATTATGTGCAAAACACTGTACTAGACCCTGTTTTATTGACAAGTTATTGACAATATTAAGTCCCTAATATAATAGACAAAAGACAAAAATGAAGTAGTCCTTGCCCTCTAGGTCTGTGGGAAGAAATGACAGATACATCTATAAATATGTGCAAAATAAATAGAATGTAGAATGCTGAGGGGGATCACATGTATTTATCAGTAAGGGGGATCAGGAAAACTTCATCTAAGAGATGATGCTTTAGGGGACAGCTAGGTGGTGCAGTGGATAGAACACCACCCCTGAAGTTAGGAGGACCTGAGTTCAAATTTGCCCTCAGACACCTAATACTTCCTAGCTGTGTGACCCTGGGCAAGTCACTTAACTTCAGTTGCCTCAGCAAAAAAAAGATGATGCTTGAGATGAGCTTTAAAGGAAAATAAAAATTCAAGAGGTTTAATATTAAAAATTTATTATTTTCTACTAAATTTATTTTTAATACACATTACTTTATGAATCATGTTTTGAGAGAAAAATCAGAACAAAAGGGAAAAACCATAGGAGAGATTTTTTTAAAAAAGCATAGCATGTGTTGATTTACATTCAGTACTTTTTCTGTATGCAAATGGCATTTTCTGTCTGAAATATTTTGGGATTACTTTGGATTACTGAACTGCTAAGAAGTTGTTTCATAGTTAATCATTAATTATCACACATTCTTGCTGTTATTGTGTTCAATGTATTCCTGGTTCTACTTGTTTCACTCAGCATCAGTTCATGTAAATCTTTCTAGGCTAAAGATTTATCATTAAGTAAAGAGACTAAAAATCAGACTGAAAAAGAGGGTATAATCTGGGGGAAGGAGAAGGCACACTCTATGCAAAGGTATATTGAGTTGAGAGATGGTGGGATGAATGTGTTACACAGCAAAGAAGTTAGTTTTCCTGGACCAAGAGTACATGACAAGACGTAATAGATGTAGTGAAGTTTAAACAAAAGAAAAGAAAAGAAAAGAAAGTAGACCAGGGCCAGGTTATGAAGAGTTTTCTGTGCTAAACTGGAATTTGTATTTGTTCCTGAGGTAATAGGGAACGCTTAAAGTTTAAATAGGGAAATTACATATTTAGACTTGTGTTTTAGAAAAATCATTTTGGCAGCTATGGATTTTGGAAAAGGCAAAGAATTTTGAAATAGATACCAATCAGGGCCAATGAATAAATGAAAATAAATAAAAACCCATTTAATTAATGTTTACTATGTGAAATTATTACTATAGTAATAAATGATCAAGTCCAGAGGACCTGGACTTCAGGTGATGTTAATGAAGATGAAAGAAGAGGTAATAGATGTAGAATTTAAGTGACAAATCTGTGGGACCTGAAGTGCAAAATTTGAGTTTAGAGAGTGTCTAGGAGGTCAGGAGTGGTAAGTTAAAGAAAGATTAAGGAGGATAAGAATCAAAAATAGGCCATTTAAAGATACCCTTATTAGCTTTTGAGAAGCAGTTTGTATGGAGTGATAGCAACTGGAATCTATAGATGTCAGAGAGCTAAGAAAAATGAGACAGTCATTGTAGCATTTTCTCTCTTAAGGAGTTTAGCAGTGGGTGGGGAGAATTAAATATGTGTTGATAGCTAGTGTGTTAGTAGAGTATCAAATGAGTGTTTTTTTAGAGAATGGCAAAAGGGTGAATATGTGGATGAACAATGAAGAAAGAACCAATAGAGAAAGAGAAAGGGAATATTTGATGGGGCAGATTTGAGAAGAGAAAGAAAGGTCTGTGATCAAGAATATATGTGGAATGAGTAACTTTGGCAAAGAGAGAAGACATTGCATTTTCTGAGCCTATATAGCAAAGAAGGAAAGATTAAAGAATGATGTAGTAGAAATGTTTTCAGACATGGAATTATGGACATTAAAAATGCCATTAAGAGATAGCTTTCAGAGACATGTATGTGCAAGAATATTTGTGGCAGTCCTCTTTGTAGTGGCCGGAAACTGGAAACTGAGTGGATGCCCATCAGTTGGAGAATGGCTGAATAAATTGTGGTATATGAATATTATGGAATATTATTGTTCAGTAAAAAATGACCAACAGGATGATTTTATTTTATTTTATTTTATTTTATTTATTTATTTTTTTTATTTAATAGCTTTTTATTTACAGGATATATACATGGGTAACTTTACAGCATTAACAATTGCCAAACCTCTTGTTCCAATTTTTCACCTCTTACCCCACCCCCACCCCCTCCCCTAGATGGCAGGATGACCAGTAGATGTTAAATATATTAAAATATAACTTGGATACACAATAAGTATACATGACCAAAACATTATTTTGCTGTACAAAAAGAATCAGACTCTGAATTATTGTACAATTAGCTTGTGAAGGAAATCAAAAATGCAGGCGTGCATAAATATAGGGATTGGGAATTCAATGTAATGGTTTTTAGTCATCTCCCAGAGTTCTTTTTCTGGGTATAGCTAGTTCAGTTCATTACTGCCCCATTAGAAATGATTTGGTTGATCTCGTTGCTGAGGATGGCCTGATCCATCAGAACTGGTCATCATCTAGTATTGTTGTTGAAGTATATAATGATCTCCTGGTCCTGCTCATTTCACTCAGCATCAGTTCGTGTAAGTCTCTCCAGGCCTTTCTGAAATCACAACAGGATGATTTTAGAAAGGCCTAAAGAGACTTACATGAACTGATGCTGAGTGAAATGAGCAACAACAGGAGATCATTATATACTTCAACAACAATACTATATGATGATCAATTCTGATGGACCTGGCCATCTTCAGCAGAGATGAACCAAATCAATTCCAATGGGGCAGTAATGAATTGAACCAGCTACACCCAGCGAAAGAACTCTGGGAGATGACTAAGAACCATTACATGGAATTCCCAATCCCTATATTTTTGCCCGCCTGCATTTTTGATTTCCTTCACAGGCTAATTGTACACTATTCCAGAGTCCGATTCTTTTTGTACAGCAAAATAACAGTTTGGACATGTATACTTATTTTGTATTTAATTTATACTTTAATATATTTAACATGTATTGGTCAACCTGCCATGTAGGGGAGAGGATGGGGGGAAGGAGGGGAAAAATTGGACAAAAGGTTTGGCAATTGTTAATGCTGTAAAATCACCCATGCATATAACTTGTAAACAAAAAGCTATTTAAAAAAATAACAAATAAAATTTTTCTGAAAGAAAATAAATAAATAAATAAATGCTGCAGCAAAACAAACAAAAAAAGAGATAGCTTTTATTATCTTGGAGGTAAAATCATTTGCTGGTGGAGGTTTGGGAGATATGTTAGAGGCCTGAGGAGAGATGAAAATTTTATAATAATTGTTTCAGGTAGTATGATAATCAACTAGAAAAGAATAAAAGAAGTATGTTGCAGCACTGAGAGACTAATTGAGATTAGGAAACAAAGCCAGTCCTTGTAACTTTGGGGTTGCTTCCTTTAGCAGCTTGTTGCAATGCATCCAGGAATAGAAGGCAAGCAACCTAGAGTTAGAGAAGATTGGTATTAATGTGGCAGGAGGAAAGGGAGAGTTTATGATCAAGGAAAGGAATTTCAGACTCCAAAATCATAGATAGTTTTATATGATAAGGTGTAAGATGTGACTATCCATGTTGTTGGATGAGTTTGAGTAGAGATAAAAATTAGAGGAGATTAATTAACTGGAAGTCCAGAGTATTTGAAGGATATTAACCCAAATACTGAAACTCAGAAGGTGCAACAGAATGGTAGTGGAGGGAATTGGCAGAAAGTGTAATCATGGATATCTATAATTCTGGACATGAGTTTAAAAATATATTACTTTGCTATTCAGGAATTTTAAAGATTTACATTTTAAATTAAAAAATTTAATTTGTATTCTTAATTGAGAAAAATAGGAGGTGTACAGTAGCTATAGTCATTACATTCAAAAAAATGGTATTTCAGGTAAGAAAAATTATTCCTTATTCATTCCCTCTAATACTTTACTTAACAAATCTTGTATACAGAATTTATTTTTTAAGTCCCCCAATTTTTAAAAGCACATTAAAGATGGCCCATTATTTCTTAATAATCTTTTACTTAAATTTTTTGTCTATAGATTTACTCCACCTTATCCTAGAGGTTAAACATAGCACTTTGTTGAACCCACTTAGATATTTTATAATTCTTTCTATTTGTGTTTTAAGTACATTTTTTTATCCTAAACAAGAAGGCACAAATAAATAGATATTTGTTTAGAGTAAAGTGAAGTCTCTCTGAACTTACTTTGAGGAGCACATTTTAAAATGATTGATTTTATTTTTAATTATTCAAATTTCCAAGCAACAAATGTTAACTTTCTACCCTGAGCCTCAGCGTTGCATTTATTTTCACTTTGGTATGACCTATTTTAGGGCAACCTTCGCCCAGAGGAGGCTCTTCAGGCACTTACTATCTACGAAGGAAAGTTTGGGAGACTCAAGGATGATCGTGAAAAATGTGCCAAGGCCAAAGAAGCTCTGGAGCTCACAGATACAGGCCTTCTCAGTGGCAGTGAGGAGCGTGTGCAGGTATAAACTACAGATTTTTATCACTGTCCACTATGGAGAGACTTTTGTTTTCTGTCCCTTAAATAGAATTGCTTCTTCTATAATAGGTAGCTTTGGAAGAGTTACAAGATCTCAAAGGTGTTTGGTCTGAACTTTCTAAAGTCTGGGAGCAAATTGATCAAATGAAGGAGCAACCCTGGGTTTCAGTACAACCACGAAAGGTATGTTTCTTTTAACTGTATATCCCTGTGTAATTTTGTGCAACAGATTCAGCCTAAGACTTATTTAAGGACTTAAATGATATTGAATGTTAGCAAAATGTAATTTATGTTCTGTAGATTAAATTTGATTATTCAGATGCTTATTAAAACTAAATTAAAACTTAGAATTCAGTAATAATACTGTGTAAAAGTTTTATAAAGAATCATTTTATCATTGTCACATAAAGGGGTTTGTTGATTAACTAAAAAACAACTTAACTTTTTTTCTCTCAGCTTCGACAAAATTTAGATGCTCTTTTGAACCAGCTAAAAAACTTCCCTGCACGTTTACGGCAATATGCTTCCTATGAATTTGTTCAGAGACTTCTTAAGGGCTACATGAAAGTAAGTGCCACTTTAATTTTCTCAATTGCAGTAAATTGTGTTAGAAGTTTATGTTCATGGGTGAATGTATTAGAAGCTTTATATTCATGGATAAATGTATTGTCATAGATCAACATGTTGGTGATTGAATTGAAATCGGAGGCGCTTAAAGATCGGCATTGGAAGCAACTGATGAAGAGACTTCATGTTAATTGGGTTGTATCTGAATTAACCCTTGGCCAGATCTGGGATGTTGACCTGCAGAAAAATGAAGCAGTTGTCAAAGATGTCCTACTTGTAGCACAAGGGGAAATGGCTTTGGAAGAATTTTTGAAACAGGTAAACATTAAAATTGGAGAGCTTCTGTTCAGTATGATGATATGGTACTATGGATTTGGAACCATAAGTTCTGACTTGGATATAGTCTCTTGCATATTTGCTATGTGACCCTAGGCAGATTGCAATTTCTTGGAGCCTATTTCCTCATCTCTAAGACTGGGCAACATTTGTACTAATCAATTTATATTAAGATTAAATGAGGTTTTATATATATAAATGTAGTGCTTTGTAAGACACAAAGCCAATCAAATGCAACATTAAGCTTCTAGCAATGGAGTAATATGGTGAATTACAGAGTTAGAAAATATTCAGTATTTACTAAATATATCCTATGGCAGGGATAGTGAGATGGGAAGCATAATTTTGACATTTTGCAACAGACAATAACAAACAATTATATCTTTTCTTAAATCTTCCTAACTTTTTAATACTCATGAAGGTAAATACTCAAATACTGATATACCTTTATCCCTTAAATTCAGATTAGAGAAGTGTGGAATACCTATGAATTAGATTTGGTTAACTATCAGAATAAGTGTCGCCTGATTCGTGGATGGGATGATCTCTTCAATAAAGTCAAAGAACATATCAATAGCGTCTCTGCCATGAAGTTATCTCCATATTACAAGGTACTTTATTATTTTGCCCCAGTTTTATCATTTTGCTAGCCACATTTTCACATAACCATTGATCTTCATTGTTTTGATCTGATGATTAGAGGCCTATTAAATTTGAGTCTGTAATAATGAGTGGAATTTTTAACACTTAAGAATGAATTCTAAATTACCATGCAACTATCAGAGAGACTGCTAGGTGGGAATGTGGGTGGAATTCTAAAGGTTTGCAATTAATTCCCTGCTACTTTTTTAGGTTTTTGAGGAGGATGCTTTGAGCTGGGAAGACAAGCTGAATCGAATAATGGCTCTCTTTGATGTGTGGATTGATGTTCAGAGACGCTGGGTCTACCTTGAAGGAATCTTTACAGGCAGTGCTGATATTAAGCACCTTCTGCCAGTGGAAACCCAAAGATTCCAAAGGTGTGTTTTGAAGTCACGATTCCTCAAAATGAATACATAGAAATAGTTATTCTTGACCTCATCTTAAACTTTTATTTAAAAAAAAAAAAAAAAAAACTAATTTATTTTTTTCATTGCACTTTTAGCATCAGTACAGAGTTTTTGGCACTAATGAAAAAGGTATCAAAATCCCCCCTTGTTATGGATGTTCTGAATATCCAGGGTGTGCAGAGGTCTTTGGAGAGGCTGGCAGACTTGCTTGGAAAGATCCAAAAAGCATTAGGAGAATATCTGGAAAGAGAGAGATCATCCTTCCCAAGGTATTAAATTTTTGATAAGTCTTATAATATAGTTTAATATCAGCTATGTTTCATCTTTCATTGATAATCATTTGTTATTTATTTACCATTTTCTATACTACATGTTTGTTCAATTTTATTTACCAATTGAATGCTACTAACTGCTGATAAATAACTTCAGACTTTCCTATCAACTTCATTAAACTCTTGAGCAGTTAGCTTAATAGAAGATATTAGGAGGGAAACAGTCTGAAGAAATGCACAGTCAGGAAACTGGGTCTGACTTTAGGCTCTGCTTTGACCATAGTCAAGTTAATTTCTCTGAGCCTGTTTTTCCATCTATAAAATGGGGTTAATGCTGTCAGTATTGTCTGCCCAATTGTCTGTGGGCAAAGAGAAACATTATATAACTCTGAGTAGGATAGTGATGGGGGGATGGAATCTCCTGTAGGATATAGTATGGTATCTTCTCTATGATTTGTGGTCTTAGTTGCCTAGAGCAGGGATGTCAGATTTGCCACTAAGAAAAAACTAGAACTAGATTTAAATGTATTTGGAGAAGGATTAACAGCAACAACAAATACAGTAAAATAGAGATGATCAGTATGCACCCAGCAAGGTTCCATTTCTATTTGATTTTGACTTCTTTTATTTGGAGCACTGAGAGGTTAAAATGACTTGAACCCAAGTTAGCCAAGTCTCCAGGTATCATGCATCTGAATTCAAGTTGTAACAATTAATAATAAATTTTAAAAGGCAGGAGGGATCACAACTCATCCTTCTAGGTTATGGGGAGGTTAGTGCCTCCAAAGAGAGGCTATCTTTGACCCTGGGTTAAATTAGAAGTTCCCTTTGTCTTTCTTATCAAGGGGTCAGGGCATATGGCTAGCTCCTTAGGAGACATCCTTTTCCAAGAAAGGCCTATACCTTCTTATCAAGTTATTTTTGATTGGGGGACTCGTTAACCATGTGTTCTGATTACCCCTGCTCTGCCTCTTACCTAATTAAATATTTGTCTCATCAAATCAAACTAGGGTACTTTTTGTCATCTTGGTCTATATCCCTAATTCTTTTTTTTATTTAATATTTTTCTTACCTATATTTAAAACATTGTTTTTTACATTTGTTTTTAAATTTTTTGAGTTCTAGGTTCTCTTCCTTATCCCCCACCCACAATACGGAAAACCATATATGAAGTTATACAAAATATTTTCATAAAAGATATGTTGTGAAAGAAAACACAGATCTCCCACCCTAATGAAAACAAAAATCCTCAAGGAAAATGAAGTTTAAAAAAAGAAAGAGAAAGAAAGAATGCTTCAATTTGTGTTGAGACAAAATCAATTCCTTCTCTGGATATGGATAGGATTTTTCATCATAAGTCCTTCACATTAGTTGTGAATCATTGAATAGCAAAGTCATTTACAGCTGATCATCCCAGAACATTGCTATTACTTTGTATGTAGTACAGTTCACTTTGCTTGAGTTCATGGAGGAATTTCCAGCTGTTTTTTTTTTTTTTAAGAACATCCTACTCATCATTTCCTGTAGAACAATAATATTCCATTGCAAACACATACCACATTTTATTGAGCCATTCCCCAATTGATGGGCATCTGCTCAGTTTCTTTTTTTTTTTTTTTTTTTTTTTGCTCTGAGAAGGGAGCTGCTATGAATATTTTTTTGCATACACAGGTCATTTTCCTTTTTTTTTTTTTTTTTTTTTTTTTTTGATTTCTTTTGGTATTCATGCTTGTAGTAGTGTTGTTAGATCAAAGGATATGCGTGAATTTATAGCCCTTTTGGCACAGATCATATCTTTTGATCATTTATTAATTGGGGCATGACTCTTATTTTTTATAAATTTGATTTAGTTTCCTTATGAATAAAAGAAACTTACTTTAAAATTCTTTCTGCAGTTACTATTGCTAACTGTATTTCCCCCATTTCATCTCACCATAATTTTTATTAATCACCTTCATGCCATATACTAAGACCCAACAAAATCTATGCAAAACAGTTCTTTTGACAGTCTTTTGTGAGGGCATAGCCTTGCTGTGCTGGTGGGTCTAGATATTATATTCATCTCTGAATAGTTTATTACACAATATTTTACATAATTCTCATGGGTTACCCTCACTTGTCTTGGTGTTTATCAGTTAGTTAACCTTCCCCAAAAGAAGAAAGAATAAAATTTAAATAACATATACATCTAACAACACTAACAGATAAAGGCCAAAAGGAAAAACAAAATCCACTCAAAAGGAAAAGTGCAAGCCAAATATGCTCCCAAGGCACATGGGTCTCTGCTAACAGGGATATGAGCTCCATTGGAAGTTACCTTCAAGTGAGAAACTAAACTCTCCGGTAGACCAACCTATAAATTTCTTCAGTGGATCCTTGAAATACCTAGGATAACTATGTAGAGATCTGGTTTTATCATAAGCTAGTGTAGGCCATCTTAAAAAAAAAAAAAAAAAAAAAAAAGAACAAAACCCACAAACTCAGATGGACCCCAAAGATACATAGAGATCCTGAGCATCTATTGTAAATCAATTCCCAACACCCTTAACTCTGTATAATATGGGCATTGGATGATGGGATGGCTTTTATTATTGTTATTATGCCAATATTATTAGCCTTAATAAAATAATAAAGGAGAGTTATATAGCTTTATTGTTATGGGTGACAGTTATACACTTTTTTCTTTAAAGGTATTCACACAATAGGGTTAACTTGTGTAGCATATATAAATTTTAACTGCAATTAAAATTAAGAAATGAAGTTTGAATTTTTATTGTAATTTAATTTTATTTAATTTTAAAGAAATTAAATTAAAATTTAATTAATTATATTTAATATTTTATTTTAATTTTAATTAAAATTTTACTTAATATTTAAAGAAGACCAGCCCAGAAGAAATTACTTAAAATAGGACTGGTTGAATATAAACATTTTTCTGTGCAATAAAATTATCGATATTCTATTAAAAACCATTAATATTATGTATTGATATCATAATGTGGCTAGATATACTTTTAAGTATATCTCAGTCTCTTTGAAGATACTTAAGAAGATTAGTCTGTATTTCCCCTGGGAGTTTAGTTACTTGCCCTGCCTAACTAAGGTAGTGAGGGGAAAAGGGAGAGGGGAGAGACTGGAGTTGGATCAGACAATCTATAGAAGCCCCTTTCTTCTTTGAGTGTCAGTTGATATATACCTAGGGTAGAAACTTATTTAATTTACATTTTAAACTTTCTTATTAATATCTTTGGTTTTCATATCTATCATTTTTGTATATATGTGCACATTCTTTTTTCCTTCCCTTCCCTCCTCCCAACTTCCTTCCCCCCCCCCCCCCCATTTCTAGAATTGAACCTTTCCTTGTAACAAAGTAAAAAACAGTTAAACTAAAGCAACTGATAGAGACTGCATCTGACAAGCATTCTGTTATTGTAAAGTAACTGAATTTTAATGGGACCTTTGATCCACAGAAAAATGCAGTTAAGGGGAAAGCATAAGTGAAAAGCTGCAAAGTAACTTAGAGCTAACTTTCAATTTTAAAGCTAATTTTAAAAGTTTTTTAAAACATTGTTAAATTTTCCTACTTTTAAAATTAAGGGGAAAGTGTTAGCAGGATGGGGGATGGGGATGACATGGGAGAGTAAAGACCAGCATTTCTAGCTTCAGTGCCTTCTAGTTCCTACAAAAATGGTTATAGCTTTTCTTGAGAGATGATAGATAGCCTTAACATGCTCACCAGTCCAACCAACTTGCTTTCCCAGCTCCAGGCAACCTAGGCCTATATCTGGTAATATCTAAAAGAATTCCTGAAGTTAAATGAATGGCCTGACATTCTGTAATCTAAATTCTTCTTACTAAAAGAAACCTTCCATATGTATACTTGTTACGAATAGGATTAATTAATAACTTCATCTTTATTTAATATTACCCTTACTCATTTTTGAATGTTTTCTCTTAGTATTGAAGGAGAAAAGGGGATAAACAACTGTTTAAGCCAGCAATTAAAGGAAATTTAGCCTGAGTTGAATCCAATTCTGGCTTGAGGATCCAGGATAATATGCTTAAAATTTAACCATAAAATGAATGTCTATGTATTTATATTGTAATGTTAACTTAAGCAGCTTAAAATAAGTATTTTATCATTTCTAGGTTCTACTTTGTTGGTGATGAAGATTTGCTTGAGATAATTGGAAACAGCAAGAATGTGGCAAAATTGCAGAAACACTTCAAAAAAATGTTTGCTGGAGTTTCTAGCATCATTTTAAATGAAGATAACTCCATCGTCTTGGGAATTTCTTCACGTGAAGGAGAAGAGGTAGCCAAAAGTTTAATTTTGTGGCATGGGGAATGACACTTTAAATTTTTACAGGTTTCAGGGTTTTTTTTATTTAATTATTTCAGGTCATGTTTAAAACTCCTGTGTCAATCACAGAACATCCTAAAATCAATGAATGGCTCACACTGGTGGAAAAAGAAATGAGAGTTACCCTAGCTAAACTTCTTGCTGAGTCTGTTACAGAAGTAGAAATCTTTGGCAAGGCAACTTCAATTGATCCTAATACTTATATCACTTGGATTGACAAGTACCAGGTAACTTGAATTGCACATTTATTTAACTATATATCTCTAAGGAAAGGTGTATTTACTGGTTTTGAAAACTTGTACTTTACAATTACTTTTCAGGCCCAGCTTGTTGTTTTGTCAGCCCAGATAGCTTGGTCTGAAAATGTAGAATCTGCACTGACCAGTATTGGGGGTGGGAGCGATGGTGATTCACCAACTCCTCTGCAGTCTGTGCTGACCAATGTTGAGGTCACATTGAATGTTCTGGCTGACTCGGTGCTAATGGAACAGCCCCCATTGCGCAGAAGAAAATTGGAACATTTGGTAAGTGTTGTGCCCTGATTTTACATTTGAAGTCATGACTATAAAGAAAATGAATCTGAAATGTGTTCATATTTATCATTTTAAAAGAGAGGGGACTCTAGATAGAAAGTCTGTAGGCCATCTTCAGTAAAAATTGAGGTGTGAGCCAGCTGAAAGATAGATACTCTATTGGAGGAATGTGTAAGTTCTGGGAATTGCCCTAGGTGAAATCCTACTCATCCTTTAAAGTTCAGCTTAAACATCACTTCCATTGAGCCTTATCTGATTTTTCCTAGTTACTTATAACTCTCCCTTAGGCTTCTCATAACATTTTATTTAGCAAGTCTAATCCACATGTCATGCCATGTTTATTATATAATTGCTGCCATTTTTTTCAGTTACTAAGCTCTTTGAAAGAGAGGAATTTTGGCTTATTAAACTTGATTTCTTTTTTCTTAAGATCTAGCACAGTGCTTCATACATTGCAAGAGTTTAGTAAATGTTCAATGAGTAAAGGAATTTTTATCTACTCATCCTTAATGCTTTCTTCCCAAGAAGGTGGCTGCAGTGATATTTGAGGGACTGAGTATTGTAGGGAAGGGTTTCCTTAGTCAAAAAAAATCAAGGGGTTCACATACTTAGAGGCTTACTTGCTGGGGCTTAGCCTGATTTAGATATGAAACATACTTATAGGATATTTACCAGAACTAAAAATTAATATATGAGTTGTAATCCCCTTCTAGAAATTTCTGTTTTGCATCTTTATCATTTTTTCCCCCTGGCTGAGGTAATTGGGGTTAAGAGACTTGCCCAGGGTCACACAGCTAGGAAGTGTTATGTCTGAGACTAGATTTGAACTCGGGTCCTCCTGATTTCAGGGTTGGTGCTCTATCCATTGAGACACCTAGTTGCCCCTGTTTTACATCTCTTAATAGAAAATTCTTAGTAATAATAATAGCTAGCATTTACATAATATTTCAAAGTTTGCAAAGTACTTTATAAATTTTATCTCGTTCTAGCCTCACAACTCTGGGAATAGATACTATTATTATTACCATTTTATGATGAAGAAATTGAGGCAAATAGAGATTAAGTGACTTGCCCAGCTAAATAAATGTCTGGGGTCACATTTGATTTTAAGTCTTCCTTAATCCAGGTCCCAAAATCTAACCACTTAATCTGTTATTAGTAGTAGGTAGCCCTGTGTAATCTACAAAAGTCTTTGAAATAATATTTAAATTGAATCTTAACAACCACTCCATCCCCAAAATGTGAAGAATACATTGCATTACTTTAGTTTGTGATAAATTGTTTTCTTAATCTACTGTCTGTCTTTAGATTACAGAGTTAGTTCACCAGAGAGATGTTACAAGGTCCCTACTTAAAAGCAAGATTGACAACTCTAAATCATTTGAATGGCTTAGCCAGATGAGATTCTACTTTGATCCTAAGCAAACTGATGTGTTGCAACAACTGTCTATTCAAATGGCTAATGCCAAGTTTAACTATGGTTTTGAGTACCTTGGTGTTCAAGATAAATTGGTACAAACTCCACTTACTGACCGCTGCTATTTGACAATGACACAAGCCTTGGAAGCAAGACTTGGAGGATCTCCGTTTGGTGAGTTATAATTTCATATCAGTATTACTGTGATTGAATTCATGTTAATGTAGGTATATTAAGATTCACAAAAGGACTTTCCTCATAGCTCTCTGCTGCCTATGGTTACAGAGGAAAAAAATAGACTTATGAACAGAAGTGACTCAATCACTTAGCTGTTGAAACTTCTTCTAGGTTCCAAATGCAGTAATTATCTAGTGGAAAAAAGTATTTCAGCATTTCATGAAAATTTGGTAAAGGATATTGTGGTAATAGTCTGAATTGAGGTCCTAATTGTTCCTCTCTTCAAATGTTAGGTCCTGCTGGCACTGGCAAAACAGAATCTGTCAAAGCTCTTGGACATCAGCTTGGGCGATTTGTTCTTGTTTTTAACTGTGATGAAACATTTGATTTCCAGGTAAATAGAGAATTTTTTTTGAGGGGGGTGGATTATATAACTACCATTTGATTCCTGAAGAATATCATTTGGGAGATTTCATGTTATTAGATTATGCTAAAATCTGATTTCATAAGAAACATTGAGTATCTCTGCTGCCTTTTGTATCTTGACAGTCATAATGCATAATTTTAGAAATTATGGATAGTTCAGTGGATGTGAGATTTTTTTAATCTCTTTTAACTTAATGCCCTGTTGTGACCTTGCCAGCATAATTCTAGAGTGGAAGCTACCTAAAATTACATCAGGTGACTCCTTTGTTGGTATCCTGACCACCCAGGACTTTACCCAGATCAGATGCATTTAGCATTTAACTCAAATATTTGACAATTATTGAACTTGGAAATTCCATATATTCCCATTTAAGAAAGGCTTAAGGGTTTGGATTTTTTTTTTTTTAATTCAGTTTAAGTGAAGAAATATTTAAGTGGTAGTTTTAAAATTTTTATTAGGTAGTAAGGGAATCCAGGAATATGTCCTTCTAAAAACTGAACTTTTTTACTAATCCAGTGATTCTTTCTCTTTTTTAGGCAATGGGGCGTATCTTTGTGGGACTTTGTCAAGTAGGTGCTTGGGGCTGCTTTGATGAGTTCAACAGATTAGAGGAGCGCATGCTTTCTGCTGTGTCCCAACAAGTTCAGTGCATTCAGGAGGCCCTACGAGAACATTCTAATCCAAACTATGATAAGAGTAAGACTTTGTTACTGGTTAAATTCCTTTTTCCCTTGAAATAATATAAATATAAAATAAATACATATGTATGTACAAATATTCACATGTCTATATATAAAGAGGTTTCTTTGTAATAATTTAACCTCTCAATGATGATTTATGATCATCATTTATATCTCGGTGGTACAATTAAGATCTATTAAAGAAAATAACATTTGCTTCTTGATACTAAAAGACCTCAGACCATATTGCTCTTTGGGTTCTCATATGTGTTTTTTGGTCTCTTGCTACTCTCAGTGTGTTTGACTGCAAGTAGCTCAAATCCATCTTTTCTATTTTTTTAATATTTCAAAAAGGGATATCTTGTTTTTAAGGTCACCTTCATTTTTTAATCTATCATTCCTCTACTCCCTTACACAGTAAGACATTATTCTTATAATAGCAAAAATTGAAAGGGAGAAAAATGTTAGTAAAATGAGCCATTCTGTCAGTTGTATTTGGTGTATGCATTATACTGAGAAATTCATAAGCAAAGTATGGTGTGTTAAGTGAGGTTAGAGGAAGGGAAGGAAAGATAATTTTTGACCAGGGAAGGCAGGGAAAGATTCATGGAAAAGGTGACATTTGAACTGGAAGTTTGGGTAAGGTTTCACCCAGCAGATATGGTTAGCAGTAAGGGGATAAGGATGCCACCATAGTATAGGAATGAAGATGTAGATATAGAAGAACTCTGGGAGGGAAGGGGCCCGATCAGAATTATCTCATTCCTATTGTTTGAAGTTTAGCTTTTATTTGAGGGTTTCATGCTTTGGATTTAAGAAACTATTAATGAAGGGTCTTTTTTTAAAAATCTACTAAAAACTTAAAGTCCTGTTGTTAAATTTTAGCTTCTGCACCTATTACTTGTGAATTGTTGAACAAACAAGTCAAAGTGAGCCCAGATATGGCTATCTTTATCACCATGAATCCTGGCTATGCGGGCAGATCAAACCTCCCAGACAACTTGAAGAAATTATTCCGAAGTCTGGCAATGACAAAGCCAGATCGCCAATTGATTGCGCAGGTCATGTTGTATTCCCAGGGCTTCCGTACTGCTGAAGTACTTGCCAACAAGATTGTACCATTCTTTAAGTGAGTAACAGTCATCCACAATCACATTTTTTAGACAAAAGTTTGGGGGTTTTTTAAACATTAAATATAAATTTTTTTTAGATTTGTAATTATTTAGTAAAAAAGAAAATTTCCCCCCCCTTTTTAGACTGTGTGATGAACAGCTTTCCTCTCAAAGTCATTATGATTTTGGTCTTCGAGCTTTGAAGAGTGTATTGGTAAGTGCAGGTAATGTGAAGAGAGAGAGAATACAGAAAATAAAAAGAGAAAAAGAAGAACGTGGTGAAGTAGTCGATGAAGGGGAAATTGCTGAAAATCTACCAGAACAAGAGGTATATACAATTCCTATACAGATACTGATGATATTATTTAAAAAGTTGTCTTGACTTATGTGGTTATTTTCTTAGGCTTCATCTCTCTTCTTTTTCTATACTATCTCTATTCATGATCTCATGTACTCATAACAATACTTTTCTATAGCCTCAGCCTCTCATTAAACTTCAAGCTCTTCTTTAATTGCCTGTTATACATCTTTCTGAATGTCCTGTAATCCTACCAAAGTAGCATTCTTCTGGTTTTTTCCACAAAACTATTTTACTCATCCTGACATCATTTTTTCTGTTAATGATATCACTCCTCTCACCATCACCCATTCAGAACAGTTAAGCTCAAAAACCTCTTTGCTTTGTCACTTCTAATCAGTGTAGTCTTTAACTGTGTAATCCGTCTCCTTTTCTCAATGGTAATGGCACCTTTTCTCTTGCGTGCCCTCATAATCATAGCAGTAATAACAACTGAAAAAGTGTTATATACACTTTGAGGTTTGCAGAATACTTTGTAGCCATTGTCTCATTTAATCCCCCAGATTACCTTGTAAATGTTATTATTGTCCCTCATTTTAATTTATCTCATTCCATATTTTTTTTACTCTTGCAATAATTAATGTTTCTGCTTGTCTCTTTCCTTCAGTCCATCCTATCTGGTCTTTTCCCAGGTTACTTTTTTCCATAGTTTAATTGTCTTCATTCTAGTAAAACACCAGAAGTGACTCCTTATTGACTGTAGGTGAAAGTTCAGTCTCTTTTACCTAATGTTCAGTACCCTCAGTGATTTGGTCCCAGCCCAAAAAAGGATCCCAGGCTATTCTCTCACTCATTATTTTCAAACATGTTAGGCTGTCTATATAGATATCTTTTCCTCTCATCTTAATCCAGATCTCCCTTTCCATTTTCTACCTGTTAAAGTCTAACTAAAATCTCTATCTCCTCCATCAAGCCTTTATGTACTACTTCCAATTTAAATTTGATAAATATTTGTTGAATTGACTGAATGTGAATGGCCCATATTTTACAATTCTGTTGTCTGTATTATTATAGTAGACTTATATATAGGTTTCCCTGACTCTGTTCTGTTCTTTCTTATCTATCCTCTCCTCATTTGTGAAAGATTGATTTTTCTGAAGCACAGTGTCAATCCTGTACACATTTCATATTCTTGACTAAGTGCAAACTCCTTAGACTAGAATTAAAATGATAGTCAAACTTACTTGTCTAGTGTTCCCTGAACATGCGATATGTACTCTTCATTTTCATTGACTCATTTTTCTTATAATTTTTTTTTTTTTGGTTAGTGCTACTCCTTTTGCCTGGAGGCAAAGTGGCATCTTTAATGCCACAAGTCTCTTGCCTTCCACGTATATTCTCCCCACTGAATTCTTTAACTATTCCACTTTATACTTTATTGCATTTGTTATATCTTATCTTTATTATTGTGTACATTTCTGGATTCCCCTGCTAGGGATGATTTTATTAGAGCAGGCATTATTTTTTTGTTCCTCTTCAGAGCAAATATTGCCTATAATAGGTACTTGATAAGTTAAACTGAATTGATGAAATTGAACTGTCTTCTCCTAATTTTTTTTTTTTTTTGCTGAGGCAGTTGGGGTGAAGTGACTTGCCCAGGGTCACACAGCTAGGAAGTGTCAAGTGTCTGAGATCACATTTGAACTCAGATCCTCCTAACTTCAGGGCTGGTACTCTATCCATGGCACCACCTAGCTGCCTGTTCTCCTAATTATTATTATTTTTTTTTAATTAAAACTTTTTATTTACAAAGCATGTACATGGGTAATTTTTCCAACATCGACCCTTGCATAACCTTTTGTTGCAAAATTTCCCCTTCTTTCCCCCACCACCTCCCCCATCTGGCAGGTAGTCCAATACATGTAAAATATGTTGAAATACATGTTAGATCCAATATGTGTATACATATTTATACAGCTATTTGGTTGCACAAGAAAAATCACATTAAGAAGGAAAAAAGAGAAAAACTGAGGGAAAAAAAACAAATTGCAAGCAAATAACAGAGAGTGAGAATGCTATGTTGTGTTCCACCCTCTGTTCCCACAGT
The DNA here is from genome assembly GCF_902635505.1 of Sarcophilus harrisii. NCBI lineage: Eukaryota > Metazoa > Chordata > Mammalia > Dasyuromorphia > Dasyuridae > Sarcophilus > Sarcophilus harrisii. The sequence goes on along the minus strand of NC_045427.1, from coordinate 357,906,852 downwards.
TCTCTCTCTCAGTGTAGATGGCTCTCTTCATCACTGAACAAGTGGAACTGGTTTGAATCATCTCATTCATCTCATTTTTGAAAAATTAATCATCACTTAGTTTTGTTTGTTGTTGTGTATAATGATCGCCTGGTTCTGCTCATTTCACTCAGCATCAGTTCATGTAGGTCTCTCCAAGCCTTTCTGAAATCATCCGGCTGGTCGTTTCTTACAGAATAGTAATATTCCATAACATTCATATACCATAATTTATTTAGCCATTCTCCAATTGATGGGCATCCACTCAGTTTCCATTTTTTGCCACTACAGAAAGAGCTGCCACAAACATTTTTGCACGTAATGGTCCCTTTCCCTCCTTTAAGAACTCTTTGGGATATAGACCCAGTAGAAACACTGCTGGGTCAAAGGGTATGCACAGTTTGATAACTTTTTGAGCATAGTTCCAAACTGCTCTCCAGAATGGTTGGATCCGTTCACAGTTCCACCAACAATGCATCAGTGTCCCAGTTTTCCCTCCAACATCCATCATTATCTTTACCTGTCATCTTAGCCAATCTGACAGGTGTGTAGTGGTATCTCAGAGATGTCTTAATTTGCATTTCTTTGATCAATAGTGATTTGGAGCACCTTTTCATGTGGCTACAAATAATTTCAATTTTTTCATCTGAAAATTGTTCATATCCTTTGACCATTTATCCTCAATTTATCAGCTGAAGAATGGCTTGAACTACTATAAATTTGAATCAATTCTCTCTATATTTTAGAAATGAATTCTCCTAATTCTTAAACCAAACACATTAGAGATGCTATGATAATGTGGATTTTTAGCTGGTTAAATATAAAGGATTATGATAGATTTTTTTCCTTTCCTCTGAAACTTTTAATCTATTATTTTTACTTAGATTCTAATTCAGAGTGTCTGTGAAACAATGGTACCAAAGCTTGTAGCAGAAGATATTCCTTTGCTCTTCAGTCTTCTCTCTGATGTATTTCCTGGGGTCCAGTACCATCGTGGTGAGATGACAGCATTAAGAGAAGAGCTCAAGAAAGTTTGTCAGGAAATGTACCTGACATACGGAGATGGAGAAGAAGTTGGTGGAATGTGGGTTGAAAAGGTAACTCACAAATTGGAGGAGGAGGCCATTTTGGTATAGATTTAGAAAAACTTTTACTGTTTGCATCATCACCATCATCATATAAATGTGTAAGAATTGTTATATAAGGTTAATCTTGTGGTCCATCTAGTTTACTATTCTGCCTTGGACACTGGGCACCCAAGTGATAAGTTGTTCTCTGTTACAAGAAAAATCGCATGCTGTAAACATTCCTACTTTCTCTTAACTCATATGAAACTGTCTTCCATGTATTATGTTAATAAATGTTGAATATATTTCTATAAATTTATTTGTAAAATTCACTGGACCAAATTCTTAGTACACAATGACCATATAAAAGGAATAAATCTAGGATAGATTTCTTTTGGATGTATAAAATATTAAAGAGTATAAGGTTTTTGTTTTTTTTTCTTTTCTTTTTGTAGGTTCTTCAGCTCTATCAGATAACCCAAATAAATCATGGTTTAATGATGGTGGGGCCTTCAGGAAGTGGAAAGAGTATGGCTTGGAGAGTTCTCCTGAAAGCACTAGAAAGATTAGAAGGTGTGGAAGGGGTAGCACACATCATTGATCCTAAAGCAATCAGCAAGGATCATCTTTATGGTACCCTAGATCCAAATACTCGAGAATGGACAGACGGGTTATTCACACATGTTCTCAGAAAGTAAGTTAAGGTTTTGACCTATATTTCCATGAATAGATTCTGTATTCAAGATTAATTAACAATCTTATTTCTTGTGCTAAATTGTAATAGTAGTAGTAATTGTAGCAGTAGCAGATCCTCATAGTTTTATAATCATCTTGTTAAAAAAATATTATCCCTAATTTTATAGCTAAAGAAATAGTCTCAGAAAAGTAAGGCATCTTACTGTTTGTTACAAGTTTGAATAGACAGGAAGCACTCCCAACTTTTTTACTATAATTTCATTAATACCTCAATCCTAGAAGAGAGTAGGAAAAACTTTTTTTGCAATTCTTTCTTAACCAGATTTTTATATAAATTTTTCTTTTAATTCAGAATCATCGATAATGTAAGAGGTGAACTACAGAAACGCCAATGGATTATCTTTGATGGAGATGTAGATCCTGAGTGGGTTGAGAACTTAAACTCTGTACTAGATGACAATAAACTACTAACTTTGCCAAATGGAGAGCGCCTCAGTCTTCCACCCAATGTAAATTGTGTTCTTTCACGTTTTTGTTGCTAAATTCTTCTGTTACTATCTTTACTGAAATTCAGTCTGGCACTATTAGAAAAAGTTGCGAAGGTGTTTTCAGTAGACCTAGTGTTATTATTTTAGTAGTCATTTATATGAGTAGGACTCTAAACTGAAAAAAATTTTGATTAGTCACAATTCTTGGTTTTTAAATTTGTTTCTTTTGGTAGTAAAAGCCATGTTGAAAAGAAGAGAGTAATAAGAATGTATCCATATTGTACCTTTTATAATTTGATATGTTAATGACCCAGGTATGAAAATGGATATTTATCATAGGTCTGTAAAAATAATGACCTGATGGATGAGCAGAAAAAAGTCTTGCCTTATATTGTTTGAGAACCTATGCTGATGAAATTAAAAGCCCAGTCATCCTTATGCAGAGTCTACTATCAGAAATTTTCTTGGCTAAGTGTAGAAACATTAAAACCTTCCCTGCCTCCAGTTTGCAGTTGTATAAAGAATTCCTAACCCGTCTTGTAGATAGAAAATGTAGATGAATATTCTGGTTGTGGGAACTAGCTTGTGTTAAGTCCTTTGTTTCTATGACACTATAATTTTTCTGTATATAAATAGGTATATAATAAATAGATGGTGTACAGATATAAATAGATTTGATTTTTAGCTGCGTAGCACCAAATCTATTGCTTGTCTTCTTTCTAGGTTAGAATTATGTTTGAAGTACAAGATTTGAAATATGCAACACTGGCCACAGTATCAAGATGTGGAATGGTCTGGTTTAGTGAAGATGTTCTGAGCACCGACATGATATTCAATAACTTTCTGGCCAGACTGCGAAGCATCCCATTGGATGAAGGTGAAGATGAAGCCCAACGTAGACGAAAGGGAAAAGAGGATGAAGGTGAAGAAGCTGCTTCACCAATGTTACAGGTAGGATTTAGAACTACAGTAAATATAGCAGATGTTTCAGAAATGAAGACAGTAACAGCAGATATTTAAGAATATTCCTAGAGTTTGAAGGACTGCTTCTAGGATGAAGACTTTTTTTTTTACTTTTTTTGTATTTTGGGCCCTTTTTTGTAGTCTGGCAAAATCTATAGTGTTTTCACAATACTGTTGGGTTTTTTGACATGCAAAATATATAGGATTATAAAAGAAACCCATTATATCAAAATGTGTTTATTTAAAACAATCATGGACCCAAGTTAAGAACACTTATTTTAGTAAGTAGTTCAGAACTCGTGTTAACTGTGTAAACATTTTTACACCAAATTTTTTTAATCATGGCCATGGGATCTATTCTTGTGATTGGTGGTTTAAAAAAAAGTTTGCAGGCTATTGATAATAATCATTAATTTTTTACTTACAGATCCAGAGAGATGCAGCAACAATCATGCAACCATACTTCACATCTAATGGATTGGTTACTAAGGCACTTGAGCATGCTTTCAAGTTGGAACATATCATGGACCTCACTCGGTTACGATGTCTTGGCTCCCTTTTCTCCATGTTGCATCAGGCCTGCCGAAATGTTGCTCAGTACAATGCAAACCATCCTGACTTTCCCATGCAGATAGATCAACTAGAACGCTATATTCAGGTAATTTAAATTATTGAAGTTGAAGTAACCCCCAAACTTAAAGGTCAGTCTGCTATTTTAGTAAGATGGATTGTAAAGGATGAGCCTTTATTGACTGGGTACTTCATCTCTTACTTTGTAATTTGTAGAAAATTAAATTATAATTCCTTTTCCAACAGCGATACTTGGTTTATGCTATCTTGTGGTCTTTATCTGGAGATAGTCGTCTGAAAATGAGAGCTGAGCTGGGTGAATACATCAGAAGAATTACTACTGTGCCATTGCCTACTGCACCTAATATACCCATAATTGATTATGAAGTAAGTGCTTGGAGGTTCTGGTCTTTTACAATTTATTTCAAAACCCACAGTTCTGTTTAATGTTCATTGGCTGAAAGGTTTGATTTACTCCCAAAACATCCTTACAGTAAATTTAAAGTTGTTGTTTTTTTTTAAGAATTGTGAGAACTTTGATTTTCATTTGTTGATATTGAAGGATAGCAAGAAATGTGAGTACTAAAGAGTGAATCCATGGCCCTTGCATCATGTAATAGAAGGATTTGGATCAGAAGAATTGGGTTCGAGCTCTGACACTAATAAGTGAATAGACAGTTTCCTCATCTATAAATTATGAGAGTTGCCTTATATCATCTTTAACATCCTTCTTAATTCTAAATGCTTTGATTCTTATTGTAAGTTTTAGTGTACTTGATTGTAAACAAACTATTTGATTTGAGGAACTATCCTAACCTAATATTTCTTGTTTTAATAGGTTTCTATTACTGGTGAATGGGCACCATGGCAATCCAAGGTTCCTCAGATTGAAGTAGAGACACACAAGGTTGCTGCTCCTGATGTTGTTGTACCAACCTTAGACACAGTCCGTCATGAAGCACTTCTGTATACCTGGCTTGCAGAGCATAAGCCTTTAGTCTTGTGTGGGCCACCAGGTTCTGGAAAGACTATGACTCTCTTTAGTGCTCTCAGGGCTTTGCCCGATATGGAGGTAAAAGAAAAAACAACATGTCACCTGAGATGCCATAGACTTAAAATCCAGTACCCACATTAAAATATTTCCTCCCCTCATTTTTCTAGGTTGTTGGGCTTAATTTCTCAAGTGCTACAACTCCTGAGCTGCTTCTAAAAACCTTTGATCATTATTGTGAATACAGGCGTACACCAAATGGAGTGGTGTTGGCACCTGTCCAGCTTGGAAAATGGTTGGTTTTGTTTTGTGATGAAATCAACTTGCCAGATATGGACAAATATGGAACACAGAGGGTTATATCATTTATCAGACAGGTTTGTATACTTTAAAATAATCATAAATTAATTGAATCTGTCATCTCTGACACAGTTTCCCATGTTATCCTGGTGAACAAAGGATATAGGCTTGATGGTCATTTAATTAGGTTGCTGTTTAATGACAGATATAAAGAATAGTCATGGATTAAAGTCAGCTTTAAGGGCAGTCTCTAGGAGAGTACCCCAAGATTCAGTTCTTAAGTCTATCAAAATTTTAGATGAAAATGGAGCTGGCATACTTCTCAGATTTGCAGTTTATTTGAAGAAGCATAAAAGAATGGTTAATCCATTTTAGATAATTGAGTTCTTACCGAAAAAGTTTATAACAAGTTAGCGTGTTGGGCCAACTAGGACAAATCTAAAGTTATAATGCTTAAGTTCAGAAAGTCAATTTCATTGATATGTTGGAATAGGTATGACTGGATCTAGATAACAATTCTTTGAGAAAGATCTGGGGATTTTATTGGACTACAAACTTCATGTAAGTCGAGAGTAATGGGAAAAAAAATCCAACTCGAAAAGCTAATGTCCTATATTGCCTTAACAATACCATACTATATACAATGAGGGCAGTAATAGTTTCCCTGTACTTTGTCTTTTCACATCATACTTTGAGTTTACTTATTGGAAGCCATAGTTTAGGAAGGATAGGCAGTGTTGTGCAAACAGAATTAAAAAGGGCTTTGAGAGAACACTAGATAAGGAGCTATTGAAGGAACTGAGGGTATTTATCCTCAGGAAGAGAAAACTTCTGGAGAATATCTTCATTTTCAAGTGAAAGGAAGTATTCTTGGTACCAGAAGGCAGCACTAGGAGCAACATCTAGAAGTGGTAAAGGATAGACTTTTTGTAAGGAAAATCACTTTAAAATTAGAGCTATCTGTGAATGGAATAACCATTACCTATTGATGTAATAATTTCTGCTTCACTGTTTCTCTTCAAGAAGAGTTTGGACAAACTGTTTTTGTGGGTGTTGTTGAGAGATTTCTTTTCAGTTATAAATTGCATCTCCCATCATCCTTCAATTCTCCATGACCCTGAATTCTTCATTAAGGAATTGGGGGGGGGGGGGAGATTTTTTTATCTTATATGAGAATATTTCTTTACTATTTTCTAATTATGTCTTTCTAATTCTTAGATTCTGTGGTTGTCATCTTTCACATTCCCATTTTTGTCCTTTAGATGGTAGAACATGGAGGATTCTACCGAACATCTGATCAAACATGGGTGAAATTGGAGAGGATTCAGTTTGTTGGAGCTTGTAATCCACCTACTGATCCTGGAAGAAAACCTCTCTCACACAGGTAATAGCTTTGTACATTTTACAGTTTTAGCACAAACCCAACATTACTTGTAATTTAAACTATACAAATAAAATCCAAATTTAATTATAAAAGGTAGTTTTTAAAAAGAGGTAGCATATTTTAGTACAAATCTACTTGTAGGTAGTATTCACACTTTAGTTACGGAATCTCAATTAATAATCTAGTTGTGCCAAGTGACCTTGGACAAGTGATTTCCCTATTGGGGGGGGGGGGGGCTTTGTTTCCCTATATATGAAAAAGGGCAGTGTACCTTTTCAGCTCTTTAGTTTTAGGACTTATTCTAATTTATAAACATTCTCCCTAGCTTTCTTATCCTTTTTATTTTTCTAGGAGACATAATTTTATTCTTAAATAGCATACCTTACCTTCCTAGCAGTCTGTATTGATTTGATACCACTTTATTTTGCCCTTTGAGCCAAACCAACATTTTCATGAAATTTGAAATCTGGGATTGACTATAGAGATCAGTAATGCTTTTTAAATTTTAGTCAGTTCCTTCCCAGATCTAGCAAATGTAACTTTCAAGTAAAGGTTAAGCATCAATGATTTGGACCAAAACAGAAAAGTAAATGCTTGTTGGATGTGATTGAATAGTTAATTTGGTTTTTAGATGAGATTTCCTATTTAAAATGGTTTGTGCTTTTACCAGATTTTTGCGTCATGTACCTGTAGTATATGTGGATTATCCAGGACCTGCATCACTAACTCAGATATATGGTACATTCAACCGAGCAATGCTGAGACTCATTCCATCTCTTCGAACATATGCAGAACCTCTTACAGCTGCAATGGTTGAATTCTACACAATGTCTCAGGTACTTTTCATCTAAATTTACTACCAAGTTTTTCTCTAATAGTTAAATTTTTTAAAAATCATCTTTCTGGTTGATGCTTTTTTAGACTAAATTTTTTTTTCTGAGACCTTTTGCATACTTTGTGCATATGCATGTATGTTTACTAAAATAATTTCATTTTGCATGCATGTAACTTTTAACTTTTGATTCAGCAAACTTGTGTTAAATATCTCCAACATCCAAAGCATATTGCACTAAATGCTGGGAATTTGGGATAAATGATGATCAGGAATCTTATGATCTCTGTCCTTGATATCTTGTAGTAAAATATTCATATATAAACTTTTAAATTTTTGAAATTTAACAGGAGAGATTCACTCAGGACACACAGCCTCATTATATCTATTCACCCCGTGAAATGACCCGATGGGTAAGGGGTATTTTTGAAGCCTTAAGACCCTTGGAGACTTTGCCTGTGGAAGGACTTATTCGAATTTGGGCACATGAAGCTCTCCGTCTCTTCCAAGACAGGTAAGGAAATTGAAATGTTTGAAAATAGAACTTAATTTGAAATTTTTGTCCTCTGAAATGATAGTTGGCCACAGTATATTCAGCTTTCAGTATTGATAACTCACATTCTTTTTTTTTCCTTCAACAATATTGTTTTTCCAAACATGCAAAGATAGTAGCTGTCAATATTTACTTCTGTGAGATTTTGTATTCCAAATTTTTTCTCCCTCTCCTTTGTTTTCTCCTCTCCCCCAGACAGCAAGCTATTCAATGTAGATTATATATGTATGATCCTTTTAGACATATTTTCGTATTTGTCATGTGCCAGAAAAATCAGACCAAAAGGGGAAAAACCACAAGAAAGAAAAAGCAAACAAAAAAAAAAGGGTAAAAATACTAGGCTTCAGTCCACATTCAGTCTCATCTGAATACAGATGGCATCCTCCATCCCAAGTCTGTTGTAATTGTCCTGGGCCACCACATTGCTTACAAGAGACAAGTCCATAACAGTTCATCCTTACACAATTCCACCAGCACAATGCACAATGGGTAACTCAATATTCTTTAATTTAAGTATTTTTCACCCTCTGAGGTCCATGAGGAGGAATTTGTGATGATTTAAATGAAAGAGAAAACTTTTGCTCACATGAACTATCTTGATATTCCTTCTTCCTGGTGCTTAGCACAGTGCCTAGCACATAGCATGCTTTCAATAAATACTAGTTGACTCCTGTGGTCACCTTAATTATCATCTAATCTGGCCCATTAGACCTGGGTTCAGTTAAAGTTCAGTTCAACAATGCATGCACTTAAGTACTGGGTGCTTGGGGGCACTTTTTTTTGTAAAATCAGTTGTCTTCCCTTGTGGACTTTATAATCTAGTAGTGCAATGTGAAACAGACAGTGGTACACGATGATACTTAAGTGCATCAACCTCTGTAGAAGTGCTCCATTTCCTTCTCATGGTGAAGCCAATTAATTGTTAAAGTCTGATAAATAGGCCCAAAAGCTCTTTGAATTGTCTAAAGACCAGCCTAACTTGTGGCAAGGCCCCAGAAAATTTTTACTTAATAAGTGTGTATAGATCAATTCTGTCGTTCAGTAGTTTGGTGTCCTTTCCAGCTATGTGTCACCATCATTGTTCACTCTGTCCAGAATTTCACAGATACTAAGTGTCTGAGGCCAATTTGAACTCAAGGAGCTGAATTTTCCTGATTCCAAGGCCAACTTCTATCCACTGTATCATCTAATTCCACTTTGTTTCCTCAAAGCACATTTCATAAACCATAGTTTGTTCAATCATTCCCCAATTGACAGGCTCTCTTTTTGGTTCCAGATTTTTGCCTTCACAAAAGGACCTGCTTTAAACCCTTTTGTACAGTTAGGATTTTTTTTCTCTTTGGTCTCTTTAGAGTTTAGTCTGAGTAGTGTTATTGCTGGATCAAAGAGAATGCACAGTTAATAACTTCACGAACATAGTTCTAAATTGTTCTTCAGAATGACTAAACCAAGTCACAATTCTATCAACAGTAAATCAATGTGCCTATTCTCTCATAGGCCCTCCAGAATTTATTCCAATAGCATATAAAATACTGTGTTAATTATAAGCGCAACATTTGTATTAGTTAGACCTTTTAACTTCTATGTTGCTATTTATTCTTTTCCTTAAAAACAGACTTGTGGAAGATGAAGAAAGACGTTGGACTGATGAAAATATTGATATGGTAGCTCTAAAGCACTTCCCTAATATTGACAAAGAAAAAGCCATGAGCAGGCCCATCTTATATAGCAATTGGCTGTCAAAGGTAACCCAATTTTAAATAGCTTCATTAATAATGTTACCTTTTCTGTTGTCCTTTTATGACCTCTAAATTTTACACAGTTCTTAATAGAGCTGATTTTACAATAGGTATTTATAGTTAAAATAATCTCAGCTGAGAATGAAAACTTGTAAAGTAGGAAGCAAGCTTTTTGAACTGTTTTGTTGCGTTTTATTGAGTTTTGTCTTTGTATCCACAATGCATTTTGCAGAGTAGATGTCTGATGTTAGTGGAATGGGATGGAATTGTTTCTTTTTTTTTTCTCACTTATCTTTTTCTCTTTTATATAGTATTAAGAATTACTGCCGTTACTTCCAGAATCACATGGAGTTTTTGTTCTTAATGTGAACAGAGGCAGTATTTTTTTCATCCCAAATCTGATTTATATGAAATCTGTGGCTTATAATTAGTGCTGTACATATTTTCTTAATAGACAATTTTATTTTATGGTGAATCTTAACTACAGTTATACAAGTCATCAATAAAACAGCCTGGATTTTGTCAGTTTAGTACAATTGTTATCTAAATTGATAGGACTTCTCGAAATCATATTGATTTTCATCTTTTCTTTACCTGTTAAGATACTTTACTAATGATATCAGTACCTTACATTTGTGTATCATGTAACAGCTTTAAAAATACTTTTACAAATGTTGTCTCATTTAGTTTTGGCCACAGTCCTATGAAATTGGACATAAATTATAAAATAATGACCTTTTAATTGCCTATCATAGTCTTTTAAAATATTTTTAAGTTTTTAAGGATAGAAAAGTTACTTTTGACCCCAAGAATGTTTGTATTCTTTTCATTTTAGGCACATATGCAACCCTTAAAACTTTATTTAATACCTCAAATCTTAATTAAATTCTCCTTCTGAAATATCATTTTACCCCTTTTGATTTTCTTGAGTTAAATATAGCTGTGGAAATTGATTGATATGGATTATAGCTATGGAAATTGATTGATATGGATTTTGTTTTTGTCTGGATTTTTTTGGTAGGATTACATCCCAGTGGATCAAGAAGAGTTAAGAGATTATGTCAAAGCTAGGTTGAAAGTGTTCTATGAAGAAGAACTTGATGTGCCTCTTGTGCTATTTAATGAAGTTTTGGATCATGTCCTCAGGATTGACCGGTAGGTATAATTCTGTCATTCCTGATGTGAGAACAGGTGCTGTAATTTACTAAAAAAAAAAAAAAAGCAAAACAAAGCAAATCCTTCTTTAATATTTTTCAGAATCTTCCGTCAGCCTCAAGGTCATTTGCTACTTATTGGAGTTAGTGGAGCAGGAAAGACAACTCTTTCCAGATTTGTTGCCTGGATGAATGGTTTAAGTGTCTATCAGATCAAGGTAAGTACAACCTGTTGTCCCTTTATACCACCAAAAGCCTATGGATTTAATATTATTTGAGTTACTAACATAAAAGCATTCCCCTAGAAGAATAAGATCCAATGCCATGAAGTAATTTTATCTTGTTAATCTTGTAGGTCCATAGAAAGTACACTGGTGAAGATTTTGATGAAGATCTTAGAACTGTATTGAGACGTTCTGGCTGTAAAAATGAGAAGATAGCATTCATTATGGATGAGTCCAATGTACTGGATTCTGGGTTCCTAGAGCGAATGAACACCCTTCTTGCCAATGGAGAGGTAATTAAATAACATATTGAATCAACCAATCTGGTAATCATCAGATTTTTTTAAAAATGTGATTGATTTTTCCACTCAGGTTCCTGGTCTCTTTGAAGGAGATGAGTATGCCACCCTTATGACCCAGTGTAAAGAGGGTGCTCAGAAAGAAGGCTTAATGCTGGATTCACATGAAGAATTATACAAATGGTTCACTAGCCAAGTTATTCGCAATCTCCATGTTGTATTTACCATGAATCCATCTTCTGAGGGACTGAAAGACAGAGCAGCTACTTCACCCGCTCTTTTCAATAGGTAAACTGATGCACTATCACTTATTGCCTCACACAAAGTCCCAAAGGTTCCTGATTGACCAGAGAAAATGCTGTTATGTAGAAAGACATAATACTTTGTCTTTTTTAGGTGTGTGCTCAACTGGTTTGGTGACTGGTCTACTGAAGCCCTGTATCAAGTTGGCAAAGAATTCACTAGTAAAATGGACCTTGAGAAGCCAAATTACATTGTACCAGATTATATGCCAGTTGTTTATGATAAATTACCACAGCCTCCATCCCACCGGGAAGCCATTGTGAATAGTTGTGTATTTGTTCATCAGACTCTACATCAGGTAAATTCTATCACTACACTAAGTAATTTTTTTCCACTCAGACTTTTGACAGACTTAAACCTGATTGGTGTGTCCTCTTTTCAATTCAAGAATATATTGTAGAAAATCATTAGTGTGAAGCATATTCTTACTAAGGTGAATGATTATTTTTCTTTTAAATGTTTAATATTCTTTGTAATCAAAATTAATTATAATGAAATGCTTTTCATTAATACAAAAGCAATGCTTGAATTATTGTCACACTATTTGACCATGTAGAATATAAGAGAATTAAGGATTAAAATGGAGCTGCTTCGTTCCTTGCTATATATATATATAAAACACAGGAATATATGTCGAGGGACATTAGTTGTTTTATATATAGAATTTTAACTAAGACATTATCTCCTTTCTACCCCATTCCTTTTCATTACATGTAAAAGTCATACAAAAAAAATTAAGATCTTCTCTATAAGTAATATTTATAAATATTTGCACCTGAGAATTTGGCTTAAAAATTGTACTTCATCAACTTTTATCTAAACTGTTTTAATTTTCTTTAAGAAGTAAAAGACAATGCAATTAGAATTTGAATATTAAAAATACAGAAAGCAGTCTCATAGCTACAAGCCCAATTTAAATCATTTTTAAAATCTGGACTGTTCAAGATATTTAAAAGTTATTCATGTTTTCTGGCTTGGTAAAATCAGTATAATCATAGGAGTTATGAGGAATGAATAAGCCTATATTAAGTGCATTCTGTGTTAAATATGGGTGATCCATATAGGAGAGTGAAATAGTCCTCCTTAGGGAGCTCAGGTACTAGTAGAAAACATTTAAGTGGAACATTACAGTTCATGACATATTTTAAATTTTTAAAGTTTTTTTTTTTTTTCATGAGTACACTGAGGCAACAGGTTTCTTTGTCATTGATGGCTTTTTTGAATAATGGTATCAAACCCACCAATTCTTCCTTAAAGCCAGCAAATAAATCTCCTTTCTGGGACATGCTTTCAAGTAATCTCTTAATTATATGTCTTCTCCCTGGGCAATGCCGTTTCTGTTGTAGGGCATCTATATAAGAGAATTCTGTGCCCTGACCAGTGATTCATTCTCAGAGTCCATTCCAATTAAATCTGCTTCATACCCTTGTCTCCATTTTTAGCCATATGGCACCCTGCATACTTTTGAACCGAAATCTTCTTAAACTAATCAGTGTTGTCCTTTTAGAATTTGATTCTCTTTACTCTTTCTTCATGCTTTTTCATATCTTTCATTTTAAAGGCTAATGCTCGTTTAGCAAAACGAGGAGGCAGAACTATGGCAATCACACCTCGTCATTATTTAGATTTCATCAATCATTATGCTAATCTCTTCAATGAAAAGCGCAGTGAACTGGAAGAACAGCAGATGCATTTGAACGTTGGCCTTAGAAAAATCAAAGAAACAGTTGACCAGGTATTTTTTAAAATGTGGCTTGTTTAGATTTGATCTGAAAGGCGGGTAGAAAGGATGGGGAGAAAGAGCAGTGAGGGGGGAGGTAAAGGTAGCTAACCCCATACTACACTCTCTGTCCTGTGACTGCAGGTGGAGGAACTGCGTCGGGACTTGAGGATAAAAAGCCAGGAGCTGGAAGTAAAGAATGCTGCTGCTAATGACAAGCTGAAGAAGATGGTGAAAGATCAGCAAGAAGCAGAAAAGAAAAAGGTTGCTATGTTGTCTTTTAGAAAACTAGGGTTTTTTTGGTTTGGTTTTGTTTCCTTCTTCCCCTTACCTCCAAATACTGAATATTTAGGAGCCAGTGACTCCCAAACTACTGTTTCTTTATAGGTTATGAGCCAAGAAATTCAGGAACAGTTGCACAAGCAGCAGGAAGTGATTGCTGACAAGCAGATGAGCGTAAAGGAAGATCTAGATAAAGTCGAGCCTGCTGTCATTGAAGCACAGAATGGTACGTGTGTAAAACTAAGGACTGAACTTTTAGGAAAAGAGCTTTCAAGTTCAGGGCTATCAAACTTGACTTTCTCTGAGATAATGTCCAGGAGGTGAGACACACTGCCAAGGGAAATTTTCCTGCACTTCTCTAAGAGCAAAATAGGATAATCTGTAAAAACAAAAGATCTTAAAGGGGGCATTGTACTCATCTCAAAGAATAGTCCATACATTGCCTATCTTATTTCATAAGGAAAAAGTAATTAGAGTGTCAGAAGAAAGAGCAAAGGGCTAATTAGTTGTGAGACCTGGAAACTCCTCCTGATTCTGCCCCTAAGTCACTGTGGGATACTGAGCAAGTCTTTCATATTTATGGGTCAGTTAACTGAGGTCCAGAGAGGTTTAAATAGTTGAATTAAAAATTTGTCTCTTCCAAGTTGGAAATTGAAATTGAAAAATGTTATTATATAGATATTTATATATATATTAGAGATTTGAGGCTTATTTGTTTTAGCTGTTTGGGTATTTCATTTACATGGCATCATGGCATCCTTGTGTTAATGCATTATATTGAAATACACAGTGCCATTTCATAAGCCAATACTAAAACATTCTGACTCTAAATCAGTGCTTTAAATGTAAGTAGAGACAGCAGTCATTTCTTTTCACTTCTCTTCCCCTCCCTAACTCTGCCAAAATTAATTTTTCCATCTGCAAAGTAAATATGTTAGCAAAATATCTCTCCCTGACCCCTCTGTAATTCATTTTCAATCTTAGAATTTTCTGTTTCATTCTTTTCCTGCCATCAGGTTTTATTGTTTCTAATAATAAAACCTTGAGTTTTTATACCTTTTTCATTCTTTAAGATAAAAGATTCATATTCTAAGGCCTTTCAATTAATGCCTTATATAATGTTAATTTCCTATATGAATTCTTTGGAGGCAGTGGCTCATCAACCTTTGGAAATATGATAAACTTATTTAAATGTTTATTGCCACTTTTATTCAGATTGAGATCTAATTCTATCCTGAACACAACAGGAAGTTATACAGTTCAGTTGATGTAAGATTTGGCCATTGTTTTAGAATTTTAAATCCCATCATTATGCTTCTATCACTTGAAAATTAAGAACAGTGTTGGGCTCTCTTTTTTTTCTAGTTTGCATCTTTCCTTCAAGCTGTATAAAACTTTCATTGTTTAAAATTCTCTAGTTTTTTTGTTTATTTTTAAGAAAATTGTTTTATATGGATGAACAGATTTTATTCTTTGGTGATGGTATCTAGCATAGTGAAACTCTCTTCATTATTGTTTTTCAAGGAATCAGTTACTAAAAGGAATGGGAAAATTGGGCTGGAAGGTACAAAATAAAACATACAGATAATATGTGAATAAGAGGGTTTTACTATGTTATTATTAGTCTTTTTCAAATGTCATTAGGGTTGTCATTGTGAATGATAAATAACTTCTGTCCATCTAGTATGTAACTTTGCTTCAGTAAATTTTGCAGGAGTACTGTGCTTCACATTGGTAACTAAATCTAGTTAGTTTGCATTCTGTATAATAAAATTATATTTCTATTGATTGGAATTTAGAAGAGCTAAAGCCCTAGGATATCTGCCAAATCTTACATTAGTCTAGCAGATCTTAGCCATAACATGAATTTTTAGAGAATGCTCAAAGCTTCAGGTGGTGATTGTTATTCCTATCTTACTATGTTTGTACTCGATCTTTCTTTTCCCCTCTCTCCAATCAATACTTTCTCTACTCCTTCTGCTCCAACTGGTTTGACTGCTGTCTTTTAGCTGTAAAATCAATAAAGAAGCAACACCTGGTAGAGGTCCGCTCTATGGCAAATCCCCCTGCAGCGGTGAAGCTGGCCCTAGAGTCCATCTGTCTGCTGTTGGGTGAAAGCACCACTGACTGGAAACAGATACGTTCCATCATTATGAGGGAAAACTTCATACCAACTATTGTAAACTTTTCTGCTGAGGAGATCAGGTGATTAAATGAATGTACAGTGCTACTGCTGGGAATTGAAAGAAATTGTTCATAACGTATTTGAAGATCATTGTCTTTATCTGGAAGGAGGAATTTAAATTTGGCAATGGAATTCCTTATATTTAGCAGAAATCCTAATTAACTATAATAGTCACTTGCTGTATAAGTACTTTTTGGTGTTGTTTGCTAAAAGACACCATGTTTTATCAGATGGACATCTTGTTAGGCAAATTTTTTCTTGAGTGAAGAACTGAAATTTCTTTCGGACATTCCCAGCAGTAGTATTATAATTCCTTAACCTCCTGCATGCTGAATGCTGTTTTCATCCCCCACAAATAGCTGTGAGCTCTATAAGGAAGCAGCATCTTGTTGAAGTAAGAGCAATGGCCAACCCTCCTGCTGCAGTAAAACTGGCTTTAGAGTCAATCTGTCTTCTGTTGGGTGAGGAAACTAATGATTGGAAAAAGATCAGACCAGTTATTCTCAGAGATAATTTCATCAGCAGCATTGTCAACTTTAATATTGAAGAACTAAGGTATTGGTTTTAGTTTTGTCTTTAGTGGTCATTTGGGGTAATGTATAGAAATACTGTAGAGACTTTGAAATAGCACTTTTTATACTTTGAAGAACTAAATCCCAAAGAGATGCTGACCTACTCTTCTCTTTATTTTTATACTAATGAGAATAATTCTTTTGCAGTGATGCCATAAGGGAAAAGATGAAGAAGAATTATATGTCAAATCCAAGTTACAATTATGAAATTGTAAACAGAGCATCTTTGGCTTGTGGTCCTATGGTTAAATGGGCAATTGCACAGGTAATTGGTGCCATGTGGAAAAACCATATGTGGAAGTATTTACTTGTGATATCTAGTGAATTGGAGATTCCTTAAACTATCTGTAAATATTGGTCATTTTTGTTTATTTAACAGCTTAACTATGCAGACATGCTAAAACGAGTAGAGCCCTTGCGGAATGAGTTACAGAAACTGGAAGATGATGCTAAAGACAACCAGCAGAAAGCTAATGAGGTTGAACAGATGATACGGGACTTGGAAGCTAGCATTGCTCGGTACAAGGAGGAATATGCTGTGCTGATCTCTGAGGCCCAGGCAATTAAAGCAGATCTTGCTGCTGTGGAAGCAAAGGTAACATATTACTGCTAACCCGTACATTGATTCTCATTCCATTTTTTTCCAGACTTCTTTAGTTTATTTATTTTTGATACACATTGCTTTATGAATCATGCTGGAGAAAAATCAGAACAAAAGGGTTTGGGAGAGGACAAAAAACAACAGAAAAAATAAGCGATGAACATAGCATGTGTTGATTTTACATTCAATTTCTGTAGTTCTTTTTCTGGATGCAAATGGCATTTTCTGTCCAAAGTCTATTGGGATTGCTTTGGATCACTGAACTACTGAGAAAAACCAAGTCTTTCATAGTTGATCATCGCACATTCTTGCTGTGATTGTGTACAGTGTATCCTTGGTTCTGCTTGTTTTGCTCAGTATCAGTTCATGGAAATCTTCAGACCTTTCTGTAATCAGCTTGTTCATCATTTTTTATAATATTTCATTACCTTCCTGTGCCACATCTTGTTCAGCCATTCTCCAGTTGATGAGCATGCACTTCTTTTCTAATCCTTTGCTACCACAAAAAGAGTTACGAAAACATTTTTGCACGTGTGGATTTTATGATTTCCCTCCTTTATGATTTCCTTGGGATACAGAGCCAGTAATGACACTGCTGGTTCAAAGGATGTGCACACTTTTATAGCCCTTTGGGCATGGTTCCAGATTGTTCTCCAGAATGGTTAGATCAATTCACAACTCCACCAATGCATTTAGTGTCCATGTTTTCCCACATCCTCTCCAACATTCATCATTATGTTTTCCTGTCATCTTAGCCAATCTGAAAGGTGTGAGGTTATACCTCCAAGTTGTTTTGATTTGCATTTCTCTAATCAATATTGATTTATAGCATTTTTTCATATGACTATATATTCAACAGGATTTTTTTTAATGCTAATGCATTTTATGAGAGTAGAAATATTAGGTACCTGGAGTATTTCTAACTGTTTTGCATAAATAACTCAACTATAATGCAGCATTTGGTTTCAATTAAATTGTATGCTTTAACTTTAGGTAAACCGAAGTACTGCTCTTCTTAAGAGTTTGTCTGCTGAGCGTGAACGCTGGGAGAAAACAAGTGAAACCTTCAAAAACCAAATGTCAACGATTGCAGGAGATTGTCTGTTGTCTGCTGCCTTCATTGCTTATGCTGGCTATTTTGACCAACAGATGCGTCAAAACTTATTTACTACTTGGTCCCATCACTTACAGCAAGCAAATATACAGGTAGGAATCCTGTGAGGAGGCTTATATTCTAGTGTTAAAAGTGTAAGACCAAACTGAATATTTGGTTGGCTTTTGCAAAGACAACAGTAGAGTTTTGTGCAAAAGAGTTTAGATGAAGGAAAAATAACGAAGACTTACTATTTCAGTTCCGTACAGATATTGCAAGGACAGAATATCTTTCAAATGCTGATGAACGACTTCGCTGGCAAGCAAGTTCATTACCTGCAGATGATCTGTGCACTGAAAATGCAATCATGCTTAAACGGTTTAATAGGTATGTTTAAAGGAAAATCAAACCTAATTCCTTCAAAGAATAACTAAGTGTTTATGTTTTGGTCATTTTTAATCTCACTGTTGGTGAATTTTCAAACTCCCCTCTCTTCTCTGAGAAGTATTGGGGAATGTTATAAAAACCGGAATTCTTTCTTCTGGAGCAAAGTGTCCAGTGATTTTTTTTTTTTTTTTTTTTCAGTGAGATAGGGATGAGAGAAAATGGAACTTAGCTGCAGTAATGAATGAAGGTGATTAGGCTTTGAAATATAATTTGTGTTTAAGCTCTCTTTTTCAAAGTGATATATACAGAGTATTTGTAAAGTAAATAAGATGTAATTTAGGGAGCATATCAAGAATGACTTTGTGTAGAATGTGATAGTTGAAGAAAGTGAGGGATTCTAATAGACAGAGCAGAGGCAAGGAGGAATCTCAGGCATCTTGGGCCTGGAAAGATATGCAGGAGATAAAGTACCAAGTATGAGTAGTAATGCTAGTTTGGTGGAACTTGGGGAAGGAGAATTAGCATGTAATGAAGTTGGAAAAGTAGTTTGAGATTAGTTGTAAAGGATTTTAAAGGTCTAGGGAGCTGGTGACATTTATTGATTAAGAAAGTGACATGGCCAAATCTGCCCTCATGAAAAAGTCAGGACTTGGGCAACAGTTTAGGAGATGAATTTGAAAGGGGAAAGATGCAAGACAAGGAAATCTCGTAAGTGGCAATAATCTGGGTGAGAGGTGGTATCTGTTTGAGTAGAAAAGGGGAGGAATGTGAAAGATGTGGATTTCAAAGGATAAGAGAGACTTGGACATATGCAGAGGCAGTGGGAAAGTTACCAAGAGATAGGAAAAAATTGAGGATGAGAAAGGGGATGGGAATTACCTTAAAAAGAACATGCGAGGGGGCGTCTAGGTGGTACAGTAGATAGAGCACGAGCCCTGAAGTCAGGAGGATTTGAGTTCAAATCTGGTCTTAGACACTTAACATTTCCTAACTGTGTGACCCTGGGCAAGTTACTTAATCTTAATTGTCCTCAGTAAAAAAAAAGAGAGAACATGCGGGAGGAAATGGCATCAAGGAAACTTACAGAAGGGCTGGCCTTTAGCAAAGAGAAGGACTGCCTCATCCAAGACTGTAGGAGAGGAGGAGATAGTAAGAGATGTCATCAAGGGACTTGGTGATGAAGAAAAGGGGAGAAGAGGAGAAACCCCATAGCAAATGTCTTTAGCTTTCTCAATAAAGTAGATAGTAAGTTTAAACATGCAAGGTAAAGAATCTTGTGAGGAAAGATGTGGGAGTTATCTTGGGAAGACAAGAGATGTTTTGGTAGTGAAATGAAGGATTAATTAAGAAGAAATAAATGGATATCTTGTTGCAGTGAGGACTGAAATGTAGAATTGTAATGTTCTCAGGCAGCACAGTTTTGTGATGAAATGCCTTCTTAATAACATTTTTAATTATAACATTTCACATTAATTTATATCTGGCATTAGATTTATTTTAAATTTAACTTCTGTGTGTGTGTGTAATGTATGTATAATATCAATTGTATAATTGTATAAATCTGTATTTTGGAAAGTCAGGACTTAGGCAACAGTTTAGGGGATAAATTTGAAAGGAGAAAAACCCATCCCCAATGAAGGTGGGTTTTTTCTGTTGATTTTTTTATTTGTTAAAAAGTTTTTCCTTCCACAGAATAAAATTTCCTTAAGGGCTCTCTCCATCCAATAAAGTGACCTTGGTGCATATGTTATGATCATATAATATCCCTTAATAGATGCAAAAATAGACTTGACTCTGCTCAATAATCCTCTGATTATCAGAAACAAATGAGCCTCAATGTAATATTTTATAGGCATACCAAAAGTATTCTACCTTATCCTATACAAAGTCCAGTTGGAAGAGAGATTTCTTTTTTTTTTTTAATTTTTTTTATTATATCTCTGTGTGTGTGTGTGTGTGTGTGTGCGTGCGTGCGCACGCGCGCGCATTACTGAACAGTTCTCTTGTTGCACAGGAAGAATTGGATTCAGAAGGTAAAAATAACCCTGGAAGAAAAACAAAAATGCAAACAGTTTACATTCATTTCCCAGTGTTCTTTCTCCCAATAAGGGTATTAATAGAGAGTGACAACCTTTTCACAAGTGATATTTACCACAGGTCTGCACATATAGAACATAAAAGATACATCCATAGTACTTATTTTTTGTTGATTATGAAAGGACATTTGATTTGCTAGACAGAACAAAGTACTACCTTAAGAATTCTTTTGTAACAAAGTGTTTCCCATTCATAACAACTGATCATTATAGTCTAATAACAAACAGATGGATAGTCAGACTCCTCAGGTGATGCCTTGGTATGTGATATATTGGGAGAGAGGAGGGCTTTTGGCACAAATGGTAGTGTAGTGACTTTTGGGAGAACATCGGGAATGGAGAGGAATGAATGGATCCCAATCTGCATCATTGGAGAGAATTCCTTATTGATAAGATCCGAGATCCATTTTCTTATTTAATAAATATTTCTGATGTTTGACTATTTGGTCTTTGCAAACCTGACATTGTTTATAACAGAAGCTATTATGCTATTGTGAAGCATTTTTTTTCTTTTGTTTAAATGATGATAATATGTGTATGTTCACAGATTTCATCAAAAACTTAGTATCAGTTTGTGATACTTTTTTCCAAACTTAGAATGGGTTTTGTTGTTGTTTTTGCTAAGCTGACTCTTTTATTATGTGATTGTAGATATCCATTGATCATTGATCCTTCTGGACAAGCCACAGAATTTATTATGAATGAGTATAAAGATCGGAAAATTACTCGAACAAGCTTTTTGGATGATGCCTTTAGAAAGAATTTAGAAAGTGCACTGAGATTTGGTAACCCCCTTCTTGTCCAGGTGTGTAGTTAAATTCCACAAAATTTTTTATTCTCTCAAGTGTATTTATATCAGGCTTTTTGAATGTATGAATTCTCTGGAAATCCAGTGAAAAATAGGAATTCTTCAAAATCAAGGTTAAAATACGAAAAATATATTTTAAGTTCATGAATCCTAGATTAATAACCTCTGCTTTAGGGCCATATTTGATTTTTTAGAATTTGTGAACTAATATGAAAAAAGAAATTTTGATAATTTGAGAACTCTGAAGTTTCACGTAGTAGTAGAATAGAGAAGATAAAACTTAGAAATTATAACTTTATGAAAAATAGCACAAGAATAAATCTTATTATAGATTCAGTTGAAAAACCTATCTGAAAAGCTCTCAACTGCTATGTGATTGTAAATGTTTATCCTGACTATTGAAAGCATCCATTTGTTCTTAAAGTCACCATTTAATTGATGCTAATTGTGAAAGGTGTTTTATTCGGTATTTAAACTTAAATTCATATTTAGGATGTGGAGAGCTATGACCCAGTTTTGAATCCAGTGCTGAATCGTGAAGTCCGCAGGACCGGTGGAAGAGTACTGATCACCCTTGGCGATCAGGATATAGACTTGTCTCCATCATTTGTCATCTTCCTGTCTACTAGAGACCCAACAGTAAGGAAGGAGACAAACCATGAATAAAAATCTATCAAGTTTTAGGGTATTGGCATTGAATACAAGGCAGAATGTATTCCATTATCTCTTTTTATAGGTTGAATTCCCACCAGATCTCTGTTCCCGTGTGACATTTGTGAACTTTACAGTAACCCGGAGCAGTTTACAGAGTCAATGTCTGAATGAGGTTCTTAAAGCTGAGAGACCTGATGTGGATGAAAAGCGTTCTGATCTCCTTAAACTTCAAGGTATGTTTCCAAATCTAACAGTAAGCTAAAATGAAGTCTGAGAAAAATGTATAGAAGTTTATTTGGTGAAAGTTAGGAGGTTTAGGAGGGCCAGCTAGATGATACAGTAAGTAGAGTGTTGCTCTGGAGTCAAGAAGATTCATCTTCCTAGCGCAAATCTGACCTTGGATACTTGCTAGCAATGTGACCCTGGTAAGTCATTTTATCCTGTTTGCCTCACTACTTCTTCTGTAAAATGAGCTGGAGAAGGAAATGGGAAATCATTCCAGTACCTTTGCTAAGAAAGCCTCAAACTGGGTCATGAAGAGTGTTAGGTATGACAGAAGCAACTGAACCACAATAAGACTAGAAGGTTGAGGAAGTTCAGCATCTCAGGTTTTGTCACACATGTCTAGGGAAACTTTGATAGAAGGAAAGGTGGATGTCATTCTGCAAGACCCCCAAGGAATGAGAGCCAGGCTATGCAGCTCCTCCAGCTACTTCTCCCCATTGCAGAGCTTGACTCACAGTGCGCTGTAACCTGGATATTAACACTTAATCCACTCTTAAGAATTCACTAGTTGAGTTTACTCATGGAGACATAATTACAGCTTCTGTAGAATGACTCATCTAGCCTTTTAATAAGGTTGTAATACCAGGGATTGTTTACCTTCTGTTTTGGTCTGTAGTAATTTACTGATGCTTCCAAAGCAGCAGCTAGTTTACCTAGAACAGATGAGGATAAGAATGGATGCTTCTGTTCATCCTTATTTGCTCTCAGAGAAGAAGTAGACCTCAGGAAAGGTTTGTTTTTCCCTTTTAAATAGCTACAATGTTCTTTACTATGTAGGTATTGTAGACTGAGAGTAAATGTAGATATGACATAATAAGCTTGCTTTCCTTTTAGCAGTAGGTGTTATCCAGTGTAAATTTAGTACTAGAAATTGTGCACATCATTGTTCTTTTTGTCAGTGGCCACCAGTTCCCTTTGACCTTTCTCTTGGTCTGTCTGTTATAAAGTTGATGACTAAGATAGAAGGATGTTATTTTTACATTTCCTTTTGTTCCATATCATTTCAGGTCATTTTAATCTTCCAAGTCCATTTGGGTTCCTTTATTTTCTTTACATGCTTCCTTAATTCTGTCATTGATTCTTATGCTTCTCCTTATCCCTGTTATCCTAGGCTAAAAAAATATCCTAATAATGTGTACTGAAAAGACATTGCAACTTATCACCTCAGAACTTCATCATGTCTAGAATTGAACAGCTATTCCTTTTCCTAACATCTGTATTTCTGTTGATGGTAACACTTGTAACATCAGATGTGATTCTTCTCACCACCTCCCCACCTCCTCACCCCAACCAATCATTTGTTATTCTCCCACTAATATGCCATGCTAATCCAGGTCTTCTTTTTTTCTTATTTAAAACTATTGTTATCATTTTCTTACTTATGAATAACCTCTTCTCTAATCTTTAATAGCATTGCTCAAGTCTTTGGTTGTATTTAATCCTCTGATTAAAAAACAAGAACCTTTCATTGGCTTACATTGATTCTCAGAGTATAAAATCTTGAACTGATTTTCATCAGATAGTGCCTTTATGAAGCCTTCCCTGACTTTCTTGTATAAAGTAGGTAAATATTTGGTGAGAGATTGACTGAGTTTCATTACTGTAGCTAAAGTTGTTTTTTGTTTGTTTGTTTGTTTGTTTTAAAGGTGAATTCCAATTGCGTCTACGGCAGTTAGAAAAGTCTCTGCTGCAAGCTCTTAATGAGGTTAAGGGACGTATTTTGGATGATGATACCATCATTACTACCTTGGAGAATCTGAAGAAGGAAGCAGCAGAGGTCACTCGAAAAGTAGAAGAAACTGACATAGTTATGCAAGAAGTTGAAACTGTTTCCCAGCAGTATCTTCCACTTTCTACTGCCTGTAGCAGTATTTATTTTACCATGGAGTCATTGAAACAGGTAAAAAAGATACTGAGACTTTCCCTCAGTTCTAAAATTTTGGTTTTTAACCTTTTCAGAATTTATATAATTTAGACCACTGCTTTGGAGCTCAAATCTTAAAGTTTGTTGCTTTTCCAAACTTGTTTTGACTGGCTTTATGCCTCATGTGCCAAGCAATTCATCAGTTAATAATCAAACATTTTTAAGCTCCTGATGTGTTCTTGGAGCTAGAGTTATAAAAACAAGCAAATAAAACAATTCTCACTGTTGGGGAGATTTACAGTTATGTATAAGGATCTATAGTAGGAATAGAAGAGAAATAAGGTAGATTTGTATGAGGTCGTTAAGAAAGGAAAACTACTGGCAGTTTGGGGGTTTAGAAAAGACCTTGAGGAGGTTTGCTACATGAACCGTGTCTTGAAGGAAATGAGAAATTCTGTAAAGCAGAATCACGCACACACACACACACACACACACACACACACACACACACACAAAGTATTCTTCTTTGACTTATTTAGGGTAAATACCTAGTAGTGATATTTGGATTTAGTGGCATTGGCCTCCTGGTTTTCCCTATGCCTAGAATGTTTTCTCTAGTTCCCATTCCAACTACTGACCTCCCTGGCTTCATTTAAGTTCCAACTAAAATCCCATCTTCACACACAAAGGCACAGAAAGCCTTTCCCAACTCCTAATTTCAGGACTTGCATTTGTTTAATTATTTCCTATTTTCTGTGTATATAATGTGCTTTGTATATTTTTGTGTAAGTTCTGCAAGAACAAGACTGTCTGACTGTCTTTTGGCTCTTTTTTTTCCCATTGCTTAGTACAGTACTTGGCACATAGGTGATTATATGGACATTGTGTTTACTTCATTAACATAATGGTTGGGCCAATTCATAGATCTACCATGCTTGTCTTTTTATCGTTCATCAAATATTGCTTGATTATTTTAACACTTTGCTTTGTATTTCTATTAATGTTAGTGATTTGGCATAATCTTTCATGTGGAATAATATTTTGTAGTTCTTTTGAAAGCTGGTTACTTGGTACGGCAGCTAGGTGGTACAATGGATAGAGCATTAGTTCTGGAGATGGGAGGACCTGACTTCACATACACTTAACACTTGTTAGCTGTGTCACTTTGGGCAAATCACTTAATCCTAATTGCCTCACCAAGAAAAGAAAAAGAAAACTGGTTATTTATATTCTTTGACCATTTATCTATTGTAAAATGGTTCTGCCTTTATACACCTTCATATCTTGAATATTAGATTCTTTTAAAGAATATGTAGTGCAAAAATTTTCCCCATTTGAGCAGCTTCCCTTATCCTGGTTGTCTTGATTTTGCACATGCAAAAAGCCTTCCAGTTTTATGTAATTAAAATGATTTATCTTTTCTGAATGCCTCTATTCCTTGTTTACAAGCATTTCCCTTAACTAAATGTCTACAAAAGATTCTCTTCTAATTTTTAAAAATATTGTGATTTTTGAATATTTAGGTTGTATATTTTAAGCTCATTTTGGTATTTGGTATAAATACTGCAGTAAAATTTTTGAGACCTATAAGACCTGTAATTATAGACCAATTGTAAGGTTATCAAGAGTTTTTAATCTTCTTGGACTAATTTGCTGGTAACCCAGCTCCAGTTGTCAGGAAGAGTTTTTGTTTCTACTGTGTTTTCACTGTTATTTGGAAAGTAGAGGAAAGAAACAATCACTCGGGAAAAATTTTACTTAAAAATTGATGGATTTAAAAAAATTTTTCTAGTTATTTGCTTTACAAAAAAAATTTGTCTAACTGGCTAAATTATTTCTTTTCAGATACACTTCTTATATCAGTATTCCCTACAGTTTTTCCTGGATATTTATCACAATGTTTTATATGAGAATCCAAACTTAAAGAGCATTACTGATCATACTCAGCGGCTCTCAATCATTACCAAAGATCTCTTCCAGGTAAGAACAGATTATCTATTTTTCATGCAAAAAAAACTTGGCATTTCTTGTGAAATTTGTTTACTCCAGGGAAAATAATTGGTTCATTGATTTTTCTTTGAGAACATTAACATCTTTCTTTTCTGTCAACAGGTGGCTTTTAACAGAGTGGCCAGAGGCATGCTACATCAAGATCACATCACCTTTGCAATGCTTTTAGCAAGAATTAAACTGAAAGGCACTATTGGGTAAATTTTTTTTCCTTATTCAGATTAACCAATGGGCAAAGAACTAGATACGTTTTCATTTACTAAACAAATACTTACTGAGTGCTTGCTCTATATTTAATCCCTATTCTTGATACTGAGTAGAAAATATGGCTGGAATTTCCAGGCCTTTGTGAAGCAAAGAATGTGTAATCTTTTGCAAATTATTATAGAAGTAGAAAAAAGGAAAAGAACTTTGTGTTTTTCTTATGTCAATTTTTTGGATTTCTGCTATAATTTGTATTTATTCCATGACCAAGTATTATTTTGGTTCTATTAATTTTAGTAATAGTGAATATGCAAATAAGAAATCTTGAGTTGTTTCACATTCAGGGAGCCTACTTATGATGCTGAATTCCAGCACTTCTTGAGAGGGAAAGAAATCGTACTTAGCACTGGTGTTGTTCCCAAAATAAATGGATTGACTGTAGAACAGACAGAAGCAATGATGAGACTGAGCTGCCTTCCTGCATTTAAAGATATAGTTGCAAAAGTTCAAGCTGATGAGGTAAGTATTTTAATTAATAATTATTATGAAGAAGACTGATCTTGTCCCAGAAAATTGAATATGAGGAATTGAGCCTATAAAACAGCATAAATTATAGTTGTGGAATCTTGACTTGGGTTTTCAACATATGACCATCAGAAATACCTTAATACTTTTTAATGTGCTTTTTTTGTATAATGGTAATGTGTTAAATATTTCTGTTACAGCAATTCTGCATTTGGTTAGACAGCAGCTCCCCAGAGCAGACTGTGCCATACCTCTGGAGTGAAGAAAAACCTGCCAGTGAGTTTAGACTCAAGTTTTTCTCTTATAATCATAATTTATTGAGAACTGATCCCTAGACTACAATTGTTTTGATTTTTCAATCAAGTTTAATCTTGTTTCTTGAAGAAATCTCTCAAGAAATTGAAGTTACCTAATGATTAACAATTGTATAAATTTCCCAGGCAGGAGCAAGAAGCAAATAAACTATCAAAGAATCAGCAGTGTGGAAATTTTAAGTTTTAAGAGATTATACCTATGCTATTAATGTGCTAATAGGATAAGGAAATTATCAACTCCATGGAATTTTGTTGTAGCAACAGTTGACCCCAAAAGCTACTAGCAAGGAAGACAGAACTTTCAGGATTTCATTTCCAGGATACTTACAAAAAGCAGAGGAAGGTCTATGCTTACATTTCAGCATGCATAAGATGTTTTTTGGGATTTTTTTCCCCAGGGCTTGGTAACTGTCTTCTGACTTCAAAGTGTAGGCTTATTTTCCTCCCAAAGACAGCAAAGAGGCACTTCTCATAATGTTGGGGAGATGGGAGTATCCTTAAAAGATCAGAGGGAAGGGGATTCACTGTGAAAACAGATGGAGTTTAAGAAAAGAGTCAGAAAAGCAGTGAGAAATCCTGACCTTGTATGACACAAAAGAGAGGGGAAAAGATCAGTGAATGCTTAAGAAGATAGGAGATCCCTAATTTCTTCTTGACAAAGGGAAGGGAGTTGGACCATCTCAAGAGGAAGCTGCTACTTGTCCTCTAAAAATGGTAGATTGACAGCTATTCTTAGCTCATTGAGTAAAGGCCAGAAAAGATTAACATCCAAGTTGGTTCCCTAATGATGTTAATTCTTTGTTATCCTAATAGTAATAGTAGGAAGTCCCAAAACTTATGTCTAGAATGCAATAGAGACTTCCTAATGTATATCTATCAATCAAGCATTTTCAAAACATCTTTTATATGCAAGGCACTGAAAATATAAGTATAAAAAATGAAATTCTCTCTGCTCTCAGGGCACTTATATTCTGATGGGGAAATAAGTGCTATGTATATGCCATAAATATAAATTTAAACATAAGGTAGTTTGGAAGGAAGAGCAAATCAAGTCAAGAAAAATCCCACATTGGCCATTATCCACAAAATGTTTGTCCATCTGTCAGATAATAGCTTCTTCATCCTAGAGCCTTTCGAATAGTGGTTAATCATTGCATTTTTTCAGAGTTCTTGGGTCTTTTAAGTTGTTTATTTTTATAATTTAGTTGTCATGTAAATTGTTCTACTGCTGCTTCCTTCACTCTGAATCAATTTGTACAGATTTTCCCAATTGTCTCTGAAACTGTCCTTCATTATTTCTTACAGCAAAATATGCCACAAATTTTTCATCCATTCTCCAGTTTGACAGTCACCTTCCAAAAGTTTTTCCCTCCACAAAAAGAATTGCTAGCAATATTTGCATATATCATAAGTCCTTTTTCTTTTCTTTGATCTCTTTGGAATATTGACCTAGTAGCAATATCCCTTCATCAAAGGGATTCAAGCACTTCCAAACAGCCAAAATGACTGAGTTCATTCAGAGCTCCATCATTAATATGCTTATTTCTCATAGCCCTTTCACTATCATTTTCTGTCATTTATCACTTGAACTTTATTTCTTTTACTGATGAAAATAGAGACTATATTATGAATGATTAATGAACTTCAAGAACAGAAATTCTGATCTCAGAGAGCCAGCTGGGTCTCATTAAGATCAAATCATGTCAGACTAACTCATTTCCTTTTTGTGACAGGTGTCACTAGATAGGGTAGATAGGATATAGGAAGACTATTGTTATAAAAGTTAAAGTAGATTTTCAGAAATCATTTTTCAATCTTTTATTTCAAAAAGGTAATCAACAATCTGATGGCCTAGTGGGAAAAATGGAGGTTCAGTAATAGTGCTGTTATTTGATATTCCAAATGAGAAAAGACTCATGGCTGTACTCAAAGTAGTTGTTAATGGTTCACATCATTTTGGAGGAGAATCTCTAGCAGACTACTCCAGAGACCTATCTTGATACAAATTGTAAATAATAAAAATCCACTAACTTGGATAAAAGCATACTTTTCAGATTAAGATGAAATATAATAGGGACAAATTCTTAAACTTGCTTTTAAGAAGATAAGCTTTGAAATGAGTGGGATGTGGGCCCACGAAAAAGATCGGGAGGCTTTGAGTTAGGTATGTAATATGAAACCCAGAAAACTAAAACCATCTTCGACTACCCTAAGATAGGAATAGAATTCAAAATGAGAGAGGAATGTTACTTTGCTCCCTTGAATCAAAAATACACTAGATTGTTTTGTTTAAAAAGAAAAAAATAACCCTGGGTGCTACATTTTAATTAACATACTGGAGGGAATCTAGAAAAGGACAGCCTAGTTGAAAGGTGAAGGGCTTGGCCTCATATTCATGTGCAAAAACCTCAGCTGAAGTGGGCATCTCTTGGAGAAGAGGTAGGTAAGGATATTGGTATGGGGGTAACATCTTCAAGGAGGAAGACTTATGTAGAAGAGAAGTAGATTTGTTCTGAGTGGCAAGCTAAGATCTTGTTGAAAATTGTAGAGGTGGATTTAGCAGAGGCAAGATGGGCCACCTCAAACTAGAAGTTGGCCAGCAACCTATGTGAGGAGTTACTGCTGGGATTCTTGATATCTGATTGCACTCTGTTACTTCTTAGGGTCTCTTCTAATTCTAAGATTCTAACTCTGAAAATATCAGAGCAATGGAAGAAAATAAATCCAAATTTCTATTCTGAGTCAAGTAGACTTGGTCATCAAATATGAAAAACAAAAGGGAAACCTGTGGGAGGTCACATTCCTAATATATTGAATGAAATTGAATTATTGTTGCCTTTTCATTCCCATAATGATTTTTCTTCATTTCAGCCCCCATTGGCCAAGCCATTCACCGCCTCCTGCTGATCCAGGCTTTCCGCCCTGATCGTCTTCTAGCCATGGCCCATATGTTTGTTTCCACAAATCTGGGTGAATCCTTCATGTCCATCATGGAACAGCCATTAGATCTGACACACATTGTGGATACTGAGGTAATACAAACCAGGTTTTGAAAAATGCAAAGCACTTGAGAAATATTAGGAAGTAGCACTTTATCCTACTCAGACAGTAGTTTTCTCTCATTTGGACAGCAATGCAATTGAGAAATACCTTAGGATTTTTAAATGGAATGGGGCCCTGGAGTCCGGAAGCCTCCTCTTCCTGAATTCAAATGTGACCTCAAACTATTTCCTAACAGTGTAACCCTGTTTGCCTCAATTTCCCCATCTAGGAAATGAACTGTAGAGGGAAATGGCAAAAACCACTCCAGTATTTTTGCCAAGAAAATCCCAGATGGAGTCACAAAGAATTGGGCATGACTGAATGGTTAGGGATCCCCATCATATGTTACCTTATGTTCAGATCTGGGCACATGGAAAGCCTTAACATGCATCCAGAGTAGAGTGACTGGGATTGTGAGGGAACTTAAGCTAAGGGAGAGCCATTGAAGGAAGTGGAGATGCTCAGGTTGGGAAAAGAGAACACGGGGGTGGGAACACAGGTTGTATTAAGTTGTCACTCTGAGACCAGTTGGCAGAAGTTGCCAGGAGGCACATTTCAGTAACAGCTCATTGAGTAAAGGCCAGAACAGAACATTGGCAGGAGATAGAGGAGGAGCTCCTCCCTGTCTCTGGAGACTCTAAGCAAGGTCAAGCTAAGTGACGTGCTGAAGTTTCCTTTCAGTCCCAATTCAGTGCTTCTTTGGCTTCATCAGTGTATTTGGTCTCTTGTGCATTCTGAGTAAACTATTCCCATGGGACTTTTGTGAAACCTCTCTGGGCTCATTCTGATAGCATTTTAATTTCCAGTGAAGAAAGAATTACCATATATTCTTGTTTACCATGCCCTTTCTTCTCCCATCCCCATATGTTTAAGGATATAAAGAAAGATAAGTATAGTTTCTGCTTTTATCCATATTTTTATCATATTGAATATGTCTTTCTTTTATAGGTAAAGCCAAATACTCCTGTCCTGATGTGTTCTGTGCCTGGTTATGATGCCAGTGGACATGTGGAAGATCTTGCAGCTGAACAGAACACCCAGATTACATCTATTGCAATTGGTGAGAATTCTTGGCTATCTTTCAAGAAGTCATAGCACTACATATTGGGGCCTAAAAATTGAGTGCAACTTTCCATTTCTTTCTGTTTGTAGGCTCTGCTGAAGGCTTTAATCAAGCCGATAAAGCAATAAACACAGCAGTCAAGTCTGGCAGGTAGGTGATGAATTTTTTTTTTCCCAATTGAAAATCTCAGTGTTCAAACACTGCAAGTCATGGTGTGAAATGTCATGGAATGCCGCTACTTGCTTTCTCTAGGTGGGTGATGCTGAAAAATGTCCACCTGGCCCCAGGATGGCTGATGCAATTGGAGAAGAAGCTTCATTCTCTGCAGCCCCATGCTTGTTTCAGACTCTTCCTCACAATGGAGATTAATCCTAAGGTAAAGACTGAAAATGCTGCCTTGGTATACTCTTCTTAAATGCTGGCTTAATACAGGCTTTCATACAAACACTCTGGTTTGGGGCTTTTGGGGTCTGGGCATTGGATTTATACATGAAGAAACATGAGAGTTGATACAAGGGCCACATTCTTCCTCAGGTGCCTGTGAACTTGCTTCGTGCTGGACGCATCTTTGTATTTGAGCCTCCTCCTGGTGTAAAAGCCAACATGCTGAGGACCTTCAGCAGTATTCCTGTGTCAAGAATATGCAAGGTAAGTAACAATGCTCTCTGCCCTTTTCTGTGCAGATTCCAAAGGTCAATGTTTATTGATATAACCCACCCTGGGAGATAGGCCATCCCTAACTGAGGAATAAGTTGTGTTCCCAAAGGTCATTTCTTAATCAATTATTGTCTGTAGAAATAGTGCTGTAGTTGATGAGAAGTCCTTTATTATAGTCTTATAATTGTACCATAGTCAAATTGTAGATTTAATGATATCAGCCTAACTTCTCAGTCCTGGGAAGAGAGAATTATGTAGTGTAAGAAGAACAAGTTTCTTGCCCCTTTCTTTAATAAAGCACCAGTCTTAATTCCACCCATTTCTTCTACTTCATAGTCCATCTGCTAAAATCTGATGTTCCAGAATTCTCTCCCCTCCCCACCCAAATAAAAATTTTAGATCAATTTTTTTTGTTAAAATAAAGTAATCTTAGTGACCGTAATTTACATTAACATGTGACAGGATTGATAATTCCAGGAATATCTAGTTGGTAAAATTTCAAGTAATATAACAAAGCAAAAGAAGTAGATTCAGGGATTGTGGCAGAAAACTAGTATCTGACAGGGGAACACTCCTATAGTCTGTTCTCCTATTTTTCACAGAAAGTAGCCATAGCACCAACAGAGATGGTTGGTACTTCATTTCCTTATGGATGAGTTCTTTGAAGGCTAAACAATCAGAACAAACCTATACTCTGGTTAGAAAAGATAGAAGACATGTGATCATATATTAATTTAATTAATGCCTCAGAAATGAAACTCTTCATAAAACCAGCCAAGCATGCATTCATGTACACATTTATACAGACTGTGTGTATGTGTGTGTGTACATATATATAAATTGCCAGCCATGTCAGCATTACCTTCCTCTGAATGAGATATGTTGCTGCTAAGGATTCCACAGGGCATAGATGGTTAGATACTTCCTAGAAAAGTAAATGCCTGTGTTTATTTTGACCATTTGCTATACTATTAAACATTACATTCATTTTGGAAATGAAATATCCAGATGAATGATTAAAATCTAATTGTATTTATAAATCAATAATTGATCATTAATTAAGATTTGATTGGAAAGGCGATAATGGCCTCAGTGATCAGTTTCTTAATTTATTAATTTTGTTTTCGTTCCAATAGGGTATGAGTGTAGGGACTGGGCCCAAGATTTTATTAGAATAGGTATCTCCCAGATAAGGCAGAGCATACTCACTCCCACCCCCAACCAGTGCAATTAGGCATTTTCTCTGTAACTAATAATCTTAAGGAATGACCTAGAATACTGAGGGTTAAATGTTTTGCTCATGGTCATTTAGCCAATATGTGTCATAGAGGAAGCTGGAACCCAAATCTTCCTGATTCTGAGGCTCATCATCTGCCCAGAAATTCTTTCCAAATTCATACATATTATTTTGCTTCCAATATATTTCTGTATTCTTCTACCTTTAGGAACCAGGTTCCTAACCATGTTACTAGAGCTTATACTGAATTTTTTAGAATTATGGATGTATGCACTCACACACAGAGCCAGCAAGTGATTAAAAGCATAGTGTCCTAAGTGAGGGAGATGATACTCTTAATTCTGCTGTACTTTATCCTGGTATCCTCTGAGCAACACATTATAGAAGGGACATTGCAAAATCTGAGCAGATCCAAAGGATGGTAAAGGACGTGAAACTGTCTTATTGCAATAATGTTAGCTTTCATATAAGGCTTTAAAAGTTTTCAGAGTACTTTGTAAATATCATTTTATCTTTAGAACAATCCTGGAAGACAAGTGCTGTTATTATCCCCATTTTACAGATGAGAGAACTGAGGCAAACAGAGGTTAAGTGACTTATGCAGGGACACCCAGCTACTAAGTGTCTGGCAAGCTGGATTTGAATCCAAGTCTTTCTGATTCTAGGTTTAGCCCTCTATTTACTGCCACCTAAGTTATTTTATGAGGACTTGTTAAAAGAGCTAGAATATGTTTAGCCTAAAGAAGGAAAAATTTGGCAGAAATACATTATGGAATACAATGGTTAGACTTACTATGTGTTATACGAAAGGAGATAATTAGTAAAAATTAGAGGAAAGCAGATTATGGCTTAATATAAGGAAAAGCTGTCCCCAAAGGTTATGGTCTACTCTGTAAAGGTATAAAGTTGGGTCTTCATTAGTGTTTAAAACAAAAGCTAGTTGGTTTTTTTGGAAACATTATAAAGGAGAAATATATTAGGCAGGGTTTTGTAATAGATAAGAGGTCTCAAACTTGCTGCCCAAATTAAAATTGGGGAAATGTCTAGCAAAATAGATAAAAAATAAGTTTTAAAGTACAGTATAAAAAAATAGAGTATAGATAATGCCAATTTGTGGTTTTCTGAATCAATATATGATCTGTAGGGAAATTTTCCCTTTATATGCACATTTCAGGGACTTAACTATTTGAAGGAATGAGGGAGGGATGGTGGTGGCTGGATTATTGCTAACTGTTTAGAAGTTAGAGCCATTTTATGGTTATTTTTTCTTTTCTTGGTGGCTTCTTTAGTCTCCCAATGAACGTGCCCGCTTGTATTTCCTGCTGGCCTGGTTCCATGCCATCATCCAAGAACGCTTGAGATATGCCCCCCTGGGGTGGTCCAAAAAGTATGAATTTGGAGAATCTGATTTACGCTCTGCCTGTGATACAGTGGATACATGGCTTGATGATACAGCAAAGGCAAGTTGTTTCTTTCTAATCATCTATTGTCTTGTGGAGCCATTTAGATTAGTAAGAAATTATGATGAAAATGGGACATATTCTATGTGCTGCCCCATAGTAATAGCAGAAACGTAGCAGAAGCACATTTTTGGAGTTTCTTAGAATTGAAATCCAAATTTTGTCCATCTGTCCTTTGTTCTTGAATTTGTAACATAGATTATTTTCTCTCCCTAGGGCCGACAGAATATCTCTCCTGATAAAATTCCATGGTCAGCTCTGAAGACACTGATGGCACAGTCCATTTATGGAGGGCGTGTTGATAATGAATTTGACCAGCGTTTACTGAACACTTTCCTGGAACGTTTATTTACAACTAAAAGCTTTGATAGTGAATTTAAACTGGCCAGCAAGGTTGATGGGCACAAAGACATTCAAATGCCAGATGGCATTAGGTATTCAGATACTTCCATTTAGACTTCATTTATAGCAGGGATTACTTGTTTTGTGACAAGAGTGTAGCTTTCTCTTCTGCCTGCCTTGACCTTTTGCCATGCAAGGTCTAACTCAGTTTATATAAAATACTTGGAATCATGTACATAATGATGACACTTATGAATTTGGTGTATATATATTTTATGTTTTATTGTGTTTTTTTGGTTTTTTTTTCCAGACGAGAGGAATTTGTACAGTGGGTTGAACTGCTTCCAGATACCCAGACACCTTCATGGCTTGGCTTACCGAATAATGCTGAGAAAGTCCTTCTCACCACTCAGGGTATCTTGTCTCTTCTTCCTTTGAATTCTGGTCATACGTCTAGTCCTGTCAAATGTTGGAAGTACTTCATATAGTCAAATTTGCCTTTTTGTTTTAGGATCTCCACCATGCATTGCAAATTTCTTCATGGAATGAGATTTTTTTACAGACTTCTTTGTTAGATTTCTACTTTTAATGAATTTCTGAGTAGTTTCACAACTAGAATTACACAGGCAGTTTTTCCTTACTACTTTTTTTCAGTTTAAAACTGTTTTGGTAAATTTTGTAGGACCCAAAGCAAATATATTCTTACCAGTCATTGTTAATACCCTGACTTAATACCCTGCCAGTTCTACATTTTAATACATGGTCCAAAAATAGATTCTTTTCTCTTTAATCAACTCTTAACTTGCCAAATCTGTTTATCTTGACTGACCACAATGATGAAAATACAACTCTGTGAAAAAATTCTTCACCTTCTTGTCTCAGACTTTAATCATCTTAGCCATTTTTTTCTGGATTCTTTCTGACAGTGTGAATTATAAACATGTAATGTCTTGGTTTGGATACATGCCTCTGAAAAGCAGCAGATCCTGCACTCAAGTAGTCTATTATCTAATATGGTAGAAAGACATATTATAAATAATTAATTCAAAAGAGATTTTGATAAAGGTGAAGGGGCGATGTTATTACTGTTTATCAGTAATTTATTTGCTATTTAGAACTACATTTTTTCAAGTGATGAAATCAGATATAAAATTCAGTCATTCCTGTCACATAAAAGCAACTGTTTCTTTCTTACCCAAACTATTCCATTTAGGTTTATTGTTAACCTAGTTTTTAAAGTAAACATATTTTAGATAGTTTATATTTTTAAAAAATTTTTACACTCCTTGCCACCTTTAAACGAATGTATGTTTGACTTAGGCATTGACATGATCAGTAAAATGTTGAAGATGCAGATGTTGGAGGATGAAGATGACCTAGCTTATGCAGAAACAGAGAAGAAGACTCGGACAGATTCCACTTCTGATGGCCGCCCAGCTTGGATGAGAACTCTCCATACCACTGCATCCAATTGGCTGCATCTCATACCATTAACTCTGAATCACCTGAAGAGAACTGTAGAAAACATTAAGGCATGTCTTTTTGTTGTATAATCTAATCTTTTATTTTTCCCTCAATTCACTTAATAATTTTAACATTCAGTTTTTTTTTTTAATTTTGAATTACAAATTCCCCACTGTCATTGAGAAAGCAAGTAATTTGATATGTTATACAATCAAGTTATATAGTTATGTAGTCAAGACATTCTTTTGAATCATTTTTTCAAGTGGTATCTAAGAAGGAAATCATAGCATACCTTTTCTGGGTGAGAACCAAGCCACCTCTGTGTAGAAGAAACAGTTGTCTGTTTTAATAGAACATCATCCATAGAACAAGTCATGGGACAGCTGATTTGATTCATTTTATGATACATTTATACTTTTTTTTTTTTTTTTAAACCTTTATATCTTTTATCTTTTTGTGTAAGAAAGGGCAGCATATATTCTAACCTTTTTTTTTTTTTTTTGGGCAAGGCAGTTGAGATTAAATGACTTGCTTGTGGTTACATAGCTAGGAAGTGTTAAGTAAATGAAGCTGAATTTGAACTCAGATCCTCCTGATCCCTGGACTGGTGCTCTATCCACTGCACCTTCTAGCTATCTATCCCAAAATATGTATTCCAGAAGAGACAATGAGAGCATCCAGTATTTCTTTAGTAAAAGCATCTGATTACAGCCATCTTTATAAACTCTTGTCCAGTTTATGCTCAATCTGGTTTCAGAAACTCGAATTTCCAGGTTCTATATGTATAGTTATTTCATTTAACAAGCAAAATATTCAGAAGTTTATCCTTTATGTAGCAGAACAACAAATATATTTCCCCTATACATCTCTGCATTTGTTTGTTCATCAAGCTTAGCTAGTAGTTATTCCAGCCACCATTTACATTCCAGCTACTCCATTTGAAAAACAAATCTGTCATAACAGACATATTCCTCTAAGCTCTCTGGTTTGGTGATATCCCCCTTCCTGGAGGGAATCAGTTCTCATAGGCCCACCCACATTGAGAGGAGAATGTTCTAAGCATGTGCTTCAGGAACCAAGGGCAACTCAGTGATGCTTCTTCAGTAATCGGTGAGTTTATAATGGATCAGGTTAGGTACTGAGTGTACAAGAGGAAAAAACAAAACTGTCCCTGCCCCTCAGAGAAACAACATACAAACATAAATAAATGTGAAGTGTATGCAAGGTAAAGGCTAAGTAATTCCAGGGAGCATATGTAATCCTGAGGGATTGTGATTGGGTTTAGGAAAGAAAATATTATTCCCTTCAATTTATCTTTAATTTCATTTTAAATTTAGGACCCTCTGTTCAGATTCTTTGAAAGAGAAGTGAAAATGGGGGCCAGGTTACTCCAAGATGTCCGTCAGGATCTTGCTGATGTGGTTCAGGTGTGTGAAGGAAAAAAGAAGCAAACCAACTATCTACGGACGCTTATAAACGAACTGGTGAAAGGTATTATGGTTTTTGCTTCCTTGTTATATAATGGTCTCACTACCTGGGTGACGCATAGGATTGAAGGCTATAGTCAGACTGATTTGGCATTAAGGGATTGCTGATCTTCAAACTACTGAAGGGCTCTGTAAATGAATGATGAATAATAACAGGACCCTGTTGCTGGGCTAGCATAAAATGTTTTAAAATAAGTTTCATCTTTACAATGATACATTTGATTCCTGCTGGGTACAGACCAGGTTGGTCTGTTCCCAAGGGTTAGACATGCTATCTCATGGGATCTCAGGTTCTTTTGTTCCATAATAGCAGTTCATTGCCCATAGCAACAGCATGAATGTTAAAAGATTTTGGCCAAAAATCTTTGGCCAACTATAAGCCAAATTATAGTTGCTTCTTGTACTCGGAATAGAGCAATGGACTTAGAGTTGGGAAGACTGAATTCAATCATACCTTAGATGTTAATAGCTTTGTGACCCTCTTAGCCTCAATTTACTCATCTATAAAGTGTGAATAATAATAACACTTCGTGGAGTTACTGTGAAATGTGTAAAGCACTTTGCAAACTTTTAGAATTCTGTATAATGTTAGTTATTACTGTGTTACAGGGTGCTAGTCTAAGCTCTGTGAATACAAAGACAAAATGAGAACAGTTTTTTGTGGGATATAACACTGATATAGAAATGGAAATACAAGATAATTGAGGGAACATTGCATGTCTGAAAAGGCTTCTTGTTACAGGTGGCACATGAGCTCCTTCACTGGAGCCTTCACTCCAAGGGGATTCTAATAAAGGATTCTTAATCCTATTTTGACTTTTTGCAGTGGAGGTTAACAGTTAAGTTTCCTTAAACAAACCAGATCCAATTGATCAAGTGGTTATGTTCCAGGGGTTTGGGTTACACACATTTTTAAATAACTCAAGTTTTCCTACAGCAACAGCATGTGGTGAGTGTCTCCTTAATAGTAATCTGAATAACTACCACTAGG
The DNA here is from genome assembly GCF_902635505.1 of Sarcophilus harrisii. NCBI lineage: Eukaryota > Metazoa > Chordata > Mammalia > Dasyuromorphia > Dasyuridae > Sarcophilus > Sarcophilus harrisii. The sequence continues at coordinate 357,867,928 of NC_045427.1, read as the reverse complement.
TATCTGACAATTTCTTCTGTTACACTAGTTGGTGTGAGAGGAAAAGATGTAGGCTAGTTGATGACACAATTAAGTGAATTGTGAAGTAGTTGAATAACTGGCTGACAGAGAACACATTGAGAGGAATAGTGGCGGCAACTTAGAGTGGGGGACATCTTTAACAGACTGCCACAGAGATTTGTCCTAGGTTTCTCTAATACCCTGTTCAGATTTGCTGAAAACACAAAGTTGAGAGAAGCAGCTAATGTGTTAGGTGGCAGCCACATCCAAAAAAATATCAGCAGACTAGAATGACAGTAAGAGTGTCGTTTAATAGGGATCATATAAATCCTACATAATTACAAGAAAATTTATATAATTAAAAGCAATCAAAGAATGAAATAAATCTGCTTTTATGAGAGAGGCATTTAAACAAAGCCTAGATGAAAATTTATTCATGATGTGATAAAGAAGATTCTTAGTTTAGGTCAGACTTAAGCCTTTCCAGCTCTGAGATGTTAGGAAACATCTCCCTGACCTGAAACAGGGCTTCAGAAAAAAAGGGACAAAGATACACTGGCTTCCTACCAATATAAATAAATGCCCAGAAGAGTTCTCTTTCCAGAACTGACTCTTCATTACCCTGTTTCCTTGTGTAGCCCCAAAGCTCATTAGTCCATCTGCTCCTTTTTGCTGTCCTGGAGTAAAAGGTCTCTGGTCTGGGTTCTTCCCAACTCTCTGCCAGGTTACTTTTTTAATTAGTCCTGCTAAAGAATGTTGATCATAAGTATTAATGGTGCCTTTAGAACTGAAAGGAAATTCTTGTCCATTTCAGAGGAAAAGTGGCCTGAGGCTAGATTTTTATGTTTTCCTCTACCAAAGTCCATCATAGCTGGAGGAGACTCTTTGTGCCAGGGGGAACACAAGATCTGGGGCAGGCAGTATAAAGCTGGGAAGGCTTCTGGTAAAAAACCCAGCGACAGACTGTGTACATATCTATTCCTTGAGAACCAGACGAGCTTAGTCAGAAATTCTTCTCATCAGCTGATGACTCTGAGATAGAGCGGGGTTAGTGAGTTCTACATTAGTTAACGAAGTGTATTGCTGAAATCATAGGACCTTGAAGTACTTCCATCAGCTGTTACCAGTGTCCTTTTACATAATGTAGATTAGACTTTTTTTTTTTTTAAGTTGCTTGGGAGTTTAGGCAGAGGGAAAAATAAGATGAAAATATTAATACACTTTTAAAACATCTGAATTGATCTTTTCTGTTTGGGAATAAACCAGCCCTGAACTTTCAGCCAGAAAATGATCACTGTTTTCAGTTGCTTTGGGAATAGAATTCCCTATAGGACACAGCATAATTAAAATCATTCTTTTGTCTACGTGAGCAGTATTTAAAAACACTGGATTGGTTCCTTGAATCAAAATATTCTAGATTCAGGCATCCATCCCAGGAACTTTAGCTTAGTTCAAATTATTTGTAAAAGGTTTGGTGACGTTAGAAATGGTAGTTATTATGATTCCCAGTAGTTAGAATGGAACCCGTCCCAATTGAGAGGAAAATATTTTTACAAAACTTATCCAGCTTTTGAACTGGCAAGGGGTTAGAACTGTCCTGAGTATTCATATTCTCCTATTGCAGGTATCTTGCCTCGGAGCTGGTCCCACTACACAGTGCCTGCTGGTATGACAGTTATTCAGTGGGTTTCAGACTTCAGTGAACGAATTAAACAGCTTCAGAATATTTCACTGGCAGCTGCATCCGGTGGGGCAAAAGAATTAAAGGTACTTCCTATGTCTAACTGAAATTAGATTTTCCATTGGAAATCCAGGAGTTGTCAGCAGCTGCTCTGGACTGACATTAAGGGAGGAATCAGACTTTATTGGGGCACATAGTTTGGCAGGTTTATAGCAAATCATTTGGAATCAGCTGAGACTGCCAGGTGGATATTAAATGTGATCTCTTAGGATCAAGAGGTTGGCTTGTGAGACAAACTCAGTGTGTGCTTTGGTTTGAAAAGAGAAAGATTTCCATTTTCACATACATGACCTAATGCTGCTTTTTCTTTGGGGGATAGAACATCCATGTGTGCCTTGGTGGCCTATTTGTTCCCGAGGCTTATATTACAGCCACCAGACAGTATGTGGCCCAAGCAAACAGCTGGTCTCTGGAGGAGCTTTGCCTGGAAGTCAATGTCACAACTGCCCAGAATGCTGTGCTGGACGCCTGCAGTTTTGGAGTCACAGGTGAGCCTCTGGTCCTGCCTGTTCTTGGTCCAGATTAGGGGTTTGGTGTGGGCACAGTTATAACTGAGATGGTGACTTGAGAGCCACAAAGGCTGCTAGTTGTTGAGGTTTATATTTATCTAACTTTTATGCTAAACAAATAGACTTAATGATGTTTCTACAAAATTTTCCCTTTTAACAGTCTATGAAAATCTCTGGGGAGGATGGGTATTAACTGTGATAGATTCTGTGTTCACTTTATTTTTATTTTTTTGTTGAATATTTCTTGTAGGTTTGAAGCTTCAGGGAGCCACATGCAACAATAACAAATTGTCTCTCTCTAATGCAATTTCAACCATACTTCCTATTACTCAGCTACGTTGGATCAAGCAGACAAATGCGGAGAAAAAAGCAAATGTGGTGAGTTAAGCTTGCCTGATTTGGGGCAGGCAAAGGGCTTTTATCATCTCTCTGATTGCTGTGCTCCTTTCTTTAATTTGTGAATGTTTTTTCATGGAGCTTCACAAATCCCTGTGTTCTATAAACATACTTTCCCTACTCTATAGGCCTCACCGTACCCCACCTCAGTCCATGTGGTTACTTTTTGGTGGAAAGGGCAGGGGTTGATGGTAAAGGTGCTTTGGGGTCCTGATGATTGGACAGAACCAACATTTAGCCCATTAACTCTGAAGAGGAATTGGAGCAGTAGGTGGTTTGGGGCCTTGGCTTTAATCCGGCAGTGCCCCTCAATGGAGAAGTTTTCTGTTTTATGTAAGGCCTCTAAAAGTAGAATGTTTTCAGCTTTGTTGCTTTAACCGATCTTTTCATGAACCAAGCATTCTATCATTGTTCAGTTCTGCTTGTTTGTTGGTTGGTTTTTTATTTAATGTTTTTCCCAATTACATTCAAAAATTTTTTTTTTCTTAGATGTTTTTAAAATTTTGAGTTCTAGGTTTCCTCCCTTATCCCCATCCACAATAAAGAAACCACATGTGAAATTATGCAAAACATTGCCATAAGTCAAAGTTGTGAAAGAAAATATAAGTCTCCCACCCTAATGAAAATAAAAACTCACAAGAAAAATTGAGAATGAGAATGCTTCAATCTGTATTCAGACAACAATCCAATCAATTCCTTTTCTGGGTATGGTATGGATAGGGTTTTTTATAAGTCCTTCAGAGTAGACATATAGACAATTAGTATCTATCTGCTCATTTGATTGAAGCATTTTTGCCTTGAGCACTGAGCTCTTTGTTGCATGTTTGCTCTCTCCTGCAGGTCACCTTACCTGTGTATCTGAACTTCACTCGGGCAGATCTCATCTTTACTGTGGACTTTGAAATTGCTACAAAAGAAGACCCTCGAAGCTTCTACGAGCGTGGAGTGGCAGTCTTGTGCACAGAGTAAACTCTCTTTGGCATCTTACTCGTGATTTGTTTGTGTCCTGGTGGGCATCAAAAATACTGTTTTTCATGCTTAAATTGTGTTCAGAGGGTTATGGATTGTATGAAGAGGGATTTGTGCAAGTAGGTAATGGGAGATTGGAAGTTGAGTGTGCATCTGAGGCGTAGACGATAGTGAGAAGGCAAAAGGAAACAGTGGTTTGGAGATGTGGATTGTTTTATATTGTGAAATAAAGTTTTCAAGCATGAATCTTAAGACTCTTTGTTGATATCTCTGTGCCAGTGTTAGCATCTGCTGGGAGCAGGGTCAGATCCTTTTCAGTGGAGGTCATGATGAGCGCCTCCCGTCCCGCTCTGCCCTGTGGCCTTAGGGCTGGCACACTTTTAAATGAAGGTTAAGCTCCTCAGAATGAGTGCCTGTATTCCAGTTGGACAGTGGAACTGGAAGGTACCCGAGGTCACATGGTAGAAAAGAGTCTTTGGAGTCAGGAGAACCGGGTTCAGATCCCACTGCTGTCATCCATTCTTTGAGGAGGTGAGACAGCTCCACGACATCTAGGCCAGTCATGGCATTTTAAAGACCATTTTAAAGCTGCAGCTAATTTTTATATGCCAACATGGATACAGAGAATCAAGAAGAGAGTTCGCATGATGAGCCACGGCTTCCAAATTAAACATGCTCAGTGACTTTAATACAAAGATATTATATACAAGAGAGGACAGCAAAAAAAAAGTTTGGGGAAAATGTCTATGGGTTAAAATATAAAATGCCCAAAGGCTTGAAGAGGATATAAAAGTATCCTGTCAAAAGTGGGCAAGTGCTAGACAGGAGAAGCATCTCATCACAAAAGTCAGAGGGCAAACAACAACAATCACGGTGGGATGTCTGGGTAGTCAGATTGCCGCCTCATTAGAGCGAAGATCTGAGAAAGTTTGAAAAGGTTATGGTGTGGGGCGGCATCAGCCCTGGGGATTGCATTCAAATCAGGCCACAGACATTTGACACTAGCTCTGTGACTCTTAACCCTGATTGTCTCGCCCAAGTTTTGGTGTGCAGTTAAGTTCAAACTGATTTAGTTAAGCTTGTTACCAACACCCAAAAACGGAAATGGATAAAAGAACAGGCATCAACAATTACAGTTTTTTTTTTAAGGAAGTTCAACAATATACATCAACTGCTAAAACACCTAGAATCTGCCCTTAATCTGCTCACCAGAGGTAGCATCCAGCATAAATTCATTTGTAAAAACACCTGAGAGGGTGACAGGTACAAGACTGATCAAGATCACCTCATAAAACAGTATCCAGAAAAGCATGCTTCCAAAAGGCTTAGCAGAGATGCAATTAAGCCACCACTTTCAGTGATTCCTTATCTATGATTCTTTATCCCTTATTTCCCACCTACTTTTTCCTAACCTTCAAATCTTTCAAATTCCTTGGAGGAACCTCTACCATCTCTGCTTCTGGCCCAGGGCTTAAGACCCCACTGGAAGACTTATCAATCCCTCAATTTCTGTCTCTTTCACTGATTCCCCTGGCTTCTGATCCTCAGCTGTTTGTCTCCAGCCCTACTTCCACCCCCTGCACTTGAGAATCCTACCCTTCGCTGAGCAGACTGGGACCCTTTACGTGAGCTTTATACCTCTTTCATTTGTCAAATTTCACAATTATGACTTTTCTCTTAATGTCAGATTTCTTTAATCTCAGTCTCCAGATCCCTGCTCTTCCTTAATACATTTTCCTAATTCCCTTTTTATTTTGAAGATCAACAAGTGAGCATCTTCCTGTACCGAAAAGACTAGATATACCTTAAAAAGCAAGCTCTATGTGATTTCATATTTCAAATTGAACATGTTAATTTTAACACTGCCCTATTTATAGCCTTTTCCAAACATCTTTATGCTTCTTTGGGAGTCTCTTCTAATTTGGTATCACCATAGTTATTCCATTATTTCTCTCCATAATTAGCCCTGCCCCCCCAGTAAAGTTTTCCTTTGTAACAACTAGAAATAGTGAAGCAAAACATCTACCCATTGGGCCATGTCTGAAAATACACATCTTCTATACTCCTTGTCCATCACCTATCTGCCAAGAAGTGGAAAACTTGACTCCGATCAGTTTTCTGGAGTAAAGTCTTAACTCGGTTGTTTTTCTTTATAATATCATGAACTCGGCTCACTTCACTTAGCGTCAGTTCATCACTTCTCTCTAAGTTCTTAATCACTAGTAATCCAGCACCCATGCTAAGGGGAAAGGCCTGTGCACAAAACAACAAAGGGGGCAGAGGAGTGGAGGGGTTATTCATACCGGCACCTCGGACCTCAGGAGATTCGGTGAAGAAAGCAGGATGCCGTGGTTCTCCACGTCTGTGCTCGGTGTGGGCAATGATGACTTCCCCGCTTGCCCTTTTGTATTCGAAAAATTCCATTGGTGATTGTGTTAGAGATGCTCCCCCTGGGAGGGTAATTGGTAGGGAACAAGATGCTGTTTCCTCTGCTTTCAAGTCTGCACTTTGAGGGAAATGAGAATGAGACACTTGCTGATTCACTCAGGGAAGTTAGCTAACGACTATTGAGGATCTCATCTAAGATGCGAGGTGCTATGAGGCTGTCTGGGTCCACATGGACACTTAATGGAGTTATTATGGGGTAAAATTAAGACCAGTCAGTTTGGGGGCTAAAAGCCAAGAAACAAGCAGCTGCAGGGCTTAGAATATGTGTCTCAAGTGTCATGTGGCTAAAAGCCTCAGGGAGTTGTGTCTCTTAAATTATCTGGCAAATGACAGAAGAATGACTGGGTGAGGGATGAAAAGTCTCCTGAAGGTGCTTACAGGATTTTCTCCCCTAAGGATTCACATGCGAAATGCCAATTCAGAATCCGCAAATATCCCAACAGAGTAATAAAAGTTCTTATTTATTACGGTTATGTATAAATCTTTGCTTATGTATCTAGATATGTGCAAACACACAGAATTGCTTTTCACTATGCATGTCGTTGGATCTATAAAGTCTCAGCAAATGCTGAATTAGCGGATTCCAAACCATTGCTTCCTAGGGGAAGTACAGGATAAGGTTCCTGTGAGTCTCTGGCACAGATTTACTTTAGCACTTCCCAAAGCAGTTTCCTGTGGAGATAGGCAAATTTCTTCTTCCTTTTTCGGGATGTACCACATTGAACTCAAAGCCAGCAGTAATATAACTTCCTGTCAGGCATATCACAGCTTTCTTGTATACTTAGGAAAACAAGACCTCTGTGGGCCAGTTTAAACAATGAAGTCTCCAATTAAAAACATAAAAATGAGAAAAACATAGCATTTGACTGGGAAGAGGACACTTATTTACAGAATGAAAACTCAAAGCAAAACATTACCTTGTTCAGCCTCAGCCAGAAACATGCCTGTGTCAGGTTAGTCAAATTTTTCTCTGTCCTGTGCATGGATGATTGCAAAAGTGTTGCAAGAATTGATTTTGAAATCAATTTTAAACAAATAAATCTTAGCAGGGAGGCAAATTCACAAACGTGGAATTGATGAATAGCAAGGATCAATTATACATATTTGTGTGTATATATATGTGCATGTACACACATGAATATATGCTATAGCAAACAATATTGATTTAAATTTCTCAGTGAAGGACAGCACTTACAAAATTGCTATAAAGCAAAAGTATAACCTTATATATATCGCAGAGATCACAATGAAATGATTTGCAGCAGTTTGAATGCAACAGGTCTTACAATGTGACTAAATGCCCAGGAATAATAGTTAAGTCCTAAGAATAATAATAAAATAATATAAAAAATAAAATTAAATGTAATAATAGTTAAGGGGAGGATGAGGTGGGGAGATGCTACTGGATATAACATAACTCCCAATAGTTCCACAGGAATAGCTCCACAGCATATGGGTCTCTAGGAATAGTGACCTCAAACTTAACTTCTACAAAGCATTTATCACATCACTTTGAATTCAGCATAAAAAATGGAGAGTCACTCCCTTGCTTTGGAACTTGTCATTTTGGCTGTTGGGACTATCTACTAAGCTAGAATTGTCTCAATTACTTATCAAGGCTGTGCTGCCGGATTAGAAATTCTGGCTTGGACCCTGGCTCTCTTGATCTTCAAAGCTTTACAAGATCATTGCCTAATTTGTTTCATTTCAAGACCTGTTGATTCTGCCTTTATATTCCCCCATATGTGCCATTTGAGAATACCTATAATTAAAGCTTCAAATAAAAATACAGATGGGAAGACTTGGGATGAAAAATGCCATCTTCTCCAGAGAGAGAAAGCTCTATGGAGACTGAATGTGAATCAAAGTATATTTTCACCTTTTTTGTTTTCTTCCTCATGTTTTTTTTCCCCTTTTGGTCTGATTTTTCTTGTACAATATAACAAATATGGAAATATGCTTATGAGGATTGCACATATTTAACATCGAATTGCTTGCTGTCTTGGAGAAGGGAAGGCAAGAAAGGGAAAAAATTTTGGAACAAAAAGTCTTACAAAAATGAATGTTGAAAACTGTATGTATATTTGAAAAAATAAAACATTGAGAAAAATGTTAAAAATAATAAAAAAATTTTAAGGAAAAAAATTCAGATTATAAACAAGTCCAAGAAATAAAGAAGCAAAAAGAATTTTTTTCAATAAAATGAAGAGTGGTAGAAGAAAAATTAAAGAAATGAGAGCTATGCATAAAAATTATGAAAAGGAAATTAACAGCCAAAAAAATATTGAAAATAACTCCTTAAAAAAGAATTGCCCAAATGGTAGGAGAGATCTGAAAATCTCACTGAAGAAAATAATTGCTTAAAAATTAGAATTGAATTTGCAGAAGCTAATGAATCATGAAACATCAAGAAGCAATGAAACAATATCAAAAGACTAAAAATTGAAGAAAATGGGAAACATAAGAAAAACAAATGACTAGAAAACAGATTAAAGGGAGGTCATTTAAGAATTATTAGATGATCTGAAGGCCATAATCAAAGAGAGCTTACATCATAATTCAGAAATTATATACTATGTTAAGATAATTTAAGACCCAGAGAGGCAAAGTAAAAGTTGAAAGAAACACTGCTCACCTCCTGAAAGAGATTCTAAAATGAAAATTCCCAGGAGTATTATAGCTAAATTCCAGAACTCCCAAGTGAAGGAGAAACTTCTGCAAGTGAGTAGAAAGAAATTAGATAATAGTGACCCACAGTCAGGATTACACAAGATTTAACAGCTATTATAATAAAGAAATTGAGTCTGGATTTTTACTTGAGTGGCTTGGAATAATGATATTCTTCAAGGCAAAGAAGCTAGGATTACAACTAAAAATAACCTGCCCAGTAAAAGTCAGCATAATCCTACAGGAGGGAAATGAATATTTAATAAAATAGAGGATTTTCAAGCATTCCTTATGAAAAGACCAGAGCCAAGTAGAAAATTTGATAATGAAATATAAAACTCAAGAGAAGCATAAAAGGTAAATCTGAAGGAGAAATCATAAAAAGGTTTGTACAAACAAAACCAATGCAGACAAGATTAAAAGAGAAGCAGAAAACTGGGGAAAAAAATCTTTATATCCAAGAGTTATGATTAAGGCCTCATTTCTAAAATATATAGAAAATTGACTCAAATTTATAAGAATACAAGTCATTCTCCAATTGATAAATGGTCAAAGGATATGAATAGACAATTTTCTGATAAATTAAAACCATTTCTAGTCATATGAAAAAAATATTCTAAATCACTTTTGATTGCAGAAATGCAAATTAAGACAACTCTGAGGTACCACCCTTGTACCTTTCAGATTGGCTAAGATGACAAGAAAAGATAATGATGAATGTTGGAGGGAATATGGGAAAACTGGGACACTGATGCCTTGTTGGTGGAACTGTGAACTGATGTAACCAAAGCAATTTGGAACTATGCCCAAAGGGCTACCAAACTGTCCATATCCTTTGACCCAGCAGTGTTTCTACTGGGTCTGTAGCCCAAAGAGATCATAAAGGAGGGAAAGGGACTCACATGTGCAAAAGTGTTTGTGGTAGGTCTCTTTGTGGTGGCAAGAAATTGGAAACTGAGAGGAGGCCCATTAATGGGGGAATGGTTGAATAAATTGTGGTATATGAATGTTATGGAATATTATTGTACATTAAGAAATGATCAGCAGGATGATTTCAGAAAGGGCTGGAAAGACTTACATGAGCTGATGCTGAGTGAAATGAGCAGGACCAGGAGATCATTATACACAGCAACAAGATTATGTGATGATCAATTCTGAAGGACGTGGCTCTTTTCAACAGTAAAGTGGGATATAGGCCAGTTCCATTGGGCTTATGGAGAGAGCCATCTACACCCAGAGAGGACTGTGGGGATCGAATATGTTTCACAACATAGTATTTTTACCTTTCTTGTTCTTCTTTGCCTCAATTTTGTTTTTTCTTATTCTTTTTTCCTTTTATTTGATCAGATTTTTCTTATGCAGCATGATAATTGTGTGGAAATATGTATAAAAGAATCCATATGTTTAATATATATTGGATTACTTGCTGTCTAGGGAAGGGATTAGGGGGAAGGTAGAGAACAAAAATTTGGAATACAAGGGTAAATATTTAAAATTATCTATGCATATATTTTGAAAATAAAAAGGTTTTTTTTTTTTTTAATTTTTAAGGTTCCATAGATAATGAATATCAGTACCAAAGACATTGATCAAATGGTCTAGTACCAAATTCTTGAAGAAAAAAGTTGAATTAATCATATTATTTATTTTATATAATACTCATATATAATTATATTAATTACAGGAGGAAATAAAAACTATACTAGTGGGGACTTTACTTCTCAGAGATCTAGATAAATCCAACCATCAAAAAAAAAAAATAAGAAAGGAGTTAAGGAGATGAATAAAATTTTAGGAAAGTTAGATATGATAAACCTCTAAAGATTATATTTAATGGAAATTTTAAAAGAATATACACTGGGAAATGAGTATGGACCCAAACATAGAATTTCCATTCTTTCTGTTATTGTTTGCTTGCATTTTTGTTTTTTCTTCTCAGGTTATTTTTACCTTCTTTCTAAATTCAATCGTTCTTGTGCAGCAAGATAACTATAAATTATGTATACATATGCTGTATTTAACATATACTTTAACATATTTAACATGTATGGGACTGTCATCTAGGGGAGAGGGTGGAGGAAAGGAAGAGAAAAGTTGAAACAAAAGTTTTTGCAAGGGCCATTGTTGAAATGCATATGTTTTGTATATAAAAATCTATAATTTAAAAAATGTAAAAAAAAAAAAAAAAACAAAACATACTTTCTTCTCTGCTCTACATGGCACTTTTACAAAAATTGACCATGTATTAGTTGTGTGAACACAAAAAGTTCACAAACAAAAGCAGAACAGCAGAAATATCAAGTATACCTACTATTCTGGACTATGATGCAAAAAAAAAAAAAAAAATTACATTCAATAAAGGGCCTTGGAGAAGACAAGATTAAAAATTAATTGGAAACTAAATAATCTAATCTTAAAGAATGAGACTAAACAGCAAAATTTATATGCTGTTTTCAAAGAACTATTTAAGGAAATTTTATATCTCTAAAAATATATCAATAAAAGAGAAAGAGTAAATCAATGAACTGGACACAAAACTAAAAAATAAAAAATATAAAATTGCCAATTAGATAACAATAAAAATCCTGAAATTAAAAAAAAGATTCATAAAACTGAAAGGCTCTAAAAAATTAATAAAGATTAGGAGCTGGTTTTATGAAAAGAACAAATAAAATAGACCACACTGGACTGAGGCAGTTCTAATCCTAGCTCCCTCCCTTTAACTATCTGCTAGGGAGAGGCTATGTGATATGGTGAAAAGAGAAGTCAGCAGATATAGGATCAAATCTTGTTTTTGCTATTTAGTATTTGAGAGCTCAGAGGTTAGTTACTTGAGAGGTAATGAAAAAGCATTTATTAAGTGCATACTATTTTTATTTAATCCTTACAATCACCATGGGAAATAAGTGCTATTATTACCTCATTTTACAGTAAGGAAAATTGAACAGTTAAATGACTTTTCCAGGGTCACATGGTATTTAATCCTTACAATCACCATGGGAAATTAGTGCTATTATTACCTTATTTTACAGTAAGGGAAATTGAACAGTTAAATGACTTTTCCAGAGTCACACAGCTAATAGGTGTCTAAGGTCAAATTTGTATTTAAGTTTTCCTCACTCTAGTTGATGATTTCTAATCTCTCTGCCCCCCAGTTTTCCCAGCTCTAAGGTCTCTTTTCCAATTCAATCTCTGTTCCTTTTAGTCTATTCTCTCCTGGAATCTCAGAATCACATTAAACGGCAATCTCAGTTATCCTTTTTTTTAATCGCTGGGGTAATTTGTGAATAAAAGCATCAGAATCCCCAAATGACACCATGCATACCCTTGTATCTGTCAGTACCTCCATTCTTCTACCCAGCTCCTTAAAAAATTCACACAACTCATTTTCATTGGCTTCATTTTATTGGCACTTCGTGAGAAGTTGGTCGTTCTTGAAACCAGCAAAAAGCCAGTCACTGAACTCAGTGATGAAAACGTGAGTCTCAGATGCAGCTGCGAAAGGAAACGGAACACTCACTTTACTGACCAGGCTACTACAAGCTTGTTTATCATAGCAAAACATTGCAGGTAGGGAAGGAAATAGGAGGGGAAAGGGGAGAGAGATGATAAAAGTACATTATTTCAGATTTTACTGATTAACAACAATCTGTGATAACCTGGATCAGTTGGGCTGAAAGTTTATTTTTTGTTTAACAGACACTTTATAAAGAAGCATAAAGTAAATAATTGAGGAATTAAAGAAAAAAAGTACAGGATGCTTTCTCACATTCTTATCCATGGTTTAAAATTCGTATCCATTCTTAACAGTAGAGACTGATACTAAACTTTATTTTGTGGTTGAATATATCAAAATGATATTTTTATTTTATTTATTGCTGAGGCAATTGGGGGTGACTTGCCCAGGGTCACACAGCTAAGAAGTGTTAAGTGTCTGAAGGCAGATTTGAACTCAGGTCCTCCTGACTTCAGGGCTGGTGCTTTATCCGCAGCCCCACCTAGCTGCCACTAAAAAATTTTTTTTTTAATATTTTATCATTTGAACTTGACTCTAGTCTCTCTGAATTAGTCTAGTGACATCTGATTTAGGTTTCACTGTTTCAAGAGAGACTGGAATGCTCAATAACTTTCTATAACACTTTGTGGTTAAGTCAAGTGATAACTATTGGTCAATGCTTAAAAAAAAAAACCCAAACCAATTTGTGATTTCTTTGACATGAGCATTTCCCTGATCAATGCAGACTCCACAGACCCCCAAAGGGTTTATGAAGACTGTTTGAAGGGGGTTGTCTATGAACTTGGTAAATTTAATACCATATTTCAGTACAAGCGAGTTTATTAACGAAGTATTTTATTCTGCTTTAAATTAATGTTTAAAAATGTTATTCTGAAATGAGAAAGGATTTATATGCTTCACAGGCTGTCAAAAAGTTCAAAAAATGGTCAAGACTTTTTTGCAGTGGATGATTTCAATAAATTTCTGGGGCCAAAAAGTTCTTTGCTTGATGGCTCGTTTTGTAGTGACAAAACCTTCTACTTTACACTCAGCTGAGCTGGTCCTGACACCATCATCAGATCCACGCTCAAAGCTTTCTCAGCTTCATGTGATCTAGCCATGCTCTCCAGAGCACGGAATCATCTCTGTATAACCATAACACGCCAAAGGAGGACTTCAAGGAACAATGACGCATTTCAAATCATTCATATAGACACAGGAGGGGAATATTAATTTAAAGCCCCCCAAAACACGATTTAGTCCAGTCTTTCAATTTTATAAAGGAAACTGAGATCAAGAGAAGCTTGTCGAGTCATGGAGAAACAAGATTTTATCTCAAGTTCTCTGACTTCAAATCCAGTACCCTTTCTACGAAACACACCCACATGCAATATATAGCATCTCTTATTCCCACACAGGGCTAGGGACAAGGAAGGCCTGGGATGTCATTACATACAGAACCCCAGGATAAAGAATTCCTCTACTAACGCAGGACATCAAAGAGATGTCTACCAGCCACTGAAAAGTTAAGTATTTGCCGAGGACTCACAGCCAGGATATACTGAGGCAAGGTTCAAAGGCAAGTCTTTCTGGCTCCAAGGCCATGTATCCAGGCTGCCTCATAGTGTGTTAGCCACATAACAGTGTGTACATGTTGTGTATGTGTATCATAACTTACTTGTGTATAGATGTAACCAGTTTATATATATATATATATATATATATATATATATATATATATATATATATATATATAGTGATATACATTTACTTGTGTGCCCACACGTACATATTACAGGTATATACATAGTGTATGTGCCTGTGTTTTTATATATCTACACAGAGATGTGTAGTATAGATGTGTGTGTAGATTTATTGGGGATAAATAACAGATTTATATATGTGTATTTATATTTATATAATTTTTGTGTGTGTGTCACATATGAATGACATGTGTATACATGTGAAACTGTTCACATATGGGTAGCAAAAATAGAATCCAATTCGGAGCAAGCCAAATGAAAGTGAATCCATGGGGAATTACGACAATATGGCTTTAAATGTCACGCTAAAGACTCAAGGTAAAGCATGTGAAGTCCATCATGGAGCAATTACTTCAATGACTTTCTGTAAGAATCAGATGAGAATCATGTTTCCCTAAATTACTTTAGAATTCAGTGAATGAAAGAAAGCAACTTACCTTAGCTTATGCCATATGCTGTTTCTTTCTTTTAATTTTTTCACACTCTGAATGTGGTAGTTCCAGTTTTCTCTTGAACAGTGATGGTTTATACAACTTAATATCCTTATCATACAAGAGCCTGGCAGGTTGCAAGGGCACTCTTCCTACGTTTTCCAAGTGTTTTACAGGTTTAGGAGGATCAATATTCATGAACCAGGAATGTTCTAACCTCGGCCCCTGTACCTGAGTAACTATTCTAGAATCCACAGACAATCCAGCTGGCTCTGAAAGTCTTGTTGAACAATCTCTCACCTCTTGACTGATGATCTCTATTGGCAATTTCAATTCACTCATTGGCTGCATGTACACATCATTTGTTTCTAATGTTGGAGAAGTCCAACTGGTACACTTGGCAAGTTCTGGACTTTTTAGAAAGGTAGGCTCTTCAATAGCAACCTCTTCTGGGATACGTGAGTTCAGTGAATTTGAAACTCCATTGCAGCTTATGTCCCCAAGGGAACAATTATTCAAGCTGCAGTCTGAAAGATTTGGTACATCTTCAGAGTCACCATCATAAGGATCTAAAAACTATGATAACAAAATTATTTTGAAAAGTCAGTTTCTAGCCACATCAAAATTTTTATCAAACTACCCATAGGTACAAATAGTTTCTTTCAAATATCTTTGACGTGGTCAACTTTTTTCATCAGTCTTGCCCATTCAGTTAAAAAATGCAATACAGCAAAACTGATCATCACACACCAGGGAAATCTAAATGATCTCACTACTATTGGTATAATTTAACCTGTGGCAGGGCCGAGTGCCAACCATATATCTATCTCTATATCAATTCAAAACAAGTCACGTATCAAATCTATGTGTCTAGCATTTTTTTATGGAGATGATGAGATTTCTAGGATTTTGTATTACTTGTTTCTTCATAGATCTAGGGGAAAGTATTTATTAGAAAAGCCACTTTCATGTTACATTATAGAAGGAAAATAAATCAAGGAAACACTAAAAGTTTTAAAAGTTGAAATAGTAATGAATAAACAAACATCTGACATTTACTGTCAGGTTAAGCAGATTGTGCCTGTGATCTATCTCAAATTTAATGGTTTAACTTTATGGCTTTTGCCACAATTCAGGAACTGTTTGGATTGGAAAAATAATGAGACATGAATGAGACCCATATCCGGATATATATATATATATTTTTTTTTAAAATCTTTCCTCCTCATCCTTAACCAGGAGATGGCACTCCAACACAACCTCATGGACCAGTGAACCACAGATGACTTGCTAGTAGCTGAATTGTCCCCTTTCACATAAGTACTGCAATTTTCTATTTATTCTTCCTTAGCTTTTCTCTCGCTGGGTCATAGCGTGCTGTGTATACACACGTGCGTAATCCACAGTATGCACAGTGTGTAATCCACACAGGTGGATTAAAAAAAAAACAAAAATAAACACACTACATTCCATATGATTGGTTAACTTTGCTAACAGATGGTACCAAAATGGCTTTTACTGAACCCACAAGTATTATATTATTTAACATCTGTTCCCAAGATTAGTAGTTTAAATTTTTGAAAATATTATTTTAATATAATACTCTCCTTCCTTCCCCCATAAGAAATAAACCAACATATTCATAGCACCATAGCATCTACATAGAGACTATAGCATATATAATATGTATGTATAAAATATATATGTATGTATACACACCACAAAAAAAAAACCATAATATGTTATGTTCCATCTGTCAATCTACAAATCCACAAATATCTATGGATAAATGAATTTGTAGAGCTTCAATAATGTATTACATTCAAAGTAGAAATGTCTTTAGTTGATAAAGAATAGTGTCTAATGTCATCTTCCTACAAAACAATTACAGATATCAATAACCTACAAGTCCAGTTAAATCTAAAAACTGATTATATGTGAATAGCACTATTTTAACTCAAAATGGGGAAAGGAATGGATTTTAGTACAAAGAGATATCTGAAAAGTTTATTCATCGTGTTTTGATTATATAAACAAGTACTTTTACCCAATCATTTCCTGTCCATGTTCAAAATCATCTCATGTTAATTATTATATTTTTTATTTTTCCAAAGCAGCTGAACTAATTGTAAAATTCTATATATATTTTGAACTCCAACATACTCTATTAGCTATATTTCTTTTTTAATTAAAAAAAATAATACTATCGGGTTGACTATTTCCCAAAATAAGATTTCTTCAAAATATATCAAGGATCATGAAAACATCCTCCTGATGCCCAAAAAGTAGTTTCCATAGCAACCAGGTATAACGATAGATCAAAAAAAGTTTTCTTCCCCCTCTAGCTGCCAAAGTAGATAGATTATGTCAAACTAGTTGTCCTATCTTTGACCGTTTCCTCCCCAAATACCTGCAGAAAGTAAACCTCTCAAAGAAAAGCGAAAGCAGACTGTTCTGAAAGCTACAAACCATAATAGGATTTGGCTCATCTCTTTCACTTGAGGAAAGGAGGCTGCTAGAAAAATCTCTAAGGGATCATTAGCATGAGGAGGGAAGAAAAGACAAGACCAGTTTCCAGGATGGGAAATGCCATGAGGAGCAGAGAAGATCATCTTAATGGGACCCTGACTCCAAGTGAGGCAACTGGTTGCAAGTCCAGTTCCCCTTGTAGGTGGAAGAGTTCTGAAGGCAAGATTGAAGTGACTCTGATGTACCGAGCATGAAACTCTCGTTCTGCTTTTGACTCCCAACTTCTCCAGGTTCTCCTACCATTGCTTTGCCCTTCTGACCGAGTCTCATAGTACTGAGACATTTGGAGAGAGTTTCATCTAAATGGAAATGGAAGACATGGCTACAAAGGTACATTTTAGGAGACAAGATACTTAGAAGAGAGAGAGGGAAAGATGATGGAGCCATAAATCACGAGGTAGAGAAATCTTTATAAAATTTTATAAGTGAAAGAGTTCTTCTAATCCAAGATTCTCCTTTTATAGGTGAGAAAACTCAGGCTCAGGGAAGGCCTCTGGTACCCATATGAGGACTTGCCTTATCTTTACCTAGGACTTCCAAATTTATATCCCAACCACCAAGATTAAAGTTCTTCCAAAATTTGCCTAGGATGATAGAGGAGGGAACCATTAGAGAAAGCAAAATATTTTCCATTAACATTGCCGCTTCTTATCCAGTTATGTACTTAATTATCTCAAATTAACATAGGCTAACTACTACACCATTTATCTAATACTTAAAACAGAGTAAATACTCTAAGATGCTGTCAATTTTTTAGATCTAAGTCAACCTACCTCTCTTATGATACCTTCTGCAAATTCCATGCGATTCTTTTTGTGATCGCCCTGGAAAAAAAGAGGCTTGAACACTCTTTACTATCAAGAAAGACTTCCAGCACCTTAGTATTCAAAACTACTGCTGCAC
This sequence comes from Sarcophilus harrisii, assembly GCF_902635505.1. Lineage (NCBI taxonomy): Eukaryota > Metazoa > Chordata > Mammalia > Dasyuromorphia > Dasyuridae > Sarcophilus > Sarcophilus harrisii. The sequence continues at coordinate 357,850,076 of NC_045427.1, read as the reverse complement.
AAGCCAGGGCCCAAGAAAGGAGAGGGAGATCAGGGAATGGCCTCCTCCCACACAATTATCTGTGGTGCTTAGGGCCCCCACCAAAAAATGGGGCCAACCCAGGGTAATTAGAGAAAAGCATTTTAGGGACTACTTGTAAGCTCTAGGGGAATGTCTCTGACAAAGCATTTATTAGAGATTTAAAAACTTAAAGCTAAGTATCGTGTCAAAAAAACAAAGCCTTGGGTGGGAGCATTTTTGAACACTTTGACAGATTTAAAAATAAGTATATATTTGTACTGAAGCTGGTCTGTGGTCTGATTTCATTCTCAATAGAGAATTTTAGAATTTTATGAATCACAGACTTTTAGAGCCAGAAATGACCTTAGAAATAGCCTGATTCAGCCTCCTTAGAGGTGAGTAACCAAAGGCTCAGAAGACAATTTTTGATTTGGTGAAGGTCACACACATCAGGGTAAAGAACAGAATCCAGCTCTCTTAACTAGTAAACCTGATATTCTTTGCATTATATCACACTGTCAAGAAATCTAGATTTTTATTTCTTTTTCTTTAGATGAAAGAAATCAGGAGGTAAGGGAATTACAAGTAACAAGAAATTTAACAAGTAACTTCTTGGGACATCATAAGCACTTGGGACTGGAAATCCTCACGAAATTTTGAAAGAGAAAACAAGATTTGTGAGGAAGGAACCAAAAGCTCTCTAGAGCAATGCTTCCAGGAAAACTCAAAATTTAGGGATTTCTATTCTCATATATCATTGCCCCCCAAATTCCAATCCCAGCCACAAAGAGCCCCATTTTTACAGGAGAGAAAAGGATTTTAAGCAGTAGGAGCAGCACCTTAAAACGATGGAGCATTTTCCTTTGTTTCTTCTTGATGCCAACCCTGGTGTTGATAACACTGAATGCTTCACGGATGCAGCTACGCCTGTCCTGCCTTTGATCAGCCATGGTTCGGGAAGGTGGATTTTTATTTTTTTTTTACTTCATTAAAAATAGTGTCAAAAAGAAAATACCACAAGGTAGCTTTATAATAAAGCATTAGAAAAGTGGCTTGAGATCTCCTAAAAGTCAAGTTCTCTGGATAGAGATACTCCCCATTTCCATATTTTTGGGACTTAATTTTTAAAATCAAAGAATCTCAGAGTTGGAATGGGGCCCTCAACTATCATCTATCTAAACCTTTATCTGAAACAGGTAAGGTCCCTCCTATGTCATCCCTGAAAAGTAGTCATCTAGCCTCCACTATCAGTGATATGATATTGCACAATTCTAATGGTTAGAAAGTTAGTGTTCAAATTGGAATTTTAGCAATGAACATCCATGGTTTCTAGTTCTGTCCTTTGAAATCAAGTAGAACAGATTCCTCTTCTGCATGATAGTCTTTCAACTACTTGAAGACAACCAACATGTCTCCCTTTTACTCCTACCTTTTCCCCCCAAGGCTTCTTTACTCTAAATTAATATCCCTCGATCTTTCAACCAATTTGTTATATGACAAAGTTTCTAGCCTTCCCTATCCAGGTTGCCTCCTCCAGACATGCTCCTTCATGTCAATAGCTTTCCCATAATATGGTATCACGCTATAGAGGGGGTCTACCCAGGGTAGAGAGGAGAACTTCCTTTGTTCTGGGAATCATGCTTCCGATAATGTAGCTATGATCCCATTAGCTTTACAAGCTGCTATGTCGCCCTCTGAATTTCAGCTCATACCAAGAGAAAACTTAGGTCTTCCTTTCACCTGAACAACTGTCTATCCAAAACTTCCTTAAGTTGCTAATGAGGGTAAGATGGGTTCATAAACCCAAGTATAGGGACTTTACATTTATCTCTATTAAATGTTATCTTCTCAGATTCATTCCACTCTTCCAGACTATCAAGTTCTCTAGTGCTCTGTCACCTGAAAATATGTTTTTTTCCCCAAAAACAAAATAGAGGTAAGGACCTATCTCAGGTATCCTCTACTCCAGACCTCTTTCCAGGGTAGAAGATATCTTCACCACCACTATTTGAGTCTATTTGACCAGGGGGACCCACACTACGCACACCATTCTTACCAAGACACACACGTACAAGAACACAAACATATACATAGAGGAGGGGGAATGGGAACCAGTAGGAATGAAACTTTATCACAAACACAAACCTACTTGAAGTTTCATGTCACTTGCTTTTTTAAAGAATCTTCGCGTGAAGGTGCCCTGTAAGAAAAATACTCCAATTACAAACATACTACAAAGTTCATTTCCTTTTAAAACATGTTTTCCATGGATATGGACTATGGATATAGTTCATTTCTAAGCACTTTTATCTAATTAGGCAAATTTTTAGACAGGAAGAAAATGCATTTTTAATTTATTTTGAATGCTCTGAAATTAGCTTCCAGATTTATACCAAAGGAAAAAGTCATTGAATACTTTTAAAATTACAGTTATACCTTCCACATTGCAACTTTCTCCATTGTAGTTTCAATACATTGCAGATTGGCATAAAAAATTTAATGGGAATTTTGGGGAAGTTTTGCAGAAGCTGCAAAATGAAAGCCAGCAGACAACAACACAGAAAAAGTTTAGAAACTTAGAAATACATAAAATATGTGTGTAGTATTGTATAATATGAACATTTTTTTAAAAAATACTGTAAAGACCCCATGCAAAAAAAAAGAAAAAATTCAGAATTTTTTCTAGTATGAAGGGAGAGCCAGACCAGAAATACTGCAACTCCCATGATGTGGAAGGAATAACCATTTAGTTATTTGTGAACTAGAACAAGAAAGTATACAGAGATGAGAAAATTTGATATTCACTTGGCTCATTCTTGTTTCTCTTGCACAGTACCACTTTCAATGACGTCCGCTGGATGTGGATTATGCTACACTGTTTTTTCTGGTCATAAAATAAGGAATGAGACTCAACCTTGGAGTTTCATTGGTATCAGGAACTCCCAGGTGAGGAAATATCTCTATTAGTATAGGTTGGCAACTTTTGCAGCAACCTATAATCTCCTAGTATTGTCTACAGAACAAAAAAGTTAAGTGGTTTGCCCAGTACCACAGTCAGCATGAGCAAAAGGCAGGATTTGAATCAGATCTTTCTGATTTTGGAATCAATTTTTCCTACTAATAAAAGGTAATATATGAAAGGAAAGTTTGGGGAGATAAATAGAAGCTTTTTAATGACGACAGATTTTCATTTGTAAGCTACATTTGCAGGCGATAGGAAAGAAATTAGTACATAGGGAGAGGTTGAATAGATAGAAAGAAGAGAGGAATGAAGGAGCAAGCTGCCCAAAAAATGGGAGGGAATATGATAAAGGGCAAAAAAGAGAACCTGGCAAGAGGTACCTGGTTGGGGGGATGATTCTGGGAAGATGGTAGAATAGGCTGGTAAATTTCAAGCTCTCCAGATTTTCCCTACAAATAGAACAAATTTGCACCTCACGGTGAACTTAGACTGGGGAAAAATCAAGAAAACTTATGGCGAAAACAGGGTTTCTCTTGGTATAACTCTACAGGATCTGAAGACAGACCCAGGGCCAAAATTAGCCCTTGTGAAGTACAAAAATCTCCAGACTAGCTCAGAACAAACACCAAGTGGGGAGCCCTGGTACAAGCCTCAGCAGGAACCACAGAAACTTTCACCTCCTGGATAGCTGATGGAGTCAGAGTTTGAATCTGGGAAGACCAAGGGAACCTTGGCTAATAAAGAATGCCAGGCCCGGCTGTGCTACAGGAACAAGGCCCTGGGCGAGAAGGAACCAGTACCTGTTGAGTACAGAGGCAGAGGGGCAGGGACACCACGGGCACTTTCAGGAGAGTGGAGCTCTTGATTTGGGGTTCCAGGTCAGAAGGAAAGGTCAAGTGAAGCGAGAGATAGCATCCCCTTACCCCTGATTAGAGGTGCTTACACTAATATTTCTTGTTTAAAAAAATTTTTTTTGATGAACTGGCAAAAAGGAAGAACCCTCCACCATAGAACAAGGAAGACTGGTGTTCATCTTCAGAAGAGCACACTGAAGTTAAAAAAGTTTCTAATAGAGAGAATTTAAAGAACTCAAAAAAGAATTTAGAAATCAAATGAGAGACAGACATTGAAGAAAAACTAAAACTAAAGCTAAAAACCATCCTAGAGAAACAAGATTAAGAAAAAAAAGTTAACCAACTAGAAAAGGAGATACAGAGTCTCAAAGATGAAAATAATTCTTTGAAAATTAGAATTGGGCAAGGGGAAGCCAGTGAAGCTATGAGAGACCACAAAATAACAAAACAACAGATTATAAAGAATGAAAAGATAGAACAAAATGTGAATCATCTTATAAGGAAAATGACAGATCTGGAGAACAGATCAAGTGGGGAAAATATAAGAATAATTGGACTGCCTGAAAGTTATTATCAAAAAAAAGAATCTTGACACAACAAAGCAAGAAGTAATACAAGAAAAACTCTCTTGGAGTGATAGGAAAAAATCACCACCTCAACAAGATCCTTTGTAGGAAACACATAGGAATATTATTGCCAAATTTCAAAACCCCTAGATCAAAGAGAAAATTTTGCAAGAAATAAAGGGAAAAAAATTCAGAAATACAATTTTATTTGTACAGGACTTAGCAGCAATAATAGAAGACCACAGGTCCTGCAATCCTATCAACTGACAATCAAAAGAACTAGGCCTGCAGTCAAAAATATCATATCCAGAAAAATTACCTATAATAGTGAACGGAGAAAAAGCGAACATTCAATGAACTTCAAATTTTCAGGACTTTTTATCAACTAAATCTGAACTTAATAGAAAATTTAACATATAAGGGCCAATATCAAAGATCAATTTCAAGGAATTTAAATATGGACAAATTGGGGGTTTTTATACATAGGAAATGTGTACCATATGTTTAAGATTAACATCAACAACAGGATAGCTCAAAAGAAAGATTGGGGCAGAATTAAGATAAAAATAGTAATTATGATATATAAATGAGGTACAGAGGAAGAATTGACACAGAGGCATTAGAGAGGGGAGAAAGGCTCTTAGTTTTAAAAACCTATTCACATCAAGAATGTGTTACATAGGCAACACTACCTATATACCATCTAAGGTATAGCACCCTCCAAAATCTAAAGAAACAAAGAGGGAGGGATGAGCGGATGGAGAGGCAAAGGTGAGGGAAGAAGACAAGGGAGGAATCCTTGGGTCAGGGGAGGTTAAGTAATAGCAAGGCAAGTTAAGAAGCAAAAGCAAAGAATCAACAGGGATAGGAAAGTGATGTGGAGGAGGGAGAGGAGCTACATATGTATGCATAAATATATCCTTTCTTAACTGTAGCCTGCTTGGGAGTGGAGTGGGGGGACTAAGGGGGAAAAATAAAGTAAAAAAGGTGCACAGCAGAAAACGAAACAATTTACAAGGAAGTAAAGAAAAGATGGACATTCACGAATATAATTTCTTCTACTAATATATACTTTCTTGAACTGTTAATTTGTTATTATGTATTTTGGATCCTCCCTGATGTTCTGCTGGGCATATAGGATAATTTCTTTTATTTTGTTTAGGATTCCTTTTCTATTTTTCTTTTTTCTTATTTTTTTAAATAAAATAAAAAATTTTTAAAAGATTTTGTTATCTTCTGAGCCTAAAAAAAAATGAGATGATGAACTATATAGTTTTGAAATATCTAATAGGGATAATGGGTAGCTAGGTGGCATAGTGGATAGAACATAGTACCTTGAGATAAGGAAGGCATTTTCCCTCAAATCCAGCCTGGGACACTTTTACTTAACTGGGAAATTATAGTGATATAAAAACAAATAACATCAATTCAAAGCTCATTTAAAAGCAATGTTACTTCACTCTAAAAAGGCCAAAAAAAAGGTAATAGGTTCAGAAAAACCCCAAAATTTAACCAAGAAACTCCACAACAATTACAAACAGAAAGTGAAGGGAAAAAAAAGGATTTTCTGCCAAGACTTTGTAGATAACTAAGAAAAAATGCAGCAAGAAATAAAATATGAAAAAGCTCTAGAAGTTACTGGAAGGAAAATAAACGGCTTAGTAGGATAACCCTTACCCAAATAATTTTCCTGAAAATGACAATAGATCACAGAGAATTGAAGGAAAGAATCCAAAAGATTGAATTTTTTTTTTTTCAAAATGTAAAGTATATGCTTTTCAAGTATAACAGACCTACAAAACAGGTCAAGAAAAGATATTAAAAATCACTGGAATCTCTAAAAAATATTTTTTTTTTAAAAAGAAGCCTGAACATTGTATTCTAAGAAATCATAAATAAAAACTATTCTAATATATAGAGCCAGAAGGCAAAGTGAAATTTAAAAAGCAATTCCTTTCTAAAATAAACTCAAAAAACAAAAGACCCAAGAATGTCATAGCCAAAACCCAGAGATTCCACATTAAAGAAAAAAATACTTCAGATAGTCCCTTCCCCCCAAAAGTTCCAAGTAGTTAGGAACCACGGACAGGATACACACAAGCCCTAACCGCAACTACTAAAACAAGAAGAGATCCAGGAATACACTAACCTAAAAGCAAAAAATTAGGTCTTTAATCAGGAATAACTTGATCTGTTACAGTGAGTATAATTCTACAGGAGGAAATGGATCTTTAATGAAATAGGATATATTTTCTATTCAATCATTTTTCTGTCATGCCTGACTTCATGACCCCCTTTGAAATTTTCTTGGCAAAGATACTGTCAGTGATTTTCTATTTCTTTCTCCAATTCATTTACAGATGAGGAAGTGAGGTAGGCAGAGGTTGTGTGACTTGCCAAATAAAAAGGGAAGAGTTTTAATAGGAACTTCAAAATACAAACGCAAGGCTTACCTAAAAAAGTAAATTTTTCTGAGCAATTAATTGGGAGATGAAGAATTAACATAAAGTGGGGGAAAAAAAAAAACAAACATTACATCCTTTAGGATTTGAATGACACTTCAGAAAGGAAACAGAGAACAAGGGAGTATATATGTTTTATTGCTAGCGTTTTTAAAAGAAAAAAGAAGAAGTGAGGATAAAATGAATACCCTGGCATAAAAGAAAGGGGCAGAATTTACTATTTCTTATATAATTGGGATGTCTGAGAGAGTATACAAAAACATGAAGGAAGAGATGTGGGAAAGATACATCAGATGAACTTTGCTCTTCTCTGAAATAGAGTTTAATAATATACCTATTGTATAACCTACACATGATTTGATATAGCAATCTAACAAACTTAAACAGGAAAATAAGCCAGAGACAGAAAAAGAGGGAGGGATTTTAAGGAGAGGATAAAACCACTGAGAGAATAGTTTAAAGCAAAATAAACTCCTGATTGAGAAAAGGAAAAAATTGGAATTTGAAGAATATGCCCACCAAATAAATTGTGGCATGTGTATGTAATGGAACATTACTGTGTCATAAAAATTAAAGAAAAGAGTATTGTAGAGATTCCTAGAAGTAGGAACTGATGCAAAGTGAACAGAACCAGAAGAATAAATTATGTAAAAACTGATGTCTTTGCTATAAAGAAAAACAACTTCAAAAGACAAAAATTCTGATCAAAGTGATAACCCAGAAGGTCTCCAGAAGATCCACAAAGGATATTGTCCACCTTCTAATAGAGAGGCAATAGATAGATTCAAGATATAAATGGAAAGATATATTTTTTGACATGACCACTCTCTGGATATTTGGTGTGATTAGATTATTACAAGCATTTTGTTTTATCTCTTTTTAATGATTGAATGATTAAAAATGGAAGGGAGGAGGTTAAGAGAGAAGGAGGAGAAAATGATAATACTGACTATGCCAAAAGATAAGAAATAAGAAAAAAAGAGACAGGCCATTGGAACATTTTTTAAATGTTTTAAATGCAGGTGAGTGAAGTAAACACAGACAAGAGGAGGATTGTTTGGAAAGAAAGAAATTGAATTTATCAGAGTTGTGTTTTTTTTGCTTGTTTAAGAGTGAAACAGATTCATGTTTTTATATGTATATAATCCTCTTTTTGCATTCTGTTTTGTTATGGAAATGAGCTTTTTTGGAGGTATGTGCTAAGAATTTTTAAAAAAATAAAAATTCTGTGGGCTGAATGTCAATGGAATGCACACCAATAATGGGGGCTTAGGCACTAAAATATTAAAAGTACTTAGAAAGTAGCCACATCTTTAAAGTGCACCTCAAGATTAAAGTAAAAGTTGAGAGGGAGAAGTATATATGAGCCCAGAAGGAACACTACATAAGTAAGAATATCAACAAAATCCAAATAAATACTCAGAAGGAAAAAAATAGAATCAGACACACAAACATGTTTGTGTTAATGGAGGATTAATCTTATTTTTTACAAATTATATACACTTCACACAATTATTTTTGACTAAAGATTCAAAGCATTAAGAGACCATGTATCAGTACAGCAAACCTAGAGTAGATCCTCCTTCAACAGCTAAATTGAGAACATTTTTCTTATCCTTGTATAGTAGATAATCCAAGCAATACAAGAGTATCAGCCTTTGGAGAACTAAAAGGAGGACAGCAAAAGAAGAAATGGGGAAAAGATTATTTTACAGTAATATAGTCATGTATTATATAACAAATATCAATGTGACCACTTAGGTGAGTTATCAAGTTTCTCAATCAAAAAGTAGAAACTAAAAAATATTTAATTTTGTGCAGAAAAATAACTCATTTATATTACATGGAATGTTTTCAAAGTGATTGCAAAGAACAACGAACATTTTTTTTTTTTTTTCTAAGTAAAACTCTGGACAATATGTAGTATTTCTGTTTTTAAATGTTATCCAGCAGAAAGAAGCAACAGGCTAATAGAGGGTAAATTATATAACTGCTAACCCAACAATGATTGAAGTTAGGATCACCTTTACTTAGTTTACGCATCCCTTAGACCTCTCCCCAAACCTGGGAGTCCCTATATAATTACACCTTAACAATAGGAATTATATATGCTAGGTTTGCATGCATGAGTAGACTTGTTCCAGCTTTGCTTCCTTCTCATCTCCACCTACAAGAAAACAGTAGATTTATTGGAGCTCAGAAAGTTTGACTCAATCATGTGTAACTGGTTTTTTTTTTCCATATATAGCTCTTTATTTATGCACATGAAAAATCAACTCCAGCCTACACATAAATGATCCATGGCAAATATTGCTATGTGAATTAGTTTCCATGAATTTTAGGAACCAAATTGGGATTTACCATATGGATCAAGCTCATTCATGGAACTGTAAATCGAAGGTGAAGTCATTAGGAATTATAAACTTTCTAGGAGAAAATAGAAGTCACTAAATCTCTCCCTGCCCCAGTAAACCAAGACTATGAGTTTTGGAACAGTATCAGAACTACAATGATAATTAATAAGTTGTGTGGCTGAGAGTACACATCTAAACCAAAAACCAAAACAAAGTAAGATAGGGGGGTGGGGGGGAAACTATGAGATGCCTAGAAAGAGAAAGGAAACTATATTATAAGAAAAGCTTTGAGGAAGGAGGGGATGGAAATATTTATTGGCAAAAGTAGAAAAATTTTTAAAATTATGACATTTAATTTAAATATCAGAGCACTAGAATCAGTAAAAAATTTGAGAACCATTCTGTTCCTTTATATTATGAAAAGGAGAAAGAATCAGAAAATCAGAGAAAAATCTTCTGGTCAGTAGAACACAAAAAGAGGAAAAGAGATGTGGACAAGACAGTCAAGACAAGGACATTACCTCTGTATTGGTCTCAGATTCAGAATCAGTACTTGACTCGATTTTGCATTTTTGCTTTAAAAGAAAAAGAGAAGTTTATAAAATTCAAACTAAAACTTAAAATACTTGGTTGATCAATCTGGCGGTGATCGACTAGATAAGGGTTTCTTCATCTTGTTAGTGTCATGGTCCCTCTCTGGAAGGACTATGAACCCCTTCTCAAAAAATATTTTTAAAAGTATAAAAGAAAAAGGAGGCGAATTATATTGACATACTCTTCCTAACAACAACCAAAAAAAAGCTTACAGATCCAAGGTCTATACCCCATGGAATAGACATACTTTTCCTTCTCATAAATTCTCTACATATTCTAATAATAATGGAAATATGATTTTTGTTTTTCTTTAAAATGGTTTCCAAAGCATTACCTTTGTTGAAACACTGTAATCTTATAGTTACTTTTGTGGTTCCAATAGTCAGTGTTAAAATTGATCTTTTCAAAGGTAACTAGACAACTGCACCTATAATTTCTTGGTTTAAAATAGAGTCTCGTGAATAAACCTGGACAAAACCAAAAGTAAGCACAAGTCCCTTGCACTTTAAATGGGGGAAGGCTATCTAATAGAGAACTTTAACACTAGAAATCAGTATGTCTAATTTGGATCAAGTGATAAGGTTTCCAAATGGAACTATGCAAGATTTCAAAATAATTCGCATTTGCTGCAAAATTGACTCCCATTTCAAAAACAAGCAGAGGAAGGAAAGATTTTCAAGATCTCAAATCCCACACCTCCAATGCTTACAAATTGTGTGATCCTGGGCAAGTCACTTAATCCATCTGTGTTTGCTTCCTCATCTGTAAACTGAAGGGGCTGAATTTGATGATTTCCAATGTACCTCTCTCAGCTCTACACCTGTGATCCTATAATTATATATAAAGACTAGCATTGACCCCAAAAAACCCTCCCACCACCTCAGAAAAAAGATTTTTTTTTTTTTTTACCTTGTACTTGTGAGCCAATTTCTCCACAAAATCTGGGCTTTTATCTGAATCCATCAGATCGCATGTGTCTGCTAATGGGAAAAAAAGCAAAAACACATGAGTACCTCCTATACCTAACAGTTGATAATGTGGAGTACATCCAGAGTGGACAAGTAGGAGATTTATTATTGATGGCCAATTTGGAATTCAAAATTTCCCGAGACTAGGAGTGATAGCTGTGAAGTAACCGTACCTAAAAGTTACTTGCACACCTTGAGAAAGTTAACTGGTTAGAGTGGGTGGTGGGAGGGAGCTATTGGTTCACCTGGTTTGTTGGAGGCAGAAGACTACATACAGTTCCTTAATTATTTTCAGGAGGAAAGCAGATTTTGTCTCTATTCAGTCAGACAAACATATATATATAAACATTCATTCAAATGACCTAGACATGGAAGGGAACCCTCAAAGATGTCTAAGAGGATATCTAAGTGTCTAAGAAGAAATTTCTTCCCTCACTGTAAGCAAAGCATCTTCTTGGACTGGAAGGCTGAGTTCAAGCCTCTAGCCCTCCCAAATTAGGCAAGATGGAATAAGAAGAGTTTTTTATCTAGTCCCTGGGGGCAGAGGAGAAGTCCTTGCTCAGAAAGACACTCCACCCCTCCAAATTCAGCTACCTGGACCTGGTGGCCTCCAAACCCTCCTGTAGCATCCTGGTCTCCTCTTCTTTCTCCGGCCCTCAGCTGTCCTCTCCATCATTGGGTCAGAGTTCTTAGAGGGGCAGCCCTGCAAAGTGGCTCCTCCTCTTTCTCCTGTTCTCTCTTCTAAACTGTACTCCTTTTCTCCCTCTCTCCCCCTCCCTTTCTTCTCTTCCCTTACTCCTCCTCCCCCTCCCCAGAAGAGAACAGGTGGGATTTAGGGCAGAGATAAGAGGAGGATAAGAGAGCAGGTGTGGGAACTCAGCCCTGCTGGGCAATTAAGGACCCTGACCAATCCAACCTACCCAAAAAGCATTTATTAAGCCCTGTTTATGAACCAGGCGCTGAGGTTACAAAGACTAAAAAAAGGATAATATATTCCTCTACTCTAGGAGTTTACCTTCTCCTGGGATGAGAACAATATAAAAAAAAAATATAAAACTATTGCTGGTTCCTTCTGTTGCTTGTGTCCCTCCTTCCAAACTAACTTGTTTTTAATTACTTGGTATTAAGTTTTAAAACATTTCTTTTGCAAATATTTGTCTACCCTTTTGCAAGATTCTTGAGAGAACAAGATTCTGTTGTATTCTTGAACTTATGACTAAAGTTGAGCAAACTGCTTGGCATATTTTATGAACTCAATAGATAGTTATAGATCGATTGAGAATCAAGTAAAGGGAAATGGGAGGCAACATGACAGTGGAAGGAGTGAACCTGGATTCAAGTCTTGAAACCTCTCCAGGTCTCAGTTTTTTTTTCTTCTGGGGGGTTTCCCCAGGTCTCTTCTGGCTTTTGTGCTAATAAAAGCTTCCAGTATGAGGTGGTTCATGAGTTCAGCCTTACTGGGTTTTGCATGACTGAACCTATGTTAATCTTTATCAAATTGCTTGCCTTCTCATTGAGGGGAGAAGGGAGGGGAGAATGGAATAATCTGGAATTCAACAAAGATTGAAACAAAGATTAAAACTGTTTACATGTAATTGGAAAAAAATAAAATATTAATGAATTAAGCCTTGAAGAGTCAGTCAAGGACTCGTGATATATATTTCAATATACAATGATGTTTTTAATCAATTAAATCAGTTATGCATTATTTAAGTTTAATTTAATCTCTCCCTTCCAGGAGGTTAGTGGGGGCCGTTTGAGGCATTTTTGCCCACAGGGAAGGCAAGTACCTTGATTATTATAGTTAAGTTTTTCCTTTCTCTAAGTCTTTCCTCCTCCCTTCTCCAACAGTTAAACTTTCCAGGGGAGAAATGAGGCACAGGCTAGAGTTTACACCATTTCACTAAACTTACTTTGTTAGATGAGAAGAAAAATGCTCAGCTCTAGCATTCTAGCTTAGCTGAGCAAGAGGCACTTTGGCAATCATCTGATCCACAGTCAAGATGGGGAAATACAGAAGTGACATTCCTCAATAGAGAAGTGATCAAAAGGCTATACTTTTCACAAGGAAAAATTAAAATGATTCCAAAAAGTTCAAAATCATTAGTAATAAAAGAAATACACATTAAAAACACCTTTGAGATTATTTGTTTTTAAAAAATGGAAGTACTTCCAGTTGGTGAAGTATTGAGCAAATAAGGAAGCACACTTATGGGGTGTGGGGATGGGGCATGTGATTTGTGCCAACTATTCTAGTGAAGGATGGGGAGAAATGGAATTATGAGAGAAAATTCACTACACTGTTCATATATCCTTTGACCCAGCAATTCTCCTCCTGGGCATGTACTACAAGGAGATGAAGAAAAGATCTAAGATAAAAACAAAAATTTTATAGTTCTTTTTGTAATATCTAAAAAAAAAGCAATCATCACCAAGAAACTGGGAAGCAGGTGAGTACCCAATAAAATATTATTATACCAAAATCAATGTGAAATATGAGGAATCAGGACAAATTTGAGAAGACTGTGAGAAGTAATGCATATGAAAACAACACTAACAAGACATTCTTTATAATGGTTGCAATAATGTAGATGAAAAAACATGACAAAAAGGCAAATACCAAATAGTCTTGACAAAATACCAAATAGTCTTGGCTCCAGAGAATAGAAGATGTTCTATCCTATGGATAGAGAGATGAGGTGCATGCAGAATGTCTAATTTGGTGGCTTTGGGTCTTTTGTTGTTGTTTAAGTTTGTTTTTGTTTTATGGAAGTTCAAAAGCTGGGGAGAATATATAAGGAAATAATTGTGATGTAAAAAAAAATCACAAAAGGAATTCACTTTTTAAATAGGAAAAAAAATTAAAGAAGGCTGCAAAAGGCAGCATTTTTCTCAATGTTAGGGTCTTTCTCTCATTAATGACTCAAATCAATCATTCTCTTACTTATGCAGGGAGGAAGTAAGCTATGCCCAACCATCAGCTGCTTTTTCTTTCCTCCCAAACACTAGAAAACACTCTTAAGCAATAGTATTTTATACTGGGAATTGGGAATTCAGCCCAGTAGGAGACAAATAAATTATTTCTTTTTTCAAAGATTTCTAACCACTGGGCTCTTCTTCTCCCCTCGAATCTCAGATCATATTTATCTATAAAAACTGAGAATAAAATCTTTCCCAGAAACTGTTCTAACAACCAACAGCTCTATTATATAATGGCTCTAGACTTACCTTCTGAATATGACCTCCATTTTATTTCCCAGACCTGGTTCAATGTATTAAGAGCTTGTTATTTTTACAATGTTCTCATAAATCTAGTTTGTCTGACTGATGTCATATTATTACTATGACAACAGATTATGATGCTACAAATTATCCTGCAAGAAAATGCCTTGATCATGAAAGGAAGTATATTTACATCAGCTACAAGCCATGTTTAAGGGAGCTAGGGATGGCTGCCTGGCCCTTATTGCCTTTTTAATTTTTTTTAAGAAGGTATGTATCTAACCGACCACTCATTACCAATGCAAAAAAACAACTCTGCGATTACATGGACCAGGTTCAGGCACGGAGATTTGCAAGTCTCTGGCTCATGCTCCCACACAGTGCTTCTCCTGGGAACCAAAAAACTTGGCTCCTGCCTAGATCTCTAGAAAATACACAGAGAGAGAGAGAGAGAGAGAGAGAGAGAGAGAGAGAGAGAGAGAGAAAGAGGGAGGGAGAGAGAGAGAAAGAAAGAGGGAGGGAGAGAGAAGGTCCCTTAACTCTCATGTTTAAGCTCCCAAAAATATAGCATATATATAATAGACTTAATTTCAGTCAACAGAAAAGGCCTTGAGGATAAATCAAAACAATTACTCTTCTCTTGAGAGTGGCCATCCATCTTTAGGGACCTTCCAGAGAACTCTATAATGGACAACACTCTTCCCTCTTCAAATACCCTCAGAAAAAGAAGTGTGGGATTTTTAGGAAATCAAGTATCTCACCTCTAAGGTGAACCTTACCTTTCCCAAAGGCCCATATACTTCATATCGAGTCACCACTCTAGGGTTTATTTAGGTTTTCTCTTCCCAAAGCAGGAAAAGAAGTTGGAAGAGATTAACTACTTCAAAGTGGACTCCCTTTCCCCCTCCCAAAGTCCCTGGAGCATTGTACTGTTGCTACTACTACACCCAACCTCTAGGCAGGGGCCTGCCTTTTCTGTTCTGCCCCTAGTATATACAAATCCCTCCTTCATTTAACTCTTATTATTATTAATTCAGTTTTATTTGATTAGGTAGTGTTTTAATTAGAGAGAAAGTAAAGTAAAATGAGGGAAATTGTGTAATTCAAGTGCCTCTGGAACTCTACAAGGCAGTTGAAAATCCCAAGGTTAAAAGTTGAATGTGGACCTTCAGGATTGTGAACTGGAGAATGAGGAATTGGGTAGGTACTGAATAGGGGGAGGGGAGGGGAGGATCCTGAGGCAAAGGAGCAGAGTCTGGGATTTAGGGGGAGGAGAGCCACCTTGGCCAGGTGGCTGATGGAGAATTACCTTTGCAGGGGGACAGAGACTGAGAGAAGAATTTTGAATGCAGACTAAGGGCAGTATCTATGTAAATAGAATTGTCCCCACTCTCCACTGCCTATTCAAATCCACAGAGAAAAGATTTGGCTGGAACTAGTAGAACCGACATCAGCTAAAGGACAAACAAGGTTTAATTCCCACCCTTCCCCCCCTTGTCCATCTCCAACTCTGCAGCTGGCCAGCATTTCTATAATTTCTTTGTTTGAGTTATTCATAATTTCTGGTTTTCACTGTAAATTATGACCTGTCATAACTGGTTGATGATTTGAGTGCCTCGCTCTTTATAACTAGAAAGGCTTTGAAGGCTAATAGGAGTGGGAGTGGGGGTGGGAGTGGGGACTGGAGGGCAGTGAATGGCTGGTAGTACTGAGAGATAAACAAGACAGTTTCTAAATCTTGGTCTGAGATCACACTAGGGTTTTGTTGTTAGCTGGGGGGTCAGCCAAAGAGAAAAGAATCACAATGATTCTTGATTCATGATTTTGGTACAAAAGATTCAAAACAGGGGTAAATGGGATATGGGGTTTTCCTTCTGCTGCTCAGGCTAAAAAGAGCTGATGAGTTGACAAGTGAGAGATGCTAGGAAGCAAAGATCTCCAACACAGTCACGTGGTCTAGAATAACTCTCCCTCTGCCCTGACTCCCCAGAGAATGGTACTACATCTTTCCTGAGTATTCTAAGGGTGTCTTTCTAACGGTAAAGCTTGAGGGTCCCCAGCAATATGCTTTACCCCTCTCCAGAAAACCCCATTATGACATACCCATCCTTACATAAGCATGCTCCATGGAGTAAGGGGAGTGACTGAAGAATATTTCTGATGAGATAAAAGAGAGCAATTTGTACCAAATGTTGAGGTTCATCATCAAATAATGGGGTTTAGTAGCAATTCACATGTGAAGAACTCACAAAGGCCTTTCTCCTTGCCAACGTAAGAGAAGAAGATACAGACAAAATGAAGAGGTCAAATAGGTACCAGTGATGAGATCCTGGGTGTGGATGACAGAGAAAGAATGAAATATTGATGGAACAGTTTTCCCTGGGGCAGGACCCTGATAGGAATCAGTGGGTCCCACCCTCACCAGAGGTTTTGTGTGTGTGTGTGTGTGTGTGTGTGTGTGTGTGTGTGTTCCTTCTTGCTGTGATCTGTCAGAAATCCCAGTCATGTCCCTGAGGTTAAATTTCCCCTATAAATCTGCCTATGGTCCACACCATCTCTGCTGAAGCCTTTTGGATCAGTCGATTTGCTTCCTGGTGTCTTTCCCTTCACCTCTCCTCCATATTACATGGTTTCTCTCCTCTCAACCCCCACCATACTTTGTTGTCTTTCTCCTTAACAGCTAACTAGACTGCTAACCAGCTAAAGGCATGCCCCAACCTTGTGAGGTGTTCCCTTAGTGAGTTCCACTAGGGAACTTGTCTTTTCTATCATCATTATTAAAACTTTTTTCCTTGTTAGGTGCTCTCCCAAATCTATTTAATATTCGCCATTCCTGGTGCCTACTTTACTGTTCATTTTGTCTATAATTTCTTTCCCTAAATAAATCCACCTTTTGCCAAAGAGAATGGCCATTGTGAATTCGTCACATGACCGAACCCCAACATTTGGTGCTCCCCTAAATCACATCATCTGGTGCCTACAAACTACATTATTTGGTACCACAAGCACATCACCAGGAGTGGTAAATATGAAATTTGGGAGAGCATGTAGTTAGCAAGGAAAGAGATTTAACAATTGACAGTGGAAAAGACAAGTTCCCTAGTGGAATTCACAATTAACTAGGAGAAAGTGAATATGTCATGTGGTAGGAATACATCATTGACTGACAAGCTAAATCCAGAGAGGAGTTTAGCACCCTAAAAGAATTAGCTATAACAAGGAGAAAGACACCATGAGGGATGGGAGAGGGGATGGGGGCACAGACACAAAAGGGACTTGCTAACAAACAAAAAAAATCATGGACAGATTTATAGGGGAAATTTAATCTTGAGGGTTTGACATCATAACTTGGCTTTCTGATTAGATATAGTAAAGTGGGATTACCCACACAGAGAGTGGGACTCTAAAGTTGAGCTGATCCCCATCAGTGCCATTCCCTGCTTGCTTCTGGGAGTAATCTTATCAGAATTTAAGGCTTTCTCTGCCAACCCCACCTAGTGATCCAGGATCACCTCATTTCTATCCAGTGGGACTAAAAAGATATTGATTGGGAAGAGTTGCCATGCTTAGCAAGGGCTGAATAGTGTAGGGTGTAGTCAGAACATATTTCTTTTTGAAGTGGGGGTAAGCATAGCACTAATCCTCAGCTTTCTTCAGATTTTCTCTTTTCCTAATATAAGACTTATTCACTTGCCCAATCTGTACCTTTGTTGGCATATCTGGGTGATCCCCAAAAAGGGATGACTCCACTACAAGTACTCACTCTCAGAATTTTAATAGTAATTTCAATCTGAAAATAATGTATAAATTCACTTTACTGAAGTTTCTGAGCCCCCAGGGGTGCTTTCCATTTAATCACAATGCCCCCATTAACTTTTAAACATGAACTATTTCCTAAATAAGATGGCAAAAACAATAATAATGACACAATACTTACTAAATAGAAAGTTAAAGCAGAAATTATCAAAAGCATGAGTCTAAATTTTCTAAGAAATTATGAACATTATTCTCTGGGATGCTCTTCATTTATTAAGACTACTTTGGCCTTGAAATTCGCACTTTGTCAAGTATTCTCTGTCCCTGGGGTCACTCCTCTCTGATAAGAGTATGGAAAGTGAAGTACTTCTTCCAGAACTTCCATTAAAGGAAGGCACTCAGGCCATCCATTTCTACATTTTCCATGGCTGAATTCCTCTGAGCTCATCATGCTTTTTCTCCGAGTCCTTTTCCACCCTTGTTTTTCATTTTAATTTTGTGTTATTTATAGACTCTTTAGGGGGACAGTCTGTACCATATTACCACTCCTCTTCAAGCAGTTTCTTTTTTATTCGTATAAGACAAACTATAAGGTCTCTTTAGCATTTAAAGCCCATCACAAACTGGCTCCAACCTATTATTTTATCTATTTTCACACTACTATATATTCCAGCCATTTTTGCCTTTTCATTGTTCCTTATACGTAACATTCTATCTCCTATTTCCATGCTGTGGTAGGAGCAATATTCTAAGACTACCCCAGACAAGCTGGGCCAGTTTTTCATTAAAAAATGTTGGAATGGGAAGAACCAAGATGACACAATAAGGGCAGGGACTTGCCTGCCTCCCAAATTCCCCTTCAAATATTAAATTAACACCTCAAAATGAATTCTGAAGCATCAGAACCAACAAAAGGATGGGGTAAAACTATTTTTCAATCCAAGACAACTTAGAAGGTTGTTATGGGCCAGAACTCTGAACTTGAAACAAGGATGCTTATAAGGTTCTAAGTGGAATTGATGAGACAATGGTTAAATCTAGTTTAGCATTGATTTAATGCTACAACAGATAATGGTTTCCTAGTGTTATGATTGGTGTATACTTGGTGAAGAGCATATAAGGTAGGAGCCTCCGCTGGGTTTATTTGGAGAGATTCAGAGGGCAGAGAAAGAGGCGGGAGCTCAAGCTCTTGGAACCAAGGAGAGAGAGAGGCCTCTAAGAAAGCTAACCGGGCCCCAGGAAAAGAGACAAGACTTTGAAAGAGATAATAAAGGATTTGGACTTTAACCCCTGGCCACTCTTGTGGTGATTACTGAACTGAAACAAAGGCTGCTCCCAGAGACCCCAAGAAAACCGAACCAAGAGAACTTTGCAGAGGGTCAGCAGGAAAGGCCTCTCACTGGAGTGAGAATGGAGGATAGTCCAGCACAGACCGAACCTAGCAAGCCGATAGCAGGTCTTGGAGGTGACTGAATTGACAGAAGCAGTTTCTAGATCTCTTAGCCCATAGATTAAATAAGGGGGTTAGAAAACAGAGCTAAAGGAGATTTCAGTGGAACCTTTGCTAACACTGGAAGCAAGACTTTATTTTATCGCCAATACTAGATTCTGGTAGCAATCCTGGGACTAGGAATAGCACTAGTAGAGACAGGGAGGCTGGATACAATTCTCAAGAGGAAAAGAGTATTTGTGGTTGCTCACATACCAAAGCCAGGAGAGCAATGATTACACCTTTCCTTAGATCATACCGCCCTGGAAGAACTGAAAACTTACAGATCCCTAGAACTAACTCTGAAAACAGCAGCATGAAAAACCTGAAACTTGAGACGATGCCCCTTGCACACTTCAGAAGTAAAACCCACTTTTAATATAAAAATTTTAAATTAAGAAATAGGCTGGGAAGATAAACAACAAAAGAACCTGACCATAGAAAGTTACTATAGTGAACAGGGAAAATCAAAACACAAACCCAGAAGACAACAGTGTCAAAACAGCTACATCCAAAGCCTCAAAGGAAAATTAAATTGGTTTCAGGCCCAAAAAGGATTCCTATAAAAGCTCAAAAAGGACTTTAAAAAGCATATGTGAGAGGCAGAAAGGAAAGGAGGAAAAGAAATGAGTGTGATACAAGGCAAGGAAATAAAAAAATATAAACAGCATGGCAAAGGAGACAAAAAATGCTAAAGAAAATAATACTTTAAAAAACAGAATGGGCCAAATGGCAAAAGGCACAAAGATCCACTGAAGAGAAGAACTCCTTAAAAAGTAGAATTGCTCTCTTTTACAATTTTTGACATTTATGAAAATATTTTGCGTAACTTGTAGAGGAGATATAGAGGTAAGGAAGAAGAAAGAGAATCTGGAACTCAAAGTTTTAAAAACAAATGAAAAAATGTTTTACATGTAACTGGGAAAAAAGATAATATTAAATACAAAAAGTAGAATTGGCCAAATGGAAAGGAAATATAAAAGCTCATTTTAAAAAAATAATTTCTTAAAAATTAGAATTGTACAAGTGAAAGTTAATGATTCCATGAGACCTCAAGGAACAAAGTTAAAAGAATGAAAAAGAAAAATTTTAATTCCATTAAAATAAATATTAAAGTCTATTAAAGTCATCTTCAGAACTTGATTGAGATAATGAAGAAGTGAGGGGGACATAGTTTAGGGCCAGTGACATAGCTTCCTGGGGCCAAAAAAAAAAAAAACCTGAGAAGAAAAACAAAACAAAGCAAGCAACGGAGAGAGTGAAAATGCTATGTTGTGGTCCACACTTAGTTCCCACTGTCCTCTCTCTGGGTGTAAAGGGCTTTCCATCACTGAACAAATGAAACTGGTCTGAATTAATTCATTATTGAAGAGAGCCACATCCATTAGAATTGATCATCATATAGTCTTGTTTCTTTGTATAATCTCCTGGTTCTACTCATTTCACTCAGCATCAGTTCATGTAAATCTCTCTAAGCCTCTCTGAAATCACCCTGCTGGTCTTATAGAATAGTAATATTCCATAACATTCATATACCACAATTTATTCAGCCATTCTCCAACTGATAGACATCCATTCAGTTTCCAGTTTCTTGCCACTACAAAAAGGGCTGCCACAAACATTTTTGCACATGTGGGTCCCTTTCACTTTTTTAAGATCTTTTTTGGGATACAGGCCCAGTAGAGACACTGCTGGGTCATGGGTATGCACAGTTGGATAACTTTTTGAACATGTAACTATCTCTCTTCAATCCAGTCTCAAATTTGAACTATTGTTCTGGCCTGAATAGGGCATAACCTACAACACATGACTTTTTCATTGGTTGTCACTTATATTTGCAATTTTCTCCTTTCCTTCCTCTACATCTTGACATTCCTACCTTCCCTTTAGGCTCAGTTCAATTGCCATCTGTTATATGAGTTATTTCATGATTCTCCTATTTGTTATTCTTCTCCTATTTTATCAAAATTAATTTGCATATGTTTTTTAAATGATTAAATACATACATGTCATTTTCTCCCAATACAATGAAACCTCCTTGAAAGCAAAGAACTGTTTTCATTTTTAAGTATCTCCAGCCTAACATAGGGACTGGAAATTAGTAGGGTTTTTTTTTTTTTAGCACAAAATGTTTTAAAATTTTATTTAACCTATCAATTTAAGCAAACTACTAAGCATTGATTTGTATGTATAAGCATAGCCTATGTTTACATATGAAAATTGGTTTGGAAAACAATTGCTAAATTTAGTCATAAAAACTTTTATTTAATTAGATGCATTTAATTTCATCTCTAATCAAAGTCCTGAGTTTTTCTTTTGAGAGAAAAATAACTATAGTTATTTTGTTAATTTTTTTTGAGTTCTTTTATTTTTTTAATTTAAAAAAGAGTAAGAAAGAAAAACAGAAAAGGAATACGAAACAAAATAAAACAAAAAATTGTCATGTGCCCAGCAGAACATCAAGGATTCAAAATATATAACAATAAATTAGCAGATCAAGAAAGTATATATATTAGTAGAAGAAATTATATTCATGAGTGTCTTTTACTTCCTTGTAAACTGTTTTTTTGCTCTCTGCTGCATACCTTTTTTACTTCTTTTTTTCCCCCTTTCATCCACTCCCAAGTAGGCTTTAGTTAAAGGATATATTTATGTATACATATATAGACATATTTGTACACATACAACACACACACACATTTCCTGCCTTTTCACACACACATACACATACACATATCTTTCCTATCCTTACTGACTCTTTGTTTCAATTCTGCTCCTTAACTTGCCTAGCTATTATTTAATATCCCCGCAACCATGGATCCCTCCCTTGAATTCTTCTGGCACCTTTGCTTCCCCATCCATCCAGCTATCATCCCTTATAGATTTGGAGGATGCTATCTATCCCTCCATGGTATATATGTAGTGTTACCTATTTAACCCATTCTTTATGTGAGTAGGTTTTCAGAACTAAGAGCCTTCCTCCCTCCTCTAATGCCTCTATGTCTATTCTTCCTCTGCACCTCATTTGTATAATATAATTACTATTTTTACCTTAATTTTGTCCCAATCTTTCTTTTGAGCTACCTTATTGTTAATGCAAATCTTAAACATATGATAAATGTTTTTCAATTAAAAATATAAACAATTTGTACATGTTAAATTCCTTGAAATTGATCTTTGATATTGGCTCTTACTTGTTAAATTTTTGAAAGTTAGGGTTTGGTTGATAGAAAGTCCTGAAAATCTGCAAGTTCAATGAATGTACATTTTTTCTTTCAATATTATGTATAATTTTGCTGAATATGATATTTTTGGTTGCAGACCTAGTTCTTTTGATTGCCAGTAGATATGATTCTAGTTCCTGTGGTCTTTTATTGTAGCTGCTGGCTAAATCCTGTACAATTCTAATTGTAGCTCCACTGTTTTTGAATTATTTTTTTGTTGTTGTTGTTTCTTGCAAAATTTTCTTTTTGATCTGGGGCTTTTGAAAATTGGCAATAATCTTCCTATGTATTTTCCACAAAGGATCTCATTGAGGTGATGACAAATGGATTCTTTTCTATTTCTACTTTTTTCTTGGATTATTTCTTGCATTATTGTGTCACAGTTCTTTTTTTTTTTTGGTCACAATTTTCAAGTAGTTCAATTATTCTTATATTTTCTCTTCTTGATTTGTTCTCTAGATCTGTTGTTTTTCTCATAAGATGTTTCACATTCTGTTCTAGTTTTTTTCATTCTTTATAATCTGTTTTGTTATTTCTTGGTCTCACTAACTTCCCCTTCCCCAAATCTAATTTTCAAAGAATTACTTTCACCTTTGAGACTCTGTATCTCCTTTTCTAGTTGTTTAACTTTTTTTCATAATGTTTTTGTTTTTATTTAGATTTTTTTTCTTCAATGTCTCTAATTTGATTTTTAAATTCTTTTTTGAGTTCTATGAATTCTCTCTGGGCAGGGAACCATTTAATGTTACTCTTTGGGGTAGAAGCTCATTTTATTTCAGTGTACTCCTCTGAAGGTGAATCCCAGTCTTCCCTGTTCCCATAATAAGTTTCTATGGTTGGGTTAGTACTAGTATAGTATATATATATATATATATATATATAGAGAGAGAGAGAGAGAGAGAGAGAGAGAGAGAGTCACACAGCTAAGAAGTGTTAAGTGTCTGAGGGCACTTAACTCAGGTCCTCCTCACTTCAGGACTGGTGCTCTGCCCACTGTGCCACCTAGCTGCCCCATGCCCCAGGTCATCTTGATTTTTCACCAGTCTATGTTTACCCTGAGGCACAAATTTCTTCTATTTGTGGGGGAAATCTGGAGAGCTTGAAATTTACTGGCCTACTCCACCATTTTCTCCTCAGTAGATGCTTAATAAATACTTATTGAATTGAATTGAATTAAATTGATTTTATAATTTGGGAACCACTAATAATTTAAAATTATTTTTTAGGTTATACATATGCATTCCTTCCTCCCTCCATTTCCATATATGTCAAGTTGGAAGAGAAAAATCAGAACAATTGAGAAAAACACGAGAAAAAGAAACAGAAGAAAAAATGGTGAAAATAGTAAGGTTCAATCTTCATTCAATTTCTATATTTTTTCTCTCTGGATGCAGATGGCATTTTCCATCAAAAGTATTAGAATTGCCTTGGATCACTAAATTGATGAGAGTAGCCAACTCTATAATAATTAATCATCATACATTCTTGCTGTTGTTGTGTAGAATGTTTTGCTGATTCTGCTTGCTTCATGCAGCATCAGTTCATGGAAATATTTCTAGGCTTTTCTAAAATCAGCCTGTTTATCATTTCTTATAGAACAGTAATATTCTGTTACTTTCATACACCACAACTCATTTACCTATCCCCCAATTGATGGGTATCCACTCATTTTCCAATACTATGCTCCCACAAAAAGAGATGCTACAAATATTTTTGCACATGTGGATCCTTTTCCCTCTTTTATGATTTCTTTGGATACAGACCTAGTAGTGACACTACTGCATCAAAGGGTATATACAGTTTTATAGTCCTTTAAACAAACTTCCAAATTGCTCTGCAGAATGGTTGTATCAGTTTACAATTTCACCAACAATGCATTAGTGTCTCAGTTTCCCCATATTCCTTCCAATATTAATCATTATCTTTTCCTGTCATCTTAGCCAATCTGATGGATGTGAGGTAGTACCTTAGAGTTGTTTTAATTTGTACTTCTCAAATTAATAGTGGTGTAGATAATTTTTCATATTACTAAAATGGTTTTAATTTCTTCATCTGAAAATTATCTGTTCATATCATTTGATCATTTATCAATTTGGGAGAACCACTGATAATTTTTTATCAGGAGAGTTACAGAATCAGATTTATGCCTTAGGAAGAATCAAGACAGCTTCTTGGAGGATGGATTGGAGAGAGGAGTGACTGAAACCAGGGATCCAGGATTATTGGAACCATCAGAGGAGGGGGTGCAGGGTAGGCCTAAATGAGTGTCATGGCTGTTTGAATGAAAAGGATGGATTTGAGAGATCTTGTCAAACTGAAAAATAAGACTTGTCAAATAATTGGCTATGGGAGTGAAGGAGAGATAAGGAGCAAGGCTGTAAAGCTTTAATTGACTTCTAAATCTGACTTCCTAAAATGACTTCCATCTCTCCATAGCCTACTTTGTTGGAAGGGATGAGAGGAGGGACTTGTCTCTGTATTTATTCTTCTCCTCAGCTCTGTCTAAAGAATCCAGGTGGGGGATGATTAGGACTTACCTGGCTCTAAAGATTCCTCCCCTGGGATTGTGGGAAAACTGGGACACTAATGCATTGTGAGTAGAATTGTAAATTGATCCAACATTCTGGAAAACTGTTTAGAAGTATGCCTCAAGGATTATAAAACTGCGCATACCCTTTGATCGAGCAGTACACCATTACTGAGTTTTTATCCCAGAGATCATACAAGAGGGAAAAGGACCCACAAATATAAAAATGTTTGTAGCAGCCCTTTTTATAGTGGCAAGGAATTGGAGATTGAGTGAATGCCCATCAGTTGGGATATGATTGAATAAGTTATTGTATATAAATGTAATGGGATATTATTGTTCTGTAAAAAATGACAAACAAGCTGATTTTAGAAAAGCTTAGATACATTAGCCTAAATTTGCTTACTTTTGCTGTCTGAAGTGGGGAAGTGAAAGAAAGGGAAAGAGAAAAATTTGGAACACAAGGTTTTGCAAAAATGAATGTTGAAAAGTATTTTGCATGTATTTTGAAAATAAAAACTTATTATTAAAAAACCCTAGAAATATTTACATGAACTGAGGCTGAGTGAAGCAAGTAGAACCAGGAAATCATTGTATACAGCAACAAGATTGTTTGATGATCAACTGATTAGACTTGATTCTCAGCAATTCAGTGATCCAAAGCAATTCTAATAAATCTTGGATGGAAAATGCCATTTACATTCAGAGAGAGACCTATGGAGAGTGAATGTGGATCAATGGATACTATTTTCTGTAATGTCTGGGCTAGCTTTTTGGAGGTCCTCTGGACAAGCCTTGGTCTCAGTAGTATAGTCAGGAATAGAATCTAAAGTCTTTATTTTCACAGTCTGTCTCCTTCACAGTCTGTTCACTCTGACTGACTGACTCTGTTCTCAGTTCTCTCAGCCCTTAAATACCCTACTACAATTACATCATTACAACATACTGAGTATGTGTGAACTAGAGAACCATCATCTCATCACTTATACTGAGTTAAATACTTATTGTAAGTATCCTTGTTTGAAGTATACTTCTCCAGAGTTCTGGCCCTCTACAATTTTCACTTTTCTTTTTCTTTCTCATGGTTTTTCCTTTTTGTTCTGATTTTTCTCTCCCAACATGACTTATATGGAAATATATAAAAAAATGAATGTATATATAAACCTGGAAAAAAAAACAAACCTAAAAATTTAAAAAAAAAAAAAAAAAAAAAGATTCCTCCCCTGGGCTTTCAGGACATTTGAACCTGAAATTTGTAGGTTCTTTTATTAGAAATGCCTTAAAAGAATTCCTTAGCTATGTCCTTAGAAACTCTTCAGAAGTTGGATTGTCACAACAATTAAACTGAAAGTAAATTGGTGCAAAGCATCCAGAGACTAGAGATAGAGCCTCTTTCTTTCAAACATCATTCTAGGAAGACTAAAAGACACCTACTGGAATTGGTGGCTTAGTTTTAGTGACCATCACAAAGAGGTGGCAATTATGCCATAAACTACCATCCAGGCTCTGGATACCTTGCTTCCTCTGCTATTCAAATGAGCCCTCACCTGTAAGAATACAGCTCCTGAGTAATGATATTTTGCCTCATTTGCTGATGGCTTCAGTCACTACTAGGGAAGCATATGTAACTGGTCTTTAGCAGTTATTAAGCCAGTAATAGAAGATACCTTAAGGAAAGGGTTCCTAGGAAGGCCTCCAGGCTGAATGGCTAGCAAGTGAGAAAGCCTTGAGGGATGGGACAGAGATTTATATCTACACTGATTCCTGATTTGCAGCCTTGAATCTAGCCAGATGATCTAGTACCTGCAGGGCATAGAACTGGTCAAAGGAGATTAGGACCAAGGGAGAAATTTTGTCGATGCCTCTTATTTCAGACTTATTTGGGGGGCATGTTAACATCACAGGCTACACAATCCTGTTGGAATCATTACAAGAACAGCATAGGTTGGCGTGTGGGTCTATTGCCACTGTGTCATTGGAGTGGTCATCCCATATTGTACTGGGCACGGGACCATATATATCCCTAAGGACAAGGCAGCTAGTCCTCCCCAGCTACACTTCTTGGGCCAGCTGCAGCAACTCACTTAACCCAAGTTGCCTTCAACTTGTCATCAACTAGAAAAAAATTGTTCTCTCCCATCTCCCATCTCAGGGAAACAGATTTGTCATCCCTACTAATCAGCAATTGCATCATTCTGCACAGGACTGCCTAGGTCAGGTGTCCAGCCTCCTTCTCAAGACTATCTCTGTCACTAGCATCCTAGGAAGAGGAATGGCTCTCCAGTTCAATTATTTCTGAGATCCAGGGATCCCTGAGATCCAGTCTCCAGGACTGGATTTGACAAGAAAAGAACTATTTGCATTTTTGGTTTATCCTCTGTGACCCTTATTTTTCCTACAATGCAGAGTTGCCTTGACCTTCAAGGTCTTTGCCCTCTTTGCACTCTGAGAAATAATTCAAGTCCCTCCCAATTGGTAGACTTCCTTTATTCTGGGATAGCTTGGGCAACTCCTTCCCAGAAAGGGCTTAAGGGACCAAGGGTTGCTACTTTTGAGAGGTACATTGATTTTTAATAGAAAGGGAGAATAAAACTATCACTACATAATTATGGTGGATGAGTTTTTATTTGGGGGAAAGGGAATCCCCTCAGTGACTTGGTAATTCAAAGTCTCTGGAAGTGAAGTGTCTTTATTTAACTCTATCCCCTCTGAAAAGGCCTCTAAGAAGACAAAATTTTCATATAATTTCCCTGACCTGGCTCTCAGGGAAGGGGAGGTTTCAGTTGTAGAGTCAAGGAATTAAAAAAAAATCTTTTGTTTTGCTGTTATCACTTCAGCATCAACATTCACATATTTCATGCAAGAGTTTTATGGACTCAGACATTTTATTAGAGATGTCCCTAATACATGATGAATTGTTGATTGTGCTGAACACATCATCATCTTTTGTGCTGTGTCCCTGCTATTCCTGGTAAGGCTGTGACTCATTGTTACTGACGTGCATTTGGAGACCTACTGTGAAATCCAAAGCTTTGCCAACATCCGTTACAGATGGATTGATTATTGAGAGCTGAGATTCAGTCCTTTTGAGGAGGAAATAAGTAGGATTTCTGGTTTATGTTTTCTTCTACATTTTTTCATCTTTTTCTTTATGATAATTTTGGGTAAAGGTATATATTTTTTTCTCTTTCCCTCTAGTATTGCCTAGACCAGGATGGAAATCCAAGTAAACACTCTAAAAGCATTTAAATTGTGGAAAGTCTTGTCAAACAACACTCCTGAATGTGGCCCAAATCAGATTAAAATATAATTGGGGAATGTTTAACAAAATAAATAAAAATACCAAAAAACCCTGATAGATAATATTAATATATAGTTTTCTAAGTCAATATGGGACTCACGGGATCCTAGGTATTGTTTAGGGGCCCTCATTTCTATTTGTTTGACACCACTACTTTAGAAGAGCTTTAGGACTTTGCCACTAGGGGGTGGGATGTAACTCTCCTCACTTCCTACCCCACAGTGTGAGTCAGGGAAAGGCAACAAAGTCAGGACTTAATTGACTCAGGGGTAGGGCAAGACGCAAACTGTGAACTTAAGACCTTGATACAGCTTTCTGATGGCCTTCATTTGTAAACATACACTGCATAACTTCAACTAGACCCTCACTGCTGCAATCTCTACAATACTCCCATTATCAACTCACTACCCTACCTAGCTTTTCCAAACCTCATCATATCTTTTCAAACCTCCCATGTCTCTCCTCTCCCTTCCCCTTCTCTCTCAGCTTATATTTTACAGGAAAATGAAACCATTTGCCATGAACTCCCTTTTCTCTCTTCTTCCTCATCTTGTGAAACATTCTCTTCCTTTATCTTTTTTCATATGATGAAGTGGCCATACACCAAGATTAACCCCTTTAATTGTTCAAATGATCCCATTCCATCTTGTCTTCTTTAACGAATCGCCCTGTCATCCCCCCCTCTCATTTACTTTTTTTTCCTTTTTTTTAATAAAATGTTTTCTCTGAGTTTATTACTCTAAAAAAAAGGGTAAAACAAAGAATCTTCAAGCAGTCATGGCTTCAGTTCCTCCCTTTCCTCAAATTATCTAATCTTTGTATAGACCCTACTTCAAAACTTAATCTGATTTAATAGAAAACAACCTACATAGGATTAAAAGTAAGGAAAAGGCTATAAGGCAATAGTATCATTTAATCTTAACTCAGATAAAATTTCATTGCTCAAAGAGATCTCTAGTGAAGAGATCATCTACCTGAGTAGAGGTTCAAAATCCATCTGTCTGAATGCAGGGAAATGGAAAGGAGAGAATGAAAGAAAAGATTCTCATTTACTTTTAATTTCTCTCTGTCAATGTCTGGATCATTCCTGCTATCTACAAACATGCCCTTGCCTTTCTCATCTTGAAAAACCCCTTACTTGACCCTTCCATCACTACTATCATCCTATTTTATTGTTCCCTTTCTAGCTAGGTTCCTTAAAAAGACCATCTACCATAAGTGAATTCACTTTCTCTCCTCTCACTCTCTTCTTAATCCCTTTGGTTTTGATTCTTAGCATTTCACTTAAATTATTCTGTCCACAATTACTAATTGTCTCAGTCTCCAAATCCAACTCTCTTTTCTCAGTCTTCATTCTCCTTAATCTCTCTGTAGCCTTTGACACTATTCATCATTTTCTTTTCCCTGATGATCTCTTCTCTCTAGAGTTTTAGGACAGCACTCTCTCCTGGTTCTCCTCCTGGATCCTCCTCCAGATCACACCTTCTAATGATTGGTGTTCCTCAGGGTTCTATCCTGGGTCCTCTTCTTTTCTTCCTCTATTCTACTTTACTCAGTGATCTCATCAATCAACTTCCATGGATTAAGTTATTATCTCTGTGCTGATGATTTTCGAAGGAAGTGGTGGTGGGGGGGTCGGCTGGAAACTCTTCAGTTACTATTTCTTGGACACAGACAAGGAAAGCATGTTAGGCCAGAGTTAGATTAGTTACCAGAGTTACCAGAGTTAGATTAGGAGGCCAGTTGAAGTATGAGGCCAGCAAGGCAGCAGCTAATGCCACTGGTCATAACGAGGATATGAACATCATGAACCTCATGAACCTCATTTCCAAGCTGAGATTGTCTACAGACAAGGGAGAGCCTGAGCCTCTGAGTATGAGTTTGTAATAGACTGGCAGGTTATACAGAAATCACAAAGTGGTTGGAGTGAAAATAAAATGGAGAGACAGAGAAAGAGAGAAAGAGACAGAGACAGACAGACACAAGGCAAAAAGACAGAGAGAGAAAGAGAAAGACAGAGACAGAGAGGAGAGAGAGAGAGAGAGAGGAGAGACACACAGAGAGAGAAAGAGAGAGAGAGAGACAGAGAGAGACAGAGAGAGATAGAAACAGATAGAAACAGAAAGAGAGAGACAGAGAGAGGAGAAAGAGAGATTTCAGTGGCAGAATAGTGTGCCTCTAAGGATTTGGTTCTCCCTATGTTTTTCTCAATTAACTCTGTATTGTATATGTCTCTTGAAAGTTTTTATGTCTTGGGAACAGAAAATACTTGAATGGTTTGAATGGTATAAACTTTGTGTTATATCACCAGTGACAGTTATGGTTTTAAAAGTATCTTCCAAGTCTTGTTATCTCAGCAAGTCCTGTGCCAGAAATTGAGTAATGAAGTTATGTGGAATATTAATATCTCCCCACCCTCCCTATCTCTAATCTTCTCCTTCCAAATGCTAAGTCATTTAAGCTAAAAGTTCTCTTCAGAAATTTCCTAAAGATATTTTTGTGTAAACTAATGCAGACAAGATTAGAAGGGAAGCAATTAATTGGGAAAACATTTTTACATTAAGGGTTCTGATAAAGGCCTCACCTCTAAAATATAAAATTGACTCAAATTTATAAGAATTCAAGCCATTCTCCAATTGATAAATAGTGAAAGGATATGAACAGACAATTTTCAAATGAAGAAATTAAAACCATTTCTAATCATAGGGGAAGGTGGTCTAAATACTATTGATCAGAGAAATGCAAATTAAGACAACTCTGAGATACCACTAAACACCTCTCAGATTGGCTAAAATGACAGGAAAAGGTAATGATAAATGTTGAAGGAGATGTGGGAAAACCGGAACATTGCTATATTGTTGATGGAACTGTGAATGGATCCAACCATTCTGGGAGAGCAATTTGGAACTATGCTCAAAAAGTTATCAAACTGTATATACCCTTTGATCCAGCAGTGTTACTACTGGGCTTATACCCCAAAGAGATCGTAAAGAAGGGAAAGGGACTGTATGTGCACAAATGTTTGTAGCAGCCCTGTTTGTAGTGGCCAGAAACTGGAAACTGAATGGATGCCCATCAGTTGGAGAATGGCTGAATAAATTGTGGTATATAAATGTTATGGAATATTATTGTTCTGTAAGAAATGACCAGCAGGATGATTTCAGAAAGGCCTGGAGAGACTTACATGAACTGATACTGAGTGAAATGAGCAGAACCAGGAAATCATTGTATATGACAACAAGAAGACTTTATGATGATCAATTAGGATGGATGTGGCTTCCAACAACAGATGATTAAGGCCAGTTCCTATGATCTTGTGATGAAGAGAACCATCCACACCCAGAGAGAGGACTGTGGGAACTGAGTGTGGATCACTACATTTTCACTCTTTTTGTTTGTTGTTCGTTTGCATTTTGTTTTCTTACCCATTTTCTTTCCTTTTTAATCTGATCATTTTTGTGCAGCAAAACAATTGTACAAATATGTTTACATATTTTGGATTTACATGTATTTTAACATGTATAACATATATTGGATTATTTGCCATCTAGAGAAGAGGGTGGGAGAAGGGGAAAATTTGAAACACAAGACTATACAAGGATCAGTGTTGAAAATTATCCTTGCATATTTTTTTTTAAATATAAAGCTTTAATAATTTTTTTAAAGATTTTTTTTGTGTCCTTTTACAAATACTGGACATTTTCCTGCAAAATCCGATTAACTTTGTACAAATTGGTAAAACTATTTTGGAGCAGTATTTATTTCCACTTATCAAAGCAATGTGAAGCACTGAAATGTTGCTCTTCAAATAAGAAGGAAAATAATATCCTTGGGATCACACAATCCAATGCAAATATTTTTTGATGAGTTTCTTATTTTATTCAGGTCAATTATTTTTTCAAAGTTAGCTTTAATAAGCAAAATCACAGAATCCCAGAGTTATCAGGGATGTCAAAAGGCAATTTGCCTAACATATGCTTGAAGCAGGAACCCCTACCATAATCTTTCTAAAGTTTGCTTAAATACTTCCAAGTGATGGTGAATTCCTTACCTCCTGACACATCCTATTTCATTTTTATAAAACTAATTTTTAGGAAATTATTGATTTGTTGATTGATTTATTTGTTCAACCCCACACAGGACTGTAATGATAAATGCTTAACAATTGGACAATACACTTGTTGGTTGTAGTCAGTCTATCAGATATGTGGCTCTAAGAAGCTGTAGTATGCAAAGCGGCCACACCAGAGTAAGCTGTTTCATAAGACAAGCTAAAGCAGGTTGAAGGTAAGTGCAGGCCTCAAACCTGTTGGTAAATTAGGGGGATGGCTTCCCAAGCATGTGAAGACTTTCCTGACAGAAATGAGAACAATTTGTTTTCATGGACATGAAGGCAGCTGAAGCAGACAATGGAGTAATTAAAACTTGGTCAGACATCAGAGACTTCAAGGTCATCCACTGCATCCCTGGCTTTTTTTCTTGCCACCAAACTTCAAAATGACTCTGAAAGAAAGTGAGGCTGACAATTTTGCACAGCCCTGGCTCATTTAAATCCAATTTATTCACAAGTCAAGACAGTACCCATGAGTTCAACAGTCCTCTTCAAAAATGAAGAAACAGGAACAGCCAAGATGGCAGAGAGTAGACAAGACTTTGCCTGAGCTCTTCCTGCTCTCCCTCAGAATCAACACCAGATTAAGCTTCTGAACAGATTTTGGAGTGACAGAACTCACAAATATTTGAAGTATAACAAATTTCCAGCAGAAGATATTTTGGAAGAACTTCAGGAAAGGTCTGTCTCAAATGGGGTCTGTCTCATTGCAGGGAGATCCAGGGGTGAGAGACCCCACACAGGGATTCTAGTGGAAAGCTCCCTCCCCAAAATTAATTAATTAATGTTTAAAAATTTAAAAAGAAAATGAAGGAATTAGCATAGGTAATAAGGAAACATTATCATTTTTTTGCAGATGATATGATGGAATATTTAGAGAACTAAAGAACTTAGAGAAAAGTTGATTCTAGAGAATCAACTAAAAACTACTAGAAATAATTGGCAATTAACAATTTTAGCAAAGTTTCAGGATACAAAATAAATCCCCATAAATCATCATTTCTATATGTTATCAAGTCCAGCAGCAAAAGATAAATTTCATCTAAAATAATTGTGTATATAAAATATTTGGGAGTCTATCTGCTAAGACAAAACCAGAAACCATGAACACAATTACAAAAGACTTTCTACACAAAGTTAGATCTAAACAATTGGAAGAATATCAAGTACTCTTGGTAGGCTTAGCTAATATAATAAAAATGACAATTCTACTTAAATTAATCCACTTATTCAATGTTATTCCAATCAAATTGCCAAGAAATTACTTTACAGAGCTAGAAAAAAAATAATAAAATTTATCTGAAAGAACAAAAGACCAAGAATTTCTTTTTTTTTTAAATTTATTTAATAGCCTTTTATTTACAGGTTATATGCATGGGTAACTTTACAGCATTAACAATTGCCAAACCTCTTGTTCCAGTTTTTCACCTCTTACCTCCCACCCCCTCCCCCAGATGGAAGGATGACCAGTAGATGTTAAATATATTTAAATATAAATTAAATTCACAATAAGTATACATGACCAAAACGTTATTTTGCTGTACAAAAAGAATCAGACTCTGAAATATTGTACAATTAGCTTGTGAAGGAAATAAAAAATGCA
Source organism: Sarcophilus harrisii (assembly GCF_902635505.1). Lineage (NCBI taxonomy): Eukaryota > Metazoa > Chordata > Mammalia > Dasyuromorphia > Dasyuridae > Sarcophilus > Sarcophilus harrisii. The sequence continues at coordinate 357,816,083 of NC_045427.1, read as the reverse complement.
TGTGTGCATAAATATAGGGATTGGGAGTTCAATGTAATGGTTTTTAGTCATCTCCCAGAGTTCTTTCTCTGGGCGTAGCTGGTTCAGTTCATTACTGCTCCATTGGAAATGATTTGGTTGATCTCCTTGCTGAGGATGGCCAGGTCCATCAGAACTGGTCATCATATAGTATTGTTGTTGAAGTATATAATGATCTCCTGGCCCTGCTCATTTCACTCAGCATCAGTTCGTGTAAGTCTCTCCAGGCCTTTCTGAAATTATCCTGTTGGTCATTTCTTACAGAACAGTAATATTCCATAATATTCATATACCACAATTTATTCAGCCATTCTCCAACTGATGGACATCCATTCAGTTTCCAGTTTCTAGCCACTACAAAGAGGGCTGCCACAAACATTCGTGCACATACAGGTCCCTTTCCCTAAAAGACCAAGAATTTCAAGGGAATTAATGAAAAAAATGTAACTGTAGGTGGCCTAGCTGTACCAGACTTAAAACTAGATTATAAAACAGCAGTCATCAAAACCATTTGGTACTGGCTAAGAAAATAGAATGATTATTTAAATAGTCCCATTTTAGAAAAAGAAATTGAACAAGCTACTCCCTAAGAAAAAATCTCCAAAATAAGTGAATTCTACCAAATATTTAAAGAACATTTAATTCCAATACTATACAAACTATTTGGGAAAATAGGGAAAGGAGTCCTACCAAATTCCTTTTATGACACAGACATGGCTTGATATCTAAACCAGGTACGATCAAAACAGAGAAAGAAAATTATAAACTGATTTCTCTAATGAATATTGATGCAAAGATCTTAAATAAAATATTAGCAAAGAGATTATAGAAAGTTATCACCAGTATAATACATTATGACCAAGTAGGAGTTATACCAGAAATGCAGGACTGGCTCAATATTAGGAAAATTATTAGCATAATTGACTATATCAATAACTAAATCAACAGAAATCATATGATTATCTCAATAGATGCAGAAAAAGCATTTGACAAAATACATCTATTCCTATTAAAAACACTAGAGAGCATAGAAATAGATGTTTTCCTTTAGTAACATCATCAGTAACATCAATCTAAAACCATCAGCAAGCTTTATATGTAATGAGAATAAATTAGAAACATTCCCAATAAGATTGGGGTGAAATAAAGTTGCCCCACATCACCATTACTATTCAATATTATAATAGAAATAACTTTAGCAATAAGAAAAGAAAAAGAAATAGAGTAATTACTGATCAGTGAAATGCATTAGGTTCACAAGACAAGATAGTCAATAATGATAGCTATTTAGTGTTTGATAACTTAGGCTTATCTTAGGCTTTGGGGTTCAGAACTCATTATTTGACAAAAATTGCTGGCAAAATTAGAAAGCAGTATGGGAAAAACTAGGCATGACCAACCCCTAACACCCTATATCAAGATGAGGTTGAATGATTTACACATAAAGGGTGATATTATAAGCAAATTAGGAGAACAAGAGATAGTCTACTTCTCAGATCTGTGGAAAAGAAAGGAATTTATGGCCAAAGAAGAATAAGAGAACATTATGAAATGCAAAATGGATAATTTTGATTATATTAAAAATGTTTTGTACAAACAAAACCAATTCAGACAAGATTAGAAGGAAAGTAGAAAACTGGGAAAAGATTTTTACATCCAAGGGTTCTGAAAAAGACCATTTCTTTTATTATTATTATTAAAGCTCTTTAATTTTAAAAAAATATGCATAATTTTTCAACATTAATGATCCAATTTCTCCCCTCTTCTCCCTATCCCCTCCCCTAAACAGTAAGTAATCCAATATGTTGAACATGGTAAAAATCATAGTTAAATCCAATATATGCATACATATTTATGCAATTGTCTTGCGGCACAAAAAAAATCAAATCAAAAAGGGAAAAAAATGAGAAAAAATTAAATGCAAACAAACAACAAAAAGAGTGAAAATGCTATGATGTGATCCACATTTAGTTCTCACAATCCTGTCTCTTCATCACAAGATCATTGGAACTAGTGTGAATCATCTCATTGTTGAAAAGAAAGGCTTCCTTTCTTTTCTTTTTTTATTTTTAGAGTATTTTTTTTATTATAATAACTTTTTATTGACAGAACCCATGCCAGGGTAATTTTTTACAACATTATCCCTCGCACTCACTTCTGTTCCGATTTTTTCCCTTTCTCCCTCTACCCCTTCCCCCAGATGTCAAGCAGTCCTATACATGTTAAATAGATTACAGTAGATCTTGGATACAATATATGTGTGCAGAACCGACCTGTTCATCATTTCTAATAGCACAACAGTATTTCATCATAATCACATACCACAATTTGCTTATCTACTCCCTATTTGATAGACATCCCTTTAATTTCCAATTCTTTTTCAGTTAGGCAGAGGAAATTTGACTGTGCCCCAAGGATCATCTATAAATTACCAAGTATCTTCAGTAGGAATTCATTGCAGAAATTGAAGCAAATGTACTTCTATTTCCTAGTTCCCCAAGTTCCCTATCCCCTTTCTATTCCTTTTGGTTAGAAAAGGACTTTGTAAGATTCAAAAGATCTGGAGGGGTGTGGACTTCCCATAATCCTAGGTGTCTCAGCTAATCTGGGTTTTCATTAGGAACCAAGGAAAAATGGATGCACATTCAAAATGCTTGACTGGAAATTTTGCTTATTCCCAGGAATGGGAAAAAGGACTTCCAGCAAATAGATTTGAGTTATTCTTTTGCTATACATGCTCTCAAAGCTTGAGCCTGCTTTCCCTTGGGACTTGTAGGTATTTGTGAGAGTAAAACTGAATGAATAAAATGATTCTCAGTAAATAATCTTGAGGGGAAACACACTGGAATGGGGGCTGCAACATATAGAAAGACTGGTGAGGATTTGAGATGTTGGTCCATGAGAGGAAGGTATAGCTAAGTTCTCAGGACTTCATCAGTGAGAATGAAAGTTGAAGTCAAGATCTCTGGCACTTACATGGGCTACAACTTATTGATATGGAAAGATTGATCTAAAATTAAATATGGGCTTTGACTTCTACTGGCACCTAGATGGTGCAGTGAATCAAGTGCTGGGCCAGAAATCTGGAAGACTCATCTACATGAACACAAATTTTGACTTCAGACACCATTGTGTGATCCTGGACAAGTCACTTACTGCTGATTGCCTCAATTTCCTCACTTATAAAATGAACTGGAGAAGGAAATAGCAAACCATTCCAGCATCTTTGCCAAGAACACCCTAAATGGGGTCACAAAGAGTCAGACGTGACTGAAAAATAACCACTGAAACAACAAAAATGACTTATAATATTTAAATGCAAAAAAAAATATCCTGTCTGCTTAAATTTACTTGAGCATTTGTTTTTGTTTTTTTTTTAACCCATCCAATTGTTTAACAACCTAATACTTGAATGAAAAAAGCCTGGAAAGACCTACATGAATAGTGCTTAGTGAAGCAAGTAGAACCAAGAAAACATTGTACACAGTGACAAGAAAATTAATGATCGACTGTGATGGATGTGGCTCTTTTCAACATGAGAACATGAGATGATTCAAGACAATTCCCATAATCTTGGGATAGAAAATGCCAATAATATCCAGAAAGAACTATGGAGACTAAACGTAAATCAAAACATAGTATTTTTATCTTTTTGTTTGTTTTCTTTTTCTTGATTCTTTTTCCCTTTTGTCTGATTTTTCTTGCACAACATGACAAATATAGAAATATGTTTCAAATGATTGTATATGTATAATATATATCAGATTGCATGCTGTTTTGGGGAAGGGGGGAGAAAAATTAAGAAGACAAAGTTTTACAAAATGTATGTTGAAAAATTATCTTTACATGTATTTGGAAAAATAAGATAGTATTGGAGGGGGAGGGAAAGACCTGATACCTGAATGAAGCAATTGGTCAGACAAGACCACTCTTCTCTGATGGAGGAAAAGACATGACACAGTGATAAAAATACCTAAAATAATTAACAAGTAGAAAAAATGCCACCACTAAACACCAAATGAACTTTACAGAATGTCCTATATATACTTTATTTTAAGATATAAAAATATATTTATACTTTCTTTCTCACAACTAATATTATAGCACTAATGGGCCCTCCTATTCGAACCAAACCTCTTCCTTTTCCTATTTTTCTGTTTAAAATATCATCATTCTTCCAGTCACTCAAGTTTGCAACCTTAGAATCATTCTCAGCTTCTCATTTTCCCACATTCTTCAAATCCAATTAACTGTCAAGTCTATCATTTCCCAACTTCTATTCCTTAGTCTTCAGGCATATCACCACAATCCTAGTTCAGTCCCTCTTCTACCATCTTTAGATTCAAAGTAGTGCTTCAAGTCTCTCTCCACTCTAATCCATCCTTTATCTAGATGCAAATAATATTACTAAACTCCGGATCTGACTAGGTAATTTCCCCAGCCAATAAACTCCAGTGGTTCCTTATTACCTTTAGTATTAAATAAAAACTCCTCCTTTTGGAATTAATGCTTTTCACAATCTGGCTAGAGTTTACACATCACCTCCTTCATTAAAATGTATACTGCATGGAGCAAGGAATAGGTTCTTTGCCTTTCTTTGTATATCTATTGCTTAGTACTGTATCTGGCACATAATTTTTGTTCACTGATTATTTTTTCAGTCTGACTATATACCCTACTATGGTCCAGCCAAACTGGACTTTTTACTGTTGGTAGACTCCATCTACCAATAGAATATTTTTTAATAGGATGCCTCAGTGAAGAGAAGACTTAACATCTGTGGGGTTTCAGAAGAAGCATCTCTTAACTCACATTAGGAATTGTTTCTTTTTAATGCATCTTTCATGTTTTCTCCTTTTATGTAATAAGTTGTCAATGAATGCTACAAGAAGTCAAACACTTTACAGACAATAAATATTTCAGTGTCAACCAATTAACGCTGAAATAACAGAATGAAATCCTTGTTACACTTTTGATGTTGCTATTAATACCCTATGACACACAAAAGCATTGCTTCCTGAGCTGCACTTCCTAGCTATGTTAAGAAATAGCCCCTCCTAAATAAAATGGGAAAGCAATCACATTTTCAAACGTTTTCTGACCTTGAAGGCTAGAGGAGGGAATAAAAGCTTTCTAAATTACAGCAAATAATTTTAAACAAATTTCTCTTCCCACAGAAAGAAAAGAAAAATCAATCCTGCCTGGCTAATGGCAATAAGTTCAGGTGAAGGTTAGGAAAAATTGCCTAATTGGCATTTACTCTATGACTATAACAAGAAGCAATATTGGCTGTAAAGTGTTTCTCTCTGCTTATAACATACCTTGACTTCTTAGGAAAGGACTGTGAGTCCTTGATACTCTGCAAATTAATTTTCACACAGTCATCATTTCAGAACAATAGTGATGATAGTTTAATTTTTCCCTTGCCCATTTGGAGTAGTATATTCAGTTCTAGCTGTCACATTTGAGAACATTTAGAAACTGAAGAGGAATCAAGAGGAAGACACATATAGAGTATACAGAGCCCAGGAGAAAGTAGGCTCAAGTTTAGAAAGTACATAGGGTAAAGGGGTAACAGCATCTGAAAGACTGAAAATCCTTTTTTCCCTTTCATGGAATACTAAAGAATTTCCACTTAAGAAAACTAGCTTCTTTAGTGGGCTCTGAAGCACTGAGAATCTTTGTCCAAGTTGTTCTTGACTTCTGAAACAGAAAACTACTACTATTGACCTGGGCAATGGTAATATCAAAATATCTATGGAAAAATGTGAAGTCCAAAATCCTTCACCTCCTTTGAAGCTCAAAAGGCATTTATTTGGCCAAGTTGGGAGAAAAATTGGTTGGTTGATATATTCTTATTAAAGTATCAGAAAATCTGATTAGTTTACTTTAAGTGAGATGGGGTAACATGTTTGATTTACCTAGTTGGTCCCATCCTTACATAAGTATCAATTTCCTAGGAGAATGTAATAGGAATTATGGGATACTATTTTATGTTTTAAGAATATATCCATGCTTACCAGATCTAAAACTATATTATAAAGCAGTGTTCATCAAAACCATTTGGTACTAGCTAAGAAATAGACTAATTGATCAGTAGGATAGGTTAGGTTCACAGGACAAAATAGTCAATAACTACAGCAATCTAGTGTTTGATAAACCCAAAGATGCCAGCTTTTGGGATAAGAATTCACTATTTGAGAAAAACTGCTGGGAAAATTGGAAGCTAGTGTGGCAAAAACTAGGCATGGACCCATTACTTAACACTGTATACCAAGATAAGGTCAAAATAGGTTCATGATCTAGACATAAAGAATGAGATTATAAATAAATTAGAAGAACATAGGATAGTTTACCTCTCTGATCTGTGGAGGAGGAAGGAATTTGTGACCAAAGAAGAACTAGAGATCATTATTAATCACAAAATAGATCATTTTGATTACATTAAGTTAAAAAGTTTTTATACAAACAAAACTAATGGAGACAAGATTAGAAGGGAAGCAATAAACTGGGAAAACATTTTTACATTCAAAGATTCTGATAAAGGCCTCATTTCTAAAATATATTGAGAATTGACTCAAATTTATAAGAATTCAAGCCATTCTCCAATTGATAAATGGTCAAAGGATATGAACAGACAATTTTCAGATGATGAAATTGAAACTATTTCTAGTCATATAAAAAGATGCTCCAAATCACTATTGATCAGAGAAATGTAAATCAAGACAACTTTGAGATACCACTACATACCTCTCAGATTGGCTAAGATGACAGGAAAAGATAATGACAAATGTTGGAGGGGATGTGGGAAAACTGGAACATTGCTACATTGTTGATGGGACTGTGAATGGACCATTTTGGAGAGCAATTTGGAACTATGCTCAAAAAGTTATCAAACTGTGCATACCCTTTGATTCACCAATGTTTCTATTGGGATTTTCTATTGGGATATCCCAAGGAGATCTTAAAGGAAGGAAAGGGACCTACATGTGCAAAAATGTTTGTGGTAGCCCTTTGTATAGTGGCAAGAAACTGGAAACTGAGTGGATGCCCATCAGTTGGAGAATGGCTGAATAAGTTATAGTATATGAATGAATGTTATGGAATACTATTGTTCTGTAAGAAATGACCAGGATAATTTCAGAGAGGCCTGGAGAGACTTACGTGAACTGATGAATGAGTAGAATCAGGAGATCATTATACCCGACAACAACAAGACTATATGAGGCTATATTCTTATGGACGTAGCTCTCTTCAACAATGAGATGATTCAAATCAGTTCCAATTGTTCAGTCATGAAGACAGCCTTCTATACCCAGAGAGAGGACTATGGGAACGGAGCGTGGACCACAATATAGCATTTTCACTCTTTCTGTTATTGTTTGTTTGCGTTTTTGTTTTCCTTCTCAGGTTTTTTTTTTTCTTTCAAGATCCAATTTTTCTTGTACAGCAAGATAACTGTATAAATATGTATATATATATACATTGGATTTAACATATATTTTAACATATTTAACATGTATTGGACTACCTGCCATCTAAGGGAGGAAATGGGGGAAAGGAGGGGAAAATTTGGAACAGAAGGTTTTGCAAGGGTCAGTGTTGAAAAATTACCCATGAATATATTTTGTAAATAAAAAGCTATAATAAAATAAATTTTAAAAAAGAATATATTCATGCTTGATTGTGAGTCTTTTATGTTTTCAGCATTTCTCTTATGGTGGAAAAAAAAAACATAGCTGTCTTAAACTTCTATTTTGTACAGTGAATAATTTTTTATAATGGACTTATTAAACACTTTTCAGTTCAACTATTTAAGTAAAACCTAAGATTTAAGAAGTTGTTTCCCGAGCTCTACTTTGGGATAGAGGTCTATTGTGAGAAGAGTTCTCTTTGGGGCCAGGCTTATTTAGGCTAGACTATGTGAAAACAAAACTGGGAACTCTTAGTGTAAAAAAGACACTTCTGGGCCAGTGGTTTTTTCATATGGGGGATCATTTAAAAAAACTGTGGTCTGTAATCCAAAGAAGAGGAAAATTAGGGGAAGCATGCCAGCTGACTTCAAGTATATTAGAGTGTGTCTTGTGAAAAAGTAATTCAATTCATTCTTGCCGGGCTGGAAAGGGGAGAGCTAGGAGCCCTGGGTGAGCTTCTATTCTGGGCTGGACCTGACTCAAGCTATTTTCCTGGGAATCTAGGTTCACTCTTGGAACAAAGTAAGATTTTCCTTAGTCATCCAACAATAAGCAAAAAAAAAAAAGGTTTATTTAGCCATAACAAGAGAAGGATGTGACATAAGGATAGATACTGAAGATACCTTGAGTTGATTGAAGCTTCCTTGTCTGAACTGACATCCAATGAGGGAGAAACCAGTGTCGGGCCACACTGGTGATCTACCAACTGAGCATCAGAGAATGCTTGTATTCACTGTGGCTGCTTTGTATAAGGAATGAGGAGGAGCCTTTAGTCCCTGAGGCAACCAGGTCAAAAGGAAGATCTCCTTGTCTTTTAAGAGGAAACTAGCCAAACTGGAATGGGGGGAAAAGTTATGATATTGCTCCTACTACAAGGGCAGATTTTAGTTCCAGGAAAGGACTAATAGGATGTAGGTCCTTTGAGGCCACAGACTGCTCCACTGTTGTTTTTCTAGCCTTTCTAGATGCCACAAAAAGTCCCAGGCCCTTTTAATCTTTGTTTGGGCCATGTCTTCCTCACAGTGTGTAAATAATAGTACTTGTTTCTCTTTGGACCAGAAACCCTAAGAGTCTTCCCCTCTCAGATTGTTTTTTGTTTTGACGAGGTAAAAGGGCCACTGGTTGCCTTATTTCTTTCTTACCTAACCTTAATCACTGAGTGGAGAATTGCCTTAGTCAAAGTAAGACCTGTTAAAGTCCTTAGCCAAGGTCTCCTACTGCACCATGAATCTCCAGTCATCCTGGTCCAGTTCTTGCCATAGGACCCAATTGGTTCCAGAGGAGAAAATGAGGATGGTGACTTTGCAAAGCCCTCTCACTTAAATCCAACTCACTTGATTATCATTGACATTACCTCCCTAAAGTCATGGTCATCTTCAAAATGAAGGAGTAAATTGTCCCCTTTGATTTTTGTCAAGTGTCATCCATTTTTCCATTTTTCCTCTCACACTGTCTGCTCTGATAAGTCCCAAGAAACCCTTTTTTAATAACCTGTTGGTTTTGTTAATAAAATTATTAAATTGCCTCCCCTAAAAAAATATTAAGTACCATCACTACTACCACGGCCACTACCACCAACAGCATTTCTAGGCATTAGAAGTCTCTGGCAGATGTAGCTGCTTAACTAATGTAGAATTGAATTGAATTCTTAACAAGTAGGGAAGTTCCAAAGTGGAAGGGGCTACCTAAAAGGTATGTCTTCAAGCTCAACTATTTCTTGGGAATATTGTAGGGGGCATTCTTATTCAGCTATGATTGGACTAGGTGACTTTTGAGTTACCTTCTCATTCTAATATTTTGGAATCCCAGGATATTGTTGCCTCCCAGAGACAAGAGAACCATGAGATAACTTTTCTAATCTTCTTTTCTGATTTCTTTTGGGGCAGCTGACATCTCAGGACCAAGAGCCATCAATAGGAAGGCTGCTACACTATGCAGCACATCATGTTTAGCCCATCTTTTTATTTAAAAACACAGGGCTATGCACATAGTAGATACTACTACATATTTACCTAACTCTAACACAGTGATGTCATTTTGATCCTCTTGGAGAACAAAGAACACTTCCTTTATGAAATCCTTTCCATTTAATAAAGCAGGCAATAATCCACTCATATTTTTATAATTTCAAAAGTTTACAAAGTACTTTTGTAATGCTGGAGAAACTGAGGCAAGTTAGAGATTAGAGGTTTTTTCAATATTTTAATAGAGGGAGAGTTTGGACTGGCTAAGCCATTTTAGCCAGCTGGTGGATGGGACATCCAACAATGAGCAAGGGATTCCAGAGACTCTTATAGGGCTCTAGCGATCAGGGAAATGGAAAGAGGTCAGAGAGCACTGGTGAGCGGGAAGTTCCAGGAAAGGACCATAAATTCAGTTCTGACAGGTTGGGAGTAAAGGAGATCATAAATTCTGATAAATTGGGAAGACGCTAGGAGCCAGGATGGCTGAGGCAGAAGAAACCCAAATATCTGAGATAAGCCATCTGCAGTTTATGACTCTTTGGAATGAATGCTAATGGTCAGGGCTCCCAGTCCTAATGGCCAGGAAGGGGGTTGCCATCAGGGCGACTGAGATAGAACAATTCAGGGAAACTGAGGCAGGAAAACTGAGGCATAACACTTTCTCCATGACATTCTTTTGAGGTACATAGTATATCAAGAATCACATTGTATAGGTAAGGAAACTAAGGCAGAAGCATCATAGGACAGTGGGAAGGGAAATCAGTGGGCAAGTTGTGATCTGTTGACCCCTCAGTCTCCTCATCTGAAAATTGAAGAGATTGAATTAGATGACATTTGAGACAGATCTTTCAGCTCTGTCTAGATCCATGGTCCTATTACTAGGAAGTATTAGGTAGGATAGTGGAAACAGCTACACCTGGAGTCTCAGACACTTAGAAGCTATATGACTGTGAGCTAGTCACACTTATTCTCCTTCAGTCTTTTTTGTTTGTTTGTTTTTTAAAGGAGATATAATAATACTTATCTCACTGGTTTGTGGTGAGCTCTGTGATGAGGTCTTGAATGGTATGTTGGACTGAGAAAACTAAGGACTGAGGCAGGCAGGATAGAGATCAGTTTAGCTCCTTGGTCCCACCCTTTGGGGAGGTCATTCAGTCTGAAATCCAAGTCATGTGAAACCCCTGGGACTCACCCTCTGTAGAGGTCTCGAGCTGTCTCATCTTGCCATGCCCAACAAATCCCAGTCATGTCCCTGAGGTTAAATTTTCCCTGTAAAATCTACTAATGGGCCATTCATGCCTGCTGCCCTCCTTTGGGTCAGTCCACCAGGACACTCTACTTTATGGTATCTTTCTCCTTCCCCCATGCCATATGTATCTTCCCTAACTCCACTATGCTTCCCAACCCCACTTCTGCTCCTTATAACTAACTCTTTTAGGTGCTGAGTCCCTTTCAGGATTTAGCCTGCCAGCTAAGGGCACGCCCAACTTCATGGGGTGCTTCCTTTCCCCTGGATAACTGTGAGTTCCACTGAGAAACAAATCCATATGCTCTCCCACTCTGTTTCATATTTACCATTCCTGATTTCTTTGTATTCCTTCATTGTGTCTGAAGCTTTTTTCCCCTGAGGCACTTGGGGTTAAGTGACTTGCCCAGGGTCACACAGCCAGGAAATGTTAAGTGTCTGAGATCAGATTTGAACTCAGGTCCTCCTGACTTCAGGGCTGGTGCTCTCTCCACTGCGCCATCCAGCTGCCCCTGAAACCTATTTTAATAAATCTAAATAAATCTACCTTTGCCAAAGAGAATGGTCAATGTAAATTCATCACATGATCAAATGCCACCTTTTGGTGCCTACCATTATCTGGTGTCTACATCACCCACATCACGTGTGTATAGATAGATGGATTCTCTCCTGAGATAAGAGACCCAACAGAAGAGAAATTTCTTTCAAAGCAGCTTTGATAATTAGAATGCTCAAATTGTTACAAGGAATAGCATAGCTATTTGTACCAGACCAAAGCTCTTCCCTAAATAAATCTACCTTTTACCAAAGAGAATGGCCATTGTCCAGTTCCAAAGGTCTTGTGATGAAGAGAGGCATCTGCATCCAGGGAGAAGGACTGTGGATCACAATATAATATTTTCTTTTTTGTTGTTGTAATTTGCTTCCATTTTATTTTCTTTCTCAATTCTTTTTCCTTTTTTGATCTGATTTTCCTTGTGCAGCAGGATAACTGTGGAAATATGTAGAGAAGAATTGTACATGTTTAACATATAGTATATTACTTGTTGTCCAGAGGATGGGGATGGGGGAAGGGAGGGAGAAAATAGTTTGGAACACAAGATTTTGCAAAGGTGAATGTTGAAAATTATCTATGCATATGTTTTGAAAATAAAAAGCTTCAATAAAAAAAAAAAAAAAAAACAATGGTCATTGTGAATTCTTTACATGATCGAACCTCAACTTTTGATGCCTCCATCAACCACATCACTTTGCAATCTCTAAAGCATTATGTAAATATTAGCTATTATTATCAGCTATGATGAGATGTCCTCCTTTCCAACTTAGATTGATGGTCCTATGAATGGAGGGAGATAAGGTTGTATATAGTCAGCTAAGACGGCCTGATGGATAGAGCACAGCGCCTGAAGTCAGGAAGCTCTAAGTTCAAAAGTGACCTAGACAAGTTTGTCTAAGTTTCCTTATCTGTAAAATGAACTGGAGAATTAAATGATGAACCATTCCAGTATCTTTGCTAAGAAAATCCCAAATGGGTTCATGAAGAGTTGGAAATGGCTGAAAAATGACTGAATAACAACAGCAAAGGAATTGAAACTTGGTTCACAGCTATGCCCAGAGAAAGAACTCTGGGAGATGACTAAAAACCATTACATTGAATTCCCAATCCCTATATTTATGCACACCTGCATTTTTGATTTCCTTCACAAGCTAATTGCACAATATTTCAGAGTCTGATTCTTTTTGTACAGCAAAATAATGTTTTGGTCATGTATACTTATTGTGTATCTAAGTTATATTTTAATGTACTTAACATTTACTGGTTATCCTGCCATCTAGGGGAGGGGGTGGGGGGTAGGAGGTGAAAAATTGGAACAAGAGGTTTGGCAATTGTTAATGCTGTAAAGTTACCTATGCATATAACCTGTAAATAAAAGGCTATTAAATTTTTTAAAAAATAAATAATTAATTAATTTAAAAAAAAGAAAAGAAAAAAAAAAAAAAAAGAAACTTGGTTCAGCTAATGATTCCCTGTTGCTCCCTATTGATGAGGGTTCAAACCTAAATTAAAGGAGGCTAATTTAAATCCTTTTCAGATGATGTTGGCTAGTATTTATCAAATATTTTAACAAACTTTAACAAATATTTATTGGCTCTCTACTATGTCTTCAAAAAAAAAATCATGCTCAGAAAAAAACCAAATAAACAAAAAATCCAAACCTACTCAGTCTTCACGTTGCTTGAGATGTGAAGAAAAGTAAATGAAAATAAATGGATCAAAAAATCTTGATGGAATATTAGAGGGGATGATTTTAAAAAGTCATGAAAAAGTTATAAATTGAAATTGATTGAGGGTAAATGGTTCCTAAGCAAATTTGGTTGTTGTTTATATTGGTGATTAACATGGTTTTTAATAAAAACATTAATTTTTTTTAAAAAAGGAAATATTTGTGTTGTGTTCTAGAGAGAGTGATAAGACTGGGATTGATTACTATATGATGATCAATTCTGATGGACATGGCCCTTTTCAACAATGAGATGAACCAAATCAGTTCCAATAGAGCAGTAATAAACTGAACCAGCTACACCCAGTGAAAGAACTCTGGGAGATAACTAAGAACCACTACATAGAATTCCAATCCCTCTATTTTTGTCCACCTGTACTTTTGACTTCCTTCACAGGTAATTGTACACTATTTCAAAGTCTGATTCTTTTTGTATAGCAAAATAACTGTTTGGACATGCATACATATATTGTATTTAACTTATACTTCAACATGTATTGGTCAATCTGCTCTCTGGGGGAAGGGGTGAAGAGGAGGGGAAAAGTTGGAATAAAAGGTCTTGCAATTGTTAATGCTGAAAAATTACCCATTCATATAGCTTGCAAATAAAAAGCTATAATAAAAAAATTTTTTTAATTTAAAAAAAAAAAGACTGGGATTACAATAAAGAAAGCTTATGTGGGAGAGTAGTAGAAAATACTAGCAGAGTGCTCTAAATATGATCCTGGCAATAAAGAGTATGTAGAACTGAACCATTACCTTGCCCTGGGCAATTTAATTTATTAACATTCCCCAATTAATAAATTAGATTTTCTAATACCTAAAAGATCATAATAATCTTATATTCAACACAGTGATGGATACATAGTAATGCTTCATAAATGTTGATTGGTCTCTTCTAGCCCCAAGTTCTTATTTTCACAGAAATTGTTTTTATTTTTTATGTTTATTTTTATTTTCAAAATACATGCATAGTTTTCAACATTCACCCCTGCAAAATCTTGTGTTCCAAACTTTTATCTCCCTCCCCCCCACACTTCCTCTCCTAGACAGCAAGCAATTCAATATATGTTAAACATGTCCAATTCTTCTATACATATTTCCACAATTATCATACAGGAATTATTCTTAAACCAAGTCTTCCTCTCCATCCCCCATTTCCTGTAATCATAATTAAGGAGGCAAAGCTCTTGAACTGAGGGAGAAGAAAGGTAGCTATTGCTGTTTCTATCCATAATACAGATTGAAACATACTGTGAAAAAATGTTTGTTTTTCTTGAGGTTTTTTTATCTGTTTTCTTTCACAACATGGCTAATATGGAAATTTTGCATGATTGTATTTGTGAGATCAGAGAAAATTTGGAACTCAAATGTAAAAAAATAAATGTTAAAAAATTGTTTTTACAATTTTGCTTTTACAGAATTGTTTTGGAAAAAAATAAACATAAAAATTTCACATTAAAAAAAAAATAGAATGACCCATGAACATATCTGGAGTCGTTTTCCTGAGCTGAGCCTTATGGTTTTAGGGCTGAATGTGTGATCAAGATAATGAAATGGAATGTTGTGGAAAACTAATAAGGAGAGTTACCTGTGTATTTATGTTTGTGTTCACCTGTATTTTGTATTTTTAACATATGCATCAGACTCAGCCACAAAATGCTAAAGCCTTAGGTGTGGCTATTCCAGAACAGGCTGACTGATGACCTTGTGTGGCAAGGTCAGTCACAAAAGGGACCCAGAATACATCCTCTGAACCTCCCCATTTTCTTGAGTATCAAAATCAGCCACATCCCATACTTAGGCAAGTGAGCTTTTTGACTTATATTTATGAGTAAGTATAAGGTAGCTATGTGGTACAATGCAGAGTGCTAAATGTGAAGTCAGGAAGATGTGAGTTCAAATCTTGCTTCAGAAATGGACTAATTGTGTGACCCTAGGCAAGTCATTAATCCTTAGTATACCTGTTTCCACATCTGTAAAATGGAGAGAATAATATCTATTTCCCAGGGTTGTTTGAGGATCAAATGGGATCAATCATATTTGTAAAACGCTTTGCAAATCTTAAATAAATGATGACTACTTTTTATTATTAAAGTCCCAGCAACCAATTTTTCAGTTTTTGTTCCCAAGCTGCTGAAAACAGTTTAGGAAAGGCATAAAATCAAACGAAATTCACCCATTTCGTGGTACATGATTTCAGTTGTGTCATCCCTGCTAACTGACAATCCTTATACTCAAAGATTCAGAAGGATATCTGATTTTATCAGCGTAAATATCCCCAACTGCTGGTGATGTAGATCAGAACTCAGGGCTAGGAGACCCAGTGGATAAGATTACAGGGAATCAGGAAAACTTGAATTCAAATTCAGCCTCGGGTATTCACCAGCTGTAAGCCATTTAACCTCTGTCTGCCTCAGTTTAATTCCCACAGGTTGTTGAGAAGGTCAAATGACATTTTTTTTTCTCCTGGAGAACATTGTTTATTTTTTTTTTAAATAAAAGCATTTTATTTTCAAAATATATGCAAAGATAGTTTTTAACACTTCCCCTCGCAAAACCTTATTCCAGATTTTTTCTCCTTCCCCTATTCTGCTAATAATGCAATACATGTTAAACATGCACACTAATATACCTATTTCCACAATTACACTGCGCAGGCTAAAAAGGGGGGAAAATGAGAAAGAAAACAAAAAGCAAGTAAAAATAACAAAAAAGGTGAAAAGCCTATGTTGTGCTCCACCTCCAGCCCCCCCAGTCCGTTTCTGGATGCAGCTGGCTCTCTCCGATGAGATAATGCTCAGAAGGCACCCACCCCGGGCCGGGCAGATAGTACATACTTAATTTGCTGCTTGCTGGAGACATACTGAGCGAGCAACGGATTCTTTCGCCCCACCCGCGACACCGACCTAGGGGGGCCTTAATCTTGCTGGGAAGTCTTCCGCCTCCGCAGTCTTCCCTTACTCGCAGCCAGGCAGAAATACTGAAATCCGGGAGGGGAGAAAAAGGCTGGCCTTTGCTCCAGGGAGAAATCTGGGGTGATTAAAGGGACTTTGCGATTTCTCAAGGACAAAGTCCTGCAGTCTGCACTGATTAGCTTCATCACTTATTTTTCCACAATACCTGGGTTTTTATTTTTTAAAATTATTTTGCTGATTTTTAAAAATATCACAGTCATTTCCCAGTGTCCCTCCCCTATAAAATTAACTTGTAACAAAAAAATACACTAATGCATGATAAAGGCATCGATATTATCTGCCAATACCTATAACCTGTTCTACTCTTGTCTTTTAATCAATTCAACATCTCATCATCCGTCCTCTGGAAATAATAATGGCTCTAAGCTTTTTTTCTCTCTCACAGCCAACCACGAAGGTAGCTCCTTCCCTGGGAAAATGAAGGCCATCCCATGAAGGGGGTCGCAGAATCACGTGTACAGGTCCTTAACCATCCTTCTGTGGGCTGGGGGGAGAGGGAGCAGGAGGCAATAGCTCGCATGCGGACGTGTAGATACCTGGGGAATATCTGTGCTCTGTCAATAAAGCTTTTTTTTTTTGGAACAAAATCTGTGTTGATATTTTAAATCTGTCTCACACACCATAGATATCTGTGCCAAAAGCTTCCAGTTCCTCTCCCCCTCCCTTGGGTGGACCTTTAGTGAAGCTCCAAAGTAATTTGAATTTCCCTGGGGGGGGGGGGGGGGGGGGGGGGGAGAGGAAAAGCAAATAAGTCAGTGTACCTGATATATAAATAAATCAATCAATAAACCTAATCAGCATAAAACTGGAAACATGCATTTGAATCGTGCAGGAGGGGAGCTTCCTCGGAGCATTCTCCCCCCCCCCACCAGGGTCCTTTTAGGGGGGAGAGCCAGGGCTGAGGATGTAGTTAGTGCACAAAAAACTGGTATTTAAAAAATGGAGACCATTCTGGAGAGCAGTTTGGAATTCTATTCAAAAAGCTATCAAACTGTACATACCCTTTGACCCAGCAGTGTTACTACTGCTACCCAAAGTGATCTTAAAGGAGGGAAAAAGACCCACATGTGCAAAAGTGTCTGTGGCAGCCCTTTTTGTAGTGGCCAGAAACTGGAAACTGAGTGGATGCTCATCAGTTGGAGAATGGCTGAATATCTTATGGTATTATGGAATATTATTGTTCTATAAGAAACAATCAGCAGGATGATTTCAGAGAGACTTATATGAAATGATTCGAAGTGAAGTAGGAAATTATTATACCTGGCAACAAGATTATATGATGATCAATTCTGATCATCTGGCATGGTCTCTTCAACAATGAGAGGATTTAAACTAGTTCCAATGATTTTGTGATGATGAGAATCATCTACACCCAGAAATAGGACTGTGGAAACTGAGGGTGGATCATAACATAGCGTTTCACTCTTTTTATTGTGATTTGCTTGAATTTTATTTTCTTTCTCATTTTGGGGACCTCAAAACTCTGTCCCTCAAAGCGCTTCTCCAACTGTTCCAAATCCATTACTACTTGAGAGTTCTCTAAGAAAATCTAAAATTACATTGTCTCTTAAATAGCCCATTCTCTGCTGTCTCTTTGAACTATCTGCCCCCTTCTCCCACCTAGTTCCCTGAGCTTTCGTAGTGAAGTCTTAAACCTATCTGCCTCTCTTAAGCCTCTCTGTGTCTTATTAAAGTGTGATTGATTCATTATTCTCTGCTTGCTGCCAGGGTGATCTTTCCAGAATTCAGGCTTGTTTGCCCTGGCCCTAAATCAACCAGGACCCCTTTGTGGTCCTTTTCCTTATGATATAAACTGGATAACCAGTTTGGATGAGTAGATGAGCATGAACCTAGAGGTAGAAAGCAAGGATTGACAAAGGAACTCTATGCCCCTTGAATTGGGACCTCCCCTCATGGTTGGATTTCATAGAACACACTTATTCAAGTTGATGTGGATGTGGTCCCTTTAAGATTCCTTTCTTTGTGATTCCCACTCCCACCCCCCTTAATATAATTACCCTTTGACTCACAAATCCTGGTCCCTTTGTATTCCAATAGAAGATCCCGACTTGTCCCAGCCCCCATCCAGAACTGAGCCAACTTGGGGCTACACCCAAAAGCCCCTCTAGCTAAATCTCCCATTATAAAAGGGCCACAGTAGGACCCCCTTTTTGCAAAGGACATGCTAGCCATGTCAGGACTTTCTGTCCACTGGACCCTCTGTCTGGTGTCCTTCTTATCTCTACCTTCGCCTGTACTTTAATCTTGCTTCCAAACCCTATAATTAACTTCTTTTATCAATCTAGCTTTTCGGGCTGATAAATGCTTTTATTGGGAATTTGCACCCGCCCTATCCTTGCACCGAATCCAAGGGGATTGCAGGGAGGGCTCTATTTGATTCCCTAGGGGTACCCCAATTCTAAATCCTAATCTCATTTAGATACCCCAAATCTAGACCTCATCAAAGTCAACAGCAAAACAGAAATCAGAAAGTTCTAGATCTTATTGCTATTCAGTCATTTTAGTCACATCCCACTCTTTATGAATGTAATTGGCAGAGATACTGGAGTGGTTTGTGATCTCCTTCTCCACCTCATTTCACAGATGAGGAAACTGAGACAAATAGGGGTAAGTGATTTGCTCAAGGTCATACAGCCAGCCAAATCGAGATCTGAGCTCAGATTTTCTTGACTCCAGTAGTCACTGTGCTGACCAAATGTCTACTATTCTTATTTATTTTGTGATTCAATTTATCTAGCTCTGATAGAATGAAATTGAGATCCCCTCATAGTATAGTTTTGCTTTCTAGTTCTTCTTGCTCTTAACTTCTCTAGGAATTTGGATGCTTATCCACTTGGTGCATATATGTTTAGTATTGATCTTACTTCATTATCTATGGTACCCTTTAGCAGGATGTAGTTTCCTTCCTTAAACTCTTTTAATTAGGTCTATTTTTGTTTCTGTTTGATCTGAGATCAGGATCATTATCCCTGCTTTTCTTTTTTTTATTTCTGCTGAAATATAATAGATTCTACTCCAGCCTTTTACCTTATGTATCTCTCTGCTTCAAATGTGTTTTTTTGTAAACAACATTTTTTAAAATTCTGTTTTTAATCCAATCTGCTATCTGCTTCCATTTTATGGAAGAGTTCATCCCATTCACATGCACAGTTAAAATTATTATCTCTGTATTTCTCACTATCCGATTTTTTCCCCAAGTTATAATTTTCTCTCTCCTTTCTCCCTCTCTCCTCATCAGTGCTTTGCTTCTAACCACCTTCTTCAATCTGTCCTCTGCTTTTTCAGCTCCTTCTACTTTCTTACCTATTTCCCCTTCTGCTTGTTCCTTCCCTTCTATTAGCCTTGCCTCCTTCTTTTTCCTCTTTTCCTCTCCTACTTACATATAGGATGAGCTTGTCAACTACTCTAGTCTACTACTTTTCTAAGAAAATCAAGGCCATTTGTTATGAGGTCCCTCATTTTCTGTTCTCTACACTTCAAAATCTTTCTGCATTAATTAAGACAACTCTGAGATACCACTATACACCTCTCAGATTGGCT
This sequence comes from Sarcophilus harrisii, assembly GCF_902635505.1. Lineage (NCBI taxonomy): Eukaryota > Metazoa > Chordata > Mammalia > Dasyuromorphia > Dasyuridae > Sarcophilus > Sarcophilus harrisii. The sequence goes on along the minus strand of NC_045427.1, from coordinate 357,796,340 downwards.
AAGATAATGATGATTGTTGGAGGGAATGCCGGAAAACTGGGACACTGATGCATTGTTGGTGGAATTGTAAACAAATCCAACCATTCTGGAAGCAATTTGGAACTATGTTCAAAAAGTTATCAAACCGTGCATACCCTTTGATCCAGCAGTGCTACTACTGGGCTTATTAAAGAAGGGAAAGGGACCTGTCTGTGCCAAAATGTTTGTGGCAGTCCTCTTTGTAGTGGCCAAAAACTGGAAACATAAACTGATGCTGAGTGAAATGAGCAGAACCAGGAGATCATTATACACAGCAACAACAATATTATACAATGATCAATCCTGATGGACGTGGCCCTCTTCAACAGTGAGGTGATTGATGCCAGTTCCAATTATCCAGTAATGAAGAGAGGTATCTACATCCAGAGAGAGGACCATGAGAACTGAATGTGGACCCCAACATAGCATTCTCACTCTTTCTATTATTGTTTGCTTACATTTTTGTTTTCTTTCCGTTTTTTTTCTTCCTTCTTGATCTGATTTTTCTTGTGCAGCAAGATGTGTATAAATATGTATACATTTATTGTATTTAACATATATTTTAACATATTTAACATGTATTGGACTACCTGTTATCTAGGGGAGGGGGTGGGGGGAAGGAGGGGAAAATTTGGAACAGAAAGTTTTGCAAGGGTCAATGCTGAAAAATTATCCATGCATATGTTTTGTAATAATGCATTTTGTAATAATGTTTTGTAATAAAAAGACATAATTTTTAAAAAATCTCTCTGAATTTTTACCCATAATCAAAGACACAGAATTTCAGAGATACTAGTTACACAGAATCCCTAGTTACCTTAAAGGCTACTTAGTCCAACCTGTGTATTAGGAATCACCTTGATTATCTCTTAAGGGGCTTATTCAGCATTCCCTTGGTAAGTGAAACTTATAGAAGAGATTGTGAAAGCTGTCATCACAAAGAGGCAGTAATGACTCCATAGAGAAAAGTGTTCTAACCCCATTTCCTTTTTTGACAAGGCTACTACTGTCAAATTAAGCAATTGTCCTAGGATATTTACATTAATCTTTATCAAATTTCATTCTTCAAGTTATCTCCTCCTTTCCTCACTACTTCTAAGTATTATCTCCACACTCTTTGCCTCCTGTCAAAAGAGATAACCAGCATCATAGACTCTCAAGAGTTAAAAGGGACAGGGCAGCTAGGTGTTACAATGGCTAGAACACCAGCCCTGAAGTCAGGAGGACCCGACTTCAAATCTAGCTTCAGACACTTAACACTTCCTGGCTGTGTGACCTTGGGCAAGTCACTTAACCCCAATTGCCTCAGGCAGGGAAAAAATATTAATAAGGAAGACAAAACTGGATTTACTAGATCTACTAGAAACTCTGCTTGAAAAGGAATCCTCTGAACAACTTTCCAGAAGAATGATCTAATTTTACCTTTTCTGGTAAGAGGACTTCTTATGCAGTCCATTCCAATTTTGGACAGCTAATTATTAGTGTTTCTTCCCTAATATACAAAACCTATTAATTGTCTCTCAGCAACTTTCATGCAGTGTTCTTTATTCTTCTCCCTAGGACCATGCAGATCAAATCCAATTCATTCTCTCATATGATAATCTATGCCTTCCCTATTTTGATTGCCCCTAATTTATTCTTTTTTTTTTTTTTTTTTGCACAATGTCTTCCCTCTTAATACTGAGCTTTTTGAAAGCAGTACTGTCTATTGCCTTTCTTTGTAGCCCCACTGCTTAAAACAGTATCTGTCATTTAGCAGGCATTTTTTGAATAATTGACTATCCTAATTCTCATGCTGTCATTCTCTCACTTAAATATTCTCTTCTCTAAACTAAATATTTCCAGTTCCTGTGAATGAGATTCATTAGTATGACCATCCTAGTTAGGCTCCCCTGACAGAATGAATATTCAGTGCACCTGTCACCTCCATGATTCTGGACACAATTTCTCTCTTAATGTAACCCAAGAACACATTAGGTAATTTTGGTTGCTATATCACACAAACTGACATCTTATGTCAAGATTGTAATCTTATGGTGATGAACTTGTCCAAAACTGAAATCATAAATCTGTCATTTTCTACAAATAAATTCATATGATCCATGTATTGGTTTAGTACTTTTTAAATAAAAAATTTTATATGTATGGTTTTTACATTACAAAGATTGTAATCTTAATACGTTTTTAATTTCCAAAATGCATGCAAAGAGTTTTCAACATTCACCCTTGCAAAACCCTGTGTTCCAAGTTTTTCTCCCTCCCTCCCTCCCTCCCTCCAACCCCTCCCCTAGACAGCAATCCAACATGTTAAACACATGCAATTTCAAGATTGTAATCTGTATCATGCTATTATTGTTTGTCCTTCATTTTCAAAGAGGATCAATGGTCTCACAGGTGATATCTGGACTCGTGAGTGAATCAGACTTATGTGAGGCAGACAGCTGAACCCTCTCTTCCAGAGTCATGAAAGTTCAATGGCAAGAAAAAAGTCAGGCTATTAGTGGATGGTAAGCTTCTTCAATGTTTGACCAAGCTGCTTCCTTTTGTAGATGTTCACTATGTCTAAAAATACTTTTAAAAATTTTGCCAGGAATTGAAGTCAAATGTAATCATTCCCTGCTACTTCATCCCAGTTTTTGAATATGAGATGGGCCGAGGAGAAAGGAGCATTCTTAATTTCCAGAAGCTTGACCTCCCCGATTATTTTCTCTCATGTGTCAGTCTCTTCCTAATGACTTTTCAGAACTGTCTAAAATCATACCTCCCCATTTTTAAACACCATAACTTATCACTTGACCCATTTTCCTTTTAAGCTATTGTTCTGTACCTTTTAGTGCTAAACTTAGGTTACACTCAGCTGTTTCCACTTCCTTTTAAATCATTCAGCCCTCAATCTTTTGAATTTGATTTCTAACCACCATTTAATGGAAACTTCTCTTTCAGATGTTACCCTATCTTCCAATTTGGTAAAATAAAAGTTCTTTCAGTGGATGAATTCTCATTTTTATCTTCTTTCAGTGTCTTGTACACAAAAAGGAAATGTTGAATGACATCTTTTTGTATGCCATATTGCACTAAAATGACTCATAATGAACTTGTAGACTACTAAAATGTTCAATTTTTCCTATGTGCATCTAAATCACATAATCCCTATATCCCAGAGATTATAAAGAAGGGAAAGGGACCTGTATGTGCACGAATGTTTGTGGCAGCCCTTTTTGTAGTGGCTAAAAACTGGAAACTGAATGGATGTCCATCAGTTGGAGAATGGCTGAATAAATTGTGGTATATGAATATTATGGAATATTACTGTTCTGTAAGAAATGACCAACAGGATGATTTCAGAAAGGCCTGGAGAGACTTACACGAACTGATGCTGAGTGAAATGAGCAGGAGCAGGAGATCATTATATACTTCAACAACAATACTATATGATGACCAGTTCTGATGGACCAGGCCATCCTCAGCAACGAGATCAACCAAATCATTTCTAATGGAGCAGTAATGAACTGAACTAGCTATGCCCAGAAAAAGAACTCTGGGAGATGACTAAAAACCATTACATTGAATTCCCAATCCCTATATTTATGCACACCTGCATTTTTGATTTCCTTCACAAGCTAATTGTACAATAATTCAGAGTCTGATTCTTTTTGTACAGCAAAATAATGTTTTGGTCATGTATACTTATTGTGTATCTAAGTTATATTTTAATATATTTAACATCTACTGGTCATCCTGCCATCTAGGGGAGGGGGTGGGGGGCTAAGAGGTAAAAAATTGGAACAAGAGGTTTGGCAATTGTTAATGCTGTAAAGTTACCCATGTATATATCCTGTAAATAAAAGGCTATTAAAAAAAAAAATCACATAATCCCAGAAATTGAGAGTTGGGACTTCAATGGTTTGTAAAAGTGATTTTTAAAAAATTCTATAAGGTATTACCATTTCTCTATTCCATTACATTCCTCAATTCCACCTCCATTACTCCTGTTTTATTTCCATTCTTTCCTCTTCTGAGAAATAGAATCACAGAATCTCGAGTTAATAGGGACCACAGAAACTACTAGAGATTGTATTTGAAAAGGAATTTCCCTACAACTTACCCAGAAAAATGATCCAGCTTCTTAATGCATCAAGACTACCAGTGATATGTCAAGGTAGCTCATTCTTTTAGGTAACTCATTTTTAGGGAATCAAAATTTGCTTCTCTGTAACTTTCTAGTTCTAATCTTTTTTGAAAGGCATTGTGATTGAGAGTCATAATTAGAAGTCAAGAAAGCTCTCAATCGACTTACATGAACTGATACTGAGTGAAATGAGCAGGACCAGATCATTATATACTTCAACAACAATACTATATGATGACCAGTTCTGATGGACCAGGCCATCCTCAGCAACGAGATCAACCAAATCATTTCCAATGGAGCAGTAATGAACTGAACCAGCTATGCCCAGAAAAAGAACTCTGGGAGATGACAAAAAACCATTACATTGAATTCCCAATCCCTATATTTATGCACACCTGCATTTTTGATTTCCTTCACAAGCTAATTGTACAAAAATTCAGAGTCTGATTCTTTTTGTACAGCAAAATAATGTTTTGGTCATGTATACTTATTGTGTATCTAAGTTATATTTTAATATATTTAACATCTACTGGTCATCCTGCCATCTAGGGGAGGGGGTGGGGGGGGTAAGAGGTGAAAAATTGGAACAAGAGGTTTGGCAATTGTTAATGCTGTAAAGTTACCCATGTATAAATCCTGTAAATAAAAGGCTATTAAATAAAAAAAAAATAAAAATTGGAAGAAGAGGTTTGGCAATTGTTAATGCTGTAAAGTTACCCATGCATATATCCTGTAAATAAAAGGCTATTAAATTTAAAAAAGAAAAAAAAAAGATACTTAAAAAGAAAAAAAAAAAAAGAAAGCTCTCAATCCCACCAGAAAATAGTTGTGCCCTTGACTAAAGTCACTATCATTTTTGGTCCCGTTTAAATATTTAATAATAAAGAACTCGGGGTTCTGAGTATCAAGTGTTTGTATGTAAACATTACTTAAGCAAACTGTTTTGTAAATTCTAAAACGTCCTTTATTAATGTTAATTCATCTCCAACCTCCCCCAGAACCTTATTTCAGCAATCATTTCCCTTTTCATGAGATTTTAATCTACTCCCTTGATTTCTTGAAATCAGACAGGAAACCTGTCTCTGCCTTATCTGGCTTTAAATAGGCTATTTGAGCTTTAGTCTCTAGCAGTTAAAGAGTTAAATGATCTGTAGGGTACATTTAGGGTGCTAAAATTGTCTGTGATCAGGTTCCCTCAACTAAAACCCTAAAACCATTGGTCTACGTTCTTTGCTCTCCTTTGCCAAATTATCTTCACTGTCTGATCTCATCACTTCCTTTTGGCTTTTTATTTTTCTAGATTGTCCTCTTTTAACTCCTTAAAGGAGTTACCAAAATGTTCACTCACTTAAACTCATGAGCAATAGGTCTTCCGGGCTACACCTTCCTCCATTTGATCCCTCTTCACACTACAATCCAAAGTAATTTTCTTGGCAGATAAGGTCATATTACTTGTCTCCCAGGGGACTCCCAGTTTACCTTTATAGATTAGTACCACCCATCTCTTCCAGCCTTTTCATTTAATTTCCTGCATAGTCTCCCTCAATCAAATTGGACATCATATAATGGCTTCTAGAGGTTCCATTTCCCACCACCACCTTCTCTACACACCTCCCCATCATCTACCTCTTTTCAGTCTTGAGACCTTTCAGGCTCTGGATATGGTTTTTGAACCTGTTATTTAATTTGGACCAGGTTTTGCACTTTTTCTTTCTAATAAGTAAAGAAAGCTGAGGTGTACAGCAGGAAACATGAAAAAGTCCAGAGTCTTGTAAAGAGCTCAGTAGACAGTTAAGGGTGCAAAAACTGTGATGACCTATCTCTTCCCCAACTGCCAATTTACTAATTCAGCATATTTCCCTAATCGATGGATCTGTAAGGTCAAATTCCGATTTCTCTGGCAGTCCAATGTAATTTTCCACTAGGTTGACAAATTTTTTCACCCAGTTATGGATTATCTACTGTATTAGTTCAATTAACACTTTCTCACATAGGGAAATATAGCCAAGATCAACATGGCTTTTTTTTTTTTTTTTTTAAATCTCCCATGGCTTTTTCCCTTTTGTTGATTTTTCCCAATTATTCGTAAAAATGTATGCTAAAAACAAAAAAATCACATATTAGTTTGCATTTAATATTGTTTTGGAACAGAAACTAGAAAATCTACTCCCTCTTATTTACTCTTTGACAGACTTAGGAACTGACTCAAAAGTGTTCTGAAGGATTGGTCATCATGAGAATAATGCAAAGATGGAAAGTTAGACCCATTGAAGGGAGGTTTGAATAGCTCACCTAATTTTTTTTTTTATCTGCAAATAACAGTAAATCTTTTTGTGGGGCAGTTATAATCACCAAGAGGTAAGAAACAGGCAATTACTCTTTGCCTAACAACAAACCGAAGAGATCAAAGTGATTTCAGTAAAAATTAAGATACCACTGCTTTAATTGAAATTGTATTTATAAATTTCTTAATCAAGGTTCATATTGGACACCAAGCCAATGTTATTCACCATAGGCTATATAATCTCAGCAAAGAAAGGATTTAATTTAGCAATGAACCTAATTTTATAATTATTTTGAGTTTAATTTTTTTTAAGCAAATTTAGAAGTCACAGACATGCATTTGTTTTCAAGTTTAATGCCATTTATGCTGTCCAGGTTCCACTGTAGAGGAAGTGCCCAAAACAGAATCATACTGCACTTCTGCATCTGTATTCTCTGTACAGAGGATAAAAGCACCAGTTCCAACTGATGCTTATAAACCATCAGACTAGCTAGCTCTACAAAAGGTATAAGCACTCATTGCTATTTGGGGGGGAAAAAAAAAACAAAACCACCTTAAACACTAACTCATGGCTTCAGATACAAATCTTTAAGTATACCGGTGTTGTGCTTTAAAAAAAAAAAAAAACAAAAAACAAAAAAAAAAACCAGCATTACCAATAGACTGAATGTTACTACAAAATACCAAATTTAACTTTAGTCCCTCAGACAGCTAGAGGCAAACCCTAGATTGTAGCAATTAACTTTGCTTCTAATTTACTTACTTAGTGTTGGTGTTAAAAATAAACCTAAAGTCATTAGAAGATTCAATGAAACCCTAACAATTTCATTTCTTCCATGTCTTGAACTATATTTCTTATAATCCATTTCCATTTAGAGTAAATAAAATACCTTCTTTCTGCACTGTTAATTGTTCTCTAACTTGTGTGATGATACACAGCATCACTAAGACTACAAAAATAAGCTGAAGTCAAACTTAACAAATGTGTTAAATTTCAATACTTATCAAAAAGTAACACCAAAATAAATTGGAGGATTTTTGGGAGGAGGATTTAACTAGTTATAGATTTTGTGTGAACTCTTATTATGAGCTTGGAATAACCAGAACACTCCAAATCAAAAGGCTTAAAGCCTTAATTCACTCCAATCTCTCAATAGAACAAATCTTGACTACTTTCTTTACCTCACAAATGTATCCTCATTTTTGCCAATGAATTTTTAAAATGTGATATGCATATTTGTTCAGCTTAAAAATTAAATATAATACAAATATAATCAAAACTCTAACTCTGGAAAACTAAGGTTACTCCCACAGTTTCTTGGTGTTAACACTTTATTTTCCTAGACTTCAGGGTTCATACATGCAAAAATGGATGGAATAGAATGCAACTCAATTCTTGTAAGTATATAAAAGAAAGACAATTTTATAAACATTTTAAAGATACCTCAAAAACAGTGTATTTTAGAGACCAAGGAGTAATTCCATTATTCGGCTTTCTGATAGCTACATACTGTTATCAGACCACAAGAGTGTTAGTTAACATTAGATTATAATATTTGGACATATATTAAGGGTATTGTTTTCTCCCTCCCTAAAATAAAACCAAAGTAAACTACAATGATTACTAGTTCTTGCTTGTATGTCTAAGGTATCACAGTATTGATTATACTTAGAAGGGAAAAGAAACCTAAATTTCCCCTTAAATAGCATGAACATGCCATACATTTTTTAAAAAGTGATTTAACAAAAATAAAGAGAACATATCTGAAAATATACATCAGAGGGAATGAAGACATCAAGTATTTTCTCAACACCTTATACAAAATAACTTATTCAGACTAGTCTAGGAAACATGCTAGTTTCGTGTATTGGAATGCTTTTAATCCACTTCTTCCATGCGTGATGTATCATCATCTCCTTCAAGAGGTGGCATTTCCTCAGTTATAGCTGCATTGGTTTCTTCAGTAGTTGAATCATCTTCATCAATTCCTATTTAAAAAGTCAAAAAGAAAGCCCAATTTTAGTACTTGTTAGCCTAGTTCAAATATAATAGGCAGATTTTAAATATCTTTATAATTGAATAATTCAACTCCCCCAGCAAGCCTCATCAACCTACCAAGACCAAGTTTGATCATCCTATAGATTCGATTGGCGTGTGTCTGGGGATCTTCCAAACTGAACCCAGAAGACAGCAGCGCAGTTTCATACAGTAAGATGACCAGATCTTTCACTGATTTATCATTCTTGTCAGCCTCTGCCTTTTGCCGTAGGGTTTCAATAATGGAATGGTCAGGGTTTATCTCCAAGTGTTTCTTTGCTGCCATGTAACCCATTGTTGAGTTATCTCTTAGTGCCTGAGCCTTCATTATTCTTTCCATGTTTGCTGTCCAGCCATATGTGCTTGTGACAATGCAGCACGGGGAAGTAACCAATCGGTTTGATACTACAACCTGAAATTTTAAGTCAGGACATTTAGTTTTAATATTATACAACTTATGAGACTACCACATTATTTTAGTTAAACACAATCTTAAGTCAGGTTTAATAAAATACAACTTCAATGTTCAAGTAAACAAATCTTCCATACCTTTTCAACTTTCTTTTCCAGGATATCTTTCATAATTTTGCAAAGATTTTCAAACTTTGCCTTTTTTTCCTCCTGCTTCTTTTTTTCATCTTCATCTTCTGGGAGTTCCAAACCCTCTTTGGTTACAGACACTAAAGTCTTGCCCTCAAATTCCTTTAGCTGTTGCACACAATACTCATCAATAGGTTCAATCATATATATTACTTCTAAACCATGCTTCCTAAGACGTTCAACAAAAGCTGAATTAGCCACTTGGTCCTTAGTTTCACCTGAAAAAAACAAATCATACAGACAAATTACATACATACAAATTCATAGAATATTTTACTTCTCATGTTTGTGCTCTCATTTCCTATGCTTTTGTTCTTTTAACTGAATTTTTAGAATCTTAATATTATGGCATTTAAACTTCCTGTAAGTCATCCTTTCTACCAGTCTTTAATGAAGACTCCAGTAATTAATGGGAAAAAGCCTGATAAAAAGCTTTTCAAAAATCTTTTGATTACTTCTAGGTATGCAAAATAGAGCAAGTAAAACAGTCCAGTCCATTTTTTATATAAATAAAACCTGCTAGCATGTTCATTTTTAAGATCATATGGTTCAATCTTCTACCACCTTGGCTTATCCAATTCCTCTGGATGTATTCCAGATATTTTCCCTAAAATGTGGTATATGCTGAACTAACTAGGATTTAAAATTTTTGATATCCAAATCTTTTCAAATCTGCAATATTCTCCCTGTCTCTTCAATCCTATTACACACATCTTGCATATATTCCCAGCTTATATTTCTTTAAATGGTGTTTTTTAAAACATTTTTCCTATTAAATCTCTTTTGTTTAATCCATCACTGACAAGTTCAAATTTCTCTTGATCCTAATCTAGTCTTGTCAGTAATGTCTACTAGGATTTTGTCATTCAGATTTGGTAAGAATGCCTTTAAAATCAAAGAAATTAAATTCCAATTAAGATAATCTCTTTTCCTAAATTACTCAAGAGAAAAATAACTTATTGAGAGATTAACAATGATAGTGCTGCCAAAACAGATTATAAAAACAAAATAAGTTAAAATAGTAATGTTACTATGAATTACCAGTAATATAATAAATATGTTTCTGATTTTCCTTCATCCTCATGCAATAGTCCTTAAGAGAAACCATCTCATCCCCAGAAGCAGAAGTATAGTATCTCAACAATTCTGAAAGTTTCTTTCGGTTCTGGGAGTCTTCATGTATTCCAAGCTGGAAAAACAAACAAAGCTTGAGAAACTTTCAAGTTTAATAGCAGAAAGAATAAACTGATCAGAAAGTTAACTAACCTTAATGTTTTTAGAAAACTGCTCATAAAACTTTTTGTAATTCTCTTTATCTTCTGCCAATTCAGTGAAGAGTTCCAAGCATTTTTTAACCAAATTCTTCCTAATCACTTTGAGAATCTTGCTTTGCTGCAGCATTTCACGTGAAATATTTAGAGGAAGATCTTCAGAGTCCACTACTCCTCTGATGAAATCTGAAACAATTTGCAATGATTAACCTTAAAATACAAATACTGAGACAAACACAATATCCTGTAAACAAGCAGATGTACAACCTCTTCTCCCTTATTTTAAAATGAAGATAATTAACAGATAAAGCAGCATTAAGCCTGTCTTCAGGGAAGACCTTAAGAGTTCTTTCCAGCCTTATGGTTGTGACCTTAGTTCTGCCTGCCTTAGTATCTTGTAAAAAGTGATTTATCTACCTCTCTAGAAGGGCTGTAGTGAGATCAATTGGCACCTGAAAGTGTCATTTATTCCCCTTTCCCCTCTTTCTACTTACTCAGATATTCAGGGATCAGCTCTTCACAATTATCCATGATGAAAACCCTGCGCACATACAATTTGATGTTATTCTTTTTCTTTCTATTTTCAAACAGGTCAAAGGGGGCACGTCTTGGAACAAAGAGAAGGGCCCGGAATTCCAATTGTCCTTCCACTGAGAAGTGCTAAAACAAAATTTTAAAAGCTTCATCAGAATCTAAATACAAGCAATTCTTTGTATTAAGGTGCATACAGATCTTTTTCAATTTCTCCACCTTCATATTGTAAAACATATTACATATTTACATTACATGTATATAACTTAAAAAAAAAAACTCCAAATACTGTATATGCAAGAGCTACAAATAAACTGTTTCTTAAGTGCCTATTATTAATTCCTGGGGAAAATGATTTAATTAAAACTTACTTTCACAGCTAAATGATCTTCCCAGTCATTTGTCAAGCTCTTGTAGAATTCACCATATTCTTCATTAGTAATATCATCGGGATTTCTGGTCCAAATTGGCTTTGTTTTGTTAAGCTCTTCTTGATCAATATATTTTTCTTTAATCTTCTTTTTCTTCTTCTTGTCACCATCTTTTTTTTCTTCTTCTTCATCAGAACCAACATCTTCTATCTCTGGTTTGTCCTCAGACTCCTTTTCTTCTTTTTCCTTCTCCTGTTTCTCTTCTTTTTCCTCTGCTTCATCATCACTGACTTCTTTATCCCTTTCTTTTTCCACCTTCAAAAAGAAGGCACAAATGGTTATTTTAATGCTTGCATTCAAATACAATAGTTATTTAGGGAGCTTGTCAATCAAGTACTGAAATAAAGTGGCTCAACTCTTTGGCTATAAATATTTAAATACATCTTATTTTCTAAGAGCCCCAGGTCCACTTACAGATATTATCTGTACACACACTATGGTGTGAGAACGAATAAGCTACAAGGCAAAATACTAGCTTTAAGAGAGCTGCCAAGTTATGTAAATATTACAAGTCTTAGCTGTTTATTACAGGAACATACCTTCAATTATAAGAGGCAGCCGAAAGTAAAATTCATAAAGTATCACTCCTTTTTGCAACCTCTCTCCTAGTTAATGAAGATTAACCAGCAACAATCTATGCATTAATCAGCTGAGAATTTCAATTCAGAATTACAATATTTTAAAACTTACAAAAAGTGTAATTGGATAACCAATAAATTGAGAATGTTTCTTCACAATTTCCTTTATCCTTCTTTCTTCCAAATACTCAGTTTGGTCCTCTTTGAGATGCAGAATTACTTTTGTTCCACGACCCATAGGTTCACCTGGAAAAAGGAAAAAAAAAATCCATGTGGGAAACATGTCAGATTCATAATTTTCTAATCTCAACCCATAAAGTGAACTAATAAGCTATTTTCATAGGTTTTTTGAAAATCCTTTAATACCTGTGAAATAATACCTTAATTCAATTAAGCAATGTGCTGAAAAGTTATTTGTTGAATTTTCATCATTTGAATATTAACCACAAAATTTCTAATAAAGGTTTTCTTCTCAACCTACTATATAATAAAAGCAAATGTTGCATTTACCATAAAAAATTAGATTGAGGTAGTTCTTTTAGAGAAAGAAATCATACTTGCCATCGGGCACATATCAAATACTTTCTTGCTACAAAACTCAGTTTTTATTTCTTAGACTATCACTCATCTTACATCTAGCCAGAAACAAACTTAAAAAGCTACTTAAGTCCAATCATGTCCCTTCACTTCATAGCTGAAATTCTAATTAATTTGCCCATGGTCATATAGTTTCAAAAGAGGGATTTTGATCCCCTTCTTGCCACTGTTCCAGAATGTTTTCCCTCTCTGCACATAAGAGAAATTGATCCATTTACTTATTATTTTAAGTTTGTCGTAAATTTTACAAAATAAAAGCCTCAAAGTACATACCTATATCAGTCCTGACAGTGAAAGACCCTCCTGCTGAAGACTCCCAGGCATATTGTTCATCATCATTATGTTTAGTGATCACAGTCACCTTCTCAGCAACCAGATAGGCAGAATAAAAACCAACACCAAACTGACCAATCATAGAGATATCTGCACCAGCTTGTAATGCTTCCATAAAAGCTTTGGTTCCAGACTTTGCAATTGTACCAAGATTGTTGATCAAATCAGCTTTGGTCATTCCGATACCAGTATCCACAATGGTAAGGGTGCGATCATCTTTGTTTGGAATGATACTAATGTTCAGCTCTTTCCCAGAGTCTAGTTTACTTGGATCCGTCAGACTCTCGTATCTGATTTTGTCCAGGGCCTAACCAAGAAAAAGGTTCAAAAATTTAAACCATGAATTGAAACAGCCACGCTGGAACTAAATCCAATTTCAAAAACAGAAAATCAAAAACTTACATCAGATGAATTTGAAATTAGCTCTCTCAGAAAGATCTCTTTATTAGAATAGAATGTATTAATGATTAGAGACATCAACTGAGCAATTTCTGCCTGAAAGGCAAAAGTCTCCACTTCCTCCTCCTCCATGGGTTGGTCCTGGGTCTGTGTTTCCTCAGGCATCTACAGAATATTATCATCAGTTAGAAAAATAACACCCATACCTATGACTTTAAAAGAATTCTGAATTTGAATTTTTAAAAATACAGATGAAAGGAAATAAACTACTGACTATGGTGGAAAACAAAACTAGACTAATTCATCGCGAACCAAGTCATTATGACTTTTTTTTTTTAATTAAAGCTTTTTATTTTTCAAAACATCTATGTGGACAATTCTTTAAATTCACCCTTGCAAAACCTTGTGTTCCAATACAAGTCATTATGACTTAATTGATGCTTCACGGGGCACACTTCAAACAGGGAACACGGACTGCTCCAATTGCATCTCGTTCTTTATTTAAGAGACTACCGCCTCTCCAGCCAGATTAACGCTAGAAGGGCTCATATCTCATTAAGAGGATAATCCGTCCTCTATAAAGAGTGCTAGGGCAAAGAAATAAAACAAAATCCCTGAAAATTCGCAATAAATGGTGATAGAGAATTCACTCCCATTCCATTAAAGCGTCTAGTGAAAGCACCTGTTAATTTGGGAACAGACAGGAAAATGTTAAATAAAGCTAAACTCCACATTTGATAAAGCTCACGATATGGGGGAGGGGTGAATGAAAATACGGGGGGGAGGGAGGGGGGGATCGGATAAAGAACGACCAGGCACGGCACGCGTTCCACAAACATCCCAATCTCATCTATTAACAAGGAAATCGGGTAAATCCGCAGTAAATTGTGGTCTCTCCCTTATTAATTAAAAAAGGGCTCGAGTTCAGACGTTCCCAGCGCCCCCTTGCCCCAGCCCCACTCAGACGCAGGTGCCCCGCCCGAGGAGGGCAGCCCCGCGGGCGGGGGCGGCGGCGCGCCCCAGCTCCCCTGCCCCCCCCCGGGCCGCCTCCGCGGGATCTGGAGGAGTCACCCCCCCCCGTTTTTTACCCTAACCCCCAAGATTATGCGGAGGCGTTTGTCTTGTTTAAATTACAGTAAGGGGGGGGGGGGTAAAAGCGGCGGGGGAGGGCAAAAGGGAGGGGAAGGGAAAGGGGGGGTCCTCAACGTCCGTCCCGGGCTCTCCGGCCCTGAAGGGAGAAAGGAGGCCGGGGGCGCCCCTTCTCGGGCATCCCGGGCGGCCCACGCCCAGGCCCCTGTTCTGGGAGGAGAGGCCCGCGGGGAACCTTACCGTGACGGCGAGAGCAGGAGCCCCAAGCCTTCACCTGGCAGCAAAAGGAGAGAAGAGCAAACTGGCGCGCGGCCGCCCCCCGCCTGCTCCTTATATAGAGTCGGGCACTCCCCGCCTCAGCAGCGCCTTTTCCAGAAGCCTCCGGAACCTTCCGGAAGAGAGTTCTCGAGCCCTCCCCAACCGCCGCGGCCCCCCGCGCGTGCGCAGAGGTGCGCGAACCCCTCCCCGCAGCGAGGCTCCGCCTTTTCTCCGCCCAAACCCTAGTTTTTTCTGTCTCCTCCTCCCCCTCCCCCCCCCCTACACTCCCCTCCCCCACCGCGGGCTACGGAGGAAGAGGCGGAGAAGGGATGTTGGGCTAGGGTGGGGGTGGCGGGGGAGCGCCGGCTTAGCGTGATCCCATCTTCCGCTCCTTCTCTGCTGCCTCCGAACCAAAGCCCAACCGCCTGCAGCGCGCGGGCGCGAGGACAGCTACGCCAAGGGGGAGAAGATGGGGCGGGGGCGAGCAACCGCCTCCTCCCGCGTCCCGCGTCCCGCGTCCCGCCTCTGCCTCCGCCGGGCCCGCGGCGGCTGCTGGGCGCTGCGGCCGTGCCTCCTCGCGGGCAGCCAGTCTTGTCCCGCCTCTGCCCCCAAGCCTTCCATAGATTCAGAACTGGGAGGGACCTCGCGTTTCTGCTCAGTTCCCTTTGCCTGCCCCCATTTCACAGATGAAGAAACTGAGGCCCAGGAAAAGGAATTCACTTCCCATGGCCACCTAATGTTTTCCCCCACGTCAGTCTCATAAGTATCCCTCTCCTCTTCTTCCTCCCGATACCTTTAAACTTGGGTATCGCACCAGGTTGTATCCCTCGGCACACTCTCCGGGAGTAGTATCTGACCCACTTCCAAGCCTTCAATTGTCACCTTGGTGCAGCTGACCTCCCAAGCTTCTGTGTCCACCCCCATCTTTCCCCAGAACTCCCATTTCCAGCAGATGAACATTTCCGCTTGGATGCCCCCGCTGGCATCTCAAACAACACGCCTCAAAATAAAAAATTTTTAAATACAAACCGTCATTTATTAAAAAGAAATTATTCTAAACATTCTTTTGAGTTTCAGATTCACTCCCTCCCCCACTCACTGAGAAAGCAAACAGTAAATGGACTGCTTATGTGAAAGCATGCGAAAGTAGTTCCAAATCAGCCGAATCACAAAAAAAGCGAGAAAATTATACTTCAATTTGCACTCAATTCATCAATTTCTCTTTGGAGGAAGGTAGCTTTTTTTTTTTTTTTTTTTTTTTTTTAAATCGTGAATCCCTTGGAATTGTCTTGGACTATAGTATTGATCAGGGTAAACAAGTCTTTTACAGCTGATCATCTTTCCAACATTGCTGTTACTGTGCACAATGATTTCCCAGTTCTTGGGTCTATATCCCAAGGAAATCATAAAGGAAGAAAAAAGACCCCCATGTGCAAAAATGTTTATAGCGGCTTTTTGCGGTAGCAAAGAATTAGAAAAGGAGTGCATGCCCATCAGTTGGGAAATGGCTGAAGTACATGAAGAAGATAACAATATAACTGTTCTATAAAAACTGATGAATAAGCTGATTATAGAAAGGCCTGGAAAGATTTAAATGAACTGATGCTGAGTGAAATAAGTAGAACCAGGAATGCATTTTGTGCACAATAACAACAAGAATGTGTAGTGATCAACTGTGAAAGGCTTCGCTCTTCCCAATAGACTTTGGACAGAAAATGCCATCTGCAACCAGAAAAAGAATTAAGGAGACAATGTAAATTAACACATTCTATGCTCTCTTCTGTTTTTCTGTTGTTGTTTTTAAATATCTCTATGGTTTTTCCCTTTTGCCCTGATTTTTCTCTCCCAACTTAATTCATAAAATAATATGTATTAAAAAATCAACTTAAAAAATGATTTTCCAGCTCTCACTTCCTTTTACACCAATTCAAATAGGTCTTACTATGTGTTCCTGAAACCACCTCCTCATCATTTCCCACAGCACAGTATTCCAACATAATCATATGCCACAACTTGTTCAGCCTTTTCCCAGTTAATGAGCATCCCCCTAATTTCCAATTCTTTGCCACCACAAAAAATGCTGCTATAAATATCTGTTTACTATATGTCCCTTCCAGTTTTCTTTGATCTCTTTGGGATACAATTGATTTTAAAATACACAATTTTCACATACAATGATATTGCTATATCAAAGAATATATGCAGTTTTATAGCTCTCTGCACATAGTTCCAGATTGTTCTCCAGAATGGTTGGACCAATTCAGTACTCTATCAACAGCTTATTAATGTACCTATTTTCCCTCATCCCTTCCAACATTTGTCATTTCTGATACATATGAGGTGGTTTCTCAGTTTTTTAAATTTGCATTTCTCTAATCAACAATTTAGAACATTTAAAAATATAACTATAGATAGCTTTGATCTCATCTGAAACCTGCTTGTTCATATTCTTTGACCATTTATCAATTGGGAAATGACTCTTATTTTTATAAATTTGACTCAGTTCTCTATCTGTTTGAGAAAAAAAAGGTCTTTAATCAAATAAACTGATGTAAATTTTAAAAAATATTCCTTTATTGTTCTTTATAGTTACCTGTTAGTAAAATGTAGTTTGATTATTTCTTTTAATTAGGTCTATTTTGTTTTTGCTTTGAGATCATGATTGCTACCACTATCTCATTTACTTAACTTAAAGCATAATAGATTCCATTCAAGCCCTTTATTCTAACTGTTTTTTTAGTTTTAAGTACATAACATATTGTTGCATTTTGCTTTCTGATACATTCTGCTCTCAACATACATTTTATTGTTTAGCTCATCCCATTTATGTTCAGTTATGATTACTGTGAATTTTCCTCCATCGTATTTTCTTGTTTATACTTCTTTTTCTTTTTATCCTGTCCATCTTTAAAAGTTTGTTTTGCTTCTGACCATTGTCTCCCTTAATCTGCTCCCCCTTTTATCATCCCCTCTCTTGTACCTCTTATCCCCTTACTCTCTTATTTCCCTATTGGGTAAATTACATATATATATATATATATATATATATATATATATATATATACAGCTGAGTGTGTGTGTATATATATTCTTCCCTCTTTGAACCCATTCCATTGAGAATGAGGTTTAGACATTGTCCTTTTTCTCAACTCCTTCTCTCCTCCTCCTCATTTCCCCCTCTTTGATGTGAAAAAATTTCCCCCTTTTTATTTCTCTCTTCCTCGTTCTCTCAATGCTTCCTTCTTCCTTACCCTTACTTTTTTTTTTTTTTTTGAGATCATTCCAGCATAATACTGCCCTAATACTATTAAAATTCTTAGGAGTTAGATGTATCATTTTTCTACATGAGAATGTAAACAGTTTAACTTTATAGAACTTTATAGAATCCCTATAATTACTTTCATTCAACATGTCTTAAAATTAAGCTTGTCTTCTACTTATCCTTGCTTCCCTCCTCAAATTTGCCTAGGATGATTGTTTCAAATCAGATAACAAATGCTTTCCCCACTTCCAGCAATCCTTCATCAACTAGATCACAGCCTCTGTGTTATCCTTTGCTCTTCCTCAGTCCCCCAATTTTCCATCAGTTTCCAAATAAACCTTAAAAATATCTCTTGAGGATCTAACCATTCTGTAGAGCAATTTGGAACTGCTCAAAAAGTTATCAAACTGTGCATACCCTTTGATCCAACAGTGTCTCTACTGGGCTTATATCCCAAACCGATTTTAAAGGAGGCAAAAGGACTCAAATGTGCAGCCCTTTTTGTAGTGACTAGAAACTGGAGACTGAATGGATGCCCATCAGTTGGAGAATGGCTGAATATGTTATGGTATATGAATGTTATGGAATATTATTGTTCTATAAGAAATGACCAGCAGGATGATTCAGAGAGGCTTGGAGAGACTTACATGAACTGATGCTAAGTGAAGTGAGCAGAACCAGGAGATCATTGTACATGGCAACAACAAGATTATACGATGATCAATTCTGATGGACATGATTATCTTCAACAGTGAGATGATTTAAACCAGATCCAATTGTTCAGTGATAAAGAGAGACATCTACACCCAGAGAGAGAAGCATGGGAACTGAATGTGGTTCATAATGTAGCATTTTCACTCTTTTTGTTGTTGCTTGCTTGCATTTTATTTTGCTTCTCTTTTTAAAAACTGCTTTGATTTGATTTTTTCTTGTGTGGCACGATAATTGTATAAATAGTATGCATATATTGGATTTAACATATATTCCTACCATGTTTAACATATGTTGGACTACTTGCCGTCTAAGGGAGGGCACAGAGGAAGTTGTGGGAAATTGGAACACAAGGTTTTCCAAGGGCTAATGTTGAAGAATTGTCTATGCATGTTTTGAAAAATAAAAAGCTTTAATAATAATAATAATAAAAATCTCTTGAATCCCTGTCTTTCTTTCCAGTCATATAGTACCATTCTATGTGAGATTTTTATCAACTCTAGCCTGGACTATTGCAATTGTTTCCTGATTATTTCACTGATTCCACTTTCTCTCCTTTTTAATCTTCCAGACAGCTGCCAAATTGATATTCGGAAAGCACAAGTCTGACCATGTCCCTTCCCTGCTCAGAAAGCTTCAGTGACTCATTTTGTCTCCTGGATAAAGTATAAACACGTCTGTTTTGGCATTTAGATTCCTTCACAAATGGGTTTCATCCTCTTTCCACACTGATCTATCTCCGTAACTTCCCCCAGCCACATTAAGCTGCAACCAAATTGGCATAGTTGCTGACATCATCTCCCCCTATCTCCTGCATTCGGTCTCTGATGAGGAGATATCCCTCCTGCTTCTAAAGGTCAGCTCCCATGCATACACTTCTGATTCAGAGGAATGCTGAAACCAATTGTTAAATTTTCAGTAGAGCAGTTAAATCTTATAAATCAGCAAACACTACACTCAGGTCTTAGTTTATTGTTGTGTTGATTATTTAAGCTTAAGAAAGTGATGGAGAAAATGATAGCAAGGCAGATTAAAAAGTAAGTTACTATTCTGTATTTTCAGAAAGCTTGGTTGTTAAAACATTTACTAGCACATCAGTAACTTCCCATCACTTTCAGGATGAAATATAAAATCCTGTTTGGCGTTCAAAGCAGTTTGTAATGTTCTCTGACCTTTCCAATTTCCTCAGCTTTTAACCATACTTTCCCTCTCCCCTCTCCCCCTCCCCCAACAATCTAGTGACACTGGCCTCCTCACTGTTCCTAGAACAAAACATTCTATTTCTGGACTCTGGCCATTTTCACTGAGTGTCTCCCATGCCTGGAATGTTCTCCTTCTTTGCCTCTTGCCTCCTCTGACTTCCTTCAAATCTCAGCTAAAATCCCCAAAAAGGCTTCAACAGAAATCCCTCTTGATTCTAGTACCTTTCCTCTGTTGATTGTTGTTGTTCACTTGTGTTCAATTCTTCATGATCCCCTGGACCATAGTGTCCATGAGGTTTTCTTGGCAAAGATACTGGAGTGATTTGTTATTTCCTTCTCCAGAGGATTAAAGCATAGTGACAGCCTAGGGTCACACAGTCAGGTCTTCCTGACTCCAGACCCTTGCACTCCATTCACTGAGCCTTTTAGTTGCTGGTTAATTATTTCCTCTTCAGTATATAGCTCGTTAGTATGTAATCACTTGTCTCCCCCATTAGACTACCAGCTCCTCTAGGAAGGGATAGACTTTTGCTTTTCTATATTTTTCTTTCGGAGTTTTTATGACGCTAGTCTCTGCAGCTTCACCTACCAGTGAGACTACTTCTTTTTCATTGGATATTCATTATCTTCATTCAGGTTACACCCACTTGACTATGCATTTTCCCCCAAGGTCTAACCTGACCTCTTTTTACTTTTTTCTCTTTATAGCATCTCTTTTAGTGTTGTCTTCAGCTCTCATTAGTTCAATTACCATCTTTTTCCAAGTGATTTCTAGTTTTGTTTATCTAATTCTAGATTCTATAATCCCATAACCCCAACTGTCCATTGAACATTTTGAACTGGAGATCCCATAGGCATTTTAAACTGGATATAACTTTTCTTTTAGTTTTTTATTTTCAAAATACATACATAGATAGTTTTCAACATTCATCCTTGCAAAAGTTTGAGTTCCAAATTTTTTTCTCCTTCCCTTTTCCTCACCCCTTCCCTAGACAGCAAGCAATTCAATATATGTTAAACAGGTGCAATTCAACACATTTCCACGATTATCCTGCCGCACAAGAAAAATCAAATCAAAAAGGAGAAAAGAGAAAGAAAACAAAAAGCAAACAAAAAAAGTGAAAATACTATGTTGTGATCCACATTCAGTCCCCACAATTCTCTCTCTGGATGCAGATGGCTCTCTCCATAATAAGTCCATTGGAATTGAACTAAACCACCTCACTGTTGAGAAGAGCCACATCCATTAGAATTGACCACTGTATAATCTTGTTGTTTCAGTGTACAATGTTCTCTTGACTCTACTCACTTCACTCAACAGAACTGAATATATCCTAAGCAGAACTAGTTACCATCTCCTCCCTGACCCTCAACTCATCTTTTCTTCTGAATTTTTCTATTGTATTAAGGACACCATCATAATTTTAGTCATCTAGGTTTGAAAGCTCAATGTCATCTTCAACTCCTCTCACTCCACATATTCAACAGGTTACCAAATCTTGTCATTTTTTTCTCTACAATATTTCTTCCATCCTTTTTCTCCACTCACACAGCCACAACTTAAGGGTCTTTCAATGGCACAATTGCACCATTAGCCTTTAAATGGTCTTCCTGCTTCAAGTCTCCCTTCAATCCATCCTCCCACAATCCCCAGAGTGATTTACTTAAAGCAGGGATCAGATCATACCACTTTTCTGTCCTAATCAACAAGCTTCAGCAGCTCCTAATCACCTCTAGAATAAAACATAAAGCCCTGTGTTTAGAATTTAAAGCTTTCTACAATCTGACCTTTTCCAATTCTTTTCCATTTTTCTTATATTTTACTTTGCTTCATGTATTCTACTGTTTAGTCACACTTTCTTTTCCTTGCATTTATTACTCCATCTACTCTCTCCATACCTTTTCATTGACTTTTTCTTTTCCAAACTGCTGCCTCTTAGAATCGTTGGCCCCCTTTAAGACTTCCTCAAATCTCTACATGCCTGTTTTTCTCCATTCAACTGTTTAAACTGAGCTTCTTAAAGTTAAGGTTTGACCGTGGATAAACTCCCAATGGATAAATTCTAGTATCCTCTACTATCTCTATCTCTATCACCTCCAAGATGTAAAATCTTGTTTGACATTAAAGTCCTTATAACTTGGTTTCTTCCTACCTTTCCAATCTTCTTAAACCATATTTCTCTTCAGGTACTCTATGATCCAGTAATACTGGATTGTTCCTCAAATAAGACTCCTGACTCCCCTGAAATTTTTCATCTGATTTTTCCCACTTACTCCCCTTTTCTGAACTTTGGCACAATGATTTAACTGCTTTTCACTCTGGAACTTCCCTCAGTGCCTGGGATCTTCTTATCCTGAAACATGCTGATATCCTTTCCCCAATGGTGAATTCTTTTGTTGGGGGAATGGTGTTTTCCTTTATTTTGGAGATTGGACCCAGGCTGCCCATGCTTAATTCTTCCAGCTAAACTTGTAACTTCCCAGATTCTTCATTCAGATGCTTTCTCTTTTCCTACTCCACTTTTATGTGTTATCATAAGGAGTAAGCTCCTCGAGAGAAGGGAATGCCTTTTTGTTCAGTGACAGTGGATAAAACATTAGACCTAAAGGCAGGAAAATCTGAATTCAAATGAGATCTCAGACACACTAGTTGTGTTAAAAGTTTTTATCTGTAAAATGAGGATAACAACAGCAACTACTTTCTTGAATTGTTGTGAGGCTCAAATGGGATAACATTTGTGAAATGCTTTGCAAACTTTAAAGAGCTATAAAATACTAGATAATATTTTTATATCCCCAGCACTTAGTACAGTGCCTGGGACATTTTAAGTGCTTAATAAAATACTTGTTGCCTGACCCATGTGTAGAATTCTCTCTTTCTCCATCTGTCTCCTGGCTTCCCAGGTTTCCTGAGAAATAAATGAGACAGGCTTCCTTTCAGATAAAATCCTGCCTTTTATAAGAATTCTTTTCAGTTTCCTTCTTAACATTGCCTTCCTTCTGTTGATCATCTCTAATTTATCCCCCATACACATTGTGTTTATAAATAATTATTTGCATATTGTCTGCTCCATTAGATTGTGAGCTCTTTGAGGGCAGGGATCATTTTCTGCCTTGCTTAGCATAGTGCCCAGCACATAGTAGATATTTAATAAATTCTCATTTATTGACTCATGAATTGACTCAAACATAAGCACCTTCAGGCCCCTCCTGATCTTCTGACTCTAAGATGATCTTTCATCTTCTCTGTTTTTGTCTTGTATGTTCTAATTTGTATGTTCTGTGTCTCCTGTGAAAATATAGTGCTCCTTGAGGGAAGTACTACTTGATTTTCCTTTGTATGTCTAGTACTTAGCATAGTTTCTGGGCCATGGTAATCTTTTAATGTTATTGATTGATTGATTGCCTCTCACCTCTATGATTTCCAACAGATAGACTTAGTTTCCTTGAATATTCTCCCTTCTCACTTCAAACTCTTGAAATCTCTAGCTCTCGTCAAAATTTAGCCTAAAATGCATCCTTTTCTATGTTCTCTGGCAAAATATTTTGTATATGTATCTTTGTAGGAAGCAACTTAAGAGTCTTAGAAAATTGACTTGTCTTAGATCAGTAGCTGTGATGTGTTCAAAGCAGAAACTGAACCCAGGTCACCCGAATTCTATCTACCTCTCTAACCATTAGAACATATTGTTCCTCACCTTATGCAGGGAAGGCACTTAATAAATGCTTGTTTATTGAATTGTACTGTACCTTATATTAATCTTATATAATATCTACCTGTGCATATATAGTTTTCTCTGGAAAGTTGTAAGCTCATTCATTTTCATCTTGTTTCCTCAGCTCCCAGCATAGTACCTTGCACTCAGTAGGCTCCTAATATTTGTTGAACTGAATTGAATCAAACTTTATTGAAATCTGTCTTCCAAGTCTCTCAGACCGTATACTTTGGAACTGTTGTTTGTCTCCTCCATCTCCTTTATATCCCACATTCACTCAGTTACCAAGCCTTGTTTCTGCTTCCTCAATGTCTTTCCATTCATTTTGGGTTTATAAACATTGTCTCTTCTGGATGTGTTTGAAGGCACCAAATGTTGTGGTTGTCATACTGAATGATATGCACCAGATGTTGGAGTTTGGTCATATGAAGAATTCCCACTGGCCATTCTCTTTGGCAAAAAGTCGGTTTATTGAGAAGAAGTTATAGACAAAATGAAGAGACACCAGGAATGGTAAATTTGAAATAGAACTGGGAGATCACATAGTAAGGAAAGGGGTTTTAATAATTGATGATGGAAAAGACAAGTTCTCTAGTGGAACTTATCATTAACTAGGAGAAAGGGCCCCATGAGATTGGGGCATGTCCTTAGCTAGCAATTAAATCCTGAAAGGGATTTAGCACCCTAAAAGAGTTAAGTTAGCTATAAGGAGAAAGACACCATAAAACAAAGTGGAGGATAAGAGGAGAAACAACACAAAGTAGAGTGCCATGGTGGACTGACCCAAAGGGGCTCAACAAAGATAGCATGAGCCATGGACAGATTTATAGGGGAAACTTAACCTCAAGGTTTGACATAACTTGAATTTCTTGACTGGACACAGCAAGGTGGGGGTACCCACAGGAGGAAGAAAAAGGGGAACCTCCACAGATGGTGGGACTTCTAGGCTTAACTGAGTGCCCTTCTCCAGGGAGTAATTCCATAGAGGTGTCATTCTTTCTCTGCCAACCACACCCAGGACCTCATAATTCTTACCTAGTATTCTGTATTAGTATCCCATCTAGTCCACTTGTTTCTAGTCTTTTCCCTTTACACTGCTGCCCAATTAACCTTCTTAGTTCATGATCATGGTTTTCTTGACAAAGGTACTGCAGTGGTTTACAGATGAAGAAACTAGCAAACAGGGTTAAGTGACTTGCCCAAAATAACACAGCTAGTATATGTCTAAGGCTGGATTTGAACTCAGGAAGATGAATGTTTCTTATTCCCAGCCCAGCGTCCTATCCACTGAGTCACTTAGCTGCTCCTTTGTATCTATACTTAATGCCTAATATAGTCCATTTCATTTATTTTCTTAGCACCTGGGACTTTTTCTCCCAGAAATACAATATTCCTTGTAATTTTCTCACTTTGGAATATCTCTAGGTGGGGCTGCATCCTTCTCACCTCCTCCTATTGGTAAGTGCCTCCTGAAGATTCCATTTTTGTAGAGGGAACTCAGGCCAGTTCATCTGCATTACCGTCCAGCTCTGCTCATGACCTTCTGGACTTTAAAACCATGCCCTGCTCTGCCCCTCTCTCCCCATAGATACCATTATCCCTTCTTTCCCCTTTGCCTTTTTGTAAATGGTCTTCTCCTATGAGAATATAATTTCCTTCTTACATGAACTGATGCTAAGTGAAATGAGCAGAACCAGGAGATCATTGTACATGGCAACAACAAGATTATATAATGATTAATTCTGATGGAAGTGGCTCTTTTCAATAATGAGATGATTGAGGCTAGTTCCAGTGATCTTGTGATGATGAGAGCCATCTACACTCAGAGAGAGGACTGTGGGAACAGAGTGTGGACCACAACATAGCATTCTCACACTTTCTGTTTGCTTGTGTTTTGTTTTCTTTCTCGTTTTTTTTTTTTTCCTTCTTGATCCTATTTTTCTTGTGAAGCAAGATAACTGTATAAAAATATTTACATATGTTGGATTTAACATATATTTTAACATATTTAACATGTATTAGATTACCTGCCATCTAGGGGAGGGAATTGGGGGAAGGAGGGGAAAATTTGGAACACAAGATTTTGCAAGGGTCAGTGTTGAAAAATTACCCATGCATATGCTTTATAAATAAAAACCTCTGAGAGAGAGAGAGAGAATGAGAATATAATCTCCTTGAGAAAAGTGACCATTTTTCTTTTTGTTTTTATATCCCCAGTACTTAACACAGTACCTGGTATCACATACTTAATTTATGTTTCCTCTATTCCTTCTTTTCTCCTTTCCTCCCTTCCTCCCTCTATCTCTTCTTCCCTTCTTCCTTTCCTTCCTCTCTCCTTCCTTTCTTCCTTCTTTCCTTCCTTTCTTCTTTCTTCCTTCCTTTCTCCTTCCTTCTTCCCTAACAAATGTTGAATATTATAATTTCCTAACATTTCTTTTTTCAAAATGCTCTAAACCACCATTGATAGAATAGTGCAAGTGAGATTGACTAAGATGACAGGAAAAGATGATAAATTTTTTTCCTTTTTGATTTGATTTTTCTTGTGCAGCATGATAATTGTGGGAATATGTGTAGAAGAATTGCATGTGTTTAACATATACTGGATTATATGCCTTCTAGGGAAGCACTAGAGGGAAGGAAGTGAAAAAAAATTGGATCACAAGGTTTTGCAAGGGTAAATGTTAAAAATTATCTATGCATATGTTTTGAAAATAAAAATTTTAATTTAACAAAAAGGGAGGGAAAGGATCCACAGGTACAAAAATGTTTATAACGGCCCTTTTTTTTTAGTGGCAAGGAATTGGAAACAGAGAGAATGTCCATTAATTGGGGAATGGCTGAATAAGTTATGGTTTATGAATGTTATGGAATATTATTGTTCTATAAGAAACAATGAGCAGGATGATTCAGAAAGATCTGGAGAGATTTACATGAACTGTTGCTAAGTGAAGCAAGTAGAACTAAGGGAACATTGTACACAGCAACAACAAGATTAAGTAATAATCAACTGTGATTTGGCTCTTTTCAATGAGGTGATTCAGACCAATTCCAATAGACTTGTGATAGAGAAAGCTATCTGCATCTAGGGGGAGCACTGTGGGGACTGAATGTGAATAATTATATAGGATTTTCACTCTTTTTGTTGTTGATTGCTTGCATCTTATTTTCTTTCTCATTTTTATTTCCAGTTTGATTTGATTTTTCTTGTGGAGCAAGATAATTGTATAAGTATGTATATATATTTTGGATTTAACATATATACTTCTACCATGTTCAACAAATATTGGATTACTTGCCATCTAGGGGAGAAGATGGGGAAAGGGGAGGAAAAATTGAAACATAAAGTTTTGCAAGGATTAATGTTGAAAAATTATCCGTGCATATGTTTTGAAAAATAAAAAGCTTTAATAATAAAAAAAAAGAATTGATCATTACATAATCTTCTTGTTGCTGTGTACAATGTTCTCTTAGTTCTACTAACTTCACTTAGCATCAGTTCATGTAAGTCTCTCCAAGCCTCTTTCAAATCATCCTGCTGGTCATTTCTTATAGAACAATAATATTCCATTACATTCATATACTATAACTGATTCAGCCATTCCCCAAGTGATGGATATCCTCTCAATTTCCAGTTCCTTGCCACTACAAAAAAGAGCTGCTACAAATATTTTTATACATGTGAGTCCTTTTCCCTTTTTTTATGTTCTCTTTGGGATACAGGCCTAGTAGAAACACTGCTAGATCAAAGGATAGGCACATTTTGATAGCCCTTTAGACATCTATTCTGCTTTTTAAAGGAGAGTTCATATGATTCACATTCTTGGTTATGATAATTAATTACATATATCCCTTCATTCAATCCTTCTATGCCTTTTTCTTTTTGCCTTCTATCCTTGTCTTTCCAAAAAAGGTTGGGAAAGGGAAACATGTTGCACTAATGATCTCAAATTAAAGCAGTCTGCTTCCATTCTACTGTTTCTTTTTTCTTCCCCTAAATTAAATTCTAATCACAGATTCTTATCTTTCTTTTCTTTTCTTTTAATTCCACTCTTCATCAACCACCCTCCAAAATTAAGGTTTGTTTTTTTTCTGCTTAATCTCCCAAAAATTCTACCTTACTTTAAAATAAGTAATAATGTATAATGTTAATAATATAAATGGAAAGGCTAATTAGCAGGGCCAAGAGTAGGAGAAACCAAGAAAAGCCTTTTGAAGAAAGTGAGATTTGAGCTGAGTTTTAAAAAAAACTGGGAGGCAGAAGTGAGGAGAGACAGACAGTGAAAAAAGCATGAAATTGAGAGATGGAATCAAGAGGTCAATATATGACTTTTGATGATGTTAAAGTTCTGAAACAGCATATATTTGTACTTTTTTCATGAGAACATAAGGACTTTATAATTGTATAGTCCCTTTAATTGCTCAGATGTATTTACTTTTCTGAGATTCTCTTGATTACTATGTTTGCATTTAAAAATTTCTATTCAGCTTTAGTCTTTTGCTCAGAAATGCTTAAAAATCATCTTCTTTATAGTTTAATATTTTCTTCCTTTGGATTAAGTTTGCTTTTATAGGACAAGTTTATTTGATTGTAGCATTTTATGTTTTGCTTTTTGGAATGTTATATTTTAAACTTTCCTATTATAATAGTAGGTCATTGAAGATCCTTGGTATTTGAGCTCTTTATGATTGCATGTCATTTCTTTTTAACTTGAAAGCTCTATGATTTCATATGACATTCTTGGGAATTTTCATTTTGAGGGATCTTTTTGGAGGTGAAATGTGGATTTTTTTCTATTTTTACTTTAAAATATTTGGGATGTTTTTCAGTTATGGTTTTGGACCTGTATCTAGGTTTTCTTTTTTGTGATGGTTTTCAAATAGTTTAGTGATTCTTTAAAACTTTCACAAATAGCTTTTGTTTTTACATTACTTAAATTTTCCCCTCTATCTCTCTCCTTTGATGAAGGCAAAAATAGCATTAATATGTACTTTTTTTTGGCTCAAGTTAGCCAGAACAAATTTTATTTTACTTGTCATTAATCTATATCCAAGTCATTTTTACCTTGAAGAGAGATATGTAAAATGACAGTCTCCTATGACCTCTCTGCTTTAAAACAATTTTAAGCAGCATTTATAGGAATCTTGAACAAGAAAAAGATCATAATATGTTAAAATCTAAGTCCAGACTTATCCTTCTAGAATATTAACCCACTCTGTTTCCCATACCACACTCCTGAAGAACTGAAAAGAGTCTCTTTAAGGTCAACGATCTTAACTTTGGATGTAAAATAGGACACTGCTTTTAGATGGGTTATTTCATTTAGGTGGAATTTGGTTATCTTCTTAATTAATTTCCCTGGGAAAAACTTTAGCCTTTATTCTACTCACTTACCTAGAAAGGGTAGAGAAATATTATTTCTCAGTACTTCTAGAAAAATACTTTCTATGGAAAATAAAAATTGTCTTTTTATATATTTTATATACTTCCATACTCTCTTCCTTCTTTGAGTCATCCCATATAAAAATGAATATTTTTTAATGAAAAAAAAAAGGCTCAAAAAATTTGACAAAATCAAACCAATACATCAAAAAAAAAATCTGAAATTATGTAGAATGATTCACACCCATGATCCTTTTATCTCTGTAAAGGAGTGGGAGAAAATGTCTTCTCATATTTTTTCCTTTGGAGCTATGCTTCCTTATAATTTTGCAACATTGATTTTCA
Organism: Sarcophilus harrisii; assembly: GCF_902635505.1. NCBI lineage: Eukaryota > Metazoa > Chordata > Mammalia > Dasyuromorphia > Dasyuridae > Sarcophilus > Sarcophilus harrisii. The sequence goes on along the minus strand of NC_045427.1, from coordinate 357,767,168 downwards.
ATGGTTTTATGGTGGCTCATTGTAATCTTTCTTGGGCTTATTTACCTATGCATTACTAGTTCATCTAAGTCTTTTTATGCTTCACTGTGTTCATCATATTTGTAATTTCTTATACCATACCTAGCCAGTCAGTAAACATCAAGTGCCCTCCTATGTACCAGGCACAGTGCTGAATGAAGTGAACTATGAAAGCTATCTCACAAGACAGTGTTCTAAAAATTGGGTGAAGGTTGGCTGTACCCCCGGGCCGGGTTTCTTTCTCCAGAGATCAAGTGGCTTACAAGGAATGGGACCTTTTTTCTGGGAGAGGAAGTTGGAGCCATCTTGGCAATGAAACTCCCATATAAGGTAATTTAGTCATCCTAAAGATGTGGTTGGGTTAGAGTTAACCCAGGCCCCTCTATAATTCTTGTCTGTTAACTGGGCCTTGCCTCTCCTTGCTTAACTGGCTTGTTGGAAGGGAGACTTCCTTTCTCACAAAATCATAATAAAATTCCTTTCTGCTTTTACCTTGAGAAATCTCCTTACTTTATTTAGCGGTGGTCTTGTCCCACACAGTGCTAATTGCAAAAGACACAATCTAATGGGGAAGACAATATGCAAGGAAGCTATATATGAGATAAATAGGAAACAATCAACAGAGGGAAAGCACTGGAATTAAGAGGGGTTAGGAAAGAATTGCTGCAGAGGGTAGGAACCTAGTTGGAACTCGAGGAAGCCAGGGAGGTTAGTTTTCCAAGTGGAGGAAGGGTATTCCAGGTATGGTGGATTGCCAGAGAAATTGCCTGGAGCCAAAAGATGGAGAGTTTTGTTTGTGGAATGGCCAAGAAACCAGTATCACTGGATTGAAAAATATTTCTCAGGGAGTAAGGTGTAAAATGACTGGAAAAATAAGAGGGACTTAGGTTATGAATTAATTTGAATGAATAGTCCATTGCATTCTATATAACAGAGAACATCCTGCCTCCCACTGCCTGAGAGGTAGGTCTATTACATTTCACCCCTTCCCCAGGGTTTTCTAGTATCCTTAAAGAGTATGTATGTGTCTAATCTCTCTGCCATTGATTCAAATCCCTCATGACAATGCTTCCCCAAATTTAGAGGTTCCCTGAACCCCCAATTCTCTTTAACCACTTAATAGTCAGAATAGCTTTTACAAAACAATATTCCCAGCTTTCCATTTCTGGAGGTATATTCCCCATCTTACTCAACTTTTAAGAATGGGAGGGTAATTAGATTCATAGTTTAATTCACTTCCTATATAGTGTAATCCTACCAAATCCCCAGTCTAAAGCCCCACTGGCTCTGTGTGCCAGTACCAGGAAGGTTTCTCCCTTGGAGTGGCAGCAACTCCAGGTCTGTGGACTCCACTAGTTGTACCTAGAACTGAAAAGGACAAATGACTTTGATGCTTAGGGCCACAGGACCTAAAAGAAGGAAAAGAGGAAGGTAGTCCTTCCCCTCCTCCCCACTTTTGTTCATTGTACTTTTGTTATGGGTAGACAGAACTTTCTCCTTGATATACTTGGAAAGTCAGAGATTGTTCCAGTCTGGTAGTTTTAAAGGCTCAAATTGTTCTTTCTGGCTATATCCCCGGTGGAAAGAGCCTTTTTCCTTTCATATGATAGGGGAAACTCAGGATGTCTCCTCCCAGAAGCAAATTCCTTTTATCTCCCATACCAGTGTTTCCATCATAAATGATTTAACCCTGTACAGGAAAGTCTTGCTGCACATGTATCATGGTTTGTCTAGCTATTCCTTAATTGACGAACATCTATTTTTTTTTTTAAGTTCTTTGCAACCACAAAAAAGTTATGTTCAAGGAAGATAAATACCTGTTGTGAAGGATTTTGAGCCTTTTTAAAAGCTGCTCATTCACTTTTGGTGACAAACTGACTCATCCAACTCTCAACAGCGGCTTCAAGAATCTGTAGCAAAACACCTGCATCTTTGATTTCCTTCACAAGCTAATTGTACAATAATTCAGAGTCTGATTCTTTTTGTACAGCAAAATAATGTTTTGGTCATGTATACTTATTGTGTATCTAAGTTATATTTTAATATATTTAACATCTACTGGTCATCCTGCCATTTAGGGGAGGGGGTGGGGGGGGTAAGAGGTGAAAAATTGGAACAAGAGGTTTGGCAATTGTTAATGCTGTAAAGTTACCCATGTATATATCCTGTAAATTAAAGACTATTAAATAAAAAAAAAAAAAAAAAAAAAAAAAGAATCTGTAGCAAATGTAGCAGCCAAATCTAGTAAATCATTTTGTTAGTTGGGATAAATCAGGTTGAGGGGAACTGAGGGATCTCAGACTGATTGGTAAGTTAATGCAATTTCTATCCGAGGTACATGAAGACTTCCCCAGGAAATGAGCTGTTGAGAAAAATTTGTTTCAATGGCTATGAAAACAGCTGAAGCAGGGCTGTGAAGAGCTTAGAGCTTGGTCAAACATTGAAGATGCCCAAGTCATGTACTGTTTCATGGGCCATTACCTGTCATCTTGAATTTGTCTTGTCCCTGGATTCTGATAATTCTGGAAGAGAGAATGAGCTGATGATTTCGACTTCATGCAATTATGCTTCACTTAAATTCAATTTATATGTGAATTAAGAGATTCACTCATATCATCTTACCATTTTTACCTACCTCAAAGTCCTGTGGCAACAAGCAAGTGACAAAGAAGTAAGGTTTGGCCACACTGGGAGTCATAAACCCACACAAAGACAGTCCAGACCATAGAATCATCTTACTGGACTGAAGGAACAGTTGCATTCGACTGGTTGTCTGAGTAGCTTTTTTTCCCCCACCTCAATAGTATTTTATTTTAACAAATATATTTCAAGATAGTTTTCAACATTCATTTTTATAAGGTTTTGCGTTCCAAATTATTCTCTTTCCCTTCATTCCCTCATCCTTCCCTTTTTTTTTTCCTTCCCAAGAGGGAGATATAGCAATGATATAGGTTAATATGTGCAATTCTTTTAAACATATTTCCATATTTGCCATGTTGCACAAGAAAAGTCAGATCAGAAGGGAAAAAAAAAACACAAGAAAGAAAGAAAGAAACAAACAACAACAATAAAAGATGAAAACACTATGCTTCCTTCTACATTTGGTCTCTATAGTTCTTTCTTTGGATGCATTTGCCATTACAAGTCTACTGGAATGGCTTTGACACATTTCATTGTTGAAAACAGCCAAGTCCATCACATAATCTTGTTTCTCTGTACAACGTTCTCTTTGTTCTGCTCACTTTACTCAGTATCAGTTCGTGTAAGTTTTTTCAAACTTTTCTGAATCAGCTTGAGTAGGCCTTTATTTGCTCACCTTCTAGCATGAGGAAGGTGTGAGGGATAGAAAATCCTATCCAAAAATGACTATTCAGAGACCTCTCGAAGTAAAAAGCAGAAAAGTTGTTTATTTCACTAATTCTCATGAGAATGAGCAAATCCACCATGAGGAGGGAAAGAGAGGGCATGCACGGTAGAAAGGCTAAAGAAGGGGATAAGGTATACAGTTTTTATAGGTTTTAGATACAAAGGATTACATCATGAGTTGGAGAACATTAAGAGATAGGTACGCCCCAACCCCTTAATTGGATGTCATTTGTGCCAAAAACAGCAGATTCTCTAGTTCCGGTAGGAACCATGTATCAGGCAACTAATTGGCTAGATGTTGTTAACTTGAACAGCGATAAATGTCATCATTTGAGGTTAAATATATGTCTAAAATCTAAGTACATATTGGCTACCACTCAACATATTCACACAGGTCATAGAGACCTAGAGAAACTAAAATATAGAAGAGGAATTTAAACGTCCTTGGAAGTTCTTCACCTTATCTTTACACACAGCTGCTGGAAGTTCTTCAACTACACACACACACACCAAGGCACTAGGAAAGATGTCTTAAAAATTGTCTACTTCAGACATACTATGTCTTGACTCCAACATAATAATGCCATTTTTGTCTTCTTCAACAACAAAGTACAATACACACACACACAACACACACACACACACACACACACACACACACAAAAGAACTGCTACAAATATTTTGTTGTAAATGGGAACTCTGTTTTGTCAATGACCTCCTTGGATCATGTCCAGTAGTTGAAACTCTGGATTATAAGATATGGACTTTTTTAGACACCTTTTTTGCATAACTACAAACTTTTTTCCTAAAATGTTCTGCAATGATTCTACAGCTAAACAACAATGCAATAGCACTTCTATCTTTCCCCAACCACATCAAAGTTACTTATTTTCTTTGTCATCTTTTGTCAATTTGTTGGGTATAAGGTGAATCCTCAATGTTGTTTTGATTTGCATTTCTCTTATTATTAGTGATTTGAAGCATTCTTTTATATTGTTCAGTTATTTCAGTCGTGTCCAACTTTTCATGCCTCAATTTGGGTTTTCTTGGCAAAGATGGTTTACCATTTCCTTCTCCAGCTCATTTTATAGATGAGGAAACTGAGGCAACCAGGAAAATGAATCATTCTGACTCCAGTGCTCTATTCACTGTGCTACCTTTCTTCCTGTGGCTCCAAAAAGCTCATATGCAGATGAAACATCCTGGTAAAACTCTCTTGGCATACAAGCTAAAATACTTTGAGAGTAATCAACAGACCTTAAACCCATAACAAAGTTAGGAAGCTGTTTACTCCAAGCATGTGAAGACTTCCCCCCTCGCTTCCCCATCTGCAGAATGGATTAATGAGAACAATTTATTCCAGCAACCATGAAGATAGCTGCAGTGCGCTCTGTGGAGCACTTATAAAGTGGTCATGTATTAGGTCATCCATTGCATTCTGGGCCATTGCCAATTGTCCTGACTTTTGTTTTATCACTAGCGTTTGATGATTACTTTTGTATAACTCTGCCTCTCTTAAATCCAATTCACCTGCAAGTCAAGACATCACTTTGTGATGTCATTGGTCCTCTTCAAAACAAAAGATGAACCACAACAATTTGCAACTATTGAGAACTCTTTGTTCACATTCTTTGATCTCTTTAAAATTGGGAATGAGTTTTGTTCACACACAGGCATGTTGATTGTCTATATTTCAGATATCAGACCCTTATTTAAAATTTGTGATATAGATTTTTTTCCCCATTGGATCATTTCCCTTCTTTTTGTAAATGCATTCATTTCATTTATGCAGATGCATTTCAATTTCATGTAATCAAAATTATTTATTGTATCTTTTATAATTGCTTCTATTCTTTTTTGTTGTTGTTGTTAATATTATATCGTTTAAGCTTCAGGTACAAATAGGCACTTGAGCTGAGTCTTTGAGGAAGACAGGAATTCCAAAGGCCAAAGTGAGAAGAAAAAGTTTTCCCATTACGGAAGATGGCCACTCAAGAAACATAGAAACAGAACTGAAAATGTCCGTCAGATAAACCTGAGCGGTAAGAGGGAAATAACGTGTAAGGAGCCTAAAAAAGTAGGAGGCAAGCATATAAACATATAAGAGGCCATTGGAGTTTAAATGGAAGTAAGGGTTTAAAAGTAAAGATTAAATAGTTGAAATGTGTGAAAAATGCTGAAAAGTTGGGTTTCCACAAGCTTTGAGGTAGTGTGGGATTGGGATAGTGGGTACCACAGACTAAGAGATTTTCAGAATGTGAGAGGTTAAGGAAGATTAGGATTCACAGAACAATTAAGTGATCAATAAAAGCCTTGAGCAAACAAGAAATTGGGGGGCTAGGAAGGCACAGGTGGATTCAGCCAATCAGAAAGAGTCTTGTGGTTTTGAGAAAACCATAAACTTAAGATAATAGCCCATCCAGCCCAAACTAGTTGGGGTCAATGACCTGACTCGATCATATCACTACTGTGCCTGCTTAATAGGCTAATTGAATATTAAACAACACATGCCAGAGGAGGAGTTTTCTGCCATTTTTGAACATGGGATGTATGATGGGGGCCATGTTTTATACATATTAAAGGGAAAGTAGTGGGCATACCAGAAAGAGTGTAACCTGGATAAAAAGGACCAATCCCTTCTCTGAAAGGAGGAGCTGCATCACGCAAGCAAGTATAAAGGTTCCCCCATTTCTTTACCAGAGTTCCCTCTTCCCGAAGAGGAGTGGGGCCCACTTCTGGCCAGAAGCGTTAAAATGATTCCTTAAGATTTTTCTATAATAAATTTTCCTTAATGTCTGATTTTCAGTGTCAAGAGTGCTATTTTTAACAAAATGCATATGAATACACATAATATTTTTAACCCCCCCAGAATAATCTATTTCTAGAATGAACTTGCTTATCCACTACTTTCAAAGATTATTTATAAATGCATTTTAGATGCTTTTGTTTTTGTTTCAATGCAGTTATTTCAAGCTCTTGCTAAAGTAGGTAAAAGGCAAAAGCCAAAAAACAATATATCTTTTATCAATAGTTGTGAAAGTTTTGCTTCTCTTCTAATTTGTGTGTATGTGTGTGATATGATCTTTAATATAGTCTGAGATCTAGAAATGCTATTTTTCTTTCATAGCTATTTCTTTTCTTCATTTCCTTTGATATTCTAGATCTTTTGTTCCTCCAAATGAATTTTATCATTATAATATTGAATTCTATAAAATATCCCTTTGACAGTTTGCTTGATATATCATTAAAAGTATAAGTTAAGTTTCATAGTATTATCATTTTTATTACATTGGCATAGCCCAGCCATAAGTACAGACTATTCCTCCAGCAGTTTAATTGTTTTTATTTTCTTCAGGAAAAATTTGCAATTCAGTCTATACAAGTATTGAGTATTATTTGGTACTAGTTCAATGATTCTTAAATGATTGTTCTGTAATATATTTCCAAATCAGTTGTTTTTGTCAAGAGTTTTCTCATATATTCTTTTATTTTTTCTATCTTTTGGTTTATTTCTAGTTTTTTTTTTTCCTCTTATGAAGCCATTTGTTTGGTCCATTTGAATCTCCAGGGAATGTTACTTAGGTAAAGTTTACAAACTATTATATTCTAGTATTTAATCTCCTTCCATTCTTTTCTCTTAAGCTTTTATTTAATTTATAATATCATTTGAAAACTTTTCCTTCCTGTCTTTCAAAAAATTGGTTAAATCTTGCAGCCAAGCTTTGTTCTTGTTTGAAGTTTGCCTTTTAGTTCTCGTGGAGTTTTATTTTCTGCTGGATTTGTGTTTTCAGCATCCCTTAATCACTGATTTTTTTTTTAATCACTGATATCTTCTGTTTACTTATTTTTATAGCTTTACTTCTGAATTGGAACTTTGTATCAACTATGCTCTAAGCACTTCAACAGAGAAGAATAGGGCTTTGTTTGGTTCTTATCTTTGTTAACTATGGTCCTGCAACTGCTTCTTCTGAGTACTAAGCACTATTTTCAAGGCTATCAGGGGCAGCTTAGCCCAGCCAACTACTTTCTTAATACTAGGAGGTGATGTGATTTAGAACTCAATTTGATTGCTACCCTTGAGATATTCAAAACAACCTAGTTACAGACTTCAGGTATCCCCCACTGGTAGCCTTCCATGCACTGTATGCGTAGTCTAGGGCTTTTCTTGGCTGTATCCCTTTCATAGTGTTCACAAGCTCTGGCACAGAAGGTACTTTTTCCTGCTAGATAATTTACTCACTCTGGTATTTTAAAAGAAAAAAAAATCTTTCTTGGAATAGTTGGAACTGTGCTGTGCTGCTGATTCAACCATTTTAGCTGGAAAAAAAGTAAATTATTCCAACAGTATAGGTTTGCTGGGAATAGGGGTGCCAATCTAGCAGCTCGACAGTATGTTTTTCTTTCAAGTGGAGAACAGGCTATGGTATGAGCCTGGCAGAGACTATATTATGATAGAACTTTGGATTCACCAGAATACAAATGCTGACCTAATGGCTTCCCTAAATTCAATTCCTTCTGTGAGGAACTAAAATGAATGCTTTATATGTTATCAGTATCTCCTTTTGAGTTCATGCAAGTGCTTTACATCTTTTACATTTACCAGGGATGAAATAAAAAAGACTCTCTTATTTGTAGAAACTAAGACATGAGCTATATTTAAAGACTCTCCAGAATAAACTCCAGGTAGGACAATGTACTGAACAAATAAGTCTTTATTTATCTGCCCCAATAATTGGACCAAATTCATGTGAGTCCAGAGCTTAGATGGCAGTGAGCCATGGGCTGCACAGTTATTGCCTTCTTACCTGGCCTTCAAAGTTAACTCATATGCTACTTCTTACTTTGCTCCATTAGGTAATGATCTTCACATTTCAGATCCCAAATAGGATATTAAAACTCTCTAATATACCCTATAATAAGCTATCTTGTATCATAGCTAGCTTTCTTAGCATTAGGCTATAAACTTCTTAAGAATAGGGACTAGCTAATTTAAATATTTTTTTGCCCACTGTATTTGTTGCTTTGCTAAATAAATGTATAGGAAAGTAAAATGGGCATCATATGTATAGTAAGGCTCCATGTAGTGAGGGCTATGGTGTAGCGTAGGAGGCAGAATAGACCTCTTTTCCTCCTACCTTTCTCTAAGAGTTAACTTTTAATTCCTGCCAGGAGGGGAAGAAGGAAGTTGGGATAGGAGGCCATTTTGCTTTCCTCAGAGAGAAGGGGATATACTGGGCTAGAAGTTTATCTTCTATTACCTTAAATATTATTTTTCTGGGCACTATGATCAAGTTTAAGCTAACTAATGATCCTTTTGTCATTTTGGGGGAAGAGGGAAGAAACCTAAAATCTATACCCAAGGATTGATCACTAAATACCAGTTTCACAATGAACACACATAAAGATTAGCAAAGAAATTTATCCAAATCATAACAAAAGAGGAAATAATACAGAATGAAGGAACTCTCTTATTGGGAATGAGATAACTCAGCTCACCCAAGAAAGAGTGTGGGGATCTCATCTAACAGGAAACTTCCTGAAGAGTAGCCAGCAGGATGATTTCCCCACTCCTCATGATTCCCCAGAGATTTTTCCTTCAGCAACCTGAAATGGGATCAGACTTTTCCATTTCCCCTCTTCAAGCTGGAATGGAAACTTTTAAAGCCAGGGCCTGAGAACATTCCCTCTGTATCACAACCCTGCACAAGGGTTTCAGGAAATGATGTGGGCCCCAGTTGCAAGAGAAGATAGTGACATGAGCCCCTTGGAATGGGCACTGAAATGGGTAGGAGCACTTAATAGCAGGAGTCCTACTGTGAAGAGCAAAGACCCAAGTCTCAGCTACCATCTGGCTATCATGGTCACAATCTGAGATTCAATCCCTCTGAAATAAGAAGGGAAAGCCTCTTAACTATGGTCCTATTCTGTCACACTTTCAGTTGGTTGTTACAGTTCTTATTGTATTTTTCCCTATATTTGTCTTTTAGTTTTTCTTTTTCTCCTCTGATATTGCCTTTGCCAGGCAATATTCCAAGATTGTCTATTAATAGACCTAAGATTTAAGTAGTGAAATGTCTTTTAGAAGACCTTTAGAACTTTTCCACCAAGAAGGTAAAGGAGCACAATCTACCAGGGTCTTGGTCCTGTATACTAGGCTAGTTTTTCCTTAGAAAGGGCCTTTTATCCACATTTAGATTGCCACAAGACTTAATTGACTTAGGGAACACAGGCTTAACCTAAAAATGAAGCTTTCAGGTGCTCTAAATAGAGGCAGTTAGGGGGGTATATTAGACTACTGCAAAGAAGTAAGGAAAACCTGAGTTCAAATTTGACCTCAGACACATTAGCTATGTGACCCTGGGCTAATTACTTAATCTTTATTTACCTCCTGTATTTTTCTTAGGGAACCTTGTTGCTTATTGCCATTTCAGTCTTCCACAATTGGCTTCAATCAGTGTGGTCAAATTGATGCTGAAAAAAATCTCAAATTCCTGTCTTTCAACAATCATAAAATTTTGTTTATCTCCACTGTGAAAAGAAAATAATAATAGCATCTACCCCATAGAATTTATGAGAGACAAATAAGATAATATTTATAAAGTGCTTATTAGCAAAGTACCAGGAATATAGTAGTTGTGTAAATGCTAGTTTCTGTTCCCTTCCCCTCTCAGAGTATAAAAGCCAGCACACCAAGTCAGGAGCTCCCATTCATATTGATGCACCATCACCAATGCCAAAGGTAGTGAGGGGGAAGCTACACAAAAATTAATTGGAGCTGTATTGAATAGCCTTTCAGTGCTATGATTAAGTCAACTTCCTCTTCTTAATTGTTAGATAGTCCACAAGTGTCTCATTTTGTTCTAGTTTTCTCTTTATACTACAATCCTGTAAAATATATAGTTGAAAAAGGATTTTTGAAGAAAACATAACTATTTTTTATCCTAAAAATACTGTTATATTTCTTTCTCATTCTGAGTTATGCATCTTTGACATGATCTCCTTTGACCCTCTTCCTTTCCCTCTAACTACTTTATGAAAACTCACATCACAGAATAGTTCCAAGAACAGACACCATTCTCTTATCTTGTCCAGTGAGATGAATAATAAAACTTAAGAAATGCTGATTAACTAAATGGCAGATAAAGAAGATTGTTTTCTTTGGTCTGGTGCAAATAGCTATGCTAAAGGTCACATTCTTTCCTTTGTAATAATTGGAACATCCTAATTATCTTTTTTTTTAAAATAGCCTTTTATTTACAGGTTATATGTATGGGTAACTTTACAGCATTGACAATTGCCAAACGTCTTGTTCCAATTTTTCCCCTCCTTCCCCCCAGTCCCTCCCCCAGATGGCAAGATGACCAGTAGATGTTAAATATATTAAAATATAAATTAGATACACAATAAGTATACATGACCAAAACGTTATTTTGCTGTACAAATAGAATCGGACTCTTAAATATTGTACAATTAGCCTGTGAAGGAAATCCAAAATGCAGGTGGGCAAAAATATAGAGATTGGGAATTCAATGTAATGGTTTTCAGTCATCTCCCAGAGTTCTTTCTCTGGGCATAGCTGGTTCAGTTCATTACTGCTCCATTGGAACTGATTTGGTTCATCTCATTGCTGAGGATGGCCTGGTCCATCAGAACTGGTCATCATATAGTATTGTTGTTGAAGTATATAATGATCTCCTGGCTCTGCTCATTTCACTCAGCATCAGTTCGTGTAAGTCTCTCCAGGCCTTTCTGAAATCATCCTGTTGGTCATTTCTTACCGAACAATAATATTCCATAATATTCATATACCACAATTTATTCAGCCATTCTCCAATTGATGGACATCCACTCAGTTTCCATTTTCTGGCCACTACAAAGAGGGCTGCCACAAACATTCGTGCACATACAGGTCCCTTTCCCTTCTTTATAATCTCTTTGGGATATAAGTCCAGTAACAATGCTGGATCAAAGGGTATGCACGAAACATCCTAATTATCAAAGCTGCTTTGAAAGAAACTTCTCTTCTGTTACACTCATTGGGTCTCTTAGTTCAGGAGAGAATATATCTAACTATACTTATGTGATGTGAATGATGTAGACACCAGATGATAGGGGCAGCAAAAAGTTGGAATTCAGTCATGTGTAGAATTCACAATGACCATTTTCTCTCTAGCAAAAGGTAGATTTATTTAGGGAAGAGATTACAGACAAAATGAAGGAATAAATAGACACCAGGAATGGTAAATATGAAACAGAGAGGGAGAGCATATGAAAGACAAGTTCCTCAGTGGAACTCTTGATTATCCAGTGGAAAGGGAGTACCCCATGAGATTGGGACATGCCCTTAGCTGGTCCTGAAAGTACCCCAGAAGAGTTAATTAGCTGTAAGGAGAAGTGGGATTGAGAAACATAGTGGAATTAAGGGAGATACCACCTGGCATGGGGGAGGGATTGGAGAAAGACACCATAAAGTAGAATGCCAGTGGCAGACTGACCCAAAGGAGGGTAACAGTCATGGCATATGGCCCATAAATAAATTTTACAGGGAAAAATTTAACCTCAGGTACATGACTGGGATTTCTGACAGAACATGGCAAGGTGAGACTGCTCTAGACCTCTACAGAGAGTAGATCTTAGGGGTTTGGACATGACTTGGAATTCAGACTGGATCACCTTCCCCAAGGACTGTTATGCCTCAGTTTCCCTGAATTATTATGCCCTGAACAAAATCATTATAGCCCCAGTCCTTTGTTCCTTACCATTAGGACTGGAGGCCCTGAAATACCATTGAATCATAAAACTCCAGATGGCTTATCTCAAATGCCTGCTGAGATGATTTCCCCTCTTTTTGGATATTGCCCCTTGCCTAGCTATCTCCTGCCCTAAGTCAATTCTTATCTTGACTCCCATCCTTTCAGGACTAAGTTATGATCCTTCCCTAGAATTATGGCTTGTTCCTCCATCCATTATCCTTGCCCCCTCCTTATCTTCCTTACTCAGTCCTTATCTCCTATGTAGCTAAAAGAATATATAAAAGGTCTATGCCTTAATTGGTGGGGGTTGAACATCTTTTTTTTTTTTTTTTTTTTTTTTTTTTTATAATTACAACTTTTTATTGACAAAACCCATGCCTGGGTGATTTTTTTTACAACATTATCCCTTGCACTCACTTCTGTTCCGATTTTTCCCCTCCCCCCCTCCCTCCCCTCCCCCAGATGGCAAGCAGTCCTATACATGTTAAATATGTCACAGTATATCCTAGATACAATATATGTGTGCAGACCTGAACTGTTCTCTTGTTGCACAGGAAGAATTGGATTCAGAAGGTAAAAATAACGCGGAAAGAAAAACTAAAATGCAAACAGTTTACATTCATTTCCCAGTGTTCTTTCTTTGCTGTAGCTGCTTCTGTCCATCCTTGATCAATTCTTTTTGTCAAAGAAATCCACTTCCATCAGAATACATCCTCAGACATCGTTGTTGATGCATATAATGATTTCCTGGTTCTGCTCATTTCGCTCAGCATCAGTTCATGTAAGTCTCGCCAATCCTCTCTGTATTCATCCTGCTGGTCATTTCTTACAGAACAATAATATTCCATAACATTCGTATACCACAATTTACCCAACCATTCTCCATTGATGGGCATCCATTCATTTCGAACATCTTTTATACATAAGTCCTGTTCAACTGGCTAGCCCAAATTCTCCACTATTAAAATATTAAAAACTAATCTCTGTCTTGCCTCAGTTTCTCCGGCATTACAGGACTAGGGAACTAAACTGCTTTCTGGTTCTCCCTGCCTGTTTCAGGGATTAATTTTTATCAATTCCTTTGCTTGCCACACCCAACACTGAAGACCTCATCACATTCACATATATATATATATTTATAAATATATATAAACATATACATATATACATACATGACATTTGTGTTCAATGCATAATTTATGTATAATATATATGAGCAACATATATATCATCTGTAGATCTGAGACATAAATGCTCATTATTTACTAATAAGTATCCACTTGAGTAGATAAATAAATTACAGTTTTCTTGTCTGTTCAAAACCTTTGCTGGCTTATTTGTGCAGTGGCTAGCTAACAAGGACCCTGAAAATTCTCTGAATAGTATCATTACTACTGTAACTCAAAAGTTCCAAAGTCCCAAAGCCAACTGGTATGGGATTCTTTTCTCCTTGGTGAAAATTAATGTCTCACTCCTGTGAGAAATTGTTCATTTGGATCCCTATTCTATTCCAATCAGTATTAATCAATTTACTGTGATTCTACAGGGTTAGTGTATGGGATGGATGCTAGATTCTACCCTTACCCAAATTAACTACTCAGAGCCATCTTCAGATACAAACAGGAAGCATTTATTCAATCCTTGCAAGAAGAGGTCCAAACAGATCAGCTGAGCAGACTCAGAGCCCTTCAGCTCCAATCTTCCAGTCATGGAGAACTGGAAATAGTGGATGGTTAAATAGTAAGAGACTTGGATTTATTGGACAGATTGAAAAGGAAGTAACCATTGACAATAGTCAGAAATGTTGTCTACTTCCTGTGGGTCATGTAACTTCCTGAAGCTTAGTCCTAGGGTCTTACCTTTTCTGCCCTACAGCTCTTTGAGAATAGGGATCATGTGATTTCCTAAAATTTAGGCCTAGGATCTGAGCCACTTCATTTCATAAGCTATGAGGGGGTCCTCAAACTTTTTAAATAGGGGGCCAGTTCACTGTCCCTTAGACTGTTGGAGGGCCGGACTATAGTAAAAACAAAAACTTTGTTTTATGGGACTTTAAATAAAGAAACTTCATAGCCCTGGGTGAGGGGGATAAATGTCCTCAGCTGCTGCATCTGGCCTGCAGGCCTTAGTTTGAGGACCCTTGTATAGATTTTGAGAAATCTTCACCTGGTCCCATTCAATAGTGATCATAAATTCTGTGTAATCATAGGAAGGTAACCAGAGGACCTCTACCCTGGTTTTTCCTATGCATGGTGATCAAGCCTTTTATGGCAGAGGTGACATGGAAAGTCCTCCAATTTATTTTTATACTTCCAGACCTTTTTTTCTTGTCCAATATGAGCAAGTGACCATTTTATGACCACTTTGTCAGTGAATTTGCCTCATGCTCCACCCAACCTATGATGTCCCTGCTGATATATGCTCTTAGCCCTCAAAAACAAGGTCAATCAACCAATGAGATTCTGTATTTTACCATGTTTCTTTTGCATATTTGGGTATCAAACTTATAAACTAAGGTCTTGAAAGAAGGGGGCATCTCAGATCATGAGGAAGATCTGAGGTTTCCTTCATTAGAGGAACCATGAATTCTTTAATAAAGTGCCATTGGCTCAAAACTCTGCCTCAGTGGTTTTTCTTGTAGGTTGGGTAATTTTAATCCCCACATTCCCCAATGGGACAGCACCTTCATTTTGTATTGTCTTGTATATATTTTATATATATAAATATTTTATTGGATTTTTGTTTTGCTATTGACTTGAATAAATGGATTTCTTTGTTATCCACTATGTATATTCATTGTGGAACTGGTATTTGATGGGAAGGGTGTCAAACCTTGGATATAAAACTCAAGTCCTTCTTTCTCCATTACTGAACAGCACCCAGGAATTTATCTTGAATCTGAAAACCACATCTCTAAATAATGAGAAAATTAGGGGGTTAGGACAGCAACTGGTTAATTGTAGCAACTGACTCCATCTTGCAGCTCAATTCTGGAGCTAGCTCAGTTCCCTTTCTATTTAATTATGGATCTAGTCCAAATTCTATCCTGTGAGAAAATTTTACTCAATTATAGAAACAGAGTAAACTTTATTTACCGTTTGAACCTAATCCTGTGTAGCTGGGAAACTGGACCACTCTTACCTGCTATATGTTGATCAGAAACTTAAGATACAAAGATGGCTGCAAGTTTTCTGACAATTTATATCTCAAGTAACCCGTGTGTTTTATCTGAAAACTGATCCCACACTGATCAATTAACTATTATTTCCATCTTCCTTTCATTGTTTACTGACCCTTGGGGTAATGGAATGACACATATCCTTTACTGAATTTAAGGAATTACCCTGTTCATGCTCTTCCTCCCAATTTGGAAAGTCTCTAATCTTTCTTCCAAGTAGAAATCAGATTCTTAATTTTGTATTTTTCCTTTTAATCAACTAATTATTTTTATTTTATTAATTGTTTTCAATATATAAGTCTGTCTTCTCTGTATTTGAGGTCTAGCCCTAAAATGAGGAAAGGATCTGGTTTTGATTTATTGGGCAATTGACATGCATTACTTTATCAATCAATATACTTGAAGATAGAATCTTTGTTTTCTTCAGGCATTTTATCTTTCACCCACTACACTAACAACATTTAAGAGAGCAGATAAATATAATTTTTAACCTGGTACCCTCTCTCTCTGAGAAGAGCTCCTGACTTCAATCTCCTCTTTTCCCTCCTGACAGGAATTAAAGTTTCAAGGTGGAGTCTGGGAGAGGGAATTAAAAAAAAAAGGCTATCTGACCCCTTTCAAGTCACAAAATGAAATATCTATCTGTGCTACATGTGGCAGATAGCCTTACTATACACCATTTTATAGATGTGGATATTAAGAATCAAAAAGCTATAATCTAAAAAGGTTTTCCAAATAGATTTTTAAAGCATTTCCCAAAGCCAATAAATAAATAAATAAAAATAACTTTAGACAATATAGATACATAGAACTAATATGTAGAACTAAAACTGAGTTTGATAGAATTTGAGGAAAGAAAGGAAGGGTTATCTATCCTATAAAACTTCCTATCTGTTGTTTCCTGCCAGTAAAATGACAAATTGGGAGATGATATCTAAGAGCTGTTCCATTTCTTTTCTGTGTTAACATATTTGGAGGAGCTGAGTGAAGTAAGAAAACGCTAAGGCTCTAAATACAATGATAATACATAAGTGAATTTTAATTGCTACCCACAGAAAAAGCAATTAAACTTGTTTTGTATGTAAAAATCCTAGGTGCCTGACAATGCTTAAAGTGAAAACTCCTTCAAAGAATGCCTGAATGTATTTGCATAAAATTGGCCACATAGATTATATTCTAAATAGATGTTACATTCTATTCTCATGTAATTTTCACGTTTAATTTGTGTTTTTGTTCAGTTCTTCCATCCAGCTTCTGGATGGGGGGTGGGGAGGTGGAAAGGATTTCAAATGCATATCTTTTGAGTTTTCTCATTCCCATCTCCCAATTAAAAATACTTGTGCCCTATCTCAAATCATCCACATTCTAAGTGTTTTCTCTCAATAGCTTCAAAAGCAAAAGGGGACATCTTGAAAGTTGAGGGGTGGAGGAGGAGAGGGGGAAGGGAAGTATACTGCTTAGTGCTTATTGAATTGAAATGAATCAATTCAAACTGAATTGATTAATGGTGGATGAGTTTCTTCTACTCCTTTACTCAGAAAGTCTGGTGGGAGCTTGTAGGCTTTTAAGACCCTTGGTTCTAATCCAACATCTATTTGTCTGTTTGCAGACTTGGTGTTTGGGATAAGTACAAGGTACAAAGGTACAAAGGTAAAACAGTGTTCCTGACCTCAGGGACCTTACAGTTTAGAAGGAACAAAACAGGAAGAGGCAGCTGTAACATATAATTAAGCCCGGTATGGAAATTAAAGATGAAGAACAAAGCGCTGTGTGAAATATGAGGGGTAGGGTAATTATAGTTGACCAGGAGGACTTCTTGGAAGGAATGGCATTTAGGTTGAACTACTGATGCCAGATACTCCCTACAAGTTCCATTGTCCAAATGTCCTACTGCTCTGAAGCTCGTGCTAGGCTGTACACAATCTATAGAATAGATTGGCATTGTTTTATTCCTGTTTTGCAGGGAAGAGCATCAAATCATAATATGGAATGATATGATTTGTCAAATTACAATAAGATTTTATAATCTTTAAGTTGTCTTAACATCTATGAAATATATTTTAATCTTTTTTGAATTTAGCAGGTTTCAATGTTGTTTTGTTGATTCTATCATTCAAACAAAAGTATACTGGCAAAAAGCTTTATAGCACTTTGTATTCACCCTGTGAAATGGCTTGTCGTTATTAAGCTCTATTTTGCAAAGGAGGAAACCAAGTCAATTTACATTTGTCAGATTATAATTAACTCACAGTTTCGCAGTTATAGAAGAACATCTATGAATTTATCTAAATCTTTGTTGAATCTTTTCCTATTTCTAATTTATGTAACCTCTCAAAATAGTGAGTTTCCTATTTTTATTCTATACTAGAAAATGTATTATTTCTTTTTTCTAAAACACAGTCCTTCTAATCTCAAGAAGTGCTCCTAGTTATAATATTCTGGGATTTGGAAAACAAGTCTGTTTATCTTTAATAATAGTTAACATTTATATACTGCTTCACATACATTTAGTTGATCCTAATAACAACCTTGTAAAATAGTTTATATTATTATTCCCATTTTGTGAAAGAGGAAACTGAAACTCAGGTTGACTTGTCCAGAATCACACAACTATTTAGGTTCAGGGGCGAGATTGAAACTAAGATTTTGATTCTAAATACAGCATTCTTTTCACTATACTATGCTGCCTTTCTTTTTTATTTTTTTTTTTATTTCTTTTTTATTTTTTTTTGTTTTATTTTTTAAATTTTTTTTTATTTGTGAATTCTAATTGGCATTCATAGCATTTAGCCAATTTTTTTTTCTTTTGATTTTTGTTTATTCTTTTTTTTTTTTTTTTATTTAATAGCCTTTTATTTACAGGATATATACATGGGTAACTTTACAGCATTAACAATTGCCAAACCTCTTGTTCCAATTTTTCACCTCTTACCTCCCCCCACCCCCTCCCCTAGATGGCAGGATGACCATTAGATGTTAAATATATTAAAATATAAATTAGATACACAATAAGTATACCTGACCAAAACATTATTTTGCTGTAGAAAAAGAATCAGACTCTGAAATATTGTACAATTAGCTTGTGAAGGAAATCAAAAATGCAGGTGTGCATAAATATAGGGATTGGGAATTCAATGTAATGGTTTTTAGTCATCTCCCAGAGTTCTTTTTCTGGGCATAACTATGCTGCCTTTCTACCTTCAATTAAATCCCATTCATCCCCAACCTATTCTGGACAGGGACCTGTAAGAAACAAAAATACCTAACTAAGAATTCCATTGACTCACTGATGAATGCAGGAAAGATTCATTTTTCATTCTGGCAAGAATGGGTCCCTACATACCTTTGGGATTCCAAAGGCTTCATTTTATTTCCTATCCTGAAATGCAAATCCCTCCCCTGATTCCCCATTAATTAGATGTTACAAAAGTTACAAGACATGAATCTCCAGCCCTCATTACATAGCCAGTCCCTGCTCCCAAGGAGCTTCCATTCTAGAAGGAGGAAGGGTAACAGAGAAGAGTTAAAGGTAAAGAACAAAAGATTCTTTTCAGATCTCAGGTCACCACCACTGATTACAAAAGTCAGTCCTTGCCCCCAAGGAGTTTACATTCTTTTGGAGGAAGATACATTCCATCCTTGATTATTCCTTGATATCCTTGTAAGTTTCAGTTTTTTGATTTAAGTTTCATTTCTCCAATTTAGTTTTTATAACAGGAAAACAAATGTCCATTCATTTCTCACAGGGATCCCAAAATTATCGAAGACATAAGAAAGAGGATGGTATATAGTGAAAAGTAAAAGACTATTATTAAAATATAAACAGACATGAAAAAAAAAACTGGCAGGAAATGACTGGGAAGGAATTGAACATTCCTAGGGTAGAGAAAGAGTAGACAATCAACCAATAATGAGTATTATTAAGTGCCTGCTATATGCCAGGACTGTGTTAGACTAATGGGAACACAAGATAAAAATGAATCCGTTTCTGACCTCAAGGAGTTTGCATTCTATAGGAAGAGAGTAGGAAGGTTTTCTCCAAAGTAGAATTACAGTCTCTTCTGGAAAAGATACTCAACGTACAAAGTAGATAGTTGTTAAAAGACAGCTGTTCTTTTCCTTTACCACAGGGAGGAAAAAAGACCAATTTTAAATTAAACGTGCAATTCTTCTAAACATTTTAATCATGTTTTATTCTCAGCAAATATTTGATTTACAAACCTATTTGTGTAAAAATTTCTTGAGTGAAAAATTTCTCATGACAAGCGGGAAAATTTTTAAGAAGTCCTGGTCTAATGGATGGAGGGCTGGGTTTAAAATCAGGAAAACCTGGTGCTCATTAGAAAAATCCCCTTCCCAACTCTTGTTGGAATTTAGGAGAAATTTGTGTCCCAAACCAGGCAGAATAGAAAAGAGGAGTCAGGCCTTTTGTAAAGCTTTTATAGTCTACCTAAGTATGTGGCTTTTCCTGCCTCAACTTTTGATTATTTTTGAAACAACTCCAAGTCAAAGGGTCATTTGAAGACCAATCAGGAGCATACCCTTTGATAAGAAGCCAGTGCACATAGTGCTCACCTGGAAGAATATATGTTTATGGTATAAACTGAAGCAGATGCTCTTTTGAGGAAATTTACATCTCTCTTTCCTGGAAAGGGGAAATATCTAGAGAACACAAATGCTAGTTGTCAAGATTTAATTCTCCCTTTTCTCTTAATTCCCCCCAGAGGAAGATGGTACTTGGGAGGAAAGTAAAGAAAGGTTTTTATTAAATGGGGGGGGGGGGGGGGGGGAAAAACCCAAACATCCTTACGGGTACTGTCTGGCCTGTGCTGAACAGGACACTTGATGATGACTGAGAAAAATATATATGCCTTTTAAACAAATAAAGGTAAGGGGAAAAGATGGAAAGATGGACTTAGAAAGGAATGTCAATAAGGCCCCATCTTCTAGGGAAGGGGGTAAGGGGATGAGGAATTCTAGGTGTCAGAGTTAAAGCTCTTTGATACACAAATCAGAAAGTATTCTTGTTGGTAATAAGACCAGGATTCAAGGCTTGATAAGGAGATGTCTCCAAAAACAGGAGCAAAAGCTGTGAGTCCCATAACCAAAATTAGGGAGTCTCTGGAGATAAAGTTGTTTCCATAAACCATAAATCAGGATGTATCCAAGAGACCCTTAACTTACAGTCAGGAAAATCCTGGAAGATAGTGATGTCTCTTAAGGCTCATAAATCACCAAATATTTCAGGGTTTGCTTCAAAGCTGAAATAAGCTTCCAGCTGGGTTTACTCTTGGTCGCTATAAAGGATGTTTGGTATGTCAAGCCACTCTGTGTCTTAGTTAATACAGCCAGTCCTCATAAAGCTCTTTTCAGTTACCTGGATAATTGATGAGCTCAAGCAAAAATTCACTTGGACATTGGAAAGTGCCTCAGTCTAGCAGATTAATGGCACTTCCCAAATTATCTCTATTTCGATAATAATACCTTTCATTTGCATGTTTTCATTTGAGTAGCATTTTCTTATTTGTTATTTCCTTATTAGAAATTATTATACTTACTTAATAGCTGAGGTTCTGGGAAAGCTCTTAATTTTGGGTAAGCAAATGGCAGAGTGGTAAATTCAGAGCACCGTCCACTATACCAAGCTTGGTAAAAACAGTGAAGGAACCACAACATGAGAAAAGTTAGAAAAATAGAGTGGGGGTAAGGACAGACTTCAGGAAACTTTTGTACTGGAGGATGCCCTTTGGATATTAGGGCTTTTCACCTCACAAAATAATTTTTCCTGAGGAATATTGTTAGTCTTTGAGGGACCAGAGTAGGACACAGAGGACAGGAAATAAGAAACTAGTTTCTTGGGGTTTATTCTAGACTCTTGGATCAAGAGAGAAGTAACAAAGAGGAAATGCCATTTCCCTTATGGGCTAGTTATAATGATATTTCCACTCTCAGCTCTCCATGGTTTCACATATAGTAGGCACATAATAAATATCTAGTCTCATATGGAAACCAATCAGGTGAGAGGAAATGTCATATGAACTAACTGTATAATTGCTCTCAATAAATATTATTCTCTTTTACTGGTGTAGGACATTCCATGCTATGGAACTCTGACAATCATCAATCTTTTTTGCCACTTCTCCTCTTACCTAGGAAATTAGTAGGTCAAGTGATGGTCAATTTCATAGTGCTAATATTTATCTGAAGAGAAAATTTAAACCAGGTCTTCCTGATTTGAAACCCAGCCCTCCATCCATTAGACCAGGACTTCTTAAAAATTTTCCCACTTGTCATGAGAAATTTTTCACTCAAGAAATTTTTATACAATCTGGGTATGTAGGTTTGTAAATCAAATATTTGTTGATAATAAAACATGATTAAAATGTTTAGAAGAATTGCACATGTTTAACTTATATCAGATTGCTTGTTGTCTAGGAGAGGGGAGAGATGGGAGAAAGAGAAAAAAAAATTGAAACATAAGGTTTTGCAAAGATAAATGTTGAAAATTATCTTTGCATGTATTTAGAAAAATAATGCTATTAATTTAAAGAAAAGACAAATCATAATTTCATGACCCTCCCCCCACATTCAGTTAGGAGACCCCATATGTGAAGTGGGAGAAAAATGTTCTCTTTACTGAAGCTGTGTTCCCTTTAAGATTATCATTCTGAAACTGTGATCCCTTTAAAATTAAAATTGTGTCCCCTTTTTGATCTCAGAGATCAGGATCTCCCAGGCTCCAAGGAGTCTAGAGAGAGGGCCCATCCTCCCAGGATGAGAGAAGCAACACTATTCAAGGGCACATCAACTCCCATTGATCTTTTTGAAATTCTAAAATCTCTTTCATTTGAGAAATCTTGGTCTGATCAGCTCAGACTGTCCCAGCCCCCCACCATGAGCTTCCCATATAACAGGTTTCCTTAAACCCACTCCTTGCAGAGGCCCAAGAAGTTTGCTAGGGCCTTGCCCACTGAAAAGACATTCTCTTCTCAGTGTCAGACTCCATTTCCCTGATAGGATTTTGCCACTCTAGAAGTCAGTCTCTTAGTAAACTGGTTTCTATCCAACAATAAACTTTCACTTTTGCAATTAATAATACAGGAAGTGAATTCTTTCATTTTGAACCTGCAGGCTGACCAAAGGGGATTTTAACAACCCTCAGCTTGCCACTAACCTCATCACCACCAAGAATCGAGGGGATACAAACCTCATCATATGGGATCATGAACCATAGTTTAAAAAGCTGGGTGATATGGTACACTAGCAGCTCTATCTCCTAGGAATTTTCACCTGGGGACATCCCCCCCCCTTTCATGTTATTTCCCCATCAAAAACATCCACTCACTAAAAGCTATTGCTCACAAGCTCCCACTAATATTTTTACTTTATTAGCCAGAGAACACAATTTATTGTTATTCAGTTATTTCAGCAGTGTCCCTTTGTGATTCTATTTGAAGTTTTCTTCTCAAAGATACAGGGGTGGTTTATCATTTCCTTCTCCAATGTATTTTGCATGTGACAAGACAAGGCTTAAGTCATTTACCTAGATCACACAGCTAGTAAGTGTCTTGAGACCACATTTGAACTCAGGTCTTCTTATTCCATTCCTTGAGACACAATTAGTTCAAAGCAAAAGCATTTAGTGAAAAAAGGTTAACAATAATAGCAATAGAAAAAATTTCCCCTTAAATCTGGTGTTCTGGATGAGGTCTGACTCAAGCCAGTCCCCAGGAATTTTAGGGCTGATATTAGAACAAAATGAGACACTATAGGACATTCAGGATTAATAGCCAACTAGGAGGCTAGCCAACTAAGAACAAGCTAGAGGATATAGTTGATTAAGCTGAGCAAAGTTCACTGGCCTGAGTTGTGTATACTGATCCTCTGTTCAAGCACCAGAGCTCTTTCTGGCTACTTTGTATCCAAGCCAAGAGGAAGTGACATTAAAAGTCTGAGCATGAAGTGCCGCCCTGAACCAACACATATGGACTACAAACATAGGGAATACATCTGACATGGGGATATAGGGAGGAGCATCACAGAGAGAACAATTATGACTAGAACATGCATTCAGAGGGGCTTCTTGTCCTGCTGCAGCCTGCAGGTTAGTGATTTCATCTGGTGATATGATCACATTTGTTTCCCTAATTCTCTTTTCTAACTTTTTCCTCTGGTCACATCTTTGCTGAGCTATTCTTTCTCTTTCCACTTACCAGCCTCAGCTAAATTCCTCATAAGAAGAGGAGCTGGGTTTGCCATTTTTCTTTTAGTGTAGAATAAATTTCAGTTCTTTTAAAAAGACAGTACTCGTGCAAGCCAGTCGCCAAACAAAAAAACAGAATTTTACCTGTTTTCTCTTCATAAAGAGAGGAATCCATTAAAGACTAATCTTTATCTAAAGGGGCTGGGCTTTTTTGGAATAAAAAACTACTCTTCAAGTTAATTAGAACCCACAGGCACATAGTCTGTCTTTTGAATTATGACCTGCTGCTAGAAGGATTGACATCTTTGTCCTTCAACTACTTTCTGATTTAGGATTAGAAAATCCTCTTTTGTAATCTCCCACTCTGAGGCTACTGACTGCCAAGGCCATACATACCAATCTTCCCTGATAGACATGGAGACGAGATTGATGTTAAGGTGCCAAACAGCCTTTCTTTATTGGTAATCTTAGCAGGAGTTAGCAGGAAGCAAGAGCAAGTATATGTATGTCTCTGTGTGTCTCTCTCTGTTTCCCTGAATCTCTCTGTTTCCCTGAATCTCTCTGCTTCCCTGTAATCTTAAAGAATTGGTGGGCCAAAGGAAAAAATAAACTACAGAAACAGTAGATAATTTCAACAAAGAAAATATCAACAATGAGATAACATACCAAAATAGAAAACAACTAGAGTAGTCCTTAGGAGGAAATTTATATCAATAAACACTCATAAAACAAAGACAAAGCAACAGTTCAATGAATTGGTCCTGCAATTAAAAAAAAATCTAAGAGAAAACTCCAACCACATATAAAAATTGCAAATCTGAAAATCAAAAAAAATAAAATAAAATTGAAAGCAAAAAATTCATGAAATTAATAAATAAAACTAGATCTTAATTTTTGGAAAAACTGATAAAATAGATCAGCTCTTGGCAAATATGATTTTTTTTAAAGAGGGGAGGGAATAAACATTTATCAGTAAAATGATTTTTCCTAAAATGCAGTTCTAATTATATCATACACACAATCCCACCCCCATCCCAATAAACTCCATGGCTTCCTCTTACCTTCAGGAGAAAATATTAAATATTCTACTTGGCAATCAAAGCTCTTCATAGCCTAGCCCTTCTGCTGAGTTGTTTTTCAGGCAAGTTCCCAAACTTTGTGACCCCTTTTGGGGTTTTCTTGGCAGAGATACTGAATGATTTGTCATTTTCTTTTCCAGTTCTTTTTACAGATGAGGAACTGAGGCAAACAGGGTTAAGTGACTTGCTCAGGGTCACATAGCTAGTAAGTATCTGAAGTCAGATTTGAACTCAGGAAGATGAAATTTCTTGACTCCATTTTACTGTCTACTATGTCTACTTAGCTGCACTGCTCAGCCCCTTTAAAATTTAATTCACTTGCAAGTCAAGACATCACCCTCCTGGTGTCAGTGGTTCTCTTCAAGGAAGAAGGACAAATCACAATCTAATTTAGCCTTCTTACCTATATAATCTTATACCTTATACCCCAGCATTCCCCAGTCATTGATTTCATGACACTGGCCTCCCGGCTGTTCCAAATCTCTCAGCTCTGGGCATTCTCTCTGGCTGTTCCCTATGCCTGGAATACTCTCTCTTCTCCATTTTCACTACAGACTCTCTGACTTCCTTAAATGCCAACTAAAATCTTACTCCTAAGGGAAGCCTTCCCCAATCCTTCTAAATTCTAGTGCCTTTCCTTTGTTAACCATTTTCTATTTAACCTTTATATAGCTTGCTTTGCATTTATTTATTTGTTATCTCCCCCGTTAAATAGTAAGCTGCCTTTGGTCAGGGACTGTCTTTGTCTTTTTTGTTTTAATCCTCTGTGAAATTAATTTAGAGGAGTTAAAGATTAAGAATGGAGGTAAGAACTACACACCTGTCAGATTGGCTAAGATGACAGGAAAAAATAATGATGATTGTTGGAGGGGATGCGGGAAAACTGGGACATTGATGCATTGTTGGTGGAGTTGTGAACGAATCCAACCATTTTGGAGAGTAGTTTGGAACTATGCTCAAAAAGTTATCAAACTGTGCATACCCTTTGATCCAGCAGTGTTACTACTGGGATTATACCCCAAAGAGATACTAAAGAAGGGAAAGGGACCTGTATGTGCACGAATGTTTGTGGCAGCCCTTTTTGTAGTGGCTAGAAACTGGAAACTGAGTGGATGCCCATCAGTTGGAGAATGGCTGAATAAATTGTGGTATATGAATATTATGGAATATTACTGTTCTGTAAGAAATGACCAACAGGATGATTTCAGAAAGGCCTGGAGAGACTTACACGAACTGATGCTGAGTGAAATGAGCAGGACCAGGAGATCATTATATACTTCAACAACAATACTATATGATGACCAGTTCTGATGGACCAGGCCATCCTCAGCAACGAGATCAACCAAATCATTTCTAATGGAGCAGTAATGAACTGAACCAGCTATGCCCAGAAAAAGAACTCTGGGAGATGACTAAAAACCATTACATTGAATTCCCAATCCCTATATTTATGCACACCTGCATTTTTGATTTCCTTCACAAGCTAATTGTACAATATTTCAGAGTCTGATTCTTTTTGTACAGCAAAACAACGTTTTGGTCATGTATACTTATTGTGTATCTAAGTTATATTTTAATATATTTAACATCTACTGGTCATCCTGCCATCTAGGGGAGGGGGTGGGGGGGTAAGAGGTGAAAAATTGGAACAAGAGGTTTGGCAATTGTTAATGCTGTAAAGTTACCCATGTATATATCCTGTAAATAAAAGGCTATTAAATTTAAAAAAAAAAAAAAAAAAAAAAGAATGGAGGTAAGAGTAAGAAAGAGATATGGCAATATCTTATCTTAAACTAGCCTGCTGAGAAATAATCATTGAAATTAATTAGTACAGGCTAAAAAATAATGGCGCAAATTTAGAACACATTTTCTTTCTTTTAAAAAAATAATAAAAGCTTTTATTTTTCAAAGTACATGCAAAGATAGTTTTTAACATTCACCCTTGTAAAAACCTTGTGTCCAAATTTTTCTCCTTGCCTAGACAGCAAATAATCCGATAGAGGAAAAACATTTTCAGAGCAAATGATTATAGTAACATTAACCCAAAGACACCAACTACAGAGATAAAGATGGACTATTCAACAAAAAAGTTCTGAGAAAACTGGAAAGCAATTAGGTAGAAATTAGGTGTAGACTAACATCTCATGCTGTATATCATAATTAACCTCCAAATGGATATATGCTTTAGATAGTTCACATAATAAATAAATTAGAAGAGATTGGAAGGAGGTAGCCATCACATCTATCAACAGACGAAGACTTCTTAATAAAACAAGAGATAGAAATATTAGGAGAGAGAAACAAATTTGATTATGTTAAAGTGAAAATTTTTTCCATAAACAAAATCAATGCAGTTAAAATCAGAAGGGAAAAAGTTCACGGGGGAAAAATATCTTTACAATTGTTTGTCTGCTTAATGTCCAATAATGTCTGATAGCCAAGGTTTGTAGAGAACTGATTCAAATATATAATTACAAATGTAATTTCCCTAGAGATAAATGTTTAGAGAACATGAACAGTCAGTTCTCAAAAGAAGAAAAGCTATCAACAACTATATGAAAAAATTTAAAAATGCAAGTTAAATACAACTGTGAGAAATACAATTCTATTTCATATTAATCTGATTGGCAAAGATAAAAAAAAGTAAAATGACAGTTGTTGGGAGGGCCGTGGAAATACTGACATTTTCATGCAGAATGAAACCTATAATTTTGAAAATGGCCAATTTACATCACTATATTAACTTGTTACAAATGAGGTTGAAGTCTTCCCCCCCTTGGGAAGGTAGGGGAATGGTGTGATAAGGAGTGGGAGAAGACCCTTGATAATATGAAAAAAGAAAGAAAAAGGATCCACACCAGGGAAAAAATAAGTAAACAAAAGAAAAACTAAACAATGAAGAAATGCTATGTTTCTTTCTTTTTTCATATTATCAAGGGTCTTCTCCCACTCCTTAAAATGCATAGCAGAGACTTATATGACCTACAATGCAATTGTTTAGTGTTTGAACTCTTTCAGGCTGCTTGAAGTCCTTTTTCTTTGACCTGGAAATTGCAATTTGACTATGCAATTTCTGGGTATATTAAGCTCAGGATTTCTTTTAGATTGTGATTAATGGATTCTTTTTATTTTCACTTTATTCTCTGTTTCTAATAGGCAAGGGCAGTTTTATTTTGGATATCCTGAAATATGGTTCTAAATCTTTTGTTCATTTGCAGTTTCTATAAATGAACGTCTCAGCACCCCCAAGTCACAAGGTTGACTTCAAGATCACTACTCAGTCATTTTAAATGGTCTAGCAATTCTTAGTTTCTTTCTTCAACCCACCCTCCAGTTGTTGTGTTTGTTTGTTTTTAATAAATTATATTTTCTTTTATTTTGTCAATCTTTTGACTTGTAATATTTCTTGTTTCTTGCAATAATTGAATTTTGATTATTCCATTTTGTTTTTCAGGGAGTTTATTAGCTGGAAAAGATTTGCTACCTTCCATACTGTTATTTATTAGGCTTCCATTTTTTCCCTGCAGAGTGCTTATTTTAATTTCAATTTCATTTTTTTAATCTCTTGGTCTAATTTTTCTAAATACTTTCTTGTAGTAAAGAAATTTATTTTCTATAGCTCTGCTAATGGTTATTGCGGAATTGCTGTTTTCATCAGTGATTACCTCTTTTTGGCTCTCCTAATACATAGCATTTCTTCATTGTTTAGTTTTTCTTTTGTTTACTTATATTTTCCCTGGTGTGGATCCTTTTTCAGTGCCCATTGGCCTGAAGTCTGTTTATCATGAGTATTTCCAGCTACCCTGGTAAGGTCCCTCATCCAGCCTCTACTTTGTTCTAGACATATTTTCATTTTGTTTTTGAGTGACTGGAGAAACTTATTTCTGTTGTTCTTTGATTTTCTTTTGTCAGAGAGAATTATGTCTAAAAGAACTGAGTTCCTCTATAATTTTTCAGTTACTGTTTTAACTTCAAATATAAGATGAGAAGTATCAGGAAGAAGATTGGTTAATCTTCCTCTCACTGCTGGGAACTCCTCCCAAAGTGCAGCCAGAGATAACTGCACTAAGCATCAAGAACTCTCCAGTTCAAAAGGCTCCCTCCAAGTCTGGAAACATGCAGTTCAGAACTGCTACTCAATCATCTATACTCAAAAAAGAAAAAAAGAAAAAGAAGCATCCCCAGACCCAGGCTCAAGATTGCTTAGGTGTTTAGAGTTTAACTCTGGTCAAGTAACTGAACCATGTTTGCCTCAGTTTCTCATCTGTAAAATAAGATGGAGAAGGATATGAGAAACCATTCCAGTATCTTTACCAAGAAAACCACAAATGGAATCAGGAAGAATCAGACAACTGAAAAGTCAAATCTTGAATATAAAGCTTGGATCTTCCTTTCCCCATTAATGAATAGCAACTAGAAAATTAGTTTAAACTTGAAAACTACATACTCTAGAGCAACAATAATTAAGAGTGCAAATAGATGTCATTCTAGCCTGGTACCTTTTTCTCTCTCTGAGGAGAGCAGAGTGGCTAAGCTTCCGGATCCAATCTTCAGCTTTCTTTCCTCACAGAATTTAGTTTCCTTGAAGAAGGATGGGGAGAAGAAGCTAGAGACATTTATTCTGCCTTCCTTTAAATCATATAATTACATCCCCATGTTCACTTTTATATAGCACTTTAAGCTTTAAAAAACCCTTTCTCCAGAACTATCCTATTAGATAAGGAGTTGAAGAACAGAACAATGAATTGAGCATGCAAATTAAAAAAAAAATCTAGAAAAGATCAAATTAAAAATCTTCAATTAACTACCAAATTAGAAAAAAAATTGAAAAAAATCAAAAAAATCCAACAAAATAGATAAATCTTGATTTAAAAAAAAAAAGACCAAAATACCAATATCAAAAATGAAAATGTTGAATCCACTACTAATGAAGAGGAAATTAATGTAATAATTTGGAACTATTTTGCTTAGTTATATGCCAAAAAATCTGACATTTAAGTGAAATGAATGAATATTTACAAAAGCATAAATTACTCAGATTAACAGAAGAGAATATAAAATATTCAAATAACCCTATTTTAGAGAAAGAAATTGAACAAACCATCAATGAATTCCCATAGAAAAAAATCTTTAGGGCCAGATGGATTTACAAGTGAATTCTACCAAACATTTAAAGAAAAATTAATTTCAATACTATATAAATTATTTGGAAAAATTAGCAAAGGAGTGCTACCAAACAACTATGGTGATAATACCTAAACCAAGGAGAGCCAAAACAGAGAAAGAAAATTATAGACCAATTTCCCTAATGAATATTACTACAAAAAAACTAAATAAATGCAAGCAAAGAAATTATAATAATTTATCAGGAGGATTATATATTACAACTAGCTAAGTTTTATCCTAGGAATGCAGGAAAATGCAATAACAAATTAGGAAAATTCAATAACTTCTCAAAAACAAAATCAAAAGAAATAATATGATAATCTTAGTAGATTCAGAAAAAGCTTTTGACAAAATACAGCAAACATTCCTATTAAAAACACTAGAGAGCTTAGGAATAAATGGAGTTTTCTTTAAATGATAAATAGTATTTAAAACCATCAGCAAGCATTATATATAATGGGAATAAGCTAGAAGCTTTCCCAAAAAGATCAGGGGTGAAACAAGGATACCTATTATCACCACTATTATTCAATATTGTACTAGATAAGTTTTAGTAATGAGAAGAAAAACAAATTGAAGAAATTAGAACTATCACTCTTTGCAGATGACATAATGCTATATTTAGAGAGTCCTAGAGAATTAACTAAAAAAACTGCTTGAAAATTGGAACATAACTACATGGTTGATGGAATAGTGAACTGATCCAACCATTCTAGAGAGCAATTTGGAATTGCCCAAAGGGAATAAAACTGTGATTCAGCAATACTACTATCATGTCTATATCCCAAAGAGATCATAAAAAAGGGAAAAGGATCTACATTACAAAAAATATTTATAGCAGCTCTTTTTGTAGTGGCAAAAAACTGGAAATTGAGGGAATGTCCATGAATTGGGGAATGGTTGAACAAGTTGTGATATATAAATGTAATGGAACACTTCTGTGCTACAGGAAATGATGAGCAGGTGGATTTCAGATAAACCTGGAAAAACAAGAAGCTGAGTGAAGAATATAGAACCAGGAGAACATTGTACACAGTAACAGCAAGATAGTAGGATGATCAACTATGATTAACTTAGCCTTTCTCAGCAATACAATGATCCAAGAAAATTCCAAAAGACATATTAGGAAATGTTACCCACATCCAGAGAAAAAACTATATAGTCTGAATGCAGATCAAAGTTTACTATTTTTACTTTGGGGATTGTCTTTTTTTTTTTTTTTTTTTTTTTTTTTGGTACTTGCTTTTTATTCTGCTTCTTTATTCACAACATGACTAATGTAGAAATATGTTTACATGATTGCATGTGTGTGTGTGTGTGTGTATATATATATATATATATAAAACCTATATATCAGATTGCTTGCCATTTTGCAGAGATAGAATGGGAGAAAAAATGGAGGAAAAAATAGAAAAATCAAAATATTATAAAAATAAATGTTTAAAAATTATTTTATTAGTGATAAAGATAAAATAATGGTAAACAATATAAAATACTTGGGAGTCTATATGATAAGACAAATCCAAGAATTATGTGAACACAATTACAAAACAATTTTTACATAAATAAAGTTAGATCTAAACAATTAGGAAAATATCAATTACTTATGGGTAGGTTGAGCCAATATAATAAAAATGACAATTGTACCTAAGTTAATTTACTTATTTAGACATACCACTCAAACTACCAAAAATTATTTTACAGAGCTAGGAAAAATAGCAACATAATTAATTTGGAAGAACAAAAGGTCAAGAATATGAAGGGAAATAATGAAAAAAATTACGAAGAAAAGTAGTCTAGATTTCAAACTATATCATAACTGTATCCAAAGGGCTATAAAATCACACATACCCTTTGATCTAACAATACCACCATTAGGCACATGTCCCAAAAGAGAAAAGAAAAAAAGGAAATGAAAAGGACTTATATCTACAAGAATATTTATAGCAGGGTAAAGAATTGGGAATTGAAGGGATGTCCATTAACTGGGGAATGGCTGAATAAATTGTGATAAGTGATTATGATTGAATACTGTTGTTTTATAAGAAATGATAAGCAGAATGTCTCATAAGAACATGGAAAGACTTCCATGAGCTTATACAAGGTGAAATGTACTGTGTATAAAAGTAACAGCAGTAACATAAGATGATTGGCTGTGAATAACTTTGGTTATTCTCAGCAATACAATGATCCAAAATAAATCTGAAGGACTTATGCTGAAAAAATGCTATCTGTACCCAAAGAAAGAACTGATTGAATACAGAGTCAATCATACTTTTTTTTTTAAAACTTTATTTTTCTTGAAGTTTTTTTTTTTTCTGGGGGAGATGACTCCTATGTTTTCTTTCACAGCATGATTTTCATGAAAATGTACATAACTTCACATGTGCCTTCTTAATGGGGGAAGTGGGGCTATAAAGGGAGGAAGAGCGAATTTGAAACTCAAAATTTTAAAAACAAATTTTAAAAATTATTTTATATGTAATTGGGGAAAATATTAAAATTTTTTTAAAATTTAAAAATAAAATGTTAAACAAACAAAGCAGTAATTATCAAAACTATATACTAATAGCTAAGAAATAGAGCAGTGGATCAGTGGAGCAGATAAGGTACACAAGACACAGTAGTAAATGAACATAGTAATCTTGTGTTTCATAAACCCAACACTCCAGGATTTGGGATAAAAACTCACTCTTTGACAAAAATTTCTGGGAAAACTAGAAAACAATAGGGCACAAACTAGGTATAAACAAACATCTCACACCACATATTAAGATATATATTAAGACGATTCCTCATATATCATATATTAAGATAAAGTCAAAATGTGTACATGATTTAGATGTAAAGTGTGACACCAGAAGCAAATTAGAAATGCAAGGAATAGTCTACTGACAGATCAAAAAGCTATCAAAAAGCTTTTGCACAAACAAAATCAATGCAAACAAGATTAGAAAGAAAGCAGAAAGCTGGGAAACAAATTTTATAGCAACTGGGTGTGATCAAGGTTTCATTTCTAAAATATAGAAAATTGAGTCAATTGTATAAGAATATTAATTATCCCCAATTGTTAAATTATCAAAGAATCAGGCAATCTTCAGATGAAGAAATCAAAACTCTCTACAGGCATATGAAGAAGTTCTCTAAATCAATTTGATTAAAGAAATGCAAATTAAAACAACTCTGAGGTACACTTATCAAATTGGCTAATCTGATAGAAAAGGAAAATGTTAAATGTTCAAGAAGATATGGGAAAATTAGGACAGTAATGCATTGTTAATGGAGTTGTGAACTGATCCAAACATTCTGGAAAACAGTTTGAAACTATGTTCAAAAGGCAACCAAACTCTATATACTCTTTTTTTTTTTTTAATTTAATAGCCTTTTATTTACAGGTTATATGCATGGGTAACTTTACAGCATTATCTGTATACTCTTTAATCCAATAATACTATAATTAGATCTGTATCACAAAGAGATCATGAAAAAGAAAAAAAGAACTTACATATACAAAAATATTAATAGTCATCCTTTTCCTGGTGGTAAAAATTGGAAATTGAGAGGAGATCTTTCAACTGGGAAATGGCTGAACACATTGTAGTATATGTAATGGAATGGAGTACTATTGTGCAATAACAGATGATTAACAGACAGGTTTCAGAAAAACCTGGAAAGACTTGTGCAAACTAATGTAAAGTGAAATGAGCAGAATCAGGAAAACATTGTACAACTATTACCAACACTGTATGATGATCAGCTATGATTGACTTAGCTCTATTCAACAGCACAATGATCTAAGAGAAATAAAAAGGATATGCAAATGAAAATGCTATCCACATCCAGAGAAAGAACTATGGAGCCTGAATGCTGATGAAAGCATATTTTTCATTTCATTTTTTTCATGTTTTTTTCTTTTGATTTTTTTCACAATTATGACTAACATAGAAATATGTTTTACATGATAGCATATGTATAATCTATATGAAATTGCCTACCATTTTGGGAAGATGGCAGGAAAGGAGAAGGAAGAAAAATTTGCAATTCAAAATCTTATAAAAATTAATGTCTTGACATGTAGGGGGGTGGGAGAGAGTGGAGAATTAAAATAGTATTAAAAAAAATAACACAGGGCAAATTATAAAAAAAACAATATGATTTGTTATATTTTAAAAACTATTTTCCAGCAAGGGTATGGACCCTGCTGAGAGAGTGTACCGAAGCCACCTAACCTTTGATGCACACTAAGTTTTCTGCCATGTTTCAGAAACACCCTTGTTGAGCAAGGAGCATTGATTTGTGATCGTGGGAACAAGTGTAAGCGAGGGTCACAGCCAGTGGCTACGTGAACAGGGATGCCTGAACACCTCCAGTCCGCTTGTCTTCTCTGGTTCTGACTCTGAGTCCCAGTTTATATGCTCTACACTGAGTATAAACCAATCATTATATTACTAGGAAACCATTGTTTATTGTAAGATTAAATCAATCATATTGATCAATCAATAATATTCTATATAACTTCTTATAATATATATATATTATATAATTATATATAATATATAATAATATTCTACATAACTTATTCAGCCATTCTCCAATTGATTGCTTTTCTATATGGGAATATACTTGTTACTCATAAGAACTTTCTTATTAGGGCAATTACATACTGCCCTAATATATGAGTATAGATAGAGAGTTTAGGTATGAGTTGAATATGAAGGGATGATATATAAAATAAAATTAAGAGATGAGAGAGGAATGTACTGGGAGAATGAAAAGGGAGAGGTAAAATGGGGTAAATTATCTCACATTAAAGAGGCAAGACAAAACTTTTATAGTAGAGGGGAAGAGAAGGGAGGCAAAAGGAAGTAAATTTTACTCTCATCATAATTGGCCCAAAGAAGTAATAACATACATTCTCAATTGGGTATAGAAATCTATCTTACCCCACAGGAAAGTAGACAGGGAAAGGGATGAGGTAGTGGTAGTTGTGATAGAAGAGAGATCAGATTGAGGTAGGGATAGTTAGAAGCAAAACATTTTAAGGGGTATCAGGGTAAAAGGTGAGAGAGAATAGAATACATAGGGAGAGATAGTGTGAAGGAAAATATAGTTAACAATAGTAAATATGAAAAAACATTTGAAGCAAGTTTCTTTGAAAAGGCCTCATTTCTCAAACATGTAAAGAACTGAGTCAAATTTATAAAAATAAGAGTCATTCCCAATTGTTAATGATTAAAAGATATGAATAGTTTTCAGATGAAATAATCAAAGCTGTCTATAGCCATATGAGAAAATGCTCTAATTTACTATTGATTGGAAAATGCAAATTAAAACAATTCTGAGCTACCTGTTAAATTGGCTAATAGGACAGAAAATGGAAATGACCAATGTTAGAGGGAATGTAGAAAAAATGAGATATTAATGCATTGTTGATGGAGTAGTGAACTCATTCAACCATTCTGCAGATCAATTTAGTATTATGTCCAGAGCACTATAACATCATGCATACATACCTTTTGACCTAACAATACCACCACTAGGCATATATCCCAAAAGAGATTTTTTTTTAAAGGAAAAGGACAATATATGTTTAAAAATATTCATAACAGCTCTTTGCTCAGAGCAAAGAACTGAAAATTGAAGGAAAGCTCATCAATTGAAGGAAAGGAATGGATGGACAAATTGTGATATATGATTGTGATGGAATATCATTGTTGTATATGAAATGATAAGCAGCTGAAGTACCAACTCACATGTCTCAGATTGGCTAAGATGACAGGAAAAGATAATGATAAATGTTGGAAGGGATGTGGGAAAACTGGGACACTTAATGCATTATTGATAAGGTTGTGAAATGATCTAACCATTTTGGAGAGCAATCTGGAACTATGCCTAAAGCACTTATAAAATTGTGCATACTTTTTTTTTTTAATTAAAGCTTTTTATTTTCAAAATAGTTTTCAACATTTGCCTTTGCAAAACCTTGTGTTCCAAATTTTTTCTCCTTCTCTTCTCCCCACCCTCTCTCTTAGATACCAAGCAGTCCAATATATATTAAACATGTGTAATTCATTTCCACAATTATCATACTTGTGCATACTCTTCAATCCAGCAGTGTCTCTATTAAGTCTGTATCGAAAAAAAACCATGAAAGAGGGAAAAGGACCCATATGTGCAAAAGATGTTTGTGGCTGTTACTTTTGTAGTAGCAAGGAATTGGAAATTGAGATGCCTATCAGTTGGGGAATGGCTGAATAAGTTATGGTATATGAATGTAATGGAATATTATAGTTTTATAAGAAATGATGAGCAGGCTGATTTCAGAAAAGCCTGGAAAGACTTATATGAACTGATCCTGAGTGGAGTGAGCTTAACAAAGAGAACACCGTAGACAGTAACAGCAAGATTATGTGATGATCAACTGTGATGGACTTGGCTCTTCTCAGCAATGCAATGATTCAAGACAATTCCAATACACTTGGGATGGAAAATGCCATCCATATCCAGAGAAAGATAACTATGGAGACTGAATGTGGATCCTAAGCATAGTATTTTCACCTTTTTGTTTGTATGTTTGCTTTTTCTTTCTTGTGCTTTCTCCCCATCCATTGGTCTCTTTTTTCTTGTGTTACATGACAAATATGTAAATATGTTTAAAAGGACTGTACAAGTTTAATCTATATCAGATCTTTGCTGTCTTGGGGAAAGGAAGGAGGGAGCAGAATTAAGAACACAAAATCTTGCAGAAGTAGATGTCAAAAACTATATTTATGTATATTTGGAAAAATAAAATGTTATTGAGGAAAAAATGATGAGCAAAATGATCTTAGAAAAATCTTCAGAAAGCAATAAAATGGGAAAACATTTTTACATTCAAAAGTTCTGATAAAGACCTCATTTCTAAAATATATAGAGAATTGACTCAAATTTATAAGAAATCAAGCCATTCTCCAATTGATAAATGGTCAAAAGATATAAATAGACAATTTTCAGATGAAGAAATTGAAACTATTTCTAGTCATATGAAAAGGTGTTCCAAATCACTATTGATCAGAGAAATGCAAATTAAGACAACTCTGAGATACCACTACACACCTGCAGATTGACTAAGATAACAGGAAAAAATAATGATGAATGTTGGAGGGGATATGGGAAAACTGGGGCACTGATGCATTATTGGTGGAACTGTGAACAGATCCAACCATTCTGGAGAGCAATTTGGAACTATGCTCAAAAAGTTATCAAACTGTGCATACCCTTTGATCCAGCAGTGTTACTACTGGGATTATATCCCAAAGAGATCTTAAAGGAGGGAAAGGGATCCACAAGTGCAAAAATGTTTGTGGCAGCCTTTCTCATAGTGGCAAGAAACTGGAAACTGAGTGGAAGCCCATCATTTGAACTGATTCAGAGTTACACAGGAGATAATTGTACATGGCACCAAGACTATATAATGATCAATTCTGATGGACATGGCTCTCTTCAATGAATTGATTCAGACCAGTTCCAATTGTTCAGTAATGAAGAGAGCCATCTACACCCAGGGAAAGGACTATGGGAACATAGCATTTTCACTCTTTCTGTTACTGTCTGCTTGCATTTTTGTTTTCCTTTTCAGGTTTTTTTTTTTTTTTTTCTTTCTAGATCTGATTTTTCTTGTGCAGCAAGATAACTGTATGTATATGTATATATATATTGCATTTAACATATATTTTAACATGTATTGGACTACCTGCCAACCAGGGGAGGGGTGGGGGAAAGGAAGGGAAAATTAGAAACAGAAGGTTTTGCAAGGGTCAGTGTTGAAAAATTACCCATGCATATGTTTTGTAAATTAAAAAATAAAAAAAAAGAAAAACCTTCAAAGTCCACCATAAACTCATGCAAAGTGAAATATACTGTTACAAAGTAATATCAATGTTGTGGTATGATTGGCTGTGAATGAATTTGCTATTCTTAGCAATACAATGATCCAAAACTACTCTGAAGGACTTAAGATGAAAACTGCTACCCAGAGAAAGAACTGATTGTATTAGAATATAGACTGAAGCATACTTTAAAAATTTTTATTTTTCTTAAGGATTTTTAAGGGGGGAATCTGTTTTCTTTTATTATTATTATTATAGCTTTTTATTTACAAGATATATGCATGGGTAATTTTTCAGCATTGACCCTTGCAAAACCTTTTGTTTCAATTTTTCCCTTCCTTCCCCCCTCTCTCCCAGATGGCAGGTAGACCAATACTATGTTTTCTTTTGCAACATAACTTTTATGAAATGTTTTGTATAACTTCACATGTGCCTTCTCAATGTAGGGGGTAGAGGAGGAAAGGAGGAGGAAAATCATATCCCTGACTTCATGAAGTTAGAAAAGCTTTGGACATAGCAAAAGATTCTAAGCATCCTTTATATTCACTCTCCCCCGGCCCCCAGGCATTTGGGTTAAGTGATTTGCCCCGGGTCACACAGCTAGGAAATATTAAATATCTGAAGTGACATTTGAACTCAGGTCCTCCTGATTTCAGGGCTGGTGCTCTATCCACTGTGTCACCTAGTTGCCCCTATGTTCATATTTAAATTACTCCTGGATTATTCAGAATATTTACTATATTTTTAGCTAGCCCTAGAATTCGAGACTTTACAGAGCACTTTATTTTGTGCCTTTCCAATACACTATTCCCATAAAATTATGCATTATAATTACCTATATTGGTATTATGTACCTTTCCTCAAACTCCATGAGAGCAAGCACCTTTTATCTCCAAATTTTGTGTCCCTCTTATCGTATACACACAATAAGGTACTTAATAAATTACTGTCAAAATAAGTAAATTACTGCCCTACCAATAATTAAATGAATGAATAAGCTAAAGTAGCATCATGATGGCCCTTTACTGTCTGTGGTAGAATTACTCAGGAACAAAAGAAGAAAAATTACAGTCCTTCAAAGAAAACAAGAAGAAATGACAAGAGCGAGAAAAGACCATGGATGAAAGAAAAGAAAATACACTAACAAAGAAAATCTTTGTTTACTGCAAGTAAACAAGTGCTAACCTTTTGGTGCCATCTGCTGGTGCTTTACTTCAAATTCAACAAAATCAACAAAGGTTTGTGGAGCATCAAGATGAATTAACAGCAACAACTGCTGTTTATGTTTCCTTAAAAAGGACATTCTTCACAATAATCTTAGAAGGCATGTGGTGCAAAAATGATTAATCCCATTCCATAGTAGAGAAAATAGATTCAGAGCAATTAAAGTTTAATCTAGTGGGAGAGATTAGGTGTGCACGTAAAAAAGCTGTATTTATTACTTACAGTAAGCACTTTATTCAATTCAAATTCACTTTAACAATTTAGTTGTTCATTATGTTCAAAGTATTATGCTTAGTCTGGAAATATAATAGATATAACACAATCCCTGCCCTTAAGGAGTTGCCAGTCTAATGGAGGCAGATAGATATGAACATAAATAAATGTATAGGAGGTCTACTTTGTGATGGAGCAAAGAAGAGATCTATTAATAAAGTTCTCTTTGTAAATTTGGAGAAAAATTTCTCCATCTGAAGGGAATAAGGAAAGATACTATGTAGGAAGTACTAATAGGAAGATTCAGTATCACAGGGCAAGGTGACAGTTGGAGAGTTAGGGTCCTGGTATCCCTGCAATCTGGAAAATATGTGTAAAATTTTTTGACCCTCCTTTCATATCGGAGAAGTCTGATTTTTTCTTTTTCTTTTCTGGGATATTTATGGTATCTTATTGCAAAGTTTGGGATAAATATGTGGTCATAGGCACTGTGTGCTAAGCTTTACATGCCATCTTTAGCTTCCACAAAACTCCCTAAAAATTCCCATTTAATTTCTTATGCAGACCACTATCTGTTAAAATGATGGTAGTAAAGTTGCAATGTGGAAAGGATAATTGTAGACCTAAATTGACCCTTGAAGGAAGAAGATCTTAAGAAGTAAAATTAAGGAGAGATTGTGTTCTAGGTATGGGGATGGGAAAGTGAAAGATGAAATTGGGCCACACCTAATCAACTGGTTGTGACTAGATAGTGTAGTGCTTGAAAGGAGGTGGTATTAAATAAGGTGTAATGAATATTTGTTGATTAAATACAGGAATGAAAAATTAATGAACAAATAAAATGGAAGAGAAAAGATGAATGAGAGGTACAGGAAAAGTGCTATTATGAAAGTCCAGAGGAAGCAATGATCATTTCTTTATTGGGAAAAGTTTCATGGACGAGATAAGACTTTGAACTGAAAATTAAAGGATAGTAGGATTTTTAATAATTAAAGATGTGGATAGGGTTGCATAAAATATTCCAGATATAGAGATATCTGTATACATCTGTACAAAGGCATACTTTGATGCCTCTTTGGTTCTATGATGTTATTGATATATTCCCTTCATCAGCACAGATTACAATCCATCCACAGTTTCTCATCCAGTGAGATTTTTGTCATTCTCTTCAACAGAGCCTTCATATAGGATTGACTCAATGTGCCACAGGGCTTCCTCTAAGTATTTTTGTATTTCATGGGTACCAGGGAAGACTATCTATCTATCTGTTATCTTTCAGTTTTACTGCCTGACCAGCCTACCTCTTCTTCTGATCCATATATTTGATGGATATAATCCCTTAAACTACTTCTTAAGGGAAAGTTATCACTACTATAGTCTACCTGCACCCAACATGAATCTCTTTTTCTATCGACCTTTGGATTACCTGCAATTTTGGTACCTTAAAGTATATGTATTCTAATATATGGAACTAAAGAGTTATTAGAAGAATAGTTGAATTGAAAAATTGTATCAGGCCACCACTTGAGGTTTGTAAACCAGTGTAGTTTCTTATCTGCAATCCAGCACAAGGTCTTTATTTTAGTCAACTCTTAAAATATGCATTAGTTTACACAAAAATATCTTTAGGAAATTTCTGAAGAGAACTTTTAGCTTAAAAGACTTAGCATTTGGAAGGAGAAGATTAGAGATAGGGAGGGTGGGGAGATATTAATATTCCATATAACTTCATTACTCAATTTCTGGCACAGGACTTGCTGAGATAACAAGACTTGGAAGATACTTTTAAAACCATAACTGTCACTGGTGATATAACACAAAGTTTATACCATTCAAACCATTCAAGTATTTTCTGTTCCCAAGACATAAAAACTTTCAAGAGACATATACAATACAGAGTTAATTGAGAAAAACATAGGGAGAACCAAATCCTTAGAGACACACTATTCTGCCACTGAAATCTCTCTTTCTGCTCTCTGTCTCTCTGTCTCTCTGTCTCTCTCTCTTTCTGTTTCTGTCTGTTTCTATCTGTGTGTGTGTGTGTGTGTCTCTCTCTCTCTCTCTCTCTCTCTCTCTGTGTCTCTCCTCTCTCTGTCTCTCTCTCCTCTCTGTCTCTGTCTTTCTCTTTCTCTCTCTGTCTTTTTGCCTTGTGTCTGTCTGTCTCTGTCTCTTTCTCTCTTTCTCTGTCTCTCCATTTTATTTTCACTCCAACCACTTTGTGATTTCTGTATAACCTGCCAGTCTATTACAAACTCATACTCAGAGGCTCAGGCTCTCCCTTCTGTCTGTAGACAATCTCAGCTTGGAAATGAGGTTCATGAGGTTCATGATGTTCATATCCTCGTTATGACCAGTGGCATTAGCCGCTGCCTTGCTGGCCTCATACTTCAACTGGCCTCCTAATCTAACTCTGGTAACTCTGGTAACTAATCTAACTCTGGCCTAACATGCTTTCCTTGTCTGTGTCCAAGAAATAGTAACTGAAGAGTTTCCAGCCGACCCCCCCCCCCCCACTTCCTTCGAGAATCATCAGCACAGAGATAATAACTTAATCCATGGAAGTTGATTGATGAGATCACTGAGTAAAGTAGAATAGAGGAAGAAAAGAAGAGGACCCAGGATAGAACCCTGAGGAACACCAATCATTAGAAGGTGTGATCTGGAGGAGGATCCAGGAGGAGAACCAGGAGAGAGTGCTGTCCTAAAACTCTAGAGAGAAGAAATCATCAGGGAAAAGAAAATGATGAATAGTGTCAAAGGCTACAGAGAGATTAAGGAGAATGAAGACTGAGAAAAGAGAGTTGGATTTGGAGACTGAGACAATTAGTAATTGTGGACAGAATAATTTAAGTGAAATGCTAAGAATCAAAACCAAAGGGATTAAGAAGAGAGTGAGAGGAGAGAAAGTGAATTCACTTATGGTAGATGGTCTTTTTAAGGAACCTAGCTAGAAAGGGAAGAATAAAATAGGATGATAGTAGTGATGGAAGGGTCAAGTAAGGGGTTTTTCAAGATGAGAAAGGCAAGGGCATGTTTGTAGATAGCAGGAATGATCCAGTTGACAGAGAGAAATTAAAAGTAAATGAGAGGAGGGGATGACAGGGCGATTCGTTAAAGAAGACAAGATGGAATGGGATCATTTGAACTTAATAATTAAAGGGGTTAATCTTGGTGTATGGTCACTTCATCATATGAAAAAAGATAAAGGAGGAGAATGTTTCACAAGATGAGGAAGAAGAGAGAAAAGGGAGTTCATGGCAAATGGCTTCATTTTCCTGTAAAATATATTAAATGTTTACTGCATGCAAAACATTGTGTACTAGGTCTTGGGGATACAAAAATAAAAATAATTGTCCCTATTCTCAAGGAGCTAACATTCTGATGTGGGGAAACAATACAGATGGAAGGTTTTGGCTGCATGTCAGATGAAAAAGTATCATGGTCCATAAACTTCAGTAATGTATCTAAGGAACAATAGATAAAGAAAACTGGGTAGAGAGAGCTGATATTTTATACTCTGCCTAGGAGAAGCCTCCCTGTTCCAAAATTCTAATGCAACTTGTTAATTTCAAATCTGATTTAGTAAGTGCATTTTAATTATATACCAGTGAGTAATCTTTTTAGAATAACATGAAGTTGGTAAATGGAGTAGAAGATCCATGGATAGGAACCAAGCCAAGAGAGTTTCATGAGTTATTATTTGATGTTTTTACTATCTCTAGAGAGAAAGCCAGGGAAACATTGAGAAAAGACAAATCTGGCAAAACCCTCTATTTTACAAGTGTGCTACGAGAAGCTGTCTAGCTCAACCTTCAAGTGCCATCTAGTGTCTTAATCAAACATAACAAGCCATTGTGAAGGCTGTTTCCCTGGGGCATATCAGTTAATGAACTGGGGCATCCACCTTTTTGCCAGTGTTTCAGGGTGTTTTTTACTGTGGCATTTGAGGGATGGGGATGCTACTTAGTGTCCAGCATGCAGTTCTGCATGTTTGCTATGGCACTGTGGGTAGGATGGGATTGATGACTTATACACTCTGAAAAATTGCTTATTAAATTTTCAGGATGAACATTTACATCTTGGAAATCAGCAAGTGTTACTAACAAGGGCTTGATTTATTCTTTTATTGTTATCTAGACTAGGATTCAGCATCTCATGGGCCCCAACGTGGCCAGTTTTCTGCTTTTATATTGCCCACAGATGAAAAATGATTTTACATTTTAAAATGCAGTAAAATTTTATTTACAAATGTAAAAATTATTCTTATCTTATAGGCCATAAATTACACAAAGGAGATTCCCATTCCTTTCAACTCCTAAAAGTTTGCAGATCTTTGTTCTAGACTTAAGAAAGTGTATTGTTAACAATACAGATTGAACTGAAAAGTAATTGGGTGAACTTTTTTTTATGATGAGTTGGTTAAACATTTACAAGATGTTTTTTCTAATTGTTATAAAAGGAGTCAGGAAATTAGAATTATAGTAAATGTTCAAATCCATAAGGAATATAGTAAGTAACCTTCTTGATCTTAAATGAAGAAACCTTAGGGGAGGTTTAAATCTTCCACATCCCCCTGTCATAGTAAGACCTGCATTAGCAAGTCTCTTTTTCTTGACAACAAGGAGCTTATAATAAACTAGCCACAGATCCCCAGGCATCCCCCCTCCATAAGTTATCCCCAGTCTTTAACCATGAACTTTTTTTTTATTTATTTAATTGCCTTTATTTACAGGTTATATGCATGGGTAACTTTACAGGATTAACAATTGCCAAACCTCTTGTTCCAATTTTTTACCTCTTACCCCCCACCCCCTCCTCCAGATGGCAGGATGACCAGTAGATGTTAAATATATTAAAATATAAATTAGATACACAATAAGTATACATGACCAAACCGTTATTTTGCTGTAAAAAAAGAATCAGACTCTGAAATATTGTACAATTAGCTTGTGAAGGAAATCAAAAATGCAGGTGTGCATAAATATAGGGATTGGGAATTCAATGTAATGGTTTTTAGTCATTTCCCAGAGTTCTTTCTCTGGGCGTAGCTGGTTCAGTTCATTACTGCTCCATTGGAAATGATTTGGTTGATCTCGTTGCTGAGGATGGCCTGGTCCATCAGAACTGGCCATCATATAGTATTGTTGTTGAAGTATATAATGATCTCCTGGTCCTGCTCATTTCACTCAGCATCAGTTCATGTAAGTCTCTCCAGGCCTTTCTGAAATCATCCTGTTGGTCATTTCTTACAGAACAATAATATTCCATAATATTCATATACCACAATTTATTCAGCCATTCTCCAACTGATGGACATCCATTCAGTT
This sequence comes from Sarcophilus harrisii, assembly GCF_902635505.1. Taxonomy (NCBI): domain Eukaryota; kingdom Metazoa; phylum Chordata; class Mammalia; order Dasyuromorphia; family Dasyuridae; genus Sarcophilus; species Sarcophilus harrisii. The sequence continues at coordinate 357,722,772 of NC_045427.1, read as the reverse complement.
TCCAGTTTCTGGCCACTACAAACAGGGCTGCCACAAACATTCGTGCACATACAGGTCCCTTTCCCTTCTTTAGTATCTCTTTGGGATATAAGCCCAGTAGTAACACTGCTGGATCAAAGGGTATGCACAGTTTGATAACTTTTTGAGCATAGTTCCAAACTACTCTCCAGAATGGTTGGATTCTTTCACAACTCCACCAACAATGCATTAATGTCCCAGTTTTCCCACATCCCCTCCAACAATCATCATTATTTTTTCCTGTCATCTTAGCCAATCTGACAGGTGTGTAGTGGTATCTTAGAGTTGTATTAATTTGCATTTCTCTGATTAATAATGACTTGGAGCATCTTTTCATATGACTAGAAATAGGTTTTTTTTTATTTTTTTTTAATTTAATAGCCTTTTATTTACAGGATATATACATGGGTAACTTTACAGCATTAACAATTGCCAAATCTCTTGTTCCAATTTTTCACCTCTTACCCCTCCCACCCCCTCCCCTAGATGGCAGGATGACCAGTAGATGTTAAATATATTAAAATATAACTTAGATACACAGTAAGTATACATGACCAAAACGTTATTTTGCTGTACAAAAAGAATCAGACTCTGAAATATTGTACAATTAGCTTGTGAAGGAAATCAAAAATGCAGGTGTGCATAAATATAGGGATTGGGAATTCAATGTAATGGTTTTTAGTCATCTCCCAGAGTTCTTTTTCTGGGCATAGAAATAGTTTAACCATGAACTTTATCCAAGGCTCAAAGCTTGGTCCTATTTCACCCAGATGAGGGCCCACTTCACCTGTGTTGGGGTGACTGCCCTAGGTCCCTCATTCTTGACCATCCCTTTGTTTTGAGAGTATCTCCCCTCAATAAAACTTGTTTGCTTTACTTTCTCTCTGAACTCTCCTGTCCTGTGCTGTGACCTATGGTGGTACTCAGCCTCCCAGTAACACCAGTTATCTCCTTAGAGGGACCAGTTGCCGTCCAGGGTTTTGACTAAACATCTCAGCTGTCGCACCTGCATTATGTCTTTGACTTGGGTAGAATGCAAGGATGGATGTGTAACTTTGTGTTCTGATGGCATCTATTTCCCCCTCTTCTTCACATCAGGACTGTGACTATGGCTCCTATTCCAAAATGAATGCCCCTTGGACTTCCTCCCTTCCCCATCCCCTGGTAATAGAAGTGACAGATAATGGCAACTGCTGCCTATGTTAGACCTTGTTACCCCAAACTTCCCTAAGTATGCATTAAGACAAAATGTAATCCACTTTTTCATTTTTAACATACAATCTCTCTGCTTCTTAGTAATTTCCCAGGCCATCATCCTTGCAATGGTTGTACTTTTCTTCTTTCTCATTCTTGACCTCTTGGTGAACCAGTTCTTTATATTATCTTCTATCTACTCTCTTTTTTCTCAATAGTATTTTATTTTTCCAAATATATTTAAAGATTCCAACATTCATTTTTGAAAGATTCTGTATTCCAAAATTTTTCCTTCCTTTCTTTGCCTCCTCCCTCTCCAAGACAGCAGCAATCTAATCTTATCTAATATATAATTATGTTATGATCATATATATATTATACTTTTATATGTATAAATACTTTTACAATACATATATAATATTTTAAAATATATTAACATTTTTGTCATGTTTTGCCAGAAAAATCAGACCAAAAGGGGAAAAAATCACAAGAAAGAAAAAGCAAACAAAAAAAACAAAAAAAAGTAAAAACTAGTATGCTTTGATCTGCATTCAGTCTCCATAGTTCTCTCTCAGGACGCAGATAGCATTTTCCATCCCAAGTGTATTAGAATTGTCTTGAATCACTGTATTGTGGAGAAAAGCTAAGTCTATCATAGTTGATCATCACATGATTTTGCTACTACTGTGTACAATATTCTCCTGGTTATGTTCACTTTACTCAGCTTTCAGTCTTTTCTGACAGCTGCTTATTATTTCTTATATTCCCTACCATTCATATATCATAACTTATTCAGCCATTCCCCAACTGATGGGTATCCATTCAGTTTCCAATTCCTTGCCACTATAAAAAGGGCTGCCACAAACATTTTTGCACTTGTGAGTGCTTTCCCTTTTTTTTAATTTTTTTTTTATTTTTTTTTTTTACATCTTCTATCTGTTTTTGAATCTCTTGTCCCCTTATTATATGATCAATCACATCTTGACAAATTCCAACCCTGGATCACTCAAACCAAGTGCCTCCTTTATTCTTTTTCAAGTGTTGATGAACAGAGATCTAGAGGAAATCACAAAACTCTGCTTATTTGGTCATTACAAATTCATGGGATTTAATCTAAACCAGATCTCCTTTGCAACAATGCAGTTGAAGAAGAATGGGAGAGGAACTTCATTAATGGAGAAGTTCATTGAGAAATTTTTATGGAAACTTGCTAAGACATAATTAGAACAGTGAAGTTTGGAATTCCAGAGCTCTGAGTTACCACAAGCACATAGATTATCCTCATTCATGTGTTTTCCTGCCAGCACTTTGTAAATACATGCCCACTCTTTCTTACAGATATTGAGTATATTGGTGGGATAGTAAGAATGAGTGGACTGCATTTACTATATAAGTTTTTGTATGGACTGTGATGAATTTATTATTTTTGCATTTGCCTTGTATAAGCATCTGTTATTATTATTATTGCTTTTACATTAATTGTTAAGTAAATAGTAGTGTTTATGATCTATTGTGCCATCACGGTAAATAGCTGGATTTGTATAAATGGAAGACCATTAGTTAGGATTTGAGGGCTGAAATGTAGTAAAGTACATTTTACCACAAGCATAGTGTTCAATTGATCCTTACACTCTAGGTACTGGGGTAATCACTCACTATTTTTTTTCTTTTTAAAAAAATTTTTTATTATAGCTTTTTATTGACAGAACATATGCATGGGTAATTTTTCAAAATTGTTCCTTGCCATCACTTCTGTTCCAACTTTTCCCTTCCTTCCCTCCATCCCCTACCCTACTTGAATGATATTTTATTTTTCCCAACTCCATGTAAAAAATCTTTAACTTTTGTTTTTAAAATTTTGGGGTTCCAAATTATTTTCTTTTCCTTTCTTTCCCTCTTCCTAATAATTTGTACATATGCGATCATGCAAAACGTATTTCCATAATTATCTATATAAATATATTTCCATAATTATATATATAATCACTCTCCCCCACAAAAAGTGAAAAATAATATTCTTCTATCTGATTCAGAATCCATCAGCCCACCCAACATGAATATAGTAAATGTTCATATCTCAAATAATTCTATTTTTCTGTTGTATTATGAAATGTTCAATTTGTTGATGATGTTTCCCAAATTCATAATAACAACAACAAAAAAAGAAAAAAATTAAAATATTTAATAGATAAGTTTTAGCTTAAGAAGCATTGAAGGACCATTGAAAGCAATGCCGGATTTTTGCTCATCTTCTTCCTGTTTTCTTCTGGATCCACTTCATTATCCATCTAAAATATAGGGACTGATGGATCATTTTTATGGGTTGTCTACTAAGCTATATGTCATGGTCTGGACAGTAGACATTCTTTTTTTCTTTGTTGCTGTTTTTAACATTTTCTTTTTTATTCTGATTTTAATTTAAATCTTCATTTAATGAAAACATTCAGGAATATAAAGAGCAGAAAAATCTATTATATTAAGCTGTGAGCTGTTTTTAAAAAACATTTAATTAAATATTAAATTATTGCAATTATTATATATTATAATATATAATAATTGCAATAATTTAATAATAAAAAGCCTGCATGAATTAGTGTGAAATTACAGTGATATATTGTATCAGTGATATACATTAATTATATATTATATGTATAATGTATAATAATATATACAAATTATAAAAAATTAAATTATTAAATAAAATTAAATATTTAAATATTTAATAAGTTAGTAACAAAATGTTCAAGATGTTTATCACATTCTGAACCTTTTTTGTTTTCTCTTGTATATTGTTATGCTGATGTGCTTTTATTTTTTATTTTATATCACTGTAATTTCACACTAACTCATGTGGGCTCTTTATCCTCCACCATCTCCCACCCCAACCTTCACTTCGCCCCCTAGAGCTACCCTAGAGCTCTCCCTTGCACCAAATAAGTATAGTCAAGCAAAGAAAATCATCAATTTGGCTGGCCTGAAAATTACTATTTCATTTTGCATCATTTTTTGCATCATTTCTCTGCCAAGAAATGGGAAGCATTTCAGCATTAGTCAATTGAAGCCATAATTAGTCTTTGCACTAATCAGAATTGTGAAATTTTTCAAAGTTGTTTTCCTTTTATATTATTGGGATCATGGTATAAATTGTTTACCTGGTTCTACTTATTTTGCTATACATCAGTTCATATAGATTTTCTCTTGTTTCTCTGTATTCTTGCATCTTTCAGTTCTTATAGAACAATAATATTCCATCATATTCATATGCCATTAACCATTGTATAATTGATGACCCCTTACTTTGTTTCCACTTCTTTACTACAGAAAAAGTGCTACTATTAAAATTTGATTACATTTGGAATCTTTTGCTCTGTGTTTGATCAGAGGGAAAATAAAGTAAATACTTAGTAGTGATATTTTGATGTTAAAGGGTACATATAATTTAGTGACTTTGAGGGTATAATTTCAAATTATTTTCCAGAATCTTTGGTTCAATTCGCATCTCTACCAACAATATATTAGGGGGTCTGCTCTTTCACAGCTCTTCTGTTATGATGGTAAACAACCTTCATCAATTTGCTCTATAATGTATAGTTAGGTTAAAATATTTTGATTAATTATAATTCATTCAAAAAGCTCTTCAGTGGTTTTGAGCCTTATATAATTAGCACAATGTCATCTATAAATAGGAGCATCTGGAGGACATTGGCATTTAGAAGAATTCTCTATAAAATTTGACTGACAGTGTAGATTAAAAGAAGAAGGAAGTGGAGTTGGGAAGATGGATTGGGAACTTTTGCAATAGTACAGAGGAAAGGCAATGAAGTTCTGAATGTGGGTTAGTCATCATGTAAATGGAAAGGAGACATGGAAAAATGGCATGTAAAATTGACAACAAGTGGCAATTGATGTTTTGAACTAGGTAAAATTTAATAGCTTTCTATCTAGAAATGCATATTGTATTCATAGACAAAATTACTTTCCTTTCCTTCATTCTAAAATTGGAAGGGGGAATTTGATGAGCATCTGAGTTCTGGTCACCATCAGCTTTAACAACTTTCATATTATCTTTATGATTCTCATCCACATCTGTCAAATGCAGAGTTATAAAACAGTCAGTGGAAGTTTTTTCCACTTCTTAATGGTCTAGAGCACAGAGATTGATGTGAATGAAACTACCTGTGTTTGTGAGAAGGACAAAACAGGGAAGGAGGAAATTTTCTCATAATTAAAGCAGGTGAATATGTTATATGTAACATAACCTTTCTTTTCAAGTTTCAAGCCTGGTACTTAAACAACTTTGGTCTAGCAGAAGGATCATCTAGTTCTAGCTCAATCTTGATGTTTTTGTAGAGGCTTAGGAGACCTCTAATTCTATTGTCCCAAACAAAGAAAGATATGAAGAAGGCAGAGATAACAAGTGGGGGTAGTTAGAAACATCTGGGTCAGGACAGAGAAGTGAGAGCTGAACAGCCTCTTCCCATGTCAGCCAGTGGCAGGCAAGAAGCCAGATGCTATTTTAATCTAATCCTTTGTTTTCTCTGGCAAGGACAAAGAGCATTCTGCCCAGAGAAACCTCTGTTGGTACTATTGTTACTGTTTCAATGCAGAAAAATTGTAGTGGAGGGAAATTATATGAGAAAAACAATTTTTCTCCTTAAAATAGGAGAGAACAATAAACAAGCAAACACATACGATGCCGAACTCTATCAAGATTAGCTGACTGACCTCCAAAATTAGCTAGTAAGAATGCTTAAGAATTTGAGTTATAACCATAGTGAAAAAGATGAATCCTAAGATATGAATTTAGAGATGGTGGATAGTAAATGTGTCATGAAATTGGGGGATTGATCCTTCTCTACTAAGGTATGCAAAGACTTCTAAAAAATATATACACATAGATACACAATTGATTTATATCTTGTGACCTTGGACAGGATCCATGATAGGACTGGGGTTAGGATTTTCTAAAGAAAATGAGCTTGTGCTCCTCAAAGTTTTACTCAGTAGTCTAGTTTCTGTTTAGTCTTTCTGTTTCAAATTTCTCCTCATTCCAGTCCATCTTCCACTCAGTAATCAAATTGACTTTAAAACACAGGTCTGAATGTATTACTCCCATCCAACTCCAGGGGCTCCCTATTACCTTCAGGATCAGTGATAAAGTCTGACTTTTAAGGACTATTATATATAATCTGTCCCCTTTCTCCGTTTCCAGACTATTTATACCTTATTCATTCCCAGATACCCTGGATAATGCCTCTTTACTGTTCCTCACACAAGACACTCCATTTCCCAATTCTGGACATTTTCACAGGGGCTGTTCCCTTTCTCCTGGGATTCTCTCTCCTCTTCTATCTTGTTTTTGGACTCCCTGGTTTCCTTCAGGTCCTACCTAAAATTCTACCTTCCTCAAGATGGCTTTCCCATTTCTCCTTAATGTCTTCTCTCGGAGATCACCTCCAATTTACCCTGTACATTTCTTATTTATGCATAATTGTTTGTATGTTGTCTTCCCCCATTAGACTCTGAACTCTGAGGGCAGGAACTATTTTTGTTTTTCTTTTTATCTCCAGAACTTAGCATAGTACCTACACATGGAAAGGAAGTGGCATAGTAGATAGAACATTGGATATGAAGTTAATAAAGTTAATAAAATTTCATTTAAACCCAGCATAGATACCGAGTAGCTGTGTGATACCTCCCTCTCCCCCATCAGCAAGTCATTTTACTTCTGTCTGCCTCAGTTTCCTCACTTGTAAAATGAAGATAATAAAATCTACTTTATAGGGTTATTTTGAGGATAGAATGAGATAATATTTGAAAAGTGCTTTACAAAATTTCAAAGTTCTATATGACAGCCAGTATTTTAGTAGATGCTTAATAAAGGCTTTTGTCTGGTTGATTCATTTTCAGCCTCTTGACCAAATGATATTTGACATTTTATTATTTCTTATAAGAACAATAGCCAAAAATGAGGCTGAAAGCCTCATGTAATGGAAAGAATATTGAATTAAAGGAAAGAAAGCCTGGATTCTAAATAATTCTGGTCCTGTCATTGATTTTTTTTTTTATTTAATAGCCTTTTATTTACAGGTTATATGTATGGGTAACTTTACAGCATTAACAATTGCCAAACCTCTTGTTCCAATTTTTCACCTCTTACCCCTCCACCCCCTCCCCTAGATGGCAGGATGACCAGTAGATGTTAAATATATTAAAATATAAATTAGATACACAATAAATATACATGTCCTGTCATTGATTATGTTAGATTAGTTGAGCTTGTTTTATGGGAAAAAGAGTTTTATTCATGAATGTTGTTTTTATATCAGAGCCTTCTCCCTTTTAAATACTCCTACATGCACATATATACATTGAACCTCTCCTCCCCCGTCCCTTCTCTCCCCAGTTTTAACAACAACAACAACAACAACAACAACAAAAGCATTTAAGCAAAACCAACATTTTGCAAGGACTCTATCTGATGCCTTAGCTGATCTGAAGACTCTTCTGACTCTGGCATTCTATGATTTTCTAATCAGGGGCAAGTTGCTTTAAGCCTTTGTTTCCTTTTCTATAGAGTCCTGAAGACAATACTTGTACTATCTATTTCTGTATCTGGGTCAGTTCCAGATAGAAAGCTCATCTTAGCATCAAGGAAAAACCTGAGTTCAAGGTCAATTTCTGACACACACTGATTTCAAGGGACCTGGACCAATCACCCCATCACATAGCCCATAAGTCACAGAATTGTCTACTGACCTGCCAGGGAATAATACCCTTCTTCCCCCTGCTTCTGTAAATCTCACCTACTTTTCTTTTTTTCTTTTGCTGAGGCAACTGGGGTTAAGTGACTTGTCCAAGGTCACACAGCTAGGAAGTGTTAAGTGTCTGAGATCAGATTTGAACTCAGGTCCTCCTGACTTCAGGGCTGGTGCTCTATCCACTGCACCACCTAACTGCCCCCTCAGCTACTTTGCAAAGTCCACCTCAAGTTCTTCCACAAAGCTCTCCCTAATGAAATACTTCAACCTACCACAATCTCTTTTCATAGATGCTAATAGAATCTTCCTGTTGGAAGGCAATAGCAAGTATATCTAGTCCAGCCTTGATATTTGACACCTATTATAGCAGTGATAATAAGTGGCCATTCAGACTCCATTTGAGTGCATCCAGCGAGAGGGAACTTCTCTGTCTATTGTAACTGCCTATTCTTATTTCTTCATGCCCCTAAAATAAAGTACAAGCCTTTCTGCTTTTTATTTAAATTCCTCCCTCCAATCTGGCTATGCCCCTGCCTCAGGGATGAGGTCTATATCTGTATTGGTTTAGGGAGCTCCGAACACTGGTATAAACAAGCAGAACCTCTAAATTCTTCTATTCCATAATTTTATAATTCTTTGATATTGGGATCCTCACTTTCTTTCTCTAACCTTGGGTGGGAATGTATGGATTAAAGAATCTCTGATGTTCCTTTCAGTTCTAGCATTCATTTCTTTTTTATTATAGCTTTTTATTTACAAGATATATGCATGGATAATTTTTCAGCATTGACAATTACAAAACCTTTTGTTCCAATTTTTCCCCTTCTTCCCCCCACTTCCTCCCCCTGATGGCAGGTTGACCAATACATGTTAAATATATTAAAGTATAAATTAAATACAATATATGTATACATGTCCAAACAGTTATTTTGCTGTAGTGTACAATTAGCCTGTGAAGTAAATAAAAAATGCAGGCGGACAAAAATAGAGGGATTGGGAATTCTATGTTCATAGTCATCTCCTAGAGTTCTTTTGCTGGGTGTAGCTGGTTCAGTTCATTACTGCTCTATTGGAACTGATTTGGTTCATCTCATTGTTGAATCATCCATCAGAATTGATCATCCTATAATATTGTTGCTCATTTCACTCAGTGTCAGTTCATGTAATTCTCTCCAAGCCTCTCTGTATTCATCCTGCTGGTTATTTCTTCCCAAACAATAATATTCCATAACATTCATATACCACAATTTATTCAGCCATTCTCCAATTGATGGGCATCCATTCAATTTCCAGTTTCTAGCCACTACAAACAGGGCTGCTACAAACATTCTTGCACATACAGATTCCTTTCCCATCTTTAAGATCTCTTTGGGTTATAAGCCCAGTAGTAATACCTAACATTCATTTTTCAATAGCTCGAGACAACAGGTGAGTCAGACCTAAAGCTGAGTTAGCTTGGGTTGTCTTGATTTTTTTGAATACCTGAATGCCCTATCCCTTCCCAGCAGTTAGAATGATAGCCTGACAGGCATCGTGCCAACATTTTGCTTGCTTAAGTGGGTCATAATGAATGTGTGATGGGAAATTATAATGTTTAATTTATTCCTTAGTTTTTTAGAACAAGTCTAAATTGATCTCCAAGCTAATTCATAACTCAGCATTCTGAGTAGCACTTCAGACAGCCTAGTCGGCTAAATGCTGCTCACACAATCACAAATCCTTTGTATGCTCTATAACTATTTATTGTTTAAATGACAAGTATAAATCAAGCAAACCCTAGATAGATAGGACGGCTGAGCCAACACTCCACCTTGTCAGCATAGAGAACAAGGGATACTTAGTTTGAGTGCTGGACAATTCTTATGCTTAGGGTGAGGACTGGGTGTTGTCTCTATCTTCCCTTTCCCTTTTGTCTTTAGGAATCCTATTCCACTTTGTTGTTAACAAACTGTTCTTAATGTTAAATCTGAACAATCAATCAATCAATCAGCACTTATTAAGGACTTACTATGTGGGCAGGCACTGTGCCAAACTCCGGGGAAATAAAAAGAAGCAAAAGACAGTTCCTGCTCTCAAGATTACAATCTAATGGGGGAAGATAATATGCAAACAATTTCCCCCCCAATAGTATTTTAGTTTTTCCAAATACATGTAAAAATAGTGTTCATCAATCATTTTTTTAAATTTTTAAAACATTCATAGATAGTTTTCAATATTCACCCTTGCAAGATGTTGTTCGAAGTTTTTTTCTCCTTCCTTCCCCCAATCCCTCCCTAGATGGTAAGTAATCCAATATATGTTAAGCATGTGCAATTCTTCTGTACAAGTTTCCACAATTATCATGCTACACGAGAAAAATCAGTTCAAAAAGGGAAAAAATGAGAAAGAAAACAAAATGCAAGCAAATAACAACAAAAAGTGAAAATACTACGTTGTGATTCACACTCAGTTCCTACAGTCTTCTCTGGATGCAGATGGCTCTCTCCATCACAAGACCATTGAAACAAGGTCTGAATTACCGTGCTTCAACTATCTTTTTTTTTTTTTTCCTGAGGCAATTGGGGTTAAGTGACTTGCTCAGGGTCACAAAGCTAGGAAGTGTTAAGTATCTAAGTTCCTATTTGAACTCAGGTCCTCCTGATTTCACTGCACCATCCAGCCCCTTCAACAATCATTCTTATAAGATTTTGTGTCCCAATATTTTTTTCTCCTGTCTCTTACTTCCCCTCTTCCCAAGACAGCAAGTAATCTAATATTAGTTATACACTTACAATATTTATAAACATATTTGTTATGTTATGCAAGGAAAATCAGACCAAAAGGGGAAAAAACCCATGAGAAATCAGAAAGCAAGCAAACAAAAATGGTGAAAATTCTATGCTTTGATCCACATTCAGTCTCCATAGTTCTCTCTCTGAATGGAGATGGCATTTTCCATCCTAAGTCTATTGGAATTATCTTGGATCACCACATTGCTGAGCTCACCACATTGTAAGACTATCATAGCTGGTCATCACATAATCCTGCTGTTGCTGGTCTGCTCACTTCACTCAGCATTAGTTCATATAAGTCTTTACAAGCTTTTCTGAAATTTGCTGGCTCATTATTTCTTATAGCACAGTATTATTCCATTTCTTTCATATGCCACAACTTATTCAGCCATTTCTCAATTGATGGGCATCTAACTCAATTTTCAATTCCTTGCCACTATAAAAAGAGTTGCCATAAGTGTTTCCATGCAAACAAATATATACAAAGCAAACTAATAAGAATTAAAAGAAGGAAGGCTTCCTGTTCAAGGAAGCCAGGGAGGTCAGTAGTTGAAGTAAAGAGAACATTCTTTAAGGAGATAGCCAGAGGTGTAATGATCAGTGGAATAGCCAGGAAGTCAGTATCATTAAATCAAAAATGATGTGTTAGTAAGGTATAAGAAGATTGGAAAGATAAAAGTTGACTAGATTATGAATTTGGGCTTTTGCCTTTGGAGAGAATTGTTTCATGGCAATGGTAAGGTCTGAAGTTAGTTTGTAAGGAGTTAAGAAGAGAGTGCAAAAGATATAAAGATAATTTTCAGATGAAGAAATTAAATTCATCTATAGTTATATGAAAAATGCTCTAAATCACTATTTATTAGAGAAATACAAATTAAAACAACTCTGAGGCATTACTACAGATCTCTCAGATTGGCTAAAATGATAGGGTAAGATAATGATAAATGTTGGAGGGAATGTGGGAAAACTGGGACACTAATGGAGCTGTAAAGTGATCCAGTCATTCTGGAAAGCAATCTGGAACTATGTCCAAAGGGCTATCAAAATGTGCATACCCTTTGACCCAGCAGTGTCTTTACTGGGTCTGTATTCCAAGGAAATCATAAAAGAGGGAAAAGGGCCCACATGTGCAAAAATGTTTGTAGCAGAAGTTTTTATGACAGTAAAGAATTGGAAAATGAGTTGGGGAATGGCTGAACAAGTTGTGGTATATGAAGGTAATGGAATATTATTATTTTATAAAAAAATTATGAACAAGCTGACTTTAGAAAGTCCTAGAAAGATTTATATGAACTGATGCTAAGCAAAACAGGAGAACCAGGAATACACTGTACACAATAACAGCAAGAATGTGTGATGATCAACTTTGGTTCTTCTCACTGGTTCAATGATCTAAAACAATCCTTCTAAAACAATTCTTGAAGTCAGACTCTGTTTTTATTTTTATTTTTTTGGTTTTTTCTTCTTTTTATTTTAATGGCATTTTATTTTACCAAATACATGCAAAAATAGTTTTCAACATTTACCTTTGCAAAACCTTGTGTTCCAAATTTTTCTCCCTCTGATCTCCTCTCCCCCCTTCCCAAGATAGCAAGCAATCTGATATAGGTTAAACATATGCAGTTCTTCTAAACATATTTCCACATTCATCATGCTGGGTTAAAAAATATGCCTACTCTGTATCAAGTAGTCTGTGGTGGATGATTGGATAGAGTCATATAAGCATGACTGGGATATTTCACTTCTTGACCTCATCAACTTTTTAATCCAGTGTTCAGGCTGTAAAGGAGTTGTCACAGCTGAAATGTTTAGGCACATGCAGAACTCTGAAATAATTCGAAAGATGACAGAAGAATTTGATGAGGACAGTGGAGATTATCCACTCATCATGGCTGGTCCTCAGTGGAAGAAATTCAAATCCAGTTTCTGTGAATTCATTGGTGTATTAGTGAGGCAGTGTCAATATAGTGTCATATATGATGAGTACATGATGGATACAGTCATTTCACTACTTACGGGATTGTCTGACTCTCAAGTCAGGGCATTTCGACATACCAGCACCTTGGCAGCTATGAAGTTGATGACAGCATTGGTGAATATGGCTTTAAATCTTAGCATTAACATGGACACAGAGGCAGTATGAAGCAGAGCAAAATAAAATGATTGGAAAGTGAGCAAATGATAGGCTGGAACTTTTGCTACAGAAGAGGAAAGAGTTTCAAGAAAATCAAGATGAAATAGAAAATATGATGAATGCCATATTAATGCTGGGTATGGGGGTTACAAATATAAAGAATGAAACAATCTTTTTTTGCAATGAGCTTATTTTTTTTTTAATAGCTTTTTATTTACAAGTTATATACATGGGTAATTTTACAGCATGAACAATTGCCAAACCTCTTGTTCCAATTTTTCCCCTCCTTCCCCTCCCCCCCTCCCCTAGATAGCAGGTTGACCAATACATGTTAAATATGTTAAAGTATAAATTAAATACACAATAAGTATACCTGTCCAAACCATTATTTTGCTGCACAAAAAGAATCGGACTCTGAGATATTGTACAATTAGCCTGTGAAGGAAATTAAAAAAAAATGCAGGCAGGCAAAAATAGAGGGATTGGAAATTCAATGTAATGGTTTTTAGTCATCTCCCAGAGTTCTTTCTCTGGGCATAGCTGGTTCAGTTCATTACTGCTTCCTTGGAATTTATTTGGTTCATCTCATTGCTGAAGATGGCCAGGTCCATCAGAATTGATCATCATATAGTATTGTTGTTGAAGTATATAATGATCTCCTGGTCCTGCAATGAGCTTATGTTCTAATGGGGAAAAAGGACATTTAATAACATAGATAACATTGCTGTCATTTAGTCATTTTTAATCATGTCCAACTCTTGTGGTCTCTTTTGGAGTTTTCTTGGTAAAGCTACTGTAATGGTTTGCCATTTCCTTTTCAAGCTCATTTTATAGATGAGGAAACTGAAACATACCAGGTTAAGTGACTTGCCCAGGGTCACACAGCTAGTAAGTGTCTGAGGCTAGATTTGAACTGAAGAAGATGAGTCTCCTTAACTCCAGGTCTGGCACTCTATCCACTGTGTTCTCTAGCAGTCCATAGATAGTATAAATGTAGTTAATTAATGCATTCATATATGTATATAGAGAGAAGGTAGTTGGTGAGGGGGGCTCTAACAACAGGACAAGGGCTGGGGACCGAATCCAGAAGGGCTTGGGAAAGAAAATGCTGCCAGAGCTTCTGGCATGGACTATACACCATCAGTGTAAAAGCACAGACATGGAGATAGAGCACTATTTGTTGATTAACAAAAATATGACCAATTTGACTGGATTCCTAGTTGGGGAGGGGAATGAGGCTAGATAGCCAGGCTGGGGCCAGTTATGAAAAGTTTTATGAACTAAATAGTGACTTCGTATTTTATCCTACAGGCATTTTTATTAATTTTATTTACTGTCTTTGTACTTATATTATATCCCCTCCTCCCTATCTCCAGGTAGAATATACTTTTCTTAAGAGGAGATGATTTCACTTTTGTTTTATATGTGTATAACATTATCTACTATACAATAGGGGCTTAATAAATGCCTACTGGTATTGAATTGAAACTGCTTTTAATGGCATGAAGTGTATTCTTTCAATGCTGCCTGAAACACAGCTTTGTCATGCATTCAGCCGCCTCTAAACTATAGACAGATTTGCGTGGCAGTTACCAATTTAATATAATTAGAGTAAACTTTATAGATTATAGAGTGATCTGGCAAAATAATAATAAATATCGACTTCTGTGTAATCTCTATTAGGACCTTGTTTGAATTGTCCTGGAAGTAATTTTAACTTCACAAATGTTGTTATAAAGTGATATTTTCAATGGCAAATGCTTCACAAATAAAATGAGTTAAAAAGTAACAGTTCTGAGCAGGCAGGACTGTTAAAAGTAATTTTCCATGTCTCCTACTTGTGAGAAGCAGCATTGTGTAGTGTTTAGAGCGTTGATCTTGGAGTCAGAGAGTTCTGGTTTCAAAACTATAGCTTGTAAATGACAAAGCAGTTGCTAATCTATACATTGGTAAAGGGTGTTTCCTCCCAAGAAAAGGGTGGAGGGTTCCCTGTATAATGAAGTCAAATCAATCAGTGGTTTAATCATCAAACTTTTATTAGGTACTGGCTATGTGCCAGGTACTGTGCTATGCCCTGAGAATACAAAGAAAGGCAAAAACATAGTATTTGTCCTAAGGAGCTCCTATTCTAATGAAGGAAAGAACATGTAAACAACTATGTACGGACAAGTATAAATGGAAAACAATCTCCAAGGGAAGGCATGGGGAAGGGAAGAGGGATGGGAAAGGCCTCTTCTAGGAAGTGAGATTTAAGTTAAATTTATTGAAGTCAAGGAAAAAAAGAGATGAGTGAGAAGGGAGAGGATTCCAGCCTAGGGGTCAGTTAGGGAAAAGATGGGATGTTGGGACATAGAGCACCCAGTTTGAAAACCAGGAAGAAGGTCAGGAAGACTGATCTTAGAATAGGTAGAAGGCAGAAAATTGTAGGGAGATTGGAGAAGTAGGGAGGGATCAGCTTGTAAAGGGCTTTAAAATCCAAGTCTCAGGTCCAGAATACCACCACAAAAAACCCAAAGATTACATCTTCAGGTGCCACAAAAACTTTTGATGGTTACCCATATAATTCTTTATAACAGGTGTTGGCTGCTATTATTAGTTATAGCAGCCTATTTTCCCCCAGTTATTTTCATCTTCCACAAGAAAAAAAGAAAATCAGGGCTTCTTTCTTCCCCCTCTTTATGGTTAGAGGCCACCTCAATTCATTGAACATTTATTAATCATCTACAAAGCATTGTTCTGTATATGTTCTAGTATACTAGCATGTATACTGCAGCCTTATTTGACAAACAAAAAAGATTTTCTGCCTGAGTGCAGTAGTCATTCTTCAATAAAACACCAAAATTTAGTTCTCTATTCAATTATATTCAACAAAGTTTATGGAGTACCTATTTGGTTTTGGGCTAAATTCTTAGAGGTACAAAGATGGATAAAATATAGACCAGTTTGCCCTTATGGAGTTTATAATCTAGAAAAGAGGAAAAATGTATATATTTAAAAATAAACATAAGGCTCATAGCCTTCACCTTAGCAATAAGACTCCCCCCCATGTTAATCATATTTCCATATTAATTATATTGTGAAAAAAGAAAGAGAACAAAAAGGAAAAACCACACAAACACAAAAGTAAAAATAGTATACTTTAATCTGCATTCAAGACTCAGTAGTTCTTTCTTTGGATGTCGATAGCATTTTCCACCATGAATCTTTTGGAATTATCTTAGATCATTGTATTGTTGAGAAGACTTAAGTCTATCATAGCTGATCATCACATAATTTTACTGTTGTTGTATACAATGTTCTCCTGGTTCTGCTCACTTCATTCAGCATCAGTTCATGAAAGTCTTTCCACGTTTTTCTGAAATCCACCTGCTCATTATTTTTTAAAATAGTATTTTATTTTTCCAATTACATGTAAAGATACTTTTCAACATTTATTTTTGTAAGATTTTGAATTCCAAATTTTCTTCCCCCCTCTCTTACTTCCCCTTTCCCCAAGACAGCAAGCAATCTGATAGAGGTAATACATGTATAATCATTTTAAACATATTTCCATATTAGTCATATTGTGAAAGGAAAATCAGAACAGAAGGGAAAACACATTTAAAATAAAAAGCAAACCAAAAAAGGAGAAAATAATATGCTTTGATACACATTCAATCTCCATAATTCTCTCTGTGGATACAGATGGCATTTTCCATCCCAACTCTGTTGGAATTGTCTTAGATCACCATATTGCTGAGATCAACCTATTGTAAGTCTATCATAGTTGATCATCACATAATCTTGCTGTTATTTTGTGCAGTATTCTCTTGGTTCTCGTTGCTTCAGTTAATACCAGTTCATATAGATCTTTCTGTGCTTTTCTGAAATCAGCCTGCTCATCATTTCTTATAGCACAATAATATTCCATTACCACAGCTTATTCAGTCATTCCAATTTATGTTCATCCCATCAATTTCCAATCCTTTGCCACCACAAAAAAGAACTTTTATAAATATGATTGTACATTTGGGTCCCTTCCCCTTCTTTATGATCTGAGATACAGACCTAAGTAGTGATATTGCTGGATGAAAGGATTTGATTGATCTTTGGGCTTAGTTTCAAATTGCTCTCCAGAGTAGTTGGATCAGTTCACAATTCCATCAAACTCAAGCAGAAAAGCATTTCAAGAAGTGATGTGGGTTTACTCCCATAGGGCAATCATCGTTGAGAGATGGATAGGAATTTAACTGGTAGGAATGGGATAGGGGATTCCAGATTAAGGAAACAGATGAGCCAAATACTTAGACAAGTACAGGGCTCATTTAGGAAAGGGTAAATAAACTGCCTTGTTTTGAGTGCAGGATTGATGAGTGAGAGTATTATTAGACAAAGTTAGAAAGATATAATTTATCCCCACAGAACCTAGCAGGATGCCTTGCATATATAAGGTATTTAATGTTTGTTTCATGACCTGATTACTGAAAAGCAATTCAACTTTTTTAGCTTGATCATATAGTACAATAACAAATGGTACAAAGTCTACCCCCATTCATATAGGCAGGAAGCAGGGTTCATCCTAGCACACCAGGTGGTAGTTTCTTTTTAAAATTATTATTCTTGCTAACTAGATGCTAAGTTCTGTTGATTCAGTACTGCTAAAGTGTGGGTACTGTCAGCATCCCCTAAATTTGGTACCTTCCAAATTTGGAAAAATCCCTGGTTGCCTCATCCTAGTAGCACTGAATCTGGACAGGTATTAACGTTTCCACAATAGTACTTAAGTCCCCAAATCTGAACGTTTGAACAGTAACAAATGCAGAAAGCTTGCAAAGGCATTTTCCAATGAGTCTGAAAATGGTAGCTTCTGATTCAGATATTCATCCCGTTCCTTGTAATGACTGTCTCTTTTGAATGCTTTATTTTGCACTAGTTGTCAACAAAGCTGCCAAGAAAACAAACACAATTGCCTAGATAAACAAAGAATAATGGAGGCATTAAACAATCAGCTAGACTGTGAAAGAACTGTGTATGATTGGAGCCAAAGATTCCTACTTCAGTCTCAGAGAGGAAGACCCATATCTTGAGGTGAAATGGAAGGAGTCAGAGCTTGAATTCAAACTTTGCTTTTGGGACCCTCGACAAATCACTCCCTTTCCCTGGGTCTAAATTTCTTTATCTCCTAAATAGGGACATTGGATTATGTGGTCTTTATAATCTTTTCCAGCACTAAATCCTCTAATCCAGAAAAGGGGCTTTGTGAGATAAGAAGGACACACCAGGGAAGTCTGCTTTCAGACCAAGAAATCACAGAGTAATGTAGTCAAGCTTGGTGGTAGAAGGTGCAGCTTGGTTAAATTCTTGGGTAATGCGTGGGTAGTTGAAAATTTACTCACATATACTATATAGTGATTTCACAAAATTCTCATTTATATTAATTTATTTATATTAATCCTCATTTATACCAGGTTGTCTCCTTAGAGAAGGAAAGCACATCCTCATTGAAGTTCTGGCTAATGCCTCATCATAATGGTAAATGTGGCCATAGGTTCTTAAAGGCAAGCTATAATAGGTTTTGCCAAGCCTGACTTGATTGAAAACAATCTGTCTGCTGTCTGGGAAGTCTGAAGAGTCTCCCCACTAAGGTGACTTCAAGATGATGAATTTTTTAGCCAAACTCCTGGCTCCAAATGTTTGTACTGCTTGTTCCCCATGCCTCAGCTCCACCTTAGGCTTTCCTGGCTTCTTTCAAGCCCCACTCAAATCCCCCCTTCCTCAAGAAGTCTCCCTCAGTCCTCCATGATCTCGGTGCCTTCCCTCTGAGACCAACCCCAATTTATCCAGTTTCTTATTTGTACATCATTACTTGTATGTCATCTCTCTCACCGGATTGTGATCTCCTTGAGAACAAAGACTATTTGTTAGTCCTAAAATTTAGCATAGGGTTCCTGGCACATAGTAGGCATTTAATAAATACTAGCTGACTGACTGACCCCTTGAGTTTAGAGGGGACATGATCTGTGTTAGGTGGGAGAGCACCTATACTTATGAACCTACAGACCCTTGAAGTATTGAACAACAATCTTCTTAGACAAGCCAAAAACTGAGGAGCCAAGTTCTCCTAGAAAACCATTTAAAAGAATCTGTATGAGTCTGATTCTTTTTGTACAGCAAAATAACGGTTTGGTCATGTATACTTATTGTGTATCTAATTTATACTTTAATATATTTAACATCTACTGGTCATCCTGCCATCTGGGGGAGGGGCTGGGGGGTAAGAGGTGAAAAATTGGAACAAGAGGTTTGGCAATTGTTCATGCTGTAAAGTTACCCATGTATATATCCTGTAAATAAAAGGCTATTAAATAAAAAATAAATAAATAAAAGAATTTGTATGCTGATGGCTGTGGCTCTCTTCAACAATGATTCAAATCAGTGCCACTTGTTCAGTGATGAACACTAGCCGTCTACACCCAGAGAGAAAACTGTGGGAATTGAGTGTGGACAACAACATAGCATTCTTTCTCTCTTGTTTGCTTGCATTTTGTTTTCTTTCTCGGATTCTAGAATGCTAGATTTAGTGTCAGGAAGGTTGAATTTAAATATCAACTCTAATTCTTACTAGCTATTTGATCACAGACAAATCATTTAATTTCTCTGAGCCTCCAAGGAAACAATGAATGTACAGTACTTTGCAGACTTTCAAATGCCCTATAAATGTCAGTTATAATTATGATGACTATTTTCTGGTTATTATACATAGGCTCTATGTGATGTTCTAAGATCATGAGTAATAGAATAACATGTTCTCAGAAGAATCAAAATTACAGATGGCCAATTGGCAGTGGAAAGATGACTGAATTGAACAAATTGTGATATATGGATGTAATGGAATATTATTACAGAAGTGACAAATTTTAAGAACTCAGACCAATTTCGGAAGATGGGTATGGATTGATGCAGAGGGATAGGAATAGAACCAGGAGGACATTTTATAGGATGACTACAATAATGTGGAGGAAAACAACTTTAAAAGGTTTTAGGGCTCTGATCAACACTGTGACCAATGAGGACTCTGGAGCACTGAGGATGAAGCCGAACTGCTTCTTGGCAAGCTTGGCAGCTTGATGAGCTAGAGATGCAGAAGGAGACATATATTTTCAGACAAGACCAGTGTATCCTTGTTTGGTCATAAATTCTTCCTTTCTCCATAATTCTAATAGGCAAACTATTCCTTCCTCTCCTAATTTGCTTTTGATATC
Source organism: Sarcophilus harrisii (assembly GCF_902635505.1). Lineage (NCBI taxonomy): Eukaryota > Metazoa > Chordata > Mammalia > Dasyuromorphia > Dasyuridae > Sarcophilus > Sarcophilus harrisii. Next base: position 357,702,653 of record NC_045427.1, on the reverse strand, counting down.
ACCCTTTACATCTAAATCATGTAAAAAATTTTAACTTCATCTTGGTATATGGAGTGAGATGTTTGTCTGCAAGGTATACCTTTTTATGCCCTCTCATTTTCCAGTTTTCCCAGCAGTTTTTGTTAAATAGTGAATTCTTAACCAGCAGCTGGATTCTTTGGTTTATCAAAGAGTAGATTATTAAAATCATTTACTACTGTAAGTACCTCATCTATTTTATTTCTTAGTCAATACCAAATAGTTTTGAAGATTGCTGCTGTATAACAAAGCTTTAGATATAGTACATCTAGGCCACCTTTCTTTGCATTTTTTCCTCATTAATTCTTTTGATATTCTTGACTTTTTGTTATTCTAAATGAATTTTGTTATTTTTTTCTAACTTTATAAAATTTTTTTTTGGCAGTTTGATATGGCCCTGAATAAATAAATTATTTTAGGTAAAATTGTCATTTTTATTATATTAGCTTGATCTGCCCATGTGCTGTTGATATTTTTCTAATTGAAATTTGAATTGATTTCAGCAAAAACTATTGTGTAATTGTTCATATAGCTTCTGGGTTAGTCTTGGCAAGTAGACTCCCAAATATTTTAGAGGGTCTACAGTTATTTTAAATAGAGTTTTTCTTTCTTTCTATTTTTTTGCTGAGCTTCATTAGTAATATATAGAAATGCTGTTGATTTAGGTAGGTCATAAGAGACATTATTAAGGGCACAAGTAAAACCTAGTGAGGAGGAATCAGTTGATCCTCACAACAATCCTGATAGGTAGACACTATTATTATTCCTATTTTACAGTTGAATGAATAAGGTCAAGTGACTTGCTCAAGGTCACACATTTAATAAGTATCTGAGGCTACAATTGAACTTAAGCCTTCTTAAATCTAGGTCTAGCTCTCTATCCACTGTATCACTGATTGCTTCTACAAATGATTTTATAATGTCTCTGCTATGATTGATTTTACAGAGGTATCATGTTTTATACTTCATGGTTTATGGCCTCTTTAATGACTCTTTATAATTCTTCAGTGGGATCATTTTGAATATTTCTGTAGCAGAAAGAGCACTAAGTTAGATTTCGAAGTCCTGAGTTTGGAGGTCATTGAAAAAAAATGGAAAAGCTCCATATACACCAAAATATTTTTAGCAGCACTTTTTGTGGTATCAGGGAATTGGAGACAAAGTAAATGTCCATCGATTGGGAGTGGTCAAATTGTGGTACAATAATACAGTGGAAGATTACTATGCTGTAAGAAATGATGAAAATGCTGAATTATGAAAATGCAGAGAGAGAAAGGAATGGGAAGATTTATGTGAAATGATGTAGAGTAAAAGAAGTAGAGCCAAGAAAACCATGACTATAACAAAGTAAATGAAAAGAGCAATCACCACAAAATGATTGAAAATGAAAGGTACCTGGAAGGGAAGCCTTGAGAAGCCAGCATTCCTAGATGTTCAAGGAGATTTTGGATTTACAATTTGGGACTGTATTCTATAAGAATGAGCTAATCTATGAACCTAATCCCCTTCCTTTCTCCAGAGATTGAGGAGGCATAAGTGACTGGGTGGTTGAGGGTATAGAAATTATGCCTCAAGGAACTGGAAATTGAGTGGATGTTCATCAGTTAGGGAATAGTTGAATAAATTATGGCATATTAATGTAATGGAATAATATTGTTCTATAAAAAATTATGAGTAAGTAAGTTGATTTCAGAAAAGCCTGGAAAAACTTACTTGAACTGATGCTGTGTGGAGTGAGCAGAACCAAGAAAACATTGTACACAGTAACAGCAAGATTGTGTGATCATCAGCTGTGATGGACTTGGCTTTTTTCAATGGTGATTCAAGGAAAAGGCTTGGGATGGAAAATGCCATCTACATCCAGAGAGAGAACTATGGAGACTGAATGTGGATTGAAGAATAGTATTTTCACTTTTTTGTTGTTGTTTTTTGTTTTTTGTTTTCTTTTGATCTGATTTTTCTTGCACAATACAACAAATATGGAAATATGTTTAAAATAATTGCACATATTTAACCTATATCAGATTATTTATTGTCTTGGGGAAGTAAGGGAGGCTGGAAGAAAAATTTGGTATGCAAAATTTTACAAAAATGAATGTTGAAAACCATCTTTACATGGATTTGGAAAGATAAAATACTGTATATAAAAAAGAAATTATGCCTTCTACTTGTTACAGAGTATATTTACATATTCATTATTATACTGTAACTCCATTCCCTTTGAAGTAAATATTCAAAATACAAAATATTTTGCAAAATCCAATCCGATTGTTAGTGGCTAAATAGAACCGGGATACTGGGGACACAACACTACAATTGGTGCAATTCCATAGGTGGAGGCTGCAACTGATGGCAAAGTCTAGATTCTTCAAATCTTCTTAAGGATACCAGAGATCCAGAGGGAGAATGAAATGTAACATATCTGGCCTTCAGACAGTGGGAGCCAAGGTACTAAGTGTTAAAATAATTTATAGAGTATTGAGATAATTCATACATGATAATTATTTATTTAGATGTGTATTTTATAAAGAATGTTTTTATAGTTGTAGAATATAATTCCTATATATGTAATTTTGAATGTAATTTCTTTTTCTATCTTTGCCTGTTGGATTTTGTTATTAATATATAGGAAGATTAATAATTTACATGGATTTATTTTATGTATTGTTATTTTGCTGAAGTTGTTATTTCAGTTAATTGACTGATACTCCAGACTTCTCCAAGTAAACAACCATATCATCTATCAAAGAAATCATTTTATTTTCTCTTTGCCCATGTTTATTCCTTCAATTGTTTTATAAATTGTCTTATTGCCATAGCTAGCATTTTTAGAACGATACCAAATATAATAGAGATATTATTGGATATACTTGCATTACCTCTGATTTTAGTGCAAAAAGCCTCTAACATTTTTTCATTACAAGTAATATTAACTCTTGGTCTTAAAATTATACTATTAACCACATTCAAGGAATGATTCATGTATTTCTATGTTTTAAAATATGGTGTATTTTTCTAAAAGCTTTGTCAGCATCAATTGATATAATTTTTTATTTTTGATATGAATATAGTTTATTGTTTAACTAAGTCTGCATTCCTGGTATAAATTCAGCCTGACGACAGTGCTTAATTTTTTTTACTATGTCAATGAATTCTGTGTTGAAATATATTGTTCAATATTTTTGTGTTGGTATTTATTAGAAGTTTCTGTCTGTTGTTTCTTTCTTTGTTCTGTGGTTCCATATTTAGAGTTTACTAGAGTTTGGTAGGATTCTCTTACTCCCTTTTTGTAAGCAGCTTTTGTAATATTAGAATTAATTGTTCTTTGACTGATAGAGTTCATTTATAAATCTCTTTGGTGCAATAGGTCTTTCTTTGAAAATTCATGTGTAGCTTGTTCAGTTTCTTTTTCTTAGGTTACCTTATTTAAATTCTCTATTTCTTGTTCCAATAATTTGAGTATTTTATGTTTGTATAATTCTAAGTGATTAGCTTTTCAGAATATAACTGGATAAAATAATTTCTAATATTTTCCTTTCACTTGTTTATTTATTGTAAATTCTCTTTTTCTAACTTTTGACAGACAATTAGCTTTTTCCATCTTTAAAAACCAGATTATTTAATGATTTGTTCATTTTATTGGTCTTTTAAAAATGCTTATCAGTTTTATTTATCATTTCAATGGCTTTTTGCTTTCAATTGTATTAATCTCTTTTTTGATTTTTATAATTTCCATTTTTGAGTTTAGTTGAGTATTTTTAACATGTTGCTTTTCTAGTCTTTTAATTGAATATAAATATTCCTCTAAAGATTATACAAAGTTTTTATATATTTTTCTCATTGTTGTCATTTTTTGATAAAATTATTTATCATTACTCTGATTTGTTCATTAAAGAAAATGACAACAATGAGACTATTTAGTATCCTTGAATTTTGAATTCAAATAGCCTCTATTGGTTACATTTTTATTATGTTGTGGTCAGTAAAGAGTTTAATATTTAGATTTTTCTGCATTTATTTATGAGAGTTTTATGTCCTAGTGCCCCTTTTTTTTTACTTTTTTTCAATTAAAGCTTTTTAATTTTCAAAACATATGCATGGATAAATTTTCAACATTAATCCTTGCAAAAACCCTCTTTTCTCCTTCCCTCCACCTCCTTCCCTAGATGGCAAGTAATCTAATATATGTTAAACATGGTAAAAACATATGTTAAATCTAATATATGCATATATATTTATAGAATTATTAATATAGAATATACACAAGAAAAATCAAATCAAAAAGGAAAAAAATGAAATAGAAAATAAAATTCAAGCAAACCACAACAAAAAGAGTGAAAATGCTATGTTGTGATGCACCTTCAATTCCCACAGTCCTCTCTCTGGGTGTGAATGGTTCTCTTCATCACAAGTCTATTGAAATTGGTCTGAATCATCTCATTTTTGAAAAAAGCCAAGTCCATCAGAATTGATCATCATATAGTCTTGTTATTGCCGTGTATAATGATCTCCTGGTCCTGCTTATTTCACTTAGCATCAGTTCATGTAAGTCTTTACAGGCCTCTCTGAAATCATCCTGATAATCATTTCTTATGGAATAATAATATTCCATAGCATTCAGCCATTCTCCAACTAATGGGCATCCACTCAGTTTCCAGTTTCTTGCCACTTCAAAGAGAGATGCCACAAACATTTTTTTTGCACATGTGGGTTCTTTTCCCTTTTTTATAATCTCTTTGAGATACAGACCCAGTAGAGACACTTCTGGATCAGAATATGTACATCAACATTCACCTTTGCAAAACCTTGTATTATGAATTTTTCTCCCTTTTTCTCTTCCTCTTCCCTCCCCAAAACAGCAAGCAATCCAATATAGGTTAAACATATGCAATTGGGAAGAACTTTTTTCCATTAGCTACAAAGCCAGAATTGTTAAGTTTCTTGAAAGGGCCAGTCAGCTCTGGTTGGGTCTTTTACAAAACTTATATTTGAGGTCATTAATTCACTAGCATCAAAAGGGAGGCTCTTAATGCCTCCTTCTTCCATCTCCCTTAGATGTACAAAGATCATCTTTGATATCCTGTGAACAGGAAGAATAATCTCATGATCCTACCTGGCATTCAAACCACATGAGTCAGTTGGGAAGTCCAGTAATGCAGGTCAGGTGTTAGTCCAGTGAGACACTGAGGAACAAGAATCACAGGAACCCAGCCCAGGAGAAGGAAGGCTTTTGTTGATCTGAATTTGATTTAGTGGGACAAGGTTATGTAGGTAATAAATGATGTAAGGTATGAAGATGTTCTTGCTATATCCCTTAGTAAAAACTAACCCAATAGCAATTAGTTAAGTGGAACTGGGGTGCTAGTTACTGGCTCTCTAAATTGAAGATAGTGTAGGATGTAAATTCTCCCAGATGCCATATTAGTATATGTGCATTTGTATGAGAAGAATCTTGTTGTTATTGTTGTTGCTGTGTATTCTTCATTCTTAAAGAACCATAACATCAGGGAGGGAATGCCATGACATACAAGTAAATTGAATTTAAGTGATGGAGGGCTAGGCAAGATTACCTGCCTCATTTTCCCCTCCAGAGTCATAGTATCCCAATAAGGAAATCAGGGCAGTTCATTTATAAGGCATGAAGATATCATTTTTTTTTTTTACCAATTAAACTGATGAGGGGACCAGCTTCTCCTTCCCTGTGAAGCTACCAGGTCAGTACCAGGACAAGCACAACTTGTCCAAGCTTCTTGGCAAGTCTTTCTAAATCTGCCTTTAGTTATTGCAGAGCAGATCACTTGACAAGAAGGAGAGTAAGGTAACCCTAAATGCTATCTTTATAGCAGAATAGTATCCTTCCTTCCTTCCTTCCTTCCTTTCTTCCTTCCTTCCTTTATTCCTTCCTTCCTTTCTGTAAGTCTCTGTGGAGGTGTTAAAGGCAAAGGGCTGGGCAGTAATGACCCTGTATTACAAGATGAGTAATGGTTTTAATTCTTGGCAGCATTTTAGCCTTTCCTTATTCTTTTAGAATTTTTATATTAAAATCACGAAAACATGGAAATAAAATAATCAAAAGAGGGGATGGGGCAACTAAAGCATAAAGGAGATGAGAAGGACCAAGTTCCAGAATGTGATCCTTGGGAGAGGGAAAATTGTTTCCATTTTTGTTCATTAATTTCTTTCTCATTCAGCAATTACTAAATGTATTCTCTGTCTCTGTCTTTCCCTCTCCCTCTCTCCTCTCTCTCTCCCTGTGTGTGTGTGTGTGTGTGTGTGTAGCACAGTAGTAGGTAAGAAATGGGAAGTCTGGAACGGAGTGCAGAGGGCACTTTGCCATTTCATCCTAGGTTATATCCATTTGGCAGGCTACAGATATTTCTAAAATTTTAAAGTGGTATAGACTATATGTTATAGTTTTTTTTTACAATTAAAAAAAATCTGTTTTAATCCTTACTAAATCCACAAATTTCATCATTTTATTCTTCCTCTTCCCAAAGAACCCCCCATCCATCCACCAAAATGATAGCTTCTTGAATATAGCCAAACCAGTCTGTACAGCATTTTTCATTTGGCTTACACTATCCTGCCAGTTGGCTGATTTCAGGCTAGAGCTGATTGACAGGTATGGCATCAAAAATTAAAATGGAAATGCTATGCAAATATTTCCCCTTGAGCATGTCAATGTAAATGCAGTATTTGTGCTTGGCTCAGGCTTAGCATTACACTTAATTAATTTGAAAAATACTTGCTTCTCCTCCTTCAAGAATCTATGATTTCCCCAGTGATACATACCACAGCCCTTATATACTTTTAAAAAAGAGACTATTTATTTAGTCATTCGCTTATTTATTTTAACGTTTTTTATTTCCAAAATATATGCATAGTTTTCAACACTCACCCTTGTAAAACCTTGTGTTCCAAATTTTTTCTCCCTCCTTTCCTCCAACCCCTCCCTTAGATAGCTAGTAATCCAATATATGTTAAGCATGTGCAATTCTTCTACCTTATGGGCTTTTTAGATAGTCTGTTTGATTTTCTGTGTCCCCAAAATTCACCACCTTGTAGTCAATTGATGAGGAGTCTCTCTGAACTAAGTGAGGCAGGACCTTGGACAGCAGACACACAATCTATCATCATTTCCTTTTCTTGAAGCTTTTCAAGCTTGGAATAATAATCAATCAGAGTTTGGTCTCTTCTTATAGCCTTCAAAAACCGAAGGCCAAGATAGTACATTTGAATAGAATTGTAGTGGAGTCCTACTCATTAAAAAAATTAGTGAAAGGAATACTTTGTAGAATTGTGGAGGGAGTCCTAGTGAATTGTGAATAATTATGAGAAAGAATTCCAAGTATTCCAAATTTATTTCTCTGGCAAATCATCTGATGTACAATAATCAGTAAAGCTTCTGAGATGGAAAAGCTTTTTGTCTTGACATCTGCTATAGAATATAATACTTAGTGAGAGAAAGAGTACTGGTATTTGAGTCCAAGTACTAGCTGTGTAATCTTAGGTAAGTTTGACTCTCTCCTCCATATCTATGATGGCTGGGGTGGAAATGTGTCTGGTAGTTGGGGCAAGGTATTGCTCTTCCTAAGGCTCTTAGGCTCAGGTTCTTGGGTTGTCTTCATTAGGATCTGGAGGAAGATGATGGTCAAGTGCCTGTCACATCCTGTCTCAGGATGCCTTACTGCTTCAGTTAAAACTGGTTTTCTGGGCTTATGTGTGACAATTAGTGATGTTTCTCCAGATGATGGCTATAAGGACTGGGTCAGAAACAGGACCAGTGATTTAGAGCGTGTGTGTGTATATATCTTATACTTCTATTACCATTTATTACTTCTACGTCAATGACATATACACACATATATGTATGTATGGGCATGCATATATGTATATAGGCACCCTACTTATGGGTATGCATAATATGTATCCTGTGATGCACCCTATAAGATGCATCTATACCATAGACATTTATGGGGTGTATATATGTATGTATGGGCATGCATATATGTATATAGGCACCCTACTTATGGGTATGCATAATATGTATCCTGTGATGCACCCTATAAGATGCATCTATACCATACATTTATGGGGTGTATATATGAGATCCATATATGCCTTTATGAGATGGCTATATACATATACACATACACACACACACACATATATAGGGTGTATATACAATGCATATTCATATATATACACACAAACATGTATGTGTGTGTGCATGACTATATGTATATGTATACATATCTAAATCATTACCTAGATGTAATAATAATAATTAGAGATGGATGGAGGTGGTTATAGATATAGAAATCACCCTCATTTCTCCCTTCAGTCTCACATTCCCAACTGCTAGCTAGACCTGGCATGTCCTGGTATTTCTACCTGGAAGACTTGGAGGTGCTTCAAATTGAACATGTCCAAAATTGTACTTATCATAAATTATACTTTAGAGCTGGAAAAGAACTTAGACAAAACTTAGATTTAAACCCAACCCTGTAATTTTTCATAAAAGGAATATTAAATGCAAAGGGTCTAAATGACTTGCCCAGAATCATACAGATGGCATAGGCAGGAGGATACATCTTTGGTCCTTGGATTCTAAATCCATCCAGCTCTCTTTTCATTACTCCAGACTGATTCTTCAACTCCACCCCTCCTTCTAACTGCCCTATTTCTGTTGATGATGCTTTATAGTCATCTTTTACTCTACTTTTCCATCCTTGCCTCCAATAACTTGCCAGTTCCTTTTCATTCACACTCAATATTTTTTTTTGCATCTAGTTCCTCCTCTTTGCTCATATTGCATCACACCATCCTAATTCAGAACCTCATTTGCTTTGCCTGGAATATTATAACACCTCCTCACCAGTGTTCCTATTTTCGGTCTCTGTCCTATCTACTCCACAGGATAAAATGCAAATTCTTCATTCTGGCATTTAAATTCCTTCACAATGTTATTACAACTTATTTTTCTATTATTATTTCACACAACTTCCCTTAATGCACTATTGTTATTCAGTCATACAATTATGTCCAACTCTTTGCAACTCTGTGGAATATTGTCCATAGAGTTTTCTTGGCAGATACTAGGGTGGTTCAACATTCCTTTCTTCAATGGATTAAGGCAAAAAGAGATAAATGACTTCTCCAACATTATACAGCTAGAAAATATCTGAGACTGGTCAGGTCTTCCTGACTCTAACCCACTCTACCCACGACCCATCTACATTTCAGCCAAACTGGCCTTGGAGATGTTTCTCATCCCAATTTGTATTGTTCCTCATTCCATGCATTTGTATGAACTACTTTCTTTGCCTGGAGCTCATGACCTCATTAGCCCATTGAAATTTTTTATTTTCCTTAGAGGTTCAGTTCACATTCAATCTTCTTCACGAATCCCTTACTAGATAAAAGGTGTCTTTTTTTCTTCAAATTTTCCTGTAACATTTTTTTTTTTTCTGTATCTCTCCTTTGTCCTTCTTGAATTTTACCTTTTATCATTCTTATTTAAGTATCTGTCAAACCACTCTATTTGATTGAAGGCCCTCATGGACTATATAATTTAAAAAATTTTCCAGAACTAAAGCATTCAGGGAATGCCAAACATTTGGTTGACAATTAACCAAGATAGAAATAGAAGCACTATTTTCATAAGTGAATACTACAGACTACAAAGATAGAAATGGCAATAGATGAAGAGTTTGTGGGAAAAATCATAAGCTAGACACATGCAGTAGTAATTGAAAACTTCAAATCCTTTGGAAGTAAGTCTCTACCTGTTTTATGTCCAAATGTGGCATTGCTCCAGAATGAATGAGTACTCATCTCAATTATTGTTGGATTCTAAAGGTAATTTCCCCTTCCTCACTCTGGCACTAATACTAAAATGATTACAAAGCTCAGCATGGCATGGACTTTACTTTGCACTCCCCTAATTCCCAGATAACTGGACTCCAAGACTCTTTTATTTCCAAGTGATTTACTTTCTTAACTTTTTGAAACTTATAAGGTTGTAACCTTCAATTCATCCACATAACCCAAAGGAACAAACTCTGAGGCAAAGGACTATTTTCATGGGGTAATGTGTTAGCCTCAGAGCTATAGGACCCCTACATTGATAGTATTCTCACTGATCAAATAAGATGTTTGTAAAGCATTTAGCACAGTTCCAGGTACTTAGTAGGTGCTTAATAAATGATCATTTCCTTCCCTTTTCTCCCTTCTCATTCAACACTCTCAATGAGGAGAAAAACCAAGAAAAGAGAGCCAAAAGGGAAGAAAGGAAGATACTGCATCTGATTGAAGTCTTTTGAAGGTTGCCATAACCAGGGAAAGAGGCTGCTATCCACTATAGTGGATCAGAATGAATTAGAGAATGGCTACATATGATCCAAAGTCTCTCTAAGACCCTTTCATTACATTGTCATGCTTGTCTCAGAAAGAGGCTCTGCTGCTTCTTCCACGCAGGGAAGAGCATCAGAGGCTCATTGCACATGTGCCAGTTCTCCTTTAGACTTCAAATAGAAGAATCAATAAGGGAAATTGTCTTTCTGAATCTTATGGCCATTATCAAAGTTGTACTGGTTGTTAGGTGGAAATGGAGAAACCTTGAGAGGAGGTAGCTGCCCATCTTAGAATTTAATGAAGAGGAAGAGAAGTGGAGAGGGGTTATATTCTGACATATACCCTAGATTTGGGGAGAGAAAATTTAAAAGAGTTCAGAGAAAGGCCAAGCAAGATCCCATGACCTAAAATTCCACGGAGCAAGTCAGCTGAGGAAAGTTGGTAAGGTGTCAAGAATGAAATTCTGAAGGCATAAATAAACAATTCCAATGCAGAAGAAAGAGGAAGTTATTTAAAGAGAATCATGTGTAAGAGCAGGGCATTCATTGACCTACTGAGATTTTTTCAGATTTTATTATTGATGCTTTTAGTTTTTAATATCATATTAATTTCCATATATAATTTTTCCCATTTCTCTACTGAACAAGCCTTCTTATTTTGTAACAAAATTTAAAAAGTTTTTTTTTTTTTAACTTTGGTAGAATCAATCAAGAGATAACCACATCTTCTACACATCTTTAGTCCTTCACCTTTGAAATGGTAGGAAAAGCAGTTTTTCACTCATTTCTGTGCCAAACTCAGTCATTATAATTACAAAGCCTTTGGTTTTGTTTTTATTATCCTCCTAATTTGCATTATAGTGATGTCTCTATGATTTCTTTGTTCTTCTTCCTTCACACTGTATTATTTCCTCTAAGCCTATATATCTGTATTTTTCAAATTTATTGTTTCCTATAGGATAGTTATAGTTGATTGCATTTGTGTACTATATTCTATTTAGCTATTCCCTAGGTGATGGGCATTGTTTCCACTCTTGTAATCTTTTGGTTTATGTTGGGTGGGTATATGACTAGTAACAGTATCTTTAGGTAATTTATTCACTTTTAAGTATCATTTTCACTAGCAAACTTAGATTTTTAAAAAAAAAGATAATGTAATATGAAAGAAGGCTTGTCCTTGTCCTGTAAAGAATAGTCTTAGGAGGTTAATCAGAATGAGTTGAAAACTAAGGAAAACAAAAAAGAATGGATTTGGAGGATTTGTTTGTTTTGGGGCTGGACCTTCCTATTTAGCCCAAGCTGGAAGTGCAGTGGCCACTCATGAACCAATTGACCCTATTTCTGATCAGGACTTAATGAAACACAACTCTATTTCTAACCTGGGTCAGTTAGCTCCTCAGGCTTTCAGAAGTTCACCTTATTGGTAATAGGTTTACTATGGACCTCTCTCCTGATGGCATTCATGAATCCACAGCATCATTCGTTGGAGCTCAGGAAGTCCTAGACATGTCATAGGAAGAGTTAATACCTCCAATGACAGAGCTCCAAATACTCACTCTTATTTTTCTTTTCTCCATCCCATTTATGCCCCGTATAACTTTCTAATAGAGATAGAATTCTTTTTTGGCTTCTTTAATTCTTTTTTCATTCTTTGAAGAAATACTTTATTCTCCCTTACCCAGCACATCTTAAAAATTGCCAAGTCTTGTCCATTCATTTCCATCTTTCTTTCCACCCACCCAGCCACCACCATAGTTCAGCTCCTCATTACCTCTCCCTGGACTACGGTAATAGGTTGCAATTGGCTTCCCTATCTCAAGTCTTTCTCCCTCTCCAATCGATTTTTCACAGAACTGCCAAAATGATATTCACAAAACACAAGTCTAACGATGTCACATGCTATGTCTCTAGGATCAAGCACAGATTCCTCTTTTTAGAATTTAAAACACTACAAACTAGCTCCAAGCTACTTTTAGGGCTTATTTATTACAAATTATTCCCTTTTTTTGATCTGAAGTGGCCATCTTGCTTCTCCTCGTGCTCCTTTTAGACAGAAGTGTTATATGCTACTAGTCAAAACACAATTACAGATCACCCTTTGATAACCATTGCATAATGCTCTCTTAAAGAAAAATTCACTGTCCTTGATAGATCTTCCATCAAACTTTTATGACTGATATAACAATTTGCCTGTTTTTAATATGTGATATTCTAATATTATGATATTCACCCACTTAATTTGCATTGTTCCTGATTTACAGAATATAACAGGTTTAACAAATCTAGGGAGATTCTGTTTCTCATCTCAGGAACACCCTAGAAGACAATAGACTTCTCCATTATTAACAATTATGATTAGAAATTACCTCAGCACCCTTCAGTTAGTATTCACTCACTATCACTACTTATTCTTATTCTTCTATCCATATCTGGTGGACTTCTGTCTGACACATGATATAGTACAGTTAAGGAAGATATGTGTTAGAATCCCACTTCAGACACTTGCTGACTGTTGTTATCTATGTTAAGTCACTTAAGCTCTTTGAGACTGTTTCTTCATTTGTAAAAATGAAGATAATAATAATAACTACATCATAAGATTCTTGTGAGAATAAAAAAAAAGAAAAAGAAAAAAGAGGTAGTTAGATAGAGTGGATAAAGTACCAGCCGTGGAGACAGGAGGACCTAAGTTCAAATTTGACTTCAGACATTAATGCTTACAAGCTGTTTAACCCCGATTGCCTTGCAAATTTTTTTTTTAGATTGTTGGGAGACTTAAACAAGATAATACATGTAAACTTCTTTGCATATCATAAAGTAAATATTGAATATCATTCTAAACCCAAATATTTCTTTTTCCTATTTTCATCAGGTATATTCTTGGTGTATCTATCTATCTATCTATATTTATATGTGTGTGTGTGTGTGTGTGTGTGTGTGTGTGTATATGTATACACCTTTGTCATAAAGATCTTTATAGAAATGAAAAAAAGAGGTACATAGATTAATAGTTGTTATATCTTTATAATAAAAATTTTTTATTTTCCTTAGAGGTTCAGTTCACATTCTGTCTTCTTCATGAATTCCCTCCCTCGGGGAGGGGGTGGAGGGAGGGAAAGGAAAAGTTGAAACAAAAGTGAATGCAAGGGACAATGTTGAAAAATTACCCATGCATATGTTCTGTCAATAAAAAGCTATAATAATAAAAAAAATTTATCTCATGTAGAAAATTATTTCTTGAGTACTCTGAAACTGTTTCATGGCCACAATAATTTCTTTTGTGTGTATTTTATCAGGTTGAGAAATTTTTCTTGATGTCATTTAAATTGGTTATTTAGAATTAATGTGATTCTATTATTACCATTACTGAGAATAAATCATTATAGAAATACTATTCTGTTCCATTTCATATATATTTGTTGTATTTCAGATTTAATACACAACTATTCTTCAAATAATACAATTTAGCTGGCTATCATACTACCTTCTTTAGAAGATAAATTGCCTTTTGCAGTTTTGTGTGGTAATATCATTCACAATCTTCTGTTGTTCTCTATAACATTTTATAAATGAGCTTGATGTCTAAATAAATGTTGAATTTTGTTCCCATGTCTCTCCAATCTTCAAAGAAGCTGATATTTTATTATGATACTGTTTCTGAGCTTTTTAGGCTTGTTTTCCTTTTTATGCATGAATTAAATTTCTTGCAGAAATTATTGCAATCAACATCTCTTCTTTTGCCATTTCCTGTTTTTCAGAGTCTATTATTTGTTTGAAAAGATTTCTATAAGCATAGGTACTAATTTCTTTTTTTCATCCTGTCAAGTAATGGGGGCTCAGTTCTTAGTTCTATTTTACAGATATACCCTTTCTGGTGGTGTTCACACAGTATATAAACAATATTTCGCACCTGATTAAATCCAACATGTGCTACTTTGGAAAGTCAATTTTCAGTCAAGAGTAAAGGAAAGGTCAATGCTATTGGGTGTTGAGGAGTTTTTTAATTGGCTTCACAGTCAGAAGAACTGAGGATAGAATTGAAACTGAATGTGCATATAAATGGTTTAAGCAGATTATCTCTTCTTTTCCTCAAAGATATTTTCCGAAATCAAAGTATATTTGTATTTCAAGGCTGCATGGCTTCTTTAGATGGGTGATTATATGAAAGATAGGGTGATTATATGAACTGAATAATTCTGAATAATAATTATGAATAGAGATAGCTAAAGTGGTATGGACATTTTCAAGCTGACTAATCTTCACACAGGAACCAAAACAACCCCAACAGAACAACTACTGGTGGTATAGCTATACAATTGACTACTGAGTAACTCACATATTAGATTTCCTCTTTGGATAATTAATAGTGACACTCTGCCTTTATGTAAGTTTAAGAAAGTAGCATAGGAGCTGCTCAATGTAGTATACTATCATACTACTGTAAATTTTAATACAGTTATTTATTTCAAAATTGCATATTAAGTAAGTTAACAAAAATCTGTTTGTTTTTTTTTTTTTTGCTTTCAAGTTTTCTTCTGAATTCAATGAATTATTGTGAAATCACAGAATTTCAGAGTTGGAAAGGATCTCAGAGGCTATCTGGTCTAAACCATATCTAAATCTACAACTTATTAACATAGGGAGAAAAATCATTCATCTAATTTAATGGAAATAAGATAAAAATAGTCCCGGGACAAGTCTCTATCTTGTTATTATTCGTTTACATTTAATGTTTTACAGACTATTGCATATTATTCAAAATAATTGAATTTTATAGTTGAATAATAGCATTTGGGCAGCTAAATGGAACAGTGGATAAAGTAACAGGCCTGGAGTCAGGAAAACATCTTCCTGAGTTTAAATCTAATCTCAGACACTTACTAGCTGTGTGACTCTGGGCAAGTCACTTAACCCTGTTTGCCTCAGTTTCTTCATCTGTAAAATAGGTTGGAGGGGCAGCTAGGTGGCACAGTGGATAGAGCACCAGCCCTGAAGTTAGGAGGACTTGAGTTCAAATCTGACCTCAGACACTTAACACTTCCTAGCTGTATAACCCTGGGCAAATCATTTAACCCCAATTGCCTCAGCAAATAATAATAATAAGTTGGAGAAAGAAATGGCAAACCACTTTAGTATCTTTACCAAGAAAAACCTCAAATGGGATCATGAAGAATACAGCAACTACAAAAAAGCATGAGAATATAATCTTCTGTAGGTTCATTTAAAACATCCTTGATGCAATTCTAGTAGGTGATTTAATGAAGAAAATTATATATACCTTGTCCTTTTCCCAAATAATTTTGATTTCTTCTTTGAAGCCTCTCTCTCTATTTTTTCATTCCACATAGCTTAGAGATTATTTTAGCTTAGAAATATTTTATGTTATATTATATACTAAAATGCTGCATTGCTTTTTTATGGATCAATGTTATATCCAGAAAATTATAGTTTTTTCATAATATTTTGGTTCTAGAACAATTTATTGAGTCTTCATGAATATTTTGAAATATGTCTTTATAGTGTTGGAATTTGTCCTCTTAAAGTCCTGAAAAGATAGTAAAGTAAATTCTATTGCAAGAGTAAATTCTAAATCCTACAATTCCTTTTTCTCTCTTCTCTGCTGGATTGTAAAGAAGTTACTTCATGTCATATATATATATATATATATATATATATATATATTTTATTGCAAATACCAGAGCACTGGGCCTTTGCACATAATATATGCTTAATAAACATTTGTTTAATTATATTGAGTTGAATTAAAAGGGTTTTGGGGGATAGAGAAGGAAAATGTAATGTTCTTTAATTAGTAATGGCATATAATTGTGGATACTGAACTCTTATTACCATTTTTTATTGGAAAGCATATCCAAAAGTCACCACAGGTTCTATGTTGTCACTCAATTCAGTCAGTAAGTTAAGTACCTACTATGTGCCAGGCATTGTATTAAAGTCCTGGAGGACAAAAAGAGGCAAAAAACAATTCCCATACTCAAGGAGTTCACAATCTTTTTTTAAAAAATTTTTTTCAATAGTATTTTATTTTCCAAATACATGTAAAGATAGTTTTCAACATTCATTTTATAAGATTTTGTGTTCCATATTTTTCTCCCTCCTTCCCTTCCTTCCCCTTGCCCCAAGATAGCAAGCAATTTGATATGTATACATGTACAGTTTTTTAAAACACATTTCTATCTTTGTCATGTTGTGCAAGAAAAATCAGACCAAAAGGGGAAAAAAAACACAAGAAATAAAACAAACAAAAGTGAAAATACTATACCTCGATCCACATTCGGTCTCCATAGCTCTTTCTCTGAATCTGGATAGCTCTTTCCATTCTGATTCTATTGGAATTGCCTTCAATCACCTCATTGTTGAGAAGAGCCATGTCCATCAGAATTGATCATTGTATAATCTTGCTGTTGTTGTATACAATGATCTTCTGGTTCTGCTCATTTCACTTAGATCAGTTCATGTAAGTCTCTCCAGGACTCTCTGAAATCATCCTGCTGATATTTTCTTATAGAACAATAATATTCCATAACATTCATATATACCACAATTTATTCAACCATTCTCTAACTGATGGGTATCCTGTCAGTTTCCAATTCCTTGCCACTACAAAAAGGGTTGTTATAAACATTTTTTTCACCATGGGTCCTTTTCCCTCCTTTAAGATCTCTTTGGGATATAGACCTAGTAGTGAGACAGCTGGATCAAGGGGTATGTGTGATTTTACAGCCCTTTGGGCACAGTTCCATATTGGAGCTCACAATCTAATGGAGGAGATAACAAGCAAGCAAATAGACACAAACATAAATCGGTAATATTTAAAAGAGGGGAAAACATTAGAATTAAGAGAGTCTGAGAAAGGCTTCCTGTAAAAGGCTTTTTGAGAATTTAGGTGGCACCTGAAGGAAGCCACTGATGTCAGAAAATAGAGATGAATAGGGAGAATTTCCAGCCACAAAGGACCTAGAGAGGGAGAGTCTTGTCTGTGAAATTGCAAGGGCCAGCGTCACTTGATTGAAGAGAATGTATTGGGGAGGGGAAGAAGGTAAAGTATAAAAAGACTACAAGGTTGAGGGGTAGGAGAAGAGAGATTAGGAAGGTTGTCTTTTTATTTGTTTTCAATCTTAAAATTTTATTTATTAGTTTTTTGACATAAATTTGACATTTATTTCCCTTTTCTTCCTTTCTTCCCACCTTCCCAAGAGAGCAATCAATCTGATATAGTTTATACATGTACAATCATATTAAACATATTTATGAAGGTTTTAAAATGCCAAATAGAGGATTTTCTATTTGATTCTGGAAATGACAGGGAGCTACTAGAGTTTGAGTAGAGGAGTGACATAGTTGAATCTGTGCTTTAGGAAAATAACTTCAGTGGTTGAATGAAGGATAAATTAGTGGGGAAAGATTTAAGATAGGCAGACATACCAGCAGGCTATTGCAATAGTCCAATCATTAGATGAAAAGGTAGTGAACCAGGATGGAAGCAGTTCTGAGGAGAGAAGGGAGCATATTTGAGAAATGTCCTATTTACTCATTTAGTTGCCACATGATGCTGATGAGCTATTATTCAGTTGTTAGCTGCCTAGTCTATTATCAATGTGAAAGATGTAAAGGTCCTAGGTCCCATCCTGAACTGCTCCTCAATTTGAGATACTGCTAGTAGAGCATAAGCCAATAATTTTCTGCCTTTGCTATTTAAAATTAAACTTGGGATATGAGCTCAGAATTTAGAGAGAAAAAGAATCAGGGGGTTAGTGTCAAGGTGGCAGGGTTAAATTACTGACTAAGAAGATTCTTCAAACCTTAGTTATCCTAGCAAATAAGATTGGTCTTCTATTGCACATCATCCATAATAGCTAATGGAATTCAGGAGACAGAATGACCTTCCTAGTCCAGTGATGTAGTAGTACTATACTGATACAAGGTTCATACTTTATATAAGTACTCTCATAGGAAGCCTCTTAATAAAGAAGCACTAAATGTAGAGTGGGTGGAAGAAAATGCATCTTAATAACACTATAAAATGCAAAATAAAATCCTCAGGCAGATCAGGGTGCTGATTAAGAAGGCAGCTCAAACGTCAACACAATGTTCCTTTCTTATATAACAATATTCCTTTTTTCCAGTTAACAAAAAGAAATCACATACCAAAGAATACATATATGAGGCTATCAAATCTCTTTGGGTCCAGTCTGAAGAAGCATTCTCCTGAAATTTCTCCCAGAAACAGTAACACTTAATAAGAATCTGCTTAAACCTATTAAGTAATTATTTATTAAAAATATTTTTAAAAGAAAAAGCACACCTTGTTGGGTTTAGTGCCTAGTTGTTTTCCTATACAAATACAGAATAAATACATTTTACAAAAGGAACTCATTCAAGTTGGAAATATATCTCATTTTCAATGTAGTATTTTAAAAATTGACATAATCATGTTCATTCAATTAAAATATATTATCTCAGTATACATTTATTAAGTACTTGTATGCAAAGTACTATCTTGTGTACTTTACAGAGATCAAATTAAAAAAAACAAAAGAATACTACATTATAGTAAGTAATATAAGAGAGAAAGACATTAGCGCTTCATGGCTGGGTAGAAATGCATGAAAGACAAGGAAAAAAGAAGAATAGAGATGTAATGAAAGGCAACTAGAAATACAAAAATTGCTTGGGACAAAATATTGTTATAATTTTGAAACTGGAGCTACATTTGAAATATGGAGCTATTAACCATAGGCCAGAAAAATAACATGATTATTACATAAAATAGAAAGTCTAATATCAATATAATTTCTCTAAAGAAATGGTCTGAACCCTTTGATCCCTCAGCGTCTCTTACTGAGCCTGTATCCCAAAGAGATCACAAAAAAAGGAAAAAATGCTTGTGCAAAGGTGTTTGTAGCAGCCCTTTTTGCAATGGCAAGGAACTAGAAACATTGAATGCCCTTCGTTGGGGAAAGGCTGAATAAATTATGGTATATGAATGTTATGGAATATTATTGTACTATAAGAAACGAACGATAAGCAGGATGATTCCAGAAGGGCTTAGAGAACTGATGCTAAGTGAAATGAGCAGAATTAGATCATTGTACACAAGAAGATTACATGATGATCGATTCTGATGGATGTGGTTCTTTTCAACAATGAGGTGATTCAAGCCAGTGCCAATGGTCTTGTGATGAAGAGAACCATCTGTACCCAGAGAGGGGACTATGGGGACTTAGTGTGGATCACAACATATTATCACTGTTTTTGTTTGTTGTTTTCTTTCTTATTTTTTCCCTTTTGATCTGATTTTACTTGTGCAGTATTATAATTATGGAAATAGGTACAGAAGAATTGCATATATTTAACTTATATTGGATTTCTTGCAGTCTAGGGGAGGGGGTGGAGGGAAGGGGGAGAGAAAAAAATATTTGGAACAAAGCTTTTGCATGGGTGAATGTTGAAAACTATCTAAGCATGTATTTTGAAAATAAACATATATATATATATGTATATATATAAATTAAGTCTGAGCTGTAGGTGTCATGTTAAAAAGCTGTAGCCTCAGGATCATTGGATAGTTTGGTTAAAAAATGAACACTCATTTCAAAAAGCCACAAATCATGTGACTAGTGATAAATCCACATTTGAGAATTACTGTTTTTTATAATTTTGTAAAATAAAAGTTGACAGAAAACAGAATATAGTATAATGATTGTTCATTTTTTTATTAAAGCTTTTTATTTTCAAAACATATGCATGGATAATTTTTCAACATTGACTCTTGCAAAATTTTGTGCTCTAATTTCCCCTCCTTTCCCCCTGCCCATTCCAAATGGAAAGTAATCCAATATATGTTAAATTTAACATATGCATACATATTTATACAACTATCTTGCTGCACAAGAAAAATCAGATCAAAAAAGGAAAAAAATGATAAAGAAAATAAAATGCAAACAAACAACAACAAAAAGAAAATGCTATGTTGTGAACCACCCTCAGTTCCCACAGTCCTCTCTCTGGGTGCAGATAGCTCTCTTCATCACAAGATAATGATCATTCTTAAGGGAAATTAATTTTATTCTTCTCATTCTTTTTTTTAGAAAACAAATTATTCCCACTATAGTTTTCCTGGATTCTTAAAAGCCTAATTACTGGTGATACAAATCTAAATTTGCAAACCACAGTACAATGATGCATAGTGGTTATGAGCAGGTTACAGTGTCAAGAAGTGATGGATTCAGCCATCAAGTAGTTCTGTTAGACGTTGATTCAATTTCTATTCAACAGGAAGAATTGAATGCACACTCTACCTGGTACTATGTGTTCCATTCCAAAAAAGTGACTATATTGGGGGAGTTTCAAGCTCTCTGTAGTCCTCTAAAAAGTGGATAGCCTTTCCCTTTCTGAAAATGCCTCTTTCTGGGTAGGAAGAACATCTCACTCATCTAGGGAAAATGTTCAGCGTACATCTATTCAGACAGAATTAGCTCTTAAGTGCCCATCCTGCTGGCAGAGCCTGACTCTCCCCAAACTTGCTATATCCCACTGGTTGTTTGTTTTTTGTCCTTCGTTCTGGAAGAGGACCAAAATGACATCATGTGTTAGAATTGAGTTACAGTGCAGCCCATTGTGGCCAATCAGACCAACAGGAGCTCTGAAGGCTCTTCACAAACAGTCCCTATGAAGGTCTGGGGGGGCTTCTCCAACTCTGCAAAATTTCTTCTGAGCTAATCCAAGCCTGCTTTGCTCACAAAGCACGGCACCTTCTCTGAGGGACTCAATGTCTCCCATGTCCAGTAATTAATTCTAAAGTTCTTAAGAGGGACCTTGAAGCATCCTTGTATCACCTTTTCTGATCACCTTGTGAGTGCCCACCCTCTGTGAGTTCTCCATAAAATAATGAGCTTGCTCTCATGCTTTTAGCATGTTTTCAGCCGTTTTGTCAAACACCTTCAATGAGGACAAACATGGAATCAAAGTCAGGTACCGCACTGTATGTCCTAAAGGTCTAGTTACATGACTTTAGAATTATGGAGTCACTTTACCAAAGGGATAGAAGATACTCAGTTGGTATACATGCATAGAATCAATAAAATATTACATAATATTTTGTATATGCTATGCTATTAATAATTATTTGTATTTGTATTTGAAATATTAAATTATAAATATTGCACATACATATATGAATGTAATGCAATACAATTTAGCAAAAGAAATGATGAAGTTTCAGAAAAGCCTGAGAAGATTTGTATGAAATCATGCAGAATGAAATGAGCAGAACCAGGTAAACAATTCCTACAGTAACAGCATTATAAAAAAAAACAAAAAAAACAAAAAAACAACTGAACAACTTTGAAAGACTTAAGAACACTAATCAGTACAATGATCAGCCACAGTCTCAGAGGGCAGCTAGGAGGTTTAAAATATTACATAATAAAACATCTTCCACATTCTTTCATATCTAAAGCTTCTCCTAGACCCAGGAAACCTTCTTTCCTGATGTCCCCCCCCTCCCTGTACCACATAGTACACAGACTACTCTGAACTCAGGAATTCTAAGGAAGACATATTGTGTATTATTTAGTTTCTGGTATCAATTACTCCAGTGATCAATCAAAGGAGAATAAGAAACACAATGTGGTTTACTTAATAATGTTTAACTTATGCTTCCAGTAGGGCCAGCTACTAAACAGAGTATCAGGAACCCAGCTCTCAGTTTCTCTTCATGGTATAGATTCAGGGTTCAATACCTTTTTGGATTTAGCATTCTGTTGCTGGCATGGATTTCTAACTGTTGTCTTTTGTTTGCTTCTTTCTATTTTTTGAAAAAAAAATCCATTTTTAATTAATATTTTTTCTTTCCTTCCTATGTTTTCTCCAATTGAAAAAGAAAGAAAAATGCAAAACAAATTCTCTTAACAACCATATCCAAAAAATGTTTCATTTTGAATCCTGAGACCATCAGCTCTCAGTCAGGAGATGGTGCAGTGGATAGAGCACTGAGCCTAGAATTAAGAAGACTGTTTCCAAATACAAAGCTTTCTCGATGTGTAACTCTGGAAAAGTCATTCAACTATCTGGGTCAATGTCCTCAACTGTAAAATGTAGATAATAGCACTTATCTCCCAGGATTATTGTGAGGATCAAATAAGATAATATTTGTAAGATACTTTGCAAACCTTAAAAAGTTATATAGTGCTATTTATTAATAGTTAGCATATATAGCATTTACTATATACACTATACAGTGTACAAAAACTGCATACCATGTATGCTAAGTGCAGTGTCTGAGATTAAATTTTAACTCAGGTTTTCCTGATGGCAGGTGTTGTGTTCTATCCATTATACCTCCTAGCTGCCCTCTGAGACTGTAGTTGATCATTGAACTGATTAGTAAGTCTTTCAAAGTTGTTATTGTTGTTGTTGTTTTTTTTAAATGATGCTGTTACTGTAGGAATTGTTCACCTGGTTCTGCTCATTTCATTCTGCATGATTTCATACAAATCTTCTCAGGCTTTTCTGAAACTTCATCATTTCTTTTGCTAAATTGCATTACATTACATTCATGTACCATAATTTATTCAGCCATTCCCCATCTAATGAGCAAGCTTTGAGTTTCCTATCCTTTATCATGCAAAAGAGTGTACTATATTTTTGTACTTATAAGTCCTTTCCATATATATATATATATATATATATATATATATATATATATATTTCATGTATCTGGAGCCTCTAATTGCTTCTTAACATTTTCCCTAGGGGAACAGGGGAAATGCTCCCAAGAATAAGCCTTAGCAAGGAGAGCCTGCTGCATTTACCTTGGGATTTCTGACTTTGAGATTTTCCTTTCTGGTTTCTGATTGAGAAGTATATCACATCTCCTCTGTTCTATGATGTCCTCCTTTGTTTCCATATCTTTAATTGCACACATTCTTCTCACTCTCTACCAAGGTAACCAAAGCCTGACTTCTCCTCATTGAAGGAAAATAAGAAAATAATTAGAGATTGTTACACATTTGTGGCAAAAAAAGGTGGCGCAGACATGGGATAGAGGTAAGAGATAATGGATGAACGCAACATTAAGTATAGCATTGATATATGTGAAACATAAAGAACAGCCTCCAGATAATAGGGTGAGTTTAGGAAATGGCAGAGGCTACATATCCAAAGGATGAGAAATTCAGGTATTGATTTATATGTACCAGTGGAGATAAAAATTCCATCAATGAGGTACAGATACATCCAAGTGGTTTTCTAGATTGCTATCAAAGGGAATGTTTTATGGAAGAAGTGATTATTGAGCAGAATTTAAAGGCCAGAAGATAGAGTGGAAATAAAACGAGAGCATCCCAGTTAAGGCTGTTGAAATATTCCACGGAAAAGGTGTCTTTTGAAGGAAAATTCTGATGAAGATAATATAGGCAGCCTTGTAATTTAGTCTGAAGCTCTGTAGAAAACATGCAGCTGAGGAAGTATGTGTACTTTTTATAATGTTATTCTCTCTCCTCTGAAGATGGTGTCCAAATATGGGGTCATCATCCTTCTTGAATATGTCAAAATTCATTCTTAGAATGAATTAATATGTTAATTCCACGAATAGTATCTTTTTGATTGGTCTGATGGTATGTAGGCAGAACAGAGCACTTAAGAATTTTGAGAATTCATAACACATAGGACAAAATTAAGATTTTTCTGTTTTGACTATGAGAGGGGGAAGAGAAAGGAACATGGATCTGTTAAGTACCTAGAATATGCTAGGCATTGTGCTGAATACTTTACAAATGCTATATCATTTGGAGGTTAGCAACACTACATATTTTCTGTGGTAGATAATCAGAACACTAATGAAAAATTAATGAACCTCTATCTTAAGAATCTACTGACTCCCAAATGTGATTCAGTTGGATTTTTAGTGAAATATGACTCCTTCCTCTTGGTAATAGAATGGTAGATAGAAGAACAGAATAAGAATTATAAAATATAGTCAGTGTGTCCATTTATTTTGCTTAACTGCACTCCTTTGTTACAAACAAAAACGAAAACTTTGGGAGATGATAGCCATGTTTTTAAAAAGAACATCAATTAAATAATTTTGAATCTACTCACTTCACATAGGTAGCTGAATCCATTATCTTAGATGGTTATTTTAAGACTTCCCTGAATAACTCTACCTAGCTTTGATCAGTCGTTAGCTCTGCATTCTTTTAGCACTCTTCTGTCTCAATTTGCATGATATTAATTTGCATATTTGACTTTGATGGAATCATTATTTAAGAAATTTGGGTACTCTTTTTACTTGTACAATTCAATTCAACACGGACTTATTAAGCACTTACATGGGTAAGTAAGGTCCTGTTCAAGACTATGGGGATATATTAGAAAAATAAGTCTATTTTCAAGGGATTTACAGTCTAATAGGGTAGTTATGCCCAGGTATGCTATAAAGTGGAATGTGAATAAGAAGTTTAAACTGCCTAGATCAACAATCAGGGTTCTAAACAAAACAAGTGTCCATCATTTAGCACTCTGGCTCTGTCATGATGGATATTCTAGGCTCTTTCTCTACAAGTATGTGCCCATTAAGATTTTTTGCTACTGACCTCTCCTACTCCTTCTTGACCTAGATTCTCTCTTTTTTTTTTTTCTTTTTTTCTTTTTTTCTTTTTCTTTTTTTTATTTAATAGCCTTTTATTTACAGGATATATACATGGGTAACTTTACAGCATTAACAATTGCCAAACCTCTTGTTCCAATTTTTCACCTCTTACCCCCCCCACCCCCTCCCCTAAATGGCAGGATGACCAGTAGATGTTAAATATATTAAAATATAACTTAGATACACAATAAGTATACATGACCAAAACATTATTTTGCTGTACAAAAAGAATCAGACTCTGAATTATTGTACAATTAGCTTGTGAAGGAAATCAAAGATGCAGGTGTGCATAAATATAGGGATTGGGAATTCAATGTAATGGTTTTTAGTCATCTCCCAGAGTTCTTTTTCTGGGTATAGCTAGTTCAGTTCATTACTGCTCCATTAGAAATGATTTGGTTCATCGTTGCTGAGGATGGCCAGGTCCATCAGAACTGGTCATCATATAGTATTGTTGTTGAAGTATATAATGATCTCCTGGTCCTGCTCATTTCACTCAGCATCAGTTCGTGTAAGTCTCTCCAGGCCTTTCTGAAATCATCCTGTTGGTCATTTCTTACAGAACAGTAATATTCCATAATTTTCATATACCACAATTTATTCAGCCATTCTCCAACTGATGGACATCCATTCAGTTTCCAGTTTCTAGCCACTACAAAAAGGGCTGCCACAAACATTCGTGCACATACAGGTCCCTTTCCCTTCTTTATAATCTCTTTGGGATATAATCCCAGTAGTAACACTGCTGGATCAAAGGGTATGCACAGTTTGATAACTTTTTGAGCATAGTTCCAAACTACTCTCCAAAATGGTTGGATTCGTTCACAACTCCACCAACAATGCATCAATGTCCCAGTTTTCCCACATCCCCTCCAACAATCATCATTATTTTTTCCTGTCATCTTAGCCAATCTGACAGGTGTGTAGTGGTATCTTAGAGTTGTCTTAATTTGCATTTCTCTGATTAATAATGACTTGGAGCATCTTTTCATATGACTAGAAATAGTTTCAATTTCTTCATCTGAGAATTGTCTGTTCATATCCTTTGACCATTTTTCAATTGGAGAATGGCTTGATTTTTTATAAATTAGAGTTAATTCTCTATATATTTTGGAGATGAGGCCTTTATCAGAACCTTTGACTGTAAAAATATTTTCCCAGTTTATTGCTTCCCTTCTAATCTTGTCTGCATTAGTTTTGTTTGTACAAAAACTTTTCAGTTTGGTATAATCGAAATTTTCTATTTTGTGATCAGTAATGATCTCTAGTTCTGCTTTGGTCATAAAAACCTTCCCCTTCCACAGGTCTGAGAGGTAAACTATCCTATGTTCCTCTAATTTATTAATAATTTCATTCTTTATGCCTAGGTCATGAACCCATTTTGACCTTATCTTGGTGTACGGCGTTAAGTATGGATCAATGCCTAGTTTCTGCCATATTAGTTTCCAATTTTCCCAGCAATTTTTATCAAACAGTAAGTTCTTATCCCAAAAGCTGGGATCTTTGGGTTTGTCAAAGACTAGGTTGCTATATTTGTTGACTGTTTTTTCCCTTGAACCTAATCTATTCCACTGATCAACTAATCTATTCCTTAGCCAATACCAAATAGTTTTGGTAACTGCTGCTCTATAATATAGTTTTAGATCTGGTACAGCTAAGCCACCATCATTTGATTTTTTTTTTTCATTAATTCCCTTGAAATTCTTGACCTTTTGTTTTTCCATATGAACTTTGTTGTTATTTTTTCTACTTGACCTAGATTCTCAAACTTTGATGGTCTTAATGAAATGAATGACTTAAATTACAAGAAACCATAGCAAAAATCAGTATCACAAAATGTAACATTCCAAACATTTCCTAGCTCCAATCTCATCTTAAAATTTCACTTTTAATTGAGTTCTATTTCCCCTCTTCTCAATCTCCAAATAGTCCAGAGCATCTTAGACTCATGGCATAGTATACTTGTATGAGTTCTCTTCTTCAGTGTTTGATAGTCTCCACAGATCTAGCTCTGTCCTATTTTTTTACTCATCATCTTTATGAACAAAGCTTATAGATGTCAGGACTTTATGATGATTCTCTTGGCTAGATTCCTTTATACTTCTGAGGCTTTTTATCTCAGAGAGAGGAGGTAAAGTCTCGGCCTTTTGTTCTCTCATATCACAACTTTAGTCCTTAGCTATTCTTCCTGTTCTTGGGACCAACTACAAGATCATCTTTTCTCCACAAGCTAAGACTGACCAGGAAATTCCCTTTCTTTCTGTCAAATGCTGAATCTAGGACCTTTCAAACGTAAGGTATTTCTATTCCCTGTCTAGAAATTAATTTTTTCTCTCTTCAAAGGCTGAAAATCCAGAATTCCTTTACCTATGAATGTTTTTTCTCCTTTCTTGAACCACTTGGAAGAGAACATGCATAAGCTCAGTCAGTGTCTCTCCACAGCTGGAGCTAGGCACTCAAAGTCCAGAAACTTGGGGTCCAAGAACTCTCACTACTCTACCACTACCTCAGCACTACTCTATCATTACCATCTCTGAAATTTAATTATCAGTTAAATATGGGGATTCTTTGCAAATGAACAGGTCTCCTCCAGGGCTCAAAGTTCACCTTCTGATCTCTGGTTTTTGAGTGTGATTAGAAAAGGAAAAAGGGTATCACCTGGGGTATTTCCTTCTCACATGACAGATTCCCAGAAATGCTAAACCATGTTCAAGGTGTCCTATTTGTATGCATCCATCCAAGCAGTGAGAAAGAGTAAGCCCACATCGTGAACAAAAAAGTAGCCTATAAAGTACCCATAGGTAGATGGGGAGATATACTTCATCTCCACTGCAGGGCTGCTGGTGTCTCCCACTGATATTATTCTGCTGTTCCTACTTCACACTGAGTCATATATCCATTGTTCTCTTCTGGACCTGTTCCTCAAAAATCTTGTGATCTCTGAAGGGGTATATAGTCTTGGCTTGGTCTTGCTCCACGGGTCTCCTGGTCACTCTTGGACATCTCTGCTGGTGAATGGTGGCTAGTTTCTCTCTTCCACAAGATTCAGGTCTTTAGCTGAAATTCTTAGCCAAGGTGCTCCCTCCTTCCCAAAGAGGAATAGGTTCTGTTATCTTTCTTTTAGCTTTTAGCCAAAAAGCTTTAAGCTTTTCTTATTTCAGTGAGAAAATGAGGCCTTCCATATACCCAGTCTTCAGACTACAAAAAACAAAACAAAACAAAAAATCATCCCATTCTTTTTGTATGGAGAGGGATCTGTGGACTCTTAGATAACTTCTTTTTGAAAAACAGAACAACTAGTGTGTCAATTAAAATATAGAGTAGCTAGTCAGTTTTAAGCCTCATTCCTTTAACTAATTATATTTTTAAAAAAAATCTAAGTCAGTTTTTAACCCCAATTCCTATAACTAATTCCACTTACAGGATGAATATCTGTTTCAAATCTCTGAATTAGGGTCAGAAAGTTCCCTTTAACTATAATAAATTTCTGACTACCTGCAGACATCCCCTTCAAACAAATTCAGGAGCTACATTTTGATAAACCATAAAATCTATCTGAATCTGAGGTAATTCCTTCAGTATTTCTCCCAATAGCTATGACCTTTCAGATATCAGTACCTCAACAATCACATCTGCCACTTATTTCAGTACTCAAAGCCATATTTCATCTGGATTGGGTGACCTGAATTTATGACAGGCTGTTACGTATTTTCTCATTATTTCCTTGTTTATCTTGAGTATCAACTCCCTATCAGTCATTTTTATTTTGTCCTCTTCAGTATAGAGATAATTTTTCTTGTCAAAGAAAACAAACAAAATAAAAGATTAACAGGTTTGGCCTCTTGCTATCATCAATTATCATCCTCTCTATCCCAAACAGTACTATTGTTCTTTGATCCTCTTTTTTCTCCTTCATAAACAGTTAAAAACCCCCACAAAACAAGGCAGCTAGGTGGCTCAATTCATAAATTATTGATTAATGACAGAAAAAAGGCATGCATATTTCTTATAACTTTGTCAGTATAGCATTAATTGACTCTTTTTCATGAAAGTTTTGTTGATTCTCCCTTTGGTCTTTATTTATACTTTTGTTATTGTGCACATTGTTCCTTTGGCACATTTATCAGCAACTCTCCGAATTATTCATATTTGTCATTCCTTAGTGTACCATAATATTCAATTACGCTAACATTTCATAATTTGTTCACCTATTCCCAAACCATTGAGCATATGTTTAATTTTGTCTTTTCTGTTAGTACTTTTAAAATCTTTCTAGGAACATTTTTGTATGATTGGGTCATTTCTTACTGCTAATACACTCCTAGTAGTAGAATCTCTAGTTAAAGGTATGAATAGTTAAGTTAGTTTTTTGAATTATTCTAAATTATTTCCCAATGTATTCAGTTCATAGGTCCATGAAGTAACTGAACCAATTCGCAATGATGAATTGGGGTGTTCACCTTTCTAAAGTCACTCAATCTTTTTGAATCTTTGCTGATATCTCTGAGGGGGGAATATCTCTGAGTTGTTTTTAACTTGTATCCTTATTCTTGTTGGTAATTTTGAACATTTTTAGGTACTTGATTTTTTTTTTGGCTCTTTTCTTTTTAAAATATTTGTTAATGTATTTTGACCACTTGTCTATTAGGATCATATATCTGTGCAAATTCCCTAAATATTCCAAATGTTAAGTTTTTACCAAAGTTATTTGGTGCAAATGCTTTAATTATTTAGGTCTCCTATTATTATTGCAAAAAAAATGTTTCATATTATTACATGATTCCTGCATGTCTTGGTTAATTAATTGCCATGTAGTTAATGATGAAAAAATGAATGAAAAGCATTTATTAAGTGTTTACTATATGCTTCACACTATGC
This sequence comes from Sarcophilus harrisii, assembly GCF_902635505.1. Taxonomy (NCBI): domain Eukaryota; kingdom Metazoa; phylum Chordata; class Mammalia; order Dasyuromorphia; family Dasyuridae; genus Sarcophilus; species Sarcophilus harrisii. Next base: position 357,672,728 of record NC_045427.1, on the reverse strand, counting down.
TAAGTGCAGGTGCATAAAATACAAGGAAGCAAGATTGTGTCTTCAAGAAGCTTAGATTTTGTGGGGATGGAGAGTGTGATAACACATAAAGAAGATGAAGAAAATAGGACTAAAAATCCAGTGGGCATACTGAAACATACAATCTCTTAGTATATCTTCCTTTAGGATTTTGCTCAATGTTTCATTCTTAAATACAAATCCCTTTCTTTATTGTTCAGTATATCATATTTCAGTATGTCCTTTTGTTGTCGTTGTTAGTGAACTGGAGTTCAGTGGTCTCTTTCCAGATGCTTGCTGTATTTTCTTTTTAACTGGAGATTAACAAAAATATTTTTGTGCATGTTAAATCTAGGGTTCTTCTTTGGTGGTTGCCTGTGCATTCTATTAATAGAATAATAATAGCTAATTATATCTATTTATATAACACTTGGGATATAACAGGCACTGTGCTATAAGTGCTTTACAATTATCATGTCATTTGATCTTCATTTGGGAAGTAGGTGCTATTATTACTCCCATTTTGCAGATGAGGAAATGCTGTCAAATAAAGATTAAGTGACTTGTCCAGGATCATACAGTAAGTACCTGAAGTCATATTTGAACTAAAGATTTCCTGACTCTTGGTCTGGTACTCTATCCAGTGTGCCAGTTAGATCTGTACTTTATCCTCTGGTTCTAATACTTCCAAACAATTTAATTTTAAAGTTTTTAATTTTATTTCATGATTTCTTGAAATCATTTTGAAGTTTTTTGTTTCATCACGTCTCTCTACAAATTCTCCAAGTTTGACATCCCAGGTCAAACATTTTAGGTTATGCTTTTTATTATAGATATCTTGTATATTATTCCAAATTTGCTGTCTTCACTTTTCTTTAATAGTTCTTATTGTACCATTGCTTTCATGATTTTCAAGTATCTGTTCTAGGGTGTAGATCCTTTTTTTGAGTTTCCATTAACAGCTAAAATTTTGTTCCTTCCTTTTTCCTTTGGGTCTTTCTATCTTCTCTCAAGGTTATTGTGACCATTTCATTCTGTTTTCAGGGATCTGATTTGAATTGTTGCCATTTTAATATTAGCATTTTCTTACTCAGTAGTATGTTCACATTTGGGTGGGGAGAGTTCTTTGCTTACTCATTTTCTCTATCCTCTGCTGTTTTTTCTTTTTCCCTGTGGAGGCTTAGGGTGGGAGGAGAGGAGGTTTCTTTCCTTTTCCCTATTTTATTTGTTATTTGTTTTATTTTTAGTTTATTTGATACATTTCTGGTTGTTTGGAAGAACTAGGCTTATTCTCAGATTCTTATTCATTTTTCTTGTAGAAAATCCCTTTTCTTGTCTTTTGAGGAAAAAAGCACCAATCAAAAGAATATACAGATTATCTCCTCTAGTGGGGTGATGAGTCAGAGAAAGTGAGGGGGTAGAAGGGGAAACAACCTATATAGAAGTTGCAAAATCTAAAACATATAGTGGCTAAATTGAACAATTCTAATGACAAATATGAAATTCTGTAAGCAATTAAAAGAAAGTCCTTCAAATATAAAGAAAAAGAAATTCAAGTAACACAAGATTATTCTGCATTTATGATAAAATAAAGGACATGGAATAATGCATTCCAAAAAGCAAAAAAAAAAAAAAAAAGGCTCAAGATATAATCCAAGGTGACATATCTTGCAAACCTGAGTCTAATCACTAATGAAAAAAGATAAATTAAATAAGTAAACATTTAATAAAAGTCCAATAAAATGGGGAGTTGACACATTCCTACAAAGAAAACCACAACTGAGTTAATTATTAACTGCAAATATCCTAGACAACAGAAGTAAAAATAACCAAATATAGCAATGATTTTCCATTAGCAGCTCTGCTTGATTCTGACTTCCCTAACATTTTGCTATCCCCAGATAAACTGATTATCAAAAATCTGAAACCTCATTATCATGCAAATTAATTCAGCTTTTAATAATCAACTGTAGAGGGTCACAGACAGTGGAGGAACTCTGGGTGAGGAATAAGACCCTTCAGCCAGAGGGAACCTGCTGACAATGTCTGGTTCAGCTCCCCATCTCCCCTAAGGGCTCTCAGCCTTCCTGAGAAGTCAGAGGGCAGTGACAACCTGTGTTGTGATTGAAGTAGAGTGATAGCAGGTGGAAGAGTGATAGCAGGTGGCAAATGACATACAATAGCAAGTTGTTTATTGGTCCCACATGAGCAGTATATACTTAGGGCATGTGCAATGTTGCTTTGGTTACATAAGGGTATGAGGGTATAAAAAGGGGAGAGAATTTGGAACAAACAGACTCCATATTTCCACTATCCTAGGGAGTCTCACCTTGTCATTCCTCCAGTAAAATAGTCGTTTTAATCACCTGTGCATGGGGGCTCTAGAAAGCACTGTATGTTTTGTCACCCCAATTTGGGGGCTCTAGAAAGCAGGACACAACATTTGGCGCCTAAATGTGGGGCTCTAGGTGAGGTCCTACACACACCAGCTTGACTGATATAATTGGCCAGTTCAGTGGAGAAGTCCCTTGTGACTGGGGAATAGACAAGTGGAAAGAATCAGTAAGGGCTAAACTAGTTACTTTTGTTTTTTCAATCAAAATGGGGCAAATACTAAGAAAAGAGCCTCCTCCCCCCCCCCCCACCCCCCAGGGAAGTATGAAGCAGACTTAGTTAAGTTTACAGAGAAGCAAGTGTTGATAACTCAGAAGCAGATCACTGGGCTCTCAGATGCTCTGGAGTGCACATCTCTGTGGCTTTGTAAAAAGGAGAATTTGGAGCCAGAAATGTGGAAGGTGGTGGGAGAACAACTAATTGAATACAATGGAGTCAATTTGGGTTTAATGAGTCCCACAAGTTTTAAAAAGAGGAAAGATTTTAATTTGGGCAGCCAGGCAAGGAAGTATGAGGAGAAAAACAAGTAGCGAGTTGGTGCCCGTAACCCCAGAGAGTACAATATGTGGGGAGGAGCTAAGGAAGTCTTTTTTTCCTTTTTTAGCATTTTACTGATTTATAATGCTTGTTACTGCTCTAGAAGGTTTGTAGGGTGTGGCCAGTTAAAATAGTTAAGTATCTTAAGTACCATGGCCTGTTGAGCAGAAAAGGAATTAAGTACCTTAAGTATTTTGCTACTGAGCTTGCTTTTCACCTTCAAAGTTCATTTTCAATTCTGCCTATACCTGAGCATGTGTCCTTAGGGTATTCCCATCTCCTAACCCTCCTCCCCCATGAAGCAGTTTTGCCTACCCCCTATGTGCTCATTACAAGAGGTGCAGCTTGGCTTGAGGACCCCAGGCAAAAAACACTTGGGGCCTGATGGAACTATTATTAAACCCAGAGAGTCTTTAAGCAAGCCTGTGGGGGAAGGGGATTGCAGTTAGGAAGAATAGAGCTGTATGCTTCTGGGACCACTGAGATATCCCCCTGGAGAGCTGAAACGTGTCCCTGCCCAGCTTATAGATCCCTTGCTTCCACACACAGTAGGCTTGACCATTTCACCTCCTGATAAACAATGTCTATCCATCACTGATTTGGGAAACTGGGGAATGTGTAACTAATATCCCAGTCACTGGTCAAAAATTATGTCAAACACCCTTCTGTCTGGCATAAAAGGATCAATAGTAGCTGAACTTAGTGCTACCTCTTTGAGATGGAAATTTGAAGATAAAACAAGAGTTTTTACTCCATTTTTATTTTTTAAAAATCCCCATCAATTTATGGGGAAGAGACATCTTATGACAGTTACAAATGAATACTTCAGAAGCCTTTTAGGCAGAGTTGCTGTTGAATGCCTGCCAGCACTCTCACCTGTTCCCATTCAATAGAAAACTGGTACACCAGTGTGAGTGGAACAGTAGCCCTTAACCAGTGAAAAAATTCAGGCCTTATTAGCTACAGTACTGGAGCAGCTTGACCAAGGACATCTACAACCTTCTCTAAGTCCTTGGAATTCCCCTGTATTTGCTGTAAAAAAGAAATCTAGAAAATCCGTCTTTTAATGGACACCTTTTCAGGATTCACTTTTGCAATACCAGCAGCAAAAGAGACAGCCCAAGTGGTCACTGAATTCCTTATCCAAGCTTTTGAAATTATGAGTGTGCCATAAGCAATAAAAACAGATAATAGACCTGCATATACTTCCAAACATTTTGCACACTTTTGTGCACAGTATCAGATTTTATATACCACTGGCATACCCTTTAATCCTCAAAGACAGGCAATAGTAATGAGGAGAAACAGAGACATCAGGACACTCCTCCAAAAACAAAAGAGGGAGCCACAGGTAACCCTAGAAGACTTCTACATTTATCTCTTCATATTATTAATTTTTTGACTTTAGATAGAGATGCACTGGCTCCAACAGACAGGTTTCATAACTTGCTGGAAGGGCAGTGTCCAGTGCAAGCTCCAAAATCTTTAGATAATCTCCAGGTGATGTGGAGAGATCCAGAAAGTGGTAAATGGAAGGGAATTAGATAGGTAAACTGCTCGGGGGAGAGGATTTGTTTGTATCTCCACAGATGGAGAAGGAATCAGATGGGTGCCAACGAACTGTATTCTCTTTATTCATCAGAGAGAGAGGGAGAAGACCCTTGAAACAAAGGAGAAGACCCAAGAAACATCAGGTGGTTCCATCTCTGACTGTGCCCATCACTGAAAGAGCCTGGCAGTTAACCCTTTGTGTATGGCAATTGACTCATGAACATCAAACTCAACATCTTCTCAACTCCCCCAATTCCTCTGCTCTGACTTTATGACTGGAGGATAGAAGAAAATAGTCTTCCCAAAGCCTTAGTTTATAGAGGGTTCAGAACTTTCCTAATGTCTTTTCATTTTCTGTCAGCTGCACTACTTGGTTTCAATAAGAATATTATACATACTTGTGCATCCTCCCCTACTTTTTGGCTTCCTTTTGTGTATTGTCTTCCCTCACTAGATTGTGAGCTCCTTGAGGGCAAGGCATGTTTTTCTTATTTGTATCCTGAGAGAATTGTGGAAATTATGGGAACAGGGGTAAGGTAAAGATTAAAACAAGAAGAGGCATATAAAAATGGAAATTCATGTCGCAGGTGAATTATGGATTCTTAATTTAATATTCTTTTTATAACTGTTGTTAATAGAATTAACTCTATTATAAAGGATTGAACTGGTTTTCAATTACAGGAAAATCAGATGTAATAGATTACACTGAGACTTGTTATTGGCAGATTTTAGCAGAATTACCTAGGAATCTCTACAAGTGATTTGGAACCAGAAAAGCAGAGGCTTCTTTCAAAGCTGGCCTGAAAATTAGGCCTATTTCAGAATGTCTAATAGAAGATATTACTAGGGACCATACAACTGTTGAAAGGTGAGATAACCTAACAGCAAGGGGGGTCCCCAGGCTGGTGCACAGGTTTTGCGAAAGAATTTGCAGTTCCAGTCTCCAAGTGAGGTTTGGCAAAAAATGGGTTTATTTTCACTGAGAAGTTCTTTCTCTCAGTGGGCCCTTTCCTGATTAGGAAGATAGCAAAGACTGGGATACAGAGTTTTGATTTTATTTAGTTTTCTATAGTTTGGGGCCAGGGAGCAATTTGAGGGGCTAATTTCCAAATCAATAAGAATGGTGATTATTTCCCAGGCCAAAGTGATTCCCAGATCCCATGGGAACCAGATGGGAGGATGGGGATCATTTAGGAATTTTCCCAGAGGCAGGGAGGAGTTGAGATTCAGGGTTTTTCCAAACCAGGACCACCTCCCAAAGATCAGGAGGACAGAGTCCTATTACATTACAACTACATGGGACATCTATGACTCGACAAAATATGATTATCAAAGAGATGTGATGTTATTTAATACTGATCATCATTATTGGCTTTGGTCTTTTGCTTCATGTTATTTATGTTTTACTGAGTTTTCTTAGTGACATGTAATTCTCCCTTCTCAAAATTAATCCATTGTGAGACCGCTTAAGAATTTTGATGTGTATCCTGACTTAGTTTATCTATAGTCTATTTAACAAGGTTTGCATATCATCATTATCCTTCTTAGACTATATTAGCTATTGTACTAAGCTATGCAAAGAATGCTTCCTAGTTGAAGCAGTTTGTGGTCCCTTTAAGAAACTAGTCCTATCAGATTGATTTATTCCTTTCTGATTACCAGCCCCTCCTGGCTGATGCATTATCAATTCAAGAAGCTGGGACCTCTTCTGCATCTCTATGCAGTCCTTATCAGGAGGTTTTGAAATCCCTTCTAGAACAGGACCTTATGTTCAAGAATATTTCTTTAATTTTGTCCCCTCACTTCCTGAACCAGATCCTGAGACTTCCCAGCCCCTACTCCTTAATCCCTCTGATACATGGAATGGGACCCCTTTTTTCTCCTTCTCAGGATACTGATTTTAACCTCTGTTCCCTGGGAGAAGCAGCAGACTTTCACAGAAAGACACTCAGAGCAGAGGTGCCTCTTTCAATGTCAAATCTCTCCCAGATTAAAGGAAAAATCTGGCCATTACTCTGGACCCCACCCAGCTTTTTGAGGGGTCCAAGGCCAATACCCTCCTTGCTCTCTACTGGGGAGATGTTAATCTTAAACAATCTGCCCCAGATATATGGAGGAAGGTGCAGAAGCCAGCTTTGGGCCCTCAAATTTCTCCCCTTCAGCTGCTAGAAACAGCTATCAAACTGCAGCAGAGAAAAAGAACCACAGACTTAAAGCAAGATATGGAGAACAGTCCCTACTCTTGGCTGCTGACATTTCTGGAAACCACAGAGGTTTGTGCTTTAGGTGTCATGGAAACTGTCGGAGGAAATTCTATAGTCCTTGCCCTGAACAGAGGTTTGGAACTGAGGAAGGGAATGAGAGTGAGCATCTATGCAGACTCCAAATATGCTTTTCATAGTCTGCATGCTCATGGGGCATGGAAAGAAAGGGGACTTTTGACACCAAAGAATTATCCTAATAAATTTGCAGGAGAAATTTTACAGCTAATACATGTTATGGACCAGAACTTGAAACAAGGTGCTAAATCACTGGAATTGATAGGCACTCCGGGAGATTCAGAGTCAGGATTCAGGTCCAGGAGATTCACAAGTCAGAAGGAGAAGCCCACTAGAGGAGGAGCCCACGAGAGGAGGAATCCACTCTTGGAGGTAAGACAGATTCATTCCAACTTCTATGTTTGGGCTGGCTGGAGACATTGGGAGGACAAGGCTGAAGTTGGAAGAGACAAAGGACTAGCGGCAAGAACTCTTGGAACCAAGGAAAGAGATAGGCCTCTAAGAAAACTAACAGGGCTATTTTGAAGGAGACAATAAAGGATGTGGACTTTAACTCCTGGCTGCATTTGAGGTGATTATTACATTGAACTGAAATGAAGGCTGCCTCCAGAAGCCCTCCAAGAAACCTGCTCCTGGAGAACGATTATATTTTAGTGAGGAGAACATTACAACTACAGGCTGTCCATGAACCCAGAGAGGTTTCAGTCATATTTTGTAAAGGACCCCAGAAGGGAGATTCATTTCAAGCCAAGGGGACTGGGTTTGCAGCTAAAGCTGCTGCTCATTCACCCCTGACCGTGACACCTTTATTCCCCAGCTCCCTGATCCTTACACCCTACATATAGCTGACAGGACCAACACCTTGCGGAAGAAAGGGGATACACCCTTTCTCCTTCTGTCTGGTTTCAAACACCCTCAAGCAAACTTTTAGTTGTTAAACCTTCCCCTCTCCTGAAGCCTGTTCAGAGAAGGGGCACATATCCAAGGGAGATTGGTTTCAAGTTGTTTTTTATCTTTGTTGACACCTTTACTAATTGGGTAAAATCGTTTGTATCCTTCTTTCTCTCATTCTAGTCTTTTTCCTTACTTGTTCCCACCCCAAGGATGAGAACTTTGCTCCTAGAATCCTCTCTCTGGCTTTTCTTGATGTTATTCAATGGCCCCTACCAGTAGTTAACTCCTTCTTAGCCTTTCAGGTAGGGAGCTCCATGGGCAGTGGGGGCCTTCAGGATTGTTGGGTGGGCCATCAGCATCCTCAGGGCAGCCCACACATGGGACCTGATGCCTTTTTTTTTTTTTTTTTTTTTTTTGCAAAAGCCCCATTCCCAAATGTCACCATCTTCACCCTGGATAGCACCTCATTTTTAACCTGCTTCTGAGATTTGTTTCCTCCAGGTTCCAAGCAAACTCCTAACTACTCCTTCAGCCTAAAGATCGTGGGATACTCCACATCTCCCAGATGCTGCTGCTGCTATCTTCAGGTCTTGCACTTCCCCTCCTGGCCTGAACCCCCATTGAACAAAGTGACAGCTCTACAACCTTTGTCAGCTTGAAGTAGCTCCAGAAGATGAGAACTCTTTCCCTTTGCCCCAAATGAATTTGGGGGGACTGCTTGAGGAGGGAATGATATAAACTGAGATCTTTTGGGAAGAAGGGTTGGAAAGTCCCTGATGTGAACTGTGTGCCCTTTAGGGGAAAGAGTGTTCCTGGCTCTCAAATCATGGGGGGAGCACACCCTTCCCAGACAGCTTCCAGATAAGTAATTTCATTCAATTTTGAATTGAATTGAAAATCAGTCTCTCAGATTCATCAGAGATTGGCCCCCCAGCTCGAGGCCAAAGATCAAGGAAGCCCCAGACTTCAGAAGGCTAAAAGGCGACTCTGAAACCCCAATCTTTGCTAAATGCCCCTCTGGACTTAGCCTACTGATGAAAATATTTTCTTCTCAGTGTAAACCCACCTTTGCAAAATTGTTCTAACAGGATTCTTTGCCCACTAAGAAAGTTGTCTTCTTAGTGTAAATAAATCCTCTTTTGCCACAACCTTAGGGTTTGTGAATTCTTTTGCAAAGAATCTCAGAGGGGATCTCTTACCCTCAATACTCACAGCTCATCAAAAGTACACAGAGAGACAAGGATGCAAGCAAAAAAGTTAACTAGAAATGAGGGTGGAGAAATATCGTGAACTTCACAACACCCTGCCTACAGGTGAATTGTTATTTTCTGTAGTACTAAACTGAAAAACAGGAGGATGCAAAGACGATAAGGGAGAAAGTAGATATATTGGAATACATTATGTACCCTAATCAAAGATAACAATAAAGCAAAGATAACTCCTGTTGTCTCTCAAGATGAAGAGAGCTTATAAGAAAATTCCTGAGGGAACAAAGGGAGGAATTTTGAAACACAGGACAACAAAGCAGGAAATCTTGTTTCAGTGGTGGGAGGGGAAGGAGTGGGAGAGGGTCCAACTGAAGAAGCAAGATCTTCTATAGAGGGAGATGAAGACCTTAGAATGGATATAATCTGCAATGATTTGTTGCTTATAAAGACTATTCATTCTGTCTCAGGAGAAAGGAAATCAGAACTCCTGGTAGAAACTAATAACCACAAGAGCAGGAAGGCATGGACACTGAGAGGAGATTTCAGGGCAAATGGAAAAAAATAATCATGGGGAGAGCAAAGGGTAGTAATGAATGGCACAATCAGGGACACAGGAAAATTTATACCATAGATACACACATACACACACACACACGAAGAACAACAGAAAAACTGGGCAAGATCTTTAAGGCAATAAATATAGAAACTGTTTAGAAGAAGAAACTCAAAATAGATGTCTTAGAAGTTTTATGAGAATACAGCAACTAAAAATGGCATAAATAGGTATAAGGGCTATGAATCAAAGTCTAGAATGAACAGAAAGAGAAAAAATGATGAAGAGAATGAGAAAAAAATTTTTACAATAAGGTTCAAGAAATGAAATGAAAAACTACGAAGCAAGTTGAAGAGTAAGAGAGGAAGGGAGCTTTCACTTAACCAACAGAGAAAAAAAAGAGGGGAGGGAGAAATTATATAACTAGATAGAAAGAAGAAAGAAATATGCATTAATATATCAAGGAAAACTGCAAAGTGAGAAAAAGGAGTAACAAATAGATGAGAAAATGGGTTTGAGCATGAAGAAAAGGGAACTTCTGGGAATACAATTATTTAAAATGGATTTTAAAAAATCTTAAAATACTTCAAAATAGATAAATGAAAAATAGATAAAATCAATAAAAATCTTAAAACAGAAAATAAATAGATAAAAAAATCTTAAAATAGATTTTGGTAAAAAAAAAATATGGTCTTTATGGAGGAAGAGAAAAATAAGCCCAAATTTTGGGAGGGGAAACAATATCAGATATTAACAGGAGAAAAGATAAACCCAACTCCTATAACTTTATTTTTTTGAAGTAAACAATTCAATAATACAAAGAAGGGATTTCAGATCAAATAAAAAAATAAAACTCCACAATCTGTTGCTTACAAGAAACATCTAAAAATGAAAAAAATCACAAAATAAATATTAGGAGGCTAAAACCATAAAACTTCTATGAATCAAATGAATTAAAAAAAAAAAAAATGAAGCCAGAAATTGCACTTGTGCTGTAAGACAAAACAAAACCAAAAATTCACAACAAAATCTATTATTTTTGGTAACAGCTTTGTGTCTATTTATTAGTTTTAACGAATTAATTTAATGAATTTAATTAGCTTTAATTAACTTTAAGTGTTCAGGAGCCTGTTTAATCTTTTTTTTTTTTTTTTTTTTTGATTATATTCTTCCAACCTCCAACCTGCACAGGTAAGTATTTCCCTCTGCCTGGTTAAGACCTTTCTCTTCTTTGTTTTCACACTAAAGCCTTCTTCCATTTTCTTTCTTTTAAAAAAAATTTTTTTTAATTAGCTAAAACATTTCTCTCCATCCTATGCAAACTTCCTCTCTCCCAGTTGAGAACTTAAGCAAAACAAAACAAAACTCCACTACAAACTTGTATAGGCAATCAAAAACAACTTTCCACATTGGTCATGTCCAGATTTTCTGTATATTCTTTCTTTTGACCCTATTCAGATGAAAGTGAGTTTCTAGTATCAGCCATTCACCAGTAACAACCATTCTCTTTTTTTTTTTTTTTTTCTGATCAAGCCTCATTTTAATGGGTGCAATAGTACAGATATATATATAGCAGTAGAAAAGAAGGCAGGGTTGTACAAACACAGTACAGGGTAGGGGTCCATGACAAAGGGTTGGTATCCCGCCCAAGGATGAGCTGCTCAGATGTTTCTGGTGTCAGGAAGTGATTATATGATATGATGTGATTAGGGGATGCCAAGATATCTGCCTATTCAAAGTTAGGATGTGATTAGGAGATTCCTATTCAGGAAGTCTTTGGTATGATGCGATTAGGAGATTCAACCTATTCAAGGTTGGCCTTATGTGGCTGTAGATTAGTGCCGGCTCCCAACAGGTCCCCCTTTTTTCATTTATATTAAAAAAAAAAAAATCAAATGTAGAATTTCTCATTTCTCGACCTGTGCCTGGCTTAGGTTGTTCCTATGGGGAAAAGCCTTACCCGTCATAGGAAGGATGTACAGAAACATCTCTTCCTGGCTTAGGTCGGCTAGTCCTTGAGGAATCTTACCTGTCATTGGCTAACCAGGTCTCGATGTTTGTTTCTATTTCTCATATTTTGTTTCTATTGCTCATATAAGCATCAAGGGGGTCATCACCAGTCTCAAGGCGGTGAGAGTGTACATGGGTTTGGCCAGCGCACTATCTACTTGGGACAAAAGCAAAAGAAGGCCAATTAAAGGCCCTTTGAACTTCTGAAGTACTAATTAATGAATTCTAAAGCTTAAAAAATAATCCCCAAAACTGAGTCTGCCAGGGCAATTTTAACAAAATAAGGGATTCTAAAGCTAAAGCATCTAAATTGAATCTGAACTAGTGAGATAGGGGGTGGGGCAGAAGTGCTTAAGGCAAAGTGAATAGGGGTTCCCATTATTTCAGGTATTTTGAAAAAATCTACCAGTTTTCCAAATATTCTCTCTTCCTCACTTTTTTTTTTCTCAGAAAGGAATTATCAAATGACTATTCCCCATATAAATCCCAAGAGTGAATTAAAATCCCTATACATAACAGACTAGTACAGTGGCATTTCCTAAAAATCCCTCAAACATAACAGCAATAATTACACAGTTTTAACAAATGATACAAGCAAGGTCAAACATTCCCAAAGTCCCTCATATCATTCCAAAGTACAGTAGATGCAGGGTCCAGTTCATGGTCTCATTTTAAAAACTACTGCTTCAGGTTGTGAAGTGATAGAAGGCTCTCATTCCATGCAGACTGGGTATGCCATGCTGACAATCAAAGCTGATCAAGGTTCCAAAAGCAAGCCAATTTAGATCAGTCTCAGATGGAAAGACTCAAAATATGAGGAGGCCAAAATAAATTGTTTCCTATGTGAAGAGATGAGTTTGCTTTACAGACCAGGCAAACGGCTGCTGTCTTATAGTCCCCTGTTAATTGTCCTCTTATGTAGAAACCTTAAAGAAACACAAATATCCAGTAACAGAGAGATGACCAGGCAAAATACTTAGTTGCCCAAGCATTTACGATACAATGATTACATATAACCAGACTGAAAATAGCAAGGTATGACATAAGTGCATTAACAGTTTCTATTGATCATTGCTCTGATCATAGAGATCAATTACAGGAGGAAAAAGTATAACATAACATAAGCAGTTAAAACTCAACCTTCAGCACATATAGGATAAAATAGCCTTAACCCAGTTTTATTCCAATCAATTGTCCCAGTAACTGTCAGAGGGTGGAGCTTTAAAACTTCCCAAATAGCATTAACTAAATTATAAGTCCGAGAAATTTTACTTCCAATAACAAATTTCATTAATCAAATTTCTGATAAATCTTAAAAGACTTATCATAACCTTATAGTAATAACAGGAAGAAATTTTGTCTAAGTTCACAACTTCAAACAATTATCATATCTAGGTAGATGTTACATAAGTGCGTGTTATACATACAAACCATTTTGCTTTTAAAATGCCCAATACATAGAATATCCCAAATTGCATATTGTCCATAACAGAAACATTTCCCAAAAGGACAAAGAAAAAATTATTTTCAGAGGCCCTTTAAATAACCTCAGGATGACCCAATACATTCAATTTAAACTTATACAGACTACCCAATTCCATTATAAGAATTCAAGTTTCTTTAAAATATTAACTTTTAGAAATATTCTTACCAAAGTATGGATCACATTTATGACCATATTCCTCAACCAAGAAAACTTGTGTATCAAGAAACAAATATTCAATCAAGTAACCTAAAAGTAAGCATGTTCCTTTAAATCACAGTTTGCTGCACTGTGGGGAGAGAGGAGAGGACTCTTACCCCACTCCTGTCCCCTAGGAAAAAACTTCTCAGGTTCTCTGCTCAGTGTCCTACATAGGGATCCCTTTCAAGATTTAGCCCATCAGTTTTATTTACTTTCTTCCCAAATCTATCCATTTCCAGTTTTCTCTTTCTCCCTAGCTATATACCTGAACACTCAGATGCTCCTTTGGGCCGGGCTCTGTTTCAAGGGGAAAAAAACTTTCCTGTCCGTTTAAAATATCTAAATTCCATTTACTTACAAAATTAGTACATCAGGTTAAAAGTTTTAAAATCACAAGCAGATTTTCAAATAACCAATTCCCAAATTCCTTTATCATTGTTCTTAAAACATAACAAATCTTTTACATCAGCAAACAAGACTTTGTGCTTTTCTCTGCCTTCACAGAGAAGGCCTAGATATTCCATTTAAACTTCTTTTATGTTAGCACACTATACCCTTTGATCCAGCAGTGTTACTACTGGGATTATATCCCAAAGAGATTATAAATAAGGGAAAGGGACCTGTATGTGCACGAATGTTTGTGGCAGCCCTTTTTGTAGTGGCTAGAAACTGGAAACTGAATGGATGTCCATCAGTTGGAGAATGGCTGAATAAATTGTGGTATATGAAAATTATGGAATATTACTGTTCTGTAAGAAATGACCAACAGGATGATTTCAGAAAGGCCTGGAGAGACTTACACGAACTGATGCTAAGTGAAATGAGCAGGACCAGGAGATCATTATATACTTCAACAACAATACTAGATGATGACCAGTCCTGATGGATCAGGCCATCCTCAGCAACGAGATCAACCAAATCATTTCTAATGGAGCAGTAATGAACTGAACTAGCTATACCCAGAAAAAGAACTCTGGGAGATGACTAAAAACCATTACATTGAATTCCCAGTCCCTATATTTATGCCCACCTGCATCTTTGATTTCCTTCACAAGCTAATTGTACAATAATTCAGAGTCTGATTCTTTTTGTACAGCAAAATAATGTTTTGGTCATGTATACTTATTGTATATCTAAGTTATATTTTAATATATTTAACATCTACTGGTCATCCTGCCATTTAGGGGAGGGGGTGGGGGGGGTAAGAGGTGAAAAATTGGAACAAGAGGTTTGGCAATTGTTAATGCTGTAAAGTTACCCATGTATATATCCTGTAAATTAAAGGCTATTAAATAAAATAAATAAATAAATAAATGTTAGCACACTGCTCTTATAGATTTTTTTAACTTTCCAAACTTTTAAATCCCTTTTTGTTTATTTTATTTATTTATTATTTTATTCATTTTTTTATTTTATTCATTCATTCATTCATTCATTTTAATTTCTTCCCTTCTCTCCCTTTTTCTCAGGCTACTGCAGTCAGCCAGAGAAACACACACACACACACACACACACACACTAGAGAGAGAGATTTTTTTCAAGCTTCTTGATATTTTCTAACCCTGCAACACAGAGGCTGAATTCTTATCTTTTACAAACTTGCTAACTTTCAACACAAGACACATACAGACACACATGGAGCTCCATTTTACTAAGCACAGTTGCAACGGTGTACTTAAAAATTTTTCAACCAACAAAACAGACAAATCACACAGAACATAGAACACAGTTACAACATTAAACATATAACACATACCCAAAGGATATTTTCCAGCGTCCCAGAAAATACCCGTTTCAGAACTTTACCCAGAAAAGAACCAGAATAACCAGAACCAGAACCAGATGGGTACGCCAAAAGGCACTCAGACAGACTTACTCTCCCAAATGCCCAATCAATATCATTGTCCACTGTAGGCCTGACTGAAGCTGAAGAACCGCTTCCTTCAAGTCATCGGAGCTAAAGGCTCTCACTTGGGGAAGCTGAAGAAAAGCCATTGAAGCTTTGGGAGGAGGGTCATACAGAATCTTTTCATTGTTTTTGGGAGCCTAATTTGAGCCTAGAATTGGTGTGCTTAAGGGCACCTTTTAAGAAAGAGGCATCGTCCTGAATTACATAAAAATCATTAAAGCAATCTCCAACTCTTTTTCACCTTTTCTCATCAATGGTTCCTTCCTGCGGGAACCATGGGCAGACATCTTCTAAAAACTTAAAAATTTTACAAATTCATTTTTTCTTAACCTTTACTCTACGCGTCCTTAATAAATCCTTGAAATCCTCAACAAATCTATCTTATACACTAATTTCTTCTCTCTCTTGGTATCGAAACCTCTTACCACACCCAGGTCTCTGTTCCTCGGGGCAGGTGGACCCGTGGCGACCTTATTCTCTAAATTCTCCAAATTCTCCGGGACTGCACAGTCTTCTTATTGAGAGGTTCGATCTAGCAATGGCTACTCCTTTCTCCAAAATCTTCCGGGCCCCACGTATGGGGTCATTTGCCTCGGCCCGCGAGGCAGAGTGTGTGGACCCTGGAAGAAAAGAGATAAGGGCAAGAGAGAGGGGACGCGCAAAATGGAGGCAAGTCAAATCATTCTGATCAAGCCTCAGTAACAACCATTCTCAAAAAATTCTGATTGTGTGATGATTTTCCTTTATCTTCTTTTCCCTTTCCCATCAGCTATTCTTTGGGGCATTTCTTTCCATTCTTTTCTTAAGATTATTAAAATATAACAGAACCACTCCAGGCCTCGTCTAATTGAATTCTGTGATCTCTGATGATATAAGGAATCATAAGGGACAGATATATCATCTTTCTACATTTGAATATATACAATTTATCCTTGTTTCATCCTCTATCCTTGTTTTATGTTTCTCTTAAATACTGTATTTGATTTTCAAGGTTTCTATACATGTATGATCTTTTCATCTGAAATGCTTAGAATTTCTCTATTTCATTAAAAATCCATTTTCCCCTTGTAGTATTATACTTAGTTTTGATAGGAGAAGTATGCTTGTCTATGAGCACCTATTCTTTGTCTTCTAGGATATTGTATTCCAAGTTTTCTGTTTCTATATGGTGTTAGTTGCTAAACCTCGGGTGATCCTGACTGCAGCTCCTCAGTATTTGAATTATTTCTTTATGATTGGTTGCAGTACTTTTTATTTGATTCTGGATTTCTACTCTGATACTTATAAAAGTTTACATTTTAGGGTTTCTTTCAGGCAGTTACAGGTGAATTAGAGCTAGGCAATTTTATTTTTAAAAGTCTTGAATGAAATAAGATGTCTAGATTATTCACTTTTTGGCCACAGGATTCAGATAGCACAATGATTTTTACATTTTTTTTCTCCTTGCTCTATTTTACATGACAATTGTTTTTGCTAAGAGATACTTCAGATTTTCTTGCTTTTTAAAGTTTTTTTTTTTTTAGTTTTTATTGTTTTTTATTTGTTCTTGTTTTTGATTTTGTTTTAATATTTCTTGTTGCCTTATGAAGTCATTGGGCTTCTATTTGGTCCATTCTAATTCTCAGGGAGTTTGTTTTGGGGCATGGTTTTGTAATTTTTGTTCCAAGCTCTTAATTTTCTTTCCAATTCTTTGTCCCATAGGTCTCATTTTTCTTCCAATTGTTTTCTCTCAAGCACTCTTACTCCATTTTTTATAAAAGCATCTTAAAAGTCTTTTTAGAAGCTTTGCTTCATTTCTTTCAGGCATTCTATTTGAGTGTCCAACTTGTATTTTTCTCTGAGGCATTGCTTATAGATGTTTTGGAGTCATTCTTTTTTTCTGAGTCTATATCTTGTGCTTGCCATCCACTATAATAGCTCATTATGGTAGGTTCTTATTTTTTTCTCATTCTTCTAGCTTGCTGCCTGACTCCAAACTTGATGTTAGGACTGAGTTATGTAGCACTTTTGGAGGCAAGGTCTGGGGTAGTCCTATTGTTTTCTTTTGAGTTATTTTTTATTATACTATTATTCCAGGATCTTAAGGACATGCTAGGGAGGGAGACTCTCAAGTTTTTTAAAAATGGTTGGATTCAGGGCAAAGTCTGATTGTTGCCATCCCTGGTTTTAGCTCTGAAAATTCTTGATCTGGGTTTGAATCTAAGCAAGAATATACTCTTGTTGGATTGAATAATAACTAGTTGAAAAACTCTGTCGGTTTTTGTGGCAGAATTGTAGGCTCCCCTTTGTCTGGGGATTTCTATGCAGGCTATTCCTCTGAAGGCTATGCTAAAAATGAGACCCTACTCTGTACCTAAGGTCTGAGCTACATTGTGGTTACTGTTAGCTTCTTAATATCCTCCTCTTAGGTACCATGCTCAGGATTCCTATGGGAGAACACTATCCCTTTGCACAAGTCCATTCTTAGTCCACTCAGGATCTGTGACTTAGAATTAAGTGACAAAGCTGTCTATTTGCACGTGGCTTATCATAGCGTTTCAGAATGAGCCTGGGACTTCCTGCTGCCCTGCTATAAACAGCCTCTCCCCGGGCACTGGAGTGCTCTAGATGGCATGTTCCTAGCCTGATCCAATCCCTAGTGTTCCCATACTTTCTTATCGGAATTTTATGATCTGTTGTAGAGTGACAAAGCAGATCACAATGACAACATCACTTTACAGGAAAACACCTTTGAAAAACTTTAGAACCCTGAGTAATAAAGTGATAAACCATAATTCTAGAAACTGAAGGTGAATTATGACATTCATATCCTATCAGAGAAGCAATGGACTTAAAGTCCAGCATGAAGCATGCATTTCTGGATGTGGTCTATGTAGGAATATGTTTTGTTGTAAGTTTATTACAAGGATTTTGTTTTTGGTTTTGTTTTTTAATTGTTCAATTGTGGAGGGAGGAATTAGAAGGAAAGATAATAAATGTATAAAGAAAGAGAGAATGAATTTTTTTCAATGAGTAGATAATAATTCTGATATGCTTTGGTCAGACCACATCTGGAGTATTGTGTTCAATTATGGGCTTTACAATTTAGGAAGAACATTGATAAGCTGGAAAGCATCTCAAGGAGGGTAACCAAAATGGTAAAGGGTCTCAACATCTTGTCATATGAGGGTCAGTTGAAGGAACTTGGAATTTTTAGCTTAGAAAAGAGAAGTCTCAGGGAAGATATAGCAGCTATCTTCAAATGGGCTTTCATGTGGAGGAAGGGCTAGTGTTATCCTGTTCAGCCTCAAAGGGCAGAATCAGGAGTAATGGGTGAGATTCACAAAGAAATAAATTTAAGCTTGATATCAGGAAAAACTTTTTGGCAATTAGAGCTATCCAAAAGTGGCATGGGCTGCCTCAAAATGAAAAGAGTTATCCCTTATTGGCAGTCTTTTAAGCAAAGGGTGACTATTGAGTATATTGTACAAGGGAATTATTTTTCAGATTGTGTCAGGATAGCAACTGAGGTCCTTTCCAATTCTGAAATTCTGTGAAGTGTGTGTGTGTGTGAACACCTCTCAAAATATTATTTGTTTCTTTTCCCATCTTTCTTGCTTTTGGTACTGATATTTTGGTCTAGATTTAAAAAAAAATAATCAGTACTCTTTTCTTATTTTCTTTTGCATTTAAAAAACCCAACATTTTGTTTTTTATCCAGTTGCATGTAAAAACAATTTTTAACATTTTTTAAGTGTTGGGTTCCAAATTCTGCTTCCCCCATCTGAGAATGTAAGCAATTTAATACAGGTTATAAATATACAATCATGAAAAGCATATTAATCATTTTGTACAAGAAAACAGAAAGAAAGGAAGGAAGGGAGGAAAGGAAAAAGTAAGGAAGTAGGGGAGAGGGAGAGAGAAAGAGAAAGGAAGAGAGAAAGAAAGGAAGATAGGAAAAGAAAAGTAGTATGTTTTCATCTCCACTCAACATCAATTCTTTTTCAACTTGAGTGTTTTGGGATTGACTTGAGTCACTGTATTTCTGAGTAGCTAAATCATTCAGTTTTTCATTATATAATCTTGCTGTCACTATGTACAGTATTCTCCTGGGCTACTTACTTCACTTTGTGTCAGTTCATATAAATCTTTACAGGTTTTTCTGAAATCATCCTGCTTATCATTTTTTATAACACAATATTATTCCATACAATCATACAACTTCTTCAGTAATTCTCAAGTTGATGATATCCCTTCAATTTCCAATTCTTAGCTATTACAAAAAGAGATGCTATATATATTTTTGGACAAATAGATTCTGTTCTTTTTTTTTTTTTTTTGGTGAAATTTTTATTATTTTTTAAAAGCTATTTTCCTTCCAGAGGTGCTATAAAGATTAAATTTAAGACATGGAAACTAATTGGATATTTGGAGTAAAAGAGAAGTGAGAAATTCAGGATTACCCTGAGTTGAGAACCTGGGTAACTACAATGTTGATGGTTCTTTTAACAGAAATAAGGAAGTTCAAAAAGATTTTTTGGGGAAAAATAATGAGTTCTGTTTTAGACCTGTGGAGTTTGAGTGGAGTTTGAGATATCAAGTGTGATGTGGAAGTTAGTAATATGGAACTGGAGCTCAGGAGAAAAACCAAGGTTATATAAATTTGCATAAAGGTGATAATTGACAGCATTGAAACTGATGAAATTACCATGAGAAAGAACATATAGAAAGAAGAGGACCTAGGACAGAATCTTAGGATATACCTACAGTTACAATTGGATATTGATTATGATTCAACAAAGAAGACTGAGAAATAGTCAGAGATAAATGAAAAGAGAACTAAGAAAGTGAAGTTTAGGAGGGAAAATGTTTAATATATAAAATGGAGCCTGTTTACACCCAAAATAGCTGATTCCATTGAGTGAGAAGAGGGAAAAGCTCTGTGTTAGAGAGGATGAGTGAATATATTCATTTCAATGATTATTAGATACCTTTTATGTTTAAATGCTGACTGGTGAAAATCATTTTGATGGATACAAATCTAGCTCCTAAGGATACATATATGCCAAATCTAATTAAAAAAAGAGATTGGACATTATCAAATTCCTTCAGCTTCTTGATGAATTGGCCCAATTAGGAATATGTCCCTGCCTCTTATTCCTTACTTCTTATTAGGCAATTTAGAAAAATTCTTATTTTATTAGTCCTGTAGATAACAATACAATTTACCAATGGTGTCATACTGGCTTTTTTTCTAACATAAATATAAATATAATACCTTGATTTATATATAAGCTTGAATTTTGAAGGACTTTAGACTTTCATCTAACCCAAAGTAGAAAAACATAATTTCACATCCAGAAACATTGTGTACTATCCAAGATTGGGAGGTTAGAGGTGATAGGACCTGGACATTGAGATTATTTCCTCTTGGCATCTGTTCTCTTCTTCCTCTTATGAGCAATAATAAAATTTTGTTAATTGCTCTTCCTGTGTGGTTCTGCTGCTTTTCATCCTAACTCTTCTGTTACACAGTAAGGCATCATGCTAGGTGATGGATAAAATAAAATAAAAATTAAACTGGCACAATCCTATCCTCAAAAGTTTGTAATCTGTATGATGCGTAAAAAGCAAGTATGATATAAGGC
This sequence comes from Sarcophilus harrisii, assembly GCF_902635505.1. Classification (NCBI taxonomy): domain Eukaryota; kingdom Metazoa; phylum Chordata; class Mammalia; order Dasyuromorphia; family Dasyuridae; genus Sarcophilus; species Sarcophilus harrisii. Next base: position 357,652,085 of record NC_045427.1, on the reverse strand, counting down.
AGAATGCAAAAAAAGGAAAGATAGAGATCAAGAACTCTGGGAAAATCTCAGGAGGGAAAGCTAACTTTCACTGGGGATAAGTGGGTGAGGAAAGAGATCAGAAAAGGTTTTACTAGGAGAGAATTTGGTTTTCTCAGAATGTTTCCAAGATCTTCTTAAGGACAACTCCCTAGTTTTTTTTTTTTTTTTTTTAACATTTAAAATTTAAATACAAAAGGGGAAAAATCATTACCATATGAACAAAACAACATGAGATTAAAAATATAAAGCAATAAATTTCCATTTCAAGAAAGCCTATCTAATAAATACTAGCAATTGTGTTCAGAGATGTCTATCTTAGCTTTCTTGTAGGTTTTCTTTTGTTCTGTTGTTCACTTTTTACTTTATTCTTTTTTTCCCCTCTTCCACTTTCCTCCCCCAAGAAGGCAAAAGCCTAATTAAGCATGGATATACACATACACACACATACAGAAATATATACATAGATACTTATGATACAAATATATAGATATATAATTTATATGAATCTAGGTAAGATCATACTATGCTCATTTGCCCTATTTCTCTGAAAGTGAATAACAGCTTCCTTCATTCTATGTTTTTTTTTAAATCCACCAACTCATTATTTCCTACATCACAAAAATATTCTAACCTTATGCTGTCTAGTCTTTTAAATAGTCTAAAACAATATTGATTAATATAGCTGACATAATGTAATTTTCTCTTTTGATTTTTTCTTTTAATTAAATCTATTTTATTTTTAATTTTGTCTGAAATCATGATTACTAATCCTGATTTTTAAAAAAACTTAATTCTAGGGGCAGCTAGTTGGTACAGTGGACAGAGCATCAGCCCTGAAGTCAGGAGGACCTGAGTTCAAATATGGGCTCAGATACTTAACACTTCCTGGGCAAGTCACTTAATCCCAATTGCCTCAGCAAAAAATAAAAAAAAACCAACTTAATTCTATTCTTAATCTTTGTTTTATGTTTGTATATATCTTTTATTTCCTATTCCTCCTGACTCTCTGCTTTATTTCTTCCTTCCTATTCCTTCCTTCAAAGATCCCTCAATCCTTTCCCTCTTTTCCTCTTGCCCTCTTGTTTCTGAATTTAGAAGACTTGTATAGCCTTCCAAATAAGTATGTGGTATTCTCTGTATCCCATTCTAGCTATATATGTATTGTTCCCTCTTTAATCCATTCCCAATGAGAATAGGGCTCCAGATCTACCAGTTCTCTTCCCCCTTTTTAATTCCTTTGTGTAAATTCTTCTTGTACCTCATTTGTGTAACATAATTATTCTTTTTACCTTTTTCTACATGTTTTTACTTTCTAAAATCAGGTCACACTCAGTTCTACCCCAATGCATCTTTTGCCAAATTACTAATGACAGTCAGATATAATGGTTTATATTTCCACATATAAAAAGTAATGTCCTTATTGAGTGCCTTATAATGAATCTTTAATGTTTACCTTATATTTCTCTTGCATCTTGGTGTGTCACATTTTCTATTAAGTTCAGGTCTTTTTGCAACAAAATCCTGAAAATTTAGCAATTCATTAAATATCTTTTTTTCCCATTCAGGATTATGCTTAACTTTTCTGGGTATATTATTTTCAGCTGCAATTCTTTTGTTCTTTGATATCTAGTATTCCAAGATCTGTTGTCTTGTAGTGTAGCTGCTACTAAGTCTTGTGCAATTCTAATTGTGGCTCCATTATATTTGAATTTTTTTTCCTTTTTGCTCATGGTATTTTCTTTTTTGGGTGCTATGTTATTCCTGCAGGTTTTCCTTGTAGGATCCTTTTCAAGTGTGATCAGTAGATTTTTTTTTTTCTATTTCTAATTTCTCCTCTTGTTCTAACATTTCAGGACAATTTTCTTTTTTTTTTTTTATTAAAGCTTTTTATTTTCAAAACATATGCACAGATAATTTTTTTATTAAAACTTTTTATTTACAAAATATATGCATGGGTAATTTTTTTCAACATTGACCCTTGAAAAACCTTTTGTTCCAAAATTTCCCCTCCTTCCCTCTATCCCCTTCTCTAGATGGCAGGTTGTCTAATACATGTTAAATATATTGAAATATATGTTAAATCCAACATATGTATACATATCCATGTAATTATCTTGTTGCGGAAGAAAAAGAAAAACTGAAAAAGAAAACAAAATGCGTGCAAATAACAACAGGAGAGAGTGAGAATGCCATGTTGTGTTCCACACTCCGTTCCCACGGTTTTCTTTCTGGTTGTAGATGGCTTTCTTCATCATTGCACAAGTGGAACTGATTTGAATCATCTTAATGTTGAAGAGAACCATGTCTATCAGAATTGATCCTCATATAGTATTGTTGTTGAAGCATATAATGATCTCCTGTTCTACTCATTTCACTCAACATGAATATATGTAAGTCTCTCCAAGTCTCTCTGTATTCATCCTGCTGGTCATTTCTTACAGAACAATAATATTCCATAACATTCATCTAACACAATTTATCCAACCATTCTCCAGTTAATGGGCATCCATTCATTTTCCAGTTTCTTCTAGCCACAACAAAAAGGGCTGCCACAAACATTTTGGTACATACAGGTCCCTTTCCCTTCTTTAGTATCTCTTTGGGATATAAGTCTAGTAGTAACACTGCTGGATCAAAGGGTATGTATAGATTGATAGCTTTTTAGGCATAATTCCAGATTGCTCTCCAGAATGGTTGGATCCGTTCACAACTCCACCAACAATGCATCAGTGTCCCAGTTCTCCTGCATCTTCTCCAACATTCATCATTATTTTTTCCTGTCATCTTAGCCAATCTGACAGGTGTGTAGTGGTATCTCAGAGTTGTCTTAATTTGCATTTCTCTGATCAATAGCGATTTGGAACACCCTTTCATATGAGTGGAAATAGTTTCAATTTCATCATCTGAAAATTATTCTATCCTTTGACCTTTTATCAATTGGAGAATGGCTTGATTTCTTTAATAAATTAGAGTCAATTCTCTATATATTTTGGAAATGAGGCCTTTATCAGAATCTTTAATTGTAAAAATGTTTTGCTTCCCTTCTAATCTTGTTAAGGTGTGGATCTATGTCAACTTTCTAGCATACTAGTTTTCAATTTTCCCAGCAGTTTTTGTCAAATAGTAAATTCTTATCCCAAAAGCTGGGGCCTTTGGATTTGTCAAATACTATATTATTATAGTCATTGATGAGTTTGTGCTGTCAAGTTAACCTATTCCACTGATCAACTTCTCTATTTCTTAGCCAGTAGCAAATGGTTTTGATGACTGCTGCTTTATAATATCATTTTAGATCTGGTACAGCTAAGCTACCTTCATTTGCTTTTCTCTTCATTAATTCCTTTGAAATTCTTGACTTTTTGTTCTTCCAGATGAATTTTATTGTTATTTTTTCTAAGTCATTAAAATAGTTCTTGGGAGTTTGATTGGTATAGCACTAAATAAATAGATTAGTTTAGGGAGTATTGTCATCTGCATAGATAATTTTCAACATTCACCCTTGCAAAACCTTTTTTTCCAAATTTTGGAAAAATTCCTTCTTCCCACCTCCACCCTTATATGGCAAATAATCCAATATATGTTAAATATGTGAGATTTTTCTATACATATTTCCACAATTATCATGCTGCACAAGAAAAATTAGATCAAAAAGGAAAAAAAAATGAGAAAGAAAACAAAATGCAAGCAAAAACAACAAAAAGAGTGAAAATAGTATGTTGGGATCCATATTCAGTCCCCACAGTCTTCTCTCTGGAACTGGTTTGAATCATCTCATTGTTGATGAGAGCCACAGGACAATTTTCTTTAATTGTTTTTTGTATTATTGTATCAAGATTCTTCTTTTTTGATTATAGCTTTCAGGTACCCTGATTATTCTTATGTTTTTTCTTCTTGATCTGTTCTCCAGATCAGTTGTTTTTCTTATAAAATGTTTCACATTCTCTTCTTTGTTTTCATACTTTATATTTTATTTTGTTATTTCTTGGTCTCTTATAATTTTGCTAGTTTCTTCTTGTCCAGTTCTAGTTTTCAAGGAATTATTTTCTTCTTTGAGATTTCTTTAAAATTTAAGATTCTAGATCTTCTTTCTAATTGGTTAGCTTTTTTTTTTCATGATCTTGTTTTTCTTGGATTGTATTTTTTATTTGTCCTCAATCTCTCTCATTTAACTTTTAAAATCTTTTAAAAGTTTTTCTATGAAGAATTGCACATGTTTAACTTACATTAGATTGCTTGCTATCTTGAAGAGAGGAGAAAGGAGAGAGGGAGAAAAATTTGGAACACAAGGTACTGCAAAAAGGTGAATGTTGAAAACTATTTCTGCATGTATTTGGAAAAATAAAATAATATTAAAAAATTTGTAAGTTTTCTGTAAGGGTCTTTTAAATGGGCTGGCACAGCGCCACAGGAGATTTGAATGGCCCAGAAGTAATTTCTGTGGCTAGGGATTGCCCAATGGGCAGGACTCTTGCCATATCGAGATAGCTTCGTAACGGGAGATGGCTCCCTCTCTGATTGGCTGTGTGTGACCCCACTGATCCTTTTTAAGCCCACCGTAGTAGGAGGTTGATCTTTTTATCCTGGGGTAGCTGAGCCAAATGGATGGATAGCCAAGAGAAGTAAGGAGCTTGATAGTGAATGTGGGTCTCTCACAGACCAGGTGTTCATTTGGGAGTTAACAAGTCAGGACATTATGTGAGCAAATATAACAAAGACTTTAAGTTTGCACATGGCTGTTGTTGAGCGTGCTATTGATTATTAAACTATGATTCAAGAAACATAGCCAGAGCTCTCTGAAGGCCTCGGAGGAGGCGATCCAGGTAAAATGAGTTGACACTGCAAAGGTCAGTGGCCAGAGGATTCTTTGACGCCCTGGGAATTAGGAGAGACTGGCAATGTAAAATACTGAGTAATGCTAGGGCTTTAGCAAATGAAGTGACTGCTCAGGGTTAAGTAATATATTGTATTTTACAGTTTTCTGTGAATTTTCTTTGGGCAGAAGACTATTTGACATTACTCTTTGAAGTAAGAGAAGGCTTTTTTTTTTTTTTTTTTTTTTTGCTATAGAATCCTCTTCTGTAAATGAAGTATGGTCTTCTCCATTCTCACAGTAGCTTTCTATGGTTGGTTTCTTTCTCTTTTTCCTGCTCATTAAAAAAAAAAAATTGCAATAGCTTGTTATTGTAACCTCTAGTTGCCTCTAGTTAGTAGTATCTCTAGTTATTTAACCTCTAGTCTTGGGGTGTGGAGGATGGTGCCTATGGCCTCAGGTCCTCCTTCAGTTCTCTCTGGCTTGGAACCAAAAGCAAAAACTCCAGTCTCTTATAAGTACCACAGGCAGCAGCATCTTGCTCCTCTGATTTTGTACTCACAGGACTGTGCTGGTTCCCAGCAGCACAGCTGGGCCTGATAATTCTTATTAGCACAGCTTCCCTCAATCTTCCCCATAAGGGTACACCAACTCCCCATGCTCTCTGGAAGGTGAAAACTCTTTTGGATAGGCTGGGGGTTCCTCCCGACTTGGCTAGGCCCAGGGCTCACAGCTAGCTTGGAGGTGTTTACACTTCATGGGGCCAAAATTACACCCTGGATCTTTCTTTTGATCTTCTTTAGTTATCCCTGGAACACTACTATTTTGCCCCAATTCTTGTTAATTTTTACTGTTCCATGTTCACCCTGAGGCACTATTTTGTCTTGTTTGTGGAGGTGATCTGGAAAACTTGGAATTTTCTGATCTACTTCATCTTCCCAGAATCCTCCCTGAATCCCCATTTTTTAACTACAATGTTGAACTCCTGACTGCAACCTGGTTTAACCTGTCAAGATAATTTTTTTTCTTCAACATCAGAATTTGTACCATGGTCTCTCTAGGAGGATTCTCATACTCTTTCATGTTTGGATTCTTTCTCTTTAGCCCTGTCAATCACCAACCCCACAAATGTGACACGACTTTTTTCAGCACCTAGTCTATGACCAGCACTCTGAAGGACTGAACTAGATATAAGAAGTGTAAGATAGTGGTCACCAAACATACATGACATGTTTGGCACTGAGAACAATGAAGAACAGGAATAATGAAATGTCAAGTGGTCTGGATGTCTAATCCCTGAATGCCTTTTTGTTTCCTTTTCTCAAAACAGGTTAGAGTATAGAGTTCTGGAAAGTGGATTTTCCCATTCTTTTGGATTTTGTAGGTAATGCTGAGTTCCAGAGTTCCCAAGAGATCAGGAGCTCTTGAATTCAAACATTCAGGCACTGGATAAGATTTCCTCAATAGCAAATTCAGTCTTCAAGGATCAAAGCTAGGGTATTAAAACTAATACTTTGTCTTCTATTTATTTGTAGACATTTGAATTCTCTTAATTTTCATGTGATGAACACTAATACATTAGTTGGGAAAAAATGTCTGGCCCTTTAAAAATTGCTTTAGCTACATCAGAACTTCAAACTCTGCATAGCATTGTTTATTTTTCTTAACTCACTCAATCCATATAAAATCAAATATTTTTAACTGTCTGAGGTGAAAATTCAGTCTGACCTTGAAAATTTTCTTAGTATTTAAATATTTTTCTCTCTTACTTTGATCATTTAAATAAACCAGCATGTTTCAGTTATAAGACACTAAAAAAAAAAAAAAAATCAATGCCCAGGAACATCCTTTGCAAAATGGAGCATATAATCAATAACAATGATGCATTTCCAAAGGAGGACTGAGGACTAATATTGAATTATGCGGAGGAGATCCACCATGAAATGAAAGAATTAACTTTCTTATAGGGTATTAAATGAGTGTTATCAATTTACAACATAATCCTGTGGTTGTAAATAAAAACCTCTCAACTATGATTGTGGAATAAGGAAAATTTAAGATAGTGTCTTTTTCCCCCCCAAGTATAGTATTTTACAGTGATGATGTAAATATACATAATATACATAAATATAAGCAAAATAATGTATAAGATATTGTGTGTATATATATGTACACACACACACACACACACACACACACTATATTTTACAGGATATAGGAAGAATTTTTCAAGAAAGTCTCAACTCAATTTAATTAATCCACTCCCTCCCCCCTTTTGCCACACCACTGAACTTGACAACTTGAGATCACAGGACACTGACATTTGTCTGAAGGGCATCTCCCAAGGAGATAGACATGGCTCAGCACTTTCTTGAGAGGGCAAAGGGAACTTCTTTGATTGTTTTCCAAAGTGTTAAGTGGGAGGAGGCAGATTAAGGGACCTTCCTTTTTCTGTGATCTATAATCATGGCTAAGCTCTTTGATAGATGGACTTCTAGATTCTGATACAGTGAACAGGTTGGTGGAAGTGTGTGGAGGAGAAAATAGAGAGAATATTTTTCCCCTTCCCATCACTCTGTGTGCAGAAGGTGAGCATATAGGAGAAGAGATCCTGGATAATCAATTGCTAGCTGCCTTTTGCCTTTTTTTTGGTCTGCTTTTGTCCACACATCAGAGACTAAAGTTATAAAGAATGGATTTTCCCAACCTTTAGGGTTACTTCTGTAGGTAATACTGAATTCCAGAGTTCCAGAGAAATTAAGAGTTCTTGAGTTCAATTATTCAGACACTGGACTCTTGGAAGGATAAAATTTCCTCAATGTGAGTTCATTCTCTAATGACCAGAAAATCAGAGCCACAGGCACCCAGGAAATCTGGACCTTTCTTCCTATTGCAATGACTTAGTGCAATTCCAAGGAGAATAGGGGAGTATTTGTTCATCAGCTTTCCCCACAAAGCATATTAAAGAATATGAACTATTTTTGAGGCTTAATGTTTCTGAATTTTTCCACAGGCTCCTTTGAGGTTTCTGTGTCATACATTTGTACACAATAAGGTTATTATTCTGCCTCTCACATAGGGTATGGGGTTCCCAGTTTTCTAGGGATAGGCAATCTTGAGAGACTGGGTTTTATACTATTATTGCTTATAAATCCCTACCTATGTTCTTCCTATTAATAATTAGTCAGTCACACTCAATGATGATTAATAAGAAGATACTGAAAGAACAGTTAGTAAAAAAAACATTCTTCCCCAAACTGAAGCTCACTGTACCACAAAATATACCCAGAATCCACAAGAATAGTGGGATCAAAATTAATAATGGTAGTGAAGCACAAGCGTAGAGAATAGATAAAACAAGGGAGTATCTTACAACTTCTGCCCCCTGAAGTCTTTTTCATAGAGCTCTGATAAAATTCAAATTTGATGCAGCTCTTTACTGAATGGGAACTTCAGCTGAGTCATAAGGGTTTTGCTTCTATTGAATTCTGAGCTACAATGGTCTTACTCCCTGAAGTTGTCTTTTCTCAGGTGACTGTCACTACCATTCTGTTTGTCAATGTTTCCTCCATTTCTGCTACAGAGGTTGATTCTCCAGTAATTCTCTCTTTTGATGTTTAGCTCTAACCATTGGTGGGATCTCCATATCTACTCACAAAGACACCTTGACCCTCCAATTTTGGAATATTCATTTAGGAAAAAAAACCCACAAAGAAACAACGGCAGCCAGTGTCCTCAGGGCTAATGACCAGGTTGGAGAAGATCATTCCCAACCTGACTCTCCAGGAAGCTTAGAATATTTCTTATGCTTTGGAACTAGAATGAAGAGCATAAAGAAGGGGTATGTATGCTGTTTCTTTTTAGACATCCACTCAGTCTAGCTCAGTGACCAGTCAAAGAATTATTCTTCATCACAGAATACAATTCCTGAATCATCAAGGTCAGGAGATTCATCCCAAGCTTCCACAAAGTTACTTGGGGTAGACTCAGAAAGGGAATATCTACACATGTGCAAGAAGACTTTCCAACCCCCCACCAGCCTTGGCCATCACACAGGGCACAGTTCAGGTAATCTGAGGGTAGCCTTGTAAGGTGAACAAGATAGCAATGGGAGGAAGGGGGTCCCACCCAAAGGAGCAACGTGGCAATTCCCAGGAGAGGTGTGCTGGACCTTGGAGAGGAGTACCTTGAATATCCCTATTAGAGAAAGGAATGCACACATCATATCTACATATGGCTTCCTGTAGAGAATCATGTATCTAATAAAGGTTAGAATGTGCTCGCATAGGATCTAGGAAGTAGAAGCAGGTACCGAGATAATAAAAGGACTTGCAGTCTTTATAATAAATCAGAGTCTCGCACTACCCTGGCACTCGCCCCTCATTACTCAGTCTTTGCCATTTAAGTGGACAGGCAGTGCTGGTCACATAAAGCCTGTTCTATTCCGGAGTTGGGGCTGAGACCCCCAACACATATGCTTCAAGGACTAATTTCCAAAGGCTATTTCATCTACCCAGATTACATATTTTTTGTGATGAATGAATGCCTCTGGAAATTAAGAAACCTATTGCTCACATCTTAAGGATCCTAGATATAAGCATAACAAAAGCCTTATTCTGAAGATTTTCTAGAATTCTGGGGCAAGGATAAGGAGTCATTCAGACATAATGAACATAATGAACTAGGTCCCTAATATTACTCAGTCAGATCAACAAGCATGTATTAAACACTAATTATGAACCAGGAACTGATGCTGGTGATATAAAAAAAGGGCAAAAATAGCCCTTGCCCTACAAATCCTGTTCATGAGTTCAGAATACATGGTGGGAAAGGGTCCCATATTCATATATTCATAATTTTTAATAATAAAACAAACTCTTCTTTGGATGCCACTTTTCTAGACTGCTTATACTCAGAAATATTCAGAAAAGTTTCTCTGTCTTATCTGGGAAAAGAGTCAATAAGGAGATGTTGAGAACCTCTCTATATATGAGGCTAATTATTGTAGATTGTTCAGGATGGAAAAAAGGACTAATGTTAGAGTCAGAGGATTTAGGTTCAAGTCTATTCTCCCTTATATAATCCTACAGGAGAAAATTTTATACATCCCTGATAAAAAAAAAGACCAGAGTCAAGTAGAAACATTGAAAAGCAAACATAGGCAATAAAAAAATCTAGAAAGGTAAATACATTTGAGCAATTGGAAGGGATTAAATGGTGATGAAATTAATAGTTTGTGTAAGTATTACTACAATAGCTTACATTTGAATAAGGGAAACCTGAGTCTTTAGATCCCTGGTAGCAAAAGATCCATGTGGAGTTTTTATTCCTCCAGATAATTCTTGATTCATTGAAAAAAGCACTAAATGTTTGCCACAAAGCATAATGGGCACCTCAGATAATTTGGATCTATTTTATGATTAATAAGTATGCATATTTTGGAGTGATTAGATGATGCAATGAATAGAGTTCTAACTAGAGTAAAGTTCCTGACTTGACCTGACAAGTCCTGACAAGAACCTGAGTTCAAATCCAGTAATGGATCACAAAGATGAAACATTTATGTGTAATGGTTAAATCAAGAGTGTGATCATTACAATGTATACCTGAGACACATATTAAGAGAAGACCTCCAATGAAATGGAGGAGAAACACTTTTGAATAGCATGGGCTTTTGTACTAGGGCTCTTGAAGTCATGTACTTGTATGGGAAGCTGGCCCCATCATATTCTTTGGGCTCACAACGCTGGGAACTTGAGAGTAGATTTAGCCTAGGTGATATTTTTCTTAGTTTGAGCTGAGATTTTATTTCACATTCGACTGAAGAGCTCATTTATTCTTATATGTTCTTTGATATAGTTTAATCTTTAGAATTTCAATTTCTGTTGGTTTTTCTTACTTGGATAAAGAGGTTTATTCCCTGGTTGCTATTTGTATATCTTGCTGTCTTGTATAACCAGGAGCTAAGCTGGCAAGTATCAGCTAAGGGCTGTCTTCCCCCTTTCCCCTTCCCCCTAAAGAAAGCAGCTTTCCTTCTGAACTCCCCAACCCCTAGATTAGAGATGATTTGGGGTGACAGATAAATATAATTCTATCCCAAAATCCTTTCGGGTACAGAAGACATCACCCAGACTCAACAGTTCAGCACCTTATATACAACTTTCTTGTACTGTTCCCATTCCCCACTCCATCTTTCCAGCTATACTGCTGGCGGTACTGGGAGAGCAATCTTCCTACTTTCCAGAAAGTTGGGCCCAAACCTCAGATCATATCTTTACAACCACGTGAATCATGCATCTATATTTTTCTGTATTGCATATAAACAAGCCACACAATTACTCTTAGTCAACAACTCCTTAAGCAGAAAAAAATATTCTTTTGTTCTTTGGACTTCATGAGTTTCTTTTGTTTTCCAGATACAATAACTACTCATACAGCATTGAAATGGTTTCCTCTCAGCTTCCTCTTTTCTGGCCTTAATGTATCCATTTCAATGAAATAAGATTTAGAAGTGGAAAAAAATTTAAAGCATAAACTATGGATAAAAGATTTAAATAATATAACTATAGGTTTCATACTTTTAAAAAATCTATTAATGCTCAATTATGCCTGCTCAAAGAGATTATTTTCTTAGCTCTTTTAAATAATCTAATACTATAGCAGTTAACTGAACTTAAAAAAAATCTTGTTTTTATTGATGGCTTTTATTTTTACCTCACATTTATTTTTGTGCATATCTCTTCCTTCTCTACTACTTAATGAGTCATCCTTGTTACAAGATTTGAAAAAAAAGTTTGGCAAATCCAACCAATATATAAACTGTCTGACAATATGTATGCTATCGTACATACATAGTCTCCTATTTTTTCAAGTGAACAGAGAGTGGTATATATTCTCAACTATTCTCAGAGGCCAAGTTTGGTCATTATAATTACATAGCATTCATCAAATTGATAAATTCTTCAGCAGCTAGTTCCTTTCTAGAGGATATGCCAAAACTTTTTGTTGTTCAGTCTTTTCAGTCATGTCTGACTCTGTGATTTCATTTGAGGTTTGCTTGGCAAAGATACTAGAGTGGTTTGCCATTTTCTTCTCTATCTTATTATACATATGAGAAAACAGAGAAAAAAGGATTAACTGACTTGCCCAGGGTCTCACAGCTAGTGTCTAAGGTTACATTTGAACTCAGATCTTCCTGACTCTAGGCCTGACACTCTAGCCACTGCACCATCTAGTTGCCCACAGCTCCCTAGCACTACTGAATTTGAGTGCATTCTTTTCTGAAATATCCTTGCAAAAAGATCTTTAAGCTATTAGAAAACGACCAAGAAACAGGGTAAAAAGCATCTAGTCACAGTGCCAGATAGAAGAGGAAGAATGAGGAGCTACTGTTTCTAGAAAGGGATGGAAATAATCTAAAGGAGAAGATGCTTCCAAAAGGCAGACTTTTGCACAGGGTATACATGTGCATCATCTACCATCTATTTAAGTGTAACTGTCTGAATGGTGTACATGAGGAAGTACAATAGTATAATGGAACAGGTAGAAGGAGAAGAGGAAAACAAGGAAAAGAGAGGAAAAAATGAGGGGAAACACATTAATTCAGTTTGACAGGTTTGCCTACTCTGTAGAGATATCAAAGAAATATGAGATGTTCTGTGGCTTTAAGGGCTTACAAAGTTGGTGGGGAATCAAAGGAAAAACAGAATGATTTCAAGGAAATCTTTTAAAGTATACTCTACCTCATTCTGACCTTTTAATATTCAAGGGACTATTTTTGTCTCCCAAATGGTAGCTATTAAAATGAATTTCTAACTTAATGAGTCATCACTACATCCTACTTCCTGCCACATATCCCCAACTTCTACTGTTTTCCAGTTCATAGCAGCTTGTAGCCAGAAATCACTCAAATTTTCTTAACTGGTTGTTTCTCCCAAATGTTCAAGATCTCCATAGTTACTCCAGCTCAGATACACATTGGAACAGTCATACTCTTTCTCTAACCATTACACATAAATATTCTATCTTCATGATTCTAAAATTCTTCTTCATCCTTTAAACGTCTTCTTCTGTTTCACTCTGCTTATTCCTATTCTTCTTTGTCCACTCCCAGCCCAATATCCTGTTCTAGTCTCTTTTTCCTGTTACCACAGCCTTGATCTTATTTATGATTGACTGATTCAGTCATATACTAGTAGCTACCCGTGAGCCTCATTGTTTTTTCCCCAACAATGCTTTACCAATCCATAACTGGATTAGTTTCTGACTTCTTCATTACAATTTTTATGCTATTGAACAATCCTGGAGAAAGCCATATAATTGTTTTAATTATGTTCTCCATAAGCTTTTTTCCTCTGGATTTGTGATAATAGTCTAAAGAACTCCCTTTGAGGTAACTTGCTTTACCAATAGACATTGGCAGCTCTTTGGCAACCTACAGTTTAAATTTTTTTTTCTTAGAGACTAGATGAACCTAAAGTTTTTGAGAGCTACGTAGAGTGCAGAAAGGCTAGTGTTTTGCTCAGGGTCACAAAAACAGTATGTGAAAAAAGTAGGACTTCCAGCCCAATTTGTTTTGACTCTTGAAACCAATCTACTATGCATTATGCCATGCTACCTCAACTACAAATTTATGTTATCCAATTTCAACTGTGGAGGAAGTGTGTTATTATAGAGATCAAATATTAGGTTAGTATTGGGTTCAAGTCCTGCCTCCAAAACATAATGGCTAAGTGACCCTAGATAAGTCACTTAAGCTCATAGTGTCTCAGTAACCAAAAATTGAAGAAGAATTGGAAGTTTGAACTCAGGTCCTCCTGACTTCAGGGCTGCTGCTCTAGCTACTGTACCAACTAGCTGCCCCTGTACTACTTCTTTTATACCTCCTCTAAGCAGAGAGCCTTGACACTTAATTAGGAAAATAAAAGCCATCCATCCCAAGATCCTTCTTTCCCACTCCATAAGTTTTAAAAATTTCTCATTATCACTCATTATTTCTTCCTCTATTTCATTATCTAATGAAGAGATGGGCCTTCCCACTGCTAAGACGAATTTCTCTGCTTAAAGTCTTCATCTGTTCCCTTCTTCTTTCTCTTAGATCTTGTCCAAATTTCACCCTTTTTCTTCCTATTCTTTCTCTCATCTTCAATCTCTCCTTATCCTCTAATTTCTCCAAGGCTTTCAAACATGTCCAAATCTCTCCCATCTTTAAAAAACTTTCTATTGATCTTCTTTCCTCTCCACATATTGGTCTGTATTTCTTCTCCCTTTCACAAACTCTTGCAAAGTGTTATTTATCCTTGTTGTATTCATTTCCTCATCTTCCATTAACTTATTAAATCTTTATAATCTGAGTATATGTCTGACCCCTAAACTTCAATTGATTTAATATTATCAATAGACTTCCAACTGTCATTTTTCAGTCTTCATTCCACTCTAAAATCTCTGCAGATGTTGGCACTGTTGATCACATCTGATTCTTTCTTGGCTTCTGTGATCTCTCTCTCTCTCTCTCTCTCTCTCTCTCTCTCTCTCTCTCTCTCTTTCTCTCTCTCTCTCTCATTCTTCATTTATCTTTTTTAGGTGTTTCTTCTCATTCTCCTCTCCTATCCCTGGGGGCACATTCAGGAAAGCTGTCTTGGGCCCTCTTTTGTCCTCTCCCTATATGCTTTCTGTTAATGTGAATGATAATCCAGACAGCTTCAAAGTTTATTCTTTCCCATCCCTTTTTCACTTCTTGCTGTTGTTGATCCTTTGTTTTTGAAGAGGACCAATGACATACTTGAGTATGAATTAGATTTAATTGAGGCAGAATCATGCAAAGTCTTCCACTTTCTCTCTCTTTCTGAGTCACCAGAGTCCAGGGGCTAGTGGCCCAGGATGGTGAGTGACCTTGGTGTCTCTGATGCCTGACCCAACCCTAAATGCTCCCTAGCACCTGCTGCCTTCATGGCTGCTGGAACAAATTGTTCTCATCTATGCATTCCACTGGGGACTCTAGGAAGTCCTTGTGGATCAACTGCTCATCTCTAAGACTTTCCTACCAAAACACTCCTCCCCAGTAACCTCATTCCTTTATGTATTGTCCTGTCCTATGAGAAGATAAGCTTTTTGAGGGCAAGAAATGATTTATATGTTGTGCTCAGCAAAGGCACATAGTAAATATTCAATAAATGCCTTTTCATTTGAAGATCTTGGTAGCTTCCAGGCACTAAATTATGATCATTATGACAAAAGATTCCTAGATCTATGAACTTTGTCTTAATTTCTCTTCTGAACTACAGCTCTGTAAAACTGCCTGCTAGACATCTTACCTTAAGCACATATCTAAAACAGAAATCATTATATTTTCTCCCAAATCTATCCTTCCCAGAGATTTTTTTTCCTCTTCTTTTGATGGCTCAAATATCCTTTCAATCATTCTGCTTTGTAGTCTTGGAGCAATCACTGATTTATCTTCACATCATTTGTAGTTGCTTCTCTTTTCTTCCTACTTATGGCTTCTACCCTAGTTCAGGCCATCACCATTGGTTTCTTGGACTATTGAGAAAGTCTTCCAACTTATTTCCTGCCTCTAGTCTCTCCTCTTCCCACAAATCTTACTATATCATATTCCTTTCCTGAAATAAGTATCTTCAATAGTTCCTTATTGCCTATAGCATAAAATTCAAAATCTGTAGTTTGGATGACATTCACCTTTTGTCTTTGTATTTATAATACTTGACACAATATTAGTCACATAGGAGTATAATAAAAAGGCAGCTAGGTGGCACTGGGCTTGGAGTCAGGAGGATTCACCTTCCTTGTTCAAATCTAGCCTCAGACACTTATTAACTATGTGGCCCTGGGCCAGTCACTTAATCCTGTTTGCCTCAGTTTTCTCATCTGTAAAATAAGCTAGAAAAGGAGAAGGCAAAACACTCTCGTATTTTTGACAAGGAAAGCGACAAATGGAGTTATGAAGAGTTAACACACAACTGATATAACCTAACAACAACAAACAAAATAAATGCTTGCTGAATTGAATTTGATATTTCTTCTTCTCTCACACTTTCAATTTTAATAAAATTGGTTTGCTACCTATTCCTCATTCAGGACATTCCATCACTGTGCCTTTGTACAAGTGGTCCCATACATCTTCAATTTACTTTTTTCTTCTAGAAATTATTTTGTTATTCAGTGGCTTTTTGGTTGTGTTTGATTCCCTTCCGTTTTGGATTTTCTTACAATGATCCTGGAGTGGATCATTTTCTTTTCCACCCTCATTTTAGCTGGTGAAGAAACTGAGGCAAACAGGATTAAATGACTTGCCCAGAGTCACATAGCTAAGTGTCTGGGGCCAGATAAGAATTTGGGAAGACGAGTCTTCCTGACTTCAGACCCATATATATGTATATGTATATACCTCATATTTATTTACTTGTGTACAGGTGACATCCACTCAAGAGAATGTATACTCCTTGAGGACAGAGACTTCATTTTTGTCTTTGAATCCCTAGCATCTAGGACAGTGTCTTGTATTTAATATATGTCTAATGTTTTTTTTAATTGAATTCTTAAATAGCTTTGTAATGTTGACACTGGGTTAACCAAAGAGTTATTTCTAGCAAATAGGAAAAAGCAAACCATATACACATCATTTGATACATGTTGTGATATGGGAGTCACCTGCCAGTGGCTGCTGGAGGTCTAACTCAGACCTGTAGAATGGATCTCTTCATATGAGAGGGTGATGATGATACAGGAAGACTAAGAAGCAGTTGCATTCTCTGACCTCTTTCCTCTTCCCTCTGCCTCCAAATGATTTCATTCCAATCCACAAGGAATATCTGCATTGGTAAAGGCTGCTTTGCACAACTCCCTGAAGTGTTATGATTCACAGATGTGGGAGAACCAACCTGCCCCTTCATCTAGTCATGGTTCTTAACAGACACATTCTCCTTTCTCTCTCTCTTTGGCCCTTGTCCTTGTTTGTGACTTTTGTAGCTAAAAGACAAATCAGAAATTGCTTCTGAGATCATTAAATTTTATCATTTCTGCTCTTGTCTAAGAAAAAACTTACAATTCATGTTGATGATACTACTTTAAAATGCTGTTGGCATTTTATACAAATGGATTGAGAGAATAAGGATGCCTAAGTATTAAAAAACTACACCAAAATATTAAACACAATTCCTATAAAATGCATCTAAACACACATTGACACATCATACAAGAAATGATGACCTAATTTAGGAATTGCTTCTAAGAGACAAATAATTCAGTTAATTGTGTGAGTGAAAGAATGTCAGTTTTGTGATAAATGATCCTTAATTCCCCTCCCCCATACACACACTTTTTTTTGCTCATTTTGGTTTGGGGTGGGGGGCCTATCTTTCAGGCACATCTCTTGAACTGGAAACAAAAAACATGCAAGGGTTTGATACTATTGATGTTTTCCTATGTCATCATTTTCTACCCAATCCACATTATAACATCTATGCTATACCAACCCTCTCTACCTCCTGCCTTTACAGTAGAGGTCTTTAATATCCATATATATGTTCCCTCAAACCTTCCAACCTCCAGCTTCCTCAGTCTTTTAAATCACCATATTTTCCTCCATCATCTCATCTCAGTCACAACATGGATTGTTACACATGAGAGCTTGCTAGTAGCTACATGCGTTGTTTTCCTAATTAGATAGTTTAATATTCTTTCTTAGATGGCCCAGAAGATAGAAAACTAAATCTCAATCATGCCATCCTCCTTCTTCCTACTCATGAACCATTAAATAAAGAAGTCTCATAATGATGCTGACAAAAAACACTATAAATTTGTATAAATCATATTCCAATGGTTCTCTTACTCTTACTGTAGCAAGTTGGTTTTTTCATTCCTCATTGATTCCATAACATCCCACAGAAGCTGTTCCAAACCTTCCTATTCAAGCCTCCCAAACCTTCCCCTTAGCTCATAGCTCTGGACCTTGCCTCTTACTGAGAAAACATGAATTCCTTCTTCTTCCATTCGCTTCATCTTGCAATTTTTTGACATCATTTCTCTCTTGCTCCTCTTTTCCTCCAGTGTCTGACAAAGAGATTACCTTTCTCTTTCCCAATTCCATCCTCTCATTTTTCTCCAATAAATTGCTAGAGGAATATTGAATATTTCTCTCCCTGGAATCTTCAACTTCTCCTTAACCAATGGGTTTTTCCCAAATGTCTTCACATTCAAATCTTCCTTTCTCGTTTCCTTAAAAAAAAAAAAAAAAACCCAAAACCCAGAACCCTTCACTCTATCCTATGATGCCCTCAAGCTATCATTCTATATTGCTCTTTCCTTTTTCAGCCAAATCCTTTGAAAAATAACTGTATATAGTCATTTCCTCCTTTTCCTTTCTT
This sequence comes from Sarcophilus harrisii, assembly GCF_902635505.1. Lineage (NCBI taxonomy): Eukaryota > Metazoa > Chordata > Mammalia > Dasyuromorphia > Dasyuridae > Sarcophilus > Sarcophilus harrisii. The sequence continues at coordinate 357,633,872 of NC_045427.1, read as the reverse complement.
CTCACTCACTCATCTACCCTTGGCAATTAGGCTTCAGACCTCATCTCTCACCTTAAACTGCCCTTTGCAAAGTTATCAGCGATGTGTCAATCACCAAATAGCCTTTCCTCAGATCTAATACTTCTCTACTGCATTTGATTCTGTTGATCCTGGATAATCTCTCCTTTTTGAGTTTTTGTGACATCAACCTCCTGTTTTTCCTCCTGTCTTGCAGCCTCCTCTCAGTTTCCTTTACTGATTCATCATTCCTATCATGACCCCTAATTGGGAGTAATTTCCATGGTTCTGTCTTGGACTCTCTCTTCATTTTGCATTTTGCATCCTGAGACTGAATTCCTAGGGATACTGATAATCTACCTGAACTTGTTCTTCATGACTCCATGGCTTCATGGCTCCTCTCTGTCCTACACACTCAGCTAAAGACATTGCTTGCCTCATACTTGCCTGAAAACAGTTTTAACCATTCTCTGAGATCTCCCTCTTCATCATTTCTCCTGCTTTACAACCCATCTCCATATCAGTCAAATGCCACTTAACTTTAACTGACTTCCAATCTCATCATGAGCTCCTCCTCCTCTCTCATTCCATATATCTAACAAATTGTCAAATCTGATCTTTTATAATATCTCTCACATTCTCTCCTGAAACCCAGGCCATAACCTGTTACAGGTTATCATCACCTCATGCCTAGACTGTTGCAATGACCTTTTGGTTGGTCTACTTGCCTCCTCTCTCCCCATTCTAGTCCTTCCTCCACTTTGACCATATCACTTACCTATTTTATAAATTCCAGTAGTTCTCTAAAACCTCTAGGACCGAATATAAAATTCTCTGCTTGTCACTCAAAGTCCTTCATAAATTGGCCCTTCCTGCTTTTCCAGTCTTATAACTTATTCACCCCTCCCTTAACTCTGCAAACCAGTGACACTGATTTAGATTTTTTTTTACATGAAACAGTCTATGTCTCCAGACTCTAATCATTTTCATTAGCTGTCCCTCATACCTAGAAATCTCTTCCTTCTCAAATATGCCTAGAAACTTTACTGACTTCCTTTTAATTTGTTACACAACCTCAACCAACCTCTCAATGCTGCTAGACAATCCTTCTATACCTCCCTTAACAACTTACACACTCTAAGTAGCTCTTCCAAACCTCTTCATTCTTCCTCAACCTCCCATGTGTGGGGAGCCGGCACTAATCTACAGCCACATAAGGCCAACCTTGAATAGGTTGAATCTCCTAATCACATTATACCAAAGACTTCCTGAATAGGAATCTCCTAATCACATCCTAACTTTGAATAGGCAGATATCTAGGCATCCCCTAATCACATCATAGAGCTGCCACCAGAAACATCTGAGCAGCTCATCCTTGGGCGGGACACCAACCCTTTGTCATGGACCCCCACCCTGTACTGTGTTTGAACAACCCTGCCTTCTTTCCTACTGAGATATATATCTGTACTATTGCACCCATTAAAATGAGGCTTGATCAGATGATTTGACTTGCCTCCATTTTGCCCGTCCCCTCTCTCTTGCCCTTATCTCTTTTCTTCCAGGGTCCACACACTCTGCCTCGCGGGCCGAGGCACCCATGACTCTCCTTTCTCTCATCCTTTGAGCTGAGAAGCTTGCCTTATATTTTACAGGGAAAAAAATTAAGAGCATTTGCTATGAGCTTCTTATCTTTTCCTCATCTATCACTCAAATGCCTTCTTCACTATTTTCTCCTTCAACCTCTATCTCATATGAAGAGGTAACCTTGCTCTTTAGCAAGGTTAACATCTTTATTTGCTCAAGAGTTACTATTCAATCCTGTCTCCCCTCAGTAGATTTTCCCTCTCTAGAGTGTCATCCTCATTCTAGGACTTATTTTTAATTTCTCCCTGTTTACTGCTCATTCCCTAATGCCTATAAACATACCCATGTCTACCTCATCTTGAAAAAACTCTCATTTAATCCTTCCATCCCTTAACCATTCTTCTGCCTTTTGTAGCTAAACTGCGCTAAAAGGCTGTCCATTATTTATCCTCTCATTTTTCTTAATCTTTTACAATTTATTTTCTTACCTCTTCATTTAAGCAAAACTGTTCTCTCCAATGTTACCAATTATATCTGTTATCAAATCCAATGATCTTTTGTTAATTCTCATTCTCATCGACATCTCTGCAGTCTTTGATGTTATTAATCAAGTTCTCCTTAATACTCCTTTTCTCTAGATTTTTGGGATACCACTCTCTACTGGTTATCCTCCAACCTATCAAACCGTGGCTTCCCCATTGTTTACTAGATACCCCTCTAGATCATGTCTTCTAATTGTAGGTGGTTCTTGGAGTTCCATTCTGGGCCCTGTCTCATTTCCCTCTATATTACTTCACTTGGTGATCTCATCAATTCCTGTGGCTTTAATTACCATCTCTATGGTGCCGATTCTCAAATCTACCTTTCCTGCCCCAAATTCTCTGAACACCAATCTCACATCTCCAACTTATTTTTTAAAAACACATCTCAAACTGGATTCCAGTAGACATCTTAAACTCAGATGTCCAAAACTCATTATTTTTCCCCAAAATATCCTCCCATCAACTTTCCTGTTACTCTAGAGAGTGAAACCATCCTCCCAGTTCCTCAAGCTCACAACCTAGGAATAATTTTGGATTCCTCATTTATCTTTTACCTCCTATATCCAATCTGTTGCTAAGCCCTGTTGATTTCACCTCTGTAACATATCGCAAACATCCCCCCTTCTTTCCTTTGATACAACCACTTTAGTGCAAGCCTCCAATAATTCACATTTGCAATAGCCTGATGAGCCTGCCTGCCTTAAGATTTCCCCCACTCCAATCTTCCATTTAGCTACTAAAATAATTTTCCTAAAAGATAGGTCCATTTATGTCACCTCTCTACTCAACAAACTCCAGTGGCTCTCAATTGTCTCCAGAATCAAATACGAAAGACTCTATTTGGCTTTCAAAGACCTTCATAACCTAGTCTTCTCTTATATCCCAGTCTTCTTATGTTTTACCATACCACACATTTTTTGACCTAGTAATCCTGGCCTCCTTGCTGTGCTAAAAACAAAGATACTGCATCTTTTGCTTTCAGGCATCTTCTCTGCCTCCCACACTTCCAACACTCTTCCTCCTCAACTGTCTATCTTGGCTTGCTGTAAGTTCCAAATAAAATCCCATATTTTAATAGGAAGTCTTTTCTAAAACCTCTTAATTTTACCATCTTTCCTCTTTATCCCCCCTTCTCTTACATATAACATATTGGTATATATTTGTTTGAATATCCTCTCCCTTATTCAATTGTGAGCTCCTGGAGGGCAGGAACTGTTTTTTGTCTCTTTTTGTATGACCAACACTTAGCCTAGTGCCTGGTACACAGTCAATGCTTCATAATGTTTGTTGATTGATCTCTAATTCTTGTCCTTTGAAAAAAATTGATTGTTATGTATCATTGACATTTAGTATAACGGTCTTTGTCATGTTTCTTTGTCTTTGAATTAAGTTCAGAAGTCCATAGGTTCAGAAGTTCAACCTTTCTCTCTAAGTTTAAAAGTTCATTTGCCAGTCCTGATCCAGTCATTTTAGATAGCAATTTGGAACTATGCCCGAAGAGATAGAAAACTATGCATACCCTTTGATCCAGCAATACTATTACTAGGTCTGCATCCCAAAGACATCAAAGAAAAAGGGAAAAAAATTTATATGTGCTTTTTACATATATTTGCAGCAGCTCTTTTGGGAGTGACAAAGAATTGGAATTGCCATCAACTGAGGAATAACTGAACAAACTATGTTATATGATTGTGATGGAACACTAATGTACCATAAGAAATGACAAGGAGGATAGTTTCAGAAAAATCTGGAAAGGCCTACATGAAGTGATGCAATGAGATCATTGTACATGGTAACAGCAATATTGTCTGATGATCAATTGTGAATGACTTAGTTGTTCTCAGAAATACAGTGATACAAAATAATTCCAAAGGACTTGATGAAAAATGCTATCCACCTCCAGAGTCTGAATGAAGATTGAAGCATTTTAAAAAAAAAATTTTTAAAGTGTGTTTTCTTTTGCACCATGGGTAATGTAGAAATATATTTATGACTATATATGTATAATCTATATCAAAGTGCTTTCTCAAGGAAGGGGGAGGACAGGAAGAAAGAAGAGTATTTTGAACTTTAAAATGATAAAAAATGAATGTTACCTATTGTTTTTACCTATAATTGAATAAAAATATTCTTTGAAAGTCCGATTTACTTTAAATTTAATATATTAGTTTAGCATTTGATGTTTCCCTGAAAAAAAAAAGTAATATTACGAATAAACAATCTTCTTGTCCATGATTGTTTAATGGCTAATAACCTGATTCACAAAAACAATTATTCTTTCATTCCTAGAAAGGCTTGTTTTCTTTTTAAAGTAAAATTGATGTTTAGTGTTTTAAAATTATGTTCATTTTTGGAAATAATCTCTCCCCACTTTTCCAGAACTGAACTTTTCCTTGTAATAAAGCAAAGACATCCTAAATGGTGATCTCCTGTGAAAACATATACAACTTCTACTTTAGTAGATCTATACCTTTATCTGCAGAAAGGAGGGAGGTGTATTCTGTTATCTGTTCTCTCAGATAGCTATGTTTTGGGTTTTTTCTTAAAGTTATTCAGTTAGGCTTCCTTTTAGTTGATCTTTTCCTTTATGTTATATTGTGGTCATTGTATTTATTATTTTTCTGGCTGGCTCTACCTTAATTCATGCAAATTTGAAATGCCCATTTTCATAAGAGAAAGGAATCTATTTTATTCATTAAAAATGTTTTGAGTGTGATTATATACAAGACACTGAAGATTATATGAAGAATTAGAAGTGGTCCTTCCATCACAAAATCTGGTTTTAGAATACATGTTATTAGATATGCAAGCTATTTGGTAACTCGAGTCACAGATCCAGCTCATAGCCTCCCTTTAGCAGTTGATCTTCACAAGTTACTAAGACCAAAAATTTAATCTGATGATATAGATGGCTTGGTCTTTGGACAACGAATGATTTTCAAGTTATTGATAGGACTTGCTTGAATTAATGCTTCACTAGCATAGTTTTGAAAATTCAGAGTTCCTTATATGCTAAAATAAAAGTAACAATGGATAGGTGATTAGGAAAAATTCAGATAACCTGATGTAGTTTATTGGGGTTGGAGACTCCCTCTGTCCTCCCTGAACTCAGAGCAATAATTCTGGATCAAGACTAACCAGGTCACTCTAAGGCCAAAGGATGGCCACAAAGATGCCACAAAGAAGGCGGCTGGTCCTGAACAAGACCATGTGAACTTCATTTTCTTCTTCTGTAAAATAAAAGGAATTAGTCTAGCTGCCAAGGTCCCATCCAACTCTATAATTCTGTGCCTCCATGACTTATTCAAGACCCTGTATTCATACATTCAACATCAAATTATATAATAACCTCATGACTTAGAACAAAAATAAACATGTACCAACACTGTTATGACGATACAATGTAATGTGTTGCCAAATGTGTGGTGCCGTATCACAATACTGATGATCTATTTAGAATCACAGATCTAGAACTGGAAGGGAGGTTGGAGGCCATGCAGTTTAATCCCTTCAGTTTACAGATAAGGAAACTAAATGCCAGAGAAGAGAGAACTTGTTCAGGATCACATCAGTTATGCATACACATCTCTCTGATCTCTGCTTCTGGGAAGGCTGAAGCTGGTGAATTCCTTGAATTTGGGAGCTCTGAGCTGCAGTGAGCCTAAAGTCAACACAGTATCCAGACTCAATCTGGCCTCAAGATGGTAAGTACCATGGGGGATGTCTAGGAGGACATAAGGAGAGGTAAACTGATTCAGGTCCAAGTTTCCTTGCTGATCAGCAGGGGGTTGGGCCTGTGAATGACCACTGCATGATCCAGCTGAGGAGAGATACAGAATCCTGTCTCAAGAAAACAAAGATAAAAATCATATAGGTTGGGACAGAAAAAGGATTAGTTATTCAAGTGCTTTGGCCTTAAGTTCAGTGTTCTACATACCATCCTGTATGATTTCCCATGCACTGAATCCATGACAGAACCATGACAGAAAAGTCACTTTAGTGAGACAGAAAAGAGCACTTTAGTGAATTAAGAGAACATTGTATACAGAAACAAGATTATGAGATAATCAACTGTGACAGATGTGGCTCTTCTCAACAATGTGGTGATTCCTGGCAATTACAATAGACTTGGGATAGAAAGTGACATTTGCAAACAGACAGAGAACTATGGAAAATGAATGTGGATCAAAGCATAGTATTTTCACCTTTTTGTTGTTTTTTCCCCCTTTTGATCTGATTTTTTTGTGCAGCATGATAAATATGGAAATATGTTTAAAAGAACTGCATGTGTTTAACCTATAACTTACTATCTAGGGGAGGAAGAAGATAAGAAGGGAGGTAGAAAAATTCAAAACATAAGGTTTTACAAGGGTAAATGTTTAAAACTATCTTTGCATGTATTTTGAAAAACAAAAAGCTATTATTGTTTTTAAAAAATCACTTCACCTAGCAAGATGAATCTGAAAAGTTAGCCTATTTAGTGTGTCTATTAAAATTTCAGAACTAAAAACAAAGATGCCGATCCTAAAGATATATACTTAAAAAAAAATAGGACAGACACCACGAGGATAGTCAGGAATAGTTTAAAGTTTTTTATTGTCTCCTCACAGTCTGACCCAGTCTTGATCTTAGTGGAGGAGTGTAGGAGCAGGAGAGCCATCAGGAAGATGGTCAAAGATGGGATGTCTCATTTCCAGTCCTCTCAGCCCTTAAATACCTCAGTATGATTACATCATTACAGCACACTATGTGTGTGTAAACTAGAGAACCATTACATCATCATACTAAGTACTAAGTACATATGTGAACTAGAGAACCATCATCTCATCAATTCCATTAAGTTAACACCTTGTTGTAAGTGTCCTTGTTTCAAGTATACTTTTCCAGAGTTCCAGCCCTCTATAGATAAAATGTTTATTTTTAAAAATTTTATTATTATTATTTATTTTAGATTAAATTTTTTTTATTCAGCTTATTGTTGACCATGTCTATATCTTTTTTTTTTATTTTTATTTTTTTATTTTATTTATTTGTTTATTTATTTTTTATTATAGTAACTTTTTATTGACAGAATCCATGCCAGGGTAAATTTTTTTTTTACAACATTATCCCTTACACTCACTTCTGTTCCGATTTTTCCCTCCCACCCTCCATCCCCTCCCCAAGATGGCAAGCAGTCCTATATATGTTGAATATGTCCTAGTGTATCCTAGATACAATGTATGTGTGCAGATCCAAAGAGTTTTCTTGTTGTACAGGAAGAATTGGATTCAGAAGGTAGAAATAACCTGGGAAGAAAAACAAAAATGCAAACAGTTTACATTCATTTCCCAGTGTTTTTTTTTTCATTGGGTGTAGCTGCTTCTGTCCATCATTGATCAATTGAAACTGAATTATGACCATGTCTATATCTGACACAGTGTTTATGCAAAAATAGTAACAGCAGATGGTTTATAATAAATTCTCTGAAGTTTTACAAGTTCTTACAACTATTAATATTAGAGCTAGTTTTCACCACATGAACTAGTTATCATACCAATTTAGAAAGTTGTACTAAATTGTATTGGATAATCTCTGCAAGAAACTTGAAATTAGAGAAGCATATCTTTAAGTAGGAGTTCCCTTTAGTTACCCTGAGCACAAGACCTGTTCTAGAAAACTGACACAAGTTTGGAACAGGCTTTTTAACACAGCAAACAAGGCAAAATCTAAACAGGATTATAAGGCAGAGGGGAAAAATGGATTCTCTTGTGTTTTGAGCCAACTTCTCAATTTCAAGAAAGACATTCAAACTTCTTGGAAGACTCACCAAAGACTAATTTGAGAGGAAAAATTTTCTTGTCAACAAAGTAACCAAGGAAATTCCACAAACATAAACACCCTGAAAAGTCAAAAAAATACAATAATGATCATTGATATTAACTAACATTAAGTTTCCTTATATCCCAGTAACCCACAGGCAATGTCCATTTAATCATCCACTCATTTTGGGATCCCAGATATCTCATGTAGTTATCTAGAAAATATCTTTGACATTCTCTTTTAAAATTTTGTTATTTTTAATTTTTTAAATAAAATTTTTATTTTGTCAAATCTTCCCCAATTATATATAATTTTAACATTTATTTTGAAAAAAATTGAGTTACAAATTCTCTCATTCTTTCCCCACCCATGGAGAAGAAATACATCAATAATAAATGTGAAGTTATTAAACGTATTTTCATATTCTCTATGTTGTGAAAGAAAAACACACAAATAAGAAAAACAAAGTTTAAAAAATGCTTCAAACTATACTTTAGTTCATTAGTGGTAGATAGCAATCTTAAATCATCATAGGTTATTTGGGTTTGATATATCCTCTAACATTCTGTGGGGGGATATATTAAACATATTTATCATGTTGTGTAAGAAAAATCAAACCAAAAGGTAAAAAAACACAAAAAAGTAAAAGCAAACAAATAAAAATGGTAAAAATAGTATACTTCCATGTGTAGTCTCCACATTTCTCCCTCTGGATGCCGATAGTACTTTTCATCCTAAGTCTATTGGAATTGTCTTGGATCACCACATGCTGAGAATTAAATTTATCATAGTTGATTGTTACATAATCTTGTTGTGTACAATGTTCTCTTGGTTCTGCTCACTTCACTCAGCATCAGTTCATGTAAGTCTTTGCAGGCTTTTCTAAAATCAGCCTGCTCATCATTTCTAATAGAAGAACAATAGTCCATAGCATTCATATGTTATAACTTATTCAGCCATTCTCCAATTGATGGGTATCCACTCAATTTTCAATTCCTTGCCATTACAAAGAGAGCTTAGTACAAACATTTTTGCATAAAAGGGTCCTTTTCCCTTTTTTATGACCTCTTTAGGATTCAGGTCCAGTAGTGAGATTGTTGGATCAAAAAGGATATAGTTTTATAGCCCTTTGGGCAGTGTTCTGAGTTACTCCTTATAACAAAGTATACAAAAGAAGAAAAAAAAAAAATCAAACCTAATTCATCAAAACTAACCAATATATATCCAAGCCTTGAATCATCTCAATTCTATAAAGAAGGGAGGTCAATATGTGCATTTTGACATCTTTTTTTTTGTGGCCAAGCTTGATCTTTATAATTCTCCAGCATTCAGTTTCAGATTTTCTTTTTTTTTCCCCCTCCTATTTATATTGTTATAACTGTTGGAACCCCTCTCATTCTACAGCTTCATTGCTACTTCATAGTTTCCACTGATGCATTCACACTTGCTTCTAGGTCTTAGTAGACATTCTTTATGAGTTGCTGTAGCTAAAAAGATGCATCATTTGGTTTGCAGTTGTGATGAACCTTCCTGAATTTGGGCTGGTTCTAAGATGGTAAACAGTTACTGGAGCTAAGCTTGGAGCCTTTCCAGCTGTGACCTGCCAGAGCTTGCTCTGTGCAGGCATAGGCTTTGAAAACCTAGGTCATCTCAATACTACCATAACATGAGAATTATATATAGCTACTTTAAAATTATTTCAGTTTTTTCCCTTATATATTATGTAAATACCTTAATGAAATGCTTTTCTTTTAAATAATCAGTTTCTAAACTTAGAATGAAGAATGTGTTGTAGAGACTAATTTCCTTTATTAAATGGTTAATATGCTATATGTATGTGATTGTCCCTTTAAGAACACCATCAACAAACAATGAACACTTAAAATCCACAAGGAATGCCCTTGTCACTAGGTATTACTAGGATTACAGTCACTAGGATTACAGAGATCCCTATCCTCCAAAAAGAGTATATCTTACTAAGAATACAAGACAGATACATGAATAGATAAATGGAAAATATTATAACAAAAAAACTTTGCCTCTATAGGCTAAGTGCCAAATGAGAGTCAAACTTCAATAAGTTACAAAGTTTAGAGGCATATATCATCTTATAGAACAGTAAGGTAAGGCTTTATGAACGAAATGGGGAAGGTTCAGTGCTTTGAAATAGAGTATTTAGAAAGGAACAAAGGATAAATGTGATCACCATAGGCAGAGAAAATTAAGTCAAAAGCAAGAAAACTAGTCTCTAATGTGGTAAAAAGAATAATGGATTAACATCTAGTTTCAAATTGATCAAGGCAGTTCATTTCTTGCCCTTCTTTATCAAGTTTTTCTGTAAAATGAGGATAATACTTGTATTTCACATCTCATGGTTATGAGCAAAATGCTCTTAAAAACTACATTACATTGAAATTTAAGCAGCTGTTATTTCATGTCAAGGGTTTGTGTATGGTAGTAGAAATTAAGACTGAATAAGTGAAAGTAGACACTATCTACATGCAGAGAAAGAAGTGATAAGTAGAAGTATGTATAGAATGATTTCACACACTCATACAAACACACACATCGATATTTGTGTTTGATAGTACCCATCTTTTGTGGGGAAGAGTGAAGGAAAGAAAAAAAAGGGACATTTTATATTTAAAAGGAATAGCAAGTTGTACGGAATAGATTTGCAGTTTCATATTCAACCATCTTTTAAAAAATTCTATTGCTATGAAATACTTATTTAATAAATTAAAAATGAAATAATTTTTTTTATTATAATAACGTTTTATTGACAGAACTCATGCTAGGGTAATTTTTTACAACATTATCCTTTGCACTCACTTCTGTTCCGATTTTTCCCCTTTCTCCCTCCACCCCCTCCCCTAGATGGCAAGCAGTCCTATATATGTTAAATATGTTGCAGTATATCCTAGATACAATATATGTGTGCAGAACCAAACAGTTCTCTTGTTGCACAGGGAGAATTGGATTCAGAAGATAAAAATAACCCGGGAAGAAAAACAAAAATGCAAACAGTTTACATTCATTTCCCAGTGTTCTTTCTTTGGGTGTAGCTGCTTCTGTCCCTCATTGATCAATTGAAACTGAATTAGGTCTCTTTGTCAAAGAAATCCACTTCCATCAGAATACATCTTCATACAGTATCGTTGTTGAAGTATATGATGATCTCCTGGTTCTGCTCATTTCACTCAGCATCAGTTCATGCAAGTCTCTCAAAGCCTCTCTGTATTCATCCTGCTGGTCATTTTTTACAGAACAATAATATTCCATAACATTCATATACCACAGTTTACCCAATCATTCTCCAATTGATGGGCATCCATTCATTTTCCAGTTAATGAAATAAAATTTTAATTTTTTTAAGTAAAGGCTCAATTGTGAAGGATCTTAATAATCAGGGTTACAATGTATACAATACAAAGTATTTTTGCAAGACTAACTTTCTCAATACTAATAAAATGGAATAAAAAGTATAAGATAATGAAGATAGGAAGACTACAATAATAATCATATATAAATGAGAAGGATCTGGACTAGGATAGTTGCAATAGGAAGAAAAAGAAGGAAACAGGTGCCAGACACAGAGATGAATAAGATTGGTGAATACGGTCCCAAACCTTGACATGTAGTCTTTTACTAATATTATGACATTAATTAGTGACTGTCCCAGTTAGACCCTCTCAATCTCCAGTACTCAGAAGCAGTACTGTTGCAGCCATGGAGTATCCAGGGATATTTGTATGTGTTTGCATATGTGATTTCCCCAGTGACACCTGCATAGCAGCTGCTTAGGTTGCCAGGGTAACAGATTATAAATGCTATGGGGAAAGGGAACTTTCACAATGGAAGAAGGGGTTGGTATGGGGGAATGATGATTAATAAGTGCAAGTTTTTATTGGAGATGACTCCAACATTGGCTATCATGGGATGTGATTGAACTATCTTTCCACTCATTAGACAGTTGATCTCAAATCCACTGGAGATAGGTCATCAGCACATACTTTGGAGACTACTAATCTAGAGCATAGATTAGTGGGAAGATGACGAATCTATTCCTAAAAAAAAAAAGTTACAAAAAAGAACTAGCCTCTCTGACATTATTCCAGCTATGTATTGGATGGCTGGTAAACTTAGTCGTCATGACAGAAAAAGGGAAATCCAGAGAAGCTGGTTTTTAAGGGGGGAATTGTTTTTTTTTTTACATATGTTGAATTTGAAGTGCTAAGTAATTAAAGCTAAAATGAAAGGCCAAGATGAAGATGTATATTTCAGAGTCATTCACATGGAAGTAATAATCAAACCTATGAGAAGAGTTCTTGGTTTGAACTACAAGGAAGTTTGTTTTTGGTGAGATAGACTTGAGTCTTAAGAGACTGAGAGGGTACGAATCTGTTTCAGTTTCAGGACATATGACAGATCTTATTACATTACTTTCCTCTCCAAAATCATTCCTCTTCCAAATTTCCTTTTTTTCTATCATGGTATTTGGTCAAATACTAAACATTATTATACAATTACTACTATTTTCACTGGCACCTATTTACTTTGGATTATGTCAAGATTTATGCTTTGGGCTTTTTAGAAATCACATCACTTATAATATTTGCCCACAAAAATCACAGAGAACGCATTCATAGCATAGCATCTTTGCAGTTCAATTATGAAATGATGTTCCATTTTTCATTGTAATTGCCATCATATCCATTTTGTTAAATTATAAACCCCATGAGGGCAAAGGCCACTTATTTTTTTTAACTTGTATATCTTGCCTGTAACTATAACTATGTTCTGTAAGTAGATAAGCTTTTCAAGGTCCACTCAATATAATTATGTAAGATTGATTTTTTTTTTCCCATGGGAATCTACTTGAATTCAGGAAATTTACTAATTCCAAAGAATAGCTACAAAGAAGCATAGGTAATTTATATATAAATGGAATTTTAAAATTCTGACCTGTGATTTCATCATTGTAAGGAACTCTGTGAAGAAACACCTTTTAAAGGCACACAATATGATATTGATTATACACGTGAACTCATACAAAACATTTCCATAATAGCCATGTGGCAAAAGAAAACACACACAAAAACCCAAGAAAATAACCAAGAAAAATAAATTTTTTTGAAATTATGTTTTGATCTGTATTCAGAGTTCATTAGTTTTCTCTCTAGAAGTGACTATTTTTCATTATGGGTCCTCTGGAGTTTTCAAGCACTATTTTAATCAGAGTAGCTAAATATTTTACAGCTTATCATACTTACAATATTGCTGTTACTAAATACTATGTTTTCCTGGGTCTCCTTACTTCACTTTAAACTAGCTTTTCAAATAAATATTTTCCAACAACTATTGACATTTTCTTCCATCCTGCAGTATTTAAATCTTTCATAATTGCTGAGAAACAAAATCCAAGAAAATCAGACAAAATTTAATAACACTACAAAATACTTTTAAAAAAACTTTGCTCAGTCTGAAGAAAATGATTTCTTAATTGACAAATCAGATGGCCTTTTTTAAATCGTTATCCTTCTGGACCTGCCTGCTGCACATTACAATGCTGACAATGCTGTCCTGCCTACCACCTACCCCCCTCCCCCCACTTTGACCTCTGTTTTTGTGACACTACTCTCCTTGGAAGACACTTGTCTTCCTACCTGACTAGTACTTTTTAGTCTTGATGGATCACCATTCCCTCAACTCCTTAAAGTCTGAGTATATTTCAAGGCTGTATTGGGCCCTATTCATTTCTCAATTCATAATCTCTGAAAATTCATCTCCATTGGTTCAACTGTTATGTCTATACAGATGATTTCCAGAAATATAGATATGTAGAATATCTATATCTCCAATTTAATAGTTTCCTGATCTATCTCCAGTTTAATAGTTTCCTGAACTATGGACTCCATTAATAGTTTTTACATAGTTTTCCAAGCGGATATCCTACAAGCTTCTCAAATTCAATATATTCAAAATATGAATCATCATCTCCTCCCTTCACCAAACCCACTCTTTCAAACTTCTCTATTTCTTATTTATCTATTTATTTTTATTAAACATATATTCAAAACATATGCATGGACAATTCTTCAACATTAGCCCTTGCAAAACCCTGTGATCCAATTTTCCTCTCTCTTCCCCCATGCCCCCCCCCAAGATGGCAAGTAGTCCAATATATGTTAAACATGGTAGAAATATGTTAAATCCAATATATGCATACATATTTATACAATTATCATGCTGCACAAGAGAAAAAGTGAAGCTAAATAAAATGCAAGCAAACAGCAACAAAAGGAATGAAAATGCTATGTTGTGGTCCACATTCAGTTCCCACAGTCCTCTCTCTGGGTATAGATGGCTCTCTTCATCACTAAACAATTGGAACTAGCTTGAATCATCTCATTATCGAAGAGAGCCATGTCCATCAGAATTGATTGTTGTATAAATCTTCTTGTTGCCGAGTACAATGAAATCCTGGTTCTATTCACTTCACTTAGCATCAGTTTATATAAGTCTCTCCAGGCCTCTCTGAAATCATCCTGTTGGTTGTTTCTTACAGAACAATAATATTCCATAACATTCATGTGCCATAATTTATTCAACCATTCTCCAATTGATGAGCACTTCTCAATTTCTTTTGAGGGTACCACCATATTTGCAGTCCTAAGTATTGTCAATCTCTGAGTCATCTCTGTCTCCTCACTTTTCCTTACCCTACATACCTAAGTGGTGACCAAATCTTGTCAATTCTATCTCTATATCTCTCCTATTCTTTCTATTCACTCCACAACCACCCTTGTTCAGGGCTTTATCACCTCTCACTTAGATTACTACATTTTAAATTGGTCACCTAACTCCTTCACACAACTGCTAATATGACATTACTGAAGGTATGACTATATTGCCTCCTTGTGTGGCAAACTCTAGTGGCATCTTATTGTCTCTAGGATTAAAAAAAAAAATATTGCCCTGTTTGGCATTTAAAATCCTTCACAACTTGCCTCTGGTCTACTTTTCCAGTCTTATTATATATTAATATGTATACAAAGGGGAGCTTTGTGTACTTTCTAATCCAGCCAAATTGGCCTTGTTTTGAGCTCTTTTACCCCAAAACAACATTCCATCATGTCCTCTGTACTTTTGCATAAGCTGTACCCCACCCCTGCAGTCCTAAAATGCACTCCCTGGCCACCTCTTCTCTTTACTACAGATCAGTTCAAATATCACCAAGAGGCTTTTCCCTGATTTCCAGTCACTAGTGCTTTTTCTTCAAAATTACCTTGCATATATACTTCTCTCTGTTTCTTTCTATATATGTATATCTTATCTCCCTTTAGAGTCCAAGTTTCTTAAATTGTGGGTCATGGCCCCATATGGAGACTTGTTAACTGAATGCAGAGGTTGTGAAATAATGATTTAGTATCAGTAAATGTTTGATTTGTATATTTATTTTATAAAACTATAAACTTGGTGTCACGCAAAAATTTCTTAGACAAAAAGAGTTCACAAGTGGGAAGTTTAAGAAGCAAATGTAAGTTTCTTAAAAATAAGGACTATTTCACTTATGTCTTTGTATTCCAAACATCTACCACAATCCTGGCAGAGCAGGCATTTAATATATGCTGATTGATTAATTATAAATGGGAAACTACTTGTTTTTTATGGCTTAGTTGTCTGTGTTACTGAGAAGTCCAAGTTACCAAGCATTTAAAAAAAATAACTACTATGTGCCAACCACTGTGCCAAGTGCTGGGGATTTAAAGAAAATCAAAAAAATCCTTGCTTTCAAAGAACTCACAATTTAATGGGGGAGACAGCATGGAAACACACAGTTAACTTGTCTAGGGTCACAAAGCCAAAAATCCATATCAAAACTGAACCTAGATCTTTTGGACTCGAAGGCCTGCTTTCTATTCACTGTGTTGAGTGACTTCATAATAAAAATCATTTTTTACATTTTATTAATAACATTACTATATTAATTCCTCTAGAAATAAAAGTCTCTCTCCTTACTAATGTTGAACAACTATTAGACAATCTAAAGATTTAGAGACTTAATTCAAGGGAATATTTAACCCATAGAAATAATAAATCCTTCAGGAATTGAGTATCCAGTTCATTTTTTTAACCTTTCTCTAAGGTGTTAACAAATCTCTAATATGTTAACAAGTTAATCATCTTCAGGCAGAAGGCAAAATTGTCAACTAACTTTTTCTCAACCAAATCCTTCACAAGCTGTCCAACCAACAAAATTGGGAAGCAGAAATGTCCTCCAGATTCTTTGCTCTTGCTTGATGACCCATCTATACCCTTTTATTATCATATATTTCTTGGTTAAATTTTATGCTATATCTCAGTAGTTATATGTACTTTCCACAGGATCAAGTGTCTTACCATTTCCTTTTGGGTAACCTTTGAGTTTAATTGTTCACAATATTCCATGCCTCACAGCCAAAATAATGTTTGTTAGAAAGATAAGGACTTTGTTTTAGGGAGCAGCTTGTAGAGATTTAAAGAAAGCACTCCTCCCAAATGCCAGCTCTTCCTCTTTAAATAATTGAAGATAACCATCTATCTTGGCCCATAAATTGTCTCCAGCCTACACATCCTTAATTGGTTCAACTCCTCCTCCTTTGTCATAATTTGCAGTTTCCTTCTCATTTTGCTTGACCACTTCAAACCAAGAAGCAGCTCTTCAATGTCCTTTCCTCAGTGCCCAAACAGTTATGATGGTTCATTAGCAACATATTCCAGGTGTTTAATCAAGGAATGACAGGACTGTTATTTTTTTCTTTTAAAAAAGTTGTTTTGATAAATGCATTTCAATGTAATTGTTTTCTTTTATTATCTTATGTATTTTATTTTATGCACTAAAAAAAAACATTTTGAGAAGGGATCCATAGGCATCTACAGGCTGCCAAAGGAGATTATTACACAAAAGCCCCATTTTAGAGCAAAGCTTCTTAAAGTGTAGGTGGAGTTATATAACAATGTGCTGGCTTCGAAATTATTTATTGTCAGTAAATATTTGATTTGTGAACCTATTTTTTTATATCTGTATACCAGGGTCGGGTTAAAAGAGGCTAAAAGGGGTCGCAGTGGAAAACGTTTAAAGGTTCTAGAGGGAGACTTTGAGGAAACGGGGTGGTACAATGGTTGGAGCCCTGGATTTGGATCTGGAGTCAGAAAAATCTCCGTCCAAATCTTGTCTCAAACACGTAGCAGCTGTGTGACCTTAGGCAGGTCACCATCCTGTCTGCTTCAATTTCCGCATGGGCAAAATGGGGCTAAGGATAGCACCTACTTCCCAGCGTTGTGAGGATAAAATAATATATGCAAAGCACAAATGGATGTAAATGTCAGCTAATGTCATCTGACACTTTTAGGTTGAAAGGTAATTAGCAAACGATAAGCCTTCTATATGCGAGGCACCTACAAACGAAAGGAAACGCGTGAAAAAGATGTGGGCTCGAGTTCCGCTCTGACACACGCTAGCTGGGGGACCCTGCCCAAGTCATTTACACGGACAGTGCCACAGGTAACTATTTAATAAGTCACTCAACAGAGGAAGATTCGTACAGGTAGAGGGAGTGTCCTCACCGGGAAACCTTTACAGCAATAAAATCATAGCAGGTCCGGCCAAAGCGGGGGGGGGGGGGGGGAATGTTTCAAAGGGCTTGGAATTAATTAGATCAAGTGGTCTCAGGTGTCTTCCCTTAGCATCTCACCAGGCTCAAAACTGAAAAGTGATTGGGTCGTCAAGGTCACCCAAGAAGTACGTAGTCCCAGAGCTGCACCCCGGGGTTCTTTACTCCTAACTCAGGGCGCTCGCTTCTCTACACGAGGACAATCAAGGAGTCGCCAAGGGCGCCCGATCCCCTCCGGCCACTCAGGGGCCGGGCTCCGGCGGCTTCTTCGCTCCTGCCCCCTCCCGGCTTCCGTCCTCGCCGGCACGGGACTCCGCCCCTCCCAACCCTCAGCCCGGCCTGGTTCGCGCCGAGTAGACGGCGGAGGTTCCCACACCCTGAGACAGTCTACGACGGAGGACTCGGCCCCCTTGGGTCCCTCACCTAGCCAGCGGCGGTCGCAGAGGCTCTCGGAGACCCAGACACGGGGGCCGGAGTCCGCGAATGAGCCTGGGGACTGCCAACGGATGTGTAACTGAGGCCGGGAGGTGGTCGCGCCTGCGCAAACAAGCTATAAACAAGCCCTCCCTCCTTTCCGTCACCGCCGCACTCAGTTGGGAGCGACCGGAGTGGGAGGGTGAGAGGGAAGGCGGGGTGAAAGAGGAGGGGGGAGGGAGGTGGCCTCTGGGAAAGTAAGGGACGGCGCCTGCGCAGTGGGTGTGATCCGGGCACTTGGGGCAGGATGAACGCTGCTTTCCAAGATGGCGACGGAGGGAGGAGGGAAGGAGATGAACGAGATTAAGACCCAGTTCACCACCCGAGAAGGTCTTTACAAGCTGCTGCCGCATTCGGAGTACAGTCGGCCCAACCGGGTGCCCTTCAACTCGCAGGGGTCCAACCCCGTGCGCGTCTCCTTCGTCAACCTTAACGACCAATCTGGCAACGGCGACCGCCTCTGCTTCAATGTGGGCCGGGAGCTCTACTTTTACATCTACAAGGGGGTCCGCAAGGTACCGACCCAGGCGGCGCCAGGGCCCACTGGGGATAGGGGTAGGGGCAGCGACATCTGCATGGGCGGCAGGGAACAGGACGGGAGCAGGTGACGTGACCCGACCCGGGGAGGAGGCGACGGCCGCTTCACTTCGGAGTGGGCCGGTAACTCCACTTGAGAGTTCTTATGCTCAGCGCCTGAGCTGGGGGAAGGAGAGAGAGAGGGGGCGTGGAGGGGGTTCGGGGATCCTGACAAGGGGAGAGGAAGCCACGACCGGTCCGGGGAGGCCGACCCCCTCTCGCCAGGTGGCTGCCTTTCTTCACCCCACCCTCCTCCTCTGGGTCTGTCAGGTTGGGTGACAAGCGTGGAGCCGGGCCTGCGGAGTTCGTGGGAAAGGGGCGGAGGGGTGGGGGCTGCGAGCAAGCGTTCCCCCCTTCCTAAGGGGGCTGGTACAGGGGGTGACTGAGGGAAATGGTAAGACAGCTGGCAGCCGTGCTGGAGGAAGCGGCAGGATTCTTCCCGAAATCCGAAAGGAGCCACTTGAACGCGGGTGGGGGTTTGGCTAGGGGGGCTGATCCACCTGCTGCCGCACTTCCTAGGAGTCAGTCAGTAGCTCGGGTGTTAACACTTTCCATCGCCAAGCCTTCGAGGGAGGCAGCTGTCGCTGTCTCCAGAGATAGAATGCATGGAAGTGAATCTTACCCTAGGAAAGATCATGAAGGGTTGTATTTTGCCTGTTTCTAGTATGTGGTTAAGACTGTTTTTAAACTGAGGGACCGAGGCATCTTTTCCATTATTTTAACTGGTGATAATGGTTCAGTCTGAGAATTATTTGCACTAATCTTGTCAGAGAATCACGAAAGTCTAAAAAGCTACTTCATTTAGTCCTCTCCTTTTCATGGCAAACAACATTAATTCTTTCGACCATGCAATCTGACTCGAGTATGTTCACCCTTTAAAAAACAACTATCATTTATGCTGTTAGGTACTTGTTGACTTTTTGAAATAGATCTTTGAATCTGCTATTAACAGAGAGAATAGTGGAGTCTTTACATATAATCTGAGCAAGATTATGATCAGACATATTTAATAAATGTTGGTTTTTATTAGTGTCTTAAAATACACAAATAGTGACCAAGAAAGCAAATTTTTTCAAATAATTATTTAAAACTACGGTATCTTTATTTTACTATCTTGGGGTCATGTGGGCATGATAACCACCGTTTGTAAAGCAATTATTAGAAATGTTTTTGCTAGTGTTTCTGATTTTGGTCAGAATGTGATGGAAAATGTTGAAAAAAAAAGACACTTTTTTTTTTTCTTTTAAAGTTGGAAAGTAAGAAAACACTTAGTCCTTTCCCTAACTTTGTCATTGACTTGTTGGGTGACCTTTGCCAGGTTGGTTCAATTTTCAAAAGATTGGTTGCTGTGAGTGTATTGTAATAAATATAAAATACTATGAAATCCTTAGGCAATAGATGGAAAAGTTACAAATATGAAAAATAGATAGGAAATTGCCATTTTGATTTTGACTAGGACTCTTAAGGATCAGCTTTCTGGTGAAATTAGTTAATTGCAAAAAAAAAAAAAAAAAAAAAAAAAAAAGTTTCATTTTAACCTAAATTGATACCAGTTGAGCCAGGTTGTTACTCTTTAAGTGTTATCTTTTTTACTCTTTTGAGTTTTCTTTCTGAAAATTTCTATTAAGAAACTTGTCAGTTCTGGTTTACATCAGGGGCTCGTAATCAAGAATTATCTTTGCTATGGTACTTCTTTTTAAGGGACATAATAATCTTTCTTACAAAATGATAATATTAAAGTAAAGAGAGTTTTGGAAAACCACACTAAAAAGTTCTTCTAAATGACTTTTAAAAAAAAATAGTAGTTGCTTTTACAAAGAATAGAAGCAAGTGGAGTTACAATGAATAGAGCACTGGACTTGTACTCAGAAAGGCCTGAATGCAAATAGAGCTTCAGACATTTATAAGTTGTGTGATCCTGGATGAGTCACTTAACCTCTGTTAAATTTGCCTTAGTTTCCTGAATTATAAAGATGGGGATGATAATAGTACTTAATCTCTTAGGGTGGTTGTTAGGATCCAATGAGATAGATTGTTGTTTTTTTTTTAAGTACTTAGTTCCATGCCTGACACATAGTATGTATGTAAATTTTTTTCCTTAGCCATCTCTCTTGCCTATATGATCATATTTATTTTTTGATGCTAATTTACAATATTTCTTTTTAGTGTTTGGCCCTCTTGGGATTTCTATAATACGGGGCACTTTATATCTCTTCAGTGCATCATAAAATACTTAGATTTTTGTTTTTATTTTTTGAATTTGCAGTTTATTTCATGTTTCTAATTATTATTCACTTTTATATAACACTTAAAAGTTTGCAAAGTGCTTTCCTCAGAACAACTCTGAATTGTAAAGTATGAATAATACCTGTATTTAACAGATGGGGACACAAGTTCTGAGGTATAGTGACTTGCCCTGGGAATAAATAACTAGTAAATATCTGAGGCAAGATTTGACTTCCAGTCCCCTGTCTCCAAATCTAATATTCTTGCCATTGCATCCTTCTTTCCTCTACCTGTGCCAATCTGCTTCTCATTCTACTAGTAGTTATTTTATTGTTTTGTGAGTTCTTTAAAAATTTGAAATGCCTTGAAGAATATATTTATAAAACTAGAAAATTGAAATTTCATTATTTTGCCATTAAGTGATAATAATATAAATTTTAAAGTCTAATTTTGATGATGTGAAATATTTGGAAAATCATCCCTTGTGTAAAGAATCTAAAATGAACAACATTTATTCACATCTAGAATTTTCAGTTTTGATAGATTAATTCAACAAGTTGAGACAAATTTATAGAATATATAGATTTTTAGAACACTTAAAATATTAACTAATAACTAATGAATAATAGAGTTAATGAAGATCTTGATGGTGATATGTTGCCATTCTTGTGGAGATGAAACTGGGATATAATTTAAGAATTACTTTGGCCCATTTTTATGACTAACTGCTCAAATTAAACCTTATGTTTAAACCAAGTCAGGCCTTGTGTTAGTAATTCAATGAAGTATTGAAACCCAGCTGAATTTAGGGTATCATTTTCATGATGAGAAGAAATTAGTCAGGCTCTTACTTTGCAAATTTAGAATATAAGTTCTTCAATTTTTTCCTATTGACTGGTTCCCTGCTTCCCACAAACATGCCCAGATTTTCCCCATCCTTAGAAAATTTTCACTAAATATAGTCATTTCTACTAGCTATTGTCATATATATTTCTTCTTTCTCAGCCATATTTTTGAAAAAGCCATATTTTTTGTGCCTCCGCTTACTCTCTTCTAAATCCTTTTCAATCTGATTTCTGACTTCATTATCCAACTAAAAATGGTCTATGAAGTTACCAAAGATCCCTTAATAGATAAATTTAATGGCTTCTTCTCCTTGTCTTTCTTGACCTCTTCACAGCATTTGACATTGTTGACTTACCTCTCCTGGATACTCAGTCTCCTTTCGATCATTCAGCAAGTATTTATCAATCACTTATGTTCTAGATACAGTGCTAGGTGCTGAAGATAATCTGAATTTTCATGATACTATACTTTCCTAGTTCTCCTAGTTGTCTGGCCTGTCTCATCTTCTTCCTTGGTCATCATCCATTTTATGCATGCTAACTCTGGATGTTTTTCAAAGGCTCTTTCATGGGACTTGTTTTTTCTTACTTACATCCATGGATTCAAGTATTATGTCAATGCAGATGACTCCCAGAGCTGTAAATCCAGACATAATCTGTCTCCTGAGCTCAAGTTGTGCATCTCCAATTGTGTATGTTTCAAGGCACTCAAAATAGGATTCGCCATCTCTGCTTCCAAATTTATTCCTCTTCTGAACTTTCCCTGTTACTGTTGAAAGTACCACTATGTTTCTGTTACCCAGATTTGCAACAAAGATTTGAAATTTTTGACTCTATCTTTGACACCCCTACTTGCCAAATCATCTTGTTTCTATCACTATGTAATATACCTCATATTTTTTCCTGTTCTCCACTCATACAATTTACCCTAATCAGGCCTTAATCACCTCTAGCATTCGCTGCAGTAGCATCTTATTTGGTCTCTCTACCTGAAGTCTCTCCCTTTTCCAATTCGTCCTTCACACATAACCTCTAGTGTGATTTTCTTAATAAGTATTTTGATCTTGTTACTCTCATATTTAAATAAACTTCCCATTTACCTCTTAGATCTACAAATTTCACTGTTTGCTAGTTAAAGCTCTGCACAGCATGATTCCTTCCTAGTTTTCCAATCTTCTTCCATTTTATTCCCCTTGCCACATTTATTTTCCAGTCCCAACTGTCCTTGCTGTTTTCATTTATCTTCCATTTTCTTGACATTGCATTGACTGTCTCTTATACTTAGATTTCATTCCTTTCTCACACTAACCTTTTGGAATCTCTCATTTATCTTAAAGCTAGGCATCACTTTCTCCATAAAGCCTTTCTTCATCTACTTATCCATCCCCAGCTTCTTATGTGTACATTCTTAAAACTGTCTTGTATTTATTTTATATTCTGAATGTTGTTATTTGTGGACATGTCCTCCTGTTTAGCAGGGAACCTGTTACATCTGTGACAGAGTACCTATCATCAGAACACACTTAATAAATGCTTTGTTAATTAGCAATATAAAATCAGTCACTGATTTTAGGTATATATGACTTTTATGTAGATTTTTATTTTTTCCTCTGTAAGTTACTAACATTTATCTTAAAATTGACAATTAAATGAATTATTTCAAACTCAGAAGTGGTGGTATAGAAGCAAATTTAATGATAAGTATAACTGAAAATGAAATCATGAATTCCCCAAATTGTTTTGTTTAGATCCAAAGAAAAGCATACTTATTGCAAATAGGTCCTTAGAACTAGACATTAGCATCTTTTCTTAGTATGTTAAATTGAGCTTTAAAGTAGTTTCTTATTTCAGAATAAATATTGTATTAGCTACTTTAATTAAAGATATTTTCTTTTAGCTATGTTTTAGTTTTAAAATTTTTTCTTGGCACTTCTGCTTTTTGATGTTCATTTGTGTTATGTCTCTTCAAAAAAAAAAAAAGTATCTAAGACTGAACATGGTACTGGATAAGTGCCTAAAACAATTTAACAATTACATATAGCAACTTGTCTCATTGGCTTATATTTTATAGTATTTGATAGGTAGCAAATTGACTTTGAATTTGAAAGTTAAAATGAAAGAAAATGAAATAATGAAATTTTGTGAAAAGTAAACCAAGTAGCTCTGACTAATTTTATATACAATTTCCTATCATACTATATTTCCTACCAGATTAATGTTGAAATAATAGCACACCATTGCAACTATGGGGAAATGTTCATACTTGTCAAATTCAGAGTAAAAAGAAAAAATATAAAATACACATGTTTATTTTGAAAAACATTTGAATTTTAGAAAAATATTAATAAACTTTGTGATCTTTTGTAAATCAGACAGTGGCATCCTTGAAATAGAACAAACTGACCATTTTGCACGATTATGTCTGATTGTAAAACTAGCCTATATTATATAAATCAGCATAATGCCAACAACGAAACTTGCTCTGTTTGGTTTTGGCTCAACTTTTAAATATTCACAATACTCTATATAGGGATAACATGATGGAACAGTAAGAGAGCTGGCCTTAGAAGCAGGAAAACCTTGTATTCAAGTTTTATCTCTCATGTATGTTAGCTGAGTGATCCTGGTCAACTCTAAAATCAGAAAATGCAGAGAATGTCCTTACCTTCGTTGATAGAGGGAATTTCTCCACATAGAAGTTCCCTATGCCAGTGAATTTGGGTCCAAACTCTGTTCCCAATATTGTAGAAAATATTCTAAGGAATATGAATGAATTATTTTGTTTTTTAAATTTTATTTTATTCAATTATGTGTAAAAATACCATTTTTTGTTATACATTAATATTTTGAATGAATATTTTTGAAAGATTCTAGATACTAGATGTTCATTTTTTTAGTGATTCCTGCTTTGGGAAGTTTAATTGGACAATTTTTCAACTTTTAAGACTTTATGGCTATTAGTGTTTGAGGCACCTAAATGCGATAGTGGAAAGAAGTCAGGAAGATTTGAGTTTGAATTCTGTGTTATATACACACTAGCTGACTGTACAAATCACTTAATTTTTCTCAGTCTCAGTGTCTTTATCTATGAAATAGGTATTATAGCATACTTAACAGGATTGTTCTAAGTATCAGATGAGGTAATGTATAAAGTGCTTTGCAAACCTTAAAGTGTTTCAAAAGTTTTAAATTATTATACTAATTCATCATAAAAATAAGTTTATGATATACATGTACAATTATGATGAGGATATGTTTTATGTGAGAAAAAGTGATTTTAACTCCTCACAATTGAAAGTAGCTTCACATTTAGCCCCCAAGAGCAAGTGTGTGGTCAGAAGGATAGTGAATAGATAACCAGCAGCCTCAACACTCCCACAGTTCATATTGCCCCAGAATTGATCTGTCTTCTTGTTGATAAGCTTCCTTTTATTGCAAGTATTAAAGCAGAGATGACTTTGTCACCTTATCTGTTAGGGATATTGTTGAAGAATTCCTTCTTTGGGTGGAGCTAAATAACCTCTAAGATCTCTCTAGGATTCTGTCATATGTCATATCACAGACACATATCATAAAATTCTATGCATTTCTAAGACAGTGGGATCCTGTTGAACTGTAAGTATTAGGATTTGTCTTTGTACTTTCCCTTCACTCCTCTCCACCCCCCCCCCCCCCCCCGGGCAATTGGGGTTAAGTGACTTGCCCAGGGTCATACAGCTAGTAAGTGTTAAGTGTCTGAGGGCAGATTTGAACTCAGATCCTCTTGACTTCAGAGCTAGTGCTCTATCTACTGTGCCATCTAGCTGCCCCTTTTCCCATCACTTTTTATGTGATTTATGATTTGTCCCTTAATAAATTATGAAATTCTTTATATTGGGTTGCAAAATAATGAGGAAATATCTATTCTGTTTTTCCCCTCCACTTTATTAAATGCTTATAAATTTTCTTTTTTTAACTAAAGCTTTTTTATTTTCAAAATATATGCACGTATAATTTCAACATTCATTCTTGCAATTTTTTTTCTCCCTTTCCCCCACCCCTTCGACGGAAAGTAATCCAATATATGTTAAATATGTGAAATTCTTCTATATATATTTCCACAATTATCATGCTGTAAAAGAAAAATCAGATCAAAAAAAAAAAATGAGAGAAAACAAAAGCAAACAAAAAGCAAAAAGAGTGAAAATAGTATGTTGTGATCCACATTCAAGTTCCATAGTCCTCTCTCTGGGCGCAGATGACTCTCTTCATCACAAGACTTGGAACTGCCGTGAATCATCTCATTGTTGAAGAGAGCCACGTCCATCAGAATTGATCATCATATAAACTTGGTGTTGTCGTGTATAATGATCTCCTGGTTCTACTCACTTCACTTAATTGCTCCTCAAATTTTCAAAGACTTTTTGTTTCAGTATTAGCAGATTTTGGAGGGGGGGGGGTTGGACAGGATCATGGATCATTTAAAGCAAGCTTATAAAAAAAATTTTAAGCTACCTTGGGTTCTTTGACTTTGGGGTGATATATGTGATATATCCTGGGATTCTTAGTAGTCATAAGGCAAACAAGAGCAAATGATAGAGCTTTACTAAATGCATCAGTTGGTATTGTTGATTATCTTCAATTTTATTATTGTAAAATTAATTTAGGAAATTGGTATTAATTCTTGGGTTTTCGTCAAAATCTTTAACCTGAATCAGAACTTATTGGTAGATTTTTGGGAGGTTGGTGATAGCTTCCCACTTTCTATTGGATTATTTTCTGCAGTTTATATTTAAATAAAATTTGAGGGATACTGGTATTTCTTGGAAAATATGTTATTTTGCTTGCTATTTGTTAATATTAAAGGTATTGCCATGTTTGGTCATAATTTCCTGTCCTATCTCCTACTGTTTCCCTCCTAAACCTCTTCATCCTTATTAACCTCTATTTCTTTCTCTTCCTATTCTTTGCCCCTTCTCTGTCTACTTGCCTTTCCTTTCTTCAATCATGTCTTTGTAGTGTTATCCACCTATGACTTCCTTTTAGTCAAAAGTCAACAAACATTTATTAAGCCCTTATTATATATTAGTCAGTGTGCTAGAGAGACATGGAGGAAATAACATGCAAACACCTGTGTTCATGTGAGATAACAGTGGCAAATTAGAGATATTTCAGAAGAAAGGAATTACAGTGATTTATAGGGGACCAGGAAAGGACTTTTTTTTTTTTTTTTAAATTAATCATTTTAAAAAAATTTTCAAAACACATGCAAAGATAATTTTCTTTTTTCTTATTATAGCTTTTTATTTACAAGATATATGCATGAGTAATTTTTCAGCATTGACCCTTGCAAAACCTTCTGTTCCAACTTTTCCTGTCCTTCCCTCTCCCCCCTCCCCTAGATGGCAGGTAGGTCAGTACATGTTAAATATGTTAAAGTATATGTTAAATACAATATATGTATATATATCCTTACAGTTGTTTTGCTGCACAAGAAAAATCAGACTTAGAAATAAGGTAAAATTCCCTGAGAAGGAAATTAAAAATGCAAGCGGACAAAAATAGGAGGAGTGGAAATGCTATGTTGTGGTTCACACTCATTTCCCAGAATTCTTTTGCTGGGTGTAGCTGGTTTTCTTCATTACTGAATAAATGGAACTGATTTGGTTCATCTCATTGTTGAAGAGGGCTATGTCCATCAGAATTGATCATCATATAGTATTGTTGTTGAAGTATATAATGATCTCCTGGTCCTGCTCATTTCACTCAGCATCAGTTTGTGTTAAGTCTCTCCAGGCCACAAAGATAATTTTCAACATCCCCTTGCAAAATCTTGTGTTCTAAATTTTTCTCCCTCTCTTCTCCCCTTCCCCTAACAGCAAGTAATCCAATATATGTTAAACATGTGCAATTCTTCTATGCATATTTCTGCATTTATAATGTTTACATAAGAAAAATCAGATCAAAAAGGGAAAAAAATGAGAGGAAAAAAATCAAAAAACAAAAAAGGTGAAAATACTATGTTGTGATCCACATTCAGTCAGGAGTTGAATTGTTTGCTGAAACTTGGAGGGAGCTAAGAATTAGAGATGAGAAGTAAATACATTCCAGGCATGGGGAAAGTCATTGAAAATACAAAAAATCAGAAGATAATAGAAATGGCAAATAGGCTAGTATTAACTGGACTGTAGAATATAGGGAGGGAGAACAAGGTATAGGAAAGGTTAGAAGGAATTAAATTATAAAGATTTAAAAGTCTTTTGGTCTGCCACCATCTCTTTCTTGACAGTTCTCAAAACCTTGGATCATCCCTACTATCTATCTTTCTCATTTCTATTCAGAAACACAGCTAGAAAGTGGGAATGTCACCACTGTGTGACCAGTTGCATTTACAGACTCATGTTTTCTAATCTCAGGTAGGCCACTTTACAGGTAATTATGTGGTGAAAAGATAAAAGTGACCTGGAAAAGGAAACTAGTTCAGTTCTAACCTTGGACACTTAATCTCTGCCTCACTTTTTTTAAATTGTAAAATGAGGTATAATAATAGCATCTACTTTATAGGATTGTTAAGATCAAATGAGATAATATTTGTAAAGTACTTGGCACAATGTAAGTACATGAATAAATGGTCATTCCTTCTCTTCCCTCCTCCCAACTTGCTTCTTGCTGCAGGACCTGAAAACTTTTTATTCTTTCTTGATTCATTCCTAATGTGTCTACTATTGTGTTTTTCAGGAAACCCCAAAGTTTAGAAATGAAAGAGAATTGAGAGGTCATCTAGTCTAAGCATCTTATTTTACAGATGAAGAAATTGAGACCCAAAGATGTTAAGTGACTTGTTCCTATCATACAGGTTGTAAATAGCATAGTTAGGATTTGAACCTGGATTCTCTGAAATCAAATCTGGTGATCTTTTTAATGTATTTTGACTTTCTTTTCCTAAGGAACTTTATACTAAGAAAACAGATGCTATCTCTCTTGAACTTTCTCTCATCTACTTCATCCTGTCTCCTTTATTCTTTTCCCTGAGAGTCTTTCCAAATCCAATCGCTGTCATCTATTCTTGATCCTATCTTATCTCTAATCATTTATAGTTCTTTTTTCATACCTGCAAATGTACTTATGGTTACCTTGTTCTTAAAAAGTCTTGAATGGCACTGCCATACTCTCAGGCTCTTGTCTTTTACTCTTCATGCCAGACTATCATAATCCTTCCATTTCCTGTGCTTCTCAATCACAACCCAAATCCTTTCAGTCTAGCTTCCTGCTGCAACACTAAGCTAAAATTGTTCTGTTTATAAGGTTATCTGTGAACTCTTAATTATTAAATCCAGTGGCTTTTTTTTCCCCAGTCTTGAAACTCCTTAATATTTCTGCAGCTCTCTGTTGATCACTTCTTCCCTCTCTTGATCACTTTTTCCTAGATACTCACTCCAACCTTCCTGATTTCTTCTTAGTCTTCTCTGCTGGATCAGTTTTAATCTCTCGTCATATTGTGGGTGGTAGCCAGCAGGCTCTGCCTTGGTTTTTCATTTTTACTTTAGCTGAAGCATAGAAGATTTTGCTCTGATACCTTACTTTAACTCTGTGAGTTTTTCTGTTTCAATTTTTTTCCCCCAATTAAACAACACATTATTTAGTATGCTTTCCTCTTCTGTGTGATGAATAAATTCAGCCCATTCTCATCCATAGTTTTTTGATTCTGTATTTCCATCCATTATATTCTCTGAAAATTTTCCTTTTCTTTATTTTTCCATTCCCCTGTAAAAATTTGTTTTTCTTAATTTTGTTTTTCTTCCTTTAATCTTCCCTTTTTCTTCTTCCTTTTCTGTTTTCTTGTTAAGTGAAATATATCTTTATACCCAATTGTGTGTGTATTCTTTCCACTTTTGATCAGTCTGAGGTTTGAGTGATATCTGCTCATTCCTATCCTACCTTCTTGTTGGTTCTAGACTTCTACTTTTGCACCCTTATGTGAAATAATTTTCTCCTATCCTTCCTTTTTCCTCTCTCCCTGACCTCCATGTATTGCTCTTCCTTTCCTTTTCCATTCTTTTGAGGTCGTCAGACAAAACTACTTCTCAGCTATATGTCTAATTAGACTCATTTTGTGACCTGTTGTGAAGATAGAATTCTGAAGGGATACATGTCTCTTCTCCCAATTTGATTTTGTAATCATTTTATCTTTTTCTGGTCCCCTATGATTGTTCATTCACGTTTCCATTAAGTTTCTCTTGCGTTTGCATTTCCAACTTTTTATTTAGTTCTGATCTTTTCATCAGGAATGTTTGGAAATCTTTCATTTAAAAAATCCATTTTTTTCTTCTGTTATAATTATATTCAATTTTGCTGGGCAAATTATTCTTGCTTTTTTACTTTTTACAATATCTTAGTTTAGACTACTTAATGGTGATGGCTACTACACTATGTATAATTCTGACTGTGACTCTTTAGCACTTGAGTTTTTTCTTTTCTGGCTGCTTTATTTTTTCTCTTCTAATATGGAAGTCTTGAGTTTTGTTTCTGATGTTCATGGGAGTTTGTATTTGTGTTTTTTGTTTTTTGTTTTGAGGCAATTGGGGGTTAAGTAACTTTGCCCAGGGTCACATAGCTAGGAAGTGTTAAGAGTATGAGATCAGATTTGAACTGGGATCCTCCTGACTTTAGGGCTGGTGCTCTATCCATTGCGCCACCTAGCTGCCCCTTTCTTTTTAAAAAAAAAATATATATATATATATATTTTTTTTCTGGGAGTTTCGTGTGGGGAACAGGCAGGGTGTTCTTTCACAACTTGTAGATTCTTTGAGTTTCTACTTTTCTTAAGGTTCTAAGAGCAGTTTTAACATGTTTTGAAATATAATAAAGAGGATCATTTTTTGGTTATGGCTTTCAGACAACAAATTGATACTTAAAATTTTTTATTTTATTTTAAGTTTCATATTCTCTCCATTCTCCCTTTCTACGGGGGCAAGAAGGCAAGAAAAACAAAATCTATTGCAAATATGTATTGTCATATAAAACAAATTCCTGTACTAATCATATAAAACAAATTCCTGTTACCCATGTCCAAAAAAAAAAAAAAAAAAAAAAAAAGAAAGAAGAAAGTATGCTACATTCTACATTTTGAGGCCATTAACTTTCTCTCAGTAAGTGGATAGCATATTTTATCATGAGTCCTTTTTAGTTGTTAGTCATTGTGTTATCAACTTGCTAAGTCTTTCAAAGTTGATTTATTTCCTTTACAATATTGCTATTACTGTTTAAACTGTCCTCTTGCTTCTGTCCATTTCACTTTGTTCATATGAGTCTTCGAGGTTTTAGAGAAACCATCTTCATAATTCTTATAGTACAATGTATTATATTATATTCATATACCATAATTTGTTCAGTCATTTGCCATTTGAATTGGCATCTCCTCAGTTTTCAGTACTTTGCCACCACAAAAAAAGCAGCTTTAATTATCTTTGTATATATGGGTCCTTTTCCTCTTTGAACTCTTTGGAGTAGGATCAGATTTAGTATCAGTATTGCTGAGTCAAAGGGTATGCATGGTTTAATAGCTTTTTGGATGTAGTTCCAAGCTGCTTTGCAGAAAGGTTAGACTAGTTTACAATTCCACCAATAGTGCATAAGTATAACTGTTTTCCCACAGTTTCACCATTTGTCATTTTCTTTTTTTGTCAGCTTAGCCAGTCTGATGGGTGTGAGGTGGTACTTCATAGTGTTTCTAATTTATATTTCTCTAATTTAGTGATTTAGATTGTGTTTTCATATGGCTATTAATAGTTTTGATTTTTTCCTCCAAAAACTGTCTTTTCATATCCTTTGACCATTTATCATTTGGAGGATAATTAGTATGGTAAATTTGACTCATTTCTCTATCATAGAAATGAGATCTTTCTCAGAGAAACTTGCTGCAAAAATTTTTTCTCATTTCCTTTTCTGATGTTAGCTAGGTTGATTTTGTTTGTGAAGAATTTCTTAATTTTGTGTAATCAGAATTATCCATTATTATCAAAATCATCCATCTCATGAATCTCTTATTTCTTGCTTGGTCATGAATTCTTCCCCATCCATAGATCTAACAGGTAATTTCTTCCATGCTTCATTAATTTTTTTATAATGTCACTATTTATAACTACATCATGTACCCATTTTGAGGTTATCTTGATAAACAGTATGAGATGTTGTTCTATATCTAGTTTTTGTGAGATTGCTTTCCAATATTCCCAAGCAGTTTTTGTCAAATAGTTATTTGTTCCAGGAATGGAAATCTTGGAATTTATCAAGCCTTAGGTTTCTGTATTTATTGGCTTCTGTATATTATATACCTGTTCTGCTCCACTGATTTATCTCTTTATTTCTTTCTCAGTACCAAATTGTTTTGATAATTGCAGGCTGTTATATAGTTTGAGATATGGTACTGCTGGGTCCTTTTCCTTCCTTCTTTTTTTCCTTTCATTCCTGTGATAATTTTCATTCCTCCAGATGAATTTTGTTATTTTTTTCTAGCTCTATAAAGTATTTTTTTAATAAGCATAGCACTGAATAAATAAATTAATTTAGGTAGTAGTCATTTTTATTATATATCAAATATAAAATTTGTTATATCAGTCTACTTATGAAGTTATATTTTTCTTTTCATTTAGTTGTCTTTATTTGTATGAAGACTTTCATAATTGTATTTATATAGTTCTTTTGTGTATCTTGGCACATAGACTCCCAAGTGTTTTATATTGTCTTTAGTTATTTTAACTTTCTCTTCCTGTCTCTTCCTGCTAGACTTTGTTGGCAATATATAGAAATGCTGATGATTTATATGGGTTTATTTTATATCCTGTACCTTTGCTGAAGTTGTTACCTGGTTCAGCTAGTTTTTTAATTGATTTTCTAGAATTTTCTAAGTATACCATCTGTACATCTTCGGCAAATAGTGATAGTTTTATTTTCTCATTGCTTATTCTAATTCCTTTGATTTCTTCATCTTATTGCTATAGCTAGCATTTATTGTACAGCATTGAATGATAGCAATGTTTCACCTCTTATTGGAAAGACTTCTTATTCTTTGTTTTAGATAAATACTGCTTATCATTTTTACAAAAGCTCCTTTTATTCCCATAATTTTTGTTGTTAATATTGATTAATTTATGCTTACAGTTTTCCTAATAACAGATCAGCTTTGCATTCTTAAAATAATGCTAGCCTGGTCATAGGGTTTGGTTTTTATGACATATTGCTGTCAGCTTCTTCTTAGTGTTTTTTAAAAATTTCAAATATTTAATTAATTTAGATTTGGGAATTTATTGTTTTTCTCTGTTTTGACTCTCTGATTTTAGGTATCAACTCTATATTTTGTCATAGAAGGAGTTTGGTAGGACTTCTTTACCTAGTTTTTAAAAGTTTGTAATATTTTTTTGTTTCTAAGTTTGGTAAAAATTTGCTTGTAAATTCATCTGATACTGGATTTTTTTTCTCAAGGAGTTCATCCATTATTTGTTTCATTTCTTTTTCTATCACACAGTTATTTAAGTATTCTATTTCCTATTCACTTAACAATTTATATTTTTGTTAATATTCATTCATTTTATTTAGATTATCGATTTTTAATGACAGTTGGGCAAAAGAATTCTTAGTTGCTTTTATTACTTCCTCATTGGTTGTGAATTTACCTTATTTTTGATATTGGTAATTAGTTTTCTTTTTAAAAATCAAATTAGCCAATGGCTTATTAATCTTTTTTCCCTCTTTCTGCTTTCATGTTTTAGTTTAATGTTTGTTTACTTTAAATTCTTTTAGTCTGTCCTTTGATTTTTCAGGATTTCTATTTTGGTATTGAATTTTTAATTTGTTGGTTTTTTAGGGTTTTGTTTTATTTTGTTTTTTTAGTTGTATATCCAACCTTTTGATCTCTTTATTTTATTGATATAAACATTTAGTAATAGGAATATTTTTATATTAAGTACTGTTTTAGCATCATCCCACAAATTTTGGTATGTTTTTTCATTTTTTTCAACTTTGTTTCTACAATTTATTTTTTGAAAACTCAGTCTTTAGAATTAAGTTATTTAGTTTTCAATTAATTTTCATCCTGTGTTTCAAAGATTCTTTAATGGATGTAATGTTTTTTTTTTTGGGGGGGGGTAACGTCATGGTTAGTAAAAGATCCATTTAATGTTTCTGTTGTTCAGTCAGGTTCGACTCTTCACGTTCCTATGAACCACAGCACATTAATGCTGTCCATGGTATTTTCTTGGCACAAATACTGGAGTGGATTCCCATTTTCTTTTTCAGTGGATTCAGACAGAGGTAAAATGACTACAGAATAGTCAGCTCTTCCTGACTTCAGACCACTTAGCCATTAGCTGCTTTTATACATTTATTTGTGAGGGTTTTATGCCATGTTAAATTTTTTGTGAAGATGCCATGTGCAGACGAAAAATAGCTATACTCCTTTCAGCACCCACTCATTATTCCCCAAAGATATATCATATTTAACTTTTCTAAAATTCTGTTCCTCTCCTTAACTTCTTTCGTATGGTTTATATGATATGATTTATATGGTCTGAGAGGAATAAATTGAAGTGCCTTAGTATTATAATATTACTCCTATTTCTTCTTATAATTCATCTAATTTTTCCTTCTAAGAATTTGGATGTCATTCCATTTGGGGAGTGTGTGTGTGTGTGTGTTGTGTGTTGTGTGTGTGTGTTTAGTATTGATATTAATAATTATTACATTAGTTTAGCAAAAGGTAACTTCCCTGTTTATCTTTTATCTAGGTTTATTTTTGGTTTTACTTAAGCAAAATGGATTTTGCTCCAGCCTTTTATTTTAATTCTTTGTGTATCTTTCTGTTTCAAGTGTGTTTCTTATAAACAATATGTTGGATTCTGATTTATAAACTAAAGAGGATTGCTGTCCTCTTTGGTAGGTTCTCCAAATTAAACTCATAGTAATGATTATATATTGTTGTATATTTCCCTTCATCCTATTCTTACTCTTTTCCATTTCTTAACTTTTTTCCTCTCTGTCAGAGTCTGTTTTCTTTCTGACCACTGCCACCTGCCTTCCAATGTAGCTCTGATCAGTATATTTTAGTCAACAAGAGGACTGATGATGAAGGATGCTACTCGTTATTTACAGAAAAGTAATGGGCTGCAGAATAAGATTTGGATATGGCTATTGTGGGAATTTGTTTTTGCCTTATTATTCGAATATGTTTATTAAAAGATCTTTGGTTTTTTTGGGGGGGTATTTTTATTTCCCAGCTTGAGGAGGAAGGTGGGGGAATAGGGATAATGTAGTCCCCCAAAAATGTAAACAAAAAATTTAGGGTACAAAAATGCCTGTTTTATTTGTGTTCAGAATAGAAAACAATTAAAACAAAGTTAAATTGTGTGTTTGTGTGTGCGTGTGCACTGTGCACATTCAAGCTCCTTGAAAGTGGGATCTGTTTGTTTTTGTCTGTTTTTCTAGCACTTGGAATAGTGCCTTGCAATAGGTTTAAATGTTGCCTTTCCTTACACACAGTAGTATAGATAATTAGGAATGCATAGTGAAATAGAGGAGTATGGTGGTGGGGAGGAGTATTAAGATAGAAGTTCTGTATAGCGTATTGAAGAATTAGAATTTTAATGATGTCTCAAGTCTTTCCAAACAAAGTCTTTTCTTTCACATTTTGAAGGAGTATTTGTAGATTTTTATTTATTCTGGAAGTGAATATGTAGACCATTTTTGTGTTATGAACTTTTATGCCTATATGATTAAGCTTTTGGACTCCTCAGAATAATGTTTTTAAATGCATAAAAGAAAATACATATATAAAGCAAGTCATTTTTAAAGAATTATAGTTATCAAAAAAAGTTTTTGTTAATTCACTGATCTCAGATCAAGAAAACCTGATTTATGTGGTAGATCATCTGTACCCTGTGTATTCCTTTGCTCACTGTCATTGTCACCAAAAGGGCCACAAAGAATTTGCTACATTGGGCCATATCTATTTCCATCTAGATCTGTATTTAACAGCAGTTTTAAGGAATTATTATTATTATTTTTACTTTCCTGATGTCAATCCTAGAAGTTGATTCTCCCTGTTTTTAGTAGTCATTATTCACTTTTCATTCATTAATTTACCTAAGTGCTTTTTAGAATTGTTTTTTACTTAGATCTACCATCTCTTGTGGAGGCAACTAAGTAGCTCAATGGATGGACTTTTGGGTCTCAAGTCAGGAAGACCAGAGTTGAAATTCAGCCTCAGATACTCCCCAGCTCTGTGACATTGGATAAATCACTTCTGTTTGCAGGCACTGCTGAACACCCACCACCACCTTTTGTAGTAATGAACTGGGAAATTATTCTTATTTAAACTTAATTTGTGCATGTTGAAAAGTATGTTCCACATGAAAAGTTTTATGAATTTGGGTTATAACGTCTGTTTTGTTTTCTCCTCTCCCATTTTTTCCTCTTCTTAGTATGTCTTTTATCCTTTTTCATCTTTCACTTGCTATTAATTCCCTAGTCTCAGGTGCAGATGCACCATAATTTTAAGTTTTCTTTTTATGTTCAGTATTCCCAGTGTTATACAACACATTTTTAATTTTTTCAGCATGGGGGAAAAGATTTGTGGATTGACCTAATGTTTTATCTAAATAAATAAAATTTTCTAAAAAGCCAGAGAAGACAAGTAATTTTAGTTAGTACAAAATTAACTAAACTATTAAAATTTGAAGATAATGTTTTAAAATTGTTTGCTAAAATGAGGTTTATATATAGACTATAAATTGAATTAAAGTTCAGAAAAAATGCTCATTTTATTAGATTTGCAGGCTAAATAAAAATCTTTTAAATACTGGCTATTTTTCAAAAACCACTGACTAACCAGTTTTGTCAAAACATGAATAAAATTTTATTTATCTAAGTTGCTTGGTTTAGTAAATATATTTACCCTGATACAATTCAAGAAAATACAGAAGAATTGTGACATTCTTTATATAAAATGCATAATGCCTTATTTGTACACTTATTAGACAAGAAGAAAAACTGTACCTGTGATTTCATTGAGCTAGTGAAGAAATTTTCTCTACTAGTACAAGCGCCTCCTTTATAATTTATAGTCTTTTAAAGAGTTGCTTGACACTTGAGAGGTTTAAATGACACAGCCACTTTTTGTCAGTGACAGATCTCATTGCCTTGCTATATACACTCAGACATATTTTCTAGGTACAATGAGGAAAATATGTTGTGTATTATAGGCTAAAGTTAAATATTTATAATTTTATATAGCACTGCTATAGGACGGAATATTAAAAATAATTTTTATTGACAGCTTTTGTTTTGATATTCTGTTTGATAGTTCTTATCCTAGTATTCTAGGCTATTCATAGGATAGTTTCAGTTCTTTATTTTAATCAAACTATTAGTTCTGTGTTCATGTAGTTCTTCATACATGAAATGGACTCTTCTCATCCCCAGTCCCTTTCCATTCCTACTTCTCTGGACTTTTCCTTTCTTTAAAACCCAACTTAGATGCTGCTTATTCAGAGTTGTCTTACAGATCTCCACATCAGCTCAAATTGAATTCCTATCCCAAATTTCTTACTCTGTTTTACCTAGACCTCTTACTGTGTTCATTCTTTTATCATAAGTATTTCAGTTTGTGTAATGCACTCCACTCATTAAATCATAAACTTAAAAGTATTGTACCATATTAGCTCAGTGTTTTGCGGATATGGGGACTGTTCATTTCTTTAAAAAAAAACAAACAAACAATTTAATTGAGCTGTACAAAAAGTGGAATGGGCTATACCTTGTTAATTTCATCCCTGGAAGTATCTAGAAGTTCATAGAATTTAAGCTAGATGGCATCTTAAAGATTATTTGATTTAACCCCGATTTTTACATATGAAGAAAGAAACTAAGGCCCATAGAGCTTAAGAGACTTGCAAAAAGCTTATACAGATCACAAGACAGACTGAATAATTAATAAATATTTTGCTAATCATTTCATCTGGTTGATTAATTTTTGCTAGGTGAGTAGGCTAATTAGATAATTAGAACTATGGAGCTTTAGAGCTGGAAAAGACCTGAGGTTCACTCAAAAGACTGGATCATAATATTGAGAAGG
The DNA here is from genome assembly GCF_902635505.1 of Sarcophilus harrisii. Classification (NCBI taxonomy): domain Eukaryota; kingdom Metazoa; phylum Chordata; class Mammalia; order Dasyuromorphia; family Dasyuridae; genus Sarcophilus; species Sarcophilus harrisii. The sequence goes on along the minus strand of NC_045427.1, from coordinate 357,596,065 downwards.
TAACCTTTCATTTGCAAACCTTTTTCAGTTGTATAAAGTCACAGTTTCCTGTAGAAAAGATAGTATGTTCTGCCATATTTAGTAATGGGTGTGTTAAGTAGCAGAACTAATAGCTTAACTTTTTATTTAAGATTTTCTTTTTAATTTTTTAGTGACTTGTGACTGATTGGCTCACTTCAGTTTTTTTGAAAGAAATAGTATAATTAGCAGTAATATACTCAGTTCCAGGTACTTTGTGTAGCACTAATTAAAAACATTTCGGCAGAGATTCCAAACATGCCAGCCATGTGAGGACCCTCTGTCCACTGGACCCTCTGTCCAGTGCCCTCCTTATCTCTACCTTCACCTATCTCCTACTTCCAAACTCAATAATAAACCTCTTTTATCAATCTAAAAAAAAAATAAAAACAAAATAAAAACATTTCATTATCTTTCTGTTTATAGGAATTAGCTTGAGTTATTGTATTCAAATATATGATACCCAAATAGGACATAATACTTTTCTTGGAGTTAAGCCAGGTGTGGAAATAAAAATGACAGTAATTGAGTCAAACCATCAGACTCCTGAAAAGGAAAAAAATGTGTTGCTAATTGGTTCATGAATATTTTTTTCTTGTTTAGCTTCCCTTATTTCATAGGTGTGTAGACTAAGATTTGTTCATTTAAGCTTCAGTTCACTACTTTTTTTTAATCGTGTCTGAACTCATATACAAAAAGAGCATCTCTTTCATGGAACATATTTGGGGAAGTTAGTTATTCCAGCATTGTTTCCTTACTCAAAATTTTTTTGGAGCTTTTATCTATCAAAATCAGTATATTCTTTTGAATATCTTCTAATGGTTATTCATTTTTTGTTCTTTAAAGATGGATTTGATTTTTGCAAACAACCTGAAATCATTTGAAACTGACTGGTAATTGAGTGACAGTACCATTTTTATTTAAAAAAAAAAAAAAAGATATGACTTAAGGTAACTTATTTTGGAATAAGAGGTAAATTGTTTCATTATAAGGTAATTTATCTTATAGATTCATAGAATGCCACATCTCTCCTGTACCCAGTAATCCTTCTGTTGTAACAGAATTGTAAAAACAAAAACATTTCCACAAAATCAATTAATACATCAACTATATTTGTCAGCACGTTAGATTTCACATCTATATTTGGATTTGAAAGGACTTTGAAGATCATTTGATCAATCTTCTTCATTTTACAGATGAACAAAGGCCTAGGAAGAAGAAATTACATGCTTACATCATTCAGCTAATAGGAACCAAAGTCTTCTGACTAAGTTCAATTCTATTATTAGATTATATGTTTTCTTATGTAACTTTGAAGGTGGTATCAAAAATATTTTGAGTAGGGTAGTGTTGTTGGAGTGCAGTATATAGCCTCCCTTGGTACCTTCTTGGAATGATGGCACTCATTTGTAAGTGCTAATGTATTAGTAAGATCTCTCATTACTTTTTAGCTACACTTTGTCTAGCCACTGGTGTTAATCAGCATGGCATTTTAATAAACGTTGGGAGTTGTTTTCCTTATACTTAGTAGAGAAGTAAATGGTTGCCTTTCTTTTATACTTAGTACTTTTAAGGTTTTTTTTAAGTGAATTATTACCATGAATTTAATATTAAATATCATATAGTTAATTAAGTTTGTACTGTAGTTATTTGCATTTAAGTAAATTAATTTCAGCACAAAATGTTATATTTCAGGTACTTCTTTTAATTTATATCAGAATTCTTTATCCTGTTTTATTTTTCTCTCATATGGTACATTTTTTCCACTTGCTATAGAAACATCTTTTCACTTTTTAAATATTCTGCTTATTTGTCAAGCTTAATTGCTTTATGGCTTTTTATAACATTAATGTACTGAAGTTAACTTAACTATTCTCCTGTTGTTAGACAATTAGGCCACTTCCAGTTTTATGCAATTTACAAGTAATTTTTTTTTTGTTGTTGTTATTTATAAAATGTTTTATTGATGCAGTTCATCTTTTTTTTTTTTTTAAGTAACACTTTTAAGGGGATTCCCAACAATGTGATTACTAAGTCAAAAGATTTCTTTCTTTTTTTTTTTTTTTTTTTAAACTTTTAAAGCCTGATTGCTTCTGAAAAGAGTTTACTAAAAATGAACAATTCCTCCATTGAGGAATAAGCCCACTTGTTTGTATTTCTGACATTTAATTTCATTGTTTTGAATTGCTTTTGTCAATTTTAGCATAAGGGGCACCTCATAGTTATTTTAATTTACATCTTTATTGTTATTGAGATAAAACATTTTTTCAAATTTTCAGCAGTTTGCATTTCTTTGAAAATTGTATATATCCTTTGATTATTCATTAAGGACTGAGAGTTGTTTTTGTAAAATTTTAACAATTATATTTTAAATGGAAGTGTTTTATTTATCATAGTTATTAAATATTTTCTACAGTCTACATTTTTATATTATATAGAATTTTATTTTAATGTAACAAGAATATATCTTGTAATTTAATATTCCTTTTATTCTTGATGTCAGCACATTCCATTTTCTCCCACTTTTTAAAAGATAATCTTTAAGCTTATTTTTATTTATAATCTTTTGTTTTATAGCACTTTCATTTACAAGTACATCTCTCCTCCTGTACCCAGTAATCTTTCCGTTGTAACAGAATTGTAAAAACAAAAACATTTCCACAAAATCAATTAATATATCAACTATATTTGTCAGCACGTTAGATTTCACATCTATATTTCCTTACCTTTCCAAGGAAGGGAAGTGGATGGTATATTGTCATATCTTCTCTAGGCTAACTTTAATCATTAAAACTATGTGATATCTAATTTAGTTTTATTTTTTATTTTTTACTTATATTGTCATAGTCACTCCTGTTATTTTCCTGTTTTTGCATCAGTTTATGTTTTTCCCACATCCATTGAATTCTTCATATTCCTAATTTCTTAATGGTACAGTACTTTGCCATGTTATACATATATAGCTGTGTATAAGTATGTATGTATTCAGTATAAGAATATATTATATATTTACATCTTATATATCTATTATTATTATTATTACACCATAAGAAATGAACAATGGAAAAAGTAAGTGAACATGGAAAGACTTAAGAACTGCTGCAGAGAAAATTAAGCAGAAATAATATTCATTGTGACTACAACAATAAAAACAGAACAAATTAAATGAAATTTGATACTGTATAGTTATGATTAAAGTTAGCCTGGGGAAGAGATGAAAAAATGTAGCTCTTGTCCTTGGAGAGATAGAGGTGTGAACTTTGGGTGTGAACTGAATGCATGCTCACATATAGTTTTTTTGTTGATTGATTTTGTAGAAATGTTGGATTTGGTTTTTTTGTTTGTATCATTTTAATTCTTTTACAGGGGAAGACTTACTGGGTAGGGGAGAAGAAAGAATCTGTAAATGAACATGATATAGACTATTTATTATTTATTATACATGCATAAAATAAGAATTGCTTTTAAGAAATTAATATGAATGTTTATATTATATATAATATTTATATATCATGTATATTTATATGTCCTGGATTTCTGCATTGCCAGAGCTGGGTCAGTGTTTGAGAAGCTATGAAAGAATATGTGGGAGAGAAGGGATATCAGGCTGCATACCAAACTGAAGGTCTCCAGATCCCTTGACTTCATTGTTAGCTGTGAAGTCTGGACAATCTGCCAGCACCATGCTAGAAAATTGCTTCCATTTGAATTGTCTTAGGAAGATACTAAAAGTTACTCGGCAATATAAGGTATCAAACACTGAAGTCCTCTCTCCAACTGAACTGCTAAGCATTCATGCTCTTCTATAGACATTGAAGTTTTGATGGGCTGGCTCTGAAGTCTGAATGCCAAACATAATTTTACCTAAAAGACTGTTTTGTGGAAAATTAGCAGAAGGCAGGCTTTCACATAGAGGTCAGAAGAATGAGTACAAGGACATTCTCAATTATCTCTTTGAAGAACTTTAGTGTTGATTGCAAGATATGAGACACTGGTACAGGACTGCACAGCATGATGTGCCTGCATCCAAGAAAATGCTGTGCTTTATGAGCAATGCAGAATCGTAGTATTACAAAGAAAACTTAAGATATGCAAATCTAAAGACTTCAACCCAAGTGTTCAAACAGATTTAGTTTTATCTGTAGTAGAGCCTTTTGAGCTTATATTAGACTGATTTGCCAAAGCTGAACATCCTCTATCTTGTTCCCAAATCATGATGTCATTGGTCCTCTTTGAGTACAAAGGATGAACAACAACATATATGTATAAAGATGTATCTATACATATTTATTTTAAAATTTATTTTTCAGCTTCAGTTCACTAAGTATATGTGGTATGACATGGATCTAAATTTTTTTCATTTGTGTTAGTGCTGAAATGCTGAAACAGGATAAAGAATTAACAATAGTTAATATTAAATGCATGATTCAGACTGAAAAGTAAAAGCAAGCTTTTAATATATAGTTGTTTAATAAGAAAGAAGAGATACCATTTATAACCAGAGTTGAAGAACTTGTTTAACTTTATTCAAACTGACTTTAAAATAGAATATAGTGTAACCAAGATTATGTTCAATAAATGTTCATCTTTCCTAAAGACCTTCAGAAAAGAGCAGTCTATAAATTTTATCTTACTGACTTATTCCCATCTTTGACATTTGCCGCTAAAAGAATCTCCTATCCCAAATGTCTTTATGGTACATGAACAAGTATTTATTGAGCATGCTGTACTCTTGTGTTTTTTTAATAGATGTTTTCCTGATCCCTTTAACAAATGGAGTAATGATCAACTTTTAGTTATATAATTTCATGAAAGTTTGCCAGCTTCTTTTTAGAGAAGATGAGTATTTTTTCAATTTTGGTTGAATCTATTACAAGCCAATCTAGTGCATCAGATTCAAAACCAAAATAAAATGAGTTGCTTATAGATGTCAGAAAGTTAGTAAAAGGTTTGTGTAGCATTACAAAGTAAGGATACACAGCAAGAATTCAGATAAGTGCAAATTTCCTGATTCTTTGTGGACTGAGCATTTACTGGTCAGAAAGCTATGGGAAAAGGAGCTCCATGGTTTCTTGTATCCTGGTTTTCATACTTAGACCTCCAGGAAGTAACATTAGTGGTCCCTATGAATTCTGGGAACAATTATAAACTCCTCTGGCATTTAAAACAACTTGAGCCTAACATGTTTTCTTATTTCAGGAGGGGTTCCCCAATGATCCTCTATCCCCAAAACTTTTTTCTGGACTTCTTTTCCTTCTTGCCAACTGCCTTGCCATCCTGGACAAATCAACAACTTAGAATTCTCTTCTCTTGATTGGTGACTGTCTGCCTAAAACATTTTCAGAAGGGGTCCTAGCCAAGTTTCTCTCCCCTACTGATTCCAATCTTGTATTTTTTCTCCTTCTCACCAACTGCTTTGCTTCTGCTTGTGTACCCTTCTTTTTGTCTCTACCATGCCCCCCAGCTTTTTTTTTTTTTTTTTATGTATTGTCTTTCTCCATTAAAATATAAGGTCTTTGAAGGTAAGTCTTTTCTGTATATGAACACTAAAAATGGCTGACAGTGTTTAATAAATGTATTCCATACCTTTGTACTGGCTATCCTTTATGGCTGAAATATACTCTACACTTTATTTCTGATTATATACTTTTTTTTTTTTTTTTTTTTTTTTTTTTTTTTGGTTATTTGTTTTAATTTTTTTTTTCACTCTCTTTAGCTGGAATCAGAAATCCATTCTTTGTTCTTCTATTCTAGACAAGTCTGCTTTTCATTCAAAGTTGAGACCTGGTGTCTCCAAATATACTATCTTTTCCTCCCCACATGCCTAGAAAGTCTGCCTCCTATTGGAGTGACTAAATTGACTTGCCCAGGATCACACAGCTAGGAAGTATTAAGTGTCTGAGGTCATATTTGAACTCAGGTCCTCCTGACTTCAGGACCCGCACTCTATCCACTGCGCTATCCAGCTGCTCCCAGTTAAATACTTTTTGTTTTTAAACAATTCTCATACTTCATAGTATATAGTGCTTCTTCACTGTTTTGAAGCCTATCTCTGTTTTGCGTCCTGTAACTGTTTCCCAGCCTAAAATGATCGATTCTTATTTCAGGGAAAAGTTTATGGTCATTAAAAGTATGGTACATCTCTTTTAATGCTATTTCTTATTCTCTTGTTGCATATCACAGACTGATTCTGTAGTTCAGAAATGGTGGTTCCATTGTTATTTATGGAGGAGATAATTTTGACCTTACCTTTTTAAATTTTTTTTTTCCTTTTCATGTTATGTTTCTAATTTCATCCTTAAATGCCTTGGGGATGATTTGACTTAATTGAGTTTCTTTTCATTTTCTGTTTTGTGTTTTCCTTCCACAGTTTGTCATTTCATAAGGTGATATTTCTCATAACATCTTATCATCTTTAAATGATGTTGATATTTTGAACTAATATTGCTTTTAACTGCCTTTTCTTTCTACTTTTTAAGTGTGTTGTTCTAAGTGTTTCTTTATTTTTTTTTAACTTTTATTTATATCAGTTATATCAGTTAAACTTTCTTAGGAAAGAATAATAGTATATGCTTTTGAATCTTTTTTTTTTCCAGTATCAACAGTTTGTTTAAACAGATCATGTTGGAACTGTTGCATATTTAGTATTGATATTGATCTTTACAGTTAGTGGTCTGGCCTTATATAATTAATGTCTGATTCAGAAATGCCCTTCCCTTCCATCAGAAACCTGGCATTTGTTGTTTTTTTTTTCTTTTCTTTTCTTTTTTTTTTTAATGAAGCTTTTAATTTTCAAAATATATGCATGGATATGTTCTAAGTGTTTCTTTATTTTTTTTTAACTTTTATTTATATCAGTTATATCAGTTAAACTTTCTTAGGAAAGAATAATAGTATATGCTTTTGAATCTTTTTTTTTTCCAGTATCAACAGTTTGTTTAAACAGATCATGTTGGAACTGTTGCATATTTAGTATTGATATTGATCTTTACAGTTAGTGGTCTGGCCTTATATAATTAATGTCTGATTCAGAAATGCCCTTCCCTTCCATCAGAAACCTGGCATTTGTTGTTTTTTTTTTCTTTTCTTTTCTTTTTTTTTTTAATGAAGCTTTTAATTTTCAAAATATGCATGGATAATTTTTCAACATTGACCCTTGCACAGCTTTATGTTCCAAATTTTCCCCTTTCCCCTCATCCCCTCCCCTAGGTGGCAAACAATTCAATATATGTTATACATGTTAAAATATGTTAAATTTAATATATGTAAACATTTATACAATTCTCTTGCTGCACAAGAAAAAAATAAGATCAAAAAGGAAAGTAAATGAGTAAGAAAACAAAATGTAAGCGAACAACAACAAAAAAAGTGAGAATGTTATGTTGTGATCCACATTCAGTTCCCACAGTCTCTCTCTGGGTGTAGATGGCTCTCTTCATCACAAGATCATTGGAACTTGTGAAGACCGCGTATTTTAAAATCAGCCGGAGTCAGGAATTCAGGTTAGGGGAAAATCGTCAATCTTTATTCTCAGTGAAGAAAGATCAGAGGTGGAAGGGAATCGGCGATAGCAATGTGTGCAGCTGAGTCAAGAAGTTAGCTAGACCAACAGCCACACAACCAGCAGCTACAAGCATGGAACCTAGGCCAATCTCTCCCAGCTTCTCTTCCTGTCTCTCTGCCTCCACCCACCAAAATCGTCATTTCCTATACAACACATCAGGACTTGCACAGAGAGTGGCCGGGGGGGAAGGGGTATTCTTTATCCAATCATGTATATTAATAGAGTATAGTCCAATTACTATTTAGCCTCACGTACTTGGGACTTCAGTGCATCAACTCAAACCTCAGCCCATTACAGGAACTGGTATCAATCATCTCATTGTTGGAAAGAGCCACATTCCATCAGAATTGATCGTCATATAATATTGATGTTGCTGGATACAATGATCTTCTGATTCTGCTCATTTCACTTAGCATCAGTTCATGTAAGTCTCTCCAGGCCCCTTTAAAATAATCTTCCTGATCATTTCTTATAGAATAACAATATTCCGTAACATTCATATACCAAAACTATTCAGCCATTCTCCAACTGAGGAGCATCCACTCAGTTTCCAGTTTCTTGAGTAACCTGGCATTTCTTATTAAAGTATAGTCATTTACATTTTTTGTGATTGTTGCCTGCCATTTGCCTTGAAGACGTGAAACTTCTGTATGGCCTATAAATCTTTTAGCTGTTGCATTTCTGCTGAACCATATTTTCTATTTCATTTGGAAAGTTGTATTTGTAAAATGCATTTATATTTTGCTATCATCCTTCAGATTTGCTTTTGCTTTGAAGTTACTAAATAATTTGGAGGGTTTTAACAAGTTTCTCAAAGAAATTCTCCATCTACCACTATCCAGACTGATTTTGGAACTTATATGGTAATTTTACAGCTTGTCCTCATTTGGAGCATTGCAATACAAGATGACCAAGTATTTCATGAATCACATTATAAAATGAACTGTGCCATTTTTCTTTATTTGCCTTTTCTAAGGAGAAGCTGGAGATGGTCTTGCTATCTAATTGCAACTGGTTTTAATCTTTTGGTTTCATTTATTCTGAGAATGTCAAAATAGAAATAATTTGGGTCTTCTCTGAACATATTCTATCCTTATATCATTATCCTTCCTATTGAAGGCCTATTGATCCTATATATTATGCTTTCCAGGGCAGGGTAAAACAATTTGGAATTGAGTAAATCAAGTAATTAAAATGTTTGTACCTTTTTATCCAGAGATTCGTCTACTAGTTGAATACTACCTAAGAAGATCATTGACACTCCCCCACCTAAAAAAAAAGAATCCATGTACACCAATAAAGTCAATATGCATTTTATTAAGTGGCTACTCTGTGCTAGACAATGTTGGGGATACTAGGGTGAGTGAAAATTTCCAAGAAAGTTTCTGAGTAAATTATAATTGATTTTATTAATTATAACCAGCAAATAATAAAATGAGCTCATCTGTTCTTCTCAGTGAGCAAAGAGACCTAACCTGTGGAACCTTCAATACTTATTAAGCCTTTGGAGAACAGAACCTGAGGATGGAAATCAACTCTGATGGCTTATTCTAATGAGGGTCTGATGGAGTGACTGATCATTCAATTTTGGTCAAAGAGACGTATATATACTTATACCAATTCTCTTTAAGGTAATCTAAACAAAAGGGAGAAAGCTGTCTAAAACAAGATAGGCTGGAATCCACTGATTCATCTTAACTAGAATTTTTTTACTTTTTGATCAGATCTAAAATTTTTCAGCCTAAGATTTCATATTACTATTAGCCTTGCATTTTAAAGGCTGTCTGAATAGCCTACAGTGTTTAATATTTGAATGAAGAAATAAGAATGAGGAAGCCAATAATTGTTTATTAATACAAGGAAGAAGTAATTTCTCTCAATATAAAGAAATGCAAAAAAGACAAGTTGTGCCCTTGAGAAGCTTACATTCTAATGGGGGAGATGACATATAAACAAATATGTACAAACAAGTTACACACAGGATTAATTTTTAATAGGAAATAATTAACAAAAGAGACACAATAGATAATAAGTTCAGAGTTTAAGATGTCTACTGGACATGTAGAATGAAATGTCTGAAAGCTAATTGGAGAGCTCTCTACGCTTGTGGGGATAGCAAAAACTGGGAACAAAAGAAGATGCTCATTAGATTGGGGAATAGCTAACACAAGAGCAGGATTCTTAAATTTAGAGTACTAACAGTTTATAGATCTTGGGCTAAAATCTTTTTTGCTCTTGTACTGTTGTGAGTACAGATATGAAAAGAAACTTCACTAGACCTGAAATGCTATATTTCTTTCCTGTTATTTGCTTTCTTCATCTTCTTTGCCAGCAAGGCACATACAATCATCTTTTTTGATTGAGGTTGGGAAGTAGCAAAAAACTATCAAAAGGAAAACAAAACAATCAATAGCTCCCAGTGGAGAAACACTTAATGGCAAAGCTGTAATAACCAAAGAAAGATTGAGATGTAGGAGGGCAGACAATACAGGAGTTGAATAGATTTCTGTTATTAGAAGGAAACAGTGATATAGAAATCAAAAAACTAGGTAATCATAAAGTAGTTTAGATACAGCTTTATCTTGTGTTGAGAATACTTATCTAGGTATCTCTCTTAAATAAAGGTTTAGTCTGACAGTTTTACTTTCCCTTTCCTAAATATGTTGAATTGTAAGCTCTTTGAGGGCAAGACTTATTTTTGCTTTTATATTGTTTGTCCCATGCCTAGCCCTTTGTAGTCACTTTTTTTTCTCCATTCATTCATGCATTCAAGTGTGATAAGAGAAAAGCAACCTGGCATTTTAGTTGCCTTATCAATAGTCTATTTAATGAATAAAGCTCCATGTAGATGTTTATGTTTAATAAAGAATTAATTCTCCTTGGCTTGATCATTGTGGTCTGTAAGTATGCTGCCACTTTACAATCTCTGCCTGTGGACTCCATCTACTAACTAATTACTGCCCGTTGCTGCTACCATTGGTCAAACAGCAAGCATATAGTAGGGCAATCCTGTTTTTGGTCTGTCAACTTGGATCACAGAAGGAAAGGTATTATTGTTTTTAGCAGCTATATGTCATAGAAGAATTATCTTTCCTTATGAGAAATATTATCTATGCTTCAAGTTTAAAGCAATTTTACTATTATATTCTGTACTAGTATGCTGAGTAACTTGTTTTTTTACTTTTAGTAATGTAGAAAAAATATTTAAGAGTTAGAAGATAAAGTATTTCTAGAGAATTCCCCCAATTTGTTCTTGGCCTATCATTTTGCTCTTAGTTATTAGATGTAATTTGGAATGCAACCAATTCTAAGCTTTGTAACAAAGACATAGTTCCTGCTATTTTGAGATGACAAAACTTCTGATATTTGGAAAAGTCTGTTTTTAGTCTAGATTTTATCATTGATTTGAGGCATAACAATAGATACTCTTTTGTGTAAAAAAAAAAAAATGCCTTTCACATACATAATAGTTACATGTGTGTAATGAAATGATTTTTGTTACAATTATCCTATACTATAGCAAAGCAAGGATTATTATTCCCACTTTACAGGTAAGTCTTAGGGAACTTGTGACTACTCTGTAGTCACAGAAATCTTAGACCAAAAACAGTCTACTCACGTTACCTTCTTTCTTTCTTCCTGTGTAAAACATATATATTTGCATACCTGATCTTAACAAGTGAATTGTCATAAAACTCTAGAATTAGAAAATACTAGATGAACAAAACATTTCAGACAACTCAGCATATTTATTCTTTGAAATTGTTAGAATTTTTAATACTTTCATTATGAAATATTTAAATGTATAATAGTCAATTGATTTAATTTATAAATTTACACAATTTCACTTTATTTGATAAATTCTTTTATTAAAAAGAATACTTAGTTTTATACTTTCACTGTGAAAGTCTTCTTTAAATCAAAATCCTAATGCTACAATTTAAACCTACTATATCTTATATTTTGGTAATGATAAAAAAACATTTTCACTACCTTGTTTACTACCATCGGAGAATGGGCAGGTGCACTGTATCATTTAATTATCTGAGCATGAACATCTGTATCCTGAGCTGCTGCTATCTGTAGCAACTCTCATTAATTTAGATCTCTTAGAATTTTCCCTTTCTTGAGCTATTCCTTTTTGCTTAGAGTGGAAAAACTGCTTGTTAAGGCTGCAAGAGCTGCATATGTTTGAAAGAAAATATGGAGATCGTTTGTGAATAATTTAAAAGATATTTGACATGGCCATTTTAGAACTTTACTGTTTCCCCATAATGTATATGGTATATAGGATAGAAGGAACTTTCTAAAGAGTTTTAATAACTGCTACTTCTTTTGGTAATTCAAGTGCGAAGAAGTGATCCACCCATGTGAAATCTAGAAAGAAATCTCTAGGGATTGGGAAACTGAAGCATATATAGGCACTTATGTTATCCTTACTATTTCCAACTGAAACTGGAGGAGCATATAAGAATTGAATAGCTGACTAAGAAGATGGTATCAAAGGACAGAATTTGACTTTCTAGAAGTCAAATTGATAGGATTTTTGACCTGGAATAAATTGTATCTAGTGCTGGTTGATTCTAAGATATAATTGAATAGAGAAAAATGTGATGTGTTGCTTTTCAGTTTGGATTTTTTTTTCATTTATAGATGTATGGGATCTCATTAATTCTGTACTTATGTACATTTTCTTATTTCTATTTTTAAAATTATAAATAAATCTACCTTCTCTTCTCCTCCCCAAACTGAGGATGAAAGAAAACATAACTGCTGTTACCAACATGATGTATAGTCAAACAAATTTTCCACATTGCTCCATCCAAAAAAATAAAATGAAAAAACTTTCATTCTATCCTTAGTTTTTCATCTCTTTCTCTGAAGGTAGTTAGAATATTTCATCATTAGCTCTTTATACTTGTGGTTAGGGCTTACACTGATGATTAAACATCCTAAATTGTTTGTCTTTACCGTATTATACACTGTATATAGATTGTTCAGTTTCTCTTTACTTCACTCTGCATCAGTTTGTACAGATCTTTCCAGATCTGTCTGAAACTCTCTTCTTCATAATTTCTTAGACCATAATAGTAATCCATCATATTTATATGCCATAACTTGATCAGCCATTCTTCTCTTTATTTGCATTCTCTCAAATTATTTGCCACTTCAAAAAGCATTATAAATATTTTTGCTCAATGTTTAACATATATTGGATTACTTGTTGTCTAGGGGAAGGAAGTGGTGTAAAGGGAGGGAGAAAAATTTGGAACACAAGGTTTTGCAAGAGTAAAAATTCTTTGCAGGTATTTTGAAAATAAAAAAAAAACTATTAAAAAGCAAAAAAAAAAACATTTTTGCACATCTTTAAAGTCTGTTTTACTGAAGATTAATCTCACCTTTAAACTACCCTCCTACTAATTTCCCCTTTTGACATTTTTCTATTAAGTAAGATATATACATTGAATGTGTATATTCTTCCTTCCTTTGATCTGTTCAGATGAAAATGAGGTTCAAGCATCAGCCACTGTTCCATCCTCCCCTTATAGCTATCTACTTGTGCACCTTGATTATGTTGGATAATTTTCCCTAACATTCCTTTTCCTTCTTTCTACATCTTCTCTGCCCCCTAATTTATTTCTTTTCTGTTTCCAGTCTTCTCTTAAGATCATCAAAATATAAGTCATTCCCATACCTTCTGTCTAATTAGATTCCCTCTAACTCTGATAGGGTTCATTGTGTACATATGTATCCTGTACCCAAAATGGAATATAAGTTGTTTCTATCTTTAGTCTTTTATCATCATTGATGTTTTATCTTTTTTTGCTTCTATATAGTTCTGGTGCTTTCTTTAGGAATGTGAGGAACCCACTATTTCATTAAAAGTTCCATTTTTTAAAATTATATTCCATTTTATATAGGATTATATTCCATTTTATTGAGTAAGTTATTCTTGGCTGTAAACCTTTGTCCTATTCCAAGCTTTTCTCTCCTTAAAGAGGTTGCTAAATCATGTGCAATCCTGATGTAACTTCTCATTCCTTGAATTCTTTCATTTTGGCTGTTTGCATTATTATTATTATTTTTTACCTGGAAATTCTGGGTTTGGGTTATAATGTTTCTAGAAATTTCATTCAAGAGTTTCTTTTAGAATGTGACTGTGATAGATCACTTTTTTTATTTCCACTTTGCCCTCTGGTTCTAAAAACTCTGGGCAATTTTCTCTTAAGAGTTCTTGAAGTATGATATTTAGGCTCATATTTTGGTTGGGATATTCAGGTAGTCTGATAATTCTTAAATTTTTTTCTTCTTGATGTTCTCTGAAGGCTAGTTATTTTTACCATGAAATATCTTAGACAGGTGGCACAGTGGATGAAATTTGGGCCTGGAGTTAGGAAGTCCTGAGTTGAACTTCAGTTTCATATATTCACGAGCTGTTAAGCTTGTACAAGTCACTTAACCTTTGTTTCAGTTTTCTCAACTGTAAAATAGGATTTCTAATAACACCTACATCACAAGGTTGTTTTAAGGATCAAAAGAAATATTTGTAAAACATTTCCTTAGCACAGTTTAAAAAATACTTATTTTACATAGTACATAGTTTAAAAAAATGCTTATTCCTTCTCATATTTTCTTTCTTTTTTGGGGGGGGAGGGCTTTGTTTTATTATTTTGTGCCTCATAAAGTTTTTGGCTTTGATTTGGTTCCTCCTAATTTTCAGAGTTTATTTCTTGGGCAAGGTTTTATACTTGGGCCAAACTTAATTCCCTTTTCAATTCTTTTCCAGTTTTTTTTTTTTTTTTTTTCTAATATGTGTGTCATATTGACAAAAACATTTTAAGCATTTTTTTATACTCTTGCTTCATTTGTTCCAGGATTTGCAGTTGAATTTATACTCATTCTGTGCTTGGCGGTTTGGGGGTCATTTTTATCTTCCTGGTTTGTGTCTTGAGAATCCCTATTATAATAGTCTTTTACGTTGGGATTACTTTTTTCTTTGCTCTTCAGAGTTGATGTTGCACTCAACAGGCTTTGTGTTCTTCTGGAATGAAAGTCTGTACTGGTCCTGTTGCTGCTTTCTTAGGATATTGAATGTTGTATTGTTTCATCTTGGGGACAGCTCAGGTTGGAGACTTGCTAGTCTTAAATTCTCTCAGAGTAATCTGATCCAGAGTAAAAGTCTCCCTTGGTCAGAGCTCTGCAAGTTCCTGACATAGGTTTGGGTTTGAGGAACAGTGGACTATTGTTGAACTCAATCACTACTATCAGCCCTGGGTAGTCTACTGGTTCATCTGTAGGCTTTCCATGAGTCTCATATTGTTGTACTGGTTTATTCCTCTGCAAACTTCAAAGCCACCCTGCTACTGCTTGCTTGTAAATCTGTTCCTTTTTCTATATACTGCCCAGGGCTTCCTTACCCATGAACTCATCTGCAGATCCCCCAGAATTTTGTATAGTGGTAACAAATTTCCACTTGGTTCCTATTTCTATCAAGGTGCCTTAATAGGGATCCGAGACCCCTTGCTTTTGGTGCATCGGAGTATTCCATACAAGCATTACTGATCAGACACACAACTCTGTACTCATATGCTTTCCTTAGGCTGGAAAAAATGATCCATTCTGATTTTTTTTGTCCTGGATTTCTCCATCAGGATTTGATATGGATGGTGCATTTTCTAGGTTTGCTCTTTTTTGGGGCGGTTGAGGAATGGGAATATTGCTATACTGTGTTCTTCTGCTCTGTCATCTTGGCTCCATCTCTGTCTCAGTATATATATACTTTTGGCATGATAAAAAAAATTGTTTTTGTAAAAGTTTATGACAAAGACTTGAGGTTTTTGGTGGATTTCAAAAACAAAACAAAATAATGTTGTGAATTGGCAGCCCCCCCAAATCCAATAGGATCTTAGGCTGCATTAAGGGAAAACAGCATTCAGAAATAAGAAAATGATATATTCTCTCTTGATCAGTCTTTTGAGTTTTGAGTTCTATATTTTAGGAATCATATTGAGATTGAGATGAGGGTGGGAGGTAGTATCCATAACAATTTGTTAATCTAGTATCACCAATTCATCTTCTTTTAGTTGAAGGAGCTGGAATCATTTATTTTGGAGAAGAAACTTAGAAAAACCTGACAGTAAAGGTCATCTCATTGAAGAGAGATTAAATTTGTTTTGCTTGATTTCAAAAGGCAGAAATAAGAACAATTGCAGAAAGGCAAATTTAGGATTAATATAACTAAAAATCTTCTAATTGTTGTAGATGTACAAATTATAATGATGTGCCTTAACAGTTCACCCTTGATGGTTGTCTTTAACAGGGACATAATATTTTGAGGATGTTGTAGAGGGGATTCTTGTTTTGGCCAGTACAAGTAGAGCTACTATTAACATTTTAGAGCATATAAGTTTTCCTTTTTCCTAATCATCTTCAAAAATAGATCAAGTATGGGTATTGCTGGGTCAAACGGTAGAGATAGTTTAATATCTCTTTGAATGTAATTCCAGATTATCCTCCAAAATGGTTTGGATCATTTTACAATTCCACTGACAAATTTTTCACATTCTCTCCCACATTTGTTACTTTCTTCTTCTATTATTTTAGCCAGTCTGGTAGGTATAAAATATCTGAAGATTGTTTTAATTAAATTAATTAATTTCTCTAATTAATAATGATCTAGAGTATTTTCCAATTGATTATAAATTATTTTGATTTCTTCATAGGAAAATTTCCTGTTTATGTCCTTTGACCATTTATCAGTTAGGAAATGACTCCTCTTCTAGATTTGACAAAGTTCCTTATATATTTTAAACATGAGATTTTTATCTAATAAACTGGAAATAAAAATTGTCTTTTGTATGAAGTCTAAATTTGTTGTTTCTTATTGGGGTCAAACTAATGTCATTAATTTTCTCTTATACTTTCCTGTTGAGATTTCTTTTCATTTTCTTTAACATCTAATTTTATTTATTTTGTTAATTAAATTTTTTTAACATTCCTTTAAAAAAAATTTCTCTTGCCCTTCATCCCATCCTCCCTCCGTGAGAAGGCAAACAATGTGATATAGATTATACATGTACAGTCATGCAAAATATTTCCATATTAGCCATATTGCAAAAGAAAATGGAGACAAAAATTAAAAGGATATGCTCCAGTCTCCATTTAAACTTCATTACTTCTTTCACTGAATGTGGATAGCATTTTTAATCATATCTTTCAGAATTGTCTTAGATTATTATATTGCTGTGAGTTGTTAAATCATTCACAGTTGATCATTGTAAAATATTGCTCTTACCTTGTTCTGGTTCTGCTCACTTCACTTTGCATTAATTGATTCATGTAAGTCTTCCTCTGAAAGTATTCTACTAATCATTTCTTATAACACAATTGTACTCCATCATAATCATATATTACAACTTGTTCAGCTGCCTCAGTTGATGAGCATCCCCTCAATTTCCAATTCTTTGCCATCTCAAAAAGAGCTGCTATAAATATATATATATGTGTGTGTATGTATAAATATAAATATATTACAAATATGAATAAATACATATGCACATGTGTCCTTTTCCTTTTTCTTTGATCTCTTTGGGATATAGAACTAGTATTGCTGAGTCAAAGGATATACAGTTTTATAGCCTCTGGGTATAGTGCAAAATTGCTTTCTAGATTTGTTGGATCAATTCACAATTCCACCAACACTGTATTAGTGTCCCAATTTCCCTCTAGAATTTGTCAATTTCCTTTTTTGGCATATTAGCCAATCTGATAGCTATGAATGAAGTACTGCTTCAGAGTTGATGTTTTTATTTGCATTTTCTAATCAATAATCATTTAAAACGTTTTTTTCATATGAGTATAGATAGCTTTGGTTTCTTCATCTGAAAACTGCTTGTTCATAGCTTTTGATTATCAGTTGAGGAATGAGTCATTCTTAATAGATTTGACTCCATTCTCTATATTTTTGAGAAATGATGCCTTTATCAGAGAAACTTACTGTCAACATTTTCCCCCAGTTTTCTGCCCTCCTTTTAATGTTGGCTGCATTGGTTTTGTTTCTGCAAAAACTTTTTAGTTAAGTTAATTTAGTTAGCTATTTTAATAATTAGTAGTAACTAATTTAGTAATCAAAATTGGCCATTTGAGTCATTAATTCTTTCTATAGATCCTTTCATGGTCCATTCCTTTTACCTAATATGTCCTCCTACTTAGTTCAAAATTCACTTCTAAGCAATCTTTCATAACTAACATAAATGATGACCTTTATATTCTTTGTTCTCTTTCCCAAGTCATACAATTCCTTCTTGTTTTCCCACTAACCTAGTTAGTAGGGTTTTCTAAACTTTAGAACATGAGACCCTCTTGGACTAAGCAACCACTAAAATGATTGGTTATTTTTTATAGTAAGATTCCCAAATAAAAATGTACGCTTTTTTTTTCAGTGTAAGCAGTTTATATTTAAGTTGTCAAAAGCAAAACAGATAAATTCATTGATACTGAATACAGCACAGATATTGTTTAATATAATATGATGCAAAATAAAGCATGAATCATCACCACTGACAGTCATTGTAGACTCATGACACAGACCAGCCGTGTTGCAGTAAAGTGTGTAAATTTGAAGCAACATGTGTATGTTTTTTTTTTTTTTAAATACTAAGATGCTTATTATATTTCTCAGCATCATTCCTTTTGGTAAGTACAGAATAGAAAACTGATTTCCAAAACAATTGCAATTTTTTAAGAATTAAAACTATTAATGATTATAGAAAATAGTTTGAAATTTTCAGTAATCAAATTTAAATTTAAACTCATAGCTCTTATTAAAGTAAAATAACATTCTTTCATGATAAATAAATAAATAAAGCCAAAACAGAGGCTTATTTAGAATAGGGAGAACTAGACCTGTGATTTCATTTGGTTTAGGAGGTACTTATATTTCATATTGATACTTATGAATTTGTTATCTCAGAGAGTTTGCTGGAGTACACTGAGAGGTTGTTTCAAAACCAGTATTTTCTCCAAAGGTAGGATCTGGTCCCAGGTTTCCTGACATAGAGGTCTTTATGTATGGTGGAGTCATTTTAAGTAGAGAGAATACATAAAAATGAAATAGAAAATTCAAATCCAAAAATATAGTCTGTTATATTTTTGGGATATACAGCATTACTACTAATGGAAAATAAAATGAATAAGTTAAGCAACAGGCACTTATTAAGCATCTGCTATGTGGTAGGCACTCTGCTTTGGATACAAAGACAAAAATGAAAGTCCTAGCCCTAGTTGCAGAAAAGTTGAAATAATATCTTGGAATGGTCTCTGTAGAATTCAGTGGCAGGTGAGGTGATTTTTCCATTGAAAAATAAATACTTTTAATAAGAAAACTTTTTCAATAATTGTATTTGTGACATAAAAGGACTGTATTATATGAAGTTGTTTGATGGGTTGCTGAATATCAGAAATATATAAATGTTGCAAAATAGCTTTGAATGGGTTTGAAGACCTTTGTGATCAATTCAGAGACTAAAATTCTATTTTTCATTGAAAATTGAAGGAAGCCATAGTTTCTTATGCATAATATATTATTGAAACTGGTCATCAGGGAAGATTTGTTACCATTCATGGCGTTGTCACTTCAAGATTTTAAATACTGATGGATTTTTTAAAATGAAAATAATAAAAATAAGATTGTATTAGGTTCTGTTGGAGCTCAGCCAATTTCAAGATGAAATATAGACCTATGATCAGTAGCTAAAAATATGGCTTTCATGTTGAATTTTGGGCACATTGCATACTGTAGAGAATCAGTTGTATCTAGATGATATGGGGAGCTCTATTCAGTTTTTCAGATTTTTTCCAGACTGATAACCAACTTTATGAAAAAATCCATTAAAAAGAAGAATATATAAAAATAATCTGAAAATATAGGGGCATAACAGATTGTATTATGAAGAATGCTGGCTTTTCATGCTAACCATTTTGAAGAGTGCTTGAGCTCTATAGAGACCAAATTAAGAAGATAACTTCCAATATTCTTGTGAGGATCAAATGAGATGATAGTTGTGAAGTGCTTAATACAGTGCATGGAACACAATAAATACTATATGAATGCTAGCTTTTTTTTTTTTTTCTTTTTAAAGATATTACAGAGAGGATTAGGTTGACTTGACCTATAATCCTTAAAGGGAAGGTGAGACTTTTAGAACAGGAAGGGACCTTACAAATTTTGCCAATCTCTCTCATTTCATCAAATTAGAAAATTTTGGATCTACAAAAAGGTTGAAATGACTGGTGTAAATCAAGTTATTCTTAGGCCTTTTATCCACTTTTTCTGATTTTTGGTCTAGTGTCCTTTCACTGTAGACTACTTATGAGTTTTGTTTCTAATTTAATTAAATTATTTTCAGTAAGTCAGAAACATGTGTATTATCTGACTGGAGCTTATAAACATGCTTTCTTTTTAGTATCAACTTTGTGAACTTGTATAGTGTATTAGCATTTAGTGACAATTCTTAGTTTAAAAAATTATTATGAATTAGAAAATCATCAACAAACATCAACATTTCTGTCTACAGAGAAGATCAGGAAAAAAGGGATTCTTTGTGAAATATCTATCTATTGCTTATAACTTTTTTTAAATTTAAATTTAATATGATAGTACCAGTATTACCCTATTCATCTGTATCCATTTCTGAGCTTTTACACTCTTCTGTTTGTTTAAATGACACTTTTTTTTTTGGAGGGGGCGGTGCATCATTATTCCTATTCAATCAATTCTTCATGACCCCATTTAGAGATGGGTTTTTGTTTTTTGTTTTTTGATGGAAGAAACTGGAATGGTCTGCCATTTCCTTCTCCAGATCATTTTATAGATGAGGAACTGAAGCAAAGAAAGTTAACTGGCTTGCCCAGATACAGTAAGTGTCTGAGGATAGATTTGAACTCAAGAATAATTCCAGATTTCAGGCCTAGCATTCTGTCCACTGTGTCTAGCTGCCTTGTCACTATCACTACTCTTCCTTAGATAAAAGCCCTCCCTTTTAACAAATAAGTGTAGTAAAACAAAACAAATTTTTACAATATTCAGTTATGAAAATGTATGTCTGATTTTGTATTTATAGTTTCTGCTAGTTGGGAGTCATACTTTAATAGTCATCTAGAGTTCTGATTAATCTTTATATAAAAACTTCAAATTAAGTTATTAGACTTGATTATTTTATCTCTTGTGACTCTCCATCTATAGTTTGTCAAAAATTCTTTATAGTTTCAAAAAAGCTCCTGCTGCTCTAATTTATTTATATGATATGACTGTTTATCTCTAGATCCAATTATATATTTAGAGTTTACTGTGGTATAATGTTATAAGATGTGGATCTAAGCCTAATTTTTCCCAAACTGCTTTCTAATTTCCTCAGCATTATTTCTTGAGTCCTTGACCTAGTAGTCAGTATCTTTGGGTTAAAAAAAAAAAACAGCACTCTGTGCTCCTCTATTTAATTCCTGCTGTGTCTTGAATAGTGAATCTGTTGCATTGATAACTTGCTTGGTTTTTTAACCAATACAGAGTGTTTTGATGATTATTATTTTGTAATTTACTTTGAGATCTTGGACTGCTGGGCTCTCTTCCTTCTTCTTTTCATGGTTTCTCGAGATTTTTGACCTTTTTTTCTCCAAATGAATTATATTATTTAGGTAGTTCTATAAAATAATCTTTTGATAATTGGGCAAATGTGATTAAATCTATGAAATAATTTCGTTTGTCTTTTCATTTAAATTTATTGCCACTACCTATGATTGATTAATATCTATCCAACTATTTGAGTCTGTTATTTCTAAAAAGAGAATTTTTTTTTAAGTTCATATATTGGATATTTTAAACAACAAAAAAGTGTCATACTTTCTATAAAAGAACCTGTAAATAATTTTCTTAGCACTTAGTCCTTTGCTCAACTTTGTTATTTATTGGACAAAGTATAGGATTTGTACTTTTAAATATCCAATAATTTTAGGTATTACATTGTTGCTGCCCTTTCTCCTTTTGAGAATTCTTTTGGAAAACGGTATTGTTTTTTAAAAAATTGCCTTTCTAACTACATGTAATAGTGTTGACAATAAGCATTCTTTCTCCATTTGGTTTTTCAATATGGATTGCTAGGCTGATCTCAGGTGACTGTGAATCTCACTTAAGAGATCCTCAGTGCAATTAACATAGTATATCTCATCATCTATATATAGCAGAGATAGTTAAAATTCTGTGAACTTTTGTTTTCTGTCATATATTACCTTTATGAACTTTGGCAAGATTCTGATATATATCTTGCCATTGGACCCAGATGTCTCAGAAGAGAAAATGAGGCTGATGACTTTGCACAGCCCTCCCTCATTTAAAATTCGCTTGCAAGCCATGGCATCACCTTACTGATGTTCTGGTCCTCTTCAAAATTGAAAGACAAAAATAACAATAGTGTCAGAAGGTGCTACTTAAGCTTAATAAATACTTGTTGACTTGATGAGAGTTCATGATTATGATGAACTCTCATACAGAAGGATTCAATAAAAACCAGGCATTTGAATATGCCATCATTAGAATTTGCAGTTGGAATATGTAAAGATCCAATTGATCTTATGTTTATTTTTGTGTTTTACCACAATACAAACAGAAATTTAGCAATTATTAGTGATATAGTGTGCTGTTGTGTATATTTATATTAGGTCATTTTATTATAAAACAATAAAAATAACTGAAGAAATTACTGTTTTTTAAGGTAATTTAAATTTCTGATGTAGTGAGAAGAGGAAATACTTTACTCTGTTAATATTTAAAAGTTGATTAAAAGACTAATCTCAAAAACACAAGATATAGATACCTATGATTATTTTAGGGATTTTATTCTGTGGCTTGATAGATTGAACACACACACGCACGCGCGCGCACACATTCACAAGCTCACCTATGTCATCACCAGTTAACATAACAAGAGTTTTTTTTTTAATATATTCTACAATGAACCCCTTCCTTTTCTTTGAGAATCATATTTAAGGGGAAGGCCAGGTAATTTCACTACCTTCATTCTTGTGAAAATTTGAATAAATTGATTATGCATATTTTGTGTGTATTCATTTCTTATTTTTTAGAAGACATGAAAGATGTAAAGGAGCACCTTTTTGTGTGAAAAATTCAACTTCAAAAATTCTACTTTAGAGCCACAATCTTTACATAAAGGAACTATAGGGAAGGAGTAACCCAGTGTGACAGGTTTTACAGAATGAATGTCATCTCCTTGGAAATCTCTTTTGTTGTATTTGATCATTAGATGGCGTTAGAACAAGCCACTTTGTGCCTTGGCAACTTTTTAAGATTATAGAAAAGAATCTGTAAAGGATTATAAGACTAAATTCCTAGCACTTTGAAAAGGACTTTGAAAGAGATTCTGACCAGAATGCCTTTGGTAGAAAACGTCCTGCAGAAACTTGTGATCATGGCATATAGTCTCCTTGGAATTTGGGATTATTGTGAAACAAGGACCCTCAACCCTTTCTGTATTCATTTGTCTGTCTGACGAAGATGATTGAGTCCCTTCTCAGAATCAAGTTTTTAAATGAATAAAACTAAATACATAAGATTTTATTGTTTATTGTTATCAGAATATTTAAAAAACAAAATCAGGAGAACATTATACACAATATGAGCAATATTGTAACAATAACCAACTGTGAAAGGCTTGGCTACTCTGATCAATATTCATGATCCTTGGATCAGTGATCCATGACAGTTTCAAAGGACTTGTGATGAAAAATGCTATCCACCTACAAAGAGAGAAATGATGAATTCTTAGTGCAAATTGAAGCATATTTTTTCCACCTTATTTTTCTTGCTCTTTTGAGAGAGTACTGTGGCTAATATGGAAATATGTTCTTTAGGACTTTATATTTGCAATGGATATTATATAGCTTGCCTTCTCAAGGTAAAAAGGAAGGAGAAGATTGAGGAAGGGAGAGAATTTAGAACTCAACATTTGAAAAGAGAATGTTAAATTTTTTTTTTAATTTTAATTAAAAAGTTCATGAGTACAGTTTGGTTAAAAACACCTAGTTATGTGTTTTGGAAGCTTTTTAGCTTCTAGAATGACACAGACTGAGCAACAAAACACCTTCCAAGGATTTCTAGGTTAGCTTCCTTCCTAGTTCTGGCATATGGCTAAACTAGATACTGATTTGTACATATTAATTCTTGAGAAGTATACTTTACATGTTTTCATTGTCCAGTTCACTAACATTTTTTAGGCACAATATATGAGAGTAAATAAATGTACAAAGAAAACATACTAAGCACTTAGGTTGAGGTTTGGGGACTCTTATAATGTAATTTTAATATTTTTCATTGTCCAAAATGTTTTCAGCAAGAGCACATTTCCAAAATTATAATGAAAATTGGTGGGAAAAATAGTTCTATAGATTTAACATTTACATAATTCACAATTTTCTCCCCTTCTAGGAGTATGTGTTTTTGTAGTTCTCCATCAACAGATTATAGGATCAGGGTTATTAATCAGTACGGATTAGCTATGAATTATTTTAACAGCTAGATGGCACAGTAGATAGACTATTAGAATTCAAATCCTGCCTTAATTAAGTTACTAGCAGTGTGACCATGGGACAAATCACTTAACTTCTTCCAGTCTCAGTTTCCTCATCTGTAAAATGAGGACAATAAAAAGTCTGGATTATTCATTATGATTATGAATCCATAGGATTCATGAATCCTATTTTGAATTATACAGGATTATGAAGATCAAATGAGATAATATTTGTAAAAAAGCACTTAGCACAGTGTTTGACACATAATAAACATTATGTAAATGTTTATTTCCTTCTGGTTTTTTTTTTCACTTAATATTACCAAATTACATTTAGCACATGCAGCTAGGTCAGAAGATTGATTCAGGTGTGCATTTCCAACCATTTCTTTTTGTGCCAAACTTGGAAAAAGACATTTGTTAATACTAGGCAAAGTTTGAAATTGCATTCTCCCATTTCAGAATTTTACTTCCCTGTGCTGTGTGGTTTTGCTCATATAATGAATATGACTTGAAATGTTCAGATTACAGGTTTTTAAAACAAGAAGGAATCTTAGTGATGATTAAGTACTAGATGACCTCTAAGGTTTCTCCAACACAAAATCTTTGAACTCGTTCAATTCCCTCTTGGCATAGTAATATTCCATTACATTTTTCCAACTTAATTTTTTAGCTGTTTCCCTGCTGATTATTCCCTTAAATTCTGGTTCTTTCCTTTTTTTTCCTCCTTTTTAATCCTTTTTTCACCATCATGAAGTTTATTTTGCTTGTATCTTTTCCCTCCCTATTAGTATCTTCCCTCTTAATTCTGTCTTCCTCTCAACTCTGCTTGTTTCCTTGTTGAGTTTCATGTTTTTCTACGTCAAATTCTTTGTTGTTAACCTTTTTACTTTCAGATGAATTTCATCCTTCATTCTCTTTTACCCATTTCTCCTTTTTCCCCCCTATTCATTCCCTCCTTAAATCCTTTAGTAAAGAACCATTTTACCCCAAAGGCCTTTATTCTCATTCAGTACATTTGAAGTCTCAAAACTCCAACTCCAGTGGTTTCCCATTGTCTTTAGAATCAAATATAAATTTCTCTTTCTAGCTTGTGTGCCCCTTCAACATTCTTTCCCCAAACTATCTTTCCAACCTCGTTGTATGTTATATTCCCTCTTCTCTACTCTGATCTAGCCAATTAATTATTCTCTCTGTTCCTCACATATAACATTTTATCTCTATGTTTGGATATGGGTTTTATCCTTGCCTTCTGCAGAAGCCTTAAAGAATCCCTCTTTTTCTTCTAGTTACAACTCTGCTACCATCTTCTGAATGAAACCTTTATTAACAATTGCTATTGTTCTTCCTCTCAAAATTATATATCAAAAAAATAACTACTTTGTTTCTATCATTTGTCCCACCACTCCCCTTAGAATGAAATCTCCTTGAAAAGGGGGATTGTTTGATTCTCTGTACTTGTATCCTCAGTGTCTAACACAGAATTGGTGCCTAATACATACTTGTTGATTAAATGAATGGAGCAAAAGTTGCCTAAGTTTGTAATATAATGTTTTTCTGACCACTAGGTGGCATAGTGGATAGAGAGCTGAACTTAGATTAAAATCTGGAGGACCTGTGTTCAAACTTGGCCTCAGATATCTATTAGCTGTGTGACTTTGGGCAAATTATTTAACTTCTGCCTTGGTTTTCTCAGCTGTAAAATAGGGAAAATGACAACAACTCAAGGTTGTTATGAAAAACAAGAAATTTTTTTTCAATTTTCAAGAAAATGAAATAATATGCTTGGTATAGTGCCATGTACAAAGAAGACTCTATATAATATATAAAGAAAATAAATTATTTTTCTTATCTCTCCCCTCTCCCTTTATGAAAAATTGCTAAAATAGTCCTACATTTTAAAAATAACTTGAGACTTATCAAAGAATCTTTGAGAACTAGAGTTGGAATTTCCATATTTTTTTTTGTTCTTTTCTAATTAGAAGTTTTGAATAATATTTTTCAGTGTGTAATTAATTTTACATATTGTGATGGAAGCTTTTTTTTTTTTTTTTTTTTTAATTGCCAATGAGAAAATTTCTTTCTTCTGAGTTTTACTTAACATTGCTCTTACCTTATCATTGAGAGAAGCTCTGGAATGTAGGGGATAGGAATTGAGTCCAATTGTAAATCTTATCAGAAGTGTGATAAGGAACTACACCCAAGTATTTGTTTACTTGAGTAAAGATAGGAGCATGTCTGGTATGCCTAGTACAAGTTTGGGGTATGCATTGCTTGGAAGAAGGAAGAAACAGCAGAGAGCTTTTTAAAAATTATTATTATTAAACTTATAAACATTACTGAAACAAAGATACTGTCTTTGAAATTTTCCCTTAAGGATTTTAGGATTGTAATTTCCCCCTTCATATTTTATCTGGAAAGACAATATGGTACAATAGCAAGAGCTGGAATGAAACTCAGAAGATGTGGTTATGATGCAAACTAGTATAGAAGAAATGTATTTATGATAAAATTGGATTTTATTACTAGCTTCTCCACTGGATGCAAAGTTAGATAAATCTTTTCTCCTCTCTTGTTCTCATTTTTCTCTTCTATTAAGAAGATAGAAAGGTAGATTGAGAAGATAGGTATGGAATAGCAGATACTTAATCTCTTTATCAATCGTGACATCCTATTCTTCTGATTCCAGTTTAAAAAAAAAAAGATCTACTCTTTAACAATGAAATTCAGGTGGGAAAAGATGCTTTCTAGTGCTTTTGAACAAAATCTTGGAAGCAAAATTCCTGTTGTAAGTTTTGTTATGTCTCTCTAAGGTAGGATAAGACAACATACTAAGCAGTATTTCCTAAATGAGTTTTGGAAATTATTTAACGTAACTTTTGAAGGTCATAATCTTATATATGGCATATTATGATTTATATAGCTCACATCATTTCTTGGGTTTGTCATCTCTCTATGTAAATGATTCTCAGATCTCTATGTCTAGCCCTAGCTTCTCTCCTTACCTTCAATTCCACATCATCTACTGCCTTTTGGACATTTCACATTAGCTTTGAACATCTCCAGTTCAAATTTTCCAAAATAATTCATCTTTTACTGCCTAACTCATCCTTCTTCTGAACTACCTGATTTTTTTTGTTCAGCATTGTAATACTTCTTACCCAGGCTCACAATTTTGATGTCTTCTCACATCTTCATAATTTTTATTTTGTTGTCAAGATTTTCTTTCTTACTTTATACCATCCTTCTCATTTCTCACCTGGATCATTGCAATAGTCACATAGTTTTGATTTTCTGTCTCAGAATTTTCCCCAATCCAATCCATTTTCCACATAGCTGCCAGTTGTTTCCTCAAATGTATATAAATATAATGTATTATGTAATATATATAATGTAAACATTTATTAAGTATTCTCCTTTGTGCCAGGCATTGTAATAAGCACTGGGAATACAAAAGAGGGCAAATGGACAGTACTTTTAAGGAACTCAGAATCTAAAGGGAGAGAAAACGAACAAATGTTTATAAACAAACTATATAGAATATTTAAAGAATAATTAACAGAGTGGAAGCAGCAATATTATGAGGGATTGGAAAAGGCTTCAATGAGATGGGATTTTAGTTCAGACTTAAAGGAAGTCAGGAGGCAGAAATGAGGAAGATCATTCCAGGACTAAGAGACTATCACAAATACCTGGAAATAGAATATATTGTTTGTGGGCCAGGAGATCTGTGCCACTGGACCAAAGAGTAGGTGGAGTGGGGAATAAGGTGTAAGAAGACTTGAAAGGTGTAGAGGTGGAGGGAAATAGGAAGAGATGGTGGTAGGTTATGAAGGTTTTTGAACACCAAATCGAAGATTTTGTATTTGACTCTGGAGAGGGTAGGGAGGCACTTACATTTATTGAAGGGAAGCTAGATGGTGCAGAGCTTAGAATTTGGGGCCTGGAGTCAGGAAGACTCCTTTTTCTAAATTCAAATATGGCCTCAGAAACTTAGTAGCTATGTGACCCTGGGCAAATCACTTAACCATGTTTGCCTTAGTTTCTTCACGTGTAAAATGATTTGAAGAAGAAAATGGCAAACCACTCTTAGATATCTGCCAGGAAAATCCCTAATAGGGTCATGAAAAGTCGAAAAAAAAAATGACTCATTGAAAAGTTTATTGAAGGAATTGGGTGGGGAGGTGACTTTGACTGAACTTGTACTTTAGGAAAATGTCTGGTGATTGAACAGAGGATAGATAGGTTGGAGTGAGGAGAGACTTGCCACAACCAGACCCACCAGCAGGCTGTTTCTGTAGTCTTAGTTTAAAGTGATGAAAACCTGTATGAGTGGTGGCAGTATCAGAGGAGGGAAGGGATTATACTTGGGAGATGCTGCAAAGGTAAAATTGACAGGCTGTGACAACAGCTTTGGAAATGGGAACAGGAATTGGGGCAAAGAGATAAAGTGAGATATCCAAGATGACACCTATGTTGCAAGCTTAAGGGACTGGCAGGTTGATGGTGCCCTGGGGGTGGGTTTAAGGGAAAAGATAATGGGTCTCAATATCTTGTACAATTTTTAACCTTTTATGACTTGTCATAGTACAAAACTGTGTTGCTATGTTACAATCTCTTTTAGGGAATTTCTATTATTATTCCATAATTCTGCTTCTCAGTATATCGGCATATTTACTGGAGTTTCATTTTCTCCATAAAGAATGATTACCAGACCTTCTGAAATGAAAAAAATTACAAAAATATTTTGGGGAATTGATATTTTACAATCTTTTGAGAGTGAAGATTTTATAGATTTACCTGGACCTTTTCTGACAATAATCTTAATATGTAACCTTGAATGAAAAATTGAGAATAAGTAAAATTTACTTTTTTTCCAATTGTCAGTACTCTATATATTTAGTTTTTTCTTCCTATCATTTAATAGTAGCAATTTAAAAAACTTTTCTTAATTATTCTTTCAAGTTTTAACTAAGCCTTTATCTCCTTGTAGAGGAATCAGAAACCTTAACAGTTACTAGGTCCTTCTGTATGTCTTGTTTTCTTTTTCAGTAATAGTTTGTTAGATCCTAATGCTATTTTTCCATAGTTTCCTTTTATCCCGTTTTAGTAGGAAAACTTGTCTTAGCCATACCAACAGCTCCTGCAGTATTTCTAGTGATCCTTGAAGACTTTTACATTAATTAACATTAATAAGAGAACAATAAAGCAGTTGTATACAGCACAAAATTGACAGTACTCATAACTGTGAGGAAATCAACACAATCCCATTTCATCTATTCTAGATCAGATATTAAGTCGGTCTAGTGTCCATAGAAGTACACATATATTGATATCCCATAATGAAAGTATATGAAAATTCTTATTCTAAGAAATTCACATATAACTATATAACATAATTTCCTTCAAGACTCAGTTCAAGTTCTGTATTTTCATGAAGCCTTTCTTCATTTTCCCTATACTTAACTGCTTGAGTTCTTCTACCTTATACTTTGTATTTATTCTGCATATATCCTTTAATATGTACACGTGGTCTCCTTGTTTGGAATGTAATATCTTTGAAGACAGGAATAATTCCATTTTTTCCTTTGTATATCCAATGCCTCACACTCGTGCTTGGCAGGTGGATGATTAAATATTTGTTGATTGATGAAAAAATAATTCTGTAAAGTAGTTGTAAAGTATTTCCTTTTTCCAAAAAGGCAGTCTGGCATACAATATGGAAAAAGCACAGCATATCTATCTATTCAAGAAACTTGGTTTCATGTTGTGATTCTTGCTGTATGACTGAACAAACATGACATTGAACCTTATTCACAAACATGAGTATATAATACTCTTTATCTACCAACCATATAAAGTACGAACTTAAATCTTTTGACTCTCCAATTTGAATGCTTTTCAAAGAAGGCACTAAGATATATATAATAGAAGGAAAATTCCCTCTACCCCTCTCCCCAAAGTTTAACTTGTGTACTAGATTGATCCAGATTAGAATATGAAGCCCCTGAACGTGTTCAGAATACCATAGATAAGACTCATAGGTTCCTATAGTTGGAAGGGATCTTTTTAAAATTAGAATAAATCTTTAACATAATTTTAAAAATTAATACTTTAAGCTACATTCTGTCACAACATTTTTATACAAAACTGGGTATATTATGTAAAGCTCATTTTTTTTCTTTTTTAAAGAAATTTGTTTACTTTACAAATTTGCATTTTTCTCCCTTCTACTATTTTCTTCTTAAACAGAAACAACTCAGCTTCAAAACTCCAAAGCAAAAATGGTAAAGCTCGTTTTTTTAAAAAAAAAAGTACATGTTATGTTTAATATGATGGTCCCAACACTATCATGCTTTTCTGTGTCTCTTTGAACTTGATTTTTAAAATTTTTTAAATGTTTCATGGTAGTTGCTTTGTGTTGTTGTTTTGGTTTTTTGGCATAACTGTTACTATCTACCCTCACATCTTTTCCCATACCTCTCTCCCTTCTGCTTTTACCCCTAAAGAAAAGGGCAGGAAACCCTCTCTGAAAAGATGGAAAAAATCTTAGAAAACATCTAATTCAATCTCAGTTTTCACAGCATCCTCAAGAGTTATCCACAAGATTCTCGATCATCAAAAAAGCTTTTGTTTTAATTTCATAAAACACAATTTGTTCTAGGACTTTTCTTGTTGCTACTGCTTTACTTTTCTTTAGTTTATAATGTGAAATGTTTTTCTCATTCTGTTATATGATTCCCTACGCTTAGCAAGTATATCACATCTTAGATTTTTACAAATCCTACATTTTTTTATGTGTTAGCTTGTTTAAATGTATCTAATGCCAAGGAAGCAAATTTTAGATGCCACTATCTTGAGCTGAGCAAATTGAATGAGAAAAGGATTCTGTGGGTGGAACAAGCATAAATAGGATTAGAAATGTTCTGTTGCCATTTTAGAGCCATTCATTAGAGGATAGACAGATAACAACAGAATGCTTTAGAAGTAATTCTTAACAGAATAGTCATCTCTTTTACATTAGAAGCATGATCAATAATGGTGTTAAAATCAAAATACAGATTTCTGTGGTTTAAATCAGTATTGTCAACCTTTGTGTCAGTGACCTTATCTTTATTTATTTATTTGTTTTTAGGTTAATAATAACTTTTTTTGTTTCAAAATACATGCAAATTTTCACTCTGTTTGCTTGCATTTTTGTTTTCTTTGTCAAGTTTTTTTTTTCCTTCTTGATTCGATTTTTCATGTGCAGCAAGACAACTGTATAAATATGTATACATATATTGAATTGAACATACTTTAACATATTTAACATGTATTGGACTACCTGCCATCTAGGGGAGGAGAAGGTGGGGGGGAAGAAAGGGAAAATTTGGAACAGAAGGTTTTGCAAGGGTCAGTGTTGAAAAATTATCCATGCATATGCTTTGTAAATAAAAAAAACTATAATAAAATAAATTTTAAAAAAAGAAAAAAACTAAATATAGGCAAAGATAATTTTCAACATTCACCCTTGCAAAACTTTGTGTTTCAAGTTTTTCTTCCCTTCTTCCTTTCTCCCTCTTCCCTAACTAGCAAGTAATCCAATACAGATTAAAATAATGTGTAATTCTTCAAAACATATTTCCACATTTATCATTCTGCACAAGAAAAAATCAAATCAAAAAGGAAACAAACAAACAACAAAAAATGTGAAAATAATATGTTGTGATCCACATTCAGGTCCTCATAGTACTCTCTCTGCATGCAGATAGCTCTCTCCATAACAAGTCTATAGGAATTGGCCTGAATTACCTCATTGTTGAAAAGAGCCAAATCCATCACTGTTGATCACCACATAATCTTTTGCTATCTACAATGTTCTCATGGTTCTGCTCCCTTCATTTAGCATCAATTCATGCAAGTCTTCCTTGGCTTTTATGAAATCGATCTGCTCATCATTTTTTTTTTAATTATAACTTTTTATTGACAGAACATATGCATGGGTAATTACAACATTATCCCTTGCACTCACTTCTGTTCCTACTTTTCCCTTCCCCCCTCCACTCCTTCCCCTAGATGGCAGGCAGTCTTATACATGTTAAATATGTTACAGTTTATCCTAGATGTAATATATGTGCGCAGAACCGTAGCGTTCTCTTGTCTGCTCATCATTTCTTATAGAACGGTAATATTCCACTACATTCATATTCTGTAACTTATTCAGCCATTCCCCAACTGATGGGCATCCATCAGTTTCTGGTTCCTTGTAACTACAAAAAATTTTGCACATAGGGTTCTTTTTTCTTTTTCATCATCTCTTTGGGATACAGGCCCAGTAGAAACACTGCTGGATCAGTGTTTGATAGCCCTTTGAGCATAATTTTAAATTGCTCTCCAGAATGGTTGGATAAGTTTGCAGCTCCACCAGCAATGCATTAGTGTCTCAGTTTTCGCACACCTTTTTCAACATTTATCATTGTCTTTTCCTGCCATCTTAGCCTGAGGGATGTGTAGTGCTACCTTTGCATTTCTCTAATCAATAATGATTTAGAACATTTTTTCCTATGACTAGAAATGGCTTTAATTTCTTCATCTGAAAATTGTTTTTTATATCCTTTGACCACTTATCTGTTGGGAAATGACTTATACTTTTATAAATTTGAGTCAGTTTTTTTCTGTATTTTAGAAATGAGACATTTATCAGAAACTCTGGCTGTATAAATTTTTTCACAGCTTTCTTTAATATAATCAAAATTATACATTTTGCATTTCATATTGTTCTCTAGTTCTTCTTTGGCCATAAATTCCTCCTTGCTTCACATGTCTGACAGATATCTCTTGCTCTACTAATTTGCTTATGGTTTCACCCTTTATGTCTAAATATATAAACTCATAGATCTTCCACCTCTGCATAGGTGAATGGTATTAGAAGTGGCTTTTCTTATTTTTTTCCTTTGAAGTTATCCTTGTTCTTTGTTATTTTGCCACAATCACTTTTAATTTTTTAAGAGTAGTTACTTTCTTGCTTATATTGTGATAACTATTTGTGTATATTGTTTTCTTGGCTCTATTTACTTCAGTTTATATCAGTTCATCAGTTCATAATTTGTGTAAGCCATTCCCCTGTCAGTGGGTATCTACTCTGTTTCCAATTCTTTGCTATCACAAAAAGTTTTGGTTTACATATTTTGGGTGTATATGGGGGACTTTTTCAAGTCTAAGCTTAGTAATAGAATCTCAGGGTCAAAGTATACAGATTTTTAATCACTTTATTTGAATAATTTCAAATTGTTTTCCTTGATGTTTATACTGATTCAAAGTTCTACTAAAGTGTATTAATGTACCTGTCTTCCCACAACCTTTCCAACATCGGCTATTTCCATGTTTTCTCATCTTTGCCAATTTTCAAGGTGTGTCATTCTTCAATTTTCATCAAGTATCCTTGGGATGACTTTAATTGGAGTTCTAAGATTTCTTTAGATCAATTTTAGCTTTCACTACTTTTTTTGCTTTATGATGTAATACTGCTTACTGCTCATAAAAGAGCTCATGCTCTTTTGTAAGATTTTATAAATTGGTTTGCATTATATTTTATATATTTTATTTTTATTTATATATATATTTTTTTATATTTATATTTTGCATTATAACCCCATGTTGCCCAAAGTTATCTCTCTTAACTTGGTAGAAAATTACATGTTTGCATTCTCTGAACTCTTTTGGTTTTTAATTAATTAATCAAAGGACAACTGATATGTGCTTCATTTAGTATTTATTCATGCAACATTAGAAAACTTTAGTTTTCAGCACATTGGGTATTTTCTAGAGAACTTACAGGATTTAGGATATGAACAATGGTCACTCAGGATTGAAAAGGCATGTGTAGATGGGTTCAGAGCTGGGATACCTCTGGTCACTGGGATCTATTGAAGTATTGTAAACACTGTAAGACAAATGTGATAATGCATGAACCACATTTCTTTGATGCTTTTTAATTTACAAAGCACTTTCTTCAAGTTACAAAATAAGTTAATTCTCACTTACATAATTCCTGTTATAAATGTAGAATAAATATTTTTATCCCCATTTTTGTAAATTAGGAAACCAAGGCAACAAGAGAGAAAACTAGTCTGTGATTCTCTTTTTAAAGATATTTATCTCTTCCTAGTTTGGGGATTTGGTCCATATTTGTCTTGTGGAGAGAATATTTTCTCTCTAAAAAAATTCATTTTTATGGTATTGGAATTACTTGTTTTTTGAATGTGTGATACAGTTCACTTGGGAACCCATCTAGTACCAGTACTTTTTAAAAAATAATTTTAAAAAATTAAAAATAGGTGTTGCAGTGAATAGAGCACCAGTCCTGAAGTCAGGAGGACCTGAGTTCAAATCTAGCCTCAGACATTTAACACTTCCTGGGCAAGTCACTTAACCCCAATTGCCACAGGAAAAAAAAAATAATAATTCATTAATAGCCTGTTCAATTTTTCTGATACTGGTTTACTTCCTTCCATACTCTGCTCTCAAACCACTTCTTCAAAATCCACCTGGCATTTCTTGTTCCTGTTTCTCATCTTAGGTTTTGTCTCCTGTCATACACATTCCTAGAGCACGTTGTCTCTTCCTTTGCATAAATCATTCCCCATCTTGTGGTACTTACTTTTGTTCCGAGTTTATTCCTCCTGGTAGAATGTAAGCTCTTAATGGAAGGAGCGTATTCCTTTTGGTCTCTGCATTCCCATTGCTGGGGATAGTTCCTTGCTCATAATATTGAGTTTGATACACTTCAATGTTTCTTTGGAGCCATGTTTCTTTAAGTGGTATATAGAAGACAGGTGGTATAGGACAGTAGTTAAGTGTTAAAGGGAGTATTTGAATTCTTCACACAAGTAAGTTTTTGGGGAATAGAGACCATCATATTTCCTCTAGGGCTTGCATATAAGGTGTTTGCTTAAGAGATTTGTCCATGCATTTTTAATGCAGACTGTGCATTAATAGACACTGAAGAAGGCATAAAGGTAAGTCACTTCAAGGACCATATTTGTCTAGTACTTGGCTAAGAAAGGTACAACAAAGTATATTAAAGAATTGCAGAACAAGTGCTATGTAAGATCCTTAGAAAAGGAAGAGCTTTATTGAATGCTTCAATCACAGGAGCATTAGATTTTTTTTAAGTTGGACTTTGAAAGATAGTTAAGATGAAAATTACCCATTCATGTAGAGAATTAACTCACTAATGATTGAATTACTGAAAAAAACCTGCAACAGTTCAACCTTCTTGAGTATATTTTGCTTGGGCTAATATTATATATTATTACATATTGTTCCTCAAATACTCACTGACAGATGGTGAGTCAGCATAGATTTAAAATTTGCAGCAAAAAACCAAAGTTTGGATAATCGAATGGATCACATAGTTTTTAAACTTGAAACTTTATGTAAGGTGATACCCCAATTTAAAATATGAATTAAAGAGACTGTGAATTGGGATAAAAGATTGTGGAATAAAATGTATTAAAGTCTGGCAGAATTTTAAGAGGCAAGGACTATTGCTTCTTTCACCCTTAGCCTGCTGAGTTCTTTGCATATTGTAATAACTTAA
Organism: Sarcophilus harrisii; assembly: GCF_902635505.1. Taxonomy (NCBI): domain Eukaryota; kingdom Metazoa; phylum Chordata; class Mammalia; order Dasyuromorphia; family Dasyuridae; genus Sarcophilus; species Sarcophilus harrisii. Next base: position 357,560,322 of record NC_045427.1, on the reverse strand, counting down.
TATTAATTGATATTGTACCTTAACAGTTGCACTTCAGTTTGATGTTTATCTTGTGTATTTTTCTTTGTCTTTCCCAGGCTGCTGACTTGAGTAAACCGATAGATAAAAGGATATACAAAGGAACACAGCCTACATGTCATGACTTCAACCACCTAACAGCCACAGCAGAAAGTGTCTCCCTACTGGTGGGCTTTTCTGCAGGCCAAGTCCAACTCATAGACCCAATCAAAAAAGAAACTAGCAAACTATTTAATGAGGAAGTAAGTAAAGAACTCATTCCCCTTTTTCAAGGGGCCCCTCTTTCTACTTCTTTGTGAGCTGATTTTTATTTACATAGAAATACCAAAATTTGTGTTTTAAATTACCTTCTTAAGTCTTGCCTATTTTTTTTTTTAGTAATAGTATTTTATTTGCTTTTATGGTATATCCTTATGGATCTCTTGCTCCAAGAGAAAAAACAATGAATATTAATTAACTGGAATTTAGAATTCTTTTACTTTAGAAAATAATTGCTTTAAATATTTAAAGGTGGAATTATTCATGTTATTGGAAATTTTTTCAGCATAATTTAATGAATTTGATGATTTTTGCTATAACCTACTTAAGTGCTGTATCTTTTTTTTGTGTCTTACACTGACATTTTCTGACCCCAAAATAACATAGTTCTTAGAAACACTGTTTACATATTGCTTTTGGCAAGGTTAGAAATTTTGGCAATTTTAGTTGGATCACATGACTGAGTTATTATTTTAAATTATATTTTGAAAGGATTCAGATATGCTCATGCAGTCAATCCAGAAACATGTTTTAGGGCTCATGAAATTGAAATTGGCAACCAAATTTGCTAATAATGAAATACAAATTTTGTGGAGGAGTTATTTTAAGTATTCTTGCCTTACCCTGATAGAAAAAATTTGTATCTCACATTGGGACTAGACTAGGTTATCTTAAACTCTGTCCAGTTCTGAGATTCTATCAAATAGTATAGTTGCTGGGGGGGGGGGGGGGGGGGGGGGGGGGGGGGGGGGGGGGGGGGGGGGGGGGGGGGGGGGGGGGGGGGGGGGGGGGGGGGAGAGTGTGGGTGTGTGCTATTTTACTTTCTTCTCTTTGCTCATTTCATCTAGTTTCACTGTCAAATGAAAAAAATAAGGTAAACTTGAGTGATGAAAAAACTGGGAACTTAATGTTTTCTATTTTCTGTTTCTGTCACTTCTCTTGGTGTGCCCTTGGGAAATTACTTAATTTCATCATATTTCAAATTGCTTCTCTGGGGGAATAAAAGGAGAGATAATGTGAAAATACATTTGCTTTGTAAATTTATTATTTAGAATTCTTGGAATTAAAGCGCACCATCAATTAAGTTTTTTTAAAAAAATCTTTGTATATTTAATACATGCAAAATATGTTGATACACCTAAATTTTATTGCTCAGTATATTCCAGTTCCAAAAAAGTAAAACATGTGCATATGTGTGCATGTATTTTAGGAAAGACAGCTTTCTTGTTTAGAAAAAAATTCCAATAAAAATGACCCTGTTCTGAAATTATTTTTCCTGCAGTTTTTGTGGTATATATATTTAATAATATTGCAACTCACTAATTAGAATTTTTAGATGTATTTGTTTTTTGCAAAATGACTTGACCCAATACAAGTAAGAGAGTTTAATTGCATGGGAAGAAAACATTGAATTAATAGAAATTCTTGATCTTTCTGGCAGTGTGTAGAATGTGTGTAGAATTCTTTGGAGGCATTACAGGTATCATTTTGTTATGAAAACAACTCTTGAGTTGTACCTGATTGTTTTATATTTTGAATGATTTGGGATTTGATTCGGGAACGGACAGTGTAATAAGGGTAGAATTGGTAAGGGCAGTACTGAATAGGAATAGGAAGAACATGTAAAACTTTCTTGAAAAATCTTGGTTGCTTCCTGATTGGACTTAAAAGTTGTACTCTTTAGGCAGAAAATAAAAAATCGATGTAGTTGGGGATGGGAGGCAGGGAGGTTTGAATGGCAAAGAGACTAAATGGGTTTTGGTACAACATATCCGTAAAGATTTATCAGTAGGTACTTATCAAGCAGACTCTTCTATAGTCTGAAGTTGTTACTAAAGATTGTCTTTCAATTTATGTGTATGATTTTTTAAGTTTTAAAAATTTATTATTTGTTCACATTTTACTTCACAAGGGGTATATAATAATTATACCTGTGATTTCATTGATGTAGGTAAAGTCCTGGATGAGTACTTAAAAAGATGTGTTCAAATCTAGATCAAGAAACTTCAACTACCAGTGTAGTTGGTACAGAAGTACCTTTTCAGCAATTTATAATGTTAAATCATTATTTATAACACTGAGAAATTAGGTGATTTTCCAAGTCTTCCTCCAAGACTCTACTTACTAACTCTATGACCCCCAACCAAGTCACTTAATCCCAATTGTCTTGCCCCTCCTTCCCAAATGCTAAGAAACTTTTTTTGCATTTCATATTGATTTTTAGAGCTAGAAGAAGAGAGCGGAAAATGACTTTACACAAAATCACTACCCAGAGGTAGTAAGTGGCAGAACTAGGATTTATATTCTAGGTCCTGTAACTCCAAGTCCAATGCGTTATATTTTTCAAAACACTTTCAAGTATACTTTATATGATCCTCACAAGAATTTTAGAAAGTTGGTTAAACAAATATACACGTACAGAAGATGAAATTAAGGTGGAGATGAGAAAATAAGTCTTTAATTCTAGAACTGCTTAACCCAGAAGGAAATAAAAAGCAGAGCAGAAAATAGACTGTCTTTGCCAAAACAGCAGATTCTAGTTTGATCATTACCTATTTAGGGGTGTAGGAGTTCTCCTCCTGCTGATCACTTCTTAACCATATTTCCTTTGTACCTACAGTATACATAATCTAATTAATGATCTATTGCACTAGTTTTTTTCTTCCCTACTAAAGTATCCCTGACTAAATCATTCATTTGCCTAAGCATCTGTTAGACCCTTGTCTGGCAAGCCAAATAGTCTTGACTTACTCTAGATACATCCTGTTATGTCCTAAAGAAGGGCTTCTTAAACTTTTTCAACTTGCAACCTCTTTTTGCTTGAAAAATTTTTACATGACCCTAGGTATATAGTTATATAAAATAGGCATACAAATCAAACATTTACTGATAAAAAATCATAATTTCACGACTTCCAAACTCAATTGTTAGTTACCAAATGAGGTCATGAACCTTGTGAGTTTAAGGTCATGAGTTTAAGAAATTGGGTCCGAAAGTACTAACAGAGATCTTTATTTTCCTTACGTGAAAATTTCTTGCAAGTACCTTGGCTTTCACTAACATTTTAGAGTAATCATATTTATACAGTCTGTGTGTATGGAAGGATTTTGATCAAAGATGAACAATTTATTTTATCTGTAGACTTGTGAACACAAAATGAGTTGTTATAATGATCCCTGATTCTCTTTCTATAGCCAGTAGATGTCAGACTTAGGTTGAACATCAGACCAGACACCATTCTTTTCATTCATTGGGGTTGAACAACAAGGTTTCAACTAGGTTTGCAACTTGCCCAATTAGAATTATAAAGCTACCAACCCAGCCCAAGCACAATTTTAAACTTAGTATCAAGAATAGCCAGTTACAGGACATAGTCTTTGATCAGGGAAACTTTTAGGCTTACCTATGTGTGAATGTTTCAGAAATGTTAAATGTTAAAATAAGATTCATCTTTTCAAGAAAAATTTTTTCCTCCAGTCAGGATTCAGATGAATATCATTTTCCCTCTTTCTCCCCCCCAAAAAGAGGAACTAAGTTCTTTATCTTCATCTCATCAGTCACTATCATAATCAAATTATAAATTTTTCAGTTTTTAATTGATGCCAAACCAAACGAAACTCTTAAGTACTTGATCCTTTCTAACCATGAAAATGATTAGAGACTGTTTTGGATATTTTGAGAATACATGAGAAACAGTATGGTATATAATAAATTCAGAAAACTGTCTTCAGAATATGGAAGACCTCATTTCAGGTCTTTCTCTATTTGTTACTTATCTTTCTCTGTTTATACATTCTCTGATCATGGGCAAGTAGCTTAATTTCATTGATTATAAACTACAGAGCAGGTACTAAAGTAGAGAGAGTTTCTTAACTGTACCAAGGAAATCATAGGTATGATTCCCCCAAAATACTCAGTTTCCTATCTGAATTTTATTATATTCTCAATGTTTAGGAAATATCTGTTTAACTTATTGTGACAGCACACTTCATTCTCTCTATAATGGAATTCAGGTTCCTATCTCTGAAAAAGGAAATGACAGTCTTTGGCTAAGTATTACTATATATTATATAAAGTGACTAAATTAACTTTATATAAAGAATGTTTTGGTAAATAGTTTTTTTAAGCACTTACTTGGTACACTATGCAATGTAATTTCTTAAAAAGATTACTTTTGAGGATCAGCAAGTTGTGGTAAGTACTCATACTTTTATTATCTCCTTTTTTAAGGGGTTAAATATTTAACCTTTTATAACTGACACTTGTTTATTCTGTGGTCAAAGCTATAATTAGCAAAAATTCAGTATAGTTGCTAAAATCTCAAGCAACTGTTTGGTTACTATGTTATGGCATAACTTAAACATAATTTTAATTATTAATATATGGTAACTATAGTATCTCATAAAACAATATGGTAACATTAAAAACATTTTTATACCAATCATTTCCAGATAAATTTCCTCTACCCATAAACAACCACACCAAAAAAATTCTAAGCTTGGATTATTTCTAAGCTTAAGAGTAATACAGTATAATATAGTATAGTATATAGTATAGTAAAATTAGCATAAGAATGAGCAAACTGCCACCTTACCACATAGATCACAATTTTTTTTTAATCGATCAGAAATTAAAAGATGATAGAAGAATATTGTGATTTATTGGGGAAAATTATATTTAAATATTCTTCCTTCTCTCCACTCATATAGAAATTGTTTTAACTTAAGCTTTCACTATCTCTCCTCTAGAACATTATGATAGCTTTCTAATTGGTCTCTCTGTCTTTAATTTCTTTTCCTCTCCAATCCATCCTCCACAAAGCTGCCAAAATAGGCACAGACCTGATTATTTCACTTCCTTGTTCAAAAACTTTGAAAGGCTTCCGATTGATTGACATTCAAGACTTTTGATAATCTGATATCTACCTATCTTTCCAGTCTTTTCACATTCTTGTCCTTTATGAATGCTAATATTTAGCCTATCTGGGTTCCTTCCTCCAGTTGAATATATTCACATTAGCTTTTCTTCCCATGCCTGATATATACTGCCTTTCATCTCTGCTTTTTAGAATTATTCCTCTTCAATACTTGTCTGATTTTTCCTACCTCCTTCCTAATTGCCAGGGTTCTCTTCCTTCTCAATTTACTTTGTTTTATATAGTTTAATTTGCATGTGCTGTTATCCCCACTTCAGGAGTCTGTATTCCCTGCATCTACAGTAGGACCTTGCACTGTTAACAAGTGTGCACATAGTAAGGAAGCAGTTGGTGGCACCGTGGATAGAGTACTGAGCTGGAATCAGGAAATCTTGAGACACTTATTAGTGGTTTGACTTTGGGCAAGTAACTTAATTAACTCTGCCTCAGTTTTCTCATCTGTAAAATGGGAATAAATAATTTCACATACCTCATAGGGCTGTTGTGAGGATCAAATAGATATTTGTAAAAAGCACCTAACACATAGCCTGGCACATAGTAGATGCTATATATGCTTATTTCCTTGACTTTCCCTTTCCTTTTCCCTCTCCTTCTGTAAAATTAAATTGAATTTTATACTTTAGTAAGTCACTAATCTTTTGATGGTTTTCCTCATAAAATTGTGATCCTTAACTACTTTTAGAGCCATTAAATTTAAAAAACATTTATCAAGTATTAGCTTTGTGTTATGGTAGGCATTGAGTAACATAAGCGTAGAGAAGGTATATGCTTCTGCCCTCAAAAAGAGTTCAGTTTAATTGGTCAGGGCATATAACACATAATTAAGATTACAAAATCATTAGGAAAAGTTGTGGACAAAGAGGTGTCCCATTTGAGATTCTAGGAAGAAAATGCTGCTTGGCAACATATACCACAGCTAGGAAACAGATAAACTTTAAATATGACCCTAAGTTTGAGGACCTAAAAATATGATCCTGAGTTTGAGGTAGAAAGTAGTAGATTTAAGGAATATATTCTTCAGAGAGAATTTCTAGATGAAGTAACTTTTGATTTGAGTTATAAAGGTTGTGTAGAAATTCAGTGAGTTATAAGGGAGAAAATTTCTGACATAGAGAATCATGCAAACAGTGAAGGTTGAAATTGAAAAGCTACATTTCGGCCCAAGTGCATAATACACAAAGAGATTAATAACAGAAAGCTGAAGTGAGACAAAATTTTACAGGGCCTTGTTCATCAGGCAATAGGGAATCTGAAGATTTTTGAAAAGAACAATAATGCTGTCCTCATATCATCATCATTATAATAACATTTGCAAATATCTCATTTTATCCTCACAACAATTTGGGAGATAGGTGCTGTTATTATTTTCTTTTTACAAATGCTGAGGTAGATAGTTAAATGACTTGTCACAGGGTCACACAGTAAGCAGTAAGGATCTAAGACAGGATTTTAATTCTGACCTTCCTGATTTATCCATTGCACTGATTTAAAAAATTAGGATAACCAAGAGAGTATGGTGTTTCTAATATCAAGGAACGAAAAATATCTAGTAGATTAGAATGGACTTTTGTGTCTCGGACTCTAGAGTAATCAAAGCAAATTAGAACTGAATCAGAATGACTTGTTGGATTTGATAATCAGAATGTTTTTGGTGACTTTTGAAAGAGAGTGGTTAGTGGAATGGCCGGGTAATGAGACTTTTAAGGGACTGAAGAGGCAGAGTGGAGTAAGGAAGTTGAGTCATCTGGTATATACTGATGACCATAGAAGTTGAGGTGTGAAGCAGAGGAGAAGATAATAGTTGAGTGAGTTTAAAAAAAAAATCAAAGGTTAAAAAATAGAACTAGGGAGACCTAATAGTTTTCATAAGTAGTTTGATCTCCTTGCTCTTAGCCCCTACTTTATTATTGGTTTCCATTCTTCACTACTTCCTTTTTTATCTACTTATATATATATTTTTTAATTTAATAGCCTTTTATTTACAGGATATATGCATGGGTAACTTCACAGCATCAACAATTGCCAAACCTCTTGTTCCAATTCTTCACCTCTTTACTTATAAATATTCTTAAGTCTACACTAATCCTACAATAAAATTTGAAAAAAGTTACAGGGAATGGATCAAGGAACTAAAAGACTGGGCAATAATTTTTGAAAGTTTCTAAAGAGTGAAGGAAGAAGTGCTGTCATGGCCTCAGTAAGCTCAGTGAAGCAGGAAGTTAAATGATATGCCTTAATGAGGGAAAGGACAAGAGGAGAGAGATTTGAAACATGAAGGTAATGAGTAAGAAATTAATAAGGATAGAATAAAAGGATTGTTGAACAAAGGTAAAGACCAAATTGAGGTTGAATAACATTTTTTTGTTTAGTAAAATCAAGTTTTATGTTTTTTTCCCCCTCCATTGAGGGGGAAAATGGAGAGAGGAGAGGTGGTCAGGGTCCTTGAGGATTCAGAGATTGGGAATGGCAAAGGTTTTAGGGTAGGTGGGACAGGGAAAAGAGAAAAGTTATTCTTAAATTAATAGGCTATTAAAGTCTAGGTATAGAGGGGGGACAGGGTAGAGCCAGAATTTGTGAAATGAATTGGAAGAATAAGAATGGATTGAAGTTATAATAGCAAAGAGTATGGAAAATTAGAGTAATCTCATGATTCTCAAGACCCATTTAATAGAGCCATCTCCTTCCCCTAGCAATGACTTCTCTGGAGGGCCCAAGGTATCTGGTACTTTGGGTAGGCTCTGACTTGTGATGCCTTACAAAGTTCTATGGAAGGGCTTTGGTTTAGAAATAAATGAGTTAACCTAATAGAGCTTTGAGGAGCAAATTCATTATAATTTTTTGCTGCCATTTTTGTTACTCCCATAAAAGCAAAAAGGTCCATAATAATCACATGAAATAATTTTTTAATGTTGATTAAAATGACAGATATGATAGTTGATTTCGCCCCCCCCCCCCCCCCCCCAGGGAACTTTGAAATAATCATTTCCTAAAGGAAAAGTCACAATTTTTATAAATAATTATGGTGAAATTCTTTAACCATTTTTGTCTATCTACATTAATTCTTCCCCTCCACCCCAATGACTACTACTGAACCTGTCTGTTTATATGTATATTTTGGCATTTTTTGTTATTTACTGTAAAAATTGAAATCACCAAATGTTTTAGGAAGGCCTTACCCAGTATCAGTGACCCTTGTCATTGAAAAATTCATATTTTTAAGTTTTTAATTTGTGTTGAGAGACTGTAACCTATATGTCAAGAATAATTATAATGGATAGTAAAAGAAGCAAGCAAAAGGTCCTTGGCTTTGTGTCTTGTATTAAAAACATTTCAATGTAGTTAAGACCAGTTGAACTTTATCCTATATAAATTAAGTCTAAAAATTCCAATAGCTATAGATTAAACATAAGTAGCATTTAATTTTCTCATTGGTTTAGTATTTTATATGATCCCTTGAAAAGTAAATTTTATGAATCCTATTGTGTTGTTTTCAGATGTAATTATAAATTTTTACCCTTAAAGTATCATAGAGATTGAGCTAGCAATGTTTCTGGCCAGGCATTTCAAGGTCATGCTTAATTGCCTCAATTTCCTCATCTTTGAAATGAATGTTACACTTAGTTTTTTTTTTCCCTCTAGTTTTTAACATCCTTTGAGTCATTTTTATTCATGACTAGGTTAATAGGTGGTCAAGTTTCCATATTTTAAATATGGAATTTAATATTAAATATGGAATAAAATATGGAATTCCATATTTTAAATATGGAATGTTTGAAAATTGTAGTTCAATCCCAGTTTTGAAATTGTTTCTTAATTCTGAACCTACCTACTGGTAGACAATCTGCCATATAGATTGTAGCTTTTCTGAGACTTATTACAGTTATGTAATAGTGCATAATAAGTTTAAAAATCTGCATTACCAGCTTATTACTATTAGCAGCAGCTGCATCGCAACCCATTATTTAGTTTTAATTTCTAAAAAGAACTATTGAACAAGTTACTTCTTCATTTCAGTAAAAATATAGAGAAACATTTATTTGAAATAATCAAAAGAACTAAAACTAAAGGATCACAGTGCTAACTTGACTCTAAGGACATAGGACTCCTGAGATGGCATTTGTGAAATTCCAACCAATTATGAGAATGTGTGACTCCAAAATTGCTGAAGCTTGATCAGAACAGTTGACATTGTCAATAGTGACTATTTGAGGACTGGGTAATATTCTGGGAAAAAGTATAAGAACACTGATAATTCTAAGTGATATCTTAAGAGCTTATCATTTTAAGAACTTGTGGCACAAAAGATAATATTTTTTAGTGGTTGCACTGTCAAAGAAAAGGATAAGTTTTGTAGTCAGTAAGTAATATCTGCACCATTGCTAAGGTTTTTGATGACAGGTTTGAACAATGATTCCCTGTCATATGAGGCAAACAAGTAAAGATGTTATTAAATTGTTTATTTTTTTATACCATAATGTCTAAATGAAGGATCTTAACCTAGGAAAAATGTTTTCCTAACTTGAAGAGGAAAACCAAGTCTCATGTAATTCAAAGTATTCATAATATCAGAGCATCTTAAATGCATTTTCTTAATTGACAGTTTTGAAATGTAAAATTTCTTCATTTTGACAGCCATTTGTTTTCTGCTTTATTTTCACAGAGACTAATAGACAAATCCAGAGTAACCTGTGTAAAATGGGTGCCAGGTTCGGAAAACCTTTTCCTAGTAGCTCATTCCAGTGGTAATATGTACTTATATAATGTGGAACACACTTGTGGTACCACAGCTCCACACTACCAGCTACTTAAGCAAGGAGAAAGCTTTGCAGTCCACACTTGCAAGAGCAAGTCCACAAGAAACCCTCTCCTTAAGTGGACAGTGGGAGAAGGTTCCCTGAATGAGTTTGCTTTTTCCCCAGATGGGAAGTTCTTAGCATGTGTGAGCCAAGATGGCTTTCTCCGGGTATTTAACTTTGATTCAGTGGAGTTGCACGGTACAATGAAAAGCTACTTTGGAGGACTACTATGTGTTTGTTGGAGCCCAGATGGAAAATATATTGTAACAGGTGGAGAGGATGACTTGGTTACAGTTTGGTCTTTTGTGGACTGTCGAGTAATAGCTAGAGGCCATGGACATAAATCATGGGTCAGCGTTGTAGCATTTGATCCATATACCACTAGTGTAGAAGAAAGTGATCCAATGGAATTTAGTGGCAGTGATGAGGATTTTCAAGACCTCCTTCATTTTGGCAGAGATCGAGCAAATAGTACGCAATCTAGGTTATCAAAAAGGAACTCTACAGATAGTCGCCCAGTAAGCGTTACATATAGGTTTGGCTCAGTGGGCCAAGATACACAACTCTGTTTATGGGACCTTACAGAAGACATTCTTTTTCCCCACCAACCCCTCTCCAGAGCAAGGACACATACAAATGTCATGAATGCCACAAGTCCACCTGCAGGAAGTGGTGGAACCAACCCAGGAAGCAATGGAAACAGCATCACAATGCCTGGAAATTCTGTGCCCCCGCCTCTTCCACGGTCCAACAGCCTTCCACACTCTGCAGTCTCAAATGCCGGCAGTAAAAGCAGTGTCCTGGATGGTGCCATTGCTTCTGGTGTCAGCAAATTCGCAACTCTCTCACTACATGACCGGAAAGAAAGACACCATGACAAAGATCACAAGCGAAATCATAGTATGGGACATATATCTAGCAAGAGTAGTGACAAACTGAACCTAGTTACTAAAACCAAAACGGACCCAGCTAAAACTTTGGGAACTTCTCTGTGCCCCCGAATGGAAGATGTTCCCTTATTAGAGCCTCTAATCTGTAAAAAGATAGCACATGAAAGACTGACTGTATTAATTTTTCTTGAAGACTGTATAGTCACTGCTTGTCAGGAGGGATTTATTTGCACATGGGCAAGGCCTGGTAAAGTGGTAAGTTTTAATCCTTAATGCTGCATCAAGATCTAGACTTGAATAGGTAGTGATTTTTTTCCCCCTTGTGGGAGGGATGGGGTATAAAATGAATGTTGAATGACACTTCTTTATGCTTAATGTAAAGCTAAATGCATCAGAGCCATAATTTTGGATACTGCATGCCATGTAATTCCGAATCATTTGACATCTCACCATAGTACATTAAAAAAGGAAAATATATACAAATTACCAGCCAAGACAGTTATCCTTTTGGGAGTACATAGAGCCCTAAGGATCAGTTAGTGTTCCTATATTAGACTCTTGATTTTAGGAAAATCACAGCAATGTGGAAAAACAGTGATTTTAAAAAATGCTAAATTGAAAGTTTCTGCTTTGACTGAAGTAGTTTTGCTTAAACTCACTGACTACTAGGCTATTATGCACCTAATGAGAGAATGTGTATTCATTTCAAAGTCACTAATTGTCATTTATAGTCAAATTTTTTTCAACTTGATCTTGAATGTGGTTTATGAATCTATCTAAAATTTAACTTTAGGAACAAAGCGTTGAGCAGTGTTGATATTCTTTTTACATTGTTATGGCAATCCATCCAAAGACAAGAGCCTTAATTTTTAAAACCCATCTTAGTCATTTTATGACAGAATTAAAGTTGTTTAATAAACATCTTTTCAAAGAAGTGGTTTTGTAGCACTTTGCTTGAGATTCTGAAGAGTGGTGTTCTAAGTACATATCCTGTACTACTTAAGAGCCTGTAAGGTGAAAGGAATCATAGACTCAAGGAAGTCTGACAAGTCATCAAAAGTGCCTCTTTGTCATATATAAGCCAAGATAATTTGTACCCAATACTCTGCTCTTTTGGGGGGAGGGGGGATGGAACTGAGGGAAAAGGGAGAAGCAAGTATTTTTGGTGAAACTCCAGCTTAGAGGCCTCAGGCAAGCTTCTTAATTTCTTTTTATAAAAAGTAATATATTCCCAAAGGCTTAAAAGTACAGACTGAATTTGTTTGGATTTTGTTTTTATACCCAAAGGAAACAGACAGAATTTGAGGTCATTTGTGGCTTGGGGTCTTTTTGTTTTTAAATTATGTTTTGTGGTACCCAAATGAGTGTTATACACTGGTGAATAGTTTAGCTCTTGGAACTCTCATTTTGATATTGTTTCTAAATAATCAGAGAGCTACTACTTTGGAACTTGTGATCGATTGATGGGTATCAAGGAGGGGAGAGTTGCTAGGTAGCGTTTTCTCAAAAATTTTGATACTCAAGTCAATGGACTCATATTGCTTTAATCTACAGTAAATAATTGGTTGTAATTCATAATTTATCTTATCACTTATTTAAAGCACTTCTCTTCTAATATTCAGAATGGTAAAATTGATTCTTTTTGACTATATTTTGTCAAAATGACAACTTCCTGCTTGATAATTTTTATTCTTGGCATTAAGGTTTGTGGTTATATTATGGTCTACTTCATTAAATCTTCAGATAATCAGAACATGTATTAGTCCAAAGTTAAAATAGTAAAGTAAAAATCTAATGATTTGTATCTTTTGATGAATGGTTTAGTTAAAGGATAACTGAATGATATGTTGTAGCCATTTACACTGGTGCTGCCTGCAACTCTTTAAAGAATTTGCTGGAATCAGGTTTCATCCAGGCCTAGTTTTCTGCACATATAATGGCTGGATCCATTAAATTTATATTTATGAAACTCCTTAATGAAAAGTCTGTTTCTATTACCTTGTAATAGAAATAAAAATATGTAATAAAAATAAAAGCAGTAAACATCTTTTTTTTTTTTTTTTTTTTTTTTTTTTGTATTAAAGTCACAAAGCACTTTTCAGTTGTACTTTGTTTTGTTACATATCCCAGAATATTTGTTCCTGGAAAGGGAGGAATGTTAGAGAATGCCCTGTCTTACAAAATGTGGTCCTTTGTTCCTAAATGTATAACTAAAGACAAACATTTTAGCAGACCTTTTCACCTTTAGGTCAGTCTAAATTTGGTTGTTAGAAAAGCAAATTAATATTTAACATCGTTTATGCAGTTTTGTGCATAGACATTTTTAGAAATCCTGTTTCAAATGCTTCTGAGACATTGAGTATGCAGTTTCAAAATTCAAGATTGAGTATCTGTCCACTGTGGAAAGTGGCTAAAGACAGGTAAGTCATATTCATACTGAAGTTATCCTGGTCTCTAAGATGCTAATATATTATTGCACATTAATATAAATATCATGGCTTTTTAGTATAATTTGGCTAGATTACACCTTCAAGAGATTGACATTTAAACTTTTTTTCCCCATTTCCTTCTAATGTAATTGAGTTTCACTGTTAAATAGAATTTTTGCTGCTTGGGAATGAGGTGTGAGAGCAGGGACAGAGGGCTTTTGCCAAGTATGTAAGTGGAATGAATAAGCACTTAAATTTCAATTTAATAAGAATTTGTGAATACATGAAAACATTTTTGGGGCATTATTTTACATTCCAACAAATATATCCTTAAGATTCTGTATCCTGTGTGTACTTTGTCATATTACTTCTCCATCCCCATTTCCTCATATGTACGTACTTTTTACTTTAGTGAATTGGATTACAGTGAAGGAATAGGGATAGAGTGGACTCTACTATGCTTAGATCCAACCATCTCAGGAGTATAGACTCATAGTGGGTCATTCAGCAAGTATTTATTAAAACACTACATGCTTGTATTTAGCACTGGGGATACAAAGACAAGCAGACATAGTAGATGACATCATAGAGTCGTCCTCTGACGACGACTTTCCCTCTTGACTTGTTGCCCCTTTTTTTGACAGCCATCAAAACACTTCTCTAATCAGGAGGACAGAATGCAAGGTATTCTACTGGACCAGAACTAATGTGGCTCCACAAATTGCCCAGAAGACAGTGGGATGGGTGGATCTTTCTCCATTCTCAGTGTTTGCAAAACCACTAATATATCCTAAAACAGACAGGATGTTGCATAGCTCTCAGATCAGCCAATTTCAGACTTTTTGTGAATTTTTTGTTTAAACCTTGAGCTTCCATACTCAATAGTTTTCCAAAGACTTTTTGTGTCCTATTAAATGGGCTAGAACATCTCTTTTGATAGAAATTTGGAAATAAAAACAACAGTTGACAGAGGAAGAAAATGAAAAACATGTTTAGTTGGCTTTTTTCCCCTGATTATAAAGAGGCAATAAACCTAAATGAAATACCAAATTTAAGGCTGGAGAGTGGCTTGTTTCCAACCTGATAAGTGTTTTAACTTTATGAGAAATTTAAGAAAACCACAAATTGCTTATTAGAACTTTCAGCAGTCTCTGGCTAGTAGTAATAACTTTGAATTAATAAGGAGTCACTATTTCCATAGTCCAGTTTGACACTGATTTTTACCATGCACATAGCCAAGACTGATTCTTGTGGATTGGGATGTATTATGTGAAATTAAAGCATAAACCATTTTTGATTCTCATGTTGCACAGTGATGATTTAACATCTATCATGTTAACTCCAGTTTTTTGTTTTTTTTTTTTTGAAAGCTTTTTTTTTGAGTTTGTTTTGATTGCAATTTTACTCCAACTGTTGGGAAGGTGTTTTCATTTTTTTTCCCCCAGTGTTTTTGGTATATTTTATCTTATACAAAAGGAGAGAAATGTTATGTAAATTATGCCCCTTGAAACTTCTGGCTGGGCCCAAAAGGATGATGAAAAAAGATGGACAGAAGTAATCTTTAAAACAGGAGGAAACTATAGCAAAGATTTCCCATACTTTTCACTTTATAATAAAACTAAAATAGCTTTAATAGGGGGTGGGGAAAACCAGAACTTTTAAGATTTCATTTATCTGTGAGTATACTGACAGACACATGTACCCACAGTTCATATTTGGAAAATGTTTGAAATTCATTTTATATCTTCTAGCAGAAAATACCTTAGAGAGTAATTCACTCACTTGACTCTTTGCATATGTAATAGAACCTGAAATTTTGTCTTCAAATTTATATTTATTTATTTGAAGTTGTTTTCTTCTACTCACAACTTCCTGAAATCTCCTGACTAAAGAAAAGTTCTCTTGGTTTCCATGTTGGGACAAGCTTCAAGTTATCACTTAGAAAAATGCCAAAGGACTAATTAAGGCAGGTTGGCAACCTGTACAAATAAACTTTCAGAATTCTGTAAATGAAACTTAATAGTTGATTATCCAGGGGAGAATATAACCACCCTTTAACAAGGTTTTCAGATTCAAGAGGTATGTGCTACAATATGTTTTAGTATAATAATTTTTGCTCAGTATTTAAACAAACCATATTCAAATACCTCATGCCATAAGTATTAGTGAATGGGAAAAGCAGTTTGCTTTATATTTCTATTGTAAAAGGGCATTTCTCTCTGACAGGTGATATTTTCCATACTGGTATTTCAGATTTCTAGCAGTCATTTTTATTTCCCAACATAAGATTTTCTGTATCAGCCTCAAGGCATAGTACAATTAAAATGAATCATTGTCATATGATCTGGATGACAAAAGCAAAAGTTGACATTTCTGCAGTCTTGTGTACATAATTGGGAGAGGGGAAAAGAAAGCCAATGCCTTCCTTAAACCTTTCATATCATCCTGAGTCAGGACTAATAATGATTATTTGTGACAGCAAAATGCTTACTGCTTCAATTAACAAAGTCAAAATTACAGCATGATCTTGTGGTATAATAAAGGATGGTTGAGGGCTAATGACCTCGCTAGCTCTCAGCAATTATAGAATTTCTCCCTATATTCAACTATGACCTTTGGAATGTGGTTATCTAGTTCAAAAATATATGCCCCTGCCATATAAGAGAAAGCTATTGATATATTTCATTCATTAATGCATATGTTATATGAAATCCAGATCATCACTAAATTGCTGTCTTACAACCTTAATGTGAATCTAATATACAAGAATTTTCTTGCTATTTTTAATTTCTGTATTCTTGGGTTTGTTTAGAGGACTGCTAATGGTGATACTGTACAAAATCTGTATTATTGACCTTTAATGAAAATCATTAGTAAAATCAGATGTATTTCCTTTTTTTACATTTTCATCTAATTTCTTGAAAACTTGAATAAATTTCATAACAAACCTTTCTAACAAAATATTGGAAATTAAATTCTTAATTGTTGCAATAATTAATGAAGCTTTAATATCAGTATTGTTGGGATTTTTTACTTTAAAAAAAATTGTTCACATAGCTTTGTTTTTTAGCTGTTACAGTGGTCTTTAGAGGACTTTATTACAGCTAAAGAACCTTACAGATACTTGATAATTGCAAAATACTTTGGAGTTGTCCACTATATTATGACATTATAAATAAAATGTATAAATAAATTATAAATGTAGAAAATTTTCAAGTCATTTTCCTACCTGAGCTTGAAAATCTGAGTAAATCTCCCCACCCCAATTTTTTTTCATTTTAGATAAAATCAAAATTAAGACAAATTTATCAGTTGAATAGAAAAAAAAAAAAAGCTGTAAGTATTGTTAATACCACCTAGTTTATGATTCAGAATTTTTAATAGATTTGCTTAAAATTTGCCCAAATTATATCACAAATACATCAAAATAATTTTCTGTGCCTTTTATCAGTGCAAAATCAAATACAGAGAAAGCTCTGTTGATTTTTTTAAAAATTTCCAGTTTTGTTATATAAAGTTACTGAATTAATCTTGCTTTCTAAGTTCAGTGATAACAGATTTTGTTGAAAACTGATTTCACAAATCCAGACATGGATAGTTGGATTCTCTTCAGCAAATCAAAAGCTGAAATTGAGACAATTTTATGGTTTTTTAAAACTCTACAGGAGCTCTTTTCCTATGAGGATTTCCTTCTATTTTCCTTTTCATAGCCTTTTCAAAATATACACTGTATTAGAAGTAGTTGCCTCCTTGAAAATCTAGAAAACATTTCCATTTTAGAAACTGATTTACAGGTAAATGAGAAAATGCCCATTTTCATGGACTTACTAAGCTATATAGACAATTATTTCTGTTATCTTGCTATGAAATGTTATCCACTCACTCTCAACAGACATAATTGAACTGGGCAGCACCCTGGGACCTCCATCCCTGAATGCTTCAATGCAGGAATTCCAAGCCTACACTCACACAAGTCACCATCAGAGGTACCACTGAGGTAAGGGAAGGCTAGCATGGAGAGAATAATAACCTTTCATGAAAATGAAATGCCCACTTTACATTCATTATTCAATTTCATAAAATTTCTAATGATACTGGGCCCAAACTTGGCAGTTGTTATATAATTCTCTTCTATTTGTCTCAAGTCCCAAGTTTCTTTGGAAAAGTGGCAAAACCCAAATTTGTCCCATCTTGAGAGGTGAAATGTTTGTTCTTGTGGTTTAAAACTGTAGCATTTACCAGAAACTATATGTTTGAAAAGCACACATCTTCTGTAGTGAATTCAGCCAACCAAAACCAAGTGGCCCAGTTTCTATTGTGTCCTGTATCATACCAGAAAAGTATTCTCAGGTACACTGCTTCTAAGCCTAGGCCTTAATCAATCTATAATTACTGTACATAAGTACAGAACTGTAAGTATGGTTCCCTGATCAATTCAAGCTCAGATATTCAAGTTCCCACATCTTATTTTCTTTCTACCATTTCAGTCACTGACAACCAACCATGTTTTTAGCTGGCATATTGAGTCTAGAAAAGCTGGCTTGTTGCCTTTAAAGTGGTTTTGAACATCTATCCTCCCTCCCAGTTCCCCCAATAGCATTTAAAGTAGTTTAAGGATCTCTAATTTCATTGGTTTAGATCTTTCCACCAGCAAGTCCCAGATAGTAACTATCTTTTTATTGGATCTTTAAAAACTGGTATGGCCAAAAGAATCACCACCTTGTAAGCCAACCTTATGAGGACAATCCCGACTCAGCTGTTCCTCAGTAAATGTAGTTCACTACTAGACAATACAATTCAAAGCTTTCCTAATTTAGGACCCGAATTCCACTGCTGTAATCTTTGAAAGCATAGCATCATTCTAATAGGACTGTGATAACCTGAAGAAAACTGCTTTGGAAATCTCTTAAGATAATACTATCTTGAAATTGTTTGAAAAGATTTTATGAAATGAGAGGTGACAGTTCACATCTAAACCAGCAGGTGAATTTTTAACCATAGTAGTTTACAGCTATTAAGGAAGGTATGGAAGTGAAAAGATCATTAAAGTTTATAAAAATTTTTGCAAAAAGAGTTGGCAACTTTTTCGGGATAAGCTTTGGGTAGTATTAAGTTGAAATTTCAAAACTATTCTTTAAATAGTTTTCCAGCGTTACTAACTAGCTTATCTTTGCTAAAAAGAAAAGTTTGAATCTGAGCAAGCATTTAATTACCTCAGTGTTTCATTTGAGTACACAAAAATTTCTGACAATATACTGAATTTGAATAGCCCTATTAGACACAATAGGATTAGTTAGGTTAGGTGTGTGAAAGGCAAAGTGGGAAAATGGGAATAGCACTGATCCTAGAATCAGAAGATCTGGATTTGAGTCCCAACTCTGCCATTTGGTGACTTTATAAATATCACTTCATTTATGTAGATAATATCCCACCAATTTTACTAGGCTAATGTGAAAAAAAGGCACTTTTTAAAAAGTTAAAAGGCCAAAAGTATTATGTGTTGCCTTGGTTAGCATTAAAGAACTCAGTGATCAGTCAGTAAACTTCTATGTCATCCCTTTGCCAAGTGTTTCCTATCTATAAACTTTTTGGAATGGTGAGCTATACATAATTTAGTAGAGCTTCTAAAATTTTTCATTTGTTGTTTTGGAGAATTCAGTCTTCTATGTTGAGTTTAGTTTATTAGATAACATGAAGAACACAAAAGATAGCAGAATATGGCCCTTAGCTTCAGTAACTTAAAATCTAGAAGGCAGGAGTTCACAAATTAAAGCACATTCACTATTATCAGGTAAAAGTAGTAAGGATCATAAAAGAGATAAAAAATGCTATTATCAGTAATAAAAATAGGATAACTTGGGGAAAGATAGCCCTAACCTAAGTAATTTGGATTTTATTCACTAGCTATGGGCGAACATTGAGTTTTACTCAATTTTTTTATACTCAGATACTAATCACCTTTCCATATCAGCCCAGTCTGAAAGATTTACCTTGAATACTTTATCCCCAGTCACACTATTCTATGTATCATACATATGTATGTTGTGTGTGTATGTATATTTTATAGCTAATATATAGGTACTTTAATAGAAACCTTTCTCCATTACAGTATAAGCTTAAGAACAAGGACTTGTTTTTCATTTTTATGTCATCTCATTATGTCTACAAAAGATGACTTTGCATGTAATAGTTTCATTACAAACATACTGAATTGAGAAGAGTGTGATCAAGTATTTTAATTCAGATGATGTTTGTTCTATCTAGGATTTCTTGTTTTATGACTTGTCAAATTTTATAAAAGCATGTTTTTGCCTTGGTGGCTAAGCAAATTAGCTTTTTAACAATTCTTACAATTTTAAAAAATATAAAGTAACTGTAAAAGGATTATCTTTTTGTACTTAAATGCAAGATTTTGATTTTCTAAATGGTATGTTTTATCAAATTTTATATCATTTGTTCCAATCTAAATGTGAACAAATAGAGCATTTACCCAAATTGAGAAACATGGATTCTGGTTCAGTTCACTTCCCCTCTTTGGATCCCAGTTTTCCCATCCATAAAGTGAGGTTGTAGGGCTGGGTAATACCTAAGGGTCTTAAATTTAAATGTTCAGGATGCTGAGAGTCTTAGAGCACTAAGGTATCCCGCATTTCTAAACACAAGCACCCATCTGCCAATGTAGTTCAAATTCAGTTAACCAGAACTTAGTCTACTTTTAGATAACAGAATGAGCATATATTTGTTATAGATCAAATTTCAGAATAAGACTCACAGCCTGTATAAATTCACCCTAATTTCTTATGCTTTCTATAACTATATAATGTACATTGAGTAAGTACTTACAAGTAGAATAGTTGTCCTCAAAGGACATGCCACAAGTTCTGCTTAATTGCTTTTAGGCAATTTAAGCAATTTTAAGCAGTTTAATTGTTCCTTCCATAATCCCCAGTCCCCAACCTTAGCCCCGCCTAGCTGCTTTTTACAGCTTGTGAAAGGAGGTACACCAAGCCACTGCCTACATTTTGAGTCCTGGGAAGTTCAAGAGGAGGTTTGAGGGGGGGGGTGAGAAAGGAGAAAAGCAGAAGAATCCCAAGATCCAGAGAGGGATTCCCACTGACTAGCACCTTTTTTTGCCAATTTAAAATCTTGTGCCACAGTAGTTTAGAATGATGGCCTTGAAATCCTGCATGATTCTTAATATACAAGAAATATTAATAGCACCAGAGTTCCACAGGAATAAATAATAGTGGAATGATCATTGAGCTATGAGTTAGATGAATTTTTCTACTATTGTTATTAATACATTTTAGGAGGACACTATATGGATGAGTGTCCTAATTTATTTGGGCCTCATTTCTAATCCCAAACTGAGGACGCAGGGCTGTGGTCTTAGTATTATTTTTCACTAAATCAAGTATGACTTTTCAAAGATTTTCAACAAGGAAATTTTCTGCTTAACCTTCAACAAAGAGAACATTTCATAGCATTTTGATTTGAGATTTTACTGTATGAATTTAACATCTTAATTATGTAAATTCAGTAAAATTAATAGATCACTTTAGTATTTTTAAAGATTGAGATTTTATTTTTTTTAATAGCTTTAAGATAGTTTTCAACATTTATTCCTGCAAAACCTTGTATTCCAAACTTTTCTCCCTCCCTTCCTCTCAACCCTTCTCCTAGACGGTAAGCAATCCAATTAAATCCAGTTAAATGTGTGCAATTCTAAACATTTCCACATTTATCACAACATTTATTTTTAAATGAAATTTTTTGAATGATTCAAAAACTCCCTCAAGATACATTTAAAAATCATTATTAAAGCTGTACTCATTACTTTAATAGACGTTTACAGGGGTGGGGTGGGGGTGGGGAGATTACTGAATAGAAAGGGCCTCAATCATAGAATGTTAGAACTGGGAGAAACATAAAAGCATCAAACCTGACTTACAGGTGCACCTGTAAGTCAGTACAAGGACAAATTGTCAGCTAAAAAATGAAGCAAAATACATAAAGGCAAGTTGCCCTCTGATCCTTCCCTAATTCTATCTTAAATAATTTTCAAGTACCAAATTCTCATGTAGTGTGCCTCAAAGTCAAGCCTATATTGTGCATAGTTAAAACTGATCTCAAGGACCTTGCCCCATCAAACTTACAAATACATAAGCATATATAATATATACATACATATACTTGTGTATGTTACTGGATTACTTGACAAGGGTTAAGGAGGCAGGGTCATTCCCTGGATCATTACCAGGATCTAGGTCCAAAGCAAAGTATTCTTTGTGTGTTTCACATGTAATACATATGGAAAATGGTTTCTAAATAAATATATATTTTTTATTTTAATTTTAATGTTCTGTACTTTGATTAAATTTTTTTCTGCTTAACTATTTTTACCAATTCAATTTTCTTAAGATTTAACTAATTTGCTACAGCTCATTATTAATCTACAAGCCTTTATTAAGAGTCATCTGTATTCCAGGCACTGCCCTAAGTGCTGAGATAAAAATACAAAAGAGAGTTCCTGGACCATAAGAACTTGAATTCTGAAGTTTAAAAAGGAGGAAGTGACTTGCTCATGATCACAAAGCTTCTAAGCTTCTGGACTTCTAACTCTGAGGACTCAATGCTTCTCTCCATATGCATGCTGTAGATCAATGACATTCATTCTTATCCATAACCCGCTTTATTTACAGTCTTCTCTTCATTCCCTAGGTTCTAAGCCTATATTTCATTACCTTTCAGGAATATGATGTAACTGATGTTTGCCATGAAAATTACTTTAAGCGTGCTCACCCTAAGTTGAAATATATGCTTGAGACAAATGATAGGTTGATATATTTTATCACTTTTTCCTACCTGTCTTTAGGGGGAAATATAATCTTGATAATCCATCTTCAGCTTTATCATTTTCACCTTGAAATCATGTTAGGGATTCAGTTTCAACATCATGTCTTCATTTTTTTTGGTTTGTTTGTTTTCAGCTGACACTTTAAAATCCATTTATGTTACTATAATTTTGTCATTTTGAATTTCTACTGTTTTATTCATTAGGATTAGTTATCACAAATAGTACTAGTGATTTTATTACAACTTCTCTATGTACTTTTCAATTTAGAATGTATGCATAGACACACTTATAACTTACATAAATTTATGCTGTATCACATAAAGAAAAGTGACTAAACTCTTTATAGAATCTTTTGAGAGAACCTCAAAAGTCAACCTGAACCAATAACTTGAGCTTATATTTTGAAAACTTCCAGTAAACGGATACTCTGAATATCACAGGTTTTGCCATTTCATGCATACAAAAAAAAATTAAAGCAACAATTATGTGAGAATTTGTTTTCAAGTCAAGTCTGTCTCATGTCTTACCTTTCTGAACCCATTTCTGCATTCATTAAATAAAAAAAAACTATAATTTGTACCATCTACCTCATAATTATAAGGATTACAATGAAATTATGGTTGTATAGTGCTTTGTAACCATAAAACATGAAAATAGCAGTTATTGGTCTTAAGCCTATGTTAACTTGAAATATGGCATGATATGAATGGTTGGCATAGGAGCCAATTAAATTGGTACACTACCAGACAGAGTAAGAGCCAGGAAGAACTTGATTCAAATTCCCATCTCAGACCAAAGCTTTGTGACTCTGAATAAGTCACTTAACATCTCTTAATGTCTCAGTAATCTCATCTGAAAGAATTGAAATCAGTGCCCTCTAAAGCCCTTCCCCACTCTGAATCTATAAATTTGTGACCAGGGTTTAAGCCTTGCCTCTGAAATAGTACAACTCTTGAAATACTAATTTATAGACAAGTTGCTGTTCTGGATCTGTGTTCATCAAAGTTTCTTCAATCAAAGTTCCACGTATAAAATCCTAGCTCTGAACCAAAAAAACTAAATAATAAAAATATTTTATTAAATTCTTCATGCTAAACTAGGATAAGTACAGTATTTCTATTCTTATTTTTATTCTCAATGTTTCAAATATTCAGGATCTTATTTGAAGTTTAGGGGAAAACCTAACATCTAAAATTTTAAACCAATGGTATTTTGTTTCTCTTTGCCTGCTCTGCGGTAGAATCCTTTTGGAATCTTTTCTACCTGTAAGGAAAAAAATTACCAATTGATAACCTATATCTATAAATTACAAATTAATTAAATCTTTATGTCTACACATATTAAGCTCACTCCCTGGCCTTTTATATTAAAAGTAACCGCAATTTAAGATTACATTAAATGCAATTGAAAAATATATAGATACATCCTAAAAACAAAACACATTGTCATTGTTTTAACAGATTAATTAACAAATTGGTTGGTTAACCTCTGGACCCCAGTAAAGTCAGATTGAATCTCTAAAGTCCTTTCCAGAGTTAACCTTAGCTCTGCCCAAGATGGGAAATAAAATGCTGGAGTCAAGGAGACTGAGATCAAATCCTGGGTTAGACCCTTGTAGTTATGTCAACCTTGGCTTTTATTATCTTAATCTATAAAATGAATAACACAGACCTCACCAAATTGTTGTGAAGATCAAATGACTGATTATATGTAAAGTATTCTGCAAAGCTATATTGATTAGTGCTCATCACCACCACCACTACCTCTGGAATACCTTTTGTAGTAACTCTTTGTAGTACTTTCCTCAAAACAACTCTGTGAAGTCAGATATGAAACCATATGATCTTTATGTTATAGTGATGGGCTGAGAAAGATTACATGACATGATCATAAGGTACACAAATAATGGAGGTAGAATTTAAACTCAGGTCTCATTCTTAAATTTCAGGGAGGGAATAATGAAGCTTATGCAGCCACTGACTAAGCCCTTGGGTACCCATTTGTTCCTCAGTGAAACAGTAATTTTTCTCTCAGAGCAGTAAGGATAAGTGACAAAGTATGCAAAGTATTCTAGTTTCTTAGGAGGAAGGTACTTTGTGCATTGAAGATAGACACAAAACACACTTCCAAGCAGGGAAGAAGCTGGGTGTGGCAATACTTCTGTCCTACAATGATAGGGCCCTAATGGAGAATGTTAACATGATGGTATTTTTTTAATGTGGTGGGCAGGGAGGTGGAACCTTTCTTCCTGAAGAAACAGACTTCATTTGCTTGGAGGAGAGATAGAGGATGAAAATCAAGTACAAGTACAACTTAAACACAGTTTGAGGAGGGAGGGTGAGAGCAGAAAGTCTATATATCACAGTGGCTCATTTTTCCATCAGAAGAGTCAATTATGTTTTGACAGTTTGCTCATTTTTATTTCAGGAATGAGACTTAATTTTTTATACAACTTACATGTTATTTGTTACTTATTCCACAGACATTATCTTCTAGGATTTCTTAATCAGATATTTCTTTTGGAGCTTGTCTGAGGCTATTTTATTTGTGCAAAACATGCAATTCTCTGATTCGATTGCATTGAATACTTAAAATGATTTTTCCACAGGCTTCTAAAGATCATTTCCAATTCTGAGGTTCATATGGGAGATTATGTGTATATATGTGTGTGTGTATATATATATGTATATATATATAATGCATATATAAACAGGAAATTCAGAAAATTTAGTTTTCTGCATCACTTCTAGAAGCCAATCAATATTCTCTAGGCTTGTTGGGGAACTAGAAAATGCAATTTTCTTTATCCACCTATCCTGATAGATTTCATCACATCTGACTTGGTGGATCTGAGTTAGCAGTAAAAAGTTTAGTTGGGCTAGGTTTTGAGACTCATTACCACCAATCCAGAAATGTGTTCTTTTGGTTTAGAAGTCAGAACAGGGTTCTTTCCTTTTCTCAGTAGTGGTTCCTGGGTTCTTGGATCTGAGAGGAAAAGAGCTCCTATAGATTCTGAAGAGGTGTCAAATTCTACATTCCAATTGGTATTTGCTTCCTGGTCTTGTCTAGATTAAAGGATCTAAGTTACAGGAACCTAACTTTAAGGTAAGAAATAATCTGTACATAAAATTACTTAACTGGTAGCATAACTATAGTCCCACTGGTTACCTAGAACAAAGTGCATGTAACTTTGTCAATAAATGTTGAACAGGTTTAGATAGCCATTTTGCTTGCTACAAATCCCAAATGTGAGAAATAAGTATTATACTGGCACACTTTTTTAGTATTAGCTTGTAAACAATTCTTGAACTTTTCAGGCTGGCTTTAAAAATAATTGAGTTTATGTGCCTACAATGGAAAATTCAGAATTTGGTATTATGCTCTTGTAAAAGTAAAGCATTCTGTTCAGTGAATGTAGAATTAAGATCTAACTGTACATATCCCTAAATATCGTAGTAGCCATTTACTTTGGAAAAAATTAAACATGCTTAAGTTTATGTAAGATGGTATCCACTTGAAGTTAAAGAAACCCAATATATATTGAGTCTCATTTTCTTTCTGCCATAAAGTAACATGATTTATGTTGAACCTTTTAGAGCAACACACTGCTGCTGGGATGTAGAAGTTTCAGACACCCTGTTAGTATTGTTCCAAAAATCCCACCCTTTATTCTAAACTTTAATGCTCTTGATGTTTTAGTGGTTGGCAGTGGCTTTTGAACTCAGTGTCCAATGTTTGTATTCACTAAAGCCTCATTTATTCTACCAAGGAACAACCACTGATTGTTGTTCTGTAATTCAACAAATCTTTTTCTCTGTCTCCTCCCCACTCCATCTCCTCAATCCCCAAATCCACGTAATTATTTGCTACATATTGAAATAGTTAAATGGTATTCTCCCTTTTATGAGAGTTTAAAAGTTGTCTGAAATTGCCTCTATTTCACATTACCCCATTTAGTTGTGCAAGTCATTTATGAACTATAACTCTCAAATATGTCTCACTTCACTCACTGGATAGTGTACTACTAGTGAAGAGGAAATAAATGGCTTATTTTGGAGGACAAAAGTATAACAAATAGTCCTATTAGTAGGACATATATTTCTTTCACTGGTCTTATTCTAACTTCCTCCAAAAAGATGAGCAATTTCTTTCCTTTTCCCCAGGGGAAATACATCTAAAGTATTAGATATGCATGGATTTGGGGGCTCAATGAATTTTGCTTTATGTTACTTAGTAATTACGAATTAAATGTCTGTAGGAGTGTAATTTGATGAAAAATATTGAATTACATGATAAAACAGTGGTTACCAAATAAAACTGATCTATCGATTAAAATGATGGAAATAACTATTAATGTAAATGTGTTCTTAGATGTCGGCTCTTTTGCTGGATTAATGTAAATTGCTTTGTTTGCAGGGTTTATTGTCATCCCAAAACCAGGCCAATTCTCCAAGTGGAACTGTAGTATAGTCATCCCACTACACTGCGAACAAAACCCACTCCAGGACAAGGAGTAATGACAAGGGCACCAAGAGCTGCTCTCCTCATCTACAGAGCATCGACATTTCTAACATGGCCGAATGTAAACCTGGAATCTGGGAATCATAGTGTGGTACAGAAGATTAATATCAATAGGTCCTTTTTTCCAGTATTGTTTCCTTACCTGCTTACCCAAAGAATTTTCTATTTTAAAGTAATTCTTTTGGTGTTGCAGTTAAAATGAGAAACTAGGTTTTCTTTTTAAAGTTCAATGTAATTAAAACATATGTATGTATGCATATATGTAACATACACACATTATGTATGTACACACATATATATATGAAAAATATACATATATGTATACATACATAGCATAAAATAAACTGTTTCTTGGGCAAAAATACCCTCAAGTTCAGTTATTATAAAATAGTACTTAACCATTGTTTGTTTTTTGCACTGATTTTTTTTTATACTTGAGGTGGTAAGACAACCTAGTAATCCACTCAGAGAGTCATTTTTCTGACTTCAATGTATAATTCAGGAAGATGGATGCTGCAATCATAGATTTGTTTTAAAATTGCACTTAAGATAGTTTAATGCTAGTAGAGTACTTTAAATATGGGTAAATGGACTTCCCAGCAATTGTAAGTTGTGGAGATAAATCCTTTGTATCTATCAAACTTTTATTTTAATAACAATATTTCTAATTGCAATCAGCTCTGTATTATATGTATAAATGTAATTCAGTGATTGGGGGAAATGGTTTTCATCTAATAATTTTCATCATCATTTAAGAGTATTTCTAACTCAGAAAAACATTAATATTAAACTATTTTAAATATGAAACTTGTTTATTTTCTGTTAAATTGGCTCAATTTTGATGTTATCAATCAGTCTTTATTTGAATTAAATATTTGATTAGTAATCATTTTTATTCCCTGAACATCCTGTCCTCTCCAGGCCTTTAAATTTCAATTTCCCTACAGTTATTCATGAGAATTACCAATTCTATACTGAGTTTATTCTCTAGAATTTCCTTCTGTTCTCTTCTACAAGGATGACTTTTTTAAAGGCCTTTGTGTGTTATGACATGGAATCTTCACAAAGGTGGTGGTTTTTAAGGTTACCATTCAATTCCTTTGTCTAACTACACTAATCTTTTTGTGCAAAGATCTATAATCATAGTTAACTATACATGTCTTATGAGGTAAAAAATAAAAATTAGATTACCATCTATAAGGTCAATTTGCATTTGGAAATCTTAGAGAAATCTAAGATGAAGGATCTAAGCATAAAGGTGCTTTTTCATACTGATCAGTCAAAATGTAATATAATCCAAGCTGTCTGTTTCTCAGGTCTAATTTTTTTCTTTTAAATCAATTAAGTTGCATACAAGTGACCCTTTATCTCAGGTTCTCTCCAATATATTTGTATAATATCCTCCAACAAAACTGTCATTCTAGCAATTGCCAAGTAGAAAAATATTTCTTATTAAAAAAGTCATATACAATTTTTGCCTTTTTGGGTGTTTATTTGATGAAACTATAAACCATTTAAAAAAACATATGAAATAAGTATTTCATGTGATGTTACTTATGATCATTTATCACCCTAAATGAAAGTTTAAAGTTCCTAGAAAAGATAAGGATTTAATTAACTTAAAAGTACAGGATTTGTGCTATACTGTTTTCCTTAAAATATGAAACCAGGTCCATGTAGTTGTTTCATTGACTTATTGTCACACTAGATCTTAATTAAGGGTTTGGGATGATGGCTTCTAAGCCTATCTTTATCAACTAAATACCCTGGTGCTCCTGATGAATCAAAAAGGAAAAAAAAAATTTGACTAAATCACCCTTTCTCCTCAAGGAGTAATATACAGACTAAATAGTAGCTGAGGAAACTCACCCTACTGCTCACCTCACCTTGTGGATAACTTGGATTTCCATTTCCAATGGGTAAACTGGTCACTTTTAGTCCTAGGATGTCTGCAAAAAAGTAGACTATAGTTATCTTACTGAAGATCAAGTCTGAAAATCAAGAGATTGGATCTAGATTCTAGATATTCAAAACTTGAGCATCATCATTTACTGTGCAAACAGAAAGACGGCTACATATTTTAATGTATGTGGCACTTTCAGTCAAAAGTACTTGCAGGTTTTGTTTTACAGATGAAAAAATCAGAGTTGCATCTCCGTTATTACAATATTTACTATATGTTATGGTCAAGAGCTACTATGAAAGATATAAGAATATTTCTTAGTTATTTGGCATTTCCTAGCTTATATCACAACAAATAGTCCTTGATATCCTTTGACACAAGCACAGCCATTGTAAGAAGCATAAAGTCACCAACAAATTAAAACAAAATCTTAAAAAAAAAAATTCTGGCTCTTCCTCAGAAATTTAACTTGAGTTTTTCCCACTAAGTACTGAGATGATTCTAAACCCTCCTAACTATTTCCCATCCATTTGTAGGAAACTACAGGTGTAAAATTAAATTACATCCAGGACAATAATCAAGCATATTAAATACTAAAGAAACATTTGGCTAACTGGCGTTGTGAACATTTAATTACTTAAATTATACTCCTCTCTACTTGAGAGATAATGATTAGCTAAAGTTTGTGATCCGTAGCAGAAATGGGCACCACTAATTCACACGTAAGGATTCCTACAAGTTGCACACTTAACTTTTAAGGTAATACTAGTTATGTTTTATTGTATTCTTATGTATTTTGTTAAATATTTCCTAAATACATTTTAATCTGTTCAAACTGCACTTGGAAGTGTTATGGCCAGCTGGCCATATGTTTTGACCCCTCTAGCATACAGCACCAAGACAACTGTTATATTCTATGAGATGAATGATGTTAACTTGGGATATTACTTCCCTGTGACTTTATTCAAACTAAGTATTACTATGTTAGCTTCCTTTGGAAACAATTATTCTTCGGCTCAAGCCTCTATTTTTCTAGTTCTCTTTCATAAAACTGATACCTAATCTAAGCTACAATAGACACTGGTAAAAACTTTAAAAGCAGCCTTCTAGAGATGTAAAGTTGTAAAGGTTCTATATGTCTCAATACTTTATTGAGCATCATGAAGCTCAGCCTATTCCATTGTTAGTTTTGACTGCTAGAAAGTAGTGAACTAAAATTTATATCTTCTTAACTTCCACTCATATCCTTGTAATTCCACTTTACCAGAGGATAGACTAATTCTGTCCCCTGGTGCAAAACAAATTGAGTCTAACCCTACCCCTCTTATATAAAATCATTTAAATTGTAAATTATCATCCTGGTATCTTAAAAGGGGAAAGAAACAAAACATTTGTTTAAATGTCTGACATGCTAAGCATTTTACAATTCTCATTTGATTCTGAGAAAGATTAAGTGATGTGCCCAGTTTCATAACAGTAAACATCTGAAGCTGTATTGAAGTCATGACTTCTTGACTCTAGGCCCAGCACTCTACTTAACTTCTGCATATATAACAATAGGACACATGACAACAATATTAAATCTGACCCAAATAAATTTGTCAGTTTAGACATAGAGGTAAAAAAGAATTACTCCTGGTCATTAACATAAATATTCTTATAAATGTATTGTTCACATCTAGATTTCACGCTACGGGAATTAGAATGGGGGAACACTAACACTGAGGAAAATTATACCTATTTTTTAAGGGTTGGTAGAATCTTAGCATAATTTTTCTAAAATTTAAGACTGTTCTTTTGATCCTAGATCAGTCACTCAGGGATTCAAGTTTGAGTTATTTTGCTTTAGAATAAAAGACAAGCTTTTGGTTGCTTTGAGAATTTTTATAAATGATTAATAATCTACTATTTTGTTTTTTCCAAGAGACAAACTTTTCATTGTTTCTTATGTACAACCTCTCCTTTTGGAACTTGGCAAAGACCCATTGATCTCACTATAGAATCTCATTTCTAAAAATAGGTTAGGTAAATATAACTACTTAGGATAGGGGAAGTGAAACTGAGTACAAAGGCAGTATATAACACTGGGTTCTATTCCTAGATAGTTATTCATTCACCCACTGCAATCTTTTTACTTCCATTTTTTTTCCACCTCTCAAGTGAGGGGGTAAAATAAAATGATTCCTTCCAGATAACAAATATTTTGTGAATTGAGGGGTCTTTTTATTCCATAATTGAATACAGAAGCAACAGATTTATTTCTCTCATATCCCTAGACCTCATTTTCTTCCTGTCTGAGGGAGTTAATGCTAGATTTTGCTTTCATTTGTAAATCCTGTAATTTTAAATCCATGGAAGGATTTCATTAGGTTACTTTAAAGGTACCAATAAAGTTCAATGAACAGAAGAATGGGAAAACCTGTTTTGGTCTGAATTTTGCTAACCAATGATCCTGTTGGTAGTTTCTATTTGTTACTGCAAATTAGATTAGAGAAGGAACATATTGCTAGCAAGTGTGTAGGTCAGTTGTCAAGCCAAAATGAGGAAGAAAACATCCACTTACCAAATGCATGCCAGAGGAGAACCGAGTAAGTGCTGGTGTTTTCCTAGTTTCAAGCCATCACCTTCTCATTTGAAGCATCATTTTGTCATACAAGAGAGCCCTTAGTTGGCATCTGGAATATGAGTAAGGTATCATAATGAACCATTTAAAGATATTCTTTGACAAAACAATTACTGTTTACCTTCTACAGCTTTAAGAGTTTGCCTCTTGCAGGGAGTTGTTCTTCTACCTCCATCATTTTTTCTTACTTATCTTTTGAAGATGAAGAAAGAGTAAACCAGT
The DNA here is from genome assembly GCF_902635505.1 of Sarcophilus harrisii. Lineage (NCBI taxonomy): Eukaryota > Metazoa > Chordata > Mammalia > Dasyuromorphia > Dasyuridae > Sarcophilus > Sarcophilus harrisii. Next base: position 357,528,869 of record NC_045427.1, on the reverse strand, counting down.
TTTGCCCACGCCTGTTTCTTGGACACCAGCATCTGCAAATTGACAACATTTTGATATGATTTCTACAGACAATGCTACAGATCTCTATGAAGGTTTTGCACACCATTGCTTATATCAAGGGTTCTTAACCTTTTTGTGTATGTGGGACTCCATTTTGCAGGTTGATCTTCACAAAATAATATTTTTAAATAAGTGAAGAAAATGTTAACTTCAGTTAGAAATTAGTGAAAATTTTAAAAAGCATTTTTCCCAACCAGCTTCATGACCCCAGATTAAGGACCCCTTATATCATTTTATAAAGAATGAGAATTAATCAAGTGTTTATTAATCACCTCCCACATGTCAGATTTCATGTTAGGTTCTGGTTTGGTAAATGTAATACTTGAATAGTTCAAATGATATTCCTAGACTGACCAATCTTGGGACAAATTAGCATAAATTAAGTTCTAAAGAATTCAGTTGTCTTTAAATTCAAAGCAATATGGATTTGAAGAGGATCTGAGTTCAAATTCTAGCTTTAACATTTAGTAACCATGCTCACTAAAGTCACTTACCCTTTATGGGCCCCAATTTATCTCAAAGCCTAGCACTTCATCCACTATATCATCTATAAAATGAGAGGGTGGGACTAGGTGACTTCTGAAGTCCCTTCAAGCATATCTAAGACCCTGTGGGTAATGTTCCTCTCTACTGCTGCTAGTCAGGATCCATAATTAACTCTTCAAACCTACCCATGCATAGCAATCTAAGATTTACACTTTTTATTTAAAATGACTAGTTATGATTAGGTTGAAAAATGGACACTATGGTTGAACAAAAATAAAAAGATCAAGTATTTGAGTCCTTTAACGTAGATTAGCTATGTGATTCTTTATTCTTTATACTTCAATTTTCCAATCTAAAATAAAATTACTAATAGATTACAATAGATTACAAGATCGTGAAGAAAATATTTTACAAACCTACAGAGCATGTAGATGTTACAGTGGATAGTAACTGAGAAAACCTAAGTTAAAAATCTGGTTCTGGACAAGTCACTTAACTTCTGATTGCCTCAGTTTCCTTAACTGTAAAATAAGGATTATAAAAGCACCTGCTTTCCAGGATAATCATGAGAATGAAGTGAGATATTATTTACAAAGCATTTTTGTAAACCTTAAAGCATTAGCAAGCTATTAATAATAATAGTATTTGTGGAAAAAAAAACTGAGATTTTTTCCCCTTTATTACATGTGGGTTGGAATATTGAAGGCCTGATAAAAAGAGGGTCCTCTCTCTTCCTCCCTTTCCCCTGTCTTATTTTTGCACAAAAAAAAAAAAAAAAAAAAAAAAAAAAAAAAAAAACAAAACACTTTACTATAATTCATTTCTTGCTCTGGTTCCATGCACTAGAAAATGGGATCTTGAACCCAAATATGTACAAGCTTTAAACCACCCTAAGTTGTTTAATGAAACTAAGGTGGTGAAAAATTATTTCACTATAATTTACAAAGCAACAAACTGCACTTCACTTCATCAAGAGCTACTGTCACCTGGATCACTGGCTGCCAAAACACTGATTTAGCACTTTTTTACAAATTTTTAATTTGCAAGCCATTTTATATAATCCCATCTGTACCTCTCAACAACCCTTGGAGATAGGAACTCCAACTATCCCCATTTTACAGACGAGGAAACTAGGTAACTTTTCCAAGATTACAATGCTATTACATGTCAGGACTCATTCTGAGTCTTGATTCAAATCCTGATTCTCAAAGCCTAGCACTTCATCCACTATACCATACACCATGTTCATTCTTGAACATCCTTAATTTTTCAAAATGGGATATATGGCCATTTTAACTACATTTTAAAAAATTGTTCTCAGGCTCCCCCACTGTTACTGCTAAATTTCAAATAAATGTTATGGAAAATATGAGTTTGTATTTCCGTCCAAATTAAAAGGGGGTTAAAAATACTCAGATGCATGATTTCAATAAGCTCTTCTTCATACATGACAAATATAATTTATGCTGCTCTTGGATATGGTATCTATAATAGTTTTAAGTTCCTGTTGATGGTATATATAAATTATTTGTATGTAAACCTGGTTCCCTTTCAACATTCACTAAAAGTTTTCCTAACTATAAGTTTGAAATTGGGAATCTTTGTTCTTAGAGCAAAGCTAACACAAGCCCTTGGCTCTACAGAGCATAAGAGACAAAATAAAATGAATTTATCCTGTTTCATTATCCCTCTGCTTTCAATTAATCAGATAACTAACAAAACTTTTTGCATTATGCAAAAATAAGCATTAATCTAAAACCAGGGTTGAAACTGACTTCTGTGTCATCCAGTATCAAAACTGATTTTTTTCCCCTCTTGATATAATTTAAGTCTAGTTGTTATCAAACTTTCTTGCCAGTGTTTTAATCTACTGAGAATTTCCATATAAGCAAATTACTCATGGATTGGGTTTCAAGGTACTATGGAAAAGTAATATATCTATGATTTGGATTAATATAAAAGGGCTGGAGAACCTAGGAAATGAAGAGACACAACATGAGAATAAATTTTAAATTTTAGAAATTTTTTATGGAAAAAAAATTCATGTACATATCCCAATAGAAAAACATTAGGAGACAACTGAATCAACTAACATTCTTATCCAGGGATTTGGCCAAAACAATCATTGGTGAGGGGAACAGCACTGACCAGGTGGTTAGAAGACCTGGGTCTAAGCTCCATTTATGCCAAGTCATTGAAGTGGAGATAAAACATTTACTTCAATGTATGGTTGTGAGGAAAGTGCTATGTAAACTCTAACCTGTTTTATAAACACATGTTATTGCTATTGTAACAAGTTACCACTATTCTTTATAATGGAACTTTTGATTTGAGGAGAAAGAATGTTTCATATCAGGCTGATTGGTGCCTGATACTGTAAGAAACAGCAATCAAATCCTGGCTTCCATTGAGGCAGTTAAGAAACAAGGGAGAAAACAAAACCTGTATAGAATTCCCCTTCCCCCCAGTGTAATTTTACAGCAGTATCACTGATAAGTCATAATCAACATGCAGTATCATTCAGCTATTCACCTGAACTATTAACCTAATGATTCTTTGCATTAGATCCCAATGGTGCCTCCCTAAGCATAAGCCCACTTGGTTCTCATCACAACTCACTAGGATGGCAGGCTTGGTCTACCTGAATTATGATTTGTTTGTTTTTAAAGAAAGATGAGCCATAAAGGAAGAAAAGCATTTTACCTTTAATTTAGGAGTTTTCAGTTTGAGATCAATGTGAAAAAGCCTACTCTATGTTGTACACAAAGTTGGACGACTATATGGCATCTTCAGAGGAGGGACCTAAATTCATTTCTAATGAGTACATAAATGAACTTACCCAAATGTTGCAGAATTCGATTCATATTTCCATGAGAAAGTTTTTTTTATTTATTCCTTTAATATATAAAATAAAACAAAATTAAGCATTGTTGAAGTCCTTGTGACTGTCACATTTCATTACTATCAGAAGCTATAAAATAAGGCTAAAGGGATTCACAAAGACACAGGTTTATCTTTAGAATTTAAAAAATAGCATAGCTTATTCTTTAATATCAATCACTTGTTTGCAATAACATAATCCATCAACATTCACACAAGAGCTTTGTAGCTTTTCAAATGTTACTGTTGGTAATGTTCTAAAAGTTTAACATTTTCAAACAAACTGAAGTTATAAATGCACAGAGCTCACAGTTCAAGAAGACCAAGATATAAACAACACAATATAAAAACCTTGTTTACCTGTTTTGACTTTTGTATAAAAAAATTACAAAATGCCCTCCTCCCTCAAAAAAAAAAAGTCTTAACCCCACTAAAAATGAAATAAAAACCCTAGAATTTGATGCTTTTCACAAATCCATTCAAATGGAAAATACAGTACATGCATTTAGACGGTGCAAATACAAAGTGCATTTCTGATCTGCTAAACATTTGACATCTTTTCAGGAAAGCTACAAGTGCTGACTAGACATAGCCCTTAACCATCTCGTGCCTATATCATGAAGGTCCTAGAACACTTCAGGGAGCCTCCAGGTAAGGCACTGTAACTTGTCTGCTCCCCAAAGCCCTTCTGTTACATCCCAGAAGCATAGTTGATTCCGTTTCTCTGCTTCCATTCACTTCTGGTTTTATAATCCATGTATCTGGAAATAAGACAAGCTGTTCAGTATCCTCCAGTTTTTCTTTCTATCGTGGGCAAACGGTATTGTTTCATGTTAGACTTAATGTCCTTCTGTGTATCTGTCTGTTAAAGAAATTATAGACACATTCAAGTAAAGACTTATAGGCTCTAAAAACAGTTTGATAAAGAACAAGTCAAAACTGTGGTACCTTCTTGTTTGTTCCAATATATTTTAGAGGCTTTAAGATGGGTACTTTCCCACTTGTCCCAGAGCTGCTAAGAACTGCGCGCAGAGTAGGGCTGGAGTAGGATGAGAGTTTGGTTACCCCAGAGACCTTCAGTTTGGGTAGTTCCACCGGACAGGTAGATCCCTGCCTTTCTGGGTGCCCTTCAACTTGCTTTAGATACTGTTTGTTTAAAACAAAACAAGACAAGACAAAAGCCACAAAATGAAAGTCATTTTTGTATGATTTGAGCAAAAAAAGTCTTGAACAGGACAGGAAGTCTGGATTTCAGGCCATCTATATGACCTTGGGCAAATCCCTTCTACCCTCCAAGCTGAAGTTTCTTTTTCTATAGAGTGAAAGGACTGAACCAGAAGATCTATTGCTCAGGTACTTCCTTGTAAGTTGTAATATTTTATAGTTCCATGGAATAACTGATTCCTTTTCCTTTTCTAGGAGTATTGCTGTATTTTATTTTTTGTTATACTCAAACAATTTCACAAGCAGAATGTGATTATAAATGCATTACAATGGGACCAGTGAACCAAAACATATCATTTGTATATCCAAATTAAGATGAGATAGTACATCATAGGAAAAGCCTGAGACTAAGATGACTGTTGGGAATGGTCGGAAACACTGCTAGCTCTCTCACACATACTAGACCAAAGAATGATCAATAAATCCCCAAACAACCTAGATTAGATATCTTCATCCAGCCAAGACCGTCACAAAAAGATAATGAAGAAACCTTGCAAGCCCAGAGAAACAGATCCTGGCAGAAAAGCTAAGGTGAGCACAAATAAGTCAGAAATTTGACAATGATTAGTTCCTCCTGGAACACCTAAAGCCTGCAGTGCTATGTACCTGGCACAGTAAGTCTGGAATGCTCCCATGACTAAGGTCAAGGAGGGAAGGAAAGATCAAAAAACTAGTGTTCAAAGCAGAGATCAGGAGTTGCAGCTTTCAGAAGAAGAGCATACCCACTTTCCCCCACACCCCCTCCCCACCCCTTCCAGGCTACTATCCATTCTTTTCCATCACATCTATGAAGAGAAACTTAATCCTGAAAGATCACTTCAGCTAGAATCACCTAGAATCTCCACTCTTCCTGTAGTTCTTCCCTCTGATTAGATGGTTCCTCCCAGAATCTTCATTTAAATATGACAACCATATCAAATATCTTTTCATTTCTCACCAGGCTTCAATCTGAACTTCTCCATTATGCTTCTGTGCTAGTTATGTTCCTCATTCCCTTCTGATTATGACCTTTTTCAGTTTCTTTTTATATGTTGTCTTCCTCCATTATAATGTAAACTTCTTAGGCAAGAGTTGTCACATGCCTGGCACATAGTGAGTCCTAAAAAAAAAATGACTACTGATTGACTGACTCACCAAAAGTCTATAGCATTCCTAACTAATACATTCCAGAAAGTCCTGAAAACCACCAACAGTCTGAATACAAACATACCAGGTGAAGTGGAAGCTAGGGAGAGTTAAGTCAAGAGATTGAGATCAGAACTAAACAGAGTCTGACTACATGCAGGAAGGAATGGGACTTTGTTCTGGCAAGAAATCCCAAATCAGGTTCTAAGGTTGGAATTAAGAGTAAATTGAAGAATATAGTGAACACTATGAGAAAATCATATGTTGAGCTCTAAGAAACTAAAGAGATAAAACCCTAAAAAGTAATTCCACAACAACTACGAAATAATATATAAAATTAAAAATAGCTTGGTACAACAACTTATAAGAGTATCTGAGGGCTGCTAGATGGCAGAGTGGATAGAGCACTGGCCCTGGATTCAGGAGAACTTGAGTTCAAATCCAGCCTCAGACACCTAGCACTTTCTAGATCTGTGACCCTGGGCAAGTCACTTAAAATTGCTTCAACCCCCCACCAAAAAAAAATATCTGGAAGAAATGAAGCAAGAGAGAAAAAATGATAAAGTAAGAAGTCTATAAGAAAGAATTGTAAAGAAAATAAATAGAAAAAAAGGTAGAAATGCTTAACCAAGTAACAGACTCTCTGAAAAATTAGAATAGATCAAATAAGTCAATGACACTTTTAGAAAATAAGAAATATTAGGGCAAAATCAAAAAACTGAAAATAATTAATAATACCTTTTGGGGTCTTTTTTTTCTCCAAACAACTCACCTTAAAAACAGGTTAAGGTATTATAATGAGAAGTCATTGAACAATCATCAAACTCCCTGAAAACTGTGACTTAAAAAAAATTGAATAAAACCAGCTAGATACTATATTTCAATGAATCTCAAGAGGATGAAGTAAAAATAGAAATAAAGAACTAGTTACCTTTTGAAAGAAATCCCAAATGAAAATTCCAAAGAACATCAAAGCTGAAATCGAGAAAGACTTCAAATACTAAGTAACCACAGTTAGAATCACACAAAACTTGATCACCCTAACTAGTAAGAAGAAATGTTGAAATATAATGTTTTTAAAAGGAGAACAATAGAGGCTTAAAACCAAGAATAACTTACCATGAAAAACTAAGGTGAAAAAAATGGGCCCCTAATATAAACAGAAAACTTTCATTCTTGGAAAAAAAAAAAAAAAAAAAACCCAAAGCTGAATAAAGATTGTCTTTTTTTTTCTTTATTCTACATTTAACCACCACTACTACACATAAAATTCTAAATCTTTGTTACATAGAATTTCCTTTTCATTTTAAGTAAATTTACCAGATAACTTTCTAATCTACCCTGGGCTTTTCTCCCTCTTGCCTTCCTTTTATTCTCTTATGTTCATGGTTTAACATGTTTTCTGAAATGTCCTATTTTGTAGTCTTTTAGAAAAGAGAGAAAAGGAAAGGAAAAAGAAATACACTTGGAAGAAAAAAAGGGTAGAATGTAGCATTTCTCATAATTAAGGTATGCAAGAAGAATATACAATCAATCAATAAACATTTATTAAATGCTTACTATGTGCCAGGTACTCTTAAGTGCTGAGTATACAAAAAAGAGGCAAAAGATAGTTCTTGTCTTCAAAGAGCTTACAGTCTATATCAAAGAAGAGGGTAGGATGATTCATTTAAATATGATAAAGGAGACTTAACAGAAATATTAGCAGCTTAGTGGCACAGTGGATAGAGAAATGGGAACATTTATCTGCAAAGACTTGATTTTGAAGGAAGAATTAAAAGAAAAAAGAATTAAAAAGTAGGGATCAAGAGACAGAAGAGTATTAGTAGGTTGCTTCAATTGTAGATCACTAAATGGTGATCACACTCCTTTTATCTCTTTTTTTACATAGAGGAAAAAATATGAGGTATGATGGAGGCAAGTAAACTTGAATGTGGTAAAAGTAACCCATGAAAGAGAAGAATTCAGAATCATAAAATAATACTGTTTATTATAAGAAACAACTTGAAACATATAGATATTAAACATATAGTATCAAAATGAGAAGCTGAAAAAATTTATTATGCTTCAGATGAATTCAAAAAAGCAGAAATATGTGTCATGATCTCAGAAAGGGAATAATAAAAACACAGGGTTGAAAGAAAAAAAAAACCAGGGAAGCTACATTTATCCTTAAAAGTAAGGTAATTTCAGTACATAAATAAATACAACAAATGGCATATATAAAGGAAAAAATTGAATTACAGGAGTAAACAGAAGAAATATTTAAAGACCTCGACTCCTTTTAGACCTAGACAAATCTAACAAAAAGTTAGACATGAAAGAAATTAAAGTACTGAATGAGATTTTAGACTACTTAGATATGAGAGATCTCTGGCAATTAGTGAATGAGAAAGGAATATATATATATATATATATATATATACACACATACACACATATACACAATTTTAACTTCTAATTTTAATTGCATTGATTTTGAGAGATGTTTAATCAATAGATGAATAAAACATCAGGCATGAAGTCAGGAAGATTCCTCTTCCTGAGTTTACCTCTAACCTCAGACACTAGCTGTGTCTGTGTGACCTAGCTGTGTGACCCTGGGCAAGTCTCTTAACCAACTTTGTCTCACTTTCCTCATTTGTAAAATGAGCTGGAAAAGGAAATGGGTAAATCTCTACCAAGAAAACCCCAAATGGGGGTCAAACATGAAGAGTTGAACATGACTAAAAAGAAAAACTGGGGAAAAAAATTCCTTTTTAAATCTAGCTATACCACTACAGGCATATTTTCCAAAGAGATCAAAGAAAGAGGAAAAGAACAAAGATTTATGAAAGTATATTTTTGTTATAGCAAAAAAACTAAGGGGATGACCACCAGTTGAAGAATGGTTAAATAAAATATAGTACAATTTGTGTTTTACACAAATTCAGCTTTACAAAAAGAATTCTAAAGGAAATCCACATTCCAAGAAAATACTATTGTTAATTTTACTGTACAATACTCTGCTTGCACTCTTCCTTTCCTTCTCCCCTCCCTTTCTCCTTTCCTTCTGTGTCTCTCAATGCCTCTTTGTTTCTCTGTCTCTCCCCACCGTCCTCCCTCTCTCTGTCTCTCCTCCTTACCTCTGCCTCAATGCTCCACAGCCTTCCTCTCCTCCCACATCCCCATCTTCCTAAAAATTGCCCCTTTTGGACTTGACTTGAGACCTCCAAATGACCAGAGAGAAGTTCTTTTCATTCCTCTGCCCCCCACTATGTCCAGCCCCTGCATGTTTTGTTTTCCATTCATCAACATTTGGGTACCTATTGTCTGTCCTGTCTCTGCATGTTGCTCACCCTCTCCTATTTATATCTCTAGATTCTACATGTTCCTCCTGCTCTCACTTCTCTGTCCCTAAACTTCATATGTCCTTAAACTATGTGTTGGCCCTTTTTCTTTTTCTTTCTTTCTTTTTTTTTAAATAACTTTTTATTGACAGAACTCATGCCAGGGTAATTTTTTACAACATTATCCCTTGCACTCACTTCTGTTCCAATTTTTCCCCTCCCTCTCTCCACCCCCTCCCCCAGATGGCAAGCAGTCCTATACATGTTAAATAGGTTACAGTAGATCTTGGATACAATATATGTGTGCAGAACCAAACAGTTCTCTGTTGCTCAGGGAGAATTGGATTTAGAAGGTATAAATAACCTGGGAAGAAGAACAAAAATGCAAGCAGTTTACATTCATTTCCTAGTGTTCTTTCTTTGGGTATAGCTGCTTCTGTCCATCCTTGATCAATTGAAACTAAGTTAGATCTTCTCTTTGTCAGAATACATCCTCATACAGTATCGTTGTTGAGGTATATAATGATCTCCTGGTTCTGCTCATTTCACTCAGCATCAGTTCATGTAAGTCTCGCCAATCCTCTCTGTATTCATCCTGCTGGTCATTTCTTACAGAACAATAATAGTCCATAACATTCATATACCACAATTTACTCAACCATTCTCCAATTGATGGGCATCCATTCATTTTCCAGCTTCTAGCCACTATAAAGAGGGCTGCCTCAAACATTTTGTTGGCCCTTTTTTAACAGATGCACAGTCCCTTTCCTGCTTCCCTTCTCTTCCTCCTTTCTCCACATCCATGAGCAAATTCAATATTATGTAAAAATCACTTTATGCAGAGGTCTACAGAAGTCATGTAATGGAGTATTACTATGGCATAAGAAAAGATGGAATCAATGGATTCAGAGAATTGAATGATTTGCAATGTATGAACTGAGGAGCATATGATGAAATGGTGAGCAGAATCAGAGTATTTTATACAATAAGAAGTTTTCTCTTTTTTTTCCCCCAAAGAAAAACAACTTTGAAAGACTTAAGAACCAGTCCAAGGGGTCTATCCACTGAGCCAACTACCTGCTTATGAAAGGAAATAACGTATACTATATTGGGTAGATAGGTTGGGTCAGGTTGTAAAGGGCTTTAAAAGTTATAGGGAAGAGTTTATAATTGATACTAGTGATAATAAGGAGGCAATAGAATTTACTGAATAAGGCAGTGATATGTTTAGCTCTGCCCTCTGGCAGCTATGTGGAGGAATGGTTAGAGAGAAAGGCTGGAAACTTGAGGCAATAAAATCAGACAGACATCCAGTTTGAAATGTCTAAATAAGCACTATAAGTGGGACTATAATTATTGTGAGGATCAAATGAGATACTATTTATAAAGCTGGCACAGAATAGGCACTTAATAAGTGCTTGCTCCCTTCCCCAACTTCTTCCTGCATTTTGTGATTGAGCCAGCTTGGCCTTTTCTCTCAAGAAATCAAGTTTATAAGCACAAATAGGAGAGGCATGGATTGGAGAATGAACAAGGAGGCAATGCATAAGAAGTGCATGATCTCTAGTTTTCCCCTCCTGCACCTGTCACTTTGTCAATACTCTGTTTAAAATGCAATGCTCAGACTTGAATATTTTATATATGAAATTACCTCTAATCAGGGAAGAGGTACAGCACGGCTATCACCTCTTTTATATAGAATACCATGTCATCACATCAAAGGTAGTTTGACTAATTAATAGAGCTAGCCTCAGAATAATAGGAGCTCTGTTTCTGACATGTAGTGTGACCTTGAGCAAGTGTGACCCTTAACCTCTCAGTACTCAAGGCAGCTCTTAAGATTCTAAGGGGCAGAAGGCAGATCTACATTGATAGAGGGAGTTTCCTTAACTCCCTATAGGAAGTTCTTGGTTATAACCATGAAATTACAGGCCTAGACAGACAGACAGAGACATACATACACACACACACACACACACACACACACACACACACAGCTTTTTTTTTTTTTTTCTGTTTTTCTCTAAACACTGTTAACTTAATGAATTTTCAGTCCAGTACATCCTTCAGATCTCTACCACACATAGGTTTTTTCTGTGTCTCTGAAAAGTTGATTGAGGAAGAACATATCCACTAACCAAATATGAATATTTGCTCACTAAAAAGAGCAGAGCTACCTACCTACTTATTTAAATTGAGCAAACATATGGTGGCAAAATGTTGATAAAACAAAGTCACACTTGAAATCAGGAATTTTATATTTGAATCTCAGTTTCAATATTTATTTTCTTTGTGTTCAAGTCTTTACCTCTAAGTTCAGTTTCCTCAGATATAAAATAGGGACAACTTGTGCTACCCATTTCACTGTATTTTTGCAAGGAAAACATTTTGTAAGCTTGTAAAAATGAGCTATTATATGCAGCATTAATGGAAACATAAAACTCAGTACTTTGTAAGTTTAATCTCTTTCATGGTTTCTGAATCAAAGATTGACTCTATTGGTTATATCTAATATAAATGAAGTAAGAAGTAGGATGGAGATAAATGCTTTCATAAGATTTTAAAGAATGAAAACCAGGAAACAGATGAATTTTCAGTAGCTCTAAGGTTCAAATTTAAGATTCTCTTCTTTGCAAATTGGAAGCATTTTTCCTGTGATGGAGGATATAGGAAAGTTTGGGTGAGCTGTATGGTTCTCTATCATTAAGACATAACTGCCAAACTTATCACAGGCTTGATCAGAAAGGGGCTGTGGTAGCCAACACTTCATTTACATACCTGCCCTCTTAACCAAGAAGTCTCTAAAATAGTCAACAATTCCAGATTCTTAGGTCCCAGGGAAGAGACATGTATTATAAATAAAAACTTCTTGGGGGAGAAAACAGTCAGATGTGAAGTCAAATTTGTGACAAAATTTATTACCTGTTTTTTGCCTTCCTTTGAAATCTGCCACACATTTTTGAGTGAGTCTGGTTCTCCCAGATGTTCTGTCAATCCTACTTTCCTGCGGGTTACAAGAGCTTGCTTCTCTGATATCCTGTGATGAATAAAACCATAACTATTCCTGTACTGTATTAACAGTATACAAAGATACCATAGCTAACAAAAAGATTATGCGATAATCAATTCTGATCCATGTGGCTCTTTTCAATAATGAGGTGATTCAGGCCAATTCCAACAAAGATATCATAGTTAAATGCCTTCGCTGTCTTTAGTGTAATAGTTTGAATCATGAAACTAGAAATCCTATGTTAATATATGTATATGCTCAGGTATCCCTGGAAAATTTAACATATTCACATGGGCAACTACACAATTACATGACACTCTTGGACAAGTATCTATTTGTATTATGATAATAAAGGGACAAAACTGATTTTCACATTTGTGTTTAGAATAAATCTCATTTTAGAGTCACACTACACATACATAATTGTTCTTTTCTAAACTAATATATATATATATATATATATATATATATATATATATGTATCCAGCTCTAATTTTTCCATTACCCATCTAATTTTCTTTTCTTTCTCCCCCCCCCCCTTCTCCCTCCCGAGGCAATTGGGGTTAAGTGACTTGCCCAGGGTCACACAGCTAGGAAGTGTTAAGTGTCTGAGGCCAAATTTGAACTCAGGTCCTCCTAACTTCAGAACTGGTGTACTTATTTGCTGCACCTACTAGCTGCCCCACTTATCTAATTTTCTACAAGTTGCTAATAAGTAGGCTGGTTTCAACCTGAAAATTGGTAAGCTATAGATTATTACAAACTTATGTATTGAAATCTAACATAAAAATTAAAACATAATGTGAAGGATCCTTCTATTGTTTAAAGTTTTAGAATTAGGTATGTTTCCATCACTTTTCTATGTTCGTTATACCATTCCATTCCTATCAAAGATCACTAGAATTAGGGAAAGATAGTAGATTTCATTAGAAAAAAAGACTATTAGTCTTATTATCATCTGAAAAGAGAACTTTTTGCCTTACCCCACCCCACCTCTCCTTTTGCATTAACACTACCACTTTGCAGGAGGGGGGGGGGGGGGGGGGAAGAGGCCAAGTCGTCTGAAGAGGGCGCCAGAGTGGGATTTTTTTAAAGACCTCAACTAGGCACATCAAATGCTAGGTGTAATGACTGTTTTTAGGAAACAGCATGCTCAAATCCAAACAGTGGTCATTTCTTCGCTAAAAATAAGTTGTATTAATAGCTGCAATAAAAGGGAGCTTTTTGCTTTAAGCATGACTCAGATGACAAAATCAAAGGCTGAAGGAATCTCAGAAGACTCTTGTCCAACTCCTGTAATCTCCTATTATCCCTAATTGATGACCTTTCTAAAGTCTTCTTGCCCCCGATGGCTGCTGGAACTGCTATATAGCATAGATTCTCTAGATGGAATCAGACTCAGTATTCAACCAAGATGTTAGAAACCTACCTTTGTTCTCGGAAGTAAGAATGCTGCAGTGCCTGGTGGGCACTGATTCTTTCATCTGGGTCATATTCTACCATTGCATAGATCAGAGAAAGGCACTGAGGGGACAAAGTCGGTGTCATCAGAGAGATTCCTGATCCCTTTTTAAAAGGAAAATCAAAACTCATAGCTCTTGACCTGTGTTAAAAGCCCAATGATATAAACAACAGTGTCATCATTGAGAGGATTCAGCTGTAAGCTATCACATCTCCCAAGAGATGATTGTAGCTTCACAATTGCATTGGTTTAACATGGCAGCAAAGATTAGAATTATAGTTCACAAGACTAGAAGGTATCTTAGAGATCATTGATTCCAACCCCTTTCTTTTACAAATAGGGAAAATGAGGTCTAGAGAGGTAAAGGGACTTTAGTTCACATAGCATATATGTGACAAAATTAGGACTCAAACACAGGTCTCCTAACTCCCATCCCAGTGCTGAAAGCCCAATTCAAAAATGAGTTTTAAATTGTTTAAGGGAAAATGTCAGCACATTAAAAATTGATCAATCAACAGGCATTTATTTATTAAGTACTATGTAACAAGCACTGTTCTAAAAGGGATTATCTCTGCTCTCAAGAACCTTTTGTTCTACTAGAGTAAAAACATTACTTATGTCAAAGAATGATAAAATAATTTTTCACCAAGATGTCGGCCTACTCCTTCACTAAATACAGTGGTAACATAATTTAATGAACTAATTATAGAGTTAAGTATGAATTACAAACTGGTTTCTAATTTTAGCTTTGCTTCCCTTCCTGAAATGTTGCAGCTAGTGATTGTCAAGAAAGCTCACTGAACATTTTAAAGAAAAGTAGATGCCTAAACCATAGTTATTTTAGTTCTTCAGTCTCAAGAGTAAATGTCTTCTAAGTACCTTTGTCTTCCAGTTTTCCTCTTTTGTAAAGTGAGGAGGCCGAACTAGAAGATATCTAAGATAACTTCTAGCTGTAAGATTCTGTACTATATAAATATTTCTGGAGATTCCAGGAAATTTATGTATATTTACATATTAAATATATATAACAATTTCCATCAAAGCATCTCAAAATATAATATAAATATATACTACTGATCATTTAAACTCTGAGCCTTGATTTTCTTTTCTTTTTTTTTTTTTTCAAATAATAGCTTTTTATTTTTTATTTTTTTATTTTTATTTTATTTTTATTTTTTATTTTTTTATTTTCATCCTTGCAAAACTTTGTGTTCCAAGTTTTTCTCTTCTCCCGCCCCACTTTCTCCCTTTCCTAGACAGCAAGTAATCCAATACAGGTTAAATATGTGCAGTTCTTCTAAATTCATTTTCATATTTGTCATTTTGCACAAGAAAAATGAGATCGAGAGGGAAAAAATGAGAAAGAAAAAAAAGAAGTAAACAACAAAAAAGGTGAAAATATTATGTTGTGATCCACATTCAGTCCCCATAGTCCTCTCTCTAGATGCAGATAGCTCTTTTTATCACAAAGCTATTGGAATTTCGGCCCTAATTTTCAAAGGACCCCCAATAAATCAAAATCCTCAAAAATATGTTGGTCACCCAAACTAATCAAACCCCCCTTTAGTGTACCTTGTAAAATCACAGAGTCTACATAGTAACTATGCCTATACAAATACGAATTACTCTCCTTATAAAAAATTAGGGCTAGTAAGGTTAACAAAGGCCAAAATAAATTAATCAAGAGAATCTTTTGCCTTCACTTTTTTCACTTAGGACAGAGCTAAGAATGTGCTAGGAATATGTCAGGAATATTAGACTTATAATTAATAAACTTAAATGTATAAGTTCATAAGCAAAAGGTACCAAGTGCTTACTGTTTGAATTTGGTAAGAGTTTTCTGAGGAGGTGTGCCAATAATATCATGGATTTTGGAGATTTGGTCCAATTCATTAGCTCCAGGAAATAGAGGCTGCAGACTGAAAGAATATGACAAAATGGTATCACTGGTAAAATGAGGGAAACATTTAGAGTTATATTCTCATCACAGGTTATGTCTATTACTAGTCCCTCCTGTACCCATTTAACCCCCTCGTGGGGATCCATGGACTTTAGATTAAGAATTCCTGATCTAATCCAACTCTCTCATTTTAAAGATGAGAAAACTAAGGCTCCAAAAAGAAAGAGATTTGCACAGGGTTACACAAATAGCTAGAAAAGTCAGGATTTGAAGTTGGTTTTCTGACACCAAATCTAGTGTCCTTTTCTTTATATTATGCAATATCAAACTCAGTTACTTAATCTAAGCTTCAGTTTCCTTACCTAAAAACAAGCATTTAATTGTATTGCCTAATTTAGAGATTGTGAAGAAGTCAAAAAAGCTGGATGAGCTAAACATTAAATGTTATGTGTCATGGGGTTATTAAATAGGGTCTGGACTTGAGATTTCATTCGTATAGAAAACTCTAAAATAAGGAAATTCCCTCTGTCATTTTATGTTAGCAGCACATTCTCTGTAGCTTAGAGGGATTTGCCCTGGGTGACAACAGTAGGTATCATGACCTAGGCTTAACCCCAGGTATTCTTGGCTGTAAAGCCAGGTCTTTATCCATTCTACCACATTAATTCATAGGGTTCAGATCAAATGATATAAACATATACGAAAGTACTAAAGTATTAATTTTTGTTACTTCTAAAATTTTTAACAAATAGCCCTAATTAATATTCCCTTAATATGCATTTCTTCTTTCTAATCTTCTTTTCCCCAATCACCTTTTTTTCCTTAATTTCCACCTTTACAAGGTATCTCTTCCTCTCAATTTCCACCCAAATTTATCTTGTCTATTTACCAAAGCTAAAATTGGTCTCTTGATCCTCACCAAGAAACCTAGTTGCCTTGACACTCTATCATGCTATGTCATGCTGCCATTGTGCAACTACTAGCAGGTTTCTGTAAGAGGGCCAGAAAGTAGGAATTCTAAGCACAGTCTGGCACATAATAGATGCTGACTGAGAGGCTAAGGAGAAAAAGTACATTTCAAGCATAAAGGATGATCAAAAAACAAGCAGTTACTAAACTCCTATTTTGTTACACGGAACTATGTTGTGAAGGGCTCCAAATGCTAATTGAAAAGTTTATATTTGATCCTTGAAAGGAGCTATTGGATTTACTAAGTAGAGGGGACATATGGTGATTGACTTCAGGAAAAAACTAACACAAAGCTGCAAGAGACAGCTAACATACTGAATGACAATGTCAGAATCCAGAAAGATCTTATTGATAAGCTAGAGCACTGGGTTAAATGTAATAAGATAAAATTCAATAACTAAAAGCATAAAGTACTATACTTAGATTTAAGGGGAAAACATTTCACAGGCATAGGATAAAGAAGGTATGGTTAGAGAACAGTTCATCTGAAAAAAAAATCTGAAGTTTTCATGACATGCTAGCTCAATGTGAGCTAGCAATATGATGCAGAAGTTAAAAAGCTAAGAAGAATCATGTGAAGGAATTGGGGATGTTTAGCACAGAAAAGAAAAGAGGAACAATTTTCATACACTGGAAGGATTATTAAGTAGAAGAGGAATAGGCTTGTTCCATTTAGCTCCAGAGGAGAAAACAAGAAAAAACTAGAGAAGCTAAAAATTGGGATATTTAGGCTTGATGTCAGAAAAATTGTTTCAACAATGACATTGGTCTGAAAATGGAATGGACAGTCTGCAGGGGTCTTCAGACTGAGTGTGAATAACCACTTACCAAGTATGTTATAAAGGAAGTTCCTTCTGAATAAGATCTAGACTAAAAGCTGCTAAACAAACTTCCAATTTTAAATTTTATGATTCTGAGAAGTTCAAAGGTGAAATGTGATCAGTCATAGAGCCCAAAACAACTTCTCACTCTGAGCTTTACCACTTCTGATGCCATTCTCTCATAGTGTCAAGGCCTGCCTTTGCTCACATGTTCTGTAACTATCTTTTAAAATCTAAATGCTTGAGTTCTCTATAGAACCACATCAATCCCTTCAAATAAATCCCATTTTTCTTCCTCAATGGAATTATTAAGAGCTTTCTATACTTCTTTACTTTCCTCTAAAATGAAATGTATTCAACTAAAATTTAGAATATCAGACTATGCCTAGCATTTCTTTCCTCTATTATAAACTTTTAAGTGGGAACTATAACTCATTATTTTTATCCCAGTTCTTTCCTGTTGGTTAAAAAATGAGATACAGAATAAAGTTTTCTCTTGGTGATTCTTCTCCCTTTTGAAGTATCCTTCAAAAAAAACAAAAAAAAAAACTATCATTCAAGGGCTTCACTCTAAAAATGGCAATCAAATGGCCTAACTGGGCAGAAACAATTCTACAGAATTGCCTACATTTTGCTCTACTGTAACATGTCAAATTAAGCTGCAAAAGTTATAGAGAAACTTTTACAACACTGAACAAATTAGCCACCTACCTATTCATGTTACAATTCAGTCTCTTCTATGGGAGATTTCTTATCTTCCATCATTAAATTCTTGCCTCATCTTTAATCTATATTCAAGAAGATTGCATCATATGTTCCTCAGAATCATCTTCCCTTTTCTAGACACTAATATCAGTTTATCTAGTTATCTTTAATTTCCAAACAACACTTTTCTCCTTTGTCAGTGCTCAATCAGGAACATTTTCAGTTTTCCCACGAAGCACTAAATGACATCTTCAGAGACATAACTATCCTCATGATAGAAAACCAGAAAATTCTTTTATAAATATTATTTCTATATATCCAGGAAATTTGAACATAAGCCTTAAAAAAGGAAAAGAAATTAGTTACTTATTTTTGGAAGAGAGCTCCAGCACCTATCTAGAGAATTAGTTTCCCAGAGATGCCAGGTTTGTGATCACTAAAAGAATGGAGGCCGAAAAGGAAGGAATTGAAGAAAAGAATTCCTTTAAAAAAAATTCTTTCCAATTATTATATATTTGACAAACATCGACAAACATGATCATTTAACATACAAAGAAAATCAGAAAAAAAGGACTAAGCAAATTTAACATAGTAGTTCCCAAACTGTCTTGCTTGTATTTAGTTATTTTAGCTCACATCTGTGAATTTGTTAATTCTCTTTTCTTTCTTTTTGGCATACCTATCATTATTCCTATCCCCACAATTCTTCCCCTTCTCTCTCTCCCCCAAAATGAAAGCCTTCCTATATAACAAATAATTAGTTAATACAAACACACCTACAAAATGGCCATGTCTGAAAATGCTGAATAATGAGGCTAGAAGATAGATTAGATTGCAAAGAGATCGAAGTGAGTGCAAAAGGAAATGGAACAACTATAAAAGATCCTTGGGTTGTTGGCCAAGAAAGAGAAGAGCTTTGACAGTAACTTTGGGTGATGGTAGGATTTACTGAGAGATTTTTAAAGATGTATTTAAGTGGCTGGCTGTAGGCAGAAGGGAAGCAATCAGTAAACAGGGAGAGAATGAAGGCAATCTGCTGGTGATGAAGAAATATGACCCAGAGAACTAAGTGACTTTCCCAAAGTCACATACATAATCAGAATAAGAGAGGCTAGATCGATTGAAGATCCTCTAACTTCAAATCCATAGCTTCTTTGAGAAGAAAAAAAAAAAAAAAGCTTTTTCAAACACTGGGTTCCCATCTTTCCCAGGCTGGAAATGTAGGGGGTCTAGTATAGCCTCCAAGGCAAAGGAGCTTTTTAAGTTTGTTCCATTTTCAACTTGAACCACCTCATTTCAACTCAGGTAGCCAGGCTTCCCTCTACCCCCAAACCTGGAAGCTCATTAATGATACCAAACTTAGCTCAAAAACCCCATCAACATAGCCCACTACAATTTAGAACTCCAGAGTTTACGAGATCCATCAATCTCAATCTCCCAGCTCAAATTTTGCCTTTTAAAACAAGTAGAATGACTGAATTGTGGGTTTGGTTCTGAGTAATTTCAATTCCTGTCTCACTGTGAAAATTACTGTGTTCCCCTATATTTGGACTGGGAGGAAGAACATAGAATCTTTTCTGCACTTTGCTATTTCTCTTTCTGTGACAGATGAATGAATGAATGAAAGAAGTCATTAAGTATTTATACTACATTCCAATTATTGGGGATATAAACAAAAAAAATAAGACAGTTATGACAATAAAGATTTTGCTTGAGTATATTTGCTAGTCATAAGGATTATGATTTTTCTTTTTCAATTGGGGTGAAGGAAGCTAGCAATATGCCAACCAAAAAAAAAAAAAAAGAGAGAGAGAAAAGAAAGGACCATTGAAGCATTTTTAAATTGTACAGAAGAGAAGGAATTTGTGAAGGATAAGTAGATAATTAGAACAGCTTTGAAAGTAATGTTTAATTTCTCATAGTTTTTTCAAAAAAGAAAACTATATAATAGAGATTGTTTTATATGCAGTTTTCTTTCAATTCTCTTTTGTATATGGAAATGTTTGATTTTTTTTTTTTGATGTTTGTGAAGTTCTAAATAAAATCAATTATTTTTTGAAATATAGGAAAAAAGAGATCTCTTAAGGCATTGGAGAAATCTTCATCTTATATCCAGATGAATAAACAATATTGAAGAATCCAAAAATATAAATCAATTCTCAAAATAAACAGTAATTTAGAATGAAATATGTTTTTAAAGCTGGTTTTGTGCTTTTTTCCTCCATTAAAGGTGTATTTTTTTTTCTTGATTAAAAATATGCTCATTTTAAATTCTGAATTACTAAAGTAAAAGTATTGTCTTAAAATCTACTAAACAAATAATGAAAACTCTACAAACCCACCTAAAATAGTTTCCCTATCCTATTTTCTCTGTATAACTGTTCTCCACCCACCTGTCCCTCTTCTCTGACACTATCTGTGCTCTTGATTTTCAGATAGTCTGGTGACTTTTAGATGACCGATTTCCTTAACCTATTTTCCAAAATAGTTGTTTTTTTCATAGTACATTACCTTTTCTTATTTTTTTTTGTTAATCTTTTTATTTTGTTTCAATGTTTCTTGTTGTCTACTAGATACATTACTTTCTGTTTGAACCATTTGATTTTCTGACAGTTCAATTCTTCAATCTTTTACTATCATTTACTCTAAACAATTAATTCTCTTGGACATTCAGTCCTCCCTGAAGGTCATATAACGTAACAGTTTTTAATTTTTTACTTCATTTCTTCCAAGTACCTTTAAAAATCTTTATTGATAGGACATTCTTTTCTCTATCTCTAATTGGACTTACTCTTTTCTTGGATTATCTTTTGGTTTCTCCCAGGCCATCATAATTTTGGCATTTTGTTATACCTATTTCTAGCTTTAGTTTCAGGATTAGGGCTTTATGCTAAAGTCAAACTCTGCTTCTTCCCATGTGCTAAGCTGATAAATTCAAACCCTGCTTGTTCCTAAGTGGCCCCACTTTCTACAGTATTCCTGGGCTCAGTTTTCTGATGACTCAGCTTAGATTTTTGACTTTGGCTTCCTTCTCTTTGCACAGTTCTGAACCTGGAACTGGCTCTGCCACTTTTTATAAACCTGACAGGTCTCAACCAAAGTTTGTAACTGGTAACAAGTACTTTGTTTTGGTTGTTTTCCCTGCTATGGCCTGGCCACAGGCTGCTTGCATACTGGTCCAGCCTTGTCTCCTCAGGAGGAGGAAAGGACTGCCAGCAGGAGGAAAGACTGCCAGAGGGTCACACTAGGCACTTCCTTCTACTGGCTTACAGCCAACCATCTCAGGGAAGAAAGTACATTTAGACCATAGATACCCTAAAGCCCAGAGCTCTGAGTCTTCCATCTCCTGATAAAAGCAAGGCATCCCTTAGGAAGGTTATTGGGGCCACGTTAGGCATCTTCTCTCTATCACAAAGCAACCATTTATCTGTAGCAGTACAAGGTATTTTCCTTCTTCTCCTTCCATCTCAGTCCCCTAACTGGGGATATGGCGAACTTCCAGTGCAAAAAAAGAGGGGCTCTGCCTTTGACATCAAGCTTCTTAGTTGTTCCTTTGAGGGTAGTTGCTCTCCCTCTCCCACTCAGTTGCTCACTCTTAATACCCTTAACCAGTCCAACTCAAAGTTTTCTTTTAATTTCACCCAGCTCGTCCACTGTGTCATGTGGAATGCCTGTGCTATAGGCAATAAATTTCTCTTCATCTTTAATCTATTTCTCTCTCTCTCTTTCCTTTTAATAATTCTTACCTGGATTTAATAATCTTCCCTGGTGGCACAGCTTCCCTGACTACCCTTTCTAGTAATGGCTATACCTTCACTCGTTCTCCTCAGCTTACTAGTCAAGGAAGGGAAGTTGGAATGCTCCTTGTTTTCCATTGCCCCTTTCTCCATCACTCAAGTAATTTTTCTTCCTTTTGAGTTTCATACTGTATGTCTCCCATATCCTGAAAAATTTCTCAGTCGATTCTTCCATGCTTGCTAACTGTCATCCTATAGCTCGTCTGCCCTCTGTAACTAAACTCCTTGAAAAGGCCATCTGCAAAAGAACCTCCACTTTCCTCTCTCTTCTGTAGTCCTTTTAATCTGGCTTTTGACCAAATCATCCTATTGAAACCATTATAAAATGATATAATCACTTCTTTCGATTTAATTTCCATCTATGTGCTAATTAATAATTCTCAAATCTACCTATCCTGCTTATCTCATCTCTGCTGAGCTCCAATCTCATATCTCCAATTGCCTTTCAGACATCTTAGACTAGATGTCCTGTAGAAATCTTTAACTCAACATGTCCAAAACAGAATTCATTATCTTTTCCCCCAAACTCTCTCCCACTTCACCATCCCGATTAATGTAGAGGGCAATATCATCTTCCCAATCCCTAAGACTCTCAATCTGCAAATCATTCTAGATTTCTCACCAGATCCCATATTCACACTGTTGCCAAAGGCCTGTCATTTTCACCTTAGCAACATCTTCCCAAAATCCCCTCTTCTCTTCTCTGACACCACCCCACTTTAATGCAGGCTCTCATCACCTCAAGCTTTGATTATTGCAATAGTCTGCTGATAGGTCTGCCTGACTCAAGTCTCCCCACTCCAGGCTGTCCTCCTATAAGCACAAAAGTGATTTTCCTAAAACAGAGATCCAATCATATCACTCCCCCTACTCAATCGACTCTAGTAGCTTCCTATTGCCTCTCAGATCAAAGACTTGGCATTCACTAAGCCCTCCATAACCCAGCCCCCTCATTCCATTCCATTCTTCTTTGCACCTTACTCCTACCATTCTTTCATACAGTGATTGGCCTCCTGGATGTTCCACAAACAAGACACTCCCATCTCTAGGCACTAAGTATGGAATGCTCTCCCTCCTCCACACAAACTACAGCCCTTAGTGGCTTCCTTTGGTCCTAAATAAATTTCTATATTTTAAAGAAAGCCTCTCCCAACCCCTCTTAATTCTATTACTTTCCTTTCAATTATTTCCCATTTATCCAGTATATAGCTTGATTTGTATATATTTGTTTGCATGTTGTCTCTCCCATCCATTAGATTGTAAGCTCCTTTAGGGCAGGAACTGTCTTTTGCCTCTTTGTATTCCCAGGGCTTAACACAGTGCCAGACACATAGTAAGCACTTAACAAATGTTTACTGATGGATTGTTCTGGTTCTGTCTTTTGCTCTGGTTCTGAGACATTTTTGCACTTTGCTTTACATTAAGCCATGGCATGGGACTTGTCTCCACTCAGACCAAGCACAGGATTTGGCCTAAACTCCCAAATTCTGATGTTTCTTTTTTGGATACAAATCAATGATCAGTATTTGAGAAACAAAATGATTAAAAAAAAAAGAGGGGAATTTTCAGTTTAGTACAAAACCAAGATAAGCTACAGAATTGTTTTTAAATCCACTCTTAAGGATGAATTAGCATCAGACCATCAAAATCAACCTAGACTTATAATTTAGTTTATTTTAAAATCACAGAATATTAAGAGCTTGATAGGTTCTTATAAATCATCTAGTCCAACCTTCTGATTCTACTTAACTTTACCATATAAGGATGAAATGTTATTAGTAATATTTTCAGTTGAGCATTTTTTATTTTTAAGTACAATATCTAATTATTTTACCTCATGATTTCGTAAAACACACAGCCAGCACTCCACATATCCATCTTGTAGCTATAATATCCATCTGTGAGGAGACACTCAGGTGCCCGGTACCAACGAGTAGATATATATTCTGTATATGGCTGCTTAGAATAAACACTTCTACATGACCCAAAATCTCCTAATTTCAGAAGATCCTGCTGCAAGAAAAAATCCAAAATTTTAAAGCCCAAATAAAATGTATCTGATTCAGTAGCTTCTTTAATGAAATTATCTTCAAACATGCATTGGTGGAAAAGTTACCAAGATATAAACATTCTGCAAAACAATAAATCACTGACCTTTTTTGGCACTCATAATCACCCTCTAAATGACAAGATGGACTTTATATTTAGTGAACTATAAACAAATATTTACAATTGCCATGGAAATCAATATTTAATATCTATTTCCAAATGACTTCAAGCTTTAAAATATTTAAAGTCATCCTAAAATGCTATCAGTAAAATATATAAAATAACAATAGATTTCCTTACATTTAGAACAAGGCCAGGTTTGAAAACTGCACCCTCTGGCAAACAGTCAATAACGATACCACTTTCTAAAAAACTTTGGTGTTATTGCCCAATGAAAGCTTTTACTCTCCACTGTAACAAATACAACTGACAAAAAAATAAATCCTTAATGTCTCCTGAACAGTTGGGGTTTTCTGCCATTCAAATTAGAGATACTGACTAGACTTGTGATTTCATCAATGTAGGTAACTCCTAAATGAGGTCATTCTCTCTACACCAATGCAAGCTGGCACATTTTCTGAAACTTACAGATCACTGATTAAAGCACAAACTTAAACCCAGGTCTTTCTAGCTCTGAGGTCAGCTGATCTTCGATACCAAAGTGCCTCTCGTTAATGTGCATGTGTTCGTCTAATACACTGTTGATGGAGTTGTGAAATGATCCAATCATTCTGGAGAGCAATCTGGAACTAGGCCCAAAGAGTTATAAAACTGTACATTCCCTTTAACCCCACAGTGTCATTATTGGGTCTATATCCCAAGAAAATCATAAAAGGAGGGAAAAGGATCCACATGTGCAAAAACGTTTGTAGCAGCTTTTTTTGTGGTGACAAAGAACTGGAAAATGAGTGGATGCCCATCAACTGGGGAATGGCTGAACAAGCTGTGGTACATGAAGGTAATGGAATATTATTATTCTATAAGAAATGGTGAACAAGCTGATTTATAAAGGCCTGGAAAGAATAATACAAACTGATGCTGAGTGAAACAAGCAGAACCAGGAATACATTGATTATAGTAACAGCCAGAATATGTGATGATCGACTATGAAAGACTTGGTTTTTCTCAGTGGTTCAGTGATCCAAAGCAATCCCAATAGACTCTAGACAGAAAATGCCATCTGTATCCAGAAAAAAAAATCAATGGAGACTGAATATAAAGCAACACATACTATGTTCACTTCTTTTTTGTATTTTTTTTTCTCCTGTGGTTTTTCCCTTTTGCTCTGATTCATAAAGCAATGTGTATTAAAAATACATTTTTAAAAAGAGTGTGTGTGTGTGTGTGTAACATTAAAAGTTTTTAGTTAGTTGCTGTGCCTTTGGTAAATGCCCATCTTATAAGCATTTGTCCCACCCAGCCTGTTACCTCTAATCTTCTCTAAATTTCCTTTAGTACTTAGCAGCTTTCTTTCTACTATGGAGGCACAGAATTGTTTTTCTATTCTTGTTCTATCCCTTTATGCAGCAACATCATTAAAAATGAATAGCCATGGGGCAGCTAGGTGGCGTAATGGATAGAGCACCAGCCCTGAAATCAGGAGGACCCGAGTTCAAATTTGACCTCAGATACTTAACACACCCTAGCTGTGTGATCCTGAGTAAGTAAGTCACTTAACTCCAATTGCCTCAGCAAAAAAAAAAAAAAAAAAAAAAAATAGCCATAGCTGTTTTCTGTGCTTCTTGAAAGCTCACCAGAAATTTCAATGGTGACTCCTATGTTTCTGAAGAACTTCATTCATTCATATTAAATAAGTTTCACATAAATCAATTATAGCAGGGTGTCAGATATAAATACACATGGGAATATCTCAAGTGTAATAACATTTTATAGTTAAAAGTATTTTCCATATAATTTTCTTCTTTGATCTCAAAACAATTGCTATGAGGTAGGT
Source organism: Sarcophilus harrisii (assembly GCF_902635505.1). NCBI lineage: Eukaryota > Metazoa > Chordata > Mammalia > Dasyuromorphia > Dasyuridae > Sarcophilus > Sarcophilus harrisii. Next base: position 357,503,098 of record NC_045427.1, on the reverse strand, counting down.
ATTGAAATGAACACCATATTTTGAGGGGAAAAAAATTTGGCTTTAAGAAAAATAAAGTGATTTGACCAAGATTACTAAGACTAATTACTAATTGCATTTCTCAGTATAGCTATCTGATTCCTTCCCTTTAATCAGCCAATTCAATCAGTAATATTTACTAGTATCTGAAATAAAAATAGAAACATTAGACATAAAAACAGGCAAAAGACATCCTTGCCCTCAAGGAGCTCACAATTTATTGGGGGAGACAAGCAAACAAATAGGTACAAATGAAATATATGCCAGAAAAATAGTAAATAATTAAAAGAGGGAAGACACTAGAATTAAGAGGGTTCTAAAAGTCTTCCTGTAAAAGATGAGAAACCTTTTCCTTTAAGGTAACATAGCATCTTGTTTGTCCTCTTTCACCACTCTTCCTATGTCAAAGCCCAATGTTTATGAAAGATACACTAACCCAGTATAAATCTATCTGTTGCTAAAGGGCCAGTCTAGCTAAATATTGATTTTTTACCAGTGACCTATAAAATTGCAAAGAGTGAGAAGGCATAGAGGTAATAATACTACCAATGAAATCATAAATCCATTAAAGTATATAAGTTTGTATTTTAACAACTCGTTAGACTGTTAAACTGTTATATGAGATAAGGGATCATATCTAAATTTTTATATTATTGCAATGTTTAGCATGGTGCTCAGAACACATAATAGGTACTTAGTAAAAGTACACTGTACTGAACTGAATCTGAAAATTATATTCTCTTAAGATTCAAAATTTACTGAATACACCACTAGTAACTCTGGGAGATAAGACACAGAATTTTGAATTCCATGTCAAGCCCAATACCAATTTCTTATGTAAAACATCTTACCTTAATTAGTATATTTTCTGGTTTTACATCTCTATGAAATATTCCATTTCTGTACCAACACAAAAGGAAAAATAAAATCAATACAAGTATTATAAATATTTTAATAAGTGCTAAATTTTCATATGAAGTTATGTTTATAAACTGAGTCACTTACTTATGCATATGATCAAGAGACTTACACAGCTGATACATATAGTTCGTTATTTTCTTTTCTGGGAGTGGGTGTTTTCTCCCTGTGCAGAAGACACATAACAAGTGACAGTTACATCTTTATTGAATTCAGAATGAGAGCCTACAATTTGAAGGAGCAATGAATAAAAATTCATTTTTCCTCCTTCTTACAAGATAATAAGAATTATTATTTTTGAACATTTATATGTAACACATAGGCTACATAAATTTTACAATTAAAAATACAAATAAAATGGCAAAGTTATCTTTTAAAATACAAGTGTATTTATGCCAATCTTTTAATCATGGTTTCAAATTAATAAGGATGACACTAACAGTTTTGCTTGTCTTAAATTGTCTGATTAAAGCACATGTCTGGTTTTTCATTTCTTGGCCCCCCAAATCATGGAAAATTTAACATGGTTATGTGGGGTTTTTTTAATGTATTTTCACTTAGGCTTGATATTTAGTATGGGTTTTTAATTTTGTATATATGTAACAATCCTGAAGTACTTGTGTTGGGTTTTGTTTTGTCTTTTTAAGTATCACAAGACAATGGTGCTTTAGAACTACAATATCCTAAGTATCTTGCCAACCTGTTTTGGCATAAAGTTCTTAAGAACACGGTTTAAATTAATATATTTACTTTTAAAAATTATGTTATACATGCCATTAATGTGCCATGTCTACAAATTTTTTAAACCTTAGAATGCTAAATGTCATGTTCGTTCTTTCTAGGTAAATGTTCCCATTTAAGCTTTTACGGTCATTTTTATAAATGTTTACATATTCCCCTTTCCCCTTTAAGTAATAAACTTCCTAAAAGTGGGGTCTGTTTTTTATTCATTTTTTTTTCAATTACCCAGCACAATTGTTTTGCACAAATAAATGTTTGTTGGTCTGAATTATTGGTGTGTACTTTATTTTGGAACTAAGTAATGATTCCCTTTGTTTTCTACATAATTAAAACAGTAAAAATGATAATATAAAAAACCCACTAATAACTGATTTAAATATTTTGTGTCAGTAATTAACTTTAATGTGATAGTATAATAAAACTTTCAAATTACTTGTAATATGTTTCCAGAATATATGAAAAGTTAAGAACTGTAATACATACTTTGTTTTTCCTGACCTGTGATTCACTGAAATTTCATTTAAAAATATCTATTAAAAAGCAAAAAGACAGCATTTTTCACTTTGGCAAAGTCAAAGGTTGCAGAGAGCCCAGATCTCCAACTTTTACTCCCTTGGTTATTTAAAACAATCACCAGTTTGAATATTGTCCAAAAAATCCAAAGAGAAACATCAGTAAGTTCTTCCATCCATCCCAGGACAGCATAAAAATAGAGCCAAAAGCTGTTACAGCACCTTAAGAAAAGTGCTATGTGGAAATCAGCATGAGTGCAGGTAAATGAATCAGAAGCCCAAGGTAGCACCCCCAAATGGAAAAAAAGCAGAGCAAAATGGAGGTTCCAGAGGAACTGAAAGACCATGATAGTGCCCACTGAGTCAATCATAAAATCTTAAGCAGGGATAATAGAGGAGCTGGAAGCAAAGGGCAAGCACCTATGAAAGAAGTCAAAACAAAAGGACAAGTATTCAGGAAAGAGAGGTCAGGACAAAAAAGGACCTGACCAGGACATTCAAGAGTTAAGAATGAGTGAAGCCTAGTACTGGCACTAAGTCCAAAATCATGAACTGAGCTTGGTGGAACTAGTGAACAAAAGACACTTAAATAAAGAACTCTTAAAATTTACACCTACCCAACAGACAAAAGAGCAACCCCACAACAGCTTTTAAGTAGAGTTTCAAAGAAAAAAAAAAAAACAAAACTTGGTCACAAAGATCAAAAGGAGATCTGGAAGAAATTAAGTAATACATTTTAAAAATATATTTATAAGGCTCTTTTAGAATCTGAATAAGAAGGAATTAAATAAGATGGGGGATGAGATGGTACAGATGGCAATGGGTTTGAGGTTTTAATGCATCATGACTCAGATAAACTCATTTGGTGTAGTTGTCATCCTGGCTCCTGACCTAGACCATGAAGAACAGGAGAACAGAGACTGAAGAGAAAAATCTTATCCTTCAAGAATGATGACTACTTTGGCACTCTATGGAGGGAGGGTGACTACCTCCTGGCAAGGAAAGCTTGAGGTGAGAAGAGGGAGGGGAAAGATAAAGAGGCATGTCAGATGCTATGAATGGAATTATAAATAAAGATTACTACAGAATTATGACTTTTCAGGTAGCTATAAGGCTATTTCACAATTGTATAGACTAGTCAGAAACAGGAAGAGGAGTACAAAGATAATACTTAAAAGTTCTTGATACTAATTTTCAGAAGCAGGAAGCAGAAGAGAAAGAAAAAGTAAAGTAATAAAAGAGAGGAATGACAGGCAAGGCAAGAGGAATATTTATGGGGAAAAAAAATAAAAGGGCAGCTAAAGAAGTTTTTGCAAATGTAGAAGAGGCTTATGGCATTGATTGGGTCCATGTAGTTTGGCTATGTGACTTTAACCTTAAGTCTAGCAAGCAGGCCAAAGGTGTCTCCTGTACAAATATTTAGTCCTCATCTATTTCAAACAGCCCCCCATACAATGTACAAGGCACAATGAAAATATTATAACTACAATATCTTCATCTTGCTCAGAGAAGTTATTTGCAGTAATTGAATTATGTGGAGCTTTGATGGACATTTTTTAAGATCACATATTTTACTTTGGAGTTGAACACTTTGTGAATACATGTTTTTTCCCTAACATTCCATACCCTCTTAACTTTCTATGTGTCATCATTTTTATCTGTACCGATAAAAAAATTCTTTCAAATAGTACTTTTTAAAAGGAAAAGAGAATACTCTAAGGAAAAAATGAGGAAGAAATAGGAGAAAACGTAAATTTCTCATAATTGAAGGGAAGATTATAAAACGAAGGAGGATGTGGAGCAGAAATCACATAGGAACACCACTCTAGTCTGAACCTAACAAAGAAAGATCAAATACACACACACACATAGAATTTGGTAAATACATAAAATACAGCCATGAAATAGACAGAGATAAAGGAAAGAAGAAAAAAGCTTAAGAAAAATAGAATAGGGCCAGAATAGTTACAAACAAAACAAATTTCAGACTACCACCTACAATAACAAATTGCCAAAACAGAAATTCTGAAAATAAAAAAGTAAACAAAATAAAAAGTAGAAAGAAAAAAAAACTGGTATGTAAAAGTAGGAATTTTTTAAATTAATAAAGTAAATAATAAAATAAAACATTAATGAATCTGAAAAAATGAGAACTCAACAGCCATGAAGAGAAAATAAAAGAAAATAGTAGAAGCTCTTTTGCCCAACTATATGCTAACAAACTTGACTAAATTAAATATATTTACACAACTGGAGATTGAAAAAGTAAGAACCAGTAATAAGAGTTTAGGCGAAGGCAAAAAAATTAAAATCAGATCACTTCACATGTAGATCTCTAGTGCTGATCATACCTTTCCTTTTACCAAAATTTTCCCTGTGACAGGAGAAGGAAGGCAAAGGGAGTAAAAAATATAATAAGATATAATGGAGGGAAACATTCAATTAGTCATTATGACCATAAATGTGAATGGTCACTGACACACATTAGCCATGCAGGTAGACACTACGAATCAGCTTTTCATAATGACAACATGGAAAGAGGAATTATTTATTGCCAGCCTTACATTTCAAATTAACAGCCAATTATATGGTTTCCTCATATATACAGTGTTTCTGACTTTGTAACCAATCATGTTTTCCTTGTCTATGTTGCTGCCTTCTTTTTGGATGGGTCTCCTTTTGAACATAATCATAATTCCTCAGCCCTCATTTAGAGTCTCTGGCTTGCTGAGGCCCTAAAGACCCAATTTGTTGGTAATACTAACTTTACCAATAAATGTGCTTAGAACTTTGCTGTCTCAGTTTACCTTAATTTCAAATCACAACAGAAGAAAGGATTTACATTTTAATGAAGATTAAATAATTTAATAATAAGGAATTAGTGAGCCAAAAAACAAATTACATTAACAATATGTAATTTCATCAGTGAAAGACAACAATGCAACAGGGTACTAAGACTTCTGAAATGCAGACAAAGCAAATTAGAGAGAAAACTTTAACTCTCTAATTACTTTCATCAGCAAAAGAAAAGAAAAAAAAACAGATCAATAAACTGGCCTTGCAACTAAAATAAAACTAGAAGAGTAACAAGTTTTTTTTTTAAACCAACTACAATAACAAATTGCCAAAACAGAAATTCTGAAAATAAAAAAGTAAACAAAATAAAAAGCAGAAAGAAAAAACTGGTATGTAAAAGTAGGAATTTTTTTAATTAATAAAGTAAATAATAAAATAAAACATTAATGAATCTGAAAAAATGAGAACTCAACAGTCATGAAGAGAAAATAAAAGAAAATAGTAAAAGCTCTTTTGCCCAACTATATGCTAACAAACTTGACTAAATTAAATATATATTTACAAAAATATAAAATACCTAAATTAGTATAAAAAAGTAGATAATTTTTACAACCCCAAAATATAAACCCAAAGTAAAGGAGTCATAAATTCTCACAGAGGAAAAAAAACTCACAGGACAAAATGGATTTATATTAAATTCTATTAAACATTCAAAAATGTTTAAATTATTTACAATAATAGAAAAAAGTATCCTATCACATTCCTTTTAAAATACATGTGTATCTATATATATGTACATATATATGTATGTATGTATATATGCATATCATCTTGCTAGCTATACCAGGGAAAAGCAACATAGTGAGGAAAAAAAACCGAAAACCAAAACCATTAATGATTATCAGCACACCTATACCTACCCAACCTCAGCTACTTGTTCTCTCATACAAATTAAACAAAAATATAGAGACAACAGCAACATATTAGAAAGGTTATGCATAATAACCAGAATGAATTTATACCATAAATGCTGAAAAGGTTCAGTAGGAAATTTATCAGTATAATAAACCACAATAATAACAAAACTTTTGATTATCAACAGATGCAGAAAAAAGCTTTTGACAAAATAGAACTTTTTATTGAAAATTAAAAAGCATAAGAATAAAAAAGACTTTTTTTTAATATGACAGAGTATCTATTTAAAACCAAGAACATAAGCACTATACATAAAAGATAAATCAGAGAGGCTTGTCCAGTAAAATCAAGATTAAAGCAATTATGTTTTTTATATAATGTTAGAAATGCTAGTTAAAGGAATAGACAAAAATAGAAATTGAAGGAATAAACATAGGCAAAGAGGAAACCATAATGATTTTATTTACTGCAGATAATATGATATCCTAACTTATTCCTAGAAGTTAACAAAAAATTCACTCAAATATTTAATGCCTTTTATAAATTAGGAGGGCATAAAATTAGGTTTAGGTCAACCCGTCATAACATATACCAAAGTAAGCCAAAAATGGAAATACATCTAGAAAATCATTACATCAAAAATTAAAGGACCAAGGAAGGAAATACTTTTTAACAACTATGGATAGGAGATGAGTTTTTAATCAGTATAAAGAAAATCAAAAGAAATAAAACAAATAATTTTGATATTAGACAAATGAAAAATCTTTGAACAAATAAAATCTATTTAGTTAAAATTAGACATAAAGAAGATGATAGAATAAGGCAGAAATTCATCTAAACTCTCTAACATTTACCTCCAAACAACTATAAAATAACAACTCAAAATGAATTCTAGAGCAGCAGAATCAACAAAAAGATGGGGTAACATAATTTTCCAATCCAAGATAATCTAGAAGATGGGCAAGAAAGGTGTCTTTTACACCTTTCTTGGTGTGGATAAAAACGGAGGCAAAGCAGTAATAGGCCAAGTCCAAGAAGACAGCAGGAGATCTCCAGCTGTTCAGGTTAGAAGGAAGTCCCATAACCCCAGTTTTGCAGGCCAGCTGCTGGACCCCACAGCCCCAAAACAGCAGGCTAGCCAACAGAATCTACAATTCAAACACATCAGACCAACAAATAAGCCCCCCAGGGCCCAGGCAAAGTAGACTAGCCACCTAAGGCGCTTCATGGTCCCTGCCCAGCAAGCCAGCCACCCAGCAAGACCCCCATGGCTCTAGGCCCCAAATTTCAGAAGCCTGAAACAATGATCCCTCCACCCCAGGAGCAGAATCTAACTTTAAAAGTCATGAAAAAGGCTGGAAAATAAGCTCCCCCACCCTAATCGAATTCTAGAAAATTACTACAGTGATGAAGATCAGAATACACAAACTCAGTATCAAAACACTTACACGCAAAACCTCAAAGAAAAATATGAATGAGAGATTCAATAAGATTAAACTGCTGATATTCCTATACGGGAAGATGATATTTGTAACACTTAAGAACTTTATTACTATTAGGGCATTTAAAAGGCATATATAGTGAAAGTACATATATAACATGACTAAGATGGGATGAGATTAAAAAAAAAATAAAAATAAAGGGTGAGAAAGAAGATTGTGCTGAAAGAAGAGATAAAGAAGTGACAAAATGGGGTAAGGCATCTCACATGAAAAGACATGAAAATCAACTGACATTAAGGAAAAGAAAGTTCCCTGCTCCTCTAAGAAGGCTTTTCCAACTACTATGACTCACAATGACCACTTCTTCCTCTAGAATCACAATATTTAGCAATTAGCATTATATTAAGGTTAGAAGGATCCTTCAGATCATCTAATAAAATTCATTTATAGTTGGAGAAACTGAGGCCCTGAAAGAAGTGTTCTTGCCCAAGTACAACAATCAGTGGTAGAGCTGGTTTTATAATTCAGGAAATTCCTGAATAAATCAAGTGCTCTTTTCTCTACATCACAAGTGCAACTGTTCACTATTAAACATTTTTTACTTTTGTAATAACTAGATTATAAACATGGTAAGAACAAGAAACAAATCTTACATTTTCTTTATATCCCTCAAAAATTCTGCACATTATTATAGACAATACTAGATACTTTACTTATTGAGTGATTGTTCCCATTATATTATTAATTCATTCTTTAACTTTCAATAACCAATAATCTAAGAGGCTGGTAAACAAACACAAGAAAATTACTATTCTTAGTAAAACATCAAGGACTGACTCAAGTTACATTATGACATCATTGTCATTAATAAATATACATAATACCTATTATGTGTCAGTTACAAAAAGAGGAATCAGGCATAGTAACTGCCTAAGAAGTTCTTGCAATCTAGTGAGGGAGATAAAGTATGTATGTATGTGTATACATATCATATATACATATATGTATATGAGATAATGTAGGGTTATGTAAGCTATCAAGTAGCAGAGTCAGTAAGTGTTAAAAGAGTTCAAAGAAAGAAATAATAACCAAGGGCTGGAATGGTTAAGAAAGCCTTCATGGAGGAGAAAAGACTTTAATTGAACCTTGGAGGAGAGATTGGACTTAAGATAGAGAGGATGACTGTCAAGCTATAAAATTCTTCTATTTTCTACCATCTGTCTAGATGGAGAGAGATGTTTCTGATTAGATGTCTCCAATTAGACACATTCCTTTACCCTTGGGAGTTAAAGATGTTTAATTCAAAATCAAATTGCTTTGAATATTCATGTATATATTATTACAGAAATAATTCTTTGCACCTGAGTTTTGAGAATTAACTATTAAGTTTATATAGTTCAGAAATACAGACTATCAAGAGGCAAGGTTAACAGTTTAAAAAGATATCACAAACTAAGTGAATAAAATAGAATGTTTTTAAACTTATATGCTTTGTCATTTTACATTAGACACAAATGCACAAAAATATTCTAAATGACATATAGCTTATTGTGACATGTTTAAATGTGACATGCTGTTAACACCTCATTTTTCTGGCACTTCTAAAGAATGAGATATTCCACAAAGATAGACTTTCAAATAAATGAACCTTATACCTTTAAGCAAAAGACATTTTAGAATTTTAATTATTTTAAATGACAATATTCTTAAATCTTTTACCCTGCTTTCCTACCTTCTTAGAGTATATTGAACATAATTTAATCTTTTTATGATAATCATTATTACAAATATTAATTACTGTATTTTGCCATAATACTTAAGTGTTCTCAATGGTAACATAGATAAGATCATTTTTCTCTTATGCTAAATAGTCCTGGACTGGTGTGCTTTTAAAATTCATTTCTTGTAGTCTTACTATTAGACAGTCAGTTGTTACTTTCTGCCTCTAGGCATACACTCCCCTTCCTGGTTCTAATCTGCCAAAAAAACCAAAACAAAACAAAACAAAAAAAACACAACAACCACCAGATAATCAAGCTTGTTAAAATTTAATACATATACTATAAAGACGGGTCTGAAAAGCTCACCTAGGATGTCATGGTCTTAACATCTGCTTTGCACCCTTTAATGGCTTATCTGCTTCTTTTTAGTTTGAAATCAAGGTCACAGCATCTCAAGTTACTAAACAAGAAATCTCCAGTGAGTGCAATGTGTTTGCACTCTGCATTAGTTTTCACTACCATTCCAAAATAATGTAAATAGGTCTAACAACTTTATATTTTAAAACAGGACTTTAAATAGGCTTTCAAGTTAGTCAACATACCTCGTATTAGCTCATAAATATTCATGTCCATAAGTTCACATATTAGTGCAAGAGAACCAGTTTTTCTGTCACTGAAGAAAAAAGCATTTTTTATTCTGTTTTCTCCTCATCAGGAAGTATAATCAAATCTTCATTTCTAAACATAGTTTGTAAACATAAGGCACTCCCTACACATTGTACAAAGACAACAGCTTAGTGATTAAAAAGGAAAATTTTATTTTAAATCAATATTTATAAACAGACAAATTAAGTTGAAATAATAGTAAAAGTTTAGTTTAAGGCAGAATTCTAAAAGCCTATTTTTATAAAAATAGTAATTTCTCAAGGACACTTAATAGGCAGATAATTAGGCTGTGCTTTGCAAAAATAAAATAAACAAGATGCAGAATGAAGAGAAAACCCCAATAGGAGGAGACTGTCTGCTAAGTAAGGGGAACAAAAGAGATAAAAAACAATTACTATTTAAAACACAAGCCTTTGGACAACATGAAGTGAATAGAGCATTGGGCTTTTAACTGAAAAAACTTGGGTTCAAGAAACCCACCTTCACCACTGACTGGCTACATGTACCCCTCTCTGAACCTTAACTCCTTTAACTGGTCAAATATTGAAAATAATCTTTTCCTACCTGCCTGCCCCACAGGGCAAGGAAGGCACTTTGTGAATTCTGAGGCACTAAATAAATATAACCAGTTATCACTATTACTATATTCATGGGAAGAATAGTTTTACTATGGCTTGGTTGTCAAAACTTATCAACCTGCTTTGAAAAGTGAATCACCATATAGCTGGAACGTCATCTTAATGCCAATTCTCCTTGACATGGATGGATGGAGATACTCATATCATTTTTTTCTGCATTATTCCAAACCCACTTTAGGGAATTTGATCTTATAACATATTTTATTATATATTAACATATAACATCAATAAAATATAATTTAAAGGATCCTTGAAAGTAGTCCATTGTCAGTTTAGTATACCTAAATAATAATACTAAATAATGATACTGATTTACTCAAAGTAGTGAATAGTCAGGGGTAAATGTCACTTAAAAAGAGATCTCTAATTTGGTGTTGAGTTTTCTGCTAGATCTTAAGGACCTTAAGGATCTTAAGATCTTTTGGTGCTTGATTGGAGCCAGGCCTCTGAATTTAAAACTTCTTTCTATCATACATTTAGTGAAGTAGTTCACAGAAAATTAAAGCCAGAATCCTTGAGAGGTCTATTTGGACCTATGAAACCAAGAATTTCATTCACATTTATAAAACTAGCTCCTTAAGGAGATGTTATATGGCATGTCTGGCTACAAGGCAAACTTTAAAACAATCATCTAGTAACTGTACCTAATAAAAATTCCTCGAAATTACAGGACTTTGTTAGGAAAGGTTACTAGACACCATTAATGCAATAAACAAATGGTATAAAGGAAATGGAAAAATCTTGACTTTGAAATAGGTTTACAACGTTTTCCCACTAAGTCATCAACTGAACTACTAGACTATAAAGTACATGAGTTCAGGAAGTATGTTTTAATTTGTTTTCATATCACCTCCAGGGCTGAGCAGTATTTCTGCACATAGTAGGCTCTTACAATTTGTTGCATGAATAAATAAATGTGTGAATTCAAATTTCAAAACATGTTCCTTTAGTGTCAAAGTCTGATTGATCTATCACTGATGATGATACTGATGATTTATCACTGGCCTATGTATTTTTTCTACACAACCTAGCTATCTCCCTTAAGTTTTGTTTTTGTTTTTTTTTTTGGTATATGTTTTCTTCATGAAGTGAATTTTAGCCTTCGAAGTCAGAAATCCTGTGTGCTTGTTAAATGTTCAAAAAATATAGTTTAAGAAAAAAGACATGATTAATTTTCTGAGCAGCCAAAAAAGTTTAAAATATTGGTATAAACTTTACTTTCTGTTAAAGAAAGATTAAATCACAAGCATCAAAATACACAAAACTAAAAAAAAAATAAAACCAATTATACTTACAAGACAACTTCATGCAATGTAAGAATATTTGGGTGTGGATTCAGGCGCCTCAGTGCTTGTATTTCTCGTAGATTGTTCACTTGCTCAATGCTATTTTATGTGTAAAAAAATTATAATTTAAAACTTAGATTTTTAAAAAATGAAGACTGTTAAAGTATAATTTTACATACAGGATCAGAACTGCTAAAAAAAAAAAAAGATAACTACTTCTGGCACAAAAACGATATTTAAAATTCTGTTCTAACAACTGTAGTTAAAGAACACTTAAATGTATCCATTTTCACCTTTAACTTCTAAAAATCAAGGCTTGTGTAGCTTTGGACAGACACTAAGTTTGTCCATGGTTATACTCTCAGAAGAATTTTTTTGCTTTTTTTTGCACAAATGAGAGAGACAGATAGAGATAAGGATAGATACAGAGACTTTTCCCCAATCAATTCTTTGGTCTACTTTAGAATTATCTAACATTGTCTTTAAAATTTGATACTGAAATCAATATAAATTAAATTTAATAAATTTTATTATTTTTTATTATACAATTAATAAATGTAATTTATTTACATTAAAACTAATTTCAATGAATAAAACATAACACTTTAAAAATATCAGTCTCTGTAAATCCTCATCAGAATTCTTTGTCCTTTCTCATTTACTATTAATGTCTACTTTATTCTTCTGATTCTGTTTTGCTTTGAATTATTTCATAAAAGTTACCCCGAATTTCTTCATAGTACTCATACCTGTCTGTCTTAGTTATATTATAATTTTCCTTTACATCAATATAACATAATTTAGATAGCCATTACTCCATTTAAATTGTTTGCCTTTTTTTTTGCATTTGCATAGAACATTGCTCAGAAAATCTTCCAACAACTTTACTGTTTTTGTTAGCTTTTCTCAACAATGAATCACGTTTATAACTTATTGAATACAATAAAACTATTATACAAAAACATTCTACAATCCCACAATTTTTCTATTCCTCCAGCAATGAGTGAATCTATTTCTCTACAACGAAATAAACATTCCATTTCATTGCTTTTATTTCTTTTTTCCAGTTGTTTTAATTTGTATCTCTTACTACTAGTGATGCTGAGTATTTTTTCAAGCAATTACTAACAGGGTGTTTCCTCCTTTGAAAACTATCTCTTTCTTTCCTGCAACAATTTTATCCACTGTAGATTGGGAATTACCATTGTGGTTTATTTTTCTTATGCATTCTGTACAATTACTTTTTTTTTTATTTTACTAGGGTATTTAACCATTCCATTTTCATTAATATGGTTTTGTTATACTATTTTGAGGTTAGTACTCAGATGTTTCTCCCACAGACTACTCCCAACATCCAGCCCCATTTACCTGCCTTATCCCAAGTTCTTTTGAATTTAATAAAGTTGTTTTTTCTTTCAATCTCAATTCCTCATTCTCCTTCACACCACATATCTGATCAGTTACAAATCTTATCAGTTATACCTCCACAACACTTACCACATTTATCTCTTTGTCTCTAAGAATAAGGGCTCTAGCCTAGTTCCATCCCTCATCTGTCATGTGTGGACTTAATAACAATGGCCTGCTGATTGTTTTTTTTTTTTTTTTTTTTAAATCACAAGTGATCTTCCTAAAAAGTGCAGATCTGACCACGTCACTTCCCTACCCCCCATTCAATTAATTCCAGTGGCTCCTTATCACCTTCAGAATCAAATATAAAATTCTCTATTTGGCCTTCAAAGCCCTTTGTTACCTCCCCCCACCCCCACCCCCGCCCCATCTTTTCCCAGTTGTCTCATACCTTATTCCCCACAAAGTATTCTACAATCAAGTGATAATGACTTCCTTGCTGTTTCTTGAATAAGACATTCCATAACTCAACTGGGCATTTTCACTGACTGTTTCAAATACCTAGAATGCTCTCCTTCCTCATCTCAGATTCCAGGCTTCCCTAGATTCCTTTAAGATTAACTAAAAGCCCACAGGGAGCCTCAACTTTAGTCCTTCTTTCTGGTGATTATTTCCAATTTATTTTGTATGTAGTTTATTTGTACGTAGTTTTTTATATGTTATATACCCCATTAAACTGAATTCCTTGAAAGGAAATGTCTGCATACTGTTTGGAAAATAGTAGGTACTTAATGCTTACTGGCAGATTAACTGACTTCTGACTTATTCTATCTCAGTAGCTTTTTAACTGGTATCCTGTTTCAAATCTCTTCTCTCCAAGTCATCTTCCTTTCAGCTGTAAAAGTGATATGCCTAAAACACAAATCAGATCATACCTTCAAATAGTTCAAATGACTCCCAAGTACAAATATAAACTTCTCAGTTTGACATTTAAAACTCCTCACAAGCTCATCCCAACACAGTGCTAAGGCCTTATTACATATTACTCCCTTTGTGCATGCTACAATCCCGCCAAGTTGGCCACCTTCTTATTCTTCACATACGATACTCTCTCGTCTCCGTGCCTTTTTATTGATTAGAAGGCATTCTTTCCTCACTTTTGCCACTTAGAATTTCTTGTTTCACTTCTAGTTTCACACCAAGTAAGATCTAGACAAACTCTCTCAGCTAGCTACAAGTGTCTTTTACATAAAAACCATCCTGTAATAATATATGTTGTCTCCTCCAAATTGCAAAGTCCATAAGGGAAAAGACTGTTTCATTTACATCTTTGTATCCCCAGCAGTTAACAGAGTGCTTGGCACATAGTAGATGTTTTTAAAATGTCTACTGAAGGATAAATACAATTATTTTGCCCAATCCAAAAGACCCTTCTTCTTCAATCCTCAGTTAACTAAATGATTCAAAATCCTTCTTGTCTTCCCTCCAAACCTTCATTTAAGTAACTTTATTCCATTTTCTAATAAGTTTTTCTTTGCTTTGCCTTTCTCCATATTTCTCTTCTCTCCTAAACTATTCTGAATTTTGTGTTTTGCTCCATAGGATATTTGTTTCTTTATTCTCTTTAAGATTCTCATGAGGAGAAAGTCTCTAAAGTACCAAGTTTGATCTACCTTTTTCTATCCCATCTCTTGCTACTGCCATTGTACATCTTATTCAATCATACCTAACTTCTAATATGCCTTACTCTTAGAAAATTTAAGCTTAAATTTCCTTAAGCTTAGAAAATAAGCTTAGAAGTAAGCTTAGATGAGCTCAGAAGCTTACTTCAGGAAGTAAGCTGTGTTGAGGACTAGTCCTAACCCCTGTCCTCGCTATAATTAAGCTCTATTGCTAAAGTCATGTTATTATGTTTAGTTGAATATTCCCTATCACCACCATTTTGGGTGCTGACTGTCCTTAAAAATTCATACATTCTCTCTCCTAGGATGACGTGATTCTTAATATGCAAACTAATTCCCCAACAAAAGTCTCTCTCTAAATCACAAAATGTACTGCTACCATAGGACTGTTCTGTAGTGGCACTTTTTCTTTTCCTTTTGTGTAATAAGACCCTTCCCTTTTATTCCAGTGTCTCCCATTCTTTATCCTATTCTCCCACAGTATTCCCCCTCTCCTACTTATTGAGTATAGGAACCATTCAACGTTTATTTTTTTATGGACCTGATAGAGATACATTACTGTACCTCCCTATTCAAGCAATTTTCTTTTCTTGTTCTTTTTTTTTTATTATTATTAAAGCTTTTTATTTACAAAGCGTGGATAATTTTTCCAACATTGACCCTTGCAAAACCTTTTGTTCCAAATTTTCTCCTTCTTCCCCCATCTCCTCCCTTAGATGGCAGATAGTCCAATACATGTTAAATATGTTGAAATACATGTTAAATCATATATATATATATATATATATATATATATATACACACACACACACACACACATTTATACAGTTACCTTGCTGCACAAGAAAAATCGGATCAAGAAGAAAAAAAAAAGAAAAACTGAGAAAGAAAACAAAATGCAAGCAAATAACAACAGAGAGAGTGAGAATGCTATGTTGTGTTTCACATTCTGTTCCCACGGTTCTCTCTCTGGGTGCAGATGGCTCTGTTCATCACTGCACAAGTGGAACTGGTTTGAATCATCTCAATGTTGATGAGAGCCACATGCATCAGAACTGATCGTCATGTAGTTTTGTTGTTGCCATTTATAATGATCTCCTAGTTCTGCTCATTTCGCTTAGCATCAGTTCATATAGGTCTCTCCAGGTCTTTCTGAAATCATCCTGCTGGTCATTTCTTACAGAACAATAGTATTCCACAGCATTCATATACCATGATTTATTCAGCATTCTCCAACTGATGGGCAACCACTTAGTTTCCAGTTTCTTGCCACTACAAAGAGAGCTGTCACAAACATTTTTGCACATGTGGGTCCCTTTCCCTCCTTTAAGATCTCTTTGGGATATAAGCCCAGTAGAAACATTGCTGGGTCAAAGGATATGCACATTTTGATAACTTTTTGAGCATAGTTCCAAACTGCTCTCCCAAATGGTTGGATCTCTTTACAATTCTACCAACAATGTATCAGTGTCCCAGTTTTCCCACATCCTCTCCAACATTCAGCATTATCTTTTCCTGTCATCTTAGCCAACAGGTATGTAGTTGTGGTGTTTTTCTTCTTTAATATAATATAATTGTTATCTCTGGGAGCAGGTTTCTTGGGGAGGTAGCCCTAGTATCAGTTCAGATCAATAATCACCCCAAATGCAGCCAGGGATTAAAGTACAGCCTTTTATTGTCTCTTTCAAAATCTTATCTCCTTCACTTGGGGCTCGGCTAGTTTTCTGGAGGCCTTTTCTCTCCTTAGTTCCAAGAGCTCTTGTCACTAGTCCTTTGCCTCTGCTCCCTTCAGACTCCAGCCAGCACAAAGGTAGAAGATGGAATGAATCTCTTGTCTCCTTGCCTGGGGCTGGGCAGCTTTCTGGAGAGCCTTTCAGACCAGCCTTGGTCTCAGTGGGAGAAGTGCAAGAGCCCAGCCACCACAGTGGTGAGATGAAGTGAATCTGGTTGCACCCCCCCCCCCGAGAGAGGGCTTCTCTTTGAACTGCCTTGACTGGCTCACTAAAGCTCTATTTATGCTCCTTCTCTGAGAGTGGGACTGTGGGATCCGAGAGTGGGATTATGGGTTTCCTCCCAGAGTGCTCTCTGACCCTAAGAGCTTCTTGCTTATATGAGCTCTCTAAAGGTGTGAACATAAGCATTGTTTCTATCAGTTCTACTTAGTACCTTGTTTCAAGTTCTGGCCCATAACATCTCCTCATAGGATCAGATCAATCATACTGAACCATGCTAAATTAGATAATTATTGTCTCTATCAACTCTAATAACTTAACACTTTGTAAGGATTCCAACATGTAGTGGTATCTCAGAATTGTCTTAATTTGCAATTCTATGATGAATGGTGATTTGGAGCACATTTTCATGTGGCTACAAATAGTTTCAATTTCTTCATCTGAAAATTATCTGTTTATATCATATACTTTGATCATTTATCAATTGGAAAAATGCAATTTTCTACTCTATTATTCATTCCCACAAAAAGGTCATGATTCACAGAAGGGGGGAAAAAATTAGAGAATTTAGTCCAAAGATAAATAAATTTTCCTTTTGTTATGCCAAAGTTCCCTTTTAATGTTGTGACTCAGTTTCTCTAATGGTCCTATTTAGTTATTCTGCCTTAGGTTATAACCGTTCCCTCTTAATGTTTGAGATAAAGGTTTTATAGACATTCCTTAATATTTGGCAAGATAAAGGTTTATCCATTTTAGATGTCATTAGAATATCAATAATCTCCCTCCATTAGGTTATCCCTACCTAGGTCCCTCCATTATGTCATTGTTCTTGTTATTCCATAAAAAGCTTGCTGCCCCATGATTCGGGGCTAGACTCTTTGAGATGATAGTCTCGTCTAGCCCTGGGATCAACATGGATCCATTGGTCCCAGTATTTCTCTCCATTTAATAAACTATTGAATTGGTCTCTAATCTCTGTCTTGCTCAGTTTCTTTCTCTAGATTCTTTAGATTCTCCTTAAATCTTTAATCCCTTAAGCTTTTTTTTTTTTTTTTTTTTTTTTTTTTTTGTTCCTTGATGATCTGCTTTTGTTATTACTTTTATCCCAAGGATCAACTTCTTTCTTTATAAAAAAAAAAATTAACCTAAGGTTTTGATGAGGTGTGAGAATTGAGAGTAAGAGATCCCATCCCCTCTGGTAGATGTCGCAGATCCCTTGTAAAAGAATTCGAAAATCTGAATTTTGTGTGGCAAAAGAGGATTTGTTTTCACTAAGAAAAAAGCTTTCTCAGCAGACAAAACTCCTTATTAGGAATTTGGCAAAGATGGGTTAACACTGAGAAGAAAATATCTTCATTAGTAGGCTAAGTCCAGAAGGGCAAATAGCTCCTGATTAGGAATTAGCAAAGGTGGGTTAAGAAAACAGTATGCTAAGAAGACAACTTTCTTAGCAGGCAAAATCCTGTTAGGACTTCAGGGTTTGCCCAGGCCCCAGAGCTGGGAGCAGTTGGAGGGACTAATCTCCAATTCAATAGAGGGCAGTGATTATGTCCCTGACCTAGATCTCCAATTAAATAAGATTACTTATCTGGGTGTTGCCTTTATGGACAGAGGGGTGTGCCCCTTCTAGAGGTTGGGGAGGATTTGAGACCCTGAATCACCTTTCCTCCACAGAGTAAAGGGGACACAATTTGTATCAGTTTCATTACTTAACTTTTTCAAAGTTTCATTATTTAGCCTTTTCAAAATAATTGTACTTATTTTCTCATATTTCTGTTAAAGCAATAAAACAAATTATTCAACTTTTTTTTAAAGGAAATGTATCAAAAAGACAAAGTAGAAAAAAAAAACTACTTAAAAAACTGAAAGGGAAATAAGGAAAGATTTTCAAAGCAATTGTTTAACTAAGCAGAGAAAGAAATAAGAGATAAAATAAAGAAAGATTAAAACAAGCATTTATTAAGTGTCTACTATGTGTCAGACACTGTACTATGTAATGGGAGCACATATAAAAAAATGAAAATATCCCTGTCCTTGAGAAGCTTACATTATTTTTGGAAGAAACATATTGTATACATGTAATAGACATATTGTATACATGTGTATACAAAAATAAATACAAAGTAATTTATTCCTTGACACAGTCTATCTTTTTTTATACCAATATTCTCCTTCAACTAAAACCCTCATGAGAACATGGCTCTACTATGCCTAGTTGGTTGTCATCCTTCATTCTAGAAGACCAAAATGACATCACTAAGTTAGAGTTGAGTTACAGTGTGTCTTGATCTGATCAATATGAACTCAGAATGCTCTGCCACAGATTGGGCACAAACAGTTCATGTGATCATTAGAGGTGGATTCTCCAAATTTGCACAACTTGCATTTCTTCTGAGCTATTTTAAGTCTGTTTTACGTAAATCATAGAGTACAGCGCCTTTTCTGATGAGGGCATGCCATGCTGGGAGGACTTGTTCTAGTGTTTCCCATGTCACACAATTTCCAAAGTTAAGACAGGTCTTGAGAATGTCACTTTTTCTGAGTATTTGCCCTGTGTGAGTTCTCCCATAAAATAATCTTTATGACAAGCATACAAATTTGGCATCCAAACAACATGGTCAGTCCAATAGAGTTGTATTCTCTGCGGCAAAGTTGGAATGATGGGAATTTAAGTTCAAGAAAAAACCTGAGTGTCTAGTACATTTTCCTGCCAAATGATCTTCACAATCTTTGTAAGACAATTCAAATGGAAGTGATTCTGTGTCCTGATATGGCGTTGATATACTATCTATGTTTCACTTACATACAACAATAATGTCAGCATAATGGCTCTGTAGATCTTCACTTTAATAGCAAATCTAATACCTCTTCTCTCCCACTTTCCTTTAGAGCCTTCCAAACACTGAGCTAGCTCTAGCAATGTATGCATCAATCTCATTATTAATGTGTACATTCCTGGAAAGTATTCTGCTAAGGTAAATGATCTTATCTACAATATTCAAAAATTCTCCATTTCCTATAACCAATGCTTCCACATATGTATAGTGTGGTTCTGGTTGATGGAGCATCTGTGTTTTCTTGGTATTTGGTATTGTTTTGTTTTTGCAAGGCAATTGGGGTTAAATAATTTGCCCAAGGTCACATAGCTAATTTGTGGCCACATTTGATTTCAGAGTCAGTGCTCTATTCACTGTAACATCTAGCTAACCCTCTTGATATTGTTAAGCACAAATTAACACAAGCAGTAGAGAATCAATCCATACTTTGCTGCTTCTCAGCTGCAGAGACTACATTAAATGTACAGTCATCTGCAAAAAAAAAAAAAAAACATGCACCAATACTCCCTTCACTTTATTCTTGACTGGTAGGTAGCCTTTTTAAATTGAAGAATTTACCATCAGTATGGTAGTTAATCTTGATGCCATGTTCAACCTCATTGAAGATGTTTAACAACATGGCTGAAAACATCTTGTTAAATGGGAGCAAACACACAGCTTTCTTTCACTTTCTTGGTGATTGGGAAAGTCCAAGATCATTGTTCCTTATTCATCATGAAACTGACAGTTTTTTTTTTTTTTTTTGACATTAACATTGACCAATTTTGACATAATTTCCCAAAACCTCTTACAAACTGACAGTATTAAAGGCCTTGGTCAGATCTAGTAAAGGCTATAGCAAAGCAAACCAAGTTAGAAAAGCAGAATTGAGTATAGCCTCAGTAATGGGCAAGTAGTATGCCTGCTGTCTGAGGACTAACCTAATTGCTTGGTTCATCGCCAGGTTCACCACAGAGTGATGAATTTTTTGGCCACAGCAACTTTCAAAAAACATGTACTGAATTATTATAATGGTTGTAGCCTGTGTTGACGAAATAATCATAGAAGTTTCAAACTGAATAGGATTTCAAAATTAATTTTTTCCCTACCAGGAAAAAAAAAAGATGCCTATGAAGTTTATGATAGAAAATAGGAGAGGATCACCAGGAATAATCTGACATATACTCTAGATTTTAAAAGAATAGAAGACTTTAGAAAAAGAATGATTATGTTCCCATAGTCTACTGTTTGGTAGGAAAAAACAATCTTCAAGGATTTAGTATATATGATATAACAGTGCATAAACTGAACTGTTCAAATCCAATTTTGCTTTTCTCTTCCAAGCAGAGTAAGTTTTAGATTAGAAAGTATAAGAGTAAGGGTCCATCTCATCCATTTAATCACCAGAAGATCCAGACATCTTGACTGAGTCTAGTACATTAGGTGTGCATATTATTTTTTCCATTTTCAATTTTTTTTTCAATTTGAAAGAATCACATCAGATTACAGGATAAAAGGAGATGATGCCACAGAGGAAATATCTTGTATTTGGCTAACATGGTTCATGGCTTATGTAATTTTAACCCAGAGAACCAGTTCATAATCACAGATGTGAGTAGTAGTCCAGTCAAGTGATGGTCAGAGATAGGGATTTAGGACTACTGAGAAGGAATTGCCCTCGGTGGCCCTACTGTAATTCCTCTTCCACCACTGACTAATTGATAACCTTAAAAGTTTGGCAGTTAGGGAACAAAGCCAAAATGGTGGAATAATGGTAGGGACTTGCCGAGTTTTCACCCAGATCCTTCAAAATACCTTTAAATAATAACTCTAAACAAATTTTAGAGTGTCAGAACCCATAAAAAAGACAGACTGGAACAATTTTCCAGCTGATGGCAACTTGAAAGTTCAGGTAGGAAGAGTCTATTGCACTGGGGTGAGCCTGGAGCCCAATAGGAGTGCAGGCCATTTCAGTACAGCCCTAGGCTCAGGAAACAAGAATAGGTGGTGAGGTCACTAAATTAATGGCAGTGATTTCCAGACTTCTCAACCCACAGAAACAAGGAAACTCATCAGGAAAGGTTTGGCACACTAGGGTGTGAGAGGAGCATCAGCTCAGCATCAGGGTTTGGGAGTCACTGACAGCAAGCCCAGCAGCAACAGTCTCCACAGCAGCAACACTGCACAACCCACAGGTGAGGGGTGAGGGTGGAGAGGGCAGATAGCTGGTCAGAGAGAGATTTCAAGGGCCTATTTGCTGGCATTCCTGCAGTACTCTGTTGCTTTGCCCATACTCCCTAGCAGGATCTCTGAAAACAGCTGCACAAAACCCCTGAAGCTTGATTCACTGCACCTCCACCCTGGAAACAAAGTCCTACTTTAACAGAATTAAAAGCCAAAGTAACAGTCTAGAAAAATAAGTAAATAACTGAAAAAGATACACTGACTATAGAAAGTTACTATCAAAATACACACTCAGAAGATGATAACAAAGACAAAACTCCAACATCTGCAACTTCCAACATCTAAAATAAGAATTGGTCTCAGGTGATGGGAAAGTTCAAAAAGGATTCTGAAAATCAAGTAAGAGAGATAGAGGAAAAACTGGGAAGAGAAGAAATGAGAGTAATGCAAAAGGAAATACAAAAAACTAATGAAAAAAAGAATACCTTAAAAAGCAAAAAGCTAATGAGCAGAAGAAAACCTTAAAAAGCAAAATTGGCCAAATGGAAAAGGAGGTACAAAAGCTCATCAAGGAAAATAATTACTTAAAAATTAGAACTGAACAAATGAAAGCTAATGCCTTTATAAAAAAATCAAGATACAATTAAAAAAATCCAAAAGAATAAATAGGAAAAAATTGTGAAAACTGAATTGGAAAACAGGTTCAGAGAAATAATTTTAAAATTGTTGGTCTATTTGAAAGCCATGATAAAAAAAAAAAAAAGAGCCTGGACATCATCTTTCAAGAAATTATTAAGCAAAACTGTCCTAATATTCTAAAACCAGAGGATAAAATAGAAATTGAAAGAATTCACTGATCACTTCCTAAAAGAAATCCCAAAATGAAAATGTCCAGGAATAGTATAGCCAAATTCTGAAACTCCCAAGTCAAGGAGAAAATATTCCAAACACCCAGAAAGAAATGATTAAAGCACAGTGGAGTCAGAGTCTGGATAACACAAGATAAACAAGCAAACTTCTACATTAAAGGATCAGAGAGAGTAGAATATGATATTCCTTTGAGCAATGGAGCCAGGATTACAATCAAGAATCACCTACCCAGCAAAACTGAGTATAATCCTTGAGGGAAAAAGTTTAAATGGAGGCTTTTCAAGCATTCATGAAAAAAAGACCAGAGATGAATAGAAAATATTATTTTCAAATACAGGATTCAGGAAAATTGTAAGGAGGTAATCTGGAAAGGGAAATCACAAGGTACTTAAAAAGGTTTATTTGTTTACATTCCTACATGAGAGGATGATACTTGTAACTCATTAGAACTTTCATATTATGGCAATTAGAAGGAGTTTATATAGACAGAGGGCACAGATGTGAGTTGAATATGAAGGGATAATACCTAAAAATTTAAATAAAATCAAGAGGTGAAAGAGAAATGTACTGGAAGGGAAAGGAAGAGGTGAAATGGTGTAAATTATCTGCCATAAATGAAAAAAAAACGTTTTTACAAAAAAGAGGAAGAGAAGGAGGGGAAAGGGAGTGGGTGAACCTTACTTTCATCAGAACTGGCTCAAAGAGGAAATAATATACACAATCAATAGGGGTATAGAAATCTATCTCACCCTGCAAGAAAATAGGAGAGGATACAAGAATGGGGGACAGTGATAGAAGAAAGGGCACACTGGGGGAAGAGACTTGTCAGAAGCAAAACATTTTTGAGAAGGACAGAGTGAAAAGAAAGAGAGAATAAATGGGGAGAAATACAGTTAGCAATGGTAATTATGAAAAGAATTTTGATGACGAAGGCCTCATTTCTCAAATATAAGAAATTGAGTCAAATTTATAAAAAAGAGAGAGAAAGAGAGAGAGAGAGAGCGCGCCAGTCCCCAATTTGTAAATAATCAAAAGATATGATCTATGCCCAAAGGATATCCTTGGATCTAATAATGACACTGATAGGCATGAATATAAAGAGATTTTTTTAAAAAGTAAAACGACCTATATGTATAAAAATATTTATAGCAGCTCTTTTCTCAGGGCAAAGAATTGGACATTCAGGGGATGTCCATCAAATGAGGAATGGCTGAATAAATTGTGGTATAGGATTATGAAGGAATGTCCTTAATTCTTTTTTTAAATAAAATTTTTTTTTCAATCAGCAAAATCTATCTTCTCTCCCTCTATCCTCAAACTGGGAACATAAGAAAAACACAAACTTTGTTACAAACATGGTTAGGCTAGCCATACTAAATATATGAACACTCACAAATATACGTGTGTGTGGTATAAACATATGTATCTGTACATGTAGATATCTGGACCCATTTAGGTATTTTACACCTTGAATCTTTTATCTCTTCATCAGGAGGAAAATAATATGTATCTTCTGGAATTATGATTGGTCATTATACTGAGTTCCTAAGTCTTTGAAAGCTGTTTGTCTTTATAATATGATCATCATTGTAGAAATTATTTTGATTCTGTTACACTTTATTCAGTATCAGTTCATTTAAGTCTTCCTCAGTTTCTCAGAAGTCATTCCCCCTTCATAATTTCCTACAGCACAATAGTATTCCATTACATTTATATTCCAAAACTCATTCAATCATATTCTAATAAATCTGAACCACTCAGATTTTTATTATTTGCTAACTTAAAAGGAGTTATATTTTTGTATTTCCTTAGTTAATGAAACTATAGTTTGTGTCACATAAAATTAATCTCTCCATTAATCCACCTCTCCTCTAGTTTCCCCTTTTCTCATCTCAATCTAGAGAAAAAGGGGATTTGAGAGGCCAAATAGTCAAATCCCACATTTTACACAAAAGGAAAATAAGGCCCAGGGAGTTGTTAAGTGACTTATTTAAGTTTACACATGTAGTAAATATGAGGTGAAATTTGAACCCAGGCCTTAAACTCCAGAGCCAGTTCTTCTTCCATCTACAATGTTCCACTGTTTCATCCCTCAAACTAATAATTAGGCTCATCCTGGGGTTATTTGGCACATGGAACAAGTCCTCAGCTCAATCTTTGGGGCTCCCCTAGGCTCCCAAGCAATGCTGTTGGAAAGTGCATACATTGATGCTTGCTTCTGCTGGCTATGCTGCCTGAGAGATGATAGCAACATAAAATGATAATGTAGTGGATAAAGCACTGTACAAAACGATCTTGATGTAGGAGGCAAAGGCAAATGCCAACAGCTAAGTCCCACCTTTGCATAAAATTCCTCTATATATCTGGAATATCCCTCTTTTCCACCCCCACAATTATCTCTACTTGCTCAAACTACCTGTTCAAATCCTACCAATGCTTTTAAGACCCAAGTGAAGTGCCCTCTCCTCTATAAAACTTTCTCATCCTTTCAGTTTGTAACAATCCTTCTTTCTAATTTCTCCTAATATATTTTTTATCAATAGAAAGGACATTAAATAAGATATATTGCCAACTGTTTTGCCACTATACCCATAGAACTATTCCATCTGAGCTATAGCCAAAACATCCTACACACACTCTCCCCCATTATGAACTCTTGGAGAGCTAAATCTGCTTAGTTCTATTATTCATTTTTCATTCTTTCATTTAAGATTTAGCACCATGACAGTGGGAGTAAAGCAAGCAAATGGGGTTTGGCCAGGCATATAACTACATAGTCAAGATCCAAAGAATCAAGGATAGTGTGCAGCTGAATTGAAAGAAGAAAGGGAGGTCATAGAAGCATGAATAACCGGGGAGAACAGAGAAGGAAGAAGAGAACTGGAGTCATGGTGAGATTCATCAAGTTTAGGAAGGAGGAGGAAAAGAAAGAAATAAAATGATAGAAGGTTATGTTCATCATGGGAGTTGAGTTTAAAAATCACAGAGGTAGTTCAAATATAGGTGATAATAAAGTCTAAGGTATACTTTTTATTATTTGTTTCAAAGGATGGCTAAGTAAGTAAGGGAGAGAGTAGACTGAGAAAAAAAGATAATGTAAAAACAAAAGATATTTGAATTTGAAAATCTGAAAATTAAGTTCAAGTGTAACCAAATCCTATGTTCTCCTTGGTACACATACTTCTCTTATATACATATATCATTTCCAATTTTAGTTAGCTGATGTTTATGTGTTATATCTCTTTCCTTGTTTATAAATTCTGTAAAAATGCAGTCCATTCCAAGTATAGATCCTGTGAATTTCACTGATAGCAAGGTCCATGCTAAAATGGCCCTTCTAAATAAACATTCTATCTTCCCCAACATGTATCTTAATTATAACTTAAACATATAATGAATATGTATATAAATATAATGAATAATGAAGAGTAGTCTCTTTAAGAGAGGGATAATACTATCAGGTTTGAAAATTCAAAAAGAAAGCAACTATTACTTTTAAAAAGTATTTGGTGAATCAAGAATAAACTTCAAAATCCATCTACATCTTGTTGAAAGTAAATTTCCCTTGCCCAATTCAGTAAATATGAATGGAAAGTCCTCAGCTAAATCTCATTTAATTCTCTTTATACATTAAACTTAATGAATGGAAATTCAAATTTTAAATTTAAATTTAAATTAAAAATTATCTGCTTTATAAAAGAATTATTCCCTTTTAAAATGATTCACCATTATGAGTAATGCCTTTAAATAAATGAACTAGCATTTACAAAAATCTGACTCCATTCTTATATAGATTTTTAAGACCATAGACAATGAATTACATATGAAATTAAAATTCAAGGATCATTCTAAGCAAAGAATACTTTCAAGTTAGTAGGATTTCATTCTTAAGCAGTTATTTTTCAAAAGGTTTATTTGAATATACTTTTGCACTCTTCTTCTTCCAGTCACATTGCCTCTTCTAAGGCAAGTGTATATGATGCTAAAAGCCAGAGAACTTCCAATATTACTCATTTATTTTGCCTTTGTTTTCAATTATAACCTTATGAACTCCATTTTTAATATCTACAAAGGGCATTTGGGGACCAAAGTGTCAATGTGACTTAAGAAAATGTCAATGCTACCTAAAACCTTTCTGCATTCTTTACTTAATTTATTATGAATCATTGCACCTTACTATCATCTACATAAGGCAAAATAACTATTTGAAGCAAAGGTCAATGCAGGCAATTTCCAACAGTCTTATTGTTTGGGGCTTCATTTTCAAATTTTAGGACACAGGACAAAAGCCTTGCTATTCTTTGTCGTTATCATTATATGGATTTTATAGTTATAGATTACATAGATTTTAGAGTGTTTTCTTGGTAAAAGAGTATTCTCACCAAATATGATCTTCTATTGACATCTCCCTCTGAAGAAGTGCAAAGAAATTATTACAAAATGCCAAAATAGATACCAAAAGGAGGTCATATTGTTATAGGACTAAAGGTCAATGTGACTAAGCTTGCTATCCCACACAAACCCTCTAAATAAACTTTAACAGAGAGATGAATTCCAAAAGACAAAAATACCAACCCATAATTTCCCAAATACTATAATTCTGTGATCTGTTCTTATCTCCATACATATCCACTAAATGTGGATTTTCATGCTTCCTATACTGGAAATGATCAAGAAAATCATTTAAAACCAACTAACCATATCAACAGCAAAAAAAAGAAAGTATAATAGCAGAAGCAGTATAAAACTGGAGGCTAGGAACTACAGTTCTAATCTTATCTGTGCCCCAGTTTCCATAGGATCTTTCTTTCCAAAGCTAGTTTCCTCATTTGTAAATCAAGTGTGACAATAATGACCCAATTCACCAAAAGTTACTGTGAAAAAGTATCGAGTTTGGAACTGCATAGACCCTTAGAAATTATCTAGTCCATTTACCAGATGAGGAAACTAAAGCCCAAAGAAATTTCCCCAAAATAATCATGAAAGATCATCAGAAAAGAAGGCTTTCCTCATAAGTAAATTTCTTAAATAAATAAGGCTTACCCCTATAAGCATTAAAAATTTTTTTTGAAAAAATGTTAATCATTTCTGGTAAGTTTCATGAGGTTGAAAATTAAAAAGGTCTCTTGTATGCTGAATAGACATCCTGGAGTGTATTTATAAGCATACCCAGACGGGTCACAGAGGTTGGCCAAGTGGTATGAAAGGGCTGCAATCTGAATCATTGAAAGGAATATGGAAATCAGTGAGTTCACTTACCTAATTGTTTATTTTGGAAGAAGTCTTTCTAAACTGTGTGGCAAGCCTGAATTATTATAAAGTACTTTCTTCTTAATGATTCATTATTGTGAATTTTACCAATCACTGAACTATGCTGTGATGCCCTAAAGGTAAATTGAGATATATAAAGCTATTTAGAGCCTATGAAAATGTCTTCAGAATGCTTTTTATAGTTGACTCCTGATGTCTCTATTTGTTGCAGTTTGAATCTCTCTGCTTTTATTTTATATACAATTCTAAATCAATATTAGAGTAAGGGTTTCAGGATGGCCAACTCTGGGCATCTTAAGCAGCAAAATATATAGGGTTTTTTGATAACTGTTTCTCAAGAATAATATATTAGATTTTTTCTTTTTCTTTTTCTTTTTGCTTACATGGAGCTATGTCCTGGGTAGCAGAAGTTTCAAAGAGTTTGAATTCTTGTTGACTAGAAATTACTGTACTTCAGGTCTGTATTTATGATCAGTGAAAGGAAGACTAGAGGAGAGTTACAAAAACAAACAGAGATGAAAACAAGATATATCAAGGGTAACAAAGAGACAAATCATAGAGAAATGCTAAATACTAACATTTATTAATGTTAGGTCGATTTTTGGTTTGGTTGTTTTATTTAGAATATGAATAATCAGTTATTACTTTGCTTTGAAATGTATGTTTACTCATCCAGCATCTTCCTTATAAACTGAGAAATTGCTTTTCCCTTTTTATATTAAAAATTTAAGGTTTAATATCACATTAGCTTTTGAAGTTTTGTTTACCCAGAATACAAAGACATGACTTAGGGTTTAGAAATTAATTTTGGATCTTTAGAGAGACATTTAATTTACATCCCAAATTTACAAGTCTCTTGAAGTGCCTTTAAATGTATCAAAGTTTTTTTTATTTTGGTTAACAAATCAATATTGTCTCATCTCACAAATATTTAAAAATTTCAATGAAACAAGCTTTATTTCTTCTAAAAGCAATTTTCTCCTTAATCAAAACCAGTGTTTTAATCTAACTGAAGTATAATGGTAATACATAATGGAATATAATAATGGAAATTTTATTCTCTGAGTACAGCTTATATCTCTACTATGTATGGACTAAATAATTGTAAGATATGCCCTACATCTGGCCTAAAAACAAGGAGTTCCTCATTGCTGATATGATTCTTCAAATTATGAATGAGCTCACAAGAGGGCTCTTTTCAACTGGAAACACCCCCTGAAGTTTGGCTTTGATTTGCAAATATAAATCTACACAAAATTTTTCAGAAAGACATCTAATATACCAGATATTCTGCAGTTGCAAAGAGTCTATATCTTTATAGTCATTTTACTCTAACTGGATGGCAAATCTAATATATTATTAAAAAACTAGCCTATACTCTACCTTGTTTAAATAATCAGACTATATATTGCCAAATACAATGTTTTTTCCCCAAAAAAGTGTCATTGCATAATATTATCTTGGAGTTGTTATTTTAAATGTTCTGATTTTTTCTTACCTTTCAAAATGTTGTTTCATCTGTTTACATGCGTAATAATTTCCATCTTTTAGGTTCTGCATCTTTATAACTTCAGAAAATGTTCCTTCTCCTATTTTGCCAATTGCTTTATATTCTACAAACAAGAATAAGTTGATAAGTAAACGGTTATTGAAGTATTGATTTTTATTCATATTTGTCAACATAAACATGTAAAATGGTTTTAAATATTCTTGATTTTTAATCTAAATAATTCTTTAATAGGAAAATGCCATTGTTAAAGTTCATGTTTTCCTTACTTTTAAACAAATCCTACCAAAAAATCCTAATTTATAAAAATTCTAATATATAAAATATGTATTCATTCACCCAATAAATGCGTATTAAACATCTGTGTGCAGAAAAGCATTGTGCTAGATCACTCAGTCAAAAAGCATTTGCACTTACTATATTCTAGGCACTGTGCTAAGTGCTAAGAACATAAAGAAAAGCAAAAACAGTCACTGATCTCAAGAATACTATAGATATACTGTTGTATGTAAGGAAAAGCAAGAAGGCCAATGTAGCGGGATCATGAAATAAATGGAGAGGAGTTAACTGTCAAAAGACTGGAAAAAATAGGAAGGACCCAGGCGATAAAGAGTTTTAAATATCAAATGTCCTCTAGGATGCTTGATTCTGAAGAAAAGAGCCAGCTGGAGGAGATTATTGAATAAACAGGTGACATGGTTAGAACTATGCCTTAGGAACATCACTTTGGCAGCCAAGTGAAGAATGGATTAGAGTTGGAAGAGAGGAAACAGGGAGAACAATTAGAAGACTTTCACAATAGTTCAAACAAGAGGTGATGGTAGCCTGAACTAATGGTGGCTCTGTTGGTAAAGTAGGCCAAAAAAGGAAAGGTCATGAAGATATTAACAAGATTGGTTCCTGCCCTCATGAAGCATACTAATAAAGATGAGGGTAGGAGCTAAGATAGGGACTGGACCTATAAATTTCACTGGTATTAGTGAATTCCCCACTCCACCAAGAGAAAGTTCCTTTAACCAATGCAAGGAGACACCTCCTCTGCAATTTATAATCTTCAAAAGTTGCCTTGAGCACTGAGGGGTTAAATTATTTGCCCCGAGTCACAAGTTAATATGGAGATAAAATATCAACAGAGACAGCTATAATACATGATGGGAGCTAAATCTAGCACATGAGGATAATCATGGAGTGAGGATAACCCTGGACTCTTGAGGGTTATGCTGATAAAGCAAAAATTCAGGTACATCATCCCAAATTGAAAAGGCTATGCATGTTGGCCTGAGAATCAAGTGTGTGTCTACTGACCTTCAGTCATTTCAAACAAGACTTTCATGACCCTATTTGGGGTTTTCTTAGCAAAGATACTGGCATGGCTTCCCAATTCCTTCTTTAGTTCATTTAAAGGATGAGAAAACTGAGGTAAATAAGGTTAAAGGACTTGTCTGAGGTCAAAATTCAAATCTTCCTGCCTCCAGCCTAGCACTCTATCCACTGCATCATCTAACTGTCCTGTGTATTTAAGGACCTGCCTAATAGTGATCTGACAATATTATCACTAGAAAGTTAGAGACCAAGTAATTGATTTATTTTGGCTACAGCATCTCATGAAGGCCACCTAATAAGCAAGGTAGATAACCCAGTAAATAGAAAACTGGCCTTGAAGCCAGGAGAATCTACAGCCTCTGACCCATCTTGGCTGCAAGATTCTGGGAAATTGCTCTGGGCAATTCAGACTGTAAAGAATGTGCCAACCTGAAATGGTTGAAGGAGCCTCTTTATCAGGAATTTCCCTGAAATTACATTCCTAGTCTAAATCTTAATAATAATAAATGACACATATTGTGTTTTAAAGATTGTACAGCTCTTTGCATACATTATATAATTTGAGTTTCATTTATAATGATCTTTTGAGACTGTAGCTATAAGCATTATTATTCCTATTTTATAGACTTAAAAAAACTAGGATTCAAAGAAATTAAATAAGTTAAATTTGAAATTTTTACAGCTAGTACATGTCAGAGGAGAAATTTGAGTTCATTGTGTCTTGACTTCAAGTTCAACATTTTATTCCATATTCTATATTGCCCCCTACTAAGTTGTAGAGGGAGTTTGCAATCTGTGTTGATGCAAGGAGAAATACCAGACTGATGAAATCACATTTTTTTGAAGCAGTTTAATCATAAACTTAAGTATGTGGATGTCAGTAGCAACTAATAAGTTAATAAAATAATAATAAAATAGCACTACAGCTAACCTTTTCTAATCTTTGTGGATGTAGAGGGTCATAGTCAGTGAGGAAACTCTAGGCAAGGTAAGACCCTTCAGCCTAGAGGGAACGTGCTAACAATGTCTGATTTGGCTCCCCATCACCTCTTAAGGGCTCTCAGCCTTCCTGAGAAGTCAGGGAGCAGTGACAATCTGTGCTGAGATTGAAACAGAGTGATACCAGGTGGCAGAGTGATACCAGAAGGCAAACTACGTACAAGAGCAAGTTGTTTATGTGGTTTCACATGTGTAGTATTGTTTTTGTTACATTATAAAAAGGGGAAAGCCCTTGAAAGAAATGGACTCCATTTTTCCACCCTCCTCAGGAGTTCTGCCTCATCACTTCTCCACTAGGAAGGTATATTTAATCACTTCGGTGTGGGGGCTCTAGAAAGCAACAATATATTTTGTCACCCCAACTTGGGGGCTCTAGAAGGCAAGACACAACATTTGGTGCCCAACTTGGGGCTCTAGGTAAGGTCCTATACACATCAGCTCAACTGATGCGATTGGCAGAATTCAGTGAAGAAGTCCCATGACCCAGAATAGGGTAAGTATAAAAATAAGCAAGTGGGAAGAATCTGTAAGGGATAGTCTAGTCACTTTCATTTTTTAGCCAAAATGGGGCAGATACTAAGAAAAGAGTCTCCCCCACCTCAAGGGAAGTATGAAGCATGTGTAATTAGGTTAATAGAGAAGCAAGGTTTGTTGGTAACTCAGAGGCAGATCACTGGGCTCTTAAATATATTAGAGTGCACATTTCCTTGGTTTTCTAAGGAAGAAAAATTAGAACCAGATATTTCCCAGATATGTGGGAAATAGTAGGAGAGCAATTAATTGAATATTACAAAGCTAAGGGTCCTGACTCAATTCCTGAAGAAATATTCCTTATGTACAATATAATGCAATTGGCTTTAAAGAAATCCCACAAGTTTTAAAACAAGGAAAGATTTTAATGTGAATGGCTGAGTGTCTAAGACCAGATTTAAACTCAGATCTTCCTGACTACAGAGCTGGTGCTCTATCCACTGCACCAACTTGCTGCCCCATATCTTATAGAAACAACATAGAACAAAGTTGTTTCTTATAGAACAATAATATTCCATAACATTCATATACCATAACTTATTCAGCTATTTTCCAACTATGGGCATCCACTCAGTTTCCAGTTTCTTGCCACTACAAAAAAGGGCTGCCACAAACATTTTTGTACATGTGGGTTCCTTTTCCTCCTTTAAGATCTCTTTGGGATAAAGAGCTTCTTTGGAATATAAACCCAGTAGTAACACTGCTGGGTCAAAGGGTATGCACAGTTTGATAACTTTTGGCTATAGTTCCAAATTGTCTAGCATTATTTTTGACACATAGTACATAACTAACAAATATTCATTATTTCTTAATTCTCATCTATTGTAATTCTAATTTTAATTCTCTTTAATTCTCATCTACTATACTGAAGACACTACAACTATTATCCCTAAATCACAGAAACATCCAAAGAGGTTATGTTCCCATGGTCATACAACTAGTAAATGTTAGAGATGGGATTTATATTCAAGGCAAGTCTTTCACCATATATATTATGTGGGAACTGATCAGGGGAAAACTGGACAGGAAGCCTAGGCAGGTTGACCAAACTCAGTCTCAGGCTATGGCTTCAGGCAAAGTAAAAAAGCACAATGGTGATTACAGTCACAAAGGGGTGAGGGCCCTGCTGCTTGTTGTCACTAGCAGAAGTGCAAGAGTACCTGGTTTTGGTTCTGGGGCAGAGGGAAGAGTTAAACCTTGTAGCTGTCTGAGGTACTACAAAAAGAAAGAACATTTGCAGGGACAGTGGTACTGGGCATCCTGGTCAAGGCTCAAGACAGAGAGAAGTACCTACAGGCTTGAAGGTGTAAGCTGCAGAAGCAGTGACCACATCTGGCTTTGGATTACATAACACTGAAAGAATCATGAGGTCAAAGACCCTCAAATAGATCTCAGAAAAAAAACAGCATGAAAAAATGTGAAGCTTGAGACATCCCTTACACCCTGAGTGCAGAGCCCAACACTACCATAAAGTAAACAGCCTATTAGTAATAAGCTATTTTTAAAAATGAATAAAAAACAGAGAGAGAACCTGATCATATAAAATAGCAGCTATAGTAATAGAGCAGATCAGGATTCAAATTCAGAAGAAAACAAAACAGTCTTCAAATATAAGCTAAAACTTCCAAGAAAAATATAAATATAAGCTAAACAGAGATATAAATATAAACAGAGATATAAATATAAGCTAAACAGAGAGAGAGAAGAAAACAAAACAGTCTTCAAATATAAGCTAAAACTTCCAAGAAAAATATAAAATAGTCAAAAGCCAAAAAAGATTTCTTGGAAGAACTTAAAAAGAATTTCAAAAATCAAATAAGAGAAAGATAGGGAAAATTGAAGAAAAGAAATAGAATAGAAGAAAAGTAAAAAAAAAATTATGAAAGCACCCAGAGGGCGGGCTGTGGGGACTTAGAATGGATCACAATATAGTATTTACATTTATTTTGGTTAATTACTAGCTTTTTGTATCTTTTATCATTTTTTTCCTTTTTGATATGATTTTTCTTGTGCAGTATGATAATTGTGAAAATATGCATAGAAAACTGCACAGGTTTAATATATATTGGATTACTTGCCATCTAGGAGAGGGGGTGAGGGAAGAAAGGAAGAAAAAAGTTTGGAACACAAGAGTTTTTGCAAGGGTGAATGTTGAATGCATGTTGAATGTACCTTTTAAAAAGGCTTTTAAAAAAATTTAAATAGGAATTTTAAAAAATAAGTGATATAAATGGAAAAATGCCAACACTAGAGACAGGACTTAAACTTCTCCAACAATCACATGCTACCTTTGTGATCCTGGATAAGTCAATTAATTTTCTTAGACTTTAGTATGCTTATTTTTAAAATGTGGGGGTTGGATTTAAGGGCCTCTGAGATTTCTTTCTACACTGATCCGTGATCTTGTACAAAATCCTACCAACCTAGAAAGACTTTGATCACATGCTCGAATATGGACTATTTGTTATGGTTATTTTATGAAGAGAAGCCTAACTACAGTCAATGAAATGCAATACCAGATTAGTCACACAGTGATAGTATTTTGTCCATGATTATTCATTGAGGAAATCTACTAAAGTTTTGAGGACATCTTCATAGAAAGAAGGATGAAATACACCAATATAATCATGGATTCTTGAAATTCTAAATGATTCTAAAGTAAAAGTCTAAAATCTTTAAAAAAAAAAAAAAAGAAAGAAAGAAAGAAGGACTAGAAAACATTATGAAATGCAAAATGGATAATTTTGATTATACTAAATTAAAAGGGTTTTGTATAAACAAAACCAATACCGCCCAAGATTAGAAGGCAATCAGAAAATTGGGGGAAATTTTTTTTTACATCCAAGGGTTTTGATAAAGCCCTCATTTCCAAAATATATAGAAAACTGACTTGAATTTATAAGAAAATAAGCCATTCTCCAGTTAATAAATGGTCAAAGGACATGAACAGACAATTTTCAGACAAAAAAATTAAAGTTATTTCTAGTCATATGAAAAAATTCTCTAAATCACTCTTAATTAGAAAAATGCAAATTAAGACAACTTTGAGGTACCACTACACACTTCTCAGATTGGCTAAGATGATAGGAAAAGATAATGATAAATGTTGGAGGGGATGTGGGAAAACTGGGACACATGCATTGTTGGTGGATTTGAAAATTAATTCAACCATTCAGAAGAGCATTTTGAAATTATGCAATGTCTCTACTAAGTCTGTATTCCAAAGAGATCATAAAAAAAGGAAAAGGACCTTGTGGAAATGGAAAAAACATTTGTAGCAGCACTTTTTGTGGTGGCAAGAAACTGGAAACTGAATGGATTATGTGATGATCAACTGTGATGAATCTAACTCTTTAACAATGAGGTGATTCAAAGCAATTCCAATAGAATTGTGATGAAAACTGTCACATACATCCAGAGAGAAAACTACTGTATGATAAGCAATAGATAAATAAAAATTGTTTAGCTAATTCTTATTACTGGATGAAAAATTTTATGTGATATA
Organism: Sarcophilus harrisii; assembly: GCF_902635505.1. Lineage (NCBI taxonomy): Eukaryota > Metazoa > Chordata > Mammalia > Dasyuromorphia > Dasyuridae > Sarcophilus > Sarcophilus harrisii. The sequence continues at coordinate 357,467,455 of NC_045427.1, read as the reverse complement.
AACAACATGAACAAAATTATGCTGGAACAATCCCAGATACCAGGCAATTAGAACTGGGCAAGAGGAAGCTAATGATTTCATGTGACACCAAGAAATTATAAAGCAAAATCAAAAGAATGGAAAAAGGAAGATAATATGAAACATCTCACTAAAAAAATGCCTGACCTGGAAGACAATTTAAGAGTTCTCATAGTACCTGAAAGTTAATGATGAAAAAAGGATCTAGACACCACACTTCAAGAAATTACTAAGAAAACTGCCCTGAAGTTCTAGAACTGTAAGGTAAAATAGAAATTGGAAAAAATCCATTGATCACTGCCTGAAATCCCAAAATAAAAACTGACCCAGAAATATAGTGTTTCAATACTTATATACTATTTCTACACACTATATTTCTGTGAAGTTTCAAAGCTCTCTGGGTTCAAGGAGAAAACATTACAAGCAGCTAGAAAACAACAACTTAAATAATGTAGCCCTACAGTCAAAATAATACAAGAATTTGAAGTTTTCACATTAAAAGAACAAAAAGCATAGAATATAATATTCTGAAAGGCAAAGGAACTAGGTCTTCAACCAAGAATAATCTACCCAGCAAAACTAAATGTAATCCTGCAAGGAAAAATGGATATTTAATGAACTAAAGGACTATCCTATATTCTTGAAGAAAAGATCAGAATTGAAAAGAAAATTTAATTTACACTTACATGAACTGATGCTGAGTGAAGTGAGATGAACCAGGAGAACATTGTACACATCAACAAGACTATATGATGATCAACTATGATGGACCCAGTTCTTCTCAGCAATTCAGTGATCCAGGACAATTTTAATAGACCTGGGGTGGAAAATATTATCCCCATCCAGAAAGAAAACTAAGGAGACTGAATTGAAACATAGTATTTATACTTTTTTTGTTTGTTTGCTTGCTTTTACCTTCTCACGTTTTTTTCCCTTTTTGGTCTTATTTTTCTCGCACAACATAACAAATAAGGAAATATGTTTAGGATTGTTCGTGTTTAACCTATATAAGATTGCTTGCTGTTTTGAGAAGGGAGGAAATGGGTGAAGAAGGGAGAAAAAAGTCGGAACACAAAGTTTTGCAAAAGTGAATGTTGAAAACTATCTTTATACATGTATTTGTAAAAATAAAATACTATTGAGGGAAAAAAAGAAAATTTGACTTACAAGGATCAGAGGAAACATAAGAAGGTAAACATGAAAGACTAATTATGAGGGATTTAATAAGGTTAAACTGTTTACTTCTTATATGGGAACATGACATTTGTAACTCTTGAAATTATCATCATTACTAGTAGTTTAGAAGAAAATACACAGATTGAAGACTTGGGAGTGAATTGATTATGATAGGAAAATCCTAAAAAATAAAATTGGATAGAAAGAGCAAATGGCACAATTGAGCAATATTATTTCATACAAAAGAGGCATGAATGGAAAAATTATTACACTGAAGGGAAAGACAAGAAGAAGTGCTGGCAGTTCGGAAACTTTATTCTTATAAGAATTGGGTTAAAGAAGGAATAATATACATTTAGTAAGTATAATTTTTTTTTAATTTACAAAGAAACAGGACAAGAGTATGGGATAAGAGAGGGAATCTTAGAAGGGTGTGCAGATTAAGAACAAGGAGGGCAAGAGAATCAGATAAGGAAAGGATAGATTAGATTTAGAAGATTAGGCAGGCAGTGGTCAGAAGTAAACTAAATTTCTGAGCAGGGAAAGGGTAAAAAGAGAGAGAAAATAATAAACAGTGAGGAAAAATAGGATGGAAATACACAACTAGTAATTATATCATCAAAATATAAATCTGATGAATTCACTAATAAAATAGAAATGAATAGCAGAATAGATCAAAATTAGGTTTACAATAAATACATTTTAAAATGAGAAACATAAGAGTAAAAATAAAGGAAGAGTAGAATTTATTATATTACCTGATAGTTTAAAAAGGTAGCAATCATGATCTCATAGTTAAAACTAAAATATTAAGAGATAAGTAAGGAAATTACATTATGTTCAAAGGTACAATGGTACTATTACTAATGGTAATATCGATACTGACCATGTATGCAACAAATGCTGGAGCATTCATATTTTTAAAGAAAAAAATAAATTATAGATGGAAATAGACAGTAAAATTAATGAAAAATTTCAACATTCTGTCAGATTGGCTAGAATGACAGGGAAAGATAATGCGGATTGTTGGAGGGGATGTGGGAAAACTGGGACACTGATACATTGTTGATGGAATTGTGAATACATCCAGCCATTCTGGACAGCAATTTGGAACTATGTTCAAAAAGTTATCAAACTGTGCATACCTTTGATGCAGCAGTGTTACTACTGGTCTTATATCCCAAAGAGATCTTAAAGGGAAAGGGACCTGTATGTGCAAGACTGTTTGTGGCAGCCCTCTTTGTAGTGGCTAAAAACTGGAAACAGAGTGGATGCCCATCAATTGGAGAATAGCTGAATAAATTGTGGTATATGAATATTATGGAATATTATTGTTCTATAAGAAATGACCAACAGGATGATTTCAGAAAAGCCTGGAGAGACTTCCATGAACTGATGCTGAGTGAAATGAGCAGGACTAAGAGATCATTATATAATTCAACAACAATACTATATAATGATCAATTCTGATGGACATGACCCTCTTCAACAATGTGATAAACCAAATCAGTTCCAATAGAGCAGTAATGAATTGAATCAGCTACACCCAGTAAAAGAGCTCTGGGAAATGACTATAAACCACTACATAGAATTCCCAATTCCTCTATTTTTGTCTGGCTGCATTTTTTTATTTCCTTCACAGGTTAATTGTACACTATTTCAAAGTCCAATTCTTTTTGTACAGCAAAATATGGACATGTATACATATATTGTATTTAACTTATACTTTAACATATTTTACATGTATTGGTCAACCTGCCATCTCAGGGAGGGGGTGGGAGGAAGGAGGGGAAAAATTGGAACAAAAGGTTTTGCAATTATCAATGCTGAAAAATTACCCATGCATATATCTTGTAAATAAAAAACTATAATAATAAAAAAAACCTTTAGGTTATTAAAATTAAATATATATAAAAAATTTCAACATTCCCCTTTCAGAACTAGATAAATCTAATCAAAAAATAAATAAGAAGTTAAAAGACTTCATTAATAGAATCTTAGATAAGCTAGATATGATAAACTTCTGGCAAAAACTAAAGAATAGAGGAATTTACCTTTTATAGCTCATGGCATCTTTACAAAAATTAACCATAAAATTTTTATACTTAAATGCAGAAAAGCATAGATACATTATATGCTTTGTCATATCATAACACAATAAGAATTACATTTAATAAAGAACCATGAAAACACAAATTACAAATTAATTTAATCTTAAAAAATGAGTAGGTTAAAGAAAAAGTAACAGAAATAATAACTTTATTAAGGGGAATGAGGAGACAGTATGTAAAAACTTATAGGATACAGCAAAAGCAACAATGAGAAGAAAATTTATCTCAATACTTATTACATCAATAAAATACAGAAGGTACAGATCAATGAATTGAGTATGCAATTGGAAAAGAAAAAATTAAAAATTCCCTATTAAGCACCTAGGAAATCCTGAGAATTAAAAATGAGATTAACAAAATTGAATATGTAAAAAATAAAATTAGGAGTTGGATTTATGAAAAAAATTAATAAAATGGATAAACCATTGGTTAATATGATTTTTTGAAAGTGAGAAGAAAACCAAATCACTATTATTAAAAATGAAAATGATCAATATACACTAAAGATGAAGAAATTAAAAGCAACTATCAGGAGTTATTTTGCTCAATTTATATGCCAATAAATTTAGCAATTTAAGTGAAATGGAAGACTACTTACAAAAAATATAAACTTCCTAGATTAACAGAGGAAATAGAATATATAAATAAATCAATTTTAGAAAAAGGAAAGGAATAGATCATAGGAGAGCTCCCTAAGGAAAAACCATCAGAACCACGTGGATTTACAAAAATGAATTGCACCAAACATTTTTAAAAAATCAAGTAATTCCAATATTAAATAAATTAAAGAAAGACTACTTTTATAAAACAAACGTGATGTATTATACTGAAACCAAGAAAAGCAAAAATAAAGGAAGAAAATTATAGACCACTAATTCCATTGATGTATAGTGATACAAAAATCCTAAATAAATACTAACTAGGAGAATACAACAATATATATTACTCATGATCAACTGGAATTTATACCAGGAATTCAGGGCTTATTTAACATAATGAAAACTACTAATATAATTGATTATATCAAAAAGAAAAGTAACAAAACTCATATAATTATATTGATAGATGCAGGAAAAGCCTTTGATAAAACACAATAATCATTCCTACTTAAAAACTTTGAAAGCATATGTATAAATGTATTTTTCCTTAAAATGATCAAAAGCATCTCCCTAAAACTATCAGCAAACATTATCTGTAATGGGAATAAGCTAGAAGCATTCCCAACAAGATCAGGAGTGAAACAAAGATGCCTATTATCATTAATACTATTCAATATTGTGCTAGAAATGCTAGCAATAGCAATAAGTGAAGAAAAATAAATTGAAGGAGTGAAAATAGGCAATGAGGTAATAAAACTACCTCTTTTTGCAGATGATATGATGGTATACTTGGAAAAGCCTAGAAATTCAACTAAAAAGCTAATTAAAACAATAATTTTAGCAAAGTAGAACATAAAATAAAACCACATAAATCATCAACATTTCTATGTCATCAGTAAAGCCCTGGAAGAAGAGATCCTTTGTTTGTTTTTTCTTTTTCATGGTTTTTTCTCTTTCCTCTAATTTTTCTTGTACAATATGACAAATGGGAAATATATTTTAAAAGATTGTACATGATAAACTATATCAAAATGCTATCTTTTGGAAGGAGGAAGTAAGAGGGACGGAGAAAAAATCTGAAACACAAAATCTTACAAAAATAAATTTTGAAAGAATAGTAAGAAATATTTTAATTAAAATAACCATTAAAAAAGGATTCCCACAAAAATACCAGGCAAAATTAAGCAAAATACTTCAAGGGAAAAAAAATGGTCATTTAATGAAATAGATTTTTCAAGGTTTCATAAGAAGAAGACCAGAATTGAACAAAAATGTGATCGTCAATATCAAGATCTGAAAAAAAAAAAAAAAGGCCTAAAAAGGGAAAAGGGGGAAAGAAAACATTAAGGGATTCAATAGGACTAAACTGTTTATATTCCAACAAGGGATATTTGTAATTTTTTTTAAAACATGCCTCTACAGAATTCTCAGAAGATGGCAGAAGGAGATCAGAAAACTTTTCGCCCTCCAAATTTCCTCCATAAAATAGACAAAACATTGCTACTAAACAACAGAAATAAATATGGGGTAAAACAGTTCCTCATCCTAAAACAATCTGGGAAGATAAAAAAAACGACCCGACTTCCAAGGACAGAAGTTTGGCCTGAATACATCTCCAGGACAGCTCTGTAGAATCAATAAAACAAGCCTTGAGGGCAGCCGATTGGAGTGGCAGTCTGAGGCTTAGAAACTTTCATCTCTCAGTGTCAGAATTTCACCACAGAATTGAAGATTTCTGAAGACTTTCCACCACACAAAACAACTGTGAGAAGAATCTGAGACTTGAGACATTCTGTATACCTCAGAACTCTAACTTGATTACAATATTAATAGCTGATAGAAACAAACTAATAATAAATAAGTAATAAAAATTAGTAAGCAAAGGAGAAAGAACCAAACCACAGAGAATTACTATGGGGACAGAGAAGATCTATATTCTAGAGGAAGATAATGGATCCTTTAAAAAAAAAAAAAAAAGTCACTTTTTCAATGAGAAATGTCAAATGGTACCCAGCACAAAAAGAGTTCTTGGAAGAACTTAAAAAGGACTTTAAAAATCAAACAAGAGAGACTGAAGAAAATTCCCCCCAATCATATAATAAGTTCTGGAATACACCTTACCTCACTGGATGGTTGTAAGGGAAGTATGTAGTAAACCCTAGAAATGTGAGCTATTATGTTGGATAACTGATAAAACAATTCTGGAGAGAGAAATCACATGTATATAGATGTAGTCACTGTAATGAAATTGATAGTTGTGATCTTCACTATTGAAAAGGGCTGCATTGCATGAATTTTCAGCTAGACTGTGTGAAGTTTAATGCTCAGGTCTTCCAACTTATCATCAGCCCCTTGGTCTTTTGCAAATCATTTGACCTCTTTGGTCCTTTGTATTCCTGCCTGTAAAAGGCCAAATTTGATTTGTAAAGTCCTTTGGAGAGGCAGCATGGTAAGAAATAAAAGAATTCACTGTTTTGGAGTCAAAAAAAGGTCTGGATTCAAACCCTGCCCATACAACTGAGATGTGTGGGCAATTTGCTTATTGTCTTTGGCTCTCCGTTTCCTAATCTAATTTCCTAACCTAATGGGGGGATTAGACTTGATGACTTGTCTCTGTATGGCTGTAATCTAGCTTCTTGGTAATTTAGAGATGAAAAATGCTATAACCCCATGACCTGAAGAACTTACATTTGCTAAAAAGGTATGAAACAAAAATGAAAGTGATTTGAGATAAAAGAAAAAAAATAAGAGCAGTCCAAACAAATCAAGAAAACAATGAAAAAAAGTCAACCAATATGAAATGGAGAATCAAAAACTTAACAAAGAATACAATTCTTTGAAAATTAGAATAGGGCAAGAAATAACAAAATTAAAAGAATGAAAAAACAGAAGAGAAAGTGAAACATCTAAAAACCCAATAGAGAAGAAATAGAGAATAGAGGAGAAATGATGTAAGAATAATTGGGGTACTAAAAAATATGATAAAAGAAAGAAAAAGAATCTTGGTATTATAAGAAATGACCAAGGAAAATCACCCTGAAGTCTAAAACAAGAAGGCAAAGCAGAAATAGAAGAAATGTACTGATCACTACCTGAAAGAGCTCCTAGAAAGAAAACTTACAGAAATATCATGGTCAAGTTTCAAAGCTTCTAAGTTAAGAAAAAAATTACTGGAAGCAATAAGAAAAAAAAAATTTAAATATCACAGAGCAAAATAAAGATTACTCGAGACCAAGCAGCTACTTAAGGACCATAGGTCTGGGAATCCTATATTCTGTAGAACAAAAGAACTAGGGTCATGACCAAGGGTAACTTCCCAAAAAATTTAATATAATCTTGAATGAAAAAGAAAAAAAATTAGATATTTAATGAACTGAAAGGTTTAAAGGCTTTTGTAAAACAAACAAACAAACAAACAAACCCAGAATTTAAGGAAACATCCAGGAGAAATATAAGGGATTCAATAAAGTCACATTGCTTACTTCATACATGTGAAAATATTAGCAGTACTCTTATATTATCATCATTATTTGAGTAATTTGAAATAACGGCTTGGGTTGAGTTGAAATATAATGGGATGAAAACTCATACTGAGTACAGAGATAAAAAGGAATAATTATCTCATTAAATAAGGCATAAAAGGAAAAACTGAAAAAAGAGTAATCAACTCATACAGATAAGGCATAAAAGGAAAAACTGATACAGAAGAAACTAGTACAGGAGTGGGGGAAGGGGAAGAGGGTATATGTGAAGTACTAGAATCTTATTCTAAACCTGAATGGGTTAAAGAGAAAAGTTTATATTTATATACACATATACATTCACAGAGAGAAAAGGAGGGGGAGGAAGGGAGGGAAGGAAAGAGACAGACAGACAGACAGACAGTGTTCAGAAAGAACTAAGACAGCAAGGAGGTCTAAGGAGCAAGGTGGGGGGGGGAACAGGATAAGGGAGTACCTTTTAGAGGAGTAAATAAGCTAAGAATAGAAGGTCAAAGTTAAAGTTAAAATTAAAATAGATTTATGTGATGACTGCGTTAGCACCCTGGATACTTTAGAATCAGCCAGAGTCCTCAGTCTTTATTCTTGGTCTTTAGGGTTAGGACTGAATTGGATGGAAGCAGAATCTTTGCAACCTTCCTTCTTTGTCTCCCGCCCAGAGAGTGACCCTGGCTAGTCTTATTCCACCCCCTAGTCCCTTCTACAATTCTCTATATATACCAATTATCAAGTCAGCACAGGATAGGGGAAAGGGCCATTCCTCAAGCACATGCCCATAGAGTATTGTCCATTGGTAATTAGCCCTAAGTACTTGAATGGACCTCAGTGCAAAGACTCAAGAGTTTTCAGCCCTATACAGATTTAGTTAAAAGTGAAAATAGAGAAACTATACTGTGTCAGCAATATTATTAAAAATCGTTATAGATTACTTAAAATACCTAAACAGTGTAAAATAACAGGATATATACCTGCCAAAACATATAAAAACTACACAAACATACAGATAAAACTTTTTTTACTTTATTTATTTTTAATGTACATTGTTTATGAATTGTGTTGGGAGAGAAAAATCAGATCAAATGTTGGGAAAAGCCATAGGAGAGATAAAAAAAAAAAAAAAAAAAAAAAAACAGAAAGAAGTGAACATAGCATGTGTTTATTTACATTCAGTTTCCTTAGTTCTTTTTCTAGATGCAGATGGCATTTTCTGTCCAAAGTCTATTGGGATTGCTTTGGATCACTGAACAACTAAAAAGAATCAAGTCTTTCATAGCTGATCATTGCACAGTCTTGCTGTTAATTGTGTACAATATATTCCTGGTTCTACTTATTTCACTCAGCATCAGTTCATGTAAATCTTTCCAGGCCTTTCTATAATCAGCTTGTTCATCATTTCTTATAGAACAATAATATTCCAGTATATACACGTACCACAGCTTGTTCAGTCATTCCCTAATGGATGGTCATCTACTCAGTTTCCAAGTCCTTGCCAACATCAAAAAAAAGCTGCTATTAACATTTTTGCTCATGTGTAAGTCCTTTTCTCTCCTTTATGATTTCTTTAGGATATATTCCTAGTAATGGCACTGCTGGATCAAAGGATATGTACAGTTTTGTAGCTCTTTGGAGATAGGTCCAAAATGGTTGGATCCATTCACAGTTCCACCAACAATGTATCAGTGTCCCTGTTTTCCCACATCCCCTCCAACATTCCGCATTATCTTTTCCTGTCATGTTAGCCAATCTGACAGGGGTGTAGTGGTATCTCAGAGTTGTCTTAATTTGCATTTCTCTGACCAATAGTGATTTAGAGCATTTTTTCATATAACTATAGATGGCTTTAATTTTATCATCTGAAAATTGTCTGTTCATATTCTTTGACCATTTATCAATTGGGGAATGACATGTATTCTTATAAATTTAGCACAGTTCTTTATATATTTTAGAAATGAGACCTTTATCAGAAATATTGGCTGTAAAGATTTTTTCCTCAGCTTTGTATTTCCCTTTTAATTTTGTTTCTGTTTGTTGTTTGCAAAACAAAGGGTTTGTGCAAAACCTTTTTAATTTAATGTAATCAAAGTTGTCCATTTTGCTTTTCATAATGTTCTCTAGTTCTTCTTTGCTCATAAATTCCTCACTTCTCCAAAGATCTGATAGGTAACTTGTCCCTTGTTCTCCTAATTTGTTTTTGCTATCATCCTTTATGCCCAAATCATGAGTCTACTTTGACCTTACTTTGGTATGGGGTGTGAGATGTAAGTCTATGCTAAATTTCTGACATATTATTTTCCAGTTTCCCAGCAATTTTTGTGAAATAATGAGTTCTTATTCCAGAAGCTAGAGTTTGAGGGTTTATCAAATACTAGATTGCTATAGGTCTTGCTTATTGTGTCATGTGTCTATTCCAATGATCCATCATTCTATTTCTTAGCCAGTACCAAATGGTTTTGATGACTTCTTTATAATAATAGGTTTGGTACTCCTAAGCCACCATCCTTTGTATTTTTTTTTCATTAATTTCCTTGATATTCTTGACCTTTTGTTCTTCCAGATGAATTTTATTTTTTTTTCTAGTTCTATAAAATAATATTTTGGCAGTTTGATTGGTATGGTACTGAACAAGCCAATTTAGGCAGAACTGTCATGTTTATCATGTTTATTATATTAGTTCGACCTAGCCATGAACAATATATATTTTTCCATAAAACATTTTTATATAAACTGAAATAATATTTGCTGTTCATATATAAGTAAAGCCAACATAATTTTTAAAATAACAACTTTGCCTAACTTATTTAATCAATGTCACATCTCAATTAAATTACTAAAAAATAATTTACTGAAATATAAAAAAATAATAACAATTCATTTGTTAGAGTAAAAAGTCAGGAACTTCAAAGAAATTATGAAAAAAAAAAGTTTAAAAAGTAAATTCAGTAGTGTTAGGCCTTAAACTATATTTATAAGGAAGAGCACTGTTGAAGTATAAAAAGGATAATTATGATTATTTTAAATAAAAATCTTCTTATATGAATAAAAGCCAAGAATAGAAGGGATGCTAAAAATTGGGGGTGAGGTGGAATTTTCATAGATAATCTTTTATTAAATATTATCTATGTATAGTATGTATGTAAGAGCTGGTTGATTTAGAAAAGTATGTAAAAACTTGGATTATGAAGGAAAATGCTATTTTTCTTCAGGGCAACAGAGGACAAATGGAAATAAGCATAATATGATCTTACATATATATATATGTATAATTGTTATATATAGATATGTACATGTATGTTTATAGATATCTATATATAAGAGTGTGTGTGTGTGTGTGTGTGTATAGCCATACTTAACTGTAGCTTTCTTTTTAGAGGAGGATGGAGGGTGATGAAAAGGTAGAAGGAAAAGAAAAAGTGCACAGGGAAAAAAAAATAAAAATGCATAAAAGTGAACAAATGAAAGCTAACAAGGAAGCAAAGAGCTGGGCAGCTTTGAAACCAATATGTAGTATTGATTATATAAGATTTCTTGAAATGGAAATTTGTTGTTTTATATTGAACCCTCTCTTATAGTCTGTTGTGCACATTTTTTAAAATTTCCTCATATATTTAAGTTTAAAATTTTAAAAATTTAAATACACTAAAAAAACTGTACCATTAATATAACAGCTAAAAAGAATTTACATAGGCAGAGGATATGGGTATAAGGTGAATTTGAGGGAATGACATAAAAATAATTAAGGGATAAGAAAGAATAGTACACTGAGTGCAGAAATAAATAAGGTAAAAGAGTAAATTATTTCACAGGAAGAGGTGTAAAAGAACTAAGACAGTGGAGAAAAAGATAGGCGGGTGGAGCTAGGCATCACTTAAACCTTAGTACCTTAGTCTCATAAGTATTGGTTCAAAGAGCTAATAATATACAAAATCATCTGTATATAGAAATCTATCTTACCTGATAAGGAAATAGAAGGGGAAAAGATTTAAGTAAAAGGCAGGAGTGGAGAGAGGACTGAATGGAAGAGGTAAAAATTAGGGGACAAAAGAGGGGACAGATTGGGGGAGGTGATAAAGCAAAACAAAGTTGAGGAGGGAAAGGATAAAAGGAGAGAGAGGACAAACAGAAGGAAAAACATAGTAACTTGAATGCGAAAGGGATGAACACTCCCATGAAAAGGAAGCAGATAGAGTGAATCAAAAACCAGAATTTTACAATATGTTTACAAAAAACACACTTGAAGCAGAGAGACACATACAAAGTAAAGGTAAGGGGTAACAATCCTGCTCTCACACAAAATAAAAGCAAAACTAGGTCTAATTAAAAGAAATAAGAAAGGAAACTAGGACCATAGACTAGTGCTTCTTAAACTTTTTCCACTTAAATAACATCTTTTTGCTTGAGAAATTTTTACATGACCCCAGAGGAATAGAAAATATGTATGGCAAATCAAACATTTGCTGATAATTAATAATTTCATGACCCTCACATTCAGTTAAAAGACCCTATATAAAATCACAAACCACAGTTTATTTTAAACATATATGTTTATACAAAGAGGTAGAGCATCCAAATTCTTAAAGAAGTGAGGTACAAGAACTACAAAACTACACTAGTGAGGAATCTCAACTACACCCTATCAGAACTTGATAAATCCAACCAAAAAATAAACAAGAAAGAAACTATAGAGATAAAAATGATACTAAAAAAAATTAGATATGATGTACTTTTGGAGAAAACTGAATAGGAGCAGAAGGGAAATTTTTTTTTTGTCTCAGCAGTACAATAGCACCTACACAAAAACTGAACAGGTGTAATGGGCCTAGAAACCTCAAATCAAAGATGGAAAGGCAAAAAATATTAAATGTATTATTTTCAGATCATAATGGAATAAAAAACTGCATTCAACAAAGGGCAATGAAAAGATATTAAAGTTAATTGGAAACTAAGTAATCTAATCCTAAAGAATAAGAGGAACAAAGGACGAATCACAAAAATAATAATTTCTTTAAAGAGAATAACAACAAGACAACATACCAAAATTTATAGGATGCAGACAAAGCAGTACTTGGGAGGAAATTTATTTATATAAATTCTTATATCAGTAAAATAGAGAAAGAATAGATCAATGAAATGGGCATGCAATTAAAAAAACTAGAAAAATAATAAATTAAAAATCACCAATTGAGTACCAAACTGGTAATCCTGAAAGTCGAAGATGAGATTAATACAATTGTGAGTAAAAAAATAAATAAAATAAAATAAAAACTATTGTGCTAATAAATAAAACTAGGAAATGGTTTTGTGGGAGGAAAAAACCCAGTAAGACAGATAAGCCATTTTGGTTAATTTAATTTTTTTAAAAAAGAAGAAAAGCAAATATCCAGTATCAAAAATGAAAAGAGTGAAACAGCACTAATGAAGAAGAAATTAAAGTAATTATTAGGAAATATTTTGTCCAATTACATGCCAATAAATCTGACAATCTGGAAAAAAATCAATGAATATTTATGAAAATGCAAATTACCTAGTTTAACAGATCAGGAAATAGAATGCCTACATAAACCAATTTAGAAAAAGAAATTGAACAAGCCATTATTAAAATCCCTAAGAAAAAATTCCTTGAACCAGAAGAGTTCATAAGTGAATTCTACCAAACATATATACAATTAATTCCAATGCTATATAAATTAATTGGAAAAAGTCAAAGAACTCCTACAAAACTCTGTTAATGACACAAATATGTATTGATACCTAAGCCAGGAAGAGCTAAAACAGAGAAAGAAAATTATAGACCAATTTCCTTAATGAATATCAATACAAAAACAAATTTGTAAACAAATACAGATACTAACAAGGCAATTACTGCAATATATCACAAGGATTATAGACTATGAGGAAGTGGGATTTATTCCTGGGAATGCAAGGTTAGTTCAATATTAGGAAAACTATTAACATAATTGATCATATCAATTAACAAAACCAAGAGAAATCATGTAATTTCAATACATGCTGAAAAAACTTTTGACAAAACACAATACCCATTCCTATTAAAAAAAAAAAATACACACACACACATCAAAGAATGGAGGAATAAAGGGAGCATTCCTTAAAATGATAAGCAATATCTATCTAAAACAATCAACAAACAATATCTGTAATGGGATGAGCTAGAAACCTTCCTAATATGATCAGGAGGCATATAAGAATGCCCACTACCAGCACTATTATTCAATGTAGTACTAGGAATGTAAACTATAGCATTAAGAGGTAAAAAAAGAAATCTTAAGAAATTGGAACAGAAAATGAGAAAACAAAACTATGGCACTTTGTAAATGATATGATGGTATATTTATATAGAACTTTAAAGAATGAACTAAAAACTACCTAAAATAATTAACAACTAAAGCAAAGTTGTAAATTATAAAATAAATCCCAGCAGCAAGAGATAGAAAGAAAAATTCCATTTCAAAATAACTGTAATCAATATAAAATATTTAGAAGTCTACCTGCCAAGACAAACCCAGTAACTAAAGGAACACAAAATTGTTTCATAAAACACTTTTCAAACAGTCAAAATCATTGGGAAACTATAAATTGCTCATGGATAGGCTATGCCAATATAATAAAAATGACACTTCTACCTAAGACAATTTTCTTATTCAGTACCATACCATACTACCAAAAAATTATAGAACTAGGAAAAAATAATAACAAAATTCAAAAGATCAAGAATATCAAGGGAATTAATGAAAAAACAAAACAAACAAAAGGTATCCTAGCAATACCAGATCTCAAACTATATTATAAAGTAGTAATCATCAAAATTATCTTCTGGAGTCCCATTCCAATGAAAGACTGAGAGTATGACTGAGAGGCCAGAAGGGAGGTATCTTTGAAGTCTTCATTTTATTAATCTGAGAGCCAGTGTTTTATACTTTTCAGTCTGGTGTCACTAGCATCATTTGCTTTTCAGAGTCAATACACAATCCACACTTTGACATTTCTGTATCTACCTTAACTATCAATACCAAAATGTCCATCATCACAGAATTGCTAATAGCTCAGTTGTGATGCTCAGTAACACCAACAGAATTGTGAACAGTTGTGATGTTTATCACTACGGAGCAGAAATTATCATACCAAGGTATTTACCTCAAGTATGTCTTTGATTCATTGTATAGTTAAAACACTTTATTCCTGTCCAAGAATGTCTTTGATTCATTGTATAGTAAAATGCCTTTTCCTGTCTTAAGTTTACCAAGTATGTCTTTGATTCATTGTAAAGAATACTTTTGTTCTAATTGCAGACATTCTTTATCAAAATTTAACAGGTCTATCTTTACAATTGTTTATTTGAAAGATGGTGAGTTTGAATCAATATTCAGACATAAAGTCTGATAATCAATAGCTCTAACAGAGAGTAGGTTTCAATAAGACCTGTACCGGACTTTTGCTGTTTATGGACTTAATTTACTTCCAGCCCTCTACAATTATTACTACAATTACTGGCTAAGGATGTCTATAGCAATATCAATAGCAATTTAGACAACAGCAACATCAATAGCAAACAGAATAGCAAAGAATAGTCTACTTACTCAAAATATGGAGAAGGGAAGAATTCATGACCAAAAAAGAGATAAAGAGTCTTACAAAATGTAAGTCTTAGCACAAACAAAACCAACACAACCAAACCAGAAAGCAGAAAGCCAGGAAACAATCTTTACAGTAAGTATCTCTGATAAAGGTCTCAATTCTAAAAATATAGAGAAATGAGTCAAATTTATAAGAATACAAGCAATTCCCCAATTGATAAGTGGTCAAAGGATATGAATATGCAAGTTTCAGGTGAAGAAATTAAAGCTATCTATAAGCATATGAAAGATATGCCTTATATCACTTATGATTAGCAAAATTGCAAATTAAAGCAATTCTGAGGTACCATCACACACCTGTCAGATTGGCTAAAAAAAAAAAAAAAAAAAAAAAAAAAACCTCTTGGAGAGGAAGTGGGAAAAATGCTTTGGTGATAGAACTGTGAATTAATCAAGCCATTCTGGAAGGCAATTTAGAACTATGAACAAAGGGCAACCAAACTGTGCATATTCTTTGACCCAGCATTACTAGGTCTATATTCCAAAGAAATCACAAAAAAAGGGAAAATATATGTGCAAAAATACTTATATTGGCCTTTTTCGTGACAGCAAAATTTTGAAATTTGAGGGGATTCCCATCAATTGGGGAATGGCCGAACAAGTTGTGGTACAGGAACATAATGGAATACTACTGGGCAATAAGAAATGATGAACAGGCAGGTTTAAGAAAAACCTGGAAAGATTTATACAAATTGATAGAAAGTGAAAGAAGGAGTACCAAAAAAAACATTGTACACAGTATTAAGCAACTATATAAATGACTCAACTCTTTTCAGCAACACAATGATCCAAGACAAGTACAAAAGACTCATAAAGGAAAAATGCTATCCACATCTAGAGAAAAAAGTGATGGGAGTCTGAATGCAGATCAAAATATACTTTTTTTCGCTGACTTTATTTTTTTTCATGGTTTTCCCCCCCTTTTGATCTGCTTGTTCTTTTACAACTATGACTAATATGGACATTTGTTTTACATATATCAAATTGCCTACCATTTTAGGAAGAGAAAAGGGATAGGAAAGAGGAAGAAAAACTTAAAATTTTGTAAAAATGAATGCTGAAAATTGTCTAGACATGCAATTGAGGAACAAAATACTAAAAAACAAAAGATCAGAAAAAAATAAATGCTAAAATAACCATAAATAAACCACATATAAAATACCTAGCAGAATATCTACCAAAACAAACACAGGACACAGGCACATAATTATAAAACTTTTTATACAAATAAAGTCAGATTTAAATAATGGGAGAAGTGTTAATTGTTCATGGGCAAGTCAAGCCAAAATAATAAAAATGACAATTGTACTTAATCTAATTATTCAGTATCATTCCAATTACATTACAAAAAAAGAAAATTTATAATAATCATAAAATAATAAAAACTCATTTGGAAGAACAAAAGGTCAAGAATATCAAAGAAATTGGCGAAGTAGCCAAAATGGCAGAGAAATGGTAGGGACTTGTGCCTTAACTTTTCCCTATACCCCTAGAAATATTTTTAAATGATGCTTCAAAACAAATTCTAAAACAGCAAAACCCACAAAAGGACAGAGTGAAACAGTTTTCCTGCCAAAAACAACTTAAAAAGTAGGCAGGAAAGGTAACTTGCACCAGAGGTGAGAATGGAGCACAATTTAATGCAGACAGAGTCTCAGCAAACAAGGAACACTCTTTGGGAAAAACTGAATCAATGCCAGCATCGACTATTTCCTGAATTATCAATCTATAGATGGCAAAAAGTCAAACAACTGGTCAGAAGATTATAGAAGTCCCTTTGCTGTACCACGGGCAGGCCTCTGTTGCACTGCTCATACTTGAATCAGGGTCACAGTCTTGGGTCTCAGTCTTAAGACAAGAGGAACACTAGCAAAAAAACAAAAACAAACTATGGCTGCAGAGGAGTGGGAAACCTGGTCACAGTTTCAGGGTAGAAAAGAGTATCAGTGGTCATTCAAAGACCAGAGCACAATAGAGGAGAATTATGCTTTTCCCTAGATCATACCACCTTAGAAGAACAGAAAACTTAAAGATACCCAAAATTACCTCTGAAAACAGTTGCATAAGAAACCTTAAGTTTGGGACAGTGATCCCTCTACTCCAGGGGCAGAAGCTCACTTTAGCAATAAAAAATAAATAAACTGATTGGAAAACGAGTTAGCAACAGAAAAATATACTGATGACAGAAAGTTACTGAGATGTCAGGGAAGATCAAAACAAACTGTGAAGACTACAAAGTCAGTGCTACTACATTCAAAGCTTCAAAGAAAAATGCAATGGCTCTAGCCATAGAGAAGTTTGAGAGTAGAAAGTAAGAGTAAAAGTAGAGTTAGAGGGGTAGAGGGAAAATTGGGAAGAGAAATGAGAGTGATATAAAAAATTAATGGAAAAAAAGTCAAAAGTTTGGTAAAAAGGGCACAAAACAAAACAAAACTGGAAAAAAAAAAAAAAGCTTTTAAAAACAGAATAGGCCAAATAGCAAGAGGCCAAAAAAGTTCAATAAAGAGAAGAATGCCTTGAAAAGCAGAGTTGACCAAATGGAAAAAGAGGTACAAATAAGTGAATTCTTATCCCTGAGGCTTAAATCTTTACAGTAATGTACTGTTTGGTAAAAATTATTGGGAAAACTGGAAACAGTCTGGCAGAAACTAATTGTAGACCAAATCTTAACACTTTATCAACTTGAGATCAAAGTAGAGACATAAGCTAGACATAAAGATAGATATCCTAAGTAAATTGACTATAATTGACTATACTACTTATCAAATTTATGAACAGAAGAATTTATAAACAAGACTTGAAGGACATTGAGATTTCAAATGAACAATTTCTTTCTTTTTTTTCTAGTAAATTTATTTATTTTTAATACATATTGCTTTATGAATCATCTTGGGAGAGAAAAATCAGAGTAAAAGGAAAAAAAAACCATAGGAGACAGAAAAAGAAAAAAAAAAACACAGAAAAAAGAAGCAAATATACCATGTGTTGATTTACATTCAGTCTCCTTAGTGCTTTTTCTGGATGCAGATGGCATTTTTTGTCCAGTCTATTGGAACTGCTTTGGATCACTGAACAACTGTAAAGAACCCAGTCTTTCATTGTTGATCTTGGCATATTCTTGCTGTTATTGTGTACAATGTATTCCTGGGTCTGCTTGTTTTGCTTAGCATCAGTTCATGTAAATCTTTCCAGGCCTTTCTAGAATTAGCTTGTTCATCATTTTTTATAGAACAATAATATTCCATTATCTTAATATAGCACAACTTGTTCAGGCATTCCCCAACCAATGGGCATCTACTCATTTTCCAATTCTCAAATGAATAATTTTGGTTACATTAAATTAAAAAGATTTAATACAAATAAAACAAATATAGCCAAGATTAGAAGGAAAACAGAAAATTGGGGGGAAATTTTATAGTTTCTTAGATAATGTCTTATACCTCAATTATATAGAGAATTTTGTCAAATTTATAAGAAGGAGTCATGCTCTCATTTAAAAATGGTTAAGTATATGAACAGGTAGCTTTTGGATAAAAAATAAGAGCTACTTGTGGTTATATGAAAAAAATGCTCTCAATCATTACTGATTAGAGAAATGCAAATGTTTTAAAACAACTTTTTAAGTACCATCTCACACATTTCGGATTAGCTAAAATGACAGAAAGGAAAAATGACAAGTGTTGAAGGGGATTGTGGAAAAATTGGTATATTCATACACTGTTGGTAGAATTGTGAACTGATTCATCCATTTTGAAATTATATCCAATGAGTCATAAAAATGTGTATATCCTTTGACCTAGCAATACCACTGTCTATTTTCCAAAGTCATCAGGGAAAAGAAAAAAGAATCTCTATGTTCTAAAATATATCAGCTCTCTTTGTGGTGGCAAAGAACTAGAAAGTAAAGGCATGACCATTAATTAAAGCATGGCTGAATAAGCTATGACATATGATTGTGATAGAATATCAACATGATGGATGAAATGAGGAACAGGTTGATTTTAAGAGAACATGAAAATACTGGAAATCATGAAGAGTGAAATGAATAAAACCAAGAGAATGTTGTATATTAGTAACAGCGATACTGTTTAAAAAGTAAATGTGAATGATTAAGCTGTTCTGAGTTATATGAACAGTCAAATAGAAAGAATTTATAAAAGAAGATGTGTCATCTACCTTCAGAGAAAGTATGTCATATATATTTGTATCAAATGGCCTTTTCTATTTCAGAGATGGGGAGGGAAGCAAATAACATGGACTCAAAATATAAAAGGTTTTTTTTAATTTATAAAAAATTAAATCTATACTCTAGGAAGCTGAAGCTACTATTCAGTGGGATTAGACTTCCTTAGCATGCTAATACATTTCTTTGCTTTCAGTATGGCTTCCTATCTTTGACTCAAAATCACTGCACCCTCATCCCTAGAAATCCTATTCCTCGGTATTAGCTTCCAGGAATAAGGTGACTGACCTTCTGTACTCTGCCTTCGTCTAACTTTATCTGCAATATTGTGATCAATTTGGGACACTATAATTTTGAAAAGATCTTGATAAACTAGAGAGATCTAAAGAAGGGCTACCTGGATGGGGAAGAACCTTAATTTTTTGCCATAGGATTGTTTTTTGCGATAGGGAAGGATTGATTGAACAAGACAGAGATATATAGTCTGAAGAAAAAGGGACACAAGACAGCTGTTTTCAAGTACATAATTAAGAAAGATTAGACATATCCTATCTGGCCCAAAAAAGGGCAGAATTAAGAATAATAGAAGTCAAAAAGAGGCAAATTCAGGCTTGATGTTTGATGCTTACAACTGTCCAAAAGTTGAATGGGCTTCCTTGAGAGTTAGTAGGCACACCTTTGATCTGGCCTCCAAGATCAGTAACTCTAATCCCATTCACCTAGTCTCTATTGTTAAAGAATCAGATTAAACTCTGAGACAGTCTTCAAGTGTAGTAGACTCCACCTGGCTCTTCCTAGATTCCTCCCCCACCTCTCCCTAGCTCCTCCCCAATTCCTCCCTGGTTCCTCCCCTTAGGCAGAACCTGCCTTTGCTCCTTTTCTCCCCAGAGACTTTAAAAGTCCCCTCAATGCAGAAATTCCTTGCTTAATCATCTATGATTCTGCCTTGTTAAAGTCATACTTGGCTGGCCGAGTCATTTCACATAATAAATGGGAAATCTTTGTCCTGTGATAAATGATTGTTTCATATCAAATTGAACCATTATGGTCTACAAAATAACTTGGCATTCTCTTAATTTATACCACTTCACCTTCACTTAAAGGAGAAGCTAAAGGAACACATCCCTTTTGTTATATACAGGAGGAACTCCTTATACGTATAGGTAGGAATAAGATGGCCAGTGAGATCCTTTCCACTCTAAAATTGTGTGTCTGTGATACTCTCATAATTCTAAAATTATGTGAGTCAGTTTCCTCATCTATAAAATCGGGAAAATAGTGCCTATCTCACAAAGTTGCTCTAAAACTGCTAACATTCCTAAAGGACTTTATAATCTAAATGCACCAGGTTAATTATTATGCTACCTGTGCCATAACTTTTAATATATGCAAAATAATTTGAAAATGACAAAGTATTATATAAACACCAACTATTATTATTGGTATTATTATTAGATTTAATATTGCAATACTGTTTTAACAGAAGGAGTTCTAATACTCTGGATACACAAATCGTAATATAATTTCTAAAGTACCTCATTCTATTAAAGGAAAAAGATGTAAATGTTAATACAACACAGGCAAAAATGACAATCATTTCCCCTTGACTGAAGAATAGAATTGTCTGACATTTTAATACTCGGGTTACATCATATACCATGACAAATTCTCAAAGATATTTTGACCCGACATAAGGTACACTTTCAGAATCTTTCCAGTGTGACAAAGTCAACAGCAATTATTTTTATTAAGTACTATGGAAAATAATTCTATTTAGTTAAATTTTCTGGATTGTTTGGATTATAAAAAAACAGGAATAAACTATTCCTATTATTAAAATTCAACAAGATTTAATTTTAATAAATGTTCATAATTAACATTTCTGTTCTAAGAATACCGAGTATAAATTTGTATTGAAACAAAATTTCAAAATTACAGTTCTGTTTTTCCTCTATAAAATGTGAAAGTTGGTCTAGCACTCTTTCAGACCTCACAGAAAGAATTTATCTCAAATAAAAGATTGCTCTCATGAATAGCAAAAAGGAGGGGTGGGGGTCATAGTAGAGAGAAATTAAAGTTTGTGCTCTAGTGAAGAGATGATTCATAAATTATTTTCCATCTCTAAAAATCTATTATCTTATAAAAAAAAAAAAAAGAAAAACAAATGCCATCCCTAGCTTCTCCAACTTGATAAAAATAGGAGCTCCAATCCAAACAACCCTTAACACCCCCAAGCATAACTGAATCTTGCCTATTCCACCACCACAAAAGGGGGCGGGGGTGGGGGGGGGGAGGAGAGGAGTCCAAACTGTTTTATGATAAGGGATAGTTTTTTAACCAGAAATACTAGATTGCCAATTCCTAGGAGGCAGCAGCTCTATCGGATTTCATTATCTATTTGCCTCCAAAACCAAGCACAGTGACCAGCAAATAGTAGGCCTTAATAAATACGTGGAGCTGTGGAAAACAGAGCTGCTCCCTGAGACGGGAGACTAGGGTCAGAACCACGGCTCTGCTATTTATTGATTATAACAGACGCCCTAGGATGCGTCATTTTCCAGCCTCAGTTTCCCGATATGTAATTCTGAGATCCCAAGATCAAGAAAAACGAAGGGGTTGAACGAGTGTGATCTCGGGAGTCCCTTCAGACTCTAAATCTAACGGACTTCATGAAGGTTAAACTAAACAAAACCTAACATTAAGGCGACCTTCCTCCTCCGCACCTGCTTCATGCTCCCCTTTTAGCTTGGCACCTCCCCCCGTCCCCCGCCGCCCCTTTCAGCTCAGACTCTAGGAAGGGTGGAGACGGGACTCCTTTACAACCCGGTCTCCTGTCGCCCCCCACCTCCGCCCAGGCTTCCCCCTTCTCGGGCCCTGCCAGCCCTCGGCCCGTCAGGCTAAATTCACTCACTCTTCATCCTCAGCTCCGGCCCGTCCGGGCAGGCCCAGGCCGGGCTGGGCTGGGTAGGGCTGAGGTGGCTTAGAGACCACTCGCCGATATGAGGCGGAGGCGGAGGAAGAGAAGGGGGAAAGGGGAGGGAAGGATGACTTCTCCACTCCCCGAGTCCCCTGAGGCAGAGTCCCCAGACGCGGACCCAAGGCTAAAGCCCCCTCGGTTGCGAGCCTCTAGGTCCGGCCGCCATGTTGTATTGCTGTCACCCTGGCAACCACCAAGGTCCCCAGCTCCCATAGACTGGCGAGAGGGCATCTGCGCACGCGCACATAAGCTTGGCGCTCCCGCGAGCCTTTTTTCCTCGCTGTTTCCCCCACCCCCCATCCCCCATCCCCCATCCCCCAGCGGTCTATGCCTGACCTCATTGTGGCCCCACCTAGCTTCATCACTCTCTCGGCGCAACCGGAACCGCTCTACAGACTCTATGCTCCACGCCTTCTCCGTTGCTAAGCACCTGTTCCTGGTTTCTAGGTTCCCTGAATCGGAAAAAAAAAAAGTCGCTTTCCGCTCCGCTCTGTAGGCCTTGGTAATTAGGGACTCTTGCAGATGTTTCTGTTGCTGTTGGAATAGCTTTTATTAATTGATCTCAGCTCTAGTGCATTTCTCATCGTTTGTAATTAGCCAGGTCAGCCAGCCAATCATTGTGTCTTGTCGGTTGGCCCTCAAGAAAATTACCTCAAGAGGAGGAAACTGGAGCCCAGGGACAAACAAAACCGTACAGTTAGTAGGGGAAGCGGCACCAGAGATTTGATCCCCTCTAAGATCTCCTAAGTCAAATAATTCATTTGATTATTTATTGACATATAATATGTTCTTAGATGTTTAAATACAGGGCAGAATAAAATGAAGTTCTTGCGGAACAAAGAAGGCAGGACACACGCGCAGAAGCACAATTGTCAGGAATATTTACTTGTATAAACAAGCCTGTGTAAAGTTTTATTCTGAAATTATTAATAAGGGGGGAAGGCGGGACGGAGGAAGGAGGAGATGCATGAAGGATGATGATCCAGAGTTACTTTTATGACTGTCATGGAGCTGTCGTTTTAAATCCAGATAACCGCTTCAGGAATTTGAAACGATGTGAAAATAAGAGCAGTTCAACTAGCATCAGTTTATTAAGGCAGATACCATAGGTCTTCTATATCAGGAGGAGGACACAAAAATGAATGAGGCTTGGTCCATGCCCTCACTCACCTTATTCAGCCTCAAAACAGCCCTAAGAAAAATAATTATCCTTTGAAAGAGTTTCCCTTTCTAATTTTCCTATTTCTTTTATAGTAACATCATGCCAAGTTTAAAACCAACATCTGCTGCTTCTCTATCCTTCATCTCAAATACTATTGGTTCTGTCCTCAAAAATGTCTCTTGCATCCAATCTTTATTGTCCATAGCTGCCCTAATTAAAAGCCTCATTATCTCATAATTTGATTTTTAAAACTCCCTTAACTGAATTCCTTTCCTCTAGTTTCTTATCCCTCCAAATTATAGTAAACATTTTCAAATTTTTTTAAAACATCAGTTTTCTCATTAGTTTGTTGCTCAAAATTTAAAAAAAAATTCATCTCATTATTTATGTTATAGTCTAAATCTGTCTTAAATTTCTACTATTTGACTTCGCATACCTATACAATTTTAAGTCCCACTATTTAATTCACATAATATTAAGTGCTTATCATATACAGAATATTATATTAGGTGCAACAAAAGATTTTTTTATAAATAGATGAATAAGATGAGATTCCTTCCCTTATGGAACTTATAACTTTGCGGAAAGAAAATAGCATTCGCAAATAAATATACTATAAAATTAAACATGCCAAGTACTGAAAAAATATACAAACAAAATGTTAAGTGAGATTAGGAGCAGAAAAGAACATGGTCAACTTAGAGATCAAGCAGGGTCTCAAAGAGGAGGTAATATTGAGACATATTTGGAAGAATGGGCTGACAAAAATAATTATTGGAAAAACTCTGGGAGAACAGGTACACTATTGGCAGAGCTGTGAATTGGTCCAGCCATTACAGAAATCAATTTGGAACTATTCTAAAAAGTCATTAAACAGCATTTACTCGGCCCAATGATATTACTTTCAAGGAGGATAATTAAAGTGATGTCAATAAAGGAAAAGAAAGAAAAGAAGGTCCCTGAAACATTTTTAAAGCACAAAATACAACAAGGGAAAAAGCAAAATAACTTTGAAACTAATGTGTTCAATGTATTATATACTTTTTAAGAAGATAGGCAGTTTTACATATAAACTTCTTTTTCTGTTCTTTGGATAGTCTCTATGGTCTCTGGGGATTCTTGTCTCAACTCCTTATACTGAACAGGAGCTGTTAGATATCTTCTAACATTATCAGCTTGAGTCTCCATTTAATATGCTCTTTCCTATATCTCTAGTTACAGTTGGTATTGTTCCCATATAATTTATATCTCCTGCCCAAAAAGGGGGGGCATGCTACTTCTATCCTCCTTAATCCCAGGGGAGAATGAGTTCAAACTTAAAGCAATTGCTACAAAGCATTTGTCTTACCAAACCCATCCAGGGGTCCTCAAACTTTTTAAATAGGGGGCCAGTTCACTGTCCCTCAGACTGTTGGAGGGCAAGACTGCAGTAAAAACAAAAACTTTGTTTTGTGGGCCTTTAAATAAAGAAACTTCATAGCCCTGGTGAGGGGGATAAACGTCCTCAGCTGCTGCATCTGGTCCTTGGGCATAGTTTGAGGACCCCTGCGAAACACTAGATAATCTCCTTTGTTGCCTCAGTGGGTCAAGCAGAGCATGCTAAATATTTGAGGTAAGAAATAGCATTGTTAACTGAAAAATCAAGAAAGTTATTATAAAGGAGGTGACATCTATATTGGTTATGAAAAATGAATTCTACCTCACACTACCTCAGTTATTGGGAAAATGACTTGTGCTTAGCTACAAGCAAACTTTAGTATGGACTCCAACTCCTGGGACCCTGATGGTCCTACAAAATTTAAAAGTTTGCAGATCAATCTGTTTTATTTTGTTTCTTAATATTGCTTAATCTAAGAATATGAAAGAAGAAGCACATCAGGGATAGAAATCAGGAGCAACATATGCTTATAGCTTCTTGAATTCTAGTGATAAAGTCTGAGGCCCTAACCCATTGATTTGGCAGTTCAACCCACCACAATTCATGGTCTTCATCCTAATGAAGCCATCTGGAGAGCCTTTTGCAGGAACCTAGTACCATTTCAGTCACCAATTATATTTCTTCACGATGTAGTTAGATAGGATATAACTGCTCTGAATAATAGAACCAAACTCTGTTTAATTAATCAATCAATGAATACGCATTTATTAAGTATTTACTATGTGCCAGCTGTGTTAAGCCCTGGAGAATACAAAAAAAGGGAAAAGATAGTATTGGCCCTCAAAGAGTTTACAACCCTATGGGAGAGACAGTATGCAAACAAATATATATAAAGCAAGCAATATACAGGATAAATGGGGAAAAAAATTAAAGACTAGAATTAAGAGGATTTTATTGGAATTAAAAGGCTTCCAGTAAAAGATAGTATTTTATTTATAACTTAAACTTTATTTAGAACTGACAGGTCAGTAGTTTGTGTGGAAGAAAGAGAGTGTCCCAGACATTAAGGGTCAGCCAGAGAGAATGTTGGAATTGGATAAGAGTGTCATCAATTACTTTCACCAAATTAAGTTCCTCCCAGGACTTCCTCAGAAGTTGTTGTGATATCTCTAGTAGCCATTGAAGTGTGGTCTTGAAAAGCTACTTTTTAATGGAATATTATTGTTCTATATGAAATGATGAGCAGGCTGATTTCCAAAAAGCCTGGGAAGACTTACATGAACTGCTGCTGAGTGAAGTGAGCAGAATCAGGAGAACAATGTACACGGCAACAGCAAGATTATGTGATGATCAACTGGGATGGATTTGGCTCTTTTCAACAATGAGGTGATTCAAGGAAATTATAGAGAGAGCCATCACAAGAGAGAGAACTATGGAGCCTGAATATGGATCAAAGCATAGTATTTTCACTTTTTTTTATTATTGTTGTTTGCTTGGGTTTTTTTCCTCATATTTTTTTCTGCTTTTGATCTGATTTTTCTTGCACAGCATGATGAATATGGAAATATGTTTAGAAGAATTGCACATGTTTAACCTATATCAGATTTTGCAGAGGTTGAAAACTATCTTTTGTATGTATTTGGAAAAATAAAATGCTATTAAAATTTAAAAACTAAAAACACGCAAAAAATCTACTTTTATAAGTTTTTATCTGTTTTTTAAAAACACAGAATTAAAAACTCAACAAAAGACAAGGGTGAAGCACATGTATATTGAATAAAATCTGACAGAAAATTGACTAAAGCTGGGGAAACCAGCTCATAGCAGTATTATCTAATCCACAAAGATGTTCTGAGTATGGCTAGTGTCAGAAAAAGCACTATGATCATTGGTATTACAAAATGAAATCATTAAAATTATTCTTTGCCCCACTAATTCACAAAATACTGTGCAAAATTCTAAGATCTTTTTCCCTCAGTTTCTGGAAGTATTAAAATGTTCTTGTCATTTATATATACATATATGTATATATATATAATTCAAAATGATAATCCATCTTATTCTTGTATGATGCCTCTATTATATAAGCCCCTTAGAATGTTAATTGCACACCAGCCTATATCTCTCTGGAGCATTCTTGCATGAGAATAGAGTTGAATATTAAGAATGTTTCTATCTTGGGCATTTTTTGGTGCTATTCATAAGGAATCTTGTCTAAGACTTGTTCATACACAATATACTGGTAAACTATCTTTTTCAACTTCTAAAGAAGATAGAAGCAGTCTTACTCACAGATGAAATGCCTGATTCGGATGTTAAGAACCATTCCTCAGCTTCCTATATATTTTGGAATTGTATGGTATGGATCTGTACTTTGTTTATTGTGTTATGTCATCTCTTGTCCTTAATATTGTGGCAGTTGTTCTCACAATACTTCTTCACTACTGAAAAAGGATTATAAGCCATTTTCTAAGGAGTATCCTCTATCTGGAATTTGTCAAGTATTTGTGAATGATTAATTAGGTCTCTAATTCATAGTGCACATTCTTAATGAATTGTCTTAGCCTTATCCTTATATAGACAATAATCTCCTACTTTGTCCTTCAAGACTTGTATAACATCTCTTTCTATATCTATCATGCGCTGACATACAAATCTCAGTAATATCTGAGAGATGTTAGCATTCATGAAGATTACAGTGCTTTTCAAGTATGACACTCCTCATGTTATTGACCTACAATGCTAACAATTGATCTATCACCAAAGGAAAGAGAAAAAAAATTACTGAAATTATAAATAGAAATCAATTTATAGAGGAAGAAAATGAAAAGAAGAAAAAAAAAACCATTAAAACAGAAGGTAGAAAACCTTACTCAAATAGTGATTTTCTAAAAAAAATGTTTTTAATATAAAGCATATATTATAATAAATGGCTGATCTGAAAAAACCCATTTAAGGGAGATAATTTAAGAATCATTAAAACCTCAAAAACCAAATTAAAAAACTTGGACACCATATTTCAAGAAAATCTAAGAGAAAATTGTTCAGATTTATTAGAATCAAAGGACAAAGTGAAATTAGAAAGTGAACTCTAGAAAGAAGCCCCAAGCTGAAAATATCCAGGAATATCATAATAATCAAGATACAGACTTAAAAATTAAAAAAAAAAAAGAAACTTTAAATACTCAGAAAAGAGTTCCTCCATAAACAACCGCTATGCTGCAAATGCATTTTAAGAAGAGAAAATCTAGAAATACCGTCTTTCTAAAAGGCAAAAAGTAAAAGTCCTACAAGAATAACTTAACCTATAAAATTGAGTATAATCCTCGTGGGGAAAAATATACTTTTAAATTTCTGATGAAAAGGCCAGATACGAGTATAAATTTTGAAATACAAAAAAAAAAGGTCAAGAAAAACTTTTAAAAGGTAATTACTACTTGAGAAATCAGAAGGGGGTGAACTGTTTATCTTGTAATGGAAGAGAAGGAAGAAGTGTGCTTTCAGAATCCCAGTGTTAGCAATGAACACTGAAGGAAGGAATTAAATAGAAAACAAAACAAAATAAAAATTAGATAAGAATTTTTTAAATTTATCTTTAACATTATTTTCTTTTTAAATTGTGAATTCCAATTTTTCTCCCTTTCATATCCACTAAGAGAGCAAGAAATATGATATCTATTATATATGTGAAATCATGAAAAACATGTTTCTATACTAGCCACATTCCAAAAAAAGAAAAGGAAGATAAATAAAGAACTGGAGAAAATTATACTTCAATTTGCACTCAGAATTCATCCTTTGCTTCTCTGGAGGTGGTTAACATTTTTCCATCTTGAATGCTTATATTAATCAGAATGGACAAGTCTTACATAGTTGATCATCATGACAACTTTGCTATTATGCACGATGATCTCCTGGTTCTTCATTTCATTTTGCATCAGTTCATATAGTACTTGTCATATTTTCCTGAAACCTCCTTGTCATCTCTTGTAGCACAATAATACCCTACCTCAATCATATACCATGAATTGCTTAGTCATCCCCTCATTAGTCAATGAGCATCCCTTTAATTTCCAGTTCTTTGCTACCACAAAAAGAACAGCTACATACATACAGGGAGATAGAAATAGATAAATTGATATGTGTAGATATATAAAATATCTTTTTCCTTGATCTTTTTGGAATATAGACCTAATAGTGATATTTCTGGATCAAAGGGTATGCAGTTTTATAGCCTTTCAGGAGTTTCAAATCGTTCTCCTGAACGGTTAGACCAATTCATAACCAACAACCAACAATGAACTCATTGGTGTACTTATTTTTCACTTATCCCCTCCACCATTTGTTATGTCTGATAGGTGGGTGATACCTTAGAATTGTTTTAATTTACATTTCTCTAATCAATAATGATTTAGAGCATTTAAAAATATTTCTATAAATTGTTTTGCTGTCTTCTGAAAACTAGCTGTTTATATCCTATGACCATTCATCAACTGGAGAAGGGCTGTAATTTTTATAAATTTGATTCAGCTCTATACTCAGCATAAATTTGGAAAATGAAGCTTTCATGAAAATGAAAAACTTGTTCTAAATTTTTTTGATATTGCTTCATTTTCTCGTTGCATAATATAATAACAAAAGGATACTTTTTAGCATAATGTAATTTCCTTAAATATCTCTTTTAATTAGGTCTATTTTTGTTTTTGCTTTGTCTGAGATCATGATTATTGCCCTTGCCTTTTTTATTTTAGCTAAAATTCTTTATTTTAGCTGCTCTGGTCCTTTATTTAACTGAGAGCTTAAAAAACTAAACAAATCATTCTAGGCAGCTAATTCCCTAGAAATAAAGGATAATATTATTAGCTAACATTTTCATAATGTTTTGTAAATGTAATGCACTTTATATTCATTATCTCATCCAGTTCTCTCTACAACTTAGTAAATGGACAGTAAACTATTATTCCATTTTACAGTTGAAGAAACAGGCTAGGAAGAGAAGTAGCATTTCCAATGAAAGGTTAGTAAATGTACATGCTGGTTACAAAATACCAGAATTGAAAGAAATCCAACAAAAATTCTACTTTAAAAAAAAAAGAGAGAGAAAGTGTTTGTGTTCAGTTCCTTCCACTATTGAAAGGAAGCTAGAATAAGTTCTCTCCATATCATTTGCTTGTCTCCCTAGCTAAAGGATTCCTCTAAATCAGTGCTTTTTCAAATTGTACATTAAAAAGAGGCATTCCATGATGAAAAAGTACCTGTTGGGGGTCTATGTTCTTGGGATTTCTAGTCCAGACTGCCATAAACCTTAACATCTTCCACTATTTGGGCAGCCTGTGCCCTCGGTCTAAACTTTAATAATATCCCAACAAGCCTTAGTTCTTCAGGCAGCCTTGGCAACCTCAGCTGTAGAAGTGCCAATTCTCTAAGAGTCATTTGAAAAGTTATGAAACCTGATGCTGAATGAAATGAGCAGAACCTGGAGATTACTATACATGGCAACAAGTCTATACAATGATCAGTTCTGATGGATGTGGCTCCCTTCAACAATGAGATGATTCAGGCCAGTTCCAGTTATCTTTTGATGAAGAGAGCCATCTATACCCAGAGAGAGAACTGTAGGAACTGAGTGTGGACCACAACATAGGATTTTCACTCTTTCTGTTATTGTTTGCTTGCATTTTTATTTTCCTTCTCAGGTTTGTTTCTTTTTTTTCTTTCTAGACCCGATTTTTCTTGTGCAGCGAGAGAACTGTATAAATATGTATACATATATTGGATTTAACATATAATTTAACATATTTAACATGTATTGGACTACCACTATCTGGGGTGGGGGTGGGGGAAAGGAAGGGGAAATTTAGAACAGAAAGTTTTGCAAGGGTCAATGTTGAAAAAATTACCCATGCATATGTTTTGTAAATAAAAAGATATAAAAAAAAGTTGTTAAACCATAACACTCATTTGCTCAACTCTATCCTTCAGCCTCAATTTGTGTTAGAGTAAAGGGAAAATAATTGCATATTAATTTTTAAAAATTTTCAATAGTATTTTATTTTTCCAAATATATATAAAGGTAATTTTCAATAATCATTTTTTTTTCAACATTAAACTTGCAAAACCTTGTGTTTCAAATTTTTCTGCCTCCCTTCTCCTTACCCTCTCTCCTAGATGGCAAGTAATCCAATATATGTTAAACATGTGCAATTTTTCTACATATAGTTCTACAAATATCATGCTGTGATGAGGTACAAATGATGAGGCTAGTGGTCGAGAATTGGGGTAGGGAATCCCCCCTCGTGGGTGCAAGTCCAATGTGAAAGAATTCGCAAATCTGAAATCTATTTGTGGCAAAAGGGATTTTTATTGGCACTGAGAAGCCAGCTTTGCTAGGAAGACAGACTTCTTAGTGGGTAAAAAGTCCTTTTAGGGAAGTAACAAAGGTTAGCACTAAGAAGAGAGTATCTTCACAGTGGGCAAGAGTCCTGGCAGAACAGTTTGCCAAGACAGCTTCCTTAGCGAGCATAATCCTGTTTCAGACTTCTGCATAGATTTGGGGTTCAGAGTTGTAAGCCTTCTGAGGATTGAGATTTCAATGTTGTCAATGCCTGGCCCAGGGGCTTAGATCTCTGATTGAAAAGAGATCACTTAGGAGTTGAGCGACTGGGAGACGCCCCAGACTAATCTCCAGGTGAATAGAGGGTGTGACCACATCTCTAGCCAGATAACTGGGTGTTGTCTGGGAAAGGGGATACAGTTTCAGGGTTCTCCCCCATCAACTGCACAAGAAAAATCAGATCAAAAAAGGAAACAAATAAGAAAGAAAACAAAAAGCATGCAAACAACAGAAAGAGTGAAAATGTTATGTTGTGATACATACTTGGTTCCCACAGTCCTCTCTCTGGGTGTAGATGGCTCTCTTCATTACTGAACAATTGGAACTGGTTTGAATCATCTCATTGTTGAGAAGAGCCACGTCTATCAGAATTGATCATCGTATAATTTTCTTGTTTCTGTGCACAATGATCTCTTGGGTCCTGCTCATTTCATTCAGCATCAGTTCATGTAAGTCTCTCCAGGCCTCTTTGAAATCATCCTGCTGGCTCTCTCTCTCTCTCTCTCTCTGCTGAGGAACTTGGGGTTAAGTGACTTGCCCAGTGTCACACAGCTAGAAAATGTTAAGTGTCTGAGACCAGATTTGAACTCAGATCTTCCTGCCCCATTTCTCATAGAAATAATAATATTCTTATAGAACAAAGTCGTTTCTTATAGAAAAATAATATTCCATAACATTCCTATACCACAACTTATTCAGCCATTCTCCAACTGGTGGGCATTCACTCAGTTTCCAGTTTCTTGCCACTACAAAGAGGGATGTCACAAACATTTCTGCACATGTGGGTCCCTTTTCCTCCTTGAAGATCTCTTTGGGATATAAGCCCAGAAGTAACACTTCTGGATCAAAGGATATGCACAGTTTGATAACTCTTTGGGCATAGTTTCAAATTGTCTAGCATTATTCTTGAGACACAGTACAAACCTAACAAATATTCATTATCTCTTTTAGTTCTCATCTACTGTACTGAAGATTGAAGGCACTACAACTATTATCCCTAAATCACAGAGAAACATCCAAAGAGGTTATGTTCCCATGGTCATACAACTAGTAAATGTTGGAGATGGGATAGGAATTTCCCCAGGCCAGGTGGCCCACCCTCCACAAAGATCAGAGGGACACAGAGCCCTATTACATCAATGGCATCCCCTCCCTAATGTTCTCTTCAAGATAGGATAAATAACAACAATCCTATTTGCAAGTTATATATCATCAAAGTTATCAGTTTGACCAAGGCAATGCCCATTAAGTGATTAAGGCTAGGTAAGAAATAAGGCAAAGAATAATCTCTTTTACCTAGTCAAAAAAAAAAAAAAAAATCAATCTGTAAAGTTAATTTTAACCCAAGGGATTCTCTTCATTAATTTGCATATCACAAAATTCAGGTGTTCTCTAATACCTCAAAGATTCCAAATCTCTTGTTCTTCCAAAAGGAGATAGAAATCTGCACCATCTTGTTCTTGCTAAGGAAAATTCCTCCTCATTCACACTTGATTTCAACTTCTCCAGGAAATAGAGATTCTCCTGTCATCCTTATTATCTTACTCTTATTATTATCGTAAATTTCCCCCAATTTACTGGTGCCCTACCTGCTACTTACCAGTATACAGCTTCCCACTTCTTGAACTAACCATCTCTATTAACTATCTCTCTCTCTCATTTTTTTTTTTTTACTATATTCCTTGAGAAGACTATCTTACAATAGGTGCCTCCACTTCACTTCCTTTCACTCTTTTTAATATCCTGCAATTTGGTTTCTGATCTCATCATTCACCTGAAGCTGTTTGCTCCAAAATTACTAACAATTTCTTTTTCAAATGAAAAATGAAAAAAATTGGTTTTCAACTACATATAAAAACAATTTTAACATAAATTAAAAAAACATTTTAAGTACCAAATTCTTTCCCTCTATATTCCCTCTCAAGAAGGCAAGCAAATTGATACAGATTATACATGTGCAGTCATGTAAAACATATTTCCATGTTAGCCATGCTGCAAAAGAAAACAAAAGTAAAAAAAACAAAAAACAAACCCAAGCTCTAAGAAAAATAAAGTTAAAAAAAAAAAGGCTTCTATCTGCATGGATAGTATTTTTCATCATAAGTCTTTCAGAATTGCCTTTACTGAGAATAATTAAGTCATTCACATTTGATCATCATCAATATTGTTGTCAATGAGTACAATGTTCTCCTGGTTCTGCTCATTTCACTTTGTATCAGTTCATATAAATCTTATTTGGGTTTTTCTGAAACCATCCTGACCTTTCTAAAATCAACTTGTTCATCATTTTTTATAGAGGTTCCTAAAACTTTATGCTGAGACATCAAAGAGAGACCTACTACCTTCAACCAAGAAAAGGTCTACTACTCCAAATCTCTCTCTCTTTTTTTTTTAAATAGCCTTTTATTTACAGGTTATATGTATGGGTAACTTTACAGCATTAACAATTGCCAAACCTCTTGTTCCAATTTTTCACCTCTTACCCCCCACCCCCTCCCCCAGATGGCAGGATGACCAGTAGATGTTAAATATATTAAAATATAAATTAGATACACAATAACTATACATGACCAAACTGTTATTTTGCTGTACAAAAAGAATCAGTCTCTAAATATTGTACAATTAGCTTGTGAAGGAAATCAAAAATGCAGGTGGACATAAATATAGGGATTGGGAATTCAATGTAATGGTTTTTAGTCATCTCCCAAAGTTCTTTCTCTGGGCGTACTACTCCAAATCTCAAAGGCCCAGGGAGTTTAATACTAGGTTCAAGTCAGAACAGTTACTCCAGGACCTAGGACAAGAAGAAGAATCCAAGCATCCCACCCAAAGCACAAAGGGGATTGAGGGAGAAGAACTTGGTCATAGCATAAAACCTTAATTGACAAATTGGAACTACAGCTGGAAAATTAGTAAATCAAAGAAAACACCAAGGAGTATTCGAAATTATTCCAAATTTAACTCTTTTACAACTGTAAGCAAAGACATGGCTTTCCATAAAGATTGCATGAATATTTAGAAGGAATGAAGTAGAATATAAAATATGAAAAAAAGAATTACAAAAAAAGCTTCTTATGGAAAAAAATTGGGAGGAGAATAAGTAGGTTAGAAGAGAAAGAAGCAAACCCAACCACTGGAATCCCTGAAAACTAAGTTAGATAAATCATAAATCAATGATGCCATATAAAATAGCAAGATATAATAAGACAAAATCAAAGCATTGAAAAATAAAAGGATAAAAATGGTCATCTACCTGATATCAAATACAAATGAACTAGAAAGCAGTTCAAAAAGAGAGCATTTGACTCCCTAAAAACCATGATTTAAAATAAAAGCCTGGTTACTGTTTCTAGAAACCATGAATGAAAACTGCCCAAATTGATTAGAGTTAGAAGGCAAAGTGAAAAACAAAAACAAAAACAAAAAACAAAAACTAATAATCTAAAAGAAACCCAAAAAGAAAAAGTTCAGGAATAATAGTGTTCCAAAATCAAAGAAAAAATACTGCAAGCATCCAGAAAGAAACAGCTAGTGTATCAAGGGATCACGGTCAAGTATGCAAAATGTGGAAGTTTTTTACCAAAGATCAAAGATCTTGAAAAACAATATTTTAATAGTCATAGGCTTATAAACAAAAATAATTTACCTTACAAAATTGGATATAATCTTATGAATGAAAATATATTTTTTTAATGGACTAGAAGACTTTCAAGTATTTCAGACAAAAAGACTGGATCTAAGTGGGAACTTTGATATACAAAAACTAAACAAAAGCCAAAGACTCCCAGAAAACTAAATTTATCTAAGTTATTGAAAGAAGCTTTATTTATGATATAATATTAACATTCTAATTCTATATAACATAATAATTCTAATAGGGAGAAAAGAAACAAGTGGCCTCTCAGAAAATTAATATATTTAAAGAGTATTGGAGAAGTTAAATAAGAAAAAGGGGAAGAGGAGATTGATTCTGTTCTGAGGGTAAAAGGAAGAATATATTATTATAGAAAGAAAAGAAAGGGGATAGAATTTGCTACTTCTTATAATTTGAGATATAAGGAAAATATGGAGGAATCTTTGGGAGGAAAGAGCATCAGATGCATATAAAACACTCTTCATGTTCTGTTTTATCTATCTAAATTCTTTGTTTATGTTTAAATTCAGAATTACAAATTAAAAAGAAAAACAATTGATTTTTTTTTTTTTTTTTTGATAAAAAGAAGTTTATTGGGAAGTCAGCCTTTCCTATGCATGAATAGAAAGGCTGAATTCCTTAGTGGCAAGGAACCTGACAGGGGAATAAAGTAGTGGAGGAGTCCTGGCATAGAAGTAAAGTTTCTAGTAGAGAGATCCCAACAGAGAGGTAGCAAATCTTATTAGGGAAATAAGTGAGGGAGATAAAGAGAGGTTAAATGCTGAAAGAGAGTATCACTCCAGCATATAATGTTGTTGATGAATTTTCTCGGAGGTCTCTGGAGCAGCCTTCAAAACAATTGATCTTTGCAATTGCCTGAGACAACATGTGCTTTCTATTCTATCTCATTATGCTCATATAAAACCTAAGGGAATGGGTTAGAATGAGGAAGTGTGAAGATGCCCTATCCCACTGAATGGACTAGATTTAGTCATAAGACTTGACTTACAAATTTACAAGAATATAAATTATTACCAAATTGATAAATAATCAAAGGATATAAGCAGACAGTTTTCAGATGAGGAAATTAAGGCCATCTACAATCATATGGAAAAATGTTCTCAGTCACTTGATTAAAGAAATGCAATTTAAAACAATTCTGAGATACCCCTTCACACCTATTAGATTGGTTAAGATGGCAGGAAAAAAATAATGATGAATATTGGAAGAGATATGGGAAAATCAAAGCACTAATGCTTTGTTGGTGGAACTGTAAACTGATCCAGCCATTCTGATAATAAAATTGGAACTATACCTCCAAAACTGTAAAACTGTATATACTCTTTGATCCAGCAATGTCACTATTGTCTATATTCTAAAGAGATCATAAAAGAGGGGAAAGGACCTATGTATGCAAAAATGTTTGTAGCAGCTCTTTCTGTGATGGCAAGGAACTAGAAACTGCATGGATACCCATCAATTGGGGAATGGCTAAATAAGTTATGGTATATAAAAATAATCGAATATTATTGTTTTATAAGAGATGATGAACAGGCTGATTTCAGAAAAGCCTGCAAAGACTTAGATGAGCAGATGATAAGTGAAATGAGTAGAACCAAGAGAACATTGTATACAGCAAGATTATGTGATAATCAACTATGATAGATTTAGCTCTTCTCTAGCAATACACTGATACAAGACAATTCCAATAAACTTGGGATGGAAAATGCCAATCATATCTACAGAGAGAATTATGGAGATTAAAAAATGGATCAAACCGTACTATTTTCACCTTTTATTTGTTTTTTCTTTGTCTTTTCTCCACCACAAAGAAATAAAATAAGACTTATAAAAACCAATTTAATAGATTTTTATTGATATATTTTATCACTCAGACTTCCATTCCTTCTCCCCTTCCTCCCTCTCCTGGAGAGTCATCCCTTATAATTAAAATTTTTTTTTTCTTAATAAGCAGGCTGATGTCTGAAAAACCTAGAAAGACTTACATGAACTGATGCTGAGTGAAATGAACAGAACCAGAACATTGTACAGAGTAACAGCAAGATTATGTGATGATCAACTATAATGGACTTGGCTCTCCTCTCCATCCCCCAGGAATCTGTTCAACATTTACCAACATAACTGATTATTTTATGTACCATAATTTGTTTTTGCATTCCTCAATTGATGAACATCTGCATTGTTTACAATTTTTTGATACCACAAAAAAAGTCTGTTATAAACATCTTTGGTGGATATGAAGCCTATTTTGCTCCGTGATCTCCATAGAGTATATTCCTAACAATGTAATATCCGAGTCAAAGGGGGTATTTTTAGGCACTTTATTTGCATAATTTCAAAATGCATTCCAGAAAAGTTGTACCAATTCACAGTTGCACTAACAATCCATAGCATGCCTGAATTTCCACAATCGCTCCAAAATTAACTATTCCCTCATGTGTCATCTTTGTCAATTTCCTAGGTGTGAAGTGACCCGATATCAAGCAATCATTTATTAATCACCTACTATGTGCTGATGATGGGAAAAGAGGCAAAAAAATAATATTTGTCCTCAAGGAGTTTACAATCTAATGAGAAAAATAATATTCAAACAATTAAATTTCAAACAAGATAAATATAGCATAAACCTGATTCTCGAGAGTTTTAGTGTTTCTTTGTATCCCCAGCACCTAGCACAGTATCTGACATATAGCAGACATGTATGCTTAATGATTTGACTTGATACCTTTCTAAAACTGGTATTATTGATAGTGAAAAAGGTCCTGGATATAGATTTGAATTTTGATTCTAATATTTATCTGTGATCTCCCAGGTTTGTGTCTCTGCAAGTAGAGATGAAAAAAAAAAATTTTTAATGCCCTATCTCGGAGTATTGTCATGCAGAAAAACTTTTGCAAAGACATATGAGTTGTTTGGATTTTGTAGCATGGAGGGGGAGGGAAACGTGTGTTGGGGGGAGGGAAACATGTGTTGGGGGGAGGGAGGAATGGTATGTAACGTGTGTTGGGGGAGGGGGAATTGTATGTTTGAGGGGGGAGGGAAACGGGTGTTGGGGGGGGGGAATTGTATGTTTGAGGGGGGAGGGAAACGTGTCTTGGGGGGAGGGGGGAATTGTATGTTTGAGGGGGGAGGGAAACGTGTGTTGGGGGAGGGGGAATTGTATGTTTGAGGGGGGAGGGAAACGTGTGTTGGGGGGGGGGAATTGTATGTTTGAGGGGGGAGGGAAACGTGTCTTGGGGGGAGGGGGGAATTGTATGTTTGAGGGGGGAGGGAAACGTGTGTTGGGGGAGGGGGGAATTGTATGTTTGAGGGGGGAGGGAAACGTGTGTTGGGGGGGGGGAATTGTATGTTTGAGGGGGGAGGGAAACGTGTCTTGGGGGGAGGGGGGAATTGTATGTTTGAGGGGGGAGGGAAACGTGTGTTGGGGGAGGGGGAATTGTATGTTTGAGGGGGGAGGGAAACGTGTGTTGGGGAGGGGGAATTGTATGTTTGAGGGGGGAGGGAAACGTGTCTTGGGGGGAGGGGGGAATTGTATGTTTGAGGGGGGAGGGAAACGTGTGTTGGGGGAGGGGGAATTGTATGTTTGAGGGGGGGAGGGAAACGTGTGTTGGGGGGAGGGGATTGTGTGTTAGGGGCAGGGAAGGGAGGGGGAAATGGTGTGCTTGGGTTGGGACCGAGGCTGGCATGCGCTTCTGACTGGGGAGCCCTAAGCTGATTTGGAGAACGAGGAACACTTGGGCAACTCGGGGCAATAAACACTAACCCTTAGGTACTCGGTAACGGAGGCCGAAGCTAGGCAGGGCCGGAGATAGTTTAGAAGACCTCAAGGTTTAAAGGTTTTTTCCCTCCGTGGTGTATGCATTCCTTCCCTCTCTGACGACTTCGGAGAAAACAGCCACATCTAAACGAGGTAGATCAGGCTTTTAAATTCAAGTACTCCGTATGCCTTGAATGACTTTTGTTCATTTCACTTTTTGCACTGGTTTGGGAAAATTTGAAAGAAAAAAAACTACCTGTTTCCCGTGGCCCGTACGGGGATCGAACCCGCGACCTTGGCGTTATTAGCACCACGCTCTAACCAACTGAGCTAACCGGCCACTGCTCGTGAGCGCGTCTCCTTGGCGTCTAGTAGAAGACTCAGACGCTTCTGTTTGTTGGTCTTTTTTCTTTAGTTTTCGAAGCCGTGGCTGGCACTGTTATTGTTTTTCTAAGTAATCTTGGTGTCATTCAGTAATCATTTGGAGAAGACGCAACTGTTCTGACTCGGATAATGGGAGAAGAAGCCGGAGGCTGGTGTGGCCCGCGGCGGTGGAGCGGGCGAGCCCGGGAGCCCTGCGGGGGATAAGGAGGGCGCTTCCCCAAAGCAGCAACGCCACGGCAGGCCCCGCGCCTCTTCCAAGGGTATCCTCGCTTCTGCTATTTTTGCGTTACATTGTAACTAAAAAAGCCGCCTCCCGCCACGCCTCTTCTAAGGAGAGAGAAGCGCAATGTAGTTAAAAACGTATAAGCCTTCTATAAATGAAGGCTGCCATTCTGGAAGGTGCCACACATTTACCAGTCAATAAGCATGCATTAAGTGCTTGCTGTATGCCGGGTTCTCAAACAGCTCTCAGTCACACGGAGCGGACGGCATGCAAGCGGTATAGAATAAAAGGGAAACGCAGCATAAATGGGAGTGTGTGTTTTGCTTTTCTGCGGTTCCTCCGCGCTTAGCCCAGTCCCGGCACCTAACAAGTGTCTCTCGTTCAGTCCTTTTTTCCCTCGTGTCCGACTCTTCGTGACCCCGTCTGAAGGTCTTTATTGACAAAGATAAGTAGAACGGGCTGCCGCTTCCCTCTCTGATCGTTTTACAGAAACAAGCGGTCTGAGACTACATTTGAGCCCGAGATGAGCCTTCCTGACTTTGGGACCTGCGCTCTCCCCTAGCTGCCCTGAGCATCTAAATACATTAAGCAGGGGCAGGCTCTGCTCCAAACCCTCGGCAGGTCCTTCGGGGACTAGGACTCCGATTTAAACACACACTCACACACACATACGCATATATACACACGAAACAAATACAAAAAACAGCCGAACCTTTTAACCGATCTCCGTGCAAAGTCTGCTCCGTCCATCCTCCACGGGACTTCTTCCCACCGCACAGGTTGCACCAGCCGACTCACCTGTTCATTGAGCCTGGCTTCCTGTGACCACTAGGTACAAACCCAGCGTTGACATTTTAAGGTGCTTTCCAAACAGAACACGGCCCACCGCCTGTTTTTGTACAACCTGTGAGCCTAGAAAGTTTCGCTTATTTATTTATTTGCATTTTTCAGCTGTGGCCGGATTTGTCCCTTGGGCTGCAGTCTGATCCACTTGAAGAACACTAAAATCCAAGGAGTTACATGTCTTATCTATCATATTCCTTTTGTTCCTCCTAGAAAGAGAAATTATTTTCTGTTAGGTTTTCTCTTAATTCATTAGTGAAGCTTTTTAACTTGAATCTTTTCTCCAGGGAGTTGAAAAAAGGAGTTCGTTAATACTTTCACCTGGGAATAATGGAAGTTAATCAGGGTTCCTCTGAATTTAGGGTTAGACTGGTGGCAATAGGACAGAAAAATGAGAGAATAAACCCATGGGGATCTAGTGCAAAAAAGCTGTTGAAAGCATCCCAACAGTCTGTCTGTAGATACATTTAGATTCAAGAATTACCCTTCTCTTGCTGAGTTTCTCTCTTATTGGGCTCAATCCATCCTCCCACCTCACTTTGGAGATCTTTGAGGAAATATCTACTGGAAATTTATATAATTCCATCCAACTGCTCTGGAAGAAGACAAAAGCTGGAAAGACAAAGAGATTGCAGAGTGGTTTTTTGAGATGCAAGACCTTCAACGGGAAGATCTGATATGAATGGAAAGCATGCTGTCCATTCTAAGGCAAATATTGTAAATAAGCAGCTACAAAGTTTTCCTGAATTATTTGGAATGGGGAGGAAGGAGAGGGAGAGGGAGAGGGAGAAGGTGGAGAGGAAGAAGGAGAGGGAGAGGGATTTGCTAAACAAACCAAAGAGTTCTTACAATCACCTAAGGAGACCTTTTGGATGAAAGATTTACTGAATTTAGGAATAAAACAAAATTTTAAATAGACTAGAAGCATTGAAAACCCTAGAAGGGGTTCTTTATAATGAACATTTCTAGCACTATGACAAATAATAATGATTATATTAGACCTTTTTGCTTTGCTCCTTATCTTATTGGAAAGTGTTCCAGCCTTTAGATTAATGCTAGATAAATATTGCTTATTAAGAAAAGACTCAGTTATTCCTATGCTTTTAATATTTTTTTTAACAGAACTGGCATTGTATTTTGTTAAAAAGCCTTTTCTATAGCAACTGATTAATCATGCAATCTTTATTATTTTTCAGCAGATAAGGATCTCCCTGTGTTTATAGTAGTCATAATATGGAAAAAACTCTGCATTGTTAATATAAACCCAACCCAGTCTTAGTGTATAATTTTTAAAAATATGTATCTAGAGCCTCTTTGGTAATATTTTAATCAACATTTTTGCATCAATATTCATTTGAGAATATCCATAGTTAAATTGAGTGGATGCCTATCAGTTGGAGAATGGCTGAATAAGTTATGGTATATGTATGTTATGGAATATTATTGGTCTGTAAGAAATGACCAGCGGGATGATTTTAGAGAGGCTTGGAGAGATTTACATGAATTGTTGCTAAGTGAAGTGAACAGAATAAATCACTGTACACAGCAACAGCAAGACCATATGATGATCAATTCTTATGGATTTGGCTCTCTTCAACAATGAGATGATTCAAACCAATTCCACTTGTTCAGTGATGAAGAGAGCCATCTACACCCAGAGAGAGAACTGTGGGAACTGAGTGTGAAACACAACATGGCATTCTCAGTCTTTTTTGTTGTTGTTTGCTTGCATTTTGTTTTTTCTCATTCTTTTCCGCAGCAAAATAATTGCATAAATATGTATACATACATTGAATTTAACATATATCTTAACATGTTTAACATATATTGGATTACTTGCCATCTAGGGGAGTGAGTCGGGGGAAGGAGGGGAAAAATTGGAACACAAGGCTATATGATGGGGTTAATGTTTAAAAATTATCTGTGCATATTTTTTATCTTTTTTATGTTAAACATGGTAGAAATATATGTCAAATTCAATATATGCAATATATTTGTACAATTATCATGCCACACAAGAAAAAAAAAAAAGAAGCAAAATAAAATGTGAGCAAACAACAACAGAAAGGGTGAAAATGCTATGTTGTGAACCACACTCAGTTCCCGAAGTCCTCTCTCTGGATGTAGATGACTCTCTTCATCACAAGATTATTGGAAGTAATCTGAATCATCTCATTGTTGGAAAGAGCCACTTCCTTAAGAATTGATCATCATATAATCTTCTTGTTGCTGTGTACAATGATCTCCTGGTTCTGCTCACTTCACTTAGCATCAGTTCATGTAACTCTCTCCAGGCCTCTCTAAAATCATCCTGCTGATCGTTTCTTATCCAGAGAGTAGGAAAGGCATGCAACTTAAAGATGGCAGCAGCAGCATTCAAAGGGGTGCTGAGTGTCAGAATCAGTTGGTCAATGGTATTCAGGCTGAACAAATATGTCTGGGCTATGTGATGCGGTTTGAATGCCCTCAATTCCTGGTGGTCATGGGATTAGGGCAATAAGAGAGTTATTATAATATCCTCTTAATTGGCTACAGGTTTAAAGGTGAAAGAATCCGCTTATTCCATAATTATTAGTTGCAAAATGAAAGTTTATTGTTGGATAGAAATCAGTTTCTAAGGGACTGACTTCTATAGTGGCAGAGTTCTATTTGGAAATGGAGTTTTGGCGCTGAGAGAATGCTCAGCGGGCAGGGTCCTAGCAAAGTGCATGGGCCATCTATAAAGAATGAATCTGGACACTGTCCTTTTTAAGGAGTCCTGGGGCTTCAGGAGCTGAGGTTCCAAGACATAGATTCTTATCAGTATCCAGCCTAGATCTCCTATTGGAATTAACAATGCTTCAAAGGGGTGCTTCTTGACCAGGATTTCTAATTGAATCAGAGGCTCTAGCATCCTGGAAAGATAACTTATCTGAGGGGGATATGCCTTCCCCAGGAGGGGCTGAGACTCTGAAAGGGATCACAGATCAAAAGGAAATACATTTCTTAAAGGGAACACAACTTTAGTAAAGGAAACAGTTCCCTCCTGCTTCAGTTGGAAGTTCATAACTTGGAGTCTGGAGGAAACAAATCTCACAAGAGGTTAAAATACAGGGGCCAAATATGAGCAAAAAAAAAAGAATTAAATATGGAGTTAGTATGGAGGTTACTAGGAACAGTAGCCAGGAACCCCATTCAGGGGAAGACTTGGGGGATAGATAAGGTTATCATGAATGTCTCTCATCTAGACAGCTTTTCCTAGGGTAAATACCAAAGATCATTTCCCCAAATCCCTGCTTTTGTCTCCTCAAAGGAGATGGGGTAATAGGTAGAATAGTGGCATTATATACAATGAAGAGTGTTCAGGTGGCCTGGAGTGCAAGCACCATAATGTTTAAAAGGCATTAAGCATTGAGTAGAGAGGTTGACATGCAGAGAGGAGATAATATTAAATGGCTTTGATTTTCTTTAGCAAAAACCTCTGAGCCTTTCTTAACCAGTTAGTAAAGGTGACAACAAAAACCAAAAGCAGTTTGAAGTTCTTGAGAGGAGGCATGTATAAAATCTATGTGTATCCCTTTTATGGGTGGACTTCAGGAGAAGCGGGGTTAAAATCCCTTTCAGAATTTACT
The DNA here is from genome assembly GCF_902635505.1 of Sarcophilus harrisii. Lineage (NCBI taxonomy): Eukaryota > Metazoa > Chordata > Mammalia > Dasyuromorphia > Dasyuridae > Sarcophilus > Sarcophilus harrisii. Next base: position 357,423,616 of record NC_045427.1, on the reverse strand, counting down.
TGGGCACAAACTGTGCAGAGCTGACAGATCTGTTTGTTTCTCCTAGCTTGTGACTAGTGAAAATAGGTTTCACATGAGATTGAAGAGCATTTTTTTTTCTCCAAATGAGTGGCTTGGTGTAGGCCATAGAGAAGTTTCCACTCTCTGGCTTCGGGATTAGAAGTTGGCCTGAAGGTGTTTGAAATTACCTCAGAGGAGAAAGTGTGTACCCCCTTTCTTGAGAGAGGGCTTGTTCCTGGGAGCTATGAAAGAGTGTAGGAACTGGGGATCTGGGGAATTAAAGGTGCCATGGTCAGAGGCAAACAGGGAACAGCATGGACAACTGAGTCTGAAAGCCTGTTTCCCTTGGCCTAAAGTGAATCCTCCTTCTGGTGTTTTTACAAAACATAACTGAAACCTCTCTAGGTCCATGGACAGCTTGCAATAATTGTAGAATTTCCCCTGAATTCTATTTGTTTATTTATTTGCTTTTTGCTATCAAAAGTCCCTTTTTTCCATATTGCCCCATGAGTGTGCAAAAATATGAAAGGCATATTTAGAATCAGTATAAATGTTTATTCTTATTCCTTTCCCCAATTCTAAAGCTCTGTGGGAGCAAAAATGCTCTGAAGCTGGTTGGCTTAGGGTGAGCTTAGAGACTTCCTCAATTAGAAGGGCTGTGGCAGCTCTAAGGCAAGAGGGCCACCCCAAAAACGCCAAGTTTCTTTGAGAAATAGGCAAGGGGTCTAGTCTAGGATAAGATCCCAGGGAGTGAGTCAAGACCCCTAGAACCTGACCCCACCTTTAACATACAAGGTGTAACATACAAGAGTAAAAGGCTTTTAGGTAGGACTAAGTCTGGGCAAGAAATTAGTTTAGCTTTCAGGGTTTTAAAATCAGGGCCTTATTCAAGGGAATTGTGTCAGGGCCTTGAGTAGAATCATAGAGAAGCTTGGCAATAATTAAAGTTGGGTATAAAATCCAGCTATGCCCAGGAAAGAACACAGCTGTTTCTCTGAGGAAGGTTCAGGGGGGTGATAAGAGGGCTTCCTCTCCATTTGCTGTGAGCAAAAGGGAGGTAGCAGCTAATTCATGGCCGGAACAAACTGATAGGTTGTGTGGGCCTTCAGACAAAGAAACTTCATTCATAGCCCTGGGTGGGAGAAGGGCTGGAAGTTAGGGGTTTGTATGGCTACAGCCAGAGAAACCTCTCGGGTGGGGCTGCAGATCAAGATATTATCTCTATATGGATAGCCAGTGTCTGTGCAAATGTGTGGGGGCTGTCACAGAAGCCCTGAGTCATTAACATGGCTGTCCAAGTTAATTGGTGGGGGTACATTCTCCTAGACTTGCCCCTTCAGGGGCAAAAAGAAATTGTGAATCGATATGCAATGATATGGAAAAGAAAGCATCTTTAAGATCTAGAGTAGAGAACCATTGTGTCCCCTGGGATACTTGTGTTGGGCTCATGGCTTCTACTGACCATTTGCTCTGATTATAGAAATTTTCTAAAAGAGGAAAAAGCAGGGACATGATAATAGCATCAAAACAGGTCCTTGAGGCCTCAGCCTGAGAGCACATACATGACAGGATAAAGCATCCTTAGTTCTATTTAAAAGCCAATCATACAGTAACAATTCCACCTTATAATCAGACTCTGGAATAATCAAGTGGGAAACAAAGAAACAGAACTGAGAAACTGAGTCAGAAGGATCCCGCCATAAGCAGAGGCTAAGATTGTGCTTCCATCTCCTGCCCAGAGAAGATGTCTACCTATGACAGTTCAGGAAGGCATTCTCTGAGTAATTTATGGCATTTCTCTGGAATAATGGACTACCGGCTTCATGATCAGGCAATCAAATTCAAAACTCAAAATATTATCAGTTATGGTCCCAAGAGATTTTATCTGTAATAGCAAATTCTACTAATTGCAGCTTAGGGCTACATACATTATTTTAAAAGTCTACAGGACTTTCACACATGAGATTTTTGTTTAACATGTTTTATATGTTTACATTTGTCCCAGTTCAAAGGATCACTCAATCATTAAACAAACTAAAAGATTCTTAGTAAGCACATTCCTTGTTTAGAAACTATAAATTCTAAACAGGCTCATTTCTCAGGGCTGATGACCTTGCTTTAAACCTTGCATTCAAGAAAACTGGCAAGCTTACAAATTAAGGGAGGGAGGAGGTTGACAGAGACCCCAGAGAAGAGGCTGAGTTTGCTGTTGCTCACCCCAGCTATTCTTAGTGTTTTCATGGGCTGTGCTGTTTGATACCTCCTCCTACTCTATGAAGGGGGAAAAGATGTTACATACCTCTCATACTTGGAGGTGAATTGATAAGGCTTTCATCTCATCCCTCTTTTTTCACACACAGTAATTACCATTTTTAGGGTTAACATGATGACAATAACTCCAAATAATTTAGCTAACAATTTTAGAATTTTCCTAATAGCCAAATAGTATCAGCTGTAATTTCTATTCCCTTCAATAGTTTTTTTTAGTGAGAAAAGAAGACAATTCTTAAAATTGAGAAAGAATAGGTTTTTTAAATGGCTTATCTTTAGTTAATGAGATACCCTAAATACTGATTGAATGTTCTAGACAAACTGAGTTGCTATTTGATTATTTTCCACTTCACACAATCATTTCTCTTTCATGAACGAGGAAAAGGGTAAATATGCCAGTTTTTACTGACAGGGCCCTTGGAAGTCTGACTCTAAATAGTTTATAAACAGGCTGTTTGTAGCCAGAGTTTTAAAGTAGTACAAACTGCTTTTGTTTTCCTAAAGTTCTCAAACTCTTCTGTTAACACTATTGTGCAAATAGATTACAATTTCCACATGCCTTTAATGGGCTTTAATTAGAGTTCCTTTAAAATTGCTTTTACTATCATATCTCAAACAAATTTCCAAATTACTTTACACACACATAGAAATCATTTTTCTGTTAGTCACATTTAAAAAGCCCATAAAATTATCAAGTATGAAGCAACTATATCTAATAAAGCAGTTAACATTCATATAGCATGTTTTATGCTAAATACTTTTGCAATCATGGTTTTCACAACAATTATAATTTCTCTTTACAAATCAGAAAACTAGGCAGAGGAAAAGTAATTTGCCATAAATTACATAGCTAATACATATCCACAATTGAAACAAAATGGTGGTCTTACCAAATGCAGAGGTTGAATGGCTTTCTCACCTCACACTGTCATGTTGGGTGCTGCCAGAAGCACCCAGATTATTTCCAGGCAGTTGCTGGACAGAACCTGCTGAAGGCTGGAGTGACAGGTGCCAGGATCTTCCTTTGATGATAGTTTCAGGTGCCAGGGTTCAGGGAATGCTGACCATGGAACTTGACCCCCTCTCCATCCCAATTCCCCCAAACTAGGTTGTGGAGGTGTTTGAGCAAGGTTGTGTGGGGTCCTTATGACTGCTTTCTCTATTTCCTCAGGTGAATCAAAATTTGACTTTCCCTACATACTTTAGCATTCTCTATTCTTAATCTAATCTGAGATGAGAGGAGTTAGCAAACAGAAGGATTTGGACTATACTGATTTGGTTAGCAAACCCCACAACTGGGATACACTCAGGACCGCTCTGGGGAGTGGAGTGGTGGAAAAGATCCCTTAATACCTTCTGGGGTGCTTCCCCAAAGGAGCAGAGGAGATTTGGAAAAGACAGGAGTCAAAGAAGGTTTAACAAAAAGTTGCTATTTACCTAGTTTTTGTTTTTCTTTTCCTTTTCCTTCAGAATGGGGTAAATTCCTGGAATTATCCCCAATGTTTCAGTTTTTCTTGCCATCTTAAAATGACTAATTGCTAAACTTCTTAATCATTGCTTTCAAAACTTTGATAATTTGGTAAGATGTTATTTTAATTTTAATTAGCTAACGTTTTTGTGTAGCCTGAAGTTTGACCAGAGTTGGTCTATAGGATAATTTAGGCTTTTTAAGAAAATTTCCCAGCATTCTAACTACAGCATAGAGGTTTTTTTCTTGCTGGCTGCATTTTAAATCATTCCAGGTAACAAAATCTAACTCACAGAACAAACATGACACAGGCACAGAAATGCAGACATAGACAAAAATGACATGAAAGAGGACTGTTCCATCTTTGTCAAAAGTCACAAAATTTTGCCAAAAGCCATTCTATAGCACTTTGTTCCCTTTGGCATCCCAGAGAAGCTGAAAAAGTGGCAAAGATTCCCTAGAAACTTTGCCAAAAATTGTAAGAATTTTCAAATTTGGACATCCTCAGTCAAGGTAAACTTGCTAAGCATGGAGCTCACGACCACCTGGACAAACCTTCTCCCAGTGGCTTGGGGTGTCCCAGCTATAGGATTGAAGGAGAAAAAAAATTGGGGATTTGCCTCAACAAGGAAGGTATCAAACCAGGGGAGGCCAGACTCCCTTGTCTGGGCCACCAAATGTTCAGATTGGGAAGGGACCCCAAAAGGTTGGGATTACAGACTGGTGTCTTGAGGTATCTCAAAAGAATTTCCAGGTTTGAACCTATATCCCAAGTTAAGGGGCAAAGTTTATTATAATTGTAATGTCACTTGAAGCAGGCTGAAGTCCAATAGTTTATCAAGAAACCTGAAGCAATGATTTATCTAGTTCTTCATGTTATTGATATACTAATTTTATGGCCTAGAGATTGAATTGAGGAATAGTGTTGGGAATTTGATTATCATTGACCAGCAGACCTAGGACTATCCTAAAGCCAGAAGACTTTAGAATCATTGACAGACAAGATTGTTAGACAGTCTCAGGATCATTAATATATCTTCCCTAAACTTTAGGAAGAAATATTATATTATTAGACCAGAAGACTTTTATAATCATTGACAAAACAATAACATTCTTAGATCAGAGGGCCTCAGGATCACAGATTCCAAAGCCAGAAGATTTAGAATCACTGACAGTTTGTTAGAACAGAAGCCCTCTAAGAACAAGAGACCTTAAAATTATTGCTCTCTTCCCCAGAAGCTATATTTCATCAAAACTATGCATAATGTTTAGATCCAGCAGCATCTCTACTGGGTCTGTACCCCAAAGAGATCATAAAAAAGGGAAAAGGATCCACATGTGAAAAAATGTTTGTTGCAGCTGTTTTTGTAGTGGCAAGGAACTGGAAACTGGAAACCTGTTATGGGCCAGAACTTTGAACTTGAAACAAAGGATGCTTACAAGGTGCTAAGTCAGTGGAATTGATAGAAACAATAGTTACCTAATTTAGCATGGTTCAGTATGACTGATTTAATCCTATAAGGAAATGTTATGGGCCAGAACTTGAAACAAGGTACTAAGTGGAATTGAGGAGACAATGGTTAAATCTATTGATTTAATCCTACAACAATGGTTTCCTAGTGATATAATGATTGGTGTGTACTCAATGCAGAGCATATAAACTAGAAGCCTCAGCCAGGGAGATTCAGAGACAAGCAGGCTGGAGGCTGAAGGCTGGAGCCCAAGTGTAGTGTTCTCTTCTTTTTTATAATATATGATGGTTCTCAGGGAACAGGTTTCTTGGGGAGGTTTTTTGGATGCAGCCTTAGTTTCAGTTCACAGTAATAATCACCCCAAATGCAACCAAGTGTTAAAATCCAAACATTTATTTTCTCCTTCTTCTCAATCTCCCAACTGAATTCTGGCTCATAACACCCAAGCCCTTGGACTCAGACAGATTCATCTCATCTCATACTGCCTTGGTGGCAGGCTCTTCTCCTTCTCTTCTCCATTAAAACCAAGACTCTGGAAGGCCCCCAGAAAACTAGCCAAGACCAAAGTGAAGGAGATAAGACTTTGAAGGAGACAGTAAAGGATTTGGACTTTAACATTTGGCTGTACTTGTGGTGGTTACTGAACTGAAACAAAGGCTGCCTCCAGAGACCCCAAGAAAACCTCAACCCATAACATTACATTTTATTTTATTTTTTTATTATAGCTTTTTATTTATAAGTAATATGCGTGGGTAATTTTACAGCATTGACAATTGCCAAACCTTTTGTTCCAATTTTTCCCCTCCTTCCCCCCCATCCTCTCCCCCAGATGGCAGGTTGACCAATACATGTTAAATAGATAACATTACATTTTATTTTATTTTTTTATTATAGCTTTTTATTTACAAGTTATATGCATGGGTAATTTTACAGCACTGACAATTGCCAAACCTTCTGTTCCAATTTTTCCCCTCCTTCCCCCCATCCCTTCCCTGAGATGGCAGGTTGATCAATACATGTTAAATAGATAACATTACATTTTAGAGAGAACATTACAGATGCCTATCAGTTGGGGAATGATTGAATAAATTATGGTTTATAAATGTTATGAAATATTATTGTTCTGTAAGAAATGATGAGCAGGTTGGTTTCAGAAAATTCTGGAAAAATTTACATGAACTGATGCTAAATGAAGTGAGTAGAACCAAGAGAACACTGTCCAGAACAACAATAAGATTATATGATGCTCAATTGTGATGGACTTGGCTCTTTTCAGCAATGGGGAGAGTCAAGACAATTCCAATAGACTTGTGATGGAAAAAGCCATCTGCATCCAGAGAGACTGAATATGAATCAGATTATAGTATTTTCAGCTTTTTGTCAGTCAGCATATAGCTAGTTCAGATAAAGGCATTTAATGACATAGTAAGAAAAGTAGAAATAAAATGTTTATCACAAAACTGGGGAACAGTATCCCACAAATACACACATCATTAGAAATAACATACATGAAGAACATATATGAGAAACGTGTGACCAGAGTGCCTGCATGGAGAGACACAGATTTGGGAAACACAATATGGAAAGAGAACTCCAGCCTCTAATCATTTAGAATTAATATCTTCTAGTAATGTCACTTCACTGTTTCTGCCAAGCCTGTTCCCCACTTGTCTCTGCCAGACATAAGGTCTGTATGAAATAATACTACTCCACTTGGCATATTATCTTAGACAGATGTTGATTTGTTGGTCAGGCAGTTTTGACTGAATGCTGGTAGGTCCTAACTTACCATGAGGTTTTCAAACTAGTTCTCACTTCTTACTTTAGTAAGTAAGTGACTATAGTGTCATCTCTTCTTTATTAGAAAAACACAATTTCTTTTTTAGTTCAAAATCTGTTTTAGGAAAGCAAGTCCTTGGCCATGAACTAGCAAATGAATGGCTTCCTTAGGAGGGTAAAAAATTCCAAACTTTCTCAACTTTTTAAATAACTTGTACCCTTCTCAGTTTTGGCCATAGATTCTTAATTCCTGCGGAAGATTCTTAATCTCAGGCATCTGGGGGTTTGTATTAGTAGAAAGATTTAGTTCTTTCCCTCAGAGTTTATGGTGAGTGAATGCTCTGATATTCAATCACTGGAATTCTAGACTATCCCTGTTATCATTCAAATAAGGATATCTTTTCTTTGTTGATTATTGCCAATTTTTTTTCTAGCTCCATTGTTCATTGTTGTTTAAATGCAGTATTCTAGGTATACATATATTGTGTTTAACATGTACTTTAACATATTTAACTTGTATTGGTCTATCTGCCATCTAGGGGAGGGGGTAGAGGGAAGGAGGGGAAAAGTTGGAAGAAAAGGTTTTGCAAGGGTCAATGCTGAAGAATTATCCATGCATATATCTTGTAAATAAAAAGCTATTAAAAACAAAAAAACAAAAAAATAGTATCCTATTCCTCAATCCCTAAAGGCCAGGTAAGTTAGAACCATTTTTTCTCATTCTCCTATACTCTTAAGGGGATTAGGGAATGTTTTGATTCTTTTTCGCTCGGCCCCAGCCTGTTCCATGGTGTTCTTTCAGTTATAGGGAATGATCCCCAAATCTCAGTCCCATTAGCCATGAAAGTCCGTTTAGCTTCTAAACAGAAATATTTGCTTAAAAGGTGATCAAAAATATATAAATGTATTCCCACAACATGTGGGGAAGTATAATTTTTTTCTTCCTACTTAATATCACCTCAGTCTTTGGAAAAGAGGGTTAAGTTTATAGTTTAGCTCAGTTCCCATTGAACATGGTTCCATTTCCATGTGCAAAATGCCCTCTTGATCTCTAGTATTTAAGAAAGTATGGAATGCAGTCTCAAGCTCAATTAGAATATTCCTTCATAGGTATCTCAAGTGGCTAAGTCTTTAACCATTCTGATCCATCCTTTACAAGGTTGGCAAAATGATCTGTAAATGTCAAATGTTTGTTGTATCTTCCTACTCAATAAACTCCAGTGGCCACCATTACCTCTAGGATTAAATATATTCCATCTTAGTTTGACATTTAAATCTCTTTACAGCCTGGACTCTTCTTATCTTTCCAGGCTTTTTATACATTAATTCCTTACCTCTGATGAGATTCAGCTCCCCTGGATTCCCGGTCAAGGAACCAAATGATGAGGTTCAGCACCGGGCAGGGAGTTGTGGGAACCTCCTTCTGGTGGTGCAGGTCCTTCATAAATGAATTTATGAACCTGAAAAGTTAAACTGCCAAAAGACGTTTATTATTTGAAATGAGAGGTCAGATTTTGCTGGCTGACTTCCTAATTATTTTTTCATCAGGAATCTCCTGCCTCTGGCAGGGTTATAGATTACTTTCATAAAAATTTTGTAGAGATGGGAATGTAGACATATGCATCAGTAGTTTAAAGTCAGTAATTAAAAGTCAGTAATGAATCAATGTAAAAAGCATTGATTAAGAGTTTACTATGTGTAAAAATCTGTGCTAAGTATTAAGGCTACAGAAAGAGAAACAAGATAATCTCTGATCTCAAAAAGCTCACATTCTGAGAAGGGAGGACAACACACATAGGTGGTTTTGCTGCAAGTCAGATTGAAAGGCCCAGTGGTTTATAGGGTGCAGTGGCAAAGTAAATGGTAATATGTCTTCTTTAATGGGCTTTCCATTTATAAAACTCTCTTTCCAAAGATGAAGTTCTGGGTCTTGAGCTGAATAACCCAAAATCGGGAAGAGGTGTTTACACATCAGTAATCCATTGTAAGTAATACAATAGCCTCCCCAACTGGTTAAACAAAGAAACCTCAAAAACTCGAAATAGATAACTGAGTTATCTTGTCAGAGTTAAGTCCAGAAATAATGGATCAAAACCCATCTCATTGCTGATAGGGAATTTGAATATCAACTAGTCTCTTATTCCCTAGGAATCTTCCTTTCTCTTCATTAGCATGAATCAGAATCAGTCCTAATTAGTCCTTAAGTTTTAGGTCCTCATTCTCTTCCTCCAATCTCTGGTCTCCTTAGACCCAGATAAGAACCATGTATAAATTCACCATTTCTGGGTTTGGGAAAGCATGCTTCCAGTGTTCTAGCAGGGTGCTCAATTCCAATATTTCTCAGTTTTCTTTTTGAAAAAGTCATTCATGTTAAAGTCATGATTGTCTACTATCCTTTGGCCCCTCTTTCTTATTTCAAAGACTTTTTTTGTCCTTCCAAACCTTTGAAATCACCAAGTGTTAGAATTATTTTACTTATATACACACATACATACACACATAAGGACATGTACATACATATAGACAAAAAATTTGTTAAGATGAATAAGATGTTAGAAAGTTTTTTGCAGAATGTCTTAACAAAATTTCTAGAACAGATGCACAAAATGTCATTACATTCATCATGCAGGATCAGATGAGAATCTAGATGAGTATCTCAGAAACAATATTTGGTTTATCCTTCAGATGTATAATAAAATCAATTCTGCCAGCTCAATTGGGATTAAGTGATTTGCCCAGGGTCACATAGCTAGTGGTTACTACATTTTTATTCATCTTTTACCTGCAGCTATAAAAGACATATAATCAGCTGTTCTTTTAGCATTGTTTTATTGTATGATCTTTAATATTCAGGTCGCTTAACCTTTTAAAAATATTTTGTTGTAGAATTTGATATAAGAGGTTGGTCTAACCTTTTGTTACTATACTATTTTCTAGTTTTCCTAGCAATTCTTATCAAATAGAAACTTCTTTCCTAAGTAATTTATGTTTTATAATTAATCAAACACTGAATTATCCTCCTTTAATATCTCTATAGGGACCCATCTAATGACTCGAGGGCTTTCTTTTGCGTTTTTAATAGAATTGTGCATATCAATATGGCATATGAGCAGTCCATTTGTTGTTCCTTTTTCTTGTTATGTGACCTGTTTACCTGTTCTTTTGGTTAAGCATCTCTTGGTGATATTGTTATTATTGCTAACATGCTATAGCATCTTTATATCCATCATGTGTTTCTCCATTGCCTTTTGAGTGATCTGCAATTTTGATTTCTAAATATGTGAAAAATACAAAAGAATAAAGCAAGCACAACTGAAGAAATCCTTCAAGAGTAGACTAAAAAGAAGGTTGGGGGCTGGATTGCATTTGAAAAAGTGAGTAGCACTTCCAGTAATCCCAAAATTTGTTATTTGATGTGAAAATAAACCCATCTTTTAAATGCGGTTTTTTTTTTTCCAAGTCAAATCAACAAGGATTTATTAAGTGCCTCGTATATGCCAAACACTGTGTTAGGTGTTGAGAATACAAAGTGAAAAATAGCCCCTGCTTTCAAGGACTTCACAGTCAAATGTAGGGAAGACTATATGTAAACAATTATGTACAAAGATATAGACAGGAGAAATTGGAAATAATCTCAGAGAGAAGACATTAATAGTAAGGGCAAGTATTTATACAACACCTACTATGTGCCAGGCACTGTGCTAAGTGATTTACAAATATTTCATTTTATACTCCTAACAACCCCTGGAGGTGGGTGATATTATTATCCCCATTTTATAGAAGTGGAAACTGAGGCAAACAGAAGTTGAGTCACTTGCCCCGGTTACATACCTAATAAGTATCTGAAGCTGAATTTGAATTCAGGTTTTCCTGATCCCAGAACCAGAATCCAATGGACCACCTAGCTGTCTAAGTGTCTGAAGTTGGATTTAAACTCAGGACTTCCTGATTCCAAGTCCAACCTATCTACTGAACAATTTAGCTGTCCCAGTAGCATCAAGGGGATCAGGATAGGCTTCTTGCATTTGCTACAATTTTAATTGAGACTTGAGGGAAGATAGGAAGCAGAGGTGAGAAGGGAAAGAATTCTAGGCATGGATAACAGCTAGTGAAAATGCCTAGAGTCAGGAGAGAAAATGCCTAGAGTCTTCTGGGGAAAAAAGTAAAGAATCTAATGTCACTAATGGTTTGGGGGTGAGGGGTGGGAATGAAGATTAAGAAGAATGGAAAGGTAAGAAGGGACAGGCTGTCAAAAATTCCCAAAGTCAAAGAACAGATTTTCTGTTTTATCCTAAAGATAAAGAGTCTTTGGAATTTATTGAGTGGTGTAAGGGGTAGGGGGGGAGAGAAGAAGGAAGGAGAGAGAAGGGGAAGACAGAGGGGATGACAAGGTGAAAGGGGGGAAGAGAGAAAAGGGACAAGGTGGGGGAGAAGAGAGAGAGAGAGAAAGAAAGAGAGAGAGAGAGAAAGGAAGAGGAAGAGGGAGAGGGAGAGGAAGAGGGAGAGGGAGAAGGAGAAATGGATAGCTTTGTGCTTTAGGAAGATCAGTTTTATAGCTAATTGATGAAAAGAGTTTCTTTAAAAAAAAAAAAAAATCAGACTCCACTACACTCTCTTCCCACCCTTTTAAAACCTTTTTCTGTAATAAATATAGCCAACAAAAACAAACCAATACAATCACCACATCTGATAATATGTCCCTCAGAATAATGACCATTCTCTTTTTCATCTCCCCACTTTGGGTACTGAGGCAACAAATATTCACCTTCTCCCCTTGTGAATACCAATTCATTTTGTTAAAAGCTATCTATCTCTATGTCCCTTGGTGATCTTCAGTACTATATCATAATTGGTCACTTTATTGATCAGAATTCTGAAGTCTTTTAGTATTGTTTTCCTTTACATATATTTTTTAAACTGCAATTAGGATTGTTTTCTTGGTTCTGTTTACTAAACAGTATTTTTCTATGCTATATGGATTAAAATAATAAAACACCACAATGAGCAAGTCATTTAACTTCCTTAGGTCCCAGTTTTCTTATCTTTACAATGAATTATTTTGGAAAGAATTTTAAAGACCTGAATAAATTTTGAGAAAAATTAGGTATGGTTGATCTTTGGTAAATAATAAATGAATGAAAAGGAATATACACATTCTCACCTGTACACAGAATCTTTATGAAAATTTATGACAGGACAGAGTATTAAAAAAATTGAATACAAAGGCAGAAAAGCAAAAATCTTTTTAATGACCATAATTCAATAGATTTATATTAAATAAAGGATATTTTAAGAAAGGATTAAAATTTAAATGGAAACTAAGTAACTTAATCCTAAAGAATGAATCTAAGAAGCAACAGATAATTAAAACTTAAAAAAACTATAATGTTGAAATAAAATTTTAAAACAAAAACAACTTTTGATACACAACCCATAGCCCTCCTTAAATTAATTTTAACACTTTCATCAACATTTTCAACCTTTAAACACTTTCATCAAAAAAAAAAGAGAGAAAAAATACTATTTGATGTTGTTCTAGAAATGCTAGCAATAGCTATAATAGAAGAAAAAAGAACTTGAAGAAATCAGAATGAGCAATGAGAAAATAAAATTTGGGAGTACATAATTTTATAAGATAATGGAATGTCAGAGACATCTATCACATATTACAAAGATTTGCCATTTATTACATGAAATAGCTCACAGGTTCAACCAAATATGACTAAGCAAGGCAGAAACAGATTGACTGAACAACATGCTTTTGTGCAGAATGACTTTTAAAGTCTCAGGGGAAAAAAGGGGCAAAGGCATGATCCAGGCAGGAGTTTGGTTCTTTAAAGCTATGTTAATTAAAAAAGTCTCAGAGGTTAGAGACAGGATTGATGGATTAACAATGAACTACAGCTTCATATTATTCTATATTAAAAAGACAGTCTGGGAAAACTGACCTGATTATGATTGATAATAGGAACAGGATGGGCTTGTTTTAGCAATTCCTGAAAATAAGCTGATTTAGAGTTCACATAAATGTGATAGTATAGTTGGAAAAGTATAGATTCAATTTTAAAAATTAGATGAAACAATAATTTTAGCAAAGTAGCAGAATATAAAATAAACCCACAAAAATCATCAGCATTTCTATATATCACCAACAAAGTCCTGCAAGAGAGACAGTAAGAGAGATTCATTTAAAATAACCCAAGACAACACAAAATACCTGAGAATATACCAGCCAAGACAAATCTAGGAGCATGAACATAATTATGAAACACACATTTTATAGAAATAAAGTCAGATTTGTTTGATAAGAAATGATGAGCAGGATGATTTCAGAAAGGCTTGGAGAGACTTACATGAACTGAAGCAAAATGAAGTGAGTAGAACCAAGAAAATATTGTATACAGCAAAAATAGGATTATACAATTCTGATGGACATAGCTCTTTTCAATAGCAAGGTAATTCAGGACAGTTACAATGATCTTGTGATGGAGAGAGCCATCTGCAACCAGAGAGAGAACTGTGGGGACTGAGTGTGGATTACAATATAGTATTTTCACTATTTTGTCATTGTTTGCTTTCATTTTGTTTTTTTCTCATCCTCCCCGCCCCCTTTTGATCTGATTTTTCTTGTGCAGCATGATAAATGTGGAAATATGTATAGAGGAATTGCATGTTTAATATATATTGGATTACTTGCCATTTAGCAGAAGGGGTGGAGGGAAGGGAGGGAGGGAGGAAAAAAATGTGGAACACAAGGTTTTTTAAGGGTGAATGTTGAAAATTATCTATGCATATGTTTTGTTTTGTTTTTAATTATAGCTTTTTATTTACAAGTTATATGCATGGGTAATTTTACAGCATTGATAATTGCCAAACCTTTTGTTCCAATTTTTCCCCTCCTTCCCCCCATCCTTTCCCTCAGATGGCAGGTTGCCCAATACATGTTAAATATGTTAAAGTATAAATTAAATACAATTATACATGTTCAAACAGTTATTTTGCTATACAAAGAGAATCAGACTTTGAAATAATGTACTATTAGCCTGTGAAGGAAATCAAAAATTCAGGCAGACAAAAATAGAGGGATTGGGAATTCTATGTAATGGTTCATAGTCATCTTCCAGAGTTCCTTTGCTGGGTGTAGATGGTTCAATTCATTACTGCTCTATTGGAACTGATTTGGTTCATCTCATTGCTGGAGATGACCACGTCCATCAGAATTGATCATAATATGGTATTGTTGTTGAAGTATATAATGATCTCCTGGTCCTGCTCATTTCACTCAGCATCAGTTCATGTAAGTCTCTCCAGGCCTTTCTGAAATCATCCTGCTGGTCATTTCCTGACACATGTTTTGAAAATAAAAAAGCTTTAAAAAAAAAAAAGTCAGATTTAAATAATTGGAGAAATATTGTTCATAAATGGTCCAAGGCAATATAATAAAAATGAGAATTCAACCTGAATTAATTTAGTTAGTGCCATCCCAATTAAACTGGCAAAAATTATTTAACTTAGCTAGAAAAAGTAATGACAAAATTAATTTAGAACAAAAGTTTAAGACTATCAAAGGAATTAATGAAAAAAAAAAGTGAAGGAAGGCATCTAGTGGTACTAGATTTTAAACTGATTCAGACAGAGATCTTCAATTGAATAAAATCACTTAACTGGAAGTTTGAACTGCTGAGAGTTGTTTGTGGCAATTCAATGGAGGGTGATTGACCAAGATCTCTGAATGAAACCACTTAATTGGGAATTTGCAGGCTTTCCCCAGGGTTTGGGAGCTCCCCAAAGGGGATATGGGCCCCCCCAAAAGATCTGTTTATATCACTTTGACCCAGAAATACCACTGTTAAGTTCCCAAGGCAATCAGAGAAAAAGACTATATTCTAAATATTTCTATAGGTTCTAAAATATTTATAGCAGTTCTCTTTGTGAGAGCAAGAACTAAAAAATGGGGAGATTTACAGCAATTGGGGAATGGCTGAATGAGTTATAGTATATGATTATGATGGAAATATTATTGTGCTATAAAAAATGACAAGTAGACTGGTTTTTAGAAAACATGAAAGAACTTTTAGGAGTAATATGATTCAAATCACCTACAAAGGACTTTATGAATGAAAATGCAATCGACTTTCAGAGAAAAAAGTGATATCTGGATGTATTTTATGTTTTCACATATATATCTGATGAGGTGTAGCTCCTAGGAAGAATGTAACAATTTCTGAGAAACCCTAAGGCTACCTGGCCTTGGGAATGCCACAAACAATATTGGCTGTCAGAGAACAATCTGTGTCAGTAAGCTATAAGATTCAATGAGGAGAGCTGCTCCACCTCTATTTAATACTCTTCAAGAAGTCATAGAATTCAATGATGGGTGCAACCCCACACCTATCATTCCTTAATTGCATCTCTAAGCCATAAAATTAGTATATCAGTGACTAGAACTTGATCTTTGTTTCTCTTTCCAATAAAATTATCTTCCTTTTTCTAATTGCTAAATTCCCTTGGAACTTAGCTCACTAGCAACAAGGTAATAATAAATCTTTGCCTCTTAACTTGGAGACAAAGTAAGTTTGAAAATTCCTTCATCATATCTGGGACACCAATCTGGGGACCCTAATATTGTTGGGGTGTCTTCTGCCTCAACATATCTATATCAAATATTGGTCTTCTCTAATAATGAATTAGGAGGAAGGGAAAGAGAAAACTCGGAACTCAAAATACAACAACAACAAAAAAAAAAACAGAGCAAGAATAAATAATAAATTGAGCATGCAGCTTAAAAGGCAAAAAAGCAACAAACTGAAGAAAAGATAAATGTGAAAAATCAAATTCCCATTGAATTGTTAAATAATAATAGCTAATGTCTATATATTTATATATGTGTGTGTGTGTGTGTGTGTGTGTACAACAAAGCACTTTACATTATTTGATTTCATTTGACAAAGATAGAAATTGTTTTTAAAACAATTTAATAAAACATCCTTAGTTAATCTAATTTTTAAAAAGAAAAGAAAAACCAAATTGCAAATTATACTAGTCTGGTTAAATCATAAAGCAAGTTAAAAAGAAATGTATAAGAACAGTATAAAGATAAGAAAAGGTAATGATGGGATAAATAAGACTGCAACAAAGAGTTGGGTAGGTCATAATGAGGTGTATTATCTGGAGAAAACCTGAATTACTATATACAATCTGGAAGTCAAACTATTCCCTGAGACAAGTAGGGAGGAGCACTAAGAGGATTATTTTGGGGGCCTTAAGTGGGCCTTTTGTTCTTAAGTAGACCTTTTATTCCTTGCAGGGACAAAATTATACTGACCCCTTAGTTTACTGTATCCAATCAGAAGTCCAAGTTATAATATCAATCCCCTAGGTTATACTTTCCCTATAAGAGACCTAATTGTATTGTAAACTTATTTGCTATATTTCTTCAGGAATTTAGCCCATCAGTCAATGGCAGAATCTCCTTCTAAAACTCTTTCTTTAGAAAGTTAGCCCATCTTATGGAATTCACATTCATGGAAACTTGCCACATCATTAAAGTGTCTTCTTCCTTAATGGCATCTTCTCCTGGTTAATTGTGAATTCTGCTAGAGAACTTAGCTTTCATTTTTCCTTGTTAATTGGTAAAAATCCCATAAGAATTTAGTCTGTTGTTAGCATTGTAATAAAACCTTTGCCTCTTGAATTGGAGATGTCTAATCTACAAATTGTTTTGAGACACTTTGTGACACTAATCTGTAACCCTAATATATTTTTAAATTAAATTAAATTAAATTTTTTATTATAGCTTTTTATATACAAAACATATGCATGGGTAATTTTTCAACATTTACCCTTGCAAAAACTTCCAACTGTTCCAACTTTTCTTCTCCTTCCCCTCACCTCCTCTCCTACATGGCAGGTGGTCCCATACATGTTAAATATGTTAAAGTATATGTTAAATCATATATATATATATACATATACATATTTATACAGTTATCTTGTTGCACAGGAAAGATCGTATTTAGAAAGAAAGTAAAAGTAACCTGAGATGAAAAAAACAACAATGCAAGCAAATAGTAACAGAGAGAGTGAAAATGTTATATTGTGGTCCATACTCATTTCCAGTGATCTTTCTCTGGGTGTAGGTGGTTCTATTCATTACAGATCAATTGGAACTGATATGGATCCTCTCTCATTGTTGAAGAAAGACACATTCATTAGAATTGATCATCATATACTACTGTTGTTGAAGAGTATAATGATCTCCTGGTTCTGCTCATTTCACTCAGCATCAGTTCATGTAAATCTCTCTGAGTCTCTCTGTATTCATCCTGCTGGTCATTTCTTACAGAACAATAATGTTTCATAATATTCATATACCACGATTTATTCAGCCATTCTCCAATTGATGGGCATCCTTCAATTTCCAGTTTCTAGACACTACAAACAGGGCTGCCACAAACATTTATGCACATACAGGTACCTTTCCCTTCTTCAATATCTCTTTGGGATATCAGCCCAGTAGTAACACTGCTGGATCAAAGGGTATGCACAGTTTGATAACTTTTTGAGCATAGTTCCAAATTGCTCTCCAGAATGGTTGGATCCGTTCACAACTTCATTTAACAATGCATCAGTGTCTCAGTTTTCCCACATCCCTTCCAACATTCATCATTATCTTTTCCTATCATCTTAGCCAATCTGACAGGTGTGTAGTGGTATCTCAGAGCTGTCTTAATGTGCATTTCTCTAATCAACAATGATTTGGAGCACCTTTTCATATGGCTAAAAATAGTTTCAACTTCTTTATCCAAAAATTGTCTGTTCATATCCTTTGACTTTATCAATTGGAGAATGACTTGATTTCTTATAAATTAGAGTCAATTCTCTGTATATTTTGGAGATGAGGTCTTGATCAGAACCTTTAGTAATAAAAATGTTTTCCCAGTTTATTGCTTCCCTTCTAATCTTGTCCGCATTCATTTTATTTGTACAAAAGCTTTTTAACTCAATATAACTGAAATTTTTTATTTTGTGATCAATAATGACCTCTAGTTCTTCTTTGGTCACAAATTCCTTCCTCCTCCACAGGCCTGCGAGATAAACAATCCTATATTTTTCTAGTTTATTTATAATCTCATTCTTTATGCCTAGATCATGAACCCATTTTGATCTTATCTTGGTATCTATACAGTGTTAAGTATGGGTCTTTGGGTTTATCAAACGCTAGATTGCTATAGTTATTGACTATTTTGTCCTGTGAACCTAACCTATTTCACTGATCAACTAGTCTATTTCTTAGGCAATACCAAATGGTTCTAGTGACTGCTGCTTTATGATATAGTTTTAGATCAGGTCACCTTCATTTGATTTTTTTTTTTCATTTGTTCCCTTGAAATTCTTGATCTTTTGTTCTTCCAGTTGAATATTGTTGTTATTTTTTCTAGGTCATTGAAATAGTTTCTTAGGAGTCTGATTGGTATAGCACTAAATAAATAGATTAGTTTAGGTAGTATTGTCATCTTTATTTTATTTGCTTGACCTATCCATGAGCACTTAATATTTTTCCAATTGTTTAGATTTGACTTTATTTGTGAAAAGTGTTTTGTAGTTTTTCTCATATAGTTCCTAACTATCCCTTGGCAAATAGATTCCTGTAATGTTCTGGTTGGTTTCTGGAGGTCTCTGGACCAGCCTTCATTTCAGTAATCACCACAAGAATAGCCAGGTATTAAAATCCAAAGTCCAAATTCTTTATTGTCTCTTGTGTGGGACGTGGTTAGTTTTCTTGAGGCCCTTCAGGCAGGCCTTGGTGTCAGTAGGGGGAGCAGGAGGACAGGCCAGCCACCACGAAGCTGATGAAGATGGAATGAATGTCTCTCCTTGGCTCCAAGAGCTTAAGCTCTTGCCTCCAGTCCTCTGTCTTCTCCGAGTATGATCCTGGTTGAATTTGTCCCAGCTTATATGCTCTATTCTATCTAATTACATTATCATAGGTGTGAATCTTGTGGAATTATATTAAGTACTAAGTACATATACTGAACTAGGGAATTATTAATCACCATGCTAAACTAGATAACCGTTGTCTTATCAATTCCACTGAGTTAGCACCTTGTAAGAATTCTTGTTTCAAGTACAGAGTTCTAGCCCATAACAGATTCCTAAATATTTTATACTATTGACTGTTATTTTAAATAGAATTTCTCTTTGTATCTGTTGCTATTGGATTTTGTTAGTGATGTATAAAAATGCTCATGATTTATATGGATTTATTTTATATCCTGCAACTTTGCTAAAGCTTTTTGGTAGAATCTCTGGGGTTCTTTAAGTATACTATCATATCATCTGCAAAGAATGATAATTAATTTCCTCATTACCTACTCTAATTCCTTTAATTTCTTTTTCATCTCTTATTGCTGAAGCTAGTGTTTCTAATACAATATTGAATTGTAATGTTGAAAGTGGGCAACCTTGGTTTCACTCCCGATTTTACTGGGAATGGTTCCAGTTTATCACCATTACATATGATGCTCACTGATGGTCTTAAATAGATGCTATTGACTATTTTAAGGAAAAGTCCATTTATTTCTATATTCTCTAGTGTTATCACCGTTACTATTTAATATTGTATTAGAAATGCTAGCTTTGGCAATAAGAGCTGAGAAAGAGATTAAAGGAATAAGAATAGGCAATGAGGAAACCAAATTATCACTCTTTGCCGATGACAAGATGGTATATTTAGAGAACCCCAGTGATTCTACTAAAAAGTTATTAGAAATAATCTACAACTTTAGCAAAGTTGCTGGTTATAAAATAAACCCACATAAGTCATCAGCATTCTTATATATCACTAACAAAATCCAACAGTCACAGTTACAAAGAGAAATTCCATTTAAAGTAACTACTGATAATATAAAATATTTAGGAATCTATCTGCCAAGGGAAAATCAGAAACTTTATGAGCAAAATTACAGACCACTTTTCACACAAATTAAGTCTGATCTAACCACTTGGAAAAATATTAAATGCTCTTGGATAGGGCCGGCAAACATAATAAAGATGACAATCTAATCTATTTATTTAGCGCTATACCAATCAGACTCCCAAAAAACTATTTTAATGACCTAGAAAAAATAACAACAAAATTCATATGGAAAAACAAAAGGTCAAGAATTTCAAGGGAATTAATGAAAAAAAAAATCAAATGAAGGTAAGCTTAGCTGTACCAGATCTAAAATTATATTATAGAGCAGCAGTTGCCAAAACCATTTGGTATTGGCTAAGGAATAGATTAGTTGATCAGTGGAATAGGTTGTGTTGAAGGGACAAAACAGTCAACAAATATAACAACCTAGTGTTTGACAAACCCAAAGACCCCAACTTTGGGATAAGAACTTACTGTTTGATAAAAATTGCTGGGAAAGTTGGAAACTAATATGGCAGAAACTAGGCATTGATCCACACTTAACACCATACACCAAGATAAGGTCAAAATAGGTTCATGACCTAGGCATAAAGAATGAAATTATTAATAAATTAGAGGAACACAGGATAGTTTACCTCTCAGATCTGTGGAAGGGGAAGGACTTTATGAACAAAGCAGAACTAGAGATCATTACTGATCACAAAATAGAATATTTCGATTATACCAAACTGAAAAGTTTTTGTACAAACAAAACTAATGCAGACAAGATTAGAAGCGAAGCAATAAACTGGGAAAATATTTTTACAGTCAAAGGTTCTGATAAAGGCCTCATTTCCAAAATATAGAGAATTAACTCTAATTTATAAAAAAATCAAGCCATTCTCCAATTGAAAAATGGACAAAGGATATGAACAGACAATTCTCAGATGAAGAAATTGAAACTATTTCTAGTCATATGAAAAGATGCTCCAAGTCATTATTAATCAGAGAAATGCAAATTAAGACAACTCTAAGATACCACTACATACTTGTCAGATTGGCTAAGATGACAGGAAAAAATAATGACGATTGTTGGAGGGGATGTGGAAAACTGGGACACTGATGCATTGTTGGTGGAGTTGTGAACGAATCTAACCATTTTGGAGAGTAGTTTGGAACTATGCTCAAAAAGTTATCAAACTGTGCATACCCTTTGATCCAGCAGTGTTACTACTGGGCTTATATCCCAAAGAGAAGGGAAAGGGGCCTGTATGTGCACGAATGTTTGTGGCAGCCCTTTTTATAGTGGCTAGAAACTGGAAACTGAATGGATGTCCATCAGTTGGAGAATGGCTGAATAAATTGTGGTATATGAATATTATGGAATATTACTGTTCTGTAAGAAATGACCAACAGACTGATTTCAGAAAGGCCTGAGAGACTTACACGAACTGATGCTGAGTGAAATAGGCAGGACCAGGAGATCATTATATACTTCAACAACAATATATATGATGACCAGTTCTGATGGACCTGGCCATCCTCAGCAACGAGATCAACCAAATCATTTCCAATGGAGCAGTAATGAACTGAACCAGCTACGCCCAGAGAAAGAACTCTGGGAGATGACTAAAAACCATTACATTGAATTCCCAATCCCTATATTTATACCCACCTGCATTTTTGATTTCCTTCACAAGCTAATTGTACAATATTTCAAAGTCTGATTCTTTTTGTACAGCAAAATAACGTTTTGTCATTATACTTATTGTATCTAATTTATATTTTAATGTATTTAACATCTACTGGTCATCCTGCCATCTAGGGGAGGTGGGGGGTAAGAGGTGAAAAATTGGAACAAGAGGTTTGGCAATTGTTAATGCTGTAAAGTTACCCATGCATATAACCTGTAAAGAAAAGGCTATTAAATAAAAAAAATTTAAAAAAAAATTTAAAAAAAATAGGATGAGAGTTAAAAATAGTGTACCACATACACTATTTTGAAAAAAAAATAAAAGCTTAAAATTGGAAAAAAAAATATTCTCTAGTGTTTTTATTAGGAATAGGTGCTGGATTTTATCAAATGCTTTTTCTGAATCTATTGAGATGATCATATGGTTTTTGTTAATTTGGTTAGTGATATAGTCAATTATGCTAATAGTTTTCCTAATATTGAACCAGCCCTGAATTCCTGGTATACATCCTACTTGGTCATGGTATATTTTCTTGGAGATGATTTTCTGTAATCTTTTTGCTAAGAGTTTATTTAAGATTTTTGCATCGATGTTCATTAGGGAGATTGGTCTATAATTTTCTTTGTTTTCATCCCACCTGGTTTAGGTATCAATACCATGTCTGTGTCATAAAAGGAATTTGGTAAGACTCCTTCATTCTCCATTTTTTTCAAATAATTTATGTAGCATTGGAATTAATTGTTCTTTAAATGTTTGGCAGAATTCACTTGTAAATCCATCTGGTCCTGGGGATTTTTTTTTTTTTTTTAGGGAGTCAATTAATAGCTTGTTTTATTTCTTTTTCTAAAATGAGACTATTTAACCAATTTTCTTCTTCCTCTGTTAATCTGGGCAACCTATATTTTTGAAGGTATTTATCCATTTCCTTTAGGTTGTCAAATGTATTGGCATAAAGTTGGGCAAAGTAACTCATGATTATTACCCTAATTTCCTCTTCATTGGTGAACGTTCTCCCTTTTCATTTTTGGGACTAACTATTCGATTTTCTCTTGCGTTTTTCAAATCAAATTAACTAAAGTTTTATCTATTTTGTTGATTTTTTCATAAAAACCGACTCAATTTTATTTATTAATTCAGTAGTTTTTTTTTTTTTACTTTTAATTTTATTGATCTCTCCTTTTATTTTTAGAATTTCAGGTTTAGTGTTTGATTGGGGGTTTTTAATTTCCTCTTTTTCTAGCTTTTTTAGTTGTAAGCCTAATTCATTGATTTTCTTTTCGTTTTATGCAAGTAAGCCTCTAGAAATATAAAATTTCCCCTTATAACCACCTTGGCTGCATCCCACACAATTTGGTATGACATCTCATTATTGACATTCTCTTTAGTGAAATTATTAATTGGTTCTATGATTTGCTGTTTTACCCAGTCATTCTTTAGGATGAGATTAGTTTCCAATTATTTTTTGGTCCATTTTCCCCTGGCTTTTTATTGAATGTAATTTTTATTGTATCATGATCTGAGAAGCATGCATTTACTATTTCTGCCTTTCTGCATTTGAATTTGAGGTCTTTATGACCTAATATATGGTCAATTTTTGTATAGGTTGCATGAACTGTCAAGAAGAAAGTGTACTCCTTTCTGTCTCCATTCAGTTTTCTCCAAAGATCTATCATACTTAACTTTTCTAATATTCTATTTACCTGTTTAACTTGTTTCTTAATTATTTTGTGGTTTGATTTATCTAGTTTCAAGAGTGCAAGGTTGAGATCTCCTACTCTTATAGTTTTGCTGTCTATTTCTTCTTGTAGCTCTCTTAACTTCTCCTTTAGAATTTCCATGCTATACCACTTGGTACATATATATTTAGTATTGATATTGCTTCATTATCTATATCTTTAGCAAGATAGTGCTCTTCCTTATCTCTTTTAATTAGATCAATTTTTCCTTTTGCTTGATCTGAGATCAGGATGGCTACTCCTGCTTTTTTGGGATTGCCTGAAGCAAAGTAGATTCTGCTCCAGCCTTTTACCTTTATTCTGTATATATCACCCTGCTTCAAGTGTGTTTCCTGTAAACAACATATTGTAGGATTCTCGCTTTTAATCCAGTCTGCTATCTGCCTCCACTTTATGGGGGAGTTTACCCTATTCACAATTATGGTTAAAACTATTAATTCTGTATTTCCTGTCATCTTATTATCCCCAAATTATGCTTTTCTCTTTCCTTTCCCCCGTATCCTCTCCCCAATATTAGACTTATGAGCATCACTTGTCTCATTCAGCCCTCCCTCTTTAGAATCCCTCCCTCCCCTTTGAAGTCCCTCTCCATTTCTTAAAACTTTTCCTTATTATTTCTGTATTCCCTTCTATTTATCCTAACCTTTTCCTTTTCGTTTGTCCCCTCTCACTTTTCAATGAGGTGGGAGAAGTTTCTATGTAAACCAAATATGTCTAATATTTTCTCTTTGAGCCAAATCTGATGAGAGTTAAGATTCACCCTATATTCACCCCCCTCCCTTCATTCTTGTTGGTTTTCTGTAATGTTCTTGTTGGTTTTCTGGAGGTCTTGGGACCAGCCTTTGTTTCAGCAAAGTAATCACCATGAGAATAGCCAGGGATAAAGTCCAAATTCCTTATTGTCTCCTTGCCTGATGCCCAGAATAGCTTGGTCTCAGTGGAGGAAATGTAGGAGGACAGGCCAGCCACCACAGTGGTGTGAGATGGAATGAATCTCTTTTCTTGGCTCTGAGAGCTTGAACTCCCACCTCCAGTCCTCTGTGTTCTCACAGTCTGACCCTGGCTGAGTTTGTCCCAGCTTGTATGCTCTATTATAATTAGATCATTTACAGTATACTGAGTATAAACCAATCATTATATCACTAGGGAACTATTATTTGTTGTAAGATTAATTCAATCATACTGAACTAGAGAACTATTAATCACCATGTTAAACTAGATAACCATTGTCTTATCAATTCAACTGAGTCAGCACTTTGTAAGAATCATTGTTTCAGGTATAGAGTTCTGGCCCATAACAATTCCCTCAGATATCATAGGTTTCCTTTGCCTCTTCATGAGATATAGTTTCCCTCTTTTTACCTCCACTTTTCCCTTTTTCTGGTACAATTTCCTTTCTACCTCTAGTTCCTTTTTTATATTATAACAGTAAAACCAAATTATACATGTACTCTTTATGTATACCCATAACAGGAATACAGTTCTCAAGAGTTCTTTTTACCTTTTTTATGCTTCTCTTGAGTCCTATATTTGGAGGTTAAACTTTTTGTTTAGCTCTGGTTTTTTCTTCAGGAATAAATGAAATTCACCTATTTCATTGAATGTCCATCTTCTTCCCTCAAAGAAAATGCTCAGTTTGGCTGGGTAAGTTATTCTTGGCTGCATACCAATTTCTTTTGCCTTTCGGAATGTCGATTCCAGGCCCTTCAATCCTTTAATGTGGATGTTGCTAGATCCTGAATGATCCTTATTGTGGCTTGTAGGTATTTGAATTGTTTTATTTTCTGGCTGTTTGTAGTATTTTTTTCCGTGGTCTGATAGTTCTGGAATTTAGCCACAATATTTCTTGGAGTTTTGATTTTGGGATCTTTTTTAGTAGGTGATTGATGAATTTTTTCAATGTCTATTTTGCTTTCTGTTTCTATAACATCTGGGCAATCTCTTTAATGATTTTCTGAAAAATAGTTTCTATGTTTTTTTTTTTTTTTATCATGATTTTCAGGGAGTCCAATAATCCTTAGATTATCTTTCCTAGATCTATTTTCCAGGTCTGTTGTTTTCCCAAGTAGGGATTTAACATTTTTTTTCTATTTTTTCATTTTTTTGGTTTTGCTTGACTGATTCTTAGAGTCTTCCATTTGTTCAAGTCTGATTTTTAATGAATTATTTTCTTCATTTACTTTTGAAATTTCTTTTTGTATTTGTCCAATTGAGTTTTTAAATGAGTTGTTTTGTTCTATGGAATTTTT
Organism: Sarcophilus harrisii; assembly: GCF_902635505.1. NCBI lineage: Eukaryota > Metazoa > Chordata > Mammalia > Dasyuromorphia > Dasyuridae > Sarcophilus > Sarcophilus harrisii. Next base: position 357,398,049 of record NC_045427.1, on the reverse strand, counting down.
TTCCATTTTGACATTTTTTTTTTTAAAGAATTATTTTCTTTTTCCAGTTCACAAATTGTGTTTTCCTTGAAATTGTTTCTTTTCCAATTCACAAATTCTGTTTTTCAGGGAGTTGATTTCTTTATCCACTCTATCCTTTAATGACTTATCCAGACCCTCTTGGAAAGCTTTCTTTTCCTTTCCCCATTTTTCATTTAGCTCTCTTTTAAGATCCTTTTAAATTTCTTTTATGAGCGCCTTGTGTGATGGGGACCAGATCATATTCACCTTTGGATCTAGAGACAAACTGTTTTTAGTCTCCTCAGGGTTTGAAGTCTGCTCTCTTTCCATATAGAAACTATGCCCACTTTGCTTTTTTGCTCATTTTGAAATTAAAAAAAACCCAAAACAAAACAAAAACCTATGATCTGCTCATCAAGGGCAGTGGGGTATTTCCAAGCTGCCTCTACAGATAGCAGGAAGTGGTAGTGAAGGGGCAGTGGGACAGCCACTGGCTGCACTGGAATTAGCAGTTGTGCTGAAATCAGTGGCAGCGGGAAGGTAGTATCTGCACTGGGAGAAATGAGTGACTGCAGCTGCGCCTGGAACACACTGAGTCACTCCATGTGCTGGGTGGGTATGGCCAGGTCCTGAGAGACTCTATAGCTTTTGGGGTTATAGTCTTTACCCTCTGTGCTTATAGATTCTCTGCTGATCTATTGGCTTGCTGCCAGGGCAAAGTAGCTCACACTGTGGTAAAGTTCTCCCCACAGATTTTCTGCCAGCAGAGACCACACCCTGGTCCCCTCTGGTTTGCTCAGTGTGAGCTGTTTCTCGAGCTCTCACTGCCTTCCTGAGTCTGCACCTGGCCTAACCCCATTCCATCCCCACATGAGCAAAAACAGACCTTTTCTGGAGAATTTTGAGATAACCTTCTGTTGTTTACATGTTGTACTCCCAGTATTCGTGAGTTTTGACAGTCAAGCACTAATTCTGAGGCTGAATTTTGTTAAAGTAGATTGAGGGAAAAGGAGAGTTTAAGAAGATGAGTGTGTCCTCTCTGCAGCTCCCTCCACCCCCCCTCCCCCAATATATTTTTGAGGTCCAACATTTGGTGGAAAAATCCCATTAGTAGGAAAATGAAGTTTAAAGGAGTTTATTATGATCTCAGGGGTAAAAGGAAACACTGATGTCTATAGAGTAGGTAGGACCTACTCTTTAGGAAAATCATTTTGGCAGTAATATATAGTTTGGATTTTAGAAGGGAAAGCCTTGAGAAAAAGATACCAATTAGATATTGTTATACCTCAGTTTCCCTGAATTGTTCTGCCTCAGTCTCCCTGGTGGCAATGCCACTTCCTGGCCATTAGGACTGAGATAATTAGGGCTGGGAGTCCTGACCACTACCATTCCAAAGAAGCATAAATTGCAGATGGCTTATCTCAGATATTTGGGTATCTTCTGCCTCAGACATGCTGGCTCCTAGCATCTTCCCAACTTATCAGAATTTATAATCTTCCTTCTTACCCTCACCCTGTCAGAACTGAATTTATGGTTCTTTCCTGGAGTTCCCATTCACCAGCGCTCTACTCCTCCTTACCTTTGTTTCCCTGGTTGCTGGAGCCCTATAAGAGTTTCTGGAACCCTTTGCTTGTGGTTGGATGCTTTGAGACAATAGTCCCATCCATCTGGCTAAAATGGCTTGCCCAGTCCAAACTCCCTCTAACAAAATATTAAAAACCTCTAATCTCTATCTTGCCTCAGTTTCTCTGGCATTACAAAATCAATTATTACAATCCAGGGAAAGGTAACTGGGCCTTGACCCAAGATAGTGTCTGGGTGACCAGTGCTGATTGAATTTCCATCCTGTCGTTGTCCCATCTCTCATTTTTTCAACAATTACTAAGGCTCTGCTAGGCTAGGCTTCCCATCACGTTGCTGATAAAAAGATAGATCAATTCTTTCCATCTAAGGAGTATAAGGAGCACTTATATAGTATTTTCGTGTTTGTAAAACACTTCATAAATAGGATCTCATTTTAGTCTAACAACCCCCCCTCCCCCAACCTGGGGTGGGGGTGGGGTAAGGGCGATTATTGTGTCCATTTTACTGATGAGGAAACTGAGACAAGGGTCATACAATGAATGTCTGAGGTGAATTTGAATCCAGAGCTTCCTGACTCCAGATCTAGACCTTTTTCAGACCATAATCAAATATAAATCACGAAGAGGCAAAAGGTGTACAAGAAAGGTCCATGAGGAGGATTGTGAGAAATCGGCTGAATGGAAGTGATTCACACTTATGTCTTGTCTTCTGGGATGGTGGTGGGTCTTCAAGAAAAGGAGGGAGAAACAAGTAAAGTGCTCGGGTTAAATTAGAGGTTCTCTGAGAGCCTGGGATCTCAACCACCTTCGGTGAAGAAAATTCTCTTCCGAGTGTTTTTGTCCTTGCAGGAACCCGTAGACCTAACCCCTCCCTTTATGACGCCCAACGAAGTCGCCATCCAGTGGCTTCGGGCGCCTGGAGATGTCGTCACTTCTGCGCGCTCGTGCAGTTCCCGGGTTTTGAGCGCGAGCTCTTGCTCCTGCTCCCGCCAGCCTTCCCGGAGCAGCTATGGCCGAAGCGGAGACCGAGGAGAGCGGCGAAGACGGCGACATCTTCCGGGAGCCGTTGTCCTCATCTCCGGGCCGGACCGCCGTCGGCGTCCCCCCGGCGGGAAGTGTGGAAGCGGCCCCAGTGCTGTGGGGAGAGGCCGAGTCCCTGCAGCCCGCCTGCTTCTCTCCCGCAGCTCCCCTCGCGCCCGAGGACCTCCAGCGGGTTCTGGAGCAAGTGAGGAAAGCGCCACCGCCTCCCCCGCCCCCGCCCCCGCCGCCGCCGCCGCCGCCTCCCCCAAGACCCCCCGGAACTGCGGGCCTCGGGCCCCGCGGGGGCTGCGGCTTCGGCGTTGTGCACGATGCGGCCCGACGGCTGCAAGACGCGGCCCAGCAGGTAGCTCAGCGCTGGGGTCCCGACCTCCCGCCGCCGCCGCCTCGGCTTCTGCAGCCCAAGGTGAGGCATCAGCCCTTTCCCCCGTTCCTCTGCGGTGATTGTTAACGGTATTCCAGGATTTGGGACCCATAGAATCCTTGGAATTGGAAGCGACTAGAGATGGTGGGAACTTTGTATTCTTAGCCCCTTTTGCCGGGAGGGACACCTAGGTACAGATAAACCGCATTCCAAGATTACGCAGGCAAGTAGCTAAGGAAAAGTAACATTTATTAGGTTACAAGCCTTTGATTAAACCGTAACCTGTAATGTTGCCGGGCACTGCTAAGCTGTTTGTAAATATCATCTCATTTGATTTTCACTACAGTCCCAGGAGGAAGGTACATTGTTATTTTCACTTTACAATTGAGGGAAACAAACATACAACAATTAAATGACTTGCTCAAGGGCGCATAAGCTAGTGAGTAATTGAGACTTGTTTTGGGCTCGGGTCTTCCTGTAGGTGCTTAGCACTGTGAGGGATTAGAACTGGGTGTAGACATCTGTACTCGGTTTACATGTTTCTCTAGCATAATATAAGCTGTGATATACTCAGAAGTGATACAGTCCAGTTCTTCTGTTCTACATTTCTGATGAGTAACCCTCATCTTTTATATGAAACTTTTAATCCACCCATAAAATTAAAGGCTTTTCGCAGCTATAATTTTTAGTTTTAATAGGCTTCTCTAAACATTTAGCTGAAGTATATTAAATTCAGCACCGAGTTCTTGTTGATGTCCAGTGCAGAGAGGATTGGTCCTGAGGCTTTTCAAAGTATAGATGGTATTGGGTACCTATCCTCATGAAAACCAGTATAGAAGGAGCAAGCGACATAAGGACATAGAGCCTGAAGAGGTATCATTGAGAAGTTCCATTTGTCTGGCTCATGTAGGGTAAAAAAAAAATAGAAAAATAGGATGGTCAGAGTATAGTATCTTGATTTCTAGACTAAGTAGTTTGATTTTTTTTTTTTTTTTTTTTTTTTGACTGAGGCAATTGGGGCTAACTGACTTGCCCAGGATCACACAGCTAGGCAGTGTTAAGTGTCTGGTACCGAATTTGAACTCAGGTTTTCGCGCATTGGTGCTCTATCCACTGCACTACCTGGCTGCCCCAGAGTTTGATCTTTAGGATAAAAATAGTTGGGATGTTTCTTTGATAAGCAGGACAGATTTCCCTTCAGTGTAGTTCTGCTCACAAAGCTCTATCTTCAAGGTTTCCCTTGGCTTCCTATTGCCTACATAAGAAAGTTTTGACTCTTTAGAATGGTAGTATGTATTATAGGCTGAACTCGTGTCTTCCTGAGGCCATACACTACACCAAAATGCCTCTCCTATGATAATTAAATTCATGAATGCTGATTAGATTTTTTTATTCTATCATTATTCTGTTTTTATTCTATTTTTCTATATTCTGTATTTATTCTATTAGGATTATTCTGTTTTTTATTCTATGATTGGAAAGCAACTGAGTGACAAAAGGGAGGCAAGAAGGGAGACAGGAAAGGAAAGAGAAGAGAGAGGGGGAGAAAAAAAGAAAGAACCCAGGACAAAACTTTTGGGATCTCCTGTAGTTAGAGGATATGATCTAAATGACAAGTCAGAAAAGACTGAGAACTAGTCAGACAGGTAAGAAGAGAACTGGAGAGAATATTCTAATGAAAGCCAGAGAGAAAAGAGTATTTTTGAAAAGGAACATTTTCAAAACCAGTAGAGAGGTAAAGGAGGATAAAGACTAAGAAAAGACCATCAAATTTGGTAATTAAAAGATTGTTCGTTTGGAGAGCAGTTTTATTTGAGTGAGATCAGAAGACAGATTGCAAAAGGTTTAGGAGTGAGATGAGAAGTGGAGGCAGTGGGGGTTAAGTAATTTGCTCCCAGGGTCATGCAGTTACCAAGGGGCAAGTGTCTGAATTAGGATTTGAACTGACTCCAGGGTTGGTGCTCCGTCCACTGTGCCTACTAACTGCTCCTGGATAGCTTTTAAGGCCTTTGGCTGAGAAAAGGAGATACAGAATGATAACTTGAGGTGATGGAAATATCTAGTCAAGGTTCTCTTTGTTTTGTTTTTTTTCAAGGAGAGAAACTTCAAACAGTGTGTTTGAAGGCAATAGAGATGGACAGAGTGGTTGAGAATCAGAAAGAAAAAGGGGTGATGAGAAATGAAATCTGGAGAAGACAGAAATGGGATCAACTCACTTCTATCTAGTTTGCATGGTTTTGAGACTTATTCCACTTATGTTCAGTGGTTTGTGAGTAGAAACAGAATCGCAGAGTGGGAGTGAACCAGAGTCCAGATTTAGCAAGAGTTAAGGGTCTTGATAGGACTATGAAAGCAGAGAATTCAAGAGCAGAAGTTAGTTTAGGATTGGATTGGCTACCATTAAGTTGATGTCGGAGAGGGAGGAAAGTTAAGTCACAGCAAATGTTATAGTCTGAAAAAGTACTGAAAGATTAGTGGTTTTTTGAGTTATAGAGATGAGCTATAAGAGCAGAGGCACAGGGAGAAATAGAATGAGGGATTATTCTTAAACCTGTATTAAAGGTTCTAATTAACGAGATGTGGTTAGTTGTGAGGTCTGGTGTATAACAATAGTTATGGTTCAGATGGAATTGAAGGAGTAGTTAATAGAATTTAAGAAGTTGAAATGGAATGTTAAGGAGTTTGAGAGAGCATCTTTGGAAACATTCCTGTTGCTAAGGAGTTGGGAAGTAAAAAAAGATATAGAGCCAAATGCCAAACTCCTTGAGAAAAGGAGAATGATCTAGGAGTTGTATTATGGGGTAGATTGGGTAGAAAATTTTGATTGTGTGGACTTCAAAATTTGCTGAGGGATAAGGTAAAGAACGAACCAGGAAGTGCTTTTGAGGAGTAATGAGTATTCCAGTTCTCCTTCCAGGACAGGTATGTAACAACCTGTATTAGGGAGGAAATCAAGAAATAGAGGATATCATTTTTTTTCTAGAAAGCCTTGCTTTACCCTTCAAAATCGAAGGAACCTGACACCTCTGAACCGTCAAAAGTATTTGTAACCTTTTTCAAACTTTTATCTGGAATTATGCTTTCAAAACTGAAAAGGTCACTAGAGGTAAATTAAAAAAAAACACACACACACATAAAACCTTTTTATGGATATCTTATTTTTACACGATCTAAATTTTTCTCATGTCCTTTTCTCCTCCCTCTTCCTAGAGTAATTTTTTCATAAGAATTTTTTTTAGAAAGAAGGCAGAGAAGGAAAAAAAAGTGAGCAGGATCAATTAATACATTGAAACAGTTTGACATTATTTGCAGTGTTCCACAACTCTGCATGCAAAGGGCTGAGGAAGGAGTCTTCTCCATCTTTTTTGGGGCCACACCTGCTCTGATTGTTTTACTGATGTTTTGCATTTCTGTTTTGTGGCTTTTAAAAAGGTTTGAGAGGCATAATTTTCCAGGAACTTAAGCATTTTATTAATAGTTTCAGTATTTTAATGAAAGGATGGTCATTTGGCCATTTGTATCTTAAACTAAAGATGGACAGTGGGCTCAGGGATGGTTTATATGCTCATTGGAAGAGAGGTGTTCCTGAGGATGGTAATCAACTCAGATTGGTTAACAATTAATGAGATAATGAATATTACAATGAGTGGCTGGACCTGAATACTGATTCAGTTATTTATTTCCCATCTTGGGCTATAGAATCTATCCCCACTCAAACCTGAATGGAACATAGTGGCTTCCCCATCTGGATGGGGTCTGGATAGAGGAGAAAATTAGTTCAAATTAGTTCACCATCAGAGACTGAGGTCTTGAAATAAAGGTAAAAGAAAAAGGTAGAAATTGGAATCTCTCCAAAGAATTGGTTATTAATAATCATTTCTTTTGATTTTTATTGTAGTCTTTGTACAGTGCTCTGCCAGCTTCACTTGTTCTTGTCTTTCCTGGCTTCTCTGTATTCATCATTTTCAATTCCTATAGTGTAATGATAATTGCATTATATTCTTTTAAAAATGCTTTAATATTTTCATTTTCCCCATTTATGTGTAAAACATTTGATTTTAAAACTTCTAGAGTTCTAGAGTTCTCTGCCCCCTCCCCCATTGAGAAGGCATATGCGAAGTTATACAAAACATTTCCATAAAAAACCATTTACATTACATTCTTGTACTATGACTTGTTATCATCGTTCTCCAATCAGTGGGCGTCAGTATTGTTTGCAATTCTTTGTTACCACAAAAAGCGCTGTTCCAGAAGTTCTTGTATATTGCATATGGAGCCTTTTATGTATGAAGAGGTCATCTGTTTCACCTTCTATCTGAAAGAATTCCTCTTAACAATCCATGAAAATTGTCTAACCTTGTTTAAAGACCTTCACTAATGAGAAATCCAGTTATACCTTACGTTTATTCAGGTAATAGATAAAGTAGAAAGCTTTGCGAAGTATTGGTTTCCTTGAAAAATTGACAATTGTTTTAAATCTAATAAATTCTATCTGAAATCTTCAAGCAGAGGGTTGATGACCACTTTACTGAGTTATATTGTAGAGAATGACCTCTTGTTCAGTTCTTATAGTTGAAATAAATAGTGTTTGAGGCCTTTGAAGTAGTTTCTGCTTCTGAGAATCTGTGATTTCTTTATGCAAACTGCTTTCTGAATGGGGTTTTTATAGATGACAACTATTACTTTTTTTTTTATAATATTTTGTTTTTACAAATACATGCAAAAAAAGTTTTCAACATTCACCTTTGGAAAACCCTGTTTTTCTGCCTCTCTCCCTTCCATCTCTTCTCTGAGACAGTAAGCAATCTAATATAGATTAAACATGTTCAGTTATTCTAAACTTATTTCTGTATTTGTTATGTTATGCATGAAGAGATCAAAAGGGAAAAAACATGAAAGGAAAAAATCCAAGCAAACAACTAAACAAAAGGTGAAAATACTATGCTTTGCCAAGCAAATTTTATTTACAAAACATCTGCATGGGTAATTTATCAACCTTGACTTTGTAAAAAACCTTCTGTTCCAAATTTTCCCCTCCTCCCTATCCCCTGCCCTAGATACCATATTTAACATGCAATACATGTTAAATATGTTAAAATACATGTTAAATCCAATATAGGTATACATATTTATACAGTTATCTTGCTGCAAAAGAAAAATAGGATCTAGAAAGAAAGAAAAAAAACCTGAGAAGGAAAACAAAAATGCAAGCAAACAATAACAGAGAGTGAGAATGCTATGTTGTGGTCTACACTCAGTCCCATAGTCTTTTCTCTGAGTGTAGATGACTCTCTTCATTACTGAACAATTGGAACTGGTTTGAATCATTTCATTGTTGAAGAGAGTCACGTCCATCAGAATTGATCTTCATATAGTCTTGTTGCCATTTATAGTGATTTCCTAGTTCTACTCATTTCACTTAGCATCAATTCATGTAAGTCTCTCCAGGCCTCTCTGAAATCATCTTGTTGGTCATTTCTTACAGAACAATAATATTCCATAACATTCATATACCATAATTTATTCAGCTATTCTCCAACTGATGGGCATCCACTCAGTTTCCAGTTTCTAGTCACTACAAAAAGGGCTGCCCTCCTTTAAGATATCTTTGGGATGTAAGCCCAATAGTTTTTTATTTTCAAAATACATGCAAAAATAGTTTTTAGCATTTACCTTTGCAAAACCATGTGTTCCAAATTTGGTCTCTTTGGGATATAAGCCCAGTTTTTTTTCCCTCTTTCTTTTCCTACTCCCCCTCTTCCCCCAGTAGCAATTAATCCAGTATAGGTTAAACATGTACAATTCTTCTAAACATATTTCATATTTATTATGCTGCACAGGAAAAAATCAGCTGGGGGGGGGGAATCAAACAAATAACAATCAAAAAAGGTGAAAGTAATTTGCTTTAATCCACATTCAGTCTCCATAGTTCTCTCTCTCTCTGGATGTAGATGGCTCTCTTCATCACAAATCTTTTGGAATTGCCTTGAATCATTTCATTGTTGAGAAGAGCTAAGCCGGGGCAGCTAGGTGGCGCAGTGGGTAGAGCACCAGCTCTGAAGTCAGAAGAATTTGAGTACAAATCTGGTCTCAGACACTTAACACTTCCTAGATGTGTGACCCTGGGCAAGCCACTTAATCCCAGTTGCCTCAGAAAAAAAAAAAGAGCTAAGTCCTTCATAGTTGATCATCACATAATTTTGTTAATTGCTATAACAGAATGCTTTTGATTCTGCTTACTTAGCATTAGTTTATCTAAATATTTCCAGGCTTTTCTGAAATCAGTCTACTCATCATTTCTTATAGAACAATAATATTCCATAACATTTGGATACCATAATTTATTCAGCCATTCCTCAGCTGATGGGCATCCATTCAGCTTCCAGTTCCTTGCCACTACAAAAAAGGTTGTTATAAACATTTTTGCACATGTGGGTCTTTTTTTCTTTGGTATACAGACTCAGTAGAGACACTGCTGGATCAAAGAGTATGCATAGTTGGATAGCCCTTTGGAGTCTGCCCTAGATTGACATAGATTGTAGCTCCTCCGTCATTTAATTGATAATTTTATGAAATTCTGTAGGCAAAAAACCAATAAAATAAAAATATCTCTAATTAGAGATGACTTCACACTCCATACTTCTTGTTAATTGTCTTTCATTCTCAAAGAGGACAATTGATGAAGTCAGTTCATTCTCAAAGAGGACAATTGATGAAGTCAGGGTGGCAATTTCTAATTCAACATAAACATGTGACAAATTCACACTGACCATTCACTTCTTCAGAAGGTAGGTGTATTTAGGAGAAGAGGTTATAAACAAAATGAAGAGATAAAATAAGTACCAAGAATGGCAAATATGAAATAGATTTGTGAGAGCAATTGGCTTATCATCAAGAAAAGGTGTTTGGAAGAATCCATTAAAGGAATATGCTATGAAGCTTGGGTATGCCATTGACTGTCAGATTAAATCCATAGAGGAGTTTAGCAGACTAACCAGAGTTATATATATAGTAAGGGAGAAAGCTGTCTTTAGAGGGAAGACACCATGAAGGAGAGAGAGTACCTCATAGTGGGCTTAATCTTGGGAAAGGACTTAGCAAAGATCTTCACCATGAGCAGATCTTTTATAGGGGAAATAAAGCCTTGCGATTTCTCAGGCCAGGGAAGAATTTGGTAGCTCAGAGGGAGAGTTCAAGGAGGAGCTATATGGAATATCTGGCAGATCAGGTTCCAGACCTGTCTAAAAAGATATGCTTTTCAATATCTCAAAGGTGATTTAAAAATGCCTTAGATGTTGGGGGATGGACAGGAGAGGTTGATAGAGTTCCATCTTCATAATCACATTATAAAAACAGGATAGTCTGGAAATTGGTTATGCCTAATAATAGGCAAATGGGCTTCTTCCTGAAAAGGGATGGGTAAATCCACATTAGCAAGACCTGTGAGACTCTGTGGCCAAGAATCCAGGGTTGGGTATCTCCTTATTGTGATGAAGTGTCAGGAGAGGATTTAGGTGCAAGAAATATATAAATATATATTCTGCCTATCTGGACATTACCAAATGAACCAACATGCAGATATATATACATACAGACACACACACACACACACACACATATATATATCTGCATGTCGGTTCATTTGGTTTGAATTACTTTGTTGCTTACTATATGTGAAACTCTTCAGCAAATCATTTAATGTTTCTGAGTTTTAGTTTCTTCATATAAAAATGAAGAAGTTTGAGCAGATGGATTGATAAAGTCCATTCCTGCCCTGAACAAATTTGATACCAACTTTAAACCTTTGTGGATTTTAAAATCTAAATAGTTAGAAGAGACTTTAATTATAATATCTTTGCAGGGCTTGTTTGAAAGTGACATGATTATGATCTTAATGTTGGATTCAAAGTCATAATTCTGTAGCAATTTAGAAAAGAACATAACTTTGTATTTATACCTTTTAAAATTTTCTGTGTTTAAGGAACTTGAAGCCATTCGTGTCAAGGTAAAATCTGGAGAAAGGCCCATGCCACCTCTTGCAGCAATCCGGCCCAAAACGATAACTTTGAGTCAGCCATTCAATGGAAATACAGATTTATTAGGATTAAGTATTGTTAATCCTTCGATTATTCGGATACAGCCTCTTATGAGAACTGAACAACAGACTTTGGTAAATACTGTACCTCCACCTCCTCTTCAACTTCTTGTACAGAGACCACTGCCTCCTCTTGGACCAGTTTCTGTGGAGAAGTTTATGGGACACAAAGTGCTTAATGGACAGAGAACCACATTTGTTCCTTTGTCTGCCTCTAACACTTCCACAATTCCATCAGCAGCAGTTACATCCAATTCAGCAAGTTTACTTATTTCCACACCTGAGAATGAGTGCACTGAGAAGATCAAAAAATCTGTAAAAGTAAAAACCCGTTCAGGGCGAATTTCACGACCACCAAAATATAAAGCTAAAGATTACAAGTTCATCAAAACTGAAGATTTAGCTGATGGGCACCAGTCAGATTCTGATGACTATTCAGAACTTAATGTGGAAGAGGAAGATGACAAAAAGGGGAAAGATACATTATTTAATTCTTCAAGTGATTACTTGAAGCCTAAAACTTTTAAATGTCAGACTTGTGAAAAGTCATATATAGGACAAGGAGGACTAGCACGACATTATAAGCTTAATCCAGGTCACGGGCAACTGGAACCTAAAGTATTGATATCTAATAAGCCTGATGGAAGTGGAGAAGTAGGAGGTGCCACTAGAAATAAAATGACTCCTGAACCATCAATCCCAGCTGCTTTAAATAGTGAAAGTACACTGGCTCCATGCATGGCAGAGCAAGATTCAACATGGAACGGGCAACAGGTAACACCTCTTGATTTTAAAATATATGTATAGCCATTCTTGTATACTACAGATGTTAAATGGAGGCCTAAAATCTTTTCCCATTTTTTATTCCTAAGCCCCCCAGTTAGTAAGAGAATAGAATGTATCAGAGTTTATATACTTAATTTTTAGCTACTAGATGACCTTTAAAAGGGCAGTTTATAGAGCTCACTTTGTCTAAACATATACATACAAGTCCATTGTTATTCTTTTTCTTTAAATAGATCTGATTAGCAAATATTTAGGCCACCATAAATTGCTGTGTTGTAAACTAACTACCATAAATTCTGTGTTACAATCTAGCCACCACAAATTGCTATGTCGTAATTTACTTCATTATAAACACCGTGACTTTTTTTCTAAGTAAGTAGATTCTAAATTCTGACAAAATGTATTTTGAAGAGAAAGGCTAGTCTCTTCTGGAACTATGAGAACAATAGATTTAAGAGAAGTATTATCTCCAGCTGATGGGAAATCATAAGTGTTTAGGGATAGGTTTGGGGAAACCTTTTGTTTAAATTAAGAACTAAGGCAGTATATATTTTATCTATACTTCTAAGTATTGTACCCTAAATGTATTCGTGTATTTTACCTTTGAAATAGGGATAAGGAGTAGACCTGTAATTTTGTTGGTATAGAAAATTCATGGATGAAGAAATTCTCTACTTAATGGAGTTTAGTACCTTCTCTCTACAATTTCCAATCAGGACATTGCCTAGAGCACCAAGAAATTAAATGACTTGCCCAGGGTTAAATAGCTGTTATCTGACTTGAACTAGGCTGATTATTGTGTTAATCATAGTTGTTAAGTTTTTAAGTATATATTTAAATCATGAATTTTATAATTAACAAACATGAACATTCCATGATATAGTTGGAGAACAAAAAAGAATTATATATGAAACCATGAATTTACCAACCACAGGTTTTTTTACATATATATATATATATATATATGTATCAGCTTTGACATAGTAGTACTAACATTACCCTTCTTTGTGTCTTTCTGAACCTCCTTCTGCTCTCTTCTGTAATATTTCATTGATGCTCTTCTTTAGATCCCTATGATTACACCTCATCTTTACCCACATGCTCTCCCCTTCCCCAATGAAACCTCTTTCTGGGAGCAAATAAATATCAGTGAAAACATGTGTATGTCATATTAATTGTATCCAAAAATGAATATCTCATTTTATACTTATAGTCTAGGCAATCATGCCTCCATTAAGAGATAGGAATCATATTTTATCTTCAGTATACTGGAATCATTACTTGTTGAATTGATCTTAAATTCTTAAGTGTTCCACAGTTCTTTTCCTTTCCAGCTCTGTAATTAATGTATACATTGTTTCCCGTTCTGTTTCTTTCATAATATCAGTTCATAAAATCCTCCCAGGGGTCTTTCTCTTCCATTTGACCTGCTGATCTCCATGACTTCTTTTCAATCCCAATTAAAATCCAATTTTTTGCTGGAAACTTTCCTTAATTCTAGTATCTTCCCTCTGTTAATTATTTCCTTTTTATCCTGTATGTAGCTTGCTTTGTATATAGTCTTCATAGATTATAGGCTTCTTGAGTGTAGTAACTGTTACCTTCTTTTGTATCTCTAACACTTGGCATAGTACTTGTACTTAGTAGGTGCTTAATAAATTTATTATTGATTCATTAGTGTTTTTTTTGGTATCTTCTGTTTCTTTTAAGGAGTAATTATTTTGGAATTTTGTTGTTATATTTTCTAAATTGTTGTAGGAAGTAATATTCTTTTTAATGCTTTATTTTGTTTAGAACTGGAAGAAGTCATAAATTAGATAATTCAACCACCTTATTTTATGTACGGACCTTGAAAACCCTAGAGGTTGAGTTATTTGTCTGACAAATACCAAGTAGCAAACCCAGCATGTTGGAAAGTTGGACTATTTTCTTACATTCTCATTGATGTTGTAATTTCTGAGTTATGGCATTTTTTAATTTTTTGACTGGCATTTAAGACCTTTGACAACCTGACCCTACTGCTTTCCTTCCTATTTAGCTGCTTTATTACTATCCTTCCCAAATACATGTACACTGTAGCATATGTTCTTCCTCTTCATCTCCCCTCATGCTTGTGCTTATCTGTTTGTCTTTTGTCATGATGTTCATTAAATCTATAAAGCCTTCTCTTCATCTTTTGAGCTCACACTTTTCCTTTTTAAGGACTAACCAAATGACATTTGTTCTTAAACTTTTTCTTATACTCCACTTTCCTTCATAGTAATATGCTGCCTCCTATGCATCTTCAGATTGCTCATCTCTAATGTACTTATATTGTAGTCATTTGTGGTTTTTTCTTGTTCTCCTAGAGTATAGACTCCACAAGAACAAGCATTGTGGTTGATCTAAAATTGTATCTATTCTAGAGCACACAGCTTGAATGTTTCCCAGTAGAAAGAAGGTTGATTTGTGTATTTTTATTTTATTTTGGGTACTGCTGATACAGAACTGTGATTCTAAAGAAATTGGGACATTACTGGAGTCAGACCAAAAAAATGGATTTCGCTTAGCATGTTGGGGATCCAGGAGGACCAGAGGATCGAAAAGAAGAAAGCTAAAGGCGTCAGCAAAGTCAGGTTGTTCAGGCAAACACAGCAATTCAGTTCAACTTACTTCATGCACAGGTGTAGCCGTAGAACAAAATAAAATGAGGAATAAAGCAAGGCTCAAAGAGGTATGTCATTTTTGGAATCTCATATGATTTTATAAACATTTGTATTTCATTGGATTCTATTTGGGGAAAATTTACTGAAGGCCTGTTTGTCCTCGGGCGTGTGTGTGTGTTTGTGTGTGTATATTTATTTAGCAGTTTTAAGGCATATAGTACTATCATATTTTAACTTATTAGACTCTTTATTGGAAAAATTCACTGTTCCAGTATAATATAGTAACATATAAGGATTTTTTGAGAATGTATAAAAACTGCCTTTTGCTAGAACTTATTGGCATGGTAAATTGAGCTGCAAAGTGGTATTGTCTGAAAATATAATACAACATACAGTACTTTATTTGATCCTCACAAGAATTCTTTGAGTCAGGACTGTTATTATCCCAAGTTGCTCCCCATTTTAATTCATATGTCTTCTTACTGAGGCTCTGTGGTCACAAATCTTGGAATTGATATCACTATGTCTGAAGATTCAAAGTTGTGGGTGACCTAAAAAATCTGTGGAGAAATGCATGATGAATGTAAATAGGTAGTATTTTCTTAATGATGATGATTTAAGAATAAGAAATATCATTTAGGATATGTACTAACTGGAAAGGTTGAGTTTGTAGTGATACCCATGTATTATTAAAGATTTAGAGATCAGCCCTCTAGTATGTCAGGTGGATTTTTTTTTTTTTTTTTTTTTTTTTTTTTGAGGATTTTTGGAAGAGTGAATAAGATTCACAAGGATGACAAGTCATAACTACATGTAATCTGTGCCTGTGGAAGGAATTTCTATATCATTGAGACCACAAATTTGTCAAAGTAGTACTGCCTTGGAAATACTTTTAAAAAAAGAAGGCAGAAAACTTTATAGATAAGATAATCTCCTTGGAGAAATCTGTGGGAGACCATGGACAAGAGTTGCACAAGTTGAGAAGATTGGGTTAGGATATGATCTGTACTGTTAGAGGAGTGTCTCACATTCTAGTTCTTTTACTCCTTTGCTACTGATTGATATTTTCTTTTTAAAGATGGTGAAAATTTTGAAAACTTAATCTCATACAAGGAATAATTCCATATACATGGAATAATATGGTTAGCTTAGAAAAGAAGATATATAATAGCTGTTGTTAGATATTTGAATGTTATGTTTAAGTGGGAATATTTCCAGTCAATAGTGGAAGTAAGAAGAAGGCACATTTTGCTTATGTTTAAAAAAAGACATTTCTAATGACCAGAATCCTCCATAAAAGGAATGTGTTACTTGTATTAAGAATATGGAGTAGAGCTTTAAAATTTGCAAAGTAGTTTGCATACAACATCCCATTTGATCTTCATTAACAACCCTGTGAGGCAAGTACTACTAGCATTATGCCCCATTATACAGATGAGGAAACCTAAGGTTCATAAAAGTTGTGATGTGCATGATTTTAAGATATGGAATTTGAAACCTGAAGTACAAGAAGAGAAAAGTATTACTGGATTGTTGGATATTTAGAAGCACATGCAGAGCTTTCAAAAATTGCTAAGTATCATGTTTTGGTAGTTGCTCCAGCAGTGTGACCATGAAGATTTAATGGAACTGGTTCTACCACGTCTAACTAAGCTTGTAACTGTCTATGAATTTCTTCTCATGAAGGTGAGTATTCTCATTGTTTACAAAATATATACTGCTTCAGATGATGATACTTAATAGTTTAGAAAATTCAATGTTTTCATTTAAAATGAACTAAAGTGTTTGGAATTTTCTGTGCAAAAGATTTCTGCAGATATCATGTCTCTATTTGACATATGTGAGAAAGTGTCTGGTTGTCTATTTTGTCGACTGCGGTAATAGAGACTGAATGGTATAGATATATGTGCTATATAAATACCACCTCAGAGACTTAATAGCTATGTGACCCTGAACAGAAATTAGTCAAGAAGCATTAAGTACTGTTTGACCCAGGCACTATGCCAAGCACTGGAAATACAAGAAAGGCAAAAACAAAAAACTAAAACCCCAAACTGGCTCACAGATTCCTAGTGGGGAGGACAATAAATATTGATTTACATACAAGATAGAAATGGAAGGTGTGCAAGTAATTTTATTTTATTCATTTACTTTTTACTCATGGTGAACATGGATGTAAATCCAATAAAGGCATATGTATTTATACAATTATCTTGCTACATAAGAGAAATTAGATCAAAAAGGAAAAAATAAAATTGAAGCAAACAACAAAAGAAGTGAAAATGTTATATTGTAGTTCACTCTCATTTCCCACAGTCCTCTCTCTGGGTGTAAGATGGCTCTCATATCACCAGATCATTGGATGATCTTAACATCTCACTGTTGAGCAAGAGCCACGTCCATCAGAATCAATAATCATATAATCTTGGCATTGTTTGAATTGTGAGGACAGGAAGGATAAGGAAAAGCCACCACCCCAAAACAAAACGAACCCAAGAAAAAGAAAGAAAAAAAATATGCTTCAATATATACTGTTGAGTCCTTCACATCTCTGTATGGAAGTGGATAGCATTTATCTATCATGAGTCCTTTGGAATTGTATTGATCAGAGATGCTAGTAATTTTGGAGAGAGCAGTTTTGGTTGAAAAATGAGGTTGGGAGCCAGATTGTAGAAATTAAGAAGTGTGAGGAAATACACTGGAAGTATTTATTGTAGACAACCTTCTAAAGAAATTTAGCCACAAAAGGAAGGAGGGGAACTGGCAAGGATAAATTGGGATTTTTTTCTTTTTTTTTTTTTGAGGATTGGAGGCAACATGGATATATTTGTAGGCAGTTGGAGGCAGCCAATAACATGCTACAGAGAGATGAGAAGAATAAAGATTCAGAAAAGGCCATTAGATTTAGTAAAGAAAAATCATTGATAACTTTGAAGAGATAACGTTTAGGTTGAACGATAAAGTGAGTTGCAAATTGCAGAGTTTAAAAGAGGGTCAGAGGGGAGGAAAGGGTCATTAAGGACTGAATTCAAATCTGGTCTCAGACACTTGTTAGTCATATGACCCTGGGAAAGTTACTACTACTACCCCCACCCCTACCACCACCACTACAACATGTAGATGGTATTTTTAAGGAGTTAAGCCATGAAAAAGAAAAAATGGTTGTAAAGAAGAAATCATTAACTTAGTTTTTTAGATATAGAAGAAACATGTGATTGTAGCCAATAGGAAGGACCAAAGAGATTAGAGATAATAGAATGGGAATGATAATAGAGATAATTTTATGTTAGTGGAATCAAGTATACAAGTATATCACTTTCCCTTACAAAATGAAAGGCCATTTCTTCATTTGAGATCATAATCATTTAGCCTTTTGGGGTCTCAATTACTTATCTATAAAATGAGGAGATTGGACCAACTGATCTTCATGGTCCCTTGCAGCCCTAAATCAATGATGTAGTAGGCATTTTTTCATCATCTTGTTTGAGCCGCTCTAGGTACATTTGTAATACTGCTTCTGTCATAGATTAGCACTTTATTTTCCTCTCGTTCTGTCTTCCCATTTTGCTCTCCATTTTCTATCATTATCTCCTCAGACTCTTTAATCTTATAAACCCCACTTCCAAAGATAGAAATTCTGAGTAGGGAGATATTTATCATAATTTGGCTTTTAGTATGAAAAGAAGAGTTGTATTCTGAATGATTAGTAGTCCCAACTGAATTCTTGATGGTTAATTTTAAGAGACACTGAAAAACTAGAACCTGTCCAGAAGGCTAATTAAGTTCATTGTTGTTGTCCAATTCTTTTTTGACCCCATAAACCATAGCACACCTGTACTGTCCATGGGATTTTCTTAGCAGAAATACTGGAATGATTTGCTATTCTCTTTTCCAGTGAATAAAGGCAAATAGAGGTTAAGAGATAGTTTAAGGTCACACAACTAATTAAATATCTGAGACTGAGAACTGGAACTCAGTTCTTCCTAACACCATGCCCCTCTGCAGCCTTATTCCACTGAGCCAACATACTGCATCCAATCAAGATTATCAGCCATGTGGGAACATAAGTGAGGAATGGTCAAAGGGACCAGGCATATTGTACTTGGAAGGTGAAAGGTTTGGTATGGGGGAAGGAAGAGATAGCTTATTGAAAGTCTGTCATGAAGAAAGAACTAGAACCCATGGGTAGATGTTAGACAGAAACAGATTTTTGCTTTGAATAAAGGAGGAATCTTTTAATGTTTATATCTGCCTTGGCAATGCAGTAGAAGGAACACTGGATTTGGAATAAATTGTTTTTGAATCCTTACTTATTATTACCACCAGTGTGATCTTGTATAACTTTTCTGGGGTTAAGTTTTAATGATAGTGTTGAACTGGATAATTTCTGAGTCACTTTCAGCTTTAAATCTTATGGGGGGATAAATCATGAGACATGGTGTTACCTATCACTGGGGGATTCCCCTTCTCTCCATCCCTTCCCATTCTTCTCTCTTAATCATGCCATAGAAACAAGATTGTTCTTGAATGACCTGAGGAGCTAGTATTAATAACTTTTCTGGTCCCCTCCAACTGAAGATTCCGTGATGACTACTTTATTCTAGTTAGAGGTAAAATACTTATGAACTTGTTAATGGGGAACAAATCTGCATTTAAAAAAAAAATGAACTATGATGTTGCCATAATGAACCCTGTTTCCATCCTTTTGACAGAGTTGGTAGGGGACTATAAATGGAATGAAGCACATGCTATCTGATATTTCCAATGAGTTGATTTGCTTTGCTTACTTATACTACTTTGTTGTGAGGAAAAGTTCTTTGGATTGGGGTGGAAAGAGTAATGTGGTTAGGACTTTTTGGGAAAGTAACAGCAATGTTAAAAGTAACAGTAGTTTTTATTTATTATAATAATAATAGATTATACTTTTAAATATTATTGCTTCATCTGTTAGATTTTCTTCTTCTTCACTAAAGGTTGAAAAGAATCACCCAGCAAAGCCTTTTTTCCCAGATGTATATAAAGAATTTGAAGAGTTGCATAAGATGGTTAAGAAAATGTGTCAAGATTACTTCAATAACTCTGTTCTGAGTTCTCAGCAACCCCTGGAAATAAAAAATAATGAGGTAATGGGCATAGGAAAAGGGAGTTTGTATATTAAAGTTATTTTTTTTAAATGTCCTTTTACAAGTGAAGATTTTTTTTGTGGTTAGCTTTTGGGGTTACATATCTTTATCTTGGATAAACTCTATTTAGAATTCAGGACCTTTCATAATTTGATACTAACTTTTCAGACTTAAAATTCTTTACTGCCCTTTGCATTTACTACATTCTGCCCAAACTGCCTAATAAACATGATCTGAGCTTTACTGCATCTCTGCTTTTGTGCATACCATTCCTTATGACTTTTCTTCTCCTATTGAATTTCCATCAGTCAGCAAATTTTTTATTAGTCATCTTATAAAGTTCAACAGTAATGTCACTTCTTTCAGATTGCTGACACACTCCTTTTGATAGTCACCTTCCTCATTAGATCTCACATGACTTGGTCATAATTCTTTCTGTTAGACAATATGATTGATATTTGGCATGATAATCTGTATTTTTCCTCTTTATTCCATAAGACTATATGAACTCACATCTCATGTAAACTCCCCATCTCCTTCACTGTTGAGCACAAATGCTCTCATTTCAGTTTAACTGAGTTGATGTTTAGAGTTATTATGTTGTCTATTTTGACTATTCATTTTGTATTATTTATCATTAAATTTTAATTGAACTAGAATAGAAACCAGGATAAACTGATATATTCTTTATGTACATTATTTTAAGTACCTATGGAGAGCATCTAAAACTTGGTTTATTAAATAGCTCCTTAAAATTTACTAGATGCTGCTCTTAGGTATCTTTAAAAAGGTTAAAAATTATATATTTAAACATTTGTGAGTATTTTTAAAAAGCCTTGAAAACAAGGTGGTTTTTAACATACTGGAGTGAAATGCTAGACTTGCAAATGTCTATTGATAGTAAGGATTAGAACTTTACACAATCTAATAAACAAAACTGAACCTCTAACAAGCTATTTTAATACAAATTGAATGCTAGTGTGATTTTTTTTTGTTTGTTTGTTTTACTTTAAATTACAAAATGTAGACTTCATCCTTTTCACATACCAGAATTTGTCTTGCTCTAATGCTGTATACATCCATCTAAATCCATCTCTTGTAGGTAGCCCATCAGTGATGTAGCCTCTTTGGAGAAATGACATTGCATCAGTTTTTAAGGGGACACTGTCAAGGTTGGTAGGCTCAAAACTTGCCTGAACCCTTTTTCCCCTTCCTCTATTTTCTTTTTGTTTATGTTGGAAATATCTATGTAATTTCCTGTCCCTTCCTTTTCATCCCATGGATTTGAGTATGACAATGGGGAAAAAGCAGTTTTTAACTCAGTTTGCATGACTGTTTTGAAAGAAATAGACCAATGACTGTCCCTAGGAGGAGTAGTCATAGGTATAGAGGTAGCTTGGGAAGAGCCTGGAAACTTCAGTCCCAATCTTGGCTCTGACTTTTACTGTGTGACTTTGAGGAATTCATTTTACTTTTCTGATAACTTCCCCATCTGTAAAATGGGTTTATAATATTTATACTATCTCTCAGGAGCTATTATAAGGAGAACTAGAATGCTTTTTTTTTTTGTTTTTTTTTAAAGAAAATGTAAGCTAGTATTAAGAAATCTGCTTCAGTGCTAAGTCAGCTTCATGATGAACTTTCTCCCTTCCCTCCGCTCCCCGGAAGAGAACTATGAAGTCTTAAAACCTTTGCAGTGTCCTCTTCTAAACTTTGCTAACATTGCAATTTGACTTTTGGGGAATAACCATTTTTACTATTGCTCATTCTAACCTTATATCTTTGTTCCCATTTTATTACCTAGTGACTAACTTAAGAGGGACTCTTTGTGCCAAATTGGGTTTAGTCATGTAGTTATTATTTACTTGTCATTGAAAAGTCGTTAATTTCTTGAATGCTTTTTTGTTATTGTTCCTGAATTCTAGGTTGCTGAGTCACTAGGTATTACAGAAGAGCTTCTACAGAATGAAGAACTAAAAAAGAATGAGATTTCCCCCCAAAGTGCTGTTGAAGAAGGACTAGGTGAAGTTACTGGACAGAAAAGAGAAAATGAGGTAGGTGATTGTGGTAAAAAAGTTGTGTACCATTGATGTACTAGCTCCTGAAGCAGCCTCTCTTGATCCCTGCAATTTGCTAGTGTTCTCCCTCTGGAAATCACTTTTATTTTAAAACATATTTAATTTCCTGTGTTCCAATAGTAGAATGTAAGGTCCTTGAGGGCAGGAATTGGATTTATTTATTTTTTGTATTTGAATTCATATATTCTGGCACGCAGTCGATAAGTACTTGTTCAATTAATTGAAAAATGCAGGATCAGGCTTTAAATCTCAGCTTTGTTAAACTTTCCAGATTTGTAACTTTTTTTCCAACAGTATTTTATTTTTCCAATTACATGTAAAGATACTTTTCAACATTCATTTTTGTAAGATTTTGAGTTCCAAATTTTTTCTCCCTTCCTCTCTTATCTTCCTATCTGATAGAGGTTACAAATGTACAATTATTAAAAAAAACATTTCCATGTTAATAATTTTTGAAAGAAAAATCAAAATAAAAGGAAAAAACCACAAGAAAGAAAAAGCAAATAATAATAATTAAAGGTAAAATTAGTATGTTTCAATTTACACTCAGTCTTCATATTTTTCTCTGGATGTGAATGGCATTTTCCATTCCAAGTCTATTGGAATTGTCTTGAATCATTACACTGTTGAGAAAAGCTAAGTGTCTCATACTTGATTGTCATATAATCTTGCTGTTACTGTGTACAGTGTTGTACTCACTTTACTCAACATCAGTTCATGTATTTTCAGGCTTTTCTGAAATCAATCTGCTGATCATTTTACAGAACAAAAATATTCCATGACATTAATACTTTATTCAGCAATTCTCCAGTTGATGAGCGTCCATTCAATTTCTAGTTCCTTGCCATCACAGAAAGAGCTGCTACAAATATTTTTGCACATGTAGTTCCTTTTCCCACTTTTATAATTTCTTTGAGATACAGACCCAGTAGTGGACACTGCTAGATCAAAGGGTATCCAGCTGTATAGCTTGAGGACATTTTACTTCTCTGATTCATGATTTCTTATAAAATGGAGTTAACTTATTAATATATATATGAATAATAATAAACATTTACAGAGTGTGCTATATGCCAGGCATTGTGCTAAGTTTGGGGGATACAAAAAAGGGGCAAAAAGTAGTGTTTATTCTTGACTTTTGAAAGTCCAGAATTTTTGATTGAATAAATTCATTCAATTAATAGCTTTAAAGTAAGAGAATCAATGAAAAGAAAACTTTGAAGGGAGGCAATGTTACCAGATTTCAAACTATTACAAAATAATCTGATATTGGATCAGTGCAATAGATTAGGTATGCAGCACATGGCTATATAATAATCTGATGTTTGATAAACCCAAAGATCCAGGTTTCTGGAGCAAGAACTTGCCAGTTGATAAAAATTGTTGGCAAAGCTGGAAAGCAACTTTTGTAGACTATATATCAAAATAAAGCCAAAATGGATAAATAATTTAAATGTAAAAGGCAAATAAAGTAAATTAGGGAACATGTAAAAATTTACCTGTCAGATCTATGGGTATGGGAAGTTTATAACCAAATAAGTGATAGAGAGGATCATAAAATTATATATATAGATAATATAAAATGGATGATTTTAATGTGTGAATTAGCCAAAAAATTAGAAGGAAAGGAGTACACTAGAGAAAATCTTTATAGCAAATTTCTTGATAGAAGCTTCATTTCTGAAATATATAGGGATCTCGGCTAAATTTGTAAAAGCAAGAGCCATTCCCCCAATTGATAAATGATCCACGGATATAAACATTTTTCAGGAGAAATCAAAATTCAATTGTCACATGAAAAAAATACTTTAAAATCACTATTGACTAGAGACAGGCAAATTAAAACAAATCTTAGGTACCACTTCTCACCTATGAGAAATGATAAATGCTTGAAGGATCATGAGGAAAATAGGTACACAAATGAAATGTTGGTAAAGTTCTGAATTGGTTCAGCCATTCTGGAGAATGTGGAACTCTGCCCAAAAAGCTATAAAACTGTGTACTTTTGTTCCAACAATATTCCAACCAACTAGGATCATATCTGGAATTGGAAATTGAGGGAAAGTCCACCAGTTAAGCAATGGTTGTACAAATTGTTATACATGATCAAAATTTAATAATGTTGTGCTATAAAAAATGATGAGCAGGATGTTCTCAAAAAATCCTGGGTAGACTTACTGATGCAACGTGAAATGAGCAAAAACAGGACATTGTACACAGTTAACAGAAGTATTGTATAGTAATTGACTGAATTTACCTATTTTCAGCAATACAGTGATCCTAAACAATTTGGAATATAAAATTTTAAAGTGAATGTTAAAAAAAGACCTTGCTACTCTGAAACACTGAAGTTGGTATTCTTTTTGCAGAACTAGACTGATTTGATATGAGATAATATAGGATATTATAAAAGTCTTAATGTAGTTTAAAATTTATAGATATAAGTTGGAATTGATTAGTTAATTATTTCTATAGGAAAAATACATACACAATCTGAATGATTTGTGATTAATTACTATGTCAACAAAAGCCAATTTTTTTCTAAATTCAGTAGTATTTTATTCCAATTACATGTAAAGATAAATTTCAACATTCATTTTTGTAAGATTTTTGGGTTTTAAATTTTTTCTTTGTCCCTCCTTTGTCTCCCCTTCACAAGATATCTGATATAGGTTATAAATGTACAGCAATTTTAAGCATATTTCCATATTTGTCATATTGTGCCAGAAAAATCAGATTAAAGGGCAGAAAAAAAAAGTAACTCTCCCCCTTCCCCCCTCCCCCCCTCCCAAATGAAAATATGCTTCAATCCACATTCAGTCTCCATAGTTAGTTTTCTCTCTGGGTGCTGATGGCATCTTCCATCCCAAGTCTATTGGAATTGTCTTTGATCACTGCATTGTTGAAAAGAGTTAAGTCTGTCATAGTTGATCATTATACAGTGTTACTTTGTACAATGTTGTTCTGGTTCAGCTTGTTTCATTCGGCATTAGTTCTCTGTCTTTCCAGGCTTTTCTGAAATCAACATGCTCATTTCTTTTTTAGAACAATAATAATTTCATTACATTCATATACAGTAACTTATTCAGCTATGCCTCAGTTGATGGGCATCCACTCCATTTCCAGTTCCTTTCCACACAAAAAGTAGTTAGAAGTATTTTTATACAATTTCAGACAAATTCTGTTATATTTATGCTAGTGCATGGGTAGCAATTCATTTAAATTAAATTAAACATTTATGAAGGGATAAAAAGAAAATAAAACTGCTAATCACCAGTCCCTTGACATTTCGTGGGGGGATAAAACATTTACCATAGGTAAATATAAAATAATTTGAGACAGGAGGCAACTCTAACATGTAGGGAAACCAGCTGAATATCCCCTGATATGTTCTGTATAGGAAGCTAATGATTCTTATGAGAAGAAAAGACTTTTTACAGGCATGTAAGACAGCCTGGGCAGAAGATTTAAGTTTAGGAATAAGGCACTTTGGCTGGGACATTGAGTATATGAAAGGAAGGAGTCTTGTGAAATAAAGCTTTAAAATAAAGCTGGAGCAAAAGTGAAGGTCTTTAAATATCAAGTTGAGCAGTTTTCATCTTTGTCTATAAGCAACAGGGAAACTTATCATGCTTTTTTTGAGTAGAGTGATACTATTTATTGCATTCCCTACTCATTGTGTGGAAATTGCTGTATAAATCTTATAAAGAAATGTTATTGCTGTGTCAGGGTTAGTTACTTTTATTTTAAAACATTGAATTGTTGTAGTTTTAAATCTCAAACATTCATAACATTATGACAAGTCAGAAAAGGTTTACATTTTTCATATTGTTTAGTGAATTTGATTTTTATTCTTAGATACTTGAAGTGCCGGTACCAGTCAAAAGAACCAGGATAGAAAGTGGATCCAAGAACATGAAGGATAATTACGCTAGTCACAATGGACTCCAGGAGAAAACCATTCTTTTGTGTAGCCAAGTTAACACTGAAGGTAACATTCTTATGGCACTCAGTTGATTGGATGCACTAATTGTTCAGTATCATTTCAGGTTATTTACAAATTTTTAAAAGAGTAGTATTCTCAGGAATGACCACTTTATTGCCTTCAGTGTTTGAAATGAAACTATCTTGAGAGCATCACTCACTTCTTCTGTAACTCTCCATTGCTTACAAAAATAATTAAATTTTGATTTTTTTTTTTTTTTTTTTTTGGCCCAGCTTGAGTGCCATGTCTTATGAAACCTATCAGGATTTTATTCCACATAAATAGAAGCCCACCTCCCAGTACATAATGTCTCTCGTTTCTTTCACATAATAACAGCAATAGTTCGTATTTATTTGGCACAAAATGCTTTTCATATGTTATTTCATTTGATTCTTATAACAACTCTATAGGGTTAGTACTGTTATTCCCATTTTATAGATAAGGAAACAAACTAAGATTATAACTTGCTCATGGACACACAATAAGTGCCTGAGGTAGAATCCAAACTTAGGTTTTTCTGAATCTAAGCTTTGGTGCAGCCCCCTTACACCCTTTCTTAGCACGTTTAGTTGTATTTATGTCTTACAGCTTACTATCCAGTATTTTACTGGATAGTAAGCTCTTTGTGGACAAGGACATTGTTATGTAGAGAAAAGATAGTCCTTGAGCTGAGTTTTGAGCAAAACTAGGAGTTCTAGGAGAGGTAGAAGTGAATGCATTCTAGCCTTAGGAAACAGAGCCATAGTCATTTAGAATTTGGTTGCCTTGAGTGTGTAAATGAGAGTAATACATGATGTAGCTGTAAAGTTACCTTGAAGCCAGGTTGTAAATGCTTTTAAATATCTATATAGGAAGTTTATATTTGATTCCAGAGGTTAATTGAGAGCTACTGGAATTTATGAAGCTGGGGGGCAAGGGGAGTGACATGGTCAAACCTGTGCTAATAATGTCCTTGCTGTTATGCTCATTTTTTCTCTCTAGCTGGATGACATGGTTTTTAAGGTCTCATATTTTATGACGTGATCCACCAAATTAGCCTTAGGAATCATTTGCAAGCCATCCATTAAATTTTTTTTTTTGTTTATTATTACATTAACAAATTCAACTGTGAAATATACACAGAAAAAAATTGTACATGAAACTATATGTAGAATTGATTTTATTTTTTAGAAATTTTTTTTACTGTTGTGTTGATTTTTTTATTGACTAAATTTTCCTCTTTATCCCTTTCCTTTTTCCAGAAAGCTATCCCATACAATTTTTTTTAGAAAAAGAAAAAAATAGCAAACCAATTGGTATATCAGTCTGATAATATATGCAATTTAATGTCTTTTAAAGCTGTCTGCATGACTCTTGAATTTAGATGTCTTTCTGTTCTCGTGCATTTTTTTTTTTTTTTAAACAGCCACTTATTTTCTAGCTGTCTTTGTTCAACTGGTTTGATTATTTTTAGTGTTAATCTTGTTTTGAGTTCTATCCTTCCTTTCCCTTTATCTGCTATACTGTTTGTCAGTACTCTGCAGGCTAATACAGTGCTAAATGTTTCCTTTCTGTTTTGCTTTTTAGAGTGTCTTCTTGTTGAGGTAGAGATAAGTGAATGGAGAGCTGGCCTAGGAGTTAGGAAGACCTAGATTCAGATTCTGCTTCTGACAGTAACTGTGACCATTGCCAAGACAATTAACTGCAGTTTTATTTATAAAGAGGGGATAATACCTGTTGTACAGAGGGTTCTTAGTGAGGCTTAAATGTCAAAGTTTTTATAAACTTTAAAGCATTATATAAATGCCACTTAGAATAATGATTAGATTCAAATGAATTATTTTTAGCATAATCCTCAGAGTACTATTGTCATGTGAAAATTCACCTTAAAGGCAGTAGTGACCAACACCACAGCTTTGGGCACCAAAAAAATGCTTTCTTCCCCCCCCCCCCCCCCCCCCCCCCCGCAGCCATATCAATGAAAGGCTTATGATCTCTTAGTATAGACATATAAATGAAATCACTCTTAAGCTATTAAAATTATTCTGCAATATGAAGTCTTTGCTAAGGGAGTTAATATAAATTAAGAAAGCTTATTCTTTCTGTGTTTTCACATTAGTAAAACACTTTGTGTGAGCAACTATATGCTTGGCTCAAGAAGAGATACAGAATCTAGATAAGATTCTGGATCCTCCACTATGGAACTGAATATAACACACAAGCATGTAATTGTAATTCAGTATTTTGAGAAGTTAGGGGTTCTGTGATCTAATTGGTGGGAGTATTCCTGAGCCTCTCCTGTCCATGTTCATTGTCTCTAAATGATCTACCTACTGTTTTAGGGAGGCTTTCCTCTATATCTTTTAAAATTTCTTGCATACCATTGTCCTACTTAGGTAGTCAGTTATCTCTTGCTCTTGATCATGGCTTTGATCATCTCTTCTAATAGTACATTTTTTGGGTGATATATTTTATGCTCATTCTTATTTACATTGCATTTTGCAATTGATTTGAAACAATGACAAAATGTTTCCATGTTCAATTTTTCCTAAATGGTTTAGGTTTGAAGCTCCATCTTAATAGGACCACTTCTCAGTCTTCAGAAAAAACTTATAATATGGCAGTCGATTTTGGAAGTCAAATGTTACAGGATGACCAGCTGCCTAAAGCAGTTGCTGAGGTAGAAGGCAAGAATGAGCCACCTAAAGCATTTGCTGATGAAAGCAAGAATGACCCTGCAAGTTCTGTCATCCTGTACCAAGCTGTTAAAGGAACAACAACCTATTCCCAGTTGGAAAATCCAGGTAGCCTGCTTCAAGAACAAACAGAGTTGCTCCCTGAATATTCGGTTCATGATCACCCTTCTGACCAGAATACTTCTGACAAATCTGCCATTTCTGATTTCTGTTGTACTGTGTTATCTGAAAAAGATTCCTCTTGGTCTGGGCATGAAATTCATAACAGAAGAGAGAATGAGGATTGTAAATCTCATCAGGAATTTTTTAATCCAGAGAATGAGATTCATGAGCTAACATCAAAGCCTGGAAAGATTTTGTCAACAGATGTGCCCACAGACAATTCATGCCAAACTTCTTTGGAATCACAGCATCACTCTTTACTAGAAGCATCTATATCCACCGAGGGCATACTTGAAAGTGCTTCTGAAAATTTACATCAATTCCCTGAGTCATTACAGGATGTCCAGATGGAACAGGAGAGTGCAATTGCTGTAGATGACACGTTGGCCTTTGAAATTGCTAATGAAAGCCAGGAATTGAATCAAGAACAAGAACAGATTTTTATTCAAACTTCAGATGGGCTTATCTTGTCTCATCCAGGTACAGTTGTGTCTGAGGCTAATGACATTGTTATAGTAACAGATGTCGATGGTAATACAGTGCATATCAGTACATCTGATGGACTTCCTTTAGAAACATTGGAAGCATTACTGGCGGTAGAAAGAGAGCCAGAGTGAAAACATTTTGAACTCTCATAATTAATAGTATCAGAACCATAGTTTTACATTTATATGTAATTGTCTTAAGAGATTTTTTGTTTCACCAAATGTATATTTTTCTAATGTGAATATTGAAACAGGTGGACCTTTTAACTTATTTATAAAGAATTATTTTGCTTCTACAATGAAATGTATTTTTTTTTTTTTTTTAATATACATCTCGCCTGAACTGAAGCTAAGTATAACCAAAAAACTGTGTTGGTTTTTAATTTAAAATCTCAAGAGCTATTGGTGAATGTGAAAACTGTATTTTCACTTGTTTTGTGCAAACCCTTTACAATTCTCTCATTCTCCTTCCACCTCCCAAAATGTAATTTGCTTCACTGCATTTTGACAATGATGTCTATATTAGAAACTTCTTGAAGGACATATTAAAAGTTTCCTTGGGAAATAAATAGAATATCACCATTACTATCCTACTTTTAAAAGAGATGAGATTAAGGAACTAAGGTTTTTAGTAATTTCTTTATAGTCTATTTCAAGAAAGAATCAGTGTGATACATAGTCAAATTTTACTGGGCTTCAGTTTCCTCATCTGGGAAAACAAAGAGGTTCTTTGATTGAGAATCCTTCAAATTCAAGGATTTGTTTTTAAGTTTTTATAGATTTTTAAAAATGGAATTTGCCCTATTCTGTAGTAATATTCTTCAATGAAAACTAAAATGTTTTAGTCACTATTCTAATAGTCCATGGGAGGAATAATGGAAAATTTTTTTACCTAGTCACTTGTGTCCCACAATGAGAAGTTTAAATGAAACTATTAGAATTATAAAAAGTAGCATCTAATCAAGTGCCAAAATACATGATATAGACTATCATAGTATTTATCTTGTAAATGTAATATTGGATTATCTCATTTGATTTTCACCGTAACCTTTTCTCAGAGAACTGAGACAGATGTTAGGGCATAGTTTCCAGAATCAAGACTAGTACTCAAATTTCTCAGTGCTTTTGCCTTCTAAAACAATATTTTATTACATTTTCTTTATGCTGCTGCCATTTCCCAATATTCATGTGTTACTCCCTCCTCCTCCACAACTGAGTGTTTCATTATCAATTTTAAGAATTTAAAATTGAGCATTACATTTTTCTGAGAACTGAAATGTCTTTTAGTATTTCCCTTTTTAGCATTGTGTAGCATTGTATTTTTATCTAGATTCTATTCTTCTTTGGTCAGTAAAAGCCCTCCCAAGTTAATTTGAATTCTTACATCTATAATTTTTTAATGGTACAAAAATATCTCATTGTATTCATATGCCAGTTTGTTCAATCATTTCCTAGTTTATGGGAATCATTTTTTTCTTACTTCTTTTTGATCCCACTAAAAGTGTTACAAAAGTGTTACTAGATTTAATTTCATTTATATGAAACCTTTATATTTGTTTCTGACATCTTTTAAGCTATACACCCAGTCTGAGGTTGTTTCCCTCTCTTTTAAAGTGTTTTTATTGAAAGCTTTTTAATTATCACTACCACTTCACAATAATGCTCCCTAACCCTGGTGAGACCCTTTGGTGTGTAAACTCACTTTGAAAAGATTGTTTTTCTTTGTAGTTGTATCTCCAATGCCTGATGTCATATTGAGCACTTTAAGTGAAACTTAACTGAAAACAAGTAAGTATAGTCAAACAAAATATTACTACACTGACCCTGGGTTTATAAATGTCAGTATATTCATTTTTTATCTCTGTCCCTTACTTCTTGTGACAAAAGGGAAGTATGGCTTCTTTTGAATCTACAAATGGTGACTATATTGATCAGAATTCTGAAATGTTTTTTTATTTTCCATTATATAGATAGATTTTCTAGCTCTGACATATTGTGCTTCAGGTCATATAAAGCTTTCCTTAAGTTTTCATACTTTTTATTTGTTACATACAATAATTACATTCACATACTATATATATCATATAGTAGGTGGATATCTTACTATATAAGTGGATATTTACTTATCTTCCATTTCATTAAAATTTATGCTTTTATTTCTGAATTTATCCTCCCTCTTCTTACTACCCAGTCAAGACTCCCTTGTAACAAATGTTAAAAAAGAAAGATCACATCACATCAATGCCTTTTGATATGTGCAATATTCTATATCCACAATCTTCTATCTCTAATCCAGTTTTCTAATTAGTACTCTGGATTTAAGTTTCATTAATAAATTAAATAAATAAAACATTCAGAAGACATTTTTCTTTTTTGTTTGCATTGTTAGCTATTATGCATATTATCTTTTTAGTTTTGCTTATTTCACTTTGTATCGGTTTTTTCTTTCAGTTTTTTCTTACTACAAAGTATAACTAGAAATATAGGCTTTTTTCCTTCTGGCCTTGACATCTTTGGTGTATTTTCAAACTAATGCTGCTGGAGTATTTAATTAGATCATTCACTCTGACATTACTTAGTGAGATATATATAAACTAGATTGTAATATTTATAGCAAAGAAATAGAGAAAATTGCAAGACCTCAAAATGTAGCTACAGTGTTTTTGGTGGGTTAGATTTCCCTGCAGTTCAAAGATTTCAAAAACATCTTAAACAGACATAAGTTGCACTTGCACTTTATTTGAGCCATATATACATGGATAGGTACTTCAGAACTATAATCTCCATTTTATAGATTAGCATTGGGTAGGATGAGTTGTGATTTGACCAAGGGGTCACACTGCTAATGTCAGAAGCAGGCTTATGAGCGTACAATATATCCCCAAGTCCCAAATCTAGTATTCTTGTTTTGGGAATGTTTAATTTTCTGAAAAATATTGAGTGATATTAATGAAATAGCTTATTATAGTGACATAATGGTTATAGTTGACCTTGAAACCAGGAAGACTTGAAGACTTGAATTTAAGTCCTGTCTCAGAAGTTGTATGACCCTGAGAAAATCATTTTACTTTTCAGCATTCTAGACCCAGAGATGTTAATCACATAGCCCTCAACACTCATTAGTGCTTCTCTGACCAGGTTAAAATATATTTGGGAAATATTTAAATAAAAATATTAGACATAGTGTAAAATTAAGTCAGTGTGCATCTTGTAAAGATCTTTACGTAAATATTATTGGTTCTCAGTTTGGCACCCCCTGCATAGAAGCTGCCTACCTTCTTTGGCAGAATTTCTGCACTAAGGATTTCATGCCAATAAAAACATCCATTAAAAAAAAAAATTTCTAGTGAGGCTATTGGGGTTAAATGAGTTGCCCAGGATCATGAACACAGGCCAGATTTAGACTCAAGTCCTCCTGACTGCAGAGATGGTACTCTATCCCCTGCACCATGTCTCTGGTACAATTCTTAGAAAACAAAATTTAGTTTAAAAACTGATATATTGTAGCTAAGTGTTTCATTTTTTCTTAATGGAAAAAAAATTGATCATTTTTCTCTAATTCAAGAAAATTATGGTGTCTGAAATAACTTTCATGTACATGTGGCTCAAATGAAAATATAAGTGCTTTGCACCATCTATTTCTATAAGTATGAAGTCTTCTATATTAATTTAATGCAATAAAATATTGTTGCAAGAACTGGATGTAATGTTCATCTGACCAGGAGAATTGGGTTCTGATCCTGGTTCTACTCACTATGACTAGGTAAATCACTTCACCTTTCTTGGCCTAATGAAGGGTCATACTCAGTATTATACAATGGTTCTTAATGTTTTTAGTGTTACTGAGAAGTCTGATGAAGTCAACTCCTCAGAATAGTGGTTTTTAAATGATTTAAGGAAATACTAAATTTTACTCAGAGCTTAGTGGAAATAAAATATTTTTTTCATGCAAATTCACGGAATTTATGCAATCTCTGGATTCCAGGTTAATAATCCTTAAGGATTTAAGGATTTCCAAGGGTTTAGTATAATTCAAAATTCAAATCAATGCCAAATGAAAAGAAATTTAGTGATGAGACTCAAGAGAATGCCTAAATGCCTAAATCATTGAATACAAACATAATTTCACACCTGTGATTTTATTGATCTTTGAGTCTTAGAATTGACTAGAACATTAAAAAGTTAAATGGCTACTGTTGATCATACAACCAGTTCATTTTAGAAACTGAGCTTGAAATTAGTTTTTCTGGTTCTGAATCCACCTGCCTCACCATAGCTTATGATTATAATATTGTATACTGTATTATAATATGTACTATAACTTCAGACAGAAAGATAGATTTTTATTTTGGAAGACCTGAATATTAAAATAGAAATTAACATTGTTTAGATGGCATTTAAAAATTTTTTTTGTTTACCTGTCTTCATCTTCCATTCCCTTTCCTGTTTTGGATAAAGCTATTATTAAATGAACTACCTCAGCCTAGGAAACAAACACATGTATATATGTATATGTATGTATCTATGTGTTCATAATAATATAATTTCTATCCTAGAAAAATAAAGTCATATCCTTGGTAATTTTGTACAAAATAGGAGTGGTTTGAGAAAAGTGACGTTAATGGACCAATGCTACATTTCATTAGTCATAATGAACCACAAGTTTATAGGGTTAAGATACTATAGAGCTAGCTACTCAAGTATTATGTACCTATGTCCAAAGGACCTGTCCCAAGTTACATTGTCAAAAGAAGTTGAAAGTATATCAATTTACAATTTGGTATTTACAATTGGAAAGCTAATCTGTAGTGTACAAAGAAAACTCAGAATTCTATACCTGGAATCATAGAGCTTCTCTGCCATGATTTACCAGTGATCCTTGTAATAGAGTCATGACTTTTTCCTTCACATTATCCTATATTTTACTATATGTTGACTATTTTTTCGTGTATTCCAAAAGGAATAGGAGACCTAAGAAAAAAACCCAATGTAGCATCAAGCAGAAAAGGTGTGTTTTAAAAGGAAGTTTGGCACTCTGAGAACAAGCTAAAGGTTTCATGATGAGTAATGATGACACTCCTGTGGTCACACAGTAACAGCCACATCTAAACCAAGGTCTTTCTGATTCCCAAATCCACCAAACTATACTTTCTCTTGAGGGCTTAAAAAGACCTGGATAATGAGCAAGTACAAAAAAGGCCTGTTTTTTTTTTTTTTTATTTATTACTTTTAAAAAAAAAAAAAGACAGCATTGTTTCTCTGTCCCCATCATCTGTCCCCCCTGTGCAACAAAAAGTTTCACTTTAGCAAGTGAAACTAATAATACTGTTAACACAGTATTCCAGACACCAAAACTACTAACCTGCTGAACACAGTATTCCAGACACCAAAACTACTAACCTGCTGAGAGAAAAATGTTTCAGCAGTTCCGATTAATATTAGTTTATTTTTATTTATTTTTCTTTCCATGAAATATCCCTCTAGATTCTTCTTCATTCTACATCAGTTCGTACAAATCTGCCCTGGTTTCTCTGAATAATTCTGTTTTTTCTTCCACAAAGTGCTGCTAGTAACACAAGGCTCTCTATTTCACTTCAGATCTATTTCACTTCAGATCACTTCAGATTGAGTACTGCTGGTCTGTGATTTTTTTTCTTCCTTCCATTCTTGCTAATTTAATGTGAGGCAAAACTAGTACTGCTAAAATAATGCTCATTTCTTAATGGTTTTCTGTAATATTACAGAAAACCATTTTTTAAATTTAAATTAAACTAGGAAATGGTTTTTACTTTTGTATCAATAACTTTTTCCCAATCTTGGTTTTTGTCTGTGCAAAATGCATTTTAATTTTATATAATTCAAGATCTATTTTTTAATGAATACCT
The DNA here is from genome assembly GCF_902635505.1 of Sarcophilus harrisii. Classification (NCBI taxonomy): domain Eukaryota; kingdom Metazoa; phylum Chordata; class Mammalia; order Dasyuromorphia; family Dasyuridae; genus Sarcophilus; species Sarcophilus harrisii. The sequence goes on along the minus strand of NC_045427.1, from coordinate 357,363,145 downwards.
TTATCCTTTGCTTTATGATTCTCCTATATGAGATTCTCCTATATGAAACCTAGAAAGAAAGGTTCATTCTGATATTGGGATTTGGGGCTTAAAAGTGAAATGGTTTTAGAAAAATTATAATGCTCGATGTCCCGTTTCAAGTAGCATGCTTTCCACATCAAGTCTGCTGTTTTCAACATAGGGCTGATACAGCCACATAGACAAGTAGCTTAAAATGAGATCCTGGTTTGTAGCATGGGCGAGCTCTTCAACAATGATGCGTTTGAGTAGTATTTCTTTCTTGTACATTTCTGAAAGCTTATGGGAAACTTCATCTGAAATACATGAGAAATGACTAGAAGGAAGGTTTAAGATAACTCGTGTGAAGCAAAATATATCCCCCCCCCCCCCAACAATCTTCCTATCCCACCTTAGAAATGGGAAACCTAGGCTCAAGATATAGTAATAATTGTAAATTTATGTAGGGATTTAAAATTTGAGACCATTACAAATACAAATCTCCTTCTTGAATCTACACCAAAGAGTTAATAAATGGTCCTAAAATGTAACTGAGAAATCCTTAGCAAATTAAAAATATCACCTAATAATAATCTGTGGCTTTTCCAAGTCAATGTGCAGCCTGAAGAAGGGATCCAAAGGTATTAATTTCTTTTTGAGTTTGACACCACTGCTCTACATTTAAGTGATGACAGCTTTCACAAAGTTATTTCTTATTTCTCAACACCAGCTCCTAGTAAAAAATAACCAGTCAATAATAATAACTTCAAACTCTTTTTATGTCCAGAGTTTATCTTTCTCCTTAAACTGCTCTTCCCTACTTCTCTCTTTTTGCTGAAGGTATGACCATCTGAGGTTGAAAACCTCAGAGTAATCCTTGACTCTGCTCACTTAATTTTTTGTTGTTCAACTGTTTTTCAGTCAAATCTGAGGAAATTTCCTTAATGAGGAAATTGAGGCAAACAGGGGTAAGTTACTTGCCTAGGGCTATATAGCTAGTAAATGTCTGAGGTCAGATTTGAACTCAGTTGAGAGTTTCATTGAGAGAATGTGTGTGTGTGTGTGACTCCCAGGATCAGAGTCACACAGGTAGTAAGTATTAAGTAGCTGTGGCCAGGTACTCCTGACGTTTATGTGTTTTATGTACTGTGCCAGCTAGTTACTATCCCTGTGTGTATCTGCTCTCTTGCTCTCCCCTAAATCCTATTACTTTCCAAGTCTTGTCCATTTAATTTTAGGAGTTATTACTCCTGAATCCATTGTGTTCTTTCTATTCTATCCTAGTCCTGGCCATCAGCTCTCACCAGGAGTACTGCAGTATTTCAACTCTTTTCTATTACCAGTTTCTGCTCTTTAATTTTTATTCCACAATTTACAAAGCTACTATTCTTAAAGTACAGGTTAAACTATCAAGATGCAGCTTAAGTACTATGTCAAAGAATGCTATTTAAATCCCACCTCTGATGCTAATTAGATGTGTAATAATGAATAAATCACTAACTTCAGCATCAACTACTTCATCTGTAAAATGAGGAGGTTGAATTCAATGAATTCTTTTGCTTCTAAGAGATCATTCCCTTCCTCAATTTTGCCTCCAGAATAAAACGATTCTCTGTGTGGGTCCAGTTCACTGGTTTAGGCTTTTTACATTATGCACTCTTATACAGTACATCTTTTGGTTAAATGGGCTAACCTGGTATTCCTTTGACCTTACATGTGATAACCTGCCTATGTGTTTCCTGCCTGGAATGCTCTCCTTCAAATGAAGGAGGCACTACTTTCAGCTCACTTCCTAATTTACCCCTAAAATAATCTCATATTTGTTTACTTGTCATATTCACCAATTAGAATAAGGGCAAATGCAATATTTGCTACTCCCTCCCTCCCCCCATATAAAAAGTAATTTTTTAAATAAAATAAATAAATAATTACTCAATTGTTTAGTTTCACAGGTGTTTCAGATACTGTTTAGAGTGCTGGGCTTGAAGTCAGGAAGATCCATCTTCCTGAATTCAAATGTGGCTGTTTGCCTCAGTTTCCTCATTTGTGATGATCTAGATGGGTCACAAAGAATCGCATATGACTGAACAATGACTTAACATATTACCTCGATTTTGCAGATCAAGACTAATAAATAATAGAGGCAAAAATTGTAGGATTATTCAACTCAAGTTTATCCTGCTTATCGTAGATAACAGAACTGGAAATTAATTGTAGTATTTTGACTCCAAATACAGTCAGAGGGAATCCCACCTGGGTAATTATATGCGTAATTTAAATTGGTTTATGCAAATAAAGCATACAAATGTACACATCTATACACATTAATATACATAGCTATCAAACATATGTATGTATATACATATATGTATATACTAGTAGTAACATTAGTTAGCTAGTAACATAAGCAAAGATAGGATTTGAAGCTTAGAGTTTTGCTTCTATACCCAGATTTCAGTATATTGCCTGTGAATTCCTTAACTTTTGGGCAATGATGAGTTGCAATAAAGTACTTCTTTCAAGCTGTCCCCTCTCCTTCCTAACGGCAGAAATAATCCTATAATCTAACATGTACCTAATCTTATTCCTTCCCTCTTTAATAATCTCAAATATCAGCAATTTTATGGTTACTTACAGAAATAGGTTGTGGGCCAAGTATGGAAAAGGGGTGTTTGATTTCCATTTCCACGATGGTAATTTTCTAGGTTACAAATTCCTTTAGTAGTTGATGTTAATTTTTCCATTTTCATCTGTACCTTAGCCTGGGAAGACAAAATTTTGTTTTAAGAACCTGAGCATCTTAATTTGAAATCTGCTTTGATCTCATAATCAATAACTGAGTTCAGGTTTTTTGAGAAATGTGATTTCTAATTCATAAATTTAAATAAGGCCTTTTTAAATAGTAGGTTTTAAAGCTGACATGCAACATAGCCAGCTTCTCTTTGTTTTTTTATGGTGACAAATTGCATATTCTTGTTTGAAAAGTCAAAGGTTACATAATATTGTATGCAGTAACAGTAACATTGTGCAGTTATCAACTTGAGAAGAGATCAACTCTTCTCAACAATATAATGATCTAAGGCAATTCAAAATGATTCATGATGCTATCCACATAGTATGGAATGTGAATATAGATTGAAACATACTATTTTCACTTATTTTGTTCTTTTTTCTTTCCTGTATTTTTCCCTTTTGATTCCTCTTTCATAACATGAATAATCTGGAAATATATTTAATATGTTTGTACATGCATGACATATATCAGATAGCCAACTATTTTGGAGATGGGGGGGGGGGAGAAAAAAATGGACATCAAAATCTTATAAAAGTAAAGAATGAAAACAATATGTAACTGGGAAAAAGATAGTATTGGGGGTGGTGAGAAAAGTCAAAAGTTAAAGGATGAACAACTGGATGGGGAATCAGTTAAAGTAGTTCAGTACCTATGTCTTGGCCTGGTACAGAAGTTGGACCTAGCTGGATCATTTTTTAAAATCTAGGTTAAAAAATATAAATAATAAGATATTGGGCTACATTACATTTGAGAAACAGTATAAGCTTTCAATGATCTAAAATTGCTGTGATGGGCTTGGCTCGTCTCAAAAATATGTTAATTCAAGGCAATTCTTTACAGTATTTGGAAAAATAAAATACTACTGAGAAAAAATGATCTATTCTTTACAGTATTTGGAAAAATAAAATACTACTGAGAAAAAATGATCTAAAGTTGCTTGGTGCCACAAAAGGCTGTCTTGAACACCAATAATCTTTTGGTGACTCCAAACCCTTTTCCACTGAACCATATTGTGGTGGAAAAAAGGCCCAGAGACAGTAAGTAACTTGCCAGGAATCATACAGTGAATTAATGGTATATTTCCCCTCTGTAAAAAATATTATTACTTAACTTTCTGTTTCTTTTGTATTATTTTATATTTTCCAACACACAAAGCAGCAAAATAATTTAAAAATCAATCAAAGCTGATATATTTTCAAAGATACTTTATCTTTTGATTTGACAGTCATTTTTATGGGTATCTACAAACAATTAAAACACGACAAATATAAGAAAGGTGAGTTGGACAAATATTGAAGAGAGTCCAAAAGACTGAAGGCAACTTCCCAGACAAACTGCTTTTTGAGTCTTCAATGAAGTCTAAGAAGAGGCAGAGTAAGTAAATAGATTTCACTGGTAAATTTTCCCTACAATTTATAAAAATCATACTTGGATAAGACATAATTCAAAGTATCAATCATGTTCTTACCTGAAATATTAATACCATAAATACATGTGTAAATTTAGCATGTCCAACATGCAGTACATGTTATAGAAGACAAAGATGTGTAAAGTGAGCATTGTGAAAGCACTTGGAATAAACAAAAGGCCAAGATTCTTTATAAGCTATAAACTATTGAAATTTCTCATCATATTAATTTTCTCATCATATTAATTCAAAGGTCATTTAGTTAGCTTTAAAAATGCTGTCCACTGCAAGAATATGATCTATAGTATAGATCAATCAATAAATAAACATTAAGTGCCTACTGTGTGCTAGACACTCTCCTAAGCTCTGGAGGCAAAAGACAGCTATTGGCCTCAAAAAGCTTACAATCTAAAGGAGATAAGAGACAACATGTAAGCAAACGATATACACAGAAAACTACATACAGAATAAAAAGGAAATAAGACTAGAATTAAGAAGCTTTGGAGAAAGCTTCCAATAAAAGATGGGACTTAAATAGGAGTGGAGAAGGATGAACTTTATAAGCATTGAAAACAGCCAGAGAAAATGTCTAGAGCCAAGCAGTGTCTTGTTCATGGAATAGTCAGGAAGCCAGTGTCATTTGAACTGAATAGTGTCAGGGAGTAAATTGTAGTGCAAAAGAAGAGGGGCAAGGTGCTGAAGGATATGGATGCCAAACAGAACATTTTGTATCTGATTCTAGGGGCTATTGCCATTAGAGTTCACTGAGTGGGATGTATGTGAGAGATTGATATGGTTAGATCTATGTGTTAAGGAAATCATTTAGTGGCTCAATGGAGAATGGATTGGAGTAGAGAGAGACTTGAGGCAGGCAGATCCACCAGCATGCTATTGCAATAATCAAGACATGAAGTGATGAGGCTCTGTATGTAGTGTCAGAGAAGAGAAGGGGACATATTAGAGATGTTGCAGAAAAAAAATGTGCAGGCCTTGGTAACAGATTGGATATGGGGGTGGGGTGAAATATAGTGAAGAATCAATATGATTGCCAGATTGCAAGCCCAACCAACTGGTAGGATGATGTGGTCTTCTACAGTAATTAAGAAGAAAGGGGATGGGGGTGGGAATTTAGAGGGAAAAGATAATTCTATTTTAGATATATTGAGTTTAAGATGACTATTGAACTTCTAGTTTGAGATGTTTGAAAGGCAAATGAAAATGGAAGACTGGAGGTTACCATAGAAGATTTGAGAATCATCAAAGAGGGGGTCATTAAATCTATGGGTTCCTTATATACCTTAAGTCTTGCTAGCAGTCTAATTGGCAATATTCTTGCCAGAGTCCTTCTTAATTGGCTGATCCTTCACCTGGAAGATAGTCATCTGCACAGGAGCCAGTGTGGCTTTAGAAAAAGTTGAGCCCCATACTCAAGGGTCCAATTCCAGAAAAAGTGTCAGGTACCAGAACAATGATGAATATGCAACACTCATTGACCAGATTAAAGCCTTTGATACTGCCATTTGTGAGGAATTATGGAAGATCATGGTGAAATTTGATTGCTCAAAGAAATTCATTAGTACTCCAATTTCATGATGGAATGTCTCTATGGGTTCTGGATAAAGGGAGATGCTCTCATTCTTTCCAAGTCTTCAATGGAGTAAAGCAGAACTGTGTGCTTGTTTCCATTTTTTCTGCAATTTTGTCACACATCTTCAACAAGGACAAAAATGGCATCAAGGTCAGCTACTGCACAGCTGGTAAACTATTTAACTTGAAAAATTATAAGCCAAGACCAAAGTGGAAGGAAAGCTGGTGCACAAATTTTTGTTTGCAGTTGACTGAGCACACAAGATAGTCTCTGAGGATGAGATGCAACAGAGTATGAATTGATCCTCTGCTACTTATGCTAATTTTGGCCTCATTCATACACGGAACCAATGATCATAGTAAATGGAAAAACTGAATGCTGTGGTTAAGTTTACTTTCTGAATATCAAATTGAAAGTATAAAGCCATTGTACTGACTTTCACTGTTGCATCTTTTCTGAAATACCACGCTATGCCTATGCCAGGCCAGAAAACTTTCTTTTGAACAATTTTAGGAAAATTCTAAAGATTACTTGACAAGATAAGGTACTAGAAATTGAGGTTCCCTCTTTAGCTGAACTCCCAAGCATTGAAACTCCCCAAAGAGTACAGCTCTGATGCCAAATGTGAGCTTATCTAAAAGTATTTTATAGAGAACTTTATAGATCTAGGCAGGTAGCCTAATTATTTCTTTTTGCCTACATTTTCCTTCAGTTTCCCAAATGCTAGCTCCAGCAATATATGCATCAGCCTCATCTTGTGTGTATATCCCTGGAAAGTATATTGCCAAAGTAAATGAGCATATCCACAGCATTCAATAGTTACACTTATGGATGGTGTAGTGATAGCTGGTGGAGGACCTCTGTTTTCTTGGCATTGTCAGGTCAAAATTAGGATGCACTGAGTATACAATGATCTTTGAATAAAAAGTTGTGCACTAACTCTCCCTCTTCTTTAGTCTTGGCTTGCAGCCTTTTCAAATTAAATAATTTGTCATCAGTGTAGTAATTGACCTTGATGCTATTTTTGTCTTTGATGAAGGCTATTTATGAAGAACTCATATCAGACAAGCACAATGATACTAGGACACTGGCACAGGGTCACTCAGCATCACTCAGCCCACATCAAAGAAGGTGCTATATTCTATAAGCAAAGCAGAATCACAGTAGCACAAAGGAAAGATGATCTGTGCAAATCCAGAGATACCTCCATCCAAATGTTCTAATAGACTACTTGTATCTGACCTGTGGTAGAACCTTTCAAACTTGCACTGGATTGATCAGTCATAGCCAAACACATTGTACAATGGCATCAACACTGTGATGTTACTAGTCTTCTTTGAAATGAAGGAAGAACAAATTTATAGGAACTGATAAGAAGGAAGCTCACCAATTGTACTTAAATAGTTCCAGTTTTAGGGAGCTCATTACCTTACAAGGGAGTCCACTTGATTGCCAATTAATTAAATGATTGATTATATTTAAATAATAATGTACTTAACAAATAAATGATGGCCCTGAGTCATCAGATGTTAAAATTCTTTTTAGTACTTTGCCTAATAAGGCTTAAGGTTAAAATGTAATATTTACGAAATCCTTCTTGTGCCATGGAGGTTTAGTCACATTTGAGGAGGTTCATGAACAGAATCCACCAGGTGGTGGATTTCTGAGAGACATGGCAATTTATATCTTGAAGGGATTATGATTTACATAGAAGGTAGGAGTACTCAAAATGACATTGAAGATGCCTGAAGTATTGAAATTTCTAATCAAAACAGTTAAATAAAGCTTAAAACAAATAAAACAACATATTTAGTCATTTCAAGGAATGAGCTTCCTTTGAAGACCAACTAACTTGTATTAATTGGATTAACAATTTAATTTATAAACTTGTGAAGATCTTAGTTTTAGACTCTTACCAAGTTTGCCAAGGTATCATGAAGTTCCTTGCACAACATCTCAAGTTCTTCATTATATTTTGGATGTGCCTTTTGAGAACAAATGCCAGAAGCAATGCTGTTGCATTCTAGTTCTACCTTGTCTTCAGTACTATACAAATATAGAATGCAACAAGAATATAAAAAATTTAATACACTGTTCAGGAGATTAAATGCTAGACAACCAAAACCAGAAATAACACCCCAGAGTTAAAGGGACTTTGTAAATTATCTAGTCTAAACTACAAATGAAACAGTCTTGTTAACAGTATTAATGATGGATCATAAACAGAATACAGGTTTAGAGCTGGAAGGGGCTTATGAAAATGACTCTTAACGTCACCACTTTTTTAGATAAGGAAACAGAGACCCAGAAAGATGTAGTACTTTGTTTAATATCACAAAAGTAGCAGAATAGGAATTTGGACTTAACTTCTTTGACTCTTCCACAACAGCTGAAGTCACCTGAAGAGACAGAAGAGTCATTCATGCAGCATTACCTTTTACTGCTGTAATGAAAAATGCCCCTTTGTGTTTTTTAACTATCATTCCTACTTAATGTGTCTTCTGAGACCAAGAAGACCATATCTAGAACATCTGTCTATGTAAAAAATCCTATAAATTTGTTGCTTCTGAATAAAACTGATTTGATTATTTCTATTTTTGTCAAAAATCGAAAGAACAACCACTCTGCCTTATTACTAACTGGAAAAAAAATTCAAAATGAGGGAAATGTGAAATACATTACTTATGTTTTGAATTTTACATATACTCACAGTGCACTGATTTTGATGTTTCCTATTTTGTTTGCAATAGAAAACCCCACATTGTTGAGAGTCTCCCATTTCAATAATAAATTGTGCCAATCTGCAGCATTGTCCTTAATTTTTCTTGCGCTGACGGATAAGACAGTTCTTTTAGGAGTAATAATGCCAGAGTTTTTCACTATGCAAAGAAAGGGACAAAAAAAAAAAAAATCATGTTTATTTCACTTTATTAAAAACTAGAATATGTTAGACTGGAAATATAGAATTAAACTATTCTCCAGCTCAAGTTAGAGTGGAAGGACTTCAAAGAAGGTCAGTCTCAATAGAGTGAAAGGGGTGCTCAGCCCAGATCAGACCATGTCTGTGAAAACCAGTGTAGAGGGTCTTAATCATAATAAACCAGAACTGAGATCCTTGGTCCTGGCTCAATTGCAGAGAGACCAGTGTGATAGCCTTCAGTCCTAGTACAGAAGGCAAATCACAGCTTGGGAAACTAGCAACAGGTGGGACTAGAGTTGGACTATCCTCTATGAGTAAGATGATATCAACAATGCCCAGTAATAAGAAATAGAGAAATCTCATTTAAAATAACTGTAGATAATATAATATATATATAAAATAAAAAAATAAAAACTACTTGTTAGATAAATCCAAGAACTATATGAATACAATTACAAAACAGTTTTCATACAAATAAAGTTAGATCTAAACAATTGGAACAATATTATACTAGCTAAGCTAATATAATAAAAATAACAATTCTCCTTCAAATAATCTATTTATTCAGTGCCACACCAATCAAACTGCCAAGAAATTATTTTATAGAGCTAGAAAAAATAATTGCAAAATTTATCTGGAAGTATCAAAGGTCGAGAATTTCAAGGGAACTAATTGAAAAAAAAATTGTGACCTAGTCGTACATTGTGACCTAGTCGTACTACATCATCAAAACCATTAGATACTGGCTAAGAAAGAGTTGGATCAATGGAATAGGTTAGGTACACAAGACCCATAGTAATGTGACTATCATAATTTAGTGTTTGATACATCCAAAGATTCCAGCTTCTGGGATAAGAACTCACTATTTGACAAACACTGTTGTTAAAACTGGAAAACAGTGTCAGAAATTAGGCACTGACCAACACTTAATACCCTACACCAAGATAAAAATGGGTTCATGATTTAGATGGACATAAAGGCTAATACTATAAGCAAACGAAGACAACAAAGGATAATCAACCTCTCATATCTTTAAAGAGGGAGGAATTTATGGCCAAAGAAAAACCAGAGAACATTATTATGCAAAATGGATAATTTTTATTATATTAAAACAAAATCAATGCAGTTAAGATTAGAAGGGAAGCAGAAAGCTGGGAAAATTTTATACACCCAATAGTTCTGATTTCTAAAATATATAAATGATTCAAATTTATAAGACTATAAGCCACACAACTGAGAAATGTTTAAAAGATATGAACATGAATTAATGCTAAGTGAAGTGAATAGAACCGAGAGAACACTGTACACAGCAACAACAAGATTATGTGATGATAAACTATAATGGTCCTGGCTGTGATGGACCCTGGAGTGATTCAAAGCAATTCCAATAGTCTTGTGATAGAAACAGCCATCCACATCCAGAGAGAGAACTTTGGAGACTGAATGTGGATCAAAGCTTAGTATTTTCACCTTTTTGTTGTTGTAGTAGTTGCTTGTTTTTTCTTCCCTTTTGTTCTTTTTCTTTTTTGGCAGCCAAAGAATCAATCAGTCAATCAATCAATCTATCGATCTTTCTTTTTATTAAAGCTTTTTATTTACAAAACATATGCTTCAGTAATTTTTCAACATTGACTCTTTTTTTTTTTAAATGCTCTAAATCATTTTTAATTAGAAAAATGCAAATTAAAGAAACTTTTGGATATCATCAAATTGAAAAAATGATAGAGGGAGAAAATGACAAATATTGGAGGGAATACAGAAAAAATTGGGACTTTAATATATTGTTGGTAGAACTATGAATTGATTCAGCCATTTGGGAGAAAAACCTGAAAGTATGAAGGAGAAAATAACAAATAGTTTTTTTTTTCCTTTGCCTTTTGTAAAAAGATTACAAAGTAGTTGTTTTATTTTAGAGTGGAAAAAAATCAACATTGACTCTTGCAAAACCTTATGTTCCAAAATTTCCCCTACTTGTCCCCCTCCCCTAGATGGCATATAATCCAATATATGTTAAAATATATGTTAAATCCAATATAAGTAAAATTTTTATTTATACAATTATCTTGCTGCACAAAAAAATCAGATCAAGAAGGGAAAAAAAAACTGAGAAAGAAAACAAAATTCAAGCAAACAACAATAGAAAGAGTGAAAATGCTATGTTGTGGTCCTCACTCACTTCCCACAGTCCTTTCTCTGGCTGTAGATGGCTCTCTTCATCACAAAATTATTGGAACTGATCTGAATCATCTCACTGTTGGAAAGAGCCACATCTATCAGAACTGATAATTGCATAATTTTGCTGTTGCTGTGTACAGTGATCTCCTGATTCTGCTCATTCTGCTTTTTCTTATGCAGCATGATGAATATGGAAATATGTTTAGAATAATTGCACATATTTAATCTGATCAGATTGCTTATTGTCTAGGGGAGAGAGGAAGGAGGGAGAAAAATTTGGTATACAAGGTTTTCCATAGGTGAATGGTGAAAGCTATCTCTGCATGTATTTGGAAAAATAAAGATATTTTTAAAAAGGAAAACAATTCCTTAAAAATTACAACTGGCCAAATTGGAAAAAAAAAATTACTTAAAGGAGATACAAAAGCTAACTGAAGAAAATCATACATTAAAAACTAGAACCAGGCAAATGGAAAGTCAATGACTCTGAGACATCAAGAATCAAAAAAACTAAAAAGAATGAAAAAATGGAAGAAAAAGTAAAATACATCATTGGAAAAATAGCTAACCTAGAAAATAGATCCAAGAGAGACAATTTAAAAATTATTGGTCTAACTTAAGGCACAATTTTAAAAAAAGGCTGGCTAGCATTCTTCCCGAAATCAAGGAAAACTGCCCATATATACAAGAATCAGAGGACAAAGTTGTAATAGAAAGAATCCATTTATCACCTCTGATAAGAGATCCCACAAGAAAAACCTCAAGAAACAGTGCTGTAATACTCCATAACTACAACCTCAAGGAAAAAATATTGCTGGCTGCCAGAAAAAAAAAAAAAAATCAAATATTGATGAGCCACAGTCAAGATTTGGCAAGTTCTATAATACAGGATCAAAGGACCTGAAATATCATATTCTGGAAGGTAAAGGATCTGGGATTACAACCAAGAATTAACTACTCACCAAGACTGAGCTTCATCTTTCAGGGAAGGAGATGTACCTTCAATGAAGTAAGGAACTTTGAAATGTTTCTATTGAAAAGATCAGAACTAAACAGAAAATTTGATCTATAAAAGCAGAACTCAAGAGAAACACAGCTAAATAGGAAAGGAAAAAAAAAACACATATTACTTGGGAAGGTTAAACTGTTTACACTTCTAGATAGAAAAATGATACTTCTCAGAGTTGTGTGTTAATTTGCATTTCTCTGTAGTGATTTAGAGCACCTTTTCATGTGACTACAAATAGTTTCAATTTCTTCATTTGAAAATTTTCTGTTCATATCCTTTGACCATTTATCAACTAGAGAATGGCTTGAACTATTATTTGAGTCAATTCTCTATATATTGTAGAAATGAGGCTTTTATCAGATCCTTTGGATGTAAAAATGTTTTCCCAGTTTACTGCTTCCCTTCTAATCTTGTCTGAATTAGTTTTGTTTATACAAAACCTTTTTAACTTAATATAATCAAAATTATCTATTTTGTGATCAATAATGATCTCTAGTTCTTCTTTAATCACAAATTCCTTCCACAGATCTGAGAGGTAAATGATCTTAAGCTCTTCTAATTTGTTTATTTCTAGATCATGAATCCATTTTGACCTTTATGTACAGTGTTAGGTGTGGGTCTAGCTACTTTCTGCCATACTAGTTTCCAATTTTCCCAGCAATTTTTGTCAAATAGTGAATTCTTATCCCAAAAGCTGGGGCCTTATAGGTTTGTCAAATACTAGATTGCTATAGTCATTGACTATTTTGTTCTGTGAACCTAACCTATTCCACTGATCAACTTCTCTATTTCTTAGCCAGTACAACCAAATGGTTTTGATGAACACTGCTTTATAATATAGTTTTAGATCTGGTACAGCTAGGCCACCTTCATTTGCTTTTCTCTTCATTAATTACTTTGGAATTCTTGATCTTTTTTCTTCCAGATGAATTTTGTTATTTTATCTAAGTCAGTAAAATAGTTTCTTGGCAGTTTGATTGGTATAGTACTAAATAAATAGATTAGTTTAGGGAGTACTGTCATCTTTATTATATTTGCTCGACCTATCCAAGAGCATTTGATATTTTTCCAATTGCTTTGATCTGACTTTATTTGTGTGGAAAGTGTTTTGTAGTTTTGTTCATACAGTTTCTGACTTTCCTTGGAAGATAGATTCCCAAATATTGTATACTATCGACAGTTATTTTAAATGGAATTTCTCTTTGTATCTCTTGCTGCTGGATTTTGTTAGTGATATATAAGAATGCTGATGATTTATGTGGATTCATTTTGTATCCTTCAACCTTGCTAAAGTTGTGGATTACTTCCAATACTTTCTTAGTTGATTCTCTAGGCTTCTCTAAGAATACCATCATTATCATCTGCAAAGAGTGATAATTTGGTTTCTTACTCTAATTCCTTTAATCTTTTTCTTCTCTTATTGTCAAAGCTAGCATTTTTAATACATTACTGAATAGTAATGGTGATAGTAGGTAACTTTGTTGCACTCCTGATCTTAGTGGGAATGGTTCCAGTTTATCCTCATTACATGATGTTTGCTGAAGGTTTTAAATAGATGCTACCGACTGTTTTAAGGAAAAATCCATTTATTCCTATACTCACTAGTGTTTTTTAGTAGGAATGGGTGTTGGATTTTATCAAATGCTTTTTCTGCATCTATTGAGATAATCATATGGCTTTTGTTAATTTGATTACTGATAGTGTCAATTATGCTAATAGTTTTCTTAATATTGAACCAGCCCTGCATTCCTGGTATAAATCCTACTTGGTCATCATGTATTATCATGAGAATGATTTTCTGTAATCTCTTTACTAAATAAATCTAATTAATATTTACTAAATAATCTCTTTACTTAAAATAATTTAAGATTTTTGCATCAGTATTCATTAGGGAGATTGGTCTATAATTTTCTTTCTGTTTTCATCCTACCTGGCTTAGGTATCAGTACCATGTCTGGGTCATGAAAGAATTTGGTAGGAGTCCTCCATTCCCTATTTTTTCAAATAGTTTATATAGTTTTGGAGTTAATTGTTCTTTAAATATTTGGTAGAATTAACATGTAAATTCATCAGGACCTGGGGATTTTTTCTTAGGGACTTGATTAATAGCTTGTTATATTTCTTTTTCTAAAATGGGATTATTTAAGTAATTTACTTCCTCTTCTGTAAATCTGGACAATCTATATTTTTGTAGGTATTCCTCCATTTCACTTTGGTTGTAAAATTTATTGGCATAAAGTTGGACAAAGTAATTCCTAATAATTGCTCTAGTTTCCTTTTCATTGGTGGAAAGTTCTCCCTTTTCATTTTTGAGACTAACAATTTGATTTTCCTCTTTCCTTTTTCTAATCAAATTAATTAAAGGTTTATTTATTTTGTTGATTTTTTCATTAAACCAACTCTTAGTTTTATTAATTCATTAGTTTTTACTTTCAATTTTATTGATCATTCCTTTTATTTTTAGAATTTCAAGTTTGGTATTTGATTAGGGGTTTTTAATTGGTTCTTTTTCTAGCTTTTTTAGTTGCAAACCCAATTCATTGATCTTCTCTTTTTCTATATTATGCAAGTAAGCATCTAGAGATAGAAAATTTCCCCTTATTGCCACTTTGGCTGCATTCCACAAATTTTGGTATGTGGTCTCATTATTGTCATTTTCTTGGATGAAATTATTGATTGTGTCTATGATTTGCTGTTTCACCCATTCATTTTTTAGGATGAATTATTTAGTGTCCAATTACTTTTTGGTCTATTTTCCCCTGCCCTTTTATTGAATGTAATTTTTATTGCATTGTGATCTGAAAAAAATGCATTTACTATTTCTGCTTTTGATTTTGTGTAATGTCTGGGCTAGCTGTCTGGAGGGCCTCAAAATCAGTCAGTCAGGATCAAAGTCCTTGGTCTTTAGGAGAAGTGAAAAAGGCAGGCAAGCTGCCACATGGCTCATCAAAGATGGATCCTGGACTCTGGAGTCTAGATTCTGAAGTCTTCCCTTCTGAGCTTTCTGTGGCAGAGAGCCTCTGACTTTCTCACTCAGTTCTCCAATCCTTCCCTATGATTACCTCACTATACCACATTCAGTATGTACCAATAGTGAGAAGAGCCATCACATCACTGTATCACCTAACTATGTTTATAGAACCATTATATTACATTGAGTAGGTACTTAGCCTTAAGTACTCTGCTGTTCTGGATTCAAGGATACCTTTACAGAATTCCAGTCCTCTACAATTCTGAGGTCTTTTATGTCCTAATATATGGTCAGTTTTTGTATAGGTTCCATGAACTGCCAAGAAGAAAGTGTACTCCTTTCTGTCTCCATTCAATTTTCTCCGAAGATCTATCATATCTAGCTTTTCTAGTATTCTATTTACCTCTTTAACTTCTTTCTTGTTTATTTTGTGGTTTGATTTATCTAGTTCTGAGAGAGCAAGGTTGAGATTTCCCAGCATTATAGTTTTGTTGTCTATTTGTTCTTGGAACTCTCTTAACTTCTCCTTTAGGAATACAGAATATGTACCACTTGGTATGTATATATTTAGTGTTGATATTGCTTCATTATCTATGATACCCTTTAACAAGATATAGTTTCCTTCCTTATCTCTTAATTAGATCAGTTTTTGCTTTTGCTTGATCTGAAATCAGGATGGCTACCTCTGCTTTTTTTTTTTTACTTCACTTGAAGCATAATAGATTCTGTTCCAGCCTTTTACCTCTACTCTGTATGTATTGCTTTGCTTTAAATGTGTTTTTTGTAAACAACATATTGTGGGATTCTGGCTTCTAATCCAGTCAGCTATCAGCTTATGTTTTATCAGAGAGTCCACTTTATTCACATTTACAGTTAAAACTACTAATTCTGTATTTCTTGCCATCATATTCCCCAAATTATACTTTTCTCTTTCCTTTTCCCCATTCTCTCCTCCCCAGTATTTTAGTTATGAACACTACTTGCCTCAAGCAGTCTTCCCCTTTTCTTATGCTTTCCCCCTACTATTTCTGTTTTCCTTTCTTTTTAGCCTATTCTTTTCCTTTTCCTCTTTCCCCTCCCACTTTTCTATAAGGTGAGAAGTTTCTTAGTAAAACCAAAGTCCTATAATATTCTTTCAGCCACAACTGGTGAGAGTAAGATTCACACAATATTTGTCACTTCCCTTCTTTCCCTCAATTGTAATACCACTACACATCTGTCAGATTGGCTAAGATGACAGGAAATGATAATGATGAATGTTGGAGGAGATATGGGAAACCTGGGACACCGATACATTGTTGTTGGAACTGTGAACGGATCCAACCATTCTGGAGAGCAATTTGAAACTATGCTCAAAAAGTTATCAAACTGTATATACCCTTTGATCCAGGAGTATTTCTACTGGGATTATATCCCAAAGAGATCTTAAAAGAGGGAAAGAGACCCACGTGTGCAAAACTGTGGCAGCCCTCTTTGTAGTGACTAGAAACTGGAATCTGAGTGGATGCCCATCAATTGGAGAATGGCTGAATAAATTATGGTATATGAATGTTATGGAACATTATTGTTCTGTAAGAAATGATCAGCAGGATGATTTCAGAGAGGCTTAGAGAGACCTACATGAACTAAGTGAAATGAGCAAAACCAGGAGATCATTATATATGACAACAACAAGATTTTATGATGATCTCCTGATGGACTTGGCTCTCTTCAACAATGAAATGATTCAAACCAGTTCCACTTGTTCAGTAATGAAGAGAACCATCTACACTCAGAGAGAGGACTATGGGAACTAAGTGTGGACTACAACATAGCATTTTCACTCTTTCTGTTGTTGTTTGCTTGCATTGTTTTCTTTGTCAGTTTTTCTTCCTTTTTGATCCGATTTTTCTTGTGCAGCAAGATAACTGTATAAATATATATATATATGTATATGTATATGTATATGTATATTAGATTTAACATATATTTCAATGTATTTCACATGTATTGGACTACTTCCAGATGGGGAGGGGTGGGAAAGAGGAAAAATTTGGAATAAAAAGTTTTGCAAGGGTCAACATTAGAAAAATTACCCATGCATATGCTTTGTAAATAAAAGTTTTTAATAAAAAATTTTTAAAAAGAAGAAAAATGATACTTTAACTCTTGAGAACTGTATTGTTTATTATGGCAGTTAGAAGGGGCATCCACAGAGGGTGTGGATATAAACTGACTGTGGTGATGACACTGAAGAAAAAGAAATTATGGGATGGTAAAATGATTAGATTAGGAGAAGAAGAAAGGGAGGGTAGGTGAGGGCAGTGTTAGTCAGAAACAAAACACTACCAAGGAAGGACAAGGTGCAGAGAGAGAAAAAAGTATATACAAAGAAGAAAATGGGGTGGAGGGAAATACACAGCTGGTAATCATAATTAAACATGAATGAGTTGAACTCTTCCAAAAAATGGAACCAAATAGAAAATTGGATTAAAAACCAGATGTTTTTATATGTTATTTATAAGAAACACATTTGAAACAGAAAGATACACACAAAGTAAGGATAAAAGGCTAGAGCATTATTATTATGCTTCAGCTGAAGCAAAAAAAAAAATAGGGATAGCAATTCTGATCTCAAACAAAGCAAAAGCAAAAATAAATCTAATTGAAAGACATAAAGAAGGAAGTTACATGTTGTTATAAGGTACCATAGACAATGAAGTAATGGCCAATACTAAACATATATGCACCAAGTGGTGCAGCATCCAAATTCTTAGAGAAGGTAAGTCAAGTCAGTTACAAAAAATAAGACCGCATAACTATACTAACAGGGGACATTAACTTCCCTTTCTCAAAATTAGATACATCTAAGCACAAAATAAAAAAAAAAAGCAGGTAAGGAGGTTATTAGACTCTTATAAACTTAGACATGATATGGCTCTGGAGAAAACTGAATGGAGACAGAATGAAATACACCTTTTTTCTCAGCAGTACATAGCACCTAAATAAAAATGTGTCCTGTCAAATTCCTTTTTATGACACAAATATGGTACTAATACCTAAACCAGGAAGAACCCAAACAGAGAAAGAAAATTATAGACCAATTTCCACAATTAATGTTGATTGAAAAGTTTTAAATAAAATATCAGGGAAGAGATTACAACCATCAACAAGCATTGTATATAATGAGGAAAAACTAGAAGTGTTCTCAACTTTAGATAGTATAAAATATTTGGTAGTGCTTCTGCTAATACAAAGTTACGAAGTACATGAATACAATTACAAAATGCTTCACACAAATAAAATCAGATTTAAACAATTGGGAAATATCAATTGTTCATGGGTAGACCAAGCTAATATAATAAAAATTATAATTCTACCTAAATTGGACTATTTATTCAGTGCCATACCAATCAGATTGCCAAAAAAAAATTTATTTCATAGAGCTAGAAAAAATAATAAACTACTAGGAAGCTCTGTCAATGATGAAAGTCTTAGTGGGGATAATAAAAACACCTTCCTTCCAGGGTTGGATAAGGATCCAACTAGATATTAGCAAAACTCTTGGCACAATGTTACATAGTTGGTACATAGTAAGTTAATACTTCCTCTCTTCCTTAATCCTGAAAAAAGGTCACCTATGTTACTTTATACGTTTCAATTTAGTTCTTTTGATCTCAGTTAGTTCATCAGTAAAATTAAAGGCTGATCTGATGACCAAGCATTGAGGGATAGGGAAAACAAAAAAGAATTCTAACTGAGGGAGTACAGGACAGAGCCCTCTTCTCAATGCCCTCTCTGGAGTAAGCCGCTCCCCCTTTCTGGGCTTCAGAAGGTTCCCAAATATTACAATGGATTTAATTTTCTCAAGTCCAAATTCTAGATGATCCTTTCCTTCTCAAAACATTTGGCCTTCGTGATAACCTCAGAAAAGAGTGGCAATGACAACAGGTGGGGAAACACAGTACAATGCCCAAGGGTAGAAGCATTGGGGTAGCAAAATTTCAGTTATGTTACGACAGCAGTTTCCTGACAAGATTTTTTTCTTAATCTCATACAGCTTCCTCCCCACACAAATTCTCATATAATTTCATACAACTCCAAGTTACTGAGTGACATTCCTGTTAAGGATACTTTTCCCCTTAAAACCTAATTGCCCCCAGCTCTTTTATGTAACTTCTTGGCCTAAGGGCAATAAAAAGTCATGTGGATTCCATTTCTCTCAGATATGGTGAGTGCTGAGATCCTATACAAATGCCCAACTGCCTAATGACTAAAAACATTCTTTTTTCCAGAAAAGTCAGTCCAGAAAAGCAAATTGCTGCTATAGTTTTGTTGTGTATGCTTACTATGTTAGTACAAAGTAAGCTTTCTTCTTTAAATGTTCAGTGATTTACTAGTGCCTCATTTTATCTCAGCCCTGAACCTGAACTAAGAGGTTCTAGGTTTAAAACTGTGCCTATAAAAAAAATTAAAAAAAAAAAACAAAAAAAAAAAACTGTGCCTATAACACCAGGGAAACCACTTAACCCTAAACTGTTGAATGCGAAAATGGATTACCTAATTCTGGGTCACAGACCAAGGCAAGAAAGGACAAATTGTGAAGAAGTAAAGGCCCTGGCTGAGTAACAAGGAAAAAACAACTTTATGAAACATAGCTGTTTGTCTCTGAGCCTACAAGCAGACTGGTAACTCAAGGTTCTAACCTAAAGTAGAATAACTAGAGCAAGAGTCCCAGACCAAAGGGAGACCAATTGTTGAACTAACAGAACTTCCATGGGCTAACAGTGACTCAGTCCAAAAACAGATTCCTGAAACTCAACCAAATACAACTCAACAGACCTAAAATGGACCAGGAACTTATAGAGTTCAAACCAGGAGTATGATCCCCAGATCATACCACTTTGGGATTACTAAAAATTTACAGGTCCTCAGATTAAGTTGTGAAAGTAGTAGAAGGGCATGAGGCCAAAAAAAAATATAAAAGGCATAAAAGAAGCTCAGGCATGCCCATTCCTTCCTCCCCTAATGTGCAGAGCTCTCTAATATAATAAATTCCAAAAGCAAGTATTAGGCTAGATCCACATACAAAAAACTTAAAAGTGAAACTATGATATTAGGGAAGCTTAAAATACAAATGCAGAACAAATGACTTCAAATTATCTACAAGCAAAGCCTCAAAGAAAA
This sequence comes from Sarcophilus harrisii, assembly GCF_902635505.1. Lineage (NCBI taxonomy): Eukaryota > Metazoa > Chordata > Mammalia > Dasyuromorphia > Dasyuridae > Sarcophilus > Sarcophilus harrisii. The sequence goes on along the minus strand of NC_045427.1, from coordinate 357,343,117 downwards.
ATACAGAATGTATTTCTCAAGTTAGGATTATTGTTATTTATTCTTCATTCTTGAAGAAGACTATGACATCGGAGAGGTGATGCCATGACATGCAAGTGAACTGGATTTAAGTGAGGGAGAGCTGTGCAAAATTACCTGCTTCACTTTTCTCTTCAAAGCCATCTAGGTCCAATAGCAAGATATAGATCAGAACCACCAGTTCTGACTCCACACTCATTCAGTGATTAAGGATAAGTAGTAATGGAGGCAAAGAAAATCCTCATTTACTTTGTCAAATAACAAAACAAAACAAAACAACTAAATAAATATGAGAGGAAAACCCTCAGGGTTTCTGGCCAAAGCTGAAATGACCTCTATTTACATTCAATCTGAGTCAATAAGGACCCAAACAATGATCAAATAGGACTTGGCTTTGGACCTATCCATAGCTAATCAATGAGAATGAAAGTGGCTTTGATTTAAGGCATGGTCCTTAAATTATAATTACATGGGATTTGGCAGCTTCTATATAAAAGGATCTGAAGGTTTGGAATATATTCTGGAAGGGAAAGGAGCTAGGATTACAATCAAAAATCACCTACCCACTAAAACTAAGTATAATCCTTCAGTGGAAAAAAATAAATATTCAATGAAATGGAGATCTTTTGAGCACTCCTGATGAAAAGATGAGAACTGAACAGAAAATATGATCTTCAAATATAATATTCAAGTGTAAAAATAATTAACAATTCTATATAATACACTTATTTCAGGGTCATACCAAACTACCAAAAATGCCTTTAAAAGTGAAAAAGATACAAAATATAAATTATTTTATAAAATTATCTTATTATTTACAAATGATAAAATCTATCTGGAAGACAAAAAAGCCAAGAATATCAAGGGAATGGAAAAAAAAAAGCGAAGGAAGGTGACCTATTGTTGTCAATTGTGTCCTCTTTAACTTTGGCGGGAGAGGCAGGATGTAAACTGTGTCCCCTTTGGGGGGAATTCTTGATTCTTAAATCCTGGGAGGGGTATACCTTTCCTTGACAACTCCCAGTTAAGTAATCTCATTCAATTGGAGATCTTGACCTGGGGCATAATCACCACTCACTATTGAATTGGAGATTAGTCCCTTGAATTGCTCCCACCTCAGGGGCCTGGGAAAATCCAGATAAAGCCTTAAAAGGCTAATAAAAGATGATTTGGAACCCTCAATTTTTGCTAATTCCTAATCAGGAGCTATTTGCCCTTCTGGACTTAGTCCACCGCTGAAGACATTTTCTTCTCAGTGTCAATCCATCTTTGCAAAACCATCCCAACAGGATTCTTTGCCCACTAAGAAAGCCGTTTTCTTAGTGCAAATAAATCCCTTTTTGCCACAGACTTCGGATTTACGAATTCTTTTACAAGGAATCTGCAACATCAACCAAAGGGAATCTCTTACCCTCAATTCTTGCAACTCATCACTATTATGGTATATGATTGTGTGTGAAATTAGCCGAGTGAAGACATTCTCATGGGAATATAGCCTTAAACTATACCTTAATAGTGACTCCAGAATTTATAACTTAAAAAAAAAAAATTGCAGGTGTTTGTTTCCCACCACAACTTTATTAGCATTTAAGTACCTCTTTTAAAGGTGATGAAGGCTTTGAATTCTCTCATTGGAGGATATCTGCTTGTATAGCAGTTCTTTAGGGAAATTTAAATTAGTGTTTATTATTATTGACTTGTGTGGTGGTCTCTTCTTTTTTATAACATATGATGGTTCTCTGTGAGAGCAGGTTTCTTGGAGGCAGCCTTAAGTTTCGGGTCAGAGTAATAATCACTCCAAATGCAGTCAAGTGTTAAAGTAGTCCTTTATTGTTTCTTCCAAAATAGCCCAGTTAGCTTTCTTTGGTTCCGAGAGCTCTTGTTGCTACCTTCAGCCTCTCTATGAATCTTGGTTCTGCCCTATTGCAGATTAGCTTCTCAATCTCCCAAACTCAACTCTCACTCTGTCAATCTTCCCCGAAGTAACTTCTGGCTGTAGCTCAACTCCGACTAGTGGCTTCTTCTGAACTGACTCATTGAAGCTCTATTTATGCTCAGTGTAAAAGTGGGATTATGGGAGGTGTGAATTCACAAAGTTAACTTTGTATATTTCCCGTACTTGTGAACTCCAATGTGTGAGCTCTAATGTGTAAACTCTTAAAGGTACAAGCCCAAGCACAAAAGCATTGCTTCCATCAATTCCACTTGGTACCTTCTTTCAAGTTTTGGCCCATAACATCTTCTTGTAGGATCAGATCAACCATACTGAACCATGCTAAATTAGAGAATTATTGTCTCTATCAATTCTAATGACTTAACACTTTGTAAGGATTCCAACAGACTTGTTTTCTTATTTCTGGGATAGATTTCCCTGTTTAAGATGTAAATCTGGACTCCCCCACACAATGGGAGAAAAGATCAAGGGGTGGAAGCTTGTTCTACTTAATCTGGTGTTTTACAGATGCTTTGCACCTTTTGCTGAGAAACACCTTGTCAGATGGAAGATGCTCTTTCTCAGGAGATCATAATAACCCCCTTTTTGCTCTTTCTTATTCTGAGAATCTCTGATTATTTTTGTGGTAAATACTGTCCCACACAATTGTAATGGAATACTATTATTGTGCTGTCAGAAATAATGAGCAGGCTGATTACAGAAAAACTTAACATGAACAATGCAGAGTGAAGGGAATAGAACTAGAACATTATACACCATAACAGCAACATTGTACAATGAACAATTGTGAACCTTTTTTTCAGATATAATGATCCAAGACAATCCCAAAAGACTTATGAAAAATGCTATATCCAGAGAAAGAAGTAACAGTTTGAATGAAGACTGAAGCATATTATTTTTCACTTTAATTGTTTTTTTGGCTTGAGTTTTTCCCCACAAAAGGACTAATATGGATATATTTTACATGATTGCAAATCTATAATCAACATCAGATTTGTGAAGAGAAAACCTGGAACTCAAAATTTAAAAAAAAAAAAAAGATTAAAAAAATCTGTAATTGGAGAAAAAGAAATAAAGCAAACTCAAAAGCCTGAAAAATAGAAGAAAATGTGAAATATCACACTGGAAAAAGACTGACCTGAAAAACAATCTAAATAATTTAAGAATCATTACTCTCTGAAAGTTACAAACCAAAAAAATGGCCTAGATATATAATTTTTAAAACTTGTGTTCATTTTTTTCCTCAATAGTATTTATTTTTCAAAATATATGTAAAGATAGTTTTCAACAATCATTCTTGTAAGATTCCATGTTACAAATTTTGTTTCCCTTCTCTCCCTAATCTCTCCCCTACCCAAGATAGCAAACTGTCTGATATAGGTTATACATGCACAATCCTTTAAAACATATTTCCCTATGTATCATGTTGTGTAAGAAAAATCAGACCAAAAGAGAAAAAAACCACAAGAAAAAGCAAACAAAGAAGCAACAAAAAAAAAGGTGAAAATAGTATATTTTCATCCACATTTGGTTTCCATAAGTCTGTCTCTGGAATTGTTAGACATCATATTTCAAAAAATCATTTAAAAACTGCCCAGATATATTAGAACCTAAGGGTAAATTAGTAAATGAGAGAATCTACTGGTCATCTTTCAAAATGAAAACTCCCAGGAATATGATAGCCAAAATCCAGAGCACCCATGTGAAGGAAAAAATACTGCAAATAGAAAAACTTCAAGTACCCCAGAGCCACACTCAGGATCACATAAAATTTAGCAATTTAGCAAATAAAATTTATTTAGTAATAAAATTACTATAAAGGAATGGAGAGCTTGGAATATTATATTCTGATCTAGAAAACATGACCAAGAATAATTTACCTGGCAAAACTATGTGGGTGTGTGGGTGTCATATAATTGAATGAGGAGCGGTTTTGTAAAAAAAAATTCAGCAACACTAAAAGAATTCTAAATTCAAAAATTTCAAAATCAAACAGGTAATGAGTCTGAGATGCTTATAGCAGCATTTGCCTATATTGCATCATTGTACTTTAGTGCTGTCTTGGTTCTGAACACATGACCCCCCTACTTAGTAGTACTATGTCAAAAACTCCTGGCTTAAGATTTGAGAGGAGGTTGGTAAATGAGTGAAAAGGGATAGAGTGGAAAAAGTTTAAGAAATCAGGCACTAATGTACTGTCCACCATTCTGTACTATTTGGAAGCAATTTGGAACTTAAGTTCCAAAAACTATTATTAAACCCTGTATATCCTTGGACCCCAGTTATACTGACAAGGTCTATAACCCAAAGAGATCAAAGAAAGAATAAAACCCATAACTATAAACATATTTGTAGCAGTTCTTTCTTTTTGTGATAGCAAAAAATTGGAAACTGTGGGGATGCCCATCATTTGGTGTTGAGGGGTTTTCTTGGGGGCAGCCTTAGTCTCAGTTGAAATAAATAATTATTCCAAAATCACAGCCAGCTGGTAAAAGTGCAAACGTTTATTTCTCCTTCCAAAATTAGCCCCGTTAGTTGAGGCCTATCTCTCTGCCTGGCTCCAAGCGATCTTGCAGCTTTGTCCTTGGCTTCTGCCTCTGCTTTCTTCAGCTTCCAGCCAGCTCCGACTGGTGGCTTCTCAATCTCCAGTCTGTTCCACCAGAAGAAGTAACTTCAAGCTTCAAAAGCTCCCTATATTTATGTGATCTCCCAAAGGTTAACTCCATCTTCTGGAGGGAAAGGGATTCTGGGTTATCTCCCAGAGTGCTCTCTGGTCCTAAGGGAGGTGCGAATTCAGCTCTCATACTAGCCCTGAACTCTCCCAAAGGAGTGAACTTCATTGAGTACTCAGATACTTATGAGCTCTTTAAAGGTGTGAACACAAGCATTGTTCAAGTTCTGGTCCAAAATAACTCTAAGATTAAATTAACTCCAATGTCTTTAACACTTTGCAAAGAAATGTCTTAACACTTTAGTAAAGATTCCAACATCTCCCCTTTTCTTTTGATTTAGAACATAGGTGGTCATAACCTCCTTGACTTCTTAAGGAGGTGAGAAGTCCAAAAAGGTGATCATGCCTTCCCTGACATCTCAGGAAAGGAGATGAAAATACCAATAGAAAATCAAATCAGATTAAGGGATTTCTAAAGGGGCTCACTTGAAACAAGGTGTAGATAAATCCATCAGTATGGGAGGCATTACACACAGTTACATAAGCACATAGTAATGTAACACAGGCTAGTAGTAACGTAACAAATAACATGAATCAACATGAGAATTTGTACAATTGTCCATAAGTCCTAGAAATAGTCCCAAAGAAATCCATTGTCCGTTAATGTGCCAAGAATCCAATAATAGATTTTAAAGTTATTTTAACAGTCTCATTATCAGCCATGCTCTTTCAGTATCAGATGTTTCTTGAATCTTCTTCGTTTTGAAGAACTTGAAACAGTCTCTTCTTGTGTTAGAAATCCAATGATTTATGAAGATTTTAAAGTTATTTTAACAGTCTCATTATCAGTCATGCTCCTTCAGTGTCAAATTACACTGTCGAATTCACACCTCCCTTAGGACCAGAGAGCACTCTGGGAGATAACCCAGAATCCCTTTCCCTCCAGAAGGTGGAGTTAACCTTTGGGAGATCACATAAATATAGGGAGCTTTTGAAGCTTGAACTAACCTCAACTAACCGTCAAATTCAGTTAAGCAAAGTGAAACGGGCAGAACCAAGGAAATAATTTTTGTAGTGAAAGTGTTATCTTAAAGATAATTAACTTGGCAGATTAACACAATAATCACAATTCTCAATGAAATATACTAACCATTTTCCGGAGAGAGAGAGCGCTAATGGAAATACATTTTCTCCTTTCATTTGGACTTAGCAAACAAGGGCATTTGTTTTGTGGGACTACATATTCCTAAAAGATTTTGCTCTTGGAGCAGCTAGGTGGTGTAGTGGTGGATAGAACACCACCCCTGAAGTCAGGAGGACCAGAGTTCAAATATGCCGTTAGACACTTGGGCAAATCCCTTAACCCCAATTGCCTCAGGGAAAAAAAAAAAAAAAGTTCTTATTTTTTCAATGATTGAAAGGAATATGCTTGCCATCTAGGGGTGGGGGTGGAGGGTGGGAGGGAAAAATCGGAACATAAGGGAGTGCAAGGGATAATGTTGTAAAAAAAAATTACCCCGGCATGGGTTCTGTCAATAAAAAGTTACTATAATAATAAAAGAACTAATGACAAACTACAAAAAAAAAAAAAGGAATGGGGAAGAGAGAGAACTTAGGACTGAAAATAAAATAAAATATAACTTTTTTAAAAAAGGCAGTTCAGGTCTCTAAATTGCCATTACTCACCATCCATGACTCCAGCGCCTAAGACGCATCCCAGCGTGGACCGGAGGAAGTTCGGAGGAAGTTCCGGAGTCAACCGGAAGTATGCATCGTCATTTCCGATCTTGATTTCCCCTTGTCAATAGCCACTTGTAGCAGTTCGGCCCGAGCTTGCCCCTCCCCTTGCCGAGAGCCTTGACGACTGTTGCTAGCCGGCGCTGACTGGCCCCGCGGCAGTGCTGGGAACAAGCTCCCACAATTCCCTGCGCGCGGGGCTCGCCTTCTTTGCCGTCCCCGCCCACGACGCCCGGCCCGGAGGACCTGGAGCATGAGGGTCCCAGGCCCCTGTCACCTGAGGGAGGTGAGTCCTGTGGCGTCGTGATGCGGGAGGAGGCTAGAGCGAGCATGGGGATCCCGGGAGGTGGTGTTCCAGAGGAAGAGTTTCTCTACGCCCCCCGCCTGCCCATTCTCACCCTATCCAGTCCTTCGCTCTTTCTCATCCCCCCCCCCCCGCCCTCCTCCAGTTTTACTAGCCACCGCTGACCCCCACCTCTCGGGATAGCCGTCTCTGCCCCCTCCCTCCGGCGTCCCATGCCGCTCTCCTCGCTCCCCACCCCCAGTACGGCCAGCCCAGTGCCCTCATCCTCGTCTCCAGCGTAACCATCCCTCCTGTGTCCCTTTTGGGGCAAGCGTTTGTGTTAGACCGTGATTATACCGAGACAAATACGAAAACTGTCCCAACCGCGAGGAACTCTCTAGTCGCAGTGTCTTTTCTTGTCCCCTCATCCCCTAGGTAGCTATTAACACCTCTATCAGTTCGTTCCAACAAAAGATACGGAGGGATGTGCAAAATTAAATGACATGTTTCCCATTCCCACATAGCTCAAACTCTAGCAGAGTATGAAACACACAAATGTGTTACAGAATGATGAATAAGATGTGTATCAGAGAATTGAACAAACATTTAAAATGGGTGGGGGCATTTATGCTGGACTTTAAAAGATGGAAATAGATAAAGAATACATAAGCAAAAATTCCAGTGGAAGAGCATTCTGTACGTGGAGAAGAGGCGTTAATTGTTTAGATCTTACTTTCAAGGAAAACAAGGATTCCAAGATTCAGAGATGAGCGAGAGAACAGCCAATGCAAAGGGAAGCAGGCAATGGGATGTTGTTTGTGGGGAGTAGCAGGAAGGCCAGTGCAACTGGACAGTAGAAGGCATGGAGGGGAATGATGGGTAAGAAGCTAATGAAGATAGCGTGGAGCCAGGTTGTGAAGAGCAATTCGCTACTCACAAGTTGAGCTATATTTGATCTTAGAGGTAATAGGTGGCCGCTGGAATTTGCATGTTCAGACATGAGTTTGTACCTTGGCAGTTATGTGGAGGATAGATTGGGGTGGGAAGACCCTTGAGGCAGGAAGGCCAATAAGCAGGCTGCTGCAGTTGTCCTGGTAAACACTGAGTGGCAGAAAGGAAAATGATTTGAGTATAACACTGACGTGATTTTTTTTTTTTTTTTTTAGTAAAGATATATCCGTGTGATTGTTCTATTTATCTAGAGCTGCTGTATTGCCTTTCTTTACTACTGGGTCCAATCCTATCTTTCCAGCCTGTTTTTCTTTTTTCTCTGAAATGATACTGCATCTATCGTCTCCATTTCTTTTTTACTGGCTGTCCCTCATTCCTGGACTGCACTCTCTCTTCACCTCTGCCATATAGACACTTTTCTTCCTTCAAAATTAAACTTAAGTACTACCTTCTATATGAAGCCTTTCCCAATCACTCTTCTGTCAGTGCCCTCCAACCCAGAATACCTTACAATGAACTACTTTGTAAATATTTGCATTCTCTTTATTTTTATTCTGTATATATTTTTATACATATATATGTGGATCACAACAGGGTACTTTCACCTTTTTTTTTTCTCATTTTTTCCCCCTTTTTCATCTAATTTTTCTTATGATAAGCATAATAAATGTGGACATATATATAGAAGAATTGCCCATGTTTAACGTACATTGGATTACTTGCTCTCTAAGGGGGGGGGGTGACTATGGAGAAGGAAGGGAGAAAAATCTGGAACACAGCATTTTGCAAAGGAGAATATTGAAAATGCCTTTGCATGTATTTTGAAAATAAAAAGGTATTATTAAAAAAAAAAAAAAAAAAGTAGCCCTGGTCTAGATGAGGGATAATGAGGTTCTGGATTAGAGTTATGAAAGAGAAGGGGGAAATATACTAGAGGTATTGTGAAAATAAAAATTGTAAGATATGGGTAGGTTAATTGAGTAAGAGTGAAGAATCAGTGAAACAGAGATAGTGGACCTATTCGTAACTGCAAGTATAGTGATATCCTAAACAGTGATAGGTATGTTTGGAAGTGGGAGAACTTTGGGAAGAAAGATAATGAATTCTGTTTTGGCCCGAATGAGTTTGAAATGGTTATGGAACCATCTAATTTGAGATTTCAAGAAGCAGTTGGAGATTTGTGACTGTAGTTCAGCAGAGAGAGTAGGGAATGATACACATACAAATAATAATTGACTTGAATTTGACCATCAAATAAGATAATATATAGAGAAAGGAGCTCATAACAATCTTGGATGAACCCCACAGTTAAAGGTTGTAAAATGACTGAAGAACTTTCTTTTTCCAATATATTTTTATTTCATTAAATATTTCCCAATTTCATATTAAAAAATTAACATTCATTTAAAAATTTTTTGAGTTTCAAATTCACTTCCTCCTACTCAACCCCCATTCCCTGCAGAAGATAAGCAACATATCAATTATGAAATTGTAATGACAAAGGTCACTTTTAATGGGGTGACCAGTTCCTCCATTTGTCCTATTTCGTATTCTGCCTTAAGGTTCCCTTTTAATGGTTGAGATAAAGGTGTTATAGACATTCCTTAATGTCATTAGAATATCAGTAACCTCCATCTATGAGGTTATCCCCACCTAGGTCTCTGCATTATGTCATTGTTATTATTCCATAAAAGGCTTGCTGTCCTGATACTCTGGGCTAGACTCTTTGAGATGATAGTCTCCTCTAGCCCTGGCATCCAGTGGTCCCAGTATTTCTCTCCATTTAATAAACTATTGAATTGGTCTCTAATCTCTGTCTTGCTCAGTTTCTTTTGACATTATATTTGGAGGCCCCCCAGTGAGATAATTAGAAAATGAGCAGGATAAGAGATGAGACTTTGGGGGTCTCTGCCTTGGGCAGGGTGACTGCGAATCTGCACTTTTGGCCTGGAGAAGTCGGGCCCTCCTGGATTTCTTTCCAGAGCCTCCTGGAAAGAGAGCAATTTCCAGCCACAATAGCCTGATGGTAGACAACCCCATTTCGGCCACAGGAGAGTAAGTTTGTCTGGGTACCTTTTGGGGTACCATGTGGTTTTGTTTGTATGAATAACCGGATTCACCGGGTTGCACGGTTGTACGGTTGTCACTTTTGGGGTGCCCTTTTCTTGGGGTACCGGTTGGTTTGGTTGATTAGTGAGTAACCGGACGCGGGGTCACTTGGGGTGCCCTTTTTGGGGGTGCCATTTGCTTGGTTGATGAGTGGCCTACTGGATGCAGGGGGTCTCTACTGGAGTGTGATGGAATTTTGGACCAGATGCTTTGCTTGAGGAAACTCTTTCTGTCCAACTCTTTTCCAGAGACCTAGGTCGGGATAGCCTCATAGATGGAGGTTACTGATATTCTAATGACATTAAGGAATGTCTATAACACCTTTATCTCAACCATTAAAAAAGGGGATGGTCTTATGACCCATTAAAAGTGACCTTTGTCATTACAAAATCATGCAAAACATTTCTGTATTAGCTAGCCATTTTGAAAAAACAAAACAAAATCACAGGGAAAAAACACCAAGAAAAACAAAGAAATTTTTAAAAATGTAATTCATTCTGCACTTAGAGTTTATCAGTTCTGTCTCTGAAAATGGATAACTTTTTTCATCATGCATACTTTGAAATTTTCTTGCATTGTTGTCTTGATCAGAATAGTTAAGTCTTTCATATTTGATCATCCATATAATGTTGCTGTTACTGTATACAATGTTCTCCTGGTTCTACTCACTTCATTTTGCATCAGTTCATAAAGTTTTCCCAGGTTTTGGATGAAGAAATTTCAAAGAAACTGAGAAGTGGCTATTGTACAGATAATTGAGAGAACCAGGAAAAATTATCAAGAAGCAGAGGATGATCAGCACTGTTGCACATTGTAGGGAAAAGACCATTCAATGTCAATTAAGAGATAATTAGTAATTTTAGAGAAGGCAGTTTCAACTGAATAATGAAGTTGGATTTCAGATTCTAGAGGGTTTAGAAGAGAGCCTGAGGAAGTAGAAGTACTGAGGATAAATGGTTTTCTTAAGGAATTTATCTCTGAAGGAGAGAAAAATAATAGAAGATAGCTAGGAAGGTGGTAGATTCAAGAAAGCTTTTTTAAGGGTAGGGAAAGTATGGGAGCCTTTGTCAGCATCAGGAAAGGAGACTGTATTAGGGAGAGATTGAAATTAAAATGTGTGAATGATATTGAAAGCAATTTGCTTGAGAAGTCAGAGGGGCTAGGATCAAGGGTACATGTAGAAGGATTGACTTTGTAAAAAGGCTGTCTTTTTATCCAAAAATGGAGTCAAAAAGGAAGTAGTAGGAAAAAAAGTCTGAATATGGGGCTGACAAAGGGGAAGGAAAAGCTATTGGTTTATTTTGTTATTTTTATTTGTACGCATGTAAAGGTGAAGTCCTCAGCTTTAACAGTGGAGTGGAGGATGCCATGGGAAGTTTGAGGAGAAATTAGAAATTTGGGAGAGCTGATGAGAGAGAATAAAACAGATAATCTATTAGGGAGGAATAGAAATGCCTTGTTGCAGTGAGGACCCAGTTGGGATTTGTTGTTTTCAGCTCTGTCAGACTCTTTATGATCCTATTTGATGTTTTCTTGGCAAGGGTACTAGAATGGTTTGCCATTTCCTTCTCCAGCTCATTTTACAGATGAGGAAATAAAGTAAATAGGGTTAAATGACTTGTCCAAGGTCACACAGCTAGAGAGTATCTGGGGTCAGATTTGAACTCGGGAAGATTAATCTTCCTTATTCTAGGCCAGATACTCTATCCACTGGTCCAACAAGGTGCCCAGTTGGGATTAGATAACATAAATTTGTAGTTGAACCACTTGATATAATTTCATGATTTTCTTCATGCTCTGCTTATGTTAATAAGGTGAAAGGAGGAAGATAATTTAGGGCTGAAATTGATTGGTGATAAGACAGGGAAATAAGGGAATTGAGAATAGAAGACTAGGTGGAGGTAAGTTGGTTCACCAAAAGTTTGAGATAGGGGAAGAAGGAAAGTATTAGCCATTTCAGAGATAATAGCTTGGGAAAGAAGTGAGGTGTGGAATGAATGGAAGTCATGATAAGGATGAATATGGCTAGAGGTTAGAAGGCCTAAAGGTAGAGTGATAAAAAATTATCCTCAGATAAATTACTTTCAGATTTTGTGAATAAGAAACACTTATGGCAAAGCTAAGGTTCAGACAACTTCTGTGTATCTTAACTGGAATGGAGGAATAAGTTATGAGAATAGAAAAGACTGAAGAACTTGGAAGCTATCACTTTTTATGCTGAGAATGGGGAAATGAGATAAAGAAAAGAGAATATGAGCTAGGCACTAAATCTTTTGAAGAAGAAAAGAGAATGTCCTGGGGTTCTGATGGGGTGAACTTAACTTAGATACTCTGTTCAGGTTTGAGGCTGAATGAATTGAAGCATTCCTGGATCATTAAGCAGTTAAAAGTTAGCCATATCATAGAAAATCCAGCATATCTTAGCATAGTTATATATTGCTCAAAATTATATATGGCTTCCTTCCATATGGAAACACATTTGCTTAGTAGATGAGTTGAAGATTTTAGGATCTTGGGACATCTGCCAAGTGTGAAAGACCTCAACTCTATAGGCAGGTGGCTCTTTTTATGCCTTTAGCTGACCTGAAAGCCTATGTCACTATTGTAGGATACTACTAGGAAGATATCTTATGGGAAGTGGAGTTTGAACCTCATCCTCTCTACCAACCAAGTCCTGGGGATAGACTTGTCACTTTTCAGAGAGAAATTAGCCTAACTTATATTGGGAGTGGGGATAGCAGTAACTCTAGGTTCTATATAGATAATATAGAGATTTTAAGGACCTCACAATCTGGGGTGGGGGAAAGAGGGCAGGGATGACATCTAAACACTTATGTACCAACTGGATATATAGAGGGTAAGTTGGAAAGTCTCATAGGGGAAGCATTAAGATTAAAAGCTAGAAAGGATTTCTTGTAGCTGAGAGACTGAAGGAAGCCAGGAAACCTAAGATATAGAGATGAGCTAGAAGAGAATTTTAGATCTAGGGAGTAGCTGGGGAAAATACTTGGGAAGGTAGAATGCCATGTTCAAGGAATAGCAAGGAGTGATGGGATCACAGTAAGTGGAGGAAGGGGAGAATAGTGTGTATGAAGAATGAAAAGATAGGAAAGGGTGATGTTATGAAGGACTTCAAAAGCCCTTCAGTATTTTATATTTGATCCTGGAGGTGATAAGAGCTACTGACATTTATTGAATAAGGGGAAGACATGGTCAGATTTGTACTTGCTAACTGAATAAAGGATGGACTAGAAGACTAATCAGCAGACTATTGCAATAATGTTTGTGAGGACCTGCACCAAGGTGGTGGCAGTCTCTGAGTAGAAAAGGAGAAATATTATGAACATAGAAATGATAGGACTTGGCAACTGTTTGGTTATGGGCAGTGGGAGAGAGTGAAGAGTAGAGGATGACACCTGGGTTTTGAGCTTGAGTAATTGGGAAGATGGTAGTTTCTGTGACAGTAATAGGAAATTAGGAAAATAGGAAGTAGAGGAGGGTTTGGGAAAAAAAGATAATAAGTTCAGTTTTTGGACATTTTGAATTTAAGATGCCTCAAAACATCTGGTTTAAGAAGTCCTGTAGGCACTTGGAGATGCAAGATTGGAGGTCAAGTGAGAAATTAGGGCTGTTCAAATATATCTGAAAAGAATAAGCACAAAAATTTTAATTGAATCATTGGAATTGATGAGAACACCAAATGAAGAGAAGAGAAAAAGCTGAGGATAGAGCTTTGTTAGAGAAAATATACCTAATCCTCGAAAGAGTATTGTGGTAAGCGGTGTAATAGAGAAAGAGCCATGTCTCAGTGCCAGACTATGGAAAGAATGAGAAATAAAGAGGTTTAAGTAGGCATTCCAGAGTATATAGTACATTAAGTGGGCAGATCTGGAGTGAACATTATGGGAATAGATTGAATGGATGGAAGACAATTTACCACTGTAAATTGAGTATGGGAAATAGAATTTCTATATTGAAAGGCTTCAAAAATCACTGAATTAAGGAGATGAGAGTTTGTTATCCATAGAGCAATACAGTCCAGGCAGAATATATATCCATGAAACCATAATGTGAATGAGATTGGACAAAGCAGAGGCAATCTGAGGAAAAGGAGGACCATTGCAAAATACCTATTGCTTTTAAAAGATTTTTGCCTTTTTTGGGAGGGGGAATCCCTGAACTCTTTCAAGATATCTTAGGGTGGAGCAGCTGGGTGGTGCAGTGGATAGAGCACCAGCCCTGACGTTAAGAAGATTGGAATTCAAATCTGATCTCAGACACTTAACTCTTCCTAGCTGTGTGACACTGGGCAAGTCACTTAATCCCAACTGCCTCGTCAAAAAAAAAAAAAAAAAAAAAAAAGATATCTTGGGGTTAACTGGCTAGATTTCTTAAGAACCATGCCTTAAACCAAAACTACTGATTCTCCTTGGTCACCAATAGGTCCCAGGCCTAGTCTATTTGGTCATGGTTTGGGTCCTGACTTGAGTAATTGGGAAGATGGTTTGTATCAGATTGAATGTAAATAGAAATCATTTTTGCTTTGGTCAAAAACCCTGAGATTTTTCCCCCTTCCAGATATATTTGTTTATTTAGATTTGGTTGGGGAGGAGAGCCAGGTAAAAGTGGTTATTCTTTGCATCAATAGCTATCTAGCCTTAATCTCTGAATGGGTGCAGCTTCAGTCAAACTGAGACTTGTCGACCTTTACTTAAAAAGGCCAGGGTCTCCCATCATATCTAGGGATTTGTATCTGGCCACTAACTCAGATGGATGTGGAAGGGAAAGTGAAGGAGGTAACCTTGCACAGTGCTCCCTCACTTAAATCCAATTCACTTGCATGTCATGGCATCACTTTCCTGAGACCTTGGTCATTTTCAAGAATAAAGAACAATAACTTAAGGGAGCAAGGGAAAATGTGAGAATCTGGCAAAAGAGACAGGAGTATCTTTAGGCACACAGCTTTCCCCAGAAATTTCATAATGAAAAGGAGAAGAGAGATGTGAATGTGGATATAATAAGCAGATAAAGAGAAGTCTTTTTTAGATTTGGGCAGATTTAAATATATTTGCAAGCAGATAGGAAGGAGCCATTGTCAAGCAAAGGCAAAGAAAAGAGACATGGATTGTTGTGTTTAAGGAACAGCAAGGACAACTCCATGCATGAAAGGAGTGTATAATTAACGTAGAATAGTAGATTGGAGACAGATTGTGAAAATCTAGGCATATCAGAGGTCCAAGACTTGAATATGGAAACAAACAAAAAAAATGGTTAGTTGCCAAGAGAAGAATAAAGGATTGCAGGACTGGAAGTCATGATGATGCAGAGGAACAAGTTTAGTGTGGATGAGTCATGTGGAAGGATAGAAGTTGAAGCTAAAGAGTACTATACTGGAATTCAGGAGTTGATGCTATTCTGAGATGGTAAGATCCAAGGCATAGCCATGATTTGAAATGGGATGTACAAGGTTGTTGGAGTTGAGGTTGAAAAATTTTATAACCATTTGTTAAAGGCAGTCATTAACGTGAGATATTGAATATTAATACTTGATAAACTTTGAAGTGTTATATAAATCTCAACTGTCATCACCCACATCATCTTCATTGTTATTTTTATGGAAGGAAAGTGAGTGGAGAGGAGGATTAGGAGGTAGGTGCTAAAGTCATTCAAAAGTTCAAAGTCCCGGTGGTTGGTCTGCTGATTTCAGCAATAGTGATAGAAAGTAGTATAGAGATTTCATAGATGTCAAAAGAGGAAAAGCTATAGCAGGTTGGAGCTAAAAGTATGTTGTAGATTCCAATTTTCCCAGCAATTTTTGTCAAATAGTGAATTCTTATCCCCCAATGTGGTAGTTTTCTGGAGGCAGCCTTAGTCTCAATTGAAATAAATAATTACTCCAAAATCGCAGCCAGGTGTTAAAAAGTGCAAATGTTTATTTCTCCTTCCAAAATAGCACGGTTAGTTGAGGCCTAATTCTCTGCTTGGCTCCAAGAGATCTTGCAGCTTTGTCCTTGGCTTCTGCCTCTGCTTTCTTCAGCCTCCAGTCAGCACCAAGTTGGAAGATGCAATGAATCTCTTGCCTTGAAGATGGGGCTTGTGGGTTCCAAGAGCTCTCTCCGACTCCAAGTAAAACTCTTCTCTCAAGCTCCCAGAGTTTCTAGTAACTCTTCAAGTAACTAACTCAAGTCAGAACCCAAGCTCCAAGAGCTCCCTCTATATATGTGATCTCCCAAAGGCTAACTCCGCCTTCCGGAGGGAGAGGGATTCTGGGTTATCTCCCAGAGTGCTCTCTGGCCCTAAGGGAGGTGTGAATTCGGTTATCTCATTCTATACCCTGACTCTCCCAAACGTGTGAACTCCATTGAGTACTTAGATACTTATGAGCTCTCTAAAGGTGTGAACACAAGCATTGTTTCTATCAGTTCCACTTAGTACCTTGTTTCAAGTTCTGGCCCAAAATATCTCTTTCTAAGATCAAATCAATCACACTGAACCATGCCAAACCAGATAACTATTGTCTCTATCAACTCCAGTGTCTTAACACTTTGTAAAGATTCCAACACCCCAAACTGAGGTCTTTGGGTTTATCAAACACTAGATTGCTATAGTTATTGACTGTTTTGTCTTGTGAACCTAACCTATTTCAGTGACCAACTTCTCTATATTTTAGCCAGTTTCAGATGGTTTTGATGACTGCTTCTTTATAATATAGTTTTAGATCCGGTACAGCTAGGCCACCTTCATTTGCTTTTTTTTTTTTTTTCATTAATTCCCTTAAAATTCTTGACCTTTTGTTCTTCCAGATGAATTTTGTTGTTATTTTTTCTGGATCAGTAAAATAGTTTCTTGGGAGTGAACGAGATGAGGGTGAGATCTTTCAAGACAGTTGTGAAAATCGAGTAAGGTTTCATCTACTTCAGAGTTTGAGTAGGCCTGAAGGACTTTAAGCATTGAGTCAAGGGCATACTTAAGTCCCCTTCCTGCTATCCTCTTATGACATCAGTGTCTCCCTATTTCAGTCAAATATGGGCAACTATGTACTTATTGGTCAAGTTCAATTTCTTGGGTAGTTCCCGAGTTTAGAATGTAAGATCCTCAGCCAATAAGGATGAGGGTCAGTGGTGGGAGGGAGAGGGTATTTGCATTAGGGATTAAAAGTGTTGACCCTCCCCCCACCACGGTGGTTCCTCCCTTTGATTGTCTGATGGATGGGATGCCCAGAATGTATAATAAACTTTGCTTTGCTTCTAAAGATCTCTCCAGCTTTTTTTTTTTATTAAATAGTGACCCCTCACCATTTCTGAACCACACAGGAGTTTGAGTGATATAGCACTAAATAACTAAATTAGTTTAGGTAGTATTGTCATCTTTATTATATTCGCTCGACCTATCAGAGAACATTTGAATATCAGTGAGCTCTTAATTGTCATATCTAATGCACAGTTAACGGGAACATATTTGTCTTCATTTTTCTTCACCTCTTTGCAGTATTTGACACTGTTGATCACCCTCTCTCCTTTCTCTGCAAAACATTTTATATTTTATAGTGATTTACTAGTAATACATTTATAATAATAGCTAGTAACATGTTCAGTATATTAGTTCATTTGATCAGAAGTTCAGCAGTCATTTATTATATATCTTCTGTGTTCTAATTACTGTGCTAAATTCAGGGTATACAAATCTAGGGCTGTTGAATCTTAGAATCCTTTTCTTCAAGCCTGTTCTCTGGTATCATTTAGAAGCCCTTCTGATCACTCTTGTTAATGCTGTCTTTCATCTTAAATTTTCCTGTATCGTATTTCGCTTTACATGTTTGTATTCCTCAGAATATGAGCTCTTTTTTCTTTATTGTCTTTGTATATCTAGAAAAGTGTCTAGAACTAGAAAGTCAAAGCATAGACCCAATTTTATAGTCCTATGGGCATAATTTCATATTGTTCTCCAGAATGATTGTACCAGTTCACAACTCCACTAGCAGTTTATTAGTATTTTTTCCCATGTCCTCTCAAGCATTTGCCATTTCTGATAGGTATGAGGTAGTATCTCAGATTTGTTTTAATTTGCGTTTCTCTACTAGTGACTTAGATCCTTTGTATGACAATTGATAGCTTTGATTTCTTGTTCTGAAAACTATTCATATTCTTTGACCATTTATCAATTGGAAAATGACTCTTATTTTTTTATAAATTTGACTCAGTTCCCCTATATATTTGAGAAATGAGGGCTTTATATAAGAGAAACTTGAAAAAAATTTCCTAGTTTCCCATTTCCCTTTTAATCTTGACTGCATTCGTTTTATTTGTGCAAACCCTTTTTAATTTAATGTAGATCAAAATAATCTATTTTATATCCTATAATGTTCTCTATCTCTTCTTTAATCATAATTTCTTCCGTTATCTATAAATCGGACAGGGAAAATATTCTGTGCTTCCCTAATTTGCTTATAGTGTCACTCTTTATGACTAAATCATGTACCCATTTTGACTTTATATTGATATATTGTGTAAGATGTTGCTTTCTGCTAAACTGCTTTCCCAAGCAATTTTTGTCAAATAGTGATTACTTGTCCCAAAATATTGACTCTTTGGCTTTGTCAAACACTAGATGGTGTTTATTTGGTGGTAATTCTGAGTGGTTGAGTTACATGTAGTCATTAACTACTATGCATGATGTAACTAATCTATACTATTGATCCATTATTCTATTTCTTAGCCACTACCAGTTTTGATGATTACCACTTTGTAATACATATTGAAATCTGACAACAAAGCCACCTTCTACAGTCTTTTATATTTTTTCATTGATATCTTGATAAAATTCAACTTGTATTCTTTTAGATAATTTTTTTTTTTTAGCTCTATAAAATAGTTTTTTTGGAAGTTTGATTGGTATGACACCAAATAAGTAAATTAATTTGGGTAGACCGTTGGTTCTTAAAATTATTTCTCTCATGTAGATTAGGGCTCAAATCTAGCTAAACTGAGCCAACATTCTCTTCCAACAATTTAAAAATAATGCCTCAAATAAAATTTTGGAGTGTTAGAGCCAACAAAACATCATGGTGAGAAATATTTCTGGCCTAAGAAAACTTAAGCGGTTGGCAGAAGAAATCTTTGACCCCAGGGTGGAGACCTGTTTAGAACTCCGTGTATGTAGTGGTGGCAACAGCATCTGCAACATCAGCAGTAGCTTCAGGATCTCTCAGCCCAGATTCATGACAGGGTTGGATAACTGATAAAAGTTTATAGGGGATCTTTTACTAGTATTGGATACAGCTGGCACTGATTGGCAACACTATTGTCCACATGAAGTTCTGGGTTGTAGTTCCAGGGCATAGAGGAGCGCTGATGGTTGGTCACTTTGGAGCTGGGGCCCTGGTCACAGTTACAAAGCAAAGAGGATCTCTAGTGTTTGTGGCTGGTTGCCTCGGCCCGCGAGGCATTGTGTGGACCCTGGAAGAAAAGAGAGATAAGGGCAAGAGAGAGGGGACACGCAGAATGGAGGCAAGACAAATCCATCTGATCAAGCCTCATTTTAATGGGTGCAATAGTACAGATATATATAGCAGTAGAAAAGGAGGCAGGGTTGTGAAAACACAGTATAGGGTGGGGGTCCTAGACAAAGGGTTGGTATCCTGCCCAAGGATGAGCTGCTCAGGTGTCTCTGGGTCTTAGGAAGCTCTATGATGTGATTAGGGGATGCCTAGATACCTGCCTATTCAAAGTTAGGACAGTGCTTGGTCATGTAGGATGTGATTAGGAGATTCCTCCATGATATGATTAGGAGATTCCTATTCAAGGTCTTTTGGAATGTGGCATTATCACCTGTAGATTAGTGCCAGCTCCCTACAGCTGGTCCTGTGGACCAGGAAGCTTCTTAAGCTTTCCTAGTTTCTCTCAAAAAC
This sequence comes from Sarcophilus harrisii, assembly GCF_902635505.1. Classification (NCBI taxonomy): domain Eukaryota; kingdom Metazoa; phylum Chordata; class Mammalia; order Dasyuromorphia; family Dasyuridae; genus Sarcophilus; species Sarcophilus harrisii. The sequence goes on along the minus strand of NC_045427.1, from coordinate 357,323,487 downwards.
AACATGAAATCAAACCTCTCAATAGAGTCTTATAGACTGGACAGAGCCTATGAAGAGACAGGATGGTTCCAGCTCATGACAAGTTGGAAGGACTTCAAGAAAGGTGAGTCTCATTAAGGTGAAAGGATGCACAGTTTAGCTCAGAGAGCGTCCAAAAAAGTGAATGGAAAGGTCTTCATCACAGCACAGATCAACAACCACGGCCCTTGATCCTGTTTGAATAGAAAATTGATAGAGGAGACCAGTGGGGCACTCTTCAGTCCCAACACAGAATGTAAATTACCAGCCCTCAAAATCGAGCAATCTCCAGTGCTGTGAGCAAGTCACCAAACACAAGGAGCCTTTGTGCTCAGAGCTAAAGCTGCACAAGAAGCTTGACAGTGCCCCTTTGTTCCCCAGGAGCAGAGTTCAAATTTAAAAGTCACAAAATGGGGGAAAGGGGGAGAAGAAAGAAAATGAACAAGAAACAAAAAGGAACTTTGATCATAGAAAGATATTGTGATGACAGATAAGGCCAAAATATCATCATAGAAGAGAACAAAATGCCTGCATGCAAAACCTCAAAGAGGGGGAAATGAGTTGGTCTCAAGCCCAAGGAGCCTTTTTAGAAGAACTCATAAAGGATTTTAAAAGTCAGATAAGAAAAGTAGAAGAAAAATTGGGAAAAGAAATGAGAGGTATGTGAAAGTCAAAAAGCTTGGAAAATGAAAACAATTCATTTGAAAATACATTTGGACTAGACTTGCAGCCAAAAATATCATATCCTGTCAATGAACTTGCAGATTTTCAAGATTTTTTATCAAACTTGAACTTAACAGAAAATTTAACATATAAAAGCCAATATAAAAATCAGTTTAGGGAACTTAACATGGACAAATTGGTTTTTTGTTTGTTTGTTTGTTTGTTTTTTTTAATATAGCTTTTTATTTACAAAACATATGCATGGGTAATTTTTCAACACTGACCCTTGCAAAACCTGTTCCAACTTTTCCCCTCCTTCCCCTCATCCCCTCCCGTAGATGGCAGGTAGTATATGTTAAATCTAATATATATACATATTTATACAGTTATCTTGCTGTACAAGAAAAATCGAATCTTGAAAGAAAAAAAAAAGCCTGAGAAGGAAAACAAAAATGCAAGCAAACAATAACAGAGAAGGAGTGGAAATGCTATGTTGTGGTCCATCGGCATCGCCTATAGTTCTCTCTCTGGGTATAGCTGATTCTCTTCATTACTGAACAATTGAAACTGGTTTGAATCATCTCGTTGTTGAAGAGAGCCACATCCATCAGAGTTTATCATTGTTTAATCTTGTTGTTGCCATGTATAAGGATCTGTTGATTCGGCTCATTTCACTTAGCATCAATTCATGCAAGTCTCTCCAAGCCTCTCTGAAATCACCCTGCTGGTTATTTCTTACAGAATAATAATATTCCATAACATTCATATACCATAATTTATTCAGCCATTCTCTAATTGATGGGCATCTATTCAATTTCCAGTTTATAATATCTTCGACAAAGAGAAGATCTAACTCAGTTCCAGTTGATCAGTGATGGACAGAAGCAGCTACTCCCAAAGAGGGAACACTGGGAAATGAGTGTGGACTGTTTGTATTTTTGTTTTTTTTCCCAGGTTGTTTTTACCTTATGAATCCAATTCTCCCTGTGCAACAAGAGAACTGTTTGGTTCTGCACATATATATTGTATCTAGGTTTTACTGTAACATATTTAACATGTATAAGACTGCTTGCCATCTAGAGGAGGGAGTGGAGAGAGGGAAGGGAAAAGTCGGAACAGAAGTGAGTGCAAGGGATAATGTTGTAAAAAATTGCCCAGGCATATGTTCTGTCAATAAAAAGTTATAATAATAATAAAAAAATCCAGTTTCTAATCACTACAAAAAAGGGCTGCCACAAACATTTTTGCACATACAGGTCCCTTTCCCTTCTTTAAGATCTCTTTGGGATATAAGCCCAGTAGTAACACTGCTGGATCAAAGGGTATGCACAGTGGACAAACTTTAAACATGGACAAATTGTTATTTTTACATAGGAAATGTATATTATATATTTAAGATTCACATCAACAATAGAATAGCTCAAAAGAAAGTGGCATAATTAAGGTAAAAACAGTAATCATATTATATAAATGACATGTAGAGGAATAATAGACACAGAGGCATTAGAGGGGGGAGGAATTCTGAAAACCTAATCACATTGGGAATGTATTTATAGGTAACACTCCCTATATACTATGATGGGTATAATACCCTCAAATATCTATAAAGAAATAAGTGGGGAGGGATGGGCAGACCCGGAAGCAAAGGATATGGGAAGAAGACAAGGGAGGAATCCTTAGGTGGGGGGAGTTTAAGTAATAGCAAGGGCAACTTATAGAGCAGAATATAATTAAAAAATCAGCAGGGATAGGAAAGATGTGTGTGTATGTGGGGGTGTGTGTGTGTGAATGATTGTGTGTGTATGTATTATACATGTCTACATGTATACATAAATATATCTTTATATTTAACTGCAGCTTGCTTGAGGGTGGGAGGGATAAAAGGAGGAAAAAAGAGTAAGATGAATAAGATATATAGCAGAAAACCAAAGAACAATTTACAAGGAAGTAAAGAAAAAATGGACATTCATTAATATAATTAATTCTACTAATATATATATATATATATATATATATATACTTTCTTGATCTGGTAATTTGGTATATATTTTGAATCCTCCCTGATGTTCATATGGGCATGACAATGTTCTCTCTCTCTCTTTTTTTTTTAACCTTATTTTGTTTAATATTCCTTTTCTGTTTTTTTTTCAAATAAAATAAATTTTAACAAAATTTTAAAAATACAATTGGCAAATGTAAAAAAAAAAAATTACCAAAGAAAACACCATCTTTAAAAGTGGAATTAATGAAATAGAAAAGGAGATACAAAAGATAACTGAAGAAAATCATACGTTGAAAAATAAAATTGAGCAAATTGAATCAACTATCCAGCAAGACTTGAGCATAATCTTTCAGGGGAGGAAATGGATCTTCAGTGAAGTGAGGGTCTTTCAATTATATCTAAGGAAAAGACCAGAACTAAGCAGAAAATTTGATCTTCAAACACAGGACTCAAAAGAAGCATAAAAAGGGAAATAGGAAAGAAAAAAACATATTAAAGTTAAAAAAAAAAAAGTTAAAAGAGATAAAGAAGGAAGGTACATCTTGTTAAAAAGTACCATAGACAATGAAGTAATCGCAGTGCTAAATATATATGCACCAAGTAGTACAGCATCCAAATTCTTAGAGAAGTTAAGTCAGTTACAGGAAGAAATAGAAAACAAAACTATACTAATGGGGGAGTTCAACTTCCCCCTTTCAGAATTAAATACATCTAATCACAAAATAAACAAGAACACAGTTAATGAGGTTAATAGAATCTTAAGAAAACTTAGATGATACACCTTTGGAGAAAACTGAAGGGGGATAGAAAGGAATTTACTTTTTTCTCGGCAGTACGTGGAATGTATACAAATTTGACCATTAGAGTATAAAAATCTCACAATGAAATATAGAAAGGCAGAAATAATAAATTCATAATTTTCAGATCATGAAACAAAAATTAATACAATAAAGGACTAGGGGAAAATAAACCAAAGTAGGCTAAAAACGAATTGGAAATGAAACAGTTTAATTCTATTTTTTTTTTTTTTTTATTTTTTTTTTTTTTTTATTTAATAGCCTTTAATTTACAGGATATATACATGGGTAACTTTCCTAAAGGCCTAAATGGCAGGATGACCAGTAGATGTTAAATATATTAAAATATAACTTAGATACACAATAAGTATACATGACCAAAACATTATTTTGCTGTACAAAAAGAATCAGACTCTGAATTATTGTACAATTAGCTTGTGAAGGAAATCAAAGATGCAGGTGTGCATAAATATAGGGACTGGGAATTCAATGTAATGGTTTTTAGTCATCTCCCAGAGTTCTTTTTCTGGGTATAGTTAGTTCAGTTCATTACTGCTCCATTAGAAATGATTTGGTTGATCTTGTTGCTGAGGATGGCCTGATCCATCAGGACTAGTCATCATCTAGTATTGTTGTTGACGTATATAATGATCTCCTGGTCCTGCTCATTTCACTTAGCATCAGTTCGTGTAAGTCTCTCCAGGCCTTTCTGAAATCATCCTGAAACAGTTTAATTCTAGAGATTGAATGGTAAAAACAACAAATCATAGAAACAATCAATAATACCCAGGATAATGATAACATATTAAAACTTAGGGGCAGAAGCCAAAACAGTTTTTTGGGGAAATTTTACTTTAAATGCCTATGTGAATAAAATAGAGAAAGAGGAGATAAATGAATTGGTCATACAATGCAAAAAGAATAAATTAAAGCCTCCTCAATTAAATATCAAATTGGAAATTCTAAAAAATCAAAAGAGAGGAATAAAATTAAAATTAAAAAAAGCTATTATTATTAAAGCTAAGAGTTGTTTTTATGAAAAAACCAACAAAATAAATAAACCTTTGGATAATTTGATTAGAAAAAGAAGTCAGGAGGACCTGAATTCAAATGTGATCTCAGTCACTTAACACTTCCTAGCTGTGTGATCCTGGGCAAGTCACTTAACCCCCATTGCCTCAGCCAAAAAAAAAAAAAGCTTAGATATCATGTTTCAAGAAATTGTCGAGGAAAACTGTTCTGATATCTTAGATCCAGAGGTATAATAGAAAATAAAAGAATACATTGATCACCTCCTGAAAGAGATCCCAAAATGAAAACTCCCTAGAATAGTATAGCCAAATAAAGAGAATACTTCAAACAGCCAGAATATTATGGAGCCACAGTCAAAATAACACCAGATTTAGTGTCTTTCATAGGAATGCTTAGTTATATTATAGAAAGCAAAAGAGCTAAGATTATAATCTTTGCAGGAGAGAAGAGTTCCTAGAGTACCCTAGATCCAGGAGAACGAAGAGAGGTGAAGTTGCAGCTGCCAGAAGGACCATAGAGAGCAAGAGAATTTGCAGGACAGTGTGGCTAGGGGGCCCTAGCCATAGCTTGGGGATAGAGAGAACTGCTCATGGTTAGACCCTGGATAGAGCTCAGAAAATAACAGAAGGACCTGAGGCCTGGAACATTCTTCCCCCATTCCAGTAACAGAATTGATTACAATATATAGTTATCAAAGATTTTTTGGACTACCTCACAGTTGTGACCAAAAAAAAAAAGTCTTGATAGAATAATACAAGAAATTTTTAAGGAAAAATTTCCCTATGATTTTAGAAGATGAGAGTAAAGTAAAAGTAGAAATAGGAAAAAAAAACCATCACCTGAAAGGAATCCCAGGATGAAAATTTAGAGCACTATCGTAGTCAAATTTCAAAGCTTCAAACTTAAGGAGAAATTAATGTAAGCAATAAGGGAAAAAAAAATTTAATATTATGGAGCTGTGATTACACAAGATCTGGCAGTTCTATATTAAAAGACTGTAAGTCTTAGACTGTAATATTTTGAAGAACAAAAGACCTGGTGTTGGGACCAAAAATAATTTACCCTCCACAATTGAATATAATTCTGAACAAATGGGGGGGGGGAGGGGGAGGATGCTCAACAAACTGAAAGACTTTTAAGCATTAGTGGCAAAAAGACCAGAACTCAGTGGGAAATTTGGTATATAAGATTCAAGAGAAACATAATGTAATATTAAAGATCAATTATAAGAGTCTAAATAAGATCAAACTATTTACTTCTTATATGTGAAAATATCATCAGTACCCTTTATGACTTACCCTTACTCGGGTAGTTTGAAAGAAAGACTTGGGCTGAGCTGAGTAAAATAGATTAATTCTAAAAATCAAAACTGAGTAAGGAGAGATAAAAAGAGGCAATTATCTCATATATGAGTCACAAAAGGAAAAATTGATATACAAGAAGCAAGTGGAGGAGGAGGAGGAGGAAGGCTGGTAGAGTTGGAATCTTATTCTCATCAAAACTGGGTTAAAGAGAAAACTATATTCTAAATATATTCTTTCTGGCTGTTTGAAGTATTTTCTCTTTGATTTTGGAGTTCTTAAATTATCTTTCCTTGATCTATATTACAAATTAGCTGTTCCCCCCCCCCCCCCCTCAATGAGCTAGTTCACTTTTTCATCTGTTTTTCCATCGTTTAAAATTTTTTAAATTGTTTCTTGATGTCTCATGGAATCATTAGCTTTCACTTGTCCAGTTCTTTTTAAGGAGATCAAGCTATTAATTCTTTTTTTATAACTTGTTTGCATCCTATTTTTCCCCAGTTATTCTCTGTGTGACCAGAATAGTTATTCCCTATCATTATCTCTTTCTTTAACTTTTCCAGGAATTCTTGTTAGGCTTGGATCCAATTCAGCAATTGTTTTTGAGGCTTTTTTCCCCTTGTAGCTATTTTCACATTGTTTTCTTCTAAGTTTGACTTGGTCTTCCTTGTCACTGTAGTAAGTTTTTTTTTTTTTTTAATTTCAAATTTTTTTTTTTTGTGGTTGTTCATTTTTTTTTTTTTTTTTTTTACATATTTCTGTGAGTCATGTTGGGAGAGAAAAATCAGAACAAAAGGGAAAAGCCACAAGAAAGGGGGGAAAAAAGTGAAAACAGTATGCTTTGATCTCCAACAAAGTTAAAGCTAAAATTAATTAAATTAAAAGAGATGAACAGGGAAACTACTATATGTCACCAGTATTATTCAATACTGTTTTAGAAATGCTAGCAATAGCAATAAGAGAAGAAAAGGAAATTGAAGCAATCAGAATGGGAAATGAGGTAATAAGCTATCACTTTTTGTATATGATTTGATGATACAGTTGGAATATCCTAAAGATTCAACTAAAAAACTAGTGGAAACAATAACTTTAGTAAAGTAGTAGGGTATAAAATAAACCCTCATAAATTATTAGCGTTTTTATATATTGCCAATAAAATCCTTTAAGAAGCTATAGCAAGAAATACTTCATTTAAAATAATTGTAGATAAAATACCTGAGAGTATATCTGCCAGAACAAACCCAGGAACTATATGAACACAATCATAAAACATTCTTTATACAAATGCAGTTAGATGTAAATAATTAGAAAAATATTATTTGTTCATGAGTAGGCAAAGCCAAAATGATAATTTTATCTGACTATTCAATTTGAATGCCATTTATTCAATGCCATTTCAATTCAGTTTACTAAAAATTATTTTACTGAGTTAGGAAAAAAAAAACAATAAAATTCATTTGGAAGAACAAAGGGTCAAGAATTTTAAAGAAACTAATAAAAAAATATAAAAGAAGTAAGTTTGGCAGTACCAAATCTTAAACTATATTATGAGGTGGTAAATATCTAAACTATATGGTTCTATTTAAGAAATAGGAGGGTAGATAAAAAAAAGATTAGAGAAATACAGATTAAAATAACTGAGGAATCACTTATACTTATCAGAAATGACAAATGCTAGAGGAGATGAGGAAAAAATAGCTATACTAATAAATTGTTAGGTGGAATAGTGGAGTGGTCCAATCATTTTGTAGAACAATTTGGAACAGTGTCCAAGGGGCTATAATATTGTGCATATCTTTTGATTCAACAAGACTATTACTAGATGTTTATTCCAAAGAGATCAACAGAAAGGGAAAAGGACTCTATATGTACAGAGATATTTATAGCAGCTTTTTTTGTGATAGTAAAGGATTGGAAATTGAGGAGATGCTCATCATTTGGGAAATGGTTGTTCAAGTTGTGGCATATGATTATGGTGGAGTACTATTGTGCTATAAAAAATGACAAGGAGGTGGTTTCAGAAAAAAATGATAAAAAAAGCTATATGAATTGAAGCAAGGTGAAGTAAAAAGAACCAGGAGATTTTTGTGCATAGTTAACTACAATGTTGTAATGATGATTAATTGTGAAAGACTTGACCACTCTGAGAATGCAGTGGTCCAAGATAATTCCAAAGGACTTGAAAAAATGCTATCTCCCATGAAAGAACTGATGAATTCTTGAATGCAAATCGAAGTATAACTTTATTTTTCTTGTTTTTTTTTTTAATAGCTAATATGGAAATATGCATAATTTCAGAAGTAGCTAGACAAAAACAATGTTTCTGGGTACATTAAGTTAATGCATCAATTGAACTCATATATTTCACTCTTTGGTTTTCTTTTTTTTTCTGATCATTTTCCTCCATACTCTTCAAGAGGCAATTTATGCTTTTATATATACAATATGCACATTAATTCTCTTGACTAAAATCTTACCTTTAATTTGTGGGTATTTACAATACTCCATAGTCTGATAAAATGTACCTATAGCCTTGTTATCTGCATTATCATTTTTATTTTTTTGTAAATTTGCATATAAGCAAAAGGACAACTCCGTAAAGGTAAAAGTCCCTAGAAAACAATAGAGCATGTTCTGTTATCTTCCTTTTTGTGTTAATTATTTTGACATGCCATCTAAAGATGATGGTGCCTGCCAAAAAGATAATAACTGTGCTGATAAGATGCCTTTCTTGGCTGTTTTTTCCATCATTTATTGGAATAAAATGAGATTGTATTGAACTGAAGTTGTATATAGTGAAGTTATTTGTGACCAAGGAGCTTACAGTATAAATCTGAATGTAGAAGTTGACCTTTCTCCTCTCACATATAACTTTTATAAAACTATGTATATAGTCTTAGACCATTTATTAGACATATACCTAAACATTTTCCTTTGAAAAAGACTTCATTTTAGTGCTCTGGCCTACATTTGGAGCAATATGTTTTTTGATGTTAAAAATGGATGGACATTATTAATTTTTTTATGACATGACCAATGATTAAACTATTAAAACTGAATAGCAATTAGAATGTTTCAAAGCTTTAAAGGAATTGTAACAGTTCTTTCTTCCTTTGAGTGATGAAAATTGTTTTCTCTAGAATTGTTTTCTCATCTAATAACTTAAAAATAGCTAAATCTAATCGGTTTTTTTCTCCTTAGTTTTCATCCTTAGACACCTTTGTACTGCTTTTAACACTGCTGACCACATCTTTCTTTTGGGCATGCTCTATTCTGTGGACTTTTGTGATATTGTTCCTCTCTAGGTTCTCCTCCTCTGATCTTTCTGGATCTAACTTCTGCCCCCTCACTGTCAGTTTTCCCCCAAGACTCTATCCTGAGTCTTCCCTTCTCTTTTTGGACTCTCACACAGATAACTTCTAAATCAGTGTATTTGACCTTATTAATCTTTTTGCAGATCTCCTGTTGAAAGTACTATAGAAATACATTGTACATTGGCAACTGCCTATTGGATTTTTTCCCCAGGTGTATAGCTGTCATCTAAAAGACTACATATATACATAAAACTGGACATGTTGAGGGCAGCTAGGTGGCACAATGGATAGAGCACCAGCCCTGAAGTCAGAAGGCCCTGAGTTCAAATCTGGTTTCAAACACTTAACACTTCCTAGCTGTGTGACTCACTTAACCCCAATTGCCTTAGCAAAACAAAACAAAAAACTGGACGTGTTTTCTTCCAACTACTACCCTAATCTAGTCTTTATTCGTTCTCTTGGAGGTACCAATTATCCTTCCATTTGCCCAAGTTTACAATCAGCCTTTTTATTCTTGAATTTTTTCCTTCCTCTTCCTGCTTTTTAAAATTTTTCTTGCTGCATTTGTTTATCTATTTGTTTATTACAGTGGTCCCCAAACTTCTTTTACACATTGGACAGTCATTGTTTTGAGGAATTATGGCACATTGTATGTTGTTGCACTGTGGAAGAATCAAGAGATTACAACTTTTTCTAACAATTACGAGCAATTATTTTTGTTGAGTTCTTTGTGCTTTCTGAGGTTTGATGTTTTTTAAAAAAAATTTTTTTTCAGTAGCATTTCATTTTTTCCAAATAGATATAAAAATAGTTTTCAACGTTAACTTTTGTTTTCTATTTTTTTTATTATTATAGCTTTTTATTTATAAAACATCTGCATGGGTAATTTTTCAACATTGACCCTTGCAAAACTTTGGGTTCCAACTTTTCCCTCCTTCTCCCCACCCCCTCCCCTAGATGGCAGGTAGTCCAATACATATTAAATATGTTGAAGTATATGTTAAATACACTTATATGTATATATATTTATACAGTTATCTTGCTGCATGAGAAGATGGGGTCTAGAAAGAAGGTAAAAAAAGCCTGAGAAGGAAAACAAAAATGCAAGCAGACAATAATAGAAAGAGTGGAAATGCTATATTGGGGTCCACACTCATTTCCCATAGTTCCTTCTCTGGGTGTAGCTGATTCTCTTCATTACTGAACAATTGTTGAAGAGAGCCCTGTCCATTAGAACTGATCATCATATAATATTGTTTCAACATTAATTTTTATGAGTTTTTTCTCCCTTCTCTCTTGCCTACCCTCTCAGGTCAGTAAACAGTCTAACATGTGCAGTTCTTTTAAACATATTTCCATATTTGTCATGTGCAAGAAAAATCAGATCTAAGGGGAAAAAAAGCAAACAAACAACATCAAAAAGGTGAAAACACTCTGCTTTGATAACATATTCAGTCTCCATAGTTCTCTCTGGATGTGGATGGCATTTTCAACATCCCAAGTCTATTGGAATTACCTTAAATCATGAGGTCTGAGGTTTTGATGTTAATGTATGTATATAGTGAGCAGTTTTTGTTTATTTTGCAGATACTATGTTTATATTCTACATATGCTAGGTAAATATATTAAACAAAAATTGTAAATTTTCATTTATTTCAGTAATATAATATCCCACATTTTTTAGCATAATCTTTGATGATCTTTTATTTTTCCCTTCTCCTCCTCTCTTTCTCCCTCCAAATATAATTTGATCTCCTTAAAGTCAGAATTTCTGCTGTTGTTTGTCCTTGTTCTTGAAGAGGACCCTAACATCGGAAAGGTGATGTCATGACTTGCTAGTGAATTGGATTTAAGTGAGGCAGGACTGTGCAAAATCAACGGCCTTACTCTCTCTGGAACCATCTGAGGCCAGTAGATGAGGCGACCTGGAGATGGCCTTTTTAAGCTAAGGTCTTTCCCCGTGTCTCATTTAAATGAGGAAATAGCCATACAGTCATTAAGGGTAGGTTTAAAAAAAAAAAAAAAAAAAAAAAAAAAGGCAAAGAATGTATCTAGTCCACAAAAACAATACGGGAGGGGAAGTTTGGGTTTTCACCAAAACAGAAATAGTTGCTATTTATACTCACTTTAAACTATCAGAGGTCATAACTGTGACCAAGTAGGGTTAGAATCTAGCATCTACTGTTGGTCAGGCATGGTCCTTAAAAGAGCCTAGCTGAACAGGCTGATTTCAGAAAAGCCTAGAAGGATCTGTATGAATTGTTCTAAGTAAAGTGAGCAGAACCTGGAAAAACAAAATTATGTAATGGTCAACTGTGATGGACTTGGCTCTTCTGAACAATGTAGTGATTTAAGGTAATTCCCATATATTTGGGGTAGAAAATGCCAGTTTTATCCAGAGAGAGAGAATTATGGAGACTAAATGTGGATTAAAGCATGGTATTTTCACCTTTTTGTTTGTTTTCTTTCTTGTGTTTTTTTTTCCCCCCTTTGGTTTTATTTTTCTTTCACATCATGACAGGTATGGAAATAAGTTTAAAAGGATTGCACATATTTAACCTATATCAGATTGCTTGCTTTCTTGGGGAGGAAGAAGGTAAAAGAGGGTGTGAGAAAAGTTTAAAACACAAAGTTTTAGAAAAATGAATGTTGAAAACTATCTTTACATGTATTTGGAAAAATAAAATATATTGGAAAAAAATCTAGCCAATAAACCCCAAGATATCTTGGAGGTTTCAATGATCAAAATTTATATTCCTTTGAGCAGGTAAGGACATGATTCCTTATGTGGACAAAGGAGAAGGAGAGAAAAAAGGAGGGAGGGAGGGAAGGAAAAAAAGAAGGAAAGAAGGAAGGAATATCTAAGAAATTAGTTGAATTGAATTTTACATTGTTAAAACATATATGTGTTTGTTTATTTCTCCCTATCAGAGAAAGATATAAATTGTTTACTTTTTGGTTGATTGATGTTTGTTGCACACGTTTAGTTAATTTAAAAATAGTAATTTTATTATACTTAAATTTTTACGTGGAAATGTGATCTCATTAATTTCAGAAATTTGTCCACTGTGAAAATTGCAAGCCATCCTTGCTGCCTGTCTTTTATAAGTTATATTGATATCTTTCCCAGAATTCGCCATATGATGAAAATTGAATAATACAATAGAAAATGAAAAAATAGGAAAAGACTTTTTACTGTTGTAGTTACCCCTAAGGTGTAAGCTTATGATTTTATTAATGAGTTAAGATTGGAATTAATTGAAAAGAAAAGAAAGGGGAAATGATATACAAAAAAGATTCTATGTAATTGAAACAGTTTAAGTTTTGACTATGCAAGACAATTGAAAATAAAAAAATGTGGAAAAAAAACCCCAAAATGACATTGCCAACACCTATAATCTATCTGTGAGTTTAGTCAGTATTAAAAGAAGGTTCTTAGTCAAGAGTACTTTAATCAATAAGCATCAAACTTACTAGTTGTCAAAAGCAACACTGGGTTAGATTATGCATTTATTTATTTATATTTTTTGCTGAGGCAATTGGGGTTAAGTGACTTGCCAAGGGTCACACAACTAGGAAGTATTAAGTGTCTGAGGCCACATTTGAACTCTGGTCCTCCTGAGTTCAGGAGGAGTTCAGGAGCAGGCTGTTGCTCTATCCACTGTGCCACCTAGCTGCCCCTAGACTATGCATTTATTAATTTAGTTAAGAAGGATATTAAAAAAAAAAAGCTTCACAAGGTTTCTTTAAAATTGTTTTTATCTTTCATAGCTTTCTGTTTTGTGAAGTAGTGTTGCAACTTCCTTACACTTAGTAGAACAGCTGCTGATTTGTATTGGTACAGATAATTTCCTTACTGGGAACTCCCTGAACTGATCAAATCCCAGGTCATTTCCCTTCTCCAAAAAATTATAATAGCTTACAGTTTTATAGCCCTTTAAGATGTGCAGAACACTTTTCACACATTAAATTAATCCCAGAGATCAGAATTAGGACTAATAGGTGGAAATTGAAGAAGGGAAGGTTTCTGTTTAATATAAGGAAAAACATAACAGTTTAGAGCTATTAAAAAGAAAAATGGATTGTTTTGCAAAGTATCTATCTCAGATGATTTTTAATCAAAGGTAGGATTGCCAATGTTGGAGAATATTGTAGAGAAAATATCATTTCATTCATCATAAAATGAGGGGAATAGAATCAATGGATTATAAGGTCCCCTCCAAATGTTTTGAATGACCTCTGACTGTATCTTTGAAATAATGTAAAATTTAAATTAATTTTATATGAATATTATTTAAATTGTGTGGTTTGTTTTCTTAACCAAATTTTTTTTTACTCTCCTAAATATATTGGATATGGAGATGAAATGATTAATTTTGAATTCATTTTTTGCTGCACTGTTTATTTGGCATTGAGCCAGCTTTTTTTTTTTTTTTGTCATCTGTAACAACATTTATCTCAGGGTTGATGCGGGGATGAAATGAAACTGTTTTGTTATTGTAAAATGCTTTGTAAATGTGAGTCTTAATAATGATTTTCATTATAATTTTTGATGTTCCATTAGGAAAAACTTGTAGCATTTTTTTCTGTTTCTTCCCCAGGGTTCTTTGGACATCAAAGTAAATATTTTCTTATCTAAAGATCATTGTCATTAATCTTCACCATGGCGTCTGGGAGTGAGTCAGTTATGTTTAAAGAGTTTTGTCCCTTATACTATCTTCTCAATGCCATTCCAACCAAGATACAAAAGGGCTTTCGCTCTATTGTGGTTTACCTCACAGCACTTGACACCAATGAGGACTATATTGCGGTGGGCAGTAGCATTGGGATGCTTTATCTTTACTGCAGACAGTTAAATCAAATGAAAAAATACAATTTTGAGGTAAGTGGTAGTTTGTTCTTCAGCACAGGGCTCAATTAAAATCATGTGACACAGTGGAAATATTGGACTGATTTGTCAACTTATCACTTGATAATTTATCAATTATGAGGTATCTGAATACCTTAAAATATATTTTGTTTTGTAGAAAATGGTGGTATGCAAATTTCATTGAAGGATAGATACTAGAATTAAATCAATGGCTTATTTTATCTTCATCTTATGTCTGAATTGTCTTAATAGTCTTTCAAAAGATTTCCGAATTATTAGGTATCTGATAATATTGGTGGTTCAGAATGAAGATTAATCTTTGGCTCACCAAAATAGGCCATAAAACTTGCCTGCCTTCTGAACAAGCCAGAAAAGTCAAACATTTACCATGTTTCATTGCTTTCCTAGAGGGCAGTAATTGTAATCTGAAAAACCTATGGCTTTATTTTTTTTATTTTTTTTTTTAATAGCCTTTTATTTACAGGATATATACATGGGTAACTTTACAGGATTAACAATTGCCAAACCTCTTGTTCCAATTTTTCACCTCTTACCCCACCCCCACCCCCTCCCCTAGATGGCAGGATGACCAGTAGATGTTAAATATATTAAAATATAAATTAGATACACAATAAGTATACATGACCAAAACGTTATTTTGCTGTACAAAAAGAATCAGACTCTGAAATATTGTACAATTAGCTTGTGAAGGAAATCAAAAATGCAGGTGTGCATAAATATAGGGATTGGGAATTCAATGTAATGGTTTTTAGTCATCTCCCAGAGTTCTTTTTCTGGGTATAGCTAGTTCAGTTCATTACTGCTCCATTAGAAATGATTTGGTTGATCTCGTTGCTGAGGATGGCCTGATCCATCAGAACTGGTCATCATCTAGTATTGTTGTTGAAGTATATAATGATCTCCTGGTCCTGCTCATTTCACTCAGCATCAGTTCGTGTAAGTCTCTCCAGGCCTTTCTGAAATCATCCTGTTGGTCATTTCTTACAGAACAGTAATATTCCATAATTTTCATATACCACACTTTATTCAGCCATTCTCCAACTGATGGACATCCATTCAGTTTCCAGTTTCTAGCCACTACAAAAAGGGCTGTATGGCTTTATTTTTCAAAGGAGAGAAGTTCATTCATATCAATGCTAAAAGGTTTCTTTTTTCTGAATATTATCCTATAGACTTAGATTTGAAAATCATACATTGATTGGTATCATAATTCTAATCAAGTAAATAATATTTTAATAAAAAGTTTTGTGAAATAGAAGTGACTAGTAAAGAAGATTGAATAATGCTTATGACTCCTTCATATAATTTTTACTCAGGCTTTTTATAAATATGAATTTACATTTCTAGGACTATAGAACATCAAAATTGAAAAGAATATAGATTATCAGGAGATGAGAATCTCAGCATCATAGAACCACAAGATACTAGCTTTTAAAAAGTCTAGAAATCTAGCCCAGTTTCTTTTTTATTTTTTTTTTTTCCAAAGGGGATAGGAGGTAGGAAGAAAAGAAAACAGATATTTGGTATTTGAATAAATAAGTAACTGAAATAAATTCAGCCTGAGTATTTAATTTTATATTTGAGAAAACGGAGGCTCATAAAGGGAAAATCAGTTATCAGAATATTTTTTGTTAATAAACTGCTTAAAGTCAATTATAAATTTTCCTTTTTTGGGGAAATCTATGTTTATTGAATGGCCTCAACCTTAATATGTTCCATAAAAATGGAATTTTATTAAGCAAACAACAGAATTAATTATTTTTTTAACATTTATGCTCAAGCATAATGATAGCTCACCTTTATACAATGGTTTATGTTTTACAAAATTTTTTTAAAAGTACTGTTCAGATTAAGTGACTTCTTTCCTTAGAGTCATTAGTAATTGATAGATAAATTTGAATTTAACACCTATATTAATTTCATCACAACAAACATTTAGTTCATTGCTTTTTTCTTTGTCAAGATGTATTTTTGCATCAATTTGATCTCCATGCAAAAATATAATAATCCTTCAAATATTTTTGAGTAGTTACTCTGTGCCAAATATACGGGTATATAAAAAGTATAGTTGCTAACTGGGAATTCAGTAGTGATTTAATATGTTTCTATTGTATGCAAAATATCACATTGGACAAAAGAGGAGACAAAGTAAATAGAACTCTTGTCCCTGTGGTGCTTACTGATAATGAAAATGGTGGATACACAAACACATACATTTTATATACACACATTTTTTTTTGGTGTGTGCATGTATCTATTATCTTTATATCTATATATAACACTGTATGTAGCTCAGATAGGAAGTATGACTTGGGTTTTTCATCAGCAAAGCGAAGGAATTGTACTAGATGATCATTAAGATCCCTTCTAGCTTCACGGTCATCTGGGTGGTGCAGTGGATAGAGTATTGAATTCTTGAGTTAAGAAGACCTGATCTGGCCAAGTTACTTAGTGTATTCAGCCTCAGTTTCCTTAATTATAAAATAGGGATAATAATAGTACATAATGCACAGGGTTATTGTGAGGAACAAGTGAGGTTTTAAAATTTGTAAAAACTGCATGAAATCAAATCACTACATTGATGATCTTTGCTTATTTTTTAGCTTTAAAATGATTAGACTAGTGCAATTAACCTAATTTGACACATAAAACAGGTTTGTTTTATTTCATTAGGGGAAAACTGAATCTATAACAGTTGTCAAACTCTTAAGCTGCTTTGATGATCTTGTGGCAGCTGGCACAGCCTCAGGGAGGGTTGCAGTCTTTCAGCTTGTGTCTTCATTGCCTGGAAGAAATAAACAGGTAAATGCTAAACCTTTTAAAATATTTCACACATTTTGGCAAATTCTTTTTTTTTTTTTAAATTTAATAGCCTTTTATTTACAGGATATATGCATGGGTAACTTTACAGCATTAACAATTGCCAAACCTCTTGTTCCAATTTTTTACCTCTTACCCCCCCCCCACCCCCTCCCCCAAATGGCAGGATGACCAGTAGACGTTAAATATATTAAAATATAAATTAGATACACAATAAGTATACATGACCAAAACGTTATTTTGCTGTACAAAAAGAATCAGACTCTGAAATATTGTACAATTAGCTTGTGAAGGAAATCAAAAATGCAGGTGTGCATAAATATAGGGATTGGGAATTCAATGTAATGGTTTTTAGTCATCTCCCAGAGTTCTTTTTCTGAGCATAGCTGGTTCAGTTCATTACTGCTCCATTGGAAATGATTTGGTTGATCTCATTGCTGAGGATGGCCTGGTCCATCAGAACTGGTCATCATATAGTATTGTTGTTGAAGTATATAATGATCTCCTGGTCCTACTCATTTCACTCAGAATCAGTTCATGTAAGTCTCTCCAGGCCTTTCTGAAATCATCCTGTTGGTCATTTCTTACAGAACAGTAATATTCCATAATATT
This sequence comes from Sarcophilus harrisii, assembly GCF_902635505.1. Classification (NCBI taxonomy): domain Eukaryota; kingdom Metazoa; phylum Chordata; class Mammalia; order Dasyuromorphia; family Dasyuridae; genus Sarcophilus; species Sarcophilus harrisii. The sequence goes on along the minus strand of NC_045427.1, from coordinate 357,306,037 downwards.
CATATACCACAATTTATTCAGCCATTCTCCAACTGATGGACATCCATTCAGTTTCCAGTTTTTAGCCACTACAAAAAGGGCTGCATTTTGGCAAATTCTTGATGAATTTTAAATTAGCAGATTTATTTTTAATGCTTCTATTCAGAACAGTTTAATAATAAATAATGTTATAATGCTTATGCAGAATACCTTCAAGTTTTCTTGGATGCATTCTACTTCAGACTGAGGTGCTTAACAAAAAACTATACCTGTGTAAATTAACATTCCAGTTCTTATGTTTTTAAGTATAAGTTCCATTAGTACTGTCTTTCAGACTATTTCAAAGATGTAAAAACTGGTTCTTCCCATGTAAGTAAATGAAGAGTGTTGATTTATGTGTGGACAAGTGTTGGAAAAGAAATGTTAGTAGCTTTTCCTTCTTTCCTTCCTATTCACACATAAATGATTTTTGCACATTCATATTTTGGGTTTTATAACTTTAGTTTTCTTCCTTTCCCCCCATACTTTATTGACATTTGTTCATAGCTTCGGAGATTTGATGTAGCTGGTATTCACAAAAATAGCATAACTGCTTTGGCTTGGAGTCCCAATGGCATGAAGTTATTCTCTGGAGATGACAGAGGGAAAATTGTCTTTTCTTCTTTGGATCTTGACCAGGTACATATGACTATAAAAGTGGTTTTTAACCTTTATATGTTTTTATAAAACCTTAAACTCCAAATTCAAAATAAGTACTTTTATTTTTAACAAGTCATTTAATTATTTTTGAGAATGATTCCCTTTTAATCTCACATTTTTATATTACAACATATTGCAAAATCTCTTCAGATGTTTTATAAAACTTATTTTGTCTCAATGAGAGGATGGCCTGTATCTCTGATGGAATATGGGTGACTTTCCTGTTTTGATAAGGTTCTTGAAGTGAAAGGAAACATTTCCTAAGGTAGACAAGTGTCAAAGATTTCAGTGGATGTTGAACTGGCCACTCAACAAACCATGTTAATGGTCTCCTCCCTACCTTGGTGTCGGAAATGGGGAATTGAGGGGGAGGGCTGGGCAGAAGTGTCAGGGGTAGAAGGGAGGCAGCTGCAGGAGTAACTGGGCATTCCTTTATAGCACTCTGCATTTTACATAGTGCTTACATAGTAAGGAAGACAATTATTTTTTAAATTTTTATAGATGAGGAAATTGAAGCTCAGAGCTGAAATGATTCACTTTAAAACCCACAACTAGTAGGTCATGGAAGTGTGAATTCAGATCTTCTTATTGAAAGTCTATTGTCATTTTGGGCTCTTCCCCATGACACCTTTTTCCCTCATGCAGCTAAGGACATAGTGCCTAAATGTAGTAGATACTAAGTGATTGTGAGGACCATATAAAATAATAGTGAAAATGTTTTGCAAACTATGAAGTGCTATAGAAATGTTAGCTATTGTAATTTTAGTTAAACTCTTATTGAGATGCAATCCTCAATACACAGTTCCAGTTTCTTTATAGTGATCCATTTGAGATGATTGGAGATTTTGAGCTTAATATAGAAGTGCACTGAAGGAAAAATATCCCATGGAACAAATATGAAGCTAGTCTCATTGTAAATAGATATATGGCTTTGAATGTAGGCTCTAGTACTTAATAGTTTATTGACCTAAAAAAGTTATTTCACCTTTTATCCTTAATTTTCTCAGATGTAAATGAGCTAATAGTAGTATATTTCTTTTAAATTTTTTTTTTTTATTAAAGCTTTTTATTTACAAAACATATGCATTGGTAATTTTATAACAATGACCCTTGCAAAGCCTTCTGTTCCAGATTTTCCTCCTCCTTCCCCCCATCCCATCCCCTAGATGGCAGGTAGTCCAATACATGTTAAATGTTACAATATATGTTAAATCCAGTATATGTAGATATATTTATACAGTTATCTTGCTGCACAAGAAAAATTGGATCAAGAAGGAAGAAAAAATAAACCTAAGAAAGAAAACAAAGTGCAAGTGAACAATAACAGAAAGAATGAAAATGCTATGTTGTGGCCCACACTCAGTTCCCACAGTCCTCTTTCTGGGTGTAGATGGTTGTCTTCATCACTGAACAATTGGAACTTATTTGAATCATCTCATTGTTGAAGAGAGCCATGTCTACCAAAATTGATAATAGTAGCATATTTAACCTGATAGTTCCCTTTTGAATTTGAAAAAAAATACCATAAAGTAAAAATTAAATTGATCCATGTTCCCCCCAGCAAAGAATTTCTAATTGAATTATTTTGAATGGGATGTTGCAGAGTTTAAAGTATCAAAGCACAAAATTTTAGCATGTATCAAAGTATTGAAGTATGAAATTGACTCAAACACTAAATTTCTGAATTAGCAGGCATATTTTGTTTTCAAGAATGATAATTGTCAAAGTTTACGTATGTTTAGTTCAAAATTGATGATATATTTATTACCTTTTTTTTGTAAGGGTGTCTGCAACTCCAGCTTGGTGTTAGAAGAACCATCTTCAATTGTGCAACTAGATTACAGTCAGAAAATCCTTCTGGTTTCCACCTTACAGAGAAGTTTGCTTTTTTACACTGAAGAGAAATCAGTCAAGCAAGTTGGAACCCAACCAAGAAAAAAGTAAGATGTATATGTCTTAATTCACTCACTTCATTTGAGTCAGAACTTTATCCTTAATTTCATCTTTTGAAGTAAGTCCCATATGCAGATACTTTAGTATATCTTTAATCTCATCCATGCGAATTTACTGTCTACTCCTACATATGAACTATCTACTCCTCATCTTATGTGATTCTTTTTTTTTTTTTTTTTTTTTTGACTTTTTAAATAACTTTTTATTGACAGAACCCATGCCAGGGTAATTTTTTACATTATCCCTTGCACTCACTTCTGTTCCGATTTTTCCTCTCCCTCCCTCCACCCTCTCCCCCAGATGGCAAGCAGTCCTATACATGTTAAATAGGTTACAGTAGATCTTGGATATAATATATGTGTGCAGAACCAAACAGTTCTCTTGTTGCTCAGGGAGAATATGATTTAGAAGGTATAAATAACTCGTGAAGAAGAACAAAAATGCAAGCAGTTTACATTCATTTCCTAGTGTTCTTTCTTTGGGTGATCTTATGTGATTCTTATCCATTTGTTCTTAAAACCTTTCTAGAAAATCTTCCCAGTGGCTAGGACTTCCCCTAAAACTTTCAGCACTTTCTGAATATCTTTGTAATAGTTGGATTATCCCTTGATTTCTGTGTATCATTAGCCTATCTACCTCCTTTTCCAACATATAATTTCCTAGATTATTTGATTTATTTTGTGTATTTGACTGTTTTCTCCTTACTGAGTTTGGGAAGTCTAAGATAGTTATGTAATCTAAAAATACCACCTGGAAAAGGTGGTGTTTCTTTCCTTTCAAGAGACTGTCAAAGATCATTGTTGATCTAGGTGATTGAAAGATTCAAAGGAGAATCCCATCTGTAATATTTCTAGTCACACACAATTTGAGAATTAGAAGGAAGACAAAGGTCATTTAGTCCAATTTGTATCTGAACAGGTGCCATTTCTATACTATCCATAAAAAATTAGTATAAAACTGTCCTTATGTTTTTATCATTTGAAGGGATTCCTTCTTTGAATCCAATGAGCAGACATGATGTTGAATTGAAGTTTTGTCATTTAAAGAATCCAGAGAGGCAGGTGGTGGCACAGTGGATAGAGCACCAGCCCTAATGTCAGGTGGACCTGAGTTCAAATCTAGTCTCAGATACTTAATACTTTCCTGGCTGTGTGACTCTGGGCAAGTCACTTAACCCCAATTGCCTCAGTAAAACAAAACAAACAAACAAAAGAACTCAGGATCAGCTCACTAAAAGTTTGTTCTGATGATCATTTTAGAGCAAATTTTTAAATAAAACTCTTCATAATGCAATTTAATTAGCAAAGAGCCTGACAAATCATTGAGGCTGCTAAAAATAAAAAAAAATACCTGTGATTTTGTCTTTTGACTATATAAACTTAAACCTCAAGGACAGTACTACATTGAGGGTCAAGCATTTATTTTGTAAAAGTTAGAGTAGTGGAGGAAATGAACAAAACCTATAAAGATCAAGGAACTAAATATAAGCATATTAATACAACTGTGATTTGAGTAAAATTTGGTATAGAATTAGGATTGAGGGAAGAAAAACTGTAGAGGGCCGGAACTCTGGGAAGGTATACTTGAATCAAGGACAGCAGAGTGCTTATAGTTAAGCCCCTACTCAATGTGATTGATGCGCTAATGGTTCTCTAGTTAAACATATACTTAATGTGATGTAATGACATAATCACTCTAGTTGGCATATACTTAGTGTGATATGGTGACAGTTGGCACATGCTCATTTGCTATAGTGATGGTATACGGAGGTATTTAAGGGCTGAGAGGACTGGAAATTGGGAGTCTCAGACACAGACACAAGAGAAGACTCCAAACTCCAGACTCCAGACTCCCGTCTTTGACCAGACTCATGGTGGCTGTCCTGCCTTCATCACTTCTCCATCTAAAGGCCCATCCAGAGATCCTCCAGAAAGCTAGCCTGGACACTACAAAAAGCTATGTGGTAAAGGGGAAAGAACAGTCTATTAAGAGTCAAGGACTTGGATTCTGTTCCTTGCCTTGTCACTGACACTGGAAAAGTTACTTCCCCATCCATCCACCCTCAATTCACCTTCTCTCCCCTGATCAGTTTTCCTCATTTGTAAACTAAAAATATTTTAATAAGAATACTATATTTAGATTCATAAGACGTGGGTTCAGATTTTTTCTCTTGTTACTTAATATTGCTTTGTTCTTGAACAAGTCATTGAACTTGTATTTTTTCCTTATAGGTGATCCCTAAAATCTCTTCTAGATCTAAATTCTATGATCACGTAGAAGAAATTAGATACAGAGTATTTTCTGGATCTCTGGAATTAATCAGCATTATCATAAATATGTGCCAGAAGAATAATCAGTAGAACTTAGTGGAAGGGTAAGGAGGAGATGCAGAGAGGAACCAATGATCACCCTACTGCTTTGAAGCCTCAGGGTAATTCTGATGGTGCTCCTGTTGTTGTTGCATAAATAACACACACATATAAGATAAATATCCTTATTTTATTGTTGAGAAAAACCAAGATTCAGGGAAGTTGATGATTTGGCCAGTCATGTCATTCATTAAGTGCAGATCCAAAACTTGAACCTAGCTAAGTACTTACTCCAAGCTCAATATTCTTTCAGCTATATCCCAGAGATGGTTTTTTTTTTTTTTTTTTTTTTTTTTTTCAGAGATGTTAATAGGTAACTTCTAAATGAGCACTGAAACAGATTGGTCATGTGGTCAACACAGTAATTTTATATTTCACAATAGTTCTAATACTGATAAATTTTGGAGAAATGAAAGCATAACACTCCCACTTTCAGAATTATTTTATATGAGACTTTAAAGAGGATGGACTAGGGATTTTAATAGGTTAGTGTTTTTGACATCTTCCCTATAAAGATGAAAATAAAACAAGTGGTTAAGGGAAAAAATTAATCTCTGTTTAAAATGACCAAATCCTAACTTGATAAAACTGTATAATAGTAGTATTCCCAAATTGAATTTGCTTGTATGTTTTTGGTTTTTTTTTTTTTTTTTTAATATATATATATATATATATATTTCAGCACAGGGAAATTTGGAGCATGTTTTATACCTGGGTTATGCAAACAAAGTGACCTCACATTATACGCTTCAAGACCTGGGCTACGGTTATGGAAGTCTGATGTCCATGGAACGGTTCAGGCTACATTTATTTTAAAAGATGTGTTTGCTGGAGGAGTAAAACCCTTTGAACTATATCCTCGACTTGAACCAGCTGACAAAGGAAGTTGCACTTTCTCAGAGAAACACCTAGGGCTTGTGTCGTGCTTCTTTCAAGATGGCTGGGTACTGAGCTGGAATGAATATAGTATTTATTTATTAGACACTATAAATCAGGTAGGTAAAGGCACTGTGTGTAGATGTTTAAGTTGATAGAATGTTAGTGTGTAGACTTTTATTCTGTCTCATTTGCTGTCTTGCTGTACTTCCTCTTCATTTTTACTTAAAAGTGTGGAAAATTGTAGAATGCTCTGCTAATTTTTCTATTTGTAATTTTTATTTCTTGTTTTTGAAAGTTTAAAAAACTTTTTGTTGATATCTTCATTTTTATAGCACTTTCATCTTCCATTATATCCTTCAAATCTCTATTCACAGAGGCATTTCTTATAATATATAACATGATAACTAATAAACTATTGGTTCAATGGTACATGAAGTGTTTCATACCAATTTCCCCCCATTTCTGTAACAAAGGAAGAAAGAGACATTCTTCTATCCCTTTTGAGGGTACAAGCTTGATCATTATAATTTCATAGCATTTACTTTATATTTTTATTGATTGGGTTTCTTTTTTACATTATAGTCATTGTGTATAATTATTTTCCTGGTATCACTTACTTCACTGTGCATCAGTTTAGATGTGTCTTCTCTTGTTTCTCTGCATTTTTCATAGTCATCTTTTATTACAGTGAAATTGATCACATTAATGCACCACATTAGCCATTTCTCAATTAATAGGTATATATTTTGTTTCCCCCAGTTCTTTGTTATGACATAATGTGCTGGCAAAAATATTTTTATCGAGATTCTACCTTTCTTTCTGACTTTGACTTTCTTGGGATGTATGCCAGCATCTACCCAGGGATCTCAATGGTTAAAGAATGTGGACGTTTAGTCACTTTCCTAGCATGATTCCAAATTGCTTTGCAATTGTAGCTCCATCATAACATTTACCTTTGAAAATTTGCTATATCAATTGATTTGAATTGAAATTATTTTTTCTCTATTCCAAGTTCTCCCTAGTTTGGGATTTCATTTCTCTAACAACCCTTCATTTTCCTTCTTTTTGGGAATGGTATAACAATTGCTACCCTCATTTTTTAAGGCTCTTTACTTTTCATACCCACACACACACACACTCAATTCTATTTAAGAAAATAAAAATTCTTTATGTATGTTTTATTTAAATAGATGCACACTCAATTTTATCTTGATTGAGATCATCAATTGTTTGCCTTTTTGGGGTATATGCCAAAAGTGGGATCTGACTGGTCAAGCTATGGCTATTTTAGCCACTTTCATGGCATGATAGAACATCAGAATTGGAGGGAATCTTAGCAGATATCTGGCCTGCTTCTGTCACTTAATGGATGAGCACATGGGATCATTGCAGTGAAGTGAAGCATTCCCAAAGGCATACCGCTATTTAGAAGTCATTCAGCAAATAATTTGTCACAGTAAATCATTATTTCTGCTTGCTTACATGGGATTCCGACAGATACTGTTTATTTTAAAGTATGGTCTGGTTTTGTATTTTTTAACAGGCTACAATTGCTGGTTTGGAAGGTTCAGGTGATATTGTATCTGTATCCTGTACCGAAAATGAAATATTCCTCTTAAAGGGGGATAGAAACATTATAAGAATTTCAAGCCAACCTGAAGGACTAGGATCAATAGGTTTGTATTTTTTTGAAAACACAATGGTATTTATTCCTTAAAATCATGAATTATATTGGAGATTACAAAATGTAAACATTCTTATTTCGTATGTTTAAAATCTTTCAGATGCTCTCAATTTAAAGGGATTTTAAAACAATTCTCAGTTCTGTTCAGTGTATTCTTTTACTACTTTCAAAAATACTCTGTATTAGTGCTTAAGCAAAATCTTGGGCTTAGAAATTATCTTTGAACTTAGAAAAAAGGATTCAGAATATAGGAAAGAATCTTAGTCTTGAAATCAGAATACCCATATTCTAACTCTAGGTCTGTCACTGACTGACTGACATTGTATTGTTAGATTAATCACAGAATCTAGTTGGAAGGGATTTCAGAGATGATTTATTTCAACTCATAACCAAAAAGGAATCTATTATAACATAATGGACAAGTGGTAAACCATTGTTTGCTTGAAAACCACCCTCCCCAAACCCTCAATGAAAAAGGGCCTCAATGTTTTCATGTGAAAACCCTATCTCCCATCCCTTGACCTTTGTACACATTCTGGCCTCTGTCACATACATCATAGATAAATGAGGGAACAACACTTTTTTCAATTCCCCCAGGCAATTCTAAACTGGTTGATTAAAGGTGAGTTGCTATCCCAGACCCCAGCTTCTTAAATTGTGGGTCCCAACTCCATATGAAACTTTGAAATTGAATGTGGGAGTTGCAAAATTAAGACTTATTATCAATAAATGTTTTATTTGTATGGTTATTTTATATAGCCACTTTTGAACCCAAATATAAACTTTTACATTAAATCCATATTAAATTTTGTCTGATTAGCATCAACCCACTGTTCTATCTTGTCACGATCTTTTTTGTATCTCTGCTCCCTTATGTAGTTTGTTAGCAATTCATTCCATGCTTTGTGCCATCTGGAAATTTTATCATTGACAAAGATGTTAAGTGGCACAAGGCTAAGAACAGATCTCTGGTACTACAAGTTCTAATTGAAGAGACTGAACTAGACTTTAGATTCTAAGGCCCCTTATCTTTCAATTCTGAAACTCTTTGATGCTGTGAATGTGCTGTTGTATCTTTTATTTGATTACAGAAGTCCTCTTTGAGAAGGTAAGCAGGGCTTTAAATGTCAATATCCTCCCTCCTCATTTGGGTTTTTCCCTCTGCATGTCCCTCCCGTATCCTTTCTCCATTGTATAGAATCCATCTCAGTAAGCTTATTCTTCTGTCTCTCCTAGGGTCATAGGATTATAGGGTTAGAGCTGGAAAAGACCTTAAGAAATCATCTAGTCCAACCCCCTCATTTTAAAGATGAAGAAACTGAGGCCCAGAGAAGTCAAGTGACTTGCCCAAGGTCACACGGGTCGTAAGTAGTAGAGCTGGGATTTCAATCCTGGTCTATTGACTCCAATTCCAGTGCTCTGAAAGTATATTTCATTGTTCCCTATTTTTTTAGATATTTTTTTCCCAGATACTTAGAAACCCAAATTCTAGCATTTAAAAAAAATTTTTTTTTAATTTTTGCTGAGGCATTTGGGGTTAAGTGACTTGCCTAGAGTCACACAGCTAGAAAGTGTTAAGTGTTTGAGGTCAGATTTGAACTCAGGTCTTCCTGACTGTGTCACCTAGCTGCCCCAGCATTTTTTATTAAGCAGAGAATAATATTTTTAGGGGTAGGTTTTGCTTTCACACATCTATAATGAACAAATTTGTGACCATAGCAGTTGATTAATTTCTTTGATGGGTATCTAGATCAACGACATAACCTTAGAGAGCATCCTTAAGTTTTACTGGTCACTCTCTTTCATTTTAAAATGAAGGGAGTTTTGATTACATGATCTCTGAAGTCCCTTCCAGCTCTAACATTTTATCATTCACCTTTTCTCTTTTTCTTTTCATCTCTTAAGACTGCTGTCATAAGTGTTACTATTCTCAACATAAACTAATATCAACAAGATGGTATTATGTGCTAAAAGGTTGAAACAGAATCATGAACAAAAATGTATATGATTCATTGCACCCACATAAAAGTATAAATAACTTTTAAAAGTCCTCATTTTGGTGAAAAGTTAAACACAGATAATAATACCACCATTACCTTTGACTATAAGGGATCAACTTGAGTAAAATAATTTTCATTTGCTTCTTTAATTGAATAAACTAATATAATTTAATTAAATCTTCACATTTACTTTAATGTTAAAAGGAACATTCAAAATTATGCTACTTGTGTATTTCTAGATTTTACCATTCAGATATATTGGAGAAGTTTAAAGTTAAAAGAAAAATGTCTGATTAAGTATATTTAGATCCCATACTATGAAGTGTTATCACATTAAGTACAGTCTTAAAAGATATGCAACATGGTATTGTGGAAAGAGCCCTAGATTAGGAGTTAAGAGACTTGGATAACCTTCTGCTTTCTGATCCTTAGTTTCCTCTTCTATAAAATGAAGAGACTGAGCTATATTATTTTTTAGGTCCCTTTTAACTCTTAACATTTTGTGATTCAGTGATTTTGTAGCCCATGGATCTGTAGCCTAAAGCTCGTTAATCTGGTCTTCTCATCTTAATGTCTGCAGGCATAAGTCAGTTTGAGATGGTAGTAGCTATCTGTTTTTCTAGCTTCGAGTTTAACTATATGTAGGGCAGTGTTTTGATAATTAGGGTGCCTCATGTTAAGAGAAACTTAAAAACAATCTATGACTCATCCAAGAAGCATTAGAGGGATCCAACCTAGTATAACTGAAAACTTTTTCACTCTTGATTTGGTAGAATTATGGGACTTAAAATAGCTTTGCCTTTATTTTAGGGCTTAATATGTAACAGGCAGGCCAGAATTAAATAGAAACTAGGTTTCTGTGCACATGTCCGTTTGCATTGTTAGATGTTGAAGGAGATCCAAAAGTTAATAAAACATGGTCCCAACTCTCCTGGAGCTTAAAATTAAGTAGAGATGGATAGAACATATGCCCAAATAACTAGGAGACATTAATGCATGATAACTAATGAACAAGTATTAATTAATTGGCTACTATTGAGCATTGTGCTAGGTGCTGGATATAGAAAGACAAAAATGACATAACTCCTACCCTCAAAAGAGTTTACATTCTGTTGGGCAAGAAAGTACTTAAATATATAAACATATCAAGAATATATACCAAGTAAATATGTGATAGTTTTGGGACATAAGACATTAGTAGCTGAGCAGGATCGGGAAAAACTTCTTTAGAAATCAGAATTTAGACTGAGTCTAGTTCACTTCAAACTTTGGCATTAGTATAGAGACAGAAGATAGAAACTCATGCATAAAGAACAACTTGCATGGCTAGTCAGTACAGTGTGTGGAATGGAGTAATGTATAAAAAAATTGGAAAGGTAGAAAAGAAGGGCTAGATTGTACAGAGCATTCCTAGAGGTAAAAGGGAGCCATTTATTTAATAGGGGGATGACATAATCAGACCCATATTTTAGGGAAATTACCTTGGTGAATGTATGAAATGAGGAAGACTTGAAGCAGAGAGATCAAAGAGGCTACTGCTATAGTTGGAATGAGAAATGATGAGGATCTGAAATAGGCTGGTCACTGTGAGTGCAAATGAGGAGACATGGATGAGAAATGCTTCAGAGCTAGCAAAGAGAAGATTTGACAACTGATTAGATATATCTGGTGAATAAGAGTGAGAAGTTAAAAATGAATTGATATTATGGGCATAAATGACTAGAAGAATCATGGTACCATCAATAGTAAAAGAGAGGTTTAGTAGGTTTGGGAAGAAGATAATGAGTTCTATTTTGGGCATGTTGAGTTTGAGATGTCTGTAGAATATGCATTGGAAAATGTTCAGTTGGCAACTAGTGATGTAACTAGAACTCTGATGAGAGACAAAAGTTGTAGGTTGGGTTGTATGTAAATAAGTAGTAGTAGGAGAAGTTACCTGCATAAATAATGGCATTTAAACCCATTGAACTGAAAAGGTCACCAACTGTGACAGAATATACAGAAAAAAAGAGAAGAGGACCATACAATCTTGATGTATACCCACAATTAGTGAGTATGACATGGATGATGAACCAGCAAGCTGAGGATCACTCAGACAGGTAGGAGAATCAGGAGAGAACCCAGGACATAAATAAATACTAAAAAGAGAGGTTCAAACAAAATTCTGTGGAAGGAATAAGAAAGAAAAGCTTATTTAGACTTGGGAGCAATGGAAAACTTTTAGAAGGGAACCTTACATCATAGTTTCTCAGTGTTATGTTTTTAAAATCAACCTGGATTTGTAATCTTTGTTAGGTTGATAAATTGCTGTTTTGATGTTTTTACTTCAGAAAATTACTTTTGTTATAAATGGCTACAGAAATGTTTTATAGTTTAAATAGCAGTTTTCATTTTACAAAGCAACTTCTTCACAGTCATTCTTTAATGGTGTAGAACAAGAAGAATTATCTTTATTTTTTAAGTAAGAAAACTATAGTTCACATTGGTTAACAAACTTGTCCACTTATTGTACAACTAGTAAGTTGGTAAACTGTGACTTCACCTCAGGTTTTCTGACTTCATATCATATGCTCTTTCCTCTCTATTACATTCCTCTCTATTACATTACATCTCAATTAAAATTACATTTTTCAAATACTTTTTCAATTCTTGATAGTTATATATTGTATCAATAGATACAGTTTAGCTACACCAGTATAAATAAATGGGTTAAATTAGTTTTTTAGGTCTAAGTTGCCCTAGATTTTTTCCTCAATTCACACACATTTATATTCACAAAAATTTAAATAAGAAATTATGATTTGCAGTTAATGCTATTCTTTTTTTATTAATCAGTTTATAATATCAATGAATTCTTTTACTGCTTTTGACAGTTCAGTTTCCAGGGAATCAAAAATTTTTCTTATAATCTTTGTGTAGATTATAGTGCCTCTAAAGCTTTTCATTGGTCTTATTCTAGCAAATATTGCTAGCCTCATGACTTCAGGTTCACATGTTTTGCTACACTCCTGTCCCACATCATCTCTCTGCTTCCTGGCGTTTTGAGAACAAGAAGCTGAAATAAAATAGACAATTTTTCTACCGATAACAAAAATTGACTCTTTTGTTGTAGGTAGAGATGGCACAGAAACCTTGGGATATTCTGAGAAAATCCACCTGCAAAGTTTGGATAAGCTAGGGACCTTTAGTAGTGAAACCAGAAACAGAGGCTCCTCAATCACCAGTGAATCAAGAAGTCGGAGTAGTTCTGTGAATTCTATAGACAGCAGTTCTAGTTTTCTGACAACTGGAGACCAAGGGTCCTCTGAAGTATTGAAAGAAAGCCAGCATTCTCACAGGTTCAGTGTAATTAGTTGTGAAGACTTTGACCAAGAACTTATTGTGAAACCTATTAAAGTGAAAAAGAAAAAGAAAAAACAAGGTATTGTAGCATCTTCTATATATTCTACTCAATCTTCTAATTTATACCAAATTTTAACTGTTGAAAGCCTTGTTCTCTTTTAGAAATGTATCATTTTCATATTTGTTGAATATTTTTATTAATTCATGAGTTGATCAATATAACCACCTAATTTTTTTAATCCATTTATCCAATAAACATTTATTAAATACCAGTTGTATGCAAAGCCATGCTTATGGAGAAGATAAATGCCTGGCCTCTTCCTTCTATCGAATTCCTCTTTATTATTATTATTATTATTATTATTTTATTTAATAGCCTTTTATTTACAGGATATATACATGGGTAACTTTACAGCATTAACAACTGCCAAACCTCTTGTTCCAATTTTTCACCTCTTACCCCCCCCACCCCCTCCCCTAAATGGCAGGATGACCAGTAGATGTTAAATATATTAAAATATAACTTAGATACACAATAAGTATACATGACCAAAACATTATTTTGCTGTACAAAAAGAATCAGACTCTGAATTATTGTACAATTAGCTTGTGAAGGAAATCAAAAATGCAGGTGTGCATAAATATAGGGATTGGGAATTCAATGTAATGGTTTTTAGTCATCTCCCAGAGTTCTTTTTCTGGGTATAGCTAGTTCAGTTCATTACTGCTCCATTAGAAATGATTTGGTTGATCTCGTTGCTGAGGATGGCCTGATCCATCAGAACTGGTCATCATCTAGTATTGTTGTTGAAGTATATAATGATCTCCTGGTCCTGCTCATTTCACTCAGCATCAGTTCGTGTAAGTCTCTCCAGGCCTTTCTGAAATCATCCTGTTGGTCATTTCTTACAGAACAGTAATATTCCATAATTTTCATATACCACAATTTATTCAGCCATTCTCCAACTGATGGACATCCATTCAGTTTCCAGTTTCTAGCCACTACAAAAAGGGCTGCCACAAACATTCGTGCACATACAGGTCCCTTTCCCTTCTTTATAATCTCTTTGGGATATAAACCTCTTTATTATTTAAACCTAAATTCAAACACAATTTCCCTTATGAACTTTTCCTAATATCCCTGATCAGTTAACCAGTTTCTTATTTATTTATTTCTATTCATAGCTCTGAGTGTACTTATTATGTATTATTGTGTTATCATTAATCTGTATTTGTGGCTTAATCTCCTAATAGTTGGTGTCCTTTATTAGGATAGGGACTGTGTCTTAGTCTAACTTTGTATTTTCCTCAATTTTCTTGACACAATAGACATTTAAATCTTTTGTTTTTTGAGTGAATTTTAAATTCCTTTGACTGTCATTTAGGGTCCTTTAAAATTTGGTGCCACTCTCCTCTTTGAATTTCATCTTATATTTCTTTCCTGGAATAAGAAAAAATAAACAAAGGCAGAGAAGTAGGCAAGTACAGAGTGTGTTTTAAGTAATGGAATTTTGTTGGAGTGTAAACTACACAGAACTCTATATACAGGGAAGGAAAGTAGGAATAAAATAGGATGATAACATTGAACTGAGAGACACTGAGACTTGAGTTCAAATATGGTCCCAGAAACTTAATAGATTTCTGACCTTATGCAAGTCATTTTACCTCTTTCTGTAAAATGGGGATAATAATGGCACCTACCTCCCAGGGATGTTGGGAAGATAAAATGAAGTAATATAAATAAAGAGTTTTTCAAACCTTAAAATGTTATGTAAATGCTAGCTATTCAGCCACTTAATCCTCTGTGATCACTGATTAAACCAATTCCCTTTTCCTTGGCCAGAGAACATTCAGGGGATTAAGAATGGATATCTCATTACACAGACATTCACTCATAACAAAAAATAAATTTAGACAAGTGTTATTACCCAGAACAAAGTAATTTAAGACAGAAGTTCACAAAGACACATGTAACATTCTAAAATAATGTACATTGCCAATATTTTTTCCTTAACAAATGATTAACTTTAAATTATAGAATAATAAATTATTTTCCCTTGTGATAAAAGCAGTTATTTGAATTTTTAACAGTTTTCTTAGTATTTCCAATTTTCATAATTTACTCAAAAAAATTTTCTTGTTTTTAATTAGAAAGTGGGACCAGGAAAACACCAAGATCCCTTGAAGGAACTCCATGTTATGAACATCAGTTTTCTGATGAAAGTCCTCACTCAACAACCACAGACCAATGTTCTATGACCTCAAGTTTTCTGAGTAGCAGTCTAGGTCAAACAAGTACAGATTCTCCTGATCAGCAAAGTATATTCAGTGGGGAATTGCATAGTGTTTTACAGGAAAATAATGATTCTGAAACCTTTAGTGTTCTTGAAGGTTCAGAATCTACCCCAGATTTATTAGATTTAGAAAATGAGATTAAATATCAAATGCTAAAATACAACCATGAAAGTGGATTGGACACAGATAATTTAGTTTCTAATCTACCTGTGCCTCTGACTGAAGAAGTAGAAGTTGATGATACACCAGGACTCAAACCCAGACATTTTCTTGAGGAGGATGAGCAAAGTAGTCAAGAATCTCCCAACCAAGAACAAGATGACTTTACTGAATTACAAAAAGCAGATGAAACAATAGATGAACTGAAAATTCAAGATGCTGAAAGCACTTTTTCTCAAAAAAACTGCACGGAAACACAAACAGTGCCTTTGATTCCTAATACTTTATCAAGTGTTGAGAAACTGTTGCCTGGAAAAAGAAATGATGAAAACTGGATAGAAATGCCAGGAATACCGGAATGTTTTTCAGTGAATATGACCCTAGAAAACCTCAGTTCAGATTCCTGCCAAAGCCCCATAAAAGATAATGATTTTGATCAGCAGGAAAAAAAAATACTTTCTGAATTTGATTTTGGAGCAGAATCTATTCCTCAGGTGTCTGTTTCAGTACCCATTATCAACGAAACTAAGATTGAACAATCCCTACAAGAACAAGTGTTAACATCCAGCGATGAAGAGGATATTTATGCTCGTGGTCTGCCTTATTCGTCTTCTGAAGCTAGCGTAGCTGAACTTGGTGGTAGTCTTTCTCTCCAGGATGTGGCCAAAGCAAATCTTGAGGAAACAGTTTTGTTAAAATCAGATCAGGTAGGTAAAATCAAGTCACTTAAAACGAAAGATTTTTTGGAGCTTGAAGAATGATGAATTATGTTAAGGTTTTTTTTTTGTTTGTTTGTTTTTTTACTAGTTGTCCATCTTAAAATATTTTATACTTAATGCCACCCTAACAAAAAGTCTCATAAGGCACAGTAGAAAAAGAATAAATTCTTTGGTCAGAGTACCTGAGCTCAACTCTAACCTCTGATATTTACTACATGTGTGACCTTGAACAATTCCCTTAAATTCCCTTGGGTGTTAATATTCTCATCTGTAAAATAAAGTGGTTGGACTAGATGGCCTCTAAGATCTCTTCAAACTCTAGTTTTGTGATTCTCTATAATCTAGTACTGGGCAAGTTGGCCATAAGGTGATGATTATTTTGACCATAGCAAATCATTAATTTTCTTTGTTTAAAAATCTTGTTGTAGAAGTAATAGCCTATATAGAAATACAAAATCCTCAGTTATCTATGTTACCTTATCCAAAGCAAACTTTGTTTGCATATACTTAGTGATATTGTCATTGCATAATATGTCCTTTCTTTACCAAATCTGAATGTTTGCTTATTTTGGTGAACAGAACCTTGAAAAGTTGGCAAAAATAGTTACTTCAATTTCTCCTTGACTTAAAGAAAGAGAGAATTTATCTGTTTTGTGGAGGCTGCTTTGATGTAATTTTGCATTGGTTTGCGGAATCATGCGATTTCCAGATTGGAACTAGGAAAGGGGGTGCCAATTGGGAAGTGTTGTTGAGGGCATCTAAATGGGAAGTTAGGATAGCTTTCTAGTTTTTTCTGAGTCACACCTTCATAGTGTGGCTTCAGTATTTAGTTTGAATTTAGAAATTCAACCTCACTCATTTCATCTAATTGACAAATTACATTGTAAAGTTAAATATGAAAGATTTTTAGATTATTAGTAGAACTTTCCTTGTTCATCTATTTATTATTTGTGCTAGTAAATAGCAGTAATAATAATAATAAGTGTTGGTTGAAAAAACACTGCTCTTTTGTGTCAGAATCACAAAAATGTGATTTTGTTCCTTTGAGTGGGAGATAAAGGATTGTACTTAGAATCAAAAAACCTGGGTTTAAATTTTTGATTTGCAAGTTACTACATATGTTGCTTTGGGAATGTAATCTCCCTGAGCTTCAGTTTCCTCTTTTTTATGATGAGGATAATAATACCCATACTAATTATTTTGAAGGATAATGTAGATCAAATGATGTGGTAGATGTGAAAAGCTTTGTAACTTATAAGACCTTATAGAAATATTAGGGTTTTTTTTTATCATTATTGTGAAATTTTTCTTTATGTAGATAAATGAGAAAAATAATCATATGCTTTTCTTGCTATGTAAATACCCATTTAGCTTCAAAACTAGCCATATGTTACTCCTGTGGTATGACTAGAGTATTTTCTATAGATTATAATAGAGAATTCTGATATATTAGAAATCTAGCTGTATATTCTTTCTCTAAATTTACAGCAAAGTTATTGCAAAAGCTTCTCATATGAAACTTTTGAACCTCAAACATTTGAACATTAAGAACCTTAAGAGAATCATTATTTTATTTGTGATTTTATTTCCTTTGACAAAGATGATAACCATGCCTGAAGAAGTTTCTCTGACCAAAACGTATTATGTGGTAACCAACCTATTGTTACATGCTTTCCAAACTTAGCTTCTAAATTAGTCTTCAGAGGATTATCACTCTGTCTATCCACAGACCATATGGTGAATCTTTCTATCTAAGAAGGGACCTGCTAGATCTCCTGTGCAAGTGGCTTAGTTTTTGGCAACTAAAGATCTTTTCTGTGCCAGAATGAGGCATTGGTGGAGTCATCAGGGATAACTTAATTGTCCTAAAATACAAAAAAATTTTCTTTGTTCCCATCTCAGAGAAGTTAATATTCACATTGTGAAATTAGGTGCAGGTGGGGAAGTTACCTTTATTTTTTGCAGAAGTACTAAATTGCAAATATTTATCTAGTTCACATTTTAAAAGCTCCATGAAAATTATGATCAGCTTCCCAAATTTCAGTCATTGTTCCCTTATTTAGTGTCTTTGAGTTAGTTGAACACAAAATCCTCTACAGTATCCTGATAAATAGTCTTCCATCTTTGCTTTAATACTTCGAAAATAATTGAGTCAGTACATGATATGGCAACTCCCAAAAGTTAATGTGATCTTCAGCTGTTTTGAGAGTCATTATGCTGAGGATTAGGGAGATGATGTTCCTGCTTATTTGACCTTCATCAGACATATCTACATTGTTGTATTCATTCATATTTCCCCACCATTAGGGAAGAGGGTATAGTTGGAAAAAGTCCAATTTAGGCTTGAGACCAGAAAGCTCTTCTTCACATTTTTCTGTCCAAAAGTGGAATTGGCCATTTATGAAGATTATAAATTTTTCTTTATTCATGATATTCAAGCAAAATTGGGATAACCTTTGTTGAGAATGCTGGAGAAGGAATTTTTGTTTAGACAAAGGTTGAACTTGTTTTTCAATTAGTTCTCTGTCAACTCTGAAATTTACTTCAATGTTTAATGTTATCTGATGGCAGTGCATTTCTCTTAAAATTATTACATTAAGTTCTTTGGTTATAGTTCTTAATTCAAATTTGTTCTTGTCAGCAGTATCTTTTTTTTTTTTTTTTAAGGAAGTTTGATAATATTCTGAATGCCCTCTGATTTCTTTGGAAACATTGTCCATTAAGTTTTGTAGATAGGGTAGGGAGAAATATTTTCAGATACTATGTATGCATTACTTTTGTGTCCACATTTAATGTAAAGATTAACTCTTGTATAAGAGAGTACTGTATCAACTAGAGATTGGACTAAATTCTCAGATTCATTCCTGATTTTGCAAGGAACATATCTGTTGTGTAAGGCTAGGTAGTCTTATTATTATTATTATTATTTTAGCATTTTCCTTTCCAATATATTATGATTATATTAAGCATTAAGGATTCCCTGATTGTAAGCATTATGAAAAATTAGAGCATATTACAACCATTTTCTGAACTTTTGGTGGTTTTTTTTTTTTTAAAGGAAAAGATAGCTGTCATTCTTTGTTAACCTTAGTTACAGTATTTTCCCCAAACAAGGAGATTTGCTTACGTTGTTATGATTTTATAAATTTAAACAAATACTGGCTTTTGGAAATATAGTGATATGTATTGCCTTGTTGCCTTATGTAGAAATCAATGTGGGTCTGTTCTAACCACTATTCCTTAGTTTGCAGAAAGCTGGATGGGATACTCTGGCCCTGGCTATGGAATCCTAAGCCTTGTGGTTTCAGAGAAGTATGTCTGGTGCCTGGACTACAAAGGTGGACTATATTGTAGCGGCCTCCCTAGTGCTGGAATACGGTGGCAGAAATTTGAAGATGCAGTCCAGCAGGTGGCAGTCTCTCCTTCAGGTTAGAATCCTTGGCTTCTAGGTGTCTACCTTTCTTTACCTAATTTGATAAAAACTACCACCATTAATTTTATTAATACTAATATGAATATATGAATATGAGTGAAGGAAAGATAGAAGAAATGAAAATCATTTAGGTATGTACTCTTCATCAAGCATCATGCTAAATTCTGAAGTTACAAATATAAAAATAAGACAGACTCCAATCAGGGTGCTTACATTCTGGTAGAGAAAGACATCATCATCAAAAACATTGTGACTGATGAAGGCTCTTTTGATTTAAGAAGTTACGCAGATGGTGAGTGGCAGCTAGAAGGGAGTCAACTGATAAGCCCTTTCCAGAAGGATTGATAATACTAATTTGATTAGTGGTTCCAGAGCAAGAGATAGAAAGGGGAAGTGGGATATATAATGTGATAGAGTAAGTAGCAAAAAGATGGTAGCTATAGGTCATTGGATGTGATATGAAACATATCAGGAATACACAAAAATATATAGGCCTTTTTTTTCCTTGGCTTTGCCACAGCTTTGAGAATTAAAATACCACATTGATAAAAATCAACTGTCCCAAAATTTTGCATTTCCTTAATTTTCCCAATTTTTGCTTAAAATTCTAGTTTTTTGTCTGATTCTTTTGCTTTCTATTTCATTTATTTTAGGACTTGAAAGGAACTTGCTATGCCAAACTTGTAGACACATCTTTTTTAGTATGTGCTTTTTTTGTTTGTTTGTTTTCAAACATCAAACTTTTAATTGTTAACTGGTAGCTGATGGATAGCCTATTAAATGTGGTATATTCCTTATTAAAATACAATATGTTTCCGTTTTTGGATTTAGTTACTTGTATCATTAAAGGTTCAGTAACAAGTCCTTTTATCTGTTCAAACCTCAAAACATTTTGGATATATTCATATTGAATCATGGGATTTGGAACTGCTGGATGGTGCTTTAGAGATTATTTAGTTTTATCCCATAACTTTATAAATAAGGATAGTAAGAACAGAGAAAGAGTAACTATAAGTAGCAAAGCTATAAACTATACCCTCATATTTCACATCTCCTTTGTACCACACTATAGTGGCTTCTGCTCTGTTTTCTCTTTTATAAATATGTTTACTTTTAAAATAGTTAATTAAGCAATTAAGGTACTTCCTAACCATATATTGTAGTCACATTAATTCTTTCAAACTATCAAGTTACTCTTTCATGTGTTAGAGCAGAAATTAACTAAATGATGCCTAATGGCTTTAAATTATCATTACCATTCCCTCTTGCATGAAGCAATTTAGTTATCTAGTCTTTTTAATGTTAGTAGCTTCTCTCCCTTCTCAAGGAGAGTGAAGCAGGGAGTTAGGATAAAACAGAATGTATTTGCATGCAATATTTATTTGAATTCAACTAACATATTGGAAAGAAATTGGATACATAAAACAGATATATTGGAGCAGGAAAGTATTAGGATGTTTATTTTAGATTGTGTCATAAAGTTCTTATTACTTTTGTTTCCATGGTGTGCCTCAGTTTTCTTTGCTTATAAATTGGAAGCTATGGTGACTACTCATTAACTTTTTGTTTTTAGCATGGACTTATTTAATCATTCATTTATTTTAAAAATTATTTTGTTTTAATCCAGTCAAGATCTACCTTCTTACTCTCTCACCACACATCTCATCACTTCCTACATCCTTGCAATGAGAAGCCAAGAATAAAACCCACTACTAACATATATAGTCAATCAACACATTATCTCTGTTTAAAAAAAAAAATCCTCATTCTGTATTCTGAGCTTTTTCTCAGAAGGTGGGTAGCATCTTTCATCATTATTCTGGAATCCTAGTTACTCATTACACTCTTAAGAATTCAGCAAAATAATATTTTAGCACATTTATGTACCATAACATGTTTGTCCATTCCCACATTTATGGATATTCTCACAGATTCCCATTCTTTGCCACTTCAAAAAGAACAATAGATATTTTTGTACATATATAGAGTTGTTTTGCTTAGGACTAATCCCCTACCCTAATATATCCTCTGTTTTGTTTTCCTACCTCCTTTCCTCCATTTTCCTTTTGTTTGAAATTGATTTTTATACCCAATACTATGTATGTGTATTATTCCTTCTTTTGAATAGTTCAGATCAGAGTAAGGTTGAAGTGTTACCTGATCCTTCTCTCCATCTCCTCCTTGTTTATCTATGTAGTATCTATGTGCACATCCTAATTATATAAGATAATTTTCCCTAATCTTCCTTTCCCTCCTTCCTCACCCCCTTCTATCCAAAGTATTTCTCTTCTCCTTTCTATGAATTCTTAAGATCATCAAGACAAAGAAAAAAACATTCTTAGGGCTTACCTAATTGGACTTTGTCAGTGGTTTCTGATGATAGTAGAATTTAAAGGTGATATGTGTATCATCTCCCTAAATTTGAATGTAAACTATTTATCCTTGTTCAGTCCGGTATCATTATTCATTCATGTTAACTTTTTTATATTTGCTCTTCATTCTTGTGTTTAAACTTCAAATTTTCTATGCAGTTCTAGTCTTTTCATTTATAATGCTTAAAAGTCTTCTATATCATTAAAAGCCCAATTTTTTCCCCCTATGATATTAAGCTCAGTTTTTCTGGATGGATTATTCTTAACTGTAAGCTCATATCTTTTTCTTTCTGTAATATCCTATTCCAAGTTTTTTTTTTTCTTTAAAGGAGAAGTTGCCAAGTTTTGTGTGATACTGACTGTGGCTCCTTAGTACTTAAATCTTTCTGCCTGCTTTCCATTTTTTTTTCTTTTGACTTGAATGCTCTTATTTTTAGCTATGATGTTCCATATAGTTTTCATTTTGGGTAATCTGGGGATTTTCTTTTTCTATTTTGCCTTTTGGTTCTAAAAGGTATGAGCAGTTCTATCTTAAGATCTCTTAAAATAGGCTCTTTTTTGTGTCATAGATTTCTAACAGTACAATATTTTTTAAGTCCTTTGACTTTGTTTTCATATTGTTTTGTTGTTTCATGGAGTCATTTGTTTCTATTTGATCCATTCTGATTTTCAGGAAGTTTAATGCTTGAGCCAAGCTGTTGATTCTTCTTCAAGTCTTTTCTTTCATAGCTTTTATTTTCTACTTTTTTCCCTCAGGTTCTTTCTGTTTATTAAAAAACCTTTATCTCTTCTAGGAAGAGCTGTGTTTTTTCTATAGTTGTTCCTAAACTATGTTTCTCTCTTGTAAACATTATTGCATGATTCTCTTTTTTTGTGTTTGTGCCTTGAGCATCCCTGTAATATCTCATTATGGCAAGGATCCTTTTTTGTTTGCCTTCCAGCCCGTTTCCTGGCTTGAAACATCATGTTAGAGCTGGACTCTGCTACACTTATGAAGGGAATATCTGGAATAGTCCTGTTGTATCTTGGAATATTGACTGTTATGCTATTTTAGGAACTGAGAGACAGGGTAGGGACTTATAAGTTTTCAGTGCTACCAAAGTGGTTCCACTTGGGGTAAAGTCTGTTTGCTGGCCCCCCTAGTTTGAGTTCTGCAAATTCCTGACCTGAGTTTGAGTGTGAGCAAAAGTAGATTGCTGATGGAATCCATCCTTGCCAATCAGTTGAAAAGCTCTTGGAGGTTCAGAGTGGCAGAATTATAAGCTCCCCTTTGGTCTGGGATTCTAGCTATGACTATTCCTTTGCAGGTTGAGCTAGATGCTAGAAGCTGTGGATCTTAGGTCTGAGCTGAAACACTGCTCCTGGTTTCTGAATTTCCTTCTTTTTCGGTATACCACCTGGGACCTAGTTGTACTATCTTGTGTAGGTCTGTGACCCAGAACAAGATAATGGACAACAAAGACTGAACCTATTCCTTGTTATAGTTGCTCCAGGGTGGATTCAGAAATAGCCTGCTCTTGAGTCTGGGACCTCTTCTTGGCCCAGTTCACAACCTGAGCATTAGTGTGCTTTGCATCATGCTACTTCAGGCCTGATTTAGTCCCCAAGGTCCATAGACCTCTCTGTCTCTCATACTATGCTGAATTGAGGTGACCAAGTACTCATTGGCTTTTTCTGGATTTCTCCATTGGGATTTGATATGAAGCATTTTCAAGATCTGTTTGGAGAAGTCTGTGGATGAGCTCACCACAGTGCTTAGCTGTATTATCTTAGTTACCTCTTTAGTCACATTGATTTTTTTTTTTTTAATAAAAGAATTTCCTGTGAAAGTAGCCTTGATAATAAATTAAATTAGAGTTGTTGGTATTTACATAATTGTATATTGTAATTATTTCTCTTTCTGACCATAATATTTGGCTCATCTAATTATTTAACTCTATTTTTCTTTTGATTTCACTGATTTTCTATTTATTTTCTCTTCCTTTTAAGCTTCATATCACAGCAATGTTTATCTTTTTAAGATACACCATGATCATGTCATTCTTCAGCTCAAAAACTCTCAAGTGGCTTTCTATTGCCTAATTCCTTGGTTTGGCAGTCAAGTCTTTTCCCAGTTTATTCTACTATTTTCCTCACCTGATTTTAAATGTTTACTTTTCCAAAATTTTCACTCTAGCTAAACTGAACTACTCACTAGTTAAACTGAACAGTTTTCCTAAAAACCTCTCTTTGCTTTTGTGGCTTTTTTTTTTATTTTTTATTTTTATCTTATTTTACCTATAGGTATACCTATAGGGTAATGTTTTCTTCTCCCTATCTTCACCTATGAAAATCCTAAATATTCTTTAAGGCTCAGTTTAACTACAACCCCTTTTTTCAAGTTTTTCTTGTTTACCCCACTCAAAAGTAATTTCATAACTCTTTAATTCCTCTAGCAGATTTCTGGGAAAGGTGACTGGTTGAATGGAGGCATCTAATGCCCATATATGTATTCCACAAAACCCTAAAAATTACAGCAGATTGAATGATGATCAAGAAATTCAATGGAAAAACTAAAGACTTCATTCCATAAAAACTTGTCCAGAAGCCCACAAATAATAGAAAAGAGGACAGACCCACCAGGACATGAAAACAATATGGAAGACTTTGTGTCAGTACCAGAGATGGGCCAGAGGCAAGAGTATTGAAACTAGCTCTAAGATTCCTAAATTTTCAGTGTGAACATTTATACTTTAGGAATCAATAATTGCTATCCTGATGGTTACTATGAATGTTAATAATACAAATTCAATTTGAAAGTTTTTTGGGCATGCATTTCTTCCCTTCACACCTCCCAAGAGAACGTGGTTATTAGACATTTACCATCACACCCCTATTATATTGCTTGAGTTCAGCAGAATTGCAATAGAAAGCTTAGGGACTGAAGTTCTTGCTAGGCCAAAAGCCTGGTGACTGTAATAATAGTTATAACTGACATTTATGAGTTTATGGTTTGCAGAATGATTTCCATCCTTTATGTCATTTGAACTTTACAATATCATTAAGAAGAGACACCTGTACCTTGCAAGGTATCTGAAGGCAGTCAGAATGGAGCTTTCTTACATATATTATTAATTATTATAGATACAAAGATACCCAACCTAGAAGAAAAGAATAATTCCTCAATACTTGTAAGTTCAAAGGGAAAAATGAATTTTCCACAAGAGGTACATGATTGCATAGAAGAAAAGAGATAAAAAATGAAATAAAGACATCTGGAGGAAAGAACTGGAAAGAAAATAAATAGCTAATAGAACAGAAAACAGTAAACTTTATCCAAGTAATGGACTTCATAAACCTCAGAATGGACCAAACAAATCAACAATTAAATAAAACAAGAAATTTTAGAATGAAATCAGAAAATTGGGGGGGGAGGATCTAGAAGAAAATGAAAGAGGTCTCATCACAAAGAATTTACTTGGAAAACTGGTAATGGAAAGAGCATTTAAGAATCATCATATTCCCTAAAAAAATCATAATAAAAAAAAGAAAAGAAAGAAAGAAATAAGCAAACCTTGGATACTATAGTTAAAGTAATAATAAATGAAAATTGTCAGATCTGTTAGAACTAATCTGCAGTTTTTAGTTTTAAAAATAGAATTCACTGATTATCTCCTAGAAGAAATCCTAATAGAAAATATTTCAGAAATGACATAGCTAAAATACAGAGCTTCCATATCACAGCGGTACTGCAAGTATTCAGAAAGCGTTTAAGTTTCAAGGATCCGCACTTAGGATCACATAAGACTTGGAAACATCTACTAAAAAGGGGAATTCTTGGAATATAATATTCCAGAATTCAAGAGACATAGGCTTATATCAAAAAGTTATTACTGTGAAAAGCTAAATATTATCCTATAGGAGGAAAAATAGGAGGATTTTCAGGCATTCTTGATGAAAAGATTCCAAGTGAGCAGAAAATTTGAGTGGCAAACACAAGATTCAGATGAAACCTGTATTAGTAAACTTAATTCGAAAAACTGAAATGGGCTCTATGATATGCTAACATTCTGGTAAGAGGAGAAAAAACAAACATTCCTTAGGAACCTTAATGTCTTCAAAGAACATTAAAAAGAGTTGAATAAGACAAATAGAAGACCTGAGAAATAAGTTGGTTTTATTCTGAAGGTTTTAAGAGAGAAAAATACTAATGTAAAAAAGGAGGGAAAAAAAGACTAGAGATTTCTATTTTTCATAATTGGAATATATGAGAAGGAAAAATAAAATTGAAGGAAAGGATTAAGAGAGCAGGAAACAGATGAACTCTTATCGGACCTGTACAAAAGAGGATCAAATGCATATAACATGTATAAACATCAGATGCCACAGGGAAAGAGTAGAAGCTAGGGGAAGAAGAGAATATTAATAAGGATAATACTGAGGAGAGAATAGTTGCAAGCAAAACAAACTTCAGCTTTGGAGGGTAGATCCAGAAGGGCAAGAATTAAAGGGAAAAGAAAAGGTGGGCAAGGAGAAAAGATCAATGAAAGGTAAAGCAGATCAGTTGATTTACATAATTTGATTTGATTCATTTTCTTTTTTTTATCACTTTCCTCTTTGTAAAATGCAACGAATTGTTAAGCAATAAAATAGTACAACAGGTTATGAATGGAAGAAAATCAGCAATCATAATAGTGAATGTAAGAATATATACACACACACACACACATATGCATATATATGTATATGCATATACATATATAGAATAGATCCAAAATAAATAGAAAATTTCTTCAAACATATGAAGACAATATTCCTCAGTAGTCAAAGAATATAAAATCACTTTTCAAAGAATGAAACCTGAGCTAGCAACAGCCAGATGAAAAATATGCTCCAAATCACAATACAAAGAAAAATGTAAATTTAAACTATTTTTAGATTCTAAGTTCCCCCCCCAGATTAGCAAAGATAAGTAGGAAAATGACAGTTGTTAGAAACACAGGCGCACTAATGCATTTTATGTAGAGTTGTAAATTTGTTCTTCCGATGGAAATATTTGGAACTGTTCCCCAAAAGTCATTGAATAATACATGTGCTTTACTCTAATTCTATAATAAGCTTATATTCTAAAGAGATCAAAGGGAAAGGGAAAGGACTTAGATATATAAAAATATAACAGCATGTTTTGTCATATTAAAGAATTATAGACAAAGTTGGGAAGTAGTCGAACAAATTGTGGCATGTTAATATTATTTTGCTGTAACAAATGACTGAATAGATGATTTTAGATCATCTTGGTAAGACTTATATGAACTAAGGTGGCCTAAAGTGAGCCAAATCAGGAAAACAATTTAGACAATTACTACAACCTTGTAAAGAAAAGTAGCTTTCGGAGACTTGAGAAATTTAAAAGTAGTGACCAAACATGATTCCAAATAACCTGTCTCAGATCTTGTTACCCATCTTCTTACTGAGAGGTGATGGGACTCAAGGTATAGAAAGAAACATTTCTAGATATAGCTAATGTATAGATTTGTTTTCCTTAATTGTTTATTTGTCACAGTGTTCTTTAAAATATTTTTAATTGAGGTTATGAGGAATTGGGGAAAACATTAGGGATTAGCAGTAATAATACTGAAGAAAAGAAAGGGGGAAAGAAAGACGATTGGATTTAGAAAAAAAAAATTCCCAGTACAAAAGGAAGCACATAAGCAGGACAGCTTTGAAAATATCTTTTAAAAAATAATAATAAAGCAAGCTGTATGGCATAGAGATTTATATCATATATGATCCTTTTTTGGTTCTACTTCATATATGGAAATGCTCGTTTTTGTTACATTCAGAATAATTCCTATAGTACTTATATCATTTGTGGCACTAGCTTATGCTTCCTCATATTGTATCTATTTGTATACTTAATAGATTTGTAGGCTCTTTGAAGATAGTCTCATATCCATTTTTGTATCTCCCATAAAATGTATATTATAGATACTGAGTATATATTTATTATTGACTTTTTTATAGGTGCACTTCTCTGGAAGATTGAACAGAAATCTAACAAGGCATTTGCCTGTGGGAAAGTAACCATCAAAGGAAAGCGGCATTGGTATGAAGCACTGCCACAAGCTGTATTTGTAGCTTTAAGTGATGATACTGCTTGGATTATTAGGACTAATGGAGATTTGTACTTACAAACAGGTAATTAAATTTGGCATTGAATTGTGCTACATCTTCACTTATAAATAGCACTCTTTTAAAAAATATTTTTTTAATTTAATTTTTAAAAATTTTATTAAAACTTTTTATTTACAAAACATATGCATGGGTAATTTATCAACATTGACGCTTGCAAAATTTTCTGTTCCAAATTTTCCCCTCCTTCCCACTATTCCCTCCCTGAGATGGCAGATAATCTAATACATGTTAAATATGTTAAAATGTATGTTAAATGTATACATATTTATACAATTATCTTGCTGCACAAGAAAAATTGGATCATGAAGGAAAAAAAAAACCTGAGAAAGGAAACTAAATGCAAGCAAACATCAACAGAGTGAAAATGCTATGTTGTGGTCCATATTCAGTTCCCACAGTCCTCTCTCTGGGTGTAGATGGCTCTCTTTATCACTGAACAATTGGAACTGGTTTGAATCATCTCATTGTTGAAGAGAGCCATGTCCATCAGAATTGATCATCATATAGTCTTATTACCATATATGATGATCTTCTGGTTCTGCTCATTTCACTTAGCATCAATTCATGTAAGTCTCTCCAGGCCTCTCTGAAGTCATCCTGTTGGTCATTTCTTATAGAACAATAATATTCCAAAATATTCATATACCATAATTTATTCAGTCATTCTCCAATTGATGGGCAACCATTCACTTTCCAGTTTCTAGCCACTACAAAAAGGGTTGCCACAAACATTTTTTGTCATGTGGGCCCCTTTCCCTCCTGTGAGATCTCTTTGGGATATAAGCCCAGTAAAATCATTGCTGGGTCAAAGGGTATGCACAGTTTGATAACTTTTTTTTTATTAATAACTTTTTATTAGCAGAACCCATGCCAGGGTAATTTTGTACAACATTATCCCTTGCATGCACTTCTGTTCTGATTTTCCCTCTCTCCCTCCCCCCTCCCCCAGATGGCAAGCAGTCCTATACATGTTAAATAGGTTACAGTATATCCTAGATACAATATATGTGTGCAGAACCGAACAGTTCTCTGAACTGCAACAGCACAGGAAGAATTGGATTCAGAGGGTATAAATAACCCGGGAAGAAAAACAAAAATGCAAGCAGTTTACATTCATTTCCCAGTGTTCTTTCTTTGGGTGTAGCTGCTTCTGTCCATCCTTGATCAATTGAAACTGAGTTAGATCTTCTCTTTATCGAAGAAATCTATTTCCATCAGAATACATCCTCATACAGTAACATTGTTGAGGTATATAATGATCTCCTGATTCTGCTCATTTCACTTAGCATCAGTTCATGTAAGTTTTGCCAATCCTCTCTGTATTCATCCTGCTGGTCATTTCTTATAGATAACTTTTTTTTTTTTTAATGGCTTTTTATTTACAAGTTATATGTATGGGTAATTTTACAGCATTGACAATTGCCAAATCTTTTGTTTCAATTTTTCCCCTTCTTCCCTCATCCCCTCCCCTAGATGGCAGGATAACCAGTAAATGTTAAGTATATCAAAGTATAAATTAGATACACAATAAGTATATATGACCAAACCGTTAAAACTAGGTATTTCCTTCAGATGGTAAGGGGTGTGTCCTCTTGTTAGATCTTTTCTTAGGACACAGCACTAACTCCAGGTGTTTCCCTTCTGTGGATCCACCTCCCCAGTGCTGAGTGGGTTAGGCAAGGGGTAATTTCAGCGGAGAGTAAACATAAATGACCAGCTTTGAGTCCATAGGTGAAGAAGGATGCAGAGAGAAGTAGAGAGAGGCAGAGATGTAGAGAGATTCAGAGATGCAGAAAGATTTAGGGATGTAGAGAGAGAGAGAGATGTAGAGACATACATATACTTACATACAGGAAGCTCTTGCTTCCTGCTAACCCCTGCTAAGATTACCAATAAAGAATGGCTGTAGTGCTGCTACTAGGCTTATACTCCAAGGAGATACTAAAGAAGGGAAAGGGACCTGTATGTGCCAAAATGTTTGTGGCAGCCCTGTTTGTAGTGGCTAGAAATTGGAAAATGAATGGATGCCCATCAACTGAGAATGGTTGGGTAAATTGTGGTATATGAATGTTATGGAATATTATTGTTCTGTAAGAAAGGAGACCAGCAGGATGAATAGAGAGGGTTGGAGAGACTTGCAGGAACTGATGCTAAGTGAAATGAGCAGAACCAGGAGATCATTATATTAATTCAACAACGATACTGTATGAAGATGTATTCTGATGGAAGTGGATTTCTTTGACAAAGAGACCTAATTCAGTTTCAATTGATCAATGATGGACAGAAGCAGCTACACCCAAAGAAAGAACACTGGGAAATGAATGTAAACTGTTTGCATTTTTGTTTTTCTTCCTGGGTTATTTTTACCTTCTGAATCCAATTCTCCCTGTGCAACAAGAGAACTGTTTGGTTCTGCACAAATATATTGTATCTAAGATATACTGTGACATATTCAACATATATAGGACTGCTTGCCATCTAGGGGAGGCGGTGGAGGGAGAGGAGAAAAATCGGAACAGAAGTGAGTGCAAGGGATAATGTTGTAAAAAATTACCCTGGCATGGGTTCTGTCAATAAAAAGTTATTATAATATAAAATAAAATAAAATAAAGAAAGACTGTTTGGCATCTTAACATTGGCTTGTCTTCATGTATTTCCAGGAAGATTGGTATGTGTGGCCCTGGCAATCAGAAGCCTCAGTGGTAGGTCACACTTTGCCAATACCAAATGGTTTTGATGACTGCTGCTTTATAATATAGTTTTAGATCTGGTACAGCTAGGCCACCTTCATTTGATTTTTTTCCATTAATTCCCTTGAAATTCTTGATCTTTTGTTCTTCCAGATGAATTTTACTAGGTCAGTAGAATAGTTTCTTGGGAGTTTGATTGGTATAGTAATAAATAAATAGATTTGTTTAGGTAGTATTGTCATCTTTATTATATTTGCTCAATCTATCCAAGAGCACTTGACATTTTTCCAGTTGTTTAGATCTGACTTTATTTGTGTGGAAAGTGTTTTTTAATTTCGCTCATATAGTTCCTGACTTTTCCTTGGCAGATAGATTCCCAAATATTTTATACTATCAACAGTTCTTTTAAATGGAATTTCTCTTTGTATCTCTTGCTGTTGTATTTTATTAATGATGTATAAAAAAGCTGATGATTTATGTGGATTTATTTTGTATCCTGAAACTTTGCTATAGTATGGATTATTTCTAATAGTTTTTTAGTTGATTTTCTAGGGTTCTCATATCATCTGCAAAGAGTGATAATTTGGTTTCCTTATTACCTACTCTAATTCCTTTAATCTCTTTTTATTCTCTTATTGCGAAAGCTAGCATTTCTAATACAATATTGAATAGTAATGATGGCAGTGGGCAACCTTGTTTTACCCTTGATCTTACTGGAAATGGTTCCAATTTATCCCCATCACATATAATGCTTGCACATGGTTTTAAATAGATGCTACTGACTATTTTAAGGAAAAGTCTATTTATTCCTATACTATCTAGTGCTTTTAATAGGAATGAATGTTGCATTTTATCAAATGCTTTTTCTGCATCTATTGAGATAATCATATGTTTCTTGTTAATTTGGTTATTCATATAGTTAATTATGCTAATGGTTTTCCTAATATTGAACCAGTCCTTAATTCCTGGTCTAAATCCTACTTGGTCATGGTGTATTATCCTGGAGATGATTTTCTGTAATCTTTTTGCTAAGATTTTATTTAAGATTTTTGCATCGATGTTCATTAGGGAGATTGGTCTATAATTTTCTTTCTTTGTTTTTATCCCAGTTGGGTTAGGTATCAGTACCATGTCTGTGTCATTTGGTAGGAGTCCTTCATTACCTATTTTTTCACTAGTTGGTATTGTTTGGCATAACTCACATGTAAATACATCTGGTTCTGGGAATTTTTTCTTATGGTGTTGATTAATAGCTTGTTCTATTTCTTTTTCTAAAATTTAAGTAATTTATTTCTATTTTTGTTAATCTGAGCAATCTATTTTTGTAAGTATTGCTCCATTTCACTTAGGTTATAGAATTTATTGGCATAAAGTTGGCAAAGTAACTCCTAATTATTGCTCTAATTTCCTCTTCATTGGTGGAAAGTTGTTCCTTTTCATTTTTGAGACTAACAATTTGATTTTCCTCTTTCCTTTTTCTAATCAAATTAAAGGTTGATCTATTTTGTTGGGGTTTTTTCATAAAACCAACTTTTAGTTTTATTTATTTATTCAATAGTTTTTTTATTTGAAATTTGTTAATCTCTCCTTTTATTTTTAGAATTTCAAGCTTGGTATTTGATTGGGGGTTTTTAATTTGTTCTTTTTCTAGCTTTTCTAGAACTTACAACTGTAAGACCCATTCAGTGATTTTCTCTTTCTGTATTTTATGCAAGTAAGCATCTAGATATATAAAATTTCCCTTATTACTGTTTTGGCTGCATCCCACAAATTTTGGTATGATTTGCTGTTTCACCCATTGATTCTTTTTTTTTTTTTTTTTTTTTTTTGCAATTGGGGTTAAGTGACTTGCCTAGAGTCATACAGCTAGGAAGTGTCAAATGTCAGTCCTCCTGACTTCAGGGCTGGTGCTTTATCTACTGTACCAACTAGCTGCCTCTCACCCATTCATTCTTTAGGATGAGATTATTTAGTGTACAATTACTTTTTGGTCTATTTTCTCCTGGCCTTATATTGCATGTGATTTTTATTGTATTATGATCTAAAAAAAAATTCATTTACTATTTCTGCTTTTCTGCATTTGATTTTGAGGTTTCTATGCCCTGACACATGGTCAGTTTTTGTATAAGTTCCATTAACCACTGAGCAAAAAAATAAACTCTTTTCTGTCTCCATTCAGTTTTCTCCAAAGATCTATCATACCCAACTTTTCTAACATTTTGTTTATCTCTTTAACTTCTTTCTTATTTATTTTGTGACTCGATTCATCTAGTTCTGAGAGAGGGAGGTTGAGATTCCCCTACTAGTATAGTTTTGCTGTCTTATTTCTTCTTTCATCTTTCAACTTCTCTTTTAGGAATTTCCATTATACCACTTGGTGTATATATGTTTAGTATTGATATATTACTTCATTATCTATGGTACTCTTTGGTAAGATATAGCTTTCTTCCTTATCTCTTTTAATTAGATCTATCTTTGCTTTTATTGATCTGAGATCAGGATCGCTACCCCTGCTTTTTTTTCTTCACATGAAACATAATATATTCTGCTCCAGACCTCTTCCTTCATTCTGTATGTATCACTATTCTTTAAATGTGTTTCTTGTAAACAACATATTGCAGGATTCTGGCTTTTAATCCAGTCTGCTATCCCCTTCTGTTTTATGGAAGAGTTCATCCCATTCACATTCACTGTTAAAATAACTAATTCTGTATTTCCTGCCACCTTATTTACTCTAAGTTATGCTTTTCTCTTTCCTTTCTCCCTTCCTTCCTCCCTAGTATTTTGCTTTTGATAACCACCTCCCTTAGTATTCCCCCTTTAGAGCCCATCTCCCTTTTTTACATCGTTCCCCTAATTCTTCTGTTTTTCCTTCTATTAGCCCTTCCCTTTTTTTCCCCTTTCCCTCTTACTTCCCTATGAGACAAGTTTCTTTATGATACCAAATATGTCTGATATTCTCTTTTAGAGCCAAATGAGAGTAAGATTCACACATTCCTCTCCCTTCTTTCTCACAATAATAATAGGTTTTCTTTGCCTCTTTGTGAGATGTAATTTCCCTCATTTTACCTTTTTTCTTTTTCTAGTATGATCCCCTTTCTACCTCTAGTTTATTTTTCTTATTATCATAATAAAATCAACTTATACCCACATTCTCTAAGTATACCCGTAACAGAAACATAGTTCTCAAGAGTTCTTTCCTTTTTACCTTTTTATGCTTCTCTTGAGTTCTGTGTTTGGAGATGAAATTTTTTGTTCAGTTTTGGGATTTAATTTTGGGATCTCTTTTTTTATTCATTGCATTCTTTTTCCATTTTTTTCCATTCCTTCTTACAATGTTCTCATTTCATTTCCCCATTTTGCTTCTAACTCTTTTAAGATCCTTTATGCAATCTTCAAAGAAAGCCTTGTGAAATGGGGACCAGCTCATGTCTCTCTTTGGAACTTCTTCTGGAGTTGCTTTGCCTTTAGAAACCTCAGGATTTGAAGTCTGTTCTCTCTCTCCATAATAGCTGTCTATAGTGAGAGTTCTTTTTTGTTTTGTATTTATTTTTTTTTAAGGCTTGAGATCTTTTCAATGTAAAGTAGCTATAACTACTTTAAATTTCCCTGGGGCTGTTCTGTTGATTGAGTTCCAGTGCTGGCTAATGGTGGCTAAGTCCAGCATTCTTCTGGGCTTCAGTGGTTTACAATTTGCCCTTTACAAAAGGCAAATCTGCCAAACCACCTGCTTGCAACCAGGACAGAGTGACCTAAAAGGCTCACAGAAGATTCCCTGGTGCATGGAACTCAATGCTCTGATTCACTGCCCCAGCTCCTTGCTCTAGTCGCCTTGTGCTGTGGTCTGGGCTCAGTAGACTGTCCCCCTGCCCATTTAAAAGAGACCTGTTCTGAAGTTGGAAGACCAAGGTATCTTCTTCTGGGAATGTGTTATACTCCAAATATTTATGGATTTTTTGACTCCAAGACCAGTTTAGAGGCTTAATCTGCTGTTGATTTGAGAGAAGGTTGGAGGAGGTCACAGAGAGCTGTGTCTGCTCTCCACTATCTTGGCTGCCTCCATTTCCTCCCCACCCCCCAACATGCTATTCATAAATAGCACTCTTAGATTAAATTAAAATCTTGAAGACTTTGGAGCATAGCTCATCAGCTAAGGTTTTAGAGGATCAGTTTTAGAAATGATTCTTTTATGTTTTCTTTTTGTGGCAAATTGGTAGCTGAAGAACTTATTCCATCTCCATGCTTGAAATATATTTCCTCCTCATTCTTAGAAGAGATTTCAATACTATCTAGAGTAACTCTCTTGAGGAAACTGAAACTTAGAGCAATTAAGTAATTTGCCACAAGTACCATAGGGTTAAAATACTAACATAATAGGGTCGGGATTTGAACATAGATGATTTGACTCCAAATCCAGGATGCTTTGTAGATTACACCACATGCCTGTCAAATCTTCATTTTTCTGGAAGTCCCATCCAGTTGTCTCTGTTTCTTGAAGTGTCCCTTTTCCTCTTCCACCCAGATAAAATGATTTTGATTTGTTCAAGTTTTCTTAGAATATTTTATCTAGATTCCTTCTTTGCCTCTGTACTTATATTTGTGTTCAAGTTGTATTCTTCCTTTTTTATCCCCTTTTTATTTTGTAAGCCTCTGTAATGAAGGTACTGTTTTGGATTTAGTCTTTGTATTGCTACTACCTAGCACAGTTTCATGCATATAAATGTAGAATTAAGTTGAATTTTCAAATTGTTTAGATCAATTTAAAGTGTTTCTTCTTATAATAGATCTAGTGCAAATCATTTATATTGCCTTGCCAAATCTAAAAAGAGATCATTAAAGTGCAATTAGTAATAGAATAATTTTTCCCCTTCCTAGGGCTTACATTAAGCTATTCCATTTCGTGTGCAGAAACCAAACGGATATTATTTCTGTTAAATAACAATAATAAGGACCAGAACTAGCATGGTTGCTATAGATATAAATGAGAAATTTAAAGTACAGTGATCTCCAAAGAATCAGGGCTTTATATCTTTGTTTTATTTTATTTATTTATTATTGAGGCAATTGGGGTTAAATGATTTGCCCAAGGTCACACACCAGCTGGGAAGTGTTAAGTGTCTAAGATCATATTTGAACTTCATGGCTGGTGCTCTATCCATTGGACCACCTAGCTGCTCCACATATCTTTGTTTTATTTAAAGGTTTGAGTGTGGATCGTCCTTGTGCCAGAGCTGTGAAGATTGACTGCCCATATCCTCTGTCCCAAATCACATCTCGAAACAATGTGGTATGGGCATTAACTGAACAAAGGGCACTTCTGTATCGAGAGGGAGTGAGCAGCTTCTGTCCCGAAGGGGAACAATGGAAATGTGACATTATAAGGTAATATTATACATTGGTTAAGGAAATTCTTTGAAAATTAGACTGCCAAATAGTAGAATGTTATGTATTCATGTGTAATCTAATGTATTGAAGCTGTTTTCTAACTTGAAATACCATGTAATAAACTTTGATAAAATTAAATTCTTCAGAATCTGATGTCTCTTTATTTCCAAAGATTTCTTTTTCCACTTTAGGAAAACTGAGTGGAATCCACATTTGCCTAGTACCAGATTTTCAATTTTCATCTGTTTCTGTCAAAATTAGCCCTTATACTTGATACTTAATTGAAACTCAAAGTATTATTGTTTGCACCAAATAAAGTTGCTAATATGTGTTCACAATTCTAAGAAAAAAAAATAGATAAATGTTTTTTGAACATCCCTAGAGTGCTGAGTTGTCCTTTTTTTCTGAGTTATTATGATGTGGTACCAAAAAATGAGAACTTAAGGAGCTTTTGCTGCTCTTTTGCACATTGACACGTTTTTCCTTGCTCCCTTTTTGTTTGGTGAATTCAAATTCTGGTTCCTCCTTATGTCATAGAGGTGACCTCAGGTTCTCAGAGCCATGTATTTTACTGCATGATAGTGGAATATAAATCTCCAAACCTCTTACTTTGTTGGAGGTCGATTGTTAGGTCCTTAAGGGTAAGACTATGCCCTGGTCATTTTATTCTGTGGACATTTAATTATTGAATGAAAATTTTGGTAATTTCAATATGTAATCTAGTTATTTGCTTTTTTTCCTTCAATTTTTAATGCCTGCAGTGAAAGGCAAGCTTTGGAACCTGTATGTATAACTCTTGGAGATCAGCAAACCATATGGGCTTTGGACATCCATGGAAATCTCTGGTTCAGAACTGGTGTTGTTTCCAAGAAACCTCAAGGAGATGATGACCATTGGTGGCAAGTAGGCATTCAGCTATCAATAAGGGCCACTATTTATCCATAGGTAGTCTCAAGGAGCTCTCAAAATATCTTTCCCTTCCTCTACCTCTCCCTTCCACTCCCTCCTTCTTACCCTCCTTTCCTCCTACTTTCTCCCTCCCACTTTTTCTCCTCCCTCTCCCTCCTCTCTCCTTCCCTCTCTTTCCTTCTCCTTCCCTCTCTCTCCCTGCCTCTCTTTCCCTCCCTCTCCTTCTCTCTCTCTCTCCTCTCTCTCCTCTCTCTCTCTCTCTCTCTCTCTCTCTCTCTCTCTCTTCCTTCCTTCCCTCCCTTCCCCTTCCCCCTCCCCCTTTGTCTCTCTCTCTGCCCATTAAAAGCATCATCTCTGGAAAGATAGCTTGGAAATCCTACTTTAATTAAATAAAGCAGGCTTTATTTTTCCTCTTTAGAAAGGTGATAGTATGTGTAATACTAAAATAAACCTAGTAGCAGCAGACTGAACATCTAGTTAATGATGATGTTTATGTCTGTGGAAATGTATTATGGGGAATAACAGTAGGCATATGTATATATGTATAGTGTTAAACCACAGTTAATGTTCATATGTAGTTACTTAATTAAAAGATTTGTTTGAAATTTATTAAGTGAAGGCAATGTCAGGGAAATTTTAACTTTTTTTCTAACTTTTCTCATAAATATGTTTTGAGTATATAACAGGAAGATGCATCTTAAAATGAACTTTTCTTTCTTCCTTTCTTTCTTTCTTTCTTTCGAGGCAATTGGGGTTAAGTGCCTTGCCCAGGGTCACACAGCTAGGAGGTTTTAAGGGTCTGAGGCCAGATTTGAACTCAGGTCCTCCTCACTTAAGGGCTGGTGTTCTATCTACTGCACCACCTATGTTCCCCTAAAATCAACTTTTTATATGATTATTTCAGTCATTTCTTGGGTATCTTAGCCCTGGAATCACTTAGAATTTAGCCTTCGAAAGAAATTGTTACTTTCCCTTGTTTGCTTTTCTACTTCCACATAGATAATACATGCTTTGGTAGCTTTCATTGTTGATGTAATTTCGTTGTCAATCACCAAGGATCTGTTGTAAAAGTTAATAAAGAGATGATACTGAAATGAAGTTTTTGGAATATGTCATATTTAGGTTCCAAGTTTTTTCAGTATTACTTGTATTTATACAGCCAGCCATACTGCTTATTTTTTAAGTGGTTGTGGGTCCTTTACATGAGCAAAGCCCTTATTGGGCTTCAGTTTTCTTATTTGTCAAATAAGGATGGTTAGACAAAGTGCCCATTATCATCCCCCCAGCTCTAAATGTATGACAGTGAGAATGTGGAAAAGAAGTTATGTTTGATCTTTTGCTGAGTCAGAAAAACAATGATTTTTCTGTTGTCTGTGGGTAAAACATTCTGGGGTATCTAGAATGTTCACTACATAATGTTATCTGCTTATATATTTTATCTAGCACTTATTTTTAACTAAGGTATGCAATGTCAATGACTGTATAATTTATTATCCTATGATAGAATCTCATTTTTTAAAAAGAATTTTTACTAAATACTATAGTGATTCCTTTCACTGTCATTCTTAATTAGGATACAATTCCTTCCAAATTGACTAATTTGTTGTTTTTCATATTTATTATTCTGTCTCCCATTTCTATGCCTTTTCACAGTCTTTCCCCTTCATGCATGGAACACATGTCCCTC
Source organism: Sarcophilus harrisii (assembly GCF_902635505.1). NCBI lineage: Eukaryota > Metazoa > Chordata > Mammalia > Dasyuromorphia > Dasyuridae > Sarcophilus > Sarcophilus harrisii. Next base: position 357,267,309 of record NC_045427.1, on the reverse strand, counting down.
CTTATCTCAGAAGGAATCGGTAGCTTTTTTCAATTCATGTGTTTTTCCTGATCCCCCCCACATTTTAATACTTTCTCCTTAAATTCTGTAAATGAACTTATCTATTTACATATTGTTTATTTCCCCTTTAGAAAGAACATTAAGTTGTGGCGGGCACAACTTTTCTTTTTGTTTTTATACTTCCAACACCTAGAACATAATTATCCATAACGGGTGCTTAATAAATGCTTTTTGGATTGGATTAGACTATTTCTTGGGTCCCACTTATATGCTTAAGAATTATTGAGGTCCTCCCACCAAGAATTTTTGTTTTGTATCTCTAGATATTTATATTCAAAATTAAACATCTTTATATTATTATAAAAATAGTTTTAACTTGCAAATTCCCTGAAATGGTCTCATGGACTTTCAGGAGTCTCTGGACTACATTTTGAGAACTGAGGGGGTTTAGGAGGTAAGCATTTGACCCAGTTTTTTAAGAGAATTTGAAAAGAAATTCAGAGAGATGGATGTGGGCTACAGATTAACCATAGAACTAGCAAATGTACAAATGAGTTCATGGCTGCCATGTTCTGTGGTGTTCTTTATAGGTAAGCATCACAGATTATGTGGTGTTTGACCAGGGCAGTTTGTTCCAGACAATAATTCATGCCACACACACAGTGGCAACAGCTGCACAGGCTCCTGTGGAGAAGATGGCAGATAAACTTCGAATAACATTTTGGCCACAGCAACTTCAGTGTCAACCAAGCTTGCTTGGTGTCAATAATAGTGGCGTTTGGATCTCGTCAGGCAAGAATGAATTCCATGTAGCAAAAGGAAGTCTAGTAGGTTAGTGGATTTTTTTTTATTCCTGTTTTTTGTAAAAATTAGCCTTATTCTAAAAGTAAATGCTGAAAGATGAGCTTTAAGTCCTTAGATGAAAAAGATACATATTTTAAATATGGTGGTTTGAGGACATAGTAATAGAAAGGAGTCTTAAAGTTGTATAATTGCTCTTTATTTTTTTAACCTAACATAACATTTAACCTAACATTGAAATACCAATGTCTTGATGGTAAGTGATAAATTATCATCAAAAGTGTATTATGATGTGTTATGAATAGAGCAACTCTTAAGTGACTATTGACTAAATTTTCTGTTTACATGGGAGAAAAAACAACTTTTCCCAACTTCAAACTTTATAAAATCCTAATAAAGTGGAATGTTGTATCTCTGGAAAAAAAAAATAGTGACACTTCTTAAATGGAATAATTGTAAAGGCTCTTCAGAGAGTGTTAGAATGAAAATGTAGCCACAACATTTTTTGTAAATGAATCACTTACTTTGTGAGCCCAACCTCTCTTCTCTCTTGCTTTCAAAAAAGATAGTAAATATCTTTGTGTATCCATCTTGTTAGTACTCTCAAGCAAAACAAACATAAAGCTTCAAATGCATTCTTCTGTATTAACTAGATAATCTACAATTGTCAGAGGTTTTGATTAATAGTCAGATAAGAAAAGGAATTGATTAGTTTTCTCAATTATTTCCAGGGACATATTGGAATAATGTTGTTCCACGTGGTACTGCTTCAGCAACAAAATGGGTATTTGTGTTGGCTTCTGCAGCTCCTACTAAAGAAGGTTGGTCACTTTTTGGTTTAGTTAAGAAATGTAATGCATAATGTATAAATAAGTTAAAGCCAAATTTTATTATTATTTTCTATGTGATAGTGAATGTTGTCATCTTGCAAGCATCTCATTCACAGATATGATAATGCAGTTTTCAACCTATTATTATTAGTCATTGCCATTTGTACCAGCTACATGAACCTTTTAGATTGGGTTATCAAGGGAGCCCGGTGCTTGAGAAAAGATCCTTTTTTCTAAAGTATGTTTATATTTAAAAGCATGGTATTTTTATATATAAAAGCATAGTTCCTTTATCCCTAATATAGGGATAGGTAGAGTTTGTCTTAAATAGACATCAGATAATTTTCAAAAATATTCCTCAAGGAAAATGAGGAGTAGATTTACTTTTGTCCTTCCCAAATCTTTTTTTGTTACTTTCTCTCCTATCAGCCTGTAACACTTATCCTTAAGTATTCAATGCTTTTATTTTCCCTCTGGATATCCAAATCCCATCCCTTTGTCACCTCCACTCATTCCCCCAGTCCTTTGCATTCTTTTGCCCCTCCTCTGCTGTATCATAATCTTCTGTCCTTTCTCATTTTCTTTCTTATTCCTCTGTCCTTAGCATGACTTTCAGTCTTTCACTCTTCCTTTTCTACCATCCTTTATTTTTACATTGCTATACTTTCTTCCTTTCACTATCTTGACTCTGTGATTAGTTCATTTGCATACTATGTTGATGCCTTGTTCTATACTTATTCCTTAATATATGCTAATCTTTGATTACCAACTCCTCATCTGCTTTCTCTACTTTTATTTGGGAAGGGAAGGAAATCCACATTTAAAAACAACAACCCAAAAACCATATCTGATTTTAGGTGAATCCTCACTGCTATGATGCAATACTTATATTCTTCCCAGTGACTCCAATTCATAGTGCATGTTCATCAAGACACCAGCTCTACTTCTTCCTTCCTCTCAGCAAGAAACTTTATTTCCTAGGTTACTGAGAAAACAGAAACTCTGCTTTGAGTGTTTTCTTCTCTGTTCCACATAAACTTTTGAAAATCTTTCTTCGATTCTTGTTTTACTCCAGTCTCAGAAAAAAGTGGTCCTTAATTTTGCCAGAGCCAACTTCTATCATTTACTTGTTGTTTTTTCCATTGCCTCCTATATCTTTTCCACATCATTTTCTTTCTGTCTAGTTATTGACTCTTAATCCCATCTTTGTCCACTATCTTCTCCCTGTTGCTTACCAATATATGCTGGTCTCCCCTATTGTTAAAATACTTATACTCCATCCCTTCAGGCTATTGCTCTATTTCTTTCCTTTATATCCTTCTATTAAAATCTTAAACAGATCTGTTTCCGTTTGTTACTTCCATTTCCTTGCCTTCTGTATGGGGAGGGGGTGGGGGGGAGGGGGTGGGTGTATGTGTGGGTGGGTGGTATGTTTTTTATGATGAACTTAATAACTGATATGTATTTTTTTTAAAGATGCCTTTTAAACTTAACACAGGAGTAACAGAATTGCCTTATTTGTGTTACCTGAATTTCTCTTCATTTTGTTTTTTGTAATTAAGTATTTTATTGATATTCTTTCCTTTCTTCCTTTTCTTCCTCCTTTACTTTTTTTCTCTCTACACCTTTCTTTCTTTCTTTTTAATTATAATTTTTTATTGACAGAACCCATGCCTGGGTAATTTTTTACATTATCCCTTGCACTCACTTCTGTTCCGATTTTTCCCCTCTCTCCCTCCACCCCCTCCCCTAGATGGCAAGCAGTCTTATACATGTTAAAGAGGTTACAGTATATCTTAGATACAATATATGTGCGCAGAACCGAACAATTCTCTTGTTGCACAGGGAGAATTGGATTCAGAAGGTAGAAATAACCTGGGAAGAAAAACAAAAATGCAAGCAGTTTACATTCATTTCCCAGTGTTCTTTCTTTGGATGTAGCTGCTTCTGTCCATCATTCTACACCTTTCTTACTCCAAATTGAAGTCCTCCCGTTAAATAAATAAGTTTATTCAAGTTACCAATTCTTCACACTGACCATATTTGAAAATGTATTTCTTATTCTGTACCACCATCTACCTGTACTGGCACGCTTTGCTGTGATTAGTTCAAGTTATGTAATCATTCAAAGTTATTTTCGGCTTCATCATTGTGGTAATAAAAATTTTTCTCCTGATTCCATTCCTATCCTTCTTTATTAGTCCTTGTAAGTCTTTACATTATTTCTGTGAATATCATATTTATCATTTTTATTGTATATATTCACTGTTTCTTATGCATAACTTTTCACTCATAAAATCCAGTTTATTCATCTTTTTCCTAATTGACAGGGACCTACTTTGTTTCTAAATCTATGATACAATAAAAAGTACTATTAAAAATATTTTTGTACTTATAGGTGTTTTCCCTGTGTCTTTGATTTCTTTGTTATATATGCCCCCACTCAGTTCTTAGCCCCTTTTAATCTAGCTTTCAACCCTAATATTCATTGGAATGAAACTGGTCTTTATAGGACTACCAGTGATTCTTTTAGCGATTTTCTTAACTTCTCTAGCTCTTTTGACTCTAGCCCTCTGGCCTTATTTTACTTAACCATTCTGTGATATTTGATACCATCAGTTACCTTCTCTTTATGTATAGTTTCTCCTCCATTATCATTCATGGCATTATTTACTTAGAGTTTTCTTCCTACCTATCTGACTACCTCTTACAAAACTTGTTTAAAAGATCATCTTTCATTTCCTAGTCATTAAGCATAGGTGGTCTCAATGCCCTGTCTTGGTACCTCTTCACTCTACACATATTCCCTCAATGGTTTCATCAGTTTTTATAAATTCATTTTTTATTATTCAATAGTTTATTATTGTTCTCTTTAAAAATCTTGCTGTCATTTTCTAGTGATCCTTTTGTTCATAACAATCCTCCCTTGTCAAAACAAATGAGCACATTAGCTGTTACTGAATGTGAATGGCTTATTTTGCTTATTTGCTAAGGGGAGAAGAGAAGCTCTACCTTACCAGCAATCTTCCTACTTCCTGATTGATCATTTCATTGCTTAGAATTCTCAAGTCTTCTGATGTTTTATTAATTATATTACATGTGTTATGTTGTATTATATTATTATATCTTTATATTATTGTGTTCATCATGTGAGTTGTTTTTCTAGTTCTTTTTTTACTTCATTCTATATCAATTTATACCAGCTTTTCCAAGTTTATGGAACACTAGACTTCTCTGTCCAATCGCTCTGGGAACTTACCTGATCTTTTCCTTTCATCAACTTTTCTAATTTTTAACCAACACCAAATAGATTTAATGATTACAGCTTTATAAAAGTATAGTTTGAAACTTAAAACAGGGACAACTTTCTTTTGGAATTGGTATCATTAGTGCATAACACAGTGCCTTACAAATAGTGCTTAATTGTTAGTATAATTGAACTAAATTGAACTGTATTTGTTTATACTAAAAGGTATAAGAGTTTGTAGAAAATAAAATTTTTACCCAGTAGTTAAGACTAATAAAGTTCAAGGTTAGTTGATCCTGTGCAAAGACAGGATCTTTATTCCAGCTCTAGTGATTTGGTACAGTCTTTTTGGAGAGCAATATGACAGTATCCAAAATGAGCTTCAAAACCTGTACGCTTAAACAAAAAATAGTCCTGGCACCACAAGCTGTCATAATAAAATCATAAAGAACTTGTGTGTCCAGTAGTTAGGAAATGACAGAATAATGTGGAATGTAAATGTAATGAGATATCATTACATCACAGATGATAAATGTGAATAATACAAAGAAATAAGGAGAGAGTGATATGAAATGGATTGGACCTAAAAGGATAGAACCAAAAGAAAATAGATTTATAAAAATAAAAACAGCAGAAAAGCCAGAAAAAACTTAGAAGGAAGAAAACTCTAAACAGGAGACAGAAATAAACAGGATAATTTTGTAACTCATTTGATAGAGGTAAATATCAGTCTTCATTAACAAAAAGAGCTTGGTTCAGTTCCTGCCTCTGACACACCTGGCTGGATATTTGAACAAGACATGTATGTGACCTCTCTGGATTCCAAGCCTAAGTTGAAGAAGAGATACTAATCTGCATTGGTATAAGAAGTTTCCTTATCGGAGAGTTGACTTACACCATTGAAATGCTAGGCCCTATCCCTTCTGTAAGAAATTTTTTGGGTAAACTTTTTCTCTATCTGATTGCTGCTGTAATTTATGTTGTTTTTTTCTTGTAATATACACATTTTATCAAACTCTGATAAAGAAAGTTGTTTCATGTATAGTCTTAAAAATATTCATGTTAGTATATTTGAATGTGATAATTACTAAGTTTATAAAAATAATTTTTAAATGGGGTTATCATTTTGATACTACTTGTTAAACTTTGCCAAACTTTTTATCTAAAGTAGAAATTGAATATTTTTTCATCTTCATAGGAAAATTAAGTTATTTGAAGAAAGGCAATCCTATGTTAGTGAATGTCAATATTTAGTACTCTGATTCAGAGCTTTCCAGTGCTTAGAGCTATAAAAAGTTCGCTGAGATTTATAGCCAAAAGGAAATTCCTTCCGTTCTTTTCATTGTGCTTTTTCAATAATTCAATTAACATTGAACTCTAAACAATTAAACATTAAACACTATTAGTTTCTTAGGAAGGAAAAAAGTTACTCAGTGAAGTTTAGTCTGGTCAAGAATAGAACATGTATACAAATAACTGTAGTTCTTTCATTAACTCATTCATTCAGTACATATTTTTTATGTGACTATGAGGTCCAAAACACTTTACTTGAGGGAAGGAAGGAGAGAGAAAGTTCCAGACACTGGGCTAACTAAGCACTTTTTGCAAATCTTATCTCCTTTGATCTTCACTAATAACCTATATGAGATAAATGCTATTATCCCCATTTTACAGTTGAAGAAATTGAGGCAGTTTGTTATTTGTCTACTCCTTTGCAGAAATGGGAGATCTACAGATATAACACACTGCATATATTTTCAGATTTTATTTAGCACAATGATTGGTTTTGTAAATTTTTTTTCTCTATTTTTTTTTCTTTTAAACAAAATGATTTGTTATATGAATTAGCTTTCTGGAAAAGGGATAGGAAAAGGAATAGCGTGATACCTTTTGGTGGTATAAAAAACAATATTCCAACCAGCCAATTTAAAAGAAATCAATTCCTGCCTCCATAGTATCAAGTATCAAGTTGTAGAACACATATACAAATAATTATAATACAAAATAATACATAAGTTTATTGAAGAAGTGCAAAAAAAAAAAAAAAAAACCTCTCTTTGAAATGTAAAGGGCAAAAGGGCCTTGTCTTTTATTACTTCTGTTACCTTTCATTCTAGCTGTGTTGGCAGCATTGTTTCAAATGAACTGTATTTGAGTTTGTTAGCTAACTAATAGAAGAATAAGAAGCAATAGAAATCACCAGCAAACTTGCTTTTTAGTCAGTAGCTATACAGTGTTTGTAATTAGTTTGCGTGACATGTGCATAAAAGTAAAATAGTGACTCCGTGTTCTACTTTTGAGCCAGGTGAGTCACTTGTGAATAGTACTTAACAACAAATGTGATTTTTTTTTTTCCCCTACAGGAAGCTTTTTGTGGTTGTGCCAGAGTGCCAAGGATCTTTTTTGTGTGAGTGACCAGAATCCACAATTCCGTCCTTCTACAGTTCAACTTCCTCCTGATACTGAAATGATAGCATACTCTGCCTGCCAGGATGCCATATGGGGCTTAGATAGCTTTGGACAAGTGTTTATCAGAACACTGTCCAAAAGCTGCCCAACAGGAATGCATTGGATGAGGCTGGACCTTTCTCAATTAGGTACGACTATTGGATTATCTTTCTTTAAATTATGATTTAAATCATCTGCTATACTGTAAATATAATATGATGCAGATGTAAGAATGCTGAACTTCAAATCAAAAGATCTAGACACAGATTTTTGGCTATGAAACTTCCTACCTAAATGATCCTAGGCAAATTATTTCATGTTATTTGTTTAAAAAAAAACAAACAACAAAGTAATCATATTTGTACTAACCTGCTTCACAGGGTTTTTTTTTTTTTTGTTTTGTTTTGTTTTGTACTTTATAAAATCTTAAAATGTTAAACAAATGCCCTTATTATTATAATTTTTCCTGTACAAATCGTGTTACCAGGTATTTATTAAACACCATATACCAAGTACTGTGTAAAGTGGCAGAAATACAAATGAAAGCCAAAAAAAAAAAATGGGGGAGACATGTAAATAACTGTATACATACAAGATATATTCAGAATAATTCAGAACGGAAGGCACAATAACTGGAGCAACTAGGAAGAGCCTCTTTCAGAAGTTGGAATTGGGGTTGAAGCCTGGGAGCAAAGGTGAAAAAAAGAGCTTTTTAGGCATATGAGGTATGACCAGTGTAAAGTCATAGAAATGGGAGATGATTTAATGTTCTAAGTAAGGAGCAACAAGGAGGCCACTATAGTTGAATCATAGGATTCATTGAGGATAGTAAAGTATAGGACGGTGAGAAACCTGGAAGGGCTCAGATTATTAAGGAAAGGACCCAATATCACATAAGGATCACATAAAGAGCCACCAGAATTTATTGATTAATGAAGGATAATAAGAGCTTTAGGACAATCACTTTTGACAGCTAAGTGGATAGACTGTAGTGGGAAGGGGAAAGCAGGGAGGACAAAAGAAGCTATTGTAATAGACCAAGTGTGAGAGGTAATGAAGGCCTGTAATGGGAGGTTGGCAGTGTGAGTGGAGAGAAGTAGACTATGTGCGAGATGTTGTGAAGGTAAACAACAGCACTTAACAGATTAGATATGAGAGTAAGTAGAGGTGAGGAGTTGAGAAGGACACAGGTTATGAACCTTATGAGTGATGCCTTCAGTAGTTGGCAGGGAAAGGACTTAAGGGGAGAGAGAGAGTTCTGTTTTTGGAATTGGAGATGCTTATGGAATATCCAGTTTGGGATGTTCAATGAGTAAGGCTAAAATAGGTTATTTACATGTGAAAATCTTCTGTATACAATAAACCTGTGGGGTCCTTTGAGTTCACTTCATGATATAATATATGACAAAAAGAGAAAAACCACCCAAGACTGTATTTTGGGAGGCACTCATAGTTAGTTATAATCAGTAGAGGGTAAAGGACCTTATTGTCTAGTCCCAATGTAAAGTGATAAAAATTCACTTTATTAAGTACTTTACTTTTGTGAAATTTCTCCTGAAGGTTTCTAAAATTTCTTAACAGTAAGTATTTATTAAGTGCTCTGTCTGTATCTCTTGTCTGAATTTCTCTCTTCTCCATTGTAGCCCTTCATATACTTAAAGGCCCTTGATTATTCTCTCCTTATCTAAATACCTACATTTCCTTCAAGCAATCTGCCATCCCTGTTTCCCTCCTTTGGATTCTAGATTACAAATGACTTTCCTAAACTACGTTAACCAGAACTGAACAGAATAATCCATATATGGGCTATGAGGGTAAATAATGAGTGAATATTTTTAAGTAGAAAAATATGATTAAAATGTGCATTAGGAAGTTAAAGCCCAAATTATTTAGTCTGGTCTTTAAGCTCCTTCACAATATGTTAGCTGTCTTTCCAAACTTGTTTCCCATTACTCTTCTACATGTGCCTTATACTTCAGTTAAATTGAACTACTGTTTAACATAAGTGCCCAAGATTTTCCTACCTTACTGCATTTTGTTTATACTATATATCCCCTGTCTAGAATGCCTTCCCTCACTTCCTTCTTGACAACCTTGCCTTTCAAAATTCTCCATATCCTTCAAGACCTTCCTCAGTTACCACTTCCTCTGTGAATTCTTCTTTGTTCCTTTTGGCAAGATATCACTGTGTTTGTTCAGGTTTACAAACTCAGTTATTCTTAATTCTTCAGTTTTAGCCTATATATCCAGGCTGTTGTCAAGCCTTTTCAGTTCTAACTCTATAACATTTGATCCATCCTCTCTTTTCTCCACTCAAAAAAAAAACCAACAAAAAAACCATTAACCTTTTGCTTGGACTATTGCAATAGCCTTCTAATTGGTCTCCTTATCTCAAATTTCTCTTCCTTCTCCAAGCTAATCTCCATGGCTGCTAAAGCACATATTCCTAAAGTACAGATCTGACCATCTCACTCCCCTACTCAAAAAGTTCAATAATTCTTTACTGCCAATATAACCATTCAGTTGAGAAATCTTGTCATTACTATTTCTACAACATTTCTGTGATCATCTCATTAACTCTATTCAGAAAGCCATCACTGTAGATCCTCATTACCCCACACATAGACAATTGCAAAAGCCTCCAGTACAGCATCTCCTGAATTCTGATTTATCTACACTGCTGCTAAAGTAATTTTCCTAATATAAAATCAAGACTCTTAGCACTACCACAATCCAAAAAAAAAAACCCCAAAAAACCTCAGTGGCTTCCTGTTGCCTCTATGATGAAATATAAACCCCTCTGTTTGACTTTCTCTCTCTCTCTCTCTCTCTCTCTCTCTTTCTCTCTTAATTATTAGCTTGACAAAAATCAACAAACATAACTTTACCACATACAAAGAACAGATAAAGAGAATTGTATATGAAACTGGGAATTTCTGTTTATATGCAGTTTTTTTTAAAGTACATAACAAATTTAATATGGTAATTCTAAAAATGCCCTGTTTGTATTTCTCTGAATTTTCTTTGGCTCTCTTCTGTGCATTTCAAAATGTTTCATTAATGTTCATTTTTCTTTTCTTTTTTTAAGTACTGATCACTATTCCCTGCTCTCTCTCACCTCTTCCCCCTAAATAAAAGTCCTTTCTAATAATATTAATCAACACTCATCAAGAATCAGCAAAACAAATTGATACATCACACATGTCTGAAAACAGATATTTTATTCTGCACCGTTTCATTAGTCCATCACCTCCAAATCAAGAGGTGGTAGGCATGATTCAGAATCAGTCTTTTGAGTTGATCATTACATTGTTAAGAATTCTGAAGTCTTTCAGAGCTGATTTCCTTTATTACAATGTTGTTATTATTATACAAAATGTTTTCTTGTTTCTGCTTACTTTATTCTGCATCAGTTCATGTAAAACTTCCCAAGTTTTTCTGGATCTGTTGCTTTGTTCACTTCTCTTTTCTTTCTTCCTTTCATTTTTCTTCCCTCATATTTTAAAACATTTTTATTCTGAATTTTATAGTCATTAATAAATACAAATATTTCAATATACAAAGGACAGAAAGGACAATATCACATATGAAACTATGAACATGTCACATAGCTTATTTTTTAAAAATTATAAATCATTAACAAGTCATCAACAACACTGCCTTTCTTGTCTTTGTCCCTTTCTGAACTTCCTTCTGCTCTCTTCTATGTATTTTAAGATGTTTCACTGATAACTCTTTTCTTCATTTTCTTCTTTTTTAAATATCCGTATCACTGTGTGTTACATTCCTCTAGAATATTATCTGTCTCTTATCAAATCGAAATTCTTTCCCTTGTAACAAATACTTATAGTTAGCCAAAACAAATTTGTGTTATAATGGTAGTCTAAAAAATAGTTAAAGTAGTTCTAACATATTATCAATCTATTAGACATGAAAAGTTTAATAAATTTTTAAAAAGTGAATAATAAAAGGAAAAAACTATTGGATACAAATTGATGAAGTATGAAATAATAGTAACATGGGGTGGAAAATAAAGGAATCACAAGTCCTGATATTTTTATAGCAGTTCAAAATTTGCAAAGCAATTTTCTGTTTGTTTTTTTTTCAATTGATCTTCACATTGACCCCATGATATAGGAGGAACAGAGATGGTTTGTAACTTTCCCAGGATTACACAACTAGTACATGTGAGAAACTATTATCCAATGGAGACATTGTTCTAGCCTCACAAAAATTATGGTTAAATAAGGGAAATATGAGAAATTGTATGCAAATACAAATAGTTAAAATGCAAAGCAGAATGAGATAAGTCATTGAAAAGGTACAGTGTGGTATGGGATTGTTCAAAGGAGAATTCCTGCAGGGTTTATCACCTCACCTTAGAAAGAATTCTGTTGAAGGCCCACTGGGGGTCACTCCTGAGCTTATTTTAAAATGCCCTAAATTCGAAGTAACTCTCTCGTGTGGCTCACTGAAGCTCTATTTATGCTGAGTGTAAAAGGTTGACTCCGCCTTTTGGAGGCAGGGATTAAGGGAGGTGTGAATTCGGATATCTCATACTAAACCCTGAAATCTCCCAAACGTGTGAATTCCAATGAGTACTTAAATACTTCTTGCTTATATGAGCTCTCTAAAGGTGTGAACATAAGCATTGTTTCTGTCAGTTGTACTTAGTACCTTGTTTCAAGTTCTGGCGCATAACATCCCCTCATAGGATTAGCTCAATCATACTGAACCATGCTAAATTAGATAATTATTGTCTCTATCAACTCTAATGACTTAACAGTTTGTAAAGATTCCAACAGCTCCCCTTTTCTTTTGATTTAGAACACAGGTATTTGAACTCAAATCCTCTGAGTCCCTTTTCACTACTCTTGTTCTTAGGATACCCTTTTATTTAAAACAATAACAACAACAACAACAAAACAAAACTCTTATGTGTTGGCTCATTTCCCCCCACCATATAAGGCAGGAAAATAGGTCTTATGGTTTGCTTTTCGTCAGGGCCAGATGTTCCTCAATCTTTTCTCTCCATGTTCCTGGCACTGCTCCCTTATTGGCCTTTGCCAGGCTTAAACAAGGACTCTAAGACCCTTATGGCTGGAGAATAATCATGTGGAAAGTTGTGCCAGCCTCAGCTCGGTGGAGAATTGAACTAGCCAGACTACAGTTCCTTCCCACCCCACACCCCAGTACACACATAGAAGCTGCTTCACTCTTTGACACTGAAGCAGATGCTTCATCCCTAAAACCTAACATCCCTCTTGATAATCAGAGCAAATTGGGAACATTTCTGTGAAAGGAAAGCCTCACTTCTTTGGGATACTGTTATATTTATACTCTTAATTGCATTAGGCTTTAATATGATTTTCTAATTAGTATTAATGTGTTATTTTGGTACTGCTGCTGATTGTTTTTAGGCAGACTTTTTCAATAATACTCTCCTCATTTCAACAAGACATTCTTGATCATATTCCATTTTCCTAGTATTGTACAAGAAGTTGTGGGGAAAAAAGAAAACATTACCTGTCCTCAAGGAACCCATAGTCTGATTGAGTATTTCACTCACACCTTTGAAACAAGATAAAAGAAGGACGTATATATTATTAATTGATCTTGTATTGGAATAGGTAGTTCAGGCACTGTAGTAAGAGACCAGGGATGCAAGAGATCTTTCAGCTTGTAATTGACCCCACAACATTCCCGATACAGTGACATAGTCTTCTGTAGCAACACCTAACTAGTTTAATATATACATCAAAATCATTACAATTTATCAGAAAGTTAATAATATAGCTCTTTCTGTAATCGTCATTATCATACCTTACATTAATGTAGCACTTTACACAGATTTTTGTTCAGGAAAGTTTCATGAGGTACAGGTAGTACAAGTAGTACTATCCCTATCATAGAGATGAAGACATTGATAATTTGAAGAGATAAAGTGCTTTGCCCATAGTGACAAGACAAGTAATTTAATCAATATTTGAGCAACGGATTTCTAATTTATCTTCTCCCTCCACTCTTTCCTTCTCTCTTTACCATTTTCCCATTAATCTACCCACCTTATCCCACTGCCATAAATCTACACACCCTTCTATACATCACTTTTTCCTATTTCCCCCGTGGGGCCCCCCCCCCCCATTTCTTTATAGATTTTGGAAATTGCTATACCCTTCAAGATATATACATGTATTATTCCCTATTTAGCCCATTACCAATGTGAGTAGGTTTCAAGAACTACCAATTCTCTTCCTCTAATTAATGCCTCTATATCATTTCTTCCTCTCATTTGTAGAGTATTATTTTTACCATTTTTTTAGACAGTTGTACTTTTTTTGAGTCAGATCATACTCAGCTCTGCCCAATTTTTCTTTTGAATTATCCAGTTATTGGTATCAGTCTTAAGCATATGGTTTACATTTCCATCTAAAAAAGAAAATAATTTGTCCTTGTTGAAATTTATTCTTGATGCTATCTTTTATATATTAAATTTTCTATTAAGTTCAGGTTTGGTTAAGGCAAATTCCTGAAAATCTGTGAGTTCATTGAATGTCCATTTTTTTGGTTCAATATTATGGTTAGTTTTGCTGGATATGATATTTTTGGCTGCTAGCCTAGTTTTTTTGATTGTGAATATGTATTATTCCAGGACTTGAAGTTAAAACATTTTTTAAAGATGTTTTCATACCACAGTCATTTCCACATATATTTTTGCCCTTTATTCTTCCACTATAGAACCATCCCTAATAATAAGCAAACAAACAAACAAAAAAAACCCAGTTAAAACCAAATTACACAGCACTGGGTTCTGATGACATAATTCCTCCTTGTACTTTCTCTAGCCCTTCTGCCATCTGGAAACAGTGTTGGTTCATTGCATTTAATCCAAAATCAAAGTGTTTAATGTTATTTTCACTTAGATATGTAGTAATTGTGTACTTTTTCCTCTTGGTTCTGCATTCTTCAATCTGCATCAGTTCATACATACTTCTCTAAATTTCTTATATTCCCAATGGTGTGATAATCTTTGTAGTTTTAAATTACCTAGATTGTAAATGCTATGAAGACAAAAGCATAATGTTTGATCTGATAGGCATCATGGTATGATGGAAAGAATCCTGGACCTGATAAGAGGAAACCAGGATTAAATTCTTATCACTTAAAGATATTTAACCCTGGGCAAATCTTTACTTCATAAAGTCCTCTTTCTTTCTTTTTTTTTTTTACTTTCTTTCTCTCTCTCTCTCTCTCTTTTTCCTTTCTTTTCACTGAGGCAATTGAGGTTAAGTAACTTGTCCAGGGTCACACAGCTAAGAAGTATTAAAAGTGTCTGAAGTTAGATTTGAACTCAGGTCCTCCTGACTTCAGGGCTGGTGCTCTAATCCACTGTGCCACCTAGCTGCCCCCCAATTTCTTTATCTGTAAAATTGAGATAATAAAACTTGAACTTTACTTAGCTTACATGGTTGTTGTAGGGAAGGTGTTTTTAAACTTAAAGTACGACCTTGTTATTATGAATTGTGAAATTTTGCAGAAAACCAAAAAGCCAATAAATGCTAAATTCTTCCCCCCCCCCCCCCCCCCCCCCGAGGCAATAGGGGTTAAGTGACTTGCCTAGGGTCACACCTCTGAGGCCAGATGTGAACTCGGGTCCTCCTGACTAGTGCTGGTGCTCTATCACTGTATCAACTCACTGTCCCTAAATGCTAAATTCTAATAAAGTAGTTCATGCCAAATTCTTTTACTTTTTGCTAACAATACAAGCAAGTTTTTTAAGACAGCATAATGAAAAAGAATTCCTAAACTCAATTGATCTGGGTTCAAGTGCTGAATGCTTTGCTCACTACTTATGTGTCACTGGGCAAATTACTTCACTTCTTTGAGCTTTTTTCCTCATGTATAAAATTGACATAACAATCAAATGAGATAATGTATATAAAGTACTCTATTAAATTAATGTGAATTATATATGAAAAACTGAAATTTGATCTTGTCAGAATGAAAAAAGATAGATTTCATTTTGCTTTGAGAAAAATGTTTTAAAAGTAATTATTCTGTAAGCACATGTAGCAATTTTCTACTTTCTTAGATATATTTTCTCTTTGAACTATTTCAGTAATTCTATGACATTTTTGATTAGGCAGTTTCAGGTTTCAAAGTTCTCAAATGGAAAAAAATACATGATCTTTATAATTAATGTGCAACAGAAACATTTTTTCCCATTGTTTCTCTTTTGCTGTAGCACTTTTTGGAAGGACGTTTTCTTTCAAAGTGTTCCTGTTCTGAAAATGCCAAATAAAAACACATTCTTCTCCTGATGTAAATAATATCAAGCAATGATATGCAATTCTGTATTTGATTGCACTGAAGCATGTTAAGGTTAAATCACTTTAACATCTGGGACATCGTGTCCCAGGATCATGTATATTAGACACTGTGTGATGCGCTCTTAAGTTCTAAAATAACATTAATTAAATATCAAGGAATGTAATTTTGACCTTTGAATGTCCCTTCTCTATTCCCTGCAATAATGCAGTATTCAAAAAGGGTTAT
This sequence comes from Sarcophilus harrisii, assembly GCF_902635505.1. Classification (NCBI taxonomy): domain Eukaryota; kingdom Metazoa; phylum Chordata; class Mammalia; order Dasyuromorphia; family Dasyuridae; genus Sarcophilus; species Sarcophilus harrisii. The sequence goes on along the minus strand of NC_045427.1, from coordinate 357,251,427 downwards.
AAGGACTGAGAAATCATAGTATTTCCTTTTTTACTATAACCACATTTATAGCATTAAATAATGTAAGCTTTGTTTCATGGGATGCCATGGCCAAAATAATTCATTACCTAGGGGTCTGCCTCCTGATAATGAGCCTCTTTCAGCTGGATTTGCGTATGAAAAGCAGACACAGTCTGTTGCCAGGCCCACATTTTAAGTCTTTCAAGTATGGCATAGTCTTCTAAAGCTTGTTCTTCACTGGCATTGCCTTTGAGAACCTAGGGTCAGTTCCATTTGGCATGAGGCATTAGAGGAGGACTTTATGGAATAAAAGTACATGTTATTCAAAGAGCAATTTAAAAAATTCATGGTCTGAATAAGTACTTATGGCATGTGATCAACAATGAAATTTACAAGAGAAGCTGAATATTATCAAAGGGGATGTATGACCAGAAAAGGAGGTAGACTAGTTAGGCACTTTAGAATGAGAGCTAATTGATGGTACTGCCCGATTGCTGCATTGCTACCTCTGTAATGTCACAACATACAGACATGTCATGACATGTTGTGGGTATACCTTGTGGAAGATTTACAGGAAACCACAATCACAAGTCACACAGGATGAGAAGACAAAAGCTAAGATTGTGGTCTGCACCATGGAAAGGAATATACATCACTGGGATCATAGATCCATCCAAATATCATTAATAGCTTTCTCTGTGACTGGCAAAATGAAAGACCAGACATTTTCTTCAGCTTTCATGACCTTCCAAAACACTCCAAAATAAAAATTATTCACAAGAGGTAAAGTAATTGAAGCTAAGGCATCAAGAACCTTAATGAACTAACACTTGATGAATCAACAGCAGAAAAGACCTAATATGCTTGCTTAGTATACTCTCTTCCATCAGTTCTCATGCTCTGGCAAGATAGGATCCGTGAACTCGTGCTCTAAGATCCATCAGTAATTCCCTTGCAGCTGCTATAGCAATTTCTGCCAACACAGCCTCCTCCCTGCCTTGTCCCAATTCTCTCACTTCACCGTTCTATTGTATAAGCAACAGAATTCAATCCTTCCTCCCCCTTCCACCAAAGGTTCTCCCCAGGAGATAAAGATGTATGAAAGTGAAAGGTTGTTCTGTCTGGGGAAGCAGTATGCTGCACCACAGCATTACTTAGCCATAGACTAAAGAAAAGAATGAATTAGGGCAGGATGCCAGTATGTATTTGGGACTCCCCTACACCTGATGAAAAAGGAATTAGTGTCCAGCTGCAGCCTGTTCTTTTGCCTCTGAAGTCACTTGGGAAAGATACTGAAGCCAGTGAAAAATTAATTCCTCAGCTTGAGAAAAGACCGAAACAACTTTAAGATCTGGCTCTTGGGGGATCCATCACCAAAGGGGAAGGATTCAGAAAGCAGCTGGAAATATAAGGAAAAAAAGATTGAAATTACCAAAGATCTCAGAATGAAAATTCATTTGAAAACCCTAAGCACAAACAAATAAATCAACAGGGAAGATATTAAGGATAGAAGGAAAGAGACATCTAATGAGTCTAAACATCTCATAATAAAGGTTGTAAGACAAAGGAAAATGAATTAACACCTGATGAGGCAAGAGATCATATGAACCATATCCAGCAGGATGTTCCTGAATGTTTCAAGAGAGAAATAAGAATTGCGAAAATAGAATTTATGTCCTTTACAACAGAAATAATTTGAAGAATAGAAAACTTGAATTCACAGTGGCAAGCCTCTCCAAAGAATCACAAGAGGATCATATGATAATGAAAAGAAAAGGTAATATTGAACACATGATCTCTATGCAAACAGAAAAAATTATCTTACAGTTAGAATGTTTTGAAACAAGCATCATAGGTCTTCCGGGGAGAAAAAAAAAAACTGTCAAAAAATCTGAAAAGAATAAAGTACAATGAAAATTGCCTAAAATGTGTGAACAAAGAAAATCAGATACCAATCAAAACAGAGTATTTATGAGAAAACAAAAACAAAAATGCTGCGTATTCCAAATCATAGTGATTAAATGAACAATTCCAGTGTTACACAACAATTCTACAAGTAACCACGAGCAAGACTTTCAAATATAAAGGACAAGAATTTTGAACAGCACAAGACTATTTTGTACCCATGAGAAACTACAGAAAGAAAGATAATGAATGTGTTCTGAAGAGCAAAGGCCCTTAATAGCTTCCTCCACTAAAATCTTTAAGTGCTTCATCTTGGTGCCAAGGTAACTGAATTTTCAAAATATATGAAAGTGGAATGCAAATCCTGACAGATTACACACTGTCACAGCTGCTTGGTGAATCAGTTTAATTCTATACTATCCTCTACATTCAATTTTTTTGTCCCACTTATTAACAGTAATTCCTTGCCATACTTCCAACCTGGAATTCCTCCCACCATCTGTTTCTGTCTTTTCTCTTATTCACATGCTGCTGAATGAAGCTAAAAAGAAAGTCATAAAATTATGCTGACTTAGATCCACTACAAATTTGTCACATAATATCAGTTGAGCCCTCACTGCACTAAGAGAATCTTTAGAAATCTCCCTAATCATCTCACTATAACATTTACCACTGGGGAATTTTCCAAACTTTTTTCATTTCTCCTCGAACCTCCCATGATACCCTTTCTGAAAACCATGCCGCCTCCTATTTTATTGAAAAAATCGAGATCATTCTTCAAGAGCTCCACTTCTTTCCTCCTTTGCAGTTCATGTCATTCAGATGTCTTCTTGCACTATATATGCTTTGTACATAGCAAATGTTTAATAAATGATTTTTCCATTCCATCCATCTTCTCTTTCATCCTTGTCTCACATGAAGAGGTGGCCTTGCTTCTTAACCAACACAAATCTTTGATCTCATTCCATCCCATCTTCTCCAAAAGATTTAACTCTTACTTATATCATTTCCATTCTCTCCCTCACTTACACTGTCTCTCCAGACAGAGATGCTCTCTGCTTCTCTGACATCTATAGTTAGTTACTCCACTTCTCTTTTTACTCTCTTTTAAGCCCTTTGAAGTCTGAGTTCCAACTTTATTCAACTAAAATATCTCTCTTTAAAATTACTAATGATTTCTTAATCGCCAAATCTCATGGCCTTTTCTCAATTCATTTCTTTGATTTCTCTGCTGCCTTTGGCCTTATCGATTACCCTCTTCTCCTTGATATCCATCTTGGATTTTGAAAGCATCTCTCAATTTTGAAAGCACTATCTGTCCTGGTTCTCCTTCAAACTGGGACCATTTCTTCTCATCTTCTGAGCTTGATTTTTATCAGTGGCATGCCCACTAATGATGGATATCCCACAAGACTGTGACTCAGATCCTCTTTTCTTTTCCTTTTATACTCCTTGCTTAGTGATCTTATCAGGTTCCATGGATTCCATTAGCAGATAATTCTGAACATCACCTTTTTGCTAACCTTGAGACTCACACTTTGAACTACTTATTGGACATCTCAAACTGGGTGTTCCACAAACACCTCAAATTCACCATGTTTAGAACCAAATTTATTATCTTTCCTCTTAATTTCTTCCTTCTTCCAAATTTCCCTATTACTGTTGAGAGTACCACCATGTTCTCAATTATCCAGGTGTTATCTTTGACACCTCTCCAACCCTCATTATCTAGTCTCTTGCCAAGAGACTTTTGTTTCTATATTAGAAACATCTCTTATATGTCCCTTTTTCTTTTTTTTGACACAACTGCCATCTTATTGTAGAGCCTTCTCACTTCATGCCTAAACTATTGCAATAACCTTCTGGTTATTTTCTCTGCCTCAAGTCTCTTCCCACTGTAGTTCATCATCTACTTAGCTGACAAAGATCCAAATCACAAATTTCTGCCTGCTCCCTATCCCTAGAATAGTCTCCTTTCTTGACCCTACTTCTTTCATATCTAATATTCTTCATTCTGCCAGAGCCTTTGTTCGTTTCCCTCAATACTAGTGCCTTCAGATATTGACTCCAATCTACCTAGTTTTATCTTGTTAATATGTTGGCTCTCCTATTAGAATGTGAGCTCCTTGAAAAAAGGTATTATTTTTGCCTTTCTGTTTGTGTGCCTGGTCTAATAGGAGATAGATAGGCACATCAGCTTGCTTAGATGGCATCTTTACATGTAAAACAATAGGGATATCCTTTTTAGAGAACTGTGATGTCATGTAAGGAAAGTGCCTGGGTTCAATTGGCACATTGACATGACCTCTTCTGACTAAACTGGAAGATGTATCAAGATACTGTGCCTATTATTATAGTACCAGTCTACCTAAATTCATAGAGTTTCATCTCAGAAGATTAGATACAAAATAATAAACTACTAACTACAACTCATATTTGATCATTAAATCTTTTTTTTTTTTAACAATAACAACTTCTCTTTATTTTTTTCTCTTTTTCATTTTATGATACACCATTGATTTAAGTGTTGTTATTTAGCCATTTTTGGTCATGCATGTCCAACACTTCATGGCCCCCTTTCTGAGTTTTGCTTTTTTTTTTTTTTTTAAATCAAAAAATACTGCAGAAGTTTGCCATTTTCTTCTTTAACTCAAGGCACAGATAAGGAAACTGAGGCAAACAGAGTCATGAGTTTCTTTTTTTTTTTTTTTTAAATAACTTTTTATTGACAGAACCCATGCCTGGGTAATTTTTTTACAACATTATCCCTTGCACTCACTTCTGTTCCGATTTTTCCCTCCCGCCCTCCACACTCTCCCCTAGATGGCAAGCAGTCCTATATATGTTGAATATGTTGTAGTATATCCTAGATACAATGTATGTGTGCAGAACAGTTTTATTGTTGCACAGGGAGAATTGGATTCAGAAGGTAAAAATAACCCGGGAAGAAAAACAAAAATGCAAAAAGTTTACATTCATTTCCCAGTGTTTTTTCTTTGGGTGTAAGCTGCTTCTGTCCATCATTGATCAATTGAAACTGAATTAGGTCTCTTTTATTGTTCTGTAAGAATGACCAGCAGGATGAATACAGAGAGGCTTGGAAAGACTTACATGAACTGATGCTAAGTGAAATGAGCAGAACTAGGAGATCATTATATATGATCATTAAATCTTAAAGGAGTTGTGATCCATGTTATTAAAGAAAGGAGTCTCAATATAAGTTTTCACAAACTTATTTCTCCTTATTGGTGGAAATATATTTCTCCTTATTTTGCATATAAAATACTTAGATTTAAAGAGGAGAAATGTCTTAATTAAGAAATACATTAGCCAGTACAAGGAGTCAAATTTTCTGACACCTCGATAGATAGAGAGTACTTTTTACTTGAGTTAACTTGAGAAAATCTAAAATTAAGTAAAAGTCTGTCTACATTTAAATGTCAGTAGTACTTATTGAGGCAGCTAAGAAAGTTCACTGGATGGAACACACAAAGACCTGAGCTCACATTTACCCCTTTTTGATATGTGACTCTGGGAGTTCACTGAACCTCTGTTTGCTTTAATTCACTGGAGAAAGAAAAGGCAAACCACTCCAGTATCTTTGCCAAGAAAATTCCATGAATAGTACTGTTCGGTTATGAAGGATCAGACACAACTGAACAAATATTTATTAAATCCATTGTCCAAAAAATGAATTTTTCCAAATATTCATTATAGTACTAATTTGTAAGTAACACTTAAATTTTCTTTGGAGCAGTGGTGACAAAGTCAAAGAAAAATGGGATGTTAAACTGCATATAAGGATTCTCATGAACCACATGTTAATTTAGAAAACCACAAATTTAAATTATTTGTGCTCTATTGTGTTTTCATTTATTTTGTTAAATATCTGGGGGAAATGACAGTTTTATCATGTCAATTTCCCATTGCAGATAAATATGGATTATAGTAAACATGGCAATATTTAGCAAATTGTTCATCTGTCAATAAACATTTATGTGCCAGGCACTGTGCTAAGTTTTGGGGAGAGAAAAGGGGCAAAAGAAGTCCCTCAAGTTAACCATCCAACAGAGAAAACAACATGCAAACAAATATATATATACAAAACAAGCTATATACAGAATAAATAAGAAATAGTTAACAAGTGACTAGGATTAAGAGATATTGAAGAAGGTTTTTTTTGTTTTTGATACCCAAGACAATTTATTTTTTTTTATTATAGCTTTTTATTTACAAATTATATGCATGGGTAATTTTACAGCATTGACAACTGCCAAACCTTTTGTTCCAATTTTTCCCGTCCTTCTCCCCACATACTTCCCCAGATGGCAGGTTGACCAATACATGTTAAATATGTTAAAGTATACATTAAATACAAAATAAGTATACATGGCCAGTTATTTTGCTGTACAAAAGGAATCGAACTCTGAAATAGTATACAATTTGCCTGTGAAGGAAATAAAAAATGCAGGCGGACAAAAATATAGAGATTGGGAATTCTATGTAATGGTTCTTAGGTATCTTTCAGAGTTTTCTTTCGCTGGGTGTAGCTGGTTCAATTCATCACTGCTCCATTGGAACTGATTTGTTTCATCTCATTGCTGAAGATGGCCAGGTCCATCAGAATTGATCATCATATAGTATTGTTGTTGAAGTATATAATGATCTTGGAGAATTCTTATAGAAAGTGAAATTTCAGTTGGGACTTAAAGGAAGCCAGGTTTGACTTGTACTTTAGGAAAATCATGTTATTGGCTGAATAGAAAATGAATTGATATGGAAGTTTTGAGGCAGGCAGACCCTAGTATAGATTAGTTATTTTCCTGTCACCTCATATAGAATTTTGTTTTGCACCTTTTTAATGTATTATTATATTAACATTATGTACTAGAAATTATCGTTTGATACTTTATCATCTCAGTACTCTGCCAGACCCACAATGGATGGATCAGTTTTCTGTCTTCCCCAGGATCTAACATCATGCTTTGCTTATAATAGTTACTTTCAAAGATTTAAAGACCAATTGAGCCTAGTTTCTGTGTTAAGGCCCAAAAAGTTAAGTCACTAGCTAATATTTGCAAAACTCTTATGAATATCAACTTGTAAACAAAGCTTAAGGTCAAGTTCTGTCCTTCTACTCTCTGTATATCTTGTATTTGCCTAGTTATTTACATGTTATGTCTCTCATTATTATATATAGTTCTTGAGGCAAGGACTGGATTATTATTATTTTTTTTTTTTTTTTGCCTTTCTTTGCATCTTCATTGCTTAGCACAATAAGCACTTAAATGCTTGATGATTAATTAACTGAAAGAGACTGTTACAACTTTTTTTTTTTTTTTTTTTTTTTTTTTTTTTCTGAAGCAATTGCGGTTAAGTGACTTGCTCAGAGTCACATAGCAAGGAAATGTTAAGTGTCTGAAGCCAGATTTGAACTCAGGTCCTCCTGACTTCAGAGCTGGTGCTCTGTCCACTACACCAACTAGCTCCCCTGACTGTTATAACTCTTAACTGTATATAGTCAGAATGATTACTGGATTCCCAGTAAGGAATTGGTTTCAAATTCCATCTCTGCTACTTATTATTATCTGTGTGACCTTGACTCTCTCTGAACCTGTTTCCTTCATTGAGCAGTCAGGCTTAGATAAATTTTATATTCTAAAACCTGGATTTTTCAAATAATAACTTGAATCCAGGTGTTTTGACTCCCAGTTCAAAACCATCTTGTCCTTAAAACATGATTGAATTCCTTTGTTCTATTTTTAACTGAGAACAGGATTATTTTGAATGAATTTTTGAAGTACTGTATCATTTATTTAATTGTCGTCTTAAGGCTAAAAAGTTTGCCTGTCATTCATTATTGGTGTATGTTTATTTTGTAGAAATGTTTACCTTCAGATGCTTTCTGTATATTCTTTGGTAAACATTTTATATTTGCTGGTAACTCTGGATTGTTTTTTGCATACTAACATGTATTTTTAGTCTATGACACAAGCAAGCATTCTGGTAGTATGATCAGCTGCTGAATGTAGTTCAGATTAGGACAGTTTTAAGAGAAGGCACTGAGCTATAAGACAAATAACACAAGATTTGAATTTAGAGAACCAAAGTTTGAACGGCTCCATTATTTATTACCTGTATTGTCTTTTACAACATTTATACCAGCATATAGAGCAGCGAAGAGAGGCTAACTGGATACTTTCTGAATTCTCTTACTCTATTTTGGGAGGGAAAAAAGAGTAAAATGGTGTTTGCATAACATTGTGACAGAGTTCTGTAACATCCAAAGGAGTATCCTCATGCTTTTTATTTTTCTTGGTACCCCCTGCCAAAAGAGCAATAATATCTACTAATAATGCTACTAACCTCATTGGAATGGTTGGCTAGAGATTTACTGCCATTCAAATTGGAGAAACCTTTTTATCCATTTGAAATTGAAAATTGTTAGAAGCTATATTTGTAACTGCATATAGCATACCTTGATAAATTGCAGTAATGTTTTCTTCCAATTAACACCTTTTTCTGTTAAAATGAGTTTCATCAGCAAAGTGGAATATAAGTATAAATCTACTATGTGATTGTCCCTTTTCTTTGCTCCTGTTGGATCATAGTGAAATACTGTATTTAATTCTGGTTCTCACATTTTAGGCAGGATATTAACAAGCTAATTTTGAATCTCATATTTTTTAAATGTCTAATGTTGTCAGGGAGGTGTACCCTTGGTTCTCAAAGACCATTAAGGGGAACACAAACTCTGGCTTGTCCTATTAAGCTGGAAGAGTTTTGAATACAAACAAGAGATGGATTGAGACTCGCCCTAGTTAAGTTCAGTGTCTTCTAATCAGAAGGTTGGCTACTGAGCAATGAATTTTTCAGCCACACAAAATCATGGGAACCATCCACTAAGACATAGAGGGGTTATCATCTTCTACTTCATCCACATCAGTGAAATTACAAATCTTTAAATTATCAACAAGCAAGAATATGTTCTGAAGTGGAAGGTAAGAGCACCCCAAATCATATTTTTTTAAAAAAATTCAGTCAAAATAACTTGAACTTCTTAATTCAGAGAATATTCGGGGAACATGATATATGTATCCAAAAGTTGGAAAAACCATGTGGAGGATTGATTAGATTTATGCTGCTTGACATAACTAGAACTTATAGGTTCAAGTTAGTGGCAGGAAGACTTTTGACTGAATTTAAGGAAGATCAATTGTCTTAACTGTCTAGGAACAAAATAGTCTGGTTTGGGAAAGGAGGGGATTCTATATATTTAGAGAGCTTCTGAGTATAGATGTTGACTTGTCATGGATGTTGTAGGGGTGCTTTTGTAAAAGGAGAATGCAAATGATTTTTGAAGTCTCTTAGATGTAAGGTACTAAAAATAGAAATGAAAAAAATTCTTTGGTAGGTATAAGAAATTAAACTTGATTCCACCTTGGAATTAACTAAAGGCATTGTAAATTAGTTACATTGTAAAAGTTCTACTGTCCAAAATGAAAGAGTTGATATTCTTGTTGCATTTTGCCCTGGTCAGACTACATTTGCAGTATTTTGTTCAAATACATGTTTTAGGAGGCACATTGTTAAATAAGAGAACATCCAAAAGAGAATGATAAGAGAACTTGAGTTGGCATATAAAAGTCTTGCAAGGAGAGCTAGAGAAGGAAGCAATAAGGTAGTTTTCATATGTATAAAAAGATGTGATGGGAAAGAGGGATTATTTGTTCTTCTTACCCTCCAGAATTCAGAAATAGGATCTACTCAAGTACAAGTAGGAGGTGAGAGAATATTCTAGGAAAAGAAATTTCAGTTGTATGTAAAGAACTTCCTAATGATAACAGCTGTCCAAAATGAATTACATAGCAGGATCCCATCACTGTTAGTCTTTGAGGAGGTTGAAAGATCATTCATTCTGGATGTTTACAGAATATGTCTGTTGAAGGTACAGATTAGATGCATGTTCTCTGTATTCTCTATCTGACTTTGAAAATCCATCAAATGTCCCCGTTCTTTGTATTGTGGGATTAATTTTTGCCCCAAAAGGCAAAATTCAGATATACATATAACACAAGAAGCAAAGATTTTTATAGAAAATCTGTTCCCTTTGTATCTGAGGACTCCCAAAGACAGTTATATTTCTATACAGAGCTGCAGTTAGAGGATAGCAACAATCCCCAGAGCTTTGTGTATCATTTCAGCTATAGGAACTTTCAAAGAAGCAAGGCTGTCTTTCCTAATATTACTTACTTGAACCTATTTGTTAAGAAACTTTTTTTTAGAGGGGAAGATTGGGGGAAATTTTTTGTGTCTTTTGTTAGAATTTCACAGTAGGAAATTAGTTTAAAGGTAATCTAGCTCCGTCTCTACTCGGGGTATGAATCCCCCATACATCACTAGCCATCTATCCTCTGTTTAAGCAATTAATTTCCAATATATGTGATTTAGAATTGATTACTTTCTTTTTAAAAAAAAAATAATTATAACTTTTTATTGACAGAAACCATGCCTGGGTAATTTTTTTACAACATTATCCCTTGCACTCACTTCTGTTCTGACTTTTCCCCTCCCTCCCTTCACCCCCTCCCCCAGATGGCAAGCAGTCCTATACATGTTAAATATGTCACAGTATATCCTAGATACAATATATGTGTGCAGAACCGAACAGGTCTCTTGTTGCACAGGAAGAATTGGATTCAGAAAGTAAAAAATAATCTGGGAAGAAAAACAAAATGCAAACCGTTTACATTCATTTCCCAGTGTTCTTTCTTTGGGGTAGCTGCTTCTGTCCATCCTTGATCAATTGAAACTAAGTTAGATCTTCTCTTTGTCGAAGAAATCCACTTCCATCAGAATACATCCTCATACAGTATCGTTGTTGAAGTATATAATGATCTCTTGGTTCTGCTCATTTCACTTAGCATCAGTTCATGTTAAGTCTCTCCAAGCCTCTCTGTATTCATCCTGCTGGTCATTTCTTACAGAACAATAATGGAATTGATTACTTTCTAAAGCATTCCATTATTGGGTGACTATTATGCAGTTCTTTCTTATATTGGGCCAAAATAGACTTACCTATAACTTTTGCTCATTGGTCCTATGTCTTTTCTTCATGAACATGTGAATTCTCTTCTATATGACAGCTGTGCAGATATTGCTAAGTCTTCTCTTTTCCAGTGTGAACATCCCTACTTCATTTAGTTTACTCTTATAAGACATGTTTTTGGAATTTCTTTGCTAGTTAGCTGCCTTCCTCTCAACAAGATTCTTCCAGCTTCAAAAATTTTTAAGCACCTCTTTGGTACAGAAAGCATGTGTTGTATAGTAGGCTCTGGAGGAGAAGGAAAATAATTAGATAATCCATAAGCCCTTTCCTGTGAAGTACACATAGGAAAACACACAGTTCAGTAGTATTGTAAGAGAGCAGCATGGATAACTCTAATGTATTTTATATAATAAACTACAGAATTATAAAATTACAGTATTTGGGAGTTGATAGAGACCTCTTTAGCTATCTAGTCTTAACTCATATGTAAAAGAAATCTTCACTGTTCTTGACAAATAGTCATTTATCCTTTGCTTGAAGAAGTGGAGGAAGGTGCAGCCTACTAGCTCTCAAGACACCAGTTCCACCTTTGAACAGTTGTTCCCATTGTTGGGAAGTTTTCCCTGATGTCGAGACGAAATTGGTTTCTTTACAACTTCCAGCCACTGATGTTGGTACTACCATTTGGGAGCAAACAGAATTAGTTTATTCCCTCCTCCACTTGCAGCCCATTAAATGAGCTTGAAGATATCCATAATCCCACCTTTCCTACTCAGTCTTCTCTTCTCTAGACCAAACATATCTACTTGTATCTCCATGTGACATAGACTCAGGCTTTTTATCATCCTGGTTGTCCCTTCTGTACTCATTTGAATTAATGGTTTTCTTAAACTCTAATGCCCATAACTGGATACAGTTTAAGTATAGTAAGGGCAGAATACAGTAAGAGTGACATCTCCTTATTCCTGGAAGTTATGCCCTTGTTAATGCAGCTCAAGATCACATCAAGCTTTCTTGGCTACTATATCACACAGATTATTCATAAGGAGTTTGTAATGTATTTAAACCCCCAGATCTTTTTTTAGAACAACTGCTGTCTATCATAAGTCCCTTACCTTGTCCTTGTGAAATTGATTTTTTTAGTATACTAGTACAAAAATTTATATTAATCCCTCTTTCATCTTCCATTTTCAATCAACTAATATTTATTAAGCACAGATTACTATGTGCCAGACACTGTGATAAGTTCCGGGGATACCAAGAAAGGTAAAAAACAACATAACAAAATAAACCAATTCCTGGTCTCAAGAAGTTCATAGTCTAATGAGGAAGAAAACATGTAAACACCTATCTACAGATAAGCTATATACCTGATAAATTGAAAATAATGAACAGAGGAAATGTGGTCATTAGAAATAAGGGGAAATCAGGAAAAACTTCACTGAAAGTGGCATTTTAGGTGAAATTAGAAAGTGAAGGAAACCAGAACGCAGAGATGAGAAGAGAGAATATTCTAGCGACAGTCAGTAAAAATGCTTAAAGTTGGGAAATGGAGTGTCTTATTCTTAGAAAACAAGACCATTTCGTATGTCCTTATTGTGTATCTAATTTATATTTTAATATATTTAGCATCTACTGGTCATCCTGCCATCTGGGGGAGAGGATGGGGGGTAAGAGGTGAAAAATTGGAACAAGAGCTTTGGCAATTGTTAATGCTGTAAAGTTACTCATACATATAACCTGTAAATAAAAGGCTATTAAATAAAAAAAAAAAAGAAAGAAAGAAAACAAGACCATTAGATCACAGAGTATAAAGGGGGAAAGTAAAGTATAAAAAGACTGACAAAGTAGAAAGGGGCCAGGAAGGGCATTGACTTAGGAAGAGCAATCTGACAACTAATTGAGGGAAGACTTTGAGGCAGAGAAACTAACTAAAAGGCTATTTCAATAGTCCACACATGAGATAATGAGAGCCTGTACCAGACTGGTGAGTGGCAGTGTTAGAGAAAGTAAGGAAGCATATATAAGAATTGTAACAAAAATAACTGCATAAGACTTGGCAAGAGAGAAAGACTGAGGAATCAAAAATGACATCTAGGTTTCAAACATGGTTAACAAGGAGGTACTCTTATTGAAATGAAGAAATTAGGAACAGGAAAGTCTGTTAGAAGGGACAGTGGGAGATGAGTTGAATTTTGGCCATGTTGAGTTTAAGATGTATATGAAACATCTCTTTCAAGATATTGCTAGGCAGTTGGAGATGTGAGACTGGAAATTGGTAGAGAGATTAGAACTGGATGAATAGATTTGAGTAATCTGTATATGATAATTGAAGTGAAATGAGAGAGAGATAACCAAAACCAAGGTCACTGAGCAAGAAAGCATAGAGGGAAAAGGGCTTAAGAAAGAGTCCTGTGAGACATCCATAGTTAGCAGGTAAAGAAGACAGGAAGAAACATAGATGGGAGGAAAACCAGGAGAGGTGTCAAAAAAAATAAATAAATAAACCTTGAAAAAGAGAGTAACTAGGAAAAGAGCATGGTCAGCAGTGTCAAAGGCTGCAGAGAAATCATGAAGGATGAGAATTAAGAAAGCCGTTAAAATTGACAATTAAGAGATTGTTGGTAACTTTGGAGAGAACAGTTCAGAGCAGTGTTCTAGGCTATCAGGCATCTTTTGGATCCTTCTGTTATCTAGTTTGTTAGCTATTCTTTGTTAGCTATTCCTCCCTGATCTGTACCATTTAGAAATTTGCTAAGTCTTCTATCAGTGTATTTATCCAAGTAATTGATTAAAAATCAGGTCAAAACACACATACTAGGGCTTCTTCACTGGAGACCTGCCTGCCACATTGACACTGAACTATTAACAACACTTTAGAATTTGACTGTTCAACCAGGTCTGAATCTATTTATTCTCATCTAAAACTTATTTTCCCATCTTTTCTACAAGGATAATGTGATATATATGTGTGTGTGTGTGTGTGTGTGTGTGTGTGTGTGTGTGTATGTGTGTGTGTATATATATATATATAATTTTTTTTTTTTTTTGCTAAAATCTAGGTAAACTATGCCTGTAGTATTTCTCATCTACTAGGTTAGTGATCCTGTCAACAAACAAACAACGAAACAAGGTTAGTCTGACATGACCTATATTTGAAGGAGCTATGCTAGGTCTTTCCTTTCTAGATATTAGTCAGGTGTCTCTTTAATGAGCCATTCTAGAATTTTACTAGGAGTCAAAAATCAAACTGAGTGACCAGGTTACTTTCTCCTACTCAGTAAACTTCTATGGTCCTCTGCTACTTCCTGGACATATAGACTCTTATCATTTAAAGCTCATTACAGCTTGTCCCCATTCTACTTTTCTAACTGTATTTTCTATTACTTCTTTCCATATGTTGGACAATCTAGCTGTACTTACCTCCTTGAAGTTCTTCGCACATAACCTACATTTCTCTGCTTTCGCATTGGTTGTTTCCCTGTGCTTAGAATGCTCTCCTCCTCAACACTATCTGTTAGTATCCATAGTTTCTTTAAAAAATCAGCTAGAGTACCACTTTATGCATGAGACCTTTCCTGATCACTCCAGATCTATTGCCTTTTCTCAAAGCTTACCTTCCCTCTGTTTTATATGTTTTGTATATCCATGTTATTGCCTTTATGAGAATGTAATTATCTTGAAGGAGCTATTTACTTTTTTTTTTCTCTAGTACTTAACAGTTCTAGAAACACACTAGGCATTTAATAAATGTTTATTGATTGACGGAATGTGTGCTATACTGGGAAAAAAGTCATTATCAATCAGAATCATGGAAAACTTGTGAAAAATCAGTGAAGTGATAAATTCATTGAGAGCTGGTAGTACAATTTTTCAAAAACTTAAGAGGTTATGAAATAAGTAAAAAATGAGATAAGTCTAGAAAGGTAAACTGGGACCAAGTTAGAGCATCATTATTATCAGGTAGTGCTACTAAAAATTTTTCAATAAAATGATGACATGACCAGTTGAATGTGTAAGAAAGAATATTCTAATAGTGATATGAAGAATGAGTTGAAAGAAAAAAATGAAGGTAAGAAGATCTACAAAGATAGATTATCTATCTTTATCTATTAGATTATCTATCTGTTCCTACTAGAGTAGGAAGTAGTATGAATAGAAAAGAAATTTGGAAAGGTGGAATCAGTGAAGTATGTAATTGCTTAGGTATGAAACAGAGAAAGAAAAATGAAAGGATACTCCAAAGTTATGAACATTGGACAAAAGCTAAGTTTTTACAGTCAAAAAGAAGTAAAGTTAGAAGAACAGATTTAACAGTCTGTCATTCAACAATGCATACTAAGTTTTAAGTATAATGAAACATAAAAAGATATTATATTCATAAAGTACTTCAGGCTTCTCTATATAAATATATTTAGAATAAATATAAAGAGAATAAATACAAGGTGAAGGCATTAGTAGTGGAAGAATTGGGAATAATTTCATATAGAAGGTGGTATTAGTGACAAAGGTTCTGTGAAGCAGATGTGAAGAGTGAGTACATTCCAGGGAATGGAGGTAGTCATTGCAAAAATAGAAAAGTAGGTTATGGAATGCCATATGTGAGGAAGAAAGTGAAAGGTAGTTTGGTTGAATGGCAGACAGTGAGAGCAGGAATAATGTGAGGAAGTAATGTACATATTTTATAAAAGATGCTGCTCTAGAATCCTTTCCCTACTAATCTCCCACTATTCCCAACTTCTGAATCTTCAGAGATCATAAGAAAATCTGCCAGAGGATTCTGGGAAGAAACTCTCCCTGAATTAACCAGTGTAAAGTGCAAACACCTCTAGACTAGCTTCACAGAAACTGCAAGTGGGGTCCCTTGAGGCTAGCTGTGTTTGATTGGAGCCTCAGCAGGAATCACAGAGACTTTTCACCTCCTAAACAGCATACAGAGTTGGGAATCTGAATCTGGGAAGACTGAGGGAACCTCTGCTGATTGTGAATGCCAGGCCCGATTGTGCTACAGAATCACAGTCCTGGGTGAGAAGGTACCAGCACATTTGGTCAGTGTAGAAGCAGTGGGGCAGGGATGCTGCAGACTGTAGGCACTAGCAGGAGGGTAGAGCTCTTGGTTTGGGGTTTCTGATCAGAGGGGAGAGCTGAAGGGAAGCTTGAGACAATATATATCCCCCTACCCCATGATTAGAGTTGTTTAGACTAATACTTCTCATTAAAGAAAAATAAATGAACTGGCAAAGAAGAAAGAACTCAACCATAGAAACTTGCTGTGAGAATAGGGAGCAGACTAGGAGGGTTCACTTGAGAGAGGGACACTGAAAGAAAAAAAAGCTTCTTCTACTCCAAAGAGTAACATTAAATGGCTCCCTGCCCAGAGAGAATTTATAGAAAAACTCAAAAAAGACTTTAAAAATCAAATGAGGAAAAACTAACTAAATAAGAATCATCCAAAAAAAAATTATGAAAGGGAAAAAAAAGTTTAACTAGGAAAGAAGATACAGAGTATTAAAGAAGAAAATAATTCTTTGAAAATTAGAATTGGGCAAGGGGAAGCTAGTGAAGCTACAAGACACCAAAAAATAACAAAAGAAAATATGAAAAATAAAAATAACAGAATGTGAAATATCTTATAAGAAAAACAACCAATCAAGAAGAGAAAATATAAGAGTAATTGGACTACCTGAAAAATTGTGACCAAAAAAAAGGCACCTTGATATAATAGTACAAGAAATAATCCAAGAAAATTTTCCTGGAGTGATAGAACATGAAGAGAAAGTAGAAACTGAAAAAATCCACCAATCATCATCTCAAAGAGCTCCTTTGTGGAAACCACATAGGAATATTATTGCCAAATTTTCAAATCCCTAGATCAAAGAGAAAATTTTGCAAGAAATAAGAAAAAGCAATTCAGATACACTGGAGATAAAATTGGAATTGTCCAGGATTTATCATCAGCCATAATAAAAAACTGCAGGTACTGGAATCATATATACTGTCAATCAAAAGAACTAGGTATGAGCTAGTAATATCATATCCATAATACTGAAAGGAAAAAAAAAAGATCATTCAACGAACTTGCAAATTTTCAGGACTTTGCCCAAAACCTGAACTTAATAGAAAATTCAGCATATCAAAACCACTTTTTATTGGTTCCTATCTTAACTTATTCTTTATCTAATTTTTAAGAATGACATTAGTAATTGGGTAGCTCAAAAGAAAGGTTGGAGCAGAGTTAAGTATAATCTGACTCTAAAAAGCAAAATTGTCCAGGAAAAGTTAAAATTGTGATTTCATTATTCAAATGAGATGCAGAGGAAAAATAGACACAGAGGTATCAGAGGGGGAAGGAGGGCTCTTAGTTTTGAAAATCTAACATTGGGAATGGGTTAAATACACAACAGTATATACATACCATGAAGAGTATCCAAAATCTATAAAGAGATAAGCAGAGAGAGGGAGAAGGAAAAGCAAAGGTTTGGGGAAGAAAACAAAGGAGGGATCCAAGGGTGGGGGAGATTAAGTAATAGCAAGGCAAGTTAGGGAGCAGAATTAAAGTAGAAGAGTTAGTAGAGATCGGAAAGAAGAGATATAATAAATGCTACAATACTACAGGATAAGGAGTAGAATTTATTAGGAAAAAAGTATGGCTGGTAATCATTGTCCAGACAAAATCAGGCTTAAAGATTCAATCAAGAGAATTATCTACATTATATGTCAGCCATGCTATTATGGTTTTAGATGCATATTTATATATGGCTAAATGCATGTGTGTGTGTATATATGTGTCTCTGTCTGTGTGTGTGAATATATCTATACCTAGATATAGGTATGTATATTATATATGTATTGGGTCTGTTGGTGGTATGAATGTATATGTGTGTATCTATATTTGTATGTGTAAACATAACTATAACTATAGCCTGCTTGGAAGAGGTAGTGGAGATGAAAAGGGAAAAAAATAAAGTAAAAGAAGTGTAAAGCAAAGAACAAAAGAACAATAAAAAGAAAGCAAAGATGGACACATGAATATAATTTCTTTTATTATATATGCATTCTTAAAATGGAAATTTATTATTATATGCTTTGAATCCTCCCTGATGTTCTGCTGGGCACATAAAAATGTTATGTTTTGTTTTGTTTTCCTTTTCTGTCTTTTTTTCTCTTCTGTTTTTTTTTCTTTCTTATTTTGGAGGGAGCGTAGGAAAGAGAGAGAAGAGAGACAGAGAAAGAGAGAGAGAGAGGATTCTCTACAGCAATTTAAAAAAAAGGAAACATCTATCATTTCATTTCTGTACTTTGTCCAAGGACTCTTAGGCTTCATTAGAAAGAAAATTCAATAAACTGATTTGCCCAGCTCTTCTGACTTAGAATTTTTGGATTCAGAGAATTTAGAAATCATGTAGTTCAGATCCCAAACTATTCAGATAAGATCTAGCACACACACTTTATATGGTATAGTGCATATGTATATACTTTTGTATACCACCACGTAAATGTATTTGTCCAAATGGATAAAATCAAAGACAGAAAGTGGCTTGCCCAAGATTATATAGGTATAAAAAGGTGAAGCTAGGACTGAAAACTTGGGTTTCTTCATTCTAGGCTGGTGCTCTCTCTACTGTTGTGCTTAATGTTTGATCTCTCTTTGTGCTTAGTGGTGAACTAGTTCTTTCCTCTTTCTCTGATGTTCTTATCTGTCTATGAATGTGCTGCTTAAGTGTGACTTGATGAGAATATAGAATAATCATAGTGATTGTTATTATTATTCTAATTTCTCTAGTACTAAAGTACTAGATTTTTACAGTTATCCCCATTATCTTAAAGTGTTATCTTCTTTTTAAAAAATGAAAAAGCAAGTTCATTCAGACTGTGTGAAGTAGGAAATGCATATATTATTCCATTTTAAATGGGAAAGAGAAATTTACTCAGAGTTGTTAAGTGCAAGGTCATACATGCAGTAACAGCCAGAGCTCAAACTTGAGCTGAGATCTTCTGATTCTAATACTAGGCTGCATTCCATCTTGTCAAGTTGCTTCCCTTGCTAAATGTATCCCTATCTCATATCCATCAACTGGTGTTACTATGTCTATAGCAACAAAAAGATTCCAAAGTATGACTAGAGTTGAAAACAGAAGCCTTTCCTTTCCTTTGAAGAATACAAATTTATGTCACAAGATGAAGAGTAGTCATTTAAAAAAGAGTAATTGTTACTTGTTGACTTTTTAATACTTTTTTCTTTCTATAGGGGCTATAAAATTAATCAGTTTGTCATGTGGAAACCAACACATCTGGGCCTGTGATTCCAGGGGTGGAGTTTACTTCCGAGTGGGAACCCAGCCTCTAAATCCTAGTTTGATGCTTCCAGCATGGATAACAATTGAGCCACCTGCACAGGTAAATGCCTTTTTAAAGCTAGTAAGGAACTTATGATAATGTAAGCATAAATATACTTTTAGAGAAATAAGTACTTTGTTCTAAATGTCAACAGATAATTTCCCATATTTCTGTAGTTTCTGTACCACCAGGTGATTTGTTTATGAACACCCCTGTGAAATGATTGGTTTTTACAAATTTTACAACTGAAGACATTAAGACTCAGAAATTGATTGAGACGCTTAAGTTCACACTTAATAAGCCTAAGAACTAGGACTTAAATTTACTCATTCCAAATCTAGTTTCCTTTCAACTATATCACAGAATTTCTCATAATCCTTTTGTTATAGGCTTTCAGTGTTTTAGTAATAGTTTGCAATTTGTAGTTTCTATTTTTATAGTATTTTTGTGGCACAACAAGACACAGGCATTGTCTTATTTTATTCTTGAAATAAAACAATTAGATGAGGTAGGAATTATCTTCCCCATTTTACAGGAGAGGAAACTGAAGCCCATTGTCTAAGGTCTGTGTCTAAGTAAACCTGACTCCTTAAAACAGTGGACTTTCCATTGTATCATGTTGTATGCCTAAAACTATCACTAGCTATATGAAATGGATTGCAGCATAATGAAGTTTCCTTAGTTAGTGCCTTAATAATTTGGAATTTGTGATGATCAAAGAGTTTTAGACTCTGAAAGGAATTTAAAGATAAGCTCATGCAAATCCCCTATTTTATTTATTTTATAACATTATATTGTTACTTTTTTATATCATCACTTTCCAACATCCTCCTACTCCTTTCTCACCACTACCACCATGGAACTCTTCTTTGTTACAAAAAGAAGCAATTAAATAAAAATGATCAGTTACCATATCTATATTTCATCATTCAATCTCTTGGAATTAAGAGTATGTGATGTTAATTTCCTTTTTGTTATTGTGGTCATTTCATTGTATATCTTATTCTTTGTTCTGTGGCAGTTCTGAATCCAGTGAATTGTTTCTTACGGCACAATCATATTTCATTGCTTTTAAATACCACAGTTTTTTCAGGCATTCCCCCATAGATGGGCATCACTTTCCTTCCAGTTCTTTGCTACCACAAAAAATATAACTGTAAATAATTGTAATTATGAGACTTTTCTCTTCCTTCTTTGACCTGCTTGAGGCTATATGCCTGAATCAAAGGATATGAACAATTTGGTCACTCCTCTCCCATAATTATAAAATTTTTTTAGAATTGTTGAACTAATTCATGACTCTACTAACAGTCATGGCAATCCCATTGCTTGTTGCAACTTCTTTCTGTGGGTCTCTGGCAAAACTCTAGCCCCTCACTGAAGGCCTGCCTGCTGCCCACCTGGCTCCTCCTTGCTCCCTTGGCAAGGTGGTCCCAGATTATAGAGGTCACCGTGTTTTAGCAGTTGTTTGCAAAGGCCCTATGAGGGGCCCCAGAGCAGGTGTTAATGGGACTAAAGGAAGCTCAGGGGAAAGAAGGAAGCTGCTGCTAACCTTGAGTTTAATTTACTCTACAATTCCCAAATATTTTCTGAATTTTGTTATCTTTGCCCATTTGTTGAGTTCAAGTAAAACTTTACAGTTATTTTAATTTTCAGTTTTCTTATTAGTAATTTAAAATGTTTTGTTGATAGTTTTCACTTCTTTTTTTTGAAAATTCTTCCTTTGTCTATGTCTCCTAGGGAATGGCTTTTAGTTTTAATCAAATGTATCATTTCCCTACATATCTAGATTTTCAGACTTTAAAATGTAATGGAAATACTTTTTCTTCAGACTGCAGTTTCCTATTATAGCTGCATTGATTTTGTTTGTGCAAATTTTTTAAATTTTGTGCAATTAAAATTGTTTATTTTATTTTTTACAATTTCTACTGTCTCTTCTTTGGTTAAGAACTCTCCCTGATCATCATTATGAAAGATACTTCCTTCTATTGTCCTCTGATTTTTCATAGGTAATCTCATATTTCATTTGTATCTGTAATTATAATATATATGTACACACACATATACATATATTAAATGATGTATATATAAGCCTATTTTTTGCCAAATCATCAAATTTTTCTACTAATTCAAGTTTATCAAATACTGGGCTAATGGATTTGATTGTTTCTCAGTCTTTGTTATCTAGTCTGTTCCATTCACTTACTTATTTTTTAAAATTCACATTAAATAGTTTTGATTATTATGGCATTACAATAAGTTTATCTGATAATCCTAAGTCCCTTTCATTTTTTTTTTTTTTCATTATGTTCTTTGAGTTTCTGGGCCTTTTGATTCCAATAGACTTGGGATAGAAAATGCCACCTGCCTTGAGAGAGAGAACTATGGAGACTGAATATGGATTAAAACATAGCATTTTCATCTTTTTTGTTTGTTTGTTTCCTATAGTTTTTTCCCTTTTGATCTGATTTTTCTTGCACAATGTGACAAATATGAAAATATGTTTAAAAGAACTGCACATAACCTATATCACATTGCTTGCTCTCTTAGGGAAGGAGAAAAAATTGAAACACCAAGTCTTAGGAAAATAAATGTTGAAAACTATCTTTATATATGTCGAGAATATAAAATACTTTTGAAAATTTTTAAATTGAGATACTAGGCCTTTTGGTCCTACAGACTAATTTTTAATAATTTTGTCTTTAATCCTTGGTAGTTCGGTTGTAACACTACTTTTATAAACTTAGGTAGAATAAGTTAATTTAGGTAGTATTATAATTTTTATCATGTTGGCATGATAGTCATGATCCTCTTTTTTAGAATGAGGAAATTGCTGTTAGAAGATAATGAAATAACTTGGCCAAATTACATAGAATCTTAATTAGAATCTAGTGCTCCCAATTGCAAATTTATTTCTTTTTGAGCAATATTATCTTGATTCCTTCAGTTTTCCCTGGGTATCTTTATGCCAGCAACAAGGTATGCTAAGCAAATTAAACATGAAAACATTTTAGAAGCCATAGTCTGCAAAGGCTACAAATACCAATTACAAATTATTCCATTTTAAACATTTGTTATCTATTATATGCAAGGTACTGTGATAGACAGTGAAGATACAAAATGAAAAATGAAATTGCCCCTGCCCTTAAGGACTTTACATTCTACTAGTGGGAAAATACATTATGAGTACAAATAATGGGGGATTGGGAAAAAGCAATTTAAGGAAATAAAGAAAAATTTATTTGTTTAATTATTTTACATATATATATATATACGCACACATATATCAGAGCATTCTCCAGGAGCTTAGACTTTGCTTGGACATAGATTATATAATTACATGAAACTAGTATCCTTATCATATTAGTATTCTTGACATATAAGTATATGTGTGTGTGTGTGTGTGTGTGTGTGTGTATAATTGATACATAGAACAATATATATACAAATATACATAGTGTTACTGAGAAAAGGGGGACAGAGCACTTGCAATTCTTGTGTAAGGAGGTAATTCTTGAGCTGAGCTTTGAAGGAAGCTAGAGATTCTATGAGTCAGTATTGGTAAGGAAGATATTAAAGACATGGGAAGATGGAATGTCATGTACGTATAACCAACTATAAATAGGTCAGCTTGGCTGGACAACAAAGTACAGAAATCAGTCAACAGACATGAATTTATTAAGTGTCTATTATATTTCAGTCACTGAGAACACAAGTACAAAGAATGAAGTAATTTCTACTCTTAAGGAGTAGGGGACTTACATTTACATATATAAATGTATTCAGAATAAGTATAAAGAAAATAAATACAAAATAATTAAATATACGCTAGGGAGGGCATTAACAATTGGGGAAATTAGGAAAACTTACTATAGGTGGTATGTGCTGCATTTTGAAGAAAGAGATTCTTTGAGGTAAATATGAAGTATAATTGCATTCCAGGCATTGGGAATAGCCACTGGATTGGCACGAGATAGAAGATGAGTGCCATTTGGTCTGGATCATAGAATATGGAAATAATGAACAGTGAGGTTGAAAAGATAGGTTGTGAAGCACTGTAAAAGCTAAAGAAAAGAGTTTGTACTTGATTGTGGAGAGGTAGACACTAGAGTTGATTACATTTAGGAATCACATGATCAGAGAGGATTTACTTTGGCAGCAGAATGGAGTATGGAGAATGGAGACTGAAGAAAAGGAGTTAAGGAGTAGAAATCAAATTAGGATGTTTTAGAATACTCTTAAGTATCAGGTGAGGGCTTGAAGTAGCCAAAATGATGACAGTAATTTGAATGTATGGTAGAATCTGGTGAAGGGTTTTTGTTTTTTTTTTTTTTTTTTTTTTAAGAATTGGGAACATTATGGTATTATGGGAAACTCTGGCATATTTGAAGGCAGTAAGGAATTCTAGTAGACAGGGAGGGAAGGGTTGAAAATGAGAGAGTGGAAATAGTTGAGATTTCAGTCTGCTTGAAAAGATAATTGAGATGGGGTGAAGATAAATATAAAGAAGTTGGTTTTAGTCAGAAGAAAGGCCATCTCATTATCAGGCTATAGGGAAAAAGAAAAGAGAAAGGGGTGATTCAAAGAATTTTGAGCCGAAGAGAATGGGAGGGAAGAGAAAAGGTCTCAGGATGATGGAAGTCCCAGGGTAATAAATGTGAGACTGCCTCTATGTATGATTGAATTGGAGCAGAAGAATAAGATATGGAATTTGAGAATTGGGAGGTTAAGGAGTTTGAGAGAGCATCAATACCATGCAAGTTATAGTCTTTTATATACTAAGGAGTATTTAAGTAGTTGAGAAGAAAAGAAAAACAGTGACACAGGTGCCAAATTTGAGAATGATAACAGTAAATAACAGCCAAAGTTATTTAAATAACGTGGAATAGCCTATAGGCACATTATAATTAGGCTATAAATTACCAAGTAAAAGAACCTGTATTTTAGTCTAGAGGTAGAAGAGAGCCACTGTAGCCTTCTTAAGTAAAGGATTGACATGCTCAGATCTGTGCTGTAGAAATTACAAATGTCAAATCCAGCCCTAGACACTTGAAACTTATTATCTATGTGATCCTAAGAAAGGTACTTAACTCCAATTGCCTCTCTGAGAGAGAGAAAGAGGGAGAGAGAGACAGAGACAAAGACAAACAGAGACAGAGACAGAGAGAGAAGAAGAAGAAGAAGGGAGAAGAAGAGAGGAAAAGAGAAATAACCACTGGAGGACTTAGGGAAAGTTTCATGGAAGATGTAACATCTAAGCTAACTTGAAGAGGAAGCAAATTCCAAGTATGTAAGTTTTGGCAGATTAAATGTATGAAAAAAAGTAGAATATCAATTTGGCAACTCTGTGAAAGCTGAATCAAAGAGGAGGGACACTGGATATAAGAAGACCAGTAAGGAGACTATTCCAATAAGGTAAGGAAAAGATAATGAGGGCAAGAATTAGGATGATTTTGGTCTGAACAAAGAGAAGTTGTTCAATGTGAGAAATGTTTAGAAGTTAGAATGGAAAACATTTGGCAATTAATTAGATATGGGAGCTGAGTGAGTGAGGAATTGAGAATGACTCCTAGGTGTTTGGAAGAATGGTAGTATCTTCTTTAAAAATAAGGAAGTTAGGGAGAAGAGTAGGTTTAGGCAGAAAGATAATGAGTTTGGTTGGGTCCCTGTTGAGTTTCAGGTGCCTGTGGTATGTACAGGTTAAGGTCTCAGGATGATGGAAGTCCCAGGATAATAAATGTAAGACATAGATGACAATTCTATGAAGGATAATGAGATGGATCAGCCAGAGATACATAACCACAAATCCAGAGAGGAAAAAATATTTTAAAAGGGGGGTGAATAATAGTGTCACATGCTGCAGAGAGGTCAAGAATGATAAGAACTTTAAAAAAAAGGTTATTGGTAAAGAGGCTATTGATAACTTTGGAGAGAGAAGATTTTGTTGAATGAGGTCAGAAACTCTGTTGCAAGGGCTAAAGAACTGAGAGAAGAGCAAGTGCAGGCAATGAATATAGTCAGCTTTCTTCCTGGAGTTTGTCTTTGGAAAATGAAAGAAGTAAGATGACAGCTTGAGGAGATAAAAAAATCAAATGGTTCTTTTTTTAAAAGATGATGGAAGACCTAAGCATGGTTGTAAGAAACTGTAGGGAGAAGCAAATGAATTGAGAACCGGGGACATGAAAGTATAATCAAAGTATCTGAGAAGGGGTGATAGGATCAAGACACAAATTGAGTAGTTTGCCTTGCCAAGATGGACCTTCTCATCTTCTGAGAACGAAGGAAAGAATGGGAAATGATTTTCAGATGATTGAGTGGTATTGGAGAGTGGAGGAAGCTCCATAATTGTTCTTTTTTTTTTTTTCCCAATGAAATATGTAATTGGTGTAGTGCGGTGCTATGAGTGGTTCTGAAAGAGAAGGCTTGGAGTAGCTTTCTGTGAGTTAATATATTTAAATCAAGGAAAAATAAAAAAGATTTGCTTACAATAGGGAGAGTACAATGAAATTCTCTAACATCAATTTGTAGTGATTGCCTGACTTTCTCAAGTGGCATTCTGCAATATGAAGGTAGGAATATAGAAGGCAGGTAATGGGATGGTTTTAAGTGTTGGAATTTGGAAAGAAATTAATGGTGATAGAGCAAAAGATCCAAAGGTGAAGAATAGTATAAAATTGAACTGGCAGTTAAAAGATCGAGGTTTTGAAGGGAGCAAAGTGAAACCAAAGCAGGAATAATGACTTGGAAAAGCAGGGAGGGATAGAAGCTGAGAGATAACAGTAAGCACAGAAGATAGATCTAGAATGAATGAGTAACCAAGGAGAGATAGAAGGACAGGAGAATATAATCAAATAGGAATCATGGAAGTGTGGAAAGAGTACATGGTTGATAATGATGAGAATGAGATCATCATGTGACTGAGATGGAGTAAAAAAAAAAATGAAGATTCTAGCAGTAGAAGTAGCTGAAGAACTGGTGGCAGATGTTTTTGATGATCTAAATTGAGGTCCTTAAAAATAAAAGCAGGGGTTAAGACAGAAAAAAAGACTGAAAAAGGGACAGGAGATAAAACACCTAGCTCTTGATAGGGGAACATATTTGGATAGAAGCTCAAAGAAGTAGTCTCAGGATCATAGAAAGAGGGCTTAGAAGAGACCTCAAAGGTCCTCTAATCCAACCATTTCATTTTAAAGAGGAAGAAATTGAAACTTAGGGAAGTTAAGTGACTTGCCCAAAGTCACACAGAAAGTGTTAGGGATGGGATTTGGATGCACATCCTCCAGTTCCTGCATTCTTTCCACCAAATCATGTTGCAGGGAGGAAAAATAGGTAAAGACTGTGCCAAAGTAATTGTGGTAACTTTCTGATCTTTCTTGGCAAAGTGGCTCTGTTCTTTCCTACTCTAAAAGTAACTATTCAACATCCTCTTATGAGAAAGCATGGAGAGGGTATAAGATGTAAAAGGATGGAAGGAGTGACCATATTGCCAAAATAATTTGGTATTTCTATTGAATTATTTGCTTCATGTCTAAATTTCCAGGACCAACAAAGCCCTATAAGGAGTTCCCAGAAAATGATGAGGGTAGATGCTTGAAAATGAAAAGAACTCTCCTCTGACCAACTGTGCTTGATCCTAAATTATCCCAAAACAGGAGATTTTTCTTTACATGGAGTGTTTTATATATGAATATTTTAAGAATTTATAATCAAGGAAGATTAAGATATAATCTTGATTTAAAAGTAAACTGTCAACCCCCAATAAGTATGATTGATGTTAAATGGAAAGCACTTGATAAGTTTATTTTCATTAAGTGTACAAAAAAGAAAAAGAATGCATAAAAATAAATTTTCTTCAATACTTTTTAGAATTTGTCAGAAGAAATTGCTTACCCCAGTGATGTATTGAGTTTAGGTGCTTTTTTAAAGAACTGTTTGAATTAATACAATGATTGACAATGGTTGAAGGAGGGTCCTGGAAGTAGTAGTAAGGAACAAGAGTATGCTTCCTTTCTACTTTTGACTCAGTTAGTTGATAAGCAATTACCAAGTACAGAGTATACATAGAAAGGCAAAAGTATGGTTTCTGCCCTCAAGAAGCTCATATTCTAATAGGAGAGGCAACCTGCAAGTATCTATGTATATACAAGATCTACCGATGTAAATGGAAGATCTCTTAGAGGTTAACAATTATTATGTGCCTACTTACTGTGTGCTGGGCATTGTGCTAAGCTTTGGAGTCAAAAGGAGTCAAAATGCAATCCTTACCTTTAAAAGCTGGCAATCTAAAGCAAACAAATATGTACAAACATCTATATATAGGGTAAATAGAAAATAATTAACAGAGGAGACCCATTAGAATTTAAAGGAGCCAAGATCAGTAGATAGAGATGAGGGGGAACCCTACGAGACATATATAGTTAGAGTGTGTCATCTGGAGGAAGATCCAGCTAAGGAAGCATAGGGGTTCTTAGACAGGTAGGAGAACCAGGATAGAGCAGTATCTTGAAAAACTAGAGAGAAGAGAATTATCAAGGAGGAGAAAGTAATTAACAATATCAATGGCTGCAGAGAAGTCTAGGGGAATGAAGATTAAGAAAAGGTCATTGAATATGGCAACCAAGAGATGATTAATAGCTTTAGAGAGAGCAATTTCAGTGAAATGATAACATCAGATGCCAGATAGTAAATGGTTAAGAAGAAAAAGTAAAGAAACCAATTATAAATAGCCTTTTCTGGGAAATTAGCTACAGAGAGCAGAGAAGACATAAGGCCATATTAGTGAAGTCAGTATTATCAACTGAGAGTTTGAGTATGGAGGAGACATTAGCATGTTTTTAGATGGTAGGAGTTGAACCAATAGACTAAGAGAAATTGAAAATAAGTGATAGAGTGGGAATGACAAGAGAAACAGGATGGAATAGGATCACTTGGCATGGATATGGAACCAGCTCTTCATGTGAAAGGAGTGAGAAAGGGTCAGAAAGCACCTGAATGATTAAAAAAAAAAAAAAGTTGCCTTGTGTTAGCATGATGGGATTTGTTGCTTTGGGTAAGATGAAAGACACCTAGCTTTGCTAGGCAGCCCTTTGCTGCCTTCACTTGGGACATGCTGTGCTTAGGACGAGATGGAAAGGTACAAATAGTGTGGTCAGAGAAAGGTTTGGCTTCTGTTCTACCTAAGGAGGCCGGAGATGAAGCAGTAGCAGAAAGTAGTGACCACCCTGTAATGTGGGAAGTTACTTAGGGGCAGATGAAAGCTGTTGAGCCTATCCCCTTGCTGCCTTCCCTCAGGGCACACTGTACCCTACAAGAGATGGAAGATACAGGGCACTTTCAGAGGAAGTCACTCTTGCTAAAGATCATATTCTGTGGGACTTTTACTAAATAGCAAGCCAATTCGGAAGCCAAGCATTTCAGCATCTGGAAGCATAGAAGATAGACACAGATTCTATAGCATTCGAAAGACATTCCTAACCCTCAGTACAGCCATCTGGGGACTTGAATTATCTATAGGAATGAGCCCATTTCTTGTCTTATATGTCTCCTCATAAAATTTTGAAGTTTCAGAGGCTGCAAAGAGTAGTGGTTTCGGTAGATTGCTGTTAGACTTTGTCACCATTAGTCTGCTGGGAAGTTCTGCATTTTCAGAGTAACTGAACTGCTTAAGTGCCTTTTGGTCTTGTTTTCTTATCTAGGATATTTTACTTCAGGCTTATGTGTGGGTTTCAAGGTTAGAACTGAGCCATTCCCTCCTCCAGTCATCCTCTGCTCTTAGACTCAGATCCACACAGCTAAGTTTTTGGAACTTGTTCCTTTCTCTGTACTTAACTAGGGTCTCTCTCATTCTCAGTTGTTCCTGTCTGTCTTGGAAGTGTGACCTGAAACTAGATAATGAGCAGTAGAGCTGTTAGCAAATACCAGTTCTTGTTGTCAGTGCTTACTGAGGGGAAAGACCCCCAAGATTTTTTTCTGCCCTGGTGTTTTTAGCTCTGGTCATCAATCACTGAGTTCTAAAAGACTTCTGGGCAGCTTCTCTTCCACTGTTCATAGATCTCTTATGTTCCTAAGTTGCCCTGGACTGGAAAATTATTCACTGTTTCTTTTTCTTGGCTTTCCCAATCAGAATTCAATATGGTGTGTTTTCTGGGTTGTGGTGGAGGAGGTGTGTTGGGTAAGCTGAGCAAAAATGCTAATTCTCACTTAGCCATCTTGACTCTACTTCTTGCACAGAATGGTAAATTTAGAGTCAGGAGACTTACTTTAGATACCTATTGGCTATTAAGGTTTGTTGTTGTTCAGTCATTTCAATTGTGTGTAACTCTTTGTGACCCCATTTGAGGTTTTCTTGGCAAAATATTAAAGTAGTTTGCCATTTCCTTCTCTAGCTCATTTTTTTTTTTAAACAGATGAAGAACTGAGGCAAATAGGGTGAAGAAGTGACTTGCCTGGGGTCACACAATTAGTAAGTGTCTGAGGCCAGATTTGAACTCAGGAAGATGGGTTTTCCTGACTCCAGGCTCAGAGCTCTGTCTACTGCACCATCTAGCTGACCTATAAGATTAGCAAGTCACTTAGCCATTCAGAGTCTCATTTTCCTCATCTCTAAATGTCAATATTAATACTTTCGCTATCTGCCTTACAGAGTTTTGAGGGAAATGCTGGGGAATGCTTTGCAAATTTTCAAATGTAAGTTTTATTAAGTAATTTGCTGTCTACTTTGAGGTATATATTTGGAAGCAATAAACTCCATTCTTTTAAAAACATTAAAAATATGATTCAGGCCTTTTATGAATTACCTTGGTCAACTTTGTGGACTTTCTTCCCTTCCCTTTCACTTTTTATTATTTATTCCATTAGTTATGGAATCTCAGAATTGGAAGGGACCTCAGAGATCATCTAGTCCCACCTGTTATTAGAATAGGAAACTCCTCTACAGTATCTAGAGGTAATAACAAGCTAAAACCTGAAGATTCCTGGTGATTAGGGCCAACTGTTGATTTCCCCGTAAATTTCTCAAGTTTCAAGGTGAGAGTGTTGCTGAAATCAGGTGTTTTATAAGTGGATTTTACTATGGTAATTTTGCTGCCTCAAATTGTCCTTTCCTTCTGTATTATAACAGAGTGGTAAAAGCATTGTTGTGGGATCAAAAGATCCAAGATTAAATTTCAGTTATGCTATTTAACTATTTCTATAACCTTAAGCAAGACCCTTCACTTCTCAACTTCAGTTTCTTCATTTGTAAAATGAGTGTATTGGGGTTTATGATCTCTACAGTATTGTTCAGCTCTTGATGTTTTTACTCTAATTTTAATGGTTTTTACAAGCATTGAGTCAGTTAACAAACATACAGTAATAAGTTACTTCATACCAGATAGTGTGCTGAATGCTGGAAATAAAAAGAAAGGCAAGAGTCGTTTCTGCTCTTAAGAAGCTTATAGCCAATGAGAGAGACATAACACAAATAACAACGGGTAAACCAAGGTATAGACAAGATAAAGTGGAGGCAACCGGCAGATGGAAGGTATTAACATAAGGGGGATCAGGAAAGTCTTCTTTTTAGAGGATAAGATTTAATCTGTGATCTAAAGGAAGCAGGGAGCTAGGAAGCAGAGATGAGGAGGGAGAAAATTCTATTTGGGGGTTTCTTTGATTATAACTGTCAGAGTTTTAAACTTGTAGACCTTATTATCCTTTTCTGTTATTAATAATCAAAACTATTCAGCCATGACAAATTGGGAATAAACTTGTTTTTCATTCATTTCCCTTCATGAATTATATTGAGATGTTTTCAAAATCTACATGGTTTCTTAACATAATTTTGCCCATCTATTCTACCTTTTGAGCGTGATTGTGCTTGAAATGTAATGGGTTTTGTTGCTATGGTAAACATGTTTCTAAGTGAATACATACAATTAAGTAGTTTGTTTTATCGTGGGATGTTTATTCAAGGATCCTCATTGTGAGATTGTTGTAGAGCCCATGAGGTTGCTGGGTGCAGAGTTGCTATACAACAGGCATGTAAATGATCAGTACTTGAACCAAAAATGCTTAAAATGAAGAGTGATGGAAATTGAATTTTATATAAGAGTTTGTGGAATCCTCAAGTTCTGAACTTTATAAAGCTTATAATACAGAATGTATATGATAATAGAACCATGTGTTCTCACGAAACTCAATAGCAGAGAAAGAGGTACAGGATTTTATTTTAGGTGCCTAGCATATTTAGGAATAGTAGATTCAGTACTGTGCATAGAGAGAGTAC
Source organism: Sarcophilus harrisii (assembly GCF_902635505.1). Taxonomy (NCBI): domain Eukaryota; kingdom Metazoa; phylum Chordata; class Mammalia; order Dasyuromorphia; family Dasyuridae; genus Sarcophilus; species Sarcophilus harrisii. Next base: position 357,219,874 of record NC_045427.1, on the reverse strand, counting down.
TAGCAAGAATGACAAAGAATAGAAGATTTTATTTCACAGAAATTATGGCAAATTAGAAGAATTTTTTAGTGATCTGCATAATATGTTTGATATTTGTCGTTCTGTCTGATCTAATGACAGATCTAAATACTGATCTAAATGACTGATCTAAATACTAAGCAGTGGTGATAATTCATATTCAGTGAACATTTTTAAGCACCTATTTGCAGAACATTATGCTATATGTTAAGGGAGACATAAATTTTAGATAAGATGATGTCTCTGACTATTAAAGATTATAATCTGTGAGGGAAATGATCATACATTGAAAATAAATCACAATATTACTTGCTTTGTGAAGTCCAAGGAGGATTGTTGCTGACTGCAGTTTTCAGAGAAGACTTCATGAAAGAGATGGCATTTGGAAGATGGAATCAAAAGTTGGCAGATTAAGTCCAGCATTCTTACCAAGTCTTCCTATAGCCCTCCCATAACAACTTTTTTCCAGCCTAGAGTAGTTTTAGAAAGGCAAAGAGGTCTTGCTGACACTGGAATAGGAGCTGGGACTCTACGCAGTGGAACTTTCGTCAGCTGTGAGACTTGTAAGAGGTAGTAACGGGAAGTACCAGGAGTACTCAGTTATGGTAAGGAATTGAACATCTGATGATAGAAATTCCAGAAGACCCCTGTGCTACAACTGAGTACAGGATTGAAGGCCATTTGATAGTTCTGGTGCTGATTACAGTTTCAGGTTACAGTTCTGGGGCAGAGCTTAGCAGTTGCATTTGTGCTCCTACATGGGTTAGAAGCAAAGGGTAGACCAGACGGGCAGTGACCAGACTTTTCTCCAGATCACACCACATTGGAAGTACTGAAAGTGGGTTGTAGAACCCACTATGAAAGTATACTCCATGAAGGTAAGCAGAGCCCAACTCTAATGTAAAGTATAAAGTCAAGAAATAGACCGGAAATATGAGCAAACGACAAAAACAAAAAAAAGAACTTGACTATAAAAAACTACTATGGTGATAGGGAAGCTCAAAACATAAACTAAGAAGAAAGAAGCTACTTAGAAGACAGCAAAATAGGTTGGGAAATTTCAAGCTTTCCAAATTTCCCTCACAAATAGAACAAATTTGCACTTGGGCAAACATAGACTGCTGAAAAATCAAGAAAAGTTGGAGCAGAACAGGTGTCCTCCTGAGACAACCAAAGATCTGAGGAAAGCTCCAGGTGGTATGAAGGACAAACTCCAATCCAGCTCCACAAAAACACCAAGTGAGGACTCCTGGAACTAGGTGAGTTTGGCTGGAGCCTCAGCAGGAGCCATAGAATCTTTCACCTCCTAGATAGCATGAGGAGTTAGGGGGTGAGGAGGGGTCTAAGTGCAGGAAGACTGAGAGAACCTCTGTTGATTAGGAATGGCAGAACCAGCTGTGCTGCAGAGGCACAGTCATGGGTGTGAAGGAACCAGCACACCCAGTGACTACAGAAGCAGTGGGGCAAGGATACTGCTGACTGCAGGCACTTTCACAAGGGTGGAGCTCTTGGTTTGGGGTTCCAGGTCAGAGGGAAGAGCTGAAATGAAGCTAGAGGCCTCATCCTCCTCACCCCACAATTGGAGGAGCTTACACTATTATTTTAAAAAATTATTTTTTGAAAGAACCCAATCATAGCAACTAATATTATACATAGTACTATGGGAACAAGGAAGACTGGGATTCATCTTCAGAGGAGGACATTAAAGTTTAAAAAAAAAAAAAAAAAAAGCTGCTTCTACTCCAAAGAGTAACATGAAAAACTTCTCTGTCCAGAGAGAATTTATGGAAGAGCTCAAAAAAGAATTTAAAAGTCGAATGAGAGACATTGAAGAAAAACTAAAAAAATGAAGATTAAAAACCATGCAAGAAAAAAAAATTAGGGAAAAAAAGTTAACTAGAAAAGGAGATACAGTCTCAAAGATGAAAATAATTCTTTGAAAATTAGGATTGGGCAAGGGGAAGCCAGTGAAGCTACAAGACACCCAAGAAATAACAAAGCAAAATATAAAGAATAAAAAAAATAGAAGAGAATGTGAAACATAAGAAAAAACAACATATTTGGAGAACAAATCAAGAAGAGAAAATATAAGAATAATCGGACTACCTGAAAGTTGTGGCCAAAAAAAGCACCTTGATATAATAGTGCAAAAAATAATCCAAGAAAATTGCCCTTCACAACACTGGGAAATGAGTGTAAACTGTTTGCATTTTTGTTTTTTTTCCCCAGGTTATTTTTACCTTCTGAATCCAATTCTTCCTGTGCAACAAGAGAACTGTTCAGTTCTGCATACATATATTGTATCTAGGATATACTATAACATATTTAACATGTATAAGATTGCCTGCCATCTAGGGGAGGGGGTGGAGGGAGGGAAGGGAAAAATCGAAACAGAAGTGAGTGCAAGGGATAATGTTGTAAAAAATTACCCATGCGTAGGCACTGTCAATAAAAAGTTATAATTTTAAAAAAAGAAATAAAAATGCCTTCCCACTCAAAAAAAAAAAAAAAAAGAAAAGAAAATGTCCTTCAGTGACATGAGGGGAATGTAGAAATAGAAAAAAATCCACCACTCACCCCGCCCCCCCCCCCAACAAGATTCTTTGTGGAAAATACACACAAATATTATTGCCAAATTTTCAAACCCCCAGATCAAAGAGAAAATTTTGCAAGAAACAAGAAAAAAACAATTCAAATATGCTGGACCTCCAGTTAGAATTATATAAGATTTATCAGCAGCCACAATAAAAGACCACAAATCCTGGGATCATATCTGCACAACAATGAAAAGAATTAGGCCAGTGACTAAAATTATCCTTAATATTGAATGAACATTCAACAAACTTGGAGATTTTCAGATCTTTCTATCATCTGAATTTTAACATTTAAGAGTCAATATCAAAGATCAATTTCAAGGACATGGACAAATTGATTGTTTTTTTAACATGAGAAATCTATACCATATGTTTAAGATTGACATCAGCAATAGGGTAGCTCAAAAGAAAGATTGAAGCAGAGTTTTAGGTAAAAATAATTATATTATACAAATGAGGTGCAGAGGAAGAATAGACATAGAGGCCTTAAAGGGGATAGTAAGGCTCATAGATCTGAAAACCTACTCACATCAGGATATAAATAGACAACACCACATATATACTATGAAGGGTATGGCATCCTCCAAAATATATAAGGAAATAAGAAGGGAGGGATGAATAGATAAGGAAGCAAAGGGTTCAAGAAAAAGACTAGGGATCCATGGGAAACTAAGTAATAGCAAGACAAATAAAAGAGCATAATTAAAGCAAAGAATAAGCAGGATAGGAAAAATATGTGTGTGGGGGGGTAGGATTAAAAAAAAAAGACAAGTACTTAAAATCTGTAGGCAAAGCATCAAAGAAAAATGCAGATTGGACAAAAGCTCAATAAGAATTCATAGAAGAGCTAAATGGTAGAAAATGGGAAAGAAAATAAAAGATATGTAAGAAAATTGTGAAAAGAAAAGTAATAGCTTGGTAATAAAGAAAGCACAAAAAAATCTCTGAAGAAGAAAATTTCTTAAAAATCAGATTGGCCAGATGATTTAAAAAAAAAAAAAGGTGAAAAATCTCACTGAAGAAAATTACTACTTAAAAATTAGAATGGGTCACGTGGAACCTAATGATTCCATGAGACATTTAGGAAACAAAAAAAGTAAGTAAAAGAATGAAAAAATGGAAGAAAATATGGAATATATCATAGGAGAAAGAACTGATCTAGAAAAAAAATAATAAAGGAGAGACAATTTCAGAATTTTGGGACAATCTGAAAGCCATGATCAAAAAAAGAACCTGACTTTATGTTGGGATAAATCAGTATTCCTTTGTAAGACCTCAGAATCCTCCTCTATGACATGCTGGGCTAGATCATTTCCAAAGCCCTTTGTCAGCACTGCTGTTTTATGGTTCTACCATCAGATGAATCATATTCATTTTTAATTATCAGATACTCTAGCCACCCAAACAAGTAGTATATTCAATTCATATATTTTCATTGGACCAAAAACTGGAAAGAAACTTCCAACTTCCTAATTGTACAGAAAGAAGGAAGTCAAGGTGACACAGGGATTGTGATTTTCCTAAGATCTCATATGTCTTTGCATTTCAGATACTCTAACTTCCCTTTTGATTTCTGCTTCCCTCTTGATAACCATTTGCCCTTTGCTTACCTCCTTGAATACCTTTACTCAAAGAAAAGTTAGTTAAAAGAAAAAGTTGTGGGAAGGGAATCGATCTGGTGAAATACTTAATTTCCCCATGGTAAAAATAGTTTCTCGTTTGTCATTGCTGTTTGTTCATGACATTTACAGGAATAACTAGCCAAAACACAGTAACAGCTGCAGCTAAGAGAGGAGGGGAAAAAAGCACATGAAGCTGAGTGATGGGAGTGTGAGATTGTCATGTTCAGTTAAGCCAGAGGAGAAAAAGTAAAGTTGCAGTTAAGAATGAATGAGATAATTTTTTTTTTCCTTTTTGATTTGATTTTTCTTGTGCAGCAAGCATAAAAACACCAAAGAATTTAGATATGTAGTCATTTATTGCATGTATTTTATATTAATAGTGATTTATTGTTTATAGTACCTTTTAGCAAAATGTAGTTTCCTTATCGATCTCTTTTGACCAATTCTATTTTTGTTCTTAATTTGATGATGATTGTTACCCTTGCTTTTTTCCCCATTAGCTGAAGTATAATAAATTTTGTTCCAGCTCCTTTAAAAAATGAATGAAATATAGATTAAAAGTCTTGTTTAAAAGTGTTTTGACTCTATTTGATTTAGTGTTAATAATGTCAAAACACTTTTGCATCTTAATATATTGATTTCCTTCTATTAGTAGCAATTTCCTAGCCTCCTTTTTCTGCCATAAGCCTTTCAGAAAACAGCAATTAAGGTCTTTTCCCAAGTATGAACACCATCCTTATTTAACTTCTTCCTCTTCCTCCATAATCTAGGTTCATCACAGTGGAGGTATCTTTTTGAGCTGAGCCCAGGCTGAGACAGGTTTTTTAAAATGCTAATTGCCTATAATGTGCAAGATACTGAGCTACAAACATAAATACAAAATATTCCCTGAGTTGAAGGAGCATATAATCTATTTGGGACTAAGAGGGAGAGGCAATGTTACGCTGGAAAGAGTACAAGATATAAATCAGATGGTCAGGGTTCAAATCCCACCTCTGATACAGAATGACTAACAAGTCAGTCTCAGTTTACTCATCTGTAAAATTAGAAGATAGGCTCTAAATAAATTATTGTATGGCTAGAGTTAAGTTCAGAGTCTTTCATTTGCTGTGTGACTATGGACTAATGACTTCATGTTTTACCCCTCCCGTCTAAAAATGGGATAGTTATACTATCCATCTTGTGGGAATTAACTAAGATAATATAAGCACAGTACATTATGAACTATGCTGTGTTCTATAAGACAAGTCAGCAAATATCTTCAAGACTTAACTCAGATACCACTTCATTTATATGGCCTTTTCTGATATACTCACCTCTGATAGGGTGATTATAAGGGGAATTTTCACAATAGCTCGAGCACAGCTGTTGCTGTAGTATACTAATAAGAAGGTATAGTTTCTGGGACCTGATACAGAAGGGGCAGATTGGAAACTTGTTCTTTGGAGGGAGAAAAATAGTATGAGGAGATAAGGATGAGCTTAGTTATGCCAGAAACAAGTTCCATGATGGACTGTCAAGGAGAGGTTGGAACACTAGCCATCTTTCTACCCTCCTGTTTGTTCACATAACAGGTTGAACAGTTGTGTTCAAGTGACAACTCCTAAAATGCCCCTTGCTTTGGAGGCCGCTAACCTAGGGCACCAAGAAGTTTAGCAATTTACCCAAGCTCCCACAATGTTTCAGAAGGTAGGACTTGAAATCTAGGTCCTGCTAGCTTCTAGGCTGGGCTCCCCATTGTCATTTCCAGGTTCTTCCCTTACCTCCATCAGTCAATAGTCTATCTACCTCTGAAGTTCCTGCTATTCTGTCCACCATCTAATCAAAATCCTGGTAGCTGTTGTCTACAGACTCCCAGGTCACTCCCCTTCCCTCTTCAATGAGTTTGGTACATAGCTCACAATTCTTCTATTTTCTCTTGACTCCTGCCCTTTTACTAGAAGACTTAAACGTACATCTTGGACTCTGCCTCAAACACTGTAACTATTCAGTTTCTCAATCTATTCACTTTCCATGAACTACTATTTCCACCTCAGCCACAAAGATAGCCATACCCATAATTGCCCTCACTTTGCCCTCCCCTAAAAATGTCCTACCTCCATGTTCAAGAGTTCTGAAATCTCCTTATTTGACCACAAAGCCAGTGATTGTTCACCTCTCCCTTTGCTTTCCTTTACAAAACCCTGTTTTGTCCACAGTGTGCTCTGCAACCCCATGAACCCTCAGTTTTCTCTCAGACCATCTCCCCTGCATTAGCCACCCTCTTCTCTCTTCCCCATCTTGACCCCTTAATGAACCTTTTCTTTTTCTTTTTGGTGCTCCATATGTTTTTATTGAATTAAATCAGAAACACAGTCTCTTTCCAGCTTTCTACTGATCAAAGATGTGGACCTTTTGGAGCAGAAAGTGATGTCTTAGAACTCCAGAGGAAAGGGGAAGCCAGGAATCTCATAAGCAATTAAAAATCAAAGAATTTAAGTTCTCTGCTAGGGAAATAACAATCTGAGACTTTTGAAAGTGAATTAAGCTCCAACCAAAAGTATATATTTATTTGAATAATGTTGGTATTTATACAAATACAAAGATCACTCTATCAATAAGTATTTGTGGTGTACTTAGCACCATGCTGCTAGTAAATACTACACTTTACTTGGTGTACCTTTTCAACTCTACACTGTCCTCTCTTATTTGCTGCTACTCTTGTCATATCAGTGATGATATCCAGACAAGCTCAGTCTTGGATCAGTCCCACAATTCATCACTTTCACTCTTGTACATGTGCTGCTGAAAGAAGGTGAATTTAGCATATAGTAGGTACTTAATAAATGTTTATTGAATAATTTTTATTCATATATGTAACAAAGTCTAGATTATCTGAAGCCATGAAAACCACAAAATAAAATACATTCATTCATAGTCCACTTCACAAGATCACCACCTAGTTTTTTTTTTTTTTACTTTTAATACTTATTATTTTTCCATTGGTATTACTTTAGCTTCAGCTTTCTTTTATCAAAGTAGTAATAATAAATATTTAAGTTCCTACTACACATAAAGAACTAGAGGCACCAGAGACAAAAGACAAAAATGAAACAGTCCCAGCTCTCATGAACCTTACATTCTGTGGAAAAAAATAATATGTATCCATAAAAGTATATGCAAAATAAATACAAGATAATTTTAGTGTGGAGTGAGGCATTAGCAGCTGTGGGGAAAAGAAAAGACCTTTTGGTATTTGTGCTGAACTTTGAATGAAACCAGGCAGAGGTAATGAGTGACTGCATTTCAGGTGTGAGAGAGGTTCTGTGAAAGCATGGAAACAGAAACATATGGCAGACCTAGAATTTCAGTCTCAGTTTTCAGATTTTATATCAGGTTTCTTTTTTCTAGGTAGCTTCCCTGTTGTGAGAGAAAATTATTCTTGGCAAATTTGCCACTTGAACAGATCATCTTTCAGTTTACCTCAGCTATTATTTACTAAAGGCCAACTTTTTGCAGATTATTATCCACTTAAGTAAGAAACATTCTGTTAAGAAACATGTCTGTCATACACATGTCTTTGCTACTGTTATCTATAATGAACAGCATTTTGACTACACATTATTCAACAGTTTATGTGCTGTTGATATAAGTTTTGATTTTCTTATTAGGGAAATTGAGGGAGGAGGCCAGCTAGATTCCAATTCATACTGATAGGTTGACTGTGCTAGTCTAAGCCATCATAGCGATAGCTGTGTCAGTCTAGTCAGACTGAAGGTTTGAGTCTGAATGGAGGAAAGGGGCTACATATGCATTTGATCGAAACTTTTTTTTACATGGATCATGAACTCTCATTAACTCTCAGATAAGTTCCAAACATTGGAGTACATTCAGAAGTATCTGCTTCTGATAGAAATTAACAGTCTTCCATTAAGTTTCATAATATTCAAGTGAAGCTCCTTGCTGAAAGGAAGTTAGTTAGAATTTTGTTTACTGTCATTGAGATTTTTCTCCAATTTTGAGCAAGCTTGAGAATGTCCATAAGAAGGCTAAGAATTTATAGATTTTTAGCTTCTAGCAGCAAACATCAAAAAAAACTACAATCTGAATCAGTGAGATGTTAGCATTACAAAGTAAAGAATTATAATTTTCTAATCATAGGCAAACATCATAGAATTCTTGAATGGGGTTTTTCAAATGTAGCCCTGTTCTACATTACAAATAAACCAGTCAAGGTATAAAGTTCTATCAGTCAGATTACAAAAGTATATAGCCTCTCATTTAAGGCAAGGTAGGCATTACATTAGGCACCATTTCCTGAGAGGTAGAAGGGTCTTATCTGGACCAGATGAAAATTGCAAGCACAAAAATGGAACAGTTCCAAGAAGTGTGGAGGGTAGGCACCCATGAATGGGGATATACTCAGTAATGAAACAGCCTGTTGAAATTCGTTTCATAGACCACAAGGACCTATAATGATCAGGTTTTCAGGAATATTACAGTGATCTCTTTAGAATCAGAATATTAGAGTTCGAAGATATTAGAGATAAAGAGTAAAAACTACTTTCCTTTTACAGATGAAACAGCCTATGCCTAGAGAGTTAGTTATTTGTGCAAGGTCAAATAGTAAGTAATATAACTAAAAATCTAATTCAGGTCTTCTTAACTCCAGGTACAGTGTTTTTTCTCCCATGTCATAGCATCTCTAGATCAGGGATTCTTAACCTCCAAAGAATTCATAGATAGATTTCAGGATATCTCTATACTTGGATGGAAAAAATTTTATATTTTTATTTTCATTGGCCTCTAACTGAAATGTAAAATTTCCCTTAATTATGAATTTCTCTAAGAAACATTATTCTGAGACGCGTTCATAGGTTTTTTCAGATTGCCAAGGAATCACACACACACACACACACACACACACACACACACACACACACACAGAGTTAAGAATCCAAACTCTAGATCAGAGAGTAAACCTTTTACATATAAATTATATCCTTAATAATATCTTAGCAATTGACAAAGAATAATCTCTGAGCCCCTAATTTGTAGTAGTACTATATGATTTATTCATTTGGGTTATAACACATTCCTGTAGTAGTATTTTGAGGCCATGAGCTAGCTTAGTTTTTCCTCCCTTGTGAAATTAATATTTAAAGAAAATCTAACAATTTGAAAAATCCCTTTTATATCTGAAAATGAACTTAATTTATTTATTACCATTCATCCCTATGCAGTTGGTAGGTATTGACAAGTATACATTTTGATACACAAAAATATAAAGTGACTTCCTGAGAGTCAACCAACCTATAACATATGATACTATTTAATTTGACAAATAACTACTTAAGAGTCAGAGTTCCTTAGTGGAAGCTCCCTACCCCCTGGAAGTATATAGAATACTGAAGAACTGTAACAGGAACACTTCAGAAAAATTCTTGCTTAAAGTAGAGGTTGTGGTAGATGAGAGCCATTCCAGTTCTGAGATTTTTCAAGTATACAGTCTTTAATAAAATTTCATAAATCATATTTCAATATCTTAAATACATTGTTTATAGTTGTATATGTATATATATATATATATATACACACATATATATTTGTCTTTTCGTTTTAAAGATTGTAAGAGACAATAACTAGAAGGGCATTTCTTTAAATAACCTTTAAGAACTAATGATTTAATTTTTTAAAAAGTTGATCCTATGGGGCAGCCATCTAGATAGTGCAGTGAATAGAGTGCTGGACTGGAATCAGGAAGACCTGAGTCCAAATCTGGCCCCATTCACTTAACGCTTATTAGCTGTATGACCCTGAGCTAGTCACTTAACCCCAGGTGCCTCGCAGGGGGAAAAAAAGTTGATCCTACTGTGCAAAATGCCATACAGACTACAAAAAAACTTTCCTTACCACAACTCTGTGAGATAGATAGTGTAAACATTATCATCCTCATTTTAAAGATGAGAGAACCTAGTTGTATTACTAGGTAAGTGTCAAAAAACTTGAACAAAGATAATTTGACCCCCAGTATTTTCCAACTATACCATTATGTCCTTGGTTTTATCCATGTACAGTGATCTCATTCCATCTTGTCTCTTCTAGCAGATTTTTTCCTCTTGTCACCATTCTTTCACTTATTTTCAATCTGCCTCACAGGTGAAATTTCATTTAAAAAAAAAAAAAAACATAGAACAGTTATTGGGAACTAGATTCTAATACCAGCAGAGCACAAACTTTGGCAAATCCTGCCAAGCTGGAAAGATTTCAAGAATGAGTCTGTCAAAGGACTATGTATCTGCTGTCTGAAGACCTGCCTAGCCTAGTGTAGTGTAGATTGACAAATTTTATGGTTGACTTCTGGATGATGAATTTTTTAGCCACAACCACTCACAAATATCATATAATAAAATAGAGGGAGTTAAGATGGTTGGTGGAGGAAGGCATCACCTGGCATAGTCCTGAAAATTTGATGTATTAAAGTAAATGTTGACCTCATCTTTGTACTCAGTAGGTATTGGTTGTTTCCTAAACAGATATGCTTTATTATCTCCAAATAGATCTTCAGAAACTTGCTCATTTTATCTTACTGATAACTTCTTAACTTCCTATTTCTATTAAAATGCTTTTCTCTCTATTATGCTTTTTCTCTAATTATGCTTTTCTCTCATTCCCTAAATTCATAATTTTTGAGTCATCCTTAATTCACCTCTCCCTTATTTTCTTTATCTAGATAAATTGTAATGGCTCATTTATCATAATCTCCATGGAATCTCTCCTATTTCATTTTCTCAGATTGCATATCTACCACCCTCATTCAGGCCTTCATATCTACTCTAAGATTATTGCAATAGCTTCTTTATTGATCTTCCTATTTTAAGTTTTTCTCTAAGCCATCCTCCATATGGTTACCAAATTGATATTTGTAGCTGTCCTCACATGACTAGACAGGTTTGATTGTGTCACTCATTCAAGACATTTCAAAGACTCACTGGCTGTAGGATAGAGATTTTTTTAAATTGCTTTATTTATTTATTTATGATTATATATGTATTTTAACTTTTTAAATACACATTTCTTTATGAATCATATTGAGAGAGAAAATCAGAACAAAAGGGGAAAACCACAGGAGAGAAATGAACATTATATGTATTGATTTACATTCAGTCTCCATAGTTCTTTTTCTGGATGCAGATGGTATTTTCTATTCATTGGGATTGCTTTGGATCACTGAACCACTGAAAAAGAACCAAGTATTTCATAGTTGATCATCACATATTCTTTTTTTTTTTACACGTTTTTTTTTATTTTTTATTTTATTTTTTTATTATAGTAACTTTTTATTGACAGAATCCATGCCAGGGTAATTTTTTTTACAACATTATCCCTTGCACTCACTTCTGTTCCGATTTTTCCCTCCCACCCTCCACCCCCTCCCCTAGATGGCAAGCAGTCCTATATATGTTGAATATGTCCTAGTATATCCTAGATACAATGTATGGATCATCACATATTCTTGCTGTTACTGTGTAGAACATATTCCTGGTTCTGTTTGCTTCATTCAGCATCAGCTCACGTAAATCTTTTCAGGTCTTTCAAAAATCAGCATGTTCATCATTTTTTATAGAACAATAATATTTCATTACCTTCATATACCATAGCTTATTCAACCATTCCCCAATTTATGGGCATCTATTCACTTTCCAATTCTTTGCTACCACAAAAAGAGCTGCTACAAACATTATTGAACATGTAGGTTCTTTTCCTTCCTTTATGATTTCCTTGAGATACAGACCCAATAGTGGCACTGATGGGTCAAAGGGTATGCACCAGGATAGAGATTTTTAACCTTTTTTTATGTCATGGACTCCTTTAGTAGACAGGTGAAGCTCATGGACACCTTATCAAAATAATAGTTTTAAATGCATATATATATAATAAAATATATAGGATAATCAAGGAAATCAATCATATTGAAATATAATTATCAAAATATTTTTTAAAATCCAAGATAAAGTTTCCTCTATTATTTCTGTTCCTTAGAGTTTGGCTCTGATCTATATTTCCATTCTTATTTCACATTATTATCTTTAATGCATTCTTCATTCTAGCTAGTCTTCTACCTCCTATTGTCCATATATGACTTTTGGCAAGTGCACATTTGGCATTTGAACAATGTGGCCAGTCGTTGTGCTCTCTGCAGTAGAATTGAGGCGTTTGGTAGTTTAGTTCGAGAATGGACCTTATTGTCTGGTATCTTATCCTGCCAAGTGATCTTCAGAATCTTTCTAACACAATTTAAATAGAAATGATTCAATTTCTGGGCATGGTGCTCATATACTGTCCAGGTTTCACAAGCATATAACAATAAGTTCAGCACAATGGCTCTGTAGACCTTCAGTTTGGTAGTCAGTCTAATACCTTTCTTCTCCCACACTTTCCTTCAGAATCTCCCAAACACTGAGATAGTTCTGGAAATATGTGTGACAAGAATAGAGAAAGAAGAGAAAAGGGCCCATTATAGATAGAGACTGGGAGTGGGGCAGCTACAGTTAGTGGGCTTGACTTGAAAGTAAGATCCAACAAAGTGACTGAGGAGTGCTCGGACAAGTTGGGAGAGAATCAAGAAAGAGAGATGTTCAAAAAGCCTCAAAAGGAGAAAATATCCAGATGACAGGCAGTGTCAGAAGCTGCAGAGAGGACAAGAAGGATGAGGACTGAGGAAAGGCCATAGCATTAAGGAAAGATTTTGTTTAACGGGAAAAGTATCAAAAGAAACAGTTCTATTTTTGGTTCAATTTAAAATTACTCTAATATACCTTTCGAACTAGAAAGGTCTAAATTATCCCTGAAACTGAGGACCAGACAAGGAGAAGACAGAGTCACAAAGGAAATCAGTCAATAGCAAAGTAAAGACTCAAGCCTACATATCCTGATTTCCAGCCCAGCATTCTTTTCACTACATTCAGCTGCTAAAGGTGTGATAGTTTTGAATTTCATAGAATCCTGTAATAGTATAGTTCAGAAGTATAAGAAAGTTGGGATATGACAGCAGTGGGAGGCCAAGTGCCACTATCCGCAGCCATGAGCAGGTTTCCTTTGCAAGTGTGTCAAGTATAGAACTAGAAGAGCCCTTCAAGATCATCTTACCTGAACCTACATAGTGCAGTAGAGAAAAATCTGAGTGGTTAAAGGACTTCACTTTCACATGGGCAAGAAATGGCCCATTGCAGTCAGATCTTCTGTCTGAAAATCCAGGACTCTTTCCACTACCCAGAAGGCAGCAGCTGGCTCTAATCAGCATTTTCAGAAGGGCGCATGGAGTAGCTACCCTCATGCACATGGTTTGGTGAAGACAATGATTAGCTATTGTTTGGGAGCAATAGTAGAGAATGGGGATAAAAGTAGCTTTGTGAAAAGCTAATTTTTGGACAGATTCAAAGGAGTGACTTTCAGGGCAGAGATAGTCTGGCATCAGTATCCACAGTTTTGTGTTATCTCTGTGATATGTAAAGGAATCTCTATTGTCACTGAGACTGCACACACAACTTACACAGCAAGTTGACAATGAAGCTGTGATATCAGGACCAGGTAATTGCTGCCTAGGTTTATTGTTCCAGTTGAAGTTTCTGCCTCTTCCTGACACTAGAACAGAGTAGTGGCTCTACCATTTATAACTTAAGCAGGATAACAAAAAAATCATTAGATATTATCTAACTCCTCTATCATTTTTCAGTTGAATAAACTGGTACCTATTACTTTTCAGAGAAGGAGGTAAAGCTTTTTCAAGTCCCTAACATCAGAACACTTTTTAGCTATGTGTGGTTTTGTGTTGGGGCTGTTTGAATAAATGACTGATATTTATAAATTGAATAAATTATCCTATAATTTGTTAAGTTCCAAGTTCATGAAGTAAACTATTCCTAAATGAAAACCAAAAGAACAAAAAGAAAATTCTACCAAAGCTACTCCTGATGCAAATGTAATTATTATTAACAGTAATAAAAAAAAAAGCTTATATTTGTATACTGCTGAATAATTGAGTTGTTTTGTGTATGCGCTCTTAGAAGAGTTAGCAGTTATGAGTCAACAAAACCCTGTGCTTTGTTATAAACATTTTTATTAAAGTTTAGTCTGAAGTTGAAATTATACTGACTTCCATATCTAATTTGTGGGTATGAGCAAGTCATTTCCCCTTCTTACACCTATTTCTACATCTATAAAATGAAAAGGCTGGATATTTTCTAGGATTGTGACTTTCCATGGTTGTGTATGATCTCTCTTGGTATGAGATAAAGCATCATGTAGTGGAAAGAACATTTGGAGTTCAGGTAGCAATTATGGATCTTGGTAGACAAGCCTTCTCCACTTTTTGTGCTTCAATCCCTCCTCTTTAAAATGAGGATTACTGTGATATCTGGCTTTAGAAAGCACTTTACATGCATTATTTCACTTGATTCTCACCACCCCTTGAATTTCCATCTCAAAGGTTCTTCATTTTATAAACGTGGAAACCAAGACCCCAAAAGGTTATGTGTCTGGCCCAAAGTAGCGCAAGGAGTTTTGGACTTGGAATAACAAGATTTGAGTTTGAACCATCATAGCTCTGCCACTGACTCAACCAAGTGACCCTTAGCAAATCACTTAACTGAGGCTTGACTTTCCTTATCTGCAAAGTGTAAAGGTTGAAGTAGTAAGTGACCTGAGTTCTCCCTTCCTATTTGTGATCCTTTGATTTACTATAGATAGTAAATAAAATAGAAAAACTTTCTCACAGTGCTACTGTGATGGAATCATTTACAAATCTTTTAAAAGTCTGTTGAAATATAAATTATTATTCCTTTCAGTCATCATACTAAAATATTATGCTGCTATCTATAACTTTTTGGGGTTTCAGAGGGTTATGAGTAGTAGAACTACTACTCTTCCTTATCTAAGCTCTGATCGTTACTATGTAATTCTTGTTCATGCTTCCAGCCGGTGGGAATCAACTTGGTTAGTGTCCATTCCAGTCCTAATGACCAAATGTTATGGGCAATTGACAACAAGTGGAATGTCTATGTCCGCACTGGAATCACTGAGGAGATGCCTGTGGGAACTGACTGGGAACATGTGCCAGGTAATATTAAAAAAATGTTTTTTCACCCTAATCTAGTTCCTTCCTTCTCCTTTGCCCTCTTCACCTTCCTTCAGTTTCTGCATGCTTACTGTGGCCTCACCATCCTGACCACCAAGGTCCCATTGTGACCTTGTGACATGAGCCATCAAGTCATGTTTCTTGTGCCCAAGATGCTGGGCAGTACCTAACAGCCACACAGGGTTTCCACAAGGACACCCACAGGACACAATGAAAGTCACACATGAGCTCTGGATACCCCAAACTTTCTCAAAAAAAAAAAAAGTCTCACCTAACTCCCCACTGTTCCTCACTTCATCCAAACTGTGTAATAGTAGCAAATGTGATAGACCCTAGCCTTCTAAATCTGAGGATCTGCTTGTTCTCTTGCCTGGTGGCAGCCCTGAGAGAACAAAGCAGAGAGAAGCCTCAGAGCCATTGTTGAAAGCCACCTTGTCCTGCCTCCAAGATTTAGCTGCCCTGGTCATGGTAACAGGTAACTTTTCTGGGATCATCTGCCACAATATTTTTTAACACATTATTAACATTTGTAATTGAAGCCCCTGTGTTCTAAATATGCTGTTGCTACCTTTCCTCCTCTCCCTCCCTTTCCACTTTGGTATTTACAATCTGCCTCTGAGTCAAGTGACAGATTTTGATTGCCTCAGCTAATCAAAACTTAGTTTGTTTTATTTTAGAAATCGTATGATTATATCTTTATATATATATATATATATTTGGTCTTACTAGAAAAATAGTGATCTTCTGAAAAAAATGATTGCTTCCCAAACTACCCATAACATGTGAATAATTGAGAATATACAAGAGCATCAACGTCTTTATTACTATTGTTGTTGCTTTAATTAGTTCAGATTGCAATCATAAGCAACAGAAGTATCAGAGGATCTAGAGCTAGGAAGATCTCTGGAAATCATGTAGTTCATTTCTGTTACTTTGTAAATGAGGAAACTGAGACATAGAAAGGTAAAGCAAATTGCCCAGTTTCACACAGGATAATGATTAAGCCAGTATTTGAATTCAGGTCTTTAAAAAAAAAAGTTTGTAATGACAAAGTGGGTAATACTTTAACTTATTTAATTACTCAGATTCATAGATTTAAAGCTGAAAACGACTTTGGAGGCCCTTGAGTCCAGCATCCAACATCTGAGACCCAGAGAGGTTAATTGACTTAAAGACAGCCACACAGTTTGGAATTAGCAGAAACCCAGGACCTTGGACTTTAGTCTACCACATTTTCCATAAGATAACAATGACTCTTAATTATTATAATCATCTAGCATTCCCCTTGCTGGGTTGAGTGAGGTTTGGAGGAGTATTTATTCTCATGTTGCTATACTTTCTACATTTTGTATTTATTTTTTATAATTTTTCTATCTTCTCTCTCATTCATTAAATTTCTCCTAACAGTCAATACGCTTGCCTCTAGCGGCCCTTCTCCCAGCTCTTCATTCTAAATTGCTGTGGTCTGGGAAACCAAATAAACAGGCTTGTCAGAACTCTATGTCAAAGAAACATCAATAGATTTCTGAATAAGAACATAAGGAGCCCACAAGTCATACATGTGAGCTTTAGTTCAGAAATTTTATTAGTTATTTTAGTTTTCTCCTTTACTTCAGGATTACTGACTGGGTTTCAGATAAGTTTCAGATATTCTAAATGGGCAAGAGTCTTGAATTTTTAAGTGGCTTCTTTCCTTTGGTTATAAATTAAAAAGAGAAGTTTCTTATGCCTCATAGCTCCTAGCCTAGTGTTGGGCCCATTGTAGGTCCTTAATACATCTTTCGTGAATCTCTACATCTTTGTCTTTACTGGTTTAATCAAAAGAGCATTATCCTGAGTCAGGAGACTTGGATTTCAGGCCTACATTTGCCACTAACTGGCAGTGTGCATTCTCCTCTTTAGACCTTAGTTTCTTTATCTGTCAAATGAGAAGGTTGAAATAGATGATCACTAAAATATCTTTAGTTCTGGTATTTTGTCTTCTTTGATAAGGAGGTCTCCTCCGGCTTTGACATATTATGTTTCTATGATTCAGTAAAAGACCTGAAAACAGGGAAGCAATCTAGAACAAAGTTTGTTAGACTGTGGGTTGCTTCCCCCATGAGGTTGCGTAACTGAATGGGGTGATGGGAAGAAACACAAAATTATGATTTATTATCAATAAATGTTTATTTTATATACCTATTTTATATATGTATATACCTAGGGTCTGTAAAAATTTCTCAGATGAAAAGAGATCATGAGTAGAAAAAGTTTAAGATGTCCTAGCATAGAAAACCAAAAACAACTTGCTGAATTTTTGTTAAGGGGAAAACTAGTTCTTATGGAAGAGAGGTAGCCCTTGCATTTCCAGGTTAAAATGTTAGAGCAACAAGTTAGTGTGTGTCATGGAATCTGTCTACTTTAGGATTACAGGCTTCTCATCTGGCTGTAAGTACAAGAACAGTTTGGGCACACTGTGCAAATGGTGATGTGGCCCGCCGGTATGGCATCACTGATAAGAACCCTGCAGGAGACTACTGGAAGAAAATCCCTGGGAATATGTCATGTTTGACAGGTAAGTCATTGTGTATCTGTTTAGCTTTGGGAAACCTCATGAAACACACACACACACACACACATCTTTTTTTTCCCCCTGGGTTATCAGAGCACAAATAAATATGTACTAAAGACAGAACTATAGAAAAAGAAGAGAGAAACTTCCATTATCTTTACCTTACCAAAGTCATCCAAAACACCATTATTTGGATATCCATGGTTGTGTCCCTCTTCCTGCCTCCAAGTTGAGTTTGTAAAGCCATCATCTTGTCAGAAGCCAGTCATCAAAACCTAGATGGGTCTTTGTAGTATTAATAACTGGGTTTGTAGATTGTTAGAGTTGGAAAAACTTTGGGTTTCAGTTCTAACTGTATTTGTCATTATATGTTTGACCCTTCTCTACTTCACATTCTTCATGTTAAAAGTGAGAGGTTGAATTAAGTAGTTTCTAGTACCCCTCCTGTCTCTAAGTTTTAAAATTCCTCTCCAAATCTCTGTTAACCGTCCACACAATGAATACTTTCGTGGGATTATTGTGAATTTCACATTTATACAATTTTTTAAGATTTACAAAGTACTTTCCTTATCACTACCCTATGAGTTAAATAGTAGAGATATCATTGCCTCTATTTTTTTTTTTTTTTTTTACAGAGAATGAACTAATTTGTCCAGGGTTATACATTTAATAAGTGCCAATCAGGATTCAAACACTAGTCTCTAAATTTGAATGCCCTTTTCCATTACATAATTAATCTTTGTGCATTAATATCACTATTAGGCTCTTTATTTAAATATTTATTTTTTTATTATTTAAATTTAAATTTATTTAAATTACATTTAATTAAATAAATAAAAACTGTTTTCTTTTCAGTGACCCCTTTAGATGAACTATGGGCTATTGGCCCATTAGGATATCTTCTCCAGCGTCTTACAAAGACCTTCAGCCACTCCCACATCTTACAGAAAACTGGCAGCACTTCAGTCTTACTTCATCCTGATGACTTTGAAGATGAATGGGAAGTTATCTGAAGGGATCTTTGTGAGGGATTTCTCAAGAATTTCTATAATTGGCACAACTGGCTTCAGTCAGCACCTTTTTGACATGTGCCCAGTTAACATCTGACCGTCCATCCCAAGTGAATCCACATGTTTCAGTATTTCTCTGGAAGCCAACAACTGTGGCAAACTGAAATTAAACTCTTAATTCTAGCAGCTCATTCTGAACCATTAACTCAGTTAATCTCATTAGTTGTGACAACAGCTACTTTTCAGTCTCAAGTACACTAACATCTATAAATATGTAATATCTTTGTGAGAGGGGCTTCTGTTATGTTCAACACATTGTCAACAAATCTCATTGTTGGATAAAGTGAAATTATCTTAAGTTCCTATCATCAAAAATTCAGGTTAAGCTGAAACATAATATGTGTACATTAGATAAAATTTCAAATCTTCAGTACCAACAAAAGGTAGTAAATGTAGATAATGAAGTAGAATTTGTTGTTTTTTGGTTTTATTCTCCCCAAAATGATGGATTAGGACTAGCATGATCAGTTTCCTGTTATAAACATGTAATAGCCCAGGGCTAAATGGAGAATCAGGTTAATGTTCTTCGACCATCACAGCTTGTTCAGATAATGGCTTCAATTACACTCATAGGAGTTGATTCTCCTCCTCTTGGGCAGACTCTCAGAGTTGTTGAAATATTGATGATCTCAACTCCAGGAACTCCAGAGGGGCAAGTAAATGGAGATGAAGCGCAATAGAACAGTATGGGTGAATGGACTCACACAAAGACCCCAGACGGTGCTCTCCCTGACTACACTCAGGGCAAAGTAGTGTTCTTCTCAGTCTCATAATATAGGGCAAGTGAAATAATAATATTTAAGATACATGGATGAAAATGAGATACACAAGTGTATGTAGATACTTGAGATGTGTCTCACAAGCTGAGTTAGTGATGAGATGGGGAGATGTTTTCACTACTGGGAGTATAGCTATGTTAGCTAAATTTAGCAGTGTCTTTAAAGTTATATTTAACACATGTTGCCTGTTGACTGGTTGAAAACAGGCAACATCCTCAGTCAATTAATCATTGCCATTCTTTTAGATTTGCTATAAGCCTCTCTGAGATACCTCATTCTTTAAAAAATTAGAACTAAAGATATAAAATAGAGCTTTTATGTTAAAAAAAAAAAATCATAGTGAACTTTTCCCCTTCTCATACTTTAGATTTATCTTGAATTTGTGCTCCTTTATCAGACTGTCAATTTTAAGAAGGGGAAGAGAGAACTCAGCTTTATATAGTGAGCTCAGAGAAAAGGATCTTGTTATCCTCACACCTAAATCCCCTGTCTGGGCAGCAGGCTGCTTCCCATTCAGATCCACACCTCAGCACAGTTCCCCAGAAATGTTAACAGAGCTTGAGCATGAATCCTTGGAAATTGTTCTCTACCATCTGTCCATCCCCGGCAAACTTGAAAATAGCCTTGTGTCCCATGTAAAGCCAGAACCTCTACTCTTCCCTCTCTCTTCACCTTTGAAAGTAACAGTAGACAGCAATTCTAGTTGAGGGTTTTTGTTGGTTTTGGTTTGGGGCCTTGCTTTTAGACCTCAACACCTATTTAACGTAAGTGTGTCAGGATGTATGAGAATCGCACTCTTGACTTGTGAAGATACAATTCTAGGATAATACTATGGAAGGACCGAGTTAGGGAGAAAGGAGTTTTATGTTAATAATTGTGGAAGAACCAGTGGCCCAATATTCCCCAATGCTCCTAGAACCAGATTTAAATGTAATCAGGTAATGTTTAACAAAATAAATATACCAAAAAATATAGATGTTAATTTGTAAATTTCTAAGTCAATATGTAGCTCACGGGGAACTGTTTGAGTTTGACACCATTGGTCTAAATGATTCTTTAATGTGGACACTTTTATATAATACTTTGTATTATAGCCCCAGTCCAGGTACAAGTTATGTACTATGTTATACACTGTGCCTTGTTTGGTTCATAATGGATATGGAAGCCCTTAAGTCATAGAACTTTTAGTGCAATTCAAATTGAGTCTGGTTAATAACTATAAAAGTCCTCTAGCTTCAGTGCTCTGAATAGTATTTTTATTTGGGTTTTAACTTTTGCTTGTGCTTTGAGAGTGCAATAAACTAGACTTTTTCAAAACTGTATGTGTCAAGTGTTTCAGTAACATGGTGGAGACCCTCACAGTAGGGTTGATTTTCCTTTGCATCTTTGCAAATAAACTTCTAGGCTTTTCCTAACTTTGAAAAGAATACAATGACTGTGAAGAAAATTTTTGAGACAGAGGAGCATGGAAGAGCAGAAAGAACACTGGACCAGAGGGTAGGAGAATTTGAGTTCTGTTCCTAGATATTTTATCTCATCATGTAACCTCAGGAGAAAACCCTTTTATTCCTTGGACCTCAATGTTCTTATCTGAAAATGAGGTGATTGATGTCAAGTTCCTTAGGGGGGGAAAAAAGTCCCTTAGAGCTCTATTTACTTTGTGATTTTCAATTCTAAGGTTTCTTTTATCTCTAATGTTCTCTGTATGATCTGATAGATAGATAGATAGACAGACAGATAATCTATATTAAATTGTTTTTTAAGGGATAAAAAAAAGTTCATTGATTTGCTGAAGGGAAGGCACAAGTTTGATGTTAATGTGGAAATGGTAGTGTCAGAGAGGAACTTTTAATCTGATGTTTTAACATGCAAAGAGAATTCACAGAGAAGACTAAAACACTCCAAACATTGTAGGTAGGCCTGTTTCTGAAAGCATGCCAGGCAGATTCCCTGGAGGTCAAGCCAGTGCAATGTGGTAATAATAATAATAGCTGACATTTATATGTCAGAGGCAATGTGGTATCGTGGAAAGAGGGCACAGGTCTTGGAATCAGATGCCATGGGTTTGTGTTCTGGCTTCCACATTTTCTAGCTAAATGAGTTTCTCAACCTCCCTAACCTTCCATTTTCTTTTCTATAAAATGGGAATGATAATGCTTTCACCATTTCCCATACAGGGTTATTGTCAGGAAAGCACTTGATACATCTTAAAAGTATTATATAAATTTGAGTTGTTATATAGCGTTTCATAATGGCAACATGCTTTTCTCATAGATTGAATTAATCCTTACAACAAACTCTGAGTGAGGAAACTAACTCAAAGACAAGAAATCATTTGCTAGTAAGTACAGAGTCAAGGCTATAAACCAGAAGGCAGATGTGCAATTGCTCTGTTATTATCCAACTTTGCTTTAACTATCTTTTTAATGTTTCTGACTCTTGAGTCACAGCAAGTTATTTATAACTTATGTCTCTATAACTTATGCAAGTTAGATATAATAAAATGCTTTTATATAGGGCCTGTTGTAAGGCTATAAGACAGAAAATGAACTTTGCTAACAAAAAGTGCTAGGTAGCCAAACTTCTATTAAAAGATCAATAGTATTTTTCAGAGTTTTTTATTTTCTATTGCCTTTTTTTTTTTTTTTTAAGTGCTAGGGCAGGCTCAGTAGATGGACTCTAGGCCTGGAGTCAGGAATACTGATTTTCCCAAGTTCAAATCTGACCTCAGACATTTACTAGACTTGTGGTCTTGGAAAAGTCACTTAATCCTATTTGCCTTAGTTTCCTCTTCTGTAAAATGAACTGGAGAAGGAAAGTAGCAAAGTACTCTACTACTTAACTATTCATTACCTTGTCTGTCTTTATATGAGACTTGACCATGAGCCTGACCTTGGCCCGAAATTCTATTTATGTTCTGAGAACTAAAGCTGTGATAACCATAAGTCCCCCAAAATAGAAGAATCCAAATGTATTTGACTACCTAGGCTTTGGGAGATGGAAATGGTTAAACCAGTTTGGCTGAAAAGAATAATTTATGGAAGGTTGTAATATGAAATGAAACTGGAAAAGCGTGCTGGAGCCAAATTTATGGAGGCCTAATTCTAAAGTAAAGGTTTTATATTTTATCCTAGAGGAAATAAAGAACCACTTAAGATTTTTAACAGAGGGAAAAGTGGACACTAATTGGAAGATTTTTTTGACAATTTTGTGGTGAATAAATCTGAGAGGAAAGACCAATTAGGATGCTGTTGAAATATAGGCTATTTCACCAGGGGAAAGGTAGTAGCAGTGAGATTAGGGAAAGAGGAAGATTGAGAAATGTTCTGAGGTTTTGAACCAGGAGAATACAATACCAGTAGACAGTACAATATTGAAGATGGAGGTGGGGTATCAATAAGGCAAGCTCCCAAAAGATACAGGATGAGATGTGATGGGAAGAAGAGGCACCAGTGGAAGAGTTGGCTTTGACAAGGAACCTGAAGCTAGAGGAGAAAAGAATGGTTGTGAAAAGAAAGTTGTGAAGAGAATCTGAAGTGTAGAATGATCACAGTCTGGAGAAGAGCTCACTATAGATAGGTTCAAAAAAAGAACTGGGAGGAATCCAGGTTGAGGATAGTTGAGGAAAACAAAAGAGGAGGTGTACGTGTGAAGCTGTGGAATGATAAGAGTTTGTAATTGGAGAAAGGGATTTCAGAATTTAGTATCTTGAAGCTGGAACAATTTTGGATGTTGATGATCTGAAAATCCTTCCTGTTGTTGGGTGCAATAGAATGGAAGGCAGAGATCATGGGATTTTAAGAAGTTGATAAAGAGGTCTGGATGTTTGGATCATCTGTGTGAATACTGAAGTCAACAAGGATAACAACAAAACTAACAGTAGAAAGGAAACCTGTGGGCCCAGTGCTAAACTCATTGAGGAAGAAAAGAGTATGACTTTAAATTTGGTAGACAATAGAAGCAAGAGTTCTTATTCCTCCAGAAGAGGGGATGAGGTGACCTGAGACTAGGAGGGGAAGATGGTGGTGGACGTGGTAGTTGTTTATCCTTCATTCTTGAAGATGACCATTAAGTCAGGAAGGTGAGGCTGTGACATGTAAGTGAATTGGATTTAAGTGAGGGAGAGCTGAGCAACGTCACCTGCTTCACTCTCTCCTCCAGAACTAAAGTTCCCCTTTATTGTCCTGCCTCAGTTTCCCTAATTGGTCCTGTCTCAGTTTTCTTAATTGTTCTGTCTCAATCCCCTTAGTTGCAAATCCCCACTCTGGTTCATTAAGATTGATATAACTCAGAGGTTATAAATTGTCAATGTATAAACTCAAGATAAGGGGGAGTCCAGACTTTCCGGCTCTAAGATAGACACATCTTTAACTCCCAGTTTGTTAGAATTTATGGTCCTACCCCCCAACCTATCAGAATCAGATTGATAGTCCTTGCCTGGAAATTCCTGATCACCAGAGTTTGGACTCCACCCCCCTTTGTCTTGGCCCCAAGCTAGGAGCCAAGGATATATATGTCATTGAGAACTCACATTCTCTGCTGAATGTTTTGGACATCAGCCCTGGGGGCAGCATATCCCCAGCACAATCTCTCCCTTTCAATAAAATATTAAAAACTCTCTAATCTCTATCTTGCCTCAGTTTCTCTGGCATTACACTATCTGAGTCCAGTTGTCAGATACAAATCAGGATGACTGAGGACAGTCTTGGATGAAGTCGTCTTTTTTTAAAGACTTTTTAAAGAACTTTTTTTTTTTAAAGCTAAGACCTTTAATAGGTCTCAGTTTGACTGAGACAACACCCAGTGAGTGGTTAAGGCTAGATAAGAAATGAGGCAGAGAAGGATCTCTTTTACTTGTTTTTGTTTTTTAAATAAATTTGGATAGGGGATTTCTGGCCCAAATAGAAACAGTTGCTATTTACATTCACCCTGAGCCAATTGGGATCCAACCAGTGATCAAGTGAGACTTGACTTGGGACCTGTATGTTTGGCCCTTGTAAAAAGATGAGGAAAGGCATATCATTTCTTTATCTCTCTTCTCCAATCTTAAGGAGTAGAAAATGGAGATATTTCAGGAGAAGCAAATGGCTTAGACTTCCATATCCTGGGTGCCACCTTTTGCCTTTTTTTGTTTCCTCTTCCAAACAGGTCAGAAACTGCTGATCCTTAAAATGGATGTAACCAGTCTTGAAGGTTACCATATGGACAATCAATCCTGAGTCTGAGAGATCCCAAATTCTAGAGTTTTCGAGAAACTGAGAATATAAATATTCAGGGCCATTTTCTCAGAGGAAAAAAGATTTCCTCAACCGCATGTAATTTGGAGAAGGAAAACTGTACTACTTTGCAGCTGGAGGACTAAAGTGATAGAACATAGACCCCGCCACCCCCCAGGAAAACTGGGTTTGAGAATTTAAAATGACCCAGCAATCCCAAACCCCTTTTGCACACCTAAAAGACTCTTGTCTCCTTCTTTCCTGCATAACATTAGCAGCGGAGATCTCATGCAAGACTTCTGTCTCTCTGCCTCTATCTTTCATATATTCCCTTAACAAACAGTTGCAAATATGTCAGATATTGGAAGCAAGCTAACCTTTTTGCTAGTTTCTTTAGACCCTACAAAAAGCCCTATCTATAGTCCTTTTGTTTGGGGGCCACATGCTTGGAATGCAAATCCCATATAGCCAGTAGACTTTAATAAGTTCTCCAATTAAAATGATTATTTCTCAACTCATTTCTATATATCCTGGCACAACAAAAGCCACACCATACTGGAACAAGAGATTCAAACTTTGTCAATCTTACTATTTCCATGAATTGTTTGGATTGATTTAAGTCTGAGGAAAATAGGGAGAATTTTTTCAGTAATCCCTGAAAGTTTCCTTCTGGGGGAAGGAGGAATGGGATGTCTAATGGCCTATTTAACTGCATTATTTCTATATTTTCTTGTGGACTCACTTTGAGTTCTGTGTATCTATGGTAAGTGGTAAGGCTGTCCTATAACTACCATATTGTCAATTGAGTATCTGTACAGGAGCAGGAACCTCATTAACTACATTTGGGGAAATCTAGGTAATAAGCCATACTTAAGCTTTGTTTTGGGAGATGATCTGGATTATCCTTAAATGGGGGCTAAACCAGAGAGGAAAATAACCATTCTGAGGTCAGCTTGAGGAATTTAGCCTGATTCCCATAAACTCCGAATCCTGAGGGGGAAATGGGGTGAGGGAAAGAGGATGGCTAAGCCAGGAGTGGTACAGGCTTTGTGCAGGAGTGGTAACCTGAACTAATCTTTGAAGGAAGCTAAAAAGTCTAAGAGATATTGGTGAGGAGAAAATGCAATGTTTGCCTGTGTAGAGGTTATAGGAAATAAAATGCCAAATTTGAGTGGGTGTCGGGAATAATGTAAATTGTCTACAAAGGTAGGTGAGAGCCAGACTGTGGAGGTAGAGTGACTGGCTTTTGGTCACACAGCTAGTTTATAAGCTTAGATTTGAACTCAGGTTTCCTGATTCCATGTCACTACCAAACTCATAATAAAAATTCGCATTTATATAACACTTTAAAGTTACCAAAGCATTTACAGATATTTCATTTGATCTTCAAAACAACCCCAGATAGTAGATATTATCCACATTTTACTGATAAGGAAACTGAGGCTGAGAGTTATTAAAGGATTTGCCCAGGATCATATAGCTATTAAAAGTATTTGAAGCTCTATTTCAACTCAGGTCTTACTGTCTACCAGGTCTATCCTGCTCCACGTAGTTCTCAAAGATGGATGGGATGAGCAAATGGTAGAGAAGGAGCCATCCAAAAAAGATTGATTGGCTTATGTTCCTGTTTAAATCCATAGCCAGGATTCTGGAGGGGGCAGGAGAGAACTGGATAGGGCCAGAAGGGCAAGTCTACCTTGCCCTAGGAAAAGAACATGGGTGGTACCTTGGGCTGGCTGCTTACATTGCATTTCTGCCAAGTTACAGAAGGGTGTAGGAGAGTCATGTAGATGATGAAAAGATGGATACTTTGTCCACTTCCTTCCTGACTCAACTTGAAATAACTTTGAGTCATCATCCTCACCCTTTGTCTAAGCCACCTCATCAGCGGGTCAGGCATGGTATTGCCACTTGGAGTTGGACTATGTCCAAGAGTCAGGATAGGACTGAGGAAAAGGTCTCCTGACTCAAGTTCCATTAAAGAAATGTGCCCAGGTACTCACTGCGGAGGTGTTGATTAAAAGCTTGAGCCAACAATCACATCCAGAGAGAGAACTATAGAGACTGAATGTTAGTCGAAGCATAATATTTTCACCTTTTTTTTTTTTTCTTTCTCGTGGCTTTTTTTCCCCTTTTGGTCTGACTTTTCTTGCACAATATGGAATATGGAAATCCTTTTTAAAAAAGGATTGTACATATGTAACAGATTGCTTGCTGTCTTGGGAAGAAGGGAGGTAAAGGAGACAGAAAAATTTAAAACACAAAAGTTTTACAAAAGTGAATGTTGAAAACTTAGCTTTATATGTACTTGGAAAAATAAAATACTATTATAAAAACTAAACACACAAAACCTCCCACCAAAAAAACAAGGTTGAGCCAAATGGAAAAGAAGACACTCAACTTCAAGGACAAAGATGGACACTCTTTCCTTCCCTCCAACCCTGGGAGAGTAAGATTTAAATCCTTGGATCCTGTTTTAGATGGGGACAGTAATGAATGGGAAAGGGTTTGGATTCAGGAACTTGGAAATAAAGCTGGGGTGTTCTAAAAGTTGAGCCTACTGGTGTGTATAGGGGGGCTCAGCCTCAGCCTCTGAACACCTTACTCTGCAGACTGATGTAGTTATCTTTTGTCATAATTTGATTTGGCTTAAATAAGGTAGGGGGAAAGGTGTCAAGTAGCAAGACAACAGAAGAGCACAGTGTCTCACAATTTGGAATAATCTGCTTCAGAATTAGTCCTCCCCATAGAATTCTTCTGAGCAGGCAGTGTTCTCTAACCCTAGCCATACACTAGCACACAGGTCCAGATTGCTTTTTATCCCTAATCATTCACAAACTCCATGCTCCTAAGTCATAGGTAGGACCTTAATTTTGGTCACATCCTAATTCAGCTCCAGATTGACCAGAATTCCATGACTCTTATTGCACTCTGAACCATAACCTCAACCAGATACTGAACCCCAACTCAGGCCAGTAATCTTGTAAAAGCATTGACTTGGAGACTAGATGACTATGAGGAGTGGATCTGCTGTATTCTTTTCCCTCCTTTTATTTCCCCCCCCCAAAAAAAAAAAAAATGAGGTCCAAGATTTCTGTCTTTGCCTCACATCCAGAAACATTTCCCTCTAACCCTCCTATTTCTTGTCTATTTACCATGAGTTTGTCTTGTCTTTCTCATGGCCTTATCTGGTTTATACCAGAGCATCTGTCCAATGTACCATCTAATTCACTTTATGAAATCAGAATGTTAGCTTAACAGAGCTAGAAGAGACCTTGGGATATGGTAAGTAGAACATCAGACCTGGCAGGGACCTAGATATCATAAAATGTTGAGGTAAAAGGAACCTAGAAATTATCAAGTCAACCTGATCTCCCTGGTATTCCTATATCATAGTACCTGCAGTCTTCTGAATAGGCAGGGCTTCTTAAACTTTTTCTGCTTGTGACTCTTAGCCTGAGAAATTTTTACATGATTCTGGGTATATAGGTATATAAAATAGGCATACAAATCAAATATATATTGATAAATCAATTTTACAACTCCCACATATGGGGGAGCCCCCCATATGGGGGCTCAACCAGTTTAAGAAGAGTGACCTAGAGGAGCTTAGTATTTCCCTTTGATTTGAATAAATCATTTGTCTGGTTCCCTTTTTCATTTTTACTAGGGAGTTTTTTAGAGCAGCTGCACTAGACTTTCCTGTCACCATCTTTGGCCAATCTGATCATGTCTTTCTTCTAGTATAGTACTTTCCACTGCCTTCCACTGCCTACAGTATAAAGTCAAAAATGTATCTTTTAATCTGATATTCAAGGTCTTTTATGCTGTAGCTCCAACCTATATTCAGTGAAATCACTCTATTATCCATTCATGTATTTTACTTACCAACCAAACTGGACATTTAGCTAATTCCTAATCTTGTCCTGTTCCATTCTGCTTTTGAGTATCCTGCCTGCCCCATACTTCACTTTTCATCCTTAAAACACACTCACCTTCTCTTGAAATTTTTCCCTTCTTTCAAAACCCAGACCAGGTACAATATATTCTCCAAGTTTTCCCTGATCCCTTCAGCCAGAATGAGGTTAATCTCTTATCTGAGCATTTTCTTATAAACATGTCAGATTTGGAGCTGGAATGAACTTGAAAATCATAGAACACACAATGTTAAAGTTGGAGGTGATTTAATCCAACAGCCTTTCCCCCAAGTAAGGTCAAAAAGGTGAAAAAGTCAGAGATGAATTCCAGGGCTCTTGACTCAAAATACAGCATTCTTCTCACCATCCTACCATTTCTCTTTTAGAGAGATCTTTCCCCACTACCACATTTTAAATAAGTTTCTTGAGTATATGGACTATGTTTTCATATTTGTATTCCATACTATACATGGAGTAGGTGTTTTAACATTTGTTGAATTAAATTGTTTGGGAAGATCACATCATGTCCAGGATGAATGGAATATATCAGATGCTCTTTAAATCTTAGTCAAGATGCATAATAGGACAAAGGAGGCGTGTCCCATTTTCATGACTAGAAAGTGAACAGAAAGGGGATGAGGGGCCTCTATAACCCACAATTGGAAACGTGTGTGTGTGTGTGTGTGTGTGTGTATACACATACAAATAAATATAAAAATATAACAGGTTGTTAATTCTCCAGGTGCTAGGATACTAAAGAGCTGAGTAACCATAAAAGTAGATCAAGGCCTCTGAAAGGGTAGCAGGATATAATGGAAAAAAACTATATTTTGGGTTCAGAATAAGTGGGTTTGAATCTTAAATCTACTCTCCAAAACAAAATATCCCTTTCATCCCTGGCTACGACTCCATGGTGGTGATGTTGCCCTCTATTAGTAAACTACTTAAGAGAAAGACCATCTTCATTTCTCTGTATTCCCGGTATCTAGCACATCTTATGGCTTTAAAAAATGCTTTTTTTTCATTCATTCATTCCATATCCTCCCCTCCTCTACATATCTTGTTCCTCTCCCATCTCCATAAATAAGTTCACCCTGTTCCTTTAATCAAGATGCCTGCCTTTCTAAATCCTTTTTAGCTTTAAATTCTCAGAGGGCCAAGATCCTTCTCTTCCAGCAAGACTTCCTCGGACAAGGCAATAGTCTATTCTCTGAGCTCCCACAGCACTGATTAGCTGGACCTTTGACTTGGCACTTAGCAAAGGGATTGCTGATGACCTTATTCTGCGCGTGAATATTGTTTTTCTCTGCCAGTCTGGGAACTCCAAGATAGGACCTAAGACTCTCCCTTCTGTGTGTCTCATAAAGGATTTAGGAACAGGATAGGCAAGGAGGATGGGCAAAGGCTCAAGGAAGACATTTTGGTTATCATCAAATACAGAACATGAGTGTCACAACTAGGAGTAGTCTTAAAATAACAAACCCTTCATTTTATAGCTTATAAAATCCAGGTCCAGAAAGGGAAAAGGACTTTTCCTAAGGTGAAGTCAGTGGCTGAAGAAGGGATAGAAACCAGTGTCCTGACTCCCATCCAAGGACTCCTGCTGAATCTTGCTTATGTCCAGAGTGTCTAGACAGAGGTGGGAGGTAGCTAGGAAGAATCAAATGGATATACAACCAGTAAAACCAGTGATTCAGAGAGCTGTGACTGGGTGGTGCCCACAAGGCTCCTGATCAACTCCTACACAGTCCCCTTCATGACTCAGACTACTGGTTCTTTTAAAGTCTTAATCTTCCTCCTTCCTAGGCCCCTGCTTTCTCCAGCCCCTTCCCTACCTATCCATTTTTTCTTTCCTCCCTCTTCCTTCCCCTGCCCATCCTCCCTTTTTTTCCAGATGAGCAGAACCAAGAAACCTTCAGAGAACAGGCAGTGATGATGTAGATTCCCAGTGTTTATTGCTCCTCCTACCACAGCAGCAGACTTACAGCCTCAGTTACATTTCAGTCCCCTAACCGCTGGTGTGAATCCCCCTAAAGCTCCAGGGACAGCTTGTCAGCTGTTTGGTTTTTTTAAACAAAATATAGAGTGCATTATAGCTGTAGATATAGAATCTCCATACGTATGTAAAGTGCCAGAGACAACTCTGAAAAATAGTTTTCATAAAACAAGTGCTTAGTACCTGCCTCCAGCAGAAGGATATCACATGCATTCCCATTGCACACATGCACCCAACACACGCACGCACACACGCACGCACACAGAAGTCCATTGCAACACTCCGGTAGCAGCTACGATGGTAGGCATCTGTCCACTCAAGCCCCTAACTTTTCAACTTTAAGTCCAAGGGTTGGAGAAATGGTGGGAGAGGCAGTTCATCTAGGGCTTCGGGGAAGCGCCGGGGTGAGATGGACCTCACGAGGGCCTGCATGGCCCGGGCAAATAGAGATGGTGGGGCCAGACCAGCGAGCCACTGGAACTTTTCCTCCCCGAGAAGGCGTTGCCAGCGGACGCGGTCACCTAGCAGCTCCCTCTGCATGGGAGATGCGGAACCTGGGGGCATGTAGAGGAAGAGCAAGTCAAGCAGGGCCAGAGGATCACTAGGTGTAGGAGCTGTGACTGTGGCTGTCGCATCCTGCCCGACCCGCCGGAGCAGCAGGTCCAGGGGAGTGTTGCCAGCACCGTCGCACAGCCCAGGGGAAGCACCATGGCCCAACAGTAAAAAGAGGCACTCAGGGCGGGCCAGCTCACAGGCAACGTGCACAGAAGTCTTGCCTTCCTCCACACGGCTGCAGCCCCTGCGGTCCAGGTAGTGCGCACGTTCCTCATCTGGGAAGTCACGGATGGTCCGCAAGATGCGGCGTAGGATATGTACACGGTTATATCGGACAGCCAAGGCCAGGTGTGGTGATGAAGACTGACAGCAACTGAAATTGCGGCTAGGTACTGCCAGAGCCTCCCGCGGGAACTTGGCCAACAAGTAGTGGGCGTAGGGCTGGTGGTCGTGGACCAGGGCATACAGCAGGGCCTCGGAGGGCGAGTAGGTGCTGGCTCGTCCACCTTCCTCCCAATGGAAAGCCTCTGTGGCGCGCATGTCCTCCAGGAACCACACAGGCAGTAAGTCCCTCACTGCCTGGTAGAATGCAAAGGATGACTTCTTGCACTGCTTCTGGGCCCGGGACTGCGATGGCCCGTCAAGGCCACCACCCTGTCGCTTGACATCCCAGGGCATGGCTGGGGGCTGGTGTCACAAAGGGAGCCACGGGGCGCCCACGGCATGGGGGCTGGGAGAGTGTGGACAGGCCTGAGGGAAGGAAAAGACAGCCGAGTCAACCAAGGAGCATTGTAAAAACCATCCTCCCTTCCCCCACAAGGTGGCTTTGAAGTCCTAGCACGTGCACCTTCACCACAGGCTTTACATATAAGCAAAATGGCAAGTATTTATGTGGTGAGATTTGAGGAACACAGAAAACATCTCTTTGCCCTGCCATTGTCCTTTCTGTGCCTAAAATTGCACCATTAAGGCGTTATTCATATAATGGTTCAGCCTCATTTCCCCTCAGTTTCTTTTTTAAAAGACAATAACCATCAAATCTGGATTTAGACACTTAACATTTCCTGACTCTGTGACTCTGGGTAAGTCATTTAACCCCAATTGCCTGGCCAAAAAAAAAAAAAAAAAAAAAAAAAAAGGCTATTGTCAAAGGAAGGATCCATTCAGGCCCCTACCAGAGTAAAGTCCAAGTTTATCACAGGATTAATGACAGGCCACTTAAATGATTTCACAAATTTACAACCATTCTTTTTCTCTCAAACCTGGCTTCTATTGTCAATGAAAATTACATGCCTGAAATTATCTCCTTCCTACCATTTCCTCTAAGCTGGATTTTTTCTTTCATTAGATTATAAACTCCTAGAGAGCAGGGACTACCTTTTGCCTCTTTCTGTCTCCCCAGTACTTAGTACTGTGGCTAGCATATCATAGACATTTAATGTTTTTGCTACTTCATTAAAAATAATTCTTCAAATTCCACCTCTTTCAAAATACATTCCCTTATCAACCCAAGAAGAAATGTCTTCTCAAGCCTTGTTCAGGTCCATGTTTCTCTCTCCCCCATAAACACAAATCATAAATTTTTTTGTGGCCTAGTTCTATCAGTTCAGTGTTCTCAGAATGCAGTACACCTCTTCCCGTACCCCCCTCACTTTAGTTTGTACATTCTTCACCCATTTATACATCTGTTTATACTAGATGGCTCCCACATACGCTCCCCCAAAGACTAAAACTGGATATTCCTGGTTTATGGCATATCCAAGCTCAAAGTCTTTCCACCAGAAAGGAAAGAGGGAGGTGAATAAGCAAATATATCATACCTTCTATATGCCAGGAACTGGCATATAGTGCTTTATTATCTCCCATGTTCTGCATTTAAAACAAGTATTGCAAAGAACCACGAGGATCCACCTTTTTCTCTAACCAGCATCTGGATCATCTCATTCCTCTGGTATACAATGGATGCCGATTCACTTAGCCATGTAATTGCATAAAGGGCCATGGACTGGAAGTCATCCACGCCTCAACTTTCCTTTGTGCTTGACTTTGGTCAAATCTCTTGCTCATTTTTGAGTCTCAGTCTCCTAACATGTAAAATGGAAATACTAATCCCTATATCTCCACCCTAGTTGCTGTGAGAGGATGGGAAAGACAGTGTTCTAAGTTTGGAAAGATTTATAGACTCACCCCTACTGAAAAAAGTATGAGTCCAGATGTGGACTTATCAAACAGGACATCATGTCTCTATGAATACAACCTGAAATCTGAGATCAGAGGCTAGCTGGCTGCCATGTCACAGCACTGACTTCATATGCCTACGAAGATCTACCAGATTGTCTTTACCCAGATTCTCATCTAACCACACTCCAAAATCAGCTGTGTTAAGTGTCTATTTGATCTTAACGAATTTTCCCTTGCTCAGAATAAACCCATTATTCTCATTGAGATCTTTTGGTCCTGTGATATCCATATGAGCCAGCTTTCCTGACTTTCAGTCATATATCTATAAATCAGATAAGCCCACCAGATAATCTGTTTCATTCAAGTCCTGGATAAAAATTCTGAACTGCACAGGGCCAAGGAGAGATTACCAAGGTATTAAGGACCTTCTAGTTCTTCAAACTCTTTAAGCCTGCTCATTCAACCAGTTGTTAATGAACATAAGTATATATTTTATGTATAAAAATTATCAGCTATCCCATATCCATTCATATTGTGTACAAAGATAAAAAAGACATTGTTCAAAGCCTTAATGAAATGAAGATCTGTGAAATTCCTTCTGCACCTCTAAACATGTTTTCTTTTATGAAGCTTCTGATTTCATGTGTATAGATATATCCAGACCTTTCTGATTCTAAGACCAGCCTCCTATTCACTACATTATGCTTCCTTGCTATTGGTTTAGTTCAACCTGTCAATAATTAAAAAAATGAAACTATGTTGGTTCTAGTATACCGTGTGCCCTTCATCTCACACCAGATATTAATAATCACACATGTCCCCTTTTAAATGCTCACAAACTTTTCTTAATTATATCTTAAGAGTTTATCTGACAATCAAAGCCAAGCTTACTCGATTTATAGTTTGAAAGCCATACCCACTTTCCTTCTTTAGAAAATAATAAATCTAAATAAATTAAAACAATAGCAACCATTTTCCAATCTCCAATCCTGTAGGCCCTAATTTTCCACACTTAAAAAAAAAAAATCTGAGAGGCAGATAGATGCTACAGTAGATAGAGTCCTGAAGTCAGGAGGACCTGAGTTCAAACCCAACTTCTGATACAACACTTCTTAGCTGTGTGACTCTGGGCAAATCACAACCCCAATTGCCTCACACACAAAAAAGAATTAAGTTAAAGAAAAAAAAATCTGAGAGATGCTCAATAATTTTAGAACTAAAGCTCTGGTGCTAAAAGGGACTCCAAAGATCCCACTATCTCATTTGACAGATGAATTTGGGTTAACTGACTTGCCTGTGATTTGACTCCAGAATATAACATTCTTCCTACTGCATCCATTCTTGAGTCTTCATCTAGCCCTTGTGTCATGAACTCAATTCAAGACAGCTAGACAGTCTCTTATCACAAACTTGGGAGAAAATGAAAGTGCCTGGAAACAAGAACTTAGAAGAGGACCTGGATTCCAATTCTGCCTCCAGTCCTTACAATGTTATGTGATCAACAGACTAGACACTTCATATCTCTGAGCCTCACTTTCCTCATTGTAAAATAGAGATAGAAAAACCTATTTCAAAAGATCGGGTTGTGAGGATCAAATAAGAATATGCATTAAAAAAAACTTTGCAAACCTTAAAAGTACTGCATAAATGTCAAGAATTACTATTACTAGCACCATCTCTTCACTATCTTAGATTATAATTCCCTGTTGATCTAAGATTCCTAGGGGGGGGAAATTACTTTTTGGTTAAGAAAAGAATAAAGGTACAAGTTTTGCCTTCTTTCAACATCTTTCACCCCATTCAGTCCTGCAATTGGCACTATTCCTTTGTTTTTTTTCCCCAAATATAGCTACAAAGCTCCTTTATGATCCTTAAGATTAATCACCCACTTCAAATCATTCTGAGGTTTAGTGCTCTTGACAGGTCTCATTTATCAATCTTCAGATACCCCTGCCCTTGCTTCCAACTTCTAAACATGTCTTTTCTAAATATTAATGATCAATGAGTTTCCTATACATCTACATTAGTCCCCTCTTCCTCTTTTCGTACTCATCAAAATCGTGCATGAGAAGCAGTGTCTTCAGGGTTCCAATATTCATAGTATTCCCTTTCCATCTGACTTCCCTCTAGAATTTTAGGCTACAGGGTAATGATAGTTAACTTTTATACAGCAATTTAAGGTTTTAAAAATATTTTAGTGTACATTATACCTTGTTTTAATTTTCACAAGAGTCCTGTAAAAGCCTAGTACAAGTGGCATTATCCACATTTTATAGATGAGCAGGTGAAGGACCAGGACACAACTTGTAAATATCAGAAGAATGTGAATCCAGAGTTCTCCTGACTCAAGACTTTGCCCTTTCTATTCAACAACTATTAAGCGCCTACTGAATACAAGGCAATATGCTATGGACTGTGGACATAAGGCTAAAAACTCAACAGGCTCTACCTTCAGTGAGCTACATTCTTTGGTATAGATACAACATAACATCCACACTAGTAAGTAAAGAGAAGGTATTTGGAGAAGAAAAAAAGCAACAGTTTCAAGAAAGTGGCTGAAAAATCCTTGAAGGAAACCAGGAATTCTAGGAAGCAAAGGTGAGAAAGCAGTAATTAGATTCTGACCATAGACTTATCTATGCAGAGAAACTGAGGGGGAGAAAGAATGCAGAATCTTGGTAACAGCAGGTTAGACCAGATTGGCTAAAATATATTATGTATAAAGGGGAATATGATAAAATAAATTTGTAAAAGTAAGCGGGAAGCAGATTGTGGAGAAATTCAAACCAAGTTGAGTTAACAAGAAGACACTGAAAGGTTTTTATTATTTATTTTTTTTTTAGCAACAGAATAGTGAGATCTATGCCTTGGCAGTCATATGAACAAAAGACTGGAGAAAGAAAAGAAATAAGGGGATCAATCAGGAGGAAAGACAAGAGTCCATATGGAAAACAATAAGGGTCTGAATCATATAGGAACTTTGTGAAATAAGGGAATTATTAAGGAGTTATGAACCTAAGTGTTACTCTCAACAGGGCAAATAGGAACTTTTGAAGATGAGTAAGGGAAAAAAGAGAAAGAACTTTGTTTTGGACATATGGAGTATAAGAATGAACTCTTTAGATTTTTATATCACCAAGATTGCATGTCAGACTATGACAAGGATGGATCTGGATTCAAGATGATTTGTTCAAATACAGACTCAGACACTTCCTAGCTATGTGATCTTGGGCAAATCACTTAACTTATTCTGCCTCAGTTTCTTCATTTATAAAATGGAAATGATAATAGTGCTTACTTCCCAGGGTTTTTGTGAAGATCATATGAGATAATAATTGTAAAGGATTTAACATAGTGCCTGAGCACATAATAGGCACTATATGTTAACTATTACCATACTATTATTGTTATCTCCTCTAAAATAGATCCTTCTTCTCAAGGTTGCTTACATAAAGTCACATCTTTTGCTAAATGAAGTGAGTAGAACCAAAAGAACATTGTATACAGCAACAACAAGATCATGTGACGATCAATTGTGATGGACTTGGCTCTTTTCAACAATGAGATGATTCGAGGCAATTCCAATAGATTTGGAATGGAGAGAGTCATCTGTATCCAGAGGGAGGGCCAAGGGGACTGAATGTGGATCACAACATAGTATTTTCACCTTTTTTGTCATTGTTGTTAGTTTGCTGGATTTTTTTCTTTCTCTTTTTTTTTCCCCCTTTGATCTGATTTTTCATGCCCAGCAAGATAAATATGAAAATACATTAGAAGAATTGCTTGCTGTCTAGGAGAGAGAGGGAATAGAGGGGTATTAAAATTTGGAACCCAAGGTTTTGCAAAGGTGAATGTTGAAAACTATTTCTGTATGTATTTGAAAAAATAAAATGCTATTTAAAAAGAGAGAAAAAAGGTCACATCCTTCACATTTAGAAGGATGAAATTATCAGAAAGGCAAATCAAGAATGTATAATTTGTTCTGATTTGAGCAGAGACCAAATGTCTGAGCAGTTGAGTTCATCTATATTTCCTGATCTGAGCAGCCTCTAGGGAATCTTCCAGAAGGGGCAGCAAATCTGAAAGATTGACATGGATGAACAAAGCTAGCTTGCAGCCTTCTTGGCTATCACTTTCTCTGTCCTTCCAAATCAATGTCACCTTCTCTAGCAAATTTGGTGGACAAAGGAAACCAGAAGCCAGGAATGCCTTCACTTCAGCCTCAGATTAGGTTGAGAAGAGTTTGATAGAAATATCCAATCCATGGTCTTAATTAACTTCTGATTAGAGTAAACTAGAGTAAATTAATCAAAACCACCTAATATTACACCTGATTCAAACTGGATCCCCCTCCAAATCCCTCTAGTATTATATTAATTAGTATTAATAATTAGTAATAATAACTAGTATTATTAATATTAATTAATTAAATAATATTGATTAATTAATTAATATTAATTAATATTAATATTAATAGTATTAATAATATTAATTAGTAATAATAACTAGTATTAATATTTCCCCTTGCCCCCAAATCCCATACCTGTCCCATAGGACAACTGCCTAGAACATAAAATGTCAGGGCAAGAAAAGTTCTTCAAATCATGTAAGATCTCATTTTGAAGTTGAAAAAGATTTTTAGAACATAGGACACAGAGTAAAGAGCTAGAGGAAGCACCAGAATCACAGAACCACAGGATGTCAGAGTTAGAAGGGCCTTCATTCCCACTTCCCCTACAGATAAGAATCCTCTGTAGACAAAAGTATGACAGCCTCTATTTGAGGTAGGTCAGGCTCTGGTGACAGAGAGTTCATTATCTCCCTATTCAGCTTGATTCTGTCAGATAGCTCTGATGTCATAGTATATTTAACAAGATTAAATGACATGTATATGTATATACATATATAGAAGGG
Source organism: Sarcophilus harrisii (assembly GCF_902635505.1). Lineage (NCBI taxonomy): Eukaryota > Metazoa > Chordata > Mammalia > Dasyuromorphia > Dasyuridae > Sarcophilus > Sarcophilus harrisii. The sequence continues at coordinate 357,181,342 of NC_045427.1, read as the reverse complement.
AAGTATTTTATAAAATGCAAAGGTCTTCAAAATGTAAACTACTATATCAAGAGTACTTTTTTTTTTTTTTTGGACTGGAAGTATGATTTCATTGATGTGGGAACCTCCATGATGAAATTCTTCTGCCAATATAGACTACACTACAATAGACTACAACTTATAGTCTACAAACAAATAGGTAGCACAGTGGATAAAGGACTGGACTTGGAGTCAGGAAAAGCCAAGTTCGTATACAGTCTCAGACAAACTTATTACCTGTTTGACTAAGATAAGTCACTTAAAATGCCTTCTGCCTCAGCTTCCACATCTGTAAAATAAGACTAAGACAGGTGGCACAGGTTGAGTACTGGGACTGGAGTCAGGAAGACTCCAGAAGAGTCTTGAGAAGAACTCAAGAAGAGTTCAAATCTGGCTTCAGACACTTACTAGCTGTGTTGACCCTGGGCAAGTTACTTATCCCTATTTGTCTCAGTTTTTTTCATCTGTAAAATAAGTTTTACAAGAAAATGGCTAAGTACTCCACTCTCTTTGCCAAGAAAATCCCCAAATGGGAGTACTGGTCAGACAAAACAGAACAACAAAAAAAGACCACCTAGATTTCAGAGTTACCCAAGCATTTTGCAACTCTTAAAGCCCTATAGAAAGGCTAATAAGGTGTCTGGGGCAGAGAAATGGTGAGTTGCCCAATATTAGAATCAACATATTTCAAAAGGCAAACTATTTTAACACTATGTCATACTGCTGCTTTGGTAGCAGTTTTAGGTGGAAATAGAATCTTTAACCTTTAACTTTGAAACTTTGCTCCCATGTTTTGTCTTGTGGGATCAAAAAAAAAAAAAAAAAAAAAAAGCCCAATCACTCTTACATGGCAGCCTTTCAAATATTCAAATGCTGCTATATTATGCCCCTACTGTTGTTGCTACTCAGTCTTTCCCCACTGACACTATTTGGGGTTTTCTTGGCAAAGAAAATGGAGTGGCTTGCCATTTCTTTTTCCAGCTAATTTTACAACTGGGAGACACTGAAGCAAATAGGGACAAGTGACTTGCCCAGGGTCACATCACTATTAAGTGTCCGGTGCCAGATTTGAACTCAAGAAGATGCCTCTTCCTGTCTCTAGGTCCGCACACTATCTACTTGGCCACCTAGCTGTCCTTCTCCCCTTACAACACAACCCAAGTCTTCTGTTCTTCATTTTCCTCTCATATAGGCTGATAAAAGTCCATGGAAAACTCATTTTCATACCGATCACTCAGGCTGGAAACCTTGTTATTATCCTCAAGTGAGTCAATTCCTCACTTTTACTTACCCAACAAATCCAATCCAATGTCAAAAGACTTAATTCTACCTTCTAAATATCTTTTTCATATATTTGCTTCTCTCTACTCACATAGTCAACACACTGGTATAGTCCTCATCATCCCACACTTGGACTATTATTATTACTAGCCTTCTAATTTTTTTCTGCCTCAAATCTTTTCCCTGCTCCCAATCCATCATCCACTCAGCTGCCAAAGGGAGCTTTCTAGAGCTTAAGTGTGACCATGTTATCCTCTCCTCAATAAACTTCCATGTCTCCCTACTACCTCCTACACCAAATCAATACCAAATCCTCTCTGTCATTTAAAACCCCTCACAATCGAGATTGGCCCTTTCCTACCATTCTAGTCTTCTACTAACTCCCATCCTTAATGCTCCCTACCATGTAGCTAAAATGACCTACTTGCAGTTCTTCATGTCCAAGTATTTATATTTGTATATCTCTCTTAATTGAAATGTTCTCCCTTCTCACCTAAATCTGACTTCCTTGCCTTCCTTCAAGATAAATTCAAGGAGATAGCTGGAGGGCACAGTGAATAGAGTACCACACTGGAGAGGAGGACCTGAGTTCAAATCTGAATTTAACATTTATTAATTCTGTGACCCTGGACAAGTCACTAAGCCCCATTTATCTGGGGGAGAGAAGGGGCACAGGACTAAGCTCAAATCCTACCCCCTACTGAAGACCTTTCCCAATTTACCTTTCTTACCTTATGGCTAGGGATTTCCTTCTGAGATTATCTCTTATTTACACTCTATCTTGCATGTACATAGGTACTGACATGTTGCCTTCCCCCTTCTAATGTGAGCTTTTGGATGGCAGGAACCAAATTTCTGCTTTTCTTGTATCAGCACTTTAACACAATACCTAGTAGCACATAAGAGCTTAATAAATAGTTATTGATTAGTCCATTTACCATGGCTGTCCTTCTCTGTATATAGTATAATCTGTCTTATTAATAGCCTTCTTAAAATATGGAGCATAATATCTCAAATATAGTTTAACCAGGAAGGAAGATATTACTTAGTTCTAGTCAATAGAAACAGGGGAACTGGGAATTGAAGAGGTAGGGGGGAATAAGGAAGATGAGGAGGGGGAAAGGGGAGAAACAGACGGGACAGATGGAGATAGGGATAGAATATCAAGGAAGAATCAGGATGGATTACATTATGTGGAACAGAAAGAAAGTCTTGTTTTTTCATCTGTGTGTCTTCTTTAACCAGGTTGGGGGTTCTTTGAATGCAAGAGAGCAAGGCCTTCTCTAAATTCAGTTTCCCTCTTCCAATCTATCCCATACTTCAATATTACCAGATTCTTTGCTCCCCTGCTCCAGAATTTGCCAAAGTTCCCTGTTTCATACCACGGGCAATGCAATGATTGATCATGTTGAAATGGAATTTAGAGATCAGATTAATCCAATCTTTCTCACTTTGAAAATAAGGGAAATGAGTTACAAAGGAGTTAAACTGTCTTATCCAAGCTCAAATTGGTACTGAATGAAGCCAGAACCTGAATCGTAGACCTGGGAGTCCAAATCCAGTGCTTAAATTGAATAATCTGTCTGCCTTTTAAACTGTCTCCAAATCTGACCCTCTTTAATCTTTCCAGCCTTCTCTCCCCCAGATGTCCTCAAGAAGGGTAGGGGTCCTTCACTGCCTAGCTCAAACTTGTATTCCCTCTGTTCTCTCTATGTGGGATGGATTGTCCACCTCTTCCTATCAATTCTACTCAGGGTTCAAGGCCCCAACTCAAATCCTACATGATACAGGAACCACCCTGACCCACATTAATTCTGTTTTCTGGTACACTTAAAGAGCAGGTTTTGTTTGTTTGCATCTGATTGGTATCTAGTCAAGTCCTATCTCCCAGAGCAGACAGAGTTCTATGACAGCACTAGCCTGGTTTGCTGCTTCTACTATATCATTAACTCAGCAAACATTCTTGGAGCACCTACTGTGTTGCAGTGTCTTAAATTTGACCATAAATTCAGCCGACTGTCCTTCGGCTGTATCTTCATTCTGACAAGTGAATCTGTAGTTGCCTAAGTAAGAAAATATACTGGCTAAGTCCTTCTAAAAGTGGTCTAGCAATGTTGTTTCTAATTGAAAGGATTATGTGCATATATAATTGTTACACGATAAATTCTAAATGTATGTTATATAGCTACAAATGTATTGGCTACAGCTAAAATTACATAGAGGAATGCATGTTTACTTTAATTCTTTATCAACAAATAAATCTTATTGGTGTTATGGCATTCCCAGGAAGAAAATTCCCTTTACCAATACAGATCAGCCATTATTCTGCAACTAATTGTCTTCAAAACTAGGGCATGAAGGGGTTAAGTGACTTGCCCAGGGTCTCATAGCTACTGTGTTTTTATGACAGGCTTCCTGACAAAGTTGGCTCTTACTTTGTACTACACACACACTCCTATATGTATGTGTGTGTAATACGATATGCACACTATATAAACATTTCATCTCTATGGCATCTTAAAACAACACCGCAGTGAAAATAAGACTGGAGTGCCAGGGGTTCACTCCTGCCTGGCCTGCAATCGAGTATGTATCTCACAGCTTCCCTGAGGATCAGTTTCTGAGGATATTTACAATAACAGTAAATAAAAGGCTATTAAATTAAAAAAAAAAAAAAGATATTTACAATAACAATTTATCTTAAAGCTTGTACTGAGTGGAGACATACATGTGAGTGGTTACATTTCATGTATCTTTTACAAAGAACACCTTATAAAAACAGGTTATACACAACAAAGATATATTACATGGTGTTTATGCTACATGCTTTAGTGAACTAACGCTCTCATCCATCTAAGTCCCCCTCCCTCCAGCAACAACCTTCAGTAAATCCTGAAAGGGGGGCGGGGGTGCCGGTTCCCCCCTTCTTCCCACTTCTCTGACATTACTGGGCACTGGTGGGGCATAAGGGACGGAGGTCGAGGCTACCCACTTTCTTCGCCAGATATGGACGTGCTGAATGGTGTGCAGGACATACAGATATACTATGCGGTGTGTGTCACACAGATATCAGGCGGGGAGGGGGAGGGGAGAGGGAAAGGCTCTTCCCGGGGATCACCATTCATTTTCGCGGCCAGCTGGAGGAGGGAGAAACGCTGGTGCGGCCAGGGGCTCCCCCTGCACCCCGAGAAGCACAAGCTCACGCAGCCCGCGGGCGGGTCTGCGGGGCCCTCTGGAAGAGAGCGCGGGGGGCAGCGGGGGGAAGGGAAGGCTTCGGCTCGGGCTCCCGCCCAGGCTCCGCACGAGCGCGGGGACAGACAGCTCAGGGAGGGGGCTGCGCGGAGTGGGAAGGGGCCGGGACCCCGGGCCGGGGCGTTCGGGGGCCGAGCCTGCCGGAGAGCCGTCCGGAGGTGTGTCTAGCCGCCGGGGGACGGAGGGGAGCGGTGCAGCGAGCGCGCGCCTCTGCACATATGTGCCTGCGTGAGTGCGGGCGGACACGGACGTGCAGCATGCATGGATGTAACCGGGCGCTTAGGCGCGGGCGCCGGGCGCCGTACTCACAGTGGATGGTGGCAGCGGCAGTGGCGTCCTCCCTTCCCGGCCCGGCCAGGCCCTTCTCGGCTCCCCGGGACTGCCCCGCAGGGTTCCCTTCCGCGAACCGCGCGTCCCCAGCCAGCGGCACTGGCCCGGCCCCGGCATGCAGGGAGAGGCGATTCGCCGATGCCGCCTTGAACGCCCGGCGCACTGCAGCCCCGGAGGCTAGGTCAGGGCCCCGGAACTGTCCAGCGGCCGCTGATTGGTCCTCGCCGGGGACCCCCTCGGCTGCCCATTGGCCGCGGCCCCGGGGACGGGGCCCTGCACCATTATGTGCGTCACAGGGCGCGAGGCGGGGGTGGGGGGGAGAGGAGGGAGCTGGGTGGAACGGAGAGGGAGGAAAAGTTCGGGCAAACTTGTGCGGCCGCCGCGAGCCTGGGACGCCCTGGGGAGGTGAAAGCCGACACTGAGGTTCGGAAAGTTGATCCGCTGAAACGCCTCAGCTCCCCGGGCGGCCGGGAGTCCTGCCCCAGACTCCGCCTCCCCGGCGGGACATCGGGGATGAGGGAGAGGCCCGCGGTGTGCGAGGTCCCCAGGCTCCCCCGCTTCCCCCTCCGGGGTCGCGAGGGGTTCCCCAAGCGGGGGGCGCGGCTCCCCCTGCGCCCTAACTGGGCGCTCTGAGAAGACCCGGCACCGGGGCTGCGGGCCCCGCCGTCTCTTCCCCCTCCCCCTCCTCTTTTTTTACCTACGGAATGCTTTTCCATTCACGGTTTGGAGAGACTTTTGCCCTCCCCCCTCCCCCCAGGTGTCCTTCTGTGCGGGCCTTGCAGGCAACAGCGCGGAGAACTAGAAATCCAGAGACCCGGGCATATCTAGTCCTGGAGCGGCCACCGGCGGCTAATCGGTGACCTTGGACAAGCCCTCTCCTCTCCGCGCTACAGATTTCTCTGCAAAGTTTCTTTGCAGTGTCAGCCTCCGAGTTCTAAGCTCCGGAGGAGGCCTTCCAAGTCTTACACTGCAAGGTTCTAAGCTCGTCCTGCATCTCCCCCTGTGTTCTGGCTCGAGAAAGGAAGGGAGTAGTAGAAAGCAGTTGTTAACTTTGTGGCCAAGGAGCGACTGGGTGAGTGGAAATGGAGGACGGCTACGTGAAAGGGGGAGCGGGTCTCCTAGGAGACCCAGACACTTTCGAAACCAGACCAAGTCTTAGGATCATTAAAAAGCCATTAAATACTCAGCAACAACACAAAGGCAAAAATAAAATCCCTGCGCTCCTTCCGTAAGGGAAGATGAAAATGTACACAAAGACACAAGGTAAACAATAGGTAATTTGGAGGAGGAGGGGAGGAGGAACTAAAGACCGAGAGTGGGAGAGACCTCAAGCATCAAAAGTGAAAAGTTTTCCGCTGAAACCCAGGGATGTACCTGGTGACCACACACACACACACACAAAAGGTTCCAGCCTTTAACCTTACTAAGATGTCTGGCTTTCATTTGGTCGACTTCTCTCCCCTCCACTCTCCCCTGTCCTCCACCCCACACTGCACTTGTATCCCAGAAGAACATTAGAACTTAAAGAAATTTTAGAATATTGAACATGAAATATCAGTCCAAAGGCAGGACTATGTTTGCCCTCTCCAGGATGTTTTTCTTGAATGAGCGATGTGACAATCTCCTTTCAACTCCCCCACCCCCAACCTCACCGACTCCCGCAAATATTTTTAGTATGTGAGAATTTCCACTAGTTACTGGAGAAAGAATAAAAAGGTGTAATAAGAAATAAGGTGGTGTCCCTCAGGAGTTGAGCCAAATTCCAAGAGTCAACATATTTATCCCACAAGTGGATCCTGAGGTCCGAGATTTTAAAAATGAGATTCACGCCACATTCCCTCCTACCTCCTCCAAACTTTAATGAGAATTCCCCAAATACCTGATTTTAGTTTTATCTACCTAATTAAGCCTGATGACCACCATTCATAAAGTCTTTGCGTGAATCAAGCATTGGTTGCTTAGGGAAAAAAATTTCAGCAAGACCTGAATATTATCAGCACGGTATCTCCAATAATTAAAGTGAAGGAGTTCAAGGGCAAAGGCAAAGAATTAGATTAATCTTAATGAGGGCAATCTTTCAGAAGATATGACCAACCCCAACCTGGCTAGCCGCCATAAGTGGGAATGGGCGTGGTTAAGAAAGCAGGAAAAGAAGGAGGACGTCTGGGGAGGGAGCTTGTGATATTTCAAGAGTCCCGGCTGGGGTCCAATAGAATAAACTCTGAACACCAGTTTGATTTGGGATAATTCTTGCTGAATTTCTTAGTTTGTCCATCTGTAAAATAGGGATAGATAACAATCTCATCCACCTCACAGGATTACTGAGAGCTTTAGAAGCATGAACTCATAGAACAATTTGATGCTCTGTGAATTTATCGACGTGCTAGGGATACAAACTTAAAAAAAAAAAAGAAAAAAAAATCAGTCCCTGCCCTCAAGATCTTATATTTGATTGGATCATAGAGTTGGAATAGATGTTAAACATCATCCAGTCCAACCTCTTCATTTTACAAATACATATGACTCATGATTCTCCTTCTGTCCCATTAATGAGTAGATGCTCTCAAAAGTCTCTTTCAACTCTTAAAATCTATAATCCTATGATCTTTGCTTGTGTTCAATTTATTTTTGATCAAGTTGACTAAAAACCATGATAGATGAAGAAGGAAAATTTTAATAGGAGCTCCCTGTACATGTCCCCTGGAACTTTGGCACCTATCTCTTTAAGTGGCAAATATTAACTGATAACAAAATTAATGAAGAGATGGGGGGTTGAGGTGAGTAAAAGCATCTTCTGCTTTTCCAAAGTCTTCTGCAATAATGGATTGACTAACCATAGTTATGAGTCTTACTGAGGGCAAAGCCCCTGAACTAGATAAGGCTATGGGAAGTTTGAGATCAGAAAGACAGACCTAGCTCACAGGGGCATTTAAATTTTAATAGGAGCTCCCTGTACATGTGCAAGAAGCTTAACTGCTTCCTGGAACTTTGGCACCTATCTCTGGAAGGAAAATTGAGTAAATTCTTTTCCTCCACAATGACCTTCAATCTGGGCAGATTAGATAATCTTTAAGGTCTCTTCTAGATCTAATGTTCAATATCCTGTGATCCTTTTTATTCAAATAAAACAGTGTTGCTATGTTTTGTTTTTGTTACCTATTTCCATTTTTATCCTCCCACCCCTTCCTAGAGAGCTTCTCTCTTATGATGATGAATTTTAAAGAGAGGAGAAAAAAAAGTTCATCAAAATTTACCAGTATACAGAAAAAGGTGATATTTTATGCACTATTCCATACTTATAGTCCCCCACCTCTTCAAAGAAGTGGGTGGAGGGGCAAATTCTTTTCAAGAGTTTTTTTTTTTTAACTTTTTCCATTGTTTAATATTTGCCACCCTACTTCTTAATAACCTCTGATTCCATGAATGGACAGTTGCTAGACCAATTCACAGAAGCTCTCGTATGTTATATGTTGAAACTGAGTTCCTTAAGGGAGTAATCTATCTTGCTTTCTTGACAACTTTGGATTCCAGAGTCTATGGATTTAGATTCTGTCTTGCTCCATGTGACTACTACTTTAAAAACAATAAAAATTATCTTCAGACCTAAAATAGGGTTTGTACTAAATAGCCTTTAAACAGTACAAATCCCTTGGCTTTCTGTAACTGGGACACAACTGGAAAATATCAGGATTTAAAGGAATAAACTTAAGAGCCAATCATCAGGTATGGTTAACCAGAAAAATCTCAGATTTTAGAGTAAATAGACCTAGAGACTTGTTGAATTTTCAGTTTCACTAACTAGGAAACAGTGTTTGAACGCTGGACCTGAAATTAGGAAGATCTGAGTTCAAGTCTAGCCTCAGACACTCTATGATTCAGACGCTCTATGACTTTGGGCAAACCACTAAACCTCTGCCTCAGTTTCCCCAACAGTAAAATGGAGATAATAGTTATTAGTAGCTATATAATCAACTGTCTTTTCTTCCACCTTTCACTAAAACTTCCAAAACTACTTTTCAGTATTTATATCTAGTTATGTGTCTTCTATCTTATTCCATCTTTGGGCAGTCAATATTTTTGAACCGAAGTGTAGGACTTTATGGGATAGCTAGGTGGTGCAGTGGATAGAATGTCATGTCTGGAGTCAGGAAGACTCATCTTCCCGAGTTCAAATATGGGAACAGACACTAGATGTGTTACCCTGGGTAAGTCATTTACTGTTTGCCTTCATTCCTCATATGCAAAATGAGTTGAAGGAAATAGCTAGCCACTCCAGTATCTTTCCAAAGAAAATTCCAAATGGAGTCATGAAAAGTCAGACATGACTGAACAACAACCACAAAGTAAGACTTTAGTCTTTTAAAATTTTAGTTTATGAAATTAAGCCCATCATTCTAACCTAACATGACCTTTTTGGATTCTGATTGTCATATGCCCAAATATTTTAGTCATCCATCCTAGCTTTGTGTGTCATCTGTATATTGGATGATTCTGTCCTCCTAGTCCTTTTGGATTGCCTAAGACAATTTTGAGTAGGACAGGAACAAGACCCTGGACACTTTCCTGGAGATCTCCTAGGTCCACTTCAATTTTTTTTAATTAAATTTTTTTTTTAATTTTTAGAGGTATATTCTGTCCCTTCCTCTAATTCAGTGTAATAATTATTTTGTGCCTACTGCATGCATAGTGCTGATGGCTACAAAGCAAAATTTGGTTTGGGCTGGCTTGGGTTGGGAAAAGATAAGAACTTAGCCAATTCTAGTGTTAACCCAAAAGGGCAAGGAATTAATCCGAGTCTAACCTCTTTCCCTCCTGCTTTTTAAATTACATCTACCTGCTTCTCAATGGAAAATAGTATTTACCTATGAAAATTGTTAACAGTCATGCCTCTCTCTCCTAACTTGAGCCCTTCCCAACTTTTCTCATATAGTTCCTGGCTTTGTCTTGGCAGGTAGACTCTCAAATACTTTATATTATTTACAGTTATTTTAAATGGAATTTCTCTTGCTTTCTCTTACTGCTGGACTTTGTGGGTAACACATAGGAAGGCCAATGATTTATGTAGATTTATTTTGAATCCTGCAACTTTGTAAAGTTAATTGTTTCTAATAGATTTTAATTGATTCTCTAAGATTCTCTATACCATTTGCAGAGTGTTTCTTCATTACCTACTCCAATTCCTTCCATTTCTTTTTCTTATTTTATTGTTAAAGCTAACATTTTTAAAACAATATTGAATATTAATGATGATAATGGGCAACCTTGTTTCACCCTTGCTCTTATTTCTTCCCAACTTTTTTCAAAAACTTCTCATAACCAGAATGACCCTCCTGACTTCTAGTCTCTCCTTTCTCCTTCTTACTCTCCTGAACCTTTGTAGTGAGTCAGGGACAAAACCAATATGCCTAAGAATAAGTAACTCAAATATGCCTCACTCCTTGATAGCTATCCTGGATCCAGTTCTCCTCTGACCCCAGCTCTGAAGGTCAGGGAGGACCAGGAACGAGACATTTACATATGTACCACCCCTACTTTCCACAGGGTTTGATAATCAACTAAACATTAACTTTTTCTACAGTGAAGGATGTGATAATATACTGCCCTATGGCTTTACCCAGAATGCTTGTGATTCAGATTTGTAGGCTGCCTGAGCCATAGCTCTCTTCTCTGATCACCACTCCCTGTTTCCTCTTTCAAATCCTTTCAAATGTCTGCCCCATTCTCTAATTTCTTAACTCCATTATGTTTCCTCACCTTTCCATTGTCACTTCTGGAACCTTATTATCTTGTTAATAAACTGCCCTTCATATTAGACATATATTCCCCCATATGTTTATGCTATAGGGTATCAGAAAACTGGACAAGATATTAAGAATTTGTTGAATGTAGGCTCTTTGAGAAGGCCTGCCCTAGATGTTTGAAGATTAGGGAGAGAGAGGAAAGATAAAATGGGGAAAAGAAAAAGAGGAGAAAATACAAAGAAGTAGAAAACATCTTCTTAGATATCAGGTGCTTACGGCTCAGTTGAGCAGACTGTGTTGGGCTAAGAAAGCTGCATCCTACAATGACTCACCAAATGTAGGAGGGCTGATTTTGGAGTTAGAAGATGTGAATTGAATCTTAGTACTACTATTTACTACTTGAGTGAATTTGGGGGCAAGTTAGAGATCATGGAACACAGAAGGAACCTTCTTTTGGTCTCAGTTTTTCTTTATAAAATGAGGGGGATGAACTAAATTAGAACCTTCTACAGTGCTAGATTCTGTGACCTTATGATCTGATGTATGTGGGGGAAGCTAGGTGGCACAATGCCAGGCTTAAAATCAGGAAATTCATCTTCTTGAGTTCAAATCTGGCCCTAGACAAATTAATAACTATGTAACCTTAGAAGTCACTTAACCCTATGTGCCTCAGTTTCCTCATCTGTAAAATGAACTGAAAAAGGAAATGGCAATCTTTGTCATTTTTTCCACAAAAAAAAAGAAAAGAAAAAACCCAAATGGAATCACATAGAGTCATGAAGACTGAAAACAACTGACAACTTGTGGGACTATTGTAAGGATTTGGAGAGAAAGGTATCAGCATGGGGGTGAGGTATGTCATGAAAAGGCTTTCTACAGGAGATGTTTTGCTGTGAATCTTGAAATCTCGAGGGAAGAGTAAAGGACTTCATGCCCAAGAGGAGAAAGCTGGCAAACTCCCCATATAGTCTCCTCCCTTTCCATTTCTGACTCACTGAAGTTCAACTTTGCCTTGTCTCTGTATCTGATATCCAAGATTCATGCATCAGCATTTCCTTCAAGCATTCTGCTTGTCAAGTTCTGAGAAATAATGGGTATGTAGAAGTCCTGGCTGTGGTTGGCACTTCACAGGCAAACAGAGTCTTGAGCTGGGAGTCAGGAAGTCTGGGTTGGCTCCTGGCTCTGCATTATACTATGTGACCTTGGGCAAGGCAGAAATTGTAAAACACAGAAAGCTGGACTTGAAAGGAGCCTTTGAGTAACAGAACATAAAATATCTTGAGTTGGAATGAATCTTAGAATTAAAAGGACACTATGTCAGCCTTTGAAGTAAGAGAATGCCAAAGCTGGACAGAGCCCTTCAAAATCATTAATTCAATCCCATAAGTTCATAAAGCTACATTTCTTCAAAATTGAGATGTGATAAATGATGCTGGACCAACTCTTTTTGCAGTTTTAAAAAGTGCTTTTCCGTCCATTTTTTTTTTTTTTTTATTTGATCCTGTATGGGAAGGAGTCAGGATGAGGCTTATTAATATCCCTGTTTTACCCAAAAGACCTAAAGAAGAGAATTCTTTTCTTTCAGCTTTGTAAATATAAGTAAAAAAATTCTGAATAATTTCTCACATTCCATTGTGGAATGGTGATAGTAAGTTCCCTATCACTAAAGATTTCAAGTAGAAGCTATATAACTGATTGTTAAGGATTTAAAGATGTTTTATGCTCCAGTAAGAAGTTGGACTAGATCTCCTTTGAGGTGCCTCCCAAGTATGGGATCCTGTGATTGTGGGTAAATAATTTGCCCAATGTGGGGAAAAATATTCAGTATTCTATATTTGGATTAGCTAGGGGGCACAGTGATTAGAGCACTGAGCCTGGAATTAGGAAGACAATTCTTAAAGGCAAAAATACTAGAGAGGTTTGCCATTTCCTTCTCCAGCTTATTTTACAGATGAATGAACTAAGGCAAACAAGATTAAGTGACTTGCCCAGATGTGAACTGAGGAAGACATTCTCCTCCAGGTCCAGGGCTCAGTTCATCACAGCTGCCCCCCCCACCCCCATCCTCAAGCCCATCATGACTAACCAAGCTCTTAAGGACTCCACAATACCTGCTTCATTTGCCTTCATGGCCATTGAGGCAAATTATTTTCATCTCCCATTCCACCAGGGAAATCTTCACATGGTTGGAGCAGATATCCCCTTAACTCACTGATAGGTTAAAGGTTGTTTGTTACTCTGAATCTGATTTAATCCATCAGCTCAGATACTGTGTGTGTGTTTTTTTTTAATATTTTTCCTAACATATGCAAAGATAGTTTTCAACATTCACCTTTTTCTGATAAAGGCCTCATTTCCAAAATATATAACTGATTCTAATTTATAAGAAATAGAGCCATTTTCCAATTGATAAATGGCCAAAGGATATGAACAATTTTCAGATGAGGAAATTGAAACTATTTCTACCCATATGAAAAGGTGCTCCAAGTCATTATTAATCAGAGAAATGCAAATTAAGACAACTCTGAGATACCACTACATACCTCTCAGATTGGCTATGATGACAAGAAAAGATAGTGATGAATGTTGGAGGGGATGTGGGGAAACGGGGACACTCATGCATTGTTGGTGGAATTGTGAATGGAGCCAACCATTATGGAGAACACTTTGGAACTATGCTAAAAAAGTTGTCAAACTCTGCATACCCTTTAACAAAGCAGTGTTACTAGTGGACTTATAGAGATGCTAAAGAAGGGAAAGGGACCCGCATATGCAAAAATGTCTGTGGCAGCCCTTTTCATAGTGGCTAGAAACTGGAAAATGAATGGATGCCCATTAATTGGAGTAAATTGTGGTATGTGAATATTGTGGAATATTATTGTTCTGTAAGAAATGACCAGCAGGATGATTTCAGAGAGGTTTGGAGAGACTTACATGAAGTGATGCTGACTGAAATGATACATTTCAACAACAATACTGTATGAGAAGATTAGAAGGGAAGCAATAAACTGGGAAAATATTTTTACAGTCAAAGGTTCTGATAAAGGCCTCATTTCCAAAATATATAGAGAATTAACTCTAATTTATAAAAAATCAAGCCATTCTCCAATTGAAAAATGGTCAAAGGATATGAACAGACAATTCTCAGATGAAGAAATTGAAACTATTTCTAGTCATATGAAAAGATGCTCCAAGTCATTATTAATCAGAGAAATGCAAATTAAGACAACTCTAAGATACCACTACACACCTGTCAGATTGGCTAAGATGACAGGAAAAAATAATGATGATTGTTGGAGGGGATGTGGGAAAACTGGGACATTGATGCATTGTTGGTGGAGTTGTGAACGAATCCAACCATTTTGGAGAGTAGTTTGGAACTATGCTCAAAAAGTTATCAAACTGTGCATACCCTTTGATCCAGCAGTGTTACTACTGGGATTATATCCCAAAGAGATTATAAAGAAGGGAAAGGGACCTGTATGTGCACGAATGTTTGTGGCAGCCCTTTTTGTAGTGGCTAGAAACTGGAAACTGAATGGATGTCCATCAGTTGGAGAATGGCTGAATAAATTGTGGTATATGAAAATTATGGAATATTACTGTTCTGTAAGAAATGACCAACAGGATGATTTCAGAAAGGCCTGGAGAGACTTACACGAACTGATGCTGAGTGAAATGAGCAGGACCAGGAGATCATTATATACTTCAACAACAATACTAGATGATGACCAGTTCTGATGGATCAGGCCATCCTCAGCAACGAGATCAACCAAATCATTTCTAATGGAGCAGTAATGAACTGAACTAGCTATGCCCAGAAAAAGAACTCTGGGAGATGACTAAAAACCATTACATTGAATTCCCAATCCCTATATTTATGCACACCTGCATTTTTGATTTCCTTCACAAGCTAATTGTACAATAATTCAGAGTCTGATTCTTTTTGTACAGCAAAATAATGTTTTGGTCATGTATACTTATTATGTATCTAAGTTATATTTTAATATATTTAACATCTACTGGTCATCCTGCCATTTAGGGGAGGGGGTGGGGGGGTAAGAGGTGAAAAATTGGAACAAGAGGTTTGGCAATTGTTAATGCTGTAAAGTTACCCATGTATATATCCTGTAAAATAAAAGGCTATTAAATTTAAAAAAAAAAAAAAAAAAAACAATACTGTATGAGGATCAATTCTGATGGATGTGGCTCTCTTCAACAATGAGAGGATCTAAATCAGTTCCAATTGATCAGTAATGAACAGAACCAGCTACAACCAGTGAAAGAACACTGGGAAATGAGTGTGGACCACAACATAGCATTTCCACTCTTTCTGTTATTGTTTGCTCACATTTTTGTTTTTCTTCTCAGGTTATTTTTACCTTCTTTCTAAATCTGATTTTCCTTATGTAGCAAAACAACTGTATAAATATGTACACATACACAAATGTTTTTAGCATATACTTTAACATATTTAACATGTATGGGACTACCTGCCATCTAGGAGGGAAGGAGAGGAAAAGTTGGAGCAGAAGTTTTTGCAAGGGTCAATGTTGAAAAATTACCCATGCATATGTTCTGTCAATAAAAAGCCATAATAAAAAAAAAAGAAGTAAAAAAAAATTCACTTTTGCAAAATCTTGTGTTGCAAATTTTTCTCCCCCTCTCTCTTTCCCTCCCCAACTTCAAGTAATCAGATATAAGTTAAACGTGTAATTTTTCTAAATATATTTCCATGTTTGTCATGCTGCACAAGAAAAGAATGTTCCAATGGTTTTACTGGGATGTATGCTATAACTTTTTAGAAACACAGGTGAGAATTGAGTGAATCAGGCAGACACCAAAGACGAATAAACAATCCTGAAAAGCAAGGCTTTAACTTTTTTTCTGCTTAAGATCCCTTTTTATCCAAGAAATTTTTATGTGACCCCAGGTATATGGGTATATAAAATAGGTACACAAATGACTCTCTCATTCGGGTATGGTATTTGGTTGTGGGTCTAAACCCACAGTTTAAGAAGCTAGGCTGAAAAGGACTTGGCAAACCTTCATACCAGTGCTAATTCTCTCTGAATACCCCATATACCCCTATATATAGCCTGAAGAGAAATTTTACAAAAAGGCATTCATGATAATTTATTCAGAATACTTTTCTATTGAGAAGTATCAACTTAAGTCAATAATAGAGCTGGGACTATAATTTAGATCTCTTGCCATTAGAGATCTAATGTTTTCTAATCTGGTCTTCCCCACACCTACATCCTACTATTTTCTCTTCTTGTCTTTAAGTTCCACTTAATGGCAAGAACATTGAATCTCACAAGATTTATAGGAGCCTTAATTTAGAAGAGACTTTTAGAGATCACCTAGCACCCTCATTTTACAGAGTGGGAAATAGAATTCCAGAAAGGTTGTAACAGGTCCATACACTAAGGGTAGACAGTGCCTTTAAATACAACTCTGAGACTATGCTGTATTCTTTGTGACTCCTGATTGGCTGAGATACTTCTGAAACACTGATGATGAATGTGGCATGTGGAAAGGAAATGTGTTCATGGGACAGCTAATTGGTGTAATGGATAGAGCACCAGCCTTGAAGTCAGGAGGACCTTAGTTCAGATCTGGACTTAGACAACACTTCCTAGCTGTGTGACCCTGAGGAAGTCACTTAATCTCAATTGCTTTAGAAAAAAAAAGAAAACAAAAAAGGAAATATGAGTTCAGATACTTGTAAGACTTCAAGAAAAGTTTTTGAGAAAGGAAATGTGAACTTTAGAATAGGGGACAGGAGATCTTCCTGGAACTAAAGATATGTAGATACATAGTTCTCTTGATTCCAAGGGCTTCCAATCTAGAGAGTCCATTTATTTTAAATTATTTTTAAATCTACTGTTATGTATATTTTCTCTAATTTTTATATTAACTTTCTTTTGATAAAGAGGTTAACTACCTATCTATAGTAGTCTTGTATTACCAGAGTTTGGTGGGAGAAAGCTAAACTTGGCAATAAGCTCAGCATTACACTCATCCTTGAAAGTAATCAAGGGGCAGCTAGGTGGCACAGTGGGTAGAGCACCAGCCCTGAAGTCAGGAGGACCTGAGTTCAAATATGAACTCAGACACTTAACACTTCCTAGCTGTGCAATCCTGGGCAAGTCATTTAATCCCAATTGCCTCAGGAAAAAAAAAGAAAGTAATCAAGAAAGAGGCTTTTATCCTGAGTCTTAAAACATCATATGCTAAACTACCAATATCGTGGAGATGACAATTCTAGTCTACTACCTTTCTTGGAGAAAAGGAAAGAAGGGAGCAAGCCTTTAGACATTTCCCTACTTAAGCTTCCCACAAAATTGTACATTTCAGTCTCCAAAGCTATGGTTGGGCTAGATTTCAGATCAGATAGGAAGAAGAAGGGAATAAGCATTTATAAAATACCTACTATATGCTAGACACTGTGCTGTGCTTTTTGCAAATTTTCTTTCATCAGATTTTCACAACTCTGGTAGGTATTATTATTATCCTCATTTTACAATTGAGGAAAATGAGACAAACCGAGATTGTGACTTGCCTAGGGTCACACAGGTAATAAATATGTGTCTGAAGCCATATTTGGAAGGTTCAGAATTCTATTTACTTCACCACCAGCTGCCTCAGGAATGTACCTATGCACACATGAGCAGATCCATATCTATATTAGGTGGCCCACACTCATATGGAGATGAAATGAATTAGCCAAATAAATAACAAAGCCAGATCCTCTGACTTTTAAACCCTTTGAATCTGCCACTATACGAACCTGTTAAGCTAGACCTTTGGAATGCTTGTCCCATGTAGCATCTGTCCCAAGGATACTAGGGTTTTTTTTTTTTTTTCTTTGTCTAGGTGTGAGCCTTGAAGGGTAGGCATGTGACCCCTGGAGAGGAAAATCTGGCTGTAGGAGATAAGATCGAATAAGAAACATCAATGCATTCCTACCCATTCAGCCCTATCTCTGCACTCCTTCCCCCTACCCTCTAGAACAGAGAGATTCCAGAGATCTGGGAATTCAATCCAGCAAATATCTCCTGAGCTCCTAATTCTGAAATAGTAGACATAAACCTGGATCTAACCTGGAGAGACAAAAAATAGAATTTTGAGCTTTCTACTTTTTTTGTGTGTGTCCTTGGAAGTCCTCCAGCCTTTCTGGAACTCAATTTCATCATCTACACAACATGGGTGAGCTGGGATTCTATATCACTACTTCATACAGATACAAAAAAAAAATCATTTTCTAAATCTTAAGGTCTTATATACATCCCTATGCTGATAACTAGGTGGTGTAGCAGAATGCCAGGACTAGTCATATCTGTGTGACCCCAGGCTAGTCATTTAACCTCTATTTGCCTCAGTTTTCTCATCTGTAAAAATTAGGTGCAAAAGAAAAGGATAAATTACTCTACTATCTTTGCCATCTCCAAATGGGATCATGAAAAGTAGGGCACGACTGAACAAATAAATAATCCTGTGCAGATGATTCCCAGATCTACACATCTAATTAATCTATCTCCTGAACTGTACCAACGTCAATGGCTTTTTAGATAATTTGAACCCGATGTTCTATATTTTTCTTCTACTCTCTCCATTTCTAAACTTCCTTGGTACTGTCCAAGGTACCACCAGCCTCCTCAAGCTTGAAACTTCATTGTTGCCCTAGGTTCCTCATTCCTTCACTCCATATATCAAATCTGTTGCTAAATCATTTCATTGCCACTTTCACAAGTCTTCCCTCCACACAAACAGCTAGAAACCTAACTCAATTACTCATCACCTAACACTTGGACTATTGCAATTGCCTTCTGGTTGGTCTCCCTGTCTCTTCTTTCTTACTTTAAATCCATCCTCCACTTAGCTGCCAAAGTAGCTTTGCTAAAACCCCAAGTCAGATTATGGTATCCTTTCCTCCTACCTCAGTGAACTTTATTAGCTTCCTATTATCTCCAGGATTATCTCTTCATAACTTGACCCCTCCCTACCTTTTAAATCTTCCTTGTGTGGGGTATTGAGGAGAATTAGCACCTTTGCTGTGAGGGCTGGTGCAGCCCTTTTCAGGTCTTCTCATCTACCTTTGGTATTCATCTGATTTATCCATTTCTCACCTGTGGCTCCAAGAAGCTGTAGCATTTACAGTGGTCATAATCCTGATAAAAATCATCTGGGCAGATAAGCTAAACCAAATTGAGAGTAGCCAACAGGCTTCAAGTTCATTGGCGACTTGGAAGGATGTCTTTCCCAAGCATGTAAAGATTTTCCCTGGTGGAATGTGGGGGGAATAAGAATAATTTGTTCCAATGGCCATGAAGATGACTGAAGCAAATGTTGTGGAGCCTTTAAAGCTTAATTAGATTTCAAAGATGTCAAAGTCATTCACTGCTTCTTTTCTTCCACCACTCTATTGGTCTCTGATTATTTAGGAAGAGAGAATGAAATAGATGACTGTGCAACTCTATCTCACTTAAATTCAATTCATGCACAAGTCAAGACATCACTTCTGATGTCATTGTTTCTGTAAGCAACAATCTTACTCTCCTCTATAGTCTAGCTATATTGGTAGTTGTTCCTCCAATTTGATTGTCCCCATGCTTAGAATGCTTAAACTTCTTTTTTCCAAGCTTCTTCAAGACTCAGCTAAAAGCCTACGTCTTTCTCAATGTTCCCAGGTGCTAGTCCCTTCTCTGAAATGCTTCTCTACCCTGAATGTATAGATAAAGAAATAATCTAGTAACATGGAGAATTATGCACAGGAACAAGTTCTTTTCTACAATTGTAAGGAAGAGAGATCAGATCAAAATGTATAATTTTTTTCTAAAGGTTGTTTCACACAGATTTTTTATATATCCATATGGCTGTATGTTATCAGTTAAAACAATTTACAATATACAGAGGATCCAGGAACATTAAAGAATGTGAACCTTATTTTCTGAAATTTTCACACTTTTATTATCAACAAGATAATAAAAGTTATATAGATATAATAAAATTATATAAGATATAGTTTGGACATATAATTCTCTATTTTAAAATAACAGTTTGGATTATTGCTCATGGCTCAATTAAAAATGACAACTTTTACAGACTGTCAAAGAAATTATAACTTCCAATTTGTCAGAGAAAGGAGATAGAGAGAGAGAGATCTCTGGGAGCTGATTTCCTAATGATTTTGGATTCAGGTTAAAGATTCACAAAGATTTTCCTTGTTTTCATACCCATTTCTGTAGTTTCCTCCCTCATAGAGGAAGAGTGTCTGCCAACTAAACAGATATAAGTAGAACTCCAGCTTCCTTGGGAATATCAGAAAATCTGAGGCAGTTCATCTTTGAGGCTGGTGGTGTGGATCTAGAGATAACACAGTGAATTTGTAGCATGAAGCATAAAGCCAAGAGGCTGACTGGAGGTCATGATTCAGTCCTTCTTGTGACACAGATAACATTACTTTAACTTTTTGAGAGACAAAGCTTCCAAATGTGGTTATAACATTGTAGTAAATATGCCTGGAGTGAAATGGCTAATTCTGTTGGAAGTAAATCAGTGAAGCCTACTTGGAAATGGGAGAAAGGTCAGGTATCCTTGGGTATAGTTAAGATAATCATTACATCAGGGATAGATTTCCCAAGATTATATTGTGGACAAATAACAATACTAAACACCTTCTTTTTGGTGATGCATGACATATCATGCAGTAACAGCCAGTGAAAACAATAGAAAATGAGAATCAGTTGGGTATTCATCAGGGGATTTCCTAAAGGAATCAGAGTGCAGATTGCTTCCATTCTCAATTATCGCTTCTTTGACCCTTTAGATAGAGAATCCTTGAGTAGAGACAGGCAGGGGGGGAAAAGATGGTAGAAAGGAGAGAGAGGTGCTGAGTGCATTAAGAGAGATGACTAAATCAGTTGTTACATCAACTAGTAGGGCCAGGGCATCTACTATCTGAGAGGAGGGAGAATTCCCAACAACAAAGCTCAAGGAGGCACTAAATCAAATATCCACTAAAAGAGATCCCTTTGATTGCCAGTTTATTATTAATAGTTACAACAATAATACCATTTGTATAGCATCTTAAGGTTTCAAAATACTTTACAAATATTATCTTATTTTATCCTCACAATAACCAAGGAAGATAAGCATAACTATCCCCATTTTACAGATGAGAAAACTAAGGCTGATCATGGTTAAATGACTCACACAACTGGTTAAGTGTCTGAGGCTGGACTTGAACTCACGTCTTCCTAACTCCAAGGAGCTAGCTGCCTCTTCATCACCTTCCCTACTTGTTTTCTGATTGGGGAAAGAGAAAATATCAATCATGGTCTTAATTCTCTCAGATTTTTAGTCTCTCAGAAAGAACATGACCAAAATACGTAATTATAATTTAGCAGAACCATAATTTGCATTTCAAAACTTTGTCCCAAATAAGCAAGATAATGCAATGTTGTTGTTTGCTCAAAGAAGACCATAATGATACCATGTGCTGAATGAAGTGAGAAGAACCAGGAGAACATTGTACTCAACAACAAGAAGATTATGTGATCATTAACTGAGGTGGACTTGGCTCTTCTCAACGAGGAGGTGACTCAAGGCAAATTCCAAAAAACCTGGAATGTAAAATGCCAATAGCTTCTGGAGAGAAAACTATGAAAACTGAATGAGGATCGACGCATAGTATTCTCATCTTTTTGTTTGTTTGTTTGTTTTCTTTCTCATGTTTTTTTCCCCTTTTGGGCTGATCTTTCTTGTGTAGCATACAAATATGGAAATATGTTTGGAAGAATTGTACATGTTAAACCTATATCAGATTGTTTGCTACCTTGGGGAGAGAAGAAAGGAGGACGGAGAAAACTTTAGAATACAAACTTTTTTAAAAATCAATGCTGAAAATGATGTATTTGGAAAAATAAAATACTGTCAAAATGATATATCATGATATCAGAATCATTGTACAGTGTGTACAGCTGTGACTGCTCATTCCCATATGAACTTGGGAAGTTTTTGCCACAAGTCTATACAACTATTTGAGAAGAAGATTTCTCTAAATTTTCACATCAAGATAATACATTAGAGAGAGACCCTAATATAGTTTTTGTTTTCTTTTTTTAATATTTCTCCCTCCTCCCAGTTTTTAATAGTGTTTTACTTTTCCAAAGACATGCAATGACAGATTTCAACATTCATTCCTATAAAACTTTGTGTTCCAAATTTTTCTCTTTCCCTCCCTTATTTCCCTTCTCCCCCAGATAACAAGCAATATGTACAATTCTATTAATTCTCATATTTGTTATGCTGTACAAGAAAAATCAGATCAAAAGGGGAAAATCCACAAGAAAGAAAAAAATAAGCAAACAATAGCAACAACAATAAAATGGTGAAGATACTATGCTTCAATCTATATTCAGTCTCCATAGTTCTCTCTCTGGATGAAGATGGCACTTTCCTTCCCAAATCTATTGGAATTGCCTTGAATCACCCCAGAACTGTTTTCTGATGGCCATTAGCAATGAGGATACAGTCTACATTAGGGTTACTTAAGTATTTTCCACTCATTGGCTAGAAACTAGAAATTAAAGGGATGCCCATCAATTGGAGAATGGTTAAATTGTGGTATATGAATGTTGTGGAATATTATTGTTCTATAAGAAATGACCAGTAGTACCTTTGATCCAGCAGGATTACTATTGGGCTTATATCCCAAAGAGATCTTAAATAAGGGAAAGGGACTTGTATGTGCAAGAATGTTTATGGCAGCCCTCTTTGTAGTGGCCAGAAACTGGAAACTGAGTGGATGCCCATCAATTGGAGAATGGCTGAATAAATTGTGGTATGTGAATGTTATGGAATATTATTGTTCTGTAAGAAATGACCAGCAGGATGATTTCAGAAAGGACTGGAGAGACTTACACGAACTGATGCTGAGTGAAACGAGCAGAACCAGGAGATCATTATATACTTCAACAACAATACTATATGATGATCAATTCTGATGGACCTGGCCATCTTCAGCAATGAGATGAACCAAATCAGTTCCAATGGAGCAGTAATGAACTGAACCAGCAACGCCCAGCTAAAGAACTCTAGGAGATGAGTAAGAACCAATACATTGAAGTCCCAATCCCTATATTTTTGCCTGCCTGCATTTTTAAAAAAATTTCCTTCACAGGCTAATTGTAAATATTTCAGAGTCCGATTCTTTTTGTATAGCAAAATAACGGTTTGGACATGTAAACTTATTCTTCACAGGCTAATTGTAAATATTTCAGAGTCCGATTCTTTTTGTATAGCAAAATAACGGTTTGGACATGTAAACTTATTTTGTATTTAATTTATACTTTAATATATTTAACATGTATTGGTCATCCTGCCTTTTGGGGAGGGGGTGGAGGGAAGGAGGGGAAAGATTAGAACAAAAGATTTGGCAATTGTTGATGCTGTAAAATTATCCATGCATATAACTTGTAAATAAAAAGCTATAATTTTAAAAAAAATGACCAGAAGGATGATTTCAGAGAGGCTTGGAAAGACTTACATGAACTGATGCTAAGTGATATGAGCAAAACCAAGAGATCATTATACACTTCAAAAACAATAATACATGATGATCAATTCTGATGGAAATGGCTCTCTTCAACAATGAGAGGATCCAAATCAGTTCCAATTTGTAATGAACAGAACCAGCTACACCCAGAGAAAGAACACTGGGAAATGAGTATGGATCATTACAGAGCATTTCCACTCTTTCTGCTATTGTTTGCTTGCATTTTTTTTCCTTCTCAGATTATTTTTCTTTCTAAATCTGATCTTTCTTATGCAACAAGATAACTGTATAAAAATGTATACATATATTGTATTTAATATATAGTTTAACATATTTAACATGTATGGGACTACCGCCATTTAGGGGAAGGGGTGGAGGGAAGTAGGGGAAAAGTTGAAATAGAAGTTTTTTGAAGGGTTAATGTTGAAAAATTACCCATGCATGTGTTTCATAAATAAAAAGCTATAATTTTTTTAAAAAGTATTTTCCACTCATGATCCCTTTACATCTAAGAAATTTTTACATGACCCTAGGTATATAAAATAGATATACAAATAAAAAATTTACTGATAATAAATCGTAACTTCACAACCCCCACATTTAGTTGCAAACCACAGTTTAAGAAACTCTAGGATACATCCTGCCTAGTGACAGACTTCTCAGGACCAGGCTTGTAGATCCTGATAGGAAACATTGCTGTATATGTTACCTGTGTTGAATCAAACTTGGAAACAAGATCTGGAATTCAAGATGAACAGGGATAGAAAGGAAAGCATATCAGTGGGCTCCAGGCTCATAAGATATTTTGCAGTTCAAGAAGTCTTAGGAATCACAAAGACAGGGTATGGCACAGTTAACTGGAAATAATAGTCATGGATATTACCCAAATTCTGGACATCAGGATTTATTTTCTCCATTTTCACTACAGGCAATATAGGAGCAATTTCCTGAGTACAAAGATGTCTTGAGTTTTAAAGTCATTGGTGACCCATCTAATGCTTTCTATTGCCCAATATAAAAGAGAGTGCTGAACAACAGAAGAAAGGAAAATACAGTTTTTATTCAGGGCTTGCATTCTTTCAAAAGGCCTGAATCCACAGGTCTTTTTGACCAGAAAAAATTGCCTGTCCTAACTCAGTAGTTCCTGTTCCTATGAGGACTAGGTATAGTTGAATTTCCTTCCATCAAGATAGGAACATGAGAATTATTTGGTATCATAGTCTTTAATTTGTACTGGAAGCCCTTCACAGTAAAATCATACCAGGATCTACAGAGAGGAAGAAAGTACACTGAGATAAAAGGGGGGAGAAAAGCTTCTCTTCAACGCCCACCCCCTCACTCTTGGCTGTTGTGTATATTTAAGGTCAGAAATCAGAGCAAAGCATAGAATATGAGTCTCAATCAAGAAATTTTCCTGTATCCCAGAAACAACAATCCATCCATGAGGATCGAGGAAGAGTTCAGAAAGAGAAGGAAAAAAAGTTAAATGGGCTTCCAAGGTTCCATCACTGGATATTTCAACATATCAAAAGTTAAAACTGAGTATCATAATTTGGAAATCCAAATTTTAAAAATTGTATCTGATTTGCTTTAGAGTTACAAAAATAGTCCCTTTTTATTATCAATGCCACAAAGGATAGAAACCAGAGAGACCTTTTCTCTTAGTATTTGTACATTATAGTTTTTCCAGTTTATCTTTCCATGAATGGACAGACCAGGAAAATGTGAACAGTATACCTATGAATTATGATCAATTGGATAATTTAGGGAAGTTTCATTACTGCAAAATTCCTATTGCATTACATAACATTTTTTTAAATGACTCCAATTTAATTAGGGGCAATCCCTTTTGTACTGAGCAGGTCCAGGTTTCAGCATGTTCCCAAAACACAAAGACAACACTTATGTCATCATTCATTCAACCCACACAATGAATAAATGAAAATAAAACCTGAACTAACACTACTGGAATCTATTTCCTCCTTCCTTATGTATAGTTTAGCATTCCAATTTTTTCCTACTATCTCTGCATAGTAATTTTTGGATTATCTGAACTATTCTTGTTGCAGAAAGAGATGACTGGTTTTAAACAGTTTAGGAAAGGTGTTTTGTCTTGTTTTGTTTTTTGCAACTTCAAAGTCTGCCATTTTTCTCAAGTTCATGGTCTGGAAAGAGAATGGTGAACTTTTCTCTGGGAATATTTTTTTTTTCTACAACCATTATAGATATCATGTTCACAAGGAATCAAAAGTGGTCTTTTAGATTTATGGCTGGGTCAAAAAAGATGACTTGTGAAAACCTCCTGTTGAATTCTCAGAATCCTAAGTTTGTGCTGGATAGAACTTTTTGCACGACTTCTTATAAGAAT
Organism: Sarcophilus harrisii; assembly: GCF_902635505.1. Lineage (NCBI taxonomy): Eukaryota > Metazoa > Chordata > Mammalia > Dasyuromorphia > Dasyuridae > Sarcophilus > Sarcophilus harrisii. The sequence goes on along the minus strand of NC_045427.1, from coordinate 357,155,787 downwards.
GCTTTGTTGTATATTGTATATAATTTATACTTTAACATATTTAACATGTATTGGTCAACCTGCCTTCTGGGGAAGGAGTGGGGAAAAAGAGGGGAAAAGTTGGACCAAAAGGTTTGGCAATTGTCAATGCTGAAAAATTACCCATGCATATATCTTGTAAATAAAAAAACTATAATAATAATAATAAAAGAATCCTCTGTTGCTGCAATGACTCCAATAAACAGTTTTGCTTCTTATACTATAAAAAGTATCCTGTAGAGTCTTAGAGTTAGGCATGAAGCTTTGTAAAAGCATTAGTTGTGGTGAATTTTCTGGGTCTGAACTGCCAGAATGTTTGTTTGAAACTTGAATAGTCTTCTATAATGGTTGAAGGGATGTCCCCTCATTGCCTTGTTTTTTTATTTTTATTGCAATCTATTATCTGGTCCCAGTCACTTTGAGGAGTACATAAGCTCATTGTCTTTCAATTTCCTGCTTCCCCAGGTGCATTCAGATCTTCACACCTATTGGAAGTTCTGATCAATGATACATTGTTTGACCACTTTGTAATCATGAGAAGGACTGTCAGTCAACAAACACTTATTAAATTCCTCCTATGTGCCAGGCTCTCTTCTAACCTCTGAGGATACAAAGAAAAGCAGAAGGTAGTCCCTGCTCTCAAGAATCTCACTGTCTAATCGGGGAAGACAAAATGCAATTAGCTACAAACAAGATATAGGCAGTATAAATTAGAATTGTTCACTAGGCAGCAAGCCTGAAAGCAGTTGGTTTCTGTCTGCTCAAGCACTCAGGTGAAAATGTTTAATATAATTTACTTCTCAATTCATCTGAACCTTCACATAATTTAGGAACGATTTCTGACCTGGTGATGATAATAAAAGAGAACATAGTACCTATACTAGACAACCACTATCTCTTTGAAGATTGGGATATTGATGGAAGGGCATCTGAATTTTCAAGATGGTTCCTGGATGCAAGTAGAACTGAGAGCATCTTATAGTTTTGCTCCTCTTGGAGTCAATTTGTTTTATCAGAGTTAACTTTGAGGGATTGTCTGGGAATCAGAGTAACAATTGACTACTTCCCTCAGCAGTTGGGCTTATGTCAGTTGGATCTTTTGTATCTGAACAACATTAAAGAATTTATTTTTAAGAATCTGGCTAGGCAGCTTCTAGAGGAATGGAATTTGCCTGAAACCAGATGTTCAAAATATTTTCACTAAGGAGAACCAAGAAAAGAGGGACAATAGAAGAGCTAGGTACATGGGCCTGGAGGAGGGAGGATCAGAACATGACTCGTTTCCATTTCTATTTCTTTTTTTTTTTTTTTTTTTTTTTTTTTTTTTTTTTTTTTACAGAGGCTAGGAATAGCACTTTTCTGCCTTGGATTTTTTCTGACTGCCTCCCACAGAACCATTCCTTTATCTGTTGAGGATGGGAATCCTCTAAATTCTCACAAAAGTGCTTGAGAATTTCATGATCAAAGGATTTTTTATGAAACTGCAATTAGTTACTATCTTGCTTTCTTTTTTTCAAAAATTGTGCAGAACTGGATTCATAATTATTACCCAGAAAAATTCCCTGAGGTATTCTACAGAATAATGAAAAGATGAAGGACTAAATAGGTAGTCTTACTGGATTGTTCCCTATGTTGTGCTGGAGGCAGCTGGGATGGTGTAAATTTCCAGTGTGAATATTTGCATTTCAGAAAAAAACAAATGATACAAATCAAGGCTTGATATATTTTTAATTTGATTGTCTAGACTTAAGAAAATGATAGAAAATTCTAATAATATAGATTAAACATAGAGAGTGTGTTGTGTAAAAAAAAAATTTTTTTGAGACTTGGTTGTTACACATATAGGTGTGCTACCTTTAGTTGTTCCAAACACATTTGATATTATGTTGAAGACAGCAATCTCTTCATTTCCCACTCAATTCCTCTCCTTTTAAATTTTCCATTATGCCTCAGTAATCTCTTCATCCTAGAACATTATATTAGCTCTGGAACTCATAACTCATTGGATTTGCATTTGTCCATCATGTTCCTGTGTCTGATACCTTCCTTCTCTCTCTTTCCCTTTTCCAACTTTTCAGTTTCTTTTTGTATGTTGTCTTCCCTTGAAAGTTCCTTGAAAGTCCCCAAGAGAGACTCTCAGATCTATATTCCTAGTGCTTTTTACAGTACCTGGAACAGAATAGGTGCCTAATAAGTGCTTATTGACTAACTGACTAAATGGCTGTCAATGGTCAATCAATCATTCAAATCGAAATGAAAAGTGGACCTGATGGCCAGAGCCACGGGAAAGAACCAGATGGGTGAAATCAACTGAAATTACAGTACAAAAGACTGAACTCATTAGAAACTAGTATTGTATCTCTTCAGGTCCTTAGCTAGATATTGTCATTTCATTACTGACACCAAACTTATTATATCTTATTTTTCCAAATATATGCAAAAATAGTTTTCATCATCCACTTTTGCAAAACCTTGTGTTTCAAATTTTTCTCTCTCTCTCTCCTCCTTGCCCCTTTACCAAAACAGTAAGCAATCTAAGTTAAATGTGTTCTAAACATATTTCCATACTTGTCATGCTGCATAAGAAAAATCAGATCAAAAGGTAAAAAAACATGAGAATGGAAAAAAAAACAAGCAAACAACAACAAAAGCTGAAAATACTGTGCCTTAATCATATTCAGTCTCCATTATACTCTTTCTGAATGCAGACAGCACTTTTCATCACAAGTCTATTGGAATTGTTTTGAATTACCTCATCGTTGAGAAGCCCCAAGTCCATCACAGTTGATCATCATACAATTTTATTGTTATTTTGTACAATGCTCTCTTGGTTCTGCTCATTTCACTCAATATCAGTTCATGTAAGTCTTATCAAGCTTTTCTGAAATCAGTCTGCTCATCATTTCTTATGAATAATATTCCATTATATTCATATACCATAATTTATTCAGCCATTCTCCAATTGATGGGCATCCACTCACTTTCTAGCTCCTTGCCACTACAAAAAGGACTGCTGCAAACATTTTTGCACATGTGGGTTCTTTTCCCTTTCTTATGATCTCTTTGGGATGTAGACCCAGTAGTGAGACTGCTGGATCAAAGGATATACATAATTTTATATAGCCCTTTAGGCATAGTTTCAAATTGCTCTCCAGAATGATCATTTCACAACTCCATGATGCATTAGTGACACCAAACTTTTAATGAGCTAATTCAATAACAGATAATTATGCTCAGGAATAAGCCATTTACTACCACCGTCTGAAGAGACCAAAGGCTAAAATTGAGAGTTCTTTACCCAAAGAATGTTTTATATAGAAGTTTTTATATATCCACACAATTATAAAAGTATTATCCGTTAAAAAGAATTACAATTGTAGAGTAAACAGGTGTTTAATACAGTTGACTATCAGCTGACAAACCGATCATACATAGAGATCAAAGAATCATCTTCCAAGAAATCAAAATTAAATCTGTGGAAGTTGATGAGGTCATCAAGAGTGTAGAAGGGGCAGAAAAGAAGATTTAAGACAAAAGCTTTTATGAGTATAAGCAGTGTAATGAAAACCCAGGGATGATCATGAGAGATGATCAGCCTCAGCTTCCAACTAATTTTTAATGTACTACATTTTCCCCTCCACATATTCCTAAGATTTTGTTATGGGCTCATTTATTAAGCAAAACAGTTTACCTTGTGAAATGGTAGAATGTCCCAATCCCCTAGCATGTGCACATCCTTTCCCTCTGCCCTAATAATTTAGAAGAACCCAGAACCCACCCCCTTTGTTGGGCTCCCCAGTGCTTGCTGCTGCATGGTACCCCAATTGCAACACCTTGCCTCAACTGAAGAATATATTTTTTTGTTATTTAGCTGTTTTTAATTCAAGTTGACGCAGGGTATCTTTAAAGGAAAGGAAACATAGAAGGCACAGCAGAGATTCTTAACCTTTCCTGTATCCTGGACTTCTTTCACAATTAGGTGAAGTTTATGGACCCCTTTTTCAAAATAAAGTTTTTAAATTCATATGATAAAATACACAGGATGATCAATGAAACCAATTATATTGAAATAATGATGTAATATTTCCCCCCATTCAATTACAAAGATGCTCTGTAATCAAACCATTCTCCAATTGATAAATGGTCAAATTTTCAGATGATGAAATTGAAACTATTACCACTCATATGAGAGTGTTCCAAATCACTATTGATCAGAGAAATGCAAATTAAGACAACTCTGAGATATCCCTACACACTTGTCAGATTGGTTAAGATGACAGGAAAAAATAATGGTGAATGTTGGAGGGGATGCTGGAAAACTGGGACACTAATACATTGCTGGTGGAGTTGTGAACCAATCCAACCATTCTGGAGAGCAATCTAGAATTATGCCCCAAAAGTTATCAAACTGTGCATACCCTTTGATCCAGCAGTGCTACTACTGGGCTTATACCCCAAAGAGACACTAAAGAAGGGAAAGGGACCTGTATGTGCCAAAATGTTTGTGGCAGCCCTCTTTGTAGTGGCTAAAAACTGGAAAAGGAATGGATGTCCATCAATTGGAGAATGGTTGGGTAAATTGTGGTATATGAATGTTATGGAATATTATCGTTCTGTAAGAAATGACCAGCAGGACGAATACAGAGAGGCTTGGAGAGACTTACATGAACTGATGCTAAGTGAAATGAGCAGAATCAGGAGATCATTATATACCTCAACAACGATACTGTATGAGGATGTATTCTGATAGAAGTGGATTTCTTCAACAAAAAGATCTAATTCAGTTCCAATTGATCAATGATGGACAGAAGCAGCTACACCCAAAGAAAGAACACTGGGAAATGAATGTAAATGGTTTGCATTTTGGTTTTTCTTCCTGGGTTATTTTTACCTTCTGAATCCAATTCTTCCTGTGCAACAAGAGAACTGTTTGGTTCTGCACACATATATTGTATCTAGGATATACTGTGACATATTTAACATGTATAGGACTGCCTGCCATCTGGGGGAGGGGGTGGAAGGAGGGAGGGGAAAAGTCGGAACAGAAATGAGTGCAAGGGATAATGTAAAAAATTACCCAGGCATGGGCTCTGTCAATAAAAACTTATAATTATTAAAATATATATATATATATAAATACTTTTGGTGAAAAAAAAAAAAGATGCTCTGTAATCTATGGGTCTCTAGACTATTAAGTTAAGAATCCCTATCCAAAATGTATTTTATTTTTGTTATCAGAAAAGATGTTATATAGTTAGCACAAAGCGTCTCTTAGGTTTAAAATAATATTTTAGGATCCTGAGACCATCTTCAAGATAAAAATCAGAGCTTTTTACAATTTTATCATTATTTTGCATTTACTTAGTTATTTACATGTTCTCTTCCCATTAGAATATGACCTCATTGAAGTGAGAGACTTTTCTTTTTTTCTTTTATTGATATCCCAAGAACATAGCAGAGTGTCTGGAATATTTGTTGTTGTTGTTAAGTCTGTTCAGTTATGTGCAATTCTTTGTGACTCAATAGACTTTAGCATGTCAACACCATCCATGGTTTGTTTTTTGGGTTTTTTTTTTTAGCAAAGAATTGAAGTGGTTTGCCATTTATTTCTCCAACTCATTTTATAAGTGAGGAAACTGAAGCAAATAGGATTAAGTGACTTGTTCAGGGTCACATAGTTACTACCTGAGGCTGGATTTGGATCCAGGTGCTTTTTACTCCAGATCCAATGCTCTATCCACTGAGTCACCTAGTTGCCTTTCCTGGAACATATCTAGCATTTAATAAATCTTTGTTGCCTGATGGAGTGACATCATCCTTTATTTTCTGATGAAGAGATGACACACCAAGGTCAATCCTTTTATGTGTATATCCTTGTTCCTATTCCCTCATATCTTCTCTAGAATATTGTCTCCTTGGGAAGGAAAATGCCCTCTTCATCCAGAGAAAGAACTATGGGGACTGAATGTGGATCGAAAATAATATTTTCATTTTTTGTTTTGTTTTTTTTGTTTTCTTGCTTTTTATTTCTCATGGTTTTCATCTTTTTGGTCTGATTTTTCTTGTACAATATGACAAATAAGAAAATCTGTTTAAGGGAGGAAGAAAAATTGGGGACACAAAGTTTTCCAAAAATGAATATTGAAAACTATCTTACATGTATTTGGAAAAATAAAATACTATTGAGGAAAAAAAGAAAATTATCTCTACAATTATCCCCTCTAATCTTGAATCTTTCCCTAACTATTGATTACTTCCAAACTGCCTACAGATACACCCAAATCTCCCCCAATTTGAAACAACTTTCACAAGATCTGTCTTCCCTTGAAGCTATTGTACAATACCTTTTCTCCTTTCACTGTCAATCTCTACAATCTGGCTTCTGATCCCATCAGTCAATTGAAATTCCTTCCTCGAAGGTTGTCAGTGATTTCTTGGTAGTAAATATAGTGGTCTTTTTTTTCAGTTATCATTCCTTCTGAACCTTTTTGCAGCATTTGATATCATTGACTATTCTCTTCTGCTGTTTTTTTTTTTTTTTTCCAGCCTGGGTTTTCATTACACTGCTTATACTCATAAAGGCTCTTGTCTTAAACCTTCTTCTCTGCTCCTTCTACACTCTTGGTGACCTCATCAGCTTCCACAGATTTATTTTTTTTCTTTTTTTTTTTTTTTTATTTAATAGCCTTTTATTTACAGGATATATACATAGGTAACTTTACAGCATTAACAATTGCCAAACCTCTTGTTCCAATTTTTCACCTCTTACCCCCTCACCCCCTCCCCTAAATGTCAGGATGACCAGTAGATGTTAAAATATGTTAAAATATAACTTAGATACACAATAAGTATACATGACCAAAACATTATTTTGCTGTACAAAAAGAATCAGACTTTGAATTATTGTACAATTAGCTTGTGAAGGAAATCAAAAATGCAGGTGTGCATAACTATAGGGATTGGGAATTCAATGTAATGGTTTTTAGTCATCTCCCAGAGTTCTTTTTCTGGGTATAGCTAGTTCAGTTCATTACTGCTCCATTAGAAATGATTTGGTTGATCTCGTTGCTGAGGATGGCCTGATCCATCAGAACTGGTCATCATCTAGTATTGTTGTAGAAGTATATAGTGATCTCCTGGTCCTGCTCATTTCACTCAGCATCAGTTCGTGTAAGTCTCTCCAGGCCTTTCTGAAATCATCCTGTTGGTCATTTCTTACAGAACAGTAATATTCCATTTTCATATACCACAATTTATTCAGCCATTCTCCAACTGATGGACATCCATTCAGTTTCCAGTTTCTAGCCACTACAAAAAGGGCTGCCACAAACATTCGTGCACATACAGGTCCCTTTCCCTTCTTTATAATCTCTTTGGGATATAATCCCAGTAGTAACACTGCTGGATCAAAGGGTATGCACAGTTTGATAACTTTTTGAGCATAGATCCAAACTACTCTCCAAAATGGTTGGATTCGTTCACAACTCCACCAACAATGAATCAATGTCCCAGTTTTCCCACATCCCCTCCAACAATCATCATTATTTTTTCCTGTCATCTTAGCCAATCTGACAGGTGTGTAGTGGTATCTTAGAGTTGTCTTAATTTGCATTTCTCTGATTAATAATGACTTAGCTTCCACAGATTTAATTTTGATTTCTTGGAAAATGATTCTTTGATCTCTATGTATCCAGTCTTTCTTCTGAGCAACTGGAAGTTTCTTAAGCATGTGAAACACTCATCATCTTTCCCTAACCAAACTCACCCTTCAGTCAACAAACATTTATTATACATTTACTATGTATCAGACACTATTTTAAGTGCTGGGACATAAAGATAGATTCCTATCTATCTATCTATCTATCTACCTATCTATCTATCTATCTATCTATCTATCTATCTATCTAAAGGTAGATTCCCTATCCTCAAGAAGCAAGAATTCTAATGGAGAAAGGGAGGCAATATACAAATATCTATGTATATACAAGATAAGTATAGAGTACAGACACAAAAAGGATAATTATATTATGCTTAAAGATACCACAGATAAAGAATCTGTATTAACATTTACTATATACCAGAGCTTCTTAAACTTTCTCCACTTTGACTAGTTTTCTCCCAAGAAATTTTCATGATCCCATTATGGGGTTACGAACCATAGTTTAAGAAGCTGGGGTATATAGCCCCATATAGTGTAGTATGTAAATACTTAAAGGAAAATTAATTGACTTGCTGGAAGAAAAAGCTTGTAAACTTATAATAATAAAGGACCTCAGTGGACTCTTTAAGATCTAGAAGAGTCTAAGCCAAAAGATAAATGTGAAATAAGTTAAGATCCGAATAGACTTTTAGGAAAGAAAACAGATTTGATAGATATCTGGTGATTACTAAATGGGAAGAAAAGCACAGCATAATGAGGAGGGACACTCAGGACACAAACATAGAATAAGAAAATGACTCCAAAGAATCAAAGAAATAAAATGAACCAATCTTTAATTTTTCAGCCTACTTCCTGACTTCAGACTTGATACCAGGGCTGGATTCTGCCATATTTTTGGAGGCAAAGTCTGGGCTGGTCCTGTTGCTGTTTATTTGGGATACTGAATGTTGTCTTATTCCAGGATCTGAAGGTAAGTCTGGGGACTTGCAAATTTTCAGTGCTCACAAAGTCGCCTGATCCAAGGCAAAATCTGATTGTTGCCTCCCTGGTCTGAGGTCTACAAATTTCTCACCTAGGGTTGGGTCTGAGCAATAATAAAATGTTGTTGGACTCAGCCTTATCAGTCAATTAAAAATCTCTTGTTTTAGAGTGGCAGAACTTTCACCCGGTTATTCCTCTGCAGGCTGGACAATATGCTATGAGTGAGATCATGTTTTATTCCCCAAGTCTATGGCTATTGGTGCTGGCTTCTAAACTTCCTCTATCATTGGGCACAGGTCACCTTCTCACTCTTCTCTGGATCTATGACCTATGAATGGGTAGTGAGTGACAAAGCTACTAATTGACACCTGTCCCTAGTGCAGTTCCCCAGTGTGGATGTGGGATCCTTTCTTTTGTACTGCTATACAGCTTCTCCCTGGGTACAGGAGTGCTGCCATGTGCTCTTGTACTGACCCTGTTCCCAGTTCCCAGTTCCCAGTGTCTGCAGCTCTCTTTGTCTATCTCCCTCTGCTGACTAGGATTGGACAAAGGATTCAATGTGAATGAATTTCTCCATCATGATCTTGTCTGGTACATTTTATAGAACTGTTTGGAGAAATTATGGGTAGGGAGCTCAACTACATTGCTTCCTTCTATTCAGTTTTCAAAGGAAGAAATCTAAGTTGGTAACAACTATATTTTTGAAAATGCTCCAAAGCACTAATAATTAGAGAAAAATAAATTTAAACAATTCTAAGGTTCTACTTCACACCTCCAAAATTGGGAAAGTTAGCAAAAAAGGAAAATGACAAATATTGACATTGTCATGTCAAGTGATAATATAGAAAACAAGTACATTTAGCATATATACTTTGGTAGAGCTGTGAATTTGTTCAATTATTCTAGAAAGCAATTTGGAATTACAGCCAAAGACCACTAATTTGTGTTGGTTCTCTCTCTCTCCCCCTCTCCCTCCCTCTCTTCCTTTTTCTCTCTCTGTAATGGCAAAGAACTGGAAGCTAAGGGGCTGCCAATCAGTTGGGGAATGACTAAACAAATTACGGTGTGTGAGAAACAATGAAAGGGACAGTTTCAGAGAAACCTGGGAACACTTATGTAAATTGATACAGAATGAAGTGAGCAGATCCAAGAGAATAATTTACATAATAACAACAATGTTATAAAATAAAACAACTTATAAAGACTTAAGAATTCTGATCAATGCATGACCAGCCAAGATTCTAAAAAAAGTGATAATAAAAAATGCTACCTTCTGAGAGATAATGGGCTCAATATGCAAGAATGATACCTGTGTTTTTGGATGTGACCAATGTGGGAATTAGTTTTGCTGGACCATAATATTTTTATGAGGGTTTTGTTGTCATTTTATTTTAATTCAATTTTAAGAAGGGAAAATAGGAGGGACAGCTAATAGCTGTGTATATATAAATAAAACGAAAAATAGAAAAGGATGGATTAGAGTGGGAAGTGATTTGAGATTGGAAGATCTGTTGAAGACAGAAGACTATTGAAATAATCAGGTATGAAGTAACTACACCTCTCTTATTGCCAGTAGATTAGATATGTGGAATGAGTACAAGAGAGGAGTTGAGAATAGCACTGAAATCACAAGCCTGAATTATTAGAAAGATGATGACACCATTAATAGTAATAAGAACTAATAAGTTATGTGGTATATGATTTTTTTCCCTGAGGCAATTGGGGTTAAGTGACTTGCCCAGGGTCACACAGCTAGGACGTGTTAAGTGTCTGAGGCTAGATTTGAACTCAGGTCCTCCTGACTTCAGGGCTGATCCATTGCACCACTTAGCTGCTCCTGGTATATGAATGTTATGGAATATTATTGTTCTATAAGAAAATATCAGCAGGATGATTTCAGAAAGGTCTGGAGACACTTGAATGAACTGATACTGAGTGAAGCGAGTAGAATCAAGAAAACATTGTACCCAATAACAAGATTATGAGATTAGTTAATTGTGATGGACATGGCTTTTTTCAGCAATGAAGTGATTTAGGTCAATTCCAATAGACTTGTGATGGAGAGAACCGTCTATATCCAGAAAAAGGACTTGGGGGGGGGGGGGGGGGGGGGGGCCCCCTCCCCCCCCCCCCCCTTTTTGATCTGATTTTTCTTGTGCAGCATGACAATTGTGGAAATATGTATAGAAGAATTACACATGTTTAATATATTTGTTTACTTACTATTGAAGGGAGGGAGAAAAAATTTGGAACAAGATTTTGCAAAGGCGAATGATGAAATCTATGCATATTTTTGAAAATAAAAATATTTTAAAAACTTAAAAATGAAGTATTGGGGGACCTTCAAATGTAGAATATTGCACTTTCAGATGAGTCACACTATGGTTTTTCTTCACTTGTTTTACATTGTTCAAGTAAGTATTCAGAGTGGGGTGGTGGTGATCTCTTTGTAATATAAATTGACATAAATATATGTCAATGCAACATTTTTTAGAACCTACTAAAAAGAAGTTTGGAAGGGAGGTAGGCTATGGGAAAAATTTTTTTTGAATATTAATTTTTGTTTTGGATGTGTTAAACGTGAGATGACTATGAGATATCCCATTAGGATTGTCCAAAAGACAATTGTTTTTTTTTTTTTTTTCATTTTTTAAAATTATTATTATAGTAACTTTTTATTGACAGAACCCATGCCAGGGTGCCTCGGCCCGCGAGGCAGTGTGTGGACCCTGGAAGAAAAGAGATAAGGGCAAGAGAGAGGGGAGGCGCAGAATGGAGGTAAGTCAAATCATTTTGATCAAGCCTCATTTTAATGGGTGCAATAGTACAGATATATATACAGCAGTAGAAAAGAAGGCAGGGTTGTTCAAACACAGTACAGGGTGGGGGTCCATGACAAAGGGTTGGTATCCCGCCCAAGGATGAGCTGCTCAGATGTTTCTGGTGGCAGGAAGTTCTATGATGTGATTAGGGGATGCCTAGATATCTGCCTATTCAAAGTTAGGATGTGATTAGGAGATTCCTATTCAGGAAGTCTTTGGTATGATGCGATTAGGAGATTCAACCTATTCAAGGTTGGCCTTATGTGGCTGTAGATTAGTGCTGGCTCCCCACACCAGGGTAATTTTTTTTTTTTACAACATTATCCCTTGCACTCACTTCTGTTCCGATTTTTCCCTCCCACCCTCCACCCCCTCCCCTAGATGGCAAGCAGTCCTATATATTCTGAATATGTCCTAGTATATCCTAGATACAATATATGTGTGCCGATCCAAACAGTTTTCTTGTTGCACAGGGAGAATTGGATTCAGAAGGTAGAAATAACCCGGGCAAAAGACAATTGTTGATGATCATTTGGCTCAGCTGATGAAATCAAGCAAGATTGCATAGAGGGAAAAGACGACCCAGGAAAGACCCTTAAATAACACCTGTGTTTAGGGGCATGTGCTGGAGGAAGATTCTACGAACAAGGCTAAAAAAGAAAAGGCTAATAGATGGGAGAACCAAGAGAGAAAATCTTTGAGAGGAAGGAGTATCTAGGAGGGAACGGTAATAAATGATGTTAGATGTTGCAGATCACTTCGAAATTTTCCTATATCTATTATACCTTCCATCTAATCATTGAGATTCACAAGCTGAATGTTATCAGTTCACTTTCCCTTCCCATCCAAAAAGTTCTCAAATCTTGTTGATAATTTTTCAGTATCTGTCCAATTCTATCAACTTATACTACCGTTATCCTAGATCATTCTCTCATTACTTTTTTCTGAACTATTTTAATAGCCTCTTAACTAGCCTCCCTATCTTATGTCTCACTACTCTAATCTTTCCTTTACACAACTACTAAAGTGATTTCCTTTAAAGAATAGACCGGACTATACTCTTCCCTCATTCAGTAAACTTTAATGGCTCTCTTTAGAATCATATAAACTCTTTTAGTCTTTAAAGATGTTCAAAACCTGGCCTCTACTTACCTTTCCAACAGTGATAACACTCATTATAAAGATATTCTTCTTCTTTCTATACTCTAGAGTACATCTGGATTAGCCTTATTGTTTATCACACATGACACCACATATCCTGTCTCTGCTGTATTCTGAGACAAATGCACTCTTGCCTCACCTTTGCCTCTTAGAAACCCATATATATATATATATATTTTTTTTTTAAACCCAGATCAAACACCACCTTCTGCAGGAAACCTTTTAGGATCTCTCCAATTGCTTGCTATCTCTTTCCCTTTATTACTTTTTTATATTTTCTTTTCATATACTTTTATCACACTGTGGGTTTCACTGTAGAAGGCACAACTGTACTCAATCCTTTCTTCTACCTCCTACCAGCTGAATACAGACAGAACTGAGTCTTTTCCATACTTTTCTTATCTCCTCCCTGAGGGAAGGAGGGTGCATTTACTGTTTATCTTTTCATTGATGTTGGCCCTCTCTTTCCTATCCCCCCCCCCCCCTCCCAATTTAATCAGCTACATCCTAACTTTTTAAGCTAGTGCAAAATGGCCCTGAGGTCCCTTCTTTATAGCGTTTATATTGGATGGGAAAAAAAATACAATCACATTAGCTTAGAGCTCTTAGTTAGGAAAATCTCCTATGTTTAGATTTTTTCCTAATTATCTTCTGTTTGAGGCAAGAATCAGGATAAAAGAAATGTTTATAGTAGAAAAAAATCAAGCAGATAGTTTCAGAAATACCTAGGAAGACTTAAATTAACTCGGGCAAAGTGAAGTGAGCAGAATTGTAACACAATAACAACATTGTAAGGTTGATCAATTGTGAAACTCTTAGCTATACTGATCAAGACAATGATCCAAGACAATTCCAAAGGATCCATGATGGAAAATTTTTTTATTATTAAAGCTTTTTATTTTCAAAACATATGCATAAATAATTTTCAACATTTACCCTTGCAAAAATCTTGTGTTCCAAATTTTTTCCCTCTTTTCCCCTCATTCCCTCCCATAGATTGCAAGTAATCCAATATATGTTAAACATGTGCCATTCTTCTATATATATTTCCATAATTATTATGCTGCACAAGAAAAATCAGATCAGAAAAAAAAAACGAGAAAACAAAATGCAAGCAAACAACAACAAAAAAGAGTGAAAAACACTATGTTGTGATCCACACTCAGCCCCCACACCTCTTCCTGATGCAGATGGCTCTCTTCATCATAAGACCATTGGAACTGGCCTGAATCATCTTATTGTTGAAAAGAGCCATGTCCATTAGAATTGATCGTCGTATAATCTTGCTATTGCCGTGTATAATGATCTCCTGGTTCTACTTACTTCACTTAGCATCAGTTCATATAAGTCTCTTCAGGTCTCTCTGAAATCACATGATAAAAAATTTTATATACCTCCAGAGACAGAAATGATGAACGCTGAGGGCATATTGAAGCATACTGTTTTTTTTTTTTTTTCTTAACTTTATTTTTCTTAGTGTTTTTGTCTCTTTTCTTTTGCAACATGGCTAATATGGAAATGTGTTTTGCATGATCTTATATGTATAGTCAATATCCCTTCTCAAGGGAGGAGTAGGAGTAAGAGAAAGAGAGAATTTGGAGCTCAAAAATTTTTTTAAATGAATGTTAAACATTTTTTTAACATGTAACTGGAAATATTTAACAAAAAAAAAAAAAAAAGAAATTAAGCGGAACATATCACAGTGTCTGTTTCTGGAGAGGCACAAGTGAGTAACCCCAAGTTTTGATATGAATTTTTTGCAACTCTTAGAACCTGATAGTGCAAATGGATCTTTCCTCTTTTGGGGGGGTGGGGTGTCAAGGTTCAGACTTCCTTTCAGAGTCTCCTTTTCAGTCTCTCTTTTTGGTTATTGTTTCTGTGCTGCCAAGTCTTTCTAGTCTGGGGCTGAGTACTTTCCCATGCTTCTAAAAAGATAACAGTTCCTATCATAAGTGAGAACCCATTTAAGGCTGGCCTGTGAATAGAAAAAAAATAAGATCAAAAGAGTGGAATTCCATTAGTGCCCTGGAGACTAAGTAGAACATCTCATGGTTCCCTGTCCTGAATCTGTGTTTGATTTTGCTCAGTGTGTTTTCTCCCCTTTGTCGCCTATTGGTCAGCCAAAGATAAATCCCTTCTCAGGAGGCTTACCTCCAATTTTGATTTACCATTTGATTGCCTGGCTGCTGTATAGTCCTGCTGAAATTCCTCCAACCATTTAAAACCCCCAGAGGCATGCTTAGCTTGTTTGGCTAGACAACCAGCTATTCCCTTCCTGACCCAATTGAATTTTCTACTTCATTAAAAGACCATAAGCCATAAACCACGCTGTTTACACTTTTGAATTTCATCATGTCTTTACACTGATTACATTACATTAATAGGGATGGGTGAGTCCTATAACATCTTGGGCCTTTTACACTTAACAAATCATACATGTTTTCCCCCAGTAGAATGAATGTAAGATCCTTCAGGAGAAGAATTGTTTCATTTTTGTATTCATATACCTAGCACTCAACACCATGCCTTGTAAATGACTAATAGATGTTTGTTGATTGATTTTTAGGTGCTTAATAAATACCTAATGGCTGATTAATTGATTGCTTGAAATCAGATCCTAAACTCTTATGGTACTGGGAACTTCAACTTTCTACCTCCAAAAGAAGCCTATTATATTTTGGAGTAGCTTTAATTTTTGTATATCCATAGTATTTGAGTACAAAGCAATCTCAGAAGTTTTTTATTCTTACCCATTCCTGAGCAGGAATCAAAAACATCTCCCACAGATCATTCAGCTTATGCTGGAAAACTTACAGTGCTGAGAAACTCACTACTTCCTGGGTAATTCATTCTACCTTTGGATAGCTCTCTGATTGTTAGAAAATTGTTCCTTACTTTGAGCCAAAAATCTACCTCTGAAAATTTCAACCATTTAATTTTATTCTTTCTTCTGGGGCTAAGTAAAAAGAAAAAAAATCAAATTTGACAAACATTTATTAGCACATTCTTATGTTCAAGATACCATGAAGGTGTTGGGGATTAAAAAGCAAAAATAGAAGCAAGATTTGTTTTCCTGAAGGAGTTTTCTTTGACCTGTTGGGAGAAAGATGAACCAGGGCAGGATACATCATTTGCAGAGATAGATAGAACACAAGGAAGAAAGTGTGATGGAGAAATAGTAAGACATAGCCCAAATGGCAGCTAGGTGGAGCAGTGGAGAGAGCACCAGCCCTGAAGTCAGGAGGATCTGAGTTCAAATGTGGTCTCAGACACTTAACACTTCCTAGCTGTGTGACCCTGGGCAAGTCACTTAACCCAATTGCCTCAGCCAAAAAAAAAAAAAAAAAGATGGAGCAGAGAAGACTTTCAGGGAGTGGTACCAGTGAAGACTCTAAGAAACATCTGAGTTGAGGCACAGAGGAACAGTCCTTGAAATGTATGGAATTCAATTTGGGGAACTTAGTTTGGTTGGAACATAGACTGTTTGTAACTAGCACATCTAGGCTTAGGGTATTTTCCATGCTGCTGTATATTTATAAGGTGGCTCCTAATTGGAGAAAAGAAAGGTAATCTAATGCTGAGAGTTGACTTGAGGGAGCTTGCCAGAAGAGATCCCCATTGTCTCCTCTTCTTCTGGCTAAATACTTCCAATTTCTTTAACCAGCTCTATATCGCACAGCCTACATACAGTCACCTTTCCTCCTGATTTGCCTTAGCAGTAGAGTATTGGAGCTTGAATTGCCAAGACCCAAGTTCAAATTTGACCTTAGACACTTTTGATGCATGACTCTGAGCAAGTTATATAATCTCAATATCCTTGACTGCAAAATGGGGATAATAATAGGACCTACCTTGCAGGGTTGTTGTGAGGATCAAATTTAATAAGATAATATTTTTTCAATCTTTTTTCTTTTTTATAATAATATTGTTTTTTCAAAAATACATGCAAAAATAGCACACCCTTGTAAAACCTCGTGTTTCAAATTTTTCTCCCTCCTTCCCCTAAACAGTTAAACATGTGAAATTCTTCAAAACATATTTCCACATTTATAAGATAAAATTTAAAAAGAACTTAGGATACAGTCCCTGAGTAGTAGGTGCTATGTAAATACTTGTTCCATCCCCTTCCTTTGAATCAACTCCAGTTTATCCTAAAATTCAGTCTTCCTAACTGTGGTTTACAGCACAGAATAGTTATTAACACTTAGGAAGTCTGACTCCTACTCCAAGGAGTCTGTGCCTCAAAATCTTCCTAAGATTTTTTTTTTCTTTTGTGAGGACACTCATTTGACTTGAGCATTGAATCTATTAAAAGCCTCTGATTTATTTCATAAGACCTCCCAGAAAAGGCAGGTGGGATGGTGGGAAAGGAGGAAAATGGGGAGATGGAAGAAATAAGTACCTCTAGAGGAAAGACCCCAGTTCCCAAGGAGGGAGATAGATCACCCCGAATCACATACTGGTATAGGAGGGAATCTTGTCACACGGACTCTCACAGCTAGAGGGCAACATGTCCAACCTGTTCTTGAAAATTGCGATGAATGGATCTTGGCAAATGACCTCCCCTCTTTGGACCTCAGTGCTCCATTCCCTATTATAAAGGATTAGATTAGGTTTCTTCCAGTTCAGGGAAGCACTTACACCTTTTTCTCAGACTGGGGGAGAAATAGGAAAGCATGGATGCCAGAGCTGGAAGAAATCTTACAGATCATTCAGTCCACTCATCCTCTTTTTTTTTTTTTTTTTTTTTTTGACAGAAATAAAATCTCAGTTTTTTCTAATTCCCAGACCACCAGGTGAGAGGGGAGAGAAATTTGAAAAGAAGAGAAAGGGCAAGAAAGAAACTGGGAAGAGGACAGAGATTATAGGACAAGAGAGAAAAAGGGAAGGGAAAAAGGTAGGTAGAAAGGAAGTTGAGGGGGACTCAGTCTGGGTATGTGCTCTCCACCCCTAAACTCTTGCCCCCTTCTCAGGTCCCAGGTTACGACGAGGGTCAGTTCTGAACAGCCTGGATTCCACCAGGAAGCCTTCATCTCGGGCCAGCCAATCAGCCCGACCCCACCCAGACGGGACCAGTGTGCGAGACCGCAGTGCAAGGCCCCCATCTTCTGGCCACTCCCGTCCTTGCAGCCCAACGCAGGGCTCCCGAAAAGTCGGGCTCACTGCAGCAGAAGTACGAATTTGTCCCTCCCTCTCTAATCCTGGTCTCGGAAGTGGAGAGCCACTGGGAGTCCCCACCAGCACAAGACTCAGAGCCCCTTCTGGGAGCACCCAATTCCCCTCCCAAGCCCCCTCAGCTAGAAAACGAAAGGGTTGGGCTCGCTGACTTCCGTGGGTTCCTTCTGCTTCTAAATCTGTGAAGCTTTGATATCTGGACCCGGTAGTCCTACCTAAAGAAGAGGATGAGCCATATAATAGTGTTCATTAAGAGCCTAAATTCCCACCACCTCCACTTAGCCGTATAGGTCTTGGCCACCTAAAAGCCATTTTATTTGAGTCTCATTCCAATGTGCCTCCATACAGTGACTCATTTGGTGGAAAGTTCGTTTTACCCTGTGCTCCTGGGCCCACTTCCTTGGCATAAAACGGGAATTCTCTGGGGGTTACCTGGCACATGGCAAGAATGGTTGTTTCTGCTGTGGCTAGGTGGCTGAGGAAGTGTGAGCTATCCCCAGAGAAAAGCCCTCCCCTTCCCTTAGGGAAAGGATGAGGCACTCAATCCACCAACTAGCAAAAATGGCCCTGGTGAATGCTTTTGCTGTGCCCTGGGGTTGATGCAGAGTGTACCCCCTGGCAGCTGGTAAAGGTGAAAGTCATGCTGGGAACTGGATCCAAGGCACATCCCTCCCCCTTAGTCTCTCAGCCTTCTCTGCCTAGGGGGCTATCATGGGGGAGTAAAGGGGTGCAGTCGCTTCCCGACTCAGCAGGTTTTGTTCCAAATTACATCCACTTGCAGTGTCCCTTTTCGGTTATTTGGGGAATGTTAATCTGAGGCACACAAACAGTTAAATGGCAAGATCTCCCTGAGATTCTTGCTCCCAATTTCTTTGTGTAGTCTTCCCTTCCTGAGCTTAAAGTGCCCCATAGCACTGAGCTATGCTGATAATTATGAATTATGATCAGTCGGTCTAAATAGGCACAACTTCCTTGGCATGTTCCTTAATTTAAAGTGAACTGCTCCAAGCCCAGCCCTTTGGGGTGTTTTACCTTCCATCTGGTACCAACGAGCCAGTCAGCAGTTAGAGGGTGGCAACTCTCCCTTTTCTGAATGTAACCCTTCATCTCCTGGTTTGCCAGTCTGTTCCCTCGACTCTGTTAGTACCTATGGCAACGAAACAGACTTTTACCCAGAAGTCACAGAAACACTTGCCTTTTGAACTTGGAGGAGAGAACCCTGGAAAAGAAAGAATGGAATCCATCTTGCCACAAGCCATATGGAGGCACAGGGCAGTGTGAGGGAGGCACCTCTCCTCATTAGGGGCCCTTCTCCACAGCACCTGTGCACTGGGACTACAGTCAGTTGTAATTACAGACAATAATGATCAGGATGGAGGGGCTGAGCCAGAGAGACAGCCAAGAGCTGAGTCAGAGTACCCAGCCACCTACTCCATTCCAGATCAAAGAGAAGTCATCCATGCTTGTCCGGGCCATTCATTTCCTAATTCTCCTCCTTTCTAGAGAAAGGGAAAGAAAGCATTCTGGTGTCGGTTTTTTAAAAAAATTATTATCATATTATTATTTGCTGTAGTGGAAAACAGTGAGCCAAACTAACCGCTCCCTGATTACTGCTTTTATCTACCTGTCAGAGTTCATTAATTTCCTACTCTCTGACAAGTACTGTGATATATATTGGAGATACAAATAAAAATCTCAGATAATCCCTACTATCAATGAGAAGAAGAAACAATAAATAGACAGGGGATAGGAACTGGACCTACAATTTAATTGGTATGGGTGAGGAAACTCTTGCTATCAACAAACTATATAGTCTTACAAAGTTACCTGGAGCACAAAGAGGATGATTGACGTGTCCAGGGTCTCACAGCCAATATTTTTCATTTAAAATTTTTATTTTGGAGGCAGTTGGTGTTAAAGGACTTGCCCGGGGTCACATGTCTAATAAGTGTTTGAAGCTAGATTTGGATTCAGGTCCTCCTGACTCTGGGGCCAGTGCTATATTTACTGTACCATTTAACTGCCCTGCAGTTAATATTCTTCAAAGGTAGCACTTGAAACTAGACCTTTATCACTCCAAGGACAGCCTTTATCTATTTCATCATTAATCCTGTACACATTAAGTATATATAGAATTAACATAATGAGAGGGGCAGCTAGGTAGTACAAGGTATGGCATTCTGGGCTTTGAGTCAGAGAGACCTGAATTCAAATCCAGCCTCAGATACTACCTGGGCAAGTCACCTCATCCTGTTTCCTAATTTATAAAATGAGCTAGAAAAGGAAATGGCAAAATGATTTCAGTATCTTTGCCAAGAGAAGCTCAAATGAAGTCATGAAGAATCAGACACAACCATTGGAGCTGTGTCCTTCTCCCCCATCCCCCAGGAGTTCCTACTCTCTCCACACATGTTTTCCTTTTTTCTAAAGTCTCTATATCTCAGTCTTATTATTTCTTATGGCTGAGGTATCAACTCAAGATTTACAAAACTCCAAGGAGAACAAGGTAAAAATGTCATTGAAATATGCTTCGCTGTATCATTAAAATATAACATAGATAATTTTATTTTGTGTTTTTAAACTACAAATGAGGCTGCTGAGATCCCTTTCTAAGTTTGATATCACTGCCTTATGGAATTCTGGGAAAATAAATCTTTTCCTCCTGAATCTAACTCCTAGCTTTAGGAAAAACTTTTGCAAATAGCACACTTGTGCGGGTATCCTCTCTGTCTCTGTCTTTCTTTCTTTGTCTCTCTAGCTCTCTCTGTCTCTGTTCCTCTGTATATGTATATATGTATTGTATGTGTGTGTACATATGTGTGTAACACACATATGCTCACACATATATATGTACACACACATATAAACAGTACCCTTTGTCATTTAACCAAGAACCTAGTGGATTATAATTATATATTTAGTTATATGGAAAGCATGTCAAATATATATTTCTATATAACACAACAACCTATAAATCAATCAATAAACATTTATTAAGCCTATATTTTGTGCCATGCACTGTGCTAAGCATTGGGGATACAAAAAGAGGCAAAAGACAACCCCTGCTCACATCTAATGGGGGGGGGGGGGTGGATAGCATGCAAATAATTCTATACAAACATGCTGTGTATAAGATAAATAGGAAATACATGCTTAAATGAAATGATTTCTCTGTGTGGTCCATGAAATCTCTTGTGGCTCCTTTGGCATGAGAAGTTCTTTATGTATTTAAAGTATGTTCATTAATAAAATAATTAAGACAGTTTTTTTTTTAAAGGAAATAGTTGGGAAAAGCTTCCTGTAAAAGATGAGATTTTAGTTGGGATTTAAAGAAAACCAGAATAATCTGTAATGGAAATATGATGAAAGAGAATTCCAGGTATGGAGGATGGACAGAGAAAATGCCCAGAGTTAAGAGACAGAGTATCATGTTTGTGGGACAGCCATATTAGTGGCTAATGTCATTGGATTGAGGAATACCTACCTATAGGCTCTAAGGTATAAGAAGACTGGAAAAGTAGGAGAGAGCTGGGTTTTGAAGGGCTTTAAATGTCAAACAGAACATTTTTTATTTGATCCTGGAGACAAGAAGAAGTCTTGAAGTTTATTGAATAGGGACTTGACATGGTCAGATCTGTACTTTAGGAAAATCACTTTAATGATTAAACAGAGGATGAATTGGAATGGGAGAGACTCATACTATGCAAAATAGAAGTACTCTATCATCTGTACCGATATCCCCAAGATAGCACTATGATGGGGAGTCTGCTGGTTACTTTTGTACTCTCCCCTTACTCATCCTCCTTGGGTAAATTGAGAATCTCAAATCTACTGGTCTCCAAGTCTGAGTCTGGGCCCACAAATGGGCCAGACGGAATGGTATCATCCCAAACGCTTATTATGTCAGGTTCTATATCTGGTGTCTGTTCTCTTGAGACTCCTGTGGCCTAAGTGCTAGGTCTCTGCACTCAGTTCCTTTCCCCTATCCAGAGTCTCCCATCCCCTCCCCTCTTTTGCTTTGGTACAGTATTCCCTCTGGGATCCCATGGGGATCAACTCTGGCTTTTCAATCTGGGGTTTGACCAAGATTCTCATTATGTGGGCTATGATCTGCAACTCATGGATAGATCCTCAGTTCCTTGAATTTTCTGCATCCCTATCTGCCTGTTTGTTGAGAAGTCTGAATAATCTCTCTACCATTCCACCCCCCACTCCAATCCCCGCACTCAAGCAAAAGATATTTGTAATGTCTTTGGAAGCCCCCAACCATTCTTTGGAGCTGTTTTATAAGACTGACATTATCTAGTCTTCCTCCTCCTTGGTATAATAGAGGGGTAAGTTCTGAGTCAATCCTCTTATATTTTTCTTGAACACTGAGACATTATAATCAATTAGCAAGTATTGATTAAATGCCTACTGTATGCCGACTACTTTGCTAGGTGGTAGGGACATAAATAATCCCTGTTCCAATGGAGGTACATTCTAATGTAGGTGTATGTGTGTATATGTGTGTGGAAGGGGAAGGAGGGCAATATGTACACATATAAGTAGATATAGCCAGAGAAAATGTTTGGAGCTAAGAGATGAAACTTCTTTTTCATGGAATAGCAAGGAGCTCAGTGTCACTATATTGAAGAATGTATTCTGGGGATATACAGAATGTATACAAAATAAACATGAAATAAATAGAAAAATATTTGTTTTGTTTGTCCTTCATTTTTAAAGAGGACCAATGACATCACGGGTGATGGCTTGGCTTGTGAATGAATTGGATTTGAGTCAGAGTTACACAATCATTAGCCTTAATCTCTCTTCCTAAATCATTCAAATCCAGTATGGACTTGATGGAAGTCAAGATGACTGGCAATGGTCCAAACTACAGCGATTGACCTTGGCATCTTTGATGTTTGACCAAGTTCTAAGAGTTCCACAGCACCTGTTTCAGCCACCTTCGTGGCCCCTGAAACAAAGTGTTCTTGTTTGTCCGTTCCATTAGAGGACATCTCCATATGCTTGGGATGACAGTCCCCTAACTTACCAATGGGCAGCGCCCTGTTGGTTACTCTCAACCTGGTTTAACCCATTTGCCCAGATGGTTTTAGCAGGATGTGGCCACTATGTGTGCTACAACTTCTGGGAATCACAGCTAAGAGCTGAGTGGCAGAGACATGAAAAGTTTTTGGCAAGCCCTCAGGCCAGAGATGCTAGTCCTTCCTGAATGCCCCTTATGCACCATACCAGGAAGTTAGTGAGGGAAGGCACTAGCAGTTACAGGAATCGGGAGAGATTTTATGAAGAGAGTAGGGTTTGCACTACGTCCTGAAGGAAGCAAGGGGTCCTGTACAGAGAAAGTGAATTCTAGTCATGGGGAACAGTAAATGCCATGCTATGGGGCCTGGGAAATGGGATGTGGAAAGTGAGGAACAGAGAAAAGGCTAGTTTAGTTGCATTGTAGAGTGGGTAAAAGGGAAGAATATGTACTAATAGTGGGAAGATAGGTTGAGTTTAAGTTGTAAAGAGTTTTAAAAGCCAAATAAAGGCGCTGAAATTTGATTCTAGAAATACTGGGGAGGCATAAGAGTTTACTGAGTGTATTGGAGATAGATCTTTGTGTAAGGGAAAAATGCTAGCATCCATTGCAGAACAAATAACCAGGAAAGATCAGACAGGTAAATCAATTAGGAGGTTATTACAAAAATCCAGGGTAGAGGGGTTGTTTTCTTTTGATATTTTTGAGAGTCATAAACATTCATGCTGCAGATTAGCCTGAGCTCACACTGAATCTCCTTCCATTTCAATCCAATTCCTCTCTCTTACATACACAGACTCACTACCCCTATATTTCCACCCACACATAAACCACCAGTGCTCCTATATTTCCTTACACATAATAAAATGATTTTTATTCAAGCTACTATTTTCTTTCTTTCTCATACTCATGCTAAAATTCTCTGCAATAAGAGACAGTCACTTTGATGGCAAAACTGACTCTTGGTCCATGCTCCTTCCAAGACCAGGAACTGTTTCTTTCACCATATCTCTAACATCAGCATCAAAAGTACTTTCAGGTCCATAGCTGTTCTCTCATTATTCAGTGCACTCAATCTTTTAACCAATATAGGGAATAAGGTAAGAAGTAGTTAAAGCAGCTGAGTCTGAGTCTGAATAAATGAAGAATAACTATGCAACTAAAGTTCTTGGGGCACTCATTTGCTTGCAGCTGGCAGTTTATAATCCAAACCTATTGAAGAAGTGTTGGAATTATTTCTAAGAATTGTTGAACATTTGCAAAGGTATTATGAATTCACAATTTGCTTGGTTTCATGATTTTTCTCCATTGACCTTAAGCAGCCCTAAGGCAGGAAAGGAGATGTTATATTGGAGTTACCTAGGATTGATTCAGGATGGTCAGGTGGTCAAGGGATTCTGAGCTGGTAGAATACCAAAGGACTGATGTAGAAGCAAGTGAAATCAGAGTTGGGGGCAGTGAACACACAAGTGAACTATAGATCCAGGTCCCACTGATTGCTAGAAAAAGGGAGGGAAAATGGGAAGGAAGAGGCCCAGTATGATTGAGAGGGTAGAGTGGGTAAGCAGGAAAAAAAAAAAAAAAAAAAAACCCAAGCATTTTACATATTTGGAATTGATGAGTGAGAGGTCAAATGTATTGGGGGGGGAAAAATCCCCAACCTTAACTAGGAATCAGTGGAAGAAATGCTATAGCTTTTCTAGTCAGCATAATAAAAATCACAGATATTACCTCGCCAGTAAAGATCCATATATAGCTTTTCCATAGCCATGTTTTTTTAATATGCCTATGAGAATTGAACTGTAAGAAAAGCTGATCACTATGGAATCAATGCTTTTGAATTGTGATAATAGAAAAGATTTCTGAGAGTCCCTTGGATAGCAAGAAGATCAAATCAATCAGTACTTAAAGAAATTAATTCAGGCTGTTCAGTAGAGGGTTAAATACTGAAGCTGAAATTTAAATATTTGGGCCACATAATGAAAACAGGAGGCTCATTGCAAAAGGCCCTGATGTTAGAAAAGATTAAAGGCAAAAGGAGAAGGGAGAAGCAGTGTCATGGAAACAATGAACATGAATCTGGACAGACTTTGGGAGATAGTAGAGGATATATGGTCCACATGAGGATCACATATACATGAGATCACAAAGAATCAGACCTGACTAAATGACTGAATAACAACAACAAAAAAGGCAGCTTTACAGAAATGTCCCTTTCTTTTAGCTTCCTAGACAGACTAAAGTGACTTGAAACTGGAGTTAATCATAGAAGACTTCCCAGAAAGCCAAACTTAGAGCATAGAGTCTGGGAAGACAGGAAGATAGAATCATAGAACTTAGACCCAGAAAACTTTAGAGATCATCTACTCTAATTGTCCTATGTTGCAGAGGAAGGAACTGAGACCCAGACAAGTTAATGAACTTGGCCATATTCACACAGGTAATGAGTAGCAGGAAAGAACATTCTTTTTCTACCACAACATTGGTCAGATGGTTAAGAGATGGCTTGAGTTGGCTGCTAAGAAATATTTGAGTGATTTATTTATTTTTTATAGTATTTTATTTTTCTAAATACATGCAAAGATAGTTTTCAACATTCACCTGTGCAAAACCTTATATTCCAAAATTTTCTCCCCCTCTCCCTTCTTCCCTTCCCCCAAGATAGCAAGCAATCTGATATAGGTTAAACATGAACAATTCTTCTAAACATATTTCCATATTCGTCATGCTGTGCAAGAAAAATCAGATCAAAAGGGAAAAAAAAACAGGAAAAAGAAAAAAACAAGCAAACAAACAACAATAAAAAAGCTGAAAATAACTACACTTTGATCCATATTCAGTTTTCATAGTTCTCTAAGATGCAGATGGCACTTTCCATCCCAAGTCTATTGGAATTGCCTTGAATCACCTCACTGTTGAAAATCCATCACAATTGCATCACATAATCTTGTTCTTACTGTGTATAATGTTCTCTAGATTCTGTTGAGTGATTTATTTTCATAGTTCTATGTCTGTAATAAATTCTTCCAGGGTTCCCCAAGTCTTGTGGGAAAGCCAGAGGATGTTCTGGTTTGTCAGGGTTTTATTGAGTGTCTACTACACATCTAGAGGCATGCTGTCTGGAGGGGAATCATGAGAAGGTCCTGCCCTTCATGAGCTTGTAGCTGAAAGGGAAGCCTTATGAAATGAACTGAAAAATGATGAAGTTCTTAACTCCAGAACAGTGACTGTAAGTGTAATGCAAAGAGAAAGCAGTGTGGCTGGAACATTTGGGAAAACCTCCTGGAGGTGATGGTACTTTGAAAGAGAAGGCTTGAAGGAAGAGAATTTAGAAAAAGAGAGATGAGGCGCTGGGTAGTGGTCAACATCACTGGTCAGGTGGTCAATAAATAAGCATTAATAATATAATAAATAAACATTTATTAAACATCTACTAGGTGCTGAGCACCATGCTTGCTTTTTCTTCAAAATTACTTTGATATTCTTCCCCAAAACACACAAAGGACCTTACAGATGTCCTGAAGTCATATAAGGCACTATCTTGATATGTGGGGACAAAACAGTTAATTGTCCTGAACCTCAGTCTTTTTCTTTGTAATTTAAGAATACTGGACTACCTTATTTCTAAAGCCCCTTCCAACCCTCAATTCTCTATCCCAAAGTCTCTATCTATAATCTGTGAAGGTTGTCCTGGTTCTCTGACTTTAAACCCAGAAGGAAAAATAGGAATCTTTAAGAAGCAAGGAATCCGCCAGAGCTCTATGTGTCTGTCTGTCTATCTGTGTGTGTGGCTGTTTGTCTGTCTCTGTGTCTGTGTGTGTGTGTGTGCCTGCCATCTATAGGCTGACCTGAATTAAAAAGATTCCTCGGGGTAATGAGCCTGCTGTGCTCAACAACTAACTCACACTTTGCCCTGAAAAGTTTAAATCAGAGCAGATTTGGAAAAAAACAACTTAATTTGAATAACAAGCCAGATGGGGTCCTCCCCCCTCCCTGGGGAGCTTCCCTCTTCCCCCTGGCCCCACATTCCCCAGCAATTATCACAGTGACAATTATTGCACAGAATAGCATCTACCAAATTGGTATTTCAGGAGGGCTTGGCTCTGGGGAAAGCGGGGAGACTATTTGCCGAGTAAGGCCTATAGTCTTAACACCTGCCAAGAGCCAGCAATACAGACATCTCGAGCAAAGAGTATCCTTCTGTACAATATCAGAACTGAAAGGAACCTTAGAGCATGGACTGTCAAACCCAGAAGCCATTCAGAATCATAGAAGACAATGTCTCAGAAGCCTTATAAGATAATCAAAACTGCAGAGGGCCTTAGGATCCCAGAATAGTGATTGTCAGAGCTAAGGTCCTAGAATGGGGCCTTTGGGTCCTAGAACATAGAAGGTCATAACTGGAAGGGGACTGAATGTCCTAAAACATAGAGTGTCAGAGCTGAAAGAGGCCTTAATATCTGAGAACATTGATTGCCAGAGCTGGAAGGGGTCTTAGGCCCTAGAATGGGGCCTTTGGGTCCAAGTACATAGAATGTCAGAGCTTGAAAGGGACTGAGAATCTTAGGTTATGGAATGTTAGAATCAGTCAATAACTAAATCACTCTGAGGAGTCCTTATCATGTCTCTACTATGTGATCCCCTTAGGGAAAACTCAAAGAGGACATGGTCTCTAGCCTCAGTAAGTTTGAAATCTAGTTGGAAAGATGAGGGGAATAACAGAATCATAAAATGTGGATTCACAGAACACAGAATGTCAGAGCTAGGAAGGTTCTTAGAGATCATTTAGCTTAACTCTCTCCTGTTACAAGTGAGGGAAGTGAATTTAGCAATATTGAGCTAACCCCATCCACAACCTGGAAGCTAATCAATTGTTAAATCATAACTACTCTACCTCCTCAACAATGCTCACATCCACTCCTTTTTTCTCCATTCTCATGAATATCAATTTAGTTTCAAGTTCTTACCACCTCTGGCCAAAAGAGTCCCCTAATTAACTCTCCAGAATCCTATATGTTTTCTTGCTAATCTATTTTCCACATACTTGACAAATTGATAAGCTTGAAATAGAGGTTTGAATATGTCACTCCCCTGCCCTGGTTCCCCATTGTTTTTAGGATAAAAAGGTCTTTTTAATACGTAAAGCCACTTACAATCTGGTTCCAGACTGTCTTTCCAGGGTGAATTTTTTTCATTCTACCTCTCCACCCCAAAATCTCAAATGTGGTTTTGATGGGGAAGTAGGGGAAGAATGGGACATATGCATAGATCTATGATATCAAATAATAGGTAGTGCATAAGAATGGCACAAAGTATTGTTGAGATAGTGGGCAGGAAAATATTATTGATAGTGGAAGCCGGGAGGCTTCTTGGAGGAAGAGGCATTGAAGTTGGATGTTGAAGGATGGGTGAAAGGTGAAAGGGAGGCTGTCTAGGGACCTTATAAGCAAACACATAAGTGGGGAGTTTGTGGAATGGATTCTGAGGGCAGAGAGTAATGCAATCGAGAGCATAGGTTACATGGAAGGTAATAATATGAAATCATGATAGAAAATTTAGGGTGATACCAAACTGTGGATACCCTTAAATACCAAGTAAAGGGTTCTGAATTTGACCAGTTAGATAAAAGAGTTACTTAAACCTTATTCAAAATTTTAAGCAGAACAGTGAAATGACCATCCCTATGTGTAAGAAAGAGAACTGAACTTATTTAAAAGTTTGATCCTTGGGTCAGCTTCACATATGATCTTACATGAAGGCCCTGAGTATACTTTGTGGTGTTTCATACTTCTTTGTTTGCCTCATTGCCTCCACCTAGACAAAATGAGATTATCAGTATTTGATATTTCCTCCCCTGGGAGAAAGTCACTTATTCCTTTTATAAACACCAGGGCTCACAAGGCTTAAAAAAGTATCAGCTGATTAAGGAATAGTGGTGAGGATCATGCTAGGAATGGTACGTGACATATTTGTAATGAAGAACTACTCAGTAGCAGTAGCAGTCTTCAGGGAGTTGTAGGACTAGAAAATGAAGAGGATATGAGTGTGGGAGTGAGAGTAATAGATAAGTAGTGGATAATCTACATGCTCCATTGGTATCCACAGAAAGAAGGAAACAAGCATTGATTAAACAAGCATTATATGCTAGGCACTATACCAAACACATTATGAATATCACATTATTTGATCTTTACAACAACTCTGGCAAATAGGTGCTATTATCCACATTTTGCAATAGAGGAAAACAAGACAGATGGAGGTTAAGTGTCTAAAATAATAAGTATCTGCGACCATATATATATTTTTAATAGCTTTTTATTTATAAAATATATGCATGGGTGATTTTACAGCATTGACAATTGCCAAAACTTTTGTTCTAATTTTTCCCTTCCTTTCCCCCATCCCCTCCCCCAGATGTCAGATTGACCAATACATGTTAAAGTATAAATTAAATACAATATATGTATACATGTCCGAACAGTTATTTTGCTGTGCAAAAAGATTGGACTTTGAAATAGTGTACATTTAGCCTGTGAAGGAAATCAAAAATGCAGGCGGACAAAAATATCGGGATTGGGAATTCTATGTAGTGGTTCATAGTCATCTCCCAGAGTTCTTTCACTGCAACCATATTTTAAATCAACTCTTCCAGGTTCCAGGCATGATGCTGTGTCACCTATTAGTTTATAAAAGTTGAACAATTTATAAGAAGGCTCCTGACGTGTTAGGTATACCCTCTGTGAGAGATGTATGAAAGGACATGGAAAGAGTCACACAGGATGGGTTGCAATTTGTACTGTTGGAGGGTATACTCCATTGTATGCCTCTGAAATTACAGAATTGTCAAAAAATTGAAGCAAGTAGAACCATTTTCACCATCATTGCAAAGGCCAGTAGTGTTTCAGTCCCTTAGATAACTTCCTCTAGGGTTTTATCAGGGGACAGCCAGGAAATTGTTTCATCATGCCTTTACATCCTCTTTTTTTTACTTTTCTGGCAGCTCTCCCAGAGATGACAATTTAGTGCTTATTGATCAACTGTTATAAGCTAGACTTGAGGTTGGCCAGCCCAGTGTTTTAGATTCAGGATTTGAATGAAATGTTCTTGTAGAACATTTAGCAAAGAACAAAAGGAGATGTGATTTACTATGGCATGGAAAGGGTATCCATCAAGGATCAAGCATTCGTTGCTTTGGGCATAACTTTCTTGCCTCTGTATTTGCCATGGTGGTATACCGACATTAAGAGTGAGGAAGGAAGTTCTAATTCCTCAGGGACTAGCTTTTGTGCTTAAACCACTAGGAAATCCTGTCAATGGTGAAATCCTTTGTTCAGAAAACAGAGAGCTGGAGTCAAGAAGACTTAAATTCAAATCAGCCTCAGACCCTGAAAAAGTCACTTAAATGCTCTCTGCCTCAGTTTCCTTATCTGTAAAATAGCACCTATTTTATGGGGTTGTCTGTAGATCAAATGAAATATTTGTAAAGTACTTTGGAAACCTTAAAGTTAGAAGAATGTTAGCTATCATTACTATTCCCTAAATAATTTTTTAATTCAATTTTATTTCATTTTCAGCTTTAAACTTTCTATCTCCTGTTTCTCTTCTTCTTACCCTCTCTTCTCCCTGTTGAAAACAATTAAGTCTTGAGGATAATTGTAATACCTTTTTAAAAAAAGTAGCCTAAAGTGTTTTGGGCAGTTGTGGTTCCTACAATATACCATCCCTTGGTGGCAAGGTCCTAAAAGATGAAGACCTGCTGTCACTTAAAAAGTCTTAGGGAGGTTAGAATCCTGATCTTAGGGATGGAGAGATGAAGCCTTGCATAGATATTTCTGGAGGAGGAAAATAAAAACTAAAACAATGAAGATATAAAAAGTGACAATAAGCATTGTAATAAATCCCTGAAGGAGTGACAGAATATAAAGAATGAATTCCCAAAATCCCAGGATTTTTCTTTCTCTTTTGAAAGGACCAAGTCCTACATCTCAATGATATGTGGTAAGTGATACCAAACGTTAATAGTTCATTGGAACTGATATAAGGGGTATCAGTGAGGAAGGACAGTGCCAGGAGCATCAGGGTCAAGGTATAGATGATGACATTTTTGGAATAGTCACCAATTTTTATCAAGGATTAGGTTCATCTTTAGTAAGGTATCGAAGATTAATTACCTACTTGTGACAAGATCAATACAAAGAATTACCCTATACCACTACCCACTCTGGAATCCCTAGCCCACCAGCCAGGACCTCTCCCTCAGTGGACAAATACTTAATCTTTGTCCCTTTAGAAACCTCGGCTGAAAGACTAACCCAATTTTTTTTTTTTCTGTGGAGGCTGGGTGGAAAGTTTCACCTACCCCTAGTTACCAAGAAAGCAAGGCATCAGACAATAACTACAACTCTTGATCCTCCAGTCTCTTCCCAAGAAGAACGTAGGAATTGAGTGAAACACTCTGACCCCATCTTATGATTCAATTCTGGATTTAGTTCAGTTATCTTTCTATTTGATTATGGATCTAGTCCAATTTCTGTCTTGTGAAAAAAGACAGAATCCAACTCTGGTTGGCTGGAAAGCCAGACCACCTCTTCCTATTGCTTAGAGCCCAAATTTTTTTAATGTTTACCTAAGGACATAGGTTATGCTGACCAGAAATCCAGTCAAATCCAAAGACTAATGTAAAGAGTTTTCTCACATTATTCACCTCAAGCAACTCATATGTTTATCAGAAAACTGGCCTCATTCTGATCAATTAGTTATTCCTGATTGCAGGGAATTGTACCTGTTTTCTCTTCCCTTTTCCAACTCTTGAAACTTATTCATTCTGTTCTCAATTCAAAAAGCTCCTAATTTTTCTTCCACTTAGAAATCAAATTTTGTATCCTGGTTTATATACTGTTAGTTGTTTTCCTGTTAATACACAGAAATCTGTCTCAGGGGTATTTGGAGTTTAGTGCTAAGTTGAAGAGACTTGGTCCTAACTTGTTGGGTAATTGGCATGCATTGTTTAATAAATCAATATGTTTGGAAGCTGGAACCTTTGTTTCTTCAGTCATTTCAATTAATTCACGTATCACTGATAACCACTGGATATGCAGAGGATAACTCAGCTACTTATTCTCAGTTTTGGAATTATTTCATAGTAAGGAGGAAATTCAACCACTGTCCTCTCAAGTGCCTCCCCTACTGCTACTAAAGTCCTGTCGCTGTTTATCTTTCAATCTTAAAAAGTATCATGTCATTGAGGAGATGTTACCATGGCATGCAAGTGAATTGGACTGAAGAAGGGCTGTACAAATTTACCAGCCTCACTTTTTCCTCCAGAACCATCTGGGTCCAGTGACAAGATATAAATCAGAAATACTGGAGATGGCCCTGAATGTTTGGCCTTTTTTAAGCTAAGGTTTTTGACAGGTCTTAGTTTGTCTGAGGCAACACCCACACAGTGATTAAGAAAGAGGCAGAAAACAGCCTGTTTTACTAGTCCAAAAAAAAAAAAAAAATCAATCTGGAAGGGGAAGACCATCAGGATTTTTGGTCCAAACAGAGACAATTGCTATTTACATTCCCTTTGAGTCAATTGGAGCTTGGCCTGTGATCTATTATTGGCCAATCAATCAGTAGTCCTTAAGAGAAAAATCTTGTTGGTAAACTCCAAGATATCTTGGGAGGTTTCAGCAATACAATAAACAAATAAATAAATAAATTTACCTTCTTTTGAACAGAGCATCCACAAGTAAGTATATGATAGCTATATGGACAGAAGGAAGGGAAAGAGAAGGAAGAAAGGAAGGAAGGAAGGAAGGAAGGAAGGAAGGAAGGAAGGAAGGAAGGGAGGGAGGGAGGAAGGAAGGAAGGAAGGAAGGAAGGAAGGAAGGAAGGAAGGAAGGAAGGAAGGAAGGAAGGAAGGAAGGAAGGAAGTCCTCCTAGAACAATGAGAATTGTCTCATGGTATACTGAAGTAGAATCACGGGCACCATAGGGAGCTGTGGTTCAATGTCAATCAGGGCCTCTGCCTCCCTCTTTCCCCTACTTCAAGAATAACATTTTAATCCAATCTTGAAGATTACAAGTAATATTATAGACCAGATTTGACTCAAACATATCTGGCAATTCTGGTTAGGGATTCTAATGACATAAGACCCTAATAGACTATCCTACAGTTAACAAAAAGAGATTTACTTAATCTGAACATCCAAAGGCAATCCAACAAAGAGACCTCACTGATTCATTTGGGCACATGTTCTTAGGCCACTATAATTCCCACAGTCACTTCACTGGCAGGAGCTTCTAACTCCTTGTGAGCAACATTTGTACTAAAGCCACCAGGAAGCTACATTAAATGATTAAAGCCTCAGGCCTCTGGATCACTACTTCCTAGAGCACCTGTTTCAGAGTCAGGAAGACCTGAGATCAATGCTGTCTTGGATGCTTACCAGCTAGATGACCCTGGGCTTTGGTTCCTCCTCTTCTTTTAAAATGAGGGAATTGGAATATGGTGACCACAAAGGGCCCATCCAGTTCTACATCTGCTTCTATAACACAGTCCCAGCTGTAGTCTTTCTTGCCATTTTTTTTTTTCTCTCCAACTCTTAATTCTTTCAGTTCTCAACAGCTCCCAGCAGGGGGAAGTTGTTGATAACAGGCCAATTTCTGTTATTCTGCAGACCTGATATTTTTCAGCCTGAAGATCTCTTCAGTTTTCTAGCAAATGATACTTTCTTTCTTTCCCAGGAGGTAAGCACACTTAGCAAGCCAACAGGGAAAGTGGGCTCCAGAATCCCTCCCTCCTTTCCCCACTAGTTCCTAGACCTCAAAACATCCCTGTGAGCAGCATTCCTACATTTTTATTTAGCCTGCTTTTATTCTGTGGTTCTCAAAGCTCCCAAAGGCCACAAAAGATCTCTTATATCTCTTATCTTTTATAAGATAACCTAGTAACTTATTCCTGTTTTAATGTTGGCCACATTTTGGGTGGCAGTTATGTGACTCAGGGGATGGAGTCTGAACCTTGAGTCAGGCAGAATGGAATTCAAATACAGCCCTATACATTTATTAGCTGTATGATACTGGGCAAGTTGTTTAATCACTCTTTGCTTTGGTTTCATCAAATATAAAATGAAAATAATAATCATAACACCTATCTCCTAGGATTATTGAGTATCAAATAAGATATTTACAAAGTGCTTAACTCAGTCCCTGGTATATACTAAGTGCTTAATAAATGTTAGTTTCTTCCCTCACTCCCTTCCTTCCTCTCTCCTTTCCTCCCTCCCTCTTTTCCTTTCTTTTGTCCTTCCCTTCCTTCCTTCTTTCCTTTTCCTTTCTTTTTTCCTTCCCTCCTTTTCTTTCTTGCTTTCTTCTTTCCTTTTCCTTTCTTTTTTTCCCTCTCTCCCTCCTTTTCTCCCCCCCTTCCCTCCTTCCTTTCTGCCTTCTTCCCTTCCTCCATTCTTCTTTCTCTCCCTCTGTCATTCTCTACCTTAGTGCCTGACAGTGTGTCACCTGCCTCTGGTAAGCCCAGAGGCTTGGGAGGATCCAATCAACCTCTCCCAAATTGCCTTTCAGTCCTTTGGGGAAAATAACATGTGGGCAGGTAAGGATTCAGGGACATTCCAGAGATCAACCCGCTAATGAGTAGTAGAGCTTGGATTTGAACTCAAGTCTTTTGATTCCAAATCTGGGCCCCTTCTTCTCCACCACACTGCAAATACGAAAATAGGCAAACCGACACATGACATGACTTGCCCAGGTTAAGCTGGAAGAGGCAGAACCAGAATAATCACCAGCTTCAAGTATTTAAAGAGTTGTCATGTGGAAAGACAGATAAACTTTGTTCTTGGCCCCACTGCACAGGACTAAGAGCAATGGGTGGAAGCTGCTTAGTGGCAGATTTAAGCTGGAGGTAAGGCAAGGTTAGAATGGCTATCCCAAAGTGGAAGTGATTGCCTTGGAGGCAATAGCTTCCCTTCAAGCCAAGGTTAGATGAGCACTCATTGGGTATGCTGCAGATACAAGGATTCTTATTCAGAGACAGGTTCAACCAGGCGATTTCTGACATCATCTAACTTTCAGATTCTGGAGTAATCTCCAAATCATGTTGAGTCAAGAGTGGAGATGTTAATGGAGAAGCAAAATGGGGACTTAGTAAGAGGGGATAAGAGAAAGAAGAGTCTGAGTCAGAAGTTTAGGCCAGGGTAGGGGACAAGCATCAGGGACATGTGGACTTTGGGCTGGTAACTTTGGCAGTATATCATTTGGGGTCTGGAATGAGAAGTAAGTAGTGGGGGGTGGTGAGAGATACCATAGACAGGCACAGTAAAGGATCAAGGATAATCCATAATCTGCTTCTTAACATAGACTAGTCTTGTGCTAGTTACAGATTTGTGTACCGGACTTAATTAGGAGAGTGCTGGAGTCAGCTTAAACTGATGGTTAAATTTCTAGCATGAGTATTTATGATGGGGAAACCCCGATACTGTCCTGACTTGGGGGGGACCATGAGGTGAAGTGCTTGAGAATTCTCCGTGAACTCTTGCCTCTGTGAAAGACCCACCTCAGGGAATCAAGATAAAGTGGTTTCATTGTGTTATCTTTGTGGGACTAGTTGAGTCCAGGACCACTGCTACTTAGCTCGACCTTAAGTGATCTCATTTAGCTGGAGATCTAGATTTCTATTGATCTCTTTTGAGTTGAAAATTGGCTCAGAATCACTCCCAGTAAGCTGTCCCATTCTTCTGGAAATCTAGGCCTGGGGGCAGTAATGTCATTCAATTGAAACTTCTATTAAATTAGAAGATCTCAGTCTGATTTAAACTCAAACTGCCCCCAGCTCCCAGCCAAGATAAAATAGGCATCTGCTTGCTCAATTCTTTGTAGAGGGCCAAAGCAGGACAATGTCTTGTCAAGGAACCCCTTTCTCTCCTTGGCATCTGAGGATCCCCTTCCTGCTGAGAAGACACTCTTTTCTCAGTGGTAACCCGTATTTATCTCTCTGCCAGGATTTCTCTACATCCCTTGTTTATCTTTCTGCCAGGACATCTCTGCTAGACCTTTATTTTTCTGTCGGGACCTTGCCACTGAGGAAATCAGCCTCTTAGTAAAGGCTGACTTCTCAAGTGCCAATAAACTTCTTTTTGCCAGTCTAAATTTTCGGGTTCATAAATTCTTTTATGAAGGACCTGCGCTGACCAGAAGGGGTTCCGACAACTCTGCCCTGCGCCAAACCTCAATATTTGGTTCCCTGACTGGGAATTGAGGGGATCCAAACCTCCTCATTAATACTTTCGAAGTCAAGGAACCTTATAAATCAAGGGTTTTGTTGATTGGTAGGAACATATTAATAATGCATATTAAACTTGAAAGTCTATTGTAGGTATTTTTTTGAGACCTGATTGTCAAATATTTACCAGCATACCTTTCGTTGAGCTGGGGTTTTTTTTCCCTTTATTTTTTTTTCTGGTTAAATATATATTAATTTTAATATATATTAAATTTTTTAATATTCTTTAGGAATCATGTTGGGAGAGAAAAATCAGAACAAAAGGGAAAAACCATGAGAGAGAAAAAAAGAATCAAACATAGATGTGTTGATTTACATTCAATCTCCACGGATCTTTTTTCTGGATGCAGATGGCCTTTTAATCCAAAATTTATTGGGATTACCTTGGATGGTTGAACTGCTACACGGGACTGACTAGAACCCGAGTCTTGAAAGACTGTCTGTAGCTGCCTCTCCAAAATTCACAGGTGGTGGGGGGAAGTCCAAGCCAAACCTTGGAGTATTGAATTCATTCTCCCCTCATTCCCTGTTTCTTTTCAGCAGCAGCTGTCAAGCAACTCTTTACCCCAAACTCTGCTCTGGGACCCAGAGACTGCTCCTCAGGGTTTAATTAACAACAGCACAAGTTTGGGAGGGAGGTATGTGTGCTGCATTATTTCTGAAGAGGAAACTGGATCCCCCTGACTGCCCTGGGGGTGCTGAGCCTGGGGAGGTGAGAGCCAGCTGCTTACCCAGTAAGATTCCATTCCCCAACAGAGGCCCTCTCTTCCTTCAGTCAACCTAACTTTGAGAGAGAGCAGAGAACACTCTGACTAGAAAGAGAAGTCTGCAGTATCACAGGATTCAGAGCTAGAAGGGATTTTAGAAATCATCTAGTACAACACCCTTCATTTGGGGTGCAATGATTAGAGAGCTGGGCTTAGAATCAGGAGGACAGAGTTCAAAGGCAGCCTCAGATACTAGCTGTGTGACTTAGACAAGTCACTTAATCTTTTGCCTTAGTTTCCTCATCTATAAAATGGGAAGGATAATAGTAGCTACCTCCCAGAGTTGTTACAGTATCATATGAAATAGTTATCATAAAGCATTTAGCACAGTGCCTGGTGTACAGTAAACCTGATATAGATATTAGTTATTATTTGAAAGAATAGCAAATAGCCTGTTAACCCACAGTTCTCTTTTATTGTCCTGACTCAGTTTCCCTGCTTCTCAGTTCAGCAAAACCTCCCCTCCCTCTTTATCAGAATACTTGATAAGGATAAAAGATCTTATATTTTAGAATATCACCATGCCTCTCCCCATCCCAAGCTATTACAGTGGTCCTCAAACTTTTGTTCTCAATATCTTTATCCTATTAAAAATGATTGAGGAATTGTCCAAAGAGTTTTTGTTTATGGGGGTTTATAGTTATATTAATCACATTAAAAATAAAAACCCATTATGAATTTGTAGACTCTCTGAAAGGATTTCAGAGATTTCCAGGATGCTCTGGATCAGACTTTGAGAACCACCGTATTAGAATATCAGATACTGTCTTATCAAGATGCCTTTCCCCATCACTGGGGTGCCTCCCCCAATTATGTCACCCCCCTCTCCAGAGGCAAACCCCACCCTGTCAGAGTGCTGTTCCCGCTCTCAGTACCCTGACTCTGCCCCTGCCTTAGTCTATCCCCTGCATCTGAGCCATGTGTATATATGTCATTGAGAACTCACATTGTTTGCTGGATTCTTGGAGACGATAATCTCATTCAGCCCTGGGACCAAACCATGGATCCATTTGTTTCCAGTATATCTCTCCATTTAATACACTATTAAATACTTTAATTTCTATTTTGCTCACTTTCTCCAGCATTACAAGCCCCACTGAAAATGACCTGCTCAAGGTCACATCCTCAGCCAGTGTCAAAGCAACTCCAAATTCAGTGTGCTGTATCCCCAGTCTTCAAAGGAACTGGATACAACAGAACTTGGGGTGAGATAGGGGAATATGCAAGAATTTCCTTTATATAAGGACTTCAGGAGTAGAGGCAAACTGCACCTGAGAGAAACAGGATAGGGATGAGAGTAGATAAAGAAGATTTATTATGTCTAATCTGGTTTGGGAAAGGAAAGAATAAAGGAAGCAGGAATTGTAGGTTGGAATGGATAGTTCTTTAATAAAAGAAAGGATGAATAAAAAATCCTTTTTTTCCCAGTAAAATATACTCTACATTGCAAACTGGTTTTTCATCTATTCTCTAACAATACTAGGCCATCACATTTGACTTTTCATTTTCCACCTCCATGCCTTTGTACTGGCTGTACCCCATGTTTAGAATGCTTTCTCCTAATCTCTCCCTTTGGGCATCTCTGATTTCTTTCTTTTTTATTTTTTTTCCTGAGGCAATTGGGGTTAAGTGACTTGTCCAGAGTCACATAGAGAGGAAGTGTTAAGTGTCTGAGATCAGATTTGAACTCAGTCCTCCTTACTTCAGGGCTAGTGCTTTATCCATTATGCCACTTAGCTGTCCTCTCTGATTTTTTTCAAGATTTAACTCAAATGCTATCTTTTAAAGATCTTCCCAGTCTCCCCTCCCCCACTCTCA
Source organism: Sarcophilus harrisii (assembly GCF_902635505.1). Taxonomy (NCBI): domain Eukaryota; kingdom Metazoa; phylum Chordata; class Mammalia; order Dasyuromorphia; family Dasyuridae; genus Sarcophilus; species Sarcophilus harrisii. The sequence continues at coordinate 357,117,077 of NC_045427.1, read as the reverse complement.
TCCCCAATCACTTCAGCTTTCCCCTCTAAAGTTCCTTCCTTCCTTCCCTCCCTCCTTTCTTCCTCTCTTCCTCCCCCTTCTTCTAATCCCTCCCTCCCTCCCTTCTTTCTTTCTGTCCACATAGGGATGCATACTCTTAACAATGGGTGCTATGCCCAAAGGAACATAAATTTTGACCATTAAAACGTCCTAAGATATCTTGGGATTTACAGGTAGATTTCTTTTTAGGAATCATGCCTTAAACCCAAATCATTCTGGCACTCATTGATTGGCCAACAGTAGGTTCCAGTCTGAGCCCACTTGGTCACCGTTTGGGCTCTGATGGCTCAGAGTGAGTGTAAATAGTAATTGTTTCTTTTTGGTCCAGAAATCCTGAGGGTTTTATCTCCCAGATTGATATTTTGTGTGTGTGGACTGGGTAGAAGAGGCCATTCTTTGCTTCATTTCTTACCTAGTCAATCACTGAATGGGTGTTGTCTCAATCAAACCGAGACCTGTTAAAGACCTTAGCTTAAAAAGCCAAAGTGTCTAGATCTATGTCTTGCCCATGGATCCAGGTGGTACTGGAGAAGAAAATGTGATTGGTTATTTTGCACAGTTCTGCCTCACATAAGCCAATTCATTTGTATGTGTGAAGCCACCACCTTCCTGATGTTATAGTTCTTTTCCAGAATAAAGGACAAACAACATCTACCTTCAATTCACTCTCTATATGGGACCTTTGCAGCATTCCCAGTTCACTTTGTGTTTGGAAGCACCTTGTGACCATGTGGTTATGAGAAAGCCTCCTTTGAATTTGTCAAACTGGTCAAACTGAGACATTCTCTTTCCTGATGGATCCAGAAAATAAAGCTCATAATTTGGCCACCTAGGGAGCTTTAATTTTCATCAATAAGAAGAGAGTTCTATACCATGGGACTGCTTTGGGACTCAGGTTACATGTATGTGACTATTTACATGTTTTCTCTTCTATGTGGACAGGGACTATTTTCGTGCCTTTGTCTATATAGCACTTAACACATTGTCTAGCATAAGTAAACCAGTTATTTAATTAATAAGTAAACTCGAATAAGCACAACTCTTCTGTGCTGATGAAGAGGGGACTCTGAAACTCTGAAAATCCTTGAAGGAGAAAATCTCCTTCAACTCTGCCTCAGTGAAGGACCCTGCCTCCAGGCACAAACAGTTTTATCCTTGTTATCTGGGTGGGGTCGATTCAGTCCTGAAACTCATTGAATTCATTTCAAATTCCAGCTCAAGCTGAAACCCAGGATAAGCCAACTTGGGACTCCACCCACAAGCCCCTTTATAAGTTCTCATTATGAAAGAGCCAAACTAAAACCTCTTTGCAGAGGTTCCAAACATGCCAAGAAGCCTCTGTCCACTGGAATACTCTTTCCAGTGCCATCCTCTCTTTATCCTCACCTATTTCCTAAACAGACCTTTTGCCTCTCTGTCAGAATTTCTAACCTTACTTCCAATCCCTATAATAAACCTCTTTTATCAATCTAGGTTTTCATATCTGTAAATTCCTTTACAGAGAACCCCTGCACCACCAGAAAGGAGTCCCCCAAACCCCCTACCCTTGTGTCAAATCCCAAGGGGTTGCAGGGAAGCCAAACCTCTCCATTTGGTTCCCCGAAGCCCAACCTGCCACTAAACCTTATCATTTAACTCCCTGACCACCAGAAACCCTAATTTCATTTTGCTTCCCTAAATCTAAACCTCATCACTGGGAATACAAAGAAATGAAAAAAAAATTAGTCCTTGTCCTCCAGGAGCTTACAATCTATTGGGATAGACATGAAAACAAATATATAAAAGGCAAGTTATGTACCGAATAAATGTTTTATAAATTATAAATGCTATGGTCATTTGAAGGAATTCAATGATTAATAAACATTTTAAGGCATCAAAAAGCAAGTGAAACATTCCTTGCCTTCAAGGAAATTTGCTTTTTACAGAGAACTTCAGATAGCCAGAATTGGAAATGACCTTGGAAAGCATTTGATCTGAACCCTCATTAAAGAGGAAGGGACTACGGATCATAAGGACAGGAACTCACTTGTTCAAGGTGACAGTCTTGCTCTGCCTACAGAAGCAGTGAGAAAAGAATCTAATTTTCCTGATTTTCTTTCAATTACCCCACTATGCCCAGGGTGGCAGAAATGGGAGAGAAGGGTGGGAAAATGGCAGAAAGTAAATGAAGAGAAGGGAGAGAAAGAGAGAAAAAAATAGGGAAGGTGGAGGAAGGGGGAAGGGAGAGAGAGAGAGAGAGAGAGCGGGAGCAAGCATAAAGTGGGGGAGGGGAAGTAAGAAAATATGAAAGTTAGCAAAGAGAATAGAAATAATTTTTAGTAGAGGGACGGAGTGTGGACATTTATATGTGTATGAAGGGACAATTTAAGGAGATAAAAATCAAAGGCAGTCAGTAAATCCGAGTAATTGAATAGTCCGGGAAATCTTCATGGAGGAGGTGGCACAAGGGTCTGCATTGTGGGGTTATTTATAAATCATAGAGTTATAGTGGATGACAAAGATTGTTCAAATCACTCCCTTCTGATAGCGGAGGAAAAGTGGCATTCGGAGGACAAGGACTTGGCCAAGCTCATACGGATAATATTAATCTCAGAAAAAAATTTCTTCCGAAGTCTAGGGTTCGCTCGGGCTCTTTCCCGGGCCCCTCCTTCCCCCAGGGTTTACGAACATTCTTAGCTCAGTGAATTCTTCCCCCAGGGAGAGAGCTCTTCTGCAGCTCTAAAAATAGCCTCATTTATACTGCAGCCCCGGGAGGCAGGAAGCAGGCCTAATCCTCATTTGCCAAGAAACTAGACCGAAAGCAAAAAAAAAAAAAAGGGGGGGGGGGGTGCTATCCATTCAAGTCCCCACCCCTCTCTTTACTCCCCTCCGCCGTCCAGGGGACCTTTCCGGCCCCCTGAGCCCTGCCCCTCTGCCTTGCTCCAGCTCCCTAAAGGATCTCGCCGCTCCGCAGAGACCAGGTGACCCCTGAAAAGTTGATGATGTTGGGAGTTTCCTTTCTTGCCTGTGCCCGCCCAGGCACCCACTACAGGGAGAGGGAATCTCTGCTTAAAGGTGCCCCCCTCCCTGAGGAATTGCCAAATTCACAGAAGATTCTGCAAGAGCCAACCGAATGAGGCCGTAATGCTGGAATTTCAGGCATTGTGACAGGTGGAGCATCTCAGATTTCACTGCGTAGGTGCTCGATCTGGGCTGGGAGGAGCTGAGATACAGGGAACATCACAAGCCTAAACATATACCTCCGCAAAAAAAAATACACACAGACCAGAAATACAGACACGTAAATAAAAGGAGCTCACCTTTTTATCTCTGCCTCTAAAATGAAGGCGTGGGGGGAGAGCAGGGGGAAGGGTGAGGCATGCTGATCCAAAGAGCAGATTATGCGGAGCAGGGAGGGACATGTTGAATACCCCAGTCCCGAGCGATTCGGTTAGCCCAGAATTGAGCAGCTAGGTGGTGCAGTGGCGTTGGTTCTGAAGCCAGGAAGACGAGTTCAAATCCCGACATCAGATTCTCGCCAGCCGGGTGTCCCTGGGCGAGTCAGTTAACTCTGCCTCAGGTTCTCATCTGTAAAATGAACTGCAGAAGGAAATAGCAAACCACTTCCATGTCTTTGCCAAGAAAACCCTATAATGAGGTAATGATTGGAACAACTCAACAAATCAACGGACTCCGCTGAGGTAGATAGTGATTCAGTGGGAGTCAGAGGAACTGTGTTCAGATCCCACTTTTCCCATTTATTATGAATCTAACTTTTCCGGGCTTTCATTTCCTCATCTGAGAAATGAGAAAGATTTCATAACGTCTCAGGATCTCCAAGCTTTAATTTTCAGTGTTCGACTTTCCCACTTTAACAGAAACTTGGCTTTCCTTTTCAGATTCTTGTACAATATTCTCCAGGAAGCCTCTCCTATCCTTTCCCCTTAATTGTAGCACTAAGGAAGATGGATGAATATTGTCCTACCCTGCTCTCCATTGTTGATTCCAAACCCTTCCTTCCTGACCTCTTTCAATGATCTTTCTTTTTTCCCCCCCAAGTCCATTTAATTCCCTCATGCTACTGTTACCCCGTATTTGTTGATTATCTGCAATTTTTTCAGCATCTTTGATAGACTTGGTTCATGGCCTTCTTGCCTACTTCCTTCAGTTTTCTTTAGCAACCTCCATGTCTATGCCATTAATTCCTCTTGCAACCCATTTCCCATTCTACTTCATCCCTTGACTATCAGGCCCACACTGGCATGATGATCACACCTCAAAATTCTCCATTTCTTGGAAATTTGCACACCTCTAAGATCAGAACTTTGAAGATCTCAGCCACAACCTCTAAACCTACTTTTTGATTTTCAATCTCTTTATCTACTCTTATTCTCCATTCTTATCTCAAACCTGGCTAGTGACAACTGATGACACAATGTTTGGAAAAGTGGGTGTGGAGTCAGGAAAACTTGATCAAATCTGACCTCAGATATTTACTAGCTGTATGACCCTGGGTAAGTCATTTACCTCAGTTTTCTCATCTGTAAAATGAGGATGATAACTGCAGCACCTGACTCCTAGGATTGTTATGAAGACTAATTGAGATAATATTTGTAAAGTGCTTGGCAAACCTTAAAGTACTATGTAAATGTAAAGTACAGTGTAAATTCAATGGCCTATCTGCAGTATTTTGACACTTTTTACCTCTTCCTTCTCCTGAAGTTCTCTTTTGGCTTCCATGATGCTGCTTACTTCTGATTCTCTTCTACCTCTGACCACTTTGCTTCCTTTGCTGGTTCACCATTTCCTAGTTTCAAGTTCTGAGTCTTGAGCCCTCTATGCTTCTCTCAGTACTTCTGTCTTTTAGGCTGCTAGGTAACTCAACAGAATGTTGGATATGGAAAGAGGAACTAAAAAGCAACCACAAAATAAATGTGTGTGTGTGTGTGTGTGTGTGTGTGTGTGTGTGTGAGAGAGAGAGAGAGAGAGAGAGAGAGAGAGAGAGAGAGAGACAACAGACAGACAGACAGAGAGAGAGAGACAGAGATAGATAGACAGAGATAGAGAGACACAGAAAGAAAAGTTTGGCTAGCTAGCTGGTGCAATGGATAGAACATCAGACATAGAAGTCTGGAGGACCTGTACATAATTGTTTGCTTGTTGTAAGCCCTTAGGCTATGAACTACTTGAGAGCAAGAACTGGTTTCTGGGTTTTTTTTTTTTTTTTTGGTTTCAATCATGCTTAGCATACTGGCAGAGAATAGGTGTTTTTTTGACTAAAGTGGACTATAATAGTCCAAAGGCAAAAAAACCACCACAATAAAAACCAAAAATTTACTCTGTGAGACTGAGAATTATTTTAGAGGAGGAAAATGGAGCTATTAATGTAATCTTAAACTGTATATATATATATATATATGTATATACATATGTATATGTATTCACACACACATATATATAACGTAAAATTAAAATAACAAAGTTCTAGAATGGAGAGGAGAACCCAGGTTCCATTCCTGAAGATATTTACTAGTTGTGTGACCTTGGCTAAGTAACCTGTTTCTGACTCAATTGCTTTACCTGAAAAATAAAGGCTAGATTTGTTGAATTTTAAGGTTCCTTCTAGCTTTGTGATTCTTGATCTTGCTGAGTTCCAGGTGCTATATTTTAAGAAGGATATTGACAAATTTGAACTTTTTCAAAGGAATGTGACCAGGATGATGAAGGAAATGGAGACTAGGACACAAGGAATGGTTATGATTGAAGGAACTGGGAGTGTTTACCCTGGAGAAAAGAAGGGTTGGGGCAGGTCGAGAGGGAGGAGTATGATAAACTAGTCCAGCAAAATGAGTATAATCCCTTTTTTACAAATAGAACAGTCTACAAAAATAACATGCCTAAAGTCAACTGATGTGAACCCTTTAGGAGATAACCAAAGATTGAAATATGGGCTGTTACCATTATCTTTATGAACAACTACATCCTCTTAATAGCATTTCCATCTGCATTTTCTTCCTGTTCTATTTCATTCTTCATAGTCTGCCATAATGATATTTTCTGCATAGTCCTGATTGTACCACTTCTCCATTTATACCCTTTAATGGTTGCCAAATGTCAAGTAAACTTCAGACTTTTTTTGTCTGGTTCTCCACAATCTTTCTCCAGTCTACTTTCTCCTCCCCCCCCTCCTTCCTTCCTTCCTTCTTTCCTTGTTTTCCTTCCTTCCTTCCTACCTTCTTTTCTGCCTTCTTTCCCAAAGGCTTTATTAAGATGTCATTGTATGGGAGCAGCAAGGTGATACAGTGGATAGAGCACTAGAGTCAGAGGACCTGAGTTCAAATGTGACCTCAGATACTTGACAATTATATAACCTAGGGCAAGTCATTTAACTCCGAATTGCTTACAAAAAAAACAAAAACAAAAAAGTTGCTGTAAAAAAAAAAAATAGTACCCATAGAAAATTCTCTTCCCACCCCCAACGGTAAACCTGGGATATATTTCCCCACAAATACACATAATGTTTATGAGAATGTTGGACATAAACTTATAGTACAGTTATACTGAGGCACATGTAGGGAACATAACTCTTATCCAATCTTATTTTATACCATTCTTCTTGGTTCTAGCCAAACCAGGGTATTTGCTCTGAACATGGCTTGTGCTTTCCTGACTTCATGCCCTTATTCATATTGCTCTTATATTTGGAATGTCTTTCCACCCCATTTTCCCCTTTAAATTCCTACTCATACTTTAAAACTCAATTCAAATGCTACCTGCTCAAGGGAGTATTCCCCAATCCTCACAAGTTATTATAATCCCCACCACCACCACCCCTGAGTCCCCGTAAAGCAATTTGTTTGCTTCTATCTTAAGCACATGTTATTAATGGAGAGTCTGAGAATGCCAGCTCTGGCCATTAGGCCTCTTAAGGTGAAGAGTCAATTGTATATGACCTCTTCTTTCAGCACCATAGCTCAGCTCCATGAGAATACACCCTTCTTTTAGAACAGAAGAACAAGATAGAGTCAGCATCACATGGAAGAGAGAAATCACGTTGTAACAGAATTCCTGGATTTGAATCATGCCTCTGTCATTAATTCATTATATGACCATACACAAGTTATATCATTTCTCTGATCCTCAGATTCCTCATTTGTAAAATGGCGAGAATAATCTTTGTACTACCCATATCACATGGTTGTTATGAAGGGAATGCTTTGTGAGTCTTAAAGTGGTATTTGAATGTGAGCTACCTATTATACTTTGGGGGATTTCTCAGACCTCTGGCTCATTACCTACATGCAGAAGATCTGAAAATTTCATTATATGGCACGTACTCAATGTGTTGTTACTAATTCCCCTTGCAAGCACACAGTTCACAAAGCTCAGAGAATAAAAGGTTTATTTGTTTGTTGAAGAAAACAAGCAGAATTCTTATCAGAGCTCACAGAAAATCCTAACATTTGCCAATGCACTAGTAAACCTTCCCCAGGGGTCTGTATAGGTATTTTTACTTAGAGCTCTCGTTAGACATCCCATAATTCTCAGCAAGTGATACCTATCATACCTTAACTAACCCTTTTTCCAGAGGAAAAAAACTTTCTCGACCCAGTTCAGTAGATGATGCTGTATTGTAGAGTCACTGAAAATACAAATACTAAATCAGATATTCCCATCTCTGGCTTTGTTCATCCAGTAGTCAAGAAAGCCCACCATGAGCACCTTGAAACTACAATAGAAAAGGTTTTTGTTATTGGTGCTAAGCTGGAAGCAAACTAAACACATTCCCTCCCTGAATCTTGCTCGATTTCTTCTTTCTGATAGGTGTTTTCTACATCTATGTCTGAATTTTCCAATGAGTCTAGAAACCTGACAAAACACTTCTGTTCTTCCACCTATCTCCAATTGTTCCTTAGCTCCTAGAAATCACTCTGGCCAATTTGATTGGGATATTAAAGTTAACCAAAACTGTTTCCAATAACATTCAATGTAGGATGTAGATGTAGAAGTCAAACACTTCCCTGATATTACAATGTGGCAAAAGAAAAAAAAACAAAATAAAACAGAACAAAACATTGTAATCTTTGATAAGTCTCTGAGAATGCAGAAATCAACTTCAATAGCTAATGTTTCTTGGAGCAGCCAGCTGGTGCAATGGCTAGGGTTCTACATCTGGAGTTAGGAAGTCTCATCTTCCTGAACACTTATTAGCTGTGTGACCTAGGGCAAGACACTTAATCCTGTTTGCCTCAGTTTCCTCATCTGTAAAATGAGCCAAAGAAGGAAAGAGAGCTAGTGGATCTATCCAATGGTTTCAAATTTTTCCAAATAGCTGAATCTTTTTCTGATTTCAGTCATGTCAATCGATGGATATAATTGGCTCATTTTTTATTGAAATTGGGCAGGTCCTGTTAAGTCTCAAGACCTGGTAGCAATAGATTGGTTTAAGTTTGACTATTTCCTGGCTGTGTAATCTTGGAAAAGTCATTTATTTTCTGAAAATTTCCTTATCTGTAAAATTGAAGAGTTTGGAACTGCAAAAGTAATTTGTAATTTGCAATACTGTTGCCAAGAAAACTCCAAATGGAATGATAATCAGATATGAGTCAAAAACTCAACAAAAAGTTTCTTGGGAACAGAAAAGTACCTAAAAAGTGAAGCCTTGTGGGTGGGATGGTATTAATTACATTGTCATGGAGCATACTACCAGAAACATTGTCTGGCTGGTCCTGAGAACTTGCTGATGACATTACATTGGAATTCCCCATTACAGGGGCCCCATTGTGACCTAAAGGCAACATTATAGTGGGCCCCATCTCTGGAACAAGAATCTTGCTATGCATAGTGTTGATGCTGATACATTTGTCTGTAGATCCCTCTTCATTTGGTGAACATTCACTGCCATTTGCAGAGAGTAGGTGAAAAATTTTACCAAAGAAAAATTATAATGTGATTTTTTTCCTTATAAAAAAAGATACTTGATTTCTATGACAAATTAGGGAACATGGCACAATGTAAAAAAGTCAGACTTGGTGTCAGAGGACATAGGTTCAAACCCTCTTCTGCTATTTATTACCTCTGTAACCTTGGGCAAACTGCCCAATCTTTAAGGACCGCTTTTCCTCAAATCTATAAAATGAAAGACTTGGACTAATTCCCAGTTTCTTAAATTGTGGGTTGCAACACCATATTGGGTCTTATAACTGAATGTGGGGGTCATGAAATTATGATTTATTATGAGTAAATGTTTGATTTGAATACCTATTTATATATATTATATATTATACTATATAATGTATATATACAAATATATAAACATATATTTGTATACCAATTTATATATTTTAAAATATTTTCATATATAGTATAATATATAATATACTACATATTGTATAGCCTATAATATATGATATATATTTTATATATTTAAGAAGCCCTTTTGATTTCTAAAGCTCTCTATATACTATGCCATGCTCCTTCTCATGATACTGATATTTACTTCAAAAGATCTATGATTTTATTGGTATGAGGACTGCATGCATCAGTAAAAATAAAAAATCCTCATATTTGGGGGTAAATAAAATATTGTTTAAAAAAAATCCTGGATGCCTTTTTATGCAATTCTTTGTAGTAAATCATCAATGTTAAAAATAAAAACCTCTGTCATTCTGCATTTGGTTAGGCTGTCAGTCCTTTGGTGACATTCATTCATTCAATAAGCATTTTATTTGATACCCACTAGTGGCCAGGCATTGTTTTAGATATTGGAGATGCAAATGAAAATAAAACAGGCCCTGATCTCAAGGAGCTTGTATTTTGCTCTATATAATAGACTCACAGTCCTTCTCCAGGCTTGGACTAGGAGACTTTCCAGCTCAGAGGAATTCAACATAGGGCTACATGCTGAGAAGTACAAGGTCTTTAATGGAGGCAATAATGACAATAATGATGGTAATGAGGAAGATGATGATTATAGGGAGTACACGGTTATTAAAGGTTATAATAGAGATGGAAGCAGATGAAATCAAGGATTAAGAAGCATTCACTTGCTGGCAGTGAGAGATTGTTCAGGAATCTTCATAGAGAAAGCAACATGTGGATCACAGGACAGACTGGATCAGAGGTCTGAAATGTGAACAAACGGGTAAATCAAGTCAATCTTACTCTGAAGCAAGATCTAACTAGGAGCCTCTCATATAAAGTCACAGAAAGGCAGATCCCCGTTTCACCTTCTACAGAAAACCTTTTCCAATCTTCCTTAATTCTAGTACCTTCCCTCTGTTGATAATTGCCAATTTATCCTATATATAGAAGGTCTGTCAGGAGTCATTTGCATGTTGTTTCCCAGTCTAGACTGTGAGCTTCCCTGATATTAGGAACTGTCTTTTATATTTCTTTGAATCTCTATCACTTAGCATAGTGCCTAGCACATAGTAGTTGCTTAATAAATGTTTATTGATCCTGTGATAAGACCCTTCCCACTGGATCATTGCTGTCAAAGGCAAACTTTAATCTGCAACTAGGAAGGACAGAGAATACTAGTGAACTAAGTTTTCTTATTAACTCAGGGCTAGTGGGAATATCCATTGATTGCAAATTTCCCAAATATCAGAGTTCTTTAATTATTTCAGTCACATCAATCATTGGCTATCATCGGTTCATTCTTTATTGATGGCAAGTCCTGTAGGGACTTCAAGATTTTTTGCTACTAGATTGGGAGCCAGGAAGCCTAGGGTTAAGTCTGACTACTTCCTGGTTGTGTAATCTTGAAGAGGTCATTTCTTTTTGGAGAGATTTTTCCCTTATCTGTATAACTGAAAAGTTTGGAATTGCAAAGGCAGTACTGTACATTGGAAAGTAGAAATCTGCAGTGAAAGGACTGGGATTCAAATCCTATTTCTATGGCTTAGAGTAAGTCAGTTATGGGCCTCAGTTTTCAAATTTGTAAAATGAGGGAGTCTGGACCAGATCACTTTGAGAGCCCCTTCCAGGATTAAATCTATGAACTTGTAATCCTTTACATGAAACGTCCTTGGGTGTATGAATTTCCTTTCTTTTCTCTCTTAAAAAAATTTTTTTTGATAAATGTATTTCAATTGCCAACTCCCTTGTAATTCCATATATTTTATTGTCTGCATTTAAAAATATTACTCTGAGTTGATAGGCTTCCGAGAAGCCTGCACTGGCAGAGAAGTCTAAGACATATGAATGGGACTGATTGGATGAAGTTTTCTGAGTTTATGAGACTAGGCCCAAGTCTCATGATTCCCATAGCCAGAGAGGGAAGATGAGGTCTTGGGCCTCAGCTTTCAGGAAGCCACATGATCTCTGGGCCTAGGAAAGTGATGGGACCCACAGAAAGCAGACAACATTGGTCATCATTGGTCAAGGATGGTTACTTCCTTTTACTCTATCCAATGAAAAGGCCTGAGTCTTTTGCTATTTAAACCTGAGAAGCGGGAAGCTGGTTAGGTTGCATGAGTACATAGTGGGAGTTGGGATGGCTCCCAGGTGTGTGTCTGGGCCTCTCCCTGCAGGGACTAAATAAATGCTTTCTCTTTGTACCTGAAGATGTCTCTAATTAGTTAATTTGGGAAAGGGGATCTAGCACCTGTCCCACACAGTAGAATAGATTAAAGATCTTTGTTCTACTTTCCTGAACTTGTGTACTTGTGTTGTCTATAGGAGTATAATTTAGAGATATTGATAGGCTCAATAGGACATCCACAAAACTCCTGTCATCATGTGGGTGAGAGCACTGGATCTGGGTCCAGTCCATCCCTGACACTACCTTTGGGTCCCTGGGCAAATCATTTCATTCTTGAGCCTCTTGTTTCTTCTGTTAAAAAAAAAAAAAAAAAAAAAAAAAAAGGTTGGACTAAATGGCTTTTCAGCTTTACATTTATAACCCCATGACTCAGTCCTCCCTGAAGTTCCTTCCAACCTGGATATTCTAGTTTTAAAGTGAAGACAAGTAAGTAACCCTTGTCCTCCCTCTTTGCTCAGGTGGTTGTAAGACTGGTGAATGAACAGATAATGGAAAAATTTACCACAAACCTTAAGGTAACTAAAAAAACAGATTTTCAAAAAAAATATATTACTATTTTAGGCTGCAGGCAGAGATGAGAATGCTACAGGACATGGATTGAATTTGCCTTGAGCCCCAGAAAGCTGTTTTTTTGTTTTTTTTGTTTTTTTTGTTTTTTTGCTGAGGTAATTAAATGCCTTGCTGAGGGTCACACAGGCAGGAAGTGCTAGGTGTCTGAAGTTACATTTGAACTCTGGTCCTCCTGACTTCAGGGCTGGTGCTCTATCCACTGCAGCACCTAGCTGCTCCAAGAAAGCTGCTTTTAAAATCAACCCCTGACTGAAAAATATTTTCCTGTTTCCTTCTGCCAGAGTGGATATAATACTCCACTAGGGAGTAAGAGCTGGGTTTCCCATATTTGACAATTTACTAGATGTGTGACTGTAAGCAAGGCACTTGACCTTTCAATCTCAGTTTCCTCATCACTTGACCTCTCAATCTCAGTTTCCTCATCTGTAAAATGAAGATAAAAATACAACAATAGCTGAAGAGGTCTTGAATGGTGGGTGTGGTGGGCAGAGAGAAATTGAAGTATTGATAAAAATTATTCTCGGGGGCAGACAGGAAGAAGGTTCTGATAATTGAGATCAGTTTAGTTTCCTGGTCCTACCCTCTGGAAATAATCCAGTCAGAAATCCAAGTCCCTAAGGCTAAATTTTCCCTATAAAACAGCTTATAGCCCATAGCTTCTCTACTGCCCTCCTTTGAGTAGGACTACTACACTCTATCTTGTAGTGTATTTCCCTTTACCCCTCCCCATTCCATGTAGTGTCTCCTAACTCCCCCAAACTATGTGGTATCTCTGCTCTCAGACCCCAGTTCTCTTTTAGGGTATTAAGTCCCTTTTAGGATTTAGTCTGCCAGGTAGGTTCCTGCCCCAACCTCATGGGGAATTCCCTTTCTCCTGGTAAATGGAACTTGTTTCACTAAGGAACTTGCCCTTTCCATAAAATCTTTTCCTATGCTTTGCAAATCCTATTTCATATTTACCATTTCTGGTATCTATAACCTTTTCTCCTAAATGAACCTACAAAGGTAAAAGTACCAAAGAGAATGACTGTTGTGAATTCTTCACATGACTGGACCCCAATGTTTGGTCCCCACCATCATTTAGTGTCTAAATATCATTTAGTGCGACATTGGCCACATCAGTAGCTTCTTTACAGGATTGCAGAATGGCTCAAATGAGAACAAATCCACATATATTTGTATATTATGTATATATATGTATATTTGTTTATATATATTTATCTGTATATATAAATACATGTTTGTATCTATAGATATATTTCATATATGATACATATGATTATATGTTATATATTATTGTCCTTAAGACCAAGGGGCAGAAATAACAGCAAAGGGTTGAGGTTGATGGGACTAAAATCCAGCCTGAAGAAGACTTAAAAACCTTTTAACAATGTTTCTGGTTTGTCTGTCTAGTGTAATCCAAAATGGGATAAAATTGATTGCTTTAAAAATCTACCCCTGAACAGGTTTATGTTTGCCTATGAATGAGTGTGTTTCTAGGTATTCCTTCATGTGTGTGTATATGACCCCTATATTAGTAATGAGTCTAATACTAAACAGATTATTTTATAAATTTGGTTCAATTCAAAATGTACTCTGAATAAGGAACTTTGCTAGATGCTGAAAATAAAAATACTAAAATATGGCCCATTCCCTACCTTCAGGGAGCTTACAATCTACTCTGGGAAGGAGTTATAATGTGACCTGTACACAGATAAGGGACAGAATATGTTCAGCTGGGGCCATGAGAAAAAGTTTCATGGTAAGATGGCACCTGAACAAAACAACTGAAGGAAGATGATTTAAATGGGTGGCTCAGAATCATGAAATTTCAGAGCTTAAAGGGACCTCATTGACTCTCTATTACTCTCTATTCATAAAGGAATTCTGACCATAATATGCATGACAGTCAGCCAGCCTTTGCTTGAAGACTTCTAGTGACCAAAACACATTTTACCTCCTGAGGCAGGACACGACACTTTGGGGAAGCTCTAAAAGTTAGAAAATTTCCCCTAAAATCAAGCCTAAAACTTCTTTTTCATAGCTTCCTGCCTTTTCTCCTGGTTCTGTGGTATGGGGTTGAGTAGAATCAACCTCCTTTCCTTGAACATGGCAGCACTGCAGATACTTGAAGAGAAAGAGAGCATATGGTGCCCTAAACTTTAATTCCCTTCCCAGTCCTCCCCCTTTCTCTTCTGAAGCTAAACAGTTCCTTCTATTAATCTTCATATGACAAGGACTCGAGTCTCTTTATGATACTAATTTGTCTCCTCGGGATATTCTCCAGTTTATTCGTAACTTTCCTAAATTCTGGTGCCCAGAATTGAACATAAGACTTCAAATATAGTGCAACCAGGGTAGAGGACAGAGAAACTATTTTCTTCCTCTTCCTAGAAGTGATGTCTTACTGAATGCAGCTCCAACTTACACACACTTTTTTTTGACTACTCATATTGAACTTTGTGTTGTTTAGTCATGTCCAACTCTTTGTGATCCCATTTTGGGGTTTTCTTGGCAAAGAGATTGGAGTGATTTGCCATTTCTTCTCCAGCTCATGAGACAAATGGGATTAAGTGACTTGCCCGGAGTCATTGTCTGAGACCAGATTTGAACACAGGAAAACGAATCTTCCTGATTTCAGGAGAGATATTCTTATCACTATCACTAGCTGCCTACTAGAAGTCTAGAATCTTTTCTAAACAAATTACTATCTAGTCATGACTCCCCTATCTTGTACTTGTACGGATGTATTTTTAAAATAAAATCAATAATAAGATTTTACAAATTATCTTATTAAATTCAATCCAATATTCTAACCCAAATGTGCCAAACATGACAACCACATTGCATCAGCACTTACAAGTGCACCAGATTTGAATGTAAATGAGAAAAAGTTAATAGAAAAACTAAAAATATAATAACATATAGAATTATGTTAATATGTGATTTTTCTAAGTCAGTATGCACTTTTAGGGATCCTTCTGTATGCTCCAGTGGGCCAATTTCTATTTGAATTTACCATTGATGGTCTAACCCTTCATGTTCCTGTTGGATCTTGACTCTGCCATCTTTGCCTTTATCCGAGTCAGTGATGAAAATGTTAAATAGCACAGACCAAGCACAGAGATCTGTGGTTCTCCATTGGAAACCTCCTTCTATATTGACATTGAATCATTAACAAAGACTGTTTGAGTCTAATTCAGAATCCATCTCATCATATTATCCTCTAGTCCACCTGTTTTCCATAAAAATAGTTTGAAATATGTGATCAAGTGCTTTAACTGTATTTGCAGCTTATCCCTGATGGCCTGATTTAATAATCTTGTCAAGAAAGAACATGAGGTTAGTCTGACATGACCTAGTCATGATGAGACTATCCATGCAGATTCTCTTAAATTACAACCTCCTTTTTTATATGTTCTCAATGATCTCTCTCTCTCTTCCTCCCAACTCTCTTTTCCTCTCCCTCCACGCCCTTCTCTTTCTCTTCTACTTAACCCCTCCCAGCTCTCTCTGGCTTTATCTTCCTCTCCTTCTCTTGTTTCTGTCTGTCTCTCTCCGAGGTGATTGGAGTTAGGTGATTTGTCCAGGGTTACGCAGTAAGTGTCAAAGTCTGAGGTCAGATTTGAATTCAGATCTTCCTGACTCTAGGGTTCAGTGATCTTTTTAATGATCTGCTCTATACTTTTCCCAGAAATCCAGTTTGCAAACCCTATCATCTTTCCCTCTTTGAAAACCAGAGCTACATTTGTTTTTGTTTTTGTTTTCTATATCCTGGTTGTTCAGTTGTGTCCAACTTTTCATGACTTCATTTAGAGTTTTCTTGACAAAGATATTGGAGATGTTTGTCATTTCCTTCTC
Organism: Sarcophilus harrisii; assembly: GCF_902635505.1. Taxonomy (NCBI): domain Eukaryota; kingdom Metazoa; phylum Chordata; class Mammalia; order Dasyuromorphia; family Dasyuridae; genus Sarcophilus; species Sarcophilus harrisii. The sequence goes on along the minus strand of NC_045427.1, from coordinate 357,101,080 downwards.
TAGCTTATTTTACAGAAACCAGATTAAGCGACTTTCCCAGGGTCTGTGTCTGAAGTCAGATCTGAATTTGGATCCTCTTCAGTCCAGGCTCAGGTGCTCTATGCACAGTACCACCTAGCTGCCCTGTCTTTCATTACCTCTTCTGTTTTTCTGGATCTTTCAAATACAAATTATTGGCATCAGTTCAGCAAGCACAAATACCAGTTCTTTCTAGATGTATGTCCTAAATTCATCTGACTAAGGAGACTTGAATTCATCAAGTATAAGTAGGCAATATCTTACTATTTCCTAATTTATCTGGTATGTCTTTTCACTTTCCCATCATTTCCAATGCAAAAAAAAAAAAAAAAAAAAAAGAATAATTGTTTGGATTTGCTTTCTTTCTGTTGTCAATTATCATAGGAAATCCAGTTTCCCCTTTTCACAGATGATGAAGTGAAGGCCTAGAGGAATTAAATAAGTACCAGAGCTAGGTTTGCAAATCAGGTCTGTTAATGCCAAGGAATTAGGACTCCAATTTAAACATTTTTTCCATAACACCATGTCTCTGGTCATCCCAGCCATCCTAAGCAGCCACTCCATCTGTTCTTTGATTCTCCTCTTTCTCCCAATATAGCTAAATGTAACAGGTGTAAGGAGAACATATCCATGTGAGCCCCCACATGTAACAAATGTGAATGGGGTTTTGGTGTCTAACCATAATTCCTTGTAGACATACAACCTCAGTCTGCTCTTGGCTTTCTGCTGTATATTTAATTTATTAATCTTGTACTCTATAATAATCCAGGGGTATATTGAATAATTTATTTCCTATTAATAAGTCTGTAATCTTTCCTCATTAATTAACTGTTTAGTTTGAGCCTTCACTCTAATTCATTAAATATTAATAATTCAGTGAATAAGAGGAAATTTCTAAGTAGTAATGATTGTTATTTATACTTAAATAAATATTAAAATAATAAAATATTTAAATTATTAACAAATTGAATAAACATAGTTATAATTTATAATATTTTGACAATCACTTCAAAACTCTGTAATAATAACAATAATAATAATACTTACATAATACTTACCACGTGCTAGACACCATGCTTAATGCTTTATAATTATCTCATTTGATTTTCCTCCAAACCCTGGAAGGTAGATGTTATTAGTCCCATTTTGCAGATGGGAAAATGAGTTAAACAGGAACTTGTCTTGGATAATACAGCTAGGACATGTCTGAGATTACATTTGATTGACTCCAGATATAGCTCTTTATACACTATATCATCTCACTGCCACTATAATAACTAGATTCATAAAATGCTTTCAATCTTACAAAGAACTTTATATAATTATACCTGTGTATCTTTACAAGAGTCTAGTGAGATAGTTGCTATTATTTTACTTCCACTTTACAAATAAGAAACTGAAGTTAAGAGAAATCAGGTGATTGCAACTAGTGAATATCTGAGGGCAAGATTTGAACTTGGCTCTTTCTCTTTTTTTTTTTTTTTTTATCTTTTTTTTTTTTATTTTTTTTTTTATTTAATAGCCTTTAATTTACAGGATATATATACATGGGTAACTTTACAGCATTAACAATTGCCAAACCTCTTGTTCCAATTTTTCACCTCTTACCCCACCCCCCCCACCCCCTCCCCTAAATGGCAGGATGACCAGTAGATGTTAAATATATTAAAATATAACTTAGATACACAATAAGTATATATGACCAAACTGTTATTTTGCTGTACAAAAAGAATCAGACTCTGAATTATTGCACAATTAGCTTGTGAAGGAAATCAAAGATGCAGGTGTGCATAAATATAGGGACTGGGAATTCAATGTAGTGGTTTTTAGTCATCTCCCAGAGTTCTTTTTCTGGGTATAGCTAGAACTTGGCTCTTTCTCACTGCAAATCCGATACTCTAACATTCTACCACCTAATTGCCTCAGTAATATCATTAATTTAACTTTCCTCCACTTTTCAAGACATTAAGAATTACTTTTTCAGTGTTTCTCAAGGCATTAAAGTCTATGAAATCCTCTTCATAAGAGAAAACTACTTCAAGAAAGATCTTTTCACCTATTTCCTCTCCGTCTTCCTTAGTTTCCATCAAGTTAACATTTTAATAATGTCATTCTCACAATATCTTCCTGTTTCCAGAGGAAGAGTGATTTCACATCAAGTCTCTTTCAAATGCCAACCTGACTTTCTCCAACATTCTATTTGAAATACTGAAGTCTCAGTGATAATATCTGAATTCCTATTTGACTCATAAAGAGACTTAACAGTTTCCATAGTCACTGTGACAGGGTTACAGTTAAAAAAAAAAATGGAACAGCTAGATGGCACAGTGGATATAATGCAGGAATCAGGAGGAAGTTCAAATCTGATCTTAGACTAGTTAGGTAATTATCTGACTAGGCAAATCACATTAACTCAAATCATTTACCAAAACATTGCAAAATACCAAAATTCTTTTTGTGATCCCTAGCTTTCTTATTCAACCTCAAGGTTCATCAAAACTCTAGCACTCTGTACACTTACAATAAGATTTTTTTTTTTCATCATCTGTTACCTGCTCTTCTGAAAATATCTTAAAAATCTTAATTGGTTGGTGAGTTCCTAGTATATCCCACATTGGTCTTTTTACATAATTTACATTTTTCCTCCTTTTAGGAATTCTTTAAATTTTTGTCTTTAGAATTTGTTCTTAAGATTTTCTCAGTCCTCCTTGGTATGATTTTCTGTAATTCTATCATATTTTTAATTTTAACCCTTGGAAATTTACTTTCCAGAAACTAGAGTGCATGTCACACTTTATGCTTGGTTTTCCTCTTTCTGCTATCACACTTTAGGAGGAAATACCGTGATTACTCCTCAAGATTCCCTTCTCTTTTTTAAAAACCTCACTAATGATGTCCTTTCAGTTGCTGAAAATTAGATCCAAAATAGAATTTTGCTGGTTTCTCTATCTTTTGAAGAAGAAAATTATTATTATGGCAAGTCAAGAAGTTATATATTTCGGTAGCTTTTGGCAGAGAGAAGCTTAGATTATATCTGAATGGTTGAAGTTCCCTATCACTGATGTGGGTGATGTAGACACCAGATGATGGTAGGTACCAAAAGTGGGAATTCAGTCATGGCCATTCTCTTTGGCAAAAGGTAGATTTATTTAGGGGAATAGATTACACACAAAGTGAAGGGATACAATAGACACTGGGAATGGTAAATATGAAGTAGAGTTCAGAGAACATAAAACGGGGTTTTAATAATTGATGAAAAAGACAAGTTCCCTAGTGGAACTTGGCATTTACCAGGAGAAAGGACGCTCCTCATGAGGTTGGGACATGCCCTTAGCTGGCAAGCTAAATCCTGAAAGGGACTAAAAGTTAGTGATAAAGAGAAGTGCAGTCAAGAGATCAAATGGCATGGGGAAGGAATAAAAAGAAAGATCCTACAAGGTAGAGAGAGTGTGGTGGCAGACTGATCCAAAGGAGGGCAGTAGTCATGGGGTGGCCCATAAGTAGATTTTATAGGGAAAATTTAACCTTATGGGCATGACTGGGATTTCAGACAAGACATGACAAGGTGAATGGGTCTCAGGGATTTGATATAACTTAAATTTCTGACTGGAAGATCTCGCCAGAGTGTGCGACCATGGAGCTAAACTGATCTTTATCGTTGCCTTTTTCCCTGCCTGCATCAGGGATTAACTTTTATCAATTTCTCTGCTATCTTCACCCAATACTGAAACCTATAGTAGTGATTACTACTGTATAGTGTTTATGATTTGTTTTCAGCATTAATTGTGTTGTTTCATTTTTTTAAGTGGTCTGTATTATACTTCAGCTTTCTTTCTTCATTGACATTTGCCCAAATGCTTTCCATCACATTTCTTCCTTCTGGTTCCTTGATTTTCTTATGTGAGGAGAAATTATATTCTTTAATGTATAGTGGTGTCTCACAATCTCTTTTACTTATCTCATCTCATTTAAATAAAAATTTAAAAGTCAAAGTCTAGTCAAAATCTAGAACTACCAAACTTCAGTAATAATAATAATGAAGTCAACTGACTCCTTGTGTCAGTACTTTTAATTCTTTTTGTTTGTTGCCTAAAGTTTGAGCATTTGTATTTAGACATTCAAAACTATGGGAAAGGGTCAAGAGGTGAGGAAAGAAGGGGAGAAGCATTTATTAAGAATTTATTGAAATTAAAAATAAAATAAAATATTTAAAAAATTTATTATGTGCTGGACACTGGGTTAAGTGCTTTACAAATTCTTATGGTTTTTACTACTGGCTCTCTTCTTATTTTTTAAACTTCTAGTTTTCCTAACTGCTATTCTTCCTCCTTCACCATAGCTACTTTATATTGTAACTAATATGGTGAATATGAATGAGCGTTTTCTCCCTCCCCAATCTTTTTTTTTTTTGCTGAGGCAGTTGGGGTTAGGTGATTTGCCCAGGGTTACACAGCTAGGAAATGTTAAGTGTCTGAGGCCAGTTTTGAACTCAGGTCTTCTTGACTTAAGGGCTGGTGCTCTATCCACTGCCTCACAAAGATGCCTCCCTCCCCAATCTTTAAGAAAAAGTCGAAACCCCTTTTGATTACATTTGCAAGACATTCTTACCACTCTATTATAGATGTTCTCCATTTCCTAGTCAAGAATCTGTCATTCCTGTATTTTCAGACATGGTCCAGAAATCCAAATCCCATTTTTGGGATTAGCCTTCTTAGCCAGCTAGCTGTTTTTTTCTCATGTCAGTTTCCTCCCTTCTAAATTCCCTGTGAGAAAAATGATTATATTTCTATTATATTAATAACCATTTATTAAATTAGAATTGAAGTTTTTTCTTTCTATTTCCTCATTTGGGGACTGAAGAATATTGCTGATAGATTGGTATACATACTCCTGGATCTTGGACAGGACCCCACCCGATTAGAAGAATTTACCTTTTTTTAAAAGTGTAAACAGAATCCAGTCTAGGTGAGTATTTGCCCCTAGGAAATGAGTCACTGTCCTTGGAACCCTGCATTAGAATTTAGGGTGACTCAGATTATGAGAGAGAAAACAATCCAGAGGTTTCTGGGTAGAGATGGATTCTTTTGTCCAGATTGCTGGAGTCCACTGAGTCTCATGATCAAGTTACATTCTCAGCATGAGGCAGTGAAGACTTTTAGTCCATCTCTTCATTAATGTGTGTACCCCCCTCATTAATTGTTCATCAAATGATTTTCATCTCTCAGAGGTACCTCCTTTTCCAAAGGTATTTAAGCATTCAGGGATTACCATGGTTTTGTCTTTGGTTGCCCAGAGAGACTAACAACCACAGATTTATTGGTTATTTGCCATTCTAATTAGTAAATTTATTAATTACCCAGAAACTCTTGGGCTTTTTATTCCTCACACTTGTGTGGTGGCAGCAATATTCTAACCCCTGCCCCCCATGCATGTTAGGTTAGTTTTTCCATAAAAAGGTATTAAAATCATCCTTGAGACTTAATTGGCTCAGAGAACCAAACACTCTGGCTGTTGACATCACTTCCTGGTCATCCAAATACAAAATAGGCAGTTGCTCTTTGCTACTCAGTGCCTGCAGACCGTGACAGTCAACTTGGGGAAGGCTGCTCTGTTCAGTTGAATCAATTCAGAGTCTCTTCAGTGAGATAATATTTGTAAAGTACTTATCATAATGCCTGACAATAACTTGTAGGCACTTAATAATACTTGTGTGATCTTTTCCTTCACTCTCCTGGTTGAATATCCTTCTCCTGCTATAGTTAAATAATTTTTTAAAAAGTTAATTACCAAATGATCTACAAGTGTTTCATTTTGTTCCACCATAAAATATAAACGACCAGGGAACTAGCTGGTCTGAGTTAGGCCCAGCCCAGAACATCTTCCCTTCAATTAACTGAAGTGAGGAAAACATAAACTTATACCTTTATGTCTTCAGTTTCTTGCCCAGTACTTTGTAATATATGGCAATATTTCCTGGGTTCCTTCTGGCAGTACTGTTTGTGCCTATGTGAATCACCAGAAGTGGATAGTAGTCAAGTATTCAAGTCTTAGGAGTTTATTATATTGTGGAAACATGCCTTAGGAAGGCAAAAGTCTTCTCTTATCAGCCCAAACCAATAGCAGTCTCAGCATTCCCTTCTTCCTCTGATTCTTATTGAATAAACTCTTACCTGGTAACTTCTTTGTCTTTACTTTATCATTCTTAGGAAGACAAGCAGTTGCTTTATCCTCAACACATCCAGCCCTCTCCTCTCCAGGAAGAGCCTCAAATTAGTGGGGTTTTTTTTGTTTTTTGTTTTTTGTTTTTTTTTATCTCCAAGGTTACAGTTTTCCCTTTCCTTTCTTTTCTCTGTTGTAGGACATTCTACCCTCCAACCTCCTGGTAAGGGTCAAATTTCCTTTCTGCCATTTCAAAATGATTTCCCTTCTTTCCCATTCTTCTCAATGAATTTTTGCTGCTGTTTATTTTCAAGGAATGCTTCATTGTGCCTGATAACAGGAATTGAGGAAGGATATTCTTTGGATTCCATCCTTTCTTTTCTAGAAGGGAGACTACACTACTGATGATACATAGATAGTAAGTTCCTTGTCTATCAGGGGCAGAAATGCAAACATTGCACATCAAACTGTCTCTGGAGATCTCTTCCTGTTTTCCTTTCTGAATGAGATTCTCAGTTTTGTTTTTGAACTACTCATGGGTGTTTGTACCTCACTTGCTAAACACCTGTTAAGACCTTTATACCTTTATCAACTGTTAGGAACTTTATAGCCTCACCCTACTTCCTTCCCCTTTCTCCCTAACCTCCTATTTGCTTAACCAATTTGTTTTTTTTTTTATTCATTTATTTTATGTATTTGTTTTACTTACCTTTCCTTACCAACTAGCTCCCTTCTTTTTTCCTTTCTCTTTGTGTTTTCTTTAGGTCCTGACTGCTTAGTCCTTTTCTTCCTTCTTATTGAGTTCTTTAATTTTTAATTAATTAAATCTTTCCCCTTTATTTCAAATTGCCCTTCTATAGCTTATTCTCAAGTTCTACTAAATTTTTTTCCAAATTCCTTTCCTTCCAAAGTTAACTGCAGCCTTGTTCAAGAATCCAGACCTCTAAAAATCACCTTCACAATTTCTTTCTTATTATTCAGCTTCTTATTTGCCTAAGCCATCTCCCTTCTTCCTCTTTCACAAGCTTCATCCATGGAAGCCAGATTTAGAATAAGGAGATGAGAAGGGATTCCATTGCACATAGGGGAGGTAAAAGGTTAGAGAACAACTAATTTTGTGAAAGAGAATGTTGTGAAATAAGATTTTAAAGGTAGAACAGAACCAGCATATAAAGGATATTAAAATTCAAGACTAAGGAGTTTGCATTTTATTCTTTGGAAAATATGGAATTGTTGAAAGTTTTTGAGCAGAAGACTGCTAAACTAGTTCATTAAGAGAATTATTTTGGCATTTCTCCAAAAGACAGACTAGAGAAAGAAAAGACTTGAAACAAAGAGTCTAGCTAGACTGACTATTTTAGGGTTTACATAAGAAATGATGAGAGTAATAATAGTATGAGTGGAAAAAATAGGATTCTGGAGATAAAGTCAACAACTTTTGACTAAGGAGATGTAAAGGGGCAAAAAAGGATAGAGAATCAGGGTGAGTGGGAGGATAGTGGAGTCATCAGTTAGGGAAAGGATGATACATTTAATTTTCAAAACTTTGAATTTAAGATTCTGCTAGAACATCCAGGTAGAAAGGTTTTGTGGTCAGGCAGTTGGTGAATTGCTTATCTGCTGGTGGAATTGGAGTTTGGGAGAGATATTAATCGTGGAGGTAAAGCTTTGGGAGCCATCTGTATGGAGATAATAGTTGACCCCATGAGAGTAGATGAACTTGCCAAGAAAGCATAGAGGAAGAGAAAAGGGTTAGAAGACATTCATCCTTAGGGAGTGGGAGGAGGAGGGTGAATCAGAAAAGCTGACTAAAAAGGAATGTTCAGTCAAGCAGAAGGAGAGTCAGAAGGCAGTAGTGTCTTGGGAAAGTCAAGGAAGGAGAGAGTATTTAGGAAGAAAAGATTACTTGCCTTTGCATGTATTGTGATTATACATCTCTCTTTTTTTTTCATTTTTTTATGCTTAGGAAAGGGGGGGTGTCTTTATGTGAATGTAATAGTATCTATTTTATCTGTATGCATATTTTTGTATTTGAGTATATCTCTATAAATTTGTATATGTTCATAAGTGTATTTGTAGCTACATTTCTGAGCAACTATGTATTTGTGTATCTCTTTATTACATATATGTTTACTTCTCTTCTATCACTAATCAGATTGAGATTAAATTCATTGTTTTAAAAGTCTGTTCCTACTCCAGCATGGGATAAGAGATTGCTTTAAAATGTATTCTGTAAAGGGCGGTTCCTGGGACTAACATTGCGTCTGACTACTTGGATAAGCAAACTTGCATTTTCCCTCTGAGCTCAGGACTGTGACCTCTGCCTGGTGGGCGCCAGAGCTCTGTTGGTGATAGTCTTTTGAGAGGTAACGTGGTTAATAGCAGGAAGCATCGCCTGCTGGGTCTCCAGCCCCTACTTAGGAACTTCCAATTTCTCAAACCCACAAAATGACTGCCAGGGCCAAAAAATAGAAGAGATCCAGTTTCAGACCTACCTAGAGAACTACATGTTCACAATGCTATCTATTCTTGTTATAAATCCCATTACTGCTTCTGGAGGCATAATGGAAAGAAATATTTCCACCCTTACCTTCTTGCTGAAAGTCCAAGGAGAGCTGGAGCTAGAGCTTAGTTGATCTATTCCAAGAGAGACTGCCTGCCTAAAAGAGAGAAGAGCACAACTCTTGTAACTATAGTGGGCAGGTTCCTCTAAAAGAAACCATTGGCCGTGACTTTCTGTCACCAATGCTATTTTATACAAATCCCAGGCATAAACATCTGTGTCTTGCCACTGGACTATGATAACTCTGAAGAAGAGACTAAGACTGATTACTTTACACAGCCCTGTCTCACTTAAATCCAATTCATTTGCAAGTCAAGATGTCATCCTCATTGGTTCTCTTCAGAATCGAGGATGAAGGATGAACAGCAACAAGATACAGGACTACTAACAAAGGCATTGCTACTTATCTTAGTAAGAAGAACTCTTGTCTCTCAGCAAAAGCCAATCCATCTCCAAAGTGCCACAGAACATGCTTCATGGAACCACCCTTCTATCGACTTACTTCTTTAACCCCCAGTTTTATCTATGAAATCTGGTTATTAGGATGATTTCAGAAAGGCCTGGAGAGACTTACATGAACTGATGCTGAGTGAAATGAGCAGGACCAGGAGATAATTATATACTTCAACAACAATACTATATGATGACCAGTTCTGATGGACCTGGCCATCTGAGCAAGGAGATCAACCAAATCATTTCCAATGGAGCAGTAATGAACTGAACCAGCTACGCCCAGAGAAAGAACTCTGGGTGATGACTAAAAATCATTACATTGAACTCCCAATCCCTATATTTATGCCCACCTGCATTTTTTATTTCCTTCACAAGCTAATTGTACAATATTTCAGAGTCTGATTCTTTTTGTACAGCAAAATAATGGTTTGGTCATGTATACTTATTGTGTATCTAATTTATATTTTAATATATTTAACATCTACTGGTCATCCTGCCATCTGGGGGAGGCAGTGGGGGGTAAGAGGTGAAAAATTGGAACAAGAGGTTTGGCAATTGTTAATGCTGTAAAGTTACCCATGCATATAACCTGCAAATAAAAGGCTATTAAATTAAAAAAAAAAAAGAAATCTGGTTATTATTTTTCTCACAGTATTTCTGTGACAAACAAAATGAGAAAAATGGGTGGAAAAGTGCTTAGTGACTTATCCCACTGATTTGATACTTTGGTTATGTTGGTTCATTTTTTTTTTAATTATAGTTTTTTATTTGCAAGTTATCTGCATGGGTAATTTTACAGCATTGACAATTGTCAAACCTTTTGTTCCAATTTTTCCCTTCCTTCCCCCTACCCCCTCCCTTAGATGAGATGACCAATACATGTTAAATATGTTAAAGTATAAATTAAATACAATATATGTAGACATGTCCTAACAGTTATTTTGCTGTACAAAAAGAATCGGACTCTGAAATATTTACAATTAGCCTGTGAAGGAAATAAAAAATGCAGGCAGACAAAAATATAGGGATTAGGAATTTTATGTAATGGTTCTTAGTCATCTCCCAGAGTTCTTTCGCTGGGTGTAGCTGGTTCAATTCATTACTGCTCTATTGGAACTGATTTGGTTCATCTCATTGTTGAAGATGGCCACGTCCATCAGAATTGATCATCATATAGTATTATTGTGGAAGTATATAATGATCTCCTGGTCCTGCTCATTTCACTCAGCATCAGTTCATGTAAGTCTCTCTAGGCCTTTCTGAAATCATCCTGCTGGTCATTTCTTACCGAACAATAATATTCTATAATATTCATATACCACAGTTTATTCAGCCATTCCTCAATTGATGGGCATCCACTCAGTTTCCAGTTTCTGGCTACTACAAAGAGGGCTGCCACAAAATTCATGCACATACAGGTCCCTTTCCCTTTAAGATTTCTTTAGGATATAAGCCCAGTAGAAACACTGCTGGATCGAAGGGTAATGCGCAGTTTGATAACTTTTTGAGCATAGTTCCAAATTGCTCTCCAGAATGTCTGGATGTATTCACAATTCCACCAACAATGTATTAATGTCCCTGTTTTCTCACATCCCCTCCAACATTCCGCATTATCTTTCCCTGTCATTCTAGCCATTCTGACAGGTGTGTAGTGGTATCTTAGAGTTGTCTTAATTTGCATTTCTCTGATTAATAATTGTTGGTTCATTTTTATATTCCCTCCATTAATAGATTGCAACCCATCTACATTTTCTTATCCTGAATGATATTTAACATGTTTTTCTCTTAACTCCTCCAGATACTGTACCCAATGTTCTGGACACTTTCTTTTTGACAATGTTGTAGATGCCAATGAAGTACGCAGGTTAGTCATCTGTTATCCTTTGCCCTTGATATCTATGACTGATAATACCTTCCCTTCCGGACAAGTTATTGTCTTAATTTTTTTTTTTTTTTGGGGGGGGGGGGGGTGAAGTAATTGGGTTAAGTGTCTTGGCCAAGATCACACAGCTAGAAAGTATTAAGTGTCTGAGGTCTGATCTGAACTTCAAACCTTCTGATTCCAGGGACAGTGCACCATCTAGCTGCCCCAAGTTCTTGTCAAATGCAAATCACTGCTAGAAACATGTTTGTATTGTGCTCATCCTCTCCATTCCTTTTGGTTTTCATTTCCCTTTAGTTACTTATAATTATGATTCTTCTGAAATCATGGTATTCCATGATCTACAGTCATATGGCATCACCAGAATAGTATTAGTATTAAAAAGATAGACTCTTGTGAAAGCAAGTCACTTGGGAAAACTAAATGTGCTAATTTTCCACTGTGATCTAGCCAGCAGGGCTCTGCCTAGTTAATCTTGAGCCTTACTTGTCATTCTGCAGTGCTGAGATATATGTACCAAGGCACTAATTGGATGCGCTGTCCCTTCCAACTGCATATCGTCATCTGAGTAATCTGCATTTTTATGCACTTTGGGTGGTTGGGGAAATCAATTTCAAAAGACCATGGACTTCATTAAAGAGGCTTTCTAGCAATCTGGGACTCAGTGAAGAGTCCATCTAGTCTAGCCCCTTCATTTTACAAATGAGGAAATTGAGACCGGGGGGGGGGGGGGGGGGGGGGAGATAACTTGTTCAAGGTCACACAGGGTAGGGTGTGGCAGACCTGGAATTCAAACTGAGTTCTTTGACTACTTCTTTCCACAGTACCCTGTTGCTTCCTATTTAGTAATGATAACTTGAGGGCCAGGTTGGAAGTCAACATGAATACAAGTCTTGTATATTATATCAATTATGTGTTCATGGGCAAGTCAATTAACCTCAGTGCCTTAATTTTTTGAGAGACTATAGATGGCAAAGTTGAATTAATTGAAGGGAATTTCCTGATAGATAATTCTCCTATACTAGTAATAATAGCTAGTATTTATATAATGACTTAAGGTATGTTCAAAGCACTTTTACATTTATGTATAAGAATTAGATGAATGGAAAGGCAACACAGGAAGCCTACTAGTTTTAGTTCCACTTCTGACTTATTACTTATTGAATGATTCTGAACAAGTCATTTAAACTCTCAGTGATCTAAGCAGGTCTTCAAGATTATAAATCTCAAAAGATTTACAGGTTTGTATTGGTAAAGGGAGTTTCTTGCTGGGAGTTCTTTTTGCTAATGAAATCACAAGTCTGGAATGACAACAATAATAAAAAGAATTGGAAAACTGTCTTGATTTTTTTTTTAAATGCCCTAGCTATGGAGCTAGTTAGTTAGACTGTACCTTAGTGTCATAATTAGCAGCCAAGAGCTAACTTTGTTCCCTCTGTCTCATTACATGTAACTCAAGTTTAACTGCTGTGAGAACATACAAATTACATACCCCAGTGGGAAATAGTACCCCCAGACCTGCCAGGTCATATGATTTAGACCAGAAGGGCTCAGGGTTACTTACCCCTATGCCAACATCTTAATTAGGATCATCTGCTCTTTCTGGGAAACAGCCCCAAATAATCAGTGTAATAAGGGGATGGTATCATCCCCTCCCCCCCCCCAAATTCTTCTTTCTTTCTAGATGAGGGGCAGGTTTACCTCCACCTGCACTCATACTGATGGGTTTGAAGTGGAAGGAGGTTTCCAGAGGATAGGCCATAATTGTCATAACTTACTCACTCTCAGGATCCTAGGGATAAATGTACTATAGGGAAACTTAATATCTACTATTCATAACTGTAGCCCTTGAGCCCCAACCATTATACTATAAAAAAAAAATCAGCTAAGAAGACAACATTAATCCTTACTCATTAAATATTTACTAAACAAGAGGGTACAAGTAAGAGTAAGCATTATAGAACAGTCTATCCATAAAAATGAGTCACATGACCAGGATGCTCTCAGAAAAAACCTGGAAAGACTTACATGAACTGATGCAAAATGAAATGAACAAAACCAGGACAACATTGTATACAGTAAAACAATATTGCATGATGATTTACTGTGAATAACTTAGCTATTTTCATCAATACAATGATCTAAGACAATTCTGAAGGGCATATGATGAAAGGTGCTATTTCCAGAAAAAGAACTGGTACAGCCTGAATACAAATCAAAGATATTTTTCTTAACTTTATATTTTGGGGGATTTTTGTCTATTTTCTTTTTTTTTTCTTTCTTTTTTGGAGTGTGTGTGAGGCATTTGAGGTTAAGTGATTTATCCAGGTCCACATAGCTAGGAAGTATATTTCATATCTGAGGCTGGATTTGAACTCAGGTCCTCCAAGGCCAGTGCTCTATCCATCATACCACCTAGATATCCCCCTTGTCTGTGTTTTCTTGAACAGCATGTCTTACATGAAAATGTGTTTTGCATAACAACACATATGTAACTTAGGTCAAATTGTTTGCCTTCTCAATAGGGGAGGAAGAAAAGGAGCGAGGGAGGGAGAAAATCTGGAATTCAAAATTAGAAAAAAAAAGAATATTAAAAACATTTTTACATGTAATTAGAGAAAAAATAAAATATCAAAAATTTTAGAAACCAAGTCACAGTTTTCCTTAATGCAATAGGGTATGTGGGAGAAGAATAGACAACTTAGAGAAACCTGACAAGGAGGCTTATATGAACAAGGAAACTTTGCTTGGGACAACTCACAACTGTGAACTGCAGATCTTGTCTTTCATCTCCTTACGGAGTAGTTTTATTTTATTTATTTATTTTTTTTTTAGGCTATAGAATAGCTTTTATTTTGCCCCAAAGAAAATGCAGAGGGCTCAGAGAAAACCATGAATAAAATATAATTCTTTTTTTTAAAAAAAATTTTTATTATAGCTTTTTATTTACGAGATATATGTATGGGTAATTTTTCGGCATTGACAATTGCAAAACCTTTTGTTTCAATTTTTCCCCTCCTTCCTCCCCTTCCCCCCAGATGGCAGGTAGACCAATACATGTTAAATATGTTAAAGTATATGTTAAATACAATATATGTATACATATTCATACAGTTACTTTGCTGCACAAGAAAAATCGGACTTTGAAATAATGTACAATTAACCTGTGAAGGAAATCAAAAATGCAGGTGGAGGGAATATATATATATATATATATATTTTTTTTTTACCAAATGTCACCTATTAGATGGGGATATTCTTTTTTTGGATTTCTCTACTGTCTTTCTGGGAGAAACTACTTCTCTTCTGGCTGCTCTTCCAAACACACTTGCCAAAGTATGAAGTTTTTTTAGTGAAAGAAAAGACCCTAAACCTGGAGTCTGTAGAACTATTGAGATCTATTGGACTTTGAGGTAGCATTAATTTAGCAAAACAATCTCACTTAGTCTGGCACCTCCAGTGTAATTCAGGTTTATTCACTGGGCTCAGAGGGTTTATACACACTCAAGCTATAGGTAGCACTTAAGGTCAAAGCAGCCTAGCCTTTTCCTTTTCCCACCAGATTTTTAAACAACAAAGGATTCTTTAAATCAAATCAGTTCCCTGTAGTAGTTGCAAAATTGGCCTTGGGTTGGTTCAGCTTGAAGCAGCTGCTTCTCTTCTGATTCAAGTCACTCGTTTGTCTCTTCTGGGCTCAGCTTCTGTCTTCTGCTATCAATGGCTGCTGACTTAGCTTCTTCAGTCACTAATTCTGGCCTCTCGCTGATTCCTGCAGAGTTCCCTGGTGTGAAATGACTCACCTGTGCCATAGAGTAAGCAATCAGAATTCACATTGCTATTAGACCCAGGACAGATAAGTTAAGTTTTATTGTTTCATAGTTACCAAAAAAGTTCTTGATATGGGGATTTTCCCAGCCATCACCCTTAAAGTCCATACAATTTGTTATTGTTCAGTTGTATTGAATTCTTCATGACCTCATTTAGTGTTTTCTTGGCAAGGATACTGGAATAGGTTGTCATTTCCTTTTCCGGCTCATTTTACAGGTGAGGAAACTGAGGCAAACAAGGTTAAATGACTTGCTCAGGGTCACATAGCTAGTAAGTGTCTGAGGTCAGATTTGAACTCATGAAGATCAAGTCTGGAACTCCATACCCTGCACCATCCAGCTGCTATCACCCAACAGTCACATGCAAATGAATTGCTGAGGAAATAAGACACTTCAGCTATCTTTGCTCTCAGTAAGTACTTTTTCTCTGAAAGACCACTTTGTTCCAGGTACTTTTAGTCCTTTCCTCTGAGAAGTACTTTCTCTAAGGTCCTCTCAACTACAGTTGTATTTTTGCCCATGTACTGAGAAGTTGCTTTTCTCCTTGTCTTCGAAACAAACACCCTTTCAAGAAATAAAAACATCCAGATAATAGCCACCCCCTTATATCAAGACTATAGCTGCAGATCTGGAAAGGGCCTGTGAGGAGAACTTATCTTGACTCCTCTCTTACTTAGAATATCTACTCAGCTGCCAAATCTACCTCCACAGCATCTCTTCCATCTGTTCCCATCTCCACTCATACAGTTACTGATCGAGTTCAAGTAAGGTTAACAAACAAACATTAATTAAGTACCCGCTATGTTCTAGGAACTACTGTGCTGATCTCTGGGGATCCAAAGAAAGGCGAGGGCACTCAATCTACTGGGGGAGAAAATATGAACACAACTATATACAAACAAGATACAGACAGGATAAATTGGTGATACTCAAGACTCTAATCACCATTTGCCTGCATGATTATTGCTAACTCCTAATTGGTCTCCTTGCCTCAAGTCTTTCCACACTCCAATCCATTCTCCATATTATTGCCAAGGAACCTATTTAAAGCACAAATCTGATCATATCATCCACTCACACTTCTTCCCTCCACTTCCACCCCGAGAGTATTACTCTTCTGTCTTCTACTATCAGAATTACTTCAGGATCAAATATAAATCCCCTTTTTGGGGGCATTTAATAACCTTCACAGCCTGATCCCAACCTACTTGGGATTATATATATATATATATATAATATGTAATTATATATAATACTTTACTGTTTATTAGATAAACATTATATAATACTTTACTGTTCTTCAGGTATACTACGTTCCATTCAAACTGTCCTTCTGACTCAGACATGACTATCCATTCCCATCTTTGTGCCTTAGTACTGGCTTTCAGCTTGTGCTGACTTTCTCCCATGCCTGCAATGTTCTCTCTTCTCATCTCTCTCAAAGAATATCTAGTACTTTCAAGACTCAGTTGAATTGTCAGCTTTTAAAAAGCTTTTCCTGACCACAACTGCTCATTCCTTCCCCATAAAATCACCTTGTGGCTATTTCATTTATTCTTACATGTTATATATATACATATATATATATATATACACATAAATTTGTGTGTATATATGCATATGTATGTGTATGTGTATACATACATATACACATATATTATTTTATTGTTGTCCAGTTATTTTCAGTAATAATCAACTCTTCGTGACCCCATTTAGGGTTTTTTTGTGGCAAAGACATTTGGAGTGGATTGCCATTTCCTTCTCTAGTTCATTTTACAAATGAGGAAACTGAGGCAAGCAAGATTAAGTAATTTGTCTAGGCTCGCACAACTAGTAAATGTCTGAGGTCAAATTTGAATTCAGGAAGATAGGAAGTGTTTTATCCATATCTATATAGTGATACAGGACAGAACATTGGATCTGTATATGTATAAATGAATGCATACACATATGCATATATACACAATTATATATATATATAGTATGCATGTATATGTATACATTCATGCAAATACACATGTATATCATACATGCATATACATATACACACATGAATGGTTATCGGTGTATATATTCATACACATGCATGTACATATTGTGTGATTATAGGTGTATATGTGTCTACACACATGTATATGTGATGATCAAGTGTGTTTAACCATATACATGTATATCATGCATGTTTATACAATACATGGATGTGCATATTTATATAATACATGCATGTATAGGTATATATTATATGTTTAGGTATGTTTCTATACACATATGTATACCATTATGTGTTTATAGTTATACATATACAGTATCACACATGTACCTATTTACATATACACACATGCATATGTGTATCATCTATATTGTGTTTATACATATGTGCACACATATACTAAGTATATATTTTACATATAGATGTGTGTATAAGTGTATGTATAATATACATATACTGTGTTTATACATATGTGTATTATATATGTATAGTCATATATAAAATGTGTACATATGTTCATGTGTGTGTATTCTATTAAAATAGAATATGAATTTTTGTGTGACAGAGCTGTAACTCAGGTGCCAATAAATACTGGTTGATTGATTGATCTATACCATGTGACTTCTCTGTTGTTCTATGTGATATGGTAGGGTAGACAGCAGATGATGGCAGGCCACAAAAGTTGGGGTTTAGTCATGTGGAGAATTCACAGTGTCTATTCTCTTTGACAAAAGGTTAGATTTATTTAGGAGAATAGATATCAGACAAAATGAAGGGATACAATAGACATGAGGAATGGTAAATATGAAATAGAGTTGGGAGAGCATCTGAAAGACAAGTTCTTCAGAGGAAGCACAATTACCCAATAGAAAGGGAGCTCCCTATCGGGTTGGGGTACCCCCTTAGCTGGCAGGTTAAATTATAAAAGGGACTTAGCACCCCACAAGAGTTAGCTGGCTTTCCGGAGAAGTGGGGTCAGGAGAGACTCCACAAGGTATGGTGAGGGTTAGGAGAGACCACGTGGCATGGGGGAAGGATAAGGAGAAAGATATCATGAGACAGAATGCTATGGTAGACTGATCCAATGAAGAGATTTTATAGGGAAAATTTAACCTCAGGGACATGGCTGGGGTTTTTGATAGGACATGGCAAGGTGAGCCTGCCTAAGATTCTGTCTGGAAGCCCTCCCCAGAGGGTGGAACTATGGAGCTGAACTGATCTCAGTCAGAGACTTCTCCCTGCCTGCCTCAGGGATTTTTTATCAGTTCCTAACCACACCCAACCTTGAAGACATCATCGTCACACAGTAAAAAGTTATTGGTTTTTTCCACATAGTAAAAACTTAATAAACAATTGTTAAATTTAAGTCATTGCAGTTTGGGAGTAACTAAAAGACTTGATAAACTGGGATGGTAAGAAGAGCCCTGGGTTTCCTCAGAGGTCGGAGTTCTGGTTCTGTTCTTGGCTCAATCATAAACTCATTGTCACAAGTTGTTTCTCCTCTCCAAACCCTCTTGTAACCAACCTTGCTTCTGACTAAACTTGAGGTGGTTTTTTCCAGAGAAATGCTTCTGTGCTGCATACTGCATGGACGGAAGATGATGGGACCCCTTATTGGTTGAGAGAATGCCAAGGATAAGAGTTTGTTGGACACAGACTGATCCAGACAGGGCTGCTCATGAGAGGGAAACTCAAAGCTCTGGGATGGCTAACTGGAGCCCCTCGGATGTATGGGGAAGCTGGCCTCTCACACATCCTGTCTTCTAGTACTTGACAGATAAAAGTGGACTTGCATTGGTGAGATGATTCCCTCTCACTCAGTTTAAGGTGAGGTCCTTTCCTTACCTTCTGCTTGTCACCCATTCTTTGCTGTATTCTAATCTATAGAACTTCTCCAATTTCTGTTTAATGTTTTGCTAGAATAAATGGGTTCACTCACTATTTTTTGTCTTTTGTGTTAGGGATCTTTAAGTGGGAAGAGGCTAAGCTGTGGAGTTCAGCTAAGGGCTACCTTCCCCCTCGAGAGAGAGAGAGCAGAGAATGCCTTTTGTTTTAAAGCCAGACTCATATCCCTAGACTAGAGGTATTTGAGGAGTGGAAGATAGATATAATATTAACCCAAGACTCCACTTGGAGATTACTCAGCTTTTGCACTCTTGGACCCTGCTTCCTCCAACCTTCAGGTATGCTGCTGGTGGTACCCATAGCACCTTTCTTTGCTCTTTGCAAAGGGGAGATAGATCCCAGATCAGGCTACCTTTGAGCTGCATTTCTATGTATTTATATATCTACCAATTGCATCTAATCTTACAGCAATAATAATAACTACTTAATAAATATAGCACTTTGTAGCTTTCTTCACTGTAACTCTATGAAGCAAATAGCTTGCATATTGTTACTCTTAGGGTAGATAGGTGGTACAGTGGATAGAGCACTGGATGGGGAAGACCTGAGTTCCAATTCAGCCTCAGACACTTAGTAGCTGTGTGAGCTTGGGCAAATCACTTAACCTCATTTGCCTCAGTCTCCTCATCTGCAAAATGAGCTGGAGAAAGAAATGGCCAATTGTTCTGATATCTTTGCTTCAAAAAATCCAAACAAATCCAAACAGGGTCATGAAGAATTTGACATAACTGAATAACAGTAACAATAAAAATTATTACTCTCATTTTACAGATAGGAAGGCTGAGGCTTAGAGTGACAAATATAGCAAGTGACAGAGCATTACCATCGGGGCCTTTGCTTCTGTGACCAGCTCCTACTTTATCATAATGCCTTTTGATAAAGTAAGCTCTGATGTTTCTTCTGTCAGTCTCTGAAAGGAAGTGTTTCTGAATTAACCTATAAACCCTTTATCACCAAAATACTAAGATATAGGATTTCCTTCTGAAGCATGAAATTACCTCCCTATTCCTTGTTAGCTCCTCGCTTCTGTTAGGTTGTGTCCAGTAACAAATTCCTTCTGTGTCCAACTTGGAAATCTACATCTTCAGATCTGGCGTCAGCATCTTCCACAATCTGCTTACAAGGGAGCTCTTGGCTCTCTGTACCCACAACCATCTTACAGATTCAGAATCTAACTTAAGAGAAATTCTGCTGACCCCATGGGAGCTAGGGTTCTTCACATTCCCTTCTGTGCTCATGAGGCTCTTCTGCTCTGGACGTAGGTTCATGCCTGGGAGAACCTGCTTCTAAACAGAGATATTAGGCTCCCCTTTCTCACATTCATCAGTTCATTAAAATCCTTCCCTGTAAACCTTGGGGATAAATTATCTGTAGCTTAGGTGTTGGCTCAAGTCCAGATTTCCCCCAAAAAAGGGAAGAGAAAAAGGTACTCACTAAATATGAATATGAATCAGGTAATATATTCCTACACACAACATACAAGATTCACAGCATGCATTAATAGAAAGAATGACTTACACAGGATTAAGTAATTTATAACTACTCTTACAATCTTCTGGGAAGTTGATCCTTAAACCTCATCAGAACAAAAAGCAGTTTGCAGGGCTGCTAATTAGCATTTTACACTTCCCTTCAGCTTTTCACTGTCAAGTAATTTTCAGGACATATTTGCTAGTATAACAGCCAGGCATGGACCAATCTTCTCTGTGTTTTCTCACACAGAAACTACCTTTGCTTCCAACCAGCTGCAACTCAAAGGGACCCACAGAGCCTCTGGGCCACGCCATTTCACAACGTCTCTTCCAAGTCTAGACATATCTGCCCTGAGAATGAATTTCAATCAACTACTCAGTAAAGGAAAAACAAAACAGAAAATGAAGCCTACTGGACTAGGTTCAACCTTACTTAATTCAGTCCATTCTCCTTGTGGAAGCAGTGATGAACTGGAGGAAAAGGGTGCTACTCAACACCCCCACCTCCTTCAGGGGGACTTAGAAACAATTCACTATCTGCTAAATGAGAGTCAAAACAAAAAATCAAGCCAGAAGCTGCTCTTCTCTTAACCGGCTTGGAGCAACCCACCTGCAGGCTACTGTCTCATGGATTCTTGGGCTTGCCATGTACCACATCCTCCCAGTACTGGGCCATCACCTAACCAGAAGCAGAACTTAAAGTGGTAGATTGGAACCATGTGCACCATCAGATGGTCTCTGCTATAATAGTGCAATTAGGTTCTGGCACATATGTAGACTTCATCAGTCTGTAAGTTAGAGGCTAAGGAAACTCCTTCCAAGGAAACAATGATGACATATGAGGGAAATGCACATGTGGAACATCTGTAACTGGTTTGGCTAAGAATCTTTTCCCATTGACCAAATAATCAGTGTGTTCAAAAGGACCTGCCTCAGCTCTTGCTGTCTTTCTTTGCTACATTAGAGTCTGGGGAAGCAAAGTGACTCTTGATCATGACATATGAGACCACATGGTTAAGGAAGGAGGACCTTCTTGTCTCTTCCCTCCCTGAGGCCATATGGTCCCCTGATAAGCAGGCCTGAGTTTTCAGCCTTTTTGTTTATTCTTTTTCTTTCTAGGTACAGAGAGTGGAGTCTCCTGTGGCATGAGCCACAGGTATCTGGGAGTCTAGGAATCCAGGTAGGATATTGTAGCTAGGCCAACTCTGATGCTCTGAGGAGTTCAAGAATCCAGGGAGAATGTTGTTTTGAGCCAGCAATGATGCCCTGAGGAGTGCAGGTCTAGGACTCCAGCCCAACAGAAGCTCACAGAGATGCTGCACTTAGTAGGACCACTGCTATATATGGCCTGAACTAAGTTTTGAATCTCTTGCCCACCATAGGGCTGAAATGTATATATGTAGGTGGAGGGGCAGGGAATTATGTCCTCGGGTTTTGAGAGAAATGTTTGTACTTTGTCCTGTCTATATCTTTTTTTTTATTATTATTAAAACTTTTTATTTTCAAAACATATACATAGATAATTTTCAACATTCATCCTTGCAAAACCTTATGTTCCAAATGTTTTCCCTCCCTTCCTTCTACCCCTTCCCCTAGACAACAAATAATCCAATATATGTTAAACATGTGCAATTCTTCTATTCATATTTATACAATTATCTTGCTGCACAAGAAAAATCAGATCAAAAAGGAAAAAAATGAGAAAGAAAGCAAAATGCAAGCAAATAACAACAAAAAAGTGAGAATGCTATGTTGTGATTCACATTCAGTTCTCACAGTCATTTCTCTGGATGCAGATGGCTCTCTTTATCACAAGACCATTGGAACTGACCTGAATCATCTCATTGTTGACGAGAGCCACGTCCATCAGAATTGATTATCATATAATCTTGCTGTTGCCGTGTACAATGATCTCCTGGTTCTGCTCATTTCACTCAGCATCAGTTCATGCAAATCTCTCCAGGCCTTTCTGAAATCATTCTCCTGATTGTTTCTTATAGATCAATAATATTCTATAACATTGATATACCATAACTTATTCAGCCATTCTCCAACTGACAGGCATGCACTCAGTTTCCAGGCTACATCTCTGAAGTAAATATCTCTTGGTAAAACTACTTGATATTAAATGGTTTATTAGAACTGGAGTGCTAGTCACTTGCCCCTTACAAATGGATGGAGCAAAGCTAAAGCTAAAGAGTAAAAAAAGAGATAATGTTAAATTGGGTATTAGAGAACTGGAGGGATATGATGTAATAGTTCTGTTCCTCAGAAAGAAAGACAAGAGCTTCTGTATATATTACCATAGTATTCAGACCCAAAAGATACATAATTAATCATACAAATTGATCAATGAATGTCAGAAGTGGAAGGCATTTTGGGATATATGAGAGCTATATGGGGCAGTGGATAGAGTGCTGGGCCTGGAACCTCTATTCAACTCTAGCCTCAGATGCTTACTAGTTGGGTGACCTTAAACAAGTCTGTTTGCCTCAGTTTCCTCATCTGTAAAATGAGCTGGAGAAGGAAATAGCAAACCATTCCAGTCCAGTATCTACCAAGAAAAATGAAAATGGGGTCATAGAGAGTTGAACTCAACTGAACAAGAAGATCTAGAGCACAGAATATCATACCTGGAATGGATATTAGAATCTGGAACATTGACAGTAGTAGAAAGGACTTTAGGATCATAGGATAAGAGAATGTTACAATGAGAAGGGGCCTTAGAGACCATCTAGTTCAACTCTTCTATTTTATAGGTAGGGAGGTTGAAGTCCAGAGAAAGGAAGTGGTTTTTCCATCAAACAGGTACTATGTAACAAAGTCTAGATTTGAGTCAAGATTATTATGTGTATATACACACCCATCTACCCATACCCTCATATACATGTGTATATATATAAATAGATGGATAGATAGGTGGTAGATGAATAGTTAAATAGATTATTCACTAAAGCATTTATAATATGCTAGATATTGTGCTAGGTGCTAGGAACACAAAAACAAGCAAAAGTCCCTATCCTCCAGAAGCTTATTTTTCCTTTATTTATTCAAGAGAAAAAATTGGGTGATGATGCTTAATGTTTGTTGACTGATCATTCACCATAACTTACATTAAACATTACATTCTTTTGAAAATAATAATAGCTTTTTATTTTTCAAAATACAGGCAAAGATAGTTTTCAACATTCACCTTTGCAAAACCCTGTTTTCCAAATTTTTCTCCTTCCCCTTCCTTCCCTCCTCTCCTAGACAGCAAGTAATCCAGTATAGATTAAACATGTAATTCTTCTAAACATATTTCCACATTTATCATACTGCACAAGAAAAATCAGATTAAAAGGGAGAAAATGAAAAAGAAAAAAAAAAGCAAGCAAACAATAATAAAAGTGAAAAAACTATGTTGTCACATTCAGTCCCCATAGTTCTTTCTCTCTGAATAAGGCTGGCTCTTTCCATCACAAGTCTATTGGAATTGGTCTGAATCACCTCATTGTTGAAAAGAGCCAAGTCCATCACAGTTGATCATCACATAATCTTGCTGTTGCTGTGTATGATGAATGTTCCTTTGGTTTTACTCACTTCACTTAACATCAGTTCATGTAAGTCTCTCCAGGCCTCTCTGAAATCATCCTGCTGATCATTTCTTATAGAACAATAATATTCCATTACATTCATATATCATAACTTATTCACTCATTATCCAACTAATGGGCATCCGTGCAGTTTCCAATTTCTTCCTGCTACAAACACTTTTTTGCACATGTGGGTCCTTTCCCTTTTTTATGCTCTCTTTGTAATACAGACCCACTAAAGACACTGCTGGATAAAAGGGTATGCACAGCTTTATAGCCCTTTGAACATAGTTCAAAATTGTCCTCTAGAATGGTTGGATCAGTTCACAACTCCATCAACAATATTTAGTGTCCCAGTTTCCCCACATCCCCTCCAGCATTCATCATCTTTTCTTGTCCTCTTAACCAAGTCTGAGAGGTGTGAAATGATACCTCAGAGTTGCATACTTTTATTTTAGTGGGCAAGAGAACTATGGGAAGAATGGGGGTAAGGAAAATGATGAAAAAACAGAAGAAAAGAAGAATGGCAAGGAAATATTAAAACACAGATAACAGAACAGGAGAATGTTCAAAAGGTAAAATGGACAAGCATGAAAGCGCTGGTACTATTTTAACAAGTTTAATATTTACTTCCCCCCAAAAGTTGTATATAATAGAGATTTCATGTACAATCTTTTTTTTTTCTTTCTTTGTACGTAGAAATTTGCTTATTTATTGGTATTTGTCAAATTCACAATTAAAAACATTTTAAAAAATATTAATAAACTGAGAGATATATTGTGTCCAAAGAGATCTTGACTAGTTGGGATGCTGGGCTAAATAAATTTAATTAGATGAAATTTAATAGGGATAAATGGACAACTTTTTACTTGGGTTTAAAAAATAATAATTACTTCACAAGTACAAGATGGATTAATCAACTTATATAATATTTTGAAAAAGACTTAGGGGTTCCATTGGTATGCCAATTCAATATGAGTCAACAATGTGATATGGAAGTTTTACCAAGACTCAGGAAAAGATAGTCCTGCCTTGGTGAAAGGATGACAAAAGGCAGTGAAAGGTTTTGAAATCATATGTGAAAAATAGCTTAAGAAACCATATAGTTGAGTCGAATTGGTGAACTAGGTGGATACAGTGTTTGGCCTAAAGTCAGGGAGACCTGTGTTCAAATATGACCTCATAGACTTACTAGCTCTGCCACTAGCTGGGTCTTCTTGACTTCCTTTTTTTTTGTAAAAAAATTATTAAAGCTTTTTATTTTCAAAACATATGCATGGATAATTTTTCAACAATGACTTTTTTTTTTTTTTTTTTTTTTTTTTTTTTTACTTTGCATGTAGTTTTTTTAGGGTAATTTTTCAGCATTGACTTTTGCAAAACCTTGCATCCCAAATTTCCTCCCCATAATCTCCCCTAGATGACAAGTAGTCTAATATATGTTAAACATGTTAAAAATATATGTTAAATACAATATATCTATGCATATTATATAAAAGGGGAAAAAAAGAAAGCAAACAACAAAAAAAAGGAGTAAAAATGCCATGCTGTGTTCCACACTCCAGTTCCCACAGTTCTCTCTCTGAGTGTAGATGGCTCTCTTCATCACAAGATCATTGGAACTGGCCTTAGTCATCTCATTGTTGAAAAAAGCCATGTTGGACCTCTTATTTTAAGGCCTTATCTTCTATCTGCTTCAGTTTCCTCAACTGTAAAACGGGGCTAATAATACCAATTTTACAAGATTGTTGACCAAATGAGATCATATTTGTAAAGTGCTTAGCACAATAAGTGGCACAAAGTAGATTCTTATAAATGCTTGTTTCCTTCCTCATAAAGAATAGAAAATTTGGGGAGCATGACAACTATCTTTGAATATTTGAAGGGCTCTGTAGAAGACACAGATTTGGATTTTGAGAGCAAAACCATGAGCCATGAGTAGAAGTTGCTATAAGGCACATTTCAACTCAATGTAAGAAAAACTTCTGAGAAATTAGATGTACCCTAAAGTGGAATGGGAAAAAACAAGAAGACGACCCCATTGGGAGTTTTTAAGCAGAGACTGGTAGACCACTAGTTCATCAGATCAGGTTGGACTAGATGGACTAGTCTAACCTCTGAGACTCCATGATGCTATACCACAGCACCCCACCCCCCAAACCCCTCATCATGTTCTAATTTATCTTATGGGATCAGGGTGTGATCCTGTGCACCTTAATCATAAAGATGCTCGTGTGTGTTGTGTGGTTTTGAATCTCCTATATCCTGGAGCACAAGGCACCAGCATAGCATATAATTATTAACTTTTACAACTGAGCCCTTTAATGAATCATAGAATCTTAGAATTGTAGACTATCAAAGTTTAAAAGCATTCATAATCCAACCAGCCAGGATTCAACAAGACCCAGGATCTAGTTTCATCTCTGACACATGCTATCTGTGTTAACCTTTCTCTCAGAATCCAGTTAATTCTTTTAGATGACAAATTTTCTGTGATGATTCAAGGCAATTCCAATAGACTTGAGATGAAAAGTGCCATCCACATTGAGAAAGAGAACTATGGAGACTGAATGTGTATGAAGTATATATTTTCAAAATTGTTTGTTTGCTTTTTTTTCTTTCTTGTGGCTTTTCCCCTTTTTATCTGATTTTTCTTATACAACATGACAATTATAGAAATATATTTAATAGAATTCATATTTAAGCTATATCAGATTGTTTGCTCTCTGGGGGAGAGGGGAGGTAAGAGAGAGAGAAGGAAAATTTTGGAATACAAGATTTTACAAAAATGAATGTTGAAAACTATCTTTACATGTTTTTTGAAAAATAAAATACCATTGAGGGAAGGAAAAGACTATAAATAGTAGAGAAAGTGCTAATCTATTTTGGTAGAGGGAGTTTCCTCACTGGGAAGTTGCCTGTACCAATGAAATTACTGTTCCAATTCCTATCCCTGTATACTTAAGTATGCCAACCACTATGCTATGCACTGAGAGTACAAAAGCAAAAATGAAACAATTCCTGTCCTCAGGGAGCTTCATTCTACAGACATGTCTTGGAAATATGGGTTCAGCTGTAGACCACCACAATAAAATAAATATTGTAATAAAATGAGTCACATGAATTTTTTGGTTTCCTAAGTGAATATTAAAATTATGCTGAGACACTATTGTAGTCTACAAAGTGTGCAAACGTATGTAAAAAATTAATATACCTCAATTAAAAATACTTTATTGCTAGAAAATGTTAATCATCACCTGCACCTCCAGTGAGTTGTAATTATTTTGCTGGTGGAAGGTTTTGCTTCAATGTTTGTGACTACTGACTATTCAAAGTGGGGCTTGATAAAGGATGGGATGACTGGGGCAATTTCTTAAAATAAGACAAAAATGAAGTTTGCTCATGCATTGACTTTTCCTTTCATTTGAATCTTTAAAGATCATTGCAGGGTTTGTTATTACCCTAATTTCAATATTGTTGTATCTCAGGGAATAAGGAGACCCAAAGAAAGGGAGAGAGGCTGGTCGGTGGAGGTAATATTTATAGATTAAAGTTATCATCCTATATAGGTGTGGGTCATAGCACCCAAAGACAATTAAAATAGTAACATCAAAGATTTGGTAATCACAGATCACCAAAAGAGATATAATGAAAAAGTCTGAAATAGTGTGGAAATTATCAAAATGTGACATATGAGCACATGTTGTTGGAAAAATGGCCTCAAAAGAGATATGCTCAGTGGAGGTTTGCTATAAACCTTCAATTTGTAAAAACAAAAACAAAAATGCAATATCTGCAAATGACAATTAGCACAATAAAAAGATATGCCTACATAAATATCCTAAATCAGTCATCTAGTTTCCAGCTTCTTAAACAGTAGTTTGTGACCTCTTATGGGGTCTCATAATTGAATATGGGGGTCGTGAGATTATGATTATCAGTAAATGTTTGACTTACATATCTATTTTATATATATGTTTGGGGTCACATAAAAATTTCTCTGACGAAAAGGAATTGGTGGAAAAAGTTTAAGAAGCCCTGCTTGTAGGCCAGTCTTCTCATTTTGCAGTAATCTAAAAAGGGGTAGGAATTTACTGTTGCCTGAGGGGAACCTGGATTTAAACTGTAGGAGCAACAGGAGCAGAAGCACAATATGGTAAGGTGATGGAAGGTTAACTAGAGATTCTTGTGTTTCTAGCTTCAGGAGGAAACTCCAGCAAAATCCCTGCTAAAGAGCCAGCTCTCTGAGAATCTTTCAACATCACTGACTCAGTCTAGAAGGAGGTTTAAGCAAGCCAATTAATGCAGTTTTTTTTTTTTTTTTTTATTCAGGATGCCCTTATATATGAAATCTAGAAAGTCACATAGGTTTCATAGACAGTTGCAAATAAAGAGAGAGAGACAGAGATTAGGTGTGGGGGGAGAGGCACAGGTAAAAACAAAAAGAGGTGGAGTTAAGGGGGGAGGAAGAAGGGGAAAAGGTGAAAGAAAAGGAAAGTGAAAGAAAAAGGAAGAGAGAGGAGAAAAGGGAGAGGGGGGAGGGGAAAAGAGAGGAAGAAAATGGGGAGAAGAAGAGGAAGGGAAGAGGGGAAATGAGGAGAGAGAGGGAGGGAGGGGGAGGGAGAAATAGAAAAAGGGGAAGAGGAAAGAAGGAGGATGGGAGAGGGAGAGGAAGAAGGGGGAGAGGAAGGAAAGGGAGGAGAGAAGAGAGAAGAGGGAAAACAGAGTGCCTTTATTCACCCTCTTTTCCAGATTCCCTGCTCATGCACTTGCCAAATTCCCCCAGCTCTTTAGCAGTGGGGCCAGGACTAGAGAGCTCAGCTCCTGACTCTCAGGAAAGCAGCATATATTGGAGAGAGCAGAGCCAGCGTCCTGCCTTTGCTATTTACCACGTGTCTGACCTTGAGCAAGCTGCTTCTCTAGGTCTCAGTTTTCTCACTTGTAAAAGGAGGGGTTTGGACTAGATCACCCTTGAGATCCCTTCTAACCCTCAAATCTTTGATCCTCTGATCCGGCTCAGAACGCCCCTCCTCCTCTCCTCCCCTTCCCCGCCCCGATCTTCGGGCGCTCAGAGGATATGCTGGGAGCAGGTAATTTTGACTTTCTGGGGCATGGCTCAGGCAATGACTCAGTGTTTGAGGTTCTGCTTTGAACTTGGGAAAATGAGCTGCTTGTTCCCCAGTGCCTAGGCAGTCGCCCACACACCTGGAGGCCTTGGGAGGGCTTCCTCTGGGGATGTGCACATCAGCCAACAGGCTTTGGCAGCAAGGAACCCAGGCTGGTGGTTTGGAAACATAACTTGGCCACACCCACAGCTTCCGAGCATCCTCTGGGCTTCTGGGCACCAGCATTTCCTTTCTTTAAGGAATATGGAATTTTGGAGCTTTGAGGGCTTATGAATGGGGTGGGGGTGGGGTGGGGAGAAAAGGCCAGTTTCCTTAGCATATTGAGCTTTGTCATAGATTTACTGGGTGTTTTTAGGGAGCTTTAAGGACCCTTAGAATGATAAAATCTAGAGTGACAGGGAGAAAGTTGGGAGATGTTATAGAATGCTAGAATATAAAATTTCAGGTTGGAGAGAAGTGGTGGAGCTAGAATGCAGAATTTTGGTACTGGAATCATTAGTTTTATGACCTTACTTTTACAAATGGGGAAATTGAGGCCCAGAAAAGGCAAAGCGTGTGCCCATGGTAACAATTGAGTTCATGACAGAGGTGGTAATTGAATCCAGATATCCTGATTCCCAACCCAGGATATTTTAATTTGCATTCCTTGACCCCCTTTGAGTTAGATGGTAGGAGGAGATATCTTGGATTTCTTTGTGAGTGAAGCATTTTTCCTTCACCTATCTCTTTTTCAAACTGATCTCATAGCATTTTAACGAAGCATTTTTCCTTCAGTTAAAATGCTATGAGATCAGTTTGAAAAAGAGATTTTTAAAAATTGTATAAAGCAAAGTATCATTATGCCTAAAAATGGGCTGTAGGAAATCCACCTCCAGATAACTGAGATCTGGGGTATTTTTGTAGGGTTCTGCCTTGGCAGATCTTGCTGGTGGGTGACTCCCCTAGGCAGCTTAAAACTGCCTTAAAAAAAAAAAAAAGAACATATCAGCTGCAGCAGTTGGAAGTGTTCCCGGGAAACAGGCCATCTTTTTCTTTGACCAATTGTTATGATGCTGCTGGGGACCAGCAAGAGGTCTTCTCTCTTTCAGAGACTACTTGGTAATCATTCAGATCTGCTCTGGCAACACTATCCTTATTAGAAGAGTAGATCCAGAGTGTGTATGTAGAAGATCACTCATTTAGATAAAGGACTTAATGGAAGGTCCTATGGTCCCTATAAAGGACAGAGCCTGTTGTCTTCTTTTCAGTTCTTCCCTAGGCACATAGCTGAGAAACTCTGTAAAGGTAGTATATTATTATTCCCATTGTACAGATGATGAAACCAGATCAGAAATAGATCAGAAACCAGATCAATAAGCCAAATTGCTGTCATAAAGATAGGAGGCATCAGAGCTGGGATTCAAACTTGTGTCTCCTGATTTCATGTACCATTCTATGGTACAAAGGTGCAGGAATATAGACAGCTAGTTATAGTTAGATAGAGACAGAAACAGAGACACAGAGACAGAAAGACATACACAGACACAGAAAGACATTCAGATACATAGACACAGAGACAGAGAAAGATTGATTGACTTACTACTTAGCCAGGCACTGTGTTAAAAGTAGGAATATGAATATAGAGGGAGACAGTTCCTACTTTCAAGAAGCTTATATTCTTAATAGGAAGAAAAACACATGAAAGAGTACTGACAATGGAGACTGTTTAATTCACTATGATATGTGAAGATGACCAGGAATGAGCTGAAGGCTTGGATGTGGGCAAGATAAAAGTGCATCTTTTGAGGTGCACAGTGCTTCCAGGTGTAGAGACCAAATGATAAAGAAGTCAAGATAAAGTCCAGATGAAGTGGAGGCTGTGAAATCTGGAAATGATAGTGGAAGAGATGAGGAAGCTTACGATTTAGTGTGGAGACAGGATATATGAGGCACAAACATTTGTATAGGACAAATAGTCATCTATGGGAATGAATGTGATAGGGACCTTGAAAAATACAAATACATGCTAAGGAAATTCAGACGGATATATTTGGGGAAGGGGATGTATGTGCTGAGAGATGAAAATCAGGGAAGGCTTCATGGAGAAGAGGCCATTTAAGCTGAGCACTAAATAAGATGAGACAGGTGTGTAGGTAAGGAAGAATAAGAACACAGGATGCGCTTGGTGGGGGAACTTAACTAAAGCAATGGGTGAACAAAGGGGAACAGGAGGTGGAAAGGCTACAATAAAAGATTGGTACAAGATCTGACAGAGGATAGGAATGTAATTCAAGAGGAAATGGAGAGCCCTTGAAGGATTTTGAATAGGGGAGAGAGCCAATGAAAACTATGTTTTCGGGAGACATGTGGAGAATGGATGGCTCTGGGTCTGGACTTCTTTTGTCATTGTACTTCAATCAATCTTCTCACTCTGAAAGATCCCTCTGTCTTGGTCCCCTTTCTCTGATTGGGTCATATCCTAATGACCATCCATTTTAAGAAAGAGCACCCAGATCAACTGTGCATATTCCCCTACTCCCATCTCGCCCTCCAGCGAGGCAAGTAGTAAGTGTTTAATCAATGCTTTTCAATCTGTCAATAAACATTGATTAAAAGCCTACTCTGTGCTTGTTGACTGACTGACTAGATTGAAATGGAGAAGAATGGGGACAGGGAGACTTGTTATTAAGTAAGATATCTTAGGTGGCCGAAATAACCTTGGATTTGAGTCCTAGCTCGATTTCTTAGTGCCTGGTGTGACCTCCAGCAAAATCCTCCTTGTCTTCAGACCTCTGTATCCTCAATTCATAAAATGAAGGGACTGTACTGATGGTCTTTCCAAGGATTGCTTCCTCCTCCCAATTCTAAAATCTGTGAGCACCTCACTTGTGAGCCTAGTACAGAGTTGGGTAAACAGTACAGAGGTGGGTAAAGAGAACTTGAACTGAGCTAGTTGTGGCTATAGAAGTGGCAGTGGGGAAGAGGTGTGAGCTTCTTGGGAAGTAAGTCGATAGGACTTGGTTATTCCTTGGATGTGAAAGATAAGGAAAAGCCGAGGATGACTTAGAGGATTCACGTCTAGATGACTGGGAGGTACCATTGACAGAAATAAGGAAGTTAGGAGGAGGGGCAGGTTTATGGAGGAAGATGGTAAACTCGGTTTTCTCTGTCATAGGATCTGGACCTGGAAGGGACCTTATATTAAAAATCATTAGTTTAAACCACTTATACACAAAAGAAAACTGAGGTCCAGAATGGTGTGATTGTAACTCAGATTTTCTGATTCAAAATCCAGTGCTCTTTCTCTTTGAGTGACTAAAGGTGTAGGAGCGGTAACAGGCTGCTGGTCATTTCTACCTTCTAAACACCGTTTCTTTCCTTCTGCTCTTATGTCATGCTTTCCATCTTCCTCATCTCCCAATATATCATACGATCAACATGACAGGTCTGGGTTTCTGCTCCCACCTCCAGTGTAGGTTAGATTAGTTCTTTCCTAAAATCAAAGAAGCCGCCCCCAAGACCAGGGTGGCCCCAGGCAGATAAAGGCCAAACCAGATTGCTGTTGACTTCCTGATATTTTCAGAATATGTTTGATGTAGTTGCTTAAGGGTATTAAAAAGTGGAATTGGAAAATTACAAAGAATTTTTTTTTTGCAATTACAAACAAGAAAACATTTTTAAAAATTTCATTCTGGAAAGTTTTTTTAACTAAATATTTTTAAAAATTATAATCGTATGATTTAAAATATAAATACACAAATAAATATAAAAACAATATATCTACATTTAAATATGAATAAAATGTATATTTATATATGAAATAACATTTAAATAGAAATAATTTTTAAAACCAGAATTTAGTTCAAAGAAAATGTTTTAGTTTGTTTTTAAAAGATTATATTTTTAAATTCAGTTTTTTAAAATTGAATTTATAAAAACTGAAGTTATTAATAAAATTCAATTTAGAAAAAAGGGAAAAGAAATTTACATAACTATTATATATTTAAAAGGAATAGCAAGTTGTACCTAATAGAGTTGCAGTTTCATGTGCAATCTTTTTAAAAATTGTACTGTTAAAGAAATGCTTATTTTATTACATAAATTAAAATTAAAAAAAAAAATTTTAATCTGATTTAAAATAAATTTCAAAATTAAGTAAAAAGAATTTTTTTGTTTTTAGAGATTCTTTATACTAAAGAAACAAATTTTGTTAAAATTTGTAAATTTATAAATTTAATATAAAGTAAATTTTAAGTTAAAAATTTCCAGAAGTTACAAAAATTTTTATTTGTTTTAAAAGAGATTTTTTATATAATTTTAAAATTTTAATTTAAAAAAATTAAATAAAAAAGAAATAACTTCCAGAAATAAGTTAAAAGAAAATCTTTTGTTATGTTTTTCAAAAGAGATTCTTTATACATTTTTTTAATCCTCCAGGAAAAAAAAAATGGAGTTAAGGCCTTTGCATTTGGTAGATGTCCCTACGTACTCCCTCTATATTAATATACTTTGCTCTGCTGACTAGATGGTTTTCCAAATACAAATGAGGGAGCTCTTAGATTCTTAGCTGTATCCTTTCTATGCTATAAGTAAATACACCTCAAATTTGATAACTGTTGAATGACCTTCAAGTGCATGTCTTGTCATACTTGTCATACTAATATGGAACCTAAAGTACCAGGCTCCTCCTGAGCCTGGTTTAGCCTATTACAATTCCTCTTTCATCTCTGTGGTATTCCAGGAGTTGCAGAGAGATCCTGGGATTTTGAGACTTGTACATTATATTTCTCATGGCTGCTGGAAGATTTCTTGTTATTTGTGATAGGAGGAGGGTATGTTGGCACTTATGCTTCTTTTATATCATCATACCAGGTAGGACAAGTAGCATTTTATTGAGTGCTACACCTTGCAAAATCTCGTCTTTCCACTGAGAGCTTCCAAAGGAAAAGAAGAGCCTGCAACCACAGAGAATAGTAGTTGAAATTGGGTTTGGAAAAAATTAGGCAGAAGTGGACAAGTGGGTATTGTAGGCATCCTGAACCTGAGAAAAGGCAGCCCAAGGGAAGAATGTAGTGTTTAAACCAGAGAAAGCCTTTTTGCCATTAGGGGAGATGATAGATGGCTTGAGGATCACAGGGGTCCTCAAACTTTTTAAATAGGGGGCCAGTTCACTGTCCCTCAGACTGTTGGAGGGCCGGACTATAGTAAAAATAAAAGCTTTGTTTTCTGGGCCTTTAAATAAAGAAACTTCATAGTGTCCTCAGCTGCCGCATCTGGCCCACGGCCGTAGTTTGAGGACCCCTGAATTCTAGAAGATTGTTCAAATAAAGAACCTGAAGTCCAGAGAGTTGTAGTGACTCTCAAGTGGCACAACTAAGATCCAGACTCAAGTTCACTGATTCTAAACTCAGCCCAAGTTGCAAGCACCATGACTGTTTAGGCCAATCCCACATTTCTCAGAAATTCTATGAGGAAACTGAATCCAGATAGAATAATTGATTTGCCCAAGATCACATAACCATTAATGTCAGAATGAGGACTTGAACAGGTCCCCTGACTCAAAAGTCCCATCTTCTTTTCACTACAACATGTGACGTCTATTAAGTTATGGCTGTTGTTCCTTAGAGACCCCTGAGAGACCAGCTGGTATTGCAGAGAAGGTTCTGGCTGCATCAAATCAAGCTTCTGCGTTTTAGTATTTGTTTGGCCTTCAGCAAATCATTTAATTTTTTCATTCAACTTCTTTATCTGTAAAAAGAGGATTAGTCTCGAAGGTACCTTCTAAATATAAATCTTTGAACTCACTCAGAGGGGATAATATCCATTTCTAAAGCACTTTATGATTTAGAAAAGAGATAATCATGTCATGAGGGAAAGATTGCAAGGGTTATTATTCTCACTTTATAAATAAGAAAACTAAGGCAAGGAATTGTGTTAGAGTCATTATTTAAAGGAATTTGAAGCAGTTGGGAGAGAGGTGGGTGAGTTCCTGCTTTTATTCTGCCATCTTGACTCTGCCTCCTGAGGCAAGGTACTGGAAATTGAGTGGGTGCCCATCAATTGGGGAATAACTGAATAAGTTGTGGTATATGAAAGGAATGGAATATTATTGTTCTATAAGAAATAATGAGCAGACTGATTTCAGGAAAGCCTGATAAGACTTATATTAACTGATATTGAGTGAATCAAACAGAACCTATAAAACACTACACAGTATCAGCAAGATTATGTGATGATCAACTGTGATGGACTTAGCTCTTCTCAGCAATGTGGTGATACAAGACAATTCCAATAGACTTGGCATGAAAAATACCATCCGCATCCAGAGAGAGAACTAAGGAGACTGAATGTTGGCCAAAACATAATATTTTCATTTTTTTGGCTTGTAATTTTTTTTCATGTTTTTTTCTCTTTTGCTCTGATTTTTTTCTTGTATAACATGATAAATATGGAAATATGCTTAAAAGGATTGCACATGTTTAACATATATCAGATTGCTTGATATCTTGGAGAATGAGGAAGTGAAGGGAGAGAAAATTTGGAACTCAAAATCCTACAAAAATGTTGAAAACTATCTGTATATGTATTTGCAAAATTTAAATACTAGTGAAAAAAAAGTTTCTTCCAAAAAATAAAATAAAATAAGCTGAAATTTAGAAATATTTTGCCCACAGACACATAGCTAGTATGGGACAGAACTTAGGTTCTGGTAAGGGTTTCTTGTCTTAGGGTGACTGATGGGAATATTTTCTCTTCTTAGCTTGGAGAAGCTTTAGCACAGGGAATAATCATGATCACTGAGGATGAATTTTCTTTTCCATGTTTGTAAAATAAAGAGATTTGAAATAGATGATTTTCCTACCTGTTTTAAAATACTATGCTTTTAGAAATTACTCTGAGTCTAGAAATTCTATGCTCATGAGCACTCTTAATAAAATGGAAACATACTGGAAGCTAGTTGGTGTAGTGAATAGAGCATCACCCCTGAAGTCAGGAGGACCTCAGTTCAAATCTGACCTCAGACACTTAACACTTCCTGGCCGTGTGACTCTGGGCAAGTCACTTAACCAAGCATATAGTACAATGGATTAGAAGCCAGAATCCAACAATATGCTGTATATAATAAACACACTTGAAACAGATAGTTAAAACAAAAATCTATTATGCTTCAGCTGAAGTAAAAATAGGCAAGAGTAGTCAGTAATCATAATCTCAGACAAAATGAAAATAAACCTAATTAAAAGGGATAATCAGGAAAATTATATTTGGTTAAAACAAAGTAATATTTAAAAAATTAAAGTAAGTTTCTCTGATAAAGGCCTCATTTCTCAAATATGTAGGCAGAGTACTAAGTTCTGTCTGTCTATCTATCTATCACCATTTCCTAATTGATAAATAACGAAAGCGTATGAACTGGCAGTTTTCAGAAGAAAAAAATCAAAGCATTTATCAAATGCTCTAAATCACTATTGATCAGAGAAAGGCAAATCAAAATGGCTCAGAGGTAGCACCTCATACCTATCAGATATGACAAATGATGGAAGGAATGAGGGAAAATAGGTACATTAATGAATTATTGATGAAGTAGTGAATTGGTCCAACTATAATGAAGAACAATTTGGAACTATGCCCAAAGGTTTATAAAACTGAGCATAGCCTTTGATCCAACAATACCACTGGTATTGGTGTCCCAAAAGCGATTAAAAACAAAAAGGAAAAGGATCTATCTGTTAAAAAATATTTATAGCAGCTCTTTTTGTGATAACAAAGAATTGGAAATTGAAGAAATGCTCATCAATTGGGGAATGTCTGAACAAGTTGTGGCATTTGATTGTGATGAGTATTGCTGTACTATAAAAAAATGATGAAGCTGGTTTCAGAAAAATATGGCAAAATCTATATGAATATTTGCAAAATGAAGTGAGAAGAAATGGAAGATCATTGTGAGGAGTAAGAGAAATATTATAAAGATGATCAACTTTGAAAGATTTGGCTTTTCTGAACAATGCAATCCAAAAGATCCAAGATAATTACAAAGGACTCATGATGAAAAATACTATCTACTTTAGAGAGAAAATTGATGCACTCTGAGTACAAACTAAAACAATTTTTTTTTGCTTTTTTTTTTTGCAATATGGCCAGTATGGAAATATATTTTCATGATTTCATATGTATAATTGATATATTGTTTGAATTTTTAATTGATAGGGGAGGGATAGGAAGAAGAGAGAGAATTGGGAACTCAAAATTGTAAGAGAAGAATGTTATAAAAAATAAATAGTATCTTTTTTAAAAAGGAATTTTATGCTCAAAGGTCCTGAGGTCTCTAGTTTCTAAAGGATAGGAAGGGACTGTCTCTTTAAGTCTGCTTTGTAAGCACTCAGCCTACAGTCATATGCACATGGCAGCTTAATAAATCCTGTTTGATGATGAATATTTATTTCAATTAAATTCTCTTCATGTGTGATTCATCATTGCTATCTCCCAACAGGCACTTTTTAGTCAGTCATTGGGAAGTTTTTGTCTACATGATGATAAACATCCGGTTATTTGGAAACATTCTTGGCGTCTTCTGGACCAAACATCTGGACTGATGGACTCTTTCCCTTCCAGCTTGGGTACTCTGACTCTGGGGTAAACCAAGTTCTTCTGGTGTGCTTGAGAAAATAGATCCAGATTCTGTCTGTGGACCTTGAACACCCACTGTGTGGTCCCAGGAGACACAAGAGAGTAGCTCAAATCCCCAGTATCCTCCCTTGAGAATGTTTACAGCCTCAGGAAAATATCTCCAAATTCCAGGTGTATTAGGAAGACTCAAAACCCAAAACCTGTTGATCTCCCTGAAAGAGAAAAATGAGTCACTTAATTTCCTGGGGGTCATAGGAGCATATGGGCTAGGTTGTCTCAAGTAATGTGGAGTCAGAAAATGTTAAAAAAAAAAAAAAAAATACAGGATTTCCCCAAAGTCTCATGCAATTTCAGTGTTAGACTGTATAAAACATCAGACTTGCAAAAGGTCTTAGAACATAAAATATAAAATTATAGCTAAGGAGGAACCTTAGAAATTATTTGTTTCCATTGCACTCTTCACAGAAGAGAAAAACAGAAACCCAAATTGGGGAAGTAAAGAGTACTGAAAAGAATGACCTGGAGTCAGAAGACCTGAGTTTAAATCCTGATTCTGCCATTAGTTTATATGTTGTGCTTTTGAAGGGAAGCCCAAAGGGAAACAATTCCACTGAGGAGGAAAAAGGGACTGAAGCAGTTGCACAGGAAACTCATCAACAAACTTGACTTTAAAAATAAATCTATAAATAAATATGTACATATGCATACACATACACCCATATACATGTATATTATATATGTAATTTTATGTCACATATGTATAATATATAATTATATATAAATAAAATAGCTGCAGTAACATGTACAATGCTCTTTTTTACTCTGTTTATAAAAATGACCATTTTATTTGGTGTTTGTTAAGTTCAGAATTATATTTTTTAATAACAAAAAAAAAGAAAAGTAAAAAATGAAAGCAAATCTCAGTAACTGAAGATGAATGTAAGAATGTAACAGTCCCATAAAAAGCAGCATTAGATATCCTAAAGCTCAGGGGTGGGGGCCAAAATGATGGAGAAAAGCCAGGAAGTTGCTTGAGCTCTTTCCAGTTTTTCTTGGAAACAATTTTAAATCAAGCCTCTAAATGGATTCTGGAGCAACGGAACATACAAGAAGATGAAGTGAAATAATTTTTCAGCTAAAGATAACTGAGAAGGACTTTAAGAAAGGTCTGTATCACTTCCGTAAAAGGGGAGTGCAGCCCAAAAGAAATGGAGTTCAGGCAAGCTAGCAGAAGGATAGTCACAACATGGAGCAACAACTGAGGCTTCTCAGTCCTGGCTCAGCAAGCTAGTGGCACAGCAGGCCAGTTGTGAGATCTCTAGACTCAGCACAGAAGGCAAACTGATGGGCCTGAAGCCCTCAGCACAATAAGTACAATAGGCCAGGCCATTGCTGTGCAGTGGGCAATCTACCCCAAGGCCCTGACACAGAAAGCCAGTGACCAAGCCTCTGACTCCCAAAACAAGAAGCTTGAGACAGTGCCCCCTATTTCCTAGAAAAAATATTTATTTATTTATTTATTTTAAATTTAAATTACTTTTTATTGACAGAACCCATGCCAGGGTAATTTTTTACAACATTATCCCTTGCACTCACTGGAGAACTCAATTTTTAAAAGTCATGAAATAGGTTAAAAAAAAATGAGTAAAAACAAAAAGAAAAGATCCTTGACCATAGAGAGTTGCCACGGCAACAGGGAAGATCGAAATACAAATTCAGAATGGGACAACAATATCAAAATGCCTACATGTAAAGATTCAAAGTGAAAGCTGAATTAATCTCAAGCTCAAAAAGCCTTCCAAGAAGAGCTTGAAAAGGATTTTTAAAATCCTTTTTAAAAATTAAAAATTAAATAAGACAGGTAGAAGAAATAGGAAAAGAAATGAGAATTATGCAAGAGAAAGTCAATAACTTGGAAAAGGAAGGACAAAAAAATTGGCCTCAGAAAATAATTCCTTAAAATTACAATTGACTAAATGAAAAAAAAAAAATCTACTGAAGAAAACAATTCCTTAAAAAGTAGAATTGACCAAAACGGAAAAGGAAGTACAAAATCTAACTGAAGAAAATAATTTCTTAAAAATTAGAGTTGAATAAGTGGAAACTAATGACTTTAAGAGATATCAAGAATTAGCCAAATAAAATGAAAGAAGAAAAAATAGAAGAAAATATAAAATATAAAGCACCTCATTGGGGAGAAAAACTGACTTGGAAAAATTTAAGTTATTAGTGGATAGAGCACCAGTCCTGAAGTCAGGAGGACCTGAATTCATATCTGGCCTCAGACACTTAACACTTCTGAGCTGTGTGACCCTGGGCAAGTCACTTAACCCCA
This sequence comes from Sarcophilus harrisii, assembly GCF_902635505.1. Taxonomy (NCBI): domain Eukaryota; kingdom Metazoa; phylum Chordata; class Mammalia; order Dasyuromorphia; family Dasyuridae; genus Sarcophilus; species Sarcophilus harrisii. The sequence goes on along the minus strand of NC_045427.1, from coordinate 357,061,168 downwards.
ACTGCCTCAGCAAAAAAAAAAAAAAAAAAAAAAAAAAAAAAAAAAAAAAAAAAAAAAAGAGCCAGGACAGCAGTTTTCAAGGAATTATCAAGGAAAACTACTCTACTATCTTAGAACCAGAGGGTAACTTCATCATTGAAAGATTCCACCACACTATATGAACACAATTCCAAAATAATTTTCACACAGATAAACTCATATTTAAACAATTACAAATATATCAGTTGCTCATATCTAGGCGAAGTTAACATAACAAAAATGACAATTCTGCCTAAATTAATCTGCTTATTCAGTGCTACATCAATTAAATTGCCAAAAATTATTTTAAAGAGCTAGAAAAAATAATAACAAAGTACATCTGGAAGAACAAAAGATCAAGCATATCAATGGGATCAATGAAAAAAAAAAATATAAAGAAAGATGGCCTAGCTGTAGCAAACTTAAAACTGTATTATAAAGAGACAATCATCAAAACCATTTGGTACTGGCTAAGAAATAAGGTAGTAGATCAGTAGACTAGATTAGATACAAAAGATACCATAGTCAATGACTATAGTAATATATTGTTTGGTAAATCCAAAGACCTAGCTTCTGGGATAAATACTTTTTATTTGACAAAAACTGCTATGAAAACTGGAAAATAATATGGCAAAAACTAGGCATTTCATACTGTATACCAAGATAAGATTAAAATAGATATGATTTATAGGTAAAGGGTGACATCATAAGAAAATTAGGAGAGCAAGAAAGAGTTTAACTGTCAGATCTATGGAGAAAGGAAGAATTTATTATGAAACAATAGAGAACATTATGAAATGCAAAACTGATAATTTTGATTAAATTAAATTAAAAAGAATTTGCACAAACAAAACCAATGCAGCACAGATTTAAAAGGCAGCAGAAAAATGGGAAATGATTCTCACAATTAGCATTTCTGATAAAGGCCTCATTTCCCAACTATATAGAAAACTAAGTCAAATTTACAATACAAATCATTCCTCAATTGATAAATGGTCAAAGGATATGAACATGCAGTTTTCATATTAAGAAATTAAAGGTATCCAGTAGCCACATGGAAAAAATGCTTTAAATCACTATTGATTAGAGAAATGCAAATTAAAACAACTCTGAGTTACCATCTCACACCTCAGGACAGGAAAAGATAATGATAAATGTTGGAGGAGATGTGGGAAAATTGGAACACTAATGCATTGTTGGTGAAGGTGTAAACTGATCTAACCATTCTGTTGAGCAATTTGGAATTTTGCCCAAAGGCTGTGTAGCAATATCACTACCCCAAAGATATAATAAAAAAGATGAAATGATCCACATCCACTAAAACATTTATAACCCCTCTTTTTGTGATGGCAAAGAATTGGAAATTGAGTGCATACCCACCAACTTGGGAATGATTGAACAAGTTGCAGTATATTAACGTAATGAAATACTATTGTGCTACAAGAAATGATGAGCAGGTGCATTTCCAAAAAACCTGGAAAGAATTACAGGAACTGACACTGAGTGAAGAGAATAGAGCCAGGAAGACTTTGTACATAGCAACAGCAACATTGCTCAATGATCAACTATGATAGACATAGCTTTTCTCAGGACTATAGTGATCTAAGACAATTCCAAAGGACTTACATAGGAAAATTCTGTCCACATCCAGAGAAAGAACTATGGAATCCAATTGCAGATTGAAACATACTATTTGTTTTTTCTTTCTCATAGTTTTTCCTTTTTATTCTAATTCTTTTACACCATGACTAATGTGAAAACATATTTAACATGATTTTACACGTATAACTTATATCAGATTGTTTTCTGTCTTGGGAAAGGGAAAAGGAAGAATAAAAATTTGGAACTCAAAAATCTTATAAAAATGAATGTTGAAAATTATCTTTATATGTAATAGGAAAAAAATAAAATGTTATTTAGTGTATGTGTGGGGAATAAACCACACCATAGGAAAAGCTTTTTAAAAATGTAGTGATTGTTGTCACTGAAAAAAAAAAGAAGAGGAATGCTAAAGAGCAGAATGAACTGAGGCTGACAAGGGAGTTCGTAACAAAAAAAGCTTTTCTAAGTCACAGGTTGGAGAAAAGAAAGATCAAAGAAGGCAAAGGATCTTTGCTTGGGGTGGATGGAACAATGCAACTGATAACAGAGAGAAAGTAGAACTGCTTGATTCTTCCTTTGCTTTTGTTTTCACTGTAGAATAGAATGACCTTTAACCTGAAAGAACAGAGTCAAAATAACTAACTAGAAGTTGTTACTTAAGAAAGGAAATAGCAAATTTTTACCTGGCTACTTGTCTTTCTTTCTTTTTTTCTTTTCTTTATTAAAACTTTTTATTTTTCAAAACATATGTGTGAACAATTCTTTAACATTATTCCTTGCAAAAGCTCGTGTTCTAATTTTTCTCCTCTTTCTCCCATCTCCTCCCCTAGAGGACAAGTAGTTCAATATATGTTAAACATGGTAGAAATATATGTTAAATCCAATATAGCACACATATTTATACAATTATCTTGCCTGGCTTTTTATTAATTTGACTGAGACAATCTATGTCAATGTCTTATGCCACTTTTGAGCCACTGCTAATGATATTTATTATATGTGTATATAGGAGCACATATATGTATATTATATATTATATAGGTACATGTATATATTTGTGTACACACATATATGCACACATATATATGTTAGAAACATTCAGATTAAGTGACTTGCCCAGAGTCACATGGCTAGTAAGTGTCTGGGTCTCATTTTGAACTCAGATCCTCCTTACTTCCAGACCAGTATTCTATCTACTTTGCCACTTAACTATCCCACTACCCGTGATATCTGGAATATCATAGAAAATCATATTGGAAAACGAAACATATTCTAGGAAGGTTCTTTAAAGGGATAGTTATTGATCTTTTTGTAATAGCAAGGAACTGGAAAGTGAGTGGATGCCCATCAATTGGAGAGCATTTTCACATTTTCATTTTATTTTTCTTTCTCATAATTTCCTCTCTTCTGATATGCTTTTTCTTGTACAACATGAAAAATATGGAAATATGTCTAAAAGATTAGCACATATTTAACCTGTATTGAATTGCTTGCTGCCTTGGGAAGGGGAGAAGTAAGGGAAAGGAGAAAAATTTGGAACACAAAGTTTTATAAAAATGAATGCTGAAAATAAATATCTTCACATGTATTTGGAATAATAAAATATAATAAATAATATAAATATTATTGAGGAAAAAAGGGAGTTATTGAACAACCAGAAAGGGAAGCTATAATTATAAAGAACCATTCTTTCTTCATTAAGCAAGCACAGGTAATATCAGACTAACTTCATTGCTGTTGTCTAATTACTAACTCAGTAGATGATGGAATGCTGTGGATATAATTTACTTAGATTTTAGCAAGGCTTTTGATAATAATGTATGTTATATTATTCTTGTGTAGAAGATGGAGATATATATTAGATACTAATGCTGGAGATATATATTAGATACTAATGCAATCAAATGGATTTATAACAAGTTACAATACTAGATTCTAAGAGTGGAAAATAAGTGTAACAGGAGGTCTCCAACAGAGTAATAATAATAGCTAATATGCATAATACCTACTCTGTGTTAGCTACCATATTGTGTTTTTACAAATACTATTTCATTTGATTTTTACAGCAACCATGGGAGGTAGGTGCTGTTGTTAATCCCATTTTACAGTTAATTAAGAAAGAGGTTAAACAACTTGTGCAAGATCATACAGCTAATAAATATTTGAGACTAGATTTGAACGCAGGTCTTCTTGACTCCAAATCTAGTATCTGCTGTGCCACTTAGTTCTCCAGAGATCAGGGCTTGGCCCTATGCCAGTTAACCTTTGTTTTTTATGACTTGGATAAAGAAAGAGAGCATGGTCATCAAATTTACAGATAATACCATGCAGGGAGGAAAGCTAATATAATGAATGACAAAGTCAGGATGTAAAAGGATCTTTAAAAGCAGCTGAAGCTGATAAGATGAAATTTATTAGGGATAAATATAATGACTTGCACTTAAGTAACAACAAAAAATCATTTTCACAAGAATAAAATGGGCCTGGATAGATAGCTGCTCTGAAAATGATCTGGAGATTTAAGTGGATTGCAAGCTAAAAATGAGTCATCAGTAATCACATAGCAGCACCAAAAGAGAGAGAAACAGAGAGAGAAAGAAATAGAGAGAGAGAAAGAGAGAGAGACAGAGAGAGACAGAGAGACAGAGACAGAGAGATAGAGATAGAGAGAGAAAGCGAGAAAGAGAGTGAGAGAAAGAGAGAGGAGGGGGGAGGGAGAGAAGGAGAGAGAACTTGGAAGAATAGAGAGATGAGAGTCCCCTGCTTGGCTTGCTTCCTTCATTGAAATTCTTCCACATTTCTGTTAATTCAGTTCTTCAGTATAAGACAACCGGCTTGGTAATATGCCTTGCATCTATGCCATGAGGATCAGTTCAAGGAGTTTGATATATCTAGCTTAGAGAAAGTGGTGGTGGGTGGTGGTGGTGGTGGGGAGGTTTAATATCTGTCATCAACTGTTTGAAGGGTTGTCATGGTGAGAAGGGATTAGACATGATCTATTTGATCTCAGGAAGCAGTACTAGATGGTGAAGGTTGCAATGTGGTGGTAGGAAAAACTTCCTAACAATTACAGCTAAGTGGAACGGGTTGCCTAGAGAAATACAGCATTCTCCCTCATTATAAGTCTTCAAGCAGAGGCTGGGAAATCACTTGTCAGTTGTTATATTGGGATTTCCTTTTATGTATGGGTTAACCTAAATGGCTGCTGAGGTTCTTTCCAATTCTCAAATTCTGCTGAGCTTACTTTCCCTTTCTGGGCCTCTGTTCCCTCATCTGCAAAATGGGGTTAATACTAACACTACTTATCTTACAACTTTTTTCTATTATTGGTACCTGTGTAGTGCTGAGTCTCCTAGCCAGAAACATGGCTCAGACTCTCTAATACACTTCCCAAATTTGCATTTTTTTTTTTTTTTTTTTTTTTTGTAAGCCAGGCCATAAACTAGCAATGATCATTTCTCCAATAACCACAAAGAAGCTCTGGGCCTTGCAGTTTCCCTAGATTTAAAGTTTGTCTCTCCACCTACATAAATTGGTAGATTTGGGAAAAGGGATTGACCCCAGGAGGCAAAATCTCTGCTAATTGTTCAAAGTATTTCAGACCCTTAAATATGTAAATATGGCCATTTCTCAAAGTCTAAAAGGGACTTTGCTTTACAAGTTTACATGTGTATTGATTTATTTTGTATCAACTGAGAAGTATTTTTGTTTTGTCCCTGATGAAAGCTTAGGACTTTCTCCATCTCTCTCTTCCTCTTTGTTCCTCTCTCTCTAGCTCTCTCCCTCTCTCTTTCTCTCTATCTTCCTCTCCCCTTTTCTCCTTCCCTCCCTCTCTCTCTTTCCTCCCCTCTGTATAGCTATATCTGTATCTATACTTATATATTTTTGTATCCCCAACATCCTACCCAACGCCTCACACAAATTAGTGGCTTCATAAATGTTTGTGAATTGATTGATTGGAAATGCAAGTGACCTAAAGGGAAATGAAGGACATCCATAAGCTGAAAAGAATTACTCAATGATAAAGTGACCTAAAATACAAAATCAAGATCATATATGCCTAGAAAAGAGGGAAGCTTGTTTTCCGAAGCAAGTGAAAGCTAATAGACAGACTGAGTGCCACACTCCCATCCATGACATCAATATATAATGACCCTGAGGATTTCAGGGCTTAAGTTCTAGAAGAGTTGCTTCACAGAGGTTCTCCAAGCCTTAGCCAAGAGCTAGCTGTTCAGCCCAGATCCCTTGAGTCAGCAGAATTTTAAAAAGCTAATTTCACAGCAAGCAGCTTGGGGCACATTTCTCCACTTGCTTAAATACCACAGTTTCTACCCTGAGGGACCAAACCTGGAGCTTTGCCCCAGGCTGAAGTTTACCCAAGATTATTGTCTAACCGAAAGGCAGAAATTGCTTCATTTTAGTTTTTGTAATCCCAAAGCCTAACACATGTGCATTTAATATAGGTTTTTTGATTGAGCAAAAAGTGGGAAATTTGCCCCAGGATAGGAAATTTAAAGGGCTGAGGTAGGAATGGGGTTTTTTGGGGGGGGAAGAATCTAAAAGGGAGACAGGGAATTCAGAGTTTTGGCTTCTAATTGCTTAGAGTTTCCCAAGGAAAGAGAAGAGATTGGTCTATAGGTGTATTATGTCAGATAAGTTTCTCAAATGAGGGCAGCTTTTTCAATAACCTGTTTGATGGTGATCAGTGGTCTTCCCTGCATTGGGCAAGTAGACTGAAGTCTCTGTTCTTCCCTTCTTCCTCCGCTGAAAATACTTTTTTTGCTGTTTGCCCAGGGTGCTAAAGATTTTAGCTATGGTTCTTTTGAGATATAGAAGCAGGGTACTGCCACCAGTTCTAATGAACTTTTTTTTCTAATTTTTCTAATAAGCTTTTCTACCATTGAGATTGCACTGGATCTTGCATCTTGAATGAAGGAAGGATAACAGAGAAGTCTTCTGAATGTACTGGTGAGATAGTATAGTACACACACACACACACACACACACACACACACATGATTCCCAATCTATTAGGGATATCCTCTACAAATTATGTAGAGGCAATAGATAAGAACAGCAAAGGATGAAATGGTTGTATACAGGTTGTGATTTCCATCGATGAAGGAAGTACCAAGGGAAAATTTCTTCAGAATCCATCCTCTGGAGCATGAATAGGGAACATGAACCCCTCTCTAAAGGTTCTGCAAATATTTTTACAGGTCAGTCGCTCCTCACAGCAATCCTACTTTTCACTGCTGGAGTAGCATTATGAATCGGTACCCATTTCAGACTGTTCAGATTGTTGCAGATTTTATTTTTTTCTCCCATTTTACAGAACAGGAAACTTAAAACCAGTCTACAGTCACATGGCTAGTATATAGCAAAAGTCACAGTTTTTTATTTTTTTTTTTTACCTGAAATCCCCAAAATTAAAAGAGAAACTTGTGGAAATTACAAAGATTTTTTAACTTAAATCAGAGAGGATCTTGGCTTTGAGACTTTGTGTGTGTGTGTGTGTGTGCAGTTTACTGGGATGAAAAAAATAGATTTAAAGACTGTTGGTCCTATTTAATTGACCAGCTGTTCTGTATTCCTGAAGAACTAGTTAGCCAAGTGTCATCTGGTAGAGAGGAGAAACCTATCATATCCATAACTTTGATGATGGACAAACTCAATTTCTGAAACAGAATTTCTGAGTTCTAAACTAAAAGAGAGATGGCTGAGCTCATTCTTCTTCCTCTTAAGGAGAAGAATAATATCAAAATCTAGTTCCTTCACTCTGAGATTGATTATCTACCATTTGCAGTGTTTATATCTAGTATGTATGATTTTTTTTTCATTTTACCTTTCCCATTAATGTATGAGCTCTTAGGGATATATATCCTTTCTTTATATTTCTAGACTTTACCGTAATGCATGGCAAATTGTAGGCACTTAAAATAAATTTTTGTTGATTTACTGACTGAAAAGACTCCAGCTGAGACTAGCAGCTAGAAGCAGGAACAAGCTTCACAATGTTTTACCTAGACCTGGCAGTGACCAGCAATGATCTTAGGACTGGAAAAACATCAGAATGTAGTAATCATGGGAAACCAGCCTGTTTTGGAGAGATTGCATACCATGTCAGATCAGTGAGGAGCAAGTCCAATGAGAATAATGCTAAAATATCACCAAAAGATGTTGGTGGCCTTGAAGTAAAGAAGGTCCCTTCACACATGCACTTTGACAACATGTGTTTCCTACATATGTGGTGTTCTACATATGTGTTCTGGCCACTTATATTCTCTAGGTGCTGTCAACCTTCTCACTTATGTGTACAGACAAGGGAGAACGACTCTCAGATTTATGTGAGGTTAAAAAAAAAGAATGTTTTATTGCTACTTTTTGTTTCATTTAAATGATTTTTAAAATAACAAATTGTGTTTTCCAACAGATTAGTAAAAATAAATTCATAGATAAGGATTTGTGAGCTGGAGTTTTTAAGTCAATGTACACCCACAAAATACCTTGGACTTAGGGTAGATTTTCTGGGATCTTTACATGTATGGAGGAGTTGTGTCCAAAGTAATGGAAATGGGTTTTGTTGTTGTTGGTTTATTTGTTTTGGGATTTTTTTTTTTTTTTTTTTTTTTTGTATCAGAGAGAGCATAAGCTTACTTTTAAGACTCACAGCACACCTCATTTCCATCTCTGACTTTCAGAATTCTTATATTCTTTTCAGGCTTAGCTCAGGTCAGAACCAGTAAGGTAGAGTACAAAGAACACTGGAGTTGGAGTCAGATTAGAATCCTGGCTCTGCTATTTACAATTTGTTCGACCTTGGGCAAAGGCACTTCAATCCTTCAGGTCTTTGTGTTCTCCAGGTAAAATGAAGGGTTGGATTAAGTGACTTCTGAAATCCCTTTGATCTTTAAATTGATGATCCTGTAATCTTGAGATCAAATGCTTCTTTTCTAGGAAGCCTTACCTCATCCTTCCAATTTTCTATTTTCACTGGAATTGGAAACTTCAGAGTAAAGGAATTCTCTCTACCATTATGGGTTTGTATCTTCTCTGCAATTTGTAGTCTTAAAGAATTGTCTAAAGAACTGAGAAGTTAAATTATTTGTCAAGGGTCACATAGCTGGTATGAGAGCAAGACCTGAATGCATGCTTTCTTATGTTGTATTTTGTTATGTTATATTTATCAATATACACTATTCTTGCAAATAAACTGGAAGATCTCTAATATATGACTGTATCTTTAAGATCTCTATAATCCCAGTGCTTAGAACATTTGCTGTATTTAGCAAAAATGCAACTAAATTGATTCAAAGAACTAGTGATGTATAGTCTGAACAAGATTAGAAAAAGAAAATACAATAAAACTGCATGAAAGAAGGCTTGGTTCTTTATCTTATTCATCTTGGCCTCAAAGAGCAGAACTAAGAATAAAGGGGAAGTTGCAGATTTCAATTTGAATTAGGGGAAAAGCCCTAATAATTAGAGACTTATAAGAGTTAAATAGAGTGTTTCAGGACACTGTCATTGTCCATCATTGGTGGTATTCAAGCAAATTCTGGCTGGCCATTTGTTGGGTATATCAGAGGGGGAATACTAATTCAGTTCTATGTTGGACGAAATGACCACCCTGATCCCTTCCCATCTAGAGTCCATCAAGTATATCTTAAGAGTTAATTTGTGGAAGCTGGAAAATGAATGGATGCCCATCAATTGGAAAATGGTTGAGTAAATTGTGGTATATGAATGTTATGGAATATTACTATTCTGTAAGAAACGACCAGCAGGATGAATACTGAGAGGATTGGCGAGACTTACATGAACTGATGCTAAGTGAAATGAGCAGAACCAGGAGATCACAATATACCTCAACAACAATACTGTTTGAGGATGTATTCTAATGGAAGTGGATTTCTTCGACAAAGAGAAGATCTAGCTCAGTTTCAATTGATCAAGGATGGACAAAAGCAGCTACACTCAAAGAAAGAACACTAGGAAATGAATGTAAACTGCTTGCATTTTTGTTGTTCTTCCCGGGTTATTTATACCTTCTAAATCCAATTCTCCCTGAGCAACAAGAGAACTGTTCAGTTCTGCACACTTATATTGTATCTAAGATCTACTGTAACCTATTTAATATGTATAGGACTGCTTGCCATCTGGGGGAGGGGGTGGAGGGACGGAGGGGAAAAATCGGAACAGAAGTGAGTGCAAGGGATAATGTTGTAAAAAATTACCCTGGCATGGGTTCTGTCAATAAAAAGTTATTAAAAAAAAAAAAAAGAGTTAATTTGTGTTTTTCATCCAGAAGGATGTTGCTAGGAAAAGACTTATACTTTCCAAGCAGAGAAAAAGATTAGCCATGATCTGTTGAGTTCAGCTAGAACGAGAGAATTTCAGATCCTTATGCAACAAAGATTATACAGGCTGTCAAAGGATGGAGAGATTTTGATCTGCACCAAAGGAAGGAAAACTCACCCTGATAAAATTATAGATCCATTGAAATAGTGAAGTAGGCAAGTCATGGGTGTTAGTTAGAACCAATAGTGTCATTGAATCACTCTTGATGAAACAGACTTATTTGTTTCAGCCATTCTGGAAAGCAATGTGAAGCTTTGCCTCTCAAGTTTTTAAACTGTACCTACCCTTTAATCCAGCAAAATAACAGGTTTGGTCTGATACTACATGTACCAAATTATTTATGGCAACTCTTTTTGTTATAACAAAGAGCTGAAATCTAAAGGGATGATTATCATTTGGAAAATGATTGAATAAATTATATTACATGAAAATAACAGAATACTGTTGTGCCATAAGAAATGATAAAAATGGTTTCAGTAAAACCTAAGAAGACTTATGTGAACTGATGAACTATAAAAATGAATAGAACCAGGAGAACCATTTATAAAATGATAACAATATTACAAAGAAAATGCATGGGACAAAGACCATTGACGTAAATAAATCAAGGAGATTTCTTAAGAGAGAAGCAGAAAGGAATTTTATTGCAATCTAATGAGAAAGGCATCTCCCTCCCAACAAGCAGTCAGACAAAGAGAAGCAAGATATATACTAAATAGATTATATACAAGTCTGGTGTAACACTCCCTATAGGCTGGACCTTTGTCCTGATTAGTCAGGACAAATAATCTCACATTCTAAGTCATAAATGAGGAAAAACTTCTAACCCAACCACATCTTTAGGATTACTAAATTACCTTATATGGGAGTTTTAATGCCAAGGTGGCCATAACTTAGTCTCACAGAGAAAAGGGCTATATGATCCCATTCTTTGTAAATCATGTGATTGATTTCTGGAGAAAGAAAATTGGGCCTGAGCCACACTGACCTTCACTTAATTTTTAGAACACTGTTTCCATCTTGTGAGATTGCTTTCACAGTTCACTTCACTCAAAAACAACTCTAAAAGAATTAAGAACTGAGATTGTTGCAATGATCAAGCATGATTCCAAAGAATTAGTGATACTGCTCACTCACTTCCTCACAGAAAAGGAATGGTTTCAAGATTAAAGAGGCCATGTTTTTTACATGATCAACAGAGAGATTTGACTTGCATCATTTGTTACAAGAGGTTTTTTTTTGGTGAGTTTTTGTTTGTTTGTTTGTTTGTTTGCTTTAGTTTGGGGAGTATGGAAGGGAGAGATGAGCTAGGGATGTTGTTCAGTCATTTTTTAGTTATGTCTGGCTCTCTATGACCTCATTTGAGGTTTTCTTGGAAAAGATAGTGAAGTGGTTTTCCATTTCCTTCTCCAGCTCTTTTTACAGATGAGGAAACTGAGGCAAACAGGGTTAAGTGACTTGCCCAGAGTAATAGTTAGGAAGGGTTTGAAGCCAGATTTGAACTCAGGAAGATGAGGAAACTGAGGAAGCAGGGTTAAATGTCTTGTCGAATATCACAAAGCTAATAAGTAAGTGTCTGAGACCAGATTTTAACTTATGAAGGTGAGTTTTCCTGACTCCACGCTCAGTACTCTATCCATTAAGCCAGAGCTAGAGAAAGGGTAATAAAAAGAAGAAAAAAAAAGGGGGGGGGCCAGAATGAGGGCCAGAAAGAACTGCAAACAGTCTTGCTTGGAAAATTATATGTTGACTTTATTGTACATTTTAAAAGACACACAAGTCATACATAATACAAATCTGCAGTTTCATATACAATCATCTTTTTCTGTTCTCTTCTATAAATGAAAATGTCCATTTTATTTGGAGTTAGTTAAGAATCCAGTTGAAAGTAACAAAGAAAAATAGTAGTTATGTTATTCCACAGTTCTCAGTTTCCATAATTATCCTGACCCAGTCCTGACTCAGTTTCTCTGCTTCAGTTTATAATACCAGTTCAAAGCTCAGTCCTTTGACTGTAAAACCTCCTCTCCCTCTTTATCAGAATATTTGATAAGGATAAAAGATCTTATGTTTTAGAATATCAGAGTGCTTCTCCCCATCTCCAGGGTTCCTCCCCCCATGGCTCCCCTCCCCTTGTCAGAACCAGATTGTCAGAGTCCCGTTCCAGCTCTCAGCACCCTAACTCTGCCCCCCACCTCAGTTTACCCCCTGAGTCTGAGCCATGCGTATATAGATCACTGACAACTCACATTGTTGGCTGGATTCTTGGAGAGGATAGTCTCATTCAACCCTGGGACCAAACTATGGATCCATTTGGTCCCAGTAAATCTCTCCCATTTAATAAATTATTAAATACTCCCTAATCTCTATCTTGCCTCAGTTTCTTCAGCATTACAGTAATACCAAACCTTGACTAGGGAGTCACAAATCCTTTGTCCTAGGACTTTTCTACCCCAAATAGAATTCCTTCTTTCTTCATAGACTTCACCTCCCTACTGGTTCCTTAAGAGGCATCTCAAAATTTCTAGTTTTTGCAGAACTACTTTGTTGTGTGAAATTCAGATACCAGGAAATAGAAAAGGAGACCAGTAATCTAAGTTTCTCTTCCCTGGCATTGGCTGGCTGAGGTGTCAATTGGGCCATTCAGTGATAGTTAGTAATGGGAAGTCACTTGGATTGTGTAGGCTTCCCCTGCCAATTCACTGATCTTATATGTGGCAGAAAATACCCTGACATGTGGCTTCTCTGACCTATTCTCCTATGTAGAAACTCACAGGAAGCCGGGGTGAGATTTTAAAAAGGAAGAAGTACCCACAGTTGATTGGAAGAGTAGTGAATGTTCTGATCCTTACAAGAACTACGATGTGAGACCTGAGGTTGCAAAAACCATAGTAATAGTTAAGGATTTGAAAATGAAAGTACTCTGGTCTGTAGTGGTATTTTTAGCTATAACATTGTATATCACAAAAAAGGCCTCTAATCTTTTTTTTTTTTCTTTCTAAATTTTAGAATCAGAAAAGCAAATTTATTTGGTGAAAACTGGGAGTAAATCGTCCAAGGAGAATGGTGTGCATTGAAAGTAAGGACACTGACACCACCAAAAATGTAGATACATAAGAAGCAAGAGGATAATTTTCATGCTGAGAAAGGGAGGGGATTCTGGATAAGAAAAAAAGGTAGTTCCCAACCTTTTAGCATCATCAAACTAGTTTTTCATAAGCTGTTGCTTTCACTCACACACACACACACACACACACACACACACACACACACACCACATACCTCTTGCTACCTTCCTGCCCTGCTACCAATTCTTCTATTACTTCTCCATCATCTTCTCACCACGGAGTTGAGGTTATGTTGTTTTTTAGCCCTTTCCTCATCAAACATTTGGAAATCTCTCTACAGAGTCTTCATATGTGTCTTGGTCCTTATTCTTTACTACTACCTGCATCACTGGCAAAAAGTATTCCAAATCCATCACCTTCACATGCATATTGATCACTTTTGGGATTCCTTAAACTCTTGACACCTCAGCATTGATAGGGTTCTGGCCCAGGAGCTACATCATCTTTCCACAGTTTGGTCAAACATCTGGAAGTTTTCCTGGGACTCTTGGGTTTGATCCTCTGTGAGAATAAACATCTTGACTGTACGATTCAATTCTCCTCTTTCTGCTGTAATCTAAAGTACTCTACTTCAGAGAGGGTCATATCACTTTGAAAAAGGGAAAGATCAACATTAATGACTGAAGGGATGAAGGAGGGAAAATAAAAAGTTTCCCATGAGTAGAGGATGAAACAAACACTACAAAATGGAAGAAGAGGATGATTGTCATCTGCTGAGACTTAAGAAGAACTGCAGCTAGAATGTCAATCAACAAGTATTTATTAATATAGTTCTAAGCACTGGGAATACAAAGAAAAAGCAAAAACATTTTATCGGGGAAACATCATGTGAATATATAGATACATACAAGATACAGAGTAGATATGTACAAGGTAAGCCTTGCTTGCCTCAATTTCCTCATCTGTAAAATGACCTGGGGAAGGAAATGGCAAATCACTTCGGTATCCTAAATGGGGTCATAAAGACTGGGACATGACTTTAAATGGCCTTTAGGCACTGTTAAGTGCAATGATAAGAACATCTCCAGGATGGGAGAAGAATTGAGAAGAATCTGAAATTTAGAAACTTTCCCTTGTCTTTTAAAACCTGTGGTTTCCTTCAAGATTCTGCTCAATATGACAATTATGGAAATGTGTATAGAAGGAAAAAGAGAGAGACCATACTAGGAATGAATTCAGGAGTGGAGATAAGGTGATGCAAGTAAGTATAGCTAGACGGCAGGGCACTTGGAGAGAGGTAACATATAAAAGTGCATGAATGAATGAAAAAAGCATTTATTATGTAAAAAGCATTGTACTAATACACAAAATACAAATAGAAAAGTCAATCCCTGCTCTTAAGGAGCTCACTTTTTAATAGGGGAGATGACATATATGGAAAGATTGCATTTCAAGAAAAATGAAAAGGTCCTGTGGTCTTTAGGTTGTGCTGGCAATGCCTTTTATTTAGTGTCATTTCCATTAATAAAGTTATGCCAGTTTTTGATTTTCAACCATGTGACTGTACCAAGAACTTTGGTGGCAAGAATTTTCTTTTCTAGGTTTTCAGTAGCTGTAACTGTAGCATTTGCATGAACACTTGCAAGGCTGCATCTCCTCCTTCCTCCTCTCTCTGTCTCTGTCTGTCTCTCTCTCTCTCCTTCCCACCTCTATCTCTCTCTTTCTCCTGTCTCAATGACTCTGTCTCTATCTTTCTGTCTCTCTCCTTTCCTTTCCTTCTCCCTCTCTCTCCTGTACATCCTCTCTCTACCTTTGTCTCTGTCTCTTGGCCTGTCTCTCCCTCTCTGGCTGCACCTTCATAGGAGTTACATCTCAGAATGATGGCTGAGCTAGAAGCACAAGCATTTGTAAAGCTTTTTGGTTCAAAGTTCTGGCAGTTTCCATCAGGATGATGATGATCAAACTGATAGTAGTTTGAGTTTCCAGACCTCCTGTCTCTCCATCATCCAAGTGCTTTGCTGCTTTAGATAGCTTGATTTGCCTGCCCTATAAGTCCAAAGATATGACTTTATATCCATAGGCAAGTTTTAGTTCTTTTTCAGCATGAGCATATTTTGCAGCTGCCATCATATTCATAGACTTTGTAATTTTATGGAAAATAATTTTGAAGTAATATTTTTAAGTTGCCATATTTCTGACGTGGCTTCATTTATGGTTGTAGAATCCAGATAAGGTACCTGAGAGAGAAGTAGCTCAAGAAACTATGGGTAATACTAATCCCATTGAACAAGAAAATAATAAAATTTCTTTCCTGGAATCCAAAGGGGAATGGTGTGGAGAACTCAAAGGAAAAAAGGCAGAGGACTTCAGAAAGAGACATGCAATGAACACACTAGATTGGGCATAGTGCACTGAGAGTACTATGTAAGACAGGTCTCTAGAGAAGAGTTACTGTCAGGCAAGTATTGTTATATGAATTCTGGTATAGTTTCTTGTCACTTGTTAGTTGATAAGTCTTTTCTTCACTGTGCAACATGAACCATGTTGATGATAATGCCTTTTAGAGGGTGCTCTCAAAATAACTTGGTGGAGGTAATAAGCCCAAGAAGTAAGAAATCAAATCCCCTGAGATTTACCTGGACTCACATATCTCACATTTTCTTCTTCTGTAAAATGAAGTGGTGGGACTAAATGAGCTCTAAGGTTCCTTCAAATTCTTAATGTATGATTTTATGATTGATATCTCAGTCAGTCAGTAATAATGAAAGAGAAATGTGCGGAGAATGGGAACAGTCACAGCATCACTGCATGCAGAATACACACAACATATAGCAGAACTGTATGAAAGGTAGAAGTTATCTAGTCTCTCTTCATTGTACAGATTGTAGAATTGAGGTTTAAGTGACTTCAGTTCAGCTCAAAGCATTACTATGTTCAAGATATTTTTAGGTTTTAGGAATATGATGGCAAAGCAAAGTGCTTCCTGCATTCAAGGAGCTTATTATATTTTTAAGTTACAAATATACTTTTATTGATTTTTAAAAAATCACCAGAATTGGGCTTATATCCCAAAAAGATCTTAAAGGAGGGAAAGGGACCCACATGTGCAAAAATGTTTGTGACAGCCCTTTTCGTAATGGCAAGAAACTGGAAACTGAGCGGATGCCCATCAGTTGGAAAATGGCTAAATAAATTATGGTGTATGAATGTCATGGAATATTATTGTTCTGTAAGAAAAGACCAGCAGCATGATTTCAGGGAAGCCTGGAGAGACTTACATGAACTGATGCTGAGTGAAGTGAGCAGAATCAGGAGATCATTATATACAGTAACAACAAGACTGTACAATGGTCAATTCTGATGGACCTGGGTCTCTTCAACAATGAGATGATTCAAACCAGTTCCAGTTGTTCAGTAATGAAGAGAGTCATTTACACCCAGGGAGAGGACTATGGGAACTGAGTGTGGACCACAACATAGCATTTGCACTCTTTCTGTTATTGTTTGCTTGCATTTTTGTTTTCCTTTTCAGGTTTTTTTTTTCTTTCTAGATCTAGTTTCTTTCTTGTGCTGTATAAATATGTATACATATATTGGATTAACATATGTTTACATATATTTTGACATATTTAACATGTGCCATGTAGGGGCGGGGGTAGGGGGAAGGAGGAGAGAATTCGGAACAGAAGGTTTTGCAAAGGTCAATGTTGAAAAAATTACCTATGCATATGTTTTGTAAATAAAAAGCTATAATAATAAAAAAAATCATCAAAATTTCTACTAGTATCCCCCCACCTCCTGCCTCTCTGAGACCCATCTCATGTAACAAACTATATTTTTTAAGAGGAAAAAAATGAAAAAGAGAAAAAAATCAGGAAAATTAATAAATATATCAAAGAAATCTGAAAATATAAGTAATATTCTACATTTCTAGACCTGTGACTTCTGCAACAAAGTGAAAGTAGCAATGTTTTTCCAATAATTCTTTTTTCTGATCCATACTTGGTTTTATTATTATTATTATTATTTTAATTTTGCACCATTCACTTTTGATCATTTTATGGTTATTTCCATTTACATTGTTATAATCTTTGGCTATATTGTTTTCTTGGCTCTGCTTACTTTACTCTGTATTAGTTTATGTGAATTGTTCTATGCTTCTCTTTGTTACATTTGCCATTTCTTATGGCAAAATGATATTCCTTATTCATGTTCCATATTAACTATTCCTGAATCAATTGGTGTCAGCGTGCATTTCCAGTTCTTTACAATCACAAAAAGGGTTGCTATAAGTATTCTGGTATAAATGGGGACCTTTTTCTTGTAGCCTCTTTGAGCTACATAGAATCCTTGCCAGAGCAAGGAGTATGATCACTTTTGTTTTCCATCATGGTTACACACACACACACACACACACACAAATCCATATGGATGGTGTAAAAATGCAAAAACCCCATATTTTCATGGGTGGTGAAGGAGAGAGGAAGAAAGGGAGGAAGATGACATGTTTATAAAAAAGTTATATAAATTATACACAATATAAACATAGCCATTTAAGAAGGGAAGTAGGAAAGATCTTATAGAGAAGGTATTCCTTGAAGGTTGCTAGGAATTTTAAGAGATTAATGGGAGGAGGGAAAGCATCTTAAGCATGGCAGACAAGATTGTACAAAGCCATGGAGGCAGGGGATATCATATACAGGGCACATGTCCAGTTTGATTGAAATGCAGAGTGTTTGATGGAAAACTATTGTGAAATCAGTCTAAAGAGGGAGATTGGAGCCAGCTTGTGAAAGATTTTGAATGCCAAATAGTAAAGTTTATATTTTATCTAGGAGCAATAGAAACGTTTTGTACTGAGGAATGACATTGTTAAGACTATGTTTTAAGAATTTGGCAGGGAGCAGTTAGGTGGCACAGAGGATAGAGCACCAGCCCTGAGTTCAAAGCTAGTCTCAGACACTTAACACTTCCAAGCTGTGTGACCCTGAGCAAGTCATTTAACCCCAATTGCCTCAGCAAAAAAAAAAAAATAATAATAATAATAAGAAGAATTTGATAGCTAAGTGAAGGAAGGAGTTGAGAGGGATAGCCACTTAACCCCAATTGCCTCAGCAAAAAGAAAAAAAAAATTGTTAAAAGTTAATGAAGGAAAAAAAAAAGGAGTTGATGAAGACCAGAAAATAGGGTGGTGGCTGTGTGAGTAAAGAGAAGTGAATGAATAAAAGACATGTAGAGATAGAATCAACAATATTTAGGAACAGACTGGAATGTGGAATAAGATAGAATGAAGAGTCAAGGATGGTTCTAAGGTTGAAAGTCTAGTGGCTATAAATTTATATCTCACCAAGTTCATGTGGTAGGTTACTCCTGTCAAATAAACCTATTACAATACAGAAATTACAAAGGTAAAAACCTACATTCATCATACTTATATTCAGGTTCAGAGAGAAAAATAACCCTGAAGAAAGATTAGAGTTTCTGACCAAGAAACAAGAGAGAGAGAGAGAGAGAGAGAGAGAGAGAATTAGGTCAGGGAGACAGAAATAATTTCTTAACATATGACATTCTTTATGGCCTTGGTCCATACAAGTCACCAGACCTATTCAAAGAGCTTCATTATCTCATGATTTTTTCAATTAAGATTAAACAAAATAAGTTAGAACAAATTAGTAAATAGATTAAGTTATAAATTTAACTCCAACTGAATTTGCAAAATCCTATACTTACAAAACTACAAGGCTACATTTTAAAAAATTTACTATGGGCTAATTGGATGAAAGAGATTTACATGCTACAAAGATAAGCAAAGATTGGAGTCAGAGAAATTCTTCCATCAATCTTTTTGGAGGCTTTAAAGATTCTTTATTCTATTTTTCCTTTCTTTTGATTTCTTATCTCAGAAATGTCAAAAGTCTTCCCTTGATGCCATCATTCCATGAGTCAGGTTTCAGTCAACTGAGATTAATAACAACAACAAGAAAACAGGTTTTAATTAGCCAGATATTTCAGGAGGAATAGCATAATAAAATTGAAGAAAAAGAAATTTTTTAAATTCCCATAACACTTTGAATAGAAATAGTCAAAAGTTAGATGTTAGAGAGAAGGAAGAGGTTTATAAAAAAAGATAATGAGTTACATTTTGGATACATAGAGTTACAGATGTCAATTGGAATCCATATGGAGCAGGAAGTTGGTGAAATGGGCCTAGAGTTCAGAAGAGATACTACTTTTGGATAATATCTGTATAAAATGAAAGTCATGAGAGACAATGAGATCTTTAAGTGTAGAGAGAGAAGAGAAGGAGGTTCAAGACAGATTCTTGGTGTACATTACTAGGAAGCCTCTGGATCTTGGATGATGATTCAATAAAGAAGACTGAGAAAGAATACATTGATGGTGGAGAATTTAGAAAGAAATTACAAAAATCTGGGGACAACAGAGTATCTGGTTGCAGGTTAGAGGGAAAGTCAACAGAATCAAATGTTATAGAGAAGATCAAGGAAATTAAAGAAAAAAGCCATTATAATGGCAATTAAGAGATCTTTGGTTATCTAGGAGAGAACAATTTCATATGAGTATTGAAGTCAGGAGTCAAATTGAAAGAAAGGAAAAGAAGTGAGGGAGATGTGAGTTTGGGGGAAAAAAAAGGAAAAGGAAAAGATTATATAGGACAATAGCTTAAAGGGAAAGGCAGAACTGAATGAAGAAGTTTGAAGGAGTTTAAGGACTACTGGAGCTCAGGGCAGGGTTGTAGGCACCCAGAAGGAGGCAGTGAATAAACTGGCATTAAATATTAGAAAGAGACAAGGGATTGAAAGTGAAAGCTCCAAGAAGGGACTGGAGGTGTTTGGTCTTGTCAAGAAAGGCTATAACTTCCTCCTAGACTGGAATAAAAGAACAGAGAACTGAGGTATAATGTTGAGGCCATCTGTGACATAAAATTGGAGAGAACTGGGAACTTCACAATTGAACCAAATGGTTGGTCTAATTGCTCTCTGTACACCTGATCATTGCTACAGACTAAGGACACTGAAAGTAATTAAGATAACTAAACAGACTTTACCCAGAGGTCTTAGAAAGCGGCATTTGAACTTAAAGTTTTGGAATTTGGGGAAAGAGGAATAGAGTCCCTCTTTCCCAGCAATGTGGAGGTGATAGGTGGTCTGGGACAGTGAGTTACTGTTTCCCTGCCTCTTGCTTCAAGTTGATCTAGGAATTCACCATCTGAGGACTGATGGAAATAGTCCTCAGATGGTGAATTCCTAGTCACCCTTGTCAACTACACCAATTCTAGATCAACTTGATGCTTCTTCCCACTACCTGCTAAAATCTTAGCTCAAAGTCCTAATTCTTTTTATTTATTTATTTTTTATTATAATAACTTTTTATTGACAGAAAGTCCTAATTCTTTTTATTTTATTTTATTTTTTATTTAATAGCCTTTTATTTACAGGTTATATGTATGGGTAACTTTACAGCATTAACAATTGCCAAACCTCTTGTTCCAATTTTTCACCTCTTACCCCCAACCCCCTCCCCCAGATGTCAGGATGACCAGTAGATGTTAAATATATTAAAATATAACTTAGATACACAATAAGTATACATGACCAAACCGTTATTTTGCTGTACAAAAAGAATCAGACTCTGAAATATTGTACAATTACCTTTGAAGGAAATCAAAAATGCAGGTGGGCAAAAATATAGGGATTGGGAATTCAATGTAATGGTTTTTAGTCATTTCCCAGAGTTCTTTCTCTGGGCGTAGCTGGTTCAGTTCATTACTGCTCCATTGGAAATGATTTGGTTGATCTCGTTGCTGAGGATGGCCAGGTCCATCAGAACTGGTCATCATATAGTATTGTTGTTGAAGTATATAATGATCTCTTGGCCCTGCTCGTTTCACTCAGCATCAGTTCGTGTAAGTCTCTCCAGGCCTTTCTGAAATCATCCTGTTGGTCATTTCTAACAGAACAATAATATTCCATAATATTCATATACCACAATTTATTCAGCCATTCTCCAACTGATGGGCATCCACTCAGTTTCCAG
This sequence comes from Sarcophilus harrisii, assembly GCF_902635505.1. Classification (NCBI taxonomy): domain Eukaryota; kingdom Metazoa; phylum Chordata; class Mammalia; order Dasyuromorphia; family Dasyuridae; genus Sarcophilus; species Sarcophilus harrisii. Next base: position 357,040,064 of record NC_045427.1, on the reverse strand, counting down.
GTTCTAGCCACTACAAAGAGGGCTGCCACAAACATTCGTGCACATACAGGTCCCTTTCCCTTCTTTATGATCTCTTTGGGATATAAGCCCAGTAGTAACACTGCTGGATCAAAGGGTATGCACAGTTTGATAACTTTTTGAGCATAGTTCCAAACCACTCACCAGAATGGTTGGATTCATTCACAACTCCACCAACAATGCATCAATGTCCCAGTTTTCCCGCATCCCCTCCAACAATGATCATTATTTTTTCCTGTCATCTTAGCCAATCTGACAGGTGTGTAGTGATATCTCAGAGTTGTCTTAACTTGCATTTCTCTGATTATTAATGACTTGGAGCATCTTTTCATATGACTAGAAATAGTTTCAATTTCTTCATCTGAGAATTGTCTGTTCATATTCTTTGACCATTAGAAAGTCCTAATTCTTAATGAAAAAATCAGACTATATGATTCTTTTTGTACAGCAAAATAATGTTTTGGTCATGTATACTTATTATGTATCTAAGTTATATTTTAATATATTTAACATCTACTGGTCATCCTGCCATTTAGGGGAGGGGGTGGGGGGGTAAGAGGTGAAAAATTGGAACAAGAGGTTTGGCAATTGTTAATGCTGTAAAGTTACCCATGTATATATCCTGTAAATAAAAGGCTATTAAATTAAAAAAAAAAAAAGAAAAAAAAGAAAAAATCAGACTATAATTTTCCCTCCCTCTCTCCAGCATGGGGAAAGGAAGCAGGACAGTGACAGGGTTAGGGACAGATGATCAACTCCTGACATGCTCACCCCAAAAGCACCTACTTTTTGAGTGTAACCTCTTTAATAAGGTTTGAAGGAATGAAAAAACCTCATTGTTTAATACTTTTTAAAAGATAAACTAGTACTGACCTAAATCCCAACTGACATGATTTAGTGAGAGTGACTTAGGGTGAGATTTGGGAAGAGAGAAGTATTCCCTTCTTTCCCCCTTCCTCTTTTTGAAGGAATCAAAAAAAAAATACATAATATTGGTCCATAACATAACAGAACATTGCTACTGGAGGAGCCCTTGTCTCAATGTAACAGTCACTGTCAGGGGAATGGCTGGCAACAAAACTCATGGGATTTGTAGTTCTTCCTACTTTGGGAAGGGTGGAAACTAACAGAAGATCACCCTTTAGACAAGAGGACAGAGGTTTTCACCTCTGTGGGCTATTATGAGGGTTTGGGGATTCTCCAGGAGAAAAAGGTGAGCTAAAGAAGTGGCAGTCATTCTATAGCAGAAGTAGCACCAGCTAGTGTTTGCCACAGCTGCATTTTCCATCTGCAAGACTATTAGAAATGACATCTAAATGAACAAGCTAAGAGGCACATGTTTTTATCCAGGATACTAGATCCTGGGTGTTTCCTATTCTATTCCTGTTTTATTTTTGTGTTTCTAAAAGTTCTGTTAAATGATCCACTTGCCAGATTTGATATTACTTCTTCTAAACATCTGTGGTCAACCCTGTCTTTATGTTAACTAGTGTTCTTTGTTTATGGTATGAGAGCACAAAGGGAACATACTGGAGAGTGACTTTTCCTAGTGCAGGGCTGGTAGCTCAATCTTCACCTGATGATAAGGGTTTGCTTTCTAATTGGGGGCATAATCAGAAGTCATTTCATAACTACATTTCCCAATAATTAATGTGAAACACATTTCATAAATCTGCCATATAGATACAAATCAATGTCAGTTCAGCTGTTTGGTGGTAGTGATCATTTGTTTTCAAAGAGGGCGTGTGATATCTTGACTTGTGCATGAATTGGATTTAAGTGAGGAAGAGTTGCATAAGTCATCACCCTTTCTCTTCCAGGTCCAAGGACAAGACAAAAATCAGGGAGACTCATGATGGCTCAGGATACAGTGAATGATCTTGGCATCTTTGATATCAACTATCAGTGGAGTGAAGGTTGCTCCTTGATCCTCTGGGCCACAAGACTTGACTATTTGGTTACAAACCCCAGCACATGCCCTACTCCTGGACTTCCTGATGACTCATTCCTGTCCTTTTGGTACTAACAAAGGCATAACTTCCAATCTCCTCCACTGAAAACTAAAGAAATGCTGAGACAAAGAGTGAAAACCCAGGTTCACAGATCCCTGTAGAAATCTAGAACTGGAAAAGCCTCAGGCTCCTCCTTCCCCATGAATTATTGTCTCTCTTCACTCCTGAGGAATGCAGAAGAGCAGGAAGAAGTCCTTTTTAAAGAGATGGCAGAAGCTATCCTTTATCAGCATGAGTTGAGATATGGAGCTAGGAAAGAAGGATCATGGATTCCCATAGGAGAGGGACAGCGTGTCATTCATTCATTCATTTAATCATTTATTCACTTATTTATTTATTATTAGTTGCAAATTGGGACACTTATTTATTTATTTTTTGCTGAGATAATTTCTTTCTTTTTTAAAACAAAGCTTTTTTTTTTATTTTCAAAACACATGCATAAATAGTCTTCAAAATTCTCCCTTATAAAACCTTGCGTTCCAATTTTTTTTCTCCTTCCTTTCCCCCCACTCTTGTCCCTAGATGGCAAGTAATCCATATATGTTAAACACGTGCAATTCTTCTATACATATTTCCACAATTATCACAACAGCATATTGTTTAAAAAATACCTCAGACTGGGGCAGCTAGGTGACTCAGTGGATAGAGAACCAGCCCTGAAGTCAGGAGGACCTGAGTTCAAATGTGACCTCAGACACTTAACACTTCCTAGGTGTGTGATCCTGGGCAAGTCACTTAACCCCAATTGCCTCAGCAAAAAAAAATAAAATAAAACAAAACAAAAAAAAAACTTAGACTAGTTAGAGAAAATAGATAACAAAGATAGAAAGTCAGAAAGGAAGGAAGGAAGGAAGGAAGGAAGGAAGGAAGGAAGGAAGGAAAAGAAAGAAGGAAAGAAGGGAAAGAAGGAAATATTTGCAAAACAAAAAGAAAGCCTGTTACTAGGATCTTAAATTCTACTGAGGGAAGATAATTCACAAAAGGAGGCAAAAAAGGAAGTGGGTAGAAAACATGGTTTTCAAGACCGAGAAAGTCAGGACAGGTCCAGCAGAATAAAGATAGGCCAAACTTAGTTCAAGATGAAATCTCTATGAGGAACTTACTAATGGAAGAAGTAGGTAGACATTGTGAAGGTGAGTGGGCCACAAAGGTGGTAGACTGTTTCTGGGCAAGGAGGCCCCAGGCACTGAAATAAGTTTCAGAATGAGGCATTAATAGAAGTGTCAAGATTCTGAAGTAATGTTTGGGGAGAAGTGGGAGGGGGAAAGATTGAAGAAGAGGTTTAGGAAGAGTGAAGCAGAGAGAAAGATAGAAGCTACATATAAGAAGTCATCAGAGTAAGCTCATCCTCTGTCACAGCTAATAAGTGAAAAAATTGGCATTTTTGAGGCCAGATCTTATGATTATAAACCCAATTTTCTTTCTGATCTGTTGCTTTCTTTCTTTAATTTTCTCTACCATCATTTTTGTAGCCATATATCAGATATTTAAATCTGGGGGAAGTTAAATGGCACCATAATGCATAGAACCATGGATCTGGAGTCAGGAAGACTCATCTTCCTGAGTTCAAATCTGACCTCAGACATTAAATAGTTCTGTGGTCTTGAGCAAGTCACTTAACCCTATTTGCCTCAGTTTCCTCATTTGTAAAATGAGTTGGAGGTGGAAATGGCAAATCACTCCAGTATCTTTGCCAAGAAAACTCCAAATGAAGTCATGAATATTTGGGCAAGATCAAAAAACAACTGAACAACAGAAAAAAAAAAAAGAAATGAAAAGAAAAGGTCAATTACTGAGAATCTAATGATATAAAATTCTTTTGTTGTTTGTCCTTTGTTTTTGAAGAGGACCAATGACATCACAGGGGTCTTGACTTTTGCATGAATTAGATTTAAGTGAGACAGAATTGTACAATCTAAGTCTAGTGGCAGGATAAAAGTCAGGAAGATTGGTGAAAGCCTAGGATGGAGTGGATGACCTTGGCATCTCTAATGTCTGACCGAGCTCTAAGAACTCCATTGTTTCAGCCACTTTCATGGCCATGGGAACAAATTGTTCTCATCAGCCCATTCCTCTGGGGGAAGTCTTAATATACTCGGAACAGATACCTCCCTAACACACTAACAAGTTTGAGATCTGTTGGTTACTCTCATTAAGTTGCCTGTCTGCTGAAAGTTTCCTGGGATGTGGCTAATGTGCATGCTAGTCCTCCCTGAACACCCATACACCTCCAAATTCTTGTGTAGGGTCCAAGGAGACTCCTTTGATCATTGTTGTGTCCTTTACCTTTTTGTCTCTATAGCCGAGGGACTAGGTCTTGGACTATTCAATACAGAATTGTTTTAATATTTTAGGGGCAACTGGCTTTTGTTGGAGGGAGAAGGAAGAGAAAGTTGAGGATGGAGTATGGAATTCTGAGGTCACAGACTCCATACCAAGCCCTAAGAAAGAGACCCATGGTTGCTATAGGTACAGAGTTAATGCAAATTTCTCAGGCCAGGATGGGGAGGAATAGATCCAGTCACAGAAAAACAAAACCTTGATTGTACCAGGGATTAAAGAGTTAAGAAATTCCAATCCTCTGGCATATGTTAACAGATTGAAATGGTAGCTATGGTGACCACCAAATAGACAAAGAACAAACCATTTCAGCAGTAGCATTCCACTGATAGATTCTGCTAATAAACTACAAATAGAGACTTAAGATTTAGACTAGCCATTCTAGATGACAAAATAAATATTTCTTTATAGGTATATTTTTAACACTTCCAAGTTCAACCTCTACATTCTTGAGGAAGGGTGGCATAATAATAATAGTCATAAATAATGTAAAAAAATAGTCAATAAATAATAACGAGTCATAGTGTTAAGAGATAGAAGAAACCTCATAGATCATTTAATCCAACTCTTTCACTTTTCAAAGGAGAAAACAGGCCCTAGAGAATCTATATGAAAGTTACCAGACAAGCAATGGATTTGGAATCAGGGGATCTAAGTTTGAATTTTGGCTTTATTGCTTCCTATATACATTATTCTGGGCAAGTAATTTCACCTTTTCAATTTTCTTCATAAGTAAAATGGAGATTATAATACCTGAACCCATTAACTCATGGAGTGATGTTCATAAATGTCAATTATTATTAAATGATCTGCCTGCTTAAGGACATAAAGTAGCAAAGCCAGGATTCAAATCCAGATCTTCTGTTGCTGCTATATAAATATTGGCTATAGCGATATGATCCTGAACAAAATCTTCCTTCTCTTGGTTTTTGTTTCTTCCTATGGTGAAATAAGAAGATTAGACCAAGTAATTTCTAAAATTGCTGCTATTTAGTCATTTTAGTTGTGTCCAAATCTTCATGATCTCATTTGGGGTTTTCTTGGCAAAGATACTAAAATAGTTTGCCATTTCCTTCTCCAACTCATTTTACAGATGAGGAAACTGAACCAAACAGGGTTAAGTGACTAGACCAGGGTCACATAGCTATTGCCTGAGGCAGTATTTGAACTCATGTCTTCCTGACTCTGTCTAGAGTCTACCCACTGAACCATCTAGCTGCCCCAATTTCTAAAAATAACTTTCAGTTTTAAATCTTCTATAAACAAAATCCTAGAAATCTATGACATGGCATGCTAAACTTCTTTAATTCATTAATTTACCAACCCTAACTGAGGAAACTGGGGCCTGGAGATTAAATGATATGCCCCAGATCATACCAGCCACACAGTAAGTTAGAGAACTGGGATCTGAACTTGTATCCAAAGATACTGACGATTTGACACATGGCTCATTCTAGCTTTTGTTCATTAGAGTATTATATGAATATTTTGAACCTATGAGTGCTTTCTTGCTGTTGTTGACTTCCTTGGGATAACATTTAGTAGTGGAATTAATGGATCAAAGTAGACAAGCAATTTAGTACCTTTTCTTGCAACAGTCCATATTATTTTTCAGAATGGTTCACAGCTCTACCAACATTGTCACCTCTCCATCTTTTACTACATTTGGCAGTTTGTTACTCCAAGTTATTAAGCTTGTATTTCTCTGATTTTTAATTTTTTCTCTTTAGATTGCATTTTTAAATTTTATTATAGAAATAATATTTATATTATTCTAATATCTTTGATTCATTTATGTGTTGGGCAATGGCTTCTATTTTTATCAATATTCTATGGATTTCTTAATGTCAGACTTTTATCAGCGATATTTAATGGAAAGAAAATTTTCCCCAATACATAATATTTTTTTCCTTTTTGGAACTGTATTACTTTAGTTTTTTTAAGTGCTATGAATAAATTTTGTATAATTAGAATATTATATAAAAGTCTATTTTGACTTTTATAATTTTCTCTACCATATTCAAGTTATGGCTTTCCCATCTATTTAAATTTAAAGACATATAACTTATGTTCCTATAACATTTTAATGATGTGACTTAAATGCTCAAATATTTTATCCATTTGGAATTAGTTGTGTCGTATAGTTTCAGATGCTAGTCTATTTCTATCTTCTAGTTCACTGCTAATCAATTTTTTTCCATAGCTCTAGTTGAATAGAGTCGCTTCCCTCATATTGTAATTCCTTCTCTTCTAGTTTCTGTTCTTGGGTTTGTTGAACACTAGACAACCACCTGCATTTCCTTTTTATCTTGCTTAGCTAATCTAGTTTACTGATCTACCTTTTATTTTTCACCCAATACCATATGATTTTACAATTTCTGCTTTGTAATATAATATTTAGACTTAACTAGTCATGCCAACTGCACTTCTTTCCTACCTCATTTTAATTCTTTCCCTTCATATTCTTTCCCTTTTATTCTTCCATATTTTATTCCATTCTATAAGAAAGAATTTGATTGATAATTTGACTGGTATAAAAGCAACACTATCCCAAAGCTCTAGCTCTCATGCAAGTTAAATTAGTTTTTCCTTAAAAGGTATTGATTATTTTATGACTTGATCAACTCAGGAGACTAATGAGTCAGGCTATTCAGATCACTTCTTGATTGCCTAAATACAAAACAGCCAGGAGCCACTCCAGGCACTCTCTCTGATGCTTAGCTGATGAAAAGACAAAGCCAAGTCTGGCAACAGAACTTTATTCAGCTAAATCAACTCAAGGTATTCTCTGTGACATCCCTTTTGCCTATCCTTCACTTGCTGAGACTAAATAAGTGTCTCTTCATTAATTATTAAATGACTGTGGGCAACTCACTTTGTTACAAAATCAAACCTAATCTACCAAAAGAATGGTCCAGTACAGAACAAATGCTGTAGCCTTAAGCCTGTAGATTATTTTAGTTGCTAAAAAAGCTTTAAGTAGATTGGCACGATCCTGCAGTCTCTCCAATGACTTAGGCCTTTAGGAGGTATGGGGTGAACTACTTGATAGTATTCTCTGAAAGGCCTACCACCTCCTCTAGGCATGGAACTGTCTGGTGCATGGCCATACTTCTTTCTTCCCCACCAGAATATCTTTTGCAATGCTGTGGTTGCTCCTAAGCTTTGTTGTCCAGCCATTTTTCCAACTGAATTTGCCCTAGGAGTTTCTGGAGAAACTGAGGCAAGATAGAGATTAGAGAGTTTTTAATATTTTATTTGAAAGGGAGAGATTGTGCTGGCTGCCCCCAGGATTGATGTCCCAATCATCCAGCAAGCAATGTGAGTTCTCAATGTCATAAATATATACATACAGGGCTCAGCCACAGGGGTAAACCAAGGCAGGGGCAGAGCCAGAGCACTGAGAGCGGGAAGGGACTATCAGTCCAGTTCTGACAGAGTGGGGGGAGGCACTGGACATTCTGATAAGTTGGGATAAAGAAGAACAATGACAGAATGGGGGGAGGCACCAGATATTCTGATAAGTTGGGATAAAGAAGAACAATGACAGAACTGGGGGAGGATGGGACATTCTGATAAATTGGGATAAAGAAGAACAATGACAAAATAGGGGGAAGCATAGGACATTTTGATAAGTAGGGAAGGGCTGGGGTCAGGATGTCTAAGATAGAAGATCTTTCTCCTTATCTGGATCATGATAATTAGAAGGGAGAAGTGGTGTTGCAGGATTGAGCAGAACAATTAGGAATGAGGCAGAACAATTCAGGGAAACTGAGGCAGAACAATTTAGGGAAACTGAGTCAGGACAATAAAAAGGGGAACTGTGGCACAACATTTATGGTTCTAGTTAAATGGCCTGATGGGACTATTCTAGTTGTAATTCCAAAATTGGAAGCCATTGTTGAAGATTTCTCCCCCAGACAGAAGCAACTTACTGTACTTCTTAAATCTTATTTATAATCATTTGTCTAAATGTCTAATCCTCCTCCCCTTTTGTACTATGGAACATTGAAAAGATGCAGGACTTTGTGTTTTGAAGATAGATAGACATTCCTGAAATGGTTAGGAGAATAAAATCCATGGAAGATATTGCTTTAATGTTGATAGTGGTTATAAATATTTTCTCTTCCTGATATTACAACAAATCAATATAGAAAAAAAAGGGAAGGGCATTCCCAAAAGTTTTCCTAGGTTCAGGATGTCCTAGAGCCATTTTGAATAGGTTCACTGAAAGCTGGTTGTTAAATTTTCAGCATGAGCATTTACAGAATGCTCAGAAATCAGCAATTGCTACAGATCAGGGCTTGATTTATTGTTTTGTTGATTGCCTAAACTTAAGAAAGTGAAGAGGAATTATGTTAATAATTAAGATTAAATTTTAAAATGTGTTGTGCATGCATTCTTTTTTTTCCCTAGAGAACCAATTGTGGAATATTTACCAGAACACCACTGCTGAAGCACAGAAAATAGCTAAATTGGTTCTGATTAACCACTGTCATCTGCACCTCCTTCCATCTTCCACTCTTTTCCACCTCTCCACTCCAGTTGGATAGAAAATTCACCTCAGTGGTAATTGTTCTTTTGCATTTCAATTTTTCTGAATCAGTATATACAAAGCAGGGTTTTCATTAAGTATTTCATTCATGTGATGGTTGGGGAATATTCATAAATGTGTATAGGTACACGTACAGACCCTTCTTTCCCCTCAGAAGCAGACTCTTGTCATGTTTAATAATAAGAACTAGTATGTATATATTACTTTAAAATTTGCAAATCACTTTACAATGTGTGGGTGCTAGACCCCCTTCCCCAAATTAGCTGATCAGAGATCTCTTCAGGTACAAAGAGAAAGCATTTATTCTAAAATCCCTGCCGGGGGGGGGGGGGGCAGTACCCCCAGAAGGCTCCCAACATGCCCCCAACCTGGCAATCTGGAAGCAGGAAAGGGGTCGTATAGGAAAAGACCCAAGCCTTTCATTGGATAGACTAAAAGGAAGTGACCATCACTGACCACTGGCATCAGGGTTGTCTGCTTCCTGGGGGTCAAGTCACTTCCTGTAACTCCCTGTTCCTGACCTAAGGTCTTAATCTTTTAGAGACCTATAGGCCCAGGGATCATGTGAGTTCCTGCAACCTGGAATCCAGGGCCTGCTCTTCTGGCCCTAAAGACCTCTGGGAATGGGGATCACAGGACTAGCCTCACAACGAGTCACAACTTTTTGAGAAAGTTTTACCTGTTTATCTCATTCACAAATATTTCTTTGTTTTATCCTAATAATCCTCTTGCTCTTATTATTCTAACCTTGCTCTTATTCTGATTATTTTCTTAAAAAAACGAAAAGTCCCTTTTGGGGGAAGAAAAAGACAAGGGATTGTCCATCCCAGTGACCATGTGCAGTTATAATCCTGGCAAAAACACACTAATTTCAATTCTTCAGAATTCAAGATTTCCTGCTCTGGTGGTGATGTAGGCTGCCACTGGTGTGCTTTACAATTATGATGTCATTTGATCCTCACAACAATCCTGGGAGGTGGCTCCTATTGATGAGGTTTAGGTTTGGGGTTCCCTTCTGTCAGGGAACCAGATGATAAGGTCTAGATTCAGGGAACCAACATGAGATTAGGGTTCCTGGAGGTCAGGGAGTTAAATGATGAGGTTAGTGGCAGGTTCTGGGTTCAGGGAACCAAATGGAGAGGTTAGGCTCTCCTGCACCCCCTTGGGAGTCGGCACAAGGGGAGGGAGTTTTGGGGAACCCCCTTCTGGCGGTGCAGAGATTCTCTGTAAAGGAATTTACAGACCTGAAAATCTAGATTGATAAAGGAGGTTTATTATAATCATTGGGAAGTCAGCCTTTGCTATGCAAGAATAGAAAGGCTGAATTCTGTAGGGACAAAGTCCTGAAAGTAGTGGAGGAGTCCTGGCAGAGAAGTAAAGTTTCTGGTAGAGAGATCCTGGCAGAGAGGTATAAAGTCTTGTTAGGGAAATAGGTGAGGATAAAGACAGGCTAGTGCTGGAAGAGAATATTATTCCAGAGGGCAGAGGTTTCCTTGGCATAGCATGGCATGGCATGTTAGGACCTCAGCAAAGAAAGGGTTTTAGACTGGCTCTTTTATAAGCCTTGGCTACAAGCTGGGGATTACTCCTGATGGGACTGGGTCCAGCTTGAGTTGATTTTGAATAGAATTGAATGAGTCTCTTTAATTCAACAGGATTGGAATTCTTTAGCTCAGGACTCAACCAGCCCCACCCAGACAACAGAAGGAAGCTGCTTGTCCTCCCTTGGGGAGAGGATTCAAGAACAATTTGTCCTTCAAGGAGTTTTAGAGTTTCAGGGTCCCTTTTTCACTATTATTATCCACATTTTACAGATGAGGAAACTGAAGCAAACATAGGTTAAGTGACTTGCCCAAGGTCACACAGAGAACTTATTTCAAGTCCCAACTCCTACATTTAATATATGACTTTGGGTGAATAAGATTCCAGCAATAAAAAGGGGTATTTACAGCAGAAGGCTTTTGTGGAATTTAAGTGGGCCCTAGTTGAATTCCCAAAGCTACTCCCTGAGACAAGCAGGGAGGTGTTTTGTCAATATTGTCTTGTCCTTAAGTGGATCTTTTTGCTGTTTTTAAGTGAGCTTTTGTTGCACAGTGGGCCTCCTTGAATTCCTTATATTGACAAAGTGATCATGACTTCATAGTTACTCTATCCAATCAGAAGGCCAAGCTATAGATGTCAACCCCCAAGGCTATTTTTCTCCTATAAAAGAATCTACTGGCATCAGACCTGTTAGGGTTAGTCCTTTATTTAGCACCACAGTGGTGAGTTCTGCTTGAGAACTTAGCTGGAGTCTTTTCCCTGTTAATCGAGTCAGTCCCAGTTAGATAGGAACTTAGCCTGCCTTATGGTGTCTTCCCCCGTTAATGATGTCTTTCCTCTTGTTAATCACAAAACTCCCTTTTGGAACTTAGTTAGTTGCCAGCATTGTAACATAACATAACATCTTTAACTCTTGATTTACAGACAATTCTTTAAGATACCTGTTGACACTGGTCCAAAACCCCAACATATTTTTGAGGTTCAACTCCACACCCCAACATTTGGTGGTCCATAAAGTCCTGGAACTCCAAAATATTTTGAGGTCTGTTGCTTTTGTACTCCCATATCTCAACATCAAATAAAGAATTTTTCTTCTGTGGATGTTTTCTCATTTATAATATGGATAGAATAATGTTTAAATTATCTTTTAAACTAAATTAATATTAATATATACTATAATAATATAATACATGATATAAATAATATAATTAATGAATAGATTTAAACAATTGATTAATTAAATTAGTTAAAAATCAACAGGATTGCTATACTTTGTTTAAAAAAAAAAACTCATAATTGTCAAATACTTTAAAGCATGTTCTTATGAAGAATTTTTTCCTGGACTTTCTGGCACTGGAGGAAGAAGAAGAATTCTTGAGGATCTCCAAGTTGGGGAGGGGTGTCAGGCCTTCTCTCATCTGGGAGATTGTTGCTTCTTGTCTCAGTTATGTCCATTCTTTTCTGCTCCTAGATGATGGATATTGGAGAGAGCTAATACTTTGTGAGTTTTCAAAGGTCAGGAGAATAAAACAAAATATATGTTGAAATTTGTAGGAAGAGAGATTGTGAGGAGAAAAGTCCCCCCAGCCCTCCTGGGTCAGCCAGTCCAGCACCAAGATCCCAAGGAATGACCTATAAAGCTTAGCCCAGTGGTATCTAAGACAAGGACTCATCTATCAGCTAACATTGTCATCTGAGGTTTCATCTCACACTCCCCAGATCTGTTAAGAGGAAAATGACATATGTTGGAGGGGCTTTAGGAAAATAAGAAGATTAATGCACTGTTAGAAAAAACGAGACATTTTTATGGTCTGGCCATTTTGGTAGTCAATTTAAAACCATACCTTAAAAGTTACTACAGTATGCATATCTTTTAACCTAGCTATACCATTATTGCATCACCTGCAAGGAGATCAAAGAAAGAATAAAAAAGGCATCAATACTTTAAAAATATTTACAGCAGTTCTTTTCCTAGTAGCAAAATCCTGGAAATTAAAGGGATTTCCATCTATTGGAGAATATCTGAAAAAGTAGTATATATACATATAAGGAAATATTAGAAGAAATTACAAAAGGGAAGTTTCAGAGGAAGCAAAGTGGAAAGGGGGAAGATATTTATGAAATGAAGAAGCAGAACTAAGAGAATGATTTTTATAAGGACAAAATTATGAAGAAAAACTACTGTGGTAGAGTTTAGAATGGTGATCAGTGAAATAACAAACTGTGATTTTAGAGCACCAGAGATGAAGTACCTTCTGCCTGATAAGTGATGGAATTAAAAAAGAATAAGACATAGATTTTTGGACATGGCCAGTGCAGAAATATGTCTTGTTATGTGCATATTTGTTACGGTCTTTCTTTTTTTCTTCCTTTTAATTGTTCAATTGGATGGGAAAGTGGGAAGAAAAGAAACTTTAATCAGCAAAAATAATACTTATTTAAAAAATAATAAGAAAAATAAATTAAATTTGAGGATAAAAGGAAGTGAACTTTGTGAGGCAAATGCTGTGTAGAAACTGCATTAAGCTTGAGATCACTCTCTTGAGGAACCAAGATGACATGTGAAAAAGTGTGTCTCCACATCTTAGGAAGAGATACTTTTATACTATTCTCTTCCTGCAATAGCTGGGAAGGAAATATCCTTTTCTTTTTCTTTCTTTCTTTCTTTCTTTTTTTAAAGCATGATAAAAAATTTTAGTTATTATTAATTGGATCATTCTCTTTGGGAAACAATTTTCATAATTTGTTGTGGATGAAAATGTTTATTACTTTTGTATCTTGTGGATCTAAATACCCAGTTACATTTTGATAGCCAATCTACTAATGACAGAACTTTTTGAATTTCTCTGGTCCTTGAAGATGTACAATTGTTGCTAGACTATGCTTAAAGATTTTCCAGCTTGCTGGAGCCTCCAAAGCACGTGCTCCACTGTCATCACCCAGATAAGACTGCCTCTGAGATAAGGCATGTCAAAATTTTAAAAGTTTTTTTTTAAAGAAATGATTCATTATCATTCTTTGTTATTTATCTGGATCCAGGACCAGATTCTTTAATTCTGATTAGAATTCTTTAATTCTTTAAACTCTTAATTATTTATTGATTCAAATTCTTGATTCTTTAAACTAATATCCATATACAAATAATTGTTTATTTGTTTAACTTTGGGTCAATTCTTATTTCTCTATCCAGACTTCAGCTTCCTCCTTTGTAATAGGATATGGTTGGATTGGATAACTTTTGAGATCCTGGTTCAGGATTCTTGGAATTACATGAATTAAAACTTCCAATAGCACTAGACCTCATTAAAAAAGCAAGTTGGTAGATCTGCCAGGAATCTAGGTTTCCTAGTCCCCTGCCACATTTAGAGGGGAGGAAACTGATGTCCAAAAACATGAGGGACTTGTCTAAAGTCACCTCTAGCAATACCAGAGATTTATACCCAGGTCTTTTGACTCCCAAGTTCACTGTTCTTTTCTACTTTGCTTTTAGAAGGAATTGAAGTCTGTGCTTGGCAGTATTTGCTGGCTATCCTTGGGTAGTTTATTAATATTTGTTATTTGTAGAAATCACTGCTTCTTGGATTCTTATAGATGTAATTTATTAATCACAATGTGATCAGATCATTTAGGGCAAAGCTATTTCACTAATTTCTTCTTTAGGCTAGAAAAGTATCCCTGTTTTTTCCTTTTTCACAATTTGACTAAAATAAAGTAATACTTTTAAACTACTAGCAGTATTGCTACCTAGTTGGTTGATCCTGTTTAGTCAGGTATTTTTAATCAGATGTTTACTCCACCCAACATTTGAGGTTCACCTAGGGAAACTTCAAGTTCTGTATGTATTTCAAAGAGCTGACTACTTTTCCCCCTTTTATGGGTGACATCACTTATTTACTTTAATTTTTTTGTGTGTGAATTGATCCATTAGACTTTTGACTTAGCCTCCACTTGCTAGAAGATTCTGCCTTTCTCTCCTTCCTTGTAAATATAAGAGAAAATGAATTAAATGAAATACTTTAAGTACTTAGTCTAGACCCTAGCTGCCTAAATTGTGAGTTGTGTCCCCACTGAGGTTTCATAACTGAATGTGGGAGTTGCAAAATTATGATTTGTTATCAGTGTTTGATTTGTATACCTATTTTTTATGCCTATGTATCTAGGGTCACATAAAAATCTCAGGAGAAAAGGGATCCCAAGGGGGAAAAGTTTAAGAAGCCCTGGTCTAGACTATCAATGAGGCTTCTTTCCATACTAAGTAATCCATCTCTCCATGGTAAGTCACAACTCAGATGTTGAAGAAACACAGTTCAAGTGATCAAATTAAAACATTGTTTTTAATCTACAGGGAAATCAGGTGGTGCAGTGGATAGAGCACAGGACCTGGAGTCAAACAAATTTGAGTTCAAATCCAGCCTCAGACACATACTGGCTGTGTGACTTTGGGCATATCATTTACCTCTGTTTGCCTCAGTTTCCTCATCTGTAATGAGCTGGAAAAGGAAATGGCAAACCATTCCATTATCTTTGCAAAGAAAACCTCAAACGGGGTCAAAAGACTTGGAAATAACTCAACAATACCACCTCATTTGCAGATAAGCTTGGTTCATGTTTGTTGTTGATTTATAACAATTTGTTTTAAGCTCAGACACTTAAAAACATAGTTCAGGTGTTCAGATTCAAGCTACTGGTCAAGATTTAGTTGTGTCTTACCTGGAGCATTTCTCCTCTGTTCATTCTCATTGGCTGATCTAATAATGAAACGTGTAGAACAAGGTCATGTTTATTTTCTTTTACATCTGAGTGAGCGAAGGTCATCAAGACCTACTCAGTTCTCTCAGTTCTGTCCAAACATCTGAAATGGATTACAAGAGGGCCTAGCTTAACTCAGTTACCTTATTTCACCCCAGCCCTTTCTCCTAGAAAAGCATGGCTATCTGGCAGCCCTCTTTGTAGTGGCCAGAAACTGGAAACTGAGTGGATGCCCATCAATTGGAGAATGACTGAATGAATACATTGGATATATGAATATTATGGAATATTATTGTTCGGTAAGAAACGACCAACAGGATGATTTCAGAAAGGCCTGGAGAGACTTACATGAATTGATGCTGAGTGAAACGAGCAGGGCCAGGAGATCCTTATATACTTCAACAACAATACTATATGAAGATCAGTTCTGATGGCCGTGGTCCTCTTCAACAATGAGATGAACCAAATCAGTTCTTTTTTTTTTTTTTTTTTTTTTTTTTTTTTTTATTTAATAGCCTTTAATTTACAGGATATATACATGGGTAACTTTACAGCATTAACAATTGCCAAACCTCTTGTTCCAATTTTTCACCTCTTACCCCCCCCCACCCCCTCCCCTAAATGGCAGGATGACCAGTAGATGTTAAATATATTAAAATATAACTTAGATACACAATAAGTATACATGACCAAAACATTATTTTGCTGTACAAAAAGAATCAGACTCTGAATTATTGTACAATTAGCTTGTGAAGGAAATCAAAGATGCAGGTGTGCATAAATATAGGGACTGGGAATTCAATGTAATGGTTTTTAGTCATCTCCCAGAGTTCTTTTTCTGGGTATAGCTAGTTCAGTTCATTACTGCTCCATTAGAAATGATTTGGTTGATCTCGTTGCTGAGGATGGCCTGATCCATCAGAACTGGTCATCATCTAGTATTGTTGTTGAAGTATATAATGATCTCCTGGTCCTGCTCATTTCACTCAGCATCAGTTCGTGTAAGTCTCTCCAGGCCTTTCTGAAATCATCCTGTTGGTCATTTCTTACAGAACAGTAATATTCCATAATTTTCATATACCACAATTTATTCAGCCATTCTCCAACTGATGGACATCCATTCAGTTTCCAGTTTCTAGCCACTACAAAAAGGGCTGCCACAAACATTCGTGCACATACAGGTCCCTTTCCCTTCTTTATAATCTCTTTGGGATATAATCCCAGTAGTAACACTGCTGGATCAAAGGGTATGCACAGTTTGATAACTTTTTGAGCATAGTTCCAAACTACTCTCCAAAATGGTTGGATTCGTTCACAACTCCACCAACAATGAATCAATGTCCCAGTTTTCCCACATCCCCTCCAACAATCATCATTATTTTTTCCTGTCATCTTAGCCAATCTGACAGGTGTGTAGTGGTATCTTTAGAGTTGTCTTAATTTGCATTTCTCTGATTAATAATGACTTGGAGCATCTTTTCATATGACTAGAAATAGTTTCAATTTCTTCATCTAAGAATTGTCTGTTCATATCCTTTGACCATTTTTCAAACCAAATCAGTTCTAAATGGAGCAGTAATGAACTGAACCAGCTAAGCCCAGCGAAAGAACTCTGGGAGATGACTATGAACCACTACATAGAATTCCCAATCCCTCTATTTTTGTCCACCTGCATTTTTGATTTCCTTCACAGGCTACCTACAATATTTTGGAGTCCGATTCTTTTTGTACAGCAAAATAACGGTTTGGACATGTATACTTATTTTGTATTTAATTTATACTCTAATATATTTAACATGTATTGGTCATCCTGCCATCTAGGCGAGGGAATGGGAGGAAGGAGGGGAAAAATTGGAACAAAAGGTTTGGCAATTGTCAATGCTGTAAAATTACCCATGCATATAACTTGTAAATAAAAAGCTATTAAAATTAAAAAAAAAAAAAAGAAAGAAATTATCCAAAAAGAAAAAAAAAAAGAAAAGCATGGCTGTCAGCCTGCCTTGTGTGGTATATTTCCCCTAGCCAATTTCAATTCTTCCAATCTTCACCTCATTTGTATATCATCATGGCTCCCTCTCCTTTCCTCCCCCATTTCTGCTGTGGCTGAGTTAGGAAGGAGTTATATTAGTCTATGTTTCTATAATGCTGTGCATTTTACATTTTATCTGCTTATCTCATTTGATCCTCACAACTACCTACTTTAGAGATGGCCAAGGTTCAAGAAACCTTGTCCAAAGTACTCAAAAATGGAAATGGGGACTACTGACTCCAAGGCAAATGTTCTCTTGATGATTCAACAGGTGCCTTGTATTAGACCTTATTTCTGTGTATGTCTGTGAATGTAAGTGTGCTATAATATTTTTTAAAATTTTATATATAGATACATAGTTATTACACCATGGTGATTTTTGTCATATACTTACCCCTTGCATTAGGACATTCCCTTGTAATAAAGAAAAATAGTTAAGGGAAACAAATCAAGTGACAAAGTGTGTCCATCACCTCCTTATCAAGGGGAAAGAGATATGTTTCATTATCTATTTTGTGAGACCAATACTGACCATTTCATTTCTTATAAACTCAGTTGCTTTTGTTTTTATTTAAATTATTGTAGTCACTGTGTACATTTTTTTCTGCTAGTTCTGCTTTCTTCATTCTGTAACAATTTATAAGTCTTTTCAGCTTCCTGTGTTTTTCTCATTCATTGTTTCTATGGCATAATAATATTCCATTATATTTCTATAGCACAGTGTCTTCAGCCATTCTCCCATGGATGGGTATCTATTTTCTTTTCTTTCCAGTTCTTTGCTATTACTTTGCTATATATGTTTTCTGTCTCTCTACCTGTCTGTCTCTCTGTATGTCTTTCTGTACATATGTATGTTTCTCTTTAACATATCCTTGGGGAACGTTCCCAGTAGAAGGATCACTAGAGTAAAGGAAATGAAGTTTTTTAGTATAATTCTAATTGTTTTACTTTAAATGGTTAGAAAAGGTTAGCTCCATTAATATGCATTAGTGTACCTATCTTCCCTGTGTTCTGTTTTCTTCCCCTGTGGTGGTCACAGTAGTTTCATACCAGATTCAAGCTTCTATACTTTCATCATCAAGCTTCCTCTCCCACACATTCAGTCCCTCAGTCCCTGGTGAGTAATTGCAAAGACTGACTTCTCTCTTTTCAGAATTTCCTGCTTTTTGCCTCCTACACGAGCACTCTCTGATAGAAGCAGCTGGGGGATTCCTGATAGGCCCCTCAGGAAGTAACACTGGGGAATTCTGAGTGAGAATGTGTTCTGTCTTCCACTTCCTTATTATTAAGTTTCTCACTAACTCTTAGGTCTCTGTGGTACACAGTCCCTTGAAACTTGTCCTTAATGACAATATTTCTTCAAAATCAATGCTTTTTAAAGTGAAAACTATATACACAATTTTTCCCTCCTTCTCTCAAAGGGCATGTATCCCTCAAGACTTAGTTCCAAATCTTCTTTTCCTCTCCACATTTTCTCCCTGGGTGGATTCTATCTACTTCCAGGGTCTCAATTATCACTTCTATGTAAATGATTCCCAAATCTGCATATCTAGTTCCAATCTCTCCCCAGAAGTCTAGTCCCATTTGTACTACAGAAGATCGGATATTTAGTCTTTGACTTTCATTAGCAATTCAAACTCAGTAATTTCTTAAAGAAACTTATCTTCCTCTCCAAATCTTTCTATCATTCAGATTTCTGTATTTTACCATCTTCTTAGTAACCCATGAAGAAAACATCAAAGTCATTTTTGAGTCTTTGATCCTCTTCCCCTCCTTCACAAATTCAATTGTCACAGAATTAATTTTTCGGAGTAGGAAGTAACCTCTGAAGTCAACTTGTATCTAAATAGGAATCCTTTTGATTCATACTACTGTTCATTCTTTCCATAATATCTTTCACATTTTTCCTTTCTCTTCCCTCATGCTGCCATGGCCTATTTCAATTATTCATCATTCATTTCTCTCAACAAGCACATAGTACCTGGTACATAGCAAGCACTAAATAAATGCTAATTGACTGATCAACTAATTATAATAGCATCCTCACTACTATAGTATTAGGCATTAAGCACACACACACACACACACAAAATTCAATCTTTTCTAAGGACTTGAAAAACCTATAATTTAAAGGAGGAAGGGAAACAACATTAAATTTGGACCCCTCACTGAAAGAATTATATTGAATCTGTGCAAGTTGTGGTATATGATTGTGATGGAATACTATTGGGCTCTAAGAAATGACAAGGAACAGAATATTTTTTTTCCTTTTTTTCCCCCCTCAGTAATATTTTATTTTTCCAATATATGTAAAGATAATTTTCAACATTCATTTCTGTAAGATTTTGGGTTCCAAATTTTTTTCTTCTTCCCTTCCTTTCTGCCCCGTCCCCAAGACAGCAAGCAGTCTGATGTAGGTTAAACATATGTGATTCTTCTAAACATATTTCCATATTTATCATGTTGTAAAAGAAAAATCAGACCTAAAGGGAAAAAAACATGAGAAAGAAAAAACAAACAAAAAAAAGTGAAAATACTATGCTTCAATTCATATTCAGTCTCCATAGTTCTCTCTCTGTATGTGGATGACATTTTCTATTCTAAGTCTATTGGAATTGTCTTGATTTACCACATTGCTGAGAAGAGCTAACTCTATCATAGTTGATCATCACATAATCTTACTGTTACTGTGTAACAGTGTTTTCCTTTCACTCAGCATCAATTCATGTAAATTTTTTTTAGACTTTTCTGGAACCAGCCTGCTCATTATTTCTTTTTTTAATTTAACTTTTTTTTTTTTTTTTTTTTTATATGTACCTTCTTTTTAAAACATATTTCCATGAGTCATGTTGGGAGAGAAAAATCAGAAGAAAAGGGACAAACTACACAACAAAAAAAAATAAAAAGATGAAAAAAATGTGAAATGTCAAAACAGTATACTTTGATCTGCATTCAGTCTCCATAGTTCTACCTCTAGAATCAGATGGCATTTTCCATCCAAAGTTTATTAGCATTTACTTGTATCACTGAATTGCTGAGAAGAGCCAAGTCTCTCATAGTTGATCAGCAGGCAATTTGCTGTTGTGTAAAATGGATTCAGTATTAGTTCATGTAAATCTTTCCAGGGTTTTTTTTTTTTTTTTTTTTTTTTTTTTTTTTTTTGCTGAGGCAATTGGTGTTAAGTTACTTGTTACTTACCCAGGGTCACATAACTAGGAAGTATTAAGTATGTGAGGCTTTTCTAAAACCAGCATGTTCATCATTTCTTATAAAACAATAATATTCCATCACATTCATATACTACAACTTATTCAGCTATTTCTCAATTGATGGGCATTCACTCAATTTCTAATTCCTTGCCATTACAAAAAAAAAAAAAAAAAAAAAGCTGCTATGAACATTTTTGCATATGTGAATCTTTTCCCCTCTTTTATGATCTCTTTGGGATAGAGACCTAAAAGTGGCACTAAAAGAATCTAAGGGTATGCACAGTTTTATAGCCTTTTGGGCATAGTATCAAATTGCTCCCCAGAATGTTGGATCACAACTCCAACAACAATGCTTTAATGTCCTAGTTTTCATACATCCTCTCCAACATGTATGTGAAATGGTACCTCAAAATAGACTTAATTTGCATTTCTCTAATCAATAGTAATTTAGAGCATTTTTTCATATGACTATAAATAACTAATTTCTTTGTCTGGAAATTGTCTGTTCACATGCTTAGATCATTTATAAATCTGGCTCAGTTTTCTATATATTTTAGAAATGAGACATCACTGTGCATACCCTTTGATCCAGCAGTGTTACTACTGGGATTATATCCCAAAGAGATTATAAAGAAGGGAAAGGGACCTGTATGTGCACGAATGTTTGTGGCAGCCCTTTTTGTAGTGGCTAGAAACTGGAAACTGAATGGATGTCCATCAGTTGGAGAATGGCTGAATAAATTGTGGTATATGAAAATTATGGAATATTACTGTTCTGTAAGAAATGACCAACAGGATGATTTCAGAAAGGCCTGGAGAGACTTACACGAACTGATGCTGAGTGAAATGAGCAGGACCAGGAGATCATTATATACTTCAACAACAATACTAGATGATGACCAGTTCTGATGGATCAGGCCATCCTCAGCAACGAGATCAACCAAATCATTTCTAATGGAGCAGTAATGAACTGAACTAGCTATACCCAGAAAAAGAACTCTGGGAGATGACTAAAAACCATTACATTGAATTCCCAATCCCTATATTTATGCACACCTGCATTTTTGATTTCCTTCACAAGCTAATTGTACAATAATTCAGAGTCTGATTCTTTTTGTACAGCAAAATGACGTTTTGGTCATGTATACTTATTGTGTATCTAAGTTATATTTTAATATATTTAACATCTACTGGTCATCCTGCCATTTAGGGGAGGGGGTGGAGGGGGTAAGAGGTGAAAAATTGGAACAAGAGGTTTGGCAATTGTTAATGCTGTAAAGTTACCCATGTATATATCCTGTAAATAAAAGGCTATTAAATAAATAAAAAAAAAAAAAAAAAAGAAATGAGACATCAGAAACAATGGCTGTAATTCTGCTTCCTTTCTAGTTTTGGCTGCATTTTGTTTGTGCAAAACTTTTTAAATTTAATATTATCAAAAATAACCTTTTTTGCATTTCAGTTCTAGTTCTTCTTTGGCCATGAATTCCTCCATTCTCCACAGATCTGACAGATAGACTATCCTTTGTTCTCCTAATTTGCTTATAGTATTACTCTTTACATCTAAATTATGAACCCATTTCGACTTTATCTTTGTATAGGGTGTGAGATGTTGGTCATTGCCTAGTTTCTGTCATACTATTTTTCATTTTTCCGGAAATTTTTGTGAAATAGTGAGTTTTTATCCCAGAAGTTGGAATTTTTGGAGTTATCAAATACTAGATTTCTATAATCATTGACTATTGTGTTTACATACCTAATCTATTCCACTGACCCACTATTCTATTTCTTAGCCAGTACCAAATGGTTTTGATGACTGCTGCTTTATAACATAGTTTTAGGTCTTTTGTGGCTAAGCAACTACCCTTTACATTTTTTTTTTTTTCATTAATTCCCTTGAAATTCTTGACAGGTGAATTTTGTTATTATTTTTTCTTGCCCTATAAAATAATGTCTGAAAAGTGTTTTAGAATTGTCTCATAAATTTCTGATTTTGTCTTGCCAGGTAGATTCCCAGGTACTTTATATTGTCTACAGTTATTTTATTTTATACTATCTTTTGCTGTGGACTTTGTTGATAATATAGAAATGCTGATGGCTTATGTTGTGTATATTTTATATATTGCAACTTTGCCAAAATTGTTAATTGTTTCTAGTAGATTTTTGATTGATTTGCTAGGATTCTCTAAATATACCATCATATCATCTGCAAAAAAATTTTTTTTGTTTCTTCATTATCTCCTCTAATTACTTCAATTTCATTTTCTTCTCTTATTGCTAAAGCTAACATTTCTAGTACAAAATTGAATAATAGTGGTGATAAAGGACAATCTTGTTTCACCCCTGATCTTATTGGGAATGTTTATAGCTTATTCCCATTATATAGTTTTAGATAGATGCTGGTTATCATTTTAAGGAAAATTTCACTTATTCCTATAAACTGGGAATAGTGTATACAGCAAAAGGAACATTTTAATTATGAACAAGTGTGAAAGACTTACTATGAAAAATGTCATCTACATCCAGAGAAAGAGAACTAAGAAATTCTGAATGCAGATTGAAGCACAGATTTTTTTTTTTTTTGCTTTCTTTATTTTTTTTTGCAACATAACTTTGCAATATATGAATATGTTTTGCATGCCTTCAAATGTATAATCGATACCTTTTCAATAAATGGGGGAGGTGTGAGAAAGAAAGAGAATTTGGAACTCAAAGAAGAAAAAGAATGGTAAAAATTAATAAACAAACAAATAAAAGATTTAAAGAAAAACAATTGAATAAGTGTTCAAGTAAATGGAATAAGTGAGGAAGAGTTCTGATTACATTTCCCTGTCCATCTCACTTTCTTTATTTGGTAGCAAATTATTCTCCAAATGAGATATTATATGGTAACTTAAGCATCTGCAGAGAGGAAAGGAAATACATACATTACTGCTATGCCCAAAGGAGATTGAATAAAGGATATTCTTTCTAGCTACGTGGGCATGGGAGTGAAATGATGTAGACCTCAAAATCTGAGTTCAGATTGGGGGAGGGCCAAGGGAAATAAGCATTTATTTATTTTTAAGATTATTTTAGTTCATTAGATATTTGTCATTAACATATATAAATTTTTTAGCAATCATTAAAACATTTTTTTCAGTTCAAAATTCTATTTCTCTTCTCCTTTCCTCCATTTGAGAAGAAAAGCAATTTGAATTTGATTATATATGTGAGGTTTTGCAAAATATATTTTCATATTAGCCATGTTGCAAAAGAAAACACAAACAAAAGAAAACAATAAAAATAAAGCAAAAAAAATTATGTTTTAATCTGCATTCAGAGTTCATCAGTTCTGTCTTTGGAGGTAGATAGCATTTTTCATAATGGGTCCTTTGGAAATATTTTCAATCATTGTCTTGATCAAAGCTGAACATTCACAGCTGGCCATTTTTACAATATTGGTGTTACTATCTACAGTGATTTTCTATTCGCCACACTTTGCATGTGTTCATATAAGTCTTTTCAGGTTTTTCTGAAATCATCTTGCTTGTTATTTCTTATATAGCATAATAGTATCCCATCATAATCATATACATAACTTTTTTAGACATTCCCAATTAATGGGTATTCCAATTTCTAATTCTTTGCAGTAACAAAAAGAACTGCTATAAATATTTTTGTACTTATGGGTCTTTTTCTCTTTTCTTTGCTATCTTTGAATCTAGTAGTGATATGGCTGGATCAAAAAATTTATTCAATTTTATAGGCCTTTGGGTGTAGTTCCAAATTATTCTCCAGAATGGTTGGATTAGTTCACAAGTCCAACAAGAAAGCAGCAGTATCCCAATTTTTACACATTTCCTCCAGCATTTGTCATTTTCCTTTTCTGTTGTGTTAGCAAATCTGATAGATGTGAGGTGGCATCTCAGGGTTCTTTTAATTTGCATATTTCTAATCAATAATGATTTAGAGCATTTTTCCACATGACTTGATAGTTTTGAATTATTCTTCTGAAAACTGTATGTTTATGTCCTTTAACCATTTTTCAAGAACTATTTGTAATTCTTAATTCTAAAAATTTGGCTCAGTTCCCTATATGTTTGAGAAATGAGGCCTGCAAATTTTTCCTCAATTCTCCCATTTTCCTTCTAATTCTAGCTATATTGGGGTTTTTTGTGTAAAAGCTTTTGTATTTTATGTGATCAAATTTATCAGTTTTCCTCTCTGTAGTCCTCTTTATCTTTTGGTTAGTCATAAATTCTTCCTTTATCCATAGCTCTGATAAGTGTATTTTCCCTTGCTCCCCTACCTTATTTATGATGTCACCATTTGTGTCTAAATTATTTATTCATTTTGACCTTATCTATGTGAGATGTTGGTATATGCTTAGTCCCTGCCAAAATGCTTTCCAATATTCTCAGCTATTTTTATCAAATGTTGAGGTTTTTATCCAACTAACTTGGATCTTTAAGTGTATCAAACACTAAATTAATATGGTTATTTACTACTGTGTATTGTGTACCTAATCTATTTTAGTAACCTATCACTTTATTTCTTAGTACTAGATTGTTGTCATGATTATTGCTTTACAATATAGTTTGAAATCTAGAACTGCTAGACTGCCTTCCTTAACATTTTCTTTAATTGATCATCTTGACATTCTAGATCTTTTGTTCTTAAAGATGAATTTTATTATTTTTTTCTAGTTATATAAAAAATTCTTTAGTAGTTTTGTTGCTATGGCACTGAATAAATAAATTAAGTTAGGTACAATTGTCATTTTTTAATCTTTTTTTTTTTTAATTTTTGAGGCAATTGACATTGTGACTTGCCCAGAGAAACACAATTAGGAAGTGTTAAGTGACTGTGGACAAATTTGAACTCAGATCCTCCTGACTCTGTAGTTGGATGCTCTATCCATTGTGCTACCTAGTTGCTCCAAAATTGTCATTTTTATTATAAGTGACTTGACCCATCCATGAGCAATATCTCCCCAATTGTTATATTTGTCTTTGTGTAAAAATAGTTTTATAGTTGTGTTTAGATAATCCCTGGGTTTGTCTTGACAGGTAGATGTTTTATTTATATTGTCTGTAGTTATAAAATTTCTTTTTCTATCTCTTCCTGTTGAATTTTATTGGTAGTGTATTGAAGCATATGTGTTGATTTGTATGGGTTTATTTTATATTCTGCAACTTTGCTGAAATTGTTTCAACTAGTTTTTTTAGTTGATTCTCTAAGGTTCTCTAAGTATCCTATCATATCACTTGCTAAAAAAAATTCTGTTTTTCCATTGCCTATTTTTATTCTTTCAATTTCTTTTTCTTATTGCTATAGCTAATATTTCTAGTACAACATTCATAATGGTGATGATTTGATTGGGAAGGCTTCATATTAATCCCCATTACAGATCATGCTTGCTCTTAGTTTTAGATAGATACTACTTATCATTTTATTTTGTTAAATTTATTTATTTATATTTTTGCTTATTACTCATTTTAAGAAAGGCTCCATTGATTTCTGTGTTTAAGGATATTTTAATAAGAATGGGTAATGTATTTTGTCAAAGGTTTTTCTGCATTTATTGATATAATAGTATGATTTTTGTTTTTATTGTTAATTATTATTATAGTTTTTCTAAAATTGAACTAATCTTGCATTCCTAGTTTAAATTCTTCCTGATCATAGTGTATAATCTTTGTGAGATATTGTTGTAATCTCCTTATTAGTATTTTATTCAAATTTTTTTACATTGAGATTCACTAAGGAAAATGGTCTATAGTTTCCTTTCTCTGTTTTTGCTTTCCCTGGTTTGGGTATCGAACCCATATTTGTATCATAAAAGGAATTTTTTATTTATATATTTTAAAAAATAGTTTATTTACTATTGGGATTGTTCCTTAAATTTTTGATAGAATTACTTGTGAATCCATCTGGTTATGGGGATTTTTTCTTGTGGAGTTCACTGATGGATCCCTCATTTTCTTTTCTAAAATAGAGTTATTTTTGTATTCTATTTCCTCTTCTGTTAATCTGTGCAGTTTGTATTTTGTAAATATTCATCCATTTCATCTAGACTGTCAGTTTCAAAAGCATATAATTGACCAAAATAACTTGGAATAATTTAATTTCATCTTCACTGATGATGCACTCAGCCTTTTTATTTTTGATATTAATAATTTGGTTTTCTTCTTTTCATTTTTTTATCAAAATAAGCAATGATTTGTCTATTTAATTATTTTTCAAATAAAATTAGTCACTAGTTTTATTTATTAGTTCAATTTATGTTAAACTTTCAATTTTATTAATCTCTTATTTGATTTTCAGGATTTCCACTTTAGTGTTTAATTGGGCATCTTTAATTTGTTCTTTTTCTATTTTTTTTTTTTTTTAGTTGCATGCCCAATTCACTGATCTGCTTTTTCTCTCTTTTATTGAAGTATGCATTAAGAGATATAATTTTCTCTTAAGTACTACTTTGGCTGCATCCCATAGATTTTGGCATACTATCTCATTGTTATAATTTTTAATGAAATTATTGATTTGTTCTTTAACCCTACTCATTCTTTAGGATTAGATTATTTAGTTTGCAATTAACTTTTAATTTATGCTTCCATAGCTTTTTATTAAATGTAATTTTTATTGCATTATGGTCTAAAAGAGATCCTTTATTATGTAAGCTTTTCAGCATTTGGTTGAGATTTTTATGCTCTAATACATGGTCAGTTTTTGTGAAAGTGACATGTACTGCTGGAAAAAAAAAAGGTCTTTTTTCCTACTCTCATTCAGTTTTATCCAGAGGTCTATAATATTTAACTTTTCTGAGGTTTTATTCATCTCCTTGGCTTCTTTTTATATATTTTACGGTTAGGATTATGTAATTCTGACAGTGGAAAGTTGAGGTCCCCTACTAGTATAGTTTTACTGTCTATTTATTTCCTCCTATAATTCATTTAATTTTACTTTTAAGAATTTGGTTGTTGGGGCAGCTAGATGGTTCAGAGTACCTGAGCAGAGACAGGAGGACCTGAGTTCAAATCTGGCCTCAGATACTTACCACTTACTAGCTGTATGACCCTGGGCAAGTCACTTAACCCCAATTGCCTCAAAAAAAAAAAAAAGAATTTGGATGCTCTGCCATTTGATGCATATAGTATTTGTAATATTTAGTAAATAGCAATTTAGTATTGTTATTACTTTTTTGTTATTTCCTTTTAGGGAATAACCATTTACTTAGCATCTACTATGTGCCAAGCACTATGCTAAAGTGCTTTACAAATCCTCACAACTCTGTTATTATCCAGATTTCCCTGACAGAGCCTGTAATGCCGGAGAAACTGAGCAAGACAGAGATTAGAGACCAATTCAATAGTTTATTAAATGGTCCCAGTATATCTGGGACCAACGGATCCATGTTTGGTCCCAAGGATGGAGGAGACTATCATCTCAGAATCCAGCCCTGAGTATCAGGACAGCAAGCTTTTTATAACATAACAAGAACAATGACATAATGGGGGAGGTATCTGGTTGGGGATAATCTAATGGGGGGAGGCCCCTAGGATGACACAATGGAGGAGGTTACTGATATTCTAATGACATCTAAAATGGATAAACCTTTATCCTGTCAAATAGTAAGAAGGAATGTGTATAACCTAAAGATATAAAACCTTTATCTCATCAACTATTTAAGAGGGAATGATTATAGCCTGGGGTTTTGGGGCAGAGCAACTGAGGTAGACCTTTATCTCATCAAACATTAAGAGGGAACAGTTATAACCTGAGGCAGAATAACTAAATAGGACAATTGGAGAAACTGGGTCAGGACATCAAAAGCGAACTGTGGCACAACAAGCCAAGGCAGAGATCAATTGACCTGCTCAGAGTCACACAGCTAATAAGTGTCTGAAGCTAGATTTGAACTCAAGTTTTCTTGATTATAGAGCTAGCACTTTGTCCTATGAGCTAAGCTTCCACCAAGATAGGCTCACCTAGAGGAGTCTGCCCTATAGGAAAGTCCTATCTATGTCATTTCCTAGGAAATGAGGGTGCATGTCTGTGTGTATGGAGGGAAAGGGATAGTGATCAGATGATCCCTCTGATTTCAGGTCTATATTTTCAGATGTGTAAACACAGCACTGGTATAAAGGGACTTGAGAACATAACTGGAATGTAACTTATTTACCCAAGTTTAACAAGGGAGGTTTATAGAGAATATCTGATGGTATCGGGTTGCTTGGACACAGATGGTCCCTTTATCTCTGAGGCTATTATGGAGGGGGGCGGGGCAGGATAGGAGAGAGAGAGAGAATAACAAAGACAGAGAAAGAGAAACTTCTGGACTGATTTTAGGTGCAAAAGTAAACAGCAAGAAAAGCAATTACCACTTACAAGATATATGTCAACTATCTGGAAAGTGCCAGAAAAATATCTTTGGTTATGGAAATTTGTTTTGTACGACTACACATGTATAATCTATATAAAATTGCTTGCCTTCTCAAGAAGGGGTAAGGGAAGGGAAAAAGGGAAAGAATTTAGAACATAAACTTTTTTAAAAAGTGAATGTTAAAAAATATTTTTAAATATAAGTGGGAAAAAACATTATTCATAAAATTTTTAAGAGAGAGAATAGCTTTGGTCAGCTCTTTTCTCAAGTGAGAAATCAAAGGTCTGGGAGAAGTAAATACTTATGGTTCCTCTGTCCCCCCAATTCTACCTTTGAAATACAAATTCAGATTCAGTAGGAGAAAGAGGAATAGACTTCTAATATACAAAGCCTAACAAGGGAGTAAAATGTTCACTTAGTGATATCACTATTTATAGAGATGTGTATATATGTATATACAGCATACTATCTGGGGTACTCCTCCCAAGCTGCAGTCTAACTAGTGAGTTGGAGTCCTAAATAGTTACTACCACCTCCAGTTTCAAGGATATGTCCTTGTCAGACTACTCTTTTAAAAGTATAATTCATGAGTTAGTGTTTTCCCTTTTAATAGTTAGCCAGTAGAAACATTTAGCTCTTAGCAAAGCATTTTTTAAGTGATTATTATATACTAGGCATTGTCTTACGCACTAGGAATATAAAGAAAGATAAAAACTGTCCCTGCTTCAAGGAGCTCACATTCTAATGAGGGAAACAGCATGAAAATAACTAAGTATGTATGGGATAAAAAAAATAGATAAAAGGTCATCTTAACCTGAAAAGCACTAAACTTAGGGCAGGGTAATTGGAAAAAACCTGAAGGTGGTATTTGATCTGAAGTCTGAAGGAACCCAGCATAACTAAGAAACAGAAGTGAAAGGGAAGTATTGTCATAAGAATTTTTTATTTCCTTTTATTTGTCTTTATTAGTTGAGATTTCAGGGCTGCCTCTTCTGTTTAAGGAAATTTTTTGGCTGACTGAAACCTATCCCATGGGATGTTAATTTTTAAAGAAGACTCTCAGATATTCCCGAGATAAGAAGCTAAAAGGGAGTCAAGGATTCCCAAAGTAATTAAATTTGCTTTATCTGTGGAAGTATCCAACTGGCTCCACTCTGTGGTATATAAACTTGCCTCTCAATTGTTGTTTAGTGTCCAACTATTCAAGATCCCATTTGAGGTTTTCTTGGCAGAGTTACTAAAATGATTTGCCATTTCCTTCTCCAACTCATTTTGCAGATGAGGAAACTGAGGTCAACAGGGTTAAGTGACTTGCCTAGGGCCACACAACATAAGTGTCTGGGGCCAGATTTGAACTGAAGTAGATGAATATTTCCTACTTCAGGCCTGGCACCATATCCTTTGTGTCACTTAGCTTCCTGACTCACTATTGCCTTCAGGATAAATATAAAATGCTGTTTGATATTGACAGCCCTTCACAACCTGGCTCTTTCCTATCTCCCAAGTTTTCTTACACTTTACTCCCATGTATTTTATAATTTAGCAACACGAGCTTACCAGCTATTCTTCAAACTCAATATTCCAAATACAAACTTTACCTTGGTTATCCCCCATGCTAAATTGCTGCTGAATAACCAGAGATTCCAGAGATTAAAATGTAGGTTGTATTATGTTAAACTACAGGCTCAGAGCTCAGAAAAACAACTGAATTTTGATCAAGGCTCTAACACAGTTCATACAGTTTTCAATTCCATTAGAGAGGCAGAAATAATTTTTGATCATATAGTATAATGCTGGAAAAACTGAGGCAATTAGAGATTGGAGAGTTTTTAATATTTTATTTGAAAGGGAAAGATTTACTGGGACCAAATGGATCCATGATTTGATCCTAAGGCTGAATGAGATGATCATCTCCAAGAATCCAGCAACGAATGTGAATACTCAATGATACACACACACACACACACACACACACACGCACATGGCTCAGCTATAAGGGTAGACTGAGGCAGGGGCAAAGTCAGAGTGTTGAGAGTGGGAACAGGACTATCAATCTGGTTCTGACAGGGTCGGGAGAGACATGGGACATTCTGATAAACTGGGATTACAGAATGGGGAGAGCCACTGGACATTTTGATGATGTCATGATTAGGAGAGAGGGTGGTGTTGCAATATTGAGCTTTACAATTAGGAACTGAGGCAGAACAATTTAGGGAAACTGAGTCAGGACAATTAGGGAAACTGAATCAGAACAATAAAAGGGAACTGTGGTACAACAATAGCAGTATCATACATCCTCATAGACCACAAAAGTTAAACATATTTAGCTAAAGTTACATTATACATATATATATTAACACACACACACACACACACACACACACACACATATATATGTAAGTTTGCAAGAGTTAGAGTTTACAGTTGACTAATTGAGAGGGCAGCAAGGTGTCACAGTGGATAGAATACCTGAAGTCTTCCTGACTTTACTCCCATGTTCCTGAGTTCAAAGCTAATATGCTCAAAAATAATAGATATAAAAAATTTCCCCAAAAAACATAAAATGTATTCTCCTACATAGTCTCAATAGGAAGAGTGGTAAAAGCTTGGTGTACAATGATCATGAGGCAGTCATATAGAGAAATATGGTGCTGTTGTGCCAAAGTTCTCTTTTAATGTCCTGACCCAGTTTCTCCAATTGTCCTATTTAGTTATTCTACCTCAGGTTATAACCTTTTCCTTTTAATGTTTGATGAGGTAAAGGTCTACCTCAGTTGCTCTGCCCCAAAACCCCAGGCTATAATCATTCCCTCTTAAATGGTTGATGAGATAAAGGTTTTATATCTTTAGGTTATACACATTCCTTCTTACTGTTTGACAGGATAAAGGTTTATCCATTTTAATGTCATTAGAATATCAGTAACCTCCCTCCATTATGTCATCCTAGGGACCTCCCCCACCATTAGGTTATCCCCATCCAGGTGCCTCCCCCATTATGTCATTGTTCTTGTTATCCTATAAAAAAGCTTGCCCTCTGATACTTGAGGGCTGGACTCTTTGAGATGATATTTTCCTCCAGCCCTGGGACCCACCATGGATCCATTGGTCACAGTATTTTTCTCCATTTAATAAACTATTGAGTTGATCTCTAATCTACCTTGCTCAGTTTCTCCGGCATTATAGTGCCAAAGCAATTCACCAGTATATGAAACCTTTTCAGAGTACACAATCTCTAATGGTCCAGCTAAGCACTTTGGTTCCCAAAATCTGTTCCTTTTCTCATATTTGTTCTTTATCTTAGAGCTAGCTCTTTTTCTAGACCATAGTTGACTATTTTCTATTGCTAGAAGTCTTCATTGAAGCTCTTCTTGGTCTTGAGTGAATATCTCCTATATTTTTTATCAGTCTGGTCTTTGCTTTCCAAATAATGAAGTGTCCCCTATAGATGGAATGGTTCCTCTTCAAAATTACACTGTTGACAAGGGGAGAGAGGGTTAGAGATCCCTTCCTTTCCTTCTGCATGAATCTCCTGCACACTAATTCCTGATCTTAATTCCTTTGAACAGCCAAACTCGTGTAGAATTTAGCTATTTAAATCCCTGCAAAAGTAAGACCATTTCCCCCTCCTCTTCCATTGAGATTGGTCCCTTTAATTTCATTAGAGAAAGGTGTTTGCATTTCACAAAGGTATCACTGGGTGTTATTACCTTGGTAACAAAGAAACATTTAATTATCTCTGTTATTTATTCTTTGCTTTCTGTGACTATATCAGCTATTGGGTGGGAAGTAAGGGCTAAATTCTTATATTCACTTATATTCTTTTTATTTTCTTTTATTTATTTTTAAAATTTTAATAACTTTTTATTTAAAGTTATATGCATGAGTAATTTTATAGCATTGACAACTGCCAAACCTTTCATTCCAATTTTTCCCCTCCCCTAGATGGCAGGATGAACAATACATGTTAAATATGTTAAAGTATAAATTAAATACAAAATAAATATACATGTCCAAACCGTTATTTTGTTGTAAGAATAGGACTCTGAAATATTGTACAATTAGCCTGTGAAGGAAATCAAAATGCAGGTGGGCAAAAATATAGGGATTGGGAATTCAATGTAATTGTTCTTAGTTATCTCCCAGAGTTCTTTCACTGGGTGTAGCTGGTTCAGTTCATTACTGCTTCACTGGAACTGATTGGTTCATCTCATTGCTGAAGATGGCCAGGTCCATCAGAATTGATCATCATACAGTATTGTTGTTGAAGTATATAATGATCTCCTGGTCCTGCTCATTTCACTCAGCATCAGTTTATGTGTCTCCAGGCCTTTCTGAAATCATCCTGTTGGTCATTTCTTACCAAATAATAATATTCCATAATATTCATATACCACAATTTATTCAGCCATTCTCCAATTGATGGGCATCTACTCTCACTTATATTCTTTTATGCACTTATATTCTATTGAAAACAATTTTGATTAAATTAATAATAATAGCAAGCATTCATATAACATTTTAACATTTGCAAAAGCTTTATACATATTATCTTGCTGAATTAAGACAACTCTAAGATACCACTACACACCTGTCAGATTGGCTAAGATGACAGGAAAAAATAATGATGATTGTTGGAGGGGATGCGGGAAAACTGGGACATTGATGCATTGTTGGTGGAGTTGTGAACGAATCCAACCATTCTGGAGAGTAGTTTGGAACTATGCTCAAAAAGTTATCAAACTGTGCATACTCTTTGATCCAGCAGTGTTACTACTGGGCTTGTATCCCAAAGAGATTATAAAGAAGGGAAAGGGACCTGTATGTGCACAAATGTTTGTGGCAGCCCTTTTTGTAGTGGCTAAAAACTGGAAACTGAATGGATGTCCATCAGTTGGAGAATGGCTGAATAAATTGTGGTATATGAATATTATGGAATATTACTGTTCTGTAAGAAATGACCAACAGGATGATTTCAGAAAGGCCTGGAGAGACTTACATGAACTGATGCTGAGTGAAATGAGCAGGACCAGGAGATCATTATATACTTCAACAACAATACTATATGATGACCAGTTCTGATGGATCAGGCCATCCTCAGCAACGAGATCAACCAAATCATTTCTAATGGAGCAGTAATGAACTGAACTAGCTATGCCCAGAAAAAGAACTCTGGGAGATGACTAAACACCATTACATTGAATTCCCAATCCCTATATTTATGCACACCTGCATTTTTGATTTCCTTCACAAGCTAATTGTACAATATTTCAGAGTCTGATTCTTTTTCTACAGCAAAATAACGTTTTGGTCAGGTATACTTATTGTGTATCTAATTTATATTTTAATATATTTAACATCTATTGGTCATCCTGCCATCTAGGGGAGGGGGTGGGGGGGTAAGCGGTGAAAAATTGGAACAAGAGGTTTGGCAATTGTTAATGCTGTAAAGTTACCCATGCATATATCCTGTAAATAAAAGGCTATTAAATAAAAATAAAAAAAAAAAAAAAGAAAAAGAAAAAAAACAAAAAAACATATTATCTTGCTGATCCCCAAAACAATTCTGTGAGGTGAGAGTATTATTAACCCTATTTTACAGATGAGGAAAATGAGAACAAGAGATGAAATGACTTGCTCAGGATCACATAGCTAGTCAGAGTCTAAGACTAGATTTGAATTAATTTTCCTAATTCCAGTTCTTGTACTCCATCCACTCTGCTGCTTAGCAGCCTGAGTGATTGATTCATTATATTCCTCAGAATAAAGATGGAGAGAACATGAAGTTAAATTCTAAGAAGCAAAGCCATATCCTTATTATTTGCTCTTATTAATTGAGATTCAGTGACTTGCCCAGGATTATACAGTTTATAAGTATCTGAGGTCAGATTTGAACTCAGGTCCTCATAACAACAGGGTCAGTGTTCTATCTGCTTAGTTGCCCCCAAACTATGTCCTTAATTGTCCTTATGTTCTAGAAATATACATTTGCTATTTTATGTAGAGGCTGGATTGGAAAAAAGAGATCGGGAAGCAATTGAATGGCTATTGAAATAGTCTCTTCAAATGATGAGAGCCTGAATTAGGATGGATAATCTAATAATTAATTATTAGTGGATAATCTAATCTCCTAAACTCCTAAACTCTAGTCACATATTATCAACTGCCTATTGAATATTTCAAACTGGATATTCCATAGGTATTTCAAACTCAATATGTCTAAAACAGAACTCATTATCTTTTCCTCAAAAACCAGTCCTCTTTTGAACATCCTTATTTCTATTGAGGGAAGAACTATTCTTTCACCTATTTATGTTTGCAACTTCAGAACCCTTCTGGACTTTCCTCTTATTCTTCTCACATAACTACTCAGTTGCCAAATCTTGTTTTTTTCTACCTCCCTATCTTTCACAACCATCCTCTTCTCTTCCCTCACGTGAACATCATTCTAGCTCAGGTCTTCATTTTTAATGGGTCTCCCTGCCTTGTCTCTCCACTTTCTAATTCATCTTTCATAGTGCCGAAGTATTTTGGTAAAGGAATCATCAAATACGAACTCCTCTGCTTGGCATTTAAAGTCCTTCAAAACTTACCCCCAATTTTATTATCAGGGGTGTGGTAGAGCTATTTCATATAGGTTCTGTCAAGCTAATTGTTAAATGTTCATTGTGAGTACTTATACCTCAGAAATCAATAGATGGCTACAAATTGGGGTTTACTGATTATTTTGTAAATTGTCTTCAGAGATCAAGAGATTCAGAGAATATGAATAGTGCCGATTAAATATAAAAATGTGTTATTTGTATCCTTTTCAATAATCAGCTCCTGGAAAAAAATGATTATTAAATATTTACCAGCATATCCCAGCATATATTATTCACCTTCTAATACTCTAACCAAGTGGATCTTTCTATTCCTCATAATAGGATTCTCTATTTTCCAGCTCTGTGTCTTTGTATTTTTTTCTAC
The DNA here is from genome assembly GCF_902635505.1 of Sarcophilus harrisii. Classification (NCBI taxonomy): domain Eukaryota; kingdom Metazoa; phylum Chordata; class Mammalia; order Dasyuromorphia; family Dasyuridae; genus Sarcophilus; species Sarcophilus harrisii. Next base: position 357,004,279 of record NC_045427.1, on the reverse strand, counting down.
TGTTTTGCTACCCACTGTCTCTTAGAATTCCTTGCTTCCTTAAAAACTTCAGGGGCAGCTAGGTGGCTCAATGGCTATAGCCTAGGCCCTAGAATCATGAGGATACTTATTAGCTGTGTGAACTTGGGCGGGTCACTTAATTTCAATTATCTCACCAAAAACAGACAAATAACGATTCTTCATGAAGTCTTTCCTGATTCCCCTACCAAGCTTCCAGCATTTCAACTGTCCTTGGATTTTTAAAAAAATATATTTCACATAAACTTATAACGAGGTGGCTAGGTCACATAGTGGATAGAGTGCTGACTTTAGAATCAAGAAGACTTGAATTCAAATCCCGTCTTGGACAATTGCTAACTGTGTAATCCTGGGCAAGCCACTTATCCTTCTTCTGCCTGCATTTCCTTATTGGCAAAAGGGAAAATAATAGCACTTCAAAGGGTTGTTGTAAGGATTAAATGAGATAACACAAGTGTTATATTAACTATTATTATTATATATATGCATATATATAATTAATATCATACAGGGTGTCTCGAAAGAAGATGTGTAGTTTCAATACTTTAATAGCTTAAGACGGCATAAAGATTTTTAGGACAATACATATATATATATATAAACACATGCATGCATATTTTCTCCACCATTATAATATAAGTTTCTTGAGGCCAGAATGTTTTCTTTTTCTTTCTTTCTTTTTTGTTTTTTTTTTTTTTTGGGGGGGGGTATATAGTAGATGCTAAATAAATGCCTTTTGATTTATTGAATGATGGACTAGAACTTAGCAATGAGATAAAGGCTGAATATGTTGACTGGAGAGTCATCTGCATAGTGAGACCTAATTGATATCCTGGAAAGAAAGTGTTTTAAAAGAAAAAAAAGAAGGGATCAGGATTGATTCATCTATCAGAATGTTTTTTTTTTCAAAGGAGACAGAAAAGGAGAACTTAAATGGAAACTATTCTATCCCTTTCCTTCTTTAAATCTACTCTTCACATTCATATGCACATATTTGACCATGTCACTATCCCCATCTTCCTCCAAGACCCAAACTTTCAGTAGCCCCATATTGTTTATAGTATAAAATATAAAAACTTTAAGCAAGTCTTCCGTAAGCTTCAACCCAGGAACAGGATTAGGATCTGTTCCCCAATTGTGTCCTGCATATTTTTGTCCCCATGTATTTATCCAGCTCATGGTTCAGGTCTGGAATACACTTCTACATTTCTGAGTTCATTCTCTCATTTCTTCAAGGTTTGGCTATATGTGACTTTTGGCTAAAGAGCTCATAATTGGAGATGAAAAACTTCCCTATTATCTGTGGAATTGGAAGGATTGATTATTTAGTAGATGTTTAAAAGTGAATTTTAGAGGATCTGTAAACTTGGATGGGGAAAAAAAATGTACAAAAATTTGAGGAAGATAGTTTTGAGAGCTGAGTGGAGGATTGACTGGAAAGGAGAGTCTCAAGGCAGGCAGATCAACCAGGAAGTTACTGCAATAGTCCAAGTGTGAGATAATAAGGATCTGCATGAGTAAGGTGGCAGTATCAGAGAAGAAAAGAGGATATATAAAGCTATTATGAAGGTAGAATTGATAGGATTTGTTAACTGATTGGATATAGGATGTGGTAAAGAGTATCAAGTATAATCTTAATAGCTTAAGCTATTAGCTTTAAGCTTTAATAGCTTAAGACTGAATAAGGATTTTCATAATTTTCTCCACCATTACAAGCTCCATCCTCAGAATGGTTTCATTGATTTATTTATTTTGATATATACTAGATGCTAAATAAATACTGAACTATGGACTGGAGCTTCTTAACGAAAGAAAGGTTGAATGTATTGATTGGGTAGTCATCTGTATAAGTGAGACCTGATTGATATGCAGAAAAGAGAATGGGAAATAGTTAGATTGTGAACCTAAATGACTGGAGAGGCTGGTGGTAACCTCAATAGTATCAAGAAAATTAAAAAGAGAGGAAGGCTTAGGAAAAAAGATAAAAAATTAAATTTTGAATATATTAACTCTTGAAGCATTTTGACCATCTGAGGGACATTTAGTTAGAGATACCAAATAGGCAGTTAGAGATACAACATTGGAGGTTAGGAGTAATAAAGTAATTCAGATAAATTTTTTTTTTACTAAAAAAGGAAACTTTAAGGGGGAGAGACAGAGGCCCTTGGATACTCAACACTAGTGCAAAGAAGGCCTTCACCCAGTGGCAAGTAGGAGGATCAGGGCCCCACTAGGAAGGGGTTTGCCCAATATGCAGCTTTGGGAATAGGAAATATGCCATCTGGTAGTTTCTCAGTTTAACTAATTATTCTTGCTAACTAGAAGCTACATTCAGTTGTTTCTGCACTGCTGAAGGAGAAAAAATGATGTCAAAATGTAAATGTAAATGTTACAAATTTTGAAAATGCACAATCTTTTAAAAAAATAATAATTTAAAATTTTTTGCACCTTCTGGAATATTTTGGCATTCCAGTTTCCCCTTGCCAGTTATAGTTCTCTGTATCAATTCTTGCAATAGCCTTCTATGTGATTACCCTGCTTTCAACCTCTTCCTTTTCTAATCCTTCTTCTAGAGTTGCACTAAGCTCCTCACTTTCTTTCCAGGCTTAGTTTCCTTTATGCATTCTGCATCCCAGCCCAAGTGGCCTAGTAGTTTTCCCTGAACTTGGCATTCATTGGTTGTCTCTTTGCCTTAAAAAGGGTTATTATCCCCCATGCCTAGTATTTCTTCACTCTCATCTCATTGGATCCTTAACTTTCATCAAAGCTCAATTTAGCTGCCATCTCCTACATAAAACTTTTTTTTAATCAGAAAAAATCCCTTAGTTGTTAGTATTCTTTAATTCCTCAAATTACCATTTACTTGCATTGTTTATTTATCAGAGTACATAGTGCATCCTCTCAGTGGAATAAGGGCTAGGACAATTTCAGTATTTTTTTGTTTGTTTGTTTGTTTGTTTCTCTCACACCTACCATAGTTCCGTAGCAGGTATTTTGTTTAGTAGAATTGAAATAAAATGAGATCATGAACATAAAGAGGTGCTAAGAATCATTATAATGAGTTTGAATTTATATAGTGCTGCATGATTTACAAAATGATTTCCCCACAAAACTGTATATTTAGGGTACATGATCTGCCTTCAAATATTTGATAGATTATGTGGAAGAAAGATTAGACTTTTCCTTAGGGCCCTACAGCAAAGAACAAAAACAATGAGAGGAAGCTAAAGAAAATCTAATTGAAGAGTCATCAGCTTTTTACATGAAGGCCTTTCTGATGCTTCCATGGGTTTCGAAAGTATGTTGTTATCAATAAATCCTTGAATTGTGTACCTATGTTATATACTTACATATCCAGGATTGTGGTATTTTTTCTTCTTTAAAATAATAAGATGGTTCTCTCTGGGAGAAAGCAGGTTTCTTGGGGAGGTTTTCTGAAGGCAGCCTTAGTTTTAGTTAAAAGTAAATAATCACCCAAATGCAGCCAGGTACTAAAAGTTCAGATGTTTTATTGTGTCCTTCAATATAGTCCAGTTAGCTTTCTTAGAGGCCTCTCTTTCTGCTTGGTTCCAAGAGCTCTTACAGCTTTGTCCTTTGCTTCTGCCTCTGCTTTCTTCAGCCTCCAGCCAGCCCCAAGGTGAATCTGTCTTGCCTCTGAGAGAGGCCTTCTGGCTCTCAATCTCCCAGAGTGCTCCTCTCCGACCCCTGGGAATGTTCTGAAGTAACTTCCTTGAAGCTCTAAGAGCTTCCTCTATATATATGATCTCCCAAAGGTTGACTCCTCCCAAGGGAGGGATTAAGGGAGGTGTGAATTTGGATATCTCATACTAAACCCTGAAATCTCCCAAATGTGTGAACTCCAATGAGTACTTAAATATTTCTTGCTTATATGAGCTCTCTAAAGGTGTGAACACAAGCATTGTTTCTATCAGTTGTACTTAGTACCTTGTTTCAGGTTCTATTAACACTAGGATTCCAACACAGGATCATATAAATTCTTGCATGAAAAAGAGTCATGAGTAGAAAAAGTTGAAGAAGCCCTGACCTAGATAACCCTTTGGTTACTTTCTAGTTCTGGAGGAGATGTTTTAATTAGACCCTGAAGGATAAAGAGGATTGAGATAGATAGAGAAGTGGAGATTGGATATCACTAAATTACAAGTTTCTTTTTCTTTTTTTAAATAGTATTTTATTTTTCCAAATACATAAAAAGATAGTTTTCAATACTCACCTTTGTAAAATCTTGTGTTCCAAATTTTTCTCCCTTTCCTAAGTCTTCCCCCCTCCTTTAAACAGTAAGTAATCCAATAAAGGTTAAACATATGCAATTCTTCTAAACATATTTCCATATTCATCATGCTGCCCAAGGAAAATCAAATCAACATTAAGATTTCAGAAAGGCCTGAAGAGACTTGCATGAACTTATGCTAAGTAAAGTAAGTAGAACCAATAGAATATTGTACACAGCAACAATATTATGTGATGATCAACTGTGATGGACTTGGCTCTTTACATCAAGGAGATGATTCAGACCAATTCCAATAGACTTATGATAGAGACCCATCTACATTCAGGAAGAGGATTATGGGGACTGAATGTAGATCACAACATAATATTTTCACCTTTGTTATTGTTGTTTGCTTGCTTTTTTTTCCCTTTCTCATCCCCCCAATTTTGATCCAATTTTTCTTGCACAGCATGATAAATGTTGAAATATTTAGAAGAATTTCACATGTTTGACCTATTTTGGATTGCTTGCTAGAGGAGGTGTGTGGGAGGAAGGGAGGGAGAAAGATTTGGAGCATGGAATTTTGCAAGGGTGAATATTGAGGACTATCTTTGCATGTATTTTAAAAATAAAAAGCTATTAAATTTTTTTAAAAAAACAACAACAAAAAAGAAAAATCACATTAAAAGGGGAAAAAACAGGAGAAAGAAAAAAAAAAAACAACAGGCAAGCAAACAAACAACAATTAAAAAGGTAAAAATAATAAGCTTTGATCCACATTCAGTTCCATAGTTCTCTTTCTCTGGATGTGGATGGCACTTTCTACCATGGAATCATCTTTAATGGCCTCATTGTTGAAAAGAGCCAAGTCCATCACAGTTGATCATCACATAATCTTGTTGTTGCTGTAAATTACAAATTTTTTGAGTTCAGGGACTGTGTCTGATTTCACCTTTGATTTCTCATCCCCCTACACATAAAGTTGTCTTGACTTCTGTCTTGCCACTGGACTCTGATAACTCTGGAAGAGAGAGTAAGGCATGACTTTGTGCAGCTCTCTCTCACTTAAATCCAGTTCACTCTGTGGTAAAGTGGGCCATCTGAAAGCTCAAGGTTGGCATAGAGACAGAGTGAGAAAACAGGGTGGGAGAACAAGACCCAAAATCCCATGTCGAAAATACAACAAAGGCTTCCATTGGGCCTCAGAATGTAGACTGATTCAGGGAAATGGGATGAGGGGCCCAGCCCCAGGGCCCAAGACAAAAAATACTTGGGGCATGATGGCAGCCAATGAATGCTACACCCAGAGAGTGCCTAGAAGTCTAATACCCAGACATGACCAATCAGCCAGGAAGCCATCTAATGGGAGAAAGGAATTATAATTGGGGAGAATAGAGTTGTATGCAGCTGGGACTACTGAGATAACCCCTGGAAAGATGAAATCTGTTCCTTTCCAGCCTATGGCACAGTAGGCTTGACCATTTAATCTCCTGAGAGCACTTAAAAAACAGTGTCCACCCATACACTGATGTAGGAAACTGGGAAATGTGTAGATAATATCCCAGTCACTAATACAGGTAGACAACGTGTGACTTACCACCCAGGAGAAATAGTAGCATCAGATTTACTGATACAGACTCCTAATAAGCAATCTGATGATAGTTGCCTAGATTCTGATTCCAATCAACAAAATCCAGGAATATACTGGACAGCAGCTGTGACAGCTGACCGACCTACACTCACTATCTATGTAAATGGCATACCATTAGAAGGTTTGGTAGACACAGGTGCAGATCGTACAGTCATTAGAGGTGTCAACTGGCCTAGTCACTGGCCAAAGTTTAAGGCAGACATCTACATGTCTGGCTTAGGGGGATCAATAGCAGCTGAAGTTAGTGATACCCCTTTGAGATGGACTTTTGAAGGTGAAACAGGAGTTTTTACTCCTTTTATAGTTGGAAAACATCCCCATCAGTCTGTGGGGAAGAGACATTTTACAACAATTAGGATTAAAAATGAGTGCCTCGGTTTTTTAGGCAGGGCTGCTATTGAAGGCCTGCCAACACTTTCACCTGTTCCTGTCCAATGGAAAACTGATACACCAGTGTGGATAGAACAGTGGCCCTTAGGTAGCAATAAAATTCAGCATTTTTTTGTTTGTTTGTTTCTCTAACACCTACCATAGTTCCTTAGCAGGTATTTTGTTTAGTACCTTATTAGATATAGTACAGGAGCAACTTGACCAAGGACACTTACAACCTTCTCCAAGTCCTTGGAATTTCCCAGTATTTGTTGTAAGAAAGAAATCTGGAAAATGGAAGATGTCAACTGATTTATGAAAGGTAAATGAACAGATGGAAACAGATGGAACTCTTCAGCCTGGGCTTCCATCTCCTACTCAATTGCCTAGAGAATAGCCTCTTTGGGTTATAGACACTAAGGATTGTTTTTATTCTACCCCTCTAGATAAGGAAGATATGAAAAGATTTGCTTTTTCAGTGCCCAGTGTTAACTTACCTGAGCCTTATAAAAGATATGAATGGACAGTTTTGTCACAGGGAATGAAAAAAAAATGTGTCAAATGTATGTTGCTGCTGCTCTTACTCCAGTAAGAAAAGCATTTCCAAAAGTTATGTTATTACATTACATGGATGATATATTGAGATGTGCACCTAAGGAACAAATGTTAGAAGCATGTCTACAAAAGATCATAGAAACACTAAGGAACTACAAATTGCACATAGTTCCAGAAAAAATTCAAAGACATGCTCCTTTTCAATATTTGGGATATGGAGTATATATTTCCTAAGGTGCTCACAGTACAAAAACTTTCCTTAAGAACAGAGAAGCTAAACACCTTAAATGACTTTCAAAAATTTATAGGAAATGGCTTGACTACCTATTAATTACAACCATTATATGACATTTTAAGGGGAGATAGTGCTTTAAACTCACCATGCCAGCTTACAAAAGCAGCTCAAGAGGCTTTGAGAGAAGTTGAACTGGCTTTATCAAATGTGGTTGAAAGAGTAACTCAAAAACTCTTGGAAATATTGGGTTTTGCTACACAAGAGACACCCACAGCAGTGCTTCATCAAGGAGACAGTGTAATAGAGTGGGTGAACCTCCCGGCACAACCAGAACAAAGCCTCACTCCTTACCCAGTGCTTGTGGCTAGAATTTTATTAAAGGCCATTAAGGGAGCAGTACAATTATCTGGTATAAGACCTGACAAGATATACACCTTTTATACCAATACACAAATTAATGTATGTTGTGAAACCATCCCAGATTGGCAAATTTTATTAGCCATGGCTCCAAATTTTACACACTGGTCTCCATTAAAGATAACCAGACTATTACATAATTAGCAATGGATTCCTAAAGAAAAGGTTTCTAAAGTTCCTCTTAAAGGACCAACTATCTTTATAGATGCATCCAAACATAATATTTGTGCTGTATACTCTTGTGACTTAACTATAAAGAGAGTAGTCAGAACTCCTTTTCAGTCCACTCAGCAGAATGAATGGTATGCAATCATTCTAAGTCTTACTTATTATCCAGGAGATATAAATATAATATCTGATTCAGCCTATTCAGTAGGTATGGTACAAAGAATTGCCACAGCCCAAATAAAATTTGTAGCCTCTAATATATATCAGCTCTTTAAGGAACTTCAAGAGCAAGTGAGAAAGCATCCAGGTAAGATTTATATCTTGCATGTCCACTCTCATAGTGGACTTCCAGGTCCTATTTTTGATGGTAATTCAAAGGCAAATAGCCTTCTAACTATGCTGGCCAATACTCCTTTATTTCAAGAAGCCCAAAAATCTCATTTTAAATATTATCAGGCTGCTCAAGCTTTATGTTTGCAATTTGGAGGAGGAATAAGAGAGGAAGCTAGGAGCATAGTAAAAGCCTTTACAGCTTGCCTTCCTTTCCATGCTCCTACACTGCCTCCAGGGAAGAACCCTCATGGTTTGAGACCCAGTGAAATTTGGAAAATGGATGTGATCCATTATAAATCTTTTGGTCATCTGTCTTTTATCCATATTGTGGTAGACACTTTTTCAGGATTCACTTTTGCAATACCAGCAGCAAAAGAGCCTGAGTGATTACTGAATTCCTTATACAAGCATTTGCAATTATGGGTGTGTCATAAGCCATAAAAACAGACAATGACCTGCATATACTTCTAAACATTTTACACACTTTTGTGCATAGTATAAGATTTTACACACCACTGGCATACCCTTTAATCCTCAAGAACAGGCAATAGTAGAGAGGAGAAACAGAGACATTAAGATGCTCCTCCAAAAACAAAAGAAAGGGCGAGCCACAGGTAATCCTAGAGAACTTCTAAATCTAGCTCTTTATACTATTAATTTCTTGATTTTTGACAAAGATGCACTGGCTCTGGCAGACAGGTTTTATAACCCACTGGAAGGGCAGTGTCCAGTAAGAGCAGGTACACTATCTTTAGATAATCACCAGGTGATGTGGAGAGACCCAGAAAGTGGTGAATGGAAGGGACCACATAGGTTAACTGCTTAGGGGAGAGGGTTTGCTTGTATCTCCATAAATGGAGAAGGAATCAGAAGGGTGCCAATGAGCCGTATTCACCTTGTTCATCAGAGAGAGATGGAACAGACCCTTGAAACAAAGAAGAAAACCCAAGAAACATCAGATGGTTCCGTTGCTGACTGTGCCCACCACTGAATGAGCATGGCAATTATGGCATTTGACTCATGGACATCAAAAATTGTTGGACTTCAAAAACCCTCAGGAATCATTGGATTCTCTGAAACATGATAAGACTGTTGTAGGACTTGAAAACCCTCAGGAATCATTGAATTCTCTGAGATATGATAAGACTATTGTAGGACTTGAAAACCCTCAGGAATCACTGGATTTTCTGAGAAATGATAAAACTGTTGCAGGACTTCAAAATCTGCTGGAATCATTGGATTCCCTAACACATAAAAAGACTGTTGCAGGACTTTAAAAACTTGTGGGGATCATTAGATTCCCTGACACGTGAAGCAATGGATAATAAATTGGTTTTGGATTATCTCTTGGATGCTGAAAAAGGAGTATTTGTGATTGTTGTTTACATACCCTCCTTCTAGGACTTCTGGAAATCTCCTACAATACCATATTGATTTATTTTGTTTGTTATATCACTATTTGCATGTACAATTCATGTTTGTTGCACCACATTGAGCCTGCACTGGTTGTGGGAATAGTCATCACTAATAGCCTGTGCATTATTGCTTTGTGCTTGTGTAATACCTCCCATGCTGATGGGTTTGTGCATACCTGTTTCTAATAAAACCCTTTAGCCCAGAAACCCACTAGAAATCCCCAATTACCTTTGGTGCTTTTCATCTCCCTTCCTGAGATGTTGGGGAGGGTGTGATCATCTCCTTTTCCGTGTTTTCACCTCCTTTCTTGAAAAGTCAGGGAGGGCATGATCACCTCATTTTGGGGGCTCTCACCTCCCTGAGAAGTCAGGGATGGTGTGACCACCTGTGTTCTAAAACAAAAGAAGTGGGAGATGTAAAGGGCTAAAACTTTTGAGTCGATGCACTGAGGTCAGGACAGTGGAGCACTTGAGGCTAACTATTGATTGGACAATACTCTATGGGCATATGCTTAGAAAATGGCTTTTCCCACTATCCTGTGCTGGCTCGATGATTGGTGTATACAGAGGATTGTAGGAGGGACAAGGGGGTAAAGTAAGACTAGCCAGAGTCACTTTTGTGGTGGACAAACAAGAAGGAGGTTGAGGAGATTCTGCTTCCATCCCCTTCACTTCTACCCCTTGTTGGTGTTTTTCTCTTCTTTAAAATAATAATAATAATATGATTCTCTCTGGGAGAAAGCAGGTTTCTCGGGGAGGTTTTCTGGAGGCAGCCTTAGTTTCAGTTACAATCAACTAATTACCCAAAATCACAGCCAGCTGATAAAAGTTCAGATCTTTTATTGTGTCCTTCAATATAGCCCAGTTAGCTCAGAAGCCTATCTCTCTGCTTGGTTCCAAGAGCTCTTGCAGCTTTGTCCTTGGCTTCTGCCTCTGTTTTCTTCAGCCTCCAGCCAGCACCAAGTTGGAAGATGCAATGAATCTCCCCTTGAAGATAGGGCTTGTGGGCTTCCTCCCAGAGTGCTCCTCTCCAACCCCTGGGAATGTTCCCAAGTAACTCTCTTGAGTGGCTCACTAGAGCTGTATTAATGCTCCTTCTCTGAAAGTGGGATTGTGGGATATCTCCCAGCATGCTCTCTGGCCCTAAGAACTTCAAGGGAGGTGTGAACACAAGCATTATTGTCTATCAGTTGTACTTAGTACCTTGCTTCAAGTTCTGGCCCAAAACATCTCCTTCCAAGATCAAATCAATCATTGAACCATGCCAAATTAGGTAATTATTGTCTCTATCAACTCTAATGGCTTAATAGTTTGTAAAGATTCCAACAACCCCTAAAGACCAAGAATAAAGACTAAGGACTTTTCCTTATCCTGACTCTGTCTGATTCTAAGGTATCCTGGGTGCTAGTGCAGTCATCACAAGTAAGCTTGACTCCATTTGTGTTATATCTAAAGTATGAACTATAATGTCCCATTTCTACTACAAATATTTTAATTGCTACTTGAAGGTTAGAGTTTAGTGCAACTTTTGGATCTGCTACTCTGATACCAGTGACGTTAAATTCAAATGGAAACAGAACCACTAAATGACCTGAAGGTCAAATATTGGCTTACTTTAAAAATACCTGTTTTCCTGCATTTTTAATTTATCTTATTAAATATTTTCCAATTATAATTAATAATAAATAATTTCTAAACAAATAATTCCCAATTTTAATCTGGTTTGGGCCAAATTTGGGAGTATTTTGAACTACATTACCATTTCTGCCCCAACCTCTTATAACAAAAGCCCTTTCAAAGAGTTTCATTTTTTTCAAGTCCAACTTAGAAGGTACTTCTATTCTGAAGCTTTCCCTAGATGAAAGTGATTTCTCTTCCCTTTAATTTCTCACAGCATTTTACTTGGACCATTTTTTTTTTTTTGCATTTATAATCTCAGAACCAGAGAGATCTTAGAGATCATTATATTTAGCCTTCTCATTTTATGAATGGGAAAACTGAGTCTGTGAGAAGGATGGGGGGCTTACCCAAGGTCACACATGTAGTAGATGTTTGAGGCTGGATTTGAATTCAGGTCTTCTTGGCCCCAAACCTAGCATTCTAGCTACTGTGCCATCTAGGGAGAACTTATTTCACTCTCACATTAACTATTGTTTTTTGTATATTTGCTCCCACACTCCCCTCTTTTATATGTAACTCTGGGCTTCTTCAATATGACTTCCTTTCCCCCAAATATGCCTCTACATCCTCATTTAAAAAATTTTTTTTACAAATGAGTGACTTGCCTGAGGTCACACAGAAAGAAAGCACCAGAAGTAGAACTTGAACCCACATACTTTGGCTCCATAATCAGTGAATATTCTTTTCCCTATTCACTGCCCACCCAAAGATAATCTATGAATTCAAAACAGACATATTATTTAATTTTTAAATAAATAATATTTTATTTTTATAATTACACGTAAAGACAATTTTTAACATTTCCTTTTTACAAAATTTTGAGTTCCAAATTTTTCCCCCTCCCTTTCTTCCCCTCACTATAATGGTAAACAATTAGATATACGTTATATATATAATTATGTAAGCATATTTCTGTATTAGTCATGTTTCAAGGAAAGAAACAGATCAAAAGGAAAAATACACATGCACACACACACACACAAAATAAAGTGAAAACAGTATGCTTTGATCGGCATTCCGATTCCATCAGTTCTTTCTCTGGAGATGGATGGAATTGTCTTGGATCATTGTATTGCTAAGAGCTAAATTATTCATAGTGGATTATGGTACAGTGTTGCTATTATTGTTCACAATGTTCTAATGGTTCTTCTATTTCACTTTCTATCAGTTTGTGTTATTCTTTCTAGGTTTTCCTGAGAGCATCATTTCTTATAGCATAGTGTTATATTCCATTAGATTCATATATCACAACCTTTTCTGTCATTCCCCAATTGATGGGCATCCCCTAAATTTCTAATTCTTTGCCACCACAAAAAAAAGCTGCTATATTTTTGTACATGTGGGTTCTTTTTCCTTTTTTAGGATCCCTTTGGGATACAGACCTCGTAGTGGTATTGCTGGATCAAAGGGTATGCACAACAAAACAGAGATTTTAATTAAAATAGCATGACAAATGAGTAACAAGAAACTGAATCAAGTATTAAATGCTTTTAGCACCTATTCCCAAATGGTTGATACCAAGAAGCAGTAATCAAATCCCTATTTACTTTTCTCTCTCTACTACAACAGCATCCACAGCATCTAAGTCTTCTCTTCAGGTACTTTCTCTTCTATCTCATGATGCAGCATCCTCCAAAGCACTGACTTCTCAGGACAGCTGCTAAAGGATGTTGTTTCTTTTATCTCTACATAAATAGGAACCACTAAGTGTTTTCTCTAGGCCCTTGAGAATTAGAGGACAAGTCTCTTGCCCTCATTTCTCCAAGTCACAGATGCTCCCGTCTTCTTAGCTTATATTCCCTTCTTCAAACTGCAGGTACTTGAAACATACTTAGCCAATAAGAATTGGTGAAGGTTGTCTGGGAAGTGTAGTCCAAAGAGAATTTGCTCCAATGAACAAGATCTTGCTATTTAAGGTACTTTGGGAACTGACATCCATGACTATTTACTGTACCTGGATGAAGAGGCTTTGTTATATCTATCTTCTCAATATAACATTTTGCATGTAGTAATTAATTTCCAATTGCTTTATTTAAAAGAAAAAAAGAGGCAGTTTGAAACTGAGGCAGATTTAGTTTCTTGCCTAGGGCCACACAGTTAAGTCTGAAATCAATTTTGAACCCCAGCAGCTAGATGGCAAAGTGAATAGAGTTCCTGGCCTAAAGTTAAAAAGACTGAAGTTCAGATCCTTACTGGCTATATGACCAAATCAATTAACACTGTTTGCCTCAATTTCCTCTTCTGTAATTTGGAGAAGAAAATGTTATCTTTGCCAAGAAAATTTCAAGTAAGGTCTTGAAGAGTTGAACTCTGCCTGAATCAACTTGAAAAAAAAATCCTAAGTGAACATACTTATTTCCACTTCAATAGGCCCATGTTGGTGACCTTTCTTTCATGGTCCAACCTGTCAGAACTTGTGGTCCACTGGCAGAGCCTTCAAAAATCTCTACATCATAATGAGGCAAGTAGGGTAAAATATTTTGTGGAAGTAAGTGAATATAAACATTTAAAAAGATAAATTGGAAATAACTTTGTAGCTTATTCTTATATATACAACCATTTTTTATTTCATTTGCTCATTTACCTGAGTTTTAGAATTTTAAAAGTTAGAAATGTGAGCTTATAATACAGCTAGCAAGACCAGATTTGAACTCAGAAAGATGAGTCTTCCTGACTACAGACCCTGCTCTACCTACACTGTCCAACTAGGTGCTCCAATTATATTTATACATATAGAAAATCCTTTTTTAATAGGAGGTAAAGATTGATTAGAATGTAGAGGTAGTTCTACAAAAAGCACCTAAATCTTAGCTCCAAGATAACAAAAGATCATTTGCATAATTATATACTTAAAAGACCCCAGTAACTGGGAAACAGCAAGTAAGAATTACTGAATTTTTTAAAAAGCGAGATGTTGTATTATTTTTACATATATCCAATTACAAAGTATGTCTTGATTTACTCCATATATGTAGTCAATTCAATTCAGCACATTTATTGATTATTTACAATGTGCTGGAAGAATATGTGTAGTGGGAAGGGGGAAGATTATAAAGAGAAATAAACAGTATTCTCTGTCCAAAAGAAGTTTATATTTTAATGGAGGGAGGGAGGAACAGGAGAATTCAAGTGAGCTCAAATACTCTATTACTCAAATGAATGTTATCTCTTTATGTAGGTATTCCCTTCAATAATGCAAATGCAATTCAACTAGCCCCACCCATGCTGCCTAGAGTTCAGTTCCCAACCAGTTCATAAATTTGCCCTAAGGGTTTAGATGGTCTGCCCAAAATGCTAGAGGCCTGAGCATACCAAAGGTCAATGTGATCTGTTCACTGATCATGTCTTGTTCTTCTCTTATAACTAGTCTATCCTCATTTTCTCTCATAAATTTCTTTTATGACATTATTTCCCACAGGTACACTTGTACAAATATGTGGTCAAATGAATCCTTAAAAAAATGTACAAAGGAGCATTTTCAAGTGCAAAGTATACCTAATATCCTTAAAAATTCACAGACTAAATTCTTGTAACTTGAATTAGATTTTGTATCAATAAGTGGTTTCTATTAAAAGAAATTTTAAAGTCTTTTTCAAAATAATTGGTCTTTTTGTAAAGCATAATAATCAGAATCCTAATCTAACCTTTTTGTAGTATGGGTTTGCATATGACAAGGTTGACCTGTAATTTGAATTTATGATGTCAAAGTGAGGTACACTTGATTTAGGCCTAATAAAATAATCAATAAATGTTTATTAAATAATTGTGTGATTATTAGTATTTGAAACAAATAATTTATTTAAAAAATTTTGCCCATTAAATGTGATTTTACTGATATGGGGGACTCATGTTAAGGAAATTCCTTCTATTAATGCAAACCCACTATTGTTTAACATATTAGTCTTAGAAAACTGCCTGGGACATTGAGACAAAAAATTGACTTGTTCAGAGCCCAACAGCAAGTATGTGATAAAGGTGGAATTTAGACAATTATCTTCCTGACTCTAAGACTTAATCTCTTTCTATTATTCCCCACTGCTGCTATTATATAAAATACAGACTATCAGAACTGGAATATTAATAATAACCAGTATTTATAGGACTCTTTAAGATTTACAAAGTGCTTTTACAAATATCTCATTTGATCCTTACAACAACCCTAGGAAACAGGTACTATTATTATCCCCATTTTACAGATGAAGTATCTGAGATTAAGTGACTTTCTCGAGGGTCACAAAGTATCTGAAGCCAGATTTGAACTCAGATTTTTCTAACTCCAGGCTTAGTCCTCTAATCATGGCACTATCTTGCTGCCTCTAGCTAGCAAGAATCTTAGTGATGATTGCATCTGGTCACTTTATTTTATAGATCAGGAAGTTGCGACTCAGGGAGTGAAGGTGACTTGCTTAATTCCTTAGTGGCAGAAGTGGTAATTCAAACCGAGGTGTCTGAATCCCATGTCAGGAAGGGCCTGACCTAGAATGGGATTGAGAAGAATTGTGAAGGAAGAATCAGCAGGATTAGCTATAGAGTAGAACTGAGGGAGAGAAGGAAAAAATGATTCCAATTTGAAATGGACTTAGTTTCCTCAGATAGATGTTTATGGATGTAAATCAGAAGTAGGTAAAGGTTTAATGTTGACAGGGAAGGGAAGTTTGGTTTAGGGCTAGAACTTTCAGTGCTTGCCCCTTTACCCTCAAGGTCCTCAATGTTTGATACCCAGCTGTTGTCCATCCCTCAGGCAGTATCAGTGGGCTGTGACTCTGTAATGTCAGACTGAACTGACCTAGTATTGAACAATTGATACTATGCTGCCTACGTGTGTCAACATATGTCACCATAATTGTGTGTCCTTTACCTTCTGGGAAGCATCAACTTAGCTGATGTTTGGAGAGGGTTGAGTGGGCAGGAAGACGCTTGAGTTTTCTAACAGATATGACTTAATTAGATAAACTCTCAAGTGTCTTTAAGTCCTGACATTCTACAAATCTATGATTCTAAGAGCTATTATGGATCAGATATTTTCTCGTTCTATGCTTCTATGCTTTTATAGTTCTTTGGAGCAGCGAGGTGGCTTGTTGGATAAAATGTGAGACATGGAGTCAAGAAGAATCCTTTTCCTGAATTCCCGAGTTCAAATCCTGCCTCAGATACTGTGTAATTCTGAGCAAATCACTTAACCCTGTTTGCTTTAGTTCCTTATCTGTAAAATGAATGCAGAAGGAAATGACAAACCACTTCAGTATTTTTGCCAAGAAGCCCCTAATAGGGTCACAAAGACTTGGACATGACTGAAACAAGTAAATAACAAAAATGCATATGAAACTCAGAAATTATCACAGTTGGAGGTTTTCTTAGAATCATAGACCATAGAATGTGAAAGCTGGTAGACTATTAAGGACTTTGGAGCTCAAGTTGAAAATAATTGAAGTTTTGCCTAATGGTAAAGGAGACAGTGTTGGGGGATGGGAAGATGGTTTTTAGTGATTCAGCTGCCTCCTGGTCAGGTGCCAGGAACTAGGAGATTGGAATAGATCATTATTATACTGACAATGATGACCAGCTGTTCTCTCTTTCCCAGAGGACAGAACAAGGAGAAATGGGCTTAAGGAACACATGGAGTTCATGTAGTGGCCTCTGAGGCTTCCTTTGGAAATAGGGATAACAAATGAACCAGTGCTTTCATTGATATAGGGAACTCAGAAAACTCTGTACCAATGTAGGGCACTACCAATGTAGGTTCTTAGCTATTTAGTCTTAGAGAGTTGCTTAGAATACTGAATTAAGTAACTTAACCATGATCTACCATTCTATCTATTCTGATTCCTTTGAAGAGTTGGGAGAAATAGTAGCGTCAGAATTCAATAAGGATGAGTGTTCTTATACCCAAGTCAGTATTGCATTGGTACTAAGGTAGGAGCTTAAAAGGTAGAGAGATGTCATTTGATGAGCATCATCTCTGATTTTAATAATAATCTCTCATATCATATAGGCTATCTCTCACATTATATCAAAGATTTCAAGTCTAGAAAATGGTTTTGTGCTATTATTTATTTGAATCATATAAGCACACAACACTACTTCTCCCAACTCTATGGCTTTTCATTAGCTGTCCTCCATATGTACAATGCCATCCTTTTTAACCTCTTTCCACTGATTTCCTTCAAAACTCAATTAAAATTCTACCTTTTGCAGAAGATCTCTCCTAATTCTCTCCCATGGCTACTACCTTTCTTTTGAGATTACCTACCATACCTTTGTTTATGTGGACAGCTAAAAAGCACAGTAGACAGAAGGCCTGGAGTCAGGAACTCATCTTGAGTTCAAAATGCCCTCAGACACTTACTAGCTGTGTTTACTGGCTGTGTGACCTTGGACAAGTCACTTGACCCTGTTTGCCTCAATTTTCTCAGCTGTAAAATGAACTGGAGAAGGAAATGACAAACCATTCCAGTATTTTTGCCAAGAAAACCCCAAATGGGATCATGGAGAGTTAGGGATGACTGAAATGACACAACTCTGAATATATCTTGTATGTACAGAGTGCTTACATAGTGTTAAAATTTAAGCTCCTTGAGGGGAAGGACTGTATCCTCAGTGCCTAATATAAGATCTAGCATACAACTAGGTGGTAATAGAGTGAAGGGCCTGCAGTAAGGAAGCCCCGAGTTCAAATGCAGCCTTAAACACTTATTAGCTAGGTGACTCGGCCCGCGAAGCAGAGTGTGTGGACCCTGGAAGAAAAGAGACATAAGGGCAAGAGAGAGGGGACGCAGAAGAATGGAGGCAAGACAAAACAATCTGATCAAGCCTCATTTTAATGGGTGCAATAGTACAGATATATATAACAGCAGGGTTGCTCGAACTTAGTACAGAGTGGGGGTCCTAGATAAACGATTGGTTTCCTGCCCAAGGATGAACTGATTAGGTGTCTGGTTGTAGGAAGCTTCATGATGTGATTAGGGGATGCCTAGATATCTGCCTATTCAAGGTTAAGGTGGTCCTTGGTCTAGGTTAGGATGTGATTAGGAGATTCCTCCATCATGTGATTAGGAGATTCCTCTTCAAGGTTAGGGAAGTCTTTTGGAATGTGGCCTTATGTGGCCGTAGATTAGTGCCGGCTCCCCACAATTTAACCCTACTTAACTGGCTTCAAACTTTCTGTTACTCTGGCCAAATCACTTAACCTCAGTTTTGCTAGGTTTCCTCATCTGTAAAATGATCTGAAAATAGCAAATAAATAAATAAATAAATAATCCAAATGGGGTTACCAAGAATCAGATATGACTGGTCCTAATAAAATATTTGTTGATTGACAGAGTGCCTGTGAGGGAGGCAGTGTAAAGACATTTGATTTGGAGTCAAAGAATCTGAGTTCATAGTCTTCTCCATTTATATGGCCTTAGACCTGACATTTAATCTTTATTGGCCTCAGTTTTCTCATCTGTAGATGTGGTGAGGTTTATAAATTCTAGGCTCCAGCTCTAAGTCTATATTCCTATAAGATAGGCAGGGCAGGAGTTCTATTCCCATTTCACAGATAAGGGAACTAAGATATGAAGAGAGGAAATTTGGCACTCAGAAACCATTCAAGAGTTAACCAAAGGAGGTTTACTTAAATGTAGCAGAGGAAGGCCATCTAGCAAGGTTATTCAATGAGGACATCTTCATTGCTTCACCTGAGCACAGCTTCCTGGATTTAGTCCTGCTACCACAGAGATAGCTGGAACTCTTGGTGGCCTTATATTCAGGTGACTTGGAAGCCATAGCAATAGTTTGAGTCAGATGTCCCCTGAATTAATCAACTCTCCAAGGAAAGTTTCAGTATCTTTTAAGGGAAAGAACTAGCCTGTAGGATATGGAGTCCCATTTGTTTTACCTTGTTCCCTAAAGGATCACTACAATATTCTATCAGATTTGTGGCTGAAACTTCTTATCTGTGTTATCTCCTATTAAGAATGTGAGTTCCTTGAAATAATGACTTGATTTGTTTGTTTTGTTTTTATCTCTTAGGTGATTAACACAATACTTTGTACATGGGACCCACTTACATGCTTATTCATTCATTCATTTATTCATTCCATCCCCACTCTGCTCCTTTTTCTTTGCTATATTTCTCTCTATATATAACTGTTGCTTCTTCTTTTCCTCCTCCTTCTCCTCCCCTCTCTCTTATCCTCTACTCCCCCATTCTCTTCTCTTTTTCACACTCTTCTTGCTTGGATAATGTCACATTTACATGCAAAACTACAAGCCTTTAAATCTTTATTTTTACTTTGCAGATAAATTTGGAAGTAGACCAATCTGCTGCTTATCTTAGGGCTCTCTGCTCCTTCCAAAGCTGGTCTCTCCAACCCTAGTGCTGTTACAAAATGCTCCCCACTCCAAAATACACACAAAGGGGAAATGGCTTACCCATGGTAGCAAGTAGCAGAACTGAAATTCAAAGGTAGATTCTCCATTTCAGAATTTCTCTACACTATTCTATACACAAAAGGAGCTTACATTTTAAAGTAAGAATTATATTATGGGGGCAGCTAGGTGACACACTGGATTGAGCACCAGCCCTGAAGTCAGGAGGACCTGAGTTCAAATGTGACCTCAGACTCTTAAACTGCCTAGCTGTGTGACCTTGGGCAAGTCACTTAACTCTAATTGCCTCACTTTTCTCCCCCCAAAAAAGAGTAAGAGAAATTGAGGAAAAGCAGGATTGTTTGCAAATAACCAGAAAGTGAAGTGGAGATCAGGATCTGGCAAAATAAGGTAAAAACAGACCTATCAGAACCCAGGATGGATGTAGGAACAGAAATCCAAATTTTCAATGAGAAAGAAGTAATGATAATAAGGCTGGAGACAGTCATGATTTGAAAATGGTCAGGAAATAAAGGGAAGGCTTAGATCCTGGCAAGATAATGTCACATTGAAAAATTGGAACAAGAGGTTTGGCAATTGTTAATGATGTAAAGTTACCCATGTATATATCCTGTAAATTAAAGGCTATTAAATAAAAAAAAAAAAATAAGTACTGTATTAAACGCTGAATAACTTCCAAAATAAACTGATGTAACATTTTTATTAGATAATTTGACAGCTATGAAAATAAACAATGCTGGCATTATACAAAAAAAAAAAAAAAAAAAGATAATGTCACATTAATATTCCTATTTTTATCTATATAACAATGTCTATATAACAATGTTTACGAAGATGCTTAACCATGAGTGTTCCCAAGTCTCTGTCCTGGACCCCTTTTTTCTCTCTACACTTTCCCTTTTAGTGACCTCACTATTTTATTAAATGGTGATCCCTCACCATTTCTGAACCACACAGAATCTTCAGAAATGGTGTGTGGTTCAGAAATGGTGAGGGATCACCATTTAATAAAAAAAGCTGGAGAGATCTCTAGAAGCAAAGAAAAGTTTATTATACATTCTCTAGAGAAGAGTGTCCCACCCATGGAGCAGACAATTGAAGGGAGGAAGCACAGTCAGGGGCAGGGTCAACACTTTTAATCCCTAACTCAAAAACCCCCTTCCACCTATTGACCCTCATCTTTATTGGCTGAAGATCTTACATTCTAATCAAGAAATTGAACTTGACCAATAAGTACATAGTTGCCCATATTTGATGGAAAGAGACACTGATATCATAGGAGGATAGCAGGAAGGGGACTTAAGTATGCTCTTGACTCAATGCTTAAAGTCCTTCAGGCCTACTCAAACTCGAAAATAGATGAAGCTTTACTCGATTTTTACAACTGTCTTGAAAGATCTCACCTCATCTCACATTAAAAAGAAATTCTATTTTTAAGGCCTCACTCATGGATTTACAATACATAGAGTAATCTGAATAAGTGTTATAATTAAGTCATAGAAACTGGTGAGGTCACTAAAAGGGAAAGTGTAGAGAGAAAAAAGGGGTCCAGGACAGAGACTTGGGAACACTCATGGTTAAGCATCTTCGTAAAAATAATGATTCAGCAAAAAAGCTGAAGAAGTTGAAGAAGAGAGCAGTTATCAGGAAATCCTAGAGAAGGGACCATATCCAGAAGGGAAGAGTTATCAACAGTGCTGAAGTAGAGAGGAAGAAGAGGAAAGACTGAGCAATCAATTCATTAAGAAAACATTGAAGGGACAGCTAGGTGGATAGAGACTCTGGCTCCAGAGTCAGCAGGACCTGACTTTGAATCTGGCTTCATATAGTTACCAGCCCAGTGATCCTGAGCAAGTCACTTAACCTCAATTGCCTTCAAGAAAAGAAAAAGAAAGCATTAGTAATACGAGTGACAGTAGTTTCAGATAAGTGATAAAGAGATGGAAGCCTGAGTACAATGCATTGGAGAGTGAGGGAGAGAAGAGAAATAGAAGACAAATGAGTATAGAAAGCTTTCTCTAGGCAATTTACATGTTACATTTTTTTGTTGTTGTTGTTAAATGCTCTTTTTCTTTTTTATTTATTTATTATAGCTTTTTATTTACAAAACATATGCATGGGCAATTTCTCAACATTCACCCTTGCAAAACCTTCTGTTCCAACTTTTCTCCTCCTTTCCCCCACCCCCTCCCCTAGGTGGCAGGTAATCTAATACATGTTAAATGTTAAAGGATTACATGTTACATTTTTGAGACAACTTTTTCCCCCCTAAAAATAGTTTACATTTATTATAAGAATATAGCAAAAGGATTTATAGACCCTTTAGTGGTGATTGGTCCATTTGCAGAGAAAAAAAAAGACTAGTAAGAAATAGTTTATAAAGCAATGAACTAAGGACAAACAGTTACTGGCAGAATTGCAACAAGGACTCAAGTCTCTTGCATCTTTCTCCTGTGCTTGTTTGATTTTTGCTACGATTTTTTCTTATTTCTTTCATTTATGCAATTCCTTTTTACAAGAATAGGACACAGTTAGAATCCTATATAGCTTCCAAATGCCAATTTTAAATATTCATATCATTTTGGGTATGTCACATAGCATCAATGAACTGGAAAAAGTCATGATCAGAGTATTTTAAAATATTAGTCTCCTCAGTATAGAAAGCACTATAAGACATTGTTATATAGATAAAAATAGGAATATTAATGTGACATTATCTTGCCAGGATCTAAGCCTTCCCTTTATTTCCTGACCATTTTCAAATCATGACTGTCTCCAGCCTTATTATCATTACTTCTTTCTCATTGAAAATTTGGATTTCTATTCCTACATCCATCCTGGGCTCTGATAGGTCTGTTTTTACCTTATTTTGCCAGATCCTGATCTCCACTTCACTTTCTGGTTATTTGCAAACAATCCTGCTTTTCCTCAATTTCTCTTACTCTTTTTTGGGGGGAGGAAGGTGAGGCAATTAGGGTTAAGTGGCTTGCCCAAGGTCACACAGCTAGGAAGTTTAAGAGTCTGAGGTCACATTTGAATTCAGGTCCTCCTGACTTCAGGGCTGGTGCTCAATCCAGTGTGTCACCTAGCTGCCCCCATAATATAATTCTTACTTTAAAATGTAAGTTCCTTTTGGACAGGGACTATCTTCTTTGATAGTGTTTGTGTTCCCAGTGCTTAACACAGTGTCTGCCATATGTTAATAAATGCTCTGTGAAGGTTTTGTGGAGGCAACCTTAGTTTCAGTTATAATCAATAATTACTCCAAGATGCAGCCAGCTGGTAAAAATGCAAACGTTTATTTCTCCTTCCAAATTAACCCGGTTAGTTGAGGCCTAACTCTCTGCTTGGTTCCAAGAGATCTTGCAGCTTTGTCCTTGACTTCTGTCTCTTCTTTCTTTAGCCTCTAGCCAGCACCAAGTTGGAAGATGCAATGAATCTCTTGCCTCGAAGATAGGGCTTGTGGGTTCCAAGAGCTCTCTCAGACTCCAAATAAAACTCTCTCGAATTCCCAGAGTGCTCTCTGGCCCTAAGGGAAGTGTGAATTCGGATCTCATACTAAGCCCTGAACTTTTCCAAACATGTGAACTCCATTGAGTACTTAGATACTTATGAGCTCTCTAAAGGTGTGAACACAAGCATTGTTTCTATCAGTTCCACTTAGTACCTTGGTTCAAGTTCTGGCCCAAAATATCTCTTTCTAAGATCAAATCAATCACACTGAACCATGCCAAACCAGATAACTATTGACTCTATCAACTCCAATGTCTTAACACTTTGTAAAGATTCCAACATGCTCTATCAATGAGGAAGGAGGCAGTTTCAAAGAAACCTGAAAGGATTTGTATGAACTGATTCAAAAGGACATGAGCACAATCAAGAGAGCAATTTTTCAATAGCAAAAATATCGTAAAGATAAATAACTTTGAAAGACTTGGGAACTCTGATCAACACAATGACCAACTTTAATTCCAGAGGACTCATTATGAAACATGCTGCCTGATAGAAATGTGATAGAGTGAGACGTGTTTTTTTCTGAACATGGCTAATGTAAGAATTTGTTTTATTTGACAATACTTGTTTGCAAAAGGAAATTTATTCTCTTTTTTTCCTCAATAGCATTTTATTTTTCCAAATGTATGCAAAAATACTTTTCAATATTCATCTTTGCAGAAACTTATGTTCCAAAATTTTCTTCCTTTCTCCCCATTCCCCCCACCCCAAACAGCAAACAATTCAGTATAGGTTAAATATGTGCAATTCTTCTAAACATAAGAAATTTGTTTTTCTTTCTCTATGTGAGGTGAGAGGTGGGAGTTATAGAAGACAATCTTCCTTTGAAAATAATTAAGAAATACACTCTGTCTCTGTCTCTCTCCATTCATGCATCCACCCATCTATCTATGAATCTGCTAGGCACTATCTCCATTATGTGCAAAGATATAATCTCTACTGGGGACTCACCATAGTATCAGGTGGTGCTTTAGGGCTTTCTAGATTTGAGGAGACAATGTGGTAGTATAGACAGTGCCTTGGACTAAGAGTATGAAAAACTGGGTTCTAGTCCTGGTTGTGATACCAACCTGTTCTGTAACCTTAAACAAACCATTTTTTCATTTTTGGACTTCAATTTCTTTATCTGTCAAATCAGGGGACTGGCAAAAATAATAATATCTCACATCACACTTTACTATTTATAATGCACTTTCTTCACAGCAAAACTCTGAGGTCAATGATGCAAGTATTATCTCATGAGGAAACTGAGGTCCACACTTTGCGATCATGTAGCCGGTATATGCTAGAGCAAGGTCTAGAACTAAGTATTCTTATTCTAAACCAAGATTCAAGGATCAAATAATCTAGACTACATTTATGTAGTCTATCTATGATTAGACTATCTATGATGGAAAAATAATGAATTTCCATGATAATATTATCATTATCAAATGGAAGTTAGTATAAGAGTTCCAAGACCTATGTTCTCCTCCTAAATTATAATGACTAGAGTCCCTGGATATAATCACTGAGCTTTAGCCCCTTGTCTGCATGCCAAATTAGTTTGGTCATAATTGATTTTTTTTTTCTCAATAGTATTTTATTTTTCCAAATACATATAAAGATAGTTTTCAACATTCATTTTTGTAAAACTTAGTGTTTCAAATTTTTCTCCTTCCCTCCCTCAAATTCCCCCTCCCCAAGACAGCAGGCAATAGATTAAATATGTGCAATCCTTTAAAACATATTTCTATATTTGTCATATGGAAGAAAAATCAGATCAAAAGGGGAAAAAAATCACAAGAAAAAAAACAAATAAAAAGGGGGAAAGACAGTGCTTTATCTACATTCAATCTCCATAGTTCTCTCTCTGGATGTGGATGGCATTTTCTATCCCAAGTCTATTGGAATTGTCTTGAAACATGCATTGTTGAGAAGAGCCAAGTCCATCACAGTTGATCATCACATAATCTTGATAGTAAGTACAATGTTCTCCTGGTTCTGTCCCCTTTCCCCAGCACTAGTTCATGTAAGTCTTTCCAGGCTTTTCTGAAATCAGCCTGCACATCATTTCTTATAGAACAATATTATTCTTTTACCTTTATATGCCATAACTTATTCAGACATTCCCCAGCTGAGGGGCATTCACTCAATTTCCTTTTCCTTGCCTACAAAAAAGGATTGCCACAAATATTTTTGCATATATGAGTCCTTTCCCCCTTTTTATTATTTCTTTGGGACACAGACCCAAGAGTGAAACTGCTGAATCAAAGAGCATGCACAGTTTTATAATCCTTTGGGCATAATTCCAAATTGCTCTTCAGAATGGTTGGATCAGTTCACAACTCCACCAACAATATCCAGTTTTCCCACATTCCTCCCAACATTTATCATCTTTTCCTGTCATCTTAGCCAGTCTGAGAGGTGTGAGGTGATACTTCAGAGTTGTCTTAATTTGCATTTCTCTAATCGATAGAGATTTGGAGCATTTTTTTCATATGACTAGAAATGGTTTTAATTTCTTCATCCAAAAATTATCTGTTCATATCCTTTGATCATTTGCCAATTGAGAAATGATTTGTATTCTAATAAATTTGACTCAGTTCTCTATATAGTTTAGAAATAAGGCCTTTACATAATTGATGAATTTGAAGGGCTTTATGGTCTCAGTTTCCCCCAACTCCCAAATTGGTGCATTTGCAGAAGGTTCCAAATCCCCAAGACTTCCTGAACAAATGACTTGCCTCTCAAGTCATTCTGTCATTCAGACATCAGAGCAACTCCTAAATGAACTTCTTTGAGCATATTGCAGATCAGAGCTAGAGGAATCTTGAGTGTCTGTTTCCCTAGCAGGTGCATGATCTTGCTATACCTTTTCTTTGTTTATTCCTGGGATTCTATCTGTGATTTTATCAATGTGAGGAATTCCTGATGAGCAAACTCACTCCATCAAAATGAATCAGAACCTACACTGCAACATTTAGGGTTAAAAATGCTTTTTAAAAAATAAAATAAATGTTTATTGAAACTCTGTTTTTTTATATCACCAAAATTTCTCATAATATCCCTAGACTTCCCCTCCCTCACAGAGCCATATCATAGAACAAAGAATATTTTTTAAAGAAAAATAGCAACAAAATTCATCAATACATAAAATATCTGAAAAGATACGAAGTATATCTTATCTCTGGACCTCTGGTACAGTGGATAGAGAATAGAACTGGAGTCAGGAAGACATGAGTTCAATTTTGGCCTCATATACTTACTTGTTGTATGATCCTGAGCAAGTCATTTAACTTTTTTTGCCTCAGTTTCCTCAAATATAAAATGGAGATAATAATAGTATCTCTCTTATAAGGTTGTTGTAGGGAACAAATGAGATAACATTTTATTTTTTATTTTTTGCTGACTCAATTGGTTAAATGACTTGCTGGATATGAACTCACAACTTTCTGACTTCAGAGCCACTGCACTATCTTGCTGCCCTTGACATAACAGTTTTAAAAATTGCTTAGTATAGTATATAGCATAGTAAGTTCTATATATAAATGAATATTTTTTCCCTTATCTTCTACCTATTCCAAAAGATAGAATACAGATATCTTCTTGCATCTCTTCTTTGGGGGTCATGTTTTTCTTTGTAATTTTACAAGATTCACTTTTAATTTTTTCACTTTTTGTGTCTTTTCATCTAAATTGCCATAACAATTATGTACTTATATATTGTTTTCTTAGCTCTACTTAACTCATTTTATATCATATCATATAAATGTTTCCATGCTTTTCTATATTTATCATGTTCATAACATGAATTTCTCATTGCATCATAATATTCCATTACATGCATATACCACAATTTGTTCAACCATTCCCTAACTGACAGGAAAAAGTATTGCAAGCAGCCAAAAAACAAAACAAAACAAAACATTTCGAATACCCAGGAATCACAGTAAGGATTACTCAGGATCTAGCACTTTCATCTTAAAGGATCCAAGGGCCTGAAATCTGATATTCTGAAAGGCAAAGGAACTTGGAATGCAGCCAAGAATAAATTACCCTGCTAAACAGCATTTTCTTTCAGTAAAGAAAATGGACATTCAATGAAACATGTGAATTCCATTAATTTCTGATGAAAAAACCAGAAGTAAACAAAAATGTTGACCTCCAAATATAGAACTCTAGAGAAACATAAAAGGGTAAAAAGAAAAGAACTATTGAGAACTGTATTTCTGTTATGGGTATACATAGAAAGTGCATGTATAATTTGATTTTACTGTTATAAAAAAAAACTAGAGGTGGAAAGGGATTGTACTGGAAAAAGGAGAAAGTAGAGGTAAAATAAAGGAAATTACATCTCAGGAAGAGGCAAAGAAAACCTATTATAATTGAGGGAAAGAAAGGAGGGGGAACATTGTGTGAATCTTACTCTCATCAGATTTGGCTCAAAGAGAAAATAATTGACATATTTAGTTTCACAGCAAAACTTCTCTCACCTTATAGAAAAGTGAGAGGGGAAAGGTGAAAAGGGAAGGGATAGGTTAAATAGAAGAGAAAACAGAAATAGTAGGGGAAAGGTATAACAAAGAGGGAGGGACTCTAAAAGAGGAAGGCTGTTTGAGGCAAATGATGCTTATAAGTAAAATACTGGGGAGGAGGGAAAGGAGAAAAAGAAAGAGAAAAGTATAATTTGGGGTTAATAAAATGGCAGGAAATAGAGAATTAGTACGTTTAACTGTAAATGTAAATGGGATGAACTCTCCCATAAAGTAGACTTGGATAGCAGACTTAATTAAAAGCCAGAATCCTAAAATAAGTTGTTTACAAAAACAATTTAAAGCAGAGTGATGTATACAGAATAAAAGTAAAAGGCTAGAGCAGAATCTATTATGCTTCAGGTAAAGTAAAAAAAAGCAGGAGTAGCCATCCTGATCTCAGATCAAGCAAAAGCAAAAAAAAAAAAAAAAAAAAAAAAAGATCTATATTGCAAGCAGCCAGAAAAAAAAGAGATAAGGAAGGAAACTATAACTTGCTAAAGGATACCATAGATAATGAAACATTATCAATAATAAACATATATGTACCAAATGATACATGGAAATTCCTAAAGCAGAAGTTAAGAGAACTGCAAGAAGAAATAGACAGCAAAACTATAATAGTGGGAGATCTCAACCTTGCTCTCTTAGAACTAGATGAATGAAACCACAAAATAAATAAGAAAAAGGTTAAAGAGATAAATAGAAGACAAGAAAAGTTAGGTATGATAGATCTTTGGAGAAAATTGAATGGAAATAGAAAGGAGTACACTTTCTTCTCAGCAATTCATCGAACCTATACAAAAATTGACCATATATTAGGACATAAAGACCTCAAAATCAAATGCGAAAAGGCAGAAATAGTAAATGCATTTTTTTCAGGCCACCATGCAATAAAAATTGCATTCAATAAAAGGCCAGGGGAAAAGAGACCAAAAAGTAATTGGAAACTAAATAATCTCATCCTAAAGAATGAATGAGTGAAATAGCAAATCATAAACACAATTAATAATTTCACCCAAGAAAATGACAATAATGAGACAACACACCAAAATTTGTGGGATGTAGGCAAAGTGGTAATAAGGGGAAATTTTATATCTCTAGCTGCTTACTTGCACAAAATAGAGAAAGAGAAGATCAATGAATTGGGCTTGCAACTAAAAAAGCTAGAAAAAGAGCATATTAAAAAATCCCAATCAAATATCAAATTTGAAATTCTAAAAATAAAAGGAGAGATTAATGAAATTGAAAATAAAAGACTATTGAATTAATAAATAAAACCAAGAGTTGGTTTTATAAAAAATCAACAAAATAGATAAACCTTTAGTTAATTTGATTAGAAAAAGGAAAGAGAAAAATCAAATTGTTAGTCTCAAAAATGAAAAGGGAGAACTTTCTACCAATGAAGAGGAAATTAGAGCAATAATTAGGGGTTATTTTGCCCAACTTTATGCCAATAAATTTGACAACCTAAGTGAAATGAAGGAATACCTACAAAAATATAGATTGCCCAGATTAACAGAAGAGGAAATAAATTACTTAAATAGTCCCATTTTAGAAAAAGAAATAGTGGATAGAGCTCCAGTCCTGAAGTCAGGAGAACCTGAATTCAAATCTAGTCTCAGACACTTAACACTTCCTAACTGTGTGACCCTGCGCAAGTCACTTAACCCCAATTGCCTCAGCAAAAAAAGAAAAATAAAAAAAGAAAAGAAAGAAAAGAAAAAGAAAAAGGAAAAAAAAAAAAAAGAAAAGGAAAAAAAAGAAACTGGGGCCAATCAAGTCCCACAGTCAATTTTGTCTTATCACAAGTATGTATAGGGACTTTCTTCTTATTAATGATGCTTAAGAGATGTAAGCCTAGTAGCAGAATCTCTGGATCAAAGAGTATGAACTTTTTAGTCACTTTATTGGTAAGATTCCAAATTGTTTTCCAAAATAGTTCTATTGCTGTCTCAATAAAGATTAGCACCTTGCTCTGTAACTCTTAGTTTTAGATAATTTATTAGGGTGCTGAGAAGTTACATATCTTGCTAGGGATTTACTAGATCCAGCTCTTACCAATTCATACGATCTAATTGTTAAATTTTCATCATGAGCATTTATATCTCAGAAACTGTCAAATACTATAAATTAGGACTTGATTTATGATTTTGTTGATTGTCTAGACTGAAAAAATGACAGAAAATGTCATTAATGCAGATTAAACTTAAATATGTGTCATGTATTTTTTTTCCTGCTAGAGAGGCTGTTGTCAAACCTTTGCCAGTATATTTGCCCAGGGTCACACAGTCAGTAGATGCCAGAGGGAGGACTCGAACATAGTTCTTCCTAACTCTAAGGCCAACTCTCTATTTTCTGAGGCACAATTATTTCTATTTTTAATTTTAATATCATTAAATTTTAACTAGGGAAGTTCCTTGTAAAATATAAGCTATGACTCTCTTCCTCAAATCTGAATGATCTACCACACTTGCTGCATGGTCAGCAATTTTTTACCACTTGGTCAATTAATTTTTTACCACTTTTCCTTCTCCTATTTTTCCTCATCTGTCAAATAGGCACCATATGGGCACAGGGTTGTTGTGCCCATTACATAGGCAATACTATTATAAATAGCTATTAAAAGGTATTAAAAATGATCTGGCCAATAAAGCCTGTTTCTTAGAAGCATGTGTAGTATACCCTGTCTATTAAAATCCCCCTTGTGAAAACTTACGACATCTTCTAAAAATTCATGATAACGTGGAATTGATGGTCCTGACTTTCCACTTCAGAGCATGTGTGGGGATTCTGTGAATGCATCTTGTTTTTCTATTATATAGTGAAGAGGGATCTTTTGGTTAGTTGCTAAGTTGGAATTGGGAGTGCAACACAAAAGAAGACATTTACTTTTTTTCTTTCTCATTGGCCAGAAGGAATAAGGACAACTCTGAGCTCAGGAGGACTGAGAGGATGATGGAGATAGGGGGGGTGGAATGTTCTTTCTCTTTCTCCTCCCACCTTCCCAATAATCCTTGATTTTATGGCCTCTATAAGGCTGTCTCTTGTATATTTCTTTCCTTTATGAGACTTCAAAAGACTAGTGAAAAGTCCAACAAAGGGAATGTATACAAGAATTTTTCGGGAAATGGATCTCAGTGTACCATCATGTACCTGAGGGATACTATACTAGAACCAACTTAGTAATGAACCAACCTGATAGCCATGATGCATTATTTTGAAACAAAATAGTGGCTTGTCCAGTGATAATACCCATTCAAAAATGAACTTGATGGAACAAAAATATAGCAGCTGTTTTAAGTTTGAACCTTTCTCCTCAAAGACCAATATGGTAAAGGGGACAATGTGTCCTAGTTTGGAGGAGAGATGTTTCTATATTTTCGTTCTTGCTTTTTCAGTAAATATCCCTTAGTAAAAATTAATTGATATTAGCAATACTATAAATCTCATATCCTCTTAAGGTTAATTGATATCAGCATTAATATAAATTCCATATTCTCTTAAGACCCTCCTATGTCCTTGAAGAATAGATGAAGCCACCCTCTGGGAACTTGCTCTTCTAGTATTCAAGTAAGAGTTGCAATAAGGATCCCACTGCCAGAGTCTAAATGGGCTAAACCTCTGTTAGGTAAACTAAATTCCTGTAATGTAGGTTCCCATGGTTAACACTCTCTTTGGTTCATTTTGCCTCTTCCTTTGTCCTCAAAAATTTCTCTAGTTTGTTCACTTCTAGAGTATTCAGTTGATTCATACACTAGCATACGTCTCTCCAGGTGGCATTGAAATATAAGAACTCTCATGTATAACATATATGAAGAATAAAACAATAGAAAGTAATTATAGCCCCAATTCCTAGTGAGTACCATCATATTCCTTTACTCCCAAAAAGTTTGGGTACTTAATCATTTCTAAACACTTCCAATTCTAATAGAACAAGTTTAGGCTTGTAGTTAGAATGACAGGTTGGAAATTTCTGTGAAGTCAGCATCAGTATCCCAGCTCAGATCACAAACCAGTTTCATCTGGCAGCCATTTTTTAGTCTTCCTGCCATTAGGTGAATTTTTTTTTTTTTAACCAAACTGGTCATTTTCAGAGCCAGCTCCCAGTTTTGTATGGATGCTGCCTTTTCTTTTCTACCTGCCTATCTGCCATGAATTTTGAGCACACATAATTCCAGGAAACACAGTCTATTACCTTCTTTATGTTCTGAAGCTATTCTGAGTATGTTTCTCTTTTCCCCTTTCTAACAAAGCGACAGGAAAAGGGAAATAAATAGATAGGAGAGGTTTCTGTTCCTATCTGCTATGTACAGATTCAGATATTATCACTGCATTGCATATCATAGTTTTAGGTACTGCGTTAAGGGTATTATATAAGCAGATACAGTTCCTGCCCTGTGAGAGATTATAATATCTAGACTCTTAGAGTCCATAGGCAGGGTTGACTGTTGGATAGATTGTATCTTACATTTTATAGTGCAACAGGATATCTAAGCATTCAAAAGGTAGTGAAATTAGCTCTGGGCCAAACAGATACTTGGAATGGTTTAAAGACATAGGTTGTATGTGTGTATATGTGTACATATTCCGAAGGGGAGGCTGATTAATTGTAAGCAACACAGCAGAGGCATTGGCCTTGGGTGATCATTAGTAACCAACAGGCCCATCTCTCACAAGTTAAAGAGTCGTTAGGAGAGAAGACAGAGACAAGTCTTAGAAACAGGTCCTGTTATATCTGCAGGTTCCTAACCTAGGGCCCATGAATTTGCTTTTGTTTTTAATGTTTTGATAACTCTACTTCATCATTCTTGGTTTCCTTAGTAATCCCATGAATTTTATTTTATGTGTTTAAAAACATCTTGAGAAGGGGTATGTGGCTTTCATCAGATTGCCAAAGAGATCCCTGACCAAAAGGTTACAAACTCTTGAACTAGATGAAAATCTATATGTATACTTATCATGGAAAAAAAGTATAAATCTTATGTCAATTCAATTTCATAAATATTTTGCTACTATTTAAGTATTCATTGTTGATAGCAATACAAAGATGAATATATACGGTCCCTGACCTCAATGAGCTCACAATTGAGTAGGGAAAACAAAATCTATACTTACATATAACTACAATAGAAAATTTGTTATTAGTCTTTAAGAAGTAATAGAAGAGGAGCAGGTAGGTGGTGCAGTGGATAGAGCACCAGTCCTGAAGTCAGGATGACCTGAGTTCAAATATGACCTCAGATACAACACTTCCTAGCTGTGTGACCCTGGGCAAGTCACTTAACCCCAATTGCCTCAGCAAAAAAAAAAAAAAAAAAAAGGAAATAATAGGAGAAAGGACTTGGATTCCAATTCATATCTCAGCTTTACCATTTACTAGCCCAAGACAAACTAGAAGTCCTCTAAGGCTAAGTTTCATTAATCATAAAAGGAAGATACTATTTACTTACTAAGATAATTACTTATGTAAGATAATTTTGTGAGGATGAAATAAAATTAGGTATATTTGCTTTATAAATACAATTTATTTTTTATTGGAAATGTATTATATCTAGGGAATGCAATATTAACAATATAATCTTTTTTAAAAGCTTTTTATTTTCAAAACATATGCACAGATAATTTTTCAACATTGACCCTTGTATAACCTTGTGTTTCAGATTTCCCCTCCTTCCCCCACCCTCTTCCCTACATGTCAAGCCAATATATGTTATACATATTAAAATATATATATTAAATCCAGTATGTGTGAATATATTTATACAATTCTCTTGGTGCACAAGAAAAATCAGATCAAAAAGGAAAGTAAATGAATGAGAAAACAAAATGCAGGTGGGTGAGAATGTTATGTTGTGATCCACATTCACTTCCTACAGTTCTCTCTCTGGGTGTAGATAGCTCTCTTCATCACAAGATCATTTGAACTGACATCAATCATCTCATTGTCAGAAAGAGTCATGTTCATCAAAATTGATTGTCATATAATATTGATGTTGCTATATACAATGATCTCCTGGTTCTGCTCATTTCGTTTAGCATCAGTTCATGTGTAAGTTTCTTCAGGCTTCTCTAAAATCATCCTCCTGATTATTTCTTATAGAAAAATAATATTCCATAACATTCATATACCATAACTTATTCAGCCATTCTCCAACTGATGGGCATCCACTCAGTTCCCAGTTTTCAGTTTCTAGCAATTACAAAAAGGGCTGACACAAACATTTTGGCATAGAAGAGTTCTTTTCCCTCCTTTAAGATCTCTTAGGTATACAAGCCCAGTAGAAACAACTGCTGGATCAAAGGGTATGCCTAGTTTGATAACTTCTTGAACATAGTTCCAAATTGCTCTCCAGAATGGCTGGATCTGTTCACAGTTCCACTAACAATGAATTAGTGTCCCAGTTTTCCCATATCCCCTCCAACATTCATCATTATCTTTTTCTCTCATCTTAGTCAATCTGAGAGGTGTATAGTAGTATCTCAGAGCTGTCTTAATTTACATTTCTCTGATCAATAGTGATTTAGAGCATCTTTTCATATGACTAGAAATGGTTTTAATTTCTTCATCTGAAAATTGTCTGTTCATATGCTTTGACCATTTATCAATTGGAGAATGGCTTGAATTCTTAAAAATTTGAATTAATTCTCTATATATTTTTAGAAATGAGGTTTTTATCAGAACCCTTAAATGTAAAAATGTTTTCCCAATTTATTGCTTCCCTTCTGATCTTGTCTGCATTAGTTTTCAAAAGTTTCAAAAACTTTTTAACAGTATAATCAAAATGATCTATTTTGTGTTCAATTATGAGTTCTAGGTTTTGTTTTTGGTTTTTTTTTTTTTTTTTTTTTTTTTTTGTGGAGGGGAGGCCACAAAATCCTTCCTTCTCCACAGATCTGAGAGGTAAACTATCCTATGTTTTTCTAATTTGCTTATAATATCACTCTTTATGTCTAAATCATGAACTCATTTTGACCTTACCTTGGTATTAACAGTATAATCTTTTTTTTTAAATTATTATTATAGCTTTTTATTTACAAGTTATATGCATGGGTAATTTTACAGCATTGACAATTGCCAAACCTTTTGTTCCAATTTTTCCCCTCCTTCCCCCCATCCCCTCCCCCCGATGGCAGGTTGATCAATACATTTAACAGTATAATCTTTAAACAAGTTATTCCATTATGTATTAAATATACCCATATATAGGTAAGCTTTTTTCTTCAGGTAGTTTAGAATGGTTCACTAATATTGTCTTTTTTAATAGCCTTTGTTTTGAATATAAGTATCTTATAGGCATTATATTCATATTGATGAAAAAATGAAATAAAATGTAACATATTTGATACTAAGTTTTCATAGAAAAAAGGAAACACATTAGAATTTATTTCTTAATGATGGTTGCAGAGAAGATAGATCAGCGTAGTCTCTGATCAAATTGGAGAGTTTTCCTAAACAACCTGATTGTTTAAAAAACATAACACCATAAACAAGTTTTCTTCCCCCCCCTTTTTAAATAAAGCTTTTTTTATTTTTAAAACAAATGCACAGATAATTTGATAACATTGACCCTTGCATAGCTTTGTGTTTCAGATTTTCTCCTCCTTCCTCCACCTCCTCCCCTAGATGGCAAATGATTCAATGTATGTTAAACATGTTAAAATATATGTTAAATCATTATGTATAAACATATTTATACAATTCTCTTGCTGCACAAGAGAAATCAGCTCAAAAAAAGAAAATAAATGAGTAAGAAAACAAAATGCAAGTGAACAACAATAAAAAGAGTGAGAATGTTATCTTGTGATCCACATTCAATTCCTACAGTCTCCTCTCTGGGTGTAGATGGCTCTCTTCATTACAAGATCATTGGAACTGGCATTAGTCATCTCATTGTTGGAAAGAGCCATGTTCATCAGAATATAATACTGATGTTGCCATGTTCAATAATCTCCTGGTTCTGCTCATTTCACTTAGCATCAGTTCATATAAGTCTCTCCAGGCCTTTCTAAAATCATCCTCCTGATCATTTCTTATAGAACAATAATATTCCATAACACTCATATATCATAACTTATTCAGCTATTCTCCAACTAATGGGCATCCATTCAGTTTTCACTTTCTTGCCACTACAAAGAAGGCTGCCACAAACATTTTTGCACATGTGGGTCCCTTTCCCTTCTTTAAGATCTCTTGGCATATAGGCCCAATATAAACACTGTTGGGTCAAAGGATATGTACAGTTTGATAACTTTTTGAACATACTTCCAAATTGCTCTCTAGAATGACTAGATCTATTCACAACTCTACCAATAATGTATTAGTGTCCCAGTTTTCCCACATCCCCTTCAGTATTCATCCTTGTCTTTTCCTGTTATCTTAGCCAATCTGATAGGTATGTAGTAGTATCTCAGTTGTCTTAATTTACATTTTTCTGATAAATAATGATTTAGAGCACATCATATGATTAGAAATAATTTTAATTTCTTCATCTGAAAATTGTTCATATCCTTTGACCATTTATCAATTGGAGACTGGCTTGAATTCGTATAAATCTGAGTCAATTCTCTATATATTTCATAAAGGAGTTTTCTAAATAACCTGATAATATTATAAGACATTGGTTATCTGAAGAAGGCAATTGATGAGAGTCAGAGAATTTCTCATAATTAGTTAGCTTAGCATCAACCTTGTCCCTAATGACCTCTTAAAAGGAAATTATACCTAGTCTGAGAATCTTAGTTTGAGAATTAGCTTTCAAAGAAGGAATGATCTATTGAGGATTTATGCTTATTTTCTCGTTTTTACATAGAGGAAAATGAATTTCTCTCATCTTCCCCCATTCCTTACCATTGATAATATGCCCTGTGGCAAAGGCACATAGCTGTAATGGGCATTTGGTTTCACATAGCTTGAAAAGGGAATTCAAGGATAATGCTTCTTGAACCTTCTAGATATGGAAAGTCAAAGAGTGAGAAAGCCTAGCATTTGGAACTGAGATCATGTTGCTTTGAAAGATGGCAAGTTTTATAGCCAAGACTTTAAGAGAATATTACTGGAAAGTTCCCCTACTAATTCTAGGGTAAATGTTCTGGTTCCTTTTCAAAAAGCATAGCAGTACTCTAGCCAATAGCTTTAGGTGAACCAGTTACTAGAAGAATTGAAAATTATTAGATATCTAGTATAGAAACATGCCCTGTCATGAGCAGGCCCAATGAAACCAACCAAAGTATATGTAAATACCATGACACCTCTTAATTGCTGCTTCTCATCATTCTATACTCCAAATGATTTATGATCCCATAAATAGTAGCATTTGATTTACCTGCCATAGATTGTATCCCCTTCATATTTTCTTGTTTTTCTTCTGTTTCTTTTAAAATGCCATTTATTGGCAATTGGCCTTTGCATCTATTATCCCTGATATCTTTATATGACGGACTCATTTCCTTTCCTAATCAATCTCATCCCATATCCTTGATGATGCTTTTACACTGCATCTTATGTGAAAATCATCATTGGGAATATATTGCTATTTACTTTCACTCATCAATTCTTATATAAGATTGTGAAATATATGTTGGGTATAACTGTTTTTGTGCTTAAATGATGTTGGCATGTGTCACAATGTTTAGCCAACTCACCTTTATGAAGCCATCTAAACTTGGTGACAAAAAAGGTATTCAGAATGATGACCTTGGAGAAGAGGCTTATTTCATTTTGGTAGTCCTCGGATTTTTTTTTTTCAGTTTTAAATTCTGATGAAGACTGGGATAATAAGCAATTTTTAAAAGCCTATTTCATCCAAAGCTATTGATTTAATAAACTATTGAAAGTAATTATCTCCGGGTATTCAAAATAAAAGAATGTTGATTCTACCCATTTTAATAACTGAAGAATAGGAACACTTATTCCATTTATCATACGTCAGTCAAGTGCCCAATATATGAAAAGAGGCACTGTAATATGGTTTTGGGGTTTAGGGAATTTGGAAAGTAAAGAAATGATAGAAATCTGGCCAGAATGGAATGGTCATGAATAATCCCATTATTCACTGATTACTTCAAAACTGATAAAAGCACCAATCTAAAGAGCAACAACAAAAAAGAAATGTAGGAAAGAGAAAGCACCTTTTATAGGAAAAATCTTAGGGGAAAACTAACAGAAAGATTGAATGAGAGTGTAAATAGAAAAAGAGGCCTAAATATAGCAAATAAATATTACAGAGTAAAAGAAAATAAATTAGAATCTACAGAACTCAAGAGTACAACTACATCTCTAAAATAGAAAACAGCCAGAGTGTTTTAAAATTACAAAAAGATATAATTAAAGGTCTGGCATCTTTAAGATTGAAAACAAGTTCTCTTAGAAAGGAATTTCTATAATTCTCATTAGTATGTGGTTCCATTATAAAAATTAGTCATGTATGGAAGCACAAATTTCTCATGAAAAAATATTAGAAAGCAAAAATGTTGTATGTTCTTTACTGAACTCAATGCAATAAATATAGAATCTTTAAAGAAAGAATTAAAAAAATAATAGAAACTAACAAAATAAGACCTGGTAGTTCAAAAAATAAATTATATTAATAATAGAAAATTTTACCCAAGAAAAAGACAACAAAAATATAACATACTAAACTTATGCTGTATAGCTAAAGCAGTTTTGTAAGGAAAATTTCT
Organism: Sarcophilus harrisii; assembly: GCF_902635505.1. Classification (NCBI taxonomy): domain Eukaryota; kingdom Metazoa; phylum Chordata; class Mammalia; order Dasyuromorphia; family Dasyuridae; genus Sarcophilus; species Sarcophilus harrisii. The sequence goes on along the minus strand of NC_045427.1, from coordinate 356,966,127 downwards.
ATCTTTAAACAATTTCATAAGCAAAAGAAAGAGAACAAATCAGCGAATGGGTCATGAAATAAAAAACCAACAACTTAACAAAACAAAACAAAACAAAAAGCAACCCTAACTAAACAAATTGGAAATTACAAAATTTTAAAAAAAGGTTAATAAAATTAAAAGGAAAAGATCTTTTGATTAGTCAGTAAAACCAAAAGATGTTTAAAAAACAAAGAAGATAAACTTATTGCAATTGATTTTTTAAAAAGAGAGAAGGAAACCAAAATTTTTATATCAAAAGTGAAAAAAAGACAACTCATAATAATTGAAGAGGAAATTTAAAAAATAATCAGAAACTATTTTTGCCTAATAAAATGCTAACAAAACTGATAACTTAGAGGAAAGAGAAGTTATTCATTCATCAATTGTATCTGACTCTTTGTGACCCCATGGACCACAACATATCAGCCCCTTCTACCATCCACCATATCCTGAAATCTGTCCAAGATCAAGACCAAGCAATTTCAATTGCTCTTATGATACTTTCTATCCATCTCATTTTCTACTGTCCCCTTTTCATTTTGTATTCAATCTTTCCCAACATCAGGGTCTTTCCCAATAAATCTTGTTTTTTCATAATGTGGCTAAAATATTTAGACTTCATCTTTGGTATTTAATCTTTCAATCAATAGCTTGAATTAATTTGTTTTAAGTATTGACTAATTTGATCTTCTTGCTGGCCAAAGAACTCACAAAAGTCTTCTCCAGCACTATAACTCAAAAATCATTGATTCTGCAATGCTCAGTTTTCCTCATAGTCTCTTATAGCCATACATTAGTACTGGAAAAAACATAGTTTTGACTATATCAATTTTTGTCATCAAGGTGAGATCTTTGCTTTTTTAATATTCTGAGAATAATTGGGGAATGGATGGACAAGTTTTGGTACATGAAGGTAATGGAATATTATTGTTTTATAAAAAAAAATTGGTGAAGAAGCTGATTATAGAAAGGCCTGGAAAAGTTTACATGAACTGCTGAATGAAACAAGCAGAACCAGGAATATATTGTATACTATAACAGCAAGAATGTGCAATGATTAACTATGAAAGGCTTGATTCTTTTCAGTGATTCAGTGATCCAAAGCAATCTCAATAGACTTTGGACAGGAAATACCATCTGCATTCAGAAAAAGAACTAAGGAGACTGAATATAAATCAACACATGCTATATTCACTTCTTTTCTCTCTCTCTCTCTCTCTGTGTGTGTGTGTGTGTGTTTTATCTCTTCTGGAATTTTTCCATTTTGATCTGATTTGTCTCTCCCAATATGATTCATAAAGCAATGGGTATTAAAAAATAAATAAACTTATTACAATTAAAAATTTTTAAAAATATACTGTGAAGATTTGCCATAGCTTTCCTTCCAATGAGCAAGCATCTTTTAATTTCATAGGCATAGTCATGTTTACAATGAATTTTAAGTCTAAGACTGTAAAATCTGGTACTGTTTTCATTTCTTTTTTTTTTCCATTTGCCAAGAAGTGATGAGACCAGTTGTTAATATCATAGGGTTTTTTTTTTTTTTAATGCAATGTTTCAAGTCAGTTTTTATTCTCTCTTCTTTTACCCTCAGCAAGGGATTTCTTAATTCTTTATTTTCTGCCTTCAGAATGGTATCTTCTGTATAGTTGAGACTGTTGATATTTCTCTTAGCAACATTAATTTCAGCTTTTGATTCATTTGATTTGACATTTCACGATGTACTCTGTATACAAGTTAAATAAGCAAGGTGACAATATACAAGCTTGTTATTCTCCTTTTTCCAATCTTGAAGCAATTAGTTTTTCCATGTTTGGTTCTAATTGTTGTTTCTTGGCCTGTATATAGATTCCTCAGGAGACAAGTAAGATAATCTGTCACTCCCATTTCTTTGAGGACTTCAAAGATTTTGTTATGACCCACATAGTCTGAAGCAGAAGTAGATGCTTTTCTGGAACTAGCTTACTTTCCCTATAATCTAGCAAATGTTGGCAATTTGGCTTCCAGTTCCTCTGCCTCTTTGGAAACCATCTTGTACTTCTAGAAATTTTTGGTTTAGATATTGGTGAAGCCTAACTTTCATAATCTTAAATTTATAAGTAAGAAATGATGGACGCCTTTTTGAAATGGCAAGGAAATGGAATTTGAGGGGATGCCTATCATTTGGGGAAAGTTATGGTATATGAAAGTAATAGAATATTATTGCTCTATAAAAAATGATATGCAAGCTGATTTTGGAAAATCTTGGAAATACCTGCATGAATTGTTGCTGAGTGAAGTGAGCAGAACCAAGAGAACATTGTACACAGTCACAAGATTATGTGATGATCAATTCTGATGTGTTGACTCTTAGCAATGCAATAATTCAAAACAGTTCCAATAGACTTGAAATGAAAAATGCTAATCACATCTAGAGAGAAAACTATGGAGACTGAATGTGGATCAAAGAATAGTATTTTCACTTTTTTCTTGTTTCCTGATCTGATTATCTTTTTTGATGTGATTTTTCTTGTACAACATGAAAAAAATGGAAATATGTTCAAATGGATAGCACATATTTATCCTCTACCAGATTTTTTGCTGTCTTGGGGAGAAGAGAGGTAAGGGAAGAAGGGAGAAAAATTAAGAACACAAAGTTTTACAAAAATGAATGTTGAAAATTATCTTTACATTATTTAGAAAAATAAAATACTATTAAAAAAAAAAAAGGGTGGGCATGCTTCAGAAAAACCTAGAAAGATTTTCATGAACTGATGCAAAGTAAAGTGAGCAAAACCAAGAGAACATTGTACACAGTAACAGTAATATTATAATATGCTTAATTATACATAGCTTAGCTATAGTTCAGCAATACACTGATCCAAGAAAATCCCAAAGTACTATGATGAAAAAATGCTATCTACCTCTAGAGAAAGAACCAATGGTTTTTGAATGCAGATTGAAGCATACTATTTTTCACTGTGTGTGTGTGTGTGTGTGTGTGTGTGTGTGTGTGTGTATGCATGAGTAGAGGGGAAGGAGGATGGTGCAGGATTGGTGGGATGATATAGTTTTCTTTTATAACATGACTAGTATGTTTTCTATGATTCTTTAACATATATAAAATTATTGTCTAGAAGAGGAGAGAGGGAAAGGATGAAGGGAGAGAATCTGGAACTCAAAACTTTTAAAATGAATGTGTAATTGGGAAAATGTTATTAAAAAAAAAAAAAGAATCTTAAGCATAACCTTGCTGGCAGATGAATTGAATGTACTTGTTTAGTCATTTGAACATTTTGTGGTATTTCCCTTCTTTAGGATTGGGACATAAATGCTTTTCGTTGAGTTTTGCAAAGTTGTAGGCAGATTGAATGCAGCACTTTAATAGCATCTTCTTTTAGGGTTTTAAATAGTTCAGCTGTAATTCCATTACCTACACTAGCCTTATTGTTAGTAATGCTTCCTAAGACCTACTTGATTTCATTCTCCAGGATATATGACTCTAGATCCATGGTGCCACTCTGGTTATTGGTGATGTTAAGATCTTTCTTGTATAGTTCTTCTGTATATCCTTGCCACCTCTTTTTATTTTTCTACTGTTAAGTCCCCACCATTTTTGTCTTTTATTACCCCCATTTTTATATGAAACTTTCCCTTGATATTTCTAATTTTCTTAAAGAAATCTCTTCTTTTTCCTATTCTATTGTTTTCTTCTATTTCTTTATATTGCTCATTTAAGAAAACCTTGTTATCTTTCCTTGCTATTCTTTGGAATTTTCCATTCACTTGGGTGTCTCTTTCCCTATCTCCTTTCCCTTTCTCTTTCTTGCTCTTCTTTTTCTTTGGAATAATTTTTGTTGCTGCTTTCTATATCATGTTATAAACCTCTAACCACAGTCCTTCAGGCACATTATCTACCAGATCTAATTACTTAAATCTATTCATCATTTTTACTTCATATTCAAAAGCGATGTTATTTAGGTTATACCTATACAGTCTGATGTTTTCTTTTACTTTTTTCAATTTAAGTTTGAATTTTGTGATAATGATCTGAGTCACAGTCAGCACTAGGTCTTGTTTTAGCTGACTATAGAGCTTATCTAGGTTTGGTTGAAAAATAGTTTATAATCAATCTGATTTCTTTTATTAACTATCTGATGATATACACATTTAGGGTTTTTTTTGGGGGGGGGATTGTTGAAAAGAAATATTTGCTATGAAAAGAGAACTAGCTTGAAAAAATTCTATTAGTCTCTGCCTACTTCATTCTATACTCCAAGATCAAACTTGCCTGTTATTCCAATTATCTTTTAACTTCCTATTTTAGCATTACAACCCATCTCCCTACCCCCATGATAAATGTGACATCTTTTAGGGATCATTATTTCCAGAAAATGTTGAATATCTTCAGAGAACTACTCAACTTTTTAAAAATTTCATTTCTTTATTTAGTATTTTTTGCAAGTATTTTTAGAGGAAAGGGAGATAAATAATTATAAAATAGAAAATACTCAGACTAACAAAAGAAGTATATTAATCTGATATCAGAAAAAAGAAATTGAATTTGTCATAGATGAATTTCCAAAAAAAAAAAATTCCAGGACCAGATTAATTTCCAAGTGAATTCTATCAAACATTCAAAGAATAATTAATTCCAATACAATCACAAATTCTTTGCAATAATAAGAATGCACCCTTGCAATATCTTTCTGAAATATAAATATGGTCTTGATCCCTAAACTAATAAGAAAAAAGCAGAGGAAAAAAACTAGAGACCAACATCCTTAATGAACATTGATACAAAATTTCCAAATGAAATATTAGTAGGAAGGCTATGACAATATATTGGAAAGATTATGCACTGATACTAAGTTACATTTATACCAGGAATGCAGGGTTGATTTTTTACATAAGGAATCAATAAGTGCTGGGGATATAAAAAGAGGCAAATTCATCCCTACCCTCAAGGTACTTACAATCTAATGGACATGGCAACATGCAAATGAATATATACAAAACAAGTTACATACTTATAATGTTAGTGAATTAGGGAAGCAAAAGCATTAAAATTAAGAAAAAAATTTCCTGTAGAGATGAAATTTTATTTGGGATTTAAAGGAAGCCAGGGAAGTCAGTAGTTGCAGCAGAGGAAGGAGAGCATTGCAGGCATGAGGGCAACTAGAAAGAATGCCTTAGAGCCAAAAGATGCAACAGGAGGCCATTGTCACTGGATTGAAGACTACATGTTGGGGAATAAGGTATAAGGAGAAAATTCACAGCTAAACAAATAATAGAGGATTACACAAGATAAAATGGATAATTTTGATGATATAAAATTTAAAAAGTATTCCCCTCCCCACAAAAATTTAATGCAATTAAAAGTAGAAAAGAAATAAATAATTAGGGGAAAATCTTTGCACCAAATTTCTCTAATAAAGCTCTCATATCTAAGATAGAAAAGGCATGAATTCAAACTTATAAGACTGAGAGCTATCTCCCAAATAGATATATAATAAATACGTAAATAACCAAATAGATAAATAGTCAAAGGATGTGAACAGGCAGGTTTTTTCCTTTTAAGACTATTTTTAAAAAAATAATAGCCTTTTATTTTCAAAATATATACAAAGATAGTTTTCAGCATTCACCCTTGAAAAACCTTGTGTTCTAAATTTTTTCTATTTCCCTTTACTCCCTTCCCTAGCCAGCAAATAATCTAAAATATGTTAAACATATATAATTCTTCTATACTTAGTTCCACAATTATCATGCTGCACAAGAAAAATCTAATAAAAAAAGGGGAAGAAATGAGAAAGAAAACAAAAAGCAAGCAAACAGCAACAAAAAAGTGAAAATATTATGTTGTGATCCACATTCAGTCCCCATAGTTCTCTTTCTGGATACAGATAGCTCTTTCTCTCACAAGTCTATTGGAATGGGCCTGAATCACCTCATTGTTAAAAAGAACCACATCCATCAGAATTGATCATCACATAATTTTATTGTTGCTGTGTACAGTGTTCTCTTGGTTGAACTCACTTCACTTAGCATCAGTTCATGTAAATCTCTTCAGGCTTTTCTGAAATCATCTTGCTGATCATTTCTTATAGAACAATAATATTCCATAGCATTCATATACCATAACTTATCCAACCATTCTCTGGCTGAAGCACATCTATTCATTTTCTAGTTTCTTATCACTACAAAAAGGGCTACCACAAACATTTTTGCACATGTCGATCTCTTTTCCTTTTTTATGATCTCTTTGGGATACATGCCCAAAAGAGACACTGCTGGACTAAAGGGTATGCACAGTTTGATAACCCTTTGGACATAGTTCAAAATTGTTCTCCAGAATGGTTGAATCAGTTACAACTCCACCAACAATGAATTAGTGTTCCATTTTTTTCCCACATCCCCTCTAATATTTATCCTTATCTTTTGAACAGGTAGTTTTTAAAAGAGGAAGTCTAAGCTACTGTTAAGGGACAGGTCAATTCTCCAAGAGCCTCTACAGTTGTGGATCATAGCATCTGAAGGAGTTGCAAGGCAGCCTTTGCTGACACAGGTGCTGTGGACTGGGAATGAAATAAATTGGAGGCAGAGGGAAGAGGGGAGAGGTCAGACAAACAATGGTCTCTCAATCAGAGAGGTCAGAGAACAGCAACTGCCTCTCAGTCTCCTTGTGTTATCCTCTCACATGAAGAGATCCATTCTGGGTTGAATCTCCAGCAACCACTGTCAGCTGGCTCCCATGTATTCCAACAGCTGTCCTGTATATTCCAACAAGCTACCAACAATATTATTTTCTAAAAAGCCCTCCATCATTAATAATTACAGAAATACAAACTAAAACAATACCTAGTGAAGATGATAAAAGAGCAAATGACATGTTGCAAGGACTTCTGGAAAACAGGTATACTAATGCACTGTTCCTGAAACTGTAAATGGACCACTTTCATTTTGCAAAGAAATTTGGCACTATGCTTAGAAAGTTACAAAACTGTGCATATCCTTTGACCTAGTTATACCATTACTAGGTCTATTCCTCAAAGAAATCAAAGAGGAAAAGGATATACATGTACAAAATTGTTTATAGTAGCTCTTTACCATGGTAGCTCAAAATTGAAAACTAAGGAAGTGTCCTTATATTGGGGAATGGCTAAAAAAAAATTGCCATATGAATATTATTGTGCCATTTAAAATGCTGAAGTGTATTGTTTCAAAGAAAACCAGATATGAACTAATGTACAGGGAAGTGAGACCTAAGGAGAATAATTTATACAATGATAACATTATAGAGAAAAGACTTTAGAACTCTTATCAACCCAATAATAAGCCAATACCTCAATAATGAAGATGAAATATGCCATTCACCTCTTGGCAGAAAGGTGTTGAACTTAAAAATACAAAAAGTAGCATTCTATAGCATAAGAGATTCTTAAGATAGTATAATAATTAATATTGATCTCTTAAAATGTTCACATATTACAAAAAAGTATGAATACTATATTCCAGCAAGTTGAATAAGAAAATTACCTAAAAAGATTGAGAATATATGGCAGTATAAAATAAATAAAATTCATAAAGGGTATATGATTAAGACCAAATTTATAATGTAAGACAAACTTTATGTGTGATATGGATAGAAGGTATGAGCATACAAGGAATAAGACTATGCTTTTTCTCTTTTAAAAAAATTATTTTTAAAATTCTGAACCTAAAGTCCAGTAAAAAGAGTGCTTCCACATTACAGTTGAGCTAAAAAAAAAAAAAAAAAAAAAAGCAGGAGTTTCAATCATGATTTCATATAAAATAATAGCAATATGTATAAAATTGAGAGAAGCTTTTAAAATATGGAGGATTATGGAATACCTTACAATTAAAGGCACAATAATGAAACAATATCAATATTAAATATAATGCACCAAATGGATCTTAAAAGGGAAGCTACCTGAAATGAAAAAGCTCTAGATAGTAATTTTAGGTGACTTTAATATGCTTATATCAGAATATGATAAATTAAACAGAATTTAATAAATTGAACTCTTAGTGGTATTAGAGTAAGCAAAATGAGCCCTTAGTCTTGAAGAATGGTTGAAGAAAATTTAAGAATGTAATCAATCGATCAATCAGTAAACATTTATTAAGGACCTATTATGTGCCAACTGGGCAGTTAGGTGACAGAGTAGATCAAGTGTATACTTGGAGTCAAGAAGATACATTTCTTTGCATTCAAATCTGACCTCAGACACTTACTAATTGTGTGACATGGGGCAAGTCACTTAACCATGTTTGTCTCAGTTTTCTCATGAGCTGAAAAAGGAAATGACAAACCACTGCAGAAAACTGCAGTTTTCTTTGCCAAGAAAACCCCAAATGGAGTGACAAAGAATTGGACATGACTGAAAATGACTGAATGACAACAACAAAAATATGCCAGACACTATGCTAAGCACTGGAAATACAAAAAATTGGCAAAAGACAATTTTTATCTTTAAGAAGCTTATAATCTTTCCCTTCCCCCATTTTAATAGCTTTTTATTTTATCAAATACATGCAAGGAGTGTTTTTTAACACTCATCTCTGCAAAACCTTGCATTTCAAATTTTTCTTTCTAAGTCCCTCTCACCTCTTTCCATATCCAGAAAGCAAACCAACATGGGTTAAATATGTAATTCTTCTAAACATATTTCTATATTTATCATGCTGTGCAAGAAAAATCAGATCAAAATGTGAAAGAAAAAAAAATACAGGAAAAAAAGCCAACAAACAACAACAACAAAAATAAAGTGAAAATACTATGCTTTAATTTATATTCAGTATCCATAGTTGTCTCTCTGAATGTGGATGGTTCTTTCCATCTTGGAAATTGCTTTTAATCACTCATTATTGAAAAGAGCCAAGTCCATCATGGTTGATCACATAATCTTATTGTTGCTCTTTTGATTGGGAATCTACTCAATTGGAAGCTTATAATCTAATGGAGGAGACATTGTACAAACAAATCTATAAAAAAAACAAGTTATATGTAGGAAATAATTAAAAGAAGGAAAGTACTAAATTAAGAGGATAAGGGAAGTTTTCCTGTAGAAGGTGGAATTTTACTTTGGACTTAAAGGACGGCAGGGAGGTCAATAGCAAAGTGAAGGAGAGAGAGTATTCCTGGAATGGGGGATGGTGATAGTGGGGGGAAATGGCCCGAGGAAACACCTGGTGTCAAGAGTTGGAGAGTCTTGTTAATGGAACAGTCAGAAGGCTAGTGTCACTGGATTGTAGGAGTACATGTTTCCAGATAAAGTATAAGAAGAATGGAAAGGTAGGAGGAGATAGGTTAAGAAGGGCTTTGAATGCCAAACAGAGTATTTTGTATTTGATTCTAGAGGTATTACAGAGCTTTTGGATGGGGGTGATAAGACAACCAACATTTTAGGAAAATCACTTTGGTGAATAGATGGAGAATGGATTGGAGTAAAGTGAGATTTGAGGCAGATACACTCACCAGCAGGCTATTGCAACAATCCAGGCATGCAACAATCTAGTGCAATCATCAGCATTAGAGTAAGAGCAGTGTCAGAAGAGAGAAGAGGATTTGCATTTTTAAATACAATAAAATTGTTGCTAATTTGAGAGATGCTGCAAAGGTGAAATCAGCAGGTCTTGGCAACAATTTGGATATGGGGGGTGAAAGATGGGGAGGAAGATAATGTCTTCTACAGTAGTAGGGAAGGTGCGGGGGAGGGTTGATCATTTAGGGATAAAGATAAGTTTTATTTTAGACATAATGAATTTAAGATACTACTAGATATACAGTTTGAGATGCCTGAAAGGCAGTTGGAGATGCAAGATTGGAGGCCAGTAGAGAGATTGGGGCAGGATAAGAAATATTCTATCATAATAAGCAAGAAGTATGAGGAATTCAGGAAAACAGTGATTCATAAATTGATACAAAGCAGAGGGAACAGAAGCATGATAAAATTATATACAATGGCCACAATTATATAAAGAATAACACTAGAAAATAGTTGAACTCTGATAAATTGTAACAATCTTTGACCTAGAGAACTGACAAATAAACATATCTTTCTCCCCTCAGTAGAGAGGTGCAGATTATGAGGTAGAATGTGTCAAATGCAATTGTTGAGTCAATTGGTTTTTATTAAATGTTTTTCTTTGATACAAGAAAAGATTCAGTGGTGGCAGTTTAGAGGAGAAAGATATTTTTTAAAAGGCAACAATAAAACATAAAAAAGCTGACATCTTAAATAATTAGTAAGTCAAAATTTGAATAGCAGAAACTAAAAAAAATATTAAAAAGAATAATAAACATGAGACAACATATGAAATCTATTTTATATTATGAAGGCAGTCTTTTCAGGAAAGTATATATTTCTGACAGCTTATAAAAGACAATGAATTGAGGGTACAACTAAAAAAAATAAAACCATTAAAATAATAATCCAAAATAAAGCATCAAAGATTTTTGAGAATTAAATTACAAATAAATAATATCAAAACATTTTAAAATGGAATAACCAAAGTGTTTGGGTTTAATACATTCAAAAATTTAAAAATCATTAGCTAATTTGACTTTTTTTAAAAAAGGAAAACAAAAAATTTAAAAGAACTGAAAAAACAAGTTGACAAATAATAAAGATTATTAGAAATGACTATTATATTATGTGACAAAAAGCTAAAAACTTAAGAGAAATGGATGAATAATTAGAAAAATTAAAAAATGAACAAATTTGGATACTCTGAATAATCTGATCTCAGATAGAAAAATTGAGTAAGCTCATAAATGAAATTACTTAGAGAGAAAGAAATTGACTTTAGGACCAAATGGTTTCATAAGAATTTTATTCAATACTTAAAGTACAAGTAATCTCGATGGCACATAATTCTTTTTCAAAAATCAAAAAAGAAGACACTCTGGCAGACTTCTTCAATAAGAACAACACTGTCCTGATTCACAAAGCAAGGAGGGATAAAACAATAAATCACAGGATAGTGTCATTCATAAATATTAATGTAAAAATATTAAATATATTACTAACAAAGAAACTATACCAATGTATCTAAAAATTATTCAGTATGACCAAAGTGATTTTACATTAGATATACAAATATAGCATTCCTTATCTAGAGACATTAATCTTTATCTTAATGAACATACTATTACTCTCCTTAGAGTTCTGTGAACAACCTGGGGAAGGCAGAATCCCTTGGCTTTCTAGTACTGTTGCTAATGAGTTCCTCTCTAATTTTTATCCCATTCATTATCAGCCAGATACAATTAGCTATTAAAGAGGGCCTTTACTTAGAGGATACAACAAATACAGTCGTTATAGAATCAATCATTTCCCAAAATTAAGGGACACATTCTCCTCTTGGATATATAAAATTCTCTGGGGAAAGTGAATTCAAATTTAGCACCTGTGTCCAAAGTTAAACTTTTAGCTTCTCGTTATTGGAAGTATTTTTTGTTGTTGTTGTTGTTGTTGTTGTCAAGTTGTTTCAGTCAGGTCCAATCTTCTGTGACACAATTTTGGATTTTGTTGGCAAAGATACTGTAGTGGTTTGCCATTTCCTCACTTTACAGATGAAAAAACAAACAAACAGGGCTAAGTGATTTGACTAGGTTCCCACAGATGGTAAAAGTCTGAGACCAGATTTGAACCTGGGTCCTCTTTATTTCAAGGCTAATATGCTCTATCCACTGTATCACTCATTCATAAAATTGACTCTTTATAAGATCCCTGTCAGATCTCTCTTTGGGACTCTGAGAGTTGATGATCTTACAGAATTTTAAAGCTGCCTATTATTGGTGTAGAATCTAGAATCATAAAATCATAGACCTATTGTAAGGATATGCTGGAGTGAGCTCATGAGAACATTTGGAAATCAGCAAAGGCTACAAATCATGACTTGATTTGTTATTTTATTGATTGTCTGAAAGGGTAGGGTTAGCAAACTATGGTCCAAAGGCCAAACTTAGCTATAAGTTAGGAAAGGGTTTTCCATTTTTAAAATAGTATTTTATTTTTTCAAATGCATGTAAAGATAGTTTCTGACATACGTTTTTGTAAAACTTTGTGTTCTAAATTTTTCTTTCTCCCTCTCCTTCCCCCTTCCCAAGTAGGCAAACAATCTGATATAAGTTAAATATGTTCCATTTTTAAACACAAAAAATTTTATTTTAAAATATAAAAGCCATTTTTAGTTCAAAGGTCTTACAAAAACAGAGGGCACTTTGGATTTTGCATATCTCTCGTTGAGACTTAAGAAAATGATGGAGAAAATATGAATAATACAGACTAAACTTATAAGAAAGTTGTGAATATATCCCTCTTCCCCCAGAGAACTGGTTGTTAAACATTTAACCATAGCATCACAGGATTAAAGGATTCTCAGAGGTCACATAGTACTACCACTTCATTTTACATTTTTGTCCTCAGAGTGTTCTCTCAGCTCTCTCTTAGATGCAGTATTTACTATTGGTTCATGACATAGTCAACCAGGGAGAGGATGGAGTACAACAGTTCCTTTGGATTTACTCTTTTTTACTTTCATATCCTCTTTAAGGAAGTTCCAAGCCAGCAGGCTCTCAGTGCTTTTCTAGTTTGCTGCTGGACCAATTGCTAAAATTCTCCCATTATGGAAAGCCGTTAGCTGATCATGATCAGTTTTTTTGATTAGATAATCACACTAGTCCTTTACTGACCCAATCAAAGATATTCAGGCCTCATAAAGTATTATAAACCATTTTGCTTAGACATTTTAAACTTCATTTAATTCTTAAGGTAGTGATATAGAATCCTTACACTAGGTAGAGGTTAAGATTTATTGTTGTTTGACCTTCATGCTTGGAAAGGACCAAAACAATAACATGTCAGGCTCAATATACAGTGTGGCTAGCTGTGTCTGATTTGACCAATATGAGTTTTGGAGGTTCTACCATCAATCAGACATAAATGGCTTGTATGATCTTTTAGAAGGAAGATGTCTCAAAATTTGTGTACCTCATGTTACTTTTTGATTACTGCAATTCTGCTTTGCTCCTAGAGCATAGCACCTTCTTTGTTAGGGGTACTCCATGCTGGATGGTCTGTATCAGTGTCTCCCATGTCTTACAATCAACACCAAAATTCTTCAGGAAAATTTGCGAGTGTCCTTAGATTGCTTCTTTCTGACCACTAAATGAGCACTTGCCTTGTGTGAATTCTCTGTAAAATAGTCTGTTAGGTAAATATAAGTTTAAGATTCAAACTATGTGGCTAGCCCATTGGAATTGCACTCTGTGCAGTAGAGTTTGAAAGTTTGACATGAGATGGAGGAAGTCCTGCATGGTTGGCACATTAGCCTTCCTGGAGTATAGATCATGATCATGTTTTTCTGTTCAAAACTTGCCCTTTGTTTCCTAATCAAAATTCAAACTCTTATTTATTTTTTAATTTTTAAAAATTTTCAACTGTTTCATTTTTCCAAATACATGTGAAGAGCAATTTCAACAATCATTTTTGTAAAACTTTGTTTCAAATTTTTCTCTCTCCCTTCCTTACCTTCTCCCTCATCAAGACAAGTAATCTGATATAGGCTAAATATGTGCAATTCTTGTAAACATATTCCCTTATTTGTTATATTACACACAAAAAAAAAAATCTCTCCAGTAGGGGAAAAATCATGAGAAAAAAACCCACAAAGGTGAAAATACTATGCTTCAATCCATATTCAAACTCCATAGTTCTCTCTGGATGCAGATGGCAGCTTCCATCCTAAACCTATTGGGATTGCCTTGAATTACCATATTGTTAAGAAAAAACAAATCCATCACATTTGATCATCACATAATCTTGTGATGATTTTGTACAATTTTCTCTTGGTTCTGCTCACTTCATTCAGCAAATAAATCTTTCCAGATTTTTCTGAAATCAATGAGTTCATCAATTCTTTATAGAACAGTAATATTCCATAACATTCATATACCATAACTTACTCAGCTATTCTCCAACTGATGGACATTCAATCAATTTCCAGTGCCTTGCCACTACAAAAAGGGATGCTACAAATATTTTTGCATATGTGGGTTCTTTTCTCTCTTTTATGATCACCTTGGCTTCCAAACCCAGTAATATCCTGGATCAAAGGATACACACAGTTTTATAGTCCTTAGGGTATAGTTCAAAATCGATCTCCAGAATGGTTTGATCAATTCACAACTCCACCAACAATTATATTGTATTTGTATTATGAATTAGGGTCCCAGTTTTCTTTCATCCCCTCCAACTTTTTTCATTTTCTTTCCTTGCCATCTTAGCCAATCTGAGAGGTGTAAAATAGTATATCAGTTATCTCAAATTTTTATTTCTCTAATCAATGGTGATTTAGAGCATCTTTTCATATACTAAAAATAGTATTTTTTTTATTTGAAAATTGTCTGTTCATATTCTTTGACCATTTATCAATTGGGGAATGACTTGTATTTTTACACATTTGACTCAGTTTTCTATATATTTTAGAAATAAGGCTTTTATCAGAAACACTGGTTGTAAAAATGGTTTCCCAGTTTTCTATTTCTCTTCTAATCTTGCTGCATTGGTTTTGAGTGTGCAAAACCTTTTAAATTTATTGTTAACAAAATTATCCATTTTACATTTCATAATGTTTTCTAGTTCTTCTTTGGGCATTTCTCCTTTTTCCACAGATCTGAGAAAAAGACTATCCCTTTCTTTCTTAATTTGCTTATAGTATCATCCTTTATATCTAAATCATGAACCCATCTTGGTATGGGATATTAGATGTTGATCAGTACCTAGTTTCTTCCATACTAAAATTCAAACTCTTTAGCATGGTGTTCAAGACTTCTCACAAATGAGTAGACCAGGTTCTTAGGACAAAGCTTTGTATTAACTGTCTTTATCATGTTATCTGAGAGTAATAGTAGTTGCTCTCTGGAAACTCAAGCTGCCAATTTGAGCAGAAGTTAGGGAATGCTATTTCTCCTCCTCCTTCCCCTCCTCCTCCTTCTGCTTTCTGCTCCTCCTCTATTTTCCTCCCAAAAGCTGAGATAACTTACTTTTTGGGCAGTTTTCATTTTTTTTTTTTATTTCATGAAATATAGCTCTGAAAAAAAATAGGCTTTTAAAAAAATCCATGAAAGAGGAATTAGAGGAATTGCTTGGGGAAAGGGGGAAGGGTGGGAAAAAATTAGAATACAGGGTTTTGTAAGGATGAATGTCAAAAATTATACATGTATATATATTGAAAATAAAAAAGCTATAATTTTAAAAAAAAGAAAAAGAAAAAATAGAATATTATGCTTAAAAAAAAAAGAAAAAAATCCATGTGTTTTAAGTGGAGCTACTTTAGTCAATAATCAACCAACCTAATCTTCTGTGGCTCATTGTTTAGTTTTTGATGGCTTAAAATGAGCGCAAATAGCAATCGTTTTTATCTTCTGAACCAAATTAGGCCATCTTAATTTTTAACTTGTTCCTTGTTCATAGAATGGATATTGCCTTAGACAATCTGAGACCTAAGAAAGATGGTTGCCTGTTGTTCTTAGTTCTTGAAGAAGACCAAAATGACATCACTATATTAGAGTCAAGTTACAGTGTGTCCAACTGTGGCTGATCAGACATCAATATGAGCTTGCAATGGTGTGCCACAGGTTGGACACAAATAGTCCATATGAACATTTGGGGTAGCTTCTCTAATTTTGCACATCTTGCATTTCCTTTGGGCTAAATTCAATTCTGCTTTGCTCATAGAGCACAGTACCTTTCTATGATGAGGGTATTCCATACTGCTAGGTCCTGTTCCAGTGTTTCTGGTGTCATACAATCGATTCTAAAGTTATTAAAAGATACCTTGAGAATGTCCTTATACAGCTTTTTCTTACCACCTTCTGAGAGCTTACCCTGTGTGAGTTCTCCATAAAACAATTTTTTTTGTCAAGCATACATTTGGCATTCAAAAATATGGCTAACGCCACAGAGAGTTGTGCTCTCTGCAGCAGAGTTGGAATGGTTAATTCAAGAAAGGACCTCAGTGTCTGGTATCTTATCCTGTCAGGTGATCTTCAGACTTCCTAAGACAATTCAGTTTCCTGGCATAGTGCTGGTATACTGTCCAGGTTTCACAGGTATACAGTGATCAGGTCAGCACAATAGCTCCATGAATATTTAGTTTGATAGTCAGTCTAATACCACTCTTCTCTCACACTTTTGTTTGGAGCCTCCCAAACACTGAGCTGGCTCTGGTAATGCATGTGTCAATCTCATTATCAATGTGGATATCCCTAGAAAGTATACTGCCAAATACCAACCTTGACTGAAACAAAGCTGGCAAATTAAGAAGTAAGAGTCAGATATATGTTTTTCTGGAGTAGTCGAAGTGAAAGGGAGCACCATGAAGTTGGAGTAGGCTTTATAATCAAAACTAATCTAATAAATAAACTCACATGTCTTCCAAAAAAAGTGAATGACAGGCTCATGATAATGCAATTGCCACTTGCAGAAAAACACCATGCCACCATTATCACTGCCTATGTTCCCATCATGACAAACCCTGATGAGGTCACAGGAAAATTTTATGAAAACCTAGAGACCCTTATCATCAATGTACCAAAAGAGGACAAACTTATAATTCTGGGTGACTTTAATGCTAGAGTAGGCTCAGACTACTAGACGTGGCAGGAAGTCCTTGGGAGGAATAGAGTTGGAAACAGCGATTAGCAATGGTTATTTACTGTTGAAGACTTGTGCATCTCATGACCTGGGGAAAAAACTTAATTTTGAAAGGTCAGAGTCATTCACTGTATCTTGCAACACCAATCCTCTTTACTTTTGTGGCAAGCCACTAGATTTTGATGATTCTGGAGGAGTGAAGTTAATGATTTTGCCAGTTCTTACTTAAATCCAATGCAAGAGCAAGTAAAGATATCATTCTCATGTCATTGGTCCTGTTAGAGATCAATGGATAACAATAGTACCACCAAGACTTCCCCCAATTTAGCAGCCTTAACAATCCTACCTTCCAAATCTTTTCTTACACTATGCTGTTTATCATTTAGTCAAATTTTCCTCAGCTTTTCAGTCTCTGACAAACCTTACTGTAGTTTTTCAGTGCTTGGAAGTCTTCCCAACCATTCAGTGAACAAATCTTGTTTGATCCCAAGACTTGCTCTGCTTGGTTTCAGGAGGCAGAGCTAGAAGTCAGTGGGATTTGTAGAGGAACAGATTTAGGAATTGTGGCATTGTGGATAAAATGCTGGTCCTGGAATAAGGAAGACTCATCTTCCTGAATTCTAATCAGCCTTTGATACTTATTAGCTGTGTGACCTTGGCAAGTAACCCCATTTGCCTTTAAAATGAATTGAAGAAAAAAAATGACAAACCATTGCAAAATATTTGCCTCAAAAACTCCATATGGGGTCATGAAGGTCAAACAGGACTTAACAACAACAAAAATAATAAAGCTGCAGAGTAATTTTGGTACATAATAATTTTTTCTTTAAATCCTTTATTCAAATCTCCACTAAATATTCACTTTCTACAAGAAGCTTTTCTCAGTCTTCCTTATTCTTTGTTCTTCTGAGATTATCTCTAATTTATTGTCTCCTCCATATTCTTGAGCTTCTTGAGGCCAGTATTTGGCATAATTCTTAAAATACTTGATTGATTCATTATTGGAGGTCTTCCAGTGGAAAACTGATGACCAGTCAGTTATTATAGAGATTGCTTATTAATCTCTATATGTGTAGGCACTATATGCCTTTCTAACTATGATTCTATGAATCATAATAACTGATATGTGGAAAATAGGATGAAAATAATTTTGCCTATGCAAATAGCATGATAAATGTCTTATTATTGTTTATATGTCATACTAGTTGTTCAGTAAGTCCAATTCTTTGTGATCCCATTAGCTAAATTGTCAATGATGTTTTCTTTTTCTTTTTTTTTCCTGAGACAATTGGAGTTAAGTGACTTGCTCAGGGTCACACAGCTAGGAGGTATTAAGTGTCTGAGGCTGTCAGGTCTGAGGACCTGAAATCAGGTCCTCCTGACTTCAGGGACATCACTCTACCCACTGCACCATCTAGATGGCCCCATGATGTTTTCTTGGTAAAGATACTGGAGTAGTTTACTATTTCTTTTTCCAATGGATAAATGCAAACAGAAAGTAAATGATTTGCCCAGGGCCACATCCTAAATGTCTGGGGTTGGATTTGAATTTGGATCTTCCTGACTCCAGGTCCACTGCTATATCCACTGAGTGACCCAGTTATCTAATCATATTAGTTATTTTTTCTTTTAGAGTGAAGAATCTAAATTTTTTACAAAAAAGATGAGTTATAAAAACAAAAGTATTTTCTTTACTAATTAATACTTTTGGCTCTGCCTTTTTAAAATTGGACTAAGAATTTGGAACAATAATTTATGTCTTGATTTGTATGTGAAATACCCCCCTTCCCCTAAAATTTGAGTTTACAGGGACTGGGTTTAATCTTGGAAGGTGACCCTAAAATATGATCTTCTTTGACTTGTTATGCCCATGTCCAGATCTTAATTTAGGAAAATCACCAAATACTTTAATCTAAATCTCAAAGAAGGTGGGGTAAAAGTACCTATAGCTTAAAGTTTCAATGATAGCAGGTATAGAAAATGTTTATTTTACCTCTATAGAAAATGCACAAAAGGCAAAGACTTACTTGAAGGAGCCTAAAAGCAACCAATACAATTTGAGTTCGCGGTTGGGTCTGGTCTTTTAAATTCCTCACAGACCTTCTGAAGGCTTTGTCTCCTCTAGAAATGAGCTGCTAGACAATCTTGTTTCTAATGGACTTTCTCTAAATAACTCAAGGTAATAGCCTTTCTGCCATAATTTTGATCCTTGGCTGCTTCTTCATTTTTCTGAGCCTTATGGGCAATTCTCTTAGAGGCACAATATTCAAGTAATTCCTTATTCCTTGGCTAGAACCATAAACTATCAAATTTCGGTTACTTGAAGAATCATTTCCAAGGCTGGCATTCCCCTTCATTTTGGTCCCTTCTTTACTGAGGAGCAAATGTTTGGAAATTAAATATTCAAGTACTCTCTTTTCTAGTTTTTAAGTTTTTTTTTTCCTAAAGCATCAAAATAAGGGATCATTTCCCAAAGTAGATCATAAGAAGAGGATTCTACATGAAACGGAGAATGTATTATGTATTGCTTGTTTTTTAAAAGTATATAATAAATTTGACTTATAGCCTTCAAAACTGTCTTGCTTGTGTGTGTTTCTCTTTGTTCTCTCTTCTGGTTTTTTTTCTTTCCTGTAAAATGAGGATAATGATGGAATCTACCTCATAGGATTGTTGTTAGGAACAAATGAGTTAACCCATGTAAAATGGTTTGCAAACCCAGCCTCTTGTCATTTAACAAAACATATTCAATCATGATTTTTTGTTGTTAGCAATACTACCACCATTCCCTCCTTTACTTCCCCATTTCTCCTCACAAATACTCATATTGGGGAAAAAATGCAAAATTCTTGTAACCATGGTCAAGCAAGACAAATTTCTGCATTGTTCATTTCTAAACTGTATATCTTGAGTCCATTACCTTTATCAGGTGGTAGATAGTAGCAAGCTTCATCATCTATTTTTTTGGCAAAATGGCTGGTTATTGCATTGATCATGGTCCTAAATTGCCTTCTCAAGGCATCTGTGTTTCTATTTCCCTGCCTCTTTCCATCATTTGGCTCAGGGAAATTCATGGTCAAGTCTGATTTCTAATGTGCTCAGAAAGGGGAAAAAAACACCCCAATCTTCTAAATAAGCTAGTCCACCAATTTCCAACCCCTTTCCTACCATGTGAACATATACAACTCCCACATATCTTTGAGGCAGACACTGTAGATACTGCTACAGTCTCTCCTTAAGGTTAACAACAACAAAATCCAGATCCTTAATGAAGATGGAAATAGGTTGGTTTTTCCAATAAGAATATGTCTTTTTATGCACACCTGCATTTTTGATTTCCTTCACAAGCTAATTGTACAATATTTCAGAGTCTGATTCTTTTTGTACAGCAAAATGACGTTTTGGTCATGTATACTTATTGTGTATCTAAGTTATATTTTAATATATTTAACATCTACTGGTCATCCTGCCATCTAGGGGAGGGGGTGGGGGGGTAAGAGGTGAAAAATTGGAACAAGAGGTTTGGCAATTGTTAATGCTGTAAAGTTACCCATGTATATATCCTGTAAATAAAAGGCTATTAAATAAAAATTAAAAAAAAAAAAAAAAGAATATGTCTTTTTGAATCTTAATTTTCATCTTAGGAGCAGCTTCTAGTTACTGAGAGCTCATCCCCTAGGATAGTGACTCCAAACAAATGAATGATTAGCAGTTATAAAGTGTTTCAAAGAAATTCTGGTTTTTTATCCACTTAAAGGGCCCTTGGCCATTTCCAGAATTTTTAGGGGAAGTTAAGGTCAGGCATAAACTGATCTCCTGGCATACTCATAAAATTTGGCATTTGATGTGAGTTGACCATATCAATGCCCCATCCCAGATTTGATTTTTTTTTATAGCTATTAAAATTTATATTAAAATTTGAGAAAAAGAAAAATTGCAAAATGCCTTATAAGCATATCCCTACATAAAGTACTCACTTTATCTATGAATTAACAGAAAGATAAGGTTTTTTGTTTTTGTTTTTTTAACTATAAAGGCACGTAAGATCACATAATTTAGAACTGGAAAGGACATACTAGATACTCTATTGTATATATATTAATTAATATATTATATAATTATGTATTATAATTATAATTATAAATATAATTAATATATCAATTAATTAATATATATAATAGAGTATCTAGTCCAACTTCTTAATTTTAGGTATAAGAATGTTGAAAACCAGAGAAACCAGAACCATATGGAAATCTAGATCCTCTGACTCCATATCCAGTATTTTCCCATCACTGTAGGTGCCTCTTTAAAAAAAATACACATTTTATCAAGTTTGAAAAAATTTTAATGCTGTAAACATTTGGTGAGCTTCATGAAAACAGTTCTCTGATCTGAACAGTCTACATTCTTTAAGAAAACAATTGTATAATTCTTACTCTATTAACAATATGAAATTAATGGGTCAAATATTCCTAAAATAGGTATATCAGTATCAATGTAATTACATTATATCAATGTAAGCTCATTCAAGCAGAAGTTATGTGGTTAAATCAACAAAATGAATGTTCATGTGGTATTAATATTAAAAACCGAATTTAAATTTCTGGTTAGTTTTTAAAATAATGAAATGCAACATTCTGTAGTTATTTATATGCTTGTACTGGTGTAAATTTTACACACATTAAGCTTTGGTTTTGAAAAGATGTTATTTTTCTAATGATTTAAAAAAATTAATTATTGAAAATCCTTCCCAATGATCCATTGACGATATTTTATTTAGAAAACATTTGATGTTTGGCTAAACAATGTTTTCTAGATAGTTACCCGATAGATCTTTAGACTCCAAAATAGCCCCAGTGGATTTTGTCCCTTTAAGTCTTTGAACTTGTGAATTTCTCACATCACTGTTCAGCCATCCACATGAATTTCTTCAGCTCCAGATTGAGCCAGAGGAGATAAAGCAAAAGCAACGAAAAACTAATTCTACCTGGAATTGAAAAGGCAAGTTCTTCATAGGAGACTCAAGGGTGGAAACTAGTGGACTAATTGAGAAGATTGGGGTGCTTTCAGTGTTGAAAAAGTGGACTTTGTCTTTGGAGGAAGTTGACCCACATAACAAAGGGATTTGGGTGTCAATTTTTTTTTCTTTATCCTTTTTTCTAACATCCCGGCCATTTTCATTAAGTGTAACTCTCTCGGAGCATTCGGGAATGTCTTTCAGTTACAGTCGAGAAATTAAATATCTGAGAACCCAGTGCTGGGGAAAGGGGGACAAGGAGGAAGATTCAACCTCAAAACCCAGCAGCACTATCACTCTTTATCAGCAGCCCTCTTCTTCCATCCCCTACTCTGCCCTAGCTCTTTCTGGCTTAGGGGGAGAGATAGGGACAGAGGAAGCGCAGACCGAGAATGACGGACAATTTGGGAGGATGCATAATAATGTGATAAGGTGCAGTCCCAGCGGAATTTTTACAATTATCATGACCCGGACCAGCCCGCACCTAGTTACAAAGAGACAATTTGACTGGAAACTCTGCAACTCTAGACCCGAGAAGGTGAATGTGTTAGAGATGTGCATATTATCCCTCACAGAGCTATGGCTGTTCAAACTGGAAATAAAAATCTTTCAGTTATCTAAGGTCGAACCTCGTAAAGTGGCTGGGACCTTGCCTGCTCCCTTTGGAGGCGGGGTTCGGTCCGTAGGGAGAACAGGGAGAGGGGAGATGGCCCTCCGCAGCGGGAAGCTCCTCCTCTTCTTTCCCTCTGGCCGCAGCACACACAATAATTTGGGTAACTCCAGCAATTCAGATGACTTTCCCCCCCAACTCCCACTTTCCTTTTTTTTTTTTTTTTTTTTTTTTTTTTTCACCCAAGGGGGTGGTGGTGGGACTTTGTATACTCTACTGGGAATAGACCCAATCTCAGAAGAACTGTTTCCTCTGGTTCTCCACCTCCCCAATCTTTGGAGAATATATAGGAGTGGAAGGAGGGAGATTGGTGCAATTAGTTTCTTCCAATTAGTTTCTCTTCTTTGTATGGTCTCCATTCAAACTGTGATGTAACCTTCCGCTGAAAGGGGGAGGAGAAAAAGTAGTCCGGCTTTAACAGCTTTTTTTTTTTTTTTTTTTTTTAATATATATATTTTTAAAATGTGTGGTTAGCGTTTCGGTGGAATCCTTGGGGGAATTTCAGATGAAGGTGTTGGCTGACGGGTATTATAGGGAAGGGCCGTTGGGGGTAGATAGTCTAAGTCTTCTCCATTGCCTAGACTAGAGAGAGGGATCATGGGGCGTAGAGATTGCAAACCCCCAACCACGTACAGCGGGCTATACGCGTCAACCGAACTCGAGCAACGGAAGCGCCGGGCCCGCCCCCTACTCTTTCCCCCTCCCTTCCGCACTCAGCTTTCTTTTGACGGACGGGGTATCCTAGCCAACCAACGTGACTGTGGCTCTTCCAAAATCCCAAAAGGACCAATGAGAGGCAAGGAGCGGGGCGGGGCCTTCCTCCGGCCGGCTGGGTTCGGCTGAGCTCCCTCCTTGCTCCTCCTCCCCTCCCTGCCCTCTCTCCTCCCCCCTCCCCCCGACTCCCTGCTCCCAGAGTAGTTGAGCCAGTGAAGTGCGGGCGGGCGGCGATGAGAGCGAAAGTTGCGCTTGGCTTCGAGCTGGGGCGTTGAAGCAGCTCCGCGTTCCCGGCTGCCGTCACAAGTCTCTCCCTCAGCCCTTTCTCCCTTCGAGTAGCCCCGGTTCCAACTGTCGTCCCCCGGAGCCCCGGGCTCCCGGTCCCCTCGGCGGGCGCGCCCCCCTCCCTGCGCCCTCGCGGCGAGCCTACCCTCCGCCTCGCTCCTCAGCCCCACTTTGCTCCCTCCTCCCCGCGCCCCGCCGTCCCCTCCGATGCCAGCCATGGTGGAGAAGGGCCCGGAGGTGCTGGGGAAGAGGAGGGGGAGGAATAATGCCGCTGCCTCGGCCTCCGCCGCCTCCAACGCCGCCAACGCCGCCACCACCACCACCACCACTACTGCCTCCTCCTCCTCTTCCTCCTCCGCCTCCGCAGCCGCCGCTGCCGCCGCCTCAGCCTCAGCCTCGGCCTCGGCCGCCTCTGCCTCCTCCGCTGCAGCCTCCGCCTCGGCTGCCTCCGGCTCCGCCAATAATGGCCATAATAAAAGTTTGGCAGCGGCCGCCGCCGCGGCGCCCAATGGAAATAGCACCAACTCCTGGGAGGAAGCGAGCTCGGGCTCCTCGAGTGATGAAGAGCATGGTAGGTGATAGCCTCAAACTCGAGCCGAGGCTACCCTGCTTCCACTCCCCTCCCCCTTCCGCCCGGGCGTCCCCGTCGTCCCCTCTTGCCCAGCTCCCAAACTCTGCCCGGAGCCTTCACTGACTTCCCTCCCGCTCTCCTCTTTCTTCGCAGGAGGAGGTGGCATGAGAGTCGGACCCCAGTACCAGGCAGTCGTGCCTGATTTTGATCCTGGTGAGTTTGACACCCTTGGGGGTGGGGTGGGGGGTTGTCCTCCTGACTTCGGATGACCGTTGCCCCTGCTTGGGTATGAGAGGATGATATGTAGAGCTTGAAACTGATGGGGTAGGTAGCCTCAAACTGGTTAGAGACAGTGCTGGGGGACTTGGCTGTGTGTATGTCCTTGGTTGTTGCACTCAAGCCTTCCAGGTGGCTTATATTTGAGGGACAGGTACCCCACCCTTTTCATTTCTTAGGGGGGAAAAATCTTACAGGAAAACGTAGGATTCATGTGGATTTTAAGGAGTATGAGGGCATTTGGGTAGGGAGTGGAGATCAAATCAACAACTTTCTTTTTGTGTGTGTTCGCCCTGCTGTCCAAGGGAAGAACAGCAAGGGGGGGAGGGGGAACGTGTTCTGCCAACGTGCCTCCAGACTTATAAAAAGAGATGATTTCTCCTTCACGAAATACCATTGTAACTTACGATTTGATATCTATCCTCCGGAGTGCTGGGAATGTATTTATAGCGGGGATGTAGTAGTGGAAACAATTGTATTGGCTCCATTCTGGCTCAGGTGTGGTTAGTTTCACATTCACAGTGATTATGGTAGTGGTGGTGAAGTAGCATCTAGCAAGCTAAATGGACTTGATGAAATTTCACTGACCACATAAAATAGACACCCCTACCCAATCAATTATTGCTCAAGATTCTCTTTTTTTCTGGACTCCTGAGCTCTTGCTTTCCTCTTTATCCCTGATTTTGAAACGTCAAGGATGGATGGAATAAGGACAAAATACATATTGTTTCAGTTTATGAGAGAATTGGGTTTTCCAGAGGGCGCTTTGCAGGAAAAAGAAGAAAAGCTTATATAGCCAGGAGAGAATCTCATATAGCAGGTTGCTTTTTCTTTCTTTTTTGAGACTTCTTTGTAAATGGGTTTTTTTCCCCCTTTGCGGTGTTGGTAAATGTTGGTAAAAAACAAGTTTTGAAAATAAAATAATCAAAAGTCTTGTCTTATAGAATACATTAATCTAAAAACAACCAGCCCCAAATCCATCCCCCCTTCCCCCCCCAAACAAGAACAGAACATTTTAGAAACATTGCCTGCTTGGCTGTTATATGCAAAATAATTTAAAGTGATATAGTAACAAATTTACATGCAGACAAAAGAATTTTATTTAAATTTTAATATTGGGATCTCGGCTTGTCAGTTTACATGACATGTTGGTAAATAGGATTTTTAAAAGGAAGAAATTTGTATTTAAAAAAATAAAACTTGACCCCTTAGTCAAACATCCTTACTGGCTAGGGTTTTTAAACCTGGAGTTAATTCATTCTTGGCTCAAACTTTGAATAATGCATAACTTCTTTTCTACAGTATATAAACAGTGATGGAAATAGGTAGAATTCTTACTTTTTTGTGAAGGTTTTAGTACCTATTGTGATTTGATATTTGAAGTCAGTTAGTGGAGATGACATTGTCCTGCTTACCTATACTTTGGTTGTGCACTTTTTTCTTGCAATTTTATCTTTCCTTGTAAATTTTAATAATTTCTAACAATCTTTTTTAAGATTGAAAATAAGCATTTTAATCTGTGTAAATGTCAGTACATAAAGACTTGTGCTTTTAAAAAACGCCCTCCATGTTACTTTGTAATAATTTTTATTATCTGAATTTTGAGAGTTCCTCTCCCATTTTTATAGTCACTTTTCATTTGTTTGAATGACAGACCAGATGTAGGAAGCTATGCTTCCTCTCTCCTCTTCTCTCCTCTACCTTCTCCCTTCCTTCCTCCTCCCTCCCCCATTCTTACCCATGACTTCTCCATTCCTTAGTCAGCCACCAGGGGAGGCATATTGTTTTTTGGTTACAGTTGACCCTTTCTTCAGTTTGTAGGTCAAGCTCATCATTTCTTTTGCATATTAAAATAAAGCTTGTCACCAAGTATCCACAAAATATTGTCTATTTTTTTTAATCATCTTCTCAAATCTTCTAGTTTTAATAAGTTGTAACTATGTTGGCTTAATTTGATACATTTTAGTTACATTTATTTGAAGCCTTTTACTTAAATGTTTTAAATGGGCCTCAAGAAAATGTGGCAGATGCTTTGGGAGCTAAATAAGATATAAAATTTTTGCTTTTTAGCTGAATATATCTGGTCTGACTTTATCATTTCATATTTGATTGCATTATTAGCAGTTTGAGAATTTGACCTGTATATTCTCCAATGGAAGAGTATATGTAATATATTTTAGTTGCCTAAAACACTTTTCAAGTAAATAAGTATTTACTTGGTGTGGGCTTATTATAAGCCCCTTGTTGATAAAGTAAAAGTAAAACATTGTAGATGCTCTTGTTCAGGTAAATAGAATAATTTGTCTCTTGTTTTGTGTAAACATTTCTGAATGCAATTTTTGAACAAAAATGAAAAATTTGAGTTAATACGTTACTAATCGAAAATAGTGACTTTCAGAAAGTTGGTGTTGGTCTAAATTAAGGGTTGTGTTTGGCCTTACTGTAATTTCACAACTAATGATTCTCTTGCCTAGTATTCTATACTTATGAAAATTCAAAAACATATAATTGGGATAGAGGGGAAGGAAATAAATTAATTTTGGAAACTTAAATTCACTCTTAAACTATTTCCTTTCTTTTAGATTAGTTATGTATAGAAATTGGAAACTACTCTTAAGGGAAGTTTATTCATTTTAAGATTATTCAAACTCCTTAATGCTTTTTCTACTTAACTTTTTGGCGTTGGTACTCTTCTGTAGCTTCCCTACTAGATATCAGTTATGTATAGAAATTGGAAACTACTCTTAAGGGAAGTTTATTCATTTTAAGATTATTCACACTCCTTAATGCTTTTTCTACTTAACTTTTTGGCGTTGGTACTCTTCTGTAGCTTCCCTACTAGATATCAGTAAGTGAAAATTGGATTTAATAAGTGTTACTTTTTAAGTGTAATGTGTTTGGGGGTATGTAGGGTAGTAAAGGATACAGGGATAACGGGCTAGAACAGTAATTTTTAGACACTTATTATTATCTACAGTATAGTTTTTCCATTAAGGTTTTTAATGGCACTATATAACTTAAATTATTAAGTTGAGATAAGACTAACCTCTCTTGGCCTCTCCCCCCCCCCCCTTTTTTTTTTTATAGATCATAGATCATTTGGGGCATACAATCATCCTCTCAAGAAATTGTGTAAATAACAATGTTGATTTACTTAAAATTTTAATTAAGTGCTAAGCTAGATTAATGGAGTACTATTTGAAAAAATCAGTTATAAAGTCATTTTAATTACTGTCTGTTTACCTTGGAAAGAAAGGTTTTAGCATTCAGAATAAAAAAAAATATGAAATTTGAAAGTGTAGTATAATAAAACGAATCTTTCACTGAATAGATTAGACTTGTTATTTGAAGAAAGGGGTTGTCTTCTGAATTTGGATCACATGGACTCCAGTGATGCTTTTTATGCTGTCTTGTATGAGTTTCTTTAAATTTTTATCTTTGACTATTCTCCTTAAATATATTTTAGCTATATTATCTTGAGTTTTATCGTCCAGTGCTTGATTTGTTCCATCCAATCTGTTTATTAATTAATCACTATATTTCCAAGTCATGGCTATTATTTTGAGAGTTAATGTGGTTTCTCATGTGTAAATGTGAAAACTCCTGTAATTTTATTAGTATATTTAATAGTAATGTATTAAAGTCTTTGATCTTTGCTATTCTGTAGTCCAGTAAAGCTATCAAATTCTCTTACCTTTTTTTTTTTTTTTTTTTTTTTTTAAATCTTCCAGTGGTATGTATTTCAGGGATGTTAGTCAATAAGTATTTTATTAAGTCCTTGCTATGTGTCAGGCAGTGAGCTAAGTTTTGTACTTACAAATAAAGGCAAAAAACCCCCAAAAACCTGTCCCTTCTTTCTAATGTGGGAGACAGCACATAACTAGATATATACAAGTTATATCGACAGAGTAGAGAGAAGGTAACCCAGAAAGGGAGATGAGGGAAATAGCCTATGTGGAAGATACAATTTGAAATCAGTATTGAAGGAAATTAAGAAGCAGAGTTGTGGAAGAAGGGCATTCCCATCCTCCACTTAGTAGTAAAAGTGGTCTTCCCAAAGAGCAGGTCTGGATATGTCATTACCTTACTCAGTAAATTCTAGAGACTCCATATTATTCCCAGAATAAAAATACAAAGTATTTTTACATTACAAAATATATATTATGCTCAGCATTCAAAGCTTTTGATAACCTGCCCTCTTACTAGTCGACTGTAATACCCACTTTCCCTGCATTTATTTTTCAGTCCAGTGACACTATCCTTTTTACTTTTCTAAGAAAACACTCATCTCCCAGCTCCTCTGTATTTTCATTGACCAGTCAGTGAAATGTTTTTCTTTCATTCTTGTCTCCTTGCTTCCCTGGTTTCCCTTAAGTCTTAGCTAAAGTCTACCTTTATGGGAAGCTTTTCCTGACTCTCCAGTGCCTTTCTTCTGTTGATTATGTTTATCCTGTTCATTCATTCATATATATATATATATATATATATACACGCACACACATGTATACTGTTTATATATCCTATGTATAACTTTTTTGTATAACTTCATGTTGTCTTCTAAATTAGATTGAGTTTGAGAGCAGAGACTGTCTTTTACAGTGATAAGTACAGTGCCTGACACATAGTTGGTGCTTAATAAATGTTTATTGACTGAGTAGGGAACCTTTATTAGATAGGGAGATAGAGATGGAAATGAGAGATAGAGTTGGGAAAAAGAAGTACTTCAAAGTAGACCAGTAGAGTATGTAGAGGGGAGTAGTGTGAGAAGACTGGGCCAGATTATGGAGAATTCTAAAAACCAAACAAGATTTTTTTTTTTTTTTATTTAGTCCTAGAGATAATAGAGAACTACTGGTATTTTTATAGGTGTAATGACATGGTCAGACACGAAAAATCATCTTAGTAGCTAAGCAGAAGCTAGATTAAAGTGAAAGGAAATTTGAAGCCAGGAGTCCAGGCTCTTTCAGTATTTCAGGTGAGAAGTGATGGGGTCCTGAACTAGAGTTGTGGTTGCATAAGTGAGAGATTGTGAAGGTAGAAGTAGGATTTGATAACACTTTGGATATGTGGAGTGAATTTTTGGGCCAAAGTGATAGTGTGAAGGATGATGACACCCACAACTGTGATAATGAAATTTTAATTTTAGGCATCTACTATGTTCCAGTACTATGCTAATTGTTTTTTTCAAATATTATCTCATTTAATCCTCATCACAAACCTGGGAGGTTTTACAGATGAGGAAACTGAGGCATATAGAAGACAGCTAGGTGGTACAATGGATAACATATTGGGCCTGGAGGAAGACTCATCTTCCCAGTTCAAGTCCAGCTTCAGGCTTACTGTGTAACCCTGGGCAAATCATTTAATCCTGTTTGCCCCAGTTTCCTCATCTGTAAAATGAACTGCTGAAGGAAATGGAAAACCACTGCAATATCATTGACAAGAAAACTCTAGATGGGGTCACAAAGAGTTGGACACCACTGAAAATGGCTGAGTAACAACATTCCCCAGAGTCACTTACATAGTACCTGAGATTGGATTTGAATTCAAGTGTTAATGGTTCCAAATTCTTGGCTCTATTTACTATGTCTCATAGCCCCTCCTAGGCAGTGTTTGGGAAGTTTGGAAGTAGAAGTTAAGAGGAAAGATGATGAATTCTATTTTGAATGTACTGATTTGAGGTGCTAAGTTTTGAGTTGCCTATTAGACATCCTGTTCAAAATGTTGAAAAAGTACTTAGAGATACTTAACTTTTACTTGTGGAGATAGATTTGTGATACCTCTGTAGAAGTGGTAATTATCTACATAGAGATGATAATTGAACCCATGGGAACTGAAAGGAGAGAATGAAAAGAGAAGAGGGATTAGAATAGGATCTTGAGGGATCATGGGTGTGTGGCATAAAGAAAGGGCTAGTAAATGAGACTTAGAGTCAGTTGGACAGCTGAGAGAAACATGACAAGAAAACCCAAAAAAAGATGTGTTCAGAAAGTGATCAATATACTACAGAAAAGTCAGAAAGAATCGGGATTGGTAAAAGGCCATTAAATTTGACAATTAAGAGATCATAGGTGATTTAAGAGAAGGTAGAGCATTTAGAAGAGATGGAGAGGAAGGAAAAATATGATAGCCAGGTTGTTGGGACCAAGTGAGGGTGATGGTTGTTGTTTTTTTTTTTTTTTTAAGGATGAGGGAGGTATAGACATCTTTGTAGACTTCAGTAAAGGAATCAGTAGATAGAGGTTGAAGATAAGAGTGGGAAGGATAGTAAGAGTAAGGAATGGGATCAAAGATGCATATAAAGGGATTTGCCATGGTAAGAAGGACCACTTCTTTATCTGAGATTGAAGGGGATGGAGAAAAATGAATGGGGAAGAAGAAATTCTTGGGAATGGTTTCAAAATTCTTGTTATTTGTGATGTGAAATTCTAGGCTGAGAAGGTACTAAGGGGAGAGAGGTACAGCAGGAGGCTTGAAGAAAGAAGAAAAGTTTCAGAGAGTGGACAGTGAATCAGATAGAAATAAAATGTTTTTCTTGCTTCAGTAAGGTCCTAGTTGAGATTAGATAATATATTTGTAATACATCCCCATCACTTTCTTGTAGTTCTGTTCAGCAAAAGTACATAGGAGTAAAGGAGTGGGATAGTGGAAGCAATCCAGGGTTGGAGCTTGCAAGGACTGATAATAATGAGGGGTCAAGGATTATTAGGCAGAGTTACTGTAGAGTTGAATTGATACATTGAAGTTTTCCTATTAGGAAGAGAGTGTAATGTAGGAGTGAAAAGAATAGACCTGGGAAAGAATAGAGTTGAAAGTTGAGTTTGGTGCTTTGCCTCCTGGCCAGTGTTTATTAGGGCAGTTTAATTTGTTTTTCAGAACTACTAATGTTACCATTTAATAAAATAGGTTTTCCACAGACTGTTTTTTGGTTTGTTTTTTAACAGTTCAAAGAGGTTATATATATGCAGGTAATCTAACCTGTACTTGACCAAAAATATGATCATCCTTCTAACAAATAGTTGGTCTTCTGTTTGAGATTCCCAGTGAGAGGAAATCCTATTACTTCCTGAGGCAGTCTTTTCCATTTTTTGAAATGTTTTGGTTAAAAAATTTGTTTCTAAATTTGAATCTGGATCTGCATCTCTGCAGCTTCATCATTTCAAGTTCTGCTTTCTGGAGAAAAGCGGAATGAGTTTAATTCCTTTTCTATAGGAGAGATCTTTGAACATTTTAATGTTACAGTCATGCTCTCTACCATCATCAAGTTGTCTCTTCTATAGACCTAAAATTCTTTACTTCTAATGTTGGCATATTCTCTAGTCCCCTTACCCTTCTGTGTTTTGTACATACTCCAATTTATCTTTTCCAAATGTGGCTCCCAGAATCAAATGGATTAGTTATATAGTCTGACCAATGTGGAATGTAATGTGTTAGTTTCTTCATACTGGACACTATACCTTTCAATACAGTCTAGGATAGCATTAGTTTTTTTTCCCCTTAGAGCTGACAGTATTTATTGACTGTCACTTATAAGTTTGCATCCTTTGAGTTTGCAATCCACTTAACCCTTCTGTTCTTTTTCACAAGACATACCTAGCCATATCTTCCCTATCATGTGTTTTATCAAGTTGATTTTTTAAAAAACACGTGTATAGAACTTTCTTTATCCCTGTTCAATTTTTACAGATGATCTAGAAATAAGCAATTGTCTTTTATGATATGATAATATGATAGCCAGGTTGTTGGGACCAAGTGAGGGTGGTGGTAGTTGGTTTTTTTTTTTTTAAAAGGATGAGGGAGGTATAGACATCTTTGTAGACTTAGTAAAGGAACCAGATAGAGGTTGAAGAGTGGGAACAATTTGCTATAGATGTGGTGAGGGAATGAGATCAAAGGTTCATATGGCAACAAGGACTACCTCTATCTGAGACTGAAGGATTTAAGTTATATTAAGTAGTATAGGAAATCCAAAGCTTAACTTAAATACATTGTACAAGTGAATTCATTTTACATTTACTATTATTAGCTCAAGCAAATTTAGTTGATTTCTTAGTAAAAATAAAATACCATTCTTAGAAGAATAAATTAGTGTAAAACCTCACTGATTGATTCAAATGAGTAAGTCTAAATAAATGAAGTTTGAACAATTTCTTCTATTTTCTAGTATATTTAACTACATACAATCTGACATAGGCATGTTTATCATGTTAAAGGTCTGTTTTGCTGAATAGATAAGTACATTATGAATTTGCTTAAGAGAACCTTATTTTATTGCGAACAAAAATAGAAAAGATGTTTTTAAAAAAGTAAATCTCCAAATATCTAAATCCTATTCATGGGTCATAGGAATTTCTAAATAATATAAGTTTCTGAATTAATGAGGTTTTTACTCTGTGATCCTTAAAGTTTGAGTATTTTATTTATGTTTAATTATCAGAGGTCTTTATTTTACAGTTTCTCCTTTGAACTGATTAAAGCCACATTATATAGTTCATAGACTTAGAGCTTGAAGGGATCTTAATAAAGGATCATTGCCTCTATCTCCTCATTTTAAATTTGAGGAAACAATCCCAAACAGCTTAAGTGGCTTGCTTAAATGGTAGAATCAGTATTCGACTCCAAGACCTTGTGACTCTAAACCTAGCATTTTTTCTATTTTATCACATTGGACCAATTAGGAAGTTTGTTGAGAGTTATGAAGAGATTAAAAAAAAAACAGTACAAATTTGGGGAATTTTAAAGAGACTTAGTTACAATTTAATTTTTAATTTTGAAAAAAAGTTAGATACCAATAAAAATGAGGTTTTTTTTTTCCCTTACCAGTTCCATTAACATTTTTTGGTTGTCTTGTTTGGCCTTCATTTTAGAAGAGGACCATGACATCAGGAAGGTGATGCTATAACATGCAAGTGAATTGAATTTAAGTGAAGGAAGGCTCTCCCAAGGTCACCTGCTTCACTTTCCCCTCCAGAACCATCTGGATCCAATGGCCAAATATATATCAGGACAACTGGAGATGGCCCTAGACATAGACCTTGGCCTTTTTAAGCTAAGGTCTTCAGCAAGCTTCAATTTGATTGAGTCTGCACTCAGGGAAAAGGTAGTAATTGAGACACAAAGAATCTCCTTAGGAATCACTTTAAAGGTGACCCATTTGGTCATTAATTGGGTCCTGATTGACTCGCAATGAATGTAAACATCAGTCATTTCTACTTTGGCCAGAAACCCTGAGGGTCTTTCCTCCCAGATGAACTTTGGTTAAAGAGTTTATGAAGAAAATATTATTTTTAAATATGTCAACTGAGAACCTGAAGTCTATTTCAAGAAGTGATACTCAGAAGGTTGTTCTTTGTACCCTTTCCCTTTCTCTTGCCAATAATGCCTTGTAATAACCTTCCAGAGATCAGTATGACTTAGCTACAGAAGAACTGGGTCCTAAGGGGAATTGATTTTGAGGATATTAAGTTGATGCTTTAAAAAGAACAATTTATTTTCAAAATACATGCAAAGATAATTTTTAACACCACTCTTGCAAAATCTTGTTTTCCTAATTTTTCTTTCCCCTCACTCTCTCTCCTAGTCAGTAAATAATCCAATATATGTTAAACATGTACAATTCTTCTGTACTTAATTTCCACAATTATTATGCTGCACAAAATAATTCCCCATAGTTCTTTCTGGACGCAGATGGCTCTTTCCCCACCCCAAGTCCATTGGAATTGGCCTAAGTCACCTCATTTTTGAAAAGAGCCACACCATCAGAATTGATCATCATATAATCTTGTTGTTGTGTACAATGTTCTTTTGGTTCTACTCTTAAATTAATACTTAAGTCTTCAATAACAGTTATAGATTGGGCAGCTAGATGACTTAGGAGATAAGAGTATAATCTGGTTTCAGGAGTAACTCAGTTCAAATCTGACCACAGCTACTTAACTACCTGTATGGCCCTGGACAAATCATTTAATCTTGTTTGCCTCCCTTTTCTCAACTGTAAAATGAATTAAAGAGTGATGGCAAATCGCTATAGTATCCTTCATGAGAAAGCTCCAAATACAAAGAGTTAGAGATGACTGAAGCAACAGAATGACAACAGCAATTATGGAAGATACTTTGACTCTCTTTATGCATTCATTTATTTGTCTATTTTAGTCAGACTGGCCACTATCTTTTCACCAAACACAATATTTCTTCTCCAAACTTGGAATGTATTTCTCTTCATTTCTTCCTCACAGAATTCAGTTGCCTTAAAAAAGAACAGAGCTCAGATGCCAACATGAGGCCTTTTTTCCCTTCCTTTTTCTTTCTCCCCGTTTCTCCCATCATTGTTATGCTCTCCCTTTGGAAATAACTGTATTAATTTGTAAATACTTTGTATTTGTTAGTGTACATATTGTATCTTTCTAGTGGAATGTAAGCTCCTTGAAGGCTTCCTGTGTGTTTGTTTCCCTAGCTTCCCTAGTTCTGCAGCTACAGGTATTTTGCTACTGTGTTTCTTTCTGTGGTGTTGGGAATATTCTAACTTTTGAATGATTGCATGTAGGGTGTTAATTTCTGGATCTTGACTTGACATTCGACTACTTTTGACTTTTAAAAAAATGAATATTGGATAATTGATCTAAGGTGATAATACTTCAGACAAAGCATCTTATTAAAGAGAAAGACTCTTATTAAAAAGAATGGTACTCTTAAGACCTCAGCTAACGTGGGTGTTGCAGAGTGGTGTTGGACATAGCAGTGTACCCTGACATTTTGCTAAATAGCTACTCTTGATTATCTGGTAAGAGGATGTATAGTATAAGATGCTGAGAAGAGGTCAAGTGCCTTGCCCACAGTCACATAGGAAGATAATGATAGGGCTGGCATTAACCTGGGTCTTTTGGTGCCGAATCCAGGATTCTTTCCAAGGTGCCCAACAGCAGGGTAGGGAACAATTTGCTTCAACATTCATTGAAAAATGAAAAGTTTTATTTTCTGTTCTTGTTTTGTTTTTCTATGGAATATAACTGAATTTTGGTATCAGAATCTTAGTGAATTCTCACTCATCTCTAGATCTCTATTTTCAAGCTTTTATCCTATTTACTTATCTGCAATTAATAGTCCTGCTGCTGAAAGCAGTAATAGATTGATTTTTCAGATTTGGAGCTTGAACCTACTTGTTTCCAAAACCAGCTATCTATTATGCTACAGAAATCACAAATCCCTGTTACTTGTACTTACACACCAGGTTGTGGCATTGAAAGGCATTATCTTACAGATAATTTTCCAGATGCGGGAACCCTATAGGATTCAGAGGTAGCATATGGAGGGGGAAGCAATGGGCTACATTTTCTATCCTAGAACCATCTACTGAAACAAAGATATGAAAGAGGATTTAATTAAAGTTCTGCACTGCATGACAAAGTTAGGACTTTCAAGTCTTCTGACTATGGGACTAAATTACTTCTGCTGATCAATGACTGTTTTACCTGTCTAGCTGTTTACCTGTCTAGCTTCTGGACTATGTCATAAGCTTAGCCCATCATGGCCTAACTTAGTTTCTTTAGCAAGAATGCAATGCAGTGAAGTTGGTAAGCACTTATTTCAGCTCTTCTCCCTATGTTTTACAGATGAGACCTCTGAAGCTTCTTAGTAGAGGCTTGATTAAGGTCACACCGTGTGAATTTGTGGAAAAATTGAGGGCCAAACCAGGTTTCTTTGTTCTTGTACTTTTTCCAGATGTTCACTATGGTCAATGTTGTAGTACTAGATAGAGGATCAAGGTCAATCATTTACCATCCTGCAAAGGTTGTTGGTTTTGTTTCTGGATAAATCCTGATTTTATTTTAAACTTTTGGTTCTTTTCCCTAAAAAGTAGTCTAGTTGCTCATTGTTATCTAAGGATTCTGATTAGCTACTAGGAGTTGGCTAATAAAAGTTTCATTATTCCATATCTTGAGAGAAAGCTTAAAATTTTTTTTTCTTTACAACTGAAATTCCTTAGAGGGGAAGTTACTTAAAATTAGCTGAGAAAATTATAAGATTTGAATTTGTTTCAAAATATGATTTTTTTTTATTGAAGGAGAGTTTTATTGTCTGCAAATGTATATTTCCTCATTTACAAGAAACTTATGTGTTCCTTAATTACTTCATCAGAATTTACTCAAATAAGAGATTGGTGATACTCAAAGGACTGTTGGGGTATCTTCTCATTGTTGGCTGCTAGATTGTAAGGTTTAAAGCATTATTGAGGCATGTTTCCTTAACTTTGGGAGAACAGCTCTGCTATTTTGTTAATAATATCTGCTTTTTCTACCACAGTTTGTTGAGAATATATTACAATGTTGAGAATGTTTACCTGAGACATGAAACCATATTTTATCAGGATTCAATCGCATATTTTTTCAGGGTTTTTTTAAAAAGACCTTTTTGCTTTAAGTAGGAGAGAAGACTCAACTAAGGATATTTTTGCCGTATTGCTTCCCTGTAATGACAATTATCATTAGTATAGCTATGTCATTTTTTTTGTTTTAGTTTTGAATATGGATAATTCAAAAGAATTTTCTATATATATATGTACATATATTTGTATATGTATGTATATATGACTTTGTAAATTCGTGACTCAGATACTCTTTCCCCCAGTTTTTATTTTAAACTTTCTTCAGAATATTATTTTAATGTGCCAGGGATAGTTTCACTGAAACCTGGGAAAGACTTTTATGAGCTGATACAGGATGAACTGAGTGGAACAAAAACATTTTAAATAATAACATGTAAAAACAAATAATTTTCAAAGATTTGAGAACTCTGATCACCAACTGTGACTGCATAAGAATAATAATGAAATATGTTATCATACTTCCCAACAGGTGATAGATTCAGAGTACAAAATAAAACAGTGTTTGTGTATGATCAGAATTTTGGAATTTATTTTGTTTGACTATTATTTGTTGCAAGAGTATCATCTTTATCCCCTTCCCCACCCCCCATGATTGGAATGTGCAAGAAAAAAAATCATTTTTTATTCGAAAGCAAAGCAAAATATAAAAGATTATGTTTGTAAGAATATTTTCTTTAGAGTAGGATACTGGGGCAGCTAGTGGTGCAGTGGATAGCGCACCAGTCCTGAAGTCCGAAGGACTTCAAATGTGGTCTCAGACACTTAACATGTCCTAGTTGTGTGACCCTGGATGAGTCACTTAACTCCAATTGCCTCAGCAAAATAAATAAATTTAAAAAGGAGTAGGATACTGACGAAACCAGGGTCATAGGTTTGGTCAGTCTTGCAGAGAAGAAACATTGATTATAGGCAGACCTAACTTATAAATCACTTTGTTATTTTGTGTTATCAGTTTAAAGTTGACTTAAGCATCAGTGTTACTGCTATTAGAAAGCCCCAAAGACCCAAGGATATGCTGATTTACTAACATTGTTATGAGGGAAACACTTTACTTTCTTTTTATTTGTCAACCCAGCATATTTTGGAAAAGAACCAAACAAAAAGACACTGAGGAAAGCAGTGCAGTACATAGCATACAATTCTAATTGTTTATCTATCTCATTTGTGTCCATATGGCTGTAAGTATAAAATTAGTAGCTGGAACTCTAAGGTTGACAAAAATTGCTCTGGAGCCACCTTCATTTGTCCTTTCACTAGTAGGAAAGAAGGAATATAATAAAGTAGTCCATTTTTTGAAGCAAGAAGCTAAGAGTGACTTGCTTTCCTGTTATATGTTAAATTGAAATAGTCAATACTCACAATTTACCCTTGGTTTTAGACTAAAAGGTCCTGAGGTGAATGATCCCCCTCTTCTGGTTAAATGTGATATTGTCTGACTCTAGGTTGCCAAAAATAATGATATAGTTAATCCTTTTTTCAGGCAGGATCAAGAATCCTGCTTTGAAAATCTCCCCCTCCCCCTTAGTATTTTATTTATCCAATTATATGTAAAAATAGTTATCAACATACACTTTTGTAAGTCTTTTGAGTTCCAATTTTCCTCCCCCCTTTTTCCCTTAATACTCCCCACTCCGAGACAGCAAGCAATCTGATATAGGTTAGCTATGTACAATCATTCTAAACATTTTCATATTATGGAAGAAAATTTAGAACAAAAAGGAAAAGCTATCAGAAATATAAACTAAACAAATAAAAAAGATGAAAATAGTATGCTTTGATCTTCATTCACTTCTCTTTCTGGATGTAGATGACATTTTCCATTCCAAGGCTATTGGAATTGTCTTGGATCACTGTCTATCATAGTCGATCATTTTATAATCTTGCTGTTACTATGTATGTGTGTCACTGTATCCACAAAGGGGACACATTTATTTAAAGTTATTTTTCTTCCTTTTTAAATTTTTTTTTAAGATCTTCTT
Source organism: Sarcophilus harrisii (assembly GCF_902635505.1). Taxonomy (NCBI): domain Eukaryota; kingdom Metazoa; phylum Chordata; class Mammalia; order Dasyuromorphia; family Dasyuridae; genus Sarcophilus; species Sarcophilus harrisii. The sequence goes on along the minus strand of NC_045427.1, from coordinate 356,927,548 downwards.
TGTCTCTTCTTCCTCATTCCATCCCCAATTGCAGAAGTTTGGGAAAGTAGGAAAAACAAAATCCCAGTTACAAAAATTGAAGAGTCAAGTAAAATAAACTGTCACAGTGGTTCATACATATTCTTTGATTATTATTTGGAGAATGGCTCTTATACTGAAAATTTTGAATGAATTTCTTGTATATCTTAGAAATGAGACAGATTTTTTCACAAAAACAGTGCAAAAAATTTCCCCCTATTTACCTCCTTTGCTTCTGATTTTGGCTGTATTGCTTTTGTATAAAAATGTTTTAAATTTTAGTATAAACAAAATTGTCCATTTTATCTTCTGTGACCCTCTTATTTGGCCATGAACTCTATCCATAAATTTAACAGATAATTTCTTCCTTGCTTCTCTGATTTGTTCATGTTCTCCTTGATGTCTAAGTCATATACCCATTTGGAGCTCATATTTGGTATATATGGTCTGAAATGTTTCTGCCATAGTCCTTTCTAGTTTTCTCAGTAGTTTTTGTTGAATAATAAGCTCTTGCTTATCTAACAGTTTGTATCTTTGGATTTATCCCTAATCTATTTTACTGATTAACCTTTCAATTTCTTAACCCAGTATTAAATTGTTTTGGTGATTACTGCTTGAGATGTGGTAATGCTAGGACCCCTTCCTTCCCATTCCCCGCCCCACTCTCCCACTAATTGTTTTGAGATTCTAATTATTTGATTCCTTTTTCAGTCTGCCTTGGAATTTTGACTTGTTTGTAAGCAATGAACAATAGAACTAACTTGGGCATCCATTTCTGCACCTTTCTTTAGGTTAGAGACTCCATGTATGTATCTGGCACCTCTAGTACATAGTCTTAGTTCTCTTTCAGCTTCTGCAACCTGGAATGCTCTTTGAATAACATTCTCGGCTAGACAATTTCCAGTGTCCACATGCTGACTGACGCTTGGAAGTATGATTCACTTTGATTTTTCTTGAATTTTTTGATTAGGAGTTGGTACATTTTCTAGATCTTTATGGAGGAGTAGTATTGGGGGAACAGGCTGTACTTCCTGCTATCTTAACTCCTTTATTTTTCATAAAATAATATAGTTTTATTAACATAGCCATTGTCATAGAATGACATTAAGAGGTCTCTGTTGTTGTTATTCTGATTAAACTTTTGATTCTTTTTCAACAATTTATGTAGCCAGTTGACAAGATATAGTCCTTCCATGTTTTCTCATTTTGTGAAAGTTTTATCCATATTTCCCTATAAATCCTTCATTGAAAATTTACCCAATAAGCAGTGGCCTACCTCTCTCTTTTTAAATGTTACTTTTTGGTTTTTATGTCCTCTAAATTTCCCCTCTTCATGAATGAATTCCTTATAACATTCCTTATAACAAGGAATAAAAAAAGAAAACCTAGTTCATTAAAACTGACTCATTATTTTATAACCTTTTAATTTCATGGATGATAATTGCCTCACTCCTCTAGCTAGTCATCTGTTGTCTCATCCTCCTTGAAATGTAAGATTTTGTAATGATGAAAAAATTTGTAAAACTACAAGGTGAGGTGTAATATTCAGGAAATTTTAGTTTTTCCAGTAACACAAAGTATTCTCTTCTCTTTTTCCCTTCTCCATTTCATTCATATATCCACAAGAGTTTCTATAGCTATTCTTTTGCCTGCAATTCAAAGACTAGACTCGTAGATAAAAAAAGCAGCTATTGGAGAAGGTTTACCTGTTCTGGTTGACGTAGAGAAGTCTTAACTTTTTAAAATTTTTATTGAGGAGTTACCTGATTTGTGAGCTGAGGCATGACTATGAATTTATATCGGGAATAAGTGAAATCCCTGTGTTTTGCTCCTGGAAGTTTAGTGAATCAAATTCCTGCAAGTTCATATAACTGTCTAGAGAGACATGATATATGAGTTGATGGCTTTAAGTTTCATTAATACCATAAGATGTGTTTAAATTCATGGGCAAATATCTAATTTTGCCTGCCTTTTATTGAACTGAATTCTAGTATGGTCACTTGATTGCACTGCAGTAAGTCAGATAACCCTAATTTCCCTCAGCTTAAACCTAAAGTTTAGCTTTAAAAGTAGTGTTTACAAATTACTGGAAGAAGTGAGAGCTTCTTGGCCTGATTGAGTATAGTTTTCCTGAGTGGGTTTGAAGAGAATGGAAACCGAAACTATGACCTATGACTATTTGAATATATTCCAGAAAGGAATTTAGTTTTCAGGTCCCTGAAAAAATAAAACAGGAGATAATTGCCCATGAATGGTGCCTTAATGGTTCTGACTTTTAGAACATATTTTTTAAAGTATTCAAACATATTTGGTCTAGTTAACTTGCCTTGAATTTTTATGAACTTTTATCATTAACATTTGTGATTGTTAAGATTTAAAAACAAAAACCTAAATAATTTAAGTAGTTAAAAACTTGTGTCCTTGTTTTGCCTTCCTGAGTTGATGACCTACAATAATACAGTAAGAAAATTTCTACAGCTTTCACTTGTAGCTTGAGCTTTTTATTCAGAATCTTTTTTTAAAATGTATTGTATCTTTTATTTTGTGGAATTGTCTAGGGGAGTTGGACTTAAAAAGAATAATCAAAAAGTGGATTTTCAATTAATTGTTTTTTTTAATTGGCTCTGGAATTATGCCTCATGTACGGTGTGATTTTTAGAGTGAGCCCTTATTCCTTGATGTGCAGTATTTTCATGTTTTCTTGTAATAGATCAGAGGTTAGGGTGTGTGCTTTTTTCTCTAATGTAGATTTTTTTTTTTAATTAAAGCTTTTGCTTTTCAAAACATACATGGAAAATTTTTTTAACACTGACCCCTTCAAAACCCTGCATTCCAATATTTTTCTCCTTCTTCCCCCCACTTCCTTCCCCCAGATGGCAAGCAATCAATATATGTTAAACAAGTTTAAAAAAAAATGTTAAATCCAATAGATATATACATATTTATACAATTATTGTGCTGGACAAGAAAAATTGGATCAAAAAGGGAAAAAAATGAAAGAAAACAAAAATACAAGCAAATAAAAACAAAAAGAGTGAAAATGTTATATTGTGATCCACATTTTGTTCTCGCAGTCTTCTCTCTGGTTGTAGATGATTTTCATCATAAGATCATTGATTGCAACTGGCTTCAATCATCTATTGAAAAGAGCCAGGTTCATCAAAATTGATCATTCTATAATCATTTTGTGCAATGATCTGCTTCTACTCATTTCACTTAGCATCAGATCATGTAAGTCTCTCTAGGCCACTCTCATGTCATCCTGCTGATTGTTTCTTATAGAATAATATTGTATAACATTCATATGCCATAACTTATTCAGCCATTCTCTAACAGTTTCTTGACACTAATGTAATAGGATGTTCATCAAAAAAGTCTATAAGAAACCATTTGAAAGTGCAAAGAGAGATAGAATCCTTAACTTTCCTCATCACCTCTACTTTTTTTTGGGGGGGGGGCGTTTTTAATACTGTTGTTGATGGTTAAGTTAAATGGTATTAAATATAGAATTTAATAAATGGTGTTAAATATAGTATTGTGAGGATTGAACTTTTTCACTGAAAACTAGTTATTTTAAAATGGTTTGTAATATGTGTATAAATTTTAAAATAATATTTAAATAAATATTTATAAATATAAATATATTATAATTTAAGCAAATCAAGTATTATAAATATTAATAAGTCAAATATTATTTAAATATTTTATATCATAAGTTTTATTTTTATATAATGCTTTACGTTTTATGTAACATTTCACAAAGTAATTTTCCTATGACAACCTTTTGAGACTTAAAATTTAGGTTGCTGGTATGATAAAACAAATTTATATTGTGTTTAGAATATAAATGATAAAAGTTCTTAAGTAATTTAAGTGTAGTATGGTACATTTCTGTATAACTACCATCAATATTATCATGATGCAGTTGAAAGAGTATTAGATTTATAGTTTAGAGGACCTTTGTTCCAAGCTCTGTTCTGCCACTTATTACATACTGTGTTCAATAAATTAACTTCTTTGGTTGGCAGTTACCTCATCTATAAATGTTTGGACTAGAAGATCCCAAAGTTTTTTTCCTTTTCAGCTCTTTATATTATTATCCAGTTCTATATCCAGATTCTGAACTTATAAATAGATTCCATTTATATGTTATTTTACAACAAAGCACTTTGTTTTTAATTCTGTGAAGTGTATAGTACAGGTAATTTCATTGAAAAAATTGAAACAAAATTAGAATTAACCCAGGGCCACCTCTGTGGCAGAAGTCACATTTGATCATTCTTTTAACTTCAGGTACAGTGTTTTTTCCCCATGCTTCCTCTTGACTAATTGAATTGTTGACTTCAATTTTATTTTTCTCTAATGGACTCAGTTTTATTAGTGAACAAAGTTTAATCTGTACCTTTATATCTGAATTTCCATGTGGTGTGTCTTTGTGGTGATCCACAGGGAATTTTCTTTTTGGATGGATAAAGAACTTAAATTCTGTTCTTCATGTACATAATTCTTTTTGTTTTACATTAGCTTTCTAAAAAATTTGTAACAGGAGCAGAACACATTGTGTACTGTTATAATGTAGTTGTCCTATATTTTAAGAAATGTGTTTCTAAATAATATCTACCAGGTTGCTTCTATCATATCTATGTAGATTCCTTTATCATCTGTAAACTGAATTAAAAAATTTTAAAGTGCACATGGTTTTATAAAGATAATATATTAAAAATTCACAATTTTATTTTCATCAGTACTTCTATTGTCACTTCAATCAAGATGAATACATTTCAGTAGCAATGTATATGGTTATAATGCATAGACTGAAATATAAAAGTAAACATTGCATCTTCCCCTGTATCTGGTACACATTACATGCCATAGTTGGCCTCAATACATGCATGCTTCAATTAATGAAGTGGGTATGGAGATAAGTTCATTGTTGAGAAGAGAATGTACTATAGATAGAAAGTCTTCACGTGTGTGTGTGTTAGATATTTCCTAGGGCAAATTGGGGTCTTTCTAGTATTTTATTAATTTCTATTCAAAGCATGGGAGAATGTCTTTGTTTCTTGGTGGGGTTACTCATTCAAATGATATTTTGAATTTCATTTTGATGATTTGTGAATTATCCAATTGCAGATTATATTTTTATTTTTACACATTTGCTCACTAGTCTACAAATAGTTTAATCAGAATGCTAGCATGCTATCTAATTGTCTCTTCCCTACTCATAGCTCTCCACTTTGTTTTTATGGTTAGAAAAAGGTGAAACATTACAGGTTGCTTCTGAAAAAGCATTTTGAGTTATGCATAACTTTAGAGGTTATTTTCTGATTTCAACTTGAATTGTTATACTTATAATCAGTGGAAATATTTATGATTTTATAATTTTTTGGTACAGTTATTTAAATGTATATGTAAATTTTTTACACAAGTATTTGTACTTTAAAATTTAAAACACATTTGTTAAATTATTTTTCATTTTCCATGAATCACATTTAATAGGTTAGTGGTTTCCTTCTAAGTAATAATCATACCCTAATCTTTTTAGATTAGTAATTCCTAAGAAATCTAACACAAACGTTCCATATATAATAGACCTTCTTTGGGGGTTATTAAGAATAAGACATAATTGGTCTGGAGAGATTTTTATATTGCTGAATACTGCAAAACAGTAGAAGTCAGCCTGGATTTGAACTAGATCATGGTGATTCAAACCCAACTCTCTAAACATTATTACTAGCTGCTTCTTGTGTGACCATGGGCAAATCACTTAAACACCTTAAGCTTCAGTTTTATTGCCTACAAAATGGAATTACTAGTAGCACTTACCTCATGGGTTTTTGTGAAGGTCAGTGAGATAATGTATTTTGTAAACTTTGGAAAATCCTTTCAAACATTAAAGTAACATAGAGAAATAGATGTCATTTATTGTCATACTTAATTTTCTTGATGGAATTCACATACAAATGATCTTTAGACAGATTGCTGTCTTAATGTTACTGTTACATCTGTCACTTATTGGTACAAGTATATCCAGCCTCAGACACTCACTAGCTATATAACTTTGAATAAGTCACTTAACTGCTTTCTTTCTCAATTTCCTCATCTGTAAAATGGGGATAATAATAGCATCAACCTCACAGGATTGTGGTGAGGACCAATTTTGTAAAAACCATTTAGCACATTCCCTGGCTTGTAAGAAATGCTATATGAATATTCTGTGAGAAAAATATCCCAGAAGGTTTCATATTGTTGTCTATTTATGTAGTGCATAAGTCCACTGCACAGATCCATGTCCAACCCCTTAATTTCACAGATGAAAAAGCTGAGATTCAGAGAGATTAAGTGGGTTTGATGAAATCTTTATCTTCCTGGGCCAAGTATAAAAAGACATAACATAACCTCCCAAGAATTATGAAAAGGGGTAATTATTACAGACTTCTGGTGATTGTCATAGACACAAATAATAGTGTCAGAGAAACCTAAAAATGTTGCAGAAATGAAAAGTCTTGGTCAAGAAACTTGAAGATAGAAGAGCACAAGTGATGTTTTTGTTACCACTGAATAGAAAAGTTAATTTGAGAGGTGAAAAATTGGCTCTAGGATAAAGTTTCATCTTACATCAAGAGTTGAAGGATTTCTTTTAGTGTGCCCTATAGAGCTTTCCTTCTCATTTAACTACTTGCTATTTCTCTGTCCTTTCCTTTTCTTCCTTATTTGGGGAGTCAAGCCATCCAGAATAAACACTTCTTGAGATAAAACATTTTGACTCATAACTAATGTCAAATTGCTATGCTAGATTGTAGTAATTTGTTCTAAGAAAGGGTTGAAAAGAGATACAAAAAAAGGGAAAAGAAACATCAAAATTTTAAAAGATATCCATTATAACCATCATTATTAAAATATTATACTAGAAATACTAGCTATAGAAAAGAAAAAGAAATTAGAGGAATAAGCATAGGCAACAAGGAAACAAAGCTGTCACTTTCTGCAGATGACACAGTATACTCCGAAGACCCTAGAAAGACAAAACATAGGAATAAAAGTCTAGGTTAATTCTCCTAATGAATATTGATGTAAACTTTTAAAATTAAATCTGGCAAAGAGATTTTAGCAGTCTTTCACAAATGTCATATAATATGACTAGGCCAGTTTTATACCAGGAATGCAGATTGATTCAGTATTAGGAAAACTATAAGGATAATTGATTACTGATAACAAAACCAACAAAAATCATGTTTCTATGAATAGATACAGGAAACACTTTTGACAAATATAAAAACATTAGAAAGCATAGAAATAGATGTTTTCTTAAAATAATAAGTAGCGTTTATCTAAAACTAAGACCAGTCGTCATTTGTAAGAGGGATAAAGAAACCTTCCTGGATCAGGAGTAAGTGAAGCAAGAATGTCTGTTGTCACTATTATTATCCCATATTGTACTAGAAATGCTACCTGTAACAAAGAAACAAGAAAAAACCAACAACGTTAGCAAGTTGAAGGATATAACATAAAGCTGCACCAGTCACTAGCATTTCTCTTTGTCAATAAACCAAGCAGGAAATGATAGACATTCCATTTAAAATAACTATAGAGGGGATAAAATAGTTAAAATTACTTGCTAATATATCTCTAGAACCTACATGAACAATTTTGAAACACTCTTCACACAAAAAAAGACATACAGATAACTGGGGGAATATTAATTACTCTTGTGTTGGAGTCCAGCTCCAATGAATATTGAGAGTCTGATCATGAATTTAATATTCATGAGCCACGTGGAAATTAATTTTTGTTTTATTAAAACAGAGAGCCAGAGTTTATATACTCAAGCTAATGTTGCATTATCACTAGATACCTCCAGGTGGCACTATGCACATTCCAGGGTTAATGTATAGATCAAACTTGGACATTTCAGTTTGACATGAAGTAACAAATAACGATGTGCTTATTATAAAAGTTATGAATAGCAATAACTGACAATAACAATATATTTATCATAACAAGAGTTGTAAATAGCATAGTTGTGATGCCTTGTTCTGTTACATGTATTCATCAAGATTTATGTTGAGCATGTTTTTTATTCATTGTTAAAGGGAGAAGGTAAGCCAATGCTTTGAACTGCATGTTTTACAGAGAGCAGATCTCAAGTAATTTCTGTATATGGACTTAAAGTCAAGACTGTCAAGGAAGTTCATGAAAAAAAAATGTGAAAGGTGTTTAATAATTCCAGATCTCAAACTATACTACAAAATAATAATTATTAAAATAATGCAGAGCTAGATAAGAAATTGAGTGGTTGATCAATGGAATATTGATTGATTGATTGAGTCATATATACAACATAGAAGCAAATGAGCATAAAAGTCCAGTAATTCATAAATTTAAACATCTAAGTTGTTGGACAAAGAACTTAAATATTAAGTGACAAAAACTGTTCTATGTTTGGCACATCTCTAAAAACTTGCCTTTTTTTCAAAGTCCTTTGTTAATTATTATAATAATTACTCTTGATTATTATTATGATTATAATCATTATTCTTATTAGATATGTCCAATATTTCTGATTTTCTTTATTAATGAAGTTTTAAAATTCTACCCATAGTAAATTTTAGTTAAGGACATATATCAGAGAAATAGGTACATTCAGGAAGTGCCAGAGAGGTATCATATTAACTTTTCTAAAATTCTTAGTTGTTTAAAAAAAATTTTAATGAGCAAAAATCCAACTTAATCTCTCTCCCACTTTTTCTTCTCCATTAATACAGAAGAAAATAACAAAATCCATTTTGCAAAGATTAAAAAGTTATGCATAACTAATATCATTAATTGATCATGTCCAAAAAAATTCTCAAACTGCATTCTGAATCTCATTATCGCTCTGTTGAGGAGATGGATGGTGTATTTTATCATGAGTGTTTTAGAATTGTTGGTTTTTTGAATGTTGGAGGGGATGTGGGAAAACTGGGACACTGATGCATTGCTGGTGGAGTTGGGAACAGATCTAACCATTCTGGAGAGCAATTTGGAATTATACTCAAAAAGCTGTCAAACTGTGCATATCCTTTGACCCTACTGGGCTTAAATACCAAAGAGATATTAAAGAAGGGAAAGGGACCTATATGTGCAAAAAATGTTTGTGGCAGCCCTTTTTGTAATGGCTAGAAACTGGAAATTGAATGGATGCCCATCAATTTGAGAATGGCTGAATAAATTGTGGTATATGAATATTATAGAATATTATTGTTCTGTAAGAAATGACCAGCAGGATGAATATAAAGAGGCTTGGAGAGACTTACATGAACTGATGCTGAGTGAAATGACAGAACCAGGAAATCATTATACACTTCAACAACAATACTATAAGAGGATCAATTCTGATGGAAGTGGCTTTCTTTGGCAATGAAAGGATCCAAATCAGTTCCAGTTGATTAGTGATGAACAGAACCAGCTACACCCAGCAAAAGAACACTGGGAAATGAGTGTGTACCACAACATAACATTTGCACTCTTTCTGTTGTTGTTAGCTTGCATTTTTGTTTTTCCTCCCAGGTTATTTTTATTTTCTTTCTAAATCCAATTTTTCTTGTGCAGCAATATATTGTATAAATACAATATATATACACATATTTATACAGTTATCTGTGCAGCAAGATAACTGTATAAATATGTGTATATATATTGTATTTAACATAGACTTTTAACATATATGGGACTACCTGCCTCTAGGGAAGGGGGTGGAGGGAAGGAGGGGAAAAATTGGAACAGAAGTTTTTGCAAGGGTCAATGTTGAAAAATTACCCATGTATATGATAGTTTTGTCAATAAAAAGCTATAATAAAAAAAGACTTGTTCATCTTTGAATTGATCAGAGTTCTTACATCTTTCAAAGTTGTTTGTATTTACAATATTGTTATTGTATTTTAAGTTGTTCAGCAGGTTCTGTTAATAACACTTTACATTAATGCATATGAATCTCCCCATATTTTTTGTTAATCTTTTTGTTATCTGTTAGTAATTTTGAAAGAAGCACATTAAAGTTCCCAAATCATATAGTTTTGCATTCTATTTCTACTTTCAATTAACTTTTCCTTTATATATGACATTTAGTCCCTATGAAAAACTGATACTATTTCATTTTTTATGGTGCTTTTATGGAAAAGGAAATAGCAAACCACTCCACTTTCTTCACCAAGAAAACCCCAAAAGGGGTCTGGGAAGAGATAACAACAAAAAAGTGATTTTTAAGTGTAATAATGTTTTCTTATTTATATGTTAACCATGCCTTTTTTTCCTTTTGTTGCCTTGTCTAAAAAGTAATTGCTATTTTTTTTTTTGTGAATTTAACAAGAATAATAAATTAAGCTTCATTCTCATTTTAAGTCCTTGAATCTTTGTTCTGAGTTTGTTTCTTGTAAGCAGCATATTGCTAGGCTTTGCTTTTTAATCCATTCTGTCTGATTCTTTTTTTTTATAAGTGAGTTCATATCATTTCATTTGCATTTACTAATATGATTGTTCATTGTAAGTTCCCCCGTTTTCCTATCTGTTATTCTGTTTTTCTATTTACCCCTCTTTTACAAAGAAGACAGTGGTCGTGTGGGAGTATCTTGAAGTGATCTACAGTTTTACTTCCATTCCACTGACCTCTTCTCTTTCTTTGTTGCTCTTTTGATCACTAATTCTTATTTTTCCTCCTCCTCTATTTTAGTCCTTTTCCCTACTATGGTCTATTTAATAAAGTTAAAGTTTGTTTTGTTTCCTTCTCTATACTTTATTTATTAAACCCTCACTCTGTGCCACCTATCTGTTTAGTTTAGCTCGACACCAACCTGACCTCATTTTACTTTGTCTATTTCTTTTTTCCCCTCTTTTTGTTTTTTATGAATTTCAAAACAGACCATACCCATGTCTCTTAGCTTTTGTTTTATTTTACTTCCTCTATGACTTTTGAAGGCATATATATATATATATTTATATTTGGGATGAGAATAATTTCATTTTTATTTTTTGAATAATATTTCACTTCTCTCCTCAATTACATGTAGACAATTTTTAATATTCATCTTATAAAAAAATTTTAGTTTCAGACTCCCTCCCTCTTTTACCCTCCACCTGGAAATGGTAAGCAATTTGATATAGGTATACATGTACAATTGTGCAAAACATATTTCCATATTAGTCATGTGAAAGAAAGCACAGTTGTCTTCCCTCTCACTCCCCATCCCAAGAAACCATGAAATAAAGAAAGTGAAAAACAGTATGCTTCATTTTGCAATCAGTCCATCAATTCTTTTTCTAGAAGTGAATAGCATTTTACATCATGAATTATATGGAATTTTCTTGGATCATTATATTGTTGAGAATAGCTAAGTCATTCATAGTTGATTATCCTTACAATATTGCTATTACTATTTACCATGTTCTTCTAGTTTTTCTCACTTCATGTTGTATCAGTTCATATAAATGTTTGGAGGTTTTTTGAAGTCATCCTCATTATTTTTTTATTACACAGTATTTCATTACAATGAACTTGTTCAGCCATTCCCCAGTTGTTGGACATCATCTTACCCTACTTCCAATTTCTTTGCCTTTATTAAAAGTTGCTATAAATATTTCTGTACATATGTACAGGCCCTTTTGCTTTTGGGGATACAGATCTAGTGTTGATTTTGCTGGAGCAAAGGGTATGCACAGTTTGATAGATAATCTTTTGAATACAGTTCCAAATTGCTCTCCGGAATGGTTGCATTAGTTCACAGCTCCACCAAAGCTGCATTAGGGAGGCATAAATGTATTGAAGGGACACTTGCTTCTTTTTTCCTATTAGAATGTAAATCCTTCATCAGCCTCAACTCCCTTCTATTTGCTTAAATGTACCTACCTTTCTAGGTTTATTGTCTTTGTATTTCCACTGAGTTCAAATCTTTTCATTAGGAAGGCTTGAAATTAGGTTCCATTAAATATTTAATAACATTGAAAACATTGAAGAAAATGGTAAAAAATGTGATACAAACTGCAGCTTTCTTACTGCTATATGAAATTTAATATACATTTAAATTGGCAAGTTTATGGGTTTATAGATAATCATTACTTTTGTTCATATTGAAATAGTAGTTTTCTTGACAATTCATAATAAATTTTTTTACATATTACTAACTATGATTTGTCTTTACTCCATAATATATATATATATATATATATATTTTTTTTTTTTTAAATCAAACTGATCCTATTGAATGATGAGCATTGCTTTAGGTGACTTAAACTACAATGAAACTTCTATGACAATGCTCAGTGGAACCAGTGTACCACAAATAATTTTTGAGAAGATTGCCAAGGCAAAATTAGAAAGAATAACAACAACAATAATGATAATGACAGCTAACATTTATATATTGCTTATTATGTGCCAGGTACCATTCTAAGTACTCTACAGTTATTATTTTATCCTCGCAGCATCCAGAGACAGAGGTTAAGTGATTTTCATAGGGTCATATAGTTGATGAGTAAGTCTGAGGCTGGATTTGAACTCAGGTCTTCCTAACTACAGACTCAACATTCTACTCATTGCACTACCCAAATATATGCCTTACAAGTATAAATAAATTTTAAACGAGTAATCTCACATTATAAATATGTCATATGAGACCAATAGTAATGACCTTTTAGTGGCAGGATTTTCAACATTAATGCTAATCAGATGTGCTGTGTATATTATAATTATCTATAACCTAGAGTGTTAATATTTATTGCTTGAAGAATAACCAAGGATCATATTCTTTATGATATTTGGAAGTTTTTGATATATTTTTCTTTTTGTTATATATTTTTTTTTTATTAGAGAAATTTGAATGTGGGAATAGTGGCCTTATTTGGAAAGGAAATATGATGGAAGAAACTTGGCTTATCTTCTCTGGTTAAGAATCTCACCAGTTTTTCTTCTTTACAGTTGGAGTATAACGTTTATTTAAAAACAACTATTTGTCCTCTTTTGGAGTACAAATCATGATTTTCCTATACACAAATGTCAATGCCAAAAATCACTAGATTTGGTTTTTAATGAACCACAACAACAAAAAAGACTTAGTTTCTTCCTTGACTATTTAAAAATGAGAATTGGTCTTCCAATTTTCAAACCAGTTTGATGGTTTCTCCATCAGAAAGTGCAGGAGATTGAGTACCGATTTGGAAAAAAGCAAACCAAAAAGCATTTTCAGATGATATGTAATATTCTGCCGAAACCTTTGTTGGCAATTATTTCTTTAGAGATTTGTGGGGAAGTTTTTAATGAAGATGCTTAGGTGCTTTTTAAGAAATGGAGAGATAGACTTTAATGGAAAATGTACCAGACAGGCATTCCTATCTTTTTGATATTGTTTTGTAACTGAGTCTCAAATATGATTCTCTTGGGATCTTTTTCTCGATTTATACAGTTGCCACAGTACTGTTCATGACAGTAGCCATGGGAACACAAGTAGGATGACACGAGTTTATAACTTGTTGCTAGGCAGATCTAGCTCAGTATGCGTATTAAAGTCTTATTTAAAAAGTGTTTGGATTCTTTAAAAAAAATTGTTTTGAGGAGGAAGATAAATCTTTGCATGGATATGGATTTTTTAAAAAATGGAGTAGATTCCAAATTACAATTGTGAAATTGTATGAAATGTCAGAGTAGGAGGGATTGGATGAATATGTTAATTGAAGTTCTACACCGAGTAGAATTAAATTATCAGTAGTGTTCCTGAAACCTAGCCCTTCATCCTTTTAAGCTCAGGTCTAGACATCTGATCCACTCAGTTGCTCCTGAGCCCAAGAACCATCTGAATCTCTTTAGTTTCTTTTAATCAGTTTCTGAACTGGTTCATTTGAATTTGGACAGTAAGCACTCACCCTATAGTTAATTGCTGGGGTTTTGAGGGATGAGAAAAAACTGTAGTTCCTGTCCTCATAGGGAGATGGAATAATTTTAGTAAAACACCTAGCATTAATAAAAAAGATAAAAATGAAACAATCTTTGTTCTCAAGTAGCTTAAAGTCCAGCTGGAGGAGACAACATATATGTATGTGTATATATATATCACGTGTGTGTGTGTATGCTAAATAGAAACAAAATAAACACAAGGTAATTTAGGGAAATTGCAGTTGGAAAGATCAGAAAAGGATTAATGCATAAAGTGGTATTCGAACAAAGCTGGAGGTGAGGAGAGAGTACATTTAAGGTATTTTGAAGGGCCTTCCAGGCTTATATTTTATGTTAAAATAAGTTATAATGCGATTAAGTATATACACAGACTCAAAGGGTGATGAGATTGGTAGAGAGAGAGTTCAGTTTTAATCAAAGGAATCTAGGAAGGCTTCTTAGGGGAAGTAACTCCCAAATTGGGTCCAGAAAAGGATTTTAGGAGGTGAAATCTGAATAGGGTTTATTTTTGAGTCTGGAAAGGGTGTGTACATGTAAGCCAGGTAGGGAATAGAGCAGGATGAATACAGGGAAGGACTGATGGTTTGTTTTGACAGTAAAATAGTTAACATGAAAGGGAGGAATGTGAACAAGTTACAAGGAAGCCTGAAATGATGACTTCTAAAGTACTTTAGTCTATTACAGATTGATTTTAATAGAACCTTCCTGGTCTTTGACTGGTAAGGTGGGTACAAACTCATCTTTCCAGAGATAGTTGCTTATGCTTATATATCATCAGTTACTTTTATTGCCTATGTTATATTGAGCCAGGTGCTTGATTTCTTTGGTCTCAGTTTCCTCATTTGTCAAGTGAGAGGGGGGATTGAAGGTTTTTGAGTTCCCTTCCAGTTCTATATCTATGAACCTATTAGTTATAGAATATCTGTTATGTATATGTATATGTTATATGTATAGTTACCAAATGTTCACATTCCATATTGTGAATGAACCCTGCAGGATAATTGATAGTACAGGAAACTAAATGGTATATATAGAACAAGCAACATAAACAGGTTTTGTATAGCTAAACTTTTCAATTCTTTGGAAATTTGAGAGAAAAACTTGTATTTCATGTGGCTATATCTCTTTCTATTGTTTCTAGGACAATGTGACTGAAATTTGGGACAGAAATCTGGAAGGGTCTTTTACAAGGACATGAATATCCTACCTTTAGGAAATTGGCTTTTATATTATGCACTATAAAGCATATGTATGTCTCTGAGCCACTTTTGTTCTTGCTCTAGTGCCAATCACTTCCTAAGCCCATTCAGTCAACTCTAGAGACTTCCCATTCCTCTAGAATTTAAAAAATAGCAACAAGAATACATATTTAAGGTTCCAGTTAGCTTTTAAAGAGCTATATACAATCTGGCTCCAACCTGTCTTTTCAGTCTCATTGGACACTAAATTCCTGCAATCCAGCCAACCTGGACTCTCTGTTCTTTATGTATTTATTCACTTTATATTTATGTTGCATACACATATATAGACATAGTTCTGATAGAATGTCAGTAGCAAGTTTACATCCAAACAGACTGCTTCTGGTGGTGTTCTCCATCCTCTTTTAGTTGTGTCTGCTTCTCTGTGATGCTATTTGTTTTTTTTTTTTTTTTTTTTTTGGCAATGACTGCATTGATTTGCCATTTCCTTCTTCAGTGCTTAAGGCAAATGGAGAGAACGTGAAGTGACTTGGCTGGAGTCACACAGCTAATAAGTGTCTAAGGTCAGATTTGAACTCAAATCTTCCTGATTCTAGATCTAGCACTCTTATCTGCTGTGTCATCTAGCTGCCTTACTGTGCCCTATTACCCTTTCTCCCTCTTTTTCCCCCTAATTCTTCCCTCCCTTCATTTGGCATGATAAATGACAAACACTTAGAATTTATATACACTTGCAGGAATAGGTAGGTTTTTCCCTTGCGTGATAATGGAGAGATAAGTTCTGTTTTAGACAGCTGATTTTTACGATATACATATGGGTCATTCTGATGGTGATATCCAAAAGGCCATTGTCAGGGAAGAGACTAGGTATGGACATATACATCTGGGAATCATTGGCATAGAAATGATAATTGAACCCATGGGAGCTGATGAGATTACTGAGAGGTATACAGACAGAAGATAGCAGAGCAAAATTATAGGAAACACTCATGGGTAGGACATGATCTGGATGAAGATGCAGCAAAGGAGAAAATATGGTCAGATAGGTAGGAAAGGAACTAGGAGAGAGCAATGTTGATGAAAATCTAGAGAGCAGAAAGAAATGAACATCTTAAAGTGCCGGAGAGGCACTTGATAAAAGGCCTTGACAGTAAAATGTTTTGTCAGTTGAGTAATTTCTAACTTTGGAAAGCATAATTTTAGTTGGATTTTGAGTTTGACAGTCAGACTAGTAATGATTAAGAAAGAAGCAAGAGGAGGAGGTCAGAAAAAAAGAAAAAAGCCTATAGGACAGTTGGACAAGGTTGAAGAGTCTCTATAAAGAGAAGATTCAAATGAAATTTCAGACAGTTATTTGATATATCCAGTCTTCCATTTCATGTCTTACAATATCTAATTGGATTGCAACTTTATTCACAACTTTCTGATAGAATTTTGAGGATCCTTCCTGAGAATATTGTTTAGTACAGATTTTCTGTACTAAAGAATCTGGTTTAGCTGCATTGATAACTAATACTTGCATAACATTTTACAAAGATTTATAAAATATTTTCCTTACAATAAATGTTTTTGTTCATTTTACATATGAGTAAGCCAAGGCTCAAGAAAGATAGAGATAAAACTTGAACACATCATCTGACTTCAAGTTCAGCTCTTCCATCAGATCTTGTCACTAATATCTCTTATATAAGTGGTGGCCAGTGTGTTGCTTCTATCCCCACTAAGTTCTTGAGTTAAGGCAACATGTTCATTATCATTGCTTTAACAGCTACCTGTTACTGGGAGTTGACATACTGCTGATACTGCAGTTCATTGGCACTTCAAATAAAAGGCTAAGAGGATGGTAGTTGCTCATGAGCAAACTTCTTTGTCCCTGTTTTCCTTCCTACTTAGCACCTGTTAATCATCAGGACTGTAGGGCCCACTTAACTAGGGAGGTTGGGGGATGTCTACTTTATTGTAATAATACTGATTAGTAGTAGAAGCTAAAAATAAGTTGAAGATAAAAGAATCATAATTCACAGAATCACAGACTTCATAATTTCTTCAGTAAGTTTCTGGGGAAAGTAAGGGAAATAGCTGATTGCTAAACATTTTCTCTCATTGTATTTCACTCAGGTCATGCAGTCCTATTGAAAGACTCAATAGGGAAACATTACCCCTCCTGAAATGGTGATAGAAGAAATAAGAGCCTCCAAAAACACTAAGAGCCTCCTTATCTCCCAGATCTGTTTTTCCTTTACCATAAGGAAGGAGCATTGAAATTTTAAACTGGATATATGGAAGTATCTTAGCTTGATATCCTGGTTTCTTTGTGCTATGAACAGAGCAGTAATGTCCAGGACCAGTTTCCACTGTACCACCCTTTTTTACTCAGAACCCCAGGATCCTGTATCTTTTTTAACTTCATTTTAAATAATAAGGGAATAGAGAACTTTGCCATTTACTGAATTTTCTCTTTGATTGTAAGGACCTGGTGGATAACTTGAGCTGGAAATAGATGATCGGATCACTTGGATAGCTTTAGTTTTTATTTCCCCAAAGAAGAAACAGATCCAGAGAGCCTAAGTGACCTATACAACATTGCCTCTTTTCCCCTTCTAATATATTTGTCCTTGTGGATGTCATTCTCCCTCATGTCCCTCCCACCCACACCCACTTTCCATGTGCTTATGAGATGATCATTGGAAAACTGAGTTATTTTGGAATGGATAGCATGGGGGGAAAGTTTTGAAGTGGACTTATAAATGGCTTAGTAAAAGAACACATGAAGGGAGTTGTTGGATTGGGAGCAATTTCTGAATTTTGACTAGTATTCTTCAAAACAACAAACAAGAGGAAACCTTTTAGTCTAGGATTTCTGTGAGACATTGCCTTTTCTACTTAAAAATATAGGTGACCATCACTGATAACTAAAAATGATAGGATCGAGTTTAGAATTGGAGGGTATCTAACCTGACAAGAAGTAACTTTTCAACAACACATAGGCTCCCTTCTTTTTATACTTAGTTGAGGAATACTTAGGATTTGCTTTTTTAATATATGAAACTGGAGCAACCTTTAATTTGGACTATTGCATTAATTGATTTCTCTGCCTCAAGGTTCCTCCCCCTCTAATCTATCTTCCACAAAACTGCTTCAGTTCAGTCATTTTTTTCAATCGTGTCTGTCTCTTTGTGACTCGATTTGGGGTTTTCTTGGCATAGATCCTGAAGTGGTTTACTATTTTTCTTTTCCAGCTCATTTTACAGATGAGGAAATTGAGGCAAATAAACTAACCCAGAGTCATACTGCTAGTGTCTAAAGCCAGAGTTGAATTCAGGAAGATTCATTTTCTGGTTTCTATCTTAGCACTCTTTCCACTGTACCACATAACTGCCTAAAAGCCGGGAGGGCTGGATTCAGGCTAGGAAACCTTGGGTTCAAGTCCCATCTCAGACATGGAGTAGATATGTGATTCTGGATTTAAATTTTCCATGTCTAATTTTCCTCATCAGTAAAATGTGAAGTTGAACCTGAATGTTCTCTGAAATCTTTCCCAACTCTAAATCCATGGTCCTATAATGTTTCTAGGAACCTAAAATGTGGATATGTTATTCTTTGGTCATGAATTCTCCCAAAAAAGCTCCCTATTGCCTTTAGCCTCATTGCAGTACACCTTCAACCTTTATTTCCAGGCTGTTTTGGTATTGCTCTTTATCTTATGCACTCTCATTCACAAGCATTGTATTCTAGCCAAATTCAATTAATTGCAGTTATCTCTACTTGGCTTTCCACTTTCCAGCTTTGACTTTGTAGACTGTCATTCATGTCTGGAATTTTTTAATTTTATATTTTTTCACTTCTGCCTTTTGGAATGTCTTGCTCCTTTCAAAGTTCAAATCAGGTGCTTAATTTCATGAGATCTTTTCTTCCGCCTCTTCCCAGAAATGTTAATTTACTTTGTATTTTTTATATTTTCTTTAGGTGTACATGTTTCTTTCCAGTAGTGAAGGAATTGTTTCCAATGATCCTTGTTTCCCTAGTTTTATTGTTCTTAATAACTACTTAATGAACCGAATTCTTTCTTATGAGTTATAATCCTAATTTTTATATCCTTCCCTATATATCCATCTAACTTAAAAATAATTTATCAAGTACCTATAAGGTACAAGGAGTATAGATTTGGAGGAGAAAGGACCTTGTAGACAATCTAGTTTTCATTACAGATGAGAAAATTGAGATCCAGGGAATTTAGTGACTTGAACCCATTTTCTCTGATCCTGATAGTACTTTTCCCACAGTACCTCACTATACCCTATACTATACCCCTTACTATACTACCTTACTATACCCCTATACTATAAGGAGGCTTGCCTCAACATTGTTCTTCTGGGATCATAGTTGGTCATTGTTGTTTATAGAAACCTTATTTTTTCTGCTCACTTTATACAAGTCTTCCTAAGTTTCCCTGAAACCATCTCTCTCATTTCTTATGGCAGAATGTATTCCATTACATTCATGTGCCATGATTTATTCAGCTATTCTTCAGTTAATGAGGAATCAGTTCTTTGCCACAAAAGAAAGAGCTGTTATAAATATTTTTGTAATGTGGAACTTTCCCTCTTTAATCTCTTTGAGCTTTAGTATATAACCTTTTTAGAGCAGTCTACATTTGAACTAATTATAAATTATATATACACAGACATGTGTAATGTGCAAATGTGAAAGTTGCTCTAAGATGTAAAACATTTTGAGAATTCATAGAAGATAGAGATTGCTCTGAAATGAGCCTTTATTTGGTCACATATACTTATTGTGTATCTAATTTATATTTTAATATATTTAACATCTACTGGTCATCCAGCCATCTGGGGGAGGGGGTGGGGGAAGGAGGGGAAAAATTGGAACGAGAGGTTTGGCAATTGTGAATGCTGTAAAATTACCCATACATATATAAAAGGCTATTTAAAAAAAAAAAAAAGTGAGCCTTGAAGGCTGGGTGGCCTTTTGGCAATTGGGGATGAGCCTAAAGATATTTTGGAAGTAAGGCATAATGTTAGGAAAGGAAAGAAAATGAGCACATACCCCTGTGTGTGTATGATGTTTTGGTTAAGTGGGTAAAGATGGCAAGGTAAGATTGATATTAATTTTTGTTAGTTAAGGTAATTGCCAAGGATTTTTATTTTATTTTATCCTTTACATCTGCTCTTGTTTTTATTTCTTCATTCAGCATATTTGAATTGATAATAGATCAAATAATGACAGCCTTACATACTGTCCCTGATGGAGAAAAGTTAACAAATTTTTTACACATTTTTCATCTGCTGAATATCCTTCTCCAGTTTCACCCTTAAATGCTTTTCGGATGATATAGCTCAGTTGTGTGTTTCATCAGTCTTCTTCACTTGTAGGAGGAGATGAATCGAGATTAAAAACAAACTCCATTCAACAAAGAAATTAATTTTTAAATGGGTATAGTTGACAGAATGTCTTGACATTAAGAAGTCATATTCAATTACTGTTCTGTAAGAAATGACCAACAGGATGATTTCAGAAAGGCCTGGAGAGACTTACATGAACTGATGCTGAGTGAAATGAGCAGGACCAGGAGATCATTATATAATTCAACAACAATACTATGTGATGACCAGTTCTGATGGACCAGGCCATCCTCAGCAACGAGATCAACCAAATCATTTCCAATGGAGCAGTAATGAACTGAACCAGCTATGCCCAGAAAAAGAACTCTGGGAGATGACTAAAAACCATTACATTGAATTCCCAATCCCTATATTTATGCCCACATGCATTTTTGATTTTGTTCACAAGCTAATTGTACAATATTTCAGAGTCTGATTCTTTTTGTAAAGCAAAATAACGTTTTGGTCATGTATACTTATTGTGTATCTAATTTATATTTTAATGTACTTAACATCTACTGGTCATCCTGCCATCTGGGGGAGGGGGTGGGGGGTAAGAGGTGAAAAAATGGAACGAGAGGTTTGGCAATTGTTAATGCTGTAAAGTTACCCATGCATATATCCTGTAAATAAAAGGCTATTAAAAAAAAAAAAAAAGAAGTCATATTCAAATAAAAATACATATTTTAGATTTAGGACCAAGTGTGTGGTAATGGGCTAAAGCATTTAACTTCAGTGGGTCTTTTCTTATCTCTAAAATGGGAATAGTCAATTTCTAAACTACCTACCCTTAGGGTTGTTGTGCCTCAACGAGGTAATGGGTTTTGTAACCTTTAAAGTTGATGTAATATCAGCTATCATACTACAGTTATTTTTCAGTATTTCAAAGCAGTATAATAGGGAAGCAGTTAAGTAGTCTGTGGGAAGTATAGTCAGCATTGTTAAGGTCAAGGTAGAAATATACCCAAGAAAACAGGGAGAAGCCAAAATAACTAATTTGCAGTTTGCAGTGAATCTTAATTTTTAAGATAAAGTCCTTGTGAGTAGTAATTTTCTCTTTTATTTTTGTTGATGGAATTTACTTGATTCCTTTTTGGGTGAAAGGGATGCTGATAGATTCTCCTTCACAGTAAAAAATGTGGTTGTGCTGTAATAGTTCACTGACCAATTAAAGCCAGAACCTTGAATTATTTATGTACCATAAAACATGCTCATGAAATTAAATATGAACTTTTCAAAAAAATTTATTGAGAAAGTTTTTTCAAATGGGGATCAGACTGGCATCACTTCATACCTCTCAGATTGGCTAAAATGACAGGAAAAGAAAATGATAAATGTTGGAAGGGGATGTGGGAAAACTGGTGCATTGTTGGTGGAGTTGTGAAATCCAACCATTCTGGAAAACAATTTGGAACTATGCCCAAAGGCCTATAAAATTGTGCCTATTCTTTCATCCAGCAGTGTCAATACTCATAAAATATGAGGGGAAAGAACTCACATGTGCAAAAATGTTTGTAGCAGTCCTTTTTGTAGTGGCAAGGAATTGGAAATTGAGTGCATACCCATCTGTTGGGGAATGGCCGAATAAGTTATAGTATATAATGTAATATTATTTTCTATAAGAAATGATGAGCAGGCTGATTTTAGAAAAGCCTAGAATCACTAATATAGTGAAATGGGAGGGAAGAGATTGATTTAGGAAGTCTTTTGCTTTGTAATTTTATTTATTTCTGGATGGAGCAAAACAAGATGAAATTGATTTATTGAACAAAAATATGGTATTTTACTATTTAGAACTGATAATCCTGAATCTTTGCTTATGAGTATATTGTGATAAACTGGCTACATATTATATCCTAATAACATTCATTGTTTCTTGACAAGTAAATGAGCAGAATTATTGTATTATTATAAATATTTATATATACACAAATATTATGTATGAGTAAGAGGTTTATTGATTAAAACCAGTATGAATGATGACTTAATGCTATACTTTTAATGATAACTTATGGTTAAAAGACTTTACAAACATTATTTTACTTGAACCTTCTAACCCCTCTGATAATACTGTAGGTATTTTTACTATTGAGGAAATTGTAAAGGTCATATGCTTATTAGTAAATGTTGGGGATAAGGAGGAGGGGTATGGGATTTGATAATAGATCTTTTCTAAAAAGTTTAATGCTTCACCATAATCCCATAGCAGGCTTAAGTGAAATATAATTGTATAGAAGAATGCTTCCTACCATTTGATATTGGGTCTCCCTGCCCCAGGTCTCTGTGCCCAGTCCATCCTCCCATTTAACCATCAAAGTGATTTTCTCAAAGTGCAGGTCTGACCATGGCACCCTATCTTTCCTATGCAATAATTTATAATAATAATTTAGTGGATCCCTCTATCCATTAGGATCAAAACTAAAAAAAATTTAGCATAAAAAGCCCCGTATAACCTCTTCTGCCTTTTCAGTCTTAAAAATGGACCAGTAACTAGCAAGGTTCTTATCTCAAAAATTTGACTTACCTTAAACTGAAGTGTAGCCTAGAGTTATTTTTTTCATCACTGATAAATTATTTTTATTTCTTGTCTCCCTCTCTGGGTTTATTTCTACCTATATTTACAGTGCTGTCTCTATTTTCCTCAGACTTCACAATTGACTCTTCACCATATACTTTTATCCAGTGATACTGACTTCCTCTTGTCTATTCCTTGAAAAAGACATTCCAATTCTCAACACTGACTTTTCTCTGATTGTCATTCTTGCCCCTCCCTTTTCCCCCTCTATCTGTTGCCTCCTCACCTCTGCCTCCTAGCTTCCTTAAATCTCAACTAAACCCTTCCCAACCATGAAGGATTTCCTCCCTTTGGTTCCTTCTGTTTCCTATTTATCCAAGTGTATAACTTGTATGCTTTCTTTGCTTGTCTCTCCCATTAGACTCTTTCCTAGTTCCTTGAGAATGGAGATTTCCTTGGCTTCCTTAGCACAGTGCCTGATACTTAATAAATGTTTATTGACAAACTTTTTCCCACCTACAACAAAAGCTAATGTGTCTCCATTCAAAGTAATCTAGGATAGAAAAGTAAAAGAGAATTAAAATACAGTATTGGATCTTCTCCTGTTAATGCTGTTCATCTTTTCCTCCCTCCTCCCCAAACTCCTATTGTTTGTGTACTATAGAAAAATTCACTTGAAACTAGATAGAATCTTTTTAAAAAAAATTAATGAGAAAGTATTTCTAAATGAGCATCAGTAAAAGCTAGTACCACTGAAATGGTAGTGAAAAGATAGATTTATGAGGTCTTCTTTGAAATTTTTTTTAACTCATGAATGAGAACAGAACATACAGCTGACTTATTGGGAAAAAATGAATTTATAGATATTTTACTAATTAAAATAAGTGAACACTTGCTTAAAATGTGTAAAATTTGTAATTTTTCTCTATCAGTAATAGTAAATAGGATTATTATTTGGTGTAATAACAGTTCTAAGAGCAGCTATAAAAGATATGTACTAATAATAGTGTCTGCATCACCAGCTTAGCATTCATTTTTCTGTTTCACTGGTATAGTATAGGACTATGGTATAGGTATGGTATAGTGTAGACTGTACTATAAAGGAAAGAGTTCTCAGAATCAATCCCCTACAGTTTTACATCCTGGTTTTAACACTTACTGGCTCACCAGTAGGTGACTTATGCAAGTCACCTAACTTCTTAGTGCCTCAATTTCATTGTGTATAAAAACTTACAAGATTTATTTCATAGGTATCTGAGGAAAATACTTTCTAAGTTTAAATAAAAATTTGTTTTGTGTTCATAAACACTTCTTATTTAGGACATCTCAAGCCAACTCAGACTGCTAGTACATTATGTTTTTTAAAGATTTCATTTTTTGCTTATTAGTGATTATCAATTGATAGTTTGCATAGTTTATTGTTTGGTTGCATTTCATGCTCTCAGATTTTCTTATACTTGTAAGTGTATAAGTATACTTATACACACACACACACACACACACACACACATGGGGAGAGGGAGAGACTAAAATTCAGAAAAATAAGCTATGGCTGATGAGGAAAATTAAGGAGGGAAAGAAAAACATTTTTAGCTATATAATTATAGTCTTTTTAGGTTGTAAGTTTGCTTTACATATATTATCTCATTTGATTATCATAACAATCCTGTGGAAATAGGTACTATTATTCCAAATTTTTTACTTAGGATTACTTTTCATCTGAGAAATTGTTATACAACTTTGGTATACGGGTATATAAAATAGGGATATGAATCAAACATTTACTGATAATCATTTTGTGACCCTCACATTCAACTAAGGGTGGATGCCCATCAGTTGGGGAATGGCTGAATAAATTATATGTGAATGTAATAGAATATTATTGTTCTTTTTTTTTTTTTAATAGCCTTTTATTTACAGGTTATATGTACGGGTAACTTCACAGCATTGACAATTGCCAAACCTCTTGTTCCAATTTTTCCCCTCCTTCCCCCCACTCCCTCCCCTACATGGCAGGATGACCAGTGGATGTTAAATATATTAAAATATAAATTAGATACACAATAAGTATACATGACCAAACCGTTATTTTGCTGTACAAAAAGAATCAGACTCTGAAATATTGTACAATTAGCCTGTGAAGGAAATAAAAAATGCAGGCGGGCAAAAATATAGGGATTGGGAATTCAATGTAATGGTTTTTAGTCATCTTCCAGAGTTCTTTCGCTGGGTGTAGCTGGTTCAGTTCATTACTGCTCCATTGGAACTGATTTGGTTCATCTCATTGCTGAGAATGGCCAGGTCCATCAGAATTGGTGGTCATATAGTATTATTGTTGAAGTATATAATGATCTGCTCTTTTCACTCAGCATCAGTTCATGTAAGTCTCCAGGCCTTTCTGAAATCATCCTGCTGGTCATTTCTTACAGAACAATAGGAATATTATTGAATTGATGAGCATGCTGATTTCAGAAAAGCCTGGAAAAACCTATGTGAACTAATTATGAGTGAACTGAGTAGAATCAGGAGGACATTGTACACAGCAAGATTATGTGATAAGCAGTTATGACAGACATAGCCCCTTTCAGTAATGCAGTGATCTAAGACAAGTCTAATAAACTTTGGATGGAAAATGCCCATCCACTTCCAGAGGAAGAACTTTGGACACTGAATGTGGATTGAAGCATATTATTTTCATATTTTTGTTTTCTTTTGTTTCATTTCTTTCTTTCTCACGGTTTTTCCCTTTTATTCTGATTTTTTTTCCTAACATGATTTGTATGGAAACACGTTTAAAATGATTCTACATGTATAACCTATATTGGATTGCTCTCTTGTGGAGGGGGAAAGGAAGGAGAAAAAACTAAGAACTCAAAATCTTACAAAAGTGGATGCTGAAAACTATCTTTACATGTAATTGGAGAAAAATAAAATATTATTGAATTTTTTAAAAAAGCTTTGCTCTAAATCACTATTGATTAGAAAAATGCAAATTAAAACAATTCTAAAGTAACACCTCACACCTCCCAGATTGGCAAATATGACAGAAAAGGAAAATGATCAATGTTGGAGAGAATGTGGGAAAATTTGAACACTAAGCACTCTTGATGGAGTTATGGAAATAAGTTGTGGTATATAATTGTTGTAGAATACTAGTGTGATATAAGAAATGATGAGCAGGATGGTTTTTCCTTCTTGTTCTGATCATTCTGACAGCATAACTTAAGGTAGAAATACTTTTAACATGACTGTCATATGTAACCTATATTGGATTGCTGTCTTGGGAAGGAGAAGAATTTGGAACTCAGTGTTCTTAAAAATGTTGAGAACTGTCTTTACATGTAATTGAAACAAGATAAAATATTAAGTCAGAAAAAAGAAAGAAATGATGATTTCAGAAAAACCTGAAAATACTTTAATGTAGTGATAACAAAGTAAAGTGAGCAGAACCAGGAGAAGATTATATACAGTAGTAACAGCAATATTATATGATAAACACCTGTGAATGAATTAGTTCTTTTTAGCAATAGAATAAATATTCAGTTGTACGCAGTAACAGTAATATTGTAACAGTGATCAACTATGAAAATTTTGATGTACTGATCAAGACAATGATCCAAGACAATTCTTAAAGTATATAAGGTGAAAAATACTTTTCCCTCTAGAGAATGAATGGAGTCTCAATGCACAGTGAAACCTTTTTTCTTTATTTTTTTTTCTTACCTCCTCTCTCCTTCCCTTTTTCCCTTTTTTTTCTTCCTATTTTCTTTCACAGAATGACTAATATGCAAATATGTTTTATATGGTCATGCATGTTAATTTGCTGTCTCAGAGAGGTGGCAGGGGAGGGAGAGAATTTGAAAATCAAAAAACAAAATGAATATTAATTGTTTTGTTTTAATGTAATTTTGGAGAAATAAAATATTATTTTAAAAAAAAGTTCATACTAAATTTGACTTTTTCCTTTGATTTACATGATTGAAAGGACTGGAAGTTCACTAGGGTACTCCAGATATAATTGACATATAATTTTAGCTCAGAATTTGACAAAGGTTTCATATTTCTTGTAGGTAAGCTGGAGACATGTAGATTAGGTGATAGCATTGGTGTTTTTGAAACTGGTTGAATGACTAGGTCCAAAGAATAGGTGTTAAATGGGAAAATGTCCTGAGTCCATGTTAACTTGGAATCAACCAATCAATCATGGTTGTATCTTTAAAAAAAATAGGGAAGTTTGGAAGAAGAGGAGGGAGAAAGATGATTTCAGTTTTGTACATGTTAAATTTAAGATTTGGGGGGGCAGTTGATAAATGGTTAAAGGATATAAACAGACAAATTTCAGATGAAGAAATTAAAAGCCATGTATAGTTATATTTAAAAATTGCTCTAAATCACTTAAAAAAAAATACACATTAAAACAACTCTGAGGTACCACCTCACCTTTAGATTGGCTAAGATGACACGAAAAGAATGATAAATGATAAATATGATAAATGTTGGAGGGGATGTAGGAAAATTGGAATACTAATGCTTTGTTGGTGTAATTGTGAACTGATCCAACCATTCTTGAGCATTTTGGAACTATGCCTAAAGAGCTGTAAAATTGTTCTTGCCCCTTGATCTAGCAGTGTCACTACTGGTTTGTAGCCTAAAGAAATCAGAGTTTGTCCGTGTGTCCACTTTGTAGCAGTTCTTTTTGTAGTGGCAAGGAGTTGGAGATTTACTGGATGCCTAGCAATTGGGGAATGGCTGAATAAGTTATGCTATATGAAAGTAATGGAATATTATTGTTCTGTAAAGAAATGATGAGCAGGCTGATTTCAGAAAACCTGGAAAAATTTATAGGAACTGATGCTGGGTGAAATGAGCAGAACCAGAACATGTAACAGTAACAGCAATATTGTGTGATGGATCAACTGTGATAGACTTGGCTCTTTTTGGCAATACATTAATCCAAGACAATTCCAATAGACTTGAATGGAAAATGCCATGTGCATCCAGATGAAAAAATATGGATTGAGGCATATTATTTTCACCTTTTTGTTTTGTTTTGCTTTGTTATTTTTTTTTCTTTCTCCTGATTCCCCCCACCTTTTCCCCCTAGGTTTTGTTTTGTTTTTGCTAAGGCAATTGGGGTGCAGTGACTTGCTCAGGTCACACAGCTAGGAGGTGTTGTGTCTGAAGCCAGATTTGAACTTTGAGTCCTTCTGACTTCGAGGCTGGTGCTCTATCCACTGTGCCACCTAGCTGTCCCTTTTCTATATTTTTCTTTCCCAACATGTCTCATACAGAAACATGAATAACCTATATTACATAGCTTGCTGTCTTAGGTGAAGGATGAAGGGAGGGAAAAAAATTAGGAACTCAATCTTTTCTTGGGGGTGAGGGGGGAGATTGAACAGGACATTTGTTTCAGAATCATAATTATGGTGGAATGATCTTAACCATGTTGCCAGTACATGGTAAATTGAATATTGATTGACTGTTCAGAATGAACAGGTAAAAATGTTAAATGAAGAAAATTAAGAAATATATTGAAGGAAAAAACATTCAAGAAGACTCAGAAGAATTCTTTCAGCAGCTTATCCAATATGCGATTCAATCTATGATATCCCTGACATCAGTCATCTAGTTGAATATTATCAGAAATGGGGAAATCGCTGCCTAGAGTCCATTTCATTTTTATAAAGCTTTAAGAGATAAAATAATCGTTCTTATATGAATCCAGCTGTCCTCCATATTAGATGGACCCTTTACTCAGTGGTGCAATTAGAAATGTTTAACAGTCTATTCTTTTTAAAAATGTATGCAGGCCTCAATTTTCAGGGAAATGAACATTCACATTTTCTCCATCACTTTCTTGTCAGGCAAGACAATAAAACAATAGGAAGTCGTCCTGGTTGATAACATTTATTGATTCCTGGGGTGTAATTGGTCTCACACAGCATTTATCAATTGGCTGGTTTGAGGTAGCCCCAGCATTCCTGAGCTTTGGCTTTTCTGCTCATCTATCTAAAGCTACTCAGAATTGATCTTCCACATGATAGCCTTTCACATAGTTGTCCAAAGTATGGTGTAGTCAGAATGATCTAGGTTTCCATTCTGTCTCTGAAACTTTGCAGCATGTCACTTAACCTTTTTGAGACTTAGTTTCCTCATCTGTAAAATGGCAATAGCTGTTTCTGCTGTGAAGACTGGCACTTTGAAAACCATAAAATGCTTTTAAAATGCCAGGTGATGACCCCCAATCTCCACATTTTCCTTTATATCCCAAGATAAGCCTTTCTGATGCCTTCAACTTGGGTAACATCATTTGCAGATTGTTCATCATTTATCTGTCTGGACACATGATCCAACTTGTCAAAATCCCTTTTAAAATGTAGTTCCCTACAGGAAACACAATGTCAAATGTGACCCAGCCAGAACAAATACAGTGAGACCATTATATTCTACCTTCTGGATACAGTATCTCTCTTATTGCACTTGGAGATTCTATTAGCTTTTTTGGCAGCTGCAACACCTTGTGGACTCAAATAGAGCTGGCTGGTGATTACCTAAAACCCTTAGGTTTGGAACTCAAAATCTTACAAAAATGAATGTTGAAAATTATCTTTACATATAACTGGGAAAATAACAATATTAAAACAAAAATATTTTAAAAAGGAAAACTTAAGAGACATCTCAGTGCAATTTGCATGAACCTACTTGTCCATAGAAAAGGTGTAAAGAGAATAAGACTGTCTTTTTGACTCTCCAAAGTCTTGGTAAGGAAGGGCTTATATGAATAGGAAGCATACATTCTAGGAAGCAGGAAAAGGAGATGTAATTATGAATTCCCCAGCATGGAAAACAATGACATATGAACTGAGAAAGAGATTTTCTTCCCTTGAATCCAAAAGACCTTTTTGTAGGAATTGATGCTTTGAGGACCATTTGTAAAATAGACTATGGGTCTAAATCTGAAGGCATTTGATGCTCCAGAAGGGGGGAAAGTCATTTACAGCTGTTAATTCCAGAACATTACTATTACTTTATAAAGTATATTTCACTTTGTTCATTTCCTAGAGAACAATAATATTCTATAGGACAGCATTTTTTCATTATAAGTGCTTCAGAATTGTTTTGGATGGTTGTACTGATCAGAGTAGTAGCTAAGTCAATCCACAGTTGAAATATTTTATATTTCTGTACTGTGTACAATGATCTGGTCCTACTCACTTCATTTTGCGTCAGTTCATATAAGTCTTAAGTTTTTCTAAAAACATCTTGCGTATTATTTCTTATATCACAAATTATTCATCACAATAATATAGCAAACTTTGTTCAACCATTCACCAATTTATAGGTGATCTTCTCTATTTCCACTTTGTCACCACAAAAAGAGCTGCTATAAATATTTTTGTGCACATAAGTTCTTTTTCTTTTTCATTGATCTCTTTGGGATGCTTATAGTGCTATTGCTGGACCAAAGATATGCACAGTTTTCATAGTGTCAAATTGCTTTCCAGAATGATTGGATCAGTTCACAATTCCACCAGCAATGTGTAAATGTATGGATAATTTTCAAGAAAGTGGTTTCATTTGAGTGATGCAGAGAATTAAGAGTACAAAAAGTTGATAAAAGAATAAGTTGGAGGCAGTGAGTGTAAATACATTTTTTCCCCCAAGGAGTTTGGTTGTGAAAAGGACGAAAAAAATATACTACAGTTGTTATAGGAGAGATAAAATAAGGTCTAATAAAAGTTTTATTATGTTTAAAATAATTGGGGAGATATGGATCCTTTGAAGATTCTAAGAGAAGGAACCAACTGATAGAGTGGAGGGATAGTTATGTGTCAGGTACTGTGCTAAGTCAAGGGATTACAAACTGAAAAAAGGCAGATGCCCTGCTCTCAAGGAGCTTAAATTTTAATTGGGGAAACCAGAACATAAAAGAGAATTTGGATACTGTCCCTCAAATGAGGCAGAGACTTGTTCACCTATTAGAACCTTGCATGTTTTCTGGAGGAGAATCAAAGGTTCTGACAAAGATCCTCCAGGAAAATGAGGACGGTGGTTCAAGTGCAGATACCAGTGAAGTGGCTCAGCTCCTATGGAAGGTATGGCAATAACCCTGAGACCACCTGGCCTTGGGAGTGATGTAGTTGGAAATGCCATATTTCTATTCCCTTCAACTATCTGGCCCCAGTTTGCTCTATATGACCAGGATACTAATGCTGCAAATATTGATGGCTGTCAAGTAACAGTTGCCTGTTGGTCAGTGATAACAAAGTTCCTGAGACTAATGAGCAAGAATAATGAGATGCTTAAAGTTGACACAGACATAGAACAAAATTGGCATTTCAGGCTTAAAAATATACTTCCAAAAGGCTCCCTCTCTCCTCTTCTGCCCACTTCCCAACTCTGCCCAGAGAATTATGGATACTGCACCTGCATCCAGAGTCAGAACCAGACCATTCTTTGATTCCCTCTCTAATAAGCCATAAAATTAGCCATAAAATTTTTTTGGGTAATCAGCTTAAATTGATGTTACAATTATAATAAACTTTGTCCCTTGACGTGGAAATGGGTCCAATTCTGCAAATTTTTTTGAGATACTTCATTATGCTGGTCTGGAACTCCCAACATTTTTGGGGTCTCCCTTGTTGAACCCCAACACCAAGGATTTAGAAATGGCAGGTGGAATGATTTTTTTTTTCAAGCAAAGATTTTGTGACCATTTGTTCAGGTTCAAGTTGAATTAGATGGCTTTTGAGGTCACTCTGAAAAGACTGATTCTCTTCTAAAAGTATTTTTTAGAAAAAAAAGTTTTTTTTTTTAAATGGCTGTTTGTGGAAACTGAATGGATGTCCATCAGTTGGAGAATGGCTGAATAAATTGTGGTATATGAAAATTATGGAATATTACTGTTCTGTAAGAAATGACCAACAGGATGATTTCAGAAAGGCCTGGAGAGACTTACACGAACTGATGCTGAGTGAAATGAGCAGGACCAGGAGATCATTATATACTTCAACAACAATACTAGATGATGACTAGTCCTGATGGATCAGGCCATCCTCAGCAACAAGATCAACCAAATCATTTCTAATGGAGCAGTAATGAACTGAACTAACTATACCCAGAAAAAGAACTCTGGGAGATGACTAAAAACCATTACATTGAATTCCCAGTCCCTATATTTATGCACACCTGCATCTTTGATTTCCTTCACAAGCTAATTGTACAATAATTCAGAGTCTGATTCTTTTTGTACAGCAAAATAATGTTTTGGTCATGTATACTTATTGTGTATCTGAGTTATATTTTGATATGTTTGACATCTGCTGGTCATCCTGCCATTTGGGGGAGGGGGTGGGGGGGGGTAAGAGGTGAAAAATTGGAGCGAGGGGTTTGGCAATTGTTGATGCTGTGAAGTTACCCATGTATATATCCTGTAAGTTAAAGGCTATTAAATAAAAAAAAAAAAAAAAAAAAAAAAAAAATTAAATGGCTGTTTGATTTCATTGGCACAGGAAACTTTTGGCAAGAACTTTCAGAGAAAAATAAGTTCCTTAAACCAATGCATATTGATAATTATGTAATTGAAAAATGAAGTGACTTTTCTGACTCAGGCTGCTCCTCTGCACTACACTATCTTTCTTGTGTGTTTAATACAAATATATTGGGTTCCCAGATACTCTCTGCCACTTTTTTGTGAGTTTTGAATTATTTGAATTATTTTTCTAGTGCTGGTGTTGGATCTGTACTGAATGAGTGTTTGGCCAGAGGACCAAAATTAAGCTAATTCACATAGGAATTCACATGGGTCACTCGGGTGACCCCAGCCTCATTAGTACCAAATTCTAACCAACTGAGCTAATATATATCTAAGACTCACCTGCTATATAGACAAGTATCAGAATGGGGACAATTTTTTATTTATTATCATTCTTGGAAAAGTCTTTTTCTAAATAGCTACTTTAAGAAAGAGGGGAAGGCACCAGTGGGGTTGATGATACCTGTTCGCATTTGAGAAAAAAGATTTTTTTTTATAATTAAAGAAAATTAACATTGCAAATATATACATTGTTCAGTCTAATCCTACAATTTCAGTTTTTAAAATGTCTTCCTTTTTGTTAGTTAAATTTATGTTGAATGAGCAAATAATTTTTACCTGAATTATTTGCCTGAAGTGTGTTAGGCACTCAAGTCTCATATGTCAGTATTTATCAGTATGCTTATTGACTTAGTCTTTTTTTTTTGCATAGTGATAATTTCGAGGGATTTTTGTAAATAAACATTTTGATCCTATATATACACACAGTATTTTGTGATCTTTTTACAAAAATAGATGGCCCTGTGTGATGTCAAAAAATCTTGGGTTTTAAAAGGCAATGGCAATGAAGTCTAAGCTTTTGCAGAATTTATCAAATTATATAGACCTGGTTATCTTAGATGACAAAGAATCCTACTCTGGTTAAATTTTAGGGAGTTTGACCTTAGTGATCATGGGTCATACACATATAGCTGATAACTTCTCATTTAACAGAAAAGGAAACTGAGGTTCCAGAAATTTAAATGATATATAACATATATTGGATTATTTGCCATCTGGAGAGAGAAGGAGGGAAAATTTGGAACACAAGGATTTGTAAGGGCCAATGTTGCAAAATTATCCATACATATGTTTTGAAAATAAAAAATTTTAATAAAAAAAAAAGATATATTATTAAGAACTATTCTTTATCACACTAAGTAGAAATGAGTCAAGTGGCATAGAAATATGAGATTTTATCTAGTCTTAAGACTGTTTTCTGTTCTGTTTTTACTCTTCTGGCTAGATTTCACATTGTTTCATGTTAATGAAATCCTTTATTCCGACTTCCGACCTTTGTTTATGATTGAATCATTTAGGATTAGAGCAAAATTTTCAAATTTTGTAAAGGAGCTTTTTTCCATCTAAGAATGAGAGCACCGTAATGCATTTGACACAGATATTGTATATTAATTAGTTAATGTTACAAAGTGCTGTTAAAGATGAAAGACTTTATATAACTAAAATTTATTACCTAGTTGATAAGCCTTTTGAATAATTATGTTGAGGGTACTGAAACAATACTTTTTCATTTTTATCCTTTTGGGATGTTATCAGGAAAGTTTAGTCTATTTCTAGTTCTCCCAGATTTTTTACATTTACAGATTGAGACCATAAATAGGATATGTACTTGATAGAAACACTATATGGACTAAATTTGAGCCCATTTCCTACAAACATGGATTTTTGTTTGTTTTGTGAACCAAGTTAGAACCTTTGAATGATTATAAAACTTATCTCCGATCATTATATACTTCAACAACAATACTAGATGATGACTAGTCCTGATGGATCAGGCCATCCTCAGCAACAAGATCAACCAAATCATTTCTAATGGAGCAGTAATGAACTGAACTAACTATACCCAGAAAAAGAACTCTGGGAGATGACTAAAAACCATTACATTGAATTCCCAGTCCCTATATTTATGCACACCTGCATCTTTGATTTCCTTCACAAGCTAATTGTACAATAATTCAGAGTCTGATTCTTTTTGTACAGCAAAATAATGTTTTGGTCATGTATACTTATTGTGTATCTAAGTTATATTTTAATATATTTAACATCTACTGGTCATCCTGCCATTTAGGGGAGGGGGTGGGGGGGGTAAGAGGTGAAAAATTGGAACAAGAGGTTTGGCAATTGTTAATGCTGTAAAGTTACCCATGTATATATCCTGTAAATTAAAGGCTATTAAATAAAAAAAAAAAAAAAAAATAAAACTTATCTCCTAGATTGTCATCCTTATATATCTTTTAAAAATTGTGAGCAACACTGTTATTTCTAGTCACAATTATAAATGATTGATTTTTTCCCCCCATTTCTAGGACTCTTCATGTCAAATGTGACAGGGTATTTTCTGGGGAGAGAGGAGTCACCAGGCTCTTTTATTGTAATGTCAAATGAAATCTCTTTCCCATATGTACATCAAGTCTTCAAAAAACAAACAACCCCCCTCCCCCCCACTAAATTCACACTGCAGCCAGAATTTAGTTTGAAACTCACTTGGGGGGGGGGGGTGTTGTAGACATTTATGATAAAATAAAAAGGTAAAAAATGTCAAATTTAAGAGATGCCAACACATCATTTTATAGTGAGTATAAATAAATATTTTTCTTTGTACAAAACTGTTAAGAGTATATATATTTGGGTTGTCTTAATCCAGAGATAGATTTTAGTACTTTTGGTCTGTGTCTTGTTTCAGAAGTTTTCAGTGTATATCAAAAGAATATGTGTAGGAGTTTTGTTTTTGTTTTTGGTGAGAGGGCATAGAGGGAGTCAGGTCTGGTTTTTTTTTTTTTTTTTAATAACTTTTTATTGACAGAACCCATGCCAGGGTAATTTTTTACAACATTATCCCTTGCACTCACTTCTGTTCCGATTTTTCCCCTCCCTCCCTCCACCCTCTCCCCCAGATGGCAAGCAGTCCTATACATGTTAAATAGATTACAGTAGATCTTGGATACAATATATGTGTGCAGAACCAAACAGTTCTCTTGTTGCTCAGGGAGAATTGGATTTAGAAGGTATAAATAACCCGGGAAGAAGAACAAAAATGCAAGCAGTTTACATTCATTTCCTAGTTCTTTCTTTGGGTGTAGCTGCTTCTGTCCATCCTTGATCAATTGAAACTAAGTTAGATCTTGTCTTTGTTGAAGAAATCCACTTCCATCAGAATACATCCTCATACAGTATCGTTGTTGAGGTATATAATGATTTCCTGGTTCTGCTCATTTCACTCAGCATCAGTTCATGTAGGTCTTGCCAATCCTCTCTGTATTCGTCCTGCTGGTCATTTCTTACAGAACAATAATATTCCATAACATTCATATACCACAATTTACTCAACCATTCTCCAATTGATGGGCATCCATTCATTTTCCAACTTCTGGCCACTACAAACAGGGCTGCCACAAACATTTTGGCACATACAGATCTCTTTCCCTTTTTTAGTATCTCTTTGGGATATAAGCCCAGTAGAGACACTGCTGCATCAAAGGGTATGCACAGTTTGATAACTTTTTGGGCATAGTTCCAAATTGCTCTCCAGAATGGCTGGATGTATTCACAATTCCACCAACAATGTATCAGTGTCCCTGTTTTCCCACATCCCCTCCAACATTCTGCATTGTCTTTCTCTGTCAGTCTGGCCAATCTGACAGGTGGTATCTCAGAGTTGTCTTAATTTGCATTTCTCTGATCAATAGTGATTTGGAACACTCTTTCATATGAGTAGTAATAGTTTTAATTTCATCATCTGAAAATTGTCTGTTCATATCCTTTGACCATTTATCAATTGGAGAATGGCTTGATTTCTTATAAATTAGAGTCAATTCTCTATATATTTTGGAAATGAGTCCTTTATCAGAACCTTTGAGTGTAAAAATGTTTTTCCAGTTTATTGTTTCCCTTCTAATCTTGCCTGTGTTAGTTTTATTTGTACAAAAACTTTTCAATTTGATATAATCAAAATTTTCAATTTTGTAGTCAATAGTGCTCTCTAGTTCTTCTTTGGTCATAAATTCCTTCCTCTTCCACAGATCTGAGAGGTAAACTATCCTATGTTCTTCTAATTTATTTGTGATCTCATTCTTTATGCCTAGATCATGACAGGTCTGGTTTTTCATCAATCCTAATTACTTTTTTCTTTTGCAAAAATTTTATTAATAACTTGGAAAGTGAGACAAATAATTTGCATCAAGATAATTTACAAACGTAGATGCTAGAGCATTTTTTTTTCAAATTGAAGTTTTTTATTTTCAAAATGTATACATGGATAATTTTCAACATTCCCTCTTAGAAAATCTTGTGTTCAAAATTTTTCCTTCCCTTTTTCACACTCCCTCCCCTAGATGGCAAGCAATCCAATATATGTTAAATATATCCAATCTATGATCAGATTCAGTAGAGCATTTTCTAAAGCCAAAGCAGAAATACTTTTCTCTTAAAAATCTGTGGTTTTGGGGGGCAGCTAGGTGGAACACCAGCCCTGAAGTCAGGAGGACCCGAGTTCAAATCTGGCCTAAGACACTTAACACTTTCTAGGGGTGCAACTGTGTGACCCTGGGCAAGTTACTTAACCCCAATTACCTCAGCAAAAAGAAAAAAAAATCTATGGTTTTTGGTATCATTTATAAAGGTTATCTTTAGAATTTTAACCTCCTTTTCAACATGAGGTAACATAAGATTTGGATCTTAAGTTGGAATTAATTTTTAAAGCTACTCATTCTTGATCCTTTCCACTGAGAAGTAGCTATGAGCTCCACTATAGAAGTCTGAAATTTTCCAGTAATTTTCATTCAACAAGCATTTGAAGCTTCTAATACTTGCCAGGCATAGTAATAAATATTGTGAAACTAATATAAACTCTCAAGAAAGTTACATTCAAATTGGGGGAACAATTTGTGCGTGGAAAATTTAAGTATAAAATATCTACAATGTAATTTCCTATGGAGGCCCCTAGCAGGAGGAATCCAGATAGGCTTCCTGTGGCATTTAAAGTAAGCAAGGAAGTCTGAGGCATAGTTCAAGGATTGCATTTTAAGACTGTAGGAATAACTTTCTATGAAGGCCTAGAGATATGGGACATGGGATGTTGCTTTTTGGAGAACAGTAAGCAGACCACTTTGGGTGGAAAAGTAACATAAAATAAACCTGTAGATATAGTTCTGAACTAGATTGTGAAAGATACTCTAAAGCTAAACTAGAAAGCTTGTATTTGAAACTAGAGGCAACTGGGAGTCAATAGACCTTCTTATACTTATTTTCTTTCTGTGTGAAAACCTAGATTGTTTTTAAAAATGTTAACACAAAGAACAGGGAGGAAAATTGAACTTGTTTCTTAGACATTTTTATTTAAAGAAATACAGATAAAAAATAAAGGAGTAACAAAATTGTATTTGTAGTATTTTCACTTTTTTCTTTTGTGCATTTAAATATTATATTGAATTTTTTAAAATGTTCATTTATACTAACTAACCCACCTCCTATCCCTATCTTCATAAAAGCCCTCTTTATATGAGAGGAGCAGAGTAAAGGGAGTTAAATCAATACATTGGTCATGTCTGAATTCAAATCTAGTTCTGTTACTTCTAGTCCACTTCATCTCTGCAAATGGGTAGAAGATAAACTTTATCATCAGTCTTTTGAAGTTCTGAAGGTGGCACAAAATTCTTTTCTATCATGTTGTCACTTAGCAAATTGTTCTTCTAGTTTTGCTTTCCAGGGTTATTTTAAAAAATTTTCTCCCCACTCCCCACTCCCCCCAAATGAATATATATAATCTTCTTTCCCTTCTACTTTCTTCATTCCCAATTAGAAAAGCAAGAAAAACAAAATTTGGGTTATAAACATTAATGTCAAAATTAATTCCCAAATTGACAACTCTCAACTTAGATTTTTGGCTTCATCACTCCCAGATAGCTTGCTTCATCATGAATCTTTTGTGATGAGTTTCAAAGATGATCAGTCTATCAAAATTGTCTTTTACAATATTGTTGTTACCGTATAAATTGTTCTATTTTGATTAAATATCTAGTAGAGGGGATCTATGAGATTTTAAATTTGTGTCATGAAAGGATGAATGGTAGTTTCCTTCATAGAGATAGGGGATTTTAAATGCAAATCTGAGTGGTTGAAAAATAAGTTTTGTTTTTGGAACATCCAATTGGAAATGTCCAAAATGCATTTGGTGATGGTGGGACAGACTAAATTTATAGATCTGGTGGCTGTCTGCATAGAGGTTGTAGCTGAACTTATGGGAGCTGATGAGAGCAATGATAGTTTGTATAAAAAAAAAGAGTACCCTATAGCTGTGAGTAAAGAGGTGGGACAAGGATGATTATTTAGCAATGAAGACTGAGAGTCCAAACCAGTATGAGAAGAATCAGGAGACAATAGTGTCACAAAAATCTAGAGAGGGAGAATACTTAATGTAATAACGTCTCACCTTTCCTCTTTTTGCAATATTTTAAAATCAAAAATTTCTTAGTAATCATGGAAAAATTTTAAGACATTAAAAATAAGTTCTCAACTTATCTTACTATAGAAATTTACTGTATTAGATATTAAAATGTTTATTATATTAGATATTAAGATGTATTAGTATCATTATGGAAATAGTGTAGCCATTTTTGCCACATAGGCTTCTTTGAACAGATCTTGGTGGGGTCAGTTCTTAGATCACATTTTGAGAGCACTGCATTATCATATAATGCCAGAAACCTGTATTATAGAATGAAGAAAGTGGCAATAACTATACTCATACTTTTTCTCCAATCCTAGTAAATTCACTGGGG
Source organism: Sarcophilus harrisii (assembly GCF_902635505.1). Lineage (NCBI taxonomy): Eukaryota > Metazoa > Chordata > Mammalia > Dasyuromorphia > Dasyuridae > Sarcophilus > Sarcophilus harrisii. Next base: position 356,888,119 of record NC_045427.1, on the reverse strand, counting down.
GAGGGGAAAAGTTAGGAGAGAAAGAATGGGAATGATAAGATAATATGATCATTTAAGTCCCGGTCTGTTTTGGTATAGTTCATTATTTTATCAGACTTACTGTCCATTTATTAAAAAATCATGCCATGTTAATTAGAATACTTTAAAAGTTGTCCTTTATTTCACCAAGACTTTTCTCTCTTCATCTAATAGTGTCCCTTTAGGGATTAGAGATCTTTTCCAAGAGGTCTGGGTCTGTTGACTAGATTACCTCTACCTTCTTTCAGCTCTAAACCTATGATCTTATTATATAGGGAGATGATTTGAATATGATGGAAATTTGTTTTGTTTTTGTTTTTCTTTAAAAGGAAAAGAGGTTTTGGCTTAAATGAGGAGGGAAAATAAAGAAGCTTCTATCATACTCAATCTCTACAAGGTTAGAGGTGAACTGACTCCAAAAGCTCTATAAGCTTTGGAGAGTAAGATATAAGGAAGAAGCCTGGACAAGGCTTGAAGAAGATAGATTTGACTGCTTTTCCTGCTGCTCTCTGTTCCTATTTTCCTTCCTTTCAAATAGCAAGTGGTTCTTTTGTATTAATCTTTTCCTGAAAGTGACCTGCCAGGGTCCATAACTTCTGCAATTGGAAGAAAGACTTAACATAACTACGATATATTAATGAACTGCAGATTTATCTTTGCCTTTGTTTGTCTTCCCTTAAGACTAAGTCATACTGTTAATCATCATCACTTATTTAAAAAGGGATAATAGCTGTTAAGAAGCCTGCTAGGGGGAAAAAAGCTTTTTTTTTTTTTTTTTTTTTTTTTTTTTTTAACTTTAATGTAGTTATACATTTTTTTTTTTTGACAAAAAGCAGATTTATTTTTAAAAGAAGGATTATAGACAAAATGAAGGATACAATAGACCCCAGGAATGGCAAATATGAAATAGAATTGGGAGAGCATATGGTTAGATTAAGGAAAAAGACAAGTTCCCCCAGGGGAACTCAGAATTAACCAGGAGAAAGAAAATACTCCATGAGGTGGGAGAGAGCCATTGTCTGGAAGGTTAGACTGGCCAGAGTTAGCTAGAATAAAGATAATGGTCCCATTAGAAGGAAGGTACAATGTGGGAGAGAAAGAGACTATCTCATAATGGGCTTAAGTCCTCAAGAGAATTTAGCAATCTAATTCAACTCTTAAGAAATCTTACCAAAAAAGCAACTTTGCTCAGGAACACATTTTAATTTTTTGGTTTAGGAGTCAAGAAATCGATTTTCCAATCCTGGCTTTAACTTGATCTTGTATTGAATCCTTTTCATAATATCTACTGCTTTCATTCTTTGTATAATCTTTTCAGACATTCCAATTATGAGAAATCATATGGTTTCTAATAATTGCTGAAATAAATTTCTAGAGTTTCTTATGCTTATTTTTCAAAGTTCCCATTCAGAAATATTTTTAAAGTATTTCCCCCTTTCAGGGATTGTACTCACTTTTGTAAAATAAGTTATCCCTGGTTACAAGTCTAATTCTTTTGCCTTTTGGAATATTGTATTCCAAATCTCTTTTATAGTTATAACTATTGGGTCTTGTGTGATTATAAATATAATTTCTCGGGACTTGAATTGTTTCTTTCCAGGTGCTTATAGTATTTTTCTCTTTGAAAATATATGCTCTGGATTTTGGCTATACTATTCTTGAACCTTTGTGGGGGAAAGGGGTTCCTTTTGAGGTAGTTTTATTTCTCTTTTTAGTGTTCCTTTTCATTTTACTAGATCTGAGTAGTTGTCATATGAATTCTTAAAATATTGTGTCTAGGCCTTTTCCTCTTTTATAGTTTTCAGGGAGTCTAATGATATTTCTTCTTCCAGGTCAGGTTTTTTTTTTTTTTTTTTTTTTTTTTTGGTTGTTGTTTTGTTTTGTTTTAAATATTAGGTAGATTTCCTTCTAATTTTTTTTAAAAATCAGATTTCTCAATTTTTTTCTAATATTTCTTATTTTCTCATTGGAAGACTGATTTCTGTTCAGTTTAGTCTAATTTTCAGAGAATGTGTTACTTTTATCACTTTATCTTCTAAGTTACTTATCTTTCCCCCAGAACTTTTATTTCCTTGAGAATAATGTGAATTTTGCCTTGCTTTTTTGGATTTCGTCATCACACCATAGTGGAGTGGGGCCTTTGGGAAGAGGAAATATCTGACTCCTATTTGGGGACAAGTGCAAATAGTCATCCTCTTTCACCTATAATGAGGTGAGAGTTATTAGGGAAGTACTAGGAAGAGTGAGAGGTGGGGGCTTTGAGAGGTAGAACCATAAGGGAAGACAAGACGGGGAGACCCCCAACATGCCTCTCCCAGAACAGACTGATTTTTACTTAGGCTCTTTGACCCCAGTCATCTGCCAAGTTAAAGCCCAGATGTCTCCATCCATAGTTGCAATGTAGTACTCTAGTGGAAATGGGCTTAGAACTTCATGTGGTGATGGAGGAGGGGGATGGTCTGCTGGTCCACCTCACGGAAGATAATCTCCAGTTTCCAGGTTTGAAGCTGATCCCATCCAGTCTGATAACTTTAATGTCCTTCATAGGGCAGAGACTAGTGTTTGTGACCCCAAAATTCTACAGCTGCTCCCCTGGCAGTGAATTTTGAATATTATGTTCCCATTTCATTTCCCCCATAAGCCCTGTGGTTTTGATTACTCAATTTTGCATAGCCCAGTGATTTTTTATGAACAGATAATGTTGTGTTATAGCAGAATTCCCCATATAGTAATTCTGAATCTAGTGTTCTCTTACTGTATCTGCTTCTTGATTGATTCTTAAAAATCTAAATGCTAATACAACTTTATAAAAATCTATTTTCTAAATGGTTTTTGGGGGTGGGAAGTAGTGTTATACCTTAGGTAGTATAGGGTTAGTATAGTATTCAGGGTTCTATGGGCTATATATCATTGTCTTTGTCAGCAATTTGTCAACCTGTATGTGCAAACTCAGCTTGCTATTTTCACTCATCTTACTCGGGGCTTCCAATTCTTAGATAATGGTACAATAATTTGAGAACAGTGGTAAAATCATTGTATTATTCAAAGTGTTCTGGTCACTACTTTAAAAAAAATTAGTTCTTTAATATATTAGTGAAGAGTATAGCTAGATAATTGACATGGACATTAATTTTTGTTTGGGCACTTTTTTTCTCAAAGATTCCCATGATCGTAAAGCTGTAAGTTGTTCTGACTTGAAATAATGGTTTCCTTACCTTTTGTGACTTTCTTAAGGAAAGATAAATAAAAAAAATCAATTTTAAAAATACACCAGTAGAAGTATTTCCATATTTTAAAAAGCATTTGGTTTGCATGCTGATGGATGAATTTTCTTTGTCACATAGTATCAAAGTAAAGTTGAGATAAGGATGAATAATCTTGTCATAACATGCTATGATTTACACACACAAACAGTATTTGGTTTTGTTTTTTGTATCTCTTAAAACAAGAAAATGTGTAACTTACTGTTTCTGGTTTGTTTTTTCCCCCCCAAGCAAAAATTTCAAGACGCTCTCAGGAAAGAGAAAATCTTGGCATGCTGGTATGGTCACCTAATCAGAATCTATCAGAGGCAAAATGTAAGTTTTAAAAACAATTAAATTTTCTACCTTTTTTTTTTTTTTTTTTTGCCCTTTTTCAACCAAAAGTGCTTATTTTAGTTTTATTTTTCTTTATATGTATGCAAATCTAATGAATACATGGATTTGTGTGTAGAATTTTTATACTGCTAGGCAGCCAGCCATCACAAAAAAGGTCTTTAGTGATCTAAGCACAAACCTTTGAAAATTTTGTACCATGAGCTTTCATAATCATCCATTTTTTCCCCAAAAGTGCTGTAGCAGCTGACACAAAAATAACATTGCTGAGGCAGGATTAGAGGCTCGGGCAGGGAGGGAGCACTGCAATACAGTAACTAATCCAGCTGGAACTTTAAGGATATTTTTAAGGTGCCAAAATTTGAAAAACCTTGGAATGTAATAGGAAGAATTACAATGGCAAATGCATGTTGTAGAAAATGAGTTTTCTGTTGCTAAGAATTCAAAACCAGAAAGGCAAGACTATTTAATTACAATGAACTCTTAAAAAAAATTATAATTTATTTATGTCTGGTTTTAAAATTGTATTTGTATCTTTAGATACTTTGTTGTTTTTTCCTCTTTTGGTACTCCAGCTGTTAATAATTTTTAATGCTTATGTAGCTTTTTAGCATTTCTGATCTCTTTCCACCCTGATGCTCTTCTCCTTTCCCTTCTTTCCCCCCAAACACATCCCTCTAAACATGTGTGCACATACATACCATGAACTAATCTTAAAGATGAATTTTGTCATTCTCAAAATCTTTGTTTTCTCCCAAGTAAAAAATAAGCCTTTTTCCTTTGAATAATTATTTGCAAAAATATAATCCTCTCTTTCTAAATTAATCTTTTAAATTACATTTTTTACACTCTTTGAACCATATTGCTGTATATACAATATTTTCTTGGTTCTTCTCATTTAAATTTCCATTATTTCATGCAAGTCTTTCCATGTTTTTCTAAAACCAGTGTCATTTCTTAATAGCAGAGTAGTATTATAACCATATACCACAGTTTATTTAATTTTTTTCCAATTTATGAGCATCTGCTCAATTTTCATAAAAGAAAGCTGCTGTAAATTTTTGAGAACATATAGGTCCTTTTCTCTTGATCACTTTAGGAAACAGATCCTCTTGTGATAATTGGGCATAATTTCAGATTATTTTCCAGTATGATTAGACTAGTTTTTTGGTTTTACCAACAATGTATTAGCATCTCAATTTTTCCATAACCTCCTCCAACACTTGTCATTTCCCCCTTCTAGTCAACCTGCTAGGTGTGACATGATATTTCAAAGTTATTTTAATTTGAATTTCTCCAATAAATAATGCTGTAAAGCATTTTTTATGTGACTAGCTTTGAAGAAATCATTTCTTCATCTAGAAACTGCATGTTCATGTTCTTTGATCATTTATCAATTGAAGAATGGCTCGTATTCTTATAAATTTAAGAAAGTTCTATATATGTTTAAGATCTGAGACCTTTATCTGTGAAACTATCTATAAATATTTTTCTTCGCATTTTCTTTGTTCCTTCCATGTTTGGTTTTATTTGTAATAAAAAAATACAATTCTCTAAACCATCATTAAGAGTGGATATGTCAGAAAGATGGAATCTGTATCAAATCCAATTTAAGCAGTCATCTTAAGCTCAGCCTTTCAACTGTTCTCATCTTTTAAGAGTATTTTACCCTTTGCTCTCACTATATTATTATTATTATTATTACTACAAATTTGAGAAATAGGGTGGTGATGAGCTTTTTCATATTCAGAAACACCTGGGTTCAAGTCCTTCAGATACATCCTGATTAACTCTTAAGAAAAAATAGTTGCTGCTTTGATAGGCTGTTCATCACCAGATATTCCCTACTACAATGAAATCACAATGTGGACCAAAAAAAGAAATATGAATATAATGACCATGTAGAAATATGGAATTATTTTGGAAAGGGAACTTAGAAATCAAGCTAGTCTAATTTCCTACCCAATTCCTAGAATCAGTGGTTTTGCCTTCTCTTGAATACTTTTGTGATAGCTACCTCACTATTTCACAAGATTACTCAGTAAATATTGTGAGTAGTTGTAATATACAAAAGAACTTTCTAAGAGTGACTTGAAAATTTTCTCTTTATGATATGTACTTATGCATTTAATTTTTCCCTAGCAGCCCAAATTAATTCGCTCTTGATAATATTTGAAGTTTCTTGAAGATAACTGTTAATTAGATGATGTAGTTCTATTTTTCATCTTCGATCCTTCCGATGGATGTGTTCCAATTTGTCAGTGTCCTTTATGAATTGTGATATTTAGAGTAGAGTTTAATACTGTTGATGTAGTTTAAATAGATTGGAAGACAGGAAGATAGTTTCTTTTACCTGAACTTTAGTTGAACTCAAAAGAATCAAAATTATAGATAATAAAAAGGACAGTGAGAAAGTTTCAATATACTTTTGAAGACTTGGTGTTAAAAGTAAAAGAAATGAAATGAAGAAGAAGAAATTATGAAGATATCTGACTGGACAAGAAATCTTCTAAGAGGAGACTGAGCCTGAGGACATTGGCATCCTGAAAATTTTACCTAGAAAATTGAATAAAAATTGCACAGGATAACATGCAACAGCTAAATACAATATTGGATTATTGGGAAATATACAAATAAAGCTCACCTAACAACTTTGGGATTAACTACTTGGATTAAAAATTATTTTAAGATAGTAACCTATGAAAGGACATATTAAAAAATACACACATCAGTGCTATCCAAAGCGGATTTGAAGAAATGTGAAGTATGTTTTACTGAGCAGAAGTCATTGAGTCTGGGTTGTAATCCTGGATTTTCACTGACTTGCTATGTTACCTTCCTGGCCTCCAGGGAGGCCATATTTTTCAAATATGAGAGTTTGAACTAGATGATTCACCCTGCTAGCACCAATATTCTTTGATGAGTGGGTCTTTGATGTTAGCAAAGTTGGTTGTGGTTTTGTAATTTTCATTAGTAATAAGTAGATTTAGCAACACATGAATTATAGTTCTTTTAAACCTGTATTCTGCAAATGACCCTTTGTAGAATGACCACTTAAAAACTGTAAATATACATTAGAGTAAAAGCTTTGTATTAAAGATTGCTGAAAGTTTTGTTTTAAATGCAGATGACTTTTGAGAGAAGGAAATCAAAATCAATTGCCTTTGTTCTAACTGTATAAAAAAATTTAAAAATACCTCTTTTTGAAGCATTAATCATTATTGGGTATTCTTGAGCAAATACAATAAAAATCATTATCACCCAAATTTATTCTGTGCTTATCAAACCATCCAAAGAATATTTTATGGAGCTATAGAACACATTACAATATGGAGTAATGAAATTTTGGTAAAAAGTCCTGTCACAAGCAAATTAGAGCATTAAGCAAATTATCTCTTGGAACTGTGGATAGTTGAGTTCATAATTTAACCAAGGATAGATCTAAAATTTAAGAAGTTTTTGTACAAACAAATCTAATGTAGTTAAATTTAGAAAGGAAATAAATAGGAACAATCTTTATAACAACAAATATTTCTGATAAAGTTTATATATTCAAGATATAAGAAATGGATTCAAATTTAAAATACTCAACAGCAATTTCTGAATATATAAATGGTCAAAGGATGTGAACAGGCACTTTTCAAAGATAGAAATCCAAGCTAACAATAATCATATGAAAAAAATGTTCTAAATCATTAATAATTAAAGAAATACAAATTGAAGTTAATTGTGAGGTTCCACTGCTTCTTGTCAGACTGGCAAATGTGGTAAAATTGGGAAAATAGATGAGTGTACTATTGGTGAAGTGTGGTAGAGTTGTAGATTAATTGGTCTAGGTATTATGGAGAGCAATTTGGAACTATGCCCAGAAAGTTGCCTTGGATCCACCTATACCATCAGTACTCTCATGCCCACAAAAGAATAGGAGAGGTAAAGGATGTATGTGTACAGAAATGTTTATAGCCGCTCTTTTTTGTGTGTTAGTCAAAAATTGAAAATTAAGGGCAAGTGTTTTCTTACTGGGAAATGAATGGCTAAACAAATCATGTTATATGAATGTAATGCAGTAATGTGCCATAAGAAAAAAGGAAATAGTTTCAGAGGAGGATCTTTATGATTGTTCAGATGGAGAATGAACAAAGTGAATAGAGCTAGAAATAGGGTTTTTTTTTTGTTTTTTGTTTTTTTTTTAACAATGATAACATGATAAAGAACTTTGAAAGACTTTGGAACTCTCTGATCAACATAGTAGTAAATCACAAATACAAAAGTATTTGCAAATGAAATATGCTATTCACCTCCAGAGAAAGGGAATATACGTAAATTTAATCAAATTAATAAAGGATGCATTGTAGAACACAATTCATTTGGATAAATAAGAAATCTAGAATATAATGGGAAATGATGAAAAGGTGAGGATGAAGGAAGAATACCATTTCCCAATCTCAAAGTATAGTGTAAAGCAGCAGTCATTAAATTATTTGCCATTGGTTATAAAATATGGGGAAGTTAACACCATTGGAACAGACTGTTCTCCATATTCCCATCATACTTCCTGCTTTAAAAATTCCAAAGGCTCTCTTTTGCCTCTAGGGTAAAATACAAACTCCTCTGTTTTTCAAAAGTTCTTCATAGTCTGGCTTCAGGCAATTTTTCTCAAGTTCTTCCTTTCAGCCACTTGTCATTTCCCATGTCATGAAATGACATGACCCATGTCATTTCATTTTTTGTCTTTAACTTTACACAAAATGTCCCAAAGTACCTGGGGTGCATTCTCTCCTCATTAATTCCTCAAAGAAACCATGGCTTTCTTTACAACTCAATTCAGTGCTATCTTATCCTACATGAATATTTTCTTGATTCCCCTTTTCTTTCATCCAGAAATTACTTTGCATCTACTTTGTAATTTTTTTGTATTGATATTTTTCCTCAATAGAATATTAATATATTAAAGATGGAAAGAGTCCTAAACTTAGTGAGTTGGTCTTATTACATCTTGATCAAATCGTGATGTTACCCTTATACATGTTATTTCACCTTTATGAAGCCTTGTTTTCTCATCTGAAAAAATGAGGGTAACTTTTATTTATAATATGTCTTCTTAATTCTGTAGAGAAAATACTATAGGAAAGTTGTCAAGTACTATGGAAATGATTTATCATTTAGTCATAGATTCAAGTAGTATTACTCCCTCATGGTTCTTTATGAAGAAAAAGGCCCAGAGATATTAGGTCACCTATATTTAGTAGCAAGATTTTTTTGTTTGTTTGTTTTTTTGGCCATAACCAATGTGAGGCAATAAGAGAATTCTAGATTATGTGTATTTATAACAGATTTTGTTTTTCTTTCTTAGTTGGGATGAGGGAGAATTTTTGTTGACTGAAAAAAAATAGTCCAAGGTGGGCCATACTAGCATATTCTAGTATAGAAGATGTGTGGCATGATACTCTTAGCAACATACATTTATTTATCACTTATTATGTGCCAGACAAAGAATAGAAATTTTAAAAGAAAGCAAAAATAATCATTGCTGTCAAATAACTTATATTTTAAAGGGGATGAGGCAACAGACAACATAAATCTACATAATTATGTACAAAATGCAGAGTAGAAAGAAAGTAGTATGTAGCCTTAGAGGGGAAGCTGCTAGCGTGGAGAGGAATTTAAAAAGGCCTTCTCCATGAGGCAGTGCTTAAACTGAATCTTTTTTTTTTTTTTTTTCCAAATAAATGCACAGTTTTCAACATTTACCTCTGCAAAATCTTGTGTTCCAAATTTTTCTCCCTTTCCAAAACAACAGGCAATCTGATACAGTTTAAGTGTGTGCAATTCTTCTAAATATATTTCCACATTTGTTACATTGTACAAGAAAATCAGATCAAAAGAGGGGAAAATCCACACAAAGAAAAACAAACAAAAAGATAAAAATACTATGCTTTTTAGTTCATATTCAGTCTCCATAGTTTTCTCTCTGGATGTAGTTGGCACTTTGCTTCAAAAGTCTATTGGAATTGCCTTTGATTATTGAATTGCTGAGAGACTATCACAGTTGATCATTGATTATCATATAATCTTATTATTACTAAGTAAAATGTTGTTTTGGTTCTGCTCACTTCACTCAGCATCACTTCATGTGAGTCTTTCCAGGTTTTTCTGAAATCAGTCTGCTCATCGTTTCTTGTAGAACAGTAATATTTCATTACATTCATATACCATAACTGATGGAAAGCCACTCAATTTCCAGTCCCTTGCATTACAAAAAGGGGTGCTACAAAAATTTTTACACATGTGGATCCTTTTCCCTCTATTAAAATATCTTTGGGATACAGACTCAGTAAAAACACTGCTAGATCAAAGAGCAAGGGTCCTCAGACTACGGCCAGCGGGCCAGATGCAGCAGCTGAGGACATTTATTCCCCTCCCCCAGGACTATGAAATTTTTTTATTTAAAGGCCCACAAAACAAAGTTTTTGTTTTTACTATAGTCTGGCCCTCCAATAGTCTGAGGGACAGTGAACTGGCCCCCTATTTAAAAAGTTTGAGAACCCCTGTCAAAGAGTATGCACAGTTTTATAGCCCTTTGAGCATAGTTCCAAATTGTTGAGCTGTATCTGAATTAAAGCCAGAAGTCAGAAGTTAGAATAGAAACTCAAGTTACAGGGTATAGTCACTGTAAGATTACTGAGTACACAAAATATGGGTTTGTGTGAAAGTGGACATGGTAAAAAGAAGTACTGTAGTAAGACTGGAAAGATAGCAAATTGTGAAGGGTTTTTAAATGACATTGTTGCTTATATTTGATTCTAGAGGTAAAAATTTGAGTTTATCAAATACAGGGAGTGACATGGTCATATTTTGCTTTAAGAAAATCATTTCAGCAGGTATGTGAAACATGAATTGGAATGGGAGAGAAGGAAAGGGCATGAAGGAAGGTAGAGGCTAGATTAGTAGAGAAAAAAGGGTTTGGTGCCAAAGATTTAGAGAAAGACACATTATAAATGATTGGGTATATGGAATAAGTTGATAATGTACCAGGCACTGTAGCAGTCAGCAGTTATTTATGATATTAATAACTGGCATTTATAATAGCCCCTTAAGATTTTCAAAGTGCTTTATGTGTAATCCTCTTTGATCTCCAGAAGAACTCTGGAAGATAGGCTCTCCATTTTACAGATGAGGAAACTGAAATGCAGAACAGTGTCTGAGTCAGAATTCAAATTTGGGTGTTCTTGATTCTAAAACTTTAACCCTGCCACTACCTATTAAGTGCTTATTGAGATCTAGGCACTCCCCATACGTAGCACATGAGATTTAAATTAAAAAAAAAAAAAAAAAAAGTTAGTCCCTACACTCAATGAATTTATATTCAGATTAGGTGGGACACCAAGGAATAACTTTGGGCAATACTAGGAAAGTGGATTGATACAGTCTATTTAAGAACAATGATAGTGTTTATTTTATTTTGCTTCATGGTTCCAGAACTGGAAAGTGGGGAGGGGAGATAGGTAAGGCATACTACATACTGTTGAGTAGTTATTTAAAGAGAACAGAAAGAAGTGAAAAAAAGTAGCTAGAATTTTGATTGCATGAAACTCAAAGGAAGAAATTGCTTAGCACTAATGCCTGTGATTGGCAATGGAGAGATCAAGGGATATTCCACCTTCCCACCTTGAGTGGGAAGCTGGTAATGAATAGCCAGTAATAGAAAGAGTGGACAGGGATAAATGTTATTAAAAGGGCATCATGTTTCACTGAATGCCAGAGACTGGAAGAAGAGATGAAATATATTAGTTTTAGAGCAGATATTCTAGAAGACACAGTGTTGTTGTATTATATAAGGAAGGGTTGAGCTCTTTGAGAATGAAGGGAGATAGATAGCTAGATTTGGAGAGGAGGATTTTTTTTTTTAAATCAATTTTAATTTAGTTTCATAGGGATAGGGCTGGTGAGTGGGAGTAAGGGTATTCCCCATGGGGAATGAATTAAGGCAGAGGAATTGCATTCTAAGTATAAGGCAGTGATAAGAAGGTTGAAAGTGGACTCTAAAAGATTTTGGAACTATCCTCAATGCTATGCTCCTGTGTCCTGGGAGGTGTCTGAAACTCTGCCTTGTTGCAGTTATGAGTAGTATGTTCCTAGCTAAAAAGGTACTGTGTCAAATTCTGGCATTTTGGTGGTTGAGATATCTGTGGAAGGGTATGTCCCAATTCTTCTTGTAAACTTAATGTGTTTAATTTTTAGTCCATATGATAAGTTGAAAAGTTGGTATAGTTTTGATTTGCCAAAACTGATATAAATTCTTAACCTTACCCTTCATGCCTACTGAATCTTGTTCTTTGCCCTCAAAGAATGTACATTAAATGTGTTGAGATTATTAACAGTTTGTACTTGTGTCCTTAGCAATATGTATGTATATAGTTTGTAATAGACACTTAAGAAATATTTGTTGATTTAGTCAGGACTTTATTTCCCCATTCTGCCTTTACTTCTCTCCAGAGAAGAATATAAACTTCTAGAATTTAAACATCTCATTATATAGTCCCTTCAAGTTGCTCAAATGAATTACCTTTTTTTTTCCCTGAGGCAATTGGGGTTAAATGACTTGCCCAGGGTCATACAACCAGGAAGTGTTAAGTATCTGAGGTCACATTTGAATTCAGGTCCTCCTAACTTAAGGGTTGGTGCTCTATTCACTACACTAACTAGCTGTCCCATGAATTTCCATTTTGTATTTTCATCTGGATGTCTTATTTTATCACAAACTTATTACTGCCTACAAATGAACTAATTATCTAACCCTTAAGTTCTAAATTCACACTCTTTTCCAAATTTCCCTTCTTATTGAGAAGGCAAGCAATTTCATATGGATTATATATGTCCAGTCATGCAAAACATATTTCCATATTAGGTAGTGAAAGAAAACATAGGACCTGTTCCCTCCCTCCCCCCAAAAAGAAAGTTTTTTAAAATGCTTTTATCTGTAGTCAGATTCCACCAGTTCTTTCTCTGGAGATGGATAACATTTTCCATCATGAGTCTTTTGAAATTATCTTGGATCATTGTATTTTCAAGAACAGCTAAATCATTCAGTTGATCATCATACAATATTATTGTTACTTTGTACAGTTTTCTTTTGTTTCTACTCATTACAGTTTTCATTAGCTCATGTCAGTCTTTCCAGGTTTTTCTGAGACTATTCTGCTCATCATTTCTTATACAATAATAACATTCCATCATAATCATATGCCATAATTTGGTCAGCCATTCTGTAATTGATGGACATCATCCCTTTAATTTCCAATTCTTTGCCTCCACAAAAAGACTTATTATAAATATTTCTGTACATATAGGCCCTTTTCCTTTTGGGGATACAGACCTAATAATGGTATTGCTGGATCAAAGGGTATGTATGATTTTATAGCCCTTTGGGTGTAGTTCCAAATTGCTCTCCAGAATGGTTGAATCAGTTTAGAATTCCAGTAATACATTAGTGTCTCAATTTTTCCACATTGCCTCCAATATTTGTCATTTTCCTTTTCTGTCACATTGGCCAATTTGATGGGTGTAGTAGTAGCTCAGAATTGTTTTAATTTGCATTCTCTAATCAGTAGTTATTTAGAGAATGTTTTTTCATATGACTATATATTGCTTTGATAACTTCATCTGAAAACTGCCTATTCTTAGTCTTTGGTCATTTGTCGGTTGGGAAATAGCTCTTATTTTTATAAATTTGAGAGATGAGGCCTTTTATCCCTGAAATCAATCAGTTCTGATTATTGTGTATTTCCCTACAGGTTTCCTCCTATTTATGCTATTTTCTCTCTCCTTTCAATCTTTCCATCCTCAAAAATATTTTACTTCTGACTACTGTCTCCCCTTCTTCTCCTACTGTCTTGTGTGTACTATACATTTTTATACCCAACTGAATGTGTTACTCCCTCTTTGAGCCAATTCTCGTATGATTAAAATTCAAGTAGTTCTTCTCCTTCCCCTCCCCCATACCTCTCATCTTTCCCTCCACTATAAAAGCTCATTTGCTTTTTTTCTTTTCTTTTCTTTTTCTTTTTCTTTTCTTCAGGCAATTGAGGTTATAAGTCACTTGCCCAGGGTCACACAGCTGAGACCAGATTTGAACTCGGGTCCTCTAGACTTCAGGGCTGGTGCTTTATCCACTGAGCTACCTAGCTGCTCCTCATTCGCACTTTTTATGTGAGATAATTTTTACTACATTCTACTTCTCCCAGTTTATTCTTAATTTTTTTTTTTTTTGGTAGCATTTCATTAAATTCAACTCACACCCACACCCAAAAAATTGGAATCCAAAATCTTACAGAAATGAACATTGAAAACTATTGTTACGTGTTATTGGGAAAAAATCAATACTATTAAATGGGGGGGAGGAGAAACTAAATTTTTAAAAATAGACATTCAGTGAAATGAAAGGCTTGAAAGCATTCCTGATGAATATCAAATACAAGACTCAAGAGAAGCACAAAAAAGGGTAAACAAGAAAGAGAATGCATAAAATTCAATAAGGTTAAACTTTTTACATTTCTACATGGAAAGATAATATTAGTGCTCCAGTTTTCCCCACATTCTTTCCAGCATTTATCATCTATCCCTGTCAACTTGGCTAATTTGAGTAGTATAAATTAGTACCTCAGTTGTCTTACTTTGTATCTCTCTGATTTGTATCTAATCTATTAAATAGTGATTTAGAGCATTTTTTCATATGGTAATATTTGGCTTTAATTTCTTTATCTGAAAATTATTCATATTCTTTGACTATCAATTGGGGAATGTATTCTTAGAAATTTGACTTAGTTCTCTATATATTTAAGAAATAAGATCTTTGTCAAAAAAACCACTTGCTATAAAAATAAACTTTCTGTTGTCCTTCTAATCTTCGGTGCGTTGGTTGTTTGTACAAGACCTTTTAATTTAATGTAATCAAAATTATTTATTTTGTATTTCATAATGTTCTCTATTTTTTGTTTGGTTATAAATTCCCCCTTTCCCCAAACAATGACAGGCAAATTATCCCTTACTCTCCTAATTTGTTTATAGTATCACTCCTTAGGTCTAAATCATGAACCATTTGGACCTTATTTTGGTATCAGGTGTAAGAATGTCCATTTATTTCTCCTGAACATGTTATTCAGTTTTTTGTTTTTTTTTTTGGTGATTCTAATTCCAACTTCTTTGCCCTCTGAAGTTTCAAATCCAATCCATGAAATCCTTTCATGTAGAATCTGCTAACTATGGCTCCATGATACTTGTATTGTTGAGTTCTTTTGAGATCATTAGCTTCCACTTACTCAATTCTCATTTTTAGGAAATTTTCTTCAGTGTGCTTTTGTACCTCCTTTTCCATTTGACCAATTCTGCTTTTTAAGGAGTTCATCTTTTAAATGGATTTTTGTGCCTCTTTTACTATTTGGCCTATTCAATTTTTAAAGAATTATTTTCTTCAGTATTTTTGTGTGCCTCTTTTGACTTTTTTCTCCCCATAATTCTGGGGTCTCATTTTTTTCCTCAAATTTTCCTCTACCTCTTTGATTTTTTTTCCCTTACCATTCTTCTTGAGCTCTTCCAGAAATTTTTTTGGGGGGGGGGGGGCAATTCACATTTTTCTTTATGCCTTTACGTGTAACATTTTGACTTTGTTGTTTTCTGAGTATGTCTTTTGATCTTTACTGTTAGAGTGGTTCTTCTTTGTTATTGTTACTGTTATTGTTTGTTCATTTTTCCATCCTATTTCTTGTTAAAATAAGGTTTTGCTCCAGAGGTGGAAGGGGCACTGCCCTAAGCTTCAGGCCTTTTTTGCTGCTCCTGTCAGAGCTAGTTCTAAACAACTACAAGTTTTAGTTCTTTCATTGTGGTATGATCTAAGGAAAGATGTGTTTACTACTCTCATGGCCTGTACTGTAGTGTTTCAGCAACCACAAACTTTTCCACCCTGGAACTGTTTCCAAGATCCCTGCAGCTACAAGTTTTGGTGTGCTAATATTTCATCTTGCCCTGAGGTTGGACACCCAAAAGTGCTACCCAGATCTGTTTATGGACAGTACAGCGGATTCCAGCAAAGGGTCCCTTATTTCTGCTCAGTGCAGATGAAGAGCTCCAGTAGCTGCTGCCACCACTGCTTATTCAGTTGACCGACCCCAAGGTCTGCTTCTGGTTATTGGGGCTTAGCCTGTGGGCTAGACTGCATTCAATTCTATCTCATCCTGGTGCAGCAGATATTAGCTACTGACCTTCTAATTTGTGTTTGATTAGAAAATTGCTTCACCCTGACCTTTTTTGGGTTCTGCCGTTTCAGAATTCATGTTGAGACACAAAAACCACAAATTTTTTAAAGGAGAATTTGGGAGAGCTTTGGTCAGCTCCTTCCTTTCTTTCCCCATCTGGGTTCTACTCCCTAGGAAAGATTAAAATCATTCTCTTGTTCTTCTCAACTCCAAACCCTCTCGCCCCCCCCCCCCCTCCCCCTTTAAATTTTCTTAATAACTTAAACTATTTTCTTCCTAAACACTTTACTCTAGTCCAAAGTCCTATTACCTCCACCTATCTAGTACATTTCAGCCAGAATTATCCTCCTAATGCAAAAGGATCTTTATGTCCCTTTCTTGTTCAAAACCCTTATGAGAATCCATTGGCTATGACGCACAATACGAACTCAAGAAATTATTTCATACTTTCTTATTCAATCCTCAAAACAAGCTTTTCTAGAAGGAAATAAATCAGAATAATCTACAGGATTCCATTCCTGCCCTTAGAGCAATCACTAAATAACCATAATTTGATCATATGCCCTTTGATTTGTCATACCAACACATATGTGTTCAGTCTAAAAACTATTCCACTAGCTATCTAAAAAATAAAATGTGTTACAATAGAACTTAAATTCTGCTTTGCAAAGAAAAAGTTTTTGTTCTGAATTCTAGTTTTTACTCATGAAGTTAATAAACACATTATAGATTTAGGCTTAGAAGAGACCTGATCTCAAATCATATGACAGAAATATCATTGTCTTCTCATGATGTCAGATAGTGAATGTATCTCTTTTTCCTTGACCTGCCTCAGGATCCCACATTTTTCTATCATTCCCAAAATGATATCTGCCAAGTCATCCAAACACATGTCAATGTAGAGTGGCTCTACAGAATGAATATTGGCAGAAAATGGGGGCATTAGTTATAAAGTGTTTCTGTCATTCCTGCCTCCTTCCCAACGTTGTAGATGAAGAGAAACTTGGCTCTAGAGGAGTTAAGAGAACTTGTGACTGTTTCAAATAACTTGAAATAAAAGGACAGATTTGCTTGGATCAAACTGCTTATATTTAAATTTTGAGCTCTTTTTTAATCTTGGACTTCTGAAGAATATAAAGGGAAAGCCTCACTTTTAAGAACTCAAAAATCAAAAGAACCTTGTAAATTTTCATCTGAATCTTTAATGATAAAAAAAATATATTTTTTACATAAAAATATATTTATATGCATATATGTTATAATATATAAATAAAAATTTTTAAATGCTCTTTTTTTTTTAATGTTGCCTTTGGATGACTGACTTAATTTGGTCTTCTTGTATAATATCACAAAACAGGCATAATAATGATTGTAGTCTTACTTAATAGGCTTGTTATAAGGCCCACATAGGATAATGTATATAAAATATTTTTCAAATCTTATATCGCTAAATTTCAGTTTTTATTATTACTATTACCCTTCAAACTTCCCCTTAAGGTTTTCTCATTGGGTAGAAATGTTGCTTGTATTAATGCTTTGTAGTCACCAGATGGCAGTGTTGCTTTACTAAAATAGCTTTGCTAATTATCCTTTCGCTTGCTGCAATACCTCTTTGCTTACTTTAATCATAAAAATGTCAGCCATGTATTCATTTGCAATCACAGTCTAGATTTTTATTCATTCATTCATTTATTAATTTATCCGTGAGTTTATTTATTTGATTGTTTATTTGTGTTGGGTATGCTCAAGATTTCATTTTGAAAAGAAATCTGTGCCAGATTTCCTTGCAGTACCTAATGCTACTGCAAATGGCCCATACATTAAATAGGCTTCATTAAAAGGGTAGCTGTGTCCTTAACTCACCCTATTGTGTCTTCTTGTTGCACCACATAGAATATGCGGAATCACAATGTTTTTGAATGCCTGGAGCAAATAGGCAAGAGGGTGAGTTAAGGTTTTGGGGGGGGGGGGGGATTTCTTCCTTTTTTCTCATTTCAATTACCAACTGTCTTTATTATTCTACTTAATAATGGCAGTATTACCATAAGCTTTTTAGTGCTGATTTGTTCTATCAGATACAAAAGTTAATTTAGCAAACAAGATAATCTTAGAAGACTCTACCTTCAAAATAGCATATCAGCTTTATTTTTCAATAGTCTCTTCATCCCATCCAAGCCAGTCTGTCATTCTTCTAATTTTTCTGCTAGTGAAGACTTGTTCTAGAACTTAAGATATTGTTTTAGGAGAAAGAGAGCCATAAAAAAATCCAGATGATTTGGGTTTTAATTTAATTTTGTAACTCATTAAATATTTGACCTTAGATGTTCAATTCATAAACTTTTATTAAGCCCCTACTGTGCTCTGGAAGGACACAGACAAAAAGCAATTAGTTTAACATTGCCCTCAAAGATGTAGCATTTAACAGATTAATAAGATGCACATACTTGGGTATATGTAGTATAATACAAAATAGAGGAAAAGGTGACCTTGGAAGAGTAGCAATTAGTGGAACTGGACAAAGCTTCATTCAAGAGGTGGTGCTTGAAGACTTTTAAGAAAATTAAGAATTCCTGCGAATAATAGTGAGGAAGGAGTACAGCCAGTGCAAATGCAGAAAGGCATATAGAATGTAGCCCAGTTCATTATACAGGTGAAGAAACTGAGATCTGACATTTTTACTTTTTTATGATCCTCAAATTTGATATGTTTTGCCTTTCCATTAACAATAAATAATCTTTTTAAAGTTCTTTTGCTGGCAAATAATTATTTCTTTTATATCCTAAATTCACAAGTTACATAATGGACATTCAAAATCCTTAGTGATTGGATAGATGAAATTCTGAATTATAATCAATTAACTGATCTTGTATTGTAGTTTTATTTTTAGTGTCTTCTAAATGAGATTATATTTGTAAAGTACTTCGCACAATGTCTGGCACATAGTAAATGCCATGTTAGTGCTATTGGGTTTGGGGGGGGTTCTTGTTTTTGAGGCAATTAGGGTTAAATGACATAACTAGGGTCACACAGTAAGTGTCTGAGGCTGGATTTGAACTGAAGTCTTCCCGACTTCAAGGGCCTGTGCTCCTTAGCCATCTAGCTGTCTCTGGTGTTGTTAAAGTAGAAAAATGAATAGGCTGCCTCAGGGAGTAGTGATTTCTCATTTCCTGTTATTTGTAGAGACAGAAATTTCTCTAACTTGCCAGTAATTTTATAGAGTGAAAGCTCTTTACTTGGGGTCCAACAACTTGCATAGGAAAGTTGCATCTTTATTTTCAGTTTTATGCATTTAAAAAACATTATTTGGGGAAGTAATCCACAGGCTTCATAGACTGCCAAACACTCCCATGGCACATACAAAAAACGATTCCATTTAAAGAAATATGGATTAGACTAAGATTCCTTCCATTTCAGAATTTTTAATATGATAATACTACCATTATTAAGTAAAATAATAGAGACAGGTTATCCCATGTGGTTGGTTCCCGCTAGTTAGAAGAGCCTTTATTACTAATTTTTTGGAGGATAGCAGTGTTTTTTTCTTGAGGTCATTTTAATCTACTAGCTTTATTAGGGTTTTGCTTTATTAAGAGTTTAACAGAATTAGCCATAATATAGTTAAAATACATTTTCATAGAACAGTAAACTGCTTTGCAGATGTTATTGAGTAATTTAAAGATCACTGAACTAAATGTCAGAATACCTGAAGTCAAGACCTCACTCTTTCTGGTCTTTATTATTAGCTATATTAACCATGAATAAAACACAAAACCTAACCATAGCTTCATTTTTGCTAAAATGGCGATAACACTATTTGTAATAGCTACTTTATAGAGCTCTTATAAATAAAGTTCTTTGTATACTGAAGAACTACCTATGGTGTGAGGTAAGAGATTAAGATAAAGAAAAAAAATAGGTCCTTTAACTTAGAAATATTCTAAATATATGTATAGTCACCTTGCATATTACATCCTTGGGGGGGAGGGGGGATAAAGAACCATGTCAATTACCTTGTTTCTTATCTTGCCATTTTTTACTTCATGTGTTTGATGGCTGGTATGGTGGGAATGAGATATAGAGAAGATCCCATTTAATGGTGTTACTTTCTCACTATCCTTCTGGTTGCTACTACTAGGAATATGATAGAATGGGGTAGATAATAGTTGCTCCCTATTTGTTTGCTTATGAGGCATTTTTCTTTGTTGGTTAGTTTGCCAGGTCAGATCACAAAAGACATTTAACCCCGTTTTAATAGAACTTCTAAGATGGTCCATTTAACAAACTACTTTCTAAGAAACAGCTTAAGTATAGAGAAGCTCATTACCAGAAGGCTATCATCTTGATGAAAAATTCTTTGACTGGAAACTCATGGGAGGGAAAAAAACACCACCATGAAATGTTAGTCCAGTGGTCCTCAAACTTTTGTTCTCAATAGCTTTATCCTATTAAAAATGATTGAGGATCTGTCCAAAGAGTTTTTGTTTATGTGGGTTATAGTTATAGATATTAATCACATTAAAAATAAAAACCAATTATGAATTTGTAGACTCTCTGGAAGGATTTCAGAGATTCCTCAGGATGCCCTGGATTGAGAACCACTGTGTTAGTCTTTGAAAACTTTTTATTTCTTACAGTGATAGTGGCATAAAAAGAAACAAAAGCTCTTAAAGAATCATGGTTTTTAGATCTTCTATAAACATTCACTTAGATGTTAGATACTAGAAATGTGAGAACCTTGTTTGTCCATTTGATGAGGTTTAGGTTTTGGGGTTCCCTTTAGTAGGGAACCAAATGATGAGGTCTAGATTTAGGGAACCAAAATGAGATTTGGGTTTCTGGTGGTCAGGGAGTTAAATGAGATAAGGTCTAGTGGCAGGTTCGGGGTTCAGGGAATCAAATGGAGTGATTTGACTCCCGTGCAAGGGCAGGGATTCTCTGTAAAGGAATTTACAGACCTGAAAAACCTAGATTGAGAAAGTAAAGTTAGAAATCCTGACAGAGAGACATAAAGTTTCGTTAGGGAAATAGGTGAGAATAAAGAGAGGGTGTCACTGAAAAAAAATATTATCCAGTGGGCAGAGGCCTTTGGCATAGCCTAGCATGGCATGTTTGGAACCTCTGCAAAGAGAGGGTTTTTAGTTTGCCTCTTTTATGACAGGAGCTTTGGCTACAAGCTGAAGGGAACTTGTGGGTGGAGTCCCAAGTTGGTTCATCTCCTAGCTGGGTTTCAGCTTGAGCTGGAATTCAATGAGTTTCTTCA
The DNA here is from genome assembly GCF_902635505.1 of Sarcophilus harrisii. Classification (NCBI taxonomy): domain Eukaryota; kingdom Metazoa; phylum Chordata; class Mammalia; order Dasyuromorphia; family Dasyuridae; genus Sarcophilus; species Sarcophilus harrisii. The sequence continues at coordinate 356,866,994 of NC_045427.1, read as the reverse complement.
ATTCCAAAGGATTGGAATTCTTTTTGCTAGATAAGAGAATGAAACTGTCTTGTTTGCTTTCCCTCAAGTGGGGTCCCTCACTGAGGCAGAGTTGAAGGAGATTTTCTCCTTCAAGTACTTTTTAGAGTTTTGGGGGTCCCTTCTTCACATTGACATGATGAATGGAACATTATATTAATTTGTAACTTTTTTTTCTACTAATGAAATCATAAGACACACAAAAGTTTTATTTAAGTGGGAAAAAATGACATTCAGTTTTTCCTTGGGCAGTCAAATCAAAGAGTTAAACCCCCCCACAAATTTTAAGTTGCAAACTACCTTACAGGTAATGTGATTCAGTTCTTCATATTACAACTGAATATACTTATATTCCTCCTCAGGCAGGGAGCCATTCCTTATGATAAAGAATTAAACATTCCTTTCTCTACACTCTTTTTTTGAGAAATTGGCTGGGTACTGAACAAGTTTACAAGCAAGTGGTAACTGTGTGGTGCTAACCGTAGGAGGGAATGGGTCTTGGTTCCAACTTCTAAACTGTTCAAAAGCCTGCAGACTAATAACTTGTACAGGAATCCCTGACCAAAGTTGTGGAGCTTGCAGTTCTATCATTTAAAGTTTAATTAAAGAGTACGGTATTCAAGAAGTCAGAAGATAAAGGTTACATCCAAGAAAAACTTAAGTATTATCTCATGAAAACTCTGGACTTTTATTGAAGTAGAGGATTTTTAGACACTCTCAATTAAAAGATCAGAGTCAGATAGAAACTTTGAAATAAAAAACATAAAAAGATAAACATAAGCTAGCTATCATAAAGAACTAATGAATGGATTGTTTATATACTGATATGGGGAAAATAACACTATGTGTCCCTTCTGGTCTTGGAATGTTCTCCCTCCTTATCTCCACTTCTTTGTATAATTGGCTTTCTTTTAAATCTCAACTAAAATTCAACCTTCTTTTGGAAGCTTTCACTTATATCTCTTTGTTCAAGTGTTTTTCATATGTTAATTATTTTCAGTTCTGTATATAAGTTGTTTGTACACATTTGTTTGCATGTTATCTGCCCAATAATCCTGAATTTCCTAAAGACAGGAATGTCTTTTGCCTTTATGTTCTTACTATTTAGCATAGAGTCTGACACATTGCAGGCCCTTGTTTAACCTCTACCATCCAGGGTAGGATGGATTCTAATTAGATAGAAGATATGGGAGATGGTTCTTTTATGTATTAATGAGCTTTCCTATTTCCCTATAGGGTAAGATAAATTTCTATATACACCAAAGTATGGATATCATTCCCTCTTTGAGCTTTTTTTTTTTTTCCCCCGGTTTACTTTTTATGCTTTTCTTGAATCTTGTATTTGAAAATCACATTTTCTATTCAGTTCCAGTCTTTTGATCAGAAATTATTGAAAATCTCCAATTTCCTTGAATGTGCATCTTCTGAAAGAATATGTTCACTTTTGCTGGGTAGTTGATTTTTGGTCAAGCTCCTTTGCCATTATATTCTAGGTGCTACTGGGGAAGCTGCTAAGCCCTGGCATAAACCTGATTGTGGCTCCTCTATATTTTAACAGTTTTTGGCTGCTTGCACCTATTTTCTCCTTGACCTGATAATTCTGGAATTTAGGTACAGTGTTCTTGGAGTTTTCATTTTCAAGTCTCTTTCAGGAGATGATTGGTGAATTCTTTGAATGACTATTTTATCTTCTGGTTCTAGAACATCAGAATAGTTTTCCTTGAAGATTTCTTGAAAGATGTTGTCCAAGTTCTTTTTTTGATGACTTTTAGGTAGTCTAATAATTTTTAAATTCTCTACTGGATCTCTTTTCTAGGTTGGTTGTTTTTCCATTGAGGTATTTTATATTTTCTTCTATTTTTTTCATTTAAAAAAAAAGTGTAATTAATTCTTAATGTTTCATTATCATTCCTGATCACTTCTAATTTTTAGTGAGTTATTTTCTTCAGTTAACTTGTTAACTTCCTTTTCCATTTGGTCAGTTCTACTTTTAAAGAAATTGTTTTCTTTAGTTCATTTCTCCTCTCCCATTGCTCCAAATCTTTTATAATCTGTAAATTAATTTTTAATCTTTTTATAATCAGTCAATTTTTGTGCTGCCTTTTCCAAACTCTTGATTTTTTTTAATAATTCTCCTGCTTAGCTCTCATTTCTTTTCCCAATTTTCCTCCTCTTCTAACTTGATTTTTAAAATCCTTTTTGAGTTCTTCCAAGAGAACCTTTTGAGCTAGAGACCAATTCATATTCCTCTTTGAGGCTTAACATGTAGGCATTTTGTCATTGCTGTCCTCTTGGGCATTTGTGTTCTGATCTTCCCTTCCCCCATATTAGCTTTCTATGGTCAAGGCTCTTTTTATTTTTATTATTTGCTAATTTTTAAAAGTTTAACTCTGCCCCAAGGTCCACTGTTTTCTGGTCATTGTTTACAGAAATGTTCATACTTTATTTTTGTAAACTTGAATATAAAAAAGTTTTTGGAAGAGGAGAAAAGTCTGATATAAGTAACATCACAAACTCCAGTTTTTGGCATAAGAACTCACTATTTGATAAAAATTGCTGGGAAAATAGAAAACTATAGAGCACAAACTGGGTATAAATCAACATCTCACACTGAATACCAAAATTAGATCAAAATGGGCACATAATTTAGATATAAAGTGTGATGCCATAATCAAATTAGAAGAGCAAGGAATGGTCAAACAAAAGATAGAGAATACTATAAAATGCAAAATAGATAATTTTGATTATCAAATTTAAAAAGCTTTTGAACAAACCAAACCAATACAACCGACATTAGAAGAAAAGCAAAAAACCTGAGAAACAAATCTTTTCAAGAATCTCTGAGAAAGGCCTCATATCTCAAATCGATAACTTAGTCAAATTTATAAGAATATAAGCCAACTCTGTACCTACCATATTGGCCAATATGACAAAAAAAGGAAAGTGATATAAATGTTGGAAAGGATGTGGGAAAATTGGGACACTAATGCATTGTTGGTGAGGTTGTGAACTGATCCAACCTCTCTGGAGAGCAATTTGGAATGATACTCAACAGGTAAACAAATTATGCATACCTTTTGATTCAGCAATAATACTATTTAGTATGTATCTCAAAGAGATCATAAAAAAGAGAAAAGGATCTACATGTGCAAAAATATTTATAGCACTTCTTTTTATGGTGGCAAATATTGGAAATTGATGGGATGTACTTGGAGAATGACTAAACAAGCTGTGGCATATGAATGTAATGGAATACTGTTGTACAATAAGAAATAATGAATAGGCAGATATCAGAAAAACCTGAAAAGAATTGTATGAACTGATGAAAGTAAAATCACCAGAATCAGGAAAATATCGTATATCAGCAACATTGTATCATGATCAATTGTGATTGACCAAGTTCTTCTCAGCAACATAATGATTCAAGACAGGCATGTGAGGGACTCACAAAGGAAAATGCTGTAACCAGATAATTTTAACTAAAGGATTCTTTTTCTTTTCTTTTTTTTTTTTTTCTGAGACAATGGGGTTAAGTGACTTGCCCAGGGACACATAGCGAGGAAGTGTTAAGTGACTGAGGCCAGATTTGAGCTCAGGTTCTCCTGACTTCAGGATTGGTGCTCTATCTACTGCCCCATCTAGCTCCCCCTAACTGATGGATTCTTGATTGCAAATTGAAACAAATTTTTCTCCCATTAATCTTTCTTGTTTTTTTTTTCTTTTGATATATTTCTTCTTTCACAACTGTGACTAATATGGAAATATGCTTAAATTAAATTAAAGTACATATGTAAACTATATCAAACTGCTTACCATCTTCAGGAAGGGAGAAAAATTTGGAACTCAAAATCTTATAAATATGAGTGCTAAAATTTTTCTTGACATGTAACTGAATGGGGGAGTAGTTTAAAAATAAATAAATAACATCACCTGAATATCAAATTTATTATTATATTTTAAAAGCTGGGAAGTAAGTAACTGCTGATGTGAGACTTTTTGCTAGATTGGCTATCAGTGACTAATCCAACCATCAAAGTTCTTAGAGCAGAGCAGAGCTTCGTTTTTGTTTATAATTAAGATAATTTCAATCTGAGCTACTTTACTGCCCTGTAAAGGAACAGATTGAAACAGACAATTTTCATTTCCTAAAGAAGTTTAAACAATTTAAATTATAACGGAGAACAAAAGGAAATACTTTACCTAACAGTATGGGGAATATGATATGAGAAGACTGCAAAGGTAGGAAGAGGCTACATTATGAAGGATTTTGAATTCCCTATAGAGGATTTTGCATTTAGTCCCCAGAGGCAATAGGAAGCCACTTTGGTTTGCATAGAAGGCATCTCACATGATCATATCATTTAAATGGCAGAGTTGGAGGGTGGATTGGAATGGGGTGAGATTCAAGGTAGTCAGATCCACTCACAAACTATTTCAGTAATATAATCCTGAGGTGAGATGTACCAGAATGATAAAAAGGCTTTTACTCATCATAGTATCAGAGGAAAGAGATAATTAGAAAAGAAGATATTTTGTGAATGCTATTTCTGCGTCATTGGTTGGCATATAATGCCCAGAGATCTAGAAGAAACCTTCAGGACATTGAATACCTCTGTGGAAGTATTCCACATGTTCTACATAGTATTTCACGTATATATGATCATTTGAGCAAGAACTGTACAAAGTGAAAAGGAATAAAGATTATATAAGGTTTTCATCATTTGGAAGGATTACTTACCTTGAGATTACAGATTCATCCATATAGCTAAGGCCTATAGAAATTACTTTAGTCCTTTATTTTAGCTACTATACTGAATTAACCTTATTTTATGGAAAATGCGTTCTGACTTCTGAATAACCAATTTACAGATAAATTAAAACACAATAAGGCCCCAAACACTTAAATACTAGAGCTACATATAAAGTATTGCTTACAGCTGTGAGGGTTATTATGCTAAATGACATAGTTGCTACCCACTGTGACCTCCCTTCTTAGTATAGAAGAATAGGAATTTGTAGAACACAACCATTATGTATTAAATAACCAGATTGCATAGTGTTTTCTAATTTACATTTTTCTTACTTGACTAAGACTTGTCCTGGATCATTTGTATTTCATCTCTGGTCATTAAAAATCTTTATTACAACAGATTGGTTCACTTAAATAACTAATTTCAGGATAATTAAGTGAGTTCTGAACATTTGACTTAATGCTGTTTTCTGTTCTAGATTAAGTGACCATAGTTCATTTGGAGATATTAAAGATATAGAATTGACTGTTCTAAATAGAAACTAATGTTTATTTCAAGACTTATACTTGTTTCTTTTTCTTCCCTCGATTTTTTCTGTATGATAACAGTATACATTAATACTTAAGTCTTTGTTGATATACTATCCCTGTGAAGTAATTTCAATATATCCAAATGTGGGTATATTTTCCAACAAATGTAGATTTCTGTCTCTTCTTACCTTAGTCTAGAAAATCTTTGTGAGTTTCTGAAAAATTGATCACCTAATTGCCAATGTTTTGGTTACTTTTCTTTCAGAATTATAGGAAGGATAGTCCTTGAGCAACATATGCAGTCTGTCACTGGTACTAATCTCAAAACCTTTACAGTTTGGTGGAATATGCCAGAACTTGGGCTTTTATGGCATATCCTTTTAAAATCTGGGATTGTCCATTTCTAGTCATATGAAAAGGTGCTCCAAATCACTACTGATCAGAGAAATGCAAATTAAGACAACTCTGAAACACCACTAGACATCTCTCAGATTGGCTAAGATGACAGGAAAAGATAATGATGAATGTTGGGGGGATCTGGGAAAGCTAATATCTTGTTGGTGGAACTGAATGGATCCAGGCATTTTGTAGATCAGTTTGGAACTATGCTCAAAAAGTTATCAAACTGTGCATACCCTTTGATTCAGCAGTGTTTCTATTGGGATTATATCCCAAAGAGGAGGGAAAGGGACCTATATGTGCAAGAATGTTTGTGGCAGCCCTTTTTTGTAATAGCAAGGAACTGGAAACTGAAAAGATGCCCATTAGTTGGAGAATGGCTGAATAAATTGTGGTACATGAATGTTATGGGATACTATTGTTCTATAAGAAACGACCAGCAGGCTGATTTCAAAGAGCCCTGGAGAGACTTACATGAACTAATGCTAAGTGAAATGAGCAGAACCAGGAGATCATTGAATCTCCTGCAATATTATACATCAGTCAATTCTGATGGTTGTGACTCTTTCCCACAATGAAATGATTGATGCCAGTTCCAAATGATGAAGTTCAGGCACAGGGCAGGGAGTTGTGGGAACCCCTTTCTGGTCAGTGTAGGTTCTTCATAAATGAATTTACAAACCCAAGAAGTTTATTTGCATTAGGAACTCAGCTTTTGCAGGCTGACTTGCTTAGTGGCCAGGTCCCAACAGAGAAGTAAAAATCTAGCAGAGAAATCCTGATAGAGAGGTAAAAGAAGTAAGGTCGTGTTAGGGAAATGTGTGAGAGAGACAGAGGTTAACGCTGAATGTTTTTTCAGCGGGCAGAGAGTCCATCATAGGGAGCTAGGGACCAAGGGGAGGTCTCTTGGCCTGGCATGATTCCTATTTTTGCCCTCTCTGCAAAGAATGAGCCCCGAGTTGCCTCTTTTTATAATTGAAATTTTGGCTAGAGGCTGGGGGGTGGGGGTGGGGGGGAAGAGGGGGAGTTATTTTTGGAATTGAATAGAAATTTTCTATTTGAGTGAGTGTCCCTGAACTAATCTCCGACTCAATAGAGTTGGATAAAAATCTCCAGGTTGGGTTAAGTAGGAGTGGTCCTAGATTCAACTAGTCCCACCCAAATAACTGAATGAAACTACTTTATATTGATTCCCTGGGGTGGGTCTCTCGGGGAGAGCTTCTAAAGGACTCAAGCGTTCCCCCCCAAAGTCAGAGAGAAAGTTTCAGGGGTTCTCCTCATTACAGTGATCTTGTGATGAAGAGAGCCACCCAGAGAGAGGACTGTGAGAACTGAGTGTGGATCATAACATAACATTCTCTTTCTTTTTGTTGTTATTTGCTTGCATTTTGTTTTCTTATTCATTTTCTTTCCTTTTTGATCTGATTTTTCTTGTGCAATGAGAGAATTGTATAAATATGTTTACACATATTTGATTTAACATACATTTTAACACATATAACATATATTGGATTGCTTGCCATCTAGGGAAGGAGGTGAGGGGAAAGAGGGGAAAATCTGAAACACAAGGCTATGCAAGGGTCAGTATTCAAAAATTATCTTGCATATATTTTGAAAATAGAAAGCTTAAAAAAATAATCTAGGGTTGTCTGCATGCTATAGTGAGGCATCAGAGTAAGACTTTAGTAGAGGGCTAAAAAATACTTGGAGAGAATATAGTCTCTACTGTTTCTAGCAATAGAAAACCTTTCAATATAATTTATGAAGTTCTATTATTGAATACTTTGAATCTTTCCCAATCCATTTTTTATTGTTCAGAATAGCTATTTGCCCTAATCAATACTCTGTCCTCATTCTACATATCACTAAATTTGGGTCTTAAACATAGATGCTCACAAAAATATTTTATTGAATGATGTCTAATTCTTTTATTACATTTCATTATCAGGGGCATTGTATTTAATTCAACTTCACAAACATTCAGTACTTTCTATGAACAAGAACTCTGTTAGGTGCTAGGGATACAAAGCCAGTAGGGGAAATTTAAAAAAAAAAAAAAAAAAAAAAAAAGAGACCTTGTCCCCAATGAACTTACTCCAAGGTAGAAGACTTTGTTGACTGATTTAAGATAAATAAACACAAGAAAATTTGAGGAAGGAGTGAGGAGAATCAGAAAAGGCTTTTCTGAAGAGGTGGTACCCAATAAACTCTGAAGGAAGCTTGCCTATGAAAGGCAATAGATTTATATGCTGAGTTTGGGAAATATCATTTAGGTAGAGGTATAAGTCAGATAAGGTAAGCAGTAGCCAAATGATTGAATGATTGTAAAGCATTTAGCATAGTTCTTATTTACACAGAATATGTACTTAATAAATGTTTATTCTCCCTTTAAATGCCAAATTAAGAAGTTTTTCCCTAGGGACACTACAGCACTCCCTCCCACCCCACCCCCCTTTTTTTTAAATAACTTTTTATTGACAGAACATATGCATAGGTAATTTTTCAACATTGTCCCTTGCAATCACTTCTGTTCCAACTTTTCCCTTCCTTCCCTCCACCCCCTCCCCTAGATGGCAGGCTGCCTCAAACATGCTAAGTATATCTTAAATACAATATATGTGTACACATCCATACAGTTTTCTTGTTGCACAAGAAAAAATGGATTCAGAAGGTAAAAATAACCTGGGAAGAAAAACAAAAATGCAAGTAGTCCACATTCATTTCCCAGTGTTCTTTCGCTGGGTGCAGCTGGTTCTGTTCCTTGTTGATCAATTGGAACTGAATAAGATCTTCTCACTGTTGAAGATATCCACTTCCATCGGAATACATCTTCATACAGTATTGTTGTTGAAGTGTATAATGATCTCCTGGTTCTGCTTATTTCACTTAGCATCAGTTCATGTAAGTCTCCCCAGGCTTTCTGAAATCATCCTGCTGGTCATTTCTTACAGAACAATAATATTCCATAACATTCATATACCACAATTTATTCAGCCATTCTCCAATTGATGGGCATCCACTCAGTTTCCAGTTTCTGGCCACTGCAAAGAGACTTGCCACAAACATTCTTGCACATAACAGGTCCCTTTTCCTTCTTTAGGATTTCTTTGGGATATAAGCCCAGTAGAAACACTGCTGGATCAAAGGGTATGCACAGTTTGATAACTTTCTGAGCATAGTTCCAAACCGTTCTCCAGAATGGTTGGATCCGTTCACAACTCTAGCAACAATGCATCAAGGGACACTACAGAACTCTTGAACAAAATAATAATCTTTTTTTTGTGTGTGTGTGTGTGTGTTTTTCAGTAGATGAATATATTGCCATTGCCAAAGAGAAGCATGGATACAATATGGAGCAGGTATTAAAGTGATTTTTTTTTTTTTTTTTTTTGTCATTAAGTGGGGTTCTGTAAACTGTTAAAAAGGGTTTTCTTTTAGTAGTATAATATAATTATCTTACTGAAAATGCTTTTTTACTTAACACCATTGCTCATATAAGTTAGTCTCTCCCTCCTTGCTCCTTTCTCCCCTTTTACTGCCTTGTCCTTAAGTTCTGAAGGGATCTTAGAAATCACCTTCCTATAAAATGAGATTACCTACCCCACCTGGTGAATATAGGGAGAAAAATGGTTTATAAATATTTTTAAAATATTGTAGAAATGTGAACTAGTAACTAATGTAGCCTCTTTCTTCATCTGTAAATATTTCTACAAATTATAAGAATTATTCATCTATTCTTAACTTAAAAATTGACATTGATGAGGATAAATTACTTCCTTACCAAGAAGTTCTTTTCATTTGTGAATAGTTCAGTAAATCCCAAGGGTACTTATCAGGTGGGTAGGAAGAGGTACAACATTCTTATTGCTAGGATTAGGAAAGAGGGGGAAAGATAGCATTTCTGGTGTGGATCCTAATCACCATTTCTTTATCTGAAGCAGTTCAAGGAAGAGGATGGGATGGGTTTTTATGTCATTTATTAAAGTCAAAGAGAAAGAATTAAAAATATACAAGTTGAAGAAAAAAATCAAATTTATCTAGTTATAAAATCAGAAATTTTTAATGGATTCTCATTCACCTGGCCCATAAATATCTATTATGTTTGGATGGCTTAGCCCTCCCCATTTTCAATTTGATAGACTCCCTGTGTTGTATTTGGGTGATCTGGATCAACACCACTCTCTTGCATCCTTCCCTTACAACAAATATTTCTGATTAAATCAGACTGATTCCCTTTTTTTCCCCAGTTGATATTCATTTTGCAAGGGAAAAAAGTCAAGTGTTCTCAGCTTTTCATTTTAATCTATATCTTATCACTTATACATAATTTTTTTTTTTTGTGGGATTATAGAATTGAAAAGTTGAAAGGGAGTCTGAGGACCCTTATCTTTTCAAGGATTTTCATCTGTAATATTCTTAACAGTCATAACCAAAAAACCTTTTAGAGTCCAGTAGCATTGTATTTGCTCTTTACCTCTATTCATAACATTACATACGTTTTTGAGGTTGTTTGATCTAAGATTATAGTGTTGCATATAAAAGTTTTTATGTGTATTATATGTATATTTTAGGCTCTTGGGATGCTTTTTTGGCATAAGCACAATATTGAAAAATCCTTGGCTGATCTACCCAACTTTACCCCATTTCCAGATGAGTGGACTGTGGAAGATAAAGTTCTATTTGAACAGGCCTTTAGTTTTCATGGGAAAACATTTCATAGAATTCAACAAATGGTAAGTAGATTAAAAAAATATGGAAGGACGTTATCCAGTACATTGTCTTGGTACAGGTATGCTGGTTTGATTGTGTATAGTATTCAGAAAAGGGTATTTATAATTTTTTTAGTCACTTATACAAAGATGGTTAATTGAAATCTTGTCTTAAGAAATTTTTGAAGATTTTTTTTTTAAATATAAGGCTTAAAAATAAATGAAGGACTATGGTAGGAACATAGGGAATATATGAGTTTTACAATAGATGTGCATATTATCTTTAGATGAAGTTACTGTTACATGTGCTTCTGCTGAACTGTTTGTTGTGAGGAAAGTTCAGTTCTGATGGTAGGGAGAGTTATCTTCAGATATTACTGGTCAAAACAAGGTATCAACAATTAAAAAAAACAAAAAACTTTGTTATATTGCTTAAACATATAATAGTTCTATTATTTCTGATGACTTTTGCCACTTAGCTCACTAGAACTATGCCCTGTAGAATCAGAATTTATGGTAATTTTGGTTATGGAGTAGGCTGTTAAAATTTTATTTGCACTAAGAAAAAAAGCTCCACTTACTTTGTATTTGAATTTGGATAATAACTTACATTATTTAAATTCAAATTGTAGTTTATACAATAAAGTTTTATTAGAATACATTTTTTCTTTCTTCTTTTTTTTTTTTTTAAGCTTCCTGATAAGTCTATAGCAAGTCTAGTGAAATTTTACTATTCTTGGAAGAAGACAAGAACCAAAACCAGTGTGATGGATCGTCATGCTCGGAAACAGAAGAGAGAACGGGAGGAAAGGTAATAATGCATTATTACATTTTTCTTTTCACTAACTTGGGCAATTTTGATTAGTCACTAGAATTAATGAGAGCATGTAGAGGTAAAAATGCGAAAATTGCTTGTAGTTTCCCCAGTTATTTCCTGCTAGAATAGTAGTTAAACAGAAACATTGCAATTAATAAGTAGATGTTTTCTTCATTTTGCCAATATATTCCTCTTTTTTAATTTAGTGAATAATTAAAATAATAATATAATTTTTAGGTTGAAATGGGATGGTTTCATAAGCTTAAATGACCCATATGGAATCAGTTGTCAAAATATTAAAAATAGATCAGTGCAGCTTATTCTACTTGAGTAGCGTTTGTTATTTTTCAGATCTGTTACTTCTAGTTCTCTCTTTAGATTCAAAAGTATAGTCTGATTGCCCTTCAATTTTATGCCTTTAAAGTTCTTAAAGAGAGTTATCCACCTTGAACTTTTCAAACTCTTCCAATCCATGTTCTCTTCAAACCAGATATTCCCAGTTCTTTCATTTGATGATAATGTGGCTTGGGCTTTTGGGGTCTTTTATTTTCCTGGTGCTTTTCACCTTTTCAGTCAGCTTAATGCAGTATTCTAGATGTAGTATGACTGGAACAAGCAGGGGATGGTGGATCAGTTGCTTCCTTATTTCTTCCTTTGATACACTACAAGACATCTCATTTGTATTTTGAATGTCATTTCACATTATAGATTCATAGAAGTTATGATCCACAAAATTTTTTCAGATAAAACTGCTGATTTGTTTAATTTTGTCTGGCTAACCATGATTTCTCTTTTACTTGTGAAATCAGGTTTTTCGACCAGAACATAAGATTTTGCCTTTATTCCTATTAAATTTCATTTTAAACCAGTTTTTTTTGTAAAGAAAGGGGAAAAAATGCTTTCTGGGGAGTTGGAAGACATCATGAATTCAAATCTCTCCCTTGGACAAATCATTTAACCTTTCTTGTTTTCAGTTTCTTCATCTGCAAAATTAAATTAGAAGGAGAAATTCCTTTTAGCTCTACATCTAGGAAAGTATGATATATTGAAATCCTGGTCTTTTTAGCATGTTATCTGTCCCTCTTTGTTTTGTGTCATCTTTAAAGTTCCATCCTTCCCTTTATTAAAATCATGGAAAACAATATTAAACAGAACAAGGCTAAGTGCAGTTCCCAAGGGAACTCTTATTATGATTTCTTTTCACATAAATATGGAACTAGTAATAACTACTTTGGCTCAGGCTATGCAACCAGTTCCAAATCCATCTATTATACTATGTTCTGTCCAACCTTTCTTTATCAAATGGCTTGCTAAAGTCTAGGTAATTGTTATCTACAATATTTTCCTAATAATTCAATTTTTTAACCTTCTCAAAAAAGGAAATAGTCTGGCACTTCCTGTTCTTCAATAAGCCCACACTGTTCTCTGTGTTCATTTTCTATACAAAGATAGTTTTCAACACTCACCTTGACAAAACCTTGTGTGCCAGATTTTTTCCCTACCCCCCCCCCCCAAAAAAAAATCATGGAAAACAATATAAAAAAAAAAAAAAAACATTCAATCTGATATGGCTTAAATATGTGCAATTCTTCTAAACATATTTCCATATTCATCATGCTGCACAAGAAAAATCAGATAAAAAGAGGGAAACAAATGAAAAAGAAAAACAAGCAGCAAGTAAAACAGAAAGGTGCAAATACTATGCTTTGATCCACATTCAGTCTCCATAAGTTCTCTCTCTGCATGTGGCTGATACTTTCACAAGTCTGCTACAATTATTTTGGATCACCTTGTTGTTGAAAAAAGTCAAGTTCATCACAGTTCATCATCACATAATCTTGTTTCATTAACCATTTCTGTAATAATAAACTAAAATTTTGCCAGGAATCTAAGACCCACTAGTAGATTTTCATTTTCTTCCAGAGAGAGTTTTTCCTCTTCCCCCCCCCCCCCCCCTTTTTTTTTTTTTTTTTTTTTTTTGGATAATCAGGATATTTTTCTACTCCAGTTCTACCTTTCCAGCTTTCTACATTTGAAATACCAAAAAAATCACATCTTCCAGTATCTTAATTTGGGTACTGAATTGGTAACTTAAGCTCATAAAGGGTAATTATATGCTGTTATTTATTTTGGGTATCAACTCCTTATTATGGTTTTCATTTTTGTCTTATTCTTTCTTTCCAGCAAAAAAACCCCTCACAACCGAGAAGTAAATTGAGTTGTTATTTCCCATTTCTGTTGAAGGTGCCACCATTTTTCTAGTCACCTGGGTTCCCAATATTCATATTAATCCTTACTCATCCTTACCCCACATCCAACCATTTGCTCCATCATTTGTCACTGCTAGCTTCTAAAGCTTTTAACCCCTTCTCTCCACTTACACAACTTCCACCTTAGTTCAGGTCCTTATCATCTCTTTCCCATATTGTTGTAGCAGCATCCTGATTGATTTTCCTGCTTTCAATTCCTTTCCAGTCCAGCCCAACCTACATACTACTGCTGAATTAATTCCTTTAGTACATCTCTAACGTAAGGAGATTGCTATCCAGTCAATTTTTGTGACTTCCTGTTCCCTCAGACATCAAATTTCAACTTACTTTGCCTTTAAAACCATACACAATATGGCCCCAACTTATCTTTCTAGCTTCATTGGGCATTATTCCTCATCTCACAGCCTTTGACTTAACCAAGTGGCCTCAAGACATAAAGCTCCAGATCCTTGCTCATAACCTTTGTCCCAATCATCCTATGTGCCTGGGATTCACTCCCCTCTTTACATTAATTTATGTACTTGTTCTCTTCTGTTAGAATGTAAGCACTCTGTAAGTAGGAATAATTTCATTCTGTGTACTTATATTCCTAGCACTCAGCACTGAGGTGGATACAGAATAGACGTTTAATATATAAATACTTAACTGATGGTTTATTCAGTTGCTGTTTTGGTGAGAGGTATCAAATAAATCACACTTGTTTTTGTAATAGATGAAATAATGCAGTCCAGAAATAGTATGGGGTTTAAATGTCATTTCTTTCTTAGAAGTTTAAAATGTATACCAAACCCAAGTTAACTTATATGTGTGTATATGTAGAATCACCACAAAGTAATTTTTCAGTAACTTACTTTTGTCTTCCAGTGAGGATGAACTGGAAGAAACAAATGGAAATAACCCAATTGACATTGAGGTTGATCAAAACAAGGAAAGCAAAAAGGAGGTATCTTTTCCCTAATTTGTTGGAAGGTTTTTACTAGTAAAAGCACACCTGTCACAGAAAATTGTTATTGTTTAGATACAGCAATAGTATTTCCAGTTTTGTTCAAGGAAGAAAAGATAAATGTGGACATTTTTTTTTTCTTTCATATTGCATAGTTAAAGGTAATTAAAGATTTTTCTCTAGTAGCATCATGTTATAAATCCACATCTTTAAACCATTTGACTTAACTGGTGCCAATAAAGATAAGATTCCTCATTTGATTTCTTTTTGGAGCAATTTCTTCTCTGTCACATTCTCATTCTTAACTAGCACTCTTGAGGAGAAAAGGGGAACATGAAAAGGGTTTGGCTTGATAAATAGCATTATTTTTACATGAAAATTAGGTGCTACCCTTTCCCTTAAAAAAAAAAAAATTCCCCATGTCTTATAAATATAAGTAGTGCCAGATGTTCTACTGGACGCTAAGTTATTAATTATTATATTATTAATTATTAATTTCCTTCAAGGAACCAAATAATTCTATGAAGTGTTTCTAAGAATCTTTGTTTCAGAAGTGATCCCCACTATTGTTTTTTTCTAGCTATTTGATTTTTGTTTTAATTTCAAGTGATAATTTTTAAACATCTAAAAATTATTTTATTAACAAAGTCCTAAATCTTAATTATAATGAATGTTATGTTTTACTAATATTTTATATATGCCCTTAAATGTTAATATAATAGACTTAACAATAATAAAAAGAACTTGAAAAGTGAGACATATAATGAATTAAAAACTCATTAAATCTTTTTATTAGCCAAATTCTGCTTTTTCTTGCTAGGATATCAAATCACAATATATTGAGAACTAAGCATTATTATTGGTTTACTTTGAAATTTTATTTTATAACAACCATTGAAAATGCATTTTAGTGGGTTAAAATTAAATTATGAAAAAATAATACCAGTTGTATCTGAAATTAAATGTAATTTTCAGATAAATTATTGTGAACATAAGTTGATAAAAAATTTTTGACTTCTTTTTGATATATTCTTATTCTATGAAATGTATAAGAATATATCAAAAAGAAATCAAAACATTTGTCAATGTTCACTATGTGTGGCCATTATGTTTGTCTTTGACCACAAAGCTTTCTGCATAAAATGGGTCCATGTTCTTTAAAGGGGGGACAAAAAGACATCATAGAGTAGCAAAGCTCATTAGAAGTATGCTGAGGTTTCCCCCATATTTGCTGGAATTATTCAAGAGTCTTAACATCCTAGTTGATGCAGTAATCAAACTGAAGTAATGAATCTTCTGTTTTTTAAAAAAAAAACAGGAATCAACTTTGAAATATTTAGTCATTTGGTGACTATTACTTTGAACCAGTTAATGTTAAAATCTGTTGATAAAATTATTATGTAGCATGTATTTGATAGTATATTTAGCACTATATATGAAAGAGAGCTGTTTGTTATTTTGTTAGAACAATGATTTCTTTCAGTTTTGTTTTAAAAGCAAAAATTTCTCTAAGCATGAGTCATTTATCAAATATTTATTTTGCAGGTACCACCAACAGAGACAATTCCTCAAATCAAAAAAGAAAAGCATAGTACACAAGCTAAAAATAGGGCCAAGAGGAAACCTCCTAAGGGAATGTTTCTTTCTCAAGAAGATGTGGAGGCAGTTTCTGCCAATGCTACTGCTGCTACCACAGTGCTAAGACAACTGGACATGGAATTGGTTTCAATCAAACGACAGGTACCTCCCCTGTAGTACTGAAGAAACACCTAGGACTTTTGGTTTTTAATCAGACCTATGATTTCAGTGGCATAAGAAACTCCTAATCCATCAACCAGTATTTAAGTGCCTGGTTTGTTCCAGGCACTGTGCTAAGCACTCTTTGTAATCACCTTTGCAGAACTCCTTCTCTCCCTCCCTCCCCAAGACAGCAAGCACTCCAATATAAGTTAAACATGTGTAATTCCTTTAAGCATATTTCCATATTCATCATGCTACACAAGAAAATACAGATCAAAAGGGGGAAAAAACAAGCAAACAACAATACAAAAAAGGTCAAAATACTGGGGTTTGATCCACATTCAGATTCCATAGTTGTTTCTCAGGATGTGGCTGGCACTTTCCTTCACAAGTCAATTGGAATTGTCTTGGATCAACCTCATTGTTGAAAAGAGCCTTTGTCCATCACAGTTGCTCATCACATAATATTATTACTGTGTACAATGTTCTTTTGGTCCTGCTCACTTCACCTAGCATCAGTTTATGTATGTCTTTCCAGGCTTTTCTGGTGAAATCATTTCTTATAGAACAATAATATTCCATTAGATTTATGTACCATAGCTTATTTAGCCATTCCCCAACTAATGCGCATCCACTTAATTTCTACTTCCTTGCCAGTGCAAAAATTTTTGCATATTTGGGTCCTTTCCCACTTCTATGATCTCTTTGAGATACAGACCCAATAAAGACACTGCTGGATCAAAGGGTGTGTACAGTTTTATAGCCTTTTGGGCATGGTTCCAAATTGCTCTTCAGAATATTTGGATCACTTCACAATTCAGCTAACAATGCATTAGTGTCCTACTTTTCCCCTTCAACATTTATCATTATTGAATTCAGTTTTTTGGGGAAAACATCAAACAGTGATGTATAAACAAGATATAGACAGTATAAATTGAGAATAATTTTCAAAAGAAAGCACTCAGATTGAGGAGGCCTGGAAAAGGCTTCTTGCAAAAGATAGGTAGAGAAAACCAAGAAAGCTAGGAGGGTAGGGATGTGGAGAAAGAACATTCCACATATGTAGAATAGTTCATGAAATGTAAGGAACAGGAAAATGAAATGCCATGTGTGAGAAACAGTAAGAATGCTAGTGTCACTGGATTGCAGGTACATGAAGATGGGTGTGAGATATAAGAAGATTGGAAAGGTATAGGAAGGGGCCAGGTTAAATGAAAGGCTTTAAAATCAGGATTTTAAAAATATACTGGAAATAATAAACCAAAATGAGTTTATTGCATAGAGATATGATATGGTCAGACCCGCATGTGACCTTAATTTGACAGCTAAGTAAAAGATAGAGTGGGCCAAGACTTAAGGCAAGGAGACTACCTAGAAGACTATTCCAGTAGACCAGGCAAAAGGTGATCTGGACCTGTACTAGGGTGATTGTAATGTCAGGAGAAATGGCATACATGAGATTTTATGAAGGTAGAAATAATGGAACTTGACCACTGATTGAGGGTTAAGGATACAAACATTCTACCCAATTTACGAGTGTGAATGGCTTGGGAGGATAATAGTATCCTCAACAGTAAAAGGAAGTTAGGAAGAAGTAAAGGTTTGGGGAGAAATGTTTTGGACATGTTAAGTGTAATGTGTTTATGGAAAAGATTGAGATGTGACAATGGAGTTTGGAAGAAAGTTTAGAGTTGGACAAGTAAATCTCTGAGAATCATCTGTATAGAGATAATTGAAACTATGGGAACTGATAGGATCAACAACTGAAATAATGGGGGTGGGGAAGATGACTCAGGATACTGTTAGAGACTGAGGAGTCGTGGTGGATAGCAGAAAAAGTAGCAGAGGATGATCAGGAATATTAAAGGCCATTGATTGATAGAGCACCAACCCTGAAGTCAGAAGGACCTGAGTTCAAATGGGCAAGTCACTTAACTCCAGTTGCCTGAAGGGAAGGGGATTTCTGTTTCTTTCTCTGTCTGTCTGTCTCTTTGTCTCTCTCTCTGTCTTACTCTGTCACACACACACACACACACACGAAATGTTAAGTGTCTGAGGTCAGACTTCAACTCAGGTCCTCCTGATTTCAGGGCTAGTGCTCTATCCACTGCACCACCTAAAGAATTGGGATTAGGGAATGCTTCCTATCTTCAAGGTTTTGTGAGGATAATTGAAGGGGAAACTGTGACAGTATTTTGTACTCCAAGATAAAATCTTAGTCGAATATAATAAAATTAACCATATCAATTTATGTTTTACCAATCACTTTCTCTTATGCCAATTATGTCAACTTTTATTTGTATGTAACAATACTTTGTTATTACAAAGCATTATATACCATATTATTCGATCTTTATAACAAACCTTTGAGATTGGTTATAAAAATATTATCCCTACTTTATAAAGCAGGAAATTGAGGGTTAGGTAATATTAATAGGTTTCAGAAGGGATTTTCCATTGTCAAGGCTCTGAAAAGTAATCATTCTTGGGAAGACTTTCTTTTCCCTTTCCTAAGAGCAAGGTGCTATTTTACCTAAATGTTTTAAAAAAAAAAAAAAAAAAAAGGCTGACTATCTTAACATTGAAATCATGCTGTTTCACAAAAATAGGAGGGAAAATTTGTTATTTCAGAGTAGGCCAATTCTTTATACTGAGATTAAGTAAAGGAAATCTTTTTTGACCTATCCTTGGTCTGTTTAAAGCATAAAAGATAAGTAAAGCCTCGTTTACTCCAAATATGCCTCACCCTTGTACAGTCCCATTTGAACATTGAATTATCTTTCAAAAAGAGATTTTTACCCTTTTTATATCATGGATCATCTGGTGAAGTCTTTGGACCGCCTTCTATTTTAAGTGCATAAAATAAAATATTTAGGATTATAAAGGAAATATTTCAATTGGATTGAAATACTATATTCATATTTTTTAAAAAACCAAGTTCATGACCTCAATTTAAGAACTCTTGTATTAGAATGTTTCACAATAATAAAACTCACTTAATTCCTATTTACTTCTTGAATCTTTGCATTCTGACTTCACATTTTAGTATCCTTTTGAAGCTGTTCTATAAAAAGTTAATAATCCAACTACTAAATATAGTGATGCTTACTTTTTTTTAAAGTTCTCATCATCTTTGACTTTTGATGTTTTTGACACTGTTGACCAACACTTTTTCTTGAAAAGACAGAAACCTTTATTTTCCTAAACTTTTGACTGCTGTTCTAAAAATAAGTTTTATTAATGTTTTTTCTTATTACATTCACAAAATAGTTCCATTATCCACACCCCTTGAAATGCTTCCTTCTAATAAAATAATTTAATTAAGCAATATATATCCAGTACAGTGATCACAACTGACAATGTATATAACATTCTATTCATCTTTCCTGCTTCTCTTAAGTTGGCATATGTTTCATTATATGTCATCATCAATTTCTTGGCCTTCAAATGGTTCCTCTCCTCTTGTCTTTTTGTATTTTCTCTTTCATGTCCTAAATTTCTTCATGAAAGGCTGTTTCATTTTTTAAATTTTTATATATGTAGGACCTAGGGTGCATTTTACACAATAATACATATTTGTTGAATAGATGTAAAGTACATAGTTAAATAGTTTTCATTTAAAGGATGTGTATTCCATCTCCAAAGGATGAAATAGTTATGCCATAACAATATATTTTTTTAATTGTATATAAATGTCATGTGACTAACATACTGCCATACTGTATGAAACCTCCCCAGCTGGTCACAGATGCTCTTTTTTGCTTTATCCAGCAGGAAGTATGGCTAGTATTATTATGTAATTATTATGAAAACCTTTCCAGGAGGTAACAAGGTATTCCTTAGGAAAAGGCTGGGGCACCTTGCTGTATGTAATAAGGTGTTAAGATTATGACTGGAAGAACAAAGGCTAATTACATGTGAAAAAATAAATTTTTATTCATATCATTTTCTAAAAACATTAAATTTAACCTTGTAGTAACAAAATTGACATTTTTGTGTCCCTTTCAAATTTTGTTTCCTTATCATTTCCCCTCTACCTAGATTGAACTCCTATAATTTATGATAACCTTGTCTAGAAATCTATACAATATTCTATCCTAATAGACCCTCAATCCACTATGAGAATGGAAAAATATCTTGTTCCTAGAACTTCCATTAATCTTTCAGTTACTCAGAATTGAACTTTTAGTGGTTTTCATTTACTTTGTAGCCATGCATTTTTTTTTTTCTTGGCTCTGCTATTTTTCTACATCTTGCCATACAAATTTTCCCATGTTTTTAAAATTCTGTATATACTTTCTTATTGTATCATGATATTCAGCATTGCTTTGTGATATCATAATTTGTTGTTCAATCATTTTCAGTTGTGTCCAACTCTTTGTGACTCCATTTGGGTTTTCTTGGAAAATTATTGGAGTGGTTTGCCATTTTCTTCTCCAGTTATTTTAACAGAGGAGGAAATTGAGGCAAACAGATTAAGTGACTTGCCTGGGGTCATATAACTAGTAAGTTTCTCTCTCTCTCTCTCTCCTTCCCTTCTTCCCTCTTATCACCTATCACCAGATTTGAATTCAGGAAGTTTTCTTGATTCTATTTCCACTACTCTAAAGAGCCTTTGCTCTTTCTTTGACTTGCTTGTGCTTAGCAGGAGAATTTTGTGTTGAAAGGATATGAACAGCACAATTTTCTTCTGTAACTCCAAATTTAAATTTGAAACAGCTGGCCTTCATAGCACAACAGTCCATCAATCAGTATTTGGCTCTTTTATTGAAAGTATCTTGCATAGATACTTAGCAATGAAAATGATCTCTGTAATGGCCATTTAATCTGATACAAATCTGACAAGGAAACTACTCAGAAATATTTTTGCTTGAAGGTTGCCAAAGAGTAGGAATCCACTACCTTTTAAGATTTTTATTTAAAATTTTATTGTTTTGTTGAGAATAGTTAAATCATGTAGAGTTCTTCATTGTCCATATTGCTATTACTGTGACTAAAGTTCTTCTGATTTGGTTCACTTCACTTTGTATGAGTTTGGATAAGTCTTTCCAAATTTTTCTGAAATCATCCTGCTTATAATTTCTTATAACACAATAATGACTCTACCACCTTTTAGAAAGACCATTTAATCTTTGATTTGTTCTTAGGAAGATTTTTCCTTAAATCAAGCTTAAATGAAAGTCTTTCAGAAACTTATTTGTCAAACTGCTAATCAGTTAAGATCTTTTTGAATATTGACTATTTTTCATTGTCAGCTTACAGAATCTAATTTCATGTCATCTGCAATTTTCATAGATTTCGTCTATGTCTTTATACATGCAAATTGATTAAAATGTTATACCTATGTGCAGATAGCTTTTTTATTAGCCTTTATTTTAAAAATAATGTATAAAAGGAAGAGTACCAGAGTTAGAAGAATTGGATCAAGTTATTTAATAATGCCAAGCTTCAGTTTATCTATGCTATATACATTTTCTAATTTGTAATATTATGAGGAAACACTAAGCATCTAGTACTAGTATCTAAGTATCTAGTGTTGATACAAATGTGAACTATCATAGGATTTTTATTCATTTAAAAAAAAGTTTTTTCCTCTACTTTCAGATTCAGAATATTAAACAGACAAACAGCGCTCTCAAAGAAAAACTTGATGGTGGAATAGAACAATATAGACTTCCAGAGGTAAAACCATCATTACAGTCCCCTTTTTCTCAATAACCTTGTGATTCTTAATGTGTAAAGTATTTAATCTATTATTCCTGGCCATCAGCTTTTTGGGGGTAAGGGAGGGATAAGTAAAATTTCAATATTTTAGGATTTTTGTCTTTTCTATTCATTAATAGGAAAATGAAAACAGTTCCTCTCTTACAAAGTTCCAAGTATAAATGGGCTAATAATAGTTTATTCTGATGAAATTTAGGTTATTCAGAAGTTTAATGCACGTTGGACCACAGAAGAACAGCTTCTTGCTGTACAAGGTATGAAGGAAGTTACATTTCTTCCTTTTGCTTTGCAATGTATAAAAAGTTGACTTTAATAACATTAGTCTGACTGTATGGGTATTAGAACTTTTTGTTTCCTTGTGGGTTTTTGGTGATGAAATCCAAAAAGAAAATAGATCCTACATCATGACTGATTTCCTGAATCTATTGAATTGAGATTAAATTTGAGATTCTTGTATGTTGAGTAAGTATCTTCCTACCTGTCTTTAGCTTAATTCATAGAATTGTGTCTCTCTCCAGAATATACTCCATCCCTGACAGGCCTCTTTAGTACAGTGTGGGCTTTTCATGAGTCCTTCCAACAGACACACTCTTCTCTCTCCCCTCCCCCCTGCCCAACTCTCCAATATGCTGAGTTGATAATATCATATAATCATAACTACAGAACTGAAATGGATCTTTTTTTATTATTATTATTATTATTAAATTTTCTTTTTAACTTTTTTTGCTGAGGCAATTGGGGTTAAGTGACTTGCCCAGGGTCACACAGTTAGGAAGTGTTAAGTAAGTGTCTTGTGGTCAAATTTGAACTCAGGTCCTCCTGACTTCAGGGCAGGTGCTCTATCCACTGCCACCTAGCTGCCCCTAGAATGGATCTAAACCCTCAAGGCAACTACTTCAATTTACAAATCAGGAAACTAATGCCCAAAGCAGTTATTTTGCTTAAGTTCACAGGGATAGTAAGTAGCAAAGCTTTAAAATAGTCTCTTTTCTTTGATGCCACCTGATAGCCCTCTTTCTGCCATCAACATTCGCTGTTCTTTTCTTTGAAGTTTCATTATTTCTATACCAGGCATGTTTTTTTTTTAATTGCTATAATCTACTAGTAGTCTGGGCACTGTATTTTTTATGAGTTGATCAGTTCAACTGTATACTCTTTCTTGTCCTTTTGCCATTAATATTTTGTTTTGATATTGATTCTATAATGTGTCCTACTTCCTCTTTTCTTAAGCCCTTTCAGCTTAGAACTTCCTACTTTATTAAGAAAATTGTAGTTCTTTCATTGAAGGAAAAGTAGCTCTTTTCCTTGCAAAAGCCCATCCTTATTCCCGTCTGTGAGTCTTTCTGGGAATTTCTCCCTTTCTCCCCTCACCCTGACATCCCCTCAGGCAATTAGCTCTTTAATTGCTAAACTTCTGGGGAAATCTGTTCATTGTCTCCATTTAATTACCATTTTTTCATTTCTCAGGTTTTTATAACCATGTTTTTGACAATCCCTATACTCCTCCAAAATTGTTTCTATTTATCTGTACATATTTTGTGTTTTACCACAACTCATACTTAGTAATTTTAATAAGCTTCTTGTGGACACAAGCTATTTTGGGTGTTTTTCCCCCGTACACCTCATATTTTTTGTAAGTGCTTAATTAATAAAGATTTGCCAAATTTAAGCCCTTCTGATAGTCTTCTGTTAGACTTCAGTTATCTTATGATTAGATAGTATGAAAGTCATTCTCCTAGTTGATATAATTCCATATTGTGCTCTAATTTATAAATCTGGCACTTTCTGATTTTTGTAACCAGTGTAGAGTATTTGGTAGCCCCATTATCTTTCAAATTTTCATCTAATGATGTTTTAGCACCAAAGGAATTTGTGCTTTCATCAATGTGGGCGCTCATTACATTGAATCAAGTCATAATCTTTCTTCTGTTGGTTGTTGTAGAAGAAATTGTCACTTGGTTACCAATTCTCTGTTTATGATCCTGTCTGAACTTATTTCGAATTATTCTTGAGTGACAATAATCCAGCTCCATATTCAAAGTTATTTCCAATTCTTAGAACTTGCCATAGTCTAGTCTTAAAGACTCCAAGTGGCACATTTTAGTCGGTCCTATACAATTATATGCAAAGTAAATAAAATGGAGGAAACAATTTTCTCCATTTTTTTGTAAGGGTTTTCTTTTAGTATTACACATTCTCTGTTGGGAGTGAGTAGGAGATGGAATATTATTTTTCTTTGGCACTAAAGGGACTTCTGTAATTCTTTAGCAATCAGGAAATATGGCCGAGATTTTCAGGCGATCTCAGATGTTATTGGAAACAAATCAGTGGTACAAGTGAAAAACTTTTTTGTAAATTACCGACGCCGCTTCAACATAGATGAAGTCTTACAGGAATGGGAAGCAGAACATGGCAAAGAAGAAACCAATGGAACCAGTACACAGAAACCCATAAAGTCCCCAGATAATCCCATTAAAATACCTGAAGAAGAGGAAGAAGTAAGTCTACAGACTAAAATCTGGCTCTTTTCTTTGGTAACCTGTTCAAGTCAATTTCTAATTTCTTTGTGAATTTGAAAATAGAAATATTTTTATCCTTCGGTTACAATGAAACTAAAAGCATCTTGCATTTTTGTGGTATTTTAAGAATTGGAAAGTACTTTACTCCTTACCTTGTGAATTAGATGTATCAGTAATTTTATATCTTGTTCATACTATAGAAAAATATTCTCACATATGCACCCTCCAATCAATTTCTGGTCACTTTTGTGTAAATAATATGCAGTGCAGATTCTGTAACTTTTTTATAATAATCAATTTAACTTAACTAGAAAAAGTTCATTACTTTAAGTTGTAATTTGAAGTAGATCAGAATTTATAAGCCAATGGTTTCTTTAAAGTATCTTTCCCATATTATTCAGATATTACTAATTGTATGACCCATGAACAAATTGCTAAAACTCTTTTAGCCCCAGTTTTGTTATCAGTAATGTAGCACCTATTTCACAAAGTTGTTATAATAAAATCAAGTAAATGTATGTAAAGTACTTTGTAAGTCTTAAAGTCGTGCTGTATGTTTTAGCTCTTATTAGCTTTATTGCTAGTGTCAAAGCTCACATAGTG
The DNA here is from genome assembly GCF_902635505.1 of Sarcophilus harrisii. Classification (NCBI taxonomy): domain Eukaryota; kingdom Metazoa; phylum Chordata; class Mammalia; order Dasyuromorphia; family Dasyuridae; genus Sarcophilus; species Sarcophilus harrisii. Next base: position 356,841,971 of record NC_045427.1, on the reverse strand, counting down.
AGCTGGACACCTTGATTTCCTGCCTTAGTCTACCACTCTTTCTGCTGTACTGTTTCTCTTCCGTTGATGCCCACTTGTAGTTATTTTGTCTAATATGTAATTTTTCTCTTCCTCTACAGGCTACTTCTGTTCTTGATGTCAGATATGCATCCGCTTCATGAAAGACTTGAGTAGCTTAGAATAATTTGCGTTAACTACTGTTATTCAAGATATCAGGTATTACCGAACCTCAGACAGCCATCTGCATCATACCTATGTGGACAAGCAGCTATTACCAAAAAAGGCAAACACTTCCAGTCCTGTGCTGCAACTGCCTTAATTCTTTGCTCATTCCTCTGCATTGCCTCCACTTCCCAGTATGCTTTTCATTTCATCGGTACCTGCCTGAATGCTGGGGAGAATCACCACATCCCACATAGCTTATGGGCTTATTTTTGAACTGTCTCCATAAGTAGGAGCTACTCTCTCAATAGTCTCACAGTAATCGGCAGGGAGTGGATGGGGGAAAAGAGTCAGCTCAGAAGGTCTTTGTATTGCCTGTAATCTTTGCTTTGTGCGTATTGTAATTATAATAGTGACACTCTTAGCTTTCCAGGAAGAGCCTCCTATTCATTTTTTGAGTTGACTGACCACCCCCTGAGACATCATGCTTTCTCTGAAAACATAGTCTATGTTTGTAAACTGCATCGTGACTTTTTAGTGCTTGGCATTCTAATGCCATTCATGGTCTCCTCAACTTAGGTCGTAATGATGGTTTGTAATTATTAGACCATAATGGTTTAATGGCAGGTGTCTCTTTAAGCCAACCCCTAATAATCTGTCTCGGTGGAAAACTCACTAACTTGTATTACTGTAGTTTCAAAGTTTGGTTAAGTCACGTGCCACCACACTCATCATTTTGCATTGTAATCCTGGTCAGGCACACCTTTCCCTACATTCTACTCAGCACTCCCTAGAGATTGAATCCAAACAACTTTTATCTGGTGCTCATCCATTTGGAATTGGTGCCTTTTACATTTGGCATCCATATCACCATTATGCTTCAATGTCATCTTCTTTTCCTTAAAGCTTGCTGCTTGCCAAAGATGATTTATATTTATATGAGGGGTGGCAAGTATGAGTGTGCTTGCCATAGATCCTGACAGGAGCATAGGTTTAGAACTTTTCCTTATTTATGAGTAGTTGAATGACTGGTGATTACTTGGTGAAAGCTCACTGCACTTCCCTTTCTTCTTTGTATAACTTGCTTCTCAATCAGACCCCCTTTTGTGTACCTATGCACCAACATGAGATAAAATATACATGGGTCAGAGAGTAGGGTGTAGAAATGGTTGGTCACTTTTTTGATCAAAGAAGACTAATAAGAAAGATATTCCAAGGTAGTAGGATAATGCCTTTTGGCTGGACTGCTAAAACATTTTCTTACCAAAACTTTGGAGAAGAGATTATCTTTTAACCAGACCTTGTGTATGGAAAGGTGAAGGAAGAGCAAACTTAGCAAGCCACAGATTCAGATCCTTGTTAAATTCAAACTATATATAATTAACTTTTTCCTAGTATCATCAATTTTGATTTCTAGTTTTTGTTTTCAATACCAAAAACAAAAAATGCTTGCCAGATGCTTTAAGGTACAATATTCTTTTAAGAACCTAAAATATGCAATTAAAATTGGTCATGTGTTTTAAGTCCCTCTGTGTACCTTGCTTTTTAAGCTAGTTGATCCTCTGCTTAAGAAGAGGGTCATTTGGGAACTGTAAATTTCTTAGAAAATGCTTTTCGAGAAAGTTTACTCAAGTACAGAAGTTGGAAGAGAATGTTTTCTTTTCCTTTTTGCACCTAAACAAGGTCTGTGTTACTTAGTGGAAGCTATTGAGGAAATCAGAGGAGGAAAGATTAGAGGGCAGCAATTGGGTTGCTCTTGCATGATGACAGTGGGAATCATCAACCATAGAATAATCATCTTTTTTAAAAAATAGCCTGCTGCTGACTTGGGGAATTGGCAAGGGATAGTGTAGGGAAGAAGAATTAAGGGACAATTTTGCACGTCTTTCCAAAGCAACCATACATGCTTTCTCTATGCTAATGGCAGCACATCAGCAACTATTGCTGCAGGAGTCCCCTTGGCTTTGCCAAAAAGCTCATTTTTCCTATCACAGATACTCTGAATAAAAAATAGTCCTTTATGGCAGTGCTTTGGAAGCCAGCTGCTATTGCCTGTTAATTTAGAATGGCAAACAGGTTAATACCACCAGGTCTTACCTTTAGTGAATTAGGCTCCAGTCCCATCAAGCTACCATTCATGTTTCCTAGCAGGTATGTTTTGGCACACTCCCTAAAGTATAATAAATAGCATATAATTTTCATTTGATAGAAAAAAAGGAAAAAATAAGTGACCCATCTTTGCTTGACTGCTGCCATTGTAGCCATATACATAAGATAGCACTGTATTTTTACCTTTGATTTTCATTACACTGTCTTTGCAATGATGTTTTAAATGTAAGAAATCACTTAGCTTTAAAAGCTAAGCAGTTCGGTCTTATTTATATTAAGACCCATTTTAATGGATCAAGAATTATATGCATCAAATGGTGGCATTCAGACATGTGAAAGTCTGCAATGATAACTGCAGAAGATGTAATGTTCACTTAAATTTTGTTTTCTTAAAAATTATCAATGTGAATGTCATAATTATAAATTTTTGTGGAAATGGGAATTTATTTCTCTTAATTATAAGTTATTGTGCAAAATATAGTATCATTAAAGCAAATAATAGTTTAACTTTTAGTTTAGAATCCCTCAGAGATATAAAGTGTATTACATATGCATAAGAAAATTACGTTTTGTTTTATTTAATTTTTCATAGGTATGTAAAGTACTAGGTAAATTTTTTTTCCACTTAACCATTTAAACACCTCGTTACTTGAATATTGTGTTAACTGTTTCTGAAACACAGTGATCAATTTTGTAATATAGCTCTCTTAACCAAGGAAATGACTATGCCTCAGTTGTGCTTAATAGTTGAGCAGTTATGGACATTTACAGTATATGCTCTGGTCCACAGGAGCCATAGGTAGTATATGTAGCACAACCACTGTGTTGTGTCTCAATAAGTTCATACCAATAAAGATATTGATTTCGTGATAAGTTATTTGTAAAAGTTTTCAACACAGAGGATCCCTTAATGGTCACATAAGCCTCTAATCTACAGAAAGTCATTGGGTTTTAAAAGTTTTACCATGGTGTTCAAACTAGTTTTTAAAATGTCCTTTAAAAAGTTCTCTTAAACATACCTATACCACTTAAATATACTCATTGTCACTTTAAATTTAAACTGTGCCCTTTATTTGTCTTTCTAAATATCTGATATACTGTTGGTATAATTGCACACCAAATATGAGCCAAACAGTGCATTACAGCTCACTGGGCCATTGCTAGATAAGCCCAGAGCAGCCATGGACTCCTCAGTTGAGCCAAGGCCCTACATATGGCGCCCACCAGAAGTAAGAGCCTCTCAGTTTCCCCTTGTTAAGTCTATTGACAAATGACCTAGGATTCAAGCTTTTAAAACAAAATTAATCCCTGTTTATTGACTTGAGGTAGTTTTTAGCTAGTCTGATGCTGATGATCTAATGCAGGGGCCTAATTGCCTACAATCTTTCAGCCACTCCCTGGATTTGTGGAGCTTTTTCTGTTGATCGTGAAGCACAATTGCAGTAACAGTTCAGAAGAAGGAAGGTCAGTATAGTCTATGCATGTTGTATAATAATGAGTGTTTACAGTCATATTCTCTGAAGATGAAAATTTATACTGGATTGTATAGTATTATTCCATTATGTAGATTTTATCAATTTTGTTAAGTGCTTTTAGACAGCTTAAAAAGTTTTTCAAGATTTTAAAAGATGTATAAGGTTAAGTTTGCAAATATAATGGAAATGCTGTATAGCTTTTGAAGTGATAAATTACATGTTGGAATTTTAAAGAAAGTATGTTGTAATAATGCTGTTGTAAGTAATATTTTAATGTCTCTTGGGCCTGTTTTATTTTTTTTTTAATTATTATTCAGCACATTTATTGTGGTGAATGTTCATAGCATTATAAACTTGCTAAGCCATTGAAAGGTAAAAGGTAACTTGTTTTTCTGATTATCATTTTATTGTAAATGAAATTATTGTGGAGATTGGAAGATTCATGTGAAATTCTGCATAATTCCGTTTTTTCTATGATTTGCAATGTTTGCTGATATCAAATAAAACCTTTTCAAGCCATGGATGTAATAAAACATGGAGTAAAAACACCTTTCCCCTCCACAGTGAAATGTTCTAAACTGGTGTTTTCTGTTTCTAGATTTGGAGTTAGTATTCACAGGAAGCTAGTTTTTCAAAAATGTCATCTCTGGAAATTAGCAGTGTCTCTCCTTCCTCATCCCTTCTCTTCCTCCCCCTTTTTTTTTTTTACCTCAATAGTTAACAAACCTTTTATTGAATCCTCTTTTCTTCATTCTTAATCCCTTCCTGAGATAAAGAAATCAAATATGTTTGGGCTCTATCTCTATACACATTTTATTTCTGAAGTTTCTTTAGTGCAAATTTACTTGAGCAGAAAGAGAGAATCTCTCTTTATCCATTGCCCTTTTCAGACTCAACCATGTTTCCCTTACATTCAATTTCATGAAGAGCTAATTGAACAGTCAACAAATGTCATAACTCTTAAAATGGTATTAAGATTGTTCATAAGGGACTTCACTTTTTTTTTTTTTTTTTTTTAGCTTTTCAGTCAAAATATTAATAATACTGTGAAATGTGGGTTTGGACATGGTCATTTGCTTTGGATTTGTCTATAATAGTCCCATATTTCAGATGGATAAGAAAGATCTATTGTAGCATTTTGAAATTAATCAATTTCCTTGGGCGACCCACATGCTGATATGAGTTAGGTTGTGGCTGTTTAAAGAAATGTGTATTAGTCTAGGTATCTGTTTTTCTTTTTTCCAGGGTTAGAAAAAGAAAAAACAATCAGATTTACTACAGGTGGAAGTGTTTAATAACAGCAAGAAAGAATAAATAAGGTTTAGAGTTACAGTGATCTGCCTTTGTTTTTCTGACTTTTTTACAATCTCATCAGAGGAAGCAGTATCTATAAAGATAATGTCAGCCCAAATCATTTCTTGCATTGGTGGTCAACCACCAAAGGTCCCCATTATAATGTTATGATCACTGGGCTAATGAGATGTGGATACCTTCCCATTTGTGCTCTAGGCAACCAGGTAAATTCAAATGTGAATCAGAAGGCTTTATTAGTGCTGTGGTAGCAATGTATTTGAAAATGTTATAATAAAATAAGAAATGCAACTCTAATCAGATGCATACATATGGTAAATAGTCACACACATACAGGATGTCCCAAAACTTTTAGTGTAGTTTAAGCTTTAATACTTAAGAAATAAAATGCCACAAATTCATAGAAAATTGGGAAAGTTAATTATTTGTTTTTGCAATACTAATGTTTCTTATTAAAATTCTGTTGGAATATCCAGCTTTATAAAAACTTTCATTAAATTTTGCTTAATGACAAAAAGGCCTCTATGATCCTAGACTTAAGAAAGTCTCAAGAACAAGTTTTTGATGTATATGTAACAGTTTTCACATGACTCCACAAGAAAAAGTATAATGAAGATAAGGTGACCAAACAAGACAACTTTCAGTTTCCAAATCATTGGTCCTGAGAAACTTTCATCCAGAAATTCAAACATGATGAATAGGTTAAAATTAAAAACTAAATAACATTAAGAAAAACTTAAATTTAAAAAATTAAATTTTTTTCTGAAACTGATAAAGCTTAATAAGCATTGTTTTTATGTTAAAGATTTTATGTATGTCAAGAAGAGAATATGGAAATGGATAGCATACAAGATAGAAGACAAATGTAGAATATATCACTCTGAACAAAGTTCATTTCTTAACTAGGCATTGGTGTTATGAATCTAATCCTGACTTAGCTTTCTGGAGGCAAGCTTAGAACTTTGTCATGCTTGAAGATCACGACAGCAGCAGCAGTTTAAATATTTTATTGATGCCTTATGTACATTTCCTTTCCTTTTCTATCACATTTAACTCTGCCTTATGACAAAAACGTTTGCAACTTGGACCTAACATGATATGATTCTTAATCTGCTTTATTTGCTGTGTATCAGTTGATATAACTCTGCTTGTGTTTAGGTCAGTCATTGTTTTTTATTCCTGTATTCATGCACCACAATGTGGTTAGCTGTTTTCCAATGAATGGTCATTTACTGAATTTTGTTTCCACAAAAAGTACAACAAATATTCATGTACAGAGCCTTTTTGTATACCTTTGATCTCATTGAGGTATAAGACCAGTAATATATATGAAATGGGAGATGAAGTGGGGATTAATGTTGAATTAAATCTGAGTAATTTGGGGGTTTTATGGCTAATAGTGAGACCTGACTCTTAATTTCCTTTTATCTTGAAGATATTGAAGTTAATTACCATTATTTTTCCTTTGATTAATGGACTTTACCCTTAAGCTGTGAGTTCCTTGGTCATATTTTTTATTTTATACCTCTCATGCTTAGCACGTTGCCTGGCCTTTAATAAAAACAATAAATGCTAATATTACAACATATTTAAACGTTAATACTGTTGTTCAAAAAACACATGATTAGAAGGGAGGAGCCTGAACTGTTGCCTTATTCTACTGGGGAGGGCCAACGTTAGCCTTTCACTTTCTAAAATATCCTTAATCAAGAAATCATTCAGGTATTTTGGGTTTTGATTTGTTTTGAGGGGTTTTGAACATTTCCAGTGACAAACTTAAACTTTTATGATATCCCATTACATTTTGGACAACTCTGTCAAGAAATTTTTATGTGGATATTTGGATTTATAATTTTTTCATCTATATCCTCCAGGATATCATGAGAAACTCTTTTCAAATAACTTGCTGAAATTTGGCAATACTGTGTCGCTGGCATTTCCCAAAGCTGGCTATTGAGTAATCTTTTCAGAAATGAACATGAAATTAGTGTATCATGGTTTGTCCATGCTTGACTCCTAAAAAATTCCTACTTTTTTCCCCCACGATTTTTTAAAGAGGGATGATGAAGTCTCCCTTCTTAACAGTCATGATAAATATTTACATCTCTTGGAAACTTTAAAGTGTTCTCTGCCCTATTACTACATTTCTTGCAGGCCTCCCCTTCATCTCCCGAACTATCTTCTCCCACAAGTTCTAATTTGGACCTTATGCCAGTTGTGTGAGGGAGTATAAAGTAACCTAATCTTTCTCAGGCAACTGTGAGATTATTTTATTTGCTAAAAGTTACATATAGTTTTTCCTCGTAATATATACTAACAGATTACAGAGAGCTATGAAGCAGCATAGTATGATGTAAAAGATATTAACTGGACTGAGTTAAGACACTTTGGTTTCCAATATTACTTTCCCTATGAACAATGGAGCTCTCTTGAGCTCTCTGGACATCTCTGGAGCTCACTTTTTCCACTTGCAAAGTGCATGGCTTTAATTAGTTCTTCAAAATCACTTAAAAGTTTTAATAATTACTACTTTAGTGGTCAATGACAGAAACCACAGAAACTATGGCTGACAGATTGGAAGAAAAATGAGGCAGAGGTGACTACAATCTTTCATTATATATAACCTTTTGGATAAGGAGTCAAGATACAGTTAGATAACCGGAAATTGAGCTCAAATGATTCAAAACCCATCCCTTTTCTCTTTCCCCTTTTTCTATTTCTCTTTTTCCTTCCCCTACTAAAACATGCAAGGCAGCAAAGAGGAATCGGGATCAGGTCATCAGCCAAGAGTAAAAAAAAAAAAAAAAAAAAAAAAAAGACCAAAATCTGTGAGAATTCTATACATCTTTGTCCAAGTGAATAGCATCAACACCCAGAATCCATATGCAAAAGCTAAGAAATAATCTTTGGTTTTCTGTCTCATCCCCACCCAGTCCTGTTGATGAAGTCCTGAATGGTATGTTGGACTGAAACTATAGAACTGATCCCTGAATTAAGCTGGGAGAAAGATCAGTTTAGCGCCAATGATCCTACCCTCTGGGGAGGCCATACAGTTGGAAATTCTAATCTTGTCAAACCTCTGAGATTTACCCTCTAGAGGTCTTGAGCTATCTCACCTTGCCATGCCCTGTCAGAATTCCCAGTCATGTCCCTGAAGTTAAATTTTCCCTATTAAAATCTACTTAATGGATCATCCCATGGCTGCTGCCTGCCTTTGAGTCAGTTTACCAGAGCACTCTGCCTCATTGTGTCTTTTCCTTTCCTCCTTGCCACTTGGTATCTCTCCTAACTCTACTAAGCTTCCTAACCCCACTTCTCCTTACAGATAACTAACTCTTCTGGGGTGCCGAGTCCCTTTCAAAATTTAGCCGGCCAAATAAGGGCATACCCCAATGTCACGGGGTATTTTCCTTTCTCCTGGTAAAACCCTTTTCTATGCTTTCCCACTCAATAGACTCCATTCCTGGTGTCTATTGTATCCCTTCATTTTGTCTGAAACTTCTCTAAAGAAATCTACCTTTTGCCAGAGAGAATGGCCATTGTGAATTCTTTACATGACTGAACTCCAACTTTTGTTGCCTGCATCACTTAGTGTTTACATTACACACATTACTGTCAATTAGATCACTTTAATTTTTCTCATCTTTTCTTTTTACTCATACTTGTTTCCAGATCCTCTCTTCTCTGTCAGGTTGCTATTTAAAAAAAAAAAAAAAAAAATTTTTTTAAATCCTAAACCTAAACACCACATAAAATGAGCACTTCCATATAGTTGACAGTTGAAAAAAGGGATTGAGCATGAAGCTGCAAATCTTAGTATGCTTTTCCTCTTAAGTATATATTAGATTCCCTGTCTGTATTTCTTTCTGGCCTTTTGAATGAATTCATTCTTGCAAGAATGGATATATTCCAATTCTGTAGAATGGGAACACACTTATAGAGCCCCTGGTCAAGCCTTTATATGTGGTTTAGTTAGCTCTATTTCTTCAGAATCCTTTTCATGTTTTTATTCTCCCTTATAAGGTATGTAACATACCCAATTTTAAGCAAAATGAAATTAGAGCAGTTCTTTCTTTGGTTCTTTGTGCTTTTGCTGTTGGTTACATCTTTACTCTCTCAATTCTTCCCAGTCCAAGAAGGAAACTCCCCTGCTTTATCACATAGTCCCTGCCCCCATTCTTTTGAGGGAAGATAACCAGAGGAAGAGAAGGGCAAAGTCCAGGGAGTTCCTGTCCAAATCTAAAACCTTCACCCCTGATTATTCTTTGATGTCCCTTGTAGAGTTTGTTTTCTAATTTTCATTTTCATTTCTCCAATTTAATTTTCATAACTGTAGAAACAAAATGCCCATCCATTTCTTACAATTCCTCTCTTCTCTTCCTCCACCAAAAACAAACAAACTGAACCCTTCTTCAGTTCAGTTCCAATATCAATTTTGTGACAGTCATTGTGCTAGGTATAGGAATATAAAAACAAATGTAAGAGCTTACCTTATTTGCATTATGTGAATACGGGGTAATTTGAGGAGGGAACAAACACTATGGGGGATCAGAAATGGCTTCTGTTGGGAGGAAGTACATGAAACTTCTTGAAGAAAAAATGAAGGACTTTAAAAGGCACAGATGAAAAATTGCATTCCATCCATGGGAGAACAGGCTGTGCTAATATACTAGAGTGAGAGATGGAATGCTGAGTTTGGGGTATAGCAGCCAGTTTGGTTAGAATAAAGAATGAATGAAGAAAAGTGGTGGGAAATGTTTGGGGAGATAAGCTCGAGCTGTGCTCTTAAGAAATTTTAAATGCCAAGTGGAGAACTTTGTGTTTTATCTTAAAGACCATAGGGAGCCAGAGAAGATGCTTGAGAATGATCAGATTTGTGCTTTAGAAATATTAAATCTGACGTTAATGGAGGATAGGTTGAAGAAAAGAAAATCTGGAAACTGGGAGGCTAATTTAGAGGTTATTACAATGTCTTAGGAGAAAGATGGCAAATATTGAAAAATAATTAATCTATCTTGGGGCAGAAGCCAAGAATAGACACAGATGTAAAGAAACCGTCATCTGAAGAAAGTAGCTGCAGAGTAAGTGCCAAGTACGGACCCAAGAAGTTTAGGGACTTTTGAGAACCTCAAGTGAGTGGCCACCTAGCATAGAGTTTTACCAGAAGATGTACCATACAAGGATTGTCTGAAGAAAGAACTTCCAATACCAGGAGTTTCACAATCAGGAGTTGAAATTTATTTCAACTTATGTATTCTACCACTGTGTTTCTACCATTTTACTCAAGTTTGAGCCCACTTTTACTATGTATGTCTTGAGGTGAAATAGGAGTTTCAGGGAAACGTCTTAACCTTAAAAATCAAGGAAACGGAAGCCCACAGACTGGGCCTTATCGAGTCTTTCTTGAAGGAGGCCTCCATTATTTTAGATATTTCCCTCACCACCAGGATATTCTAAAACTAACCTCAGAATTAATCTCATCATCCCATTGGAAATTACAAATTCATATAGTTAACATAATCCCCAAATCAACATTTCCCCCCCATCACTGGATATACTCAATCTCTCAAGAAAGGAAAGTAATTGAGCAGCTTTACTTGAGAGGTTCCTTTTGCTGTTGTAATAGGATCCTAAGGCTTCAGAGAACCTTATGTATGTATGTCTTCCTTTGTTTAGGCACCATTACCCTCTGGCAGCCACTGTCCATCAACTGATAGTAATTAAACTTTTTGTCTTCCAACCTTGCTTCCTGATTTATTGGCTTTTAGTCAATACAAGAGAGAGAAAATTGTTCTCTTGCGAGGATCTTAGGACTTTCAGGTTGAGTCCAACACATTTTAAACAACAGATATTCTGTGTGTTTATAAAAGGGATTTGGGGAAAGAAGGGGCTTTCTGCCAGCTGTCCTAATAATATCGTCCTAGTAAATGTCTTTTTAGGAATTAAGCCTCCTAGTTGATTGTTATTGAATAGCATATATAGAGAGCTATAATAGTAGTAATAGCCACCATAGGATTACTCCTAGAACCTGAAGTAGCAGTTTCTCTCCAAGGACTACCCCAAATTACAAGTACCATATGAGAGAAAGTTGGGAGAGTAGCCCTAGAGGAAATATAATGCAAACCATATTAAGCCCCTCTTTCCCCGAATGCCTGCAAAACTCTGTATTCCTTCAGTATGGTATGATAGAACTCTGAATAAGAAGATATTAAACAGTTTCCTCATTTGCTAAGTGAGAATAATGCAAGCAATTCTGTAAACTGCTATAACAAATATCAACAAATACTGATTACTAAAGCCATATACTGTGTTTAGCCATGAGATGCAACCTATACAACATGTACATGCATGCACAAATACAAGTTACATTTATAGAAGAATTGACATATACATGGATAATTTGACAACATTGACCCTTGCATAATCTTGTGTTTTAGATTTTCTCTTCTTTTCTCCCATCCCCTCCCCTAGGTGGCAAGCAATCCATTATATGTTAAACATGTTAAAATATATGTTAAATCCAATCATATAATTCTCTTGATGCACAAGAAAAATTGGATCAAAAAAAAAAAATAAACGAGTAAGAAAACAAAATGCAAGCAAACAACAAAAAGAGTGAGAATGTTATGATCCTCATTCAGTTTCCACTCTGGATGATATGTGTCCCCTCTGTGGGTGTAGATGGCTCTCTTCATCACAAGATCATTGGAATTGGCATCAATCATCTCATTGTTGGAAAGAGTTACATTCATCAGAATTGATAGTGGTATAATATTGATGTTGCCGTGTATAATCTCTTGGTTCTGCTCATTTCACTCAGGATCAGTTCATGTAAGTCTCTGCAGGCCTCTCTGAAATCCTCCTGGTCGTTTCTTAAAGAACAATAATATTCCATAACATTCATATACCATAGTTTATTCAGTCATTTCCCAGCTGATGAGCATCCACTCAGTTTCCAGTTTCTGGCCACTACAAAAAGGGCTGCTACAAACATTTTTGCACATGTGTGTCCCTTTCCTTCCTTTAATAACTCTTTGGGATATAAGCCCAGTAGTAACACTGCTGGATCAAAGAGTATACACAATTTGATAACTTTTTGAACATAGTTCCAAATCGCTCTCCACAATGGCTGGATCAGTTCACAACTTCACCAACAATATATTAGTGTCAGTTTCCCCACATCCCCTTCAACATTATTATTTTCCTGTCATCTTAGTCAATCTTGCATTTCTCTGATCAATAGTGAGAATACCTTCTCATATGATTAGAAATTGTTTTAATTTCTTCATCTGAAAATAGTCTGTTCATATCTTTTAACCATCAAGCAATATTTTGAAGGAAGGAAATGTTTCCCTGAGAGGCAGAGGTGAGGTTGGAATGCATTCCAAACATCACTATGAAGATAAAGAGGCAGTAAGAATACCAAGGTGGTATAGTGGATAGAGTGCTGAAGCTGCAGTAAGGAAGGCCTGGGTCCATATTTGTCTTCAAGAGACTGTGACCTTGAAGAAGTCACATAGCTTCTTATACTATTCACAGTTTCTTATCAGTACACTGAGAATAATAGTTCCTGGCTCCCAAAGTGGTTGTGAGGATAAAATGAGTTAATATTTGTAAAGCATTTAAGGTCCTATATAAATGCTAGATATTAAGGCCACTTTGGCTGGACCATATCCATTATGGAGAGGAAAAGAACTAGTAGTTTAGAATCAGATTCTGATTGGCTTTATAAACTGAGCAGAAGAGTTAAAACAATCCTAGAAGCAATAAAGATCATTAGAATTTACTGACCAGAGGACTTCATTGGTCACATCTTAATTATAGGAAAATTATTTTAACAGTTGTGTGAAGGTTATATTGGAAAAGCATTGAGAGCAATTAGGATGTTGTTGCAAAAGTGTAGGTAATATGGCTTGAACTATATAGGAGACAAATACAGTATTGTGGAGGTAGAAATGTCAAGAAACTGGACTTGGGATAGGTAGAGTCAAAGACAATGCCATAATTGTGAATCTTGACCAAAAGGATTATGCTATCAATAGGGAAGGTCAAGAAATGACTGGGTTTTAGAGGAAACTTAATGTTCTACTTTGGATTTCCTGAGTTTGAGGTACCTATCCCAAGTCCAGTTTGAAATATCGAATAGACTATTGAAGAGACAAGAATGGAACTTGAGAAAGAGACTATGGTAATATCTAAAAAGTTTGCAAAACACTTTACTTTTTATATTTCAACTGATCTTTTATAATAACTATGATTTAATTATTGCAGACATTATTCTATTTTAAGGCTGAAGAAATTGGACCCAGAAAGGTTAAATGATTTAATAGGTTTACATAGTCTGTACCAAGTTTAAGCCTATCTTTTCCTCTGCATTTTCTCCCTACCTTGAATTAATGGCTGATCTTTTCTCACTCACCTATCTTTTCTGCATCATGGTCTACCCCTGCAAACTACAGAAGCCTCAATAATTTTTTTTGACTGATTTGTCTGGTGCCTCCAGGATGTATACATTGCTTTCAGATTATCAAACTGTCCTTGCCAGAGGGCACAATAATGGGTCCATTGAATGTTTCCTGAGAGGAGTTGAGGAAAATGGGGCTAATGGGGGGGGGGGGAGTTAAAGATTTCATCACCTAGCATCATTCTTGGGAAATCAATGCAGTAACTAAGATGAGGATAAGGTGAGCAAAACACATGAAACAGCTGCTCTCAAATGAGGCACTAATAACCTGATAATGAATAGAAAGTTATTTCTAATTGTTCCCCAGTTAGTCTAATAATGGGATGGCTGTGATTAGAGGGACTGGAAGTAGGAGACTGAAAACTATGCAGATGCTAGCATTCAGCAGCTCCAAAGAGACTTGATTACAGTCACTTTCTCATTTATCTGTTGATGAAAATAAAGCTAATAATTCCTTGGGGTCATCTGGGAAAGTCTTAGGAGTGTGGGAGCCACTCCTAAAAGGAGGCTTTTGGCCTCCTTTTAACCAGAAAGCCCTCTTTTTTTGATAGCAGATCTATGTTTAATCAGAATTGCTAATAAAGACCTTTCCCCTGGGCCTCCACTAGCTGAAAGAGATAAGAACAGGTGTGGTGCTACACACTTGGCATATTCTTTACACATAGAAAAATCTCATCAGGCAACCAGGAACCTCCTCATCCTGCAAGATCACATCATCCTTGATACAACTCATTAGTACCCTCTGATTGAAGCTCTTCCTAAAACTTTCTTCTAAGACTGGAGTTTCAAAGCAGTCATCTCTTCTCTTTTGGACTTTTTCATCACTTTCTGGAGTTCATCATCCTAATGTGTCTCCCTCTCTTCAACTTTTTTTTTTTTTTTTTTAGTATGTGTTATCTATTGTGTATTTCTTGAGAGTAGGTACTTCCCTTTTCATATATGTATTCCTAGTGCTTACCATATACTAACTAGATGCTTAATGTTTTTTGACTGACATGTTTTGAATTGTTGAAATTTAAACTGTTTTTAGTGATCATAAATATCTTTTTTGCTTCTCTCTCATCCAAGAATTGGTTTGTATAAGTGAGATTGTGCCTTGAAGCAGCCTTGATACTATCATCCCATTTTACAGATCATCCTCCTCTAATATCTTATTGCATGGAGATAACTTTGACTCTGCTCACTAAAATTTTTGGCAGGTTCTATGAAATGTTTGGTCTATTATTAGAGAAAAGCTCACTACCTAGTGGTGGTGACTTTAAGGTGATGAATTCTTTGGCTATCCTCTTTCTCTGTCTCTGTCTCTCTTCTCTCTGTCTCTGTCTCTGTTTCTCTCTCTCTCATGATGAGATTGTAGGCACCAAATGTTGCAGTTTGGTCATGTGAAGAATTCATAATGGCCACTCTCTTTAGCAAAAGGTAGGTTTATTTAGAAGAGGTTACAAAGTAAAGAGATACAATAGATACCAGAAGTGGTAAATATGAAATAGTGGGAAAGCACTCTGTAGTGAGAAAGGGGACTTTAATAACTCATGATGGAAAAGACAAGTTCCCTAATGGAACTCACAGTTAATGTGAGAAAGGGAACATTGCACAAAGTTGGAGTATTCCTTAGCTGGCAGGCTAAATGTATACAGGAATTTAGCCCCATAAAAGAGTTAGCTATAAGATGGAGAAAGAAACCACGTGGCATGGAAAGGGGTGAGAGGAAAGACACCAACCAACAAAGTATTGTGACAGACTATAAATTTAATAGGTTCAGCCAAGATGGCAAATGCCATGGCTAGATTTATAGGGGCATTTAACCTCAGGCACTTGACAAAACTCGAGTTTCTAACTTGACATAGCAAAATAGGGCTGTCGACAACCTCTACAGAGGGTGGGACTAGGAGGCTAAATTGATGGCTATCAGTGCCCTTCTCTGCCTGCCCCAGGGAATAAATAATTCCATCAATACTCCAGTTTCTCTCTGCCAACTGCATCCACTTACTTAGGATCTCAGTGACAGGAGCAGAATTTAGGCAAATGATCACACTTTTTTAGATAACATGATTTTAATTTAAATGGTATTATAAATAAGAAACCTTTGCCCAATAACCACCAAGGCATTTAGATGTTGGGCTAAAAGTCTTAAGTTACTCCTACTGAGAACTTGGCTTGCTCATGAAACAACTACCTTGAGGCATTTGGGTAGGAGAAGAAAACTTTGCCATCTTGATCTCTCTAGCTCATTTTCCTCCTGAGCTGAGTTGCTCTCTAAGTGAGGGGGATCTAGGGCTGGGGCAAAGGATGGCCCAGAATGGATTCTGTTTGTACTTTAAATAGGAATTGGGTCTCCCAGTTGGATGGATCCTGTCCATCTTCTTCATGAGCCTAGAGGGCTAGTGTGATCTCATCTGTCAGCAGTGCCCTTCAGAGACTGATTTACTCTTTCAGAAATTGGGCCTTAACACAAAAAGGATGTTTAACAAAATAATTATTAATATAGTAGTATAATATTAATTATAATTATAACATAATATATGTATTATAATTATAATATTAATTTCTCTCAGAACATTGAAGAAGTTGTGTAGTGGATGGCAGAAAACCAGTCAATAAACACCTACTATGTGCCTGGCACCCTGCTAATCATTGGGGAGGCAAAAGATAGGCCCTGCCTTTAAGGAACATATAATCTAATGGGGATAAGCAAATGTATAAGAAAATTGTAAGGGTGAGGAGGAGGGAGAGGGATGGATTTGAAAGCTTTTGAACTTTAAACAGAAGATTTTGTATTCTTGGAAGTGATGAAAACCACCAATTTATTTGAGTGGGGGGTAGGGAGCAGCTGACTTAGGAAAATCACTTTAGCAGCTAATGGAGAATTGATTGGAGCTGGGGAGACTAGGCTATTTAGGTTATTTATATATATGCACTGCTCTAAGGTAGAAGGGCCATCCTAGGGAAACAGAGTCCAGTTTTCTTGAGAAGTGACAGGTCTGGGTCAGGTCCCAGAGTTTGAGTAAGATCCCCGAAAGCCTGTCCATGCCTTTTATCCACATACAGAGTGAAAGGCTTCTCTATGTTGGGCAGGGCCAGGGCAGAGGAGGAGGTCAGTTTGGCTTTCAGGGTTTTAAAAGCCTTGGCCTGATTAGGTCTCCATTGAAAAGGAAGATTATTAGGGCCTTGAACAGAATTAAAATGTACGGGATAAGCTTGCTTCCAAGCAGCTCCAGTTCCCTTAAGAAATAGAGGACCTGTCTGAGATTGCTGAGGGCGTGGCTCTGCCAGGACTTTAGATCAGAATAAGCTTCTCAAGGTCTCAAAGTTCGTGCTTAAATTTGTCTGCAGGTCTGAGAAGAGTAAATTGGGTTCCCAATCTCACCATTAAATCGCGCCCCAGTTAGGCAATAAATGACCATTTAAATGACAGGTTACCAAGCTGGAAGAA
Organism: Sarcophilus harrisii; assembly: GCF_902635505.1. Lineage (NCBI taxonomy): Eukaryota > Metazoa > Chordata > Mammalia > Dasyuromorphia > Dasyuridae > Sarcophilus > Sarcophilus harrisii. Next base: position 356,825,017 of record NC_045427.1, on the reverse strand, counting down.
GCAGAGGTCCCTCTCTATAGGGGATGGGGTGCCAGAGCAAGAGAAAAGGAGAAAGAAATTCAATGGTCTTGCCGGCCACATCCTGGGATAGGAAAGGTTCCACTGTTGATGTCATGTTGGAACTGGATTAAGGGGGAACTTGACCAAGTCCCAAACTCCTGCCAGATGGCAGGGTATTGGAGGGGCAGCTCGTCCCCCTATAGGCAGTCTCCTCTCCAGTGTTGCTCCTGCTCAAACTTAGGACAAGGACTGGGGAGTTTAAAGCATAGACCTCTGTGGTTCCCGGAAATAGCAGCCAAGAGGAGGGACTTTTCTCCAAATCTCACTTTAATTCTATGGCCACTTTAATTCTATGGCCTCTTTCCTCGGCCACAGCCTGATCCCTATCATTAAAAACTCCCAACAGCTGTTTTTAAGGGAGAAATTTGAGGGAGCAAATCTGGCTTCTGCTGCTTCCTACGTATATCTAGGGCAGATTAACATAACATCTCCCCAGGAGAGATCAAGGAGGGTATTGGCCTTGGACCCCTCAAAAGACTGGGTGGGGTCCCCAGGGTAATGGCAAGGTTTCTCCTCAGTCTGGGAGAGATTTGACATTGAAAGAGTCCCCTTTGTTCCGAGTGCCTCTCCCTGAGAGTCTGCAGCTTCTGCCAGGGGGCAGAGGTTAAAATCAGTATCCTGAGGGGAAAAAATGGAGTATCAACTCCATGTGTTGAGGAGTTGGGGCTGGGAAGTCTGAGAATCTAGTTCAGGTGAGATAAGAGTTAAAGATTTTGAACATGTGGTCCTGTTCTGAAAGGAATTTGGAAGCCTTCTGATACGGACTACATAGAGATGCAGAGGGAGGCCTCCTTGTCCCTAGAGGGGCTGGAAGGAGGGAGTTTGATTTCCTTCCAGCAAGTTTAAGTAGCATACTGCAATGCTGTTTTAATTTTAAGATTTTTAGCTTTGAGATCTTTCAAGCTGAATTTGTGTCTGCCTTAGAAACAGAGGTGTTTTGCCCCATTTTGCCAAAAAGCCTTAGTTTCCCTAATCCTTCTCTAGATTTCTCTAGAAATGGAGAGATGACAAAATGCTTCCTGAGTAAGGGGGCCTTTTTGTCAGGGAATGCAGATATTCCCATTCAGGCATTCCTGAGAGAATTCTGCTCGAACTTGGGGCTCCAGTGACCTAAATCTTCCCAGGTATTTGAGTGTCCAGCTATAAAATAAAATAAGAAAAGTCTTTACCTCGTCCAGGTTTTCAGGGATCCCGGTTGATCAGGGAACCAAAATACTGTAGTTAGTGGCAGTGCAAAGAGTTGTGGAAATCCCCCTTTTGGTCAGCGCAGAATTCATGAACCCAAAATATTAGTAGCAAAAAAAGGAAGCTTTATTGGCACTGAGAAGTCAGCTTTGCTAGGAAGGCAGACTTTCTCAGTGGCAAAGTCCTGGTAGGGAAATAGAGGTTCTAGCAGAGAAATAAAAAGGACTTATCATTGAGAAGAAAATGTCTTCACAGGAGGCAGGAGTCCCTGGCAGGCAGCTATGCCAAGGGAGAGGTTTCTTGACAAGGCAGATCTCTGCAAGAAAATGATTTAAAATTTCCTTTTTTATAAGAAATAAATTGAATGAGATTCATTCAGTGTTGTCACTGCCCCCAGACCTAGATTTCTAGTTGAATGAGACCACTTAAGTTCCAGCTACGAGGAGTGGTCCTGGACTAATTTTCAGCTCAATAGAGGGTGTAGCTAGTGGCCACCTAAATTACAGAATGAAGTCACTTATCTTGATTCCCTGAGGAAGGCAGTTTCAGGATTCCCCTCATCAGTAGGAAGAAGCAAAGATTTAGAAGGAAAGATAATGAGTTCAGTTTTTGGATGTGTTGTGTTTAAAATGTCTAATGGATGTCCAGTTCAAGATATCTGAAAGACAGTTGGAGATTGGAGGTCAGCAGAGAGATTGGGACTGGAGAGCTAGATTTGAGAATCATCAACATACAGATTAATAATTAAATCCATGGGTAAAGATGAGATGCCTACTGAGGTAGTAGTATAGAGGGAGATAAGAGGATCCAAGGCAGAATCCGATGCTATATTCACAGTGAATATGAGGATTCTTCCACTGAGGAGTGGCCAGAGAGGAGGGGGAGAGTCTGGAGAAGAGGGTTATCTGATAGATCCAAAGACTGCACAGAGGTCAAGGAGAGTGAGGACTGAGAAAAGTATAGAGAGTAGAACTCCAGATCTTTGTATACAATCTGGAAGCAGCACTGATAGGATCATCTGGACTTTTTGTTCCTTGTGGAATTGACATTGTGCATTGTGCATTGGCAAAATCATAACCCACAGTAACTGAATCCAATCAGAAAGCCAAGTTTTGATGTCAACGCAAGATTATATTTTCCCTATAAAAGACCTACTTTATTACATCCCTCTTCCCAACTCCTTTTTTAGAATTAATCCTATTGCTAAATTTTACAATGGTTAATACCTTTTAGGGTTAGCATAATCCTACTTTGTGGCATCTTTCTCAATGGCTTCTTCCCCCTGCTTAATTTTAAATTGCTCTAGGGACCCTGTCTTTTCCCTTGTTAATTGCTAAAACTTCTTTCTTTGCTAAAAACCCTTATGAATATAGCTCACTCTTGTAACAAAAAAATATTTGCCCCTTGATTTGGAGGTCTAAGCCTGTATATTCTTTTGAGATTACATATGACACCAGCCTAAGATCCCAATATTTTGGGAGGCACTCCTCCCCACCATTTGGTAGGCAATCCCAACAAAAGTATTGTTTGGCAATTTAGAAGATTATTGGTAACTTTGGAGAGAGCAATTTTGGTGACAACTTAACTGTTAGTGATGGGACAATGGGAGAGAGCTTTTGTAGGTGAGAGGTAGACCTTAGTAAGAAGGGCCACTTAATGAGAGACAGTGGTAAAGGAGAAGATAGTGGCAGAAGGCAAGTGAATGATTTGAGATGGAGAGAAAACAGAACTTGTAGTGAAGGGCCTTAATTTCGATAAAATATGAGGCAAAGTTTAAAGTAGAAAAGGTGGATCAGGGCATGGGAGATATGAGGAGAAATGAAAAGATTTGGAAAAAGCATAGGTGAAGGAGATGTGATTGCCTTGCCACAGTGAGAACCTAGTTGAGATTATGTAATATTTTTAGTGAACCCAGTTAGAATGGTAGATTTTCTCCATCCAAGTCCAGCAGCACATGTGTAAGAATAAAAGCAGTGGATGATGGAAGTTATCTAAGGCTGAGACTTAGCAGGGCACAATTGATAGTATAATAAGGGAGCCAGGCTCATAAGTGAAGAGGTTTACCAAGGAATCAAAATGAGGAAGAAGGGAGAGAGTGGTGTGAGGGATTGAAAATCCTTTTCAAAAATGACTGCTCAGAGACCTTTCGAAGTAAAAAGCAGAAAAGTTATTTATTTAATAAATTCTCATGAGAATGAGCAATTCCACTGTGAGGAGGGAAAGAGAGAAAGCTCACGGTAGAAGGGCTAAAGAAGGGGATAAGGTATACAGTCTTTATAGGGTCTTTTAGATACAAAGAATTACATTAAGGGGTAGGTCCTCTCTCCCCCCCCCCCCTTTTTTTTTTATTGGATGTTATTCGTACCAAAAACAGCAGACTCCTAGTTCCGGGAGGAACCACACATCAGGCAACTAATTGTTTAAACATCAGTGGTTTGAACAGCAATAAATGCCATCATTCTAGGTTGGATACATCCTTTGAAATTCTTCACTTATCTTTACTGCAGGAAGCTGCTGGAAATTCTTAACCTTATCTTTACTGTAGGCTGCTGCTGGAAGTTCTTCAATTACACACACACACACACACACACACACACACAGTGGCTAGTGCAAGGGAAATGGTATGTAAGAGAGGAATTGAAGGTCACAGTAAATTTGGATGAAAACTACAATTTGCCAAGGGAAGGCAGGGGAGAGATGGAAAGCCAATAGACTGGTCAAGGGGGGTTTGGAGGTGATGCATTTGTGGATCATAAATTCTAGGGTATGACCATGTTTGTGTGTGGCTTAGGTAGGATGAAGGAGAAGGTTATAAGTGAGTAGGCTGAAGAACTGAGTGGTTAATCTACTTGAGGGAGAGTGAACACATATATAATGCTGAAGTCCCATAATATGAGGGCAAGAGTTGAGAGGAAAGAAAAATTGTGCATCAAGTACTGAGCTCATTAAGAAAGGAAGGAGAGTGGCCTAACTGTCATTTGTAGCTACCAGGATTTTGACTGAGTGGAAGATATGGATTACATGGACCTCAAAGGAGAAGCAATTACTGGGATATGGGGAAGGGGGAGAAGTTGGAAGAAATAATATTAAACAAGGCATTTTTTAATCCTTCTGACTTAACTAGTGATCCGAGAGAATTGAGTGAACCAGAACCAGAAAGAGTAGCAAGAAAGATGTCTCATCAGTGGGGAGCCAGATTTCAGTTCTTGCTAAAAGATGGAAGGAGTAGAAGAGGAAACAACTTAGGATTCAAGTAAGCTTACTGCCTATATCCAAGAGGATACAGTGAAAGGGAGGTGGGGTTTGGTTGGAACTTTAGAATGGGGAGATGAGAATAAGATATTAGATGGTGGGGAATGGGATGTGGATGATAGTGAGAATCCCTGGGATATATAGGGCATGACCAGGTGAGGAATGTTCATTACTAATTGGAAAGTGCTATTCTTCCCAGAAGAAATGAGATCAGGCAGGAAAAAAGTGAAGCACACATGGTCAGATGATCAGAGTGATGAGGTCCTGAATGGTGTTTTGGACCAAGAGAAACTAAAGAATTGATCCCTGAGTCAAGACGGCAGAAGGCTCTGATAGAGATCAGTTTAGTTCCATGGTTCCTCTCTTTAGGGAGGTGGTCCAGTCTGAAATTTTGAACTCCTGAGACTCACCTTCTGTAAGAAATCCCAGGCATGTCCCTGAAGTTAAATTTTCTTTATAAAATCTACTTTGTGGGCCATCCCATGGCTTTGCAGCTACCTACCTTTAGGTCAATCCTCCACTATTCTCTGACTTGCAGTGTCTTTCTCCTTACCTCTTGTCCCCCATGTCATGTGATATCTCCCCTAACACCACTATGCTTCCCAACCCCACTTTTCCTCACAGCTCTTTCAGGGTGCTCAGTCCCTTTCAGGATTTACCCCAACTTCATGGGGAGCTCCCTTTCTACTGGGTAATTGTGAGTTACACTGAGAACTTGTCTTTCATATGATCTCCCTCTTTATTTCACATTTACCATTCCCAGTGTCTATTATATCCCTTTATTTTGTCTATAACCTCTTCCCTAAATAAATCTATCTTTTGCCAAAGAGAATGCCATTGAGAATTCTTCACATGACCAAACTCCAACTTTTGTTGCCTGCCATCATTTGGTGCCAAACCCCACAACATAGATCACATCTTTGAGAGGTCTGATTTCATTATTCCTCTTCCCTCCAAAGGTCGGAGATTAGGTAGGAGATGGGACAGGAAGACAAAACTATCAAAAATGAGTTTAGAAAAGTTATGAAGAACAAGTTTGACCCCAAAGAAGACATATGGCAAGCCACCTCCCCCATTCTTTTTTTTTTCCAGAGGAGAAGGGTCCAGAAGTTACCCTGCACATAAAGCATGTACTTGACCCTGGTTGAGTGGGGTGTTCTAGGCTCCATTCACAAAAAGAAGAATGGTGGCAAGAAGCCTGATGTTCAAAGCCTTCTTCCTAGTAGTGAGAGGCAGAGTATCTTGGTGTTGAGTGGTAGGAGATGGGGCAGAAGGAAAGGAGGGACCTTAGGTCTTATTGCCTTTCCTGTACAGTTCAGTAAAAACTTGCAAATTCAGCCTCTGGATACTTGGTGATAAGAAAGGATTGAAGATTATTGTGGTAAATGGCAGAGTAGATGCTGCCATCACATGGTTCTGGAACAAGGAGGCTCCCTAAACCCATTCCTGGGAGGAACAATGACTAGGGCAGGTGGGGATGGGCACATAGATGTAGGCTCACTTATCCAGGACCAGGGTTAGAGAAGAGAGGGAGGGCTGAGTGCTGAAACAGGAATCTTGTGTTAATAGCAATCCCCACCTGCCCTGGCACTTGGTAGTAAGTAGAGGTCTGTGATGGGGTTGAGTTAGAACACTACAGGTGTATTTCCACCTGAGGCAGTAGATACTGACACAGCTAGTTCTTGGAGAACTTTCAAATCCAGTCTCTGAATGGGGCCAAGTCTGGAAAACCCATTCATATAACTTGAATGAAAGTGACTCAACTTCCAAATCCTAGTTCCTACTGGGTGATGGTAGCTCCACTCATCTCTAGAATAGATGATCTACAAATGATCTTGTTTTATTTTGTTTTTGCAATTCTGCAATTCTCCAAAACTTGTTTTTTTTTTTTTTTTCTCATTTTGTTCCCTTTTTAATCTGATATTCTTCTAATTTTCTTGGTAATTTATCATTTTCACATGATAAATGTGGAAATATGTTTAGAAAAATAAAATAAAATTCATTTGCTTAGTTTAAAAAAAAAAGAGCTGTTTTTCTTCAGAAACTAAAGGATCCCATATTTTACAATGTCACTGGAAAAATATTGGTGTCAAAAGCAATAGGCCATTGTTTCTGGGAAAAGCTTGTTTACAGTGTTCCAAAATCAATTCAATCTATTCCCTATCTAATTTTGCATCCAATTCATTTTCTATTTGCATTGTTTAAACCTGATAGATGCATATGTAGCTCTGAATATATATAGACATCCATAGATGGATACATATGTAATTCTGTAGATCATAAAACCAACTATATAGTATGAACAATAATATACTTTCTGTGTGGGACAGTATCTACCACAAAAACAGTCAGAAACTCAGTAAGAAAAAGCAAAAAGGGGGTTACTCAAGAGAAAGGGCATCTCCCATCTGACAAGGTATTAGTAAAAGGAATGCAAAGTAAAAACTGCAAACACAAGATTAAATAGCCTGAATTTAGAAGCCCCCACTTCCCTGCCTGGCCTTTTCTCCCATTGTTTGGGGGAGTCCAGGCTTAAATTCTAATTATAGAAATCTGACTCAGAAATAAGAAAATAAAAATGAGGTACTTAAGTGCTAATTAAGAGGTGGGGAAAACAGGAGGGAACAAATCCCTGCAATTTTTTTTTTTTTTTAAGCTATACCTCTATTTGTTATTATAAAGTTTCAAATCACAATTAAGATATAGTTTAAGGCTATATTCCCATGAGAATATCTTCACTTAGTTGATTCCATACACCTTCACCTTTTTTTTTTCCCCCTAATTGGATACTTAGATTGAACTCTTTTGAGTGATTCTAGATCTTATTGAAGGGACTCTGTAATATTCTAAGGTTTAATGCAACCTCTGTGTAACAAAAAGGAAGACCTGAAAGACCTTGCCATTTATAGAGAATACCTCTTTAACTTGGAATCTGTACTGCCTTTGTCAGCAAGCATTAACCTACTCGCCAAGTCAAGAGATATATAAAAACCAAGGGTCATGACAGGTTGGAATGTAAACTTATTTACAAAATCTTACAGACAGGGATAGTATTGTCTCATAAAACAGACAGAAGCAATGGAGGAAAAAATACATTTAAATAAAGACTAGAAAATGACAACAAAGCAAAGCCATTCCACAGTCATTTAAGAATGAAATTAAAGGAAAATAACAGTGTTTTGGTAAAAGATCTGTAATGCCAAAAGAAACTGAGCAAGACAGAGATTAGAGACCAATTCAATAATTTATTAAATGGAGAGAAATACTGGGACCAATGGATCCCAGGGCTAGATGAGACTATCATCTCAAAGAGTCTAGCCCCGAGTTTTGGGGCAGGGAGGCTTTTATGGAATAACAACAATGGAGGGACCTAGGTGGGGATAGAGGGAGGTTACTGATATTCTAATAACATTAAGGAATGTCTATAAAACCTTTATCTCAACCATTAAGAGGGGACAGTTATAACCTTAAAGCAGAATTACGAAATGGGACAATTTTAGGAACTGGTCACCCCATTAAAAGTGAACTTTGGCATTACAGATCTGCAAATATTTTGAAAACAAACTCTTTAAACCAAATTGTTGGAGGGGATGTGAGAAAATTAAAATATTAGACATTGTTAGTAGAGTTATGACCTGATCCAACCATTCTGGCAATCAAACTGCATATACTTGATCCAGCAACACTGATGCAATTCCTAATTCAAAATAAAATATGACAAATTCACAATGGCCATTCTCTTTGACAAAGGCGGATTTATTTAGACAAGGAGGTTACAGACAAAAATAAGAGGCAATACAGGCACCAAGAGTGGTAAATATAAAATAGTTAGGAAATTATATAATTAGATTAACCAGTTAGAAGAAAGATGCCATGAGAGGGAAAGCACTGTAAGGAAGGGAGAGAGAGAGTGTATAACCTCATAGTGGGCTTAGTCCTGAAAAGAATTTAGCAAAGCTCTTCAGCAGAACCAGATCTTTTATAAGGGAAATATAGCCTTGGGGATTTTCTAGGCAAAGAGCCAGAGAGAATACACCTGGCAGACCAAGTCCCAGACCTGTCTAAAGATAGTTTAGTAAAACTAACTTCCTTTTTGTATGCAATTATGATTATCTGGGAAAGCTAAATTCCCATCAAGGTTGTCTCAAAGATTGTCTCTTTAAAAATGCTAACTAGATGTGAGAACTTCACATTATTCTATACAACAGAATAATCTGGGAATCCATTTGGGCTTCTTCCTGATAGGAGAAGAGAATATGTGGGAGGGGTGCTAGATCCCCTTACCCAAACGACTATTCAAAGGCATTTTCAGATACAAACAGGAAGCTTTTATTCCATCCTTGCAAGGAGGGCTCCAAACACCAGCTGAGCAGACCCAGACCCTCTCAGCTCCCATCTCCCAGCATGGTGTCTGGCCTGGAGAGCAGGAAATAGTCAATTGGTTAAATGGCAAAAGACTTGTGTTCATAGGATGGATTGAAAAGAAGTAACCATTCACCAATGGTCAGCAATGCTGTTTGTTTCCTGTGGACCGTATAACTTCCTGAAACTTAGTCCTAAGGTCTGACCTTTTCTGCCCTACAACCCTTTGAGAATAGAAATTTCCTGAAATTTTTTTTTTCTCCTGAGGCATTTGGGGTTGTGACTTGCCCAGGGTCACACAGTTAGGAAGTGCTAAGTGTCTGAGGCCACATTTGAACTCAGGTCTTCCTGATTTCAGGACTGGTCCTCTATCCACTGCACCACCTAGTTGCCCCATATCATAGGCTTTTTGAGAAATCTTCACCTGGTCCCATTCAGCCCGCCTTCTTTTTCATACATTTGAAGATTTCTCACTACAATCCTGTTGTGTTAACTAGGACATCCTTACTATCCAGGCCTTCAGGCTGTTCCCTCTCTTCAATATCAAGAAACCTGTCCTCTGCCATTTAGAACCAAAACCCACATATCAGTGAAAGCTTTTAGGAAATAGTTTAGCTAAAAAATCTTGAACTACTCTAAGTGCATAAGCAAGTGGATAACAGGATATTGCTGCTTAAAGCAATGAGCAGGAATCAGAGACCCTGTTTGTTAGGAGTTAATATGGGGGTTACTGGGGATAGTAATCAGGAACCCCACCCAGAGGAAGGCTGAGGGGAAGATCAGAGACCCTGATTCCACCAACTTCCACTATTTGTCTTGGAAACCCAGTCATCATAGACCAACAGACTGGCATCTAGCAGCCAGTGTTATCCGTACAGCACAGCACTGTGGAGACCCAGGGCCTCAGGCCATTATCCCATCATTCCCATCTCAAGCAGTCCAGACCTAGATTCATTTGTGACAAAGAGATGAAGGTCTCATCTTCTGGAGCTGCTTCAGGCTGACAAGGGGCATAGAGCTGTTCCTGCCCAGTGGGGTCCAGACTGAGGCGGGAAGGCAAGTGACTTGTAGGTGGTGGCAGTAGCAGCCATGCTGATTGTCAGAATCAGGTCTCCGGTGATTTCAGGTTGATCAAGTGGTTGGAATTTCATGATTTGGAATCTGGAAGAAACAACTCTCACAAGTAGATTGAAAATGCAAGGACTAAATATGAATAAAAAAAATAAACAAAAGTGGAGTTAATATGGGGGTTACTGGGGATAGTAATCAGGAGCCCCACCCAGAGGAAGGCTGAGGGGAAGATGAGGCTATCATGAATGCCTCTAATCCAGATAGCTTTTCCTAGGATAAATACCAAAAAGTTTTCCCCCAATTCTTGTGTTTGTTTCCTCAAAGGAGTAGGGGTAATGGGTGAAACATTGTAACCTTAAGTGAGTATGATCTCCTTTAGCAAAATCTCTAGAGACTTTTTAACAGTCCTTTCAGAATTTGCTTTCCTGGGAGCTTTATGAAGAAATGTAGGAGTCAGGAGTTGGGGAATTAAAGGTGCCATGGTCAGGGGCAAACAAGCAGCAGCACGGGCAGCTGAATCTGCAAGCCTGTTTCTCTTGGCCTGAAGTGAATTCCCCTTCTTTTCTAAAACATAACCGAAACCTTTCTAGGTCCGTAGACAGCTTGTAGTAATTGTTCCCCTGCATGGGGGAATGTTTGATTGTCAAAATCATTAATCAAATCAATAAATCTCCTTTCTTTCCATATAGCTCCCATGATCATGCAAACACAACAAAAAACGTATTTGAAGTCAATTAGATATTCATTAGATATTCATTCTCATTTCTTTCCCCAATTCTAAAGTTCTGACATAGACAAAAATGCTCCAAACCTGATATTGAGCCAAAATCTCCAAAGATTGGCCTAGGAGGAGCTTAGGAGCTTCCTCAATTAAAAGGGCTGTAGCAGCTAGCTCTAAGGTCTCAGGAGGATCACACCCCAAAGATACCAAGTTTCTTTGAGAAGCAAGGAGTCTGGAATGGAGGCCCTGGCCCTGATTTCTATCAATGTACAGTGTAAAAGGTAGGGCTAAGGCAGGGGAGAGGTCAGTATAGCTTTCAATGTCTCAAAAACCTTGGCCTGATAAGGGCGTGCTAAGATTGTCTGCTTCCTCTCCCAATGAGCAAAAAGGAGATGGGAGATGGCCCAAATACTTAGGCAAAGTGGGCCTTCAGACAAAGAAACTCTAACCCCAAGAAGCAAGAAAGTTAAGTTTTTATGGCAGCAGCCAGAGAAGCCTCTAAGGCTGGGCTGCAGATCACAATATCATCTACATACTTGTATTGTGCCTCATGTCTTCTACTGACCACTTGCTCTTACAGAAATTTGCTATAAGAGGAAAAAGCAGGGATATGATTATAATATGTAATTAGTCAAAACTGATTCTTCAGGGCCTCAATCTGAGAATACATACATGACCAAAAAAAGCATCCTTAACTCTGACAACCAATCAGGCAGTAACAATTCCACCTCATACCCAGACTCAGGTAGGAAGCAAAGAAACAGAAATAGGAAACTGAGCCAGAAGGATCTCACCTTGGGAAGAGGCTAAGGTTGTCCTCTCAGTTCTTGCTAAGATAAGACATCCACTTGTATCAGTTCATGAAAGCATCCCTTTGAAAGGGACCCACATGTGCACAATGTTTGTGGCAGCCCTTTTTATAGTGACAAGAAACTGAAACCGACTGGATACCCATCAGTTGGGGAATGTCTGAATAAGTTATGATATATAAATGTTATGGAATATTATTGTTCTGTAAGAAATGATCAGCAGGATGATTTCAGAGAGGTCTGGAGAGACATGAACTGATGCTAAGTGAAATGAGAAGAACCAGGATTTCATTGTCCATGGCAATGGTAAGATTATAAGATGTTCAATTCTGGTGGACGTGGCTCTTCTCAACAATGAGATGATTCAGGTCAGTTCCAATGTTCTTGTGATGATAAGAACTATCTACACTCAGAGAGAGGGCTGTGGGAACTGAATTTGGATCACAACATAGAATTTTTACTTCTTTTGTTGTTTACTTGAATTTTATTTTCTTTCTCATTCTTTTTCTTTTTGATCTGATTCTTCTTGTGCATGAAGATAATTGTATAAATACATATGCCTATATTGGATTTACATAATTTTATTTACCATGTTTAACATATATTGGATTACTTGATATCTAGGAGAGGTGGTGGGAGGAAGGGGAGAAATTGGAACACAAGGTTTTGCAAGGGTCAATGTTGAAAAATTCTCCTTGCATATGTTTTGAAAGTAAAAAGCGTCAACAAAAAAATTAAAAATATATAAATGAGAAGGTATTCCTCTGAGTAATTAATGGCATTTCTCTGGAATGGTGGGTTACTGACTTAATGATCCTTCAGGCAATCATATCCAAATTCTAAATTCTAAACAATATTAGTTACAGTCCCAAGAGATTTAATTGCAATAGCAAGTTTTACTAATTGGAGGCTTCAGGTCTATATAAAAACAACAAAAGATCTTATAAACCATTGTATATACCTTATCAAATGCACCTACAAAACATAGTCAAAACTAGTGCAGGGATATCAAGTTAAAATTTTGCTCTAGGTACTTCAAAAAAGCTATAAATATTTGTTATATTCATTAAACAAGGAGACCATTATGCACTTAAATAAATATAAACTAATTTGCTGAAGACAGATGGAGAGTTTGGTAGAAATAATCATTTCAGAGAATTTGCAGTTCTAACAAACCTCTTAAAAGTTTCTTGCATTGCTAAGCAATCTTTGATATAGCATCAAAAATTACCTTGCCTTAAAGTAGCCATAAACTTGAAAAATAAAAACAAATATTCAATTATTGACACCATGTAAATATAAGCTATCCCTTTAAATAATAAAAGCAATTAATGTTAATTTCATTTAACCATCAAAGTGGGGCTGCAAAAGTTGGGGGGAAGGGGAAGATGTGAGCTGCAGTGAGTGGGATTGTTCTCTCACATCTAAGAAGCAGCCACACCCAGTGGGGGTCAGCTAAATCTTCATCTTTCCAAGCTTATAGATTTTTTCCTTTTCCATTCCCTCACTCTACATGATGTCTCTTCCAACTTCACCATGCTTCCAGACCCCATTTCTCCTTCTTAGAGCTAACTCTTTTAGGGTGCCAAGTCTCTCCCTCCCCAGGATCCAACCCACCAGGCAAGGACATGCCCCAATTTCATGGGGTGTCTCCTTTCCCTTGGCAAATGGCAAGTTCCACTAGGAGCTTGCCCTTTCCATAATAAATCTATCTTTTGTCAACAAAAATGGCCAATGTAAATTCCTCACATGACTGACTGAACCCCAACTTTGGTGCCTATCATCATCTGGTGTCTACATAACTTACATAATACCTAATTATTTTAAGTTATTTAAGTTGTACATTATCTGTAAACTCATTCCTTCATTGGGACCTATGTAACTCAAGCAAGTTATTCCTCAGGGATAATAATCTTATTTATAAGACAGTTTTAAGAAGTTTAACAAATTCACAATTTAAGAGGAATTCCAGAAAGACTCCTCTTCACTTCCTGTTTGTTTACTTTCTTTGACTGACATCAGCTTTCTTTGTTCTCTTTTGCTTCCCCCCATTCAGAACTGCATACTCTCTGATCTAGATAAGATTTTTGTTCCTTTTTTTGTCTCTGTGAATCAGAAAAAACTTGCAGACCAGGCTATTTGCTGCCAGGTTTTAAAAGCAATTGAGTGCTTTTCTGTTTTTTCCAAAGTTCCCAATCTCTAAAATCTTCTGTTAACACAGTCAGTGCAAAGAGATTACAATTTACATAAAACAGTTTTTACTATCATATCTCAAATGACAAATTTCACCAAACTCATTAAGTCTATTCTCTCTCTCTCCCTTCCACCTTTCTAATTTACCTTCCTTCCTCCCTTTCTTTTTCTTCTCTCCTCTATATGTCCCAGCAGTCAGGGAATGGAGGAGGAGGAAAGAAAAAGAGACTCTCTTTACTTTTTGGACTACCCTCCTCATGGAAGTATTAATTTAGTTAAATTTGCTTCCAAATTACACCCCCCCCCCCCAATTCATTTATTTCAACATTGGCATTGTATGTTGGTTATATCTAAAAACCCATATACAATTACCAAATATAAAGCAATTAAATCCAATAAAGTAGTTAACACGCATGTTTTATGCTAAGTATTTTTTGCAATCTTGAAATAACCAATTGCCAAATTGCCCAATCATTGTTCTCAAAAATTAGCTAACTTTTTCTTTCACCTCCAGCTTGACCAGAACTAAAGTCCACAGGACAAAGTCATGTCTTTTTTTTTTTTTTAAATCTAGTTTACAGAACAGACATGACATAGAAAAATTCTGCACAAAGACACAAACACAGACACAAACAAAAATTACATGGAAGAGCCTTATCCCTTTCCTACACAAAACAGCAATATTTCATCAAATGTACTCTCTGGTGGTATTTTAGTTTGCTCCGAAGATTTTATTTGGACTGCTCCTTCCCTTCTTCTGGGGAGAGAAGCTCCAATCATAGCTTGAGATCCTGTAATATACTGAGCCTCTTGACTTGAATTCCCAACCCTGAGGGGTTACCCCCATCCAGCAGTCATCCACAACGCCCCTGCTCTGTGCCATTTATCAGGACTTCTGGTTTACTAGGTGGCACACCTTAACCTTGAATCACCAAACCTTGATGATCTCAGAGTCCCCTTCAGCCTAAGGACAGCCTACGGACACAGGCAGTGTCTAACTCTGGGGAGAGCAGCTCTGATCTCTGGACTGCTCCTTCCCCTTTACTTCTGGATTATGCATGTGCAAGTTACCTGACTAGCCACTTCACTTGCCCTCAGGTTTCTTCTTCATTGGAGACTTGTGCCCCTGTTTGTATTTAGATACCTCTCTTCAGGCCCATGCTTCACAGAGAGGAAGACTTGAGGGTCTGATCTCAAGAATGATCAGAGAAAATCCAACCTGAAGCCTGTCTTGATCAAAATCCCAGCCATCTCTCTCAAAAGTCACAGATCCCAGATGAGCCCCCATGAACTATATGGATGGATGCTAGACCCCTTTATCTGAATAGACTGACTATTCAGAGGCATCTTTATATATAAATAGGAAGCATTTATTCCTTGAAAGGAGAGGTCCAAACACATCAGCTGAGCAGACACAGGGCCTCTCAGCTCCCATCTTCCAGCATGGTACCTGGTCTTGAGAGCTAGAAATAGTGAATTGATTAAATAGCAAAAGACTTGGGTTCATTGAATGCATTGAAAAGGGAGTAACCATTGACCAATGGTCAGCAATACTGTGGGACATGTAACTTCCTGAAGCTTAGACCTAAAGTCCGACCTTTTCTGCCCTACAACCCTCTGAGAATAGGGATCATGTGGCTTCCTGAAACTTAGGCCTAAGGTTTGACTCACTCCATTTCAGAGACTTTTTGAGGAATCTTCAGTTGGTCCTACTCAAGAGTAAGTCCCATCAATACTACTATTAGGTTTGTATCCCAAAAAGATTAAAAAAAAAAAAAGGAGGTGTTTGGGTAGGTAGGGGAGAAGGAGCTACTTCTACAAAAATATTTATAATAGTTCTTATAGTGGCAAAGAATTGGAAGTTGAGGGGATGAAAAGAGAGAGAAGAGAATTAATGGAAACAATGGAGTGTATTAGCATTTTGTTAACACACACATTTTCCTTAAAGTAACTGTAAATCAAGGTTTGTTTTTTGATGTATAATCTTTAAAAAAAAATCCTATATGTGTATTTTAATTTTTCTATTTGTTGAAAGTTACTAAGTTTATGAGAAGTAAATATTAAAGTACTGACCCAGTGATATTAAGAAGGCCAGAGAATATACCTCCATTGAATTTAAGGACCTTTGCCCAACTTTTCATCTCTATTTACATCTTGCTTTTTAGAAAGTATTTTTTACAAAGCTATCTTGCTTGTCTGTATTTCTCTTTGAGCTTTCTTTTAAATCAATAGCATTGAAAAAAACAAACAAGCAAGCATGTAGGAAGTCTGGCATTGGATTTGTTAGAACTATAAAGCTGCCAGTTATATTTCCATATGCATAATTCTGTTGCTTAAGAAACTAGAGCTTGAAGAGAAGTTCTAGTGGAGAGCAGCCCAGAGGAAAGACTAATTGATGAGGTGTTCAAGGTTAGCAAAGGAATTAATAAGAATTAATCCCTGAGTAATGAGGTCTTCACTTTTAAGTATGGTTAGTAAAGGAATTGATCCCTGGGGCAAGGGCAGAAGACTCTGATAGAGATCAGCAATCTAAAGGTAATCCAAATATATCAAGACCCTCAGACTAAAATTTCCCTATAAAATAATTTATGATCCAAGGCTTTGCTGCTACCTTTCTTTGAGTCAGCTCACCACTGACAGCTCACCAAGAGGTGTCTTTGCCCTTAACCTCTCCTATATCTCCATGTGGTATCTCTTCTAACTCCACTATGCTTCCAACCTCACCTCCCCTTCTTACAGCTAACAAACTCTTTTAGAGTGCTATCCCTTTCAGGATTTAGCCTGCCAGCTAAGGGTATGTCCCAACTTCATGGCAGGCTCCCTTTCCACTAGATAGTTGTGAGTTTCACTAAGGAACTTGTCTTTCATGTTTGCCATTCCCAGTGTCTATTGTATCCCTTTGTTTTGTCTGTAGCCTATTTTCCTAAATAAATCTACCTTTTGCCAAAGAGAATGACCATGACTGATCCCAACTTCTGTGTCTACCATCAGCTGGTGACTACATCAGCCACATCACTAATTAAAGAGTAACTGCCAAGAAGCAGCAACCAGAGTAGAGGTCATGGAAAGGCAATATAACAGAAACTATATATAGATAAGCTAAAGAGAACATAAGATGCCTGTTTATATAAAAGACATTGGAATTACAGGGCATTTTCAGGAGAGGAAGAAAAACCTTTGGGACAACTGTAGGAACACCAAAGTGGAGGAATAAAGTTCCTTTCTCCTTGCAGGAGGTTCCCCCCAGAGTAGTGATAGATGTAATAAGAACTATAAAGGACCCTGGATTGGCTTGTCAGAAAGGAAAATTTCTTGACTTCTTTAGTCTTGATACAATGCACTTAGAGATGCTTTCTTTATCCTTTCTAAAAGTAATAGTTACCATGATTTTAAATCATGAAGACTTAGATAGGTTCCTGGGAGGAGATGATATCACATGATTGTATATCTGTTCCAAAGTGTGCTTTTCCTGATATTTGACCATAATAAATAAAACTGATTCATGGTTATATTATGGTAGATAGAAAGCTATTGACTACTTCTGAAAGGGTACCATGTTGTAATATGGGAGCCACCTGCCAGTGGCTGCTGGACGTCTAACTCAGATTGTAGAAATGGATCTTTTCATGTGAGAGGATGATGATACAAGGAGACTGAGAGGCAGTTGGGTTGCATGACCTCTCTGATCTTCCCTCTGCCTCCAAATTATTTCATTCCCAGTACACAAGCAACACCTGTGTCAGTAAAGGCTGCTTTGTAGCTCCTTTAGATGTTATGATTCACAGCTGGGGGCTCTTGGAGAATTGACCTGTCCCTTCACTTAGGCATGGTCCTTAACAGTACCAGATCTTTTATTTTTTATTTTTTTGCTGAGGTAATTAGAGTTAAGTGACTCGGTAGGGTCATACAGCTAGAAAGTGTTAAGTGTCTGAGACTAGATTTGAACTCAGGTCCTCCTGACTTCAGGGCTGGTGCTCTATCCTAGTTGCCCCAGGAGTACCAGATCTTGACATTTCCTGGGACAAGTTGCCAGATCAGGGCAAAAGCTCAGATAAATGTGGAAGTTAGGTATTTCTTTTTCATATAGATCAATTCAGTGCTAAAGAGGGGCAGAAAAAGAATTTTTGTGTAGAAGAAAAATTTTAATCAGCCTTTGTCTTTGATGAACATTTTGATTTTGATTCTTAAAAAGTACAGGGAAGAGCTGTGATTTAATAAGAAATTACTAATATTGGTGCGTAAGATTGTCAGGTAGCATTTTGGTATAGAAAATGACCTGTAGCATAAATTTAAAGACAAATCATCTTGGGAAAGATCGAGGATAGTGCCTCATTTGTATAGGAACAGTTTATGCTATAAATAGGGCAAAGAAAGACATTTGTTTACAAAACAAAAATGGCATGTAAAAAGTTTCAAAGATACAGAAGATGATGTTAGACTACATTGAGAATTAACTGTAAGACATCATGTTTTGTCAGTTTATTTGAATATCAAGACAAAGGGTCAAATTTAACTCAAAAAAAAATTTATATAGAGACTCCTAAGTTGCAAGCTCAATTCACAAAGCACAAACATATTTATAGTCAACCTTTCCCTGTTGCTAGGTCTGATATAGGCAAACAAACCTATAATGATACTCATGGCCTTCCCATACCAACTACTAGTTCAAATATAAAAGCAGAGATCAATAAACAGGCTTATTGATCTATTGATCTCTGCTTCTAGCATTGTGCCTTAGCACACTGGGGATAGGAAAAAAGACAAGAGTTCCTTCCTTCAAGAAGTTACAATTTAAAGGAGAAAATAACAGGCATGGATATTAAAAAAAAAAAAAAAAAAGATATATACAAGATCAATCTGAATACTGTAATCAAAAGAGGGAAGGCACTGAAATTAAGGGGTTGAGGAACTAACCCCAGCTTTTGGGATAAGAACTTACTGTTTGATAAAAATTGCTGGGAAAATTGGAAACTAATATGGCAGAAACTAGGCATTGATCCATACTTAACGCCGTACACCAAGATAAGGTCAAAATGGGTTCATGACCTAGGCATAAAGAATGAAATTATTAATAAATTAGAGGAACACAGGATAGTTTACCTCTCAGACCTGTGGAAGGGGAAGGTCTTTATGACCAAAGCAGAACTAGAGATCATTACTGATCACAAAATAGAAAATTTCGATTATACCAAACTGAAAAGTTTTTGTACAAACAAAACTAATGCAGACAAGATTAGAAGGGAAGCAATAAACTGGGAAAATATTTTTACAGTCAAAGGTTCTGATAAAGGCCTCATTTCCAAAATATATAGAGAATTAACTCTAATTTATAAAAAATCAAGCCATTCTCCAATTGAAAAATGGTCAAAGGATATGAACAGACAATTCTCAGATGAAGAAATTGAAACTATTTCTAGTCATATGAAAAGATGCTCCAAGTCATTATTAATCAGAGAAATGCAAATTAAGACAACTCTAAGATACCACTACACACCTGTCAGATTGGCTAAGATGACAGGAAAAAATAATGATGATTGTTGGAGGGGATGCGGGAAAACTGGGACATTGATGCATTGTTGGTGGAGTTGTGAACGAATCCAACCATTTTGGAGAGTAGTTTGGAACTATGCTCAAAAAGTTATCAAAACTGTGCATCCCCTTTGATCCAGCAGTGTTACTACTGGGCTTATATCCCAAAGAGATCATAAAGGAGGGAAAAGGGACCCAAAGGGGCAAGAATGTTGGTGGCAGCCCTTTTTGTAATGGTAAAGAACTGGAAACTGAGTGGATGTCCATCAGTTGGAGAATGGCTGAATAAATTGTGGTATATGAATGTTATGGAATGTTACTGTTCTAAGGAAACAACTAGCAGGATGATTTCAGAAAGGCCTGGAGAGACTTACACGAACTGATGCTGAGTGAAATGAGCAGGACCAGGAGATCATTATATACTTCAACAACAATACTAGATGATGACCAGTTCTGATGGATCAGGCCATCCTCAGCAACGAGATCAACCAAATCATTTCTAATGGAGCAGTAATGAACTGAACTAGCTATACCCAGAAAAAGAACTCTGGGAGATGACTAAAAACCATTACATTGAATTCCCAATCCCTATATTTATGCACACCTGCATTTTTGATTTCCTTCACAAGCTAATTGTACAATAATTCAGAGTCTGATTCTTTTTGTAGAGCAAAATAATGTTTTGGTCATGTATACTTATTGTGTATCTAAGTTATATTTTAATATATTTAACATCTACTGGTCATCTTGCCATTTAGGGGAGGGGGTGGGGGGGTAAGAGGTGAAAAATTGGAACAAGAGGTTTGGCAATTGTTAATGCTGTAAAGTTACCCATGTATATATCCTGTAAATAAAAGGCTATTAAATTTAAAAAAAAAAAAAAAAAAAGGAACTAACAATATTATAAGTAAACCTCAAGATATAGTTACACTTACACAGACTGATCTCACTTTATGCAAATTAGTATTATGCAAATTCTACTGGGAAGTAGATGGCAGAATCCCAATTGAGTTCGTGTTCTGGCAGGTGGTGGCAGAAGCAGTGTGGGCAGCATTGCTGCTTTTAATTGCAACCCTGCATCAGGAGAGAAGATGGAGGGCTGGGGAATGGGAAACAATTCTAGAGCTTACCCATGCAAAATATGCTTTTAATGTAATTATCAAGGACACCAAGAAATTAATTCTTTTTTTTTTTTTCAAATGTTGATATTTGTTTTATGCTATATAGCTCAAGCTTGTTTTGTCTTGACTTCTACAAGGGACTGCAAAAAAGTTTTGGCTCAGAAGAAGAATGTCACCCAAGGTTTAAGTCTGGATATTTGCATAAGGCCTCTTTGGGAGACAGAATGATTACTTGATAAGCTTTACAGCCCTGCTTCAATCTTCTGGCTGTTCCTTGGATTGTTTTATCTTCTCCCTGCTTTGCATAAGCTTTCTCTCCAGCTCAAATTGTACTCTCTCCTCCCCTTCACTTTTTGGAATCCCTAATTTCCTTCAAAGCTCAGCTCAAGTGCCACTTCCTACCCAAAACCTTTCCTGAGCCCTCTGACCTCTAAGGGGTTAGTAACTCTCCTACCACACATTTGTATTTACTGTGTATGTGTTTTCTATATGGTTTTCTACATACTATATGTTCTTTCTTCCAAACACTGTAGGCTTCTGAAGAACAGGTTTATTTTTGTCTTTGTATCCTTATTACCTTGCATAATGCATGGTGCATTTGTTGTTCAGTCCTGTCCAACTCTTTGTGACCCCTTTGGGGTTTTCTTGGCAAAGATACTGAAGTGGTTTGCCATGGTTTGTTTGGTGATACAAAAATGGGATCAAATTCAATTTGGTAAATATTATGTGTCAGTCAATCAACAAACATTTAATAAGCCTCTATTATATGCCATCATCTGGTGTCTCTATCACCCATATCAGCAGGCACTTGTGCTAAGAGTTTTACAAAAGTAATCTCATTTAATCCTCACCACAACCCTGAGAGGTAGGTGCAATTATCATTCTCATTTTACAATGGAGGGAATTGAGATAGGTGTTTGGGAGTGAAGAGGGGTGGGAGGTGCCATACAGGTGGTGCTTGAGGCCAAATTTAAATTCAAGTCTTCTGGACCACCATAATGTTTACCCTAAAACCCTAAAATAAAAAGAATGTAAATGAAAACACTAAAAAAAGATTGAACTCGGATTATTTGCTGTGAAGAATGTGTAGGGAATATACCTTCTTCCTTTTGGTAGAGAGATGGACTATGCAGTATCAATGAAGTTGCTACTTGAAGTTGTTCCGTCATGTCCAATTCTTCATGAAATACTGGAGATACTTTTCCAGCTCATTTTACAGATGAGGAAACTGAGGCTTGTTAGGTTAAGTGACTTGCCCAAGAGTCATAAAATTAACAAATGTCTGAGGCTGGATTTGAACTGTCTTCCTGACTCCAGAGCTGGAGTTCTATCCACTGTCCTACCTAGCTGCCCATTTGTTTGTTTGTTTGTTTTTTAATTATTATAGCTTTTTATTGACAGAACATATGCATGGGTAATTTTTCAATACTGACCCTTGCAAAAACTTCTGTTCCAATTTTTCCCCTCCTTCCCTCCATCCCCTCCCCTAGATGGCAGGCAGTTCCATACATGTTAAACATGTTAAAGTATATGTTAAATACAATATATGTATACATATTTATACAGTTATCTTGCTGCACAAGAAAAATCGGATTTAGAAAGAAGGTAAAAATAACCTGGGAAGAAAAACAAAAATGCAAGCAAACAACAGCAGAAAGAGTGCAAATGCTATGTTGTGGTCCACACTCATTTCCCAGTGTTCTTTCGCTGGGTATAGCTGGTTCTGTTCATTACTGATCAATTGGAACTGATTTGGATCCTTTCACTGTTGAAGAGACATCCATCAGAATTGATCCTCACACAGTCTTGTTGTTGCCTGTATAATGATCTCCTGGTCCTGCTCATTTCACTCAGCATCAGTTCGTGTCTCTCCAGGCCTTTCTGAAATCATCCTGCTGGTCATTTTTTACAGAACAATAATATTCCATAATATTCATATACCACAATTTATTCAGCCATTTTCCAATTGATGGGCATCCATTCAGTTTCCAGTTTCTAACCACTACAAAGAGGGCTGCCACAAACATTCTTGAACATACAGGTCCCTTTCCCTTCTTTAAGATTTCTCTGGGGTATAAGCCCAGCAGTAACACTGCTGGATCAAAGGGTATGCATAGCAATAACTTTCTGAGCATAATTCCAAATCTCCGGATAGTAAATAGCTGGGTCCGTTTACAACTCCACCAACAATGTATCAGTGTCCCAGTTTTCTCACAGACCCTCCAGCATTCCGCATTATCTTTCCTTGTCATTCTAGCCAATCTGACAGGTGTGTAGTGGTATCTCAGAGTTGTCTTAATTTGCATTTCTCTGATCAATAGTGATTTGGAGCACTTTTTCATATGAGTAGAAATAGTTTCAATTTCATCCTCTGAAAATTGTCTGTTCATATCCTTTGACCGTTTATCAATTGGAGAATGGCTTGATTTCTTATAAATTAGAGTCAATTCTCTCTATATTTTGGAAATGAGGCTTTTATCAGAACCTTTGGCTGTAAAAATGTTTTCCCAATTTATTGCTTCCCTTCTAATCCTGTCTGCATTAGTTTTATTTGTACAAAAGCTTTTTAACTTGATATAATCAAAATTTTCTATTTTGTGATCAATAATGATCTCTAGTTCTTTGGTCACAAATTCCTTCCTCCTCCACAGGTTTGAGAGGTAAACTATCCTATGTTCGTCTAATTTATTTATAATCTCATTCTTTATGTCTAGATCATAAAACCATTTTGATCTCATCTTGGTATATAGTATATAAGTGTGGGTCAATGCCCAGTTTCTGTCATACTAATTTCCAATTTTTTGTTAAATAGTGAATTCTTATCCCAAAAGTTGGGATTTTGGGGTTTGTAAAACACTAGATTGCTATAATTATTAACTATTTTGTCCTGTAAATCTAACCTATTCCACTGATCAGCTAGTCTATTTCTTAGCCAGTACCAAAAGGTTTTGGTGCTGCCCATTTGTTTTGAACAAGACTC
Source organism: Sarcophilus harrisii (assembly GCF_902635505.1). Taxonomy (NCBI): domain Eukaryota; kingdom Metazoa; phylum Chordata; class Mammalia; order Dasyuromorphia; family Dasyuridae; genus Sarcophilus; species Sarcophilus harrisii. Next base: position 356,801,734 of record NC_045427.1, on the reverse strand, counting down.
ATTGGCTTTCCTTTTTAAGGTGGGGAGAGCCAAGAAGTGACCATGGTGTAAACCTAAAGGCCCCACTCCCACTTTAAAAAAATGAAGGGCTTGACTAATATAATCAATCCCTTCTAGACCTAACAGCTGATGTAGCATCCTAAGGTCTCACACAGGACTGATACTTTATGAAAGGTAATTCTCCATAGTTGGATTGGTTATATATCTGGTTCTTGACAGATGCTATCTTTGGAGGCCTTTGCTTCCCCAAAGTCTCCCAGGGTCAAGGCCTTCCAAAAATACAGGTATAACACATTCCATTCTGTGCAATAATTGTCACTGGAGTGATTCCTAGGAAAAGGTGTGAGACAAGGGGAAGAAGAAATACTCTGGGGCTGCCCGTTTGAGTTTCTTTGTTAAAACTGTCTCTTTTTTTGCCCCTCCAAGACTATTTTGATTCACTCTTTCTAGGACACAATGGGAACTGGTTCTTGATTTAATCTAGTGAAAGTGAGAGTAAAACAGGCTTCAAGACTCAGAAGAATGTGTATATAAACAGATCAGCCCTCACCTTCATTCAGACAGGCAGATCTCTGGGGGGATGTCTTCCCCTACCCTGCTCCTCTGCCTCAACAAAGGGCCTAACATATCTAGCTAGACTGATAAGTCATAGCACAGGAAAAGATTTGAGGAATCAGAAAAAAAAAAAAATGACCAGAGAATAGTAGAGATGCAAGGGATTTTAGAGACTATATTGTTCAACTCTTTCCTTTTACAGAGAGGACTGGGATCCAGAAAAACATGATTCCCAGGGTCAAGGCTTTCCAAAAATACAGGTATAACACGTTCCATTCTGTGCAATAATTGTCACTGGAGTGGAAACATGTATCTAGGATATTATATGCACAGTAAGTTAGAGAACTGAATGATCAATGGAAGGGTAGGAGGTTGAGGCCGGCAGATGTGGGTACCAAGCAGAGCACGATTGTGCATTCCTCAAGTACTGGACCCTCATTGGCCATTCACCATCCCCACCTCCTTTCCATCAGTTTTCAGAATCTCATTCTGTTTCTGCAGTCCTAAAATCCTATTAGAAGATCAGTAATCTTTACCATGGCTTGGAGAATAATTACTTTGCTCTTTCCTCCCACAGCTTCCCCCGCATACAAAACTTGCATTAGGAAAAAAGCCAAACCCAAACACAGGCCACAGCTGCCTAGGGGAGGATTGAAACCTTTTCCTGAGAGCAGGTAGAGGATCTTGACCACTGCAGCTGCAGTGTGAGTTTTCTGCCAACCTGTGAAAAAGGTATGAACTGGTAGTTATTAGGGCAGGAAAATCATTAGCAAGTAGAATGTTTTGAGAATAAAAATGGAAAGAAGTCAGTAACTACTAATGTAAGGTCACTGCACCTGGAAAATACCTGACTACCTGGCTTTTTTCTGATAATTGGGGATGACGTTCCAAGTGGTCAGATGGAACACCTGAACAAAGGTACAGCATTGGAACAGTGCATGCAGAGTTTGAGGAATGGCCAGTCGTTCATCTGGCTTGGGAATAGAGGAAAATGCAGTTGGGAAATAGGTTGGGGATTCTAGTCTTGAATAGTAAAAGGATTTAAGAACCGTGACTTTGGAATAGGAACTAGATTCAATCCTGCTTCAGGAGGTCACTTGTATGACCTGACTTCTCTGAGCCTCAGTTTCTTCTCCAAAAAAATGAGGAGGTTAGACTGGGTGGACCATAAGGTCTGAGCTCTGAATCTATGATCCTGTAAACCTGAGAAGACACTATTCTCATCCATAACCAAACAAGAAAATCTACTACAACAGTCCTTACAAATTGTCATCCAGCCTCCTATGAAGACCTCCAGACTCCCTCCTGAGTTTGCCCATTCCAATCAGGTCCAACTTTAATAGTTAGGAACTATATTTTTTATACAGACCCTTAATCTACCTCTTTCTATCTTTTATTCCTAGATTAGTTCTTTGGGGTCAAGAGGAGTAGATCTAATCTTGAGGTAATGGTGGTGATGGTTATTCTTGTTCAGTCAAGTCCTGTGGACCCTTCTCCCCAACAGGGTTTTCTTGGCAAAGGTACTGGAGTGGCTTGCCATTTCCTTCTCCAGTTCAGATGAGAGAACTGAAGCCAATAGGGTTAAGTGACTTGTATTTGAACTAAGCTCTTCATGACTCCAGGTCCAGCCCTCTATCTACTGCTTCCTCTTTTATATGAGCCCTTCAAATACTTGGAAATCACAAAAGTTTTCAGATCTTTGTGTAGAGGAGAAATAATCCTGTTTAAAAAAAAAAAAAAAAAAAAAAAAAAAAAGGAAAAGGAAATTAGTCTGACTTGACCCTTTCCCCATGAAGCCACATTTTTTCTGTGTTCAGAGTAGCTGGTGATTCAATGGATAAGCTCTGGGTCTGGAATTAGGAAGTCCTGAGTTCAAATCCAGCTTTAGATACCTATTAGCACTGTAACCCAGGCAAGTTACTTAACCTGTCTCACTGTCTTCAACTGTAATATCAGAGATAATAACTACCTAATTTTTAAGTATCAAATGAAATAATTTTTGATTAAAGCTCTTAAAACAGTACCTGACACATAATAGCATGCATGATATAAACTTATTCCCTTCCCTTTCCTTTGCCCTTCATGGATTATCTTTTCAACAATTTATTGTAGAATTTTACAAGAAATCAAAGGCAGAGTCTCCAAATAATAATTTGAAGAATTTATCTTTTTTCCTTTTTTGGAATATTGGAAAATTCCTCTGTCTTCAAGACTCTTCTTCAAAGATCCTTGACAATAGTCCAATAGCCTCACAAATTCTCTTTCTTTCAATATTCTAGAATGTGGCTCTGGGAGAGTTGCTGACTTGAATTAATTGAGCAACAGCTGGGTACTCTTTGTCTCCTCATTATCTTGGGCTTCAGATGCCTGTTATCTGTTTTTGCCCTGTCCTTTCTCATCCAAAGATCATACTCTTTGTCAGAAAAAACAGATATGGAATGAGTTTTGTAGTTTTGCCACATGTGCCCTATTCTTCATAGATTAGGGTTTAAAATATTTATTGTTGCTGACTCATATTCATTCCCATCCATCCATCCTTCTATTTTTTAAGTTTAAAGAAATAGAAGAAGATCGCCGATGGAAATGGAGGCAAAGAGCTGCTTATCTCTGGGAGAATTTAGATCCTATCCTAAACAAAAACGTTGTACTTGATGGTGCTAAAAGACTTACACAAGTTCTTAGTCTCTGTGTGTATGTTTGCCTCCCTTTTCCCCCATCCAAGTTCATTTATAAGCCTCCTGAGATGTATTCATGAGCTCTTTTTGGAGGGGTAAGGGGGAAGTCTGTGGATTCTAAGTTAAGAACCCCTACTTTAGAAGTTTAAGGCAGGTAGGTGGTACAATGGGTAGAGTGTTATCTCTGAAGGCAGGAAGACCCAAGTTCAAATTTCACTTCAGACACTATGTGATCCTATGCAAGTCACTTAAACTTGTTTGTCTCAGTTTCCTCATCTGTAAAATGAGCTGGGGAAGGAAATGGCAAATCATTCCAGTATCTTTGCCAAGAAAACCCCATGTGGGGGGTCACAGAGACATGACTGAAACAACTCAACGAAAACTCACAAGCAGTTCCCTGAGAAGTTAAATCTCCTTAGCAAAGCCAAATGTTGAGATAATTAGTTAGAGAATTCCAGCCAAGATTTGGTGCTTTGCAATTGACTTAGGTTGGAAGGAATGGTCAGACTTGGAAAGCTGCAACATAATTGAAAATGGTATAGAGATGTCGAAAACTCTCTGAGAAACAAGATTCCTTCTCTTTTCTACCTCTGAATTGAATTCTTAGGGCCTTGAATCCTTGTTGAATTATACTGAACTGGCACATCTGTCAAAACACCATTATGGTTGCTCAGTTCTGAGAACAAAGACAGAAATCAAAGCTGGGATTGGATCCAGAGGTTGATGGATGGGGAAGAGGGAAGGATAACTTCAAGGTTTAATACTAAGGGACTGTGAAGAAGGTGGGACCACTGACAGAAAGAGGGATGAAAAATACCTGAAAGTGACTAGAAAGGGAGGCCAAGATTTAGAAAGCTTTTCTCCTGCTTTAAACCATCTGTTTTCACTGAAGAAGCCCCAAGGTACCAAATCTCCTGCCAAAGAGAGTTTCCCTCAGCCCAGATATGAATTAATTTCTGTTGGCAAGACAGTTGCTGGACTGCATTTGGGTTCAATCTGGGCATCTATCCAAAGCAAGTTGACTTTTTGACTGAATAGGTCAGGCAGATTGAGAGCCATAATGTGGCTGGCAGTGGTCATCTAAGCAGCAGCCTGGACATTCAAGAACTGGCAGTTCCAACTCAAAGAAGACCACTGGTTTTAATGAGCTATCACCAAACAATCCTTGAGCATATTTCCTCTCTCTCTCTCTCTCTCTCTCTCTCTCTCTCTTGGGTTTTTCTGAGCTTCAAGAATAAGATTCCTGTTTCTAGCTAGATGACTCCTTGCATAGCTATGTGACTGGCAAATCACTTAACCTCTGTCTGCCTCAGTCTCCTCAACTATAAAATGGGGATAATGATAACCTCCTAGAGTTACTTTGAGGATCAAATGAGATAATATTTGCCAAGTATTTAGTACAGAATATGGCTTAATAAATGCTTGCTTTCCTCCTGGTTCCTTGCCCTGTCCTCGGGAAGCACAGAGTCTAATTTTAGTGAGACAAATTATGGGCACAAATGGAAATGAACATTTCTAAAGTACTTTATAATTTAAGGCACCTTCACAGCAGCTTGAGGCAGTCATTTTCTTTCCTTAAATGAGCAAATTCAGATGGATAGAGGGCAACTTTAGTTGTGGTTGCCTAATCAGGATGAGGTAGATCTGGTACTTGGTCCCTGTCTTTTCAGTCTTTAGTCAATTCCCTTTCCTAGAGCAAACTTTTGGTTCTTCCCTCCATCTGTCAGAATTTCTCTCTTCTAGATAATCAGAATTCCAGAGAAACAGTGAACCTCTTGACAGAAGTGATGACTCAAGGGGCAGAATGAAAAGCTACATTTCCAGCCACAGCCAATGTGGAGATTTGTTTTGCTTAACTATGCATATTGTTACTAGAGTTTTCTTTTTCTTTATTTCTTTCTTCCCCTGCAGTCTCTCCCCACCCCTACATCTGGAGTGGGGGGTGCATGTAGAGATACATTTGCAAAAAAGAAAATGGAAAGGAATTCATGGAGGGATTTTTTGTGAAGGTTTTTTTTTTTTTTTTTTTTTTTTTAATGCAGAAGAGAACAAAGCTAGAAGGAAAAACAAACCAATATAACAGCTTTCAGAGCCACATGTTGAATTCATTTTAAACTTAAAAAGGAAAAGCAAACAGCATGTAATAGAGATTCACAGCTTCATGAGCAATCTTCTCTCTTCTACTTTGCATATGGAAATGCTCATTTTGTCTGTTTTCTGTTAAGTTCAGAATTTTTAAAAATGGAATTCTTTAGAAAGGGAAGAAAAAAGACATTTTTCCTCTCCTTCAAAGTTCAATTCTAATATCCCCTCCTCCATGACCTCCTTAGGGATAATAAGCTCCTTCTCTTCTTTTGAGTTTCTTCTGGAGCACTTTATAAGCAACAAACCCTCCACCCATCTTCACTTTTTTGTATCATAGCTCCTCATGTATATATTTTCCCCTTATAGATTGTAAACTCCTTTAAGATCTTGAATGGGATGAATTGAGTAAAGACCTCATATAAGAATGTGACTTCACTTATGCCCTAATTATGACTTGGGACTTTGGAATAATAAGTTATGCTATAGCCCAAAGCTGCAGGTATTGATTATCTTAGATAAATATCCATTTCTCTCCTGTTTCCTCTCCCCCTCCCCCTTTTCATAAGCATTAAGTTTCTAATATGGAAAAGAGTGTCATTGGCTAGTATTCTTTGTATCTGGGTAGATTAGAATGTCAACCTGGATTCCCCAGCCAATGGAAAGAAGAGCCAGGACTTGGGTGTGTGTGTGTGGGGGGAGTTCTTGTTAGGGTCTATATAATCTTGGTATTTTGGAGCTTGTATCTCTATTGAACACACTTTGTCTATTGGGAGTTGTCCTTTCTCTTGAGAGGATCATAAATCCTTTTTGTTTTTTTTACCTCGAGAGTCTCTGATTTTAATTTGGGTAAGGGTCACTGTCCTACATAATCTGTATCATAAATAGCAACATGAACTTATTCTCACTGATTCAGAGACAATAACATTACCCTGATAGTCATCAGTTACATTGAACAAGAAACTACTTCTGGGACTCAGATGCTTCACCTAGAAAATAAGGTCCTTGGTCTATGTGGTCTTTTAAGATGATTTCCAATTCTGTGATGAAGAGTAACTAGAGCAATTTAGAGACAAACAATAGCATTGCTAGAACCAATGACTTTGGAAGATTTAAGAACTCTGATCAGTGCAAAGACCAAAAACGATTTCAAATTATGGAAGATGAAGAATGTTACTTGCTTTCTAAGAGAGATGATGAATTCAAGATACAGAATAAAATATACAGTTTTGGACATGGCTAATGTGAGAATTTATTTTGCTTGACTCTGTACAATTTTTACAAGGGTTTTGTATTTTTTCCTCCTCCAGTTCTATGAGTATGTATGGAGAGAAGGGGAGAATGTGGGAAGAAGAGAAAATAATATTTGCAAATGGGAAAATAAATAAATAAATAAAAGTTCTTTTCTTCTTTAAATCCTATGATCCTCTCAGCTTTTCTCAAAAGCTTTTTATTCTGCAGTCCTGGTGCTGGCATTGATCTCCTGAATTCTCTGTGGCATTCATCTCAAGATTTTGAAATAATGCTACATTTGAGTATGTGATTTCAGACACTAGTTACTTGGTACATTTAAATGTTTAGTAGACAGTTGAGGACAAAAAAAAAAAAAAAAAAAAAAATTCAAGCCAGAATATATAATCACCATTTAAAGTCTAACTGAGGAAGAAGATTGACTTCGCAATAAACCAAAATGCTTTACTCATGGGCAAGATGGGACCCACCAGGGTTACCTGATTCACTAGTAACCCCAAGCTCCACATTAGTATGTTATAAATCTTAAGAACTTGGTGGGAATGTGATGAGGGAAATGGTAGGAGGAGTTTCTTGATTGATCATGCCTCAGGTATGATTTCTCTCTGTATTTTTGCTATTTAAATAAATTCTTTTCTACATGTAGAATCTTTTCTCCTGTGCAGAGGAGCAACTGCTTCACAATGTGCAAGAAAGGCATATGGATAAAAAGAACAGGCTAAGCACATGGGCCTCCTAGTGGGTAGGGATGGAATTCAGGATGTAATTTATGCACAATCCTCCAGGTGGGGCTGGAAACGCTGAATTACCCTTCAGAATCCTTTTCACTGGATGGGACTTACCTGGGTTCCCCAGCTCTCACTCCCCCCCTTCCTTCAAGTTCTTCAGTCTGGGTTTCCAGTCTAGGTTATAATAATAGTAATACAGCAAAAATAACGTTTTCTCATGTATACTTATTGTGTATCTAAGTTATATTTTAATATATTTAACATCTACTGGTCATCCTGCCATTTAGGGGAGGGGGTGGGGGGGTAAGAGGTGAAAAATTGGGACAAGAGATTTGGCAATTGTTAATGCTGTAAAGTTACCCATGTATATATCCTGTAAATAAAAGGCTATTAAATTAAAAAAAAAAAAAAAGAAAAAGAAAATAATCTGGAAGAAAGAACTCTGGGTGATGACTAAAAACCATTACATTGAACTCCCAATCCCTATATTTATGCCCACCTGCATTTTTGATTTCCTTCACAAGCTAACTAATATTTCAGAGTCTGATTCTTTTTGTACAGCAAAATAACGGTTTGGTCATGTATACTTATTGTGTATCTAATTTATATTTTAATACATTTAACATCTACTGGTCATCCTGCCATCTGGGGGAGAGGGTAGAGGGTAAGAGGTGAAAAATTGGAACAAGAGGTTTGGCAATTGTTAATGCTGTAAAGTTACCCATGCATATAACCTGTAAATAAAAGGCTATTAAATAAAAAAAAAAATATAATAATAGTAATAACAATTCTTAAATTATCAAAATGACTCAACACACCTTCCTGTCTAGATTCTAATTTCTTACCAATATTATATTATGGTAGAAAGAATGAAAGTAATCTCTAATACATAAGGAGCAAAGTCTTTCTCTAGAGACTATACTATCTATAGAAGGAAATTTTGTAGAATTGAGAGATGGCACATGGACAACAAGTATCAAGCCCAGGTACTGGCTGAGGCTCTAGGGCAGTAATATTGGCCAAATGAAGGGGGTGTGATCCTTTGAGAAATCAGACCAAGCTCCATTGAACACACACAGTCAGGCAGGGATGGGAGAAACTTTAGTTATATTAGGGAATACTCAATTAGACCATGACTGATCGTACATGAATTATGATAAAGTAAATCATTGCTTCCCCAAACCTACTGATCCATGGTTATGAGAGGTTCAATTAAATTTAATAAACAATTATTAGGGGAAGAGGGATGTATACACCAGTACATGTTTAATAAATAGCTCAAAGATGAATACAGGACATACTTTTAAATCAAACCCTGAATAGTAGCACTTGTGATGTCTAAGGTGTAAATGCTCACATTGAAATGGGGAGTCAGGCTTGAATTAGCCTCAGTATACCTTTGATCATTCCTTACCTACTACGTGTGAGGTGCTGTGCTATGATACTGGTAAGTCAAACTAAAAAAGAGCTAATGTTCTATTTAGGAGATTAACATATACCTGAGCAAGGAAATACGAAGTAATCCAAGGTAGTTTAAAGAGAAAAGTGTTAATAACTAGGGAGATCAACAAAGTTCTCAAATAAGAGGTGTTAGTCAATAAGCATTTAAGTGCCTACTATGTGTCAATCACAAAGAATGGCAAGAGATAGGCCCTGACCTCACAGTCATTAGACTGGAGAGTGGGGATGGCAGGGGAGACAAAACGAAAACCACTATGTACAGACAAGCTACATATAAGAGAAATAGGGAATAATTAAGAGAAGGAAGCCACTAGAATTGAAATTTGATTTGCAATTGAAAATCAAATTTGCAATAGAAGAGAGGATTTTAGTTGAGACTTGAAGAAAATCAGGGAAAGCAAGAGGCAGATATAAAGAGGGAGAGCATTCCTGGACATCCTGAAGTACATCAGAGGAGATACTGAGAGATGAAGTGCCTTGTTCATGGAACAGCAAGATCTCTGCCACTAGATCGAAAAGTATGTGGGGGAAGGATATAAGGTATAAGAAGACTGGAAAGGTGTGTGGAAGGGAGGTCAAGGCTCTGAAGGACTGTGAACATAAAACAGGATTTGGTTTTTTTTTTTTTTGTTTTTTTTTTTAAGAAGCAATTGGGGTTAAGTGATTTATCCAGAGTCAGAGAGCTACTAAGTGTCTGAGGGCAGGTTTGAACTAAAGTTCTCCTGAACTCCAAGGCTAGTATTCTATCTACTGAATCACCTAGTTTTCCCTTAACAGAGAATTTTATGTTTGAAAGGAGTTTATTGAGTGACAGGATCAGATTTGTACTTTAGGAAAATTACTTTGGTGGCTCAATGGAGGATAGACTAAAGAAAGAATTGTAGCAGAACAACAAGCTATTCCAGTAGTCCATATGTGATGTGATGAGGACCTGCACCCAGGAGGTAGCAATATCTGAGGAGGAAAGAGGACATTCTAGAGCTATTGCTATGGTGGAATTAATAGCACTTGGCAAGACATTGGATATGGGGGGGCAAGGAGTAAGAAATAGTGGGAAGTTAAGGATGTTACCTGGTTTGAAAGTCTGGGGTCTGGAAGTATGATAACATCTAGGGACATTTGGTTGGGGGTGGGGGGAAGGATTTAGGGAATTCCATTTTAGACATGTAGTTTAAAATGTTTTCTGAATTTTTAGCTTTAGATGTCTAAAAGATTGTTAGAGATGCAAGACTGGAGATCAGCAGAGACAGGTGGATTTGAGAAATCATTTGCATATAGAAAAATGAGCAGGTAACAAAAAAGTTTTTGATCATAAAAATTTATTATGGTGACATGGAAGATCAAAACACACACTCAGAAAATAAAGTCAAAGCTTATATGTCCAAAGTCCCCCAAAAAAATAAGAATTGGTGTCAGGCTATGGAAGAGCTCAAAAGGGATTTGGAAAATCAAGAAGGATAGAGGAAAAAATAGGAAAATAATCAAGAGTGGTGCAAAAGGAAATACAAAAAGCTAATGAGAAGAATGCTTTAAGAAGCAAAATTGGTCAAATGGAAAAGGAAATACAATGAAGAAAATAATTCCTTAAAAATTAGAATTTAGCAAATAGAAGCTAGTGACTTTTTGAGAAATCAAGATACCATAGCAGATACCATCAGAAGTGAGTAAACTGAGAAACTGAATGACTAGGGTGTTTGAAGGATTGCCAATATTTATATATTGAAGACTCCTAGTATGAGGGCAGGAGTTGGAAAGGAGAGAAAAATTGTGAACCATGTACTGAATTCATTGAGAAAGGAGGAGGGAGATATGGATGTTTGTAAACAACAGCTACCATGTTTTTCATTAGATAGAAGATGTGAAAAGAGAAGAGAATACTGAATAGTGGAGGTAGGGGGAGAATCTAGAAGTGGCAATGGAGAACAAGGAACATTGCAACTTCTCTGTCTGGACCAGTGAGCCAAGGAGAATCAGTGGAGGTACAGCCAGAACTGGAAAGGATGGCCAAGGAAACTCTCTCATCACAGGGGAGTCAGATCTTGGTGAATGTTAGAGAATGGAAGGAGAAGGATGATGGACAAGCATTCCAGAGGGTATAGTGCAAAGGATGGGCAGGATTTGATTAGGAATTTGGAGTGGCAGGGTTGAGGGAGATGGGAACAAGTAATAAGGAGATGGGGCTGGGGCTGGCATTTAGATGATAACCTATTTCAGAATTATTAGAACATATAGGTGAGCTTTGTGGGAACTTAGGTATGTTATAAACCAGAAGTAATTCCTATTTTTTCTAGTCAGGGTGGACCACTTGTGCAAAGGTACAAGAATGAGAGATAAGGAGGTTTTATTTGGGGGCATCTAGTAGACCAGTGCTTAGCAAAATTTCTGGCACAAAGTAGGTGCTTAATACATGTCAATTGATAGACCAGTTCAATTAGAACTGAGAAAATAGAGTGTAAAGAGAAATAATATGAAATAAGATAGGAAAGGTAAGTGGGAATCATTGCATAGGATATTAAATGTCGGATTAAGAGTTTGTACTTTAAATTAGAAAATGAGTAGATGCCCATCAACTGGGGAATGACTGAATAAGTTTTGGCATATGAAAGTAATGAAATATTATTGTTCTATAAAAAATAATTAACAGGGTGGTTTTAGAAAGGCCTGGAAAGATTTACATGAATCAATGCTGAGCAAAACAAACAGAACCAGGAAAACATCATACACAACAACAGCAAAATTGTGCAATGATCCACTATGACAGCAGTTCAGTGATCCACAGCAACTCAATAAACCTCGTATGGAAAATGCCATCCAAATACAGAGAGAGAACTATGGAGACTGAATGTAAATCAAAACATGCTATGCTCACTTTTTTTCCTTTTTCTTCTGTTGTTTTTTTTCCTCTCAGTTTTTCTCTTTCGTTCTGATTTTTCTCTCCCAATATGATTTATAAGGAAAGGTGTAAAAAATGAATGTACATGTATAACCAAAAAATGTTGTCCCTACATGTAACTGGGGAAAATTTTTTTTTCAAAAATTAAAATTTAAAAAAAGTTTGTACTTTATTTTAGAGGCAAAATGTTTAAATTGCTAAACATTTTTGAGAAGTGATATGGTCAGAGCTGTATTTAGGACTATCAATTTGAGAACTGTATGGAGGTTGAATTTGACATAGGAGAGACTGGAAGCAGGAAGGCCATTATGAGTTTGACATAAGTCAAACTTGGAAACACCATTATGTGCTGATCAACTGTGATTGATTCAGCTCTTCTCAGTGACACAATGATCCTAGCCAAGTACAAAGGACTCACAAAGGAAAATGCTATCCATATCCATAAAGAACTCATGGGCTCAGAATGCAGACTGAAGCATATTTTCTTTTTCACTTTATTCTTTCTCATTTTTTTCTTTTTATCTGTTTTTTCTTTCACAACTGATGATAATGGGAATATATAGGAGGAAAATAGGAGCAAGTATATTCTAGGTGCTGGAGATCATTTAGAGCTGGAATTTAGTGTGTCAGAAGTTGAAGGTTCCATTTTACAGAAAAAAAAAAAAAAAAAAAAAACCAACCCTGAAACTTAGACAGGCAAAGGTCACACAGGTACTAAGTTCCAGAGCTTGAATTCCATAATCAATCTTTCTTCCCATTTTAGAAATTTTTCAGAAGTAGGAAAACTGAGGATACAAGAGATGAAGTGAGTTCTATAGCTAGTAAGCAACTGGGAAGCCAGAGGGTGAAAGGGATGAGTCACAGATCGCCTTTGCTCAGAAGCACTTAAATATGAGAGACAAAGAGGCAGCAAATAATCCATCAGTTTACTTGGCCAGGCCAGGTGGAAAAGATTAGCCACAAAGCAGCTATTAGAGGTGTTGAGTCCTAACAACCACAGCATCAAAGAGCTCGCTGCCCTAGCAGAGGGAGGACACACTTTCAAATAGCCCTAAATGAGATATTTTAGGAACTCTAGCTCTCCTCATTCAGCCTGAGTCCTGTGGTGAGGCAGTCACCCTTCTAGATGTAAGATGTGGATGGGATGCTGTGATTAACTTGAGGATCAGTGGAGTTGGAGAATTGGGGACCACGTTTCTTTTTGGAGTGGATTGGCTGCAGCCTGGCCTGCAGGGATAAGAGAAGCTCTAGGTTCTGAGCAAGCAGCTTGAGAGGGGACCAGAGTAGGGAAGCTGCAGGGGGCCCTTTGAAAGTCTGTTCCCTGTGTGCTCCTGATATTATTTCTGACTATGCTCTTGACCAAATTGGGGAAAGTGTCTTTAATTGGCAGGACTTCTAATTCAAAGCTGAACAGGGAAACCTGCCTTAGGGATCCTCTCTCCTATTTGTAGTTAACACTATGTGGAACAGACTCTCAGATCTCAAATCAACGCAGACGAAATGACTCGAGTCAGGCAACGAGCTAAGAACTGGAGGTCTTCCCCCGTGCCCCAAATTGCTGAATTAGAATAGACATCTATGTAGTATTTGGGAGAGATTGCTTGGTGTAGGAGAGTTGGATTTGGAATTAGGAGACCTGAGTTCTGGTCTTGTCTCTGACATAGGCTGTGTGACTCTGAGTAAGTCACAGTATCTCAGTGCCTCAGGCAGTTTAAAAAACATTTTTTTAAAAGACTAAATTTCTTTTTTTTTTTTGCTGAGGCAATTGGGGTTAAGTGACTTGCCCAGGCCAGGGCCCAGGGGTTAAGTGACTTGCCCACTAGCCTAACACAGCTAGGAAGTGTTAAGTGACTGAGGTCAAATTTGAACTTGGGTCCTCCTGACTTCAGGGCTGGTGCTCTATCCACTGCATCACCTAGCTGCCCTAAGACTAAATTTCAAGACAAGGGTCGATCTGTTTCGATAGAGGGAATCTCCTTGTTGCGAGTTGCAAAATGCCTTACATATATGATCTCATTTGAGTATCACAACAACTTTGTGAAGGAGGGTCTACTGGTGTTATCCCCATTTTACAGAATGGAAAACTGAGGTTCAGAGAAAATAAATGACTAGCCTATGATTTGAACTCCAAACTTTCTGATTCCACATTGAAAATGATATCCATTACATTGATGGGTAATTCAAGGAATTTTCTTTCATATAACCCGTTTTGAACACTACATCTGTGGCTTCTGATTTGAATTCCCTTTCCTTCTTTTTTTCTCTGAACCTCTTTATGTCCTCATCCATTCTTTCTCTTCCTTTCTTCAGGACTCAGAGATTGAGGTGATCTTCCAGTTTTCCCAAGACTTGTTCCTTCTGTGCTTTTGATATCTATCATTTCTTCTTGGATCTTTTAGGACATTGCTCCATCAATCACATGTTCTTCTCTCCTTATTTTCCACATGCATACATGTGGAATATATGTGGTGTGTATGTGTGTGTATATGAATATACATATTCACACATACAGAATTAAAGAATGTTAGTTGTAGTAGAGACTTTGGAGATCATGTAGTCAGGGACAGTTAGGTGATACACTAGAATTCAGACACTTACTAGCTGTGTGACCCTAAGCAAACCACTTAACCCTAACTCTGCCTCTAAACTACATCCCTAAGACCCCCAAACCCTATAGAATAGAGGTTTTTAACTTAGGGTATGAGAACTTCAAAAAACATTTTTATAACCATATTTCAACATTTGGTTTCCTTTGTAATTCTATGTATTTTGAGTATTTTAATATGTTATTTTGAAAATATTCCATAAGCTTTGCCTAACAAAGAAGAAAAAACCCCTGATCTAACCCAACCTCTTTTTTTATAGGAATTCTGAAAAAAAAAAAAAAGTATTCTAGAGAGGGTAGAAGACTTGTTCCAAAATTATATACTTTTTTTTTTTTTTGGTGAGGTAATTGGGGCTAGGTGACTTGTCCAGGGTCACTCAGCTAATAAATTTAAATATCTGAGGCCATATTTGAATTCAGATTTTCTTGACTCCAGGGCTGGTGCTCTATCTTCTGTACCATCTAGCATCCCAAAATATTATAGATTATAAGGAACAGTTTGAATTTGAACTCAAATCTTCTGATCTGAATCTAAGTCAGATGCTCTTACCCTATAACCTACTTTCTGTCTTACTCTTCTTTTAGTCCTCCTTCCCCCATCCAAGCCAATTTTTAGCAGAAGGAGTCACATATAGTAGATATGTATTGATTTGAATCTTCAATCTCTCTCTCTCTCTACTGAGCCTTTCCCCTCTGCCTATAAACATGTTCAGGGAATTTAAATTCCCTATCCTGAATGCAATGGAGGTCTGACTCATTCCCAGAGCATCTCTGATGCTACTCAACATATGGAAGAGAGGCAATGACATGTAATGGAACTGTCCGGAGGAGAACTGAGCATGCTTAGAGATTCTGTAGCAGGGTTTTCTCCCCTGTGAAGGCAACACATGGTCCTATGGCACAGTTCTTGGTCCTTCACCTCTGCATATGTTGTTTGTTTTAAGGGGAAATAATTGAAAACTCCAACCTTGTGAATTTCAACAGATCAGAACAATCCTCTGGATATCCTGGCAATTTACCATTTTTGCATCTCAGCATTTGGGTTTTAAGAAGCAAGGAATGACCTTCAGGATCCACCCAGCAGTAACTGAATTGAGGACTCATCAGGCAATGATGATGCATTTGCATATGAACTTGGTGTGACTAATGCAGTGTAAGCTCTCAGCTTAATGTGAATCCACTCTTCCCAAAGACCAGGGTAGTATAGGAGAGAATATGCTCTCCGGGTATTATAAGGAAGCATTTGTACTATTGTTCTTTGCCCTTATAGCTTCAAAATAAATATTCCTTTGGGCAAGCTAATCGATGTCAAATGGAACTGGGATGCAAGCTAGTTTCTGGCATCTAATAGTGTGGGATACAATATAAAGAGACAAGCCCATGGCAACAGAAAAGAGACGCCCCAATCCCACAGTGTATCCCTAGAATCCTAAACAGCAGGCAGAACTATTGGATTTCAGGATAGTGGGTGAAAGCATATCTATTACATTAAAACAAAAAACCCTTCCCTGGTCCCCAATTGCTTCTCATGCTATTATCCTCTCTCCACATTCTTTGCTGTCAAATTTCAAGGCAGTATATTGTCTATATTCACTGCCTCCAATTTCTCACCTACCTTTCATTGTTAGCCTTCTACAATCTGACTTCTATTTATCCCTTCACTCTAATGAAACAACTCTACAAGATTATAACTAAATCTAACAGTCTTTTTGTCTTCCTCTTCAGTAGGTTTTGACACTTTGGAACACTACAATCTTCCTAATACTTCTATTTGGCTTCTTTGAAACTGCTGTCAAGACCAAGACCACTCTTTTTGCTACTAGGGGACATCCTGTTTTTAGAGCTAAGGTCCAGCAAGCAAGCTGTGCCCTGAGCTTGGCAGAAGAACAATCCTTTGTGTTCACCTTTTGGATGAATTTTGCTGCAGCAAAATCCCAGAATTGTTTCATCTCAGCAATAGGTGGTCCCTGAACTTGAACAAGCATATGCAGGAACCGTGTTCCTATCATGAAGCTCCGTTATGAATCAAATATGTCTTATTGTGTTGTTACATTATCTTTCATTGTCAGGGCTATAGCTCATTCCATAATCCTTGTTTTGTATATTAAGATTGGTTTCATTAAAGTGAGTTTCCTCCTAGGGAAAGTCACGGCACATGTGTCAGGCTTCCCTCTACAAAGGAATTTAGGCTGAAGGCCTGAAATAAAGGTGATGGTTATGAAGGCCTCTGACTAGAGAAATGTTGTGAAAGTAGAAACAGCAAGATTTGGCCACAGATTGGATATATGGATGATCCAGAGTAAGCAATATAAAACGCATAGTCAATAAGCATTAAGTGTCTGCTGTGTGTGCCAGAATGCTAAGTATCTGCTAAGTAAGCCCTGGGGATATAAAGAAAGCCCACTGCTAGCTCTTTGTTTTTAATTTCTTTTTAAAAATATCTTATCATGTTCCAATTTTAATCTGGTTGGTACATTTGGGAGTTCCCCCCCCCCCAATTGTATTTTATTTTTCTAAATACATATAAAAATAGTTTTCAACATTTGTTTTTATAAGACTTTGTGTTCCAAATTTTTCTTCCTGCCTCTCTTACCTCTTCTCTCTTGTAGAGAGATATCTGGTAGAGGGCCAGTATTAAGTGGGTCCATGAACAAGAGGAGTCCGTTCCTTGGGACCTGCTTTGTATGAGGGCTCTGCTCAAGGCATTGGCTCACCATCTCCTTAACAATGAATCAAAGACATACTCTAAATAAATTTAGGATAATTTTAATGGCAAATGCATGTGATAGGAACAAGTTAGTATAAGTATACTATCTACAACTCTGTTTTGACAAATACCTTGCCATTGATAATTTCTGTTATTGACAAACCTGTTATGATAGATATCTTGTTATTCCTAGTTAAGATGAATTGAAATGTCAAGGTATGGTCTATGCATTAAACCTGGAAGGTATATAGTGTCACTTGGAGGTAGCTGGTTTTAATGTAACACTAGTTTAAAGAGTATATAAACCTTGGCACTCAGATTAATAAATGGAGATTGCAAAACATATCTTCCACCTGACCTCAGATATTCATTCACATTCCCAGTATTCACTGGAGCTGGACTCCAACATGATATAGATTAAATATGCGCAATCCTCTTAAACACATTTCCACATTTGTCATGTTATACAAGAAAAATCAGACCAAATGGGAAAAAACCATGAGAAAGGAAACAACAACAAAAGGTGAAAACATCATGTTTTTATCCACATCCAATCTCCATAGTTATTTCTCTAGATGTGGGTGGCATTTTCCATCCCCAAATCTATTGAAATTGCCTTGAATCACTTCATTGTTAAAAAGAAACAAGCCTATCACAGTTAATCACTACATAATCATGTTATTACTGTGTATAGAACTCTTGGTTCTTCTTACTTCATTCAGCATCAGTTAATGGAAGTCTTTCTGAAATCAGCCTGCTCATCATTTCTTTAACTTTTTTCCTAAGAGTTAACTGTGATTGTGATAATCTGTGTGAGATTTTTGATATTTTTAGCACTAAGAGTGGTTGCATACCTTTCATGACTTTCTAGTCATTTGTTTCCAGATTTGATACTGCTTTCTCATAATTCTACTTTTCTAACCACTCCTGTTTTAACTTCATCTTCTGCCAATTCCTTCTTCTTCCAGTTCTTTCTATGTGGACAACTCCCAGGACTCTGTTCTGGACCTCTGCTCCTGCTTTTCAATGCTTTCTCACTTGGTCAATTCTGCCACTTTCATGGTTTCAATCATCATAATACAAATGAATCCCCAACTTATATGTCAGATCCTAACTTTCCTTGAACTCCAGTTTCACATTCTGAACTGCCTGCTGGATATACGCTCAATGTATCTCAGCATCTCAAACTAGAATGCTCCACACGTAACTTTTTGTCTTGCTCTCCCCAAAGCTTTCCCTTTCTCCCACTTTACAATTTTTTTTATTTTTTAAAAAAGTTATTTTTTAAAAAGTTTGGTTTTATGCCATAGCTGTTTCCCAATATGTCTTGCTATCATTGAACCTTTCCTTGAAACAAAGAAAAGCAGTTGAGTAAAACTGGCCAAATCTGACAGTGTTTGCAATATTCTGCACTGTAGGATGCTGCCAAGCTAGAAGAAAGTTGGGTATTTCATTTTCTGCTCTCTGGGATCAATATTGATCATTGCAATTAATGAAAGTTCAACTGCTTTTTAGTATTAATTCCAAATTATTTTCTAGGATGGTTGGATCAATTCACACTTCCATTCTATTTTTGTGGAAAGTATTACCAGCCTCATATTTGAACCATGATGACATCTTTAACTATTTCTTTTACTTCCTCACATCCAATCAGTTGCTGAATTCAAGAATCAGCAGGGAATAGGGGAAAGAACACTAAATTGGAGTCAGAGGTCCTGAATTCCTGCTCTATCATTTATGGTGTGACCTTGGGCAAGATTCTGGGCTTTGGCTTTCTAATTTATAAAGTAAAGGACTTGGACAAAATGGCCTGTAAGGTTCTTTGTAGTTCTTAAGTCTGTGATCCTGTCAACATCTACTTCTGAAATCTCTCTTCCATTTGTTTTTGTCTCCACTTTTACTACAGCCACCCTATATCAGATCATCCTTGCCATAAATTTCTACCTCTGTACTTTTGTAGATATTATTTCTAGTTTAGAATATTCTCCTCATTTTTCTCTGTTTATGTAAATCTTCCTTAGATAAAATCTTATCTTTTTTTCTTCCATGAAGATAATAGCTAACAATAATTTCCTGTCTTCATAAAATTCCCTTTTGATGATTCATTATTTAAGTCCCCGTGGGAATGACTTTCCAAAATTCTATTGTTACACAGTTACAGTAATTATTTTAAGCCAGGCAATATGATGGCCCATTCTCAAGGTGGAAGTGTTTTCTTTCTCTTTGGCTTTAGGGAATTTATTTTAGACAAAAAATTTGGAGTTTAGTCATAGTGGCTCTGAGCCCCTCCTTAGGAATATTCCTAACAGTTACGCAGATACCTCTCTAGTTAGCACCAAGTTTCTGTAATGGAGATAAAATTCAGATTACTATAAATATTTAGGTGATAAAACAACAGATTTTATTAGCATATATGGATAGATGGGGCAGGTACTCCATTATCTTTGCCAATAAAACTCTAAATGTCACAAAGAATTGGACGTAACTATATGTCTAATACATATGTTCTGGGAGAGAAGTTGTGGAAAGACCTGATCTTCCCTCAAGATTTCCCTCAGTTCAAACCTTCTGCTGTAGAGCCAATGACACTTCTTGATATTTCTCTTCTCTGCTACAGCTCAATCCTGCCTGTATTTCTCAGGAGTATGCTAGAATGCAATACTTGTTCCCATCTCTCAAATCAATCTCTTCTCAACTAACTTGATAATTTATATCCATGGAATGTGAGTTTCCTCAGCCTACGTAAACAGGATTCTTTCTCAGCAGCATTTAAATTCAGAAAGTCTTTTAGCACTTAGTTTAAGGTTTATGAGTGAGTAATGGGGATGTGTTCTCACCCAGTGAAGGCTTCTAGGCTTAAATGGTAAAGTTAACTCAAGTATCACTCCATTTTACAATTTTGAGGCATTACAAATACAATACAGATGGGGAGACAATGTGATACTGTAATGCTGGAGAAACTGAGGCAGGAGAGAGATTACAGAGTTTTTAATATTTTATCAATTGGAGAGTAACTGGACAGGACTCTTGTCTCAAATTATCCAGTCAGATAGAGATAAAGATATACTGGGACCGAGGGATCCATGTTGGTCCCAGGGCTGGAGGAGACTGTCATCTCAAAGAATCCAGCATCCAGCATCCAGTAATGAATGTGAGAATCTCAACTTCTTAAATACCTTTTCTCTAAACAAAGGAAGGGGCAGAAGCACGGGAAAACTTCTGTCAGGATGGGGGAGACCATAAATCCTAAAAACCCAGAGACAGGATGTCTGAATACACAGAAGTAAAGATATCAGTGAGGTATCTTGAAATATTTTAGAGGGTTATTGTAAATTCTTGAGGACAAAAAGAGTCAGGAAGTCTACTCTCTTGTTTATCTTGCTTGCATTAACAATTTATAACCCCAGAGCAAATGGTCCCTAGTCTTAATGGACCAGAGGGGGAGTTTTACAGCTTAGGGGATTAAGACAGAACAGTTAAAGAAACTGAGACAAGGGAAACTAGTGCTGGGAAACTGAGTCAGGACAGTTAAAGAGAACTGTGGCATAACAATACAGTGAAAAGAACACTTGATTTGGGATCAAAGGACCTAGATCCAATCCTAGTTCCATTAGACAATGAATAAGTCACAACTTCTCTGGACCTGTTTCTTTATCTGTTAAATGAAGTCTGTGGACGTTACTACACATCCCTTGTAAGCCTATAATATTTTTATCAACAGTAAAGGAAAGGTTTTATTTCTTCATAGGGGTCTTCTTTCTAATCACCTCCTGATCATATACTCTCTTTTTCCTCTTTCTTTTTTCTCTTTCTTTTTCTATTTTCTTCACTTACTCTACTTAGTCTTCACTTTCTTTCCCTTTCTATTACTAGTCCTGTGCTGGACTAAAACTCCAGGGCTAAAATATTTGCTGAATCTTCAGTGATATATCTTCTTAATTTCCTTCACATGGGACATTTGCTTTAGATCCACCAATGAGCATTGAAGAGATGTATAGTGAATAGAGGGTCAACTTTGAAATTAGGACTATCTGGGCTCACATTTAATCTAATAAATACTAATAGTGTGACTACAGGTAATTCACTTAGTTTCTCAGTGTGACTCAACTCAATTAGATGTGTTGCCAACAGAAGTGGTTGTTGTTTTTGTTCTTCATTCTAGAAAAGGACCATGATATCAGACAATACGCAAATATGCAAAATGAGAAGGATTTAAGTGAGGGTAAGCTTTGCAAAGTCACTATTCTTACTTTCTCTTCCAGAACTATCTGAGTTCAGTGACAAGATATAGATCAGGACAACTGGAGATAGCCCTGGATGCAGTGGGAAACTTTGATCTTTTTAAGTTTGACTGAGGCAACACCATTCAGTGATTAAGGTTAGTTAAAATCTGAGGCAAAGAATGGCCTCCAAAAATTAAATATATAAATCCAATCTGGGAGGAGAAGACCTTTGGAATTTCTGGTCAAAACTATTGTTATTTACATTCATTATGAGTTAAGAGGAGCTCAAACCCTGATCAACTAGGATTTGACTTGGGACCTATTGTTTGGCCAATTAATGAGAAACCACAGTGATCCCCAAGATAAAGAAGGAGCTGTGTTGCCCAACCACAATTGGGTTCTCTCTTCTCACAGAGGTTTCACAAGAACAAAAAAACAACTTCTCTTGCTAACAATGGTATGCTAGAACCACCTTGTGGCTCATCTCTAGAGCTCATTGTTAAGTTTTTTGTATGATCATTTGTATGCCAGATATTAGATCAAAATTGCACAAGCAGCAGAGAATCATTCTATATTTTGCTGCATCTCAGGTTCACTATTGAGTGCATAAACATCTGCAAACAAAAAATTACAAACCCAAATTTCCTGCACTTTAGTTTTGGCTCTTATCTTTTTCAAATGGAAGAATTTACTATCAGTGCAGTAATTGACTTTGATGTCATGTTTATTGTCATTAAAAATGTTTGACAATATGGCTGAAAACATGCTAAAAAGTATGGGAGCAAGTACACAGCCTTGTTTCAATAATTAACACCATGAAAATACAGATACTTCATCAGTCAGCACCACATCATCCATGTGTGGGACCATCAGTTACAGCAAATGGAGAAGTTTTAAATGCTCTGGATAAGTTCACTTACCTTGGTGGTATACTTTCTAGGGATGTCTTCATTGATAATTAGATTGACACACACATTGCCAGAGCTAGCTCAGTGTTTGGGAGGCTTCGAAGGAAAGTGTGAGGTATTATGGAGAGATATTAGACTGACTACCAAACTGAACTCTTCCACTCTACAGAGCTGTTGCACTGACTTCATTGTTGTATGACTATGAAACCTGGACAGTATACCATAGTCAGGTGAGGGAACTGAATCGTTTCTATTTAAATTGTCTTAGGAAGATTCTGAAGATCGCCTGGTAGGATAAGATACAAAACAATGAGGACCTTTTTTGAACTAAATTGCCAAACATTCCAATTCTACTGCACAGAGAGCAAGGGGCTGATCCATCCAAACATTGTTTGGATGCCAAATGTATGTGTGCCAAAAACAATTTTATGGAGAACTTACCCAGGGCAAGCATTGAAAAGGTGGTCAGAAAAAGCAATAGAAGGACATTCTCAGGGTCTCTCTTGAGAACTGTATGACATGGGAGACACTGGCTCAGGATCTCCCAGCATGTGTGACTTCATCAGAGAAAGTATTGTGCTCTATGAACAAAGCAGAATTGAATTAGCTCAGAAGAAATGTGAGATGGACAAAATTAGAGAAGCTACCCCAAATATTCATAGGGACTATTGTTTACAATCTTTTAGCAGAGAATTTCAAGCTTGTATTGGTCTGATTAGCTACAGTCAAACACACTGTAACTTGATTCTAACATAGTGATATCTTTTTGGTCTTCGTCAACAATCGGCTGTAAATACTATGAATTAGGTTTGATTTATTGTTTTCTGAATTATCTAGACTTCAGAAAATAATAGATAAAAAGTTAATGATACAAATTAAGCCACTTAACCTCTAAATGCTTCTATTCTTCCATGGTACAATAAAAAGCTTCAATTTAAAAGTGTGCTGTGTGTATATTTTTCTTCCAGAGAGCCAGTTGTCAAGCATTTACCAGCATACCACTGAGTGCCAATTTTCATTAGTGGAAGTAGTTTTCAAACTGAGAGTTACTCTACATTAATGGGAGATAGGTGCTGTTATTATTCCATTTTGCAGATGAGGAAAATGAGGCAAAAAGAAGTTAAGTAGTTTGCCCACGTTCACGTAGCTACTAACTATCTGAAGCCAGAATTGAACTTGTCTTCCTGACTCTAAACTCAGTTCTTTAACCCTAATCCTATAACATAATGAACATTTCTGCATACAATAAATAGAAAAAGAAAATTGATCATGAAACTATCAATCTCCACTACAGCTTGCCTCCCCCTCCCCTTTTAAAAGTGTATCTGATGCTTTTGTTGAGGTGTGGACCAAATGTTGAGGTCTAGATTTGGGGTACCTAAATGAAATTAGGGTTTAATTAAGGTCTAGTGGCAGGTTTGGGGTACAGGAAGTCAAACAGAGCTCCCCTGCAACCCCCTTGGATTCGGCGCAAGGATACGACAGTATATGAGGTCTAGTAGTGGCACGGAATTCCCAATAAAAGCATTTATTAGCCTGGAGAGCTAGATTGATAAAAGAGGTTTATTACTGAGTTTAGGTGATAGGTGAAGGTAGAGACAAAGAGGGCACTGGACAGAGGGTCCAGTGGACAGAGGGTCCTCACATGGCTGGCATGTTTGGAATCTCTGCAAAGAGGAGTTCCCAGTGTGGCCCTTTTAAGTCGGAGACTTAGCTCGAGGGGCTTTGGGGTGTAGCCCCCAAAGTTGGCTCAGATCCAGGTCGGGTTGGGACAGGTCCGGATCTTCTATTGGAATTCAAAGGGACCAGGATTTGTGAGTCAAAGGGTAATTTACATTAACTAGATGGGGTTGGGAATCAAAGATTGGAATCTTTCCCGCATCACTTTCAACTTGGTTTTTAAAGCTATGTTGGTTTTTCTCAGTCAGTCTTCTTCCTAACCTTCTTATGTAAACATAAGAAGTAAACTTCTCTGATTAGTTTTTGTTTTTACATTAGATCATATATTTTGATCAGGAGAGATTACTGTGTAGAACAAGCTGAGTTTTCTTTATCTTTCCCTGGGTTCCTAAAAAGGTGGCTGGCTGGGTGCTCAAAACTCATTCTCAGTCTTGCACAGCTCATCACTATCTTCCCGAGTCATGGGAGCATAGAGTTGGAAGTGAACAAGAAGTCTTTATTTATGCTACTTTTACAGCTAGGTTGGGAATCCTGCTCTTTCCTTGCCAATTGTCCTAAGGTTTGGGACTGGACCTTTGATTAATGATTTCAGTAGTAGAGGCGATAGGGGTGAAATAAGACCCCAGTAAAAGGCCAAGTATCTGCTAGCAACCCAAAGTCTAGATGAGTCATAGTGAGAGGTGTTGACAGAAAGAGGCTGAATTACCATAAATAATCTGGAAGTCAAGCTACTTCCCAGAGGCAAACATGGAGGAGTACTTATTAGACTTTTTGCTATCTTAACCAGGTCTTTATTGGGTTAGGCCCTTGTTGAACTCCTAGTTCAATTCCTTGTGTTGACAAACCCTAAAGTTACTTATCTAATAAGAAAGCCAAGTTATGATGTCTACCCCTCCAGGTTATTTCTCTCCTATAAAAGAACTTACCTGTACCTCACTTGCTTGCAAACTCCTATTAGGACCTAATTCCTTTAAGGGTTAGCTCACCACTCAGTGGCATAATTCTCCTGCTGACTTCTTTAGGAAATTAGCCTGCCTTATGGCATTCCCTACATTCGGTAGACTGTACTGGGAAATCCTGAAAACCTAATATGTTTCAAGGGGATTCAGTGCTTCTGAACTCTCTCGTCCCATCATTCGGCAGTCCTATGTGGGGAGAATCTGGCTGCACCCATCAGAGGGAACCATTTGATATGGAAACATCCTCTCTTAAGGCAGATAGGCACTTGCTCTGAGATTTATTGTCTTAGAGAGTCACACAGAGACTTGAGAAATCAAGTGATTTAGCTAATCAATCATCCAGTCAGTATGTGTCAGGGTGGGGACCTGAACCCAGGTGTTTTTGACTCCAAGACCAGTTTATGGTGGCAGTATACCACACTGCCTTTTTCTGTAATGGGGAAAAGATGATGGTTTGATAGATTTGCTCTCATATCTGTAAATGCAAACAGAATCCCTCTAAATTTTCATATCATGCAGAAGCATCACCATGAGAACTAGAAAGGCCACTGGACCTGCAGTGAAGAAACTGCTATGGAAAGCCCAGCTTTGAGACTTACTTGCTGTGCAGCCTCCAGTAAGTTATTAGATCTCTCTGCTTCATCTGTAGAGGGAAGGGTTTGAGCCTGTTGGCTTCTAAGATCTTTTCCAGCTAGAACTCCTATGCTGAATTCATTATGTTACTCAGGCATTGGTTTTACTCATGTACAAAATGGGAATAGCAATCCTTGCATTACCTACCCTATGGGGCTGTTGTGAGGAAAAGTGCTTAAAAGGCTACAGAAAGTAGCCATTTTTTGGGCTATTATTTTGTATGTTAGCCCCTTTCCTGCCTATTAGTCACACCAAACTGATTGTCTGGTAGCAATTTCAAACTCAACATGAGTTTAATTGTCATCTTTATGCCAAAGACTTCCAGATATGCAATTTAGTCAAGCAGAACTTCTTTTTGTTCCTCACACGAATCATTTCATCTCCTGCCCCTGACTTTCAGCTGACTATGCCTCATGCCTGGAACACAATGGCTTTTAGCTTCCTTCAAAAAAAATTGAGCTTCAAAAAAGCTCAAATATTATTTCCCATACAAATCCTTTCCTATTTCCTCAACCTCTAAGTTCATCCCCTTGAAGAGAACACTTCCATTCTGAACCTATTATACATTCAAAATAAAGCCATTTTTCTGACCACTATCCCTTAAAGGAGAGAAGGATATTTCAAGCTTACATCCACTGGTTTGGCCCATCCTGTCAAAAATTGGTCACACAAAAGGCCATCTTAATCAGTAAATAGAAAGCAAAACCCTTTATCCAAGCAGACAACATAAGAATAAAAAATTAGAGTAGTTATAGATTGGAATATATCAAAAAATACACAAGGGTGAAATGAGCTCTTTAGATGGGAGCATGGTCTTTCAGCTCAAACAAGAGAAGCTCCAATCTCACATAAGGGGTAATTCCCCAAAGTCTCCAGGGAGGCCAAATTGGTAATTAAGGACATGTTGAGGAACTTGCTTCCCCTAAATGTTTGTGGCTTCTACAGTCTCTCTATTTCTGTATGTCAGATCCCAAGAGAGTCTGGCACCACATATGTCTTCTCTCAAAGAATGTCACCCCTTTCAAACTCTCACACCAACTCCATCTTTTAAGTGTCAAATCACTTTCAGTATTCTCTTCACCATCTGGAGTCATGATAGCTGGAGTCACATAGCATGCAAAAAGTGCTTGAACTGAAATCAGGTTACAAAATCATAAGATGCAGAGGATTCACTAGAAGTTGTGAACACATACAGAAACATTAGAATAGCTCATTAGTCTCATCCTCTTTCCGAAAGGTAAACACACTTTGGGAGCTATAGAACAAACATTCTCCTTCACATTGTTTCAGTAATTCATAGGGATAATCCATAGCTATAGGGAGGATTGGTAAAATCCATTCTTTAGCCCCTTAACCATGACATGACCCCAGTTTTCCAGTGATAGGGTCTTGCTAGTGATCATCTTTATTCTTCAAGAAACATGCTATTAAAGAGCTCTTGCTTCTACATGACACTGGGACCCCTCAAGCTTGAGATCTCTTGAATCTGTTACATCTACAAAACAACCCCTCAGACTGGGAAAGTGCAATCCTAGAATCTCTTTCATCAGATCATATGAAAACTCATCTTCCTTAGCCATGCAGGTACTTGCGTAGGGAAAGTCCGAACTTAAAACTCCCAGTCTTGGGCCTGAGTTCTGAAAAGGAAAGGCAAAGGCAGATATTTCTAGTAAGAGTAGTAGGGAGAAGGAAAAGGAAGAAAGAAATCCTTTCCTTGGCTCACCTTCTACTCCTCCGCCTTTGTGTGAAAAAGCTACATGGTTGGAAACCCGACTTAGCTACTTTTTTGGTGTTGCTGATTTCTTTGACTTCTACTTTCCACATCAGTAAAAAGAGACAGTTGAACTAGTTGACCTCTAAATTTTCTTCCAACTGTAGACCAATGATCCTGTGTTCCTTAACTGGGGAAAATCATGATCTAATTTTTGAGGTTTCCAGGAGACTTTGGCTGGGATACAAGCCATATGAAGTTCATTTGCCAGAGAATATCTTGACAGAAACCCAGATGTGTGATTTCTGACACATGGGATGCAAAGCAGAGCTGTGCTGGTAAACATTTAACAACCTTAGAGTGGGGAGATACATGCACAATGCCCTTTGACATTTAATTTGTTTTATTAACATTTTTTTCTATTATATTAAATCTAGACAACCTATAAAACAATAATTCAAGCAATATTTTGTAATATTTGCCAATTTCAGAGATAAAAATGCTCACATTGAAAATTTAACAATCAGTTAAAAAATTGGAGCTAATTCTACCCCCAGTATGTCTGGGTTAAGGAAAATCTGTTACAGAATTCTTATTCAGAAACTCTGAGGTTTAAGTATTAAGCAGAAAGAATTCTTAAGAAACTTAATTATGGTTAATCAGCTGGTGAGTTTTTTAAAGGTCAGTACTAGAAAGTTATAATTTGCTTTGAAGTGCACAGACATTGCCCCAGGTAGAAGAAAAAATATCTTCCTTCTTCTAAGGCTCTTTCTCAGAACAAATTATCCTTCTACACATCTCCTTTTCTTTCCTCCTTCCTTTTCCCCATACACCAGTGCCTTTCCCTCTGAAGCTATTTTGTATTTACTATGTCTCATCTATTCTGATAGATGTACATAATTTAAAATTTTATTTATTTAATATTTTCCCCAGTTACATTTAAAACAATTTTTTTACATTTGTTTTTTAAATTTTTTGAGTTCCAGGTCCTCTTCCTTATCCTCACCCCTAATTAAGACACTACATGTGAAATTATGCAAAACATTTCCATCAAAGTCATGTTGTGAGAGAAAACATAGATCTCTTACTGTAATTTTTAAAAAATTCAAGGAAAATCAAAGTTGAAAGAGAGAAAGAGAGGGAGAGAAACAATGTTTCAATCTGTATTCCAACACAATCGGTTCCTTTTCTGGGTATAGATGAGATTTTTCATGAAAAGCCCTTCATAGTAGTCATGGACCATTGTATTGTTGAGAATAGCAAAAATCATCTGCAGCTGGTCATCCCAAAACATTGCTATTACTTGGTAATAGCATTTCACTTTGCTTGAGTTTATGGAAGACTTTCCAGTTTTTTTTTTTTTTTTTCCTGAGCAAAATGTTCAGATAGATATACATATTGCCTGGCCCCATTGGACTACAAACTCATTGAAGGCAGGGCAATTTTTGCTTTTTCTTTGTATTCCTCTATCTGATAGATAGCAAGTTTTAAAATTTTTTATTGATTGATTTCCCCTCTATCTTTTTAATGTTGCCTTCCTTTTTATGAGCCTCACTCCCTCCAAAACTTTAAGGTCTGTTCATCTTAATGGACTGTGATTTCATGGGTATAGACACTCTCTTCACTAGTGCAGATGACAGTTGCTATAATTTAATAGATAAGTGGCTGTACTTGAAAAAACTCAAAACCATGCCGTCAACTTAGTGATGACTATCCTCCCTTCATCCCAATTTAGTTAGGCTAATCTAGGGTGGGAAAGAGGGGAAGGAGTAAAGATTTATTAAAGCGCTTATATAGTTGAAGCAGAGTTCCTACTCATCTCCCCACGCAAATTAGATTGGTTTTTCCCTGAGCTAGGTGCTGGAGTATCCTTGTTCCTTATCCTTTTTATGCTGTGACTAAGTAAACCTTCTTTTGTTAGCCATTGAATGACCAACGAGGGTCTCATTTCATACCTATATCAATCTAAAACTAACATATAGAGGCATGAGAAAGACTCATAGCTTACTACGTGCAGCACTGCCAGGCTTGAAGTCTTCAGACAAAACAGATGGAATGGGTTGCCTCAGGAGGGAATGAACTCTTCTCCCTAGAGGTCTTCAAGCAAAAGCTGGATTGCCACTGGTTGGGAATGTTATAGAGATTTATTCGGGGAGGGATTACATTAGATATTGACTTGGGTCTCTTCCACTGCTGACATTCTGTGACTTGACAGACTTTGCTCCATGGGAGAAGCCAAGATCACTTCTACGAACAATGAGGCATCAGAGTAGAACTTTTAAGGAAAAGAAAGAGTCAATACTGAATTTTGCATTGATGCAGTGGCCTTTGGTTTTGTTTGTTTGTTTGTTTGTTTGTTTGTTGTTAAAAGCTCTGTCATGAACTTTTTGTAAGATCTTAAGCACTTCCTCTCCTTGGTACAATTTCTTCATCAGGAAGAAAGGGAGGGGTTGGATGGGATGCTTTCTTTCTCTCATTCCTGACCCAACATCCTACATTCTAGGATCCTTGTGATCCTTTCTAGCCTTAGGTCGTTTTCAGTTCCAGTATTCTATAGTTCTATATTTCTAAGGTCCTGAATGAAGCTGAGATTGTGTATTTATTCCTCTTGAATAAGGGCAATCTGAAGATGGGGAGGGAATTCTAATCAAGAGTACCATTTAACCAAAGAGGCTGGGATGAACATTTAAAGAAAGGAGCAGTGGAAGGCACGCATCAGAATTGGTTGGGAAATACTGTGGTAGGTTTTCAATGCATGGCTAAAGAGTTTGGCCAGTAGTAGGGAATCAGGAAAATGTTTCAAATAAAGGAGGAATGGACTCAGAGCTAAGCATTAGAATGAGTATCATGCAACCTATGCTGGATAAGATAGAGAGGGGAGAATGGGAACTAGGAGACCAAGTTGGAGATTATTGTAATAGTCCCAGTGATAGACAAGGTTTTGAGCAGGAGAAGTGGGAGTGGGAATAGGAGGATGAATTCAAGAGATGTTGTAGAGGTAAGGTTTGAGTATTGATTGGATGTGGAGGGCAAGACAGAGGGAAGAGTTAAAGATGGGTGAAAGGGTAGGAGGATCACTGAAAGAGACAAGGAAGGCATGGAAAAAAGAAGATTTGAAAAGAGAAGATAGAAGATAGAAGGTGAGTTTATTTTGCTTTCCTTTTCATTTTTTACTTTCAACAATGCTGGAGAGGAAGAATATAAGGACAATTAATTCCATTTTACAGATGAACTGAACTACAGAAAAGCAAAAAAGACTTGTCCAAAGTCTCATAGAAAGTTAGTGGCAAAACACAGTATCTTCTTCCACAGAATGAGACAGCTGGATTAGTTGCATAGAATCTCGGAGTTGGAAGGACCTCAAAGGTCATCTAACCCACTCTGAACAAGAGACCCCTCTACACCTTACTTGTCAAGAAGCCATCTATTGTTCAATAAATTCTAGTGAAAGGGAACTACTGTCTCCTGAGGCAGTCCATGTCACTCCTCTTGGTTAGATCAAATGACTAAAAATGTTTTCCTTATATTGAGTTAAAATATCTCCTCTGTACATCCCAACCAAGGTTCTTGGTCTACCCTCTGAAACCAAATCAAATCCCTTCTTCGGAGGGATAGCTGATCCAATAAAATTTGATTTAATAAGTATATATATCAAGTACCTATGTATGAGGTACTATGCTAGGATGTGGGGAGATAAAGACTAAACAAAAAAACCAATCTCCCTCTCAGAGAGCTTCTTATCTACATCTATCATAAAGGCAGGTATTATAGCTTCCCTAAGTTTTCTCTGCTTAAACATCCATACTTCCTTTAAGTTAATCTTTTTGTGACATGATTTTGAGGTCCTTCATTATTCTGATCATTGTACTGTACTTCCTAAAATGGGATACCCAGAACTAAGTATAACACTCTATGGGTTTGGTCAAGACCAAACATAGTGGGACTATGACTATCTCCATCATGGACAGCATTTCTCTCTTAACAAAACCCATGATCTTGCTAGATTTTTTTTTTTTTTGGGGGGGGGCTACAGTACAACATTGTTGATTCATATTAAGTTTGCAATTCACTAAACTCCTCTCCTGCCATCTTTAGTTAGCCACACCTCTTCTTGCAAAAAAAAAAAAAAAATTTTTTTTGGAGAGGCAATTGGGGTTAAGTGATGTGCCCAGGGTATGTGTGAGTTTTTTTTAAAGATCAGTACTAACAAGTTATAATTTACTTTGAAGTACACAAGCATTAATCCAGGTGGAAGAAAAAAAAAATTAGTCTTCCTTCTTCTAAGGCTCTTCCTCAGAATATGGTACATGTTAAGTGAAGTGGGTTGTGGTCCCTTTAAGAAACTGATTTGTGATCCTTTCAGATTGATTTGTGATTCAGATTACTCTCAGCCCCTCCGGGATGATGCATTATCAATTCAAGAAGCTAGGACCTTTGATTCACAAATCTTGGTCAAAAGTACCCCTTTGAATTCCAATAGGAGATCCTGGCTCTCCCAGCCCCCACCAGATCTGAGCCAACGTGGGACTCCACCCATGGGCCCTTTTAGCTAAATCTCTCATTATAAAAAGAGCCAAACTAAAATCCTCTGTCTGGAGAAGTTCCAAACATGCCAGCCCTCCACTTGGCATGCCAAGGGTCTCTGCCCACTGGAATACTGTTTCCAGTGCCATCATCTCTTTACCCTCACCTATTTCCTTAACCAGACGTTAGCAGTACTTCCAATCCCTATAATAAACCCTTTTATCAATCTAGGTTTTCGGGTCTGAAAATTCCTTTACAGAGAACTGCTTGTGCAGTTCCCCAGAACTCCCTACCCTTGCACTGAATCTACAGAGGTTGCATTTGACTCCCTGAACCCCAAACCTGCCACTAGATCTCATTTTTTAAAAATAGCCTTTTATTTACAGGTTATATGCATGTGTAACTTTACAGCATTGACAATTGCCAAACCTCTTGTTCTAATCTTTCCCCTCCTACTCCCCCACCCGCTCCCCCAGATGGCAGGATGACCAGTAGATGCTAAATATATTAAAATACAAATTAGATTCACAATAAGTATACATGACCAAACTGTTATTTTGCTGTACAAAAAGAATAAGATTCTGAAATACTGTACAATTAGCCTGTGAAAGAAATAAAAAATGCAGGTGGGCAAAAATATAAATATTGGGAATTCAATGTAATGGTTTTTAGTCATCACCCAGAGTTCTTTAGCTGGGCGTAGCTGGTTCAGTTCATCACTGCTCCATTGGAAATGATTTAGTTGTAGATCTCATTTAACTCCCTAATCACCAGTAATCATAATTTCATTTGGGTACCCCAAATCTAAACCTCATCATTAAGTATTTGAGACCAGATTTAAACTCAGTGTTGAGGTGTAGACCAAATGTTGAGGTCTAGATTTGGGATACCTAAATGAAATTAGGGTTTAGTTAAGGTCTAGTGGCAGGTTTGGGGTACAGGAAGTCAAACAGTGCTCCCCTGCAACCCCCTTGGATTCGGCGCAAGGATATGGTGGTAAATGAGTCCCCAATAAAAGCATTTATTAGCCTGAGAGCTAGATTGGTAAAAGAGGTTTATTACTGAGTTTAGAAGTAGGAGATAGGTGAAGGTAGAGATAAGGAGGGCACTGGACAGAGGGTCCAATGGAGAGAGGGTCCTCACATGGCTGGCATGTTTGGAATCTCTGCAAAGAGGGGTTCCCAGCTTGGCCCTTTTATACTAGGAGACTTAGCTCGAGGGGCTTTTGGGTGTAGCCCCAAAGTTGGCTCAGATCCGGGTGGAGTTGGGACAGGTCCAGATCTTCTATTGGAATTCAAAGGGACCAGCATTTGTGAGTCAAAGGGTAATTTACATTAACTGGGGGGGTTGGGAATCAAAGATTGGAATCTTTCCCACATCAGCAGGAACTCCTAACTCCTGGGCTGCTGCTCATTGTACCATCTAGCTGCCTGGCCCTGTATATTCTTAAAAATGACTGATGTCCCCACCGCAGAGGAGTTTATTTAGTGATATTAATTGTATTAGAACTTGGTCAAATTTACTTTTTATTTTTATAAAAATCTTATGAGCCCAGAGAAGTAACATTAATTCAGCAGGATGCCAGGAGTGCAACCACTTTATTCTTCCAGACATTTCTCTCTCTTTCTCTTCTTTTTATTAAAGTTTTTTATTTATAAAACACATGATGGGTAATTTTTCAACATTGACCCTTGTAAAACCTTGTGTTCCAAATTTTCCCCTCCTCCCTTCACCCCCTCCCCAGATGGCAGGTAATCCAATACATAGTAAATATGTTAAAATATATTTTAAATCCAATACATATATAGACTCCTAGAATCTTGGAGTTGGGATACCTGAGGATATTCTGTCCAACACGTACTTGAACAGGAAACCCTTCAATAACCTCTTTGACCTACTTAACTCAAGTTCAAGGGAAACCATTATTTCTCAAAGCTGTTTTATTTCATTTTGGAGACTTTTGTTAGGAAGTTTTTGCTTATGTCAAATTTTACTTTGTCTCAGTACTTTTACCCATTGTTCTTTGGGATCTGTAAGCACAAATCTAATCCATCTATCATGTGATAGTACTTTAATTACTTGGAGACAATTATCACCTTTCTCCTGAGTCTTTTCTTTTCCAGGCTAAGCATTCTCAGTCTTCCTGTCTATTTTACTCACATAATACCACAGTCTCTACTCTCTAGGAACTTCCTCTAGTTGTATCATTCATGATTCTCTCCAACCTTCACCAACTAGATTCAATTCTTCTAATATTTTCCTTTCCTCATTCTGCCACTTGAGTTTCTTCCAATCCTTTTGGTCCTAGTCTTGGTTCTACATCTGGTATAAGGGATCACTCAGAGCCCAAGGGATCGAATAAACAATTCCCTTAATAAAAACATAGCCAACCATCCCCAGGGTAGAAACAGTCCCCCAAGGGTGTTAAAAAGAAAAAAAACTGCCAGCAAGGAGATTAAATGCAGTCATCAAACAACTTCCCTGAGGTCTCAGGAGTTCCTGGACAAACTTGTAAAACTGGTTTTTATATCCTTCTTGGCCAAAGGGCCCTCAGTTAAGTCCTATATCAATCCAGCTGGGGCAAAGTTAATTTATAGCTAACTTTGAGTTTCTTGGCTCACAGGAGTCTTTTGTGGAAGTGCAAGAGTTAACTCAAACTTTCTTAGTTTTATTAGTGTCCTGGACTCTAAAGCCTTTAAAGTACAAATCCAAATGTCTCTTTCTCTGGGACCTTTCTCAACTCTTACCCACCATAGATCTTACAATATACTAAGCTTATGCTTTTCAAAGCATATATCATGCCTTTTTTAAAAACTGGAGTTATTTATATGCATATATGAATAAGTAAATTCACATTTACTTTTTGGGACTGTAAGTTTCAAGTATCAGTCGTGTCTGGGTCTTTGTGACCAAATTTAGCATTTTCTTGGCAAAGATATTGGAGTGGTTTGCCATTTGTTTCTCTAATTCATTTTCCAGATGAGGAACTGAAGCATATAGGATTAAGTGATTTGCCTAGGTTCACACAGCTAGAAAGCATCTAAAGATAGATTTGAATTTAGGAAGATGAATGTTCCTGTTTTCAAGCCAAATAATTGATCCACTGGGCCATTTAGCTGCTTCAAACTTCATGGATCTTATCTAAATTTTGTTGTGTGCATGGGTGTTTTCACATACACACATTGGTACTCATTTGACTCTGGGTTGCTCAAACCCTGCTAGGTACTTTTCTATCCTGTACAAAGACAGTTGTTGGCTCAGAGTCACGTCAATGAGATAATTCACGTCAGCTAAGGTTTTGTCATCACAGCTCCTCAAGACTGGTCATCATTCTCTTTGAGGATTGGGCCAATGTTATAATGTAATACCCCTGCTTTTTTAAAATAATAAAGTCTACTGATCTTTATTTCATGTGTATGTGTGTGTATGTGTATGTGTGTGTGTGTGTCTTATTTCCTATCCCTCCTGATGCCACTGTTTTACTTTTATCCACTATCTTGCCCTCCCATTACTTAACCTACTTCTCCATCTACTCCAGGATCCCTCCCTTATCCTCCTCCCCCAACCTTTTCGCCTTACCCTCTTGTTTCTATCTGACTTTAGATAGAAAGTCTATCTGACTTTCTATTCTGACTTTAGAAGAATTTTATAGCCTTCCATATATATATATGTATATTATATATATACATATAATTCTATGTATATATATACACACAGTTTCACTCTTTATTATCCCATTCCCATAATTTACATACCTTATCCCAATACTGCTATTTTATATACCCTTCTATATCCCCCCCTTGACCTTATCCTATTCCCTTATACTCATTTTTTATAAATTTAAAAGATTTTTATTCCTTTCTAAATGTATACAATGTTTTCTCTTTAACTCAGATCTGATGTGAATAGGATTTCTCTAAAAATCTCTCCCTTATCCTCTTGCTTTTTCTTATCCCCTCACCTTCTTATTTCTTTCTGAATTTAGAAGACTTTTATATCCTTCTAGATATATATGTATCATTCCCTCTTTAACCCATTTTCAATGAAAAAAGGGTTATAGAACTACTAACCCTCTTCTCCCATCTAATTCCCCGTCCATTCCTACTCATGTACCTTATTTTACTTTTTCCTACATAAGCTTTGCTTTTAAAAATCACATCTTACTCAGCCCTACCCCAATCTTTTTTTTGAACTACCCAGTTACTAATGACAATCTTGGACATATGGTTTACATTTCCACATTAAAAAAAAAGAAAGTTTGTCCCTATTGAGTCCCTTATAATTAGTCTTTGATGTTTACCTTATATTTCTTTTGGATCTTTTATGTCAAAGTTCCTATTAAGTCTTCTTGCCACAAAATTCTGAAATTCTGGCAATTCATTGAATATCGTTTTTTGTTGTTGTTCAGGATAAAACTTAACTTTGCTGGGTATGATATTTTTGGCTGCAACTCCAGTTCTTTTGCTTTTCAATATATAGTGTTCCAATTCCTGCAATCTTTTAATGTAGCTGCCACAAGGTCTTGTTTGATTCTGATTGTGTCTCTGCCATATTTGAATTGATTTTTTTCCCTATTGCTTTTAATATTTTCTCCTTGACTTGGGATTTTGGGAATTTGGCTATGATATTCCTATAGATTTTTCTTGTAGGATCTCTTTCACGTGGTAATTGTTGGATTTTTTCTATTTCTAGTTTCCCCTTTTATTCTAATATTTCAGGATAATTTTTCTTAATTATTTCTTTCATTATTGTATCAAGTTTTTTTTTTTTTTTTGATCATAGCTTTCTGGAAGTTTGATTATTCTTTTTTCTTCTTGATTTGTTCTCTAGATCACTTTTAAAAAAATGGAGATGTCTCACTTTCTCTTTTATTTTTTCATTCTTTTTATTTTTTATTTTTATTATTTTTTGGTCTCATACCTTCTTCTCTGTCTTCCCCTTCCCCAATTCTACTTTTCTTTTTTTGCTTCCTTAGGCAATTGGAATTAAGTGATTTGCCCAGGGTCACA
Organism: Sarcophilus harrisii; assembly: GCF_902635505.1. Classification (NCBI taxonomy): domain Eukaryota; kingdom Metazoa; phylum Chordata; class Mammalia; order Dasyuromorphia; family Dasyuridae; genus Sarcophilus; species Sarcophilus harrisii. The sequence continues at coordinate 356,765,130 of NC_045427.1, read as the reverse complement.
CAGCTAGGAAGTATTAAGTGTTTCAGGTCAAATTTGAACTCAGGTCCTCCTGACTTCAGGGCTGGTGCTCTATCCATTGTACCAACTAGCTGGCCCCCATTCTACTTTTCAAAAAATCTTTTTCTTTCTCAAGATTCTGGATCTCCTTTTCCAGTTGATTGATTTTCTTTTCATAATCTTGTTTTGTTTTTAATTGTTCTTATTCTTTTCCCCTTCAATCTCTCTCATTTGTTTTTTAAAGTCTTTTAAAAAAAAGTTTTTCTATAAATTCTTTTTGGACAGGTTACTGAGACTTTTTTTTTTACTTCGGTATTCTCTGAAGATGAACTTTAGTCTTCTCTATTCCCACAATAATTTTCTATGTGTGGCTTCTTTCTCCTTTCCCTGCTTGATTTTTTTTTTCTTATTTATTTATAGTAAGCAACTTGTTACTGTAATTACCTCTAGTCCTAGGGTATGGGAGATGGTGCCTCTGGCTTCACTTCTGTTCTCTCCTCTGACTTGAAATCCCAAACCAAGAACTTCATTCTTCAATAAGAGCCCAGAGTCAGCAGCATCCCTGCCTTACTGCTTCTGAATTCACCTGGCTCTTCCTTGCCCCAGGGTTGCAACTGGGAAGCACAGTTGAGTCTGGTATCCCTTATCAGTAGAGATCCCCTCAATATTCTCCTGCACAGACATCTATCTGACTCCCAATACTGTCTAGGAGGTTAAGATTACCTCAATCCAGGTAGTTCAGGGATAGCTGCTTCAACAGAACTAGCATGGAAGTATTTACACTTCAGTCAGGCTAATCCTTAGTCCTGGTATCTTTTTTTTTCAGATCTTCTCCAGTTGTCTCGGATCACTGTTCTGCCCCAGTTTTAGTTTATTTTTAATGGCTCTACATTTGCCCTGAAGTGCTGTTTTGTCTTGTTTGTGTCAAACTTTGGAGAGCTTGAAATTTTCTGACTTTGCCATCTTCCCAAAATCCTCTCCCCATACGCATTGATTTTCATACAAATGTTCACATGCTTTTCCTTCTGGTTTTTGGATTTTCTCATATGTGTATAAATTCTTTATGCACAATATATAGTACATTTATGCACTATAGAATCTAGAATCATATTGAATCCCATCAAGTCCCAGAGAAACCGATGAGGTTAGATTTTCTTCCTCATATCAGGATCTCTAATTCTTCTTGCTTATTATTTATACTTTATGCATTTATGTATAGACAGCTGAAACCATGATTCTTATGGCTGATTCCTCTAATTTTATCATTTGTGAATTCCTGGACATTTGACTCACCCTCCTCTTCCTCCATTGTAGCTACTGTCTGTGATATTTAGCTTGGTGAATAAATAGTATTTGGGCAGTGTTCTTTCCTTCCCCTTCTCAGTAAAAAGTCCTTTTGATTATATTTACAAGCTTTCAGAGAGATATATTCTTCATAGTCCTTGTTAAATATACTATATCCCTATCCTAGAGACCTTTATTCCTGTATTTGAAATTATGTTCTATGAATCCACATTCCATTCTTAATAGATTTTAGCCCATTGTTCCCTTCCTAAATCTCCTTTTGTCTTCTGAAATCTTTGTCTTCCATTGACAGAACTGACAAAATCACCACCAAAGGGTTTCACTTTCTTGCCCCCAATTTTGTGATGATATCATTTTCAGCAGTGTTTTTTAGATACCTTTCCAGCAATGACTTATAACCATATGAATCAGTAAAATAATAATAGTAAAATAACAAAATAATCTAGTTCGACAAATCTTTGGAGACCATCACATCCTGTATAATGTCCCAGAATGGCAGCAAACCTTCTGTTTCTCAGAAGGGATTCTCCAATTGCTATTACTGATATCTTCTTCCTCTGATCCTTACTGGATGAAAACACAATGTATGGACATCATCATTTTTGAGGTCAAGTAACGGTTTCTTCCTCTGCATTCTAATGCTCTTCACCTCTTTAGGACTAGCTTCATATCTCTTAGTTCCAAAAATTTAATGGTCAGAGAACATATACTTAGGACTAGAAGGGAACTCAGAGATCATATCTAGCTCTTCTCCCTCCCTCTATACATGAAGAAACTGATTGACTTGCCCAAAGTCATACAGGTAATAATTAATGGTGGTGTTAGCTTTTTTTTGATTATATGTTACTCTTTATGACCCTTCTTGGGGTTTTCTTGGCAAAGGTACTGCAGTGGTTTGCCATTTCCTTCTTCAGATTATTTTAGAGAAGAAGAAACTGAGGCAAACAGGATTAATTGATGTGTCCAGGGTCACACAGCTAGTCAGCGTCTAAGGCCACTTCTTGATTCTGGTCCTGGTGCTCTATTCACCGTGTCATCTAACTGCCCATAATCAGTAGAACCATGGTTCATACTAATGTTACCTGACTCAAAAAAATCCAGTATTCTTTCCATTCTTGCTCTTTTCCCCTTTCACTTCTTTGCTATTTTGCATTTCATAATGTTCTCTAGTTCTTTGGCCATAAATTCTTCCCTTCTCCACAAATCTAATAGGTAGACTGTCCCTTGCTCTTCCTAATTTGCTTATAGTGTTACTCTTTATGTCTAAATCATGAACCCATTTTGATTTTATGTTGATATAGGGTGTTAAATGTTGGTCAATACCTAGTTTCTGCCATACTATTTTCTAATCTCCCCAGCAATTTTTGTCAAATAGTGAGTTCTTATCCCAGAAGCTGCTGTCTTTGTCACCTCTTTACTATATTCTTCTACCATCTATTCTCCTAATACAGGTCAGGATTCTTTTCTCCTGGACAGATGATTTGTCTTCACTGTTGACAGTCAGAGGCCCTTCTTCTCCATTATTTATTTTAAAGAAGTATATTTTTTTCTCGCATAACCTAGAGAGCGAGAATGATTTTCCTTTTGTGAGGAAAATGAACTAGCCCTTTGAATGTAGATAACAATTGCTTGACTTAGGCGGAAACATATACACATCACATGCTTTACACGGGTCACTGCAAAATTCTGTCTCTTGAATGATTTAGGACATTGTTTTTATTCTCAAGCATTTTACAATGTAATCGGAGAGGCAAGATTAAAAATACTGGAGTTGGAGTTAATGGAGAGCCATATCCACAATCTGGTCCTGCCATTTATAGTTGTATGATCTTGGATAAATTATTTAACCTCTCTGAACCTTGGTTTCTTCATCTGTAAAATAGAAATTATAAGTCTTTTCTCTCTCCCTTACAGGTTTATTGGAAGAAAATTGCTCTATAAACCATAAAGCACTATATAAATGCAAACTATGGAAGATGCTTGGACAACAATGTAAAATTAGTTATATCAAAGTCCATGTACCTAGCAGATTGCCTCACTGAGATTTAATCAATCAATAAGCATACTACATGACAGGCACTAGAGTAGGTGCTGAGGCTATAAGGGAAAAAAGAAATAGTCTCTGCTTTCAAGGAGTCTATTAAAAGTATTAAGTATATATTATGTACTAGCAGCTTTGGGGACTTAGAAAACCTCATGTAGGCAGTGGTCCTAGGGATTATCAGAGGCAGAGGTAAGAGAGAGAGGGCATTCTAGGCAGAGCAGATAACCTATGCAAAAGTATGAAGATGAGAAATGGAATTTTTTATGTGACAAACAGTAATAAAGATCTTTTTGGTGATGATAGATTATGTGAAGCAAGATGAAATGTAAGAAACCTTGAAAAAAAGGTTGAGGTCAGATTGTGAGGGGCTTTAAATGCCAAACAGAGGAGTTTGTATTTGATCCAAGAGGTGATAGTGTGCCATTGGAGTTTTTTGAACAGAGGAATGACATGGTTGTATCTATGCTTTAGGAAAATTTCTCTGTCAGTTGTGTGGAGAATAGATTGGAGAGGCTTGAAAGTAGAAGAGCATTTAGGAGCTAGAATCCATGTGTCAACTGGCTAATTGAAATTGTTGGCCACTCAAAGGGGGCTTAGCTGACCTTATTTGCTAACTATTCCTTAGTCTAATTGGGCTGTGGTCATTATCTTGAATGTCTGCTTTATTTCCATGCCATGGATTTTGGTATTCCCTTTTCTGATCATAATTTTTATTATTCTGTATTTTTTCTGCTTTACAATTCCTATTCCTTTTCCTTATCCTTACCATGACCTCCAGTCGCTTAACTCTTTAGCTCTTTTCCAGGCCACTACTCCTGTACTATCTATATCCTTTTCCTTACTTCTCAATCTTTGAGTATTGGCTCTTTGTGAGACAGTTAAAGTCTAGCCTATCTTCTACTTATGAATCCCTTGTCCCAGTGCCCTATTTTAAAAAATTTTTATTAATTTTTTTGGTTATATTTTAAGTTCCAAACTGCCTCCTTCCCTTCCTCCCCACTTTGCACCAGAGAAGATGACTATCTTACACATACACACACACACACACACACACACACACACACATGTTTGTGAATGTGTGTGTGTGTGTGTATATATATATTTAATGTATATAATATATATATATTTAAATTTTTTTTCAATAAAATATGATTTGAGATCTATAAGGGGAAAGGGTATTATGAGAAGCTTGAGGAGAGGTGAGAAGGATGGAACAGCTGCTGTGGAGAATGGAAAAGTAAATTAATTAGGGAGAAATAGAATATTTGCCTTGCTACAGTGAAGGCACAATATGTGTATATATATGAAACCAAACTATGTATACTTTATTACTTTTTTCTCTGGAGAGGGATAACATTTTCTTCCATAGGTCCTTTGCAGTTGATTTGAATATTTATAATACTTAGAATTACTTAGTTCACTGTTCTTCTTCAAACAATATTGCTGATACTATGTATACAAGTTCTCTACTTCATGTAAGTCTTTCTTTGTTTTTCTAAAATCAACCATTTTCTAAAATCATTTTTTACAGCACAGTAGTATTCCATCACACTCCATATACTAGTAATGATAATGTTTTGCTATACTCCAGTTCCAGACTATTTCCACCATCTCATGTCATGCTAAAGGGAGCAAAGAGCAAATCATAAAAGTGTGCTAAATGGATCCAGTATAAATTTAGGTTCTCTGATCTGAACTTGCTTTCACTGTAGCAAGGCAAACATTCTATTCCTTCCTAATTGATTTGCTTTTCCACTCTCCACAGCAGTTATTCCATACCTTCTCACTTCTCCTCAGGTTTCCCATAACATTTCCTTCCCCTTGTAAACCACAAGTCATTATGTTACTGGAAAAAAAAAAAATGAGGATAACTGCCTTAAGCTTCTCTTTACCTCTTGTGCCCCATTCTACATTAATTGGATATCTTAATCCACTATCTCATTCATTTCAGACTTTTTGAAGAGGTGGTCCTTCTCATTGTCAAATCTCGCCCTTGAGGCCATTACCTCACAACTTCTCCAGCACATTGTCCTACTATTATCCCCACTATTTTATCTTCAATTTCTGGCTTCTCCCCCATTGCCAATATATATGCCTATGACCCCCACATCCTTTTAAAAAAAAACACCTTGCTTCATCCTATTATCTCCATTAGCTATTGCTTTCTATGTTTCTTTACCTTTTGTGACTAAACACCATAAGAAAACTATATATACTCAGTTTGCTTCCTCTCTTCTAAGTTCTCTACAATCAGGTTTGTTTGTTTATTTATTTATTTTTTTTAAATTTGAAACTGCCCTCCCCAAAGGTACTCTTAAATGCTAAATTTAATGGCCTTTTCTTAATCCTCATTGTTCTTGACCACTGCACCATTTGATGCTATTGATCCCCTTCTCCTCCTCTTGGATACCCTCTCCTCTTTAGGTTGTCCTGGAACCACTTAGTCCTAATTTTCCTCCTCTTTATTCACTTCCTTTTGTTTCATTTGTTGATACTTCATCAGTGTCATACTCACTAACCATAGTTATTCTCTAACGTTATCTTCTGAGTTCTCTTTATACTATCATCAGTCCCCTCCTTTTCCTCCATTCAACTTTGGCCTTTATTCAGAAGATGCTGAGACCTATAAATCCAGTCTTATTCTAAGTCAGTCATATATCTCTAACTGTCTCTTGGATAGCTTGAATTATATTTAGGAAGTTTGAAACTCAGTGTGTATGAACAGAGTTCATTCTCCCTCTCTTCCCCCTACTTTCTCTCCATAAACAGCAAATAATCCAATATATGTTAAACAGGTGTAATTCTATACATATTTCCACATTTATCATGCTGCACAAGAAAAATCAGATCAAAAAGGGAAAAAATGAGAAAGAAAAAAAAGCAAGCAAACAAAAATAACAATAAGGTGAAAATACTGTTTTGTGATCTACATTCAGTCCTCACAGTCCACTTTTTGGATGCAATTGGTTTTCTCCATCACAAGTTTATTGGGATTGGCCTGAATCACCTCATTGTTAAAAAGAGCCAAGTCCATCAGAGTTGATCATCATATAATATTGTTGGCACTGTATACAATGTTCTCTTGGTCCTACTCACTTAATTTTGTAACAGTTCATGTAAGTATCTCCAGGCCTTTATGCTGCCTTGTTTCTTATAGAACAATATTCCATAACATTCATATACCATAACTTATTCAGTCATTTCCCAACTGATGGGCATCCATTCAGTTTCCAGTTCCTTGCCACTACAAAAAAGGCTCTAGTTTTTCTTTGGCCATAAATTCCTTCCCTCTACACATATTCAAAAGGTAGATCATCCCTTGTTCTCTCCTAATTTTCTTTTAGTATCACCCTTTTTATCTAAATCATGAATCCATTTTGACTTTATCTTGGGTGTTAGGTTTTGGTCAATACCTAGCTCCTGCCATATTATTTTCCAATTTTCTCAGCAATTTTTGTCAAATAGTGGGTTTTTATTCCAGAAGGTAGAGTCTTTAGGTTTATCAAACACTAGATTATTATAGTCATTGACTATTAACACTTTCTTCTTTCAAATTTTCATCTGTCAAAGACATCACCAACTGCCTAGTAATCCAGGATCAAAACTTTCACATTATTTTTGATTCTCAACTTTTACTCAGCCCACATATCCAATTCATTGCCACATCCTGTCTTTTCTACTTTAACATGTCTTGTTTAAATTCCCCTTTCCTACCCACATAGTTATTTATTTATTTATTATAGTAACTTTTTAATGACAGAATCCATGCCAGGGTAATTTTTTTTTACATTATCCCTTGCACTCACTTCTGTTCCAATTTTTCCCTCCCACCCTCCACCCCCTCCCCTAGATGGCAAGCAGTCCTATATATGTTGAATATGTCCTAGTATATCCTAGATACAATGTATGTGTGCAGATCCAAACAGTTTTCTTGTTGCACAGGGAGAATTGGATTCCGAAGGTAGAAATAACCCGGGAAGAAAAACAAAAATGCAAACAGTTTACATTCATTTCCCAGTGTTTTTTGCGTTGGGTGTAGCTGCTTCTGTCCATCATTGATCAATTGAAACTGAATCAGGTCTCTTTGTCAAAGAAATCCACTTCCATCAGATTACAGCTTCATACAGTATCGTTGTTGACATATATAATGATCTCTTGGTTCTGCTCATTTCACTTAGCATCAGTTCATGTAATTCTCTCCAAGCCTCTCTGTATTCATCCTGCTGGTCATTTCTTACAGAACAATAATATTCCATAACATTCATATACCACAATTTACCCAACCATTCTCCAATTGATGGGCATCCACTCAGTTTCCAGCTTCTAGCCACTACAAACAGGGCTGCCACAAACATTTTGGCACATACTGGTCCCTTTCCCTTCTTTAGTATCTCCTTGCTACCCATATAGTTATAATGCTAATTCAGACCCCCATTTCCTTTCTAGTGTACTATTATAATGGGCAGATAAGTGGCTCAGTGGATAGAGTTAGGCAGGCACAAAGTTAGGAAAACTCATTTTTTTTTTAGTTCAGATCTGGCCTTAGACACGTAGTAGTTGTGTGACCTTGGGCAAGTCATGTAACCCCATATGGCTCAGTTCCTCCTCTGTAAAATGAGCTGGAGAAGAAAATAGCAAACCACTTTAGTTTGCCAAGAAAACTCCAAATGGGGTCACAAAGAATTGTACATGACTCAACTGAACAACAACAGCATTACAATAGTTTCCTAATTATTCTCCCTGCCTCAAATTTCTCTCCAAACTTATCCATCCTGTAGTCAGTTGTCAAAGTGACTTTTCTAAAGCATAATTCTGACCATGTCTCCCTCTGACTCAATTAATTTCAGGGGAGTCCTCTTACCTCAAATCCCAAGTCCTTTATTTGGCATTTAAAGCTCTTCAGAACCAAGTACTTTCCTCTCTTTCCAATATGACTATATTTTACTTTCCTCCTTGCATTCTATGATCTAGCTGGCCTATTTGTTATTCCTTGTACATAACACTCATTTTCTATCTCTGTATTTGTTCTTACTATCCTGATATGCTTCTTATTTTTCTGGACTTCCTTAAGGCTTCCTCAAATCTCACATTCTTTAAGAGGCTTTTCCCAATCCTTCTGGCTATTAGAACTTACTTTTCTGAAATTATCTTTCTTTTACTCTGTATATAGCTAGGAATAATAGAGCCTGACTTCTGTGGTCACATGAGCAACAAAATAGCAGACTGAACATTTTTTCCAATCCCTATAACCTCTCAAACCCTTCCAAAAGAGAAAATATCTACTAAAGATAAAAACATGATTCTATGGAATCTAGAACATTCAGAATCCAAAAGAATGTTAAAAAAAAATAAAAAGCAAATAACCCAAAACCCAGGAACTAATGTTCACTGATTCTGAATTCACTCAGCACCTCACGCCCTCCTCCCACACTACCCACAGTAAGGCTGTGCTAGCAAAGCCAAGTACACAACACAGGTTACCAAAAAAAAAACAACACCCCATTTCTTTCTGATAATTATGATCACATAGAAACTCACAGATAAGAAAATTTTTTTGTTTCTTCCTGGTTCCTTGTATTACTTGACTGATTAATAGCTCATGATGGCTTTAAGCTGTTTTAAAATATATATTCACCAGGATCTACTTTATGTAAATATGGTATAGATAATTTACTTTTAATGATAATATATAGATGTCATTTATTTTCTAAATCATTACAGCTGAGAAAATTATGAATTGTTTTAGGAGGTAAAGTAAAGTAGATATTCTGTTTTATGCTTTGGCTATCTATGTTCATACCTACCATGGTTTCCTTTTCTTGAATTAGGAAATTTAAATGAGATATTGAAATGGAAATATTAAAGTATAATTTTATGAAACATTTTGTATATAGAACTAAATGGATATTATGAATTAAACTTAACTTCTCCCCAACCCCCCATACCCCAATTCCTCTTCCCTTTTTCCAATGCCATGGGGGCCCTGGCTTTAGGTGAAAAGCTTTTACTTGGACTGCAACAGCTAGCTTTGTCACAGCCCTTCACAAGCAAAAGTCTGCTGGTAAGGATCACAAGATGGAAGCCCCACTGATGCTAAATGCTGTATTGACAGCACCAGATTAGAGAAATGAAGAATAAAAAGAGAAGATCAAACCAGAGAACTGATGAATAGAGGGAATAGGTTAGGTCACTAGGACAGGACAACATGTGAGAGGCACTGTGCCACACTTACCAAACCTAAGGGAAAGAGCACAGCATCCAGATGAGGTCATTTCTGACCACACAAAAGTCAGCTTAAACAGAGACCTAGGCTGTTGAACCATGAATTGTTCAGTATGGAAACAGGCTGAGATGCTTTGAGATCTAGCCCCAAAAGAAACTACAATCCAAGTGGAGGGAGTCAGGAAATGAGTGATAAGAAATACAAAAGGGAAAAACTTGAAAGTATCAAAGATTTTAGGAAGAAGAAATTTCCAAGACTTTGAACATAAATGGAGAAATCAACAACAACAACAACAACAACAAAAAAACCCCCCCAGTAAAAACAGAAGAAAAGATATCTTTCAATATCTAGGAAATAAGTTTGGGCCTTTGAATAAATAGTGCCAAATAGAGAAAAATGATTCAATACTTGATGAGACAAAGAACCCAGTGGAACTGAGGAAAACATGGAACTACAACACCATGATAAGAGACTAATTTATTGTCCTACATGGCAAAAGTATTGAACAGAACTGAAAAACTTCAATCTACAATGGAAAATCCTACCAAAGTACCAATAGATTGGGAATGCAAATACACAGAAATGAAGGACAACAGAAGAAGAGAAGCAAAAACTGGTAACATTTAAAGAAAATATATTCACTATACTAGCAAAACATACTGATCTTAAAGACAGAATGAATAGAGATAACAAAAGGATCATAGGTTTTCCAGAACAACACAAAAGGACAAAAAAACCTCAATACAATCTCAAGCAAATAATAGAGAACTACAGAGAACTTCTGAACCTTTAAAGAATTTACAAATCATCTCCAGAAAAAGAAAAAAAAAACCCAAAGATTTCAAGTTCCAAGCATAGTGGTTAAAGCAAATAGTTCAATTCAGAAACAAATTAGGTAAGTCATCAGAAGAAAGACCTTTAAGTAATACAAGATTATTCTGTACCTATTAGAAAATGGAGGAGGGAATGTAATAATGTGTTTCAAAGAGCAATGGAGCTCCGGATGCAAATCAAGGTGACCTATCTTGCAAATGTTAGCTTAACCAAAAGGATAAAAGATGGACATTCGATAACAAAAAAAGAGTTTGACAAGAACTGAAAAGATTATTTGCTTCTTCCAACACCTTAAGTAATAGAAATGCAGGAGTAAATAAATGTCACAGGCAAGATCAGCAATAGTAACAGTGACAATACAAAGATCCATAAGAAAATTCTTTCTAAATGTTAATAAGGAGACAGTAGTAAAGGCATAAATCTGATAGAGGTAAAAGTGAAAAGGTGGATGGGAGGCCACCTTTTAAGGACAGAATCTGGAGACATCCTGCTTACAGATGAATGCTGCTTTTGTGGGACTATATTTTTCTTTTCTAAAATTTCATTTATTTAGCATTACTCTATTTTGCCAAATACATGCAAAGATAGTTTTCAACATTCACCCCTGCAAAACCTTGTATTCCAAATTTTTCTCCTTCTTTTCCCCTCTCCCTACCTTTCCCAAGACAGGAAGCAATCTGACATAGGTTAAACATATGCAATCTTTTCAAACATATTTCCATATTTGTCATACTGTGCAAGAAAAGCCAGATCAAAGGGAATAAAAAGAAAAAAATGAAGCAAACAAACAAACAACAACAAGTGCCCGTAGTTCTCTCTATGGATGTGGATGGCACTTTCCATCATATCTATTAGAATTGCTTTGAATCATGTGGGACTCCATTTTAACATGGGACAATACATAAAAAGGAGTAGGGGAGTAGAGAGCTAAAGAGGAGGAAGTCATGTCCTGGGAAGAATCAATAGAGTAGTGGGTAAGAAGGAAGGAGGAAAGACTGAAAAATGAAGGAAAAGAGGGAGCCCTTACTTTGGGGATGGAAAAAGGGTTCATTGATGAATGTTCTATGGGTAAAGGGAGATAAGGTCCTTACAATGAATGAGGCCTGGAGGATCAGGTACTTGAAAATTCTACTTGCTCTGGAAGGGGAGTTGAAATCCCTGGGAAAAACTGACCCCTGGAGGAATGGGAGAGCATGGATTCAGGGAGATTTTTAGGTAAATGTAGAAAAAATGTTTAAGATGAGAAAGCATAGCTCAGAGGTCAAAGAGGGACCTTTCCATAGGGTAGTTCCCTCTGACATTGACAATAATTGATAATGCTTTACGTGTGAGGCACAACAGAAAAGGGGAATTCATAGGATAAGCTCTATAAGACAGTGGAAAAAGTGCTTTGATAGTAAGAAGAATACAGAGAAAACAGAGAGATCAGATGAGAGAATGAAGGTCCAGAATAAACAAAAAGATTGGATCACAGAGTAAGAGAAATCCTTTTTGAAAATGGATGCCAAAAATGAAATTTTACAAACTAATGAACAGAACTATCTGAAGAGGAGGAAAGGAGGGGAGAATCTACTTGACTAACAAAGGAAATAAAGAGGGGCAAGAAATACATAACCAGATAAATAAGTAGAGAAGAAACAAAAATCTAATGGGAAAGGGCTTACAAATGAGAAGAGAGCCAACAGGACTATTTTTTAAAAACAAGATTAAAGGGAAGTAACTGAAGAAACATAATACTGTATTTATAGCAGAACAGGGAAAAACCTAACAAAAAAATTTAGAGATAGGAAAAAATATAAACTTAAGTCATATAACTAAATATGAAAGGATTAAACGACCCAAATTTTAAAAAGACAGATAAGAAAACAAACCCCTATGATACTATGGCTTATAAAAAACATTAAAAAAAAAATAGACATACAAAATAAAACTGAGGGAGTGGAGGAAAATGTACCATGCATTAAGTGAACCCCCCAAAAGTAAGAGTTTCCATGATTTATCAGATGAAACAAAACAAACATTAAAAAAACAGAGATAAACAAGGAAACGATATTATGTTGAAAAGAAGCATATGCAACAAACCAATATCAGTAACAAACTTATATGTGCCAAATGCCTTAGCATCCCAATTCATAAAGGAAATATTATCTGAGCTTCAAAAAGACATAGACAAAAACACAATAATGATTTCAATATCCCTCTATTAGTTTTGGATAAGGCTTTCAAAAAGATAAAAGGGAAAAATATGGAACTGAAAAGAAAAATTAGAGTTAAAAGACTTATGTCATCTTCTAAATGGAACAACGAAAAAATATACATATTTTTCTGTACCCGAGAAAAATGATGGCTAATAATCAATCATCAATATATCTGAGGGATCCTTTTTTATTTCCTCATTCAAAGTCCAGTCCCTTGCTGATAGAAGAGATTATTAAAGTCTTCCAGGTACATGTTTCTTGTATTGCCCAACTAGAAAACCTTATAATGAGAACCTATGTCTGAATTTGAGCCCATTGTGTTTTAATCAGGCACAACTGGGTGGATCTTTTCTGTATAGATGAGGGAATAGGGTAGTCTGGGTGCACATATGAGTAAGAATGACATAGTCAAAGTCATGTCCCCCCATAGCTCCTTCTTATGATGTTCATTCTATTATTAATTGTTAACCAATTGATTCCCATCTGTTAGGAATAGCTACTCTTTGAAATGAATATAAGTGTTTAAGGTTTCCATAGTTCATTTTTGGTCCCTGGGAATACCAATTGACTCCCTTTAATAATTATTTGCTAGCCATAATTAACAGAATGATCATCAATTACCCAGAAATTTTGTCTGTTGAACTTTCCATACATCACACATGACATGGAATTTTTATAAAAATTGACCAGGGCACAAAGAAATTGCAAACATATCATAATTCAATAAAAGTACAGATTGGCCCAGGGACCACAAACAAAAGATACAGATACTGTATGCCCCTTGTATCCTATATCCCCCAAACTTATTGATGATTGGTTATTAGCAATCATTTTTCTTGGATGAGAAGATATATATATTCTTTTGTTTTTCCATTTAGAAGATGCCATAACACAAAATATACAACATGGAGACAACAACAAAAGCTTAAATAGTGAGTAGGTCAAAGAACAACCAAAAGAATTAATAATTGATTAAAGAGAACGATAATGATGAAATAATATACCAGAATTTCTGCAATGCATCTAAAGCAATTCTCAGAGGGAAAATCTTATCCTTACAGTTATACATTAACAAAAGAGAAAAAATGAGGATTAATGAACTGAATGTGGATTTTTTAAAGTTAGAAAGTAAACAAACTTAAGTGTAAAAGAGATGATAAAATTATAAAGAAAATAAATTAAAAACACCCCATAGAAATTACAAATATGACTAAAAGTTGGTTCCTTGAAAAAACTAATAAAATTGATAAATCCTTAGTAAATCTCATTTAAAAAAGAAAAAAATGTTCCCAAACACTAATAATAAGAGAAATGCAAATCAAAACAACCCTGAGGTTTTATTTCACACCCTACAAATTGGTAAGGAAGATTAAAAAATTGCAATAGTCAATGTTGGAGGGTTTGTGGAAAGAGAGGCACACTAATTCATTATTGGTGAAGCCAATGTACCAAATGGTACAACCATTTTGGAGAGCAATTTTGAATTATGTAAATAAGTGGGCTAAAATATCCATATCCTCTGAATAGAAACTCCTTTACTCAGCTTATACCTCAAGGAAGAAATTAATTAGGGGGGAAATATACTTATAAATTCTAAAATACATATATAGCAGCATTTTTTCCCTCATTTTTAAATTTTTTAAAGCTTTTTAATTTTCAAAAAAACCACATATATATATATATATATATATATATATATATATACATAGTTTTCAACATTCATCTTGCAAAAACCTTGTGTTACAAATTTTTTCTCCCTCCCTTTCCTTGGCCCCTCCCCCAGATGGCAAGTAATTCAATATCTGCAATTCTTTTATGAATATTTCCACAATTATCCTGCTGCACAAGAAAAATTAGATCAAAAAGGGAAAAAATGAGAAAGAAAACAAAAACAAGCAAACAACAACAAAGTGAAAATACTATGTTATAATCTACACTCAGTTCCCACAGTCCTCTCTCTGGGTGTAGACGGCTCTCTCCAGCACAAGATCATTGGAACAGGCCTGAATCACTTCGCTGTTGAAAAGAGCCATGTCCGTCAGACTTGATCATTTTATAATCTTATTGTTGCTGTATACAGTGATCTCCTGGTTCTGCTCATTTTGCTTAGTATCAGTTCTTGTAAGTCTCTCCAGACATTTCTGAAATCATCCTGCTGATTGTTTCTTATAGAACAATAATATTCCATAATATTCATATACCATAACTTATTCAGCCATTCTCTAATTGTATAGTAGCATTTTTTGTGATAGCTAAGAATTGGAAACAAAGTAGACACTCATTGATTGGAGACTGGCTAAACAAATTGTGGTAAATGAAGATAATGGAGTATATTTTCAGAAAAGATACATGATGAATATAAACAAGCTTGAAAACATCTACATGAACTGATGCAGAATGAAGTAGTCAAGAAAATAATATATACAATAACTGTAACAATGTATATGAAAAAAACCCACCGACAACATTTCCCCAAATCTAAAGTAAACCTATCAAAATTACACAAAATACTTAAATGAAGAGATATGAGAAGTTTCCTCAAAATTATGTATAGACAAATTGCATATTGGATTGCTTGTTATCTAGGGCAGGAGGTGGGGTGAAGGAGGGAGAAAAGATTTGGAACACAAGATTTTGCAAGGGTGAATGTTGAAAACTATCTGCATATATTTTGAAAATAAAAAGCTATTATTAAAAAAAAAGTTTCCTCAAGCCTAACCATTTGCAGTGTCTGAGGTCAAATTTGAACTCAGATCCTCTTGACTTCAGGGCTGATGCTCTATCCACTACACCAACTAGCTAGCTGCCCCAAAATATGCACTCATTTATATTAAGAGTTGCAGGTAGATTTTAGCAGGAGGTATGTAAAAGGGAAGAGTATGAAATTGTGGTCACATATAAACTCCTTATGTGAATAAGGAGAACATGAGCAGCATTAATAGTGTTATATGTGTGTGTGTGGGGGTGAGTTTGTACATGTATGTAAGGATGGGATTGTTGTTATGTTGATATGTTGAATATGTTGATCCCAAACATGCAGCAATGCCACTTTTGGGAACTGATGATGAAAGGTTTAAAATCAGACTAGGTCTGAAATCCAACTGTTTCAACTCTCTGGAGTCTCCTCAAGGGAAAATAGGAGCACTGCTTTCACACGCCCTCATACATATGGAAGAAAAACAGTTGTCAAGAGACCAGTGTAGATATGCAGGGATCTCACCCACTAACTTGGATCTTCAAAAATATTTACAGTAGATAGAAGTTAACAGGATGAATAAAAGAGTGTATCACCGTCTTATAAAGATAGTAGAGGACTGATAAACCAACATAAAACCAAAAAACTGTAAGCATGATCTAAGGCTGAAGAAAGAAAGATTTGGGGTTGGGGGTTGTTTTTGTATGTGTTGTAGCTGCCTTGGGAGGAAAAAAGAGGCTCAAAGTAAGGACTGTCTGGCTGCTCAGGGTGGTTAGGATGATAACTATCAACAAAGGGATCGAGGTCAACTCTGTTTTTTTTGTTTTTGTTTTTTTGTTTTGTTTTGCCAAAAAGAGTAATATTTGTATTGGAAAAGAAACAACAAAAGAAACGTAGAGATCTGATACCCGAGATAAGTTAGGAGATCATTATATTTTTACCCCCATGGCTTCCTTTTCCCATTGGTGAATTCCTCCATCTTGAGGAAATACTCAGCCTGGCCATCTTTTTTTCATTCTCTGACTTTCAGGTCTTTTTTATGTGTTGTCTTTCTTTAGTAGAATATAGGCTTCCTGAGGACAGGGACTATCTTTATGCTTGTATTTATATCCCCTTGGCTTAGCATAGTGCCTGGCATATGTAATAGTTCTTTAATAAATGACTTGTTTTAATAGGAGAGCTCTAAATGCCTTCAATAAATTCAAGTCCCTTGGCCCAGATGAACAACATTCTCAGATAGAAGTGGAAGAGAATGGATTTTTTTGCTGCCACTTAAAAATGACACTTGTCAGATCTGGAGGTCAAATATCCTGACTTTCAAAGAGGACAAAATTTGACTCTCCACACTATAGCCTAGTGATCTTTTCTTTGTTTCCTAGAGCAAATTTTAGAATGAATCTTTAAAACCATGGTTAATGAAAATCTTGAAAAGAGAGCATTTAATTTAAAGAGATGACACAGCTTCATCATAAACAGATCCTTTCAGACAAACTTTATTTCCTTTTTGACAGTTACTAATCTAGTAGATCGATCAGGCAGGCAGTCAACAATTTTTTTTTGAGGCAATCAGAGTTATGTTATTTGCCGAAGGTTACACAACTAGTAAGTGACTAAGGCCAGATTTGAACTTCTGATTTTAAGGCCTGTGCTCTATCCAGTGTGCCATTTATCTGTCTCTATTATTAAGGACTGTATGTATTGTGTTGGGCGCTGTGCTAAGCACTTAGGGTGATTCAAGGGTATTATGGTGGAGAAGTCTAGAGTGTCAAAAGCAAAGTGAGAAAGGAATAAAGGATAGCAGGTCTCCTGGGATCTCTCTAAAACAGCTGCTAAGATGGTGCAGTGTATAGGGTGCTCAGAGGATATTTACTAGCTGTGTGACCCTGGTCAAGTCACTTAACCCTGTGTGATTCAGCTCCTCTTCTGCAAAATGAACAGAAGGAAATGGCAATCACTCCAGTATCTGCCAAGAACACATCAAATGGGGTCAGAAAGAGTCAGACATGATGAAAATGACTGAACAGCATATAAGAAAACAGAAGCACTGGGAGGAACTCACTAAAGGGAAAAGGTGGCTCAGAAGTGAAAGGGTATTCCAAGATGAGAAGGTCCCCAAAGCACTGAGGCAGTTGCAGGGTGAGAAATATCACTGAGGTGTAGAGAAGAATGAATGAATGGTCAGTGTAATTCTACATATATGGTTCACTTAGATTTTAGAGAAGCATTTGATAAAGTATCTCACTCTATTCTTGTGATAAAAATGGACATGTGAACTAGATGATATAAATAGATTTGAAACTGATTGAATGTCTAAACTGAAAGAGTCCTTGTTAAAATTAAATATTAATTTGGCAAAAGGTTTTCATTGGAAATCTGGAGATTCCCCTCTTTATTAGAATTCTTCATGCACTATCTGGATAACCACTTACCAAATAGGTTATAGTGAGGAATTCTTTTGAATATGGGTTGGACTAGATGCCACTAAAATCTTTTTCTCCTCTGAAATTCTGTGATTTGTGCAGGGGCAAGATGGAAACTAGAGCTCAATGTGTGTAAGAGGTACGTGGTTGGGCATCAAATAAATGATGACCTGAATTCAGCAGTAGGATAGTTGGTTGGTGCTTGTCTTGTGCTCTTGAAGAAGAGCAAAGTGACATCTCTGATGTTAGTTACATTATAGTGTATCCTACTATGGCTGATCAAACCAATACAAGCTCTGAATGCTCTATCACAGATCGGAAACAAATTGTCCCTATGAACATTTGGGATGTCTTCTCTATTTGTGCATTTCACATTTCTTCTAAGCCAATTCAATTCTGCTTTGCTCACAGCATTTTCTCTGATGAAGGCATGCCATGCTGGGTGGTCCTATGTCATTGTCTTCCATGTTATACATTGATTCTAAAGTTCTTAAGAGAAACCTTGAGAGTGTCCTTGTATCACTTTTTCTGACCACCATGTGAGCACTTGTCATATGCAAATTCTCCATAAAATAGTCCTTTTGGCAAGTGTACATTTGGTATTTGAAAGATGTGGATGTACAGACAATAAGCATGAGGGGAGGCACTGTGGTATGATAGAAAGAGCTCAGGATTTAGAGTCAAGGACCTTAGTGCTAATCCTAATTCTACTTCCTTAGATGATAAAGGAAAACTTCATCTCCCTGGGTCCTTTGTTTCCCTCCTCAAAATCTCAGTCCTTCAACTCAAGATCTTTAAGCACTTCTTCCAGCTCTAAATCCTTTTAGATATAAGTGCAGAAAACTAAATTAGAAGTGCTTATTTATGGTGGGCAAGGGGCAAGGGACAAATTTGATATCTTGGCCCATTACCTTTAACCAAAGGAAGCAATGCTGATCAAATAGTCCATGTCTTCCAGCTGAGGGAGGGTCAGGATATTGGCTTGCTGCTTTAATTGATCAAGCTTTAGCCCCAGAGACATGCTGAGCTCTCTGCAAGCACTCTAATTTCAAGGACACAAAAGGTTGTCTTGCCTTTTCATTGACAAGGGAGACTGTTGCTAGAATTTGAATTATTTTTAAAAATCAGGGTGAAAAAGAAACCTTCCCCACCCTATTCTGGCAATGGCTGAAGGAGTCATAAGGGTGATATTTTGAAAACATGATGTAGATGTCAAATAGCATCACCCTGAGTTTGGTTCCCAAATGTCTGGCACCTAGGCAACTGTTATTTTGATTACTGTGTTCTTTTAGACTGGCTGAGAGAATTTTGCTTTTTAGAGACTTTGGATTTTAAGTTCTCTATGCATGGAGATCCTATCTTTCTGCCTAGACTGAGGTTTTATAAGGGTAGAAATTTTCTCACCCCCATCTGTCCTTTACCTGCCCTTTACTCACCACCTCACCCCCAGCTAACTCATTCCTGTTTCTACATATTTGATCATGCCTTTTGCCTTTTATCTGAAATGCTCTTTTCCTGCTATTAAAAAACCTTCAAGAGCCCATCTTAGTGAAATTTTCCACAATTTAGGACCTACTTTTATATCATATACTTTCTTTGAATGATCAAATGAATTCAACAAACAAAAGATTTTAACTACAAAGATGTTTCATTTCTTGTCATCTAGTTATCTACTGTACTACTAAAAATGTCTATATCATACATGCTAACTGATTTATCAGTTAATATGCATTTATAAAACACTTACTGTATGCCAAATAGTGAACTAAGTGCTGGGGATAAAAAGAAAGACAGGAGGTAGTCCCAATCCCCAAGGAGCTCACAATCTAATTTTGTTATCCATTTCATTTTTATCCGATTCTTCATAATCCCATTTGTGTTTTTTGTTTGTTTGTTTTTGCCTGTTGTTGTTGTTGTTGTTTTTTGACCAAAATACTGGAGCTGTTCACCATTTCTTTCTACAGATCACTTTGCAGAATTGAAGCAAATAGGGTTAAATGACTTGCCCAGAGTCACACCTACTAAGTGTCTGAGGTCAAAATTTGAACTCGGGTCTTCCTGACTCCACGCTCAATCTCTAACCACTGAGCCACCTAGTTGTCCTCACAATCTAATGGAAGAGACAAAAAACAAACAGATACATAAAAATTTTGTACAGGTTAAATAGAAAAGAACTAATGAAGGGAAGGAACTAGAATTAAGAGGGACTGGAAAAGGCAACCTGGAGATAGTGGGATTTTGGTTAGGACTTGAAGAAAACCAAGGATTTTTTTCATTGTTATTTTTTGGCCAGAACAACCCTTGAATTTCTCTCCTAAGACATAGAAGGGCCACAATCTCTCTCTATGACTGAGATGCCCTTCTGAAATGAAATCACCAGCATTTGCAAGGGTATGATTTAGTCACTGTTTGTGAATTCAGTCTCTGTTTCACATCTATTATTTTGCCTCTCTAACTCCTAGCAGGGACCACAGCATATTTCTTTTATTGTCTTTCTCCCCTTCCCCCAAACTCCACCAGTTAACTCATTGTCAGGCTCATTGATTAAATACCTATTGCCATAGCATCACATCCAGTAAAAAACAACAAAAACTCGTGAGGGATTTTATCCCTCTCTCCCCAAGACCTCCTCTGAGCATGGTCCTGAGTTTTCCATGCTTACAAACAATCTGAAAAGACCCGAATGTCAGAAAAGGGCACATTTGCCACCGTGTAGGGTTGTGCCACTTTCATTTCTAGGGTCTGGAAGCTAACTATTCTTCTTAATTAGGAGGTATTTTTTTTTTTTTTTTTACCATGTGTTCAGAGGTGACAAACTGCTCGTTATTTTTATGAACCTAGGCTTCTTCACAAACCTCAGTGCCCTGCTTGGTGACTGGCCCCTCTTTGAGACTTACAGTTCTCTCTTTTCCTCCCCCACTCCCTCACCCCACCCCACCTCATTTCTGATGGTAGATTCGGAGGCTGTGGGATTGCAGTCAGTCACATGTTCCTGAAAGGACTGGAGGAGAATCAGTAAAAATGTCCTGCAGAATTCCTACATTCTGGCAGCAGAATTTGGCACTGCATTCCCAAGCGTCCTGATTCAGCCTTTTCTCTGAATTCCATTCTCCTTCTCTCTTTCTCCCTCCTCCCCCAACTCTACATTTGGGTATGGCACACAACACAGTATAGGAAAAGGTTTGTTTAAAAAATAATTAAGGAATTAAAAATAGAATGATGCACATTTCATTGCTAGTAGTCCTGCAATGCATCTACCAGCCAGTTTAATTCTGTTCAAAAACCTTAAGTGAACAGGTCCTATACTGTCACTATGAATTACTGGCATTCCTGATACATACCAGCTTAATAAGCTATAGCAACAGATGCCTGGTGACAAGTGGGAATGACACCTGGTATTTTGGATGTTTCTTAATGTCACCTGAAAGCTGGATCTGCCCTTTGGATCCACACTCCATGCCTACCTCATTCTCATTTCCAGAATTGTCAAGCTGTCTTATTAAGCATTCTGTTGCTGCAATTTCCAAGCTCTGTGATCCAAGGAAATTCAGAGCAGAATAGACCTCCAAAGGGGAGCCATTGTAAAGCAACACTGACAAATGTTCCCCCACACTCCCATTTATGACCTGGGGCTGGACTGCTATAGGTCCATGAGTGGGGAGGAATCTGAAATCACAAGTGGTGTATTTAGAGCCCCACCCTCACAGTCTGCATTCTTATTTCCCTCATTTTCAAGTTACCATTTAATTACAATAGTTCAGCATTGCAAATCTATAGGGAAATCAGCTCAAACTGACATCTCTGAAAAGTAATGACCAGCTTGGTGCAGCCTTTCAGATGAATTGTTTGTTTTACTGAGTCTGTTCAAACTCCATCATCACTGCAGGGACTCCAGATTCTTCCTTTCCATTAAATCAAGCCTACACAGCTACAGTTATCCAAGAAATTCAGGCATAATAGCCCGGTTTCTTTTGAATTTGCCAGAGAAATAGGGAAACTGGCTTGAGTTATCTGAATATATCTATTGTATAAATAGGGGATAGCAAAGACTCACGAGATCATAGATTTAGAATGTAAATGACTTTGGAGATCACTTTATTCAACCTCATTTTATATGTTACGGTATTGAGGTCCAAGAGTTGAAATGATTTTCTCAAGGTCACACTGGCAGTAAATGTCAGAAGCAGGATTTGGATGCAGAAAATGGAATGCCTTCAAAGAACTGGGGCTTCTTCCATAGTAACATGCTATTTCCCAATATTAAACTTATCTTTGTTTCACCCTTAACACTAATTTGTTCAATTCTACTATGTGCCAGGGATTATGCTTTGTGCTGGACATAGAAAACTGATAATTAAACTCTGCTAGAAAGGATTTTAGAGGCCAGAACCCAACCCCCTCATTTTACAGATGAAGAAATTAGGCTTTCAGAGAAGTTGTAATTTGCCCAGAATCACACAGCAAGAAAGCCTCTAAGGCAGTATTCTAACCCAGGTCTCCTTGACACAGAGAGAGTGAGGGTGACAGCTTTGCACAGCTCTGGTTTTTTTTATTTTTTCATTATTTTTTTTTTTTTCTGGCTAACTGCCCCACACAGCTATTCCTCACTTAAATCCAATTCACTTGCAAGTCAGGACATTATGTGATGTCAGTGGTCCTCTTCAAAAAATGAAGGACAAACAACGACTCTATCCAATATATCCACACTAAGTCTCTACTCTTAAGGAATTTACAGGGGGTGAGCCAATATGTTCATGAATATTTTGAGAATGAAAAGATGGCACTTAGAACAATTGAGTGGGAGGAGACAGTTCAAGGTAGGTTTCACAGAGACCAAGGCACCTGAGCTCAACTTTAAAGGAATAGAAGGATTCTGAGAAGTGGCAGGAATGAAGCAAGATGGCATTCTAGGGCTGGAGCATGGCTTGTGCAGAAAGCAAGAGAATTACGACTATGAAGAGAAGTAATAAAAAATGAAGCTGGAAAGATAAGTTGGAATTAGGTTATAGAGTGTTACAGATGTCAGGCTGGGGAATTTGTATTTAATCTTAGGAGAGAGTTGACATGGCTGAATCTGTATGACCTTAGCATGTTTAACAGGTAAAATTATCTATGGCTAATGGGATAAAATTCAAATCCCTAATCAATTTCCTCGTGCTGTAATAAAGATTCTTTGGTGCAGTGGTGTAGAGAATGAGGGACAGGTTTGGAAGCAGTGAGACCAATTAGGAATCTGTTTTTATAGCTGAAGTCAGAAATAGATTTTGTTTTGGATTGTTGACTGTGCAAGTGAAGAAGAAGGGGACAGATCTAAGAGATATTTTGAAGATGGAATCAAGAAAGGTTGACCACTGATTGGATGTGTGAGATGAGGGAAAATAGAATCAATAATAACTCCGAGTTTCCAGAGCAGGGGTCTTTAGAAGGATGATGAAGCCCTCAATGCAGGAGTTTGGAGGAGGGAGGGGAGTTCTGTTTTAGAAATGCTATAATTGAGAAGCCTTCAGGACATCTATAAAGAGATGACTAGAAGATAGATGGAAATGTGGAACAAAAGCTCTGGGGGAAGATTAGCTCCGATTATATAGATTTGGGAGTCATCTGCATAGATAATTGAACCAGTTGAAGCTGATTCACTCACTCAATCACTGTAAGTGTGTATATAGAGAAAAGAAGAGGACCCAGGATAGAGTCTTGAAGGAAATGGATGAAAAGATACAGGGTACTTTAAAGTTTGCAAAGCCCTTGACAGACATTATCTCACTTGATCTTTACAAGAGTTTTATAAGGTGAGTCTTGTAGGTACTACCCTCTCTTTTTCTTCTCATCAGTCACTCCTTTCTCAAACTCCAAGTGTAGGTGATTTTTACTGGAAATTTGGCACTAAAATGGAGAAGATAAATCAGTCCATGACTTGAAAGGATTCAGGGTTAAGTAAAGGATTTTTTTGTTTTATTTTGATTTGTTCTTAATGAATGTTAGAGCTTTAAGATCCTTGGCCCTCCCAACATATAGGTACCACTGAAATTCAAGTTTTATTACTTCTTATCTGGACTACTGTAATACTAATTAGTCCACCTTTATTCTTCACTCTAAAAATCCAACTTCCCCACAGATAAAAAAAAAAATTGACATTCTTAAAATACAGTCCTAAAATACATGTTACTTCCTTGCTCAAAGAGCTTCAATGATGTTTCACAACTGCCAATCGCCTGTAGATGAAATTTGAATTCTCCTGGCATGTAGAGAGCCCTGAATAATCTAAAGATAATTTATCCTTCCAAACTGATCTCACTGTTTCCCCCTCCTATGATCCACATTCCAGTCAACTTGCCTTTTTGTTTCCTGTACTTTTGATCTCCTCTTTACCAAGATTATGTCCCACACTCAAATGCTTTTCTTCTTCACCTCTACCTCTTCTAATTCCTAGTTCCTTTCAATGGGCCCCAAAGGTGCTACTATGTGTCGGGCCCCAAGAATACAGTCAAAAATTAAATAGTCTCTGCCCTAAGGAACTTATATTCTGGGATACAACAAATACTTTTATGAGTAAATATAAAATAAGTATGTACAAAGTATCTAGAAACAGTTGAGGTTCAGTGGATAGATCACTGGACCTGGAGCAAAGAAAATGAGTTCAAATTCAACCTTAAACAAATCCTCGATGTGTGACTCTGGGTAAATCACTTAACTTCTTTGCCTTGGTAGCATCATCTATAAGACGGGGATAATAATAGCATTCTACCTCCCAGGGATTTTATGAGGACCAAATGAAATAATATTTGTAAAGTGTTTATAAATTTTAAAAGTGCTATATACATGTTAGGATGTGTGATCCTAATTCCTTATGCATACTATATGTTAACCTTTATTATAAATAAAATAAATACAGATTAATTCTTTAGAGGAAATATTGGTAACCAAAGAGATAAAGGAAGACATAGATGGTAACATATACTCTGCATAAGGAATTAGGATCATTTTTCATCTTTATATGCCCAGTGTCTAGCAAGGTACCTTCCATATAGTAGATGCTTAATGAACAATAGTTGAAATGAGCATTACCTTATGAAAAACAATCAAGGACATGAGAATAATGAATTTATGTTCATTCAAAGATGCATGGTGATGCTAATCTAAGGTGGCAGTCTAAAGTAAGTGGGATTAGAAAACCCACAAGAGTAATGACTATAACAATAGAAAGAACACATGAAACTGTTTGATATGCAATTACGATTGCCAATTTTAGCTTTGAAAAAGGATTTCCTATGCAGAAGTGAGGGACTATGGAAGGAAGGAAATAAAGCAGCAGGTACTGTGCTAAATATTTTTTCTTTCTTTTTAAAAATACTAACTTTTTCTTTTTCAAAATACATGCAAAGATAGTTTTCAACATTCCCCCCTGCAAAAGTTTGTGTTCCATATTTTTCTCCCTCCCTTAAACTGTGCTAAGTATTTTAGAAACATTATCTATCTCATTTGATCCCCCAATAACCCTGAGGGGTAGGTGCTATAATTATTTCTATTTTACAGATGAGGAAATTGAGGCTGACTGAAATGAAGTAATTTGCTCAGGGTCACATGAGTAGTAAGCATCAGACACCGAATTTGAACGCATATATATATATGCCCTATCCACTGAACCACCCAGCTGCCTCCATAGGCATAGAGCTTATTTATACTCTCATATTCCACTGATGTGTTTGTTGGTTTTGCTGAACTGTTTTTCCTCTCTTTCTCCTTCTCTTGGTTTCTCTGTCTCTCTCATTATGTGTATATATGTATGCGTGCATATCCATATCCATATATGTGTGTACATACATGCATATACATGTATATACACACAGGTGTGCATGTACCTATGTGTACATGCATGCATAGATGGATATGTGCGGTATATACACATATATGCACACATGTGTATCTGTACATATGTACATGTATATGTGTATATATACACACATATTGCTATATAAGAGTTTAGTTTTTTGGGCAGGAGAGGGTAAGGGATATATCTGGAAATGAAGGTGATACAAAAACAAAAGCAATCAATAAAACATTTTTTCAGTCCTTACAATAGCTCCACAAAGTAAGTGCTATTATTATCTCTATTTTACAGATAAGGAAACTGAGGCAGAGAGAGGTAAAGTGATTTGCCCAGAGTCATACAAGTAGGAGTACTTGAGGTTGGATGTGAACTAATGTTTTTCTAACCCCATGCCCAGTCCTTTATTCATTGCACTACTTAGCTACCTCAGTGTATAAACCCTCTGCATTATAAGACAAGGAGTTTTGAAGAAGGATGTCATCATGAAAATATGAGTGTATATGTGTATGGGTAAAGATGGGTTGGTCATGTGACAATGGGGATGAATTGTTCTATCTGTAAAATGAAGGAAAGACTGTCCTATACGCAATAACCATGTTATACTATGAGAACCTATACAGAATTTGGGGGTCCTGCCACTCATTTTTGGAACATTTTTGATGCAACCTGTCCTTAAAATTTTATTATAGAGAATTTCCTGGATTAATTTAGGTTGTGGCAATGATCTAGAGGAAGAGAAAATTGATCCTTTGGATTCAGTCATCAGAATCAGATTATTTTTCTTTGAATACAGAGTCCTGAGTAGAGAAAATGTACCTGGGTCATTGGTGATATCTGAAATAGAGTCTTACTAAAGAAACAGCATTGCATACTATACCTGTTCACTCAGAGAACATTCTGCTAATGGTGAAAGTAGTAGCTACAACAGTGAGTAGATTTAACCAAGAGAGGACATTTGTGTGGGTGACGATGCCAACATCATATTTTAATAAACACACCATAAATGTGTGATTGGCTCGAGGTTATTCTCATTTGAGGGGATGAACTCACCCTTCTCTAATGAGGTTGAATTCCAGACCCTAAGTATAGTGGAAGATGCATTCCTGAAATATATATGTCATTATTTTTGGACTGACTCCTCAGTGTCAGTGTCTGATATTTGCTTGTCTGTCTCTGTGTCTGAGGGATCATGGTACTGAGAATGGTGCTCTTTTAGCCATCACTACTTTAAAAATACTTGCTTTGAAAGTAAAAGAAAATGAATTTAGAAAGTGAAAGGCAGATAAAGCAAATTCTCCCTAAGGATAGAGTGGCTAGAGATATCCAGCAAGTGAGTCACCAAAAACAAAAGTCAGTTCAGCCTTTTAAAACTCTGAGCGTACTTTTTCATTTATTTTGGAAAAAAACCCCTATAATTTAGTTTTAATTATTTAAGATAATACTTCATCATTTTAATTATTTAAGGTAATACTTCATAGGATCTTTTGAAATTGAAATGAGATCTTAATAATCCAAGTTCCCATTACATCTCTTTGCTATTAAATCTTTATAAATCTTTGCTTGGAAGTGTGTCAAGATGGCTAGGTTTTGAGATATATAGGGTCTGCAGATTAGTGGTGTGAGGTGTGAGATTCTAATGAACTCTTGTCTTTGTTTCCTGGGTCCACTTTATCTCCTAAGTGTTGGAGCCCCACAGTGAAATTGTAGGTGGTAATAATTTCACCAACAGTGCAGAAACTTGTCCATCAATAGTGTGAATAAGAGGGTTTAAGTTCCATTTGTTAAAATTAAGCCCATTTTAAAATCAAGGGATTACAATATCTTAAGTAAGAATTTGTCTTTGAAAGATGAGTCTTCCAAATTTAACTATTCATTTTCATTCTTTTTCAAATTGGGTCTCACATCAATCTTCTTCCATGAATCCCATACCACTTGTGATTTGGATGATCTAATCCCATATATTCAGCTCTCACTCTCATTTATTTTTCCTTGAATTTCCCTCCCTCTCCTCAATCTTTCTCCTTAACTATTAGGATCTCCAATTTACAGTAATATAACCCATCTTTCCAGCCTGATCTCATTCTTTCCCATGTTTCAGTAAAACTGGATTATGAGTTTCCATTTATCTTCCCTTGCCCAACCCTCCCCTCCAAATTTTAATTCTTTCTTCTTTGCAACTTCTATCCTAGAATGATGCTATATTTATTAGTGCCTATCTCACTTGATCCAAATAGATCCTAGCCATGTTTTCTTTGCTTTACTCCCTACTTATTGGCTATCTTTTTTTTTTTTTTTTTTTTTGCAAGGCAATTGGAGTTAAATGACTTGCTCAGGATCACACGGCTAATAAATTATGTTTGAACTCGGGTCCTTCTGACTCTAAGACTGGTACTTTATACATAGTGCCATCTAGCTGCCTCCTGGCCATCTTCTTGAAAGCTCTGATGACCACTTTGTAATCCAATTTGGAGACTATTCCCTCAAGGTTTTAATTCTTTGATATTCAAAATTTCTTTCCTAACACATCAATACTTAATTAATCACCCATTCATTCATGCCTTTCATCAATGTTCTCCATACCTGGAATGGACCCCCCAACATTCAATTCAATTTAGTAAGCAATTATTAAGTTCAGACACTTCCCTAGATAGTGGAGATACAAAAGCCAAAAATGGAAGACTCTACCATAAAGAAAATTACATTCTGGGGAGAAGGGAGGGAAGTGTGGAAGGAGAGAAAGACAGACAACAAAGCACTTAGATAATTAATTACAAAATATATTCAAAAGTAATATCCTAAAGGAGGCGATATCTAATGAGGGGAAGAGAATGACCATTTATAAAGTGCCTATTGTGTGCAGGCATTATGCTTTATAAATATTATCTCATTTTATCTTCTCAACAGTGGGGGGGGGGGGGGGGGGGGGAAGGAGTATCTCCAATTTATAGATGAAGAAACTGAGTCAAGCTTTAAGTAACTTGCCCAGAGTCATATAACCAGAAAATATCAGGCCAAATTTGAATTTAGGTTTTATTGACTTATTAATAATAGGAGTGCCAGAGGGCATAATGAAAGAAAGAATGGGATAGTATATGAGTGGCCAGAGAAGAGAATCACATTCTAGATAGCCTGTGACTGAATCAAGAAACTGAGTTAGAGTCATTAGGCAGTAGATTGCTTCCTCCTTCAAACTAGCAAAAATAAAGTTGATTTTATTACCAATCTATGAAAAAGAGATGGAAAAGAGATAAAGAAGATAAACTGCAAGATCATGGGTCCTTAATATACCTCATGGCCAAGATGACATCCTGGGGGTTGTTTGTATTTAAATTTGAGGCACTCACCTTATTATATCTAATAACCAGGGTTCATGTCAATACTGAATAGATTATCTCCCTAAAAGTGTATGGGGAAGAAGGGAGAAGGGAAGTCTCAAGACAGTCCTTCCTTTCCTTCAAAAGCCAATTCAAGTTTCAACTCTTCCATTAAACCTTTCCAGACTCCTACTTTTCCAGTAAAGTGATCTCTCCTCAAAATATTTTGCTAGAATCCATTCTTTCCATTTATCTCATCCTCCCTAGCATCATAATCTTCCTTTCATCCCTTTGGTCAGATTATAAACTTCTTGGAAACAAGAAGTATCCACCTTAATATGCCCAAAGTCAAGCATAATGCCTTGAATTTGATGGGATTTTAATCAATGATAAATGTTTGTTGAATGAACAAACTCCATCCTCTGACCAAAGAGTACTATAATCTTTGTATTCAATACAGCATATCATAGTGAAAAGACCCTTGACGGGGGAATTAGGGGAGCCCTGGATTCTAGTTTATGCTTTGTCATAATAAGCTTTATGACTTTGGGCAAACCACTGAATTCAAGCCTCATCTGCCAAATGGAGCTGACATCTCTTTCAACTAAAGCTTTCTATGATTTTATGATTCCAATAGTATGAGTCTCAAGCTCTTTCCAGTTCTGACATTTTGCAGTCTATAAGTGTAACCTGTTGAAAATTCTCCTCTTATTAACTAAAGGCTAGAGGATTAAATATGTGTGACACATCTTTCCCCCCACCCTGCTTCAGGGTCAGATTCACTGACTTCAGAAAGCCTTCTATGTCTCTAGAGACTGAGAAATCAAAGAGAAACCTTCACACAGAGCTCTTTAGTGGGAGCCACTAAGCTACTAGTCAAGGTTTTCCATTTCCTGTTTGCTTGGTGCTGACACTTCTTCCAATCTTTCATTATTTCTTCTCTCTGGAAGATGGCTCTTTAACTGTCACTCCTGCTGGAAAGCTCTTAAAATAGAAGTAGCCAGATCTTATGCTTCTTGAGAAGTACCAGTAAGAGCAGCAGAGTCAAAAGATTTCTCTTTTTGTGGATTTTGCCCATCTGCTCTTGTTTAGTGTCAAGGGTATGGGATAGAGTTATGGATGACAATATTAACTCTGCGGGAGAAGGCATTCTTTTTTTCTTTTTCCACTAACAATCACAATGCATGAGAATGTCTGGTTTCTTTCAGGGTTCATACTTCTATATGAAAACTTTTCTTTTTTCTTTTTCTTTTAAAATTTTTTATATGAAAACTTTTCTAATCCATGTCCACCCACTAGATAGATAGTGACCCCCCACATTACTTTACTTTTTTCTTTTCTATTTTTTTTTTTTTTTTGCTTATATATGTTTCATTTTCATTTTTGTATTCTTAGCACCTAACATAGTGCCAGGTACATGGCAATTGCTAAACAAATGCTTGTTGATTAATGAGGCACAGGTCTTATTAGTTAAAAAGAAATTTAATCCAATAATTCAACATTCTTGTCCAGTCTCTTCATTTATAGTTTGGAAGGTAGAATTTGGACTCAGTTTTTTCAGACTTAAAGTCTAATAATTATCTACTGGGTAGTCAGGTGGTACAGTGAATAGAATACCAGATTTGATGGAAGACGAGTTCAAATCTAGTGTCAGATATTTACTATGTGATTTTGGGCAAGTCATTTAACTTTTGTTGGCTTGTTTCCTCACCTATAAAGTGGAGATAATAATAACATCTTCCTCATTAAATGAGATAATAATTATAGAGCACTTAGCACAATATCCTATATGGAGTAGCAAGCATCATATAAATATTATTATTAACATAATAAAGGTATCAAACACATTGCCAGTGGACCATATGTGGCCCACAACACTAACACTATGGGGAAAAGGGGGCGGAGGAAGAGGGAGGAGCTTGAAGAGCTTTGAGAAGGCAATTTTTCATAGCTAAATCCAGTGGTCTTAATCTTTCTACTTCTTGACCTTACCTCCTGAGTACACACTGTTCCCTAGATTTTTATAGGAGATGTTTCTGAGATTTTGTGATTATTACCAGAATTTTTTTTTGAAGATCTGCCACTTTTAGAGAATCAGTCTTGAGGTCAGGAAGACCTGGGTTCAACTACCTCTGAAATATATTAGATATCTATTCCTGGACAAATCACTTAATTTCTCTGAGTCCCAGGCAATTCTCTAACATTATATTAATCATAAATAAAATGTCTAATGTTAATTAAAGGAGGAGAGTTTTTATGTTAGATGTTCCTTGTAGTGCTGATATCATAGGTCAGGACTCCTCAGAATGCCATCACTGTAAAAACCTTTCAATGATCTCATCCCTGGGTATATGGCTTGTTCTCAATCATTTTTCGGTCATGTTTGACTCTTTGTGACCCCATATAGGGTTTTCTGGGTAGAGACACTGGAGTGCTTTATTGTTTCCTTCCCTAACTCTTTTTTACGGATGAAAAATGGAGGCAAATAGATTTAAGTGACTAGCCCAGGGTCATTGAGGTCAGATTTGAACTCAGTAAGATGAATCCTCCTGCTCCCAACTCCAGCACTCTTTCCACCTAGCTTGAGGCAGCTTATAATTAGAAGGACTGAAATGAGCCATCTGGACTTGATGCTTGGAACCCTTCAGAGATAACTAGGATGAGAAATAGGACCAAATTTAGGTCTTAGCCTAAATGTACATACATATATCTGTGTGAGTTTGTGTGTGTGTGCATGTATATGTATATATACATATATATGTGTGTACACACACACACAGCTCAATGTTCCCTTTGTCAGATCCAAACAATCACTTTGTGTTATATCCTAACAGTCTAGAACATTGGAAGGAGTTTTGTACCAAATTGCATTGCCAATTCTTCATATCAAGACCTGTTATGTCTTTGACAAGTGGGAATTCTTGGCCTTTGTGTCCCTGAAAAGTTTTGGGGCTGTATGTGTGCATGGACATGCTAAAACTGGTTCTAGTTGAAAAAGAGGAATCTTTTTCAAGTTGCAGAGTCAGAACTATCAGCATTCTAAAAATCCCAAGTTGGCTTTAGTCATCTCTTTGGTTGATTTCTCTCATGGAATTTAAAGAGGCTTTAAAATCTTCTTTCTCTCTGAGGCCGTATGGCCCTGATGAATAGGTCTAAGTCCTTAGCTCTTTCTCATTTGTCCTTTTCCATTCAGAACGAACAGAATTTTAAAGAGCTGGAGAAGAAGCCATTGGAATTTGGGAGCCATAACTGGAATCTGCATCCAGCCCAGCATTTATGCTCTGAGATACAAATAATAGCTTTCAGGATTCTAGTCCAGCAGGACTCATTGAGCAGCAATATGAATTTTGGATGTGAACTCAGAAGACTGCTATGTAAGAACTGAATTAAGTTTTGAGCTTAATTCCCCCCAGAGACTGAATTGGGCACTGAATTGTACCCAGGGAGTAATAAGAAAAATGTTTATATGTTTGTTTTTGCTATACCTTTGAAGTAAAATATTCTTTTGAGAAAGCAAATTGATGTTAAGTAGCTAAATGGGAATGGGTGCTATCATAGGCCCCCAATAATAAGAGCTCAAATTCTTGTCACAGAAAAGAAAAAAAAGCTACTCCAAACTGCAGGCTACCCTGCAGCCCTAAGGGATCTATACTGCCTGGCCCTGAGAGAGTAATTTTACAGAAGGTATGTTAGAATTTTGGGTTGTTCTTGAGATTATGGAATTGATTAAAGTAAATTTTATAATTTTGTGCCAATTAGCCCTATGCCTTGTGACTAAGGTGAATTGGTTTGAGCCACATGCCTGAAAATGGGTTTACATTGTGACCTTGCTAAGAGAAATGGACACATTTTGTGAATCATATCTAGATCTCCTCAAGATACCTCATTGTGGTAGTAGCAGAAATGTGAGCTCTATCTAGAATATTGGAGCAAATAGTAGCTGATTCTACATGAGATGAAAAGGCATTTAGTACTACCACAAACCTATCACTTGATGGCTTTGAAAACTGTGCCCTCGCTCATGAATTCCTTCACCTTGATCTAAGATGGATAAGATTCTACTGGCCCCAAATGACAGCAAATATTTACAAAATCAGTCAGTTGGTTAATAAACATTTAAATGTCTACTATGTATCAGGTGTTGTGCTAAGCCTTGGGGATATAAAAAAAGTGTAGAGGGAGAAGAGTTCAGTCTAATAGGGAAACATACAAATAACTATGTACAAAAAATCATTTAGGATACCTTATAAATAATCCATAGAGGGAAGGCAGTAGAATTAAGAGGAAAAAATGGAAGGATATCCTAATAAGTATTTATTAAGTAATTACTATCTGCCAGTCCCTGAACAAATATTATATTACTTAGTCCTCACAATCACTGCGAGAGGTAGGTGCTATTCCTATTTTAAAACTGAGGAAACTGAGACAGAGAACGGGTCATAAAGCTACTAAGTATCTGAGGCCAGATTTGGAATTGAGTCTTCCTGACTTTCCCACTCCATCCATGGAACTATCTTGCTGCCTACAGATAGATTGCCCTAAGGCATTGGGAGAGGCCTCCTGTAGAAGGTGAAATTTTGGCTGGAACTTGAAGGAGACCAGGGAAGCCAAAAGATAAAGAAAAGAGGAAGGACAGCATTTCGTGCATGGGGATTGAGGGTAGGCAGTGAAAATGCCCAGAGTTGAGAGACTGAATGTTTTATTTGAGGAATAGCAGAAGCTCGTGTCATTGGCTTGAAGACATGAAGTAAGAAGTGTAAAATGTAAGAAAACTAGAAAGGTGGGATATGAGTGGTTCTGAAGGGCTCTTAATTCCAGGAAGGATTTTTTAAAATTAAAAAAACCTTTACTGAATTCTTATTCTTGCTAAATTCCAAGTGCTTTGCTCTGAACTAGGGATAACAACTAGAGAAAAGACAATGAATGGTCAAATTTAACTTGAGGGACAAGATTTTAGAGAATTCAGTTGTTTGGTAAATGAAAAGACTTTTAAACAATTCCTATGATTGTTTATACTACACATTTCTTTCCCATTTGTCTTATTAAAGGAAAATTAAAACAGCACATAGAAAAATCAAGAAAGCATATAAGTGGCCAAAGATGGCCATGGAACACAACTCCAAAACAAGGAAGGGAAAGGAAAAGAGAAAATGATTTGGAGACTATATTGAAGAGTTAAACAATGATACTTTAAAATATATTTCAACATTTGCAAATATAGATCTAGTCTTCTTATTTCTTTCTAGTTGCTT
The DNA here is from genome assembly GCF_902635505.1 of Sarcophilus harrisii. Lineage (NCBI taxonomy): Eukaryota > Metazoa > Chordata > Mammalia > Dasyuromorphia > Dasyuridae > Sarcophilus > Sarcophilus harrisii. The sequence goes on along the minus strand of NC_045427.1, from coordinate 356,731,020 downwards.
CTTTTGCTGATCTTCGAACTTCGGCACTGCCTTCAACTTTTGAACCAGCAGGGACATACTTCCATTCAATATTTGTGTTCCAACTCATATTATCCAGTTTAGGGAATTGGTCTTTGAAGACAACATCTTTATTTTTATTTGTTTTCCAGCTATTTTCTTTCTAGTTGTTAATCTACTCCTTTGGTGATAAGTTGGTTATCTGTGCACACAATGAGTTTGTCCCTATTTTGGGCCTTCATTTGCTCAATCCCTTTGGCAGCTGCTTCTAATGATGCCCTTTGGTTTGTTTGTCACCCAGAATGTGTACTATTAATGTTTAGATCATGGTCGGGTCCCCAGTAGACACCAATGCCTCCTTGTGCCCCTTCTCTTCCATTATTTTTGCAGTTATCCTTGACATACACAGTGTTAGGGTCTGATCCCTGATGTCCATACCAACTTCCAGAACCTCTACTCTGCTAGTCATAGTTATAGCTGCTTGAATTGTGCTTCTAACTCATTGCTAGTCTCTGGAAAGTTTTATCAAGAAGAGAGGATTTTGGGGTTCAATCCTATAGCTGACAGGAAGTAGAATTGAGTAAAGCAGATAATGTGGTGAGTGGACCATCCAATGTGGAGGGCGGGGAGAATTCTATTAATTAGATGTGAATGTGGAGAATACAAGAAGCAGAGAACTTTGGGAGCTGATATGCATAGGACATAAAGTGAAAGAAGGAAGGAAAAAAAAAGAAAAGAAAGAAAGAAAGAAAGAAAAGAGAAAGAAAGAGAGAAAAAGAAAAAGAAAAAAGAAAGAAAGAGAGAAAGAAAAAGAAAGAAAGAAAGAAAGAAAGAAAGAAAGAAAGAAAGAAAGAAAGAAAGAAAGAAAGAAAGAAAGGTACATAGTTATAGGAACCTGGCAGGGAAACACAAGAAAAAGGAATTTGCTTAGGATAATTCACAACTCTGGATTGCAAACTTCAATATTATTGGTTCATTCAGAATACCCGCAAGGCAAGAAAACTGCTTGACTTTTGATCTTCATCATTCTTCAACTAGAGGAATTTCCTCTTGAACACAATCTTTATGCGTTTTCTCAATTAGCCATTATCTTCAAAAGGACATTTAGAAAATGTTGGCTCTTAATGCAATTTAAAATTGGTTCATCAACTTGACTCTATGGGCTATCCAGTCTAGTCTGACCAGCGATACCCTCACTAGGGATGCTTCACTGTCCAATAAGAAGTAGGATAATAAGAAAAATAAGAAAGAACTATAACATAACTCCTTTCAATAGGATACCAAAGCAGATGGGATGCCTTCTCTGCTTTTCCTTCTCAAACCAGAGGTGGCAGCTGAAGACAACAAACCCTTGTGAGAAGCTTTATCTTTCTCCTGCTCTAGGTGGTACTAACAGGCAATAAAACATCATTTGAACTCTTGGCCATAAGTCAATTCTCATTCAGATCAATCAGGGACCATTCCATTGAAGTCTTCTCTTAGCTGATTGCTTCAGGTTTCTCTTCCTCTCCTCTTGTTGCTTCTGTTCAGTGACTTAAATGACAGCTCCCTGGTTTTCAGGAACTAACTTTTCACTTAAGTCACAACTCCCCAAGTTTTCCCTATAAAATCATACTACAGTCTTCAAATGTTTCTGATGTTCTATTTTCTTATTTTTATTACCCTCTTTTGTAAGGAAACATATATATACAAATTAGCTGAGATGCCCATCATGCTTTGCAGCTTTGAAATATCCAAATTGGTAGTCTTGGTTCTTTGGTGCCCTTGAAACTATTACTTTGTAATCACATTTCTCTAGTTTTTAATAAGCAAAGGATCTTTTCACACATTCCTACACAAGTGAGGAATCACTTCATCTTGGTGATAATGAAATCCAAGTCTTCACATCCATATTGTAGATCATTTTCTTTCTAAAATTGTTCAAATCCCACTTGAAAGCTGTGCTTCATATACAAACACATCAGTATATATTAAAAAGTTTTTTTTTTCTGTTCCTGTTAGGCATAATCCACAACAGTAGCAATATATTGCATTATTTGAAAATCAATAAAATCTCTTCCTTTGCACAAAAACATATTTTCTTCCCTTTTTATCATTAAATTTCTATGAAAAGGGTCTTTAAGAGACTGTTTCTAATCAATATAAATCTCTTCTTTTGCACACACACAAAAAAATCTGCTTTTTTATCACTATATTCCTTAGGGCCTTAAAGACACTTTCCTTTATATAAGCTTAACTGATATCCCCTACTATTTCCCCACACACTGGAATAAAGCCTTGGCTGCCCAATCCTGGTTGGGCTGGTTTTTTTTTAGTAAATACCTATATTGATGCTACCAGGAATGATATTATAGGCTTTACTCTGTAAGTGCTGATGATTGGGCAACAGCCATGGCCATCTATTCATATGTTTTGAAGTCTCTGCAGATGTGGCTGTAAACAAGGAGCTTTCAAAGGGACTTTGAGCTCACATGGACTTGGAACAGATCCTGGGGGTCTGCACTCCCTTGGAATTACTCAATACTGTCTCCATTCTGGAATAAAACCAGAAAAAATGCTGAAATGAAACCTTAGGGTTTTCCTGTATGTGAGTAAGAATCTTCTCCTCCAAAAGGTACTCAAAGTACAATATGGAAATGAGTTATGAGACTTAAAAAATTTCTTTTTATATAGAATCTGGATAAGATACAAAGAATTAACACAGAAACAGGAACAAATTCAAGAAACATTGTACACTCAAATAGCTCGATACAGTCATTATGCTGCCTGTTTTTGTGACCAATGAACAGGCATTTTTCATTCACCTTGGACCTGAATTGTTGGAGTAATTATTCTGGAGTGCTGTTGAAATCCACATCTCTTGTCCAGCAATGATTTAGCTTTAAGCTTTCAGCTACAGGATCTTGGTAGTGATAGGTTAGCTTAATCTCCTCTGAGAAGTGCTCTGTTAAGGATATCTTCCTCAGGGGCAACTGGTCTTTGGCTCTCAAACTCAAATTTTAGATTGCTCAAGAGATACTTCCCAATGTCTGAAGTATGTTTATTTCTCTGTATTTTTAGTCACAGTTCCATGCTCATAAAAGGCAACAGAAGAGCAGGAATCAGTCAAGAAATGGGAGGTCCAGGAATCAGTTTCAGACTTGCCTAAATACCCTTGTAGTTGTTTCTGCTATAAATTGCCATTACTGCTTTAGGAGGGAGTGGGGCAGAGAAATTCCTTCCTATAGGTTTGTTGAACTCTTGCCAAGATTTTCAGAGGTGGAGAGAGCACTTGCCAGGACACTAAAGAGACTTAGTGATTCCTCCTCATCATCAGGAGGTATCCTCAGCCACTGAGGACAAATCAGAGGAGTTCACTGTATCCCCTTTGCATTGAGCTAGGGTACATGTCAAGCTCCATGAAAGGTGTCCCTTAAAACAAAGGTCCATGAGCTCAGCCTTGTGCTTGTAAACATTAGGTAATGCTTTATCTATTTCATGAGATTGATTTAGGGCTCATCAAATTGAGGGTTCTCTTGATTATTTTTGTTATACCAAGCTGAACAGAAAGACCTAAAGGGTACCTAGGAATAACATGCACTGAGTAGTTGACAACGGAGACTGAAAAGATGAGAAAGATACAGACTGAGTTCACCATGCTGATGTAAACGTGACAGAAGACTAAATAGGGAGACTAGAACATCTCAAAAGAGAAAAAGAAGTAAGGGAGATAGAGATGCAATGAAAAACAACTCATCAGCCTTCCTATATGGATGGTGGACGGTTTTCCTGATCATAACTGAGTCCAGTTATAAGCCTTCATTATATTGCTTAATTTAAAAAAAATTGTATTTACTTAGAAGCATTCAGAATGTGAACAAAACAGCTGCCTTTTTTGGTTGCAATTATAATGTGGCATCAGTTAACAGAACAATTATTTTATATACTACATCAAAGCCAACTGAAGATGAAAAGAAATTACATTCCCATATAACTAATTTGTGCTGTGCACCAACAAGGACCTACTTTAAATTTCCATGCCAATTTACACCCCCCCCCCCATAATATACCAGGCAAGGATTCTGGCTATTGAAAATACCACTAAAAGATAAGGCAATTTAAAGACACATTCAGTGGTGTCTTAATATATACACACAAAAAGACACTATACATTATAAACCAAATCTTTTTACCTATCATCTTTTTTTCTTTCAAGGAGAGAGTGGTGTGCAGGGGACTAAATGCTTTATGGACAAGTGAAAAAAAAAACTGCTCTAGACCAAGTTTTTTTTTTATCCATGCCCTTCTTCATCCTCCTCCTTGTCTTTATTTTCATCATTTCTTCCTCCTCTTTCTTTTTCTTGCTTTTCTCAGCAATGACAATGCCTCTTCTCCCCTTCCCCCACCAGGTTTTCCTTTAGCTTTATATGCAGCAATATTCTTTTTCTATTTCCACCTTCAGTTTAGCTGCCTTCTTTTCATAAGATTGCCTGTCATCTGCAGCAGTGTTATTTCATATTTCTCCCAATTTATTTATTTTTTGCCCACATCTCCAATAGAAAGACTAGGATGCTCCCCTTTGATTTTTAAATGATATTCAGAACAGAATAAAAAAAATGCTGAAGGAGGATTCTTTGGTGCATTAGGATCCTTAAGCTTCTTCTTCTTCTTTTTTTTTTTTTTTTTTGTTATTTCTCTTTTAGATAGTATATGAGTTTTCATTTCTCATTTATGATAAACCTTATCAGCTTTTGCCATGTCCTCCATTTCCCCTTTCTCTTTAGCAGATATTATCTTCTACCTTTCTGAGTAATTTTTAGAAAATTATGAGTTCACAGAAGCATCTGGATGCTGCTCCTTGTATTTCTCTCAACAAGTTTGCACAAAGTCCTATGAAGGTACTAGTAATATCTTCTTAGGATCATCTTTGTCCATTTTGGATTATTTTCCTTCAGTACCACGCAGTGAGCCTAATGCTTACCTGATTCTTACTTGCCTGGCACTGTCTTTATCCTTCATTGTATTTTTGTTGTGAAAACAAAAATCTTTCTGATTTTTGACATTTTATTAGCCTAAGTGCTTGCAGGGAAACCAAAGATTGTTTTGGGGAGAACAAAATGAGCCAAATACTGAAATTACTAGTTTTTTTCTAGATGATGAGGGTGTGAACTACAGATTTTTATAGAAATGTTTTCCAGGGTGAAAGAGGGGAATGAGCCAGAGAAATTTTATGGCACACCTAAAATTGTACATAGGTCCATTGTATTATATAGCCCATGGCTCAATTAAAATATAGATCCCAGATGAAAAGGATGTCTTTGGACTTTCTCCCACTCTAAGAAGTTCTGTCTTAGGTCATTTAATGGGCATCTCAATGTGCCAAAAAGAAAAAATCACAACTCTGTCATAGCACAGAGCCAGTCCAAGGTATTTCTGTACATGAAGGTATTTCTGGATTACAGTGTTATACCATCTTTGTTCCATTATATAATTCTCTTAATGCCTTATTCACTCTGCTTTCCAGTCTGCCTACCTACTTCTACTGAAATTCTTTCTAATCCTGTGATTCTCTGATCTATAAACAAAGATTCTTTGTTTTGTTTTTTCCATTAAGAATTGTTTAAGTGGTACCAAAGCAGGTTTTCTATGGGGTTCATGCATCCAGGGGCATTTCCAGTCAATCTGATCTATATCTAGCTATTGGACTTAGATGGTTCTGGAGGGGAAAGTGAGGCAGATGACCTTGAACAGGCTTCCCTCACTTAAATCCAATTCACTTACATATCTTTGCACCATCTCCCTGACATTATGATTCTCTTCGAGAAAGGATAAACAACAACAAGTAGATCGCTGAAACTGGAATCAGAGGAAACATGTTCAAATCCCAACTCTCCAGTTTACTTCCCTGTGTGACCTTGGATAAGTCCTTTCAATCCACTTCTAAGATGAAGGTGTTGTATCCTTTTAAAGGACCTTCACATTTTCTGACCATGTTATCCTATTCCAGCCATAGAAGGCCATACTATTCATTTTATATTACTGTTTCATTTTGCTCAGGGATGCTAAGGAGTCTTTGGAATTTAAAACTCTTCATAATCTGCTTTTATTTAGCTTTATAGATAAATTTTTATTGATTACTCTCTTTTGATGGATCCCACATGAAGAAGTCCCTAATTATAGCCCATCCCTCTCCTCTTTCTCCATTGGAATCAATTTATAGTTGCTTTGTATATGTGGTACCTGGGGGAGTTCTCACTTTTGGAGGTGGTCCCCCAGAAATGGCTATCCTAGGTTTAAGGTTCTTTGTGTGTCCATATCCTCTAAAACTTTAAGTTATGGCCCAGAGTGAAAGAGGGGTTATAAGTATAATTCATGAGATTTAGGGCTCATCAAATAGAGGGTTCTCTTGATTATTTTTGTTATACCAAGCTGAACAGAGAGAATTATATAGGCATAGTTTACCTATAGCTAAAAGACAATCATTTCAAAGCAAAATCATTGAACCATAGTAAGAAGGTCATTAAGTAAACTTGGATATACTCTTCCCCAAATACACAAACCATTAGTGGGAAGAGTGAACATATGGGAACATACAAAGAAAGAGCCATAAAGGAAATGTGTGTGTTCAGGACACACATACACATGGAGGAGTAACTCATTCCTCTCATACAGTCATGCTATCTATCAGTGCTTTCTGGTAAAGACATTATGCTGCTTGTGCTGATCTCAGGATAAGTACTGAGGTTGTCTAGTATAAATGCTCATATTATAAATGAAAAACTGTGACCCAGAGAGTTAAACAACTTGCCTACTGTCATAGAGGCAGCAAGTGACAGAGGAATACAGGTCCTTTGATTCCAAAATCAATGTACTATATCACCGTATACTCTGTGTGTGTATATGTGTGTGTGTGTGTGTGTGTGTGTGTGTGTGTAGGAAGGAGAATACACATTTATATAGTGCCTACTGTGTGCTAAATGCTTTACAAATATCTCATTTGAACCTTATAACAACTCTGTGAAGTAGGTTCTGTTATTATCTCATTTTGCAGATGAGGAGACTGAGGCAAACAGCAATTAAATGACTTGCCCAGGATCACCCAGCTAGTAATAACAACAACAAAAATAATAATAATAACTCTCATTTGATTCTAACAACAATCCTGTGAGGAAAGTGGTGTTAACCCAATTTCACAGATGAAAAAAATGCAGAGTTTAAGTGACTTGATGAAGATCATTCAGATAGTATGTATGTGAGGCTACATTTGAACTTAGATTTTTCCTGACTTCGCTCTCCACTGTGCCATCTAAATGTTCACTAATCCCACTGGGTAAGAGGATGGGAAGTTTCAGTTCTAGTCTCTGGGTTCTCTTCCTCAAGAGAAGAGTGGACTCTGCTTTGCACTTTTAATTCAAAAGCCAGGTTTTTGCAGCTTGTTTCTAGTTCTTTTAGAAAAATTGCCCCTCCTTTGAGTTGAGACCAGTGGTAGTAGAAGTGTGTGGGATGGGGAAATGTTCTTTTCCTCTTTTGCATGGTCTATCTCTTCTCTTCCAGAGTAAGGAGTAGAAAATATTTTGTCTCCAGCAGACTCAAGTCTACCAAGATCTTTTTTTTTTTTTTTTTAATAGGGGAGGGGAAGGAATTCCCTTAGTTAATGATCTCAGGAAATCTATTTTGTGAAGAAAATTTGCTAATTCAAAAGTTTGAGTTTCTTTGTAAGAAACATTGTCCTTCACAAAATATGATTATAAGAACTCCTGGGAATTTCCAAGACCCTTTCATGGGGTCTCCAAGGTCAATATTATTTTCATAATAATATTAAGATATTTTAAGTGTCTAATATAGTAAATATTAGAAAACAAAATAAATTATAAAATAATTATGAAAAACAAAACATTTTCAATAATTTAAGGGTGTTAATGGATCTTGAGATCAAAAAATTTGAGCACCAAGAGTCCTGAGACAAAGACTTCTTAAACTTAGATTTTTAAAAATACATAAAATAAAATTTGTAGGATAACAAAGGAAACCAACTAGGTTGAAATACAATTCTCAAAATGTTTTTTAAAAATCCCAATAACTAAAATTCACCGCATGTTAAGAACCTCTGCTAAAGATGGCAAGTCTTCCCTGAAGTTAAGTTTTGATTTCTTTACCTCTGTTTTTATCCATATACTATTCTCCCATTAACTGCCAAATAGTTCTAGGGTTCAGGGTTTACTAATTTGTCAACTAGGTTTCTTCAGTTTTAGGTGGAGGAAAGGTAGAAGCTAATGTCAAGAGTCAGTCATTTTTCCTTTTACCAGCCCAGCCTTTTTCTTGGTCTTTTTTTTTTTTTTTTAATGTAGATAATTGTAATTGAAGTTTAAAGAAGTTTTGAACTCCCTTTTATACATCTCTATTTTTCATTTTCTTTGTGTACAAGTTGTCAAGTTCCAGGGTGAAAGACCATATTCATTTTTGACATTGCATTTCCAGTGCCTAGCATGGTTTCAGGCAAAGAAACATTGACTAAATGCTTGTTCAGTTGAACTGACTTGATCTGAAAGTCCCTAAATCTTTCTTATGGGAATCTTTCTAGGTTACTCTTAATAAAGGTCACTAATCTTGTCTTTACTGAGTTCTAGTGTGTGCCCAGCCACATATTTGATGCTATAGGTAGTTGCAAAATAAATACACATGCTGTAGAAATTCAGAGAAAGTGCAGCCTGGAGAAGTTTTGAAACAGAAATATCCCCTTATTCTCCAGATCAAGGACAGAAATAAAAGGCAATCTCAATGAAATCCCCTTTTACTATTTTCTTGTGGAAACTTCCTCACTGGGCACATTTCTAACCTAGTCTCTGCCAGTTTTTTGAGGATGCCAGGCAAAATAGGAAAATGCCATAAGGGAACTGGAAAAGATTGCACATTTGGTTACCTTTCTTCAGGGAATAGCTTACAGAACAGCAGAGCTTTCTATTAAAAAACAAAACAAAACACTGCCACTTTTAGGGTGACTCTGGACAATCACAGGTGGCTTCCTCGGAGTATAAGTTGTAGAACAGTTGCAAAGCTGCACTGATCAGGGGGTTTCCTCTCAGGGAGTTCCTTACAGTTGTAAGACCATAGCTTGAGACCAAAAAAAAAAAAATTACTGACTCACCAAGTTTGCTGTCAACAAATAAATAACCCAAATAAATACTCATCATGAGATTGGCAGAGACATGAAAACTCTACTGCTATCTCAGTGCCAAGTATCCCTTAACAACCTAGAAATGGATGCCAAGAATGACCATTTGGGTTTTGCAACACTTAAAAAATAACTAAAACAAAATCAAGAAATTTTCCTTCTATATTATATGCAATTGAAAAATTTGAGGAAGAGTTGGGGGACACTTGGAGGGAAGATAAGCTATTTAAACTTACTGCATAATACATTACTTTTTCTATTTTTATGGCTCCCCATAAGATTTTACAAAAATACTTTCCTCACAACAAATGTGAGAAGTAGGTAGTGAAAGGATTATTATTCCAATGGTCAGTATATCAAATTCAGAGCAAGGTGACTTTTAATCTTTATATTTTCTTCCTAAAGTGATCACTTAAGAATGAGTTTAATTAGATAACCTTAAGTAATTTTTCTAATGAGATATATACAACTAGGATTCAATGAATGCACATAGTGACTCTAGTGGTCATATGTACTTGAATTCTCACTATTTGAAATTATAGTTATGTAAACTCTAATAATTAGTTGTTGTAAGAATAGTTCTTACAAGACATCCTCACACCAAAAACACATCTTCTATCTATACATATGGAATCCAGGGAAAAGTGGATTCTAACAAAGGATACCTTACACCACTTTCTGTTTGCTGGAAGTCCTTTTCTCCTTTTCATGGATGTGCTTAACAATTTATAAGAGTTTATCCTTAGGCAAGGTGAAACTTTGTTCGGCCTTTTGTAGAGCAGTGAATCTATGTACCTTGTTGTCTCCTGATGCCTGCACTACCAGCAGTGCTGCTGTTTTGGAGATAATTTGAAGATAGGATACTAATGGGAATTAAAAAAAAAAAAATTCTCCAAATCCACTGAGGCACAAAAGGTCCTTCAGTCAAAGGTGGGTGAGAAATAGAACACAACTGTGAAGTATTCACAGTGAGATCAACCTATCTCCTCCCCACAAGAGATTCCTCAGAAGGTTTAGCTGAATGACTCTCTTCTAGTTTGATTCTTGCAGAAATCCAAATCTCAGTTTTTAAGTGCTTTGTTATTTTATAAAGATCCCCTGATTAACTATCTTCAACTAATGTTTACACTCCTATGAAACATCACTTCATCTACAAAGGCTCATAGGAGACATCTAAATTGACTAAGACCTGTCCTCACTAAATTGGGATGCCTAGGATGGATTTGATTCAATTAAGAAGTGTTCCCACTTGTTCAAACACAAAAATGTAGCCTTTTCACATTCTTTAGGTGAAATAGGGGTAATTTAGTTGATTTATCTGACCCTTACATTTACCATTTTGTAGGAAACTGGCTCAGAGAGATTAGTAATTTGTCCAAGATCATGTAGGTTTTGATACAACAGAGTCAAGATTCAAGGCCAAGTCTCCTGACTCAACGTCCAGGGTTATCTTCATTTTGTTCCATGTTATTCCTTATATACAAAAGATGCTTTTCACTTTCTCAGGGGGACACTCAAAAAAGAGAAATATGCTCTAATTTAGGGAAAGTGACTCTATTTTTGCTGCTTACTTTGATGATTTCTTCTGATTCTTTATGATATAATGGATAGTGTACAGGTCTTAAAGTCAGGAAGACTTTAATTCAAATGTGGCCTCAGGCATTTACTAGCCATATGACCTTTGCCATTTAACTCGGTTTGCCTCAGTTTCTTCATCTGTAAAATGAACTAGAAAAGGAAATAGCAAACTATTATATAGTATGTTTGCCAAGAAAACTCCAAATGAGATGATGAAGAGTCAAACATAACAGAAATAACAATAACAATATGTCCTTCCTTTTGGTAGATACTGCTCTACTGTAAAGGGCTAAAACTATGAAAAGGTGTACTTGAATCAGACAACTGAGCACTTAAGGCTAATTACCTATTCAATATGAAACAATGACTTTATTAGCATATGTTTGGGAAAATGCCTCTTCTCACCATTGGTGCTGCCTCAATGTTTCATGTTAAGATAATTGGAGGCAAGGATTAGAGAATAGGGTGAGAGAGGTGAGAACTCACTTGGCTGCACGATCAGGAGGAGAGAAGTTAGTGGTAAGCCTCGTGGCAGTTTGTCTTTCTCCTTCACTTCTCCCCTAAAGACCAAGGACTTTAATTTATCTTGACTCTGGCTGATCCTGAGGCCTCCAGGGAGCTAGCTTGGACTTAACACTCTAGCACTCTCTTTGAAAATATATCTAGTCAATAAGACAGTTTGTATTATATAGAGGGGTCTCAGGATATCTATCAAATCCAAAAAGCACCAAATGGGCCTTTTTATACCTTTAGGTGATTAGAAAATGAAGGGAATAAGTATTTCTGTAGCACTGACTATGTGCCAGGAACTGTGGTAAGTAATTTTCACAAATATCATCTCATGAAAATTATAAACCAGTTTCTCTAATGAATATTGATGTAAAAATTTTAAATAAAAGATTAGCAAAGAGATTACAGAAATTCACCCCCAGGTATATACACCATGACCAAGAAGGATATATATTTGGAAGGCAGGTCTGGTTCAATATTAGGAAAACTATTAGTATAATTGGCTATATCAATAACCAAACTAATAAAAAACCATATGATTATCTCAATTGTTGCAGGAAAAGCATTTGATAAAATTCAACAACCATTCCTATTAAAAACACTAGAGAGTATAGAAATAAATGAACTTTTCTTTAAAATGATCAGTAGCATCTATTTAAAACCATCAGCAAGCATCATAAATAATGGGGACAAACTGCAACCATTCCCAATAAGATCAGGGGTGAAACAAGGTTGCCCATTATCACTATCACTATTCAATATGGTATTAAAAATGCTAGCTTTGGCAATAAGAGAAGAAAAAGAGATTAAAGTAATTAGAATAGGTAATGAAAAAACCAAATTATCACTCTTTGTAGATGATATAATGGTATACTTAGAGAACCCTCAAGAATCAACTCAAAAACTAGTAGAATCAATTCACCACTTTAGCCAATTTGTAGGATACAAAATAAATCCACATAAATTGTAGAGGGCCAGAACTCTGGAGAAATATACTTGAAACAAGGATGCTTACAACAAGGTATTAAATCAGTAGAATTGATGAGATGATGGTTCTTTAGTATATATGTACTTAGTACTTAGCATGGTGATATAATGGTTCTCTAGTTCACACATACGTTGTGTGCTGTAATGACATAATCATACCAAGGTTTTTAAGGACTGAGAAGGACTGGAAATGAGACATTTAACTAAAAATGAGGGAAGGGTACATCTGAATTGAAAATAGAAGCATACCCTGTGATTGAAGAGTTTGACTCTTCAGGTCAAGAAAGAAGAAGATACACTCCTTTTAATTTGGAAACTATCAAAGATCTGATAAAGACTTGCACGTTTATGGATTTACATCATCTTATGTTAAAATGGCATTAGAGAATTTGGCTTATAAAATTTTAACCCCTAATTATTGGAAATCTATAGCAAAGACATGTTTAGAACCTGGACAAAACTTGTTGTGGCTTTCGGAGTATAGTGAACTCTGTAGAATACAAGCTCAATGAAAAAGGCAACCTGGAGTTAATATACCAGTCATCTTTGATCAACTAGTGAGTTTAGGTTCTTATACAGACACTTTAGTGCAGATTAATTATCCTGTAGCAGCATATGAGCAAATTGCTTCTGCTGCTATCAAAGCATGGGACACCCTCCCAGGAAGACAAGATAGAGAGGAAGCCTTCACAAAAATAGCACAAGGTCCAAATGAACCCTTAGCTGATTTCTGGGACATCTGCAGACAGCTGTCATACGAACTACTGATGAAAATGCAGCAACAGAAATTATAAGACAACTTGCTAGAGAAAGTGCTAATGAAGTTTGTAAAAGAATTATACTAGGACTACACAAGGATTCTTCTTTAATATCGCTTTGGGGTATAAGCCCAGTAGTAGCCCGCAGTGGATAGAGCATCAGCCCTAAAGTCAAGAGGACCTGAGTTCAAATCTGGTCTCAGCCACTTAACACTTCCTAGCTGTGTGACCCTGGGTAAGTCATTTAACCCCAATTGCTTCAGAGGAAAAAAACTTATCAAATTGTGCATACCCTTTGATCCAGCACCCTTTGATTCTGCTGGGCTTATATCCCAGAGAGATCTTTTTTTTTTTAAATAGCTTTTTTGGGTAATTTTTCATCATTGACCCTTGCGAAACCTTTTGTTCCAACTTGTCTCCTCTTTCCCCTCACTCCCTCCCCTAGATGGCAGGCAATCCAATACATATTAAATATGTTAAAGTATATGTTAAATACAATATATGTATACATATTTATAGTTATCTTGCTGCACAAGAAAAATTGGATTTAGAAAGAATGAAAAATAACCTGAAGGAAAATAAAAATGCAAGCAAAAAATAACAGATAGAGTGGAAATGCTATGTTGTGGTCCACACTCATTTCCCATTCTTTCACTGGGTGTAGCTGGTTCTCTTCATTACTTAACAATTGGAACTGATTTGGGTCATCTCAGAGAGATCTTAAAGTAAGGAAAGGGACCCACATGTGAAAAAATGTTTGTGGCAGCCCTTTCTATAGTGGCAAGAAACTGGAAACTGAGTAGATGTCCATCAGTTGGAGAATGGCTGAATAAGTTATGGTATATGAATGCTATGGAATATTATTATTGTATAAGAAACAATCATCAGGATGATGAGAGGCCTGGAGAGACTTACATGAATTAATGCTAAGTGAAATGATAGAACCAAGAGATTAGTGTACACGGCAACAAGAAGATTATATGATGATTATATAATAATCAATTCTGATGGAAGTGGTTCAACAATGAGATGATTCAGACCAATTCCAATGATCTTGTGATGAAGAGAGCCATCTACACCCAGAGAGAGGACTGTGTGAACTGAGTATGGATCACAACATAGCATTTTCACTCTTTTTGTTGTTGTTTGATTGAATTTTATTTTCTTTTTCATTTTTTTCATTTTTTTATTTGATTTTTCTTGTGCAGCAAGATAATTGTATAAGTATATATGCATATGTTGGATTTAACATATGTTTTTACCATGTTTAACATATATTGGATTATTTGCCGTCTAGGGGAAGCAATGGGGAAGGAGGAAAATTGGAACACAAGATTTTGTAAGGGTTAACACTGAAAAATTTTCTATGCATATGTTTTGAAAATAAAAAGCTTTAATAAAAAAAGAAATGCAGATGAAATGTTAACTTGATAATAAAACTGTAAAAAAAAAAAAAAAACAAACCAAATATTATCTTATTTGATTTTCAGAACACCCTGAAAAGTAGGTGTAATCATTATCCTTATTTTACAGTTAAAGAAACTGAGGCAAACAGAAGTTAAATGACTTGAACAGGGTCACAAATCTAGTATAGTTTGAGACCAGAACTGAACTTAGATCTTCCTATCTCTAGGCCCATTGATCTAGGCACTATGCCACTAACTACTTCTACCAAGAGACCGCATCAATGAAGGTACAGCTTGAGCCTTACCTCTCCCCATATCAAGTCTTGGCTTTGTCACCTAATTTTTTTTTAATAATAATTTTTTTCTTTTCAAAATATATGCAAAGATAGTTTTCAGCATTCACTCTTGCAAAACCTTGTGTTTCAAAATTTTTCCCTCCCTTCTCTTCACCTCTCCCCTAGACAGCAAGTAATCCATATATGTTAAACATGTATAATTCTGTATGTATTTCCATATATGTAAACAGCACATGCTGTACAAAAAAAATCAGATCAAAAAGGGAAAAAATTAGAAAGAAAAAAGCAAACAAACATTTCTCACTTTTTAATAAAAAAATTTGGTGTTGGGGATAATATTGTATTGGGGGGAGGGGGACTCTGGTAAATATTTGTCTTTTTGCATCTTTGCACTTCACAAGATTGTTGAGAAAAATCAGGTTAGTTTGTAGATGTGGAAACACTAAGCGCTGTGTAAATAACACTATCATCAGTATTGTAATTCTAAGAAATTTTGGTCCAATTAAGCAAAATGTTTAAAAAATTTAAAAAGTAAAGAGAGACCCATGTCATTACCTGGGGGTTCTATGATCGTCTGAAAAAGAAAGGTGTGTTGCTTTTTTTGGTGGCAAGGGGCAAGATTCTGAATCTGACAAAGTTAGATATGGCCACCCACTCTAACCCTATTTCAGGGATTATTTCTTGCTCTTGCTACATGCCACTTCATCTGATCATATCATAACTCATATCAGAAAGTCTCTACCTCCCATCCCTACTCAGAGACTGGAGTATATTTTGGGGCCCTCTCATTTTTCTCCCTCACACATATTTAATAGCTGAGAACTTCAATAGCTAACATCTGCCGAGGGTAGCCATCAGCTCTTATAATATTCAGGAATAGACATGGAAAACAGTGCCATCCAAACCCATGGAGAGTGAAGGGGTCTCCCTTCCTGGATCACCTATCCCCAAGTTTTCATGACTATACAGTTTTGTGGTGGCTGGAGCCCTGGAAGGAGGGGAGGTCAAGGTCAACTCCCCTGAAGTCAACAGTCTTGCTGTGTTGTTCTTTTGCTGGTGGTGTTCCGTAGGTCATTGTTTTTTTTTATGCTATTCCAATTTCTGTGGGGTATGTCTGTTGGGTATTTATTATGCTCTAGTACAATGAAAGCTGCTTGAGGGTAGGGCTTGGTCATTGTCCCCAGATGTATTTTACTGATCATTTTTATTCATGTCTCCACCAATGGATCCCCTCAGGAATAGCTAGCTTGTGAAGTGATAACAATGGAGTCTCAGTGGACAGTGCTCTAGAGCTTTGATAATTAGTAGGAATATGGGCTTAAGTGTGGCTTGATGGGGGCCAAAGTGCTTCCCAAATATTTAAACTGTACTGTTTTTGTCCCAGATGCCATGATCTTCCCTACCAACAAAGGGTCTTTTCAGGTAATGGTTCTTTCTTAGGACTATTCTAATGAGTCTTTGTTTTCCATTTTAGGTCAATATATGGTGAATAGCAGCCATTTATGTCATCTGCCTCCTAAACCTTTTTAGACCCATGATCATTTTCCACTGAGCCTTTTGAGTTTCAGAGAGGTGCTCCTAATCTCTTTCTATTTGTCTTCCTGGTTTATGCTTTCATCCAAGACTGATTTATTGCAAAGTATCCTGTACTGTTACTTTGTAGATCTCAAACAGGCAAAGGGGAGGCATGGAGTGGGTGACTTGCAGTGGTTTCTCCCTGAAGAGAAGCTTGTGACTCACAGGGAATGGGCTAACTTCTCTATACAAAACATTTCCTGTATAATTCCCCTCTCCTCCCTGTCACACACAACCTATGTTCCAATCATTGGCTATCCATTGCCTTTTGGATCACCCACAATTTTAATGTTTTGAAGGTTGTAGTGTTTCATAAATGACCATGTCATAGAATTATTGCAAGAATATTGGTGTCAGAAAGATGGATTTTCTTGTATTGAGCAGCTTAGATTCATTAAAAGTGTTTCTCAACATCCCAACTATAACACAATGTTTCCTTCCTCTTATTCAGAAAACTGGTTTTGGTATTTCATTATTAAGAAAGAATATCGTAGTTGTTAATATATTAGCATTTATTATTATTTCTTTGTTAATCTGAACATCCACATTAGGAAAAAAAAAAGTAAATGAAAAGTGCAAATTGCCCAGATTACAAAAATATAAGGAGACAGATAGTTTTCATGTAAGCATATATTTTTATTCTATAAAAATGTATATATGCAGAATAAACATATGTAGAGTATGCATATTTGAATATAGAATATGTAGAATATATGTATATTTATATTAGAATGAAATATGTATATATATCAATTAATATGCATATGTGTACACATATATGCATGAGTATACATATACACACTGAGACATAGACACTCAGGCTGCCTGTGAAAACATGTGTGGTCTAAGCAACATAATTTTTCATATGCTTTATTTTTCTGATATTCAGGTTAGCAAAGAAATGATGACATTGGTGAAGATGATATGTGTGTGTATATATATATATATATGTGTATATATATATATATATATATATATTTTAGATAGATAATGGATCATGGATCTTGATTTGGAGTTGAATAGAAAGAGAATATCTGGCCAGAATGTTGTTATTTAATTTTAGCTAAACATTTTGGGTTTTACTGACAAAGGTACAGGGATGTTTGCCATTTCCTTTTCCAGCTCACTTTACACATGAGGAAACTGAGGCAAACAGGGTTAAGTAACTTACCCAGAGTTACTCTATCTGTAATCTGGATTTCAGCTCATGAAGATGAGTCTTCCTGACTTCAGATCTAGCATTCTATCCACTGTGCTAGATAGCTGCCTTTCAGGCCACAATACATTTGAAAATTTGTGTTATGCTTTCAAGGATTATAAGGTATTCTTTACAATCTATCACCACCATTTTCTCTGTGATGCCACGTGGATCCAAATCATGAAATATCACAATAAGAAGAACAAAAATACTAAGAAATCAAAAGACAAAGTAGGTTGTAGCATATTACCAATGATGATTTGTGTGGTAAAGGAATAGAAGAAAGGTCCCTGAGACCACATGTGACCAGAAAAGATGTAGTCATGTATTAAGAATACATCACTCCCAAAATGCCATATTGTTACATGCTGGACATTCAAAAATTGAGTGGAAGGTCACCAGTATGTTGCTTGAATCCTGCATGGACTAGTGCAGAAGAGATAAAACTAAGATTTATAGTGGATGAGAAGGTACAGATGGGCTATAGGCTTTGTGAGTGCAAATTACCTCCCTGGTGGACACCCTTTGTATATTCAGGCAATCAAAAAATTATGCTGATTTCCTGAGCCTTAGCTTTTTGGATCTAACAACTCTATAGGGTGATCTCAGTATCTTTAAAGGAAAAACTAGCTATGAGGACATGAGAGCTGGGTTCAGGATCTTGCTCTTTCCACAACATGTAATAGGGATTTCATCCCATAGCATATGTACTGAGCTGCTCTGCCTGCTTCTGGCTGATCATGTACATTGGCTTAGCATGGAAGGACTGGAGCAACAATCTATTCAGTCTCCAGCCCCACGGCAGTCCTTGAAAGGAATGGTAATTAAGAGATGAAGGGGAAGCTAGATCAGTTTAGTTTTCAACTCAGTTTCGTCTTTTTTCCCCCAATTTTCCAGTGTAACAAGTAATATTTTCTCTCTGAACTTCCCATCCAACACAGGAGAAATGCTGTACTTGGGGCATAAGGTCACTAAAGTACATGTGTAGGCTTAGGTGAGCCTGACTCTAGGCCTTGGGTTCCTGTTTCCTTTCTCACTTTTTGTTTCTTTCCCTGAGAACTGGTGACCTAATGATGTTATGATGAGACCTGGAAACCCTAATCCCTTGTTTGGAGCTGATTTGCTACAAGGAATGTGAAAGGATTCCCACCAACAGGAGAAAAAAACTTAACTCCTGACTTGCCAGCAGAAGCAGCTTTTCAGAAGGAATAGTTTGGATTGTGCAGATCTGAGATGAATACCTATTTAGCAAACCTAAAAAAAATCAAGAGCACTGGAATAAAAGACAGGAGTTTAAATCCTATTTCTGCCCCCTTTCTGCTTTGTATGATGTTGGGCAAGAAACTTAAGACCTTTCTAGATCTGTTTCATATGTAAAATGAGGGGGCTGGTTTCTAAAATCCTTTCCAGCTTTAAATCTATGATCTTATATATCTTGATGTTTTAAGTATCAATCATTTCCTATGTAAAGAAGTGTGCTTGTGTGTATTTAGCATTTCTTTTGTGTAGAGGAAATAAATAGCTGTCCCATACTTGATTCATATGGTACATTGAGTATTTTTCTATTCCATTCTCCTTTTGGTGGAAACCCCATATATGTATAAGCCACAACTTAAGTTTTTAATAATTTTTTCCCTTAGGGTCTGTGATGGGGACCTAATGAGCCAAAGGTGAGAGAAGGAACCTAACCCTTCTCATTAGAAGCCCAGCTTTCCCAATGAAATTGGTCCGCCCTTACTTAAATTCAAAGGAAGCCCCCTGCCCCTTAGTAGGGAAGTGCATGACTCACAAAAGTGGCTCTCTATTATTCTATGCAATCAATCTGAATAAGTCTAATAAAGATTAATTTATTAGAACCTGCTATCTACATGATAGCAAGTTTGCCAGATAATTTCCAACTTTTCATTTCAACTTTGTGAATTTGCTCAGTTAGGATGATGTAGTGGAAACCAAGGTGTAGATTTGATTTGGCCCTGGGGATCACTATATATTGCTGCCCCAGATGCCCAGCCTGAGAGCCTGCTCAACTCCAGTGATAGTCCCCTGAAGTGTGTGGTGAAAAGTCATAGAAGCTGCCACTTTAGAGGTGATGCAATCAGTCATCACAATTCTCTAGAAAATTGGAACACTGCTCAACTGGTTCTTCCTCTATTCTATGGCTTACAAGTTCCCATAACCTTCTATCTAATCCCTGTGACTCAGAGTCACCATCTGCTGAGGCAAGATGCCTTTCCTCCTATTAGCTCTTTATGTATTCTCATTTCTATCCAGCTTAGTCCTACCCCGTCTGAAGTCCCTGTGCATCTCTGCCTATTCTTCCTACTATGCCTTTCAAATCCTCTACTCATTAAAAAAAATCTTTTATTTTTTTTTAAAGTCTCATCAGTTTTTTGTCTTTTATGTTATATCTTTCCTAGCATATTTCCTGGCTCCATAAAATCCTCCCTTGTAACAAAGAAAACAGTTAAACAAAGACAACTGTCAAAATTATTGTTTTTGATAGAATGTACTGCATTTTGCTCCTAATAATCCCTCACCTGTTTACTTAGAAAGAAGAAGTATGTTCCCTGTTTGTTGGAACTGGAATGATTCATTGAAACTAATTTGTATTTAGTTATTTTTTAGGGATGTTGTTGTTATTGTAGTTATATTTTCACAGTAATTATGCATATTATCCTCCTAGTTCTTACTTCATCCTTAATCAGCTTATATGTCTTTTCATGTTTCCCTAGATTCTTTATTGTCATTGTTTCTTAAGGTAAATAAAATTCTAAAGCATTCATATCCCAGAAATGATTCAATCATTCCCCATCAACGGGCACTCATTTTGTTTCTGATTTTTTGCTACTACAAAAAATGCTTCCACAAATGCTTTGATATGTATTGGTCTTCTGTCTTTCATCTCCATGAGATATATGGGTAATAATAGGCTGAAAGGGTCAAAGGCAATGAATAGTTTAGTGACTCCCTTGATCCCCCCATAATTTCAAATTATTTCCCAGAAAGTAAGACCAATTCACAGCTCTGCATATGAGGCATTATTGTGTTTACCTTCCCACATTTCCTCCAATATTATTTATACCCTTTTCATCTTTACTCTCATTCTATCCTTCCTATTACAAGTTACCAAGTGAGAGGTGGTCCTCAATCTACACAGTAAGTACTTTGTAAATACTTGTTGAATGAATAAATGAATTTTTGCAATTTTAACAGGTGAAATCTGTTATTTTAATTTTAATTTATTATTTTATTCATAATTTGAAACCTTTTTCATATGGTTGTCGATAGTTTGCATTTATTCTTTTTTGACACCCTTTTTTTCATGCCCTTTGCCCACTTATATTTGGAGAATTACTACTGGTCTATTGTGTGCCTTAGCCTATGCAGGGATACTAGTACAAGGCTACTGATGTAATATAATAGAACAAGTATGGTGCAAAGAGCATGACCTTGAAGTCAAGAAATCTGAGCTCAGTTCCTGAGTCTGCTATTTATTAATTAAATGCCCATTAGAAAGTCTTTTCATATCTGTAAAATGAAGATAATGATACTTCTCCTATCTTTTGGGCAGTAAGATGGTAAAGTAAATAAAGCTCTGGACCTGGAGTCAAGAAGACTGATTTCAAATCTAGTCTCAGACACTTACTATCTCTGTGATCCTGATCCAGTCACTTAGTCCCATTTGCCTCAGTTTTCCTTATCTGGAAAATAAGCTGGACAAGGAAATGGCAAATCATTCCATGGACATGGTTTTATAAATGGAAATGATCCTAAAGAAGATGCATTATTATTTATTCTAACATATAGTTGCAGGCCCCCATTATCTGAACTATGGCCAGAATCTATTGGTTGGTCTCCTGGCTTCACATCTTTCCCTACTCCAGTCTAGAGAGACTCTAGTTCATCTCCCTCTCAGTTGCCAAAGTGATTTTCCTCATGTATATATCTAAATGTCAGTCCCCTCTCAGTAAACATTATTATCTCCTAGAATCAAATATAAAATGTCCTGTTTGACTTCTAAAGCTCTTCACAACTTGATTCCTTTCTGTACCTCCATTCTTAGACTTGACTCCTTCTTTGTATTTTATGATCCAGAGATACTAGCCTTTTTGGTAGTCCTTATATATTACACTCTATTCCCCTTGCTCTTTTACTGGCTATCTCCTGTACTTGGGAATATGCTCTTTTCTTATCCCTGACTCCTGGGATAACTTCAAGTTATAGCTCAAATTTTATCTTCTATAAGAGGCTTTTCTGATCCTGATCAATACTAGTGATTTCCCTTTGAGATTGCCTGCCATTTTCTCTAAATATATCTTGTATATATGTAATGGGTTGCACATTGTCTCCTTTAGACTGTGAATTTCTTTAAGCAACGAGTTGCTTTTTTGTTTTCTTTCTCATGTTTTTTCCTTTTTGATCTAATTTTTCTTGTGCAGCATGATGTTTGTAGAAATATGTATAGAAGAACTGTACATGTTTAACATATATTGGATTGCTTGCCATCTAGGAGAGGGAGAGAGGGAAAGGAGGGAGAAAAAATTGGGAACATAAGATTTTGCAGAGGTGAATGTTGACAATTATCTATGCATATTTTTTGAAAATAAAAAGCTTTAATTTAAAAAAAGAAAGGGGTTGCTTACCCTTTGGCAGGAAATTGGAAATTGAGTGGATGTCTCTCAGTTGGGGAATGATTGAACAAGTTATGGCATATGAATATAATGAAATATTGTTCTATAAGAAATGATGAGCAAGCTGATTTCAGAAAAGCTATTGTATATAGTAACAAGGTTATGTGATGATCAATTGTGATGGACTTGGTTATTTTTAACAATGAGATGATTCAAGACATTCCAATAGACTTGTGTTAGAAAGAGCCATCCCCAACCAAAGAGAACTATGGTGACTGAATGTGAATGTGGATCAAAGCATTATATTTTCACCTTTTTTGTATTGTTGTTTGCTTTTTTGTTGTTGTTTGGCATGACAAATATGGAAATATGTTTAGGAGAATTGTATTTAACCTATTATTTTACCTATATTTAACCCATATCAGATTGCTTGCTGTCTTGGGGAAGGGGGGAGGGAGGAAGAGAAGAGAGAAAAATTTGGAACACAAGGTTTTGCAAAGGTTAATGTTGAAACCTAAATTTGTATATATTTAGAAAATGAAATACCATAAAAAAGAAAGGGATTGCTTTTGTTTATTTGTTTTTTCATATCTGAAATAATTAGTACAGTGCCTGGCATATAGCAAGCTCTTAATAAATATATATTGACTGTTCGCTTTGCTACTGTATACACTAAAGACCAATGGGCCTTTTTATCTGACTTGCAAACGAAACTTCCTATATGTGTTCTCTTCCCTTTTTAGAATGGGAGTTCCCAGAGAACAGGGACTATCTTGCTTTTCTGTTTATCTTCCCAGCACTTAGCATGGTGTTTTGCACATAGTAAACATCTAATAAAGGCTTTTTCATTCATCCTTTCCATTTTTCATCTGCTATGCGGCTGATACTTTGTGCTTGAAGGACATACCAATGTGGTACAAGCTCTGGCATGTCCTAAAAAGATAGACATCCTTTGGAGAACAGATGATGGATTGCATGTCTAATACCTGAGGATAAGCTTACTCAGGGAGACTCATCACCAGAATTAAGATTAGATAAATTTTTGAGCTGTGGCAATTCATGAAGACTATCTGCTAAGCTGTGGAAAAGTTTAGATTTGTGTCAATGGAAGGAGTGTTTGTGTCATTGAAATCACAGGTCTTTCAAAGAAAGGGAGACTGAATGTTAAAGTTGTACTTCATGGTTTATTTACCTTGATTTGTTTTGATAGATCTGTGATATCAATGAACTAAGGGCTCTCTTAAGTAATAAGAAATGTACCCCATGCATGTCTGACCATATCCTCCTGTCCATTTTCCACAGGGGCTACACACTTTTCATGGACCCATGCCCCCAGAGATATATCCACTGATTCCCATTCCCTCTGCTTATATCCACAACTAACTAGTCAGTCTCTCTGTTTCTACATATCTCCATCTTCCTATGTGCTATTAAAAAACAAAAACAAAAAACAACCTAACCCTTAAAAAAAAAAAAACCTGAGACCGGTTTTAAATTATACTTAAATTGCTGAATACAAATGTAATGGGGCCATCCCCTTACTGTGGCACCCAATCCCTCAATCCCTATTACACTTGCATCAGCAAAATATCTTCAACTCTTTTATAGCTTAGGATAAAAAAAATCACTACAACAGGCATCCAGGAATCTTCTTTGCCTCAGGACTTTACTGCTTGCTTTTCAAATAGGGTATTCTTGAAGTCTAACTTGTAAGGGCCACCTTTTAGAGAATAAAAGTTTTTTTTTTTAATGCATTAAGAATGTACTCCCTGTTAGAGAAATGTCATTGATCTAAACAATCTGGGACTATTGTGTTGATTTTGTGTGTGTGTGTGTGTGTGTGTGTGTGTGTGTGTGTGTGTGTATTGTGAGAATTGGGATGAGGATTTAATTTCTACCGAGTTAGTAAAATTAAATAAGAAAAAAAAAGAAATTTAAAACTAAGAAATGGAATCTAAATGTTAGGCTGACAAGAGGAAACAAACAAAAAAAAATATTGAGGGAAGCCATAAATCAGAATAAGAAATATGTTATAAAATGTAATGGGTGGGGAGTTTCAGACTTACAAGTAGAGAAGAGATGTAATTGGGGCACAGACTTATGTTCATGTAGAAGGAAGTTGTAATTAGGGGTAGAGAATCATGTGAGGGAATTAGGTTCTACAGATAGACTATAACCTTTGTAGTACACAATCAGTAGGGAATCAGGGTAGGGACTGAACTATGTCCAAATAAAATGAACATCAAGGGGAGATGTAAATAGGGTTGGAGACTCATAGGGAATTAGGTGCTGCAGATAGACTATAATCTCTGTGGTTCCCAGCCAATGGGGGAAAAGAGAAAGGCTTGTATTTTGGGATAAGGAATAAAAGGCTGTGCTTTTACACAAGAGTTGCTTACTAGTTTAGCTATTCACTCTTGCAAGAAGTAAAATAAAATCTTTTCCTGAATTCATCAGCTAGTCAGTGAAGTTGTTGGTAGGGCATTTTGTTTCTTGCTATATATATATATATATATATATATATATATATATATATATGTATATATAGAAACAAAAACATATATATGTATGTATGTATATGTACACACACACACACACACACACATATATATATATATATATATATATATATATATATATATATATACATACATATATCCCCAGGATAGTTTTCCAAACTGTGTGGTGGAAGAGAAGAGAATATGGGAGACTCTCTTGAGAAATATGATGCAATAGCCAAAATTTTGAAGTATTTTTCAGTAGAATTCCCATGCGAATAGATCTACTTTTCCCAAGAATGATGAAATTCTAATCAAAGTCAACAAAAATGAAACTATGTAGACCAAATTTGTTCAACCAACAGTGAATGTAGTCTAGCAGTGATCTAATATGGTATGTATAAATAAGCTAAAATTTGAGTCAAATCTCAATTCAAGCATGAATTTTCATTATCACTATCCTGTCACTACAACTCCTAACACAAGTGAGTTGTGACATTGAGGTCTTTGATGATTTTGAATATGGAATGTATAAACTCAAAAGTTAAATGAAACTGGTGAGAAAACTGTTAACCATTATGTGTCACATTCCTTAACAGCACCAATTTGTTTAGTATTCTATAAGGTGGCTTTCCAAATAATAGCAATTTTAAAAGTTAACATAACTCAAGAATAGTTGTAAATAAAATTTTTTTTCAGTGATTTAATTTTTTGTTGCCTAAATTTCCTCCTATACTTTTCCTCTCTGCCTCTCAGAGAGCCATGCCATATTATAAATTTTAAAAAGAAAAATGTAAACAAACCAGAGGGGAAAAATTAGCAAAACTATATATAATGAAAAAATCTCTGTTTGACCACACTTATTGACCACCAACCTTATCTTTGTAAAGGCGTGAGAGAAAGTTCTTTTCATGTCTCATCTTTGGGGCTAACCTTGTACTTCATATTTTGTTGCTTTGTAGTTTCATTGCTTTCTATTTATGTCATTGTGGTCATTGTGTATATTATTTTCTTGGCTTTGCTTACTTCACTTTGAGTAATTCATTAAAGTCCTTTCAAGCTTCTCTATATTCATCATATTCATTGTTTCTTGTAACATAGTAATAGTCCATTATCAATGGGGGATCTTTCTTTTTTCTCATTCTTTACAACCTCCTCCCTCCCCTCCCCCCCCCCCCCCCCCAAGAAATTGCTGTTTGGTATAATGAGATCAGTTCTTTCTCTCTTTTCTTTTCTTCCCCCCACCTTTATCCCCCTCCTTTGCCCCTTTTCTCCTTTCTTTGTTTCCTTATTTGTTTGTTTATTCTGTTTCTTTTTTTCAGATCAAAAAGGAAAAATAATGAGAAGGAAAACAAATAACAAGCAAACAATAACAAAAAAGGTGAAAATACAATGTTGTGATCCACGTTCTGTCCTCACAGCATTCTCTCTGGATGCAGATGGCTCTCTCCTTACATGTCTATTGGAATTGGCCTGAATCACCTCATTGTTGAAAAGAGCCATGTCTATCCCAGTTGATCATCACATAATCTTCTTCTTGCTGTGTACAGTGTTCTCCTGCTTCTGTTCACTTCACTTAGTATTAGTTCATGAAAGTCTCTCCAAGTCTTTCTGAAGTCATCCTGCTCCAATTTTTTAAAAAAGTGAAACTATATTCCTTTGTGATAGATTGTTAAAAATTAAAAACATCTACTAAAATCAAATGAAACTATTACAAGAAAGCACAATAGCCAATTTAAGTATAAAAATATGGAAACCCATAGAAAAAAGTCCAAATCTAAAATATCTTATCCATTATACTTATCTTTGGGATTCATAAATGCTTTTGTTTATGGAAAGGGAAAAAAAACAGTTTAACATATACAAATGCTTTTGGTGTAGAGAGCATAAAAGTTAATGAATTAAAATAACATTTTGAAAATACAAAAGCATAATATTTTGGCAAGGCAATTTTTTTCAGAGAAAATGAGATGATTTTAATAAGCAAAACTAAACTTTTCAAAAAAATCATGTCTGTTTCATTAAAAGGATTGCTTGTACAATATAGTGTTGATTACTGAATTGCTAAGTGTAGAAAACCTCATTTGATAGGGGAAACATTGATGCCACCTACAGCTATTTATATGTTCAGAACAATGCTTTGGTGAAAGTTACTTCTGATGCAATAGTATAGTAGAAAAGAGAATTGTCCTTATGTCTTTGTAAACAATTGACTGAAAAATGAAAAATTCCTGTTTTGCATTGCAAATAGATAAAATAATATAGAAATTAAAGATACACATTTGATTACATACACATGATTACACATATGTATGTATGTGTGTGTGTTTGTGTGTATATAAATTGACATTAGGGTAGTTTTATTATTTTGTAAACTTATCATTGTTAATGCTAGATCAAGAAAAATTTTCTATAGAATTTGTGAATTTTTAAATGCAAAAGATGTGATATGATGGAGCTCAGCCGGCATCAGAATGAAATGCAACTACAACGACTAGTTAAAATGCAGTCCCTTAACACAGTTACATAGCCTGAGTTTACCTAGGAAAAGGAAGACACTCTCCCTGGGAAGATCTTGATCATGAAACTAAGGTTCAGAGGCCATTGAAACCACTGAGATCTTCTGGAGCCAAGTCCCATTCCTTTATATTACATGTCTCCCATGCTCATCCTATTGAATTAGAGATGGCTTTATCTTGAAGATGGTGATGTAAGGGCAAGAATTTGCCTGAGTTCTCCCAAATTCCTCTCAAAATAACTTAAAAATAATGGCTGTAGATGAATTCTGAAGCAGCAGAACACACAAAAGGATGGAGTGAAAGAATTTTCTAGCCTAAAACAATTTAGATCAACAAGAAAGATCTGTTTCACTGGAGTGAGTGGAATGCAATTCCTGCCCCAGTAAACCAATAGGAGGCCTTGGAAACAACTGAATAGTTTTGGAGCTCTTAGCCCACAGATGGTAAGGAGGTTAAGCAAGTGTTCAGCAGGAGATTATAGGAGATTTTGCTGTCATTGAGTACAGAACTGTATTGCATTGCCCATATGCAATTCCCAGTTGCAGCTTCAAAGCAAGAAGGAACATTAATTAATATGGGAGAAAATGCAGTGTAGGGAAGCGGGGACCTTGGTCATAGTTTCAGGTTAGAAAAGAATGCTTGCGTTTGCTCACAGAGCAGAGCATAGGCCAGGAGAGTAGTGACCATACTTCTTAGATCATACCACTTTGGATGAACTGAAAATGTACAGACCCCCCCAAACTAGTTCTGAAAATAAGAGCACAAAAAGCCTAAAGCTTGGCATAGTGCTCCCTCCACTCCAGAAACAGAGCACAACTTTAGGATAAAAGTTAGCAAGAAATAGACTGGAATAATAATTACACAATAGCAACAACAACAAAGACCTAACCCCCAAAACTTACTATGGTGACAGGGAAAATCAATACACTAATTCAGAAAAAGACAACAAAATCAAATCAGCTACATCTAAAATCTCAAACAAAAATGTGATTTAATTTCAGGTTAAAAAAAAATCCTGGAAGAGTTCAGATAGGATTTTAAAAATTAAATAAGAGAGGTAGAGGGAAAAATGGGAAAAGAATTGCAGCTTGGCAAAGGTATATTGAAAAAAATTTATTTTAAGAATAGGCCAAATGATAAAATGATAAAAGAGGCACAAAAATCCACTGAAGAGAAGAATTCCTTAAAAAGTGAACTGGCCAAATGAAAAAGAAGGTACAAAAGTGCACTGAAGAAAATAATTCCTTAAAAATTAGAACTGTGGAAGCTAATGACTCTGTGAGACATCAAAAAACAATAAAACAAAATTAAAGAATTTTTAAAATGGAAGAAAATATGAGCTATCTCATTGCAAAAACAACTAACTTGGAAAATAGAAGGAGAGATAATTTTAAAATTATTAGATTATCTGAAAGCCATGATTAAAAAAAAAAGTCTATTTCAAGAAATTATCATGATAAACTGCTCAGATAAACTAAAATGAGAGGGCATGATAAAGAATCTACTTATCACCTTCTGAAAGAGATCATCAAATGAAAATTCCCAGAAATATTAAAGCCGAGTTCTCCTAGAATAGGAAGAAAATATTATAAATTTCATAAAGGAACTATTCAAATATTTTGGAACCACAGTTAGGATAATAAGCAGCTTGGTAGTGTAGTGGATAGAGCTCTTAGCCTAGAGCTAAAAAGACTCCTCTTCATGAGTTCAAATTCAGCTTTAGACACTTATTAACTCTATGACTCTGGGCAAGTTAGTTAATCCAGTTTGCCTCAGTTTCCTCCATTGTAAAATGATTTGGAAAAGAATAGCAAATCACTCCAATATATTTGCCAAGAAAATCCCAAGTAGGGTCCCAAGTTTAGTCATAGACATGACTAAACAAAAACAACACATTAAAGGGTTGAAGAGCTTAGAATATACTTTGGATGGCAAAGCAGCTAGGATTATAATTGAGAATCATCAGTTTATTAAAACAATATACTCTTTCAGGACAGAAAATGAGTATTTAACTAGACAACTTTCAAACATTCCTGACAAAAAGATTAGCTCTGAACAGAAAATTTGACTTTAAAATACAAGACTCAAGAGAAGCATAAAAAGATAAAGAGGAAAAAGAAATCATAAGGGATTAAAAAAGGTTAAACTGCTTACATTCTTTCATGAGAAGATGATATTGTAACTCTTAAGAGCTTTTTTATTATTAGGGCAGTTAAAGGAAGTAAATATAGGCACATGGCATGGATGTGAGTTGATGAGATAATATCTTAAAAAATGAAATTAAGGAGTGAGAAAGAGAAATGTACTTGGAGAAGCAGGAAAGGAGAAGTAGAATCAAGTAAATTTTCTTAAATAAAAGAAGCATGAAAGAGCTTTTACAGTGGAGGGGTAGTGGGGGTAACAAGCAGCTTGAATCTCACTCATTGCAATTGGATAAAAGAGGAAACACACACTCAGTTAGATATAACACTATCTTAGCCTACAAAGTAGGAATGGTTGAAGATAAGAGGACAGGGCTTATTGAAAGAAGGATAATGGTCAAAAGCAAAACAATTTTCAGGAGGGACAGGGTAAAAGGAGAAAGAAAGGGAAGGATAAACAGAAAGAAAAGTAGGGGTGGGGAATACATAGTAGTCATAACTGTGAAAAAAAACTTTTTTACCACCAATTTCTCTGCTAAAGACTTCATTTCTCAGATATATAGAAAATGGAATCAAAATTGTAAGAACACAAATCATTTCCCAATTGATAAATAGTCAAAGGATATAAACACAATTTTCAGATGAAGAAATTAAAGTCATTTCTGGTCAAATAAAAGTGCTCTAAGTCACTATTGATTAGAGAAATGCAAATTCAAAAAACTCTGAGAGGTGGTAACCTCACATCTAATTAGATTGACTAATATGATAGAAAAGGAAAATAATAAATATTGAAGGGAATGTGGGAAAATTAAAATGCTGAGACACTGTTGGTGGAATTGTGAACTGATACAACCATTTTAAAAAGCAATTTGGAGCTATGTCCAGAGGTCAATTAAATCGTGCATGCCCTTTGACCTAACAACACAACATTGGTCTGTAATCCAAAGAAATAAATTTTTTTAAAAAAGAAGGATAAGGACCTATATATATTCATAGTAGCTCTTTTTGTAGTAGCAAAAATTATAATTGACAAACTGTCTATCAATTGGGGAATGTGACATTGTGTATGTGGTATGTGATTGTGATAGAATACTATTGAATTAGAAGGATGATGAGCAGGAAAAACTTGGAAAGACTTGAACTGATGCAAATGGAAATGAGCAGAGCCAGGAAAATATTGTACACAGAAAGAACAATACTATATATTCATCAACTGTGAATGACTTACTACTTTTAGCAACAATGATCTAAGACAATTCCAAAGGACACACAATGAAAAATACTATCCTCCTTCAGAGAGAAAACTGGTGGAATCTGAATGAATTGAATGAAAGCTTACTTTAAAAAAGACAAAACAAAACTTTTCTTTTTTCTTTTGTCTTTTTTTTTTTACAACATGACTAATATGGAAATATATTTTACATGACTGTATATGTATAACCCATAATAAATTACTTGTCTTCTCAATGAAGAGGGAGAAGAAAGAGGGAAAGAAAGAATTGGGAATTCAAAATTTAAAAAAAATGAATGTTTAAAATTGCTTTTATGTGTAATTGGGAAAAATAAAAATTTTTTTTAATGCAGTCTCTATCAATTTGGATATATTGTATGCTTCATAGAAAAGCAATAAATATAAGAAAGGGACATATAGTTTTTTCCAAAAAATTTTAATATAGGTCCTTCACAGAAAAACATAGTCAGAAACTATGTATGTTTCTCTGCTTTTTTTTTTTTTTTTTGTGAGAACCCATGTACAGTTATCTACTGCTGCAAATATAAACTTCACATCATTGTTGTTTTTCTTGATTTTGACAGACTTGGGTTCTCTCACTGGCTGTGAGCAGGAAGTCTTTGATTTCCTCAATTTTTTAAGGAATGGAGTTATTAATGGGAGGAGGCAGGAGGTGGCTTGAGCCAGCAAGTTTCCTACTTACAGTGAGAAAGATATTCACCAAGTATGGTTTTCCAATGTTTCAGTTGTTTTAAGAACAATCAACTTTATTTCTAAAGTACTCCATTAAAAAGAAGCATCTTTCCAAAATTATGTGATGATATGATGATAAGGCACAAGACAATTATATATTATTATGAAACATGTTGGCTTTTTGGTGTGTGTATGTGTACCAAAACATTTTAAAGAATTTTTGTACTAATAAAAAAAAAATCATTTTGTTAGTAATAGTAAAGATGAAGCAAATTCATTGTGTAACAAAAATTTCCTTCTGAAATTTGCATGTTTGATGGATAAAACAACAACAATATTCTGAAATTGGCTTGTTAACTGTGGCCTTGTCACTTTCTCTTTTCTCTCCCAATATTCCTAAAAGAGGTCCAAACAAGATTAAAATGTTATTGGGTCATCTGCATCCAGGTAGAGAACTATGGATTCTGAATACAGACTGAAGCATACTGTTTTCATCTTTTTTTTCTTGTTTTTTTTTCCTCATTATTTTTCCTTTTTGTTATGATTTTTCTCACCCAACATGACTCTCATATGGAAATATGTGCAAATGAGTGTGCATGTATAATCTAAAAAATACAATAATTTTTTAAAAATTTATTTTATTTTTATGTAAAAATATATAACATTTAAAAAGTTATGTCAATATCTGACCCACAGAAATCCTTATGTACTGATTAACAATACATTTCTATTTGAGCTTGTCCACCATGGCTTTAAATGAATCAATTCCTAGTCTAAGGAAATTTATAATCTGACTCAGCGAAGTAACTTGATTTGTGAAAGTGTTAAAGATATGGATAATAAATTTATGAAATAATTCCAATAAATCCAATTTGACAGACAAATGCAGTAAAAGGCCTGCTTGTTAATTACTTGAAAGATCTATAGGAGTTATTTTTAAAGATTTTAATATTTCTAAGCATAGTAGGATTCATCAGGGAAAACCTTGATTTGCTATACTTTCCAGGAGAGCTTCCTATTGGGCTGTACTGGACATATTCTTAGTGCAGTGGGAATACTGGAGTGGAGCCTAACAAACCTAGGGGTCACTAGAAATGACTAGCAACTGAGAAAAAAAAAAGATAGACTCTTATAGGACTACAACTAACTCAGTCCTTATCTTCTTGACCCCTGTCTCTTTGCATATGCTTTGTCTTTTTGACTTCCTACAACTTCCCAGTTCTTCCTAGTTCCACAATGGTGGCTGGCTTGCAACACAAGCACATGGAATCAGGATATATGCTTATTTTGGTGGGTCTGAGGCTGTACTTTAAATATCTGGCTACCTTTTAGTGCTTTTCTGTTTCCTTCCCTGAGGATAGGTCAACAACTAGTCACGATGAGAAATGTATGCTCTGAGCTTTGGTAATTACCTTGTAGGTTGAATTCCAAATTTAGGCAGTTTTGTTGTTGTTTGTCCTTCATTCTCAGAGAGGACCCATGACTTCAGGAGGGTTATGTCTGGACTTGCAAGTGAATTGGATTTAAATGAGGCGTCATCTGACCAGAGGGAGGAGAAGTCAGAAACAGCACATTTCTTGGCACCACAGCCAGGATCATACTGTACCTGATGGACTAAAAAAAGCCATGCTCTTTATGAGTTTGAGGAAAATGTTAAATATCTGTTCAGTAGTCTTGCAAAACTGTCTCTTTTATTGGAGTATTTGAAATGGTTTATGTTTTTTGTATTTGGTAATGTGTGGCTATGAATCTTTTTCTATTAATTTAAGCATCTTCTCTTTGGAAGACATGATTACCTGGTCCCCGGGTCTGATATTTATACGCTGTGTGTGTGTGTCTATGAATTACAAGTAACAATGTTGTCAATGGCCCTATACAAAGGAGAGCTTCTTCCATGAAGAACAAATGTATCCATCTTATTAATAATGTTTTTATAGCAATAATTTTATATTATAAAAAGAAAACTGCAGGAATTTTAAAAAATCAACAAATAGTTAATTTATGTGATGTAAAATGTCACACATTCTTAATTTTATTTAAATAAAATATGTATATGTGTATGTGTGTGTGTGTATGTAAACATACATATATACAAAGAGGAGAGAAAAAGAGAAAGGGGGAAGAGAGCAAAAGGGAAAAGGGGAGAGGGAGAGAGAGAGAGAGAAGAGAGAGAGAGAGAGAGAGAGAGAGAGAGAGAGAGAGAGAGAGAAGGAAGGAGGAAGGGGGGAACAGAGGGAGGGAGGAAGAGACTTGATTCCCTTCTTTTGGGTCAGGCCTAATAGAATTGAGCCCAGAGTCCCTTGTTGGGCCCTCTAGTCTATAGCCTACATAAATATGAATGGATAAGGAACCCATTTGGCCTAATCCAAGACGATATATTTAGTTTTACTTTACCTAAACAGGAATAGAACTATCTCGTGAGAATACATTGAAACAAGCATTTAAATCTAAAATTCTTATTCTGGTTTGTTATTTGTGAATAAAGAGTTCTGTCATTTGTCAAAAGTGATAAGAAAAAAAAGTCGTGACACTCTTGCCAATATTTGTAACACTCTGTGTGAATCAGAGTTTCCTGCTGTAGCTGCTATAAAGGCAAAATGATGATCTCAGCATTTGAGAAAATTTCCAAGTAGCAATGTTGTCAATGACACTGTGTTTAGAGAACCTCTGCCCTGAAGATCAAGCCCACCCGTATCATTGATAATGTTATTATAGCAATGATTTTATGTTAAAATATTAAAACTGCAGAGATTTTAAAAATCAATAAATAGCTAATTTGTTTATGTGTTACAAATTGTAACAGATTCTTAATTTTATTTAAATAAAATATGAGCAAAGAAAATTATTTGTACTGTGCATACTCTTTGACCCAGCAGTGTTTCTACTGGGTTTATATACCCAGATCTTAAAAGAGGGAAAGGGACCAGTATGTGCAAAAATGTTTGTGGCAGCCCTTTTCACTGTGGCTAGAAACTAGAAACTGAATGGATGCCCAGCAATTAGAGAGTGGCTGAATAAATTATAGTATGATGGAATATTATTGTTCTGTAAGAAACATCAGGAGGATGATTTTAGAGAGGCCTGGAGAGACTTACATGAATTGATGCTAAGTGAAATGAGCAGAACCAGGAAATCATTATACAAGGAAACAAGACTATATGACAATCAATTCTGGTGGACATGGCTCTATTCAACAATGAGATGATTCAAACCAGTTCCAATTGTTCATTGATGAAGAGAATCAGCCAAACCCAGAGAGAGGACCATGGGAACTGAGTGTGCTTCACAACATAGTATTTTCACTCTTTTCTTTGTTGCTTGTTTGCATTTTCTTCTTCTTCTTTTTTAACTGGTTTGATTTGATTTTTTTTTTTTTGTGCAGCACGATAATTGTTTAAATATGTATGCATATATTGGATTTAACATATGTTTCTACCATATTTAACATATATTGGATTACTTGCCATCTAGGGGAGGGAATGGGGGAAAGAAGGGAAAATTGGAACACAAGATTTTGCAAGGGCTAATATTAAAGAATTGTCCATGAATATGTTTTGAAAAAAACTTTAAGAAAAAAAAGAAAATTATTTGTAAAGATGGTTTCATGGCAACCAGGCTTTTGCATGTATGGCTTTTGTTGATGTTGTTGTTTAAAAAAAAGGGAGGGAGAACATTACTACATCAAGTTTTGAAACCACTAATCTAGTCTAATTCTCTTCTTTTACAGATGAGAAGCTTGAGGCTCAAAGAACTAAAACAACTTGTACAAGATCATAGAAATAGTAAAGAGCAAAACTATGATCTGAACTTCTATATACAAATCTAATGTCTGATCTATCCAAAAATATTTCATATTTGTGGAGCACTTTAAAGTTATAGAATACCTTTCTGAAACAACCCTATGACTACTACTACTACTACTACTACTACTACTACTATTACCACTACTACCACTACTATCACTATTACCACTACTACTGCCACAACTACTACTATTGTACTGGTAATATTATTATCCTCACTTTGTAGATGGGGGGAAAAGAGACTCAGAGACATGGAATGAATTAATTATGTTCATACACAACTACTATCAGGAAAGTGATTTTAATCCAAGTCTTCTGACTCCAAATCTTTTCTATTACATTAGTGAATCAGTAAACATTTATTAAACACCCACTACGTTCTAAGCACTGTATTCAGTGCTGGGGAAATAAATACAAAAAATAAATAATCCTTCTTTAAAAGGAGTTCATATGGTATAACAGACCAGTGTGAGTTTGATAAGATACGAAACACTGATCTAACCAAGTGAATTAATGAACAGTTAATGGACACTGGAGATAGTGCCAGGCCTGGAGCCAGGAAGATTCTTCTTGAGTTCAAATTTGGCTTCAGACACTTACTAGTTATTTGACCCTGGCTAAATCACTTAACCCTGTTTGCCTCATTTTCCTCACTTATAAAATAAATTGCAGAAAGAATTGACAAATCACTCCAGTATTGTTACCAAGAAAATCCCAGTGAGATCATGAAGAATTGGACATGACTGAAATGACTGAACATCAGCAACAATTGATAGAGAGGGAGCTTCATCACACAAGTCTGAAACAAAAATGCTTCACCTATATTTCAGTAGAGTTTGGGTATGTTTTCTCCTCTGTAACATCGGTGGATTTATGTAAATTATTTATTTCTTGCCTTAATGCCTCATCAAAACTCTAGATTCTTAAAAACTATGCTAGCCTAATTAGTACAAGATCTGGCGAGTTCCATCAAGGTTTCAAGTCTAGTTCTAGCATAAAAATGTGTCTATTTGTTATGCAATTGGCATGTATTATTTAATGAAATCTATAAGCTTAGAAGCTCAAATCTTTGTTTTTCAGTCATTTCAATGAATTCACACACTATAATACTTTCCTAGCCTAGTTCTTGGACTACAGATATGGACGTGACTGAAATGACTGAACAACAGCAACAATTGATAGGGAGTTTCATCACAAGTCTGAAACGAAAATGCTTCACTTATAGTAGTAGAGTTTGGGTATGTTTTCTCCTCTGTAATGTCAGTGGATTTATATAAATTATTTATTTCTTGTCTTAAGGCCTCATCAAAACTCTAGATTCTTAAAAACTTTGCTAGCCAAGTTAGTACAAGATCTGGCAAGTTCCATCAAGATTTTTTTATGCATTATAAACAATAATTAGCAGGTTAAAAGCAAGGATCAAATTTAGATAATCTGATTTCTGATTGGAGGAAAAATGATGGGTTTTCTAAGTTGGGAGGGGAAAGAGTGAGTTTTGGTTAAGTTGAGAGGGAGCAAATGGGTTTTAAAGTCTTTCCTTCACCAGATGCTTATTAACTGTATGAACATTTATGAAACAACATATGACTTATACCATTTGGCAGCACAATTTGGTATCAGTATTCAGGAAATAGAATCCAATTGGTTCTCTTGATTTCCACACCAAACTAATTTCATTATGTAATGGGTCTTCATTCTTTCTCATCACTATTATATAGAAAGGCTTATCACTAGCAGATTGGACACATGGTAATGTATTATTTGTGATGACATTCTAATATTCAAACTGTTCTCTTCACTAGTGTAGCTCCTACCCCAGCCTCATCAGTACATCCTGTGTGACTCTTGTCCATGTATGAATATAAGTTCACAAGATGTTGGAGGTCTATTTTACTTTCTCTCTTCATGGGAGGGACATCAGGGGATAGCTATACATCTTACACTCTTCCCTTTTACAGTGGGATCAGCCTGTCTCCTCTTCCTATTGTACATTTACCTGAAGACACTGGGACAGTTGGCCTGCTAAAACTCTTAAGAGCATATGTGAATTATATCAGCTGGACATCTTGGACATCAGCTGGACAATTATAGTCATTCTTCCCTCTACTTCCACCTCCTATTCATCCCTACTTCCACTCCAGCAGAGAAGATAGAGGAAAACTACCATATTTCCCAGATGCCTAGATGTCAAAGTTCATAACACTTACCCTGGATATTTTTTGCTGGTGGGTTGTTACAATGTCTTTTACTCTCATTGCCTTTTGAAATTTCTCATTGGTGATATCTTTCAACCAGCTAATACCCACTACATTTCAGCAATGACCTTTATGTAATGTTTATTTTTAATTGCTCAGGGATTCTTGTGTTCTACATTTCACAGCCATACAACACCACTGGTAGAATATTGATTTTTTTTTTTTTTTTGCTTTTACATTTTTTTTTATTATAGCTTTTTATTTACAAGTTATATGCATGGGTAATTTTGCAGTATTGACAATTGCCAAACCTTTTGTTCCAATTTTTCCCCTCCTTCCCTCTATTCTCTCCCCCCAATGGCAAGTTGACCAATATATGTTAAATATGTTAAAATATAAATTAAATACAATATAAGTCTACATGTCCTAACAGTTATTTTGCTGTACAAAAAGAATTGGATTTTGAAATAGTGTACTATTAGCCTGTGAAGGAAATCAAAAATGCAGGCAAACAAAAATAGAGGGTTTGGGAATTCTATGTAATGGTTCATAGTCATCTCCCAGAGTTCTTTCGCTGGATATAGAGCATTACTGCTCTATTGGAACTGATTTGGTTCATGTCATTGCTGAAGATGGGCAGGTCCATCAGAATTGATCATCATACAGTATTGTTGTTGAAGTATATAATGATCTCCTGGTCCTGCTCATTTCACTCAGCATCAGTTCATGTAAGTCTCTCCAGGCCTTTCTGAAATCATCCGGCTGGTCATTTCTTACCAAACAATAATAGAATATTGATTTTTAAATAGTGAGGCTTTTGTTCTGGGTTGGGAAACAATTTCCTAAAGTCAATACAGTCTACTCTCCTCCTCCTGTTTAATTCTAGAACTCAACTCATTGTCCATTTCTGATGTCAGTCTTAGAGAGATATGCCAATTGAATGTTTTCATCCAAGTGCATATTATTTATTTCTTGCCTAGCCGATCTGGGCTAATGACATTTTTTATCTACTGTCTTCTGAGGATAATCAATTTAAATTTTTTGTAAAGTAATATTTTTAATATCTTCTTCAAAGAACTGATGGGAGGCCCAATGAGATTAGGAATGTACAATGTTCTATAAACTTTAAAATATGTAAAAACATCTATTAGTATTATTATCAATAACTTTTCTCCTTAGCATGTAAACTTTGTCCATTTGCTGAGTTGAGACTCAACTGGAATAAACCACATCTATAATGACAATTTTTTATTTTAGAAAAATAAAGGAAATTTAAAAATTGCACCTAAATAGGTTAGCTTCTAGATTCTATTCAAAGAGAATGAAAGAATTAGAAGAATTGGTTTCATCCTTTATCCAAAAGGCATATTAGTTATCTCATAAGGATAATGATGGGGATAAAGAAACAAACAACTCCAATATTCATGCAGCTTATGTACCAACATCTGATACAGAGGATAAAAGAGAAGTAAAAACATGATGATGAACTTACTAAAAAAATCTTCAGGGAGGTGGAGCCAAAGATGGTGGAGAAAAGGTAGTGACTCATATGAGTTCTTCCCCAAACTACTCTGAACACCTTTAAGTAGTGCCATAAAACAACAAAAGAATAAGCTGAAATAATTTTCCAGCCAAAAACAAGTTAGAAGCTTGTTAGGAAAGGTTGGTCGTACCTGGGT
This sequence comes from Sarcophilus harrisii, assembly GCF_902635505.1. NCBI lineage: Eukaryota > Metazoa > Chordata > Mammalia > Dasyuromorphia > Dasyuridae > Sarcophilus > Sarcophilus harrisii. The sequence continues at coordinate 356,692,174 of NC_045427.1, read as the reverse complement.
GAGAGTGGAGCACAATACAGTGCAGACTGCCCCAGCACAGTCCCCTAGTCCAAAGAAACCAGGAGTGGACCTTGAGAGTCAGTGAATCAGCAGTAGCAATTATTGCTTCCAGAGATCTCAGCCCACAGATGGTAAGGAGATTGAAAAACTGATCAGAAGGAGATTACAAGGATCTCTTTGTAGGCAATAAGGGCAGGACTCTGTTGCTTTGCCCATACTTAGATCCAGATTGTAGTGCCAGCTCACAGTCCTAGGGAGAGAAAGAACACTAGCACACTAGAATTTACAGCCAGAATGGATAGGGGACCCTCCTCACACTTCTAGGGCAGAAAATCCTACTTGTGTTCACTCACAGATCAGCTTATAGGCCAGGAGATAGTAAACATATTTCTCCTTAAATCATCTACCTTGGGAGAACTGAAAACTTACAGGATCCAAGAAGGATCTCTGAAAATAGCTGCACAAAAAATCCTGAAGCTAGGGCAGCTAGATGGCTCAATGGGTAGAGCACTAGCCCTGAAGTCAGGAGGACCTGAGTTCAAATCTGACCTCATACACTTAACATTTCCTGGCTGTGTGACCCTGGGCAAGTCCCTTAACTCCAATTGCCTCAGCAGGAAAAAAACAAACCTGAAGCTTGGGATAGTGTGTTCTCTACCTTGGAAGCAGAGCCCCATTTTAACAAAGAATTACAATTCAAGAAATAGACTAGAAAAAATGAGCAAACAACAGAAAAAAATTTTGACCTTAGAAAGTTACTATGGTGACAAGTAAGATCAAAACAAACATTAAGGAAGATAGCCAGGTTAAAGCTCTTTCTTCAAAGACTCTAAGAAATTAGAGTCTCATGGTCTCAGGCCATAGAAGAGCTCAAAAAGAATCTTGAAAAGCAAGTAAGAGAGGTAGAGGAAAAATTGGGAAGAGAAAAAGGAGGATGATTCTGGGAAGATGGTGGAATAGGTCAGAGAATTCCAAGTTCTCCAGATTTCTCCCACTAACAAAACAAAATTGTATCTCAGGGCAAACATATAAGGGTGAAAAACAAATAAAACTTGGAGAAGAACCTAAGTGAATAATACCTCCAAGCTAGCTCCATAGAAACAGCCAGTAGGGAGCCTGGGGCTAGCTAGTTCAGAAGTAGCTTCAGTCCAAATCACAGGAACTTCCAAGACAGTGTGGGGATGGGGGCTCTGTGGTTGGGAAGATTGAGGGAACCTTTACTGATAAGGAATGCTAGACTCAATTGTGCTCTGAGTGATAAAAAAAACCCAGCACATTCCTGATGAGTGCAGAAGTAGTGGCTATGGGCACTTAAAAGGAGGGTGTAGTTCTTGGTTTAGGGTTTGAGGCCAGAGGGGAGAACTGAAGTGAAGCCAGAAGCACCATACTAGGACAAAAGATGATTACATTAAAAAGTTCTCATTAAAAAATAAAAAAGATCAGGCAAAGGAGAAGAACCCAATCATGGAAAATTACTATGGGAATAGGGAAGAGTAAGGTTCATCTTCAAAGGAGGACACTGAAGTAAAAAAGAAAAAGGTCTCTTCTACTCCAAAGAGTAATGCTAAATGGTTACCTGTCCAAAAAGAATTTATAGAAGAACTCAAAAAAGACTAAAAAACAAATGAAAACGATTGAGGAAAAACTAAAACAAAAAAAACCAAACAAAAAAACCATTAAAAAAAATAGATATGAAAAGAAGGCCACACAATTAGAAAAAGAGGTTCAGAGTTTTAAAAAAGAAAGTGATTTTTTGAAAATTATAATTGGGCAAGGGAAACCAGTGAAGTTGTAAGAAGCCAAGAAATAACAAAACAAAATATAAAGAATGAAAAAATAGAAGAGAATGTGAAACATCTTACAAGAAAAACAATAGATCTGGGTTTTTTTTTTAAATAATTATAACTTTTTATTGACAGAACCCATGCCTAGGTAATTTTTTTTACAACATTATCCTTTGTACTCACTTCTGTTCCGACTTTTCTCCTCCCTCCCTCCATCCCTTCCCCTAGATGGCAAGCAGTCCTATACATAAAACAATAGATCTGGAAAATAGATCAAAAAGAGAAAACATGAGAATAATTTAAATACTTGAAAGTTGTGACCAAAAAAAGAAAATTGTCCTGAAGTGATAGAACAAGAGGGAAAAGTAGAAATAGAAACAACCCACCAATCATCATCTCAAAGAAATCCTACAAGGAAAATATAGGAATATTATTACTAAATTTCAAAAACCGCAGATCATATAGAAAATTTTACAAGAAGCAAAACAAAACAAAAAAATTTCAAATATGCTGGAGCTATTATTAGACTTTTATAGGATTAATTAGTAGCTACAATAAAGACCACAGGTCCTGTATGGCTATAATCAAAAGAACTAGCTGTGACTGAAAATATTATATCCAGTAAAATGAAATATAATATTGAATTTTAAAAATGGACATTCAGTGAACTCTCAGATTTTCAGGATTTTATCTCAGACAAACCTGAATTCAATAGAAAATTTAACATGTAAGAGCAAATATCAAAGACTAATCTCAAGGGACTCAATAAGGACAAACTTTATTTTTTATACATAGAAATGTAAACCATATGCCTAAGATTGACATTAGTAATTGGGTAGTCCAGAAGAAAGACTGGAACAGAGCCAAATATGATCTGACTCTAAAAAAGCAAAACCATCAAGGAAAAGGTAAAAATGGTAATTATGCTGTATGAATCAGATGCAGAAGAAGAAGCGACAGGGAGGAATTAGATGGGGGAGGAGGGCTGGTAGGTTTGAGAATCTACTCACATCAGAAATGGATTAAATAGGAAATAATACACATACACAGACACACATTCACATATCTATACCAAGAAGGGTATAGTACCCTCCAAAATCCATAAAGAAATAATAGGGAAGGGAATAGGATAAGGTAGGGTATAGAAGGGTGTTTAATGGGAGTGGGATAAAGAGGGAGGAAAAGAGTGGGTAGAGAACACAAGAGAGGGATCCATGGATGAGAGAAGGGAGTGTGAAGAGGAAAAGGAAGGGAGGGGAGAGGTATGGGATGGGGGGGGGGAGAGTGTGACAAGGAGGCTAAATAATATCAAGGCAAGTTAAGAATTAGAACTCAAGTAGAAAAGTTAGCAGGAATGGGAAATAAAAGATAAACACAAATGTTGGAATCTTTACAAAGTGTTAAAGCCATTGGAGTTGATTTGATCTTAGAAAGAGATATTTTGGGCCAGAACTTGAAACAAGGTACTAGGTGGAACTGATAGAAACAATGCTTGTGTTCTCATCTCTAGAGAGCTCATAAGTATCTAAGTACTCAATGGAGTTCACACGTGGGAGGATGCAGGGCTTAGTAGGGCTTAGTCTGAATTCACACCTCCCTTAGGGCCAGAGAGCACTCTGGGAGATAACCCAGAATCCCTCTCCCTCCAGAAGGCGGAGTTAACCTTTGGGAGATCACATATATAGGGAGCTTTTGAAGCTTGAGCTTACTTCTTCTTGTGAGACTGACTTGAGTTAGTTACTTGAGGAGTTACTAGAAACTCTGGGAGAGAGGTTTTCTCAGGGAGTTTTACTTGGAGTCAGAGAGAGACTCTGGAAGAAAGCCTACAAGCCCTATCTTCGAGGCAAGAGAGATTCATCGTATCTTCTACCTTGGTGCTAGCTGGAGGCTGAAGAAAGCAGAGGCAGAAGCTAAGGACAGAGCTGCAAGAGCTCAAGCAGAGAGATAGGTCTCAACTAACCAGGCAATTTTGGAAGGAGAAATAAATGTCTGCATTTTTACCAGCTGGCTGCATTTTGGAGTAATTATTTATTTCAACTGAGACTAAGGCTGCCTCCAGAAAACCTTCACACACAAACACCATAATGATAATCTGGAATAGAATTTACTAGAATGATGAAAAATGCTATTCATCCCTAGAGAAAGAAGTGATAGTAAATAAACTTTATTTTTCTTGAGGTTTTTTGGTCTATATTTTCTTTCACAACGTGACCAATATAAAAATATGTTTTGAATGACTGCATATAAATAACTTATATTGAATAGCTTTGTGTGGGATGGGCACTAGACTCCCTTTCCCAAATTAACTAATCAGAGACATCTTCAGGTCCAAAGAGAAAGCAAGTATTTAATCCCTGCAGGGAAACTCCCAGACACACCCAGAGACCGTCCCAACTCCTCATGTGCTCCTGGAACCTGGCTTCCATCTTATTCCAGCTTATCAGGAATTTAAAAGCAAAAGATCCAAGCCTTCTTATTAGATAGACTAAAATCATGTAACCATCCTTGACCAATGGTTACCAATGTTGTCTACCTCCCACAGGTCACAACACTTCCTGTAACTTCACTAATTTCCTGCATCCCAGGGTTCAAGGTCTGACCCTCCAGAGATCATATGATCCCCAGGGTCCCTCCTGGACCCAGAGTCCAAAGTCCAATCTTCCAGCTCTGAGAACAGGGATCATGTGACTCAATACTGAGAAATACTTCATCCAATCAGACTCATTCAGCTTGCTTTCTTAATAAGGAATATGAAAGGTAGGAAGGGAGAGAATTTGGAACTCGGTTTTTAAAATGAATGTTAAAAATTATTTTTACATGCAATTGGGGAAAAATAAAATGCTAAACAAAAAAGAAAAGGAAAAAATCTTGTAATCCAAGACAATTTATATATCAAGACTCAATATTAAAGTAAATATACAAAATTATGAGGATGCCTAAAACTATATTGTGTAAAGATAAAGATTGTTGAATAGCTCATCCCATACTTTTAAACAAGTGAAAATATATTTCTAACTAAAACAATCAGAAATGAGATAGAAAAACCTTGAGACCCCCTAGGAATTGATCAAAGGCATTTCAATTAACTGGGACCATCTATTATATTTTTTGTTTGTTTGTTTACTTTTTGTTTAGACACTTGGGATTAAGTGACATGCCCAGGATCACACAGCTAGTAAGTGTTAAATGTCTGAGACCAGATTTGAACTACAGATTCTCTTGACTCCAGGGCTGGTACTCTATATCACTGTGCCATTTATCTGCCTTTTTTTGTTTGTTTTGTTTTTGTTTTTGTTTTTGTGGGAACATTTATTTTAAATGAAAGAGCTTTGTAACATTCTGTGGGATATGAGATATTCAACCCTGTGGTAGTAGAAAGAAGAGAGGGCCACCCTGAGAAGAAATTACTTGAAAGAATAGGGAAAGCACCTCAACCCTGGCCTAGGTCTTTCTCTGTGTCCTCCCCCCCCCCCCCCCCTTTTTTTTTTCCTAGAGAAGTACCTTATGATCTTTAGAGGGTATTTTGGACTTCTCATTGACATCCTAGCATTGCACTTGGAAGGAAAGTGTCTGGTAGTAATTTCTAAATTGGGACTTAAGAACAGATTGGGGGTAAAAGGAAAAAAAAAATAGATTGAACATGAAAAAGAAAGGAAGGTTCAAGGTTCTATAGAATATACTTATACATAAGAAGATCTTGTGTATTCCAGTAAAGTGATTTCCAGGAACTGTGAGTTACCCTTTTCTCATAAGAGCTCCTTAATTTTAAGTCTGCTTTTTCCTGGACTTTGCATATGAGGGAATGTCTAGATATGCCAACTTTTTTTCTACTATGCCATTTTAGTAAATATTCCTTTCCAAAAGCAAATTAAGGCTAGCTGACTAATTAATATCTCCTGATTATTTTGGAGGGATAGGTAAGGATTTGAGCTGATGGCCATAAAGGGATGTATTAGTCATGCTGTAGAGGCCTGACTTGTCAGGGTAAATGAGAGATGAGATATTTGCCAATTACATGTGCTATATTTGGAAAATTTTGTTTGGGATGAAGAAATAAGACAGGCCAAGCACTTTAGTTAAAATATTCAGGAGTTCAATCTTCAATTTTTACCTTGTCTTTTGTATTGATTTATCTCTTAAATTATCTCTTTGTGTTCTATTTTCCAGATTAGTTGCTTTTCTTAATAGAAATTTCACTAGTTCTTATTTTTTCAATTTTTTTGTCTTTGCTCTAATATTTCTTGTCAACTCAGTGAATTACTGAGTGAATTCCAACTCAGTGGAATTACTGAGTATTCCATTCTATTTTTCAGAGTTTTTAGTGCTTGAGTAAAGTTGTTCACTTTTTGCTCCAAGCTGTATATTTTTGTTCTAAGTACTTTGCTATTATCTTTCATCGCTTATTTCATTTCTTCTATGTTCCTTCATTACTGCCTTAGAGTCTTTATGACCAATCTATTTTTTCTTATTGTGATTATTTCAGTTATATTCTTGAATTTGTTCTTGTTATTTTTTTATTTGGTAGGTTTTTTCCCCTTCTGTTTACTAATGCCTATAGCTTCAGTTTTTGAACAGGGACTTTCTACCAAAGCCAGACTCTAACCTGTTGTACATTTTTGGAAGACTTGGATTGGTTCATATTTTGTCTCCTGCTTCTAAGTTCTGTCTGCTGGAGTACAGAAATGATTGCCCTGGTTTCTATGTGATAAGCTACCTGAACTAGTCCACTACATCTCTCCATGATTACAATCTGGCAATGCAATCCCAGCTTGAAGCCCAGAGCTGGATGAAGTTCTAGCATAGAGAATTTGAGATACTATTCATCTAAGTTCATAGGGACTAGTATATTAATCCACTACCAATTGTATATGCAGTCACTGTAGTATGTGAATCAACTTCAGTTTTGGGGAAGTCTGACCTCTAAATGAAATAAAGGATGTAAAACATATTATCAAGATATCAAGAGAAGGAAATGAAATAGTCCATAAAGAGAGCAACGGATCAGCCCAGAGGCTGTACTGGTGCTCACAAATTATTATAAAACTAGATAAAGGACCCAATTGCAGTGGGAAGATGTTTTGTGGCAAACTTTTGGGATCATTCTTTTCTGATTCCAATTAAATAAAGATTATAATCAATAAGGTCACTTAAAGAACTGATTCAGATTTAAGTACGCTAAAGAACATAATCCTGACATTCCTACAGTGATATATTCTTGTCACAGATAAGTATGGAATCACTATATTAGAATCCTAAGAAATGGCACTTGAGAAATTGGCAAGACCATCAAGATCAGACCAACTATACACAGAAAAAGCCAAAAAGAGGGAGCAGCTAGGTGGCACAGTAGATAGAACACCAGTTCTAAAGTCAATAGGACCTGAATTCAAATCTAGCCTCAGACACTTAACACTTCCTGGCTGTGTGGCAAGTCACTTAACCCCAATTGACTCAGCAAAAAAAAAAAAAAAACAAACTCGAAAAGCAAAAAGAGAAGACAAAAAAATTTTTTTAAACCAATGACATATCTTTTTAAGATATTTGAAAGAAGGGAAAATATGAAATGAATGGAAAAGTATTATTGCATTATTATTATCCCCCCTCCCCCAAAAAGTGACCAAGATAACATTAGCAATAATTTTCTGATCCTTATAAAATCCTAATGAGGGTGATCTACAAGTATACTGAGGTTATCAAAGATGGAAAAAATGGAGATGGGAATTGACTGGAATTTGCAAACAATTTTCTACAACTGACCACATCTTTGTAGTCACATAACAGAGTGAAACATATTAAAAAAAAAAAAGTGTCCACTGTATTTATTGCTTGTTGTTGCAGAAAAGTCATTAGTCTTGGCAGGGTAAAATGCAGTCTTAAAAACTCTATTTCAACAAGAAAGTTTTCATGCTTGAATTGAGACAAATCAAGGACCTTAATTGAGGCAATCATAGCAACAACTTGTGTTCAATATCAACTTGTATCAATATCAACTAAGTCAAGCGAGATAGGTTTATGAACTAGAAATGTTTGTTACTTTCACAGCTTGTGCAGGGTTTAAATGAAAGAGGGGTTCCTAATAGATGATGGAAAAAAAGGAAGTTGGATAGCATTTTCAACATTAAATTGCTCCATGACACAAAAAGACATTGATTGGTTAACACCAATATTCTTCTAGTGTTTTGACATGACTGTACATCATGGAATAATCCAATCTCCAAGGAACAAAAAAATTACAAATGACCAAAAGAAATATGTGGTGGTTTTAGTTACATATTAACAAGGATGACCTACATGAAATAAAGGATGTAAAACGTATTATCAAGATATCAAGAGAAGGAAGTGAAATAGTCCTATAAAGAGAGCAAAGAATGGTCAGCCCAGAGGCTGCACTGGTGCTCACAAATTATTATAAAACTAGATAAAGGACCCAATTTCAGTGGGAAGATGTTTTATGGCAAACTTTTGAGATCATTCTTTTCTGATTCCAATTAAATAAAGATTATAATCAATAAGGTCACTTAAAGAACTGATTCAGATTTAAGTAGACTAAAGAACATAATCCTAAAAAATTATGAGTCAAAGAACAAATTACAGAAATCACAGAACATTTTTTTAAAAGAAAATTCTAAAATTCAAAATTGGAATTTAGCCAAAGCATTGCTTAGAAGAAATTTAGTTCTTTGAACCATATTCATCAACAAAACAGAGGTGTAAGTGATCCAAAAATTGAGCAAGAAGCTAAAATAAATCAAAAAGCTCCAAATGTAAAAAAAAAATCCAGAAATTTTGAAAATAAGAGAAGACATAAACAAAATGAAGGAAAAAATCATTAAATTAAGAAATAACATTTTGTCTTTAAAAGATTGATAAATAGATAAAGCATTAGTGTTTTTTTTTTAATTAAAGCTTTTTATTTAACAAAACATATGCATTGGTGATTTTTCAATATTCTTGCAAAGCCTTCTGTTCCAAATTATACCCTCCTTCCTCCCACCCCCTTCTCTAGATGGCAGGTAGTCCAGTACATGTGAAATGTGTTAAAATATATGTTAAATCCAATATATGTATTCATATTTATACAATTATCTTACTGCACAAGAAAAATTGGATCAATAAGGAAAAAAAAACTGGGAAAGAAAACAAAATGCAAGCAAACAACAACATGGAGTGAGAATGCTATGTTGTGGTCCACACTCAGCTCCCATGGTCCTGTCTTTCTTTAGATGTAGATGGCTCTCTTCATCACTGAACAATTGGAACTGGTTTGAATCATCTCAATGTTGAAGAGAGCCACGTCCATCAGGATTGATCATCATATAGTCTTGTTGTTGCTGTGTATAATGATCTCCAGGTTCTGCTCATTACACTTATCATCACTTCATGTAAGTCTCTCCAGGCCTCTTTGAAATCATCCTGCTGGTCATTTCTTACTGAACAATAATGTTCCATAGCATTCATATACCATAATTTATTCAGCCATTCCTCAACTGATGGGCATCCACTCAGTTTCCAGTTTCTAGCCATTACAAAGAAGGCTGGCAAAAATATTTTTGCACATGTGGGTCCCTTTCCCTCCTTTAAGATCTCTTTGGGATATAATCCCAGTAGAAACACTGCTGGATCAAAGGGTATGCACAGTTTGATAACTTTTTGAGCATATTTCCAGATTGCTCTCCAGAATGTTCACAGTTCCATCAACAGTGTATCAGTGTCCCAGTTTTCCCACATCCCCTCCAATATTCATCATTATCTTTTCCTGTCATCTTGGCCAATCCAAGAAGTGTGTCGTGATAACTCAGAGTTGTCTTTGTATTTCTCTGATCAATAGTGATTTGGAACTTTTCATATAACTAGAAATAGTTTCAATTTCTTCATCTGAAAACTGCCTGTTCATATCCTTTGACCACTTATCAATTGGAGTATGGCTTGAATTCTTATTAAGTTGAGTCAATTCTCATTATATTTTAGAAATGAGGCCTTTATCAGAACCAGCATTTTTCTTAAAGAAAAGAAAAACAAAGCACAAATATGAAAAAATGAAGAAAGGAAATCTCTTAACAGATGAAGAGGAAATAAAGGAAATTATAGTGGAAAGTATACTGAATCTACAATCTTAGCACCTGGGTCCAGATGAATTATTAGGGACCACTTTGTTTAATTATGTTATGTGTCCCCCAAATGGATAAATGAAACAGATGAGTATTTTTAAAAGTATAAAATAAGGATATTAACAAAACAACAAAGAACAAAATTAAATAATCTGATTTTTAAACAGTAATTTGGATAATCCTTAAATAAATACCCAAAGTGGGGAAAAGCCTACACTCAGATGAATTTATAAATGAATTCTAACATACATTGAATGAAAAATTAACTCCAATGTCATGTCAATTATGGAAAAATAGCAGAAGGCATCCTACCAAATTCCTTTTATGGGAAAAAAATTACAAACCTGATACCTAAACCATGGAAACTAATTATTATAAAAACTAGACAAAAAGCTCAAGATCATTAGGCATATGCCTTTTGGCAAATGTTTGGAACCATCCTTTGCTGATTTCAGTTCAATAAAAATTATGATCACTTCTATCATCAGAAAAAGAGAAATATAGACATTATCTCTAATGAATATTGATGCAAACATATTCAATATAATATTAGCAGAGATATAGCAGTAAATTAAAAAAACTATCCACTCTGATCAGACTGCATTTATACCAACGATGTGGAAATAGTCTTACATTAGGGAAACTATAAATATAATAGGACATATTAATAACAAAACAAAAAAAGTCACATGATTGCAATCAAAAAAGCATTTATGAAGCACTTACTAAGTACCAGACACTGTATTAGATTCAGAAAAAGCTTTCAGGAAATATTCATTTACATTGCAAATAATAGAAAGAAAAAAGTGTTAATAAACATTTTTTAAAATTGCTTAGAGAAAAGGGAGGCAAGATTTGCAGAATGGGTTAAAAATTAAAGCAATTTGTTAATTTGTTACTCTCTAGACAAGCACATGCACACATCTATATCTACAGTTGTGTTTACTCATACAGATATGTGTACATAGATACTTATATACACAAATGTATTTATATACATTTATTTAGGTAGTAACAAATTACTCTATTTTAAATATTATATAGGAAGCATCTATGATTTCATTAGAGTGAAGAATTCCTGGGACAGAAACTCCTTAGTTATTAATACAGAACTTGAGACACACTGGAGTTAATAGAATTGTTCAGGGTCACATAGTTGAAATTATTAATGGCAGGATTTGACTCTAAATATTCCTTACTCTAAGTCTAGAACTACCTCTACCATTTCATGCTACCTTTATAAGAAAGCTATAAACATAATAAATCATATAACCATGCCATTTATATTATTCTTTTCATAATATCAATAGATGCAGAAAAAGCCTTCAGCAAAATATAGCATTCATTTATATTAAACATGAATATACACATTAAAAATCAGAAAAAGAAAAGGATCTTTTCTTAATACGATTATAAATATCTACATAAATCAAGAGCTAGCTAGATGTTTTCACAATAGGATCAAGTGTTCATTAAAGATGTCCTTTATTATTATTTGATGTAAAGCTAGAAAGACTAGCTATAGAAATGATGAAAAAGAATTGTAGGAATACATATTAGTCAAAGATATCTCAATTTGGAGATGATAGGATCATTTACTTAGCATAAGCCAGGAATTCAACTAAAGAAGATAAATCATTCAAGATAATAGTCTCCTTAAAATCATAGAACACAAAATGAATTTATAAAAACCATCAATTGATGTATATCACTAACAGATTCTAGAAGGAAGAATAGGAATGGAAATTGCACTTAAGATAACAACAAAATATACTTGAGAACTAACCTACCAAGACATATATAGAGAGGACATATATAAATATAACTACAAAATAATTTTTGTAAAAATAAAAGAGCTACAAAAAGTTATCAAACTGTGCATACCCTTTGATCCAGCAGTGTTTCTACTGGGATTATATCCCAAAGAGATCTTAAAGGAGGGAAAGGGACCCACATGCGCAAAAATGTTTTTGCCAGCCTTCTTTGTAGTATCAAGAAACTGGAAACTGAGTGGATGCCTATCATTTGGAGAATGGCTGAATAAATTATGGTTATATGAATGCTATGGAATACTATTGTTCTGTAAGAAACGACCAGCAGGATGATTTAGAGAAGCCTGGAGAGACTTACATAAACTGATGCTGAGTGAAATGAGCAGGACTAGGAGATCATTATACATAGCAACACCAAGACTATGTGATGATCAATTCTGATAGACATGGCTCTCTTCAACACTGAGATGATTCAACCCAGTTACTTGTGCAGTGATGAAAAGAGCCATCTACACCCAAAGAGAGAACCATGGGAACAGAGTGTAGAATACAACATAGCATTTTCACTCTCTTTGTTGTTATTCTCTTGCATTTTGTTTTCTTTTTCTTCCTTCTTGATCTGATTTTTTTTTGTGCAACAAGATAACTGTATAAATATGTATACATATATTGGATTTAACATGTATTTCAACATATTTAACATGTATTGGACTATCTGCCAGCTAGGGGAGGGGTGGGGGGAAGGAGGGGAAATTTGGAACAAAAGATTTTGCAAGGGTCAATGTTGAAAAAATTACCCATGCACATGTTTTATAAATAAAAAGCTTTAATAAAAAAAAAAATAAAAGGGCTAAATAATTGGAATGAGATTCAACATTCATGAATGGTTCATACAAATATAGTAAAAATAATTAAGCCACCCAAAATTTTGTTGTTCAGTCGTTTCCAACTCTTCATGATCCTATCTGGGGTTTTGTTGGCAAAGATAGTGGAGTTATTTGCCATTTTCTTTTCCATTCATTTTACAGATGAGGAAACTGAGGCAAGCAGGGTTAAGTGTCTTGCTCAAGGTCATACAGCTAGTAAATACCAGATATTCTTGACTCCAGACTTGAGGGCCTGTTCACTGTACCACCTAACTGCTCATCTTTATTGAAAATACTGCATTAAATCAGCATACCATGTATATACAGTCCAAGCCTTTGCTTTGTAAGAACAAAGACCAAAATCAATATCAAATTAAAAGAATTAAAACGAGAAAATTTTATCTACATTTAAAACAAGCTCTACCTTGATTTACTTAAACAAGCTATTGAAGAAAAATTTTTTAAAAAGATAGAAATCATTCACCACAATAAGAAAGCAAAAAAAAAAAAAAAAAAAAAGCCTAGAAATCATTTCATTCAGCAAACACAATCACATCAAGAAGAAAGAAATGGCAGCCAAGGGCAATGCTGATTTAGAATATAAACCTCTTTGCATAATCTTTCATGCCTAATTAAAGAGAGAGCAGAGGAAGATTATAAGAAACATCTTTTTAAAAAAATATCTAAAATCAGTGGAGGGAAGAAAAGTTTGTGTAAAGTTTGCCAGGGGGGCTCAGCAAATTATCTGGAGGACATTTGGTGATGAAACTGGAAGGAAAATAACAGAGAAAAGAAAAACAGGAGAAAAAAGCCTTTCAAATATTTCTGATGTTATAGTAAAGTGCTATTATTATAGATAACATTGTTTTAGATATAATATTGTAATTCTTAAAGAAATAATTTTATTGATTAATGATAGAAGGACCATAACTTTTTAGAATCTAACACCCCAGTTTCTAGAGTACTGCTGTGTGAAGGCTTTCCTCTGGCACCACTTGTGTGACATTAGGTAAGTCATTTAACTTTGGATTTCATTTGTAACATGAGAAGGTTAGACAACATAGACTCTGATGTCCCCTCCCAGCTCTAGATCTTTGTTCTATGACAACAAGAAATGCACTAAGGAAAACAAATATGGGAAGAACAGTTAGAGAAGGAAGAAATCTATGCTAGATGGGACAGTTTTGAAGGTATTAAGGAATTGATTCTAGAGCTATCTGAAAGAAGGGAAGACATAAAATGCTCAGGACATAGAATGGCAGATATTACTTAGGTTCAAAGATCTTTTATTCAGGTAGAAGAGGGGTGCAATCATAAGCAGAATGCTTCTAATGTTTTCTTTCCATGTGGAGACATTGGTGAGCCTGCTTCTTGTTTCAAGAAGAGTTTTGATGATATGAAAAAAGAGTTCCTTGGAGAGACTAGAGTATTGTGGAATTCAGTAATTGGTTCCAATTAATTAACCACATGTTGAAGAGGAGGCCCTTTGATTGGCTATGGAGTCATTCAGAACAGTTTCTTGACTGCCTCAGTGTTCTTAAAGGAGCTTGGTGACTAGTAAAGGGAGTAGAACATGCAATTTTTTCAGTTTGAAAGGTCTAGAAGGTTCATCTAACATCCCAGCATTTCTGAGTTTGGGTGTCTGAGGAGCAAGGCGGGATGTTTGGGAGTAAGTTAGTTCATGCTACATAGGAATTGAACTAAGTTTCAAGTCTTGTCTCAAGAAAACAAGTTAGTACAGGGAAGAGTATGCTCCGATTAGAAATGGAAAAAAAAATTGTATGGTTTTTCTAGTTATAGCTTTGAAATAAATATACCTTTATAAAACTTGATCTAATGTTAAGTGGTCAAATGAAAATAAGAGTGCTAGTCACTGACTCCTTAATAAATGGAGGTGCACAACTGGTGGGGGCTACAACTTTTATCAGTAGAGATATCCATAAATTCTTTAGGTACCTTGAAAACCTGAGGGGTGATGCAGCAGATTTGATACTGAGAGAAAGAGACCAGAGCATGCATACTACACATGACTTTATTCAAGTAATGAAAAATTGTAAAAAAAATCAGTGGGGTGACACATATTAAAAATTCTCATTATGTTTGTTTCCTATATATCTCTTGCTTGAGTTTCATAATAAGTGAGACACCATTATTTGTTTTTTGGGAGGGGTATTAATAAATATTTGTTGAATTTAATTGGATCGAGTTTTTACAATTTAATTTCATTTTCATTGATACCTTTTTTTTCTATCATCACATTCATTTCTGAATACATTCCTTTCTTCTTCCTTAAAAGTGAAAAAGAAAAAATTAGCATCTTATAGTGTCTGATAAAATAGGTAATATCCCACACATCTATAGTCCCAGATCTCTGCAATGAAGGGAAAGAGGTACATTTGGTAAGCTATTCTCTGGGGGGTCAGAGTTGATCATTATAATTACACAGAGTTCAGTTTCATTTTTTAAGCTTATTTTTATTCTTTTGTTTCTATTATCACCTTCATTTGTGAATATAGTCTTCTTCCTATCCTTGCTAATTGAACCATCTTTTATAAGAAGAATTTTAAAAGAAAAGAGTTCTGAAAAATTAACCAATGCATCAACCATGACTGACAATATCTCCATCTATGTATCTATGTATCTATCTAATCTTCCACAATAACATGAATGAATGTAAGAAAAAAACATTTATTAAGTTCTTACTGTGAGACAAGTATGGTGCTAAATAAAGAGATACAATTGTAATTAAGATAGTCCCTACCCCCAAGAAACTTACATTCTAATTGTTCAGTTCCATCAAACTCTTTGTGACCACATTTGCAGTTTTCTCGGCAGATACTGGAGATTTCCTTCTCCAGTTCATTTGACAGATGAGGAAACTGAGTCAACAAGGTGCAGTGACTTCCAGGGTCACACAGTTACAAAGTGTCTGAGGCCAGATTTGATTTAGAAAGATTTCTTTCCGACTCCAGACCCAGCACTCTATGCGCTATGGCGCCACCTAGCTGTCCAACATTCTGATAGGGGAAGACAACACATAAGGGGGATTGGTGGCCAAGAAGGGACATTGTGGACTCTCTGTAGTTATTGATCATCTTCTTCCCCTGATACTCTCTTCTCCCTTTTTTTTAATGACCTCACTATTTTGGTTCTGTATGACTGCTCCTTCTCAGTTTCCTTTAATGGATCTTTATCCATGTCAACCCTGCTAACCATGGGGATCCCAAAGGTTTTGTCCTTCATTTATACTATTTCACTTAGTCATCTTAGCAGTTTCCATTGTTTATCACTTTTATGCAGATCTCTCAAATTTAACCTCTCTCCTGACCTACAATCTTCCCTCTTTAATTACCTATGAGATATTTTGTCTTATAGAGATACCTTAAAGTCAACATGTCCAAAACTGAGCTCATTTTCTTTCTCCCCAAACCCTACCCTTTTCTTAAACTTTCCTGTTTTTGTCAAGAGAACCACAATCTTCCCAGTCCCTCAGCTCTCCACTCTCATTTGTCTACAATTGCGAAGTCCTAGTTCTAGCTTTGTAACATTATTCCTCTTCAGCCCCTTTTCTCCTCGGACACTGCCACAAAATGCAGTCTCTCATTACCTCCCATCTGGACTCTTGCAAATATCTGTTGGTTGGTCTCCAGGCCATAAGCCTCTCTTCACTACAATCCATTTACTATTCAGCTGTCTTAAGTGCAAGTCTGAATGTATCACTTCCCTCTCTATTTCTTTAAACTTCTTATAATATTCCAATAACTGCACTGGCTCTGCATTGCCTCAGGACCAAATATAAAATTGTCTGGTAGACTTTTAATGTGTTTCACACTTTGGCCCCTCCTAATTTTCTAAGTCTTCTTACACCTACTTCCCTCCATATTTGTAATCTAATAACACAGCTCCTTGCTGTTCTTCACATATGACATTCTATATCCTCATGTCAGACATTTTCACTAGTTGACTCCCAAACCTGCAACTCTCTCCTTCTTCATCTCTATCTTCTGCTTTCCTAATTTCTTTCAAATGTCAACCAAAGTACTACCTTTTCCAAGATGTCTTTCCCAGTTTTCCTTATTTTAGTGTTTTCCCTCTTAGACTACCCCTAATTTTTCTGATATATATTTTGAGCTCCTTGACAGCAGGAACTATTTTTGGTTTTGGTCTTTTTATCCTCAGTGCTCAGCACAGTGCATGGCATATAGTAGGAATATAATAAATACTAGTTGACTGCTTAACTGAGAAGTCATGAAAAAAGTGAATAGAGGACAATTGATTGACTTCATCCTTTTCCGTATTGGTAATTTTTTTTTTTTCTCCCAGAGATAAGGGTGGAAAGGAAGGAGAAAGGGAAAGCTCAGCATGGGATGAAGATGATCAGAGGGCGGCATAGTACATCTGCATCTAGACTAGATATGGAGAACTCTCATCAGTCACTAGAAATCATCACTTCTGCAAAGAAGAGAGAGAAGGAGGCACATTTTTAAAAATCTCCTCCAGGACCAAATTTGATCACTATAATTATACAGAATTCAGGTTTTGGTTTTTGTTCTTTCCAATTACATTTTTACAGTTACCATCCTTATAGTCAAGAGATTCATAATATCAGAGTCATTTTCTTTTTTTTAGTTTATTTTTAATACACATTGCTTTTGTTGATTATTTTATTGAGAGAAAAATTTTTTTATTTTGTTGAGAAAGAAAATTTTTTTTTATTTTGTTGATAAAGAAAAATCAGAGCAAATAGGAAAAAACATGGGAGAAATAAAAAAAGCAGAAAAAAGAAGTTAACATAGCATGTGTTGATTTATATTCAGTCTCCTTAGTTCTTTTTCTAATTGCAGATGGCATTTTCTGTCCAAAGTCTATTGGAGTCAGAGTCATTTTAAACACCTCATTCTCCTTCATGTCATATGGGAATCAACTGCCAAATCTCATAATTGTACATCCACATATCTTTTGTATCATCCTTTTTCCTCCATTCATATGTCACTGTTCTTTGATATACCTTCATCCATTCCTACTCTCTGCTTCTACAATTCTCAGACCAACTTATTGTCTATTTGTGTATGTCCAAGGTATATATACTGATAACTGAATTCTATAATTTGTTCATCAATTAATAAGACAATCAACAAACATTTAATCAAGTGCCTACTATGTTCCAAGTGCTATACTAGCTAGATTCTGGGAATAAAAAGAATGAAATGCTCTCAACTTTTAGGTTTTATAGTCCATCAGAGAGGAGGAGCATATATAAAAATATATATAGAATAAATATGATAGTTCAATCCAAGGGGTTTTTTTTTGAGGGCATTATCCATTGGAGAGATCAGTTAAATAGTATGGTATTTAAAGTGCTGAATCTGGAGTTAAGACGACTTGGGTTCAAATACAACCATAAATACTTAAAAGCTTTGTGACCAGTTTGCCTTGGTCTCATCATCTCCAAAATAAGCTGGAGAAGAAAATGGCAAACCATTCCAATATCTTTGCTAAAAAAACAAAAACAAAAACAAATAGAGTCAGACATGACTGAAACTCAGCCATAACAACAAATCCATTGGAGGGGATTCTGAGGGCATCATTTAGAAGATAGTGTTTGAGTTGCATTTTGAAAGAAGAGGGATTTCATGAGATATAATTGAAGAGAGAATTAATCTAGGGCTAATGCAAAGCACATTGCCAAAGGATGGAGTGCTATGTGTGAGGGAAAGTAAGAATGCTGGTTTGACTGAATTGCAAAATATGGGAAAGAGAACAATATATAAATGGAGTTAGTAAGACAGATTAAAGTCAGGTTATGAAGATCTTTAAAAGTTAGAGGAGTTTATATTTGATCCTAGAGGCAACATGGAACCTCTGAAGTTTATTGAGTAGAGGAATAACATGGTTACATCCATGTTTAAGAAAAATCACCTTAGCTGGTATGTGAAGGATGGATTTCAGCATCTACATGGTGCAGTAGATAAGAGTACTGGATCTGAAGTCAGGAAGATTCATCCTCATGAGATCAAATCTGGCCTCAGATACTTACTAGGTATGTAAATTCCTTAACCCCATTTGCCTCAGTTTCCTCATATGTAAAATGAGTGGAGAAGGAATGGCAAACCACTTCAGTATCTTTGCCAAGAAAACCCTAAATGGGATTACAAAGGGCCAGATACAATTGAAGAACAACTGAACAACTGAAGGATGGACTAGAGTGAGGAGAATCAAGAGATCATATAAAAGGCTGGAAGGTGAGAGGTGATGAGGGCCTGATTCTGAACTAAAGTGATGGATAAGTGAGGAGAAAGAAGTTATCAGATGTGACACATTGTGAAAGTAGAAACAAGATTTACCACCTGATTGGACATAAGAGCCAGTGAGGTGCAGAGAATGATGCCAGAATTTTACCTTGGGATCCTGGAAGAATAATGATACCTTCCACAGAAAGGAAATTTAGAAAGAGGTGTGGATTTGGACCGGATGTAGCCAATGTTGAGTCTGAGATTCCTCTGGGATATTAGGTTGAAATCTTCAAAGCAGTTGATGATACAGAACTGAAGCTCAAGGGAGAGATTAGGGCTAGAAATAAAGATCTGTGACTCATCAGCACAGAGATCATTTCATTCCCTGTTAGTTAGTGAGATCATCTAGAGAGTGAAAAGAGAGTCAAGAAGAAACTATTGAATATATACATGTTATTCATACCATTTAGATGTCATAAACATACTAGTGAAAGATAGTCCATCAGAAATGGCATGAAAAGATAACACAAAGAAATGGGACATTCGAAAAGAAGATGGTAAACTGATCATGCAGCAAGAGCACCAGCATAGTGCCTTGGTACTTAGGCCTTCAGAAATCTATGGGAGGGCATGTACAAGAGTAACTCAGGATGGGAAAGCATGGATGGATACTGATAGGTAGCACTGTTTGCCTCAGTTTTCTCAATTGTCAAATGGAGATAAAGATAGAACCTACTCCCTAGGATTGTCATGAGGATTAAATGAGATGATATTTGAAATGTTAGATGACAAATTAGCATAGTGCTTGGTTCTTAGCAAGCACTTTATAGATGTTTGTTTCCTTCCTTTTTACTTCTTTCCCTTTCCTTCCTCTCCTTTCCCTTCCCTTCCCTTCTGAAGTTGAAGTACTAAATAATATTTCATATTTAAAATTAAGGACTAAAAATTTAAAGCAGTTGACCCTGGACAAGTCATAATTTTACTGGGCCTTAGTTCTATTCTTCATGTATTAAAAATATGGAGGCATGTCACATCTACTGTATGCTCCCCCGACTCATCCCTTGAGGGATCACTATGTGGTTTGGTCAATTGATTGTAACAATAACAATATCAGTTTACCTTTGTAAAACACTTCAAGCTTTATAAAGTGCTTAACATACATTCTCATTTCATCCAAAAAACCACCTATCAAATAGGAAGTTCAAGTATCATGATCTCTATTTTTGAACTGAGGAACCTGGGGCCCAGAGGGATTAAATTGCCTATTGTCAAACAAGGCAAAAAAGTGGTACAGCCAAAATTAGAACCATGGTGACAAGACTGGATTTCAGAACTCTTGCTCCTAAATAATGTGGCCTATTGAAAATCCATGCAGAGTAACTGCATCACTTTTCTAATCTGAAATTACATGAGTTTGAATGCAAATTAAGTCTACATAAATCTTCTGTCCTCTACCAGGAATGTGAATCCTATTATAAGGTTATAAGAGACAATACATAGCTCTCTCTTCCTCTCTCTTTCTGTCTTTCTCTCTGACTGTCTCTATCTCTTTGTCTCCCTTCCTCTCTTTCTGTGTGTGTCTCTTTCTCACTGTCTCTGTCCATCTCTCCCTCCTCCTCCTCCTCTTCCTCCTTCTTATCTTTTCCTTCTCCTCCTCCTCCTCCTTCCTCTCTCTCTTTCCCTCTCTATTTCTCTCTCCTTTCTCCCTTCCTCTCTTCTTCTCTCTCTCTTTCACTCTCTTTCTCTGTATTAGTGTGTGTGCACATGTATGTGTGTATATACACAAAAACACAAATATAATAGTAGATGGAAGGTAATCTGAGAGGAGAAAGCAACCAAAGCTTAGGACCCAGCAAAGATCTCTTATGAAAGATAGAATATGAGCTGAAATTTGAAAGAATCCAGGGACATTAAAAGGTAGAACTGAGGGACAGGGCATTCCAGGCATGAGAGACACATAATGTGATAGGCACAGAAGATGTTATATTGGACAAATTACAAGTAGGCCAGTATGTCAAGGTAGAAGAGTCCATGGAAGGGAGTAACTTAAGAACAGTAGAAAAGGAGAAAGGATCCAGAGTACGGTTATCTCTAAATGGGAAATAGAGGATTTTATATTTGATCCTTGAGATAGTAGGGCTCTGCTGTAACTCGAAGCACGAAAGTGTGATTAGACCTATGATATTGACATATTACCTTGGTAGTTGAATGAAGGATAGATTGGAGTAGGGAGAGCCTTTAGGTAAGGAAATCTGCTAGAAGACTAATATAATCATCCAGGGGAGAGTTACTAAGAACCTCAACTGTTCATTATTTCCCATTTGTCTTATTTATAACTTGCTTTGTATAAATTTGTTTGCATATTGTTTTCTACATTAGATTGTAAGCTTCATGAGGGCAGGGACTATCTTTTGATTCATTTTTTGTATCTCCAGCACTAAGCATAGCATTTGGCACATAGCCCATGTTTAATAAATATTTATTTATTGATTGGACTAGACTGGTGGCCACACGAGTAGAAAAAGAAGGAAGTAGACTAGAAGTATCACAAAGGTGGAAAGATCTGGCAGTAGCTTGTATGTATATGTGGGTGAATGAGAGTGAAGATGACACAAAATTTGTTAGTCTGGGTGACTGGAAGTATGGTAGTGCCCTTGAGGGTAAAAGAGATGTTAGGAAGGAAGGAGTGTTTGAGGGGAAAGACAATGACTTTTATTTTGTGCACATAGAATTTGAGTTGCCTATGGGAATCCATGAGATTATGGTAGAGGTGAGAGCATATTTATAGATCTGGAAACCCTCTGTATAGAGATAATAACTGACCCCTATAGATCTGTTGAGTCACAAAGTGAGGAAGAATGAAAAGAAAAGAGGGACCAGGACAGTCTTGAGAGATACCCACAGTTAGTGGACATGCCATGGATGAAGAAGTAGTAAAGGAGACTGAAAAAGAATGGTTGGACAGGAGGAAAACTAGCAGAGTCAGTAATTCGGTGTTGAAGGTTGCTTTGAGATTTATGAAAGCTCTATTCTTGACTGAGGATCAAAAAGATCCAATGGTTCTGTATCTCTAAAAAGGCATTGATCCCCTCTCTGGTCTTCTTTTTCCTTTAACTATCATGTGGTGAGTAATTCTCCCTTGATGGACTTCCCAGAAGGATGGCTCATCCTATTTCCCACTGTGACTACCATAGGGCTATGAAAATAGCAACTGAAGTTTTGAGTTGTCTCCTCTTTGTTCTTTCTTGATCTTAGATTAATACCAAGATGGTAATGTCCAGGCTAGGTGAACATTAAATTTGTGTGATCAAGGTGATTGATGGTCCTGTTCCTGGGTCCTTTGTAACAAGGGTAGGAATGCCCAGTTACCATTCCATCACTCTTGGAGGAATGACCACCTAGAAGAGTATAAGTATCAGATTTGTCCTTATCTTGTCCCCAAACATCAACCATGAAGGGCACAGTGCAGAGTTGAAGGGAAATGTAAAATGCCTACTCAGAAGTTCTGTAAAAAGGTCTACATGTAAATGAGGTTTAAATATAACCTTCTAGGAGAATATAACAAAAAGTTATTACTGCCACTTGTTTAAATTTATTTCTGGCAGATTCATGCTCATGAATGTTTTGTGTTTAGCATTTCTTTTGTTGGGGGAAATAAACATCTATTCCATATTTGATTCATATGGTATATTAAGTACATTTTTACTCCCTCAATTTTGGGGTGACCCTAGACATGAGCCCCCAGATGTTAAGTAAATAATCATACAAGGAATACAAGGGATGAGCTAAATAATGGGAGAAAAGGGAACTTAACCCTTTTCACTGAAGTCCAGGCTTCCCCAGGACTAAATCTTGTCTGAATCCTGTGCATGACTTTAGAGTAAACCTTAGTAGAAAGGGAGTGGGTACAGTGCCCCATTCCCCTCCCTCTCTCTCAACCAGCAGCATTTATTAATGATAGATGTTCATTTATTGGACAAACTTTTATTAAATGTTTTCATGTATATAGAGCCAGGTCCCACTAGTATTCTGAATCTCAGCCCAGTTATTTCCATTATACCGTCCTGTCTTCCTTGCTCAGATGCTCCCTCTCCATTATCTTTTGACCTTTCTCCATAGCGACCAGAGTCTCATGAGTCATTAGCTTTCAATATGCTGAGTAACTGATCTTTAGTAAGTGACCACTTCCTGCAAATTTAGAGTTTAGCTGAGGTGAACACCATATGTAAGTGGGCAGTGTTCCATAAAACTCCAAAGCAATTTTAGATGGCAGTAATGAAAGTATGGATGGCAGCCAGAGCAAGGGAGATGACAATGTTGTCTCCTCCTGCTCTGATCAGGCCTCATCTGGAGTGTCATGTTTACTTTTGGTGGCCACATTTTAGGGAGGATATTGGCAATCTGGAGCCTATCCAGAGTAGGGTGAGAAGATTAAAAAACATGGGGCAGAAGGATCAAGAGAAAGAACTAAGGATGTTTAGCCTGGAGAAAAAAAAAGATGAGGGATAGGGGGAGATACTTGTCTTCATGAAAGATTATCATGTGAAAGCAAGAAAAGGAAAGGGGAAGAAGAAGAAGGAGAAAGAAGGATTAGTAATTATTTATATAGCTTTTATTGTGTGACAGACACTGGGTAAAACACTTTGACAAATATTTTATTTGATTCTTATAACAACCCTGGGAGATAAGTACTATTATTATTTCCATTTTACAGTCAAGGAAACTGCGGCAAATAGAGATTAAGTTGACATGCTCAAGTCAACACTCAGGTTAAAAGTCCGAGGTCAGGGTGGAAGTGACAGATAAGCAACATTTTTTAGCTCAGTGAATGGGAACACTTCCTAGCATCTGTGTATAATATAGTAGATAAAGAAGTGGCACTGAATTCAGAGGATTTGGATTCAAATCCTGCCTTTGATATATGACTTCAGGCAAATCATTTAACTTTTAACTCCCTGAGGACATTAGACTAAATTTCACCTGAGTGAGATCTGTTCAGCTCTGGAACTATATCCTTATAATTTGTTGTTGTTCAGTTATTCCATTTGTGTCCAACTCTGTGACTCTATTTTGGGAGTTTTCTGGCAAAGATATTGGAGTAGTTTGCCATTTCCTCCTCTAGCTCATTTTACAGATGAAGAAACTGAGGCAGAGTTAAATAGGGTCACACAGCTAGTAAGTGGTGGAAGCCAGATTTAAACTTTTTAACTCTAGACCCAATGCTCTATTCACTGTATCACCTGGATACCACCTGCTTCTTGTGATACTTGTAGGTATAATTTGTCCAATAAAGAGTTAATACTGGTGGAGCAGCTCTGGGCTTAGGGATGGGATCTACACCACAGGAGAGAGTACCTACATCAATGAGATCTCAGATCCATCCAAGTATGAGAGGATCAAAGGGCATAAAAATGTCAATATTAAGCATTAAAATTCTGGTATAGTTAGATTCTCACTGCACACACACAGAAAACGGTAACTCTTCCTTTTCAGTGCACTATTTGAAAACATTTAGTGATTTTCCACTGACTTTTTTAAAAAGCCAAAGATACTTGTCTTCTTTGAAGACTCAATCTGTGTCAAATGTAAGATTTAAGATGAGTAAATGAGAGGTTGTGTGGTATAGTGGATAGACAACTTAGCATCAGTTAGACCTGGCTTGAGTTCTGCCTCAGACTAATAATGGCTGTGTGACCCTGGGCTCTGCAATTAACTTCTCAATGACCAATCAGTGACCAAATCTCTAAGACTATACATTTCAGAGAAGTGCTGATAAGTACTGATAGAGAAAATTTCCTTGCCAGAAGGTTCCAATACCCATGAAATAATAGTTCAAGCCTTCCCCTCAAGAGGATCTAACATTCTACAGTTAAAAAATTATGAGGCTTCTAATTTGTGAATCAATTCAAAAATTTCTCAGTAGAGCTTATGTAAGCTTTCTGTGCATAAAGAGAATCTGGTTTAGAATTTTAAATGAATTGAACTAATTTAGGAATGGATTTTCTAAGTAAGATTATCAAGCTCTCATTGATCAAAGGTATCAGGATTGAATTGCTATTCTCTAACACTTTGCAGGAAAACACATCACAAATGACCAAATTTAGCATATCCAGCAACAGCCAAAAGACTTTTCCTTTTCTCTTCCTGGCCTATCTCTTCCCATCACAAGCAAAACAAATAGAAAGGAAATTTTCAGAGCATAATTTGTTTAGTTTTTAAAATGAATATTTGTGGTAAATATCTGTTTTATTTTAAAGTTGATACTATTGAATTTGAATTCAATGTCATTCAATTGGATTCATTCTCATCCTTCCAGTCGCTCAAGTTCTCAACCTCAGACTTTCTTAACTCCTCACTCTTAACATCAAAAATCATTGGATAAGCAGTTGGCAATTCTTGTCAAAGCTATTTCCATGTTTCTTCCATCTGTTCTTTTCTTTCTGTCCCTATAGCCACCACCCTAGTTCAGGAGCTCATCACTTCTTTATTAGATTGTTACAATAGACACAATTGGTCTCTTGCACATAGTCACTCCTTTCTCCATTCCATCTTCCACATAGATAGCTGCCCAAATGATACTTCTAAAGCATTTTATTCCCTTCCTCAGAAAGCTCCAGTGGTTTTTTTTCACCATAAAGATAAATGTCAATATATTTGGTATTTAAACTCCCTACCCAATCTAGCACCAATCTACCTTTCCAAGTTTACTACATATCACTCTTCTTCTTACCATCTACCATCTACCGACTCAAATAGGCATGGATTCCTATGGGCAGTATGTTGACTTACAAATCCATAAATTAATATTAGCTATGTTGTACTGTATTCATATTTATTTTATCAAACATTTCCCAGTTACATTTAAAGTTCTGGGTGGTTTTATAGTCTTTAGTTGTAAGTTTGACCCAACTGGCATTCCTGTTCCTCACACATCACATTTGTTTCCAGGCCTTTGCACAGACTGTTCTCCATGCTCACTTCCAACTCTTATAGTTCTTGGCTTCCATCACTAGCTAGCTTCAACACAGCTTCTTACACAAGACTTTTCTGAGACTCCCAGCTGCTACCAATTCCCACTACCCCTATTCCCCAAATTGCCTTGTATTTACTGTGAATATATTTTGTATAGATGTATACATATCATTTCCCCTGATGAAATGAAAGTTCTTTGAAGCAGGCTCTGGATTTTTCTTGTTTTTAAGGTATTAGAATCTAGCATATTACCTGTCATATAATGATACTTAATAAATGTTTGTTGGTTGATTGATTCATGTAAACATCTAGGTGCTAGGCACTGGGCTTGGTATCAGTTTCAAAGAAGAAAAATGATGCAGTCCCTGACCTCCAGGAATTTACAAACCAACGGGGAAAATATTATATATAAATAAGATATTTTTATATAAGATAGACTATAAGGACAAAAGAGAGATTCAGACAAAATGCTTTGGTAAAATTTGAATAGATATAATAATTTTAACTGGAAAGATCAGTGAAGTCCTCATAAAAGAGATAGTCTTAGGATTGGACTTTGAAAGAGAAGGTAGATTTGACTAGATGGGGATGAGGAGTGTGTATATTGTTGGCATGGAAGCCAATAAATCTTGCTTCACTGTAATGGGTCTCCCATATTTTTCACCCCAAATTAATGTAACTAATAAGATGTTCTGATACCATTTCATCAAGTGAGAATGCCTCTTTGAGTTAAATAATCAAACTGACATATTAACTGTATATGAACAATGCCTAGATAATACTATCAAATCAATCAAATGTATAAACTTCAGTTTTGATTTATAAATATGCATGCAAACAAATTGAATGGAAGCATATAATGCCACATAGGAAATGTCTTGTGGTTAGATAAAGAGAATCAGTTGTACCCTGTGGGGTTTGGATAAAACGACAAATCAATTCTCATTTTGGAATTCTAATAGTAGACCAGCCTAGTGGCCAAATACTTCCAGCCAGCCCCCTGAGGTGGAATTGTTTGAAGGAGAGGGAATAAGCATTTATATAGCACCTACTATTTATTAAATGGATAGATAGATGGTACAGTAGACAGAGTACTGGATCTGGAATCAGGAAGACTCATCTTCCTGAGTTCAAATCTGGCCTCAGACATTTACTAACTTTGTTGCTCTGGGCAAATCACTTACCTGTTTGTCTCAGTTTTGTCATCTGTAAAATGAGCTGGAGAAGGAAATGGCAAACCACTCAAGTATCTTTACCAAGAAAACCCCAAATGAGTTCACAA
The DNA here is from genome assembly GCF_902635505.1 of Sarcophilus harrisii. Lineage (NCBI taxonomy): Eukaryota > Metazoa > Chordata > Mammalia > Dasyuromorphia > Dasyuridae > Sarcophilus > Sarcophilus harrisii. The sequence goes on along the minus strand of NC_045427.1, from coordinate 356,665,157 downwards.
AGAGTCAGATACAACCGAACATCATCATCATATATAATTATTTTGGCCACAGCTGCTCTGTTTACTAAGAAGCTGAGACCTAGATTGGTGGAAGAGAGAAGGAGCATCCATGACAGAAGGGAAAGGCTCTTAATAGGGGATCTGAACTTATTTCATTTCAGTATAATTGATTTCCTTTGTAGTCATATGTATTTTATTTTATGATTTTAAAAACATTATTCTGAAAAGTTATTACAAGTTTCCCAGATTGCCCAAAGAGGTCCATAAAACCAAAAAGGTTAACAATTCCTGTTCTACAATTTGGAACTCTCCCCAAAGGGCAACCAAACTGTGCATATCCTTTGACTCAGAAATACCACTACCAGGTCTGTATCTCAAAGAGATCATAAAAAAGGGAAAAGGACCCACATGTGCAAGAATATTTATAGCAATCCTTTTAGTGGTGAAAAATATTGGAAACTGAGGGGATGCCCATCAGTTAGGGAATGGCTGAACAAGCAGTGGCTTTTGAATGTAATGGAATACTTAAGTAGATTTCAGAAAAAGCTGGAAAGACTTGTACAAACTGTTGCATAGTGAAAGGAGTAGAATCAGGAAAACATTGTACATACTATTAGCAACATTATATGATAATCACTTATGACTTACTAAGCTCTACTTAGCAACACAATTATCCAAGACAAGTACAAAGGACTCATGAAGGAAAATGCTATCCATAACCAGACAAAGAACTGGTGGATTCTAATTACAGATAGAAGAATATTTTCCCCACTTTATCTTTGTTTTTTTTTTCCTTTTGATGTTTCTTATTTCACAATTATGATTAATATGAAAATATGTTTTACTTGATAGCACATGTATAAACTATGTCAAAATGTCTAACATCTTCAGAAGAGGAAAGAGGAGGGAAGGACAAAGAAAAATCTGAAACTCAAAATCTTGTAAAAATGAATGCTAAAAATTTTCTTGACATGTAATTGGAGAAAAATAAAATACTATTTTAAAAAAAGAATTCATGCTCTACAGTGAAAATCCAGTTAGATGATATACTGAATATATAGTAATAACAGCTTTTCTTTATATAGTGCTTTACCTTTAACAAAACTCTTTTCTCTCAACATCTCTTTAAAGGAGATGGAGGACAGATGAGGACAGTAAAGGCCAAAGAGGAACATTGTCTATAAAGCTATTAAGCAGTAGAACCAGAATCTAAAAACAGATATTGCTACCTTGTTTTCTCCAAAACTCTCCTCAATTCCCATCTTTCACATGAAGCTTCTCCCTAATTCCCCTTCCCTAGGCAGCAAGGTGGTACAATAGGTAGAATATTGGACTTGGAGACATGAATACCTCAAAACTGACCTCTTGATTTCATTAGCTCTCTGTTCCTAGACAAGTCATTTAATTTGTCTGCCTCAGCTTTTTCATTTAAAAATGAGGATAATGATACAAGCATATGTTGTGAGAATCCAGCAAGGTAATATTTACAAAGCCCTGCTTGTACATAAATACGGACAAAATAAGTGGTGGTTAAGTTATTATTATTAAGCTTGTTTCATTTATTTATTAAATGCTTATTTTCTCCCTCCCCCCCCATACACAACTTACCTTCTATTTATTTTGTATACACTTAGTTGGTTGGTTATTTGTTGTCCTTTTTTCTCCAAAAGGACCAAAATGACATCACTATGTTAAGAGTTGAGTTTGAGTATCTGATCAGACCAATACAAGCTCTGAGTGTTCTGCCACAGATTGAACACAGATAATCCATATAAACATTGGAGTGGTTTCCTCAAATTTTGTGCTCTCATATTTCTTCTGAGCTAATTCAGTTCTTCTTTGTTCATAGAGCACAGCACTTTCTCTGTTGAGGGCACGCCATGCTGGGAGGTCCTGTACTAGTGTCTCCCATGTTATACAATCGATTCTGAAGTTCATAAGAGATACCTTGAGAGTGTCCTTGTATTACTTTTTCTAACCATATTGTGAGCTCTTGCCCTTTGTAATTTCAAAAATAATTTTTTTTGGCAAGCAAACATTTGACATTCAAATGGAGTTGTACTCTTTGCAGTAGAGTTTAGTTTGGCAGTTTAGTTTGAGAAAGGACCTCAGTGTCTGCTATCTTATACTGCCAGGTGATCTTCAGAATCTTCCTAAAGCAATTCAGTTTCCTGGTATGGTGCTGGTATACTGTCCCCGTTTCACAATGAGGTCAGCACAACTGCTCTGTTTGTCAGTCTAATACCTCTCCTCTCCCACACTTTCCTTCTGAGCCTCCCAAACACTGAGCTAGCTCTGGCATTGTGTCAATTTCATTATCAATGTGGACATCCCTGGAAAGTATTCTTATTGATCGATAACACTTATTTACATGCATTGCTATTTTGCCAATAGAATGTATGCTGCTTGAGGGCAGGTACTATTTCATTTTTGAATGTAGATTCCCAAATCCCCAAGTACCTAGCACAATACGTGAAACAATAGGCACTTTATAAAGATATGTTGATTGATTCATTTCCAAAGGTGATAAAAATATTGAGAGATGAAATCTCAATATAGTCTTGAGAAAGACTTTGAAAAACCACTGTATGGTTGATTGAATCATAATAAACCAGATTCTCCCCTGAGAAAAGCTGAGAATGACAGGCTTTCATTAACCATGGAGAGGGGCAAAGGGAAGACAAATTGATATGGATTGACAATGGGGTTAAGAATAGAGGAAAACATCTCTCTCTAAGCATAAATATTGGAGCACAGAGAAATTACCTTTTAAGGTATTGAAAAAAGCACTAAATTTGCAATTAAAAGACCTTGGTTAGAATTCCAGTTCTATTTCCTAGCTATGTGACTTTAGACAAGTCATTTTATCAGTAAACAAATATTTATTAAGCATCTATTACATGTCAACACTGTGCAAATTTGGGAATACAAAAAATTACAAAAGATATTTTCTGTTCTCAAAGAGCTCTTAGTCTAATGGGAGAGACAGAAATCATACCACCATTGGTGTACTAATATAACAACCAAATCTCAAGGGGGAAAATGTATACAGCAACACACTTTTAAGTTAAATCTGGACTATTAACATTTTTTCCATCATTTTATTTTGTTTGTTTTTAATTTTTTACTTTTAAAGCTTTTTATTTTTAAAACATATGCACAGATAATTTTTCAACATTGACCCTTGCATAGCCTTATGTTTCAGATTTTCCCCTCCTTCCCTCCATCCTCTCCCCTAGATAGCAAGCAATCTAATATATGTTATATATGTTAAAATATTCTATCATTTTCTTAAATCGAAATAATCAACAAAACAGAAATTCAAGCCACGATTTGTATGTAGTGTCTGTCAATTTTCAGGGCATAGATGCTCACATTGAAAATTTAGCAGTCAGTTCTTCCCTTTTGAACTGTCTAATTGCCTTGTGAACTTTCATGTAACTCTCATGTATCTATATATAGGGTAGAGGATCACTAGAATTAAGAAGATTTGGGAAAGGCTTCTTGGAAAAAGTGGGATTTTTAGTTGGAACTTAAAGGAAACCAGGGAAGCCAAGAGGCGGAAATAATAAGAAATGTAATATTAGGAATGGAGAACAACCCGTGAAAAGGTCCAGAGTTGAGAGATTGAGAGTCTTGTTTGAAGAATAGAAAGGACTTGAGCCTGTTTCCTCATCTTTAAAATGAAGGTTTTGTACTAGAGAATCAATCTCTAAGGTTTCTTCCAATCAATTCTATGACTATAACACCTCAGGAAGCCACAAAGACAAATTAGTTGGTTTGGGTACAGAAAGCACACTGAATTTGTAATCAAGAGAGAAGTGGCTTCAAATCCTACTTTCAGCTGTTTACTAGAAGTGTGGTTGTTCACAACATTAAAAAAAAAAAAAAAAAAAAAAAAAAAAAAAGAGAGATCATCTAGGAAAGGATAATTCACTTACTTTCTCTAAGGCTCAGCTTCCCTAAGTGTGAAATATATCTAATAAAACCTGTGGCATCTACCTCACAGAGCTGTTGTATGAGAATCTCTTGAAATCAAATAAGTAAAATATTTAGTAAACTTTAAAGCATCATAAAATTGCCAGTTATTAAAATTATTGTTATAATTGTTATATTTTCGGTTGAAATTTCATTATTTCCTTTCTTTCCAAAGCATTCTTTTGAAGTAGATGGAGAAAGATATTTATATTTCATCATAGAAAGAAACTTAGACACCGAGTTGTCACATACTAATCCCTTACATTGTTATGGAACCTAAGGCAAAAAAAATTATTTCATATGTTTTGCCATTTACCCTTTCTAGATCTAAGTTTCCAGATGCGTAAAATGAGAGAGTTGTGATAATCTCTAAGGTCCCACCTTCTCTAAAATCTTATATCCTATCATTTTTTGATCCTGGGAATGCAATATTATCTCTTTTTGATAACTAAAGAAATTGAAATTTAGAGGTTAGAAAATTGTACTAGATTACATAATAATTTAATGATAAATCCAGGGCTAGGTCCCAGACTTTTAGTTCAATATTCTTTGAAGTATAGAAAACTGTTACAAGAACTAATCATTCTTATTTTTAGCCTTAGATTATGTTAGCTCACTGAGCAAAATTTTTGTTTGTGAGTTACTTAAAGAAATTAACTTATCGGTGAAATTTTGCAAATATTCATTAAACAACTACTATGTATAAGGCATTGTGTTAGCCTCTGAGAACACAAAGACATAAAATAAACAAACAAATAAACCAGCCACTCCCCTCAATGAGCTTAAATTCTATCAGTGGAAAAAGTGTTGATGACCTTGGAGCCATCAATTAATATAACCAATTATAATTAATTGTAGCTTTTATATAAAAAAGTTTCAAATGTGAATCTACTTACTTGAATGATGACTTGACAATTGTGACTTTCCCTATTTTCTGTGGAGGAAAAAACCCAGCAATAAAGTGAATATCTGTCACTTGGAGGATGACTGAATAAACTGTGACATGTGAATGCAGTGGAATATTTTTGTGTCATAAAGAATTACAAATATGAAGAATTCAGAGAAACTTGTACAAATGATGAGGAGCAAAATAAGCAGAACTTGAAGAGTACTATATACAATAATCATTATAATGCAAAAAAAAACATCACTAAAGGATATCAGAACACAGATAAATGCCCCAAAGGCCAGTGGCAACTTTCCCCTCATATTGCCAAGGGACCTTTGTAATTCTTCTAATTTATATTGCTACTATAAATTTTTAAGTTTATTAGGAAATCAATACTCCCCTAATCATGAACATCCTTAACATTTTCTCAAGGGAAAAAGCATAGGTCTCTAGAAAGTTACCTTTCCCCTCAGATTATGGTTCTTATGGCTTTTTTAACCTAGTTCTCTCAATGTAGCTTCACGGGAGACTTGGATTTTGGAGTTGGTAAAATCTGTGTGATTTTACTTACTAGATGTGTGCTCCTAAATAAAATCATTTAATAGTCTCACTGTTCTCATCTGTAAAATAGGATAATAAAGCCTGAAGCATTTACTCCATGGTTTTGGTATAAGGATTTAATGACATAATATATGTAAAAAGTACTTTGCACACTTTAAAAAGCTATACAAAATCAATTATCATTATGTAATCATCTTTTTACCTCTAAGGCAGGTTACAATGACTATTATTGCTTTTATTATTAAAAATTATTTTTCTCATTTCGTGTTATTAGGACAAGTCTTTATCCTGTTGTTATTATTTTACATTGAATGTTCTAAATATTGAATAAGGAGATAAAATGATTATTTTTGTAGCTGAATAACAGTATTCAGTTGTAAGATCACCTGTGGTAAGCTCAATGAAAGCATATGCAGTAAAATTTTAGTTAACAGATAGGATCATGGAAATGTGTTCTCATGTGATTGATTTCTTCTGCTAGGTCTCTTTATTTTGATATTTTTCCCTTCCATGCAGCCCAGAAATTATGAGTATTTATTGCAATAAAATCCATCTTAAAAGATTTTTCCTTAATTTTTATGGATCAGTGTTTTACTTAGGTAATTGTGAACAATGGTTCTATTTCTTGGTTCAATTTATTGAGCTAGTTCTCCAAGATATTTTGAGGTTTATATTTGTAGTATGAAGATTTCACAACATACAGCAAACTTTGGGTGTATAAGTCTACTCACCAATTAATCAGCCAATCAGTCAATAAGCATTTATTTAAGTGCCCATTATGTACCAGTCACTGTGCTAAGCATTAGAGATGTCAAGAAAGAGAAAAAATATTTCCGGCCTTCAAGGATCTCACAATTTAATTGGAGAGACATCATACAAATATTGATATACAAACAAGCTATATACAGAATAAATAGGAAATAATCAATAAAGGGAAGGCATTAGAACAAAGAGAGATTGGAAATGTTTCCTGAAAAAAAGTGGGATTTTAGCTAGGATTTGAAGGAAGTCAAGGAATCAGAGAAGAAAAAGGAGAGTATTTCAGACACAGGGGACAACCAGAGAAAATACTTAGCGCTGAGAGATGGGGTATCTTATTCAGGGAATAATTAATAGATCAGTGTCTCTAAATCAAAGAGAAGATGGTTAGGAAGAAGAATATTAGTGTAAGGTGTAAGAAGACTGGAAAGAGGAAGGAGAATAGGTTATGAAGGGTTTTTAACTGTTTATCATGTGCCTCCAATATTTTTTGATAGGAAATGCTAACTTTTCTATAGCTGTCTTAGTGTGATGACCCATATGTTTCATTAATATTTTAGAGGGCTTTTGTTTGTTTTTTAGTCCAGTCAAGATGTCACTGATCCTCCTTTCTCTCCCTCTAGGATGATTCAATTTTACTTCTCCCTCAGCCTGTCCTCATCCCAGCAGTTTTTGTTTTTGTCTTAGTTTTCTCTCTCATAGGAGAGTCAGCTGTGGTCCATGCTACATTACTACCACTCAAATTCTTTTTTAGGGTTCTGCAGTTAAGCCTGGTTTAATACATCCTATTGCATATCATTGTAGCTACTGTAGGTTCTGTAGTGTGCTTTCCATTACATATACATCAATCAGTCACAATGACATCATTGCTGTTTAAATATGGAACATTGACTAAACAGGAAAAAACAAGAATAATCATAACAATTCCTCAATAGAAGGCAAAAGCAATAACAATAAAAATATAATTCACAATCTTGCACCAAAACACACAATGTCTATGATAGAGAGTGGAAGTACACAGAAATCTAAGGGAAACACATGAGTAGGGAAGCCCATAAAGAGACTTTCTGCTCTGGACAGCCGATCTTGATATCTTTAGATTTTTAGAGAACATCTGCACCATGTGTCCAACTTGCTGGGTAAAAGTGCTTCTCTACTCTGTTTGCCTTCTGGTCCTCAGAGCATTCCTGCTTGGAAGGCTGCTTTTCTTTTTTGACAAAAGATTTTTAAAGCAGAGAGAAGCTTTATTTATTTATTTTTTTCTTAAAGAACACAGTCACCCTTAGCAGGGTGTTAAGAAAGTGTTACAATCTTTCAGTGACAAGCAATTCCCTTAAGCCAGAGAACTGCCAAACTCCTCAGATCTGTCCTGGGGCTTGGAGAATTTTTTTTTCCTTCTCAAGCTATAGATAGCAAAAAGAGCATATAGCTTTTCCCTAGCCAGCTTTTAAAATAACAGAATAGTTTTGTATTTTTCCCCCATCATTTCTTAGCAAAACTGTGCCTCTTCTCACAGTGAAAGATTCAAATCTAGTCTTTCTCCTGTTGCTTCCTCTCAAACTGAGGACAATCTCCAGTCATCTTGATCTATATTTTGCCATTGAAGCCAGATGGCTCTGGAGGGAAAGTAAGGCAGGTGACCTTGCACAGCCCTCTCTCACTTAAATCCAATTCACTTGCATGTCATGGTATCATTTGTCTGAAGTCCTTCCTGTTCCTCTTCAAGAATGAAGGACAAACAACAACCTCTGTGAGTGGAGCTGTTTTACTGGGGACTCTGTTGAACTGGTTGGCTGGACAACACAGTTCTTCCTTTCTCTCCCTCCCCTTTCTCCCTCCCTCCCTCCCTCTCTCTGTTTCTCTCTTTTCCTTCCTCCTTCCCTCTGTCTTCTTTCTTTCTTTTTTTTTCTCTCCTCCCTCCCACTAATCTTCCTCTCTTCTTTCTTTTTCCTTTCCTTCTTTCTTTGTCTTCTTTCCTCCCTCCCTCCCTTCCTCCCTTCCTCCCTTCCTTCCTTCTTTGCTTCTTCCTTCCTTCCTTCTTTCCTTCCTTCCTTCCTTCCTTCCTCATTTTACTTTTACCTGCAAGTGCTCCACCCAAAGGAATGTAAATTCCATGATACTACCCATCCCCCACATCCACAATTGCTGAAACCTCCCAAGATATGTTGGAGTTTTAGTGTTTACATCTCTTTCTTAAGGACCATACCTTAAACCCCAAATACTCTGGTTCTCATTGATTGGTCAATAATAGCTCCCAGCCCAAGCCTCTCTTGATCAATATTTGGGTCCTGATTGATTCAGAATGAATGTAAATAGGAATTGTTTCTGTTTTGGCCAGAAACTTAAGGGTCTTTGCCTCCCAGATTATTTTTTAAACCAGGTAAAAGAGGCCATTCTTTTTCCTCAGTTCTCACTATCCTTAATCACTGAATGGCTGTTATCTCAGCCAAACTGAGACCCTGTTAAAGAGCTTAAAAAGCTAAGCTCTCCCACTGCATCCAGGGCCACCTCCAAATCTATATCTGGCCACTGGACCCAGATAGTGTTAGAGGGGAAAGTGAAGCTGGTGACTTTGCAGAGCTCTCCCTCACTTAAATCCCACTCATTTGTATGTCATGGCATCCCTCCTTGATGTTGTGATCCAAACAACAACCTCCCAAACAGAGAAACACAGACAACTTCCTGAGAGATTTCTCCTATCTCAGGCTATATAGATGGAGGTAGCAAACAAGCCTCCCTTTCTCCAGCCAATCAGCTTTTATTAAGGTAATACTTATCTTCCAATCGGAATAGTTCAGCAAAATAATCCTATTATCTTTGATCAGCAAATATCAGTCTCTGTTCCTGTATTTTCCAAGAAGCTACTCTCATAACCTCCTGTGTCCCCAATTCCTCTTGCACTGTTTCCCTTTCCTGCTTCTGTCTTGGTGATTTCCTACCCTGTTTCTCATCTTAATTCCAGAATTTAGCAGTGTCTGGCACATAATAAATACTTAATAAATGCTTATTGATTTATTGGATTCTAATATCTTGAATCAGAACTTCCTGACTAAGCATTAACTCACATTTCATATATTATGTAAAATCTAAAAATGCTCTCTTTTTGTCAGAGATGACCCCAACAGATCTTATAATATCTTTCAAATATTATTTGACTTATAGTTTATTGGCAATATCCTTAAAAACTCTGAAGAGAGTAGTATGATATACCATAATGTACTGCAACTATGTTTAACTTACTTTTCTGCCTTCAATCATGTCTTCCCAGTACATTTATCTGAAGGGCAGTTTTCTCTCAGATACTGGGAATGATCTGTGTCTTTTTTCCAGCATTCTAGCTGAGAGGTTATTTCTTCTCAAGCTGATTCTTATCAGTGTTCATTCATTACATAACATTCCTTTTCTGCCCATTTCAGAAGCCAAAATGTCCACATACAAAAAGGTACAGGGATGAGGAACGAAAATAATTATGTATTAGGAAACTTTCCAAATAAACAAAAGCAATAAAGTATATAAACAACCAGAACTCAGAAAGGGAAATTGAATAAGCCATAGAAATTGGTGATGAGTGAGGGGGAGGAAAACCTTCAAAACCAGATGAAATTAAAAGTGAATTATATCAAACATTTAAAAAAATAGCAACAACAAACTCTTTATGCTAAATACATTGTTCTCAAAAACATAAAGATAAAGCACCATTCCAAATTATATTAATTAAATAAATATGGGCCCTAAGACTCAAATTAAGGAGGAATAGAGCAGAGAAAGAGAAGTATATAACAACAACATGGAAATGATTGGATTGATTCCCTGCCTTCTTTTAATTGATCCTATTTACATTTAATTGATTTTGTCCCAAAGTTCTTTGTCTCTGGAATTAGTTTAGAAATTCAGCTGCTTTATAATGAATTAAGTTTAGAAATCCAGTTTTCCTGCTTATCCTTGTTCTATTCTTTCCTGAAGGGAATCTGTAACTATGGGGAATATAGATGGACACTGTGGAATCTGGTCTAGTATTCTGATATTAACAACCCATCCTTCAAAGATATCTGGTTTGCTATCTCAGAAGTCTGATCCACTGTTTCAAAACTTGCATTTAGACTCAAACAATGAGTATTTCTTAGTCATAGGAGGGAAGAAAGGGGTTATTGCTAACTTTTCATTCCCAATTTCCAACCAATCATATTGTCTCCCATGCCTCATATAACCAATTATATTAATTTCACCATTCATGATGTTGTGCTTTTAACTAATCATACTATGTTCCCTATTCTTTGTTTTGTACTCCCCCAAAACTATAAAATAGAGCTGTCCTTCTCATTTGGAGTCATAGTTTTGTTGATGAAGCTGAAATCCTATTTATTGATGAATTTACACTTTGCTAATAAATTGATTGTATTCAGAACTTCATGTTTCAGTTTACCTTAATTTTAACTGTTGTCACAAATGAATTTTGATGAAAGTTTTAAACTTATATACTGGGATAATGACTAGAGCTTTATATCTAAAAATTACTCTTTATGAAAAATTATTCATAAATGATTTAAAAATAATTTGTTGTATTAATGTAATAATGTAATAACTTGTATTAATAACAAAACAAAACTCACATGAATATATTAATAAATACAAAATAAAACTTTGGCAAAATATAATCCTCATTTTTTATTTTATTTGTTACATTTTAAATTATAAAATGTCGCCTTTCTCCTTCCCATTAAAGAAGGTGGGGGGTAAAATCATACTATGTATTTATGTAAAATCATACTATGTGTGTGTGTAAAACCATACTATGCATACCACTATCAGTTTTTTCTCTGGAAGTGGATAACATTTCCCTTATAGGTCTTTCATATTTGATTTGAGTTTTTGTAATTTTTAGAATAACTTAGTAATTCAGTTTTTCCTCAAACAACATTGCTTGTTACTATATCTAACTTCTTTTTGTTCTGTTCATTTCACTCTTTATTATTTGATGAAAATCCTTCCATATTTTTATAAAATTAACCTGTTCATCATTTCTTACAGCATACTAGTTTTTCATCACAATAAAGTGTCATAACTTGTTTAGCCATTCCCCAATTGATGGACATTCCCTCAATTTGCCTCCACAGAGAGTGCTACTACAAATATTTTAGAACAAATGTGTTTTTTTCCTTCCTTCCCTCCCCCACCCCCTTCACCTTGGGAAACAGACCTAATAGTGGTATTGCTGCGTCAAAGGGCATACTCAGTTTTATAACTGGGCATAATTTCATATTGCTTTCCAAAATGGTTGGATAAATTTACATTTGCACCAACAGTGTATTAGTGTCCCAATTTTTTCACATTAACCTTCAACATTTGTCATTTTCTCCTTTGATTGTTTTAGCTAATCTGATGGGTGTGGGACCATTTTTTGAATCATGAGACCTTTATCCATGAAACTATCTATAAAAAATTTCTCCCATTTTTCTGTTTTTCTTGTAATCTTGACTACTTTGGTTTTATTTGTATAAAATCTTTTAAATTTAATACAATCAAAATTTTATGTTACATCTCATAATTCTCTGTCTCTTTTTTTATTCATAAATTCTCTTATCCATAAGTGTGATAAATAACATGTTCCATACTCTTTCAACTTACTTATGATATTTTCCTTCACATCTAGGTCATGTATCCATTTTGATCTTATAATGGTAGATGATGTAAGACATTGTTCTATACCCAATTTCTACCAGACTGCTTTTTTTTATGGTTTTTTCTTTTTTTTTTTTAAATAGAATTTTATTTTCCCACATACATGAAAAGATAGTTTTCAACATTTGCTTTTGCAAAATCTTGTATTCCAAATTTTTCTCTTTTCCTAGATAAAAAGCAATATGATATAGGTTAAACAGGAGCAATTCTTCTAAATATATTTCCATATTTATCATGCTAAACAAGAAAAATAAGATTAAAAGGGGGGAAAAGAACATGAGAAAGAAAAAGCAAACAACAAAAAGGAGGAAAATATTGTGTTTGAGTCACATTCAGTCTCTATAATTCTCTTTCACCAGACTGTTTTTCATTTTTCCCAAAAATTTTTTACCAAATAGTGAATTCTTATACCACAAGCTTAAATCTTTACATTTGTCACATAAAATGTCAATATAATCATTTATATTTTGCATTATGCTACTCTGTTCCTCTGATCTACTTTTCCACTTATTTCCAGTATTTTGATCCATATTTTGATAATGATTAAACTTAAAACAGTTTAAGATCTGGTGTTTCTAAACTTCTTCTTTTTTTAAGTTTTAATAGCTTTTTATTTACAAGTTATATGCATGGGTAATTTTATAGCATTGAGAATTGCCAATCCTTTTGTTCCAATTTTTCTTCTCCTTCCCCCCACCCCCTTCCCTAGATGGCAGGATGACCAATACATGTTAACTATATTAGAGCATAAATTAAATACAAAATAGGTATGCATGTCCAAACCAAAATAGGTACACATGTCCAAAAAGAATCACACTCCAAAATATTGTACAGTTAGCCTGTGAAGGAAATCAAAAATGCAGGTGGGAAAAAATATAGGGATTGGGAATTCGATGTAATGGTTCTTAGTCATCTCCCAGAGTTCTTTCGCTGGGTGTAGCTGGTTCAGTTCATTACTGCTCCATTAGAAATGATTTGGTTCATCTCATTGCTGAAGATGATCCATCAGAATTGATCATCATATAGTATTGTTGTTGAAGTATATAATGATCTCCTGATCTTGCTCATTTCATTCAGCATCAGTTCGTGTAAGTCTCTCCAGGCCTTTCTGAAATCATCCTGTTGGTTGTTTCTTACCAAACAGTAATATTCTATATTATTCATATACCACAATTTATTCAGCCATTCTCCAATTGATAGGCATCTACTTAGTTTCCAGTTTCTGGCCACTACAAACAGGGCTGCCACAAACATTCTTGCACATACAGGTCCCTTTCCCTTCTTTAAGATCTCTTTGGAATATAAGCCCAGTAGTAACACTGCTGGATCAAAGGGTATGCACAGTTTGAGCATAATCCAAATTGCTCTCCAGAATGACTGGATGTATTCACAGTTCCACCAACAATGTATCAGTGTCCCTGTTTTCCCACATCCCCTCCAACATTCCACATTATTTCCCCCTGTCATTCTAGCCAGTCTGATAGGTGTGTAGTGGTATCTCAGAGTTGTCTTAATTTGGATTTCCTGATTAATAATGACTTGGAGCATCTTTTCATATGGCTAGAAATAGTTTCAATTTCTTCATCTGAGAATTGTCTGTTCATATCCTTTGACCATTTATCAATTGGAGAATGGCTTGATTTTTTATAAATTAGAGTCAATTCTCCATATATTTTGGAAATGAGGCCTTTATCAGAACCCTTGACTGCAAAAATTAAGCTTCTTTCCTTTACATGTTTATCCCCCATGAATTTCTTTATTATTGACCTTTTGTTACTTATGAATTTTATTTTTATTTTTTTTTCTTTCTCAATAGTTTTTTTGGGGGGAGTAATTTAATTGGGATGACATTGAATGATTAGACTAGATTAGCTAGAATAGTCATTTTTGTCATACTGGCTCTTGTTTGTTCTTCATTCTTGAAAAGGACAATGACAACAGGGAGGTGATGCCATGATATGCAAGTGAATTGAATTTTAAGGGAAGGATATGGAAATTCACCTGCCTCACTTTCCCCTTCAGAGCCATTTGGGTTCAGAGGCAAGATAAAGACCAGGATGACTGGAGATGGCCTTGCATGAAACAGGAGACCTTGACTTTTATCAGCTAAAGTCTTCCAACAGGTCTCAGTTTGACTGAGGCTATACCCATTTAGTGATTAAGGATAGATAGCAATTGAGACAGAATCTCCTCTTTCACCCATAAACAATTAATATTTCTCCAAATATTTAAATCTGACTTTATTTATATAAAAAAGTGTTTTATAGTTATGTTTGTGTAGTTCCTGAGTTTGTTTTGGTAGGTTTATATACTCTCAGGTGTTTTATACTGCCTACAATTATTTTAAATCAGGTATTCCGTACTATTTTTCTTGTAGGGTTTTATTAGTGATATATAGAAATGCTAATGACTTATGTGGATATGGTTTATATCCTGCTATTTTGCTAAAATTATCCATTGTATCAACTATCTTTTTAGTTGAATCTGTAGGATTTTCCAAATATATCATCTTACTGTCTGCAAAAAGATTTGGTTTTATAATTTAATTGATCACTTTGAGTCCTTTGATTTCTTTTTCTTTTCTTATTGCTAATGCTAGCATTTTTTAGTACAAGATTAAATAATATTGGTGATAGTGAACATTCTTATTTCAATCTGATCTTATAGGGAAGGATTTTAGCTTATCCCCATTATAAATATGCTTGCTGATGGTTTTAAGTAGAAGCTTCTTACCATTTTAAGACAAAGAAATCCATTTACATCTATGTTTTCAAGTGTTTTTTAATTGGAATGATTGTAGTTTTTTTGTCAAAAACTTTTTCTGTATCTATTGATATAATTATATGATTTTTTTTGGTTACTTTTGGTATTGATATAATCAATTATACTAATAGTTTTCCTTATGTTAAACAATTCCTACATTCCTTGAAAAAGCCTCACTTGCTCAGAATGTGTAATTTTGTAATATATAGGTATCCTCTTCTCACTACTATTTTATTTAGCATTTTTACATACATATTTATCAATGAAATAGATCTATAATATTCTTTCTCTGTTTTTGCCTTTCTAGGTTTATGTGTCAGCACCATTTGTTTCATAAAAGGAATTTGGTAGGACTCATGCTTTGCCCTGTAAAAAAAAAGAAATTAATATTGGAATAAGCTGATGTTTAAATGTTTGGTAGAATTCACTTGTCAATTCATCTGGTCCTGATGTTCTTTTCTTGGGAAGCTCACTTATGCCCTGTTTAATTTCTATTTCTAAAATAGGTTTATTTAAATATTCTGTTTCCTCTTCTATTAATCTAGGCAGTTCACATTTTTGGAAGCATTCTTTTATTTCACAAAAAATTGTTTAAATTGTTGGCATATAATTCTAATTCCTAATAATTGTTTTGATTTCATCTTCATTAGTGGCATATTCATTCATCCTTTTCATTTTTGATAACAGTGATTTGATTTTTTTTCCTCTTTTAAAAATCATAGCAATCAATGGTTTATCTGGTTTGTTGGTGTTTTATTTTTAATAAAACCAGTTTTATTTATTATTTCAAGAGCTTTCTTAACATTCCATTTTATTAATCTTACTTCAATTTTTAGGATTTCCAATTTGATGTTTAATTGGTAATTTTTAATTAGTTCTTTTTCTAGTTTTTTAAAAAATTGAATACCTAATTAATTGGTATGTGCTTTCTCTTTTATTGATGATTTTTAGAGATATACATTTTCTTCTAATTACTGCTTTTGCAATGTCAAAAGTTTTGCTGTGTTGTGTTGCTATTTTAATTCTTTTGAATAAAATTATTTATTCTTATGACTTGTTCTTTAACCCACTCATTCTTTAAAGATTAGGATATTTAGTCTCCAATTAATTTTTAATGTTTCCATGATTCCTTACTAAATATAATTTTATTGTATAATGATCTGAAAAGGATGCATTTAATATTTCTGCTTTTCTGTATTTAACTATAAAGTTTTTATGCCCTAATGTATGGTCAGTTTTTAAAGGTACCATAGATTGTTGAGAAGAGAGATATTCCTTTTTATTACCATTTAAATTTTTTCAGATATCTATCATTCTAATTTATCTAAGATTCTAATCATCTCCTTGATGTTTTTCTTATTTACTCTTTGATTAGATTTACCCAGTTCTGAGAAGGAAATATCAAAGTCCACTACTATTATAGTTTCACTCTCTATTTATTTAGCTGTAATTTATTTAGCTTTTTCTTAAAACAAATTTGAATGCTATAACATTTAGTGTCTATAGATTTAGTACTAATATTACTTATATATAGCACCTTTTATCATAATGTAGCTTCTCTGTTTAACTCTTTTAATTAAACTTATTTTAGCTTAAACTTTGTGTGAGATCATGATTGCTACCCCTATCTTTTTTGTTTGTTTGTTTTGCATCAAGTGAAACATAACATATTCTACTCCAGCATTTTATGTTTACTCTATGTGCATCTCTCATTTCAAAATATGTTTCTTGTAAACAACATATTGTTGGATTCTGGTTTTTAATCCATTTGGTTTGCATTTATCCATGAGTTCATCTCATTCACATTCAAAGTTATAATTACTAATTGTATATTTCCTTTCCTTCTATTTTTCCTCATTGCTTATCCTTTTCTCCCTTTTTTGTACTATCCCACTTCAGACATATAATTTACCTTTGACCATGGCCTTCCCAATAAAATACCCTTTCTAAGAATCCCTCCATTATCCTTTCCTCTTGCTCTACTAATTCTTGATCTGCATATTCCTATTTCTCTGTAAGGTAATAAGACTTTTATATTCTTTTATATATACATGTATTCCCTTTTTAATCCATTTCTAATGAGACTAAGATTCTAACACTACCAGACCTCCACCCCCTTTTGCTTGCCATCATAACAGTCCTTCCATTTATGCCTCAGTTTTCCCTACACAATTTTATTTTTAGAATAATTCTATAATATTCAACTCCAAGCCTTCTATCTATGTGTATTTTTTCAAACTAACCTAGTAATGATAATATTCTTCAGAATTACAGATAATATTTATCCATATAAGTAAACAATTTAAATACTATGTGCTTTGGTCTTTTAATGTGGAAGCTGCTAAGTTTTTTGTTATCCTGACTATCACTTCATAGTGATGCTGTTTGAGTGGTCTAGATTCCTGGTGGTCTAGAGATTAGTGGCTATAAGAGAATTGTTAGGAATCCCTTTTAAATCAGCCACAGGTTTTAGGAGTGAAAGAATTCACTCATTCCTGAAATATTAGTTGTGAAATAAAAGTTTGTTGTTAGATAGAAATCAGTTTACCGAGAGTCTGACTTCTATAGTGGGAGATCTATGGAAAATGGAGTTTTGCACTGAGAATGCAGTTTTCAGTGGGCAGAAGATCCTGGCAGTAAAGGGAGCTACCAAGGTCCATCTGGAAAGGACTTTAGTTGATGGAAGCTATTATATTGAGTGTCTTAATGAGGGCTGGGATAGCCTGGATCTCTTATTGGAATTAACAACACTACAAAGGGATGCTTTTGACCAGAATTTGTAATTGAATCAAAGGCTCTGGCATCCTGGAAAGATAACTTATCTAAGGAGGATATACATCAGCCCAGATCAATAGGAAATACAGTTTCTTAAAGGGATCACAATCCACTTCAATAGTATTTAAATTGTTTCTATCTAGTTGTCTGTATTTTCTCCTTGATCTGGGAGTTTTGAAACTTAGCTATAATGTTCCTGTGAGCTTTCATTTTGAAATTCCTTGCAGGTGATGGTTGGTGGATTTTTTTCAATTTCTATTTTACCTTATAATTCTAAAATTTCAGGGTAATTTTCCTTATTAATTTCTTGAAGTATGCTAGCTAGACTCGATCTGATCATACTTTTCAGGTATTTCAACAATTATATTGTCTCTCTCCTTGACCTGTTTTTCAGGTCAATTGTTTTTCTAATGAGATATTTCACATTCTCTTCTTTTTTTTAAATTTTTGATTTTGTTTTATTATTTCTTGGTGTTTTATGAAGTCATTAGCTTTCCCTTGCCCAATTCTAATTTTTGAGTTTTTTCTTCTAATTGATTGACTTTTTAATAATTTTTTTTGAAGTACTCTTTTTTTCTTAATTTTTCCTCAAGTTATCTTGATTTTCAAGTCTTTTTTTAAAAACTCTTTAAAGAATTCTTTTAAGACTTATAACACTTTTATATTTTTCTTTGAAGTGGAAGAAGCTGTCTTGACTTTATTGTCTTCTTTTAAGTTCGAACTTAGATCTTTTGGGTCACCATAGTAGTTATCTATGGTCAGATTCTTTCTCTTTTATTTCCTTTTTTTTTTTTTTTTAAGTTTTTTTATAAAGTGACTTATTTTGTGGCTGTTAACTTTGTGTCAGAGTGTGACTCTAGTCCTGAAGTGTAGGGGACAAAATCTCAAGATTCTGATTTTCCATGCTGTTCTTTTCTGAGCTATGTTGGGGGTTCTGACCTTAGTTACCCCACTATTTCCCTGAGTCATTACCATGACTCCTAGTGGTGCTGTCTCTGCAAACGCTCTTACTCCCTGTGGAACTTCAGCTGCAAGCCTCAGCTCACCCTTCTGCCTTGGAACCAAAGTCAGTTGCAAGTTTACTGCAAAGCCAGTTAAGGCGGGACCCAGGCTGGTCATGCACTGTGTCCAATGCTAGTGGAAGAGCCTGCAATCTTCCCCTTAACTGTCTAGATTGTAAAAGTTCCTGAACTGAGGCTGCCTCCAAAACAGATGCCCTCAGGTTGTTTGTTGATTCAGCAACTACTGTCTGGAAGTATCTGCCATGGGAAGTCAGATTTTTCCTTATGTTCTCTCAAGTTTTCTTAGGCTGTATAACTACTGTAATCTAATTTTAATTATTTCTTCTGCTCTAAAATTCACTTTGAGACATTATTTTAAATTATTTGTAGAGGAATTTGGGAGAGTCAGGTAATTTCCTGCCTTATCCCACTTTCTTTCCAAGTCCTCATTTATGTTATAAACATCAAAAAGCATAGGAATGAAAGGATTTTTCCTTAATCTGATTTTAAAGACGTTTATGTAAAACCAAGAGTTATCATTATTTATAGTGTAGAAATATAGGAAGAGTTTCCAATAATGTAAAGGGTGAATCAAGGATGCCTACTATAGTAGATAGCTTCAGTAGTAAGACAATAAAAATAAATTAAGCAAGTAAGTATCAATAAGTAGATGGCAAAATTTTCATTTATTAAAGTTTACTTACAAGAATTTAGAGAATCAATGAGAACAAAACTGAGACGGAGTCAGCAAAGTGTCTGGATTCAAAATAAGTTCACAAAGATTATAAGCTGTTACATGTACACACTTATGTGTGCGTATGTAAATCCAGAAGGAAGAAAAATTATATATAATGTATTAAATATCTAGCAATTAATCTAATAAGTGATGTACAAGATTTATAAAAATACAACAAAAATATTTTTAATAGAAATAAAAAAGCTTTACCTAAATGGTGAGATATTTAATATCCATATGTGGGGAATGCCTAATGATGATAATCTCCAATTAATTTACAGATATGATGCTATGCCAATCAAATTGTCAAGGGCATACTTTACAGAATTAGGCAAAAATAATAAAATTTATATGGAGAAACAAAATGGTAACATTTCCAGGGGGAAATTATTAAATAAAAATAAGGGTGAAAGTTGTCTAGCATTACCAGTTCTCAAATTACATTATAAAGCAGTAATTATCAAAATTATCAAATGTCTGGAACTGAATAAAAAAATGTAAAACAGCCAGTAGAAAATGTTATGTGGGATGGAATAGAGAAAAACATTTGAATTAAGTATTTGATAGCTAACAGGTATAAAGAATTGACACAGTTTCAGTCTTTGATTAAAAGGTGACCATTCTTTTGAAAATGAACTCCTTTACTTTCACCTTAGAACCTATCCCATTCCTTCTGATATCTCCTGGCAGCTTGCCCAAATAATCATTTGTTCTCTCCAATTTTCAAGCTCTCCATTCTAGTTACTCCATTCTTTCTCCCTATGAATATGTCTAGGTCTTCCCCATCCATAAAAACAAAATAAAACAAAAGCTCCAAATTTTTACTTAATGCTACTATTCCACCAAGCTATCATCCTCTATCCTTCCTCTTGTTATTTCTACTCCTTGTCTTCACTTTCTATTCTCTTACTTTTCAGCCCCTTGTAATCTAGCTTCTGACTTCATCATTCAAATAAAACCACTTCCTCCAAGGCTATCAAGCATGGCCTTTTCTCAATTCTCATTCTTCAAGACATTTTTGCAGCACTTTTTATTATTGTCTGTTTCCCTCCATGTTTTTATGACATCATTCTCTACTAGGTCTTTTCCTAACCCTCTGGAAGCTCCCTCTCAGTCAACTTTGCTGAATTATCATCCATGTCCCACCCTGTAATTGAGTTCATTCTCATGTTTCTTTCAATCTCTCTAAATCCTTTTTTTCAGCATTCTCATCAATTCCCAAAAGATTAACTATTATTTTATAGATAACATATATATGTGTGGATGTATATAAATAGTAAGCCTATTTATATACATCCATACACATACATGTGCATATATGTGTACCTATGCATTCATATTTTTAATCTCTCTAGTATTTCTAAGTAGTTATACTGTGGGCATTTTAAATTCAACATCTCTAAAACAGAATTCATTATCTTTTTTCTCTTCACTCGTCCCACTTTCTAACTCCCCTGTTTCTGCTGAAGATACCACCATCCTTCTAGTTATCTGATTTTGAAGCCACAGAACTACCTCCAATCAATAAGCATTTATTAAGTGCTTACTTGATGCCCTTTTATTCATCCTACTTCCCATCTAATCAGTTAACAATTCTTGGCATTTCTGTTTCCACAATATTTCTCACATATCTGTTCTCCATTTACATGGCCTCCACTCTAGTTCAGGGCTTCATCACCAATCACATGGACTGTTGCAATGGCTTCCTACTTGGTCCCCCTGTCTCTCTCCTCTCCAGTCCATTTTTCATATATCTGTCAAAAATCATATTCCTAAAGATTTCTCTAGTTTTAAAATCTCCCATGACTTTTCCTTCAATATAAATACATAGTCCTGGCATTTAAAGGTCTCACAATCTGGCTCTACTCTACTCTTCTAGTCATATTGTTTTGGAATTGCACAAATTGCACATAATTCAGTTCATACACTCTACATTTCAACTAAACCGTGTTGCTACTCTGTATACAAACATCCATCTCTGTGCTTATGCCCAGGCTGATCTCCATGACATCTCTCCTTACTTTTTAGAATCTCTAGTTTTTTGCTTTTTCCAGGTTCAGTTCAAGTGCTATTTTCTAACTGAGGTTATATTGATCTTCTCATTTGCTAGTGAAGCACCTCTCTCCCAGACAAATTACTTTGTATTTACTTTGCATATATATTATTGATGTAGGCACACTTCGTCTAATATAATAAAAGTGTCACACAGTCAGTAAGTACCTGAGGCCATATTTTG
This sequence comes from Sarcophilus harrisii, assembly GCF_902635505.1. Classification (NCBI taxonomy): domain Eukaryota; kingdom Metazoa; phylum Chordata; class Mammalia; order Dasyuromorphia; family Dasyuridae; genus Sarcophilus; species Sarcophilus harrisii. The sequence continues at coordinate 356,643,780 of NC_045427.1, read as the reverse complement.
ACCTCAGGAAGATGATTCCAGACTCAGCACTCTAATCCATTGTACCATCTAGCTACCCAATTATAATAAAAGCTTCTATTCTTCTACTGCTTTAAGTTTGAAAAGGATAGATATGATCTAGGACTTAGCCAGAAGTACACAGGTTAATATTCAACAACCAATTCTCCAGATTTTTGTGTGAATGAATATATACATATATATATATATACACACACACATATATCTAAAACTTTGTATATACATATACACACACATGCATGACACACTTTCAAATTTCATTATTTAACATTTTCTTCATCATTTTCTTAAGTCTAGGCAGTCAACAAAACAAGCCAAAATCTAAATTTTAGCATTTTTCAATTTTAAAGATATAAATGCTTACATTGAAAATTTAACAACTGGCCCTCCCTAACCAGTTTGAACTGATTCTAGCACACCCAAAACAAAAAGATAGCTATGGCTGGGTATTTACTTCTTTGCTATCCTATCTCCAAGAGATGCTAGCATTATATTTCTAGCTATCATATGCCAAATACTGACAGTCTGTGGGTATAATTCTTTTGGGGCTCAGGATAAATGCCACTTTGCATGATTGTGCTAAGCTAGCATTATATTTCTAGCTATCACATGCCAAATACTGACAGTCTGTGGGTATAATTCTTTCGGGGTTCAGGATAAATGCCACTTTGCATGATTGTGCTAAAGAGGATGGTAGCAATTAACTTTCTCTCTTTAGCTTAGCTCCTCCTAACAGATACTTGGTACATGAAAAACATTTTTAGCTAGCAAGTAAATCCTTTATCCAAATATATAGCAAACAGAAAGAGAAGTAGGTAAAAGAATAATGATGAGCAAATGAACTCTTTAGAAGTGAAATAATCTCTCAGCTCAATCAAAGAGAGAATGATCTCACCGGGGAAGTCTGTTCTTTGCAGACTCTAGGATTATAAGCACTGGAAGTCAAGGGACACATGCTAACAGCTCCATACAATGAGATTTCTCATACAGCTTTCAAAGGTTTGCCCTACTCTCTGCCTGTCTCTTTGGAACTTCCTCCTCCTCTTCTTTTACCAGTTTTTCCAAATTTAAAGTCTTACTACTTCATAGTGTCCTAGCTCCAAGATCTTACAATCCACAAGGAATCACATTTCCTTCCACAAATGGAAACACTTGGTGTCGTAAGGCTGTCCTTCAGTTCTCCTGAGAACAGGAATGAGGTTACATATATATTCTTTTGTATTTATTCATTTGCTTTTCATATTATTCTCCACTGGAATGTAAGTTTTTTAAATTATAATAATTTTGTGATTATTGAGTCATTTCAGTTTTGTTTGACTCCCCATTTGGGGTTTTCTTGGCAAAGATACTGAAGTGGTTTGCCATTTCCTTCTTCAACTCATTTTACAGATGAGGAAACTAAGGCAAATAGGATGAAGTGACATCCCCAGGGTCACATAGCTAGCAAGTATCTGAGTCAAGCTTTGAACTCAGGCCTTCCTGATTTCAGGTCTTACACTTTAGCCATTTCACTGTCTAGCTCTCTGCTATTTTCAGTAGCAGAGCTTATTTCAGTTTTGTGTTTATATCCCCAACACCTATTACAATGCCTGGCAGGTATTAGGTACTTAAAAAAAGCTTGTCACCTAAATATAACACCTAATTATGGCAGCCATCCACTTGCTGCAGGTGGCCAGTGTTCTCCCTTTTAATTTCTTTCTCTGTCTAGACTTCAGAGAAAAGCAGAAAAGTATAAGTGAATAGTTTAGGACATTTAACATAAAGGCATTTGCCCAAGATCTTTGTGATTCACCATGAAGGTGACATTTGGGAAGAAATACCTGCTAAAGACACTGAGAGGCCAAAGAAGGAGTCCTATGAGGCAGCAAGAATGGAGAGAAGACAACAACTGACCTTGGAATCTCTGACAACCAGTTTTTTGATAAATTGAACTCCAAGTTTGTCCTGGAGATTGACCTGGGAGTGAGAATAGTGGTCAAGTAATCCTGCTTCATGATTCTGAGACAAAGAGGTTTGATATAAGGATATATGGAGATGTCATTCTTATTCCTTACTCTATGAGGCCCCAAAGGCTTGACAGAAAAGAATGGGCAAGTTGAGAGTGATTTTCAAAGGAGTCAGTGCAACAACTGGAAAGAAACTTGAAGACATTTTCATTGCTGTTAAGTGAAGAAAAGGAATTGTAATTTCATACTTGTTAGGAGTAGTGATTTGTTGATTGCTTAGAATTCCTAAAGTTGTGTATTTCATCTTTGGTTTAATCTGGTAAAATGTACTATAATCCATATATAAGTAAGTAACCCTGTTGCATCATGTGAAATTGGGAAAGAGATAATATTGAATGGGATGGGGGATGATGTTATAAATTATAAATGTTATAAATATATATATATATATATAATGTTATAAATTATAAATGTTATAAATTGTCATTATGATTATATTCATACTTTTTGATTAGACTAGTCTGAATTTGGGCTAAAACCCTAAAATGAACAGCTGAAAGTAAAAGACCCAGCTATACAATCAGCACATGTGCAGCACAGATGATTTCATCTGTACTTGGGAGGTCATATTTGAATCTAAAACATCTATGTCTTGGGATGCCACTTGATGCCTGATGCAGAAATTGTATACTTAGTAGCTAATGTAGTCATGAATGCCTAACCTCTCCCATGCCAGACATATAATGCACTTATTGTACTACTTTACATATGAAATTAAAATTTGTTCTTCAATAATAATAAATGGTAAAACATAGAAATAGATTTCAAAAGAAGAGATGCAAACTATCAATAACTGTGAAAACTGTTAAAGATCACTAATAACTAGAGAAATTCATTGAAAAAAATCTGAAGTATCAATTTACATGCATCAAATTAACAAAGACAGTAAAGTGTGAAAAAAATCAGCATTATAAGAATTTTATGGGGACAACTATGCTTATTTATTGCTGTAGGAACTGTGAATTGATCTAAACAATTAGAAAACGATAAAAGTTCTTCAATTCCCACTATTGGGTATACACTCCCAAGAGATCATTGACAACCAGAAAACAGTCATGTATGCAAAAATATTCCTAGAAGCAATACCTATAATAGAAAAAAATCTAGAAACAAAGTATGTGTTCAGTGACTGGAGAGTGGTTGATATGAAAGTGTAATGGGATTTTATTGTGCCATAAGGAATGATGGATAAGTAGGATTTAGAGAAACTTGGAAATACATATATGATATGATGGAGAACGCAGAAAGTAAAATAAAAATGATATCTATAATAACTATAACAATAAAAATAACTACCACACCAAATGCCAAAAAAACCCTAAGGCCAAATACATTTAACATAAGCACTAAGTTTAAAAGTTAAAGTCATATGCAGCCTTTATGTTGGTAAGTGGCAAAAGACAAAAGTGGAAAGTGATTGAATGAATGAATAGGAAATCATTTACTAAGTCCTTCCAATGCACCAAGTAATGTGCTAAACACAGGAAATAGAAAACATAGTAAATATGAAAAGTGAAACTATCCCTGCTCTCAAGGAGAGCACACTCTAATTGGAGAAAATAACATATGTAAGAGAGTTTAACTACAGGACATGGAAAGATCAAGAAGTCCTAAGGGTAGAGTGTCAAATCAGATAGCAAGATCCTGGGATTCTTAGAGTTTGTTATCAAGTGAACTATCAGTGTATCATTTGATCTGATTCAACACTTTCAAAAGATGTCCATCTCACTAGAAGGATAGGTGGTGACTCTCAGCTTCATAAACTCTGGTTCATGACCCCATAGGGAGCTGCATAACTCAATATGAGGTTCAAAAATTATTATTTATTATCAGAAAATGTTTGATTTGTAAACCTATTTTTTATACCTATATACCTGGGGTTGAGATCAGAAAAAGTTTAAGGAGCCCTGATCCAAGTGATGTGAATAGCCATGTTTCTTTCTTCCTGCTTGCCCCATGGGGTCTGGCTGATGTGTGGATGAGGAAAAGGCAAAAGGAAGGGCAAGATCTAATATGTAACATATACAATCAGAATCATTCTATAAAATGGTTTCACTTAATTGTCTTCATAATTTGTAGTCTGTGGAAGAATTGTACATTTGTTGAGATATATCCATTAAACCTAAATAAAAATGAACAAATCTAAATATATGAACAATGGAAAAAAAGGAATAAAGATAAAATGTGAAAAAAAAAAGAATCCTGTCAGAAAGTCCATAAATGCTTCTCCTAAAACACTTTGGTCACTAATGAAGGGCCCTGATGGATAACTGGTTAGACCTATATCTATAAGATGAAATAATTTACCACTATGAAGATGCTGCTGTACTTGTGTCTGTTGGATCTCAACTCTGTCCATATCTCAGATTGTTTTTATTCCATTCATGGGGATCACCTCCAATACATAGAGCCACTGTGTCCATGTTGAATTTTTCTGGCCAGCAATAGACATTAAATTTATAGTTAGCCAGGGCTACTACTTATCTCTATCTCGCAGTAAACAACTTGTTTGTGTAAACAAGACAACTCCCATCCTCTTCCAACCTGCGCTTGCCATCATGGACCCAGCAAGGCAGTCCTAAGGCTGTAGTCTACAAGGCCCTACTAGTATACTTTTCATTAACAATCAATGAATTAGTTTTTAGCAAAGGCATTTACTAAGGTGACTTAGTAATAACAGTAGCTACCAAACATTCCCTCCCATAAACCTGTAACATAATTTTCTATATATCTATGGGAAGAGAGAATAAAAACTTAAGTACAGAGATCTTAAGACCTACAAGAAAGAAGCCTAGAAAGCCTTCCTGTCTTGCATAGTTCTTATAAAGCTGTATTTTCCTAACAGAATTTCTCCTGGGTAGATCAATCAGCTGGACTCCCACGATCTACTTAGATCTATAGAATGACTCTTCATTGCCAGGGATAGTCCTTCTTGGCTCTATTACTGAGAGGTCTCAATATTCAGAAGCTGCTTCCTCTCTTGAGTGATGCTTCTCCTGGAGTATGTGTCTCTATTCCCTACTATGCTTTAGTGTGTTCTACAGATAATGTAATTCTTCTTCAAAGCAAAGCTGGCCAATGGGCGTTAGGGAGAAGGGGAGAGAGAATTCTCTGCCTCATTCATGAGTGACTCTCCCTCTCTGAGTATGGGTTGCTCCTCCACTTCTGGCTCTAGGCTTAGACTCACCTATCCAGAAACTCAGACACTTACTCCTCCGAGGGCTCTGGAAAAAGCATGTCTAATGAGGTTGCTTCCTTTAATTCCTTCAGAAAAACAATGAAGGCATCCTTAAACTCCTGGGGGATAATGTCCTCTTGTATTATAACTTGGAAGATTTCTGTCCACCTTTATATGAACAGTGGACCCCCTGCCTTGTAAATCTCTGTTGGAATACAATCTGCACCAGGCATTTTGCTACAGAAATGGCATTCAAAATTTCTTCTTCTGTTGGAAGTTCAGCTTGAGAAGGATTGACTTCAACATGAGGTATCAGGTCAATGGATTTAGTACTGTTTGATGATGATCATTTATGAACACTTCAGCCCAACTCTCCAGGATTGTTTTTTTATAACTAATCAATGTAGTTCTATCAGCTCTGAGTAGTTGAGATGCACCATAGGTCTTTGAATCATAAAGAAGTGACAGATGGACACAAAGGTGAAGAGTAACCTTGAAAAAGAGCTTGTCAGCCCTCACCAGTACCAAAGGTACTGATCTTTCCTGAACAATTTTATCCCCCACCCCTACCCCTAGAAAATTTTCAGCAATATTCTGCTTTAGGGCCAAAAACTCCACTTTGTAGTTGGAATAACAAGCATCATTGTCAGAAAAGAACTTCTGGTAGGCATCAGTTTTCTGGCACAAAATCTCCCTTGGCCATTTTGACTAGTGTCTGAGGGTAACTACATGAAGCTTATTGGTATTAACAGCAATCAGCTCTGGTGTATCTATTAACTACTAGACAAGTCCTTGAAGGCTCATTTACATTTCTCATCACATATTTCTTATGTGATGGGGCCCAGTTTGGTTTGCTCCTTCAGTCCCTTCTACTTCTCGCCTTATCCATTAGTATGATTTTGATGAACCTCACTAATTTCAATAATTCTTCACAGCGACTTAATAGTTTTCCAAATCTTTGATCATAATCACCTATCCACAGAAATGTTTTCGTTTCCTGATGATTCTTGGGCTTGTTACCAGATGACTGTGACTTCTATATTCTCAGGACCCATATTTACCTCCTGGTTGACAGAGTCTGGTTGGAAGTGATTCTAATTTAATACCCTCAATAATCTGTCCTTGACTCTTCCACAACCTTGCTCTCAAATCAATTAAATCCACATAAATCAACACCTCTCAGTAGTTCGTATTCTTTGGAGGGAGCATTGTATAAAATCATCAATAAAATGTTTAAGTAGAACATTTGTTGTATTTACTTTGTGGGATTGTCATAAGGATCAAATGAAATAATGCTGTATGCATTACTTTATCCTCTCAAAGCTGTAAGAATATGAGCAATGATGACCATGATGATGATGGTACTTACCACTTTATCCATTAAACCTAAAAATCCATTAAGACTAAAAAATATTAGACTCATTGAAATTCCTTGCAGTACATGCTCAGATTGGTAGGATACCTGCTGACAGATATAAGCTGCCTTCTCATCTCTCTTTACCATGGGCACTTGCTATACAGGGCCCAAATTTATAATTATTGCCTACCCAAATAAAATCCAGGTATTCTGAATCTAACATTTGCTTTATCTAATCCATGTAAATTCTCTTATTCAGGATTTAATAATCTTCAAACATCCTAATCTTCCCAGTCTTTTCCCATACCATCCCTAGGTATGAGGTATATAGACCCTGATGTTTCATAATGTTCCCACTGATGGTTCCTAGGATCTCTGTTTTCATGAAAGCACTTTTCTAGGATGGCTGTTAAAAATCTCAAGGACTGAGAGCAACAAGGTGTTGTAGTATTTAGAGCACTAGTCCTGAAGTCAAAAGGATCTGAGTTCAAATGTGACCTCAGACACTTAACACTTCCTAGCTGTGTGACTCTGGGCAAGTCACTTGACCTCAATTGCCTTAGCAAAAAAAAATAAATAAATAAATTTCAAGGATCATAAGAGTCATCTTTTAAAAGATCCTGGTTTTTTTTTTTTTTTTGGACATTAATGCATTGTTGGTGGAGTTATGAAATGATTAAACTACTCTGGAGAATAATTTGGAACTAATTCCAAAGGGCTATCAAACTGTGCATACCCTTAGATACAGTAGTGTTACTCCTGAGTCTCTAACCTAAAGAGCTCATAAAAGAGGAAAAAGGATCCACATGTGCAAAATGTTTGTTGCTGCCCTTTTTGTAGTGGCAAGGAATTGGAAACTGATGCCCAGCAGTTGGGCAATGACTGAATAAGTTATGGTATATGAATGTAATGAAATATTATTGTTCTATAAGAAATGATAAGCAAACTGATTTCAGAAAAATCTGGGACTGAGTGAAGTGTGTGCAGATCCAAGGGATCATTTTACACAGTAACAGCAAGATTATGTGATGATCAACTGTGATGAACTTGGCTTTTTTCAACAATAAAGTGATTCAAGGCAGTTCCAATAGATTTGAAATGGAAAATGTCCTCTGGAGAGAGAATCATGGAAACTGAATGTGGATTGAAGCATAGTGTTTTCACCTTGTTGTTGTTGTTGTTATTGTTGTTGGCTTTTTTTTTTTCTTTCTCATGGCTTTTTTCCTTTTCATCTGATTTTTCTTGCACAAGCTGAAAAATATGGAAATATGTTTAAAAGAATCACACATATTTAAAATGTGTTAGATTGCTTACTGTCTTGGGCAGGGCAAGTAATGGGGGGGGCAGAAAATTTTGGAACACAAAGTTTTACAAAAAAGAATGTTGAAAAATATATTTACAAGTATTTGGAAAAAATAAAGTACTACTGAAGGAATAAAGGCAAAGATAATTTTTTTACTATTTATTAATTTTTTTTTTAAATTTCAGGTTTTCTGCTTTGTATCTCATCTCTTCCTCCTTAAAACAGTAAGAATTTGATTTGTTTATATATGTGCAGTCATATAAAACATATCCCCATATTTATCATGTTGTGAAAAAAGAAACAAACCAAGAGAAAAGAAAATAGAAAAAATAAAGTTATGTAAATAAAATAATAATTTCAATCTGTATTCAGACTCCATCAGCTTTTTCTTTAGATAGCATTTTTCATTGTAAGTCCTTTGAAATTATTTTGGGTCATTCATTGTATTACTGAGAATAGCTAAGTCATTTACAGTTGATCATCATACAATATTTCTGTTATTGTGTGCAGTATTCTCCAGTTCTGGTCTTTTCATTTTGCACTGGTTCTTGTAAGTCTTTCCAGGTTTTTCTGAAATCAACCTGCTCATTATTTATTATAGCACAATAGTATTCTATATAGCCATTCCTCAATTAAAGGACATCTCCTCTGTTTCCAATACTTTGTCACCAGTGGTATAAATATTTTTGTGCACATAGATCCTTTTCTTTAAAAAAAATCTTCTTTGGGATACTAGTAGTGGTTTTGCTGGATCAAAGGGCAAAGGGCAGTTTGATTATCCTTTGGGCATAGTTCCAAATTGGATCAGTTCACAAGTACAGCAACAATGCGTTAGTGTTCCTATTTTCTTATATCCCCTTCAACATTTATCATTTCCCTTTTCTGTCATATTAATCACTCTGATAGATGTGAGGTGGTACCTGAGTTATTTTAATTTGCATTTCTTTAATCAATAATGATTTAGAGTATTTTTATATTACTATAAATTGTTTTGATTTCTTCTTCTGAAAATTGCCTGTTCATATTCTTTGATCATTTATCAATCGGGGAATAACTTGTATTTCCAACAAATTTGACTCAGTTCTCTATATATTTAAGAAATATATAGTGAAAGCTTACTATAAAAATTGTTCCCCCATTTTTTGCTTTCCTTTATGTTTTTATTTGTGTAAACCCTATTTAATATAATCACAATTATTAATTTTACATCTTATAATACTTTTTATCTCTTCTATGTCATAAATTCTTCCCTTTTATATAGAATATTCCCTGCTCTCCTAATTTGCTTATGCTATCACCATTTATGTCTAAATCATATACCCATTTTGACCTTATTATGGTGATCCTGACTTGCTCGATGAATTTCTTGTCCAGACGACCCTTCCATTTCTCCTCTGTGGATATCTCCTATGGATTACAAAGGAATCTAATTATATTGAAATGTATTTCATATATTTCATTGAAATATACAGTGTAATTTTCAAAATATATATTTTTTAAAAATTCAAAGCTCCTCCCGGTTAGAACCTCTTCTCTACCCTGAGGTTTAATCTGTACAAGTTTGGTTTTCTTTTGATTCCACTTTCCCCATAACCCTCCAAGCTCTAATTTTTTTTACTAACAATCTCCTAGGAAGAATAAGCTAGATTAGCATCTTCCACATACTCAATAACCACTCAATTCTCAATACCTTGCATTTCTCATTATAGTCAAGGGAAAATCAAATTCATCCAAATCTAACCTCAGGGTAGAGCAGAAGATTTTAACATAAAGGTCTGTAAACATTTTTTATTTAAGAATTTTAAAAATTATTATTTTGGAGAGGATTCTAGGAAGATAGCAAAGTAGGTTGGTAAATTTCAAATAAAGCAAATTTTTGCCTCAGGGTGAATCCTGGTGAACTAGGGTAGCTACTGGTGAAAAATCAAGAAGACTTGGGATAGACCAGGGTCTTCCAGATACAATCTGGGAAGATCTGAAGAAAGACCCCAGACTGGGAATTAACCAGAGTGAATTGCAAACACATCCGGGCTAACTCTGCAAAAACACCAAGTGGGGAGCCCTGGAGCTATGCTGAGTTTGGCTGGAGCCTCTGTGGTGTGTGTATGGAGTTGGAGTCTGAGTTTGGGAGAACTGAGGGAGCCTCAGCTGATTTGGGAATGCCAGGCACTGTTGTGCTGCAGGGATGAGACCCTGGGCAGGATGGAACCAGCACAACCCATGAGTGCAGAGGCAGTGGGAGCAGGAATGTTGCTGGCTTCGGGCACTTGCTAGACGGAGGGGCTCTTAGTTTGGGATTCTAGGTCAGTGGGGAGAGGTCAAGTGAAGGTATAGACACCATTCCCTCTCCCCTTTCTCCTCCCCCCATCCCAGAGTTAGAGGTCTTTACATTAATACCTGTTATTTAAAAAAAAAAAAAAAAAACTGGCAAAAACCAAAGAATCTCACCATAGAAACTTACTATGGGAACTTGGGAAGACTGAAGTTCATTTTCAGAGAACACTGAAATAAAAAAAGCTTCTACCCCAAAGAATAATGTGAAATGGCTCTCTACCCAGAGAGAATTTATAGAAAAAAATTCAAAAAAGAACTTAAAAATCAAATGAGAGATATTGAAGAAAAACTTAAAAAAAACAAATCCAAGAAAAAAAATTATGGGGGGGGGGGGGAAAGATAACCAACTAGAAAAGGAGATAGAGTCTCAAAGATGAAAATACCTCTTTGAAAAGTAGAATTGGACAAGGGGAAGCCCGTAAAGCTATGAGAGACCAAGAAATAACAAAACAACAGAATACAAAGAATGAAAAAATAGAACAGAATATGAAGCATAAGAAAATAACAGATGTGGAGAACAACTCAAGAAGAGAAAATATAAGAATAACTGGATTGCCTGAAAGTTGTGACCAAAAAAAGAACCTTGACACAACTCAACATGAGAGAAAAGTAGAAACAGAAAAAATCCACTGATCACCACCTCAATGAGATCCTTTGTGGAAAACACATAGTAATATTATTGCCAAATTTTGAAACCTCCAGATCAAAGGAAAAAATTTGCAAGAAATCAGAAAAAAAAAAACAATTTAAATATGCTGGAGCTACAATTAGAATTGTACAGGACTTATCAGCATAATAAAAAATCACAGGTCCTAGAATCATATCTACTGACAGTCAAAAGAACTAGGCCTGTGGACCAAAACATCATATCCAGCAAAATTATCCATAATATTGAATGAGAAAAAATGGACATCCAACAAACTTGCAGATTTTCAGGATTTTATATCAACCAAACTCAAATTTAATAGAAAATTTAACATAGAAGAGCTAATATCAAAGATCAATTTCAAGGAACTCAATATGAATACATTGTTTATAGTTTTGGGTTTTTTTACATGGGAAATATATACCATATGTTTAAGATGGTTAGATAGAGTAACTCAAAAGAAAGATTGGGGCAGAGTTAGGTAAAAATCATAATTATGTTATACAAATGAGGTGCAGAGGAAGACTAGACATAGAGGCATTAGAGGAAACAAGAGGGCTCGAAGTTCTGAAAACCTACTCACATCAAGAATGGGTTAAATAGGCAATACTAGCTATATACCATGAAGGGTATAGCATCCTTCAAAATCTATAAAGAAATAAGGGGGGAAAGATGAGCAGACCAGGAAGCAAAGGGTGTGGGAAGAAAACAAGGGACGGATCCAATGGATGGGGGGAAGTTAAGTAATAGCAAGGCAAATTAAGGAGTAGAATTAAAACAAAGAATCATCAGGGATAGGAAAGATATGTATGTATGTGGTGGTGGTGGGGTAGAATATATGTGTATGTATGTGTATGTATACATCAACATATGTATCCATAAACATATCCTTTCTTGACTATAGCCTGTTTGGGGGGGGGGGGTAAAGATGAAAGGGAAATAAAAGAATAAAGTAAAAAAGGTGCACAGCAGAGAATAAAAGGACAATTTATAAGGAAATAAAGAAAAGATGGACACTCATGAATATAATTTCTTCTACTAATATGTGTGTGTGTGTGTATGTGTGTATCTATATCTATATCTATAGATACACTTTCTTGATCTGGTAATTTGTTGTTTTAATCCTCCCTGATGTTCTGCTGGGTCCATGACAATGTTCTCTTTTGTTTCATATTCCTTTTCTGTTTTTCTTCTTTCTTATTCTATTTTAAAAAATAAAATAAAAATAAATCTGAAATAAAATAAAATATACAGATTAATAAAGGATTAAAATTATTATTTTTAAATTTTAACATATTTTTAAATTTTGAGTTCCAAATTTTCTCCCTTCCTCCTACCCTTCCTTCACCCATTGAGAAAATCATATCAATTAGTCATATAGATGAAATCATACTAAACATATTTTCATATTAGCCATATCATAAAAAGACATAAAGAGTGAGAAAAATATACTTCAATTTGCACTTAAGATTCATCAATTTTCTCTCTGAAGGTGGATAGCATTTTTCATCATGAGCCATTTGGAATTGTCTTGGATCATTGTATTGATCAGAGAAGCCACGTCTTTCACAGTTGATCATCATTACAACATTTTTGTTACTGGGCACAATGATCTCCCAATTCTTCCCCCTTCACTTTACATCAATCCATATAGTTCTTGCCATGTTTTTTCTTCCTGACAACTCCAATCATTTCTCAGTACAAATGTACTCCATCACAATCATATGCCACAACTTGTTCAGCCATTCCCCAAATGATGAGCATCTTCTCAATTTCCAATTTTTTGCCATCACAAAAAGAGCTGTTATAAATATTTTTGTACATATAGGTCCTTCTTTCTCTTTGATCTTTTTCAGGTATAGACCTAGTAGTAGTTAGAGTGTAAACAGTTTGACAGCCCTTTGGATGTAATTCTACATTGTTGTTCTTCATAAAGATTGGACCAGTTCTCAAACTTTCTAACAATTAGTGTATTTAATTTTACTCACCCTGTGAATAATTTTATTATTTTGTTTACCTTTTTTTTTTTTGGTGAGACAATTAGGGTTAAATGACTTGCCTAGGGTCAAACAGTTAGCTAAGTATTAAGTGTCTAAAGCTGAATTTGAATTCAGGTCCTCTTGAATCCAGAGCAGGTGCTCTATCCACTGTGTTATCTAGCTGACCCCATAATTTTATTTTTTTAATTTTTATTTGCTAGGCAATTAGGATTTAAGTGAATCTTAAGTGTTGTGTCTAAGGTTGAATTGTACTGAGGCCCTCTTGACTCTAGGGCAGATGCTCTGTCCACTTCACCATCTAGCTGCCTCTGAACTTGTTCTAAAAATATTTTGATAAATGTAATTCAGTGTGATTGGTTTCCATTGTAATCCTATGTATTCTATTTTATGCATTTAAAAATACCATTCTGAGAATAGGCTGTACTAGACTGCTGAAAGGGTCTATGACAAAAAAAAGATTTTAAAAGATTGAAGTGGATTTTTTGAGGCACATAGAAACATCTAATAAAGATTAAAAGCAGTTTGAGATGCCAACAGTGACAAGAAGAAAGAAACAGTTAACCATTTAAAAGTTGAAAATGAGAAGTTTTAAAAACCCAATATTACAGATATTTAAGCATTGTTTCAACTGGTTCATCATGTGGCAACTTTCTTCCCTCATTAGTTGTATGGACCTTTTAAAGACTAGTGGGCCTCTAAAGGATTACAACTATACATCTGATTCTTTAGTCCTTATATCTTTATCATCCTTGGAAGAAAGTCTTTCTAAAGTATCACTCTGGAAAATTCAGGGCATACTCTGAATGTAATGTGTTGTATGTTCCCCACCAATACTGCATTTTATGGGCAAGCTAGTACTGAGCCCTAAACTGATGCCTGATTTTCTGCTGATGTACTTTGAACTGGATGAAGGAGGGTCTAATAGAAACATACCTTTAATTTAGTAAACATGAATTGAACATTTATTTAAAAGATACTGAGCTAGGAATTAGAGATTCCAAGAAAAAAGAATGAAAGTTCTTGCTCCCGGAACAGCTAGATGGAACAGTAGATAGAGTGCCAGCCCTGAAGTCAGGAGTTCAAAAATGACCTCAGACACTTAACACGTTCTAGCTGTCTGACCCTGGGCAAGTCACTTAATTATTTCAGGAAAAAAAAAAGTTCTTGCTCCCCCACCCCAAGTGTTTAAAAGGGGTATATTATAAGTATATAAATAGGTAGAATACATGGTAATTGGGGAAGTGATCCCTAACAATTAAAGGAAATCAGGAAAAGCTTAATGGATCATTGATCATTTGAACTGAGACCTTGAAGGAACACAAAGATTACAAGAAGTAGAAAGGTTAGGAGGGAATACATTCAGACAAGAGGGTAGCTTGAAAAAATGAACAAAGATGGGTGAAGTGGTGAGCGGTGAGGAAACAGTCAAGTCTGGTGGGAATGTAGAGTTCATAATGGAAAACGATATGAAATAAGGTTGGAAAAGTGAGGGCTTTTAAATGTTAGGCTTAGGAGTTTGTGTTTTATCCTATGGGCAATAGAGAGTCAGTAAAAGTTTTTGAGGAAGAGAGCAACAATCAGGCTTATGCCTAAGGAAGATGATTTTAGAGATGACACACTAGAAACATGGATAGCAATGAGGGGCTTATTTTGGATGTCCAGTTAAAACATGGAGAGTACCTAACTAAATCTGAATAGTGTCTAGGTACATAGAAAGAAGGGGATGGATATTATGGAGATGGTGATTGATTGAACATATGGGGAAGGGGAGAGGAGAGAAAACAGCCCAGGATGACTCCAAAATTACAAATGTCTCTAGGAGGATAGAAGTGTTCTCAACAGAAGTATGGAAGCTGAGCCCACTGGCAGACTTAGGAGGAAGAGAATAAGTTCTGTTTTGGACATTAAGTTTGACATATGCCTGGGATTTCCAGTAGAAGATGTATAGCACATAACTTATAATGCAATTTTATAGTTCAAGAGACAGAATGGGACTGAATATATAGATTTGACATCATCAGGGAAAAGATACTTGAATTTATGGGAATTGAGATCACTGGGGGAGAAATAGAAAGTAAAGAATCTGACCAGAAAGAGACCCAGGACAGTGTCATAGGACAGAGCTAGGCTAAGGGAGTAGTAGATTGAGGAAAAGCTGACAAGAAGAAAAGCAGGAAAAAACACAGAAGTCATTGGAGGACAGAAGGTACAAGTAAGGGGGATGGTATGGGATTAAAATCGGTAGAAAAAGGATTGAGATTTACAATCAATAAAGATTGTGGATAACCTTGCAGAGAGCAGCTTCAGTGGAATACTGGGTTTGAATTGAGATTACAAGGAATTGAGTGGGTATTGAGTATATGGAAGCTATTAATGTAGATTATTCTTCCCAGGAGTTAATCAGTGAAAGACAAACTGGGGTAAGGGGAAGAGAGGTCAAGTGAAAATTTTTAGAGCATGGGACAAACTGAACATATTTGTAAGTTCAGGGAAGGGGCCAATGGATAGGGAGAAATTAAGAAAGAGAGGGAGAAGGAATGGTCATTTGTTACTCCAGGAGAAACTTCAGAAAGATTGTCAGAATCTGAACAAGCAAGGGTGACTCTGAGAGTATGTATGATATGTGACCTCATATGAGTGGTCCTTCTTACTCAGAGTTCAGAGACTGTAGGAGTATCTCAGATTTCCATCAGATTTTCTTTCCACAACTGGAAGGATTGTTCCTAAAGATCTTTTGATCCTTATAGCAGGGTAATCCATATCTTTAATTCTCTTTCAGTTATAAGATCTACTAAATCAGATCCAGGGACAAATAAATAATGAGACAAGGATTAAATTCTCAGGGTACTGAGAGTTCCTTTTGCCTCTAGTTCGAAGCCCATTTCCTGGCAATTAACTGGTGGACTTTGGTTTCTGGAAGACCAAAGGCAAATTCTCAAGAATATCAAGTATGCATAAGCTTGCTGGAGCCCTCTCTTTCTGCCTGTCCCTCTCCTTCACTCTGCCCTCCCTTCCCGCCCTGCCCTCGTTCTTTGTACATATATAGAGGGTTTGTACTCCCTTCAGATGTCTCTTGCTTTTACCCATTCTAAAACAGGTATCCTAGAAGAGTGATTTTATTGATAGTAAACCTGTAAAACTCCTTTGGTGGGGTTTATTTGTTGGGTTTTGGTTTCTGTTTCAATCTCCATGGTCCATACCTTAAGGAATTCCTTGGGGACTCCTAACATCATTGTCCATATGTTCTTTTCCTAATCAATGTGATCAGTTCTCAGTAGCTGAAGGACTGTTCTCACTGAAGTCATAGTTGTCACAATGAGTTCATCATGTACACTCCTCTGAGTTACAGTCTATAGCCACTGTACCTTGGATAATAGCTCTTTGCACTCTGACCTTTGTACAAAACTGGAGGCCTTTTTTCCCTGCTCTTTGGGAGGTGCTTAGTAGCTTAATGTAAATATCTTCTGAAATTTCAGTGCCATCAAATTGTCTTTCCAACATTTACAAACATTTGTTTGCCTTAACTGAGAGGCATTCCATCTTTAAGGTGCATAGAACATCAAAGGTTGTTTCCCCTGAGATTCTCTAACAATTGCATCTGGTGCCTGCAGCATCTCTGTGGCATGTTCAAGCTATTGTGTGAAGGCTTTTTCTCTAGATAAAGGTACACTTTCCCAGTGAGAATAATCATGATCATACATAGCAGCTTGCCTTAGGCATGACAACCTATCTCATGGTCTAGATCCCTAACTTTCCTTCATATTTTTTCAATTACTACAAAAAGCTATTATTTTTATTAATCAACAAGCATTGATAATAGCTGAAGACTCTCTATAGCCATGTCCTTCACATTTTCCACAGTCCATCCTTTCTCTATGAAGAATTTCATTCTATTTGGAAAGTATTAGCCAGAAACAGAACTTTTGGCAACCAATCTTCACATACCCTCTTTTATAGATCTCTTCCCCAAAAGAGCATAATTTCTTCAAGAACAGGGATTATTTGATTTTCATTTTTGTATTTCCAGCACCTAGTATAATATTTTTATACATAGAAGGTCCTCACCTTTTCTGGCTCACCAGATCTTCTAACTATGGACCACTAATCTTCCAAGTGTCTCAGGTTTGTAATCTCAGCATTAATCTTTAACACCTCACTCTCCTTCACTCTACAGATCTAATCAGATGATAAATCTTTCCATTTCTACTTGACCTCTTCTCTCTACTCATACCACCTTAATTCAGGCTTTCATCACTTTTCACCTGGATTACTGCAACAATTTCCTAATTGGTCTCCCCACTTCAAAATTCTAACAGGGTTTAGCCTATATGTTTTTGCTGAAGTAATTTTCCTTAAATACATATCTGATTTCCCTAATCACTCAACTTCAGTGGCTTCTTATTACCTTTAGCATGAAATACAAACTCCTTTATTTAGCCTTTAAAGTCCTATACAAGCTGGCTACACCCTATCTTTCCAGTTTCCTTGATTATTATTCTCTCTTGGGTCATCTGTGATTTAGCCAAATGAGTCTTCTGCTATTATTCCACCACAAAATGCCAGTTCCCCATTCTTTGTCTTTGCCTTAGCAGGGCCCCATGCTTGGAATTCATTCCTTACCTCTCCTTACCTTTGTCTCCTGAAGTGTCTTTAATAAGATAACTCATTCACCATCTTCTGCATAAAGCCTTTTGGAATCTTCCCAATTACTAGTCTTCTTCCTTTCTACCTTGTATTTACCTATTTTGTGTATATTCATATTTATCAGTTTTACGTTTATGCTGCACAGCAATACATATTTTTATATGTACTTATCTCTCAATCTAGAATTCATTGTGAAGAAGGATTATTCCTTCTTCCTATTTGTGTCCTTAGGGCCTAACAAAGTGTCTTGCACATATTCTGGCACAAAATAAACATTTGTTTTTATGATTAATTTACTTAATTAATTGATAGCTTATTTTTTATTGAAGTTTTTTATTTTCAAAACATATGCAAGGATAATTTTTCAACATTGACCCTTGAAAAACCTTTTGTTCCAATTTCCCCCCCCCCTTTTCCCCATCCCCTCCCCTAGATGCATATAATCCAATATATGTTAAACATGGTAAAAATGTATGTTAAATCCAATATAGGCACACATATTATTTTGCTGCACGAGAAAAATCAGATCAAAAAAAAAAAAGAAGGAAAATAAAATTCAAGCAAACCACAATAAAAAGAATGAAAATGTTATGTTATAATCCGCCCTCAGTTTCCACAGTCCTTGGTGTAAATAGCTCTCATCATCACAAAATCATTGGAATTGGCTTGAATCATCTCATTGTTGAAAAGAGCCCATGCATCAGAACTGATGATCATATAATCTTATTATTGCCTTGCATAATGATCTTCTGGTTCTGCTCATTTCACTTAATATCAGTTCGTGTAATTCTCTCCAGTCCTCTCTGAAATCATTCTGATGATCATTTCTTATAAAACAATAATATTCCATAACATTCATATATCATAATTTATTCAGCCATTCTCTAACTGATGGGCATCCATTCAGTTTCCAGTTTCTTGCCACTATGAAAAGGACTGCCACAAAAATTTTTGCATGTATGGGTGACTTTCCCTCCTTTAAGATCTCTTAGGGATACAAGCCCAGTAGAAACATTACTGGATCAAAGGGTATGCACAGTTTGATAGCTCTTTGGGCATAATTACAAACTGCTCCCCAGAATGATTGGATCCATTCACAATTCCACCAACAATGTATCAGTGTCCCAGTTTTCCCACATCCCCTCTAACATTTGTCATTATCTTTTCCTGTCATTTTAGTCAAACTGAGAGGTATGTAATAGTTCCTCAGAGTTGTCTTAATTTGAATTTCTCTGATCAATAGTGATTTAGAACATCTTTCCAAATGAC